>NC_058096.1:26130000-31130000 GCF_020171115.1 Neogale vison
AGACAAGTTTGAGGAGGCAAGCAGAGGTGAACCGGGCTGTTTGCAGGTCATTCCCTGTTTCAGCCCCCAATAGAGCTGATAATGAATAAGAATAGACATGTCCGCTCGGGATTTTTCTCTAAGGATCTCTTTCCCATCTAACCTATGAAAACCCTATAGTTACATTCAGTAAGGTCTTTGCATGAAAAGACTTTTTTAAGAGTAGGAGAGACCTGTGGAGCTCATGTATCCTGGTAGTCTGAAACACGGAACAAATACAAAAGTGCTATTTGGACACTGTGTCTCATTCCCCCTGTCCCTCCAAATTAGGGGACATCTGAACTCTGGGTTACCTTGGGAAGGTATTTGCAATAGTTTTGACAAAGTTCTAATAACCTATATAGTAAGAGTGGCCTTCCAATTCAGTTAGGAAAAGACAAATCAGAAAAGGGTAAAAGCAATTCAAATAATGAAAGATACAGATGCTCAATAAGCATATAGAGAGCACACAACTTTACTCATAAAGTAAAGCACATTGAAAGTAGTGAAATACAAATTATCACCTCTCTGAATGGAAACACCTCTATATGTTTCATTTTTCTGAAAACGATTTCCAGATGATGGCAGACTTGTGAGAAAAAGAGATATCATCTACTGATGACAGGCTATGAATTAGCACTCTTCTTCTACAGGGTGACTTAGAATTTTATTTATTTAAACACTAATATGGATAGATAGATAGATAATAGATAAATAAACATTACTTTTGATCTGTCAATTACAGTTCTGAGAAATTACCCTAATGCTTAATCAGACACATACAGAAAAATATATGTAGAAGGAGATTCATAAAGAATTGCTTATGATTATAAAAGTCAGAAAAAATTCCATCAACCGTACAGTATTTGCTAAATAACTTATGGTATAATCACATTAAAGAATACTATGCTCCCTTGGGGCACTTGGGTGGCTCAGTGGGTTAAAGCCTCTGCCTTCGGCTCAGGTCATGATCCCAGGGTCCTGGGATCGAGCCCCACATCGGCCTCTCTGCTCAGCAGGGAGCCTGCTTCCTCCTCTCTCTCTCTCTCTGCCTGCCTCTCTGCCTACTTGTGATCTCTGTCAAATAAATAAATAAAATCTTAAAAAAAAAAAAGAATTCTATGCGCCCATTAGCAGTGATGTAGTAGATACTTAATTACTGACCTGGTGAGTTATAATTTTTTGTTAAGTAATAAAGGCAATTTGTACAACAAAATATAATTTATGATATCATTTGGCTAAGAAAGATTTGTCTATATGTCTATGTCAGAATCCATATGTAGAGGCGCCTGGGTGGCTCAGTGGGTTAAAGCCTCTGCCTTCCACTAGGTCATGATCTCAGGGCCTGGGATCGAGCCCCGCATCGGAGCCTGCTTCCTCCTCTCTCTCTGCCTGCCTCTCTGCCTACTTGTGATCTCTGTCTGTCAAATAAATAAATAACAATCCATATGTATGTATGTGTTTACACATAGTCTAAATGTTTACATGTTTAGGAAGTAAAATTGTGAGGTATCTTTCTTTTAAGATTTTATTTATTTATTAGGGAGAGAGAGAGAGAAAGCATGAGAGGAGAGAGGTCAGTGGAGAAGCAGACTCCCTGCTGAGCGGGGAGCCCCATGTTGGACTCGATCCTGAGACTCCAGGATCATGACCTGAGCTGAAGACAGTCGCTTAACCAACTGAGCCACTCAGGCGCCCAATTGTGAGGTATCTTTTTGTTTCTTTTAAGATTTTATTTATTTATTTGACAGACAGAGATCACAAGGAGGCAGAGAGACAGGCAGAGAGAGAGTAAGGGAAGCAGGCACCCTGCTGAGCAGAGAGCAGGATGCAGGGCTCCATCCCAGGACCCTGGGATCATGACCTGACCCTAAGGCAGAGGCTTTAACCCACTGAGCCACGCAGGCACCCCAACTGTGAGGTATCTTGATGATTTTTATGCTTCTCTAATGTTTCCTATTTTTATATGAAGTAAATATAATTAACTTGTACGATGATGACAAAGAAAGAAAGATTCATGGCCCTATCAGATCTTTGAGTATTTTACTAATCCCTGGAAAATAATTTTTATGTTCTTAATTCATTCTAGTTCATAACTTTAAACCCTATTCATTTAAAATGAAATAAGGGCATCTGGTTGGCTCAGTTGGTTGAGAATCTGCCTTTGGCTCAGGTCATGGTACCAGGGTCCTGCGATCCAGCCCTCTACTAGGCTCCCTGCTCAGGGGAGTCTGCTTATCCCTCTCCCTTTCCCCTTCCTTCACCTGGGCTCATGCTCTCTCACTTTCTCTTATCTCAAATAAATAAATAAAATCTTAAAAAAAAAAAATAAAATGAAGCAATAGCTTCTTTCTCTCTCCCTCAGGGAGCTTCGTCGCTCCCTGTACTTTTTGGCAGAGAATAGCTAGCAGGAGGGTGTGTCAGTGTCTTTGGTGTTTAGAGGTAAGATCATTACTATTTTGGCATCTATTCCAGTACAGTCGCCCGAAGCAACTCTTTTGAAACCAAGAACTTTGCCAGTGTGTGTCTGTGTTTAAGATTCCAAGAAGTGAGCTATTAAAACAATAAAAGAAGTGGTAGCTGACGGCTTCTGGGAAAATGTGTATATGCACTTTCAGACAGAATACCTGAAACCGAGCCAGTGAACAGACTATATAGACAATCGGACCATTTTTCTTGCTATTCTTCTATGTATTTTATAAGCCATACCAGTGTTTGTAGATACTCTTGCATTTAAACCCACATAAGATACTTTTTTAAAAAGTTTATTAATTTTAGAGAGTGGGGGAGGGGCAGAGGGGGAGGAAGAGAGAATCTTGAGGAGACTCCCCACTGAGCGGGGAGTCTGATGGGGGGCGGGTGGGGAGATCATGACCTGAGCTGAAATCAAGAGTTGGATACTTAACTGACCAGGCACCCCCTCAGTAAGATACTTTTAAGATACCTTTTAAGGGGCACCTGCGTGGCTCAGTTGATTAAGCAACTGCCTTCAGCTTAGGTCATGATCCCAGGGTCCTAGGATTGAGCCCCACATCTAGCTCCCTTGCTCAGCGGGGAGCTTCTCCCTCTCCCTCTGCCTGCTACTCCCCCTGCTTGTGTTCTCTCTCCCTCTCTGTCAAATAAATACAAAATATTTAAAAAGTCTTAAAAAAAAAAAAAAACTGCTCAAGGTGCCTTTTGAAAAGAGGATAAATGCTGTTGGGAATATGGGGATTGAGAAAGGCAGAGCACTTGGGGCAGTTAGCCGGTTCTCCAGCCATCTAATTTGATGCTTTAAATATTAACACATTTTTAACCAACAAGGAAATTATGGGGTGGCCCTAGAAAGAGAAATCACTCAAACCTTAAATGTAGGTGACAGAGAAGAGGAAAGAATCTTACCAGTGGAATATCTTAGTAGCATCTGTGTCTTTTGAGGAACTATTAGTGTATAGTAGAATTTACACTATCAAAGGATGCGATTCCGGTAAATTTCTGTTCTCCCATGGGTGCACACTTGTGCAGATGATGTGAGTAAGGATATGTTTGCTCCAATATGTGTTCCTTTGAAGCAGACTATTCTTGGTAACATTAACCCTAAACTGCTAAAGAGCCTCACCACTTTCCAAATTTGTCAGTAAATTATTTTTTTAAAAAAGTCTAGGGAACTGCTGGGTGGCTCATTTGGTAAAGCATCTGACTCTTGGTTTTGACTCAGGTCATGACCTCAGTGTTGTGAGATCAAGCCCCACACTGGGCACCCTGCTCAATGGAAAGTCTGCTTGAGATTCTCTCTCTCTCTTTCCCTCCCTCTGCCCCTCCCCCTGCTCTGTCTGCCTGTCTCTCTCTCTCAAATAAATAAAGTGTTTTTTTTTTTTTAATCTTTAAAAAATCTCTAAAGAAAGTTAGCTAGTAAACTACTTGAGTATACCCAGCAGATCAAATAATTTGCCACACTGACTGGATACTAGGTTCAGCGTAGGAATTCTAGAGAGAGGATTATTAGGGAGGTAAGAAAGCTTTTTACCACCACTGAGAAAAAACGCTGATTGCTACAAAAGTGTCTGGATATTTTAATATTTTTCTGCAAGTTTTGTATTACTTATTTATGTACCCCCATTTCCTAAAGAGGAAGGAAGGAATAGAGCTGAGTGATAAACTAGACAATGAGAGTGGTTTAGTGGGCCATGGTGTCTTCCCTTTGTGTTCCCATTTGCCGACCGTTAAGGAAATCACAGTGCACCGTGTATAAATAGGGCACAGGTTCATTACTCAGCACTTTAGTCAGCGAATCACCATTCCTGGCATCTCTGCTGTGGCTGTTAGGAAACTCCAGAGGATTTATTATGAATGAGATGGGCTGGATGCGCTGTCTCCTAGCTGGATTTTACCAGTTTGTCCACATTTTGAGGACTAGCCAAATGATTTTTTAAGATGCTCCTGGGCCATCCCAGTTTTTGTAATGATTCTTGTTCTCCACAACTAGCTAAATTTATTTCATTATGATTTGTCAAGGGTTAACTAAGAGAAGGAGTAGCTGGGGACTAAGAGAGTAGGTCTAAAATGAAAGAGGGAAAAAAAAATCATATATTTTGAATGGGTATAATTGGTGGCCTAAGTAGGAGGCAAAGCGGCTCCAGAGTGGAATGAAAAGAATAAAAATAGGAACACAGTTGGGTAGAGCAGAAAAAACATGCACAGTTAAAACGGATCAATGTGACTATGGCTCTTGAGCCCATTACGTTTCTAAAATTGAGCAATAAACATATTGAATGTTGTTTATTCTAGGGACCTTTCTTCAAAAGACAGAATTCTGATTCTCAAAGAGTGAACTGTCTTTATCCTCTGTCACAGTGTTTTTTACACACTGTCAGAAGAAGGATGCATCAAAAGATGGTAGAAGTGCTATAGTTCCCTACATGGTGGTGGTAAAGTTCAGTCGCACTGACTAGAGCAGTGCCTTTCCAGGTACTCAGATGTTCTCATAAAACAGCTGGCATTGCCTGAAAGGGAGGTATTGTTGGTAGGTAAGCCAACATCCTGGGGCCTGGGACTCTGCCAACATCTCATATAACAAACATGCTGCTGATCCACTTGTGTTTATTTTCCCAGACAAAAATGATTGCAACACACTTCAGGGCCAACGCAAAATCTTTGCCTTTGTAATGTATTAACTTGCTCCCAACCTTCAGATGTTCAAAATTGTTAAAGTAAACAACAATATCCAACTTAAAAATATATAAAAATTTAGCTACAAACTCAGTTGGCCAAGAGGTTATTTGTGTATTACATTTGTAAAGTGATCACTGGTTTTGTTTTTGGGGGGGATTTTTTGGGGGGTGTTGCTAAAGAAGAAAAATTATTCATATTTCTGTTATATGTATATATAAAATATAATTTTCTTTCATCAGGCAGCTCTGATTTAGTGGGACACGTACTAGATTAAATGTCAAAACATTTGGATACTAACTGTGGAGTCATTTAATCTCCTTGAACTTCAGTTCATTCATTTGTAAAATGAGGATAGTAATGTTTCCACTGACTACTACACAGGGTGATTAAAATGATTCAGTGAGATATTATACACGAAAGCAGTTATCACCTGCAAGGTATAGGGGTCATCTTTGTTGTCCTTGCAACAGAAGCTGCTCCTGACTACTGGGGAGGCCGAGGAGACTATCCCTAGTTCTCTAGGACTCAGAGACTATCCCTGAGTTCTCTAGGACTCAGAGGCTAGAAGAAGAGAAGGGAGTGGCTCCTGAGTTGACAACTCCATTTTTTCATTAAAATTCAGAGAAAATAATTTTCAGGCTCCCCCCCCAATGAAACAAGAGTCCTTCCCTCAAAATGCTGAAAAAACTCTTCAAGCATTTAGGCTTTTCCTTTGTTCTGCTTTTTTATTTAGCCCTGTGTTGTCCAACACAATAGTCACTAGTGACTTGAACACATGAAGTGTGAGATATATGTAAGAGGAAAATACATGCCAGAATTTGAAGACAGTAGTCCAAAAAGACAAAAAAGTAAAATATTTTATTTATATATTTTTATGTTAATTACATGGTATAATAATAGTATTTTAGATTATTGGGTTGGATAAAATATGTTGTTAACATAGATTTTATCTGTTTTGATTACAAAATCTGGCTACTATAAAATATATAGTTATAAATATGGCTCATTTTTGTATTTCTATTGTATAATATCACTCTAGACGATCCCAGGGAAGGAAAGAGGTATTTCCTAATGGCCTTATTTACATGCCTCTTGCATTTCTCAGTCTCTATCCACCCTAGTACAGGGCTTGCTTTCATTATCAGTCCAGTTCTCAGGCAGCCAGTTCATTTGAGAAGTCGTACATGAAGAAACCAAAGAAAGATGAATAGGAAGGCCATTCCATCACCCTTACAGCACATGGCACAAAGTAAGCAGTCAGTTTCATCCCTTTCTTCATTCATCCATTCATGTACTCAGTGAGACTAGGAATGGAGACATTTAGCAGTATCATACCCTGAAGGGACAAAACAGAAGTGATTTCTCTCTTTTCACGCTTATGGGTTCTGAAAAGGAAGAAATACTCTGATTGAGTTTTATATTGTCTGTGTTCAAGTCATTTATTATAATCTTATTCTGTAAGATGCATGCATTATTTTATTATTTGCATGCATTTTTTTATCTCCCTTCTGAAGGTCTAGATGCTTTGAAGTCAGGAAATGTATTTTAGATACCTTGCTTTGTACCTAACAGGTGCTCAGTAAATGTCATAAAATATTATGGGTAAAATAAATACTATAATCATTTCATTAATTTATCTTTCTGGTCAAAATTAAAATTTGAACCTAAAATGCCATGTAATTGATTTGGTGTTGATGATATATACATTTTTTTTTAAAATGTGGCTTGTGGTGCTTTAAGATACATTGTGTTACCTTTTAACGGTTAAAAAAAAATTCAGATTTTTAAAAATCACCTACAGAAGTAGTTTATTTGAGAGTGGATAAATTCTTACTAGATTAAGTCCTGGCTAATGAGAAAACATTCATTACTAAAATGCGGTCCCCACCCACTTTGGTCATCTCAGCAACAAACTGATAAACCCTGTATGAAATACGAATAAAACAATAAGAGAAGAACAATGATCCCATTAACCTGGCAGATCTGGAATGAAAACTCAGCCCGGGAATGGAGCAGGTTGGAGGTGGGAACAGCCAAACAGCACAGTGAATACTCAGCAGGCTCCCAGCCCAGCAAACCCCCAGGGTCTAAGTGTGGAAGGGAGGGCTTGGGGGAAGGGCCCAGCCCGACTGCAGGGATCAAAGAGAAGCAGGGAAAACAGCCAGAGCGGTGTCTGCTCTTTGAGCAAAGATAATGGAATCCTCTCAGGGTGAAGAGAATGAACACACAGAGAGATTTAAAAACACAACAAACCCAGAGCTGATCTGATTCCTTTATTCCATACCTCAAACTCATCAGGCTTGTCCTCAATTCAAAATCACACCATATTGAATTACAGGGTTAGAAAAAAATAAAAGGGCATCCTGTTGAGTGTTTTTTCAACCGAAGGTTGCAACTCTTTAGGGTGGGAAATCAATTACTTGAGGGAAGATTTGCATTTAAAAAATGAAATAAGATAGAAAGTAGAGGATATGCACATACTAGGGATAAATACTGTTTGTGGAAATTTTGGGTGTGTGTGTGTGTGTGTGTGTGTCTTTATACAGATGAAACGTATTTCCTATGGGTCTCAGTCAAGCAAACTGTCAGCCTCAGTGAAAACTGATGTGGTCTACCCCCTAATTGAGGTATATAAAAATCAATTCTAGAAAATCAGATCTTCAGAAATCGTGATTTCATAAACTCCGAGACTAATCCTCACTCGATGTATTCTTCCTGCATTCTACACATGTAGAAAATGTCACAGACTCAATGTAGCCCTTCGACAAACACAGTAAGTTCTTCAGATAAGAGTTCCAGGATCAGGCATTTCATTCTGATGAAGCTAATGATGTTTGTCAGGAACTGTGGGCAACCTTCCTTTAAAGCCCCTAATTAAGGAGCTGGGATGAAAAAAAAAAATGGTAATAGCATGTCTCAAACGTGAAGCTGCTGCTTGGTTCCTATTCATTAGAGAGCCCACAAACTGTGGGCTCTATTTAAGGAAGGTCTGGGATGGTTTGAGGGAAAAATATCACAATCCCTCAAATGTTTCTCTTTAGTCCAATTCTGCTCTCAGCTTACTTATCTCGCCTCGACTTCTTGAAATTTTAGTCAAATTTGGTTTACAATCTGCTTCATGACTTAAAAGCAGACCGGAATGAATAGAGAAAGGACCAGACAGAGAAGAGAGCAGAAACTGTTAAAAAGATTCTGGTAAAATGTGAAGGCGCTCCCCGATCCACTCAAGACAACGGCCAGTGACTGAGTGAAGTGATCGATTTCTAACTCTCCAGGAACTAAGCATCAAATTCAAGGCCGACTAAATGAAGGAAGGACCATTAACAACAGACTTCAGTATTTTCTGCAAAGCATGAAAGACAACAAGAGAATGGGGGGGGGTGTAGAATCCCTAAAAGAAGCTGAGTAAGGTTGTGTAGCCGTAAGAAGGCAGATGTCTTTGCACCCAGACACAAAAGGAAAGTACTAAAGGTTTGACAATGGTGTGGCCACTAAAAAAACCATTAAAAGATGGGCAAACTTCTTTATCGCCCCAAGAAATCAAAGTAAACCATCTGAAACCCAAGCTCTAGGAGATCGCGCTGCTCAGATAAAGGACCCAAAGAGACAGTGAAACAGAGATCACTTTCAGAGAGCAGGAGGCTGCCTGGCTTAACCTCCAGCGGAACCTTTCCTTGGCGCTCAGCGCGGTGAAACAGACATTCTCTCAACTGTATCAGAGACACGGATTTTAGTTGTAATTATGGTCTGCTAATCTGGTGTAGCCTTAGTTGAGCAAACAGAATCAGCACATTATTATTAGGATGGCAATCTAGCTTCTCTCTTGCGCAGGCCAGGGAGCGAAGATGATTATTGCCAACTTTGATTCTTATCTAACCTTTTTGGAGCCTCAAATGAAGTTTTTTTCTAGTTTCTCTAGGTGAAGAGATATGTGCCACCCTCTCATCTCACAGAGTTTGGAAAAAACCACCAAAAGGCAGTATTTGCACATGCCATAACTAGGTGCTGAATGGCCGTGGGTGAGTCTGGATCAGTCCAGCCTCTCTCTCCCACAGTGGGAAACTGGCACAGAATGGGCCGCGTTCTCTGTTTTCCTGCCCTTTCTTCCTGGGCCCGTCCCTCCTCTCAGTTAACCTAGTCTGAAGCCTTAGGGTTGTGCTGTCGTATTTTAGATGCAGAGGAATATTTCTGGTTAAATCATTAGTTTCTCCTAATTCTGAACCTCTCATGGTGTGAGTTTCAAGTTAGCTGAGGACCAATATTAGAAATAATTTGGAGCAAAAAGCCCAGCCGGTGGTTCCTTGAAATCATAACATAATAGCAACGTTTTCCTCACTCAGGAGCCTCTTAATAAGCACTTGTCTTCTTCCTTCGTTCTCTTTCTCCCTTCATTCCTTCCTTCCTTCCTTTTAAAAAAACAAAACCAAATCTATTGTTTAGAGCAGTTTCAGGCTTACAACAAAATTGAGAAGGGGGGGTACAGAAATTTCTCAAATGCCCCCTGCCCCACACATGTACAGCCTCCCCCATTACCAGTATCACTCACCAGAATGGTTTGTGTGTGTGTGTATGTGTGTGTGTTTTACTAAGGATGAACCTGCATTGACACATCATAGTCACCCAAAGTCTACAGGTTACCTTAGGGTTCACTCTTGGTGGTGTATATTCTAGCAGTTTGACAAATGTGTAATGATATCCATCCGCCATTGTAATATGATACAACATATTTTCCCGGCTCTAAAAATTCTCTGTGCTCTACCTCTTCATTTCTCTCCTTCCCCCACACCTGGCAACTGTGATCTTTTTATTGCCTCCATTTTTGCCCTTTCCCAAATGTTGTATAGTTGGAATCGTACAGTATGGAGCCTTTTCAGATTGGCTTCTTCCTTTCCACCTTCTTTCCTTCCAAGATTTTATTTATTTGAGAGAGAGAGTTAGAGACAGAGACAGGGAGAGTGTGAGTGAAGGGAGGGGCAGAGGGAGAGAGAGAGAGAGAGAGAGAGTCCCAGGCAGACTCCCTGCTGAGCATGGAGCCCACGTGGGGTCCCCGAGATCATGACCCAACCCAAAATAAAAAATCAGATGCTTAACCAGCTCCTGGTAATGTATATTAAAGTTTCCTGCATTTCTTTTCATGGCTTGATAGCTCATTTCTTTTTAGCACTGAATAATATACAATTGTCTGGATGTACCAAAGTTTATCTATTCACCCACTGAGGACATCATGGTTGATTCTAAGTTTTGGCAATTATGAATAAAACTGCTCTAAACATTTATGTGTAGATTTTGTGTGGACATACGTTTTCAACTCCTTAGAATAAATACCAAAGACCATGATTGCTGGATCATATGGTGAGAGTATGTTTAGTTTTATAAAGAAAAAACAAAAACCAAAACAAAAAACAAATAACTATTGTCTCTTCCAAAGTGGCTGTACCATTTTGCATTTCTACCAGGAATAAATCGGAGTTCCTGTTGGTCCATATTCTTGCCAGCATTTGGTGCTGTCAGTATTCTGAAATTGAGCCATTCTAATAGATGTGTAATGGTATTTGTTTTAATTTGCATTTCCCTGATGACATATGATGTGGAACATCTCTCTTTTTTTTCTCTCTCTCTTTCTCTCTTTCTTTCTTTCTAAGAAAGGGGCTAAGAAAGCTAAGCAGGTTCCACACCAGGCTTGATCTCATGACCCTGAGATAATGACGGGGCTAAGAAAGCTAAGCAGGTTCCACACCAGGCTTGATCTCATGACCCTGAGATAATGACCTGAGCTGAAGCCAAGAGTCTGATGCTTAACCAACTGAGCCACTCAGGAGCCCCTGAAGAATCTTTTCATATGCTTATTTGCCATCTGTATATTTTTACTGGTACCGTTAAGGTCTTCAATCCATTTTTAGTCAGGTGGTTTACATTCTCATTGCTGAGATTTAAGAGTTCTTTGTATATTTTGGATAATGGTCTTTTTCAGATATAGGCATACTTGGAGATATTGTGGGTTCCATTTGCGATCACTGCAGTAAAGTACCACAATAAAGCAAGTCAGAAGGCAGATGAGTTTTTTGGTTTTCCAGTGCATATAAACTTTGTTTAGACTATACTAGAGCCCACTAAGTTTGCAATATCATTATGTCTAAAAAATGTGCATACCTTAATTAAAAAATACTTTATTGCTAAAAACTAGGCAATTATCAACTGAGTTTACACCAAGTCATAATCTTTTTGCTGATGGAGGGTCTTGCTTAGATGTAGATGGCTGCTGACTGATCAGATGGTGATTGCTGAAGGTTGGGGTGGCCTTGGCAACTTATTTAAATAAGATAAAATTGAAGCTTACTGCATCCATTGATTCCCTTTCACAAGTGATTTCTCTGTACAGGTGATACTTAACCAAGAGTCAAACTTCTTTTAAAATTGGAGTCAGTCCTCTCAAATCCTGCTGCTGCTTTATCAACTGAGTCTATGTAATATTCTTTTTTGTCTTTTCAACAATCTTTACAGCATTTTCACCAGGAGTAGATTCCATCTCAAGAAACCACTTTGCTCATCCACAGGATGAGCACTTCATCCATTGAAGTTTTATCATGAGATCACAGCAATTCGGTCTCACCTTCAGGCTCCACTTCTAATCCTGGTTCTCTTGCTATTTCCACCACATCTGTAGTTACTTCCTCCAGTGAAGTCATGAGCCCCTCAAAGTCATCTGTGAAGGTCGGAATCAACATCTTCTAAACTCCTGTCAAGAATGATTTTTTAAAATGTCTTCCCATGAATCATGAGTATTCTTAGTGGCATCTGAAATGGTAAATCCTTTCCAGAAAGTTTTCAATTCACTTTGCCCAGATCCATCAGAAGAAATCACTATCTATGGCAGATATCACCTAATGAAATTTATTTCTTCAATTAAAAGACTTAAAAGTTGAAATTGCTCCTCAACCCATGGGCTACAGAATGGATATTGTGTTAGCAGGCATACAACAACATTCATTTCATTGTACATCTCCCTCAGAACCCTTGGGTGACCAGATACATTGTCAATGAGCCATAATGTTTTTTGTTTGTTTGTTTTTGTTTTTAAGATTTTATTTATTTATTTGACACAGAGAGAGAGAGAAAGATCACAAGTAGGCAGAGTGGCAGGCAAAGAGAGAGGAGGAAGCAGGCTCCCTGCTGATCAGAGAGCCCGATGTGGGGCTTGATCCCAGGACCCTGAGATCATGACCTGGGCCGAAGGCAAAGACTTAACCAACTGAGCCACCCAGGCGCCCCGAGCCATAACATTTTGAAAGAAATTTCTTTGTTCTCAACAGTGGGCCTAAAATACTCAGTAAACAGATGTGCTGTCATTCAGACTTTATTGTTCCATAGAGCACAGGCAGAGTAGATTTAGTACAATTCTTATGGCAGGATTTTTGTAATTGTAAGTGGCTTCAATTTAAAGTCACCAGCTGTCTTAGCCCCTGATAAGAGTCATCCCGTCCTTTGAAGCTATGAAGCCAGGGATTGACTTTCTAGCTATGAAAATCCTAGATGGGATCTTCTTCCAATGGAAGGTTGTTTTGTCTACATTGAAACCATTGTTTACTGTAGCCACCTTCATGAGTTTTCTTAGCTAGATGTTCTGGATGACTTGCTGCAGCTTCTACTTCAGCACCTGCTGCCTCACCTGGCACTTTGATGTTATGGAGACAGTTTTCCTTACACCTCATGAACCAACCTCTGCTAGCTTCCAGCTTTTATTCTGCAGCGTCTGTATCTCTTACAGACCTCACAGAATTGAAGAGCGGGAGGGCCTTGCTCTGGATTAGGCTTTGGCTTAAGGGATGTTGTGGCTGGACTGATCTACACAGACCACTCAGACTTTCTCCACATCAGCAATAAGGCTGTTTCACTTTCTTATCATTTGTGTGTTCAATGAAGCAGCACTTTTAATTTCCTTCAAGAACTTCTCCTTTGCATTCCCCACTTGGCTAACTGTTTGGCACAAGGGGCTTAGCTTTTGGCTTATCTCAACTTTCGGCTTGACTTCCTCCCTAGCTTAATCATTTCTAGTTTTTTATTTAAAATGAGAGATGTGTGCTCTTCCTTTCATTTGAACACTTAGAGGCCATTATAAGTTACTAATTGGCCCAATTTTATTATTATTGTGTCTCAGGGAATAGGAAGGCCTGAGAAGAGGGACAGAGATGGGGGAACGGGTGGTCAGTAGAGCAGTCAGAACACACACGTTTCTAAATGAAGTTTGTCATTTTATAGAGGTACGGTTTGTTGCACCCCCAAACAGTTGCAATAGTAACATGAAAGATACTGATCCCAGATCACCATTACAAAATAATAATAATAATAATAATAATAAAAAGAATTACCAAAATGGGTTGCAGAGATAAGAAGTCAGCAAATGCTGTTGGAAAAATGGCACCAATTTACTTGCTTAGTGCAAGGTTTACAATAAATGCATTATCTGTGAAACACAATAAAACAAGGCCCCGTAAAATGATGTATGCCTGTATGTCTTTTGCAAATATTATCTCCCAGTCTGTGATTTGTCTTTTAATTCTCTTGATATTGTCTTTTGCAGAGCAGCAGAAGTTTCTAATGAGGTTCAGTTAATCAAGTACTTCTTTTATGGTTTATATCTTTGGTGTTAAATTTAAAGTCATCACCATAGTGAAGGTC
Organism: Neogale vison; assembly: GCF_020171115.1. Taxonomy (NCBI): domain Eukaryota; kingdom Metazoa; phylum Chordata; class Mammalia; order Carnivora; family Mustelidae; genus Neogale; species Neogale vison. The sequence goes on from NC_058096.1 coordinate 26,143,846, forward strand.
ATTTAGGTTTCCTCCTATGTTACATTCCAGAAATTTTGAAGTTTTGTGCTTGACATCTAGGTCTATTATCTATTTTGAGTTAATTTTTGTAGAAAGTGTAAAGTCTGCGTCTAGATTGATTTCTTGATTTTTTTGCATGTGGATGTCCAGTCATTCCAGCACCATTTGTTGAAAAGGTGATCTTTGCTCCATTGTATTTCCTTTGCACACTTGTCAAAGATCAGTCGACTGTATTTATGAGGTTGTACTATTGGGTTCTGTATTCTGTTCAGTTGATCTATTTGTATAGTCTTTCACCAATAATACACTGTAATGATTCCTATAGCTTTACAATAAATCTTGGTAGCAGGTTTTGTCAATCCTCCAACTTTGTTCTCCTTAAATATGGTGTTGCTTATTCTGGTCCTTTGCCTCTGCGCATAAACTTTAGAATCAGTTTGTCATTATCTATAAAATAACTTGCTGGGATTTTGATTTGGATTGCACTGAATCTACAGATGAAGTTGGGAAGAAAGGACAACAATGTTAAGTCTTCTGTTTATGAACATGGTATAGCTCTCCCTTTATTTAGTCCTTTGATTTTGTTTCTTAGAGTGCAGTTTTCCTCATATAGATCTTATACATATTTGTTAGTGATACTTAGCATTTCAATTTGGGGTGCTAATGTAAATGGTATTGTGTTTTTCATTTCAAATTCCATTTGTATCCTGTTGGGTTTTGTATATTAGCCTGGTGTCCTACCTCTGCCTCTCCCCTTCATCAGATTATATCTGAGTGTCTTCCATGTGCTAGGCAGGCTCTAGAAGCACAATTCTTCCTCCAGAAACTCAGAGTTTAGTGAGCAAGGTAGATAAGTAAATATAAAATTTGAAAATATATGTAATTATAAGGGATTTATGAAAGAGGTCCTTTCAAAAGGGCCTTGGTGGTCCAGAAAGGACTTTTTGGAGTTTTGCTCCAAGTGAAGGAGCAAGGGCATTGTAGACAGAATTGGATGAAAAACAGGATGGGTTTTCAGGGATCCATGTGTGATTGAGTAGCAAGAGATAGGGCTGAAGGGGTAAGTGGGGTCATATTGTGTCCCTTGTTAGGGACTTTCCTTTTTTTCTACAGATCAGTGATTTTTAAAAAAAAAATTTTTTTTCTAGTGATTTTAACAGCAGAATTTTTTTAGTTAAGTTGTGTATAGTAAGCCAATATAAAAATTAGGTTAAAAAGACATGTCATTTGTATTCATTTATTTTACAAATTAGAACAATGAAGATAAGGGCATTTGTTTGAATACAAAATTGATGGAGATTATAGATGACAGTTATGTCTTATATCAGCCTCAGCTTTGCAATTCTTTGATGTCGGAGTTTTGTTTGTTATACAGTAGCAAGATAATTTTGATTCCCAGAGATAAATAGTTGCAAGTGGTCACAGTTTTAAAATGTTATCTGGGAATCTCAGGATTCCTAGTTCTATATATTCTCTCTCTATATATGTGTGTATATACAGACACATACATATATTCCCTGTTCTATATATATTATATATATATATATTTTATATATATATATACACACATACACACATATATATACACACACACACACACACACTCATATATGAGTGTGTGTGTGTGTGTGTATTCATTCCCTGTTCTATATAAAGAAATGGAAGAAAAATTTTGGTTCTTAGGTCTACACAAAACTGAAATTCTAGTTTGGGTCACTGTGAGGATATGATATCAGCAATTAAAACTGAATATACCAGAGGGTAATTTTCAGGGAAAAAAAAAAATGAGTTCACTTTTTGACATTTTGTGCTTAAGAATTTTTTTAAAATCAAAATATAAGAAGCTTCTTCTAAAAATGGAAATAATTGGTTCATCAGAAATTGAACATGAACAATATATTATTTTAGAGTTCTGTAACCTCATTTTTCTCCAACCTCCTCTGGACTGCTTTTGATAAAATTTGACTGGTTCATTTAAGAAACTCTTCACTCTTGTAAACTCACACAGCTGCTCAGCCTGTGGTTCAGAATTCTGCTGCTTCATCATTTCAAATTTCTTGACTTGGCTACAGATGCATTCAGACCAATGTCATTTTATATTTACCAAAGTTGGAATAGTTCACAGAGATTCTTGTGTCCTCCCTGATTGCACACATGTCACAGCTAGGTCACGCTACCACTCTTCTCCCTCAGTCAGGCTGAGGGAGAATGTATTTATGTATTTATTTAGTGAATGGCTTGTTATAGAGAAAAATATTCTTAATATTTCTCTGCCATTGTCAGTGTATTATTTAGTGAATGGCTTGTTATAGAGAATTCATTAGTCATTTTTTAGTGAATGGCTTGTTATAGAGAATGTCAATGTATTTATTCAGTGAATGGCTTGTTATAGGAAAGATATTCTTAATATTTCTCTGTCATACCATCACCGTCCATTTATTCATTTACTTAATTACTTCTCTGGTGGAAATAGATGCTAGATTCTTCCGTGATTTTGAAGATAAATTATTGTGTTAATTTTCTAGAGCTGTACTAACAAAGTACCACAGATGGGGTAGCTAAAAAAACCAGAAATTTATTTCTTATAGTTGTGGAGGTTTCCAGTCCAAGATCAGGTGTCTTGGATCAAGGTAAAGGTTTAGTTTCCTCTGAGGCCTCTCTCCTTGTCTTGCGGATGGCTGTCCCCTTGCTGCCTTTTCCTGTGTTTTTTTTTTCTCTGTGAGTTCACCTCTCTGGTGTCTCTTTGTGTGTCCAGATTTGGTCTCCTTATGAGAACACCGATCAGATTGGATTAGGGCCCAAACTAATGGCTTCATTATAACTTAGTCATCTCTTTAAAGATCTTATCTCCAGACACTGTCACATTCTGAGACACTGGGAGTTTGGGCTTTAACAGGAACTTTGGGAAACACAGTACAGTCCATAACAATGGTTAACAACTCTTCCTTGGGCCTTACAAAAAAAGACAAAAATGACCTCAAAAAATTCAGGTTTTCTCTTTAGCTTCATGACTTCTCATTTCATTTGTATTTTGATGAAACTTAAAACCAGTCTTTTCCTCCCTCATGGGAAAAAGGAAGACATGTCTTCTCTCTGTAAGGCATCATAGATAATGCAATATTGCTCAGCCTTTTCATTTTCTGAACACAAAGGAGGGATGTCACACATCCACGACTAATGAATGGCTTACTAACAGCTTAATCTGTTGAATCCCTTGTTCCAAAGCTGTATGGTTTGCCCAAAATCTTATCTTCCTTAAGGATACTATCTCTACTTTAACAGAGAGGTGTCAGGCAGGGCTACAGTCTCATCTGAAGGCCTGACTAGGAAAGAAGTACAAGATCCAAGGACTTCCAAGATCACTCACATGATCTTTTGTAGCATGCCATTGCTCCTGGGTTGTTGGACTGGAGGTCTCAGTTTCATATTGGCTCTGGGCTGAAGGTCTCTTTCTGTTCCTTGCCCTATGGACATCTTCATAGTGTAGGTTGTGTTGTGAGCAGCTGGATCCTGGCTGTTGGCTTCCACTAGAGCAATTGAGAGAGTAAGAGACTGAGCGAGACACGAGTAGTCTTCTTGTAAACTAATATTGAAAGTGGCATCTATCACGTTTGCTGTATTCAGTTCAGTAGAATTGAGTCAGTAGGTCAGTAGGTCTAGCCCACCTCCAGGGTGGAGGGATTATAAAAGGGTATGAGTATCAAGAGGCAGGGATCATTTGAGGCCATTTTAGAGACTATCTATCATGGTCATCTTTAATCTGGAGCAATTTTTCTTTCTCATTCATCACATTGGAGAGTACAGGTCAGCTATTTTACAGAATACTGATATGGGTTTGGCTTGTGTTTCCTCACAATTTAAATTTAAGTTATACATGTTTGGCAGAAATATTATGAAATTACTGTGTGTCCTTCTCTGGTCATCTTATCAGAAGTCACGTGATACCAGTTTGTCCCATTATTGGTGATGTAAAATCTGATTACTTGATTCAGTTGGTGGACATCAAGTATCTCAATGGCAAGTTTACCATTTTGTTTCTGTATAATTTCAGATACTGTGTTTTTCAGTTCTATAATTCTCATTTGGATTTAAAAAATACTTTCTATTTCTCTGCTGAGATTTCCTTTTGTTTATATCACTGAGCATAGTTAAAATAACTCTTTAAAGTCTTCTTTACTTTATTAAATGTATTTCTAATAGCTCCTTAAAGTCTTTGACAGATAATTCTCACATGTGGGTCATTTTACCATTAAGGCTGTTGATTTTTTTCCCCTTGAGATTTTTCCCTTGTTAGATTTTCCTGGTTTTTCATATGTCAAGTAATTTTGAAGTACATGTTGTCATTGTGATGATTATGTTGTAAAGATTCTAGATCTGGTTTTATCCATTTGAAGAGTGTTGATCTTTTTATTTTATAGAATATTAATTTGATTAGGCTTAAAGGGCAAATTCTGCCTCACTTGTGGAGATTGAAAGTTAAAATCTTGACAGTAAACATTTTTTTCTTGTTGTTGTTGCTATTATTATTTTATTTTTAACTTGAATTGCAATCTTTTTGGAGTCTGAGCCATGTATAGTTGGTTTTGAGGTCAGCCGTAAATTTGAATAAGGATATTTATTTATTTACTAAAGATTTTATTTATTAGAGAGAGATCACAAGTAGGCAGAAGAGAGAGAGAGAAGCAGGTTTCCTGCTGAGCAGAGAGTCCGATGCGGGTCTTGATTCCAGGACCCTGAGATCATGACCTGAGCTGAAGGCAGCAGCTTAATCCACTGAACCACCCAGGCACCAGAATAACGATATTTATTAATAGAATCAGGTTGCTACATCCAAGGATCTCCCCCTTCTGTGAATTTCCACTCACTTTCTGAGGGCTAGTTACCGAGCCTTTATTCCTGTATCTACAGGCCAGAAACACCATCTGTGGGGAGGTAATTTGAAATGATGTAAATAATCTCTTTCTCTTCAAATTCTACTCAAATTCTTACCCATTGATGATCTCTAAGTCTCCATTGATAATTCTTGTGTAAATCAGTTATTGTGACGATCACAAAAGAGTGATTTTTCTATCTTTGTTATCTCTTCAGTATATTTTATATACTGTTATCTCTTTCAGTATATTATTTGTTATCATTCAGGTTAAGGAAGGACTTCCTGAAGCTTCACTCCCCATTTATTTATTTGTGTTTATTATCAGTGTGCAGTGTGTTGAGTGATTTTGTTCATTAAGCTATCTTATTCTGTAATTTTGACATCCTTATTGAATTCAGTTTTGTAAGCTCTCTTAAATGATTTTTAATAATGTAATTTAATTATTAAATTAAATTAAGTAAATAAGTTAATTAATTTGTAATTAATAATTTAAATTAAATAATTAATTTAAAAATAAATTCTCATGACTTTTCCATTGACTCATGATGTTACTAAGCAAATTTTATCTGTAACAGTCATGTTTTTGAATTAAGAATTTGTTCTGAGGGGTGCCTGGGTGGCTCAGTCAGTTGTGTCTGACTTCTGCTTGGGTCATGATCTCAGGATCCTGGGATGGGAACCTATATCGGGCTCCACACTCAGTGCAGAGTCTGCTTCTCCCTCTCTCTCTCTCTCCTTCTGCCCCTCCCCCACCACGCTCCCCCCCAATTAAATAAATAAATAAAATTAAATAATTAAGTAAAATCTTTAGAAAAAAGTATATTCTGAGAGTTGGTAATCTTAATATTGAACAGTAAGATAACATAATATATAGTAAGAGAATCATGTGGTCTATCTATTTTTTTATGGTATATACTCACTAAAATGGTCTTAGGCAATAGTAATTATGAATTACTGTTTTCAGAGTAGCATTTACTAAATATTGATTACATCATATATGATTTATAAACCACAAACTATTTAGTTTCTACGATATTATTCTAAAAGGGTCACAACCAATTCTGTAGTTGTACACACACATATTTGGGTGTGATTTACAGAAAAAAAGCCTTTTCTCTTGTGTACCTACTAAATTACATATAGAAGTAATCTTAGGAAATGTTTTAAGGAAGCTCATTAGGATAAATATATAGCTTCTGTGGCAAGACAGTTTATTGAAATATACTAATTTATGATTTGTTCTTGTTGCTATAGGTATTTTATCCCTCAGCTTTCTAAGATGGTAACCCAACTGGGTTTGAGGTTTGTTTGTTGAAAATTAAGTTTGGGGCTGGATTGTGCCAGTGCTGTTAAGAGAGGTGAAGATGAGCTGATCTAGGGAGGTGTTTGGAAATTTGAGTGATTCTGATTCCATGATTCTGTGAGCTCCCTTTTGGTGCTCCTAGGTGATAGCAAAACCACTGATAGCAATGGTGGGCTGGTGCTTCAGGGAGGCTGGCCCTTATGTGAGGCTCTCAGGTTTACTATGGGGCTGCTCACCTCCAAGGGACTGGGTGGACTTAGACAATAGCCACATCAACTGTGACTACAGAAATCTAAAGATGGGAAAAATGTTTTCTGAATGTCCTGGTATACACGAGATGCTTAGGATTTTTATAGAATCCAAAGGATAATAGAAACTTTTGAACATAAGATAAGGGATTAGATTTTACTAGATTAGAAAAAAAATAGTTATGCTACAATCATATACCTGAGGGCTTTGTGGTAAAATTGTTAATTGTTATACCTTCATGACAGCTATATGGAAGTTATAACAGACATTTATTTGCACTGGTTATTTAAGACTAATCCTTCAAGTTCTGAAGCCCATGACATTGTGGTATGAAAAGATATTTGGCATGTCACTGATGTGGTCACAAGAAATGCTCTGTTTGCCTGCGGCTTCAAGTCTACTGCTGAGCTGAGATTGCTGTAATCTTGTAATCACAAGTAACCTTGCTTAATTGGGTTAGTAAATTCTTCCCTAGTGGGCAGGAAACTTCAGTTAGCTGGGAAGCTTTAGTCTTGGGAACCCTTGAAATGAATTATGGAAACATTTAAGGGATCGGAAACAATTGTATTATTATTTTGTATTAAAAAGGAATCTAACATTTGTTATTTTTTTTGATTGTGTATTTGTAACATTTAAGAGAATTTGAAAATCACACTATTAATAAGCTTATTAGGTGAATAAGTATACCAATTTTAGGAAGATTTTGTGTAAGTCAGACTACTGATGTATTTAAAAAGCATAGAGAATATATACATATATATATTTAAATTTTTTAGAATTTTTATTTAAGTAATTTTTATTTAAGTAATCTCTACATCCAACATGGGACTCGAACTCATAACGCCAAGATCAAGAGTCTCATGTTTCTCTGACTGAGCCAGCCAAAAAGCATATGCCGCCAAAAGCATAGAGAAGCATGCATATTAAAGCATAGAGCATTAATTAATATATTCTCTATATATTAATTAATGTAGTTTAACATGTTTGAAGCTATTTATTTGTCAAGAGTATATGTGATATCAAACATAATTCAAAGAACTCTTAAAAGTTTCTGTTAAAATGTACTACACTTATAAATGAGAAAACTGTTTGCAAGCTGAAACTAAAAGCCTAATAAGAAGGGTATTTTTTGAATGTATGGCTTTAATAGGTTGAAATAATTTCAGTAAACAGTGATTTTTTTTTTTTTTTTTTTTTTTTTAGTGTATGAAAATCACTCTTGAGGATACTGAAAGCCTGAAATCAACAGAGGTAGAGTTCTGGAAGACTAGTTGCTAGGTGAATATATTCAGTCTGTAGAAGAGAAAGCCCAGCTTAATGACTGTGTAGTTTTTCTGTTATTATATGCACTCTGCTTTGAAATTCATCCATAAACATGATACTGTCTTTGGAAATGTCAATAAGCAAGATAATTAAAATAGACCAAGTAATATTCTTCCAAACTTGGAAGTTTTCTGAATCACACTCCTATATATACAGATACATGCATCCTTACGTTTGCTAGCAGCAATACGTGCAATCATGCTAGGTAATTCTGTGCAGTCATGCTAGGTAATAGACGCAGGAGTGCCTCTTCTAGAAGACAGGGAGGCTCCTGAAATCTGTCCTTGTCCCTTAGGGCTTTTGGCATTTGTGGGTAGTTGCTCTGTGCCTTCATCTCCTGCTCTCTCCCAGCTGTGTCATTTGCTTATGGAAATCCTAGGCAACCTACTTGATCCCTATGATATGAGTGAGATGCTATGGTCTTTCATTAACCCTTGACTTTGCTCCTAAGTTATTCCTCTTTGAGGGAGGATAGTTCTGGCTTCTCATGAACAATGCAGGACTTTGAAAGACAAAATATTTATGTTTTAAATCAGTAGACATTGGGCGCCTGGGTGGCTCAGTGGGTTAAGCCTCTGCCTTCGGCTCAGGTCGAGATCTCAGGGTCCTGGGATCGAGCCCCGCATCGGGCTCCCTGTTCAGCAAGGAGGCTGCTTTCCCCTCTCTCTCTCTCTCTGCCTCTCTGCCTACTTATGATCTCTCTCTCTCTGTCAAATAAATAAATAAAATCTTAAAAAAAAAATCAGTAGACATTGTGCTAGTTCAGAGTTTCCTAAACTGTTTCAGTTTATATTAGTGTCTTGACAACTTTTCTATAACACCCCTGGGCCAAAAGAAATACCTAAGGGGTGCCTGGGTGACTCAGCTGGTTAAGCGCTTCACCTCAGGTCAGAATCCCAGGAGCCCCACATGGGGCTCCCTGCTCAGCAGGGAGCCTGCTTCTGCCTCTCCCTTTGCCTGCCACTCCCCCTAGTTGTGCTCTTTCCCTCTGTCAAATAGATAAATAAAATCTTTTAAAAAAATACCTAATAGTTCCATTTATTAAGTTATCAGATTCAAACACCTTAATAAATACTTGTGGTTTTTTAGAAGATTTTATTTATTTATTTGACAGACAGAGATGACAAGTAGGCAGAGAGTCAGGCAGAGAGAGAGGGGGAAGCAGGCTCCCTGCCGAGCAGAGAGCCCTGATGTGGGTCTCGATCCCAGGACCATGGGATCATGACCCAAGTCGAAGGCAGAGGCTTTACCCCACTGAGCCACCCAGGTGTCCCAATATTTGTGTTTTAACAACCAAGTAGCTATTTGTAAATCCAGTGCATATCCCTGAAGAATACTTAGTTTCATTCTTGAACTACGAAGATTATCAATGTGTAGGCGTGTTAGGCACTGCTTCCCTTCACCCGCCTTGGAATCAGTCTGGACACTGCCACTCTCATTTCCTGTTCTTCATTGATTTTCATGTGGTTTTTGCTTTTTATTACAGCAACTGCTAAAAACCGTCTTTCCCCAAAAAGAAATGTCACCTCAAAGAGTGTAGTGTGATCTAATGAAACTGTGAATCACCCCGAGGTAGTCATGGTGTTCAAGAAATGTTTCTGTGCTGTCGTTGAAATTTTGCTTAAAACTCTCTGACTTCTTTGTGGGACCTGGGGTGCCTTAGGGTACAGTTTGGGCCATGCAGTGCTAAGTGAAGGAAGACAAAAAACACATATTCCATGTCAGGAACCCAAGTATGGTAGAGCATATCAATAATGTGGTCAGTTTATTCCCTGAGACAGAATACTGCAATGAAGATGCACGTGTTTTTTTGTCTGTGTAGTATGTGAATCCCCTTCCCACATTACAACAAACAAACAAACAAAACCTCTACTGTACGATTCTTGGGTGGCAGAGCTCATCTTCCTCTACCGAATCTGAGTAGACCTGAAACCTCCTTTCCACCCTCCCTGAGTGAAGACCTTGGTTCTTAGGCCCAACAATCAGAACTGTGTATCTTGGATTTTGAGTCAGAAGCTACTGATGCAGACAAAGGGTCAGGAACGTCAGGGAAATCTTTCTGGCTGTGTGCTGTTAGCGTGCACGCTGGGAATGGACGCAGGGGTGGGGCCAATGTTGGTACTGGCGGTGTGGATGTTCTCGCCAGGGGCTCTGAAATATGGGTGTGTTCTCGCCGGACTGGTTCTGCGGCATGATTCTGGCTATGGCTTTGGTGCAGGAACCTTCCTTTTTATTTGCCTATTCTGAACGTAGTTCTCTAGACTTCCCGAAGATATGGACAAACCAGATATCCTTTCAATAACTTTCTTTCTCTGTTTAAATCATACCAACTACCATAAATAAAAGAATGTGATGAAAAATGTCCATGACCAGAGGAGAGGCAAAATTGTAGAAGGCATATTGCATTGACTTCACCAGTTGGAGCAAAGATCTAAGAAACTATTGAGGTACGTCTTCTGGAGGCTCTAGAGAGTAACTAATAACTGTTGGTTACTATTTAGCCTTTATCCCTCAATGGCTAGAAAGCTATATACATGGAAGGCACAGGTAACTTGGACAGATCTGAGAGAGGGAAAGACTTGGAAACTTAGCCCAGAATGCATCAGGCCCTATTAGGTGAGTTTTTTGTTTTGTCTTTCTATTAGGTGAGTTTTATTTTATATATATATACACATACACACACATATGTGTATATATATACATATTTTTTTTTAGATTTTTTTTTTTTTTAAATTTGACTGACAGAGATCACAAGTAGGCAGAGCAGCAGGCAGAGAGGGGGAAGCAGGCTCCCTGCTGAGCAGAAAGCCTTATGTGGGGCCGGATCCCAGGACCCTGGGATCATGACCTGAGCTGCAAGTAGACACTTAATCCACTGAGCCACCCAGGCCCCCCTATTAGGTGTGTTTTAAAGTGACCCACTTGTGGTAAGAGGGTTTGTGAAGTTCACGTCATTAGACATTATGCCCAGAAAAGGTAGGATGGTACACACAACTGGGAGCTAGCCAGGGCAACAATAAATAGCAATCAACTCTGTGATACATGTTGGGCTGATGAGAGGCTGAATTTTAGGTAGAATTATCTAAGCAGGATGGGCAAGATTTACTTGGTTGATGATGAATGCTTTTGGCAAACCCAAAAGTCATTAAATGTATATTTCACACTGGCAGACATTCCATAAAGTCAAATCTAGAGGTGTGTGTTAGGAAGCCAAATATCTGGCTCAGAAAGCAAAGGGAAAGGAAAGCAGTCTACCTGCATGAGATGTTTAAAATTCAGGTGTGTCTGCCTGAAAGAGGAAAGAAATAACATCAGAAATTAGAATCTTAGAAGCATATCCTGAAGAAAAAGTTGTAGCAGGAAGAATTGTTCTGCTGTTTTGAAGTAACACAAGTTCTTTAAGGTAAAAAACAAAAACAAAAACAAAAACAAAAACAAAAACAAAAAAAACAGCTTTGGAGATACAGCAAGCAGAAGACTTTTCTTGCCTTGGTAGAACAGACTAGGATATGCATTTTTAGCCTGTGAACTCTGTAAAATAAATTGAATTCATTATTATTATTCTTTTAATTGACAGGTTGTTTGACTTTCATGAGATGAAGCAATTTCAAGTGTGACTCATTTTATCTCTTGGTGAGTGAAATCATGATGTCGCGTACACTTGCCAATGTTAGGTACAGACTCAATGGACTTCCATGCTCTTAGGAAAGCTATGTTGTGGGAGTAGTTGGCAGAAGAGCCTCTCAAATATTAGGCAACACTATAATTTGTATGACTTATTCAAAAGTAATTGCTGATTATAGCAGTATTCTTAAAGGCACGTGAATATTGTTAATGTGAAATCTCATATCATTTCTCAAAACTCAATTTAAAGACAATTGCCTAAGTTGTTTTAATTATGCTTTAGTGTTCTAACCTATCCACCCATCTTGTTGACCTATTTGCTCTAGATCAACTGTCCTGGGCGTGTTTTTCGTTTTTGTTTTTTTTTTAAAGATTTTATTTTTATTCATTCAACAGAGAGATCACAAGCAGGCATAGAGGCAGGCCGAGAAGGGAGGAAGCAGGTTTCCTGCCAAGCAGAGAGCCCGATACGGGGCTCGATCCCAGGACTCTGAGATAATGACCTGAGCCAAAGGCAGAGGTTTAACTCTCTGAGCCACCCAGGCACCTGTGTTTTTTAAATCAAGTTCTTGTGCACTAACTCTTTCTATGATGGGAAGAAAATAGTTTCAACAAGCAGAAGAGAAAAGTCTTACCTTCTTATAGTACTAAGAGGAAATAATACTGTTGAAATTATTGCCTGTGAGTTTGGATCAAGATTCAATTATTAGACTTGTTTTTCCTTCCATAATGGTCAAAGAGAAGGAAACCGGAAGTTTGGAAAAGAGCTCCTAGAAGTTAAAAGAAGTTACCTCATAGGAGATGCATACTGATTCCGTGGGTCAGCCAATACACATGAGTCTTCCTCCAGCTGCTTGGCATAAAATGTTTAAGAGAATCATCCTTATCCCTTTTGCAAATGGATGTGAGTGGAACCCTTCATGTCTGATAACAGCTTGCATTTCCAGTATGATATCCTACCCTGTTTTCCACAGACTCTAAACAACCCCCACCCCTTCGATTCTCTTTCCGCAGTGGAACTTTCATGACTTTGTCCTTTGCTCCTGCTTTGTTTCCTTAAATATCCTTAGTCCTCTTCCTCTTAAGTTCAGAGTTCTTTCTTCTGTCATGTGTCCCCCCATGGCACTTGGTTCATATATGGCTCTGTAAGCGTAAGGTCTGTTTTATTACACTATTTCTGTTCCTGTCTTTACTTTCACTACTTGCTGAGATTCTTTCTTTTTTATTTATTTATTTATTTATTTATATTTTTTTATTTGACAGAGATCACAGGTAGGCAGAGAGGAGGGAAACAGGCTCCCTGTTGAGCAGAGAGCCCAATGCGGGGACTCGATCCCAGGACCCTGAGATCATGACCCGTGCCGAAGGCAGAGGCTTTAACCCACTGAGCCAGCCAGGTGCCCCACTTGCTGAGATTCTTAAGTGCAGGGGACTATTGTTTAGTCATCTTTGTTCTTGCCACATTGCAGAAAAATGCAAAATGCTCTCAAAATGTCCATTCGCATTCTATACATTTGTGCGTGTGTATGCTCAAACTCATTATCTAGAATGTTTTAAGCTTGAATACAGATGTTTGTCCTGGTTTTCACTTCTGTAGCTATGTGTTGTGTGAGATAGTCACTTAAATTTGCTGGATGTTTTGTCTTGTTTATTAAAAGTTGCATTTTTCTAGGTGACTTCTAAGCTGCCTTACATCTTATATCCCAAATGTGTCTTACATCCTAAATTTGTAATGCAGGCCTTTCAGTGTGACCTCGGGTTACTTAATCTCTTCATTAAATGAAGAAAACACTCCCAGATTCATGTGGTGATTGTGAGGATTCAATGAGACAACATTTGGAGTGGATTTTTTTTTTTTTTTTAAGATTTTACTTATTTATTTGACAGAGAAAGAGAGGGAAAAAGAATAAGCAAGGGCAGTGGCAGGCAGAGGCAGGGGCAAGCAGATTCTCCCCTGAGCAGGCAGCCTGATGTGGGGCTTGAGCCCTGAACGCTGAGGTCATGACCTGAGCTGAAGGCAGATGCTTAAACTACTGAGCCACCCAGGCACCCCTGGAATGGATTTAGATTGGTTCAGCAAACACACAGTTCACTGAGTATGTGCCTACGTGCCATGAATTGTGCTGGTCCCGGGATCCCGTCTGTTCAGTGGGAAGTTACAATCTAGAAGCCTTGCCTGGTACATAATATGAAGTCATTTCCTTCTTGTTTTCTCTCCCTGGCCTATCAGTTATCAGTACTGGAATTTGGAGTGGAATGGGGGAGACAACATTACATTTTTATGTTTATTTCACCAATGATATTTACATCCAGAGACCAACCCTACTTTGAGAGCTAAAGTTAAAGCTCATGTCATTCTTTAGTAGGAAAGCGAATGACAGAATTTTGCAACAAGGCCAGAAGAGACCAGTCAAGATCAGATGGGAGCTGTGTGCTCTCAGAAGTATGTTGTGGGAGTAACTAGTCCAATGTTCTTTCAGCCTGAGAACAGCATTTAAGATTTCCTTATCTTATAAAGGAAAAAATCATTTCTGTTTAATCAGCAGAACCGAATAAACAACAGGGACTATTTTTTCTAATGCAGCGGTTTAACGTATGTGTTACATAAGACAAAACAATTGCGTAAGAAGGGTATGCTGTTGTTTTCAAAACAAGCCACCCAGTGGGTTTGGTCTCCAGGAAAACTGCCTGCACGTTTTCAGAATGCACACTGGCCATCAGTCTGGACACTTCCATCCTGCCGTACTGGTTTGCCTCCCTTCGCCTCGTTTAGCATCAGGTCTCTGTGCCAGGCATCTGCGTAGAGCTGCAACTCTGGCTGTGGAACACCACACCCCTGGCGGGAAGGGAACAATCCAACAGGTTATTCACAAAGATGTGCTTGACAACAATTTTTTAATTACCAGGATAAGAGGGGCGCCTGGGTGGCTCAAGTCTGTTAAGCCACTGAGTCTCGATTCGGGCTCAAGTAGTGATCTCGGGATCGTGAGATCGAGCCCCAAATCTCTGTGAGGCTCTGCATTCAGCGGGGAATCTGCCTGAGATCCTTTCCCTCTCCTTTTCCCCCCTCCCCACCTTTCTTAAAGAAATAAATAAAATCTTTAAAAAAAAAAATAAAATACCAAGAAAGTCAGAAAACACTGGCTGGATTTTTCTTTTCAAGCATCAGCTATTTGGCTGTTGTGGAGTTTAGCTAAGGATGTTCATATAGGGAACTACATCAATAACAAATGACGGGCATTTAACTATCAAAGTAGAGGAAGAGTATAGCGTAGAGGAGAAAGCATCTTCAAAGGCACAGAGATGAAAGGGAGTGTTCAGCGATGTCAAGATGGGCAGCGAAGCCGGACCATTGGCGGTGTCTGCAGGCAAAGCCTTGGTGCCGTTGTGAAAGGTGGGACGGTGCTCTGTGCGGGAGCCGCTCTGGGTTTGCAGGCAGGATGCTCCGAGTCTTGCCTGGGGGCTGGCATGGTGCGGCCCACTCCCCCAGTCTGAACCCCTTCAGGGCCTCGGTGCCTGTGGCACGTGTCTGTAGGACTTTCTGCCATGTCCACCATTTCCACCACTCCTGGTGTCCAGGGTCAGCAAGTGGGACGTAGAGGGCTAACTCTGGAGCGACATGAGCTTTAGGATGCAGAGCAGGGGGGAGAATCTCTGCGGTCCTAGTGGAGAGAGCGTCTGGGTGGGGTCCTGACGCCTCAGCAGGAGACCACGAGGTGGCCGCACTGTGCTGTGGCTCGTGGCTGCGTGCAACTGTCTGAGCACAACGTTTTTCCTCACGTGCAATTGTGGGAAGTGTGTGCCCGTGCAAATGTAATGAACTGAGCAGTGTATCCACTCATACCATTGTAACCTCAGTTATTTCATAGAAAGTCGGAGTTTAGTTTATTCAGAGAATTGAAGTTATTGGTTACCCCTTCTAGACCTATCATATCAAGGGAAGAAACTGAGGAAATCTTGTCATCACAGATGTATGTGAGTAATGGAGATTAGGGAGGACTCTTCAAGATCTGCTCTTACTTGGGCACCTTTGGCTCAGGGCATGATCTCTGGGTTCTGGGATCAAGTCCCAGGTCAGGCTCCTGGCGCAACCAGGAGTCTGCCTCTCCCCCTGCTCGTGTTCTCTTTCTCTCTCTTTCTGTCTCAAATGACAAATAAAACCGTAAAACAAACAAACAAACAAAAAGAACTGCTCTTACTCTACCGAGAGGTGACAGTACAGTAAGGGGACCTGGGCATGACTTGTCTAAAGGAAGTTCTTTCTTCTCTTGCTGGTGGTTGGTTTAAAAATTGGTATGTGACCCAAATCGAGTCAATGAGATACAAGAAGAGATTTCCTGGAGGCATTTTGGAAAGTTCTGTCCTCTTTTTGAAAGTGCTGATGAGTCACCAGTCTCTCTCCTGAATGTGAACAGAAAGCACTTAGCTCTGACTGGTACTGGAAACCATCTTCAGACTTCAAAGCTAAATCAGTTTAAAGCTCTGAGCTGAGAATAAGAACAGAAAGAACCAAGGTCTGGATGTCATGAGTGAGCCTTTGAAATCCATTTGACCTTCCAACCCATTCAAACTCTCGCTTTCCAGTTAAGATCATTAAAACATTCCTTTAAACTAGAAGGGTTTAAATATATATATGCTTCTTTTCTACTTCATGTGGAAAATGTCCTCTTTAGAATCATGCATGTCAGCTCGCTGCTTTCTCCTCAGTCATTCCCTTGGGTCTTAGGTCATACCCACTTAGAAGATTGATACCTAACTGATACGTGTCTTCTTTACTCCCACCATTTTTGTTGGTAACTTCAATATCTTTGGAATGTTGTGTTCAGTCCGCATGTCACGGATGGTGAGCTCCTACCTTAATGACCTTTACCTCTATTTCTCCTCAGCCCTCCTTTCCAAAGACACATTATCTTAAAATCTGCTACTCTCCTCCCAACTAAACCTGTTTGTTTGTTTTCTTGCTTCTTTGTTGGTTGATCGTCATCACACCCTTCTAGCTCTGGATTGCTTTCTTGTCTAGCAATTGGTCAGTGCCTTCCTAGTTTCCCTTCCCTCCCTGAACTCGCCCAGAACCTATGTTACCACATCCCTATTAGCATCTTATCAACACTCTCTCTCCCTTCTCTTCCCCTTTGGCCTTTTACTAACTTTCAATAGCCCTTAGCTCTTGATGATTTGACCTTTATTTTTTAAGCTAGTGCTTCTGGGTCAGGTGTTACTAGAGAAAAAGCACATCATTAACCTGAACCCATTTAAGTGTGTTATTTTCACTTCATTTGGACCCAAGTACCATTCAATGTTCTTTTATTCCTAGTTTTCCCTGATATTGACCATTCAAAACTTTTACCTACTCTTCAAACCTCTATCCATTCTTTCCCTCATTCTCCGCAGATATCCTAGCTTCCTGTTTCACATAGAAAATAGAAAATAAAAGCTACCAATATAACTTGCCTCACCTTCTTATCTCCAACCTTTGTTTCCCTTTCCCTTTATCTTTCCAAGTTCTGCCTCTGTCACTCAGGAAGGAGCACTGCCCCACTTAATGGAGAAGGACCCTTCCACGGATACCCTTGATCTTCCTAAGTTTTGCCTTCTCTAGAGTTTTAACTACTGATGAATCAGATCCATGCATGTCATTTGGGTTTACAACCTCTCAGGCTCTGCTTTCTCTCGTTCTGTTCTCATGGAGACTGGCACATGCCAGGTTTGTGCCGGCAGATTCAGTAGCAGTCATCTCCTGAGACACACTTTACCAGAGCAAGGGGTACACAAAGGTCCCCATTCTCACCAGTTTTGGCAGGGGACTGAGCCGAGCTGTTGAAGGGTTGGTCTTTAGTTGCCTGAAGAGAACCCCCAGCAGTTTGCCCACTGGCCTCTATTTTCCCTTACCTCTGGGTGACTGAACTTTTGCCCCACATTCCTGAGCTCCCTGATCCCTGCTAGGATTAGATTTTTTGCAGAATTGTGCCTGCTTGGCTGGTGTTATCAGTTAGGTTGCCTTTTACTGCCTAACTCCTTTTTTAGTAATGCTGAGCAAAAAGAAATCTTGTTAGAAGGATGTTGAGGGCTCCAACAATCCCTGAGAAACTGCAGGAAAAGTTGGGGAACAGGACCAGAAGCAGGGCCGTTCCTCAGGGTTAGAGGAAAGCAGCACAACAGACACCAGGTTAGGAAGCTGTGGCTTTGCCATAAACACTGTCACAACTACCAGAACTGTGGACAGATTCCTACTACCCTGTTTTCATTGTTATTCAAAATTCTGCCTCGAGCAAAAGTATCAGATTGCCAGAACCTGACGGAGTCTCTTGCCCGCGTCATGACTACTTGGGTAGGAGTGTAGACAGTGGCAGGGAGAGATGGATCGATCCAGTTTCCTTCATGTCCCGCAGCAGGAGGTGGGATGCTTCCTCCTGTCCATAGCTGCCCTTTCAGATTTCCAGCAACCATGCACATCCTTCTTCCCATAACTAGAGTTATGAAAAAGCAGTTCCTGCCAATAACATACCTGAAAATGAACTCATCCTTTCCCTAATGCAACAAGAATCCTTGGGGCAGTGGCTCAGTGGGTTAAAGCCTCTGCCTTTGGCTCAGGTCATGATCTCAGGGTCCTGGGATCGAGCCCCGCATCAGGCTCTCTGCTCAGCGGGGAGCCTACTTCCTCCTCTCTCTCTCTCTCTGCTTGCTTGTGCTCAATCTCTCTCAAATAAATGAATAAATAAAACCTTAAAAAAAAAAAAGAATCCTGACTTGCTTCATTTGATTATAAATTCAGTGGTTTGATTTTTCACCTCATTTACTTGGAAAGGGATGTGCTACCATTTTACTTATAACACAGGTAACATTTTACATCTTAAAATGGTAACCCCTCCATTACCTCGGAAAACCATTACGGTAAATAAGCAACAACAGCACTTTTACTTAAAAATATGATTAAGTACCTCTGACCTAATTTCCAACTAATCTTCATCTTTTTATCTCACAACACTTTTGGGGAGTTCAATGTTGAGGGAAGAACATTTCCTCTGTTAAACCATACAATAACCCAAGGATTAGTAAATTTCTGTGAATATAAATAGGGAAGCACGAGACCACCAGCAAACACATACCAGTTCTCCCAATCTCCTCCACTACTGACTTCCTTTGAGTGTTGACACTTTTTAATCTACTCTTAAATGTGAATCCTAAAATGCACAATTATGGTATTAAAAACACCATGAGAGGACAAAATATTTCAGAGAAGTCTTCTAAATGGTAAACACAAATGCCTGCCTTTTAATCCTTTGCTTCTAATAAAGGGGACAGGAACCCCTGGAAGCATTGTTAGAACTCCTTATTTTCTTCACATTCTCTATCATCACCATTAAGTCTTATGGGATTGGGTCAATAGCTTGTTTACCTTCTATTACAGTCTGGCAAACTCAAAATAAATGCTCTCAATTAATATATTTCTTTAGACCATTGAGACTCTAGGCCAGGACACCAATAAAGACTAACACATCCCCACTTGCTAGAATTTTCTCTGTCATCTTGGTAATCAGTGTTAAAAAGATAAAGCCAGGTACTTTTTGTTTGTTTTTAGTTTTTTGGTTTTTGGGTTTTTTTTTTTTTTTTTCAGTTTTTATTTAAATTCCACTTAATTGGGGTCCTGGGTGGCTCAGTCAGTTAAGTGATGGTGTTCAGCTCAGGTCATGATCTCAGGGTCCTCAGGTCTCAAGGTCCCCACATTGGACTCTCTGCTCAGCAGGGAGCCTGCTTCCCCCTCTCTCTCTCTGCCTGCCTCTTTGCCTACTTGTCACCTCGCTCTCTGTCAAATAAATAAATAAAATCTAAAAAAAAAAAAAGGTCTAAATTCCAGTTAGTTAACATATAGTGTAATATTAATTTCATAAGGCCAAATACTTTATCAGAAGTGCTCAACAGGCTTCTTCGAGCTTTAGGAATTGAAATTGCCTGGTTTATTAGTTGTTACTCCCAAGTAGACCTCAGTGGATATGAAATCTTATTTCCCTAGTCTTTAATGTAGAATAATAGCACTCTATAGTATTTCATAAATACTCAAGGATTTACTGATTAGAGTGATTATAAAACTTCATTAGTATATTAATTATTTATATGAACATCATAAGTTAACAATTTTTGCAATTCAAATTATTTTAGGTCTTATTTATTTACATTGCTATGTTGGAGTTTTTATTTTTTTTTGCCAGCCAAAGCTTCTCAGAATGGTCTTGCACTCCTGAGATTCTACTTATCCAATTCTTCATTTCTTCTCTCTTTCACACAGACCTGAGAGCTACTCCTTTATCTCCTCACCATTTCTTCTCTGACAGATGTCTCAGATACATCTCTTGCATGTTCCATCCCATCTTGGTGTCTCCTTTTGGACGGCCTGAACTAACACACATAACACTGATCCAAGAAGGCAGTGGTATCATAATGTTGAGTGGCACACTGCTTGCCTTTGGTTTTCTAGTCATATGAGATAATGAAATCTCTTTGTTATTTTTTAAAAAATGTTTTTATTGTGAGTTGTAACATGCATATGGGGATATGCAGAAAGTAAAATTGTACCGTGTCGTGAATTATCATTAAGTAAATGCTTATGAAACCACCAGCAAGGTCATGAAATAAGACATTTCTAGAACCTAGAAGGTCTACTAATGTTTCCTCCTAAACAGTACTTCCTCTTTCAATGAAGGAAACTCATCTACTAGCTTATGATAACATTTTCCTTATGTTTATTTATATTTTTCCCACCAAAGCAGCGTGCATACATGCATCCCCAAATAATGTACTTTAACTTTGACTTCTTTTTAGCTCTGTATAAATGGAATTTTTCTATGTATTTCATGTCTGTCATCTTCTACTCATTATGTTCCTGACATTCATCTAAGCTCTATTATTGTATTTGTAGTTTAAAAACTTTTATTGCTATATGGTACTCCACCTTATGATATATGAATTTATTTATTCTTTCTCCATTGATTGAAATATGAATTATTTCAGGATTGGGGTTATTAAAAATAATGCTGTGGACATGCTTAGATTTGTTTCTTTGTGTATGTGGCATACGTTTGTTTGGTATAATCCAGTATTTGAATTTCTATTCATAGGGAATATTTACCTTCACTTTAAGGAGAATGTTGAGTTAGTTTCCAAAGTGGTTATACATATTTATACCCCCACTATCACTGCATGAGTATTGCTCTACAACTTTACCAAGAAAAAAAGAGAGAGAACTCAAATAAATAAAATCATTAAAGAAAAAGGAGTTGTTACTACTGATACCACAGAAATACAAAGAATCATAAGACACTACTGAAAACAGTTATACACCTACAAATTGGACAATTCCTAGACACATAAAACCTTCCAAAAAAAGAATCATGATGAAATAGAAAATCTGAACAGACCAATTACTAGTAAGGAGATTGAATCTATAATCCAAAACCTCTCAACAAACAAAAGTACAGTACCAGAATTGTGAATTCTACCAATGGTGAATTCTACCAAACATTTAAAGAAGAATAAGTGTCAATTTTTCTCAGACTCTCATAGAAGAGGAGAGAATTCCTCCCAACTTATTTTATGTGACCTGCATTATCCTGATACCAAGAGCAGACAAGGGTGCCACAAGAAAATAAAATTAAAGGCCAATGGGATGCCTGGGTGGTGCAGTTGGTTAAGTATCTGACTCTTGGTTTTGGCTCAGGTTGTGCTTTCAAGGTCATGAGACTGAGCCCCATGTGGGGCTCTGCACTCAGTGTGGAGTCTGCTTAAGTTTCTCTCTCCCTCTTCCCTTCCCGTGTTGCATGCTTTCTCTCTCTCAAATAAATAAATAAAAATCTTAAAAAAAAAAAAAAGAAAAGAAAAAAAGAAAATTGCAGGCCAATATCCCTAATGAGCATAGATGCAAAGATTCTCAACACAATATTACCAAACAAATTGAACAATACATTAAAAGGATCATAGGCCACAATCAGTGGGATTTATTCCAGGGATGAAAGGATGGTTCAAGATCTACAAATCATCAATGTGACATACCGCATTACCAAACGGAAGGATAACAATCATGTGATCATCTCACTAGATGCAGAAAAAGCATGTGACAATATTCAACATCCAGTTATGTTAAAGACTCTCAGCAAAGTGAGTATAGAGGGAACATACCTCAACAGAGTAAAAGCCATTTATAACGAGCTCACAGCTAACATCATACTCAATGGTGAAAAGCTGAAAGCTTTTCTCTAATGTCGGGGATAAGACAAGGATACCTATTCTTGCCACTTTTATTTAATGTAGTATTGGAGTTCCTAGACAGAGCAATTAAATAAGAAAAAGAAATGAAAGCTATACATATTGGAAAGGAAGAATTAAAACTACCACTATTTGCAGATGACATGATGTCATATAAATAGAAAACCCTAAAGACTCCATTAAAAAAAGTTAGAACTAAGAAATGAATCCAGTAAAGTTGCAGAATACAAAATCATTACACAAAAATCTGTTGTGTTTCTATGCGTTAATAACAAACTATTAGTAAGGCAAATAAAAGAAATAGTTCAATTTACAGTTGCATCAAAAATAATAAAATCACTAGGAATAAATTTAACCAAGGAGGTGAAAGACCTGTATCTTGAAAACTATAAGACATTAAGGAAGGATATCAAAGGAGGCACAAATAAATGAAAAGATACTTCTTGTTCATGAATTGGAAAAATTAATACTGTTAAAATGTCCACACTACCCAAAGAAATCTACATATTCAATGCACTCTCCATCAAAATTCCAATGGAATTTTTCATAAAAATAGAACAAACAATGTAAAATTTATTTGAAATCATAAAAGATCCTGAATAACCAAAGCAATTTGGAGAATGAAGAACAAAGCTGGAGGCATCATGCTTCCTGATTTCAAATTAAAATGCAAAGCTATAGTAATTAAGACAATATTGTATTGACATAAAACCAGCCAAATAGATCAGTGGAACAGACCAGAGAGCCCAGAAATAAACTCAGCAGGGCAAGAACATGCAATGGGGAAAAGACAGTCTTTTCAATAGTGTTAGGAACATTGGACAGCCATGTACAAAATAGTGAAACTGGACCACTATTCTACAGTGTACACAAAAATTAACTCAAAATGGATTAAAGAATTACGTGTGAGACCTGGTATCATAGAATTCCTAGAAAGAAACATAAGTGGTAACCTTCTTTGTATAGGTGTTACCTATGGCAAAGTTTTTTAAAAATCTGACACCAAAATTAGCAGCAAAAATGGAAAATAAACAAGTGGGACTACATCAAACTAAGCAAAGAATCAATCAGCAAAATGAAAAGGCAACCTACTGAATGAGAGTATTTGTAAATTATCTCTATCCAACAAAGAGTTAATGCTAAAATATATTAGGAACTCATGCAACTCAATAGCAAAAGAAACAAAAAATAATCCAAGCAAAATATTGGCAGATGATCTGAATAGACATTTTTTTTTCCCTACAGAAAACATACAGATGGCCAACAGGCACAGGAAAAGTATTGTATATCATTAATCATCTGTGAAATACAAATCAAAACTCCTCACACCTGTTAGAATGGCTATTTTCAAAAAGGCTAGAAATAACAAGTGTTGGCAAGGATGTGGAGAAAAGGAAGCTCTTGTGCACTACTGGCAATAATGTGAACTGGTACAGCCATGATGGAAAACAGTATGGAGTTTCCAAGAAAATCAGAGGCAGAACTAACATATGATCCAGCAATTCTACTTCTGGGCATTCATCCAAAGAAAATCAAAACACTAACCTGAAAAGATATATGTACCCCTATGTTCATTGCAGCATTATTTACAATAGCCAAGATATGGAAAAAAAACTAAGTATCTATAAGTGAATAAATGGATGAGGAAATTGGTATATATATACAGTAGAACATTATTAATTCATAAAAAGGAATGAAATCTTGCCATTTGTATCAATATGGACCTTGAGGATATTATGCTTAGAAAAATTAGGCAAAGAAAGACAAATGGCTGTGTAAGTTCTCTTATTTGTGGAATCAAAAAATAAGAAATAAATAAAATTAATTAATTAAGTTCATAGATACATCAAACAGATTGGTGGTTGCCAAAGGTGAGGGAGTGGGGATGGGGTGGGAGAAATGGGTGAACTGTTTTAGTTATTTTTTTAATAGTTTAAATAAATTGAATAAAAATTAATCTCTCTCAAAAAATTGAGATGGTTGTTGTTTTCAGCCATTTAAGTTGGGAACTTTGTTATGCAGCAAAAGCTCACAGATACAAACAAACTTATTTTAGAGTTGCTTTCTTTTCTTATTCTTTTCTTTTCTTTTTTTTTTTTTGAAGATTTTATTTATTTTTTTGACAGAGAGATCACAAGTAGACAGAGAGGCAGGCGGGGAGAGGGGGAGCAGGCTCCCTGCTGAGTAGAGAGCCCGATGTGGGGATCAATCCTAGCACCCCAGGATCATGACCTGGGCCAATGGCAGAGGCTTTAACTCACTGAGCCACCCAGGCACCCCTAGAGTTGCTTTTAAATTGTTTTTAATCACTTATATTTTTCAAACTGACCAGTTTTTCTGTTTACTGCATCTGCTAATTTTCATCATGGTAGTTCATTTCTTCATGAATATTGTACTTTTTTATGGAGACCAATTTGCAGCAAAGAATTTTGTTGAGGGCCTCTGTGATTCCTAGCTTATAAATGTTTTGAGTTTTCCACTGAAAGAACCCTAGCTATTGCAATGGTCTGCACAAGGTATAATATTAATTTCTTGGCTGTAAATTTTACACAATGCAAGTGGTTTAAATTTGTATCTGTATGACACAATTTTTCCTGTGACTTTGGTTAGTTGGATAATTTTTCTAGATTCATTTTTTTCATAAGCCAGGAAGCTCTTTGTGATTTTATTATTTTATTATTATTTTATTATTTTGAGACTCCCTTCCAACTCCTCCACCCCTACCCCCATGAAGACAGAGTCTCTGTTACCTCATGGGTATTAAAACCTCAACTTTGGACCCCAAGGGCAGTTTTTAATTTTAGCTTCTGGAAATAGCTCTTTTCTTCTTTGGAACAGAACTATTTAACACAAACTAATTTCATTTTGTCCATCTTTTTTTTTTTTTTAAGATTTATTTATTTATTTGAGGGAGTGTGAGCACAAGTGGGAGGAGGGGCAAGGGGAGAGGGAAAGAGAGAATCTTTTTTTTTTTTTTTTAAAGATTTTATTCATTTATTTGACAGAGAGAGATCACAAGTAGGCAGAGAGGCAGGCAGAGAGAGAGAGGAGGAAGCAGGCTCCCTGCTGAGCAGAGAGCCCGATGCAGGACTCGATCCCAGGACCCTGAGATCATGACCTGAGCTGAAGGCGGCGGCCCAACCCACTGAGCCATCCAGGCGCCTGGAAAGAGAGAATCTTAAGCAGACTCCCTGCTGAATGTGGAGTCTGACCTGGGCCTCAATCTTACCACCCATGAGATCATGACTTGAGCTAAAAACACATGACCAACTGAGCCACCCAAGCACCCTAACCATCATTTCTGTTTGTTTGTATCCACATTTGTTTCCTTCCATGTCAGATTAGTCTATCGTGTTTCTAAATGTCTGGGTAGAAATCTGTAGCATTGATTAGTATCTGCTGACTAATTGCTACAAATTTAGCATATATTCAATATTGCTTCTACTTTGTCTGTTAGCTTCACTCAGCCTTTTAAATTATCTGTCTTACCCTGTCTCCCCTGAGTAGTTTATAAACCCCTTCAGTTTATAAACCCCTTCGGTTTATAAACTCCTTGGGGAAAGATACTTTGTTTTGTTCTTTTTGTATTCTGCCTGTCTTCAAAAAGATCTAGTTTTAAAACTGTCCAATGAGTGTTTTTAAATATTAACTTTTAAAACATGCATAATTTGAAAATAAGGTGATGCTATGGTAATTTTTTTTTTTTTTAAGATTCACTTATTTATTTATTTGACAGACAGAGATTGCCAGTAGGCAGAGAGGGAGAGAGAGAGGAGGAAGCAGGCTCCCCGCTGAGCAGAGAGCCTGGTGTGGGGCTCGATCCCAGAACCCTGGGATCATGACCTGAGCTGAAGGCAGATGCTTTAACCCACTAAGTCACCCAGGCACACCAACACTATGGGAAGTTTTAAAAATATACATTAACTACTGAAAGAACAGTATCTCTCATCAAAACAGGGTTCCGGCTTTGGAATGGGAGGGTCGAAGTTTTGTTTATAGTTTGTGAGAGCTGATAAAATATTGAAGAGAACCTTACTAATGTGAATCACGCCATTGCAGTCACATAAGCAATTAGGTCACCTCTGTGCCCTGATTTATATCACCGCCAAGTAGATCTTTTCACTTCAGTCACTGCTATGGCCACCAGTAGTGGCAGGTGAGATTAGTCTGTACCTTGCCTTAGCTGCACCGTGAAGCTGTTGCTTTCTGTCCTGGCCTCTTTGTCACAGCTCTGCAGAGATGCCTGTAGGAACCTGTGCAGCCATTCTGCTGCATGGACGAAACCAAAAGGGAGAAAATGCTATCATCTCAATGGGCAACCCTTGACCAGTGGAGGATGGGCGACTAGACAAATCATCTACTGTCTCATCCCCAGGTGAACTACTCTGACTCATACTCTACACAACAGTCTCCCGTAGGATCAAGGTCCACTTGCCCAGTAACCACCCGTCACATAATAGGTCCTTGGTTTATCTTTCTCTTCCTTATTGTACTCTACCAAGACCCTCATTCTTATTCCTTAGGATGACTGCCCCCAAATTACTTTCACCTTGTCACAGGCTCTTCTTTTTTTGGGAGGAAACACAGGTTAAGACAACTAAACATGTCTTAGAAAAATTGGTAAAAGAGGCCCAACTTTCCTGAAAGTTATCAACTAATTCACAAATCTTACTTAGAAACATATGTCTGTGAGGAAAATATTTGCTCAATTCAGGGGTAGGGGATTTAGGCTCCTTGGAGAGGTCTCCAGAAGGACAACTCCATTTCTTGTGGAGGAAACATTAGGCAGCAGTTGCCAAGGAGGACGAAATTGGTAGGAAGAGGTGGGGAAGCGGACTGGCACCACAGAGCCAAAAAGAAAGTGGAACTTAGGACTTCAGAAGGAGCTACATGTTATCCTCCCATATTTTGGGCTCTGTATTCTCAACTGCCCTCTTCTTCTTCTTTTTTTTTCAATCGAAAACCATTTTGGCATGGTTTAAAAGATATGCTATAACTATGTGGATCCAGTTAATAATTGACTCAAAGTTCTGCTATCTGGTGTGCAGAGTAGATGACTAATAAGTCCAGAATGCTACTTCAATAAAGCCCATTTTATTCGGCAGATAAACCAGCATGTGACAGTAGACACTCAGGAAGTCGAGGCCAGAAGGAATACCACGTTCCCTACACACTTTAATCCGGGTTGTGTTCTCTGCCTTGACAAAATTGCTGAAAGTGCGTATCTCCATAGGCTGGGGAGTTTTGTGTGTGTCTGTTTCACAGTGGCTCTGACAAGCCCTACTCATAGCAGAGGATACTGGTTTGACTTTCAGCCACAAGCTTTTGAGGAGTTATGCCTAAGGGTGGTCGAACTGGCACTTATAAAACAGAAATCGTGTCTATCTCTTAAGTAAACATTTATCAGATAGACTGGTGTATACATTTATCCTACCAGGAAGAGCCAACCTTAATATCAAACATGACTTCTTCCAAGCATAAACAGATAGTTATGTAAATACTAGGTGGCAGTGAAAACAATGAGAAGAACAAATTATCAAGCATCTACTTGTGCTGATCTAGACACTGTGACTAGGTGCTTTCCATGCATCATTTTTGGTCCTCAGAACAGCCTGGCAAGGTAAATCTTGTTCTCCTTATTTTCCGGTGGGAAAAACTGAAACTGGGATATGCAGCAGATAAACGGCAGTGCCTGGATTAAAATACTAATCATCAGGATCATAATCACTCAGGCTGCTGGCATTTATGTGTACATCCTGATGATCACATCTGGGATGAGCACCTCCCATGTTATTTGTTCCAGTGATAACTCCTTGAGTTAGTCATATCACGCCCATCCTATACATGAAGAAAGTGAGTTGAAAAAAATTATTTATTTGAGAGAGAGGGAGAGAGTGAGGGAGGACAGAGGGAGAGAGTCTCAAGCAGAACTGTTATCAGCGCGGGGCCCAACGTGGGCCTCCACCTCAGGAACCTGAGATCACGATCTGAGCTGAAACAAGGGTCAGTAGCTTAACTATGTCACCCAGGCACCCCAAGAAAAGTGAATTTTGAAGGTTAAACGACTCCATCGAAGTCATACAGTGGGTACATAGCGGCTCTGGAATTTTAAATAGGACATGAAAGAACATAATACTTTCACCGATTCCCTAAAGCTCCGAAAACACATTCCTTATGTCCGGCCCTATGCCTGTCTCAACCTACATGTTTCTGTCAAGCATGTGACGGGGTAAGTTCCATGTCCCACTGTTGCCCCCAAGGGTCTGACTAATGCTGCTCTCTTCAAGGAACTGCTAACATCTCTAGCTTAAGCAATGTGCAAAGTAACTGGTGCGAATAAAATCTCTTCCCCCAAGGCCTCTCTTATGCACGGTTCATTTTCTGGACTAACAAGTCTAAGAGGTGGCCCTGCAGGGTCAGCCCCTGAAATGTTGGTAAGTTCAGTGCTTTAGTGAAGCCACAAGCAAGATTTAATGGAAAATAGGCACATTTTATGGTAAATCAGTGTGAGAGTTCTTCACATGGTGTCTAAGGAGCAATGACAAGCTGGAAAGCTAGTTGACGATTGATCCGGATGTCTACTCTTATATTCCCCTTCCTTCTGACACAGCAAGTTTGTTTCTTAAATAGCAGAATTGCAGATCCTGAGGATTAATGGTAGAGAGAAATAATTTCATATGTAGGTTGTATAGCAACTTCCTGGGTTTTAGCAAAGCATTTTTGACATTTTTGCACTCAGAGAAGAACCCAAGAACAATACAAAGGAGGGACAAAACAGTCTCGTTTTTATTTCTAGAGTTAGCAACAAGGTGGCAGACAATTTCCTTATTTGCAATTTGGATTCTCAAAATGCCTAGCCTCTCCTTTTATACTCATGCCCTCTAAATTGTCCCACCTAGATAGAAAGCATGATTTTTGCTGAGAGTTCTTTGAAATAAATCTAAAGCCTACTAGCTAATTCCCTAAATAGCAGAACAACGCAGTGACATAACTGTACAGCACACAAAAATGTGTTTTTATATGCACTTGTATACACGAACTAAAAGTGCAGGGATAGAAATGGGATCCATTACTAATTAATGGTCAAGGCTCTGCCCTGAACAACTTCTCCATCTGCACATTGGGGTTATCCATTTTAAGGATCTAATATTTTTCCAGGTCCTAATATTTTTGTATATTCTACACAAACATAAGATCATATTATAGATGACACCCAAGAAGAAAAGATGAGGAATTCGTCATTAAAAACTGCTAACTTATGAAAAATTTTCTATCCCCACCTCTGTCTGTGTTTCTTATGGTTTGGGCTTTTTCTTCACGGCCTTTCCTTCTAACTTCCTGAAAAGGGATGACAGTGAGTTACCAATATCAAGCCATCTCTATTAAGAGACCCTTTCTCAAGAGGGCAATTTTGCTGGCCCTGGCTAGCCTTTGATTTGACATTGTCACTAAGGGGGAAAAAAGGGGCGCCTGGGTGGCTCAGTGGGTTAAGCCGCTGCCTTCAGCTCAGGTCATGATCTCAGGGTCTCTGCCTGCCTCTGCCTGCCTCTGCCTGCTTGTGATCTCTGTCTGTCAAATAAATAAATAAAATCTTAAAAAAAAAAAAAAATTAAACTAAGGGGGAAAAAAAAAAATCTGTCAGTGATTTAAGGAAGTCCAGACCCAAGAGTGAAAGAGCAGAACCCAGGGGGTTGATCTGATTTTCCAAATCCTCTAACAAGAATTGAATACAAGCTCACAAGGAGGTCTTTCATAGGCTAATTTCTTCATTTCCTTCTTGTATACCAAATAAAAGGAGGGAGTGTGGAACCTTCTCCTGTAAAAGGAAAAGTAGGCATGAAGCCAGCATACTCTTTTCCCATTCTTGAAGAAGAGAAATTAGAGGAAAGGGAACACTTGTATTTGATGTGTGTCTTCCTTAAGAAAGTTACTTAGTATGGAAGAGCATATGTAAAGAAGGCCTTACCTTCTTTATTTTCCTGATAAAGAGATTAGGTTCAAAGTGATTAAAGATCTCAAAAATAACTAGATACTTCAGTACTAGTAAATCCTTTTCCTGTCCTACTGTGTTGGTTCCACTGTGCTGATACAGAAGGGGTAGGCTCTGTGAGGGGCTCACAGCCTATAGGGATTGTTGACATTAAGTTAGGTTGTTTTCCTAGTTTCCAGTTCCAGGATTTGAGTTGAGTTAGTAGGTATTTTATAATGAAATCCTGTTAAAAATAGTGCTAAAAAAAGAGTGCCGTGGACATCCTTATTAGGAATTATTGCCAGTGGAGTTTCATTGTACCCGTCAATTTTTCATGGCTTTATAACTTAGATGCACTCGGAGAAGTTGAGAATGTGTGTTCTATAACAAGAAGGTTTTGGGGCCCAGGAACATGCATCCACCAGGAAGCTGCCTCTAATAATAGCCTCCATACAGGGCATAAAATGCGTCATTGGTAGGAATGAAAACATGGCCTTTCCCTGAACTCCTGAGGGCGCTAGTCAGTGATGACAAGGTATCTTCTACACATGTCCTTTGGTTCTAATCAGAGCGTGTTGGTTAATATTCCTGAAAAATTATAATCGGGCAGTTGTCTTCATAAAAGCCAATATTTGTTAAAGTGAAATAGTAGCAACCACAAGAACATAGTAATGGAAGAAAAGGTGTGGTAGACCTTTTTTTTCTCCCCTCTTTTTTTTTTTTTTTTCACAATTTCTGTTTCCAGATTGCTCAGTAACATCTGCTGGTAACTGAAAATTCAGCTAAGAAAATAAAAACCCACTGGTCGTGGGTTTGGAAACGTACAGTGAATCACTCCTTCCTGAACATGTATTTCCAAGGCATGTCAGAACATCCTCTCGGTTTGCCCTCATTTCCCTATTCCTGTAAATATTAAGGAGTATTCTTTCTTTTATAGGTCTGTCCCTTTACCTGCAACCTACCAACACAAAATAAGTATACTTTGGGGCACCTGGGTGGCTCAGTGGGTTAAAGCTGCTGCCTTCGGTTCAGGTCATGATCTCAGGGTCCTGGGATTGAGCCCCGCATCAAGCTCTCTGCTCAGTGGGGAGCCTGCTTCCTGCTCTCTCTCTGCCTGCTTCTCTGTGATCTCCATCTGTCAAATAAAGAAATAAAATCTTAAAAAAAAAAAAAAAGTATACTTTGGGAAATCCTATCAGTTTGGATTTGACATTTCTATTTTTTAAAATATTTTATTTATTTATTTATTTATTTGCCAGGCAGACAGAGAGGAAGGGAAGCAGGCTCCCTGCTGAGCAGAGAGCCCAATGCAGGCTCAGTGTGGTACTCAATGTGGGGTTCAACGCAGGGCTCGATGCAGGGCTCCATGCGGGGCTTGATCCCAGGATCCTGGGATCATAACCTGAGCCGAAGGCAGAGGCTTTAACCCACTGAGGCACGCAGGCGCCCCTGATATTTCTATTAATATTTTCAGTTATACCAGATGAAAAGTAGACATATTGCTTTTTGCCTTCTTTCCTTCCTCTCTTCAAACTGTCCCTTATTTCTTAAAAAACAAATAACTTTTATTTACATCAAAGACATAAATGTCTAAAACTTCAGGAGGGAAATAATAATGAAAAACACCACGTCTTTGTAATTTCTGCCCATCTTCTTTTTCCCACGGAAACTACATTCACCAGTTATTTACCTGCTGGACTTTGTTTACCTTTAGAGCTCTAGATGACACGTTTATTTGGCTACTTCTTGATTTTTCAGTTTTAAGCATTATCCATCAGGTACTCACTGTAGAAAGGAAGGATTTAGTTCTCTTTCTCCCCTATTCCCACCACACCTGTGTACCCTCCTCCACACACCCATCTTTCCACTCTGGTTATTTTATCACTTTGTTTGGGTTAGTACTCAATGTTCACATTATTATAAAGAATATCCAAAGGTTTGCAGAGCAGTAAATTACAATTACTTTTTCCTTCATGCATATTCTTTTGTTCATACTACATGACCATCACCTCCTTTATGTCTGCTGGTCTGTGGTGGTAATCATACCTGCTCTCCCTATGGGCATGCCCCAGCTCAGAAGCACTGGATCCAACACGAAGTCTTTGCCAGCTGTTAGGGCATTTTCTAGCCATTTTATTGTACCTAGGGAAATTTCTTCCCAGTCCTTTCGACCATTCAAGTTGTCGTCTATGCCCATTGCACAGCTGTCATTCTAAGGGATTCCTATTTATGTCATCTGGTGGAGTCCCTCAGCCCTTTTTGTATTGATCTCCTTTCCCTGCTTTATGCCTTCCTTTTTCTTTTTCCCTTTTTTAAGATTTATTTATTTATTAGCAAGAATGTGCATGCAAGTAGGGGGAGAATGTAAGGACCTATTCAGCCAGAGCGGCCCCACCCTGGTTGAACAGCCATTTTGTTGTTTATGCAGTAAAACTTAAATTGACCCTACCCCCCCACCCCCCAGGGGAACTTACTTAAAAGCAAGTCCGGGAAACCAGCCCCAGGTAACAAAGCCCAAATACAAGGGTGGGTCAGGTCAGGTCGAGATAACGCCCCAAATGCAGGGGTGAGTGGGTCAGATGGAGACATCTAGTCAGTAAAGCGCACATACTGTCTCCCTAGTTACGAAAGAGTGTGGGCCCTGCCTTTTGGGCGCCAATTCTGACCAAGGTGATAGGCTAGTTCAAATAGCTACTATGGGGTGAATTGTAATTCAATTGGCCACCCATGTGGGACCTCGCATGACTGTGCAGCTTTCTCTGTGTGTAACAATCTCATTGGCTACCTGTGTGTGGCCAGGCCCAACCACATGGCCTTTGCTCTATAAAAGTTAGTCTGTAAGGCAGGGAGTGGTCGCCTCTTTGCAAGAGACATCCCCAGCTGGTCAGTTTGATTCTCGATGCTTGGCGCAAAATAAAGCTTTGCTTGACCTTTGCTTTGTATCACTCTCGCTCCTTTGACCATGGACCGAACAGAGGAGAAGAGGGAGGGAGAGGAAAGAAGCACATTTCCTCCTGAGCGAAGACATGGATGTGGGGCTCAATCTCACAACCATGAGATCATGACCTGAGCCAAAATCAAGATTGGATGCTCAGCCAACTGAGCTGCTCAGGTGCCCTGCCTTACTCTTTCTTGGTTCATTACCTCCTATTAATGGGCATTGGAGCTTCTACTTTCTGCTATATATATTTTCATACCTTTTTTTAAAAATAGGAACTTCCTTCTCCTTTTTATTTATTTTTGAGAGAGAGAGAAAGAGAGTAATCTGTGGGGCAGGGCAGAAGAAGCAGAGAGAGAATCTTAAGCAGTCTTCATGCCCAGCGCAGAGCCTGACAGGGGGGGCTGGATGTCAAGACCTCGAAAGCATGACCTGAGCTAAAATTAAAGAGTCCCATGCTCAATCAACTGAGCCACACAGGTGTCCCTGATTTTGTTTTTTAAAGTGCAATAAACCTATATGTCAGAGGAAGAGATTAAATGAGATAACACTTGGCTTTTTATAAAATCCCAACGCTATCTTTTTTCTACCTTTGTCCACCCCTGCTCCCACCATATTTTCTGTCATAGATAGATGGTCTCCTGATAGTTAACAGAAGAACTGTCTTAGAGGCAATACTACATTCAACACTTTAATTATTCTCCTTTAAAAAAAATACACTTTTATTTCTCTTTATTGATTTGCTAGTTTAGATTTTATCTAATCACTTACTACTATAGAATGTTAGGATTGGGGCGCCTGGGTGGCTCAGTGGGTTAAAGCCTCTGCCTTTGGCTCAGGTCATGATCCCAGGTCCTGGGATCAAGCCCCTCATCAGGCTCCCTGCTTGGCCAGGAGCCTGCTTCCTCCTCTCTCTCTGCCTGCCTCTCTGCCTACTTGTGATCTCTGTCTGTCAAATAAATAAAATCTTAAAAAAAAAAAAAAAAGAAGAATGTAAGGATTTACTGTCTTTTATGTGGTCCCACTGATAAGGGAAACACTGTACTTTAAGATGGCCGACCAAACCAGCAAGGGAATTCCACTTCCTGTCTCAAAGCCCTTCTGGGTTCTTCTTTTCTACCCCATTTCCCACGCCCACCAGAAGTACCAAGTATGCAGAAGTAGAAGGGTATAAATCCCCCTCCCTGCTTATGCTGGGGCTCAGACCTTTGAGAACAGCTTCCTCCGAGCCCACTGGCGTTAAATAAACCTCCAATCCTCCAAAGTCTCCGAGTGCCGCTTGGTTCTTCCGTCAGAATCCAGTCCAGGTTCCATAACACCACCTTTCCCGACTCACTCTTCCCATTCTTCCACACTCCCAGTATATTTAAGTCATAAGTTTTGGCTCAGTCAATATCTAGAGTTTACTCTATTATGGCTATGCAATTATTTTCAGAAGTAAGTCCCATGGTGGTTGGGAGACAATTCTCCATGTCCTTTTTTATTTTTATTTTTTTCCATTTCTGCACATTTTATGGCTAGGGACACTAACAGCTTTGTTCCAGACTAGCATTTCAAGAAGGTATGTATAGTCAGTCAGCAGCTTTGGAAGACAGTGATAGTGTCTCCCTCAAGGGCAGGGCACAGGTTTGTTTACAGCTCAGAATGTTAACCATGATGTACCCATCTGGGGCGAAGGTCATTCAGGATTGATTTCAGCCCATTTTAAAAGACTGGGGTTCCCTAAGCTCAGGGGTCCTCAGCTGTGATACAGTTCCACAACATGTGAAGTGTCCACTTGGGCCATTCATTGTCACCCCCACGGGACATGGAGGGTAAGGGGAGTCAGAGCAA
Organism: Neogale vison; assembly: GCF_020171115.1. Taxonomy (NCBI): domain Eukaryota; kingdom Metazoa; phylum Chordata; class Mammalia; order Carnivora; family Mustelidae; genus Neogale; species Neogale vison. Next base: position 26,178,215 of record NC_058096.1, read on the forward strand.
CCGTGAGGTTCATGCTGCTTGCTATTCTGTGAGTAATAAAATTCTTTGCTTCTGGTCCAGGAGTCTCCAGTCATTTCCCAGCATCCCTGGAACTCTGGCAGGTTAATTTGTTGGCTTGGAAGTAGGGTAAATTCTTGGACTCCTAATTCTTTACAATAGGAAACTCTGGCTTCTTGCCTTTCCTGCACTTTTTAGAAATTTCTCATATGTAGTATTTTTTTTTTCTTTGCTAAGTTTGAAACCCCTGATGAGATGCACTGAGAAAAGCATGCCATGATCTCCACAGTATTCCTGCCAAGGATGCATAGTGTGCATCTGGCCCATACACACGGTGTGAGGGTCATCTAATAGAATGTGAAACTTGTAGTTTATTTATTTGAGAGAGAGAGAAAGCGCACAAATGAGAGGGAGAGGGAGAAGCAGACTTCCCACCCCACAGAGCAGGGAGCCCAATGAGGCACTCAATCCCAAGATCCTGGGATTATGACCTCAGCCGAAGGCAGACACTTAACTGACTGAGCCACCTAGGTCCCCCTAAGCTTTAAAACTAAGAAAGTCAATCAAAGACAGAAATACTCCTGTAGGTTGAAAGGATCTGAAGAGACATGAGAACCAAAAGTAACGCATTCCTTGGCACAACCCTAGACCAGAAAGGAAAAGCAGGCTCTTTAGATGGTTGGCAAAATTTGGGTAAAAGTGTGTCTTTGTTTGGGGGAAATATACACTAGATTTTTAAGGGGCGATGAGACATCATGCTTAATGCTTGATTTTCTTTTCTTTTCTTTCTTTTTCTTTTTTTTTTTTTTTTTAAGATTTTATTTATTTATTTGGCAGAGAGAGAGAGAACCCAAGCAGAGGGAGAAGCAGGCAGAGGGAGAGAGGAGAAGCAGGTTTCCCACAGAGCAGGGAGCCCAATGTGGGCCTTGATCCCAGCATTACAGGATCATGACCCGAGTTAAGGCAGAGGCTTAACGGACAGAGCCACCCAGGTGCCCCTAAAGACTGCTTTTCAAAGGTTCAAAATATAGCTAATGATAATAGGTATATGAGCACACACACAGAGGCACGTGTGCACACAGGCACACACGCGGGGCAGGGGAGAAAGAGAAAGAGAACGTTGGTGATCATGTATATTCAGGAAGTGCTAATGTTTGGAATATCTGAACAAAAAATCTTTGTTCTTTGGTTTTTTTTTTAGGCGATCTTTGTTCTTTTTTTAAATTTTAAGTAACCTCTATACCCCCCATGGGTATAGAGCATATTAATGTTGAGATTTAGAGTCACATGCGCCACGACGGAGCCAGGCAGGCACCCAAGAAGATCTTTGTTTTGATATTTTTATATAAGTAACTTCAAAATAAAAGAGTAGGAGCATTAAAATGCTGTTTGCAAGCCCTATGTTCACAGAAAGCTTATCAAGTGTCAGGTTTCATTATAGAACAATCAGGAAGGAGCTGGCAGTCTTGCTGTGGGACTCCTGGCTGTCCGTATTGAATGGGCAGAGAAGACTTTCTCTACTATTTCACATGATGAAGCATAATCCTCACCGCCTCTCAAAGCCCAGAGTCGAAGGGGACTAGAGAGTTCTCTGAGAACAGACTCATTGAACATCTCAATTATCAGTAGGAATATATTATCTTCCCTTTATTTTTTAAAGATTTGTTTATTTTAGAGGGAGAGAGAGAGAGAGCGCAAGCAGGAAGGGCAGAGGAAAAGGGAGAGGGAGAGAGAGAGAGACTCAAGCAGACTCTGCACTGAGGAAGGAGCCTGATGCCAGGCTCAATCTCACGACCCTGGGATCAGGACCAGAGCTGAAACTGAGTCTGACACTTAACTGACTGCGCCACCCAGGTGCCCCAGAATCAACCGTCTTCTGTGATACATAGTTACGTGCCTGCATGGACTAAAGAGCTATGCCAGTCTCCTTATTAGGACTTTTAACAAATTCTCCTGTTTTCAGCAAAGGCACTTGCAAACCCAGTACCTTCAGAAGCCCATGCTTCCTTTACTGATGGATATGTTCTGAGTCTCTGTGGCATGACTCAACTTGCGTATTGTTGGGATTTTTCTTCTTCAGGTCATTAGCAGAACAGAACAGAGAACAGAGAAAGCTAAAACCTCATTTACAGCTAGGTTATCAGCTTTCCATCTTCCACTGTTTTGTAGACCATAATTGTCTGCTGTCATCACCTCTTCCTTTTGTGGGCTTAAGCGCACAAATTTTTTTTTGTTATTTTAGTGGAATTTCAGGAAGGAGCAAAGAGAAATATGTTTTTTGTTTTGTTTTGTTTTTCTATCTGTTATAATTAACAGGAAGACCTGTCATTACCTGAGCTTTCTTTCTATTGAAGACTAACTTCCTATGAGTGAGGAAATAGGTGCTCTGTGTAATCATTTGGCACAGACTCCCGACCAACACTAAAACACCTTTATATTAGGAAAGGAGAATTTTTAAAAGATGGGTTTTTTTGTTTGTTTATTTTGTTTGTTTGCTTAATAAAAAGGATGAAATTTTTTCTTAGATATTGACTTTTTTCTATAAGTGAGCTTTTTTAATGTTGTGTTTCTCATTCTTGTACTGCTTTTTCTTCATATCCAGCTGACGTTTGGGTAAAATGGGCAGAGGAAAAATATTCTGCTCATAGAATACTTTTACATTCCACATGCATTCCTAACAAGATAAAACTTTTATTCTATTTCAAGACCATGGGTAGAAGGAGAAATAGCCTCCCCCGTTTTCTCTTGTAATTTGTTTGAAATACAAATAGAGAAACTATTGACATGTTTAGAAGGGCTTTTTAAAACATAGGTTCAACCTTAATTTTCATCTTTGAGAAAAAAGTCACTAAGTCTAATTGTGCACTAGGAGAGTCCGGTGGGACCACTGTCAACTCACAGGGGCTATATGACATATTTAAAACTTTCAAAGGAAATGCATTTATCAGTCACTTAATGAACTACTAGCCTACAACTTCAGGCTTGGATTGTGCTATATTGCTTTTATAGCAGACAGATCTTTGTGAGGCTGAGTGCTCAGTGGTTACTATGGTAAAAAGTAGATAGCACATGAAAATCAATGTGGAACAGGAAATGAGGGCACCGTTCCTAATCTGATTCCAAAGTTTGAGTGTACAGGGCCTATATTAGTCAGGGTTCTCCAGAGAAACAGAACCAGTAGGATACAAAAATACCCACACACAGACACACAGATACATGGATATAGAGAAAGAGATATATTACGAGGGGTTGGCTCATGTGATTATGGAGGCTGAGAAGCTCCGTGATCTACCTGTCTGTTAACTGGAAGCCCAGCAAAGCTAGTGTTGTAGGTTGAAAACAAACCCAAAGGCCTGAGAATGAGGGGAGCTGATGGTGTAAATCACACTTTGAATCTGAAGTCCCAAGAACCGGAAGTGCTGATGTTTGAAGACGAGAGAAGAGAGATATCTCAGTTCAGGTAGAGAACAGAGAGCAAATTTGCCCTTCCTGTGCCTTTTTGTTCTACTTAGGCCCTCAACAGATTGCATGATGCCCACCTGAGTTCGGGAGGGCAATCTCCTTTATTCAGTCTACAGATTCAAATGCTGATCTCTTCTGGAAATACTGTCAGAGACACATCCAGAAACAATGTGTTACCAGCTCTCTGGGCATCCCTTAGCTCTGGCAAGCTGACACAGAAGTTAATCAATACAGTGCCCAACAGGTGCATGGGCCTCACTGGTGAGTGTGTAGTGATGATAAAATGTGTCCAAAATTATTTGGTAATGTTTCTTCTAAAGACTTGGAGCCTAATTTTTTCTCATCTTGAGTATGAGCTGAACTCAGTAACTAGCTTCTAAAAAGTCAATATGGCAGAAGCGACTGTGTGGCTTCCAAGTCTATTTCATAAAAGACATTGCAAGTTCTTCCTTGCTTTCTCCCTTGGAATGTTCATTTCTGAGGAAGCCAGCTGCCATGTTGTAAAGACAATCAAGCAGCCCTGTGGAGGTGCCCATATGACAAGGAACTGAACCTGTTTTCCATCAGCCGACAGGAAACTGAAGCTTTCTGCCCATAGTCACGTGAATGAGCCATCTTGGGAGTGGGCCTTCCAGCCCTACTTGATGTCCTGACTACAACCTCAGGAGAGATTCCGAGGCACAGACACCCAGTCAAGCCCATCCTAAATTCCTGATCCACAGAAAAGATGAGATGATAAATACAGTTGATTCTTGAGCAACTCAGGTTTGAAGAGCGTGGGTCCACTTGTACATGGGATTTTTTCCATAGAGTACAACACTGTAAATTTATTTTCTCTTCTTTTCTTTTCTTTTTTTTAAAAAGTAAGTGCGGGACGCCTGGGTGGCTCAGTTGGTTAAGCAGCTGCCTTCGGCTCAGGTCATGATCCCAGCGTCCTGGGATCGAGTCCCACATCGGGCTCCTTGCTTGGCGGGGAGCCTGCTTCTCCCTCTGCCTCTGCCTGCCTCTCTGTCTGCCTGTGCTCGCTCTCTTACCCTCTCTCTCTGACAAATAAATAAATAAAATTTAAAAAAAAAAAAAAAGTAAGTGCCAGCCCAGCATGAAGCCCAGTGCAGGGCTTGAACTCAAAACCTTGAGATCGAGACCTGAACTGAGATCAAGAGTCAGACACTTAACTGATTGAGCCACCCCAGGCACCTCCACTTACGACTTTCTTTCTTTCTTTCTTTTTTTTAAGATTTTATTCATTTCTTAGAGTGAGAGAGAGAAAGAGAGTGAAAGCAGGGGAAGGGGCAGAGGCAGAAGGAGGAACAGACTCCCTGCTGAGCAAGGAGCCTGATATGGGGCTTAATCCGAGGACCCTGGGATCATGACCTGAGCCAAAGGTAGACAGTTAACCAACTGAGCCACCCAAGTGCCCCGACTATGAATTTCTATTGTTTTTTTAAAAAAGATTTTATTTATTTATTTGACAGAGAGATCACAGGTAGGCAGAGAGGCAGGCAGAGAGAGAGAGAGAGAGAGGGAATTAAGCTCCCTGCTGAGCAGAGAGCCAGATTCGGAGCTTGACCCCAAGACCCTGAGATCATGACCTGAGCCAAAGGCAGAGCCTTAACCCACTGAGCCACGCAGGTGCCCCTACTTATGAATTTCTTAATAACATTTTCTTTTCTCTAGCTTACTTTATTGTAAAAATACAGTATATATTACATATAAAATACAAAATATGTGTTAATAAACTATGTTATCTATAAGGCTTCTGGTCAGCAGTAGGCTATTAGTAGTTAAGTTTTGGGGGAACCAAAAGTTAATATGTAGTACCCCTAACGCCTTGTTTTTCAAGGGTCAATTCTATTTGTTTTTTAAGCCATTAAATTTTGGGAGTAATTTGTTAAACAGTTGATAATATGTAAGTGTGGAATGATGAAATAAAATATTTTTTCTTTCTGTTTCTGTGTATTTTTTTTTCAAACAGCTGTGAAGTTGTTAAAAAATAAATATGTATATTTTTAGAACCTAAATATGTCTTAAGTTGATAACTCTAACTACTTAATAAACAGAACTTTGGGTATTTACTTTGGCCTGGAACATCATGAAAAAATTTCTGAGACACTAAGTGTGCTATTCACTGATAGAGTTCGAGGAAACTCATCACTAAATTAAATATGGCTGCTAAATCTTTTTTCCCTTTAATTTATTTAGGCATATATATAATTGTTACCTATTTTTGCAATGGAAAGGCTTATTACTTTTGATTCTGAACACGTTTTTATTTGTCATGTCCATAGAGCCGTGAAAATGGAGAAAAAATTCCGTGTAGAGGTAAGGTTCCTCAAGAAAAGTGATCATTTGAGAGCACATTGATGATTATTCAATAAATATAAATGAAATTATTGTTTTATAGATATCAATATATCTGTATTTGGGCTTATATAAAATTTAGGGTTAAGTTAACGACATACAATGAAGCATGTAAATACTAGTTTATGGGTATAGCAATACATGCCTTCGGTGCAGTGGGCTGTTTACTGTGAATAAGAAGAGATGACGCTCCCTCTAGTGGTAGTTGTTGATATAATTCATGGCAGGAAAAAACACAAGTTCCTTTAACCTTGGGAAAGTGTACCTTTACTTACCTGTTTTTTAAAATTTTATTTCATCGATAGTATTTAACCCTTGATTATGATGACTTTGGAGTTGAATGTTTTTAAAGGCAAGGACAGCACCCATAGTTTTTTAAAATTTTTTATTTTATTTATTTATTTTTTTAGCCAAACTCAACAGCAAACCAAAGCTTTTCATGTTAATACATTGTAAAAAACATTCAAACTTGATGCTGTATGAATTTCTTTTCAAAGCAGGTTACATCAGCATTATGCAAGCAACTTACAAGCGAAAGGTGCCCTTCCCATTTGAATTGAATTTGTTGTAATATAACATCGCCAACTTTCCTGTCCAGGTAGTAAACAGATATTTAAAACACTAACTTTGTGCTAAATGCTTAACTATGCAGAGGGTTGTGGGAAGAGGCGGCGAGAGATTCAGAAAGGCAAACAGGTGCAGTGTGGTTCTGCAGGTGATAAGGTTCTGCCCTTACCACAGGAGTCCACGCAGGGCACCTCACCTGGTCCAAGGAAATAGACAAGACAAGGCCTCCAAAGGAAGAAAGAAAGGCTGTGAGCAAGAGCTGACCTGGTCAAGTTGTTTTGCTCTCTTGATCTATCCTAGCTTTACAAAACGACAGTGTTGATCAGCCGTGGCTTGGACTCAGTATAAATTTGTCCAACAAAAGGCTAACAACCATGCTTTGTGAATTTGCTAATTCCTCTACTATTTGTACTTGTAATGGGAATATCTGTTCTGTTTGTTTCGGAGAACAATGACGTTATCATCTCTCAGAACCATGAGTCATTTTTTTACCAGGAAGACTCCTTCAAGTGTTTACTTAACCTCATCTTCAGAACTGCCACCTATCTGTTCTCCAAGGGTGATTAATCATTTATGCCATGTGGCTAGAGGATGATTAATTGAGTCCACAGTGCCTTTAACAGAGAGCCCAATTTTAAAAATGCAAAGTGATCTCAGTTTGTTTTTAACAAGAACGAATAACAATTAGTTTACACTTTCATGGGTAAGTATAGTTTGTAGACACATGAATTTTAGGACCCAACAGCATGCTATTTAGAATACCAGTTTAGTTCTACAAATGTCTGTTTCCTGCAACAGACTGGGGCTGTATTGTACCCCTTGTCCTGGTTCCAGAAGTTATAGTTACCCACAGAGAAGTTAACAGGAAACACAGGAAGCTAGCAGATTAGAAATAAATTTTTTTAAGGACTACCTTTATTTTTACTCAGTGGATCAAAGAGAAGCCTTGTAAGTATTGTTAACTTTACTTATTTAATATAACAGAAAAGTAAGTGAATTTCAAACATGTAACAAGTAATTTGGCAATGATATATTTGTTCCTAGTTATTTCTCTTAATCATGAGTCAGAATTCAAAATTCTATAAGGTAGGTGGGTTACAAAGGTAGCAAATAAGGAACAGCCTTGTGTTCAGGACAGCCTGGGCGCTGTCAGATCTCAAGAAAGTTTATAGTCTAGGTATTCTTTTGGTTGCAAGTGAAGAAGTCCTATTCAGCCTTCTTTAAACAAGAAGTAGATTTATTGGCCTGTATTACTAGAGTGAGGAGGAACTGGGGTGAGGTACAACTCGCTGGAAGAAGAAACAAAAAGGTCTAACCTTCTCTTTCCATCTCTGCTCGGCCATCTCTGGGCTTTCTATGTGTTAAGTGACTTGCTTTAGTTAGTGGGCACAACCCTAGACCCTGTGGAACCATCTAGGTCCTACCACTCCCAGTGTTGTCCACAGATCACAGCAGAGGCTTCCTCTGTGAGCTTCTTAGAAATGCAGACTCTCGGGCCCTTGTCCTGCTGAATAATAATCTGCATATTAAAAGATCCCTAGTTGTTTGGAGTGCATATTCATGTTTGAGAGTGTGGCTAGAAAAAAGGGGGTTTTAAACCTGGTAGGGCCTGGGCCTTATTAGCATTAAAAGGAATAGGGGTTGGGTGTCTGGTTGGTTCAGTCGGTGAAGTGTCCTCTTGGTGTCAGCTCAGGTTATGAGGATCACCCTCCCCAACTTCCCCTGCCTTGCCCCCCCACTGCTGCTCTCTCCTGCGCTCTTCTCTCTCTTTCTCACTCTTAAAAAAAAAAGAAAAAAAAAGAAAAGAAAAGAAAAAGAGGAATAGGGATATGGGAGGGCAGCTCAGCACCGGCAGAGTCACGTGACTGGGCTGAGAGAATGTAATTCCGAAGTGTATGAATGGACAGTGAAAAACAACGCGTTATCAGTGCAACAGAAAAGAAATGATTTGGGTCAGAAGAAGAGAATGGTTTAGGATTAATCTTAACTTTGAAAAAAATGTTGGAGACGTCTTTGAAAATATTTTGGGGACCTCTAAGATGATTTCTGACGGAAAGAAGCTGGGGAGGAGAGAGGGGCTGTGTATGTCTTCCTATGCTGTACATGCGTGTTACCGTCAGGGTCTTCTTTATGAGATAAACTTAGGAGTTTTGGAGTAAAACAAGTAGATCAAACTCCATAACTTTGATTATCTGCCTGAGAAAAAATATTTTATTTCTATAATGAGCTTTTGTCATCTTTATCAGCTGCCTAGCACATGACCCCTTCTTATGTTTTGGGAGTTGCCTATTTTATGTAACCTTCTAGGAGGCAGTGGTCGCCTTCCCTGTTCGAGGGCGAGGCCAGGGCAGCCACTCAGGCAATTCTGAGCTTTGAACTGTCCTGCCCTCAGCTTAATGGTCAGCCAACCCTATTCTGAAATTCCCAGGAAAAGTTTACCAAAGAGACCTGCGTTTTTCTTTTGTCATGGGCCTCACAAATTATGTGGCTGGTCCCGCTTGGACCTAATAAATGCTGACTGATAATGCTGCCTTTTCTAAAACCAAGTTAGCCCGATCAGGATGCCTTCGCTCGGTTCCTAATATCTTCTTCGCCAGTGTAGGCATCTTGATCTGACTAACTGGTCTTCTAGAAGGAGAGATATCAGTCAGCATTGTTCCCGTGTTCTAATTTTGGGGCCGTTATAATCTTCCCATGTGCTGTATTTATTAATCTATCTTATGTCCTCTATTGTGTTGAGAATTTCTGAAGTACAAGCCGTGTTCCTATAGCGTGATCTCCTTCTCTATTATCTATGTATGTTCTTAACGATCTATCAATCATCTATCTATGTATCTACCTATTTATAATGGAGAAAGATTTTTTTTTTAAAGATTTTATTCATTTATTTGACAGACAGAGATCACAAGTAGGCAGAGAGGCAGGCAGAGAGAGAGAGGAGGAAGCAGGCTCCCTGCCAAGCAGGGAGCCCGATGCGGGACTCGATCCCAGGACCCCGAGATCATGACCTGAGCTGAAGGCAGCGGCTTAACCCACTGAGCCACCCAGGCGCCCCGAGAAAGATGTTTTTAATCATATAGTCTCAGTCCTCATCTAAGTCTATAAGTTTTGCCGCTTTTGCTGCTGCTGTTTATTATTATCATTGTGGTGGTGGTTGTTAAAACTTTATTGCTGAAGGGCTGTGGTTCAGAGGCATCATATATGTCCAAGTCTTCAACTACAATAATGTCAGGATTGAAACGCAGGGGTGATGTGAATAATTCCTCTCTCTATATGCATTGCATTTTCTAAGGTGCTTCCATAATCATTTTAGTAATGAAAACTTCCATTACACAGATGACAAAACAGAGATTTTGACAGACTGCTCAAAGTACAGACACGATAATTAGCAGGTTCAAAGTTTGATGTGAGCCTGACTCCATGAAATTGTCTGTAATGGTAGGAAAAAGGGGGAAAAATTATATAATCAAATGGTTGTCATTTACATTCCTACAGATTTTCAAAAATGACACATTTACACTAACAAATGTCCTTAAGACAGGAGAGAGGACTAGAAGATACTACCTGCTTCATTTCATCTTTATCATTTTATTTATTTTGAAAATGTTTCTTCATGTGCATTTTGGCTGCTACAAAATCTCTACAAACATAGTTAAAATAGTTTCATCTAATCTGATAATATAAATATTTTTGAAAACATAACCACCAGGAATGCTCAGTATCTTTGAGAGTTCATGGCAACAAAAATAATTATAGGAGTTATATACACAAGCCAGGTTTTCAAGTATTTAAACCAATATTTGATTATATCATTAGCTCTAAAGCAAATATTTCCAACTAATAATTGAAAAAATTTTCTATTTGGAAAAAACACACTTTTTTTTTGTAAGAAAGTGGGATTTATGTTGGAAGAAAACACCCTGATAAAATGTCAATTTTCTGAAATTAAATATAATTTGAAAGCTGCCTTGTAATGTTTATAGAGTAGGACTTGTAACTCATTTAACCTCTACATGGATATAGGGAATTGGCTAGTCTCAGAGCTGTTTCACAGAAACACATTCCCCCCTCCCCGAAGCCCCACAAAGATGTTCTCCAATCGTTTGAAATGAAATAATTTTGTGTTGTTAAAGATGTGATTTCTGTTTTTAGAAATGCAGTCACTTCTTTTTTTTTAAATTTTTTAAAAAAGATTTCATTTATTTATTTGACAGGGGTTACAAGTAGGCAGAGAGGCAGGCAGAGAGAGAGGGAAGCAGGCTCCCTGCTGAGCAGAGAGCCCGATGCGGGACTCGATCCCAGGACCCTGAGATCATGACCTGAGCCGAAGGCAGCGGCTTAACCCACTGAGCCACCCAGGCGCCCCTGCAGTCACTTCTTAAGCTCAAATTTATCTGCTTTTCCTATGGAGCAATCTGGCCAAAGACTTGGGGATGTTAAGCAAGACTTGCCCACAAATAAATATCAACACCTTCCATTACAGAAAGAGAGTAATGGTCTCACTCAGCTACAGAATCAAGAGGTCAAAAACTGCCTGTGATCAGAGGGAACTGACTCACCACCCGATTCTCTTCTTCCCCATGGAGAGAGATTCTGGGTAGAAGCAGCGGAGTGAAGCCCAAATCCGGTTTGTGGGCAGTCAGGCTGCTGGCGGCACAGATCTATAGACTCGTTTCTCCCTCAACCGATGACCGGGGCGTGGGACCTCTGAGTCTCCTAACCTCGTGCCTGGGCTTGTTACAGCGCTGTGCTATTGTTGTCTTGAAGTATTTAACGATTTTTGGACAAGGAACACTGCTTTTCATTTCAGACGGGGCCCTGCCCCACGTAGCCACGAGCTGCAGGGCGAGTCCTGCGTCTGATGCTGCCAAAGCCGTCTTGCCGCCTCTCGGTGCCAACTCGCCATGGTCAGCTCCCCAGACACTCCCGACTCCTCACGCCCAGCACCGGTTTTCTTCCTGCTTCCTCAGGTCTGGCTCGCCTCCGTTTCCAACCCGTTGCAAAAAACGCCCCTGCGTCCTTACTCGTCCTTTCTCCTGGTGAAAGGTCGTCCTCTTGGCCGTGGAGGCCCCATCCTGTCCCACCTTCTCCAGAACCCGTCCCGGCAATTCTAATTCTCCCCTAGACCTTCGGCCTTTCTCTCTTCCCTGGTTCCTCCTCCCGAACCTAAGAAGATATGTTTTATGAGCGTGTGTTCTTGCCTCTTCCTTCCCGCGAGGGAAGAGTAATGATATGTGGGGGTAAACGGGCGCCTGGGTGGCTCAGTGGGTTGAGCCGCTGCCTTCGGCTCAGGTCATGATCTCAGGGTCCTGGGATCGAGGCCCGCATCGGGCTCTTTGCTCAGCAGGGAGCCTGCTTCCCTCTCTCTCTCTCTCTGCCTGCCTCTCCTACTACTTGTGATTTCTCTCTGTCAAATAAATAAATAAAATCTTAAAAAAAAAAAAAAAGAATACTGTTCTTGTCAAAGACAGGATTGGACATTTGGGAGTAAGCGGAAAAGACGGGTGTGAGTGACCTGCTTTGTTCAGCTGTGGTCTTGCGTTGTCAACTCTGGGAAACAGGAATAATAGCACTTAACCTCCTGCATCCTCCTCTTGCAAGTTATTACTAAGTGAAAACCAAAACATTCTGTTAAGGAAAGGCTTAACCTATCAGTCTGTAGCATCTTCAGAGGGGTGTTTGGGAATGGCTTTATCTGTGTATCACTGAGGGGGTATCTCTGCCCTCTTGCCCGCCCAAAAAAAGAGACTATGGGGACGCCTGGGTGGCTCAGTTGGTTGGACGACTGCCTTCGGCTCAGGTCGTGATCCTGGAGTCCCGGGATCGAGTCCCGCATCAGGCTCCCAGCTCCATGGGGAGTCTGCTTCTCCCTCTGACCTTCTCCTCGCCCATGCTCTTTCTCACTGTCTCTCTCTCAAATAAATAAATAAAATCTTTAAAAAAAAAAAAAAAGAGACTATGAAGGTAATGAATGTTTAGCATCAACACTTGAAAATGCCAGCATCTTCCAAATCCCTGTTCCACCAGCAAATAAAGTTCCGATGCAGCAGATAACGTTGTGAAAGTCGTACTTATTTATTTATTTAATTTTATTTCTTTGAGAAACATCTTGTTCCCTCGGTGAAGTCTTCTGGAACATCGTCTGGTCTGGTACAGTTTAATGTGATCAAAACTGATCCAGTAGCCCAAGTCACAGAGCGGGAGCATGTCTACAACCTACAGGCCTCCCTGAACACCGACTCTTTATCATCCGTCCCATCTCCGCGTCGTTTTTACCTCTCGTCTGAAACACCTACCCCCTTCTCCTAATTCCAGTCTACAGACTTTCCTGTCTCTGTGGCTCTCAACTTCATAAGGGCATCAGAATCTTCCTTTACCTAAGAATATGTAAAGATTTCCGGGCTCACCCCAGCAGATGAGCTAAATTCCAGACTCCTTAGGTTGGCAAACAAAATGCTTCATGATGCTATCAAAGCCCTTTGTCTGTTTCCAGCCTCACCATTCCATCCGTAGCCCAGTATACTTTTACATCAAAATGCTCTTGTTTTCCTCAGCACCAGGGTTTCAAGTTTCTGGCCCTTTTTATTTTGTTTCCTCTGCCTGGAATGTCCAGAGTGTTGGTTCTTGTTTTAGGAGTCACACCTTCTATAAGTGCATCTCTTATTCCCTCAGATTTCTTAGGCACGCCTCCCCTCACACTATCACATCTTTGTATGAACATTTCCAATCCTCTGCTTGCATTGCACAGCAAGGTCAACGCTGATGAGAGCACCCTCGTGTGCTAATCTGTCTTTCTTTTTTTTTTTTTTAATAGGATTTTATTTATTTATTTGACAGAGAGAGATCACAAGTAGGCAGAGAGGCAGGCAGAGAGAGAGAGGAGGAAGCAGGCTCCTGGCTGAGCAGAGAGCCCGATGCGGGACTCGATCCCAGGACCCTGAGATCATGACCTGAGCCGAAGGCAGCGGCTTAACCCACTGAGCCACCCAGGCACCCTAATCTGTCTTTCTATAGGATTTGCTGCTCCGGAAGAAATTCTTATTCATCTCTAAAGGTACCTCGCACATAAGGATACTAACATATTTTGAATAATAAATGGGCATGGAGTTACATCAGAGAACAGCATGAAAGAAGATAATTATGGGACTGGGGGACAGTGAATATCCAGAGCTGCTGGTTTCTTCTTTGGTTCACTGTTCTAAGCTTGAGACTCAGGGAGCCAAGCAGCCCTGTAAATGTACACTAAATCTACATTAGGTGAACGATGTAAGTCTTCAGTGACTGTCTCAAGTGACTTCGAGGAGGAATCAAAAACAAGAACTGGAAAACCAGTTCAGCAGAGGCATGCAAGCGGTATTTTTAAACAATCAGAAATGATAGATACATAATGTACTAAGATGACCTAAGGGTCTTTCTCATGTCTCTGTGGAAATCAGTAATCCTTAATTTGAACAGCTGTAACAAATGAGACCTTGTGACAGGCAAAAATTTGGAGAATTGCTTAGAACCACTTATACTCCCTCCCCTTTTGGTGTATACAATCTCCTGGAGCTGATAAGCTTTGGAGTTCTTCAGAGCAACCTGAAATAGTTTCCTGGGCTGTAGTTCCCAGACAACAAATAAAGCATTGAGGCTGGTTTTCTTTCAGCGACACGAAGGATGCTCTGAAAGCCAAGGGGTGCCGTGAACATAGGGGTGGAGTCAGCTTTAAGATGGTGTAGTACTAGGGCACTGGGGTCGCTCAGTCGGTTAAACCTTTGACTCTTGATTTTGGCTCAGGTCACCATCTCAGGGTTGTGGAATTGAAACCCATGTGGGGCTCCTTGCCCAGTGGGAAGTCTGGGGGAGATTTTCTTTTTCTCCCTCTGCCCCTTCTCCTGCACGCACTCTCTCTCTCTCTCTTTCTCTTTAAAAGAGATAAAATAAATCTTAAAAATAAATGGTGGTGTAGTGCTAGTACCTTCCTGCTTTCCCCTCTGGTTGTCTCCCCCCAAGGTCATGTCACACCCGTTCAAACAATGATGACCACATTGACCATGTGCCCAGGTTGTCCAGGACAGCACCAGGTTGCACCTATTTTCTGGCATAATTACTAAGTGTGCCCCCCTTTTACTCTTAAAAGTGTCTTAGTTTAGGGGACAAATTATATATGCACTCTAATTCAAATTTAGTCCACTGACCAGAAACTTGTTAGGTTGACTGACTCATCTGGCGTGAATGAGGGCAAATACAAATATTGCAAATGCGCATGCCATGACCTCCCACCTAAAACAGAAAGTGAGTTGTTTCCGTGTAAGGTCAATGTTCTTTTTCTCTTTGTGGTTTTTCATGGTGGCAACGATGGTGATGTTCATGAACATACTATCAGAAGAAAACCTCATGAAAATCAGAAATTATTCCCTCTATTTTTCTCAGTTTCTCACTTTCTAAGTGCCTTTTTAAAAAAATTTTTTTAAATTTATTTTCAGCGTAACAGTATTCATTGTTTTTGCTCCACACCCAGTGCTCCATGCAATCCGTGCCTTCTCTAATACCCACCACTTGGTTGTTCCCCTCCCCACCCGCCCCTTCAAACCCCTCAGATTGTTTTTCAGAGTCCATAGTCTCTCATGGTTCACCTCCCCTTCCAATTTCCCTCAACTCCCTTCTCCTGTCTAACTCCCCTTGTCCTTTTTTTTTTTTTTAAAGTAGGCTCCTTGCCCAATGTGGGGCTTGAACTCATGACCCTGAGATTGAGAGTTGCATGCTACATGGAATGAGTCAGCCGGGTGCCCCTCTAAGTGCTTTTTGACTAGTAATAAGTCATATCTATGCATGTTCAACATTTTGATTTATATTTCTTGTTATATTTTATCTCTAATTTATTACACAATTCATAAGTGTAAGAAAGGTACTGAAACAGGGACTGTTTAAAACACCCCTCGTGATTTATTAAAATGTGAGTACTAGACTCTATACTTTAAATTATGCAGTGGTCAGGAAGAAAGCCTGTGTCTAAAGACCAGCTGACAATAAGCTGTTAAAGACATGCTTAGGAATGTAATTGTATCTCAAGAATTTAGTTTAGTAAAGCAAAAACATTGGTTTTAGTATTTATGATAGTATACTGAAGCCTTGTTTAGTTATTTTAATAAGGTTTTTTCCCTTCTCTTTGGAATGGAATTGGGGGGAATTAATAGTTAAGGTTAAATCTGGGTGAGCCCAGGATAGAGTCAGCCCCAGGCCAACCTCATTCTTTGAAGTTCAGAGTGAGTGGCCATGGTAAAATGCAGTCGTCTGGTGGCAGGAAATTAAAGGGACATCTTTTTAAATGACAGAGATAGTTTTGGGATGCTTCGATGGTGAACTGCAAAATCAAACAGCAGGAGTTGGAATAGCAGTGGTAGTTGGAGCCAGTACTTATTACGCACTAACCTTGTGTCAGACTGGGACCAGATTTTATGTGAAATATTTCAATTAATCCTCACAACAATCTTTCCCACCTACTGTTAATTAATTAATTAATTAATTTAAAAATTACCATATAATGTATTATTTGTTTCAGGGGTACAGGTCTGTTATTCATCAGTCTTACACAATTCACAGCACTCACCATAGTCCATACCCATCACCCCGTCACCCCATCCCTTCCACCCCAGTCCTTCCCTCCAGCAACTCTCAGTTTGTTTCTCTTAAGAGTCTCTTAAGATCTGTCTCCCTCTCGGGTTTCATTTTTTCCCTCTCTTGTTTCTTGTTTCATTTTTTCCCCCTCTTCCGCTATGATCCTCTGCCTTGTTTCTCAAATTCCACATATCAGTGAGATCATATATGATTGTCTTTCTCCCGACTGACTTGTTTCACTTGGCCTAATACCCTCTGGTTCCATCCATATCATTGGAAATGGCAAGATTTCATTTTTTGATGGCTGCATATCATCCCATCATATGTGTGTGTGTGTGTGTGTGTGTGTGTATGTGTGTATGTACACATATATATACCACATCTTCTTTATCTACTCATCCGTTGATGGACATCTAGGCTCTTTCCATAGTTTGCCTATTGTGGACATTGCTGCTATAAACATTGGGGTGCACGTGCCCCTTCAGATCACTATGTTTGTATCTTTGAGGTAAATATGCAATTGCTGGGTTGTAGGGTAGCTCTGGTTTCAACTTATTGAGGAACCTCCATGCTGTTTTCCAGAGTGGCTGCACCATCTTGCATTCCCACCAACAGTGTAGGAGGGTTTCCCTTTCTCCACATCCTCACCAACATCTGTTATTTCCAGACTTGTTAATTTTAGCCATTCTGTCTGGTAACCTCACAATAGTCTTACGAGATGACCTATTCTTAATTTCATTTTACAAATGAACCTAGAGTTGGCCAGTAGTGGAGCCTGGAAAGAAATACCCTTCAGTCTGACTTTAGCATAAGCTTTTAATCAATACATTAAGCTTCACCTCTAAATATAGAACCTGTCATATAGTTGCCGCTCACTGAGTACTTACTATGTGCTGAGTGCTTTAAAATTATTTTTAATCCTCATGGTATAAATATATTAGTTCAATTTTCCCACAAGGAAAGTAAGGCCCAGAGAGCCTGGATTGGTTTTCCATTGTATAGATCCCCACAATTTTAGTCACAAAAAACAACACAAAAGTATAGTTACGATTCTGGAGGTCAGAAGTTCAAAAATCAGGTTGTAGCAGGTCTGGGTTCCTCCAGTCTCTGCTTCTATCCTCACAGCTCTGATTCTGACCTTCCTGCCTTCTTCTTATAAGGACCTTTGTAATTACATTGGGCCCACCAGGATAATCCTAGATAATCTGTCCATCTCAAGATCCTCAATTTAGTCACATCTGTCCCTTTTGCATGTAAGGTGACATATTCATTGGTCCCAGTGACTACGACGTGGATATCTTTGGAAGGACCACGATTTAGCCTAACTAATTTCCCCCAGGTCACAGAATTGGTAAATATTAGAGATTAGAATTTAATCTAGATGTTTTTAGGCACCAAAGTTTACACTGTTTCTGTTCTACCACATTAGTGATGATCCCATCAGTTATTCAAAGAAACATTTACTGAGATTATAAGAAGAGACATAGAGTGCCTGTGGTAGATGCTGGAAAAATATGAAATGCTTTATGTGTTGGAGTCGTGTTTGTGTAGGTGTTTTATTAATTTCTGTAATTTTCAAAAGTTCAGGAGATTAAAGATTAATATGCTTAAATAATTGATAAGTAAGATAAAATACCTTTCAGAAGAGGTATTAGTAAGTTCCATTTTTTTATATTACAGTATTTTTACTTATTTCTCTCTTCCAGAGATTAATACTAGGTAAAAGTTTTAGGTTTCAGGTAAGGTACATTTTTTTTTTTTTAAGATTTATTTTAGGGCGCCTGGGTGGCTCAGTCATTAAGCATCTGCCTTTTGCTTGGGTCATGATCCCAGGGTCCTCGGATTCAAGCCCCACATCGGGCTCCCTCTTCAGAGGGAAGAATGTTTCTTCCTTTCCCACAACCCGCTGCTTGCGTTCTCTCTCTCACTGTCTCTTTCAAATAAATAAATAAAAATCTTAAAAAAAAAATAGTCTTAGAGGTGGTCTTGAAGGAATGTGGGGAAGAGAAATCCTCTTCGTTGGCAAAGCTTGGACTAGAATATTTCATTAC
The DNA here is from genome assembly GCF_020171115.1 of Neogale vison. Taxonomy (NCBI): domain Eukaryota; kingdom Metazoa; phylum Chordata; class Mammalia; order Carnivora; family Mustelidae; genus Neogale; species Neogale vison. The sequence continues at coordinate 26,196,253 of NC_058096.1, forward strand.
CTAATTGGCCTGGAAAGAGAGATGGCCTGAGGAAATGGATCAATATACAGAATATTTTCACCGAATTGTGTGAAATAATATGGGAGGACTGGTAGGGACACTTGAGGAAGTGGTAGGTAGATGCATCTTTTGGGATATGAGAATATATATGCCTTATGTATACGTCCATGAGAGGTGACCCACTGCAGAGAGGATCTCAAAGATCAAGTAGACAAGAGGACATGTCATTCTAGATGTTTTTTTTTTTTTTCTAGTTTGTGTAGTACTTGCTTAATGGGTTCATAAACAAGGTAGCATAGTGACTATAACCAACACTGAGATTATGTGCAGCTTCAACAAATTCTCCTTTCTCATATCATCACTGACATTGGTAAAAATTAATGGTAGACTGCTGTAATTCCATATGCTCGGGCACTAAGCCTTCCTATCCGTTAGCAATTTCACTAGGTAAATAGCCCCGAAGAGCTGGGCTGCTGACTTAGAACAAAGGAACATGGAAGGTGTGGTGGAAAAAGTAAGTCTTGTCAACCCTAGTCTTATGGCCACTTGCAGAACTGTATTATCTATTTTTTAAAAAAAGATTTTATTTATTTGTCAGAGAGAAAGAGAAAGAGTGAGCACAAGCAGGAGGAGTGGCAGAGGGAGAGGGAGAAGCAGGCTCCCTGCTGAGCAAGGAGCCCGATGGATGTGGGGCTCAATCCCAGGACCCTGAGATCATGACCTGAGCCAAAGGAAGACGCCTTAACTGACTGAGCCACCCAGAACCCCCTGTATTATCTATTTCTGTTTTCACCCTTGCTCTCTCAATTATTTATTTTAAAAAATACTCTGTCCTTATATATAGAGTGTGCTAGTAGTGTTTAACTTTACAATTTAGTTCACAGATTATAAAATGTCATGAGAGCAACACTTTCATGATATAGATCTAAGGGTAATATCTATAGGTCATGGATATTATAGATATCCATGGTTTATAGATATTATGGATATCATGGTTTATATTATTATATAATATTATAATAAGTTACAATATAAATATGTTACATTGTAGATCATGGTTTGTTACAGTACTGTTATTCGCAAATTTTCATACAGAAGGGGGTATTTTTCGATTTTGTGATTTTTGTGGAGTAGACCATTTTAGTCTTTGTTATTGTCCAGCATCTTTGGAATACCGTACTTTAGTTTGGGAAATTTTCCATATTTAGAAGTTATCCTCCCCAGGATAGAAATCAAGAAATTAATTTTGTCAGTTTCCTTTTATATTTAGGGCACAGACATTGGTTTTACCAGTGAAGTGCTTAAGATTTTGATATGGAAGAGTCAACTTGAGGACCATGTGCCAAACAGAATCCATTCTTTTCTGGCAAGGAAAATATGGCTTTTAGGGGAATCAGTGGTGCAGATTGTGTTTTTTAATGTTTAGTATCAGTGGTTTGAACCACAGTGTGTGTTCCCAATAATGTCATCTGAGATACTGCCCCTGGAGACAGTCCTACAAGTTTGGGTGCTGCTTTTGCCTGCAGAACCCTCCAGACTGACCATCTGGTCCTCCTAGAGATTATGGGAGCCACATAATATATTTTTACACTTTTTTTTGGTAGTTGCTGTTTCTCAGATCACTTACACTGGGCCAACTGCCATGTTATTGTATAGAAAGAACCACATGGCATAGAATTGAGGCTTTTGGCTAACAGATATGAGTGATGAATGAGCTTGGATGTGATTACACCAGCCCCAGTCAAGCCTTCAAATGACCGCAGGTCTGGCCAACATCTTGATTATCAATCATATGAATGATCCTATTCCAAAATCATCGATTAAGCTGCTTCCAAATTCCTGACCCACAGACACTGAGATTTTGAATGCTTGTTGGTTTAAGAAATTAAATTTTCAGGTAATCTGTTTTACAGGAATAGATAACAAATATAAGCAGATATAATGAAATGAGAAATTCTGGGATAATTAAGGAGCCATTGTTCAAAAGACTGATAGAGTAGCTGAATTCCCAAGTTCATGTGGTTCCTGATTTACTACTTATGTATATCTCCTTTCTGCTGCCTAGATTCAATGCCAGCAACAGGGAAGCAGAATCCATGAGGTTGGATGTATGTATATGCTTCCCTAGGGAACTCACAGGCAGAGTAGCTGTGCATGCTGTACTCTAGCAAGGCAGTCTACTCTGACATTGAATATGCTGGGCCCTCAGGCACTACTACATGCCTGGAGGCCTATAGAGCTAATGGTATACAAGGAACTCATCAAACACTATCAAGAGCAAAGGTGTTGGGGGTACCTGGATGGCTCAGTCAGTTAAGTGTCTGACTCTTCAGCTCAGGTCATGATCTCAGGATCATGAGATGGAGCCCCATGTCAGGCTTCATGCTGAATGTGGAGTCTGCTTAAGATTCCCTCTCTCCCCTTGCCCCTCCCATTTGCTTGTACACTCTCTCTCTAAAAACAAAACAAAACAAAACAAAACAAAACAAAGGCGTTGTTTCATGTTTTTGTAAAGCTAAGGGTATTGAGCATTTATTTGCCCAGGACATGGAAGACTCAATGGCAGCAGACTCCCTTGTGAACTAAGCCCTATCTCAGGAGGTGGAGTGCTGAGGTATCATCATATTTATGCCTTGAAAAATCCATTGATAGATACATTTTCTGTTCCTCACATACCATTTCTTGATATCTTTTGCCAAATAGTCCAGAAAACAGATTCCCTCATATACTGTTTTGGCAGCTTAAATTGTCATTACATTTAGAAGAGCCATTAGCCAATTGACCAACGACCTTGTCTCAGTTCTCTTTCACCTTGAGTTGTGTGTAGAATTCAGTATTGGTAAATGAGTTGGTTTACTCTCCAATATCACATGATCAAATTCCTCATCTCTTTTGATTTCCAAGACATTCCACCAGCATTTTCTTGTCCTGCCTTCTTTGTGTTCTCCATCTTCAACTCTTTAAGTACAGTAATTGTAATGATAGTAAAACTAATGACTAATGTTTTTGATATTTTGCATTAATAAGGACTGTTTGGGGCATCTAGGTAGTACAGTCCATCAAGCATTAAACTCTTGGTTTCTGCTCAGGTCGTGATCTCAGGGTTGTGAGATCTAGCCCCATGCTGGGCTCTGTGCTGAGTACGGAGTCTGCTTGGGATGCTCTCTCTCCCTCTTCCTTTGCCCTTCTCTCCCATACTTTCTCTCTCTCTCTCTCAAATAAATAAATCTTTAGAAAAAAAATAAGTGGTATTCAAATACAGCTTTGTTAGGAATGAGAAAATGGGCCATTGGACTTGAGATTAATCTGCATAGATGTGGTATTTGGAGCTGGTTGTCTATAAGATCATGAGGAAGAAGGATGGAAAGGAAAAGAGGCACAGAGAATTAGACTTAGTATACCTTTTCAGGGAGTTGAAGAAAAAGCTAAGAAAAGTAGGTAAGTTTCATTTCATTATAATTATAACTGAGTATCTGTCCTTTACCAGAGCTACTAAAAAAGAATTACAATAATTGCAATTGATTTTCAATTGTACTTCTTATTTCTTCTTACCTTTCTAATACAGAAGCTAAGTTGCTAAGTATTGACAGAGAAAATGAGAACTAGAGATTTGTATAATGTATTTGCTGGGCAATTGGTCATTGGAAAAAAGTCAGTTTATGTTAATTAAGCAGTATTATGAATGTTTTATTAAGGGTGAGTAGGAGTTAGATTGAATTATTTAAAAGCTAACCAGTCATTGTTCATAGATGGAATTAACTCTGGTAAAACTGAAAATTTTAATTTCCTTATAGAAAAAAGCACGAGTGATTCCTATTCCTCAGGAAACCTGTCTGCTGTGAAAGCACCATTTCAACATTCAAGAAGAGACAAAGCAGTCTAAATCCCTTTCAGATTAGATTAAGTCAGTGAATGGGTTGTACGATGAAATGAAAAGGCAAACAGAACTTGTCAAATGTGTTGTTCATGAAAATCATTTAGAAAAATTAATATAAATGAAATTTTTGTATAAATTCATTTGAGGGGCACCTGGATAGCTCTGTTGGTTAACCATCCAATTCTTTTTTTTTTTTTTTAAAGATTTTTATTTATTTATTTGACAGACAGAGATCACAAGTAGGCAGAGAGGCAGGCAGAGAGAGGGGAGGAAACAGGCTTCCTGCTAAGCAGAGAGCCTGATACGGGGCTCGATCCCAGGACCCTGGGATCATGACCTGAGCAGAGGCTTTAACCCACTGAGCCACCCAGGTGCCTCCAATTCTTTTTCAGCTGAGGTGATAATCTCAGGATCATGTAATAGAGTTTTGGGCTCCATGCTCTGCGTGGAGTCTGCTTGAGATTCTTTCTTTTCCTCTCCCTCTGCCCCTTCCCGCACTTGTGTGCTCTCTCTTTCTCCAAATAAATAAATAAAATCTAAAAAACCCCCACAAAAACCTAAATTCATTTTATAAATTTTGTGGGCAGAGGACAAGGTTATTGGTGGAAGAAAAATTAAGAAAAAAACAAAATGAAGGGGGCGCCTGGGTGGCTCAGTGGGTTAAGCCTCTGCTTTCAGCTCAGGTCATGATCTCAGGGTCCTGGGATTGAGCCCTTCATCAGGCTCTCTGCTCAGCGGGGAGCCTGCTTCCCCCCATCTCTGTCTGCCTCTCTGCCTACTTGTGATCTCTCTTTCTCTCTGTCAAATAAATAAAGAAAATCTTTAAAAACAAAAATAAAACAAAATGAAGATAAATGATTGAAATGCTTTTGTTTATTCTAGTGAAGCAAATGAATGTGAGTTTAAATTACTGTAAAGGTCTATGAGGTTAAAAGTTACAATGATATGGCAGCTGCAGTAGGTGGAATAATAGCTCCCCCCAAATATGCCCATGCACTAATGTGGGGAACCTGTGAATATATTACCTTACTTGGCAAAAGGGGCTTTGTGGTTGTGACTAAAGGAACAGACCTTCAAATGGGGAGATTATCCTGGATTGTGTGGACTTAATCTAAAGAGAAGAGTCCATAAAAGTAGAGAGATTTTCCAGGCTGGGTCAAAGAGAAGACAAAGAAGAAAGAGGAGAGATTTGAGCTCCCCCTGCCCCAACCACCATTGCTGGGTTTGAAGACGGAGGAAGGGGACCAAGGGCCAAGAAATACAGTGGTCTCTAGAAGCTGAAAATAGCCCTCAGCGGACATGGAGACTTCATTCCTACAACTACAGGGAACTGAATTCTGCTAACAACCTGAATGAGCAAAGACATGAATCCTGCCCTCAAGATCCAGAAAGGAACATAGCATTTGAATTTAGGCCAGTGAGAACCTTGCCAGACTTCTCACCTATAGAACGGTAAGAGAGTACATTTGTGCTCTTTTAAGCCAGTAAATATATTGTAATTTGTTAGAGCAACAATAGAAAACTAAGACAAAAACTTTATTGGAAATATGCACAACTATCAAACAAATGGCCGTCAGTAAATTTCCCAGTCTAAACAAGTTTGTACTAAAGTCCTCTATATACCTTTTAGTGGAGCTGACTTTTAGCTTCCAATTAAAACAAAATATAATCCAACTCCTAAAATGTCTGTCATTGTTTTGAATTATATATTAACTAAATAAGATAATGCTGAAATCCTGTTTTTAGTTATTATAACAAATTACTAATAATTACAAATCAGTTTTATTCTCTAAATTTCTCATACCTTCTACAATATATTTGTGAAAGGGAAAATCCACTCTGTAAGAATTTCTGTAAAATGATGATATAGATGGGCACTATGTTGGTTATATATGCATATCTGATAGTTTTCTTGGCCATATCAAGAAGGCTGACACATAAGATCACTATATGTTCCCTTCAACCAGAGAATAGGGATTCAGCTTAACTCAATAATTTTTTTTTAAAGATTTTATTTATTTATTTGACAGAGAAAGAACACAAGTAGGCAGAGAGGCAGGCAGAGAGAGAGAGAGGAGGAGGAAGCAGGCTCCCTGCTGAGCAGAGAGCCCGATGCGGGACTCGATCCCAGGACCCTGAGATCATGACCTGAGCCAAACCAGCGGCTTAACCCACTGAGCCACCCAGGCGCCCAACTCAATAATTTTAATGTTTGCTGTATGGTACCCCAGGAGCATGGCTCTTGCAATCAGAAGTCATTGGTTGAATCCCACCTTCACCCTATATTGTGACAGACAAGTCAGTGAATCTCTCTGAATGACAGTTTTCTAATTTGTGATATGGGAATAGTATCTATCTTAAAAGTCTGTTTGTTTGTTTGTTTGTTTAAAGATTTTATTTATTTATTTGACAGACAGAGATCACAAGCAGACAGAGAGAGAGGAGAAAGCAGGCTCCCCTTGGAACAGAGAGCCCGATGCGGGACTCGATCCCAGGAGCCTGAGATCATGACCTGAGCCGAAGGCAGAGGCTTTAACCCACTGAGCCACCCAGGCACCCCAAAAGTTTGTTCTTGAAATACAATGAAATTTCTCTTTAACTCTTAAACTGTCATCATAATACATAGTATTATATGCAAACATATATATGAGTACCAATGTGATATTTTGGGACTTACTACCGGGGACTGGAGAAAATGATACCAAAAATAGAGAAAAAAAAAAAAGTTGGGTGGAGTCAGGGAAGCATGGTAGAGGTAGTAGGTATGTTTCTCACAGAATTAGAAAACTGACCAGAGCAGCAGAAGACGTGCTGGAGGGTCAGGGGACTAAGATCAAAATAAAAAGGGAATCTCAAGTTCACCAGACTAGCATCAAATTTCCTGAGAGAGCTAGAGGAGAGGGACTCATGATTTAAGTCCTTTGGGTAGTGCTGGTTTTCAGCGTCACTTGGGAAGCTCCTGTCACGGGCTTATTCAGACTCCAAGGTATCCAAATTCAATTTAGAGGGTAAGGACACTAATATAAATAAATGATGAAAGAAAGATCTCCTGTAGAAAAATTTCAAATAATTTATGTAGATACTTATGTAGGTAAAACATAACTCTTTATTCCTGAAGTGTGAATTTTGCATAGCAACTTCGTTTTAAATTCTACAGAATGCGAATAGGGAAAGAGTAACTTAGCAGTGGAGAAAACAGACAAATCAGTTTTCAGTGATCACAATTAACATCAGTGGTGCTGATGAGTCATGTTGATAGTAAGCACTCTTGACATGATGTGATAGGAATGACAGTTTATCCCTATGGTCTTTTTCCTCAAAACCTATAACCTAAATCTTATCAGGAGAAAAACAGTTTAACAGTTTAACAACTCCTTAAAACTGTTAAGGTCATCAAAAATAAAATAAGTCTTGGGGGACGGTGTCCGTAGGCATTCAGAATGGTCCAGTGTTTGACCTACTGTCATAGTCTGTCCTACAATACAGCAGCCTCTAACAAAACGAGGCTGTCCTGGACCCCAGGTAATAGAATTATTTACCTTTATACCAAGAAGGTTGAGAAAGCACCAAAATCTGCATGTGGCATGTGCCCAGGCTGACTTTGAGGAGTTCGTGCTGTGAGACCTAAAGTGCTTATGAGGTTGTCTAAAATGAAAAAACATGTCAGCAGGGTTTCTAGTGGTTCTATGTGTGCTAAGTGTGTTCATGACAGGATCAAGCATACTTTCCTTATCGAGGAGCAGAAAATCGTTGCGAAAATGTTGAAGGCACAAGCATAGAGTCAGAAAGCTAAATAAAAAAAATGAAGCTTTTTTGAGTAATAAAAAAATCAAAAGGCTAAAAAATAAAATAGGTCTTATTGTAACATATCCATATTGGTTCATTGTTTATAAAAAATATACCATACTAATGTAAGGTGGTAACAATAGGGGAAACAGGGTGTGCATGTGAGGTACACTATCTTCACAACTTTTCTGCGAATAGAAAATTTTCTTAAATAAAAAGTTTGTTTAAATAGTCCCTGGGAAAAATAAGATAAAATAAAAAAGTTCTTGAAGATTCTGATGAAATCATCTTGGCTCAGATATCCACCTTGAACCAGCCAACTATGTTTAAGAGTAATGAAGCCAAACTCTAGAACTTACTGTAGCCACACTCAAGTTGGGATGTGTGTGTGTGTGTGTGTTTAGGGAAGCTGGGATGTTGGTGGAAAACTCCCAGATAACAATGCTGGGCAGATAATTTAATAGATGCCCTTAAATTTGATTTTCTTCCTTACCCATTGTACCTCACATGGTTATTTTGGAAGTCTGTGGGAATCTCTCCTGATCTCACAAACAGCTCTTTCAATTTTCAATCCCAGCTTCCTTTTTTCTCCCACACTCAGTTTATGTTTGTTACTCTTACCATGCTAAAGTAAGACAGGTGGTGACTGGTCTCATTTCACAAGCAGACCAAAACACACCTAGTTAAAACACTCCACATTTGGGCCATGGATCAAACACTGCCCCCAGCAGTCAAGGAGAGCCTCTGCAGATGACTGGCCTGAAGGACAAGCAGCCAGAACACAATAGCATAGCACACATGGCATGCACAGGAGATACTCCCTGAAGCATCGGGCCCTGGGCACTTCATGACCTCTTCTTCATAAGGTCACTACTTTCAGGAGTGGGAGACATAACTAGCTTTTCTTCTTCTTCTTCTTCTTCTTTTTTTTTTTAATTTTTTATTTCTTTTCAGCGTAACAGTATTCATTGTTTTTGCACCATGCCCAGTGCTCCATGCAATCCGTGCCCTCCCTAATACCCACCACCTGGTTCCCCCAACCTATAACTAGCTTTTCTAACACACAGAAGAAGGCACAGACTTAGACAAAAAGCCAAGGCAGAGGAATTTATGCCAAATGAAAGAATAAGACAAGGGCACAGCCAGAGATTTAAGTGAAACAGATATAAGTAACATGGCTGCTGGAGAATTTAAAGCAGTGATCATAAGAATAGTCACTGGGTTTGAGAAAAGAATAGAGGACATCAGTGAGATCCTTATCACAGAGATAAAAGATCTAAAAAAGAATTAGAGATGAAGAGTACAATAAATGAGATTAGAAACACACTTGATATAATGAACAACATACTGGAAGAAGCAGAATGAATTTAATGACCTAGAATATGAAGAAATGGCAAGCAATGAAACTGAACAAGGAGAGAAAATAGAATTATCCAAAATGAGAATAGATTAAGGGAACTCAGTGACTCCATCAAAAGTTATAACATTTTTATTATAGGAGTCCTAGAAGAAGAAGAAAGAGAAAAGGAGGCTAAAAATTTATTTGAAGAAATAATAGCTGAAAACTTTCCTAATCTGGGGAAGGAAACAGATAACCAGATCTAGGAGACACAGAAAACTCCCATTAAAATCAACAAAAGTAGGCCAATGCCATGACATACAGTGATTAAATTTGCAAAATATGGTGCTAAAGAAAAAAATTGTAAGTAGGACAAAACAAGTCATTAACATACAAGGAAATACCTGTAAAACTAGCTGGACGTTTTTCAACAGAAACTTGACAAGTCAGAAGAGAGTGGCAAAGGGGCGCCTGGGTGGCTCAGTGGGTTAAAGCCTCTGCGTTTGGCTCAGGTCATGATCCCAGGGTCCTGGGATCGAGCCCCGCATCAGGGTCTCTGCGTGGCAGGGAGCCTGCTTTCTTCTCTCTCTCTGCCTGCCTCTCTGCCTACTTGTGATCTCTGTCTGTCAAATAAATAAATAGACAATCTTAAAAAAAGAAGAAGAAGAAGAAGAGAGTGGCATGATATATTCAAAGTGCTGGATGGGAAAAACCTGCAGCTGAGAATATTCCATCCAGGAAGGCTACCATTCTGAATAGAAGCAGAGATAAAGAATTTCCCAAACAAAAATTAAAGGAGTTCATGACCACTAAGCCAGCCCTGCAAGAAATATTAAAGGGGATTCTCTGAGCGGAAAGGAGAGACCAAAGTGACAGTAAAAAGGCAGAAAACAAAAAGGCAGTAAAAATGAGTATTTCTGTAAAGATCAATCAAAAAACTCACACACACAAAAAAGGATATAAACTATAATACCATAAACCTAAAACAGGAGGAGAGAAAAGAATGGCTCAAACTTGAACAACCATCAACTTAATATAGACTGCTGTTTGCAGAAAAGGTTATGTACAAACCTAATGATGAGCATATATCAAAAACTTAATAAACATGCAAAAAATAGAGACAAAGAAATCCAAATATAACACTAAAGAAAATCAGCAAAACCTGAGAAAGGATCAGAGAAAATCTCCAGAAACAACCACAAACCAAGAAATAAAGTGGCAATAAATACATATCTACCAATAATTACTTTCAATATAAATGGACTAAATGTTCCAAGCAAAAGAGCTAGGGTGTCAGAAGCTATAAAAAACAACAGATGCCTAGGTGACTGTGTGACTCAGTGGATTAAGCCTTTGTCTTCGGCTCAGGTCATGGTCTCAGGGTCCTGGAATTGAGCCCTTAATTGAGCTCTCCATTCATCAGGGAGCCTGCTTCTCCCTCTCCCTCTGCCTGCCTCTCTACCTACTTGTGATCTCTCTCTCTCTGTGTCAAATAAATAAATAAAATAAATCTTAAAAACAACAACAACAACAATAACTATCTATATGCTGCCTAGAAGAGACTATTTCTTAAACATTTTTATTTATTTATTTGAGAGAGAGAGATAGAGGCACAAACAGGAGGGAGGAGCAGAGGGAGAGGGAGAAGTAGACTTTTGCTGAGCAGGGAGCCAGACCCAGGGCTCAATTCAAGGGCCCTAAGATCATGACCCAAGCTGAAGACAGGCACTCAACTGACTGAGCCACCCAGGCACCCCAAGAGACTAACTGTACGCCTAAAGTTGCCTGCAGACTGAAAATGGGAGGATGGAGAAACACTTAACATACAAATTGGTGTAAAAGAAAGCTGGAGTAACAATACTTATATCTGACAAATTAGACTTCAAAATAAAGACTGTAACAAGAGACAAAGAAGAACACTATGTAATAGAGGGGACAGTCCAACAAGAAGTCATAACAATTGTAAATAGGTGCCCAACATGTCAGCACTTAAATATTTGTAACCCAAATAAAAATAATAAGAAACATAAAAGAACTAATTGATAATAACATAATAATAGTAGGGGACTTTAATACCCCACTTAAAGCAATGGACAGATCAGCTAAACAGTAAATCAAAGAAACAATGACTTTGGATGACACACTGGTGAGATGGGCTTTATAGATATATTCAGAACTCTCTGTCTTAAAACAGTAGAATACATATTCTTTTCAAGTGCACATGGAATATATTCTCCAGAATAGATTACATATTAGGTCACCAAATAGGCCTTGATAAATAGGAAAGATTCAAGTCATATCATGCACCTTTTCTGACCACAATGCTATGAAACTAGAAGTTAGCCACAAGAAGAAATCTGGAAGACCACAAATACAGGGAGGTTAAACAACACACTGCTAAACAATGAATAGTTCAACCAGGAAATCAGAGAAGAAATAAAAAAATACATGGAAAAAATGAAAATGAAAATGGTCCAAAACCTTTGGGACAGCAAAAGAGGTCCTAAGAGGGAAGTCTATAGCAATACAGGCCCACCTCAAGAAGCAAGAAAAATCTCAAATAAAGACCCTAACCTTACACCTACTAGAGCTAGAAAAAGAATAACAAAGCTTAAAGCCAGCAGAAGGAAGGAAATAATAAATATTAAAGCAGAAGTAAGTGAAATAAAAGCTAAGAAAAGAAGAAGAAGGAGGGGGAGGGGGAGGGGGAGGAGGAGGAGAAAAAAACCAATCAATGAAACTAGTAGCTGGTTCTTTGAAAAAAATTCAAAACATTGATAAACCTCTAACCAGACTTATCAAAAAGAAAAGAGAGATCTAAATAAATAAAATCAAAAATGAAAGAGGAAAAAAATAAATGCCACAGAAATACTTTATAAAAGAATATTATGAAAAATTATATGACAAAATATTAGACAATCTAGAAGAAATGGATAAATTCCTAGAAACAAAAATTACCAAAATTGAAACAGGAAGAAATAGGAAACTTGAACAGACTGATTACCAGCAGAGAAATTAAATCAATAATCGAAAAACTCCCCCAAACAAAAGTCCAGGACCAAGTGGCTTCACAGGAGAATTCTACCAAACATTCAAAAGTTAATACCTGTTCTTCTCAAACTGTTCCAAAAAATGGAAGAGGAAGGAAATATTCCAAATTTATTCTGCATGGCTAGCATTACCCTGATACTAAAACCAGCTAAAGACACCACAAAAGAAAGAGAACTACAGGCCAATATCTCTCATGAACATAGATGCAAAAATCCTCAATAAAATAGTTGCAAACTGAATCCAATAATACATTTTTTAAAAAATCACTCAACATGATCATGTGGGATTTAGCCTTGCTTCCAAGGGTGGTTCAGTATTCTCAAATCAATCCATATGATACATCACATTAATAACAGAAAGGATAAGAACCATATGATCATTTTGGTAGGTACAGAAAAATTATTTGACAAAGTACAACAACCATTCATGATAAAAACCCTCAACAAAATAAGGTTAGAGGGAACATGCCTTAACATAATAAAGGCCATATATAACAGCTAACATCATACTCAAAGGGAAAAACAGAGATTTTCTTCTTAGATCAGGAGCAAGACAAGGGTGTCTGCTCTCACCACTTTTACTTAACATAGTACTGGAAGTCCTAGTCACGGTAATCAGACAACAAAAAGAAATAAAAGGCATCCAAACTGGCAAGAAGGAAGTAAAACATTCTTTATTTGCAGATTTTATAATACTCTCTATAAAAAGACTCCCCCCCCGCCCAAACTGCTAGAATTGATAAATTCAGTAAAGTTGCAGGATAGAAAAATCAGCTTACAAAAATCTCTTGCATTTGTATATGCCAATAGTAAAGCAACAGAAAAAGAAATCAAGGAATCAATCCATTTGTAATTGTACCCAAGCCAGTAAGATACCTAGGAATAAACTAACCAAAGGGGTGAAAGACCTGTACTCTGAAAACTATAAAACACTAATGAAAGAAATTGAAGATGACACAAAGAAATGGAAAGACATGGATTGAAAGAATAAATATTGTTAAAATGTCTGTCCTATCCAAACCAATCTATGCATGTAATGCAATCTCTATCAAAATACCAATAGCATTTTTCAAAGAGCTAGAACAAATGATCCTAAAATTTGTATGGAGCCACAAAAAACCCTGAATAGCCAAAGCAATCTTGACAAAGAAAAACAAAACTGGAGGCACCACAATTCCAGACTTCAATTTGTTACAGATCGATCAAGACAGTATGGTTCTGTTACAAAAACAGACACTTAGATCCATAGAAATGAAAAGAAAACCTAGAAATGAACCCACTTCTATAAGTTCAATTAATCTTCAACAAAGCAGGAAAGAATATCCAATGGGAAAAGACAGTCTCTTCAACAAATGGTGTTGGGAAAACTGGACAGCAACAAGCGGAAGAATGAAACTGGATCACTTTCTTATACCTACCATACACGGAAAATAAATTCAAAATGGATTAAAGACCTAAATGTGAGACCCAAAACCATCAAAATCCTAGCAAAGGACCCAGTAACTTCTTTGACCTCAGCCATAGCAACTTCTTTCTAGATAATGTCTCTTGAGGCAATGGAAACAAAAGCAAAAATAAATATTGGGACTGCATCAAAATAAAACACTTCTGCACAATGAAGGAAACAATCAACAAAACAAAAAGACAACCTGCAGAATGGGAGAAAATATTTGCAAATGACATAGCTGATAAAATATCCAAAATACATAAAGAAATAATACAACTCAACAACCAAGAATGAATAATCCAATTAAAAATGGGCACAAAACATGAAAAGATGTTTTTCCAAAGAAAACATACAGATGGCCAACAGACCCATGAGAACATGCTCAACATCACTTACCATCAGGAAATGCAGATCCAAACTACAATGAGATACCACTGCATACCTGTCAGAATGGCTAAAATCAATAACTCAAGAAACAACAGGTGTTGGTAAGGATGTGGAGAAAAAGAAACCTTCTTGCACTGTTGGTGGAAATGGAAACTGGTGCAACCATTGTGGAAAACAGTATGGAGGTTCCTCAAAAAGTTAAAAATAGAACTACCCTAGGATCCACCAACTGCAGTACTAGATATTTATCCAAAAAATACAAAAATACTAATTAAAAGAGATACATGCACCTTGATGTTTATAGCAGCATTATCTACAATAGTTAGATTATGAAAACAGCCCAAGTGTCCATCAACTGATGAATGGATAAAGAAGAAAGGGTATATTTATACAATGGAATATTAGTCAACCATAAAAGCAATCAAATCTTGCCATTGCAACAGTGTGGATGGAGGCAGAGAGTATTATGCGAAACAAAGTAAGTCAGTCAGAGAAAGACAAATAAAATAAAATTTCACTCAGGTGTGGAAATTTAAGAAACAAAACAAATGTAGGCACCTGGGTGGCTCAGTGGGTTAAGCCTCTGCCTTTGGCTCAGGTCGTGATCTCAGGATCTTGGGATCGAGCCCAAGGGGTTGGACTTTGGACTCTCTGCTCGACAGGGAGCCTGCTTCCTCCTTTCTCTCTGCCTGCCTCTCTGCCTACTTGTGATCTCTGTCTGTCAAATAAATACATAAAATCTTTTAAAAACAAAGCAAAACAAAACAAAACAAATGAGCAAAGGGGGAAAAACGGAAAGGCAAACCGAGAAACCGACTCTTACCTATGGAGAACAAACTGATGGCTACCAGAAGGTTGGGGGTGGGTGAAATAGATGATGGGGGTAAAGGTGTGCACTTGTGATGAGCACCAGGTGATATATGGAAATGCTGAATAACTGTACTGTACACCTGAAACTAATATTACAGTGTGTGGGTAACTAACAGGAATTTAAATAAAAACTTGAAAAAAATAAAGATTGCACTGAGTTCTTGGCACACGAATGAAGACACATCCCCAGACACATCATTGTGAAAATTCAAATTACTAAGGATAAAGAGAAGACTCTAAAATTTTTCTCGAGAAAAAAAAATATGACCTACAGAAAAATGACAAGTCTGGTATCACATCGACAATGTTGAATGTTACAAGACAGTGAGGAGATAGCTTTAAAGTTCAAATGAATAATGTCGCAAGATTCATAAAATACTTCCTAGACCTGAAAGGAAAATTATTTGAGTCTGGACTAGATCCAAACAAGGAAGAAAATTAAGACAAAAAATGTCTTGGCATCCTTTGAAATCGTGGAGCCAATTTGTCTCTAGAAGAGCAGTGAAGGGAACCCTCCTAGGCAGGGCAGTCAGGCAGCAGGCTTGGAGTTCAGCCAGTCCAAACCGAGGCAGCAGGGGGAATGGTGATTCAATAGAACCTTTATAATTTTATACACACTGGTACTGAGATAAAGGCAAGAAAAATTCACTACAATTAGGAAATTGAAGACAAAGGCTGTTGAAAACATAACACAATAGTCCATCGACACTGCTTGGATCCGTAGGAAACCATATTCATATTCGTAATTTTCTTATTGACTTTCATCTTTTACATCCACCTATAGATAAAGCATGGGAGAATTAATCATATATAAATACTATTAACATTGCAAAAGTTGTTGTGCAGGTGATAGATGTTACAGGTGAAAAGAATGGAGTAATGTTGAAATGAAAACTACGGTCATTAAGATCATTTTAAAAACTGGGAAGAAAAATTATGTTTGCAGCATGTTTGGCTTTGCCTTGGTATTTGGCCAAAGTGTGCATTTGGTATACTGCTGTAAAATATACTGTTCACAGCTGGTGAAGTAAGGAACGGAGATATTAGTATTTTATAAAAGACACAGTGTAGCTACATAAGGAACACAAAATAGAAAAATAACAACTAGTTGGAAGGGGGTGGGTGGCAAGCCAGCTCATTCCTCATGTATTATAATAGATTATATCTAAAATGTATAAATCAGGAAATAGAATGAGAAGCATATTATTTAAAGATATGAAAGGAAAAAGCAAAAATGATATAAGGATAGAATAATTGTTTCTAGGAAATGGGGCTTATAGATAGGGAAAGATGGAATAGTGTGTGTATCAAATTAATAAAGGGGAAACATCTTTAAAAGAGATGATGAAACAGCAGAAATATTTGGGGGAGGTGAAAGAGTTATACTAATAGATCTTACTATAATTCATCTGGGAGAGGAAACTGTTTAGAAAACTTGATAAATTGCTTAGTACTGAAGTTCCTTTTGGCTTCTGGTAGTTTTGTGTACTATTTACATCCATCTCATTTTTCACTTTGTTTATTTTAATTTAAAAACTATTATACAAGTGAAATGTGCCTCTTGTGATCAGTCTGGATCTCAATAAAAACCGTATGTTAAATAGGAAATTCAAGGAGGGTTTATTTACAATGGTGCAGGATGGGGAAATCACAAGGAGTGATTGATTCATTGACCTGGAGCTTAGTAGCAAGCAACATGTCATCACTCTGCAGGTCTAAAGCAATGAGGAGAGAGAATAGGTTTTAGAACTTGGAAGGAAAAAGTTGTATGTGGTATCACGATGAATGGAGTATTGACTTTCGGTTGGAGGATACCGCCAGCTGAGGGTGACCTTGCAAGGAGACATTTTCAGGAATAAATACTAGATTTCATTCTCTTGCCTCCATAAACTCTCCTAATATGGATTTCCATTGGTAGAAACCAAATAGAAGAGAGAAGGTATGGGAATCTTGATATAGATCAGCTCCCTGGGACAGAGAGAGGAGTAGGGGGATAGATCTGCAGGGAAAATTGAGGATTTTGTATAGTACTATCCTTTCCTTCCTCCTTGCCTCCTCTCTCCCTCCCTACTATCTTTCCTTCCCTCCCTTCCCTTCCTCCCTTCCTTCCTCTCTTTCTTTCTCTCATTCTCTTTCTTTCTTTTGTCTGAGTGGTAAGCTTGTTTCTAACATAAGGGAACAAATAGACACATTTCACATTATAAAAACATAGTCATTATTTGAAGTGGTTCAAGACACAGGAAAAAATGTATTTCATCTGTTCATTAATGTTTTCTTTTTTAGTGTTCGGTTTGTTGGATTAAAAAATTCTAACCAAGGTTGTCATTTAGAAATTAAAAACCATAAATAAAGCCTATAAGACTGTTGCAATACAATACTGAAGAAGAATTAGACAGTCTTTATTTTCAATAGTCATAGCTAATTATTTTTTGATCATTTATTGCTTAATTGAAGCTTATGTTGGGAATAGAGATGAGAAATTGCTGTTTTTTTAAACTGAACAAATAGTGAAAAAAAAATAAAAGAAGCAATAGCGTAATGCAGATTTCCTCAAACTGTGCTCCTTAGAACAATGTAGCATTTCATGAAGAGTAAATTCTAGCGTTCATAAGAAATTTGAAAAGCCTCAGGATTTGGCATCAGGTACCTTTGTCATTTTTTTGTCTGTTCACTTTTGAGTGAGTCATTTCAGTACCGTTTAATCTCATATTTTATAATTTCTAAAATGACACCAGTTAACACTTTGCATGCCTACAAAATTCAGGCAGCATACTTAGCTGAATAAAGCACGTGGCGACAGCCACCCTAGCATGGAGATCTGTGACAAAGTGGAGGACACATGTCCTGTCCGCAGACATCAGTGGCATCCGGGCTCCAGCCCGTCATGACTACATGGGAACAGCAGGCTTGTGTGGCCAGATCTCTAATATCGATGTGCAATCTCCACCTTTGAAGATGTGACAAATAATTCCACAGACTGAAAAAGATTGCATTGCTAAACAACACATCTCTCTATAAGCCAGGTTCACCCTAGAGATGAGCAATTTGTAACCCTTGGTTTAGCGGACTTTTGACCAAACCTCAATCACTGATATTTTTTGATTCTTTAGGACTGGAGAAGAATTACGAATAGCGAGTCAGGGCCATAACTCTATATTGTTGTTGTCTGAATAACGTATTGCGGAATTTTAGTGCAGAATAGAAGTTACCCATCTTCTGCTTTTTGCATTATCATTAAGGTATAACAACTATTTTCAGTTATTGAGAAACAGAAAAAAGCTTTGAAGACTCTAGTCTCTGTAGGAGAAAGCTTTTAGGAGACCTGTAAGTAGAGCTTTTATGAAATGTTAATGCACACATGTGGTAGATGGTTGAGGATCAACAGGATAAAGCCCAGTAGGGTCGTAACTCTGGACTAGATTGATGGGACTCCACTCAATCACCAAGTGTATTACTAAAAGGATGGTAAAAGCCTATGTAAGGATCCAGCTATCAGTCACATGACCTGATTCAGGGACGAGATAAAAGCTTATATGTATCTCATGGAAGGCTGCCAATACTTGTCCCCATAATACATGATAAAACTCTGACAGCAAACTCCTCCTGGGAGTTTGGTATTAAATTAGAGAGGCGGCAGCTCTCCTTTCTGCTGTTTTCAGATATCCAGGCATTGCTTTCTAATATACTGCTAATTTAGAAGCCGGAGGATGAAGGTTCGATTTTAACATTTCTCCAACACCTCATCTTTTCTATCTCTGCTGTAACATAGTTCAGAGGTATGGAAATACTAATGTGTGATAAGTCCTATTCATTATGCTACAACTTTCTTAGCATAATGTCACACATGCATAGCTTAAAGACTGTCTTAAGAGAGATCATCTCACTCTTTCTGGAAAATATGTATGTAAGAACTTGTGCTTTAGTCAGAGATAATTTCTGTTCCCTCACATCAGAAAGTCCATCAATCTTATGTGTGTCTGATGAGACGGTTTTACTTTTCAAATAGCAATCACCAGGATAATTTTTGCATAGAAGTGTCTATTTAGAAAAATAATGATCTTCGTACTAGAGGAGGCGGAACTTGGTATGCCCAGGGCATTGGGAGGAGAGGGGACGGGAGATGATTGCTTTTGCATAATGTGAATCCTTCTTCAAACCTCCCCAAATCTTTAATGAAGACCACTTGAGTCACAGTTTTAAAAAATTGCGGTAAAATGTACATAACGTAAAATTTACCATTTTAGCCATTTTAAAGCATACAGTCCAGTGGCATTAAGTACATTCACGCTGTTGAGCAGCCTTCACTGTCGTTCATCTCCAAAATGTTTTCACCATCCCAAACTGAAAGTCTGTCCTCGTTAAACCCTAAATCCTCATTCCCTTCTTCTTCCTAGTCAGTGGCAACTACCATTCTACTTTCTGTCTATATGAATTTGATTACCCAGGTACCTCGAGGATGTGGAGTCATGAATATTTGTTCTTCTGTGCGTAATTCTTACTGAGGTTGTTTGTGTTGTGGAAATCAGTGAAAGGGGCGAATTGCACACCAGATGGTCAGGTCAGAGTGTTCTGAAGAAAGCACAGGAGGCTGGAGGCAGAGGTGTCTTCAGGAATGTGACAGATGTTGAAACTACAGCCCCTAGGCCAGATCTGGCACAAAAATGTGATTAGTCCGCAGAGTACTTCAAAATACTTTAATTATATGACATCATTTAAAATTGGGGAGATCTTAATAGGGATCCGGGTATCTTGTCCATCTTGTAAAATTTGGCAATAATGGGCTTGCATTTCCTTAGCTATAATCAGACAGGCAGTATATGCATACTCCAGTTTTTCCTTATTCTCGTAATGTTTTATTTATTCATCCTTAAGGTATTCACCGGATGAATAATATTCATAGTAATCTGAGTATTCACAGCGATTTTGGAATAGGTGTTTGGGTCTCCATATGTATAGAGATGGATCCAAGTTTATCCAGATCTTGAGTGGCAGGGAAGCTTCCTATGGCATCTGGGCTACAAACCAAAAAGAGGCATTTATTGGGAGGATAAGAGTTGTCCTGCGGACACCGAGGGAGGCAGAACAGCAGAACCTTGAAACTGGAGAGAAGTCAGGCTGCAAAGCAGATCCCTTGTCTACCGCAATTTGTCTGGGGGGAAGCGTGCTCTCTGCTCTTTGCAACTTCTGTATGTTTGCTTTATTCATATTCATGTCTGCTATGTTTCTTCAGGACAAAATTGTGTCCCTAATTTGGCTCTCGTAGGCCCCTACAATTCCTGCCTGTGTGTCACCAACCAGTTGATGATAGATTTTGCATCCCAATTCCACGTCATCCCAATTCCGTGTTCCCTGGAGAGAGAATCTGGTGGCCTAGTCATGTCCACTCAGCCAGAGTTCTGATTTAACTGTGGCTGGAGCATAGAGTTCTGGGCAGGCTTTCGCTCACTTCGAGTTGACAGTTACAGATCTTTGCTTTTTGCCCTGGAACTCCTGTAATGCTAATAATGCCCCTGAGAGCTCACTTTGTCTATATACATTGGCCTGTTAAGTGTGAGGAAGTCATCATCTCTGGGAGTTAACATCCCCTCAAATTAGGAGGAATCAGAGGTGATGCATAAATGTTTTTGCTTTCCATCCTTCTGGCACATGATTCTGGGAAGCATTCTGTACCCTTTTCAGGAAGGTCAAGCAGAATCAAGCTGCTTGTGTCCACAGTGGCAACCTCCGTAATGTATACTTAGATCGGCATTTCCTCCTTCCTCGTCTCACTCTTCTAGTCTTCTTAGTCCTGCTCACTGGAATCACTTCTTGAAAAAAAAACTGAGCCATCCCTTCTGATGTACTTAATCCAACCTGCTCACACATCTTGTCCCAGGCTCTGCTTTTTGGGGAAGCCATGCTGAGGCAGATTTGTTTTTGTCTGGAGTTTAACCATTTGTTATGGGTAGAATTGTGTCCCCTGAAAGGTATGTTGAGCCCAGGTACCTCATACTGTGAATTTATTTGGAAATAAGGCTCTTGTAGGTGTAATTAGTAAAGATGAGGTCATACTATAGTAGAGTGGGGTCTGCTTTGCTGCCTGATTTCTTCCCTGTTTGAAAGTTCTCACAGAACCCACTGACCCACCTCTCTTGGTGTCCACAGGACAATTCTTTATCCTCCCAATAAATGTCTCTTTTTGGTTTATAACTGAGATGTCACATGAAGCTTCCCTGGCATTCAACATCTGGATAAACTTGGATCCTCCTCTATATATGTAGATATCTAAACACCTATTCCAAAATTACTATTAGTACTACTCATCCTATAAATAAGTTAAGGATGAATAAATAAAGCATAGTAGGTGTAAGGAGAAAACTGGAATTTGCTCATGCTGCCTGTCTGATTGTAGCTAGGGAAATCTATGTCCCCATTGCCACATTTTACAAGATGGGCAAGATACCTGGGTCTTTATTAAAATCTCCCCAATTTTATTTTATTTTTATTTTTTTAAGTAGGCTCTATGCCAACGGAGGGCTCAGACTCATGACCCTGAGAACAAGAGTTCCATGCTCCACCAACTGAGCCAGCCAAGAGCCCCTTTTTTCTTTACTAAGTTTTTAAATTTTAATTCCCGTATTGTCAACATACAGTGTTATATTAGTTTCAGAGGTACAATATACCAATCCCTAATTTTAAATGAAAGAGTTAAGTACAGAGGACCACATAGCTTTGCTCCGAAGTCCTAAATGTCACCGTGCTATGGTTTACCTATAGGATTTGCTAAAGTCCCCATATAGCAGCCTTATCCACCACTAACACTTCTAGTACCATCATATGTCCTAGATTTGTCCAAGGGGCACAACAGCTTGTAGAGAAGTCTGGAGTTGTGATAGGGTTTTCTTTCATTCTTGTCATCTTTCAGTACTGGGATCTTTTTAAGTCATTTGGTAAACGAGTCAGAATAACCTACCTGAATACAGTATATGTCACTTCTGAAGTCCTAAATATACTTACTAGGCATCGTACCTCTTTCTTCATGATAGAAGAGGAAAAATGCAGAAACTTGACCTTAGGCAAGAAAAGCTATCTGGAGGTAGCTAACACACTGAACCTCTAGAAATTTCACTCTTCAGCTTACACTGAATTTTGTGGGATTTTTCTCCCACCCTCCAGCAGGTTTCCTAACAAAGTGTCTGTAGTCATTTCCTTATCACCTTATCCAGTCAGCATACTATCATTAATATAATAATTCAGTGTGATGCTCCGTGGAATGGAGAGGTGTTCAAGTCCCTGCAGACTAGATTATGACATAAGGTTGGAGAGCTGAAAGAACCCTGAAAAAAGATAGTGCAGGTACATTGCTACTCTGTCAGCCAAAAGCAAACTGGTTCTGATGGTCTTTAATAATAGGCGTAGAGAAATAATCATTTGCCATTTGCATATTTGATGTCAGGATATAGGTTGATTTGTTTCAGCAAGAAACCATATTTGGAACAGTAGCAGCAACTGAAATCACTACCTGATTAAATTTGTTATAATCACTGTCAGTGAAGTTGTGTGTATTGAGATTAGGCTTAAGCAGATAGTAAAGATAAAGATAAACTGCATATGCAAATGGCTCAGGTGGCCATGGCCCCAATTCCTCCATGTTTCCTCCTCCTCCTCAGTCTGTATTGATGATCTAATGGGAATTTTCTCAGGACCAGTTAACTGATGAAGACTGTTCTTCATGTTATGCTGACATCACCAAAATTTGGATGGCTACAGCTCTATAACCCACTTTGGGGTGGCTCTGCATGTCAGTGGAGTTCGAAAATATTCCCAGTTGGCAGATCTTCAAGCAGTTCTGTGGACCTTGTTCATTGTGCCTAGAGAGATGACTGGAGGGACAAATCCATATTTCATGGAAAGCTAATAACTTGGCTTGATGAGGTTAGGGGCTTGGAAGACACATGATTGGAAAATCAGTAATATGTGGATGAGGGGGAAAAGGTATATCTACAGATCTGTTAGAATGGGCATAGAATGTTTATATCTATGTCTCATGTGAATGATCACCAAAGAGCAATTTTTGCAGAGAAAATCTATAATAATATGTGGACAAGATGACCTGCTCTCTGCACATAAATCAGCTTCTTAAACCAAACATACCTGTTCTTATTTATGGACAAAGTTACTATGGTGACATGAATAGAGATTACTCATGGGCTCAGAAACACTGATTTCCACTCACTAAGGCCCATCTGGCTTCAGACACGATTGAATATCCAACTTGCCAATAGTAGAGACCAACATGTTACCTGGTTGCAGGTTAGTTTGCATAGAACCATTTGTATCATGGAAGAGGTAGAATTGTTCTCAGTGGAATAGACCCTCACAATGGACATCAATTTAACTTTTTCCTGCAATACTTTTGCCAAAACTACCATCTGTGAACTTACTGAATATCTTGTTAATAGTCACGGCATTCCAGACACTATTGCTTCTGGCCATTAGAGTTACGATTCTGGCCATTACAATTACGATTGTAATAATTAAGTGGTTTTTTTCCTTAATATTCTTAATTTTGAAATGAACATGCTATGTGTATATATTACGTATTTTAAACTTATTTTACAGCAAAGTTCAGTGATGGACTCATGCTCATGTAATTCGTTGTTCTTATCAAATTCCCCTTAACCTGAAGCAGTTGGCTTGAGAAAGAATAGTGGAATGGCTTTTTCAAGCTCTCTTATGGAACCAGATAGGGGGCAATACCTTGCAGGTCTATGATAATTTTCTCTATGATGCAGCATATTTTCTACATCAGACCAATATAGGGTGTTATTTCTCCTACAGACAGTATACAGAGTTCTGGGAATCAAAGGGTAGAAATGGGAGGAGATTCTCACACTGTTAACCATAGAGATCGACTAGCAATATTTTTTGTTTCTCTTTCCCATGATTGAAAGCTTTACTGGTCAACAAGTTTTAGTTGCCCAGGGAAGAACACCTTCACCGGTGAATACAAAAATGGTTCCATTTGGGGCTCCTGGGTGGCTCAGTGGGTTAAAGCCTCTGCCTTCGGCTCAGATCATGATCCCAGAGTCCTGGGATAGAGCCCTGAATCAGACTCTATGCTCAGCAGGGAGCCTGCTTCCTCCTCTCTCTCTGCCTGACTCTTTGCCCCACTCTCTCTCTGTCAAATAAAAAAAATAAAATAAAATAAAATTTAAAAAAAAAAGAAGAATGGTTCCACTAAATTGGATATTGAGTCTGTCACTTGACCACTCTTCAGGCCAGTAAATCAATAAACAAAGAAGAACACCACTCTATTGGCTGGATGATTGATCCTGACTCAAAAGAGATAATGAGGTTGCTTCTATTTAATGGGTAAGGATGAGTATCTTTGGAATGCAGGAGATCCCCAGAGGTGCCACTTACCACTCCCTTATCCTCTGATTTAAATCAGTGGGAAACTACAACCTAAAATGATCCACGTCCCGGGCTCCTGGGTGACTCAGTTAAGTGACTGCGTTCGGCGCAGGTCATGATCTCAGGGTCTTGGGATCAAGCCCTGCAGCTCCCTGCTCAGAAGGAGTCTGCTTCTCTCTCTCCCTCTGCCTGCTGCCCGCCCCCCTGCCCCCTGCTTGTATTCTGTCAAATAAATGAATAAAATCTTTAAAAAAACAAAATGATCCAGATCCCTTAGGATTTGGGTCACCCTTGCAGGCAAGCTTACTGATGGCAAAGGGACAAGTGAATGGGTGGTAGGTAGAAGGTAGCAGTTAGTTAGGAATACTAACTTTGACCACATGTACAGTTTCAGAGACAAAGATTGTAATAGTTAAGATAATTTTTCCATAAATATTTATGTATTTATAATTTATCATTTTTTTCTTCCCCTAAATTCAGAAGAAAGTGTAGAATGCAACTAAGAAAAGAAAAAAAAAGCAGGATTAGCTATTTGAAGTGTCTTTCATTGTATAAATAGACCATTTGGGATATCCTCTCTTATGGTTTGAAGCTGACTAACTTAATGAGGAAGACATAAATACCAAAACTCCTGTAGTTATTGTATGAGAACAGAATCTCATGGAGCAGGATAGAATTCTTCTTTCAGTAAATTTCAAGTATTGGAGACTGTTTCTGACAGTAAAAACAGTTGATTTTTCAATTGGAGGAAAAAGAGAACAAGAGGATGAATGTGTCCATCATTCAATAAAAAGAGAGAATAAAATATTATAATGGTATAGAGAGATAGCTCTATAATACAAAGAACTACTGTGACTGATTATAGTAACACAATTTTTAAAAAGAAATACTCTGAATTTTCATTTTCCTCTTTTATAGAGCTTCCTGAAAGACATTGTTCTTAACAAGACAATTTTGATCAATGATCCACTTGTTATTTTAATTTGAAGGAGACTTATCATACAATAGGCAACCTACCAGGAATAGTTTAATTATATGGTATCCACCCACAGTAAACAATATAACCTTTAAAAGAACTTCTAGTATCATAATCCCAGATTTCAAGATACACTACAAAGCTATAGTAATCAAAACAATATAATACTGGCACAAAAATAGACACAGAGATCAATGTGAACAGAGTAAAGAGCCTAGAAATGAAATCACAATTTGATGGTCAAATAATCTGTGGCAAAGGAAGCAAGAATATAAAATGATGTAGAGAGTCTCTTCAACAAAAAGTTCTGGGAAAACTGGACAGCTACATGTAAAAGAATGAAATTGGACCATTTGCTTATGCCATACATGAATATAAATTCAAAATGAATTAAAGACCTAAATGTGAGACCTGAAACCATAAAACTGCTACAAGAAAACTTAGGCAATAAATTCTTTGATATGACCATGGAAACATTTTTCTATATATGTTTCCTCAAGCAAGGGAAATAAAAGCAAAATTAAACTATTGGGACTATACCAAAATAAAAAGCTTTTGCACAGCAAAGAAAACCATCAATAAAACAGAAAGACAACATAATGAATGGGAGAAGATATTTGCAAATGATGTATTTGATAAGGGGTTAATATCCAATATATATAAAGAACTTGTATAATTCAGCACCAAAAAGCAAATAATCTGATTGACAGATGGGCAGAGGACCTGAATAGACATTTTTCCAAAGAAGACATTCAGATGGCCAGCAGACACATGAAAAGATGCTCAACATCACTCATCAGGGAAATGCAAATCCAAACTCCAAGAGATATCACCTTATACCTGTCCGAATAGCCAAAATAAAAAAACACAAGAAATAACAAGTGTTAGCAAGGATGTGGAGAATAAGCCACATAATAATAATCATCATCATCATCAAATACTATTGGTAGGAATGCAAACTTGTTCAGCCACTGTGGAAAACAATATGGAGGTTCCTCAAAAAACTAAAAATAGAATTACCACATGATCCAATATCTCTACTACTGGGTATTTATCCAAAGAAGATGGAAAACATTAATTTGAAAAGATATATGCACCTGTATGTTTATTGCAGCATTATTTACAATAGTCAAGGTATGGAAGCAACCCATGTGTCCATCAACTGATGAATGGATAAAGAAGTTATATATATATATGACAATATCTCATTCTTTTCTAGGCTGAGTGATATATATATGAATGAGATCTCATTCTTTTCATATATATATAACATATATATGTTATATATCTATATCTATATCTATCTATATCTATATCTGTATCACTCAGCCATAGAAAAGAATGACATCTTGTCATTTGTAACAACATGGATGGACCTAGAGAGTATAATGCTATGTGAAATCAGTCAAAGAAAGACAAATACCCACAGCAACTTCTTTCAAGATATGTCTCCAAAGGCAAAGGAAACAAAAGTGAAAATGAACTTTTGGGACTTCATCAAGATCAAAAGCTTCTGCACAACAAAGGAAATAGTCAACAAAACAAAGAGGCAACCCATGGAATGGGAGAAGATATTTGCAAATGACAATACAGACAAAAGGTTGATCTCCAGGATATAAAGAACTCCTCAAATTCAACACACACAAAACAGACAATCATATGAAAAAATGGGCAGAAGATATGAACAGGCACTTCTCCAATGAAGACATACAAATGGCTATCAGACACATGAAAAAATGTTCATCATCACTAGCCATCAGAGAGATTAAAATTAAAACCACATTGAGAAACCACCTTACACCAGTTAGAATGGCCAAAATTAGCAAGACAGGAAACAACATGTGTTGGAGAGGATGTGGAGAAAGGGGAACCCTCTTGTTGGTGGGAATGCAAGTTGGTGCAGCCACTTTGGAAAACAGTGTGGAGATTCCTCAAGAAATTAAAAATAGAACTTCCCTATGACCCTGCAATTGCACTCCTGGGTATTTACCCCAAAGATACAGATGTAGTGAAAAGAAGGACCATCTGTACCCCAATGTTCATAGCAGCAATGGCCATGGTCACCAAACTGTGGAAAGAACCAAGAAGCCCTTCAACAGATGAATGGATAAGGAAGATGTGGTCCATATACACTTGGAGTATTATGCCTCCATCAGAAAGGATGAATACCCAACTTTTGTAGCAACATGGATGGGACTGGAAGAGATTATGCTGAGTGAAATCAGTCAAGCAGAGAGAGTAAATTATCATATGGTTTCACTTATTTGTGGAGCATGACAAATAGCATGGAGGACAAGGGGCGTTAGAGAGGAGTAGGGAATTTGGGTAAATTGGAAGGGGAGGTGAACCATGAGAGACTATGGACTCTGAAAACAACCTGAGGTTCTTGAAGGGGCGGGGGTTAGGAGGTTGGGGGAACAAGGTGGTGGGTATTAGGGAGGGCACGTATTGCATGGAGCACTGGGTGTGGTGCAAAAACAATGAATACTGTTACACTGAAAAGAAATTAAATACCCCCCCCCAAAAAAAGAAAGACAAATACCATATGATTTCACTCATATGTGGGATTGAAGAAACAAAACAAATGAACAAGAAAAGACAAAAACGAACAAACCCCCCCCCAGATTCTTAAATACAGAGAACAAACAGGTAGTTGTCAGAGAGGTGGTGGGTGAGTGGGGAATAAATAAAGTGGATCAAAAGTACATTTATCTTGATGAGCACTGTGTAATATATAGAATTGTGGAGTCATCATATTGTATACCTGAAACTAATATAATTCTGTCATAATAATTACATTTCAAAAAAAGAACTTGTACAAATGATCTTAGAAGTTATACGTATCATGGATGTCTTTTAAAATTTTAAAGATAGACTAGTTGCCCACTTGTAACTAGCTGTGAGATAACTACAGATGCTTCATATTTAATCTTGTTTTAATAATTAGGCCCAATTGAAAGAGTCAACTAGTTATTGGACAAGAGGATTGCAGTGGGTTATGGACAAATTTAATTTCTATTTAATTTTATTTTAAGAATTGAGAGCTAACAAGGAAAAAACAACAATGTTTTAGGTAGCACAAGAGTATATCTAAAATATCTCATATTGGAATGTAGATCACGGCCTCAGTCCAGAAATCACATCCAGAAATGTTAGATTCTCTCCTTTTCTCCTCCAAGCAGGTTTTGAAGATACGGTTGGAATAAACATTTTCCTCAAGTTGGCTTTAACCCCATGATGAAATGTGGGGGTAGCTAAGTGAAAGTAGGAGGTTTTTTGTTTTGTTTCAGTAGGCCTACTGTACTATCATAATCAGAAATTCCTGGATAGGATAGTAATGGCCTAGAGAGTTTCACAAGTATGTAGTATTCTCTGATGTTTCCATACATTGAAGGGAATGGAAGACTATATAGGAAAATAAATATATTTAAAACATTTTATAGCCTCAAAATAAATCCAAATTAAATTTGAGCTTGCCATAAATTATTCAGATGATGGTACAATAAGATCCTTTCATTCACTCAACAAATATATACTTAGTTTTGACTATAGGATAGATTCTCAATAAGCCCTGGGAATTTAGGGATGAACAGAGTCCCAACATTCTTAGTTTACATTTTAGTGGTAAAGAGAAGTAAACGAGCCTTTACTCATTTGTGGAGAAGTAATAAGTGATATGGAAGTACTTTGGTGGATATATGATATGGGTTGGCAGGATGATTGGGGGAAGCTGGGGAAGAGTGAGTTCAGAGCTGAGACTTAAAGGATGAATAGGCATTGGCTAGATGATGAAAGGGAGGAAGAAATATTCAAGTGATAGGACTGCTGCATATAATAGTCTAGATGCAAGAAAGAATGAGGTGAATTTAGGGAGCTGAAAGAACTTGAGCATACGTGGAGCTGAGCAGTGCAGCTGCATGTGCTTTTGTGTTTATGAGATCATGGTAGAAGAAATTAGAATGAGCCAGACTCTAAAGGGATTTGTACATCACGGGAAGAGGTTTTAATATTATCTTAAGGGCAGTGAGGAGTTGCTGATGCATTAGAGGTCTGGAGAGAGCTCCATTTTTGCATGGGTCATTTTGGCTTATTGGGAAGGATGGATTGGATGGATGATAAAACTCAGCCTGGAAAGAAAGCCTAGGATTCATGCGCCGTAAGAGAAGATGAGGCCGAAGGTGACAATAAAGAGGATGGGGAATTGATTTTATAGTCAGATTGTGAGCTGTAACCCACGTAATGGCCAAATGGCATGAAGCTCAAGGCAGTAGTGTTTTTGTTCTGTCATAAACAAAAGAGGTAGAAAAAGAAGGGAGGTAAGAGTGAGGAGCTTGTTGGCCTCACCTTCCAATACTGAACAAGCAACCTCGGTTGAAGAGGCTTATAAAAGTATGGTCTTAAGAAAGTTGGGACTTTCATTCAAATCACAGAAATGAAGAGAACTTTCTTCCAGAGGTAGGGAATGTTCAAGTAGTTACATAGGTTTCAGAGAAGATAGAGTTAGAAGGAGATTGAGTTCTGTAGGCTTAAGGTTCTCCCCCTCCTCCCTCAGCTTGCATCCTCTCTCTCTCTCAAAAACAAAACAAAACAAAACTGCAAGATAGTCTAGTCCAGTTGTTCTCATCTGGAGGTTATTTTGCCTGACAGGGACTTTTGGCAATGTTTGGACCTATTTTTGTTTGTTGTGGGGTAGGGTAGGTTGTGAGCGGGTTACCAATGGCAGCAGGTGGGTGGACATCTGGGTCGCTACCATACATCCTGAGTGCACAAGCCAGTGCCCCATAACAAAGATTTCTCCAGACTGGAACTTCCAAGTGCCAAGGTTGAGAAACCGCCATAGATTTAAACGAAAGCTGAGTAGTTAGTTACTGGTTTTATAATGTATTACACAGCTATTCCCCAATAAAATTTCTTTTTTGCATCAGTTAAGCAATTTTAAATATGAATTTAATACTTTCTACCATTTAGCAATTTGTCTCTAGGGTAAGAAATGGAAAAATATCAATTTGAACTAAAGATACATCTAGTAAAATAAAACACCAGTCTTTAGGGGTGCCTGGGTGGCTCAGTGGCTTAAAGCCTCTGCTTTCGGCTCAGGTCATGATCTCAGGGTCCTGGGATCAAGCCCCACATCAGGCTCTCTGCTCGGTGGGGAGCCTGCTTCCTCCTTTCTCTCTGCCTGCTTGTGATCTCTGTCTGTCAAATAAATAAATTAAAAAAATTAAAAACAACAAAAACAACAAAAAAAACAGTTTTTATAGCTAGAATTTTCAAATACTGTAATCTTTAAACTGAAGTATGCACATTCCTGGAGTCTGTGAAGGTTTTCTACAGGATCTCATCGTGGATCATTGTAAGGAAATTAATTATTGTATCTACAACTTCCAGAAGCACTCTTAAGCAATTAATCTGCCCAAGAGCCTTGCTGTGGTCTTCCAGTTGCTTTCTTACTTCCTTTTCATGGCCTGTCTGCTTTCTTTCACTTACAACAGAATGACAGCCCTCTCATTCTTTTAAAGTTGTATTAGAGTGACTTACAGTTGTAGAAGCCTCTGGATACCATTTTTTAAAAAAAGATTTTATCTATTTATTTGAGAGAGAGAGAGCAGGAGAGAGACTCTGAAGCAGACTCTACATTGAGCAAAGAGCCAGACACGTGGCTCATCCCACAACCAGAACCTGAGCTGAAATCAAGAGTCCAAGGCTCAACCAACTGAGCCATCTAGGTGCCCTCATCTCTGGACACCCTTAATGGAATTGTTTGAGAATGTATCCATCTTGAGAGAGAACAAGCAAAAAATTTTAGTAAGAAATACTGAAGGCAGTGGTGGTGATATACTTAATTCTGGATCCAAACACAAGACAAAGCTTTTGCCTCTGCTTTTCTCTTTTCCTGTCTGTCCACATTAAAAGAAATAATTTAGAAGTGAGAAGTCTGGGTCACTGGGGGGCTCATTCGGTTAAGCATCTGCCTTCCGCTCAGGTCATGATCCCAGTGTTCTGGGATTGATCCCAGCTAGGGCTCCTTGCTCAGCAGGGAGCTTTCTTCTTTCTCTCCCTGTGCTGTTCCCCCTTCGTGTGTTCTCTCACTTTCTCTCAAATAAATGAATAAAATCTTTTTTTTTTTAAGATTTTATTTATTTATTTGACAGGCAAGATCACAAGAAGGCAGAGAAGCAGGCAGAGAGAGAGAGAGAGAGAGGAGAAAGCAGGTTTCCTGCTGAGCAGAGAGCCTGATGCAGGGCTCGATCCCAAGACCCTGAGATCATGACCTGAGCTGAAGGCAGAGGCTTTAACCCACCAAGCCACCCAGGCACCCCTAAATGAATAAAATCTTAAAAAAAAAGCAAAAAAAAAAGAAGCGAGAAGGAATTCAGGGGTGCTACCAAGGACAAATAAATTGAAGAAGATTGTGTTGTTTATACCTGAACTAAACAGCCACAGAGGATCACACTTTTATTTATAATATTTATTTATAAAAAGATTTTATTTATTTATTTGACAGAGAGAGAGAACATGAGCAGTGGGGAGGGGCAGAGAGAGAGGGAGAAATAGGCTTCTCGTTGAGCAGGGAGCCCGGTACGGACCTTGATCCCATATGGACCCCTGGATCCCAGGACCCCAAGATCATGACTTGAGCGGAAAGGCAGAGGCCACCCAGGTGCCCCAGGATTGTACTTTTAAAGATCATGGGCAGGTTTCCTTATTTTCTCTTCTGTTTATCAATTGTCATTTTTGTTCTCTGGCTTCCCATATATCATAGAAGTCATCATTCAGTTGTTTTCTTTTCCTTTGTTTAAAATTTAATTTTATTTTTAAAATTATTTTTATTAACATATAATGTATTACTTGCCCCAACGGTACAGGTCTGTGAATCATCAGGCTTACACACTTCACAGCACTCACCATAGCACATACCCTCCCCAGTGTCCATAAGGCAGCCACCCAGTCCCTACCCTCTGCCCCCCAGCAACTCCCAGTTTGTTTTGTGAGATTAAGAGTCTCTCTTTCTCTCTCTCCCTTTTTTATTTTATTTTTTATTTTTTTGAAGATTTTATTTATTTATTTATTTGACAGACAGAGGTCACAAGCAGGCAGAGAGGCAGACAGAGAGAGAGGAGGAAGCAGGCTCCCTGCTGAGCAGAGAGCCCAATGCAGGGCTCGATCCTAGAACCCTGGGATCATGACCCGAGCCGAAGGCAGAGGCTTTAACCCACTGAGCCACCCAGGCGCCCCCCCCCTTTTTTTTTAAAGATTTTTATTTATTTATTTGACAGACAGAGATCACAAGTAGGCAGAGAGAGAGGAGGAAGCAGGCTCCCTGTGGAGCAGAGAGCCCGATGCGGGGCTCGATCTCAAGACCCTGGGATCATGAACTGAGCTGAAGGCAGAGGCTTTAACCTACTGAGCCACCCAGGCGTCCCAAATTAAGAGTCTCCTATGGTTTGTCTCCTTCCTGATCCCATCTTGTCATTCAGTTTTTTCTTAATCAAGAAATGGCTGAGAATTCAAATTTGTTAGAATTCTAGAGAAACAAAAATGAGTCAATTTTTATACGAGAGTCCCTGATAAATATTTATGATAAATTTTATCATAAATAAAATTTATGACATTTAGCATATGGATTTTCCAGTGCTGTATTTTTTGATTTTATTGAAGTTTTCTTAATCTAAAATTCACCAGTTATAAGTGTAAACTTTGATCATTTTTAGTAAATTTGTAGAGATTTCCCACAATATTCACAATCCAGGTTTACACCATTTCCACAAGCTCAAAAAAGTCCTTGTGTTCTTTTGGAGCCAAGCTCCACTTTCACTGTCGACCCCAGGCAATCACTGTTCTGCTTCTATTCTATCAATTTGTCTTTTCTGGGCATTTTTTAAAATTTTATTTTTCTTAGAGAGAGAGCACACATACACACGTACAAATGGGAGAGAGGAGGAGCAGCGGGACAGGGAACGAGAGAATCTTAGGCAGGCACCGTGCACAGTGTGGAGCCTGAAGCAGGACTCCATCTCTCAACCCTGAGATCTGAAACCAAGAGACCAGCTTTGTTCTTTGTTCTGGCTTCTTTCATTTGGCATAACACTTTTGAGGCTTATTCTTGTTATAGCATATTTTAATAGTTTATTCTTTTGATTGCTGAATAATATTCCATTTTATTTAGTCACCAGTAAATGGTCGTTAGAGTGTTTCTAGCTTTTGGCTACTACAAATAATGCTGCAATGAACTTTCACATGTAAGTCTTTGGCTATATTTCCTCTTTTTTGGGTAATTTCATAAAAGTGAAATTGCCGGATTGTATAATATATTTATATTGAAATTTTTAAAGAAATTGCCAAAATCTTTTTAAAGTGGCTGTGCCATTTTATATTCCCACAAGCAATAAATGAGGTTTCCAATACCTCTCTGTCCTTACCAGTATTTGTTATTGTCTTTTATTATAGACAGTCTAGTGGGTGTGAAGTAGTATCTTGGTTTGGTTTTAATTTGTACTGTCCTAATGGTGAATAATGTTGAACATCTTTTCATCTATTTGTCATTCATATACCTTCTTTGGTTTAGTGTTCAAATCCTTTGCCCATCAAAAAAAATTTTTTTTTTCTTTGTATGTTTTGGATATATTCCTGTTTCAGATATACGGTTTGCAAATATTATCTCCCTGTCTGTGACTTGTTCTTTCATTGTTTTTTTGAATAGTGTCTTTGAAGTGCAAATTTTTTACATTGGATGTAGTCCAATTTATTACTTTTTCTTATGTAGATTGTGCTTTTGGAATTATATATAAAAACTTTTGTCTGATCTGAGATCATGAAGTTATTCTCATATGGTTTCTTCTAGAAATTTTATAGCTTTCACTCTTACATTTGAGTCTGTATTCCATTTTTAAAATATTGTGTGAGGTAAGAATCTAAATTAATCTTTTTGCATATGAATATTCAATTTTCCCACATCATTTCTTGAAAAGATGGTCTTTAACCCATGGAATTGCCATAGTATCTTTGTAAGAAATCAATTGACCATAAATGTAAGGTTTATTCTGCATTCTAACTTCATCTCTTGGGGTCAGAGAAGATAATCTGTGTGACAACTAT
Source organism: Neogale vison (assembly GCF_020171115.1). Classification (NCBI taxonomy): domain Eukaryota; kingdom Metazoa; phylum Chordata; class Mammalia; order Carnivora; family Mustelidae; genus Neogale; species Neogale vison. Next base: position 26,230,477 of record NC_058096.1, read on the forward strand.
CTTTTTAAAAATTTTTATCTGTTTATTTGAGACAGAGAGAGAGAGAGCATGAGGTAGGGAGGCAGGAGAAGAGGGAGAAGCAGGCTCCCCGCCGAGCAGGGAGCCCAGCAAGGACAGATCCCAGGACCCTGAGATCATGATCTGAGGTGAAGGCAGACATTCAGCTGACTGAGCCACCCTGGCTCCCCTTTTCAAATCCTTTTAGACTTGATTTGACCTTCAACATATGTCTTATCCTTAAGAATGCTCCATATGTACTTGAGAAGAATGGGTATGTTGTTGTTGGGTAGAGTGTTCTGCTTATGTCTCGCAGATCTGGTTGGTTTATTGTGTTCTTTAAGTCCTCCATTCCTTACTTATCTATTGTCTGGTTATTTTAACCATTATCAGGAGTGGGGTACTAAAGTCTCCAGCAGTCATTGTAAACTGTCAGTTTCTTAATTTTGGCCAATATTTGCTTCATATCTTTTGATGGTCTGTTATTATATGTGTAAATGTATATAATTGTTGTATCTTACTGTATCGAATCTTTTATTAATAAGTAATGGGCTCCCTTTGCTTTTTGTAAACTCTTTTTTTGTTAACATGTAATGTATTATTTCCTTCAGGAGTACAGGTCTGTGAATCATTTGTAAACTGTTTTGATTTAAAGTCCATTTTGTCTGATATTCGTATGCCACGCTTGCTCTCTTTTGGTTACTGTTTGCATGGACTGTCTCTTCCCATCCTTTTGATTCTAATCTATTTTTATCTTTTTATCTAAAGTGACTGTCTTCTGGACAGTGTGTAGTTGGATCATGTGTTTTTAATTTGCTCTTCCTATTACTTTCTTTTGACTGGAGAGTTTAATCCACTTATATTTAAAGTGATTATTGAAAAGAAGGACCCACTTCTGTCACTTTTGACTGGAAATTGCTTCAGCAGGAGGATGAGGGACTTGCAACAGTACGGAGGGGGTGCACCAAGGGTTCCCCACCTCTGGGTCTGCACGCTTATGATTAGAAGCAGCAATCAATGATCGAAGATGCACCAATGCCTGATACTCGTAGGACAAAATCCTTACTGCTGATCCTGGTTCTCTCAAGCTGCTTGCAAGCTGCTCCAAAAGGCCATGTGACTGAGTGGTGGAAGACAGGTAGCTGCTATTATGCTAAGAGCGGAAACTGACTGAAATTAACTATGATTTACCCCCTTCCCTGGGAGTTACAAGTCTCCAATACTCTCTAGAGTTCCAGAACAGTTACAGGAGGGAGATACTGCCAGTTACACTGCTAGTGGTGTGTAGGTGGCAAGATAGATTACTGGTGCTTCCTACTCTGCAATCTTCCCAGAATTCTAGGAATGGCAGTTTTATAAAGACTGTTTTATGCAGCCTTACTATTTTAGATCATTTGAGAGAAGAAATGAAGAAAATGTATTTATTCACTCTCTTATAATTTCCACACATTTATCTTTTTTGGTACTCTTTAATTTTTTGTGTGGATTCAGGTGTTACTGAATCATATTGCATTTCAGCTTGAAGGACTTTCTTATTATGTGTCAGGTCTGCTAGGAGCATACTTGCTTAATTTTTCTTTCGTTTTTTAAAGTCTGGGAATATCTTTATTTCAAGTTTATTTTTGAAGGATTACTTTTCTGGGTACAGGCTCCATCTTTGTTAGTTTTTTGTTTTTTGTTTTTGTTTTTGTTTTTTTTCTTTCTTTCAGTACTTTAAATATAGTATCCCACTGTCTTTTGTTTCTTAGGAGATGTTAGCTGTAAATCTATACATATTTAGTTGAATTTTTCTTGCTGATTTCAAAACTTCCTTTTTGTCTTTTGGCATTTAACATTTTGACTATGATGTGCCTAACTATGGATAACTTTGTATTTATTTTACTTGAAGTGCACTGAACTTTTATCTGTATACTAATATTTTCATCAAAATTATGAATTTTTTGGCTATTATTTCTTCAGATATTTTTCAGACCCTTTCTCTCCTCTCCTTCTGGGACTCTAATCATGCTTATGTTTATAGTCTTGATGATGTCCCACAGGCCTCTGAAGCTCTGTTCATTTTCTTTATATTTTTTACCCTCAGTTCTTTGGATTAGATCATTTCTATTGATCTATTTTCAAGTTTTCCAGTTATTGTTGTTGTCATCTCAAATCTACTGTTGAATCACATTAGCAAATTTTTCACTTTAGTTATTGTGCTTTCCAACACCACAATTCCTGTGGTTTGTTTTCATAATTGCAGTTTTTAAATTGAGACTCTACTTTGCCTTTTTGTGTGTGTGTGTGAGAGAGAGAGAGAGAGAATGTGCATACTCACATGCATGTGTGGGGGTGAGGAGGGACAGAAGGAGAAGGAGAGAGAGTATCTGAAATCCAGATTTGGACACTTAACTCCCTGAGTCACCTGGGTGCCCCAAGACTCTATTTTATTTTTTAATTTTTTAAAAGATTTTATTTACTTATTTAACAGACAGAAATCACAAGTAGGCAGAGAGGCAGGCAGAGAGAAAGGAAGGGAAGCAGGCTCCCCGCTGAGCAGAGAGCCTGATGTGGGGCTTGATCCCAGGTCCTGGGATCATGACCTGAGACAAAGGCAGAGGCTTTAACTCACTGAGCCACCCAGGCACCCCCCCCAAGACTCTATTTTAGATAATTCGTTGTTATCGTGTTTTCCTACAGTTCTTTAAATATGTAAACATCATATCTTGATGTTTTTGTTGTTGCTGATAATCATTTTAGATAATGTATTGTAGCAACTCTGAATTCAGACGTTTTCCCCTGTGGATTGTTGTTGATATTGTGTGGTGGTGGTAGTGATGTGTGTGTGTGTGTGTGTGTGTGTGTGTGTGTGTGTATTTGTGTGTATGTCTGTTTAGCAACTTGCCTAGACTAAATATATGGAATCTGATTTCTTTTTCTTTTTTTTCTTAAATATTTTATTTATTTATTTAAGAGAGAGAGTGGGAGTGGGGATGGGGAAGGAGTGGCAGAGGGAGAGGAAGGATCAGACTCCCCACTGAGCAGGGATCCTGACTTGGGGCTTGAGCCCAGGACCCTGAGATCATGAGCGAACTGAAGGCAGCTGCTTAACTGACTGAGCTATCCAGACACCCTGGAATCTGTTTTCTTCTACCGTATGCACAAATAAAAAAATTCTTGTTCGTATTTTTTTTTCCAATTTATTTATTTTCAGAAAAACAGTATTCATTATTTTTTTCACCACACCCAGTGCTCCATGCAAGCCGTGCCCTCTATAATACCCACCACCTGGTACCCCAACCTCCCACCCCCCCACCACTTCAAACCCCTCAGATTGTTTTTCAGAGTCCATAGTCTCTCATGGTTCACCTCCCCTTCCAATTTACCCAAAAGCACATACCCTCCCCAATGTCCATAACCCTACCCCCCTTCTCCCAAGCCCCCTCCCCCCAGCAACCCACAGTTTGTTTCGTGAGATTAAGAGTCACTTATGGTTTGTCTCCCTCCCTATCCCATCTTGTTTCATGGATTCTTCTCCTACCCACTTAAGTCCCCATGTTGCATCACCACTTCCTCATATCAGGGAGATCATATGATAGTTGTCTTTCTCCGCTTGACTTATTTCGCTAAGCATGATACGCTCTAGTTCCATCCATGTTGACGTAAATGGCAAGATTTCGTTTCTTTTGATGGCTGCATAGTATTCCATTGTATATATATACCATATCTTCTTTATCCATTCATCTGTTGATGGACATCTAGGTTCTTTCCATAGTTTGGCTATTGTGGACATTGCTGCTATAAACATTCGGGTGCACGTGCCCCTTTGGATCACTACGTTTGTATCTTTAGGGTAAATACCCAGTAGTGCAATTGCTGGGTCATAGGGCAGTTCTATTTTCAACATTTTGAGGAACCTCCATGCTGTTTTCCAGAGTGGTTGCACCAGCTTGCATTCCCACCAATGAGGATGCGGAGAAAGGGGAACCCTCTTGTTCGTATTCTTAATCCTGGCCTCCCCCTAGGAGGCTCTGTGACAACATAGTTTAGTGGTCAGCCAGTGATTATTTAGAAACTGTGTTCAAACATGTTGACCCAGTAAAACCTCAACTTTCTTCACATTGATCTGTGTGTTCAGGAACATACCAAAATTCAAGCAGTTTACAAGTCTGCCGCAGCTTTTACTTTCTTCCAGGCCCTCTCAATTCTCTTGGGTGCATACACAAGGCCTCATGTTCATCTAGGAATGAGTGGATAACTTGGGTCCTTTCTGGTCTCACCTGTAGAAGTGCAGCCTCTACAAGGCTTCCAGATTTCCAGAGCTTTGTCAGAATTTATCAATCTCACTTGAATGAGACTGCGGGACTATGGTTGTCTCATTTCTCAATCTTGTTGTTGTTGTTATTATTATTATTGGCTAGTTTGCCATTTTGTTGCTTCCTCTGACCAGAACTACTATCTCAGGACAGCTTTGCCACTGGCCTTCCTGTTTGTTTGTTACAGAGATGGCTACTATTTGGGACAATTCCCACAGGCATGGAATTGCTCAGTGCTCTACTCCAAACCAAGTGAGCCCCCTCCAGCAACAAAGCAGCGGTTTCTCACAGCTTGCATGCCCTCGTATATCTACCATGACAACTAAGCTGGAGGACATTGAGGAAGGGAGCAGCCCAGACAAAAGTGATGTAGACACCCACTGTTCTTTCTGGAGGTTTTTCCTGAATAAATGCATCTCAATGTGTTGAGTGCCTTTGGCTAATTTCCAGAGTCCTAAAATAGTGTTTTATTTTGGTTTGGTTTATTTGTTTGTTTGTTTTTACAATTTTCTTTCGTTGTATCACTGTTTTTTTGGGGGGGGGCGGAGGGGAGAGCACTTGCTTACTCTGCCATTTTGGAAGTGACTTACTCCAAAATATTTAATTGTTGATAAGCATATTTGCTTCCTTTCTAGTTTTCAGTCATGTAGCAGATAGTTGTGATGCCTGGATAATAAGCAAGTATATTTTACCTAAGACTCTGTAAATATTATACCCTGATTTTTAGAAATACATGTGTCAATGGAGCTAGACGTGAACGGGGCTAATTTTCTTCATATTTTAGAATGAATGTTTTCTATTTATTTTTGAATGCTTTACCTATCTCAACTCTAAGATGGAGGATGATAGAACAGAAGATAAAATTGAAAGCTTTTGAAATTGTCCAGGGGGCAACTGGGTGGTTCAGTGGTTTAAGCCTCTGCCTTCAGCTCAGGTCATGATCCCGGGGTCCTGGGATCGAGCCCCACATTGGGCTCTCTGCTCAGCAGGGAGCCTGCCTCCTCCTCGCTCTCTGCCTGCCTCTCTGCCTACTTGTGATCTCTCTTTGTCAAATAAATAAATAAAATCTTTTAAAAAATTTTGAAATTGTCCAGAATGGATATTTATGATGTCTTTTCTACTCTCTTTCTTGATGACATCTTAGTAGTATGAAGTAAAGGAGTTGGCCATTAATAGTAGAACATGTACAGCATGTTTGAAACCAAGTCTTTGAAGAATCCCAAGAGCTGACTTGACAAGGTTTTGAAGGTCAAAACCTCAGCAATCATTTAACAAGAAAAAAGCAGACACTTTGCATTTAACCATGATGGTATTGCCCCTAATTTGATAGCTTCAAGGGCATTGTACCAATACTTACATTCTGAAATTCTGGAAAAAAAGAACGATTTCTATTTTTAGAGGCTTATTATCAAAGTTTTTTTTTTTTTAATCTGTGGTGAGTTTGGGGAAGAAACATATCAGTTTGAGAAAAAACATTTAAACATAGTCCCTCTATTTAGGTAAAATGGAATTTCACTAAAACAATGGAATTGAAAATTTAAATGTCTTCAAAACAGTTGTAGTTTTAATTGTTTCCACTAAGGTGTGCTAGATCTCCAAATATTATTCATGCTTCCTTGTGTTAACAAATGCACTGCACTGAATTCAACAGTGTTCACTGCCTTTCTCTGGGCTGCCAAGCCCTTTGCCACACAGGAGGTTTTTGAGCTGAAACAACAATGTACTGTGCACAAATTCAGCTAAAACACAAAGAGACCAAGAGACCATTTTTAAATTTTAAATGAGAAGGACAAACAGTTGCATTTTGAGTTGGTGATTTTTATAAACAGACTTGGATATTGGCTTTGGGTTTGTAGAATAATTTGATTTGTCTGAGAAATTCTAGAAGGTTAACCTGACAGAAGGGAGTCTTCAGGCAATTTTTCTTCTAATAAAACTCTTTAATGTTCTATTATTATTTATAACTAGTGTTACAAATGTAAGTTATTTTTGCTTTAATAGCATATCAGTCGGACTCTATCATTATTCATGATGATTTAAATCCCTATTGATTTCTAGGATCATCTAGTGAAATTTGAAAAAAAAAAATAACACAAAAGAGCAGTTCTAAGTAAGTATTTTAGGCCGGAAGTGGCACAGATTCGGAAACATAGCAAAAACTTCTTTTGGGTAGAAAGAAAAAAATGATTCCTTTTATTTGCAGTACTGAGCTTAATTTTTTCCAAGTCTTAAAGCTGCTAATGAGAAACTTAGCTATCTTTTAAAAGCCTTCCATATAGCTGTTAATTTAATGGTAGTCTCTGGAGTTTGGTCAGGAGAATATGCCAATTTTTCTTAAAAACCAATTATGTATGGGTTCTACAGGGAAGGTTCTACATATACACTTGAATCTGGATGCTCTTTTATATATGCAAAGAACTTTCGGTCATGTAATTCTGTTTGGGATATGCTTTGGAGCTGTTTTGTTTTCTTTATCTTGCAGTGGTTTCAGTTAAAAAGGCAATTTGTACTTTCTCAACTCCAAACCAGTTATTGTTAGCTTTAGCAGCTGATCGACTTCTATCATTTAGTTTTCTAATTTAATTGACTGATCATTGTGATCAATGGCCATTTTAATAATAATTTTAGAATGTCAGCTCTAAACTTAACCTTAAGGAAAATTTCACATACTCTAGCAATTAATCTTAAATTGTTGGCATGGTTTATTTGTGTAGGCAAAGAATACTTTATATTCAGTTAGTCAACTGGGAATCAATTGATAACTAACTGCTTAGTTACACGTTGTTTTAAATATAACAATTTTTTTTTTTTTGGACTGAACTGAGAGTTTTGCACCAAAATAGTATTTCTTCGTAGATAAAAACTATGGTTCTAGCTCCATAGTTCGCGTTATTATAAAATGTCGCCTTCTATACCAGACCAAATTTCATAGTATTTTAAAAATCTTTTTGGAAAGGATTTTGGCTTTTTCAAAATTTTTGGCTATGCTAAGTCTCCTTTTGTTTTGATTAATTTTCAAAATAAGGGTAAAATGCATAATCAAATAAGTAAAATTTTCTGTATATGGAGGAGTTATTAAAAAGTTTCATGTGAGTATTGGAGAAAATGACATGTTTTGTCATTGTACTGCTTTCTTATCTGGTTATTAAGTTAATGAGTTGGACAAATGTAAAATGACATCTGTACTTAAGCTGTGATACATTGTTTAAATAATTAATAGTAGAATAATCAGGAAACAATTCAGGACTATAAAGTTTTTACAATGTTAACCCAGAAAACCCTTTCATTTGTGAGATCTTTTGTGTTGATTTATTGAAATAATTGTCTCAGTAATTATTAACTGCTAAATCATGGTGATTAATTACTATTTCCTAAAACTTTAAATAAGGGATAAGATTTATTGAGCCCATTTTGAATATATCTAGGGGTAGAGAGAAGTGGTATATTTCCCAACATAGAAGCTTAGAGAAATTATTCTTCAATGTAACAAATATAAAACAAATAAAACTCTTTATGCTGATGTTAACTTCAAGTTGTTTAAAAATACTTTCTGAAAACAAAGAGGAATGAACTTTGAATACCATAGAACCAAAAGCTAATGAGGGAAAATTAGGATCCTGCAGAAAGGTATCTGAACACAATAATTACTTGTTAAAATGATACAAAGGGCAACATGGAAATCTTCAACATGTGAAACAGCAGCAACTGCAGCTGAATGGGAAGCCCTGTGCAGCCTGCGGGTGGAGTGACTCCAAATTTAGGAAGGCGCGTCAATGGTGCTTGACTCGTTAAGATGCAGCATTTCATCTGCTTTGGTTTAGATTTAGGGCATTAATACGTGTGTTTTCTGAGAAGTGAAGCCTGTTTGGAATTTAATTAGAGGTGCAGAAACTCTGCCAGGAATATTTAGACCAATTAATGCCCTACATTTAATAAGAAAAAACATTTTCTTAAAACCACCATATTTCCTATGTGACAAAAAAATGAGACTAGAATGTTTCTTCAACATGTTTTCTGAGAAATAAACACAATTGATGTGAATTCTAGGCATAATGCTTTTTGAGAAATATGTGCACATATTAAAGTAAATGTAGTATATATATATATGCATATGATTCTGCTTGAATAAATGAGATAAGGGTACAAACCCTATGTAAATTAGAAAACACTAGCCATCTGCATTTGAGGAGAAATTGGGCTTCATTCAATGTCAAGGACATATTGAGAGACCAGCACTAACTACATAAAGCCACTTCAGGTTTTGTTGCAAAGCTATTATTGAAATGAACAATTCCAAACAAGCTTTGGAGGAGGAATGGAGAAATTGGGTGAAACGGAGGCAGTGGAGCTGAGGGAGGGCAGAGACTGAGTAGAGCTGGTGGTCTTTATGGTGGGGCTCCTGGTAGCCTGATACCAGGAAGACCCTAAGGAGGATAGGGGCAAAGACAGATCTTCCTTCACAATTTTATGAGAGTCACTCTGAATTAATTTTTCTTTAAAGTTGGAGAAGAACAATATTGCATATATGGAAGCTTAAGTATGGAAAGTGGAGAGCTGAAACAGGAGGCTTTCACATGGTATGTGGGCTTGTGGGTTTGGGTGATGGCGATGGTGGGGACCAATCTTGAAAGACACAAGGAATATTGCACGTAGCTATTCCCTGGAGAGCAAGGCAGTTTATAAAAACATAGGAGCAAGGAAAATAAAAATTATAATAGAAGATCAGGAATGGGAAATACATAGGCCTAGGATCCGAAAAAAATTAATAAAGGTGGTCAATAAATTTGGCTTTCTATATATTGGTACTCAAAGCAGATCATTTTTGTTATCCACATTGAAATTATACCAGTTTCTCAGCAGAAGCAAATAATTTTCTCTCCTACCTGAACTTTGGCAAGGGTGATTCGTGGATCCGTAAAGAACGGCTTATAATTTAGATTTCCCTTCCCCAGATTTATTCATTCTAATTCTCTGAGTTTAAGTTTACCTACATTGGAAAAGAAAAGAAACATTTGATTACCTATATGGAAAGTTATTTAATGAAGCTGCTAAATGATAAACAGATTACAATTTTTAGTATTAGGCATACTGTAGCATCTTTATGGTCGCTGGCTTACCCCACAGGATCTATGTTGTCAATAAACCCTCACTTTTTTAACAAGCCAATATTGTGGATAATTTTTAAGAACATACTTTCTAACTACTAACTAGATCATGTTTGCTATTAGCTGATTCAGGGAAACCATTTTCTAAGAGAAGTATCCACAAGGCAGTTTCCAGTCTGTCCTTAGGCTGACTCAGGGTGAGGGGGTGATTGGGGTTTATTTGAAGTATGTGCTATGCTACACCTGCAGTGAATAATCTTTAGTTTTGGTAATGAATGCTCAGTATTTGACATGGACAGATCACATCACTCAAGTTTTTTTTTTTTTTTTTACCTTCTTTCCTCATGTTCATTGTCTCATATTCTTGAAAATTTTTTTGTCCACTTTATTAACATTTTAATCATTGGGGCACAGAAAGCATTGTATCTCGGAATATTTCTTCATGTCTGGTTTTTTTTTTTTGGTTTTTAATAATTAATGTGCAAATAAAGAAAGAATAAATTGCATTTGAAAAGCCAGATAAACTCCACAACTCAGCAGTACGTTAAAGGGTGAGTATGAGAGATAGTGAGCTCTGAAAACACCAAAATCACGAGTCCAAATATAATCCATATTCATTGTTAACTGTTAATATTGCTTTTATAATTAACTTTTAACATTAGAGTCTGTGATGTATATAAAGGAACAGCTTTTTTTTTTTTAAAGATTTTATTTATTTATTTGACAGACAGAGATCTCAAGTAGGCAGAGAGGCAGGCAGAGAGAGAGTGGGGGGTGGGAATCAGGTGCCCTCCTGAGCAGAGAGCCCGATGTGGGGATCGATCTCAGGACCCTGAGATCATGACCTTGGCTGAAGGCAGAGGCTTTAACCCTCTAAGCCGCCGAGATGCCCTGAAATGACAGCCTTAATTGGCTAAAAATTTCATATACTTCTTTTTCTTTCCTGAAGTGGGTTTGAAACAGTTTAATATATAGCTTTTACTGTTATCTCAAAGGACAAAATTGCTAGTTCCTCCCTAAGATGCCCAAATATTCCAAAAGTACATGAAGGAGATCAATGTGTTTCTTCTGTCTGGTCTTTGGTAGGTGGCCATTTAATGTCCCTGAGAAGCCTTGAAGATGCTCATCAGTGTTTCTCTATTTTATCCTCAGCTCAAAAATCATTTGTTGTGACCATCCTCCTGTTAAAGAAGAGACGATGTGGTTTCTTATTTTATTTGGTCAATGGGGAACTACCTGACAGGTGACAAATATTCTCTTTCACTACTGAACGCAATATTTTGCTTTCCTGTATTTTCTGTTGTCACAGTCTGGAGTATATGTTTGATCTAGAACACAGCAGAAGGAAGGAGCTTCGAATGATCTACTGGACAGGACACTGATTTTATTTGTATTAATTTTTTCAGCTCTCATCTTTGGAACTCAAAAACCCCAGACTCAAGCTCTCAAACTTGAATAGGAAATACTGCATGTGCATAAAATATTTCTACCTCTAAAAATCTTTCTCCAAGATAATTGCAAAAATAAGAAAATGGGAAAGAGAGAGCACTGAGTACATAGAATGGAAAGGTCTAGAAGCGTACTACATGAGGAGCAGTGATATCATGGGGTGCCAATATAATAATTCACTTTAGTTAATAAAGAAGAAACCAAAATTTCATTTTATATGTAACAGAGAAACTGGCCCCTCTCAGATGAATGTATTTTAGTATGTAAGTCAGTTAGCCTGTATTTACTTAGAATAGACAACACAATATTAGCTATCTGTTCCCTGTATTGTTTTGTAGGCCGAAAATTTTTCACTGATATGTTGTCAACTATGTAATATATGACAACAGGATTTTCCTCTTATTAAAAAGTCCCAAGCATGAATATCAGTTATTTCTAGACTTTAATATGAAATTAAATATGAGATTTTTGGAGCTCATTTAAATAAATTCCTATATCTGGTAGCAACTGTTAATATTAGTAATTGACTGAAAAAAGTTAAACTTATATTCCAACAGAAGGACATATATGGAAGTCAAGCTTTAACCTTAATAAGCTTAATAAACTCTCATTCATGACTATCACATTTGAAGTCAGTTTAAAATAGTTTTTTTTTTTTTTTTTTTTAGTAGATGGCTAATTGTTTTAGGCTCTAGTATATTTTTGGTAACTACATGTATATTAAAAAACATTTTCTCATTTGTTTCTTTTCTTCCTCAATGGTAAAATTCTCTTTTAAGTTTTTTGAGTATTATTTCTGGAAATATACTCCTCAAATTTTCCCTATGCAATATAAATTATGATGTTTACCCTCAATTCATTCTCAACTGGGAAAGAGAAAGTCACACAGACAAATGCACAAGAAACAAAAGGCTGCTTTTTTTCCTCAAGACTGTAAAGGATTTCTGTCAGATAGTAAAAACCTAAAGTTAGAATTTATTGGACAGGGGATGGAGGGCAATCTGTGGTTATATTGGGATTTTCACAATTTTTCTATTTAAAAATTTACCACAGATTTTATGTGGCATTTATAAAGGAAAATATCATCCTCACTGTATGAAGTCATGAATACTATTTTATAGAGTGTTTTAGGGGGAATCATGGTTTGAATTTTGAATTAATGCAGAAAAACTAAGGAAACTAAGGAAACCAACATAAAATAGTCTTATGTTTATACAGACTTATTTAGTCAAAATATGGCATTTATCTGAGGTAATATTTACCCAGCACAGGCAGTCAGAAGAAAATTTCTTTTCCGTACGATCATCATAAAATAGTGTCCTAAGAGACAACTATTAAACCATGTATAAGTGCTGTTTACTTTTAACTTTCTTCCTTCTTAACCCACTCCTTAGCATTGCTTATCCTCTAGAGAAGGTCAGAAAATATTTTGTTCTGTTTTCATTTAGATTGTTATAAATGATATATTTATAGAAGTGAGTAGTTCATTCTTTAACTCTTTTTAGTGCGTAAGTCTGATCATAACTTGCAGGAACTTAGAAAGTTTATTTTATGTAAGGTCCCTAAATAAATGATATTCCACACTCTTTATTAGCTATCTGATACATGAAGAAATGGACAGAATGTTTGTTATGAATGACTTTAGGACTCTTTATTTAGTGCAAGTTTAAATGTATGAAATGTATGAAGTAAATATAAAAATTCCAAAGGCTTAAATACAATAAAAACATATGCTGTATGCTCCACTGGAGTTATGTGTCACACTGTTTGAAAACCTTAAGGTTCAGAAGCAGTATAAAAAGTCAGGTAAAATTATAGTTCCCAGGGTGGTTATAGATTTTTAAAATGATAGAACGACACAGGCCAATAGAAATCAGCAAAATGCAGGTTTCACAGTGATCCAACAGTAGTAATCATAAAAATACATGCATTTTGTAAATTAATGTCTTTTTAAAGGAAGATAATGGATATAGATAAACGGAAGTTGTAGGCACTTTTCTTATGCTCACAGATGATCTGTATCATATTATAAAACCCAGTGCAGTCATTATTTATTATTGTATGAATAATTCTATAAAATTATTTTTATTCTTTTCTTTATAAGCAACAATTCTGTTTTATGCAAATTCCTCAAAATATTCACCAAAGTCCATCATTGTAGATTGCAAACAGCCACTGAAAATGGAGTTATTGTTGAAAAACACCTACAGGGCAACATGTATTTAGAAGTCATAAAATTGTATGTTTAAAACTATAAAGATCTTTGCTTTACAACATAAAACGTTGAAACTATGGGTTAAGACATTGGTCTTACTTACATGCAGGAGATTAATTTAGCTTTGAAAGGAATATCATACTGTCTTTTTGGTTTGGGTATTTAGAAGCTCATAAAATAAAAATGGTGACATTGTCCTTAAGCACTTTTGAAAGATCTTAGGAGAAGAAAAGATTCAGATATTAAGTGAGTAATCAATTAAAATTCAGCCATGCTGGCTAATTTGAATTTGTTTAAATTCATGGATAGTTTACAGGCTTTAAAAGTTTTATTATTTTTATGTGCGTAGCCAGGCAAACGGAATAAACCAAATGTTGCCATTTAAAAGTAACTTTAGTTACTAGGTAAGAATCATCTGTAATTAGTGGAGTGTACAAACAATACGTGCCCTTAACTTATGTAGCAATTACTTGCATGAAAATAGAGACTTGTAAATTTGAAAAGTGTTTTTAAGAAGAAGATACTTTTTTGACTTAACTTGAGACTTCCTTGTCTATAAATAGTGCAAAAGTAATTTCACCAACTTCAGACTGCATTAAAATAAATTCTATATAACTCAGTTTTGAACTAATGAACTGTAGAGCAAGTACATTTTCAAATAGAGCAACTTATGTATTGCTTATCTAATATTTTCTTTGAGAGCATTTTATTTCTTCATGCTTCTACTTCTATGATTTCTAGACTGACCTTATTTTATATAATATGAAATCCATGTATGAGAATTCCCCTTTGACACCTAAGGTAAATTAGAGATAATTTATTTTAAAAGAGATTCTTCACCTTATGAAAGTATTCACAACAGAATTACTTTGAATAATAAGATACTCTTGATGTTATTTAAACGCATACACTTTTAAGATTAGAAGCTATTTCCAAGATCATCTAAAACAGTCCTTTCCAAACTTCAGGGCAGGTACACATGACCTGGGGATAAGTGTTTCGGTACTCTTGAGATGGGGCCCGAGGTCCTGCATTTCTAACAAGCCCCCAGCACCAATCCAAAGACCATACCTGGAGTTTTAAGAATCTAAAACATCTTTCTATGCAGTGGTTCTTGGGGTGATCTGACTGCTTTATGAGTTTCTTTATTGCATCAAGATACACGCTGTGTGACTGCTTGTAGCAGATTTTTTTCCACATTAACATTTCCTGAAAGGCTCAGCAGAAGGAAACCAACTCTATTAATAACTGGATTTAAACTGAATTAGTGTTCATAGACTCAGCCTACTTCTGTCTTTTAAAACAAATTTTTCCTGATTTGTGAACTTAGTTGAGACACTTTAAGTCTCTGGGTTTGAGTTTTCTCACCTGTGGAAAGAAGGTGTGGAATAAAAGCCTCAAGTAGGTATGCAAAGATAGTTATTGTAGGAATAGAAGACTAGAGTGACTTCCGGGTTTATGTTTTGTGATTTTATAAATCAGGGGTGGGGTGCTTTCCTTGAAAAAAAAAAAAAAGAAATTTGGTCTGGATATTATGAATAAAAAAGCAATTAATTGTATTTGGGTTTAAAAACCACTAGGTTGAGCTTGCAGACAGCAGATGAAGAGAAATAATTTGGGCGGTAAAGTATTAAAATTGTATTTTCAAGGGACAATGCTGTCTCAGCGAATCAGTCCCCGAAGATCTGAGGAGTGGACACACATATACTGATTATGTCTAAATAGACTTAACTCAGGAACTATATATATTCTCTTTGCGTGGCCTACTTGAGGCATGAAGTTGTTTAAAGCTGAAAGATGGTCTCCAAGCCCTTTATTTCAATTAATCTTCCCTGATTAATTTACAAAGCACAAAGGAAGTATCTTAACACATCAGGTACCAGATTTCTCTACTCCTCATGTTTTTATTTCTTATACTTGGCTTAAACAAGAACATTAAGTACTTTCATGTTTTTTTTTTTGTACTTTCATGTTTTTTGTAAGGTTTGTCATATGCACAGCAGTACCTCAACAGAAAAGTGGTGAACATATTAAAAAAAATGGCAGAAGGTGTTTGAAATTATAATGTCCAGGATGTATGTTCATGCTTACCATAACTAAAAATAAATTATTCTTCATTCCCATACCAACTCTATACTGTATCTGTACTGTATACTGTATCTCTCTCTATCTTCAACTTAGGTTTACAAGAAATTTCTGAGTCATTAAACTTGAGAGCTTCTGAGGACAAATTTTCTGGCTGACTTTTTGTGTGTGGATGCATTCGCAGGGTGAACAGTGGGGGAAGGAAAAGCATTTGGGAAGGGAAAGTAATCAGCAATGGAAATTAACAGCATGCAGCTTGCTTGAGTCTCCTGTCTCTAACTGGCCAGAACTGAGCCATGGACTATGGGTACACCATTTTTAGTAGGCTTAGCCTGGCAACTAGAGAAGAACATATGAAGAGCTTTCCTTGTGTTTTAACAAAAAAGAATTGGGATTTAAGAGAAATAATTTTTATTTTATTTATTTTTACTTTTAATTCCAGTATAGTTAACATACAATGTTGTATTAATTTCAAGTGTATAATGTAGCGATTCAGCAATTTAATATGAGAGAAATAATATTTATTTATTTGTTTGTTTATTTTTAAAGATTTTATTTATTTATTTGACACACAGAGAGAGACAGTGAGAGAGGAAACACAAACAGGTGAAGTGAGAGAGGTAGAAGAGGGCCCTCCCCTGTGCAGGGATCCTGATACCTGGGGTTCAGTCCCAGGACCTAGGGACCACTACCTGAGCCAAAGCCAGATGCTTAATGTCTGAGCCACCCAGATGCTCCAAGAGAAATCACTTTTTTTTTTTTTAAAGATTTTGTTTATTTATTTGACAGAGAGAGAGATCACAAGTAGGCATAGAGGCAGGCAGAGAGAGGGGAAGGGAAGCAGGCCCCCTGCTGAGCAGCGAGCCGGATGCGGGACTTGATCCCAGGACCCTGAGATCATGACCTGAGCCGAAGGCAGTGGCTTAACCCACTGAGCCACCCAGGCGTCCCGAGAAATCACTTTTAAAGGAAAATTTGCTCTGGGTGGAAATTCAGGTAGTAGGAACCCATTTGACCGCACTAGTTGTAGTTGTTAAAAAAAAAAAAAATAAAAGTACTGAAATACCTCCTTTCTCTCCATTATCTACTGGCCATCTTTTGAGTCCTGCCTTCCCATGTCCCTGACTGCCTTGGCTTCTTTCCCAGGCCCTCATTATTTAATTAATATTTTTAAAAATACTTTTGAATTCTCTCAGTTTAAGTAACATCTGTCTTTATATCTAGAAAAAACAAAAACAAAAACAAAAACCAACATCCAAAAAGGGAAAAGATATAATGCATCTATAAAATTATATCTATAAATGCAGATATAGATATAAGATATAATGCATCTATAAAAACAAATGTAAGTTAGCTAGCTGTGTCCATGATGGTAAAGTTTTTTTTTTTTTGTTTGTTTTTGGTTTTGATTTTGTTTTTAAAGATTTTATTTATTTATTTGTGAGAGAGGGAGAGAGAAAGCATGAGCCAGGGGGAGGGACAGAGGGAGAGGGAGAAGCAAACTTCCAGCTGAGCAGGGAGCCCGACCCAGGAACTCCATCCCAGTTCCATCCCGAGCCCCTGGGATCATGATGTGAGCCAAAAGCAAACACTTAACTGACTGAGCCACCAGGTGCCCCAATGGAAACCTTCCATTTTGACTGCCTCCATCAATGAAAGTAGACCAGTAGGAAACAGAGGCAACAGAAATTTCCTCATGTGTCTCAGCTGAAAAACTCTTTTCAATGCAAAGGGAAAAGACAGGGGAACTACTCCCCCACCTTTTAAATCTTTGATTCCCTCTTGTGAGAGGTAATCCAGGGATTGAAGTAATAACAGGCTGGTATGGCTTTAAAAAATTCACAGAATAATCTCAGTCAAACTTGCGCACTTGTAATGTCAGTTTCAGGAAAAATTAAATTAGAGATTGCCTACATGATGTCATTGAAGGGGTGTTTCTCCCTATATCTCCTCAAATGTCATGATATTTCAAAATTTATATTCCCTCTGATTCTTATTTTCTTTTCTGGTTGATTGGAATGTTCAGTGAAAATGCTCCTCAGAACATTAGCAGTTATGACCCGCAACTCTGGCTCTTACCGCTTTCTCCAACTGTTCTGGGGCATTAGGTGGCCAAAGCTGAAGAAAAGGGCAGAGTTCTAGGGGACAGTGAATTATGAAAAGGAGACTTCCTGCTCTGAGACCAGGAACATCTGTTTGGAAATGATGGCTAGAAAAGGGTGTGAAATTCTGATGGCAAAAGGAGGCATCACCTCTGGAAATACCTGCAAACCCTTGCCTTGTAAAAGGAGAAGCTCAACTCAGACAAGTTCAGAGACATCATTCTTAGGGGTATGTTCCTTCTCAAATTTGAAGAGACAATTAAAATATAATTATTAGTTTGAAAATTAATTAACGCTGGTAGCTCTTATTAGGCATAACATGTTCTGTATTCCCAGGGTTAACAATCCTGAGTGATTTGGGAAAAGATTTATTTCCAAAATCTCTGTGCCATTTGACAGAGTTGTTCCCACTATATTTAATGAGAACTTTTTCTCTTCTGATTTTTTTGATATTATCTTGGCTCTCTGTCTATCTCTGAATACTAATGTTGTGCTTACCGTTTTGCTCTCTTTTCCTTCTTACAGTACCAAATTTCTTTGCTCACACCACCCCCCATGCACAGTTTGTTTTTATCTAGTTGTCACCATTCAAGATCATAGCAGCTTTTTATTGTTTCATGTAAATCACTCCCAGTCCTACCTCCCTGCTCCCTGTCTTTGCTACAAAGCCCTAGCTACACATTTCCAGCTGCCTGCTAGACATCATTATTTGCATGTTCTACAGTTTCCATAAACTAAAAATTTCTTGGACCAGATTTATCATCTCTCTCCACAAAACAACTCATTATTACTAAATTTCCAATTTCTGCCAATTTTACTCCTTTTCCCCCATTGACTCAGCCTGAAAAATATGAAGTTTGGTTGGAGTCCTTCATCTCTGTCTAGTGAGACATTTTCTTCCTTCGCATTTTTTAAATTTGGCTGAATTGTAGCACAATGTGCCACTCGGAAATATGACTCTTTGATGTAAAAATGATTTTGAATTGATTATTTTGGGGAAGAATCAGAGGCAGGAGAAGTTCTACAGATCAGAATTTACCCATTTGTAAGGGAAATTAACATTTTCAAGAGAAATCTCCATTTGTAAGGGTAGCTCCCTCTCAGTACCAGGAAGAGAAGAATTACTAAATCACAAGAAACCCTTTATCAATGGAGAAGGCACTGGCTTCTATCTGCAGCACAACATAACCCTTGTTACCTCTGTTACTGTGTTTTTCCTGGTAACTTCACATACCTGGCTTCTATCCCCTCAAACCCCAATGTCTTTTTTTTGCCTTTAGCTGAAGATGATATTTAAGATGGTGGCTTGGGCTATTTTGAGGTTTTTGTTGTTTTGTTGTTGTTGTTGTTGTTTTAGAGAAAGAGGGTACGTATGAGGCGAGGGACAGAGGAAGAGGGAGAGAGAGAATATTAAGCTCAGTGTGGAGCCGGACACAGGGCTTGATCTTACAACCCTGAGATCAGGACCTGAGCCCAAATCAAGAGTCTGAAGCAACCGACGGAGTCCCCCAGGGACCCCAGGCCATTTTGATGCTGAGTATCTCCCATGTATACAGAAGGCATACACGTTATTAAACTTCTGTTTGTTTATTTCTTGTTAATCTTTTATTACAAAAAGTCTCAGCCAAGAACAATGATGAGTAGGATAGAATATATTTTTCTCTTCTACACTGCCTATCATTGCTTTAATTAACAGCTTATATTCCTTCCCCACTTGAGTTCAGGAGTTATTTTAAGGTCTACTTGTTTATTTATCTATTTAAGGTCTACTTAATTTACCCACATCAGGACATTTATTATTTATTTATTATTTGCTTAAGGTCTACTTAATTTACCCACAACTGGAGATTTAGAACCTATTGTTAAAAAGTAAAACTGCCAGTGATTTTACTAGCAAGAGGTCTGTTTGTTCAGGAATAACAGAATTACAATCGGGGACAGATAAACTACGGGGGTAACTGTAGGCAGGTCCAGAAACAAAGGAGAGACATATTCTTTTTTAAAGAGAGAAGGGGATAAATTGGGAAAGCTGTTATGATCTAAAAGTGCTTTAGAGTAAGCTGGGAGTCCAAAGTATGGTGGCTTTTCATTGGCTGAGCTATTTGGGAGTGGGGGAAGAGGAAGAAAGTGTCCCTTTTGGGGCGCCTGGGTGGCTCAGTGGGTTAAAGCCTCTGCTTTCAGCTCAGGTCATGGTCCCAGGGGTCTGGGATTGAGTCCACATCAGGCTCTCTGCTCAGCAGGGGGCCTGCTTCCCTTCCTTTCTCTCTGCCTGCCTCTCTGCCTACCTGTGATCTCTGTCTGTCAAATAAATAAAATCTTTTTTTTTTTAAGATTTTATTTATTTATTTGACAGACAGAGATCACAAGTAGTCAGAGAGGCAGGCAGAGAGAGAGAGATGGGGAAGCAGGCTCCTCACAGAGCAGAGAGTCCGATGCGGACTCAATCCCAGACCCCTGGGATCACGACCTGAGCCGAAGGCAGAGGCTTTAAACCACTGAGCCACCGAGGCACCCAAATAAATAAAATCTTAAAAAAAAAAAATGGTGTCTCTTCCTTTGCCTGGATAGTAAAACAGTATCCATGCAAGATCAAGTCTTTGCCATGCAAGATCAAGTCTTTATAAGGTCCAGTCTGTCTCTTCCTGTTGGGTGACTACAAGTGGTAAGGTGTGAAAGTGCCTCCTGCTGAAAAGTCCTGACTCCATTTTAGGGCAGGGGGTGGGGGGTGGGTCTCCCTATTAAGTGCCCCCAATTAGTGCTCCTGCACTGCGGAGCAAGAATTACGGCTTCTTCTTCTTCTTCTTCTCCTCCTCCTCCTCCTCCTCCTCCTCCTTCTTCTTCTTCTTCTTCTTCTTCTTTTTCTTCTTCTTTTTAAAGGCTGGGGCACAATAAGATAGTGTCTTAAGCCTAGTAGTTACTAACTAGATATTTGTTTAATTAATTATTTTATTATTGTGAATTCTGTATTATAGAATGAATAAAAAATAATAAAACATGAAAATAACGCACAAACTTGGTCCTGAAAACAAAGCATCAAAAAACAAATATTAGTTTACAGGTTTGATTTGGGAATGAGCCTTGGCTGGTCAGTGTAAGTTTAAATTTGCATTGGAATTTCTTTAAATTATTTGCCTTCAGTGTGACAAATCCTGTCTCACAAGATTGACTTTAATAATTTAAATGTTTCTTTGGATTTTAGACTTGAAAGCTAAGTGTATGTGGGTGGAAAAGGATGATTCTGACTTGAATTGATAGGATTAAGAAACAACCCAGCTGAGTAAGCTTTTGTGGCTTCAATTCACTTAAAATGCAAAGGGTAGATCGTTGTATAACTAATGCTAGAGACAGAATAATTTTAAATATAAGGGAGGGATTTAGACTGCTAAATAGCACCTTGCTTTTATGCAGTCAGAAATAATTTCATTTTTCTTCTAAACAAGAATTGGAAATGGCATTAGCTTTAAAGCAGCCAATAAACCTAGTACGGTGATCAAGTATCTTTATGATCCATCTAAATAAAAATCGTATGACAAAACTGGGATGGAAAAAAAATGAATGGAAAAGCTGTGGGTATTCAGACTGCCAGGACATGGGCTTCTTAATATTCTGGTCAGCTTTTTGCATCCGGCAGTAGCTTACTGTCAGCCCTTCCCCAGCATGGGTTATCTAGAGTGGGTTCCAACACCTTCCGGTCCAGCGTTGTCCAGTTTTGGAGCCAATTCTAGACCAGGCTGGCTGAACATCTATGGCCCATAATCATCCATAGGTGGGAATTACTTAAGCCTAGCAGTCTTGTGTCATTTTCCTAATCATTGCCCATTTCCAGTCTTCACTTTCCTTCCTCTCCAGTTTAGATTCTGTGTATTAAAAATGATTTAAAATATTTTTTCTGCCTCTGGGCTGAATGGAGATGGAGAGTCAAGAGTCAAGTTTGGTTAGAGAAGAATAGAATGTTGTATCACTTTTCACATATAACATACGTATGCCAATTTTATACCCCTCTAAAGATAGCAGAATTGCCTTGTTCTTCCTTTTGTCATCCCATCTTTCCGACAAAGCACCAACTCCGCATCAGCCCAAATACCGGCTTTCTCGAAGTATGTGAATTCTCAAATGAATGCTACTAAAGAATATCATGGGGGGCTTGGGTGGCTCAGTCATTAAGCCTCTGCCTTTGGCTCAGGTCATGATCCTGGGGTCCTGGGATGGAGCGAGACTGGCATCTGGCTCCCTGCTCTGCGGGAAACCTACTTCTCCCTCTTCCACTCCCCCTGCTTGTGTTCCCTCTCCGGCTGTCTCCTTCTCTGTGTCAAATAAATAAAATCTTAAAAAAAAAAAAAAGAATATCATGAATTCAGCAGATTGCTTCCCACATAAATTCATCAGTTCCTTACTTGGACTCCAAGACTGCCTATGCCTAGCAAGCCTGCTGTATTTTACTAGCCAACTCTCTTTCTGTCAGGACAGAAATGATTTCAAAACTTTTCTACTCTCCTTAAACTTCTGGAGGTAACTTTGTTACATTTTTTTCATAGAATATATAGAAACCAGTAGATGAATTTCCTCCCCTTTCGTCATTGAATCTATGTACTTACCCACACATTGACGCATCTGTATTCATTCTCTCTTCATGGCCTCCTCTATGGAGGATGAACTGTCCCTTCCAAGCCGAGGTTCAGACCTCCACCTCTTGGTTTCTGATCATATTCCTTTTGTATTAGTCAGAGCGCTCCAGAGAAACAAAACATATGCATAGAAGGGGATTTATTATAAGAAATTGGCTTATACTGCCATCTCTACTTGATCCTTCTCATCTACATTTAAATGGGTTTAAGTGTCTCTGATCTTAAAATAGCAATGACAAAAACTATATAATATTTAAATTTTCTTCCTTTTCTTTTTTTAAAACAGATTTTATTTATTAATTTGACACAGAGAGAGTTTGTTTGTTTAGGGGAGGGACTCTGGGGAGTGGGGAGGAGGCTATCCACTGACTGAGCAAGGAGCCTGATGCAGGGCTCGATGTGGGGCTCCATCCCAGGACCCTGGGATTAGAACCTGAACTGAAGACAGATGCTTAACCCACTGAGCCACCCAGGTGACCAACTCCCCAACTTTTTTTTTTTTTTAAGTAATCTCTATACCTAGTGCAGGTTTTGAAATCAGGACTCCAAGATCAAATGTCATATGCTCTACCAACTGAATCAACTAGGCACTCCTAAATTTTCTTTCTTACTAAATATCTTTTTCTTATCTATTTTATTTTACCTTTTGTATTCTTGGATGTGAACTCAAATTTTCTTTTAGGTCATCTGATATTCATTCCATACCCGTTTTATTTCTAGTTCCTCGAGCAGCAGAAGCTTAACGAATGAGTTAATTAAACTGAAAATTTACTCTATGTCCATATTTGGAAACACAGTGCATGGAAAAGTGCTCACAGGTTGTATTACTAGAATTAAATATTCATAGACTAAGTGACTATTACATGCCAGGCATTGTTATTAGAGCTGGAGATACACTGGTGAATAGAATAGGCAAGCTCTCTCTTTTCTTATAGACTTAAATTCTCTGGAGTAAGTAGAGGGAGGGGCAAATAAATAAATAAATACTAAATATGTATCAACATGTATGCATACACTGAAAAATAGATGTATGAAAAGATGATTGAATAAGTAAATAAGAAAGCACCATATCGTGAGAGAGCTGTGCAGAGAATTAAAATAGCAGTGATGTGCTAGAGATTGGTTAGGCTGTCGCTTTAGTCTGGGTTGTTATTATACCAATTTGAAGGTGACATTTAAGTTGAAATCTAAGGGACGCCTGGGTGGCTCAGTTGGTTGGACGACTGCCTTCGGCTCAGGGCGTGATCCTGGAGTCCCGGGATCGAGTCCCACATCAGGCTCCCAGCTCCATGGGAAGTCTGCTTCGCTCTCTGACCTTCTCCTCGCTCATGCTCTCTCTCACTGTCTCTCTCTCTCAAATAAATAAATAAAAAATCTTAAAAAAAAAGTTGAAATCTAAAATGGATAAGCAGAGAAAGAGTTTATTTGAGGCCTATGTAACACCTTGGGCAAACAACTTGTGTCTTTGGAACAGAAAGAAGACCAAAGTGGTCGAAATGTGGTGTGTAAGAAAGTGGTATGATTGAGATCAGAATTATAGGCAAATGCCTAGCACTTGGTAAGCTGTGGAAGGAATTTAGCTTTTCTGCCAAGTAGGATGAAAAGCCACTGGGGGATTTTAAGGAGGGTAGCAGGGCAATCTGATGTATGTTTTAGGATGAGCGCTCGGGCTGCTGCAAAAAGAATGGGTTGTAGTGGTGCCAGAGTGGAAGTAGGGGGCTCAGTAAGAAGGTCACTGGAATAATTGGGGCAAGGCATGATGGCAGCTTTGATCAGTGCTAATGGTAGCAAGACTGCTGGGTCAATGTGTATGTGGTTGTTCCCATTTTGCAAGTCCCCCCAAAAGAATTTTACTAATTTACACTCCTCATATGGTGTGTGAGAGTATATTACAATAATGTAAAGCTGGGCGTTGTTTAGAGAGACACAGTTCAGTGTCATATAAGATGAAAACAAGACCCACTCATCTTACATGAATTTATTCTTCCATTATTGAATATTTAATAATTGAATTTAATAATTGAATATTGAATAATTCAATTGAATTATTATTCAATTATTATTTACATGAAATTATTCACAATGACATGTTACTTTCCTAGGGAAGAACCCTGGGTATCTGCCAGGTTCTGGTAAGCTATGATAGGCCACCATGTTTTTCAGCATTTCTCTTCTCGACACTGTATGTTTTGTCTGACACTTCCCTGCCGCACCTCTCCATGTTATGTATGAGTGTTATGCATTCTATTTCTTCTTTTAGATGATGAACTCTGAGGGCAGGTGGAATCTGTCAACTTATGCTGCTACAGTGCTCACCAAGACTGGAGCTTACGAATTACCCACAACCACATCAAATCACTGGAAAAAAAGAAATCAACCACCCATTATGTTTATTTTTCTACTATAATTTGTCGTCACTGAAAGTCGTGAATCTTAACAGTCCTACTGTGATTATTCAATATCTATACTCACTTCTCAGATACAGTTAGGGAGAGAATCCAAAGAATACCTTCCATCTATACGTCGTGGAAAAGATTTGGAATTCAGATGCAGAGACCTTGGATTCAAGTTTTGGCTTTCTCCTTTCTCATAGAGTGACCTTGGGCCGTTCTCTGTTGCTTCAACTGTAAACCAGACTAATAATTGGTACTCATCTTACCTCCATCACAAAACTTCATGAAATTCTGTATCTTATATGTGAAAAGAACCTAAGAATTCTAAAGTACACTTAAGTGCTGCTATTTAATAAAAGCTATAGTTCATTGAGCTATTAGCTCTGCTTCAGATACCGTTGAAGTTGCCCCTGGATCGACTTATTCCTTGTGATACTCTTGTGAGGCCAGGGTATTTCTTCGGATAGAAAAATGGAGAAGAGATTAAATAACTTGTTCAACGTCGCACACTCACTAAATGACAGAGCCAGGACTTAAACCCAGATAATTTGACCATATAGTCCCTGCTTTTAACCACTATGCTCTGTGAGCACTCTGTGAAGTTGACATTATTAAAATATCGAAAGTACATGTATTGATACAAAATATATGCCAGGCTTTGTGCTAAACACAGAGGGTACAATAAGGAAAATGCAGGGTCCGTCATAGCTTTTTAAATATCTGTCCAAGTGAAGAATTGTTTTTCTTTAAAATAAACTAAAAAACCCTCCTGTTTGAACAATAATAATGGTCCTTTACTTAGTATGTGTAAATTAATAGATAATGAGTCAAAATAATATAGACTAGCACACACTTTTTAACATAATCATCCCACTAGTAACTATCTTTTATTAACTGGACCATATCTTTTTTTTTCCAGAAAATAACTTTGTCTTAACATTCCACAGAGGCTAATCTTATTTCAAATAGATAAACAACTGTTTTTGTTTTCTCAGTATTTGTGGATTTTCAAATACATTCAAGACTTCAGTCATGTTTAAAGACCTCAGCTAATGTGATACCACTTTCATTTTCAATTTAGTGGTCCGAATGACTTTTATTAAAGAATGCTAAAGAAAATAAACATGTGCAGGTGGGTTTACTAAACATATTTTTATGACTATAGTACTATGGAAATTGGATTTTTACAGCTTGATAGAAGATCTCATTTTAACTGCCTAATGGAGATATGATTTTTTAGAATATTTAAAAGAATTTTCTTCAGTTTATGTCATCCAAATTCAATCTTTTCTTGCACAAATTTTTCTGTGCCACAACAGATGATTATGCAAGGCCATTTATGTAAGTGAATTGCTCAGTGATATTATCAGCCAAAATTGTAGGTTGAGGTCAAGTGATGTCAAGTCATTATTTAAAGAAACAAAGGCAAAGGGAAAAAGACAGATTGTAGAGTAGAAATTTAATACATTTTGGCAACATAAGTAGGAAGGTCAGTAAAGGACACAAAGCTAGAGTGATGTCATTATAATTGGCTTTGGTTCAGAAGTGGCAGGGTGGCAGTTAGCCAAAAAGGCACTTTGATGTTGTTTGTTTATATATTGCTATTTAGCTATCCATATCCAGAAGTGGAGATTACAGCAGATAATTTTATGGTGGATGATAAATACTGTGGTTACTGTCTTATTTTATTCCTCTGTACATGCAGATCTGTAGGATCCTCTACAATTTAGACAGGTCAAACTGCTGCAGAGACATTTGTTTGTTGAAGTGATATGGATATAGATTTTGAGTTCAGACAAAGCATTTAAGGAAGATTTCCATGACGTCTTAAAATGATGAAATAGTCAGATCTCTGCAGTATTCTGTCCTAGCTTCATGGATGGCATTTATGCCATACCTATAAAGAGGAAGAAAGGAGTCAGCTGGAAGGCTATTTTCCTCTTTCAGTTTCAAATTAGACTGTGCTCTTCCCCTTGAACACCATGGCTACCTAACCAATCCTTAGTCTATTGGCTAAATTATGTGTATTTAGCAACTGATGGCTTCCTATTGGTAAGATATTTTAGATGCAATTTTTGTTACCTACAGATATGATTGATAAAGCAAACCTGTCAAACAGAAATATAATGCAAGCTACAAATAAGAGTCACATGTTATCTTAAATTTTCAAGTAAAATTTCACATAAAAATATTTAAAATTAATGAAATATATCCAAAGTATTGTCATTTTTTTTCAACATGGGGCTCAAACTCATGACCCAGAGATCAAGAGTCACATGCTCTACCGACTGAGCCAGCTAGGTGCCCCAAAGTATTATCCTTTAAATATGTAACCAAAAACACCCCCAATGTGGCAGATGGTATTGAGATTACAAATAATACTTATTGTTCTACTCTTCTACCCATTCTAGAGTGTCTTCAACCTTGGTGAAACACTTTTTGCTAGTCTAGATTGTGTATCTAATGGGTCATCCTGACTATATCCTTCATAGGTCATGCAGCAACCTAACTCCCTACTGTGAAATTGGACAGAGGCATCCACTTGGGTCTTTCCCACGGACTCTTAGCTCCAACGTCCAAGCCACCAACCTGGGGTAGGGGTAGGGGTGTTTGCTTAATACTAAGTATGTCTATTCCAATATGAAATGAGGGACAGAGGAAATGATTGCTGGGTTGTTTGAGGGTCCTGTTGCACCCACTGTAAACTGCACCTAGTGAATTTATTTATTACCAGGTGCACTCACTCTGACATGGAGTCTTGGATGAATTTGCATTCCTGAATAATAAATATGACCTTGACATTTCCAGAAATTCTCTTTCTCCAGTGTATAATTACCTGAGAAAATGGGCATAGATTTCTGTGAAGAACCGGTTAATTATTACATAAAATGTTGCCATCATATTGCATGGTGATTTCTCATAGATTTTTTTTTAAGATTTTATTTATTTTATTTGACAGAGAGAGAGAGAGAGAGAGATCACAAGTAGGCAGAGAGGCAGGCAGAGAGAGAGAAAGGGAAGCAGGCTCCCCACTGAGCAGAGAGCCTGATGTGGGGCTCGATCCCAGGACCCTGAGATCATGACCTGAGCTGAAGGCAGAGGCTTTAACCCACTGAGCCACCCAGGCACCCCTGAGTTCTCATAGATTCTTGACCTCTTCTTCAGTTACTGGAGGCAAAAAGGGGATTTGCGGTAGATCTTGAGAGGGGTATGTATTGTCTTGAAAGGCAGAAGTCTCTGCATTGTCTTCAAGTAAGGGGTATGCGGGGAATGCTTCTTTTTATCAAGGAGGAATGGGTCACTTCTGATGGGCTTCAAAGGGTCAAGAGAATCTGAGTATTCAAGATTTTTGAGTGCAAAGATCTAGATATTCCCATTCCAGGTTTACTAATCCAGGTCCTGATCTTGGTATTGTCGAATTGCCTATTTTAGAATTTAACCTTCTCTGGAGTTCTGCTAACTTTATAATTCAGTCCTGGGGGAAAAAGAAAACCACACCCTTAGCCTTCTTTGCCTTTCAGGTACAGTAGAGCAGAGGTTCTTTATGTGCTGCCAAGGAATCCCTCTGGCTTTCACATTTTACCTTAAATTGGTGATTAATTATCTCTCGTTTTTCATTGTTTTTCTCAGGTGAATTGATAGCCCTCAGCAACAGCCACTCCTTCCACAGTCCCTATAATTACTACTTCCCCCAATCTCTCAAATGCTCGAAATATTGCCTGCGGCCAGTGCTTTCTCTTCCAGTTTGGGTCACCCCAGGTGAAAGTCTTAACAATTGCATTGCTACAGTATGCCTGGAGCTGTTAGCATGCCACCCACCACCAGCGATGGAGTCCTCCTTGCTAACCACCAGCAGGTGATTCAGCATCAAAGTACCTTTTTAGAATTTCCTCCTAGGCCCACTCCTAACGTCTGCTTTAGGTCAATATTCCGGGAAACAGACTTTGAGATGTAGATTTGCACGTGAGAATTTTTTACTGGTGAATGCTCTCAAATCCAATACTGCTGAAGTCAATTTGAAGGGATTGAAAGAAGTAGGATTAGGTAGAAGGAGAGATTAACACTGTCTTGCAGTTGCAATACGGAAGCTCTGGAGTTTATTTTTATTTTTTAAATATTTTATTTATTTATTTGACTGAGATCACAAGTAGGCAGAGAGGCAGGCAGAGAGAAAGGAGGAAGCAGGCTTCCTGCTGAACAGAGAGGCCAATGCTGGGCTCCATCCCAGGACCCTGGGATCATGACATGAGCTGAAGGCAGAGGCTTAACCCACTGAGCCACCCAGGTGCCCCAAGCTCTGGAGTTTATATGGCTATTTAGAATTGTCCCTAATTAAGGCTTGAGGGATTGGCCCTTTTATTCCCTCCCCCTCCCCCATCCCAGGTAACCGGTCATTGAATGTCGACTGCACTGCCCGTGGGGAGAGGTGCAACCTTAGGGCATGTGGCTCCCAGATTCCAGGAGAGGATTTCAGGTATGATCTATTACTAGCCTACACTTCTGGAAGCTGGGGCGTGAGTGCCTTGGTCCAGAAGGCTGCTTGTGGGTGGCACACCCCAGATCTACTCCATTAGATCCTAGGCTTACAGTGATCAGCTTCTATGTAAAACACTTATACATAAAACATTAGAGTGCCCAGCACAACACTCTCAGCCCTTGTTCTCAAGGTAAGGGACAGGAAACTCCTATTGGAGGAAACATCTGTAAAGTTAAGATCCAGACTTTGCATCTTGCACCCTTTTTTCTCAACCTGGATATTAATAAGAGTGAAATCCCCTAACAATTACTAAAATTCTCTTTTAATCACAGGGGAAGTTATGTTTCTGCAAATTAGCACTTTCATGACCTGAAGGTCCTTTCTTCCCATTACTGTACTTGAAGGCTGGCATAGTTAGTTCATGCTGAACATGTGGGAAGTCACTGACATATTTCTATAAATACATGCTGCAAATATCTCAGTGGAGACTAAGTATTCAAACATATGTGCAAAATTCACAGTGGGGTCATCACCCAGAAAATAGAAGCCTTACAGACAAGGCATACCATTCAGTAACAGTTGTGTATAAAGGACTTGATCAAACATGTAGTAAATTTACAGAAATGTACAAATACCTTGGATGCCCATTAGATTATCCTTGCACGCACACTATCTCTCCATACAAATGATTAACTCCTTAAGTTCAAAGAAAATACAGATCATGGGCTAAGTCATATATGAGGCCAAATGATTGCATTTATTGTATAATTAATATTACTATCTCATTTTGTGATATACTTAGCTGTTATCTCTCATAGATTTTAGTCATTTATATAACTTAAGCACAATTTCTTTTGGGCATGAGGCCATATTAACCATAAAGTTCTGAAATTTCTGATGAAGTTTTGCTGACAGTAAGAAATTTCAATATTGGAATCAAGTAATTATTTGATAAAAAATCTCAGTACCAAATGGTTTAATTACTCCCCCCCCACATCAGTTACTTTTCTCCTTTCTTGCTGTCTCATTTATTGAGGACAAATAGATATTAGAAAGCATGGACCTGTGTACAATCAACTGTAACACAAATAGGCAGTGTCCTATTTGTAACTTTTTGATAAAAGTGAAGAAATGAACACTAAAGAATCATGCATTTAAACCCAGATAGAGGGGTGCCTGGGTGGGTCAGTTGGTTAAGTGTCTGACACTTGATTACCATGAAGGTCATGATTTCAAGGTCTTGAGATCAAGCCCTGCATCCAGCTCTGCATTGAGTGTGGAACCTGCTTGGGGTTTTCTCTCTCCCTCTGCCCCTCCCCCTCCTTGCATGGCTCTTTCTCTCAAAAAACAAAACAACGAGGGATGGGGTGGCTGGGCGATGGACACTAGGGAGGATATGTGCTATGGTGAGTGCTGTGAATTGTGTAAGATAGATGAATCATAGACCTGCACCCCTGAAACAAATAATACATTATATATTAATAAAAAACAAAACAAAACACTCAGAGATAGTTCTGTTCATAAAATGCTAATGTTAACATACTATATAGCTGTCCCATTTTTTAATAGTTGAATAAATACATTTGATGTTATTCAAATATGCATAACATAGAAGAAATAGTGACAATTATCTCCTTAGCCAGTATTAGGCAAGGTACAAGTCATTGACAGCACAACAGACTTGTTGATTTAGGACGTTTTCCCTCCCTCCCCTCCTTCCCTTTTAGGAAACATACGCTAATGGCTTCTTTTTGGTCTTTATCCTATTTTCCTCTGAAGAATGTGGCAGTACTGATTGTTGTCTCTTCAGAAAATGATTTCCTCCTCTTAGTTTTCCTGGTCTCAGGATTACTTTCTAATCTGTTTCTTTCTTCTTGTTTCTTTTAGTAATTTCTCCCTCTCTATTCTTTAAATATTGATGTTACCCACAGTTCTGCCTTTTCCTTCTAGGTTACTTACTTTCTGTCTTTTCTGCTTCATCTATGTCCATCACTCCAGCATGACCTATATGCCAATGACTTCCGTATCTCTCTTTAGACATAGAGGGCCATCTTCACAAAGATGCCCAACAGGTTTCTCATATTCTACCCCAGATTGAATCACCATGCATCTGGTCAATGTCGGTTTGAACAGTCACAAACTGGGAAGCAGAAATGTAACTCTATGTTCCACAGTATCTCATGTCCCCTCAAGAGACAGCATATTTATTTGGAAGACAGTAGTTTCAAAATTATCTCCCAAACTCAGGATCTATGGGCCATGGTACACACCTTATGTAAATGAGTGAGAGCTTCATTAATTGTTCATTTATTAAACAAACTTTAAGTTAACTGATTATATAATGTTTTCTCACATTTTTGTGATAAAATTCATTTAGAGATCTGGAGGTTAATTAACTCCACTAATTAAAACAGGGCCTGGTATGGGCTAGTAACTTGGAAGTTTTTATATTTTGCAAATATCTCCAGATGATTATCATAATCCAAGGAAATGAAAATGCTGACTTGAACCATGCTTTTTAGCTTCTTTAGATTTTAAGTCTTGAACTACTGATCCCTGAATGACCCATGGAAAAGTCTTAACCAGTCCACTTACAGGAAAGGAAAGCAAGTTTTCTGAACATTTGGTTTGATAAATTCTCTTTGGAAGCATCACAAATACTTTATTCTGGTTGTTTCCTATAAGATACTGCTCCTCATTTCCACTTCTAGCCCAATGTCTTTTAGATTGCATTTTCCTTGGAGCTCTATCTTCCTTGAGTTGAGATGTATCAATCCAATTAAATCACTGTTAAAAATTGGTTTCTTATGAAAGGACTGTCACCTCAGGTAACCTATGCTTCATTCTGTCTTCTCCTTTCTCTCCTAAAACTTAAGAAGTTAGAGTGCTTTGTATGAACTCAATATTTTGGCCTTTCTACCTTTAACCCCCATTACCAACCCCGTGTATGTCAGCCTGAATTTCCTTCTCTCTTTCTTTTTTCCACAGGTCCTATTTCTTGGGCGTCCTGGTCCAGATAATGCTTCCTTGCATGGTCATTATCTTGCAAACACTGCTGATGATGTGGAGATGGGAAAAATCATGGAGGATGTCACACCTCTAGCCCGAGTTTGCCAGTGACCTTAGGCCAGACCTTCAGGTTGTGAGGGCCAGGGATCTTCTCTTTGGGCACAAGCGTGCTGATGGGACTGAAAATCGTGGAGCTCGTGGCCAGAGCCAGGTCAGTCCCTTCTTGCACTCATCCTGCCGGTCGCTGGTGGTCATATTCAGGGCACCGCTGGCCATATAGTCCGTAGCTGTGGCCTCTGGGAAGACGCAGCGACGCCTGCCCACCACCACAGCAGCTCGAGATCCAAGTGCAGGCTGTGGCTGCAGGCGGGCGGGAGGAAGGCAAAGCCCTCGGCAGGGGTGGGGGGATGTAGGTGGAGGACAGCTTCAGGAAGGGCACCCACCCTGCTCGGAACTCCTCTCTGCAAATCCAAGGCAGGTGGTTTCCGTAGTTCTCGCCCACAGATGCCGTATTCCTCCCCAACTCCCGGCACATGCGCAAAGGCTGCCAGGGTTCTTACCAGTTGCTCCTGAAGTCTGGTGGATTTAGCCGGGCAGGGTCACGTGACACCTACGCCTACGGCTACCCGGAGAGGACAAACTACCTTGGCACGTCTTGCGTGGTGTTCGAGGGGCGAGTACTGTCGCGGCGCTCGGCCTTCTGGGAACCACTCCCCGGTGGGCTCGGCACTCAGGTCTGGTTCCTGGAGAGAGGGAGGGGTTCTATAATATCTCCCCTTGTTCTCAGCTTTGAGGGTGGATGTTATGTTCTCATGCTTTTTTTAAAAAAACATATCAGTCTGCTTTAAGTTTTCATCTTTTTTTTTTTCCTCGTAATTTCTCAATCTGTCAAATTTTCCTACAACTCTTAAGGATTCTCTTCTCCCTCTGCTCCTTGCCAGGAGGGCACTTGGGTGCAGAAAGGGAGCGTTTTAGCCTTAGGGGCAGTGGGGGAGGGGCATCCGGACCGGAGCTCTTCTCCCCTCACGCTCACTGGTGTCCAGCCCACTTCACCAGGTCTGTGGTACCAGTCTCTGTCTTTTTTTTTTTTTTTTTAAAGATTTTATTTATTCATTTGAGAGAGAGAAAAAGAACACAAGCAGGAGGAGGGGGAGAAGCAGAGGGAGAGGGAGAAGCCGACTCCCCGCTGAGCTGAGAGTCTGAGGTGGTGCTCCATCGGCCCGAGCCGAAGTTGGACGCTTAACCAGCGGGGCCACCCAGGTGCCCCACCAGTGTCCGTCTTTGCAGGTAGACTGGCTCACTTGATCTACCTACCTACCTGAAGTGGTCTCCACCGAGGTGTGAATTGCCCCTCTGTGGTTTTGAGGTGTGTTCTCCTGATGATATTTTTCCTTACCACTGCCTCTAACTGTGCAGTTGCTCTTGGCAAAACTCCTGGCCTCTTCTGTAGCCCACCCTTTCTGCACCTGTCATGCCCAGGCATACTCACCTGATATAAGTGCTCTCAGCTTCCTGCTTAGGTGTCTCCCTCACTAATTGCTGTTTTGCAATACTCAGGCCATGCTGGCTATTGCACAGCTCTCTCTACTGAGTTTCTTTGACTGATGATTCCCCAGACTAGGCCCAGGGAATAATCAGCTTCAAGATCTTTAGATATACCCTTTCTCTCCCTCCAAAGCACCCAAGTGCGTTCTATCACGATTGCTCCCTATAGAGGTCTTAGGACCTCTTAAGGGACACTTAAGTCTCAGTATGTCAGTCAGGGTATTGGAAGATCTAGAGATGGCATACTGAAGTTGGGCAATTTCAGAAGATTTTAATAAAGGGACTATTTACTAAGGGGTGAGGAAACCACAGGGGACAGTGCAGGACTCAGACTAGGAACAGCAGGATGGCCAGACAGAAGTCGGGGAGCGTTGGTGGATGCAGACAGCCTGTGACAATGCCACAAGGAAGGAGATAGTAAGTATCCTAACCCCCTTTTTTTCCCCTCTGATCTTTTCTAGGTGCTCATCATTGGCTGAATTCAGTAAGAAGCCAGAGGCGGGTAACCTGTAAATGCAGCTCATCCCTTGCTAGAATCCAGCCAGTCTCCTGGGCCGTGGAGCAGGTGGAGAATGGATCTGAAAGGGCACGTGGAATATCCCCAGCTGACTCAGTTTCCTGGAGGTACAGAGAAAATTGTGTGTGTGTGTGTGTGTGTGTGTGTGTGTGAGAGAGAGAGAGAGAGAGAGAGAGAGAAGTAGAGGAATACTCACGGAAATTACTGAGTGTAAAGAAATGTTATTGATGGAACAGTTGTTTTACATGTAAGTTATACATTGTAAGAAAGTAAGTCTGAGGCCATTGCACAGGATCATACAGGAGTGTGGGGACTATAGCTTGTCCTTTGGAGTTCTTTTTCTCAGCACCAGCCCTGGTAGCTAGCACAGATGGAGTACTGAATATGTATTTATTAATTCTTTTTGTACTAGGGAAACAAATCTGAAGTCAAGATGTATTCACACAGTGTGATGGTTAATTTTATGTGTCAGCCTGATTGGCTAAAGGATTTCCAAATACCTGGCGAAACATTTCTAGCTATGTCTGCGAGGGCGTTTTTGGAAGAGATTTTTGAATCATTCAAAGAGAGCATTTGAATCAGTAGACTGAGTAAAGATCTGCTATCATGAGCTAATTGTGCAGACCCATTCTTTTGAGGGCAGAGAGAGGCATAAGGGTGAAATGTCTCTCTTCTTGAGCTGAAACTTCTGCCTTCTCCTCTCCACTGACATGGGAGCTTCTGGTTCTTCGGCCTTCTGACTATGGGACTTAGACCAGCATCTCTTCTCCTGCCCCCGGCCTTTGGCCTTGGACTTTATTATATTGACTTTCTTGCTTCTCCAGCTATGGATGGCAGATCATGGGACATCTAGACTTTCATAACTGTCCTAGTTAATTGCTGTAATAAATCTCCTCCTGTGTATATCTTTGTGTCCTATTGGTACTGTGTCTGTGGAGAAGTCCAATGCACAGTTTGGTTAGTTGAGTGTTCTCTAAACTGTACTGATGGCTATTGGAACTCCTCTTTTGGCAGGGACTGTCCTTGCTCAAATAACCTGATTGCTTATTTAGTCAATGAGGAGTGTCCTCAGAATGTTGTCCAAATTGAGCCTTTTCTTTGTTCTTTTTTTTAGCAGGATTTGTCTATTTGCAACTCTATTTTTCCCTTACAAACAAAAACTTTTTTTTTGTTTTAAAATCCTCCCTCGCCCCTCCCCCGGTTTCCAGCACTCTGCCCAGCTAACTTAAATGAACAGTGATGCTGCATCTGCTCATCCTTTTCTGTCTTTAGAAACAGCCACATGATGTGATTCTCAAGTGTTCCTTGAAGATCATCTCCATGATCAGGCTTTTTCTTTTAACCTCTGCTGATCTTGGCGGCCATCCTGGGAACCTTCTTCACATTTTGCATGTCAGTCTGTTCCTGGTCTAGAAGGGTATTAAGGATGTGGGATGATTATATGCTCTACTGCCTATTACATAGCTATCGTATTATAGAGCTTGTTCTTAAAATCTATCATGGGATATTATTTCTGACATATTTTCTCATTTCTTTCCTTATCTAAGTGTACAGATCTTTTAAAAATTTCTATTAAAATACGTTTTATTTCAATCTGTGTGCAACACTTATTTTAGACCTGTAAACATAGTATTATTTCTCATATAAAATGTGGTCCAGAAGCTGCAAACTCACTTACTGTGAGGGTCAGTCAGGTAGCAATAGTTGCCGAAGCTGCCAGATTGGAGAAGATAGAGTGATGTTGGGACACTGGAATGAGGAGTATATATATTTTTTTTACCTGGAACTATTAAAATTTAACTTAAAAACAAGAATGCTTTTCTGAGAAAAATCAATTTAAAAATTTTCTATAGACCTGACTCAGTCCCTGTTTTAAGTCACTGACAAAAACATTAATAACATGGAGGCTCTACTGACCTTCTTGCTCATTTATTCATTTAACGAACATTTATTGAATGCTGCAGAGTTCCAGGCATCCATTTAGGTATTGCACGTCTCAATAGAAATGCTAGCATTAATACTGATACTAAGAATGTGTCCTTGACTCTCAGGTTTTCTGGCTCTAGTAAAACAGGTAGAAAGTGATTGTCTAATTTTAGAACTATGTAGGGGTTTCCAGAGAGCTTGGAACCTAAAAATGGGGGGTGAGTGACACTTGAGGACTCAGTGCTTGACAGAAGAGCTAATATCTTGCTTAAGTCTCAAAAAATACATTTTTGGACTTGGGAATGTGGGAAAAGAGAAGTGTGAGAAAGGTAGACAGGAAACAGATTTTTTTTTTTTAAAGATTTTATTTATTTATTTGAGAGAGAGAGAGTGTGAGAGAGAGCATGAGCGAGGAGAAGGTCAGAGAGCGAAGCAGACTCCCCATGGAGCTGGGAGCCTGATGTGGGACTCGATCCCGGGACTCCAGGATCACGCCCTGAGCCGAAGGCAGTCGTCCAACCAACTGCGCCACCCAGGCGTCCCCAGGAAACAGATTTTGAAATCAACAGGTCAAACAGTATTGTTTTTCAAGAGATTTATATGTTTAGGAATGTTTGTTCCATCTGTTAAGGTTGGTAAAATTTTAAAAACTATTTCTCATAATGCTGGGGATAGTTCATTCTGGGTCACATTATCTTAGGTTTTTTTTTTTTAATTGCTCATCTCTTTTAAGATTTTATCTATTTGAGAGGGAGAGAGAGAGAGAGAATGAGCAGTGGGTAGGGCAGAGGATGAGACAGAGAGAGAGAGAAGCAGACTCCCTGCTGAGCAGGAAGCCCACCTTGGGGCTTCATCCCAGGACCAGGAGGAGATAATGACCTGAACCGAAGGCAGATGCTTAACTGACTGAGCTACCCAGGTGCCCCTCTAAGGTTGTTTTTTTTGAAAAAATTTGTGCTCTCTAACTATTCGTAATTAAGGCTAAATACTAGCATTTCTGGAATATCAGGAAATACTAACTAATGGGCTAAGGGAAGAAAAAGTCCAGCGATGCATCCCGTGTACTGTTAGCTTCTTGGAGTTTTATAATGTACACACTAAATGCCCCTTTGGCTCTTTTTTTGTTCTAGAACTATAACATTTTGTGAACAGTATTCTGTGGAACAGAAATTTATAATGCGCCGATCTGCCTTATAACAATATAATTGTTGAAAAATGAAAAGCTGTTGTCATCCAGGGATATCTGAGCTACCCTGCTCCCCAATAAAAGTCAACCTTTAATTCTTCTGCTAGTAGCAAAAACTTATTGAGCCCTTTACCAGTTTATTCTTCCCCTAAATTAACTTTTTATTGAAGAAGTTTGAGTAGTTATTTTCAAAATGACATAGTCCCATCTCTGATAAAGCCAAATGAAAGGTATTTGCGATGATCATATATAGTTTTGTAATAATGATTAATTGTGCCTCAGTGTTACCAGAGGCAGATTTAGGTGATTTCTTACTCGATGATTGCTGTTGCAAAAA
This sequence comes from Neogale vison, assembly GCF_020171115.1. NCBI lineage: Eukaryota > Metazoa > Chordata > Mammalia > Carnivora > Mustelidae > Neogale > Neogale vison. The sequence continues at coordinate 26,267,740 of NC_058096.1, forward strand.
GTATAAATAAAGAAGAGAGAGATTGTTGAGTATCGTAGAGTATCCATTTAATAAAATGAAAATCAGGTCTCTGCCTCCCTATGTGAAAATGCACATAAGGGCTATAGAATCACTAAGAAAATAGTGTGAATCTTAAGGCTAGTAGTGGTTTCAAAACAGGGCTAAATGACATTTTAAGAAGTATAATGAAAAGTGCCTGCTTTCTTTTAACTTTGGTAAGCACTGTTCAGTTTCTTTGCCTTTTTATTTTTTACAACACTGTATAGATAATTGGGGTTGAAAGTTAACCTGTTCTCAGTGAGAGCAATATCTAAGCCATGGGACACTTGTTTACTCATATTGTTCTTAAAGCTTTGCAGAGAAAAGCAAGCAGGATTCTCCCTAGAGGTTTTTTTTTTTTTTTTTTTTTTCAAAAGACCTGCTGATCTGTGTAGGAGGAGTAGACAGCAAACAGCAAGGTCTGTGTAACACTCAGGTATGAGCAGCCAGGCTAGACAAGAGTCAGAGCAAAAGAAACCAAAACTCACTTGAAAATGCTGCATTCAGCTTGGTTTGAATGTCAAAAAGTGAAAAACACTTGAAAGCGCATTGAATAGAGCACTGGTTAGATATATTAATGCATACACAAGAAATAAACAACTGAGCATTAAAATGAATGAGGTAAATCTTCACATACTGAGGAAAAATGTTCAATTTATTAGAAAAAAAAAGAAAACAGGTACAGAATAAAGTGTCAAATATGTTCTTCATTTTGCCTTCAATAAGATGTAGAAGAATATGTGGGCCTGGGATATTTCTGAAAACATGCATTGAAATGTTGATGATGGTTATCCACGAGGAGTGAGACGTGTGTCTGAATTGAGAATAAAACTTGCTTTTAAATGTATAAATCTTTGTGTGTGTGTGTGTATGTGTGTGTGTACACATTCTGTGGATTTACTATTTTGTAAAAAAAATAGAAGCCAGGTAAACCATGAATAAGTGAATTTGGTGGTAGTGTTGAGCGAGGCATCAGGAAGAGGTTTTTCAGCTGTGTACACTGGATGTCCATTCCCATAAACATCATGAGCATTCCTAGGAGAGGCCATTGGGAGTCACAGAGATTGAATGAATGGATTGTGGAATCAGGTAGATTCCAAGTAGAACAGGTTGGAATCTTAACTTTTTTTTTTTTTTTAAAGATTTTATTTATTTGGCAGATAGAGATCACAAGTAGGCGGACAGGCAGGCAGAGAGAGAGAGAAGGAAGCAGGCTCCCTGCTGAGCAGAGAGCCCGATGTAGGGCTCGATCCCAGAACCCTGAGATTATGACCCGAGCTGAAGGCAGAGGCCTAACCCACTGAGACACCCAGGTGCCTTGAATCTTAACTTTTATAAGCAGTAATCAATAACATGGTTGAACCTTGACTTCCTCATCTGTAAAATGGAAATAACAATTCTTGCCTTGTGTGGTATTATGAAGAAAGTGTATAGAACAATGCCTGCTATTATGGTTTCTATGTGATGGATTACCATCTTCCTTTTAACTATTTTAAATTTTATTAAATTGCTCTCATGCAATTTTTCTTTTCTGGATATCTGGAACAGAATAGTATATAGTATCTGGTAAACTTCTTTTTCTTTTTTAAAGATTTTATTTATCTATTTGAGAGAGAGAGAGAGCACAGGCAGTGAGGAGGGACAAAGGGAGAGGGAGAAGCAGGCCCCCTGCCGAGCAGGGAGCCCAATGCAGTGTTCAATTCCAGGACCCTGAGATCATGACCTCAGCCGAAGGCAGACCCTCAACCAACTGAGCCACTCAAGTGCCTGCCCCTATCTGGTAAACTCTTTTTTAAAAAATATAATGTATTATTTATTTCGGGGTGCAAGTCTGAGATTCATGATTCCTACACAATTCACAGCACTCACTATAGCACATACCCTCCCCAATGTCCATGACCCAACCACTCTATCCCTCCTCACCCCTTTCAACAACCCTCAGTTTGTTTCCTGAGATTAAGAATTTCTCATGGTTTGTCTCCCTCCCCGGTCCCATCTTGTTTCATCCCCCCCCCCCGCCCACAACCCACCTGCCCTGCCTTTCAACTTCCTCATATCAGAGATATCATATGATAATTGTCTTTCTCTGATTGACTTATTTTGCTCAGCATAATACCCTCTAGTTCCATCCATGTCATTGCAAATGACAAGATTTCATTTCTTTGGGTGCCTGCATAGTATTCCATTGTATATATATATATATATATATGCCACATTTTATTTATCCTTTCATCTGTTGATGGACATCTAGGCTCTTTCCATAGTTTGGCTATCGTGGACATTGCTGCCGTAAACATTCAGATGCTCGTGCGCCTTTGGATCACTACATTTGTATCTTTGGGGTAAATACCCAGTAGTGCGATTGCTGGGTTGTAGGGTAACTCTATTTTCAACTTATTGAGGAACATCCATCCGTACTGTTTTCCAGAGTGGGTGCAGCAGCTTGCATTCTGACCAACAGTGGAGAAGGGTTTCCCTTCCTCTGCATACTTGCCAACACCTGTCGTTTCCTGACTGGTTTATTTTAGCCATTCTGACTGGTGTGAGGTGGTATCTCACTGTGATTTTGATTTCTCTTTCCCTGATGTTGAGTGATGTTGAGCACATTTTCATGTGTCTCTTGGCCATTTGGATGTCTTCTTTGCAGAAATGTCTGTTCATGTCTTCTGCCCATTTCTTGACTGGATTATATGTTCTTTGGGTGTTGAGTTTGGTAAGTACTTTAAAGATTGTGGATACTAGCCTTTTATCTGGTATGTCATTTGCGAATATCTTCTCCCATTCTGTCAGTTGTCTTTTGGTTTTGTTGACTGTTTCCTTTGCTGTGCAAAAGCTTTTGATCTTGATGAAGTACAGTAGTTCATTTTTGCCCTTGCTTCGCTTGCCTTTGGCGATGTTTCTAGGAAGAAGTTGCTGTGGCTGAGGTCGAAGAGGTTGCTGCTTGTGTTTCCTCAAGGATTTTGATGGATTCCTGTCTCACATTGAGGTCTTTCATCCATTTTGAGTCTATTTTTGTATGTCATGTAAGGAAATGGTCCAGTTTCATTCTTCTGTGTGTGGCTGTCCAAACTTCCCAACACCTATCTGGTAAACTCTTAACATAATATTTCTCTAGATTTTTTTCTCCAAGTGAAGAATAAAGCTATTTTTTATACTTTGTCCCTGGATTATGTCTCTTTGCCCTAAGAATATCTTTTAATAGGTAGCCATCCAAAATTATGAGTCCTTGGACAAATCTTTCCTTCTTTACCTCTTTTCTCTCTTCCTTCCTTTTATATCTTTCTATCCTCTGCTTTGGCAGAAATGCTACCTGGAAATCTATTTTCATTTGAGATTTCTGCCATGAGAAACTATGCGAAAATAATCTATTCCTGAGATACATTTTTATTAATTTTTATATTATAGAAAAACCATCCCCAAGACCTTGGGAAATCATTTTCTAAAAATACACCCATACGTTTCTCTCTCTCTCTTCCTCTCTTTTTTTCCCCCTGTATGAGCCTCTATCTTACCTCCTGAAAAATGGATTTATCACATTAGCTATTTTACTAAGATCTTATAATATAGGATTCATGGGATGGTTTGTTTCATGTGTCAACTTGTCTAGACTATAATATCCAGTTATTCAATCAAACACTAATCTAGATGTTGCTGTGAAGATATCTTTTAGATGTAGTTAATATCTACAATCAGTTGACGTTAAGTAAAGGAGGTTATCCTGTATAATATAGGTGGGTCTCATCCAATCAGTTGAAAGACCGTAAGAGCAAAACTAGAGTTTCTCTGAGAAAAAAGAAATTTTGTCTGTGAATGCAGCCATAGCTCCTGCCTGAGAGTTTCTAGCCCCTGTCATGGCCCATGTCTGTAGGCCCCAGACTCCAAGAAGCCTTGTTTAGCCAAATCCTACAGTTGCAGAAGCTAATTCCTTGAAAAAAAATCTGTGTGTGTGTGTGTGTGTGTATTTATTGGTTCTACTTTTCTGATACAAATTTGACTCATAAAGATAATTTTTTTTAAAGATTTTATTTATTTACTTGAAAGAGAGAGATCATAGTAGGCAGAGAGGCAGGCAGAGAGAGAGGAAGGGAAGCAGGCCCCCTGCTGAGCAGAGAGCCCAATGCGGGACTCGATCCCAGTACCCCGAGATCACGACCTGAGCCGAAGGCAGCGGCTCAACCCACTGAGCCACCCAGGTGCCCAACTCATAAAGATAATTTTGATGCTGAGAGTAGAGTCTACTGTAACAAATAACCTAAAAACGTTGAAGTGGCTTTGGAAATGGATAACGGGTAGAAGTTGAAAGCATTTTGAGGTGCATGATAGAAAAAGTCCAGATTTCCTTGAAGAGACTGTTGATGGAAATGTATAAGCTTATTTGGAAATACGGTCTTTGCAGATACAATTAAGTTAAGGACTTTAGGATGAGATTACTCTGGATTTAGAGTAGACCCTAAATCCAATGACTAGTGCCCTTATAAACAGAAAGGAGAGGAAGATTTGAGACACACAGAGACACAGAGGAGAACACACAAAAAGCAAGACCATTTGAAGCTGGAGGAAAAAAATTGAAGTAATGTTTGTACAAGCCAAGGAATGTCAAGGACAATGACAGTCATCAGAAGCTATAAGAGAGGAATGAAATAGATTGTTTCTCTGAGCCTCCAGAAGAACTAACCAGCTGATACCTTGATATCTGACCTCTGGCCTCCGAAATTGTGTGAGAATAAATTTCTGTTCTTGTATGTCAGTTTGTAGTATTTGTTATGCAACCCTGGAAAAGTAATACAGTGTATATTCCAAAAAGATAAAATACTTATATTTTGCTCCCAAGGTATATACTGTTAATTTTTAAAAAGCTTTTCATTTTAATTCCAGTATAGTTAACATACAGTATTACATTAGTTTCAGGGATGTAATATAGCGAGTCAGCAATTCTGTACAATACTCAGTGCTCAGCATGATAAGGGTACTCTTGGTTCCCATCACCTATTCCACCCATCCCCACCCACCTACCCTCTGGTAACTGTCAGTTTGTTCTCTATAGTTAAGAGTCTGTCTTTAGGTTTGTTTCTTTTTTCTCCTTGTTCATTTGTTTTGTTTCTTCAATTCCACATATGAGTGAAATCATATGGTATTTGTCTTTTTCTAACAGACTTATTTTACTTAGCGTAATACTGTCTAGCTCCATCCCTGTCAATGCAAATGGCAAGATTTCATTCTTTTTGATGGCTGAATAATATTCCACATGTGTGGGGTGTGGGTGTGCGTGTGTGTGTGTGTGTACACACTTCATTTTCTTTAGTCATCTGTTGATGGACATTTGGGCTGCTTTCATAATTTGGCTATGGTAAATGATGCTGCAATAAACAGAGGGGTGCATATGTCCCTTCAAATTAGTGGTTTTATAGTCTTTGGGTAAATGCCCAATAGTATGATTACTGGATCATAGAGTAGTTCTATTTTTAATTTTTTGAGGAACCTCTGTACTGTACTGGCTGTATCAGTGTGCATTCCTACCAATAGTGCATGAGGGTTCCTTTTTCTCCACATCCTCACGAACACTTGTTTCTTGTGTTGCTGATTTTAGCCATTCTGGCAGGTATGAGGTGCTATCTTATTGTAGTTTCTTTTCTTTTTTAAATTTTATTTATTCATTTTAGAGAGAGAGTGAGCAGGGGAGGGGCAGAGAGCAGGGGGGAAATCTCAAGCAGATGCCCTTCCAAGCACAGAGCCCAAACACAGGGCTTGATCCCATGACCCCAAGATCATGACCTGAGCCAAACCAAGTCAGATGCTTAACCAACTGTGCCACACAAGTGCCCCTCATTGTAGTTTTATTTGTATTTCCCTGATGGTGGGTGATACTGATTGTTCTTTCGTGTGTCTGTTGGCCATCTGTATCTTTTCTATACTGTTATATTTTTGAGTTTACATGTCAAGTAGGTTGAGAATGGAATTAAAATATTGCTTTATTTGACCAGGAGTGCTATACTTTCCATATTAGAAGAAATATACGGTACTAAGGAGTTGTGAATGCGGACAGAGATGATGTAATCCAGTGATCCCCAACATTTTCCCTATTGGAACAAATATCAAGGATGATTATGTTCAGATGCAGAACACTGTCATAAATATTCTCTGATTTGAGAAATGCCAGTGAATTTTGCAGGAAAATAAAGCATATAGAGCTATAGACTTTTTTTTCAAACTCAACTAGTTTTATCTTTTTCCTTTTAAAAACATGTACATAAAGTCATTAAGAAATTTTCAATTAGTCAAGTATAATTTATGAGAATTATAATAATTCATAATAACCCAACTCTTAAAGGTCAATAAAGTCTATTATATGATACAAAGTAGACTGTGTGCTATGAGCAATTTCATCTTTGTTGTTTGAAACTACTTCATTTATTCCACCTTAAAAGTGCCAGTGACTGGGGCACCTGGGTGGCTCAGTTGATTGTCTGCCTTCAGCTCAGGTCATGATCCCAGGATCCTGGGATCGAGGCCCTCAATGGGTTCCCTACTCAGCGGGGAGTCTGCTTTTCCCTCTCACTCTCCCTCTTTCAAACAAACAAACAAACAAACAAACAAACTTAAAATTTGCCATTAAAAAAAATGCCATGCACTGGTTTCAGTGTTATAATGGGGACATACTTGGAACAGCTATACAGTTTTAAAACAAAATTATCCGTAAATCTTCGTAGTTTAATTATTATTAGTTTGAACTACTTGTGACTCATGGCCCAGTTGCTCATGATACAACAGTGTCATGATGTTGGGGTTGTGAATTATTGCACTAGTTCAGCTCTGTCTTTTTTCAGAGATTAAAAAAGAACTAAAGAGTAACTTAGGACCTCATGGTGCACTAATAATAGGACTGGGGATGGAGGGTAGTTAGGGGGGAAGGGAAGTAAGTCACTATAGAGTATATACCATGCACCTGGTGTTGTCCTAGGCATTTTCTACACATTCTCCTCACTTTTCACAACTCTTCAAGGTAGATGTTAATTTTTTCACTGTACAGAGGAGATAATAGATTCTCAGACAGTTTAACAGCTTGTTTAATAACATACAGCAGATAAGTCACCCAGCAGGGATTTAACACAAGTCTAAATCTCCTATTACGCTGCTGTGCTTAAAAATAGAACCCATGCCTCTTAACTTCAGTTTTATGCTATAAACCACATTAAATTTTCTCTCTAATTAGAAAAAAAGTTATAAAAAGGCAAATCTGTGCACTAGTCTGGTATTATCAGGATGTATTTCTACTCACATAGACTTACATTTGTCTCCATAATTTGTTACGTATTTTGCTGATTATTTTCAGATCAAAGTTGCACTCCCCTATGTGTCTGGTAGCTATTGAAAAAAAAATATTTAGACTGATCAAAAGGGTAAGCAGTGTTAACAAAATCACTGAAAATGATTGATCATTTCTCCAAATACACTTAGTTGACAATTTTTTTTCTTTAACACTAGTTGAACTTAATTGTTATTTTGGCACTTTGTTGTATTTCACTTTAATTTAATCATTAAAAAACTGATTTTTGAGATAATTTAGATAAAATTGGCTTTAGTAAATGGTATGATGTTTAAGTGAAATCTGTATCGTTCCAATTTTAGTATATGTGCTGCCGAAGCGAGCACTGTTTAAGTGAAATCTTAAAAAAACTAATACTTACATTGGTATGGTCAATCAGTTACTCAATCATACACATTATTTTGTCTATATGGCCTTAAAATAAATGTGAATTATAAGTACAGTGATAATAGATTTTTTTCTGTCATATCCCCATATAAACTACCATTAAATAATTTATTTTCAATGGCAAGCTATGACATTTCTAGTTCAAAAGTTATGTTCAATTACATCATTTTTACAATAACAAGAATTGTGGTCAGAGATGTTAGAATAACTTTAATTGTGCTTATTTCATTTATGAACTTTCTTTTGTGCTATTACCATCCAATTAAAAAAAAACACATTATTTTATGAAGGATTCACTTTTCGCCTAGGAGTCTGAATTTGCTTAGTTGTTTTTATCATCTAAATCTATAATTTATTTTTCATGAATGTACTACATCTATCATTTATTTACCCATCCATCCATCTTTTCTATAAACATATCTGTAAATAGTAGTTGATTTGTTGAAACAATCCAAGTTTTACTCTTTAGAATTCACTTCAGAAAGTTTAGTGAATTTGAAATCATAAGAAACTTTAGTATATCTCCATATAAAATAGAGGAGAAGTTACATTCTAATAGAAAATTCAGATTTTCTTTAGGGCTTAGGTTGATACTTTTGAAATAATAGAAACTTTTAAAGCAAAATTATGAGTCCAGCTGTGATAGACCATGTCAGTTACATATTAAAATGCTTTTTTATGTGTTCATTCATTTTTAAAAATTTTTTTAAAATGTATTTTCATCGTAACAGTATTCATTGTTTTTGCACCACACCCAGTGCTCCATACAATCTGTGCCCTCTCTAATACCCACCACGTGGTTCCCCCAACCTCCCACCCCCTGCCCCTTTAAATTGTTTTTCAGAGTCCATAGTCTCTCATGGTTCACCTCCCCTTCCAATTTCCCTCAAATTTCTTCTCTCCATCTCCCCTTGTCCTCCATGTTATTTGTTATGCTCCACAAATAAGTGAAACCATATGATAATTGACTCTCTCTGCTTGACTTATTTCACTCAGCATAATCTCTTCCAGTCCCATCCATGTTGCTACAAAAGTTGGGTATTCATCCTTTCTGATGGAGGCATAATACTCCATAGTGTATATGGACCACATCTTCCTTATTCATTCATCCATTGAAGTGCATCTTGGTTCTTTCCACAGTTTGGCGACCATGGCCATTGCTGCTATAAACATTGGGGTACAGATGGTCCTTCTTTTCACTACATCTGTATTTTTGGGGTAAATACCCAGTAGTGCAATTGCAGGGTCATAGGGAAGCTCTATTTTTAATTTCGTGAGGAATCTCCACACTGTTTTCCAAAGTGGCTGCACCAACTTGCATTTCCACCAACAGTGTAAAAAATGTTTTGAATGATCCAAACTAAATACAATTTATATCTTTTTTTCTTCCAAATAAAATTATAAGTAATTAAAGTAAACACTGTTGTAAGGAAGGAAAAAATATGACTATTGAGTTGTTCTATATGGCATACTGCAGCTGCTTCAAATCTTTTGTGGATTTGTCTAATTAGAAGGAAGAAAGGAAGGTAGGAAGGAATGGAAATATTCATGAATATGCTCTAGTAAACCTCCTCACAGAAGGCTTTGTTAGTCCATAGGAGTGCTTTTAAAAACCCAGTGGCAGTGTGAAGAAAGCAGGATTAGGAGAGGAAGAAGTTGAACTGGGAGGCACTTGCAGTAGAGATCTTTAGCTCTCCTAGGGGGAGATCTGGAAATGTAAAGATTTCTAATTGAGTCAAAGGGCTGTGTATTTCTACCACTGCATCATTCATTGATCATAGGCTGCCCTGAGGAAGTGGCCTGACATAGGGTCGTTGGCTAAGGACAGTTTCTGGAGAGGGACTCATGGGCAAGCTGTCTACAGTCCACACTCCCAGGAGCTAAGGGAGTGAGTGGGTGCTTGGAGTCAGACTTGGTCAGCATACAATATTATGCACCAGAATGGAAAACTCTTTTGACATAAGTGAGCCTAGGCTCACTTTTTTTTTATAATTCTTTAAAAAATACTCTTTTAATATAAACATCCTATTCGAGATAATTAAGTAATTCCCATGGCCTTCTCTACAGTGAGAGCCCTATCTAAATTGCTGTTGGATGTTTTTGTTATGAACTTGTTTAGATCTTTTGGGTCTCTGCCCTAGGCCAATCATTCCTACCTCTCCTTATAGGATGCTGACTGGTCCTGCTTAACACAGAACAGTTTCTGGCAATGATTGCTTACCTGACGTCCAGTCATTGTCAACATCTATCTCTGTACTACTGGATATCCTGCTACTGGGTCCCCCTCACCCTGATGAATGGGTGCGTCAGTAGAGTACGAAAGGGACAGGAGATGGGGTACTCTCATGCTTTCAGTATTGTGCCAGTATCATGACAACCTGCTTCCCTGTTGGCTGGTCATACACCAGCCCTGGCCCCGCTAGAGTGAGCTTTTTCTTTGGGGACTTAGTTTACTTCCCAGTCTAAAGCAGTATTCAGACTAATTCTGACTTAGCCCTAGACTTTCTCCACAACGTAAAAACAATGGGAATACCCTGTGTACTGGTCTTATTATTCATCTCTAATGTCAAGTTGCAAGAATTCAGCAAGGTAGATTTTGAACATTGGAAAATTTATGTGTCATATTTAAAATAGAATGAAATTTTCTAAGTTTTTAAAGGGCTAAAATCTAGTGCCCCTTTAGCCAAAATGAACTTAGTAGAGGTTGGAACCTTTATTTCTAAATCCCATGCTGTACACAATTAATTTTGTGTACTTTGAGAATTTATAGCTGTATGGAAAATGAATGGTTTGTTAAATTTAACACACTATGATTCTAGGTTAAAACAAGAGAACTACTTTGATTCATTAAATAACTCTGGTTGTTACTCTCTTGATTTCTGCTCAGCCACATCATTCAAGAAAAGGAGGAAGGGGATGTGTTAGTTTGTTGATTCTCTTCTCTATTTTATTCCCAGATCAATTGTTTATACCTCTCTCTCTTTTTTTGAGTTCTAGGTTTAGGCTCAGTTTACCACTTGAAGGGCAATAAATTCAAGACAAAAGACAATGCCCCTATTGCCCATTCAGATGACCAATAATAGGAAAACATAATCTCCATAATAAAGGTATACTTTGGAGGAACAGAACTATATTCTATGTGTAAAATAATAATGACTTGGTGAATTTACATAACAAAGCTGGGATTCCACTCAAAATCATTTTCTTTAGTGACAGACAGTGAGACTTTAAGTATTTGAAGTATGTAAAAATTTTGATCAAACTAACTTGAGTACAAAAACAAAGCCAAATTATCAAAGTCATGAAAACTGAAGTCTCAAGTACATAAGTATGCTTTGCCAGAATTATACCCTAAATTTATTCACGTAACAGACATTTAACACACATCCAATATCGATATACCATCAACTTAGAAGTGGTGTGTTTTTGAGAGGGACCCCAGCAACATGCCTAAGAAGATGTTTCTAATCAATGTTCTCCCCTGAACAAAAATAATTTGGTATCCATGCCTGGACAAAAGTGCCTTTGTGGGAGCTGTGGCATCCAGTATCTTGTGCCAAGGGACCCTGGAGGAGTCTTCCCCACTATGCACTTGTTATTAGGCATACAGATCCCCATCTTAGCTGTGGATCGTGCAGTAGCCTATGAACTGCCTTCAGCACCTCTTGGCAGTGGTCCTGTAGCCCTCGGAAAACACTTGTAGGACAATACCCATGGATGAGAAAAATGAAAGAAAGGGACTTTTGCCCTTTGTGTGACTTGCTTCTTTTTATTAAAATTTTAAGCACAAATTCTGTAATCTCTGCAGCTTCTGCCAAAACTTTACTAAGCCTTGAAAGTTCCTAATCATGTTACTGTTGTATGATACAAAAAGAATTCTTTTATTTTCCTTCCTGACTTTTCCCTTCTTCATGGTTTTCTTCTTCTTTTTTTAATCACCTTATTCTTCTTCATAAGCTTATTTTTATTTTATGTTCCATTTTCATAATCTCTTCATTTTTTTCACATTTTCTTTTTTTGAAGATTTTATTTATTTATTTAACAGAGAGAGAGAGAGAGAGAGACAGTGAGAGAGGGAACACAAGCAAGAGGAGTGGGAGAGGGAGAAGCAGGCCTCCTGCTGAGCTGGGAGCCTGATGCGGGACTCGATCCCAGGACCCTGGGATCATGACCCTCATGAGCCGAAGGCAGACACTCAACGACTGAGCCATCCAGGAGCCCCTGAATGGTAACATTTCTTATCAATAGCTTTTCTTGGAATAAAAAAAAATAGAATTAAGTCAAGAGAAAATTCCTAACATTTCTACCTAGACAACAAATACATGATATTATTTTGAATAATACTAGAAGCTTTTTAGAAAAACAAAATCATTTGTGTTCATTTTTAAATATCATATCTATACATGAAAATGGTTTAAATTCATTTTAAAAACTCTGAATTATGGCACTATTTGACATTGTGTGGACTGCTTAAAATCAAATATCCAATTCCATTAAAAGTTAAGTTTAATGGATTTTTGTCAATTCCATTTTCTATTTTGTTCTTTCATATAAGAGAGCCACCTCAGAGTATCATTCACATGTTGTTATCTAGAAATCCTTTATTTCTACTCTCTAATATAATAGGTTGTCAAGAACTGTGACAATTCTAAGATTTTACCCTGCTTGTAAGGTAAGAAGTTAGCGACCACAGTTTCATGGACATTGTCAGAAGATGCAAGACTCCTGGGTCAAAGTTTATTTCAGAGATAGCAGAGATAGCAGTAGGAGGATCATCAACATCCTATATCAGAATCATTTCTGTGAGAGTAAGTTAAACTGGTTAGATGGGAAGGTCTCCCCTTATCTGAATCTTTTTTTTTTTTTTTAATTTTTTAAAAAGATTTTATTTTTTAAATCTCTTTAAATATTTTTAAAAAAGATTTATTTGGCAGACAGAGATCACAAGTAGGCAGAGAGGCAGGCAGAGAGAGAGGAGGGGAAGCAGGCTCCCCACCAAGCAGAGAGCCTGACAAGGGGCTTGATCTCAGGACCCGGGATCATGACCTGATCTGAAGGCGGAGACTTTAACTCACTGAGCCACCCAGGCGCACCCCCCCACTTATCTGAATCTTACAGAAGGAGAAGTTTCCGTGGCCATTACTGATGGCCAGCTTCCTGAAAAGACCACTGAAATAGTAAGCAAAGTTAAGTTAAGCAAAATGAAATTTATTACTCTCCAGTAAGAGAAGCCACCCTCTTGACAGAATCTTAGAGTATCTTAGAGAAGGAGAGATTAAGGACAGATATTTGTAAGAATTTGGGGCTTAGGGGGTACCTGGGTGGCTAAGTGGATTAGGCGTCTGCCTTCGGCTCAGGTCATGATCCCAGGGCCCTGGGATTGAGCCCGTCATGGGGCTCCCCACTCTGGGGGAGATGGCTACTCACTCTCCCTCTGCCTGCTGCTCCCCTTGCTTGTGCTCTGTCAAATGAATAATTTAAAAAAATCTTTAAAAAAATACTTAAAAAAATTTTGGGATTTGGTTTTAGGAGGTTTATCAATGATGGGGCTAATTGGAATTGAACAGTCCTATGACATAATTATTTAAGATTAATGAGCACAGCAAGGTGAGGGTTTTGAAGTAAGTTTTGATATATAGAGAGTCATTTTTAAAAAATATTTTACTTATTTGTTTGAGAGAGAGAGACAGTGAGAGAGAGCATGAGAGGGGAGAAGGTCAGAGGGAAAAGCAGACTCCCCTTGGAGCTGGGAGCCCCATGTGGGACTTGATCCCAGGATTCGGGACCATGACCCCAGCGGAAGGCAGTTGCTTAACTAACTGAGCCACCTAGGTGTTCCATAAAGAGTCATTTAATAACCTTTTAAATTATGTGTATGTTTGTAGGAGGAGCTAGTTAGTCTGATGAGCAGTCTATTGTTTTGATAGGGGACTAGTTGAATAGTTGCCTATTTGGGTAAATGGATTTTCAGGATTTCTACAATTGTACCTTAATAACAAGAATTTCCCGTTATAGTAAAGTCATGTTCATATGCACAATCTTAGTCCTTGATCCTATTAAGTTAGTTGTAGGCAGTTTTTTCTGTCAAGGCATTAATTCATTAGTCCAAGGAGATCGTCTAATTGATTAAATAGAAGAAAATTGATGGGCAGGAGAGTTGAAGATGTAATTTGGAAAAAGAGGAGCTAGAGCCCAAACTGAGAGCTGGAGGTAAGGGTGTGATAGTGGAATGACCAGTCTGTTTAGTGAATCATAAGGTGTCAAGCAAATGGAATGAACCTCAAAATCATAACAGGATAGGATGGTTCAAGACATTGAACCCTCCAAGATAGGAAATGGGAGAGTAGCTCCTGTGGCTACTCAAAGGCACCAGAACCAGGTAGGCATGTGTGGTATTAGTAAAAGAATTGTCTGTTGTCCTGTGTTCCTGGCACCGAGCTCCTAAAACCACTGGGAATCTCCTGAGTGATAGGACTGTCTTTATTATGCTAATGACGTGACTCATGCTGGGCCCCTAAATAGCTTCAGGATGTAGGCTGGTCATCAGAAGAACCAACCATGTGATTAGAAGGTTGTAACTTTGGGTCATCCTGACCTCGGCTTGGAAATAGCTGGAGATTGTGTTCAGTCATGTCGCCAGTATTTAATCAGTCATGCTTCTGTAAAGAAACCCCAATAAAAACTGTAGATACTGAACCCCAGTGGAGTTTCTTGTTTGGTGAACACCGTACATGTGCCGGGAGGATGCTATGCCCGGACTCCATGAGGAATAGCAAGGCAGCTCTGCATGTCCTTCTAGACCTTGCTCCATGAATCTCATTTGTCTGTTCCTCATATGTGTATCCTTTATAATAAAATGGTAATCATAAGTCTAGTACTTTCCTAAATTCTGTGAGTTGTTCTAGCGATTTATTAAAGAGGAAGGGGATAATGGGGACCTCCTGAATGGGTAGCTAGTTGATCAGAAGTGCAGGGGCCTGGGGGACCTTCTGAGACTTGCGGCTGCCCTCTGAAGTGAGAGCAGTCTTGTGGAAAACTGAGTCCTTAAACTGTGAAGTCTGGTGCTAATGTGGTGTCCTAAATGCATTGCAATACAGCCGATTGGTGTTAGACCATTTGAGGTGGAAACAGAATAGAGTACCACCGAATAATTTCCTTTGGTTAAAGTGGGTGGGAAGTTTCAGCCTCCTTGGGTATAGGTAGCTGGAACTAAGAAATATATTCTTGGTAAAAGTAGGAAAAATAAAGAAAAGAGAAGTTTCTTTTTTATGGTTTCTTTTAAAAAAATCATTAAAGTCTACTTCATTTCCTTAAGTCATCAGATTACTTTCCAATTCAGAAATATGTAATATGACCTTTATTTTTGGGGTTTTGCTTCTCTGATTGTTTCAGCCTTTTAATGATGAGTAATACAACTTTCTAGTAGTGTAAAGCTTTTTAAAAATTTTTTTAATTTAAATTTTTTTTTTAAATTAAGGATGTGTTCTAAGTATAACAGAACAGTTCATAATTAACTTGATTTCCCCAGGTATTTTGATGCTTAAAAGGAAGGAGGAAAGGAGAGATGCAGAAGATGTATATTCAAAATTCCTATTGGGATACTGGCAGCAGCCTCAATCACTGGAGGCATTTCACTTCTTTTTACACCTACAGCTATATAAAGCAGTAGTTCCCTAGCTAATTGAAATAAAATAATACCAGAATTGCCAGAAGTGAAATGTTCAGATTACATGCTTTGCTGCTTAAAACATATCAGTAACATTTGAGTTTTTTTTCTACTTTATTTTTATTTCTATGGTAAAGAGAATGTCAGCTATCACAGATAGCAAGAAGAATGGGAGATTAACATAAAATCCAGTCTCTGCTTCAGTCTCACCTCATAAAATGTGTGGAAATTAAGAGCATTTTATATGCATTCTTGTCATTATTACAAAAATCTTAAAAAAACACTGTAAAAAAATCTTTCTTGATTCTTGGGAAGATGCATCTCTAGTGTTTGTGAAAATGACTTGAAACAAATCTAAGTTATTTTCCAGACTAGATCAGGACTTGTAAATAACCTCTATTCTATTTCTGGAATTTTTCATTTGTATCAAAATCTTCTCTAGACAATGCTACCATGACTTTGTAGTTCACTATATATTTATCAAAACTTCTGCTCATTACAACAGAAGTTCACTAGGTTGAGTTTTGCAAAGAACCTGGTTGAGAAATACCAGCAAACTTAAAATTATTAGACTAAGGATGCTAGTAGCTTTAATATAACATGAAATATAAAAAATGTATAAGAGAGTATAAACCATGTTTTAGAATCAGTTGCTGCTTTACACCTGATTAAATTATAATGTTAGTTTTGTAAATGATCATTTTTCTGATTATCAAATTTATTTTATATTTTTATTCAGCATTCTTCTCCAAATGAGAGACTTCTCTTTAAGTTTTCTCTTTTCCTTTTTTGGGTGAATTCACATATTTAAAAAAAAATTTGATGTATTGTAATATATCACTCCCATTATTATGGTGCTCAAATTTTCACCAGTTTGTGTCTCAGTTCTGCTAATAGCATTATTGAGATATAATTGACATATAGTACATTGTACTATTAAAACTGAATATTATTGACATACAGTATCCTATTTTAGGTGTACATTATAGTGATTCAGTATCGTTATACATTATGAGAGGATCCTCACGATAATTCTGGTTACCATCTGTTACCATACAGAATTATTACAGTATTATTGGCTATATTCCCTACGCTATACATTACCTCTCCATGACTTACTTATTTTATAATTGGAAGGTTGTACCTCTTAATCCCCTTCACCTATTTCTCCCATTTCCCCAACCCCTTCCACCTCTGTGACCAGTAGTTTCTTTTATCTGTTAGTGTGTTTTTGTCTTGTTTGTTCATTTGTTTTTTAGATTTCACATATAAGTGAAGTCATGTGGTAGTCGTCTTTCTCTGACTTATTTCAATTACCATAATACCCTCTAGGTCTATCCATGTTGTTGGAAATGGCAATATTTTATTCTTTTTACGGCTGAGTAATATTCCTTAGGCTTCTATATCTTGGCTACTGCAAATAATGCTGCAGTGATCATTAAAGGTGCATATGTGTCTTCACTTCACTTCACTTCACTTCAAAAATTAGTGTTTTAGGGGCACCTGGGTGGCTCAGTGGGTTAAAGCCTCTTCCTTCAGTTCGGGTCATGATCCCGGGGTCCTGGAATCTAGCCCCTCATTGGGCTTTCTGCTTGACGGGAAGCCTGCTTCCTCCTCTCTGTCTCTCTGCCTGCTTCTCTGCCTACTTGTGATCTCTGTCAAATAAATAAATAAAAAAATCTTAAAAAAAAATCAGTGCTTTAATTTTCTTCAGGTATTTATCCAGAAGTGGAATTTCTGTATTGTACACTAGTTCTATTTTTAATTTTTTTAGGAATCCCCATACTGTTTTTATAGTGGCTGTACTGATTTACGTTTCTACCAACGACGTTTGCTTTATTCCACATACTCACCAACACTTATTATTATTATTATTTTTTGGTCTTTTTGATAATAGCCAATCTGACAGGTATGAAGTGATGTCTTTTTGGGTTTTTTATTTGCATTTCCCTGATGATTCATGACGTTGATTCTTTCATGTGCCTGTATGCCCCTTCTGTGTCTTCTTTAGAAAAATGTCTATTCGAGTCCTGTGGCCATTCTTTTTAAATTCTACTTTGAATTCTTTAAAAAGTTTTTTTATTCTTAAATTCCACTATGGTTAATGTGCAGTGTTACATTAGTTTCAGTTCTACAACATAGTGATTCAAGAATTTTACACATTACTCAGTGCTCATCATGGTAAGGGTATTCTTAATACCTTTCACCCAGCTCACCCAAGTCCCCACCCACTTTGCCTCTGGTAACCACCAGTTTGTTCTCTATATTTAAGACTTTTTTTTTGGTCTTTTTTTCCTTTGTTTGTTTTGTTTCTTAAATTCCACATGTGAATGAAATCATATGGTATTTGTCTTTCTCTGACTGACTTATTTTCCTTAACATTATAATTTCTAGCTCTGTGTTGTTGCATATGGAAAGATTTTATTCTTTTTTAAAGGCTGAATAATATATATTAATATATACTTATATATTAATTATGTTATTATTGTAGTTTCTATATTATAATTATTATATATTAATGTCATCTATAGATGGACACCTGAGTTGCTTCCATAATTTTACTATTGTAAATAATGCTGCTATAAACATAGAGGTGCATATATCTTTTGAATAAGTATTCTTTTCTTTTCTTTTCTTTTTTGTGTTTTCATTTTCTTTGGGTAAATACACAGTAGTGGAATTACTGTATCATATGGTAGTTCTATTTTTAATTTTTTTGAGGAAACTCCATATTGTCCTCCATATTGTTTTCAACCATGGCTGAACCAGTTTACATTTCCACCAAAAGTGCATGAGGGTTCCTTTTTCCCCTATTCAAGTCCTCT
Organism: Neogale vison; assembly: GCF_020171115.1. Classification (NCBI taxonomy): domain Eukaryota; kingdom Metazoa; phylum Chordata; class Mammalia; order Carnivora; family Mustelidae; genus Neogale; species Neogale vison. The sequence goes on from NC_058096.1 coordinate 26,285,981, forward strand.
GCCCATTTTAAATCAGATTATTTGCTTTTTGGTGTTGAGTTGTGTAAGTTCTTTATATATTTTGGTATATATAGTTCTTTATATATTATATATATATATATATAACTATATATACCCAATAAGGGGTTAATATATAGCTATAACTAATATAACTATATATATATATAGTTCTTTATATATTAACCCCTTATTGGATAGGTCATTTGCAAATATCTTCTCCCATTCCGTATATTCTCTTTTGTTGATAGTTTCCTTTCTTGTGCAAAAGCTTTTTATTTTGGTGTAGTCCCAATAGTTTAATTTTACTTTTGTTTCCTTTGTCTTAGGAGACACATCGAGAAAACTGTTACTGTGTGTGGCTGATATTAGAGAAATCACTGGGTGTGTTCTCCTCTAGGATTTTTATGGTTTCATGTCTTATGTTTAAGTTTTTAATACATTTTGAATTTATTCTTGTGCATGGTGTTAGAAAGTAGCTGTCCAGTTTTCCCAGCACCATTTATTGGAAAGACATTTCTCCTTTCTATATTTTTCCTTTCTATATTCTACCTCTTTTGTCATAGATTAATTGACCATATAATTGTGGGTTTATTTTTGGGATGCCCATTCTGTTACATTGATCCATGTGTCTATTTCTGTGGCAGTACCATAGTGTTTTGATTACTACAGCTTTGTGATACTCCAGAATTGTGATACCTCCAGTTTTGTTTTCATTTTTCAAGATTGCTTTGGCTATTCAAGATCTTCTGTGGTTCCATATACATTTTAATATCATTTGTTCTAGTTCTGTGAACAATGCTGTTGGGATTTTGGTAGGGATTGGATTGAATCTGTGGATTGCTTTGGGTAATAAGGACATTTTGATAGTATTCTTCTAATCCATGAGCATGGAATATTTTTCAATTTGTATTATCTTCAATTTCTTTTATAAGTGTTTTGTAGTTTTCATAGTACAGGTCTTTTGCCTCTTTGGTTAAGTTTATTCCTTGACATTTGGTTTTTTGGTGCAATTATAAATTGTATTATTTTCTAAATTTATCTTTCTGTGACTTCGTTGTTAGTGTATACAAATGCTACTGATTTCTGGGTATTAATTTTGTACACAATTCTAGTAATTTTGTAATTACTAGATGTAATTTTAGTAATTTTGGTGGAGTCCTTAGGATTTTTCTATGTATAGTACTATGGCATTTACAGATAGTGACAGTTTAACTTCTTCTTTACCCATGTGGGTGTCTCTTTCTTTCTTTTTCTTTTCTGATTGCTGTGGCTAGGACTTCCAGTGTTATGTTGAATAAAAATGGCAAGAGTGAATGTCCTTGTCTTGTTCTTGACCCTAGAGGGAAAGATCTTAGTTTTTCACTAAGAAAAAGTGTATGATGTTAGCTGTGCATTTTTGAGATAAGGCCTTTATTATATTGGGATATGTTCCTTCTAATTCCACTTTGAGAGTTTCTACAATAAATGGATGTTAATTCTTGTCGAGTGCATTTTCTGTATCTAGTGAAATGATCAAAAGATTTTTATGCTTTGTTTTGTTGAAGTGGTATATGATATTGATTGATTTGTGAATATTGAACCATCCTTGTATCCTGGGAATAAATTCCACCTGATAATGGTGAATGCTCATTTTAATTCTTTGAATCCATGAGTATGGGATATCGTCCCATTTATTTGTGCCTTTTCCCCAATTTTGTTTGTTAGTATCTTATACTTTTCAGTGTGCAGGTCTTTATCTCCTTGATTAATTATTGCTTGGTAGGTATTTCATTCTTTTACTTGTAATTGTGAATGGGATTGTCTTCTTTCTTTTTTTTCCTGATAGTTTCTTTTCTGTGTATAGAAAAGCAACATAGTTTGTGTATTGATTTTATATCCTAAACATCATTGCATTTATTTATTCTGTTTCTTGGTAGAGTCTTTAGAAATTTCTATATATAAAATCATGTCATCAACAAATAGTGACAACTTTACTTCTTCCTTTCCAATTTGGATGCCTGTGTTTCTTTTTCTTGTCTACTTGCTGTGATTAGGACTTCCAGTCCTTTGTTGAATAAAAGTAGCAAAAGTGGTCATTTCTCTCATTTCTATTTTAGAGGGAAAGCTTATAGCTTTTTCACCATTGAGTATGTTGTTAGTCGTGGGCTCATCATATTGGTTTTTATTATGTTGAGAGTTTTTATCATAAATGGATGTTGAGTTTTACCAAATGCTTTTTCTGCATCTGTTAAGATAATCATATGGTTTTTATCCTTTATTTTGTTAATGTGATATATCATGTGGTTTGATATGTATATGTTGAACCAACCTTACATCCCTGGAATAATCCCACTTAATTGTGGCGTATGATCCTTTTAATTTATTTTTGAATTCAGTTTGCTAGTATTTTATTGAACATTTTTGCACTTGTGCTCATCAGGAATATCGGCCTGTAATTTTCTTTTCTTGTGGTGTCCTTGTTGATTCTGGTATCAGGATAATTATTGCTAGCCTTGTAAAATGAGTTTGAAAACTTTTCCTTGTCTTTAGCTTTTTAGAAGATTTTAAGAGGGATTTATATTAATTCTTTTTGAGTGATTAGGAGAATTCACCAGTGAAGTTGTCTGGTTGTAGACTTTTGTTTTTTGGGAAGTTTTTGATTACCAATTCAATCTCCTTAAACATAATTGGTATATTCAAATTTTCTATTTTTTTTTTAATGGCTCAATCTTGGAAGGTTGTATGTTTCTAGGAATTTATTTCTTCTAGGTTGTCCAAATATGGTGAGTATAATTGTTCATAGTAGTGGCTTATGATCCTTTATATTTCTATTATATCAGTTGTAACATTTCCTTTTCCATTTCTAATTTTATGTATCTGAGTCCTCTTTTTTTTTTTTAAGATTTTATTTATTAGAGAGGGAAAAGAGATAGAGTGTGTGTGTGTGGAGGAGCAGAGGGAGAGGGGTAAGCAGATTCTTTGCTGAGCATGGAGCCTGCATCTGTTAATCTCAAGGCCCTAATGACCTGAACCATAAACCAAGAGACAGATGCTCAACCAACTGAGCCACCCAGGTATTCCTTTATCCCCCCTGCCTACACCCCTTTTATCCCTTCTTCATAGGTCTATCTAAAGTTCTGCCAATTGTGTTTATCTTTCAGGGAACCAGCCATTGGTCTCATTGATTCTTTCTCTTGTCATTTTAGTCTATATTTAATTTACTTCTCCTTTGATCTTTGTTATTTCCTTCCTTCTAATAACTTTGGCCTTTGTACTTTTTCTGTTTCCTTGGGGAGTACAATTAGAGTATTTGAGATTTTTTTTCTTTTTTCTTGAGGTAGACCTGTATTTCTCTGAACTTCTCTCTTGGAACTGTTTTTCCTATATCCCATAAATTTTGGTATATTGTGTTTGTTTCCATTTTTGCTTTTGTCAAGACATTTGTTTTTTATTTTTCCTTTTATTTATTCACTGTTTGTAGCATGTTGATCAAATCTTCACATATTTGTGATTTTTCCAGTGTTTTTCTTAAAGTTGGCTTCTAGTTTTATCCCATCATTTTGGGAAAAGTTGTTGATATGATTTCAGTTTTCATAAAGTTACTAAGTCTTGTTTTGTGGCCTAATGTATGATCTCTTTTGGGACTCTTCCATTTGTACTTGAGAATAATGTGTATTCTGCTTTTAGATGGAATGTTCTGTATATATTATGATGTACATCTGGTCTAATGTGATGTTTAAGGCTGATGTTTCCTTACTGATTTTCTGTCTGAATGATCTACCCAATGAAGTAATTGGGGTGTGAATGTTCCAACTATTGTTATACCACCATCTATCTCTCCCTTTAAGTCTGTTAATGTTGGCCTTATATATTTTGCTGATACTCTTTTTGGTGTATAAATATTCACAAATTTTTTATCCTCTTATTGGATTTACCCCTTTAATTATGTATTGCTCTTTTGGTCTTTTATTACAGATTTTGTTTTAAAGTCTATTTTATCTGATATATATTTAATTATATGCACTTTCTTTTTGTTTCCATTTTCATGGAGTATGTTTTTTGCATCCCTTCATTTTTATTGTTTGAGTCCTTACATCTGAAGCAAGTCTTTTGTAGATAGCAGATAGAAGGGTCTTCTTTTTTTAATACACATAGCCACCCTTTGTCTTTTTGTTGGGTTATTTAGTTCATTTACATTTAAAGTAATATTGAGATGTGCCTGGGTGACTCAGTTAGTTAAGTGTCTGACTTTTCATTATGGCTCAGGTCATGATCTCAGGGTTGTGAGATTGATCCCTGCATTGGGTTCTGTGTTTAACAGGGAGTCTGCTTGAGATTCTCCCCCTCTCCTTGTCCACCACCCTCTCCACTCATGTGCACGTGTTCTCACTCTCACTCAAATAAATAAATAAATCTTTAAAAAAGTGACATTGATAGACATACTTATTGTTATTTTATTAATCTTTTTTCAGGTGTCTTGTCATTCTTCTCTGTACCTTCTTCTCTTGCTCTCTTCCTTTGTGGTTTGATGACTTTCTTTAGTGTTATGTTTAGATACCCTTTCATTATTTTTTGTGTATTTTTTAAAAGATTTTATTTATTTGGGAGAGAGAGTGAGTGATAGAGAAAGTTGGGGGGTGGGGAGAGGGGCAGAGTGAGAAGCAGACTCCCCACCAAGCAGAGAGCCCAACATGGAGCTTGATCCCAGGACCGGTGATCATGACCTGGATTTTTTATTAGGTGAATTACTTATCCATATTTCAGATGCTTAACTGATTGAGCCACCTAGGTGCCCCATTTTTTGTGTATCTAATTTAAGTTTTTGCTTTTAGTTATGATAGTTCTTTCATGTAGCAAACTCTATAACAGTCTGTTCTATGTTGATAACAACTTGAGTTGAAAACATTCTAAAACTCTACATTTTCATTCCTTTATTTTATGCTTTTGATGTCACACTTTACATATTTGTGTATCTTTTAACTAATTATTGTAGTTGTATTTTTACTAATTTTGTCTTTAACCTTCTAAATAACTTTATATGTTATTAAGCTACTACCTTTACTATGTATTTACTTTTTACCAGTGTGATTTATATTTTCACAAAACCTGTTTTTATTTTAAAGAAGTTCCTTACAGATCTTAGATATCAGCCCTTTGTCTGTAGTGTCATTTGCAAATATCTTCTCCCATTCGGTGGGTTGCTTCTTTATTTTGTTGACTGTTTCATTTGCTGTCCAGAAAATTTTGATTTTGATGAAGTCCCAAAAGTTCATTTTCGTTTTTGTTTCCTTTGCCTTTGGAGACATATCTTGAAAGATGTTGCTGTGGCCGATGTCAAAGAGGTTACTGCCTATGTTCTCCTCTAGGATTTTGATGGATTCCTGCCTCACCTTGAGGTATTTTATCCATTTTGAGTTCATCTTTGTGTATGGTATAAGATAATGGTCAAGTTTGATTCCTCTACACATAGCTGTCCAGTTTCCCCAGTACCATTTATTGAAGAGATTGTCTTTTTTCCACTGTATAAACAGACAAAGGGCTGATATTCAAGATCTATAAAGAACTCCTCAAACTCAACACACACAAAACAGATTATCACATCAAAAAAAGGACAGAAGACATGAACAGACACTTCTCCAAAGAAGACATACAAATGGCTCACAGACACAGGAAAAAATGTTCATCATCATTAGTCATCAGAGAGATTCAAATCAAAACTGCATTGAGATACCACCTTACACCACTTAGAACGGCCAAACTTAACAAGACAGTAAACAACAAATATTGGAGAAGATGTGGAGAAAGGGGAACCTTCTTACTCTGTTGGTGGGAATGCAAGTTGGTGCAGCCACTTTGGAAAACAGTGTGGAGGTTCCTTAAGAAGTTAAAAATAGAGCTACCCTATGACCCTGCAATTGCACTACTGGGTATTTACCCCAAAGATAAAGATGTAGTGAAAAGAAGGGCCATCTGTACCTCCAATGTTCATAGCAGCAATGGCCACAGTTGCCAAACTGTGGAAAGAAACAAGATGTCCTACAACAGACGAATGGATAAAGAAGATGTGGTCCATATACACTATGGAGTATTATGCCTCCATCAGAAAGGAAGAATACCCAAGTTTTGTATCAACATGAATGGGACTGGAAGAGAATATTCTGTGTGAAATAAGTCAAACAGAGAGAGTCAGTTATCATATGGTTTCTCTTGTGGAGCATAGGGATTAACATAGAGGACACTGGGAGATGGAGAGGAGAAGTGGGTTGGGGGAAATTGGAGTGGGAGACAAACCATGAGAGACTGTGGACTCTAAGAAACATACTGAGGGTTTTGGAGGGGAGGGGATTGGGGGGGCTGGGTGAACCTGGTGGTGAGTATTATGGAGGGCATGCATTACATGGAGCACTGGGTGTGGTGCATAAACAATGAATTTTGGAACACTGAAAAGAAATAAAATAAAATGAAAAAAAAGTTCCTCTAAAATTTCTTATAAGACTGATTTAATGGTGAACTTCTTCAATGCTTGCTTTTCTAGAAAATTTTATCACCCCTTCAATTCTAAATGATAATTTTGCTGAATGAATATTCTTGGTTGGAGCTTTTTCATTTCAGTGCTTTGAATATATCATGCCACTTTCTTCTGGCATGTAGGATTTCTGCTGAAAAATCTGATAGTCTTTAGGGAGCTACCTTGTAACTAACACATTGTTTTTCTCTCACTGCTTTTAAGATTCTTTATCTTTAACTTTTTTTTTTTTTTTTTAAAGATTATTTATTTATTTATTTGACAGAGAGAGATTACAAGTAGGCAGAGAGGCAGGTAGAGAGAGAAGGAGGAGGAAGCAGGCTCCCTGCTGAGCAGAGAGCCCGATGCGGGACTCGATCCCAGGACCCCGAGATCATGACCTGAGCCGAAGGCAGCGGCTTAACCCACTGAGCCACCCAGGCGCCCCTATCTTTAACTTTTGACATTTTAATTGTAATACATCACGGTGTAGATTTCTTTGGGTTCATCGTATTTGGAACTTCCTGGACCTCCTGGAGTGTTTGTTTCCTCCTGTGGGGTTGGAGAAGTTTTCAGTTATTATTTCTTCAAATAAATTTTCTGTCTCTTTCTCTTTTCCTTCTGGGACCCTGATAATGTGAATGCTATTCTGCTTAATGTTGATCCTTAAGTCCTTTAAGCTGTCATGACTTTTTAAAAATAATTTTTTCTCTACTTGGATGAATTCCACTGTCCTGTTTTTGAGATTACTGACCCTTTCTTCTGCTTCATCTAATATCCTGTTGAATCTCTCTTGCATTTTTTTCAATTCAGTTATTCTTCAGCTCTGTGAGTTCTGTTTGATATGTTCTTAAATTTTCTATGTTTTTGTTGAAGTTCTCACTGTGTTTATCCATTCTTCTTTCAAGTTTGGTGAACATTTTTATGACTGTTGCTTTGAACTCTTTATTAGGCGAATTACGTATCCATAGTTCATTAAGGTTTTTTCTGAGGTTTTATCTTGTTCTTTTGTTTAGAGCATATTTCTCTGTTTCTTCATTTTACTTGACTATTTTTTTATGTTTTTTTCTTCTGTGTATTAGGTGAAACCTCTATTTTTCCAAGTCTTTTGGGAGTTTATTCCTACAGAACCTTGCCCTAACTTTTGGTTGTTTCTTGAACCTTTGTCATTGTCTAAGCAGCCTGACTTATTTTTAATAGCTTAGTTGTTGAGGATGTGCCAGCATCTAGTTTCAGGTTGATTGGAAGCGAGACCCTTACTTAGCAGCAGCTTTTAAAGTATGTAATATGTAAATCCTGTGAGACTGCCATTGCAGATCCTGCTGGCTTCGAGATTAGGAGATCAGGTTCTGTCCCCTTTGCAACCGTTCCAAATTTTGGGCTCCAGAGGAGTATATAAGCCCCTTTCTGGGAGGTACAGGTGAACTGTAGTAAGGCAGAGGGAGAGTGTAAAGGTGATGTCCCCTGGTCTGCATTCTGAGAGAGTACCTCTCTAGCCTCAAGGCAAACCTGAAGCATAGCTCTCAGGCTGAAGCTCCAGGACAAGCAAATAGACCTCTTTCAGAGAAAGTCTGGGAGTGTGTTTTAGTCTGTTGGCTGTGCAGCACTCTGGGGGTGGTAGCCTGCCGAGAACATCTCTTTGATTGTTATAGTCCCATGGGATGAAGGACACCAAGCTCTCTTGGCCACTAGAATCAGGTGATCAAGGAGCATCTCCTGTATGGCAACCTCAAATACTAAGGTGTCAGATGTAAAACTTAGGACACCAGACACAAGTAAGTGCTCCCTTCAAAGAGATATTGGTTCTCGGAAATGTGGTAGAGGGAGAACATAAAGTTAGTACCTGCCTCTCTGGGTCTCTTGAAAGGTTTATAATCAACTCTTAGATATATGTATTTAATTTGAAGCCCACTTTTTAGGCTGCAGCTGTTTTGATAAGCTTATACGTATTATTTCACAGACAGACTCAGCTCCTAGCCTCTTGCCTCTTGCTGTGGTCTGAGGGCAATAGCTCTTTTCAGATTCTTACTCTGTTGGCTGTAGTCTTGTGGGATGCACAAACATAAAGCCTGCTTGCCTTCAGAGCCAGCTGACGAAGAGGTGTTCTGTGGCAGCAAAATCAAAGTGCCAGACAGGAGTATAAGCTCCTTCCTGGGATACTGACAAGCCTGAGTGAGGCAGAGGGAGAATGAAAAGGCTGCATCCATTGGCCTCCATTCCCTGAAAGTATCTCTGTAGACCTCTAGGAGTATGCTACACCAGGAGTCTGCTCATCAAGCCAGTGCTCCTGGGGAGACAAATAGGTCTCCTCCTCAGAAAGGAGGGGTGTTTCAGTTATTAATCTATACAGTGCTCCAGGGGTGGTAGTATGCCAAGAACTATCTCTGATTGTTACAGTCCCTTGGGACTCAAGAATGTAAATCTGTGTATCCTTCAGAGCCAAGTGTTCAAGTACTGGGGTACAAGATGTAAAAAATATTAGGGCACTAGATATATGTAGAAGTTCCCCACTAGGAGACACTGGCACCGTGTCACTTTAAGTGAGGCAGGGGAGAGCACAGGGATGACATGTGTCTACTGGGTATGGCAAGGTAGAGGGAGAGTGCAAAAATGGTGCCCACCAGTGTCTCCATCCTTGGAGACCAGCAGGTCTCTTCCCTTCCAGCTGATGCTCTACAAATAGCAAATGAATCTTCTTCACATATAGCCTGGGTACTTTCCAAACTACTGTCTTTGCACTAGGCCCTGGGTCTAGGTGGGTCCTTTAAGAGCAGTCTCTCAGTTTGCTATAGAACCCGAGGTCTTGTGAATGCAAACCTTGTTGGTTTTCAAAGGCAGATATTTTGAGGGCTTGTCTCTCAGATACAGGTCATAAGAGTTGACATGCTTTATGTATGTTACAAACCTTCATTCCCCTGGGAGAAGCTCAATTTGTGAGATCCCTCCAAATTATGGGTTCATATGCCAGGGACAGTAGATTTTTGGCAAGACCATGTCTTAGCTTTTCCTATCTTGATATGGCCCTTATTTCTACCTTGATATGGCCCTTTTCTCATTTGATGTGAAGCAACTGCTCGGCTAGTTCTCAGGTCTTTTTCAGAGGCAATTGTTCTACATGCAGTTGTGGATTCATTGTGTCCATGGGAAGGTTTCAGTGTGTCTATGAGAAGAGTTCAGGGTCTTTCTAAATCATCATGTTCTATTTCTTTTTTTTTCTTTTTTTAAAAAGATTTTATTTATTTATTTGACAGAGATCAGAAGCAGGCAGAGAGGCAGGCAGAGAGAGAGGGGGGTAAGCAGGCTCCCCACCACACAGAGAGCCGGATGTGGGGCTTGATCCCAGGACCCCAGGACCATGATCTGAGCCGAGGGCAGAGGCTTAACCTACTGAGCCACCCAGGTGCCTGCATCATCTTCTATTTCAAAGGATTTTCCAAACAGTTACATTGTCTGTGAATAAAGACAGTTTTCCTTCCTCCTTTCTAATCTAATGGCTTTTATTTCTCTTCCTTAATTGCCATGACTAGAAACTTTAGTACAATATTAAACATAGGAGGTGGGAGTAGATATCCTTGTCTTCTCCCTAATTTGGGGGTATAACATTCAGTTTGCCATAATTAAGTATGATGTTAGCTTGGATTTTTCATAGATTCTCTTTATCAGGTTGAGGAAGTTTCTTTTTTTTTTTTTAATATATATTTATATATATAATTTTTATTCATTTATTTTATTTTTTTATGAACATATATTTTTATCCCCAGGAGTACAGGTCTGTGAATCGCCAGGTTTATACACTTCACAGCACTCACCAAAGCACATACCCTCCCCAATGTCCATAACCCCACCCCCCTTCTCCCAACCCCCCTCCCCCCAGCAAAGAGGCAGTTTCTTTTTATTATTTGTTTTCTGCAAGTTTTTATTAGTAGTAGAAAGTGATCTAGTCAAATGATTTTTTCTGCATGTACTGAGTTGAACATACTTTTTTACTTTGTCTTTTTTACTTTGTTAATATGATGCATTACAACTGATTGGTTTTCAGATGTTAAGCTAATCCTTCATTTCTTGGATGAATCCTTCTTAATCATAGTGTGTTAACCTTTTCATACAAGATATTTTTTCCAGAAATTTAATTAGAATTTTAAAAATCCATATTAATGGGGGATATTGGGTGGTTTTATTTTCTTGCAATGTCTTTGTTTTTCTTTTCTTTTTAAGAAAGAAGTAACATGGTTTTGTTTTTTTTTTTTTTTTAGTGTTGGACATTCTTAAAGCCCTATATTCTAAACTAATACAGACACTGCAAATAATATATTTCTAATCTAGTTGACATCTAAAAAGGAAAGTTGTAATACCAATATCTGTAAATTGATTAATATTTAAGTTGGAGGATGACCAGCTTTGGTATATTTGTATTTCTCTGGCTCCGCTTTTTGGTGGGTATTTGAGTCCATCTCCATTCAACAGAGTTGGATGGGACTGATATATTTGGTGTTTCACTTAAATATTGCCACACAATCCGCAGAGGATACACAAGTTCTAGGATTGGGCTTCTCCTGAGACTGCCTTCATCATCTTTTTTAAAACTGAAACCATCAAATAGTGAAGGTCTTCATTGCCACTCTGTAAGGCCAAGTCTAGTCTAATTAGTTAATATATCAGAAATACTTGAAGGTAAAAAGTGAGGTTAAGTGATAGAAACAGACAATGATGATGTAGATTTTTCATTTTTTTTATCAGAAGATTTTTAAAAAATTATTTTTAAAGATATTATTTATTTATTTGACAGAGAGAGACACAATGAGAGAGGGAACACAAGCAGGGGGAGTGGCAGAGGGAGAAGCAGGCTCCCTGTTGAGCAGGGATTATGACCCTAGTCTACGGCAGATGCTTAACGGCTGAGCCACCAGGTGCCCCTCTCTGAAGATTATTTTAAAACTAGCTCTGTATCTTAGGTTCAATCTTAACATGAAATATTTACCTCTAAATAATTTTTTTCAGTCATATGAACATGTGTGCGAAGGCTATCTACCTATGCACGTTTATAACTACACTTTCAGTTACCTACCTATATAACTTTCAGTTACCTATGCATAGAAATCCCAAGAAGTAGGTAACACTCATTCATAAAAACTAAAAATTACATAATCTAAATAAACTCTTTACATACTCATGTCAACTTTTGCTAGGTGTAGTTAATCTCTATTGCATAGCTGACTCTACCAGGCTACAATACCATATATATATATTTTTTCAAAAGTAATTATAAGGTACAGCAAAGTGCTCATTTTTACAGTGACCAAAGTGGTACTTCTTAACTTCAATCTATGCCATAGTGAAGTTTGAAACCTTAAAGATGGCTGTTCAAGTTTGTTAGTGACTTGAAGATTTGATTTTTCTGCCCATTGAATTTAGGTCAGAGATTTTCCTCTGTTCAAGTTTCACGATTCAGCAGAAGCTAGAGATTATTAATATTCCAAGGCTTTGTCTGTACAGGCAAATATTCTTCTTTGGGGGCTGAAGAATTCAGAGCCAATGTGGATATGACAGAACTCACAGGGAGTCAGCGCTTGCCTTCTGCTATAGGCAGTAGGCACCTCACTGAGGAGGAAGTTGTCAAGGGCCATCTTGTTAATAAAGCAGTCTTCGCCTCCATGATTACTCTTGGCCATCATTTGAACATTACCTTAATGGAGGAAAAATTAGTGCTTACTAAATTGTACTTTTTTCATAGGACTTTCTTACCCATATTTTTCAGCTAACAGTTTTAAAACGTTAAAATAATCAGTTGCCTAGGAGACTTGCTACTTCTGATTACAAAATGCAAAAGAATATTAAATAAAAAATAAAGAAATAGTGTTTAAGTGTGAATTTGAGGGTACTCACAAAAATTTACCTTTTTATTATGTCAGAAACAAAATGATGATCAGACTAGTAAACTTGAGAGGACTTGTGAGAGTCTTTATTTGGGTGGAAATCCACAACATGAAATTATTGGAAAAAAGGCAAAGTAAAAGCTAGAGCTAAAAATAGGCAGTAAAACAAGATGGCAGGACAGGAGGAGCTGCTCAAAAAGCTTTTGCTTAGGATTGCAGAGCACAGTGTGAGGGCAACCAGTGGGCCTGCAGTCTGTCTCCAAACACTTTCTCAGTCAGATACATTGCTGAACATAATTTTGGAATGTTAGAACAAGTCAGTTCAGGTAAGTGATAGTTATAACATATTTTTCAGAAGTGGCAATAAAAAAAAATACTGAACCACGTTGCCTCTGAAGTGTCTAATTTTATCAGAAAGTAAACGTGTCAGTGGCCATCTTAAGCTACATAAAATTTGGTCAAATTAAGCCCAATAACACAATCATTTATTTGAAACCTGCTTCCTAAAAAAAAAAAAAATTCAAAATTCAGGGTATTATCAATTTTCTAAAGTTCTCTCAGAAGTAAAGGCTAATTCTATATGTAGAGTTTTACCCAAATGTCCATTGAAATTATCATTATTTACATAGAAGTCTTTAATCTGAAATCACCTTGGCACCCTCAAAATATCTAAACTATGAACTTCTGCTGTGGAATTATATACTTGCAAGTTGTGGCCTCAAAGTACTGATAAACCAAAGAAAAAGGTCACCTATCAGAACAAGTCAGAATGATGAATCATTCTCACTAATGAAAGATCAAATAACCATTACCCTCTCACCAAACTGGAAATATATGATCTTGAGCTTGAGAAGGGGGGAAAAATGGATCCTGGAGTATACAAAATCCTGGAGTATAAAAAAATCAGATGCCTTATCCTCCAATTGCTCAGTCCTAAAACTAAAAAGTCAGACAAACCCGTGCAATTCAGAAGCCAGAGAAGGCTTGCTCCACATTTCACATCTGGGATCTATAGGAGGGTGTAGCCGAATAGGTAGAACACAGATTCACCATTGTGTGTCCTTGGGATTGCCTCTCCCATGATCATAGAGGTATCAGTAACCTGAATCTTGGAGTGGTGTCTCATTTCGGCCCCTTGTCTAATGGTGTTTGTGACAATAGCCTCAAAAGCAGCATTATAGGTGCTGGAAATAGCTGGCCTAGAGAAGATCCCATGGGTAAGAATAGCATAAACTTTGGCGGCTACCGAGAGTCGCTTGTCAGCAGCATGACAGATGGTGCTACATGTGTCAGCCATGTCCTCCACAAGGGCAGCTATGCGGTCCTTCATGTGGCCCACCAGAACCATCTGGTCCACTTCATTTGTCTTCTAACTCTCTTTGTGAATCAAGGCAAATTCCACATTCACCCACATTCACTGCAATTGATGTGACCCTTTTAGCTCCCCTGACAATAATACAGTATCTCTTCTCCGCAATGTTCTCCTGAAGCCACTGTAGGACTGCAGGCTCCGTGGGCAGATTATCCACTGGAATCTCAAAGAATCCCTGGATCTGAGAGGCATGCAGGTCCATGGTGATAATGTGATCTGCCCCAGCAAAGCATAGTGGCCACGAATTTCACAGAAATCGGTGGGTGACTCTTACCCTTTTTAACTTGTCAAGAGTATGGAAAACGGGATCACAGCAGTCATCCTGGATGATGATGCAGTCTTGCAGGCGTTGATCAGGACTAGGAGTCCCATCATGTCGATCTCTCCACAGCCATTCTGGGTGTTCTAGACATCTTTGCCCTTCCTGCTTTTACTGATCTCACCATTGGTCTCCTGGTTGCTGAACTTCTTGGTGACGACTTAGCCCAGCTCCAGGCCCAGACAGTCGGCCACGTGCTGAGACAGCTGTTGGTGCAAGCTGCCTGCTGAAGAGCACGATATCAGGCATGGCAGAGGGGGCGGGGCCCCAAAGGCTGCCATGTGAGCGGGAAACCCTGTCTGGGTTTGATGTCACGGTGCTTCTGGCATTAGAGAATCATTTGTGAATTATTTAGTTAACTTTAATTTTTTGGAAGCAGTTTTGCAGAATTGGCATTATTTATTTCTTGAATTTTGAGAGAAATGGTGTGTCAAGCTATTTGTATCTGGATTTTTTGTGTGTGGGGAAAAGTTAACTACAGTTAAATATTTTTCATAGATAAAATTTTTATTTCTTGTGTAGGTGTTAGTAGTTGTATCTTTCAAGGAATTTGCCCATTTCATCTAAGTTGTTGAGTTTATTGTCTTAAATATGTTCACAATGTTCCCTTCATATCTTTTAATATTCATAGAATCTCTAGTTCTGGTACTGTCCTCATTACTGAGTTTGGTAATTAGTGTCACCTCTCTTTTATTTTATTTCTTTCCTAATAGTCTGACTACAACATATGTCAATTTTATTGATGTTATTAAAGAACAACTTTTTGGTTTTATTGTTTTTTAAAATTTTCTGATTTCTAGATAATTTATGCTTTGATATTTTATTTCTTCTTTCTACTTTGAAAGCTGATGTCATTGACTTGAGTTGATTCTTATTTTCCAGTGTACATATTAAGTGCTTTAAATTTCTACCTAAGTAGTTTTTTCAGTGGCATTGATTTTGATATGTTACCTTGATCTACAGCTTAAAAAAATTAATGTCATTCCAAAGTGTTACAAACTGGATGACTTTAAACAATAGAAATTTCATTCTCTCTCAGTTCTGGAGGCCAGAAGCCCTGAATCAAGGTGTCAGCAGGGCCGTGCTTCCTCTGGGACTCTTGGTGTGATCTTCCGTGACCCTTCCTGGCTTTTCATTGTAGCAGTCATCCTTGGTGTAACTTGGCTTGAGTGCATTTTACTGATCTCTATGTCTGTCATCATCTGATGTTCTTACTGTGTGTGTCTCATCCCTTCTTGTAAGAGTACCAGTCATGTTAGATTAGATTAGGGCCACTTTATCCAGTATTACCACATCTTGAATTAACTAATTATACCTGTAATGACTTTCTTTTCAAATAAGTTCATGCACATTCTGAGATTCTCAGGATTTAGAACTTGAACATAATTTTGGAGGGGGGAGTACAATGTAACCCATAATAATTGTGTTTGTATTTTTATTCTGTTCAAAATACATTCTAGTTTTCTTTCTACCCTTTTTTTTAGAGCCATGGATTATTTAGAAGTGTTTAAGTTTTTAAATATAAAAGAGTTTTTCAATGTAAACTTTTTATTTTTGTATGTTGATGATAAATTATTGTTGCTTTTATATGTCTGAGAAAATATTTTGACTTCATTTTTTAAAGATTTTTTTCTTTAGGCAAAAAATTCTACAGTTTAAAAAATTAATTATTTGAAAGGAGAAAGAGACACAAGCAAGGGTGGGGAGAGGCAGAGGGAGAAGCGGACTCCCTGCTGATCAGGGGACTCAATCTCAGGACCCTGGGATCATGACCTGAGCTGATGCAGATGCTTAACAGATTGAGCCACACAGGAGCCTCTATGGTTTTTTTTTCCTTTGACATATTTTTTTCCCGTCTTAGTACTTTAGACATATTTGCCCCATTGTGTTGCTTCTTGCATTGCATCCACCTAGAAATCTGCTGTCATTTTCAGATCTTTTTGTCTGAATATTACATGGTTAATTTTAGGGGGCTGCTTCTAAGTCTTTGTCTTTATCACTGATTTTAAACAATTTTATTATGATATACCTTGGTGTGGTTTCTTTGTTTCTTTTTCTTTTTCTTTCTTTCTTTCTTTTTCTTCTTCTTTTTTTTTTTTAAAGATTTTTATTTGTTTATTTTGAGAGAGAGAGACAGAGTGAGAGAGAGCATGAGAGGGGAGGTCAGAGGGAGAAGCAGACTCCCCATGCAGCTGGGAGCCAGATGTGGGACTCCATCCCAGGACTCTGGGACCATGACTTGAGCTGAAGGCAGTTGCTTAACCAACTGAGCCACCCAGGCACCCTCTTTTTCTTTCTTTCTTTCTTTTTTAAAAAGATTTTATTTATTTATCTGAGAAAGAGCGTGTGTACAAGTGTGGTGGGGGGAGGGGCAACAGGAGAGGGAGAAACAGATTCCCTGCTCAGCCCGGGGCCCTACTTGGGCTTCATCTCAGGATCCTGAGACGCTGACCTGAGCTGAAGGCAGACCACTTAACCTACTAAGCCACCAGGACATCCCTCTTTGTTTCCTGTTCACTGAGTTCTTTGGACTGGAGATTTATAGTTCTCATCACATTTGGAACATTTTAGAGGTTATGTCTTCAAATAATTTTGCTTTCCCACCTGGTTCTTTTCTCCATACAAGACTCTAAGTACATATATTTTGGGTTGCTTCAAGTTGTTTCACAGTTCACAGTGATGCCATATATATATATATATATATATTTTTTTTTTTTTTTTTTTTTTTTTTTTTTTTTTTTGGAGGGAGGGAGGTTATTTTGTTTTTCTATCTATGTTTTATTTTGGATAGTTTCTGTTATTTTCTCTTTAAGTTCACTACTCTTTTTCTCCTTCAGTGTCTAATTACCATTAATCTGATTCAGAGATCTTTCACCTTGAACAATGTAGTTTTTATTTTTGAAGTTTGATTTGGGCTAAAAAAAAAATCTTCCATGTCTTAACTTTTGGATACTTGGAATATATCTATAGTAACATTTCTAATGTACTTGTCTGCTAATTCTAACACCTGTAGCAGCTCTGGTTTAATTTATATTGATTGATTTGTTTTACCATTTTGAGTCATATTTTCCTATTTTTTGAATGTGTGATATATATTTTTCCAGTTTTATAAAGATATTATTAACTTATGCTATAATAGTTAAGATATCCAATATAATTTGATATAGGTATATGCTGTAAAGTGATTACTATAATCAAACTAATTAACATATCCATCACCTCACACAGTTACTTCCCTTTTTTAGATAAGAAATCTTAACAAATTTCAAATTCACATTATCACATAACTATAGTTTCCTCTCTGTACATTGGATTTCCAGAACTTATTTGTCTTGTAACTAAGAGTTCATACACTTTGACCAACATCTCTCCATCTCCCCCACATCCCTAACCCTTGAACTACCATTTTACTCTCTGCTTCTATGAGTTTGATTATTTTTGATTTCACATATAAGTGAGATCATGCACTATTTGTCTTTCTCTCTCTGGCTTATTTTACTTAGCATAATATCCTTAAGTTTCATCCATTTGTCACAAATGTCAGGATTTTCTTCTATTTTTAAGGCAGAATATTACACTGTGTAAACACATCACATTTTCTTTAGCCAGTCATCCATTAATGGCTACATAGATTGCTTCCATAGGTCTACTGTGAGTAATGCTGTAAGGAACACAGTGTAGATATCTTGAGATAATGATTTTATTTCCTTTGATTACACTCAAAGAAATAGGAGTGATGGGTCATATAGTAGTTCATTTTTTTATTTTTCTGAGGAAACATTCATACTGTTTTCCATAAAGGCTATACCAATTTTTATAACCATCAGTAGTGTATAAGAGTTCCCTTTCACCACATCCTTACCAACACTTGTTATCTTTTATTATTTTGATAAAAGTCATACTACTGGGTATGAGGGGATATCTCATTATGGTTTTGATTTGCATTTTCCTGATATTAAGTCTTCTTATCACACATATACACACACAAATAAATAAGTAGGGTGGGGAGAAACTTTTGGAGGTGATATGTTTATGAGATTAACTAAGGTGATGTCTTCAAGGTTATTTATGCTTGTTTTCAAAATCATGAAGTAGTATTCACTAAATATGTGCAGCTTTTTGTATGTCAATCATTGCTCAATAAAGTGTTTTTAAAAAATATTAAAAATATTTACTGTAGTTTTAGTAGGGCTTCAGGAAATATTGTAATTAGATACATGTGCTCTATCTACCATATTGAAACAGAGTCAGTGTTAGTCACTATTAACTATTAGCATTCTTCTAAATATTCTCAGGATAAAGCGGTATCTTCAAATGTACACTTGTAAAACTTAAAATTCAAAGTTAGCTCTTTGTTCCTTTCTCAATTGGAAATAAAGAAAAGTTGGGGTGCCTGGGTGGCTCAGTCTGTTAAACATCTGCCTTTGGCTTAGGTTATTATCCTGAGGTCCTGGGATCAAGTCCTGCAACAGGCTCTCTGCTCAGTGGGGAGCCTGCTTTTCCCTCTCCTCTTACTCCTCCCACCCTGCTCATGCTCTATGTCAAATAAATAAATACAGTACTTTAAAAAAAGAAAACAAAGAAAAGTCATCATCATTGAAAATAGGTTTCTCACTTTCTGGAGAAATCTAATTCTCACATTCTTATGGAACGAAGACACATTCAAAGAGGATTGATTATTTGGGGGATTTCTTGTGCATTATCATTTTGAAGATAGTTTGGGTTATGGATTTCTTCTATAAGTTATTTGGGAACTCAAAAAATAAAAGAAGAATGTTGAAAATAAATAATGTAGTTCTTTAAACATTAATCTGTAATACCTGGACTTACTCCTTTGTAGGCTCAAATCCCTGCTCAATCAGCTTAGCCCTATTTCATTCCAGGGTAGATACACTAAATACTATGAAGTTGATCTCTGCCAATGACCTTTCCAGTGTGAGTTTTCAATACTCCCTTCTTTTGTACATCAGTTTCCATGGAATTTTTCTCTTAAAAGCAAGGCTTATCTGTTTGTGCTAACCTGGATAAAATGTTCTCATCATTATTTTGTAGGGTTGTTTACATTTTCCAGTACCAGTTTACAAAGTTTTGACATTCTTTTTAGAGAAATTGCTTAATAAAGGAAACCAGTGTTGTATTACAAACTCTACATTTTATTAAATATCTCCTTTCTTCTGATTCAGCTGCAATCAAACAAAATAAGATTGCTCTTAAGAGTTGGAGAGATTAGAATGGTGGGAATTTGTAACTCTTGAAATTTCTATCAGTTGGGTGCCTGGGTGGCTCAGTCATTAAACATCTGCCTTTGGCTCAGGTCATGATCCCAGGGTCCTGGAATCTAGCCCTACATAAGGCTCCCTGCTTGATGGGGAGCCTGCTTCTCTCTCCCCCACTCCCCCTGCTTGTGTTCTCTCTCTCTCTCTGTAAAAAAAATAATTAAAATCTTAAAAAAAAATCTGTACCAATTGTAGTTGAGTTTTAATTGATCTTATAGGAAGGTGCTCAAACTTTTCCTTTGATGCAGAGTTTCATTTGGAAAGTTAAGACATGCACCAGTGAGCCAAGATGAATTTGCCACATTGTTGTCTGGCAACAGTTTGGCTATTTTTGCTGAAATAATGTTGTTGTTGTTTTATTTTTAACCTATATGGATAGTTTTACTATGTGTTTCCAAGTACCAAAAAGATAGGCACTTTCAAAGTCCATGATAATATATGCTCACTGTACAGGTAATTTTTTCCCTTCTAATTTTTACCTTAATTTAGCAGACTAAAACCTCATTTGTTAAGTCATTATTGAGAGAAATAACTTCTCCATTCTTTGTAAGCCTGCTGTAGGGAAAAAGACTTTTTATTTCTTCCTTTAATTAAAATATACAACTGACTTTTCAAAACAAATAAGAATCTAATATAATTTTCTAATCAAAAGGAGGAGCTGCAAGGGAGATTTTATATACAGTTTCTAATACTATACTCAAAAATAAAAAGCAAATACTACCTTCTTTGGGCACTTATTCCATGAAGCTTTGTGACTGTAAAAGAGTAAATAATCAGAACAAATTAAAAAACAAATGTGGGGTGGAGTTGTTTTTTGAAGCACAGCCATGAGTTTCCTGGCTCAACTGGTGGGAGATGTCAAACAATAAACTGAAATAAATGAACACAAAACCCAAATCAGAACCATAACTTACGCAAGGATGTGTTTTAAGTTTGGGAGAAATCGCTGTTGCTTTGGCTGATGAGGCCCCATTCTGTTTTGCTTCTTAAATGAGAGCTAGTATATTGACATGCACTTCGATGTACATACAGAGTTTTTTTCGAAGTGACTCTTCCTAATATTGGAAATTCTTGGCTACTTTCCAGTCTAAGGAGAGGTTAGCCAAAGACTAAGGCTTTATTAAGACCACCCGAAATATCAGATTCCACCCCTCCTCTGAATCTGTGCCATGTAATACGAATGAGAAATCTTAAAGGGGTGGAGGGTGAAGTGGAGGGCAGATAGAGAGGAAGGGAAAAGGGAGGCAAAAGAATATGCAGTTTTTTTTTTTTTTAAAGATTTTATTTATTTATTTGACAGAGATCACAAGTAGGCAGAGAGGCAGACAGAGAGAGAGAGAGAGAGGAGGAAGCAGGCTTCCCGCTGAGCGGAGAGCCCGATGCGGGACTCGATCCCAGGACCCTGAGATCATGACCCGAGCCGAAGGCAGCGGCCTAACCCACTGAGCCACCCAGGCGCCCCGAAAATGCAGTTTTTAGGAATTTAATTTTATTTGATTGAAAATGCAGTTTTTAATCAAATAAAATTAAATTCCTTCTTTCTTCTTTCTAAATAGGTGAAGACACAAAGCCATTAAATCAATTCCTTATTAGGACCGATATTTTTTGTTGTTGTTGTGTGTAGCCAGAAGAACACATTGTGATTTTCTGTAATGCTCAGATGTTGCCAACTGCAATGAGTCTTTTTGGTATTGCTCATATTTTGTTTTAAGGCATATACAATATTTTTAGAATGTCCTAGAAGATTAGTTCTATTAGCTCTAAATTTATGCTACAATAGTTTGCATGGCAGGCAACTATAGAAATTCATTGCATGGCATCTTGAAGTTTTATGGAAAATCCTTATTTTAATGAATCTTTTTGTTTAGAGATTTTTTGGGGCAAGATACTGGATCCAATGGAGATCCAGCTGAAGCAAATTGCTTTTAAAAGATTCCCACAAATGTTTGTTAGAATCAGGCAAGTGGTTATATACTTATCAGCAAAACACTAACTGTCCTTCCCAAAGTTGTATCAGTTCCTTTCCCGAATGTCTCTTCAAAAAAATTTTTTTAAAGTTAAATGTGAGCAGCACACTGAACAGAAAATGGTAAGTAGTTTCATGTGCTGTGCAGGAACTCAATTATTTTTTTTAACTAGCCATGAAATGGATGTGAAATGGAGAATTGCATCAGAAAATGTTCCAGGAGATCAAGGCAGATACAATTTAGGAGAAAGAGATTAAAGGAAGCAGTTAGCAGGGCACCTGGGTGGCTCAGTCTGTTAAGAAGATACCTTTGGCTCAGGTCATGATCCCAGAGTCTTAGGATCAGGTCCTGCATTAGGCCCCCTGCTCAGTGGAGTCTGCTTTTCTCACTGCCTTTCTCCCTGGCTTGTGCTCTCTCTCTCTCAAATAAATAAAATCTTTTAAAAAGGAAGCAGTTAAGTAAGAGACAATGTGAAGACAGTATGATGAAGCATCAAAAAGAAAAGAACAGTGAAGGGAGGACAGGCATGAAGGGTGAGGATTTGGAGAGAGCTGGATAACTGTGCTCTGGGAGACTTGTGAGATCCACTGTTAGTTGAAGAGGGACAGGTAGAAGTTGCAAGACTAATGACAAGAAGAAAGATTGAACAAAATGATTGTGTGGCACATGGTTCTCTTATAACTCTCCATGTGTGCTCCTAGGCTTTTACCCTGCTACATGCAGTGCAGAGAACTGGCTTATTCACTCCTGTGACTGTTGCTCATTTCATATAAACATTCCCCTAGTGGTTTAAACATTTCTGGAAGCAATTAGATTTCTTAGAAGTAACTCTGTGCTTTCCAGTTAAGATGCTATGAAAAAATGTTGCCAGTCTTAAAAGTCAGACATTTTTTTATTACTGTGAGGATCCTTAAAATTCTCTTGAAGAAATTAGTGTCCATGGGCCCAGGATCTTAGAAACTTCTGCATATATACGTCTAAATATCTAGCTATCTAAATAAATAAATACAGAAGTTTTTAGATGCTTCTATTCTGTTATGAATATATACCTACAAAGACTGGCCTATAGTGCTGTTCATAAATTCATAATTCAACGTTCTGGACTTGGGAAGAAAATCAAGAAAAGTTTTATTCTTTTTTTTTCAAGCAAAGTTGGTTTGAGTCAGAAATACAAACAACAAACACTTCCAATCTCCATTTCTCAAAATGAAAAGAAAAAAAATCCACTGCTTCAAAGATCTATTACTTTAAATTGTACATCTTACAACTACACAGTAAGTTCAAAATTTTAATCCTCAGTTCATTGACAATGCAAATTATTTGCCAGAATTTGGAAGTCAAACAGGGTGAGAGGGGAGAGCCTTTACATATTCCAGGTTTAATATCTAAGCACCAGATGGAAACAATTCTACAATGAAAGAAAGAAATCTGTTAGGATATTTTGGAGATCTGTTCAGTTCAGCAGCACGTCACTGGTTGTGGAGGCCAATTTCTCAGAGGACTTATTTGAATTGCAGATACTGAAGTAGTGCACTAATTTAACCCAGAAAATGCTGAAATTTGGATTTATTTAAATTTTAATAGTTCTTAGGTCAGAAAAGTACCCATTTTTCTTTCAATAATGACTCTTGTATACGTGAGACAAAGAATTTTGAGGCAGATAAGCGGGAAGAGAAGGAATGGTTTTTATTGACACTGTAATACAGTTGGAATAATAAAAATTTTCCTGTTAGTATTTACAACTATGACCATTTTAAGGGAATTATAAAATCATCTATATTTATTTTATACTACAAAAATCTCTATCCAGAACAGTTTATGGGATTTATTATTGAAGGACTTGAAACAGTTAACAACAATTAAAAGTAGCCTATGGATCTTTCAAAGGGTGATTTTTAAATGAATCTGAGCAGAAACAAAGGGCAAAAAAAAATCTGCTTGGTAAATAATGGATGGCTGAGCTTTGACAGTGAAAGACTGGGGAACTAGTGGGATATTAAGCAATAAATCTCTGAGGGGGCCTCTTTCATATTCATACCTGTGTTTTCTGGCAAAATAAGTGTCAAAATTTGCAGCCATATGACAGCAAAATTATGCATTACATGGTGAATTATAGATTTTGGATGAAATCCAACTCAAATACTTTCATAAGAACTTGACATGATAAACAAAACACATTGCTTTTCCAAACTGCAGCTTGTTTAAAATAAAAAAAAAAAACCAAAATATTACTGTTATAATAGATGATCAGAATGTCAATGCTCTTTACCTCCATTCCTAGATTTTGTTTTACGAAAAATCCTGAGAGGACTGTATTTATATACAACGTTCTAAGACCTTAAATGATTAAATTAATGAAAAGCAGGCAGTGAGTGAAAAACTTGTTCATATACTTTGGGTGGGGAGAATAGGGAGAGTCTGAGGGGAGCAAAGGGAATAGAATATTCACTCTGATTTGGTCCTACTCTCTGTGCTATATATTTGGACTTTTTTGAACATAGAGATGGAAATAAGGCAAGGGGAAATGGAAAGGAGTTTAAAAACAGCAAAGAGGGGGCACCTGGGTGGCTCAGTGGGCTAAAGCCTCTGCCTTCAGCTTGGGTCATGATCCCAGGGTTCTGGGATCGAGCCCAGCATCGGGCTCTCTGCTCAGCGAGGAGCCTGCTTCCCCCTCTCTCTGTCTCTGCCTGCCTCTCTGCCCATTTGTGATCTGTCTGTCAAATAAATAAAAAATCTTTAAAAAAATATAAACAAACAAACAAACACACAGCAAAGAGGAACTGAAGAGAAATGTATGAGGGAATAATGGTGAAGAAACTCTTATTCTCTTGATTCATCTACAACATTGAGTTCTTGGTTTCCAGGTAAGGGACATTACTCAGTGTTCATCTTCCAGTGAATCATGTCTTTGAGACAGTTAACCTACCTTCATAGAATCACATTTAGAGAATGGTCTGAGACTAATGGAAAACATACTTTGTGGTGCTGGGATTATATTGGAGCAATTTAGAGGGTCAAGAGGAGTGATTAAAACTTTCTCATCTGGACTGTACTTATGGTTTGCATACTTTGTGTTTTTAAAAAGGGACAAATTTCTTAATCAATTTGCAGTTTCTCTGAAGACATGGAAACTAAAACTGCAAGAGGACAACTGGTCCACAAATCAAGAAACATGCATTCAGGTCCCACATCTGCAGTGAACTGTGTGAGCTAATCATATCTGTTTTCTTCTTAGCACTGCACTTTTCTAGCCCGTAAAATAGGGAGGTTGGTGTGGATAATTTCTAAAGTCTCTTCAGACTCTGAAAATCGTTGTTTCTATGTTTGCTTTATCCTAAGAACTGAAACATCTGTGCTGTCTGAGTATACAGAATATTAATAAATATGTAATAAATATCTGGCAGAGGCCTGCGAATATTTGAATGCCCTTCCCCTCTTAACAGCTTTTCATATATCTGTTCTCCATTCTGTAGAATTGTAGAAATCTGTGCCTTACAGATTTTACATTTGGAAATCATTAATTGGACAACTCGGTTTATACTCCTTGACCTGTTGATTGACTTGATTATTGAACAATCAGTTTTTCTGGAATCATGGGGATATTTTTATAAGGAACTGTGTAAGTGTTTGATGGGTAGGGAGTTTTGTTTACAAAGGTTGATAACATGTAGAGTGTTGAAAACTACGGTATGGGTGATTAAGGTAGGGTTAGTGGAGTTAGATCAATAGTGGCCAGTCTTACATATTGGAGGGAATTTTTTTCCCAGGGAAAAAATTCTTTTCTTTTACACCAAGAAATACTCATCAAGTGTTTTTTGAGGCATGATCCTCGTACTGTGAGTTCAGAGTTAGCCCTTAATTCTGATTTTATGTTAAGGTCACTGGGATCTGTTCTTCCTAGTACCCACTTTGTTCTGAATCAGTAGGGTATAAACTTACACAGCCTCTATGCACTAAACATTCTTTGCATAGAATTGAGGAATTTTAGGGGTGGAGTACATCTTATTGGTGATCTTTTCCAATTTACTACTTAGAGATGACTACAGCATAGTAAAGTGGTTATTAGAGAGGGCTTAGAATAAAAATATTTCCCAGCTTTTTTGCCTTTTGGCTGATGACTTTGGGCATTTTCCCCCCAGATTTTATTTATTAAAAACTTTGAAAATAATACTTTGTTAAGGCAGAATTCACATGTAAAACCCATGCTTTAAAGTGTATATTCACAGAGCTGGGCAAGCATCCTTACCATTTAATTTCATCATAGCAAAGGGAAAGCCCATGCCTACCGGCAGTTCTCTCCATTTTCCCTTACCCTGTAGACTTTCTTTCATGTAGCATCAAGTTTTCAAGGTCATCGATGTTGTAGCATGTGTCAGTATTTCACTCCTTTTTCTTACTGAATAAGATTCCATTATGTGAACATGGCCCATTTTATCCATTCATCAGCTGATGGGCATTTTGGACTGTTTCAGCTTCCTGGTTATCCTGAGTAGCTACTGTAACATTCCTGTGCCTTCCTGTAATGCTGTTATGACATTCCTGTGCAAGTATTTGTGTGAACATGTTTTCAGTTGAGTTGGTGATGTGTTTAGGAGTGTAATTGCTGGAACAAATGATAATTTTGTATTTAGTTTTGAGGAATTTCTTAACCATTTTCCAAAGTGACTGTGTAGTTTTAAATTTCTACCAGTGTCGTATGAGGGTTCTAACTATTCCACAGCCTCACTAACACTTACTTGTTTTTTTTTTTTCCCCCTAAAGATTTTAGTTATTTATTTGACAGAGAGACACAGCGAAAGAGGGAACACAAGCAGAGGGAGTGGGAGAGGGAGAAGCAGGCTTCCTGCTGAGCAGTGAGCCCAAGATGCAGGGCTCAATCCCAGGTCCCTGGGATCCTGACCTGAGCCAAAGGCAGACACTTAGCGACTGAGCTACCCAGGTGCCCCACACTTACTTGTTGTTGTCTGTCTTTTTTATTATAGCCATCCTACTGTGTGTGTGAACTAATAACTTTGTTGTGGTTTTGATTTGCATTTCTCTAATGAGTAATGATGTTATATACCTTTTCCTATACTTATTTAGCTATTTGTATAAATTCAGAAATATCTTCAAAATATTTTATTTTTAAATTGGGTTAATTATATTTTTGTTATTGACTTATAAGGATTTTTTAAAATATTCTGAGTACAAGTCCCTATGACGTGCATGATTTGCAATTATTTCTCTCATTCAGTGTTTTTTTTTCCCTTGGACTTTGAAGCACAAAACATTTTCATTTTGATTAAGTATAATTTATCTATTTTTTTGTTGCTTGTGCTTTTGATGTCACATCTAGAAAATCATGTCTAACCTAAGGTCACTAAGTTTTACTTCTACGTTTATTTCTAAGAGTCTTATTGTTTTAGATTTTACATTTAATTCTGTGATCCATTTGGAGTTAATGTTTATATATATATGAGATAGGGTCCAACTGCATCATTATGCATGTAGATATCAGTTGGCTCAGAATTCTTTTTAGAAAGACTATTTTTGGGGCACCTGGGTGCCTTAATCCATTGAGCATTCCACTCTTGATTTTGGCTTGGGTGGTGATCTCTGGGTCATGGGATCTAGCCCTGTGTCTGGCTCTGTCCTCACAGAATCTCCTTGTCCCTCTCCTCCATTCCTTCCCCTGATCATGCTCTCTCTGTGTCTCTGAAATAAATAAATAAATAAAATCTTTTTTAAAAAGACACTTTTTTTTTTTGTCAATTGAAATGCTTTGACACCCTTGTGAAAGTCAACTGACTATAAATGGAAAGCATAAGTTTGGATTTACAATTCCATTCAATTGATCTGTATGTCTGTTCTAATGCTATACCACACTGATTAATTACTGGAACTTTGTAGTCAACTTTGTATTTATTTATTTATTTATTTTAAAATTTCTTTTCAGTGTACCAGAATTCATTGTTTATGCACCACACCCAGTGCCCATGAAATACATGCCCTCCATAGTACCTACCATCAGGCTCACCCAACTTCTCACCCCTGCCCCTTCAAAACCCTCAGATTGGTTTTCAGAGTCCATAGTCTCTCATGGTTCACCTCCTCTTCCAATTTCCCTCAATTCCTTTCTCCTCTCCATCTCCCCATGTCCTCTATGTTATTTCTTATGCTCCACAAATAAGTGAAACCATATGATAATTGACTCTCTCTGCTTGACTTATTTCACTCAGCATAATCTCTTCCAGTCCCATCCATGTTGCTACAAAAGTTGGGTATTCATCCTTTCTGATGGAGGCATAATACTCCATAGTGTATATGGACCACATCTTCTTTATCCATTCATCCTTTGAAGGGCATCTTGGTTCTTTCCACAGTTTGGCAACCATGGCCATCGCTGCTATGAACATTGGGGTACATTGGCCCTTTCTTTTCACTACATCTGTATCTTTGGGGTAAATACCCAGTAGTGCAATTGCAGGGTCATAGGGTAGCTCTGTTTTTAACTTCTTAAGGAATCTCCACACTGTTTTCCAAAGTGGCTGCACCAACTTGCATTCCCACCAACGGTGTGAGAAGGTTCCCCTTTATCCACATCCTCTCCAACACATGTTGTTTCCTGTGTTGTTAGTTTTGGCCATTCTAACTGGTATAAGGTGGTATCTCAATGTGGTTTTGATTTGAATCTCCCTGATGGCTAGTGATGATGAACATATGGTCAATTAATCTTTAACAAAGCAGGAAAAAATATACAGTGGAAAAAAGACAGTCTCTTCAATAAATGGTGCTGGGAAATTGGACAGCTATATGTAGAAGAATGAAACTCGACCATTCTCTTACACCATACACAAAGATCAACTCGAAATGAATAAAAGACCTCACCGTGAGACAGGAATCCATCAGAATCATAGAAGAGAACATAGGCAGTAACCTTTTTGATATCCGCCACAGCAACTTCTTTCAAGATATGTCTCCAAAGGCAAAGGAAACAAAAGCGAAAATGAACTTTTGGGACTTCATCAAGATCAAAAGCTTCTGCTCAGCAAAGGAAACAGTCAACAAAACAAAGAGGCAACCCACGGAATGGAGAAAATATTTGCAAATTACAGTACAGACAAAAGGCTGATATCCAGGATCTATAAAGAACTTCTCAAACTCAACACACACAAAACAGACAATCATGTCAAAAAATGGGCAGAAGACATAAACAGACACTTCTCCAATAAAGACATACAAATGGCTATCAGACACATGAAAAAATGTTCATCAACTTTTGTTTTTGTTTTTTGTTTTGTAGTAAACTTGAAATTATAAGTGTGAGTCTTCCAGCTTTATCTTTCCTTTTAGAGATTGCTTTGGCTATTCTGAGTCCCTTGAAGCCATTAAAATATGAATTTTAAAATCATCTTGCCAATTTTTGCAAAAAGGGCAGCTGACATTGCAGTAAGGATTGTACTGAATCTAGATTAATTTGGGAAGTATTACTATATTAATAATAAGTCTTTCAATCTATGAATAACATATGTTGTCTTTCCATTTATTTTTTCTTTAATTTTTTCAATAATGTTTTGTATACCACATCTTCTTTATCCATTCATCTGTTGATGGACATCTAGGTTCTTTCCATAGGTTGGCTATTGTGGACATTGCTGCTATAAACATTCGGGTGCACGTGCCCCTTTGGATCACTACGTTTGTATCTTTAGGGTAAATACCCAGTAGTGCAATTGCTGGGTCATAGGGCAGTTCTATTTTCAACATTTTGAGGAACCTCCATGCTGTTTTCCAGAGTGGTTGCACCAGCTTGCATTCCCACCAACAGTGTAGGATGGTTCCCCTTTCTCCGCATCCTTGCCAGCATCTGTCACTTCCTGACTTGTTGATTTTAGCCATTCTGACTGGTGTGAGGTGATAGAGGTGATATCTCATTGTGGTTTTGATTTGTATTTCCCTGATGCCAAGTGATATGGAGCACTTTTTCATGTGTCTGTTGGCCATCTGGATGTCTTCTTTGCAGAAATGTCTGTTCATGTCCTCTGCCCATTTCTTGATTGGATTATTTGTTCTTTGGGTGTTGAGTTTGTTAAGTTCTTTATAGATTTTGGACACTAGTCCTTTATCTGATATGTCGTTTGCAAATATCGTCTCCCATTCTGTCAGTTGTCTTTTGATTTTGTTAACTGCTTCCTTTGCTGTGCAAAAGCTTTTGATCTTGATGAAATCCCAATAGTTCATTTTTGCCTTTGCTTCCCTTGCCTTTGGCGATGTTTTGTAGTTTTCAGTGTGTAAGTCTTATACATTCTTGTTAAATCTATTCCTAAGTATTTTATTTTTTGTTGCTGTTGTAATAGAGTTGTTTTCTTAACTTTTTTCAGATTGTGCATTGCTACTGTATAGGAATATAACTGATTTTGTATATTGAACTTGTATCCTATAACCTTGCTATACTATTTTTTTTGTGTGTGGATTTTTTTAGGGTTTTCTAAATATAAGATTGTTATCTGTGAATGGAGATCATTTAATTTCTTTCATTTTAATCTGAATGCCTTTTATTTCTTTTTCTTGCCTAATTACTGTAGCTAGAATCTCCACCACAGTATAGAATTGTGAATGGACATATTTATCTTGTTCCTGTTCTTAAAAGGAAAACATTTAGTCTTTCATGATTAAGTTTGATATAAACTGTTAACATTTTGTAGAGGGCCTTTATCCAGTTAAGGAACCTCCCTTCTGTTTCAAGTTTGTTATGTTTTTATCATGAAAGGTATTGAATTATGTAATTTTTCTTCATCTATCGAGTCGATTGCATGCTTTTGTTCTTTATTGTGTTCATGTGATATATCACATTGATTGATTTTTTCATTTGTGGAAACAACTTTTTGCTTCTGTGATAAATACTATTTAATTATGGTATATAATCTTTTTCTTCTTTTTTAAAAAATGTTACTTGATTTGGTTTGCTGCTATTTTATTGAAGATTTTCCATTTATATTCATAAAGGTCATTGGTCTGTAGTTTTGTCACACTTTCTTTTATTTTGGTATCATGGTAATGTGGTCAAATAGAATGTATTGGGAAGTGTTTCACCACCTATTATTTGGAAGAGTTTGTGAAGGATTGATATTAATTCTCCTTTAAACAGTTTAACATGTAAAGCCAGCTGAGTGTGGACTTTTCTGTGTGGGACTATGTAAGTCTTTTTTGCTTGTTATAGATCTGTCATGGTTTTCTATTTCTTCTGGAGTCAGTTTTCATACTTTGTATCATCCCAGGAATTTGTTCATTTCCTTTAGGTTATCAGGTTTGTAAGTATACTACTTTTTGTAGCATTCCCTTTTAATCCTCTTTTAAAAAATTTCTATAAATTTGGAAATGATGTCCCTTTTATTACATATCTCAGTAATTTTAATTTCAATTTTATTTGGTCAGTTTAGCTAAAGGCTTGATTTTTCAAGTAAATTTGGTTTTACTGATTCTTTTCTATTGCTTTTTTTCTATTTTCTATTTCATTTATTTCTGCTCTGTCATTTCTTATTTTGTTCCTTCCACTTGCTTTGGTTTTAGTTTGCTCTCTCTCTCTCTCTTTTTTTTGGGGGAGGGGTGTTCATTTATTTATTCAGCAGACAAAGATCACAAGTAGGCAGAGAGAGGAGGAAGCAGGCTCCCTGCAGAGCAGAGAACCTGATGCTGGGCTAGATCCCATGACCCTGGATCATGACCCAAGCCGAAAGCAGAAGCTTTAACCCACTGAGCCACCCAGGCACCCCTAGTGTGCATTTCTTTTTCTAGCTTCTTAAGGTGGAAGCCTGTTACTATTTATTTGAAAAAAATTTTTTTTAAAAATATAGGCATTTATATCTCTAACATTCCCTTTAGGCACTTTGTTAGTGGCATCTGGAAATATTAATAATGTTTTATTTATTTTTTCATTTACTTCAAAGTATTTTCTAATTTGCCTTGTGATTTCATTTTTATCCCATTGTTATTTTTAGGAGAGTGTTTAGTTCTATTTATTTGCAAGTTTCCTAAATTTCCTCCTGTTACTGATTTCTAATTTTATCTATCATAGTTGAGAAGCATACTTTGTATGATTTAAATTCTTTTAAATTTATTGAGACTTGATTATGATCTAACATATGTTCTGTTGTGGAGAATGTTCCATGTATACTTGCGTGGAATGCATATTCTATTGTTTAGTGGTATTTTATAGATTACTCAGATCTAATTCTTTTGTAGTGTTGCTCAGATTTCTATTTTCTTGTTGATATTCTGCCCAATTGTTCTATTCATTATTGAAAAGTGGGGTATTGGAGATGGTTTTGTTGAAGTGTCCATTTCTCCCTTTGATACTGTCATTTTTTTTGCTTCATGCATTTTGGAGCTCATTTGTTAAGGGAATGGAAGTTTATAATTGTATGTTGTCCTAATGAGTTGCTTTCTTTATCATTATAATATGTCTTTCCTGGTCTTTAGTTTCATTTTTTCTCTTAAGCATTTTGTCTCTTATTAATATGGTCATTTCAGCTCTCTTGTTTACTCTTTGCATGCTATATATTTTTTGATTCTTTCTTTTGATTTATTTGTGTCTTTGAATTTAAAATATGGCTCTTGTAGAAATATATAGTTGAATCATTTTTCTTTTTATTTTGCCAATATGTGTCTTTTGAATGGAGTGTGTATTGCATTTGTATTTAATGTCACTAATGGTAAAGTTGAATTTATGTCCACCTTGTTGGTATTTGTTTTCTTTATATCTTATGTTTTATTTTATTCCTCTATTACTACATTCCTTTTAAAAAATAGACATTACTTAGTATATCATTTTGATTTCCTTTTTATTTATTTCATTATATTTTTGAGTTATCTTGTTATTAGTTGCCTCAGATATTATACTTAACAACTTCAAAAATTCTAGTCTGGATGAATACAAATTTGATTTCAGTATTATACAGAAATGTTGCACCATTGTAGTTCCTTCCATTCCTTCACTCCTTCTTTGTGTTAATATTGTCAAAAACATTATAAAAATATTTTTTAAACTTGATTTCCTTACCTGGAAAAATAGATGTAACAGTAATTTTGATCTTAGGTGTTATTGTTAGTACTAAGTGCCACCTCAGATGATGCTAACTAGTACAGTTCCTGGTCCATACTCAACAAAAATGTTATCTAAATTTGGTGAGGTATGTACCACTGGTTAAAATTCTCTAAGTGAAGCGCCACTGGTTGTACACTTTTTAAAATATTCTCAGTCAATGTGTTTCCACACCCAAGAGAGAGTTTTTTTCCCCAGTGCCTTGTTTTCAGATTCTTATTCAGATACTTGTATTTTCTCCATGTTAATTCTTGACTAATCTCCTGGAATAATATAGAAGTTTTTCTGTCCCTGCTACCTGGCAATGCTTTGTTTGTCTTCTATAAACTGAAAGTATTCAGTTCATCAACTCTTCGACAATGGACATAGTCCTTAGACTGCTCCCTTTCCTGATTATTTTCTTCTATAGTAAAAATTGTCAGTTTCACCTATATATATGAAGCTTAAAACTAATTCTATCATTAAATGATTTAAACAGGTAGAAGCCTCAGAAGGTTTTTATGAGGTTTCCTGCTCCCAATCCCACTGACAACTGTAAGAATAGATACAATATATGCTTTCATGATAGAGCACATATCATTCTGTAACCCTTGAAACTCCATGTACTTGTTCTTTCTCTGTCTTCATTTTATGCTTCCAGTTTAAAAAAAAAAAAAAAGACCCAAAGACCTCAGAGATTATTGAAAATGTGTTCTGAGAACCTTGAGAGAAACTCATATACTAGACATCCATTCACTGAGGCATAAAATTTATTAGTCATTCCCCTCACAGATAAAACTCATATTTATCCTATTTGAAAGTTATGACTTCTCTCTCATAATTTTTTTATACACACAATATATGTCTATAATTTTCTTTTTAGCCTTGGAAACCTACACCAAGAAGTACCTAATACTCTCCCCTTTACAAATGGAAAAGGTATTTATATTAAGTTATATATTAGAAGTAAAAATTCATAGAACTTTACCTAGAAGTGGAATTTCACATCCTACCCTCCACTTATACTTTCTCTACCACATTCTACATGGTTTATGGGAACCCTGGAATCCTGTAGATTCAACCAATATTGGTGTATTTCCCCACTTGGTCTCCCCACTCTCAGTGACTCCAGTGGTATCATGGCCTTATGAAAATCAAAGTAGATGGTTCTAATAATTGCACACACTCAGAAAAATAGTGAAGAAAGTCTGTATTTTATTTTTACTAGATAGTGAATATTTTCACCAGATTCTAAAATCATTGAGACTAGGGACCATCTTTGAGGCTCCAGAGGTTGGACAAATGTCTGGCCTAAAAAAGGTATTTAAAAAATTATTGTTGACAAAACCAAGAATGAAAGACTGTGGGTAAAAAACCTAAAATCAAGGACACAAAAACAAAATCTATTGCAACAGAATTGACTGAGAATAAGGGAAGGCATATAAGAGACAATGTTTATAAGATTAGAAGATTGCAAGACAAGCTTTTAATGATCCTTGCTTAATTAAATAGAAGCAGTATGGAATGAAGAATACAGTCTTTTTTGTTAAAAAATTTTGGTCTTGCCATTTTCTAGTCATTTGAACATGGACATAGAAACACACTCAGTAAGGAGGAACAATTATTCTGAATAAGAAGGAATAATGACAATATTCTAGACATACTGGTAGTCCTTAATTTTTAAAATTCTACATAAGAGTTACACCTTTATTTCTTAAGTGGAGTTCACTGAAGTTCTGTGTCATAATATATCACTTTTTTTTTTTAAATAATGACAAACGCTGGCATTTCTTTTTTTTTTTTTTTTAAAAGATTTTATTTATTTATTTGACAGAGAGAAATCACAAGTAGATGGAGAGGCAGGCAGAGAGTGAGAGAGGGAAGCAGGCTCCCTGCTGAGCAGAGAGCCCGATGCGGGACTCAATCCCAGGACTCTGAGATCATGACCTGAGCCGAAGGCAGCGGCTTAACCCACTGAGCCACTCAGGCGCCCAACGCTGGCATTTCAAGTGAATACAGAGCTTTGTGGCTAGCAGACAGAATGTAGTAACCAACATGGCATTACACAATAGACCAAGCTAAAACAATTACAAATATGTAATCTGTGAGGTAAGACTCCTGATATATTTTGTTGCAGGCATAGTTCATAGTGAGAACTAGATTCATCTCACTCTGTATTTGACAAGTGCTTTAGAGGACATTGATTTCATGACATGTACTCTATAGACAGAAATAAAACTGGGTAGAGCAGTACTGTGTACCTGGTGCTGTTTTTCATGGTTTGCTTAATTTGGGCACTATAACCTTGAATTAACTGGGTGCTTGGGTGGCTCAGTTGGTTGGGTGACTACCTTTGGCTCAGGTCACGATTCTGGAATCCCAGGATCGAGTCCCATTTGGGGCTACCAGCTCCATAGGGAGTCCGGTTCTCCCTCTGACCTTCCCTCTCATGCTCTCTTTCTCTCTCTCTCTCAAATAAATATATAAAATAGTTTAAGAAAACGAGATATTTAACCTTAAATTAACCATTAGAAGGTAAATAGATCTCATTCAAGTAAGTTATCTGCTAGTACTTATAGTAGCTACACGTTTCCTTAATTTGTGACTTCTTGAAGATGGCAAAAAAAAAAAATCCTGTAATATGTGATGAAATGAAGCCTGATTGTAAACAACAACTATAATTAGCCTATCTTAGGGTTCTGATATAATTTCTTTTTTATTTTATTTAATTTTAAATTATTTTATTTTTTTCAATGTTCCAAGATTAATTGTTTATGTACCATACCCAGTGCTCCTTCTGATGTAATTTCTATTTTATTTTAAGAGACATAAAAGCCATTTTCTAAAAATCTGATTCTGGTCTCGTTTGAATGCTTTTTTATTCCCTTGATTTCATTCAGCCTCAGAGGCTGTTTTTTTTTTTTTTTCCCATACTCCCTTCTCTATTGTGATGTCACAGTTTTTTACCTGGGCTCTAATTTTCAGTCTCTACAGTGGATGTACTCAAAGTGCACCCTTTATCACTTTTGTCAGTTGTTAGAGATGATTCTTTCTTCTCTAAGTTTGCTAGAGTTCTCGCTTCTAATGTATCTATTTTCAAAGTGAATTTCTTCTCTTTGCTCACACAGCACTCTCTTTTTCTCTGCCTTGACCATGTGGGGTTTTTAATGTGCTGTATTCTTTGCTGTACTACACTTGGGGGAGGTGTTTTGAATATTTGATTGGGAAAATAGCTTCCTGATTGGGGTCCAAGCTGCCAAAGCCCTCACTTCTTTTCCTCAGAATTATTTCTTTTGTCAATGCCATTACACATCTTATATTCCAAATACAGCAGATGAGAGGACGCCTCTGTGAAAATTTTTTCCTAGTTAGTATTGTGAAAGTTGTACTCACTATGAGTAAACCACCATAGGCTAGGTTATACTGCATTGCAAACAAATCTCAGTGGCTTAAAATAATAAATGCTGTACATCCATTCTTTTTGCCCAAGGGCTCTGCTTATTCTAGTTACTAGAGTTATAGGCTGACAGGGGCACTGTTTCAATATATGCTTTCATGATTGCCAAGTTCAGAAGGAAATGTAGTAGATTGCATGCTGACAGTTAAAATTTCTGCTTCAAAGTATTGCTGCATACCACTTCTATTCATATTTTGCTGGCCAAAACCAGTCACCTGGCCACACTTCATACAAAGGGGCAAGAAAGGTAGGGTGCACTAGGTGTTCAGAAATGGAGAGAACCAGGCCCAGTAAAAATTACAACTTTAATAACAGATAAGAGATCTAAAACCTAGTGAGGGTAATCAACATATTCAAGATCATCCAACTGTATTAATTATCTCAGTAACAGTGAGAAGACAGGATCTCAAATGAAAATTTATCATGGTGCACAACTCATGTACTTTTTGACTGAAATGGGTCTGATAGAGGATTAAGGCCAAATAGTCACGTGCTTCATATGTGGTGAGCTGAAGGAGAACAGCAGCAACCCAGACAAATGGTTCAAGTATGCAGTGATGTTCAGTAACATAGCCAAATAACATGCTGTAAATGTGGCTTGCTGGAAACAAGCAGCAGGTAGGCTCGTTTGTACATGGTATCCAAAGACGAGTAGATATTTCTGAGTGAAACTTTGGACTGTTGGTAGTACCCGCAGGGAGAAGCTGAAACAGAATATGTGATACGAAAATCAGATGCACAGGGAAATACAAATCAAAAGCACAATGACATACCACCTCACACCAGTCAGAATGGCTAAAGTTATCCAGACAGGAAATGACAGATGCTGGTGAGGATGTGGAGAAAGGGGAACCCTCCTACACTGTTGGTGGGAATGCAAGCTGGTGCAGCCACTCTGAAAAACAGCATGGAGGTTCCTCAAAAAGTTGAAAATAGAGCTACTCTATGACCCAGCAATCGCACTACTGGGTATTTACCCTAGAGATACAAATGTAGTGACTGAAGGGGCATGTACACCTGAATGTTTATAGCAGCAATGTCCACAAGAGCCAACCTATGGAAAGAACCTAGATGTCCATCAGCGGATGAATGGATAAAGAAGATGTGGTATATATACACAATGGAATACTATGCAGCCATCAAAAGAAATGAAATCTCGCTATTTGCAATGACATGGATGGGACTAGAGGGTATTATGCTTAGCAAAATAAGTCAATCAGAGAAAGACAATTACCAAATGCCTTCCCTGATATGAGGAAGTTGAGAGGCAACATGGGGGGCTTGGGGGATAGGAAAGGAATAAATGAAACAAGATGGGATTGGGAGGGAGATAAACCATAAGTGACTCTTAATCTCACAAAACCAACTGAGGGTTGCTGGGGGGAGGCGGGTAGGAGGAGGGTGGTTGAGTTATGGACATTGGAGAAGGTATGTGCTATGGTGAATGATGTGAAGTGTGTAAACCTGGCGATTCACAGACCTGTACCCCTGGGGCTAATAATACATTGTATGTTAATAAAAAAAATTTAAAAAATCAGATGCAGTGGACTATCACAGAATCATTCTTCTATGAGTACTAAATATGGAGTGACTCTTTGTTATGCCTCTTTTCTCCGTGGCCCCACTGGTCACTCCATAGTAATCAGGAACAGTGGCATTTTCCCTGAGGAAGAAGGATCACAATTTAGAGAGACTGTCTTTAACATGTTGCTGGGAGCACACATTCCTCATAACAATAAAGCATTAGAAAATATAATGTAAAACGAGTGTAACTTTGATTAACATCTTTCCTGTCATTAATTCTATAGTTAAGATGCAAAATTAATAGCATTTTTTCCCTGTCAGTTTTAATGATCTTTGGAATCTTTCCAAACTATTTTTTTTTTTTTTTTGGGGAGGGTACTCACTGATGATGATGAATCAGATTAGACTTGCTAAAGTAGAAATGTTTACATTTCCTAAGAAGCCGTATGTTTCCCTCAATATTGGATGTGACATACTTGCCCTGTAATATATTCAGGTGGAATTGAATTCAAACTTGAAATGTATTTACTTTTATATTCATTATACAAGCTTTGAAGAAGTTTGGCATCCATACGAGTGCATTTTCATCTCACTAGATGAGAGAAAAAGAATTTCTAAAAAAATGTTATCTCCTCTGCTTGATTTGAAATCACACCTTGCAGAAGTTCAGTTTAAATCCACATTATCAGAGAATCTTTTTAAAAAATCGCCAGTTGAATTTGCCAAGAATTAAGTCTTTTAAATTTACTTACTGATTACTATTTTTACATGAACTTAAGTGTTTAATTTTTAAGTGTTTATAAAAACGAGATTTTTTAACAGTACAAAGATTATTTAGATAAAAGTAGAGACATTTAAAATTGTAATATACTCAAGCATATCATTTGTATCACACTTATTCATGTTTAAAATGCTCTGACATCTTGCTGATTTTTCTAACAAAGTTAAACTGAATAATATTTACATCCATACATTCAAGTTTAGACAAGAAATAGTGGGAGGTGTGCTTTCTTTTTGTCTGAAAATTTCTGTGCTTATTTTTTTAATCTGTTAATACAAAATGTATTTTACTATGGATGAAGCAATTCTGTAATATTTTTTGTTTGTTTGTTTGTTTTGTAAAATGATTCCAGTTGGTCTATTTCAGAGTACACAGCATCAGTTTTCTCTGTTCTTTCAAGATCAGTTTTGAGCACTCTTTTAGTTATCTATTACTGTGCTATAAACCACCCTAAAACCTAGTGGCTTCAAACAACAAACATTTTATTGTCTATGATTTTGTGGGTCAGGAATTCAGGCAGAGCCCAGTGGGGATGTCTTGTTTCTGTTTCACCTGGTGTTGGCTGGGGTGGTTTAGCTTGGGCTAAAGAATCCAAGATGGCCTCACTCATGTATCTGGGACTTTGGTTCTGAATGTTGGCAGGGCATCTCAATCTTCCAGGTGTCTTGTCTCTTTTTGTGTGGTTTCTCATCTTTGGTTGTTTTGCCAGAGTTTCTTTCCATGAAAGGTGAATTCTGAAGGAACAAAAGCAAAAGTTTCAAGATCTTTAAGACTTAAGCTCCTCCTTGCATCATATTCTACTGGTGAAACAAGTAACGAAGATATTCTAAATTCAAGGAGAGTAGAAATAGACTCCACTCTTTTATGGGACGAGTGGCACAATCACATTGCAAAGGGGCACATGGGAAAGGAGTAGTTCTTGTAGCCATTTTGGCTACAAATGAATATATAGCCATTTGGCTACACAAATGAATGAGCTACATTTTTAAGGCTACTACTGTAGCCTTTGCCCAAATTATAACCGAGCAGTTCACTGTGTGAAAGCCTGTATCTGTGTATTTCTGTTTGGGAACTACTGAATGTCTCATGTCTCAGTAAATTGAAGTACACTTCATCATCCTCTCTTTCAAATCTTTGTCAGTTTGATGTGATTTGGAGTATGCTTTATAAAATGGATGAATGCAGGGACGTGATTAACAGTATCAGGGACAGTCATTCACCAGGTATATCCTGAGTACTCTTTGTGGGTTAAGTATAATTCCAGACAATGTATGTATAAGTAAAAGTGTGTATTCCATGGTATTTGACTTTTTGGTCACAACTTTCCACACTCTTGAATTGATTCTGTGCATTCAAAGCCTTGTCCAGGTGTAATAGGGGTGGAATATATTTCCCTGACACTGAATTTGAGTTTGTCTGTGGCTTGGTTTTGGTAAAAGGAAGAAAGTAGTAGCATAAATGTGCTTGTCTAGTGGGGCTTGCCTTAACTTATTTCTTTTCCATCACTGTGAGTAGAAACTGGGCCTTAGAAGTAATATATGTATAGACCTAAGCAATCCAAGGCTTGAGGCAGAACTGGTCAGCCAGTAGAGCCAGTTTCCATCAGCTGGTTACCAGCTGACCCACAAAGCTGAGAGAAACATGGTTATTGTCATATGCCTTTGAGATTTTGTGGTTTTCTTCTATGTACAAAAGCTGCTTGAAACAAATAATATGCCATCTTGTAGGGAAGAAAGACATGTAAACAGAGAATTGTACTATAGTGCAATATAGGCAATTAGAGGTCTCTATAGAAGGGCCCCGCCTCCATTTTCTCTGGAATGTGTGCACCTTAGTGGGGCCTGAGGACCATGTCTGAGAAGGAGGTGACACAAAGCTGAGTATCCAAGAATAAAAGAAGGGATATGTAAGAGTTCACCAAGGAGGAGAAAATATTGCGGACCAATAGGCTCAGTGTGAGAAGAGGGATGGGGTAAGCTCCAACATGGTGAGAAGAAAACTATAAAAGCAGGCATTGTAACTATGAGTTTACTAAGTGGGACAACCCTATTTATCAAGAGACTCAAACCCTCAGGCTGGCTTTGCAGTGGATTCTAAGAGATTTATAAGCTGCTTAATAACTAGGATTGACATGA
This sequence comes from Neogale vison, assembly GCF_020171115.1. Classification (NCBI taxonomy): domain Eukaryota; kingdom Metazoa; phylum Chordata; class Mammalia; order Carnivora; family Mustelidae; genus Neogale; species Neogale vison. The sequence goes on from NC_058096.1 coordinate 26,326,228, forward strand.
ACTTTGTTATTCTGATTAAACATTTTAGAGTACATGCTCTACTAAAATAATGTGAGTACGGTTTCATTGTTTCTGCCTTTACTTTAGAGACAGTGAAGTTACATTTTAGTCAAACCTTTCAAATGCACAGTCAAAAGAAGCACAGATGGTAACAGTGGACATGACTTAAAAGAGGAAAATGGTCAACTGAAGATTAACAAAATGCAACATTACTGCTGGTATTTTATATAAAAATTATAGGTAGTCTTCCTTTCAAATGGTAGCTTTAAAAAAAAGCTTATGAATGATTATATTACATGCCATTATAAGTTATACCAATAAGGAACAGTTTTTAGACCTATGGATAACATGTTTGCTATAATTTAGCAAATGATCCCTATTTTAATTTTAATTTTAGAACTGAAAGGGCCTTTTATCTTCTGTTGCTAATATAGACCCCAATTTTCTGGCCCTGCTCTTTACTAGCTATGAGATCTTGGGCAAATTTCTAACTCTCTTCGTACTTGAGTGTCCTCATCAGTAAAATGGCTGGATGTAGAGCCCTTGTGGTAACAAATGAGATCTTACAACGTGCTCTGTGACATATGACGGGCACCCAGTAAATGTTAGCAACTGTTATTTTCATAATCACAGTAATAACATAATTAACAATTACTGTTGTTAGTTAATCTTATGGCTGAAGAAACAAGAGGCCTGGAGATCTTACAGGACTTGGACAAAGATGTATACTTAGCAGCTTCTGAACCTGAAAGAGATTTTGGTTACTGACTCCCATGCAGTGCTTTTCCCTGAAGGAGGCAGCCCCTCACACCAAGTTTTCGAGAAGTTCTTAGCGAAGGTGAAAAATGATTTGGAAAACCACCACTCTGGTGAAACTGCCTCTAAACTGAAAAGACAAGAATGACTAAATGTAGATATCAAAAGGATTGGTAATTGTCCCCAAATGTATATATGTAATCAAACACAAACACACTAATTCAAATAATTGCATTATAATTAAACTTTTCTTTCTGGGAATTCTCCATTTATAATAAGCAATTTCACTTGCAGTTTCAAAGCTCTTGGTCAAATTCCAACAAAAGAGGTAGAGCATTTTCACATAAGACTATTGGACCCCTTGCTAAAGTTAAACAAAAAAGGCTGCTATTTAGTTTAAAGAACGTAGCTGATGGCACTTTCAATTTTATCCAAACGACTGCACACAGCCCTACTTCGATTTCGTTATAAAAGTAAAATTAGAAAAGCTAAACATTAAATCTTATAAAGAAATATAATTTGATTCATTGTCATTAGAAGCCAGTGTAAAATAGAGGAGAATGTGGAGCTGGCTTAACTGCTTGCATGCTGAATAAAACATCAGCCCTGAAACCATTCACCTACACGCTCTCAGCTGTACCTGTTGAGACTCACTTTTACTCATTAGCTCAGTCACTTCATGGTATACCATTTTAAGGGTACATATGTTTCCTATTAGCAATAATGAAATAATGGGGAACGTGTGGTAATATGATAGCAAAATTCAGTAAAAATTCTATTTGAACTTAATTCTGTGGGATACGAACATAACCCACAAAGGAGTACTCTGATCTACAGTGAAGAATAATTTGCCTACTGCTCTGGTTCGCAATTAATGAAAAGTCCTCAGGAAATCCCAATTTCTGATTAAAGAGAGTTGATTATGATTAATGTATCCAAATTAACTGCCAAAAAGGAAGCCACCTCATAATTATCTACATTGTTCCTTCAATTTTAAATTCCTAAGGCTACTCGTATCTGTGCTTTTTTTCCCCTTTAATCCTTAAAGATGTATATTTGGTTTTTAACTTTTGATTAGCAAGACAACAATTGTTCTTTGTTTCTGCTTGTAGAAAATATTCAAGGTCTTATGAATTTTCTTTTCTCTCATTTCCATCCTTCTCTGCAAAATAGTATGACTGGTGTTTTCAGCAAGTTGCCATAACCCAGGATGCCCACTTCAGATGTACTTGGTCTAACAAGCAGTGCCTCACTCGTCAATACTTACTCAGCCATTGCACTGTGATGCATTCCATGATACTTGAACTTTAGTGGAACTAAAGGCATACTTTCCTGCAGATATGGAGGGCTACTATTTCATTTGTCAATCTAGCTCCCTAAGTAAATAAGTAAATTCTTACAGACCAGATTTTTGTAGCATTATGTTTTTGCATTTTTCAGGGTACTCACAGATATGTATATGAGAAATTTAGAAGTGTTGCATCAAGATGTGTTAACTGGATGCTGTTTTAAGCTGGAAGCCTTCCAAATTTAGATTTTATGTTAGAAAATATCTGCTTCTATCAAAATCACACATGTATTTTAAAAGCAGTAAGAGGGTATTTATAATTTGTAAGCTCTCGTAGTTAGAGAAGGAGTTAGTCAAAAGAAGTAATATTTACTTCTCCAAATAATTCACTTGGCTTCCAGAATATTTTTCTTCTACAGGAATGTCTTTCAATACTTCAGATAAATTTTTGTATTAATATATTCATGAATCCAGGATTACAATAGAAAATTTAAAAATGCAGATAAAAAAGAAAATCCAATCAAAATCTCAATATGTAGGTACAAGTACCATTAACATTTTGGTATTTTGTCACATATACCTTAATATTTAAAAAAGTATGCATATGTCATTTATTCTAAAATAAGGTTGAATTATAATAAATATTGTTTTGTAGATTATTTTAAAAAATTTTATGGTATCAGGGGCGCCTGGGTGGCTCAGTGGGTTAAAGCCTCTGCCTTCGGCTCAGGTCATGATCCCAGGATCCTGGGATCGAGCCCCGCATCGGGCTATCTGCTCCGCGGAGAGCCTGCTTCCTCCTCTCTCTCTCTCTCTCTGCCTACTTGTGATCTCTGTCTGTCAAATAAATGAATGAAATCTTTAAAAAAAAATTTTATGGTATCAGATTTTTTCACAGCAATTAAATATATCTATATATTTATTTTTGTGACTATGTAATATTTTCTTGCATGAAAGTACCATTATTTCGGTTGATCCATTGGTTTTGCAATCATAAGTAGATTGTAAGGGCATCAGTGCAGCTAAATTGTTATGTAATTAAGTAATTATTTCCTTAGAAAATATTTAAAAAATTGAATTTCCAAGTCACAAGATGGGTTTTCAAAATATTTGTAATGGAAAAGTGTTTCTGAAAAAGCATGTCCCAGCATGTACTGCCAACAGTAGAATGTGAGTCTCCATTTCTTAATAGCCTTACTAATAATGGTGATTATTTCAAGCTTTGGACAGTTTTATAGGTTTGACATCTCACTGTTGCTTTAATTATTATTCATTTGATTATAGTTTTTAAAAAATATATTGATTATTTCTATTTCTTTTGTGAATTTCCTTTTAGTGTCCTTTATTTTTCTACTGTAGTGTTAATTATTTCTCTTATTAGTTTGCAAGAGATCTTTACTTCCCCCTTGTCTTTTGTAATATTGTAATTGCCTTTTCGGCTTGCTGTTTGTTTGTTTTGTTTTGTTTTTTTTTTTCAATTTATTTATTTTCAGAAAAACATTATTCATTATTTTTTCACCACACCCAGTGCTCCATGCAAGCCGTGCCCTCTATAATACCCACCACCTGGTACCCCAACCTCCCACCCCCCCGCTGTTTGTTTTTAATTTTTGTTTCTATTGTTTTCTGCCATCAGTATTCAAAATGCTCCCATACTCAAGACTACTAGCTCTTCCCAGTTATCTTCAAATTCCATTATTTCCAACTGTATTTTGAAACTCAGTTTTATCTACTTCATTCCAAAATGCAATCTGAACCATGGTACAGAGTCTGCAACTTGAAAGTGTAGGTATTCAGAAAGGTGGTGCCCCTTAGAGGTCCTAAGACGACCTACAGATGAGCAAGTGTGTGAGGGAAAGGTGTCATTTCTTTGTAATTGCATGAACACATTTCCGCGATAGCAAATCTTAGAAGTTGAACATTAGTCAGTTGGTGATAACTATAAACTTAAGGGTAAACTCTAAGCAATCATAATTAGAGAAACTCAAAATGTTATGTCATTTGAATGAGAAGCTCTGATACCAGAAAATGATCATTACAATGGAAATGGCAGGCAGTGTGGTACAGCAAGGAAGAGCATCAGATGAAGAAAATAGATCTGAACAAGAGCAGGATAGAAGCATCATCCTTAACTGCTAAGTATTTCACCTGTTCCCTGAATGGAACCTGGGTAAAAATTAGCAACAGGCTTACAGCACATTATATATATACTGTATTTACAATAATTTTTATATTTGCTAGTCCATAAATGATGTCATTTTTAGTCTAAGATATCCAGTGTCCAATATTTTAGTCCAAGTGTCCAATGATTCTTAACAAATTATATTATCTCAGTTTAGCCTGTCTTAAAGGATGCCCCTTACTACTCTTACATTATAAGTATTTAGGAGGACCTTACCTGTTATTAGAACCTGGATTTTGGTGCCCAGAGTTTGTGAAATCAGTAAGAAGCACCAATTCTAGGAAGGTGATTGAAGTATATTTCTGCCAGGGTGTGCTGACTAAGACACAAGTACAAGGCTAAATACTGGAGGAAGAAATGTCAACAATGTTCAATGCATATTTATTCATTTTTTTATTCTCCAAATATGATTTGGAGATGCATCATTCAGATATCTGTAAAGTGCTAAAGACTGTCAGAAAGAGCTAGTGTATACCCTGAAGATGTGATTTCATTACCTAGCAAGGTGCTTGCTGCTCTTGTCTCTAGAATTGCCATTATCCCTAAAATTTTAGAAGTCAATTTGGTATTGGTGATTACTTCTCAAAAATACAGATAGTAATAAATAAAATATTCCCCTACTAAAATTAATTATATGATAATGAATAATAGGTAATTTCAAAGTCTACTTTGTATTCACTGAATCGATATTACATCTGTTACCAAAGTGGGCTAGAAATATCTGCTTAATATTACCACCTATTTTCCCCCTGTTTTTCTCTGGTTTTATTTGGAGAGGGAAAATGTCAATGAATAAGCATCTATAGCCTCATTAACAAGTTACTGTCACCAGAACCTACTGAAGAGGAAATGCAGGAAACTTTCTTTGCCTTAGTTTCTTCATGTGTAAAATGAGAATAGTTTAACACCAACCTTATAGGATCATAATAAGGATGAAAGTGCTTGTAATGTTGATAGACACTTAACAGATATCAATAATATTAGTTACTGTCTTCTTCATCATCATCATCATCGTCATGGCTTTTATCTGAGTTCTTCATAAAGCAGACCTGAAACAAAGGGGTAAGAGCAAGCACTTAATTGGGGGTGTGTGACCCCAGAGATACAGGTGAGAATGACAGGGAAACAAGACAGAAAGAAGAGGGTGTGAGGATATCTCATCAAGTTCACCACTGCTATAGGTGATCAGTTTCTTGATCCTACAGGACAACTTGAGAAGTAGTGGAGACCATGCCTTGGGATTTTCTGTAGGCGTGTGTGTGTGTGTGTGTGTGTGTGTGTGTGTATACATAAACATACTTGATTGGTTAATGTGTGCCCTGATAGACTGTTGACCTCCATATACTTCCACGTTGTATGAGTTGGGCAACAGGCAGATTTCAGCAGGATCCCACCAAGCAAAGCCCTTGGGTAAGGAGGGAAGAATTGTACAGTGTAGACCTGAGACAAGGCACTCTCAGGAGGCACCTACAGGAAGCTGAACAGAGCTTATGCAGGACTGTCACTGCCCAGGGACTGGAATAAGAGCCAGACAAGGTCAAGAGAATTCTCTGTGATGCCTCTGAAATAGTTATAAAATTATCATCATCATCATCATCATCATCATCATCATCATCAAATATAGCCATCCCCTACTTCTAATTACCAGAATTTACCATTATTTACAAAAATAATCACCTTGGATAAAAGACCAAATTGGGTTAGGTCAGTTTTTAATTCTCATTTTTTTTAAATAATTTTTTTATTTTTTATAAATATATATTTTTATCCCCAGGGGTACAGGTCCGTGAATCTCATTTTTAACAAAACAAATTTTTTTTTTGATAACATACTCTTCTTTGCCCCTAAAACACCTGGCGAGTCCTGCCTATTCTTGCTTCTTAAGTTACCTTCCTTCCTTATCTGTTCTCTTTCTCAAAGTCACCATTTTGGTGCCAGAATCTATTATGCTATACATCAGGCATTTTTATCTCCCCTGAGTTCTCTCTGCCCATGGTGCCTCTGGTAGTTAATTCTATATATACTGTCAGTCCGTGTGTTTCCTAAAATACAGATTTCATCCTGTTAGTTCATTGCTGCAAATTCCACCTCCAATTAAACAAAATTTAATTGACCCTTGAACAACATAGGGGTTGGGAGCACAACCCCATGCACTTGAAAATCCGCATATAACTTTTGACTCCCCCAAAACTTAGTTACTGTTGACTAGAAGGTTTACTGATAAAACAGTAAACACATATTTTCTATATGTGTTATATACTGTATTCTGTATGTGTTATATACTGTATTCTTATGATAAAGTAAGCTAAAGAACAGGAAATGTTATTAAGAAAAGCATAAGGAAGGAGTGTCTGATGGCTCATTTGATTAAACCTCCGATTCTTGGTTTCAGCTCAGGTCGTGATCTCAAGGTTGTGAAATCGAGCCTTGTGTGGGCCTCCACACTCAGTGGTTCTGCTTCTCTCTCTCTCACTCTCCCCACCTTTCCCTCTCCCTCTGCCAGTCCCCCTGCCCATGCTGTCTCTCTCTAAAATAAGTAAGTCAGTCTTAAGAAGGTCATAAGGAAAAGAAAATACATTTATAGTACTGTACTATAATATAAAAAACCCACTTATAAGTGGACTGATGCTGTTTAGGCCAGTGTTGTTCAAGGATCAGTTGAGACTATCCACAACCTGGCCTTAAACTGCTTACCAGCCTTGTTAGTTTTTCCAGGTAAGAATAGAGTATACCCTTTGTTCTCTGGAAAACTTTTGTATTTTCCCAAAATAAAGTCTTGGTGTATGCTGTTCCATCTGTCACATGATTTACAGTTCTGTGAGGAGCTAAGCTCTAACCTACCTCTTCTGAAATCACTTTGGATCTTGCCTTGTTCACAAAATACCTATAGTTTTTTCCTAGGCCAACTTTTGCTCTTTAATCTATAAAAATCTATAAGCTGCCTATAGCATTTATCATTGGTATCATTTATTTAGCAATTTCAGACATACTGATTTATGGCATACCTTCTATTTCTATTGGGCTATTATTTTAATAGGTATTCTTATATTAAAAGGTAATTGATTAGTCTTGTGTTCTTCATGGACAGGGCCTGTGACTTACTTTTCTTAGCGACTCCCACAATATAACACAGTGCCTGTCTGTAAAATTTAGTATATTTTTTGAAGATTTTATTTACTTATTTGACAGACAGAAATCACAAGTAGGCAGAAAGGCAGGTAGAGAGAGAGGGGGAAGCATGCTTCTTGCTGAGCAGGGAGCTTGATGCAGGGCTTGATCCCAGGACCCTGAGATCATGACCTCAGCCAAAGGCAGGGGCTTAACCCACTGAGCCACCGAGGGGGCCCCCAGATTTAGTATTTCTGATGTTAGTGGGTTTCAGAGTTTCTCAGTCTTGACACTATTGATATTTTGTGTTGGACAATTTTTTATTATAGAGGGCTGTTCTGTGCATTCTTGGATGCTTAGCAATAGCCCTGGCCTCTTGAGTATGAGATCCAGGGGAATCCCCCCAGTTTATGGCAGCCAAAATATTTCCAGACATTGACAAATGCTCTTAGGGGGATTCACCCCTCATTGATAACCAGTTGATTACATGAAAAATTAGTGAAATTCAGCATAATGAGAGTTTGTTCTAAAAGAAGCAGTGTTTATTTCATTTAGAAATTGACTTCTTAGTAAGATTTTATCAGAATGCAGTGCCTTTTCTGTCTTTAATCTTCTATACAAAATCGAATGGTTGTCATTTCTATTCTTTCCCAGGTTCTCTTCCTCCATTGATCATCTAAGTTTTCTTCATCAAGGCATTTCATCCTAATTAAAACTGCCTATCACCTATACCAAGCTATTCCCTAGCAGCTATTGTTAGAATTAGTTTGGAAGGGAGTATAAAACCAACATCTAATAGTGTGTGTTAGATTATTTGTCATCTCTCACATCTAATCAGTCACTAAGTTCTAACAATTTTATTTCCTAAATATCTTCCAAATCTTTTTTTTTTTTTCTTAAAGATTTTATTTATTTATTTGACAGAGAGAGATTACAAGTAGGCAGAGAGGCAGGCAGAGAGAGAGAGGAGGAAGCAGGCTCCCTGCTGAGCAGAGAGCCCGATGTGGGACTCGATCCCAGGACCCTGAGATCATGACCTGAGCCGAAGGCAGCGGCTTAACCCACTGAGCCACCCAGGCGCCCTCTTCCAAATCTTTTAACTTAACTCTATTCTTATCAAATTGCTCTATTTCAGTCCACCATCTTGTCTCACCGAGATTGTTGCCCTCCTTTTTGGCTCTGGTACTTCTGTCTGGGAACAATAATCAGGTATGATCTGTCAGGAAGAAAAGGTATCTGAGGGGCTCATCTTAAAGCTGTATTTTCTTAAACTTTTGTTTATATTTTAAGTTAGAGATAAAAGAAATTGAGATTTTGCCAAAGAGGTTTTTACTAGAAATTTAACAGGAAAATATCAATTATCTATATAAAAGATTATTATTAGTATTTATAATACTAGTAATAACAGATAATAGTTGTAATATATACATGACAACTAGATAATAATTGAAGTAGCTTTATTTGAGGTGGTTAGTGGAAACAAATGGTTGATGGAATCAGCTACTCCTTGGTGTCACCATGGCTGCCTCCCAACTACCATTTGAGTGTCCATATTCACCCTCATCATTTACTCTTCATTTCTCAGTTCTAGGTCTGTGGGGGGTTTAGGGGAGATTGGAGTAAAAAGTCCATTTACCCAGGAGACACAAACATGTACACACACACACACACACACACACACATACACGAAAGTAGATGGTCATCGCACAACTTTATGTCTGTGTCTTTTTTTTTTTTTTAAAGATTTTATTTGTTTATTTGACAGACATAGATCACAAGTAGACAGAGAGGCAAGCAGAGAGAGAGAGAGAGGGAAGCAGGCTCCCTGCTGAGCAGAGAGCCTGATGCGGGACTTGATCCCAGGACCCTGAGATCATGACCTGAGCTGAAGGCAGCGGCTTAACCCACTGAGCCACCCAGGCGCCCCTATGTCTGTGTCTTATTACCAGATGCAGTGACCTGTGGTGCTCTGTGAATTTTTATGGGTTTTAAAATACACTCTGAATAGCACTGTTTTATGCAGGTGATCTTTCTGTATGTGTGCTAAAGTGTTGATATTTCTAATGGAATGTATTTATTTATTTATTTATTTTATTGACGTGTCGTTGACACACAAAATTACATTAGTTTCAGATGTACAACATAGTGATTTGACAGCTCTATACCTTATGCTGTGCTCACCACAAGAGCATCCACCATCTGTCACCATTCAGAGCTATTATAATGCCATTGACTGTATTCTCTTTGCTGTGCCTTTTATCCCCATGACTCAGATTCATTCCATAACTGGAAGCCTGTAACTCCCACTCCTCTTCACCCATTTTGTCCATCTCCCCATCTCCTTTCCCTCTGGCAGCCATCAGTTTATTCTCTGTATTTACGGGTTTCTGCTTTTTGTTTGTTTGTTTATTCATTTGTTGTGTCTTTTAGATTCCAAACATACGTGAAACCATATGGTATTTGTATTTCTCTTCTGACTTATTTCACTTAGCATAATATTATCTAGGTCCATCCATGTTGTTACAAATGATCTCATTCCTTTTGTATCACTGAGAAATACTCCTCTGTGTGTGTGTGTGTGTTTGTGTGTGTGTCTACACATACCACATCTTTATCTTGAGTGGAAATATTTAAAAGGATGCCCCACCTTTTCTAAAAATTTTTGACAATCAAAAAAATATTCATTCACATTCTATTAGCATGAGACATGCATTATAGATTATGGATGCAGTAAATGTTAGAGGTATTTTTCCATAAAGATACATTTGATTACCTCATACATCTTCTCATATCTCTGAAATTGTGATGGGCTTCCATCTTTATTTTCTTCCATCTGCTCATCCTGTAATTTTTGGTCAACCCATCCAGGCTGTTTTAGCTATGGTGCCCCCAAAGCAGAGCTTCACATGAGAGCTTTTATATAGGCAGTTTATTTTGAAACTGTCCTAAGGACTGGAAAGAGTGTAATGGGGGAAGGGAGAAAGTCTATCCAAGCAAGTGTGATTCACTGATCTAATCACCTCTGTGGTCAACTGGAGCTCAGTCCTACTGGAGACCTTCAGGAGCGGTGTCAGATGAACCTCAGCTGAGACATGACTGAGGTGAGTCATGTCTCACCAGGTGAGTCCACTGGTTCCCTTCTTTCCTCATCGGTAAAGGGATTACCCTTGTAGTGTTAGCTCCCTCACACCTCAGGTTTGTGCATGAGTCAAATGGCTTAGAGGGTTCCTAAAGGAGTCCCATGAGGTGGTAGCAGTAATGTGCCAGAGACGGAAATGAGAGAAAAAAGAGGTGGCTGAATCATTGGCTGTCAGTTACAAATGCTTGTAGCCGATTGTGTGGGGATGGCTGGAGGAAAAGGATGGGTTGTGAGAATGTAAGATGGGGCCCTTCGGGTGGTCTCCACTACACAGGCTTCAGCCATGATCGTGATCTTCCTAACAACAAAAAAGTAACCAGATTGACCATTGTCACTAATACTTGGAAAGCCCTTACTTTACTGTAACTTGTTGATGGATTCTTAAAGAGAAAAACATTAACTACATCATTTGTCTATAATAATGGATTTGTAAATATATGTAAATTTATAACATAATATGAAACTCTTGTCAGTAATCAAGGATATAATTGTTTGGAGTTTTACTAAAGGGAGAATGCAGTATAAGGAACTTTCCCAGACTGAAGAAAACAGAAGTAGAGAGTTCCACTCTTACTTAGCTTGCCATCCACTGGGAAAGACCATTGGTCTTGACAACACTGACTACTCTAAAAGGTCGTTTTTTTTCCCCTTCAAACTGTCAGAGAGTTGTGGAAGCAAAAATATCTAAATGTGATTAAGCACAGAGAAGGCTGACCCCTTCTTAAGTGAGCAGAGAACGGAAGATACTTTCTCCCTTAGCATATTTATTACAGCTGGGTACCCAGGCAGTCAGAGGAACATACTTGACATAGGCAGGCAAACTTTGCTGGGAGAAGAAAAATCTAGCTAGGTTTTTATTAGCTGCACATGGGCTAGCATTGTGGCCGGGAATTTGGAAGTGCCCCAGGCTTGGGGACCCCCAGATACAGGAATAAATCCTGCAAAATGGTGATACAATTATGTGTTTTTTCTTCTGCTTAAAATGCTTCAACCTAAACTTCTAATGCTTAGATTATAATGTCCTTTTATATTCGACCCCTTCTTAGTTCTCTGTGCTCATATTCACACTTCTCACCCCAACTATATATATATTTTTAAAAGATTTTTATTATTTATTTGACAGAGAGAGATCACAAGTAGGCAGAGAGAGAGAGAGAGAGAGAGAGAGAGAGGAGGAAGCAGGCTCCCTGCTGAGCAGAGAGCCTGATGCGGGACTCAATCCTAGGACCCTGAGATCATGACCTGAGCCGAAGGCAGTGGCTTAACCCACTGAGCCACCCAGGCGCCCCCCACCCCAACTATATTGAACCAAGTCTAGAAGAGATATGTCTTATCCTATACATGCTGTGGAGTGCACAACTCAAGGGAGGGCCACATGGGCTGTAAAGTCAGAGGTTCTCCCCAAAGAGGCAATATGGAAATCCCGACTTTAGATTTATAAACCTGTCTCTTTTTGCTCTATATGGTGTCAGTGACTTCTCTTCATCTGGAATTTATGATGCTTCTTTGCCCAGCCAATTCTTATTTATATTTTAGGGTGACTTATAAAGAAGGATCTTCCAGGAAATTTTTAATACTTAAAAGCTGGATTAAATATTTTGTTATGTGTTTCTACACACCCCAAATGTCCCCATCATAGTCCTTACAATATTGTTTGTATAAATGTTTGCCCTTCTGTCTTCCATCATTCCCTAAGCTCTGTGAATCACTGCTGTAGGTGAAGAACTTAAGATAGTACCTAACAAATCTTAGGGGATCAATAAATACTTCCTAAATAAGTGCATGAATGAATCTTGTGATCGTATTTGGTACACTGTAGTTCATAGATAAAAAATATAATAACTTACAGAGACATGCCATAAAAGTTTTCCTAGTAGTCACATTTCCAATTAATATAAAATAATATAGATCGTAGACAATTAGAGCTAAGGTTTTGGAAATCAGTGAGGACAATATTAGGATTGTACAGATTTGTAATTCTACAAAATTAATGCCTGTTAAGGTTATATTTGACAGAAATAGTTCTACAGCTTAAGTTTGCTGGTTTCTAGTTTAATGGTTTTAAACTATGATATATATCAGGTGGTATAATTTATAGTACCAGGACAAGTAAGACCACAATAGCTTGTTGCCTCCTTTTTCAGATCAGAGATAGCATAGAGCTAGAGGAAGAACATGTGGCAGAAAACATGAGGATAGCAACTTTATTCTTTTCATCTCATATTAGAGAAAAATTGTTTTAATACTGTTTTGCGCCTGAATTTCCTGGAGTGTCTCTAGCCAAAGGAACAAGAAAAAGGTCGTTTCCCAAACTTAGGAGAATTTCAAAACACTATATTAACTACTGAAATCTTTTCTTTTGTTGTTATTAGTTAAAGGTAGAGCACCAGCTTTTACTCCCTCACTATTTCTACTTCCTCTTCAGACATTCTCTCTCCCTCCCTCCCTCCCTCCCTCCCTCTCTCCCTCCCTCCCTCCCTCCCTCCCTTCTTTCCTTCCCCATTTTCATCATAGGTAGGTTTGCCTATTTTAAGTAACACTAAACTAGATCCATGGGTCAGTTTCTAGTTTTTATTTTTTTTTTATTTTTTTATTTTTTAAAGATTTTATTTATTCATTTGACAGAGAGAGATCACAAGTAGGCAGAGAGACAGGCAGAGAGAGAGGAGGAAGCAGGCTCCCTGCTGAGTAGAGAGCCCGATGCGGGACTCGATCCCAGGACCCTGAGATCATGACCTGAGCCGAAGGCAGCGGCTTAACCCACTGAGCCACCCAGGCGCCCCAGTTTCTAGTTTTTAAATTGTTATTATAGTTTTTGTTAGAAGACTTTGTTCTGTGGACTCTTGTTATCCTAAGAAGCTGCTAGTAGTGTGTCTTCTAGAGAGAGGTAACCTAATGTAAAGTTTCCCATATTGTTTAAATCTATTTGCCAAAACTTTTGGATCCTGCCCCCCCCCAAATATACGTTAACAACACATACCTTGTAAGTCTACATATTAAATGTTAATAAAACTTGATCACTCACCTTTGGATAAATATTAGAAGTTCCAATATATTCTTCACATACCTCTCTGGCCTCTCTTGCATATCCTTTGAGGTGTGTGTGCCCTACTTAGAGCCCACTGGTGGGAGAACAACTCTGAATTATAAGATGGTGTACTTACACTGCTAACAGTTGTTAATTTTTCTTCCAAGAATAATATGTCTAGAATAATGAGATTCCTATGTAATCTTTTTTCACTTCTTTATTGCCTATTAAAATAATTGATACAGCTTATCAGATGATTCTAGCATTGAGGTGAAATTACATAGAGGGTTTGTGTAAAATCTCATCATTCTGAGTTGCTTCAAAATAAACTCAAGATTTTTCTTTTGTTTTCTTTCCCTTCCCTTCCCTTCCCTTCCGTTCCGTTCCCGTCCCTTCCCTTCCATTCCCTTCCGTTCCGTTCCCGTCCCTTCCCTTCCATTCTCTTCCCTTTCCTATGTTCAGTTAGTCAGCATATAGTACATCATTACTTTTTGAGGTAGTGTTCAGTGATTCATTAGTTGCATGTAACACCCAGTGCTCATCATAACACATGCCCTCCTTAATACCCATTACCTGGTCACCCCATCCCTCCACCCCCCTCCCCTCTGAAGCCCTCAGTTTGTTTCCTGGAATCTAGAGTCTGTCATGGTTTGTCTCCCTCTCTGATTTCTTCCCCTTCAGTTTTCCCTCCCTTCCCCTATGGTCCTCTGTGCTATTCCTTATGTTCCACAAACCAAATACAAATGGCAGAAACTTTCAAATGTTCATAACACTATTTTAGAACCTTTGCTTCTATTAATACCATTAGGGAGTTGCGGCAATGTACAGCTTGCTTGATAGACACATTTTTGTGGCTGGGAGGGCTGGAAATATTCCAGCATAATGATTTTCAGATCTGTAGCATCCATCACTCATGAATTAAAAAAAAAAAAGAGTGAGACACACAAAAGGATAATTATTACAACATGTGCTTCAGATTTTAAAGACAATTAACTGGAGACTTCAGGCTTTCCTTTCTCATTCAGCACACACAATTTAAAAATAAGACTTCATATTGAGTAAGCATTTTATACTTTATGAAGAACATGAATATTCATTGTTTCATTTGGTGTTTCTACCAATTCTATGAAGTAGCCAGGAATCATTATCTAAATTTTTCACTTGAAAGAATTGAAAAGTGGAGATAAATGACTTTAAGTTCATCCAGCAGATTTTGGTGGAACATACACTCTAGTGCACTGAGCTTTGCTTTTTCACAAATTTTTTTTGCCTATTTATGTAAGATTTTCATAATGTTAATTATAATCATGAAGAAATTGTTAGTATACAAACTACTCTATGTAACACAGGTGGAATAAATATCTGTATGTCTGGGGCTCAGCAGATTCTCCATTCTGAGAAACAAAGAGTTAAAGGGAAACTCATACTATTGTTTCTTTGAGTTCTGACTAAAGTTATACCTTTCTGTCTATTCACCTCTTAAAACTCTTATGTGATGAAAGCCCCATGCAGCTTTGCTCAGTAATCTTTATGTATTTTATAATAATAGAATGTAAATGTAGTAGTTTGGCAAAAATTCTCAATAGAATGACATTATAATATGTAACAAATAATATTAGAGTGTGAAATTGAATAGGAAAGTCTTATATCACCAGAAACTCAAGATAGTGTTCTAGCTGATATTCTAACTTACCTGCTTTCACAAGGGTAAAACCTTCTCCAGAATAAAATGCCTAATTCATGGTCTACTTCAAACACAGTTGCAAGTGCATTTGAGCACTAGAAAAATTATTTACTACCATGCATTTAGAATTGTTTTAATCCTTAAGGAAGTCTTTTAGTCTTCAGTAATAACCTCTTTATTATTTTCTATATCATAGTCCAGAATATGTATTCACTTATATGTACTTTCCTTTATCAGGTAGACCAGATAATTTGAATTGTTTCTTCAGTACTTATTACAAGAATTAAAATAACATTGAATCTTTTTTTTTTCAGGGTGCATAAAACATGTCCGTCCTTTTTTTTTTTTTTTTGTTAAAATTTTTTTTTTTTAGATTTTATTTATTTATTTGACAGACAGAGATCACAAGTAGGTAGAGAGGCAGACAGAGAGAGAGGGTGAAGCAGGCTTCCTGCAGAGCGGAGAGCCCGATGCGGGGCTCGATCCCACGACCCTGGGATCATGACCTGAGCTGAAGGCAGAGGCTTTAGCCCACTGAGCATGTCCGTTCTTTTAATGAACTTTATTAATCAGTGATAGTGATTAGACTATACAGTAAGTGCTGGTCCAATTTCTAGGTATGAGAATTATGTTTAAGGGAGTGTCTTCTAGTAGAGTGATCTCGGAAGAAGCTGAGTTTCAGTAGAACCTTGAGAGGTTGTCAGCATTTTGAGTCAAAATTTGATGAGTACCAGCTTTCGGAGAAAGCGTAAAGATGAGAGACAGCAGGTGAATTAGGGGTAATAAGTAGTGTCTTTTTCTCTTCTAAATAATATTTTAATCTTCTTAAAATAGGCCTATCCAACTTAGTTTTTAACCACACTTTCACAAAGTTCCTTTGTGTTGTCTTTACAAACTGTTCATTATGTAAACTCTCACTCTTAATCCTGAAAAGAGGAAAATGTGAATTGTCCCTATTATTAGGGACAACTGGGGAGCAGCTCCAAAGCCCCACAACTCTGTGAGCCTGGGAACTAAAAAAAAAAAAAAAATGGCAGTTTTTCATCCCCTTCTAACAGCATTGATGCCATGACTGTTTGAACTTCCTGGTCATTTGGTTACAAATACAGCTTAAATGTTTTCAGATATCATTCTTATAAGCTAAGGGCCATGTTACATTTTATGAGCTATTTTTTTTCTATAGGGCACCATGTTATTATCTTCAAGATCTACAATTATTTCTTTTGACTAGGGATCCTGAAGCTGTTGAATACTATGTACTATACTTCCTTTTGACAAAAAATATCTATCTATCTATATATTTTTAACACTAACACATTTCCACTGTTAAAAATATAAAAGGAGTGAGATTTATTGTCTGGATTTTATTGGGGAAATAGGAAAATAGCTGTTTTATAGTGTGCTGGTTCATGCGGTGGACAGTACATTCGTGAGAGTAATTGCTATCTGACCTCAAAATGGCGATCCTCAGGATGCTGCCAAATTACTGTGTGGTCATGGGGTGCCCTTGAGAGGTAGGAGCTTTCCTAAGTGAGGCGTCAGTTAGCAGAGCTAGCAGTAAGAGAAGCGTTTGAAGTTCTACACTTTTTGGTAGAGGGTGACAGAATTTCGGAAAGACAGATGAAGAGGTCTTCACTGTATTTGAAAGCTGCCTTAAGAGTGCTGGGCATGAAGCCTTGAAAGAGCCCAGCCCGAGGAAGTATTTTCCTCTTTCCTCAGTGTGTGACTTCTTCAGAGGCAGGTCCTTGAGATGACATGTGAAATGTGGTTTGTTATTATCACTAATTTACATGACTGTGATATGGGTTGAGCAGAAAGAACAGATGCAGTCTTTGGTAAACTGGATGTAGCACTGGTTTTCCATGAATGGAAAGCATCCTCATTTGGGTTCACCCATTTTAGTCTATCTTACTGTTGCCTTATGACTATCTTGAAAATCGCTGGCTGGGTAAGGAGGATAGTGAGGAGAAAATGAGGAGAGTTTTTTGATTCTGTTTTTTCGGCCCAAACCTGTAGAATGAGAAAAGTTTTGGTAATTGTGGTCCTCTTGCCGTTTGGTTTGAAGTCCAGATCTCTAGTGGGTTTTTGTGGTATTCATTTAGGGTCAGGGTGACCTTGTTCTCACATGGCATCTGACATATTACATTTGACACTACGTCCTGTACTTAGCAGTTTTTCACCTGCCAAGAAAAGCTCTGCCTTCATACCAAGCAGGACCTTGAGTTTCAAACCAAGGGGATGACAGTTGGCAGCTGGTATAGAGACAAGCCAATTGTCTGCTTTGCAGAAGCTTGTCAAGAACTCTGATGACTAAGGACTGCTCTGGAAACAACTAGCATTGGCCAATTATAGAAGTCACATCTTTGGAGGATTTCAATGACTTTGAAGTTCCCCACAAACGTGCTTTTTCCTTCATCAGAGCAAAACAAGTCAAAAGATATCAGCAAGGCACATGTGATTAAAACTCAGAAAGCAAAACAGGTTGATGTGTAAAACACTCCTAGAAGGGGAAAAAAAGCCCCTCTTTATCTTTTATAGCATATAAAAGCATTTTCCACTTGGCAAATTGTGTTTCTTTAAAAATAGCATGGAATCATGTTGTATAAAATTAGAAAAGAAGGAGGAAAGTATTCTAGCATGCTTTCAGAAAGTTATGAATTGAATTTTGCCTGTATGCTGAATCTGAAAATAGTTGTTTTTTACTAATGAAAAGGCATTATAATTGTTTGTCCTAACAATTTTTTTTAAATGAAAGAATTATCCAGGCGCCTGGGTGGCTCAGTCAGTTGGGCCTCCAGCTCTTGGTTTTGGCTGGGGTCTTGATCTCATGGTTGTGGGACTGTGTCCCATGATGGGCCGTGTGCTCAACACCTGGTGGTGGGGAGGGAGATCTGCTTAAGGAGTCTCTCCCTCTACCCTTCCCCCATCCACGTGTGTGTGCACAAGGGCCTCTCACAAAACAAAACAAAACACCCACTCAAATTATCCCTAAAATAAATTCAAATAAAAATTTTTTCAAGAAGCAGTTGTTCCAGTTTATTGTTCTATTTCTCAGAATGTATTGTTTTTCTATTAGAATAGTGTCAACAAAAATACTTCTCGTACTTTGTTAGTCTTTTCCTGCCATTTCTTTCTTCTTTTCTTTTCTTTCCTTTTTTTTTTTTTTAAGATTTTATTTATTTGTTTGACAGAGAGAGACACAGCGAGAGAGGGAACACAGCAGAGAGAGTGGGAGAGGGAGAAGTAGGCTTCCCACAGAGCAGAGAGCCCGATGTGGGGCGTGATCCCCAGGACCCTAGGATCGTGACCTGAGCTGAAGGCAGATGCTTAATGACTGAGCCACCAGGCACCACTTTTCCTGCCATTTCTTTCTTTCTTTCTTCCTTTCTTTCTTTCTTTCTTTCTTTCATTCTTTCTTTCTTTTTTTAAAAATTTAATTTGATTTGTGTGTGTGTGTTCCAAAATTCATTGTTTATGCACCATACCCAGTACTGCATGCAGTACATGCAACATGTGCCCTCCTTAATACCCACCACCAGGCTCACCCGACCCTCCATCCTCCTCCCCTCCAAAACCCTCACTTTGTTTCTCGGAGGCCACAGTCTCTCATGGTTCATCTCCCCCTCTGATTTCCCACAACTCGCTTCTTCTCTCCATCTCCCAGTGTCCTCCATGTTATTCCTTATGCTCCACAAGTAAGTAAAACCATATGATAACTGATGCTCTCTGCTTGACTTATTCCCTTGACTTATTTCAGTAACAATTTGTTTTCACTGCCCTTTTTTAGTTATCATGATACTAAATCCCAATAGTTTTTAAAAAGATTTTTATTATGCAAAATGTTAAACATAAAAATAAGGAGGGCAGTAGAATGAATCTGCATCACTTACCTTCCAAGTTCTCCATTCGTGGTCAACCTGCTTTCATTTTAATTCAGCCCTTCTACCTCTATTGGATTATTTTGAAATAATCACCAGGAATAACATTATTTACTCTGTATTTTTTCAGTGTATGTATTCCTAGAAGATACAGCCTATCTAAAAATCTAACCACAATATAATTATCACAACTTAAATATTAATTTTAAATATTAAATATCCATTCAGTGTGTACACTTCCCCCCTTGTCTTATAATTTTAAAATTGGTGTTTAAATCAGTATTCATACAAGACCTATACATTGTGGAGACACACATTGCTATGTCCCTTAAATCTTTTCATCTTGAGGTTTTCTTGCTCTGTAATTTTCTTTTTCCCTTAGAGTTTATTTTTTGAAGATACTGAATTGCTTTGTTCTTTGGAGTTTGCCACTTTCTAGATAATGTTAATTGTATTCCTGTTGGGTCTCCTCTGTCTCCCATAATTCTGAATCACTACATCACCTTCAAAGTTGATATAGTTTAATTACATCATATATAGGAGGCATGGAATTCTAATGGTCTGCCTTTGCATCATTAGCAGCCATGTATTCATTTCTTAGACTCATTATAGTTAGGTAATCTTCTAATTATATAAATTCCTCTAAGTTTTTGGATAAGTACTGAAGATAGACATGGCAACATTTCCAATTGGTTTGGGTGTGTGAGGCCTGAGAAAAAATAGGAATTAATGATGACTTCAAAGATTGGGCCTGAGGAACTAGAGGAACAGGATTGCCATCAACCAAGATAGGAAAGGTTGCAGGTTGAGCAAGTTTGTGGAGAATAAGGGTGGAGGCTGGACTTTAGTTTTGGTTTTGTTGACTTGGAGAAGACATCTGTGTCATTCAGGGTTCAAGCAGGGAAGCAGAAACCATTTGCGTGTGAGTGTATATATATGTATTCATATACTTTTATACATAAATTATATTCAAATCTATCTAACAAATCCATTTTATTTATTTTTTTTAATGTAACATACAGTGCATGCATACAATTCAGTGTTGGTATCTGGAGTAGAATTTAGTGACTCATCACTTACATGTAACACCCAGCGTCGTGCTCATCACAGTACATGCCCTTTTCAGTAGCCATCCCCAGCCCATCTCCTTCCATCAATCCTTAGTTTGTTTTCTATCATTAAGAGGCACATATGGCTTTTTTCCCTCTCTCCTTTTTTTTTTCTTTTACCCTTTTCTATATGTTTATCTGTTTTCCTTCTTCTATGTGGGTGAGATCCTATGGTATATGTCTTTCTCTGACTGACTTGTTTCACTTAGTATAATACACTCTAGCTCTATCCATGTCATTGCAAATGACAAGATTTCATTCTTCTTGATGACTGAATAATATTCTATTGTATGTATGTATGCCACATCCTTTTTTTTTTTTTTCTTTTTAGACGGTATTTGTTTGTCAGAGAGAGAGATACAGAGCAGAAGCAGAGGGGATGACAGGCAGAGGGAGAAGCAGACTCCCCACTGAGCAGGGAGCCTGGCACAGGACTTGATCCCAGGATTCTGGGATCATGCCCTGAACTGAGTGCAGACGCTTAACTGACTGAGCCACCCAGACATTCCTATACCCCATCTTCTTTATCCATTCATCATTTGATGGACATCTGGGCTTTCTCCATAGTTTCACTATTGTTGATTATGTTGCTCTAAACACTGGTGTACAGACCCCTTCAAACCTGTATGTTGGTATCCTTTGGGTAAATACCTAGGAGTGCAATTGTTAGATCATAGGGTAGGTTCTATTTTTAGGTTTTGGAGGAACATCAAAACTGTTCAACACAGTGGCTGCACCATTTGCATTCCCACTAGCAGTGCAAGAGTGTTCCGCTTAGAAAGCATCTTTTAACTAATATCTTCTTTCATGAAGATAGAAATCTAACATGTCCCTTTATGTAATCTAATCTCTCTCTGTATATACTAGTAATATGTCCAATAATGAGATGCTTGAAGGGATTTGTGTATCTGTATATACAAACGGGATACATATTCAGTAAATGAGATATATTCTACTTCATTTCTGGATATGTATCAAAGGTAGACACACATAAGCCAGAGATATACAAGATAGAGCTATACAGATCCTTTCATATATCTCATTATGTTGGATATATGTCTAGTATATAGAAAGATAGACAGAAATACATGAAGGGACTTGTTAGATTTGCCATTACACAATTTTAGGCACTATTTAAACGGTCTCTGTATGGCTGTTGCCTCTGTTTCCCATACTGAACCTTGAAGCCTACAGTTCAGGCAGTTTGAAGTAAAGCAGTAAAGAAGGATTTGAAGTCAGAGAGTACAAAGAATAGCATATACTGGAATATATAAGCAAAGTCAGTTTATGGTACCTTTGACCTTGGTGGTATGGCTCCTGAAGAAAGTCAGAGAGGTAAACATAGAGGTTTTTGGCCCTGGGATCTAAAAAGCTAAAAGATATTTCAGGAGAAAGTGGAGTAATTACAAGTGTGACCTCTGCCTCACACCAATGTGGATAACCAGCAGATAAATGGAAACAAATGGAATTAGAAAATGGTTGCTCCTTCACATTGGCCCTCCAAATCTTTCATAGGAATTTGTCTTGATACCCAGCTTAATGAGAAAGATATATAAGAGGAATTCTGGGAAATACAGTTTAGTCTAGCCAAATTGATACATGAAAAAACCACCACAACACCCAAATAGAAATTTTCAATAGGTAGTTGGATATCTGAGTCTGGAGTTTGGGAAGAATAAATGTGAAAGTTTCTAGTATATACATGGTTTTTAAAGGGTTGAGACTGAATGTACCAGGAAGAGAATGAGAGTAGGAAGAGAAGGGAATAGGTCCCAGGACTTAGGCCTAGTGTTCTCCAGTTTTATTGAGGAGAAGAGGAAGTGTGAGAATAGCTGCTGAGAAACATGATAAGTGGGAGTGGTCTAGCAGTGAAATCAGGAGAGTAGGATATCCTGGAAGCTTTGTGAAGAAATATGTCAAGGAGGAAGAGACTATTTGCATCAAATCCTGCTGGTCAAAAAACATGATGGAGACTGAGAATTGGCTTTTTCATGACCTGAGGAGAATATACAGGGAGGTCCAGGACTGGTCAAGTGAATCCAAGTGGTGACTTCCACATTAAGAGGTTGAGTAGAAGAGGAAGAAGCCTGGGAAGGCATGGCACATGAGGTTAAGAGGAAAACCAGATGTGTAGTGTCAGGAAAGTCAAGAGAAGAAAGTGGCTGAAAAAATGGCAGTGAAGAATTGTATACAGTGTGGTGTGCTGGTTTTGATTCCCCTGAAAGAAGAGCCCAAACAAGAACTTGGGTGCAGTTAGGTTATTTTTAGGAGGTGATCCTAGGAATTTGGGTTGATGGATGAGGAAAAAGTCAGGCAAAGAGTAAAAATCAATAAAATGTCCATTATTGAACTGGTTCTTCCTCCAGGGCTCCATATAAAAGATTCTTTACAATATTTCCTCCAAAGAAATCGAGACTATATGCAGTATTGCCCTGGTTAGGTAAGAATTGCTACCAGATGGTGTATTAGTTTAAGAGGGCTGATCATAACAAAATACCACAGACTGGATGGCTTAACCAACAGAAATGTATTTCTTTTTACTTTTCTTTTTTTTAAAACTGTTTTGGAGGCTAGAATGCTGAGATCAAAGTGCTGGAAGAATTTGTTCCTTCTGAGGATTGTGAGGGAAGGATCTGTTTCAGGCCTGTCTCCTTGGCTTGTTCATGGCCATCTTCTCTCTCTGTCCTTACTTCAATCTTCCTTTTGCAGATGTCTGTATCTGTATTACCTCTTCTTATAAGGGGACCAGTCACACTGGATTAGGGCCCATCCTAACGAACTTATTCTAACTTAATTATCTCTGTAAATACCCTATTTCCAAACATGGTCACATTCAGAGGTACTGGGGTTTAGGGGTTTTGAGTGGACACAGTTCAGCCCATAACCAGTGGTGTTAACCTTTCCATCCTTTTAGGATATCTTATGCTAGGATTGAGCAAATTTCCATGAATTAGTGAAAGACCAGTTGAAGAATATCCAAGCGACTCAACTGGGGTTTGAGGTGGAATTCTGTGAAAGTGTGACTTGCTCACCACAACTGCAGCTGAATTAGAAGTAAGCCAAGGGGATATGGTGCAGCACACTTGGAACCTCTATCCAATGTACTGGCATCATCCTAAGTCCTGATCCTAACCTGCAGTGGTCTTGCTGCCTGGCAAATTTAGCTAGTAATTGTATATTTTCTTATCAAGTCACTTTTTGCCATGCTGAGCATTTATTTCATTTCTTCTCTTCTTTAACTTCTGGAACTTCTTTCTTCCCTTTAATTCCAGTTGATAAACTTGCTGTCAAGTTCATTGAAAAAGTTCAGCAATTCAAAGAGGACTGTCACAGGTCCATCTACTCCCTGTCATAGTGCCCACATACTCTAACTTTTTTCCCATTATGTGGATGTCTGTGTTCCTAGCTGAGGCCAGCCTATCCACTGCCTCTCATCTTTTCTTCTTTAGCTCCAATTTAACTGAAATCTGAAAAGAACATGTGGCTTTTGCAGTATGAAAGTATAAAAAATGAGAAGTGGTGAAAATTTGATCTTTGATATAAAGAAATATAGAAATGCAATTTTTTACTTAAAAACACCAGGGGATGATAGGTAATAAAGTATGAAGTATCCAGTGTTTGAACAGGTTGTATTTGGCCCCCAGATTATGTTCTTTTAAAAACGTTATTAATGGATTAGTGATCTTTTTTTACTCAGTTGGCACTGACTTGGATAACACTAGTCAAAATATCCCAAAGCATGCTATGGGAATATCTCCAAGTCAGAGTTTAGACTGTTAGTATCCTGTGATTTGGGAAGAAATGTATGGCCATTCTAGGGTCTAGATTTTTTAAAGAAGTGGAAGAAAAAAGCAGTAGAAGAAAAAAAATGTACAGCACTTTTGGTTCGTTGACATCAGTTGGATTTATAATATTGGGATGATTAGAAAACTACCCTTGGGGGTGTCAGCAGTTGGAAAGTGGGAGCTTTAATCTTGAATATACTGTGTCAGAAATCTTGAATGGATCTGCATCCCTGAAGTATGTTTGCCTGTGAGTGACAGCGGGAGTTCTCCAAGGCTCTAGTAAGAGATCCTTAAATGCCTTAAAAAGCACGTGTGTTAGACCAATAAATTTAATTTTCCAACTGCTTTGTCAATAGTTAGGGATTTCCTAAAGTTAATTCCCACATTTATTCCATATAACCTACATGATTTGACAGTATCTAATACCTGAGGCATAGCGTAATTACATGGAGTGTTTGCATTGGAATTTCAGGGCTTTGCAAATTATTTCTCTATCTTAAATGCTAAAGCAATGTAGTTTTAGATTAGTTAACTAAATATATGTAGTAAATTTATAATAAATTAAAGGTAGTTATGATGCTGTTCCACTAAACTGACAGGTGGAAAAGGCAGAATACAGACACTACCTTAATATTGCAGGTTATGCTATTGTGGGTCCCTTTAGTGAAGGGGGCAGATGGCCTGCAATATACAATGTTCCCTGGGACATCAGTATGTTGTATTCATTCCAGAGATTCTAATATTAAGATAAATATTCTCTGTGTAAGAACAAAGGAGTATAAAATGAGTTATTTTAATTGCTCTATCAGTGGTGATAAGAAATAATTGCTAAGAGAAGACATTTTTTATTTTTTCAAAATTTATCTTTATTTTTAAATTTTAGAAAATTCTTCATGTTTTCTTTATCTTTGATGTCTTTTGTCTTACAAAGGTCAGATTATTCTGTTAAGTGATGGGGACAGTTTTGTGATTTGTTGTGTTTTTCCTTTAAGCCTCAGAATGTTTTATTTTTTTAAACAAAAGCTTACACAGGAGTCTAGTTCATTACATGGAGTTGCTGTGCCTGAGCAGTGGTGTAGGAAAGAGTTTGGAGTCCTGTTCAACTGGTATCCGTTACCCAGTGCTTTTGTAGGCCTGGGGAGCCCTGGGCTCCAGGAGAAGTCAGTTTTCACCATTAATTTCAAATATAAAGCAGCACAGCTTTGCTCTCAAAAGTAAATCCATATATTGTCCCTCTCACCATCAGCACTTTAAAAATAGCTCTATTAAAACACTGCAAACTTATAAACTGGTGGTCAGCTTTCTGGAGTTTAGCATTTCTATCAAGGAAATGTTTGAATTTCAACATTTTCATTAAAATGATTGAGCTGTCACATTTTCATAGGGAACATCTGTTGGAATTAAATTTAACATGGTCTTACCTATAATTAAGGCCACAAAAGATTTATTCAGACACTTGTACCAGGGTCCAGCATGCGACACACACCAGCCTCTTGTTTTAATGTGAGAGGATAATCTGCAGCTTGGTAATATGGAACCAAAGGTTACAGAGTCCAGGTAACACGAGGAATAGAAGACATAATATTTTATGTATGAAACGAGGCAGATTACCTAGAGTTTTAAGGCAGAACAAAGAAAGCTTTGAGACTTGTGGAATGCAGTTATTACAGGAAGCAGTCAACGTGTAGAATTAAGCTCTGTTCAGGAAAAGACAGCAGAATTGTGATTGAATTCCTTCAAGGTTTTGATCTTCAGGCAACCCAATTCTGGATCAATTATTTTATACTCAACCCCCCGCTCAGAGGTATGCAGGGCCATACAAAATTTGTGGGGCCCAGTGCAAAATGAAAATATGAGGCCCTGTGTTCAAAAAGCAGAAAAAAGTCCTGCTAAAGATACTAAGATAGAAACTCTTTTTCTTTCTTCATGGGTTCTCTCTGATTTATTGTGATGAGTTTTATATGCTATTTATAATGTCATTCTAAGTAGAGAAAAATTAATTTTTTTAAAATATTTTATTTATTTATTTGACAGAGAGAGATCACAAGCAGGCAGAGAGGCAGGCAGAGAGAGAGAGGAGGAAGCAGGCTCCCTGCTGAGCAGAGAGCCTGATGCGGGACTCGATCCCAGGACCCTGAGATCATGACCTGAGCCGAAGGCAGCAGCTTAACCCACTGAGCCACCCAGGCGCCCGAGAAAAATTAATTTTTTAAAATCATAGTATGAGTTTTACTGTTCATCTTTTTTTTGAGAGAGATGCACGCATGAGTGCATGTGTGTGTGTTTGCACACGCCATGCCCTGCACACCCTGTGAATGTGAGCAGGGGTGGGGCCAGAGGCAGAGGGAGAGGGAGAATCTTAAGCACCAGCAAGGACCTGAGTGTCTGGCTCAGTATCAAGACCCTGAGATCACGACCTGAGCCTAAATCAAGAGTTGGATGCTTAATCGACTGAACTACCCAGGCGCCCGAGTTTTACGGTTCATCTGTATCTTCTGCAATACAACTTTTGATACAAATTTAAGAGCATTTGACTCTTATGCAGAATCACCAAAATTATGCAATTTATGTTTTGTAGCTTATACATGCATACATGTTTTATTCCTACCAGTACAGTGAAAACCCTACCCAAAATGAACTCAATTATTTATCACTTTTCGATGCTCACGTATTCTACCAATACCTTCTATCTTCAGTCTATTGATAAGAAGGGACTGAAGGGAAAAGTCCTGTGGATTACCCAATCTTTTCCTTCTATGTGATCATTGTCAACTTAAGTGTTGGTGAGCACAGGGAATTAATATGAATAAGGAAGGATATGATGGGGTTCTTTGGCCATTTCTGTTTCGGAGAACACTATTGTCTTCTTCATTTGACACAAGTTTGGGTTCGAATGGATAGCATGGCTTCCCAGGTCTGTTGACATTTCCACTTAGTCAATAAAGGGAACATGCTATCTTAGATTCTCATTGAATCTTGTTGATCTCCCACACATTTTGGGTCCACCAGAATTCTCTACTCAGGGATATCTTGAACACTATTTTCAAATGCCAAAGGGACCTAGGTAATAATTACCTACATAATTATTATTGCTATTACTATTATAATTGTTATCATTTGTTTGGGTTACCATAACAAAATGCCATAGACTGGGTGGCTTATAATCAGCAAACATTAAAAAATTTGAAGTAAGTAATCTCTGTGCCCAATGTAGGACTTGAACTCATGACCTTGAGATTAAGAGTTGCATATTCTACTGACAGAGCCAGCCAGGCACCCCCACACAGCAAACATTTATTTCTTATAATTCTGAAGGCTCAGAAGTCCAAGATCATGTTGCTGGCAGATTCAGTGTCTCGTGATAGCCTGCTTCCTGACTCATAGATGGCCATTTCTCACTGTGTCCTCATGGGGTGGAAGGGGTAAAGGAGCTTTCTCTGGCCTCTTTTATAAGGGTACTAATTCTGTCCTTGAGGGTTCTACCCTCATGACCTGCGCATCTACCAAAGGCCCCACCTTCCAATACCATCATCTTGGATATTAGGATTTCAGCTCCCAAAGTGAGTTGTTGGGGGACATGAACATTCAGACCACAGCAGTGATAGACTTCCCCACTTCAGATTAGCTACGTCCTCAAACATTTTTCATGATGGACCTGTCCATGCTTTCTGTTTCTTTTATGCTCGACACTATCTATTTAGTTACCATGTCCAGTGTTTCTCATTCTGGTTGATTTATTGGTCAAAGAAGAAAGCAGAGTCAATGGAAAATGGTAGATGCAGTTCATTAGAAATACTTCTCCTCCTCCTCTTCTTAGTTTTCTTTTTGTGAATCTTGCCTATTGGCATAGTTAGGTCTTTCCATCCTGTTTAGAGTTTTTCCATGACCTAGAGAACTATTAGTTGTGATTAAGCTTTTTCTTTTTTCAGGATTTTAGATTTTAATATTCTTTGGATTAACATCTTACAGTAGGCTGAATAATAGTCCTTTCAAAGATTCCCATGCTCCGATCCCTGGAACCTGTGAATGTATCACTTTTCATGGTGAAAAAGACTTTGAAATATTCAAATTAAGATTCTTGACAGTGCGGAGATTATCCTGGATTACCTGGGTGGGATCACCAAGAATCTGTAATCTGGGTGGGACCATAGGAAAGGGAGGTCAGTATCAGAGTGAGAAAATGAGAAAAAAACAGATGGAGACAGGTTGGTGGAGCAGGAAAACACTACCCTGCTGACTTTGAAAATGAGGGAAGGACACATGAGCCAAAGAATATAGTTGTATTAGAAGCTGGAAGAGACAATGAGAAAGGTTCTTTCCTAGAGTCTCCAGAAGGAAACAGCCCTGATAATTTCTTGATTTTAGCCAATGAAACTGATATTGGACTTCTGACCCCTAGAACTATAAGACAGTATATTTGTGTGTGTTTTTTAAGCCACTAAATTTGGAAACTAAAATACCTCTTTTCTTGACAAATTTTGTAATTAAAATATTTTCCTTCAACAGATAGATTATTTTTACTTAATAAATTCTTATGTTATGACACAGGAAAATTTTGATCTTAGTATAGGTTGAGTATCCTTAGAAGGGTCTGAAGATTCTTCTTTACTCTCTTTGTCTAATGGAATTATATGAAATGAGGTCAGTTTCATTAAATACTTAAAAAAATTGCAGAGCACAGTTGATGAAGATAAGGAATTCATTTTAGTCTGTTGCCTAATATTAACATATTTGATTATAAACTATGATCAAGAAGATGTATATGATATAAAGAGAAATACTTGACCTCATGGAGTTTATAATCTACTAGTATAATAAAATAATACACAAATAACTGCAATATAAATCAAAATGTAAATGCCTATGAGAGATATATAATATGATATTAGAACTTAATGGAGGAAAGTGATATGTTCTGGATGACAGAATGGGAATGTTATCAGACTGGATACTACCATATAGTTGTTACTTGCATTGAAATTTTAGGTAATGAGTAAGGATTTATTATATGGAGATAGAAGCAGTAGGGAGAGAAAAGGATGTTTCGGGGGAGAAGAGTGATATGAACTAAAAGATGGAAGTAAAATAAAACAGGCCTTAATTTAGGAACAGAGTAAGAATAGACTATTCCAGATTAGAAATAGATGAGTTTGTTTGGAATGTGATCTATCTATCTATCTATCTATCTTACTACAAAGTAATAAATTTCATTTTGCTTAACTTAACTTTGCTTACTATTTCAGTGGTCTTTTCAGGAAGCTGGCCATCAGTAATGGCCATAGAAACTTTTTCTTCTGTAAGATTCAGATAAGGGGGTTGCTCCTGGGTGGCTCAGTGGGTTAAAGCCTCACTGTATACACACACACACATACATAGAAGGGCGTGAGAGGAGCTGCTGTGGGAAGGTGAATAGTAGTAAGTTCAGAAAACACTGAACACAGTGTTTAGAAGTTTTGGACTTGGGTACTAAAGGCAAAGCAGTTTGATGTGTTTGTAGAGTCAAAGGGCATCATAGCAGAGATTTTTCAGTGAGGATTAAATGTGTGTGCCTGAAAAGGAGGATACAGGAGAGAGTCAAAAACCTAAATTTTATTTCAAATTATGGAGTAGTCAATCTTGGATAAATCTTTTCTTGGTTTGATCATTTGTAAAGCTCTTGTTTTGAAATGGATTGTGGATGAGATTACTTACAGGTTTTATAGTCTGTGGCTCTTTGATGCTGAGATTAATTTTGGGGTCATGCAGAGATGACATAGTTCAAATTATGGGAGTAATTATGACTGTAAAGGGAGTAGGTGTAGAAACTAAAAAGAAGAGCTCCAAGGATAGAACATCATGGAATGTATAGATATATGGGAAGTATAAGAAATAGAACCAGAGAAGGTTACAAATGAGCTGTCAGGGAAGCAAGAAGAGAATTTAGGGTCAAGGAACCCAGCAGAGAGGAGGATGCCAAAAAAGACAAGAGTTTGGACATTATAGCTTGTTTATGAGTTGAAAGAAAGGTTAGAGGAGAAGAATCCATGAAACAAGATGGGATAGGGAGGGAGACAAACCATAACTGACTCTTAATCTCACGAAATAAACTGTGGGTTGCTGGGGGGAGGGGGGTTGGGAGAAGGGGGGTAGGGTTATGGACATTGGGGAGGGTATGTGCTTTTGGGTAAATTGGAAGGGGAGGTGAACCATGAGAGACTGTGGACTCTGAAAAACAATCTGAGGGGTTTGAAGTGGCGGGGGGTTGGGAGGTTGGGGTACCAGGTGGTGGGTATTGTAGAGGGCACGGCTTGCATGGAGCACTGGGTGTGGTGAAAAAATAATGAATACTGTTTTTCTGAAAATAAATATATTGGAAAAATAAATAAATAAATAAATAAATTAAAAAAAGGACTGTGGAAGATTTCAGCTGGGGCAGGATTTTCCAAAGAAATGGAAGAAATAAAACCAAGGATGCTGTGGTGATGTTAGAGATAGAAAGAAGGAGGTATGCTTCCTTCTTATGGAAGAGGAGAAGGAGAGAGGTAAGGATTTAGAGACACCTTTGGAGGGAGCCTGGGAAAGTGAAGAGTTTCAGGATGACCAGCTTCCATGTTGTTAATAATGCTGAGGTGATTGAATATGCTGAGAGTGAAAAAGTTGTTGAATGATAGTTTGAAGGAAGAGGGGAAGTGAACCATTGTTGCTGTAAGTCCAAGGAGTTGATAAAATTAAAATTAATTTTAATTGAGATTAAAGTAGTATATTTAAATTATAAACAATAACACTTTTTAAAGTGGCTTTCAAAGAAGAATGAGATACCCTGATATGAGGAAGTGGAGATGCAACATGGGGGGTTAAGGGGTAGGAGAAGAATAAATGAAACAAGATGGGATTGGGAGGGAGACAAACCATAAGTGACTCTTAATCTCACAAAACAAACTGAGGGTTGCTAGGGGGAGGGGAGTTGGGAGAAGGGGGGGTGGGGTTATGGAAATTGGGGAGGGTATGTGCTATGGTGAGTGCTGTGAAGTGTATAAACCTGGCGATTCACAGACCTGTACCCCTGGGGATAAAAATATGTGTTTATAAAAAATAAAAAATTAAAAAAAGAAGAAGAAGATAAAATATATTTTATTAAATATTAAAACACATAACAAGTTTGCAATAATTGAAGCCTCATGGATTTGCAACATAACCAGACTCACTGATACATGGGTCAAAATGCACAGTCTAGAAGTATATTTGAGTAACTATAACAAGTTAGCTTATATAAGGAAGATATTAAGAATCAGCAGAAGGAGATGGGATAGGGAGGGAGACAAACCATAAGTGACTCTTAATCTCACAAAACAAACTGTGGGTTGCTGGGGGGAGGGGGGTTGGGAGAAGGGAGGTAGGGTTATGGACATTGGGGAGGGTATGTGCTTTTGGGTAAATTGGAAGGGGAGATGAACCATGAGAGACTATGGACTCTGAAAAACAATCTGAGGGGTTTGAAGTGGCAGGGGGGGTGGAGGTTGGGGTACCAGGTGGTGGGTATTATAGAGGGCACAGCTTGCATGGAGCACTGGGTGTGGTGAAAAAATAATGAATACTGTTTTTCTGAAAATAAATAAATTGGAAAAAAAAACATATAAAAAAAAAAAGAATCAGCAGAAGGAGGGATAGATTTTTCAATGTATAATGTTCAATCTTATCAAATAGTTAACATTTTACAATTGTTAAAAACCAGGATAGCCTTATAAAAATAATGAAGTCTAAATTTTCCTTTCTCTACACACCCCAAATTTTAAATGACCAAAGATTAAAGTGTAAAAACAAAATTATAAAAATGAAGAAAATAAAAATCAATATTTGAAAGACTGTTGAGGATAGGTGGTTCTTAAAAGCATGAAAACAAATTCAAAATTTAATGGAAAGATTGATAGATCTGATTCTCTTTTGAAATAGTTTTTAAAAGGTGGAGAGTGAGAATCATAAATACAGAAGATAAACTCATGTTTGCCAGAAGGGAGGGGAGTGGAGAGATTGGCAACAGAATGCTGAAGGAGATTAAGAAGTAGAAACTTCCAGTAATTAAGTAAGTCACGGGGGTGAAAAGTACAGCATGGGGAATATACTCAATAATATTGTAATAATGTTGTATGGTGACAGATGATAAACTGCATTTATCATGGTGAGCACAATTTAATGTATAGAATCATCAAATCACTGTATTGTATATCTAAAGCTAGTATAACACTGTATATCAACTATACTTCAGTAAAAAAGAAAACGGTGGAGGGTGAGAGAGATGGAAGGGCATCAATCAAAATGTTAATAACGATTTTCTCTGACTAGTGGGATTTGGGGTCATATTTACTCACATTTGTATGTTTTTCTATATTTTCTCCAAAAAACGAATTTTTATTAGTAAACTCCTCTTTAATTTTTATAGAGGATAAATTAAAAGGTGCTCATTATTTGGAGGTGTTTGGAATGCAAGAATGGGAGGTGAAATGAGTCATTATCTAGTACTGTTTTGGCAGTCTGTGTGTTAAAATGGGAGAATAAGCTGTGAGATATTCCAGTATCAGGGGATGAATAAAGTTAGTAGGTATATGGGCTTTTAAGATGCTGGTGAGGAATTGTGTATAGGGAGAGAGTAGGAGAGAAAGCAGTGCAGACAGACAGACAGACAGACGAGGGGGACACATGGAGTGGAGGAAGTAGAGCCTGTGAGGACAAAGCACCAGAGAGTCATTGGGATGGACCTGAGGGCAGGATAGGTCCTGAGATAGATTCTGAGCTGTGGAT
Source organism: Neogale vison (assembly GCF_020171115.1). NCBI lineage: Eukaryota > Metazoa > Chordata > Mammalia > Carnivora > Mustelidae > Neogale > Neogale vison. Next base: position 26,358,960 of record NC_058096.1, read on the forward strand.
TTCTGAAATGAAAAAATTCAGAGTGATGGTCAGGCTCAAGGAATAAATATTTCTTGTAAAGTGTTGAAGTCGGTTGCAAATGAATCTCATTTGAGTTGTGTGGGGGTAATTGTTACCCAATATTTTCATAAGAAAGGAAGGATTCTCTGAAGAAAAAAAAATGAAAGTCACTCCTAAAAGTATAAAGAATTGGAAACCATGTTTTATATATTATTTGTTAATATCAATGATCTAATTATTTTAAAAAGACAATGGCATTAATACAGTTTAAACCATTGCACAAACTCTGAATTTAAATAACTTGTACAATCTGTAAACTCCTTTAATCTTTCATTGTACTATACTGTCTTCTCATTTCCTGTTTCTTAGGCTGCATTTAACATTACTTCTGGACTCCTTTGCCAGTATTGCTTTCTTTGCAGAAACAGCTGTGCAGTTCATAAAAAAATTAAGTTATGCAGTCTTGACACATGTATGGTGTATTTTAAATTGATTAATTTTAATGTGATCAGCACTATGCTTTGTATTAGGTGACCTGTATTATTTATATTAGTTGAAATACAGTGTATGATTTAATAAAGGATCCACTGAAAGAAATTTGAATTGAATGATTGAATTTGTTTATACATCTACAGTAGAGAAGAGTGTAAATGAATCTTGCAAAAATTAATAACCTTTTTCTGTTGATGGTTCACCATTCCTACCAACCCCTCATAAAACTCAATTTTTATATCTTAGGGATCTTTATCTTCTGAAGTTGCCTTTTATTACATTTTATATGATTGCCTATTTACTACCCACTTTCAAATATTATGCCCTGTTAAAGGCGAAAAGTCAGTCTTATTATCTTCTTTTATGTACATAATGAAATTGAAGCTCGGCGAGGTTCACTGATTAGAACAAGGATACACAAAAAATTATAAATAGTTATGTGCTTAGAGCTAAAAGTGTAACACATGGGTTCATTCCATAGAACCACATTTTGTAAATGCTTCAAACATAAATGTAAATGTAGTCTTTCCTAATTCTGTTGAGTCAAAATGCATAATGAAAGGTCAAGTGAAGAATAAGCCACAGACTCTAAAGGCAGATAATTTTATTGATGTAATTTCTTCAGTTTGATGAGGAGTAAATTCTAATTCTTAATATCATATCTTACATGGAATTTTCTTGTCTTTTAAATTTAGTGATAATCAAGACAGCATATTCTGCAAAAACTTGAAATATTTAATTGGCACAACATAGGCAATGTCCTAATTTTTCTATTCAAAGCTTTATATTAAAAGTTTAAAATAAGCATTAATCAAAGAAGATTTTTTTCTATAGTTAACATAATCTTCTCATACTTAAGACTCTTTAAATGCCATTGTTGGGAAGCAAGAATACCTGTCTCCTTCAAGGTCCTTTTAGCAAGACTGAGAATAAAATTGACATATGAAAATAAAATTTAATTTCATGCACATGGGGAATCAAAATAAACATGCAAATTCCAAAGACAGGCAAAATGAGGTAGATAGGAGGAGTGGGCATCAAGGGGACTTCAAAGGGAAGGAATGCCATTCATAGGAAGATGAAAAATGGTAAATGTTTGCTGGGCCACTCAGAAATAATGGGACAAAGAGAAGACTTTGATCAAACTAGGGTCCTCCCTGTCTACTCTACTAGTTCACAGTATGATATAGTTACCTGTGTTGTTAGCTCTCTCCCTGAACATGTCTTCTAAAATTTTTTTTAAGGTAGTTGTTGGGAGGTGAAGAGCTTTCTGTGATTCTGCTGGATTTTGATGCTCTTTTACTCACGATAATCTTCATGCCAAAGTGCCCCATCTTGGGGCAGCCAGCCCTTGGTGCCTACACCACATGTAGGTTTCACCATATTACTCCCTCTTACTTTTGCTTGCAAGTAATTTTCAACCTGTAAATCTGAACTGCTAAGATACCCGGCAGGACTGCAGTAATATTCACTGTTATGGACTGAATTTTGTCCTCCCCAAACTCATATGTTGAAGTCTCAATTCCCAGCACCTGAGAATGTAACTGCATTTAGATGTAGGACCTTTCTAGAGGTACTTAAAGTTCCGTGAGGTCAGAGGGGTAGACCCTAATCTATGTGACTATGTTTGGATATTGGGCCTTTAAAGAGGTGACTAAGTTAAAATAAGGCCATTAGGGTGGGGCCATTATCCAATATGATTGGTGTCCTTGTAAGAAGAGAAAGAGGCACTAGGTATCATACACGCAGAGAAAAGACCACAGGAAGACACTGGAGAGGGGAGAGGCTTCAAGAGAAACCAGACCTACTGACACCTTGATATTGGACTTGCAGCCTTCAAAATACTGAGAAGTAAATTTACGCTTGTTTAAATCACCTGATCCGTGAAATTTTGTTACGCCAGCCCTAGCAGACTAGGTTAAAAATGCTGTATCCATATCAGGGGAAGAATATTCACTATATTCACTAACAGATGACCTTTTTCCAGATCGTTGTGCAAGATTGAAACTTCGGGTTCTGTAAATGAATCGGTGCTTTATTGTCACTGTTCTGAGGCAAATGGAAAGTTGAATTTCCTAGCCCCCTTGTGGTTGGAGGGCCTGTGTTACTAGTTCTGGAGGATTTAATTGTTGGTGTGAGAATCTCCAGAATTCCCTCTGCCCAGGTGATTGCGGAAACATGAAGGAGGATTGCTCTCTGACTCACTTCAGTTTATATAAACGTTTGTTCTGAGAAGGGTGGGGGTCATTGTTACCACACATTCATCCTTTATCCCTTGTGATAGATCTGTGTGTTATATTTGTTAAAAAATGAGTGATGGCTAACTAATTAGTTAGTTAGCCATCTGCAATTAAAGAGGACATACCAAAAAAAAAAAAAATTAAGTATCAGCTTGTGGATACATGACCAGCAAAAACATTCCAATACCTTATTTATGCAAATTATTGAATCCACAGATAATTTGATCATTCCTATTCTTCTCCATGGTACAAGGTTAAAAATACTGTATCCATATCAGGGGAAGAATATTTGGGAGATTAAAGGCCTAGAGCTGGCAAATGTGATTCTTCACTGTTTATAGAACAGTGTTGGCAAGATTCCTAAACATCACCATTTATAAAATCATAAAAACCCCCTATTCAACATGAAACAAAGCCAAAGTTCATTTGCACAGTTTTGCTGCTGTAATTGAAACCACTTAGGGCTGTTTATTGTTCTACGACCAGAAACAATAAAGATAACATAAACAAGAAACTGACCCAGTGTGATGCTATCGGATGAATCAAAGAAAAACAACTAAGTTTTTACATACACAGTTGAGCTCATTCTCTTCCTGACTGTGGTTAACATGCCAGCACCATGCTTTATATCATCTTTTTTGAAACTGGGGATGAGGGAAAGGGCAATCCTTCAGTGGTTGTAAAGATAGCTCTGTCTCAGTATGTTTCTCTTCTCTTCCTTTTAATTTATACACTGTAACATAAATCTGACTAGGGAGAAAATAAAGCTAATATTTCAGTCTAGCCAGCCATTCCATACTTCATAAAGAAGAGACAAAATGTTTATCTCTTTATTCAAAAAGTTTGGTTAAGGAGTTGAATGGGCCCTACATCAATACAGTAAATATTAAGAAATATAACAGAGACCAAAAGTTAAAGCAAACTGATTCCCAGATGTTCAAACTACTAGCAAAGTGGAACAGAGCTCATAAATTGAGAAGGCAATGGGGGGCAACTGAGTGTGGTTTTTAGTCTTCCAAAGAAGACATTGGGCCATTACTTCTGCTTTGTTTTCAGTGTTTATGTTGGTAAAATTTCAACTCAATTCTTTTGATATGTGTGACTAGGACTCAGGTAAGAGAAACGGGATGGTGGGAGGAGAAAGTGGTTTTAGGGTAACCTCCTCTAAAAGGTTACAGAAGGTACCCATCTAGACATCCAGATGCCCCTGGATGTGTTACTTGGATAAAGCCATCAGCTGAATTCAATAAGAGGCAACATTTGATATTAGATATGAGCAGACCTGTAGTTAGATTCAGGAGAGAGGAGACCAGGGATTCTACTAGCTACTGCCTCGGATGGGGAGGTAGCCAGCTCTCTAGGGTCCTGACCAGAGCAGCGCCCAGTGTCAGACAACAGAAAGGCCTGGGGGCAATGAATGGGTTCGTCCTCCATCTAAACATACTATTTCTTTGTTTTGTTTTTATTTGACGTTTTTAGAATAAGGTTGGGGAAATTACTGGAAGTCTAGAATTTAGAGTCTGGGTTTATCTGGAAGAGAATATTTCATAAGGGAAGAGAGTAAGATAATTATTGGCCCTCTTACTGTTACTCTTATGAATGGAATTTCCCCTGAAACCCTCTGAAAGGTGGGCTCATGGATGATAGGTTCAAATCCGTTATATAAATCAAAGAAGCAACAAACGTGCACAAGTAGAGCTGTATTGTGTGTATTATTGCTCCTTCTATAGATATGTGTTAATATTTGCTATAACTAAGGCTCTGGGCTAGTCATGTTAACTAAGACATTTTTATATTGTTCATTTTTTCAGTATATACTCTGGCTGCCCTTTTTACTGCTCTATTATGAGTATATACATTTACTCAGGTTTAATTTAAGACTAAAAGTATAATTTGCCATCTCTGTTAGGGAATATGTTCTATCTTGAATGGTTTTATCAGTGTTTTATGTTTTCTACTCATTTTTTTTTCCAATTCTTGTTTTATCTCCATTACTCTCTACTCCCAGGCAGAATATCTATTTGAGATTCCCACCCTCTTATATATATTACACCTGTATTAATGCCAACAATATCATAGGTACCCCATAAATATTTGGTGAGTGAGTGAGTGAATATATAATTTTTTAAAATCTATGTTCAATGTGAGAAAAGATTGCAGATACTGTATAGCCCAGGGCAATTCAGAGTAGTCTCTTTAAATAATTAATATTTTTTGATGACAAACTCATAAATGTTAATTCTGAAAGTGTATGTGTCTACTTTCGGACAAGCAAAATTTATGTAAGTGCCCAGTTTGTGTTGCTACCAACAGACTATTCACATTTTCACTTATACTTTTTATAGTAATAAGATATACATATAATAATAGCTGACAATAGCTAAGACATAACTCTCGCTGAGCATATTTGTATTGCAAAAGGCCTTTTTTGGAGTCTAGATATATCCAAGGTCCCATGAAATGACAGTGGGACAAAGGCAGGCTGTTTGACTTATATTTTGAGATGGGATTAAGTAGTTAGGAAAAGATGGAGTGTGTACTGAACTGCATTGTCACAGCATTTAAAAATGCTCTCTTCTGGGGGCGCCTGGGTGGCTCAGTGGGTTAAGCCGCTGCCTTCAGCTCAGGTCATGATCTCAGGGTCCTGAGATCGAGTCCCGCATGGGGCTCTCTGCTCAGCAGGGAGCCTGCTTCCCTCTCTCTCTCTCTCTGCCTGCCTCTCCATCTACTTGTGATTTCTCTCTGTCAAATAAATAAATAAAATCTTTAAAAATGCTCTCTTCTGGGACGCCTGGGTGGCGCAGTTGGTTGGACAACTGCCTCTGGCTCAGGGCGTGATCCTGGAGTCCCGGGATCGAGTCCCACATCAGGCTCCCAGCTCCATGGGGAGTCTGCTTCGCTCTCTGACCTTCTCCTCGCTCATTCTCTCTCTCACTGTCTCTCTCTCTCAAATAAATAAAATAAAATCTAAAAAAAAAAATGCTCTCTTCTGACTGATTTGTGTTGCATAAATATGCTCATATTGTGAATATAGGAAATAATAGCTCAAATTTAACCTAGGAGACCAGCTATTACTGAGAGACAGTGAGGTGTAATTGTTCTCTAGAACCAGAAGGCCTGAATTCCACTCCTAGTTCTGCTACTTGCTGGATGAATAATATCAGGAAAATTACTTAACCTTTCCACGTTCATCATGAGAATTGCTAAAATGCTAGACTTGGCCTCATAGAGCTGTTGTGAGGATTGAGTGGGTAAATCAATGGAAAGAGTTCAGAATAGTGACTTATTATTAGGACATCTAATTTTTTTAGATTTGGAAACAATCTTGGAGGAGAAGGATTTGGAGAAGAGCAGTTGAAATAATTTACAAAATAAGAGAATTACTCTTAAGAGGGAAAACAAAAGGTATAAAATGTGCATTGCCTCCAAAAGGACAAAACGGGGAGGGAACACAATAACCACCTACTCATCTTTGAAAGATTCAAGTAGCAAGGAGAATTATTTAACATGGTACAAAGGAATAAAACTATAATTAATAAGCCCAAGTCTAGAAAAAAAACATTTTGACTAAATATCAGGAAAGTGAAAAAGAGATACTTCTTCAGAAAGAAAACAGTGTAATTGTGGCAGCTTCCCAAGAATGGTGAGTGAAGCCTTGCTGGTGAAAGCATTTTGACACTTCAGTGCATACGATATCGTAAAATATTACTGGCCTGTTCCATTTGGAAGATGAACCACAACAGTTCTCAATATGCCAAATATAAACTCAGTCTTCTTTCTGTCTCCTATGTCAGAGAGGAAATAGTTCATCAGTAGGAATTTCAGACTTTTGTGATATTATATCTGCAAGACCCAAATGTTTAGTGCATGGGAGGAATAGACATGGTTAATAGACGTGTAGTAGCTCTAATCTCATAGACCATAGGAAAGGCAGATCACAATCCTTTGTTCTAGAATGTTGTTGCAGATCTCATCCCTCTGGGCCAGCTGGCATCCTGGCCTGCCTTCACAGAGATAGGACATGTTGGCCTGTCTTCATCTGGCCCAGCCTGTCAAAGTTTGCTGTGTGTATAATGGGAGAGGCCAAGCTTTCTTCTTGGATACCTACTATTCTTTTATATTATTAAAGAAAGTAAAGCTAACTTTCCATGTCACATAAGAAAATTCAGTAAGCAAAACCAGAGTTCCAAGGCAATATATATGGTTTCTAGAAAGTGAGAACAATGGCAACATATTTCCAGCATGTAATGTATCAGGTGAAAAAGCTAAATAAAAAAGCAAAGAGCAGATCAGAACTGAAAATGAAATAGGGTACATGTTACCTGCTATAATAATATTTTAAGGTAATTTGATTACTTCTTCAGATGTATCCGCAGGGATTTATGTTTTTTAAGAATTTCAGCTTTGTATTTTTTAAATTAATTTTTTAAATTAAATTTAAAAATTTTTCAGTGTTCCAAGATTCATGTTTATTCATGGTGTTTATGCACCAAACCCAATCCTCCATGCAGTACGTACCCTCCTTAATACCCACCACCAGGCTCACCCAACCCCCCACCCTCATCCCCTCCAAAACCCTCAGTTTGTTTCTCAGAGTCTACAGTCTCTCATGGTTCATTGCCCTCTCTGATTTCCCACAACTCACTTCTCTCCAACTCCCAGTGTCCTCCGTGTTACTCCTTATGCTCCACAAGTAAGTGAAACCATATGATAATTGACTCTCTCTGCTTCACTTATTTCACTCAGCATAATCTCTTCCAGTCCCATCCATGTTGATACAAAAGTTGGGTATTCATTCTTTCTGATGGAGGCTTAATACTCCATTGTATATATGGACCACATCTTCCTTATCCATTCTTCTGTTGAAGGGCATCTTGGTTCTTTCCACAGTTTGGCGACCGTGGCCATTGCTGCTATGAACATTGGGGTACAGATGGCCCTTTTTTTCACTACATCTGTATCTTTGGGGTAAATACCCAGGAGTGCAATTGTAGGGTCATAGGGAAGATCTATTTTTCATTTCTTAAGGAATCTCCACACTGTTTTCCAAAATGACTGCACCAACTTGCATTCCCATCAACAGTGTAAGAGGGTTCCCCTTTCTCCACATCCTCTCTAACACTTGTTTACTGTCTTGTTAATTTTGGCCATTCTAACTGGTATAAGGTGGTATCTCAATGTGGTCTTGATTTGAATCTCCCTGATGGCTAATGATGATGAACATTTTTTCCTGTGTCTGTGAGCCATTTGTATATGTCTTCTTTGGAGAAGTGTCTACTCATGTCTTCTGCCCATTTTTTGACATGATTATCTGTTTTGTGTGTGTTGAGTTTGAGGAGTTCTTTATAGATTTTGGATATCAGCCCTTTGTCTGTAGTGTCATTTGCAAATATCTTCTCCCATTATGTGGGTTGCCCGTTTGTTTTGTTGACTGTTTCTTTGCTGTGCAGAAGCTTTTGATCTTGATGAAGTCTCAAAAGTTCATTTTTACTTTTGTTTGCTTTGCCTTTGGAGACATGTCTTGAAAGAAGTTGCTATGGCTGATGTTGAAGAGGTTACTGCCTATGTTCTCCTCTAGGATTTTAATAGATTCCTGCCTCATGTTGAGGTCTTTTATCCATTTCGAGTTCATCTTTGTGTATTGTGTAAGAGAATGGACAAGTTCCATTCTTCTACACATAGCTGTCCAATTTTCCCAGCACCATTTATTGAAGAGACTCTCTTTTTTCCACTGTATATTTTTTCCTGCTTTGTCAAAGATTAGTTGACCATACAGTTGCAGGTCCATATCTGGGCTCTCTACTCTGTTCCACTGGTCTATTTGTCTGTTTTTGTGCCAGTATCATGCTCTCTTGGTGATCACAGCTTTGTAGTAAAGCTTGAAAAGAGGCAGTGTGATGCCCCCAGTTTTGTTTTTCTTTTTCAACATTTCCTTAACAATTCGGGGTCTCTTCTGGTTCCATACAAATTTTAGGATTGTTTGTTCTAGCTCTTTGAAAAATGCTAGTGGAATTTTGATTGGAAAGGCATTGAAAGCATAGATTGGTCTGGGCAGTATAGACATTTTAACAATATTTATTCTTTCAGTCCATGATCATGGAATGGATCTTTTTGTTTCTTCTTCAGTTTCTTTCATGAGTATTCTGTAATTCCTTGAGTATGGATCCTTTACCTCTTTGGTTAGGTTCATTCCCAGGTATCTTATGGTTCTTGGTCCTAAAATAAATGGAATCAATTCTCTAATTTCCTATAATTCTCTATATTTTCATTGTTACTGTATAAGAAAGTACTTGATTGCTGTACATTGACTTTGTATCCTGCCACATTACCAAATGGCTGTATGAGTTCTAGTAGTTTAATGGTGGCGTCTTTTGGGTTTTCCATATAAAGTATCGTGTCATCTGCTAAGAGAGAGAGTTTGACTTCTTCTTTGACAATTTAAATACATTTTATTTCTTTTTGTTGTCCGATTGCTGTTGCTAGGACTTCTAGTACTATGTTGAATAAGAGTGGCAAGAGTGGACATCCTTATTGTGTTTCTGATCTCAAAGGGAAGGCTGTTAGCTTTTCCCTTTGGGAATGATATTTGCTGTGCATTTTTCATAGATTTATGAAGTTGAGGAAGGTCCCCTCTATATGAATTGTTTAAATCAGGAATGGAATGGATGCTATATCTTGTCAAATGCCTTTTCTGCATCAATTGAGAGGACCATGTGGTTCTACTCTCTTCTCTTATTGATTTGTTCTGTCATGTTGATTGATTTGCAAATGTTGAACCACCTTGCACCCCATGGATAAATCCCGCCTGGTCATGGTGGATAATCTTTTTAATGTACTGTTGGATCTTATTAGCTAGGATCTTGTTGAGAATCTTGTTATCCATATTCATCAGGGATATTGGTCTCAAATTCTCCTCTTTAATGGGGTTTTCACCTGGTTTGGGGATCAGGGTAATGTTGGCTTCATAGAAAAAGTCTGGAAATTTTCCTCTGTTTCTATTTTTTGAAACAGCTTCATGAGAATAGGTATTATTTATTCTTTGAAAGTTTGATAGACTTCTCCAGGGAATCCGTCAAGTCCTGGGCTCTTGTTTTTTCTTTTACTTTTCTTTTTTTTATCATGAAAAATCTATATTTAGATTTAGCCAGCTGGACTCATTTTAGATGATCCCAATTTTGTTGGCAACATCCAAAGCATCATAGTCAGGGGCCAGCCGAACGTATGCCTTCTTCTCTCCATCAGGCCTGATTAAGGTGTTGACTTTGGCTACATCAATGTCATAGAGCTTCTTCACAGCCTGTTTGATCTGGTGCTTGTTGGCCTTGACATCCACAATGAACACAAGTGTGTTGTTGTCTTCTATTTTCTTCATGGCTGACTCAGTAGTCAGGGGGAACTCGATGATGACATAGTGATCAAGTTTATTTCTCCTGGGGGCGCTCTTTCGAGGGTATTTGGGCTGCCTTCGGGGATGCAGAGTCTTGGGTTGTTGGAACGTAGGTGATGTGCAGTTTTTTTTTTTTTTTTTTTTTTTTTGTGACTGTGGACGCCTTTCAACACTGCTTTCTTGGTCTTCAAATCCTTTGCTTTGGCTTCGGCTTTGGGAGGGGCAGGGGCTTCCTTCTTAGCTTTTGGCACCATCTTCATAAAAGGTTGGGCTCTTGTTTTTTGGGAGGTTTTTGATCACTGTTTCAATTTCATTACTAGATATTGCTCTATCCAGGTTGTCTATTTCTTCCTGATTCAGTTTTGGGAAGTTATAGGTTTCCAGGAATACATCTGTTACTTCTAGGTTGCTTAACTTACTGGCATATAACTGTTGATAATAATTTCTGATGATTATTTCTGTTTCCTTGGTGTTGGTTTTGATCTCTCCCCTTTCATTCATAATTTTATTAATTTGGGTCCTCTCTTTTCTTTTGGATTAGTTTGGCCACTGATTTATCAATCTTATTGATTCTTTCAAAAAACTAGCTTCTAGTTTCATTGATGTGTTCTACTGTATCTCTAGTTTCTGTCTCATTGATCTCTGCTCTAATCTTGATTATTTTCTTTCTTGTGCATGGGGTTGGCTTAATTTGTTTTGACTTTCCATTTCTTTGAGGTGTAAAGAGAGCTGGTGCATTCTGGATTGAGTGAGGCTTGGATGGCTATGTATTTCCCCCTTAGGACCACTTTTCCTGTATCCCATAGGTTTTGGACTGAAGTGTCTTCATTCTCATTGGATTCCATGAATTGTTTAAGTTCTTCTTTGATTTCCTGGTTGATCCAAACATTCTTAAGCAAGGTGGTCTTTAGCTTCCAAGTGTTTGAATTCCTTCCAAACTTTTTCTTGTAGTTAAGTTCCACTTTCAAAACATTGTAGTCTGAGAATATGCAAGGAATTATCTCAGTCTTTTGGTATCGGTAGAGCCAATACCAACCGATGGTATGAATGAGTATTCTGTTGTTTTAGGGTGGAATGTTCTGTATATATCTATGAGGTCCATCTGGTCCAATGTGTCATTCAAAGCTCTTGTTTCTTTATTGATTTTTCTGCTTGGATGATCTGTCTATTACTGAGAGTAACATGTTAAGATCCCCTACTATTACTGTTTTCATTTCAATAGGACTCTTTATTTTGATTAACAGTTGGCTTATGTAGTTGGCTGCTCCTGTATTGGGGGCATAAATATTTACAATTGTTAGATCTTCTTGGTGGATACACCCTTTAAGAATGATGTAATGTCCTTCTGCATCTCTGACTACAGTCTTTAGTTTAAAATCTTATTTATTTGATATGAGAATCACTACCCCAGCTTTCTTTTGAAGCCTGTTGGCATGAAAAATTCTTCTCCATCCCTTCACTTTCAGTCTGGATGTATCTTGAGGTTTCAAATGGGTCTCTTGTAGACAGCATATGGATGAGTCCTGTCATTTTATTTAATCTGCAGCCCTGTGCCATTTTATGGGAAAGTTTAGGCTGTTCACATTGAACGTGATTATTGAAAGATACATTTTTATTGACATCATGTTGTCTGTGAAGTCCTTGTTTCTACAGATTTTCTCTGTAAATTTCCATTCTTTGTCACTCTTGGGTTCTTTGTTCTTTTATAGAATAGCCCTTAATATTTCTGGTAGTGCTGGCTTTGTGGTCACATACTCTTTTAAACCTTGCTGGTCTTGGAAGCTCTTTATCTTTCCATTCATTTTGAATGTCAACCTTGCTGGATAAAATATTCTTGGCTGCATATTCTTCTCATTTAGTGCCCTGAATGTGTCTTTCCAGCCCTTTCTATCTTGCCAGGTTTCTGTGGACAGGTCTGACATTATTCTGATGGAGCTTCTTCTGTATGTAAGGAAACTCTTCCCTCTAGCTGCCCTCAGAAGCTCTTGTCTAAAATTATGATTTGTCAGTTTCATAATTAAGTGCCTGGAGGTCTTTCTAGATTCATTGATCTTTGGGGATATTCTTTCTGTCTCTAGGATATGAATATTGTTCCATTCCCTAGACTGGGAAGATTTTCATCCAGAATTTGTTCAGCTATATCTTCCAGTCTTCTGTCTTTTTCCACCCCCTCAGAGATCCCAATAATTCTGATGTTGGAATGTTTCATGGTGTCATTTATTTCCCTAATTCTGTTTTCATGGCTTCTAAAGCTGTTTGTTCTATGCCTCCTCCTGATCCTTTTTCTCTAAAATTTTGTCCTCTAGATCATTAATTCTAACTTCTGCCTCTGTTACCCTAGTTGTTAGATTACTTAGATTAGACTGGATCTCATTAATAGCATTTTTAACTTCTGCCCTGGTGGCTCACTTCTGCCCTTAGAGATTCTATGTTGTCACTAATGGTTTTCTCCAACCTAGCCATTGCCTGGATAATTGTTACCCTGAATTATCTTTCCGACATACTGTTTATGTCCATATCTAATAGTTCTGATGAAGAGAGCACAGTCTCTGAATTTTTCCTCTTTTGGATGTTTCTCCTCCTAGTCATTTTAGTGATAGGTGGTTGCTGGGATTTATAGCTGAATATATCTACCACGATCCAGGCAAGGTGCACCCTGGAATGCTTTGGAGCAATTGGAAGTCACCACCTCTAACCACCTCTCTGGTACCACACAACCTGGTTCAACACTGGCTCTTAGCACCTGCTGGCTGCTTCACATTCAGGATATTTAACATCATTGTTACCCAAATTCCTCATCAGAGTAAAGACTCTAGCAGAAATCTCCACTGAAGGGGAACTAGGGTAGGAAAACCCGAAGTGTAGTTGCTGAGCTCCTAGAGGCTCAACACAAACCACTCTGAGAGTTAAAAACTCCTGGGGAGGAGTTATAAAATGGCCCCCACCAGGATTTACTTTTAAGACTCAGAGAAAAATGTATTTTAGGTTTGCTTTTCTCCCTACAGTTGACTATGTATAGATTCTAACAAAGAAAATGTACTAAGCCACTGGTCAGCTTGGAATCAGGAAAAGAAAAACCTGGATGACAGAGTTAATCTTCAGATGGTTTAGTTTAATGCAGCTGAATAGTAATAATGTCTTAATGCTTATAGCACTTTTTAATTTTCAAGTGGTTTCATATATGTTTTTTCATTTGATTAGTTTTGATTTATTATTTGGAGAGCTCAATCATGAGAGGTCAGTCCGTGGTTAAGGAATATATAGACTGCTTTGTTTCTACATGGATATATTATACAGAGATTTCTGTGTTTAAAGAAATCAGAAAAATTTCCAGGGAAAAATATTAGCAATTGCATTTGTTTTAATGCTTGTATTCCCAGAGCTAATTCAGTAAGTGATTTAGCCATTTGAAAGTGGAGGCCAAAAAATACTATTTTATATTTATAAATCTTGACTTTGCACTATAAGAGTTCTCAAATATTTATATGTAATCTAGTATCTGATCAGAGCCAGAGCCTTAATTATACATGACTAATAAAAACAATCTAATATCTTAAAAATAAAATAACTTCTTTTGAAATTGATTTTAGTCATATCATTTTTTTTTTGTATTAAAAAAACAAAGCTTAATCAAAAATTACTGAATCTCATCCAGGTGAAATTATACTTGATAAATAAAAATAAACTCTTACTTTAAGTATTATTGTTAATATTGAAGGTAAAACATTATTAGTTCACCCAAACAATTGTTTAAGCAGAATAGTTTACATTTTAAAAAGAAATAGCAGTTATTGCTAATTTTAGTTATTGCTGATTTTGGTCTTTGGCAAGACCAAATTTGCTAATTGCTCTTCCCTGCCACAGTTATTTTCATGTTTGACTTACAGTTGCATTACACATGGAAGAAGCAAGATACTAAAAAGTGGTTCTGCAACTTTGGAACCCTCTTCTTGCTTCTCACGCTGGAGTTAACCTCTTAATTTCACTTCTTAAACAAAGGTATTCCTGGACACTAAGGTTTCCTGTTTGAACACAGGGGAGAGTTGCTTCACTGAAATAGCTTATTGAATTCCAAACCAGACTAGTGTTCCTTTTCCTCAGGCACTTTGGTGTTATAATCCCTCCTATGGCCAGCCGCTTACAGTACAGATATTGTCTCACTCTACAGTGACTAAGGGCAGGGAAAGGCGTGATGGCGGTCTAAAGCAAGGAGGCATTTACTCCTGTGATCTGGCCTGTGGCTGGAGTCAGAGAAGCTTTGCAGAAGGGTGATATTTGGTCTATGTTTTGAAGGAAGAGTAGAACTTAGCTCTGCAGGAGGATAAAGAGGGAAACGGATAAAGCATAAAGACATCTATGTGGGACAAAGCAGAGTGTTTGGGGTCTTTTACTGCCAAATAAGTAATTGCATGACCTCTAGGTACAAGTTGTGAGTCCATATGGTGTGTAGACTTGTGCAGGGTTATAAAGTCAGTGGGTCAAAGCAGAGTAGCAGTCCACTGGAATTCAGAATTTAACTGTGTGTGTGTGTGTGTGTGAGAGAGAGAGAGAGAGAGAGAGATTTCTGTATGTATTGACATTATACTGGGCACTGGGGACACAGAGAAAAATAAGAGAGCATGACCTCCAAGAACCCTACAGTCCCCTAGGCACATGCTCCTCCCCTACACATTAAGTCCTTCAGTATTTCCGGACAGATTGGAAAAGAGCATTCAGAGAAGAAAAGCAACAGGAGTGTTACAAAACCATCCCGACTTTGGAGAAATCAAATAGCAAATATCTTATTCTGACGGCTGACCAGCAGCATCATCTTTTTATATGAATAGCAGTTCAGTAGAGCTAAGTAACTAGTTTATGAAATAACTGTAAAGAAATTCCTTTAAGCTTGACCTGAGTCTGTGTGTTTTATTCCCCCACCCCCTTGGAACATCTTCTGTTGGATATTGTGATTCTTGTCCAGCACAGTGTGATAGAAGGGTACTGTACCTGGGCTCAAGGGCCCAGAGCCCGATTCGGATTCTGTTGCTTTCCAGACGTCTACACGTAAGGTCACTGAGTTCCATTTCCCCATTGGTAACAGCAACATCCTCATTTTCTCCTGACTTAGACTTGTGAAGATAAAATAAGATGATTGATATGAAGGATCATATAAATTGCATACAACAACAACCACCACCACAACAAACAAAACCACAAACGCCCAAACAAAAAAATCTACACCAAACTATAAAGTTATAATGAATTAGCGTAGAGCTCAGAGGTAGGGTATTTGCTGCAAAAAGTGGCAGTTAACTGCAGTTTCTGCCTTCCCTGTGGTGGACAGACATTTAAGAACCAAGCTTAGCAGTGACTTGTATAACTCCATCAGGTCATTGAGAAAACAGCCTGTGCTATCCAAATATGAAAGTATCCAGATTATGAAGAAATACTCTGTTTTAATAAGTTATCTTTCTTCAAGTATTTAGATAACATTTTGAGGGCTTCTGTTTTATTAACCTTCTCAGTGGATAAAGAATGGAGAATTACATTCCTGTATTGTACAAGGAATTTCTCTTTATCAACATCTGACATGACTTTGGATGATGCCGATGGCTCTGAAACAATTTGTTGCTCAGTATGTCTTCCATCACTGAAAGCATTAGAGACCCTTATCAAATAAGAATTGATTAAACTTACAGCTTCCCAGAAAGGCTATTAATGCAGATTAATGAGTTTCTGAGAGATTAGAGTTAGAGAGTTTTGATATTAAACATGTACCAAAAGTAGTAGAACGCCATGTCAAGGAAGAACAAAGGGAAAATGACATTTAAAACTTTCTATCTGATCATCTAGTCTTCATGTAGCGTGCAGCTATAGGTACGCATAATTTTAACAACGATGATGCTTAAAATGTCATTAACACTGCCTTAAAAACTAATTTTCTAATGAGTGAAGACATGCAATTTTATCCTTCAAGATAAGAAACTTTGCTTATCTTCTAAATAGGTTGAACTCTATATATTGAGGATTACTATAAGAAACCACAGCCTGCGAATACCAAACTTCAATATATTTCAATATATAGCACTTTTTGGAAGAAGATACCAGCTACTCAAGTGTAGGGCAAGATTCCCTAACTTGGACTTCACTAAAAACTTGAGAGTCTGATGAACAAGCTCCTCAAATACTGATGATTTTTAAAGTTGGATTATTTAAAATGTATCGGTAACTTTGAGAAAGAATGAGTAAATCTTACGATATGAAGTAAATGTATCCACAGATACAAAATATCTTTTCTTTTAGATCATTTAACATTTTCTCTCAAATTAAATCTCTATAAATGTCTTGTTAGATTAATCTCTGGATACTTTGCCATTTGTTTTGGTGTTGTAAATGGTATCTTATTATTTTTTTTCCAATTTATTTATTTTCAGAAAAACATTATTCATTATTTTTTCACCACACCCAGTGCTCCATGCAAGCTGTGCCCTCTATAATACCCACCACCTGGAGGTTGGGGTACCAGGTGGTATCTTATTTTTTATGACATTTTCTTTTCTTTTTTTTTTTTTTTTTAAAGATTTTATTTATTTATTTGAGAGAGAGAGACAGTGAGAGAGAGCATGAGCGAGGAGAAGGTCAGAGAGCGAAGCAGACTCCCCATGGAGCTGGGAGCCCGATGTGGGACTCGATCCCGGGACTCCAGGATCACGCCCTGAGCCAAAGGCAGTCGTCCAACCAACTGCGCCACCCAGGTGTCCCTATGACATTTTCTTACTGGTTGTTGTGGTGGTGTGGGGCAGTGTTTCTTAACAGCCTGACTGTTGACATTCTGGGCTGCATCATTCTTTGCTGTGGGGGCTCTTCTGTGCACTGCGGGGTGTTCAGCAGCATCTCTGGCTTCTTCCCACTAGATGCTAGTTGCAACTTGTCTTCACACCCCCCCCAGGCATGACAACCAGAATGTCTCCATGTACTGCAGAATGTCTGCTGGCAGGCAAAAGCCCCCCATTTGAGAATGACCGGTGTTGAGAAATTATTTTTCTTTATTTTCATCTTAATCTTATATTTAACAAGGGTCATGAATGGTCTTAATAGTTCTGATGGTTTGAGGATCCTCTTGGTTGTTATATGTAATAATTATTAATCAAATATGCATATATAAAAATATTTTGTCTCTTCCTTTCCAATATTATTTTTTCTTATGTAATTGCTTTAACTATATAAATTTTATTTATATAGTTAAATTATATAATTATAATATAATATAATAATATATAATATAATATAAATTATATAATTACATATAAATTATATATTATATATAAAATTATTTTACATATATTTATAATAAATATATAAATAAATATAAAATATAAATTATTTTATATAATATAATATAAAACCATAATATAATAAATTATATTATATAATTACAATATAATCATATATAATAATATACAATTATTTTATATAATTTCTTTAACTATATAATTTTTTTCTTAATGTTAGTGTCTTAACTAGTTAGTACTGAACATTACCTTGTCTAATTGCAGACTATATAGGGAATTGTCTGGAGTTTCTCCATTGAGTATATTTGCTGCAGTTTATGATAATCTTTAGCAAAGCAGGAAGATTGTCTGCTTTTAGTTTTCTGGAAGTTTTCCTCTTTTTCTCATAGTCATAGTAGGCATTAAATGTAATTATGTAATTTTTTCCCCATTTATTCAGAAGAATTTGTATTTTTTCTCCTTTATTTCATTCTTGTGGTGGTAAATTACATTGCATGAATGAGAATAAATCTTCCTTGCATTATTGAAGAAATTGTTACATAACTATCATGTATCATTTGTATCTCTTTATGTATATCTATATACGTGTATATTGAATTTTATGGATTTGGATTAACGTTTATCTTGGATTCTATTTCATAGTTAATTGAAGTATCAAGATTATGCCAACTTTATAAATTAGTTGGCAAATTTATTTTCCCACTTTCTTGAAAAAATGTATTTAATGATTATTATCTGTCTTACCCATTTAGTTTGCTATTTATTTGTGTATTTATTTATTTATTTTTCAAAGATTTTATTTATTTGAGAGAAAGAGTGAGGAAGAGACAATCCAGGGAGGGGCAGAGGGAGAAGGGGGAGCAGAGGGAGAGGAGGGAGCAGACTCTTTGCTAAGCAGGGAGCCCCATGTAGGATGAAATCTCAGGACCCTGGGATCATGACCTGAGCTGAAGGCAGACACTTAACTGACTGAGCCACCCAAGCACCTGCATTTATTTTGCTTTTAATTGTTTATTGTTTCTCTTGCTTCATACTTGTACTCCTCAGATATCTTTTATCGTTCTTCCCCCCGTGTTTTCCTTGTACTGTCTATCACATTCACTAGAAAAGCATGTCTCGTTGTTGAGGGAGAGGAGGCGCATAACCAAGTCATAGCTTGTTCTCTTGCAGGTAATTTTAAATTGTTTGGGGTCTTGTTTAGGGCATAAGGCTCCAGCTAGCAAACTGGGTTCCACTAGACCCCATTCGCCCTCTAAGCATCTCTGATGTTGAAGGTGTAGTTGGGGTTAACTGCTGAGCTATTCATGTCAGGTTTAAGGACTTTTTTCCCTTTGTGATCACTCTTTGAGGCATTTCCCTTTCAGTATTTCATTTTATAAACATTTTACTCCATGTTACTATTTTTGGTTTATTTCCTCAAGTGCTAGACAGGGAGATTCTGGAGTTCTGCTTCATTTCATAATTTGCTCAAAAGGTTTATTTATTTATTTGCATTATTGTGGGGAGGGGCTGTTATTAGACACATTTTCTTAATTCCTGCAGGTACTAAGGTGAAGTTTTCTGCTGTGGAACTAGATCGAGGTCATGTTTAGACCCAGATTTTGAGTTCCTTTTAAGTTCTGAAAGCAATAAACAAGAAACCATGGAACATTAGGTAACTCCATGCAATAATAAAAAATGTTAAATAGCAGTTAATGCTTTTATAAAATGTAGCATAATATGACATATATTTGTGATGTGTACAATGATTATTGTCCACATGGAGCTTAACCAGAATTGTAAGACAACGATCTTTAATGGATGTCAGTAATCTATTTTTGTATAGCCAAACTGGTTTTTGAGTATCTTTATTGACCACAGCACTTCAGTGGACAATTATCTCTGCTAAAGGAGAGAGTCCATCAAACTCTCTGATGACCATGGTTTGTTCCCTCTTCTCCATACACTGCTTAGCAACCCCTTCCAAGAACATCTACTCAGATATAGGGCTAACTATATGTATTAACTTTTAAAAAAAGATTTATTTATTTGAGAAAGAGAGAGAGAAAGAGTGCAGTGGGGAGGGGCAGAGGGAGAGGGAGAGAAAGTCCTCCTTGAGCGTGGAGTCCAACATGGAGCTTGATCTCACAACCCAGAGATCATGACCCGAGCTGAAACTAAGAGTCAGAGACTTAACCAAATGTACCACCCAGGCGCCCCTTCGTTGACTTTCAAAGGAGACTTTCATTTTACTTTTCATACCATCTCTCTTCAGAGGTCCTTCAGGCAAGATATCTCTGTGCACTACATGAAAGGACCAGGCCTTTCTAGCTACTTTTGGTGGAATGAGCTAACAGAAACTTCAGGACTAGGTTCATGGATTCTGTCAAATGCTCAGATGCACTATTAGATTTGTGTGAAGATTGTGCTGTCTTCGGCAGCAAAATTGGAAAGATGTGAGTAAAGATTTTACTTAGATAAAGCCAAAGTTCTGGGTATTGAGAGTTCCTTGGCAAGATGCCCTTGCTTGGATAAAAATACCTGACTTCCCAGTTTCCTCCAGGTTTAGGGGTGGTATCGAGTATACACCATAGTTTATATGCACTGCATTTTTGGGCACATGATCTTACTTTCCAACTGAAATTGCCTTGGCACCAAAATAACAGCTAAAGGAGAGGGAAAAACATTTGGTTCTGATAGAAATCTGAAATTTTATGATTGCTTGTTGTCCTCATTATACTGGCCTAGACTTGCCTCTAAGTCCTTGCTTGTGTTTCTTTCTTCTCTAACACGTTTGGAAGATATTTCTTCCTATTTACTTCAGTCCTACCAACTTTCTAATCTGTTTTACCTAATCCTTAGACTTTTCCTGCTAATTCCTGGCTAACTTAGTCTCTCTCTTCTCTAAATTCATTTCTTTCTTTTCTTTCAAGATTTTATTTATTTGAGAGAGAGAGAGAAAGAAAGAGAGCATGAGAAACGGGGTGGGGTGGGGAGGGTCAGAGGGAGAAGGAGACTCCCTGCTAAGCAGGGAGCCTGAAATGGGACTCTATTCTGGGACTCCAGAATCAGGATCTGAGCTGAAGGCAGTCACTTAACCAACTGAACTAACCAGGTGCCCTCTTCTCAAAATTTCTGAAAAGAGTTTGAGTCCATGCTCTAAAATTTAGGCTTAATAATATCTCTTTATACTTAATTTTTTTCTTTTTTTTTTATTCTCACCTCTTCAACTAAAATTTTGGTTTCTCGATTCGTGGTTGTCAGAGGCAGAGGGTAGGGAGAGGGTGAAATGAGTGAAGGTGGTCAAAAGGTGCAATTTCAGGTTTTAAAATAAGTCACAGGGAAATACATTATGGTGACTACAGTTAACAATACTGTATTATATATTTGAAAGTTGCTAAGAGTGTAGATCTTAGAAGTTCTTAAAGGGCATATGGGTGGCTCAGGCAGCTGGGTGTCTGCCTTTGGCTTCGGTCATGATCTTAGGGTCCTGGGATTGAGACCCATATTGGGCTCCCTGCTCAGGGGGAAGCCTGCTTCTGTCTCTCCCTCTGCTTCATGTGTATTAATATCTTAATACTCAGCTTCTTCTAGTCTTCTCTTATTTTTGACCTTCCTGCACATTGAAACTAGTGATTTGACTGAAATTCAGAGGAAACACAGGGATTTATTCTTGTTCTCTGTGCTATAGCTAATTCCTGTGACAAAACTGAATTCATTCAGGTGAAGAAATTACTTATAAATTGAGTCTATTTTAAAAATAGAACTATGGACAATGTCACTTCAACTTTATTATTGTAGAGGGGTAGGGACAAGTCCTAGAGAGGTAGTTATTTTTCTAATATCATCAGATTTGTTGGTGGCAGATTTTGCCTTAGAACCCAGTTCTGCGTTGATTGCATCTGAAACAGTGGGAATCACATTTACATGCTTCAGAGTAGCATTTAGGTGCTATATATGTTGGGTAAAACTCTTCATAGTGTGGTACAGAGATTATATAACTAAAGACGAAAATACTTTAAATTGATTCATGCTCATAGCCTTTCCTTCTAATGAAAAAGTTCCCTTTGATGGCTTTAACTTTGACTTTCTTTCTCTTTTCTACATTATCTTTCCTAACCTTGACTTTCTTTCTCTTTTCTACATTATCTTTCTACATTATCACTAAGTAGTGCTTTTTTTAAAAAATTCCCAAGCCAAAGATTTAAATATATTTTTTCCGTTAATGTTGTTATTTTTATAACAATGATTTCAATAGAATATTGCAAGATAGATCTACACTTAGAACTTACACTTTTTCTATACATTTTAATTTGGTTTCTAGACTGTTTCTTTTATTCTGTCCAGCTCTTTAGCACTAAGCCATGTGATCAAACTTGTTCAAAACCTCACAGTGGTCTCTCTGTAAGGTGCTTCTTAGAATGAGTGGCACATTAGTCTTGAAAGGATAGTGTCCTGTATATCTTTTGAAAAGTACCATATTATTAAGCATTTTTAACCACATATACATGCAAAGAGATAGTCATTATTTTAGTAGAGCGAAGTATTCCTTAGAGCATAAGTACAAGAATGTTAAGTGTTCTGATACTTACAAATTCAATGGATTAGCGAACCTTCCCCCAGGGGCACCTGGGTGGCTCAGTGAGTTAAAGCCTCTGCCTTGGGCTCAGGTCATGATCCCAGGGTCCTGGGATAGAGCCCCACGTTGGCCTCTCTGCTCAGCAGGGAGCCTGCTTCCTTCTCTCTCTGCCTGTCTCTCTGCCTACTTGTGATCTCTGTCAAATAAATAAATAAAATCTTAAAAAGAGGGGGGGAATGTTCCCCCAAATCTTTGAGACTTACAACCTTATTTGTTCTCCTCTCTTAGTGGTTTAATATTTTACTAAGTATTGATTATTTTTTTCCTCAGAAGTCCCCACCATGTATTGTAAAACTATGCTGTCATACAGAAACTGATCCTCTCCCTGCCCTGTCTCAAGGCTTTTGCCTTGTTGATCTAGTCTACTTACATTTACCAGAAAGTCTGCCTCATATTATTTCAGTCATGTCACATCCCTGATAAATATCTGTAGTAACTTTAATTTGTCAACTCCTTTAACATCTTCAGTCTGACCTTCAGAACCTTAAGAAATTCCCTCTGATTTTTTTTTTAAATGCATGTCAATTTGAATTTTCTGTTTCACATCATAAGCTCACATACAGGGTGTTTTTGCCTTCCTTCCTCTATGCCTTATGCATGTATTTATCTTCAGAAGGCTCATCTTAAATACCTAACACATTGAACTCTTTTCTTTCTTTTTACTTTTTGTAGTTAAAAATAATTCCAGCAAAGCGAGCTCTGCAGATTGCTATTTAACTCTGGAATTTTTTTTAATGTTTTATTTTAAAGTATTTTTGTGTGTGTGTTTTAAGTTTACCTGTTGTTTGTATGTTGGTTATTCATTCTATGCTTTCCAATTCTATCATTTTCTCATTTGTATTTCTATCCCTTTATTTTATATTCTCACATTTGGAATAGCTTCACAGATTTTTATTTTCTGCAGCCTCAGCTATGCTCACACAGTATCCAGTGAAAGAAGATTACATTCTTGGCACTTTTTGTGAAATTTGTATGTGTCTTCCATATATCCTCTATCTTGGTTTCCCGTCATCTATTTCATATCTATCTTTCCTTGGTCTTTTCTCTTGACTTTGGCTCTCAGACAATATGTTTACTTTCATTTGTTTCAGAATGAGAGTTTTTTTTTTTTTAAAATTTCTCAGCTCCTTCATTAAATTATTTTCAGAAAATACACAGAAAATATACAGAAAGGGTTTTATTCCCTTTCTCTTATTCTGAAGTACCTCCCTTGTTGAGCCAAATGCCTTTTTAAAAAATCTTTTAGTTCATCTTTAATTAAGATGAGTTCTGTTTGAACTTACTCTTTGCCTCTGGAGTGATTGCATTTCTGTCCTGTTGCAGCAGCTGAACCTTAGATACTCAGAAGAGCACTGCTGGAGAGGCCACATGCCCACTACCATTACCGATTTCAATGGAGATTTACCAAGCAGAATTGTATTACTTTGCTTTTGTTACAGGAAGATACCATAAAAACGACAAAATCATAGTGGCATGTAGCAATAGGGATTTCCTTCTTTGTTTGGGTAGTCTGAGCCATAGCATTGGTGTCCTCTGGGTATGTTCCCACGTCCATATGGAGTCAGCTCTGTTCCACATAGTTCGCATTTATATGACTG
Source organism: Neogale vison (assembly GCF_020171115.1). Lineage (NCBI taxonomy): Eukaryota > Metazoa > Chordata > Mammalia > Carnivora > Mustelidae > Neogale > Neogale vison. Next base: position 26,382,566 of record NC_058096.1, read on the forward strand.
GGAGAGCCAGGGATTTTCCTCTCATGGCAATGACAGAAGCCAGAGGGAGTAGAAAACAGATGTCCTGACACATTCACCTCACTTAATTGGCTAAAGCAAGTCATGTGTTCAAATACTAGGCCAAAAGGGTATAAAATACACTTTTCTCCTTTAATAAAGGAAACTAAGAAGCCACATGACAAAAGGTGAAGTGGGGGGCATGGAGAATGAGGACTAAGGTAATTTACCACATTTGTTTTTCCATTACTTACAATACCCAGTCCTGCCTGGCTGAGCTAACTCGGTAAAAGAGTAACTCCAGCTACCACGCTGGGCTTTTATCAGGAGTACAGCTTTCTCTGCTAACACAGTGTTTAACCTAAGCCAGTTCTTCACATTATTTTGTTGCATTATTTCATTATTACTGTTGGTAGTTTTACAGACATTCCATTCAATTTATCAAATATTTACGTACCGACTCTTTTGGGGCACTATTTTGGACACGGGGATTACAACAGTGAACAAATAAACAAGGTCCCTGTTCATATCTTGTCGCAAATTAAGAAGATAATTTCTGATGTTAAAAAAAAAAAAGATAATTTCTGAAAGGGTATGTGTTTCTTTTTTTCCCCTCTTCTTTAATTTTTTTAAAAAGTTGAAATTCGAGTTAGTTAACATACAGTGTAAGGTTAGTTTCAGGTATATAATATAGCGATTCATCACTTCCAACAACACCTGGTGCTCATCACAGGTGCCCTCCTTCATCCCCAGCACCTAATTCACCCATCCCCTCCACCCACTTCCCCTCTGGTAACCATCAGTTTGTTCTCTAGAGTTAAGGCTCTGTTTCTTGGTTGGCTCCTCTCTTTTTCCTTTGTTCATATGTTTTATTTCTTAAATTTCATATATGAGTGAGATCATATGGTATTTATCTTTCTCTGACTGAGAGACTTCACTTAGCCCAATAGTCTCTGGCTCCAGCCATGTCATTGTAAATGGTGAGGTTTCATTTTTTTTTTTTGGCTGAATAATATTCCATTACACTCCTCCACCCACACCCCATTTTCTTTATCCATTTATCAGTCAGTGGACACCTGAACTAATTCCATAATTTGGGTATTATAGATAATGCTGCTGTAAACATTGGGGTGCTTGTATCTCTTTGACTCATTTTTCTATACTCTTTGGTTAAATACGTAGTAGTGCAGTTGCTGGATCATAGGGTAGTTCTGTTTTTAACTTTTTGAAGAGCCTCCATACTGTTTTCCAGAATGGCTGCACAGTTCACATTCCCACCGACAGTTGAGGAAGGTTTCTTTTTCTCCACATTCTCACCAATACCTGTTGTTTCTTGTGTTGTTTATTTGAGCATTCTGATTGGTGTGAGGTGATATCTCATTGTGGTTTTGATTTGTATTTCCCTGAGGATCAGTGATGTTGAGTATCTTTTCATGTGTTTGTTGGCCATCTGCATGTCTTCTTTTGAAAAATATCTATTAATGTCTTCTGCCCATTTTTTAAAAAAGATTTTATTTATTTATTTATTTGACAGAGCACAACTAGGCAGAAAGGTAGGCAGAGAGAGATTGGGGGAAAGCAGGCTCCCTGCTGAGCAGAGATCCTGATGCGGGGCTCCATCCCAGGATCCTGGGACCATGACCTGAGCCGAAGGCAGAGGCTTTAACCCGCTGAACCACCCAGATGCCCCTCTTCTGCGCATTTTAATTGGATTATTCATTTTTGGGGCATTGAGTTTTATGTTTTATTAAAACATATTTTGGATATTAACCCTTTATCAGATATGTCATTTGCAAATACCTTCTCTCATTCTGTAGGTTCCCTTTTAGTTTTGTTGATTATTTGCTTTGCTGTGCAGAAGCTTTTTATTTAGATGAAGGCCCAATGATTTATTTTTGCTTTTTTTTCTCTTGTCAAAGAAAAGACTAGCTCTTGATCAGATTCTGGGAGATAAACTTTAAATCTTTGGAATGTAATTTCTGAGTGTATACCTGAGGTTTTGGGCCTTATCAGATAGTTCATGCTAATTCAACTTATAGTAGGTATCTGCTTTTGTTTGGCCCTAGACCAGAATATATCACTTTCATTTTTGGAGGAGCTGGAGATTGACTAGTTAAGGTCATCTAGTCATAGCCTTGGATGACAAGGCTTGGGCAAATTTTCTAGTTGGCGATATTTTGTAGATGTCATCAAACATTTTGAGAATGGGGACAATAATTTCTTCTAGCTTTTATGGGTTGTTATAATGATACAATGAGATAATATGTGTGATATGCTTAGAATAATGACTAGGACTCTTCTAATAATAAAAGCTATGTAAAGTCTTGTTAAATAACATTAAGAGGTGAGTCCAGCAGAGCCAGAGTTAGAACCTGAAAACACATACCAAACATCATATTTGGGGTGATAAGGTTAGAGGAAATGACCAAGGGGACCAAGAGGCAAGGAGATCTGGAGCAAAAATATACCACCCCCCCACCGAAGTAGGTTGAGGGAAATTTGTTTTGTTCAAGATATAAACCCTTGTCCAAGCAAAAGTTCTAGAACTCCATCTTGTTGGGTTCTGACCTATAGAGAAGTAGGATTAAAAGTATACAGCCTGGAGTATAATTGAGGTATATAATACCTCATATAAAAGAGGTATATAATACCTCATATAAAAGAGGTATATAATACCTCATATAAAAGAGGTATATAATACCTCATATAAAAGAGGTATATAATACTTCTTCCTTGCACTTCATTTTGCAAAAGAAATTTTATGAGACAGGGGTAACATCAGTGATCAATTTGGTGAAGAGAGTGTTTTCCTTTTCTGCAAAGCCATGTTAAATGCCTGTGACTTTTATGTAAATACATTGATCTAATACAGTGTAAATACCGTTATACAAAATCAACTTCAAAATAAGCTCTCTATTTTTCTACCCTCAAATAATCTTTCCCACCCTAGTCTTCCTTATCTATAAGTTCTGGAGCTTCTACCATTTTGGAACATAGTGTGTTGAGACAGGATGTTCCCTAAATTTGTCGTGGAGTTCATTTTGTCATTAAGTCTTAGTAATGCTAAGGCAGAAACAGTTTCAAAATTTAAGGAAAGCATGGAATTTTTTGTACAACAATTGAGATAGGCAACTCTACATGTCTCAATTCATTTAAAATATCTTAAGAAATTGCTAGACATTAATTTTTTTTTGTAGTCCATGGGTATCATTATCTTATTGGGTAGCAAGGTGAGTTATGTATCCAGCTTATCGTTGGCTCATTTCCTACCTTACTGGATGTGTGTTCATCCTTTTTACTTGCTAATATTTATAATAATATATATGCATTAGCTTCTGATTCCTCTGGTCTATGTCTTTTGGTCTCTCATTTCCTCTAGGTGGTTAAAATCACTCTTCTTCCAAAATCCCTGGGGATTTTCTGTGAGTAGGAGAGGAAAAAAAAAAGGAGTAAGTTCAAAGTGAAATTGAAAGTTACCTCTCTATTCAGCTCCCAAAAGTAGAGAAAAGAGAACACAGAATGTTTTAATATTTCATGTCAGAGTAAGAACAGAGGCTGTGTCTTTTTGTGTGTTCTGTTTGTGTCCTTCATAACCATCAAGTGATCTGAAACTGTTCCTGCATGGAAACTATTTACTCTCTCAAGACCAGGAAAGGGACACAAAGGCCCACAGTCTAGTAAAGTACAGGAACTGAACAGATGGAAATTTCTTTCATTTAATTGGATTCACAGGCTCTGAGGGGAGGCAGAAAAAGTAATTTGAAGGAGGTCAACCTGGGAGGAAATCAGTTTCATGGTTAGTGGGAATGAATTTACCATGTAAGAAACATCATAAATACAAGAAATATACCCTAAGAAATACTATCTAGTGTCAGTAATATCAGTTATGTTTCTCAGTATTCAAGAGGAACAAAAATTCCCTTGAAATCAGGAAGGCTTTGTTTGAGATTCTATTCTTTAAATCTATGAAGTTATGGTTCAGATGGGATCTGTGGTAGTAAAGTGTGCGCCACATAAGGAGGCAGCTACTTAGGGTGATAGATTATGATGTTGAACTTGAAGAGAATGGTTTCCACAGTTGTACAGCCAATCTCTGTTATAGATCTGCTTACGGAAATCAAATTATAGGGAAAAATATGTCTTGGGATGGCAGATGTAAAGATTATGAGTTAGAGTTCCATTCTTTACAAATAAATTTCTCTGTGCCTTTGGACAGGCTGCTTAATTGTTAATTCCCTCCAATTTCTCATCTATAACATCTGAGATCCAAATTCCTCCTGTAAAACATATCTTAGAAATCTCCCGATGAAATGGTCCTTGCAGTGCTATTTAAGTTTGGGATGAGAATCACTAACTCATTGCCATGGAAATCACTAAAAATTATAAAGGTGGATAAATAAGAATTAAATTCTAACCTGTGAGTATACTAGAACCTAATATCTTCATTGGGTTATTTTAGGGTTTCCCTCAAGGGCAGTTATGATTCTAGATGATAATGAAACATATTTCCCCAATCCATTCCTTTGGTATTTTAATTTTAAAAAGATTAGATTTTCTAGTGAAAATACTTGAAATGACATTTAAAAATATTTTCTGAGGAATGCTTAAAATAGCAGATAATCTTGCAAAACAAAGTAGGTTAAATGTTTATAATGACATTTTAAGAGATGGTTAAAAGTACATAAAATCTTTAATCCATCATTGGTGAAAAATATTATTTTTAAGATAATTGAATCTATTGTCTTTAAATTTTTAAGTACATCTCACTTAAATTATTTTAAAATAAAATATTTTTTGAAATGAATAGCAGTCCCTAAATTCTCTGTTGAAGTACACTGAGCATTACTTAATTTCTTCTTGATGACTTATAGTTATTGCTCTGAGCCCAAGTTATATTCATGCTCTAATGCAGAGATGCTCTGAGGCTTCTGGAAGATTTCTTGAACTTACTTATATAAATGGCCAGGACCCTAAGCTTATTGTCCCAAGTCTGCCTTTTGTCATTCTTTTGGTCTCCTCCCCCTTACTGTTGGTTATCACCATTAGATGTTATTCTGTAGTGTACCTTGTTGTACTCTCCATTCCTTTCCAACTTATTGCTTCTAAAGATTGATAGCGCAGGAATCCCAAAGATAATGAGACTAGTTGAATAAGACCAGTTTTTACAAAAATTTTAGACATTCAAAAGAGAAAAATGAACGTGAAGGAGTATACCAGGTTGAAATGGATTATGAGACGAAGAAATAAAGAAGAGCATGCTGCTCAAAAGTGATGATAGTGTGTAAGTCAGAGGGTAAAGAAGCTTTCCCTAATAATGTGCTAAGTTGTCATTTCAAGGGCAGTATACACGTAGCCAAAAGGCAAAATAGTTGGCCTTTGAGGAGCACAGTAGTTGCACTCAAATTGCATGGTGTCTGCAACTTGAGTCACATAATTCATTATTTTTCACTTTCAGGAACTAAAAATAACTAGAACTAAATCCCGTTCTGTGTAAGTAGTCCAGAATCCTCTTCAGATATAAACAAATACAGAAGTAATGACGAAGACCTGGGGTGAATTCAGCATGCATTCATTCATCGACAACAATTTGCTTAGTGTCTGCTGTGGTTGAAGCACTATGCGAAGACTTAGGGAAACAACGGGGAATAAGGCAGATCTATTCCCTGCCCTCCTAAAACTTATAGCCTTCTTCTGCACTTCGAAAAATATCTATGAATGTTAACATTAGGAGGAGCTAAGTGAGGAATATATGGAACTGAACTCTTTTTGAAGCTTTTATAGAATAATTTGTTCAAAAGAAAAAAAAATAGTATATGAATGAGCCTGTGGTGGAAGACAGCACTGTGGGTGAAACTGAATGACACTCAGGGTGGCCAGACCATGGGAGACTGAGCGGTGAAGATATGGTCTACTTGGCCGTCCCTACCATGGGTCAATGCTCTGATGACAAGGACGCTGGTGACAAGGTTTTTGGAAAACCAGAGCTGTTAATTCCTAATGTGTAATTTTGGTCTGATCCTTTTTGCTTCCCAATTATGTATTGAGTTATTGATGCAAAGCAATTGCCAAGCCAAGGTTTACATTACAGTTCACCCACTTCCCTTCTCATAGAGCTATTAACTGGGTTTTGCCAAGAGAATGTGAGGCTATAGGGAATGCAGCCACAAGATAGGAGAAGCCTGTGTCTCTAAATTACCATGTGGAAGACACGCTCTTATCACCAAAGAACACTTGCATTAAATTTTGACTTGTTAAGCCATTAACCTTTTGCATTTATTTATTACAGTAGCTACAGTTGCCTTAACCATCAGACATATTAAAACAGAGATACTTAAAATTTCCTAGGGGTTAGTGTCGATTGTGAAGTTTCCAGATCATTAAATAACCCTGCCCTCTGGATCTTGGCCCTTATTCCTTCAGGCATGCTTTATCCTTTGCTTTAACTTAACAATTATTTGTTAAGTATCAACTCTAAGTAAGACAGGCAACATAGCAAAGTAGAAAGAGCCCTGAATTAGGGGTGGGATGAGCATCATTCAGAGCCTTTCACTTACTGCTGGATGAATGGTACTAGATAGTATATTTACTCTGAACCCCAGATTCTCTTGGTACATTATGAATAGTAGGTAGACTCAATGCAGTTCTTTTTTTTTTTTTTCCAATTATTTGTCCATATTATTTCATTTCATTTTTTTAAAAGATTTTATTTATTTATTTGACAGAGATCACAAGTAGGCAGAGAGGCAGGCAGAGAGAGAGAGAGAGAAAGTGAGAGAGAGAGGAGGGGGGGGAAGCTGGCTCCCCGCTGAGCAGAGAGCCCTATGCGGGGCTTGATCCCAGGACCCCGAGATCATGACCTGAGCCAAAGGCAGGGGCTTAACCCACTGAGCCACCCAGGCGCCCATTTCTTAAAAAGAACTGCTCATTTGATATAAATATATATATATATATATATATATATATATATATATCAAATATATATATATTTGATATAAATATCACCCACTATCTTCTTTCACTGTCACCAGCATGTTATAGATAAGGAAGTTCAGATTGGTGATATCAAGCAGAATGTTGCTAAGTTAGAGGGCTGATAAATACTATAGCCAGGAGCTTAATATAGGTTTTCAGACTCAAAATCCCCTGCTTCTTCTTCTCCCTCATCTCATCACCTACAGAATGTGAAAATAACATCAAGCAGAAAAAAAAAAAAAAGAATTATATGAAAAATGACCCTATAATCATTATTTTCTTTTCTGAGTTTTTAGCCTCAGTTTCTCTTGGCTTTCACCTCTTCTAATCATGCTTAAAAACAAATGTGTACTTAAGCCTCGTGATGTGCCTGTAATTTATAGGAAATGCAGTTGTAAGAGAGACAAGAAGGTGTTTGGTGGGTACATGAGGTTCATTATACTGGTCTCTATTTTCTGCATGATAGAGAACTTCATATTAGAAATTTAATAAAAAAATAAATACGAAGGTAACAGAACCTTTGTCCATGTCACAGATTTATCACTATCCTTTACTTCTCAGCTAAACTTTTTGCAAGCACAACTGTATCACTTCCTAATTTTCCACTTTCTGTGTACACATCTACAGCCTGTCTCCTAATGCCCCTAGATCTTGGAAACTGCAAAAAGATCACTAATCAGCTCCATTGTAACAGGAATACAAGGTGAGTTAAGTTCCAGAGATCTGCTGTACAACCTAGTGCTTTACAGTTAATAACAGGTATCATGCACTTGAAAATTTGTGACAAGGATAGATCTCGTGTTAGGTGTTCTTCCTGCAAACAACAACTTCAAAGAGCAACAGAAGGGCACAAGGAAACTTTTGGAGGTGATGGATATTTTTATTACCTGGGTTATGGTGATAATAACATGAATGTGTACATATGTCCAAATTTACCAAATTGTGTACATTAATTATGTGCAGTTTTTTTTGTGTGTGTGTAACAATTGTACCTCAGTAAAGGGGGAAGAAAAAAGAGAAACTGCATGGAGAGTTAGTAAGGATAAAAGAGCTTATAAAAAGAGTTTGCAGGAGCTTTTCACTTTTATTTTGAGGGAGAGAAAGAAAAGGAGTGATAGTAAGCAGTTGCCATGAGATGTGGGACTTTAGAGAGAATGAAATAAGAGGAATTTTAGGAAGGTTCTGCATGTGTTGTACAATGTGACTTCTCCTGTGCTGCTTCCTTATGAGATGTGTTCAGCAAAGGCTCTTACTTGAAAAAAAAATCAGGTATAACCCTAAATCCTTACTTTATTTGGTATTTTATTGGCATTTTTTATTGTTGTTCAGTGTCAAGACATATGATCTTTCCTGAATAAATAAAATTTTTTTTCTTTTATTTTATGACAGGAAATGAAAAAAAATTCTGTTTTTTGTCTTCTCAGCCCCACTGTCTGGCTCTTTCACTGTTTTTACCTTTAATATAGATATCCTCCAAACATCTACATTTGCCCCTCTTTTCTTCTTCACCTTCACACAGAACGATTTCATCCTTGTCCATTCAGCATGTCTGGGATGGTTTTAAAATGTGTCCATACTTTCGTTGGTATTCTTCCTTTTGGGAGCTGGAGCTTCATTCCATGCCCAATGAGGTGGTTTGGACTTAGTAATTCACGTCTAATGAATAGAGTGTGGCAGAAAGGATCATGATGACTTCTGAGATTAGGTCATAACAGGTGTAGCCACTTTCTTTTTGCTCTCTCATATCACTTGCTTTGGGGTCAGCCAGCCACCATACTGTCAGGACACTTAAACCCATGGAGAGGGCTCAGAGATGAGGAACCGAAGCCTCCTTCTCGTAGCCACATGAGTGAGTTCGAAAGTAATCCTTCAGTCTCAGTCAGTTCTTCGGATTCCTGCAGCTCTGGCCAACATCCTGACTGCAGTCTCATGACAGGTTCTGAGCCAGAATCACTGTGCCAAGCACCCCTGAATTCCTGACCCCCCAGAAACCATGAGATGATAAAAATTTACTGTCCCAAGTCACTATATTTTGAACTAATTTGTATTGAAACAGTAGATAACTGTAAGGTATCTGAAACCGAACTTCTTGTTTCTACATCGCATACCTGTCTTTCTTGATTTTTTTTACATACCAAATCCAGGAACATCCATTTTCTCACTTTCCACGGGCAGCCAGTACATCTTGCCATTTAACATCCATATTATGGCTGCTTCTTCCCTGCTGCTACCACTTAATACCGTATTACAGGCCCTTGTCGCCTGCTAGGTGTCATGTAGACCTTTTCAGCATTGGTCTCTTTACTGTCGATCTTACTCCTTACCAAAATAGTTTAGACTCTGAAGATTTTTAGCTAAGATGTAAAGTAGATTTGCTGTTTCCCTCCTTAAAATTCTTTAATAACTGCCCCCATTTTTATTACTTATAATAATAGTTCCCAAATATTGGGAACAAATGGAACAAGAAAATTTGAGATACTATGGTGAGATTTATTCTAAAATCTAAATTCAGCATGAATGATCATCTTTTAAAAGGATGTAATCTCAGAATATATTTTTAGTATTCTAAGGAATAGAAGAATAGTTGTTCATTGTTTTTATTGTTGCTGTTTTCAGTGGCCTTACATAGCAATATGAAAGATATCTACAATTTAAGACAACAAATTTTGGTTCATGATGTCCAACAAAATTGAATTTTGTACCTGATCTTTCACTACTCCCACAAATGATTGCTATGAGTAGAACACATAAATAATTCTAGCCTCTAAACATAAAGAGCTATTTCATGCCTTCATGCCTTTGAATGCTTTAGTTCTTCTACCTGGCACGGTTTTGTCCTGGATTACTTGGAGAAGTATTATACCTCAAGACCCAGCCCCACTGACCTCTCCTCTTAGACACTCTTGCTGTCTACCTAACTAGAATTGATTACTCTCTGTGTGATTATATTGAACATATTTCTATTACAACAATTATTTTGTTCATTTGATATTTGTTTATACAGCTATCTTTCATCCTGGACCAGTCACTTTTTAATTGATGGACTCATGTGCATGTGCAGTATTAAAACATTATGAAGAAGATAAGGTTGAATAAGACATGTCTTTTTGTTCAGGGGAATATTCCTTTTTAAGGAAGATAAAATGTGTATTTAAATAGCTATAACACAAACGAGTATCACGTTGGTGGAACAAACCATATAATTTAGAGAGAGAATTTCTGGCTAAGATGATTGTGTAAAGCTTTTCATGTAGAAGTTAGTTTATGAACTGGATGTAGAAGAATATTCAGGATTTTTGAGATCAGGGAAGATATTCCATGTTGGAAGAAAGGACCAAATGCATCTTGGAGTCTGAAAGAATGTTGAGTCTTCTTTTGAAGAGTGTTGGTACTATGGAACAGTGAGATACAACAGTCTAGAAATATAAATGGGGCCAAGTGTGGAAAGTTTTAAGGCTAGGCTGAGAATTCAGGTGAGAATGGGGAGCTATAGAAATCTTTGGGCAGAAGGAGATGATCTGATCAGAGCTGTGAGATAAGATTAATTTGGAGGCAGTAGTGGGATGTGGAGAGCAAATATGGGTGTGAAGAGATTAAGGCAGGACATATGAAAGCAGGCCAGGCAAGAGTCAGATTGGTCTGAGATATAGTAAAATTAGTGGGAAGGAAATGGGGCAAGGATGCTGAAGGCAGGAGAAATTGGCAACTAGTGTGATGTGGAGAATGAAGAAGAAAAAGAAAGAGGGAAATCATATTTGGAAGTTTTGGAGCCATGTTATTTGAAGAAATAGAGAAAAATCGGGAGGTGTTGTAAGGGTAAATGTGTCTATTCATCTGACCTTATGTATCTTGCATAATAAAAAAAAAAGAAAGCTATTGAGCAACAGTGAGAAGAAATGTGTTGAAATATTTCATTTAAAAATAACTAGTCTTGGGGCGCCTGGGTGGCTCAGTGGGTTAAGCCGCTGCCTTCGGCTCAGGTCATGATCCCGGGGTCCTGGGATCAAGTCCCGCATCGGGCTCTCTGCTCGGCAGGGAGCCTGCTTCCCTCTCTCTCTCTGCCTGCCTCTCTGTCTACTTGTAATCTCTGTCTGTCAAATAAACAAATAAAATCTTTAAAAAAAAAATAACTAGTCTTTAACAGTGTAAGCTTTATTTAAAAAAAAAAAACATTTAAAAGATTTTATTTATATGACAGAGAGAGAGAGAGCACAAGTAGGTAGAGTGATAGGGAGAAGCAAGCTCCACTCTGAGCAGGGAGCCCAACGCCAGGCTTGATGCCAGGGCCTTGAGATCATGACCCAAGCTGAAAGCAGACACTTAACTGAGTCACTCAGGCGCCCCTATAATAGTGTAAGCTTTAAATCAATAAGGCATTTTCTAAGATATTTAGAGCATCTAAGATGTTTCTAAGATGTCTAACATTTCCTCCCCAACCACCCTTGTTTTGGCGGGAATGATTATTATTTTCTGCTAAATGGCAAAACTTGTGGATGAGAACCTCTGGGACATGTGACTCATAGCTGACCTTGCAGATGCCACAGAAACATGGTCAAGCTCAGTCAGATGATCGAAATCTGGCCCAGACCAACAAAGGCCCACTAGAAATCTGGGCTAACTTGGGGCGCCTGGGTGACTCAGTGGTTTAAAGCCTCTGCCTTCCGCTCAGGTCATGATCCCAGCATCCTGGGATGGAGCCCCGCATCGGGCTCTCTGCTCAGCAGGGAGCCTGCTTCCCTTCCTCTCTCTCTCTGCCTGCCTCTCTGCCTACCTGTGATCTCTGTCTGTCAAATAAATAAATAAAATCTTAAAAAAAAGAAAGAAATCTGGGCTAACTCAGGTTGATCTATGACATAAACATGGTCCTTATCAAAATCCTAGTAGACTTTTTTTTTGGTAGAATTTGACAAGTTGGTCCTAATTTTATAAGGAAGTGCAAAAGCCAGTCTGATCTGTGCAATGGAATACTATTCAGCAATAAAAAGTCCCATGGTCTGAGTTTGTGCTCTCCTCCACAACCCCCCTCCCCCTGCTATTCATTTGTTAAAATCCTAAAGCACAGTGTGATGGTATTAGGAGGTGGGGTCCTTGGGCATGCTTAGGTCATGAAGGTGGAGTCCTCATGACTGTGAATAGTGCTCTTTGAAAAGAGACCCCACAGAGCTCCTTTACCCCTTCCAACATTCAAGGACACAAAAAGAAGTTCCAGCCTATAGCTTGGAAGAGGTTCTGACCAGAACTCCACCATGCTGGCAGTCTGATCCTGGACTTCAGCCTCCACAACTGTGAGAAGTAAATTTCTATTGTTTATTTAAAAAAAAAAAAAAGAAAAAAGAAATGTGGACTCATTAACTGGTTGTTGTTTGAAGAACTAAGTGTTTCGATAGATAACTGATGCCATCATCTTATTTCCTCTAGTATTATAAGACTTGCTTAATTTTATCCACGAGATTGCCCCGAGGATAAGGATTGTCTTTTCTCAGTCTTTGTCTATAGGTGACAGATGGTTGACAGACACTGACTGACACTTTTTGTCACCTAATTTTTCCTAAAAGATTCCCATTTGTCAGAATTTGAGCATATATATTTTTCCCATTTCAAAATTGTATCTGAACTCCTAGACCAATTTTGTACAGATTTACCTTTTGGCTCTCACATAAAGTGAAAGTTTTCTAAAAGGCACAGCACTGTATTTAATAGCTACTACTAGGCAGAGACAACCAGAGCATTACTGAAATCAAATTAATTGGCCAGAAGGGACTCAGCCTGGGAGCATTTTGGATTAAAACTGTTCTTTTCACCACTGTCTGGGACAATATATTTCAAATAAAACTGCTTTACATAAAAGTTCTGTTGCAATTCAATTCTATAGAGATTTTTCCCTTCTCACAAAACATCTAGAGTATTTTTTCACTAAAAAACTGTGAGTTGGGATTCTGTTTTATCTTCTTTTTCATATTTCCCATGATAAAATTAAAAAGAGCTCACCTGTTTTATGCATTGTGTTAGAGTGCCTTTAGATAAGTACATTAAAAGGGTTTATAAGCATATATGTGCATATATTTTAATACATGTAAGCCTGTAGCTAGTAGGGCATTTGTGAGATGAGAGACAGCCTTAAATAGCAAAGAAAGAAAAATCTTGGAGGATATATATACTTGTTAAAATTTAACTGAGTTCTACTGAATTATTATTGTGTCAGAAAATGCACTAGATAATGCAGATCTTCACTTTTGAAATAATTGAAAACTTGAAATTGGGAGACAGTATTTTGAAGATAGTATGCATATCCAGGCAGTAGAAGCCTTATCAATACATATATATTATTTTGATGTATTTTGCTAGTAAGAATTGTAGTTAAGCCTATAAATATAGAAAATGAGAGATGTATTCCTTAAATCACTGTACTGGAACTCTTTAGAAAGTGAGAGCAGAGAGGGTTACTACTTTTTTTAAAATCAGGCATTAAAACATTTCTTTGTGTCCTACTGAATACACTTGAGACGTGTCTGTATTCTCAACTTTCATGTTCCTTTAATCCTTCTGAAGATGGTTAATACAGAACTTTAATTTTACTTTTTGTTCTTTCGAAACAGGGTTGATAAGTGATCCTGATGGAATGAGATAATGAATAAGAGAAATTATGGCTCAGAAAAAGGAAGTTAAAATAGTTTTTTTTTCTTTAGTCGTTTTTTTAATGCCAAAGTAGTTAAAGATCTCCCCTTCTCCTCGGCCAGTGGAAATAGTCTCTTTAAACTCAAAATATGTCAAAAGAAAACATTTAAAGAAAATTACTAGGATTGAGGTTTTATTTTGAAAGTATAGGAATTTATCAGAGTGAAAATGACTATTAAAAAAAAAAAAAGACCTGGAATGGAGTCATGGAGATTAGTTAAAGTAAGTTAGGTATTGGATGTATTTTCTTTTAAAAATCATTTTGCTTTTAATAGTAGAAAGAAAAGGTTAGTGTGAAGAAGGTTGTAATTAGAATTCAAAACAGTTAAATTTTAGGAACATAAACCTTATTAGTAGGGGATTTGGAGAAATTGAACCAGGACTTGAGTTATACTTTAGAATTTCTTTCTATATTATTTTGAAAAAAAAAAATAAATGAATAGAGCAATTGAAAGTATGTTAAAAATACCCATATAACCCTCCCTTTATTCACCAATTGCTGACTTTTTGCCACCTCTCTCTTTCTATATGCCTTTTTTAAAAAAAAATATTTTATCTATTTATTTGACAGAGCAAGACAGTGAGAGAGGAACACAAGCAGAGGCCATGGCAGACAGAGAAGCAGGCTTCCTGCTGAGTAAGGAGCCCAATGTTGGACTTGATCCCAGGACCCTGGGATCATGATCTGAGCGGAAGGAAGATGCTTACCTGACTGAGCCAACAAGGCTTCCCTCTCCATGTTCTAAAAAAGAACTTTTGGAAGTACATTGGTAATGTCACAGCATGTCATGTGACCTTTAACTATTTCAGCAGGTAACTCCAACATAATCCTGATGGCATTATCACACTCAGGAAATTTGATATAATAATAATAATAATAATACATCATATATACTCATATTTACCATATTTGTATTTACCCAAATGAACCTAGAATGTCCTTTTTAGCCTTTTAATTTTCAATTCAGGACCTGATTAATAATATTAGAGAGTATTTGTTTGCCACGTGTCCTTAGAGTCTTTTGATTGAAGGCAGACCCCTTACAGTTTTGTTTTTCATGACTGATAGTTTTGAAGAATTCAGGCTAGCGGTCTCATAAACTATCTCACAGTCTGGATTTGTCCAGTTTCTTCCTTAGAATTAGATCAAGTTACACATTTTGTCAAGAATAATATATAGATGATGTTTTGTACTTTCCATTGCATAAAACCAAAAGGGTAATGATGTCTGTTTTCTCCTCTTATTGATGGTATTAAGTTGATCACTTGGTTAAGTTCATATCTTCAGGATCTCCCTGTTGTAAAGGTGTTTTTTTTCCCCTTGGTAATTAATGTGCATACTATACATTGGTACTTTGAAAATGCGTGAATATCCTGATCCTCAACAAGTTATTAGCCAATAGTTTTAGCAACTGTTGATAACTAAATCATTATACTGATGTTTGAAAATGATCTTTTAATTCTGTCATTCTACATTAATTAACTGCCATTGTTCTACAAAGAAGAACTTCTGCTTACTTACCTTTTTAGTATGGCTATGGAGTTTTGGATTCTTTTTTGTTCAATACCTTAAAACATTATCAATATTATTCTTTTTGAGAATTTACTTTAGCCCTAAATCAGCCAATGGAATATCTCATCGTCTGATCCCAGTGTCCTTTGACATGTCTCCAGCAGAACTTAATCCTTCAATAAAGGATGCTAGCCTCTATCACTCAGATCCCCAGTTTAGGACTAATGGATTTATCAGCATTTATTCTAAAGATTGAGGGCTGACTCAGCTGTCCACTCTCTCTGGGAATTGTTCTTGACTGACTGTAGCTGCCTTATTTAAGATCATACTCCCTTTCTGGAGAAGGGTGTGTGTGTATAAGCTGGGAAGCTGTATCCAGTAACTAAGTCAATGGAGGTATAAAAAACCTTTGCCCTTTCTCTTCAATTCAGGGCAATTCTGATGAGCCATATTAACTTCAGAGCTCCCTGTGAATTTGGGTTGGGGCTTATGTGAATCCAACACAGACCAGATTCTCTCTCTACCCAAATTTGCTTTTGTTCTTTTCTTCCACATTTACTGATTCAAGAGCATTCCTTAATGAACTTCCAATTTGCTAATTTTCATCTCAGAGTCTGTTACCTGTACAACCAACCTATTACAGTTCATCTGACAATGGCCTGAGAAAACAAATACATTTTAAAATGGGATTTTGAAGCTAGATCACCCATTGCTTGCAAGATGGAGCACAAAAAGCCCTGGGTACAAGGCGCCAATTACAAAACATTCACCATAGGTAAAATGAGGTGCTGTACTGGGGAAGGATAATTCAACAGTGGATACACTCTAGTAAGCTTTTGAGATATGTGTGAGAAATAGTGATTACAAGGGCATTGGTATTGAGTAGTGCTTCCTGGGGGCAATTGATTGATGTTTTGCGAAGAGAGAATGAATGACTGAAAATTAACCATTGATAAAGACTAAATGGGAAAGCCAGAGGACCTCCTTGGAAACACAGGAAGAGACTGTCATCTCCTATAGCATGAGGGCAGAAAAGGCTGAGGAACAGGCTCAGGACTTAAGGATAGCAATCTCTAGAGAAAGTTAAGTTCCCCAGCCAGTTAAGTCTGCCACGTCAATGCTCCAGCTGTGATTGGCAAAGATTGGGACGCAAATGCTTGCTGCATTTGAAAATCTTCACTCTTTAGATTCCCTAGGACCCTCTGAGTTTGTAGAAATAGCCCGCCACTCTTGTAGGGAGAAAGATATTTCTTTAAAAATAGGGTGTGGTGTATCAATTTTAAATGAAAAGCTAACTTTGAAATGTTAAAAATTGGCTTTAATATAAATTTAATAACTATGAAGGAAAATAGTCTTTGATGGGGGGCAATAAGGAATGTATTATTGATTCAAACATTTAAAACAATGTAAAAACAAAGTTCAAGTAGAATTTCTGTTATTCTCAAGAGATAATACTTGCTTATGGTAGGGAAATGAAGATGTTGCAACGCATGAAAGAGTTTCTTGGTATTGGGATTTTCAAAGTATTTGTTGGAAAGACTTACTTTGACATTTAAGTTTAAACAAACATCTATTTATTTCTAAAGCAGACAAGTACTCCAGCCTATAGAAGAATCATAAATGAAGTTGAGAATATCTTCTGTAAGGAAAGATGTATAAGATACTTATAAATACATTTTTTTGGGGAAAATAATAACATATATTGATCATTTTGTAATGCTCAACTTTCACTGGCAGGCCTTTGGCCTTCACTGAAAAATAAGGAAAAAATCAAGTGAGAGGTTGTGTTTATCTGTCTCACTGCCTGGCTAGATTAAACCAGGCACAATATTACAAGGCCTTTGGCTCTAAACCTGAATTTTTCAAGATTAAGGTTGATGGTTGTTTTATATTCAGCCAAAATTCATTATCTCTAGAAACAATATGTATGTCTTCTTCAATTATGGAAATTCACCAAGATCCTGGATATGGTATTTCATTGAAAGAGCAAAGTTCATTTGTTAATCATTTACCTTGATGTGGCAAACTGATTAAGAAGAGCTTCTCCGCTAACTAAAAAGAGGCACCAGGAGGCAGCTGACCCCCTGTGCAAAATCACAGGAACTTAAAAAAGCAAATATTTTGATTTATGAGCTAGTGCACAAGCAGTCCACAGTTGCATCTAAATGAGGGCCCCACAGTTAGCGCTTCCTCTAGATAGCTACCCTGTGTGGAGACAGGACACTCCCTACTCATACACTTGTTCATGCACACTACCTTCCCTTCCCCTCAAGCCAGTGTGGACGGGATCTGAAGCAGACACATGGACCTAGGCCAGCCGGAATCCTCTTATATGAGCATGTGTACACATCAAGCTGGGGTGATCATTTTCTTTCAGGAATTTGATTCACAAAGCAGAGAGAAAATTTGACTGTTACTTTCCATATTTCTTTGAAACCAGTGTAAGATTTCAGTTTGGGGAGAACAGAATCATTCTTCACAAGAGAAATGGTGGAATGAGAGTTGTAGAGCTTGGATTGAGTATAAAAATTAAGAGAAAAGGGAGGAGAAAGGAAAAGAAGGGATACAAAAAGGCTGACTTGACCGGAACAGAGAATTGTATATAGCGCTGAATGAAAAACAAGGGCATGTAGAACATACGGGATCAGGTGATTGTCCACTGAGGAGTATGAATTCTGCCCAGTAAATGATAACTGAAGATCTCTCTAAACCACAGAGCAAGAGAGTGGCATCTTCAGAGCAGGAGGCATGAAATCTAAGGTAGCACTGACATGCTGGAAAGTTGGGGACAGAGGTACTCGCAGGAAGACTAGCCTGGGGGTGGAGGGGATAAGCATCTGGCCAGAAAACTGCCCTATGAAGCAGAACCTTAATTTGACACTTTTATTGTTACCTTCTCATTATTTGATTCCTTTGTTTTTTTTTTTTTTGTTTTTTTTTTAAGATTTATTTATTTGGGGGAGAGAAAGAGAGTGTGTGTGCCCAAGTGAGGGGAGGGGCAAAGGGAGAGGGAGGGAGAGAGAAGCAGACTCCATTAACACTGGAGCCTGAGAGTAGGGATCTCTTGCAAGACCTTGAGATCATGACCCAAGCTGAAACCAAGAGTCAGAGCCTTTTTAACCTACTGAGCCATCCAGGTGCCCCTCCTTCACGCCTTCTTCTTGACTATTCTACTCTCCCATGTTTCCCTTCTATCTCCTATCCTCTTTTACTTCTTAGGAATGTTACTTTGCGGTCATGTTTTAAGCAAGATCCACTGTCAAAAAATTTCTTGAGTAATGACTCTCTTCTCCTGACTTGCTCTAACTTCACTAGATAAATTTTCTGAAATAATCATCTCCTTTTTTTTTTTAAATAAGAATACATATTACCATAAAATATGGGGTTAGTATTTTTTCTTGGATATAGAAATTTCATCAATTCTCAAAAATTATTAGGCTGTAAAAAAGTCAATTCGATTTTCCAAGCTTATTTTGGCCTTGCTTGTATTTTCTCCTCCATAAACATGCTTATCAACTTTGTTGCTTCATGTGTCAGTAGACTGAAGAATTTGAAAATATGTAAGCATCTGCTTTTAATAAGTATGAACCAATACTATAGAAGCCCAACCATTAAGAAGATAAAAAATTAATAATAAAATAAGGGCAAGAAAAACAAAGATATGTTTAACTCTTAGAAAGCTCACTCTTTGATGTGTATATAAGTGAGTCTTAGTGTTATGGAAGGATTGCTCTAATGAATCCTCTCCAGGAGGCCAATTGAAAAATAATATGAAATGAAAAGAAAAATCACTGATCTATTAATGAAAGTGAACGGGAAATAAATGATTTACCAGAATTCTGTCTATTCACAATTTGTTAGCACTTTTTTGGGGGTGAGTTTAAGAACAAACTTTATATTCATTTAATTTATCTACTGCACAGACCTGCTTTATTTTCTTGGTTTATGGTGCATGTGGATGAGGTTGATTTTTATGACAGGGTGGTGAGTGGAGGGATTTTTCTTGTGAGATTAAGGGAAAATTATCTATCATTCCCAGTTCATCTAATCCTAGTTAGTAGTTATGAGCTTGCCTTTTGCAATGATCTCACCAGTAAACTACAATTAAAGGACAGAGCGTTGTTAGCTGAAACCCCAGTCAGAGCACTCCAGCCATTTTGATTCCCACGGCACCCTGCTTCCTTCAGAACTCTGGAGTCCTTCAACTCTGTCTCCAAGTGGGTCTTCCCTGTGAAACTGTATATGGATCTTTGATTTCAGGAGTGGTGGTGGAGGGATTACATTTGGCAGAGATATTACCAGATCCCTACCCAAAGGACCACTATGAAAACTTAAAACCATATCAACACATTGTGATGTTAACTTTAATGCCCTTTACATTTTTGTCTTCTTTGTGCCCTGTGATTTTGTCTTAGCACTTTTAAGACATGTAATTAATATTTTTTCAAACAGTACCTATTCTTCATGGACTCTGAAAAACAATCTGAGGGTTTTGAAGGGGCGGGGAGTGGGAGGTTGGGGTACCAGGTGGTGGGTATTAGAAGGGGCACGGATTGCATGGAGCATGGGGTGTGGTGCAAAAACAATGAATACTGTTACGCTGAAAAAAATAAATAAATTAAATTAAAAAAAATATTTGTTTGAAAGAGAGAGAGAGCAGGAGAGTGAGAGCGCACTTCTGCACATGCCTATGTGAGCGGGGGACGAGGGAGGGAATCTTTATTACTATAGTATCCAGAAATGAATTTTGAGCTTTATTAAGCTATCTTAAATTCACTTCCATGTTATCCTCTCATGTAAACGTCGGTTACTGTTTTAGTGTAGTTCCTGTGTGTATAAATAGTTTCATCAAGGGTCCCTGAAGTCAAGGACTGTGCCATAGATGTATTATACCTTCCTCCGCAATGTCTCCGCAATGTCCTTTTCTCAATAAAGAAACATTGGTGGCTGATAGACTGGGGCCAGAACACAGCAGCCTCTTGACAGAAATGACTTTTAATAAGATAAAGATGCTTCAGCGAACCCAGAGATTTGCTTGGGATTCCCCTAGATGTCTCCTTCGGTCCTGTTCTTGTTTCTCCTCCGATGCTCACCTGACTCTGCTACCAGCCATTGAGGATATTCTGGAAATTCTGCGCTCTGATTGTTTTGCTTTTCCTGTCTTTGCTTCAGGAGCAGAGCTCACACACTGCCAGCGATTTCCATAATAAGACAGTGTGTGAATGTTAATATTACTCTAATTAAAATGCCTGTCTCCTTTTTTGTGCCTAATCCTCACTGATCCCCTGCAGAGTCCAACAACTGGGCTGTGAAAAGTCCCCCAAATTGTGCAGCTGTTTAATGGCTCTCACTTATTCACTTCAGCACTCGTAAATGACAGATCACAGAAAATCAGAAACTCAGATGTCAAAACAGACATCGAAAATTCCATGAAAATCCAAAGGGCCAGAACCTTCCTGACTTCTGTTCTCTTAACTGCATCATTGAAGAGACAGTATGATTTACCTGGGCCACCACTAAAATGCAAATGAGCATGAATTCGAAAATCCTTAGGAGAGCTTCTCTAAAACTGGTTAATGAGAATGGTAGGGGAGACAGTGAGCATGAATCAAATCCTTTTTGATCATTTATTGCTATGCACCGGGCACTGTATGAGGCAGTTTCGTAGAATCATCTGATTTTAATAAATCCATGCTCTGTATATCTGAAACTTGTATTTTCCACTTCCTATCTGGGGCTCATCTTTTCCTGAGGGAGTAACCAGAGAAGTTTGTTGAGATGAAATGCTTTAGGATCCTCAGAGGAGGTTCATGTACAAATGCAATTGAGAATAACAGTACTGTGACTTAAAACAACCCTCAAGATACAGTTAATGAGTGACAGCTGTTTAAGAGGAAAGATACCAGACATTATAACTTTTCAAGAGTGAGTTTCCTGCATCATAAATGGCATATTTTATGTATATGATTTATTTTTTAAAAAATTCTCTTTATTATAAAAGTAAGCAGCAAATTTGTAAAGAACATGAAGCTAAAGCAAGAAATTAAACAGGGATTCGACACAGCGGCAGCCATGCTCAACAATGTATAGGCAGCTATTGCTACATAACATACATTCTGAAAGTGAGAGTTTTACAATAGGAATCATTTAAATTCACTCATATGTCCACCGGCTAGCTTGGAGTGAAATGATCTAGGCGGGACTTGGCTGGGTTCCAGGCCCAGATCTGGGGCCCATGTGGGTGGCGCTCCTCGACCTGTCTTTCATCTTCCGTGGATTGTTGGGAAAGTCAGGGCATGATCTTGTCATTGCCCTGGCAGAAGTGCCAGAGAGCAAGTGGCCAAAAGGCGAGCCCATTTCAAGTCTTTACTTGTAGAGTAACTTCTAACATCCTATAGGTCAGAGTTAAACCCATGTGGCCAATTCTGAAATCAATGGAACAGTGAAATACACTGTGATCATACCAGGAAGGTTCAGGGAAAGAAAGATTTCCTGAACAGTAATCCAAAGTATTTCTTCTGATCAGCTCTTCTCAGTTTTACAGATGATGCAAATTTTATAATGCAGACCGTTTTCTTGGATTTCATAATTTAGTTAAATGCATTTTCTAGGCTCCTGCCCTTTCCTCTGCCATTCCCTCTGCCTGAAATGTCCTGGCTGACTCAATTCTACTTATATTTCAAAATTTTTTCAGTATGATTTTCTCTAGGAAGATTGAACTAAGTGCTGCTCCTATTTTTAATGTGGCTCTTAGCACATTATTTTAAAATGCTCTAATTATATATTTGTCTCTCATAATTGACAGTAAACTTCTCCAGGGCAAGTTTCAGGTCTTAATTCTAGATACTTAGTTAAGTTTTTTGTGAATTGAAGTGAAAGTTATGTTTTCTCCTTGTTCTATTGTCACCTGTAACCATTTTCCAAGTGATATATGGAACATACATGCAATATTCCAGTAATAATAAAGATAATAACTCCCAAATTCATAAGGCTTTGGAATTTATTTATTTATTTGGGACGCCTGGGTGGCTCAGTTGGTTGGACGACTGCCTTCGGCTCAGGGTGTGATCCTGGAGTCCTGGGATCGAGTACCACATCAGGAACCCAGCTCCATGGGGAATCTGCTTTGCTCTCTGACCTTCTCCTCGCTCATGCTCTCTCTCACTGTCTCTCTCTCTCAAATAAATAAATAAAATATTTATTTATTTATTTACTTATTTTTAAAATTTTATTTATTTGACAGACAGAGATCACAAGTAGGCAGTGAGGCAGGCAGAGAGAGAGGAGGCAGGCTCCCCGCTGAGCAGAGAGTCCAATGCGGGGCTCAATCCCAGGACCCTGAAATCATGACCTGAGTTGAAGGCAGAGGCTTGAACCCACTGAGCCACCCAGGCACCCCAAGGCTTGGAATTTATAAGGTGCATCTAAAGTCATCTAGTTTGAGACAAGAAACCTCTCTCTGTCTTCAGTTCCCATACTTTTACTCTCAATCATTTTCCACTATTAAATATTTTTAAAAAAATTCATTGTGTTTGTTTTCGGTTTTCATCTTTGATTCTAGTATTGACAAGTGATGCTGGAAAAGTTGCAGAACTGCAGGTACTCTAGATTTTTAATCTTAGTTGGATTCCGAAAGAATGTCACCTGGCAGTCTTTTATCTCATCAACAATCTCTTCCAGTCTTGTTGGAATAACAACAACAAGACTATATAGAAATTTTAGTCCTCCAACTCATATCCAAACCCATTTTTTTTTCTAAACTATTAGTAGTTGCTTGTAGAAAGATTATAGGAATTTTCTATGTTGTCTTTACCGGAAGAATATATGCAGTTAGAAAAATTATAGGAATTGTCTATGTTGTCTTTACCGGAAGAAGATATGCAGTTGCTCAGACACACCATTTCTTCTTTTCCTTGATGCTTTGGCACTTGATCTTCCCAGTCTTCACATTGTGATGCTGATTTCCCTCTCAGATACTCTTTATCTACAACTCATTCATCCTCTTTTCCTTCTAAATATAGACTTTACAAACACTCATGTCAATGCATTATGATCACTTCTTCATATGTTACCCATGAGAAAATGAGTACCTGGGTGTGATCATCTTAGGACCTGTGGTACCTGTTACACTACAGTTTTATGTCCATCCCACAGCAATGGTCTCTATTTTCCCAATCAGGATGAGGTCTGGAGTGAGGCAGAGGGATAATCCCTTCCTCAGCATTGGGTACATGGCCAGAGGATGAGCAGATGATAAGCAGCTAGAGCAGAAATAGAGAAGTGTGTCTGTTTGGTTTTTGAAGGCAGAGGTGCCTTTGGTAAACTTTAGATCAAGGGATCAATAGCTTGCAAAGGACGGGTACAAAGCATGGTAGGGAAGAATGCACTGGACTATCAGGCCGGTGGCTGGTGAATGTTTGAGGGCCATTGCCCATGTGTTGGGTACTAAGTATTTCTTTTATCAGCGTGTATGCAGGCATTGCACTTACCCATTACAAGACAAGGCTCAGTTAGAATGTATAATGAGTACTACATAATAAATACTTTGACTGACTGACTGTGTGAATTGGTAGGACAGGTATTTCTTTCTTTTTTTTTAATGAATAAATTAGCACTTTATTAAGGAACTCAAAACCAGGACAAGGAAGAGCATGACCTTCTCCAATCCAAGTCTTTGTTCAAGCTAGTTCTTTCTCTATCATTTGGGACTGAGTTTTGAATTTATTCCAGGGAAAACTCTGTCAGTTAGATGCAACTCTCTATCATCCTCTGTTCTCACTTCATACTCTTTCCACAAATAGTTTATTGTCTTCTTAATATACCATGGTAGGCACCTCTCAAGAATGGTAAAATGTGTTTATGAAAAATCGCAATCTTACAAAAATTTCACAATAGACAACATAAGTATACAGCCACACATTCTGACCTGGAGCCATCTTGTGTTAGAATGAATTTTGAACTTTTTCCCATTGGTGGATACAGATATGCAATTTCAAAGCCAAGTTGCTTTTGTTTTGTCTACTTCTAAGAGGACCGTTTCTTTTCCTTCTGCTTTATTTCTCTTTTATTTTGTTGACTTTAATTCTTTTTTGATTCTAAGTATCTCCACTAGAAGTGCTTTTTAATTCACTCTGCCCATTTTTTGGAAAAGATGTCGTGATATAATATAACTTACATTAACTCTTAAGACACGGGTATTAAACTCTGTGTTATTTGCTCAAACTTTTCCTTTTGCCTGAAATGCTGTGCCAATCTGAGACATTTCACAAAATTTCCTTCAATTTTTATTCAAATGATCTCTCCTCTTTCCCGTTCAAGTAATCTCTACTCCTTTTGTTCAAACCACCAGTTCAGTAGTCTTTAGATTGCATTCCACTAAATCATAGGTTTACCCATTTCCCAGGTAGACTGTACTTTCCTTCAAAACATTGTGTCATGCCTTTGTATAGCCTGCACTTAATATATTTGTGCTACATAAATGGATGAGCGTGGCAGTCTCAAGGGGATTATTACAGAAATAGGTGCAAGAAGGAGGATCATCTATGAAAACCAACTAACATCCACAGTGAACTTGTAGGCCATACATGATCACAAGCCACCATTGTTAGGAGCCTGGGAAAAAGAAGAAGAACCTAAATGAACACATTGGCTTTATTCCTGAAGTGATAACCTGCTGATTGCACCATTCTGGAAAAATGAGTTAAAAAAAAATCAATTTTGGGTTAATGTGTTGAGGATGGGTGGAGAACAATGTTCATTTTAGTCACTAAGGCTGATTGAGGGTGTGATCAGTCTTCACTGCAGAAAATTACTTCAAATTACCTGAAAACTTATTATTATCCAAGCCCAAAATAAGGCCTGGTTTAATGCAGTAGGAAGGAAGTACATTTCAAATAGATTCGTTTATCTATCCATCTGCCTCAATCTAATTTACAATTTGCAATTATAAGCATTTCATTAATCAGTTAACAAGGCATATTTATAAGGCACATTAATTCATAGGTTACAACAGTAAACTGACTTATTTTAAAGCCACCCTTGGTATTTTACCAAGGAAAAGCTAATGCTGTTTATTCCAGTGCTTGGTTTTATATTAAAGTGTTAGATTGGGAATTAGGTTTAAGATGTAAATCAACCATTATGTTAATAAAGCTTTAGTTTATCATTAATGGTTTAAAGAGGTGAGTTGTTGATTGAGCCTGGATAATATATGATAGATGCAACATGAATACCAACATTTCAAAAATACAGGCAAGAGAAGAACATGATTAAAGTACTCACCTTTCATGTGGCATGTTGGCTTCCTGTCTTTGTTATCTCTGTGAAATGTGATCACAGCATCTTGTGATTTCTGAGTCTTGGTTTTAAAGCACATGATCAGGAGAAATGATACAATTTTTAAGTTCTTAGAGGCATTTATAGTCAGCTATTCTATAATGTTTAAGTTACTGAATAAGCATTTTGGAAAACATAAGGTAATCCTCGTTTCCTGCCCTTTTGATTTATAAGTCTGAAGTACTTATTGAGGTGAATAATTATCCCTAGAAAATGTATACTTATTCAATTTAATAACATATAAGCTTTTTTTTTCTAGTTCTGAAGTTCTGCTGTTAGAATAATTTTGAATCTCAGTATTAGTATGTGAGTTTCCCTCTTCAAGTTCTCATTTGTTAAATTGAGCCCAAAGCCAGATTTTAGTCTCTTGGATGGTTTCTATTGTTTCACCTTTCTGAGCCAAAATTGTTCTCAGTTACTCTTTTACCTAACCTGACACTGATCATCTTATTGTGTGTGAGAAATATTATCAGAGGCGTAATCAATGTTTGCTGAAACTCCCATTTCCTAACAGCTAATCCAAAACCTCATGGTTCAATGGCAAATCTTATCTGATAATTATAACTCTAGTACCATTTTTAAAGGGGGCCACAAACATGTAAATCTGATTTTATATTTTCCATCCATCAGTGTTGCATACGATTAGCTTCTTGTGCCTGAAGCTTTAACAAAAAGTATTGATTAGCTTTCAAATAATGCTACTGGTGGTAAAATGTTGAATTTTGCTGCAGGTGAAATGTGTCCTGTCAAATAATAATGAACAGCAAATTCATGTGTGTATTTGAGAAGAGAATTCACATTTGACAGGTCATAAACAGAGACACTAATATTGATTTGAGTATTCTTACTAGTTTTTTAAATTAATTATTTTTATTAACATATAATGTATTATTTGGCCCAGAGGCAGAGGTCTGTGAATTGTCAGGCTTACACACTTTCACAGCACTCACCATTTCACATACCCTCCCCAATGTCCATAACCCAACCACCCTCTCCATACCTCTCCATACTCCCCCAGCAACCCTCAGTTTGTTTTGTGAGATTGAGTCTCTTATGGTTTGTCTCCCTCCTGATCCCATCTTGTTCTTACTAGTTTGGAAAACTTACTACACACATTCTTAGAAACACCTTGGCTTTGGATATTTATTCACATTAATATTACTATATGCATTCCTTCCATTAAAATCTTCAGGAAGGACAGTTATCATTTTCATACTGTTCAGTTCTCCACCTATGGAAAATGGCCACATTTTAAAGCCATACTGCACATATCGTCAAGTCCCTATGGTATCTATAGAAGAATGTGAAAACATTGTCTCAGGGGCCACAGTTTCAGTGGGAGGTCACTGGGAAAACCACCCTCAGCCGAATCTGGATTCAAGTGATGGAACAGGCTGGGAACTTCAGGGATATCACTTTGCCTGTCTGGATTTCAGTCCCTATAAAGCGAGGAGTCTGACTAGATTATCTGCAAAGTCATTTCCAGTTCCAGGAAAGAAAAAAAATCATTTTCAAAACCAGTACATTCTAGTTTTCAAGCCATTAGACTCGTCCTCACTTTTTTCTTTTGAATTATTTGGTATGTCGTAAGAATTGCAGTGTAATTAGTTGTTGAAGTGATTACTGTACTCCCTGGTTGACTTGGTTGACTTGATTCTCACAACCTATTTCTTTGTGACTTTTCCTTCCTAACATAAGCAAAACATAAGCAGGTTCCATGCGTTACAAAAGGGAATGAATATGTGAATAAACTGAACAAAAAATATCTAGTACTCATGATTAAGACTTCTTTTCAGAAAGGCAAAGTTGTGCCTTACGGCTCTATTTTGATAATCCAGAAACGTGGAAAGGGACAGATAGAGGAAGAATTCAGATAGCTACACAATTAATTCATATATGATAACCAAGTGGGAACCTTCATTTTTCAAAAAGCTTTTGAGTAAAGGTCTGAATTGCTACCATTTTACCTCTGGAGAATGGAACATTTTCTTAATATTATAAGCTATTTCATTAAATAGCACTTAATAACTACAATAAGCTATATTGCAAAGGATATAGATTTAGGGCAGGTTATGACCTTGTCATTATCAGGTATAAAGGAAGAAGTCAATTTCTTTGTGTATAATTGCATTTAAATTTTATGCTGTAACAGTTGAAATGAGACTAGTTAGTCATTTAAAGAGGCACTTTAAAGATTAATTTAATGACACATACTTTGCCTCTTTAAAGAGGCCTAAAGAATATTAAAAGGGAGTTTTATTTGGAAAAACCGCTCACTTCGTTGTGGCCCGTCTCAGAATCTATTACTTTAGCCTTGTCTTGGATGGATGGGTTTGTGTGGGTGGCAGGAGGTGGGAGCTGGCTTTTACCCAGAGGCCTTTCCATTTTCAAAAAGTGAAAATCTTCTCAGTCACCATAAATTTAATTTAAATAATTTAGTATCAAATATCTAAAAACAATAACTAAATTGAAAGGGGAAAAAAAGCAAAGTGAGAGTAAGAAAATGGGGCAAAGGACTGAAAATATCTCCTAAAACAAATAAACAAAAACCAACTGAAATCATAAAGCTCTTAAGCCAGTGTGTTAGGAATTCAGGTGGTTATTCATGCACCAGCCAACTCCATATTATAAGGTGCACTTGGACAGCACCCTGCTTTGGGGTTATGGAGCCAGATCTCCTCCCTTTTGTTCTGCAGCTGACTTTTTGAGAGACCTGGAACACACTTCAAGGAAATTTAAGAGGAAGACAATTGGTGGGATTGGTAAGATGAGGGGGGAAAGGAACGATTGGAGGTTGTAGAAGGTTGAGGGTAAGGGAAAATTTGCATAGTACAGAGCAGACCTGAAAGGAGAGAGAGAAAAATTGAGAACCATAGCACAACGGAGAACAGGGAAAAGTGATTCATATTTTTAGGTTCTTGACATCTGTATGTTCCAGAAAATTTAGAAAAGAAAGCAGCAGTGGGAGTATTTGAATTAAGCATTTTCTTCCTAGAGCGAATTTACCAGTCTTAGAAATCAAGAAATTAAGTTTACGTGGAGTCTCCATTCTTATTCTGTTGACAGAGCAAGACCCTACCATGACTTGTTTATGGTGTACACATACTGTTTCCAATATCACGGGTTTTGACTACTTCCATTTAGTGAATACTGCATTATTAGAACACTGTGAACTATAAAGGATTTGAAATGAAACAATTTTTCATTTCAATGGGAGTTTAATACCGTTCATGTCTTATTAAATATCCAACCTCAATATCTGAATGTAACACTCTGAATTAATTATCATGCTTTGTTTTAAAGCAATGTAGTAATAGAACATTCACACTATTGACTCTCAATTGGTAAAATATAAATAATCTGGGCTCAAGTTTATCTTTGCAAAGCAAATCTTTTCTTTATAGGTATTACTAATTCAGTGGGGCAAAATTTTGGTAAGGAAAATTATTATATGCTAACACTTTTTTTTTTTTTCAGAAGAATCAAAGTACTTCACAGGTACTCACTCCACTAAGAACATCATTATACTAGTTAGAGAAAATTTAAATTTATTCTTTAGATAGGTTTCTAATGGTCTTACTGGACTTTCTGTTAGCCTAGTTGAGGTGGAGTGTATTACAGTAGGGAATATTTTAGCTTCCCTTTAAATAGGTCACTGTGGCAAATACTGTTTTTTTGCTTACTTGATGCGCATTTTTCTCTTACTGTTAACAAAGCACGAGTTTCGTTTAATGCAGCAATAACTCTAGGTGTATATTCTCTTTCCCAATTTCTTTGCAGCTATATTTGGCCATGCAACTGTTTAATGACTTGAAAGGTTAAAATCTAACCAATGAGATCAAAGTGAATGTCTGCAAGGGTTTCTGGGAAAGCTCTTTTCTTTCTTGATGACTGGCAAAGCATCTGGTACTTCTGTTCATCTTTTCTTTTCTTTGATGTAATGACTGGGGTTCCAGCATGAGCTAGAGCTTGTAACTAAGGTAACAAGCCAGAAGATGAAAGTCAAAACCATTCAAATGGTAGAGGAGGAGAACGGATGAGCCTGGGTCCCTGATGGTATTTCAGAATTGCTGCACTATTATTAGGAAGTGCCTATATTTGACATTATTATTTTTAAAAAATAAGTTTTATTCCTTAAAAATAAGTTTTACTTATTTAAGTCATTCTTAGACACTTTGTCACTTGTAGTCAAATCCACTCTTAGGTGATACATTAAATATTAAGAGGTGTGTGATTATGTACATGAATATTTATATTGGTTTGTCCTTTCATTTATGATATCTGTGAGGTTTATTTCAGTTGGTAATTGTGTGTTTCTTATGTTCACCTACCTTTCCATTGAGCGGAAAAATAGAGAAAGAAAAGGCAAAAAAGAAAGGGGAAAGAAAAGAAAGAGCTTGTGGGAAAGGAACTTAGGAGAAGTTATCTTGGAAGAAAAATAAGAGGTAAATTTCAAAAAGAAATAGAAAAATCAATAGTGAACTTGAAAATGTAATGTAATTATTTGTATTAATCTCTGTGTACCTTATTTTATTCAAAAATATTTTTAGGGTACCTGGGTGGCTCTGTTGGTTGAGCGGCTGCCTTCGGCTCAAGTCATGATCCTGGAGTCCCTGGATCGAGTCCCGCATTGGGCTCCCAGATTCATGGGGAATCTGCTTCTCCCTCTGACCTTTTCTGGTCTCATGTTCTCTCTCTCTCTCTCTCTACTAACTAAATAAAATATTAAAAAAAGATTTTTAAATGGCACATTGTTTTGCGAAGATGTGGACATTTGTTTTAGGAAGAAAGTGATGAGGTTCAGAAGAGAGAAGGCACTTCTGATGACTAGAGGATGCATTGTGTTTCCACAGGATGGGGCTGCCCACTCTGCAAGAGGCTGTCTGGAGAATTCTCAGCCCAATCATATTTTTCTCCAACTTGTTAAAGTGAATTGTTTATGTAAAAATAGAACAAAATGGTGATACATGGAGCCTTAAATACTCTCGTGATACCAGCATGAAAGATGGAGCCATGTGGGATGGACTATACACAGACTTGCAATACAGTCTCTCCCTTCCATGGTACCAGGTTGGGACGGGCCTGGTGACCGATGTGTACCTACCTCTTATAAACACAACTGGATTCTGCATTTATTTGTTAGTGAAAATTAATTTTTATTCATACAACATTTATAAACCCGAGAGATTTAAGTAAATAGTACTTGAGGGATGCCTGGGTGGTTCAGTCAGTTAAGTGGTTGTCTTTGGCTCGGGTCATGATCTCAGGGTCCTGAGAGTGAGCCCTGTGTCAGGCCGGCTCCCTGCTCATCGAGGAATCTGCTTCTCCTTCTGCCCCACTCCCCACTTGTGCTCTCTCTCTGTCAAAAAATAAAATCTTAAAAAAACAAGTAGTTGAAAAGACCTTAACACAATCAATCCTGTAACTTCCTTTCAGAAAAAATATGATTCCCCCTTATTCCTTCCTTCTCATATATCTCTACTCTTACACCTCTAGACAGAGTGTACTCTGAACACTCTTTCAATGGATATATGCACAATATATATATTTATTGCCCAAAACACAGAAATTTATTTCTAAAATTTTACCTATCTTCTCACTGTCTTGAGGAATACGTTGGAGATATTTTGGCCTATTTCCTTACAATCAGCTATCTGTGTGTCTAGTTATCTGTCTTTTCTCATCTTCACAAAATCACATCCTACTGTAATTATGGATTTGTATCAGGGCTTATTTCTTGTAACTTTGCATCATGATCATAAGCTTAGAGAAGTGTATTTTCATACGTTCAGGAGAATTTTCCTGGAAATGAAATAATAAAGAGAACCTCCACACCCCAGTGAATAAAATAGAAGGAGGAAGCAGGCATTATAGAAGAGTGCATATTAAACATATAAACCACAAATAATTAAATGATGCTGGTAATAAACAAGGTTAGAAGTCAGTGGTCTAGACTAGGACTTGCGAACCGATGGCTGTTAGCATGTTTTTGGTTTAGTTTATGGAGTTTTGTATTTTTTTTTTAAATTGACTTATGGCCAACAATTATAATGGATTTCACATACAAAATCTGATATTACATTTTTGAAAAGCCAGAATTGACAAATCAAGGACATTTCCTTTTCTTTTCTTTCTTTCTTTCTTTCTTTTTTTTTTTTTTAAAGATTTCTTTCTTTTTAAATTTATTTATTTGAGAAAGAGAGAGAGAGTACTAGCAAGGGTGGGTGGGGGGATAGGGAGGAGCCGACTCCCTGCTGAGCAGGGAATCAAGGGCCACATTTCTAAGAATATTGTGTAGAGTCAGTAGTGGATACTCAGCAAGATGGAACATGTCCTCTCTTCTCTACTTACTGCCTCACAGTCAACCTGGTTTCTACAGGCCTTTAGATTTGCAATACTAGGGGCCAGTCCAGATAATCCCTTCATAATTATTTATTAATTATAATTATTTTTGTATGCGAGAAAGCATAGTTTTTCGCTTAGCCCGACTAGGCAAGGCAGAACAAGGATCACAGTTTTTCTTTTATATGGCTATCATGTCTTACTGACTTAGATAAGAGTCACAGTAAATATTTGAAAATTGGCCATAGTTTATAGTGTGCAGAAAATTTTAGCACATGATATTGTAAATGAAAAATATATCTAAAAATATAATATTCATAGATGAGCAACATAGTAGCAGAATAGGCTATAGCTTCCATCAAGTTTCTGTATACATTAATTGAACTAACAAGAGGCCTCACTGAAAATAATTTTCATTAAAAAAAAAAAACTTAAGTGTTTTATATTCAAACTGCCAGAAGAACAGGTTTTTTTTTTTTTTTTTCATGCTAGGCATATATGGATGATGGGAGTAAAGAGTAGGGCAGAAGGGCTATTAAAAATTGTAATTTGTACGTGGCATAGCAGTGGTGACCTTTGTATCAAATGTTACAAAGTCCTTCTGAGATGAGAATCATATTCCCAAGTATATAAAGGTGTTCATCAGAATGAACTATAGAATTTTTGTCCTGCTATGTAACATCCAAACAAAGGAGGAATATAGGATAGAAGACCAAAGAATTCCCTATGGAGTCTTAGAAATGAAAAACAATCTCATAGGAGTAATGGTTTTTAAAATCCACATATGGATAATGATTTGGAATAGTTGAAAACTTTCTCATGTCTTATGGCCCTCTTGATTCATTCTAAAGTTTCATGCCCTCATTGTGTGGAAGAGCAACTGAGAGAGAAAGAGATTTTCTTTATATTCAAATCATCCATTTTAAATGCATACAATATGTTTCCCATTTCCCAGTTCATGAAATCTACCTTTTTTTTTTTTCCTTCCCCAGCTGCCTTTTTCTTGTAAGAAGAATCATAAAGGGTCTATCTTTGGGGCCACTGACCTTGACTTACTGGTTATCTAGGTCTTCGCTAAGTACCATGTGTGCTTTACTCTGACCAGATGCAGACATTAGAATTTAATGGGAGCTTGGAGATAAGGATTGACAGGACAGGAGATGAGAGGATAAGACAACAGTACTGAGGTAGAGGAAATAGGCCAGAGGTTATATCTTCTTAAGACAGCATTGGATTCAGAAAGGAGCTTTTACTGCATTCCTATGTTGATAAGAAGTCTTTGGATCTGAAGGCCAGACCTTTAGGAGTTTGTTAATTTCTCCCAAGCACTTTGCCAAATTTAATATCTTTCACTTAATCAGTAACCTTAGCGGTTCTATAATCCTCGAATGCTGGATATTGTGATAAGGCTAAACACAAACTATCCAGTATAACAATGAATTATTTTTGGCAAAATGCATAAAAATCATTTATTAAAATTATAATGGAGTACTTATTAATCTGAAATTATCTGTACATAGGTCTATATCTTGGAAGAAAATATCATCATAAGCAAGATTTCAAGATACACTATTTAGGCCTGGACTTATGTCTTTTTCTATGTTTCATCTGTGTTTTAATTTAAGATTGATTTCTTCTTCACAAAGTTTAATTTCAAAGCTAAGTTATGATGGCTTAAAATCGCTCTCAATTTGATGTTTAGAAGCCTTCAGCTGCCTACAATCAGATGTCTTCATGAGCATATGTACAACTCTAAGCAACTGCAGTACATTTTTGAGCAAAAGAATAACTTGAAATGATTTCTTTTTTTTTGTTTGTTTTAATTATTTATTTGAGGAGAGAGAGAGAGAGAGAGAAGGGGCAGAGGGAGAGTGAGAATCTCAAGTAGGCTTCCTGCTGAGTGTGGGGCCAGATGCTGGGCTCGATCTCACAACCCTGAGATCATGGCCTTAGCTGAAATCAAGAGTCGGATACTCAACCAACTGAGCCATCCAGGTGCCCCAACTTGAAATGATTTCAAAATTAGTTTTTCAGCCAACACTGTTCCAACCAGCTGAGTCCAATCTTTGGATATCCTGCACAACAAACTTGTTAATCAGCTGGCTTTCTTAGAAATAGGAGACTTAAACTTCTTCATCGAGGAGGTCTTTCTGTCATCCTGCCTTATGGTAAACTTCTAAATTAAACAACAATTGTTTTTTTTTAAAAATCAGGACATAATTTTCTGGGTCCCCTGTATTATGCATCATAAATGCTTATCAAGGTTTTGTAAAATTACCGGCAGGAAAATAGAAGGAGTCTTCCACTCTGGCCTCAGTTCTGGTTAGGAGATGGAAGTTGTGGTGGAGTTGGGAGGTGAGCAGTAGATGGAAGAGAGAAAGGAGAGAGGCAGAGAGATGAACTGGGAGGGAATTGGAAATCAAGATTGCCTCTGGGGTTTGGGGTTCTTTGGGTAAATATTTTTGGAGACACCTGCCTATATAAGTAATTTTATCACAAATGTATTAAAAATTCATGGCGCCATGTGAGGAGCAGTGATTATGTATGGTGATTTAAAATAGAGTTGAGAAGAGGTACTTAGTTATTTGTTTATTGTTCAGTTGGTACATGTGAAGATTCATTATAGGATCCAAGCACCATCTCTTTAAATTCAGATCTAGGAACCACCACTTTATGTTCTTAGTGGTCAAGTACATCATTGTTGGCTAATTTTATTTCTCCCACCATGAGAAAAGGATAGCAATGATGTTATTACTCACAGTATCATGGCTCTTTGGAATGTGCTTGTATTGAAGCGATGCCCTCATGCCACTTCCTTACTGAGGAGTACATCATCACTTATGGTTCTGCCTCATCCATCACGCTGCCCATAAATACTAGCTTCCACCGCCTCTTTCAAAAGTTTTACTGTGCTTTGTTGATGATGACCACAAACGCATGTCTTGCTCAGAGAATTCAGGGGACTGTGAATGGTTACTTGTTTTCTGGTCGCATTATATTTGCCATTTGGAATTTAATTGTGTAATCGTGGATCAATCTTTCTTTCAGTCATGTCTTTTCTTGAACTCTTTAGTCCATAGTCACTGCATTTCTAGACCGTGATCTCTTTCAGTGTTCACTCCACCCTTGCTTTTCATACTGCTACAAAGGGGATAGGCATAGGATCTCCGGTTAGAAAAATAAGAATAATCTCATTTAAAGAAGGCATGCCCACTCATTGTTGGCCATGTGTCAGGGCCAATCTAGGAGAGCCTCACATCACTACATTTAGCAGTAGCATTAAGGAGAAGAAGTATTAAGAACAAAATAGTCTCAAAGTCCTTAAAGGACATGCATGGCACTTCCTGGAAAACTAGCTGGTATGAAGTGTGGAGCCTTAGAGGGGTTGGGATGACCATGGTGGAAGGACAAAGAGTGCCTGCTCTCACCCTGCTAACTGTGGGTACTGTAGACTGTAGAGGCTGAACTATAGACAGAATCTAGATGTTCAAAAGTTATCACACTGCCCACCTATGGCTCAAGGCCACGGGTTAGCAGTGAACATTGGAAGCCCTGAACCCTGAACTCTTCCTGTGCCTGACAACATGAGCGATGGTTACTCAAACTATATGTGAAAACTATTCTATCTATCCAATTTCAGGCAGCTATGCAAACTACAACAGCACAGTCCTTCCACTCTGGTTACTAGCAGTGAGCCATTTGTCATGCTGCATTTCTGGTACTGTGGCCTGGATTGGGCTGGGGACAGACTTAAGGCAACAAGCCCTAGAGCCCCTTGTGACATTGACCTACTCCACTAGAAGGTTGGAAAATGCTTGAAAGAGGATTTCAGGCTCAGGTGCCCCCTTAAAAAGCACTAAAATCCTATGCACAGGAGAGAGGCTTAGACCGTTTCAAGGATGGCACTCCAAAACGTAGACCTTCCTTAGTTACAGGCCGAGGCAGGGTCCTGGTGACAAACTCCGCAGGTGATTCTTATGCAGTTGAAACCAATGATCCATAGTGGAAAGGGAAACAAGATCTTAGAGACTTGTTTAAAGAGAAATAATAAATATTTAAGCATAAGCGTTGTAGTTATGTTGACAAAAAGGAACATAATTTAAAATATATATTTTTCTCTAACCTCAGGGTGTACCCTCTTCATTTCTCTGTGGTCTCTATGTTTTCTTTCAAGCAAAAATCTTGCCTGACTACAACTTCCAGTGCCACAAAAATCCAGATGACATCCAGATTTGAATAGATTTAATTCCTCAACCAATGTTTCTTTGTATTTTGTAAGAAGAAAAAGAGTCCTCACATGGATTTATGTTTTTATTATTGTGAGACAAACTTCTCTGCCTTGGTGATCTCTTTAGTGTCACTTGAAATAAAGAGCAAGGACTCCCAGGGGAGAGATGACCCAACTCAGTCAGGATAAAGGCTACTTAGCAGCATCAGTGAATTGATAGGATTACTTAAAATTATTTTTAATTATATGGAATTGCTTAATTTTCCTATTTCCTTTAAAAAAATATATCAGCAATAACTTGCTGATTTTCATGATCCTCTGCTCTCTGGAACCTAATATTTTGTTATGTTCTTACCTTATCCTTTCAAAGAAGGGACTCCCATCCCCTTAAGTCTGTTGCTTCAACAGTCATATTTCACTTCTGTTTTCATTTTAAGGTCCTTATTTTGTGTTGGTTTGTAATGCTCTGGCTTGTTGATGATTAAATAATACAAATCTTTTTAGGTACCTACAACAGCACTTCTATATGACTAATAACTGAGGTCCATTCAGTGTTAAATTAAAAATTGCCCAGTGATGGCTGTTTAGGAGGTTTCAAAATCTGATAAATGCTGATAAATATGGTTTTCTTTTTCTTTTTTTTAAAGATTGTATTTATTTATTTGACAGACAGAGATCACAAGTAGGCAGAGAGGTAGGCAGAGAGAGGAGGAAGTGGGCTCCCTGCTGAGCAGAGAGCCCAATGTGGGGCTCGTTCCCAGGACCCTGGGATCATGACCTGAGCTGAAGGCAGAGGCCTTAACCCACTGAGCCACCCAGGCGCCCCGAAATATGGTTTTCTTAATACTTTTACTGCCATCATGCTGCTGGCACAGGTGTCATGTGGCACATGCGTAGGTTCTGAACCCAGTTGTCAGTCAATGGTCAGAAAAATTTTCAGGAAACCAAATTGTGTGCATGGAATTCAGTTATTGCTTGGGGAAATCAGTGTAATTTATATTCATATAGTCAACAGTCTAATTATGTGTAAAATAATAGTATCTTCTTGAAAATATGCAAAGAAAGAAAATATGCAATGAAAGAAAATATTTAAAGAAAAAAAGAGCTCAGGAGAGTCTTAAGGAATAAGTTGGTGGGGAAGAAAAAAAGAGTCTGAATTTTATAATCTGTATGATTGTTTAGATACTTATTAAAATACTATTCTTTAAATTTTTTTTTAATTTTTAAAGTTTTTTTTAAATTTTAAAAAGATTTTATTTATTTATTTATTTATTTGAGAGAGTGAGCAGAGGGCAGAGCAGAGGGAGAGGGACAAGCACACTCCATGTTGAGTGCAAAGTCGGATGCAGTCCTGATCTCACGACCCTGAGATCATGACCTCAGCTGAAATCAAGAGTTGGATGCTTAACCAACTGGGCCACCCAGGTGCCCCTAAAATATTATTCTGATACATTCCATTCCATCCCATCCCATTCTTTGGCTTCTAAAATGCTTGTCAAAATTAGTTTTGTGGTTCACTAATAGTTTTTTTTTTTTTTTAATCTACAATATAAAACACACTGTTCTAGAGACTTAAGATTCTACAGAAAAGTCATGGCACATAATACCAGATCCCTCATTGGAAGGAGATCAAGGAAGGCCTTAAAAGGCAGGCAAAGGGCATCTTTAAAAAGCAGTCTAAGTTACTGTTACGCAAATGTTAGGCAATAATTTAGGAGTCACTATAGGTTTTTGAATTGATGTAGCTTTGTTACTGCTTAGTTTTAGAAAGACAGATATGGCAGCAAATGTGTAGACAGTAATGGAGAGTTTATTAGCGTGATATAGTAATAGTGTAGATAAGAAATCTCCATTAGAGTAGATGTGGAGAGCAGGGAAAAGTGTCACAGTAGAATTCATACAAAACATTTGAATGGAAAGAGCCAAAAGACTTTGAGTTTGGGGTGATTAGAATTCTGTGGTAGTTATGAGCTTGATTGTGTTCTCTCAAAACTCATATGCTGAGGAGCCCCCAATACTTTGGAATATGACTGTATTTGGATATAGGGCCTTTAAAAAGGTAATTAAGTTAAATGGCAGCCATTAGGTGGGTCCTAATCCAATACAGTTTGTGTCCTACAAGAAGAAGAGATTAGGACAGAGAGAGAGAGAGAGCTGGAACTATGTATAGAGAAAGAAAATCCTTGCCCACTCAAACATAAGCAGCCATAGAAATATTGACTTCAGGCCTGAGCTGAAAATTGTAAAAATGTGGAAGACAAAGCTAAGACAGACACAAAATATATTAGAGAGGAGTAGGGAAGTTGGGTAAATTGGAAGGGGAGGTGAACCATGAGAGACTATGGACTCTGAAAAACAGTCTGAGGGGTTTGAAGTGGCGGGGGGGTGGGAGGTTGGGGTACCAGGTGGTGGGTATTATAGAGGGCACGGCTTGCATGGGGCACTGGGTGTGGTGAAAAAATAATGAATAATGTTTTTCTGAAAATAAATAAATTGGGAAAAAAAATTAAAAAAAAAAAAAAAGAAAGTGAAAAAAATAAATGTGGGACTCCTAGGTGGCCTCAGTCAGTTGTCTGCCTTTGGCTCAGATCATGATCCCAGGATCCTTGCTCAGCAAGGAGCCTGCTTTGTCTGCCTGCTGCTCCCCTGCTTGTGCTTTCTCTCTCTCTGTCTCTGACAGATAAATAAATAAAACCTTTAAAAATATTAATATTTTAAATGAGTAATGAGGCTTACCCAAGGCATTAATTTCTTTAGAGTTTGCTCAGAAAATGCATTTTTTTCTTGTTTTTTAATTTTTAATTTTTTTCCTCCAAATTGGAAAATACATTTTTTAAAATGATAACATTAAAATTTTTCTTCAAGTCTGCCAGTTTTGAACATTCATACTCAAATGAGGAGCACCTAGCCACCACCCTATAGAACCTTAAGGGAAACAGATATTATGGCTCAAGGTTTTCTCTATGGCTCTAACAGTCATAATACGTATTGTCATAGTATCCAAATCTGAATAGATATGCTTAATTGGGCACCTCTTTATGTGCTGAAATTTAAAAAATTATGTTATAAAAATTACAATGAGGGGCGCCTGGGTGGCTCAGTGGGTTAGGCCACTGCCTTTAGCTCGGGTCGTGATCTCAGGGTCCTGGGATCTAGCCCCACATTGGGCTCTCTGCTCAGCGGGGAGCCTGCTTCCCTCTCTCTCTGCCCACCTCTCTGCCTACTTGTGATCTCTGCCTGTCAAATAAATAAATAAATAAATAAATAAAATCTTAAAAAAAATATATAATGAATGTCACAAGTGATATAAACAGAGCATAAACTGAATAGATAAATACATTTTAGAAAATTAGGTATTATATCTAGTTCCAAGATTATTTATTTGAGAGAGAGAGAGAGAGAGATAGAGTGAGTGAGTGTGAGGAGGGGCAGAGGGAGAGGGAGAGAAAGAATCCCAAGCAGGCTCCGTGCTGTGTGGAGCCTGATGCGGGGCTTAGTCTCATGACCCAGAGATCATGACCTGAGCCACAACCAAGAGTCAGATGCTCAACTGACTGAACCACCCAGGCACCCCAGGTATTACATCCATAAGTCAAGAATGAGTAGATTCTAAAACTTAATCTACAAATTTTAAAAAAGATTTCATAAACACCAAGTGAAAGTTTCTCCCTAAAAACTTGGTATTTCTACAATGAGTTCAAGTCTGTACACATGCTTTAAGTTATTTATAAAACCAATGGAAATATGGAAAGGAAATAAATGGAGTGTATTTGTGTTGAGTGAAAACAAAACCAAACAAGTAAACACACATAAATCCCCATAATATTAAGTTAAACTATAGAAAAAAGCCCCAGGCTCAAAAAACTTTGAAGATTAAAATTTCATTGAATTTGAGAATTTAAGGAATAAATAGAAAACACTTAAGCAAATTCTCATTTTTTATACATTTCAATGAACAGGTAAGCCTGTTTTCTAAAATTAGGAATGGTTAGTCTTTTGAGAACGTAAACCTAATTATAGGTTTTCTTTCCTGATACTTACTGTTCTTTATTTAAGACGAACCAGCTAAAAGGTTTAGATGTTTTCACCTATGGCTACCTAATATAATTTTTCCAATAAAATTTTGCATCTGTCTTGTTTAGTTCAGTGGGTACATTAGGCAAGGGAACAAGTTACTACAGGCTTCTATGAAATCACTGTTTCCATAAACTTTGGCATTCAATTTACCCAGTGAATGGGCCTTCAGATTTTAAAGATGCTTAGATTGTTTGAAGGTAATTGGTGCTTGACTCTGTATAGAAATTCAAATAAATATTCAGTGCTAGGAGAAGAGCTCAACTCTAGTTACTGAGGCAGAAATGAGTTTGCTTTAATTCCTTTCTGTGTATTAACTGCCTATACAAAGTCTGAAGACTAAAAATAAACAAATGAACTGTGTTTCTTATAATTTAAAGATAGGAGGTTATTAAATAATTTAATATCATTAATCTGTCAAGTACTGTCTTCTTCATTAAAGAGAACACTATTTGTAACAGCAACTTTATGGTT
This sequence comes from Neogale vison, assembly GCF_020171115.1. Taxonomy (NCBI): domain Eukaryota; kingdom Metazoa; phylum Chordata; class Mammalia; order Carnivora; family Mustelidae; genus Neogale; species Neogale vison. The sequence goes on from NC_058096.1 coordinate 26,423,176, forward strand.
TAAAAGCAATTATATGCACAAATAGCTGCAGGAAAAGAAAGATAATGAGAAAATGTGGAACTCCTGGAAGTAAATCAACGAAAGAATTAAAAAAGAGAGATATGCCAAGTCATCTCACCTTTCAGAAATTAGAAGTTCAATGACTTGATATTATGTGTGAACAGAGGTGGTCAAGTGTGTTCAAATTCACTCTTATAATCTATGCATACTGCCCAGCACAAGGTGAGCAAAGGATTAAGGACTCATTTTTCTTACTCTGGGTTTACTCTTTCATCAGACAAGTGTTTTTTGAGCACTTATATGAGAATGTCCTTTGCTTATTACTATGTAACACATGGGAGGTAAAAAAAGAAAAGCTGGATCATACTTCTGGACTCACGAGGTTTTTGATGATGTTGAACATGTGGTAGGTTAAATTAGAAAAGAGTAGGGGATTTGCAACAACCTGGTGATTTGGATCTTTAGAGATGTATTGCCTAAAAGATTTGAGACAAAAATTGAGCATAGTTGTTTCCTTTTTTTTTTTTTTTAAGGATTTTATTTCTTTATTTGACAGAGAGAGACAACAGTGAGTGAGGTAATACAAGCAAGGGGAGTGGGGAAGGGGCAAGCAGGCTTCCTGCTGGGCAGGGAGCCCAAAGTGGGGCTCGATCCCAGGACCCTGGGATCATGACGTAAGCCCAAGGCAGATGCTTAACGACTGAGCCACCGCCACCCTGCATGGTTATTTCCTAACCCAACTACTTTGTGAATCATCTAAGTGGAGATGACATTGGTGAAGGAAGATGTAATGGTAGAATTTCAGAATTGATAAAATATTAACAACCATTCCTTCTTTGATTGTATCTTCAATTACAAAAAAAGTCAATAATAGACTTTAGAGTAGAAGTCAAGAAAAACTCCATTACTTTGTGTTAACACTGACTTAATTATTAATGTTATTTTGGTGCCTATTCCTTTGTAACATAAAACATGATAATTATACATTTTAAAAGTAAAATATTTACTAGTAGTTTTTCTGTAAGATTTTTATTTAAGTATAACCAAAAGAAAAACTAAATAAAGCATTTTGAAACTATTTAGTCACTGTTGCTTTTGGATTAAAAAAAAGCTAATTTGGAGAAGATACTGTATGTATCTTTGACTCTCTAAGTCTTTCACTATATATTTTTGTTTTTCAATCCTCTTCTATGCATAGAGATGACAGAATATCTTTGATCTCACCCCTATTATTCTATATATTTTACTGCTACTAATACTCAAAGTTCCATAATCTATTCTATGTCAGTTCCTTGAAGCTTTGAAATCTTTCTGGACAGTCCAATTGTCAAGTCTAAAGGCTGCTTGAGCCAAGGGTTTATTCTGGCTTGTATTGCTATTTATATGTCCCATACTGAATTTGCAGTCATAGCCCCATGATATTTACTGGTTAATTCCCACTGTTATCCTTCAGCTGCTGACAATTCCTTCCTTCACCATCCTCTGACTGCTTCCGAACTATTATTATCAGACTTGAGTCCTTTGATGTCTTGGAATTTTGGTCCCGTCCATTCATGTGTAGTTCAAACATGGTATTAGGTGATTAACATGACTATTGCAACCTAAAGCAATAATACTGTCCTGGAAAGTCCTTATTTAAACCTGGGATATAGTGGATATTCTTTATGAATTTTTCATACATACAGAAACCAAGTCTATTTCTAAGAAAATGTATTAGAATCAAAAGCTGTAAGCAAGCAGTAACTCATTCCAGAGAGGTGTTTTTCTCTTTTTCTCTTTTTCTTTTTTAACTTCTAAGTTTAAAATACTTTCAGGGTATTTTTCTGAGTTATTGTAAACATCCATCTATATTTTCATCAGTCAATATATCAAATATTGTGTGAATGTCATTGTCCTAGATATTCTTGAGAAGAGTTAATAATATATAATATATATTATATATTATGTAATAATAATCATATAATAATAATATAGATTTAATAATATAGATATAGTAATAATCATATAATATAATATAGATTTCTTCTTATCTCTAGAAAGCTTGGGGTTTAATAAGCTATATGGATAAGTAATGAGGGAATTTAAAATTGTGTGTGTTTAGGTTTTTGAGAGCAGAAATAAAAGGCTCTGTGGCAATATATAGGAGAGGCAACTATTTGGGATTTGAGGATTCAGAGAAGACTTCTTGAAAGGACTAAGCTGAACTCTGAGGTTACAGTGACAGTGAGAGTGGGGTAAACTAATGATGCATGCAGAACGAGCAGCATACACATTGGCACTTCATCATGGTGAGGCAAAAGCAGGGAAGCGGGGAAGAAATAGGAAAGTAGACGAGAGTGTTAAGCAGAGCCCTAATTATGAATGATAAGCGAAGTTAAATCATTTGGATATCAGACTAACAACAAAGGGGAATTAAAGTGTCTTGAATTAGGGAATGATGAGATAGAATGCAGAATGGAGGGGCGTCTGGGTGGCTCAGTGGGTTAAAGCCTCTACCTTCGGCTCAGGCCATGATCCCAGGGTCCTGGGGTCAAGCTCCACATCAGGCTCCCTGATCAGTGGAGAGCCTGCTTCTCCCTCTCCCTCTGCCTGCTGCTCTGCCTACTTGTGCTCTCTCTCTCTCTATCTCTCTGTCAAATTAATAAATAAATAAATCTTAAAAAAAAAAAAAGAATGCAGAATGGACTAGAGGGAGGAAGCATGGAGATGTGGGGAACTGTAAGGGGAGATTTTACAAATCTAGGTAGGAGATGATGATGGTTTGAACTAGAATGGTAGTTCTGTGGATAGACAGAAGTTGATGGATATGAGAAATATTTTAGAAGGGATGCTGAGTATTGAGGAATGATTTAATATTTGAAGTGAGAATGAAATTGATTATAATGACTATTGCCTTGAGTAGACAGTGGTGATACTGTGTATAGAGATAGAGAATATAGAGTATCGGGAGTTTGGGAAAGAGGACATGGTAGATTGTTGTGGGACATTTTCACTTTGATATATGTGTAGAGCTTCAAAGTGGAAAAACCAGTGTAAGTAATATAATATTTTATTTGGTATACATCAACATGTAGTAGTTATTAAAGCCATGGAAGTTAAGGTACACACATAGAGAGAGTAACATTAGACAAAACTAATGAATTGTTGGACACTACATCGAAAACTAGTGATGTACTGTATGTTGGCTAACTGAATATAATAAGAAAATTTAAAAAAAAGTGAAAAGAATTTGCCTTACTGAACTTTAAGAACAATAACATTTAAAGACAGAATAAGAATCTCACATATACACACACATCTAGAATATACAAGAGAAGTGGGAAGAAAACGAGGAAAATGAAATGTGATGAATGCAAAAGAAGAAAGTATTTTACAAAGGAAGGAATAGATAATGGATACTTCCAAAAAATGAAGTAAAGTAATAGGTGAGTGCCTACTGGGTTAGGGAGACCATCTTTGGCTTTGGAAGAATAAGTGGGGGCAGAACCAAGTTACTGTGAACAATGAGTGGAAAATAACGAGGTGGAAACAATGTACATAACTATGAACTTAGATTAGATGTGAATGGGAATGAAGAGATAGGATGGTGTCTGTATTAGGTTGTAAGACTGTGGAGGAGATGAGTACAACTGACTCATGAACAATATGAGGGTTAGAAGTGCCAAACCCTACAGAGTCGAAAATCTGCATATAACTTTTGACTCCCGCAAAGCTTAACTACTAATAGCCTACTGTTGACTGGAAGCCTTGCTGGTGACATAAACAGTTGATTAACACATTTTTTTAATGTTATGTGTATTATATGCTGTACTTTTACAATAAGCTAGAGAAAAGAAAATGTTAAAATTATAAAAAATATACATTTACAGTATCATTCAGTATTTATTGAAAAATCCACACAAGTGGACCTATACAGTTCAAACCTGTGTTGTTCAAGGATCAGCTATAGCTTATATTCTGATAAGAACTGGTTTCATAGATAATTGTAGTATCATAGTTTTCATAATAAACAAGTAAGGATGGCAAGTTTCTTCAGATTGGAACTACTTGGCACTACATCTTAGTGGGCATTGGCCAGGCCCATGGTCTGGTGATTAGTAATGTTCCAAAAATTAATCTTATGTAGATCAAAGTGTGTGTCAATAGGTTAGCCAGAATATTAATTAACTAATTAAGTAATAGAATTTCTGGACTGCTTTTAGAAAAGTTTCAGATTTATAGAAAGATTGGGTAGATAGTACAGAGAATTCCCATATATCCTTCTCCTACCAGCAACCCACACACAGTTTCCCCTATAGTTAATATCCTATATTAGCATTGTCTCTTACAATTAATGAACCAAAATTGGTACATGATTATTTACTAAAGTCCATAATTTTTTCAGACTTCCTTAGCCTGTATACCTAATGCCTTCTTTATGTTCTGGGACTATGTCTCCTGAGTCTTCTCTACATTTCGATAATTTCTGAGACTTCCCTTGTTTTTGATGACCTTGAAAATTTTGGGGAGTACTAGATATATTGTAGGATGCCCATCTCCTGGAATTCGATGTTTTTCTTATCATTAGAAAGGAGCTATATGTTTTGGGGAGGAAGGTCACAGAGGTAAAGTATGTCATTTTCATTGTATCATATCAAAGGCACATACAGTTTACATGATTTATGACCATTGATGTTGACCTCAGTCAACAGGCAGAAGTAATGTTTTCAGGTTTCTTCACTATTACTTTCTCCCTTCTATTTTCATAATACACTCTTTGGAAGGAAGTCACCATGTGCAGCTCAAACTTAAGGATGGGGAGTCATTTTTCTCAACCTTTAGAATGGAGTATTTAAGTAATTTATGTAGAACTCTCCTGTATAGGAGATTTTTCTCTTCTTTTACATTTTTTAATTTATTTAATCATTTATTTATATCAGTATGGACTCCTGGATACTTATTTTAACATTTGGGTTACATTCTAGGACTACTTTATTTTATTGCTCCAATTGTTCCAGCTTTAACTTTTGCAAGGTCTTTTAGTTGGCTCTTGTGTCTCTTTGGCTTTTTTCAGCATTTTTTTAAATTAAGTTTTTAAAATTTGAGCACCATATTTCATGTCTTCATTTCTCTCACCCTCACCCTGAGACCTGGCAACCATTGACTTTTTTATGTGTCACTCTAGTTTTATCTTTTCCAGAATGTGATGTAATTGGAGTCATGCACTGTTTAGCACCATTCAGGCTAACTTCCTTCACTTAAAATATGCATTTAAGGTTCCTCCATGTCTTTTCATGGCTTGATAGGTCATTTTTTTAGTCCTTGAATAATATCCCATTGCTTCAGTGGACTACGGTTTGTTTATTCATTTGTTGAAGAATGTCTTGGTTGCTTCCAGTTTGGGGTAATTATAAATAAAGCAGCTATAAGCATTTGAGTGCAGATATTTTTATGGACATAAGTTTTCTACTCAATCAGGTAAATATGTAAGAACATGATTGCTGAAATGCATGGTAATACTATGTTTATTATCGAAGTACCAAACTGTCTTCCAAAGTGGCTGTACCTTCTTGTACATTTTCAGCAGCAATGACAACCTGTTGCTGCACTTGGTTGTCAGAATTTGTTATTGTCAGCTTTTTTGATTTTGGTCATTCTAATAATGATATCTCATCATTGTTTTAATTTGAAGCTCCCTAATGAAGAATGATGTTGAGCATCTTTCATTACTTATTTGCCATCTGTACATCTTCTCTGATGAGGTGTATGTTTGGATCATTTTACCATTTTTTATTGAGTTGTTTTCTTATTATTGAGCTTTAGAGGAATTGTTTACGTATATTAGATACAAATCTTCTGTCAGAGAAGTGTTATACGATACTGTCTGGTAGTATGTGTCTTTTCATTCTCTTAAGGTTGTCTTTCACAGAGCAGAAGTTTTCAATTTTAACAGACCAGTTTACTAATTTTTTTCTCTGATCATCATGCTTTTGGTGTTGTATCTTTTAAAAACTCATCCTCACACCAAGCTCACCTAGATTTTCTCCTATGCTGTCTTCTAGAAATTTTACAGTTTTTCATTTTACATTTAGGTTGTGATCTATTTGAGTTAATTGGTTGAAAGATGTAAGTCCCAAATCTAGATTGATTTTGCATTATGGATATTCAGCTATTCCAGTATCATTTGTTGAAAAGACTATCTTGTTTCCATGTAATTGTCTTTGCTCCTTTGTCAAAGATCAATTGACTTTATTTGTGTGGGTTTACTTCTGGGTCTTATGTTTTGTTTCATTGATCTATGTGACTGTTCTTTTGCCAAAACCATGCTCTTTTGGTTACTATAGCTTTATATTAAGTCTTGAAATCAGATAGTCTCAGTTTTCTAACTTGTTTTTCATCTTTAATATAGTATTGACTATTCTGAATCTTTCATCTTCCCATATAAACTTTGGAATGATTTTATTGATATCCATCCACAAAATAACTTTCTGGAATTTTGATTTGGATTACCTTGAAACTCTAGATCAAATTGGGAAAAACTGACATCTTAACAATATTGCATCTTCCTATCCATGAGCATGGAATATCTCTCCATATTCCATAATTTCTTCTATCAGATTTTTGTAGATTTTTAAAAAAAATGTACATATTTTGTTGGATTTGTATCTGAATATTACATTATTTTCTTGTTCTTTTTAAAAATATGGTACACTTCACAAACTTTCTGTATTGTTTCAATTTTGGTATATATGCTGCCAAAGCAAGAAGTATTACATTATTTTGGTCCTAATGTAAATAATACTGTGTTTTAAATTAAAATTCCCATTTTTCATCATTGGTGTATAGGAAAGAAATTGACTTTTGTATATTAACCTTGTATTTTGTACTTCTGCTATGATCACTTATTTATTCCAGGAGATTTTTTGGTGATTCTTTGGTATTTTCTACGTAGACAATCATGTCATGTCTAAACAAGAACAGTTTTAAGTCTTACTTCATAAAGACTGTATACATTTTTTTTCCTTTTTTTTTTTTGGTATTAATGTGTTAGTTAGGACTTGTGGTATAATGCTGAATAGGATATGATACAAGATATCCTGGCCTTGTTTTTATTCTAAGTGGTAAATATCTAGTTTCTCACCATTGAGTATGATATTAACTATTAGGTTCTTCACAGATGTTCTTTATCAAGTTGAGGAAGTTCCCCATCATTCCTAGTTTGCTGAGAGATTTTGTCATGGATTAGTGTAGGATCTTAGGATGTGTCAAATATATATATTTTTTAACATCAATAGATATAATCATGTGAAATTTGTTCTTTAGCTTGTTTATATGACTGATTAATTGATTAACATTTGTTGAACAAGTCTTATATATCTGGAATAAATCCCACTTATAATTTTTTTTTAAAGCTTTTATTTATTTGACAGAGAGAGATCACAAGTAGGCAGAGAGGCAAGCAGAGAGAGAGAGAGAGAGAGAGAGAGAGAGAGGAGGAAGCAGAGAGCCCGATGTGGGACTCGATCCCAGGACTCTGAGATTTTGACCTGAGCTGAAGGCAGAGGCTTAACCCACTGAGCCACCCAGGCAGTCCTCACTTGTAATTATTTTGTGTAATTCTTTTTATATATTGTAAGATTTGATAATATTGTGTTGAGGATTTTACATCTATATTTATGGGAGATATTGGCCTGAAGTTTTCCTTTCTTGTAATTAATGTCTTCATTTGTTTTTGGCATTAATTTTTAATTAATTATTAATTTAATTAATTTTAATCAATTAATTTTTAATTAACTAATGGTTTTTGAGTTAGGATTTTTAGAAATGCAATAACACTTATTTTATGCCTTCTAATTTATTAAATTTGATTTATCTCAATTTGATTCAATTAATTTGATGTAGTACCATCATTAAGTAATGTATAAGGCACTCTGCTACGTATTGAACTAGATGATAGATAAAACAGGTTCCAACTTCTTGAGGCTGACAATCAATGAATATGTTCTTTTAAGAGAACAAATTCTAGGTCATATTAGTTGGTGATAGAAAAAGGAAGTTCTTTAAAAACTTTTTAACAAAGCTTTGGTAGACAAATGAATTTATGTATCTATCCTAGAGTATTTGCTTCTGAGGAGCATGGATTTTATCTGTCTTTGTTTTCATTGTATCCTCAGGGCCTAGGAAGCTCTGGAATAGAATAAATACTAAAGACATTTTTGTTGAATAAAGAAATAAATTGTCCATATATTTCTGAATGATCATCTGCAACTGGTATTCTGAATCTAGTCATTTTAAACTGTCCTAGAAATGTTTTTAAGTGCTTAATATAATGCTATTCTTGACAATTTTTAAAATAATTATCACAATATTTTATTTTCTTGTCACAACATTTTAATATCATTGCAGTTGCCAATTAAAAATATTCAAAATTATGTTTTGATATATTTTTGATCAGTTAGAGGATATAACGAAAATAATTTTATTCTGAAATTAACCCACCTCCAAAATCACATAAATGAATTAATTCTTATTTTAGTGATATTTTCACTTCACTCTACACAGAGTGCCTGTGTTCCTCTTTCCCCTTCTCAGTGAAGTTACCTGTAGTGTTCAATGTAATCATAATGTTCATTACCATGGGTCAAAAAGAATGTCCCTTCATTGACCCATGCACAGTTTTTTCTTTTTGTCTTATACCCCTATTTTCTCTTAGTTCTCATGCTATATAATATGGTATACTGACCACATGTGCTTAGTGAGTATTGAATGTGGCTAATGCTACAACATGAAACTATATTTTTGATAGATTGGGTTAAATAAAATATATTAATAAGTGGATTTTACCTATTTTTTTAATACATCTACTTGGGGATTTAAAATTGCATGTGCATATCACATTATATTTCTGTTGGACAGTATTGGAGACAGTAGGATTGCTATTTATTTGTCACTGGGAAGAAACTAATTGTGATTTTTAAATTGTTTATCATGTCTGGTTTTTTTAGATGCCCAGAGAAAAGCACAAGCAACTTGACACCTAAACATTGATGTTCCCAACAGGCTTTTCCAGTGGTGAAAAGTTGGTAACAACTTGGTTGAGTCTAATATTTATGAAAGATGACCCCAATGGGTCAAATTCTGTATCTAGATAATCTAGATAATGTGATTAGGCAGTTCTATATTCCTTGACAAGAGTATTAATACTGTATTAGACTTTATTCCTAAGTCTTTATCTGGTTTGGATTCCTAGACCACATTCAAATTAGTGTAGTTTCTCTGCTACTTTTTCAACAGGGGAGGCAGCTTCTGTTTTACTCTGAACATTCTCGTTATCTGTACTACTAGTTTTTGATTCACACTAAATTATTTCTCTAGTCTTGAGGTCTGTGCCTTTCACATTCTTCAGACCATCACACAATTTCCCGCATTTTTTTTCCTAACAAATTTGTCTTGAGTAATTTATGCTTCATTTATATTTCCACATGAATAAAATAATCTAACTCATTCATCATTTTGATTGCTATCATTTGGAACATTTCCTATGTTTAAACTATTCTGGATTAGAGAAACCTCAGTACTTTTCTTTCCTGAAAATGAGTGCCATCTCCGTTTCATGAACAAGTTGTGTGCCATAATGGTAGGGATCATGTCACAGCTGGAGTTTCAGACCCAAGTCTAACTCACCAATTACACTGTATACCAGAAGTATTGTGTCAATAATGCTGTGAAATTTAACACTATATACTTAAATATCTGTATGCAAAACCATACATTTTCAGTTTGGGATGGTAATAGTGGGCATCTTCTTTTACTATGATGGAATTATAGAAATCTCCCTGACAATCCTATATTTTAGCAAGAAAAAGGGGGAATCTTTCTGAATTAATTTTTGTGGGCATAGCTGCAGCCAGTTTAGTGATTTAAGTAGCTGGGGTATTGGGGAGGAAAACTCACATTTTGGCATTTGATTCTGACCATAATTTCTCCTTCCTTCCTTCCTCCTGCCTCCCCTCCTTCCTTCTTTCCTCCCCCCTTTCTTCCTCTTTCATTCTTCCTTTCTCCCTCCCTGTCTCTTCCTCCCCCCCTTCTTTCTTCCCTTCCTTTCTTTTTGTTCTCCTGCTTCATTTTATAGCACCATCTATGGCTTAGAAGTAAAGTTTCTGTTCCATCATGGTCTAATATAGAAGAAAAATAGTGTTTTCTTTCCTCTCCTTTCTAAAACAAACAAAAATTCTTTCTCATTATTTATTTGCTATTTGTAGAAATAAGGCAATAACAGTCTTTTCTTTGTGACATTACCCTTCTTTCAATTAGTGATTTTATTTTATTTTTTTAAATTAAATTTTTTCACTTAATGATTTAGAGGTGCATATTGATGGTGGAAGATAATCTCCGCACAAAAAGGGTTTAAAGAACATCATTCCACATTTCAGTGGAAAACCAGTCATAGGCCATGCCAGAGCTTCACCAAAGGCACTAGCTCTGGAATGGGAGAAACTCTTATTATGGAATCTGGGATAGAAGCTGATAAGGACAGAGCAATGGAAATGACTAGGTCTAGAAGAGGAGCAGGGTGGAGGTGTGGCGGGTTACTGAGGTTGTAGCACTTCTTTCTTTAGAATTTTTTCTCTTCTGACCTTAACTAAAGTAAGGCTGAGAACTGGAGAGAAGATGGGTCGACAGGATAAAAATCTTAGTTAGGTGGAAGCCAAGGAGGAAAAGGAAGGTAGAAGATATTTTCAAAGTATGTCCCTATTTTGAATGTGTATTTGCTCATCTCAGATTTGTTTTCCTTGAAGAGCTTTGAATATCCTTTGTATCATCAACAGCTTATCTCCTCCTTTAAAAAATACCTTAAATATGTCATGGTTTGTACTCAGTTAATTCTGTGTTTGTGGAATTCAACGTTAAATTCATCAAAATGATATCCATTGAGTTGTGATGTATAGTAGGTGCCATTTCAGAACCTATGGTAGGTTTAAACTGGAGTCCTTGGAGTTCATGAACTTGTAAACCATATTAAAAAGCATGCTTCTTGGAACATTCACTTAAGCTGGAAAAAAAAAAGTGACCTGAGGTCACTTGTGATGCTTGTGAATAAGTAAAGTTAAATAAATTTATTTTGCTGCAGAATTTTACTGATTTCTTAACATGATACACATATTATAACTCTCCAAAAGGGAGATACAGTGTTCATCATTCAAAGATATTATTAGCCAGAGAATACTTTTTAAAACGCTACTTCCAAGAACTAGGATGGTTTGGAATACAATATATGAAATGCTGAAATATATTTCATTTTAATATCATTTTTCCACATGTTTTAAGGCTAGGCCTTTTCTAAAACATAAATCTAAGAGCTCAAGGAAAATAGTCTTTATTTTTTTGGTATTTGTCATGGTGCAATTTTATCAGCATTACTTATTTGAAATCAACTGGAGAATTTATTTGGAAAAAAGGAGTTCTATAACAAAACAAAATATGATAACCACTAATCTAGCCAAGTGCCTCATTTTGTAAGTTAGAAAACTTGGGGCCAGACATTCCCTGAAGTGATTTATTATAGATCTTATAACAAGCTAAGGCTCAGAACCCTAGTCCAGTATTCTTTTATATTCCCCAAACTAACATGAATATGTCCAGTAAAGCTCAGATATAGTAAAAATTGGCTACATAATATAGACCCCACTCAGTGACAGCAAAATTTAGTTCTTCTCAACCTATTCCTCAAGAGCATTCTCTTATTTATTTCATGCATATAATTTTTTATGTTAAATTAAGGTACTTCACTGATATTTTATTCTTATACAAATTGTACTTCAGTGGACTAAAAAGAAGCAATAATACTTTATTAAATTCTATAATATTTTTCTTTTTCAATTAAAGTGATTACACTAATGTATGTTAGGTGACCTTTTTGCTACATATTCCTATTCTTTATTTCTTATGGCTCCATTTTCTCATTCTTGGCTTAAAATTCTCAGCTGCCACTCATTGTGATGAAGGAGCATGATTACGAGCTTTGGAGTGGATCACAACTTTTCTTTAATTCCAACTCCCATTTACTAGGTGTGTGACCTTGGGCAGATCACAAAACTTCTATGAGCCTAAATTTTAGGTTCTCCAACTATTTTTTATTTTTGCTTTAAAGCAAATCACTTTATAAAAGTAGATAAATCACAAATCAAGTGGATCGTAGGAACATTGGAAAGCTTAAAAATGTTATTTTGTTGTAGTTTTTGTGCCTCTTCTAGAGATCCCATTTCCTTTCTTTTTGTCCTGAAGTCCACTTTAGATTTCTGTTTTCAACTTTCATTTCTACAGGTACGACTTATCAGACTGCACCCCCTTCCTTAATTTTACTCAGAGTGAAACAGACATTCTAACCAAGCGTATTAGTTGTATCCAGGTAAATTGTCAGTTTCTTCTTACTTCTGATGGGGAACAGGCATTCTTGAAAATCTCTGTACAGCATATCTTCCACCTCAACAGACCACTCTAAAGCATCCTTACCCTTCATCATCGTGAGGATTGAACAAGACAGCACGTTGTCTACACGGCATTTTGCCAGGTTCCTAGTAAGACATCAGGAAATGTTAGTTTTCCTTTTATCCTTCCTTCAAGGAATTATTCCAAAGTGGGAAGGAGAACAGAGATTGTCACCAGTTCCATGTAAAAAAAATTATTAGTGACTAATTCCACAAAGTACTTTACACCATAATTTAATTTAGCTTTCTTATCACTTTTCCATGTGCCTCTGACTGCGCTGAGTTAGGTTTTTCTACCTCTGTTTTCTGGGAAGCTCACTACCAGCACTTTCCCTTACATACATGTTTTGTTCTTTTTTTTTTCTTTTCTTCTCAATTATTTTTTTCTGTTTGAACTTGTCACTTGACTCTGCCTTTTATCCTCTTGTATATAGTCTTCCAAGATGCCACTTTGCCTAAAATATCAGTTTCATGGTTTGGCAATCCACAGTCCTTGTACATGTAGTATATGAGTTCTCAGTGATTTTCTATCCTCATCTCAATACAGTTGCTTTTGGGTTTTATAAGCCAGGAATGAATCACATCAACCTATATGAACATCAGGGGTTGCTTTATTAATTTTCCTTCATAGATTCTCCCACCACTGACCCACGATGTATATGCTGAGCAGGTAGAGTGATAGGGCCCTAACAAGAATAATTATACCCACATCTTTCAAAACTAAACAGCTGTGTTATATTCAAACTCCAGTACATATAAATGAGAAAGCTTGTGTTTGGACACTTGGCTGTGTTTTGCTTCCAGGGAATATCTAGATACCCAACTCTTTGCTCATTTATGAAGACATTCTGCCTTTTAAAAACATTTAGATAGGAAAATATTGCTGCAGCTATTGCAAAAGTTGAAATTGAAGCCAAAACATTCAAGCCAACGTTCATGCAAGTATATCCTTTGCTGTACAGTTAGAATTTGGGATAATTACGTCACTCATGAAAAAAAGTTTAGTGTGTTCCAAATGGCACTGTTTAAATTTCCATTTGCTGTTGTGTGGAATCAGCTAAATGATATAGCTCAAATTGAGCAAGTGAAGTTAAGAATAGGGTGATTATAACATTGTTAAAACATTTTGGCATTTTAAATCCTAAATTTTCCACCTAGCAGCAGAGGTCACTGGCATTATAACATTTTCTTTTGTCCCCTTGGGTTGTTGCTGCCATCTAAATTACATCATTTTAAAGAGTCCTAAGTAGCTGAGAAGATCAACAAATAACCTGCAACTTCTTCCACTGTCATTACATGTTGAAGTGGAAATTAGTTCTTTGTGTCACATTTTCCAGTATGAGAAGAAGAAAAAATTTATCTTTTATCAAAGTAACTAAGAAAATCACTAAAGAGCCTGTATATCTTTAGTCTTATTAGACATTCATTTTGTTATTTTTGTGAGATTCTGAGAGAAAGTGACAGAAAATCTTAAGAACCAATTTATATGGACTCTGGTCCCTTGGAGGTTGGCACTTTATATTAGGGAGAGAAGTCTGACTATCACTTTATGTGTTCTTAGAAACTTAAAAATGTAGGCTAGGACTACTGAAAGAGTCCTTGAGATTTTATAATTTGGATAGTAAAAGAAAGTATATCTGTGAAGGATCTGGGATTCTTTCATGTTCAAAAAGTGCTGTAAGCACTAGTGGTGAAGAGAGAGCAGGGGAGATTCAGTGGAGTCTACAACATTTTGGGATTTCTGTTCTGAAGGATGCTGCATTTCTCTATAGTCCTTCGTCTGCCATTCTTCTGTGCTTTCATTATCAGAATTTTGATAGAATCAGCACTAGAGTCCTACAAAAATTTAAGCTATCCTAGGTCAAATTTTCTTTTTTGTAATAAAACTAAAATATTTAAACTAAGAATGGTAACTGATCTATGTAATATAGATATAAAAGGCTCAGTAGTACAACTAAATTTTATAAACCCATTTTACCAACCTTTATTGCTTGCAGTTATCTTTAAGGTTATAATCCTTATTCATCCAGAGCACAGGATATTTTCTACTTCTTGGAGTCATGAATATCAGAGATTTACTACACACTTTGAAAAATATTTCTTCCTTTTTTTAAAACTTTTATTAATCTTGCTCCCTTTAAATATCAAGTGACATTTAAGTCTAGTATTTTAAGGCTTTCTGCATTCCTTAGTATTTATTTTTATTTCAGCTACCTTTTAAAAATGAATTTTACATTTTCAGATAGAGTTATCTAAATTTTCTATCCTTAAAGAGAAGTAAGTTCATCATTTGTTCATTGTGAATGCCTTTCTATGAACACACTTAACTTGACCCTTTTTTTCCTGAAGTATAGATTCCAGAGCTGCCAAAGTCAAGGACTTATGTTGTTACACAAGCAAAACAACTTAAAAAAAAATAACCTTTCTTATTAGGTTATCTTTTAGGAGCAGTCTATATGATTTGTGATTTATGATAATCACAAATAGATTATCTTTCATTTTTCAAAATAGAAGCTCATCTACCACCTTTTAAAAAAAGATTTTATTTATTAATTTGACAGAGAGGGAGAGATCACAAGTAGGCAGAGAGGTAGGCAGAGAGAGAGGGGAAAGCAGGTTCCCTGCTGAGCAGAGAGCCTGATGCAGGGTTCAATCCCAGGACCCTGAGATCATGACCTGAGCCGAAGGCAGAGGCTTAACCCACTGAGCCACCCAGGCGCCCTTCATCTACTACTTTTCTACCCTCTCACTGAGCTTAGTAAGACTTTTTTTTTTTTTTTTTTTTGGCAACTTGTGATTTTTTTGATATAAGAAAATTTATTGTTAACTGAAAATTGGGAGGTTTCTCAGTGTCTCCCTTCTTTCTCATTACTTAAAATTATATTCCCTAATTTCTTATCATCATTGATCTCTGGGGAAGATATATACTATAGACATTTATAAGAAAATCTACTATTGTGATTCATTCCTATCTAAGTCTACTTATGAGACAAAAAAGCAAACATGAGTTTACATTTACACAAAACTTGTAATCGAAAATGTAAAAGTAAGGACACCAACAGTAAACCTCCCACGAACCTATTTTTAGCCCACCTATGAATCTTAATATTGATGTACCTCTGCCATGATGAGCACTGTATAAAGTATAGGACTATTGAATAACTATGTTGTATACCTGAAACTAATATGTCACTGAATGTTAACTATGTTGGAATTAAAGTAAAAAAAACTTAATTAAAAAAAAAAGATGTACCTTCTTTCCCTCTCTCAGTGCCTAATTATGGGAACTTTCTAGTCATCCTAGCAAAATGAATTTGTTCATGATCCATTCTTGATGGTACTGTATTTCCTTTTTTTTTTTTAAGTTGTTGGTTTGGAGTTTTGACAACTGATGTGAAAATTCCCAAACTACGTGTGAATACTTGATAGATAATGACTATATATACTACAAGAACAGACATAAAGTATGATTCCATCTAAATCTGTCAACTTAGACCATAATTAGTATAATTCTATATTGTTTTAGGTGTATTACATCATTTAGTTTTAAAGCAAACAAATATTTCATCAGAAGAAAAATGTGTAAATGTCGAGTCAGCAGAGCTTAGAGCAATTTCCTGTGCCTTAACTTCAAGGAAATCTTGCAGAGACAAGTGTTTTAGAAAGTTCTGAAATAAAGCTAAAATACCAAGGGCAAATGTCACATTGTTTCATTCAATTGAAATAAAAGTGAAGAGCCCTTGTTATAAAGATTGTAGCAAAAAAGAGACATCCTGGTAAGAGATATATTATGTTTCAATGAATGTCTATAGCATGCTACACATATTTGGACCATGCAACATGTAACATCAGTGAAGAGGTTTGAACTGTAGGAATTTGGCTTTTTGGATTGCTTTGCAGTGCTTTTCATTTTCAAAAAAGAACCAGACAATGTGTTTCCAGGGAATTCCTGTCTCCCTTAGATGGTATTTGGTGTGGATCCTCAAGTATGTCATCACTATCCCTTGATAAAGAAGTATGTCTTTTAAAGCAAAGGGCAACCCTCTGCAGCCAGATAATCATATATTTTTTTCTCTGAAGGCCGGGTGTGAGGATGGCCACTTTATCCTCTGGGAATGGCTGTGTTTTCTTTGATTCTCCCACACTCTGGGAATTGTCCTTAGGGAACTTTGGATAGATCCATGCTGGGCTTTTGAGGGTAGAGTTTTAAAGCTCAGAAGAGGAGGTTGAAAAACAATCTTTTTCATCTCCAAATGAAAATTCAAAGAGTTTTTTTTTTTTTCTTTGAACAGAATGTAATTAGCCCAAGTGGAATTGGGCCAAGAAAGAAGCATTAACAGGCTAAATGTGCCTCCAGTTCTTGGAGGATTCCAAAGATGGGTTCATTCTTGACTGTCATGAGGAAAAAGTGTAGCATCTATGAAAGTCTAGGTAAATGGGAGAAGTGAAAGAGAGAAACAGTTCAATTTTCTCACAAAGATGATAACCGAAGCCAGCCACCCCCTCCCCAATCTAAAAATCCATGTGACTAATTTTTCTAAGTCGTCATTGGAATGTTCCTGCTGGGAACAGGACAGATAATATATGTAGCTGGCACTGTCAACCAAGAGAAACTATTGTTCTAATTGGGGAATGGAGGCCAACTCCCTTCAAGACTTAAAGAAAAGCTAATGTAGGACACATCTAAAGTAACTGAAATGAGAAAGGGGGAAAAAATCTCAAATTAACTGAGCAGTGTGCCAGCTGACCAAATGTAAAACAAAACAAAACAAAACAAAATAATGTCCTTTCCTCAAAATAAAAAAGAAGAAGAAAAAGGAGCATTGGTCTCTGTGCTTGCTCTGTGCTCATTTTGGCTTGCTTCAGATACTTTTCCAAGTTTAAATTTGAAATCTGATGACTCCCAGGAGCAGAAATGTTCTTTTCTAGGTGTCATTTTTAGCTATTTCTGTCAAGCCCTTTAATAAAAAATCAAGGAGAACTATCATTTAAAAAAAGAAAAGGAAAAAAAAAGATATGGTAGATGGTTGATTCCAGAATAAAAGGTAGTAGAAATATAGTAAATTTACCTAAAGAAGGGGGATTTCTTTGGTTAGTAGAAAGAAGTCTAAGAACAGTGCCTTTTGAAATATGACATCTGGAACTCACTAGAATTAACTACTTGATGGAAAAAAACCTCTCCAGATTAAAAAAAAAATCTTAGCCAGAAGTTTTTTTTTTTTTTTTTTTTTTTTAAAACAAAATGCCTGTTATTTCATTTTAGGTGAAAAGACAGTCCAGAGTTTTGGAGATAAAGTTGTGTTTATGTGCTTTTGTAACTCAAAGGCAATTTTGATTTTAATATCAAACTCTTTCAGATTTTGGCTCATTATGAGAGCAAATGCCCCAGAGTGTTTGTTTTAGTCTTTAACTGAACTGCTTATATGTGAAACTTGAAAGAGATCTTTAGTGTCTCTTGCAAGGATATTTCATACATGCAATATGGGCTGGTAAGCTGGAGGTTGAAACAACACGCTTTAAACCTCCAGCTGAGTGAGGCTGGATAAATAATATAACTGCTTGGAAAATGGTGATAATAACACTTGACTTCTTATAGCATAGTTTTATGCAAAAGATTAAATGAAATAATAGATGTGAAAGCACACTAAAATCTTTAAAAAGTTGCATAAAGTTGCATAAAATCTTTAAAAAGTTGCATAAAGTCAGAGGGTGTTTTAGAATTATCTAGTAATACCCACAGTACACTTTCCTCAGTACACTTGCTTTATACTGAGTTTCTTTTCAAATCTTTTTCTTTAGATTTTTTTTTCTTATTTATTTGAGAGAGAGAGAGAGAATGAGAGAGAGCATGAGAGGGGAGAAGGTCAGAGGGAGAAGCAGTGGAGCTGGGAGCCTGACATGGGACTCGATTCCGGGACTCCAGCATCATGACCGGAGCTGAAGGCAGGTGCTTAACCGACTGAGCCACCCGGGTGCCCTCAGATCTTTATTTCTATCTCATCTCTTTGAGTTGTACATACATACATACATACATACATATATATATATATACATATATATATATACACATATATATATATATATA
This sequence comes from Neogale vison, assembly GCF_020171115.1. Lineage (NCBI taxonomy): Eukaryota > Metazoa > Chordata > Mammalia > Carnivora > Mustelidae > Neogale > Neogale vison. The sequence continues at coordinate 26,441,728 of NC_058096.1, forward strand.
TATATATATATATAAAAGAATTAAATGGACAGTTGTTTACATGGTTAAGTTTTTCTCTTTGTTTATTTCTGTCAATTTCTGGAATTCATTTCAGAGATTTTTGACTCAAGGCAGGAGACTTAACTCCCTGAAACTACGCTTTGTCCCACTTTACCAGAAGGCACAAGTGTCTTGGATAGGAATGGAGGCAAGGGAGCCCAATATAATTTTAAAGACATTACAAACACTTAACATTCCCTAAAATAATATGAACATTTATGGGGCGCCTAGGTGGTTCAGTTGGTTAAGCATCCAACTCTTGATCTCAGCCCAGGTCTTGATCTCAGGGTTGTGAGTTCAAGCCCTGTACTGGGCTTCACACTGGGCATGCAGCTAACTCAAAAAAAAAAAAAATGAGATTTATGCTTACATATGGGGAAAATACAAAGAGGGGGATACTAGAAGAAAATACATGTGTGAAAAGTAGTGGCAGCCCCAGGAGAAAATAGGCAATGACATGTGACTATGGGATAAGAATCAGAGGGTGTTTTAGAATTATCTAGTAATACCCACAGCATCATGATAGAGGCATCTTTTAAATAACATCTCTAATGAGGACCACTTGTATTGATTTTTACTTTTCAAGTGAACCCAAACTGCTGTCTCTTGTATGGTGTTTCTTCAACTTTACTGTGCATGTAAGTCACCTGGAGACTTTTTCAAAATGCATATTCTGATCAGTCTCTGGGGTGATGACTGGGCTAGGGAAACAATTCAGTGTTTCTGACAAGCTCTCAGTCAGTGCCAACGCTGCTGCTTCTCAGACAATAATTTGAGTAGGTACACCGAATGTCACTATAATTTTTTTCCCTTTACAAGTAACACTCCAAAAATCATATCTATGGAGAAATTGTGGCTATGGAAATACTATACCAGAAAAGTTTCCATTTTTGTATGCCTTTATTGAGCTGAAATTGATGTATAACAAAGTGGCATTTTTAAGTGTAAAATTTGATGAGTTTCAACATATGGTATATAATCATGAAACTGTTACAACAGACATGATAATGAACATTTCTATCACTCAAAAGTTCTTCATGCACCTTTGTAACCTTTCCTTGATTTCCCCTCTCTGCATCCCACATACCCACTAATCTGCTTTCCATTATTTTAGATTTTCCATTTTCCAGAATTTTATATAAAAATTATACAATATGTACTTTTTATTATCTAGTTTCACTCAGCATAAATATGAAATTCATCCATTTTTCCATTTTTGAAAATTGGGTTTTTGTCTCATAATTGATTTGTATGTACTTTTTATTGCTGAGTAGTATTCCATTGAATGCATATCCCACAATATGTTTATCCATCCAGCTTCTGATAGACATTTGTGTTATTTCTAGTTTGGGGCTATAACTTTAAACTGTTATGGGTATTCACAGACATGTCTTTGAATGGATGTATTTTATTTCTTTAGGAGAAGAATGACTGAGTTGTATAGCATATTTATGTTTAGCTTTCTAAGAAATTAGCAAATTATCAGAGATGATAGTATCATCCTACATTCCCACCAGCAATGTTTGAGGATTCCCCACTTGCTTAGTTGGTATTAATGACCTTTAATTTTAGCCACTTTAGTGGTTATATAATGGTATCTCATCATGGTTTTAATTTGAATTTCTCTAATCACTAAGGATGTTGAGCAGGTTTTCATGTTTATTTGTCATTCATATATGTGAATATATCCTGTTCAAATGTTTTCTCATTTTTGAAAACTGGAAGTTTGTCTTGGTATGCTACACTAGTACGTGTATATGTATATGTGTGTGTGTGTGTGTGTGTGTATGTATATTTTCTAGATCAGGAATTGACAAACATTTTCTTTAAAGGTCCAGAGAGTGAATATTTTAGTCTTTATGGGCCATGTGATTTTTGTTGCAACAATTTCAACTCTGGTCTTTATCATGAAAACAACATATAAGACCTAAATGGATGAATATGGCTGTGTCTCAATAATACTTTATCGCAAAAACAAATGGCAAGTCACACTTAGCCAGTGGGCCTTATTTTGCTGATTCTTGTTTCAGATGAAATTTCTTTCCCAGGTATATGCTTTGCAAATGTATTTTCCCTCGTTGTGGCTTGTCCTTCCATTTCCTTAACAGTGTCTTAAACAAAGAACATAGGTTCTACATTTTGATGAAATTCAGTATTTTGTTGATTTTTTTTATAGTTCATGATTTTTATGTTTTACTTAAAAATCTTTGCCTAACACAAGATTTACTCTTAATTTTTTTTCCCAAGCTAAGAGCTCTTGCTTTTTTTTTTCTTACTCCAAATGTATATACAAATTGTATAGCACTATTTGTTAAAAGATTATCCTATCTCTGTGGAATTGCCTTGGCATCTTTGTTGAAATCAATTGAACATATATGCCTGGGTCTTTCTGAGGACTTCCTTTATAGTTCTAAGGATCTATATATCTAGCTTTATACTACACATACTAACTTGATTATTAGAGTTTGAAAATAAGTCTTCAAATAGGGTTGTATAAGTCTTTCAACTTTGTTCTTCTATTTCAAATTTTAGCCATGTTGGGACTTTTGTATTTCCATATAAACTTCCATAATAAAGCATGCTGAGATTTTCACTGGGATTCACTGACTCTATAGCAAGAGTTTGGGAACTATGCTATTGCCTACAGGTCAAATCCAGCTTTCAATTTGTTTTTGTGCTGCCCTCTAGCTAAGAATATATATATATTTTTAAACAGGTCAGTCTAGGAAAAATTTGCACTTTACATTTAATCTTCTGATTTCTGAGCATGCTCTCTCTCTCCACTTTTGTAAGTCTTCTTTAGTTCTATAAATATTTTATAGATTTTAGTGTACAAATAGTCTACATCTTTGTCAAACTTATTTTGAATCATTTAGTATTTTTGATACTCTTGTAAATGGTATTTTTCCCATTTCATTTTCTGGGATTTTTTTTTTTTGTTACAGATTTTAATTTTTATATATTGAGGTTGATTTGTGATTTTGCTATACTTATGTATTAATTATAGTAGCTTTTAAAAAAATATCTAAGATTTTCTATCTAAACCTACTTGACTTTTGTAACTAGTGTTAGTTCATTTTCTATCATAGTTTTTACCTTTTTTCTTCCTTTTTTGAAGACTGTTTTTAGTGCCTATAGTATAATGTTGCATTGAAATGGTAAGAGTGAACAACCTTGTTTTGTTTCCAGTCTTAAGGGAAAAGTATTTAGTCTTTCATTATTGATGTTCATTTTTTTAAAAAAAGATTTTATTTATTTGAAATGGAGAGTGAGAGAGAACACAAACTGGGGGGCAGAGGGAGGAGAAGCAGTCTCCCCACTGAGCAGGGAGCCATAGGTGGGGCTCCATCCTAGGACCCTGGGATCATGATCAGAGTTGAAGGCAGATGTTTAACCAACTGAGCCACCCAGGGACCCCAGTTGTTGATTTTTCTTAGATGCCTTTTATTTAGTTGAGGAAGGTCTTTTCTGTATTAATTTATTAAGACTCCTATAACGTATTATTTACAAACTTGGTGGCTTATGCAACACAAATTTATTTTCTAACAGTTATGAGGGCCAGAAGTCTGAAATCAGTTACACTGGGCCAGAACCAAGGAGAATCAATTTCCTTGCCTTTTCTAGCTTCTAGAGTTCCATTCCTTGCATTCTTTGGCTTATGGCTGTTTCCTCCATTTCTAAAACCCATGACATAGATTCTTTAGATTCTGAGATCATCACAAAACCCTCCTTTCTTCTGTACTAGAATCTCCAAATTGCTTCCTTCTTATTTTGGCATTCATGGTTGCATTTAGGGCTCATGTAGGTAATTCAAGATAATCTCATTTCAAGATCATTGACCTACTCATACCTGCAAAGTCCTCTTGCCATATATAACATTGACAGGTTCCAGTGATTAGGAAACAATTATTCAATCTACCACAATTTCTATTTCTAGTTTACTAAGTTTTACAATCATAAATGGATATTGAATTTTATCAAATGCTTTTTTTTTGCTCTATTGAGAATACCAATGATACTTTTATTTAATTCTGTCTTATGGTGAGTTATATTGTTTGATCTTCAAATGTTAAATAAAACTTTCATTTCTGAGATAAATCCCACTTAACCATGATGTATAATCCTTTATATATATATTTGAATGCCATTTTATAAAATGAGATTAAGAATTTTTCATCTGTGTTCATGAGGGTCATTAATATGTAGTTTTGTTTTGATTTTTTTGGGCTCCTGGTGTCAGAGTAACACTGGCCTCAGAATGAGCTGAAACATCAGTTGGTGCTATTTTTCCTTAAATATTTGGTAGAATTTACCAGTGAAAGTCTTACTTTGCTTGGAGTTTACTTATTGTGAAAATTGTTAAGTACAAATTCAGTTTTTAAAATAGAAAAGGGACACCGGGGTGGCTCAGTCTGTTAAGCATCTGACTCTTAATTTCAGCTCAGGTCATGATCAGGATCATTAGATTGGGTCCCACCTCAGGCTCTGCGCTGGGCTTGGAGCCTGCTTGGGATTCTCTCTCTCCCTCTGCCTGCCCCCCCCCACTTGTGCGTGAATGCACACTCTTTCTAAAAAAATAAAAATAAAAAAAATAAGAACACCCAAAATAAAATAGATATAGGACTATTCTGTTTGTTTATTTCTTCTTGAATGAGCTTTGGTAGTTTTTTTCTTTAAAGGAATTTTTTCTTTAAAGGAATTTTGTTCATTTCATCTAAGTTATTGAAATAATTATAGTTTTTCATAATATTACTTTATTATTATTTTAATGTCTATAGCATCTGTAGTGAGTCTCTATTTCCTATTTAAGATATTGGTAATATGTTTCTTCTTTCCTTTTTCTGGCCAAAAGTTTATCAATTTTATTTATATTCTCAAATAACCTGCTTTTGCTTTCATTGATTTTCTTTGTTTCTCTTTTTCTCTGTCTCATTCTCTTCCCTGTTTCTCTGTTTCTGTCTCTCTCTAGATACACATATGTATATATAACTTTATTTTTTCACTGATATATGCTCTTAATTTACTTTCTTCTGCTTGCTTTGAATATTATTTGTGCTTCTTTCTCTCATTTCTTGTTGTAGAAGCTTAGTATATTGATTTCAGACCCTTCTGTTTTTCTTACATAAGCACATAAAGCTTTAATTGTCCCTCTGTGAACATTTAACTTGCTTTTCACAAACTTTGACATGTTGTGTTTTCATTTTTATTTAGTTCATATACATCCTAATTTCCTTTTTGATTTCTTCTTGATTATTTACAAGTATGTTGTTTTAAGAAAAATTCTAGATTTTCCATATATTTTTCTGTTACTGATTTCTAATCTAATTATCATCAGATGTCATAGTTTTTATGTTTTGAAATCTTTTCTATTCATTGAGACTTGTTTTATGACCCAAAATATTTTGGTAAGTTTTCAAAAAAATGTGTATTTTGTTGTATTTTGCATCTTTAGATGTTTTATTGGTTTTTAATTAAAAATTTTTTTTCCATGTCTCTCCTTATTATGCCCACTTTCATCTACTTTTCTGGATATATAGAGCATTTTTTTTTTATATAGAGCATATTTACAGTGACTGTTTTAACATCTTGTCTACTTTTTAATGTGTATCATTTCTGCATCTGCTTGATTTTTTCTGTGCTATTTTGCTACTTGGGTTTTTTTTTTAAATTGGATATCACATAGTGAGTTTTATATGTGGTGTGCTACAGTTTTTGCATTCCTTTTAATATTTTTGGATTTTATTCTGGAAGCATTAAGTTGCTTCAAAACGAGTTGATCCTTTCTCAGTGTAGCTTCAAGGAATATCCTCCTAAGGACTCTGCTCAGTGCCCCATATTTTAAGAAGCTTTCCACTCTGTATGCTCATGCTCATGATGAAGGCTCAAAGGGAGCCCTCTGCAGACCTCTGGTGTCCTCTGTTGTGTAGCTGTCCCCCTTCCCTGTGCAGTAGTCTGGAATCTTCCCTCAATAGCAAAATGAGACAATTTTAGGGCTTACCTTGTTTTTTTCCCTTGTCTCAGAGGTCATTGTTCTGTGACAGTGGAGTAAAGATGGAGACAGAAGTAAAAACAAGGGAAGGAGAAAAGGGATGGGATAACTGGCTGATGGACGTTGGGGAGGGTATGTGCTGTAATGAGGACTAGATATTATATAAGACTGATGAATCAGAGACCTATACCCCAAAACAAATAATACATTATATATTAATTTTAAAAAATTAAAAAAAAATATCAGTTTTTAAATGCTGTTCCTACCCTAGACATAATGAGACATCTGATTCAGGTGGGTTCAGATTTAGAAAGTATAAGGTGACCAGTCATTTTTAATACTATTTTGTATACCTTCAACTCATTTGAAGTCTTTTTTTTTTTTCTATTTTACATTTTTTAGGAGAGATTAGCACAGTCAAATCCAACTCACCACATACGTAGTATCTTCACTATATAGTTGAATATTACTGGAGAAAAATACAAGTAGAACAATTGTTTCCCCTTAAAATCTATATCATATAATACATATATAATATAATACATATAATACATATATAATACTATATATTAAGTATACATATAATACATATATAATATTAATATTAATGTTGTTAAAGAAAATAAAACAGTTAATCAACATAGAACAATTTGAAGAGTCTTATATAATCTTTATCTTTGTAACTGGACTTAGTGAACTTTTCAGAAATGAATCCAATATACATTTCCTTTCAAACCTATGCATTTGAAAGAAGCCTTAGCAAGGGAGGTATTTCCTTAGCTGTAGAAGCTGATTCAGGCACATGAACCTGTGAGATAGACAGAACTTACTTAGGTATAGGGTATATGAATAGAAGGAATGATTGAATTGAACTGGAGGGCAACATTAAATCAATTGCCTCCACTGGCAGAATGTGTTAGAAATATGAGATCAAAACCTAGCTCTTGGTTAAAATCCCATCAAACTGTTAACTACTGATAGGGGAAAAAAAAGAAAATAAAATGAGCTATGTTAAAAATGAAGGACTTTGATGGAGTCCCAAAAGTTTATTTTCGCTTTTGTTTCCTTTGCCTTTGGAGACATACCTTGAAAGAAGTTGCTGTGGCTGATATTGAAGAGATTACTGCCTATGTTCTCCTCTAGGATTCTGATGTATTCCTGTCTCACGTTGAGGTCTTTTATCCATTTTGAGTTTATCTTTGTATACAGTGTAAGAGAATGGTCGAGTTTCATTCTTTTTTTTTTTTAATCTAACATGTTTTATTTTTATTTATTATTTTTTTTCAATTTATTTATTTTCAGAAAAACAGTATTCATTATTTTTTCACCACACCCAGTGCTCCATGCAATCTGTGCCCTCTATAATACCCACCACCTGGTACCTCAACCTCCCACCCCCCCGCCACTTCAAACCCCTTAGATTGTTTTTCAGAGTCCATAGTCTCTCATGATTCACCTCCCCTTCCAATTTACCCCAACTCCCTTCTCCTCTCTAACTCCCCATGTCCTCCATGCTATTTGTTATGCTCCACAAATAAGTGAAACCATATGATATGATAATTGACTCTCTCTGCTTGACTTATTTCACTCAGCATAATCTCTTCCAGTCCCGTCCATGTTGCTACAAAAGTTGGGTATTCATCCTTTCTGATGGAGGCATAATACTCCATAGTGTATATGGACCACATCTTCCTTATCCATTCGTCTGTTGAAGGGCATCTTGGTTCTTTCCATAGTTTGGCGACCATGGCCATTACTGCTATAAACATTGGGGTACAGATGGCCCTTCTTTTCACAACATCTGTATCTTTGGGGTAAATACCCAGGAGTGCAATTGCAGGGTCATAGGGAAACTCTATTTTTAATTTCTTGAGGAATCTCCACACTGTTCTCCAAAGAGGCTGCACCAACTTGCATTCCCACCAACAGTGGAAGAGGGTTCCCCTTTCTCCACATCCTCTCCAACACATGTTGTTTCCTGTTTTGTTAATTTTGGCCATTCTAACTGGTGTAAGGTGATATCTCAATGAGGTTTTAATTTGAATCTCCCTGAAGGCTAATGATGATGAACATTTTTTCATGTGTCTGATAGCCATTTGTATGTCTTGATTGGAGAAGTGTCTGTTCATATCTTCTGCCCATTTTTTGATGTGTTTGCCTGTTTCGTGTGTGTTGAGATTGAGGAGTTCATTATAGATCCTGGATATCAACCTTTTGTCTGTTCTGTCATTTGCAAATATCTTCTCCCATTCCGTGGGTTGCCTCTTTTTTTTTTTTTTTTTGACTGTTTCCTTTGCTGTGCAGAAGCTTTTGATTTTGATGAAGTCCCAAAAGTTTATTTTTGCTTTTGTTTCCTTTGCCTTTGGAGACATATCTTGAAAGAAGTTGCTGTGGCTGATATTGAAGAGATTACTGCCTATGTTCTCCTCTAGGATTTTGATGGATTCTGTCTCACGTTAAGGTCCTTTATCCATTTTGAGTTTATCTTTGTGTGCGGTGTAAGAGAATGGTCAAGTTTCATTCTTCTACATATAGCTGTCCAGTTTTCCCAGCACCATTTATTGAAGAGACTGTCTTTTTTCCACTGCATATTTTTTCCTGTTTTGTCAAAGATTAATTGACCATAGAGTTGAGGGTCCATATCTGGGCTCTCCACTCTGTTCCACTGGTCTATGTGTCTGTTTTTATGCCAGTACCATGCTGTCTTGGTGATCACAGCTTTGTAATAAAGCTTGAAATCAGGTAATGTGATGCCCCCAGCTTATTTTTGTTTTTCAACATTTCCTTAGTGATTCGGGGTCTCTTCTGATTCCATACAAATTTTAGGATTATTTGCTCCAGCTATTTGAAGAATACCGGTGGAATTTTGATTGGAATGGCATTAAAAGTATATATTGCTCTAGGCAGTATAGACATTTTAACAATGTTTATTCTTCCGATCCAAGAGCATGGAATGGTCTTCCATCTATTTGTGTCTTCTTCAATTTCTTTCATGAGTGTTCTGTAGTTCCTCGAGTACAGATCCTTTACCTCTTTGGTTAGGTTTATTCCCAGGTATCTTATGGTTCTTGGTGCTATAGTAAATGGAATCGATTCTCTAATTTCCCTTTCTGTATTTTCATTGTTAGTGTATAAGAAAGCCAGTGATTTCTGTACATTGACTTTGTATCCTGCCATGTTGCTGAATTGCTGTATGAGTTCTAGTAGTTTGGGGGTGGAGTCTTTTGGGTTTTCCATATAAAGAATCATGTCATCTGCGAAGAGAGAGAGTTTGACTTCTTCATTACCAATTTGGATACCTTTTATTTCTCTTTGTTGTCTGATTGCTGTTGCTAGGACTTCTAATATGTTGAACAAGAGTGGTGAAAGTGGGCATCCTTGTCTTGTTCCTGATCTCAACGGGAAGGCTGCAAGCTTTTTCCCATTGAGGATGATATATGTTGTGGGTCTTTTATAGATAGATTTGATGAAGTTCAGGAATGTTCCCTCTATCCCTATACTTTGAAGCATTTTAATCAGGAATGGATGCTGGATTTTGTCAAATGCTTTTTCTGCATCAATTGAGAGGACCATGTGGTTCTTTTCTCTTCTCATATTAATTTGTTGTACCACATTGATTGATTTGTGAATGTTGAACCATCCTTGTAGCCCAGGGATGAATCCCACCTGGTCATGGTGGATAATCTTTTTAATGTGCTGCTGGATCCTGTTTGCTAGGATCTTGTTGAGAATCTTAGCATCCATATTCATCAGTGATATTGGTCTGAAATTCTCCTTTTTTGTAGGTTCTTTGCCTGGTTTGGGGATCAGGGTAATGCTGGCTTCATAGAAAGAGTCTGGAAGTTTTCCTTCTGCTTCAATTTTTTGAAACAGCTTCAGGAGAATAGGTGTTATTTCTTCTTTGAAGGTTTGGTAGAATTCCCCAGGGAATCCGTCAGGTCCTGGGCGCTTGTTTTTTGGGAGGTTTTTGATCACTGCTTCAATCTCATCAAAATCAAAAGCTTCTGCACAGCAAAGGAAACAGTCAAAAAAACAAAGAGGCAACCCACAGAATGGGAGAAGATATTTGCAAATGACAGTACAGACAAAAGGTTGATATCCAGGATCTATAATGAACTCCTCAAACTCAACACACACAAAACAGGCAATCGTGTAAAAAAATGGGCAGAAGATATGAACAAAGACTTCTCCAATGAAGACAACAAATGGTTATCAGACACATGAAAAAATGTTCATCATCACTAGCCCTCAGGGAGATTCAAATTAAAACCTCATTGAGATATCACCTTACACCAGTTAGAATGGCCAAAATTAACAAAACAGGAAACAACATGTGTTGGAGAGGATGTGGAGAAAGGGGAACCCTCTTCCACTGTTGGTGGGAATGCAAGTTGGTGCAGCCTCTTTGGAGAACAGTGTGGAGATTCCTCAAGAAATTAAAAATAGAGTTTCCCTATGACCCTGCAATTGCACTCCTGGGTATTTACCCCAAAGATACAGATGTTGTGAAAAGAAGGGCCATCTGTACCCCAATGTTTATAGCAGTAATGGCCATGGTCGCCAAACTATGGAAAGAACCAAGATGCCCTTCAACAGACGAATGGATAAGGAAGATGTGGTCCATATACACTATGGAGTATTATGCCTCCATCAGAAAGGATGAATACCCAACTTTTGTAGCAACATGGACGGGACTGGAAGAGATTATGCTGAGTGAAATAAGTCAAGCAGAGAGAGTCAATTATCATATCATATGGTTTCACTTATTTGTGGAGCATAACAAATAGCATGGAGGACATGGGGAGTTAGAGAGGAGAAGGGAGTTGGGGTAAATTGGAAGGGGAGGTGAATCATGAGAGACTATGGACTCTGAAAAACAATCTGAGGGGTTTGAAGTGGCAGGGGTGTGGGAGGTTGAGGTACCAGGTGGTGGGTATTATAGAGAGCACAGATTGCATGGAGCACTGGGTGGGTGAAAAAAATAATGAATACTGTTATGCTGAAAATAAATAAATTTAATTAAAAAAATAAAAAATAAAAAAGAAGGACTTTATTAAATTCTGTTTTTTTGCATGTTATGATTTTACCAAGAATAGTAGATAACATTTTATGTTAATATATTAGCTGCGTTTCATTTCAAGTGAATTGAGGCACCATTAACTTACACAAAATAAATGTGCATATGCATGTTATACTCCTTTACTCTTGTTCTCTACTTCTGACGTTGATAGCTTGGACATAAAATAATGCTAAGAAATATACTTCTAGGAGGTGTATGAACTTTCGACATCTGTTTAAAATGAAAAAAAGAAAATACTCTGTTGAGGGTAAAAATGGACTTTAGATTTAGAGTGAAAACATAAATGGTGATTTCTGAAAAGCGCTTTTTATTTTTTAAGGTTATAGTGTTTCATACAAGTCTAATTTAACCAAATAGGACTATATATTAGTGTTGTATCATGGAAGAGAATAGAAAATAGTTACATTATAAATTCAGGGAACAGTGTTAATATCTTACAACATGTATTTATTAAAAACTGGAAGTTTTAGCACCATTTTCTGTTCCAGTTTCTATTAGATCTTTGATCATTGGTGCCTCAACTTGGATGATATTATAAAGTTCTCTTGAGGCAAAGGCTTATTACAGAATCCAAGGAATTTTCATGGGTCAAGTAACATTAAGGTGGACCCAGAGTGGAACAGCAACAGGCGGTCTCTTTTGTCCTCTAAGAGATATGAGCTATGATTTGCTACTTCTCACCATCTAAGGAATTTAAAGTAATATACAATATAATCTCATCCATCACTGTAATGTCTGGCAGGTAATGCTGTTAAAACACAACTGGCCAATAACATAATTTCTATTAAATAAATATGTTGCAGCTGCAAAAAGTTTAGTGACTTTTTGCCCATGGTCAGTTACTGAGTCAGCATAGGGCCAGGAATAGAAATAGAAAATTCAATAACTTATATATCTTCTATATTTTTGCAGCACACAGAAAAACAGTCCCTAAGATGAATGACATATAACATGCTGAGTCTTTGTTCCTCCCACTAGATTGCATTAGTGTGCCTTCATTGGTTTTTGCCCCAAGTTAATTTTACTTATTAGGTCTGTGAAAAACATGGCCATGTCCTTGGGGCCTCTGGACATGCACACCGAAACAAATCAATTATTTGAAATGCCACAGAATAAATACTATCAGAATAAGCTCCTTGGGAGAAGAAAGGTGTCATATAATTCAAAGCAATTTATAAATATCTACTTTCAGACACAGTGTGAGACCTGATCCAAACTTCTTTGAAGAAGATTTAAACAGAGCTGCTGATATTTTCTCTTGTTTCAGGTCTAGAGTAATGTTAAGGCAGCAGAGTTCAAGTATTTTCTCTAATATTGGTAGAGTAATGTAAAAATAATGTATTTACTTATGAAGGGACATACATAGAAAATTACTTTGATTCAGATAGCTCTAGCTTGTAAAGTAGAAATTTATTCCCACTGGGATAGTGGAATCTTTGTCGAGGTTTCAGTGCTGTTCTTTGAGTATTGAAAATATTTATAAAATAAAATTCTAAAGTAGATGCCTTTTAGATATTATGGGAGTAAGATCAAAATTCTAATATGTTGCTTCTAAACATGATGAGGATAATCACAGAATGGAATTATGAGTCAATATAAAACATATAAAAATGAGTCAATATTATAGCAGCTACAAAGAAAACTTCTATGAACATGAATTTTAAATAAGTGAAGTAAAAATATTAAAGTTAAGTTTACATAAATATTAGGGAAACTGTAATTATGTAATTTCAGAATTAAAGCAGCCATCTACACAAATATAAGAAAGAAAAGAATTTAACTCTAATTATCCTGAAAAACAGCATAGCTTAGGATGAAGATGAATATAAACTAGGCATTAGGATTAGAAACTGACATTTATAAAGCATCTGACTTAAAAAGTTTTAAATTTATTTTTAAGTTTATATTTAAATTCCAGTTAACATACAGCGTAATATTAGTTTCAGGTATACAAAGTATAGTCAGTGATTCAGTACCTCCATATAATACCTGGTGCTCATCACAACTGCCCTCCTTAATCCCCATCACCTATTTAACCCTCTCCCTATACCACCTCCCCTCTGGTAACCATCAGTTTGTTCTCTGTAGTTAAGAGTCTGTTTCTTGGTTTGCCCCTCTTTCTTTTTCTCCCCTCTTTGCTTGTTTTCTTTCTTTCTTTTTTAAGATTTTATTTACTTATTTCACAGACAGAGATCACAAGTAGGCAGAGAGGCAGGCAGAGAGAGTGAGGGGTGGGAAATAGGTATCCTCCTGAGCAGACAGCCTGATGTGGGGCTTGATCCCAGGACCCTGGGATTACGACCTGAGCTGAAGGCAGAGGCTTTAACCCACTGAGCCACCCAGATGCCCCTGCTTGTTTGTTTCTTAAATTCTGTATGTGAATGAAATTATATGGTATTTTTCTTTCTCTGTCTTCTTTCACTTAGCATGATTCTCTCTAGTTCCATCACTGATCATCATGGAAATACAAATCAAAACTACAATGAGATATCACTTCACACTTGTCTTAATGGCTAAACTCAACAATACAAGAACAACAGGTGTTGGCAAGGATGTGGAGAAAGGGGAATACTCTTACAGTGTTGGTGGGAATGCAAACTGGCACAACTACCCTGAAAAATAATATGGTGGTTCCTCAGAAAGTTAAAAATAGAACTACCTTCCAATCCAGCAATTGCATTTCTAGATATTTACCCAAAGAATACTGATTCATAGGAATACACACTAATACTAAATACTAAAATACTAATTCATAGGAATACATGAACCCTTATGTTTATAGCAGCATTATCTACAATAGCCAAATTGTGGAAACAGCCCAAGTGTCCAGTGACTATGAATGGATAAAGAAGACGTGAGATATATTTATATATATAAATATATCTCTACACAATGGAATGCTACTCAGCCATAAAAATAATTAACTAATCCTGCTTTCAATGTTAACATTTTGCTCTGTGCTACACACATTAAGATCACACATCTCTATCCCAAAGGAGATCAGCATTCCCAATCTAGTGAGAGACAGACAAGATAATAATTATAAGAAAGTGGAATAAATGTATTTTTTCTGAGAAAGGTATGTAAAGGATTCTGTGAGGTCCCAGAAGAAATTCTTCCTCCTTCCTATTCTACCTCTTAGTACATGTTCCCATTTTAAGACATTTTTTGTTGATTCTCTTTTAGGTCTCTGGAAGTTTACAATCTGTATAGACTTATTTTGTATATAATACTTTAAAACATCTCAGCTCTGCATTTGATTCCAGCCACTGCTCTGGCAATTCATTCTTATGCAGGTTTCCACTAACCTCACGCAGATATAACCTGAGAGCATTTTATTTCAGCCATGTGCTTAATTCTGCATTCCCATGCCAAAGCTTACTGATGCTACAGAGAACCCATCCAGCATTGATGTGTATGGAACATGGATGTGTGGGTATTCCAATCCCATAGGACCACTCTTTAGCCAACAGGGGTTGGGAGTCAGTGCCTCAGTGACTCCTTTCATAAGACTTGTCAGATGGTCTGGCAAGAAACAATAGTAAGTTGCTTGAAGTAGCCAAATCCATTGTTCAACTTTACCTACTCTCCTCTTTCACAACCCCTGTACTTAACTCCTACTTCCTGAGCTTACTTCACAAATAAATTATTTGTGCACACACCTCTGTCCCACACTGTGATTTGTGGAGAACCCCTGCTAATACAACTGGTTCTGGGAGTGGCCTTTAAAAGCACACACTTTGGATGGGATTTTAGAGTGAGATCATTTGCTGTTAAAGAGCTAATAATAATCCCATTCCTGGTCTTAAGAGGATGGATATATCTTCTGTCCTGTAGTACCATAAAAGTAGTCTCATCTGTATTGATCAGGAGTCCCCAAAGAAATAACAAATAGGATGTAGGTATGCATATAGAGATTTATTTTGAGGAATTGGCTCATATGATTATGTGGGCTGGCAATGTTGCTTCTTGGAAGGTAGGTCTAGTGCTGGAAAATTCCCTCAGTTTTTGTTTATCTGGAAAGATCTTTATCTCTCCTTCATTTCTGAAGGACAGTTTTGCCGTGTGTAGTATTCTTGGTTGGTATTTTTTTTTTCCTTCAGTTCTTTAAACATATCATCCTACTCTTTCCTTGTCTGCAAGATTTCTGCTGAGAGATATGCTAATAGTCTCATGGGGATTCTCTGGAATGTAATGAGTCACTTTTCTTGCTTTCAGAATTTTCTCTTTATCTTTGATTTTTTAAATGATTTGATTATAATGTATTTTGGCATAGACCTCTTTAGGCTCAACCTATTTAAAAAGTTTTGGGCTTTTTGAATCTAGTTGTCCATTACCCTCTACAGATTTGGAAGTTTTAGCCATTATTTCTTTGAAAAGTCTTTCTGTCCTCTTCTACCACTTCCATGGACTCCCATAATGTGTATATATATATTTTTGATGATATCTTATAGATTTTGCAGACTATTGTCATTTTCATCCTTTCTTTTTGCTCCTCTAACCAGATAATTTCAAATGACTTAGAGTTCACTAATTCTTTCTTCTATGTGACTGAGTTCAATGTTGTAGCTCTATAATGAATTTCTCAGTTCAATCACTGTATTCTTCAGTTCTAGAATTCCTCTTTGTTTTTATGGATTCTATTTATTTGTTGATCTCCTCATTTTGTTCATGTATTGCATTCCTGATTTCATTCAGTTGTCTATCTATGTTCTCTTGTAGTTCACAGAGCTTCTTTTTGATGTTAAGTAGTTTATATATCACCATTCATTTAAGGTTAATGACTGAAGCTTTATTAGTTACCTTTGGTGGTGTCGTGTTTCCCTGATTATTCATGATCCTTGTATCGATATCTGTACTTTTGAAGATATGGTCACTATTTCTGGTCTTTATAGGCTGGATTTAGCAGAGAAAGGCATACACCAGTCACCTGATGTAGGATTCTAGATGAGCTAGTTGTGGTATCTGTAGTCACCTGGAATCTCTTATGGGGGGGCCATGGCAGGTAAATGGGACCTGCTGCTGGATTCCAAAGTTGTGCAGAATCTGTTGCCAGAGTCCATGGTCAGAAGAGACCAAGCATTAGTGTTACATGGTCAGGCACACCTGCTGCTGGGGCCCCACAGTCAGGAGGGGCTGTATAGAGAGGATTTGCAGCTAGGCAAAGCCATTGGCAGAGATCCACAGTGTAGTGAAGCTATTGATGGGGTTTTGTCAGTTGGGCAGGATCAGAAGCAGTGCTCCACAGTCGTACTGGTGGGGTTCCAAAGTGGGGCAAGGATACTGATGAGGCTCCTTAAGAGGGCTGATAGGCAGTGCCCCTGGGTAAGGTAAAGCTTTTATAGTTGGGTCGGGCTCTTTAGGGACTGCATGGTTGACAGAGCCAATAAGCAGGGTTATGTGGTCTCGAGGTCAATAACAGGGCTTTGTGATTGGGCAGGGCTAGTTGAGGGGGCTTCTTAGTTGCAGGGCTGCTGGCAGGGCTCTCTAGTAGTACAGAGACTTCAGATAGCTTCTTTCTTTAGGTGGGGTGGTTGGCAGAGATCTTAATCTTGATTTTCTGGTTGGGAAAACTGGTAAAGACCTAGTGGGGCAGCAGTTACACAGGCTTGTAAAGCCACTGGTAGAGGTCAAGGGACTAGTGCCAAGAGAACACCTGCTAGCATCTAGAAGTCCTGTTCCTTTTATTTGTTACTAGCTGGTGTGCCATGGTGACTTAAGGGATAGGTAATATGGATAAAATATTTCTTTTACCCATTTTAATGTGGTTTCTGATTTATTTTTACTACACTGGTGTGTTGTAACCTTGCCTTGAGTTTTATAATTTTCACAAAGATATTCTCATTCATGGGTAGTTGCCTAACCAATCAATGTTTCTGTTGGTGGAGGCAGTGGGAATCTAGAACTAAGGGGTCTCCTATTCTTCTTTCTGACATCACTGAAATGGTCCAGTTCAAAACGTGCAGGGTGGGCTAGCATACTGAGGATCCAAGAAGTTTAGGCCAAAAGTTTTCAGGCTAGAGAGCTAGGACGGTCTAGGGTTGCAGTTCAAGTCCAAAGTCTGTCTGCTGATGGAACTTCTTTTTGCTTTTGAGAGGCCAGTCTTTTGCTCTGTTGGTTGGGGCTCACTGACACTATGTGGGGCAACTGTTGTTATTTAAGGTCCATCAACTTAAATGTTAATTTCATCCAAAAACCCTCTCATAGAAATATCTAGAAGAATGTTTGACCACATATCTAGGCATCATGACCCAGTCATGTTGACACATAAAAATAATCATTACACTCCTGTGAAGAAGGTAAATGAAGGTATGAAGGAAAAGAAGGTGTTGGGTTTTACCATAACTATTGCATTTGAATGAAAAGGGATAATGAAAATTTTAAGGATTGCGGAGTTGTCTGTCTATAGTAAACTGCTTTCAATGCACTGAGAAAAGAAAATGACTGGTTCATTTTAGGTAATGATTAATTCAAGGTATAGTATCAAAATCAGAGGTACTATATTGGCAGCTTCTGAGGACATTATCACCTATATTTTCAAAAAATATTATTCTGGAAATGAGGTCCTTCATCTAATTATAAGTGTAGCAGACCAATAAAGGATGTATAGACTTAACAGTTTCCTGTGTCAGAGACAAGAGCTTCATAAAAGGAACTATAAGCCTGAGACTTAGGTTGGAGAATGTGGGCTGGCAAATGTGTCCAGATTTCCCTAAATTCACTGTACTAGCAAAGAATCTGCATACTAGAGAAAAGGCTATTCTTATTTGGAGAACCTGTAAAAACCTCAACCAAGACCAGTAACTTAAAACACGATGCTTGGTAGTCTATAACTTCTCTTGCCAATCCCCATTTCCTTCACCCTACATTATGATGAGAGTTCAACCCGGCCTGAGCTAGAACATAAAATTCTTGGGACTCTGGATGGCTCAGTTGGTTAAGTGTCCAACTCTTGATTTCAGCTCAGGTCATGATCTCAGGGTTGTGGGATTGAGCCCTGTGTTGGGTTCCATGCTCAGCACAGAGTCTGCTGAGATTCTCTCTTTCTCCCCTCTCTCCCTATGTTCCCCCCCCCCACTCATGTGCATGCTGTCTCTCTCTGAAATCAATCAATCAATCAATAAAATCTTCAAAAAATCTTAAAAAAAAGAAAAGAAAAATTCTTTCTATGGGAGAGAAGAGTTCACAAACAAGAAGAATCATAAGATTTGGCTAATATATGCTGTCCGGAACCAGAGGAAAGTATGTAGGATCTTGAGGATATTAGAATTCAAGGGATAAATTATAAGCCTGGGTTGGGAAAAACCTATTGACATGGGGTCATGTTTAAATGTTTTGGTAAGTCCAACCTGTTTAGATATACCTCTGGTATGGCTCCTTATAGTTTGGAAATAACAATGATCCACAGCAATAAAATGGAGGTACTGGGATTGCTTTAACATAGGAGTAAGGAAGGGGCTAGAAAACTCAGGAAAATGAGAATATCTGAATGGTTTTATTCTATCAGACCAGAGAACCCCAGAACCTGAGAACTGTTTCCTGGGAGGTCCCAGAGGACATTCTCTTTACTGAGACAATAAGAAATGTTCAATAAGAAATATACCAGCATCTTGGAGGATCTCAGTGGTAGTTACTATCTGTAGGTTGGTGTGAGGAGTACAAGAGGATGCCATGAGACTGGGTTCCCTAGAATTAAAAGAATAAAGGGAATCATTGAGGCTAGACACCAGCTTGAAGCACATAACTTGCAGAGACAAATTAGATATAATTACTGAAAATGGGCCACAGAATTGAGAGTATTGAATATCCAGATTTTCCCAGATTTTCTGTGCTGACAAAGACTGAATGCTAGAGGAAAACAATCAGGGTGTTTTGTTCCACAGTGATTTCCGGGCATAGCTAATAGATTATGGTGCCCACAGTACATGATAGACAATTAACCCAATATAGTACTATCTGGGTTATAGTAACAACAACAGTGACAAAAACAGAAATACATTATCTGACAAGCAAAAGTCTGAAGTTAGACCCTGTGTTGGAAAAATTATAGTGCGTCACTCAGTTTTCAGATATAAGTTCACACACCCAGTACTCACTGCTTGAAAAGAGGTCAGATTCTACTGAAAAATACCTTTGCAACATCGACACATAGTTTGAGAGAGAAATTCAGGTTTTTCCTAGGTAGCAATTCTGGGGAAATTCAGTTTTTTCCAGGTGACAATTCTGGGGAAAAGAAACACCTAGACTGTGAGCAGAGTTTGGATAAAGATCTGAGGTTACATGGTTACCAGATGACCCAGAATGCCATTTGGATCTTCTGGATAAAGTAGGGTCTTATGGAGTCCAGGAACACTGATCCAAGTCAGTTTCATGATGAAACCCATGGTCCATGTATCTACTCTGAGAGTACTTCCCTAGCCATTGAGTGTATGTTTTGTGACCAGTGGAACTTGAAAATTCATTTCCTGACCTGTGAAATAAGAGGCCATTATTGTAGGAAGCCTCATGGGATGCCCCTTGGTCTGCTTCCTCATTCCCAGCAAAAACAGAAATTCAGAAGCAACAGTACAACCCCAGAGGAACTGCCCAGTTTAGTGCCACCATGAAAGACTTAATGGACTATGGAGAGAGGAGTTGGTAACATCATATCCCTATTTAATTTGCCTCTGTGGGCCCTCTAAACAGAAATCGATCATGACAGATTATGATGCAATAAATAAACAAATGATACTCCACTCTCAGTTCTTTTGTTGGATATGGTATCTTTATTAGGAAATATAAACACAATTTAATGGTATATGCAGGAGAGAAGGAAAATTCTGCTAGGGGAAACTCTAATGAAGTATTTTGCCTGTTACATTTTTTATTGGTACAATTCATGAAGAAAGATCCACTTTGCCCTCCTTTTTTAGTGCTTAGTCTGAGAGGGAACCCAGGAAATTAAGTCTTAGGAGGAAAAACTGCTTTCATAATCTCAAGTGTAAGCCACCAACAGGCTTTACTGATAAAACCTTCAAAGCTTGAAGAGATAAGAAAGGCAAGCATGTATTCTATTAAACATTTCAGTAAATATGTAAAAATCAGTAATTAAAAACATAGTGTTTGTAGAGTTAAAAATGCAACTCTTTTCATGCTTTAAGTATTCAGTCCCGATAAGAGTTTTAAGGATAGTTTGTTCTAAAAGATTTAAAAGTAAAACTTACATTCAGATACACATATGCACACACACATACACACACACACACACACACACACACACTATATGTGTGTGTGTTATATATCGGGAATTCTCTGTATGATTAACATTCTGGACTGTCCTAATAGTGTCAAATAATGAGAAGCCAAACATGACCCACATCTATGTTACAAAGATAGCACAGAGAAGGAAGAGTGGGAGGATGAATCACTCTTGTCTTTCTTTTATGCTCAATGGTTTTGATAAGTTCTGCAGATGATTATAAAAACAGCAGCTATCTGGGGCATCTGGGTGGTTCAGTGGTTTAAGCCTCTGCCTTTGGCTCAGGTCATGACCTCAGGGTCCTGGGATCAAGCCCCGTATTGGGCTCTCTGCTCAGCAGGGAGCCTGCTTCTGTGTCTCTCTCTCTCTCTGCCTGCTGCTCTGCCTACTTGTGATCTCTCTCTCAAATAAATAAATAAAATCTTAAAAACAACAACAACAACAACAAAAACAAGAACAGCAGTGATCTGTTTCCAAATAGCGAGATCCTTCATACTGACTCACCAGTTACACAAAAGCTAAGTATTCATAGAAGGTCTACAGGTAACCTTTACTTCTCTCTGGTCCCTTTACCAAACCTCTACTTCACTTATGACATTACTTGTTAATATTTTGCATTTCAAAATATACAGGTAAACACAAGCTTGCTAATTTTCGCTTAAACAAATAAAATTTGAAATAGATAAATGTTAAATTCTCACAACACTAACCTTAGTTTTCATATTCATAAAGCATTTTAGAATTACCCAGACATGAAAATTGGGAATGTATTTGCTTATTTGGAAGAGTCAAAAGCTGAGTCACTTCACTTTTCCTATTGCTTCCAGTTGCTAGAATACTGGCAACTCACAAAAATATATTTAACATATCCATATAGATTCCCAGCGCTGAATTGATGGGATTGTATTTTTGAACTTTATATATTGGTATTATTTCTGCGTGCTTGATTAGTTTTTGCTATTATTTAGAAGGAACACACTGAAAAGAACTAATCCACCATAAGGTGCCACAGAATAGAGTGGAACCAGCCACAGTGGTAGGTGGACAAAGCATAGGTCCTAGTGAGGATGTGAAGATGAGACCAAGGCCCGCTCTCAGGGATATTCCCATGTTCAGAAATTTTCCACTGAGTGCGCATGTGGCCACAGTGGAGAGGCCTCTTCTGATGCCCACCGTGTACTATGCAGCTCTGATGAGAAGAGCTCTCCCCCACCAATATTTGCGAGAGGAACCGCTATGACACCCTTCACATTAGAATATGGTAACTAATTAAGTTGCTTTGGGTCTTGGGCTCTGGTCATATGATAGTGATTGTACCCACATTCCAGCTCCAGTTATGGCTGCAAAGGTTATACTGGTTGTCGTCCAAGAGTCTCTCATCATGAAGTTCATGAGAAGAGTTCTCTTCACCTCCATGGTGGACAAAGCTGTAAAATCAGTACTTCCTGCTAAGTACGTATACTTAGAATGATTTCTATCCTTAACACACCAAGGCCAATTTATAGCCTTTTCAATGGTTTCAATTTGATTATATATTCCTAAGCCATAGTAGCACCATGCTCCAAGACCAAGCAGGCCATCCACCAATAAGCCTTCTTCTCATCTGATCAAATTTAAGTATTTTTCTATCAATGGCTCCAATACTGTCTCCTTGAGTTCTTGGCCAGCTTTTCCACACCAGATACCAGGTTGTTGCTAGGTGTTAAGCATATTCCCTGCTGGATGTTAAGAGCCATTGATTCTTTGTGATGGAATTCTTCACAGAGAGGAGACCTTGGTGAAAGCTGGATAGAAAACTCTGGGAAGTGGTGTCCATAAACACACAAGTCTTACAGTCAGCACAGTGGATTTACCAAGCAGATTGAAACGGTCAGTCCCTAGTCACCTCAACCATGCAGTTACCCTTCTGAACAGGCAAAATGCAGATGTGCACACCTCCCTAGCCCTTCACCCACTCCTTACTTCAAATTTTCTTAAGCTGCTGAAATTTAGAGTGCATTTACTACTTCAGCCTAGCTTATTCTGAATAATATAATATTCCTATTTGGGGCATTTCTCTTTTACTATTGGCAGCATGTCTTACGTGAGTAGTTACAAGTTAGCAATACTATCATTAGGGATGGATAAAAACAATTTATAATATACAAAATTAATTTCTCTGGTGCTTAATATTTTCTAAAAGAAAGGGCACTTGTTATAAAATAAACATAACAAATATTTTCAGAGTATTATTTTTACCAATATTTTGATCTGTATTGATAGATTTCTTAGTATTATAAATTTCTTATTGAAAAATGATTTGTAAAGGGGAAAATAGGTTTATAATAAACGTTACCTTGTCAAATATGACAATTAAAAAATTGTTCAATAATATTGAATTGATTTTGAAGAAGGTCATGTGAATACTACAAACAGACTGCTGTGGGCTGAATTATGTCTTCTAAAATTCATATCCTGAACCCTCCATGATGGGATTAGTGTCCTTGTGAAGGAGGAAATGACACCAGAGCTGTCATTGCCATGTAGGGTCACCCACAACCAAGGAAGAGGGCCATCTCCAGGAATTTCATCTGCTGGCAGCTGAATCTGAGACCCTCAGACTCTAAAACTATGAGAAATAAGTGTCCGTTGCTAAGCCTCCTGGTCCAAGTTATTTTGTTACAGCAGTTTGAGTAGACTAAGATACAGGTCTAACATTTTCTGGTGTTTTATTTCTCTAAAATCTTGGTCAGGATATTGTAAATATTTACTATTACAATTTACCCAGAGGTAAAGTGTTAGAAAACTAAACTAGAGAAGGAGCACATCATGTAATTATATATGTAAAGTATTATAGACCTTAAATAGAGCAAAATCTTCTCAGGTTCCAGTAAAAAATGTGATTCACGCAATTTGTGTATGTGCTTGTTCAGAGTCTGGAAGTTGTAACAGCGGGGTTGTAGTGGTAAGAAATGAACAAAAGAGCCCTATTTAGAAATTATGCTTTGAAATCATTAGTTAATATATCTTTTATTCTATTACTATTGGGTATAACCAAAGTTTTAAAATATCCTTACTATTCATAGAGGTATATACTCTAGTAAAGCAATGATTTTCCAGTGTATCTTCAACCATACAAAAAATTCATTATGATGGGGGAAAAAAGCCTACTCTTTCCAGGAGTGATGGTTATGTCTTTTTGGTTCTATCGTCAATAAAAATCCTAGAACTAATGAATATGAGTAATGAGAGTGAATGTAAAGATTCTGCAGAGACTTGTGGAATTGTACCATACTGATATGGGATGCTTTTCAAACAAGAAGGCATAAGGAAGGACTGAAGGCACCAGGCCATGTTAACAGGCTATTTTGTGCAATCATTTACTGAATAGTGTCCATAATTATAAAGAATATATAGAAGTGTGTGATAAAATAGCTAACTTTGGTATATATAGTAATATATAATAGTAGAAGTATTTAGCCTGTCTGCTTCCTGTGATTTGTGGTTTCTCAATGAGATAAAAGAAAATGGGAAGGGGAAAAGACATATTGCTTCGACCTTAATATCTTCTCAAAATAATTTTTAAATGAATGTGTAGTGAATCCAGTTTTCAGCATGATGGGTTTGCAGTTCATGACACATCTAGATGGATGTGTCTCTCATTTTAAACTGGTCATTGAGATTTGAGTAATTAGTTTGGAAACTAAATGCTGGAAATTCCAGCCATGGGACACCAATTATTTGTTGATTAAATTTTACTTTGGTATGGCGTTGCATAACTTTTGTGTATGTATTTTTTTTTAAAGATTTAATTTATTTACCTGACACAGAGAGAGATCAGAAGTGGGCAGAGAGGCAGGCAGAGAGAGAGGGGGAAGCAGACTCCCTACTGAGCAGAGAGCCTGATGCAGGGCTTGATCCCAGGACCCTGATATCATGACCTGAGCCGAAGGCAGAGGCTTAACCCACTGAGCCACCCACTGAGCGCCCCTTGTGTATGTATTTTTGTTTACCCTAAGCTTATACTTCAAATTTGTAGGGCTAATTGCTGATTGAATCTGAGAACATGAGTTTTATTGGTCCTATGATGTAAATACCCTTATACAATACCCCTAAATACCCTTATGCAATACCCCTAGCTTATCCAGCAAATTCTAAAATAATACTGTCTCCTACTACCACATTTGACCTTTGAGATGAATATTTTTTCCTCAAAATTAGTCAGGAGACCATTTTTTTCTTTGTATAGCTTTCATCTTTTTCTTATTTCTCAGCACTCCTTTAAATTTGCTGATACATGTAGACTTATTGACAAAGAGGAGAAAGATAAAGTGTATAGATTTGCTTAAATTATGAAATTTAATATTTTTATTCCAAATTTTATTCCAAATTCCAAAATTTCCTGAGCATAAAAATTATATTTTCTCATATGAAAGTATAATAGATGTGAACTTATTATCTTTGTATTATTTGTATTTGTATTATCTTTGTATTATTTCAGATTATCTCATAGGTCACATAAGCAGAATGCAATCCTCATCTGGTCTTTACCACTCACTAAACAAAATGTTCATATTTCTTTCTTCAGGTACTATACTAACATCTCTGGAGGCAATAAGTGTTCATTTTTTTCTTTATTTTTATTAAATATTTATTTATTTGAGAGAGAGATAATGAGTGGGGAAAGGACCAGAGTCTTCAAGCAGACTCCTCACTAAGCACAGAGCCTGATATGGGGCTTGATCTTATGACCCTGAGATCATGACCTGAGCCAAAACCAAGAGTTGGCCTTAACAAACTGAGCCACCCTGGGGTCCCCTAATCTGTCTTTGAATAGGTGAAAAAGTGTTTTCATTAACTGTTTTATTAAACTTTTACCACCTGTTCCTAGCTTTATTTAGCAGGATGCTGCTATGTCTTTCTGAGCATATGTACATTATGTCAATATGGCTGATGAAAAACAATGTATGTTATCCATTTTCCCTGAAGTCTCTGGCAGTTTGTCACTTCAAACTACATTTGTAGGCTTCAAAATAACAAAAGCATGCCTGATATTATTTATATACATGTTTTAAAATTTCACAAAAATTAAAATAAAGCTAATGTGTGGAAGGCCTTAATGAAAACATACCCTTGAAGATGTCATGGGAATTAGGAAGAAAAAGAGGCAATGGAGGTTGGAATTACAAAAATAATTTTTCTTTTTTTAATAAAATAAATTGATTAAAGAAGACTAAATGTTTGATATTTTGTAGAGGGTATGATAATGTTTGTCTATTAACATTATTTAAACATTAATGCAACATGGACAATATATTCAAGTAAAACAGTTATCCTTTTGGAAATATATTGTTTTTGTCATTTTTCAATACTAAGAGTGACAAAAAAAGTGAAATATGTCTCATTAGGTCACCAGATTTCTAGATGTCTTCTTTTATAATGGCAAATTATAAAATACAAATACATATAATAATTTTTTGTTGTTTCGAGAGAAATTGAGAGTGCAAATTGGGGGTAGCAGACCTGAGGGAGAGCGAGAATCTCAAGCAGGCTCCATGCTCAGCTCAAAGCATAATGTGGGGCTTGATCTCACAACTTGAGCTAAAACCAAGAGTCAAATGCTTAACTGACTGACTGAGTCATCCAGGTGCCCCAATGAGTTTTTTTTTTTTTTTAAACATAATAGTTGCATTACTCTTACTGTGTTGTGAAATGCAATTTTACCTATGTTCAGAGTACATGACAAGGAAATTAGTCTTAATATATTTACTTTGCTTAGATATATCTTCTGCCTCTAAGTTCTTTATATTACAATGGAACAAATATGAGTTATGCTGTTTGTTACATTTTGAAGGTAAGCGATGAGACAGCTGTATGTTTCTAAAGTGGTAGAATTTCCATGTAGCCATTGCAATTCAGGGTGAGGGTCTATCTTAGAAATATGAGAGTCAATACATGTAAAAATTAGAGGGTACTTGGGCTTAACTGGCTAAAGTCATATAAATGAAAATGTAAAAATGTTAATTTTAAAATTTATAATAAAAATTGGAAGAGAGATCAGAGTTCAGTAGTTGGTATACTCTCTTGAAAGGCAAATCACATGCAAACCAAAGACAATTAGAAAGTTGGTAGTAGGAATAGAATCAGAAGAAGATGAGTTGATCAGATAATATTAATGGCTAGTGTTAAGGATGTATGAGTAGTTACTAGTATCAGACAAATCCTTTTGTGGTTCGGAACATTCTTTTTCCAAAGTCCTGTGAGGAGTATGTATCTTGGTAGATATCAGTGGAGGAGAGAGAATTGTTGTGGACCAGGTAGTCTTTCTCCTCAATTTTAGAATGATAAGTGATCTGTTTGCAGCTTAAATCACCCCTAGGTGGGGAGAATCTGAGGATTCTAATATAGATTGAATATTTTCTCAAAAGAATCTCTGCAAGACACATGGAAATGTGACTGATTATGTCTTGAATTTGAGAATAGTAGCTCAAGAGCTGGTAAAATTCATTTTTAGGGAGAAGGAGGTGAGGTTTTTACATTCCTGCAATTTAGTGAAATAACACTCACATTCAATAGACATAGGATCCCAGATAGACAATGGTCATATTTTGGTCCTCATTTTATCCCGTCTCATACTAGCATTTGATATAGCTCACCAGTTCCTTTCTTAAAATCATTCTTTTTTTTTTTTTTTGTGGGATCATCAACTTTTTCTGTAAAGGAACAGATAATAAATATTTTAGGCTTTGCCCAAAATACAGTCTCATGTTACAGCTGTTCAACTTTGTTCTTATAGCATGAAAGCTTAGTTTTGGGGTTGTGCAAAAACAAGTAGGGTGAAAGTTTGGAGGGAGGAAATGGAAAAAAATTTAACTCACAGGCTATAGTTTTGCTAACTCTTGTTCCTTTGGAGTCTATGTCATACATCCACAATTTTCCTTCTACTTTATTATTATTATTATTATTATTATTTTCATTTCTTGTCCGTCCCTTTGGTGGCTATTCCTTCCCTACTCCCTTTCTCATTGTGGTCAACACTCTTCCCTCTAGTTAAAAATCTTTCTCTAGGTGATCATATTCATTCCTGTAGCCTTTGTTTTTATTTTATCTTATTTCATTACACTTTTTTCAGGAAATTTTTGTAGAGAAAGTAGTCACATTCTAAGCTTATAACCATTCATCATTATTTGTGCAAGGAACTGCTTTTTAGTATTCATGTATTTCTTTCATTGTGTTTCTGTGCTCTACCCTCCCTTTTTATTATAGCAAAAAAACAGAACATAAAATTTACCATTGTGACCATTTTTTAAAAAGGGTTATTTATTTGAGAGAGAGAGCAAGAACACATGAGAACATGTGTGTGTGATGGGAGGGGCAGAAGAAGAGAAAGACACACACCCCCCAACAGACTTCCCACTGAGCCCAGAGCCCACCACTGCTGCTGGATGCAGGGTTCCATCCCAGGACCCTGAGATCATGACCTAAGCCAAAACCAAGAGTCAGGTGCTCAACCAACTGAGCCATACAGGCATCCCCCAAAATCATGACCGTTTTTTAAATGTACAGTTTAGTAGTGTTAAGTATAGCCACATGGTTGTGTAATGGATCTCCAGGACTTTCATCTTGCAAATTTGAAACTTGATACTCATTAAATTATAACTTCCCTATGCCCCTTTCTCCACCTCCTGGTAACTACTGTTCTACTTTCTGGGTTTTTTTTTTTTGCCTATGAATTTGATTACCTTAGGTACCTTATATAAGTGGAATCATACAGTTTTTGTGTTTTGTGACTGGCTTATTTCACTTAACATAATATCTTCAAGTCTTATGCATGTTGTAGCTTGTGACAGGATTTTCTTCCATTCAAAGCCTGAATAATATCCCATCACATGTATATACTGCATTTTGTTTGTCCATTCATCCATTGCTGGACATTTGAATTGCTTTTTCTTCTTAGTTATCTTGAATAGTGCTGCTGTGAACATAGTTATGCAAATACCTCTTTGATACCCTGATTTATTTATTTTTGAATATATACGCAGAAGTGGGATTGCTGGTTCATATGGTAGTTTTGTTTTTACTTTTGCCAAATCTCCATACTATTTTCTGTAGCAGTTACACTATTTTACAATCCCATCAGTAGTGGGATGGGTTCCAACTTCTCCATGTCCCCAACACTTGATAGTTTCTATCTATCTATCTATCTATCTATCTATCTAGTAGCCATCCTAATAGGTGTTATCTCATTGTGGTTTTCATTTCCATTTCTCCAATTATCAATGATATTAAACATCTTTCCATGTGCTTGTTGGCCATTTGTATACCATCTTTGGAGAAACATCCTTTTCCCATATTTAAACTGGGTTATTTGATTTTTGCTGTTGTTGAGTTGTAGGACTTCTTTATATATTATATAGATTAACTCCCTATCAGATATAAGATTTCCAAATAATTTCTCCCATTCCATAGATTGCTTTTTTACTCTGTTAGTAGTGTTCTCTGGTGTATAAATTTTTAAGTTGCATATAGTCTCATTTGTCTATTTTTGCTTTTGTTGCAAAACCATTGTCAAATCCAGTGTCATGAAATTTTTCTTTCTTTTTTTTTTTATTCCTTTTAGGAGTTATATTTTTAGATCTTGCATTTAAGTTCTTAATCTGCTTTGAATTAATTTTTGTGTATAGTATAAAATAAAGGTTTGACTTCATTCTTCTGCATATGGATATTCAATTTTCCCAATACAATTTGTTGACTGTCCTTTCCTATTGAGTGGTCTTGGAATCTTTGTCGAAGATCATTTGATTACATACATAGATGTTTATTTCTGGACTCTCTATTTGATTCCAATGGTTTACTTGTCTTTATCCTGGTACCATACTGTTTGATTACAGTATTTTAAAGACATTCATTTTCACAAGTTTCATATATATTCTTCTTATTTTTCAATTTTATTTTATTTTTTTCCAGTGATCCAAAATTCATTGTTTGTGCACCACACCCAGTGCTCCATGCAATACGTGCCTTCCATAACACCCACCTCCAGGCTCACCCCCCTAACCCCCCTCCTCCTAAACCCTCAGTTTGTCTCTCAGAATCCACAGTCTTTCATGGTTTGTCTCCCCTTCTGATTTCTCCCAACTCACTTCTCCTCTCCATCTCCCAATGTCCTCCATGTTATTATTCCTTATGCTCCAGAGGTAAGTGAAACCATATGATAATTGACTCTCTCTGCTTGACTTATTTCACTCAGCATAATCTCTTCCAGTCCCATCCATGTTGATACAAAAGTTGGATATTCATCCTTTCTGATGGAGGCACAATACTCCAGTGTATATATGGACCATATCTTCTTTATCCATTTGTCCACTGAAGGGCTTCTTGGTTCTCTCCACAGTTTGACAACTGAGGCCATTGCTGCTAACAAGTTTCATATATATTCTGATAATGCTTTTTAAATTTTAATAAATGGTATATGTACAATATCATTCAGTTTTTACTATATTTCATTCAAGTCTATAATTTTAAGATCTCTATATGTTGCTGAATGTGTTTCTTCTACCTGTTGCATGATGTTTTCAAGAATGCATCTGCCTTAATTTAATTAGTGATTTCCTTAGGAATAAACAATTAGTTTAGCTCTAATTTCCTATCGATGCAAACAATTTCTAGGTGAAAATATTTGTATATGTCCTCTTAATAGACTTGTACAGCAATTTTTATATTTAGCTAAGAATGGGATCATTGTATCAGAGTTTGAAAACATAATTAATAAGAAAAACCCAGATTGCTTTTGACAATAATTGTCATTTTATATTCCCACCTGTTGTGCATAAAAATTCCCATTTTCTTATATCCTTGAGGATACTTGGTATTACCAGAGTGTTAATTAGGTTTCTAATTGTTGCCATTTTGATAGATATGAAGTGGCATGTTAATGTTCTTTTAATTTTAATGTTTATTGGTGATTTGGAACATCTTGTAATATGCTTGGACATCTTCTTTTATGAATTGCCTGTTTATATCCCTTGTCTATAATTTCTGTTGGGTTTTTTAAAATCATTTTTGTTTGTTTTTCAGGAGCTCTGGGTATATTTCAGCTATTAACCCATTGTCAGTTATAGATACTGCAAATATCTTTCCCAGTCTATAATCTGTGTATTTAACTTCATCTATAATGGCCTTTTTTGAAAAGAAAATTTAAATTTCAATACAGTCAAATCATGCTTTCTTTATCATTTGTGCTTCTTGAAGTCTTTCTTCAGCCATAGGTCACAAAGGTGTTCTACTACATTTTCATCTATTGGGTCTATAAATTTGCCATTTATATGTAGCTCAATAATTCTTCTGAATTTTTCTTTGTTCATAGTATAAGGCATGAATTTAGTTTTTTTTTTCTACTTTGAGTGTGCCAGCTCTCCTGCAGTTATCTACATAAAAATGTATTCTATTCTTGCTTTGTGGTTTACTTTTAACATGTATCAGTTTCTTTTTTTTATTTATATATTTTTTAAATTTTTTAAATTTATTTATTTTCAGAAAAACAGTATTCATTATTTTTTCACCACACCCAGTGCTCCATGCAATCCGTGCCCTCTATAATACCCACCACCTGGTACCCCGACCTCCCACACCCCCGCCACTTCAATCCCCTCAGATTGTTTTTCAGAGTCCATAGTCTCTCATGATTCACCCCCCTCTTCCATTTTACCCCAACTCCCTTCTCCTCTCTAACACCCCTTGTCCTCCATGATATTTGTTATGCTCCACAAATAAGTGAAACCATATGATAATTGACTCTCTCTGCTTGACTTATTTCACTCAGCATAATCTCTTCCAGTTTCTTATACATACATAGTTTTATTTCTGACAGCTGTATTCTATTTTAGTGGTCTGCTTATCTGTTCTACAATATCATATTATTTTAATAGCTTTGGATTTTAGTTATCAGTATATTTTTAAATATGTCCTTGTTTTAGTTTTCAAAGATGATTAAACAATTTGCCAATCATTATTTTTTATTTCAATATAATTTTTCCAAATTCCTCTAAAATTCTTCTGAGACTGCATGGAATTTTATTGAATTCAAATCATGGAGTATTGGATTCCTTACAATGTTTATTAAGAACATTAATAAACATATATTTCTCCACATATTGATGTCATATTTTTTATCTTTTATTTAAAATTCTTATGAGGTGATTTTATGTGTTCTATGATAGGTTATTTCTTAGATTCTTTACAAATTTGTTGTTGTAAGAATAGATTGCTCTTTTTTCTCTAAGTTTTCTATGTTTATTGAGGATATAATGAGATGTTCTAGATAGATGATCTTATCCTATGAAAAGAATGACAGTTTTACAGATTCCTTGCCAATTTTTAGAGCACCTGTGCATTTTTCTTTCTTATAGGATTATCTGAGTACTGGGTCTACCACTTACCAGTTTTATCAGTTCGGGTATAACCAGGAGTCAGAAACCAAAAAATGATTTGACAACTAATAAAAAGAATTATTCACAGGGATTGAAATAACAAGAAATTGATTATTGAGGAGTAAAATACTAAAAAGAGTAGAGGCTTCGCATGTATAGGAAGCAGCCACATCCATAAGGATAAGAAAGAATACCCAAGGAAGGAAAACATCTAGAAGACCCTCCTACCCCAGGACTGAGATCCCAGCTTCATTGGAGATAGTGCAGCCATGGCTTACCAGCCAGCAGATGTTGGCTGATGCTGCAGGGCTATCCAGGAGTGTTCTGGACGGATTCCATGTCCGCAGTATTTGCTAGGAAGACATTCTGTAGGGTGCTGTGGGAACCCGCCCTGAGGATATGCTACACCTTAGAAGCCTCTGTGAAGCTGCTCTTTGGGAATGCCTGGCAGAGCCTTTTATGGGGAAGTTGTTGGTTCACAGCCCTCTTGGGGCCTCCCCAAGTGTAATCTGTGTAATCTGAAACTGGCCCCTCTACCGCTGGGCAAGGACAGACTGAAGAAAGAGGCAAGTCACTCCAGGTTGGTAGGTGGCAGTTTCGATTTAAAAAAAAATAAATAAATAAAATAAATAGGTGACTTGTCTTGAGTGGCAGCAAGACCAATAGCTCCCTGCACTCCCCTGCCAAATATTAGAAGCTTATAAAGAGGCCTTAACTGGGTGCAGATGTCCCCAATACCACATAATTGTGTGTCCTTGGAACAGCCTCTGGGAGTAGAAAAGGCAAGTACAACTCCTATTCCAACAACAGGAAGGGGGATGAGGAACCTCTGATTGGCCAGGTCCAGCTCAAGGGTCACCTGGCAGTCACTTTTTTCAACGACCTTCCCCGCCAGAAGCGCTGGGTTAGCAGCATTCTGCTGGGAAGCCATCTGAGAGGATGATGGAGAAACTGTTCACAGCAGCTTCATACCCATGATTCCTCACTAATAAGCCCCCAGAGAAGAAGCTGTGCATCGGGCATTGCCACGCGCTGTTGCCCAGTGGGTGCTGGGCATGCTGCAGGAGTCCGGTACGGCAGAAGCTGTGAGGCATATCCTCCAGGAGCCGGTTTGGAGGAGCCTGTGAGAACTGGGAGAAGAAACCCCTCCCTTGCAGTGTGCCATCAGTACCTCTTACTGAAATAGCTTCATACCATACAGACTGCAAAGAAGACATATGTACAGGGGGGCTATGAGTGGAGTTGTGCTTTCCCAAATTCATCTAACCCTTAGTCCCTCAGAATCGATTGTGTTTGAAGACAGGGTCCTTTCTTTTTTGTTTTTTTTGTTTGTTTGTTTTTAAAGATTTTATTTATTTGACAAACAACGATTATAAGTAGGCAGAGAGGCAGGCAGGTGGGGAAGCAGGCTCCCCGACGAGCAGAGAACCCAATGCGGGGCCGGATCCCAGGATCCTGGGATCACGACCCAGAGCAGAAGGCAGTGGCTTTAACCTACTGAGCCACCCAGGTGCCCCAATAAGATAGGGTCTTTAAATAGATCTTTAAGGTTAGATGAGTCATTATGATGGGCCCTAATCCACCATTTCTGGTGTTCTTATGAGAAGAGGAGGCTAGGATACAGACATGTACAAAGGAATACTTGAAGGCAATGGGAGAAGATGACCATCTACAAGCCAAGGAGAGAGGCCTTAGAATGAAACCCACTCTGTGGAGACCCAATCTCAGACTCCTAGCCTCCAGAATTATGAGAAAATAAATAAATAGAAAATAAATTTCTGGGGTTTAACCCAGTTTGTGGTACTGTGTTACGGCAACTCTTGCAAACTAACACACAGGGTCTATTTTTATGACGAGCAGGCAGTGAAGCGCAGCTGTGTGGATGGGACATTACAAATGGATAACTGACACATGAGGTTTATAAGCTTAGAAAGTTAAAAACATTCTCTGAACCTGTTTTCTTATCTTAAAAAAATGGAATCCTTGCCAACATGGAAAGCTTTTTCCCCCAAACTCTTAAGAATTACTTCCATTTTCTCCCTCTCAATCACCCAGAAGACTTTCTTATTCAGGTAGACCCCAACCTTTGGAATCAGAAAAATTTGTTCATTTTGGCACTGATTAGCTCTGTGACCTCAGCTAAGTACTTAACTCTGTGAACCTCACTTTCTTCCTATGGAAAATGAGGGTTATAAAACTTACTGCATTGTGATGTTGTAAGGATGAAATGAGAGAATACATAGGTATAAAACACACAGCACCATGCTTGGTGCACAGTTAGCGCTGGTTAAATTGCAGAACATTGTTATCTTTGTCACGCTGATGTTTAATAGAATGGCTCTTATTAATCTGTGAAACAAGTATTTGTTACTGAACAAGCTGGACTGAATAGATTTTCAAGGGGAGAATTGTAGACATAAGAACAGGCAATGTATGTGTATGTTGGGGAGTGGGAACTACGCTTAGATAGAGTAAGTATCTTCCTGGGACCTTTAAAATCATAAAAATATCTGTGATCACATGTAGCGAGGTAGGTGTGGATGGCCAGCCACACACGAGTATGTTGCCATTCTAGGGGTATAGGGAATAATAGATTTCCCTGAATACCCAAGAAAGAAAACAACAACAAAAACAACAAAAAACCCAAGCAAAGAACGAACCTCTTGAAACAAAATGGAAATGATTTAAATATGTCACCCCCAAAGAGTGAAATCTCTGAAAAAGGAACTAGACCCAAAAAAGGGAAACCCATCAAGCTCAACTTGTTTTCAGAAAGTCCCTAATTAAATTATGACAGCAAAATCCAACAGGTACAAAACAAATCTGATTTTAATACCTATCAAACTCTTAACTCTCGTTTTGGGACAGCTTTAATAAGGGCTCCCCCACTCTTTTATATTTTAGAATCTTTCTCTTAAGATAACATGACAGGAATCAATAAGTTTATGTTAAATCTTAGATCTAGAACAAGGTCATGCAAAGTCATATGTCTTCAATAAACTGATTCAAGCTGAACTTGTGTATTAGTGCTGAGGCGTGAACAAACATAGGGCTTTTCAACACCAATGCAGGGAGAGCAACGCACAATTAGATGTTGAGATTTCTAATGCTAAGTGAACAGAACTGAGATTTCAAAAATTAAAAATGTGACTGCTAACTTTTGCTCTCAAGGTACAGACCGTCACACACATAATTACAAGATTTACTGCTTAATATCCTCTTAACCACTGAAAGTGATTCTGTTTATGTTAGGAAAAAGAAGCCAAGTAGAAAGGTCATTATGTTGTGTCTGCTGTTCTCACTCCTAATATGTGAGTCTCATTTATAAGTAGAGGAAAAAATCAATAACCCTTTTAAGTTGCCTTGGATTCCAAGTGGAAAATGCTTTAACCCACTGCACTGTGGTGACTTAGAGCCACTGTGAGATATTATGCAATGTTGTTTCACCAAGGATCCCAGCTCACTTCAATAGCTCTTGATTGCATTGTTGAGTCTGTCTCGGCTGGTGAAGCAAATGAATGCTTTCACTGCTTCCTCAAAGTCTAACTCTTTTATTCATCAGTTCTTCTTTATCGTTTTCTTAAAAGTAACTTTTGATTTTATAGAAGTCACCTGGAAGATTAAAGTGGTTTCAGAAACACAGTTCCAGCAGCCCACGAATGGAAAACCTTCAGGCTTTTAATTTAATTATGTCCAACGAATATTGGCTAAGCACCAACTCTGTGTAACTTCTCACATATGAGGTGTAACAGCTGACAAGGAATGGGTAAGACAGTTCCTGTTCTCAACAAGCTTTAATTAACAGTGGAGAATGAATTAATATATGTACAATTTGATGTCCTATATAAATGCCATATTAGTAGAGGGGAAAAAAAATGATGTCCTACACACATCAAGTTACAGGGAAGTAAAGGCTTTAGGAGCCTTGAGGGATAGATGAAAATTTGAAATGAAGAAGCAGGGAGATTGCTATTTGGGGGCAAGGCAATTGATAAGTAAAAATGAAGGCAGAATAAAGACCAGACCTTTCCCAAGCTATAGCCCAGGTAATAGAAACAGATGAATTTGAAAAGTAGTTGGAGCCCAGGTTGTGAAGGATTTTAAATATGGTGCTTTCTTGGGAAAATGACTAATATGATCCAGACAAAAGACAAGAAGGAAGATTGCTCTGCTAGTAGAGGAAGACTACTGTCATCAGTTAGTATTGGAAAGGAAGAACAAGGCAAGTAAAGACACAAAATAGATTAGACACAGGTGCTTTTGAAGTATATCACATGTTGATTAATTAAAGATAGAACTATTTTCCCAGGACAAGTTCTGAATTTATCCCCCCACAATGTGTGTCTTAATGCCACTTTCCATGAAATGTGTGAGTTTAGTGAGAGTGAGGAAATGCCTACATGCATATGTACCAGCTAATGGTGGACACTGTTCTGGATACTCTCCATGTTTCATTTCTAATAGCCACAGCAATTACTTAGGTAGGCATCAATAACTTCATTGTACAGATAAGGAGCTAAGGCAGAGAGTGCAGGTAACTTGCAAAATGTCAGAGAATAATTAAGTAGCAGGGTTGCGATTTGAGCCAAGTATTTCTTTTTTTTTTTTTTAAGATTTTATTTATTAATTTGAAAGAGAAATCACAAGTAGATGGAGAGGCATCTCTCTCTCCAGAGAGAGAGATAGGGAAGCAGGCTCCCTGCTGAGCAGAGAGCCCGATGCGGGACTCAATCCCAGGACCCTGAGATCATGACCTGAGCTGAAGGTAGCGGCTTAACCCACTGAGCCACCCAGGCCCCCTGAGCCAAGTATTTCTGACCAAAGCCTGTGCTCATCCTCCCGAGGCTTGAATCATTTCTTTCCTGCCTTGTCTTAACTCAACATCTTTTTGCCTATTTCTCAATGTCTTAGCTTCTTTATTAATAAATTAGGGCAATGACTTCAAATTTGTTGGGTTGTTTAAATTAAAACGAGAGGCACCTGGGTGGCTCAGTGAGTTAAACCTCTGCCTTTGGCTCAGGTCATGATCTCAGGGTCCTGGGTTCGACCTGCATATCAAGCTCTCTGTTCAGTGGGGAGCCTGCTTCCCCATCTCTCTCTGCCTGCTGCTCTGCCTACTTGTGATCTTTCTGTCAAATCAATAAATAAAATCTTTAAAAAAAAATAAAATGACTGTCTCAAAGTTAGTGCTCCATAAACTTCCTTTTTGAAGGAGGATGAAATTAAGGAGATTGTAAAGAAGAATCTATAGAAGTTGTTTAAATGATGATACTTCCTTGTCTTTAAGTAAATGCTACTATTCATCAGTGATTTAAAAAAAATTCTTTTATTTTAGTTTTAATAGCCACTCCATAATCCATCTTTAGTTCATATCATTTTATTATCCCAGATTCTTTTTAATTTCTCTACCTCATCCCATATGTTGCATATCAAGTAATAACCCCACAAAATACCTGAATATGAACATGTGAATGTTCTGAGCAGTATAGTTTAATTTATTCTATATACCTTAAACAGTATAGTTTAACGTATTCTATATACCTTACTTTAATGTCCATTGGTGAAAGATTAGGTGACTCTGAATTGATTTGCCTTCCATTTATTTGTTTTCCATATGCTTTGACAAATAGGAGAAGGAGGTAAGGCTGAGTGTCTCCAGAGTGTCTCCAGGCTGAGTGTCTAGTAGAAAATTTGATGCAGACTGTGGAGCAATGTGTTAAATATATATGTGCCAATAAAGATGTATTTTTTAACTGTAGTGTTTACAAAAAAATAAAAAGAATATGATGTACAACAAAACATAATTTATATAAATTAAAAAGATGTGTATACAAGAAAGAAGCATTTTTAAAAAACACATACCAACACAATCATGTTAAATGCATTAGAATATTTGCCTGTGGTAGAGGGGGAAGAGCCTGGGCTGTGGGAATATACTGGAATGATAAATAAAACAAGTGTGGGTTTGTGTGGGCCAATGCTGATAATGTACCATGAAATGAGTCCTATGATTAGTCAACCTTCTGCACCAGAGTCCTTTTGAAATTAGTAGGAGAATGGACTTCTGATGAAACTTTCAAAGAGAAGGGATTTAAGCTTGAGTCAAAGAAATTATCCTACATCAAAAAGTGGGAAGTATTTAAAAACATAGTCTCTGATGACACAGGGATAAACAAGAAACAGCAGCATGAAGATTAAGGATGTAAAACTATTTCTGGGCAGTCTCCATAGAACCTTACTTTTTTCCTGAATAATTTACTTTCCAAGTTCAAGTCTACTCCTTGGAAGCAGCAGGGTTCAGGAAGAAAGCAGGGATCTTTGGAATCAAGAATTGTTGGATTTACAGTGGAAAAAAGACAGTCTCTTCAGTGAATGCTGCTGGGAAAATTTGTCAGCTATGTATAGAAGAATGAAACTCGACCATTCTCTTATACCATACACAAAGATAAACTCGAAATGGATAGACCTCAACATGAGGCAGGAATCTATCAAAATGCTAGAGGAGAACATAGGCAGTAACCTCATCAACATTGGCCACTGCAACTTCTTTTAAGACATGTCTCCAAAGGCAAAGCAAACAAAAGTGAAAATGAATTTTTGGGACTTCATCAAGATCCAAAGCTTCTGCACAGCAAAGGAAACAGTCAACAGAACAAAGGGCAACCCACGAATGGGAGAAGAAATTTGCAAATGACACTAAAGACAAAAGGCTGATATTCAAGATCTATAAAGAACTCTTCAAACTCAACATTCAAGGAACAGATAATCATGTCAGAAAATGGACAGAAGACATGAGCAGACACTTCTCCAAAGAAGACATACAAATGGCTAACAGACACATGAAAAAATGTTCATCATCATTAGCCATCAGGGAGATTCAAATCAAAACCACATTGAGATACCACCTTATACCAGTTAGGATGGCCAAAATTAACAAGACAGTAAACAACGTGTGTTGGAGAGGATGTGGAGAAATGGCAATCTTCTTACACTGTTGGTGGGAATGCAAGTTGGTGCAGCCACTTTGGAAAACAGCGTGGAGATTCCTTAAGAAGTTAAAAATAGAGCTTCCCTATGACCCTGCAATTGCACTCCTGGGTATTTACCCCAAAGATACAGATGTAGTGAAAAGAAGAACCATCTGTACCCCAATGTTCATAGCAGCAATGGCCACGGTCGCCAAACTGTGGAAAGAACCAAGATGCCCTTCAACAGACGAATGGATAAGGGAGATGTGGTCCATAGAAGTTGGGTGAGCCTGGTGGTGGGAATTAGGGAGGGCACGTATTACATGGAGCACTGGGTGTGGTGCATAAACAATGAATCTTGGAACACTGAAAAAATAAAATAAAAAAAAAAAGAGAATTGTTGTATTTAAAATGCAGAGTTTATAACTTCTTGTTGAAGACCAGATCATGCTACTCAATCTCTTAAAATTTGAGAATATCCATACATAAAAAAGCTACTTTACTGTGTTGATGTGAGAAATAAATAAGTAAAATACTTAACTGTCTAGCAGAGGGCTAGGTCAAGATAAGCACATGATCAGTGGTAGTTTCTATATGCTTCATCTTTCCCAGATATTGCTACTCATGGCATTCATTCAAAAACCCTGAGTGAGTCACTACTGTGGTTTATGCACTGGATATTCAAAAATGGAGGAGACATACCTATGCTTTCAACATCCCTGTAGCCTAGTGGAAAAAAACAGAGTTAAACTAAAAATTATAGGTTGAGAAATACAATGATGAAGGTAAATACTGGGTGGTAGAGGGACAGACAGAAAGGGACTAAGAATCAGAAAACATATCTTGGAGGAGAAAACTCGAGTGCTATCATGTAGATTTAGTAAGAGGTAGTAAGGATGCAAAATTCCAGAAGAAACCTTTTGTGTGAGGAAAAGTTCTAAACCTCTATCTAGCTCATGGCCATTCCAGTTCATAAGAACTGTAAATGAGTATTTTAGTTGGCCTTCTATTATAAGATATTATTTTCTGGTAAATTAATTGATAGTTTCTGAATACTTAACTATGTGATAGAATTGCCTACTGGCTTCCCCAAGCTGACCCATTTCCACACTTTTCCCTTTTTTATGTAACTTATTTCATTATGCTTTGCTAAGAAACTTGATGGGACAGTGTGAAGCTAATCTTGTTTTCCATAACGTTGTTTTTTTTTTTTTTTTAGAGCTTTGAAAACCTCGGGAACTATTTTTCTAAACTCTGATTTAATCCATATACATTTGTTCAGTGTTTGTGTGTCATGCTTCTTTTTGTTAAGTGAATATTATTTCAAACATACACTTAAACATTTGTGTATATTTACACACACACACAGGCATCTTTTTCCTTAAAAGGATAAAATAAGAAAGGCTATGTTTGGAGAGGGCACTATAAACCCAATATGTGATAGTGATGTTAAAAATTTTTCCTTTACAACTTCTACTGAGATGGAAAGACTTTCCTGAAACAACATTTAGTGTTTGTTTTTAAAACAAACCCACGGGTTTACTTTGTAAAAACTCATGAATGTTTTTTTATTCATCCCATATCCTTTTCAGGATCATTCCATGCCAAAGGAAATATGATTAAGGCCGCTCAGGAAGAATCTTGGTCGGCAATAAAATACAATGGATATATCTTGTGGGGATTTCAAAAAGGAGAATGCAAAAATCTGCATGGACATCCTTGGAGGAGCTAGTTATACCTCTTTTTTTTTTTCAATTTATTTTCCGAAAAACATTATTCATTATTTTTTCACCACACCCAGTGCTCCATGCAAGCTGTGCCCTCTATAATGCCCACCACCTGGTACCCCAACCTCCCACCCCCCTGCCACTTCAAACCCCAAACTCTTGTCAAATGGTAACTCAGACTTTAAAAAATATGTTCACTTTCAGATGGATAACAATAACTTAAATTTAGCTCCAAAGCTTCTGCGAAAAAAAAAAAACAAAACTAAACTAAGTCCTAAAATTTTTATAAAGCCCAGTGGCAATACTAAAGCTGATATTGACAAAACACTTAAATAGATCTATTCCGTGTGTGTTCACTTTCATGGTTTAGATAGTTTAAGATGTAGTTTATTCTGGGAGTTTTTCTCTCCTTGCCTTAAATATTGACTGACTTTGAAATAAAATATGTTTATGATGAAACCTATGGGAAAAGAGTTCTATTGAAAGCTGCCTCTCCATCCCGACTGAAGAATGTATCAGAGTTTAGAACTTGCTTTGATGTCAGTAGAAATGCTGCATACTGCAGAGAGAGATATGGGCAGAAAGTGAACATGGTTAGAAAAGGAGAGGAGTATTTGGCGTCTAACGTTTTAAGGTTAGACACAGAATAAATATCTTCTCCAAAATACATTCCAAACCACGTAAATCACATTGATTCACATATTTCTCCTTCTCTTTGGAAACCTAAACAAATAATTATGAGTTTCCCTACATGTTCAATGTGAATGTAAAGAGTGCCACATCCAGGTTGCATTCTGCAGATATCTGTTTTAATAGCTCAGTTGATATGAACCAGTCAATGGTATTACCTGAGTGAAATACACTAAAAAAGGCAGTTAGTGGAGAAATGGAACAGACTAGTTTGAAAAGTCTCTGTCACAATTTGAGATTTTTTTTTCTTTTAAATAAAGACTTTTATTTGGAGAATTGTCACAGTTTGCATATATTGTTGTCTCTTAAAAGTAGATTTGTAAGAGAAAGCAGATGTGGCTTTGCAAGAAAATAAATATTAATGATGTTGGCTACCTCAAGGAAAGAACATTAAGAATATCTTTCTTTGTGTATGTGTGTTTGTTTCAGGCAAACTGTAAAGTTCACACATTTCTCTGGAATGTCTGGATGGCCTTGCTAATGCCTGGCAAGTTTTCAAAGAATGCTGAGTGACATGCTTTTACCTTGGCTTTTTAGGTGCCTTCTTCATGTGCGCCTAAGTTCAACTTTGGTCTCAGTGATTGGCCACTAATCTTTCTTCAACCTTGGGTTCAACTTCAGTATTTGTGAAGCTAAATAGTGAATGCTTAATACCATGTCATTTTTTCATCAGCAGCTGATTTGCTCCCAAAGGTTATCATCACATTCAGTTAATTTTAGGAACATAAGCAGATATATCATTTTATTTTTGACATCTGAATATGCATTTTAGATGGATAGAATATTCTAGATATCAGTTGGGGTGGAAAATAACCTTAAATGTTTTCTATGTTGAAAATCCATTAATCATTGAAAAGTATAGATATTATTTCAAAGTTAAAATATATCACTAATTGATGGCACATAAAGTGATTGAGAACTTCAAGTAAGTAAAGTAAGGGACTAGCATTTACAGCATTAAACTACTTTAATATTTTAAATTTGAAACTACTTACAGTTAGGACATTAATTAGAACATGACATTTTCAAGAAAAGTTTTTCTTGTGAAAATTAATTATAAACAGAATATCCAGCCAAAACATACTTTGTTCTCACTAATTAAACCTCAAGACAATAGCTTCTAAACAAATAGTTTAAGAAGATAATTCCTTCTAAATGTGAATATATGGAGACTAAACATTCAATCAAGAGTTTGAATTCAATAGCAGAATGAAATAATGACTAATTCTGTGCTGCTACTTTTCTCATTGCTTAGGTATTTCTGAGTCTTTCACAGTTTACATTACACTGAGTGTGATAGAAAATATATTTCCAGAATGGAAAAGTTTTATAGAAAGTGTCATGAATTTTGTCAGTGATGGTATAGCAAGTATGAAGATTCATGTGTGTGTTCATACTCATTAATTATATGTTCATAGAGTAGCTGTTACCCCCCATAATATAAGCAGATAACTGACCTTAAGTCAAAGACAAGCTACATGAAATAATAGAGTTACAGAAGGTCCTCAACTTACTAGGGTTTGGCTTATGATATTTTGACTTTACAGTGATGCAAAAGCAACATGCATTCAATAGAAATTATCCTTTGAACTTTAAATTTGTTATTTTACCAAGCTAGCAATATGCAGTATGATACTCTCATGATGCTGGGCAGTGGCAGCAAGCCACAGCTCCCCATCAGCCACATGATCATGAGGGTAAACAATAGTCTGTACCCATATAACTATTCTGTTTCTCACTTTGAGTACAGTATTCAATCAAATAACATGAGATATTAAATAGTTTATCATAAAATAAGCTTTGTCTTAGATGATTTTACCTGACTGTAGGCTGTTGTTATTGTTCTGAGCACATTAAATAGTTTTGGCTAAGCTATGATGTTTGGAAGATAAAGTTTATTAAATGCATTTTCCAACTTACAATATTTTCAACTTATGATAGGTTTATCAGGCTATAACCCTATTGTAAGTTGAGAAAGTTATTTTTCAATGACTTTTAAAAAAGATTTTATTTATTTATTTGACAGAGAGAGAGATCGCAAGTAGGCAAAGCAGCAGGCAGAGAGAGAGGGGGAAGCAGGTTCCCTGCTGAGCAGAGAGCCCAATGAGGGGCTTGATCCCAGGACCCTGTGATCATGACCTGAGCCAAAGGCAGAGGCTTAACCCACTGAGCCACCCAGGTACCCCTCAATGACTTTTCAGATGTTCTTTACATATTATAAATATGTGCCAACAAATTGGTCAACCTAGAAAAAAATGGGTAAATTCCTAGAGTTTTCTCAGACTGAATCATGACGAAAGAGAAAATCTGAATAGACCAATTACTAGTAAGAAGATGGAATCAGTAATCAAAATCCTCCCAACAAACAAAGTCTAGGACCAGAGAGCTTCACTGGTGAATTCTAGTAAGCATTCAAAGAAGAATTAATACCAATCCTTCTCAAACTCTTCCAAGAAGTAGAGGGGAGAACACTTCCAAACTTATTTTACAAGGCCAGCATTACCCTGATACCAAAACCAGACAAGGACACCAGAAGAAAAGAAAATTACAGGTCACTATCCCTGATGAATCTAGATGAAGATATCTTCAACAAAATGTTAGCAAACTGAATTCAAATATACATTAAAAAGATCATATGCAGTAATCAAGTGGTTTTTATTCCAGGGATACAAGGATGCTTAAATATGTGCATATCAATCAATGTGATGTACCACATTTGCTAAATGAAGGATAAAATTTATATGATCACTTCAATAGATGCAGAAAAAATAAACGGTTGACAATAACCATTTGTGATAAAAACTTTCAACAAAATGGGTATGGAGGGAATATACCTCAATGTAATAAAGGCCACTTATGACAAGCCCACAGCTAACATCATATTCAGTGGTGAAAAGCTAAAGGTTTTCCTTTTAATATCAGAAACAAAACAAGGATGCCCACTCTCACCACTTTCAATTAACATAGAATTGGAAGTCCTAGTCACAGGAGTTAGGAACGAAAAATAATTAAAAGTTATCTAAATTGGAAAAGAAGTAAATTTGTGACTATATGCAATGACATATTATATATACAAAACCCTAAAGACTGTGCCCCAAACATGTGACAATCAGTAAATAATTCAGTAAAGTTGCAGATATAAAATCAATATACAGAAATATGTTGCATATCTGTACATTAATAGTGAAGTATCAGAAAACAAATGAAAAAAAAACTCATTTACAATTATATAAAAAAAATACATAGGAATAAATTTAACCAAGGATGTGAGAGACCTATACATTGAAGACTGTAAGACACCAATGAGAGAAATTAAATAAGACACAAATAAATGGAAAGATATTTGATGCTCATGGATTGAAAGAATCACAGTTGTTGAAATCTCCCTTCTACTCAAAGCAATGTACAGATTCAGTGTAATACTTATCAAAATTCCAATTGTTTTTTAATAGAAATAGAACAAATAATCCTAAAATTTGTATGGATGCACAAAAGGCCCCAAGTAGTCAAAGCAATCTTGAGAAAGAACAAAACTGGAGGCATGACACTCCTTGATTTCATACTCTACCACAATGCTGAAGTAATCAAAACAGTATGGCACTGTCCTAAAAAGAGACATATAGATCATGGAACAGAATAGAGATCCCAGAAGCAAATCCACATGATATGGTCATTTAATTTACAACAAAGGAGACAAGAACATGCAATGGGGAACAGACAGTCTCTTCAATAAATGGTGTTGGGAAAACTGGATAGGCACATACAAAAGAATGAAACTGGACTACTATCTTACACTATTTGTGA
This sequence comes from Neogale vison, assembly GCF_020171115.1. Classification (NCBI taxonomy): domain Eukaryota; kingdom Metazoa; phylum Chordata; class Mammalia; order Carnivora; family Mustelidae; genus Neogale; species Neogale vison. The sequence continues at coordinate 26,486,671 of NC_058096.1, forward strand.
AAATTAACTCTAAACATATTAAAGACTTGAATATAAGACCTGAAATCATAAAACTCCTAGAAGAAAACATAGGTGATAAACTCCTTGACGTATGATTTTTGCTGACTCAAAAAACAAAGGTGGCAAAAAAAACCCCAAAAAACAAGTATAGCCATATCAAACTAAAAAGCTTCTGCACGGTAAGGAAAACCATCAACAAAATAAAAACGTTAACCTACAAATGGGAGAAAATATTTGCATATCACCTATCTGATGAGGAGTTAATATCCAAAACACTACAACTATGAATCAACTGCAAAAAAATTTTTTTTGATTAAAAAATAAGAAGTGGATCTTTTTCCAAAGAAGACTTACAAAAAGCCAGCCGATGCATGAAAAAATGCTCAGTATCTCTAAACATCAGGGAAATGTAAATCAAAACTACAGTGATTTATTACCTCATACCTGTTAGAATGGCTGTTATCAAAAAGGTAATAAATAACAAAAGCTGGTGAGGATGTAGAGTGAAGGGAACCCTCCTGCACTATTGGTGGGAATGTAAATTGGTTCAGCCATGTGGAAAACAGTACTGGATTTCCTCAAAAAATTAAAAAAAAGAATTACCATATGATCCAGGAATTCCACTTCTGGGCATTTATCTGAAGAAAATGAAAGCACAACTTGAAAAGAATATATACGTCCCCAAGTTTATTGAAGGATTATTTATAATGGGCAAGATATAAAAACAACCTAAGTGTTCACTGATGAATAAATAGATAAAGAAAAGATGGTATAAGTTTGTAAGATAGAATATTATTCAGTCATAAAAAAGAATAAATCTTGCCACTTCCAGCAACATGAATAGATGTTGAGGGCATTATGCTGAGTGAAATAAGTCCAAGACAAATATCACAGGATATCACTTATATGTGAGAAAAAAAACAAACCAAACAACTCCTAGATAGTGAAAGCAGATTGGTGGTTGCCAGAGGTGGAAGATGAGGAGTGGGTGAAATGGGTAAAGGGAGTCAAAAGGCAAAAACATTCCGTTTAAAATAAACGTCATGGGTCCTGGGATCGAGCCCCCCATCGGGCTGTCTGCTCAGCGGGGAGCCTGCTTCCTCCTCTCTCTCTGCCTGCCTCTCTGCCTGCTTGTGATCTCTCTCTGTCAAATAAATAAATAAAATCTTTTAAAAAAATAAATAAATAAAATAAAATAAACGTCATGAGGATGTAATGTACAGTGTTGTGACTATAGTTAATAAACTATTGCGTCTTTGAAAGTTGTTAAAAGAGCAAAAAGTTCCCATCACAAGGAAAAGAAAATTCTGTAATTATATATGACAACCGATGACTTACTGTGGTGATCATTTCACAAAATATACAAATATCAAATAATTATGTTGTAAACCTGAAAAGAAGCCACTGTTGTATATAAATTACACCTCAGTGATTTTTAAAAAAATCCTGCTGGAACAAAGAAAATCTTACAGTATGCATAGTTAACATTACTGATATAGCAACACATAACCAAGAGTTGCCCACAGAGTACAATGGCTAGAACCTGCTTGTGAAATGGGAAAATTGTCAATGTTTCTTACATGTTACCTGCAGTAAGGATCCACTTATTAGTCCCTTCTAGGACTGATGCTAAAATTGGCATATAGGTAAGGAGAGCAGAGCTACACAGAGAAATTCTAAGATGATTTTGCTACTTTGAAATCCAATTACACTGTTCCAGGCCACATTTCCAGATCTAAGATTTAAGAGCAGAATTTTCTCAAGGGATCTTTTGAGATTGCAAATTCATTTAAAAAACATTAGAAATAAAAATGTAAGCAAGGGCTATAATTTTTTTTTTGAAAATTTCTTTTTTAACAGACTTATTGAGATATAATTCATCTATCATGTCATTCACCCACTTACAGTGTATACTTCAGTGGGTTCTAGTGGGTTCTATAGTAGCTGACTTGTGCAACAATCACTAAAGTTGATTTTAGAACATTTTCATTACCACAGCAAGAAACCCTGCGACCCCTTAGCTGTCATTCTCCGGCCTTCCAGCCTTCCCTCTGGATCCAGGTAACCCCCAATCTGCTTTTTGTCTGTACAGATTTGCCACTCTGGACATTTCATATGAATAGAGTCATATAATAAATGGCCTTTCATAACTGACTTCATTTTAGCATAATGTTTTCAAGGTTTATGTTGCAACATGAATCAATACTTCATTTAAAAGAAATAAGAAACAATATTCCATTGTATGGGTACAGCACATTTTGTTTATGCGTTATCAGCTGGGAAATACTTGGTTGTTTTCACTCCTGGGCCATTATGCTTAATGATGCTATGAACATTTGATTACAGGTTTTTGTGTGGACAAATCTTCATTTTTCATGGGTTTATACCTAGAAGCAGAATTGCTGGTCATATGGTAATTCTCCGTTAACATTTTGAGAAGCTGCCAAAATGTGTTCTGAAGTGGCTGCCATTTTGTTTCCACCAGCAATGTAGGAGAGTTCTGATTTCTTCACATCTTACCAATACTCACTGTCTTTTTTAGCCACCCTTGTAGGTGTAAAGTGGCAGCTCATTGTGTTTATATTTGCATTTCAATAGTGATAAGTGATGTTGAGCATCTTTTGATGTGTTTATTGGGTATTTGTATTCATTCTTGGGGGAATTACCTATCCAAATCCTTTGCCCATTATTCTAATTGGGTCATTTGTCTCTGTATCGTTGAATTGTTTAAGTGTTTTTTGTATATTCTGGGTGCAGGTTCCTCAGCAGATACATGATTTGCAAATATTTTCCCACATTTTATGGATGTCTTTTACTTTATTGATGTTCTTTGACATCAATAATATTGTATTATAATCATCAAACTTGCTGAGAGACTCAATCTTAATTATTCCAGCCACTGAAAAGAGATGATAATTATGTGATATGATAGAGGTGCTGATTATCACTGTAATGGCAGTCATACTACAATATATAAATGCAACAAATTAACATGTTGTATACTTAAATTTACACAATGTTCATATCAAATATATTTCAATAAATAATAAATTAAAAATAAGAAAATTAAAAGATTTTTTTGAGGCATATAATTTTTTTAAAGAACTAATTAGTAATCTGAAGAGGCACATAAATTTTTTATTTTGATATTGCTTATACTTCTGAAGTCATATATAAGAATCTGTTGCTTAATACAAGGTAAAAAAAGATATATTTCTATGTTTTATAGTTTTAGCTCCTATATTGAGTGTGTAATCCATATTGAGTTTAATTTTGTGTGTCTTGTGAGATATTCTAACTTTTCTATATGGATATCCAGTTATCCTAGCATCAATGACTGAAAATATCCTTTCCTCATTAAATTGTTGTGGTACCTATGTCACAAATCAATCGACAATAAATGTAAATTGTTGAACCTAACAAAACAGGTTTATTTCTGGATTCTCAACCTTATTTCTTTTATATATTTTACTTATATTATGTATTTATGTATTTTGTATATATATTATTGTAGGAATGACCGTAGCATTCAAAGTCAATGCCCAAGAAAGAATTCTTGAGACATCTTCGATGCAAAAAGGTAGTTTTATTAAAGCAAGGGGATAGGACCTGTGGGCAGAAAGAGGGGTCCTGGGGTCATGAGGAGTGGGCCATTATATATTTTCAAGTTGGGAGGGGGTTAGGGATAACCTAAGTTTCTACGGAATTTTGGAAGCAAGGTTTCCAGGATCTTGAGGGGCAAGGTATTGTTGGGAAAAGGTCATTTATTACTGTTAATAAAACCTTAGTCATGAGACCCTTCAGATATAAATCAGTGGGTCTTATGCTTGAAAGATGATTGCCTACATGTATCTGTGGGGGTAGAGATAAAGGAAGTTTCCAAAGGAATTTTTATACATGAAAGTAGACTTACAGCATCCTGGTGGGCTAAGATTGCCTTTTGCCCTTAGCAAAGTATTAATATCAAGGCAGGTGAGTCTCTAGAGGAATGTCATTCTGCCTATTTCAAGGAATTGTCAATGGGCTATAAATAGTAAGGAAATGTAACAATTTTTCTTCTGCTTTTGTTTCCCAAATCATATATATTATATATATACACACACACATTATATATATTTTAGGTATTTATGCCAGTACCACACTGTCTTGATTATTCTAATTTTGTAATAAGTTCAAACCAGGAAGAATGAGTGTTCCATGTTTTTTTTTTTTTTTAATTGTTTTACCTGTTCTAGGCCTGTTGCATTTCCATTGAATCTGAGAATTAGCTTCTTAGTTTCTGTAAAAAAACGATGAGACTTTGCTAGGTATTGTATTGAATCTGTAGATCAGTTTGAGGAGTATGATCATGTTAACACTATCAAGTCTTCCAGTTTTGATGTCTTCCCATTTATTTAGATCTTTTACTTCAACAATGTTTTGTGGTTTTCAGTATAAATCTTGTACTTCTTTTGTTAAAGTTATTTCTAAGTACTTTGTTCTTTTTGATTCTATTGTAAATGGAATTGTTTTCTTAATTTCATGTCTTGAGTATTCATTGTTAGTGTATAGGAATGCAATGGCTGTTTGTATATTGATCCTGAAACTTATCTGTACTCATTTATTAGTTCTAACAGCGTGTGTGTGTGTGTGTGTGTGTGTGTGTGTGTGTGTGTGTATGGGCACGAGTACACAGCACGTGTGTAAATTCCTTAGGATTTTCTTTTTTTTCACACAAGATCATATTATCTGTACATATAGTTTTACTTCTTTCCTTTCAATTTGAATGTCTTTTTATTACTTTTAATTACCTAATTGCCTGCATTTTTCTTTCATGGTTTTTGGTCAGTTGTTTGCCCTAATTGGTATTGCTGCTTCAGGCAGCTGTGATGTTATATAACTGCCCAAGATTTCATTTTTCTTTTCTTTTCTTTTTCTTTCCTTTCTTTTCTTTTCTTTTTTCTTTTTCTTTTTCTTTCCTCTCTTCCTTTTTTCTTTTCTTTCCGGTTTTGTTTTTAAAGAAATGCCCTGGAGAAAGTGCTTTTCACACTGAGGGGGCTCTTAGTATAGTCAAATGAAGAGAAACCCTGTGAATAGGACTTGCTGCCTCCTGATGGGACATGGGAGAAGAATGAGGCATGAACAAGTCAGCTGCAAGAGAATGGGAGCAGGGGGCGACAGTAGAAAAGACTCTTGCCCCCCAAAAATCCTCAGTCTCATACTTATTAGAAAGTGGGTAAGAACCAACAAAGAAGCCAGAGTAGGTTACACATTGACCATGAGTCTTGTAGATACGTAAGAAGAAAGGCAAAATATGTCTGGTCACGTAGTACATGACCTGTAGTGGGCAAGCCCAAACTAAAGGATTTCTGACTAACTGCTGATGCTCTGGGGAAGAGGAGATAGTGCTCCGGTGGTGGTCTGTCCTGAGCAAGCGGGGCACCCCCAGCTGCTGGGCCTCAAGGACATCTATCGTCCTCTCCCCCAGAGGCCTGTTGCCAGTACATGTTTTTCTAAAGCTATATCTAAGCATGCTTGGTAACTAGTGTAAGTTCTCATAGATTATATTTTAAGCAGTACATTGTTCTGAGGGATGGTTATAGGATTTTGCAGGGAATTACCTGATAGGTCAATTACTGAAAGTTCTCTGATGAGCAGCTTTGGGGGAGACTCCAAACTCCGTCTGCACCTACCCCATTGATTGTTAATCTACTGTTTTCACAGCTACCATGTTTGAGAGGCTTGCTGATTTCCAAGGTTCTCGTGGATCTGGGGAAAGGAGACAGGGAATAAGGTAAGTGAAAGTGCCACAAAACTCACCACTGTTCTTAACCAAGATTCAGCATTTTTTCTTGATATATGCTCCCTGAATTATTGTAAGCATTTGGTGAATTTCTAGATTTCTGAAAAAGTTGATTTTGACAGTTCATCCACTGTTTTTATGTCTATAAAAAGGAATCAGATTTTGAAGTTTATTCAGCCATTCCAGAATTGCTTGTCTTTGAAGGCTATTATTTTAAATCTGCTTCTGGAAATAATCTGAAGGCATCCAGGGTATCGCAGAAAGCTTTAATGTGTGGGATCGCCTCAGTGATGTTGCATCACTCCCGTCAACCAAGTGCTGGAGTCCAGAAATGAAAAATAAGTGCTTATTTCATATGAAAAGAAAGTAATGCTGAATAACCTGGGATGACTTCAGCAGCAGCAGCAACATATATAGTAACAGAGTGAGCCAAAAACTGTCTTGTTTTTTTAGTGACCTCAGCTGAAAGGGAGCATATGTTTAGCTTCACAATGCACATTACTGCGCCTACAGGAGCGATCTAACTGTTCAGTATGTCGGAAAATAATTGTTCTTGCACGGTCGGGTCAAAATTCAGAACTCTGACCAGTGAAATTTTAATAATAAAATTTTAATTTTATTTATTTAATTTTAATAAAATTTCTGATATTTTTCTTTACTCTGGAAGTTTATCCTGTGTTATTATTTGACGTTGGCTTTATCTTCAAATACTGACTTTAACACTTGCTCATTAAGCATTCTTCTAAGTTATTTTTCATTTTACCTTAACTTTCTAGCTACAAAATATTATAGCCCAGTAATTGCATTCTATAGATTTTTCAGAATTATATACTTGTTTTATATAATGGCAAAGATAATAGGAAGTATTTTTTTTAAAGATTTTATTTATTTATAAGACTGAGATCACAAGTAGGCAGAGAGGTAGGCAGAGAGGTAGGCAGAGAGAGGGGCAAGCAGGCTCCCTGCTGAGCAGAGAGCCCAGTGCAGGGCTTCATCCCAGGACCCTGAGATCGTCGTGACCTGAGCCAAAGGCAGAGGCCTAAGCCACTGAGCCACCCAGGTGCCCCAGTAGAAAGTATTCTTAATGTGACAATATGCATCTTGTGAGAAGAACTGTATGGAAGGGTGGAAAGTAAAAGTTGTCTGCAACGTCTCCTGGCATGTGTTTTCCAAACCTGTAAGCCCTTAGGAAAATTAAGAAGAACAGTAAGGAGGTAAAAGAGAGTTTGGATTTCAAGATAGAGCAATAGCAGTATCTGGCATTAACTCCTACTTCTAAATAATTTTTAAAAATTTCAGAAAATCCTCGTGGATGGTACAGAGAATTTTGGTACAACCTAATAAAGGTCAACCTTATGTGTCAAGTTGACTGGGCTAAGAAATGCCCAGATAGCTGGTAAACATTATTTCTGGGTGTGTCTATGAGGGTATTTCTGGAAGAGATTAGCATTTGAATCAATGGACTGAGTGAAGAGATCTGCCTGTACTAAAATATCTATTACCCAAGCTGGTGAGTGCTTGAAAAGAACAAAAAAGTGGAAGAAGAGTAAACTCTCACTCTCTCTGTTGTTGAGCTGGGACATCCATTTACTCCCACTTTGGATGTCAGCGTGCCTAGTTCTTAGGACTTTGAACGAGGACTAAGAGCTGCATTACCGGTTCCTCTGGTTCTTGGGCCTTCATTTTTTTTTTTTTTTCTTCAAGATTTTTATTTAAGTTCCAGTTAGTTAACATAGAGTGTAATATCAGTTTCAGGTATAGAATTTAGTCATGGTCCTTCAGACTTGAGCTGAATTATCCCACTGGTTTTCTTGGTGCTCCAGTTTGCAAATGGCACAGCTCAGCCTCCATAATTTTTTGAGCCGATTTCCATAATTAATCTCCTCTTATGTATCTATTTATAAGCTACTGGTTCCTTTTTCTCTGACTAATCCTGCCTAACACAAACCTTTACCTGTATTCTACAGTTTTTAGCCCTTTACATTTCCTTCTCTGTTTCTTTCTGTCTTGAGCCATTTGTGAATGAGTTGCAGATACAATGACCTAGATTCCCCAAATTTTCAGTGTTTCCTAAAAGCAAGGGCACTGTCCTTCATAACTCTAATGTACCCAATAAAATAAGGAAATTAACACATATAAATTTTACCAGTTTTTCTGATAATTCCCTTTATAGAGTAAAATAATTTTTTTCTTTCTGTTCCTTTCTTTTCTGGTCCATAAACCAATCCAGATGACACATTGCATTTAGAGACCATGTGTGTTTAGACTCTTTCAATCTTTCTTTATCTTTTATGGCCTTGACTTTTTTTTCTAAAGATGTATGTATTCTATGTTTTCTTACTTTCTTTTTTTTTAAGATTTTATTTATTTATTTGACACAGAGAGAGAGAGACAGGAGAGAGGGAACTGAAGCAGGGGGAGTGGGAGAGGAAGAAGCAGACTTCCTGCTGAGCAGGGATCATGACCTGAGTCAAAGGCAGACACTTAAGGACTGAGCCACCCAGACGCCCCTCTATGATGTTTTCTTATAATTTGTCCAGCTGTGCAATTTAGGAATACCACAAAAGTAATATAGTGTACTTCTTAGTCTGTCTTACTGGAGAGCATACAGTTTGTCCTATAGTTAGTAAGATTAGTTTTAACCACTTGTTTAAAATTGTGTCTGCCAAATTTTTCCTTTCTAAGTTTAATAAATATCTCCTACTTATACATACATAAAAAATATTTTGTGGGAGGATACTTTGTGACTATGTCAATATCCTGTTTTGCATCAAACATTGATCTACTAATTTTAGCATCCACTGATGATTCTTTTCTGAATTGCTTCTTATGATGATGATCATGGAATGGTGATTTTCTAATTTCACTATGCCTTCTATAATTGTTAGTTGTCATTCTACTATAAGGTACATATTTCTCTTCCATATTTAATTTTCAATGGGCTACAATAAATTACTATCACTATTTATTTTGATACTAATTTTTTCCCAGGGCTAGTCAGTGGGGCCATCTTAAGGTCAACTTCTCTATGCTTTTTTTTTTTTTTTTTAAGATTTTATTTATTTGTTTGACAGAGAGGGAGAGAGAGATCACAAGTAGGAAGAGAGGCAGGCAGGGGGGAGAGGGAGGCAGACTCCCTGCTGAGCAGAGAGCCCAAGGTGGGACTCTATCTGAGGACCCTGAGATGATAACTTGAGGTGAAGGAAGAGGTTTAACGCACTGAGCCACCCAGGCACCCTCAACTTCTCCATTCTTTTAAAATGTCCCTATCAATCCTTCAATAAGCTCCCTTTTATTCTGGCATAACAGAATGTTTTAGGTTAATCTTACATTTTCCTAGATAAAGCCCTGGAAACATTTTATTGTTTGGATTTAGAAGCCCCCATCTGGGAAACAAGTGTGTGTCCATTACCTGTAGGGTGACACACAGATGCACTTACACATTATCTGTATCTATTTCTATGTAAAAACCGTATGTTCACATGAGTACTTCAGATTTGCTCTAGCTTTGTCCCCTTTAATATTTGTACCTTCTTTATCTAACAGTATAACCCTAACACTTATTATTCTGAATAGATTTACTTATTTCTTCAATTTGCCTTTGTTTTACCAGTCCTACAATGCTCTGGACTCTTTCCTTAGTGTCAGCTTTGTGAAACATGCTGGTTATGCTAACTAAATATTCCTCTCCAACTCAGAAGCTAGGGACCCACGCCATAGCACAGGTGAGATACCACAGGAAAGGAGAAGGGAGGGAGTTAGCTAGAGCATTTTGACGAAGCAGTTTTCTCACAGACTCATACAATTATGGCTTTAATGAAGTGAGAAAAAGAAAACTAACTATGTGGTGATTCTAGTAAAAAGAACCAAAGACAACCTTTCAAAGTGACTTGGGTCCCAATCAAGGCAGGGGAGCTGAAGAGAACCGATGGTCCTGGAGCAGCCACATAGTCAGGAATAAGGACTATTTCTATGAAGAGAAGTGATTGCTGTAAGGCCTTGGTGCTGAATCAAGATACCAGAACTATAGAATGGCCTGAAGGATGGGAGAAAGGCTGAGTATCTGAAGGGAAGGGGACTTGGAATCAGAACACTGACTTGCAGAAAAGAAAATACTATTTCTTGAGCACTCAAGTTTAGGATTGAGACATAGAGGTACTGCATATGGAAATGATTTAAGATAACCATAAAGATATAAAAGAAGGGAATTAAATATTAATATGTAACTTGCAATACTGTTAAAAATTATATGACTAGATTTTCTATCACAAACTATAGAATTAATGAAATTATTATATACTTGTCATAGGCTGGTGAAACCGGAAGATATTTTTTACCTCAACTGCCCTCAAAAATTTTTATGTATAATATCAATCATCTATTTTTTAGGATAGTTTCAAATTTTGTGAAAAATTTAAGAAATTCCATTATAATAAATTTAAATAATAGATTTTTTTTTTTTTTTTGCAATGACCTACACATTCAGAAGTCTTTCTTTGCCCTTTGTAAATCATAATCCTAGACCAAGTTCCCAGATGGGAACCACCATCCTTTGACATCACCTTGATAAATGCTCTATATTATGCACATCTCCTCTGCCTCTGTCAACATCAGGAACGGGCACTGGACTGTAGAGTCTATTTTTGTCAAACAAGCTTCTCATTTGCTTTGCTTGTCACAGCAGGCTATCCTGGACTTCTTTTTGCTGACTCTGCCTTTTCCTTCTTGTTCTGCATAATGTACACACAATATGTCCCAGACATTTTAGCAGTAACAGAATTTGAATCACAAAACAATATGAAAAAGTATGTTCATATCCTATTGCTTTGACCTAACCTTGCAGATTTTTTCTCTGCTGTTCCAACCTTGCTTCCTACAACCTGCTTTCTTTGCTCATGTAATTCTTTCCAAGCAATGAAATTTTGATTGTCATGCCTCAACTATTCTTTCAGACCTTCTTTAAACCTAATTTCCTAGAAGACATTCCAGATCCTTTCCACGTAAATTATTATTACTTTTTCCTTTTGTGGTTCTTTCATCACAATTTGTACCACTCATGTAGCACTTACCTTATTCTTTGGATTATAATTACTTTGGTAAATACAGTTATGGGGAGGCAAGCTTCAGAGGAAAACCAGGTATGATTTCATGACATAAGACTTTGAAAAGGAGGGGTAATTTTTGTGTACTTTCACAAATGACTTTGATGAAGAGGAATTCTCCAGGAAGGACATAAAGAAACAAACATGATAGCATGAATTCAAGCGTGGAGAACAAGAGTCAGAAAACTTTTCTACTAATTGCTGTTAGGAGAGAATTCTCCATGGGTGTGTCATTTATGCACATCTTGCAAGTAGAGGCATTCAGTTTTTAAGATTTTTTCAGGAGGTTTAGATAATGAAACAGGCTTACAAGATAGAGAAAGCATCATTTCTGTAGAGCAGAGAACAGTTTTCTTTGTTGTCCAGTGTAATAAAGATAATGCATCTCTCCAAAGGGCAAAGGTGGTGCAGGCTTTCTTATAGCCCATTATAAAGAATTAGAAATTCCTAAAATCGATTTCTCAGCTGTGACTGAATCAGGTATGGGTAATTTATCCCAAAGTAAAATTCATCTCCAGCTGTGAACCTGTATCCAGTAAAACCATAGTACACATATAGTATTATGTTCTTACAAAACATAAACACGTGACAGGCCTATAGGATAGACATTCCCATTCCAAAATGCGGAAATTAGAAAGAAGAATCCAGTCACAGGTCTCAAGTAAGCCTAACACCTAGCAGGGGAAATTCCTTTAGTTTTTAAGGCTTGAGATAATCCTCTTTGGTTCAGTGCTCTGTCCTCCAGGCTCACAAGATGGTGTTCTCATCTTCTGGGCGCCCTGTTGTGGTGGTATTGCCCAGTCAGCTCTGGGCAACAGTCCTGCCCTACTGAAACCAAGGCAGAGACCACCTTGGGCCTGCATGTTCTATAGCTGTGGTGGTAGTGGCCCCCTACTGATCTCTGCATTACCTTCTGTGTCATTCTTCCCTTTTCTTTTAGGATAAGGTATGTTCACAGCCAGATAACTCTGTTTTCCTGTCTTTTCTGTTCTGACAGTTTTCCTTTGTTTCATTTCCTTTCTGTTCTTTAGTCCAAGCTGGTGGTGTTTCTACTGGTAGAACCCCATGTCTATTCCCTTCTTCTGCTGAGATATCCTTAGATACAACCATGTATGAGTTATATATGATTTATACATATGACTCACACATGTAAGTCATACCCATAATCTCTTTATCAAGTGATTGTTCAGCCACACCCTTGGTGTTCTCTTCAGAATATATTCATTTTTTGCAGTATGGATAGGTTGAGGATTTTTCAAAGCTTCAAGTTCTGCACCCTTTTTGTTTAATAATTCCTTCAGTTCATCTCTTTCTTGTATTTTACTACAAACCATGAGGAGAAATCAGCCTATACCTTCAATATTTTGCTTAGAAATAACCTCAACTAAACATTGGATTTCATTGTGCACAAATTTTGTCTTCCACAAAAACTAGAACACAATTCAGAAAAATTCTTTCTGATATGAATTGCCCTTCCATCAGTCCAATAGCATGCTCCTTATTTCCGTCTGAATGACTTGACCAGAAGCATCTTTTATATTTTTACCAACAATCTCATTTTAAAGTAATTATGACTTTTTCTCAGTGCACCTCAAAATTCTTCCAACCTTGACCCTTTACTCTATTTTAAAGCCACTTCTGTATTTTTAAATGTTTTTTACAGTAGCACCCCACTTCTCAGTACCAAAATCTGTATTAATTGCTTAGGTTGCCATAACCAAATACCACTAACTAGGTGGCTTAAACAATAGAATTTTATTTTCTTTCTGTTATGGATAGAAGTCCAAAATCAAGGTTTCAAATGTTTGGTTTCTTCTGAGGCCTATCTTTTCAGCTTGCAGATGACCATATTTTTGCTGTGTCCTCACATGAATTTTCTTCTGTGTGGATCATCACTGGTATCTCTTTGTGTGTCCAAATTTTCTCTCTCTCTTTTTTTTTAAAGATTTTATTTATTAATTCAACAGAGAGAGAGATCACAAGTAGGCAGAGAGAGAGAGGAGGAAGCAGGCTCCCTGCTGAGCAGAGAGCCCAATGTGGGACTCGATCCCAGGACCCTGAGATCATGACCCGAGCCAAAGACAGCGGCTTAACCCACTGAGCCACCCAGGTGCCATAAGGTCAGATTGGATTAAGGCCCACCCTACTGCCCTCATTTTAACTTAATTACCTCTTTCAAGGCCCCATCTCCACATATAATCATATTCTGAAATACTGGACATTAGAGCTCCACAATATGAATTTCATGAGAAAATGATTCCATTCATTATTGATATTCAATGAAGACACTCATTTTGAAGAACATAGTTGTTGAAACAATCTGGTATTACTCTGTAAAAGCATTGTCCCTCATGGAATATCACTTCTGTTATTAAAAAGGGAGAAAAAGCCTGTGACCCTATCAGTTATAGCTTTTATTTTTACCGCCCTTTCTGGGTAACAACACTATTAATAACTATCTTTGAACATAAAAGACAATGATGTAGATAATACTTCATTTCTTAACTGAATTCTTTCTGTATTATCCTATAAATTACACATTTTATTTCCCCAGTGTAAGACCTCAGACTGAAAGCTAGTTTCTTGTTGTTGTTTTATAATTAAAAGACAATAAAATTTGTTTTTAAAAATGTCTTAAAATTTTCTTTTCTAACCTTACACACTAGGCTAATTTATTTATCTCCTTTTTCTAGTTTAGCTTTGTACTATTACAGCTTGCTAGAGAAAATTAGCTGCAGGTTGAATGTAGCTGCATTCAATAGGTTTTTCTATTTCGTTTTAGTCAGCCTTTTCACTTTTGGTCAATAATACTTTAGTTATTATTAGATTCTTATATTCTGAACTAACATCTTTCTGTATATCTAAGTACTCCTATTTTGCTCTGTTACCTAGATAATAAGGTTATCTAGTAGCATAACCTTATTCTCCCATTTTTTTGAGATAGGCTCAGATAGGGCTGTTGACTGAGATAGGCAACAGACAAGGCTGTTGTGAGCAGGGCACCTGGGTGGGTCGGTGGGTTAAGCACCTAACTCTTGATTTCTGTTCAGGCAGTGATCTGAGGGTCCTGAGACCCGCTCAGCACTCACCCAGGAATCTCCTTGTTTGACATCCTCTCCTGCTCCCTTTCCCTCTGCCTCCCCAAAATAAATAAATAAAACTTAAAATTTTAAAAAAAGGCTGTTGTGTGAGATTTCTCTGTTCTACATGATATCTTAGAAGTGATATTTATCTTCATTTGCTACTTTTTTTTATTGCTTAGAGAAAGATATATGGAGATTTTTTTTCTTGCCCAGGTTTTTCTCATTTATATACAAAATTAATTTTTTATTTTGGGAACTTGTTTCTTCATATATTCATTTTCTTGCTTATAGTGATCAGTCTCAGGCTTCCATGAATTCCTTCTCATTTGGAAGCAGTCAGGCTCAATCTCTGTATATCCTTATATCTATCCATCCATCTAATAATGTCTATTTATAATGTATATATTCATAATTCTAGATATTTTAATGTATGACCTAATAAGAATATAAAATTATTTTCTTCCATTCAGAGATAAGCTTCCTAAAGAGCTGATCGAATGTTCTGAATTCTTCACTTAATTTTAACCAATACCTGAGAATAAGAGCAATTAATTCCTAAACCCGAAAGATATTACCTAAAAATAAAATCTGTGAAATGTGTTCTTGGGTTGACTGACAAAGGTATGCTACCATGTAAGTAACTGACTCCATGGGAAAAAATACATAAATATGTGATTGAGGAGATCCTGGATATCCATTTTCAGTTAAGGTTACTTCAGAAGATTTGGAAATTGATTATATCAGAAAATTAAATTTAACAAGTTAGTTAACCACTGTCAGAAAGGAGAACATATAAACAGAAGGGCAATCATTAGCTTTAATTCTAAAAAAGTGGAGTTTGAAGCAGCACAAGGATTTGCCAGAATGTTTTTAACACTGCCTAGGGGAAAGAGTAGCTATTTAGTGGGTGGATTTCTTTCAGGATTCAGGCTATTCCCAAGCTTTACATTTTTTTCTATAGCTCCCCAATTAATGCCAGGGTAAAGTATAAATTTCTTAGCATGTAAAAGCCTTGGCTTGATTTTGTTCCTGGCTCCATGAACATCCCTTGTCACACTGATTACACACACATCCCAGACATAATAGATTACAATTTGAAATTTTCCTTGTAGTCCATACTACATTTGCACACGGTGTTGTTTCTGCTCAAAATACTTCTCATTCTTCTTTCCTAGTTAACATCTACTAATCCTTAATACACTACCTAGATAATCCTTACCAAGAAACTCCCTAGATCCATTAGTCTATGTAAGTGCCTTTATTTGAGGTCTGATATACTTTGTGTTTACATTTGACATAGCACTTATGGTGAATTATATTATCCTTCACTGTTTTTTCACTTCACTATGAGCTCCTTGAAGACATGTGAAAAATTCAAAACCTTATTTTAAAAAAAGAAATGAAGAATGTCACTGTAGTGAAGATGAGTACATCAGGTCTTTATAACTTGGTGTTAATAATCTTTAATTAATTTAATGAACATATTGGTTCTTACTTCTTTTTTCATGAAGTGAATTTCTGATTATAATTTCCCTTCCCTTCCTGTGGTAATTTGCTTTCCAGCAGAAAATATTCTGCTGAGGACTTATGCCTCTCCTACTCTTGGCACTTACATCTCTCATTGTATCCTAGATACTGAATTGTGATGTGCTGTGTAGTTATGTTTTCCCGCAAGATGTATTTTCTATTTTTTTGCACCTGATTATTTGCCCTAAGTGACTGATTTAAATAATATACATTAATGGGTTCTTTTGTCCATTGGCTCCTTGTATCTGGCCAGTGGAAAAGCCCTAAAAGTAAATAAGAGGGCAGGACAATTAAGGGGTCAGAATATTATTCCACCCTGTGCCCACGATGCTTATGTGCTTTCTGTGACACTTAACTGAAAGTTACTAATTCTTTCAAGATGGTCTTTTCTATAACACTCTCCACTCTGGCTTCTGATAATAACTCTACCACCTTCCTTTTTCCTGCCCAGACATGTTCACAGTCCACTGTTACTAGGCCTAGGGTAAGGCAGTGTCCCCTTGTGGTTTCCTTTTCAGCCTTTTTCAAAATATCCTAGATAGAGTATTCCTTACTGGAACCATACTGAGGGTAGATTAGCCGTCTTTGGTCTTGACTAATAGTGTAATTGTTTCAGGAAAGAGCTCCAGGAAACAATCCCTAATGGAATTCTAGAATGGAATCATTCACACATGGAAAAATCACAGCGATAATAGCTCTTTGCCAAATGAGATGAGGCCTGGGTGGTCCATGGCATAGCATGGCATTATAATTAATCAAATCAAATCATTAGATGAACCATAGATAAGGGAGATCAGGTGGCTGTGACACTTAGTAGTCATGGCAATGGTAGTGATTATAAAATTATTTGATTTCTTGGATTCAATTTATAGCTTTAGGGATGTATGTGTAGGAAAAGTGAAAATATCAGCTACGAACAGACAATTATGAACCCTGTGGAGATCCAGAAGGCCTTTTGGCAGTTTTGAAGGAATCCTTCATCTCTTGAATTCACAGGGCATGTAATTCTAAAGACCAACAGGGTTTGATTGTAAACATCAATGAAATACTTGACCTTCCTAATTATTTCACACCAAGATAAGGACCAGGGTGGGGAAGGATGGGATGGAAATGGGGTATTTCCGTAGTAGGACAAAATCTACTTATCCTGTTTTGTCCCAAGGCTGTGTCAAATCTACTGTCTTACATGGTGTAGACTGGGGCAGTGCTTCTCAAATTTTAATGTACACGTGAATCACCTGGGAATCCTTAAAATGGAGATTTAGATTCAGTCTGGGGTGTGAGCTGGGTGTGGAAAATCATCTCAATTCTTTTCATCAAACACATTGTGCTAATTGAAAATTGTGAATAAAAAATAATAAGCACCATAAATGTTTAAGTAAGCTATATGTGTGCCAGAGAACAGAGATAAATGCTGAAAAAGTTCAGTTGTATGCCATATCAGTGAAATTTTTAGGGGTTCATGGTAAGATAGCTCTTCTAAACAATGAAACAAATTTTCCACCCAACCTAGTGAAAAAGAAACAGCTTGGTGGATCTTTTTGGATTTGGGAGGCAATATATTCTACATCATCTTCTTTCTTTTAACCCATTTACTTATCCAGACCAGTAAAGATAATAGTATTGATTCATGTCTCGAATTATCAAGAGCTCTGAAACAAGCCTCGTTTAGTGTTAAGCCATTTTATGATTTGGAACTAAAAATCTAACATACCCAATGATTTTTTTTCAAGTATTTGTAACAGACACAATATTGTATGAGACTCTTCCAAACTCAAGAGAAATCACAGCTCAGGCAGCTACAGTTTAGGAGTGATGCAATACCCTCCATTTTCTTCTATCAACTGTTTCTAGTTTGTCACTGGACTGTGGTAGAAAGTAGATGCTTGGCCTTGTAAAATCCTGTGATTATGTGAATCAGATTATCCAAGATGAGTTAGTTATATGTTATCCAGAATCAGTCCAACTATAAAATTTGGATATGAACAGCACCATTAGTTTATAAAATGAAGGCAGTATATAATAGACTAAGCCCAAGCCAAGCTACTTTCGTAGACACAGTAAACAGCACAATGGATGAATCAGTTGAACATGGTACCTGCTTTATTTCTTTACCATGCAGAAGGAAAAAGAATGAACCTGGTTTACTGGTAGATCTAATTGTTATATCACCATCAGTTTTAAGTAGGCAATGGCTCCCAAAGTGGTTTTGAAAGTGTGGCTGCATAGAGGTCATGATCCAATGACCAATTGGATCCATGATCCAATGACCATTTCAAGACTGAAATGTTCATTTCTTCTGCTCCTGGGAGACTTGGCAACCAACTGTTCTCAATTGAGTTCTTGTCCAAGACTTTGTTTTAACTGAAGGGATTCTACCTGCCTAAAGTCATGCCCTCTTCCTAAAGACAGCTCAGTTCAATAGTTGGTCATACAGAGGCATTAAGGTCTGCCCCAATGCCACAATATAGAGCATCTCTAAAGAACCGTCCCCTCTCTAAAGTTAGCTATGGGATAAGCTATGGTCTTTGTTGAGACTGTGTCACTGTTTAGACTCTTCCTCCACCCAGTTCTGCTTCTTCACTTCATAACTGTTGATGTTGAGCGTGTCCAAATAAACTTTCTGCACATAAATCATGATCTCAGAGCTTTTTTTAGGAGTACTCAATCTGTAACAGTAAGTGTCAAGAGTGGTCTGAGCTGAGTTGCTGACAGTATAAGGGAACATGGAATAGGTTGTGAGGTAAACAATTATGTTTATTAACTCAGCTATAGAAGTCAGAGTCAGCTATAGAAGCAGAATGTGGCAGCTATTTTAATGTTAAATTACCCCTGCACTTATTTCCTTTCATTTTTTACATGAAGAATTTGAGTTTTAGTTAATATTTTAGGTTTTAAGTTGGGTATACGGCCAAATTATTATCACCACAACAATATGGTACCTGGTGATATTTGTATGTCTCCTATGTGGGGAATACAAATTCAAATAGATGGAGGATAAGAATGGACTCTAAGGGGAGAAAAGATATACTATACCAGGTAACTTCTTTTTCACCCACTAGATCTACTCTCTGTCCTTCTTTACCCTAATCTATGTCCTGAGAAGATAATCTATATGGATTACATCAAGGAGCTCTCTTGCCTTCTGGTTTATGATTGTTTTCATCTGATGAAATTATCACCAAAAATATGAGGGAAGAAAGAGAGAGAATTGAGTTCTACTTATTCCTCTGGATTTAGTCCTGTGGGTTCCTTTGGGTGGTTTCTACCTACTGAAACTTCTTCCTTTCAAGGTAGCCCTTTGAGCCTAAGTGTATTAAAAACTCTTCCCTAAGGTACTGCGTTCTTGTCATTTGCTATATAGTCTTCACTTTTGCAAGTAGTTTTCTGTTAAACTTCCTTGAACTAACCCTAATTTAAATGTATTTTCTATTGGGATCCAGATGAACATACTTGGAGAAACCTCCCCTCCCTCCAAAAAAAGTGTGTATATAAGAAGTCACCTGGCTTTTATGGGCAAGGTCAAGGCCAGTCTTCTAGTCTTACTCTACCTAGAGCACAAATGTCTTCTTTCACTTTTTCTTTTTTTTTTTTTTTTTTCTTCTTTCACTTTTTCAATCTGACTTAGTTCTCAAATCAAAATGCAAATAACTTTTTTTTTTTTAAGGGAAACCAGTGATTTGGCCTTCTATTGACATTTTGAGACTCTACAAATCCTAAAAATACCCATTTTCAATTCTGGGGAATATATAAATGGAGACCCACATGCCATGAGTCTAATTATTAAAAAGATACAAGATATATATATATATATACACACACACACATATATATAGTTAAAATATTAAATAAAATATAGTTTATTCTTTTATCCTGACAAATATACCTTCATAACAAAATAATAAATGTGCATATCTGTGGTATTTTATGACTGAAAGTTGGCAAAATACCAAAGATGAATGAATTTATTTTTATTTTTATTTTTTATTTTTTTTAAAAGATTTTATTTATTTATTTGGCAGACAGATCACAAATAGGCAGAGAGGCAGGCAGAGAGAGGAGGAAGCAGGCTCCCTGCCGAGTAGAGAGCCCGATGCGGGTCTCGATCTCAGGATCCTGGGATCATGACCTGAGCCGAAGGCAGAGGCTCTAACCCACTGAGCCACCCAGGCACCCCAAGATGAATGAATTTAAATACTGCACTTATTTGCATGTTTGGTTGTTGGGCAGTGATGTTTGGATGAGAATAAAATCAGGATATTCATAAATCATAAATTTCATACTAATTGCATAAAATTAATTTTCACATCTTTTTAGGAAATTCACTAGTTATTTCAAGGAACTTATGTTGTATTAACATCAATGCCAGAATATTTTTTTCTGATTAATGTTATTTTAATTTGGAGGAGCTTTATTCTGTTGAGTCAGTAGCTAATAGAATGGTCAACAAATTCATAAAACTAAGATGGAGAAATAAACTAAAATTTTTTTATATTATGATGAGATGATGCAGGCAGTCCATGTCTGAGGGTCCAGAGTGTGTCCCACAGGACCAACCAAGAGGGTCCTTGGCTGGATGGAAATCAAATGTGAGAGGAAGGAAGAGCAGAGTTTATGGAAGATAAAGAGCAGATACTGACAGAGCACCTGGGAGACTCAGAAAGGAAAAGGAACATGAGTCTTGTCTTCATTTGGGGGTCTCGAGTTTTAATTGAGGATGGTGGTCTAGTATATGTGTCTTTTCAGGCATTCAGGAACTGGTTGAACAAGGACAAGTGCTCAGATGTAATCTATAAATCACTTATGCCCCAGAGCCAGGGATTTTGGTATCAAGATGTTTGGAGTCAGTGATCTTGGAGAGCATTCATGAGTTCATGACAGCCTCACCTGGTCACGCCTTAGATGTCATTTATTATGCTGGAAGACTCTAACAAAATCATTAATTCCTTCACCTTTACAAGGAGTACATAACTTAAGACATTTGTAAAGAGGGGGATAGTGCAGATCCTAGAAAAAATAGAAGCAGGAAAGGAGCAAAGAGAAAGAAATGGCTTCCTTTCATGGGGACCCTTCAGTTTCCCTGTCTTAAAACATTATGAGATCACAATTAACAACTTATTATTTCAGATACTACCGTATTTTAATTTCCTCATATAAATCTGTATCATTTATATAGCGCTTTCCATCATCTCTTAAAGTAATAATTAGATTGATGGAATATTTACTAAATTTTTTTTCTTTTAAACTTTTTGTGCTGGGATATTATGAAGAATTCAGAAGACAGCAAATTTGGGACTATAATTTGATCGGTAATGACTAGAAATTAGTTTCTATTAACATTAGTTTTGGGATTATCTATCTATATTATTTCCTACATAGTCGAGCAAAAAAATTTCCTTATTCTAGTTACATTATATTGGAAAACATTTTTATTATATATTTTATAGGCAATTTCTTTTGGTATGGAAGAACATTCTCTGTAAACCTTTAAAAATGTAAATTTTAATCCTTTTAAAAGTGAAATAAACATATACTTTTGTTTTTGTAATTTTTAAGAAAATATTAATAGCTTTCAACAGTTAATATCAAATAATTTTGAATTATGCAAGTTCAACATTCTTGCATCTTCAAATGAAAGACCAAATTTTCCTTTAGCTTGAAGTTCTTTGGCTGTTTTATTTATTTTTTCATGTGCAATTTTAATTTTTTAAAAGATTTTATTTAATTATTTGACAGAGATTACAAGTAGACTGAGAGGCAGGCAGAGAGAGAGGAAGGGAAGCAGGCTCCCTGCTGAGCAGAGAGCCTGATGCAGGGCTCAATCCCAGGACCCTGAGATCATGATCTGAGCTGAAGGCAGAGGCTTTTAACCCACTGAATCACCCAGGAGCCCCAATTTTGGATATTTTTAACAGTACTTAGCATTCTTATAATGCCTCCAAGAATGTTTGTAAAATTGATACCTTTCTTCAAGATATTACATTTTTAGCTAGATGAAGAAAATAGCCCATATAAATTTCAAATTCTTCCAAAGTATTTCATTTCTTTGAGTCCACTTGAGGTGTTCCGATAACAAATTCAAACTATGTGCTGCACATGTCATAAGAATGTTTCAGGATTATCAGCCAAACATGCTAGGTTGTAAAGCCTCTTTCTTAATCAGTCATTCTAATGACATTTTCATAGTGTTGTCCTCCATAATCTTTTTATTCAAGGCTTTAAAATGCCAGCTGTTTTTTCAGTTCTTCATTTAAATAAAAATGTGTACTTTTTAAAATAACAAGTGCAAAAACATTAAAATACTCATTAATTTCAACCTCCTTGTTTTCTTCCCTGATAATTTTGTGATACACATAATAAATGTCATTTTCAGCTTGGGTTCTTATTTTCCTGAGCAATCTGGTTGAACTGGTAAATAGTACTTACTTTTAATTTTGTGTAAAATTTCTTCTCTCACTTTATTATCCACTAAGTTAATCATCTGATTTTAATTCCTCTAAGTGGTAATAATATTTAAAGAAATATATTGTACATGTTTGGCTACTTTAACACCAATTTTGACATAATTTGTACTGAACCAGATTTCTGTTATTTTCTGTAATCGTGCTTTGAAAAGAATCATTAGGATGGGTTAATTATTGCCAAATAACATGTTCTTTAAGAACATCATAGTATACTTTACGTTTATATTTGTTTAACACTATTGATCATTTGCTGTTTTTTAGCCCCTTTTATATTAGTTCTTATAATTGAGCATGTGCTTTTTTCTATGTAAGTGAAGTTTTGTATTCTAATGGAAAACTGAAGTGTTTCCAGTAACAACTTCAGCCAAAATGAATCTCAAAAATGGCTTGTAAAACATGTAACGACAACCTGAAATAGAACATTCAACTTAGGAATTTCCTTTCTTAATTTGAAATAATTTTGGTGTCTGATAAAATAATAAATTTTCTACTTTGTTCATCCAAAAATCTGTTCATCAGATTTTCATTTGAGTCAGATCATGTTTAACCGGAACCATTTTCATACAATGAGAGTGATGAGATAGGTGTTTTCCAGAATCATAATCTAATAAGCATAATAACTAGAGGTTTTATTTTTCCTTTCTCAGTTTCTTGTTTTTATGAATTTAATTTCTGTTATCTTCTAAATAGCAGGCCAGAGTTGCATTTGATGCACATCTGATATGAAAATTCTTTTTCTCAATGTTGTTGTTTTGATCAGTAATGAAATCTTTATTAAATGGTTCGAAGTTGGGCAATTTTGCTTAACCTGTCCCAGTGAATTTGATTAAGAATAACGATATTGCTTGTTCCCATTGTTGGAATCAGTAATGATAACTTTTTAAAATAAAAATTTTGTAATGTTCTTTTTATAAGCTTTATGTAAATCATGCTCTGCAGGAGTCAGCTCATTTTTTAAAAAATTTCTTATTTTTAAGAATTTGAGTAAGCAGGGCACCTGGGTGGCTCAAGCGGTTAAAGCCTCGGCTTTCGGCTCAGGTCATGATTTCAGGGTCCTGGGATTTAGCCCCGTATTGGGCTGTCTTCTCAGCGGGGAGCCTGCTTCCTCCTCTCTCTCTCTGCCTGCCTCTCTGCCTACTTGCGATCTCTCTCTCTGTGCCTAATAAATAAATAAATAATTTTAAAAAAAAGAATTTGAGTAATCCTCTTCTGAAGATTTTTTATTTCTTTTTTCTTTTAGAATTTTTAATCTTTATTTTATCTGCTTTTCTGTTTTCTATTTCTATCAAGATATCAACTTATACTCATTCCCAATATCAAATAGATAAAAAAATTAAATGAAATTATGTACAAAATTTATAAAATTTGAATATATCTTAATAAATATTAAAAATCAATAAAAGAACAAAAAATTAAAATTATTTTCATATATGTTAAATATATTTTTATTCTACTGACTGTGAAGTCTATTGACTGTGAAGAGAAGGTCATAAGATAATAAGTCTGAACATTTTAAGGAAAAATATATTTAAATCTAATAATTTTGTTTTTGTATTTGGAAAATTAAAATTTTAAAATTTTTTATAAAAATGCAACTTAATCATTTTAGAATTCATTTTCTAGCTGTGAATGTGAAAATTAATATTACTGTTCAAGCATATTAGTTTTATACCTACTTATATGTAAATTTAAAAGAGTATAAATTGTGAAATATTGTCAGATGTTGCTTAATTACTATTAGAACTTCTACAAATACAGCACGAATTTTTAAGTATCTCATACAAAGTGTAATGGAGAAGAAAATGGATATTTGGCATCACTTTGAAACCACATTTTGTAATGTAAGAATTTATTGTTTTCATGAGATCTGAGTGGAAAGATTTGAAAAGTCAATTGGTTTGTCTGATTTTTCCTTTCCTAAGCTCTTCTGTCACTCAGATCCTCCCAACATCCCATCTCATCTTTGGTGGTAGCACAACCCATAGACTTTGACATCACTGGAATTCAAATGCCTTTTTTTAGAGCACATAGAGCCATAATCAGAAGTGATCTGGGGTTATTAAAGCCAATGTTTGGGGACACTGACCTCATCTTTAGAGAATCCTGAGAGAAGGAGTTATCTTTATCTCGGTGTTGTGTGAATGTGCTTGTAGTTCAAGGGCTCTCAGTGGTGTGAGGGGCCCTGCCTTCCTGGATCTGAGGGTAGTACTCCAAATGACATATTCCTTCAACATTACCTCCTCAACTGTACCTTGATTGCCTCTGCATTCTAGAAAATTTCATTTCTTCAGTCTTCCATTCCTTCTGTGTAATTTTTCTTTTCCTATCAACTCTTAACTCTCAGGAGATCTTATACAGATTTTACCAAATTTCTCTCCTTCACTCTTTGTTTTTATATGCTCATTGACTTCAACCATTATTTGTAAGGAGATGACACCCAGAGGTACATCCTGAGCTTGAGTACTTGTGTTTATACTTGTCTGTCATGCACCTCTTGCTGGATCTCTCAGGAATACCCCAAAATGGTACTTGTAAAATTGATGATATTATGTTCCCCAGCATGCTTTTACTTTTTGTGAATGGCCTATCTGTTAAAGGTACTGCTAACCTACTGGTTATCCAGAGTTGAAAAGTCAGACAGCTTACTGGTCCAACTCATCCACCCATCTCCCTCCCCTCTGAAACCCTTGGAGAAAGATTTTATTTTATTTTTTGCAGAGGAATTCACTAAAGGATATTAAGAAGAGGAAGATATCAAAGATTCCATTAAAGTGATTTTCTTTTATGGTAGTGGTCAGGTCAGAAATCTGATCTTCTTTGGACAATACTAGAAATCCTAATAATTAGGTTTAGATGTTACTGCAAAAATTTCTGTTTTAAAATCCCTACAAAACATTGTTTTTAAACAAAATGAACATAGGTGACTTACAGTGTGAATTTCAGTTCCTTTCTAATGGTTTTGAAGATTTGCTAGAAGATTAAAGATAACTTTTTTCTTGAATTTACTTCACTAGCTATCACACCTCAGATAACTGCAGTTAGCATGTGTGTGTCAACATCATACTTTGTGCTGCACCAAACAACAATTTGTCTTCTACCCTACTTACCACATCTTCTACATGTTATGAGACAAATTCTTGATAGGGTTTAGTTTCTAGTCTGCAGATCCCACACTTCTCTGAAATTTAGTAAAAAAATTGTAATTCAAACAGTTTGTATATAAACTAAGTGTACTTGGGTAACTATGTGTAATTCTTTCCCACTTTCTTTATTGTACTATGCACTTCTTTTTATTTTTATTATCTAAGAAAATTTATCAATTTGCACATATATGAGTTAAGAAACTAAACCAAAGGCCATGGAAAAGGAAGTCATGACTGGAAGCAAAAACCAAATTGCATTGCAGGATTTGAATGTCTCTTATTAATCTATGACATTTGAGAATTACATGTTGTACTATTTTAGAGTAATTGTTTGACAAGGGCATTAGAAAGAAGTGACACTCCCTCCTGGTTTAAATAACATTCTTGTTTCACATTTGATGATTTAGATGTTTTAGAAATTCTGAGTAAAAATAGCAAACAACTGCCTTGGCATTTAATGATTGCTTATCCATTATATGCATTTCTGCAATACTGTCTAGGTCCTGAGATTAATGTAAACAACTTTTAATAAATTTCTTTTAATTCCTGAGGGTAGGAACAGAAAAATATAGGAAAAGACTATTAATGTTTATATTTCCTCTATCTAATATTACATATTATGGCAGTACACATTTCCTAATCTCAGGAATATTGTAAGATATAATTGTGATTCTTTGACTAAAAATATGTTGTTCTTTAAATTTTCCTATCAACTCACAAGAATCAATGCTTGTTTAAAAGAAGGAAAAGTTAAGGTGCCTGGGTGGTTCAGTCATTAACCCTGGGATTGAGCCCCGCATCAGGCTCCCTGCTTCGTGTTGGGACTGGTTCTCCCTCTCCCACTCCCTCTGCTGTGTTCCCTCTCTTACTATGTTTCTCTCTGTCGAATAAATAAATAAAATCTTTTAAAAAAATAAAAGAAGGAAAAATTAAGAGGATCCAACTTAATCTATGTATTTTTATCAGAAGTTCTCTTATTTTATGTTAAATTTTGCTTCCCATCTGACTTCATCAAAATCAAAAGCTTCTGCACAGCAAAGGAAACAGTAAACAAAACAAAGAGGCAACCCACGGAATGGGAGAAGATATTTGCAAATGACAGAACAGACAAAAGGTTGATATCCAGGATCTATAAAGAACTCCTCAAACTCAACACGCATAAAACAGATAATCATATCAAAAAATGGGCAGAAGATATGAACAGACACTTCTCCAATGAACACATACAAATGGCTATTAGACACATGAAAAAATGTTCATCATCACTAGCCATCAGGGAGATTCAAATTAAAACCACATTGAGATACCACCTTACACCACTTAGAATGGCCAAAATTAACAAAACAGGAAACAACATGTGTTGGAGAGGATGTGGAGAAAGGGGAACCCTCTTACACTGTTGGTGGGAATGCAAGTTGGTGCAGCCACTTTGGAGAACAGTGTGGAGATTCCTCAAGGAATTAAAAATAGAGCTTCCCTATGACCCTGCAATTGCACTACTGGTATTTACCCCCAAAGATACAGATGTAGTGAAAAGAAGGGCCATCTGTACCCCAATGTTTATAGCAGCAATGGCCATGGTCGCCAAACTGTGGAAAGAACCAAGATGCCCTTCAGTGGATGAATGGATAAGGAAGATATGGAGTAGTATGCCTCCACATATACCCTATGGAGTATTATGCCTCCATCAGAAAGGATGAATACCCAACTTTTGTAGCAACATGAACGGGACTGGAAGAGATTATGCTGAGTGAAATAAGTCAAGCAGAGAGAGTCAATTATCATATGGTTTCACTTATTTGTGGAGCATAATAAATAGCATGAAGGACAAGGGGAGATGGAGAGGAGAAGGGAATTGGGGGAAATTGGAAGGGGAGGTGAACCATGAGAGACCAAGGACTCTGAAAAACAATCTGAGGGTTTTGAAGGGGCGGGGGGTGGGAGGTTGGGGGAACCAGGTGGTGGGTATTGGAGAGGGCATGGATTGCATAGAGCACTGGGTGTGTTGCAAAAACAATGAATACTGTTATGCTGAAAATAAATAATAAAAAAAAAGTTGAAAATAGAGCTACCCTGTGACCCAACAATTATATTAGTGAGCATTTACTCCAAAAATACAAATGTAGTGATCCAGAGGGGCACCTCACCACAAGGTTTATAGCAGCAGTGTCTACGATAGCCAAACTATGGAAAGAGCCCAGATGTTCATTGACAGATAAATGGATAAAGATGTGGTATATGTATACAATGAAATACTACTCAGTCACCAAAAAGGAAATAAAATCTTGCCATTTGTGGACAGCTGGGTGGCTCAGTCATTAGGTGTCTGCCTTTGGCTCAGGCCATAATCCTGGGGTCCTGGGATTGAGCCCCACATTGGGCTCCCTGCTCAGGGTGAAGCCTGCTTCTTTCTCTCCCACTCCCCCTGCTTGTGTTCCTCTCACAGTATCTATCTCTCTGTCAATTAAATAAAATATTTTTTTTTAAAAAAGAAAAATCTTTCCATATGCAAAGATGTGGATGGAGCTAGAGGGTATTATGCTAAATGAAATAAGTCAATCAGAGAAAGACAATTATCGTATGATCTCACTCATATGTGGATTTTAAGAAACAAAACAGGATCATAGGGGAAGAGTGGGAAAAAAAAACCAAGATGAAACCAGAGAAGGAGACATACCATAAGAGACTCTTAATCATAGGAAGAAACAGAGGGTTGCTGAAGGGGAGAAGGGTGGGGGGGATGGGGTAAATGGAAACACAAAACAAAACAAAAAATAAAACAACAAAAAAACTTAAAAAAAAAATTTGCTTCCCATCCATTTCATACCCAGAAGAAAAGATATTCCTTTAAAATGTGTTTTGAAAATGCCTGCTCATAGAGTAGGCCTGCTCAGTGGTTTATATGACCTCAGTCCAGTTAAGAAACTAGATACAAGGGGCGTCTGTGTGGCTCAGTGGGTTCAAGCCTCTGCCTTCAGCTCAGATCATGGTCTCAGCGTCCTGGGATCAAGCCCAGCATTAGGGTATCTGCTCAGCAGGGAGCCTGCTTCCCCTTCTCTCTCTGCCAGCCTCTCTGCCTACTTGTGATCTCTCTGTCAAAATAAATTTAAAAAATATATATTAAAAAAAAGAAAGTAGATACAAAATGTATGTATATAAATAGCAACAGTACAAATTAGTTCTCGCAATGACCCATTTGGTTAATCTGATTATTTAATATTACCAAATAAAATCCTGTAGTTAAATTTTTGGCACCTTTATTTATTTGCTCATTAAAACCTGAGTGGATTATGTTGAATGCCTTCCAACAAATAAACATAACTTCATACTGCTGCTCTTGGCTCCAGATTTACATGATGAGTTGACAGTTTATAGCCAATAGTTTTATTAAAACCTTCATAGTTATATTTCAACAAAGGGGACATTGGTGTTTTATTCATTCAATCACAATTGTCAAGTCACCTTTATATCATTATTTTTATTTTCAAAGCTGAATTAACATTGTGCAGTAAGAAGTGTGGGGATAGGAGGTAGAAAATCACTTCCAGTGACATTTTTTGTTGTTATTGAAGAAATTATCTATATCCACTATTAATGGATATAGTAAAGAACTTTGTTTGCTATGGTAAAGTTTATCTCCAAATGTTCTTCTAAAGTCTTAGAAGGTAAAATTTCTGATAATTCATTACCTTATTATTTATCTTTGTTACATTCATTTTATATGGTCAAATTTATTAGTGTTATGATTTATACTTTCCATATGTTTATAGCACTTAGGACATTTTTCTGTAATCCATATGGCTACTACATTTTTATGTGCCTTCAAGTATAATTTTTAAGTTGTAAATGTTTTAAAGGTTTCAAAGATTATATAATATATCCTTGTTTTATGAAATAACATGCAATATGCATCAATAATGCAATCTATTTCTAACTGCCTTCATTATTTAAAAATAAAAGAAGGAACATAAATAAACGTTCAACTCATGAATCGGAAAATTAATACTTAGGAAGAAGTGAGTGATAAAGATAACAGAATCAGAAAACATCAAAGTGTAGAATTCTAAGTCTAAGTAAGTTGTTAATTGTAAGTAAGAATTTCAAGAGTTGGTTCTAAAAAAAAGTCAGCTAAATATACAGTTGCAATCAGGTAAAAAAAATAATGAAAGCAATTCATCACCACTCCCCACAAATTTTGAAAATCAGAAGGCATGTATGAAAATTGAAGAGGAGATTAAAAATACACATTTGACAATTTCCTTGAATTGGATAGTTTATGGATAAATATGTATAATTAAAATGAAGACAAGGAGGAATAGATAACTAAATATAACAATAACCCTGGGAGATGGGAGAAGTTTTAAAATCTGTCAACTACCTCCACAAAAGGTTCTGGGCCCAGACAGTGTTGTATAAAATTATACTCAAACTTTAGTTGCAGTACCCTTTAAATTGCTTTACACACACACACACACACACACACACACACACACCAGTAATTGCTTTTACCAAGCTAGTATAACCTAATATCAAAACTTGTTGAACAATGTCCAAGACAAGAAAACTCAATAATCACACTTGCAGAGAATAGAATAATCCTAAATACTTTGGACATCAATATAAATTTTGCTTTCTCTGAAATTATTCTTGAGATAACTCATTTTATCTATTTATAGAAATGTTTTTAAAAAACAGTATCCTAAGTATGTAAAAATAAATGCAGTAAAATATTAAATATATATTATATATAATATTTATATAAATATAAATTATGTATGTGTAAAGTTTTTAAAAATTTAAAAATATACAGAGCATATAAGATATGCAATGTATGCATTTCTATTAAAAAATCAAAATACTAACATTTTGGTTTATCTGTAAAGTGGGATTATAGATTTAATTTTTCATTCCTGTTTGAAATTCTTTGTAAGTCTTATTTACTTCTGTTGTTATAAAAATATAAAAATAAATAATTTGTATTCCAATTATGATGTTTTCTTATGGAGAATATAATCCAGAGTGTTACATGATTTCTAGGAACTCAGTGACAAAAATTATTACCTGTGAGTTAGGTTTTGTTTGTTTTTGTTTTGTATTTTGCCTCTCTGAGGAAGACTCACTACTGACTGTCCTTCCAAAAACGCTTTGTGCTACTTCTGTGCCTCAGGGTTCCTTCAAGGGAGAGGGAGAGTCTACCAGGAAAAAAAAATGGAATTACCAGTCACTCAAGGAGGTAGATGCCAACACAGCAGGTCTTGATCATGTTGCCCTCTGGCTGTTCATTGACAGTTAAAACCAACAATGGTGTGTTCAGCTTCTCATGGCTGTTTGGGGAAGGATTCACTGACAGCTTTTTGATTTTACCCTGCCTTACTTACTATTTCCATGTGATATGTTATTTTTTTTTCAGTTTTCAGACATTACTATTTTTTAATTTAAATTGCTAACACATATGTATAGTAAAAACCAAAAAAAAGTTACCAAATGACTATTATATAAAAGAAAGTTGTTCTCCTTAACCTGTCTGTAAGTCCGTCATACACCTTCTCAGAAGTAACCTTGTTTTCTTGTTTTCTATGTATCATTCCTGAGCTATTCTCTACATGTACAAGTATGGATGTATATATCTTTCTGAAAAAATTAATGTTAGCATGTTATATACACTATTGGCCTCCTTTTTTCATTTTTAAAAAATTGAAGTATAGTTGATACACAATTTTATGTCAATTTCAGGTATACAACATAGTGATTGGACAAGTCTATACTATGCTATGCTCACCATAAATGTAGTCACCATCAGCCACCACTCAATGTAATTAATTATAATACCGTTAACTATATTCTCTATGCCATACCTTTTATCCCTGTTACTTATTCATTCTATAACTGGAAACCTGGAAACCTGACATATAGATTACCACTCCCCTTCACCCATTTTGCCCATTTGACATCTTTTAAAAAAATTTAACAATATATATTGGAGGTTTTCTCATACTAGGTCATGTAGAATTGTCTGACTTTTAGTAATGACTGCCTATTATCTTATTAAACGTCACAGAGTAATATATTTAATTCATCCTTTATGATAGACATTTGGAAAAATGGGCAAAAGATATGAGAAAGAATTAGATGTCATGAAATAAAGGAAAATAGGTCAACCATTCATGATGGAAATTATACAGCGTTAATGTGAAATTGTGAATGTCTGGTGGGTTGACAAGTACTCTCATGCACAGTTGAGGGAAATATAAATAGGTTAAACTTTTATAGATGTTCTAACCATAATTAAAATGATCTTAACTTTTCACCCAACTCATCCATTTTTAACACACAGTTTAGAGAAAAACTTACACAAGGAGGTTTATAAATGGTTACTCAGTGTAGTATAATTGATTGAAGAGTGAAATCATTTTCAGTGGTCTTTAGACTATATTTATAGACCAAATGATAGAAAAGGGAAAGAGAAGCTAAAGCTAAAGAAAACACAACTTTCACTTTTGCTTAGTGAAAGCTTTTATGATGAGGGGTTAACAGAGCAAAAACTCAACAGTGCAAAAAAAAAACAAAAAACAAAAAACGAGTGGATTAGATTGCAGGAGAAATTGATTTATGCTTTTCTATCTTTCTAAAATCCACTAGCTGCCAAATGTATATCAACCTAACTAGTTTTGGGGGTATGTGCATCTGACTTTACTTCCCACCCAGGGAACTTTACTTCCCACCCATTGAATAACTTGTAGTCATATTGAACACAGTATATAGGGGAAGAAAAGTCATGAAAAAAGAATAAGAAAGAAATGCTACTTTTTAAAAGAAATTCACTGTCGTCATTGGTCTAGTCTTCACAAACTGCCCAACTCCCAGTAACTCCCACCAAAAGGGCCTATTTCAAACTGAACAGCTCCTTATTTCAGCATTTGAGGTCTACTGGAAAAATCACTCTCCTGGTATTCCTAAGGAATCTTGCTCTTTCTTTGCTCCTCATGGCCTGTGTGACCAAGGGCAGCTCTCTGAACTTTGTAGGTTCTTAGTTTATTCATTTCTAAAATGAAACTGTATGGTCAGTTGATCTTCAACAAAACAAGAAGGAACATCCAATGGGGAAAAAAAAATCTCTTCAACAAATGGTATTGGGAAAAGTGGACAACAACATCCAAAAGAATGAAGCTGGACCACTTTCTGACATGATACACAAAAATTAATTCAAAATGGATTAAAGACCTAAATGTGAGACACAGGCAGTCTGTGTTAGCAACTTCTTTCCAGATTTGTCTCTTGAGTCGAGGAAAACAAAACCAAAAATAGGCTATTGGGATTTCATCAAAATATAAAGCTTCTGCAGGGTGAAGGAAGCAATCAGCAAAACCAAAAGGCAACCTATGGAATGGAAGAAGATATTTGAAAATGACAAATCTAATAAACAGTTACTATCCAAAATATATGAAGAATTTATGCAATTCAACACCCAAAAACCAAATAATCTAATTAAAAAATGGGCAGAAGATGTGAATAGACTTTTCCAAAGAAGACATATTGATGACCAGCAGACATATGAAAAGATGCTCAACATCACTCATCATCAGGGAAATACAAATCAAAACTACAATGGGATATCACCTCACACCTGTCAGGATGGCTAAAATCAACAACACAAGAAACAACAGATGCTGGGAAGGATGTTAAAAAATGAGAACCCTCTTGCACTGCTAGAGTGAGAATGCAAACTGGTGCAGCCTCCCAGAAAACAGTATGGAGTTTCCTCAAAAAGGTAAAAATACAACTACTTTTATGTCCAACAGTTGCACTACTAGGTATTGACCCAAAGAATACAAAAACACTGATTCAAAGAAATACATACACTCCCATGTTTATAGCAGCATTATCTATAGCAGCCAAATTATGAAAACAACCCAAACTGATGGGTGGGTGAGGAGGATATGGTATGTGTGTGTGCATGCGCGCGTGCACCCGCGTGCACACACACACACACAATGGGATATTATTCAGCCATACAAAAGAATGAAATTTTGCCATTTGCAATGACAGGGCTAGAACTAGAGATTATTAAGTTGAGCAAAATAAGTCAGTCAGAGAAGGACAAATACCATATGATTTCATTCATATGTGGAATTTAAGAAACAAATGAGCAAAGGGAAAAGAAAAGAGAGAGAGAGGCAAACCAAGAAACAGACTCTTAACCAAAGAGAACAAACTGATGGTTCCCAGATGGGAGGTGGGGTGGGCGATGGGTTAAATGGGTGATGGGGATTAAACGGTGCACTTGTGATGTTCACTGAGTGTTGTATGGAAGTGTTGTATTACTATATTGTACACCTGAAACTAATCTTACACTGTAAACTGGAATTTGAATAAAAACGTAAAAAAATAAAATGAAGTCTAGATGACCACTAAATTTTCTTTTAGATTTGACATTCCTTGATTCTGGCTTCTCATTTACTTTCAAGAGGATATAAGTCCTAAGGGAGGTAATTTTATCCATTGTATGAGCAGATTTTTTGTTGTACTGAAACAGTTTAAGATTATGTTTTCTGCATGCCCATGGATTCTAGATAGGAGAGAAACCCTAAAATATGATTTTCTCAACACACATTTTCCCTTCAGTTTAAGATGATTAACTAAATGTAAATCAACCAATATCCAAAATAAATGACATTATTCATGTTTCATAGTTTGGTTTAAAAAGTTGTCGTGAGGGAAAGCCATACAATGGAGGCAGGTTACACAGCAAATACCCACCTACTTGAGGATCCAGATCTGGCTCAGGAAATTTTTGATAATGCAGCCTGATTCTGTTTTATGTACATCCCTGTATTTCATTCCCGTATGATTCTCTACTGGCCAACAGTGGGATTCAAGACATCCAATAGATGTCTAAGTTCAAACCAGGTCTCATTTACTTTTACTTTATCCTTAGGCAATCTAATTGTATTTTCTCGAGTTGAGGCTTTGAGTACTGAATTTTCAGACAATGGTTTATATCATAATAGATCACTATTATGAATCATTCTATGTTATAATCAGGACACAGTACAGAACACTGTATTGTAAGTTTTCCTCACCGTTCATGATGGTCACAAAAGAGTTCAAAATGAGAATCAAATTGGTGACACATATCTAAAAAGAAGATAAAAAAGGATAAACAATCCTTTTCCCTTCTTATTTTCCATTGTTTTAAAATGAGTTAAAGTTGAGTAAGAGCGAAATAACATAAATTAACCTAAAGGCTTAGAAGTTTTGTAAAATACACATCTATTTTCCACAAACCTCCTATGGATTGACAACACAGTCCTTTAACGTGTTCCAATCTTGAGAGTTTACTGTTTTTATTCTGGGAAGGAGGTTTGTTGGACCTTTGTGTTATCTACAGTCTGGGACTCTAATAAATTTGGCTACAGGGCTAGACACAATATGTGTCTTTTCAGCATGTTCTGCTGACTGTGTATTTGGCCCTTTGGGTGCACATGACACCCGAGTGCAGACTTAGAGCTGAGAAGCAGCAGGCAGGGCACATGATATGCCACACACAGGACTAGTCATTTCTTGGCACTCTTTGCTCACAAGATGACAATGAGCGTATTTAAATGTGAAGAATATTGACTATTTTTTAGTGCAAAACTCTGCTTCAGTAGTTAACCTGTTCTTCTGGAACTATGACAATTTCCACCTCCTTTCTTTTTTTCTCCCCCCCCCCACCTCCAAGGAATTTTCTGCTGCTTCTTCTTGGCTTCAAATACATTCTTGAATCTTACTCTTGAATCTCTAAGCTTGGGAATCTCTGCTCTCTAAATCAGATACCACAGGCCACTCATTTGTTATAAATTGTCATGGTGAAATGTTAAAATTACAATTTATATCTATTTTATCCATATAATGGTATGTAATTAAACATTTTGCTTTTGTGTCTACGTATGTGCATATGTGTCTATATACCCATAAAGGTTGTAAGCTTTGAGAGGGAAGCAACTACAATTTCAGCCTATGTGTAATATACTGTAACATCAGGGGCACCTGGGTGGCTCAGGGGTTAAAGCCTCTGCCTTTGGCTCAGGTCACGGTCTCAGGATCCTGGGATCGAACCCCACATCAGGCTCTCTGCTCAGTGGCGAGCCTGCTTCCCCCCCCCCACTCTCTCTCTGCCTACTTGTGATCTCTGTCTGTCAAATAAATACATAAAATCTTTAAAAAATATATATACTGCAACATCAGGACCTGGGTATTGAGGAGGAATAGGGCAGGAATATGTTGTGCCCCTAAAAACGATTCAGTTATTCAAGGTGTGGGTTTCTAGTTTATGCCTCAAACTTTCCAAAACCCCATACATATTCATTTATTCAACAGATGTTTATTTAGTCCTTGCTTTGGACCAAGTACTGCCCTGGACACTAAGGATATGGCCATGAACAGAATAGAAGCATATATGGATCATATAGTTCAGTGTAAGATCACTAATACACACATCATTTTTTCTGCCCCTATCTAAACATTCTCCTAATTCCTAATACCACAAGCCAAATGTATTAAATATGACAATTTAAGGTTATGCAGTAACTATAGAATTCTGTGCTTAGTATTCAACATATCACAAAAGAATAAAACATGATCTTTATAATTAAGAACTCACAATCAAGGGAAAAATGTGAAAGATATATGAATAAAAATTTAGATAACCACAATTTAAATCTCTAAATTTAGGTAAAGATAAAATGATGGCAATGATGATATAATAATGACCATTAACACTTATTGAGCTGTTGTTAAGTGCCAGGCATGTTGTAAATTATTTAACATAATATCACTGACACTTATGGAAGTGTTTAAGAGGTTGTGGTGCCTTTTTTTCTGCTTCCTCTTAGGTGGAAGCAGAAACTACACTTCTCTAAATATCCTTCAGGTATGGTCCCAGGTTCCCGTGGGCTACAAGAGAAATTTGCATAGAGATTTAGAAGGTGGAAGCAAATCACCGGCTCTACTTTCTAAAAGTCAGTGTGGGGTCCCAGACACTACTGCAGCTTTCGTATGGTGTTGTGAATCCACTAGCTCATCTTGTTGATGTGTAGCAGCCCCAGGCTGACAACTGCTGTCCACCCCTGTCCCCACCCCATTCCAGGTCTTGTTGGATCTTCTGCTTTAGTATTTCCAAATTCTGGAGCTGAGTACTTGAGCAACTCTGCAGACAGTACCAGGTTGTTCTGCAGGTCCCTTACGCCAGGTCGGAAGTTGTGAAAACTAGAAGTGAGTTCTCCTTTACCTTTGTGCATTCCTGTTCATCTGAATGGGCTCCAGTTTATCCTTACTCTATCCCACTCTCCCCAGTGCAGCTTTCTTTCCTGACTGCAGGCCCTGACAACCAGTAGTGACTTCAGGTACAACATCTGATACAGGGGATGAGATTTTTCATGGGCTTTCTCACCAGCTCTCATAATTGTGTAATACCTAATCCTTATAATAAATTCCTTATTCTGTGTGGTTCTTCTCTGATCAAACCCTGATTCAACCCCCAAATTCATTTTTTTTTAAAGATTTTATTTATTTATTTATTTGACAGACAGAGATCACAAGTGGACAGAGAAGCAGGCAGAGAGAGAGGGAGGAAGCAGACTCCCTGCTGAGCAGAGAGCCCGATGCGGGGCTCGATCCCAGGACCCTGAGATCATGACCCGAGCCGAAGGCAGAGGCTTAACCCACTGAGCCACCCAGGTGCCCCCCCCCCAAATTCATTTTAAGGTGAATTCAAGTACTCCTTCTAGTAATATTTCTGTTACCATATAACATGAACTTAGTTCTCTGTAAAATCTGTAGATTTTAAATCTTAGATAGTAGGACTATATTGTCATCCCCTATAACTTATAGATGGAAGATACTACTTATACTTTGAAATAATTTCATATGTGTTCTGTTGCTCCAAACATAGGAATAAATAATTATTATTTCTCATAAGTAAACTAGACCCTCCTCAGTAATAAGTAATGCAAAAATGCATATATTCTTGCTCATAGGAGACCTGGATACACTGAAACACTAGAAAGGAATTGAGTGTGTTAGAGTGTAGGAAAATAAAACAAGAAACAAAAGAATGGGGATAAAAAAGAACACAAAATGAAACAGCAAGGTAAGAAAAAAAATTGTCCCTAAATCTAGAATTAGATCTAACTAGATTAGAGTTCTGCATTGGTCCTTCTCCCCTCCTTTTTCTGAGAGCAGTCATCATATGTCACCATCTCCTCAGTGTCCTTTATCTTGATCAACTCATGACCTTTTGTGTTATTCTCCACCAACTTACCCTACTGCAGGTCAAACACACACTCCCCCCCCCCCACACACACACATACACACACACACAGAGTTACATTTAGGGGGATTTTGAAGTTTAGGGAAAATATAAAGCTCTTAATAGAGTGGTGATTCTCCTTTGTCTCTACTTTTATGTATTAACTTTTAATATCTTTGTGCCTGAAGTTGTATTTCAGTTTATGGAGTATTTTAAGGACAAGCCTGTCAAAACAAAATTGCACAGTTATCAAGCCTTGTATACTCCACTGACTCAGCCCCCCAAAAATGCCAGTTTATGCCAGTTAAGAGAAAGAACTTTGCAGAAATTCTGGAGCAGAGTAGATTGAGGTTAAATGGGTCAATAAAACACAAAAGCAGGGAAAACTTCATTCTTATCACCTGTATAGAATCAGTATGTTAAAAATAGAAAAGCAACACCCACTCTAGATTTAAAGAGAAGGAATAACAAGAAGGGGATGGATGAGGAGAGTTAGAGTTAGAGGGATAAGGAAAACACAGCCACGAGCAGTCAGACTACTAAATCATCTTCATTTATTCATATATGTAAAATGCTTCATTCATCCTGAGTACCATCATGGGTTGAGGCTACTAATCAAAATAAAATTCATGCAAATATATGTACATGATTTGCAGATGAGCCATGGCCTCCAGGTTTCTGGAAAGTTGCCAGTATTGTCCTTGATAAAGCCAAGTTTAGGCCTTCCAAAGCTCTGAAATTGTCTTTTCTTTGTTAGAAATGCAGCTCATGAAGAGTGGTGAGGCGAGACAGTGAAGTAGGAAGAAGGGATGTTAGACCAGCCAAAATATTTCAAAGAAGTATGCATACAGATCTTCTTTATACCACAGAAGAGTTCTGAGCTCTGGAATATTTATTATTTCCAGATATGAAAAAGATCACACTGAAAACAAAATCTGTATGGGGAAATTTGTTATTAAGTTAGATTTTTAAATTATATTTGCTTAGAAAATGTGACTTTTTGAGTTTCTAAGTATAAAAATAATTTTATAATTTCAAATTTGTCTCATCAATTCTATGGGATAGTGTTAGTTAGAACTGGGTTATCTTTTTGCTTAAATAAAGGACGGATACTGCAAACAATGATTGTGTAACATTGGTTCCATATTGTTCTGGATTATTTGGAGATATTGAAGGTGGTGATTCTGTTTTAGAGAATAGTGTATTTGTCAGGGAGAATATAAGGTAACAGTAGAAGTTAAGATGAAGGAATTAAGAAAGCTTATTAAAACTCAGTAAAAAGTTCATGAATATAGGGTACATTTTTCATTCAATCATTCCCTTACCCATTAAGTATTATTAAATACTATATTGAGGGAACACTATGTGTTCTTAGCACATAGGGATACATGAGACACAATTCCTACCTTTAATGTGCTAAAAGCCCAGTAGAAAAGATGGACAATTAAATTCTAAGGGCATGTAGTGAAGGGCAGAATGGAAGAACAAATTCAAAGGAAAGAGCAAATCATTTTACATGATCTCCAAAGATGGCTACTACCAATTTCTTCCTTCCTTGCATATACTTGGTGTTCATCTTTCAAGAGGTAGAGTATCTTTTCCCATTCTGCACTAGTCAGAGTTCTCCAGAGAAATATACATACATTCTATCTGTCTAATCACTAAGAATTTTTTTTAAGGTTTATTTACTTGACAGAACAAGAGAGCATAAGTAGGGGGAGCAGCAGAGGGAGAGGGAGAAGCAGGCTTTCTGCTGAGCAGGGAGCCCAATGTGGGACTTGAGCCCAGGACCCTGGGATCATGACCTGAGTCTAAGACGCTTAACTGACCGAGCCACCCAGGTGCCCCAGATATTTGTTTATTTTAAAGGCCACTTGAACAATCCCACTTAGAGGCAATTTGAAGAATGAAAAAGAGCCTATCTGAAAAGCCGTAGGGAAATGAGCATTCTAGACAAAGGAATGGCAAATGCAAAGGCCCTCAGGTAGAAACACTTGGCAAATTCAAAACAATGAGAGAACGTTAGTGTTGCTTGAGTAGTGTAACCAGTCTCACTAAAGAAATTTGTTATAAGGAATTGGCTCACGTGAATATGGTATCTGGCAAGTCAAGATCTGCACAGTGAATCAGCGAACTAGAGAGCTAATAGTTTAGTTCTGTTGTGAGGTTTAGTAAGCTCCAGACCCAGGGAAAGCTGATGTTTCAGTCTGAGTCTGAGAGCAGGAAAAAAGGCTGATGTTCCATTTCGAAGGCTGTCAGATAGGGAGAACCTATTCTTACTCATAAGTGAGTCACCCTTTTTGTTCTATTCAGACTTTTAACTGATTGAATGGGGCTCATTCTTATTAGGAAGAGTAATCTGCTTTACTCATTTACGTGTTAATCTCATCTAAGCATACACTTACAAAAACATCCAAAATTATATTTGATCAAATTTCTAGGCATCCTGTAGCCTCTTCCAAGTTGTCACATAAAATTAACCATCACACCTCCTTATAAATTTGGACTGGATTTGTTAACTTGCCGTGGCCCACAGAATGTGGCAGAAACGTCATGACGCCAATGTTGGGGAAAATCTGAAGCGACCGCGGAAACTCAAGCGGCACCCAGAAATCTGGGAGAACACAGCTTTATTTTCACCCCCGGGCTCAGTGGGATCATTTCCCAAAGACTGAGCACCTGGCAGGGTTGGGGTGAGTTTTATGTTTACGGGTGATGGGGGATGGTAACGGGCCATTTTTCCGGGTTTCGCAGGGCTGACTGGCCTCCTTTATGTGGAGGTATAATCTATACAGAAGCGTTTCAGGAGAGTGCCAAGTCATCCCGGGAACTTGTTTCCTTTTCTTAACCAAGCAGGTCTGCCATTTGGTCTTTTCTTGCACTTCAGCAGGAGCAATGGAGAGCAGCAAGCAGCGGACAGGAAGGGGCTGAAGCCTGGGGGTCTCTATCCGCCTCACCAATTCCATTCTGAGTCTAGACTTTTTAAGAGATCCAGTATCATTCACGTTCTCTCTTGAAACCAGCAGCCACATATAAAAGTTTAGCCTGAAACCACACTGCTATTAGAAAGCCCTTGCTAGTCACATTGAGTGGCCACCTAAAAATGGGCCAAATCACTAGACATTTGAGTAAGGTTTTATTTGTCCTTTTAACCCCAGGGCCAACCACCCAGGCCTCCAAGCTGAATGCTGCTGAGGCAATGACTGCCCATGCTGCAAAGAACCACCCACCTGAGCCTATTAAAACCAAGACCCTTGAGAAGTAATGAATTATGGTTTGTTATGCAGCAACAGGTAACCAAAACAGGACTGAAGGCCTCTGGTCAGCAAAAACTTCCCAAAGATCATATTTAAATTAAGTGTAAAGACTGTGTTGGAATTGTTTAGACAAGCAATGAGACCAGAAAAAGTGAATAGCGTGTTCCAAAGGCACAGACACAAGAGGAAACACAGTATTTTGGGAACTGCAAGTCATTTAGTATTGCTGAAATAATCTGCTTATCTCCTTCAGTAATTACAGAGTATCCACATGTGTAGGATTCTATTTTAAGTCTTAGGGATTGAACAGAGAACAAGTTTGTCTTCAATTTTGTGGAGCTTATGTTCAAGTGAGGGTGAGAGATAAAGGTGAACTAACAAAGAAGATGGCATCAAATAATGGTGAATGCAGTAAAGGGATGACAAGGTTCAGGGAGAACCGTGCAAGTGTGTGTGTGTGTGTGTGTGTGTGTGTGTGTGTGTATGTGAGAGATTTATCTCTTTTTTTTTTTTTAAAGATTTTATTTATTTATATGACAGACAGAGATCACAAGTAGGCAGAGAGGCAGGGAGAGAGAGAGAGAGGAAGGGAAGCAGGCTCCCCACTGAGCAGAGAGCCTGACGCAGGGCTTGATCCCAGGACTCTGGGATCATGACCTGAGCCGAAGGCAGAGGCTTAACCCACTGAGCCACCCAGGCGCCCCGAGAGATTTATCTTAATGGGGTAGTCACGGAGGTCTCTTCACAATAGTGAAGGCAACTCAATGTGAAAAATGAGAAAGAACCTGTGTGACAAAGAAGAGGGAAATAAGCCCTCTGGACCAAGGAGTAGCAAGTGTAAAGGCCCTTGGTAGAAGAACCTGTCAAGTCTAAAGAAAGGAGAGAATGTCAGTATTGCTTGAGTATACCTACCAAAGAGAAGAATGTCAAGAAGACATGAGCAAGGAAGGAGAAACTTGTTGATGCAATTCCTTTTAGGACATGAGGACATGGGAAAAGAGTTTGGCTTTTATTGTAATGCCTGCTAGAAATATGGGAGTGTATTAGTATTCTATAGCTGCTGTAAAAAATTATCACAAATTCTTAAAACAATGCACATTTATTATCTTAAGAGTTCTTGAAATCAGAAGTCTGAAATGAGTTTCACTGGACTAAAATCAAGGTATCAGGAAGGCTGTGATTCTTTCTGGAGTCTCTTCAGGAAAATCTATTTCCTTGGCTTTTCCAGTTTTTAGGGACCACCTGTATTCCTTGCCTATGGCTGCTGCTTCCACCTTCAAAGCCAGTAGGATAGCATCTTCAGATATCTCTCTGACTTGTATGTACTCTCTCTCACATACGATTGCATTGAGCCCACTCAGATAATACAGGAAAATCTCCTCATCTCAAGGTCAGCTGATCAGCAACAGTCCTTGTTATTTAGTTGTGGACTTGCTACAACTAATTAGATAAGATTTGCCTTTAAACGTGATCCTTTTATGTATTTTGTTTATTCGATTCCAACTTGGTAAGAAGTAGGTCTATAGAAATGCAGTTATACAAATAGCCTTATCATACCATGAAAAGATAAAGAAATTCAGTAAAGGCGTTTGAATGCCTTTGAACATTATTCTGATATTTTCTAGACAAAACTCTATGTATTATTATTATACAGTATCATATGTATTGTTTATTCTACACATATCATCCTTTATAAGGTTTTAATCTATATTGAGATTTTTTATAGATTATCTTTCTTGAATTCTTCTCCTTCTTCTTATTTTTCTTCTTCTCCTCCCACTCCTTTTCCTCCTCTCCCTCCTCTTCGTCCTTCCCCTTCTTCCCAAGGAGGGGCAGCAGGAAAGACAGAATCTTAAGGCCAGTATGGAGCCTGACACTGTGCACAGTCTCACAACCCTGAGGTCATGACCTGAGCTGAAACCAGGACTCCGATGCTTAACCGACTGAGCCACCCAGGCACTCCTAACTTTCTTGAATTCTTAGTGGCCAGTTAGAAGAAGTTACAACAGGAAAAGTGTTTCATTTCAGCTTATACAAATATTTCCCTAAAAAGAAGCTTAGATATAGGTGAAAAAGAAAACAAGTATTTGTTTTCTGTAGGACCACCAGAATGTGGAACATTATAAACAATGCCATCAAGTTTTCAATGAGAAAATACTAATTAGGCTCCCCTTACCAGTTTTATTTAGTCTTGCCTAATTAATTTTTGTCACGTCAGAACTTGTGCTAGCAATCTGCTTGCAGGAAGTTGTCAGCTCCTGGATCAGAGGTGTTTTGGAAATCCCAGTGGAGTTCTCTGATGCTCTTTGGCAGCTGTTGGCTTATATGCTGGAAGCATTGTAAACATAAATCTATTTATTTCAGTATGAGGTGTTAACAACAACTAATACGATCTTTTACTGAGACAATCATTCTTTTGATGCTTCCTCTAAAAAATAGTTTCTTGGGATGCCTAGATGGTGCAGTTGGTTAAGCATGTGACTTCTGGTTTAGGCTCAGGTCACGATCTCATGGCTGTGAGAGGGAGCCTCGCTGCAGGCTCCGTGCTCAGTGCACAGTCTGCTTGGGATTCCCTCTCTCCCTCTCCCTCTGCCCCTCCTGCTCAGGCTCTCTCGCTCTCTCTCTCTGAAATAAATAAATATTAAAAACAACAACAACAACAACCCACAGTTTCTTTTCTACAGTTTATATAGCATGTCCTTTAGGTCAGTGTGTATATAGAGGGAGATATCAGGGACCACTTGATGATGATAAGACATCAATATGTCTTATCTTCAATATGAAGATAAGATGATACGATAGACTTGATTCATTTTATAAAAGTCACAAAAATAAGACAACTAAGGAGACTTGAATTGTCTATTTGGGCATAATTCAAAATTCCTCAGAGAGAATCAGGAGAATGATTACCCTGAGTATGCAAACACATTATGAACACTGATGGCATTGAAAAACCTGCAGAGCCTCTGGGCCGTCTAGTAATATGTGTGTTATATGTGCCACCAGCTGAGAAGGGTATTATAAATGTAGAAACAAAATCTTTAAAGAATCAATTTGTTCTAGTAACCTATGCCAGGCTTTGCATAAGAAGACGAGAAGGCTTCAATTCATCCTGAAAGCATGTATGATTGTGGAAACATGTTCATATTAATAATATCTTACTTGTACATAATTGACCCAGACGAGGCTCAGCTCCTTTTTGATTTGACAGCTCTTCCTGTACTGTTAGTGTGACAAATAGAGTGCCTCTCTCTCACACAATGGTGTTGATCTAATTAACATATAGAGAATACCAAAGCTACCTAATTATTTCTAGCCACTTCTCTCTTAGAAAGTGAAAAAAAAAAAAAAAGTCCCTATTCCACAGGAGAGTGAAGGTTTAAAAGACATCTAAACAGTTTTATTATTCTCAGTTTGGGAAAGGCAATATCAAAAAGATTAATGAGAGGATGTTAGTCATTATAGTCAAGATATGAGCACAAGTTATAGGTAAATTGTAATAGTCTTTACTACTGTTAATTTGTTAATTAGAGTGACAATATACTAAAATATAATAGCAGAAGATAACATAATAAAGTAACTTTGGTTCTTTCAGAGGTGAGAAACTTTTATTGTTTATTATCAAATTTTTTTCAAGACTGATGAGAGGACTTAACAAGATCTCAGGTGAAAGAATTCTGTTGAGTTAAGGAAACTCTGTTCCCTGGGTAGACTACAGAGAATAATTTATTATCTTTTTTTTTTTTAAAGATTAAATCCTTCAGGACTAATTTTGAATTAACAGTCTTCTACTTTTTATTGTAATAAATCTTTAATGATTTGAATAGAAGTCCATATAAGGCTTTCACTACTAGTTTTAAAATACTAACTTATCAGCATAAAAGGGTACATATAATATGTTGGACTTTCTACTTTAATTATAAGGATTACTCATTCATTAAGACTAACCCAGTCTTTTTTCTTTTTTAAAGACTTATTTATTTGTGAGACAGAGAGAGAACATGTACACACGGGTGGGGGGAG
Organism: Neogale vison; assembly: GCF_020171115.1. Classification (NCBI taxonomy): domain Eukaryota; kingdom Metazoa; phylum Chordata; class Mammalia; order Carnivora; family Mustelidae; genus Neogale; species Neogale vison. Next base: position 26,531,341 of record NC_058096.1, read on the forward strand.
GGGCAGAGAGAGAGAATGTCAAGCAGATTATCAGATGAGCCCAGAGCCTGACATGGGGCTTCTTCCTACAACTCATGAGATCATGGCCTGAGTCAAACCAAGAGTCTGTCACTTAACCCACTATGCCACCATGCAGGTGCCCCTTAACTCAAAGTCTTAAAGTTAATTAAGGATAGTGGAGGTTATATTTATTTATTTATTTATTTATTTTTGGAAATTACATTTAAATTGATCCTTCAGAGCAACACAATCAAAATTGATATCAAATATGTGTCAAAGAGATCAATTTTACAATTTTATCAAGATAGAGTAAGTGTAGTAAGTTAATTCACATAATTTGCCACAGTCTCCCATTCATAAGAGGTCTTTTAAAAGACATCAATATTATAATTCAACTTAGTTTAATACATATGCTTATATTCCTATAACCTTAAATAATATTAAAATAATAATAATAATCTTTCCCATAAACCTAGCAAAGGAAATTTAGCAAGCTCTAAATGACTATATTTGTCATATAAAATTATATTCAGGTGTTACACAAAATAGGCTGGCTGTGCTAGAATGTGAAAATGCCCAGAAATTCTTTTACTCCTTTATGAACCCTGCCTTTTGTAATGTGACTTTACAGCTCTCTCCATTAAGAGTTGGTATCCATTTTTCCAAATCTTGAATATGGACTTGGTCATCTGACTTGCTTTTGGCAAATGGATATGATCAAAGGTGACATAAGATGAGGCTGGAAAAACATTGCACTGGAATTTCTCTGGCTGCCTTTGGGTATTCTGCCACAACTGAATGAGTCCATGTTGATGTGCTGGATGATGGGAGACACGTGCCAAAGTTATCTCTTTCACCCTAGCACATAATATCAAACCAACTGCCAGATATGTGACTTTGGCTATGTAAAAACGTCTAGCACTAGACAGCTAGCCTAGAGAAGAAGAACAGGCCAGGCAAACTACAGAATCATTAAAAAATAACAAATGTTTATCTTTTAAAGCAAATTTCTATTTCACATAGCAAAAGCTAACTGATACGAAAACTGGTACCTGAAATAAAACCTAAAATAGATGATAATGACTTTGAATTCAGGCCATGGATGGAGGCAACTTTTTGTAAAGGCTGGAAAAATGTTGAACAAGGTTAAGTCATAGTGGGACATTTGGCAACACTTTCATCTGCAGGAGCTTGGATGATAAAAAAATGTACCCAAAGAACTTGTGGATCTATTGAAGGACATTTTTGGATAGAATGCTTAAATGTCAGTTGACTTCTTTTAGTTGAACTTAGTAAAATATGGAAAGCGAGATGAGCTAAAAAATGAATAGTTTTGTTTATAAGAATTTAGAAGAAATGAAAAGTCAAACCAGGATTTGCTATGTTAAAAAACAAAATTGTGTTTTGTCTTCAGTCTCTCAAGCTGCTAAAAATTCACAAAGTAGGAAATAGCCTTAAATGTAAAGATAAAATCAAAGGTGTGAGTAGAAGACTCTTTGTAATAATTTCTAGAAGGTTTAAGTTAGACAAAAGAGATCTTAGGGAAATACAATAGACTCTTAATACTCCTGAGGTCATTTTTCTTCCACAGCAGCAAGACCGGGAAAAAGCAGAGAGGTTTGTCTTGAAAAGAATTAGATGTAAATTTTAGGAGTAGAGAATTTTACTAATGACACAGAGCTGTGAGTGCGGATCATGGGTAACCCATGAAGTTTTTCAGATGATTATACTAAAAAAAAAGAGCTAAAAAGTGATTGCAATAATTCAAAAAGTACTATTTCTAGGAGCATAACATTCTATGGCTAGAAATCATAATGAGAGGATGCCTGGGTAGCACAGCGTCTGCCATCAGCTCAGGTCATGATCCCGGGGTTCTGGGATGGAGTCCCGCATCTGGGTCCTTGTTCAACAGGGAGCCTGCTTCCCCCTCTGCTTGCCACTCCCCTTGCTTGTGTGTGCTCTCTCTCTCTCCCTCACAAATAAATAAATAAAATCTTTAAAAAAAAATCAGAATTAGAATCATGACCATTTCTTGTGTAAAGATATGGAAATCCAGAGTTGGAGTCAAGAGACTCAGAGAATAGTGGACAAGAAAAATTGCTCTCAAGCAGAGGTGGACTGTAATCACAGAACATTCCCAGATCCAATGAGGGGAATGTTTAATGTGTGACTGTATGCATTTCAGAATTGGTACAAATGAATGACTGCCCTGTGACTCCCATTCCTCTCATTTTTGATTAGAGGCAACTATTGTGGTTATTTTGCTCCCATCTCACTCTTTCATATTAGGTTAATTGGCAGCAGACAATTTATGTTTTCAGTTCACAGTCGTCTGGGTGAAGAACACATGCACCCAGTAAGCCACATCCATATCTAGGCTAGAGGCAGATCATGAGAACCTGGACTTCAAGCCAGATGCCATAAATGGGAGTGACTTTTGGCATTTGTGAAGGATGGACATATTTTACACATAGGAAGAATAATTTGTGGTCAGAAGGCAGTCTGTGGTAGATTATAAAAATTGCTGCAAATGTTTCATCTGTTTAACATATCTCTACAATTTAATTTTATTTGTCCTCCCATCAGGAGGTTGGGTTTATTTCTTTTTTTCTTAATTCTTTTTAATTTTAGAGAGCATGAGTCAGGGAAGGGGCTCAATCCCAGAATCCTGAGATCATGACCTAAGCCAAAACCAAGAGCTTGATGCTTAATCGACTGAGGCACCCAGGTGCCTCTAGAGTTTATTTCTTGAAACCAGTTCTTGAATCTGGGCTTGGTAATGTGACTTGCTTTAGCCAATGAGATTTTTTTTTTAAATTTATTTTATTTTTTATAAACATATATTTTTATCTCCAGGGGTACAGGTCTGTGAATCACCAGGTTTACATACTTCACAGCACTCACCAAAGCACATACCCTCCCCAATGTCCATAACCCCACCCCCCTTCTCCCAACCCCCCTCCCCCCAGCAACCCTCAGTTTGTTTTGTGAGATTAAGAGTCACTTATGGTTTGTCTCCCTCCCAATCCCATCTTGTTTCATTTATTCTTCTCCTACCCACTTAAGCCCCCATGTTGCATCACCACTTCCTCATATCAGGGAGATCATGTGATAGTTGTCTTTCTCCGCTTGACTTATTTCGCTGAGCATGATACGCTCTAGTTCCATCCATGTTGTCGCAAATGGCAAGATTTCATTTCTTTTGATTAGCCAATGAGATGTTAACAAATAGGACAGAGCCAAAGCTCTAAAGGACTTGAATATTGGAACTTGATCCTACTTGCTGTGGTTGAATCTTTGTAATTAACACCATGTGACCAAGCCCAGGTTACTCTGTTGAATGGGGATAACCAAATTATCTCCATCACCCCAGGTAACATTGTTGAGCCAGCTGGCTGAGGCCATCTAAGACCATTCAGCTTTAGCTGGGAGTCCATATAAAACAAAAACAAAAACAAAAACAAAACTCCCAGAAAACCCCAAAATACAAAACAAAAACAAACAAACAAACAAAACAACTGCTCAGCTAGTCCATTATTTCAAATTAAATAATAAAATTATTGTTGTTCGAAACTACTAATTTTTGAGGTCGTTTGTAATCCATTAATAGCTAACTAATAGACTAATTACTTACTGTGAAAAAGTTCTAAAAGAAGATGCACAAAACCAAAATTAACAAGCTAATTGAATTCAGTGAAAGAGTTACCTAGATTAAAAGGAATATTACAAAACTGAGGATACTTACAATCCCTCCATATTTATTTAGCAAATATTAAATATTTCAAAGAAACTTTCATAGCCTATTTAATGATTATTAGTTATTAGCCTTATGGTTATTTATTTACTTACTTATTTTTTAAAGATTTTATTTATTTATTTGACAGAGAGAGACATAGCAAGAGAGGGAACACAAGCAGGGGTGTGAGAAAGGAAGAAGTAGGCTCCCCGGGGAGCCCGATGTGGGGCTCGGTCCCAGAACCCTGGGACCATGACCTGAGCTGAAGGCAGCCACTTAACAACTGAGCCACCCAGGTGTCCTTAGCTTAATGGTTATTTAAAAGTTGTCTAGGGGTTCTTGGGTAGCTCAGTGGGTTAAAGCCTCTGCTTTCGGCTTAGGTCATCATCCCAGGGTCCTGGGATTGAGCCCTGCATTGGGCTCTCTGCTTAGTGGGGAACCTGTTTCCCCCTCTCTCTCTGCCTGCCTCTCTGCCTACTTGTGATCTCTAATTAAAAAAAAAAAAAAAGTTGTCTAGAAATCAACCTTTAGCATCACAGTTTGGTTTTTCCTGAACATACAGAGGATTCTTTTTCTTTAAGGGACAGCATATTTAAAGCATAAATATCCAGGTTTTTACTTATCTCCTTTAAATTTAAGAAATCATATAATTTATTAATCTCTTCCTGAGGAAGCAAAAGTATACCGATTTGTTTTCTTAGGAAGTACTTAACATACAATGAAAGAATCTTATCACACTTTTGATCATGCTAGGGAACTTTTGTTCCCTCCAGAATGTGTCATTTTTCTTAACATTAAACCTTGGGTATTGAGACTGGATGAGACTGTGTAAGCTAGCGAGTTGTGGGGTATGAAATTTATGTTTAAATTCTACCTATTTTTTCCATATTAAAAAACGTGTAGACTTTTACAGATATCTTAACAGAAGATCATGAAGCTTCACATAAGCCAACAGATCATCCCCATTCCATCTACCTTCTTATGTCAACACACTTTTCAGGCTGCTTCAAATAAATGTTGAAATCAAAGCAAGACCCCTTGCTCTCTAAACCATGCCAAATCTGTTTCTATTTCTTTAAGTATTTATAAACGTTTCCATTCTTTGACAATAGAACTGTGTGAGTGTGTTTTAAGATTTTATTTTTAAGTAATCTCTACACCCAACATGGGGCTTGAACTCACAGTTCTGAGGTCAAGAGTTGCATGCTCTTGACTGAGTCAACCAGGTGCCCCAACAATAGGACCGTTTTAATTAGATATTACTATATTACATAAAAATGAGGTTTTTATATCCTATAAACTTTTAAGAAAACTTCCAAAATAAAATGAGATTTGGTCAGCAAAGTACAATTTTGGACCTTAGGTTTGAAACTAAAGCCCTTCCTTCTGTAACGATGACAGAGAAACTTTTCTTAGTAATAAGAAACAACATACAGGAGTGATAGCATTTAGTGACTTAACAATAGATGCTTATAGAAAGGCAGAGAAAAGTAGGAACCGAAAATTGTTCCCATATTCTTACTTTAGCAAATTAACAGGAAATTTTTGCTCTTATTCATGGGAAGGGAAAATGAAGAAGAAAATGATTTAAGGGATACAGGAGATGAAAACTCAGTTACATTTTAAATGCTTGTGATACATCCAAATAGAGATATCAAGTAGCGAGATGGATATGTGAGTCTGGACCTCAGGAGAAAGTTCAGAGCTGGATGTATAAATCTGGAAGAATTAATAGCTAACAGAATAGATGAGATCATTCAAAGAGAGAGTTTAAGGAGAGACCACAATGAGACTTAAAACTGAGCCCTAGGAAATAGTTTGACAGAAACCCTCAGAAGGTCAAGTATTTGGAAGCTCATATATTTTCATTTAAGACACTGACATACTCAAAGAGATTCTGTGGAAGATGAGAAATATGTAGACTAGGATACTACATATGTAGACTAAATATGTAGACTAGGAGAAATATGTAGACTGATCCTAGACTAGAAGAAATATGTAGACTGATCCTAGACTAGAATCAGTCTACAATGACGTTTATCACAATAGTGAAAAACAAAAAGAAATAATTAACCTTCCTAAGCTGGAAGGAAATTGAGTAAATTGTGAATATCCTAAGGATATCATTCGATTAAGAGTGTAAAAATCTCATTATAGTAGAATTATTTAACATGGAAAATTGCTGATAACATATTAAGAAGGAGAAGCAGACTATGAAATATGTATAATAAAATACTGTTTAAAATAAATAGAAACACAAAATAATAAAGAGTAGAAGTACACATCAAAATATTGTATGGTTATTCCTTGACAGTGTGAATGTAGATATTTCTGTGCTTTTCCCCCTTGTTTTGTAATAAAGGTTTACCACATTGAATATAATCATGGTTGGAAAAAAAAGTTATCTGAAGCATTAAAATGGAAAATAATCTCATATATTAAACAATAGTAGTAGAGGATATATGGGAGGAAATTTATGTGAAAATAGCATTATAATTGTTAGGTGCTTAGTTTTTGGTGGGTGCTATGCTCTGCTAAGTGTTTTGTGTGGATTATCCATGTAATTCTTATAAAAATCATGTAAGGTGGCACTATTATTACTTTTTTAATTTAAAAAATAATTCGTTAAGATTTTATTCTTTAGAGTACTTTTATGCTCACAGTAAAATTGAGAGGAAGGTCCAGAGATTTTCCATATTCCGTATTCCTCCAACCCCCGTAGTCTCCTCCTTTATCAACACCCTCCACTAGAGTGGTACCTTTGTTACAATTGATGAGCCTCATTGACACACCATAACATGCAAGGTCCATAGTTTGCACTATGGTTCACTCTTCTTGTTGTACATTCTGTGGGTTTGGATAAAAGTATAATGACTTGTATCCATCAGTATAGTACCATACAGAATATTTCCACTGCCCAAAAAATCCTCTGTGCTTTCCCTATTTATCCTTCCAGCAACCTCTGATCTTTTTACTGTCTTCATAGTTTTGCCTTTTCCAGAATGTGATATAATTGGAAATACATTTTGCATCCTTTTGCTCTATCATTAAGTGATATGCATTTATAGTTCCTGTCATGGCTTGGGTGGTAATATTTCACTGTCTAGATGTACTACCGTTTGTTTATCTGTTCACCTACTAAAGGACATTTTGGTTGCTTCCAAGTTTTGGCAATTATGAATAAAGCTGATATAAACATCAATGTACAGGTTTTTGTGTGGACACATTTTCAGCTACCAAGAAGTATAATTGCTGGGTCTTGTGGTAAGGGTATATTTAGTTCTGTAAGCTATCACCAAACTGTCTTCCAAAGTGGTGGTACCATTTTCATTCCCACCAGCTACTATATCAGCTTTTAACAGCTGATAGGCATGGAGCTTAGAGAGGTTATGTTACTTGACCAACACCACACAACTACTAAATAGGAAAGCTGTGATTTGTGTACAAACATATTTAATTCTGGAGAGGGCTATGTTATTCAGGATACAAGTACAGGGGGAGTGAGAGTCATTCAGTTCCTGATGATTACCTAATTTCTCCGACAAAACAAGCTGTGTCTACAGCAGAATCCAAGTAAGTATCCATGAAGAAATGATGACTAGTATTTAACAGATCAAGACTTACCTACAAGCTTCTTTTATTGACCTTAATCATATAGCACTGGGTGTTATACACAGCCAATGAGTCAATCAAAAACTAATGTACATCAAAAACTAATGAAGTCCTATATGTTGGTTCATTGAATTTAAATTAAAAAATTGTAACTATAATCTCAGATATGAAAATATATTTGTGGATATGGACTAACATGATGAAAACAATTTTTTGAGGACAATGAGAGTACAGAAGTAACCTCAGAGATAATCTGATCTAACAGCATCATTTTAGACCAGAACATTCAGCCCAAAGAGAAAAATCTGGCTGATGATAGCACCTGAAATAGAAACACCCCATGCTAGAGCTCTTTTCTTCAGTTGACTTCAACTAGGGGCCTGTGAGACCTTTGCCAGGATCCGTGAGGTCAAGACTCATTCCACAGTAATATCAACATTTGCCGTTATTTGCCGTTTTCACTCTCATTCTCTTATGAATTTATGGTAGTGTTCCAGAGGCTACATTGTATATGACTTCATAACAGATTGAAACCAAAAGCAGATATGTGAATACAGCCAGACAATTAAGCTAGACAATAAAGATAGGTTCAAAAAAAGTAAAACAGTATCACTCTTCTCAATTATATCTATTTTTGTAAAAGAGCACACTTTTTCATAAAAATGTATTTATGTCAACATGCAATGTTTATTTTTATTTTGATTAGTAAACATCTCAAAATTTTCTCAGTTTTCATTTCTAGTATAGTAAATATCAATGGGTATGGACTTTGGGGTCCTCAATAGTTTTTATTAATTTAAGTTGGTCTTAAGGTCATAAGTTTGAAAACTGCTTTATTAAAGAATATTTGCTTACAGTATTTTTAAGCTCTGTTCCTATTAGGAAAATGGTATTAGTTTAAAAATATTAAGGTATTTAACACTCAGTTTAATAAAATTAATAAACAGCATTAAATAAATATTAATACATTTACTAATAGTTAAATAAAGACTTCATGTTTCAAATTTCTATATATTCTAAATATTTTTCTTAATATTTTTATATTAGTGACCAAGAAAAGACTGCCATATCGTAGTGAAATTTATATCTACAAATCCCATATTTCAATGTTTAATCATGCTTTTCAATGATTAAATTAAATCTTAAATTAAGTGCATTTTTTTCTTATTTTCCTACAGAATATTTCAGCACAGAAAGCAATTTCATAACCTAAGTTAGATTACTTCTCATCTTTATTACTAATTTAAATCATATTTCTCGAAGTTAAAGAAGCATATTGTTTCAGGAAAATTAGATGCTTTCCCTTGGTATTGTGGCACGCTTAAAATATATGCTAATACTGCAGTGAGAATCGTTATTGGGTTTCTCTATATAGCACTGAAAGGAAAAACAATTAAAATTGCTTTAGAGTATCAATAATTCATGAGGGAAAAGTCTATCCCTACTCGACTATGTCTTAAAAAAAATCTTAGTGAGACAAGAGGGAGCCTCCTGAATCTCTCCCAGGAGAGAAGGCCTTCCCTCCACTTTATGAGGGAGTTCATTTCGAGCTGCCCTTGGGCTTCTGTAATAGCTATAGATCTTACTATTCTTAATCTGTCTTCTCCAGTATCTTATAAGTGGAAATGAAACCTGCACAAGAAGCCACTTTTAAAAGTAAATACATACGTGCATACTTGCATGTGTGCGTGGCGAATACCTTCTGTAGTTTTCGACAAACCAGCATGGCACCCAGCACGATGCCCTCCGTGGTGCAAGAACCAGTAGCTAGCCAGTGAGACACCCCATCCGCAGCTACGCTATAGACATCCCATCGTTCCAGCTCTTCTTAAATCTCCCACTTGCTTGAAACCTGGGGTTTTCTAAATGATTTCCAGGCTGGCTGCCATATCTGATTTTTAATAGGACTTTCTAAAGTGAACTATAATTTGAAAATACGTAATCAAGGACACTGTGGGATTCTCAGCTTTAGGCAATATGTTCTGTTGGGTAAAAGAAAGCTCTGGCAAACAGCAGACCCCGATCTTTTCACCAGCTGTGCCCCTGACTTGTTGTATAATTTCAATCAAGTCACTCTAGCAGCCATTGTCTGTCTGTTTCACCAGTGGAATCTACAGAAGTCCTAGCCTGCCTGACTCCCTAACAATGATCATGTGAGGATTAATGAGATAAAGGCTGTGGAACTATTTTGTTCCCCTGGGGAAAGATTCTCAGAAAATAAAGGTATTAGAGAAAATCTCTGGATATGGCTTTCAAGAACTCAGATTCCCAAGTCTCATGTTGTATGCATGTTTTCCGGCAATTAGGTCATTATTGCTTTTTCTTCTGCAGTGAAAACCATACCAAAAACCAATCTCCTTTGAAATAGAACAAAGAAAGCACACTTTTCTTTTCTTTCTTTCATGTAAGATGAATTTTGTGAGTATAAGTATATTATCTTATAGCACGAGCTGGCAGCTTTACCCTCAAATACACTCACATCTTGACTGGACCTGAGTTTTACACACCCAATTGCACATTGTTTAATTGCCCATCTCTGCCAGTAGCATAAATATATCTTTATATTTTAAGCTCCTGTATATATTTGTACGTACATATAAATATGTATTGATTCTGCTTTTATTGAGTTTTTGTGCTGCAAATTAAAAAAAAAATACCAACCATGGTTCTGTCTACGCATTTTAACAGCAATAAACCCCCTCAAGGTTTCTGTTTAAAATCATGCCCACAGGCATAGACTGTGAGGCATGCCTGCTATGATTTCACCTTCACATACTTCAAAAGAGTGTGTGCATGTTTGTGTTTGGGGAATGGATGATCTAGGGAAAGGGGGGTTGAGGAAGAAGATCCTTTGTAGATGTAAAATATTCCCTGTGTATTATTGTTCAGCATCTAAATATCTGAATTTAATGCTTTCATATGGCTCTTCAATTTCAAATGCTGGGCTTTAACCATATTTTATCATGGACTAATTTGATATTATCCCATCACCAAATATCCTAGGAACACTTCCTTTCATACATCAATCTCTTGAAGAATAGATAAATTGCTCTAAACTCCACATTAAGGCTAATGAAAGCTCTTGAAGAAGTTGCAAAGTATCAGAAAATGGGATTTAGCGTAAAAATGCCTTCCAAATAAACCACAAGAAATGCCTTCTGTGACGGTCTGTGGTGAGGGAACCTGCTGGCTGTATGGAACTGACATGAAGAATTCCAGCAGCTCCTTCTGAGTTGGGGAGATAATTGCTTCAACAGAGTTCATAAACTTGCAAGCTCAATTCATCCAGTAAAAAAATCCTAAGTAAACGTTGCTGGAAAAGAAAATCTCTGTGCGTGGAGGTCGCCGCGTTGCAACATGGAGGATTACTAGTCTAAAGACTGTCAGTTTTGAAATCTAAAGCAATGCATTACCCTGCAGGGCCCCATCCATGCCAGCTAAAACAGATGTAGCATATTTGTTTCTGGAGTGTACTCTGCTAGGGAAAAATGCCTCCCCCCCCTTTTCTCATTTAGAGATTGAAGGTTAAGAAAAATAAAATTCTCTTTCCCATCGAGATGTATGTTACATTTCAGTATTGAATAAATGTGCATGACTTCTTTTTGGGGGCCTGAAAATAAGGTAGGGTATTAATATAAGAATATTATCACAATTCACACTGCAGTTTTAGCACTTTCTACTATGGAAAAGTGGCTTTATTTTAATATGAGTGAATATAATGAAAATAAAACAGGAAAGAACTAACCATATAGGGCGAATGTTCAAGTTACTGCTAATATCCTAGCCAGAACATAAACCCTAAACACCAAAGTAACTGTGAAATTCTCATTTGTTCATTGACTGTGAAATGAAATCTATTGCTAATATTCTAAAGCTTTTAGAATTTTAAATATACTTTGAAACTGAAAAAAAGTTACATCCTTTATGTAAAGTCATGTTTCCCAAAAAAGAAACAAAACAAAGTAAAAAAAAAAAAAAAAGGAAACCTACATAAGTCAAAGACCACATCAGTTATAAATAAGTTAAGTCTATCCCCCAAATGAAATCAGGACTAAATCTATTCATTTTTATAGAATTTAAATTGTTTGGAAATTTCAATTTCATTAATAGAGCATATTAAATTTTAAAAATAGGGTTGTAGCGAATTTCCCCTTCTTGTTAGAAGAATTTTCAGTAACTCATTTTACATGTTAAAGCTTCTTAACATTTGTGATCTACTTTTTTCTTGCCACAATGATAGGAATAAATCACTGATGGGTCTGAGGCATTCTGGTGGAAACAATGCAAGAGTGTTAAAAAATAATGTGATTTATCTAAAAGGAAATGAAATCCAGAGGAACTCTGTTCTAGAAGGCTAAAAGGAAAATGAGTCATACTCTCCTAAGGTTTACACAGGACCATGGTTATTAGACAGCAACCTTGGAAGTTAGCAGGCACTGTAACACCGCATGATCTCTTACTAGATCAGTAAAATGAATGGTGATGTTGGACTCAAAAAAATTTTTTTTGCCCACCCCCCCGCTCCTAGTCTCTGACAACTACCAATCTGTTCTCTTCACTTATGGGTTGGATTTTTTTTTTTTTAATGCTACCAAATTTAAATATCAATCTCTCTGCTGTCTATCTATATATTTTTAAAGATTTTATTTATTTGTTTGAGAGAGAGAGAGAATGAGAGGGAGCAAGCATGTGAGGGGAAAGGTCAGAGGAAGAAGCAGACTCCCTGCTGAGTACAGAAACTGATGAGGGACTAGGACTCCAGGATCATGACCTGAGCTGAAGGCAGTCGTTCAACCAAATGAGCCACCCAGGTGCCCCTTAAATATATTTATGTATTTACTTATCTTTAAATTTCAGGTGTATAGCATAATGATTTGACAATTCTATATATTTTTCAGTGCTCACCATGATAAGTGTAATCACCTTCTGTCACCATACCATGTTACTACAATATTATTGACTGTATTCCCTATGCTATACTTTTTGGTTTTGTGACTTACTTCATAAATGGAAGTTTGTACCTCTTAATCTCTTTCATCTATTTTGCCCATCCCCCCACAACCACTTCCCTACTGGTGACCACCAGTTTGTCCTCTGTATTTAAGAGTGTGTGTTTTTTTTTTTTTTTTTAAGATTTTATTTATTTATTTGACAGAGAGAGAGATCACAAGTAGACAGAGAGTCAGGCAGAGAGAGAGAGAAGCAGGCTCCCCGCTGAGCAAAGAGCCCGACGCGGGGCTCGATCCCAGGACACTGAGATCATGACCTGAGCCAAAGGCAGTGGCTTAATCCACTGAGCCACCCAGACGCCCCTTTTGGTTGTTTTTATATATTTCACATATCAATAAAATCATATAGTACCTTTCTCTGACCTATTTCACTTAGCATAATTAGCTTCTATGTTCATCCAGGTAACAAGATGAATGGCAAGATTTTTTCTTTTTTTATGGCTGAATAATATTCCATTATATATGTTTTCTTAATCCATTCACCTATCTATGGACATTTGGCTTTCATATCTTGGCTGTTTCAAATAAAGTTACAATAATCATAGAGGTACATATATCTTATCTAGTAGGTGGAGTCAAATACAATCTCCCAGTTATAAAATAATTAAGTTATGGGGCTAATGTGGCAACTACAGTTAATAATACTGTATTGCATATTTGAAAGTTGCAAATAAAGTAAAATTTATCATCATAAGAAAAACTTCTCTATGTGTTGTGATGGATGTTAACTAAACTTATATTCACTTTTGTAATAATATACTGAAAACAAAATAAAATGTAATATTCATTGAGGGCTTACTCTGAACTCTGTCAGTTGTGGTACATGTATTACAACATGTAATACTTAAAACAGGCTAATGTGACAGGTGCTATTGTAATTCCCACATTAGTGATGAGGTAATCAAGGCTCAGGGATGAAAATGGGTATGTAGCTATTTCATATGAAAGCCAGGGTCAAGGTCCTTAATAACCTCCAGATTGTACTGCCTCTCTGAAAGCTCCAGGATGAACATTCTGCAATAAAAGAGTTTTAAGTGACCCACCAGAGCACTCCTTTTTACCTTCTCACATTAATTGTAATTCTGTGATGAGATTAACTAAAGCAAGCATGACAAACTATGAAATTTTTAAAAAGGATCTTCATTTGGATAAAAAGGTAGAAGAGAAAAATTTGCACCTTTCTTTCTTTCTTTCTTTCTTTCTTTCTTTCTTCTTTTTGGCTTTATTTAATTTATTTATTTGGGAGAGAGAGTGTGCATAAGGAGGGGGAGCTGCTAAGGTAGAGGGAGAAGCATACCTCCATCCCCAGCAGGGAGCCCGAGATAATGAGCTGGGCTGAAGGCAGTTACTCAACCAACTAAGCCACCCAGTGTCCCCGTTTTGCCAGTTTCTTGAGGATTAGGAAAACAGACAAAATAAAACTAACATTATCATTCCCAAAAGTCATTAATAGTTAATTCATGGTAGGTAGTGTAGAAAAGAAAAACTGAGGGAAAATAGATCAAATCCACATGGTATCTTTACCAACTACTTTTCGAGAATGGGTTGTCTCCAGAGCAACTATTATGAGATGCCCCGAGATCATTTTTTATAGGAATCATATTCCACAATCAATTCACCTGTGCTGAATGCCAGCATCAGCCAGTCACCTGAATAAACCTTTCCTATGAGAATATCCGTCTTCATGTGTGTGTGTGTGTGTGTGTGTGTGTATAAATATATAGTTTACGCTTGATTCAGTCAGGTGTCTGATTTATCTGCATCATTTGTCATAAAGTTATTTTAAATTTTGCCAAATCGTCTACTCTAGCCTATCTTACTTTTAAAGAAACCTTTACTCTAGAAATTTTAATTGTAGTGTGCTAGAAAAGGCACACTTACCTGATAATTAAGCATTATTAACCTGGATTTTATTCCCCATATTGACACAGGACAGCCATCACTTTGGAGCAAATCACTTAACTTGTTGAAACTTCAGCATCCTCTTCTGAAACATAGGTGGACTGAAATGATTACTCTTTAAGCTCTACCTTTCTGTGATGATGGTTATCTGAGAGCTTTCACTTCTATGGTAATTAGGTCATGGGAGCCCTGACCTTGTAAAGTCAAGAAGGAATGAATAGACACCTACAGAAAAGTTAGTGAGTTGAGATGTCAAGTGTGTTCTATTTCAAGCAATGTGTCCATTTTCCTTTGTGCCCTGGGCCTATTCTTACTGGCTTTATCAACTGTTTATGAGCATTTCTACGAATTTTTGATATTTTAATTCCTTAGTCTTCTTTAAACATTATGTGCCACGCCTTAAAAGTTTCAGATATTAGAATGTTAATGAAGATATTCTTGAATAAAGACCAAGAAAACTAATTCACAAGGTACCATTATTTGAGGTCATCATTCCTAATTTTAAACTGAATGAGCATCCAGAGAAAAAAAATTATTCCCAAAATACTGTGCTCTTGTTTGACTTATATTTTTAAAATTGTTGTCTTGTGAAGCATATTGTTCTGTTTGTGTCAGGCTTGCCCTTATTTTGCCCAATTACTTTTCAACTGCATTTGGCTGAACATTACTCTAGAAGAACGCAGTTCTAAAGTTATCTGTTTGCATATGGTTCCTTCAGGAGGAATTCAAAGGATACATTTATTGTGTTTATGGAAAAGACAACCCTTTGTTTCTCCCAAGACTAAATATGTTTTTCTAAATGCACCCTCAAAATCAGTGCCTGCCTCTCCACTAATAAACTACAGGTCTGTCTTTCTCAGTCTCATATATTATATTGGACGAGGAGGCATTGTTTAGACACATAATCATGCTACTGCTGACTGTTGCTATAAAAATGAAGTTTCATCTCTGCACAATTTCCATGGCTTTTCCTTTGAAATCTGGTGTTTATTGCAACAGAATTTCAGATTTTGCAACATGAGAGTCTGAAAGACAGGCCAACACAGGCGGCTCTTTGGAAACAAGGAACCTGGTACTTCTAAGAGCCAAAAAGCTGGCCTAACACCAGGAAGAGGAGAAAGACATATCAGGTAGGTTATGTTGATTCCCCCAGACATATTTTGATTATTTGCTAGATGGTTTCTTTTGATGAAGCATAGGCTTTTTTTCTTTTCTTTTCTCTTTTTTTTTTTTTTGGTTGTTCTGTGTTTCTGTTAACCATACTCTCCTGGAAGAGACTTTGACCATCTGGATGTGGTTTTTGTTTCTGTGAGAAGGAACTTTTGTGTCCTTGACATGCCACTAGTAAAAATAAATGCTCAATGAAAAGAACATGGATCAAGATGCTATATATTTCCAGGTCAAATTAGGACAACTGTTACAAGTTATTTGGTGTATACAATTAAGCATGTGAACATGAAAAAATGCACTTATTACAAATTTACTTACTGGACGTTTCAGAATAACTTGACAGCTAGTTTGGAACAGGCACAGTAAACATGACATCTGCACACAACATGGTCATCTTTAGGATAAAAGGCAGCTAAATATGTGTCTATGCATAAACTAGTGAAAATTTTGTAACTTTTATTTCAAGATCTTAATATACTCATTTTCATTATAAAAAATTATGGATTTAAGATATAGATTTGAAAATTGTAGCAAACTGTAGCAAAAAGGATAAGACAAGTCAAAGTATGGTGTTTGGGGAGCATATATTTTTTCTGTTCTTTACCCTTCGTTAACAATACCTTTGCCATAACTCATCTTCGAATATTGCGGGGTGCTTTATCTGGGCAGTGAGGGTTTATTTTTGCTTCTAAACTTGAAAATTAAGCATCCAGTGAGGCAGATTCCTCAGTTAAATCAAATGATCCATATAGTGTTGATGCCAAAAAGTACAGCTTTGTTTATTTTATACTTGACATATAGATGAAGATAATTTTTTTTTTCTTGGTTTGGCTGTTATTTTTACTTAGGTATTTATTTCTATACCTTTGTTCTAAAGAACTAAATCCCTGATGGGATATGATGAAGTCTGATCTCTTCTAGGTCTGTGTATCAAATGATTTAGCTTTTTGAAGCTATGACTTTGGAGACGATGGCCACCAGGCTTCTCTGTCATTGAAGTTTGCATTTCCCTGCCTGGGGTGGTGAGATATTACTGTAATCCTTAACTCTATTCTTATGCTAGAAGAATAGAGTTTCTTTACTTTCTTTACTTCACTTTCTTTACTTCACTAGTGAATCTTAGGAGGCATGGAGATAACATTAGACCTAGTTGTGTCTTTGCCATATTTTGTGAGTTAGAGTCTCTTTTTAAAGGCCCACCATCTAGAGTGTTTGGGTGGCTCAGTTAGTTAAGCATCTGCCTTCAGCTCAGGTCATGATCCCGGGGTCCTGGGATCACATCAAAGTCCCTACTCACTGGGGAGTCTGATTCTCTTTCCCTCTGCCTGCCCCTTCCCTTGCTTGTAGTCTTTCTCTCTTTCTTTGTCAATTAAATAAATAAAATCTTAAAAAAAAAAAAAAAGATCACCATTTAAAGCCACAAAACTCTTTTTAAAATTCTACTGTTGTAACTAGGAAATTATTAATCAATCTAGTTCACATAAAATAGTGGGGGGTTTTTGTTACAAGGTAAAAATATTCTGGATCATGTAACTTATAAAATCTAACAAATATGTATTGCAAATTCCTATGAAGGAGGTTTTTTTTTTAGGGTTCTGCTTTTTTTTATGGTTCTTGCTTATAATTCTGCAGCTTTAATCACAGACACCGTAATTAGTTCTGTTCTTAAATACCAGGTCTTTGTAAACACAACAACATACCTTTGAAAGCAGTGTGAAAACAGGGTGTGCAGTGCTTGAAGGGAATTCTGGTCTAGCCAATGTGTTTTATCACCTGGCTTGGATAAACAGTCAGGTTATACCTCATATTAGAAAGGTTTTGAAAATTAGAAGAGAAGTTATAATTAGGTTTTACTTGAATCCCATACACTGTGCAATTATAAAACAATGAGCTAGATAAATGAGATTATATTCCTACTTTTATTCTAAATATCAATATTAGACATTTATCATGAGACCCTTTAAAAGCCTTTACTTTTAAAATAGACATGGTGATGGATGACTTAAATCCAGAATATAGCAGACCCTAAAAGCAAGATAAACCACAAGGAATTACTTTCTTTCAGTTTAAGAAAGCTGAGACCTCTTAACAAATCAGTAGATGATATATTACAATGGTTTTTATATGAATATACTGTTTCTACCATGTGAACTGGTTGTATCACCTATAAACTAAAATAGAGATAAGTTTATCTAAAGCTTTTTCTAAAGGTTGTTCAGTAGCATCTTGTTGATAGAAAAAGAGCCAACCCTTTGGTTATTTGTAATGCCAGTTAGGAATTGTTCAGGAATAAATGAAGCTTTGATGGGTTATGTTGCACATAAATAGTATATTCATTGGAAGACAGTAATATTAGGCTTATTTTAAATTTAGCCCTTTATTACTCATAATCTGCCACTGTGAATGTTTTTACTCTTCTCTAGTAAGCTCTGCTACAAATCACGAGAGTGATTATTATATAACAGAAAGTTCTCTAGCTGATACTCTCATGTTTTCCCTTCCACATCAGAGGAATGGGGAAGTTTTTCATACTAAAAACAAACAAATGAACAAAACCTAAATTAAAGGTCAACAAAGAAAATCAATCTCTTGATATAGGGGCACTAAAACTTGAAGGACAGTCAAACACAGATTTTGATGCTTCACATGGATATTTACTATATGGGTTTACTGACATGTATGTGGGGAAGCTGCACCCTACTCACCTGGTACTTCACATTCAGGAACTTCTGTGTCAAGAGTTTCACTATCTGGACTTTGGGCTACATCAGGACAGAAGTGATTGTGGTGGCAAATGGTTTGCTAAAAATGTACTAGTTATGTGAAAGTGGGGTGAGGGCTGGCAAGTCTAAAAAGTCTAGAAAGGCAAAGGACCACTTCAGTGAGGTAGGCTGGGGAAAAATGAATTTTCTAATTTTATAGGTCTTAGCAAGCAGGAAATAAACTCTATAAGCTTGAACCTTGAATGATCTAGTATTACTAATAATAGATAATCAGTGAGTGTGCTGACAAGGTATTTGATAAAATTCAACACCCATTTTAAATAGAAACTCTCAATAAAATGTAGTAGATGAATGTTATAAAGTGGCAAAATATATCTACTTCAATCTAAAATATAGAATTGTTCCCATATTAATTAAAGGAAAAACAAATTTGATATTATGGCTGTTCCTTAACCTTCACTAGTGATATGTGAAAGTACTTGTTTTTCTACATCCTTATTAAAAGAATGCCAAACAGTTAAGTAAGGAATTGTAGGAGAGTTTTAATTTGCTATTATCAAGTGAAAAGTGATGTTGAGCATTTTTCATATTTAGAGTAATTTTCTTTTCTGTGGACTCGATACTTACAACTTCCTCTACCTGGTTGTTGGGCTTCTTGATTTGTAAGAGCTCTTTAATGAGCTCAAAAAATTATTATTATTTTAAAATCTGTCTTGTGACTTTTTTAATGGTAGTTTTGCTATCCTAACCTTTTTTTTAGGAATTGGAATTTATCAATTATATTTTTAATGACTTCTGGGTGTTGTTTTTGCTTTGAAATGGCATCCACAGCCCCTGAGTACTAGCCAATGCAAATAGAAAAGGTAACAATAATATAAATATAATATTTTTGAAGAGAATGTAAAATTATTATATTATTATATTATTTGTTGACTTCAATATTTTATACTTGGAGAATCTTGAAAAAACAACTAAACAAGTACAGATTTAAAGAATTCAGAAATATATCTGAATATAAAACTAATATACAGATATCAATAGCCATCATATATATAATACACTAGTTAGAGGCTATAAGAGAATAAAATTCCATACTTAAGTTAACCACTAAATAAAATATAATACCTGGGAATAACAAGAAATATGCATGATGTATATATAAAAAGAACTTTAAGATGGTACTCTGGAATGTAAGATGTGTCTTAAACAAATGCAATGGAGGACCAAAAATAAATAAACAAATAAAATAAATTAGTCTCTAAATCTAAAACAATCCCAATAAAATTTAGAAATTTGAAACTTTTATTACAAAGTTTTATGGCGAAACAAAAGAGAAAAAAGGAATTGGAAAATGGAGATAAAAAGACCAATGCGATATAAACACTTCTTTCACACACTTTTTATTTAATATTGATATTGGAGGCAGGGCTTTGAAATAGATAAATGACAATGAAAAGGAATATAAAGTTTGAAAATAGGCCTATATTTGAGAAATCAATACATGACAAACTGTCATTTCTAATTAGTAGAAATTGGGTAATCAAAAATTGATATTGGGATAACAAGGCAGCAATCCTGAAAAAAATTATGTTGGTGTTAAGCCTTATATCTTGCTCCAAATTAACTCCAGACTGAAATATTTAGGTTTATTAAAGGAAACCATAAAAATTCTAGGAAAAAATGGGAGTTTATTTACTTATTTATTATTTAGTAATTTATCACTTACATATAACACCCAGTGCTAATCGTAAGTGCCTTCCTTTAAAAAAAAAAAGTTATTTAAATTCAATTTCTTTTCACACATAGTGTGTTATTAGTTTCGGGGGTAGAATGGGATCGGGAGGGAGACAAGTCATGAGAGACTCTTATCTCACAAAACAAACTGAGGGTTGCTGGGCGGTGGGGAGGTAGGGAAAGGGTGGTTGGGTTATGGACATTGGGGAGGGCATGTGCTATGGTGAGTGCTGTGAATGTGTAAGCCTGATGATTCACAGACCTGTACCCCTGGGGCAAATAATACATTATATGTTAATAATAATAATTAAAAAAAGAATTTAATGGTTCATCAGTTGCATATAACACCCAATGCTCATTACATCAAGTGCCATCAATATCCATCACACACTCAGCCCATGGGAAAAAAAAAAAAGTTTTTTAAAAATGATGAAATGTAGATGGTTTTCAAAGCAAAAAATAAATAAATGGATTTCAGTTCCCATAAAAAGTTCTGCTTAGCAATAACCACCCAAAAGAAAGTCAAAAGACATTAAAAATTGAGGAAGGATATTTGAACTCATTGATAATGCTGTTGCAAGTCAAGAAGAATTCCAATAACCAAGAAAAAAATGAGCAAAAGATGTGAGCAGAAAAGAAATCGCAAATGATTTTTAAGCATGAAAACATTCTCAATAACACTTGTCAGAGGATAATTACAAATTAGAACTATTCTGTTGTGCTATTTGCATTTAGAAGTTTGGCAAATACCCAAAATCTTAATCATCCACTATGCTGGCAAAAATGTAAAAAACAAGCATTTTCATATTTTATTTGTGAAGGTTTAAATTGGTATAATTCCTTAGAAGGATAGCTTGTCAATATCTAACAAAATTAAAAATGTGCATAAGTTTTGATGCAGCAATTCCACTTCTAGGGCTTCATGCTTTGCCTAAGTGTGTTTCTAGGTGAAATTATATATGTACCAAGCTATTCCGTGAATAATTTTGCAAGGGTCAAAAGACTTAACACAATGTAAAGTCCATTCACAGAGGATAGAGTAAAAATATTACACATATTCAAAAAACCATTTAAAAGAATAAGGGAAAATTTTTTTCTTTGTTATACTGATATATGAAGAACAACATTTGTTATTAAATAATCAATTTAGTGTAAATAGAGATTGTATTCTATCATTTATGTAAAAAGCAACAATAAAATAGGTAGTATTTTTTGAATTTTGAAATGTAAATATTAACTATTCAAATAATAAAAATTTAAGAATAATGTGAATATTGGACTTTACTATTCTTTAAAATAGTTCAGACTTTTTTCTTCTGAGACCCAAATTCCTTCTCTGTCCTTTCTTCCTCTTCCAAAGACACAGCCTTTCCTGGTTGAGGGGGTCTGGTGTTAAAAAAATATGGTGTCACACAACGTTTCTTTTACTTTTTTACAATAAGGAATTCAACTCTAAATCAACATTATAAACTAGCCTCTGGATCTAACTTTGAACATCAATAAAACATTTATTCAGGTGCTGTATTGAGCTATGTATAAACATTACTCTCTTTATCTCCCTTGTAATTTTTTTAAAAGAAGAGTTTTAAAAATTATAGTTCTCAGTGTGAGCCAAAGAAGGACAATTTAAGAATTTTCTATCCCATTTAACGGAGGGTCATTAAAAAAAAAGTTCCTGTTATATTACTTTTAGTTCTGGATTCCATAACATTAATAATTATGGAATACCTTTAGGTTAATTTTAGAAAATATTTTCTCCAATTATATCTAATCTGTAGTTTTTTGTTTGTTTGTTTTTGTTTTTTTTCTCGTCAAATGCCTGCTCTTGCCTTTAGGTAAACCTATTTTAAGTCTTCCATTTAGATGACCACTGTTGAGATGTAGGCAAATGTGTTGCTTTTCCTACTTTCTCCACTGACTCTTCTATTTACTGTCTGAAGCATAGTAGGAGTAAAGAGATAGAATGTGAGGATTTATGGTATAACTCCAGTTTGAGCTTTTTTGTCTTCTTTTTTTATATATATTTTTTACTTTTTCCAGTTTGAACTTTTAAAAATTGAAGTCTTTAATTATAGTTACCCAACAATAGAAGAGAGAAAAGTCTGAGACTAGAAAACAGAATGGGATTAGGATGGTGTATATACTAGGCGTATTTTAAGCAAGAAAGGAGTAATGGAAGTGCTGAGCAAACTTCCAAATGATAAATTACCAGTTTGAAATGTTATGAATTCCCAGGATATATTCGTACCTAAATGGAAAAGAAACCTCACACTTTGAAAGGTTAAATACAAATTATTATTATACACTTTAATTGTCAATAGATAAACTACAGCAAACTATATATTATAAAATAATAGGCATATGAGTGAGTGTACCTGGAAGCTTTTGTTAAACCCTCATGTCATCTACTAGTCCTAATTATGTTTTTATTCTAATAATTAAAGTCGTTGTTACAACCACCAGTGGCTCAGCAATGTATATTGAGGTTTTCCTTTGTGTTGGAGCCCTGTTACCAGAGGTGTGGCAATAAGTTAGAAATAGTCCTCTGGTAAGTTCTCTGGCTAACACTCGTGAAAACATGCATGTGTGCAGAGAAAATTATTGTTAAATGTCCATAAAAAGAGTAAATTACAGAGTGAAATGCCAAGTAAAAGAATGATAAATGTCAGAAAAGAATAAGAAGAAAATTCTCTGAGGTGTTAAGTTTGAGCCATGTTTTGAGGAAGGAATAACATAGAAAAAGATAGGTCAAAAGATAGGTCAATAACAGAAAAGAGGAGGACAGAGTCATTAATGGGAAGGACATGTAAAAAAAGATAATTTTCAATTGTATTTCTATATGGTTTATTACAGCTTCACAAAACCTATTTACATTTTCCCCTTTCCTTGATGTAAACTAAATTTTTGCCTTTTACTGCACAATCTAATTTTTTAAAGACTTATGTATTTATTTTCGAGAGAAAAGAGTTTAGGGGGAGGGGTGGACGGGGAGGGAGAGAGAATCTCAAGCAGGCTCCCTGCTGAGTGCAGAGACCTACCAGGGGCTCTGCAAGGGCTTTGATCCCAGAGTCCTGAGATCATGACCTAAGTTGAAGTCAAGAGGCAGATGCATAGCTGACTGTGCCACCTAGGCACCCCTGTGCAATCTAATTTTTATGTGTCTTCTGAGTTTACTTTATAGGCTATCTAGGAGTATATCACCTTATGAATAAGTACTATTATCTTATTGCAAAAGTAACATAATGAGAATACTTCCATGCTTAAAAGGTTCTATATTTGAATAGCTTTTCATGATATTGCAGTATCAGAACTTGTTTGAAAAATAAGTAATTTTTCCAAAGATATGATAAAGTTAAAGAATAAATATTTTTAAAGATTTATTTATTTATTTGAGAGAGAGAGAGAACAAGCAGGGGGAGGGGCAGAGGGAGAAGGAGAAGCAGACTCCCAGTGGAGCAGGGAGCCTGACTTGGGACTGGATCCCAGGACTCTAGAATCATGACCTGAGTCACCCAGGCACCCCAAAGAATAAATATTTTTAAAAGGGACATTTGATAGAATCCCTCCTTATTTTCAAAATATCTCCATGATATGAAATTGTACTCAAAATTTCCTTAAGAATAGAAAGCACAACAAAGCCAGAGACCTCAGAGGACCAGGAAAACAATTATGGCAGGTGAACAAGAGCCAAACATAGGGGATGTTCATCCACGTTTAGACATCTGTGTGATTCAGAGATACCTGGATAGTTTTCTTCATAGTCATTCGGCCATTATGAATTTGCTAGACTTCCATGTTTTTAATTTAAAAGGCTGATTTGTATTTTCTTTACTAAGACTGTGGAAAACAGTCTTCTAGTTTGTAACTACGACAGTTATGTACAGAGTTTGGTGGGCTTGTCATACTTACATGTTTTGAAGAGAACAACCCCTCATTGCTGTGTTTGCTTCACATCAAGCTTAATCTGTTTCCTCTCTTCTCAGCTTTCTAAGGCTCACCCTGCGTAGAGGTTCTACTTAAGTTGTTTTTTCATATGTATCCCTAGACTGAATCTTTCCCTTATTTAGCAGAATCATTTTATACAGATTTTTTAAAAATAGACTTTATATTTTAGAACATTTTTAGATGTTTGTGATGATTTGTGATAAGACTCAGTGAAAGGGACAGAGAATTCCCATATACATCCTGCCCCCATATCTGCATTGCCTCCACCACTATCTCCACTTTGCACAGTGGTACATTTATGATAATTGATTAAACCACAGTGACACATTATTACCCCAAATCCATATTTTACATTATGGTTCACTCTTGATGTTGTATATTCTATGGGTCTTGACAGATGATTGAAGATCCATCATTATAATACCATATAGAATAGTTTCACTGCCCTAAAAATTTTCTGTGCTCTGACTATTCATTTCTCCCTCCCCACTAGCCATATAGCTTAAATCTTACAGTATGTAGCCTTTTTGGATTGGCTTCTTTCATTTAATATGTAGTATGTGTTTAAGATGACTTCATGTCTTTTTATGGATCAGTACATTAATTAATTTCTTTTTAGCACAGTATGTCTGAAATTACACAGTTTATTGATCCATTTACCTACTGAAGGACATGTGCTCGCTTCGGCAGCACATATACCTACTGAAGGACATTTGGTGTTGTGTTTTTCGTGTATCTTCTAAGAATATGTGATTTTTCCCCTTTAGTCTGTGGCTGTGATGGATGACATTAATTGATTTTCATGTGGTGAACCCACCTTATATTACCAGTATAAATTCTTCTTAGTCATGGTATATAATTCTTTTTATACATTTTTTGGTTTGATTTGGTTTTGTGTTGTCGGTGTTCTGCATCTTGGCCTAATAGAGGTGTAGTGGTATATCATGATTAGTTTAATTTGCAATTCCTAATGACATGTGATGTTGAACATATTTTTCATACTCTTATGTGTTATCTGTATATCTTCTATGGTGATGTCTCTGTTTCTCATGTTTTAAGCAGGTTGTTCATTTTCTTTTTGTTGTGTTTCGAGTTCTCTGTGTATTTTAGATTAGTCCTTTATCAGATATTTGAAAATCTTTGCATATATTTTCTCCCAAACCGTGGTTTGTCTTCTAATTCTCTTTAGAGTGTCTTTCACAGGGCAGAAGTTTTTAATTTCAATGCAGTGCAGCTTATCAGTTATTTCTTTCATGAATCATGCCTTTGGTCTTATATCTAAAGAGTCATCACAAAACCCAAAGTCATCTAGATTTTCTCTTATCTTCTAGGAGTTTTACATTTTATAGTAATGTCTATAATCCATTTTGAGTTAATTTTTTGTGAAGGTTACAAGGCTTGGGGCCTTTTTTTTTTTCCCTGCATGCAAATGTCTAGTTGTTCCAGCACTATTTGTGGAAAAAACGGTCTTTGAGCCATTGTATTATTTTTATTCCTTTATCAAAGATCAGTTTTCCATATTTGTGTGAGTTTCTGTTCTCTCATATTGATCTGTAACTCTGTTCTTTCATCAGTACCACACTGTATTGATTATAATAGCTTAACAGTAGGTCTTGAAGTCAGGTAGTGTCAATCCTCCAACTTTGTTTTTCTTCAGTATTGTGTTGACTCTTCTGGGTCTTTGGCCTATTTGTGGAAAAAACAGTCTTTGCGCCATTGTAGTACAATTTTTACAAATTTTAGTATGAGTTTGTCAATATCCACAAAACAACTTGCTGAGATTTTGATTGGGATTTTGCTGAATCTAAAGATGAGTTTGGGAAGAACTATCTTCTTGGCAATACTGAATCTTCCTCTTCATGACTTTTTTAATATCTCTCTATTTATTTAGTTCCTCTTTAATACCTTTTATCAGAGTTTGGTAGTTTTCTTCATGTGAATCTTGAATGTATTTTGTTAGATGTGTACCTGAGTATTTCCTTTGTGGGGTTTTAATGTAAATGGTATTGTGTTTTTAATTTCAAATTTAACTTTTTCATTGGTAGGAAAGTGGTTTACTTGTTTATCAACCTTATATCTGGCAACTTTGTTATGGTTACTTATTAGTTCCAGGAGGCTTTTGTTTTGTTTTCATTTGTCCGATTTTTTTTTTTTTTTACCTACACAATTATGTCATTTAAAAACAAAGACAGTTTTAGTTCTTCATTCCCAGTCTCTATACTTTTTTGTCTTATTGCGCGATGTAGGACTTCTAGTATGATGGTGGAAAGAAGCGGTGAAATGGGATATCCTTGCTTTGTTTCAGATCTTAGTAGGAAAGCTTTTGGTTTCTCACTATTAAGTGCTCTGTGAGGTGTGAGCTTTTTAAAAGATGTTCCTCGTCAAGTTGAGAACATTTCCTTCCATTCCTAGTTTGCTGAGAATTTTTATCCAGAATGTGTGTTGGATTTTATTAAATGTTTTTCGTGTATCTTCTAAGAATATGTGATTTTTCCCCTTAGGTCTGTGGCTGTGATGGATGACATTAATTGATTTTCATGTGGTGAACCCACCTTATATTCCCAGTATAAATTCTGCTTAGTCATGGTATATAATTCTTTTTATACATTTTTTGGTTTTGATTTGCTAATAGTTTGTTGAGGATTTTTGCATTTGTGTTTAGGACAGTTCTTTTACTTTTTTTTCTTTTTTCTTGCAATGTCTTTATCTGGTTTTATTATTAGGATAATGCTGCCTTCATAGAAATGAGTTAGGGAGTATTTCTTCTGCCTCTATCTTCTGAAAGATATTGTAGGGAATTGTTATAATTTCTTCCTTGGATGTTTGGTAGAATTCACCAAACCCAGAATAACTCATCTGGGCCTGGTGCTTTCTGTTTGGGAAGGTTATTAATTATTGGTTCAATTTCTTTAATAGATGTATTCCTATTCAAATTGTCTATATCTATTTGTGTGAGTTTTGGCAGAAAGAGTTTTTCAAGAAACTGGTTCATTTAGGTTATTTGTGTGCAAAGATTTATTCATAGTATTTCTTTCTCCAGCTCTTTACTTTTAATTTATGTGTCTTTATAAGTGGCTCTCTTGTAGATAACATAGTTGGGGTTAATTTTTTATCCACCCTGAACCATTGACATTTAAAGTGATTATTGATATAGTGGGATTAGTACTTATTGTATTAGTTACTGGTTTCTTTACATCGTTCTTGCTTTTTTATTTCCATTTGTGTCTTTCACTTTTTTCTTTCTTTTGTGATTTTAATTGAGCATTTAATATACTTGATTTTCCTCCTTTCTTAGCATGCCAGTTATAATTTCTTTTAAACTTTTTATGAATTGCCCTAGAGTTTATAATAAACACACTATTCCAAGTCCACTTTCAAATAAACCATACCTCTTGATGGGTAGGGTAAGTGCTTTAGAAAAAGTATTTCTAATTTCTTCCCTCCTTATATTATTGCTCTCATTCATTCTACTTATACATAAGTTATAATCATCAAATACATTGTTACTATTATTAAAAGTTATTAAAAGTTTTTATTTACCTCCACTTATTCCTGCTCTAATGCTCCTCTTTATGTAGATCTAATTTCTAACTTGTATCCTTTTCCTTCTTACCAGAGCTGCTATAAACATTCGGGTGCACGTGCCCCTTTGGATTACTACATTTGTATCTTTAGGTAAATGCCCAGTAGTGCGGTTGCTGGGTCATGGGGTAGCTCTACTTTCAACTTTCTGAGGAACCTCCATGCTGTTTTCCAGAGTGGTTGCACCAGCTTGCATTCCCACCAACAGTGTAGGAGGGTTCCCCTTTCTGCACATCCTCACCAGCATCTGTCATTTCCTGACTTGTTAATTTTAGCCAGTCTGACTGGTGTGAGGTGGTATCTCACTGTGGTTTTGATTTGTATTTCCCTGATGCTGAGTGATGTGGAGCACTTTTTCATGTGTCTGTTGGCCATCTGCATGTCTTCTTTGCTGAAATGTCTGTTCATGTCCTCTGCCCATTTCTTGATTGGATTATTTGTACTTTGGGTGTTGAGTTTGATCAGTTCTTTATAGATTTTGGATACTAGTCCTTCATCTGTTATGTCATTTGCAAATATCTTCTCCCATTCTGTCAGTTGTCTTTTGGTTTTGTTGACTATTTCCTTTGCTGTGAAAAAGCTTTTGATCTTGATAAAATCCCAATAGTTCATTTTTGCCCTTGCTTCCCTTGCCTTTGGCGATGTTCCTAGGAAGAAGTTGCTGCGGCTAAGGTCGAAGAGGTTGCTGCTTGTGTTCTCCTCAAGGATTTTGATGGATTCATTTCTCACACTGAGGTCCTTCATCCATTTTGAGTCTATTTTCATGTGTGGTATAATGAAATGGTCCAGTTTCATTTTTCTGCATGTGGCTGTCCAGTTTTCCCAACACCATTTATTGAAGAGGCTGTCTTTTTTCCATTGGACATTCTTTCCTTCTTTGTTGAAGATTAGTTGACCATAGAGCTGAGTGTCTATTTCTGGGCTCTCTATTCTGTTCCATTGATCTATGTGTCTGTTTTTGTGCCAGTACCATGCTGTCTTGATGATGACAGTTTTGTAATAGAGCTTGAAGTCTGGAATTGTGATGCCACCAACTTTGGCTTTCTTTTTCAATATTCCTTTGGCTATTTGAGGTCTTTTCTGGTTCCATATAAATTTTAGGATTATTTGTTCCATTTCTTTGAAAAAAATGGCTGGGATTTTGATAGGGATTGCATTAAATGTGTAGATTGCTTTAGGTAGCATAGACATTTTCATAATATTTGTTCTTCCAATCCATGAACATGGAACATTTTTCCATTTCTTTGTGTGTTCCTCAGTTCTTTCATGAGTACTTTATAGTTTTCTGAGTATAGATTCTTTGCCTCTTTGGTTAGGTTTATTCCTAGGTATCTTATAGTTTTGGGTGCAATTGTAAATGGGACTCACTCCTTAATTTCTCTTTCTTCCATCTTGTCGTTAATGTAAAGAAATGCAACTGATTTCTGTGCATTGATTTTATATCCTGACACTTTGCTGAATTCCTCTACAAGTTCTAGCAGATTTGGAGTGGAGTCTTTTGGGTTTTCCACATATAGTATCATATCATCTGCAAAGAGTGATAGTTTGACTTCTTTGCTGATTTGGATGCCTTTGATTCCTTTTTGTTGTCTGTTTGCTGAGGCTAGGACTTCTAGTACTATGTTGAATAGCAGTGGTGATAATGGACATCCCTGCCATGTTCCTGACCTTAACGGAAAAGCTCTCAGTTTTTTTCCATTGAGGATGATATTTGGAGTGGGTTTTTCATAGATGGCTTTTATGATATTGAGGTATGTACCTTCTATCCCTACACTTTGGAGAGTTTTGATCAGGAAACGATGCTGCACTTTGTCAAATGCTTTTTCGGCATCTATTGAGAGTATCATATGGTTCTTATTCTTTCTTTTATTAATGTGTTGTATCACATTGATTGATTTGCAGATGCTGAACCAACCTTGCAGCTCTGGAATAAATCCCACTTGGTCATGGTGAATAATCCTTTTAATGTACTGTTGGATCCTATTTCTTCCAAGATTTTTTTCTTTACCTTTCATTTTCTGATACTTGATTATTATATGCCCCCATGTGACTTTTTGAGAAGTTTTTGGCTTGGTGTTCTCTGAGCTTTCTGGATCTATGGTTTGGTGTGTGACATTAATTTGGAGGAAATTCTCAGTCATATTACTTCAAATATTTCTTCTGTTCTTTTCTTTCTTCTGCTCCTGTATTCCCATTATTCATATGTTATACCTTTTGTAGTTGTTCCATAGTTCTATATTCTGTTCCATTGATTTAGTCTTCTTCCTCTTTGTTTGTTTGTTTGTTTGTTTGGGTTTTCAATTGATGTATTCTCAAGGTCAGAAATCCTTTCCTAAGCTATGTCCAAACTATTAATAAAGGAATTCTTAATTTCTTTTATAATATTTTTGATCTATAGCACTTCTTTTTGATTCTGCTTTAGAATTTTTATCTCTTTTCTTAAATTACCCATCTGTTCTTGTATGTTGTCTACTCTGTCACAGTCATTAACATATTAATTATAATTATTTTAAATTCTCACTCAATGATTCCAGCATCTGCTATATCTGAATCTGGTTCTTATTCAATCTCTTCTATTTTTTTTTTCTTTTTAGTATGCCTTGTAGTTTTTTTGTTGAAAGTCAGACATGGTATAGTTGGTAAAAGGAACTCTGATTTAAAAAAAAATAAAAAACTTTTAATAATGTGGTAAGGTGTGGAGGAGGGGAAGTATTCTATTGTTCTGTGAACAGGTCTGTCTTTTGGTGAGCATCTGTTTATGAGCTGTGAACTTCACAAGTACCTCTAGGTTTCTTCCCACCCTCCAGCCTTTACTGAGACAGAATGGCCAGAAAGGGATAGAGTTGGGTATTTCCCTCTCACAGGTTGGTAAAGCTCTGATAAAACTCCAGTAGGTTAAACTGTGGTAAAATAGTTTCTTTTGAGAGGGCCTTGTTATAAAAACCAGAATGCTTTGGCATATTTAAAAATGATTTAAAAAAGATTTTCCTCTCTTGAAAATACACCTGAAATATGAGACACTAAGCCTGAAATGTGAGGAGATTTTTCTCTCCTATTCACTGTGAGAACCCAGTATATCTTCTGGAGATAAAACTCGTAAATGTGATCCTCCCTTCCCCTGGCCCAAGACTGGGTGTCCCTGGAGTTTTTAACTTTCAGATTTGTTCACACTGAGCCTCTAGCAATTCAGTCACAGTTCAGGTTTTCCTATGCTGCACTGGTTCTCATGGATGTTTCTGCTGGTGGGTTTCTGCTCTGATAAGTTGTGATTCTCTGTATCTGCCTGTCTATCCTTCCAGTTTTATGGTTAACCATTAGCCCTGTGACCTACCTACTCTGATATATCTAAGAAGAGTTGTTCATTTTTCATTTTATTCAGCATTTTTACTTTTTATTAGGATGTAATGACAACTTCCAAGTTCCTTACATGTCAGACTGGAAATCTAAATTTTATTTTACTTTTTAGATTTAATTATGCCTGAATTTTCATATGAAGTCCATATTTGAAACCATCAAAAGAAACTTTTTGCATTGTTTTCCATTGGCTTCTTTTAAGTAAACTTTCTTCCACATGGGAGAAAATCAGGTCTAATCCTCAGTGGCCTACATACCTATTTACTTCATTAAAAAGGATAAAAATCTCATTTTCTTTATAGCTTGACTGCTTACCTTAAATTATTTAGGAGGAAATCAGAAAAGGGAAAAAGTGACTTTTAAGTGTTTTATTCAAAGCAATTCTATTTTTTGCCTTTGCATAATGGATAATGGACAGTATATCTTGGATAATGGACAGTATAAGACTAAAGCTACAAACTCTTAGAACCAAAGTTACATAAACACAAAATTTTGTAGAAAATTTTAATATTTTAATATAAGTGACAAAGTTTACGGAACCCAGGTAAAATGTCTTGATTTAAAACTTCTTTCTTCTTGGATATTACAAATAATTATAATTTCTAGTAATTTTTATTTATGTAGGCACTTTCTTCATAACATTTTAATTAAATATTGCTAATTGGCTATTAGAATTCTTTCATATATGATTTTCAAAGTTGCCATTTTTCCAGGTGTAAATTGTATGATATCTTAAAAACCTTTTCTCAGTTGAAAATCTAAATCCCTGTTTTTAATGGGAAATATCATGCAATTTATAGAATTCATTTATATGAATATATAATTTCTAGATAAATCTAGATAAATTAAATTAATTTATCTAGATAAATTAAATTAAGACACATTTATACATAGGTTCAAATTCTCCCTTTACTCTTCACTATCTTTACAAACTTGGGGCAAACTATTTTACCTTTTCGAGTCTTGCTTTTTTTTTTTTTTGTCTTTAGTAACATGGAGATTAGAATGCCTACATCATGAAGTGGTTATAAGAGGTAAGTACTTAGCTTTAAAGACTGCTTTTAGAGATCATTCCAAAGAATACTCTCAGGAAATTTGAACTTCATATTCCATTTCCTCTACTTATGGTTACTCCAGGTTCTGTTATCTGTTATGAATATCTGGTGCCCCTCACTGGCTGCATGTAGCAGTGGGTAGAGTTATAGTCTTATAGAATCTAATTGCACTCAATCTCATAGTGCTACATAATGTCACATTATGCTCATAACTGACCTGTCTAAAATGCCCCTCAAACTGATGTTGACATTTATGAATAGTCTCAGACTTAGAGCCATGAAAATGTTGAGCTCTACAACCTCCCTTAAGACCTTTAGAATGTCTGAAACTAAATGCTTCATGTAAGTAAAAAAATTCTTTCCACGGAATAGACTTCTTTATAAGTACAAGATTTTTTTCTAAATCAAGTATGAAAAAGAAAGACTAGAGAATTTCAGTGTTCTATTTTGTATATACCAGAGGAAGAGGTGAAGGTACAGAAACAATGTGAGAACAAATGATAATCATGTTTCATCAAGTATTTTCATACATTTTCTCCTTTGAAACTCATAGAATTGGGGGTGCCTGGGCGGCTCAGTCATTAAGCGTCTGCCTTCAGCTCAGATCAGGATCCCAGGGTCCTGGGATTGAGCTCTGCATGGGGTTCCTTGCTCGGTGGGGAGCCTGCTTCCCCCTCTCCCACTCCCCCGCGCCCCCACCAGCTCCCTTGTGTTCCCTCTCTCACTGTCTCTCTTTCAAGTAAATAAATAAATCTTTTTTTTTTTTTAAAGAAACTCAAAGATTGTCACATAGAAAAACAGTAGTTATCTGATCTTCCTGTCCATATGAAAGAATGTCAAGTGGCTTAAGCAACTCATTGAATATATATGATTCATGGATGAGCCTTCCATTATTTTATTCTTCTTTATACAATTTAGAAATCCCAATTTTAATAACATAATTTCTTTATCTAACTTGTTTCCTGCTTGTACGCCATCACTAATTAGTTCTCAGTTGTTTCTTTTGGTGTTTTCCTGAGAAATTTAAAAAAAAATGTTCTAGGATATTCTCCATTTTCTTATTGAAGAAGTGTTCTCATACTTTACTGGAGAGATAATAATTCTACTCACCTGAGGTATTTCAAATAGCTCAGGTGGCTGATGTCAACACTTGAGTGTAGTATTCAATCATTATAGATACCCTGGAAATCCATTCTTTACTATACCTTATTCTATAACTTGATACTTATAATATCATGTTGTATGGTTGCAAAACATTTCTTAGATCTTTCATACTAAATTGATCTGTTGAACAAGTATTTGGTATAAAAAGCAAACATGAAAGATGAACATAAGGTTTCAATTCTACTTATTATTTTCATCAAGAAGGTATTCATTTAGCTATCTAAAAAGCAATTTGTTACAAATTGTATTTTGTCATAGAAATAAAATATGCAAAATTATGGATAAATGAAGGCAATATCCTGTTAAACTGGTTACATATCCTCAATGTTATTACTTCTAATAATGAGTTAATTCATAGAGGTATGATATGCATCTAGGCAGGTGGTGATCATGTCCTCTCTGCTAGAGCATATATGAGTAATTGATTATAAAGTGAGAATATTCTTATTTTTTTTTTAATGCATTGTGGCTTAGTGCCAAGAATGTGTTTAGGAGCTCAACATATTAAAACTTATTTTTACATATTTGAACATCAAAGAAATACTTGAAAATATATTGTATTACAAAATAAAATAACCAACCACACACACGTGTGGCCAAGAAGTATAAATTTCTACTCTGTGGCAATTTTGGTTGTGATGGGCATTGGAGACTTTGGCCTATCTGGATGTCTTTGAGAGTTTCTTCATTCTTTTTGCACCATTTGGTGAGGTTATGTACTCTTCCCTTCTCCATTTTTATCCTCTGTGTCACTGTCAAGCCCTAGCAAAGGATCCCTCACAAAGGGACCCAGCAATAATCTCTCTACTTTTATATATTCTAAGGATGGTCCTGATAATATTTTTTTCTTAGACTGGCATGTTTCTCTTAGAGAAACAGCAACTTTTTCCTCCTCTCCTGTTAATGTTCACTTTTATTTTACATTGGAAAAAAAGTCTGTACTTAAATGAAAACCCACAATTTCTTTGTATATATATTAAAATTTTTATAATGTCAGATACAAACATTGTTGTTAGAAAATTAGAGGGAATTTTGGGTTTTAATGGCATAATTTAATATATGTGCATTAGTAGTCTATTCATTTTTTTCTCTGCTCATATTTAATTATCCATTTTTAAACATAAGATCTTTTATCACACTGCCTAAATCAATTCTCTGTTTAAAATTTATATGGGTTCCCAGCTAGACATTATAAATTTCCTTTCATTATCCAATGATCTAAAGAAGTGGACGTAAACAGAATGCATCCAGCCAGTCTTTTATAATAAGCAAGAGAACTAGTGCTCATGGAGTACCTATTATAAGAAGAGCTCATTATTCAAATTTGACTTACTTAAGCCATACAAAATCTCCATAAAGTATATCATCCTCTAAAAGAAAATAATCAAAGATATCACATAGCTAGTGTGGCCAGATACAACCTAGAGTCTAGGTTTTTCTGTTTCTGAATTCCAAGCAAATCATCATCTTACCTAGAAATCCCAGTGTAGTATTTTTATATCCCAATGGTAACAGCTGAAGTATCTTCCCTTCTCTCCCCTCCCTTCTGCTTCACTTCCATTCTCTGCCTTTCCCTTCCCTACACTTTCCCCTACACTTTCCCCACTATCTCTCCCCTCCCCTTTCTTCCTTATTCCTTCTTTCAACTTCTAAGAAATCAACAAAACATTTTTTTTTCATTGCTTAATTTGTAGTTGTACTTCAAAGTCCACACAGTTTCCCCTACAACTTTATTCTTCACTGACCTCAGGCTGCCATGCTGCCTTTGATAAAATTTCTATGCCTCTAGATAGGGTTGGCCTAGTCCTTCACTTGGCTCTACAGCTGGGGCAATGATGGAATTACTAGATGAGTACCAATTGTAAAGAAACCTAACCCACTTTCATTCTTGTAGTTAGGCCTATTAGTAATGTAACACAAAGGGCACAACAGGGGAATTCAAACTTGCAATAGGAGTTTGAGAAGTGATGTCAGGGTCACACTAGCAATTTATGTAGCTAAGTACAAAGAGAAAGGAAATATGAAGACCAAAGGAATAGAGGCTGTTTCTTTGCATGATGGAACTTCAAAAGTTCCTATATTTTGATCAGACATTTGGTTTGCTATTTTATATGGGTTGGAGGGATATGTAACCATATCTCCACAAAGCATTTTTCACAACTTTCAAGGTTCAATATACTTTCTTATATTTTAGAAAAGTGATTGCATTTTGCTCATATGCTATCCTGGTTTGACATTAAATCCCAGTTTAAATGAGTCCAAATTATTTTTAATTCAGGTCAATTTCCAGCTGGATGCTCTGGAATAATCTGCAGTGATTTGGATAGGACATTGTTTTGAGAGATCAAGTGTTCCTCTCAGCTTATACCAGTTAATAGTGCTGATACTGTCTGGCAAGGACCAGTGAAAATGAGCCTGGTCATTATTATAGAAATTTTAGTGTTTGCTAAGAACCCAGTGAAATTAAGTCAACTCCAAGATTCATATATTTGCTTTATATTTTACTTCTGCAATTATTCCCACTTGGTTTGGAAATGATCTTCTGTCTTATTAGATATTTTAAAAAGAGTTATTATCACAAAGGCAATATGTGTTCAATGCTTGATATCACACACACACACACACACACACACACAAAGCCTTCAGTTTCTATCTCAATTTAAGTTTGGGTATTATCTCATGCATTTTAATTCCATCCAACATAGGTCTGATTTCTCTCTCTTCCATTTACCTTGTCTTCTGTGATGCAGGGTAGTCTACAAATCTCATAATATTAAACGTTTTTTGTAAAGTCTTCTAGAAATACACAATGAAACTAAATTACTCTCTGAGCTAATACACTCAGAGTATTCTATGTATTACTCTCTAAATGTCATTGTTGAGGCTATGGAACTCACTTTTAATCTTTATGATCTTCAGCTTCTCAATTTTTAAGACATTTTCTCTTGGGAAAAACTATTTCTCCCAATTTGGATCTGCTTCTCTCTATTTTCTAGCTATTTGCAGGTTCGCCATGTTACATATCTCCTAAGCAAATCAATAGGACCTATGAAATTGAATCCCTCCCAAGACAAATTCTTTGAGCTCACCTCACTATTCCACTTTCAATTCATACAGTCCATTGCAAATTGATCCCTTCCCAAGATCAGGCAGTGTTAGAATATGAATAGTGCACAATAGCCTCAATTCTTCCTCTTCTAACTTCATGGGGCTAGAGGAGAAGAAAGAGGAAAGTGAGAAGTACCACCTCAATTTGCATAACATGTCACTACCTTGGGACTGTTTTTCCCTGAGTCTCTCGAAGTAAGCATGCCACATTGGGAAATATCAACCCTGATTGTTCAGTGGACAAGTCCCTTTAGAGAATAAATATTCTATAAATACTTAAATATAGTTATAAATACATATGGTATGTTAATATGTAATATATTTTATAGATTTTTAAAGTATATTTGTAAATATTTTTATAAGGGCCTTGAGGATGGGTATAGAAAATCAGGAAAGATGCCAGGATATCCTTCATGACCGTGAGCTCCCCAGCTTTATTCTTCTTATGCTCCATGATCTAGGATTGCCCTGGCAGGTGTGTGCAAGTAGGACAAACATGTTCAAAATACCTAACATTTTGCCTAAAGATGGAAGTGGGGACACCATTAGACAAAATCAGGCTAAAACTCTAGTCCTTGTTGGGAGGGAGCTATCATAAGGAGTAGGTCCCTTGAAGATTGGTCTAAGGCCTTCTGTAGGATTTTTTCCTCTACTTATATTATCAGGCACTGTTCTAAACAATTTGATACTTAAAATGACACATTGAAGCAAGTATTACCATTGTCTTAGTTTTATAGGTGATGAAACTGATACACAGAAAAGTTAAGGAATTTGTTCAAGGTCATAATCCTGATATGTAGTTGAGCCAGGACTCAACCAAAGACAAAGGGATACCAGAACCTGAACTCTTAAACATTATGTGTTGCTTCCTCTGATATTAGATACGGATATCTATATTTTTAGTGTATGATCTTCTTATACTTTGGAGGACATAATTAGTCTTATGTGAATCTGTGGAATGAAAATTGTACTACTGTGTTTTCAAAACTGACATGTCAGTAATGTTAGAAGCTGTACAAAATACAGAACAAACTGTAATTGATGATGCAAGCATTGATGAGTGAATTAAAGCATCATTTAAAAGAAAGAGCTTTGGGGCTTCTGGCACATAGCAGAGGCTACGAATAAGAAAGAAGGATATTGTCTGTTGATAACATGGTGAACGATTTTATTTGCTAGAAAAGTCATATTAAGGACCTGCCTTTTCCTTTTCCTTTTTTGTTTTGTTTTGTTTTCAGTATTCTCTGGACTGAACAGTGTCTTGGTTCACTGATCTGCTAATTCCAGGTGTCTTTAGTTTGGGTCTTGTCAGCTTGTCTAGGAGCTCTGAGCCCAGAGGCAGAGGAAGGGAGTTTACTCATCAGCACAGGTCTGCTGGGGTATGTAGCAAGTCTACAGTAGACTCATAACTGTAACATGAAGCAATGTAGGCTCCCTTGATCTCATTCGTTTAGAGATAAAAAGGAGACCAGAAAGATTTGAATGACTCTAGTCTTTCATTTTTCTATCACATTTCTATTAAAAGGCATAATTGAAGACAACTAGTACAGACTGACTTAGGATGCATTTTCTGTCTCCATGTTGTTCTATTTCTCCTCCCCAAACATGGCTTTGCTGTATTTTCTCATTAATATATTTTCTTTCCAGGGGCACCTGGGTGGCTCAGTGGGTTAAGTCTCTGCCTTCAGCTCAGGTCATGATCTCAGGGTCCTGGGATCGAGTCCAGGGCTCTCTGCTCAGTGGGGAGCCTGCTTCCTCCTCTCTCTCTCTCTCTGCCTGCTTCTCTGCCTACTTGTGATCTCTCTCTGTCAAATAAATAATATATATATATATATATATATATATTTTTTTCTTTCCAAATGCAGATTGTTTACCTTCTTCTATCTCACGTGTGAACTCCTTGGAAATGGGGGTGAGGGCAATGAGAAAGGAATAGAAAAGAAGGCAGAAACCAAACTCTACTTTGAAATTCTACTCAGAACACCTACTCTGCAGACACTAAAACCTTTATGGTTTTATTATAGTGCTGTCCTATTCATTTTGGCACCTATTAGATATTGTGCTGGCTATATGAAACAATTCATCCTTTTAAAACCTTAACCACAGCAATAAATCAAGGTAATAAGAGCAAGGGAATCTGATGGGCATAGAGGAGAAATTTAAGAACACCAGGATATCCATTTTGCCAAAAAGA
Organism: Neogale vison; assembly: GCF_020171115.1. Classification (NCBI taxonomy): domain Eukaryota; kingdom Metazoa; phylum Chordata; class Mammalia; order Carnivora; family Mustelidae; genus Neogale; species Neogale vison. The sequence continues at coordinate 26,569,629 of NC_058096.1, forward strand.
AATCTACTTCTTGCTGTTTCCAGAGTAGTTGATCACCCACCATATTTCCACTTTCACCTGGAAATACTCTTAATGTGTTAGGCAGAAAAAACACATTAAGCCTCTTAAACCATACTGTGAATAGTGGCCAGGGACTATGAACTTAAGTAGTATCTAGAACAGATAAGGCAAAGTGTTCATAAGAAGTTGTATCATTAAAACTATGAAACTCCTAGAAGAAAGCATAGGGGGAAAAGATTTATGACAGTGGTCTTGGCAGTAATGTCTTGGATATTACACCAAAAGCACAAGGAACAAAAGCCAAAATAGACAAGTAGGACTACATCAAACTAAAAAGCTTGTGCATAGCAAAAATAAACAATCAATAAAATGAAAAGGCAACCTATGAAGTGTGAGAAAATATATGAAAACCATGTATTTAATAAAGGATTCATATCCAAAATATATAGGGAACTCTTACAGCTTAATAACAAGAAGATAACTTTATTTTAAAGTTAATCATCATAGAAATCCAAATCAAAACTGCAATGAGATATCATACCTGTTAGGATGGCTAGTTTAAAAAAAAGATAATAAATGTTAGTGAGGATGTGGACGAATTGGAACCCTTGTACTCTGTTGGTAGGGATATAAAATGTTATAGCCACTATAGAAAACAGTATGGAAAATCTTCAAAAAACAAAAAAGATAGAAATACCATATAGTCCAACAATCCCAGTTCTGGGTGTATAGTCAAAATAATTGCAAATAGGATATTGAAGAGATATCTGTAACCTATTGTTCATTATACCATTATTTGTAATAGCCCAGAGATAGAAACAACCTAAATACCCATGAGTGAGCAAGTGAATGGATAAAGAAAATGTGGTATATACATGCAGTAGAATATCATTCAGCTTTAAAAAACGAGGAAATCCTTCCATAACTGGTAACAATAGAAGGTATTGTGCTAAGTGGCATAAGCCAAATACAGATGGACAAATACTATGATTCCAATTACATGAAGTATCTAAAATAGCCAGACTCTTAAAAACAGAGTAGAATGGTGATTGCCAGGGTCTGTGGGTAGGGGGAAATGAGGAATTGCTCTTCGATGGGCATAAAAAGTTTTAATTATTCAAGATGAGTAAGTTCTAGAGATTGCAATACAACGGTGTACTTAGAGTTAACAACAGTGTATTGTGCACTTAAAATTTTTGTCAAAAGGGCAAATCTCCTGTTGTACTGCAATTTAAGAGAATGAGGCTGTATCAACATTCTGAATTCAAAGTTAAATTCAGCATTCTGAATCAAAATGGGTTTCACTCTGTTGAAATCCTGGAGGCTGTTTACAGAGCAGGGTAAAAGGAACCAAAAGGAGATGTTCAGGTACCCAGGGACTCACACAGTGGGAGGCCATTGCTGCTCAGAGGAAACTTACTGAAGTGGTAGAAGAATTAAAGACAAAAAGCCTTGTCTAGCAAGATCATAGTCGTAAGAGAGACTATGGCTAAACCATGGAAGTGATGTGGGAAGGAAGTATGCAGAGAAATGCCCTGGGTATTGTCTGTTGATGTCCCCTCTACATGTCCCCTCTACCCCCACCTCAGGGCTTATGCAGAAACCAGAGGGCAAGGTTATATCATGTATGGTGTGAGTCTTTAGGGCAAAGTATAGGACTGTGAAGGCCAAACTGTGAACCTACAGGAAGCAAAACCAGTCCACAGAGTGAAGAAGGAAGTGATGGTGTTTTAAAATATTTCTTACACTGCTGTGTTATAATGTGGGCAGATACACAAACCTCATGAGGAACATAGGCTTAAGAGTTTCCTTCATTTTTCTTTCCTGTTTTATACTTGTCTTCATGTGGTAAGGACATTTTATTTTCAGTTAACACTATGACTTGAAAGAAATCTATGTGGTCATGAAACATTTTCATTGTTCTTCATTATTCTCTGATGAAAAGAAAAAATGTAGGTGAATCCTTGAAAAATATTTTTTCTGTGATGCTACTGATATTCATTCTATGAGAAAATTTTCAAGGGCTGAAAGGTATGTCCTCAACAAAATAACCATGCAGGCTATTTAGTTCCAAGAATTCTACCTGTTTTACAACTGAGGCACACAAGAGATTTGTTTGGAAACCTAATTCTTTTTTAGGTATTCTCCCTTTAAAGTTTAAGAGCAATTGTGTAGGTCATTAATATGACATTAATGACGAAGGGAGCGAATCATGCATTTGGTTGTTTTGAACAAAAAGGTGGGAATATAGTGAGGTATTTTTGAGAAAGTTAAATTTCAGATATTGAATATTATTTTACTCTTAGTTTTAAAGATGCTAGTATAAGAAACGCTTCAGGAACTTTATAGCAATTATGAAATGCTTTGTTCTTTTCACATATTTATAGCTATGGTGTGTGGGGGGAGCATTTTTAATAGAAGTTTATTTAATAGAAGAAAAATTATAATACTTGATTATTTAAGTGAATATAAAATATAACTATTAAAATTTCAACTTACATTTTCAAGCATTAAAAATCATTCTACCTTTTTTTGATCAAGCAAATCTCAGTTTATGTGATTAAAATAAGAGAATATAACATTGAAAGGTTCTTAGTAGTCTGAGAAAAATGAAATGAGAGAAGAGTTATAGATCTTATAGTTTAGGTTGGGTGCTTTTTTAATTACAATTATTCTTCCTATTTTAAAATTTTCTATTTTGAGTACTAATTTGCTCCATAAAGGTTCAATTATTGAGTTCGAGCTGTGAGATAGAAAATTGAGTATGTTACGAAAAAGACAGTAGCCATTAGTGTTCCAGAAGAAAGCAGATCACACACTAAAAATGGGGTAATAAAAATGAGGCAATATTGGGAAGACTTTATCACCACTCCTGAGATGAACTGGATGAGGAAAGGGAGCAGTTATTGAAAGCCTATGAGAATGATAATTCTAGGCAAGGTACATCTACCAAGAAATGCCTTTTAATTAGAGGAAGACAGCCTCTGCTGCTCTCAGCCAAACAGGGAGGGAGCTAGGAGAATAAATACTCCTACTTCTCTCTCCTTTCATTTCCCTTTTCTCTCATAGTTGAACCAACTGGAAGCACAAAGTAAAAAAGCCAGAATGCTGTGATCTATAGAGATCATCTGGGCATAGAAAAAAAAAAATGTGGAAAAGTGTAGAAAATTGATCTACAAAAGGAAATAAAAAAAAAAATACACAGCACAAGATGCATGCTTGGAAACAAAGGGACACTGTGGTTCTGATAATATCTTTAGAGTTAAAGTCTCTGCATGAGGATATGTCTCAAAATGGGACTGACCACTAATATTTGCAGTAAGCCAAGGCAGTAGGGACTAAATACATTTTTAAATTCAGTTCAGCCAGAATTTCAAAGTTTTATCTTTGGCTCTACATTGAAGAAAGCTACAGTTTCCCATAGATAATTATTATTTCATAAAAAAATAGAATCGTAAATAAAGGGTAGTGGTCACCATGGATTAATGCTTTGTTGAGAAGCAACTGGACAGCAGAGCTCTAAGCCAATCTCAAACATTGCTTTTTCAGTGTAATTGCCAGCAGGGCTATAGAAATTTAGACCAAGTAGTGTTTGGAGAAGGCTTCATTAGAGAAAAATGATGGAGGGGTGCTTGGGTGGCTCAGTCTGTTAAGCATGGCTCAGGTCATGATCTCAGGATCCTGGGACAGAGCTCTGAGTCCAGCTCCCCGCTCAACGGGCAGTCTGCCTCTCCCTCTACCCACCCCCCTCACTTGTACTCTCTCTCTCTCTCAAATAAACAATAAAATAAAATCTTAAAAAGAAAAGAAAATAATGGGAAAGGAATACCACCAGGAGAAGATATAAAGGAAAGAAATAAGGAAAATATTTTAAGAAGTATTTCAGGAAGAAAGAGTGAAAACAAAGCAGTCTTTGATTCAAATCAACTACAAATAAAGTGTCAATATAAAGAATCAACCCAATTCTATTGCTATTATTTAAATTTGTGTTCAGGGAACCCCTGACATTTTAGGTTGTGTAACTTTGTGTTGCATGCACATTCATGTGTGTAACTATCATCTAGAACATGGAATAGTTCCTATCATCAGGCAGTAACTAGCCATTAGTTTATGACATTTAAATAAAACTTCTTATCTTCATACAGACCAACGCAATGTGACAATATTAAGTTCAGTCACGCACTTAGGAAAATTCCACACCCTCATTTCGTAATTCAAATTCTGTATCTTATGGGCAAGAAATAACAGCTGTGAAGAAACAAAATTTTTTTAGTTTTAGGTGTTGGGAATGCCTAAGAAAAAAAAGAAGAGTCTATCTCTCTCTTGAAGCTAGAAATAGAGCTTGAAGCTTTTTATTATAAAATAAACAGCCAAAGAGGATGGTACAGAAAATATAATAAATGTTTTTGGAATTCAGAAGAAGCAGGGAAGATTCGAGTCAACAGAAGAGCCTGGGGAGGGAGTTAGGCAGCAGATCATGACCCAGATGTTGAGTTGAGTGACGGTTTGGAGTGCAATGGGTGTGGGGGACCTGGGATTTTAAGGCAGTCCAGGAAGTGCTCTCAACAGAGCAATCTTAAGGACACTGATGAGTTACCTTGAATTTTCAGTGGGAGATATCCATGCCAAAAGCACTTGGGTAGGAAAGGTGGTCTGCAAGAGGATGATGGAGCATTATAGGATTTTCCTTGAACTCAGACTTGCATGTATTATTACCATTCCCACTTAACTAGAAATAAGAAGGCCTATTCTGGGACATTGTTGAAAGGAGTAAATAAATTAACACACATGTAAGCAATTAGCATAATAGTTGGCCTCTCAACCATCTATGGAACTTCTTTTCTCTGAGTGTGAGATCAGGAGGATGGAGCAGACAATGACAAAGGAAGGTGGAAAAGAGAAGTCCCAGACTTGGGCAAAGGATACTGACAGTCAAGATTTTGTGAATACACTAGTGGACAATTTCTGCTCCTGCTGGGGATCTCTGTACACCCCACAGAAAGGAAAAAAATGATTGACTGTAGCTTTAATTTGGAACAGCTCCAAATGTAATGGAGGAGTAGTCTGTGATTTGGAATTTACTTAATTTCTATTGCATTTTATGTTCATGCTTCAGCAGTCTCTCTTTCCTCACTTCTTTTCTTTTCTTTTTAAAGATTTTATTTATTTATTTGACAGACAGAGATCACAAGTAGGCAGAGGGGCAGGCAGAGAGAGAGAGGAGGAAGCAGGCTCCCTGCTGAGCAGAGAGCCCGATGTGGGGCTCGATCCCAGGACCCTGAGATCATGACCGGAACCAATGACAGAGGCTTTAACCCACTGAGCCACCCAGGCACCCCCCTTACTTATTTTCTAAGAGGGTGTCATAGACAAATTCAGAAGCTGAGAACTGAAATTTTATCTCACATTTGGCATATCCCTGTCACAGCTCAGAATTTCTTTCATCTCTTGTGTCCGTGGCTGAAGATGATTTGACTTAGGTGTAAACTCAAAGGAACAGTCCACCATGACTGTTTTATCTCAATTGTTGGCTACCCAGGTAAGAGAAGGAAGGATGGGACATAGAGGCACTGGTGACAGAAGCATGGGGAACTCTACAGAACAAGGGCTTGAAGAAGATGGGCGAAGGCCCAGATTCCCGCGTGAGTGTCTCCTGCTCATTACCATATAGGAAAAGAGCCGGTAGGAAGTGCCCCAAATAAGCAAATGAAATCATTTAACTAGAGTAACCATCCTCAGAAATATAGTTTTGTTTTGTTTTTGTTTTTGTTTTGTGTTTTCTGTAAGGGCCGCAATTAAACGAGTACACAGTTTATTTGGGGGAATTACAGTGCTTCTCAGATCTGTTGCTGGCTAATAACTTCTGTCAGATTATCAACTTTTGTTTTTCCTTTTCTGCTTTTACAAGCTCTCATTTTACTGCTCTCTCATTTTCCTTCCTTTGCCTAAATCCCTTGTCTGGTAGAAAGCCCTTTCGTCCCCTCATCCTTACAGTTTGTTCTTTCCTGCTCTTTTCTACTCTCCTGTCTTTTCTTCCTTATTCCGTAACCATTCTTTAGTCTTCTAATTGTTAATGAGTCATTTGCTAATTCTGTAATATGCCTGTATTTAACTGGTCATCAAATGTCCTTTAGTCAATGCTCAGGAATACGTCTAAATAAATTCTCTCTTTTGCTTCTTTGTCCTCCCTTTCCAAAAATTATTCTTATCTTTTTAATTGTTTTCATTTATATTCCAGCCAGTCCCTAAGCTTATTTCTGAATATTATTTTCTTAAAGATGTTGTTTACTTACTGGACAGAGAAACAGGGTGCGTGAGAGAGCACAAGGAGGGAGTGGTGTGGAGGGGGAGGGAGAAGCAGGCTCCCTGCTGAGCAGGACACTCATAGGGGATCTCCTGGCCCCTGGGAATCAAAACCCGAGCTGAAAGCAGACACTTAACCTACTGAGCCACCCAGGCACCCCAGCTTTCTGAATATTACTTTCTAATATTCTCTGAGGGATAAGAGTGTTTGTTTTCAACCATGTTGAATAAAATTGGTTGTTCTTTCCTTAAGAGATCAATGTTAGGCAGACTGCTTTTAATATCTACATTTGTTGGCTTAGATTGGTACTGATATTAGGTCTTTATTACAGAGCCCCACAGGGAAATTGTGAGATATCTATATACTTGTCAAAACATGATATTTCTTTAAACTAAAGAGTTAAAAGAATCGCCCTCTTTTTTTTTTAAACAATTGTAGCTTAAACATTATAATTCACTTTATGTAAGAAATAATAAGAGAATTTAGTCAAAAACATATTCTCTTAGAAGTAATGAATTCTAGACAGATCAACATGGATTGTTATTCTAGATCTGACATTGTGCAAATAATTTCACATCTTCCTTTCTGTAAAATGGGTATGCTAATGCCGTCTCCTTCCATGTTGCGATATTTAATTAATGATTATGTGCTTTTGCATGATGTGCATTCATATATTATTAGGTTAATAATGTGCATTCTCAATGTACTTTAATAAAGTACACTGGGAGCTAATTAAAAGGAATGTAATTCATGCTTTTGGGAAGAAAAGTGTTAGCGAAGTATAAATTAAGGGAGGGAAGTGGCAGTTAAATCTATACAACATGTCTATTACCACACATTTGAGGCTTAACTCTAATTACAGATAGGACATGTGAGCAAACAGCATCTGGGAGACTTCCACTCCTTTCAGAAGGTCCTTCTTCACTTCCATAAAAGAAGGCTATTGATTTAGTAACCAAAATTATTAATAAGCTACTTTCTGCTCTGAACAAAAGGTTAGAGGGAAAGGCCTCCTTCCGAGTCAACATATTGGCAGTCTTTATTGTTCTGTTTTGGAGACAGTATCTGCCCAACAAGTGTCATGAAAAAGGAGTTTATTATTCAGTCCTTTAGACAGAGGACAGCATTTTTGTGGATTGATAACTCGACCCGAAAAGGGCATTTACACCTGATGGAAGAAGAAAATTCTGTAGACAGATTTGTGCCTCTCTTCAAACCTTTCAACCATCTGAATAACCCCTGAGGTTAAATAGCTGGTAGACATCTGTAGGCAGAAGTAAGAGAAATGAGATCATCAAGGAACGGTATCGTGCTTACAACATGTGGCGAAATGAGTGGCTCTTCACCATCTGTTATTTGTGTGTGTATTTTATTATGTAAATGTTCGTACACACTGCATTCTAAACAAAGGAACATTACTTCCACTTTGTTGGTGCTGCCAAGCTTGCGTATGTGTCCTGGAAAAAGAAAGTGGCAGACAGAAAATTCAGGGTTCATCTAGCCACTTGTGTCCCCACTCCTTTCACCAAGAGGGTGAGACACTCTAAGTAGGTTGGATCCCTTTTCTACATCCTGTTAACAAATACAAAGCTTGACTGTGAATGGAAAACAATGTCTTAAATACTACAGCTATGGTCTAAAGCTTCTTTTGCTGGGGTCCACGGGAAAAAGATACTGGAAGCTGGGATGCCCTGGGATGGTTCCAGTGTACACTAGCGATAAATCCAAGCTAGAAAAGAAATCTGGACAGAGAAAACAGGCTCTGTTCAATTTTCTCTCATCTGTTTAATTCCTGGCACATATCTCTGGGTCATGGGAAGGTTCTGGTGGACTGCTGTCATTGTCTCCCCCAAAACAAGAGGGGTGTGTGTATGCATGTTTGGGAGGAATGAAAGTGAGGAGATTTGGGTGACACATATTCTGGTTTAAATTTTCATAAAATTACCAATTTAAATTGAAATGTAATTATCCTAACTGGCATCTTTTTGGCAGCAGCTTAAAAAAAAAAAATCCCTCGGCTTTACTGTACCAAGCAAAAGCCCAGAGGAGTCCTGACACTGGCCTTTAATCAAAAGCTGAAAGACACAAAAGCTTTCAGATAATCTATGCCAAGCTATCTTGGACAGCACGGAATTGCCTGGAGCACCCTTCTGGTGGCATTTAAAACACCTGGTGCCCTTAGAAAAAATAAAATACATCTGCGTCTGCAATTTCTCCTTCTGTAATTCTTCTCAAATCTCTCTATCTCAACCCATTCTCCTGTCTTTATAAGGAGGGATGATACAGTGACAGTAAAATAAAGCAATTTTATTTACCGAGAGAATGACACTTGTCATTGGCTATGCCTGGAGGTGACAGACTCAGGTGCCCATCTGCACAAACACTTCCTCACTGTTTATTTCATGTGGTTTAATATAATTAAACTATCATTGTGCTCATTGATTCAGCTCAAATTTTAATTTGATAATTGGGGAAAAGGTGTGCATTTGAAATGGAGGCAATTAATTGACACTTTAAACGCACTGGAACAGAAATAATTTAAGTTACACCATACTTAGTGGTGACTTATACTGTTGTGTTTATGCAGATTCTTTTATGTAGCTCCTGTCATTAATGGACTGAGGTAAACAACGCCACTCGGCCTAAGTCCTTTCGAAACAGGCCGCCTAATGCTGCAGTTGGGACATATTTTTGCCGCCACTAACAGTCCCATTCATTTTGTAGCTGTTGGCTTTTTTAAAATAAAGACATTCTAACTTTGAACCACAATCTAGTCATTCATAACTAGTCTCACATATATGCAACATAATTATGCAGATTGTCACATAATTTTGTCAATAGACAGCCTGATCCTCATTGGAACAAACATCTTGCACAAAGAAATAATGAGAATGACAAAGACACAATTTCTCAACTTATAATACCCATCTTTCCCATGATTTGAATAAAAGGAAGGGGAATGACTGGTTCTTATTTATTTAAATTTTCTCCAATACCAGTATTACTTTAATTTGCTTCAAGGGAATTTATATATTTTGATGAACTTACTGAAACTTAAGAAGGAAACATATTTATGGATAAAGCAAAATTTTTGTGTTAATTATCTTCCATCTGGAAACAAATATGCTTTCATATTTTATAAGAATCAAGAACAAAAACTAGTTTGTTTTAGCAGCTTACAAAATCTTCCTCATTTTTACTGGAGCTCTTTTATTTACAGAGCCTGAATAAATACTTTTAATCAAAACTGAAGCAAGTTCAATTTTGCAAAATGCTAAGCACCACAAATTGTACCTGTAGTAAATAGTGTTACTTAATAAGAATTATTAGTTGTTTCTACATATGCCCTGAGACGATTTGTTCTTAATATAAAGGATTGGAGCAGCCGCTCTGCCTTTTAGATGAAAGCTTATGCTCTTGCTTCAATCTTTTATTCAATATTTTTAATATTCAGTGTAACCATGGATGAACCTAGGAAAGTTTTGGCAGGTCATTTCAGTTAAGCAACCACACTCTTTTTATTAAAGCTGGAAACCTCATTAAAATAGGCTCTGTGAAGATTTTGTAAACTCCAGCTTCAAATCAAGGTTGGCAATAATGCTCCAAAAAAATCTTTTTATATAAATGTGGTTCTTTTGGAACTTGAAAGTTTCTGAAAGCAAGAAATGTTAAAAAGCAGAAAAAGGAAGAAACAAAGTAAACAAATAACACATGAAATGCACACACATAACACACATACTCGTGTACATAGGTGTCGGTAATGGGTGACATCTACTTTCAGACAAAATTCTCTCAAAATATCTTTGCTATGTCAGCTAATATAATAGTTATAAAGAAGGGAAAACACTATCTTAAACATAACCTTTGGCCGTAACCAAGCCCAGTTGATGCCTTCTGAAAGATCAGAGAGTTTTAAGGCTAGAAGGGAGCGGATAGATCAACTGATCTGATAACTAACTCAATAACAGCAACAGATTATGGGCTAGAGATTAAAAACTGTAAACTCAACCACTGATTAGTGATGGGACCAGGGTTATAACACAGATCTTCAGACTCCCAGATGAATACTGATTCTGCGTGACATTGTTTGTAATTTCAGTATTCCTGGTTGAAATGTTTTCAATTTCATGGATTCTTCTCCTACCCACTTAAGGTTGGGGTACCAGGTGGTGGGTATTATAGAGGGCACAGCTTGCATGGAGCACTGGGTGTGGTGAAAAAATAATGAATACTGTTTTTCTGAAAATAAATAAATTGGAAAAAAAAAAAAAGAAATGTTTTCAATTTGACACAATCTGACATCAAGATGAGTAGATCCACTCATGATTGGGACAGATTTTATTATTTACTTATTTACTCACGTGCAGAAAAGCCAAATTTCCCATATCTGCTTCCTAAAATATCCTAAATTTCATTAACCCCTTAAACATAAAGAACATTGATAGAGTGGTACAAATATTTTTTAAAATTTGAATTAAACAGTAACCCTTTTTCCTAATCTATGTTGTTTGTTTGTTCCATAAAGAAAGATCCTTTTCTTTTTCTCCAAAATTTTCTTTCTAGTACTGGGAACATTTTTTGAAAGCGTATTAATCACACAGAAATACTATTTAGGTAGGTGAAGATACTAAATCCTTAACCCACAAAAAATAGGTAATTAATAGGTAATTTTCCTTTGGTTCAGGCTCAATATCTCATGAAAATAATTCTTCTTTTAAATAATGGAGTATCAAATCAAGTAATCAATATGTTCTATTAATGCTAATTTAAGTGGCAAAGGCCATTGCTCATGAAGGAAACTCCAAATTCCTCAGTTTGATTTTAGTTCAGCTCAAAAGAATTAGTATCTAGCTCTAGTCTGCGCTGTTAGAGAAAAAAAAAAATGATAGAGTTCCTCATCTCAGATTAGTTGAGCAATTTATGTATATACACAAAATCTGCCACAACATTCAAGAAAGGTACAAGACAGAAATAAAGGAGTTAAATGTGCTGTGCCTATTGTTATAGGTATTAAACTGATAATATATCTTTATCGTGAATAACTCAATATATTTTGCTTTAGAATTTTTTTTTCAGTCTAAATATTAAAATAAAGTTGTGTGAGGAATAAAGCTTCTGGACCTGTTAAATAAATACTTTTTCCAGGACCACTGTTTGCCAAGAACACTATCAGTTGAATAAAGCGGTAAGTTTATGCAAAGAACCTACAGCCTATAGTTTTAACTGTTGACAGGGTGAGAAACTAAGAGTTGGATCACTTACCTGGTGTGGGGGTAGCTGAGTGAGGAAGGTATTTTTGACTTATGAGAATATTTGGAAATGAGTTGATGAGTAGATAGAAATGAGTTAACATAAATTCAGTGCCCAGATTAAGACATAAAGTTATCAGACAAGTCACAAATTACCTGTTGATATCAGTAGTCATTGCATGTTACCTACTATTACAGTATTTCTCAATTTAGGGGATTTTTTTTTTCTAAAACTGGAACACATGGCAGTTTCTCAGAAACCCTAATCTTATTTACCAAATTAGTTCTTTGCTTTAGTAAAAAAGTAAAATTGATACACTCAGCAAATTGCGATCTTAATTTTCAGTGTTAAAAATAACCCGAAGGTAAGTTGAAAGAACTCATTGTGGCCACTAAAAGATAATTGGCACTCATGGAAACATTCCCCTAATTTTCAAAACTTTGACATTAAAACAGCAGCTTCTACTTAGTTATACTATCTTCTCCCCTCTCTGCGTATTAACATTGGCCTGCTGTTTTACAGGCTTTCCAAGTGTGCTGGAAATTTGGCTGAGTTTGCAGTTTTGTTTTAATATATTCCTGGAAATTTTATCTTCAGCAGTTCTGTGTGCTTTCAGCAAGCGGCTAAAATGGATGCAAGTTTTCTATGTCCAACGAGGCCATGATGCATAACACCGTCGGTTGCAAGAAAACTCACGCATGGCCGCAGGTTCTGTTGGCTTAGAAGAAATGGCCGCTGGGTCAGCTTGTCATCTTCCCGCCACTTTTTTTTTTTTTTAATATGAGTTTCATTGTAATCAAATCAGGGAGGAGATCGCAGGGCATTGAAGCTACTGATGCCCCTTTTGAAAGCCTTAATCATTGCACTGGCAGCTTCGAGGCCTTATTAAACCCAGAGATGCAATGCATGCAAAACTCTTTTTCTAAAGCATTGCCCGTGGCAAAGACGGACACCTCTGGAATGCATCGTGCAGAGAGCAGGGGAACTCCTCTAATAAGTTTGTCCGTGCACCAGCATTTCTGTCATTCCCAGAGTAGGTTTACATGCAGTCTTGATGGTGGCTTATCACAACGCATTTGAGGGGAGCCCTCGCTCTGCAGTCTGCAAACTGCGAGCTGCGTTTGGGTATCGGGAATGCTTCGCTCTCATTTCTGCGTGCAGTGTCCAGTTCAGAGTTGATGTGGCTTTCCGGGACACTGAAAGACGAGAGCCATCCCTGCCTCATTGTCCTCACAAGAAACTTCTAGGACAGGTTCCAGGTGGACGAGTTCGGTCCTCACTCGGGATTGGCAAACCTTCCTCAAACCCAGCTCCCCTGCCCCGGGGCCACCTACCCAACACCATCAGACTGCTTAAAATATGGGCTTGTTTCCAGGTGCGAGGGATAGCGCCTTGGCTGTGTCTTTAGAGGAAAGGCACCCGAAGTTCCCACTTGAGTTGAAAGTAGGAAAAGCTGAAACTGGTCTGCAATTTAAATTTTATTCCCAAAGAGTTGAGATTTAGTATGTTTTAGACTGAGAGGCTGAGCACCAGGAGATGAAAGCTATTGTTTTATGTGTTAATAAGAATAAGAATGGGTTTTCTGTAGCTAATAACACTTCTCTGAATCACTGCCTTATTTACAGTGGAAGAATGTCATAGATATCATATTTCATCGGCAGTGATGGCTTGAATATGTTCCGTGAATAATTACAGTATCTTTTCATCTCTCTTTTGTTATAGGAAACCTTTATAGTAAAGGCTTTTAAAATATGCAGTGGGAGTGTGTAATCCAAGTATCAAGTCTAACGAGAAATTGTTTTGGCAAGTTCAGAACCCTCTCAAAATTCATGGGTTTGGAGTTTCATATCTAATTGGAACCTTTTAATGTTGGAATAGGTTTGCTTTTAGGAAAACAGTGTAAAGCTTTTAAGCAAGGGGGAAAAATCTTTAAGAAATACTCAGCAGGATTCTGTGACATTCAAATTATGTTTATTTAAAAACAGAAACTCCTGCATTCCGGTGTCTTAACATAAAGAGAATCAAAAATGGGAATTAAATACACGTTTGCAAGCATTATGAGGCTTTGAAAAATTGCTTGTGCAAAAGACTTAGTGAGTTGCTGTTAGGCCAAACAATTGAAAAATGTCTCGAGAGTGTCAGAGATGTAATGGGAGATTCTGTTTAATATGCTGCTATTTGCCTTAAGTCTCCTCAGAGTACGTGCTAGCTGCGTAAAGACCTAACTAACACTGTCAGTCTCCTAACATGAACTTCGACCATGCTGAGATCACTTAGTGATGCATTCCTAGGTTTTCCAGGGAGGAGGACATCCTTCTCCCCTTTTTCGAGAATGTTTTCTGGCCCTCGCTTTTGAACTTTCACCTGTACCACAAGGCAGGCTTGTTGGTCATGCTAAGTAGTCAGACAGTCTCTGTATGTTCAGTGCAGATGACTCCCATATGGTTTCACCTAAGTGAGAATGTTCTGTGTATTGAGTGTAAAGAACACTTTGTAAACATTAATCTTAAAAAGAAGTTTGTCACATATATCAGTATCATAATGTGCAGGTAAACCTACCTCCAGAAACATTACTTCTTGTCACTAATAAGCAAAACACTTTGGCAGCATCTATCAAATTGGGTTTTTGGAAAAGTAGATCTCAAGATGGAAAGAATTACCAAAAAAAAAAAAAATTCTGGGGCGCCTGGGTGGCTCAGTGGGTTAAGCTGCTGCCTTCGGCTCAGGTCATGATCTCAGGGTCCTGGGATCAAGTCCCACATCAGGCTCTCTGCTCAGCAGGGGGCCTGCTTCCCTTCCCCTATCTCTGCCTGCCTCTCTGCCTACTTGTGATCTCTCTCTGTCAAATAAATAAATAAAATCTTTAAAAAAAAAAAAAATTCTGACGTGGGGTGACTCACTGGTTATGCCCATTCTGGGGCTTCCTGTTTTTATTTTGATTAAGTTTAACTTACCATATGAAAAATGGTTCAAGCACTTTGCATTCTGTCGATGATAGGTTTCTCTATCTCAAAGACACAAAGACTTTCTTCCACTCTTTCTTTTAGAAGTTTTCTAGTTTTGATACTTAGGTCTGGAGATGCTTTCGGGTTAAGTATTGTGTATGGTTTTAGGTAAAGATCAATGTTTACTTGTTTTCTCATATAAATATCCAGTTGTTGCAACATTATTTTGGAAAAGGCATTTCTCTTCCTCACTGAAAGGCCCTTCATACTTAAAAAAAATCATTTTGCCCATTATGTTTGGATCTATTTCTAGACTCTACTCTCTTCCATTTATCTATATGTCTATTTTTTTCTGCACTATTACATTCTCTCAATTACTGTATATTTATAGTAAGTCATGAAATCAGAACATTTAAGTTCTCCAATTTTTTCTGTCGCTTCAAAAATTACTTTGGCTATTCTTGTTCATTTGCATTTCCATAAAAATTTTAGAATCAGCTTGTCAACTTCTGTGAAAACATGCTGGGATTTTGATTGGGATTGCATTGAAATTATAAATTTGGTGAAAACAGATTTCTTAACAATACATACATAACCACATATAATTAGCAAAATCACAATATTAACATTGGTAAGATACTATCAGCTAATTTACAGAGCTTATTCAAATTTGATCAACTGTTCTACTGATGTACTCTTTCTGGACCACGATGCAAGCCACGGGCCCACATTGCAGTTAGTTACCATGTCTTCTTAGTCTCTCTCATTCTGGAAGAAACCTCAGTCTTTGTCATTCATGCCTTGACACATTTGAAGAGTACTTTTAGTAGACTACCTCCCAGTTTTTGTTTGTTTGATGTTTCCTCATGGTTAAATTCAGGTTATTCATTTCCAGAAAGAAAACCATAGAAGTGATGCTGCACTCTCCTTAGTGTATCATGTTAAGAGGTAGAGGTTGTCACTGTGTCGTCTTAATGGTGATATTCACTCTACCACTTGGTGGAAGGGATGTCTGCCATTTTCTCCACTACAAAGTTACTTTTTTTTTTCTTTTAAATTAAGTACGTTGTACAGGATATTATTTCTTCAAATGGGATGCATTTTAATAATACATTTTCAAACTTTCTGACCCTTTTATCTCAGTTTCTCTTAAACTTATCCAGTGGATTTTCTGTTTCAAGTATTAACATTTTCAGTTCTAGAATTTCTAATTTTCGGTATTTGCAGAGATACCTTATGTTTTCATTCATTGCAGGTGTAATTCTTTAGGTCATTGAGCATAATTATAACTGTTTCTTTAAAGAACTTGTTTTAATAATTCTAACATCTGCTAACCTCAGTGTTGGCTTCTGTTTAAAGTCTTTTCCCTTGACACTGGATCACATTTTCCTGGCTATTTATGTGTGAATAATATTGGACTGTATCCGAAACATTCAGAATATTATGTTGTGGAGAATTTGGATTTTGTTATATTGCTCCAAGAAGCGTTGATGCCTTTGTTTTAGCAGACAATGAGTGCGGTAAGACTCAAAGTGCAAACAGGCATGTCTGCGGTGGACAGCAGCTTTGATCTCAGATCAGTTCCTTAAACCATAGCTCTGAGCTGCTTTCCGTT
This sequence comes from Neogale vison, assembly GCF_020171115.1. Lineage (NCBI taxonomy): Eukaryota > Metazoa > Chordata > Mammalia > Carnivora > Mustelidae > Neogale > Neogale vison. The sequence goes on from NC_058096.1 coordinate 26,585,743, forward strand.
TGTCCCATTCAGTATGCGGTTTAGTGGTTAGCCAGAGGCTTGGGTTGAGGTTAATGGGATCCTCCTTCTCTGGCTCGCTCCTTCTAGTCTCCTCTTTCTCTCTGGAAACTCCAGTTGTCCTGTGCCTCTTGCCTTATATCCCTCAGCTGGTAAGCCAGGGGGCTTTCTATCCGTGTTTGAACCCTCCTTACGCCAAACCATTGCCACTGGGACTGAGGCTTCCCTTAGAACAAAACTGCGAAAAACCTAAGGGGCTCAAACTGTCTAATGGCTTTCCCCATTGTGGCTCTGCTTCAGAATCTGCCTGTCATACTTCAGTATCCAGAACCTCAGGTAGTTAGGTTTGTAATTTTTCCAGTTTATCCAGTTCTTTCTAGGATGGCTTTGTTGGGTGATCATCTCTCCATTAACAGGAGGACCTAAGAAATGTTTGGAAACCAAATTTTGAATGGTGAAACGGTGTTGTCCTAAAAATTGTAGTGAGTAAAGTCCCTGAGAAGGAGACTCTTAGATAAAACTTCTCTTCATGTAATAAAGTAGACTCCTTTGGGTATCGCCCAACTCGTAATGAAGCACTTAATTACTCTCCCCTACTTCAGACTTCCTCATACTCATACTGTTAGCATGTAGCAGCCATGTTTATACAATGGCATCTTGAGTCTCTGGCCAGAATTAATTGAGAAATGATTGGACACCCCACTCTGGGACCGAGTCATATGCTTGAGAATTAAGAATTAGGATCGAGGGAGTTCATCTCTCCAGTATGACTTGAAATGTACCATATAGACTCGTTCATGCCTCTGCTGCTCTTCTGCCATTGTGTGACTTGAATGGAGAAAAAAAAAAGGTGCCCAAAAAGAGAGACAAAAAGGCACAGAGAGAAGCAGAATGAAGAGATGGTGAGAGGATGGTCCCAGCAACTAATAATCTTTAAGTGCTCCTTCCAGTCCTACCTGACATCTGGCTGCATTATTATTATTTTTTAAATTACTATTACAGATCCCTATATCCTAATACAGGAATTTTTCCTTTTGCAATTTGCAACTTTAAGGATGTTGACTAATCCATACACTTTGTATATTACAGGCATTGTGAGTGTTTACATAATATAGTGATAGGCATACACAGAAAAACTGTTGGAAAGAAACAAACTAACATTTCTTAGTACTTAAAGTGAGATGATTTTGAAATCATTTGTTAAAATCACTATATTCTGTTCATTTGGATGTAACCAAAGAAAATAGGAGCAATATATATATGTGTATATATATGTATATGTGTATGTATATGTATATGTATATATATGGTATATATATATACACACATATATATATGTATACACATGCTATAGATTTTTTCCCCCTTATTTAAGTAAATGCTAAATAAGATAATGGTGTTAGTTATAAACTCTGTAAATGCAGTATTTGTGTCCTGTCCTGGTGCTCATTCCCTTCCTCTGGGTCAATCCCATTACTATAATTAAGTTTCTGCTTAATCAATTTTATTTTTGTACTTAATAAAAAGAGGCAATTTTTCTAGATGTCCTGTTTTTCCAATTATATAACCACTAAGAAATCAATTGCTGAACAAAAGTTAAAGTAATATGATTTGAACGTGAATTACTCTCTAACAGAAGGACATAATGAGCCAGATGAAAAAGCAGAACCTGTCTCCCCATCCCCCCAAATAAATAAATAAGTCTCAGCTAAAGCAAATCTTGGGATCCTTAGGATTTGTCAAACATTTCATGGATCTTCCAAAACATTTTGGCAGGATAATTCCCTAAAGTGATTCATTATCCATCAATTCATATTTCAATGTCACTTAATATTTGTTGAATATTCACAACATGCTAGCATTGCACAGCTGCTGAGAACATGAGTCTCTGTCTTTCAGCCTCACACTGCATGTTTTTTTAAAGATGAAAAAAATAACATATTTTAAAATTTGTCAAGAGAAAAAGAGAAAATTGGTCTAAAAAGAAATCAGTTGCACGAACCCTTCAAGAATTAATCTCTTGCCCTTATTAGGAAGGTAATCATTGGATCTGAAAGCACAAAAATATGCTCCTTGTATCCATTTATATATATTTATATATTCCTTATTTTATTTATATGCATATGCATTTATATGTATCTAGAAAAGTTTATTCAATTTTGATGTCAATTTTCTATACCTATGTATACTTTGTTTTTTAAAAGATTTATTTATTTATTTCAGAGAGAGCAAGAGAGAGAGAGAGAGTGAGCAAGTGCGCAGTGTGTCCCTGAGCATGAGCCGGGGGAGGGGCAGAGGGAGAAGCAAACTCCCCACTGAGCAAGGAGCCTGATGTGGGGCTCAACCCCAGGACTCAGAGATCATGACCTGAGCCGAAATCAAGAGGCAGATGCTTAACTGACTGAGCCACCCAGGTGTCCCCATATCTATGTATACTTTAATTCTATTATTACTTCTATGAAAATTTGTTTTATCCAGAATGTAATTTTTATCCTCAACCTAATTTTTAAATCTCTGTTTAGGGATATGGGTATACCCATTTATCAACAAATACTGAAATTTTCTTTTATTTGTTCCTTATTTGTATTTGCTTTCTAATTTGAAAATCATTACATATGTATTTGTATATATATATATTTTTTGGTTCCCATAAGAAGAAGCTCTAATCTCCATTTGCCCCATAAATCAACAAGTTTCACTCCAGTATCTACTTAGAAAGGCCTTTCAGGTCATGCTACCAAAAATAACATATTCACAGCTTCTGATGTAGTTTTTCTTAATATTCTGATGGATTCTAAAAGGTTTCAATTAAGATAAAATACAAAAAAAGAGTGTTTTTTTAAATGCTCCTATAAAACCTCTTCTGATTTGAATAAATGTGAATTTTTGTTACATTTCCTTAACCTAAGAAATAATAAGGGGATATAACAATATTATTTGGTATTAAATGGTAGCATAGCTTTTTTTTTTTTTTCATAATAAAAGTAGAGACTCATAAAGAACAGGAAACTCTACAAGAAGGCTAAGAGGTTGGCTTTGGGAAAAGTAGTTAAATTTATCTATTGCAGTTATTTCATGAGATAAACTGAGTTAGTATGGCTCTAGAACATCCCACTCACTATCTTTTTTACTCCAGAGTAAGAGGCTGCTTCTTCCCCACCCCCCAGATAAGAGGAAATTACCCTGTGGCATCTGTTTTTTCTCCTTTTATTTCCTTCAAATAAAATATTATTTATTTCAGTCCAAAGTTTCCTTAAAATATTGTATTTACCACTATACTTTATAGTGCCCAATATATTTTAAATTGACATTAAAAGGAAAAAATAGTGATTAACATTATAATTATTCACTAATAGCCCAAAGAACTGCCTGACTTCTTATTTTGTTCTTGCTTGGAATTTCTTTTCATATTCAAAGAAGGAGAGTGTAGAAAATAAGCTATTCAGTTGAAGCTGGGTTTGTTTTCTGAAAGTAGGGATATAAATCATATTAGCTGGAAGTTTAGAAAACAGATATTCACCCTGTCTTCCTCAAAGGAGTATAGAGGAATAATAAAAGGATATAGTGATATCAACACATTTTTGTTTTTCTGAGAACAGGGTATTAGTAGCCCCCCCCCTTTTTTTTTCCGGAAGAAACAAGTTAAGGTGATGGTAGTTTGAGTTTTGTTGTTATCTACACAGATATTTGCCTATTTTTTTCTGTTAATTTCTTGACCTGAAAGTCTTTATGATAAGTGATAATTTGACTACAGATAAATATTGCTGCTGTATATACTCTCATAGCATCTTATGCATACCCCATCTCAGCACCTTCTTTAGTTGAAATTGCATTGATCTCTTTATAGATTTCTTCCTCGCTAGACCATGTGCTCTTAGACAGCAAAGTTCATGGTCACATAGCTTTCACACCAAGCCTAAGAACAGAATCTAAATAATGGAGTCACTGAAACAGCCTGCTAGATGAGGCTTACATGTTTCCTCCCAGGTACCTACTTAACAAGTGGGTTCAGTTAAATGTCAAGTTTCATCCCAAAGTTGAACCAATATTTAAGTTACTCTAAGAGGTTTGCAAGCATAGCCAACCATTTATGTCTCTTGCATCAGAACTCTCATCACTTCATTGCAATAGATTAGTAGAATTCATTTCCCATCTACTTCTTTCTGAAAAAATAACCTTACAACCTTAGAAACTACCATGTTCTATAGATAAAGATGATGATGATGATAAAATTACCTCATTCTCTATCTCATTTTGTTTTCTATTAATCACATGTATTTGGCTTTGCAAAATAAAATGGTAATTTTACCTGTGGTTATAGCAAAAGATCAAAAACAGAACCTCAATATTAAATCTATTAAGAACTACTGTTTATTGAATGCCTAAGTGATAAGGACTTTTATATTTTAAACTCATAATAATCAGCCAGAGGTAGGGATTAACATTCCCATTATTCTAACTACATAGTTGGAAACCAGGACTCTGAGAGGTGCAATACATTGTCTACATTTTGGATGTTGTACATCCAAACAATGTAGAAGCAGGGAATAAATGCAGCTTTTGTTTTTCTTTTCTCAAATTAAAAAGAAAAAATATAAGGCAATGTCTTAAATCTGTGTCACATGTAATTTAGTTTAGAATCAATGATATATTCACAAAACCATCACATAAATCAGCAAAAGCAGTTGCTCAAAATTGAAAATAGGAAAATGGGAAGCCTCTAAAAAGTGAATTTTGACAGTGTCAGAGGCAAATACTTTTTCCAGCCTTTATTGTCATTATTATACATATACCAAAACTGTTGCCACACATGCCAGTCATACTTTTACTTTTCACTATATGGTTCTTCAGAGATAGATGCCTCTATGGTTTCATGTGCATCTTTGACTGAACTCTTTACATGAGGCATTCATTTTATAGCAGCTCATTCCTGAAAAATACTGGAGGTTGCAATCACCTGTATAAGAATAATATAAAATCTAATAAATATAGAGAGAAAGATAATATTTCTTTGAGTATGAGTAAAAGAGCACAAGAATAAACAAAAAGAAATTCTTTCTTTCTTTCTTTCTTTCATTCATTCTTTCTTTCTTTCTTTCTAAAAATTTTTTATAAACATATAATGTATTTTTATCCCCAGGGGTACAGGTCTGTGAATCACCAGGTTTACACACTTCACAGCACTCACCATGGCACTTACCCTCCCCAGTGTCCATAACCCCACCCCCTTCTCCCAACCCTCCTCCCCACCAGCTACCCTCAGTTTGTTTTGTGAGATTAAGAGTCACTTATGGTTTGTCTCCCTCCCAATCCCATCTTGTTTCATTTATTCTTCTCCTACTCCCTGAAATAAACCCCCCCCCATATTTCATTTCCACTTCCTCATATCAGGGAGATCATATGATTGTTGTCTTTCTCCGCTTGACTTATTTCACTAAGCATGATACCCTCTAGTTCCATCCATGTTGTCGCAAATGGCAAGTTTCATTTCTTTTGATGGCTGCATAGTATTCCATTGTGTATATATACCACATCTGCTTTATCCATTCATCTGTTGAGGGACATCTAGGTGCTTTCCATAGTTTGGCTATTGTAGACATTGCTGCTATAAACATTCGGGTGCACATGCCCCTTCGGATCACTACATTTGAATCTTTAGGGTAAATATCCAGTAGTGCAATTTCTAGGTCATGGGGTAGTTCTATTTTCAACATTTTGAGGAACCTTCATGCTGTTTTCCAGAGTGGTTGCACCAGCTTGCATTCCCACCAACGGTGTAGGAGGGTGCCCCTTTCTGCACATCCTCGCCAGCATCTGTCATTTCCTGACTTGTTAATTTTAGCCATTCTGACTGATGTGAGGTGGTATCTCACTGTGGTTTTGATTTGTATTTCCCTGATGCTGAGTGATGTGGAGCACTTTTTCATGTGTCTGTTGGCCATCTGGATGTCTTCTTTGTAGAAACGTCTGTTCATGTCCTCTGCCCATTTCTTGATTGGATTATTTGTACTTTGGGTGTTGAGTTTATTCAGTTTATAGATTTTGGATACTAGTCCTTCATCTGTTATGTCATTTGCAAATATCTTCTCCCATTCTGTCAGTTGTCTTTTGGTTTTGTTGACTATTTCCTTTGTTGTGCAAAAGCTTTTGATCTTGATGAAATCCCAATAGTTCATTTTTGCCCTTGCTTCCCTTGCCTTTGGTGATGTTCCTAGGAAGATATTGCTGTGGCTGAGTTTGAAGAGGTTGCTGCCTGTGTTCTCCTCAAGGATTTTGATGGATTCCTTTCTCACATTGAGGTCCTTCATCCATTTTGAGTCTATTTTCGTGTGTGGTGTAAGGAAATGGTCCAATTTATTTTTCTGCATGTGGCTGTCCAATTTCCCGCTGTCTTTTTTCCATTGGACATTCTTTCCTGCTTTGTTGAAGATTAGTTGACCATAGAGTTGAGGGTCTATTTCTGGGCTCTCTATTCTGTTCCATTGATCTATGTGTCTGTTTTTTGTGCCAGTACCATGCTGTCTTGATGATGACAGTTTTGTAATAGAGCTTGAAGTCTGGAATTGTGATGCCACCAACTTTGGCTTTCTTTTTCAATATTCTTTTGGCAATTTGAGGTCTTTTCTAGTTCCATATAAATTTTAGGATTATTTGTTCCATTTCTTTGAAAAAAGGGGATGGTATTTTGGATTAAATGTGTAGATTGCTTTAGGTAGCATAGACATTTTCACAATATTTGTTCTTCCAATCCATAAGCATGGAACATTTTTCCATATCTTTGTGTCTTCCTCAATTTCTTTCATGAGTACTTTATAGTTTTCTGAGTATAGATTCTTAGCCTCTTTGGTTAGGTTTATTCCTAGGTATCTTATAGTTTTGGGTGCAGTTGTAAATGGGATTGCCTCCTTAATTTCTCTTTCTTCTGTCTTGTTGTTGGTGTAGAGACATGCAACTGATTTCTGTGCATTGATTTTATATCCTAACACTTTACTGAATTCCTGTACAAGTTCTAGTAGTTTTGGAGTGGAGTCTTTGGATTTTCCACATATAGTAGCATATCATCTGCGAAGAGTGATAGTTTGACTTCTTTGCTGATTTGGATGCCTTTAATTTCCTTTTGTTGTCTGATTGCTGAGGCTAGGACTTCTAGTACTATGTTGAATATCAGTGGTGATAATGGACATCCCTGCCATGTTCTTGACCTTAGTGGAAAAGCTTTCAGTTTTTCTCCATTGAGGATGATATTTGCAGTGGGTTTTTCATAGATGGCTTTGATAATATTGAAGTATGTGCCCTCTATCCCTACACTTTGAAGAGTTTTGATCAGGAAGGAATGCTATACTTTGTCAAATGCTTTTTCAGCATCTATTGAGAGTATCATATGGTTCTTGTTCTTTCTTAATGTGTTGTATCAGATTGATTGATTTGCAGATGTTGAACCAACCTTGCAGCCCTAGAATAGATCCCACTTGGTCATGGTGAATAATCTTTTTAATGTACTGTTGAATCCTATTGGCTAGTATTTTGGTGAGAATTTTCACATCTGTGTTCATTAAGGATATTGGTCTGTAGTTCTCTTTTTTGATGGGATCCTTGTCTGGTTTTGGGATCAAGGTGATGCTGGCCTCATAAAATGAGTTTGGAAGTTTTCTTTCCATTTCTATTTTTTGGAACAGTTTCAGGAGAATAGGAATTAGTTCTTCTTTAAATGTTTGGTAGAATTCACCTGAAAGCTGTCTGGCCCTGAGCTTTTGTTTGTTTGGAGATTTTTGATGACTGTTTCAATCTCCTTACTGGTTATGGGTCTGTTCAGCTTTCTATTTCTTCCTGGTTCAGTTGTCGTAGTTTATATGCCTCTAGGAATGCATCTATTTCTTCCAGATTGTCAAAGTTGTTGGTGTAGAGTTGCTCATAGTATGTTCTTATAATTGTTCGAATTCTTCCCTTGTGGTCCAGTAGCTGTTTGTCCCTCTTTTGCTCAGTTTCTTTATTCTCTGTCATTTGATCTTCTATATCACTAATTCTTTCTTCTGCCTCATTTATCCTAGCAGTGAGAGCCTCCATTTTTTATTGCACCTCATTAATAGCTTTTTTGATTTTAACTTGGTTAGATTTTAGTTCATTTATTCTCCATAAAGGGCTTTTATATCTCCCGAGAGGATTTCTCTAATATCTTCCATGCCTTTTTTAAGCCCGGCTAGAACCTTGAGAATCATCTTTCTGAACTCTAGATCTGACATATTACCAATGTCTGTATTGATTAGTTCCCTAGCCTTCAGTACTTCCTCTTGTTCTTTTTTTTTTTTTCCTCCTTGTCATTTTGTCCAGATAAGAGTATATGAAGAAGCAAGTAAAATACTAAAAGGGTGGCAAAGACTCCAGGAAAATATGCTTTAACCAAGTCAGAAGAGACCTCAAATCATGGGGGGGGGGATAAAGGGGATAAAAAGAGGTTCAGAAAAAATAAAAGAAACAATTAAAAAAAGAAAACAAAGAATAAATATAAAAAAGAAAAATACATATATATTAAATAAACTAGTTAAAAAATGTTAAAAAAGAAAAAGGTAAAAGTTAAAAAAATTCAGCAGCAGAAGAAAAAAAATTGAAAAAAAAATTAAATTAACTGCAAGACTAAAGTATCATGGGGAGAAAGCCATGAGTTCGGTGCTTTTCTTTCTCCTTCTCTGGAATTCTGCTGCTCTCCTTGGTATTGAAACTACACTCCTTGGTAGGTGAACTTGGTCCTGGCTGGATTTCTTACTGATCTTCTGGGGAAGGGGCCTGTTGTAGTGATTCTCAAGTGTCTTTGCCCCTGGCGGAATTGCACCGCCCTTACCAGGGCCGGGCTGAGTAATCCGCTGGGTTCCCTTTCGGGAGCTTTTGTTCCCTGAATGCTTTCCGTAGAGTTCCGGAGGATGAGGATGAAAATGGTGGCCTTCCAGTCTCTGGCCTGGAGGAGCCGAGAGCCTTAGGTCCCCACTCTGCCATGCGCCCTCAGAGAATAGCGCCCAATCACTCTGGCCTCCAGCCGCGCTCCAAGCTCACCCAGCCTGCCACCGGTTCAAGGTAAGCCCGAGCTGAAAGCTCACTCCTCGGCTCTGTCTCTGTAGCCGGCTTCCCCGTTCTAATACCTGTAAGCTCTGCGACACTCAGACACCCCCGATCCTTCTGTGACCCTGCGGGACCTGAGGCCACACTGACCCTGTGTGGGTTTCACCCCGGTTTAGCCTCTGGAGCGATGTCCCTCAGCGGAACAGACTTTCAAAAGTCCTGATTTAGTGCTCCTTTGCTCCGCCGCTTGCCGGGATCCGGCCCCTCCCTCCACGGTCTATCTTCCCTTCGCTTTGGATTCACTTCTGCGCGGGTCCTACCTTTCAGAAAGTGGTTGTTTTTCTGTTTCTAGAATTGCTGTTCTTCTTCTCTTCCATCTGCCAATGGATTTGCAGGTGTTTGCAATCTTTAGATAAGCTATCTAGCTGATCTCCTGCTACCTGATGTAGTCTCAGCCTGCTACTTCTCCGTCATCTTGACTCCTCCCCCAAAGAGAAATTCTTAAGAGATAAACTTGATCAGAAATTTCTGAGCTCTCTTTAGAGCCATTTTTCTATTGGTGATTGTAAATATATATATATATATATATATATATGAAATCAAATTGTCCCTTTCTCCAGTGTCATTCCACAACTTATATGCAGACACTAAATAAGAAAATAGTTGTGCTGATCCAAGATAAGGATTTTGGCATGTAGATTTAATAAAGCGATAGAGGTACAGAGAAGGAAGGTTACTGGCAAGAATATTTAAGGAAGGAAATGAAGAAGAATAAAGTGAAAGAGAAGACTGGTTGATATTTAGTGAAGGGATAAATATAAATATAAGAATATAATCATAGTGGAAATAGTCTGAAAAGTAAGCACCTGGAGGAGAGGTGTTCATGAGAAAGCATGTACCTGAATCTATGATTTGGGGAATGAAAGTTCTAGGTTATGACCCTAGGAATGAGTGGTGGAGATAGCTCTGAGGAGTCAGTTACTGAGTATGAAGGAAACAAGGAAGCAAGAGGCCTGGTTATTGCTTAGATGATCAGCTACATGGACTTTTGAAATGACCCAAGATGGGAGAACTTGGCAGAGAAATCATGTTAACCAGGTGCAGAGGTATTCAGTGATGAGAAGTGAGGAGGAAGTGGTAGATGATCAAGACAAAGACCTGAGACTCATAGAAGGTTAGTGTTAATGAGAGGGTGGGGAACTAACAGTTTGGGAGCCACAGTGAGGGATATTGAGGAGATGGCTCACTTCCGACCTTGATGTGCCTAGTTTGTGAAAGAAGATGTAGCCTCTACTTGAAAAGGATGCAGGGAGAGTGTCTTCGGGAAATCAAGACTTAGTTAAGATCTACTGAGTTCTAAGATCTACTGAGAATGAATGTGAAGGTAACCATCAAGAATGAGCAGCAGAGCCGAGGAGCATCACAGACATGTTCCACCTGACCTCTTGGTGAGAAATGAACAAGGCTCACAGTTGTATAAGTCCCAGGGGCATGACGTCTATCATTTTATATTTTGTCTAGCACCACCAATTTTTGTACCTACCAACCATCTAGTACCCACCTACCAATGGGACCTGATAATTCCATGTTAGTGTTATCTACTAAAGACTTAAAAAACTACTGTTATCTACTAAAGACTGGAAAAACATGAACTGCAGCAACCAAAAGTATTTCCCCCTGTTTTCCTTGTTCTCCTTTACAAAATGTACCTGAGGCTTCCATATGGAAAGGAAGGGAACAGGAATAATTCTGTCTATGGACAAAGAAAGTTTTGAGCAGCAGTCAAGGCCTCCATAGATGGATTGTCTCTCTCTAATACTTTAAGTAGCAATACAGATGTCACTGACCTTCAGAAGTGGTAAAAGAAAATGCAGATTTTAAATAAAAGCTATAACTAAAAATTCTTACTGCTTAAAACCTGCATTAAAAAAAAAAAATCCTAACCTGGTTCTTTTGAGTGGCTTTACCATTTTATATTTTCATTTGCCCATGAGTTCCGCTGTATTCTCACCCACCCATTCACTCACACACACTTACCATCAGCTGTCAATCAATGTAGTAGAGTATCATCAAAGAAATACATTACCACATGGGATCCTTGATTTTCCCATGTAAGCCTGTCATCAAAAAATAAAGTCAGTTTCTTTTTTAGTTATTTTAAAGCACTGTGAATGAGAGTAAGTCCTCTTGAATGGTTAACAGAGAGGCTAAACTTCTGGCTCACTGGTTGCCTTTATAATCTATTCTTGCTATCGTCATGAGGTATAGGTACGCACTGGTTAGGCAAATGTTGCTGTTATAAATTATAGATAGGTGGAAAACTATATAGGCATTTTAATGAGACAGATATTTATCTAATGACTGGAAAGATATTCATGATATGATGTCTCAGGTTAGGTTCCAAAACATACTCTGGAAGGAGAGATGTGTGCAGAATGTTTACTGGGGAGCGAGGAAGTGAGTAGGGAAGGTTTAGGAAGGAGGAGAATCTGACCTGCAGTGGGATTGTAACTGAAACCCTAATTGATATTACTGAAAACTCTGACCTGAGATGGTTCTTTTGAGGTACACCAAAATGTGGCAGATTGGGGAGGAGGATAGTATTTCTGCATTACTTAGTCATTGGTCATGGCCTTCCTTGAAAGGGAACTTGAAATTTAGGTGAGGGAAGTCCATGTAGCTGAGGGCAGTTCCTAGGTTGAAGTAGAGTTAAACTATCAGCAGCTGCCATCCCAGCTTTTATAGTGTCATCTCCAGCTTTTATTTGGCCCTGGTGAGGGATCTGGGTGATATACAATACCATCCACTGTAGTCATCTTGCATTGCTCAAAATTGGCTTTTATGTTTTCTTTTCTTTTCTTTTTCTCCCTTCCCTTTCCTTTCTTCTTTCTTTCTTTCTTTCTTTCTCTTTCTGTCTCTTTCTTCCTTTTTTTCTTGCTTTCTCTCTTTCTTTCTTTTATTAAGGTTTAAGAAAAAGAGAGAGAGCATGCATAAGCAGAAGGAGTGGCAGGCAGAGGGAGAGCTGGCTGAGCAAGGCGCCAATGTGGAACTCGATCCCAGGACCCTGGGATGATGGCATGAGCCAAAGGCAGAGGCTTAAATGACTGAGCCACCCAGGCATCCTGAATCAGCTTAGTTTTTAAAGCAAATGCACCCCATTTGGGATATGCTTCTTGAAGACCACGGTTGGTCAAATTTCCTAGGAAAAGTTAAAAAAGAATAGTTAGTTGGATGAGTTGCAACCATAAATGAAGCTGTTGATCTAGAGTCCATAAGTGATGATCATCATACCCACTTCAAGGATTGATTCTGTATTGCTTTCACTCTTGGCTAACATGTCTGCTATAGAGGTGTCTTACCTGGAGGGGTGGCCCAGACCTGTCATTGGGAGCCATCCGAGCCACTGGTTACCAATTGCTTTTTATACTGTGATTCTTTTTTTGTGCCATTAGGATTAAAAGTGGCCTGGAAGCACCTGGAAGACCTAACTTCCCACCAGGATGGTGACTCCTCTTTCTGTCTGCTGGTCTCTTAGAGCAAGGAGCACAAACTAACTGTGTGGCAGCCATAGCATAAGGTTGGTTGATACTCTTATTGTGTCCCATGTATGAGGATCTCTGGATGTGCAGAGTTTACATTTACAAAGATGGGAGGAAATTGTTCCCAAAGGTTCAGTGGAAATGATGTTCAATAGTACCACTTCTGCTTCTGCTTGGCGTCTACACTTACATATTTTACCTATTAGAGACACAGTACCATATTGTGATCACTGATTTAAGTTATATTTCACAATTTGGAAGATGGCATTTTATCTTCTTTTCCTCTCGGGTTATCATCTCTATGCCAGAGCCTTATGTGTGTGTGTGTTTCCCAGCTTTATTGAGATATAATTAACATATTAACATGTAAACTTAAGGTATATAGTGTGATAATTTGATACACATATATATTGCAAAACGCTTATCACAGTAAAATTACTTAACATAGTCTTCACATCACAGTATTACTATTTTGTTGCTGTTGTTATGGTGAGAAAATTATAGCTCCATACTCACAGCAAATTTCAAATATGCAATATAAGATTGCTAGCTATAGTCACCACACTGTGCATTAGATCCCCAGAAATCAATTATCTTGTAACTGAAAGTTTGTACCCTTCGACTAATCTCTCCATTCCCCTCACCCCTTAGCTCCTGACAACCACATTCTGCTCTCTGTTTCTGTGAGTTCAATGTTTTTAGATTCCTCATATAAGTGATTTATATTTGTCTTTTTCTGTCTGACTGATTTTACTTAGCATAATGCCATAATTTCCATCCATGTTGTCGCACATGGCAGGATTTTCTTCCTTTTTACAGATGAATAATATTCTAGAGTCCCTGACTTAATATTTTTCAGCTTTATGATGGTGTGAGAGCAAAACACATTTAGTAGAAACCGTACTTCAGTTTTGGATTTTGATCTTTTGGGCTGGCGATAAGTGAAAGGATCCTATCTCGTGATGCTGGCCGGTGGGAGCATACCACCACTCCCAGAGAGCCATGTGACTGAGCGTGAACAGCCCATACACTTGCAACTCTTCTGTACCTACACAAACATTCTGCTTTTCACTTTCAGTACAGCATTCGATAAATGACATAGATATCAAATAGTTCATTACAAAATGGGCTTTGTATTCCATGATTTTGCCCAACTGTAGGCAAATATAAGTGTTCTAAGGATATTTAAGATAGATTGAGCTAAGGTATTTGTTTGGTAGTTTAGGTGTATTCAATGCATTTTCAACTTACAAACTTCTCCATTTATGATGGGTTGATTGGGCTACAACCCCATGAAAAGGAAGATCTACATGTTTGTGTATACCTCTATATGCCACCTTTTATTTACTGATGTATTTGTCAGTGGACACTTAAATTGTTTCTATATCTTGGCTATTGTGAATAATGCTAACCTGTGTTTTTGAGAAGCCAACATGCCGAGATATCAGGCTGAGAGATTCTGGGTGTGCAATGCATGAAATCATAAGTGGACTTCAAGGCTGTGTCCATTTACAGGCCATTTTTCATTTAAAGTAGTTTCTTTATTCTGAAACCATATTATATAAGATCTCATGGTGGTGGCTCCAATATGCTCCAAGTCCTTGCCAATAATGTTAACTGGGACTTTCTTAGGGAAAAGGAAATATATATACAAGTAATATTTATCAATACAAAGTAAAATGACTTTTTGTTCCCTTTCAGGGTAGTCAACAAGTTTCTTTTCGGTTTCAAAGGACTTAGAGACATTTTCCCTAAGGTAAAAGATAAAAGATTGCTTCTCAAACCCCCTGCCACTCAGAAGTAACACAGTAATTGACAGACCGCTTTGGATTCCAAAGGCAGCAAATTTAACAATTTGGAGTACTGTTTCAACCCATTTACAGGGTGACAGAAAAGCTTGCTGGTACTGAGTGGACTTCACAGCCAGAAAAGGGACCTTTAGCAGAAAGATATATATTTGGAATATATAAATTTTTGGAACTTCAGTTTGTAATAGCGATTACTATTAGAGACCAAGACTAGAGGGCTAAAATAAAGGATTTTTTAAAAACTTATTTATCTTTGAACTTTAAAAATAGTCTATTTTTTTTAAAGAGTCAGTCTAAACAAGTGTTCAACTCCTTAAATTTAGATTGTATCTGTCACTTGGCTGCTGGTGCACCCTCCCCTCACTTAGTTCATCCGGGGCAAGAATATACTTCAGATATGGAAAAACTTTCATAACAATTCCCCCAAAGTTTGAACTTTTGATTTTAATTTTTTTTTTCATTTTTGTCAGATATTTTTATTTCCACTCTGAGTTTTCTGCCCACGGGGAATGAATTTATTTATGCGCTTCTGTGTATTTACTGCATGATTCACTGTCACTGGTTTTCATTTTTCCATCTGAGCTAATCTGTACATGAATATAGGTTATGTGGATTTAACTTCTTTAGCAGCAAGGAGATCAATTGCAATGCCGTCATCATGTCTTTTTCTCCATGGAATTTGTGTAGAGTTTGAATGACTGCACCTGCCCACAGTGGGGGTGAGGGACGTCTTTGCAGGGGCTCTGGGGTTATTACTCAAGATTCTCTGCAGGAGGAGAAAGGCGGAGGGGAGTTGTCAAAGCAGCAGGAGAATGTGTGGCAGCTTTCTGCGGTTGGGGGCTGGCCAAGAGTATGCAATCCATTTACAGACCAAAGCCAGACCCTCTAAGTTTAGTGCTTATCTACTTGACCTTGCTGACACCTCATTATTGCAGGTTCCCATCTTAAAAATGATGTGCATTTGGCCCCTATGATCTCACTTCCTCCTCTGTCTTTTCTCTGTTATTTAAATTGTTATTCCCTGTCTTCTATGTTTCACAATAAGCCCATTAATTTCCCTCTACAGGAAGATAATACTCTATCACCTTATCTCAGAAATGGAAATGCCAGGGCAAAACGGAGCTAGAAGAAGAGGAGAAGAAGTATTTGATTTTGAAAGGAGAGAAATATCCCAAATCTCTGAGTTTAGCTTTGTATATGTCGTTGGGGTTTCAACGATCATAATAATAATTAATCACTTTGCAAAATATTTTGCAAAGGAGGGTTGTAAATTATTGAATCAGGAACTGATTTTGGTAACTAGTCTATTTGCTTCATATATGAAGAAAGGGATGTAGCAATATTAACCATATTTCTTATGGCCTACAAGGAAGTCCTACAAGGAAGACGTATTGTATCTGGAGCAGACATAAAATAGGATTGAAAGCTGGCTTAGCAGTGGTAAGGTCAGGCTCTCAGAGTGACCTTTAGTGTCTAAGACACACAGGCCACTGAGACAGAGGCAGTCCAGAGTCCTGGATGGGTATATATAGGTCAGAAGACCCTTCTCAGTCCATCTTTAGGGCCATAGGCTTTCTGTGCACACCTTTTCTGGAAATTTATTGTCAATAATGACACTAGGCCTCATCTTCCCAGATTTAATCCTGATGTTAAAGAAAGCATGCTATACCAAACAAAAATTTTCTAACTCTGCATTGGAAAGTGCTTGTTTTTCTTCAGGGTTCCATCTTTGGGGTGAGAGTGCCAAGAGAGAAAGGGAGAAGAAGAGAAAAAGACCCTTGATTCATGGGTAGCTCATTCCCAGGATATTCCCATAAAGAAGTTATGTGAAAAACATCCAAAGCACTTTTCCAAACTACATATAATTTGCTCAGAATTGAGGTCTATTTCCTCCAATAATGTTTCTCAACCTGGCTGTATATTAGATAATCTAGAGAGTTCTAAAAGACCATCTCTGGCCAGGCCCCACCCCAGACAAATTAAATTAGATACCCACAGGATGAGATCTAGACATCAGTATTTAATATCAAAGAGATTCTCATGTAACGGGAGTTGAGAACTCAAGAACCCCTTCCTGGAGCAACATGTGTCTAGGGCCCCTGCTCTCCCATGAAAATCCCAGCCATTTTGAGCCATGATTACTAACTGAAGAAAGTTCAAGCAGAAGAAAATCAGAACCATCACTCTCTCTGTTTCATTAAGGATGGAGCAAGAGCCTAACTTAGGGCCAAAACAATGATGACCAGGAAATGGAATTAAAAATATAATTTGCCTAGTTATCACTATTATTGCAAAACAACATTAATGAATAAGTATTTCTCTCACATTTGTCAGAAATAAGAGAAGTATTTGCCATTTTATTTTAATAGCTATATTTATTTTTGTGAGAAAGTAGTATCTTTATAAGTGAAAATTTTAGTTTCTTGAGGTCATCATCACTATTGACATTAAGTAATACAAGTGAAACATTGCAATGAATTTAAAGGAACAGGGAACCTAGGCTATTTTTAAATTTATACAAAATGGGAGATCCACACAGTTCAAAATTATAGTTGCATATAAAAATAAGATTATTTAAAATTTACCTCTTTATATTATGTTAAAGCACCTCATAATGGAGAGAAACTGCTTTACATAAGGAAGCAAATGTACAAACTGATGCTAATAACTGTTGATGTAGATTGCTTAGATAAGGTTCATCCCTATAAATATTTTCTTTTTTTTAAATGTTTGCTCTTTATTTATTTATTTATTTGACACACAGGGAGATATCACAAGTAGGCAGAGAGGCAAGCAGAGAGAGAGAGGGAAGCAGGCTCCCTGCTGAGCAGAGAGCCCAATGCAGGGCTCGATCCCAGGACCCTGAGATCATGACCTGAGCTGAACCACCCAGGTGCCCCATCCCTATAAATATTTTCTAAAAACATTAAATTTAAAAATATATTTCTAAAATTTAAAATAGAAAATAATCAAATAAAAATTCTGTATTCTGGATGTTACTTTATGCTTCTATTTTTTACAGCAGGATTTGGCATTCTCTCTCTTCTATAATCCCTTCTATACCAGAGATTCAAAACCGGGGACAATTTTGTGCTCTCCCCAGCAGACATTTGGCAATACCTAGGGACAGTTTTTATTGTCACACCTGAGGGAACATGGAGCTGCTGGCATTTTGTAGGTAGAAGCCACACAGGCTGCTAAATATCCCCCAGTGTGGGCAGCTTTCCAAAGAGACAGTGATCTGGCCAAAGTGATCACTGAGGCTTCGTTGTCTTTTTTTTTTTTTTTTTTAAGATTCCATTTATCTATTTGACAGAGAGAGAGAGATTACAAGTAGGCAGAGAGTCAGGCAGAGAGAGAGGGGTGACAGGCTCCCTGATGAGCAGAGAGCCCCATGCTGGGCTCCATCCCAGGACCCTGAGATCATGACCCGAGCCGAAGGCAGCGGCTTAATCCACTGAGCCACCCAGGCACCCCCTGAGGTTTCGTTGTCTTAAACTGACTTGCTGGGGACACCTGCATGGCCTAGTCGTTAAGCAGCGGCCTTCAGCTCAGGTCATGATCTCAGGGTCCTGGAATCAAGTCCTGCATTGAGTCCAGCATCGGGCTCCCTGCTCCGTGGGGACCCTGCTCATCCCTCTCCCTCTGCTGCTCCCCCTGCTTGTTCTTTCTCTCTCTCTCTGTCAAATAAATAATTGAAATCTTGCAAAAAAATAAATCAACTCATTAAAAGCTTCATATTTTCTTTAAAAGGCCAATAAATTATTGCTATTTCAATCAATAATGTAATTTAATGGCTGTTTATAAATATCAAAGTATCAAGTTGAATCTCTAAAATAAGGCCTATACTTTGTGGGAAGTAAAACAGAAATATATCAAATATCTCCTACAATGTCCATATCTTATTTGTTCTTGTCACCTATGTAATCCCTCTTCATTGGTAGGCAAGAGCAGGTGCATATACTGTATGATGACCGCTGTGAATGAGTTTGCTCAACAGGCATTCCAAACCCACCCCTTTTAGCATATGAAACAAACAAAAATAAACAACAAGCTACAGACCTAGACAGGATTTATGGTCTTGTAGTTTCAGATGTGATTTCATATGTAGATATATATATGCGCATGTGTGTGTATGTGTATATATATACACATACATATATGTATGTGTGTGTATGTGTGTGTGTATTGTATATATATTTAAAGACGTAATTTATATATGTATAGTTATATATATGCATGTATATTTCTTTATGTGATGTATAGTCCTTTGATTAGATGAACTAGCATGAAAGTTTTATTTCATAAGTCAATCAGAGAAAGACAATCATATGATCTCCCTGATATGAGGAATTTGAGAGGCAGAGTGAGGGGTTTGGGGGGTAGAGAAGGAAAAAATGAAACAAGAAGGGATTGGGAGAAAGATAAGCCCTATGAGACTCTTAATCTTACAAAACAGACTGAGGGCTACTGGGGGGAGGGGGTGATGGAGAGGGTGGTTGGGTTACGGACATTGGGGAGGGTATGTGAAATGGTGAGTGCTGTGAAGTGTGTAAGCCTGATGATTCACAGACTTGTAACCCTGCGGCAAATAATACATTACGTGTTAATAAAAATAATTAATAAAAAAGTTTTATTTCAAACTAAGTCATGTTGCTAGGGAGTCAGGGTGCCAGAAGTCCATTTTACTGGTGCAGATATTGGCAGATGCTGTGTGGTCCTGGAGCTGGCAGATACTGTAGCAACATCCTCCTGATTTCATGTGCAGTTTCCTGCTCTTACCACCTCTGGATGGTGGCAGGGACAGCAGCTCCCTTAATAACCTGATGTCACAATGTAGCTTTCTGAATGATTCCTGAAGACTCCATCCAGAGTTGGGGTCTTCAGCCCTTCTAATGAACCTGTGTGGCAGTTAATGTTCTCAAGTAAATCCCTTCTGGTTACACTGGCTAGAGTAGATTCTTTTCTCTGCAACTAAACACTGATACGGACATAACAAAAAGACAGCGTGAGGAAGAAAAACTCTCTTGATGTGCCTACAGAGAACCAATATTTGACTCTTCAACCTTGGAACCTCATTCGCAGCCTTGAAATGATGCCTGTGGGAAGAACATAGCACATTAACATTATTTATATTATCTCATGGAAATTACAAACACAAGTTGCTACTTTGCTTTCTGTTTTTACTCTCTAGGGGTTTTTTGTTTTGTTTTAATTTAATTTTATTTTTTCAGTGTTCCTGGGTTCATTGATTATGCACCACACCCAGTGCTCCATGCAATACATGCTCTCCTTAGTACCCACCACCAGGCTCACCCATCCTCCAAGACTCTCCCCTCTAAAACCCTCAGTTTGTTTCTCAGGGTCCATAGTCTCTCATGGATCATCTCCCCCTCCAATTTCCTCCAATTCACTTTTCTTTTCCTTCTCCTAATGTCCTCTATCTTATTCCTTATGTTTCACAAGTAAGTGAAACCATATGATAATTGAATTTCTCTGCTTGACTTATTTCACTCAGCATAATCTCCTCTAGTCCTGTCCATGTTGATACAAAAGTTGGGTATTCTTCCTTTCTGATGGCTGAGTAATATTCCATTATGTGTATGGACCATATCTTCTTTATCCATTCATCTGTTGAAGGGTATCTTGACTCTTTGAACAGTTTGGCAATTATGGCCATTGCTGCTATGAACATTGGCGTACAGATGGCCCTTCTTTTCACTACATCTGTGTCTTTGGGGTAAATACCCAGTAGTGCAATTACAGGGTCATAGGGTAGTTCTAATTTAATTTTTTGAGGAATGACCACACTGTTTTCCAAAGTGACTGCACAACTTGCATTCTCACCAATAGTATAAGAGGGTTCCCCTTTCTCCACATCCTCTCCAACCTTGTTGTTTACTGTCTTGTTGATTTTGGCCATTCTAACTGGTGTAAGGTGGTATCTCAATGTGGTTTTGATTTGAATATCCCTGATGCTCATGATGATGAACATTTTTTCATGTGTCTGTGAGCCATTTGTATGTCTTCTTTGGAGAATTGTCTGTTCCTGTCCTCTGTCCATTTTTTGACATGATAATGTGTTTTTTCGGTGTTGAGTTTGAGGAGTTCTTTATGGATCTTGGACAACAGCCCTTTGTCTGGAGTGTCATTTGCGAATATCTTCTCCCATTCCGTGAGTTGCCTCTTTGTTCTGTTAACTGTTTCCTTTGCTGAGCAGAAGATTTTGATCTTGATGAAGTCTCAAAAGTTTATTTTCACTTTTATTTTTGTTGTCATTGTTGTTTTTTTAAAATCTTTCTAGAAACCACTGGCCTCACCTCACATCCAAGAGAAGTGAAATTCTTTCAGTGGTTCAAGAAAGGTTTGTGGAGAATAGAAAATCCCATTTGTTATATTGTGAGAGAGTATAATGCAAATAAGGCAACCCATGTTTTTTAATTTGAATATTAATTGCATTAATATATGATATAGTAGTGACAATTATATGCTTAGTTAAAGATTCTAAAATGCTAATCTGTTCTCATAATTCTGTAAAAAGGTAATTATGGAATGATGACCTGGCATGTGTACCTACAAAATATTTTCCTTGATTTAAAAAAAATTGACAAGTATAATTTTTCCAAATGTCCCTTTATTACTTTTATTTTTTAAAATTCAACACAATTTCTCCTTCTTTCCTTCTTTCTTTATTCTTTCCTTCCTTCATAGTCATTTTTTGCTTTGGGGTCCTCTCTTATTTTCCATCCTTATTTTATTCAGTATCTAATTAGTCAATACATGTTTACTGAACACCTACTTCCTGGTGAGTACTGTGCTAAGTTCTGGAAATAAAAAAGTAACTCTCTATATCTCTATAGCTCTCAGGAGAGTGGGTACAGGTGTTAAAAGAAAAGTAAGCACCAAAACAAATGTGCAAATATATATTGTGCTATTTATGATGAAAAATGTGTGGGACAAGAACTGGATTTAAATGGAAGGATAGCAGGCTAATTTAGACGGAGTCAGTGGAGAGCAGTCTGAGGAAGTGACATTTGAGTTAAGGACTCAAGCATGAAACGGAATTATCCTGGTTAAAATTCAAGAAACTGGATTTCAGAGCAATACAAAAAAGTCAGTAGAGGAAAAGAATGGGTTAAAGATATGTGAAAGAGGCAGCTGGAGGCCAGGAGATGCAAAGAGTTGTAGATCCAGTAAAGAGTTTGGATTTTAGCTTCAGTGTAAAAGAAAACCAATGAAGGGGTTTTGGGGGATGATGGTGATGGTGGTGAGACATCATATTGACATGTTGAAAGATGATGGGTTAATATATCAGAATGGACTGGATGGCGGAATAGTGGAAGGAGGCAGCCCTGGTCAGGGGTTATTCCAGTGGCTTAAGTGGACCAGGAGAATGCAGTAGAGTTGAAGTCGGGAAGAAGGGTCAAAGAACTCTTCAAAGCCAAAATCAATAGGGTTAGGATAAAGATTAAATATAAAGGGGTGAGTATTGTGGGTTGAATTGTGTCCCGCCAAAAAAATATGTTAAAGCCCTAACTCCCACTACCTCATATTATGACCTTATTTGGAAATGCGGTGTTTGCAGATGTGACCTCATTAAAATGAATTCATTAGGGTGGACCCTGAATCCAATACAGCTGGTGTCCTTACAAGAAGAGGGAAATTTGGACAGAGCTACAAACACAGAGGAGAAGACCACATGAAGATGGAAGCAGAGATGGGTACAAGGCAAGGAACATCAAGGATGAATGGCAAACACCAGAAGCTAGAAGAAACAAGGAAGGATTCTCTCCTACAGGTTTTAAAAAGAACCAACCCTGCTGGCATCTTGATTTTAGATTTTGACCCCAGCACTGCCAAAGAATAAACTTATGTTGTTTAAGCAGCACCCCCCAACCCTACCACCAGCATGTGATTCTTTGTTATAGAAGTTTTAGGAAACTAATGCAGCAAAGAAGAAAGAAGCGTTATGAATTCTCAAAATACAACTAACTTCTGGTAGTGAATAGTTCCTGTAGGTTTCCCGTTTGTGTATAGCCTTCACAAAACATTTAAGATTATTTTAACTTTTCCCTTTCTGAATTCCACTAGTCCCTAGGATTTGTCCTGCACTTTCTGGCACTCCTTTGAATTGATGAAAAATTATTATCATCCCATCTTATGATAGAGATTGGGGAGAAAACAAAGACTAGCATTTTGTCTTCAAGTTCTTTTAATCATAAAATTTGAAGTATCAGTGTGTGTATACCATTGAAGGTAGGGCTATTAACTCTCAAAATTCATAAGTACACTCAGGACTGGGAACATACCATGTAACAAATTACTTTAAAGACAGTAATGCTGTATAGTGTTGTATAAACATTCACAAAACTAGGAGGTATCCAAATGTAATTAAAAATAAGCTTTGGATAAAAAAACCCTGAATGATTCATATCTCTATTGCTTACTAGCCATATGATTTCAGGATATTAATTTCTACCTTTATTTTTTATGAGAATTAAATGAGCATTTGAACTATTTATTACAGTGTCAAGTATATGCAAAAAAATAAAATAGATGGTGCTTTTTATTAATATTATTAATATTTTCTATTTGTTGAATGGAATTGAAATAATTAGTAGTGTAATAGTGAAGGGCTGTGATAGCACTAATAAATATGTAAAATGTCTCTAGTGTTAGTTTAAGTTAGGATGACATCTTTAATATAATCCTCCAGCTTTACAGTTGGTCCATTGTGGATTCTTCCAATTACATGTTTGTCAAGAATGTCTGGGTGGTGACTGTACCTGAATGAATTTCTGTGTACCTCAGTGAGTTGGTCTCATTTCACAACGATTCCTTTAAAAATTTTTATATCTTTTCTTTATTA
Source organism: Neogale vison (assembly GCF_020171115.1). Lineage (NCBI taxonomy): Eukaryota > Metazoa > Chordata > Mammalia > Carnivora > Mustelidae > Neogale > Neogale vison. The sequence goes on from NC_058096.1 coordinate 26,609,007, forward strand.
TATATTATATCTTACAATTTATTTATTATTTATTATTTACTACACTGTCCATTTCCTCACATTATAAGTTGCCCACAAATTTAAAATTACATTTTCCTATCCTTTGTTGCAATCCATGGTTTTTGTTATTATATTATTAGAATTACATATTTCTTGTTTATGTTTTTATTTTTCCCTTTCAAAACAACATAAAATCTTCTCTGCTGCTTACATATGAATTGATTTCTTTCTTTACTCTGTGAAACATTACAGCATTCGCTCATGAATTTATCTTATCTATTTTATCATTTCTCTACATTGTCATTTTTTTTTCTCTCCCATAGCACTTGGTCAATACATGTTAATGATTTAAAATAACATATTTCATGACAATCAGTTTTAAAGATAGCTATGGAATGTTATGTAAAGGAATCCTCCAAAGAACACAGGGAGTTAAAATATCAATAGATAGGATGGACATGTTAATTAGCTTGATTGTGATGATTATTTCAGAACATATACATATATGATAACATCTTGTTTTACACCATAAACATATACAACTTTTACTTTTCAATTGTACCTCAATGAAGTTAAAAATAAAAGAAAAAAAGAAATCCTGGGTTAGTCGCTTTGTAAGTTTACTAATTTGGCAATTGTCATTCTGAGATGGAACTGTGTTCTTACTTTTAAACAATAATAAATTGCTTATGTAAGAATTACCATCCTACCTGTGAAATCATTCTACAAGTATGATAGAGTGAATGAGTACTTAGTTTGCCAGAAACCATAAAATGGATTTTGTGCACTTTTCAATATGCCCATTTAAAATATTTGGTGGAATTACTTGCTTATCAATTTATCATTTAGGTAGAAATTTGTAGCTGAGGTATGCTCTACGATCAGGTGCTCATGTCCATTTTTAAGAGACAGACAAGCCATCAGCAAGTATCAGAATAAGGTCAAGAGTTAGAAATTCCAGTTTGCTACCTCTCTGAAGAACCTTCCTTGACCTGAGGAGGAACAGTGAACAGTATGAACAAAGTATTTAAAATATTTGTCAGTGTCCCTTTTGAATAACCACGGGTTTTCATACCTGGAAAGCTTGTTAAAAGGTACAGTTACCTAGCCATACAAATACTGCACAAGAATATTCTTCTTTTAAATAGAAAAACATTATTATAAAAATGAATTGCCCCTTGATCATTACCATCTCAAGCTTGATTTTTTCCCCTCAGTTCACATCTCCACCTGACATCACTACCTTCATGAGTTTGAAATGTATGCCACTAGTATTTTTTCTAAGTATTTATACCTACTATTTACTATAGAATAGGAGGTTTTGTTTTTATTCTCAAAGATAAAAGTGTCAATGTAATCTAACAAGTTTTACTCCATTTTCCATTAATTAGTATTTAATACATAATTAAATATTACATATTCAATATGTAACCTGTTATACATATTAAATATGTATAAATATTTCATAGTCCCCTATTAAGAACTTTTGTGGTTTTTTCCCCTTCAATTTATTGCTTTTATAAACAATCACAAAACAGGCATCTTTGTATGTCTCCTGGAGGAAATATGGAAGTTTTCCATCAAACTATAATATAAATTAATATTAAGTGTATTACTGTGATTTGGCTTGGTACTATCTGGTTAATTTTAAGAGATAGTGTCAAATAGTTCCTGATTTCAACACTTGATATTATCAAAACTTTAAAAGGTCTTATTGATTTAATTTTCAAGGTCCTGATTACAGAACTATTTGCATATTTTTATGTATACTTATGTTTTCTGTGACTTCCATGTTAATACTCTTGAATCATTTTTGAGTTGGTCTTTTTCCATTTTCATTCTAATCAGTAGGACATCACAAGGTCTGCTCAGTTTAGAGTGCCATCTCTGGACCTGTGCTATTCCACTAGTGATTTATTTCTGGTCTACGAACTGGTAGGTGGAGACATTGGGCTGAGTAATTTTATGACTACTCAATATCATTTAAGAAAAAGACTTACACTTTCTATATTTTTAAAATTTTATTTTCCTGATAATTCATTTCTATTGTACTCGATATTGTATTGTCTTTTAAAGATTAAAAATAGGAAAAAAGGCTCTTTGTTACAGATAGTTTGAGGGCTACTGTTTTTGAAATTTTAGCATGGTAAATATTACAAATATTCTTCCTTCGTCTTTACTTATTATTTAACTTTATTAATGCTATATTGATGGAATTCATGCTATTAATTCTGGTTTACTCTATGTGTCAGTATTTTTATTTATAACTTTTCCTTTTTTGTCTTATATACCCTAGCCAACACTCAAGAAAGCATTATCTTATATTTTATAATAACTTGTTTTATGTTTTCCTTGAATCCACCTAAAATTTAAATTTGTGATGCATCTGAGTTGAGAGCTAACTTATTTGCCCAAATATTCAGCTAATTTTCAAGAACATTTATGGAACAATGTTTCTTCACTGATATGAAATACCATCTTTTTAAAATATTTCATTGTGAGTCTCACTGAATGTTTTATTTAGTTTTAAGATTTTACTATCCGTGCATAAATACCACAGTTATTTTAAAAGTATATTTGACTATGGTAGGATAGATTATCCTTTTTATTCATCTTCAGGTTTCTAAAAATTAATTTTTTATATGAAATTTAGAATGAGCCTGCAAAATTCTATTAAATCATGTGGATATTAATTTTATTGATTTATATTTTGAAGACTTTTTATATTAGTAAAAAAAAAACTATGTTGAGGTTTGCCATCAATGAAGATGTTATAGCTCTTTATTTTTTCAGGAGTAATTATTCCATTCTGTATACTTTCATAATTTTCTCTTTAGAAGTCAAAATATCTTCCTTCAATTTTTCAATCTCTCTTCTATCTCTAAATATACTTCTTTTTCATTTTTTATATTTTACCTAAGCCTTTTCTTATTTTCCCTGAGTCGGTTCTTATCTAATATTTTTGTTGTTAAGTTAAATCTTTTAATTTAATCCAGTTTTACTTTTGTTGGTCATGTTTGAATTTTTAACTTCATAAATTTTAATATTTTTTAAATTTTGTTTTCTGAAAATTTGCTCTGAAATTTTTCTGCTGTCATAAGTTGAATACTAATCTTTTTAAAGAAGTATGCTCTTAAGCACTTTATACTGTTTATTATTACTGTGAACATGATTATTTTTATATCATATTGGCAGGATTTAGAAAAGCTATTGTTATTTATATGTTATATTCTAATCCTCCTTTATTACTAAACTCACTTATTGGTTCTATTATAAGGATATTAGTTTTCCCCTCTCATATATATTAATAATATATAAAACATCTTTTCAATTTCATTTCTTTTCTTATTTTATTGCATTGGCTAAGACCTTTAATATAATGGTAGATAGTAGTAGTGGTTGAAGTTATAATCCCGTTTCTGATTTTAGTAGGAAGGTGTAAAATGATTTCCATTAGCTGTTTCTGGCATGATGTGCATCTTGGACTTCCAGTAAATAATCACTATCAGAAAGAAAAAATTCTATTATCTTCCTAGTTTGCCAGAAGATTTTTGGTTTTTGGTTTCTTTTATTGAAAGCTTGTTGAATTTCAACTATTTTTTTGCTTTAGTAGTGAATATAACTTGTATGCATGAAATAATTTTCTTAATTTTTACTTTTGGAGCCTTCTTTCATGATTTTATATGTGGTCATTTTTTGGTAAATATTGTATGTGCATTTCAACTGAACATGTATTGCCTTTTGAATGAAGTAGTGTTTACTTTTTATGTTACTTAAATTCTCCCTTGTCTTATAAATTTTGGCTTATTTTATATGCTGGTTTCTGGAAAAGTGTGCTATAGTTCCCATGATGATTGTCAAAATGTTAATTTCCTCTTTTGTTAGGTTCAGGAAGTTTCACAATTCTTAAATCTTTTTCGTGGGTGGATCATTTCTCTTTTAACATGAAATATCCCACTTTGTATTTCCTAATGATCTCAACCTTAAATTTCAACTTTCCAGCATTAATGATGCTACATTATTCTTATGTAGGCTTAAAAAGCAAATCTTAATAAATCAATTCCAAGAGAAACATTACCAGTGTAGTACTCAGATCTCAGAAAATGTAGTTGGTGACTGCTTATACATGAAAGGATGTAAGAAAGAGATAAAAATGTGATAAGGAGTTGCATTAGTAAAACATAAAATGCAATTTTCAGGAACAGTTGAAGAGGGGCTAATGAGTTCAGTTTTGTACATATTGAGATTGTGGCAAAGATATTTCTATTAGGTCCTTGCAAATGGAGTTTTAGAGCCCAAGTTCAGCCAGATAAAATACACATGATAATTTCTTGAGTTCTTTTCAAGAATTCAATTATCATCTAAGAATTAAACAAACATTTCCCCCCTCACCTTTAGTTCTCTAGCATTTAAATAAAGCATCTGGGATGTGGAAAGACTTCAGTGAAGTCATGCTAACTTGGATTGGGAGGGGGACAGCTTTCCAGTTCAAACCTAGCTTTATTAGTACTACGTTTTTTCTAATATATCCCAGCTCCGCTTGGTTTAAGCAACTCAGGAAGAAGGGAAATTTACTCAAAGATTTTCATGGTCTTCAGTCAGGCTTTTCTTGTCTTTAATGCAGCAAAGAGGTCTAAGAGAGAATGTAGAGGGAGATAAAGCAGGAATAGAAACCAGATGGCGGTATGTAAAAAACTACAGAAAGAAAACATATGCTTTGGATGTAAAATTTTTCAAATAATTTTGTCAGCAAATAATTCTTGTCTTTCCAATAAATTTGTCAGCAAATAATTCTATCAGCAGGAGGAAGGTAGCTATTGGGAACCATAGGTCAAGTGACATTTGTTTTCCAGGAAAATAGAGAGGGGGAGGAAGTGTGCTGAGCATACACTACAGTGTTAGAATTGAAAACATAGGGACAGAATTTGAAAATGTATACACGGAGGGTGATTTAAATAGAGCTCAGAGAAAAGAGCAGAAAGCCAAGGATTAAATCCCAGGAAGGGGAGAAAGTTGATAGACGAAATGCAGGGAGGTGTGTGGGGAACCAAGATAACTCAGACATCCCCGAGGTCAGAAACCTCCAGTTCACGTCATCAGAGAAACCAAAATGATTTGATGTGTGTCATGAGCTGATGTAATTCCCAGGGTCAGACAAAATTCTAACAGTCTCTCACTTCCCTTTTTTTAATTCCTTTTCAACTTTGAATCACCCCCACACAACCCTTCCTCATACTCTGTGCCCTGATAGTGATTTGCTCATACAGAGTTCTGTGTTTCATCTCCTCATGCATCTGAGTCAACTTTCAGACAAGGAGGAGCCCCTCAGCACAGAGTAAGTTGTAGTGCAGTGTTTTTGGAGTCTAGGCCAAGATCAGGGAAGAGGCCAGACTATAGAGATTGAAGCCAATCAAATGAGAGGAAACTTACAGGGGAGTAATTTACAGCCAAGTCACAGACTGGCCAACTCAGTCACTGTTCAGAAGAAGCCATACAAAGAGAATTAAAAGCCAGGAGAAGAGAGGGAGAGTCTTTAAACAGGGGACTAAAGAAAGACTCTGAGTGAAAAAAGGACTAGTTGCTTTTTATAGGGCACTTCAGGCCTACAGCATGGGCATGCAAGGAGTTGCTAAAAGCTTAGACTCTGACCTGTTTCCCTACTGTGTTTTTTTGCGGCAAAATTGTCTGTTTAACCCTGTTCGTCGCCAGTTAGCTCAGCTTTGTATTAGAAAAAACAAAAACAAAAAACAACTGTACATAACAACAAAAAAGAATGTCCAATTAAAATCTATAATAGACTTAACTTCCATAAGTAATAATTCATAAATTTAAAAGGAGTTCTTTTTTTTTTTTTCCCCCAAACCTAGATGAATCTCTAATCAGTAGAATGTGTTGGAGGAAGTGAACAAAACCCTGCTCTGAATGTTGGTAAATTGGACCAGTTAACTTGTGGCTTCAATTTAACTATGTTTGAATCAGAAATCTGTATTTTATTAGACTGAGCCTTTTCTAATTTTGCACTTTCTTTAGTTTCCTTTACTTTCTCCTTAGTTCTTGGTAAGGTTATTTAAAATTTTAGCTTTTCTTTGTTAACCAAAGAGCAAAACAGAAAAGGAGTTTTTGTACATTTCTGGGTCTTGCAGCAAGGAGACAATATGGTGTCCCTGGAGGCTGACATAGAGACAAACGAGAACCAAGAGGGAGGTGTAAATCCTGGGAGGAGAAAAATCCACACAGCCATGGTTTTTGTCTGTGATGATCCCTCTCTTAATCTACTCACGCTGCTGTAACAGAACAGAAACTTATTTCTCCCAGTTCCAGAGGCTGGGAAGTCCAAGATCAAGGCACCGGCAGATTTCGCTGGTGAGGTTCTGCTTCATGGTTCATGTATGACTGTCTTTTCAATATCTGTGTCCCTGTGTGGTGGGAAGGGGGAAAGGGATCTTACTATGGTCTCTTTTATAAGGATTAATTGTGTTCACCAGGACTCTACCCTAAAGACCTAACCACCTTCCAGAAGCCTCACCTCCAAATAACTTCCACATTTGGTGTTAGCTTTAAACATACGAAGTTTGCAGGGACACAATCTGTAACAATCTTCCAAATAGTCCTTTTTTTTTTTTTTCCCACATTTTTTTTTTCTGTATTTATGTCTAACACCTAGTTTTTTTGTAATCCTATTTTAAGAACCTGGTGGCATAGTCATACTAAAGGAGTTTTCAAGATAGGGACTCAAAATCTACATATTTATCAAGCTCTTCCCACGATGCTTAAACTTCCAGCAAGGCATACTCACCGTGATTGCGAAGTGAAACTCTACCCTCGACGACTCTTATTTTGTTTTTTGTGCTTTCATTAAACTCTTTGAGAATTGAAGAAGATTCAATTTGAAGAATATGACTTCAGTTATTTCATGAGGGGCTAGGAATTTCCCAAACAAAAAACATCTCCCCAGCTGTTTGTTGTATCACTGATGGAACTATGTTCAACAGTTGATTTTTTTCTTCCATGTTAATTTTCATAATGTTCTTACAAATGATAAAGAAAATGAAGCATATTAAGTTCAAGCCATATGTAACTTAATTAACTAGCTATCTGCGAGGAGCTATCAGACATAGGAAACCTGAGAGTATGGTGTTTTGTATATAGTGGATGCTCACCAGTTATCTACTGGCTGACAAGAAGAAATGAAACATTTTATAAGGAGGAAAAGAAGACCACACTGAGTTATAGGTCATTAAAAACAACCCATTTATAATTTGGCTTTGACCTTCCCAGAAATATTCCAATGAGTTGCCTCTTAGTGGCTTCCTGACATTTAATTCTATCTCCTATTAAATTTTTATGAGGTATAATTTTTATACAAGGAAATAAACTCATCTTAAGTGTAGAGTATGTGACAAATGCATGTGCCTGTGCTACCTATGCCCCTATGAAGATAGAATATTTTCAACACTCCAGGAAGTTTCTTCCTTTCCTTCCTGAGTCAATTAAACCCTCAGAGGCAAGTATTGTCTAATTGCTATCATGACATCAGTTTTGTCTGTTACAAAAATTCACATAAATGGAGAATATTTTTTGGAATCATCCAACTTCTTAGGTGGAATCATTCAAGTTCTTCAATTGTTCTTTTTATTACTGAATAGTATTCCATTGTACAAATACACCATTTGGTTATCTATTTTACTTTTGATGAATATCTGTATTGTTTCTAGCTTTGAGCCATTATGAATAAAGGTCCCAGGAATATTTTTAAAGAAATCTTTTGTTTGACATATATTTATTTGAGCAAATACCAAGGAATGGGATTGCTAAATTAAAGGCTAGATCTATGTTTAACTTTTTAAGACATAGCCAGTTTTCCACCAGCAATGTATGAGAATGTTGGTTCTTCCAAAACACCAGTATTTCAGATTGTCAAACATTTTAATTATAACCATTCTAGTTAGTGAGGTGATAACTCACTGTGTTTTGAAATTGCATTTTTTTGATGGCTAATGATACAGAGAACTTTATAAATGCTTATTTGCCTTTTGTATATCTTCTCTATTTTCCTTTGTATGGTGTTTATTCAAGTCTTATATTCATTTAAAAATTTGTGGTTCTTTTATTGGTGTTAATTAATTGTAAGAGATCTTTATATATTCTGGATATAATTCTTTTGCCAGATACAAGTGTTCTGAATATCTTCCCTAAGCTGTGGCTCACCTTTTAGCTTTTTTTTTTTTTTTTAAACAGGTGTTTTTGGATGAGCAACTGTTTTAATTTTGATGGAATTCAATTTATCTTTTTTTTTTCTTCTTTTGTTGGTTAATACATTTTGTGTTCTAAGGAAGTTAAAGGGGTTGGGGAATTCTCCAACAATTTGTTCCTTAAGCTTTATGATTTGGGTGAGTATTTTTAGATCTACAATCCATCTCAAGTGATCTTTTTAAAAGTAGTGGTTAGGGGTCAATGTTCTCTTTTTTCCTTATGAGTATTGCCTATTTTAGCATCTTTTGGCAAGAAGATTTTTATTATCCACTGTATTGCATTTAATGTCTTTGTTGAAAATTTATTGAGTGTATGTAATAGGTCTAAGTATCTATAGTTTCATTTAATTTATTTGTTCATCCTTATACAAATCTAAATTGTCTTGATTGATGCACCTTATTCTAAGTCCTGAAGTCATATAATATAAATCTTCCAAACTCGTCTTTGTCATGATTATTTTAGACCATCTAGATACTTATTATTTACATATGTAATTTAGAATCTCTTTACCAAGTTCTATAGAAAAACTGCAAGAAAAATTTAATGGAATCACTTGATCCAAAGGATACTATGGAACACCTTAGCAATATAGACCCTCACAATCTGTCAATTTAATATATATTTTCACTTACTTATATATTCTTTATTTTCTTTTCTTCAAAACTTTTGTATTTTTCTGTATGTAGGAGTTACAGATCCAAACTCTGAGACAGATTAACTTGCAGAATGTTTATTGCAGAGCATTTTCTTGGGATAAATACCTACCTATGGTAAAAGCAGTGGAATAGGGATTAGTTAGAAGGAGCAGTTGAGTTAAAATGCAGTTACCACAAAGGTACCTGTTCATCTGATGGGAATGTCAAAGTCTGGGATAGACCTTCAAAGTTGTTCTGAACTGGAGCAAAGTGACTGAACTTTTAAGGCCCTTATCAATCAGTTGGTTTGAGGTTGTACTAGGAGGACATGTAGCCTTGAATAAGTTTGCTCTCTCTAGTTGATAGCAATTTGCTGAGATGGATCACATCTGACAGCTATCTCCTAACAATGCTAGAAGAGCAATTCCTTCAGTACCAAAGGCTGGTCTTCTGGGTTGTACAGGACTGCATCCACGTAGTTCATCCTTTGAATCCACTTAACTTCATAAAGTTTCTGGAAACAGATCCATTAGGACTCTGTTGGACCTTATTTCCCAGAGCAAATGTGTCATAGGAAGTTTATTGAGATAAGCTATTGTCTCTCCCACTGAAGCCAGTCTCTTGGCCAGAACTGATACTCATCATCTCCATCCTCTTCTAGCCATTCAAGATTCCCCTCACCTTTGGCTAGAAATTAAACTCATTTAGAAAGTTTACTTAGTGGCACGATGAAGAACCTAATATCTGAGGGTACTGAGAGCCTGATCACGATGCCATTTCTTTGGATGTGGCTGCTATGCTTATTTATTTGCACAAATGGGGCACCAAAAAATGCTGAGGTGTGCCATCTGAGTGCTAAATTTGTTCCTCCATTATGTAACAGTAGTTCTAGCTTCTTGCGATAATCAGGAACACTATCCCTCAGGTCTGTGACTCCTCCATGTTTCTGCTTCTCTTTGGGTGCTTGAGTTCAAAGTTCTCAGGCAACAGCCAGAGAATACAATCTATTGAGACTTGTTAGGGTGACAGGGATGGTAAAGAATTGCACCAAGACTCAAGCAACAAGCAGGATGGAGTTTATTCATTCTCTGAAAGAGGAGAGGGACTGGACATCAAGAGAGATGTTGGCTCTGAGTTTCTGTTATGCTGGGCCTTTTAAGGGGTTTTAAAGATATGAGAGGGTTATAGCTACACCCGTGGGGTAGGGTGTCAACTCTTGGCCAGGTAGAGAAGGAGGTGACCAGTTTTTCGAGGGGCTCTGTCAAGGGCTTGTCCTCAATGTGGTTTGTGGTCCAGCTGGAGGAAAGTACGTTCTGTAGCCGTGGTCTATTTTCTGAGAACGTGGGCACCATGACCTAGAAGAACAGAGTTAGGGTCAAGTACAAACACCTATAAGTTTTATCTATAAGTTTGGCTGGAGAGGGGGCTTTGAATAGAACCCTTTCAAGACCCTTGCTGGTACCAATTAGAAGAGTTAACTACTTGGAAAACCAGGATTTCCAAAGATCTTTACTGAGGTTAGTATTGCAAGGACTAGAAGCATGGGTTAAGAAAAGTGATGGTAAACAGGTAGACACTCTTACTTTTGCATCTTGATTTCTAGACCCATATTTTCTATTAACTGAAGACATAGCACATACATTCGTTGCCAATTAAGAGTGTATATTAGGGGCGTCTGGGTGGCTCAGTGGATTAAAGCCTCTGCCTTCAGCTCGGGTCATGATCCCAAAGTCCTGGGATGGAGTCCCACATCCGGCTCTCTGCTCAGCAGAGCCTGCTTCTCCCCTCTCACTCTGCCTGCCTCTCTGCCTACTTGTGATTGCTCTCTGTCAAATAAATAAATAAAATCGTTAAAAAAAAAAAAAGGAGTGAATATTACATCCTTGAGGGTGGTACTCATCTGCACATAGTGACATAGCTGAACTTGTGCCTCAGTTGCAACCTCAATAAGCCACTCTATTGAAAGATCAGTTTGGCAGGTTCTGGGGGTTGTGTATGCATTAAGACCAGTCGATTCCATTGTTGTGTACCCATACCATGCTATAAATTTAGTCCTTTGGTTTTGGGCATTGTTTATGTTTGAAAATGTAATGCTCTCTAAATACTTGGATATTAGAGCTGGTTAAAGTCCTATCAAGCAGAAAATAATCTAAATATATGTCAACACTAGTCATGATGAATCACTGTCAGGGTGAAAGGGGGGCAATCTAATGTGAAATTGACAGTAAGTGGCTGCTTGGTCTCTTCTTTCAATGGTGCCATTTTAGGGATTGAACATTTTTCTGTGTTCCTGGTAGATTGGATATATCTATCTATTAATTGGAATGTCTAGTCCACTAGCATTTAATATAATTATGAGGGCTAGTTTGAGTCATCCATTTTGAAGACATGAGAGAATAGGGTATGGGGGTGGGTTGTGAGGGGGCTAATCTGATTAAGGGGCCCTGAAATAAGAAGATGTGGGTTTTGAGAAGCCAGCAGGTCAAGATTCAGCAGCAACCCCACGGGCCAAAGTTGAGGAGAGTACACTGAGTGTATGGAGGTTAGAGGGTGGTGGTTTCTGGTCTTTGGTTTCTTGATTCAATCCTGTTTCAACAGTGACCGTGTCTCAGCCTGTCAGAAATAAAAAGGTCATTGACTGTTTGGAGTCAGGAATTTAATGATGCCAAGAAAATTATTGCAGATATTGAGGCCTTCCAGCTAAGAAAATTCAATCATCTCCCAGAGAAGCTAAAAATAAGAGATGATCTGGAAAAGAGTTCACAGGAAGATGGTGAGGACTCAGAATAAAAATATATAAAAACCAAGGGTGATTCTCACTCAGTAGAAGAGAGCAAAGATGAGAAAGAAGCCCACAAAAATGTGCTCCAGCAAGGCATGCAGCCTCAAAAGCAGCTTTTGAGAGATGCTCATGGAAGATGTGGGCAGTGGAGAAGAACAAGAAGAGGAGGATGAGACATCATTCCAGGGGGAAGATTCTGGCAGCAAGGATGATTTCTTAGTGGAAGATGATGATGGAAATGACTGTGGCAGCTCAAAAAAGAAAAAAAACAAAAGATGGTTAAGAAGCCCAAACCTGTGCAGAAGCTTTTTATCTTGATGAAGTTCCAAAAGTTCATTTTTGCTTTTGTTTCCTTTTCCTTTGGAGATGTGTCTTGAAAGAAGTCTTGCTGCAGCTGATGTCAAAGAGGTTACTGCCTATTTTCTCCTCTAGGATTTTAATGGATTCCTTTCTCACATTGAAGTCTTTCATCCATTTTGATATCCAAGATCTATAAAGAACTTCTCAAACTCAACACCCCAGAAATAAATAATCAAGTCAAAAAATGGGCAGAAGACATGAACAAACACTTCTTCAGTGAAGATGTACCAATGGCCAAAAGACACATGAAAAAAATGTTCATCACCATTAGCCTTCAGGGAGAATCAAATCAAAACCACATTGAGATACCAACTTATGCCATTTAAAATGGCAAAAATTAACAAGACAAGAAACAGCAAGTGTTGGAGAGGATGTGGAGAAAGGGGAATCCTCTTACAATAGTGGTAGAAATGCAAATGGTGCAACCACTTTGGAAAACTGTGTGAATGTTCCTCAAAAAATTAAAAATAGAGCTTCCCTATGATCCAGTAATTGTATTACTGGGTATTTAGCCAAAGAGACAGATGCAGTGAAAAGAAGGGCCACATGCAGCCCATTGTTCATATTAGCAATGTCCACAATCACCAAACTGTGGAAAAAACAGAGATGCCCTTCAACAGATGAATGGATAAAGAAGATGTGGTCCATATATACAATAGAACATTATTCAGCCATCAGAAAGAATGAATACCCAACTTTTGCATCAACATGGACGGGACTGGAGGAGATTATACTGAGTGAAATAAGTCAAGCAGAGAATGTCAATTGTCATATGGCTTCACTTACTTGTGGAACATAAGGAATAAGATGGATGACATTAGGAGAAGGAAGAGAAAAATGAAGGCAGGGGAGTTGGAGGGGGAGATGAACCATGAGAGGCTCTGAGAACCAAACTGCGGGTTTTAGAGGGGAGTGGATGGGGGGGATGAATTGGCCTGGTGATGGGTATTAAGGAGGGCACGTATTGCATGGAGCACTGGGTATTACACATAAACAATAAATCTTGGAACACTACATCAAAAACTAATGACGTACTGGTATGGTGACTAACATAACACACACAAAAATTTAAAAATAAAAGCAAAATAACCTATAAATGAAATAAGAAAGTCCAAACCTGAGAGAAAAGAAAATGCCCCAGAGCAGGCTAAAGGCTGCAGTGATGCCAAGCCCTATGAAAGTCAAAGAGAAAAGTAGGTCACCCCACAAATTCAGAGACATCAAAGGAAAAGACTCATCTCAAAGAAGAGGAGGAATCAGCTAGCCCCCCAGAAAAGAAAATCTCTGCAAGCCATCCACTTCAGAAATCAGAGGATGTAGTGTCTGAAGATAAAGCCCAGTCTGGGGAGGATTAAAAAAGTGATGTTGGTTTGGAAAGAAATTTTATTTTATTTATTTTTAAAGATTTGTTTATTTATTTTAGAGGGGGAGAGAGAGAGAGATCAGGGGTATCAGAATTTTGCTTCATTAAGTATTTCTCCCTGTTTATTTATTTTAGTGGGAGAAGCAGAGGGAGAGGGAGAGAAATTCTCAAGCAGCCTCGTGGGTAGAGTGTGGAGCCCACTCCAACTCATGACCCTGAGATCATTGCCTGAGCTGAAACCAAGATTGGGACATTCAAATGATTAGAGAGAGATTTTATTTAAAAAAAAAAGAAGAAAAAAAAAAAAGTGGGGGGAGAAAATCTACTTGTTAAGATATAACATGATTTTGGCTATGGCTTGACTCATGGGTTTTCGATGCTTTTTTTCTTTTCTTGGAAATAACATCTCCCTCTCTCTCTCTCTCTCTCTTTTTTAAGAAAAACTGCATGTTTAATTATCTTTTTGTCTGTGGTCTTCTCTTTGCCACTCACCCCCCCCCAATGAAAGCCATGTCAAAATAATCACTCGATTGACTGCTTCATCTTTTTAATGGAAGGTATACCACAGTCATAGAACAGTAAGATTTGAGTTGAACAGTATGGAAATTTTGCTTTTTGCTAAGTGGTAACAAGTTGAACAGCAATAAAAAAAAATAGAAGGATTTTAGTTAAAAATGATTGCTTCTTTCTCTACATGGACTAAAAAAAAATCGGTTGTCATCTAATCCAAGTTCATATATCTACTTACACAAGTGTAGATGTGTAAAAAAAAAATCATGATATTAAACTTTCACTGATGGGGTGGAGAAGAAGGTAGGAGAGATAGGTAGGAGATAAAGTAGGAGATAAAGATGAATTCCAAATTATTACTAAGAGTATTCATATTTTTTACCTTGGGGGCAGGGTAGGGGATGGTGTTATCTGACCTTGTTTTAGTGTATGTGTGTGTGTGTGTGTGTGTGTGTGTGTGTGTTTTATCTCAAAGAGTCATATCCTTTTATCCTGCTACGGACTTTAAGGAACTTTTTTTTTTTTTTATGATGTTGAATGCTTTATTTTTTATGGTAGCAAAATACACATACGATAAATTCACCATTTTAACCATTTTGAAATGCACAGTTCAATGGCATTAAGTACATTCACATTATTGTGCAGCCATCACCACTGTCTATCTTCTGAACTTGCTCATCATCCCATCTGGAAACTCTTCCCCTTGAACAGTTCCCTTCTCCCCAATCTCCCCATTCCCTTCTCCTCCAACCCTTGACCACCACCCTTGTAGTTCCTATCTCTGTGATTTTGTGAAGGTCATTGCAAGGAACTTTTAAAAAAAGAAAAAAAAAAAAAGGCCACCAAAACTTAAGTCGCTCTCTTTTTTAAAAGGATTTACTTGTTTGAGAGAGAGAGAGAGAGCACATGCATGCACATGTGACTGGGGGGGAGCAGAGGGAGAGAGAGAGAATTTCAAGTAGATCCCCCTCCCCCACAATGAGTAAGGAGCCAAAATCAGGGCTGGACCTCATAATCCTGAGATCATGACCCAGCTAAAACCACCTGTCAGAAGCTCAATTCACTAAGCCACCCAGGAGCCCCCGAAAGAATATCACTCTTGATTTCCTATTTCATTCTCTAATGGTTCATGTTTTTGACTATATATGTATCTATTCTGTTTCTTGGATTAAATTTTATCAAGGATCAAAAAACCCCCCAAACATAGAATTTAAATGGCAAGATCTATACACCAGAGTAAATCTCTTCTTAGCCAATAATGCTTAAGTTTTAAACAAATAAAGTACCAGTTAATGTGAAACTCAATCACAAAGACTTTTTCCTTTGTGAAAACAGAACATTGAAATTCTTTTATGGCATAAATATGTATTCAGATCTCACCCAATAATATAATTATGATTATGATTGGCTGTAAGTTTTCATCTTGTTGTTGATTTACTTGATACAATTTGTTCTTTCTTTTTCCCCCATTGTGTGGTATCAGGGGTATCAGAATTTTGCTTCATTAAGTAAATTAAGTAAAAAGTAAATTGCCTTCTGTAGGATTATTTAACTACCTTTAGAAATACACTTTATCTCCTATATTACATAACTATGTACACTTCCCTCATTCATCTTTATTTTAAAAATAAGGTAAATCTTTTTAATTTATCACCCTCTACCTCAAAGTACTATTCTATCCCCTCTTATTTAATGTAAAATATATTGACAATATACTTCTCCTTACCTGCTTCTATTTTTATCCTATTGTTTTATACCATTTACTTCTAAATATATTACCAACTTCAAAATACATTGTTATTACTATTTAAACAGTCAATGGTCCTTTAAAAATTAAGAAGGTATAAAAGCATATTTCATATTAACGTATATTAATCATTCCTAATCTTTATTCCTTCACATAAATTTGAGTTTCTATATGATATCTGTTCTTTCAAAAGAACTTTCTCTAACATTGATTGAATGTTAAGTCTGTTGGTGACTAATTCTCCCAGCATTTGTTTAACAAAAATGTCTCTATTTTCTCTTTATTTTCAATTTTTTTTTGCATTATATTGAATTCTAGACTGATTTTTTTTTAAATTTTAGCATTTTAAAATGTTGTTTCACTGTGTTCTGAAATGTATACTTTCTTATTTAAAAAGTCAGTGATTTCTCTTGTTAGTTTTCCTGTCATATAATGTGTCTTTTTTATTTGGCAGCTTTTAAGATTTTTTTTAAGACAAAAAATCTTTTTTTAAGATTTAAAAATCTTAAAATGTACACAATAGTGTACATAAGTGTGCTTTCTTTGTGTTTATATGAATTGTGCTTCTTTTATGTTGCTGATATGGGCTGATATTTAAAAAAAATTTTTAGACCTTTTTTCTTGAGCTTGATACTGACCTATAGATAACTGAGGCCTTTTTTGTTTTTATTCTTTTACAGTTTGTGCTTCAGTTTGCATAGTTTCTGTGGTCTGTCTTTAATTGCCTGATATTTTCTTCAGCAGTGCTCAATAGTGCTTTTTTAAAAAAATTCAGATATTGTATTTTTCAGTTTTAGAACATCTTTTTATATAGATGTCTTTTCTCCCCTAAGATTTTTCCATATGTTTATCTATTATGTTCACTTTTTCCTTTACATATCTGAACATGTTTATCATAGCTCTGTCAGTGTCTTTGACTCCATAATTGTATCATCTGTGTCATCTCTGTATCTGTGTTTATTGACTGTTCTGGTATTTTTGCTTTTATACTGGGTACAGTGGATGTTACATTGTTGAAATTCAAAAGATGTAGCTTCTTGTAAAGAATATTAAGTTTTGGCAAGTGATTAATCTGCTCACAGATCAACTTGATCAATTCAAGGCTTGGACATATCTGGAATAGCCCTATTCTTAAAACTTGGTCTTTCTGTCGTCTGAAATAAAAGTCCCTAGTTTTCAGGGAGGTTTATCTACTCTGACTACTTAGTACTCTCAGCACTCAAGAACCACTAGAATTTTCATTCAGCTCCCATTCAGAGAACTTTCAGACACCAAGATGTCACCTTGAGCAAATGCAACTTAGTATTTAATAAAAGAATCAAAAGAGACCCCCAGCAGATTTCTGATTTCTTTATCTGTGTATATATCTCCTCCCCAGTATTGTGTCTTATAACTTTCAACTTCCTCAGCAGCCCCAAATCATCACAAAATGATTTGTCTGCCCAGAAATATTGTTTGTCTTTACTTCCCTACATCCCAGCTTAGAAACTGTCCCCAGAGAGGAAGCTAAGGTAAATGTGGAGTTGACTTAACATATGTTCTTTTTTTTAGGATCATAGCTCTGCACTGTCTGTGCATGACAAAACCATTTTATAGCTGTTTATGGTTGGAGAGTCAGTCAATACCTGTTATTCCCTATTGGCTATAATCACATTTCTCTCCTTCCTCTGTAAAAACAAATAGTTACCTTGGCATTGTGGCTTATTCTTTTTTAAAGCACTTTCATGCATTATCTAATATTATTCTCAAATTATCAAATGAATTAGCACTTAGGTGATAATTAAGGAAGAAGGAAAATTTTAAATTTCATATTTCTTATAAGAATACTAGCCTCAGTGAGAATAAGTGATTTTAGCCTAAACCATCTGGATTAGTATCCATTTTTCTAATTTTTATTTCGGTACTTTGTCCACTGTGCAGTGATGTCTCAAGAAAAACTAAAATTCTTTACTTTTTAAGTATAATGACTTCTGAGTTTTTATTTGTGTTTTCTGTTTGTTTATTTGGTTGTTTAAGCATATGCTTTCTTTTTACAAGTTGTAATTTATCAGAAATCTGGAGAAGTTTTATTATTTTTTTCCTTAGGCTCTTTCTTTTGGTTTTGCTTCTTTCACACATTCTAAGAAATTCAATGTTGAATGTGTCTATCTGTATGACTGACCTTATTAGCAAATTATATGAAAAAAATGAATGACCACTGACTTTGTTTCAATTAAACTTTTTATGTGGATTCTAAAAATGCTGACATAATTTTATATTTTTGTAATATAATTATAATGTCCAAAGAAAAACATTTTATCAACCCTATTCTTAATGTAAAGTTACTACAGTTGTAATTTAATATTAATATGATTATCTTTACCACAATCCCACACCTATCTTTCTTTGACTTTAAGTCTCTAAAGGCAGGTAAAGACTATGTGTCTTCTTTAACCACTAGTCCTTGCTATAATAACTGGCTTATAATAGGTGCTCATTAAGTATTTATTGAAAGAGTGAACCATGAATACTGATTAGTTCATATGTGGAACTTTGCATTCAGTTCTAAAGATCACAGTTTAACAAGGTCATGACAAATTGGATGAAATAGAGGAAAGAATGACCTAGGTGGTGAAGGGAAATGAAAGAATGGTTGAAATTGGAGATAGTAAACTGAAAGTTTATAAATAATACTAATTTATTATATATTGCATTATATAATATATTAATGTGCATATAATGACTAATTTAAAATATTTGTGCATATAATGATTGCTTTAGATGTATAAATATATAATGCATATATATGACTGCTTTAAAATATTTGACATTATCTTTTTTTTTTTTTTAAAGATTTTATTTATTTATTTGACAGAGAGAGATCACAAGTAGGCAGAGAGGCAGGCAGAGAGAGAGAGAGGAGGAAGCAGGCTCCCTGCTGAGCAGAGAGCCCGATGCGGGACTCGATCCCAGGATCCTGAGATCATGACCTGAGCCGAAGGCAGCGGCTTAACCCACTGAGCCACCCAGGCGCCCCAATTTGACATTATCTTATACAGCTTGGATGGTATGGTAGACTTCTTCTGTGAAGCATCATAGAAAAATCATTAGGCCTAATGGGTGATGTTTTAGAGAGTCAAATTCTCAACTCAATATAAGTAAGAACTCTCCAGATAAAGATATACAATTTGAATGAAAGACCTCAAGGATATAGTGAGATCTATCACTGGATTTGTCTATTAGGGATCATAGAAACAATTTTTTTATATCATCTTGGAAAACAGATCAGTGAGCTTTACATTTAATCCTTAATTAAATGTATAAAACTGTGATTTCATCACTCAACAAATGTTTATTGAGCTCTCGGTATGTGCAAATCCTCTAAGAAATAATTTTATATGAAGTGAGGGCTTACTTTCAAACTTTCTCTTCAGAGGAGATACAGAAATTCTTTTTCCATCCCCTTATTTGTAGTTGTGGCTTCCTTTGAGAAATGTTACTACAAGAGGTGTCTCATGCATACTGTCACATGTACACATGTGCGCACACACACACACACACACACACAGAAAAGAACAAAGAAAGCTCAAGAATAACTGTTGACTTGGTTTGTTCTTTGCAGAAACTTAGAGTAATTGTATTTTCAAAGCATTGTCAAGGTTTCAGAAAATAAATTATTAGGACAAAAGATCATCGAAACAGAGTCATGGAAAGCATGACACACTTAGATGAGGAAGGATTGTTCCCTGTGACTTAATCTAAGAACATTCCACATCACATGTTTAAGAGCAGTTTTCAAAATGTACCCTTTCTGAAAGTTTTCCATCTTCTGGTTTGCTTTGGAAAAATGTATGGGGGAGCCACATTGCCTCTTGAACTGCCGTTAACAAACATGCAGTATAATTTAATACAAAATTACCTCCAAGTTTGAAAATGATGACACTAAGAAATCTGAACTTTCCCAACCTCAACAGTTTATGGGTATACATGAAGTCATATACATATCTAAATTAATAAGAAAGATGTTGCCCTCATGTACTAACGAAACAGAGACATTAGCTTCTTGCCCAGACTTTGGACTTCTACACGTTGGTCTCCAAGGATCTGTCAAATGTTTAAAAGTAAATACATGTGTAGAGATACAACTGGACAATGCCAAAACCTGCTCTGGGTGGCATAGCCATTCCTTGCTGCTATGGCCACTGTCCAAAGCTCAGGGTCCTCAGATCTGGAATGTTCTGCCACTTCTCCTTGCCTCTGTTTTAGACAAAGGAGTTTACCCTCTGACAGCAGCTCCAATTCCTCCACTGAGGGTGTACTTGCTATTCTGTGGGGGTGATGAACATCCTTATTGCTCTTTACAACTCAGATCCAGCATCTCCTTTCTGAAGGCTGCTGCCACTCTGTCAGCAAAGTGGCCACTCTCATTGCTCTCCTTGGTGTCACGGTTACTGGCATGACTTGTTTTCCACTTCAGAGTGTGGTCATCTCTCTTGTTGCTTTTCTGGGCAGAGATATTATCTTTTAGTAGTTCCTTCAGCCTTAGGGGACTCCAAAGCTGTGTGGAGACTATGGGAGGGGATTATAGGGAAAAGTTCCCTCCTGTATGTGAGGTTCAAACACAGTGTTTCTTGGACCCAGGTATGTGACAGGGTTCGGCAAATCCACCCTTTAGTGTACCTTAAGGTTTCTCCCTCCCCGACATATGGATATGCATTCAAGGGCCTGGATCAGCATCAGATTTTTACAACAGCTATCAGGCTGTACTCAGAATCTCTATTCCCTTTTAATTATTAGGGTCTTATAACTAAGTCAAACTCACAATTGCATGATCCATATTACCTTAAGAGTATATTTTTCCCCTAGAAGAATTCTTATTCTCCATGCAGCTAGATGTTTCTCAATTTTCTCCCATTCAAAATCCCCCAGTTATGTCTGGATGTGCAGGAGTAAGCACGGTATAGATATACACTGGAAGGCAGGATACAGGATATAGTAACATTTTTGGAAGAATCTCTGATATTTGGAAATCTTTACTAGAGTACTTGAATTTCTTGGTGTACGTATCAGAAATAATCTATAAAGCATACATGAAGCTCAAAGGAAAGAGATTTCTTGCCATGAAAAAATCAAATCACTGTGATTGACTGCATAAAAATAATCACAGGCTGACCTTAGTTTTTTCTTCTGTGTAGAATATCTGCAGTGCTTTCTCACTACTTTCTAAAAAAGCTAGTACTGATTGGGTGAAAGAAGGAGCTCTCTTCTACCCTTACTCCTACCCATGTAGTATGCTCACTTTTTGGGAAGATAATCTTGGAGCTACTGACTCCTTATACCATGTGTGAATCATGGCACTAGATAGGAATCTGATCTTAGATTAAGTGATTTTCCTGCTGTAAAATGTGAACATACTGCATCTTGATGACACCTTTTTTAAAGTAAGCGAAATTTGTATTCATTATTGGGGTATTTTTATGAATGGCCTTATATTTTGGATTTATCCGGCCCTTGTTCATGCAGTCTCTGTGTGTGTGTGTGTGGGTGTGTATCCTTTTATACATGCACATACACATACACACATTATATACATAATCCGTACACAGGATTTTTTTCTAAGATATACTGTTGGCCATTATGGATATAAACACATCAAGAGGTTTTAGGCTAGGCACAAAGAGGACACTTAACTTCATAAAGTTCAAAAATTTAAGTGTTCAGAGAAGAAACAAATTTAGATAATATCATACTCTTATCTCACTAAGGGACATATCAGTTAGGGCACATTGCTTCCTCATTCACTGATGGTCCCTTTCCATGTCTTATGCTGTGAAATATGAGAAACATCCAAGTGTTATGATCTGAATGTCTGTGTCTCTCCAAAATGCATCTTTTGAAACCTAATCCGCAATGTGGTGGTGTTGAGAGGTTCCATTTCCCTACACTCTTGGAATTTTGGGGTGGCCATATTGTTTTACTTTGGTGAATAATACGTGAGAGGAGAGATTCCGTATGTCATTTCTGGGTAGAAATTTGAAGAATCTATGTGTTTTACTATATTACTGTTTTCCTGGTCTCAGCCACGTGGGATCATGTGTTGAGATGGATGCTCTATCAACCTGGAACATGAATGATTATGATGAGCAGAGCCTCCATGCTACCCTGCAAGGCATAGACTAGGTGGGTAAAAAATAAGCTTTTCTTATGAAAAGCCACTGAGATTTGGGTATGCTTGTTAGTGCACAGCCTAGCTTATCCTGATTAGTATACTCATTAATGTAAATTAAAAAGCTAGTTTCTTGGCATATGATCCCATTTAATTTACAATCACTTATCGAAATCTTCTGTGCATAAGGAACAGCACTAGGTATTTATTTGAGATGCAGATACAGAAATCAGTAAAACTCAAGTCATTGCTCTCAAGATGCTCAGACTTTATTTTAAGGAGAATTTTATCCTTAATATCTGGGTACAGGTTATGTTCTGCTGGACAGTTCTATTCTGCATAATGGAGAATAAGCATAAGAATTCATAGGGTAGCATGTTGTGTGTGTGTGTGTGTGTGTGTGTGTGTGTGTGTGTGGTGGAGAGGGGGAGGTGCAACAAGCAACTACCTAAGTGCAAAGCAGAGGAAATGCAAATTCAAATGATAAAATATCCCAGGTGTTTAAACCAAAGAAACAAGGCAGACATTGGTAGAAGATATTACCATGGATTAGATATCTACCTAGGTGAAATGATGCCAACAGTGGAGGGGAAGAATTAGTTGCCTCAACCTGCAATATTAATGTTCAGGGCAAATGTAAATGTCATGAGAGATCTGAGGTTGGAACCAGAGACCCAGAAAGAAGGACAGTCAGGAGCATCTGCCACATACAAGGTGGGGGTTAGATAGGGAAGCTGTAGCCCAATGCACAGAAATACTCCAGATGACAAGAGATCATGGGCCCAAGTAGAGGTGGGCGTCCAACCAAGTTCCTACAAGATGTGACACGAATGTAAAAAATAGGTTCTATCTTGGTACTACCATTTCCTACTATTTAAATTTGAGCCTGTTACATAGTTTCTATGTGCTTTAATTCCTTAATCTGTACAATAAGAATAATTTAATTCTGTGTCTACCTCATAATTGTAATGTGAGCATTAAAGGAAGTAATCCCCATAAACTTTATATGATAATGTCTGGCAGATAATAAATGCTTAGCAAAAGTAAACTATCATTTTTATTATGGCTAGCATTATGTGATTATCCTTTCCCTAGACTTCCAAGTGGTGAGTGTATCGGTTCACAAAATTTGGGTGACTCCATTTAAATGAAACATGTAAAATAATCCTGAAGCCTGACTGATTTCGTGGATCAATGCACAATGTTAAGCATAGTTAATTAATTGTTTTTCTTTATTTGCTTAGGGTCTCATTTTATTATTTTGGTTAAATGAAAGTATATATTTGGCTTCCATAGGAGAATTTTAGCAGTTCTCTCTAAAGGGGAAAAAAAAAAAAAAGCTTTTGGTGAAGCCGTTACAGCCGTTGCTTTTTCTGATTTTATTTCATCCTCTAATCTGTCATTTTTTAAAATTCATTCAGTGTATTTGGTTAAAATCTTTCTCTTTCTTCCCACTTACTTCCAAAAATCATTTTGTGGGGTGCCTGGGTGGCTCAGTCGCTTAAGTGCTTGCCTTTGGCTCAGGTTATGATCTCAGGGTCCTGGGTTCAAGTCTCATGTGGGGCTCCTTGCTCAGCGGAGAGTCTGCTCCTCCCTCTTCCTCTCCCTCTGCCTGCTGTTCTGCCTGCTTGTGCTCTCTCTCTGTCAAATAAATAAATAAAATCTTAAAAAGAAACACTCATTTGTAGATGTGATACATTGTTATGAGTTTCCTGCACATCTTTATGATGCTGACACCAGTGAATGCTAATAGGAGGTTGAAACTGTTGGGGTTTTATGTGACTTTGATGACAGATATCACCAGACTTTCTTTTCTGCTTTATAATTTGGCATCTCTTTTTTCTACAATGTGTAGGATAATGTTCCTATAATGTTATGAAGAAGAAACTGATTTGAAAGACTAAGAAGACACCCTCGCTCTAAGAAAGGAAGACCTAAGAAAAATGAAAGGTACAGCTTAGAGTTAAGCAGGTGTGTTTCAAGGCTCAGGTCTGTTTTTGTGAATGATTATTTGGGTAATAAACGCATTACCTTCTAACAAAGCCAGACCTGCTTCTGAGGCAGACATTCTACTAAACAAGGAAGGAGCATTTTTAAATCTTCTTTGCTCTCTTAAGGGTTGTGAGCAGGAAAATGACTTTGACATCTTTGCACGTATTTGGTTTGATGTCATTCTACAGAAGACTAGTATTTGGAGGAAGAAGGGATTTTTATAAAAGGAGGCAGACGGGTAGACAATTATTGGGAAATGGGTAGAGGCTAACTAATTTGTGCAATAAGAAACACTAATATTTAACTGTATTCCTCTTACGCCTTTCTTCTTTCTAAATATTAGGCATGCACTTTTGTTTATGTGCCTATTTAAAATTCTCTCATTTATTTACATGAATCTTTATCCCCTCCACCCCCCCCCAATCCACTCAGATATGTTGTATGTCTGTGAATTATACCCCAAGTGTGACAGACGATGACTATCTGGAGGATGCCAAGTAGCAGTTGCCCTAGCAACAATAACCAGGGGATGCTTCTCAGAACTTCTGCCTCCTCTCTTCCCCGTCATTCTCCCTGTTTTGAGAGTTAGATAACGTGGTTACCAGAATTAGTGGAAGCTGGTTCTCTCCCTCAGCCCCCGCGCCCAGCATAATGAAAGAGAGAAAACTTAGAAATGTCTGCCTTTTTCTTACTATCAGGGGAAATTCAGCATACTCCTGCAGTCAAGACTGAAAGGAAGCATGCTTTTAGAAGGAAAAGAACTGTGTGCTCTCACACTCTAATAAAGGCTCGATAGTGAAAAATTTGTCAGAGCTGCTACTGCAGATCACCTGTAAGGAATGAAAAAAAAAGTGTTGAATTTCCACACGTGGGCTAAAAGAACAGTATGTAAATTGGATTGCAAGATGCTATGTTCTGCAAGTGGAAATTTCTGGTCTTTTCTGAATTCTGATATGGCAGATTTCATTTTACTTTCTTAAATGAAGAAAACCCAAAACAATTGGGAGTGTCATCTAGATAGAGAGATAGAAAACTTTTAATTACCAGTGACTTTATTGATATTTATATTCTTCCCCCCAAGTAAATATTCAGATTAAATATAAAGAATAACATTTAAGGAAAAATGCTCTTCGGTTAGAGAAGCAGAGTGGATTTCTGTGAAGCAAAAAAAAAAAAAAAAAAAGCTTAGGCCTTAGGGCCTCTCACTTGCAAGGACCCTTCCAAGACCCTGTCTCTAAATATGTGTTTGTAAAAATATCACTATTATTCCCCACCAAAAAAAACACTCCCTCAATGAATCTGGATCCATCTCTCAAAACAAGGGCAAACTGAGGTGATTTATTTGATCACATATCACTGCTATTTTATCACTGTTTATGATATTCAGGTTTATAACCTTATAGTTTTGTTTTGAATCCTCCTGTCTATTTTTACTCTCTTTTTGTTTTGGGGGATATTATAGATCATCCATTAATCTCAAGGTTGCACATTTTTAAACAAAAATAACAAAGAACATGTAGTTTGCATACTTTGTTGTACTTTCAAAACCATTTAATAGAAATTATGAGTAGAAAATGAAATGCTCCTTAACCGAAAACAGATTGAGTAATTTTTAAATAGTTAATTTATCTCCTAACCATGCTATTTAGAGTTTATTCTATGTAATTTCTGTGGGAAACATCAGACTTCTGACCAGAAACAACAGATTTCTGATTTCATCAGAAAACTGGAAGGCTTTGGGTGATCTTACAATAAATATAATTAAATAGGTGTTTAACTCAGGGTTCTTCAGAATTCCTTTTCTATATTCTTTGAGGGAATAGTTTTCATCATATATATGCCAATAATATTTGAAGGGTATGCCCTATAATACCTTGGAGGTTTATATCAAATGAACAGTGTTTTATAAATCATATGCTAGAAATTTTTATTATTTATTTGAACCCAATACTTACGGGTAACTCTGGAAGAATTTTGAAAGATTTTAATAAAACTGGAAAGCCTTTATACTCCTGCTAATTACATTTATCACCATTTACCTTTTATGGAAATATCCAGTTCCTCCCCTGAAATATATTCTCCTAAGAAAAGGGTCTGTATTTTAAGTTGATATCCTAAGAGCACAGAACCTTGAACCTAATAGGTTCTAATGTGCGTTTTCTTTACTTGGATCTTACATAATGAATTTTTCAAGAACTTTGCTCTCAGACCCTATAGCTTATCTAGCTGGTAATGCGAATCCCATAGTCAACAATACTGGGAACTTTTATCTTTACAAAAAAAATCTAAGTATTTTAAAAACAGAATATATTCACATAATTCAAAATTTAAAGGTACAAAAGAAAATATGTACCTTGGAAAAGCTTCCTCACACTCCTTTTTTCTGAGGTATTTTAGATATATAAAACAAAAATATGTACATTCTTTTTGGCTTAGTATATAAACTGTACAGTCTTAACGCTTTTTTAAAAACACTCTTGCAAATTGGCTCATATCTGTAAACAAAAACCTGTGTTCTCATTGTATGTTATGGTTATATTGAATCGAATTTATATAGATGTAGCATAGTTTTTTAAACTGGTGTTTTGTTGATGGATATTTTGATATTTTCAAAATATTGCTTATTAAAATGCATTGGAATGAATAACCTTGTACAAGACACCATATGTTGTAAAAATGAGAAAAAAAATTATAGACTTTATTTCTATTTCTGAAGTAAGGGTCAAAAGTTATGTTTTTTTATATATATTAATAGATATTGTCAGATTACTTTCCATACAGGATGAATTTATTTATATCCACAATCAAAACACCCTTTTCCTTTATTCTTACTTATAGAATGTGCTATCAAACTTCCAGTCTTTGTCAATAAGTAGGTACAAAATGCAGTCACTATAGTTTAATTTATATATTTTTCTCTTTGTGGAGGCTAGACTGTTTTCGTATGTTTAAGAACATTAGAATTTATTTTCAGTTTATCCTAACACTACCTCCTTCCTTGCACTTAGTGCAATGTGTAAATATTTTATTTTCTTATTTCTGTCCTCAGTCATCACTTGTCTTTTTGATGATTGTATAGGTTTCTTGAAGGTCAGTATTCCACTTTCTTGTTCGTTACTGACTCATCAGCAACAACACAGCACCTTCCCTAGCAGACATTCTGGAAATATTTGGTAGGTGAATATTTAATAGAGAATGTGAGCCCACCAAAAGATCTCTAGTAAGTTGCTACTGATCTCTGTCCTTGATGTTGTGTCAATTTACCTCTGTGTCTCAGAGAACAATTGGTGCCCTTTATGATTAGTTTGGAAGTATGCTGAACCATTTGAAATAGACAAGAAACACAATACTTAAAGAGACTCCTACTTAATATCTTAAAATATGAATTCCTTATGGCTTCTTCAAAAATAATTAAGTTGAAATCACAGTTTAGTTTTCCATAAGGGAAAAGGTTCTCTCAGGAGAATTCTAGCTTACTTAATTTTTCTTACTATTATGGAAAGAGAAACAAAGATGAATCTGGGAAATAAGGAAAGAATAAATGTGTTTATTTATAGACCTCAATATTACATATTGGGAACTGCAAAACTTTCCTGTTAAATAGTACACAAAATTTGCTACATTGACCTTTGTAATTGAATAAGAAGGTAGAGTTTTCCTGAATGTGTAATTTTAAAAATTGTCAGTTAAAATACTGGGTTCCAAAACTTACTTGGTAAGAAGAGTTTATTTGTTTTTAAATATTTTATTTATTTATTTGAGAGAAGGGGAGAGAAAGCATAAACGGGGGAGGGGCAAAGACAGAGGGAAAAGCAGACTCCCCGCTGAGCACAGAGCCTGATGCAAGGCTCAGCTCCAAGACCCCAGGATGATGATCTGAGCCTAGTGCTGACTTAGCTACCAAGTCTGACTTGGTTAGCTTAACTGACTGAGCCACCAAGGCGCCCCCTCATTAGAAACGGTTTAAAGGGCTTTGTCAATTATATAGAAGTCTGACCGCATTCTGGTTTTGGCCTGTTGTCATGTTAACTGATTTTGGGATTTGTGGTGAGGAAATCAGAAGAGGGAGTTTGGAGATCTAGGAAGTTGGGAGAGAAGTGTCTCTGATTTTACGGGAAGACAGAAGGGCACAGTACTAAGGCGTCAGCAAAAAAAGTGGGTATGGGTAGTACAGTCCAAGAGACATGATATTTCGTAACAAATTTTGAGTGTTTTTTTTTTCCCTGCCTTACAGTTCCTTGATGCAGTCTTTAAAATTTGAGTTCTATTCATTAAACCAATATAGTGTCAGGTAAACTGCTCTAGGGAAGCCAAATTATGGGTATATTTGTATTCATGGCTTGGAGTGAGCTTGAAAAGACAGAACAGGATCAGCAAAGAGATACAATGATGGACAGAGCCAATTGTTGAGGAATCCCAGCTCTATGGTCAGAATCGAGAGGGGACAAGTGACAGTCCAGATGTATAAGTGCAGCCCACATTGTGGGGTCCTCAGAAAAAACGGAGGTGGAATCTGAACTTCCTGTATTCTTTTTTTTTTTTTTTTTTTAGATTATTTATTTATTTATTTGACAGAGATCACAAGTAGGCAGAGAGGCAAGCAGAGCGAAAGGAAGGGAAGCAGGTTCCCTGCTGAGCAGAGCGCCCGATGTGGGGCTCGATCCCAGGACCCTGAGATCATGACCTGAGCCGAAGGCAGAGACTTAACCCACTGAGCCACCCAGGCACCCCTGAACTTCCTATATTCTTGAGGATGGGTCTTAGATTATAGTTAAATGGTGACAAGTAAGCTTCGAAGACTGGGAAGATTGGGATGTATACAAATGTGGCTTAAAGAAATTACTTAAGGATAATTGTTACAAGTCCTCAGCGTAGTTCACAAGTGGTTCTTGTCTCATATTCAGGGCTTCTATTACATACTTTGAATTACTGCCACGTGTTCATGTGCACTGGCATCTTTTCTCTAACCAGATTACAAACTCCTTGAAAAAAACAGGGATTCCTGCTTATACATCATGCTTATTTCATAATATCTAATGTGATACTGAGCCAATATTATGGCGCTCATCATAGATTTATTAAATGACACTTTAGTGAACAGATTTTTAGGGCTATACAGGCCTATGATCTTAGATGACTGTCGTCACCTGAAATAGGATCTTAAATATGTTTTGCATCTCCTTTCTTTTTACAATGTTGTCTTTTCACTAACGATGCATTTGCTTTCTTCTTTTCATTCCCAACTTCACTTAGCTTTGAACGTCTTGCCCCTTCAGTAACACCTGATTTTCAGTGTTCCTTACGAAGAACAAGATAACTGAACTAAACTCTTCTCTTACGCTAAAATAAAATAAAACATTAGTTCACATCTCAATCCTATGCTCATCTTTTGGGCATGATTCATGAATGCCTAAGTCCACATGTCCTGTGGCTGTGCCGCTATTTATATACACATGAAGTACAAACATGTCTTGAAGTTCTGAGGAGAACTGTGACCAGCTGACACGTCTCAAAAAATCTTTTTTGCTCCCAAAGGATTTTGTCCCCAAATCTTGATAAGTTAAACTTATAGAAGTATTCTCAAAGTTGTACATACTACACTTATTTCTTAGGACTGCAAAAGCTATCAATCGACAAGTGTCAGGAACAGTGTTGAATAAAATAATACATATGTCACTTCCTCTGGGGGGTAGAAAGGGTTGAACAGGGGAAGAGAGGGAAAGAAAGCAATTGGTGCCTCAATCCCACATGCACACAGTCCCCTCCCTAATGGCATTACTCAGTTTGATCAGAAATCCAGCCTGCAGCTCACGAGTTAAGAAAACACACCACCCCAAGGATGGGAGTGTTATTTGCTTTTCCAGACATTTGCAGGAATTATACAACCAGTACTTCCAATCTGGTCGGGCCTTCTAGGTGGCTCCATCATGGTTTTGAATAGTGAGTGCGTTTCCAGGACTGGTAGCAGAGAAAGTTCTTCTTAATAGAAAATTAAAAATGGAGGAGAAGGGGGGAGATGAGGGGTCGGTTTTTCCCTCTGCTTATGCACAGCACGTTCCCAGAGACCATGCAGCTGACGTGCAGCAGACTCTTAGTTTTTGTTCAGGTCTGGTTTTGATCTGCAGTGTTCAGGGATAAGCAATTCCTTTCAAGTTATTTGCAAACCTTGTCAAAGCCTGATTGCAGCATGACATTGATGACAGACTGATTATTACTTGTCTCAGAACGCAGTGTAAGAACATATTGGCTTTCATGCCAACATCCAGCTTGTCATTAACGTACAGTGCAAATGGCAGCGGTTTTCTACCGGAATCCTGGAAGCCTAGGCAAAAGGAGAAGTCTCTGTTTCTATTGGTTTTGGTAAGATTTCAATAAAATTTTAGGGACAATTTTGTCCAGTGAAATTCTTACAAACACCAGGACAAATGGTCTTGCTTTGAAAAATCATTTGTTCACTTAAGAGGCATTGACTCTAATAGGCTAGACAGAAAAAAAATAAAGAAGACATAGAAAATAATTAAAAAATATAAACAATTTTTTCCAGCAAAACAAATCTACTAAAACTTAGAAGTGAATTCATTTGCAAAGTTCTGCTTGTTTGGAAGCACTAAGTACTAAAATTTGGTAATTTCTCAATAACTAAAGCCAGATCCAACCAGATGAATAAATTATCTATTTGGGATGTGACTTAGACCTTGCAATAGGTACTTTCCCTTTTTTAAACCACAAAAACTCAGTTGCATTAAATAAGCATATATGTTTTGAATCTTTTTCAAAGGAATTAAAAACTCTATAATTTCAATTTCATTCAGGAGTCATGAAAATTACATGACTATTTCGTACTTAGTAAAAAGTTA
The DNA here is from genome assembly GCF_020171115.1 of Neogale vison. NCBI lineage: Eukaryota > Metazoa > Chordata > Mammalia > Carnivora > Mustelidae > Neogale > Neogale vison. The sequence continues at coordinate 26,639,651 of NC_058096.1, forward strand.
CCAGCTGGAAATCAGTGGTATCTAAAGTCAGGATATTCTTGCTTTTCTTGGTAGAAACGTAAGGGGATAATCTCCTTAGGCCACAGCTGTTCATTCATAGAAGGAACAACCACCTCAGTTTCTTTAAAAAAAAAAAAAAAAATTAACTCTATAATGAGATGACTTGCTAAAGTTCATTGGAACTTTTAATTGAAAAACATAATACAGGTACATGACAAAATTTAAGTCAAATGTGTAAAGAGGTATTTCGTGAGACAAAAATGTTTCCTTTATCTCAAGAGGGAATCATTGATATGCATATGCATGTATTTTTATATAAATTTTACATAAATTTTTTTTACATAAATTTAAGCAGAACTCAACATAGTATTTTTTTTTTAAGATTATATTTATTTAGGGGCACCTGGGTGGCTCAGTGGGTTAAGCCTCTGCCTTCGGCTCAGGTCATGATCCCAGGATCCTGGGATCGAGCCCCGCATCGGACTCTCTGCTCAGCAGGAAGCCTGCTTCCTCCCTCCCTCTCTCTCTGCCTGCTTCTCTGCCTACTTGTGATCTCTGTCAAAAAAATAAATAAAATCTTTAAAAAAAAAAAAAGATTATATTTATTTATTTGATAGGGAGAGCACAAGCACGGGAACAGGAGAGAGAGAGTACAAGCAGGCTCCCCACTGAGCAGGGCACCTGATGTGGGACTTGATCCCAGTGTGCTGGGTTCATGATTTGAGCTGAAGTCAGACACTTAGCTGACTGAGACACCCATTTGCCCTCAACATAGTTTTCTTATCTGTGCTTATTCTCTTAGCAATATCAAAAGCTATAGAGATAGGACTTTAGGTAGTCCTGAATTCCTATCTTACTTGGGATGGTGAGATTCCAGAGATGATTGGAATTGACATTTGATTCATATAAATCTTATACTTTGCTCATGAGTATGCTTGAACTGGTCCATGTTAGCCCGCAATTTGCTAAAAGAGATAAAGGCAATTGTTATAAGAATAAGAAAAACTAGAACCCTGATAGAGAGTTATAGTTTGTGGCATTTAATTCTATACACAGGAAATAAAGAACACTCCACTGTCATCCTGAGCAGGACCTCAGGTGGCCGTTCAGTGACCTAAAAAGATCATCAGTTTTCTCATCTTGCTCAATTAGCCATCATCCACAGAAAGATACCTTGTAGGAGAGGGGAGCTTGCATTTCCAACATGGAGACTGCAGCTGGACTTACGTGCCACTGGCTTCACACAGTTAAGACCTCATTTCCTTTACCTAAATAAACTATATCCAATAAACTTTGCCCTTTGTCATCAATCAATCGTTCTCACCTTTGTAATAATCATTTAGGTGATATACTTTCAATTTTTTCCTTCCCTAATCAAGGTTATACAACAGAAGCTTCCAGTTCAAAATGGTGGACTCAGTATACAAATCTAACTCCCTTACACTTCTAAATCCCCCCAAATGAGAAATAAATATTAAAAAATCACAAGTATATTTTCTGAAAATAAAAAAAATCAGAACTCAGTACCAGATTCTTTCTGAAATCAGAACTGTGTGGTCTTAAAATATGAATATGAAAGTGAATTTTGTGTGTCAACTTGACTGGACCACAGAGTGCCCAGATACTTGGTAAACATTATTCTGAGTGTTTGTGGTTTTGGATGAGATTAGTGCTTAAGTTGGTAGATTCTGAATAATGCAGATTGCCCTCCATAATATGGGTGGGCTTCATCCCATCAGTCAAAAGCCTAAATAGAACCAAAAGACCAGCCTCCCCCACACAAGAGAGAATTCACAGTAAAAGATCTTTTGACTTAGATTGGAACACTGGCTTTCCTGGATCTCTACCTATAGGCCCAATGGGCAGATTTTGGATTTGCCAGCTTCCACACTTGGTCATTACGAACTCCTTATAATAAATCTCTTTCTCTATATATACACATACTATTAGTTCTATCAAATCAGAGAAACTTGGCTAATACAATGGACAAATCAAGGCAGTGTTAACAGCTATCTTAAACACACACAGTGTCAAGTACATTGAAAGTGAGAGTTGTTTTTTTCCATTAAAGTTTGGAAAGTGTTGAAGTATTGGGTTGGCAGGTAGAGAATAAGAATGGGCAGTGACACTAAAGTCCAGATTTGGTGATCAAAATGATAGATTAAAAATATGCTTACAGTCCAACTAATACAGTTAACTGTGTATGTGTCTGTGTCTGGGTTATCTCTTATCATCTACCTGTCTATCATCTACACACAGCTAGTTTTTGAGTGCTTTCTATGGCAGACACCACATTGAGTATATTACATAGTTCATCCCATTTAATTCTCACATCTGCCCTATAAAGTAAGTACTGTTATTATGTTTATTTAACATATAAATATAAATTTTAACATAGTGAATTAAAATTTTAATATAATGAATAATTTTTCTAGACTTACAGAGCTAATGTGATCTGAGCCTTCTGATACCATTTCCTAGAATTCTTTGGTCAGAATTATACAACTAGTAAATCATGGAGCTGAAATTAGAACCCAGCCATCTGACTTCAGAGACTGTGCTATTAATCACCGTGCTCTTTGAAGAATGTTTCAAAAATTACTTGAATCCAACATATCTTTAATAGCAAACCCTGATTAGGACATTACCAGGAAAGAAAATTAAAGCCAGATTCTCCCATGAACACCTTTGCAAAAAATTCTAAGCAAAATATTAACAAATTGAATCTGGTAGGTCTATTTAAAAATATAGTAAATAATAATGTAGTGTGGCTAACCAGAAGATTGCATATTGAATATTATTTTTAATTTTCAAAAAGCAATAGTGTAATTCACAACATTAACCCTATAAAGGAGAAAAACAATGTGATCACCTTAATATGTATACAAAAAAACATTTGATAAAATTCAATACCGTTATGACAAAAACTAAGAAAATAAGAAGTAGAAGTAGAATGCCTGGGTGGCTCAGTAGATTAAGGGTTCAACTCTTGGTTTTGGCTCAGGTCATGATCTCAGGGTCGTAGATGGAGCCCTGCTCTGGGTGCCATGCTGGGCATGGAGCCTACCTAAGATTTTCTTTCTCCCTCTCTCTGCCCCTCCACACTCTCTAAAACAAGCACTGAAAAACGGAAGAAGTTTAAACTGTCATTATTTGCAAATGATGTGGGTATATGCTTAGAAAATTCAAAAGAATCTATAAAATATGATTAGAATAATGTCAATTTAGTAATTCATTGGATGTAAAATCAATACACAACAAATGATTACACTTCTATAAATTAGCAGCAAATATTAAGAAAGAAATTAGTAAATATTATTTATAATAGCACATATTACCCTCAGATATTTAGAAATAGTTCACATGAAAAATATCTTATTTGTCTGCACTTGACCAAAAACAAAAAGAGGGCCAAGAAAAAAATTTTTTTAACCCAGATAAATAGATGGATAGAACATGTTCCTGCACTGTAGAGCTCAATATTATTAAAGTTTAAGTTCTTCCAAAACTGATATATTCAGTAGGCTCTCAATCAAAATAACCGAAGGATATTTTCTTTTTCTTGTATTTGTTTGTTTGCTTGTTTGTTTTTTATGGAGGAGGGGTAATTGGCCTGCTAATTCTAAATGTGTATGGAAGGGGCGCCTGGGTGGCTCAGTGGGTTAAGCCTCTGCCTTTGGCTCAGGTCATGATCCCAGGGTCCTGGGATCAAGCCCCCCGCATCTGGCTCTCTGCTCAGCAGGGAGCCTGCTTGTTATCTCTGTCTGTCAAATAAATAAATAAAACAAACAAACAAAAACAAATGTGTATTGGAAATGTGGAAGACCTAGAATAGCAAGACAATCTTTAAAGGAGAACAAACCTGGCAGAATGGTGCTGACAGAGGTCAGGTCTCATTACAAAGGTGCAGTAAGCAAAACAGTGTGGAATTGAATGACACTGATGTAAAGATAATAAACAGATCGGCCAATAGAAGAGGATCGGATATCCAGAACCTGACTCACACGTACCGTCATCTGATTTATCACAAAGATGCCACAGCAGTTTAATGCAGAAATGATGGTGGTTTTAAGAAATTACCGAATCAGTTGAAAACCCATCTGAAAAATAAGTTAGTCTGTACCTCACACCATTCACAAAATTGAATTGGCAATGAAATTTAGACATAAATGTGATAGACCAAAGAAGAACACATGTAGAAAAAAATCATATGCCTTCATGATGTTGTGGTAGGAGGATTTTGTAACTGGGACAAAAATAATTACCTATAAAAGAAAAGATTAAATAAGTTGGAATTCACTTAAATAAGTTAACTCTGTCCAACAAAGGAGAGTAGTAGCAAGAGTATAAAAAGTCAAATGATCAAATCATAGAGAATGACTATATCTGTTTTATATATGTCACTTATAGAAATTTTGTAACTATACATAAGTTTATAGTTTATAAGTTATAATGTATGACTACATATAAATAATTATATCAGCATATATGTTAAATCAAAGGACTTCTATGCAAGATATTTAAAGAATGCCAACAAGTGAGAAAAATTCTTTTAATGAGCCTCAACTAAATACCAGTTATAACCACAATGACATAACACTGTATCCCAAGGAGAATGACTAAAATTTTCAAAGACTAGACATATCAAGTGTTAGAGAAGATATAAATCAAGTAGAATCCTCAAACATTATACATATTAATGCCAGAGTCGATAATCATTTTGTTGGAAAGTTGTTTGGTAGTATTTACCAGAGCTAAATATGCACGTTACCACTTCTTCTCTGAATTTATACACAATAGACACTAATGTACGAATGGACAAAAAGCATGTACAGTAACATTCCCTAACTTCATTTATAGTTGTCCCAAACAGGGAACAACCATTTATGCATAAACAGAAAAATAAGTACATTAAAATATATTTATGTAATGATATATTTAGCAGCAATGACTAATAATTACTTACAGAGAATGCTGATACTAGAGAAGAAAGAAATTGCCTGAGGGAAGTGGGAGGGTCAGTAATAAGTATGTGTGTATTGTTTCATAATGAACACTTAAAATTATAAAACATATTTCATATTTGAGCTTCCTGAATATGAATTAAAAGCTGCAGGACTCCCATTTTGTTAATGTTGGTGTGTGTACAGCAGGACAGCCACTAGAAATATAGTAGAAGCCAAAACCTGTCCAAGTAGAGAAGTTCCAATAGGCCTTTGCTGAACGTATTCTCACCTACCAGGCTTAATAAAGACCATTCCCTGGAACCTTAAACAAACAAGCATATGCATTAGTCAGTGCGTGAGATTCAGTGGAGAAGACTTGGCAGAAAGACAAAAAAGAGTCTCCAAACTTCTTTGGAAAGTGTTTTGCCACTTATCCTAAAGCTATAACTCTGCCAACTGGAGTCAGTGGGCTATTATAAATTTATATATGCATTTAATCTGCCTGGAGAATTTTTTTACTTGTATGTATATCAACATTTCAAAACAACCTTTTAAGATACAGAATCTTCCAAGACGAAGGTTCTTTATAAGTGAGAGGCAGCTTTCCTTCTGAGGGACAGCAATGACTAGTTTGTTTGAGTACAAAACTGACAGTTGGAAAAGTCTGAAATATAATTCTGGCTTTTCTACTTCCTTAGGTTCGCCATACAGAATAAACACGAACCTGTTAAGCAAGCAGAATTTTGGAAGAAGTACATACACAGTTTAAAGAAGAGCTGGAAACTCTGCTGTAATGAGGGTTAGGGAAATGTCTTGACCATTATTTGAGTGACCCTGTCTAACTAGATCTGGATGGAAACCATTGGTAAAATAAGCACACAGACTTCATGAGGCTTTGCAACATGAAATGGGAATGAGGTAAGAGGATTCTGCAGACAAAGTACACAATTATGTGAACTTGTCTTACCTTTACAATCTGAAAAGAAGTAAGTTTAAAGTATTGCAAATGAGTGATTTTTTTAAATGAATGAAAATTAATGGAAAAAATAATAAATTATGAAATAATGTTATAACCTGAAAGAAAAGTTCTTACAGAAGTTCATTTTGTTACATTCTGGAGGGGGAATCTTAGCTTTTGCTAGGTCTCCTATGTAGATACTATTGTCTATCAGGATATAGCTGTTAGCCTGAGGCATCTCAGAGAGGTGGTAATCACTAATTGCGAGCTGATGTCCACTACTCAAATAGTATGTATAGTTACTTATGGGGTATATTTGAAGTCTTTTTGGTTTAACTTGCTGTTAAATACCATAGAGTCTGATGTCCCTCAAATTTTATCTGATGGAAAATGTCCCTCAAATTGTATCTGGTGGAAAATGGAAATAAAAAAAGGGACCCATTTTCTCAACAAGAACCAGTTAGAGGGTGTGGGGGTTAAAAAGAGGATATAGTGGGCACCTGGGTGGCTCAGTGAGTTAAGCCGCTGCCTTCGGTTCAGGTCATGATCCCAGGGTCCTGGGATCGAGTCCCACATTGGGCTCTCTGCTCAGCGGGGAGCCTGCTTCCCCTTCTCTCTATCTGCCTGCCTCTCTGCCTGCTTGTGATCTCTCTCTCTGTCAAATAAATAAATAAAAATATTTAAAAAAAAAGAGGATATAGTGAGTAGGTAGAGCTGTCATTATAAGGAATCCAATATTAAAGAGACCTTTTCTTTCAAATGGGTCATCTAAATCCTGGCTTAAGAATTGGTGGAATTATGAAATAGTTCATTGGATTATTTGTGGGAGGTTCAAGCTTCTCTAAAATGGAAGCCTTAGTCTCTGAAGAGATGACTCACAAATTCGATATTTAGCTAAATCCTTGGAGTGGGCTAAGATATTAGAAAAGAAAATAAAAAATAATTGATATGATCATGTGTGATTTTGGTGGCTCTAGGTCCATAACCTATGAAAGGTATAGCTTAGTAATTCGGAAGTAATTTGTGGTGATGTTCTTTGAGATGCTGGACATGTCTTTTTCATCAAAGCAAAAGATTCATCCATTGAATTGAAAGATTCACCTATTGATTATTAACCCATCATCATATATTTATTTGTTTTCTACTATAAGGAAGATCTTTCCTTCCTACTTCTTCTCTTCTCACCTTCCCTCCCTCTTTTTCTTTTTCTTCCTTTCTTTGCTTTGCTTTCCTTTTCCTTTTTCTTTTCCTTTCCCTTTCCTTTTCTTTTCTTTTCCCCTTCCTTCCTTCCTTCTTTCCTTCTCAGGAAAAATAAGGATTATTTTATTCAGCATGTTGATTATCATGTATTTTGAGCTCAGAATGGCCATATTTGGCCAGTGGGAGCTCCTTAAATCCTTTGTATTTCTAATATTTTTGATCATTTTTGAGCATTTACTTATATTTCTGGCCACAGAGATGTTCTAGAAAACTTTGTCTTTTGCTAAGATGTCCTGGAAGCCAGCCTGTCCTTACCACTTTGAGTTAAAGGATTTTAGTTTTGTCGGGTCTTCCTTATTGCCTTCCTTCTTTATTTGATGCTGCGTCCCAGCCAAGAGAATCATGAGTCAACCCCTTTTGTGATATGAAATAATTTACACTCAGTCTAACATATTCCTTGAATAATCTAGAATGTTTGATAGCCTTTTCAATTTCCTTAGAAGGTACAGAATTTAGTTGCTTTATGTTCTATCAGTTTTTGCTATGAATGTCAAAGGTGGAGGCAGTTAGATGACTTTGTTTATAGCGTCCTTCCTACTGGAAGCCACTTAATCAGTCCATGGCTATTCAGTGGGTTATTTTATTCGAGTGACTATTTAACTTAAAAAAGAATGATTGCATTCTTTGTCACTTAGGGTCTTAACAGTACACTGAATTCACTTCAGATGGCTCATATGAAGAGTTTTAAATAAATAAATAACACACAGAGTTGTAGCAAGAATAAGAGAGCAAGAAAGAATTGGTGAGGTACCCAAATACCAGCAATAGTTGGGAGCCTTGGCCATTCCAAGGCCAGAGCGACACTGGAAGGACACAGTTATGGTGGACCAGTGAGGTGAAGACCATGGAGGAAGACTCTGATGAAAACATTAGTTGTAGAGGGATACAGCCACTGTCACCCTTTGGGCAGGCATCAGAGCAAGGAGGAGAGGGAAAGTAAATGCAGTTTTTTCACTTCTCCTACCCTCTTCTATTGCACGTGCTCTCAGTGGCCAAACCTAACTGAAGGTCATCCTGCAGGAGAGCCGAGGACATACAGTTCATAGTTATCATCTGTAGGAGCACTATATTAGTAAGGGTCCTCCAGAAAACAGAACCAACAGGATATATATATATATATATATATAGAGAGAGAGAGAGAGAGAGAGATTTATTATAGGAATTTACACTAATGTCTCTGGAGGCTAAGAAGTCTTATGACCTATCATCTACAAGCCAGAGACCCAGGAAAGCTGGTGGAATAATAATTTAGTCCCCATCTGAAGGCTTGAGTTTGGAATGGGGTGGGAGGCCTAACAGTATATGACCTAGTCTGAGCCCAAATACCCAGGGACCAGGAGCACAGCTGCCCAAGGGCAAGAGGTGATAGATGTCCCAGCTCAAGTAGAGAGAGAGTAAATTCACCATTCCTCTGCCTTTTTGTTCTATTTGGGCATGCAGTGGATGGATGATGTCCTCCTGCACTGGGGAGGGCCATTTGTCTGCTTTACTCAGTCTACTGAACCAAAGGCCAATTTCTTCTGGAAACACCATCACCAATAAATACACCCAGAAATAATGTTTTACCAGCTATCTGGACATCCCTTAACCCAGTCAAGTGGACACATACAATTAACCAACATAAGCACAATGAGGTCAGAGAGGGGAGGGAAATGTGTTCTGTGGGCAAAAGAAGAATCTGTGTGTGTGCTCAGACGCGGTCTTCCTCACCACCGCCTGGGAGTTCAACGCCATTTATTCTGTAGCAAGTTTGTAGGTGCCGAGTTTCCTATGCTTGATGCCTCAGAAATGCACTTTCAACTCAGTTCAAAAGATTCTGCCACACACAAGTGGTATCATATTTACTTTATTAGAAGGAGCTTGTACCTTTCTCCTGCTCTTGAAAAATCCAATTTGTTGTTCCACTGAGAGAAAGTATGTCAGGTGCATATGTGGATAAGGCCGTCATAAACAAGTCTACATTCAGCTCACACAATCTAACCTTGTTAGAAGCTATCAGTTAAGGTATTTTCAGGGGGACTGAAGTTGATTATGAGAGAACAAAGAAGCAAAAGTCATACTACATAATAAAAATGGAAATTAGTTTAAATTCTCAGCTCCATTTCCTGAGCCAATGAACATGAAGTTCATGTTCGGCACATCTGTTTGCTGAGATGGATCTACAGTTATGTTAGGGTAAACGAAAATAAACCCCAAATAGGTTTCTAGGGTCATCCTCAAAACTGAAAACATGTATCTTGGTCCCTCTGTGGGCAGATTTAGGGACATACTATTTGGGGTTTTTGTGTGGGTGGTGATTTCCTCATTTTTACAAGAACTATAAAATTACGGCATTTTCCCATTGTATTTTTTTCTGTTAAGCTTGGCAAGTGAGCTGTACTGATCCCGTGCCAATATTATAGCCAGGAGATACCTAAGACCAACCATCTACATTTTAGAAAATTTAATTATAAGGAAAAGAAGAATTTATAAAAAGCCTGCTACCAATAGAAATGTTTTCATTAACTGCATTTCCATCCAATTATGCACCAAAGCAAGCTTTCCTTTTTCTTTTCCTTTTCCTTTCCTTGAACCGTTTTGCTGCTGTGTTTACAGCGTGATACTGCGGCGCTGTGCTAGCAAGGGAGACTAGCAAGCAGACGTGACCAGACACAAAGGTGATAAAGGCTCGTCTCATTTCAATGTTCAACCAGAGGGGAATGCAAATGGCAAGCAGTGCATGACAAAAAGTAAATTAAATCTTTAAAATCCTTCTTTTACTAATCTTAGATGGTATTGGTGGCTCAGGTAAGGCTTTTCTACAAATAGAGGATTTTTTGCTCAGCAAAATCCCCTTAAAAGCCAGATACGATGGAATAAAACTCTCTCCCTGCAACCTAAATGGCATTTCTTCCTTTTCCACACTGCTTTTTTAAACACACAAACACATACACACCTGTATTTCTTCTAATGCCTTACACTCTAATATCACTTGATTACACACTGTTAGCACACGTTTTTGAACACAGACCTGATAGGACACTGACCAGGATAGTGGAAGCTTAAAGGTCAGCAAGGATAGGGAACGGATCCTCCGGAAGATCCCGAGTTGCCTAGAGGAGCCATAGACACAGAGACAGATGACAATCCAGTGTGACCTGACAAAATGCTCGAATACAGGTGCAGATGCAGTTCTTCTTGGAGCACCAGCAAGGCAGCAACGAGTTCTCCCTTTCGGAATTAGAGTGTGTCCAAAAACATACATCAGAACTAGATTAGGAGAGCTCAAATGGAAGGAAATTGTCAGATGGAGTAGAGAGAAATGCATTCCTGGCAGAGGGAACAAAATACTCGCACTTCCATGGTGTTAAAATCCATTCCAATTTGCACCCATTTTGTTAATTTCAAGATGACAATGACGCCTTCAGGGAAGGTGGAACAAACCCTTTACACTTACTTGTGTTCAGGTCAATGGAGCTTTCAGACTAGCATTGATGTATGTATATTGAGGTAGACCTACGTTTGAATTTTGACCCAGCCTTAGGCCAGCTGGCTGTTTTAGTGTTCTAATATCTAAAATAGGATATTACTCTATTAAAAGACTCATCTGGGGGCACCTGGGTGGTTCAGTGGGTTAGGCCTCTGCCTTCGGCTCAGGTCATTATCTCAGGGTCCTGGGATCGAGCACCACATCGGGCTCTCTCCTTGGTGTGGAGCCTGCTTTCCCCTCTCTCTCTGCCTGCCTCTCTGCTTACTCGTGATCTCTTTGTCAAATAAATAAATAAAAATCTAAAAAAAAAAAAAGGACTCATCTGGACTTGATTAAATTACACAGACTGTAGAAGACAGGGCATCTGGGAGACCTTTGCAAAACTGACTTTTTTATGTAGCTGTTGGTTGGTGTAGTGTGATTAATACAGGTTTTAGAATCACATAAGCTTGGGCACCTGGGTGGCTCAGTTGGTTAAGTGTCCAGCTCGATTTCAGCTCAGGTCATGATCTGAGGATCATGACACGGATCCTTTTGTTGGGCTCAGCGCTGAGCATGGAGCCTGCTTAAGATTGTTTCTCCCTTACCCTTGGCCCTTCCCACCCCCTGCTTTCTCATGCGCACACACCCTCTCTCTCTCTCTCAAAAAAAAAAAGAATCAGATAAGCTTTGATCTAAATCACTATCACACTAAGTAGCTGAGTGAGCTTGGGCACATCAACCAACTGCTCTGAATGTCACTATTCGTATTTGTAAGGTGAATCTAACAGAGCACAGTTAGTAGCTACAGTTAGAAGACGGGAAATACTGAACCAAAAGTTAGGCTTCGAGCCTACCGCCTAGCCCATAGCAGGTGCTCAAGAAATGAGTAATAGGAAAATGAAGCAGTCAAGACATTTTATTTATCTTAAAACATGATGCAGGGGATGAGGGCAATATAGTGTTTATATGAGAAATTACCCGTTCCGACCTTTAGGGAACCCACGCCATCCTACCTCTTTTCTAAAGTAATATTCTGTAGCCCCCTACACTTCTGAAATGGCATTAGCATCTGCCCACTCTGTTCCTCAGATTGTGGGGAAGACAGTTGTCAGCAGTATGGTAATTAACAAGAAGAGGGTAGAATTAAAGAGGAAAGACGGGGACAGGAAGTTCTTGGTTTTGCCATTCTAGAACCTTCTCCCATTCCTACCTTCAACAGAACAGGCTTCTGCCATGAAAATACAATGATTATGATATAATGGGTTCCTAAAACCTGCACTGGAGATAGATTCAAATGAGTGTGAGGGTCTCTTCTCCCCTTTTCCTCTTGAAGCAAGTTTCTTTGTCTCCTGCAGCCATGCTCAAGCCGAGCTTGTCAGCAGCAGCAGAGAAAGATTTGTGATCTGAATCTCAGGCTTGAAGTTGTTTACTGTTGAGCATATTCGGGCATCACTGTATTTTCTTCTCTCTTTAATACATTACTGGCAGTCGGATGGCTTAAAGTATCTCTGTCCAAATGGGAGCTTTTTTTTGCTTTGTTCTCTATTCCCTCTGCCTCAGACACATGGCCACCTGGCATATGCTGTGTGTTCTCTGTCAGAGACTGCCAGCTCGCAGACAAAGCCCGGGTGGACATGCGCGGCCAGAGCAGGCACGCTGGCTGCTAACTCAGTCAAGCCGCTGGTCATTCAGTCAAAAATTCGGATCAAATGGTTTCTTTGACCGAATTAACCATACGAACAGTAGATCTGTCATGTGCAGACAGAGAAAAGAACAGCACTAATTCCCAAGTTTCTTTTCAATGTCTACATCGCTGAAAGACGATCGCCTAACAATTTTGATTTTTTAAAAATTCAAGCTAGATCCTTATTGGCCGAATGCTCTCCAGTTGCTTTATAATTTGCAGAGGAAAGAGAGGGAGAAAAGCCCAAAAACTTGGTGTAAAAGACGAGCCCCCATATCTCCATTACAAGGATTTTTAGAAATTCTTACAAGGATTTTTAGAAAGCTTTGTAATAGCTATTCTAGGTATAACAGGCAGTATTCAGGACTGGAATAGTCGGGGAGGTAATTCTCTATATGTCTAAATTATAATATAAATCGTTTGGAAAGAAAAGGGAGCGAACTTGCATTTTATAAAGTGGTAGCCACACATATTTTTGGCATCCCTTTTTTCTCGAGGTGATACTTCATACCGCACAGCTTGTTTTCCACAAAGAGAAAACATAATAAAGGGGGCATCAAGGATTCAGTGTCTTAATCCCCTTGGTTTTCTAAATTTACATTTCACTATTTGGAAGATAAATTCAGTACTTTCTTGGAGCTTTAGATGGATGCACAAGTGTTACTATTTTTGCTAAGAATAATTTGTTGGCAAACATGGTACCTCTCGCTAAGTTTAGCATAAACCAGTGTATTTACTGTGACAATAAGACAGTGCTTCCTCAAGCTGGCACAGTTTGTTTTTTTTTTTTTTTTTTCATGTTCAGTAAGATTAAGCAGCAGGGGCCATTGAACTGTGTAAGAACATTGAAGCTAAGGGCTACGGTCTTGGGTCTTCAGAAGGCACAGTGTAGATTTTGGATATATGACCAGCACTCCCAAGAAAACCACAGACAGGTAACTCTAACAGAGCCATGCCCCTTCCATGGCCCAGCTGAGCAAATTTCAAAGAACACAGTCAAATGTCATAGATGGCAGCAGCTGTAGGGAAGAGGTTGCATTAAGTTTCCATCTGTGGTCAGATCAATTCAATTTTGTTGATTACCCAAAATTGACCACACTCTCTGTTGAGTGGTGGGTTTCAAAAGAGATAATGAATGACACTACCTCCAGTAAGCTTGTCTGGCTGATGCAAAGAAAGGAAATTAATTGTACCAGATAAGAAATAAACAATGCCTACTCAGTAGGAATTTTGACTGATCTCTGAATTTTCCCTTTCCCTTACCTCCATTTTCTCCAAATACTAAATTATGCAGATAGCTTCCCCTAGAATTTTATATACTCTGAATTATAGTCACCCAAATTCAGGTTGTCAAAACCCTTCTACGTTTCGTCAACATCCTACTATTTCTTTTCTTGGCTTTAAATTTGTCCATCTATGTGAATGTCTGTATCTGCATCTATATCTAGAGCTTTGGCTATGGCAGTGCCCTTTAAAATATATATGTATTTATTTTCAAGAGAAAAACAATTGTATCTGAAGTTCCATAATATCTTCCCTAAACTAACTTTTCTACTTAATTTATTAAAATTCCTTTTCCTGATAGAATATATGAGTGTTTGTGTATGGATGTGAGGACATCAATCCTTAAATATATCTATATTTTATTTCCTAGGGAAAAAATCTGAATTTATACTCATTAGCCAGATATTCATGATGTTTACCAATGTATTCTCCAAGCTGACTTTTCTAGCTTATTATAGTTCTTTACCCCGTACCCGTTTTCTCTGCAGATCAGATCCTCACACAAAGGAGATGGATTTTCAGCTTCTTGTTATTGATCACAAAGTTCACTAACCTAAGCATTTCCTCCCTTCCATTTCCATGTTTATAAATTCTATGCATTCTTTAATCTTTGTGTCAACTACATCCTATACCATGAAGTTTTTCCTGATTTTCTCAGCTCGATCTACCCTCTGCCAAACTAAGGTATAACTATTATAGTATTTTCCATCTGCTATTTTGAGTTACTACTTTATAATTGTGTTTTTAACTCAATATTTATCAAGAATTTATTGTGTTGCAGCAAGAGCTTGGGATATGAAGGTGGAAAAAGCCCTCATAATGCCTCTCGCCTCAAGATATTTGCAATCTAGTAGTGAGACAGACAGGAGAAAAAATACAATATCATGTTGATAAGACTCTGAAGCTATAGAACAACAGATGCTATTGTATAAATAAATGGCCATATTATTATCTGAAGCATTATGAAATATATGACAAATGAAAAAAATCATTGGCCTGAGAATGAAGGATGAGCAGAAGTTCACAGTGATCCACATCAGGCATAGAATGGGGTGGCATAGGGCAGTCCAGACAGATGAACACATGCAAAGGCACGTGTTTAATCACATATTTGAGGACAATGAAATAATTCAGAATGACCTGCATGGAGGGAAGAGGTGAAAAGATGGGACAGAAAGTGAGGTGTGAGAGGAAAAAAGCTTACCTTCTATTCATGAGAGTTTGGAGCTCAGTTTGTTGATGAATGAGGAGGAATATGGTCAGATATGCCTATAAGAAATGTCATTTTGAAGAAGCTATGGGATTAGGGGAACCATTTAAACAGTTATTTAGAGGGGAAAATGCGGTCAGTTTTTGAACTAAAACATAGGTTGTAGGGATAGAGAGGTAAAGATAGAAGAAAGGATTAGGAAGGTTGCTATGAATCTGTATTGAGATGTTTCATTTCTAAAACAGGAAATGCACAAGAAGTCACAGATGTGGCCCAAGTTAGAAGATGATGGCTCCAGATTGAGTGAGTTTAGTTTTCACTATTTATCCAGATATTGATGTAGAATTATTACCTCTGTTCATAGACTATTAGGTCCTTCAGTGTAGGATCTATAGCTTTTCCTTCTATACCTTTCCTGTACGTTATCAAGAGTCTTGTATTTAACAGTTGAATTGGAAATGCGTTGACCTGAGAAGGTTCTGTAGGTCTCAGAAGCAGTTGTGGTTTTGCCCGTCAGGGCCCCTTGGTTCCACAGGAGATCACTTCTGCAACTTCAAAGGCAAAGAAATTTCGAGCATTTATTCCCTTCTGCCCTAGGAACTTAGTGATGAGCACAAAGTTCTTTAAGCAAAATGTACTCTCTTTCAGACAGTGTGGAACCCCGGAAGACTTTTGCTAATTCATGCATCCTGTGAAGTAAGAACTGTTGGTTGAGGATCAGCCATGATTTTGCTAAGCCAGCTCATCAATTTCTGAATCCCAGATCCCAGGAAGTACTGAGTGGTTTTAAGTGATAAAAAATATTGATGTACTAATGTATCAAAGGTTATATCACTTCTGGTTATACTGGAGTATCCAACTTTAATTTAAATATTCCTTGAAAACATAAATTATGATTTCCTGCATAAATATATTTTGATCAATGAAACCAGGAAAATTTTTTATTGAGATGGAAAATAAGGAAGCATTAAGGGCATATCCAAGACAATACGTTTTTCAGTTTGTGTTTATCTTAGACTAACATCATGATTCATTTATGAATCTAATATAATGTGTAATATTTAAAACACAAATCAACTTTTCTTGTGTTTGCTTCTGGTCTTTTTTTGGGAAAATGACTGATTTTGTTTCTTATAGCAACTTCTGTCTAGTTTTACCAACACTGTAAAATAACATATTAGTTTTACTTATTTCTCAGGAATGAAAACACTAGTGTTTTTGAAGTGGTGGGATTTCTATTTCCCAAGAACAACTAATTCAAGTTAAGATCTTTAAAACATTTTTTTTCCTACAAAGCTATTAATCCAAATAAAGATATTTTCTAGTTCAATTTTTTGACCTCTCTGAATACCGGGAACAGGAAAAAGAAAAATGTAATTGAACAAATTGAGGCTTTTTTTTTTCTTTTTTGTTTTCCTGAAAATCTTATACAAACTTGAAAGGACAAATAATTTGCCAAATAATTGTTGCAGTATTTAATTTTTAGACTTGTTTGTAATAACATGATACATTATTCTATTGGGATACAGTTGTCATAGATTTTTACACATGAACAATATGGTAATTTATGGTAATTCAACGTAATAAAAAAGAACGGGGGGGGATATAAAGAGAATATTTAGATACATTTTATGTATCTCTTACATGATACATACACAAGTAAGTTTTATAATAGAAAGCTAGTCAAGGAATAAGACTAGAAAATTCAAAACAGGTGATATCCATGATAATTGTGGATAATTAGGACAGAATTCCTCCACAGAGCATAGCCCAAATTTCTGTTGGCTCACCTATTAAAGCAGCTGAGTCAGATCTACAAAGAAGTGAGATGCAGTTTTATTGCCCTTGTTTTTAATCTTGTTTTGATTAAGACTGATCCCTCCCAGGCTAAAAAATGTTCAATTCTGCCGCTCAGATTTTAGGAAGTTATGCAGTCCTATAAGAGATACTGATGAAAAAAATTCACCAAAAACATATTTTCCTGTATGGGGATAAAACTAGCATACCAACTAGTAATTGTAATATTGTAATTGTAATTGAATATGAAAATCAGTACATTTTTCTCTTTAGGAAATGCTGATATTAACTTCAGAGCAAGATTTGAAACTAGTTTTTTCATTTCCTAGTCAAGAAACCCACAGTTTCAGGAGGGTCCCCATGGAAAACAAAGCATTTAGTTTAATGGATAAAAGAAACACAGTAAGGCATTACCAAAATGGCACAGTATAGCCATAGTCCATGTTTCCAGAGGACATACAGAGATTGTATTTGAGGTTGTAGTCTTTTTTTTTTTTTTTTAAAGATTTTATTTATTTATTTGACAGAGAGAGATCACAAGTAGGCAGAGAGGCAGGCAGAGAGAGAAAGGAGGAAGCAGGCTCTCTGCCGAGCAGAGAGCCCGATGTGGGACTCGATCCCAGGACCCTGAGATCATGACCTGAGCCGAAGGCAGCGGCTTAACCCACTGAGCCACCCAGGCGCCCTTGAGGTTGTAGTCTAATTCTCAAGAAACTTCATTCAATGTACATTTTGAGACAAAAGCTATCTATAAAAGTCACAGTCATCCTTCTCTTGCTATTAAGGGAAATACCCAGGTATCAAATCTTGCTTAGACAGAAAACAAAAATGCTATTATTATATTTTTTGGCCATGCAAATATTTTCTTGTATAAGTGGTATGATCTTATGCATAGGGCATTTATTCTCTTTGGGAAGAGCTATTGACCTTTTAGATAGAGATTTTGTACCTTTGCCTGTTTTTCTCAATTGCTCACTTATATCAAGGCAGGAGAATTTAGAAGGGATCACTCGCTGAGATGGCTGCCCCTGACCTTCCACCTCATATCTTTTCTCATATCATGGGGAGTCAAGATAGAACAATATCTGAGCTCATTTTTGTATAGAGTGCTGTAGTATGTGTTCTGGAAATCATCAAGGAAGTAAGATCTTACTCTAAGGAGTTAATTCCATAGACTGCAGAGACAGGAGACAGAACTTAGGTACATAGCTATAAGACTAACATAAATCATGCTACATCATGAATTGCCAAACCACTTAAAGGAAGAAATACTTCACTTACAGTTTTAATTGCGCTAAACTTTACAATGAACAGAACATTTCCTGGGGCTTACCAAAGACCACATCACAATCTACAGAAGAGTAAAAGGTACTTTTTATAAATTTAAATATATATATATTAAAATATAGTCATGATTTTGTTATCATCATGAGGCCTAAAAGGATAGTCCCGTGTGTGTGTGTGTCTGTGTGTGTCTATGTTTAGGGGGCCATCCTGTTGTCATCGAGTTTTGAATCCCTTTGAAAAAGTGGTATTTCTTGAGTTTTCTAATATTTATTCTTTACATGCCTTGAATTACGTAATTCGAGAATTGGAGAAACAGCTATTCGTTATTTGTGTGTTGCAGGGAAGCTGAGGACAGGGTACTGATAAACAGGTTGACTAATGGCTGGACTCCAAAACTATTTTCCCAAGCCACAGTTTGATAAATACTGTATTAAATCATAGACCCACAGAATATTAGAGGAGGGAGGAATTTGAAGATCACCTAATCTAGGGCCACCTTTTTTTCCACATGTGGAAAGAAAGCCCAGAGGATTAAGTGGCTCATCCATAGCCACAGACAAGTTAGGAACTGACCCTGAACGAAAACCCGTATCTTCTATCCCCTGGTTTGTTTTGTTTTTCCAGATTATTCTAGTTCTCTGTTATGTCTTAGTTTTTTGAAAAGGTACTATACCTGCATTGTTCAAAACTTATAAAAGGCAGAATGAGAAATATATTTTTCACTCCTTGACTATTTTACCAGCTTCCCATCAACCCCTCTCTGAACACTACCTTAACCAGGTGACCTCCTTCAAAACAATGCTCAAAATCACCTTCTCATTGAGGTTTCTCTTACCTCCTCTGCTTACAGGAGGCCATACCCCAGCACTCTTCTCAAATATCTCCATAGCCAATCATTTTCTACCATATTATATATTTTCCTCCTTCCACTTTCTGTTTATCTCTCTATGCTAGAAAATGAGACACACAGAAGAAGGAGTCTTTGTCTATTTCTTTAACTACTATATCCTCAGTGCTTGGTGGGGGTTCAATCAAAATTTGCTGGATTGAATTAAATTGTGAATAACTGTGTGCCTAACTGCTAGTGTGTTTAGTACATTTATGCTTGAATATTCTATGATTTCTGCCCTCTGAATAATGACGTTATGCTAGTTAGGACATGGATATTCATATCTATTACACCTTCATTGTGAACTGTACCTTACATGATTGTAAAGTTCCCCCTTTTGTATCACTTCATGTTTTCACTACGAGTTCCATCGTAGTTGATAATAAAGTCATGCCTCTGCTTCTTTTTTTTTTTTTTAAAGAATTTGAGGTCTTTTTTTTTTTTTTTAAATTTATTTATTTATTTATTTGACAGAGAGAGATGACAAGCAGGCAGAGAGGCAGGCAGAGAGAGAGGAGGAAGCAGACTCCCTGCTGAGCAGAGAGCCCGATGCAGGGCTCGATCCCAGGACCCTGAGATCATGACCTGAGCCAAAGGCAGCGGTTTAACCCACTGAGCCACCCAGGTGCCCCATGCCTCTGCTTCTTTTGATTGGCATTTGCATGCTACAATCTTGGCCATCTTGAAATTTTCTTATTATCTTGCTGTGATTCTATTCTTTTCTATTCTATTCTGAAAGTATATTTTCACCACGTGGTCTCTTTCATTTTGGTATATTGATGGGATGTATGTGTATATGGTGTGTGCTTGCACATATATTTAATGTTTAGGAATATTTAGAGTTTATTCCTATTGCTATATTTGTAATTTTGACACCCTTTTTATTGATTTAGACAGTGTCCAGTAGCTTCCTATAGTAATAAAATTATTATTGTGTTTTTAAATTTTTAAGGGTTTTATTTATGTATTTAGGAGAGAGAAAGAGAGACAGAGCATGAGCTGAGGGGGAGGGGCAGAGAGAGAGCAGGGAGCCTGACGTGGTGCCAGATCCCAGGACTCTGGGATCATGACCTGAGCTGAGGGCAGATGCTAAACCAACTGAGCCATCCAGGCATCCCCATGATAATAAATCAGTACATTTTTCTCTCTCTTCCAACGTTTGATTATCTTTTCTACTCTTTATCTTCATACTTTAAATATACATAAACTTATATTACTTGACTTGCCAAATTTATATGATATATTTAGCTTTCTGGTATTTTAGATGAGACAATCAGAAAAACTTTTTATATGGTCAGTTCAGTTTTTACATTCCCCAGTGAATGTTTGTGTCATATGTATTACAAGAGGTTGAAAAAATGGTAAGAAATGGTTATACAAATTAGGGGAATGGATAATCCTTGTGTATTGATTTCCTATTGTTGCTGTGACAAATTACCACAAACTTAGTGACTTAACCCAAATTTATGATCTAACATTCTAGAGGTCTCTGATTGTGGAATCAGTCTCACTAGTCTACAGTCAAGATTTTGGTACGGTTGGGTTCCTAAGTGCAGCTTTAGGGGAGAATCTGTGCTCTTGCCTTGTCCAGCTTCTCGAGCTTGCCTTCATTTCTGGACCATGGCCCCCTTCTCCATTTTCAGAGCCTGAAGAGTAGTATCTTCAAATATCTCTTTGCTTTGTATCACACTACCTTCTCTAACTCTGATCTTCCTGCCTCCATATTATAAGGACCCTTGTGGCTATTTCTGGGCATACCTAGATGACCTGGAATAATCTCCCCATCTCAAGACCCCTAATTCAGTCACATTAACAAAGACGTTTTGGTGCTGCAAGGTAGAATATTCACAAGTCCCAGGATTAGGATATGGACATCTTCGAGGGGGCATTTTTTCAACCTAACAATGAATAATATCAGACAGTGGCAAAATATTTGGTAAAACCATCCCTTACTATACATTGAAAATTTTTTTTTTTAAAGATTTTATTTATTTATTTGACAGAGAGAGATCACAAGTAGGCAGAGAGGCAGGCAGAGAGAGAGAGGAGGAAGCAGGCTCCCCACTGAGCAGAGAGCCCGACGCGGGACTCGATCCCAGGACCCTGAGATCATGACCTGAGCCGAAGGCAGCGGCCCAACCCACTGAGCCACCCAGGCGCCCTACATTGAAAATTTTTAAGTGGACCTAATTATCTTGTGATCTCAGGCAGAATGGAAGGTTGGGCAACATGATTTCAGGCAGAATGTCAGAAACATATTTTGGTTACTTTTAGCTACAAATGATAAAAATACAAGAAAGTGATGAGGTCAAAAAAGTGAGGGCTTTTTAAAAATATTAATCTTTAAAAAAATTGAGGTATAATTTGACATATCACATTACATTATTTCTGTGTACAACATATTGATTCAATATTTGTATATATTGCAAAATGATCACCATAATAAGTCTAGTTAACAGGTATCACCATGCATAATTACAATTTTTTTCTTGTGATGAGAATTTTATCCTCTTAGCAACTTCCAAATATGCAATATGATATTTCCTATAGTCACTGTGCTGTACATTACATGTCTAGGACACTTATTTTATACCTGAACTTTCTATCTTTTGAGCCTATTCTTCCATTTCAGGAAGGCTTTTTTCAAAGCTAAGATTCAAGAGAACTCACATATTTCTTAAGCCTCTGCCACAAGCATAAAATCATGCCTGACCAGCTAGTCCACTGTCCCCATCCATATGATAACCATTTGGAGAAGATCTGGACCCAGACCTTCTTCCTGAAGCAACTCTGCCCCAGCCAAACCGCAGATTCTTGCAAATTAAAGATTGTTGGCTTAACCACTGATTTTTTGCATGTTTGCAACAATGGGCAAATATGTGTATATTTTTAAAAATTTATTATTTATAATATTTTATTATATGTAATGGTTTTACAAATACTATATTTTACATAGTTATAATTTATTTTTCATCTATAAATGATATTCATTGGCTCCCAGATATATCAGAAGAGACGATCGAGCAATTCTCCTTCCAGTCTTTCCTTACCTTCGCTTTCCTATTTATTATCATTTTTTTCTTGTCAGGTAATATACCTTGGCCTGCTCTGACATTAACTGTAATCTTTGCATTTGTTTTGTAGTTAAATATATTCTGTGTTTCTTCTAGTTATCTTGCCATGTTTTCACCAGTCTTAATTAGCCAGTCTCTTTCTCTGGCAGTTTTCTTAAAAAGGTCTCTTGGGAATAAAATTCCATGTTTCTTGCATGTTTAAAATAATTATCTGCAACTTTCATACTTCAGTATGGCTTGTCTGAATGCAAAATCCATGGTCCATGCCTTCTCTCTGAAAATGTATTTTAGGTAACTTCCAGTATGGAAAGTTACTGTGGAGAAATTTGATACCAGTTTGAATTGTTTTTCCCTTTACAAGTGTGAGAATTTGCTGGTCTCTGTCTCTTCAGTGTCCAGTCTTCTTAATGGACTATGTCTTGGCCTGTTCTAGGTCAGTTTTTTTATGACACACAGTGTTCTTTTTTGTTATGAAATGACAAATCCTCTTTCATGATTTTTTTTTATTGTGGTTAAATATACATAACATGAATTTTATCATTTTGACTATTTTTTAAGTGTACAGTTCAGTAGAAATAAGTAATTTTACATTGTGCAACCATTACCACCATCCAGTTCCAGAATTTTTTTCATCTTCCCAAACTGGAACTCTGTATCCATTAAACAAAAATTTCCATATTCCCTCCTCCTCTACCCCTGTCAACCAGCATCCGCAGACTTACTTTCTGTCTATGAATTTGGCTACCTTAGACATTTCACCTAAGTAGAATCAGACAGTATTTTCCTTTTATGATCTTTCATGTGTTTTATGAAATTATGCCTTTGAGTATGTTTTTCCATTTTTTATTTTGTTTTGTTTTGCTTTCCTCAAAGGGACTTCATCAGGGACTCTAGGCATATATTGGAGAGACATCTACCTAATTTAAATAGCTAGTATTTTAGGTTATTTTTAATACTTCATGTTTCATTTTTCATTTCTCTATTCTCTCTCTTACTTTTTACTAAATTTTTCTTCTTTTTTAACAACAGTCCTTCTTTGTGACCCTCATATTTCCCCTTATTTTACAATGATCTTTTTCTACTTCTTTTCTGAAGATAGTTCCTTTCATATCCAAATTTTCTTGACACGTTTTACCTGATTTCTTTATTTGTGTTTCTAGTCAAATTTTATAAAGGCTCTTATTTCATTAGTTTTGGGGTTTTGTTTTTGGTTTCTTTTCTCAATTCATGCAGAAATATTTATTCACATTTTTATAGGCACCATGGCATTGTGTTTACTCTGTGGTATGATTTATGCTTCATTTTCTTTTTTTAAAGATTTTATTTATTTGACAGACAGAGATCATAAGTAGGCAAAGAAGCAAGCAGAGAGAGAGGAGGAAGCCAGCTCCCTGCCGAGCAGAGAGCCCGATGAGGGGCTCCATCCCAGGACCCTGGGATCATGACCTGAGCCAAAGGCAGAGGCTTAACCCACCGAACCACCCAGGTGCCCCCATTTTCCATATTATTTTCAGATAGATGGTCTTCCAGTTCCTTTTGTATTACTCATCATTGAATGAGTTGAAGTTTTTCTAGACCAAGATATTATCAGAAAGTTTCTGTAGGGTTAGATATTCTAAAGTGTTCTTTAAAATTTCAAAATCCAGATTCCCTCTCTTCTGACAAATATCTTTTTTTTTCTTTTCTTTTTAAGATACTATTTATTTATTTATTTATTTGAGAGAGAGACAGAGATAGCAAGAACTGGGAGAAGAAGGAGAAGATTCTGTGAGCAGAGAGCCCCAACGCAGGCCTCGATCCCAGGACCCTGAGATCATGACCTGGGCCCAAGGCAGGCACCCCCTGACAAACATCTTTCTAGACTACTTTTTGCAAAATTTCTCTCCTGGGAAGCTTTTGTTATTTCTCCCTCCTCTGCTTTTTTCATCCAAACCATGGCAGGTTGGGGCTGGTGGCAGGTTGGCCATAAATGTTGCTCAGACCTGTTCCACTCCTGTTACTGCAAAGAGTGGGTACACTTTTTACAATCTATAATGAGCCACTCACCTCAGGAAATAAACTTTTGCTGACGCTTTCTGATATATGCTACCACTAAGCAATTCTATAACTCCCATATCATTCTCTGTAATTTCTTCTGTGTAGCTTCTCCTCAATACATACATTTCAATTTCCCTTCCTAGTTTTTCTGAAAATGCAGTTAGAGGGGTCTTTATTGTCATCGTGGCATTTGCATGATTTTTAGGAGAAAGGGAACTCATGCTAACTTACAAAGGGAGATTCCCTTATTCATTCCTTAACTGAGCTCCAAAAAGTAGTGTGTTTCAACTTAGGAAATAAATAGCCTTCATATTTTATACAGTACATAAGGTTAGGTTCTATGACATTATCTTTAGTGAACTTCATGGATCGCTTCTACTATTATCTTTGTATTTATCTTTTTATTTATTTCTATCTTCCTGAGAGTGCTTATTACAGTATCTGTTGCATTAAGTGCTTGACCTATATTTGTTGGAATCTAATAGATGACTGAATAGTGGATATTACATATCAAAATAATGATGAATTTTTTATGCTCATCTTACATAAAATATGAGAAATTCTCTCCTTATCCAAGAAAATTTTGCCTCCTCAATTAGTAGACAAATTTACCTAACCAGTCAACACTGTATCTACCCAACCATTTCTTAATTGATTTTTGTTAAATATATTTTTAAATATAGTCATTGATAGACCACAAACTGAGTCAACAGTAGTACTGACATATAAGGATAAGTCCTATGTGCTATGAGAAATGCATTTACCTCACCATAAAAATTTAATTTGAAGTGCAGAATAAACCAAACCATGGTATAATCAATGTTTTATAATTGTATCTGAATCTGAGAATTAGCATAATCATTTATTTGCAACATTTGAATTTATCTGTTCCTTTCATCTAGTTCAACATTTTACATGGTTTCACACTATGGAAATGATCTGATCAATAAAGAATTGAAACTGATATTTTCTTAGTAGAGGACACAACATGCCCTTTATATGGACTTTCCCCAGCAGTTCAATGATTGTTTGTTATAACTTTTTTAGTTTTCTTGTTCTATCTTTATGTAACATTTAAAATGACATGACATTAGAGATACAATTTGTGTAATTACAAAGACTTTTCTAATCTCCGGATTTATACTGATATGTAATCTTCTCAAAATGAAATAAAAGCCCTTGGTTAGTATGCTGGGTAAGAAGATATCAATTTTCAATTAAAATGCCATATAAAGTAACCCCACTGAGCATGAACACTGTATTTTGTGTTAATTATCTTAATTTAATCACTTTTTATTAATCTTAATACTTAACAAATGATATATCTGCAATGAATTTTTTAAGAAGCTTTGCAGAGGTTTATCATCACTCCCCTCATCTTGAATTTGATTATAATAAACATGAAATGTAACAGTATTTTACATTCTTCATCTCTGCATATTTTAGAAAAATTTCCATTTCCATTTCTTAAGAATAAAAATATTTTGTTGATGAAAGCTAAGAATATCAATTTTTAAACATGATATTATTATTAATATTTATTATTTCTAGGACATTTACAATGTTAAATACAGAGGCTTCATTTTCTTTATTTCCATGTAAGAAAGAATACAGTATTTCTTTATAACCCATTTGCCGTACAAGGAATATATGTACACATATCTACTTAGCTGAAGTCCAAAAGTAATACAGGTTTCCAATTGAGGTGTAAATAACACACATGTTGTATTAGAAACTGTTAAGAGTTCAGGCGTAACAAATAGCATGGAGGACAAGGGGTGTTAGAGAGGAGAAGGGAGTTGGGGTAAATTGGAAGGGGAGGTGAACCACGAGAGACTATGGACTCTGAAAAACAATCTGAGGGGTTGGAAGTGGTGGGGGGGTGGGAGATTGGGGTACCAGGTGGTGGGTATTATAGAGGGCACGGATTACATGGAGCACTGGGTGTGGTGAAAAAATAATGAATACTGTTTTTCTGAAAATAAATAAATTGAAAAAAAAAAGAGTTCAGGCTCCATAATTTATCTATTTCCATATTCTATAGACTACTTTCCATAATGTCTATGTGTATGTGTGTGTGTGTGTAAATTTATCTTTAAATTTAATGTTAATTTAATATGTTCAAAAAACTTCGAACTGAGAAAACTTAAGTACCCTACCAAAATCTACATTAATGTCATTAGGATTACTCTTGGTTACTGTGCAAGACAGTGTCTAAAATGGCCCCAATTATCACTGTCCCCTAGTACTCACCCCTCTGTAATTCCCTTCCCCCAAGTAGTTTGGGCTAATCAATTTACTTTTGTCTATTCCTTTTTTTCCTCCATCTTTATTGAGGTACAACTGACAAATAAAAATTATATATGTTTAAGGTGTATAACTTCCTACGTTGATACACATATGGTGTAATAATCACCACAGTCAAGCTAATTAAAATAGCCACCATCTCAATAGTTACTTTTTGTGTGTGTATATGTGGTGAGGGCATTGAAGATCTATCCTCTCAGCGAATTTTAAGAATGTGATGCAGTATTTAATTCTAGTCATATTATTATACATGAGATTTCCAGAAATTACTCATCTTAAGTAATGAACTTTTGACCCCTCAATCAACATCTCCACATTTTCCCCATTCCCCAGCCCCTTCGTCACCCCCTTCCACTCTGCTTCCATGGGTTGGACTGTTTTAGCAGTAACAGGATAACACTTCCAAGATTAGGTTTTGAAAAGACAGTGCCTTCCACCTGCCATTTCTATCTTTCTCTCTTTGCCAGCAGTTCTACCAGGCTGTCAGCAGTCCTGTGGGGAGGGCTTGGTAGCCTGGTAAGGAAATGAGACCCTCCATTTCAGCAAACTGCAAGATCTTGAAGCTTTCTGAGAACCACTGGAACGAGTTTCGAAGCTAATGTGTTGAGTCCCATTTGAGTTCTGAGATATAGCCTTGACCTCCAGCTTGACAGCAACCTCATGAGAAACCTTGGAGCCAGAGGCACACAGTTAAGTTGTGTCCAGATTCCTGACCTATAGAAGCTATAATGTAGTAAATGTTTGGTTGTTTTAAGGTGCTGGGTTTAGGAGTAATTTGTTATGTAGCAGTAGACAACTAATAGAATCACCAATAACTTCAACCTCCCTAAAGCAGGAAATTTTTCTGATACAAGATTACTAAGCTAACTTTCCAGAGGCTATAGACAAGTGTTGTTTCACAAATATAAGATTCAATGAATCATCTATTCCCAACGTTCACATTTAAAAGTATATTTTCCAACATAAATTTTGGAAGTTAGTAAAATGGAAGGAAAAAACCTCTTTTATAACACTTGAGATTATCATGAACTATATATGTGTGTGTGTGCATATATATATATATATATATATATATATATATACTTTCTTTTCACTGATGTGCAGCTGGTTTCAGAGTGGTATCAATGTTTATTTTCATCTCACTTTTTTCAAAGCTCTGGATCCATGCATATAACTACCTACTCAACATCTCTACTTGAATGCTTTGAAGTTATCTCAAATTTAACATGTTTATAGCGAATATGATTATAATGAGGTCTTTTCCTTTTCCAGACCTGCTTGTTTCCTCCCTTAGTGAATAGTCTCATCATTCCTCCATGTCTGCACTCCAGAAAGTGGGGAGTTATCTATGACAGTTTTTACATTAAGAAGGAAACAGGTTAATTTGCTTCAACAAATAATAACTAATTTAGCATATGTTAGGTAACATAAGAACACATTTCTCTTTCACATGGTTTCTAAATAAGTGGTCCTGGGTTGTGGGGCAGTTTTGCTGTCATTGGTATATTACCTCTATTTCTGGGTTCAAGGCAGTTTTTTTCAGTGCTGACCATCTCTAGAGAGAAAGGCAGGGTAATAAAACACATGTAGCGTTTGTCACTATTGCTCACATGCTCCTGGCTGGAGCTTGGTCACAAGAACACATCAAACTACAAGGGAATTGTAATCTGAGGAACATAATCTCTAGTTGATTGGACATGAGCCTAACAACAATTGGAATGGGTTAGCAAGGTTTGGAATTAAAATTGTAGATTCTTAGGGCAGACTGACTGGGTTCAAATCCTACTCACCAACTGTGTGATCTTTCATGAGTTCTTCTCTCTGTATCAGAGTCCTCATCTGGGAAAGGTGAATGATCTCATCTACTTCAGAGAAAGATATGTATGAAGTATTTAAAACTGTGCCTGGTACCTTTAAGTGTTTCTCAGTGAAAAGATACGATATTAAGCAAGAGATAATGGATATTGGTGAATAGCAAGTACTTCAACTTCAATTCCCCTCATTTATTCTATGTATTTAATCTACCGCCAAATTTTGTTGATTTTTCTTCTTAAACTGTCTCCATGTCTATCTACGGCAACCTCCTTGAATCTACATTTCCTTCCCTCTACTCTGAACTCTGCTCTTCACACTGTAAGAAGACTCTTTTCAGACAGAAAGCATGATCATTTCAGTCCATCAGTCATTCTCCATGATTTCTCAAAGCTTCTTCCTTTTTAGAATAAAGGAAGGAAAGAAGGAAGGGAGAGAAGGAGGGAAAAAGAAGGATAGAAGGGAGAGAGGGAAAGGTGAAAAGGAGGGAGGAGGGAGCTTCACTTTACTAATATAGAGATTTTAAATAGACACATTTACTTGATTTTAGTAACTACAGGCATGGCATAAAAAAAATCATGAATTTTTGAAATACTTCCCACTAAGAAGTAGTACCTGTGTCATCTCCCCTTGAATCTTTGACAAATTCAATATGGCAGAAATGATGGTGTGCCAATTTAGGAGAACCTTAAGAAATGGGAATCTTTTTGTCTCATAGAACACTCTTTTTTCAAACTCTGAGCTACTATGGAGGAAATCTGACTCCCCTGAGACTATGATTAGGTGGTGTAATTCCAGCTGAACCCAACATTCCAGTCACCCCAATCAAGAAACCAGATATCTTGGACTATTGGGGCTCCTAATACAGAATATCATAGAGAAGGTGGCTTAGAAACAAAGGAAATTTATTTCTCACAGTTTTGGAAGTTAGAAATTCCAAGATCAAGTTCCAAGCAGATTCAGTGTCTGGTAAGGATCCTTTTCCTGGCTTATAGATGGTCATTTTCTCTTTGTGTCATCACATGGCAGAAGGGGCAAGGGAACTCTCTGGGGTCTCTTTTATGAGAGTGCTGATCTCATTCATGAGGGTCTCATCCTTGTAACCTAACTGCCTCCCAAATACCTCACCTCCAAATACCATGATACTGAGGGCTAGAATTTCAACATGTGAATTTTGAAGGGACACACACATGCAGTTTATGGCACTAGATATGTGAATGAATTTGTCTTGTACCCTCCAGACAAGCCCATAAGCTCGCTGAACTCCCTGGAGACATTCATCAACACCATAGATAACAGAAGATCACTCAGTTGAGCATTGACTAAATGCTTGGCTCACAAATTGTGAGATATTATAAAATGATTATTGTTTTAAGTTGCAAAGTTTCAGAGTTCTTTGTTAAGTAGCAGTAGCTGATAGGAACTTAACAGAAAACAGGTTTTTCCCAGAATTATCGTGAAACCTCTAATTATTTTATAGTAACTGTAGGTCAAAATTCACCTAAATTTACTAAAGATGTATAGTAGAACCCACTAAGGTAATACAAGTATATAATCATTTAGGTCTCCCATTTTTTTTCCCCTTCTGGAGAAATCTCTCCCAAACCCTTATTTGGGATTCATCAATGGCAAGTTTGGTTAACTGCATCTTTTGCCAATAGCTTTGCCTACAGGTTTTCCTCTTTATTTCCAAATTCAATATAGATGAATTTTAAATACACATCTGAGTGAGCACCTTATAAAAATGTCCATCTAGAAGAGGGTCAGAGAAAGATGGAGGAAATGAAATAAAAGCTAGAGATACAAAAATGTCTAGCGGTTAACTTATAAGCTGCTATATGCTACTTTAAGCCCTAAAGTGGATTTCTATTTGTCTCAACTTCCAAAGTGTAACCAATTTCATCTTATATATTTTTTTAATCTTTGAGGAAAAGTTATCCCAACACTTGCTGTTTTAATATTTTTCCAATGAAGAACTAAGGATACCAAAGTGTTAAAGGTTGAATACTAATTAGGTTGACTTTTTTCCTTGAAGTTTTATTCAGGAAGTGAGATTTCAAATCAACTAGATTCTTTGCAGTATCTAAATCTGTGTATTGTACTCCACTGACAAGATGCTCTGGTGCCCTTAAGAATCCACTGATGTTCATCCAAACAGACAGAGTTCACTTCAATATCTCTGCAAATACAAGTATTTATAAAAATTTCCTTCCTAATTGTCCCTCATAAGTTTAGGTTTTTTTTTTTTTTTCACATAATCACCAAAATTATCCCCTGAATAATCGTGGACAGTGGCTTTCTCAGTGGCATAAAAGAACCTAACATTTAATATTTCTGAGGGCAAACTAATTTTTTGACTCACAAATATATTTTAAATTTAATTATCTTACAGTACTCATCCATAAGGTATTCTTCCTTCTTCCTCTTCTTTTTAAAAATCTCTTCTTCAGTTATTTTCTACTATTTCTTGAATTTCCAGCAGCTTTTCTTTTTTGTGATTTCTTTGCATTTTAAAGAACTTCATTTATAAATCTAGTGACCAAGCATAAGGCCTGTAACCAAAGTACACAGTATCTGGTTCTCTTTTCAAACAAATAAGAAAGTATTTCTCTTTGGAATGATCAAAGGGCCAGGACAGTTGGCAACTTTCAAAGCATGATTATGGGTTAAACATTATCCCATTCTTTCTAAGGCCAACTGCTGAAAGAATTCTTTGGCTAAGAAAGAGTCTCACTCTTTTTGGATGAGGTTTATGTTTTAATTTTATTTATCTGGACAGTTATAAAATGCACTTCTTTCTTGTGGTTCACAAATAATAAATTTCCAATATATATGTCAATGGTAGAATGAAAACATTAAAATTCATAGTACATTTTCCAGGAACCAAATAGCTGGCAATCTGCTAAGGTATCCACAGTTAGAAACCACAACTGAAAGGTTGGTGGTGATCCCCAACCAACAGCAAGTGCTAGCAGGTTTTCTCTCCAATGTCTTTCATGAAAGATAGATCTAGCCACTCCATAATTGTAAATCCTCGCTTCCCTTCTAACAAAAGTATCTGAAAAGCACCAGGATAGCACCTATAGCAAAAATAGTCACCCATCTAATTTATATGAAAACAAAACAAAACAAAACCTTCTTGTAACCTTCTAAATGAGTCAGCCACATCATCTTCTATAGATGACTTCTTTCTTCTCTTAGCTTTCTGGTAATATTTTACCTCCTTTCAGAAATCAGGGACACATTCATGCACTAGGAGGAAGAAAAAAAAGAACCCCTTATTTAATTCTAATTAGCTGAGGTTTTTGCTAAAGAATTTTTGAAAAAAAAATAGAGAATAAAAGTAGGTAGGCCTCGAATTATTGTGCTACTGAAATTCATTTACAGTGGTTAGGTAGCATTTAACTCACTTGTGTCTGCTAAGAAAAATTAGTATTGCTTGCTTAAGAAGGCATTTTGGTCAAGTAGCAAAACTAATCTTTTTCCTACTAGGTGCAGAGCCTTGGCTTTGAAGCTATGGGAGGAACTTCTAGTTATAAAATAAATAACGTATGGGGATAAAAAGTATAGCATAGGGAGTATAGTTAATGGTGTCATAATAACATTGTATAGATATGATAACCAGACTACCATGGTGAGCACTGTGTAAGGTATAGAATTATTGACTATATTATACACCTGAAACTAACTTAACATGGTATGTCAACAATATTTCAATTAAAACCATGAAACAATCTGTGGTCTTGATGTATTTTAGAAGAGAAAAATCTCTACACATGATAGTACATAAGAGAGGTCTTTCATGTTGACCAGTTCTTTCAAAGATAGAGAAGAGTAGAAGAAAGAAAAGACATCAATTGCATTTAACTTGGATTTATGTCTTGGAGTCAGAATGGCTTGAAATCAAATCCTGGGTAAGCCCATGGCAGCTGGCATTGCCTTGGGGCCTGTTACTTAATTTCTCTAAGCCGCTCTTTACCTTTTTAATGGGGATCAAAGAACACATTTCTCCAGGTGACCATGAATATTATATTAACGGAGTAAAACAAATTCTGAACAGCATGTTTTACATTACTTAACTAGGAGTTTAAGTTTTATAAAAACTTATTTTACTGAACTGGAACTGACAACACCTTAGTAAAAATTTAATAGCTAACATCAGAATGGGAGTGTTCTTAAAGTGACATTTCCCCAAACAGAACTTTTGCTAAGCTTAAATTGCCAAGTTATTAAAAAAAGATACAGTTGGTTAACATACTAAAATTTAAAACCAAAACTTGAAAAAATGTTTCAAGATGATTGAGTTTTATCTGATTGTTTAGTGGGGCAATTTACAGCTACCACTGAGTGCAAAATTGGAGATACAGGTAAGCAGTGCCTTAGTGCATGCCAATGACAGATGTTTGTAATCAAACTAAGCTAAGTACAACTTTCTGAATTTCCTGGATTTATGTTATTTGAAAAAAAAAATCAGTGTGAGACCTTGTTAAATGTGGATTTATTTGGAGTGATATGAAAGGGCCAACAAAATGTAATGTAACTATAACATTGTAATTTGAAAAAATTAGAGCTCAGTTGTGTCTGGATCATGTGTATATTGGTACTTGAAACTGCCAAGTAATATTGTAAGCTTTTCATAGAATATATAAAACATGGTTCGACATAATTTTCAGGGGTGAGTGTTTCCAATTGTCTGATATGTTTCTTCTTGATTATTCTTAAACTAAACTTGTTGCACTTCAACTTCAGTTATAAGATTAGTAAAAGCGGAAGGTATTAAATATCTGTGTCTCAATGTCCAAGCTCCTTTAAAGGATTACAACTCAATACTGAAACACCCTGTGATAAAATAGTATTAATAAGGAGAACAGCAACAAGTGAAGCAAACTATAAAAGAAATAGTGGACCTGATTTATAAAAATAAGTTTCTTTGTATTCAGTATTCAATATACTAAAATAATGATAGCTAGCAAACTTATCTGCTCTTTCACCTAGAAATCACTCGTTGCTCCTTTAGCCATTGGTCAAAAAGAAATAATATGTAAGAATTATTCAGTAATATCATATTCTACCCATGTATCCTTATCTAATTATAATCTTTATTATCATACCACTTTCCCCCAAAGCTAGAGGGGGATTAGAAACAGGGGAAAGGGAGGAAGATGACTAATGAAACATAGAAGTTTCTTCATGGCTTAGTTAAATAAAATCCAATCTTATATCCCCAAAATTAAAATTTCTAGATCTTTGGGGAACACTGTCATTGACATACATGGCTTAGAGTGACAATATAAGCATGGGAGACAGGAAGAAAAATCACTGAGATCAAGAAGATGAAAATAGGAGCGCCTGGGTGGCTCAGTGGGTTAAAGCCTCTGCCTTCAGCTCAAGTCATGATCTCAGGGTCCTGGGATAGAGTCCCACCTCAGGCTCTCTGCTCCACAGGGAGCCTGCTTGGTCAAGACGTTGGTCTGTTGCATAGCAGTCTCCTGAAAGGTGTATATATATATTTTAATGATATTTGCTAAAAACAGAAAAAAATCTTGTTCTAAAGTAGATTTCCAAACATTGTAGGGCTCTAATGGTGCAAAGTTGAATGTCAAAAGTTTGATTTTGGCCAAAAGGAAATAAATTTTTAAAGCTTTGATTTGATAGTTAAATTCAAACCACAGTTGGGTCAACATTAAGCACATAAAATGTAGTTATAATATAAGGGAAAAAATGACTAATGAATTGTGTACATATTTTACTAATTTCAAAATAAGTGGTAATGTTGAACTACAAAGGTGGCCTTCTATGAATTATATTCAAATCTGCCTATAAGACAGTTATATACTTATCTGCATCTGTGTAAGGAGAAATGCTGGGAAAAGTGAAGGAGAAAACTAGTTCCAGAAAACGTAGAAATTCAAGTCAGGAAATCATTACCACTAGTGGTCACACATAATAATCAGTTGGGAAAAGTGTCCAGTCATGTGTAGCAGGGTGATGAATGGGCAGTTTCACTAAGATGGCGGCTCTCTCTCCACTATCTGCTCTCCTCAAAGATAAAGATCCTGAATGAACACAGTTGTTGCAGGGAGGTGTTAAGGGAGTTAAATAATGAACTGAAGTGGGCATCATTTGAGCAGCTGTTGATAAGTGTGGCAGTGACAAAAAGAGGCAGTGGAGGAAGAACCAGGGGGTGGCAATGGAAAGAGGAAGAGACTACTAGATCTCTGGAATGGACAGAAGGAGAATTCCTTCCTAGCTCCGGGACCTCTGAAAGGCTTTAGGCTCCCTGGTGAGTCATAGAAGGAAGTCAAAGTAGAAGCTGCTTCCATGCTTTTGTCTGGTTAGTAGGGAATGTCGCTCACTATGTGAGCTATGAGTGTGAAACCATCTTTAAGGTAGAACTGATTTGGTAACACAGGCTTGGAATTTTTTGAAGGTTTAATGCTTGGAAAAACATGGAGGAGGTATTATTTATAAAACATTTACCTATTTGCCTTAATTCCTAGAACATAATAGATAATTGTTAATGGTTAGTTCCTTTCCCTTTTATATATGCAATAATATATGTTATTTGGAGATATATATATATATATTATATATATATAATATATATATATATTAATTCTAAGCAAGTTACCTAATCTTATCATCCCTAAATTTCCTCATTTACAAAATGTTTATGGTGCCTTTTATACAAATGAAATGCGTGGCAAGTTTTGAGTCACCTATACTGTAATTAGAAATCACAAGTGAATACACATTGTGTTCTGCTCAGGAAAGATACACTTTAAAGTTAGCATTGCTTCTATTGTATCTTTAAAGTATCTTCTTGCCTCTACAGGATTTTATATAATCCAAAGTGCAAGCAAAAAGGAAAAATAATGACCTAACCAGCAAAATAGCATTTAAGCTTAGCTCCATTTCATTATGTTAAGGATTCTCTATGAATAACAGACACCACAATAGTACAAAACTACCTCGACATTAAGAGATAATACAATATTCATTACCCTAGCTGAAATAATGCATAATAGACACATTCAGCACTTTCTGTACTGGTTCACTTTCAATTTGGCTTATGGCTTTGAACCATTGTTTATGTAAGTATACCAACTTCTAGGGAGATAATACATATTATTAAATCATTATCAGTGTATCAGTGTAAGCCATCCACTTTTGAAAGGTCTAGTAGTGTTAGGCTTACATATTTCAATTGAATTAACCATTTTGAGTTTTATCCTATAGCATAGTAATTATTTGAAGTATCAAAAACTGAAACAAGGTTAGTTTTATTTTACATTATCCTTTTACTTTAAAAACAAGGAAACCAATTGGGGAAATTTCTGTTATCAACATCCTTTGGATCCAGCTCTATTCAAATAGATATCAGTGTCATCTGATATCAAACATAAGGGGGGAAGAAACCTTCTAAATGATTTGATCCTTACTTCTCTCTCCAGCATACCAAAAGAAAGAAAGCCATAACAGAATGAAAAGGCATAGTCAAACGCATAAAACATGCTGCTATTTAGCACAAACTGTGTCATTACAGACAGTAAATAATGATAACTCTTTCCTTCCTGAAATTAGAAAACTAGAGAATGAGCTGCCATAGCTTTTATAGTTGTCACCTACAGAATATATTTCTTCAGTGACTACACAGATTTTGAAGCTTTAGAGTGTTTTGAATGGGTTCTGAAATATCAAATACATCTAGATTTAGGTCCTATTTTTCAGCTGGGGAGAAAAACGAGAACAATAATAGGGATTTTCTGTTCTGAATTTGATGTAGCCTACACGTTATCTAAGAATCACATAGTGAAATGAAGCAGGGAAGGGAGTTAAAATAAAGAGAATGGTCATCTTGGCCACATTGGCAGGATAAGTGAGAATATAAATGGAAATGTTAGTGATTTTGACAACTACCAGTGCTTCAGAGAAAGAACCAAGAGTAGGGTGCAAAGCAGTTGAGATCAGGCATTTCAGGACCCAGATCTATGACTCTGGGCTTTCTTTCTATGCTTAACCCAGTGTCTCTTGCCAGGGTTACAGTAGCTCTTTTTTTTAAGTGTCATTAAATCTGACTAGAGCTAGGGAAATTAAAATTTTTGAAAATATATAGAATTTAATATTCAGTGACATTTTGGAAACTGTACTGTGCTAGGTTTATTTATTTATTTATTTATTAAATAGTTTATTTATTTATTTGACAGAAAGAGAGATCACAAGTAGGCAGAGCAGCAGGTGGGGAGGGGTGGGCAGGCTCCCTGCTGAGCAGAGAGCCTGATGCAGGGCTCAATCCCAGGACCCTGAGATCATGACCTGAGCCAAAGGCAGAGGCTTAACCCACTGAGCTATCCAGCTGACCCTTGTGCTAGACTTATTTAAAAATGGGGGAGGGGTGAAATTTATAGGATATAGCCTAATGGATAAAGAGAAATTTAAGTAAAAATAGACAACATAACAAACATACAAGTTTTCATGAATGTTCTAGTGTCAGTATGAGTTTGTTTCTAAAAGTGACAAGATTTTGCTGCCCATTTAAAACATATGGACAAAAAGATAGAGACATATAAATAACTTTTCAAAGAAAAGATAGTAGAAGATAATGTATATATATTTAACTAAAACACTGAAAACTCTATATTTGATTCTAAAGTTTTGATTCTAAATTTTTCTTTCTTTTATTGCAAAATTAATATCAGGCCCTGGACTTCCACAAGGCCTGTTTATTTTATTCAGGAAACCTCAAATTCAAGACTGCTAATATGGTATATAATTGTCCACATATAATGGAATGAAGCATTATTGAAATGTTTAAATGATCCTTTAGAAGCTAATGAGAAATACTGCTTAGCCGATAATGTCAAAGAATAGAAGTTCAAAACTCTTGACTGAATTCAATTGAATCTCAGCAAAAGCATTTGCTGGACAGTTTCATTTATCTGCTTAAGTGATTCCTTTTTTGCATACTGACCTTTTAATTCATGACTCATCAAAATTGAGCATGATAAAATGGCATTGGCCTCTACAGTTTGTTTTTCAGTTTCCAAACCTCAAATATTAAATCAATGAATACTCTAGCCCATTGCAAGGCATTACATTTCAGAGACAATTTATGAAAAGCCATTTTGTGTCTAACAAATCTGTTTGTGCTCCAATTAAACGTTCTTTAGACGATCTTATACCATGTAGTTAAAAATAAATGTTAAGAAATTATTTCCTGAAATAATTTTTAGCACAATGTTTATTTAGGTCATTTAATAAAATGATCTGGATAACATTGTATTTTGCTTCCGTATTCACAATGTTATGTAAAAAAACAAAGTTATGTGTATATATATGTGTGTGTGTGTGTATGTAAATGCACATATAAGTGCATATGTAGTATGTATATACATACACAAAATTGTGTCCATACATATGTATACATGTGCATATACATATCCCCATACATACACATACAGATGATAGATAGAGTTCTATTTAAATGATTTTTGTTGGACATATTCTTCTTCTTTCTTTTAAATAACAGATGCTGCTTCTGTCTGTATACACCATTAGGATGATGGAGAAATCTTAAGAAAGTTATCTAGTGTATCGTCACCTACCAGCATTATACCATTTATCCCAGGTAGGGAGCTACAATGTCATAGACTGTTAGAACTGAAAATAATCCTTGAGCCCTTTTCTGCTATCTAAACATCAAATGATTACTGTAACATTCTGAACAAGTTTAGGCAAGTTTCTGTTTGAACATATCCAGTTTGGTTTTGAAGAGAATGCTCTCTCCAGAAGTCTGAGGTCCTGTCTTCAGGCCCCCAGACTTCATCTCTCTTCCTCCTCTGTAGAAAGATTGTGCTGGAAAGACAATTATTAAGATCTTGTCTGACTTGGATTTTATGAATATCTCGCTCTCCGAGAGCCAGGGAATCTATTCAAAGCCTGTACTGTTCTTGCTTTTGAAAGGGTATTCCTTGGGTTCAGCTAAAACTAGCCCTGTGTCCTGTCAGCATCTATTCTCTGAGTTGTCCTTAGTCTTCTGAGTCTCAGTTAGAATCTAAATCCTTAAACTACTCAGGAACAAGTTCTAAATTCTAAAACTCTTTAAGAGCCAGGGTGTTCTTATCTATGTGTAACAATATTCTTTTGATGAAAGTGAAGCCAATCTTTGGCTCTCTTCTTAAAGAAGCTAAAACAAAAGAGGCCATCAAATACACTCTCTGTGGATTACACAAACTATTATGTATGATGGAGTAGACCCCCGTCAGTAGGCATGGAGATCACCTGGAATGTCCAGATGGTTCCTCAGAATGGGGGTTTTCAAAAGACCACTGCTAGACATATGTGTCTGGTTAGAATGTTTAACCTTCATGGTCTTTAATCATGTAGCATTATGTGAAATGCCACTGGCTGAATGGCTTGATAGAGTGTTTTGAGATTGTAGAGTTTCCAATCTCTTGACTGCCACCAGAGGCCCCACAGCCACTGGGGGTGTGATCCCTGCAGTCTGAATGCCTCACTATTGGTCTATGAGAAAAGAGGGCAGATGGGAGTCAGCCTTCACATTGTGTAGCGTGGGGAGAGGAGTGCTGTGATCAACCAAATAAATGAGGCGGGGGGAGGGGAGGGAGAGAGAGAGAGAGAGTAAGAGAGAGGGATAGGGGAAAGGGAGGGAGGGAAGGAGAGAAAGAGACAGGAAGGGAGGTAGGGAGGTTGATCAACTGCTCATGAGGACAAGGGAATACCTGAAGTGCTGACTTTAAGTTCCATTTCTTCCATAATTATTGGCAATCTCAAAGATATTTTCTCCCCCAAATTAAATTCATGTATAGAAGATCCACTTTGGGAATTTTAATTCTTTGAAAGAAAAAAAAAATCATCTGTTATGGAAGATTTTTGCTCTACATACTATAAGTACTGATAAAACCAAGGATCAAAGTCACAGTTGATTTTCGGGTAACTGAAGTGTATGGGAACTGGTTTACAATGGAAGACATTTGCATCAGCCTGACCTTGAGTACTGACTCTGCCACTATTGGCTGGAGCAAGTATCTGAACTTCTTGGAACTTTAGTATTCTCAGCTATAAGGTTGAGGTCAGCTGTAAGGTTTCAGGGTTGGGGTAGGAATGAGATAAGTCATACCAAAGGGCTTATCATAGTGCCTGAAACCTGGTCAACTCTTAAAAGTTAGCTATTATTAATCATTTATTTGGATCTTAATGATCATATTATGCTTGTGAGAAATGATAATGCTTTAGCAGAAGAACTTGACCTACGACACTTCCGTGTGTGCAAATGCCTTGTCCTTTATGTGGCGATGACTTAGGCCATTTCAGTATTCATCTACCTATCTGACTCACAGTTAGGGCTTTCTATTTTTTCTGTTTCCATTTTTGTTGGTGGTGGTGTTGTGTTTTTAAATATTGGTTACCAGACCTTGATGTGATACTTCTGAAGAGCACTGAAGCTTGATTGCAGCATCTCTTGCTTGCTTTTTAGGGCCCTGATTCTGTCCAAATAGAAGCATATGAGCTCTCTCTTTCATTTCTTGGGGGTCAGCATCTTTGTTGTTGTTGCTGAAACTCTGGAAAGAGACGGATCCGTGGGACTGTGCTAGCCAATTTGGCAGCGTGCTTTTTCAGCCCACTTGGCTGTGCACAATATTCTGTCTGAGTTTGGGAAGATCTGTCTGCTTTTTTCCTTTGTAGAGAGGCTATGAGGAATGAGGCAATGGATTTGTCTTATACAACAGCCTGGAAAAATAGGCCATGGCCTAACAAATAATGAGAGTTACATGGCTTCCTTCCAGGGAGCTCCTGGCTGGAGACTGGAGGACAGGTTGAGACGCCTTCTGATAGATTTTGCACTAATTGCCCTCTTTCCTGAAAGAAGTCCTGTTCAAAATAACAGGTTTGGGGGGGTGGGGGGAGGTGTGGATTCATATTTCATAGGAGATCCTTTTAAGAAGAATCAATATTCCGCAGATTTAGAGGTCACAGGTTGAGTCATATATCCCAAAGCATAGCAGTAAACCATATAACCCTCTGTATATGGCAGTGTGCTATGCTAAGGGACAGGATTGGCCTGGCCCCAGATGCTCCTCATTTGAGACTGGCCTAAACTATTTCCTCATCGGAGGCCCTCAAAAACCATACACCATCCCTTTTTGCTCTAGTTATGTACGAACAGCCCTTCGCCCTCGTTGGGTCCTCCTGTTCCAGATGAATTCTATTTTTCTTGTTTTTCAGTCTGGGAGGAAGCCTCAGACGTGAACTCTAATTCTCATTCTGTTCTCCACCGGCCTCTGTACACCCACTGTCATTCTAATTTCCTTTTCAATGACGACTGAGTGATATCTTTCCTATTAGGCACTCTTGGTCATTTCGGTTTAGAATTCGAGGAATGGGAGAGATTGGAGGATCATCAGTCTCCAGAGGCAGCTGATCTGACTCAGTGTCTACACCAGAGAAATACGGCTCTGAGAAAGATGTGGTGCTCTCACCCTGCTAACACCTAGAGTCTCTGCACTCCGAGGGCCTTGTGCACTTAACTCCTTGACCACCGGCACTGGTTATGGCGGCCATGGACGAAATCTCCATTTCTTCGTCTCAGAATCCTGTTCCCTAGATCTGCTTTATGGAGCTCTTCATAGATAAGAGCAGTAACGAGCCCAGTGGCGTAGACTCCTTTTCTGTATTCTGTGACATTCTCATCTCAGCCGACTGTGTCTGGCAGCCACACAATGAGGCCCGCGTGTGTCAGGGAGATGGATGATATCTGCAGTGGCTACATTTCCACGCTGACTCCGTGAGCTCCTGCTGAACCTTACCTCAGGGATGCTAGATTCTGTGCCATTGAATTAGAAAGGCAAACTGCCCTCTTCCAAGAAGTGTCTTATTTTCTCCCAATACAAAATACTTTAATGGAAATAATGACACGCATTAGGTACTTTGATGGATAGCACGTTGTGCTTTCATCCTCGATATTTCTGATTATAGGACTCTTTTTGTCTTGTTGCTCCGTTATTATTTTTTTCAAAGCTAAAACAAAGAGCCTAGAGAGGTAGTAGTTGTTTATATGCTTTTCACACACATCTTTGCTTTTTTCAACTGAACAGAGTTGGGAAAAAGAAATTACAAAGGATATTAATGAGCCCCCTTTCCTTATCAGAGAAGTAGCCAGTTAATTTGTGGGAAGTCGGTTCTGATCTTAATTGACTGGTTTTTGTTTCAGCGTGAAATCATTTCTGAACCATGCACAAATATGCTGCAGTGGGGTCTTTGGTAATGGATTATCAATAAAGTCTCAGGGCTGCAAGGACCATTTAGGCACATCTGAGCAAAGTGGGATTATTTAGGATATGAACCAAAGGACTAACAGCAATGACTATTTCGACCACCTGTTTTCTAGTGTTGACTTCATGGACATGAAATGTGGCTGACACACAGGGCCCTACACTCAGATGGGCAGTTTCATGCTTTGCTAGCATCTTCTAAAAATTCTTAATAACTTGTGAACAAGAGGAGCTGAATACCCATTTGTACTGGCCCAGCAAATTCTGTAGCCAGTCCCAGTGCCCAGTTACAGCTCTATGTTTTATAAATAACAGAATTCCTCCTCAGCTTTCCTTCTTCCTCAGTTTGACTGAAGTATAACACAGCAGATAGAGCACATGCTGGGATACCAAGGTGAGCACGAAGCAACCTGCCCCACCATAGGAGGGGTTACATTGGAACCCATTCCATTTGTCTCGGATCCTTCAGGCTGACCAAGGATCTGAAAGTAGGTTAGAGAGAGAATATGAATAAAGAAACTCCTTCAGAGACAGCAATCCCCTTGCTATGAGTCCCCCCTCTTTCTGTGGTTGGGAAGATAAGGACTCAAGGGGGACAGGAAGGACTGCTCTCTGAACGTGCCTGAGGAAGCTCCACTGGACTATGGCTTAGATCCAACGCCTACTTTTGTCAGTTAAGAGAGAGCCTAAACAGAGGATCAAGGGAGGTGATCATGTTTGTTGGAACAAGGAATGATGCTGGAGAGGTGGCCGTGGGCCATCTGGAAGAGAGCCCTGGTATAGAATTATCTTAGGTCTTCCAAGATCTGTTTTGGGGCTTCTGGAAGCATGAGAAGATGCCAGGGGAAGGGTGTTCAGCTGGTAAGTAGTAGCTGAGGTGGGAGCCAAGGCCCTACAATAGAAATGTATCTGCTGAGACCAAGCGAATCATGAGAGAAATTGGCCAAAGAGAAGATTGAAATAGCTCCCGAAAGCACCCATGAGGACAAGGGTCAGATGTAACATTTGCATGGCCTTCCACTAATTGCTGCCAGCTTTAACTATCTGCCAGACCAGAAAGCATAAACACCTCACATGTTACTTCTTTTCACTCTCTTTGACTTGAATTCCGGAACACAGCTGAGGACGGGGAGAGGGGGTACACCGGAAGTGACAAGTACCAGAGCCCTTGCACCGTGATAAGTTCTAGCCTAAAACAGGTGCCAGATGGTTGAGGGGTTAAGTTGCACGTTAAATCATATTTGTAGTTTCCACTCTTCTATCAGACTAAACATTCTGGTGACTGAATTGAGCCTATGTTTTCAATTTATAGTAATGGCCGAATCCCCTTTAATGAGAGAAAAAGCAGGAGAAGCTGTCCGAGTGTTCCCTCCAGGGATAAGAGAAGGTATATTGTCTACCCCATCCCATTAATTTACTCAGTGATCACAGTGCACACACACCATGCTTGTCAACATATTGGTCACGTCCTTATTACCCATTCAATCTTCCCAGTGTTGTGCAGAAAGTACTACCCAAATGTTTGAAAGGAATAAAAAAAATAAAGAACACAGAGGTTAAGAGACCTTAGTAAATTAATAGATGATTGTGATAGAATTTAAAGCTAGGTTTGTGTTTCTTATGGTTCATTCTTTTAATCATTTGACTGATTTTCTCTCCTAAATTAGAAATAAAGACACCATTTATTAAGAACTGACTCTATGCCAGCAATAGTGCTAATGACCTCACACTTATTATATTATTTACTTCTCACACGAACCACGAGTTCGATGGTTTTTTTGTTATCTACAGGAGGAAACGGGTTTTGGTAACTCATCAGTAACTAGTGGGAAACTACATGGTAACTCTTGTCTACCTCACCCAAAATCTGTGCAGTTTGTCCAGAAAGACAGAGGGCAAAAGAGAGAGAGACAGAGAGGTAAAGAGAGATTTTCTCTTATGTAAGTAGTATCTTTGCTAAAATAAAATACGTTCAGAAGTCCTTCCAATTAGAGAGCTAGTGGTAGGCTAACAAACCAACAACATGATTTATTCACTAGACATAGACCCCTCAATAGGTTACTGTAAGTACAGAAAGAGAAAACTAACGGTCAGGACAACCTTAGTCAAAAGTAAAGTGACCAACCTTGTGTCACCCACTCTAAGTGAAATTGTAACAGAGAGAGGTGTTCTCTCTCCAGTCTCCAGAAATATTCAGAGAAGTCTTCACAGAAGACGTGAGTCATTAATAATAGTTTAATTTAGTTCAAGAACAAAAAGAAAAACATCTAGGTTGGGGAGAGGCAGCAAAAGCTAAATCACAGAACTGGAATAAATATAGCTGATAAAGGGAGAAGGCGAGGAACATTTTTCTCTCAGAAAGACTGCCGTTTATTCTAGAAGAGTGGGACATATGTTGTGGCTACATTATTTATGCAGAAAGCTGAAGTCAGGCTGCTGCATGTGAGCATGCTGTGGTAGGAAATTAGAGTCCAGGGTCGGTTCTTCGTTAAGTGATTAAGCAATGAAAGTGAAGTTTTTAAAATATCTGCTTGAGAATGGTATGCCGGATGGACTGGGTAAAATAAAATAGAGCCAGGGAGAGTGACTGGAAGTTTGTTCAAGTTGTCCTGATACAACATGGCATCCCATTCAAGCCTTTCCAGAATGGACTTTTGGAATTTCTCAGATCTCTTTCCTGAATGAGAGGAGAGAAGAAGGGGCTGGGAGCAGAGCTTTCTGGACCAAAGATATGTAAATATGTAGGTTCCAGCTCTGTCTATGTCTGCCAACC
The DNA here is from genome assembly GCF_020171115.1 of Neogale vison. Lineage (NCBI taxonomy): Eukaryota > Metazoa > Chordata > Mammalia > Carnivora > Mustelidae > Neogale > Neogale vison. Next base: position 26,683,712 of record NC_058096.1, read on the forward strand.
CTGTGGAGAGCTGTGGTGCTAAATTAAAACAGGAAGTCTCTATCATTCTATATGAAATAACACATGTAAAGCTTCTAGCTCAATGAACCAAAAGAACAGAGTAGATGGCACATTTCCAATATTGATAGTACTGTAGAGAAAACTCATCCTTGTGGTCCGGGGAAACATGACGCAGTAGAAATAGCAGGGACTTAACAATCATAATGTGTTTCCTTTGAAGAACAGTGTGGTTATCTGAAGAAAAGTTCTCTTTCCTCTTTTCTTCATTTTTGAAATAATGTACAATTGTAGTTTCTTAATTGCTGCACTATAGACAGAAGAATATCCAAAGAAAAATCCTGAATGTACTGCACTCTTATTGGCAAATGACTTTTAATTCCCTAACATGCTGGCTTGGAGGGCAGAGCATGCGACCCTTGATCATGGGATTCTGAGTTTGAGCCCCAGGTTGGGTGGAGAGATTACTTTAAAAAAAATTAAAAACTCTTTGAAAAAATAAATAAAAAATAAAATTCTCTAACACACTTTCTGGATTTGGAATGCACAGCCAAAACGTACGATCAAAGGCTTTGTTGCAAAAGGCCAGGATGCCATTAAATGAGGTAACAATGAGGCATGGAGGGGACTCTTCATTCGCCGGCAACTTCTCTTACAGTATCTTGATAATAAGGTCTGATGTTCTCTTGGGGGGAGGGTAGCAGGTGTGTGTGGGGGGCAGGGGAGTAAGTCATTGATGTGGTGCATTTTCCAAATCTCTCACTGGTGATATTCACATTATGGTTTCTGTTTGAAGTGTTGACAATGGAAGAAGCATCGCAAAGAATGGCTGTGGTAGATCAGCCCAGAAAGCCCACATCGCCCTTCCCTTTCACATCCACTTGTCTAGTGTGTCTCTGACATGAAACAGAATCGACTCAGAAGGGGCAGAGTAAGGTTACCTAGGATCCCAGACAAATTTCTTTTAAGTTTGGCTTATTCCTTTGAATGATTTCTTAAAAATTGACCTTTCTGTTGAGGCATTTTCTAGAACAGTAGGATGTCTTATTGAAGCATGCCTGTTGAGAGTCTTTGAACGCCCTTTTTTTCTCCTTTTTTTCCCACAGCTGCACAAGTGTACTTCAGCTTCGGACCAGAAAAAACAATGGAATAACTATTTTTCCTCTTCTCTGGAATCTTCAGTTTCCATTCTCATGAATTATAATTTATTTGAAGTAAGGAAATATAAATGTATCTTTGAAATCAGATGTTAATATTTGTTCTCACTTTCGAAAACACTTTTTGTCTATTTCCTTACAAGTTATCAACCCTGTAAGCATAATGCACACATGGTTGATTTCTTCAAGGGTTTATATGGGCCATAAAGACAGGCTGTCCTCACAAACCTGAACTGGCAACAGATACATTCAGTAATTTGGTCAAACTCAAAAAAGTTGTCAGGAACGTCATATAAAGCACTTGAAAGGCAGTTTTCCTTAGGTTGAAATGACGAATCTTTATGGCTGGCTCCAACATTTTGTCCAAAACACAGGGTCTGATGGGTTTGATATTTCATAATTTTTATTTCTTTAATTGAAATAAGTCAAGTTGATTGAAATAAATATTGTTTGAGAAAGCTAACAGTGCAAATAAATATATTAAGTTGCTAGTGGAAGAGGAGAAGCTAGAGTAGTAGCAAAGGAAGTAAAAGCATAAAGAGTTGTAGTGAAAAACCTTGTTAGAAGAAATCCAGATCCAAGCAACTCTTTTGATAAGCTTTGTTACTGTCACTATCTCCATCCATTCTTAGTACCTGAAAACACTATGTCACCATCAGTAACCTGGTATGCCACAAAAATGTTCCATCTTGTTTTTGGTAGTTATTCTTGAGCTAAAGAGAAACCATGGAAAAACTAAACAAGATCCATTTTAATAACATTTTATAATATAATTCTTTTCGTATCACAGTTTTCCTATACTTTTTCATATTCAACTACTGTTCTCTTTCCAAGATTATTGCTAATGGAATACTTGACACTAATAATAGTCATTAGGAGTGGCTAATTATATGCCTCTTTACACAATGGGAAAAAAATCGTGAGTCACCCAAAATTATAATGGCAGAGATAAAACTTTAGAAATTATTTTCAAGTCAGGATGAGTCATTCTAATATTATGAGATACTATTTTATATTTGTCAAGTACTTTATAATTATCTAGTTATGTTTTATGTGTATAAACATGTTGTTTTCCTGAAATGTCCAATAAATATTTAATGAATATTTACCATATATCAGCACTATACTTGGTGATGAGCATACAATGATGGATATGAACAGTCCTATCTGGATATTGTTATCTCCTTAACCCTTCTCATGAAACAGGAGGAAGTAGTATTATTAGCTGAAGTCCAAAAATCAAATAGCTTGCCAGGCCTCAGAATTAGTGAGTACAGAAGGCATACTTATTCCCAGCTTGGAGTTACATTTAATACCTTCACATTTCTCAAATTTTGTTCCACCACGGATATTCCACAAAGATAAATTTATATTGCCAAACAACATTAGAGATGTGTTAGGCTTTATTTTCTTAGGGCAGATTTAAAACACACATTAGCACATTAATCATTTTGAGAAACAATTCAGTGGAAAAGTGTTATTTAATTCAATGAGTCCCAAAGTATTAATATCTTACTATATGAAGGTTTTGGGTGCAATGTATCACACTTGTGTTTTCAGGGACTAAGCTCGCCAACACATTTGCTCAGTCCATTAAGTGAGAGAATGGTCAAACCCAGCTGGCCCCCTTGCTTGGCAAACCCTTGCCAGAGTAGCACTCACAGCTTCACATGGTAAATCGGTATTGAATGCATTTCAGAACGGTGCGATACATAAACTACTTTGCCTCTTGTCAACCTTTTTCCTCTCTTTGGAAAAGTGGAGAAAGTTTTTAAGAATTATATTTAACAATTATATTTAATTAATTATATTTTACAAGAAGTTTAATTCTTTAAATAGTAGGTGATGACACAATATTTTATAACTACACAATGAATAGTCAACTTTCTAGAAAGGGCTGCCTCAAGCTAATTTTTGCCATTTGAGTGGATGGGTGGGTAAAAGGAACCCACATCTTTGTGGAATAGTGTTATGCCTTACTATACATGACTTGAACCCACAAACCCATCCCAATGTTTGTGTCATGCAATCTCTGTAATAAAGAACACTTTCATGACAGCTTGTATCATAGTTTTCCCTGGAGATGATAATGACCTATACCCAATGAGCTCCTCTGTAGCAAAATTTCAGTGTAGAGCAATATTTACTAGATTTATGAAATTGCATTATTTATTTAAGGATTTTATTTATTTATTTGAGAGAGAGAGAGAGCATAAGCTGGGGAGAGGGGAAGAGGGAGGGGAGAAGCAGACTCCCTAGAAGCAGACTCCCTACTAAGCAGGGAGCCCAACCCTGAGATCATGATCTGAGCCTAAGGCAGACACTTAACCTACTGAGCCACCTAGACACCCTTGCATAGTTTATTTTTTAAAATCACTTTATAGAGGTATGATGGACATATAAAAAGCTGTCATATGTAAAGTATAAAACTTGATGAATTTGGAGATAAGTATATACACTTGTGGAGCTATCACCACTATCAAGGCCATAAACAATATATCCATTTCTCCCTAAATTTCCTCCCACCTTCTTTATTATTACCATGGTGATGATGATGATGATGATGTGTGATAAGAACATTTAATATAAGATCTACTCTTTTTTTTTTTTTAAGATTTTATTTATTTATTTGACAGAGAAAGATCACAAGTAGGCAGAGAGGCAGGCAGAGAGAGAGGAAGGGAAGCAGGCTCCCCGCTGAGCAGAGAGCCCGATGCGGAACTTGATCCCAGGACCCTGAGATCATGACCCGAGCCAAAGGCAGTGGCTTAACCCACTGAGCCACCCAGGCGCCCCTAAGATCTACTCTTTTAGCAAATTTTAAATATACAATACAGTACTGTTAGTTAAAATACAATGCTTTATTACTAGAACTCTCCAGATCTTATTTATCTTGTGTAACAATCTTAGTATGTGTTTTTTTTTGTTTTTTTTTTTTAATCTTAGTATGTTTTAACTGTCACCTTCTCTTTTTTCCCCTCCTCAAACTCCTGGCAAGCACCATTCTATTCCCCCCTTCTATGAGTTTCACTATTTTAAATTCCACAGGTAATTGACATTATGCAGTATTGTCTTTCTGAGTCTGGCTTATTTCACTTAGCATAATGTCTTCCATGTCTATCCATGTTGTCCAAAATGGCAGGATTTCTTTCTTTTTTAAGGCTTGATAATATTCTATTGTGTATATATACCACATTTTCTTTTTTTCTTTCATTTTTAAAATTTTTTTTAATTTTTATTTTTTTAGTTTCTTTTCAGTGTTCCAGAATTCATTGTTTATGCACCACACCCAGTGTTCCATGCAATACGTGCCCTCCATATATTAAAGTACAGTCGACATATAATGTTATATTAGTTTCAGGTGCGTATTATAGAGATACAACAACTCCCATTATGCATGCTCACCATGGTAAGTGTAGTTACCATCTGTCACCATACAGTGTTATTACAATATTATCGATTGTATTCCCTGTGCTTTACTTTCCATCCCCATGACTTATTTGCTTTATAACTGGAAGTGTGTACCTCTTAGTCCCCTTGACATTTTTTACCCATCCTTCCAACTCTTTCCCCTCTGACAACCACCAGTTTTTTCTCTGCATTTATGAGTCTGTTTCTGGTGTTTTGTTGTGGTGGTTTGTCTTTGAGATTCCACATATAAATTAAATCACATGGTATTTGTCTTTCTCTGTCTGACTTATTTCAGAAATCTTAGCATAATTATATGACATTTTCTTTACCAATCATCTGCCTATGAATACTTAGCTTGCTCCTATGTCTTGGCCATTCTGAATAATGTTTCCGTGAACATGGAAGGGCAGGTATCCGTTTGAGATTCTGATTTTAATTCTTTTGGATAAATACTCTGAAATGGCATTGCTGGATCATGTTGTAGTTCTATTTTTAAATTTTGAGGAACCTCCATATTGTTTTTCATAATGACTGTGCTAATTTACATTCTTACCTAAAGTGTACCAGTGTTCCTTCTCCACATCCTTGCCAATACATACTGTCTTAAAAAAAAAAATAGCCATTCTAAAAGTTGTGAGGTGATCACATTGTGGTTTTGATTTGCATTTTCCTGATGATTAGTGATGTTGAGTATCTTTTCATATACCTCTTAGACATCAGTATATCATCTGTGGAGAAATGTCTATTCAGATTCTTGGCTATTTTTAAAAATCTGGTTACTTTTGCCATTGAATTGTAGCAGTTTCTTATATATTTGCATATGACCTAGTAATTCTACTCCTAGGTATATAACTAAGAGAAATGAAAATATATGCCCATAAAACACTTGTACCTGAATGTTCATAGCAGCGTTATTCATAATAGCTAAAATGTGTAAAAGGCCCAAATATTCATTAACTGTTGTATAAATGGTGTATCCATACAATGAAGTATTATTAGGCTAGAAAGGAATGAAGCACAGATACATATTCCAATATGGATAAACCTTTAAAACATGTTAACTAAAAGAAACTCATTTAAGACCACATATTTTAAGATTCCATTTATATGGAATGTATAGAATAGACAAATAAAGAACATAGATTGTTGCCTAGGGTTGGGACAGGGGAGAGGAGAAGTTGGGGGGAAATGGGGAGTGGTTATTAATGATGGGTACCGAGTGTCTCTGTGAGATGATGATAATGTTCTAAAACCAACTGTGATGATGATTGAACAACCCTGTAAATATACAAAAAAACATTAAATTTTATACTTTAAATTGGCAAATTATATGGAAGGTAAATTATATATGAAATAAAGGTGTTTTAAAAAAAATAGCCATGAGAGAGTAGAAACTAAACACTGGGGAAAATTTTGTTTGCTCTGAATTCTCTTCCACTCTGTTTTCTTATGCTTGAGTGTAAGGGTGTTTTTCAACATAGTCCTATCATATTCTTTGCCGAGCATAATGCAGATACTAAGAACATTTTGAACTAATGGTTTCAAATGTGACGATATAACAAAATAAATCTTTTATTTATTTTCATTTTACAGGAAGATATAAAGGAAAGAAGTCCAGTTTTATAGATATTTAACATACACATTGGCATGGGCATCCCTTCCGGTCCATGGGTGGGTTGAGGGTCTCAGGCACTGACTGACTGATGTCATTCAGGATATTTTGAAGGAAGAGAGCGGAAGTTCAGCAACTCAGGGCACCTTTAGATTCACCTACCTTTCTTTCCTTGGAATCTATATGGCAAAATATTTACCTGAAAATGTGGTTTTCAGGTAAATATATATATATACACACACACATATATATGTATGTATATATGTATATATATATATATCCTAAGAATAGGATTATTACCTTGTTTTAAACTGTCATACCTGCAACCTTAAAAAGTAAGCAAAATAATAGAATTCTGAAACTGATATTTATTTATTTGACAGAGAGAGAGAGAGAGCACGCGAGTGCCCAAGGAGGGGGAGAAGCAGAGGGAGAGAGAGAAGCAGACTCACTGCTGACCAAGGAGCTTGATGCAGGGCTAGATCCCAGGACCTGAGTAGAAGGCAGGCACTTAACTGACTGAGCCACCCAGGTGGCTAAACCCCATAACGGAGTTTTAAAAAAAAAATCTTCCAAGCGCACATCTTTTTTTTTTTTGAAAGATTTTATTTATTTATTTGACAAAGATCACAAGTAGGCATAGAGGCAGGCAGAGTGTAGGGGTGGGGAGCAGGCTCCTCACAAAGCAGGGAACCTGATGTGGGGCACAATCCCAGGGACCCTGAGATCTTGACCTGAGCTGAAGGCAGAGGCTTTAACCACTGAGCCACCCAGGCGCCCCCCCTGGTGCACATCTTAATGTGAGTTTGTGAACTTAGAGTCATACCCAGTGGTGGCATGGGTATGGATGGAAGGTTAAGGAAGGAGAGACAAGAGTGGGAGCATGGGGCACACAGAGACATAGACTGATGGAGAGGCACAGCACAACAATGATTCAGCAAATGGGATTGAGAACAAATCCCATTTTTCATTACATACAAACGCATTGTGGACGTTCTGAGGATGTAAGGAAGAGCATGAATATAGTAGTCATAAAACACATGGCTTGACATTGAGGTTTGGGGTTTCATATAATGATGATGTGTGATAAAAATGAATTTAATACCTGTAATTAAATAGTTAGAATTAAATAAGTAGAATATAATGTCATCTGACTAATAGAAAGGGAATTCACTTTGCCTGGAGAAGTCAAGATAGGATCCCAACAGTGGTGATTCTGAACTTGCTGTTGCTGGATGAGAAGACATTTTGTAGGCTGAAAAAGGGGGAGGAAAAGGAACTACTACAAGCACAAGCTTTACTGTGTGCAAAGGTACAGAAGAAAATATTTGGTGGGTATTTTCAGTGTAGCCAGAACTCTTAGTATTTGATGGAGTAGCTAGAGAATCTGGGACATTCCATAGTCTCTGGATTATAAAATACTTTGCATTTATCATACATTGAAAATGACAACATAAAGCTATTACATTTGAGTAAAATGTCATATTCTACAAATGTCTTATAAATAAACCTGCTCTTTGGCCCCAGCAACATACTCCTTCCAGTGCTTTGCCCTTTGCATTTTCTACTCTTTTACATCTGAGTTCAATGAAACATCTTGAGTTCAGTTAATTTCTTCCAAAATATTTTCATTTGCAAATTTCTGGGTATTAACTTGCATTCCAAATATTTCTCAGTCATTTAACTTCACCACTTGACTTTAAAAGCCATTTGACCTTAGCAGGAGATTCTCAGCTCTCAAAAAAATGTGTTCTTGTAAAGAACAATCCACTTCTAAGATGTAGAACCGTTAACCTATTTGCAGTCATTTTCCTCACAGATAAAGGGATCACTTTAGATAACTGTGATAATAGCTATTTAAGGTAAATATTAACATTAGCAGTTAAGCTATCTTACGAACTAAAAATAAACGAGATTTATAGAGCAGCAGCAATGCGTACACACACACATACTCAAACTCACACACACGTACTTTCACTACTCTAAAGCTGTTGAAATAAATCAATTAATTTGCCTTGAAAAGTTTTTGTTTTAGGTCAAATATTTTGATTATTCGTAGCTCGAGGAGGTCAAGCAAGTGTCACAAATCGTCATGATTTTGAGCATCCGTCTGTCTTGGAGCAGGAAATTTCTATATGCCTCTGGCACCAGAGAGGATTTTGTAAGAAATATGATGTCTGGATGTCATGACTTCTTACTCAACTTTCAAATAATTACAGTTCAAGTATGAGTTACAGAATTGACTCAGCCAGAAGGGTGAGAGACTCCCTACCCTCACCAGTGTGCTTCTCCTCCCAGCTGTCCTGGTGATTCCATTTGGCTTAGGTCAAGTTCATTAGAACATCTTCTGAGACATAGAGTTTCTTGGCATTGAGAAATCTGCCATGCTCGGACACCCGATTTCCCTCCTGTGTCATGATTTAATGTTAAGAATACATCTGTGCATCACAAAGAGTAGAGCAGATTTTTTTATAAATATTTAATTACTATGCCAATCTTTTGTCTCATTTGCATGGATACTTGGGAATTAATATTTAGATTATTTTTAAAATACTTTAGCTTGTTAGTAGTTTTGCTATCTCCTTTGAATGAACCTACATTATATTAAACTTCTGACAGAAGACTTCATAGAATATATTGAAGACTGTATTTACATTTCTGAACTTAACTTAGAATATAATAAGTTGATAGCCTATAACTGAAAGTAATGTTTTTGAATAACCAAATATTATTTTGTAAGAACCAAAAAGAAGTAGGGAAGTTTTATTTTAGTTTTTATATATAAAAGATCAAAAATAAAAAGATCTTTACCATACAGAAATACAGAATATCTAAATTTACATCATGGGAGTGACTCCATTTCCATGATGGGTATCCAAGATGAAAATATAATTGTAGGAAAAAAAATACATTTAAATTACTTTGTGGTTTAAGATGAGCTTATTATCATTAGAGTTCTCTCTCAAGATGGTTATATAGCAGCCATGTCTTCCCTTTCGGCCTTCATAGGGAAATCAGAATGCAATATTTTATTATCTTCAATTTTTTTTTTTTTTTTTTTTTAGTTTAACATGCCAAAGTTGTAATTGTGGAGGAAAAATTAAAAAAGAGCAACTTGGTATCAAATAGTGTCTTTTTGTAAAATGTGCCCAGAGTCTGTGACTTCATCAGGGAAAAGTAAAGATGGGACATGTGAGGCAAAAGTGATATAACTTTTAATTACCTCTGCCTCCCCCAAAGCCCCTTATTGAAAATCAATTCAAAAGAGAATATATAAAAACCAGTAAAATGACAACCCTTTAGCAATATTTTTAGCACTACCCAATAAAATTTCTACAGCTCCAGAAAACATTTTGTTTTACACAAAAATAACATAGTAAACAGATGCCTGATGATATGTACCTGAGGCAATTTACATGAGTTATTCATGCAGTGAGGGAAAAGGAAAAGCAGGGTTCCTCCCTGCAGGAGGAATTAAGTAAGGTGACTTCAATGAACTCCTGTGAGGGGACTGAGGAGGTGACTGATATTCGAATAGAATATTCCTCAAGAGCTTAAAGTATTACAGACATACTGTACTATAAGTTGGAGTATTTAGTCCTTATATTATTTTCATATCTGTATGTGGGTAGTTAAACATAATCTATTTAAATACAGCATCAGTAGTTTAACTGCACGGAAGTGTTGTCTTAGTTTTGTCAATTTAATAACTAAGTAGAATGAATTGCTCAGGTGGACCAATCTCTAAAACACTAGGGAAGCAGTTTAGTATCAGAGGAGGGCAGATAGAGTATGTATGTTCTCTGCTGGGTGGAGTGGGGTGGGGTGGAGTGAAGTATGGTAGAGTGGAGTACAGGGATTTATTATAAACATGGGCCAAACCACCCCTAATATCTGTGAAGTCTGGGGGAAGGGTACAAATGGGGGCACAGATATATTATATCTAAATATCTTAAAAATTATATTTCTAGTTAATCAACTGTGAAGTAAAATGTTTTATCATATACAACTGAATAATACCAAACTAGGAAATATGTTTAAATCTATGATCTTTGAATGACTGGGCCAAATGCCAGAGATTGCTAAATTCAATTATTAACATATATGGCTGAATATTCTGCTGGTTGAGGATATCTGGGCAAGTATAAAATAATACATAATTAATATGTTTTTATATATGTATCCCAAACATTTATGGATGCCTTTGTTTCAGCAAAATCATAAATTGTGATATTATTACCAAGATTTTAACATAATTTGTATTCTAACGATATATAGTGACGTAAAGAACTAAAATAATAACACTTAATTATATTCAGAGTTCATAATAATTGAATTATCTTCATCAAGAAGTATACATTAAAGCAAATTTAAAAATTAAATTAACTTTAATTGCCTTTCATATGTACTTCAAAAAGTTATTTTTTCCCTAAAACGTCTGATATTATCTACTAAAATTATGGGCAAATACAAATTATACTGGATGAATATAATATTTTCAAGTCCAGATTTTATATACAGCTGAGTTTTTAAATTTAATTAAAAATTTAATTGAATCCTACTAAATTAGTTTATAAAAATAAAACTATTTGGAATTCTAACATTCAGTAGTAACCCAGATGGCTGGGTAGAGAATAAACTTACATGCTATATAAAACTATTGCAAATATATGTCTTCATGAATATCCCTTCCCATTTTATGAATTAGAACACTGAGAAATGATATTTTGCTAGGTAAGAAGTTATGGTGTCATGCTTTCTGAGAGAAGGACTTGGCAAATTTCTTTGTCTTTTTCACTTATGTAGGTGTTTCAACAGATTACCCCTCTTCCCCCATATCTGAGTCACTGTCTGTCCTCTGTGTCTGCAGCCCAACAACCATCAAGCATGGCTTTGGATAAAGGACTCTGAAAAAAAAGATGTGGAGAAAGTATTTTCCCACGACCCAAGCAGTATACAGTCAAGAGAGCAGATGATTTGGTTTGTAGACGGTGCTGTGCCAGAAATAGAATCATCCATGTGTTCTTTAATAATCTTGTTTCTGGTGTATCTCTATGACATAAGTCCTGCCAAAGCATTGGGTAAGGGCCACTGTTGCCCAGGCTGAAGGGTGACACTGACTACAAGAGCTAGAGTCAGATCACTAACATCTGAAGTAGGATTTCACCATTTATTTGAGGGACATATCAAACTTACCTTACACACCTGTGCAGATCTTTTCAGCCAGACCATCTCCAGGGCCTTCAGCTGTCATTCCATCCATCCTGCTGCAACAATCCATGCATAGGCTTCAGAATGGCTCCAGAGGAAAGTAAGTCAACTGTACCTTGAGTCATTCTCCTGCCTCCTCTGGTGTATCACTGTTGATGAAAGGGCATAAAATGCCACAGGATCCTTTCAAAAATACCACGGGATCCTTTCAACAATGGCACTTGCCCAGATCAGAAATAAATGTGGCAAAAACATGTAACCGATTGGACACATGAACCCATGGATGATCCTTCCAGTTATCTGAAATGCAGTCATGATAAAGCCCTCAGAAGATGGTCTTGAGACATCAAGGAAGTTGATGCCAAGTGCTGATAGGTTCAGGAATGCTACTTTGTATTGACTCTGCCCTCCCTGTCCCAGTCCCTTTCCCCCAACTCCTGCTTCCTTGTTTTTGCACTCTCTAATAAAATTTAAGAACATAACCCTTTGCCTCAGGCTCTGCTTTCAGAGGAAACCAGACTAAGAAAATGTATGGGATTTTAGGTACCTAAACTTTTTCACATCTCAAAGTTCTTAACATGGACATGGATACTAGTCGTACTCATTTGTTAGGATAATTGCACTGACCAAATGCATTCATACATGAAAAATACCTAGAACATATCCTGACACACAAAAAGCAGAATCCAAGGCAAAATTTTACATACCAATCACTTTTATATCTCCTTTCCCAGCTGCAGATTTTTTTTTCAGATCAAATCCATTGTTCTTGGTTCCGTGACTATTTTTTCATTCATCTACATATATTAAACATAAATCTTGGGCCAGACACTACTCTATATACCAGAGATATAGATAAAGAACATAATTCTTGTCTTAAACAAAGCCATAGCCTTATAGAAGAGACAGAAAAAAAAGGAAAAAAGAAAAAAGAAACGATTAAATACAGAGTAATAAATACTGACAAGAATATTCACAACACAACACTGTGGAAACAGGAAGCATTTACCTGAAATGAGAGGTTTGAAAACTCATTTTAGGTGAAACTATAGCTTAGCTAAATTTTTAAGGGTACTGAGATGAGTAAAGCATGGAGATCTTTTTAGAGAGAAAGCAATGAATGCATAAGCATTCAGGAGACATGGAAAAGAAGGGAACATTCAGGTGTTGCTCTGCTAAACTGCCAAGGTTGCTCTCCAATTTTTGTGTGTAAAGCTCAAAGTGGGGAGAAAGAAAAAAATAAAACTAGTAATAATACAATAAAACTAATAAAACTAATAATAAAACTAGCAAGGGCAATATCATGAAGAGTTGTGTATACTGAGATGTTAGTTTTTTTCTGAAGCCATTCAAGAACCATAGAAGGAGTTTAGTCAGAAGGGATGGACTTTGAGGGGGGGAAAAAAGAATCACTCTGTGATGGTGGAATGATCTGGAAGTGGCAATGCAAGAGGCTGCATTCAGTAACTCAGGCCAAAAAATGACCCAAACCCAGGCAGTGACGAAGGTGGTGGGGATGGAGAGGAAGGAAGTGATTCAAACTTCATCCAAGAGAAAAGTAGACATATAGGTAAATAAATACATGATAGGAAGACAGATATTACCTATAGAGAGGTGTACATGCTAACTATTACAGTTAGGTAAGTACTTACGTCTAGATAAATATAGAGAGATGTCTGGTGACTTATGGAGAATGGACTTATGGACTTATGGACTTATGGACCATAAGGTGACTTATGGAGTCTGGTGGATTGAGAGAGAATTCTATACCATTCTCAGATCTTGGCTCAGAAGTGGTGGAAGATGGTACCAATAATTCATATAAGGCACAGAAGAGGAGGACTCAGTAGGCATGGGGTTTGGAGAGGATATAATGGGTTCAGTTTAGAATGTGCTGGATTTGAGAGGTCTGTGTGACAATCAAGAGGGGAGACCCAGAGTTCCAGGGCAGAGAAGATAGGCAGTTGCACTGAGTTTCTGGAGAGAGAAGGTGGGGAGGGGAAAGACAGTACTTACAAAACCCTCTAATAGGGTTTGAAGATTTGTTCTTTTGAAAATCTTATGAACTTTAATATAACTAAGTATAAAGAAATGCTAGCTATTTAAGTCCTTTCAGCTTATATATTCAGCTAAGAAAATTGAAACAAATTTGCTTTGTTTTCATTAATCTTTCCTAACATTCCATAGAGTCAGGAAAGGGAAACAACTTCAAAATGTCAATAAACAATTAGCGGAATTAGTCAGAGCAAAAACAGTAAGAGCAATTGACAGTCTCCATGTATTTGGGGGCATTTAAATATATGTTAACGTTAGACACCATATATGACAAATATATTATGCCTTAAAATAATTTGAGGTGGAAAATGTGGTAGAAGCTACATAAATCCTTTGGGAAGGACTCTTAGGAGGTAATTATTAAGCCAAAATCTGGAAGACAAAGAAACAGTCGTGCAAAGGCAAAAGAATGTCATGTAGCAAGAATCATATTATGCAGAAATTGAACTGAAATAGCTTTAAAAAAAAACATACTATTTTATGGAAATTATTCCCTCCACAAGGAAATGCTCAGAGACCAAATTATTTCAGTAGCATGGCTTCAAGGAACTGGAGCCAAGGACTCAAAAATAAAATTCAGCTTCTTAATCATATTCAAGAATTGAATGCTTGGGCAAAAGACCAACTTAGAACTGAATCCCCAGACTTTGGTTAATTATGGCATGTCAGAGTTCCGTAGACAATGGCATGGAAGTCACCCACAGACTTCATTAGACTAACTTGTGGTATCTATTAGGGTACTGAAATGTCTCAACAGTATGGGAAAACACAAATTAAATATATTTTAAGACATACAATTTTATATCCCAGAGTATATGCCACGGATTTCATCTAATCTGTATCAAAACCAGAGGGCTATTATCAAATGAAAATAAAACTCGATGCCCTGTATAAATTCTGACTCGTACATATACAGTAGAAGAAATTAGAAAAATTTAGATAAATTTGTTACAGCCACAAGTTCAAGGCGCCAAATGAACTCGCTGTTTGGAAATGTGAAGTTTCAGTACTGCCATTTTCCTTGGCAGGGACGGGATCGATTCTAAAATAAATACCAGTAAACAGTCTTCCCCGTTAATTACATGCGTAACCACCAGCTGTTGGTCTAAATTAAGGTCCATTTTCTTTTAGTTTTCTATGCCCCAATCCCACAATCCCTGAAATAACTGGAAATAATTGCGGAAAGATAACAGTAGTAAAAGACACAAATACAAAACCCATCAAGGCAACTCCCCATAGCAATATGGTGTGACCTACATTCTTCTAACACCCATTCCCCAACTAGCTCCAGGTTCGCCTGGCAGCTATTATATTAAAATGCATACATTATAGTGTTCGCTTTGGCAGCACATATACTAAAATGCATATAATATAATAACTAGCACATTGTGGGCATTTGTTGGATGGACTACAATGATAGTAACCCTCAAAGATCTTTCAACACAGTAAGTTTCATTTAAAGTTCTTGGGGCCAGTTCTTACAAATTTAACAAAAGACAGTTTGGTCTCCTAATGGCTTATTGGCGATCACAAGCAGAGTTAGAATATTTACTTAGATACTTAAATACTGGCCAAGTGACTGAAACATTGAAAATACCTGATCAAATTAATCAGGGAATCTGAAGTTTGGAGGCAGGGTTAAAAATCCATTGTAAAGATGGGGCAGTGGACATTAATTAGTCTGTGCCTTAGATTTTCCCAGTATAAGAGACAGCTGCAATAAACATTAGTACATATACTAGGGGAAAAAAAACAAAACAAAAACAAAACTTTGACCCCCACACAAAAATTCATTCCCCCAATAAAACTAGTTTTAAGTTTTTACGCATTTCTATTCATTTATTTATGCGTACATGCTGAAAAATAACTTCTATGATGTAGGATAATTTTATTTATTTTTTTAAAGATTTTATTTATTTATTTGAGACAAAGAGAGAGAGAAAGAATGAGGTATAGGGAGAAGCAGGGAGAGACAGAGAGAAAAAGAGAGAGAGAGAGAGGCAGACTCCGTGCTGAGTGGGAAGCCTGGTGCGAGGCTCTACCCCAGGACCCAGAGATGATGACCTGTGCTGAAGGCAGACGCTTAAACAACTGAGGTACCCAGGCCTCCTTGACGTAGAATAATTTTAGATCAGATTCTCATTCTTACCAACTTCCAATCATCTTTGAAATCCTCCTTGGTTAAGCTTCACCCAACAAATTCCTCCCAGCAACATTCTCTCCTTTCCTCATGCACTGTGTCTTAGGGGGTGTGTGTGTGTGTGTATCTTTAGCTGACACTTATTTAATGCCTAATGCACACCAGAAACTCTTTAAGTATCTTCACTTATATATGTGCGAATAGTTATTGAGTCATTAAAACTTCACTTAGATTATAAAAGGCAAATGCATTATTATTGTCCCTATTTTATAGATGAGGAAACTGGGAGGTAGGTTAAGCAGTCCAAAGATACCCAAATTATAAAAGAATAGTAAAAAAAGGGTTTGAACACAGGCAAATGGCTCCAGAGCCCATCCCCTTTGCCACTACACTCTATTACCTCTTTCATACCCCTGTGTTTTATACAGTCCTGAAATATTAGCTTTTCCATCATGATTTCTTCTTTTGTGTTCGTTCATAACAAAAGCTTTCATTTTTTTCATCTTTGTCTTCAGAGCTAATTATCATATCTGTTACCTTGCAGATGCATGAAAATATTTATTGAATAAATGAATTCACTAGCCTGGAAGGGACTTTCTTGTCAAAAGTACATGGTTTTTAAGGTTTCCACAAAGACGTGAAATTAGCCAACATAGTAAAACTATCAAGATAAAGTATGATTCTTGAACCATTTCAAAATTGCCTATCATATGTATCGGTGATTTACTAATGGTCAACTTTCTATAAAAGTAATAAAATATAGCATGAAAAAGTTTGTTTGCTCTCTGAACACCGTCTTCTAAGCAATGTTTTCTATCAAATATTTGGAGACACTTTTTTTGAGTTATATTTTCAATCTGGCACAAACACTAAATCTTTTTTTCCCCCTTAAATTCACCATCATTCTAAACTCTGATGAAGAAAAGCCACTCTATTTCCAATGAATTCAAGCCAGACTCGCTGTTTTTCTTTCCCGCCATTATTTTCTGAGCCAATTACAGCTGGCATTTTGTTGCCTTAGCTATGAAGTTATCTGCTTCCCAAATTGTCGTTCATGCTTAAATATAACCTGCTCAGAGAAACTGCGTATTTCTGGACTCTCAATTCTTTTGTTTCTTTAAAGACTTATTTATTTATTTATTTATTTATTAAAATATTTGTTTATTTGAGAGAGAGACAGAGAGGGAGAGAGCAGGGGGGGAGGGGGGAGGGAGAGGTATAGAGAGAAAGAATCTCCAGCAAACTCCCTGAGGAGCCAGAGCCTGGGCTTGATCTCACAGCCCTTGAAATCATGACCTGAGCTGGAATCCAGAGTAGGATCTTAACCAACTGAGCCATCCAGGTGCCTCTCAATCCTCAATTCTTTATTATGTGAGGCCCTTTTGGAAAAAGAAGGAACGAGGCACCTGGGTAGCTCAGTTGGTTAAGCATCTACCTTTGGTTCATGTTAATGACCTCAGGGTCCTGGGATAGGGTCCCACGTCATGCTGCCCACTCAGTGGGGAATCTGCTTGTCCCTCCTGCTTTTTTTCTTTTTTTTTTTAAAGAAGTAGAATCCAACCAGAAAGGATAAGGATAACATGCTCTCTGGGAATGTGTGGTCATATGACATCAGGTTCTGGTCCATACTAAGTTACAGGACACCAGTTCTTTCTCAGGAAATAAATAATTCTCTCAGTATTTTTTGCACACATAATTTATTGAATGAATGCTTAATTTTTCTAGCACTTTTTGAAATTTCTGGCTTTTCTGTTTCTACTGGCTGGGTCAAGGAGTAATAATTCAATTAAGTGAATATGTTTTTATTTACACTGAAACTTCTGATGGGGTCCAAGCATAGAGTTGCTTTGTAGGGGAAAGTCAGTGAGAGATGGGAAGGCATGAACTGTGGGTACATCACTAAGTCAAAGGCAGGCAAATTTGTAATGGGCCTTTCAGGCATACATTTAATATTTGGTGGAGAAAAAGATTCTAAAGTGAAACCTGGACGGACTCTTGGACAGTGGGATTATAGAATGAATTCTATGTAATGGAATTTTTTTTTTCTGCGTTGACTTCTTAGTTACAAAATAGTACTGTGCTCTTTATAAAACATTTAGAAAGTATGGAAAAGTACAAAAGGGAAAATGAAGATAACCTGTAATCTTACTACACACAAATAACTACTGTTAATATGATACATTTTTAAAAAGTTATTTTATGCATATAATAACTAAGACCTGTATATTTTATTTTCTATTTTGTTTACTTCATATTGTCAATAATTTCCCAAAACACGTATTGCATGGCACGCTGGGTGTGCTGCATATACTTGAATCTTGGAACACTGAAAAAATTAAATTAAATTAAAAAAATTATTCTCCTGAAACATATTTAAGTGACTACAAAATATTTTGTCCTATAGACTATAATATAACAACAAAATTCTATATTTTTAAAAGATTTTATTTATTTATTTGACAGAGAGACACATCACAAGTAGGCAGAGAGGCAGGCAGAGAGAGGGAAGCAGGCTCCCTGCTGAGCAGAGAGCCTGATGAGGGTCTGGATCCCAGGACCCTGAGACCATGACCTGAGCCCAAGGCAGAGGCTTAACCCACTGAGCCACCCAGGCACCCCCCAAACTTTATTTTTGTGTGTATTTGGTTTATTTGGTTATTTCTTAATTTTTGAACACTATTTGAAAATAACCACCATAATTACTGCCTCAGATGCCTCTGACATGCTAGCATGCTCTCGACCTCACTATTGATTCTAGCAGCCACTGAGGTAGTCACTTCTGTTTGGGCTTTAATTCACTGTCGACCAACAGCATCTTTTTCTTAGTGCAATATCCGTCTCTCACTATGAGACCACGGGTGCCCAGAAATTGGCACTGATCCATGAGGAGCGTGGGGGATGGGGAACAGAGATAATGCCCGCAGAGTAGCCCTCAACCAATGGGGGATGAGCCCTTATGGGTGAATGCTTCTCCCAGTTGACTATCAATAGTAAAACTCAGAGAGGCATGTTACAGGCTCTTGAGGGGATCCCAGGTGGGATGAAGCCCCAGCTGGTGACCCTGACAACAGGTACTTTTTATGTTTTTTTTTTTCTCCATCCCTCAGTGTCTCCTGCCCTTCATTCTTGCTTGCTGGTATTACTACAGAAACACAAATCCTTGTCTCAAACTCTTCTTTGGGGAGTGGGAGAGCCAGGCAGCACAGTTAGTGTCTTTTCCATAATTCTTTGTGCATATTTCTAATGATTTTCTTTGGATCTATTGCTATAAGTAGAATTGGTGAGATGAAAGCCAGAAATTAAAACAAAGATTTTGATACTTGTTGCACCCTGGTAAATTTTAGTTAAACAGAAAAATACTTATGCCTAATTGCCATGCTTCTTCTAAATTGACTTATTTTTATTTTTTAGCTTAAAATTTTTTTCTGTATTTATTCAGAAGACAGAAATTTTATTATCTTTGGGATTATCTTTAATCTTAGAAAAGCCATCCAAGGAAGAGATATTTGTTGTTCAAATTCCATGACGGTGCCTCTGGTTTCTATGAAATCCTTTCTCAACCAGGAATTTCACTGACCTTTCTTTCAGACTTGAACACAACTAATTCCTCAGAAAGAATAAAATGCTATAATAAAAGCTCTCAGCATTCCATTTTGACTCTTTTGGAAAATCAGAATTTACCTTAATTCAGAGACATCTTTTTAAAAAAAGATTATTTATTTATCTATTTGACGAGAGAGAGAGAGAGAGAAAGAGCACAAGTAGACCGAGTGGCAGGTGGAGGACAAGGGAGAAGCAGACTCCCCACCGAGCAGGGAGCCTGATGTGGGGCTGGACACCAGGACGCTGGGATCATGACCTGAGCTGAAAGCAGTCGCTTAACCAACTGAGCCACCCAGGTGCCCCAGGAGACATCTCTTGATAAAATTTTCCATTTGCCAATTCTCAATCACTTACTATTTAGTTTATAATATGATCTCTCTATGAGATGTATTCAAGAACAAGATATTTGAATAACTGTGTAAGTGCTATGCTTCCTTTGCCTGCAGAGGCTTAGCCTAATCATCCCCTAGAAAGCTAAAGTGTAACACCATAATTTTTAATCCACCTGCTCTGGCTTTCATCCAGTGGTTCTATGATTATATCACATCCCCATCCTGATAAACTATTCCATGTATTTTGGTTAGAAAGGTTTTATAACAACTGCTGCTGGATTTCAAGGTTAATGAGGGCCTCCCTAAGAAAACTATCTCCTTTTACTAGAAAGAGAATTCAACTGTGTATAATCCCTTAGAATTTTTTGAGCCTGGTTTTTATTGTTGCCCTCATTCTGTTTTTTTATTTTTTTTTAATTTATGTATTTATTTTTTCAATTTATTTATTTTCAGAAAAACAGTATTCATTATTTTTTCTCATTCTGTTTTTTAATAAGAATTATGTGAATCATTAAGTAGTCTGTATATAAATATAAATGCCATCTATTTGATATTGCTGAAAGTTGACATCTCTTTAGACAACATACTTGGACACACAGTTTTATTTCACTAGGTTCATGGTTATGGGTTCTTCGAATTCTTTTATGGCATCTTTAACCATTAGATAGCCCATATTGTTGATTGCATATTTAACTTTATCTTAATTATATTCTTTTTCCCTCAAGGACTTAAGGTATTTCACAAATAGGGAATGGGTATCAGTGGAAATGGAAAAGGAAAATTAAACTGATGGTAAAGAGAAAAATGTAAATTTACCACTCACAATGGTTATTATGGGTGCTGTGATCACTGGGGTGTCAGTACTAGAATAGCATTTGGAACTGGAGGACTGGCTTAGGAAAAGAAAGAGCATTCATAATTACTTTTTAAATTAAAGCCTTCAAAAACTCAGAATAAAGGTATAGTAATGGGAATATTTGGAAAAAAATTGCATTAGAGTCAGCATAGTAAGAATACATAAAATAACTATGTTCTAAATCTTATATAAATTGTGTAACCACTGAACCAGGAAAGAAGTTTAATACGGTTTTCTTCAGTCAACTGATAGTGATTTTAGAGATGAGGATTGACAAGTAGATATCATACTTGATACTCGATAGAGTAGTTTGGAAGCAATGAGATCTCCATAGAATGGTCCCCTGTGTTGAAGGTAATATTTTCCAGGACAAACCTCAGGTCCAATACTTGCTCATAGGGAAAAATCAGATGGGCTTCTAACAGTAGAAAGAAACCTTAAGGAAACAATCAGAAGTTGATGAAATTGAAGGGAATGGAAATGTCAGCAAGATTAGGAAAATTAACTTTAGAAAGCTAATTGTATCAAGTTTAAAGACTAGTACAGTGGATCTTTGGGTTTCTCTTAGAAAGTGGAGCTCAAGGAAATTAGCTATCAATAAGAATATACTTCTGCCCATTGAAAACAAATCATACCAGAATATCTGAATACCTAGCAGAGAAACAAGCCAATATGACTAAACCCAGAACTTTGGATGAAGTTGAACGGCAAATGAGAAGGTCACACATAGTTAAATTTAGAAAGAACATTATGAAAAAGAACAGTAGAATCAGCACAAATTAAATACCTAATAATTTGGTATAAAATATTTAGAGAGAATTCTCTTTTTTTCAGAGAGGGATAAAAATCACAACTAAGATGACATACATTTTTTCCTCATTTATTCATTTTATAGATATTTATTGAGAGCCTGCTGTGTATAAGGTGTTGTTTTAGGCACTGGATATTCAGCAGTGAACTGAACAAAAAATATCCATCCCTTCTGGATTTAAATTTTTAAAATATTATAAGTATATCATAAAAATTCATTAAAACATCTTTGAATATATTTTGTGATATTGTAGTAGTTCAATTCTTTGCACTTTTACACTATTTTTTTTGTAATGATGATTCATGCTAATATAAATTGATGACCCTGGGGATGAAATCCTTTATAAATTCTATTTACTCAAGTAAGAAGAAATAATACATTTTAGAGTAATATTCAATAGTAAGTGTTGAGATGCAAACTATTGTTACTGTTCTTTATTCACTTAATTTTTGCCTTCATAGTATCCCATCTTTTCTTACTTTTCCTGTTTTTGGTTTTGTTTTTTTCAGGTAACTACTACTATACAGCCAATGACCCAACAGCTAGAGATCTTGATGAGGTAAACTCCATGCTCCCTCCAGGAAGAGAATAATGACCCAAGAGGGAATCTCATTCCCCTTGCCAATGATTAGTCTAGGAATGGACATATGACCCTACTTAAGTTTACGAAGCATTTACTCACCAAGATCCCCAATTACTCTTCAATATTTAAGTGAAACTATTGGACAATGACATACTTATTGTTACTTAAAAAGAAACAAGTGCATGAAAGGGGGAAAAAAAAACTTCCTTTAATTTTGTCCCTGAAAATAAAACAGGGCATATTTTAGAAATTTGCTAGAATGAGTCTGTTGATATTTCCTTTTACTCATCTATCAGTTAAATTAAAAAAAAAATACAGCTAGCATAAGAAGGTCATGATTGCTCAGTGGAACTGTTTTCCGAGGTGATTTACAATTGATTGATGTTCCATTTGGCAGTCTTTTCCTAACTGATTTTACTCACACTTCCCAAATAGTTCCCAGGAGATCTATGACCCAAACTCTGGCCCCTCTTAATTTCAGATTTACGCCCTTTACCATTCTCTGAATGTAAAAAGCATTTCTTGCTCATACAGCAAATCTAAAATATCTCACACAGAGCTTATTAACATCTTTCCTTCAGTCAGCTCAACTGCCTTTGTTTTCCACTCTGGTTTATACAGTATCATGATCCTCTAGATTAGCCAACCAGAAAACACTCCTTCAATTTCCTCTGTCTTATTTATTCCTGAAAACAGATGGACTATTATGACCTGTTATTTCTAAATCTAATTCTTTTCTCAAATTCATCCATCCATTTCCCTCTCTATAACCAATGTGTTATCTAGGAGCTTATCCACTTCCCTGGACTTCACAATGGTGATCTAGCTGGTCTCTCTCCCTCTTCTCTTTCCCTCAAGCTACCATCAAGTTATTTTCTGACGTGTGTGTGTGTGTGTCTGTGTCTATGTGCATGTGTCTGTGTGCACAAATACCAAAAGTTTGGCAGAACATCAAGGTCATCCAAGATGTGATCCTTAAACCTTTTTTCAGAGTTGTCTTCTGTTTTATTCTCCTTCATAAACCATGGTATTACAGCCAACCCTGGATATTCATCTTTTCCAGAACATGCTTTACTTATTTTCCTTGATTCACAGTATTTTCTGAGGTGCCATTTCCTTAGATCTCTACCTGTTGAAATATTATATTCATTCCTAAAACCTCAAAGCCAACTTTGCCCACACTGAGTAATTTTGTTTTAGATTTCTGAGGACAATCATTCTCTTCCTCCAGGTTTTACCACCAGGTTTGCTTTGGGCTCTATCTGGTACTTAACCTGCTTTCCTGCAACTCATATGAATATGAATCATTACTGTATTGTTATTAGGTAAAAAGCCAATTTGTTTCAGAAATACCCCGTTCAAACTGTGTGGTAATGAGAGATCCGAACACCGAGCGCTCCAGAGGCTTTGGGTTTGTCACATATGCCACTGTGGAGGAGGTGGATGCAGCCATGAATGCAAGGCCACACAAGGTGGATGGAAGAGTTGTGGAACCAAAGAGGGCTGTCTCAAGAGAAGATTCTCAAAGACCTGGTGCCCACTTAACTGTGAAAAAGATTTTTGTTGGTGGCAGTATCGTAGCCAATGAGGTTTATCCGAGGCGCGATTATTGCTAATTGAAAGAAGACACTGAAGAACATCATCTAAGAGATTATTTCGAACAGTATGGGAAAATCGAAGTGATTGAGATCATGACTGACCGAGGCAGTGGCAAAAAGAGGGGTTTTGCTTTTGTAACATTTGATGACCATGATTCTGTAGACAAGATTGTCATTCAAAAATACCATACTGTGAATGGCCACAACTGTGAAGTAAGGAAAGCGCTCTCTAACAAGAGATGGCTAGTGCTTCATCCAGCCAAAGAGGTCGAAGTGGTTCTGGAAACTTTGGTGGTGGTCATGGAGGTGGTTTTGGTGGGAATGACAACTTTGGTCATGGAGGAAACTTCAGTGGTCTACATGGCTGTGGTGGCAGTCAAGGTGGTGGTGGATATAGTGGCAGTGGGGATGGCTATAACGGATTTGGTAATGATGGTGGTTATGAAGGAGGCGGCCCTGGTTACTCTGGAGGAAGCAGAGGCTATGGAAGTGGTGGACAGGGTTATGGAAACCAGGGCAGTGGCTATGGCGGGAGTGGCAGCTATGACAGCTATAACAACGGAGGAAGCGGAGGCTGCTATGGCGGTGGTAGTGGAAGCAACTTTGGAGGTGGCGGAAGCTATAATGATTTTGGCAATTACAACAATCAATCCTCAAATTTTGGACCCATGAAAGGAGGCAATTTTGGAGGCAGAAGCTCTGGCCCTTATGGTGGTGGAGGCCAATACTTCGCCAAACCACGAAACCAAGGTGGCTATGGTGGTTCCAGCAGCAGCAGCAGCTATGGCAGTGGCAGAAGGTTTTAATTACTGCCAGGAAACAAAGCTTAGCAGGAGAGGAGAGCCAGAGAAGTGACAGGGAAGCTACAGGTTACAACAGATTTGTGAACTCAGCCAAGCACAGTGGTGGCAGGGCCTAGCTGCTACAAAGAAGACATGTTTTAGACAATACTCATGTGTATGGGCAATAAAACTCGAGGACTGTATTTGTTTCAATGTAGATTTTTTTTTTGCACCCATGCTGTTGATTGCTAAATGTAATAGTCTGATCATGACGCTGAATAAATGTGTCTTTAAAAAAAAAAAAGAAATACCCCGTTCAAGAACCAGATAATAATACTTGTTCCATATACTACATTAATATAATAATTTTAATCCCGCTTTGTCAGTACATTGTATTGAGTTTACCAATAAATCAAAAAGAGCATGGAAACAAAAAGACAATAACATTTATTAAAAAGGTAGAAAACACAAGAGAATGACAATTTTAAAGTGCCAAGGATTTAACAGGACCCATTGCACCCCCCTTTCAGGTCTGTAAATTGACTAGGCTACTAGAAAATCTTTTTCACGAAATCCGTGCCTTCCCTTCCCACTGCTCTTGCATGGATCTATATCTAAGAATTTGGTAACTTCTCTATGTTCAGCTCTTTCCATTCCCAGAACCAAGAGTCCCTTTTTGATAGGTGCAACCCTCAGAATATTAGGTCTAACTTAGAAGAAGACCTAACTCAAGGAGCTTAAGATAAATATTTATTAATTTCACATGGTGTTTGTCATACCATAAGATTATTATGTAATTACTTGTTTGTGCATTTACTTTCCCCTCCTATGCCCCTACAAGAATGAAGTCTCCATGAAGGGAAGGACTTTATCGAACTTTATCTAACTATTACTACTATAATACTATACTACAGTACAATACTACAGTATTCCCAGGACTTAAAACCATGTTCGTTCCATGGTAAATCTCCTGGGTATATTTTGACTCAATCAATGAATCAATGAATTAAAATACACCAGTCCAATCATTAAAGACGGAAGACTTCCTCTATGTTCAGCTTCCTTCCTGCTGGTTTGGAGCATACAAGGTCAGGGGTTCTTAGCCCTTGGAAGATTGTGGACAGAATTCAGAGGATTCATGAACTTGGATGGGAACAAACTGTAATTTTTAGCTAGGCTCTAAATGAAAGTTAGCATTTCTTTCAGTTATGATAGGAATCAAATAACTCTGCTAGTACTAACACTTATGATTTAGTTGCCAGTTAAAATCACAGATCTTTTTTTATTGTATTTCTACTGCTACAGATATCTTGAAATATTTACCCTCATCACTACCTCAAAACTATGGTGGCTATTAGAACTGTGGTGCTAGATCTAGCAAATATTAATTAAAAAGCACATATATTTACTGTATCACAAATTTATTTTATACACATTTTAATAAATTATGTCAATATAATTGCTTGCCATATCTTATATGTATTTAAAAATGTTATACTTGGGCTTTACCAGAGTGCAAGATGGATCTATGACAGCACATACACAAAAGGAAGGACCCTGCATTGGTATTGGCAGGGTCATAAGATGTAAGGAGTGTGGGTCTTTGAATTACCACATGAGAAGAGCTGCCAGCTGAGAAGTAACTTCTTCTTTCAACTATGAAGCATATGAGAAAAAAAATCTCTATTGTTTCTGATCCTTTATTTATTGGGAGGAATATTTCTTAATGCAGTCTATCCTACCAAACTAATACTACAGTGTTTTCTTCAGTCTTCAATCCCTATGTCATAAACACTATAAACCAGAACAAAGCAGGAAATAGCAATGGTGTTCCAAAGAATTATATGTTCCAAAGAACAGAAAAAAAAAAAAAAGAAAGAAATATACTCATCTAAGTATTTTAGTTCTTCAAGGCTATTTGGCTTAGGTCTGATTTATTATAACCTCATTTGTATAATAGGTTTTCTTATTAATGAGAGCTTCCATCATACCAAGTCTCTAAGAACTATGCACGCTAATTCTCCTTCATAGTTAAGAATTTATTTTTGTCACAAGGGAGAAAAAAATGGTTCTTCCCACTACGTTCCTGAAACAACCCGGCCACGTGGTGACATGTATCCAAATGTCAGCTTTTGTATTTTTTGCTGATATTAAAACTGCAAAAAATAATGGGATAATGTCCATAATATAAAAATTGCATATCCTTTCCTATCCTTTCTTCTGTACCAAGCCAACTAAAGCATTTTTACTTCTCATTTTATACTGAATGTTTTAAACTGGTCACAGTTTCCAGAAAACCAGATGTGATTCATTTTGGACAAGAGGTAAACATATAAAATTCATATGATTTTAGAGGCCACTGAAGTCATGGAAGAACCATCTTATGACTTGTAAACATAACCCATTCTGGGCAAGTGACCAGTTAAAGTGATAAGGGCAAGTGAACTATCTGAGAGCACTTAAGGTGAACTATTCTTGACTAAACTGTAAACTAAATTCATGATTATTTCAGATTGTTATAAAATTGCTTTTTTACTTAAGACAGCAAAATTTGATTTTTTATTATACTCTCTCTTAATGTAGCCTCTTCTGTAGGCATCGCCCTATGTGTTTGCACAAAGTCCAATATCAATCATATTCCAGGCATTTCATTTGGCTTTGTGTATTGTTCTTCTCTCTCCTCCCATCTGCCAAGTCTGCTTTACCCTACAACAGTCAGACTTTCACAATTTAAAAATGATAAGGCTCTTTAGAACCTAGGTCCTTAATAATTTTAATATCAAAACAGATTGCATTGTGTGGGGGTTTGAGAAATTATTTCAAACTAAATGTAGTGTGTGTGTGTGTGTGTGTGTGTGTGTGTGTGTGTGTGTGTACTTTCTTTAAAGGAACAATGTTATAACTGAGGGATTTATTTTTAAGAAGATTTATTGTTATAAAATTCCCCAAATTGTTCATTCGGAAAAAAAAAATCGACTCTACCTATGACTCTATCAAATTACATCACTTTTCACTGTTTTTAAAAATAATGGAGATATATATTTTAGATTCTTGAGTGAGAATTTTTTTTACTTCTTTGCATTAGAGTAACTTCAGTGTATTAATTAGAAAGTTCCTATTATGAGAGAAATTACTTACAACTGGATCATTTACTCATACACTTGGATGGTAAAGCCAAGTGTAGGAATAAATTTTTTGAAGACATTAAATATATCAATTTATAAGTACTGTAAGTGTAATAGGACACTCATGAGTGCAAGAGTATGACCCATTATGATGGGAATTTTATCCCTAACAGTCATCTATATGGTGGAATGCTATTTCCTGAGGATACAAATGTGAATTTGGGGTTGTGTTTGTCTTACAAGGTGGATGATATTTGTTTTTGTGAAAGTTTTTTTTTTCTTGATTCTGAATTTTTCAGGACACAGAACAAGATACATGTGGGACTTAGTTGAAGAGGAGTTTAATTACCACAAGCATACCATGACTCATGATCTGATTTACCTCCAATGGTCCTGCGGTATGGACCCCAAGAGTGAGACTTCATTGTAATAGCTGTAATTGTCATTCCTTTGTGTAATTAAAGCACAAATAAAGATCTGATATGCCAATTAGACAAAAAAAATAGAACATAGTAGGGTTGTTTCTAAGATTCAAATCTCATCTAATTAACATGAGGAAAAATTAGAACTGAAACATTGAAGGATTTCTTGGTATTTTTAGAGCTGGGAGGATATTCTCATTTAGAATTATTTGGCAGTCATAGCTCTCATCACATATTTCAAAAACCTTCTTTGCAAAGAATCTGGTTAGTCCACAGATTCACATGAATGTTGTGTACATTCTAAGAAAGAATGAAAAATTGTTCATTATAATTTGAAAATTTCCTTCCTTGTCCTCTCATACTCTCCTCCACTTCATTGCCAGAAATAATAGCAAACACTTCAAGTTCAGAGGTCATTATTCCAATGTAGCACCAAATAGTGTACATCTAAATATGAATGAAGGGTAAGAACAAGGCACAGTACCTAGGTCTAGTCCACCGTGTTAAAAATATTGGTTCTAAAATATGTAAGTAACATATATATAAATAAATGTATGTGAATAAAATTAAATTTATCTCACATAAAGCTACTCTATGACATGAAGATGTCTAGGAAATCTGCTCTGCTGATTTGGGAAAAACATGTTAAAGTCTTTATTTAATGATTGTTGAGTTTTAAATTCCTCTTGAGTACTTGTCAGTGTAACTCTTTTGCCAAAAAATTCTCTTCTATTTGAATCTTTGACTCTTACACATTGTTACTGATATTAATATTGCTCAAAGTATATGGTTTAATAAATATTTGCCTGGCCTGTTGCTTCCCATTCTTTTTTTTTTTTTTTAAGATTTATTTATTTATGTTTTAGGGGCAGCGGAGAGGCAGAGGGAGAGAGAGAATCCTGAAGCAGGCTCTGTGCTGAGCCTGGAGCCCGACTCAGGGCTCAGTCTCATGACCCTGAGATTGCGACATCAGCCAAAATCAAGTCTGCCATTTAACAGACTGAGCCACCCATGCTTTTATTTTCACTATTTTTATTATATTTGTCTCCCTTGCTTCTTTGTGTTCATCTGATGATTTGGAAATTTTAAATTTTATATCCATTCTTCCTATTTCCTAACAAATATTGAACAACGGATAAATCAATATCTAAACAACAGATGAATCAATATCTAAAGTTCACCAAAAACTATAATTTCTGCCCAAATAAAGCAAGAAATTCATCATGCCTCCTATATCACTTCATTCTTACCAACACCTGTGTCTAGATGAGCTGGCTTTTTAGTTTCAGTTTAGCTAGTTAGTCAGTGTTATACATCAAAATTTAGATGGTTTAGATGATAGAAAATTTGTCATTTTCCTTTGTATTCCAAGTCATCTCGAGATTTCTTATTGTTTATTTTGTTTTGTTTTGCTTTAGAAATATTTTTAGGAGGACTTGCTACGATTTTTCTCCTCATACTCCTTTATCTGCTGATTCTGAGCTTACAATGTCCATGAGCTATTCTTTTATTTGATTGTGGTAAACATTCTTAGCACTTAAAAATTTTTTTAACTAAGCCCAGTATCAAAA
The DNA here is from genome assembly GCF_020171115.1 of Neogale vison. Lineage (NCBI taxonomy): Eukaryota > Metazoa > Chordata > Mammalia > Carnivora > Mustelidae > Neogale > Neogale vison. The sequence goes on from NC_058096.1 coordinate 26,712,978, forward strand.
TGCATGAGTACACCTTAAAACTATTAGGTTGATTCAAATGCTATCAAAACTTTCATAATAATTAGAGAAATCTTCCAAAAAACGTGTTGTGTTTTGAGTTAGAAGCAAGAACACCATGCTAAAAAAAGACAGAAAACCTCATTCTGGTGCTCAGTCTAATAGTTAGTTCTGTGGGGTTGAGAAAATTGGTAGATTTTATGAATTTAAATTTTCTCATTTGAAAAATGAGTGACTTCTGACTTAATATTTTCTAGTGTTCTTTATAAATATAAATTAAAATGCAGGATTTTAGGCAAAATGCTACATTGCATTAAAATATTACTTTATTGAGGGTTGCTGGGAGGTGGGGTGGGAGAGATAGGGTGGCTGGGTTATGGACATTGGGGAGGGTATGTGCTATGGTGAGTGCTGTGAATTGGGTAAGAATGATGAATCACAGACCTGCAACCCTGAAACAAATAATACTTTATATGTTAATAAAAAATAAAAATAAATGAAGAAATAAAAGCAATAAAAATATTACTTTACTTCGATATCTATGACTGGTCTTGCTCTAATTTAATGTTTCCATATTTTGATATCTTAAATTTTAAAGAACACAATAGTGAAGAATAAAGAAGATATTATGGTAGTTAATATATTTACATAGCATAGATATATGATAGGTGGTCTAAAATTTTACGAAGATTTGTTCTAAACACTTTTTTCTATAAATATATCATAAAGTCACTTGCAGAATATATTAAATGTCCATTGTTTTATATATTTTAAATTATCAAACAGAAATTAATCATAAATTTTTAATAAACTAAGGCAAAATATAATTGCACTGCATGTCTTTTATGCACTTTAAGCTATTTATAATATTTACCTTTCTCCTTCAAAATGGCAAAAGGCATTGTGCTCAATAACAAAAAACAAATAAAACTGACAGAGAGAAACTTTATTAACCAAAGAATCCTTGGTCTGCAGGTAATGCTGAAGTAAAAACTCACTTATCATCAGGATTAGTTCTAACAGCATCTGCAGAAACCAAAGACAGGATGATGTGACAGTTCCTTTGAAAACATCCATCAGTGTCATCTGCTTCCTCTTGTCATGTCTTTCCTTTTCAAATATTTCCTTCAGCTTGTACATCTGGAGGATCTCCAGCTCTGTACTAAATTCGTTTCATGAAATCCATGCAATTTTTACAGCACTCTCAGTCGTCATTAAAATAGTCAACACACTGTCTGGGTCACACAGATTGGGCCACTTATCATTCATTATTAGCCCTTTTGATAATGGAGAATGCCACTACCACAGGCCTTTTAGCTTATTTCAAATAGATAACATATCATATGGCTCACAAATCAAAATGACACAAAAAGAAATTTTGTTCCTACCTGTTTCCACACCTTTCCTTATTTCTCATCTATTCTTCTGGCTCCTGGCATTTTTATAATTAATTCTTGAATTTACAATGCCATAGCTACTTTTTAATGCATGATGTTTTTTGTTTTTTCATTTTTCCCTTTTCAATTGGTTTCTTTTATTTTTTATTTTTAAGTTTACTTTTTTTCATTTTATTTTATTTTATTTCTTTTCAGTGTTCCAGAATTCATTGTTTACATACCACAGCCAGTGCTCCATGCAATACGTGCCCTCCATAAGACCCACCACCAGGCTCACCCAACGCCCCCACCATCTCCCCTCCAAAACCCTCAGTTTGTTTTCAGAGTCCACAGTCTCTCATGGTTTGTCTCCCCCTCCGATTTCCCCCAACTCACTTCTCCTCTCCATCTCCCAATGTTCTCCTTGTTATTCCTTATGCTCCACAAGTAAGCAAAACCATATGATAAATGACTTTGTCTGCTTGACTTATTTCACTCAGCATAATCTCCTACAGTCCCGTCCATGTTGATATAAAAGTTGGGTATTCATCCTTTCTGATGGAGGCGTAATGCTCCATTGTATATATGGACCACATCTTCTTTATCAGTTCATCTGTTGAAGGGCATCTTGATTCTTTCCACAGTTTGGCGACTGTGGCCATTGCTGCTATGAACACTGGGGTACAGACGCCCCTTCTTTTCACTACATCTGTATCTTTGGGGTAAATACCAAGTAGTGCAATTGTAGGGTCATAGGGAAGCTCTATTTTTAATTACTTAAGAAATCTCCTCACTGTTTTCCAAAGTGGCTGCACCAACATGAAGGTTTTTTTAAAAAATATATTAAAAAAAATTGGGGTACTTCTAATCTTTAGAATCCTGAATATGAACTTCTACAGCCATTTATTTACAGGCTGAGCCACAATAAAATAACTGGTCTTGACTTTATTGTTTTTTGGATTATTTACTTATTTGAGAGAGAGAGAGTGAGAGCAGTGGGAGGGGCAGAAGGAGAGAGAGATTCTCAGGCAGGCTCCATGCTGAGCCTGGAGCCCAATCAATGCAAGGCTTGATCACATGCTCCTGAGATCATGACCCAAGCTGAAATCAGGAGTTGGACGCCCAAGCAACTGAGGCACCCAGGTGCCCCTGGTCTTGATTTTGAAATGTTATAGATAAATATCAAACAAATGGTAAGTTTTCCTTATAATCCATAGTAAATATAGGGATGTACTATGGAAACTAAAAATGTCAGCATAAAACTTTTATTACAGTTGGCCAGACCCTTTTAAAAGAAGATGGGAAATGTTTGGGTCCATTTAATCTGATTTGCTTGCAATGGCTTCAGAATGATAAAGATACAAGAATAAGTGTTCATACACACACACACACACACACACACACCCTAAACCTTATTTATCCACCCAATCATCAGTGAACACTTAGGTTGTTTCCAATTCTTGGTTATTGTAAATAATGCTTCCATGAACATAGGGGTGTGTACTGCACACAGATGTTGAATTATAATATTGTACAGCTGAAACATACAATGTTATATACTAATTTTATGTCAATAAAAAAAGAATATGTATTGCTAAGAATGAACATTAAAAAATACAACTAGTTTGGAGGTATTTGTTATGTGGATGAGAAGTCTCAGGGTCAGAAACGGAGTGACCACAAGTATGTGAGCTTGTAAAAAAAAATTACTATAAAGTAGAAGGCACAATTTCACTATATCAAGTCATAAGGTCTGACCACAAGTTTGTTATAACTTAGAACTTAGAACTACAGGGAGAAAATGGTTCAGGGTGAACGATCCATCCTCATTTGACTATGTGAAGCAATACAACATCAGTAATATATCAGAATGAAGTTATAGTACAGATAGTCAAAGTCTTGTCTCATTTAAACCAAACAGAATCGATTACCACGTGCGCTTTATAATCCACTTAGTTACTTAACCTGGGTCTTTGGAAGCAAGTAAATTCAGTGAACAGTTAAATTCTTCAACTAAATCTTCAACCTTTCCCTTGTGTCTCTGTATAGTTAATAATACAAATCTGCCTCTTTAACAAGAGCATAATTTTCTTCAAGGTCTGTAATAGCAGGTCTCCAAATAGCAGGTAGAGAATCAACTGCTATGTTGACAGCCTTAATTGAATATTCTCAACATTAGATTAAAAAATTAAAAGTATAATTTTCTTCACCTTGCAGGGATGTTTTAAATTTAATTATATAAACTGAATAAGAGGAAACAGTCAGCTTCATCATACATTAGGAATTGTTTTCATCATTGCCCATCATTCAGTAAGAATCATGTCATACAATCTATTCCCTAAGTATTAAAATTTTTTTTCTTTTTTGTCACAGTCCATTACTAAACAGACTATCTAAAAGATTCTAAAATTGTCTCCTTGCCATGGAATTAAATTTGATCTGTGCATTTGAATGAAGAAAATCAGAAGTGACTTATTTCATGCTACACTACTGTGGAAGGAGAAAGAGTAGACATTAAGTGAAGAAGAAATCTCCCCTCCCTTTGTGCCATCATATGGCTCGAGTTCAACACTCTATAGAGTGCTTTGTACTTCTCCATAGGGCCAGGACCCTAATTTCATTTGGGATGTGTTGGCTTTTCAAGACAGGAAATAGGATTTTCCTTTTTTACCATTCATTTTTAATGTCTTTAAAATTCTTTTTCTTTAGATGAAAAACTTATTGTTTTATTTATTCATAGTCTACCATGAGCATTTTTAAAATTCTATAAAAGTAATCAATGTATATATATTTTCCAGATAGTAAAATGTGTGCAATGAAATCCATCAACCTCCTGCCCATCCTATCCTTATTTTCTGGTTTTGATTCTCAACAGTAATTGACTTCATCGATATATTTGATGAAGAAAGAAGTTGATGAATTCACTGTATTGAACTTGTCTAAGTGGAAATGTCCAGAAAATTGTTGGATGTATGGTTCTGTAATTAATGAGGTAAACTTTGGACACACATATTGCATTGGGAATTTTCAATATATAGGTGGTATTTGAGGCTGTGGAAATAACATGTATGCCTGTCAGAGGTTGCTTTTTCAAAAATGTGTATAGGAACCTTTTGCAAAAGTATGTTACAAATGTAGACTATTCTTAGAGAATAAATAGGTTTAAGTGTGGCACCAGGGAAGCTTAGTAGTAATAAACCTTGGCAGGTTTTGTACATCTTGAATGCAAGGGAGCTGGAGGCAACAAGAACTGAAAAATGAAGCACCCAACAGTGTGAAGAAACATAGCTCAAAAAAGAGCAGCAGGGGAGGGATGGAAAAGAAACTGGAACCCAATCTTACATTTCCTCAAGGCTAAATAAACCTAGACTTCCTGTCTTGCAGCAGTTCAGAAGTCGGAAAGAGGAACATGGGGATAATGATTCTTTACAGAGCTTTGCTGAATGCTGCATAGAATTTTTCATGGAGATGGACATAACTAAAATAGAATATTCTTACAAGTTGGGCAGTTAGTAAAATTTGTCTTTGCTTCTTTCATCCATAAGAGTCTTTTATTTTTATACTTTGGTTTCCCAGAATTCTCTGCTTCAGTCTCTACTTCGTTTTACCCGTTAGGGAGATGTTCCTTTTTTTTAGAAGGCTTATCATTACTCTGGTCAACAGTTGTATACCATTCCACTACTACCCATGAAAGCTTAACCACTGTGGGAATTATCTTCCTGTCAAAACATTTATAAAATTAGACAAAATATTTATTTAAAAAAAAATATAAGGCATTGGACAATAGGTAATACCTAACTGTGATCTCTGAGATTAGGAAAATAAGTGAGGTGAGTCCTAACGTTTCCCTAACTTACATTCCCTGGGACAGCTGTGGATTAGAGTATATGGAGGGGGAATTCAAATAGGACTGAACAAGTTAGCTGAATTGAAGACAGAGATTACAGCTAAGGGAGAAAGTTGGTTAAAATCTGTAGGGCAGAATATCCAAAAGGAAGGGGTTACACACACACACACACACACACACACACACAGAGGAAATCTACAGAAGTGTCTTCTTTAGTCTTTGACTGAATAAAAATCTAGAATGCATGGAATACAATTTTGTGAAGCCCAGATAAGTACCAACTAGAAAGAAGTACATTAAAAATTCTCTGGAGCTCATCTAGGGAAGAATTTGTGTTCCCACCAGTCAGAGCTGATAAATGTCATGATACATGCAGCACTGGTTAGGGTACTTAGAAGAACCATGCCTACGTAGTAGCCTCAGAGTAAAGGCTATTCTAAAACTTAAATAAAAAAGTGAAAAAGCATGCCTCGAAAGGATCAAACTGACTCTAGGTAACTTTGTGCCAGCAAAATTCAAAACTATTTAAGAAAGAAAATCACCATTCAAAACCACACAATTCACAATTTCTTGCATCTAATAAAAAAATACCAGCATCCAAAAGTGCAGGACTAAATGACCGTAGCCAGCAGAAAAAAAAAAAATCTATAAAACAGACCAGATATGATAAAAGTGCTCATAATCAGGCAAAAATGCTTTAAATACCTAGTATAAAGTTTATAAATAAAATCAAGTATATTAGGAAAAGATGAGATAAGAAATAGAAGATATGAAAATGAAAACTTTAGAATTTACGAAGATTAAAAATATAATATCTGAAGGAAAACTTGGAAGGAATTGCAGATAGAACTTACAGAAGGATGGGTCACCTGGGGGGCTCAGTCATTTATGTTTCTGACTTTTGATCTCAGCTCAGGTCTTGATCTCAGGGTCATGAGTTCAGGCCCCATGTTGGGCGGCATGCTGGGTGCGGAGCCTACTTACAAAAAAAAAAAAGGAAAGAAAAGAAGGAAACATCAGTGGGTGGACTTGAAGGCATACAAATACAGAGAGAAACTATCCAAAATAAAGCACAAAGAAAGAATGAAAACATAGATTGGCCCACCAGGGACCTCTACAACAATACCAAGTTGTCTAATATAAATAAAATTGGAGTCCAGTGGATGAGGGGTGATATTTGAAGAAATATTGAAGAAAGAATGAACAAAATCGTTCAAATAAAAAAGTTGCATTCAAAAATAGCATCTAAAGTGAGTAAGTACAATATACCATGACATATTATAATCCAATTATTGAAAACCAGTGATTAAAAAATAGAGAGAAGCCAGAGAAATGGCTCCCATATGAAGAATCACATGCAAAGAGATAACTTTCTCAGGTGAGGGAAATGTTCTGTACTTGATTGTAGTGATGATGAAAAGTTACCCATTTTTCAAATTTCCATCAGACTATCAAGTGAATGGAATAATCTTATGCCAAATATTCTCCAATACAGCTGATTACTTACAAATGTTCACCTGACCTCTGTTCTATTCTTTATCTAATCGACAAAGTATAATTTTGTTAAGGACCAATAAAAGATAAGTAAACTTTTTTTCTTTAGTTTCAAAACAGAATTTTGAAGTGAAAGTTTTAACCTCAAAGACAGACCTTTTGGGGTGCCTCTGCCTTCAGCTCAGTTCATGATCTCAGGGTCCTGGGATCCAGCCCCGCATCAGGCTTTCTGCTCAGCAGGGAGCCTGCTTCCTTTCCTCTCTCTCTGCCTGCCTCTCTGCCTACTTGTGATCTCGATCTGTCAAATAAATAAAATCTTAAAAAAAAAAAAGAAAAAGACAGGGGCGCCTTGGTGGTTCAGTGGGTTAAAGCCTCTGCTTTCAGCTCGGGTCGTGATCCCAGGGTCCTGGGATAGAGCCCCACATCAGGCTCTCTGCCCAGCAGGGAGCCTGCTTCCTTTCCTCTCTCTGCCTGCCTCTCTGCCTACTTGTGATAGCTGTCTGTCAAATAAATAAATAAAATCTTTTAAAAAAGAAAAAGACAGAACTTTTAATGTTGCTCATTTTAAGGGCTGTGATGAGAGTGTTTGGGAGCAGGATAGATTTTCTAGCACTTTTCAGATCTCACCATAGGACTACATGAATAGATCTAGTCCTGCACAAACAAATGGGCCTAGGTTTAAAATGTCAGTTCAGGCAATAATAGGAAGAAAAACCTTATGCTATTAGTTTCAGCAATTCAGTCACTTCTCAATAATTTGTGCTGAAGAAGCACAGTTGTGCTAATATTCCACAATAGCCCCCTGCTTGGGTACAGAGGCACACACGATGAACAATTATTGTTGACCACCACTACAGCTTTGTGGTCGTTTGTTCTGTGGTGTTGCCACTGTAATATTATTGTGGTAATAGATTATTGATATGTATAAAATCTTCCAAAAGACAATACCCCATCGCAAAATTACCAACAGTTCCTGAGGTGCTCTCTGACTTCCCGTCTTCCCATTGATATTAAAACATTTCCATGTACTAGTCAGTTCACTACGGGAAATTCATTGAGCCTCAGTTTTTTATCTTTAAGTTCTATAGGTTGGGAATATCATTCTATCTTCCAGGATTTGGTCTGAGAGGAATCTTCATACCCCTTTCTTTGCATTTGCATGTAGAGTGAACTTCATTAGCATGAAACTCATAGTTTCCTTCATTCCTTCACTCCTCCCTAGAAGAGGAGAACTGAATCCCAACTGGGAAATATTTTAGTAAGAACTGGTCATATACAGTTAGTATAGGAGATGCTTCTTTGCTTAACTTTTGGCAGGGCATGAGAGGATGTATTTAGCATGAACAGAAAGGCCAGATAATTCTGAGATTTGTTATTTGGAAATCCACTGTTGCTATTCCTATAAGCAACCTGGTCTAATAAAGAAAACAAAGCTCCATTTGCCCATCTTCTTTACTTTCTCAGATGGGGAAAAAATTTCTGTTCCTTCCTGTCCAATGTCACTAACTTCTTTCTTACTCTTAGCACCAATGACCCTTGCCTGTCATGCATGATCTTCTCTTGCTATAATTTCCCCAGATGTTAACAACAGCAATGAAAAAATGTGGAATCATATATAATCAATGCTTTAACCCTAAGACCAGTCAATTAATTTGGGCTTTTGTTTTCTTTCTTTCAATTATCAATATTTACTGAGCACCTACTGAGAAGCAAACAATGAATGAGATAATTGGGATGCCAATACACAATAGTCTTGACCCTGCCTTTAAATCTGAGTTGATCACCTCACTTACCCATGTTGTAAGTTCACCAAATTTGTTTACATGAAAGAAACCCCCGGCCATCTTTTAATAGGACACTTTTTTTTTTAAAATATTTTATTTATTTATTTGACAGATGGAGATCACAAGTAGGCAGAGAAGCAGGCAGAGAGAGAGTAGAAGCAGGCTCCCCAATGAGCAGAGAGCCTGATGCGGGGCTCAATCCCAGGATGCTGGGATCATGACCTGAGCCGAAGGCAGAGGCTTTAACCCACTGAGCCACTCAGGTGCCCCTAGAACACATATTTTTTATTAAGTAGACCTTTTTTTTTATTAACTCTGTTTGATATCAGAATTTAGCTACTTGTTCAGCAACTATTTGCTTATCATCATCCTCTGCTAAGTGTCAGGCACTTCCTCAGTAGAAATGAGGAAGAGTCATGAACCACATCATTTCCACACCCTCTTGCAGCTTTCATTCTCATAAAGGAGAATGTGGTCAATTCATACATACACAAATAAGAACTCTAATTTCCAGTAATCACTGGTGCTATGGAGAAAAAGAAAACAGACTAGAGAAAGAGATAATGAGGAGCATAGGCACTGTATTTTAGTGAGGGTAGTCAGGGAAGACTTCTCTGAGAAGATTTATGAGCAAACAGCTAAAAGAAATGAAAGAGGGTAACTATGTGATAGTCTGCGGGAAATTGTTCCAAGAAGGGAAAAGCAAGAGTGAAGTCCTTGAGGGGAGAGCAAGATGGACTCCAGTGACATGGGGTGAGTCAGAGAAGAATGTTAGAATCTGATTTTATAAAAAGTGAGGAAAACCAGGACATTTTCATCTAAGTTTGATAAGAAAATTGGGTAGCTGGAGGGGCATGTTGTACCCAGGTTTTCCTTTTTTGGCTTTTGTTTTGAAAACATGGATAGCTGACATTCATAGTTGCTTACTAGATGTCAGACATTGATGTAAGAGTTTTACAGGTATTCAATCACTTAATAATCTCAACAACCCTATTAGGAAAATAGATAAAACTATTCATTTACAGGTTAGGAAATTTAGAGAGTTTCACAAAAGATACCCAGTTAATAAGCAGCAAATCTAGGCATTAAATGCAGTCTTTCCTGTTTAGTTCCAATGATCATTGCCGTAATGCTATACTTTCTCTCTATATACCTATTTGTGTGTGTGTGTGTGTAAAATTCCTGAACTTATCCTAAAGATACAGTGTGAAGAAAAAATAGATGCTTTAGGAAAAGTAAATAATGATTAAGATTAAAGTCCTTGTTTGGGAATGAGGGAGTGGAGTCAGATGCACAAGTGGAGGGACTGGCCTCAGATAGGAGCAAGGCAGTTCATGTACTAGGGAGACAAGAGTGCATAGGTATGGGGAGTTTGCTAGATTTGGTGATAGAGAAATAAAAGAGATTTCTATTGGTTGCTTCTATTTTCAAGGAAACAAGAACTTAAGTTACTGGCTGAAATAAAAGAGGTGTTTGAGATTTGAAAAGAGGAAAAAGTTTGAATGAATCATTTAAGAGATAAGAAAAGTAAAAGAAACATGATTTATAGGCTCTAAAGAAGAACTACCTTAGAGTTGTAAGGTAAATTAAGAGAAACACCAATCAGTGCCATTGTGTTTTTCTGCAATTTTGAGAGCAGGTGTACAGAGCAGGAAGTAGGATTTAACCTTGGTTAGGATTTGTCCAACTAATATAATGGAGGAAAGTGTGTCTAAGGGAGTTGAGGGTGGAAATTAGAGAGTGATTGTGACTGACCATTGACTTAAATTGGGTAAAGAGGACAATAATGATGTTGTGCACGATGAAAAAGTAATAAGATGGTAGGTGAATTAGCAGTTCTAATGGGCTCAAAAAATTGTTGGGATGGGATATGAGAGTAAGAGATTAATAAAATAATAAAAATATGTGGTCGGAGAGTGATGGCTGAAACCACAAATACTGTTATAGTTAATGGTAAGCTTCAGGCTATGACCACAGAGTTGTGTGACTGAAGTGAATTTTAGGAAAAAATATTATTCAAAGTGAGGTCAAGAAACTAGGCAGTGTAGATGTTAGATTAATTTCATATATGAAATTTGATATTTCCAAGAGTTATAGCAGAAGTAGATTGGAAAGGAAGACCGTGAATTAGTTGCTAAATCTTCAATGAATGAGGGAAAGTAGGCATTTGGAAAATGCATACTCATAAGAGGGATAGCAGTTGGTGTAGCATGAAATCTGGTGGTGGGTGCTTCAAAGTAGCAGGTTTGATTGAGGGACAAAGATAATATTCTGAAGGGCAATGAGAAGCAAGAAGCACACCACTTCCCGGTAGTCTCATTTGTGGAGTGCTGGAGGAAAAACATTCTTTGCTTGAGAGATCTGCATGGAAAACAGTGACCTCAGATACACAAGAGCAAGAAAATGAAGTGATTGCTCCAGAAAATGCTGGGTGTCCAGAGAATTTTCCTCATAACTGAAAGGGCCTTCCTAGGAACATAATGGAATTTTTTTTTTTTCATAATGGAATTGGTTGAGCACATGGGAGGGGTGGAATATTGGGTCAGGTGAGCGGGGAGAGGGAAGCTGATTAGGTGTACGTGTTCAGATGATGAAGATGGATGACCTGTGAGGTTTGAGCTTTTGATGGCCAATGATATAAACATGAATACAAGCATACTGAGATTATTCCGGATTGTTTTTCATGGCAAGATGAATAATCAGTAGCTTTATAACTTGCTTCTTGGGCTCAGTGTCCTAGGCAATTTTAGGGTAGTTAATGAAAAAAATACATGGTAGAAACTATCCTCACCTGATTCCTCTTTCTCTGGATTATAACTCAGATTGTTAAGTGCTTGTACCTGTAGAGGGAACCTCTACAGTTGGCCAGTAGCCAACTCCTGTTCTTTATGCTTTATTAATTTAAGTGTATAAGAATTGTGAAGAAGGATAACAGTGATGTCCTTGCCAAAAGAACGCCAGCTCACAATTACAAAGACTGCCAAGGCATTGGTATAGAGAAAAAAGTTTAGCCTAATGGCCTTCATAACAGCAAAATGCCAGCCATAAAATCAGATCAGAATAGTAGAGACTAAAAAAGAAAAAAAAAAAGAGTTCTCTACCTCATGAGTCAAATCTACCATTTTAAAAAATTTTCCTTTTATACGTGTGCTTCTTTCAGTTCTCTGATCTAAAGATCAGATTTAATCTAAAAGAAAGATTTAAAAATTTTTTTTATTTATTTGAGAGAGAGACAGAGTGAGAGAGCATGAGAGGGGAGGTCAGAGGGGGAAGCAGACTCCCCATGAAGCTGGGAGCCGATGTTGGACTCAATCCCAGGACTCCAGGATCATGACCTGAGCTGAAGGCAGTTGCTTAACCAACTGAGCCACCCAGGCACCCCTAAAAGAATGATTTTAAGGAGACAATCAAGTTTGGATATTAAGCTCATAGGAAGAGGGAAGCCTGTACCTGCTTTTTTTTCTAGTTTACCTTTAGCCATACACATAACTCCTACCAACTTCAGGATGAAGCCTAATTGTCTTCTCTAGAATGTTGCCCAAACAAACTTTATTGTAAAATTTATCACAAGGTATTTTAATGATCTTTTAAAATATAGATGTCTATCTACTGGGCACCAAATTCCCCAAAAGGCAGGGTGTATTATTTTTCATTAGCTTTGATTCTGTGACACCTGGTATAACCTGACAGCATGGTGTGTAAAGTGTATGTTATAATGGAAGCTCTTAACACATTCTCATTTAGGCTACTTATCAGATTAATCAGAAGTCTTCATTCTTTTTGTAAAGTATGTTGAATAATGCAACAACCTATTAAACTTATTGCTCTGCCCACACAATTCTTCTTCCTAAACTACTTAATGACAGTTGGAATGATTCGCTTATTTATCCATCAGATATTTATATTATGGCCACTGTTCCATTGGAGATAAAGTAGTAAACAAAAAAGACAAAACCCCCATCTCAGGAAGTTCACATTCTACTATACTTATACATTTATACAGTTTTTATAAATATTACATAAACCAATAAAATACGGGGCAAAAAAGTGCTCTGTGTCTATTAAAAGCATGAAAACAGTAAATGAATGGGGGCATTTTTATAATAAAACAGAAGAATTCCACATTCCTTGTGGTGTAAGTATCTTTGTACTGGAGCACATACCCAAACAAGGAGTGGGAAATCTTGGATGATTCAATATGGGTGTGATTTATGTAAAGAAGACGACTTAGAACTCCATTTAGAATATGTATATTGAAAGACATGGCCCTGAATCAAAACTTTGATGAATGGATATGTATTTATAAGCTTAAGTTAAAATAAAAAATTTAAGATACAGATAGATATATATATCTCTATATAATTCCACGACATTCTCCTTTACATATAGAATGACTACTGATCTTGACTGCATCAGATGAGGGTATTTCTGTTGAGTTAATATTGACTTCATATCAACCATGTGTCAGGTCCTATGATTAGTGCTTTATATACATATATCTCCTCATTTTCTCATAGTCTTATTAATCACTCCATTTTTGATGTAAAGAATCTGATTTTTAAAAAGGAGTCAAGATAATTTGCTTCAAGTCATACAGGTGTTACTGATGAAGCTGGGTCAACTCCAATGCCACTGCTGCTTAAGATTACTCTTTTAAGTTGGAGGTCAAGTATTATTCCATCCTGGGAAGTTTCCCTGATTCTTTCCCTGCTGAGTCTAGGTTAATTAATCATGTAATAATTTAATGTTATTTTTGTTATATATCCAAGCTACATATTAGAGAGGGATATCTTGAAACTGGGAAAAGGGCCAGAACAATGTCTTATGAGGATAGAGATTGGGACTCCACTTTCATTTAGTACTTCTGAGGTCATGCAGGCTCAGGGACTAACTGCAGCCCCACAAGAATAGAAGACACACCTGCCTTCAATGTGGACCATACAGTCCTGGACAATCTATGCTGGGATTAGCAGACATAGTAAGAAAAACTCACACACTCTTCTTCATTTTCCTGGGTATGTCATAGATTCTCCTGCAATCCCACAGTATCAGAGAGAGTCTTGAGAAATAATGAAGGCTTGACTTTTCATTAATCTTGGCAAGTAGGTGCTAAGATGAATTAAACATTAGATAGAAAAAACAATAAATGTGGCACCCGAGTATCACAGAGTATTTCCTACCTGTAACATATTTACATGTGTACAAACATATATATTTGAATGCGCACATGTGAGGTTTTGTGTATGTTTTCTGTAAGTGAGAGAAATCTAATGTCAAATAACCCAAGATAAAAGAAGGCTTATTGGAAAAGTAGGGGCAGTTGAGGGGATTAAAAGAACAGTTGAGGGACGCCTGGGTGGCTCAGTTGGTTGGACGATGCTGTCACTGCTGCCTCTGTCACTCCTTCCTTCATCTTTTCTCCTCTACAGGTCTCATTCTCTCGTGTTCTATGCAAGAGGAGACAAGGTCAACAGCGGCCTCAGGATGCTTCTTACCAAGTTCAAGCGCAGAAAGTGAACAGAGTTTCCCCAGCTCAGCACTTTTCAGGCCAGGACTCCGAATGGTCCCCTAGCGACTGCTTGGAGTGACTTTAATGGCGGGGCACTTGGGACTGGTGTCAGCTCAGAGGAGGCACTTCCCCATGGGCTGATGAGTTTTGTGCAAGACACAAGTTGAGCTGGGGTGTGAAGGGTGAGTGAGTGGTGTGGGTCAGGAGGGAACGTGCTGGGGACGCAGCAGGAAAGCACCAATGCAAGGGATACAGGAAAGGTGACTTGGTTGAAGAGGACAGCAGGGGAAGGAGCTGTCATGTACTGAACATCTGGGGGTCTTCCAAGTGATGACTGGTGCTTCATGGATATTTCTCACTTAATTCTCATGGATAAGTGTAGGTGCTTTTGGCTACAAGTACTAGAAATCCCAACAAAAACTGGGTTACATAGACAAGGAGTTGGCTCAAGTAACAGAGCTGAGTAGGATTTAGAACTGGTTAATCCAGTAACTTAAAGATCGGCTCACTGTTCCACAGTCTTTCAATTCACTGTACTGTGTCCCCACACTGATATGGTATGTCCACAAAATCTTACCTGGGTTCTGTGTTCAGTTTATGTGCTAACTCTGCACTGACTAATTTAAATTGAATAAAATAACAATTCCGTCCTTCAGTCACACTAGCCACATTTCAGGTGCTTGGCAGCAAGTGTAGCTAGAGGCTGTATGTTATATAGCACACAGGCTCATTTCCATCATCAGAAAGTTCTATAGGACAGAGCAGGTGTATCTCCCTGAAATAGTTTCTTGAGATCGCTCACTTTTTTTGCACGTTTATCTCCTAAGTGTTAAGAGTTCTTTTTGCGTGTATGTGTGTTATCGCCTCACTTTATCCCTTAATTGTACATTGCCCTTGGGTTGTTCTTTTAAATATTTCCTGCTTATACATACTACCTGCCGAAGATAGTACATTTCAAGGACAAGGAAAATTTCCATGCTTCATGATAAATAACCACTGTTCCTTTGAATTTGAGCATATTATAAAGATTTCAAATTGGCATCCAATACCTGATATGGATTACAGAAAGAAATTTTTTAATTAAAATTTTATTTTAGAGTAGTTTTAGATTTATAGAAAAATTACCAAAAAGAAAGTGCAGAAAGTTCCCATATACTCCTTATCCAGTTCCCTTTACTACTAACAATTTTGTTAGTATGGTACATTTGTTATGATCAATTAAATTATATCTATACATTATTTTCAACTAACATCCATACTATATTCTGTTTTTTACCTAATCTTTTTATGTTCAGGAATCCCATCCAGGATGCCACATTATGTTAATAGGCACATTGACTTGACTGTGACAGTTCGTCAGACTTTTGTTTGTTTGTTTGCTTTTGATGTCCTTCATCATTTTGATGAAATACTGACCAATTATTATTTTTTTAATTTTTAAATTTTTTTATAAACATATAATGTATTATTAGCCCCAGAGGTACAGGTCTGTGAATTGCCGCGCTTACACACTTCACAGCACTCACCATAGCACATAGCCTCCCCAATGTCCATAACCCTCCGCCCCCCCGCAACCCTCAGTTTGTTTTGTGAGATTAAGAGTCTCTTATGGTTTGTCTCCCTCCCGATCCCATCTTGTTTCATTTATTCTTTTTCTACCTCACAAACACCCCACGTTGCATCTCAACTTCCTTGTATCAGGAAGATCATATGATAATTGTCTCAGAAACTTTATTTTGATGTAATCCCATTGTTTGTGTTTTGTTTTATTTTTAATCTCCCTTGTCTTTGGAGTCAGATCCACAAAAGTATTGATAAGGACCTTATGTTCTATGTTTTCCACTAGGAATTTTATGGTTTGGGGTTTTACATGCAAGTCTTTAATTCATTTGAATTTAATTTTTGTACATAAGATAATGGTCTAGTTTCATTCTTTTGCACATGGCTGTCTGGTTTTCCCAACACCATTTATTGAAGAGATTGTCTTTTTCCGTTGTATGTTCTTGGATCCTTTATTGCAAATTAATTGTCCATATACGAGTCAGTTTAATTTTGAGTTCTCAGTTTTTGCTTCTTTTTTTTTTTTTTTTTTAACATGTAATGTATTATTATCTCCAGGGGTACAGGTCTGTGAATCGCTAGGTTTACACACTTCACAGCACTCACCATAGCTGACCAATAATTTTATAGAATGTCCCTCAACTATCTGGTGTCTTTCTCATGATTATATTGAAGCTCATTGGTCATTTAAAGGCTGATTTCCAATACTTTTCAAAATAGAGAAAGAAAAGAACAGATGTCCAAAAATTGAGATCACAATTGAAGCATTACAGTGATGACTAGTGCATAGACTATGGTGTCACAGAAGTATTTCTATAGGTAATAAAGCTGAACAATTAGTACTAATTGAAATCCTCAAAGGCTTGGGGTAAAGAGTGGCCCTAAGTCTTTATACAGGGAGTAGTCTAAACATGACATGAAGGAAAAAGATGGCCAAATCTTTCATTTCAATCAGCTTTCTTCTAAAGCATCCATTTTTAAATTCTTCTGAGCAACAATTGCTAGGAAGGTAAATGAGCTTCTGCAAGGATTTATAATACAAGTGAGTTAAGTATAATGATATTCTTGAGTCAAATTTTTCCAAGAAAAATGAATATTGGTTTTTATTTTTTTCCAATTTTTTTATTTTCAGAAAAACATTATTCATTAGTTTTTCACCACACCCAGTGCTCCATGCAATCCGTGCCCTCTATAATACCCACCACCTGGTACCCCAACCTCCCACCCCCCCGCCACTTCAAACCCCTCAGATAGTTTTTCAGAGTCCATAGTCTCTCATGGTTCACCTCCCCTTCCAGTTTTTATTAATCAAATAATTAAAATAGTAGGTATGTTAAAACATCCATAATAGAATTTCATAATGGGTTACAGTGATAATCATTGATTTTTTTTTTTTTTACTCCTTGCCACAGATACTTCTGCTTTGAGACAATGTGGTGTTATGTTTATGGAACTACAACAGAGGCATCAATACATGGCCTTTTAGATCAGTTAGTACCAGCAGGGTAGTTCCTAATTTTCTTAATTTATCACACTTTTGTTGTTACTACTAGGAGGAAAAATGTACTTCAGAGGCCCACATATCCACAGCTATATGTATGTTTTGATCTCAAGCTCATACATTTGCCTTAAAATATTTTCAAGCATGGTAGTCAGAGTAGGTATTTGTGTATGTGAAATGGTTAGGTTTAACAGAAGAGCATACAATCCTTGAGAGGAATGAGAAAAACAAGGAGAAAATGGGTCAAAGAAGGAAAGTAAATGCAATTATGAAGAAAAGATGAAAAATATTTTAGTTTTACATGATTTTTGTTTTACTATACTAATATTAATATTTTTCTCACTATTCTTCAAGTAAGCCTACTCTCAGAACCCAGATTTCTCTCTTCTTACACTTATAAAGGAGGAAAGCTATGGTGTTATTTTGGTACCTAAGTGTGCAACTTCATCCCTTTTAATTGCCTCTATAAACTCTTGGCTAGTTTTATTAATTCCATTTTTATAATGAAGAAACTAAAGCTTTAAGAAATTACATAATTTTCCCATTGAGAGCAGGTAAGTGATGAAGCTCATATTCATGTCTGGGTAATCTCAAAACTCACATTTTATCTACTGGTAAAATATTTCTAAAATGATTGGATTGAGCCAGCTAATTCCTAAAATATAGATTCAGGGGCAATATAAATAGTTTCATATCTGATAGTTATTCTCTTTTCAAAGAATGGAGAGAGAGAAGTTAAATTTAGGGTTGGATAATTCAGGAGCTCAACTATCTGATACTCACTGCTCCACAAGCATGGTGTTTTCATCATTTATATTAAGCATGCCTTACAGCTGAGACAAGGATTCAGCTAGGACTTCCCAACAGACTGGGCAGGTTTAAAGTAAGGGTTTCCGCTGTCATGGAAAAACTCCTGTCGATTCATTGAGTCATGGGCTCAACAGGGCTTTAGAAAATTATCTAGTATAGGCAGTTAGCTTCAGAAAACTAAATCAACCTGGACAAGTGTGTGAGCAAATCACCATAAGGAATCAGAGACCATAGTTGTTTTAGGCTGATCATGTAGAATCTTGGTTAAATGCTTTGGCACCGTTATTCTAGCCTCTTGAGTCTTTTTCAAATTGTGCTCATCCATTTGCCCTTGATATAAGTGATAGCTCCAGCCAGGAAAATGATCCTGATTAAAACGTGGATGTGTTTTAATCCTGTTTGTACAATGTTTGATCACTGAAATATGGTTAAAATCAGGAGGTAGGTGGGCTCCTGGGTGGCTCAGTGGGTTAAAGCCTCTGCCGTCAGCTCAGGTCATGATGCCAGGGTTCTGGGATCAAGCCCCTCATTAGGCTCTCTGCTCAGCAGGAGCCTGCTTCCTTTCCACTCTCTCTGCCTGCCTTTCTGCCTACTTGTGATCTCTGTCAAATAAATAAATAAAATCTTTAAAATAAATCAGGAGGTAGGAAGATAATTACTCCCATAATTTCAGAAGTGGGTAAAGTACTAAGAAATTTTTCATGGTATGTGGGAGTATGTGGGAATATGTGGGGGCTGTGATGTAGGAGCCCTGAAGGTGTACCTTGCACTTAGATAATTACAACACCCTTGGAAATCTAGGTGGTGATTTTGATGACACAAGTAGAAATAGGAGTTTAAGAACATGATCTATTTAGTAAAACTTTTATTTTTATTCAAATTCTAAAATGTAATTTCACAGTCCTTCTCACCAAAGAACAAGAAAACTTATTCAAAATTTAATTTGTTCCATATTTTAGAATTTCTATATCTTTTACATTGGACTGAACTGGCATCTTGCTTGCTACAGAAAGAGTCACACAAAGGAAATATTGGGCCTATTGACCTCTATTATTGCGGTTGACTGTGAACTACATCAAATATTATTTGGACATCTGTAGGAACAAACATAATGATTATGGGGGAAAAGTTCATGATTATTTTGGCTTTTTATTTTAACACATTTTAAGAAACTGACCTGACAGTAACTTTTCTTTGGAAGGCTTGTTGAAAAGCCTAACTGTAAGTTTTAAAACTTGGATTGAAACTTAATCTATATGGTAATAGAACTTGGGAGAATCCCGGCTCAATTCATACTAAAACGTTAGAACAGTTCTTGAAAATGGTACATCTTATACAACCTGAGCATATAAAGAAATAAACTATCACTTAACAGTTTTCAACAAAGGGCACAATGTATAAGGAAAAGAAATAAATGTTCATTAACAATGGATTTAGCATAGGCTTGTTCCCTTTATGGCATATTTCATCTGTGAAAAATATAAAGGATGGATTACGTAATCGTTCACATATTCTTTTCTGATTCTGGGGGAAAACCTTCCAGATCTTCATTAAACACTTCTACTTTTTTTTCATGCCAAGGTCTCTTGTTACTCACGTTTCACCTTTAATAGAAGTTAAGTTTTAATTAAACTGCACTTACACAGAATCTACAAAATAGCTTTTGTGAAAACCGTAATGGCGTACTTTCCCTTCCTACCATCCTTCCCACCACCTCCTTTTCTCATACCCCAAAACAACATCCTCACACAGAGGACCAATACATCTACACTACGGTCTAAAGCACTAGCTCTCAAACTTCAGTATATCTCAACTGATTTTCCGTATAAAGCTCTAGTTCTCCAACTTGGCTCACCATTGGAACTGTCTGGCTCATTTTAAAAAAGGCTGATTTCAGGGTCTCACTGTACCTGATTTGATAGATAGGAAGTATGGTTCTGGATTTCTAAAAGTTTCAAAAGCTCCATAGATAATTCTAATGTGAAAAAAAAAAAAGAAGAAGAAAGAGAACCACTCGTTTCGAGTAGTTCTTAATCTTCCTTGCACATTGGAAACTTCTAGGAATTCTTAAAAATATTGATGCCAAGTTCCCACACTTCAACTTCATGTGATTAATCTGTGGGGTAGCCAGAACATGAGGAGTTTCGCCCAGCCCCCAGGTGTTTCTAATAAAAAGTCAAGGCTGAGAACTACTGATGAGCATTTTATTTATTTTTGGGGGGAGGGTCAGAAAAAGATCAAAATAATTTTCACATGTATAAAATTTCTGACATTGAATTTTTAAATAAATAATATGGAAAACTTTAGTTTAAAGTCAACTTACTTTAATGTCATTTAATGAATTAAAGAAAAGAATAACTGATAATTACATGGGACTGTCTCCCAGAAGAAAATCTTGTCCTCATTATAAAAGTGTAAGGGCAAGTATCAAGGGCAAATTGTTACTATTAGAGTACAGAAAATTATAAAAAATATAATCCAAAGAAGTTATTTTTAGTGCAAATATGACAATTAAGATCAACCTTGGGAGAAACTTTATTACTTGTAAGTAAAAATGACGTAGAGAAAAGGCACTTTTAGCTAGATTCACTACTTTTACAAGGAGTGTGATCAATTCTCAAATTGATGTGTATAAAGCCACCCTTAACTGTTTATTTTACTTAGAATTTTCTTAAAAACACAAGCTCTTGAAACCTCTGTAAACTGTCAATTGCTTACAAGTGGAATGTAGGAAAGGAGTATCTATTTAAAGACTATGACATGTATCTGAATGAAAGGTACAGTGTTGGATTTTTCTTTAAAGGAAAGACTTGCTAATGCATTCTGCGAGGAACCAGGTGTAAACTATTAAAGATTTTTCCACACTTGTGCAATAGGTTTATCTGATCCTGTTACTGTAGCTTGCTGAAGTGTTGTGTAAACACTGGATGGGTTATTTCTTATAAGTAATTTATGCATGCTAATGCCTAGAATATTTTTCCTGTCCAGAAACATATCCAGTTGCTCCCACTCAAAAAGATTGAGTGTATAGGGCCCTGTTCTCATTCTCCAGAATCAACTGGAAAATTCTCCTTTAAAAAAAAAAAAACACTTAGAAAACAAAACAAAACAAAACATTTGAAGGATGTATGTGTGTTGCGTTTGATGATGGTGGGGATTTTATGTCTCCGTAAGCAGATTATTTTTCTTAGTAGTTATTTCTAGAACTCTATCATCTGCAAAGTAGGATAGATATTTTGTTAGCAAAACCAATATTAATCCATCAATGTGTACTCATTAGTGATAAAATGCCTAGAAAATGATATGACCAGTGCATAATGTATGGAAAAATTAGGGCTTCTTTATTCACCATTCACTGAAAAGAAAAAAAAATAAGTGGAGAATGGGTCACTGACATCAGAGTGGACATTTAATCAGTGTTGTTAAAAAAAGGAAACTATACAAATGTTTTCATGTGTCTGGCAGACCTAAGGGAATCAATTCTTTTTTTTTTTTTTTTTTTTTAAGATTATTTATTTATTTATTTGACAGAGAGAGAGATCACAAGTAGGCAGAGAGGCAGGCAGAGAGAGAGAGAGGAGGAAGCAGGCTCCCTGCTGAGCAGAGAGCCCGATGCGGGACTCGATCCCAGGACCCTGAGATCATGACCTGAGCCGAAGGCAGCAGCTTAACCCACTGAGCCACCCAGGCACCCAGGGAATCAATTCTTTTTTTTTTTTTTTTTAAAGATTTTATTTATTTATTTGACAGAGAGAAATCACAAGTAGACGGAGAGGCAGGCAGAGAGAGAGAGGAAGGGAAGCAGGCTCCCTGCCAAGCAGAGAGCCCGATGCGGGACTCGATCCCAGGACCCTGAGATCATGACCTGAGCTGAAGGCAGTGGCCTAACCCACTGAGCCACCCAGGCGCCCCCCAGGCACCCCCGGGGAATCAATTCTTTAAGGAATTATCTAACCTTCAAAACTTAAACTTTCTTAAAGTAATAGGCTAAAATTAAAAACTACAAATAACTTCCTCCTATCTCTCTGCCTGCTTCTCTGCCTACTTGTGACCTCTGTCAAATAAATAAATAAAATCTTTTTTTTTTAAAAAAAGGGGGCGCCTGGGTGGCTCAGTGGGTTAAAGCCTTGCCTTCGGCTCAGGTCATGATCCCAGGGTCCTGGGATCCAGCCCCACATCGGGCTCTCTGCTCAGCAGGGAGCCTGCTTCCTCCTAACTCTCTGCCTACTTATGATCTCTGTCTGTCAAATAAATAAATAAATAAAATCTTTAAAAAAATTTTTTAAAAAACCTACAAATAAGTTCAAGGGCAGCCAGGGTAATTCCAAAATTTTAATTAAAAAAAATCTATTAAAAAAAACATCTATTCAATTTTATGCCTTTATTAGAAGTTTCTTTATTACATTTATTACATTAATTGCATTTACTCATGGGGTCTTTTTGGTTGATTTGCCTTTTGATACATGCAGCAGTGCTATCTATGCTGCTAACTGGGCAAAAACCCTCTTTCCAATTATACAATAGACATTTGTTTAGTTAACTTTTGAGTTAGCTCTAAGGAATCTAAATTTCTACTTGATTATAAAAGCCAATATACTGTTAGTCTTGTAGAATCCATAAGGTAACTCAAATAAGGACAATATAGGATAGTCCATTTATTTGTCCTTTGTAGACATTAATTAATATTTGGAAAATATCAAAGTTTAATGAATTTAATTTTTTTTAAATCACAGACACTGTGTTTGACACCAGGAATACAACAAATGAGATATGAAAGTTCAAAAAATTTCTTCCTCAACAGGGTTGTAGTCCAGTGGAGTAGAGAACAATAGGCAACTAAAAGGTAGAATGATGCCCGGAGTTTCACACAGGTCTTAATGGAATAACAGAGAAGAGGCATCTGTCCCAAGCTGAAGGTCATGGGGGTGGAGACAAGGTAATAGGAAACATTCTTGAAGGCTCTGAGGCTGAGCTGGCATATTAATGAGCCTGGAGAGACAATACAATTATTATATATAATATATATTATATATATATAATACATAATACATTTATATATTATATATAATGGAGAGGTAGCCAGTCAGTTTGGAGAAACAGACACTGTAAGCAGGAGGGAACCTGGAGGCAAGAAGGTCTAAAAAAGGAGCTGAAATTAGAGGACTAGAACTAGAGTACTGAGTAGGAAGCTTTGAAGGGTAGGAAATACATGGGGAAAAAACAGTCTACTGTGCTGTCGTAAGGATAAACAAATTTAAGCGTTTATGGGAGGGACAGTGTTGTTGATGATATTGATGAACTTGATCATATTAGCATTTAGGAAAAAAAAAAAAAAAGATCCAGCAGCAGATGAGAGATGGGAGGTCGGGGATTCAGTTAGAAAGGATGTGGTGGGAAGAATTCCAAAATGACTCCCAGAGTCCCTCCGCCTTGTTTAATCTCCTGTCTTCTCTGTGGGTGAAATCTCTGAGCCTGATGAGACTTCCCCGATGATGTTGTTTTATATGACAAAGGGATTTTACAGATATAATTACGTTTCCAAGTAATTTGATGTTAGTACAGTGATACTGTACCAAGTGGGCTGGACCTAATCAAAGGAGACCTTAAAAGGACTGAGTTTATGACCAAAGAGATTGAAAGCCTGAGGTCAGTTTAATGACAGAGAAATACTCTGTTGCTTGCTTTGAGGATGAAGAGGATCACCTGGCCAAGAATGTGGGTGGCTTCTAACTGCTCAATGAGAGTCAGCAAAAAAAGAGACCTGAGTCCTCCAGTCTCTAGGAACTGAATCTGGCCCAAACTATGTGTGTTTAGAAGATAATCCCAACCTCGACAGGAGAACACAGCCAAGAGGACGATCTAATTTTATCCTTGTAAACTCCTCAGCAAAAAGCCCAGCCATGGCTATGTCTATACTTACAACCTACAGAGCCATGAGCTAACAAATAAAACACTGCTACCTATGTGTGAGTTATTACAAAGCAACAGAAAACTAACACGAAGGAGATACCGGATTCAAAGAAGAAAATACATTTATGTTATAACTTAAAATACAGAGTCATTTAGAATTATCTTGTGGCAGTTTATCATGAAAAATTAGCCACATGGCCCATTAAAAACAAAACAAGACAAAAATTTATTCAGATGTTCAATTGTTTGCTACATTTTGGGCTATTTTTATAATTGATTCATGTTTAATATTGAGGATTATCAAAATTTCCCCCTAGGTTTATTGGGAAACAATCGGCATTCATCACTATGTATGTTGAAGGCATCCCACATGATAGCTTGATTTCCCTATATTGTGAAATGATTGCCAAAGAGGTACAGTGAACACCCATCTTCTCGTATAGGTACGACAAAAAGAAAAGAAAAAAAGAAAAAATATTTTCCTTATAATGAGAACTCTTAGAGTTTATCCTCTTACCTTTCCTTCCTATCCTACAGCCATGTTAGCTGTAGTCCTCAAGTTGTACATGATGTCTCTGACACTTACTTATCTTATAACCGGAAGTTTATACCTTGCCACCACCTTCCTCCAATTATCAAAGTTAGTAATAATCATGTATGCATTAGCCATTCTCTCCCCCACCAACCAAACTCCCCTCCCTGAAGAAACGTTGCTAACTGTATCAAAACTTTTATGATCTTTAACCCAAGGATCTGGATTACTTATCACTATTTCCATTTTTATAGTTTTAAAAAAAATAATCTCTATCCCCCCAGTATGAAAAGGTTTTTCCAGAAAGTCTTTCTATAATTATGAAATACTTTGAAAGGCAACACTCATCTTAAATTTCACTACGTAGTGGTAAATTTGAGTCTTTAGTTTTAGATGGGTCCTATTTTTCACTCTGTTGCCATCATCACACTCATTTCCACTGAAGATGCAAGCAAAGTGGGATTAAAAAAATACAAACCCCACAGAAGTTGACCTCTAGAGAGAGATTGCCTTTCCTAATCTCTGCTTATATTTACTATTTTATAAATATTAATATTTATTAATATTATCATGTGGAACTTATATATGGAGTACTCATTATAACAATACATATAGGCTGAAAAGCAGTATGAAGTATTTCTTTCTATCTTGTAATATAAGTGAAGCTACTTACTAAAATATATAAATTTTCCATTAAATAACAGCATCTAAAGATACATATTTATACATATATATTTATTATTTATTTATTTATTTATTTTGAGAGAGAGGAGGTGGTGGGGGTAGGGGCAGAGGGCTAGGGAAAGACAGAATCTTAAGGAGTCTACAGGCCTAGCATGGGGCTGTCCTGGGGCTTGATCTCATGACCCTAAGATCATGACCTGAGCTGAAGTCAAGAGTCAGACATTTTTCCAACTGAGCAGCCCAGAATATATTCTATCCCCCTAGGGATATATTCTAATATTTATATTCTTGTAATGGCCTATAGAACAATTATTTACTGATATGTACATTTCTTGACTGACTTTTAATTAGTATTGCCCTCCTAGTCTATTCTGAGACAGGAGATTAAAAACAAAAAGGACATGCTGTTTCTTGAGTTTCCTTCATAATAAAAATATTTTCTTCTCCATTATTTTTGTTATCATTAGATAATTTCCATTCTGTGCCAAATACTTTGTTCCATTTGGTCATTACCAACAAGTGAAATTTTTTAAAGGTGTAGCAGGCCCTTTAATTTCATGCCAAAGGGAAATGTTAGATAGACATTTTTATACATGAGGAATAATGTCATTATTGGAATTTATTGTCTAATGCCTCCATTAGACAATATATTAGGCAAGATATTTGGAACTAAGTAATAAAAATATTAAAAAATCTGGAAGGATGATATCTTAAATATGGGATTAAATATCACTTTTAGTACTCCTTTTTCTTTTGAGAAGAATGTGCTTTTAGCTTGTTACTTTAGTCACTATAATTCATTTTATCAATAAGCTGTCACTGCATTTAAACATCTGGAAACCATCACACTAAACAATGGCCAATGCTCATAAGCAATTAGGGAACATTTATTGTGAAGGATAAACATTAGGAATATGATCCTAACTTTGTTATGATAATTATGTGATAGAAATTACTCAGTCTCAGATCTTTAGATCATATTGCATAAGAATTATTATTGCCACCCTTTTGAAACTTTAAACAACATCCATCACGTTATTCAATAATTCAATTCATATGGATTTTTTAATATTCTAAATGATTGTCTAAATGATGTCTAATGATGCCGTCTCCATCTTCCCAAGAAATATACAGCAAGAATATAACAACTTTACCCAGAAATCTTGAGTGAGATACTCCATGTAATTAATTGCTAAAATTTTGGCCTTAATTTCAAGAAATTACTTGAAAGAAGAGAGACTTTTAACTGCTCTCAACAGAATTCCATTCTACTTTTATCTCCGGAGAGGATTTCCCTATAATTCTAGCATTTCAGCCAGATTGTTTGCACACGGCTGAGCAGAAATAACATATATTTTTACATCAGCATATTTAATATCACAGGTTCTTCAATGTACTGACACAATGTTGGCAGTATCAACAATACAGACATCATTAGCTTTCCAAAAGATCCATAATTGAAAAGTCAGACTGCTGAAAAATGTCACCTTGTATGTACTATGCTAAGGGAATAAAGCTTTGCCTAAGTCCTTGAAAGGGCAAATAAAGACTCAATTATGACCTGCTTTAAATCCATAGGCACTAAGTTCTATTAGCCTTAGCGTGCTCTCTGGAAGTTCCTTGTCCAAAGAACCATTTCTCCTAAATTTGCAAAAGCAGTTCAATCTCCATCCCACCTGCTCCCTATGTTCTAGCCAAGTTAGAAAGCGACAAAGATATACACAGTAGATTTGAAAATTGTATGTTTCAATATGTTAAGGTACTAAGAATAAAATTTTTGTAAGTCTGGGAACAAAAAATGACATTTTATAGATTTATTTGTTTACTAGAAGTAGAATTCTTGGCAGAATGTATCCAATTACTTTGCCAACTGAAGTTTCAGATGATGCTTAAAATTTAATTTTCATTTCATATTTTATATTTAAATTAAAATTATAAATTTAAAAATGCGTTCTGGGGGGATTGCTTTTAGGTTAAAATTTTAGTTCTTGTTTCCTTTTCCTGACTCTCTTTTCCTCTCCACATTCGTCTTTTCTTTCCTTCTTTTAATGATGCTGCTTGCTCGCATGGAAGAAAAAAAAAAAGGCCTTTGAAATTTAGAAAAATGGACTGAAACACTCTGGATTCACATAAGCTCTTCCACATAAGCCCTGTAAGTGCTCAATTTAGAGAGCTTGGGCCAAAACCCGAGTTGCTGTTTTGGGTCTATGAGGCAAGTATGGTCTTGACCATGAGGTGAGTCTGTACAGGGATGTGACAGAGTCTGCTCATAGCCCAGATCAAAATATTTAAAGGAAGTGGAAATTGTCTATGTGCTATTAATTTTGCTTTAGAAGACACCAATGTTGACTTTAAAAAGTCATGTCTCTACATCTTTTTTCTCACCAAAGCTTTTTTTAAACTGTAACTAAAAAGTCTAGGAGCGATGGCGTATGTGTGAGTTTCATTGTATGAATTTAAGTATCGTGAATCTTTCCCTGGCACTGAATACCCAAGGGGGATTCTTAAAAAAAAAAAAAAAAAAAAAAAAAAATCCGAAGACACCAGTAGAATATATAGTTTTTTTGTTTTTTTGTTTTTTTCTGAATGGTATATATAGATGAAATCAATAAATCCTTGACTCCAATTAACCCTTGAGCCCAACCACTTTGGGTACAATGGACAAATAATGTGAACAAAAATCGTGCAGTCATACTGTGCAGGTTTGAATCTCAGTTCTCCTCCTTCTTACCTGCTTATGGGGTCGACTCCCCAAATATCGTACTTCCTTCTCCCCGATCTGTGAAAAGGAGGTAATGATAATTCCTATCTCATATGTTTGTTCTGAGGATTAAATGAGAAATTTAATCTAAAGCAGTGGTTCTCAAACAGGGGCAATTCTCCTGGCCTCTCCCCAGGTGACTCTCTGTCTAGAAGCACTTGTTTGTCATAAGTGGGGGATGGGTACAGTCAGCCTCTTAGGGTTAGAGACCAAGGATGTTTCCATAGAATTTACAAGTCAGAGGACAGCTGCTCACAACAAATTATCCCACCCAACATGCCGACGGAGCTGAGGTTAAGAAACCCTGATCTGAATCACTTGAAATAGTTCCTGATGTGAACATTTTTTTTAAAGCACTAAATCTTAACTGAAATATATTAAAGTTTACTTATGGCCCCTGATTGTACACAACTTTTTCCATCTTTTTAAAAACTTTTTCATTGTGTCTGTACTTCATATTTTCCTTTGGGAGTTAAATCTACCAGAGCCTACAATTTCTTATAGCAGATGATTTCAGAGTGAAACAATTCAAATATTTTTATTTTGCCCCTGAGAAATGCATTCGCAGGAGACTTGAATGGATATAAGCCTAAGAACTGCTACCCTCTGGCTTCTGCCCTAATCCCTCATACTACATATATATGCTTCACAACAATGAGAAAGAGAAGAGAAGCATATGTTAGACAGATTTAATTTTGCACTTTCCTTATTTATATACACATTCAGAAATGAGAAATGCGGGAAAGAGGAGGGTAGAAGGAAATGGCCATACACCCAGTAAATTCACCTGCCTTACATGGAACGGATGACTAAAAACAGACACGCATCCTTCGTTTCTGGTACTTTACTTCTTAGATGAAATGTTATGGCCATTAGGCTTATTGACTGCAAGTGACTCAAAGCAGAGGGAAACCTAGTAGAAGGCTGTCTGATAACTTGAGCAGGAGATGGGGATGTCAGGGAAAGGAGCAGGAGCAAGGCACAAGAGGGAGCAGGAAAACAGCAAGGTTTTCTCTCAACCCCGGAGCAGTCTGGTTGGAATGTCCCCCTGGCACAGCTGCCCCTGACTTGGCTTTCCGAGGACAGGTGAGGTCACCGCTGCTGCATTTCAATGGCACGGGGAACATTTGGTTGTGTTGTCAAGATTATAAAGCTCCTACCAGGTCAAACACTCAAGCTGTAACTGCCAGAGACAAGAAGACAGGACATCTGGCTGTGAAGCTTCTAGAATAGGAGATGGGAGAAAATTGTGAAGTGAAGGCTTTTAATAGATCAGTTAGGTTTTTCAAAACAGCCAATCTGAACTCTTGGGGTTTCAACAGGTAGTTACAGTGCTACTTTGGGGGAAGATATCATTCAGTATTTGGCAATGGCCATTTCATTAACTATGTTCCTGGAGAAGGGAGGACTTTCTCAAAGACTGTATAAGGAGTCGTGGTTTGCATTGATTGTATTTTTAAATTAAAGGTTTTCCATTTGAGTAAGTTTTTTTGGTCACTTGGAAGTCTGTAAACAGGAGCCAACATCCCCCCTCCCCCCACCCCGCCCTGCAATGGACTTAGATTCTTTGTTAAATAAGAATTTCACATTGGGTGAAACATTGGCAGAGCTTGGCTAACCACTCAAAGACGGAGCCTACATATGCTGCTGACTCAGGGAAATAAAAGGAAAGAGGCCCAGAAGACAACATTGAAATGTTATTTTCCTTTGCCATGTAATCTCAGTTTACAAAAAGCTTGTATTAAAGTTTTTCACCAACTGTGAAGTTTATACAGTACATTGCAAACAGATGTAATTGTTGGACAGATAACACACTCATAAGCCATTTTTTTTTACTTGAAAATATATATCCAGGCCATAGTAGCTGTGATGATGGCCAAGGGGGTACACATCTAACATTATTATTCTCCTAAGTAATATTAAAAGGACCTTTACACAATTTTTAGTTGAATTTGGCACAAGTAACCAAACACTAGTATTTAAATTGCAGTTACAAAGGACAATTTTCCTGGATAGATGATTACCAATTCTTCTTAGAAGAAATGCAATCGAATTACAATTTTGTCCAGTGGGAATGGAGGGGAAGGATATGGTTTGGACACACGAAGTCTAGTTGACAGAGTCCTTCTGCTGGATTTCTTCATCATTTTCTGTTTTGAAAATTTGCTCCTGGCTGGGAGCATTCTATAATTATCAGTGTAATGTTTTTTGTATCCGTGGCAAACTATCGCTGGTTGTTCATAACTAATTAGACATTTTTCTAATTATAATCTCTTCATAGTATACCTTTTCTTCAGTTATATTCCTTTAAATATTTTACAAATATTTATCTCATGTTTCCTTGCTTAGTTCAGTATCTGATAGATTAAAGTATTTCTCTGTTGCTTCTATGACTCTCCAATCACGGTAGCTTGTTTATTTGTAGAGTTGACATTAAATCTAGTTGCTGGCTATAATCTCTAAAATTCCTGTGCTACAAGATTAAGGATCTCCAGAGAAGGATTGAGGAAGCTCCTCCTGATACTGAAAGATGCTAGCAACTCAGAGCTTTTGTTTCTCAACCTGAGAGATCCCGTATCTATTCAGGTAGTATAATCGATGAAGGCTTATGTATATCATGTTCAGGAAATACTATTCTTACCCCATCCAGAGTCATAGCAGAGATAACACGTCTGTTCGATGGTCATGTGGATTTCACCCTTACTCATTATACAATGAATAATGAAACATTATGTTGTTTAGTGCTTTTTCCTTTGAATTTTACCTTGTCTAAGATTGCGGCTCCTGATGTATTTTTGGTTTTCATGTGTCTGTTACACATTTCCCTTTCGTTATTTTCAGTCTGAGTCCATTTGTCAGGAGATTCTTTAAGACACCCTATATAGATGAATATATATAATGATCCAAATGGGAGTGTTTTCATCTTGGTAAGTGGGTTAGCCCATTCATGGTTCTAAAATCAAGCTATTTTCATCTTAGTTCTATTCCAAAATATATGATTATTTTATCTATACCATTTTCAAGTAGTCTCATTAGATATTCTAGGTCCCTCTTTTTTGTTGGTTGTTTTTGCTGTGTGTGTGTGTGTGTGTGTGTGTATGTGTGTGTGTGCTGTGCTTTATGTCTTTTTTTCTAATGCTTACTTTTAAAACCAGAAGTGAATCCAGGCTTTGTGGCACCTGAAGCTTATCCAACTCTGGGAGAAAAATTCTTTAAGAAAAAAAATAGAAAATAATGAAACAAAATTAATGAACCAAGTGAGCATTTCTTTAGAACTAGAAAAGAATCAAAACAAAACGTAGGAGTCTGTCAAAAGAAGGGCCCTGAAGCTTAAGCTTCATTACCTTCCTAGTAAATATACCAGAGTTCATTACTTATCTTTCTGAAATTATTTTTGAAAGTGTGGTAAAATATACACAACATAAAATTTACTGTTTTAACCATTTTTAAGTGTATAGCCCAGGGCATGCGGTACCTTCACATTGTTGTGGAACCATCACCGCAATCCATCTGCATCCCATTGTTCATCTTCCTGAGCTGAAACTGCTCTCCCGTTAAACACTAACTCCCCTCCCCTCAGCCCCCGGCGGCCACCATTAGACCCCCTCTCTCTATCGCTTTGACTACTCCAAGAAGGCTGGACAAGTGGAATCCTACAGTATTGGTCTGGAGTGACTGGTTTATTTCACTTAGCACACTCTCTTCAAAGTTCGTCCATGTTGCAGCACATGTCAGCATTTCCTTCCTTCTCAAGGCTGAATAATTACTGTTTTGAGGACAGACTCATTCTTTTAAATCTCCTGCGGTAAATTGATCGACCCCTCCCATGAACGAGGATATAATTATGTATCTATTTTTATTCTCGTTCCTTTCTTCTACCACTTAACTTTAGCTGCTGATGCTATTACCTTTGACTTTATAATTGTATTATTTAATTTTTCTTAAAAAAAAAGAATGATCTTTTTGAATTCCTAGATCTAAAAATGAGAAAATTCATGTCATTCATTCACTATCTATGACTTTCTCATTCTCTTTTCTTACTGAATACTCTTATTTGTATAATTTTGGCTTTGTCCGATTTGCAATACTGATACTCTTTTCTGTAAGCGTAATTACTTGATTTAGTTACATGAGCCATTTGCTGTTGGCTCTCTCAATTCCAATCTTGGTTGACTGAAGTTGCTTTGCAAGTAGTCTGCAAGAAAGTTTCTTTAGAACAATGATCGCTGGGTTGCCTGGGTGGCTCAGTTTGTTAAGTGTCTGACTCTTGATTTCTGCTCAGGTCATGATTTCAGGGTCATGAGATGAGCTACTTCAGGCTCTGTGCTCACTGGGAAGTCTGCTTGAGATTTTCTCTTCCTTTCCCTCTGTCCCTGCCTGCTCCACCCCCACTCACTATCTCATACAAATAAATATATCTCTCTTTTTTTTTTAAAGAACAATATTCCTTCAGTTCCTATATGCTCAAAATATTTTTTGTTTCTTTGATATGTGCATAAACATTGGCTTTGTGTACCTTTATTTATGTAAGTTATTTGTGGCATTGTTCAACTACTTTCTAGTCTTAGATGTTGGAGAAATGTGAGGTCAGACTAATTCCTCTTATGGAAGTCTTGATTTTAATTTTCTTTTCAGTCTGACTATGGGTAACTTTCCTCATGAATTCTTTATTTTTCCTAGATCAATATGTAGATCTGTTCTTTGATTCATTTGTAATTTTCTCAACTTCATTTTAACATTTTTCTGTTACATTATTTCACTTTTTTTTTTTTCTGGGATACAAACTTTGCATATTTGAATTCTCTTTGAATTACATATGTATCCTTTATCATTTTAAATTTCTATCTCCTTTTTTCCCCATGTTATTTTGTTTTGGCTTCTTTTTATTCATTTTATTCAAGCTACTTGAGGGTTTCTTTCTCAGAGTACATATTTGCAGAAATTGCATATAGGCAAGGGCCAGGACCATATTAGCTTATTGAAAGGAAATCAGATATTTTTGTTACCCTAGAGTTGTTTATGCAAAGGAGTTCCCTTGGCCATTACCTCCTTCCCACCCCCTTAGTCCGATGGTCAGCTGAGACTGACAGTTGTGGGGTTGCTCAGAAGTCAGTCTCTCTGATCCCCATGAGCTTCAGCAACAGAAGCTTCCAGCAACTATGTCTTAAATGAGTTTCATTGTTGAGTCTCATCTTGGTTTTTCCAAATTGGATTTATACCCCAGATATACAGCTTCTTTACACAACATAGGCTAGGGGGCTTTAAGAAAAATGATAGAAATGCAGCTGGGGGCACCTTCTTTTGGCATCTTCCCGCATTACTCTTTCTTACCTTTGCACTCAGGTTCGGAAAAAGTCATACTGGAGCCATTTATGTTGCATTTAGACTTTGCAAGAGGTTCAACACGTAATCTAAGGTGATTTTCATAGTAATTGAAAAATATGTGGTTATTATGGATAGTTGGCATCATTATGAATATAACTATTATTATTTTACATTTAATGATAGTTTTCTTCTGAAAAGTGAAAGGTGCTTAATAGAGCAATTTGCCACCATTATTCAAATAAAACCATGCTGGGAAGTAAATACTGAAACCGTCCACTGGCTGTGGCTAGGAAGACCTCCTGACTTTGCATCTGTTAGAGCTTATGAAAATAGAAATGCCAATGCTTCCTTTGTCTCTTTCCACTAATTTCAGATATGTATTGTGAAATAAGGAACCACAGTAAGGGGTGACAGAAGAGATTCTGCACTCTTTTATGGAGTGCTAGAAAAAGAAGAAACCATGCAGAAGAATGCATTGATGTATTTTCCATGTATTTTGATCCAAACACAATCACAATTAGTAAAACTATCTCTCTAGTCAAAAAGGACAATTTCATAAATTTATGAATATATTTATTAAGAGCATTCAACATACTTTTACATTTTAAATGAACGTTGTATTTTGGAATAATTTAGATTTGCAGAAAAGTTGTAAAGATCATACTCCTGTGAACTGCCTTCAACCAATATCCCCCCTGGATAACATCTTACATTTTTATAGTACATTTGTGAAAACTAAGGTATTGACATTGGCACATGACCGTTCATTTCTTACCCAAAGTCCAGATTTTTTTTTCCCAAAGTCCAGATTTTATTCAGATTCCATTTATTTGTTAAGTATCCCCTGTCTCTCTGGTCTGTGAGTATTTCTCAAGTGGCTGTGGTGGTGTTTTTGTTTTTTAACAAATTCCTTGAGGAAAATTGGCTAGTTGTCTATAGAATGTCCTCTACACTGAGGTGGTTTTAGGCTTTTCTCTTGATTAGAATGGAGGTGTATGTTTAAAACAATACCAGCAAAGTGAAGTACCATTCTTACAAAATCATATCAGGTGTTAACCTAGTATTCAAGTGAAATCACTACCAATGCTTAACTTTTATTATTTGGTTAAGGTCGTGTTTGCCATGTTTCTTAACTCAGAAGTTAATATGCTCCCTATTCCCTACTCTATCCTTTGAAAGTAAGTCACTAAGTATAGCCCACTCTCTGGGGCAGGGGGCAAGATGGGAATTAATCACCAGAGGAGAGAACCTATACAGATTATTTGAAACTCTTCTGTAAGGAAGATGTGTCTCTTCTCTCCTTCACCTCTCAATAATTTATTCATGTAAATATGGAGGTTTTTATATTTATTTTCTACTTTGGTTTATAATCCAATGCTACATTTATTTTGCTGCTTAATTTAAAAAAAATATATTCTATTGTAGGGTTATACCACAATTTGCTTGTTCCCTCACCTCTTACTGGATATTAATTAGGAACACACCCATCTTTTGACTATTGTGAATAAAACTGCTTTGAATATTTCATGCAAATGTTTTTGGAGGGATGTACATTTTCATTTTTTTAGGTACCTATCAGGAACGGAACTGTTGGGCCATGGTAATTCTATGTTTAACCATGTGAAGCTGTGCCAGACTTATTTGTAAGGTGATTGGAATATTTTACATTCCTGCCAGCAATGCATGAAGGTTTTTGATTTCTCTACATCTCCTACCGGAGTTTTTGTTATCTAACTTTTTGATGACTGTACCCCAATTAGTTTGAAATGGTTCTGAGCTGCACTTCCCTGCTGGCTCATGGTGAACATATCCTCATGGGCTTATTGGCCCTTTTTATATCTTCTTTTGAGAAATGTCTATTCAGATCTTTTGCCCATTTTTATTTTATTTTTTTTTAGAACTTATCTTTTAGACATATTATTGTTTTACATTTTACATTAAGGTTTATGATCCATCTTGAGTAAGTTTTTATATGTGGTGTGATATATGGAATCATATTAATTTTAGCAATTGAGTATCCTTTTTTTTTTCAGCATCATTTGCTACTAAAGTACTCTCTCACCATTAAATATTCTTTGAATTGCTTTTGGAAAGTGAGGGAACATATATGTGTGCATTTATTTCAGGATTCTCTATTTTGTTCTTTTGCCCATTTTTAAACTGAGCTATTTGTCTTCTTATTATTGAGTTGTAATTTTTCTTCATATGTTCTAGATACAAGTCTCTTATCAGCCAAATAATTTGCAGAAATCTTCCCCATGTGGTTGTGTTTTCACTTTGATGGTCATAGATTTCTCCCCTTTCTGTTGTTCTATATAAAGTCAGTCCCTCTAGGCCAAGTAGCAAAGCTTTGAGTCATTATGGCCTATTTTTTCCCCTGGAAAATCCCCAGTGTCTTTGCACCTGAACTAGAGAAAAGAAGACACTTTTCATGAAGTGACATCCAGTTCTAAGAGTGGACACTGGGGGCTGCTTTTCTTGTCTTGCCTTTCCGGTGTGGAGCTGGGACAGTGACAATAACATTTCCTGCGACTTTGGGCCCCCAGCACCCCTTAGATGATCTCTGTTCCTACTACCTGATTCTAGGAAAGGGGTCAGGCTGAAAGCATTTGTGCTAGACTGATGGGATGGAGCCCACCACAGTAGTTGTGGGCTCTAATGTGCTGTTCCTGCTGCCTGAAGAGCAGGGAGCTGTGGGCTTGGGAATGTGAGAGGAGAAACTTCTCCTCTGCCCCTGGCTCAGGAAGAATCATCCTGTCTCTTTTCCAGCAGGCTCCCTGTTGACAAGAATGCACATGATAACTGAGACAGAACAAGGTAGAAAATGTACAACATTTACGAAATTAAAACTGGAAGATAAAAGGAATTTAAATAAGTAAATTTTCAAAAGATTTTGCTGGAAGTTTGCATCATGAATTTCTTGGCGGTGATTACGAGTTCAATTGCCCCCTTCTCAGTTGAGCTGTGGGATCCGAAGAACAGGTCCTCCCTACACCCCTTCAGCTTCTCCTCTTTCCCAATAACTTCCTGGGGAGCCACTGCCCCTTCCGTGGCCTTCCTGGGGCTCCTGCAGATGGTGTCCACACTGCCTAGGTCGATAGAGGTGTGCAGGTCCAGAAGAGTCACAGCGATTCATAGGTTTCTTGAGTCTGACCCGTGCCTTGGTTTATTGCTTCCTTCCCGCTGAAGTAAGGAACACACTCCTCTTGCAAAATAACTTTCCCATAATGGAGGCCCACATAGTGCAGAGAGGAAAATGAAGCCAACAAGTAATGTTGTCAGTCAGGGATGAGGGGTGTTCATCTGGGTCATGTCTCCTCCCAGTATGTGGGAACTAGAGATCCCAGAGAACAGCTGAAGAGGCAGCAAACCAAAAGGGATACCTGTGTGTCTCCACTAGGAGCAACAGGAGCCGGCCCCAGCCTCTTCAACCTGAAGTTGTCTTCAGGTCCCATCTCATTGCCAAACCACCAAATGAAGAGACCAAAACAATTTAGCAAAGGGTTTGATGTCCTTTATTCAAAGGAAAACAGCCCAGGGGTTTGGAGAGTTCAGTGCCTCATGAGCCATGGAGAAACTCTTCCTGAGGGATTTGGGACAAGAGAAGATACAACGGAGTGTTAGAAGGGGCATCTCAGAAGCAGGGCATGGTTCTGTTTGGTTGCTTAAATTGTTTGTTGCATGGGCCATTGGGGTTTTGGGGGCTGGCTCTTTTGTCTCTGCATAATAACCCCATCTTTTCTTTCTTTCTTTCTTTCTTTCTTTTTTTTTTTTTGAGCACTCCCTTATTTTCTGATACCGCAAGATGAACTGGGCTCATCTTGTATTTTTTCTGCCTCAAGTCTAGAACCAACCAGCCATAACTGATGTTTTTAGAAAAATGTGGTAGGTGAATGCTGAGATCTGGGCACTGGGTGTGTTTATTGCCACTGGGATATCTATTTCTATCTATTTATCTATCTGTCTATCACCAATCTCTCTCCATATAGCTCTACATAATATATATATTTATGGGATTGGGCAATATAAATATATACGCAAAGTTAAACCTGAGTTCAGACTGATATTTCCAACTCTGGTCCAGTACCATAGGATTCATTCTAACCTTCCTTTCTGGTTTATCTGTAATTTCTCTGTTTGACCTTGAGAAACCAGGCTCATCCCTCCACTGTCCCTTTACTTATTTATTTAGCCCCAGTGTGTCTATATAAACAAGTTGAAGAGTATCAGCCTTACACACCCTTGAGAAACAAATTTACCACCCAAAGCACAGCTTATGGCTGGTGCCTTTTGTTTTTATCCTTAAAACTGCAAGCTAAAATATGATTTTCTAAACTCACTAAATTCACTCTTTGTGATGCAAAGTTCTATAGGTTTGGAAAAATGAAAATGATAATGTACCCATCGTCCTAATACTGCACAGAATTTTCCTTGTATATACAGAAGAGTCCCATTAGTAGCCAACCACTCCCTGATTCCTTAGTGCCTCACAATGGCTAATCTGTTTTCTATCCCTATAGCTTTTGTCTTTTTTTTTTAAATCAGTGTATGTGTATTTTATTTTATTTATTTTTTTATTAACATACACTACATTATTTGCTTCAGGGGTACAGGTCTGTGAGTCCTCAGTCTTACAAATCCACAGCACTCACTATAACACATACCCTCCTCAGGGTCCATCACCCAGCTACCCTATCCCCTACCACCCCAGAAACCCTCAGTTTGTTTTATGAGATTAAGAGTCTCTTAGGAACACTCACCAGTGTTCCTACTCAGAGGGTTTGGGGAAATTTAGCCATTACAAAATCAAGGATTAGGTTATAATACATTAAATTAAGGGGCCGGGGATTAGATAGTAATGAGTATTAATGGCAATGTCCTGATTTGATGATTGTTTTGTGGTTTCATGGAAAAACACCCTTGTTTCAGAGAAAAAAATGCAGGAGTGATTTTTAGGAGTAATGGGCTCATCAAGTTGGCAACTTACTCTCAGATGGTTCTGCACTTGTAATTTTCGTCTGAGAATATTTCAAAATGAAAATGCTTGTGCAAAAAAAAAATCTTTAGCCATTCTAAAGAGTGTGCAGTGATATCTCAATATGGTTTTAATTCACATTTGCCACAATGACAAATGAAACATTTTTTTATATATGTTTATTTTCCATTTGTATAGTTTTGATGAAGTGTTTGCTTGGCTCTTCTATGGGGTGTGTGTGTGTGTGTGTGTGTTTTAATTTTAATTTTTTAAATTTCTTTTCAGTGTTCCAGAATTCATTGTTTATGCACCACACGCAGTGTTCCATGCAGTACATGCCCTCCCTAATACCCACCACCAGGCTCACCCAATCCCCCACCCCCTCCCTTCAAAACCCTCAGATTGTTTTTCAGAGTCCACAATCTCTCATGGTTCTTCTCCCCCTCCAATTTCCCCCAACTCCCTCCTCCTCTTCATCTCCCCATATCCTCCGTGTTATTCCTCATGCTCCACAAATAAGTGAAACCATATGATAATTGACTTTCTCTGCTTGACTTATTTCACTCAGCATAATCTCTTCCAGTCCCATCCATATTGATACAAAAGTTGGGTATTCATCCTTTCTGATGGAGGCATAATACTCCATTGTATATATGGACCATGTCTTCTTTATCCATTCACCCACTGAAGGGCCTCTTGGTTCTTTCCACAGTTCAATGCCATTCCAATCAAAATTCCACTGGCATTTTTCAAAGAGCTGTAACAAACAATCTTAAAATCTGTATGGAACCAGAAAGACCCCAAATTGCTAAGGAAATGTTGAAAAAGAAAAACAAAACTGAGGGCATCGCGTTGCCTGATTTTAAGCTTTACTACAAAGCTGCAATCACCAAGACAGCATGGTACTGGCTCTTCTATGTTTTAATTGAGTTGTTTATTCTTTTGTTGAGTTCTAAGAGTTCTTTGTATATTCTATATGAAATTATTAGATAAATGATTTGCAAATATTTTCTGTCTCGGATTTTTTTGTTTTAAGGGAGAGAAAGGGGTGCCTAGGTGGCTCAGTGGGTTAAGCCTCTGCCTTCATCTCAGGTCATGATCTCAGGGTCCTGGGATCAAGTCCTGCACTGGGCTGTCTGCTCAGCAGGGAGCCTCCTCCACTGCCTCCCCTCCCCCACTGCCTCCCCTCCCCCACCTGCCTTTCTGCCTACTTGTGATCTCTCTCTGTCAAATAAATAAACAAAATCTTTAAAAAAAAAAAAAGGGAAGAGGTGAGAGAGAGAGAGAGAGAGCAGGAGGCAGGGTGAAGAGGGAGAGAGAGAACCTTAAGCAGGCATCATGTCCAGTATGGGGGTGAATGCAGGGCTGGACCTCACGACCCTGAGATCATGACCTGAGTTGAAATCAAGAGTCAGTTGTGTCACTGGTTGAGCCACTCAGTGATCTGTCTCTGATTCTTTTAACACTGCCTTTCTCTGACAAAAAGTTTTTATTTTTGACAAAGTGTAGCTTATTTTTTTCTTGGAGCATGCATTGATACTGAATACTTTTAAATTTTTTAAAAGGTTTTATTTATTTATTTGAGAGAGAGAGAGAGAGCACGAGAAGGGGGAGGGTCAAGGAAGAAGCAGACTTCCTGCTGAGGGGGGAGCCCAATGTGGAACTTGAACCCAGTACTCCAGGATTATGACCCAAGCCGAAGGCAGTCACTCAACCAACTGAGCCACCCAGGTGCCTTGAATACTTTTAATTTTTAAAACACT
Organism: Neogale vison; assembly: GCF_020171115.1. Lineage (NCBI taxonomy): Eukaryota > Metazoa > Chordata > Mammalia > Carnivora > Mustelidae > Neogale > Neogale vison. The sequence continues at coordinate 26,752,806 of NC_058096.1, forward strand.
CTGATCATATTAATCTTCAGTGTTGAGTTTGCCTGCCAGTAGGGATACCTCCCTCTGATGACTGGCTTGCCTCATGATCACTGTTCATCTCCCAATCTAAATTAATGTAGGGAAATTTTGGTTTACTTTTCTGCATTTGATTAATAGGATCCAGTCTCCAGGAATTCCTGTAATCTGAACGGTGGATTTGCAGTTCACTGCTCACATTCAGACTTCTCCATTTATTGCCACACTAGATATTAACATTGCCCAATGGTCTGCCTGATACAGCCAGCTGGATTCTTCTTGAAATCACAAGCTAACACGTGCTCTCCAAGAACAACTTACTCATGAATAACTGAGAGGGCACTGGTCTCAATGATCTCTGATGGATCTCTCAGAATTAATTTTCTATGACCTGTGTGGCATTTGTCAAACTATAGAGTACTCATTATCTAAAATAACATCCTACCTTATTCTAGTCACATCTTGGATGTGACGGGAATGTTGCTCAGCTTGGCTTAAGAAAGAATGGAATTTCTTTATCATCATGACTGGGAAGAATAATGAAAGAGCTAAAAATAAAATCAAAAGAAGTAAGAACTGGAGTTTAGAGACTGAGATTCGGCAAGTAATGCTCTCAGGTCCCTCTCAGTCGTCTCTCAGACAGACCGTCTCTACAGAGTAGACACTGGCTCTCATATGGCCTCATGCCTACATATTTACAACCTTCCATCCCAGAGGAATCAAGAACTACTCTCGTTCACCTCCTATTTAAAAATTTTGGGGAAGTTCTCTGGACTCAACATGTTCATCTTTTAGAATAGTCACTGTGTCTAAGAAAGTCAGTATTGAATCTGACCCAGCCTACATCACTTGGTTAATCTACAACCCTGGGAGAACAGATAGGCGCCATGGTTGGCAGTTCCAACATGACTACATGCAGAAAGGGAGAAGTTTCCTACAGGTGACTGGGACTCTTAACTCAAGGATGATGATCATAAGAATTCTGGGTAGTTCAAAATGATAGCTATAATAATAATTATTACTATTATTACTACTGCTGCTACTACTATTGCTTCTAATATACATTATTGTGTGTGCTAGGCAGCCATGAGTTGGTTATAGTGGATGGCAAGAGCTGATCCTTTTATGGAACTTTATATTTGCTGAACAGTTTATATTTGCCAAGTTTTACATAAATTAGCTTTTTTTTTTTTTAAAGATTTTACTTACTTATTTGATAGATAGAGATGACAAGTAGGCAGAGAGAGAGGAGGAAGCAGGCTCCCCGCTGAGCTGAGAGCCTGATGCGGGACTCTATCCCAGGACCCTGAGACCATGACCTGAGCCAAAAGCAGAGGCTTTAACCCACTGAGCTACCCAGGTGCCCCTACATAAATTTTCTATCCCTCACAGCAACAGTACCATGTAGGTATTATTATTATTACTGCTGTTATTTTTATAATTATTGTTCTTAGTTCTTAGTGTACAAATAATACTGAGAAAATTATTTCCCCAATCACACCCGCCAAGGCGTCGTGTTCAACTCTGGATTTGTACTTGAGGAACTAGAAAAAGGAGAAAGATATTTTTCTCTAGACTTGGAGGCATAGGATATAAATCTAGACTTACTAACAACCATCTTTTCTCTCTGAATAAAGGAACTTCTCTGAGAATTGATCAAACACACGAGGAAGCAGAGTGAGTGGTCAGAAAGAAACAGTGTCATAAAGACTTCATTTGAGCCCTTGGATTGACAGTCAGACGGGTATTGGAGTTCCATAACCATTAAGTTAACATTTTTGTTCAAATGAATCTGACTTGAATGTTATTATTTAAAATTTGGAGATTTCACCCTGATACAGACAGGTCTATGGAATAGCTCTTTCCTATGTCTTCAGCTCTTCTCTTGCTCTTTTCTTCCTCTGCAGGCAAGTAATGCTTCTTGAAAGATGAGCGTTCCTAATATTTTGTCCCAAGCTAAGTGAGGAGGGATAGACAAAGAAGAGATGACACAGTCTCTCAACACACCTGTGTGTTATGCCCTTTCTAGTTTTGGCCAAGTCAGTTTATAAAAAAGCTTGTGTTATTTGTTCCAGACCTTACTGAAGTGAAGGGTTTGAACCTATTCCAAGAGTTCTGACATTTTCCAGTAAATCTCCTATAGCTGCAGCCTAATAAGCACAAGAAGCCTAAATACTTACCTGGTGACTTTTTAACCTGCTTCTTGTGACAGAACAAAGCCATCTAATTTCTATCCTGGGATCATGGAATCATCCTTGTAACTTAGTTCACTTGAGCTCAGCCAATTTCCATTTTAGGGTCTTCTTTTCCAACATAACTTTTGGTGTTAATTTCTACCTCAGGTTTGTTTTGGTTGCAGAGAACAGAAATCCATGTTAAATTTCTGTAAACAAAAAGGATTTTTATTGGTCTGTGTAGCTGGAGGAGAGAGTAGACCAGCACGGCCAGGAGCACAAGGTTGGAATTGGAAAATAAGTATCTTTCCTTGCTTCTCTATGTATTGATCTTTCTCCATCCTCCTCCCACCATCCTCTAACTCCTACATGTATGTCTGGAAATCCTCTCCACGACTGTACTTGTTTCTCCTGTTCTGTCTCTTTCAGCAAAGTGGATTTTTCCATATGTCAGTAAACACGGACACAGATGGCTCCAGAATGATACACTTACAGCTCACTAAGGAAGAGAAAAATAAGGCTATACCTCTACAAGGGATTTGTATAATTCCAATAAAGAATTTTAAATACGTTACTTTGAGTCACTCAGTCACAATGTGTTTTGAACACATCTGAGGAAATAGTTGACTGTTTCAGCTTAGGTCCTATGTGTTTTCTTATTGACAACCCCTGAGAACCACAAGGAAATGGGGAAGATCCCTAAAAGCTAGTAAGATGTGCTCTGGAAAGAAAACGGATGGGAAAGTACTCAAGTGGGTTTTAAAAAAAAATGGTTCTCTTACTTTATCACATAATATTGTATTTTATTGATTGATTATCTATTTTAAGTTAGTATGCTTGAATGAAAAGGCAGCCTGGCCGTAATATATCTTTATTTTTGCTCAGGAGTCTCCCTCAAAATAGAAAAGAAATTCCAATGTCAAACATCAGGGTTTTGGGTGTGGGTTTGGCTGATACACATACAACTGTGAAAATGATTCACCTAAACCCTGATGAAGTTCTGTGGACATAGATGTTAGAATGGTGAGAAGAAGGATTGCTTATTTTGTTTCAAATTAAAAATGTATGTACGAGAAAGAACTTTGTAGATAATCTAAAAAAAAAAAAAGATAAAAAGGAACACTAAGCCCACTTGCCGATTTTCAAAATATCTAAGGCAATTTTCCTAGCTTTGAATATCAGCGTGTTTGAGGGAGAGAGTTAATCTGTGTACACCTAAAAATAATGACCTAACCAAAGCATTTAGATATCCATAAATTAGATATCCATAGTTTTTTGGGAGTGATCACGTAAGAGGAAGTTCATTCCCACATCTGTATGATGTTTTCCTTAAGTGTACATGGTGGAAACATGTGGTATGAGTAGAAAGACTATCATGGTATATGCATTATCCATTGATAGGACTTTTTTTTAAAGATGAAGATAGAAAGAAGGTAGACTACAAAGTTATGGAGCTACAGAATTTCACAGAATTACAGATTACAGATCATCTTACTTCTTTGCTCAAAATTGTCCAGTGGTTTTCTGTTATATTCCAATACCCTCTAAGGATTTCGATCATCTGACTTCTATTAATTCTGTAACATTTCCCTTGTTATGCCTCAATGTTCTTGACTCAGGACCTTTGAACTTGCTGTTCTCCCTGTCCAGAATGCCTTTCTCTGACATATACTCAGATATAAGGCAAAATTCACACACACACACACACACACACACACACACACACACACACCCCTACTTCATTGTTTTTCTTGCTTATTATCTGATCCCCCACTGGAATGTAAGCTTTATGAAAGCAGAGATTTTTGTCAATTCTGTTCTCTTCTTTACCCCCATTACCCACCTCCATGGTGTCCTACGCATAGCAGGTGCTCCAGAAATACTTTTTGAATTGAATTGACTAAAGACAGATCCATATTAAGCAACATATTATATGGGGAACTAGACTCTATAAACTTCTCTTTACACACAGAGGTCCATTTAATCATACTATCACATCATCCTGGTGTTGTAAGAAAGGAATATTTGTGTCACAGAATCGATGGATGAGTATTCATTTTTTATGTCCATCTCTGAGGGGACAAAAATGTTCAGGATGTTGTAGGTGATCACAAGAGAAACAAAATAAATTGTGGTTGCCTCACATTTAAAGACACCAGACAGAGACCCAGACATCTGCTACAGCGAGCAGTACAAAGTCATGTAATTCACTGCTGCGGGCATGGCAAGCTGCTCAAGAAAGGGGAGAGAAGGTCAGAGCTGGCCTTTTTGTCATGGATAGATTTAGGATGGCCAGAAAAAGAAAATAAACACTTTAGAAAGGGAGAGATGAGGAACAAAAGCATATAACAACCATATATTTTTTCAGTTATAGGTTCAGAATAAGCAATTCTTTACTTTTCACTATTGCGTTTTTAAGAGATGATTTAAGGAGCTAGGACATATCCTCATGCTTTCTAAAACAAGCTATTTGTTTCTTATTTCCGGAACTGGATAGATTGGTGTTTTCTTAGACCTATTATTAAAATGGAACTAACAAATAAGTATTATACCAAGATTAGCTAATAAATTAATTAAAATCCCAAACAAGATAATAAAGATATATATTATCCAAGATATATATTACCTAAGAAAGAAAGCTCAAAGGCATCCAGTAAGATGTGATTTGTCATTTAGGGCTCTCCATTAAAATTAAAGAAACTTTAATTCTCTGTAGAATTGAGAAGTGAGCACAAAAAAACAAAAAAAAATTAACTTTTAAAATACACTAACAGTTTTATTAATCTCCAATCTTAATATGTAAGGGACTAGAAAGCTTACTGAAGTTTTTGTAGTGATTCTTAGATTTATATTAGATAAAAGAAAGTTTAATTAGAAATTTAATTTAAAAGATAACCTGGATTTTGAATATGTTTTCTTAAAATTGTTGAGAAATATGAAGGATGCAGAGAGGGCCAACTAAGAGTCTTGGGGTATTTTGCTAAGGATTTCTAATCCGGGATCTTTAGGAAAAGTCCCATTTGATTTTTTAAAAAATAGCCAGTTGCTGGAATTTTATTTTTAGTGTTAGTAATTCTTAAGGCATGATGAGTTTGAAAATAACAGCTTTTTTTTTTTTTTTTTAGTCAGAATTTGGTAAATTCATGGACTAAAGAATTCCGGAATCAGGGACAAGTCTGTGAGCTAAAAGCAAGGAAGAAAAATTCTATTTCCTGCTTTTGAAAGCTAGATAATTTACTGTTGGCCAGCCGTTGAGTTCTAAAGTTTCTAAGCAATTGACTGAGGGTTTAAAATCAAGCCATGTTCCTTTGATGCATTTTAAAGAAATATTTCTGTACTGTTTTTTTCTAGTTGTAACCAAGATACTGAGGGCTTCTTACAGACATATTTTATTGTCAACCTCATGACTTTGAAACAGGCATCATCACACTGGGGAAAAATGCCAATAGTAAAAATGCATCTTTTACTGAACATTTTGTGTGAAGATATGATAGAAGGTTTTTAACCATATGCCATATAGTAAAATTCCATTACAATGTTTTTTTTTTAAATGTATCTCTTCCATAATTTGTCTTTGCAAACCATTTCATCTCTTTCCCTGCCATTTCTAAATAATCTCTTTTACTGTGTTCCTAACATTTGAAAACCACTTGGCTTGCATTTTTCACTCAACAAAATGAAAGATCAATGACTAGAGGCAACCAGAAAATCTAGCATTCCTCAGGCACGCCCTTGGAAGACTCTCTATATCCCCTCAGTGCCTGTGCCCCTGACCTTCTCCCTTATTACCATCAACATGAGCAGAAGGAACAGGAGAAACATCTATTTTTGTTGTTGTTGTTGTTAACATGTGCCTCTAATAGCCTCATCTTACACAGTTAAACAAACCTTGGCCAGATTTAATCTTTCGAAGTGAAGCTAATCCTTTAAAATGAATGAGCTCCTCACAAAGTAGAAATTAAGCAGTACATAATGATAAGCTGATAGTCACAGGAAACTCTAGTTAGAAATATAAATTTTACTGCCTATAAACATAAAAATGGCAACATGTTGAGATGGGAGAAGAAAGAAAGATCTTGTGTAGTACCATTTCAAGAGGTTGGTGAAGGAAGGCTGTAAGTCCTCCAGGTGTAATTTTGGCAAAGTCTTCTGAATAAAAATGCAGCGAAAGAGTCAAGGCAAGACTGTTAGGAAAAACAATATGGAACCAAATTCCATCGCATGTGCTTACATAAGTTCTACAGAAGAAAAATCATTTTCTTAAATTGACTTTGAGAAATAAGTAACAAAAATGGGGAAAAAATGTGGAGCACACAGCTAATGAAAAAAAAAGAGAGAGAGCATCCTGGGAACAATGACATAGGCCAAGAAATAGAACATCACAAACCCCCAGAAGCTTCCCCTCATGCCCTTCCAGTCACTTACCCTGCAAAGATACCTACAGGCATACCTCAGAAATACTGCCGGTTCAGTTCCAGGCCATCTCAATAAAGTGAATATTACTAAAAAGTAAGTCAAACCGGGGGCGGGGGGGGGGGGTTCTTGGGGGTGAGGGGTGTGACACAAACTACAATATGGAGGATACAAAAGCTGGAAGTTTGGTTTTTGGCAAAACTGGCAATAATCTCCTTGTAAAATGAAGCAAGAATAAAAACAGCACAAACTACCAATATTAAGAATGAAAAAGGGAAGTGGCAGGGGGGTGGGAGGTTGGGGTACCAGGTGGTGGGTATTATAGAGGGCACAGCTTGCATGGAGCACTGGGTGTGGTGAAAAAATAATGAATACTGTTTTTCTGAAAATAAATAAATTGGGGAAAAAAAAAAAAAAGAATGAAAAAGGGAAAATCACTATAGATCCTAGAGATTTAGAGGAAAATAAAAACATTTGAAACAAGTTTATATCAATAAACTTGGTAATTTTAGATGAAACAAGACAAATTCCTAACATTACAATAGCCAATGATCACACAGAGAATTAAAAATCTGTATAGTTTTAGATCTATTAAAAATGTATCTAGAATTATCAATATTACTTCTACCTCTGAAACCAAAAATGCACTATATGTCAATTAATTGAATTTAAATAGAGAACATAAATGAGGGTGGCTCAGTCTACCTTCCTCTTGGGTCTTTGTCCTGGGTTCCTGGGATCAAACCCCACATCAGACTCCTTGCTCAGCAGGGAGCTGTTTTTCCCCTCTCCCTCTGCCTGATGCTTCACCTGCTTATACTCTCTCTCTGTGTCAAATAAATATCTAATAATCCTTAAAAAAAAAAGTAAATGAGATATTCCCTATGAAGTATTGAACACACACACACACACACACACACACAGACACATATTTCCATAAAGAAAATTCCAGTCCCAAATGTCTACTATTATTATTTATTACCAGGCTATTCTACCAGACTTTTAAAGAAAAACTTACATCCACAATCCTAATCATAATAAATGTTGGCAAGGATGAGGATAGACTTGACCCTAATAAATTGTGATGGGTACAACCATTTTAGAAAACTGACATTGTCTACTCAAATTAAATGCACTTATATTCTAAATTTGTACCCAACAAAAACGAGCACATATAGATACATCACAAGATAGGGAAGAGTAAAATATTGAAAAAACTAAGTTATCAACCAACATTAGAATGGATAAATCAAGTGTGGTATATTCATACAATGCCATATTATATAGCAAGGAAAATGCATGCACACATGCACCGACATGAATGAATTTCAGTCATCTGAAATTTAGTTATTTAGTTATTTTCTCTCTAGACAAACCATAAATTAAAGCTCCATGAGGGAATGGATTTTTTGACTGTTTTATGTAAAGATATATCCCAGCATGCAGAATTGTGCCAGGCACATAGCAGATAATAACTATTCAATTTTTTTATTTCAATTATTCTATTTGTCAGTTCAAAAAGTTCTAACAGTTCTTTGACAAATAAACCAATATACTAATTTTTAGTCAAGATATTTCTCAACATCTTTGATATGTTAAAAAGCTTTAATACATTAGAAGTTTATATTTTATATTTAATAATTCTAATTTATCACTTTTTGGTATTTAATCTTATTTTCTTTGTCTCCAGACTTTTTATCTCTAGCCCACAGTATTGTGTCTGCCTGTAGATTTGTTGATTTCTATGAGTTTTCTGCTGATATTTTTGACATGCTTACTGTGGATTATTTTTGGAGGTAGAGGAATCTGCAATAAATGTAGAATCCTTTCTACCACTTTTGTCTTGATTTATTAGCATTCCTATACTAGTCAGTCCTGGCCTTAGAGTCTGCATTTGAAAATACCAATGGCTACAGTCTTTTGGGGTCTCAATATGGACTGTAGTTTTTTTTCTAATAACTCTTGTTCATAATAACTTGTTCTTTATATGTTTGGTAATTTTTTAAAAAGTATGAAGTCCCGTATCGTAGAACTTCATGTGAATTTTTTATGGATTGTGTTTAGAGTACATTTCTCTTTTCAGGTTTTGGCTTTGCTTCAGACAGGTAATTATAGGCACAATCCAGGACCATGTTCAATAAAATTTTTTAAATGCACTTTTCAAGTTACCCGTATGTACTTGAGGGCAAGTTCATGGTCATGAATTCTCAGGTGAGTGTTTATTTTTTTCCTATGCTATGCAAAACAAATTTCAAAAAGATAAACTAGATAAGCTTGTGTGTGTCTGTGTGTGTGTGTGCATTTATCTGCTGAAAATATTGTTCTTCCTGTGTCTCACTTTGGCAGGCAACTCTAATCTTACTCCCCAAGTGACTGAGGCCCAGACTTTGTCTCTTGTCCTTTGCATTCAGTGTCCCACTAAAATCTAGGTTCTAGACCACCAGGGACCAAGAGATGACTTTAAGGTTAGAATTAATATAAGTTTCTTGGTCTTGTGTTACCATATTTTTTCCCTTATTTATGGCCTCAGATTGTTCCCTTTAATTTACACCAGGTAAGTAGTTCTTTTGAAAAGCTTTTTAAAGATATTTTAATCAACATATTTAAGTGCTCTGTATTGGGAGCGTTTTCTTCTTTCATCTCCATCATCTTGCTGGATGATTATTTTTATTAGTAAAAACATTTAACAGCTAAGGCTTATTATTATAAATTGTCGTAAGACAAGGTCTGTTCTTTTCCACAAAAAAATTTTCTGATAAATCCTTCAGTCAGCAAATATTATCTTAGTTTTTGAAAAGTAGTTGAAACTTAAGAGGCAATATCTGAATAAGAGAGGCAGCAGACTCCACTTCGAGAAAAGAAAAAAATAGCTGATTTCTTAAAATATCTTTCTACTCCTACAAAAAGTAACTTAGCTATAAGATAGTTTTAAATATATTTCAGAATCTAATAATCAAAATTTCAGAATGATCTCTATAGTAATATTTTATCTAATAGATAACTTATAGCTAATAACTTACAGATGCCAACTTTTTTTTGGCATTTACGTATGAAATTATATGCTTTATTGACACACTGGCCTTGAAACTTAGTTCTAGCGAAACATGAATTCTTGCTATCTGCTAACAAATAAGAAAACCCAATATTTCCTTTACAATGGAAATCACTGAATATCCTCTTTTGACAAATTATTTGTCCAACACATATAAAGAGTAAGCACTAAAGTAAGTTTTTCAGGGAAAGAAGGGCTATACTTTTCCTCAGCTATTAGTATGTCTTTGCATTCACAAAACACATATGAAGACACATATAATATGCAAATACCTGTCATATGAGCACAAATTACAAAAAAGTAATTGCTATGGCAAAAGACATGCAATCCACTAACTTCTGGGGTTGTTATAACATTCAAGAGAGAAAATGCATATGCAAATCCCACAGAAAGTGTAAGATGCCCTTATTAAAAATATTATTATCATAGTACTAGTGCTTTTATTTCACCTTTGAAAAGAATGTATCTTTCGATGTTATCTCACAGAAGTAAAGCTTGTGACAAATAAGGGTTTAATTTAAGTTAGTCTAAGGTGTTACACAGTAGTAAATAGTTATGATTTCAATGAAAGAAATATGTGACTAAATACTTTTCAAGAAAACATGACCTCAAACAAAGCAAAGCAAAAAAAAAAAAAAAAAAAAAGTTACCTGAATGTTCTCTCAGGTTATTTTATATATATCATTTAGTGTATACAACTTCAATACATAAATTTGATTCGATTTAAAATTCAAGTATGCACACTACGTCAGCTCAGGTATCAAAATTAATACCAAGACTGATACGTCATGTCATCTAGATATGATTTACAAAGGTTAATTTATCATCTCTGTGGTCTTCTTCCCCAAACTTACGGCCCCAGTCTAATGATGAAAAAAGAATCAGAAAATTCCCAGTTCCACAAAATGCCTGCCCAGTACTTCTCAAAAGTATCAAAACCAAGGAATGTCTGAGAAACTGTTATAAACCAAGAAGATATGATGACTAAATGTAGTATGGCCTCCTATATGGGATCCTACAATAGAAAAAGACACAAGGAGAAAAATAAGCAAATCTGTTTAAAGTATGGACTTCAGTTAATAATCATGTATTAATATTGGTTTATAACTTATGATAATGTACTATACCAAAGTAAACTATTAATGATGATCTGTTAATGTAAGATATTAACAGAGAAAACTGGGCATAGCATATACTGGAACTTCCTGTATTATCTTTCCAATTTTTTCTAAAGCTTAAACTCTAAAGTAAAAAGTTAAAAAAAATTAATTACCTAGTAGTAGAAATTTTGCTTTAAATGATGCAAATAGCCAGTTTGGTTGATTTTATTTTTGTCTGGGGAGAATGTGTTTATTAGGTCCTGCTTCCCAACTCTGTAGTCCTTAAATAATTTGGATGTTCGGGTTAAGTTTCCATAGCTTCTGAAACTTTTGGGGTAACAATAACACACATAACTGAATTTAGCTACTGGAGGAAACTCCATGTGTATGCATGTTTTTTCTTTCCTGATATTCAGAATCATATAGGGTTAGCTCCATCCAAGGAACTCCATATTAAGAACATATCAAAACGAAGCAGAACACTTTGACCTGATTCTGTCAGCCTAGCCTCAACTCTATCTTAACTCCTCTTTCCTGACAGAAAAGCATATAGTTCCCAGGCAGTTCTTAGGCCCCACTAATCTCTTTGCAACTACAAAAGCATTACTTCTTCTAGTTTATCATGTAATTTAAGCCTGCCCTCTCAAAAAATCCAAAGTTCCAATCCTTGGAATCAACCAGGTAAGTTATTGTTCAGTCTGGATGTACGTCCGTACTCTATCATGCACACGTTAGAAAACCAGAATGTATCTATATTTTACAATCAGAGTTGAGATTAGAAAATTAGACCTTAATTTTTTTTATTTTTTTATTTTTATTTATTTATTTATTTATTATTACAACTGAATTCAAAGCAAGATTGTTTCAAATAATATTCTGAAGGATACTGCATTTTTTCCTAAGAACATGAGATGTTCTTTTATTTCTTGTATTAATTTGAAAGAACGAAATATTTTTATGAAAATTTCCTTCTGCAAACTACTTGGAAGTCTTTTATTGTGACCACTTTTTAATGTTGTGATAGCTCTTAATACTCCCCCAGAAAATGTAAGTTGTGTTGTAATTATGTTCACTAAAGGAAGAGTTTATGAAAGCATCAGCACAGTGTTTCTCCACCTTGGCACTACTGACATTTTGGGCTGGATAATCCTTTGCTGTGGGGGCCTGTCCCATGCAGCATAGGATGTTCAGCAGCACCCCTAACCTCCCCCACAAGATCCTAGTAGCAGCCACTCTCCAATTATAACAACCCAAAGCATCTCCAGACATTGTTCTATCCCCTCTCTTTGAGACCTCTGATCTAGTGTAACTATCAGACTTCAATTTTGTTTAAACTGCTGAAATATCTTAATTGATCTGGCTGTGAGAAACAAAATATTCCATTCTCAACATGCAGAAAGGACACCTAACTCAGTCCCTTTGCTAGGTGAAAACTCTTGATCTTCCTGGGCCATGTGAGTTGCAGCATCGCTATGGCCTGAAGCAAGAGGGCAGCCATCTGGTTGGTTGCAAGGAGGCCTGTGGAATTGGTAGAGATGTTTCCTTTGTGTTGCCAGCAAGCTTTTGCCTTAGAGATGTTTATGAGCAGAAGCTATGGGAGTCAGAGTTTGGTAAATATCCTTTGAGAGAAACAAATTGACAACCCCTGTTTTTTTTTGTTTTTTTTTTTTTAAAGATTTTTTATTTATTCATTTTGACAGAGAAAGATCACAAGTAGGCAGAGAGGCAGTGAGAGAGAGAGAGTGGAGGAAGCAGGCTCCCTGCTGAGCAGAGAGCCCAATGCGGGACTCGATCCCAGGACCCTGAGATCATGACCTGAGCCGAAGGCAGCGGCTTAACCCACTGAGCCACCCAGGCGCCCGACAACCCCTGTTTTAAATCCTAAAATCTGCAAGTGGTTTAAACTGCCTGACCTAGGGATGCATGGGGGGCTCAGGTCATGATCTCAGGGTCTTAAGATTGAGTCCTGTATTGGGTTCCCCGCTCAATGGGGAGCCTGCTTCTCCCTCTGCCTGTTGTTCCCCCTGTTTGTGTTCTCTCTCTCTCTCTCTGTGAAGTAAATAAATACAATCTTTAAAAACAGTAAAAAAAAAAAACCAAAACTTTATAGACTGCCCAACCTAAACCCTTTATCCATATATTGCATCACTTTAGCCATAATAGCAACAGACATATTTGTAAAATTATCTGATTCTCTCTAATTCATGCCAGGGGCAGGATTAACTTAGGCACCAGCCCTTATCCTCACAGGAATAAACAGCTTGCCACTTCACATTTAAAGACAGTTTTTACACCTGTGTTTATATTTTCTTTCCATAGGCTGAGCAAATTTAATACCTCTTCCCTTCCGTTGGAGGTTTTCTTCTTTGGGCCCTTGGGATTTTCCTGTCATTTGTGGGAGAGACTGTAGTGGAAGGTTGAGGCCACTTATGAGCCAGTTTATTGTTACTGAGTGTATCAACTTATCTTCTGGTTAGGATTGGGCGATGGGAGGAGCAGATAACTTTGGCATAGGAAAGAGTAGCTAAAACATTATTCTTCCTCCTCCAGAATCTGTGGCTACTCTCTTCTTCATTGCTTTGTTTTTGTTTAAGAGGAGAGGAGAAACTTCTGAATGTTTGTCTAGCAAGTCTACATAATTTTTTTTTCCTAATAATCATGGCTCTGATTGGTTTTCCTATGCCCATTTTTATCACCCATTAGCATGGTCATGTGTTGCCTGAGGTGAATGATACATTCTACAACACGGGGCTCTTTAAAGTGCTTCTTTAAAAAATGTGTAAGGCTTGGGAAACAAAGCACGTATATGATAGTTGATTATTTGTGGTCATGTGATGTGTGGAGGAAAAGAATCAGGAAGGGAAATGGAGATGCATAACTGACCACATTTTACACCACAGGTTACACCATAAAGCTGTTTTCATTGTTTTAAAAATAACCATCATGAAGATATTGCGACAAGCTTTTAATTCTACTTTTTGTCCATTTCCAGAAAAGACTAAATTAAGAATACAGTATTAAAGGCAACTTTGTGCGTAATCCTTTATCACACACATATTTTTCTTATAAAATAATGAATAGATGAGAGTAATATTCCAGGGCTGGAGCTTCAAGAATATTTTGAGACTATTTCTAAATTCTAAGAGAAATAACCACTCACTCTCACATTTGCTAAATATAAATATAAATCTGCTTTGCATTCATTATAGTGGGGTTGGATATATAGAAAATAGAGAAACTCTACCTATTAACCAAAGGAATATTCAAGTATAGTCCACATCTAAATAGGTTCTGCATCTGACATGAAAGAAAATGCCCATGGGTAGAACTACTTCTGTGTATGGTCCACCTGCCCCCATGCACATCTAAATGACAGTAGAATCACTACAAAAATTTTGGGAAAATGATTTAGAGGAGGGAGGAGAGAGGTTTATAAGATTTGAGGAGGGGGTGAAGAAATGCCAAAGACTGGGGAAAGGTTCTGAATGTGCAGAGTAGACTACAAAGCCCAAGTTGGAACAACATTGGAGGAGGTGGAGGTGGAAATCAGAAACAAGCTAGAAGAGAGAAGCTCATTCCAATCCCATGCTCCAAAACTAAGAGGATTTTTATTTTTGTAGGATAAAGGCTATTATTCTATGCCTGATTCCAATACATGGAAGTTTCTCCACATACCACCAAGCAATTCTTTGTCACCAGGTAGATGTCCTACAGTTCAACTCAATTCTGGTACTTTCTACCCAGGGATAGTATCAGATTCCCCAAGTTAAGGGCTCAGTCCTGTGGGCTGCACCACATCAGAGGCCATTCACAAGTCCAGGTTGTTAGCTGTGCTTCTGAGCAACTGCCTATAGATTGGGAATTCCAACAACAACCGCTATAGATTGGAAATTCCAACAGCCCTCTCCTTGGATATGATCAACCTGCTAGAGCAGCTCATAGAACTCAGAAAAACATTTTACTTACTAGATTACTAGTTTATTATCAAGGATATAATTCCAGAACAGCCATATGGAAAAGATGCATAGGGTAAGTATGGGGAAAGTGTGCAGAACTTCCATGCTTTCTCCAGCACACCACTTTCTCCAAATGTCCATGTGTTGGTTGACTTGGAAGCTTTCTGAACCTTGTCTTGTTGAGTTTCACTACAAGGACATGACTGATTAAATCATCTGCCATTAGCCATTCAACCTCCATCCCCTCTCCCCTTCTCCCCTCCCATTCTTAGGTGCTTTCCAGAAGTTAACAGTAACATAGCAAAAGACACTTTCTATACTCTCACACTTTGTAAATTCCAAAGCTTTTAGGAGCTCTGAGCCAGCAATGAGGATGAAAATCAAATATATATTTATTGTAAATCATAATATCATAAAGGTAAACTCTTATCCTAGATTTAATTCATAGTTCACTACTTCATTATGGAATTTTTCACCTCTTCTTCCTGAACACCATTCCCATGGCTAAGACTGGGCCTTTATTCACTTGGCCTATTCGTTTTTTCCCTTCTAAAGTATTCTCCATTTGATCCCTCACATTCTAAGCCTCTTCCCACTCCCTCTTATTTGTGAAAACTTTCCAGTTGAACCCAGACTTTAGACCTTTCTTCTCTAAATTTACATACTCACTCATTTTACCACCACTCACTCACCACCTTTGGGCGTCTGTTAATTTGTTCTCTTGAACAAAGTTCTAACATTTTGTATTCACGATTTATCAGTAATTATATGGAAGGAGAGTATTATGTCATTCTTTTGTGACTATTATAGAAGATGGTATAAACCTGTGCATAGGATCTAATAAAAGGAGTTAGAGAAAGAGAGAGAAAAAGAAGTTTTATTTCGGGGTGCCTGGGTGGCTCAGTGGGTTAAGCCGCTGCCTTCAGCTCAGGTCATGATCTCAGGGTCCTGGGATCGAGTCCCATATCGGGCTCTCTGCTCAGCAGGGAGCCTGCTTCCTCCTCTCTCTCTCTGCCTGCCTCTCTGCCTACTTGTGATCTCTCTCTGTCAAATAAAAAAGAAGTTTTATTTCATGATATTATAGTCATTTCCTAAAAAGTTAGATTTTCCACTCACACTTTCTAATAAGCTTATAGCATGAAATTCAAGGGTTTGGTACTAAATGACACTCTTCTCATTAAATATTATAGTGGTTTAAATTGTGGCCTTCCAGAAAAGATATATCCACTCAGAACCTCAGAATATGGCCTTAATTTAGAATAAGGAACTTTGCAGATCTAATTAAGTAATTTCAGGACCCACCAGATGCTTGAAGAGGCAAAGGGAGATTCTTTAGAGCCTTTTAGGGCAAATACAACTTTGCTGACAACTTGATTTGGGACTTTGGGCCTCCAGAATTGTGAGAGAATAAATCTCTGTTATTTTAAGCCACAAACGTATTTATTATGGCAGCCTTAGGAAACTAATACTGGTGTTTTTCCCCAAGTGGATGACATATAGCAAAATCTGAGCCATTATTGTATTTTAAGTAAATGAACTATATAAGATCTGCATTGAAGAAGTTAAGTCTATTGGACAGAAGTACAGGTGTTGGAAAATACCCAGTTTTATACCATAACCAGTTAAAAACAAGATTTGTTAAATTATCATTCTGTAACTCACCATTGTGATATAATCTGGGAATCAAGAAGCCACGATCACTGTAGGTAATCCATGCTGCACAACAAAAATAAACATTCCATTATGCAATCTTAAGACATGTTAAAATAATCACTGAAACTGGAAAACAATCTTGAAAATACTAAGAAATTAAAAAAAAAAAAAACGTGCTTTCCAGGAGAAAAAGAAGGAAGAGGAGGAAGGAGAGGAGGGGGAGGGAGAGGAGGAAAGGGAGTAGAGAAGGAAGAGGAGGACTTCTGCTTCTATGGTGAAATAAAAAGAATTTGAGTCTCTCCTGACTTTAGCGAATAGAAAGCTGGATAAAGGGGTGCATGGGTGGCTCAGTGGGTTAAAGCCTCTGCCTTCAACTCAGGTCATGATCCCAGGGTCCCGGAATCGAGCCCCGAATCGGGCTTTCTGCTCAGTGGAAAGCAGAGCAGAAAGCTCTGCCTCTCTGCTTACTTGTGATCTCTGTCTGTTAAATACATAAATAAAATCTTAAAAAAAAAAAAACAAAAGAAAACTAGATAACTTATACTAAAGTACATTAAACTACTATTTAAATGAAAAAAACTTCATTGAAATGAAGGTGGTCAAAGGGTACAAACTTCTAGTTATAACATAAATAAGCATTAAGGATGTAATGTACAACATGATGACTACAGTTGAAACTCCTATGGTATGTATGACAGTTGTCAATAGAGTAAACCCTAAGAGTTCCCAATACAGGGAAAGAAATTTTCTTTTCTTTTTTATATCTATATGATGTGATGGATGTTAACTAAGCTTATTGTGGTAATCATTTGACAATATATGTAACTCAAATCATTATGCTGTATACCTTAAAGTTACATAGTGCTATATGTCAATTATATCTCAGTAAAACTGGAGGAGAGACACAAATAAGGGGACATCAAATAAAAATACACTAAAAATACAATTAAAGAATTTTAAAGTACTATTTCTGTACATTGGACAACAGCCAACTTAAGACTGTGATCCCTGAGAACACAGAAACAAATAAGGTGAGATTTGTCATTGCCCTAGATTTCTACCCAGACTTATATTCTAGGACATAGAGCATTAAAGATGGTTCTAAGCAGATTATGGCTATCAAATCAAGTAGACAAGAAAGAAATTGGAAATCGTAAGTTCTAAGAAGGATGGAAATAATGAATTGAAGTTTCAAAGAAGATGAAACTATGCAGGAAAAGAACACTAGCAATCTAAATAAAGCTCCCTGGAGACTTAGCTAAATAATATGATGTTTACATATAGGATGAAACACCATAAGAGTAGGTAAAAATTGACTGGGAGAGTTGGGGATCCTTTGAGTGTAGTCCAGCCAATGTGGAGAATTTTTGTTGATCACTCTTGAAATTCAGATATCAAAAGTCGCATCTCAATAGTGAAGCTAAATTATACCCAAAATAAAAGGCTGCTCCACTTATATCCTAAGACAAATAAGCAGAAATCTCAAAAAAGTGCAAGATAAATGGCAAGGAACTAAACTGATTTCTAAAACAGAGACCAGCACTCTTTAAAGAGGGACAACTGCTGACCATAACCACTTAAAATGTGTGCATCCAGCATCTAATAAAAAATTACTGGACATGTAAAAACTAGGCATATGACACCCATGACCAGGAGAAAAGTTAGCCAATAGAAACAGAACCCAGAAATGATATTAAAATAGCTCTCTTCCATAGAGAGGAAGGCAATAATGAAAATACTGAAATACATTTCATTGACATTAAGGAGTCTAAAACCTGCACAACTGAAGTCTTAGAAAGTGGTGGTAACAGCGCAAATATTTAAAGCTGTAATGAACAATTTTCCAAATTTAAGAAAAACCTAACTGTATAAGATGCACAACAAACCCTAAGCAGGAAAAATACAAAGGAAAATACACTGAGACAAAGTGAGAATTTATATATCAACTGTATTAGGGGTGTAAAAGGAGACATAATTTTAAATTCTACTGACATTAAAAGGACAATAAGTGAATACAATGGTGTTAAGCCAAGGCATTTAAAAAGTAGATAAAATGAACAAATTCCTTTAAAGGAACAAATTATGCAAATGACTCAAAAAGAGATAGAAAATATGAATAGCCATACATCCAATAAGGAAATTGCAATTATAATTTAAAATGACCTCACAAAGAAATCTCCAGATTCAGATGGCTTTACTGGTAAATTCTATAACAGACTTAAGAAAAAATAATGTCATCTTATGCAAACTCTTTTGGAAAATTATAGGAAAGTAGAACATTCCTTTATTCATTTTAAGAGAAAGCACTACCTTGATTCAAAATATTACATGAAAAGTACAAATATTCCTTATGAGCTCAAACACAAAAATCTTAAACAAATAATAGCAAATTTAATCTAGTAAATCTTTAAAGGGAGAATATGTTATAACCATCTGGGGCTTTTTCAGCAATGCATAGTTAATTTAACTTTTTCATATCAATCATTATAATTCATTAAATTAACAGCATAAAGTAGAAGAAAGATTATATCATTTCATTAGAATCAGAAAAAAACATTTTACAAATTTCAATACCTGTTTATACTCTCAGAACACTAGTAATAGAAGGGAACATTCTCAACCTAATAAAGGGTATCTATATAAACCTATAGCTGACATCGTACTGAGGAATGAAAGACTGCTTTTTCCCTAAATTAGAAACAGTAAAAGGATCTCCACACTCACCATTCTTAACCAATATTTTAGTGAACTTCAGTAAAGCACAACAAAGAATTGAAGACACACAGTGTGAAAGTATGAAGTAAAACTGTCTGAATTAGCAAACAACATGATGATGGATGTAAATGTTCCTAAGAAACCTACAAAAAATCTCCTAGAATTAACAAGTGAATATAATAAGATTGCACAAGATCAATATAAAAATCAATTGTATTTTTATGTGCTAGCAATGAACAAAAGAAAATTAATTTTCTCAAGTATTTACTATTGGACCTAAAACCATGAAATACTTAGCATTAAACAAACTGCAAGACTTGCACTGAAAACTATAAAACATTGGTGAGAAATTAAAGAAGAGC
This sequence comes from Neogale vison, assembly GCF_020171115.1. Classification (NCBI taxonomy): domain Eukaryota; kingdom Metazoa; phylum Chordata; class Mammalia; order Carnivora; family Mustelidae; genus Neogale; species Neogale vison. The sequence continues at coordinate 26,772,237 of NC_058096.1, forward strand.
ATTATGGAGAGGGATAGATACCATGTTCATGGATTAGGGTACTCAATATTAAAAGCTATCAGTTCTTCCTAAATTGTCTATAGATTCCATACAGTCTTATTAATAATCCCAGAAAGACTTATTTTTAGAAAAGTTGACAACCTAATTTGAAAAGTTAGAGGGAAACGCGAAGGATCTAAAATATCCAAGCAACTTCATAAAAAAAACAAAATTGGAATACCAGATTTCTAACAAATCTACTGTAATTAAGACAATGGTATTTGTGAAAAATACACATATAGATTAATGGAACATAGTTAATTGTTTAAAAGAAGACCATGCAAATATGGTTATTTGAATTTAGACATAATAATTTAGATGCAATAATTCGATAAGGAAAGGAAACAAATGTGTTGGAAAATGTGCTGGAAAAATAGGAAGTATCTACAAACAAATAATTCCAATCCTTACCTCAAAATATGTGCAAAAATTAACTCATAATAGATCCAAGGTGTAAAAATGAAAACTAAAGTCCTAAAACTTCTGTGATAAAAATAAAATATTTTTATTTTGACATGAAAATATTTTCATAAATAGTTCAAAACATAGCAATCATGACAGAAAAAATGATAAAATGGACTTCATTGAATATGAAACTGTTCTTCAGCTGAGTTTTTAAAAATGAAAATGCAAGCCACAAACTGAGAAAAGGCATTTGTAATACACATACGTGGTATATGAGTTGTGTGCAGAATATAGGAAGAACTCTTACAGCTCAATAATTAAAACAACCCAAATTAAGAAATGGGTTGGCAGGGCGCCTGGGTGGCTCAGTGGGTTAAGCCGCTGCCTTCGGCTCAGGTCATGATCTCAGGGTCCTGGGATTGAGTCCCGCATCGGGCTCTCTGCTCGGCAGGGAGCCTGCTTCCTCCTCTCTCTCTCTCTCTGCCTGCCTCTATGCCTACTTGTGATCTCTCTCTGTCAAATAAATAAATAAAAAATCTTGGGAAAAAAAAAAAAAGAAATGGGTTGGCAGAGGGGAGGTGGGCAAGGCATGGGGGAAATAGATGAAGAAGATTAAGAGCTAAAAGCTTCCAGGTATAAAATAAATCATGGAGATGAATAGTACAGCATGAAGAATATAGTCAATAATGTCGTAATAACATTGTTGTTAACTACACTTATGGTGTGCACTGAGTAATGTACAGAGTTGTTGAATTAATATGTTATATATCTGAAACTAATATAACATTGTATGTCAATGATACTTTGATAATAAAGAATTTAGAAATAAAAAGTTAGCATTTCATTTAAACATAGTTCACAAAAGAAGATCTACAAATAGCCTCTCAGTATATAAAAAGATCCTTAACATACCTGATATATACTAGGGAAATGCATATTAAAACCATAATAAATAACATTATATTTCCTAGAATTAAGCTGACTAACACCTCCAAGTGTTTGTAGAGATATGGAACAACTGGGACTCTGATACATTCTTGTACATTGTTAGGAGTGTAAAATCACTTTGGAAAGCATTTGGAGCAGTTTCTTATTCATATTAAACATATCCTTTCTATATTATCCTGCAACTTCCCTTAAGACAAATGAAACATGCACACAAACACTAATACTTTGAATGTTAGTAGAAACTCTTGTGGGTTTTTTTCCCCTAATTAATAGTCCAGATCTGGCATTGAGTTAAATGTCTATCTACAGTCAAATGGTATATTCATATAATGGAATACTACTCATGGTGGTAGGTAGCTTCTAATTCCCAGTAATCCCAGCTACCAAATGTATTCACAGCTTTGTGTGATCTCCTCCTCTCTCCTTGAGAAATTTCTTTCTGACAAATAAAGTATCTCATTATTCAGGGAATGTCACTTCTGTGATTGTAATACTAGAGACTGTAGCATCTTACTAGCAGACTCCCTTCTTTGCTGGTTTTGATGAAGGAAATTGCCATCTTGGGTTGGGGGACACACAAGGCAATGAAAGAAAGGAAAGTGCCTCTGGCTAACAGCTTCCAGGACCTGAGACCATCAGTCTAACAACCCCAAAGGAAATGAACCTTGCCAACAATCCCCTTAAGTGAGGCTGAAAGTGGTCTCTTCCCAAATTATCTTTCAGATGAGACCTCAGTGCTGGCCTACTCTGCTTGTAGGCTTATAAGCAACCCTGAATCAGTGGGTTATTCGCATAGGCCATGCCCAGATTGTTGACCTACAGAAACAATAAGACAGTAAATGTGTTGTTTCAGACACTGAATTGTTGACTTGCTATCTAGCAATAATAACTCATATATTTGCCAATAAAAAAGGAACAATCTAACGATCTATATAATATATTCCTTTTCTATTGGTATATAACAAATTACTGCAAACTTGGCAGCTTCAAATAAGGCCCATCTATTATTAACTCCTGCTTCTGTACACCATAAGTTTGGGCATGGCATAGCTGGGATTTCTGCTCAGCTCTCAATAGACTTGAATTCAAAGTGTTGAACACTGCTGTGGTCTTATGAGGCTCAGTCTCTGTTAAGTCCACGTGGTTATTGGCAGAATTCAATTCTTTACAACTGTAACACTGAGGGAGCAGCTTTCTTGTTGGCTGTCAACACAGGGTTGTTCTCAACTCCTAGAGGCTGCCTGGTGCTCCCTGCCTCAAGGCTTTCTTGATAACATGGGCATTTTCTCTTTAAAAGCCAACAGTAGAGTTTCTCTCATACTTCAAATATCTCTAACTTTTTCTAAAGGCTCATCTGCTTAGGTCAGTTTCAACAGGAAAGTCTTCTCACTTAAAGTAAATGTATTAGAGACTCTATTACATCTGAAAAAATTCTTTCCTAATAGCACCCGAATTAGTCTTAGCTTGAATAACTGAGAGAAGGTATGTTTATCCCAAGAGGTAAGAATCTTGGGGGTCATCTTAGAATTCTGTCTACCACATCAGTAGTATGGATAAATTCCAGACACACTATGCTGAGTGAAATAAAGGTAGGGTTAGTGAGGATACATACATAATTCCATTTATTCGAATCTCTACAAAAGATAATGGTGATCTATGTAATAAAAAGAAGATCAATAGTTGCCTAGATTGAGAGCTAGGGGAGTGGCTGGAAGAAGGTACAAGGGATTTTTCTGTGATGAAGGGTTTGTTATGTACCTTCATATTGATCCTGGTTACACAGGTCTATAAAGCTTTTGGAACTCAACAAACTATACACTTAAAATGTGTGGACTGTAGTCTATATAAAGTTTTCCCCAATAAAACTAATTAAAAATAAACAATCAGCCTTCCATGTGACCTTTTTCTCACTGCCACCTTCCAAATGTTATGTGAGGTCATCTGGTCAGTCAAACATAATCTCATTCAGAACCAAGTTGCAAAGGAGACTGGCAAATGCAATTTTAGTTTTAGGTTCCATTCTCTACAGTAAAGGATCAGATACTAGAAAGTACATGGTACAGATGTAGAACTAAGCCAGGTCCTTCAGTTCGAGGTATAAATATTTCTCCTCATTCCTTTGGTATACAAGGGACCAGAATTAATGAATCAAGCACACACACACACATACATGTGCATGAGTATAAACACACATATATATACTTCCTATGGATAAGCACTTTGCTCAAAGACAATGAACAGTAATATGTGAAGAGAAACATAATGTATGTAATGATAGCTGTTCATAACAGACAGTTCTACATGTGAGTATATAGAGCACTTTTCATCCTCTCTTTATTGTCTCAAAGCCAAGAAATAATAGGTCTGGTTTCTAGTCTGAAAATTCACCAACCAAAGAGATTACTTCCATGGATACAGGCTACCACAGACTTCATCAATACTTGTTTTAAAACTGTGTTTCATTGTTGATACTTAGGAATGGAACCTGTGTTAGGATCATATGATTCTTAATGGAGGAAAAAAATGGAGTTATACCCAGATCCTACAGGAACCATTAAAATAAAGTATTTTCCCCTTTTATTTTTGGATCAGCTATATTTATAGGGCAAGACTTTCTTCAATAATCTCTATTTGAATAATAAGGGTGGAGTAGGCAGGACATGAATCAATTATTCTCAAGGCCAAATAAAATCCTCTGGGATTAAAGGAAGGGTGTTTTCTCTTTCAGTCACAAGCATGTGTATTTACTTATCGAAAATAAAATATACAAATTAATGAAACATTTTCAGAACATCTGGAAAGTATTTTCCAATGATGAGCTGCAGAAGCACACCACCTAAGAACCACTGACACAATAAATTATATAAATAGGACAAAAGAGCACATCTCCATGTTCATTGATTGTGCTTCTGCACTATGTATCACACCCAGAGAGAAATAAAACTTAATTAAAGCAATGTTATGTGAGGGGTGTTGCTTATTTGATTTTTGTCAAACCTAGGCATCCATATTAAATTTACCTATTGATGTCCACTGAAATTACATGCTTACCTCAAGAAAACTTTTGTGGGTTCTTTAACCTTAGGATCAGAAGAAACTAAAAAAGAAAGACACAAAATGATCAGACACCACATGTCATTCACAGCAATTCCCTTGCACCCAGGGCTGAGATGAAGTTGTTTCACTAGGGTATTTTGGTCACCTGTGAGTCTCATCAGACTTCACAAGTCATGTCCTACGCTCTTCCCCAGGAGGGCAAATGTATCAGAACTGTGTGTGGTTTAAAGAAAGCCTAACAGTGAGTTAAATAAATAGGGGTTTGTTTGTCTCATGCAACGAGCCCATGGATAGGAAGAGTGGGATTAGTATTGTGGCTCAAGGTCATCAAGGATCCAAATTTCTTTAGTACTCTTATTAAAACCATTCCCAAAATGTGGCTTCAATCCTCATGATTGCAAGATGATTGTTCCTCCAGGCATCCATCTGGAAAGATGGGAATGTTATCATTGGCCAAAATTGGGTCACATGACTCACTTCTATCTGCACTGGAAGCTGTCAGCAAGATTGTTAGCTAGACATATTTCCACTTAACTGGCATGGCTGTTAAGCAAAAAAGGTGAAGTGGATATTGAGTAAGCATCTAGCTGTGTCTGTTACAACTAGTGACTGTCAGGCTAGATTCTCTATCTTGATACAACCTTGTCCAATCTAACCTCCAAATTACACACACACACACACACACACACACACACACGTCACTTTGTTTTGCTCAGTTACATTCAATTTCTATGAATTTCCTCATTAGATTCATTTCCTTAAAGGATTAAGTATATTTTTTGAGGAGTAGGAAAAATCTAAGTGTTATTTGCCCAGGTTTCTATGTCTCTATATCAAGTACTAAGAAGTTCTGAGGTTCAAATGATTGCTTAATCAGAATCAAAATAAAAATAGAGAGTACTAACCTTGTAGCATTTTCCCAGAGTTAATCAAAGATTCATACTAATTTCAATAGAATGTGTTTGAATCAATAAACATGTATTATGCATCAGTGGTGTGCCAGGCCCTGTGCCAAAGTGACCAAGAAGAAAAGACTAACTGTCCTCCATCAGGGGATTTACTGTCTGATACAAAAGATAGGCATGTGAGCACAAAAGTATGATAGAGGAAGATAGCATAAATTAGAGGATAGCACCATACAAGAATGTTTATTGGGGAAAGTTGGGGGGTGCAGAAAAGAAGTCTCCAAAGACAACATATTCAAGCTGGGTGAATTGACGACCCAGTTTTCACGTTTGCTGTTTTTCAGTTTAATGCATTTCCCACAATGTAAAAATGGAAATCAAAAAATGGCAATGGAAACAGTCAACAAAACCAAAAGACAACTGACAGAATGGGGGAAGATACTCACAAATGACATATCAGATAAAGGGCTAGATTCCAAAAATCTATAAGAACTTATCAAAATCAATACACAAAGAACAAATAATCCAATCAAGAAATGGGCAGAAGACATGAACAGACGTTTCGGCAAAGAAGACATCCAAATGGCCAAGAAACATGGAAAAAGTGCTCAATATCACTTGGCATCAGGGAAATACAAATCAAAACCACAATGAGATACTACCTCACACCAGTCAGAATGGCTAAAATTAACAAGTCAGGAAATGACAGATGTTGGCAAGGATGCAGAGAAAGAGGAACCCTCCTTCACTGTTAGTAGAAATGCAAGCTGGTGCAACCACTCTGGAAAACAGCATGGAGGTTCTTCAAAAAGTTGAAAATAGAGCAACTTTGACCTATGACCCAGCAACTGCACTACTGGGTATTTACCCTAAAGATACAAATGGTAGTGATCCGAAGGGCATGTGCACCTGAATGTTTATAGCAGCAATATCCACAATAGACAAACTATGGAAAGAACCTAGATGTCCATCAACAGATGAGTGGATAAAGAAGATGTGGTATGTGTATATATATATATATATATATATACACATATACACACAATGGAATACTATGCAGCCAACAAAAGAAATGAAATCTTGCCATTCACAATGATATGGATGGAACTAGAGGGTATTACACTAAGTGGAATAAGACAATCCGAGAAAGACAATTATCATATGATCTCTCTGATATGAGGAATTTGAGAGGCAGTGGGGGGCTCGTCAGGGATATGGAGGGAAAAAATGAAATAAAATGGGATCAGGAGGGAGACAAACCATAAGACACTCTTAATCTCATGAAACAAACTGAGGGTCCTGGGAGGTGGGGTGTATGGTTAGGTTGGCTGGGTTATGGCATGTGATATGGTGAGTGCTGTGAAATGTGTAAGGCTGATGATTCACAGACATGTATCCCTGGGGCAAATAATATATTATATGTTAATTTTAAAAAGTGGCAATGAGAAACGTATTTTCAATAATATTTTAAAATCTATCTTGAAATAAATATACAACCCAAACTGTTGTTCTCAAGTTTAATAAAATGTTTGCACTACTGCTTTGGATCTCCCAAAATGCATTAGGTCATTTCACGATTTTAAGTTTCATAAACATCTCACAATGTGGTTGTACCTACTGAAAAACAAAGACCAAACTAACTAATCATCCAAGAAATTGTCCACAAAATATGCTAAACATTTTCATGATTAGCTTGAGAAATACTTAAATTCTGATTTTTCTGTACCAAATATTTGACAATAAGAGAGATTAGATATTTTTGATTGGCTCTACCATACAAAAATGGTCTCAACTCTGTGTTACCACCCTGTGGTTGAATGTCTTGATGATCAAGTTACACATTCTTAATTTATATACATTTCAGATTGGGGTGGGGAGGATAATTTCATGGCAGTCCTAAATGATTATGAATTAGGACACGTTTCCCCTTTTCCCAAAGACTCCCTATTTTCGAAGTACCTTTCCATTCAAGACACATTCTCCAAACCCAATCCTGTCTGTTTGGAAACACAGTTAAAATTTGTAAAAATGTATCAAAGAGTTTCAGAATATTCTATTCCTTTAATTCTCACAACATTCCTGAAAGTTCAAATGAGCCATTTTACATGGGTTTTGTGAATTTAAGAGACTTGCCTATAGTAATATAGCTACTAAGTGACCAAGCCAACCCTGATTTCTTCATTCCCAACTTAGCACTCTTTCTAATACTTCCTATGACTCCATCATCATATGTGGGGGTATGGCATGCTACCCAGTTACAGTCAATTTTTAATTACTGACATGGGTATTTTCTCTGCTACTCCACCTAAAAACTAAGCCTTTTCACAAGGTATCCTTTTAAGTACCTTGCAGCTCAAATAATCCCTCACTGTGTAAATCTATACTTAACAAATTTCCTTCATCCAGGCTCCTCAAAACGTTCTAATGTCTTGAGTATAATGTTTATTTTAGTAAGCCAGTAATTTTTATTGAGCATCTATTTATGTCCCAAGTGCTCTATTAAGAACAAAGAAGACACAATGAACTTTACTTTCTGTCTTCTAGGAAATTAGTTTATTTCACTAAGGTAATATAAGTATCATGATGGCAAGAACACCAGTTCCTATTGTATTTTTAATGCCTAGACCAGGGCTTGGCCCTTAATAAATTTTTAATAAATATATACAGTCAGACGTGTAATATTTAAGTGAATTATCAATTCTAGAAACTATAGGATGGATGTAATTAGAAAAGCAGAAATGTAGCCAATAGGAAACAGCTTACAAAATGGAAAAACAGTACCGTTCTAAGCCCAGACACCCAAAGAGTATGCCAACAGGGATCAGGGACATTCCTGGGATAATTAATAATTCCCGGCAGGCTTTTGTAGCCAAAGTAGAGAGAAGCCAAACTTCTTTTGGACTTGTTTATATCAGGAATCTTATCATAACATAAACTTTGAGCTATTTACAAATTTTCAAACATTTTCCACAATGTTCACACAATGTGGGCTTACAGCCATGAAAGTAACAGCGTATCAGCCCGATCTATTCATAAACATTAAGGTAACATCTTCTAAACCAGAAGGGCTAGAAGAGAATGACACTCTCAAAAAAGGAAGAAAGACTTACATAGTCAAATGAAAACAAGGCAGATTAGTAATAACAGAACAATTATTTTCGCTAAAATAGGTACCAATTTCTGGGCTTAGGAAAGTTGAAAACTTTACTAAATCTCATTTTATATGGATGAAAGTTATATTAGGTTTAAGTACATGCTGCAAGTTTTATAAGAACTACTCATTTTGTTTTCATTTCCCAGGACTGATTTAATCATTCCCAACCAATTCTCTATCTCCAGTGTTAGTTTCTATGTGTTTTTAGAGATGAATACTTAGATAAATCTTACCTGACTACTACAAGTGGGAATCCTTTGCAGAATGTTGCTTCAACTATAGCATTAGCTAAAATTCACTAAACACATTCTTTATGAAAGGAAGAGAAAGAAGCTGAAACACAGAGGGCTTCTCAGGGTCCCATAATAAGTAAATGGTGAATGAGAATCTGAGCTCAGGAAGTCTGGGAGCTGATGATACTCTAAACTCCTAAATAGGGCTTATATCAATGTCTACTTAGGATTCAAGAATAGTCAAAGTTCACTCTACGGAAATGTATTTTGCCTTCTTGGTGGATTTTGCATGACATGAGTTTAACTTGGGAATGATGTATTCTTGCCATGCAGTATGGATTATTTTGGACTGGACAATGTCATCAGTTTTTGTACGCTTAAGAAATATGATTTTAATGCTAAGCTGAAATCAGCAAGAAGGTAGATCTAAGAGGAGGAGAAAAGTGTATATGACAATTTCAAAATTCCACTCTGAAGGAGATATGATGGCAGGAGATTAATAAAAATCTAATTTGTTTGATTTTTCTAGTCTTCCAAGAACCACCCAGAGAAGTAAGAACCAAACTCCTCATACAAAGTGGGCATGAAATTGTTAAATTACAAAAAGTTGATTAGGAAAGCTTCACCCCTGGAATGAATGAGTTCCCCACAGAAGAGAAAGTGCCAATGAGACACAAGTTTAAAAAGGCATGAAAAGGGCACCCGGGAGGCTCAGTTGGCTAAGCAACTGCCTTTGGCTCAGGTCATGATCCTGGAGTTCCAGGATCGGGTCCCGCATCAGGCTCCCTGCTCTGTATGTAGTCTGCTTCTACCTCTGACCCTCCACCTCTCTCTCGCTCGATCATTCTCTCTCTCAAATAATAAATAAATAAAAATCTTTCCAAAAAAAAAAAAGGCATGAACAAAGTATATTGGAGTAAGGAAAGGGTGAGTTTTAGGAAATCTTCAGCCAAGATGTTCTCCAAGCCTGATCCTCCTTAACAATGGTGTGCATCCTTTATTGTGCAAGAGAATCCCCTGGCTAAAACATAGATTTCTGGGCCCGATCCCCAGAATTTTGGATTCAGTGGGTCTGAGGTTGGGCCTAGGAATTTTTATTACTCACAATTTCCCAGGTGCTGATGGTACTCATGGCCCAGGAACCACACTTTGAGAAACACTGCTCTGAGGCTCTGTAGTAAGTGTTCTCAATATATATGCAACCACCAGAAAAGTATTCCATAAAATGCCTGCATTGTAAGATTATGCCTTTACAACCAGGATCAGAGTATATGCTAGAGTAAAGGGCTAGAATGAGTAAATCCTGAGCAATAAAAGAAAAAGAGAAAAGAAATCTACCAAAACGTGTATCAGCTCCAGGAATAGCAAGCAACCTATCTGTTGAGGGCTGTTCAACTATGGTAATAAAAGGACCAGACCAGAGGCACACTGCTCACCATGTCCACTCTTAGCTAACGTTGTCATCTGTAAACTGATTAGATGGAATACCATCTCTATATTGGTTTTATTACTGGTAAACCTGTATATTAGTTATAACTGGATAAAGGTTTGGATCTTATTCTATATGAAATGTTGAGTCCTAGAGAGTTTTAAACTGGAACATGACCCATTAGATCTGAATTTTATAAAATGAAAATATATATCAATAAGGAATCTTCCAACTGAGAATGAAACTCAATTCAGGCTAACTTTAACAAAATGGGAGGCATATTGTCTCATATACTAGAAGTAAATTGGAAAATTTATCCATGGCTGTATCTACATGCACAAACAATATTCTCGAGATTTTTGCCAACTTCTCCAGTTGTTCCCAAGACTAGGATTTGTCAGACTTCAGTGTAATGTCCAACTGTGACCCAACGTCTGTGGCCTCAGGTAACTGGAAGTTTGGGTTGGCCAGAGCCCCAGAGCCAGTCCTGTTGGAACATGAGCAATTCTCTTCCAGTTTACCCCAGTTTTCCATAGAAAAGGTAGCTATTTTTGTATGCCTTGACATTAAAGTGTTCGGAAAATATTGCTCTAGGAAGTAAAGTAACATAGGATAGAAAATATGTCCCGCATATTTTCTAATTATTCCTACAATGATCTCAGTGAAAAGAACCTCTTGGTGTCAAGGTCAAAAGATGGCTTAAATAACCAATATCCTTAACTGCTCTTACCCAAGTTAGGTGGTAAAAAATCCCTCCTGGAGGTGGCTTCTACACTCTTAGAAGGTGGAGGAGAAGGGAGAAGGTGGATGGAGAAGCCTCAGATAGGACACTCGGGCTCTCTCACTGCTGTCCCTTCTTCCTTCCTTCAACCTGAGTGATTTTTTTTTTTTTAAGATATTTATTTATTTATTTATTTATTTATTTGACAGACAGAGATCACAAGTAGGCAGAGAGGCCGGCAGGAGAGAGAGAGAGGAGGAAGCAGGCTCCCTGTGGAGCAGAGAGCCCGATGTGGGGCTTGATCCCAGGACCCCGGGATCATGACCTGAACCAGAGGCAGAGGCTTTAACCTACTGAATCACCCAGGCACCACAACGTGCGTGATTTTGAATATACTTCTTTCTATTTTGTATGTAAGCTTTGCTTGAGGTCGGGGTTCAGTGGCTTAAAAAAGCTCACAAAACACCATCTTCAAAACAGGCTCCTCCATTGTTATTCTGCCAACCTTCACTATAGAACTCAGAAATATTCTTGAAAAATCTCAGCTAAGGAATATATGAACCCTCTATCTTACAGACCCCTATTATGAATAGAGCAGAGACTCTGGGACTGAATTTTTGATGTAGTTACAGTGCAATAGCTTAGTTCATTTTAAGGACATGAATTTAACTAAAGCTCAGAAATCAGCTTGTCGTCTTCCCTGGGCTCAGGAAGAGAGGAGTACGCATACGCACTGGTTTGGGACAATTCTGGCAACAGTCCAGTGAGAAAATATTGCATGCCAGGTTCACACTCAGTTATCTACAGTTTCGGATAAAAAAAAAAAAAAATTTTCCCCTGAATAAAAAAAAGGTGAGAAAAAAAAAAAACAAAACCCAAACCCTCATGAAAAGATAACCAATACAGCCTTTAGGAGAACTTTTAGCTTTCAAGCGCCTCATTGCAGAATCACACAAAGATGATTTTAAAAGCCAAGTTTTAGAGTGAGATGTACAGTTCTGGGTCTTCAACAAATTCTGACAAGATTTCACACACTGTCAGAAAGGTTCTTTTCTCTTGCCTGGCTTCCCTGCGGTGGGAGAGGGGACAGAGCCAATGCCCCAACCTCCTTGCACTCAGGGAGCCACTTTGACCCAATTCCAGAAGCCCAAGGGCTGTCCTTAATTAGCATTGTAATTTATATTGCACAATTATGCAAATTGGGTACATAAACAAAATTATCCTTTCAGTTTGGCTTTGCTACTGGAGAAATGCAAAGCCAGTTAAAGATAAGAATAAAGAAAACAGAATACATTTGCTTTAATGCAGTGCACCATTTCTTAATTTATCCATTCTTTTGTTTTCCATTTTCACCTTGTACTTAGGGGTTTTACATTTTTTTCTTTACTCCTATTTTGGTTTTTTTTCTTGCTTTTATGCTGTTTTTTCTTCTTTTACTTGGCTCCTTTCCTTGAGGAATTTTCCATCTCATTAATTCTGCTGCAGCAATTCATAACTCTTCAGGCCATTTGTTTTTTGATATGACTACTATCTTGACTCTCTATATAGTTTCCCTTTTCTTTTTGCTCTCAGATTCTCTCTTTTCTCCTGGCATCCCTTTCTATTTTACTCCATTTTCCCATTAGTCTCACTTGCTTTTATAACTGTGGGATACTCCTTGCCTGAGATCTAGCAAACACCCTCAGGGTGCAATAATTTTTCCTAGGAAAATGGAAAATAAGCATGGCAAATAACAACTTGGAAGATAGGGAATTTAAGATACAAATCCCAGTGAAATCTAACTGAAAGCCAGTGCCTAGAGGCAATAGACAATATTCAAGTAGATACTAGCCACCAGATAATCAGTCAATAAATCAGCGTTACAAAGATAACTTTCCAACATTGGATGATACTCTAACTGAGCTAGCCCTTTCAAAAAGCCTTAACATTCCATGGAAGAACAGGAAATTTAAAATACTTAAAATTAGTAGAAACTATAACCTTCTAGATAAAGCTGTTTTGCAAGAATAGTGGCTGCTGGTCCTTGACAAGGTATGGGACTAACAGCTAAGTGTATTTATAACAGAAGTGCTTGAACAGAACTAGGAAGAGAACAGAATTGTTCCTTGCTTTATCTGCCTAGAACCTTGGCATCCATAAGGAAATATCACTCTTGCTTCTTCTCCTTTTCCTCCTTCTCCTCCTCCTCCTGCCCTCTGGCTAGAGGAACAGCAGTCACATTAAAATATAACCCAAGGTGGGATTGGGAGGGAGACAAACCATAAACGACCCTTAATCTCACAAAACAAACTCAGGGTTGCTGGGGGGAAGGGGGTGGGGAGAAGGGGGCTGGGGTCATGGACACTGGGGAGGGTATGTGCTGTGAATTGTGTAAACCTGGCGATTCACAGACCTGTACCCCTGGGGATAAAAATATGTTTCTAAATAAATAAATAAATAAATAAAATATATAACCCAAGGATACCAGACCTAACTTGGGCAAATCGGAACACCCTCCTTCTGGCTATAATTTTTCCACTTTGAGTAACACTCAAGTGCCTTCCATGCAGGTTGTTAGTCCTTATCTCTCTCTCTCTCTCTCTTACCCCTAACTCATCTGCTACTCTTCTCCAATCCACTTACTAAGTTCCAGCCATTCTGCCTGACTAGTGTTCTCAGCTCACCATTTTCATACCATTCAGCTTCTCCTGTGGTGGTCTTCCTTCATTTTTTGATGGCTGGTTTCTTCTTGTCATTTGACTCTCTGCTCAAATGTCATCTCCAAGAATTATCCTCTTATATCTCTATCTAATGGTGACTTCTATCCCATTGATTGCTATATATATTGTTTTGTTTTAATTTAGCATCATTGGAAATTGGCTTATGTATTTATTTTTTAGATGTCCTTGTCTCTCAGATATTTATATTTTAATTTGTTTATTATCTTGCTCTCCCCACTAGAATGTAAGATTTTGACTGTCTGGTTCACCCCTGTATTGCCAGTATCCAGGATAGTGTCATACACATGGAGAATTCCCAAAATAATTTTTTTTTAAAGATTTTATTTATTTATTTGACAGAGACAGATCACAAGCAGGCAGAGGGGCAGGCAGAGAGAGGGGGAAGCAGACTCCCCGCTGAGCAGAGAGCCCGACGTGGGACTCAATCCCTGGACCCCGAGACCATGACCCGAGCCGAAGGCAGCAGCTCAACCCACTGAGCCACCCAGGCGCCCCAATCCCAAAATAATTTTGATTTAAGTGAATGAATGAATGATTGTTATAGAATGGGCAATGACCTAAACCTGGTCAAAGTTTTCCATCCCCTCAAACTGTGGGCTTCATGTTCCAAAGTAAGTCAAGTTCATCTTTTTGGGCATTGAGTATGTGATAGAAAGCTCACAGTAACTGTTTTTCCACCATGTGAACTGATGAGTAAGCCAGTGATGGCCAGCGAGGACAGCAGAGGAGGAGGGAATAAATAGAGGGTATGCCAAGGGGTGATGTGGTAAGAGTAGAGGTGGATGGAAACCAAGGTTTGGACAGGGTTAGATGCCTGGTTTTGATGATTCTGAGGCCCAGCTGCATTCTTGCCTTTGGTTCCTATTAATCCCTTTGGAGATTTTCCTATGATTTCTGCTTTTCTTAAACTGTGAATTGGATTTAAATCCTTTCCAGTCAATAAAAGTAACACATAACAACATTATAACATTGTGCTTAGGAACTTCCAATCAGGTGCAAATTAGCATTTGAATCAAGATTCCCCTATTGTCTGTATCACAGAGAACCAATTTCTTAATCTCTCTGAATTTCAGTTCTCTTATCTAAAAATCGAGGGCAATAATAAAACATAACTGATGGAAAGATTTAATGTGATTATATATGCACATTTAAAAATTTTTAATTATTTATTTGTCAGAGAGAGAGGGAGGGAGGGAGCACAAGCAGGGGAAGCAGCAGGCAGAGGAGATGCAGGTTTCCTGATGGGCTACTTGCCTGATCTGGGACTCTATCCCAGGACCTGGGATCATGACCTGAGCCTAAGGAAGACGACCAACCGACTGAGCCACCCAGGCGTCCCCACATGCACATTTCCTATATGCAACTTCTGACATGTATTACATCCTAATTAAGGAAAGAAATGCAGCCTGGCTCAAGGGGGAAAGTCTACTTTAACTGATATTTCAAATCTACCCTCACTGGTGTATCTTGTTTTTTGTGGCACATACTGCATTCCCACTTATTTTAGAACATATTCTAAATTCTTTTTATGATTGGGTGTATTTAGAGTGTGACTTCTCTCCTTTTGCCTATGAACATTTATGCTCATCTTACCTTTGCTCTATCAGTTTCTGTTAAATATCCTAGGTGATACAGATCCTAGGCATTTGTGAATGAAAAACATAATTGATGCTAAGAAATGGGGGAAATGATGACATAGATTGATCCTCTTCGAGCCTAAGTTGGCAAGTATGAAATATCCCAGTCTATGAAGAGAAGAGTACATGCATAGGATGAGACCATGGAGCACAGACAGTGTTGGAAGTTTGCTCCTCCTACTATTCTTGGTCATGGAACTCTTTGCCTATTATAAGACGTGGGTTGTTAGAGTAAGAATGAAATCTGGAAGGACTTGGACTAAATCAACTTTTGTGGATGAGACTTGAGATACTGCTTTGCTGGTCTTATGGTAGAGGCCCATATCCTAATGTCTAGTCTACAGGGATCCTAGGAGTCAGCTCTGCCCTCACCACTCCAATAAACCAAAATGAGGCATAACAATTAGGGGAGGCAGGGGGTGAGGTTTATGAGAAAGAGGCATTCCCAAAAGTATTAAATCCTAAAACCCAGGGAGTAAGTAATGTAACGATAAACAAATGTAGCAGAAAGTAAAATGCGGGTCTCTAGTAAGTTAACGTGTATTTTTTTTTTTTTTTGCAGCATTTCTGCCAAAAGTAAAAATAATAAATAAATAAATAAATAAATAATAAAACATTTTATAAAATTTTTATGAAATGAAATGAAAAGTATATGTAAAAAGTTTAAAAACCTAAAAATGGGTGATCCTGGGTAGGTCAGTCGGTTGAGGGTCCTACACTTCATTTCAGCTCAGATCATGATCTTGGGGTCCTGGGATCAAGCCCCATATCAGGCTCCACACTCGGTGGGGAGTCTGCTTGGATTCTCTCTCTCCCTCTCCTTCTGTTTCTCTCTCTTTTGTCCTAAAATAAATCTTTTTAAAAAACTACAAAAACAATGGAATACTGTGCAGTCATGAAAAGAGACGAAATCTTCCCATTTGCAATGATGTGGATGGAACTAGAGGGTATCATGCTAAGAAAAATAAGTCGATCAGAGAAAGACAATCATCATATGATCTCTCTGATATGAGGAATTTAAAAGGCAGGGTGGGGGATCATGGGGAGTTGGGAGGCAAAAAGTGAAACATGATGGAATCGGGAGGGAGACATACTATAAGAGACTCTTAATTTCATGAAACAAACTGAGGGTTGCTGGAGGTTGGGGGAGGAGGTATAGGGTGGGTGGTTTATGGACATCGGGGAGGGTATGTGGTATGGTGAACGCTGTGAATTGTGAATTGTGTAAGACTGATGAATCACAGACCTGTACCCCTGGGCAAATAATACATTATATGTTAATTTTTTAAAAAACTACAAAAAAAAAACCTTGCACACAATTTAATGATATTGATTTAAGAAATATGTTGATATTTTTAAATATCATATCCTTTAGCTGAACCAAAACTGGAATTCAGATCCTGCTAAGCAGCAGATTTGAATTTCTAATTGGCTTACAATTCCCAGAAAATTATGACCAAAAGACTGAATATCTTCTAACATAGTAGATCAGAGTACATTTACAGAGACTGAAAACTATTCTGACAAATTCTGGGTGTGGGAGAAAGACTAGAGTATGGGTACTATATTTTCTTTTTACATCCAAATTATAGTATGTATGGATTTCTGTGACTTCTAATTCAGCAATAACTTCTAATTCAGCAATAACCACATAAAAGTAATGATTCAGATTTGCACAAAAATATAAAATTGTAAGAAGAATACTTAAAACATATTTATGGGCCATATAAGAAAACTTGAATACATGGAGAGACATCATGTTCTTATATGGTAAGGTCAAATACTAGATATTGGTCATTTAAATTATCTACACATGGCTGAGATGGAAGTATTGGTATATTATAGGGTATTATTTTAATACCCCATACAAATTTTATTTGTTAGTACAATAGCCCCCCACTCATCTGCAGTTCCAGTTACCCACTGTCCAGAAGCAGTGGTCCTCCCCCACAGTGTCAGAAGGACAATAGTAACCTGTTATGTCACGATGCCCACATCATTCTCCTCACTTCAGCTCACCACTTAGACACATTATCATCTCACGTTACTGCAAAAAGTTTGAGTATAATACAATAAGATACTTTAAGAGAGAGAGAGAGAGGCCACATTCATGTAACTTTTATTATAACATATTTTTAATATTGTTCTCTTTGATTTTTAATTATTGTTGTTCATCTCTTACAGTGCCTAATTTATAAATTAAACTTTATCACAGATATGTATGTGTAAGAAAAAATATGGCAAATATAGGGTTTGGTACTATCTGTGGTTTCAGATGTCCACTGGGGGGTAGGTCTTGGAATGTATCCCCCTACAGACAAGAGCACTATGTATCTCATCAGGAAAATTGCAATGACCTTAGTCAACAAGATCACCATATGTTTTTTCGTTTCCTATTTGTTGTATTCTCTTTCTTGTTTCTAATTTTTTTTGATCTTTACTCTTTACATAAAATTAAAGATACTTTGCTTAAAAATTGATTTAGTTCATGGAGTCCATGGGTGGCTCAGTTGGTTAAGCATCTGACTCTTGATTTCAACTAAGGTCATGATCTCAGGGTTGTGAAATCGAACCCCATTTTGGGCTCCATGCTGGGCGTGGAGCCTGCTAAGATTCTTTCTGTCCCTCTCCCTCTTCCCCTCCTTCTAACTCTCTCTCTACCAAAAGGAAAAAAAAAAATGATTTAGTCATGATTCATGTGTGGATTTTACATTTCTTTAACCCAATTAAATTTATGTTACTTCTGTCTCTAAGTTTCTTCTCTTTGATTTATTGTCATCTACTTGGGTTCTTGAGATAAAGATTTGATTCGTTTACATTTATTTTTTATGTAGTAGAGGCTAGAGCCTATGAATTTGTTTCTGAGAGCAGCTTTGGGACTATACCTGTGCTGAAATGTGGTGCTGTAATGTTAGATTTCTAAATAGTATATGATTGTGGTTTTATTTTCCAATTTGTCCCAACAGTTATTGGCAAATTCTTTGTTTATTTAATGTTGCTTTGTTTCAGTGTTTGTTTTTTAAAAAATATTTTGGGGGATATTTTTGTGAAAAAATTATTTTTAGTACCATTAGATTGTGGCCATATGTGATTTCTGCAATTTCTATTATTTATCACTTAGTTGCTCTTGACTAATACTGATCTATTTTACCAAATAAACCAGAGATGCTTGAAAAAATATGTGTGGTGTCTCTTTGTACGGTGTAAGTATTTTTAGATATCAAGTATTAACTTTTTAAAAAATTTCCTTGATTTTAGTTAACTTACATGATTCTTCTCTAGTGATTTTGCGGTTACACATCATATTTATATCTCCACACATTCTTTTTACCTTATACTTGAGTCATTATCAAAGCCAAGAGTGAAGCTCCTCCCAGTTAAGATGAAAATCTTGGTACATTTTTCCTTTATAATCCTCCCACTCCTTTCTCCCCCTTCCATGTCCACATTCCTTTTCTAATTTCTGTCAACATAATCCATAATTTAATACCAACTGATGATGCTGTTTACTTTTTTTAAAAAAACATTTTTTATTTTGCCAATAGTTTTCACATTTGCATTCAGTTTTGTAAGCATATTTCCACTGATTATGTAAATTTACCTTTATGTTCATTCACAGTTGTGTTTCTGTTCCTGCTTGATGGCTGGTACATCATCCGTCCTCAGGAATTCTGGAGCAGGAACCAATGCAGTAGAATGAAAGAGGATAAGAACCTGACCAAGTGAACTTCTATAAGCTTCTATAAGTGCAAGTTTGCCACAAACACATTATCACCAGGATTATGACAAATCCATAAAGCAGATTTTACCTTGGTAGTCCCATCTCTGCCATGGTCACAACCACACACATACACACAAATCCATTCTAATGGGAATAAACACTTTACTATTTCCCATGCGCTAATACTCTTGGAATGTGTGACACCTACACTGACTTCTTTGTTATCAACCTTTTTTAATGGATTCACCCGTAAATAACTATAAACATTGGTCTCAAACTCAGCTGCACATTGTAATCTCATGGGAAGGTTCTTAAACGCTTCTAATGACCTAGCTACTCACCAGACCAATTAAGTTCAGATCACTCTGGTTGAGACCCAGGCTTCAGTACTTTCTAAAGCTCCTCAGGTGACTATAGAGCCCAGCCAGGAATAAGAACACAGGGGAGTCAGTGTACGTCTGAATCCTCAGTCTAGTTGCGCCTGTAGATATGACGCAAAGTAAGAGCTTTGGGGGAACTTTAAAAAGAGATCCTGGGAAACAGAGCTTTCTTTAGGACCGTTGATAACCACATCAAAATGGAAAACACTTCTATCACTGCAGTAACTGTTCCCTCATTTTTAACATGCCGATGAATGAAGCATTGAGCTCTGCTTTGGGTTGAGCGTAGAGACAACAAGAGGGCTCAGAGTCTGATGAACAGCTCAGCTAAAACCCACATGGAACAACAGAGTGTTACCCAATTTTTTAAAACTAAGAACTGTTTCTTGAATTTGGTCAGGGATCTCTTACACAAGAAAATTTGGATTTATGTCCTGATATGGAGGTCTTAACAGTTTTTTTCTTTACTTTCAGACAGACTGCCACATAGATGTTTCCTTATTTTATGGAGACTCAAACATTTGAATTCAGAATATGGACCGGATTATCTAGTTTTGAAGACTATCTGAGTGGAATCAAGAAAATATTCTCTCTGGAAATGCTCTTTGAACATTGTTACCATAATAGTTATAATGCTTGACTTGAGGAAAGATACAGATTAAGAAAAAAAATAGAAAGAAAAAAGAAAAAACTCATCTACAAACTTTTGGTGGCATTTTGTCATACACTTCTTTCTAAACACACTGTTAGGTAATAAATTAACAAACCATTAAAACTGTAGTTATTATTACTTATAATGAAAGGAATCTACCATTTTTTTATACATGATAACAATATTCATTCAATTGCTATTTTTTAATTTAAAATTTGTTTGAGGACATCATTCAATTTATTTTTAACTTTCCTCTTCCAGATTTTTTGAGGTATAATTGAGAAATAAAATTTTATATATTTGAAGTGTACAATGTGATGATTTGATATACATACATATTGTGAAATGATAACCACAGTCAGGTTAACACATCCATTACCTCACATATTTAATGTGTTGTGTATATGTGTGTGTGAGAACACTTAAGATCTACACTCTTAGGGAAGTTCGAGTGTATGAGCCAGTATTATTAACTGTGGTCACAATGCTGTACCTTAAAATCAATCAATTTTATAGTTAACGGGCTTCTCAAGAAAGAGATAATATCTACAGAAAACAATGAGCTACGTTAGCATCACAGAGCTAAAACTTATTATTTTTGGTCTCTTGCCTGCTAGGGAGTATCCATTTATTTATTGTGTGGTTGTTTTTAAATATGCTGTTAAAAATATGCCAATGCACTTGTCAGGCAGAGAACCTTAATTATATTTTAAAGATAGCTTTCTTTGTAATAGAATTTGGATTTCTGAAGATACAGAGCTTGACTGAAAAAATATTAATCATATAGAAAAATAATCCAGAAGTTAGAATGACTTAAGTTTTTTCTACAGTGATTTTTGCCTGGTCCTGTGCTTCTCAAAGAGCACCTGGACCAGCAGCAGCCAGGGCACTTGAGAATTTTAGAAATGTAAACCCTCGGGCTCCACCCAGCCCTACTGAGTCAGAAACTCTGAGGTTGGGGCCAGAGATCTTCTTCTCTGTGATTCTGTTACACTCTGAAATTTGAAAATCTTTGACATGATAAAAATGCCCCGGGGCGCCTGGGTGGCTCAGTGGGTTAAGCTACTGCCTTTGGCTCAGGTCATGATCTCAGGGTCCTGGGATCGAGCCCCGCATCAGGCCCTCTGCTCAGCAGGGAGCCTGCTTCTCTCTCTCTCTCTCTGCCTGACTCTCTGCCTACTTGTGATCTCTCTCTCTCTGTCAAATAAATAAATAAAATCTTTAAAAAAAATAAATGCCCCCAACAGGTACTAGAACAAACACAAAACAACAAAACCTCTGACCCTTCCACTGGCTTATTTTATTTTGTTTAGAAAATGATTTTACCTGCATTGAAAGATAATATTTGCCTAGGAAGTTCATTTTTCCTTTCAGTAGAATTAATCAGGGTACCTATCATTCTATTATGTTTTTCTGTTACACGTCAAAGATTCATGACTGGTTTTCAACATCTTTTAAAGTACATTTAAGTGATCATTAATTCCTCGCATTTGCTTTCAAAAATTCTTTCAAGCAGCAGTGTTAGATTTCACGTGTGCTTTACTTACCTCATTGAGATAATGTTACCATAATGATCTCACTTATATGTTGCATAATTAGATCTAATATCTCTCTAATGAGATACACCATGTTATTTGGAACCAGCTGCTCTATCATGGATAGCAAAGGACACTCTACACGAAATTTTCCAAGATATTCAAGAATAATGTTAAGTGGTCATTTCATAGAAATTATTTTTCCTCCTTTCTTTAAGAATCTATTTGTTTCTGGATGGATATTAACATTCATATTTCCTCAAGGACTAAAGGAGTCCGCTGACTTTGGCATTAGACATAGTACATAACAACTATTTGCTGTGAGAATAAAAACTCTCTGTTTTCAAGAAACAGTTACCTGAGAATCTAGACCAGAGTGCTCTTTTTTTTTTACATTTGTACATTTATAGTATATGTTAAATTCTTATGATGTTATAGTTTAAGAAAGAACATTCTTTATATGAAAAATATACTTTTTAAAAAAGAGCTGCATACAGGTTTAAGAATGTGGTAGCCATTTTTTTTTCAGTAACTACTTATGTATGTTCAATAAATATGAGATGGAAATAAGTACATATATATCTTTGGGGCTTGCTTCACTGGTTACTCACTCATATGAAAAAAACCTATGTGCATATTTAATACAGACAAATGAATACACAATAGACATAGGTAGACACACAAAGTGGACTGCATGGAGCCTACCCACTAGTTTATATTCAATGGTATTCTCATCTTTCCGCTGAATGTAAATACATGACTATTTATCTAAATTGTATTTGCTTGTTAATGAAACCAGAACAGGCAGCATTTTATGAAAGTGTGGTGAATTAATGGCTAAGATTACTTCGCCTCCCTACAGCCTTCTGAGTCTCTACAGAAGAGGAAATTAAGGGAGACAAACTGAACTGTGATGCTCTGGGACTCCCTTGATTCTGCCTGTCACTGTTATAAGCCAGCTCAAGGCCTCGGGGGAGTCTGCCTGCTCAAGCCTTCCTCAGCCAGCCAGACGGTGACGGCCCACTGCTTTTATTCATTACCCTGAATGTAATGCACTAAATTTAACAAGTAACACACTCAGCGGGAATTTATTGGCCTTTTGCAGCATGATTGCAAGGTAGGATATGGATATGGATTCCAATTACTGTTGACACCCAGATAAGAAGAACAAAGCCTATATATAATTATTAATCAAAGTTGATATTTTAAGGAAATGAGAATAAATAAATAAATAACTCTATTTTATTTGAAGCGAATATTCCCAAGTCAAGAGAAATTTCCCTGGTTACACAATGCTAGCATTCCAATTAAATATAATAGCAATAATAAAATGGCAGCATAGTGGCAAAGTGATCCTATAAAGCACCAATTTTCATATCAAAATAGCTGTGTGGAGCAGATGTACAGTAGAGAAAAGGCTAACAAAATCCAAACATGGACTTGTAATATGTAAATGAATGGTCAAATAGTGATCTTTAAGAATTTAGTGTTTTTAGTTAGAAATAATAATCCATTTAATAGTGTTATTCCAGATGATAGTTATAAGTAGCTCTATGTGAATAAGGTAGGAAGAGTGACTGTAGAAAAATATGGGGTCACACTTTCATATCTATAGCTCTGGCATTACCTGATCATGAAAATTAAATATTGTTGGCACACAGATATTTATGAGGAAACTCAAAGTCCTTGGGTCGCGATAAGAACATGAAGAAAGGAGCTAGAATTTTCACTCACTTTGGGCAACGGTGTGTTACAGTTATGGTTTGTTTTATTTATAAAGGCCAAAAGAACACAACACATGTAAAGGCATAAGAAAGAAAGAACAGGATTTTATTTTACCAGACTGTATGTGAATGAATGATACTAAAAATATAAGGCACATGAAAACAAAGGGAACATCACTTTCTCCATGATTAACCCAAATGGCCAACTTATTATTGAAATAAGAGGCAACATGCATCACTGGTAAAGGGTTGAACTCTCACGTTACAAAGAATCATATCCTGGTTTTAATAATTACTGGTACTCTGACCTTGAGCCACTAATTTAATCTCTGTTAGCCTGTTCCCTCAAGTGTAAAATAGAGATGATTATAGTAGCTACCTGTGTTGTTATATTGACAATACTGCATTATATACTTCAAAGTTGGTAAGAAACCAGATTAAATGTTCTCACCACAAAAAAGAAATGATCATTATGGAACATGACGCTGGTGGTAACTAATGCTATTGTGGTAATCATACTGCCGTATACAAATGCATCAAATCAACATGTTGTGTTGTAAACTTACACAATATTGTATGTCAATTGTATCACAAAATATTTCTGATAAATTAATATGGTTCTCATCACAAAGTAAAAACTCAATAAATAGTAGCAAATTTCATGTTACTTAGTATTATTTTAATTTACTCGATATTAAAAAATCATTAAACCAGGAAATAAATAGCATCATACTCTTTTACAGCCACATAGGCTTCTGTATAAATCTGAACTCAAATCAGGAAAGAAGGTGTATTTTATTTCTCTGATTAGTTTGGACCCCAGAGTTGTAATTTTATAGAAAAGTCTTATCACATAACTGTGTGGAGTTAAACAATGTGCATTTCTAGTATTTGGAATGCTAAGGTATAATATAGGTCTAATGACACCTGCCTTTGAGGGTATATGGTAAATTTGGAGAAAATATGTGTATATGTCCATGAAACTCAGGACATAGCCTGACACCACCCAAAAATGGAGGTATTTTTTATTTAGGGTCTATAGATGGACACTTGTATTTAGTTGTCATTACAATTCCACTTAGAATTCATTATCATCCCCATTTCTTAGGAAATGTAATGAAGGATGAAACGGAAATTGTCTGTTCAAGACCACGGAATTAATAACAAGAGCTTCAACTCACTTTAGGTCAAAGTGAGCATAAGTAAGTGTTCTTTCTGCTACAGTCACCTCCTTTTGTAGGTAAGAAGATAAAAGTGGATCTCTGACAGAATACGTTTGTGTGTGTCTTTGTATGTATGAAACAGGCATGTGCTCTTGATAACTGGTATACAGTTTGGGTTTTTAAAGAGAGTAGGTAGATGAAAATCATCTATGTGAGGCCATGGTTTTCTCTGACTTTCCTAACAATGTCATGGAGCTTACCTATTAAGGGTCTTACATAATTGGTATTCCAAAGTAAAATTATCTACAGAAGTATAAAAAAGTACTTCTACCCCAATGTGACCTACTAACTGGGGATCAGTCTTCAAAAAGCCCATAGTCCAAAAGAAGCAGCTAAGTGACATGATTTCCATCATCATAATAAAATGATTACCTAGACTGAAAAATTTAACTAAAACTGCCAAAGAACATTTTATCTCTATATATACATATATATACCTTAATATTTTTACTATTGAGTTCAATCACTTCTTTAGAACAATTTTTGTTTCACAATAAATTGGATCCACATGTAAAAACTATTCATAGAACTTACAGATAGAAACCTAGTCTTCTGAATCAAAGAAACATGAACAACATTGATTTTAAAATTAAGGAAAAAGAAATTAAGTCAAATAGTATTTTAAGGAAATCCTGTGTAAATGCTTATATTGAATGAAATTCATCACTGATGAATGGATAAATAAGTTGTGGTACACACACACACACACACACAGGAATATTACTCAGCTCTAAAACATGAAATTTTGCTACATGCAAAGTAATTGGAGGAGCTATCTATGGAGTATTATGCTAAGCAAAATCAGTCAGAGAAAGACAAATATATATTATTTCACTGATATGTGGAATTTAAGAAAAAGAAACAATCGATCATAGGGGAGAAAAAAGAGAGGTGAACCAAGAAACAGATTCTTAATTATAGAGAACAAACCAATGGTTGCCAGCCAGGAGAGGGGTGGGGGGGTGGGTAAGATAGGTGATGGGGATTAAGGAGAGCACTTGTTTTGATGAGCACAAAGTGATGTATGGAAGTGATGAATCACTATATTGTACATGTGAAACAAATATTACACTGTGTGGCAACTAACAGGAATTTAAATAAAAACTAAAAAAAAACCCCAAAAGATAAAAAAAAATCATCCATTCACTCATGTTTTCAACAATGGTATACTAGCTGCCTCCTTTTTGCGAGGTCTGTGCTAGTACTGAGGACATGGGACTCAATCAGCTAGACAAGGCCACTGCCCATACAGTAGTGAAGAAAGATACAAAACAATCATATCATTGTAATTCTAATGAGGATGTTGACGACAGTGGGAGCCTATATAAGGATTTCAGTCTGCTCTTGGAGAGGGGTCAGAAAGATCTCATTAGGAAATAACTTCACCTGTGTGAACTTGATCCTCACACCAACCCAATGAGACCAGCACAACTATCATCACCCCATTCACAGAATTAAAAAAAAAAAAAAAAAAAAGAGGGGAAAAAAGGCGTTCAATATCCCAACAAGCCAGATAGTTGGTAAGGGATAGATCCAAGATCCAAACCCAGGCCATCTGGTTTTAGACTCTGCTTTTCACCCCGTGCTATGGACGTTCATGTGCCTTTGTGAGGGGCAACAAACACACTCCAGAAAGAAAGGTGTGAGAGAAGAACCTGAGATGGGCCAGAACCAGTGCTCTACGTAAGAGCCACGCTGTTCAACAGAAATATGAGCCACATATGTAATTTTAAATTTTCTAGTAGCCATGTTACAAAAAGTAAAAAGAAACAGGTGGTTACAACACTTGGGAAAGGTGATTTGGCATTTTCTCATGAAACTAAACACGCAGATACCATATGAACTGGCAGTTGTACTCAAGCATTTATTCCCGATAAATGAAAATGTATATCCACATGAAAATCTGTACCGGAATGTTTATGGCAGTTGAATTCATAATTGCAAAAACTATGAGCAACCCAGGTGTCCCTCAGTGGGTGAGTAAACAGAGTGTGCTACATCCAGCTCATGGAACGCTCTTTGGTTAAAAAAAAAGGGACTACTGAGGCAGGGAGTGACTTGGGTCAATCTCGAGGGTATTGTGCTATGCAAACAAAGCCAATTCCCAAAGAATACACCTGTATGATTCCATCTACGTCACCTTTTGACATGACAAAATTATATAAATGGAGAACAGACTGATGGTTGCTAAAAGCTGGGGCCAGGGAAGGGATGGAGCATAGATATGCTGTGGACACAACATAAGCGATCTTTGTGGTGAAGGAACGGCTCTGAATCCTGACATGGTGGTACTTATATATGTGATTAAAAAGAACAAAGCACACGTAGACTCACATGCGTGTACGATTAAAACTGGGAAAGCAGAGTAGGATTTATCATTGTCAATATCCTGGTTGTCACACTGTAAGGATGGAGATCACCACTGGGCAAAACCTTAGGGAAAGGAAACCTGGGGTTTCTCTCTATTACGTCTTACAGTCACATGGGAATCTAGAATTACTTCAAGATAAAAAATGTTAATTAAAAGAAAGAGATTAAGTTTATTCTGTTCTACTTAATCAATACATCTGAAATACTTCCATTTCAACATATTAAACAATATAAAAATTATGGACATATTTCACTTTATTTCATACTGTCCAGTGAGATCAGCCACATTTCAAGCTCCTGTTAGTCAGTGACTAGTGGCCACTACACGGGTAGCACAAGTAGTGTGAATACAGAGATAAGAAGTGAAGACAGAGGTTTAAGAGGTAGGCATGGGTTAAGCTCTACAAATGGCAGAGTCACTGCAGTGACCTATGGAACCTGGTAATGTAGTAACCTCCTGTCTTCTTTCTTCTTCATTCTTCTCAGGGACACCAGAGTCCTTGTTCTTCCTAGAAAATGAGAAGCATGCTCCAACCTCAGAAATCTTGCTCTTGCTGTTTTCTCTGCCTAGAATCCTCAATTCAGAATATCTCTCTGACTTATTCCCACACCAAGAGTTGTCTCTGCTCAGATGTTTCTCAGAAGGTGTTTTCTGACCAGCTTACATAAAAGAGCCAATTCCTCCATTCTCCAACACTCTCTATCCACCCATTATACTACTTTAATTTTCTTGATAGTACTTACACTACTGGACCTTCCATATATTTACCTGTTTATTGTCAGTTTCCCACAGAGTCTGGAACAGAGCCTGGTGCACAGAATACATCCAGTGAGTATTTGCTGAATGAATTGTTTGATGAACAAATTAATTATGTTTAACTCTTTCACTAGTCTCAAATGAACTGCCTGCCTCAAATAAAATCTACATTTTCCTGGGATTCAAAAACTGACATAATAAATATCAGAAATTGAGTTAAATCTCCTGGATTTTTATTTATTTTGTTTATTATTTTTATTTTTTAATTTTCTGAATTCTTAAAATACAATTCACAGAAACAATTTCTTTATATTCCAATAAAATCAACTATATATATATTTAATTTTATTTATTTATTACATATTTTAGAGAGACAAAGGGGGAGGGAGTAACCACAGTGAGGGGAGGGGCAAAAAAAGACAGAGAATCTCAAGCAAATTCCACACTGAGCTTGGAGCTCAGTGTGACATTCAGTCTCATGATCCCGAGATCATGACCTGAGCTGAAATCAAGAGTTGGATGTTTAATCAACTAAGCCCCAGGCACCCCAATCAACAAGATATTTCTAATATATAAATTAAGCTTTTGGCTAAAAGTTTTTATTTTTTTTTTAACACTGCCTCTTATTTTTAGAGAACCTGTTTCTGATATACGACCATTTAATTTATTATTTTTTTTACAGTCATGATAAATTTCTGTACATCTCATTGTAAAATTTTTTCACCAAGTAAATACATTTAGAAATTCTGAAAAATGGTATTCATTATTCCTAAAGGTGTTATTAAAGTCCTCCTAGTACATTGGTCCTTTCTTGACATACCGCCTTCTGATGGAAGCATTCTCCAATAAACCCAATCAGAATTTCTTTCGCTCCTGCACTTCCATCATTGCATCTAATATCTATCTTAACCCAATGCCGATTCCAGTCTACTTATATCAAAAATATTAATGAAAATATTCTCACTCCAGGAAGGCAGACATTGTCTTTTTCTAAGTTATTAATATAATGATTTATACGTCTCAGTTGGACTGAGATAAATATTTGATGAATTGAATGAATTCTGTTTTGTTTTAATAATGTATGCTTATATCTAGTCTAGAAGACTTGATAGGCAAGTGTTGCATAAGATAACCTCTCAAGCACAAATTCATATCATCCAGTATTTTTCCCAGAAAAGAACTAATATTTATTAAGCTCCTAAGATACATTAAAGATTTCACATATGATCTCATTTAGTCCCCATAATATATGCACTATTATTAACTATGAACCGGTGCTCTACATAAGAAGAGCTCAGAAGAGGGACGCCTGGGTGGCGCAGTTGGTTAAACAACTGCCTCCGGCTCAGGGCGTGATCCTGGAGTCCCGGGATCGAGTCCCACATCAGGCTCCCAGCTCCATGGGGAGTCTGCTTCGCTCTCTGACCTTCTCCTCGCTCATTCTCTCTCTCACTGTCTCTCTCTCTCAAATAAATAAAATAAAATCTTAAAAAAAAAAATTAAAAAAAAAAAAGAAGAGCTCAGAAGAAATGAAGCTCAGAAGAAATGAAATATCTTCATAGAGAAATGAAGAAATGAAAGAAGAAATGAAAGCTCAGAAAAAAATATGTAGCTTTCAAGTGAGGAAATCAACCCTCATATTTGCTAATTCACTAGAAAGACCCACAGAACTAACTGAAACCAACTATACTTACAGTTGCTGCAGGGAAAGGATGCCAAACATCAGCCAAAAAAAGAGACATAGTGCAGAGTTTGGGAGGGATCCAAATATGAAACCTTCATTGTTCTCAGGACCTGTTTCTCTGCTGTATTGGTCTGTGACAATAAGCATGTAGTAATGCCAACAGGGGATCTTACATGAGCTTCAGCATCCAGAGTATGTATGGGGGCTTTATTACATAAGCAGGATTGATTGATTTACCAGGTTTTCCAGAAGGTCCCATGAAAAACAGAGACTCCTATCACTAGGGAAATTTCCGAGGGTTTATAGGAACCTCCCAGGCACTAAGTACAAGGGCCAGACCTCTCTTGGGTGAGGCCAAATTCCTCACTATGCAGTGTCACTTACTATTTTCTTGGATAAAATTCTCCAGTTCCTTAATCTGACATGAAATATAGTTCTAGAAGCTAGAACTATAGAAATATAGTTCTAGAAGCTCAGCATATCTCAGTGGCATTTCTGTAGGTTAAGCCCTGATTTATCAATATTCTCTTCTGAGGCTCAGAAACTTTGGGTAACTTTGGTAACAAAATAAATAACCGTGTCACTTGTTCTAGAAGCTATCTCTACATTGAAGCATTACTACTGTAAAGTATGAACTAATACTTTGGATTTGGGGTTATAGACAGAATCCTGACATTCAACAGCCAATAAACCTTGAAAAGGGGCAAAGGCAGCAGGAAGAATAGAATAGGAAGAAGTGGGTCATAGACTCCCACATTTCATTTTGTAGACTTATGTAACTTCCTGGAAAAACCTTTCCAACTCCTGATAAGATATTAAAATAGATCCAGGGAACCTTAGAAATTGAAGCGAACTCATTAAGGTAACATAGTTATTATTGAAGCCTAAGTAAGATATTCTCAAACAGTTTTATGATAGCATATGGGTGTAATATTAGTGACGCATTATTGGATCACTGGAGTATTTTATACACGATACCATAGCTTTGAATTAAAAGCACCCACACAAACAGAAAGCTAACTATAACTTATTTATCCTAAATAAATATATAGTGGAAAAATATATCTTCTTCATATCTGACAAGGGAAATGAGATTAGAGTTCTGTCATAATGAGGTAACTATAAATTAAAAGTCCCTAACTTTCCATTTTTTTTAAAATAAGAGGAATAAAAAAGGCAACTGGAAAACATTCCTGAAAGCCCATAAACAATTACATTCTTTTATTTCCATTCCTAAGAATGCACGTGCACTTATGTTTTAAAAAAACAGTTGAGAGATGCCTGGGTGACTCAGTCAGTTAGGGGTCTGCATTTGGCTCATGTCATGATCCCAGCATCCTGGGGACAAACCCTATTCTAGGCTTTCCTGCTTAGCAAGGAGTCTGCTTCTCCCTTTCCCTCTGCCCCTCCCCCAACTCATGTGCTCTCACTCTCTCTCAAATAAATGAAAAAAATCTTTATAAAAAAATAAAAGTTGAGATTTCATACCAGGTCTTCATATTTTTATCTCAATAGTTCCAGGATGTACCATCTTCTTGAAGTAGGCTGAAATACTTCACATGCTCCACCAGAAGATAATTCTGATGCTTGGAATTACCCCTAAAATTTAGTCCACATTAGTCGTCTCTGAAGTTCTTAGAAAGCTAAGAGTCACCACAACAGTCTGGTTCCCAATCCTACTCATTCTTTTCTAAGAATGACTGAAGATTTTTTAGATTAGAGAAGTTCTACATATATGCTTTATAGTTGTTTAAGGATACTTCCACTAGAATTTATCCTAAAATTTCTCCATAATTTAATCCAATTTCAGATATATAAGTGGAATAATCCGTAGTTTGATAATCACTAGGGTAATGGTGCTCAAACTCGCTCAGTTGGTAGAATAACTGAAAATTAAGACACTCTATTAGAAATATCACAAAGTAATGTTGGATTAGGGCACCTGCATGTAAGTGTCTACCTTCAGCTCAGGTCATGAATTCAGAGTCATGAGACTGAGCCACACATCAGGCTCCCTACTCAGTGTGTTGTCTGCTTCTCCCTCCTTCTGCCTCTTCCCCACTTGTGCACACTCTCTGTCAAATAAATAAATAAAACCTTAAAAAAGTAACGGCATATTAAATTATGAGATGAGTTTGTAATAGTTTATTCCTAGATGATGCAACCATAATGTATACTTGTAAAATCACAAATATCCTCCCACTTAGCCACAAGAAAGACAAACTTTCTATATGCTTCCTGATAGTATGTACACAGTATCATTTATGAATAAATCGTGCTACATAAAAACAAAAACAAACAAACAAAAATAACTTGAATGAAAGGTTTCAGTCTACCTCTCAGTTTACAGAAATTACCAGTAGAGAAGAACATGGTCAGTGACACTACAGGGAGGGAATCAGCAAAACCCAGAATGAGAAAGACACTGAAGGACAATTGATTCCATTTTACAACAAATACATTGCAAAGAACTAAAAGAAGAGGAAACTTAGAGATTGAGAGGGATTTTAGAAAGATATCAAGCAGGGACACCTGCGTGGCTCAGTTGGTTAAAGATCTGACTTTTGATTTTGGCTCAGGTCATGATCTCAAGGTGGTGAGACAGAGAACCACATTGGACTCCGTGATCAGCAGGAAGGCTGCTTAGATTTCTACCTCTCCCTCTACTCTCCCCCTCCCCCTGCTCTCATGTGTTCTGTCTCTCTCTTTCTCTCTAAATAACCAAAATCTTAAAAAAGAAAGAAATGTGTTAACCAAACACTATGTGTGACTCATGTTTGAATCCTCATTCAAACAAATTAAGTGTAAAAAAAAAAAATGAGACAATCAGGAAAATGTATAGACTTATGGAATATTTGGTGATATTAGGGAACTACTATAAATGTTTGTGGGTATAATAGTGTCATCATAGTTTAAAAAATAGTGTTCTATTTTTAGAGATATATACTGAGCTATTTATCAATGCATGTATATTATATATGGGCTTGCTTCTAAGTAATCCAGAAAGTTAGGAATGAGTGAATGATAGGTATAGATGAAACCAGTTTGGTCATAAATTAAAGTTGAATAGTTGGGAATTTATCTGAAGGAAATGAAATCACTATCTTAAAGATATATTTACACAAGTATGCTCATTACAACATCATTTAAAATAGCCAAGAAATGGAAATAACCCAAGTATCTGTTGACTAATGAAAATGTCATATATACATACATATATATTCAGCCATAAAAAAGAGGGAAATCCTTTAATTTAGAACAACATGGATGAACCTTGAGGTCATTATGCTAAGTGAAATAAAGCAGAGAAAGATAAATATTATATGATCTTACAGATGGAGTCTAAAACAACCAAACTCACAAAAATAGATTGTAGGCGAGTGGCAGCTAGGGGCTGAGTAGTGGGGATTAATGAATGATGGTGGTCAAAGAGTATAAAATACCAGTTATAAAATGAATAAGTCTTGGGGATTTAACATACAGCATGGACACTGTAATTAACGATACTGTATCATATACGCAAAAGTTGCTGAAAGAGTAGATCTTAACTCTTCTGACCAGCAAAAAAAAAAAAGTAACTACATAAATATCTAAGATGATGGATATGTGTTGACTAGCCTTATTGTGGCAATCATTTTGCAATATATTACATAATGTTATATGTCAAATATATATCAACATAGCTGGAGTAAGAAGATATCAATTCTACCCTTGCCCCTCAAAAAAAAAAGTTGAATAGATAAACCTCTATGTATAATGGGCATGTAGAAGTTCATTATGCTATTCTAATTTGTGTATATTTAGAATTTTCCATAATAGAAAATTTTCAAAAAAGAAAGCTGATTATCTATAATGTTTCCATTAATACTTATATAAGTGGGAAACCAAAAGAAAATACAGCAAAAAAATGGAAGCAGTCATTAGAACAGAAAATTCAGCTCATTTAGTAATATTTGGGGGTTGGGAGGAATTCTGAACAGGGTTTGGTATGAGGTATTTCATTGTTAAAATGAATCTTCTAGAACAGAGGGCACTGAAGAAGCAGTGCAGGAAAACCACAACAAAACCATATATTTGAATTATGTGCTAATAGAAGTAAAGAGAGAAAGATGAAGACCAGCTAGAAGGTTGAAAGGAATCCGCCCCTTACCTTATTTCACAGACCAAACTCTAAATCATACCTTTTACAGAAGTATTAAAAACTTTATAGATTGAAGAGAATGAGTAGAGACTAGAGACTAGCAGGTAAATAATTCAAAAGGCACTTTTATAGTATTCAAAACAGCATCTATTAGTCTTTTCTCTGAAATTTTGAGTGTTTAGACCTAGGCTGTGTGTTAATCACTTTAAGGGTCCATATATATATTTTCACCAACGCTTTCAGATTGATGTCTGTTTTGGTGTCTGGTTATCCAAACCATTTGTCAATATTTTGTCTGCTATTTCACTTGTTTTCTCCAACTGGGACTGAATGCTGTTGTTCATGGTCAAATAATATAAGACATCCACGTTCCTAAGTCAGTCTGAGTGTTTGCATCAAAACTTGAGTGAAACCATTACCTTTTTGTTGGCCCATCCCTGGTCTTGAACTAATTGGAGTGTATTTGTTTGGATTATCATCAAATTGAATCCACCATTCAATTGATAATTGGACTATGCTCCTAAGATGCATTCTGCTTAAAATTGAAGGAAAATAACACAGCTTGACCCTTGTGAAGTGTTATGAAGAGCTGGAGTCAAGTGGAGACTTCTTTTATTCTGGTTGGAGTATTTTGTTGCTATCTTAACCTTATGCTGGGCAGAGTCATGAATAGCTACATAAAAATTCCTTTATCTTTGTTGTTTCAATGTCAAGAGGTCTTATTAACACAAAGGCATTAAAACTGGATTGAGTCTGTAGCTAAACATTTAATTTTAATTTTTAAACTAACCTAAACTAAGAAAACAATAGCTGTCATTTACTGAGTAGGTATTTTAATCAAACATCAGGCAAAGGGCTTTACATACAATGTTAAATTGATAGAATTTTTCATTATTTATTGATTGGCATTCCAAGAGATCATCCACCCGGTTGTTTCCATCAAACTCACCACTCTTTGCTCCAGACTTTGCAATGGCAGTGAGGAAAATTACTGCAGCTTTTATCTTTATATTTTTTAAAAAATTTCATTTATTTCTTTGACAGACAGAGATCACAAGTAAGCAGAGAGGCAGGCAGAGAGAGAGGGGGAAGCAGACTCCCTGCTGAGCAGAGAGCCCGATGCGGGGCTTGATTCCAGGACCCTGGGACCATGACCTGAGACGAAGGCAAAGGCTTAACTCACTGAGCCACCCAGGCGCACCATTATTGCAGCTTTTTAAATATGCATCCTGCTGTGGGCTGGAGCCAGCTCATACTGATTCAGGTGACTAGTCTGTACATCTTTCCCCAACTCCACATTAAGTGACATCATATGGTAGTTTAAATGGCCATGGTAGGAGCATTTGCACTACAGAAATGAGACAATGTCATTATTTTCCCCCAGCGGGCCAGTTGTTAGACATTTACTAATACACCACTGTATGTATCCTTCTTTCATCTTCCCGTAAATGGAAATGTCATTGGGAGGATCTAAGAGTCCAGTTACTGTTACTGCAGGAACAGTTAAAGTTAGGACTAACTTTGAATAAATAAGGGGAGAAGGGAAGGAAACAAGCATCAACAGAGTTCCACAACCAGGCATTCCCCAATTTGTTTGATTTCTTGAAAGGACCACATAAGAGAGCCATGATCCTTTGTGTATTCTTTCAGTAACTTGGTTGGGGGGAGGACTGGGGGAACACTCTCAACGTGGGGGTCAGCTAACTAGAGCCCGTGGACTAAATGTAGCAGACTTCCTGTTCTCCTGAGTTTTACTGGAGCGCAGACCCGCCAGTGTTTCTGTGTTGTCTATGGCTGCCTTCGCACCTTAACAGAAGTGCCCAGTAGTTACCACATGGCCTGTAAGGCCTGGAAAGCCAAAAATATTTACTATCTGGCCCTTATAGAAGAAGTCTTCCAGGATGACTGGGGTTGTGATATGTTTGGCAATGGAAGATACCTTAGTTGGAATTTAATTCTTGCAAGAATGAGGTAGAAAAAAGCTGTTTCCTGGTTTTCCTTGTTTTATCTTCATCTAATGAAGGCAGTCCCAGGAATGTAAGATATGTCCCTAAATTTTATTGTATCTACTCATTCAATTTCATCATGTAGGGGAAAGTTTCATTTATGATGTCAGGAACACTCATTATTGTTCTCACGATGATTGGGATACCCAGACCTTCTACCTGGATCTCTTTATTCAATTATTTATTCATTTATTCATTCAACAACTATTTAGTAAAGTTACTAGGATCTAGCCTACTAGGTTCTAGGCACTAGAAGTATACTCATGAATAATCAAATTTCCTGTCCATATGGAGCTTATATTTTAGTGGGAAAGGCATATAATGGTTTGCATACTGTCTAATATCATAACAAGATGTGATAATCATTATGAAGAGAATTGAAATTAGAAAAGTTTCTGGGGAATGAATGAGGTGCTTTTTAAAATGTTTAGGGGGAAGAAAGCATCTCTCAGGAGGTGACATCTGAACAGGGAGACCAGAATAAAGGGAAGGGGTCAGCTGCGCATTTCTGGCAGAGGGAACAACAGAGGCTAAGGCTCTCCAGTGGGTGTGTGCTCGGCTGTGAGAAAAAGAAAGAGAATGAAAAGAGGGGTTGGTGATGTCAGAAAGGTAGGCAGGGGCAAGGCCATACAGGACCTTGTGAGCACAGTAAAAGTCTTGCATTATATTTAATTATATGGAAAACCATTGGGAAGCTGTGAGGAGGGTGCTGACTTCAGGTGATTTGCCTTGTAGGTTATCATCCTCTCTCTCGTGCAGAGTAGAGATGACAGTGGGCAACAAGAGGGAAGAAGACAGTTTACAAGGCTATTGCAATAATGCAGGCAAGAGATGACCTGCGTGTGTAGGGTCTAGGGGGTCCCGGGAACCATGAGGAGGTAGTTAAAATGATTTTGGATTGAAAATGTTTGTAGACTTCTTAAGTCTTCTTTATAACCGAGTGCTAATTTAGTTCTCACTACACAAAATAGAGGCTAGGGGAGAATTCACGTATTTATTCAACAAACACATTGACCATTAATAAGGGAATGATAGGTGCTATGCACTTGAGATCAGAGGTCAAAAGAAGTTCAGTTGAATGGAATTCATTGGCAACAGCTGGGCTCCTCATCTGTCAACTCTCTCATTTAGTTCGTACAAGTGAACCCGTCTGACTCTGATCCTGACACCCCCCACACTGGATTCACAGGATACTCTAGGCCCATGGCTGCTCGGACTCAGGATATGAGGCTCCCGCAATTCAAGATACTCTTTTCATCTAGAGTTTGAGAATGGAAGAAATGGGTTTAAACAGAATGTAGTTTACGCAGTGCATACGCACATGTACACAGACATACACACATGTCCCAGTTCCGATGGACAACAGTTGAATCTTCTAAGTCTTGCCTTTTATAAATTTAACTTATCTCTACTGACACCTTTATGTCATTCTTCAGACAATTAAGCTATGGAATTTCTTTAATTAATGTTTTAATTATGGTGGCCTCACCTGTCCCTTGTTCCTTCCTTCCCCTTTCACTGTTAAGGTTTTAGGTAAATGCACCAAAAGTTTTGAACAGCTTTTCTTGAAGGTCTTTCCTATTTGTTTGACATACAGAGGCGTACGTTCTCATATTAACCCTACAGCTCTCCATGTTGCAATGGGTACTGTGAATTCAGTATCTGTTGTGAAAGTTACGCTTCTTTCTTTGTCCTAGAAGAAGGGCAGATCTTTGCTGGTTTCCCAAAGCTGCAAGACTCAAGCCCTGAGTGAACATTTGGGCACTTTAGTAGAGTGGTGGCGTTTCTCTCTGTAACATAGACCTGCCTGTGACTCCAAAGGAACCTTGCAGGGTCAGCTAAAATTTAGGGCTTACAAAAAGGAGGAGGGACGTGAATCAATTGACAGACAGTTCTTGAAGCCGCGAATTAGCGTACCAAGCTAATATTCCTGAGAATACTGTTTTTGAAATCTAAAAACTATGGAATCCAAATTGCAACGCAAGGCACTCTGATGGGACTGAAAAATTATTTTAAAAGCAAGGAAATGGTAATGGCTATGGGAAGTTTTATATAATTGAGGTTATATATAAGTGCATAAGTATATATGTCATATTGCTGATATATTTTTAATTCTGAAAGTGCCCTAAGTGTACAACCTTGGCCATATTTTCTTTAGTATTATCATGAAGAAAAATAAAATGGAGACATGGTAATCCTCCCCCAGGTGTCACTGAGCTGCTCTGGACTTTCTCCACCTCACAAGCGAAGCTTTGGAGAGTGCCTCAGGAGCCCGGGAAGGGTTAAAGTTTTGTCTGTGACACTGAAATTGAGGCCAGCTGTAGGTCATATTCACGTCCCAGTCACAGGAAAATGAACCTGTGAGACAGAACCTAATTATCTGCTAAACCAAAAGCCAGTCTCAGTTCAATAACTTACGACAGAGCTAGCAGCCAGATATAGTGTTACCATGGCAACGCTGGAAAAAGCTCCACTGCGGTTGAGAATAAGGAGGAAAAGGAGACTGTAACCCTAAATGTGCTGTAGCTGTTTGATCTCAGACAAGTGGTCTGTCTGGAAAACCAGGTTATTCTATACATGTCTACCATTGTCTATTCGCTTTAATATCTGCTACGATTACTGAAAAGGAAAACGCAATCACAGTGTCCTCTGGGCTTAAAAATAACCCATCAGCAAATGGCTAATTTTAAAGAGAAATCCATAAGCTTCCTCTTTCTATTCCTCTGTGCCATCCCTAAGTATAGAGAAAGCAGGACACAAAGGGTGGGGATTCTTGAATACCTCATCATTGTAATGAATGAGTTCTGTGTCCACAAAATGCACCGTCATCCTATTTTCTTCTTCCCAAATGCTGAGATAGTTTTGACAGAAAACTTTGGGGAATTAAGCAATAATAGTTGCTTTTTGAAGGGGTGGCAGTAGAATTGAAGAGTAAGGGAGAACTAATTTTTCCTTGTGAACTCCACCTAAACTATTCCAAATGACATGATTTCCTGGAATATCGAGTTAGAAAGAATCAAACATTAGAGGGAGATAAGCCCTGGCAGGATGGTCATTTTTCTTCCTGCCAGTTCATCTTTGCAGTTTCTGGAACAGCACTGGATTTCTGAATTTAAGAGATGATATAGCTTCTACACACAAAAACTTCAGAAGCCCAGTTATCATGAATGCTGTGCAAACAACATCTCACTAAAAATATTTGCAGAAGAAGAAGCAATAGCTTATCATACAGTCATACCTGGAGGAGAAATTCAGAAGTGCCTTTTTTTCCTTCACTCCTTTCAATCTTTCCCAATGGAGACAAATCATGTTAAAGCTTGTCAGTTACAATTATTGTATTTCACCATATTTGACAATTTTGATATGCCATTAATGATGTAATAAGACACATCTAGCACATTATCACTTGGGCTTGCTATCCAGTTGTAATGCCAACTTTGAATCACATGTACGTATAAATATACAGATACAGCAGTGTTTCTTCATGTATAACTCATAAACATATTGGATTTGGAATATGGACAGGAAGGAATATGGAGATGAATAATATCCTCTTCATATGCATGAATAACTTTGCAGTAATGCAAATGAAAAAACACAAAATGGAAAGTAGGTTTCTTCCAGCAGAAATAAGACTGAGAAAGTAGCCTGAAATTTGCCAATATATTAGAGTCACTTATAATGTCAGTGAATTTTCTTTGGGATGGCACTTCTTTTAAAAACATTTTACCCTACTCTATTCCGTTTTCACTATAAAATTACACAAGTCCACAATTTCAAATTTCTTAAAACTACCATGATGTGTGAAAAGGAACTTTAGGATTTAAAGAAGATAAAAAGGTGGTAGTAGTTGAGTGTTGGTGGGGGAGGGGGCAGAAAATCAACATCAAAGGGCAAAATGAATTTTCAGATTAATTTCCAGGTAGAAGTAACCTAACCTCTGCTCCTGACCCTAACTTAATTCCTTTTCAAGTAAATGGAAACCAGAAAGTATACCCCTTTCTAAGACAGATGTTTCTGAGATCTGATTATTAAAAGGGTTTATTAGTTGCAAAGATGCCAACAATACAGTCCAATACACTGTTTGGATCCTATTACTCCTAATATAAATAAGTTTTTCTTTTAATCTTTCCACTTAGATGAATTAATTACTTAGAAAAGAAAATGAAGCAATTTTATCAAAAAAGCATCTGAAAGAGCTATTGATTTAAATGCTTTTACATTTTAGCCTTATCACACATGATTAGCTTGCAGATATGAGCTTAATAATGATGCAAAGCACCAGATTTCACTGGATTCTCTGTTCCACTTGAATTCCCAGAAAAGACACTGGAAGCACTAACAAAGAAATAATACTGTTTTCCTCACGATGTTCTTTTGGACAGTCTTTTTAAACGATTCCATTGCACATTTTCCTTAAAAGCTTCAATCTTTTTTATATCTTTGTGAATAAGTGTCTTGTGTTTTTATTTCTAAGTGTAATCCTAAAATTCATCCATAAGTAAGAATCGTGTGAAGCATACACTCCATCCAGTATAAAGGCATTGATATGTTCAATTAACATTAAACAAATACAATAAAATAAATTGTAGCTGAAAGTAAGTTTACAAATTAAAACTGAGTTTATAGATTAAAATAATCTGCTTGCCATATGGAAAATACTCTGCGTTTGTTGATTGAGTGAATAAAATAAATAAACTAGACTATCTGCTAAGGACTAAAATAGAAGGAGAAAATGCAAAGTCTTTAAAGAAACTAGAAAAAAAAAACACAACAGACTAACTCATATGCTACCCTTGGATAAAGAACTGTGAATGAGAAAGAGTCCAATTCTTAGATGTTCTAAATTCATTCACTAGGAAGGAAAAAGAAAAGACAACCCAGAAATACAATTATCAGTATTGGTTCTACCATTTTCAAATGGACTAGAACATTCTGGAATACGTAAGAATTGAGTATAAAATAAAGGTGACATTTCACATCTCTGATTTCTACTTTCTCCCCATTAAAGCTACCTACTGTTTTCTAGTCCTCACTAACTTCTTCCAATATGTCTCCTTGGGTGCTGGTCTTTTGCCCTTGCAAAATTCATGAAATCCTTCCCTCAGGAGTAAAACCATATAATGCTGCTCTGAAAAAGTCCAGCCTGAGGATTAAACCTCTCCACGTTGGTCTAGCTGGTGTTTTGGATCCTCTGAAATTCCACAACATCTTCCTCCTCTTCTCAGCTATCTCCTTGATGGCCCTTGCAAAAAAGGGAGCTTCTCCAGATTTCATCCACACTTTGCTGAAGGACTCTCTTAGAAGATGGTGATGGCTAGAGGTTTAGAGGGGAACCGGGCAGGTTCAGACTCCCTCTAGTTCCCCCTGATGTCATTCCTACCAGCATGTACAAAGCTACCTCCCTAGAATTCCAAGTGGGCAGTGACCATAAACCCTCTGGTCTTTATGTCTTTAGATTTACCTAGTAGGAATCTATTACCCACTTCCTTCCTATAGAACCTCCAACACCAGGAGCCAAATATGTGATGTTCTTCATCTACACCCATTTCTGTCCTTTTCTCTTATACTCTAGGCTGGTTCCTCACTGCCCACAGCCTAGAAAGTTTCATGTGGTCCTATGTGATGGGAAACTACCTCTAACTCATACCCTGAACCCTTTTCTCCTTTATCGTTGGCTTTTAAAAGTTCTATGATCCAGGTTCTAGCATCAGAATAATATTTCTGGCCATGTTTTTTGGGAATTAAAAATGAAGCCATTTCCCTCTCAAGAACTTAGTTCTTCCAAAAGTAGAGCAATTTGTTTTGAACTTAGTGTACTTGTTGAGAAAGTTTTTTGAAAACATAATCTATTAGGCACTTTAGATCTTCTGTTGACTCTGTTTCTTTTTTTTTTTTTTTTTTTTAAGATCACAAGTAGGCAGAGAGAGACGGGGAAGCAGGCTCTGTGCTGAGCAGAGAGCCTGATGCTGGGCTTGATCCCAGGACCCTGAGATTATGACCTGAGCCAAAGGCAGAGGCTTAACCCACTGAGCTACCCAGGTGCCCTTGACTGTGTTTCTTGATTGTGTCAGATGCCCTCCCTACAAAGCAGTAAAGTCACTGATTAAATGGATAGAGAATATAAAGCAAAAAACATGACTTGGGGAAGAAATCTCCCTGGTTGAAATTTTCTAGATACCATTCCCACATACAATTAATAATGGGTCCATCAATTCTATCTTCTACAAATTCCTCTGATCCCTCCTTGTCTCTCCATTTCCATTTTTGTTCAGGACATTATCATCTAACCCAATTAATATCCTAAGGGTATCATTATATATAAATACATAAATGTGTATTTATCATCAGACTACTTATATTAGAGAAAAAAGGATGGAAGAAAATTTATACTTTCAAATGGATTAGTTAAATATATTATACTGAAGTAATAACATAATTAGCATATGCTAAAATGACAATATGTGGGAAAGTATTCATTTGGTGTTTAAT
The DNA here is from genome assembly GCF_020171115.1 of Neogale vison. Lineage (NCBI taxonomy): Eukaryota > Metazoa > Chordata > Mammalia > Carnivora > Mustelidae > Neogale > Neogale vison. The sequence goes on from NC_058096.1 coordinate 26,814,170, forward strand.
AATTAAAAAGTAAGTTAGAAATGATTATGAAAATATTGAGTGTATATGTGTATGTGAGAGAGAGACAAAGAGAGGGAAGGTATGAGTATATACTACATGATGAGATTAATATGTTTTTTGCTTTTTTATTTGTCTAGAATTTCAAATTTTATAATATGAATACTTGTTATCACTGTGCAGGTAGAATTTAATTTATTTTGTAAGCAAAGTAGCTGCATTTAAAATAATATAAAAATATTTTGTATTGGCTCTAAATGGATTGAGCCTACTAGGCTTAATAAATTTGAACTAGCAAGTTTAACTCCATTCACAACCAGTAACGCTATTTTCCCAGTTGCACATAGAAGAATTCATTATTTTCAGGAAATGAATCACTTGAGGAGGACAGGAATTTGAAATAAGATATGTTTTCATAAAATAATATTACAAAGAAATTTCTACCTTTTTCCAATCAAGATATATTATTTAGGCTGAAGGCTGAGCTATTCTGATTTTATTTCATTAATTACTGAAAGTTGAAAGATTGCTTATGTTCACTATGACAAAGATTGCTAGTCTTCCTGCAATATCTGTTCTCCTCATTTTCCTCTAGTTTTTAGCTGGGTGAATGACTTCCCAGAATAAAGCCTACCTTTCTATGCAAGCACTCTCCAAAACCTTTACTACCTGGTGCCTAAGTTCTAAGGGTATAGTGGAACATGTATTAAAAAAAAAAATCCAGAAATTATCTTTAAAAGGAAGTATAGTGCCCTTTTCTCTTCTTTTTCCTACTGACTGAAAGTAAACAACTTGGTAGAGGTCCAGTGGTCATCCTGAGACTACCTGGGAAATGGAAGTCACTTAAAAAGAGCACCAAAATAGAAGCAGCATAGGTTCTTGACTTCAAAGTGCTGAACTAGGTTTCCAGGAGAATGACTCTTGAAGATAGGTAATCACTTCCAAATTTTCCATGATTTGTTTTACATCTACCTCTGGATGTCACAATCACACTATAAATCCAACATGTCTGATATCAAAGCTCTATTAACTGAAATGGGAACCAAGGAGGGGTCTGATGCTGGTTCACAAAAGGATTATCATGATTCTCATTCTTCTAGTGTCAAAAGGTATAGAAATTTAGTGTCATCTTCTACTCCTTTCTTCCTTGCCACAATCTGTATCCCCATGCAATCTGCTCAGTCATTAAATCCTTGTATAGTCAAAAGATTTCTCACATTTACCTCCTACTTTTCACACTAACTAAGGGTAGTGGTTCTTCATTTTGGGATGGTTTAGTCTCCATAGAAAATCTTATAAATACTATTCAATCATTTCCTCCAGAAAAATGTATATCCACTTGAAAGATCTCATGCAATCTCATGGGAACATAAAACCTCAAAAGGCCAGGGATCTGTGGACCCCGGGTTAGGAACCTCTGGTTTTGATATTTTTTTGTTTTGTTTCTTCTTGTGTCTAATGATCCCTAACATCTTCTCATTTCAACATTCTCTATCCAACTATGTCTCAGTTGGAGTGTTAGTCAATCACCCAGGATGTTTTACAGAATGCATCTGCATAGACTCTATTCCAAACTTAATGAATTGGAATTTATAGGATAGCAAGAGCAGTGTATCTTCATAAGTAGTTCTGATATGTCCTTTGGGCTGAGGTCTTAAGTTACACTGACCTCAGATTAATCTTGTGTCTTTCATCCTTGCTTCTCTCCCCCAAATTGTTAAAGGGTTCCCTGTGCCTACCACAATTACCAGAAGACCCCCCCACCGTGAGCACTGCGGGGCCTCCTTCAGCTGATCCTAGCCAACCTTTTAATAAAAGGTTCATTTTGTAAAAATAAACCCAATCTTAAAAAAAAAAAAAAAACTGAATGTCAAAGATAACCTATCATTTCTGTTCCTGCTCATTTGTACATACTGCATATTCCTCCTGAAATTTGGCCCCTCCATTACTTCTTCGAGAAACTTCCTGTCACAGAGCCTCTTCTAGGGATTTTTTTCTTGATTCTTAATAACTAAAGTAAATATTTCCCCCAAACATTTCAAATCCCAAAGCATTGTGTTTTCGTATTCTTTCAGGATCTATCACATTATGACTTGATAACTTTTTTTTTTTTAGTTTTCCTTATTTTCTCATAAGAACATAATATCCTGTGAAGAAAGAATTCAAACTCCATTTTGTATTTCCCACATACCCGGGAGAGATTCTTATTCTGTATAGATAATGAAAGAAAAGATGGATGAGTGGAAAGATGGATAAAAAGATTGAAGGGTTAGAAGTCTCCTGTTTATAATAATCTATAACTCTACTTGTCTGTGGGGCATTGCCAAATAATGAATTTAGCAATCAAAGAGTATTCCTGCTTAGAAGTAAGATTTGTGGGGCACCTGGGTGGCTCAGTGGGTTAAAGCCTCTGCCTCGGTTCAGGTCATGATCCCAGAGTCTGGGGATCGAGCCCCGCATCGGGCTCTCTGCTCACAGGGAGCCTGCTTCCTCCTCTCTCTCTGCCTGTCTCTCTGCCTACTTGTGATCTCCGTCTGTCAAATAAATAAATAAAATCTTAAAAAAAAAAAAAAAGAAGTAAGATTTGGGATGAAGTCAAAGATTAATGATGAAGATGATAAAGAGAAGATGATAAAGAGAAACCAGGCATTCTGGTAATCTCTCTGTACCGGACAAGACCCAGAGAGGTGATGTCCAAATTTTCTATTAATAATTGTGTTTAGCAGATCTAAGGTTTCACTGAGCTTAGATCACTCTTGTGGAGGGAGCAAGCAAAAGCATAAGGAAGCGTAAGTTTCTTTCCCTATATGGTTTTAAAGACACTGGAATGTTCTTCTAAAGGTGGGAGACTTCACACAGTCGGTTAATTTTTTTAAATCATTCCATTCCAATCTCCTAAAATATCTAAAAATAACTTCTTTTCATACTAGTCGAGTGTGGAGTTATCTCTGTGTCACCTGGATTGAATGCTCAAAATCCCTGAGGCAGGGTTGAATGCTTTATCCACCTAACACAGTTAAAAGCATGTTACTCCTTATTGACTCTAAAATATGTAAACCTAGTGTTTCTGTGCAATAATGTAAAAGTACAAATACCGGGCTTTGAAATCTGCTTGATTGAAGTTCAAAATCACTCCATAAGTGACATTATATATTGTGAAATAATCAAAGGTTAATCTGTACATGCGTGTACACAGTTTGTATTTTTAAATCACAGAACATCCTATAAGATTTTGCAAAACGAAATAGTGTCTATTGTTACTGCTGATACTGCCATTTTTTTAAACTACCAGTATATCATGGTTAAAATAAACTCTGGCTTATTGGTGATTTTTTTTCTTATATAAAATTTTAAAAAGCAACTTTTCCATTTTGAGATTGAAAAAGGAAATAAGGCTGTGCCTTTATAGCTAAAAGGAGCAATAGTATGACTGAAATAATCCTCTGGTGATCATGAAAGTCCCAAATAAGTCTACAGAAGACATAAGAAAAGGCTTGGAGTAGGAACCCAAGATTTGTGCAATGAAATTGATTTCCATTCAAATCAGGTCTTTTACTCTTCTTGAAAATGTCAAGGTGTCAGCCTTGGCCATTACAAGACTGTGATTTATAGTTGAGACAAAGCGATAGTACCAGCTGACTGTCTGGAGCCCCAGTGCAGAGTCTGGAAAGGCCGCCGATGACAGCCTTCGCTTTTCTTAACCAACCAGCAAGCCTTAATGAAAACCCAGGTCTTTCCCCTCCATCTTGATAAGAAAACGCTACAATACAATCTGGAAAATTTACGTGGTGGGAAATAAGCGTCGTAGGAGGAAGTAGGTATGGTACTTCCAGAGAATAAATAACCAACATTATTTATGGTAATCTATATTTCAGACATTTAGAAACACATATTCATAACAGGAGCGTAAACAGATGTTCCCAATATGACAACTTATTTTAATATACTGGAAACCACAGCATAATTTTGTAATTTGATTAATTAAGAAGAAGAATTGTGAGTGTTAAAATCAATTTCCAAACTCTCTAAATTATATTTATAGCATAGCTCATCTGCATCACAAAAAAAATTCCAAAATGTTTTGCATTAGAAACATTATTCATAGCAAATTAATCTTTTTCTCATTGAGAAAGATCCCTAAATAGCACTTCTTGAGAGTAAAATGTTTAAAACTGTCCAGGTCATACCATGATAAACAACCAAGCTGAGATGAACAAGCATTTAACATCCTAATCATATAAAACCATATAATGGCTACAATTGTATACCGACATAATGATATATATAATTATATATACATATATAATACATATATATAATCATGTAGTAGACACAGTTATATACAGATATAATTATATATCTCTATATAAATACAACCAAATAAGTTGTCCTATCTGTATATAATTACAGCCATTATATAATTTTATATGATTAGGATGTCAGCAACATAAAACTCCCTAATATCAGTGTTGGAAGTGGAAGGGATATAAAATGCTCTGTAATAGAACAGCCTAAACATATGGTGGCCAAGGATAAACACTGGACTACAAAATATAATCACCATGGCTTCTTTACCAAACTCTCCTTTCTAATGATCCTACATAATTTTTAAAATGTCAAATTCCCAAATGAGTCCAAATACTGACTTTCTTGATGTATGCCATGTATTAAATGATGAAGGCAAATGTTAGTAAAATGTAATTAATCTCCAGGATACTCAAGGTAGCAATGTGTTGGTGCAGATGTTGTATAGTTACAATGCTGTACAGAGCACATTTGGACTAAATAAGCTAATACTACCTGTATGTTCATAGGCTCCACTAAATTTACCAAGACCAATATACATTAAAGGGACGCCTGGGTGGCTCAGTTGGTTAAGCAGCTGCCTTCGGCTCGGGTCATGATCCCAGGGTCTTGGGATCGAGTCCCACATCGGGCTCCTTGCTCGGCAGGGAGCCTGCTTCTCCCTCTGCCTCTGCCTGCCTCTTTGTCTGCCTGTGCTCGCTTGCTCTCTCTCCCTCTGTCTCTGGCAGAAAAAAAATAAAAAATAAAAAAAAAAATTTAAAGAAGCCTATATCATATCACTGTGCTAAGCAATTTAGAAATCTGTAGTGGTTGTTGGGAGCCCTGCTATATTTTGCCTGTCGGAACTTCCTTCAACTTCTGCCCTAGACATTAACCTTGCTATGTTAGTCTTACTCCGCCTCCCTACACAGCCTGTCCAATCTGAGTAACTCTCATCTGGACAGAGAAGTGGCTCCAAGACAGAATCAATCAGAGACTTTCTGAGAAATAAAGTTGATGTTGGGGTAGAGAGAATATTTCATTTTTTCTTTCTGGAACACCGGCTCTAGGAAGGATGTGTGATGCGGTAGCCATCTTTGCCACCGCAGAGAGAAAATGTGAGAACAGAGTCAACTGCCTGAGAGTGAGGTTAATACCACACTGGAGAAAGAAAGAGAGAGAAAGAGAGAGAGATGGAGTGGGAGACGGCGTGGAGGGGAGGACCTGGGTAGAAGAGGAGGAGCTTCCTAATTTGAGCTCGGTTGTTTTTGTTGTTGTTCTTGTTTTTTTAATTCAGATTTATGTATTTTTTAAATTTTTTTTAATTTTTAAATAAACATATAATGTATTTTTAGCCCCAGGGGTACAGGTCTGTGAATCGCCACTTCACAGTGAGCTCCGTTTTGAGCCTTAGCTACTGAAAGAGTCTGATTAATGCCGTGATTTATGCTAAGGCTAGTCTTCCTACCCTTTGACTCAAAAAGTCCCTTGTGGAGTGGAATAGTACCCAACAGCCTAATCACAAACTAATTTTTTTTTTTTTTACCCAAAATCCACTTTAAAAGCATTTTCCTTCACATCTTTATTTGATAAATCAGGTGTTAATGAGGAAAGTGAAAAGAAGAGAGGTTCAGTTCCACAAGATAACTAGTGGTTGCACCAGTGCTAGAATTCTTGTCTTCTAGCTTCTACTCCACTATTCAAATTCAATGGTGGCATTTATGATGCAGATATCAAAAGCTCCAAGTTTATTTTGCATATTTTGTTAACTCCCAGAGAACAGCCCGATTAGAATGCTTTGGCCCTTTGACTAAGTGATGTAATTGCCACTTCAAGAAACTGCATGATCAGGGGTGCCTGGGTGGCTCAGAGGGTTAAAGCTTCTGTCTTCGGTTCAGGTCATGATCCCAGGGTCCTGGGATCCAGCCCCACATCAGGCTCTCTGCTCAGTGGGGAGCCTGCTCCCCCCTCTCTCTCTGCCTGCCTCTCTGCCTACTTGAGATCTCTGTCTGTCAAATAAATAAATAAAATCTTTTAAAAAATTAAAAAAAAAAGAAACTGCATGATCAATATTATTAACTTACTTCTCTTTTTTTTAAAGAAATTAAATGATGGCTTTTTTAGAGGGATTAAAATCATATGTAAATACCACATTTTAGTCCAATTATTCTGGAAATACCATGTTTATAAACATGATTGTTAACATTTTCATAGTCTATGGTTTTAGATCACCAGACCTTTGCCTAATATAGGAAATCATAAAACCAACAAGTAGACACTGCAAAATTCTAACAACAATCCATATCTTGCCCAAAGCAACTCAAAGTAGATAGGTAGGTTAGTTTATCTGCAACTAGAAAATAGGACAAACCACATAGAAGACTCATCCATAAAATAAAAAAAGAATAAACTGCCAAATTACAAGATTCATAAAATGCTAAGTCACACAAAAAGGACGAAAAGTGTTAGATAAGTGAGAGCAATCTTTTGTAGACCATAAGCTATTTGACAGCAGAATTTCTCTTTGTCTTTCCTCTAGTGGGCACTCAGGAAACATCTGATAAAGACATTGATAGCACACAATTTTTGAGTGTTCCTGGATCTGAAATAATTTCCCAAGGGTGTCTGCCTCTCACCCTTGGGGACAGTGTACACCCAATAAATGTTGGTGATAAAAACAATAGTGTGTTTAGCTAAAGCAAATACTGAGACCCAACTAGGAAGAAACAAACTAATATTCTTTGAATGTTTTCTTCGTGCTAGAAACTAGGCTAAGAAGTCTACTTGGATTATTTCATTGATCAATCATTAAGTCTACTTAAATCCTTGATATTAAAACATCATTAAAAAAATTAAAGAGTCATTAAAACTTCAATGGAAATCAGTTTGGCTGTTTGGTAAATTATGACTCAGGCCATATCTCAATGCATCGAGGGCAACAATTACTTTTTATTATTAATATCTAAAATCCATAACTAATATTCATACATCTGACTTTTCACATTATTTTTTTTAATTGAAGATTTTGTTCATTTACTTAACAGAGATCACACATAGGCAGAGAGGCAGGCAGACAGAGAGAGGGGGAAGCAGGCTCCCTGCTGAGCAGAGAGCCTGATGCAGGGCTGGATCCCAGGATCCTGAGACCATGACCCAAGCCAAAGGCAGAGGCTTAACCCACTGAGCCACCCAGGTACCCTGACATTTCACTTTAAAGCCAATCACATTTTACTAAATAATTAAGTCTTAACTGGCCACAGTGGTCCCATGTGTTGATGCAACCTTAATACACTGAGTTTTTTTTTTTTTTTAAGCTAGATAATACATTTACAAATAAATGGATACATTAATGAATCAACAACTTATTTTGAGTTGACAAATTATATTTATGAACTGGCAAATTCCACCTGGTTTTCATTCTCAAGCAGGATCTTTCCACAACAGTAACAAAGATGCATCACTAGTGAGTCAAAGTTTCTGTCCTCTTTACAACTTATAATCCATGAGACAAAGAATGACAATCTTTTTCCAGAACCTATATTAATTCAAAAGGAAGACGTTAGGAAAGAGGCTGCTAGAAATTTCATCCCTGAGTGGGCCATACTGGCCTTTATATGGATTTTATAAGCAGTTCTTTCGCTCAACACTAGGAGTAATAAGTTATAAATTCTTACTGATGTGGGTACTCCTTATAGATGCGTGTCTTATAGATAAATAAAGGGTAAAGAGCATTCTCTAGAGTCAAAAACAGATGCGATAGGGATCATTATTTTATCTTTCAAATTTGGCATCATACAGAGCTATTATTTATCAGCAATTTGCTTTTTCAAGATTACTTTATTACATTTATTTATAATATTATAAATCATAGAAATAGATGGGAGGAAATGAGCTAGAAAGAACATGTAAGTTGTGTTACCGTTCTACCAAAGTAGCCAGCGCATTCCCTGTTGTGATACGTCTAATTGTCAAAAAACACATTTTCTCTTTGTTTCATGTATATACGTAAGTGATTTTAGACAGTGTACTAGGTGGCCCTCACTAGAGCACATTCTATGGAAAGAAAACACATTCTCTTTAAACATAAGATACAATTCCTTTGAGATCCATTAATCAATTTTCCTTTCTAATTGAAAAAGTCACCACAAAAATTAGAATACGAATTTCATTATTCTAGAAAGAACCTTAAAAGTTGACATGTCTTTGAACAATTGTATCAGAAATCCTTTTTTAAGTACATTTTTATTTTCTGGCATGGCTTGAATTGAATTCTAAACTTTCTGCTGCTTGTCCTCTAAGCCCCTCTGGTGAATTTAAATAGGCTTCCCTATATATTTAGTACATTCAAGAATTCTTTGTCGCAGTGCCTACTCTGCTTTATTATTAGAAGGCTGTCTCGGAAGTCCAGCAGCCAGTTTGTTTTCTGCCATTAATAAAGAGTCTACTTTTTTTCCTCACTTCTTTGAAGAAGTTGAAAAGACTCCATGTTGGGTGGGGGGTGGGGGCAGGAAGAGAGACAGAAGTGAAGTGAACCAACTGTGGTGTAATCCCCCAACAAAAAATGTTGTCTAATGTAGAAACCTCCCCAAGGTTTACAAATGCACAGGCTGGGCTTCTAGTGTGGTATATAAGAGAGTGATAACCTAGCCACAGCCCGGTTTCCCTCTCCCCACTAAGAATATGAAGTCTACTATGAGAAAGATGTTATACTTTTTAAATCCTACAGAACCAAATCCTTCGACTGGCTAGTGTTTCACCACCACCCAAATCTCTTACTGAAGATGTCTGGAAACTGGAAAGATAATCACGATGCAAATCTATAATTTCTCACAATTCCCTTGTATATCTAGGAAAATAAATAGAAGGGTTTCAAGAAAGACCTACCAATTTGGAGGTACAAAAGATTGAGGTTGACTCATGGCCTAGGGAAAGCTAATTCAAAGGCAAGAAAAGATGATTCCACAGAATAGTCCCTTGGTGCTCACAAATCGTCAGACACCTACCAACAGAGAGGGAGAAACTTCTTAGGAAAAAAAGGAATGGTTAAATCCACCTACACAGAAGACACCAAAATGCCTTACAAGGCTAGGATGAAACCCGGAAGTTATTATTTTTATGCGGTTGACCTAACAGAGAGACAGACCATGATTATTAACACGCTTGTTTAGGAATTAACTTTTAAAGTAACAAACTTAAAATCACATTACTTACATGAACAATGAAAGATTTAGTTCACCATATGATAATTTTTCACTTCTAATTTCCCTGTACAATATGCATGAAATTAGTTGATCATATAAAACTATTTAAATCTTAAATTCACTTAATATCATTACCTTTCAAGTTCCTCTTACTTTTAAACCTTTACAAGTAAAACATTACATATGAGTTAATGTTGTTGGCTAGTTAATGTATTTCATGTGATAAAACTACATTGAACATAGAGAGTTGGGGAAAAAAGGAATGAAAGTTGAAGCTTGAAGCTAGCTCATTGAAAAAATGCTGTGGGTGATTTTATGAAGATGTCTCAATTTTTATACTGATTTTACTGATGTTTTTTTAAAAACTGAAGATACATATACATATATATGCATATATAATATATGTGTATATATGCTTCTTTGCATTTGGTTACTGATTATCGGAAAACTAAGTATGCAGATGACAAATAATAATAACATCTAAATTTCTGCGTACTAAACGTTCATTTGCAGAGCTACACTCAAAAGTCTTATTTTTGAAATGTTTACAAATGCCCAGGATTTTTAAAAACTTCTCTGTATGAGAAACTTCGTTTTCCTTTTCCAAATACAGTTACTAAGAGATGAGTGGAATTTGAGTACCTAGTTAAAGGTCTAGTAAGAAATTAAACAAAAGAATCCAAGTAATCAAAACGATGCCTGTATTTGCTCCTACCGAAATGTAGGCTGCACTGTGTGTGTAAATGGCAAGAAAATTTGGGCGTTAGCTAACCCTTTATGTACTGTTTTCTCCAAACTCATCCAAACATGACAGCTTGTAAAACCATTTACATATTTATCAGGTGAGTTCGACCAAGCCTAGACACGTCCATTCGAAGAAGAACGTAAGGTAGTATACACCTTTTTTCATTTCATTAGTAATTAACTTGTACTATAATTCCCCTGTGATACTTACACCTCTTCTAGGTATTATTAATATAGCCTAATGGCTTAAGAATATCTGTATATAGCTCTCCTTCAGCTTCACTGGAACATTAAAGTGTTGCAGACTTTTATACTAAGAGAATATTGATCCCATGAACCCTGAAGTGAAAAATAATCATATTTAGATATGGCAAAATTCCAGAAGTGGCTTCCTTGATGGGTCCTAAAAGATTTAAAAGACAAACAAACAAACAAACAAACAAGAAAACACCATTTTGGAAAACTGGTGTGTTCCTTACAAAGATTAAAAGTTAAATGCACGAATATCACAATATTCACAGAGCAGTACAAAAGAGAGAGAAACAACTAATACTTCATTGGTCTTTGATCGATTTTAGCTGATAAGTTTAAAGTGAGTGATGATTGTAAAATAAAAAAGGAACTTGAAGTTCATAGTAAATTAACAAGCAAAGTGAAAAAAGGAGAAAGAACCGAGCGGGCGTTAGTGTGTTTATGTAAAACACTGATTTGCTATTTCCAAATTAAAATGTGAAAATAAGCTGGTGTCAGAGAGGAGGTGATTCCTCATTTCCACCGCATTGAGCAAGCTCACATCGGCAGCAGACAGCTCTTAATATATGCGTCTGGCTCAGGCTGGTCTCCCAACCAGGAAGCCATCGAATTGTTAATATCACTGCTTTTTTTGTATGCAACACACATCATTTTCTCGCTCTTTGTCGTAGACCTCTCCTTTTATTTTAAGCTTAGTATGATCTGATTTTCCAAATCATATTTTATAGCTCCAAATAATATTATTCTGTGACAGCTTAGACAGAAATGCAGAAAAAAGTGGCATCCATCTATCCATATACAGCATAAAGTAGTTTATATAAACAAAGTCACCCACTTAAATCTCTACTCACCTTTAAGGAGTAAGAGAAAAGCTTTATCAATGATAGTCTCAGAAAAGATAGTTAATATGCAGGAAGGTTACACAGGGAGGTTCAAAGAATGCACGATGATTAGTAAAAAATAAACATCCCTGCATTCTAAATTCAGCTTTGGTACCTTTCCTCTACGAAAAAGAAGTTAACATATAGTCCAATTCATAGATGTAATAACACAAAAAATACTGCATTTGAAATAGATTATATCTGATATCACTAAAACCAATAAACAACCATCCCTTACATGATTTTAAGAACTAAATTTATGAAACATCATTTACATATTATTTATGATTATGATAAATCAGGTGTCTGTAGCTATATACCTGTGTGTGATATTGTTTTATATACAAGATAGTGTCTGATCTGTTGGATAAACATTGCTATTAAATATAATCAAGTTTCTTGCACTTGTAGATACACACACATATAGAGTTCTTTGTATTGAGAAACTTGGGCTTTTAGAAGTGTTTAAAGATAATGAAAATGTGGTTCAAAGAAGTAAAAGATAAACACTATCAAAAGTCTACTGTTTATATTACCTCCTTTCAGCTGGAGTTTTAAGACGAATGTTCATACACACACATACATGCACTTAAAATTTCAGAGATTCTCCATAAATAAAATACGTGATATAAGGAATCTGAATAGGCACAATGTGGATACATGCTTAAACATATTTTACGTGGCTTGTATAGAGGAAGAACATGTTTATGATATGGCAGGATCAAATTTTTTAGGAAATATAACTCATGGGTGATTTGTAGCCTATGACAGTTCAAACATGAGTAATTGTAACAAATCCAATGAAAAGGTGAACAAAGACTCCATACAGTGTTCTAAAGTACATTCATAAATTTATTTTAACAATGCAGAAGGTACATATAATTTATAGCACCCATGTAAAGCATTAGAGTTAAAAGAATGAAATCATTTTGGTTCTTCTATTATGGGCAGTCTCTCATCTCCATCGTGTATCTTGGTATCTGCAATATTATTGTAAAATTTGTAAACAGATTTAATATATCGATTCTACTTATAAGAAATCAATATTTGATGTGGCAGTGTCTAACAGTGTTCAAATATGACACATTACTTATAGTTGGAGTAGTTTATAAAACTAAAATTCTCATCAAACTCAAACTATGCAGCTCAGGGTCCGCTGACAGATGAACCAGAGCAGTCTGACTTTAGAGGTGGTGTTTACTGATTTATCTCCCATAGGTCCATGATACATACAATGTAAAATATAAAGACTAAAAGGCACCATATTTTTGCTAATTATTGATAACTCTTATGACAAGAGAATGTCTTGTTATAATAGGACATACAAAGTATTTTGTCTGGTTAAAAGACCAAGGAAAACTCTGGCAATAAATACCAAGTATAAAGTAACATTCTTCTTAAATCAGTAGTAAAATCTAATAGGGTCAGTAAAGAAGATTGTAAATGATTTATTTCTAGGCCTCGAGCATGATTATAGCTACATATTACATATTCTCAGCCACAGTTACATGGAGACATATAGGACTTATTTAAGAAGCTAATGTATATATTTCTATGCAAACGACCAAAGTTATAAATATAAGCCACTCTCTTCGGTATTAACTGAAGAGGTATATTCTCTTAGACTAGCCACCTTAAAATACATCCAAAGAAGCGTTTTAAAAACACCTGTCTTTTAACTTTGCTTCTTACACAGTTATCTTACACTGTTTTTATAGGCTTGTTTTAATATCATACAAATGCTATTCAGTGCAACTCAGTAATCACTTTTGAGTACAGTTTCTGAAAATAGTATTTTTGGGGGTGGGTCATGATGAAAACATTGCTGATTTATAAAGAAGAGCATTGTTCTTTTCTCCTAGGCAGAATCTATGTATGTTCTTTTGTTCTGGTGGTAACTGCAGACAATCAATAAGGTCCAAAGCTGCTGGTTCCCCTCCGCCTAGGTCCCAAGAGCCTGACTTGTGATGTTCCTAAAATACCTCACAAGTTAGGGTCTCAGGGACTAGGAAAAGTCTGGTTTGATGCGGTAGAATTCTTCTTCCAGTAATAAGGCTAGCTTAGAAATCACAGTTGGGTTCAGTTAAACTTTTTCCTCTAAATACTAATTAAAATACATATGTAGAAATAGATATGATATATAAAAGTTAGGATTAGCTGAATATTCACAACGACCACTTATAGACTAATTCCAGACCTTAAAATCATGAAGAATATGAGAAACAATGCAGACAATGAACAGTTAAGAGTCATTCCATCAGCTCCAAAGAAAGAGACTAAAAATGGGTTAAAATCGGTTTCCAGCAGATTTGTACAGCAACACCATAGCCTCTATTACATTAAAGAAGGATTATATGCCAGTTAATGGGACCCTAATTGAAATTTTGCTTCCCATTACACTTCTATACAGTACAACTGTTAAGGTGGGCCAAGGACACATAACACTTCAAATCTGATTTCAATATATACTGCTGCAGTTAAGAATAAAACAAAAACTTTTTTGCATGTCATAATTTAATACCTCCAAAGCTTGATTTTTCTCTCTGAATCTCCAAACTATTCAGACAGCAAATATTTCCATGCATACTCTGTAGCTATTTGAGCAATGCCACTCAATAAACATGTAACTTAAAATGCTGGCAACATGAGAAGAAAAAAAAAAAAGATTCTATTTCTTAAATAATTGCATTATAAAGCTCAATACTTTTGAAAATACACAATCCCAATCCTGTATATTCACTGAATTTCCTCCGCTCTTTTAGCCTTGTTTGTGGTTCAAGAACAGAATTTGTACTTTAGGAATGATCCAAGGTTTAGTAGCACAGAACGCAGGGTATAACAATCGGACCAGCCATAACATAACAGTCCTGGCCACAGAAGTAGATTCTGGTTCTTCTGAAGTGGTTGATCTTAAAAGGGAAAAGAGGAGGAAAAAAAAATGGAAAGAATTAGAATGTTTTCCTGCAGAACAGGTGAATCATCCATTTCCAAGTAAGCTGCAAGGAAAGCTATGCTGAACAAAATATTTGCTAACTGGCCCCCCTCCTCCACCCTAGTACCACACCCCTTTCCAACCACCACCCCCCACCCCCTGTCCAGATCTTTACTTTGCCTTGTAAGACTTTAAATATTCTGCTCCATGATGTAATGCATCATTATATAAGATCTCTTTCTGTTTATCATTTGATTTTCCATACTGAATCCGTTATGGCTTAAAATAGTAAATAGTTAAAAAAAATAAAATAAAAAAGCAGCACTCACAAAAAGCAAAAAATAAAACAGTCCTTAGATATAAGTCCATGCTTTTCCTTAAAACTGAATATGGCTTTACAATTTTTGACCATAGCATTCAACCAATTATTAGAATGAAAAATCTCACCCCTCCATAAATATGACATTAACATAATTATACCACCCCCATCACGGAGACCCATCCTCCTTAGGGAATACATCTGATGCTCCAAAGATGGAAATCAGTCAGATTTTAGTTGCTCTCCAACGTACCTTTGCTTCTCACTGACTGACTGGCTTTTACCCTCCACGCACTCACACGCCACCCCCTCCCCTCGGCTAGACACGGATGCCCGAGCGAGCACGCGCGCGCACAGGCATACAGACACCCAGCGAGTGGCGAGGCACAGCATCTGATGCTGACTCAGAGCGCTTCTGTGTGCAGGGGGTGGCCGCGGCTGGTATTTTCACTGCGTTCATCATTAACATTAACTCACAGTCTAGCATCCACCCTCTCCCAGACCTGCGGGACTGCAGCATTTGCATGACGCTGTCACTCTAGCCTTTGCAGGTCAGATGATGGGGGTGGGGGGGGGTGGAAGCAAAGGAAAGGAAAGAAAGAAAAGGAGTGGAAAGAAAAAGCCCCAAGACTCTTGTAAGAAATGCATTCGTTTCTTCCAGGGTCTCCTGATTTTTCTACCTTTCTACTTCCTCTGTGGCTAGGTCTCAGTTGTTTGACATCTTTCCGGAAGAAAATGTCTTGTGTTTCAATGAGCCAGTAGTCAGTTGGCCCTCCCCTCCCCTCACACTCAGATCCCCACCCCTTTCTCCCCCTAATCAATAAGACGGATCTCCAAATGCAGCTGTGGAAACAGGCTCTGACACAGTCCAACCCTGGATCCACTACCTCAGAGAGCAGGCAGCCAGGCTCACATGTGTGAGAGAGAGGGAGACAAAATGCCAGCAATTTTTTAACAGTCCCAGACTTCATTCTACGTCTTCTTTTTTTTTGCCCCCCCCCCCCCGGCTGAAGAAAGAGCAAAAGGAGTGTTTCCACTTCTATATGGAGATCCAAACATCCCAAGGGACACACGAGTGAGACCGATCTGTAGAGATCAATCATTTCTATTTAATAATGAGCAAAACTACAATTTTAATAAAAATAATTGCTTAATATTTTTATTAGCTGTGCTCTCAGTTCACAGGAATTATAAGGTCTGCCAGGATCTGAATCATCAATATGATTTAAACTGTGTTGAAATCCTAATTTGCTGGAAGGAAATCAACCAACAGGATATTAATATAGTTTTTATTTTTATGTTTTGATGTAAGAACTTATAAAAATAATAGCAAATAGCGGTGTGTTGGTGAATATGTAAAGGCTTTTGAGATTAAGACATGCTTGCGGGCGATAACTATTAAGGACTGAATATAGGCTCACATAAAATATGGATTTGTGTACATATATGAAAACAATCTACTATATGCATTGTTACAAAAGGAGCTAAAATGTTGGGCTGAACACAGTCGTGTTTGTACTACAGTATTTCACAACAGAAAATTCAGTATATAGGTAGTTAGCCACTTCCTTTGTTCTTCAATTGTTCTTTTTAATGACTGAATGTGGTAAGCTGCCTACCTTTCCTTTCTACATGAGCGATATTTCTGAACCGCTTGCCAGCCAGATCTAGCCATCGGTGACTCTGCAGCATGCAAGAAATACATACAAAGGAAAGAAAAGTACGACAATTCTCAAGCCCACTGTAATGCTGTCTGGTGCTGTAGAAATTTCAGTTTACTCACACAGACAGATCCCAGCATGCATTGCAGCGCCACAGCACCAACTAAGGTAGCAGTTTGGCCACAGATGAGTGGCAACAAACGTGAAGGACAACCATTTGCAGAGGTTCCAAAGAAAACATCACACAACCCCTACAGAGAAAGACGCATCTGCAGGAGGAGAGGGATCTCTCAAATCAGCTCCTACAGGCTCCTGATTTAAAAGAAAAAAAGCACAGAAGAAAAGGAAGCCTTAAGCACGAAAACAAACAAACAAACAAAAAAACCCCACACATAAAAGAAGTGGGCACCCAAAGAAAACATGGAGTTAAGTACACACTGTCTCACGTGAGAGAAAGGCAGGAAAGAGAAGCTTAAGAGAGGGAGAAAGAAGAGGAAATGGAGAAATGGGAAGAGGGAGGGGAGGGATGAAAGAGGGGGAGAAAGAGGCAGGAAGTAAGAGCACAGAACGCCTGGGCAATGAAGCAACAAATAACACGAAATTAGACTCCAGAAACTCGAGACTCCGGAATCGTGCTCAAGCTTAGAACTTAATGAAAAACTACCATGGAAATTAACACACGTCCAGCAGAGCTCAAGATTCTTATTTTCGGGTAACAGATGCCTGCTGACCTCTTCCTTCCTGTTCTACGCGCAGAGAACTGGTCATCTCTCAAAGTCTCTTTGCTCTTTGCTCAAACCGATCTTTTTTTGTTTTTTTTTTCTTAAGCTCTCTAGCATCCGTCTCCTTTATGCTATTTCTTTTCTAGACAGTGCCCACAATACTCTGGATAAATTAATGTCATGACCTTGCTATGGCTATCAGACGTAAAATGTCGACTATTTTAATAATTGAACATGCGCTTACAGCAAACTGCCTATTGATATCTTAGCTCTGTGCACCATCTGCACAAGCACCTCATCTTGGCTCTGCGAATCAGAAACAACAGACGCAAATACAACTTTCCCCCACCCCGGCCGAATCCACGACATCTCTTTTTCTTACATTCTGAGACAGACACACACATCACTCAACTTTACCGGAGGCATAAAAATATTAACGAAGGAGGTTAAAAAAATCAAGGGGGAATAAATGTTTGGAGACAAATAATGATTATAACTGAGTGGCCATGCATTTAAAATATTTATATCCGAACAGGAGTTAGGCAGTTTCGAGTGTCCAGGCTTCTGTCAAGACCACCATTAGGACCAATGGGAATGCAGACTTGATTAAATCAATATTTATTTGAAAGAAGATGTTGTAATCAATCAGTTCAATTGCCGCTGTCATAGATAAGGGTTTAAGGTCTCTTCTGATTCTAAGTTCTAATCATCAATACTAAGATATCCCTGAGTGAGGCTTTGACTATGGCTGAAGTGTTCATAAAGGAAAAATTTCACCCTGCTTTATATTTCATTTAAGCAACGCTAATGCAAGTATGGTCTTGCTAGAGCAATTATTTTTATATGTTATTTTCTATGTTTTCTTTCTTAAAAATATAACCAAGATAGATCTGACTCTATATCAAATGACATATTATGCTAGAGGAAGTAATAACTATTCTGCAATACTTTAATACAGCCTGTCCTCCACCTTACTGCTAAGGCAGTGAGGGATCTTTTATTTCTCATAAAGGTCATTTGAAATCAGTGTAATTATGGGAATCATATTTAAAAACACTGGTGGGGTCTGGGGTAAGAGAGAGGACAAGAAAAAGATTTACAGTTCAAACTATTCAAAATTCATGGCTATGTAGGAAAAAAATATGTGTGTGTGTGTGTATAATTTTACTAGCTGCATAGTATTTTCTTTGTTTTACTTTACCTACACTCTCTAAGAAGGTACATGTAGGTATTAAAGGTAAGTAAAAGTAAAAATTGATTTCCTCGGTTGCCTTAGCCATATTTCAGTGTATAACAGCACACATGGCTGGTGGTTACCGTTTTGGACAATGCAGCTATAGAACATTTCCACCCTTGAAGAAAGTTTTATTGGACATTGCTGACTTAAACTGTCCTTGTGAAAAGTTTGTAGCATAACTAATCATTGGGTCCTGATGCTTTCATTCCAGTCTATTCTGGAAGAATCAATTTATATTGATTTATTTGAACATCAAAAAGAAGACAATTTCTTCTAACTGAAGAGCATCAAGTGCTTTAGTTTACTAATAGTTCTGACATATGCAAGATTACTTAAAGGGAGGGGTTATAAAGAAAATAACTTTAAGGTAGTTGGTAACAAAACCATCAGAAGACACACACAAAAAGAAACTCCTGGGGTACCTGGGTGGCTCAGTGGGTTAAGCCTCTGCCTTCAGCTCAGGTCATAATCTCAGGGTCCTAGGATCGAGCCCCACGTGGAGCCCCGCATTGGGCTCTCTGCTCGGCAGAAAGCCTGCTTCCCTCTCTGTCTCTGCCTGCCTTTCTGCCTGCTTGTGATCTCTCTCTGTGTCAAATAAATAAATAAAACCTTAAAAAAAATAGTTACAAAAAGAAACACTCCTGCTAAAGTCTCTGAATAAATCTGACAGAGGCTTCTTCGTCTAAGTTTTCCAGAAATGAGAGCCATGTTCTTTCTCGTGTCCAACAACATATATTACATCTTTCATTTTCGATATTTCAAAATATTTTCATTTTCAATAAAGAAGGGATGTAATAGGGGCGCCTGGGTGGCTCATTGAGTTAAGCATCTGACTTGGGCTCAGGTCATGATCTCAGGGTCCTGAGATGGAGCTCAGCAGGGAATCTGCTTGTCCTTCTCCCTCTCCCTCTGTCCCTCTTCTAACACATGCTCTGTCTCTCTTTTAAATAAATGAATAAAATCTTAAAAGAAAAAAAGAAGGGATATAATAGTAGTGAGCAGCAAAAATCCAGGGAAAAAAGCAATCTTTAAAAATCCTACCCATATAAGGAAAGAGTAGCCGTTAAAGAGCATCAACAGCTATGGTTAGACATTTTTTAAAAAGAAAATAGTAATTAAAGGGTAAGGGAGATAAGAATCAGGTGCCAACAAACAAGGTTGATTTGGTTGGGAACTTTCTTTTGAATAAGACATTGGCAAAAAAAACAAAACAGGCGTGTGTGTGTGTGTGTGTGTGTGTGTGTACCTTGTTAAGGTAATTTTGAGTTACTAATGAGATTCTGGAACCAATTATCTTAAACAAAATAAAAATAAAGTATAATACAGATTTGAGTTACTATTCTAGAAATTTTATGGTGAAGGAGACAGTTTTTAACCAGGGAAAAACCTGACCTACATCTTCCTCTCAAAGTTTAGTATTTGGACTAGAGGGTGATTCAGTGTTTAGCTCAGAAACTTTTTGACTGGGATGCAAAAGGTTTATTTGTCAACCTGGATTTTTCTCTTTAATCTCTCTCTTGATCAGTACAGAGCATCGCAACTGGGATGGAAAAATAATCACATAGGTTTCTCTTCCTTTCAGGGATTATCCTTTAGACCCTGGTACATGTTCATTCCTCTCTCAAGAAAATGCATATGATAGTAACTCTCTATGGGAATCTCCCTCCCTATCTTTTTTTTTTCCCCCTCTTCCCCTCCCTGCCTCTGCTTTCCCCAAGTGTGCAACCCCTTGTCAATCCAGCCTGTCATCAATATCCACCAAGGAACCCCATTCAATGCCACACCAGTGAGATGAGACATGAGGAGAGCTTGTCTGAGGCAGGGTAATTAGACCAAGAACATGAACTTGAGGGAGGTCTTGAGGGGAAAGTGATAGTAACAGCCACACATCGGAACAAACAGGTCTTGAGGATGCTGGTGGAATATTCCAGGAAATCAAGAAAAAAGAAAAGGGAGAAAAAAAAGGAAAAAAAAAAAAAGAAAAAGGCAGGGTATGATAATGAGAGGCAATTTAGAGACCATGAAAAATTATGCCATATCAAATTATATGTAAATCTGGAAGAGTATTTTCTGATAGTTAGCAGGATTATGCACACCAATAATAAGAGGGCATTTCTGCTTGTTGATGTGCAAGTGAATGAGAAAAGAATCATTCTTGACTTTTTAAGATGGGACGTAAATAGAAAGGATTTAAATGAGATCAACTGACTTCAGAATTATTGAATATTTAGAGCTTGAATATTATGGCAAAGGGGCAATAATAATGTCTATTTTAGCTACTATGATTCTAGAAAAATACCTTTTTTTTTACGTTCTGTATACAACACTTCTAAACGAAGTTGGAAGTGGGAAAGAAGCTAATCTATGAGTCAGAAAACTGGGTTTAGTGCCAATTCAGTAAATAATAGTTTACGGGCTTGGATAAGTCACTTAACTCTCAGAACTTTGGTTCCTGTCCCTTTAAAATTGGGAGGGATGACTAGGTTAATCATTAAGGCCTAATTCAGCTCTAAAGAATTGTGCAATGGAAGAGGAATAAAATTAGAAACACGTGTTGGTCATTACTACTTACTAGTTAGATATTTGTACACATGATTGTCTCATTTGGTCATCATAGTACTGTTAGTAACATCTATCTCCAGAAAGATCAATGATAGCCTTTCCTATGTCCCAGTGATATCTCATGTAATAACTAAATCTCAAAAATTTCATTTCATATTATTTTCAGAATGTAATATTAAAATTTCTATTAGATATTTTATGTGGTTTACCTTATTTACATTTAAATTTTCACTAACATGAAATAATATATAAAATATTTTTCATTTTGGAACTAAGGACATAGGAACTTTTTAAGATTTAGAAAAATGTATATATACTGTTATGGCACATGCACTAAAGGGAGGAAGTCATTGTTTTTTTAGATAACTCACTTGTGAAAATTAGCCTATATGGATAAAAAAAAATTTAGAATTAATTGGTTGAATAGACCTATTTCAGCTTTAATAACGCATTCAAAATGTCAAGCTAAAATATGTCAGGTTATAAAACCTCCTTAAGTAGCTCTTTGAAATTTTAAATGAAAAAAATCAGAAAATCAGGTGAATCATAGGTTTGAAAATTTCTGTCAACTACCAAAAACTTTTAAAACATCTTTTTTGCCTTTTAAAAATACTCATTTTGAATGCTGCTTAATTTGGGTGGAATAAAGTTATTAATGGATAGTTATTATTCTGATTGCTCATAATCATTCCTATTCTAGATTTTTTAGTTTCCTTCAATATGAAAAAAATATGCTAATTTCATAGGGGTTTTTCCCTCATAAAGAAAAAAGTATTTTATATTTTTATATATTAATGTTTTTATATTTTATCCACTGATCATGATAGGTAAGAAGGGAGCACAAATGATTAAGTAAGTTATCTTAAAAGTATTCTCTCTGTAGATACTTATATTTCCTTCTTGATTTTTTTTCTATTAAAAATGCTTAGTTTTGAAACCTAATATCATTCAATCATATGTGTCCAAGGCTGAATTTTCACTTTGTTATCTCTATGCTCAGTGATAGAAACTGTTTCCTGATTAATATTTTTTTAGAAGTATAAACATTGGGAGACAGATGTAACTCTTCAAAACATATTCTTTTCATTAGAAAAGAATGCATATAATGTAACAGTATATACATATTTTTCTAAATCTTAAAAAACTGCTACCTCCCTTAGTTCTAAAATGAAAATATTTTATATATTATCTCAAAACATAGTCTGCCACTATACTGTACTCTCAAACATTATTACATAGGTTTCCCATCCGATTTCATAAGATGAAGAAGATTCCATTACATGGGAGTACAGGGGAATGCTTTAAGCATATAAATCTCATTTAAATATATCTGAACACTAAGGTTCAAGTGTAACCTGCACTCTCATGCTTTGTTCCCATCCTTTCCAATCAATTGTATTGATTTGTTAAGGGTTAGAGGGTATACTTTCATTGATCAAGAAAACAGCCTGACACAGCAAACTTTCTGAGAAGTCAAGGCAGATCAATCCCACCTTTGCTTCCTTTAGGATACATTAATGGTTATTCATTCTGCATCCCTTAAATTTCATAGTACATATCTTAGTTTAAGAAAGGAAATGGATAAAGAATCACTCATTTTCTCAGGAAAAAAAAAAGATATATATCTGGATCTTCCCCACCCTGAATGCTTTTGAACTTGATGGATATTATATCACCTGATCAAGAGATTGGATTGGCCTCCTTTTCTAGTTCACTCGAGAATCCTGTCCCTTTTCAGGATTTTAAAAAGTCTTGGTGGTGGGGGGTGCTTAAAGAATGTTGAATCCATTTAGAAAATGAGTGTCTGTTTGAGAAAATAAAAACGAAAACACATCATTGTAGCCTTCTTTTCCAGGGCTGCCTACCCATTCATTTGTTTAATGCCTTGATGGAAAGGGCCCAACTGCTCCCCATCCACAGGTTCTGATAGCTTCATCACTTCAAGAAACTCAAGGATCCCAATTACCTTGGAAAATAATTCTTCAAAAACCTTCATACAGTGTTATATTGGTATATTAATTCTCTTATGAGGGTATTTTGTAAGGCCCTGTACTTGAAACCTCCAGGAGTTACTAGTATTTTGATTTTCATTGTCTTGAAAAGTTACATGCTGTTTAACACCCTTCTTACCCTGTAAATTTTACTTTGGTAACAAAGTAAATATTCATAAAAATTCAAAAGCCTCATAACTCAAATGGCCCAGGGGCCCATCAGGGTTTTTTTTTTCCCTTATATTATTATTTTTTAATTTTTTTGCAATCATGCTTGATTATATTTCTTTATTTAACAATTTAATTAATTTATTTTCTCTTACATGCCACAAGCCATAACTCATTTGAGAAGGTTCAAGTTTATGTTCAGACACTCTGCCATTATAAAGCTTTGAATTTAGGAGAAACATATTTCCATTCCTGTGCCTGACAAAGACATGTTTTAAAGTACACATTAAACAAAAGAGAACAGCTTTTCCATTACTAAATGCAGTGCTCAGAAAGACAGAAAACTTACTGGTTCTCTTAAATGCTAAACCTTTAAAACATTTGCTGGATGACAGCATTATAGAAAAAAAATAGTTTCCTTAGCAAAGAATTAAAGCTGAATATGCAACATTTCTTAGGAGCATTGAATAAGTCTATTTGTCCAGCTTACTTTGCAAAGACTGCGTAGAAAACAGCACCATAAACACTTTCAGTCCCCACACAAGGGCTAAACAAAGAGTCCTCTTTCTAGCCATCTAATCGGGTAATTTATTTTTTCAACCATCACATAAATCGAAACACAGCTGTAACCAATGACTTGCAGATCCAGTTCCCAGCCAGCTGGAATCAGTTCTGCTGAAACAGCAAGATTTTTACATTGTTCACTTCTGTACATCTGGAGAAATCATTGAGGTTCAAAGGTGACCAGAAAAGCTCTTTAAATAAATTCAACCGACAGTGAAGATTTGCCTAAGGATCTATAAACTCCGCATTCACTTTTGCAAAATGTTCATTTCATGAAATTAATTCTTATAAAGGCTATTTGCAACCTCCTCTGTATAGACTTTATGAGTTGCTAATTGAATTAAGCACTTAAATGCCTGTTTCTTTCAAACAACTTGCTTAGGGTTCTTCCCAACTTTTCATAGGAGTTGTAGCTATTTAAAGATGGTTACATTAAAACATTATGTTACAAGCAGAAAGGGACTATAAGGACCTGTAACAAAAGCAGACACGAGAAATGTACCCACTCATATCTCAAGTTTAATCTTGTTCAACTAATATAATCCTCTATTTAGATAAAATAAAGGAGAAACACTATCCGAAAGAAGGCAGAGCTGGAACACCTCCATCAAGCCAGGAGGCAAATCCCTAAGGAGCCAGAGTCCTGGAGAGACAAACCCTGATTAGGAATGTTCCACATGCAGTATTACAGGGAGGCGATTCTGGCACTAGAAAAGAATCCCCCCCACCCCCAATAAGAAACAAAAACCAAGATCAACAGCCCTTTTTGCTTTACCCTAGAAGCATATACGTGCACACAGAGCAGAAGTTAAGAATGCCCCCCAACCACCACCACAACAAAAACTGACACAGGCCATCCTTGATGTAGAAAGCTTTCCACAAAAGTTGGATCAGCTTAGAGCAAACAAACCCAGAAGAAGCAATGTAGCTTGGCATTTAAATCACACACCATAGGGGCACCTGGGTGGCTCAGTGGGTTAAAGCCTCTGCCTTTGGCTCAGGTCATGATCCCAGGGTCCTGAGATCGAGCCCCACATCGGGAGAGCCTGCTTCTCTCTCTGCCTGCCTCTCTGCCTACTTGTGATCTCTGTCAAATAAATAAATAAAATCTTAAATAAATAAATAAATCACACATCATATATCAGTTGAAAGACATCATTTTCTTTACTAAAGCCATCACAGAGATATTCATCTTCGGGAGAATGAATGTATGTGTCTGGCAAACTTCTCAATACAGTTTTTATTGTGTCAAAAAAACCATTCACAAACTAATCACATATGTTTTATTTTTTCCTCCTTTGGTTAAGTCAATACACAAGTAAACAAATTATCTTCAATAGTGAGCCATCTTATTCAAATATGTGGCTATTTCAATCAGGACTTCCTTATAAATTATACCTCTTGTTTAAAAAAAAAGTGAAAAAACAAGGAGTAATAAAGTATACTTTTAGTGTTTACTGAACGACAGGTGGTGATCACAGAGTGAGGGGCAATTCCCCGTTAGATATTAAATTCAAATGCAAGTGTGTAAATTCATTCGCTTGGTAAACAAACATGTGGCTGATTTTTATGTCAGTCGCTAGGTACAAAGGCTATAGAAAAACACTCTGAAGCAGAGAGAAATCTGATATAATAAATAATAAAATATTCAGTGTCATGAGAATGAAGTTTAAGAATTTCAGGATCCTAGAAAATTGAATCTAACCAAAAGCCAGGAGGTCTGCCCTCTTGTCCACTACTGGTACCAACTGGCTGGGGGATCTAGAGGAAGGCAGCCCAGTGGATCCCCTGTGAAAGAGGAATCTAATATCCTTCCCAGCTCCATTGTCCACATTCTTTGAAATCCCAATATATGTCTGCTTCTCCTGTTGTTCTTCTTGAAAGGTAAAATCCCAGATTTTCTTTTTTAATGTCATCACTTTGGGAATGAACACCATTTTAAAAAACAGCAGTCTGTCTTTTTTTAAGAAATGAACCAACTGACCCAGAGATAACCAGAATCCACTATATCCTGTTCTTGATGAGTCGAGGGAAAGTTAACTTTATGGGAAAAATTCTTGAACGGACATGGCTTAATTTTATGAATATGTCATTAAATATTAAGCAACCAGTTAAACCTCTCATTGTCTTAAAACAGGACTAAAATTGGGCAGCTCCCATACTCTGCTCTCTACTGCAGTATTAAATGTGCTTTATGGAGAAAGTCACAGGACTGGAGTTTCCTGTGCTATTCATAAACATTTTAGTTCTTTGGATTCACATGTGTCCCAGAATCCTGTGATCCCCAATGTCTAAATATTCATTTAAATGTGTAATATTTCTAAAACATTTGTAACATATGACATATATACCACATATCTACACATATATACTAGTAAACATTATATTTGTAAAAATAAAAATATCCCCAAATCTTCATAATCCATGATAGAAAATCACCTGTACCAACAGCATAAAAAATTGTTATGTTCCACAGACACTTGTTAAGAACAAGACAAAGAAAATAGACTTCCCATAATAATTTCAGCTGGGAGGAAAACAGGAGGGTAGGTTCTTATTAGAAAGTAATTTGTCTTCAGTATTTCCTAACTGATAATATGTTGTAATATCCGCAGCTTAGAAGTCAATTTAATAAATAATGAATTGCTCAGTCATGAGGATTACCTTTAAGAATTTCAGAGTAATAGAAATATGCTTAAAAAAGGATTTGGAATACATATTTAATATGGGATCCATGTAACATAGGCTAGGAAAACCTCAGAAAAAATGGCCTATCTGTGTCATTATGAGTCGTTTGAATCTAAAAATGCTGTCAGTCCTCACTTGTCCTCAAGAAACTAAGAATGGGTTTCTCATTAAATTTTGAGCTGGTAGACTAAAGGTCTAAAATAGGCAAAAGTTCTACGTCCATTTGTGAACTTTGCTCTTATTGTGCTAAGAGATTATTTTGTCCATTAATATTAGCCTGACTTTTTTTAAGTCCTGGTAAAACATGGTATTTCATCAATATTCCAAATCCTTTGGTAGGCATGTTACATATCATCTTGTGTGATAATTTCTTTGGGTTAGCTCTTCAGAGATAAATTTTAAAAGTATGTATTTAAATATAATTACCACTAAACTAGCTTAAAGAATTATAGTTGTTATTTAACAAAGGCCTTTAAATCCTAATAATTGATTTTTTAACCATCAAGGTAACTTTTATTTATATGAGTCATTTGCTTAGATGTATACTTCATTAGTAATGGTACTCAAGTATCACTCTCTATGGGAAAATAGTAGAATTTTACATTTTATTTAAAGTGGTTTGAAATGTGGCAAGGTAGAAAGTACTAAAAATCCATATTCAGGGAGGGGTGAGAAATCCCGTTTTGTTACATAAAGATGGGCATGAGGAGAATGCAGGGAGGTGGGGCTGGAGAGGCACCATGTGGTGAAACAGAGAAAGAACTCATTAGACAAGATGGTTCTTCACATATATTCTAGAACCTTCTTGAATTAAATAATACCTCCAAGTTAGATGATTATCAATGAAATAATTTGTCTCTTTTCTATTTGAAGAAAAATGTGTAATATTTAAACAATTTCTTCTCTATGTCTGATAAAAGAGAACCAGATCTTACACTGACTTGCAAAATCCTGACAGATTTATCTTTAAAATTTTAGCTCACCACTGCATATAATCAGGAATAAAGATTTTCGAAAGTCTACTCTGGCCTTGGAATTTTAAATGTTTAAATGTTGATGGTTTTTCTCTGTCAAACTCTGGCAGGTCCAGTCACGTCTCTATCCAGGGTTGGATCTTGGTAAACTCGTTCCATAGGAAATAACAAGAGAAAGTAATCAGGAATTAAAGATCATAAGATTATGATCAAACACTTTGATACCTTGACTGAATTATCAAATATACTGAGTCCTTGTCACAAAGTTGGATATCATGAACCATTTTAGAATGTTTTTACACAAGGGCTTAGTCAAAATCTAGAGGTCAGGAAGGAAGAGACCATTAATTCCTACATAAATTCTTTGGGAAAGAAAAAAACTGTAGGTATATATAATATATACATATAAACATACTTTTTAAAATAAAATACATATATATTTATATATACATGTATGTGTGTACTTATGTATATATATAATTATATATATGGGTGTGTGTATACATATATATATATATGATTTTGTAGTTTAATCCCTTCACTCAGAGATTTAGTTCCTGTAAAAGTGGCTTATAGATTTGTGGAGATATGAAGAAGTAAAAATTCTACAAGGGGAGTTTTTGTCTTTGGAGGATTGATTGATCTATCAATGGGTGGTTACACAACAGGCTGCTAAAAAAAAAAAATATATATATATATATATATATATATATATATATATATATTTAGAGAGCATGTGCAAGTTGTAGGGGAGGAATAGAGGGATAGGGAGAAAGAGAATCTCAAACTAACTCCATGCTCAGCGCAGAGCCCGATTCATGCTCAGTCTTAGGACCCCAAGATCATGACCTGAGCCAAAATTAAGAGTTGGACACTTAACTGACTGAGGTGATCCAGGTGCCCCTAAAAAAACTCTTTTAATTAAGTTAAAACCAGGAACTCTTTCAAAATCTGCTGATATTCATGATAGGGTCAGATTTCATTTTTTTTCCTTCTTTCCCCCGATTTTACCACCCTTGTATTAAACAATTTTAAGGAATAAAAAGTTCTTCCTTTCCAGAAAAAGAACTGTAAAACATTAGGTTTGAAATCTTGAGTTTATTTTCTTTCAAGAGGATCTGTAAGTCTTACAAATACACCATGCTAATAAATGCATTTAGTTGTCATTTCTTCAAGTAGTAAACATTTCCCAAAATATCGTAGGCACTGTAATAAGCAAGCCAGGGATAGAGCTCAGGATTTACATAAAGGCTATATCCATGAGCAAGCCTAGACAGAAAGAACACTATGCCTATAAGCCTTACATCTGTGTCATAAATGAAAATGAGTTAGGGAGAAAAGTAATTTGGGGTCAAGTATCTCAAAATCTTTTGTCTTTTTTAGAACCAATCTCATATAAATGAAAAGTTGATATGTAAAAAATTGGAAAAATCACATTCAGTTGGACCCTTCGAATAGTACACACCTGTCAAGAGGAGTTACATGTGGTTCTTTCTAAGCTTTCGTTCACTCTTGAATTTTTTTTAAATTTTTTTTTAAAGATTTAATTTATTTATTTGACAGAGAGAGATCACAAGTAGGCAGAGAGGCAGGCAGAGAGAGAAAGAGAGGGAAGCAGGCTCTCTGCTGAGCACAGAGCTCAATACAGGACTCGATCTCAGGACCCTGAGATCATGACCGGAGCCAAAGGCAGTGGCTTACCCCACTGAGCCACCCAGGTGCCCCTCACTCTTGAATCTAATTTGACATATATTTTGTGAGCGTCCACTATCCATGAGTGACTAAGTTGCTAATAGCATTAATAAAATAAGGGGAGAAAGGGCGCCTGTCCGCAAACACCTTAATATGAAGGGGAAGTGGTCAGACACCAACAAAATGATAAGATATGGACTCGTGAATCAGGCTCTTTTATACAGAGTGACATGAAAACAAAGGGGAGAGAGACAATAAATACTGAGAGCTGCTGAGAAGACACCAACCAGGACACTCCACTTGAGTGTAGTCTTGAAGGAGAAGGACTGCCAGAAGAGGTAAAGTTAGAGAAAAACAAAAAAAGAAAATGATATCTAGTCTGTGGGCAGAGAAAGAGGAAAACCTCAAAGGTGGGGATTCATGCAGTGTTTGGGAAATGGCCAGGCAAGGGTGACAGAACACTGGCTTCTGCAAGGAATGGTATTAGGGAAAATGGCGAAGTAGGTGGACGGGATCACAGTTAGAGCACGTCTTTAATGTCATGCTGAGGATTACTTAGGCAATAATAAACAACTAAAATCATCTTGAGGAGGTTTTTTTGTTTTTGTTTTTGTTTTCAGTTAGTACAATGACTCCACAACAAGAATACCAATAATTCCCATGTATTCTAACACTGAATCCCCAGCTAGCCCTGTGCTGATATATGTCATGCTGTTTTATCATACTAGTGACTCCATGAAATAAGTGGTATTCCTTAATGGCAGTCTCTTGAATGAGCTTTAAAGAAAAGTTAAGCAGTGTGCTCAATGTCATATCACCAGTAAATGGCTACAATTTGATCCTGGCCTAAAGTCTGTCATACCGCCTCTCAAAATGAAATTGGTCCATCTGAGAAAATACTTTTGAATCTGGGTCTCACTACCCAAGAATACGGGCAGTCCATCTTGCTAGGAAGATCCTACAAAGAACTTCTAAGATGGTACAGAGAATCCAGGACCCCCTTTGAATATTCTGAACATTTTGGAAGTGACAAGGATTCAAACATGGGTCCATCCAGTCCCAAAGCTTGTATTCTTTCCTTCATAGCATGCTTCTCTTTGTCTAATTGATAATTAAGCAGCTGTATAAAATTTCATCTTGGGAATGTACCATAATTTGCTTAACTGCTTCCCGACTGTTGAAAATCTCCAGGGGTTCCAATTTGGGTGTATTGTAAATAGTGCTGAAATCAATGCTTTTCTCCACATCTTGTGTTCTCTATCCAAATCTCCTCCTTTGTGTAATATTGCAGAAGTGGGAAGGTTATGATTTAAAACAGCGGAGGAACTTTGGCATAACTGAGTAACAGGTGGCATAGAGAGGTGTTCCATTTTTATTTGAAACTTACAATATCTCAAACAGAACCACAACATCTAATATGATTTCTTTAAAGCCTTTGCTTATAAATTTCATTCATGCATTCAATTTTTTATTGGTTCATTACTCAATCACTTTGTTGTTCATCTATTTCTAATCTGACCACACATTATATGACTGAAAGATCAGATAAAGATAAGAACTTTTCTTTATCTGGTAGACTTTAAGAGTAGCCACTGAATATTTCAATGTTCAAAGAACATACCAACAAAATATTCTATTTTCTCTCATGTGGCAAAATCTCAAGTGACACAATAAAAGAACATTGAGCAATACACAATTATGTCTATTCCAAGGAATAAGATCGGTCAGTAGAACATCAAAGTTTGTACCAAATTTCTCACGAGGATTTTATCAAAACAAGAAATCTACCAGAATTTGGAAGGTTTTAATGGCATTCTATTTCATTCACATTTCAAATATTTTTAACCTTTTGAAAATAAGCACTTGAAATCACAGAGAAGTAAACATAAGTGTATCAAAGGACAAGTGTTTTTTGAGAGGTCTTAATTAATTTTGAAAGCACGCAGCACTTCTAATTTGAGAATTAAATACATAAAAGAAAAGCAGATAAAAAATGTGCTAAAACTTAGAAACTCTGAGTTCTAATTTTGTCTCTGCCATGTTCATTATGCAATGACAGACAAGCTAGTTAGCACTGCAAGGTTCTGGTTTCACCATTTGAAAAAGCATTAAGCTACCACAGTGGATTGGAATGTCAATTTTGCAACTCTCAGCCCAATGAAAACAAAAAGTGCCATATAAATGCAAAATAACATTTCCATGTAGCAGATTGATACGGGGTTATTTTAGCTGCTGCATTAAAATCAAGTTTGGCTAAATGAAGAAAGAAAAAAAAAATCCCAATTCATCTGTTTCTTAAACCAGACTTTATCCACCTGGATGGGATAAGAGTTACTGGGTTTTGAAAATGTGAAGCAGAGCAAAGAGTCAAGGAAAAAGCCTGAACTTTTTCCTTTGATTGAGGTACATCTAGTGTAGTAAGGTAAAAAGAAACAGAGCCAACTAGTGGAATTTTCAGGATCTGAGGGCACTGTTATTCTGAGATGAAAAATCAAATAAAATTTCCAAACTGTAACAATGCCATCCCAATTCACATATCCCCTCCACAAAACTTTTACACTTACAAACCAAAGAAAGATATGAAAGATATTCTAGACTCCTTTAAAAAAGATGACCCTATGGGGTGCCTGGGTGGCTCAGTGGGTTAAGCCGCTGCCTTCGGCTCAGGTCATGATCTCAGGGTCCTGGGATCGAGTCCCACATCGGGCTCTCTGCTCAGCAGGGAGCCTGCTTCCCTTCCTCTCTCTCTGCCTGCCTCTCTGCCTACTTGTGATCTCTCTCTCTCTCTCTCTCTGTCAAATAAATAAATAAATAAATCTTTAAAAAAAAAAAAAAAGATGACCCTATGATAATTTTTAAAATAACAACTTGCGGGGGCGCCTGGATGGCTCAGTCGGTTAAGCATTTGCCTTCTGCTCAGGTCATGATCCCAAGGTCCTGCTCCCCGAGTTCCCTGCTCAGGGGGCTCCCTGTTCAGCAGGGAGTCTGCTTCTTCCTCCCCCTGTGCCCCTGCCCCCTACTCATGTTCTCTCATGCTTGCTCTGCTCTCTCAAAAAAATAAATAAAAAATCTTTTATTTTTAAATTTTATATTTTAAAGATTTTATTTATTTATTTGACAGAAAGAAAGAGAGAGAGAGAGAGAGTGCACAAACAGGGGAGCTGCAGAAGGAAAGGGAGAAGCAGGCTCTCTGCTGAGCAGGGAGCCTGTTGTGGGACTCAATCCCAGGATCCTGGGCTCATGACCTGAGCCCAAGGCAGACACTTAACCCACTGAGCCATCCAGGTGCCCAATAAAAAATTGTTAAAATAAATAAATAAATAAAATGACAACTTGCACACAGATCCTAAAAAACACATCTACTGATTGTGGGAAGGAAGAAGTGGTGAGTGAACAAATCAGGGACACATAATATATAGGAATCCTTTCACTGGTTTCTTCTATGCACCCTGCTGTTTCTGTCTAGGGTAGGAGGGGATCTGTTGGGTGGATTC
The DNA here is from genome assembly GCF_020171115.1 of Neogale vison. Lineage (NCBI taxonomy): Eukaryota > Metazoa > Chordata > Mammalia > Carnivora > Mustelidae > Neogale > Neogale vison. Next base: position 26,846,533 of record NC_058096.1, read on the forward strand.
TCAAATAACCCCAACCAGCTTTAAAGGACACTGACTTGTGACTGTGATAATTTATCCAAACCTCAGACATCCAACTTTAAAATTATAAAGTGAGTCGTACATGCCCATGGAGCTTGGATAATTTGTAGTTTCCTCTTGCCTTTATTCATTATTAGAAAAAAAAATCAATAAGTAGAGTGGGGAAATAGAAAGTATATTTTCACTCTGACTACTCATCTCTTGTTTGGGTAGGAAAGGTTTTTACCAGTAGTCTAGACAACATCTCCACACAGATCGCTGTTGACTAAAAGAATATCTGTGTATCTATATATCACATTGTTTAGAAGTTTAAGTATTTCACTAAAGGTTACTTCTTAAAGAGAAGGAAAACATGTTGGGTAGGGCATGAATTGGAAGCACACAGTACAACAACAAAAGAACAGCAGCAATAGAACAAAGTCAAGCTTGTTTAACAAAAAATGCTTATTCACTTATTCAATTCTTAGAGTCAAAACTCTTTTCACAAAGAGGATATGTTGAACAAATTACAGAAGTAGAATTTTGAAACAAAGAGGCAACATTTGACTTCCCCAGCTTTCAGCACAGCTACCTAAACTATGCCTCAATTTCTTTAGGTGCCAGGGATTTCAGAATTTTGTGTACCTCACACACGCCTGGAATTTTCTGTTCCTTGCTTCAGAACGGTTTGCCCTATCTTGAAAAACACTGAGTTGAGAATTTAAAGAAGCCTTGTCAACTTTCCTTGAGATTAAGTACAAAATGTGTTAGATACTATTTTTGAAAAATAGGAAGACAGGAAAGAAAAATCACAGAACAGCTGTTCTTGAAGAGAAATAACAATGGCACATGATAATAATAACAATAATAATAATAACGGACGAAATTACTAAGGACTTTGAAATTTAATAACACGTGAGGTTCAAACATATTTGTCTCACATCCTCACTCTCCCGTTTTACCGGATTCTATCCTTTTCCACTTGGGATTTATCAGACAACCTCCCCATCACCCGCTACTCATCCGCTGAGCAGATGCGTCGACACAATGTGAAAACCATGCCTTCTGGTGCACATTTGATCACTAAAATGCAACCACAGGACAACTTAAATCCCACTACACTTGACCAGGTGAGCATCCTTCCATTTCTACCTATATTCAGGATGCTTTTTGCTGCCTTTCATGTAATTTCCATCAGATTTTAAATAACTATAAAATGGTTCATTCACCAGGCCTAGTGAATCTTGTGATTGCCTCTTTTTCCTTCGAGTCTGTTATGATGACTTCAGAAAACACTCTACTAATTTTACTCAATTGTCTTCATTTGAAGTTTAGATGTAGTTTAGCATGTTTTGTTAACAAATGTCGATCCTATTCATTGACCTTGACCTTGTTTTCAAACAATAATATACCGCCCACCTCTCCCTCTTTCTACATGCAAAACTTACTACATGAATTCCTATTTTACATTCTTACATGGGACCGGAGCAAAGAAAATCTTTTAAGTCTTCCCCGAAATGCAACAGTAGCACAGCTCTAAAGGAAGATAACTTGTACAAGAGAGTATCCAGGGAATTAAATGTCATAAATGTAATAACAACTTGGAGCTTTAGGTTATTCTAACCATGTTGCTGGTAATGAAAGAAAAATGTTACACCTTGGGCCTGGTAATCAGAGAACTTTGTTTAGTTCTAGCTTAAGAGTCTACGCCAAGGGGATCATTACCTATTAGCCTTACCTGATAGTAAAACTAATTTATTTTTAGAAAAATTATTAAGAAAGCACATACTGCTTTTAAAGTTTTCATTGAAGAATGGATCTAACTCATGTATGATTAAAGTAAAATGTACAAACATATTACATGTAAGAGAATACAACAAGGCTTGTATCACAAGGCCTCTCTCCTTTGGTCAAAATAATATATGGAAAAGAAAATGCTGGCAACAATGAAAGAGATAATATATGCATCAAGAGGAATTCCAGCTGCCCATATTTCAAAAAGAATAACCTTCGCTGTGTTGGAACAACCTGTGAACTCAAGGGTCTAAGAACAACCACCTGATACAGACTTGTTGACCAGACTACTGCCAAGTCCATCACTATTTTTCCTGTGTGAGCCTGGACGGACTTTTGCTTCAACCACCTAACAGGCAGCTCAGAGGGGGTGGGATAATATTTAACTGAAATAAATCGTGTAGGCAGCACTGGACACGACTTAAAAACTTCAGAGAACTATTTAAGTGTTTGAACATCAGCATTCTAAGCAGGCCTATGAAACTGAATTTAACATAAAGAAAAATATAATTCAAAATAAAGATATCAGAAAAGAAGACTTCATGAAATAGATTCACTAATACAATATGCCAAAAATAAGCCCTTCTATGAAAGCCTGGTTATCTGGTGTTTGGGGTTTGTATACTGCTGATGTGCTATGAATTTTGGTTGCCCTAAGAACTATGAATATTCCTGAAAAAAATCGGGGCCACATTTAAGCCATCCCTTGGGTAAGCATCGTTTTTTCTTCAGAATATGTATAAATATACAATAAATATAAAGAACAGAACTATTAAAATTACTTAAGCATAAACCTTTTTGAAGAATTACATGTAATAATTAATATGTGTATTTAAGTTAAGTAGAACTAATTGGAAGGAACGTGTATTTTTTTTTTTCTCACGAAGATGAGTAGTACAGACAAAGTAATGCAAGAGTAAATCTTTCAGTAGCAAAAGGAACAAGTGGGTAACACACAATCTTCATTTTGAATATCTGTCATTCCTCTGCATATAGATAATGGGGATCAAAATGCCAATTCAAAAACCTCACAATAAAATACCTTTTCCTCCCCCAAAACTATGACTAAAAACATCCTGACAGGGGACTTTTCACAAATGAGTATCCTAATTATGGAATTCAAAATCAGGACTGTATTTTCTAATACAAAGCCTTTCTTACAACGCTCTTTTCCGTGAAGCCTTCTCCAATGCCTGTTTCTAGGACATAGCTCAGTTCATCAGGAAAGGGCTTCCATCCTGGATTCACTGGGTTTCAGTTTAACTTATTAGACAAATTCAAGGCGGAAAATGTGCCTGTAATCAGACCTGCACCCCTAGATCCACCAGAAGGAGAATCTACACAGGCAACAGTTTTTGAGGCATTAAAAGTAGCAGCCTCAGGATGGTAAACACAGACTACGAACATTCACACTACATATTGTAAAGCGTTAATTGAAGAATGTTTATTTGGCACAGGAGCCTTTCCTTTTTTTTTGTACATTCCATAAGATGCTGGTGTCATGTTTACATGTCTATGCCACCTTCCAGCACTGCATTCTTCAAAACAGTTGCTAAATGCTTATAATTACCTTTCTTTCAATACCCGATTCATACCCTTAATTTGATCTATGATTTGGAACCCTCCATGCAGACAACGTATTATCAAGTAGATTACATGTCTTTTATGATGTTGAAAGACAGGAGTCGTATAGAAACTGGTTCCACTGTGGAAGGTTGTTATGGGGCACATGGGTGAGTCCACAGTTTAGAGGAAGTAAGTAGGGTACCTTTGACATTTTCTCATGTGGGATACTCACTTCTTCTTCGTTTTCAAGAAATACAAGGCTTGAAGTCATTCTTTCCTCTGACTGAACAAGATAATTAACAGAGAGATTGATCTTGGCCAAATATGGAATCAAAAGATGTACATAAACACAGAGGGGAGGCTTTCTTTATAGGAAAAATATTAGTGAGCATGTTGAAGATATAATAATTACTCACTATAAAGCAGACCTTCTGGTATAGATGTGTGATGTGGTGGTGTTAATAGGCAGTGAGAAAATAAGAACACCAAAAATGTTAAGGTTTGGTGAAATGGTCTCAGAGTAAACCCTAAGGACTCTCAAAGACCAGGCAAACATGAAAAATGCAGGAGTCTTAATTTCAATAATTCAAAGTAAAGCTTTATTTTTGAGTTTAGATCAAATTTGATTTCTTAGTATACATTAAACTAATGTATGAAGGTCACTACGTTAAAAAAAAAAAAAGCCCTTGTAATTGACTACTGTACCATAGGAATCTACAATTTTCCATTTCTTAAATATCAAAGGTAGTTCTTACAAAGACTTCTATTACTAAGGGAAGGAGGAGGGCATGGTGGGCCCACTTGAGGCTGGTCCACTTAAGGCTGTAAAAATCTGAATTCTCTCTTTAAAGCTTTTTTTAACAAAAAGAAAAATCAGAAGGAGCTCCTGGGTGACTTATGTCAGTGATACCTCCTACTCTTGATTTCGGCCCATGTCGTGATCTCAGAATCCTGGGATCCAGCTTGACACTGGGCTCTGTGCTCAGCCCAGAGTTTGCTTGGGATTTTGTCTCTCCCTCTGCCCCTCCCCCTGCTTGTGACCTCTCCAGCTCTCTAAAATAAATAAATAAATAAATCTTAAAAGAAAAAAAAGAAAAACAATAAGCCTGCATTTTGGGACATATGATATTATAGTGTTATAAAGTTATAGACTTAAAAGTATCTAACAGGAGCAAAAGCTCAGAATCATCACAAAAATGCTAAACACCTATTCATCTGTATCTTTGTAAGAATTTCCAAATAAAAAAATTTACTGATAAGGATGAAAAAATAACTGTGGGATCCATACTCAAATTAAGGGCAACCGTTTCTATTTGATGGAAGTTACTAATATTTTTAAAATACACATCTCATGAATTTAGTTTACCAAATATTTAGCCAGAGACATCAGAGTCTGACCATGCAGAATGCAGTCCACTACTCGATGTAACTTTTTTCTGACCAATTATATTTAATGTATTGTGCATTTTTGTCAGTAGGCATAGTTTTAAGATCAAGTAGTTACTACTTAAAATTTTATATTTACTTTTTAATTTTCAATTTTGAGCATATACAATAACTGTTTTGAAGTTGAAATTACGGTGTTTAGAACATTCGAAGTATGGTTATCATTCTACTTACTCTCCAACTTACCTCTTCTATCTACACTATTTTTCAACAAGGCATCATGTCACACACACATAGACACACACACACACACACGAGGGATTTGAGGGCAGACTATCAAGCGAAGATGGGAAAATGAGATTGTAGGAATGAAGTGTAGTAAGGACAAAGGCCTACCTAGAGTGTCATATATGAGACATTAGACTAATAGTTCACACTGGTTTCAACTCCAAAATGTTATTCGGAATTTTACAGATATATTCTCTCCTGATTCTTGATGCCTCTCAACTAACCAACAGGAAGTAGATAAATTCTCATTGGAGGACTTGAACTATAACTTATATTTTCTGTAGATAATTAGTAAAGGTAAGACATTGAAGAACTGATTTATTCTATGTGAGGATGATAAAAGCACATACGCCAAGAGTTTGAAATATATACGCAAAAATTTGGAAAGATGTAGCTGGAGTGTTAGGAAAATACCAGGCAGGTAGACTCTAGGACATAGTTTGCCTACTTGGCAGAAAGGCATGAAGAAATACAGCTGTTTTAGGAAAAGCTTATTTGTAGCTTTTAGTCCCATAAAAGGAACCTATCATATTAACTATTTTTCATATGAAGGAAGAACTGGAAAGTATTACCTTAAAAATCAGAGTCAACTAGAATTAGTATAAAATTTGTTTTCCATAGCCAATAGCATGACAAGCAGTGATAAATGTCATTTATTTTAGAATACTTTATAATGTTTACATAAAAGCGAGACTAAAATATGTCCAGGATTTGTTCAGAGGCAAACACACACTCCCTCCTCCCACGTGTATAATTTAGAAAAGAGAGGAATTTTTTTTTAAAAGAGAGGAATTAATCAAAAGCAGATTATAACCTCAAGTTAATATATGGTCATAATGAAAATTAAATGTTAAATTAGGTTTCCCCCAAGAAACTATAAACTAGACTATAAAGATTTTCCTTAAAAAAAGATCCAAGGGGCGCCTGGATGGCTCAGTGGGTTAAGCCTCTGCCTTCGGCTCAGGTCATGGTCCCAGGGTCCTGGGATCGAGCCCTACATCGGGCTCTCTGCTGAGCAGGGAGCCTGCTTCCCCCTCTCTCTCTGCCTGCCTCTCCGCCTACTTGTGATCTCTGTCTGTTAAATAAATTAAAAAAAAAAAATCCAGGCATGATGTCTCTCTGGTAAAAAAGTGATGAAATATATTTTATGACAAGTGTTAATATATAAGGACAAGGTAAAAAAAAAGGTATGATTTACAGTGAAGTCATACTAAATACAGATAATTACTGGACCTCACTAAAGTCATCTTGCTTTATTACAGTAGAAATTTTAGTTGTGCGCAACTCATTTTTTAATTTTAGAATCTTGCTAAAGTTTAATAAGTTTATTAAGAAAAAAATAGATGGTATTGATAGAAAGCAAAGGAATTGGGAGTAAGTCACATAGATGCATATGAAGTTCCAGGGTCTCTTGAGGGTTATCTGAAAGTCATCTGCACAGCAGTAAACACTAGTGAAGTAGCACAACAAATGTGTTGTGCTGAATTACTTCTTCTGGTTATCAAGGATATAACGAGTTTCCTGATATTCTTGCTTTGCATATAGCAGCGTGTTTCTGAACACTGGTAAGAGCAGGAATTTTTGACTACGGGAAGTCATTCATAGGACTCAACCACAGGTGACATGGTCCTAAGACAGTTCAACAATCCCCTCCTCCATTCCTTCACTGGGAAAATGAGCGCATCATTTGAGGGTGGTCAGATGGGGATTTAACCAAAGAATTATAAAGAGGAAAAAGAAATATCTAGCAAATTCTGTGTGGGCTACTGTGTTTATCCCTGTAGACCTTGTCACTTCTTTCACCAGAAACTTTTAGGTCCACACTTTCCCTTTCTCACAATGGGATTGTGACTTTTGTAATTGTTAATTACGAGGGAGCAGGTTACCAATATGGACAATTCCAGAAAAACGTCTCTCTTCTTTCCCCCGTATTAATTTTTGCACAAGGCAGTTTGAGGTGGATAACCACTGGGCTGAGCAAAGTCACCAGCGGGGGAGGTACTCTTGGAATGTGTAGAATGTGCATTCTTTTAATGCTTGGGAGGGGTGGCTGCTCTCTTCTTGGCTTCTACCCATTTTCACTGGTTTGGCTGATTCAGTAGGAAACAGGTATTACTTTCAAACACTCAGTGGGTTCCCTAACTCTTAATGACTGACAACTGATAGTCTCAGGGTTCTGGAATCAGGCTTTAAAGCAGAGCTAAAGATTATCCACATATGGTTTGGGTCTTCTCAATTTTTGTTGCATTTATTCTATTTCAAAATTAAAGAATGAAGTTGAGAGAGTTATCTGGTCTTGGTTGAAGTCTTCTCTGCGATGAGCAAGGCCGTGTACTTAGCACTGGAAACAGATTAATAAGGCAAGACCCCTTTCAAGGAACTGATATGTTCACAGCTTGTCCTTTATGAGCTTTTCATTTTGGGGGGCTTGGTGATTAATAAATATTGCATATAGACTCAAGCTAAAATTGGCATTTTCCTGTAGTTTTCATCTATTCAGTAAAATATTTTAATTGCCATTATAAAATACCACTCTTTCCCATGGTTACTTCCTCTTTTCAGAAGAATAATTTAAAAACTCTGAAAACTGAAGTAAATCTTTTTATCCAGTCAACTGGTTTTTCTTTAAGAGAGTTTTAAAAACAGCAGATGAACTTCCGATCAACTCATGCGCACAGCTGTTTTCTAGAACATTCTTGCGAGTCCCTGACTCACCCTAAGCCATCTTCATGCCATATTGCACTCCTACCCTCATTCTTCCACTCATCCATTCCTCTTAATGTGCTTAGGATAATTCTCTTCAGAATTATCTTAGGTTTCCAACTTGTGTAAATGACAACGACGACAATTTGGCCTAAGCAAGCCATCTGAAAATGTCACAGATTAGGCTCTATGCAGACTGCTGTTTGATACTCAAATTAATTTATAATATGAGCAATAATGAAAACTAGTTGGTCTAGCAATACTATTAAACACTTAAAATTTCATGAGTTTGCATAAGTCTTTGCCTACCTTTGAATCAGAGTGGTTGTATATTACACGTTCAGACGTAAAAGACTATTAAAAGAATATCAAAAATTACGGGGCACCTGGGTGGCTCACCTGGGTGAGGGTAGACTCACCTGGGTCCTGGGATCTAGCCGAGCCTGGGCCTCTCTGCTCAGCAGGGAGCCTGTTTCTCCCTCTCCCCTCTCTCTGCCTGCCTCTCTGCCTACTTGTGATCTCTGTCAAATAAATAAATGCAATCTTTAAAAAATATATATTAAAAATTAAAATAGTGCCAATGAATATGCACAATTTTTATTCCTTCTTTGGAAATCCCATGGCACAAGAATACATTGTTCTGTCAAGGCCCTTATCACAGTGTATTATAATTACTGTTTATCGTCTATTTTTCTGACTAGGCAGGGAGCTTCAGGAGGTCTTAACCTATTTATCTTTGGATCTCCAGCTCTGACATAATGTCTGGCATGTAGAGGAAGCTCAGCACAAATCCGCTGAATGAAAGAATAAGTGAGGAAAGACAATGCACTGGATTTCCCTGCTCTGCCCATTTACGGTGCCTGACCTCCTCTAGTTCTTAGTCTGCAGGAGTCTCAGCTTCCTCATCTGTCATATGGGTGAAATCAGGGGATGTAAAAAGTTTCCCAAGATACCCCGTGTATGTAAGCTATAAAGAATTATACAGGGCTTGGTTAACTGTTTTTTGTTTTTTTTTCAAGATTTTATTTATTTATGTGAGAGAGAATTGAGCGTGAGAGTGTGCACGAGTGGAGGAGGGGCAGAGGGAAAAGCAGACTCCCTGCTGAGCAGGGAGCCAGATGTACGGCTCAATCCTAGGACCCTACCCTGGGAGCCAAATGCAGACCCTTAACCAACTGAGCCACCCAGGCACCCCAGGGCTTGCTTCACTTGAGCATATTTTAGTTCCATCAGGGCTGATCAACTTACTGTGTATGAAACTCTGGGCCAGGTACTGGGACACCTGGCTCTTTTCCTGGGGGAGTGGAGAGTCTAGTAGGACATAATGCCACATGAATGAGCAACTGCTGGGCAAATTACATGACACTAGGTAGCATACTGGAGGTCTCTACCACAGACTCCGGAGTCTGGGAAGGATTCTTGGAGAATGTGCTGTTTAAGACTATGTAGGCCAGGTAAATATTTCAGACAATAGAGGAGAAGGTATAGAGACCTGGAAGGAAGAGAGAGTATGGTGTCACATGCATAATTAATCCTCAGATACCAATGTTTAAAATGGACTGTAACGACATCAATAAAGGAAGACATTTAAAAAATAATTTGATGGATCCTGAAATCCAACACAGTCGGTAGAAATAAGATAGAAAGGATTTTGATGTTTTGACAAGTTGAGAACCTTAGGTATCTCTCTAGAAATTTTTGCAAGGAGGGCTTCTTTTTTTTTTAATTTTTTTTTTAAATAAACATATAATATATTTTTATCCCCAGGGGTACAGGTCTGTGAATTGCCAGGTTTACACACTTCACAGCACTCACCAAAGCACATACCCTCCCCAATGTCCATAACCCTACCCCCCTTCTCGGAACCTCCCTCCCCCCAGCAACCCTCAGTTTGTTTTGTGAGATTAAGAGTCACTTATGGTTTGTCTCCCTCGCAAGGAGGGCTTCTTAAACTCCTCGTGTCCTACTGTTCTTCCAAAGATCATGTGACAATGCTTTCATAGTCTTTTACGGCCCATCTGTTTCCAAATTATACAGAAAAACATCTAAGTTAAATTATATTTTTTCTTCCATCACATAGGAAGTTTTCTCTTTGGAACTACATTTCCAAAAGTCTCTTAACTCATATAACCTTATTTATCACTTTGGTGATTTAGCAAATGTTTCTGTGGGAAAAAAAAAAAAAAACCCAGAATCCCATCTCCATGAGGGGAAAAAAAATCTTGTTAATAATGTTCCTGAATAATTGCATATGACTAAATTAGTTTTAAAAATCTGAAAGCGTTTCATCATTGAGTGGTTTCATTTCTCATTAATTACTGGTATTATTTGGCTTCCTTAAGGTAAAAAGAATACTCTTCACAGAAATATTTATATTGACAGAATTAGCAATTTAATGAATGTTTGTCATATTATATTGCTACTTATGATTAATTATCACATATCAGATGTCATATTAACATTTATGTTTTGTATGTTTCATGCCAATATAATAGTGTGAAATCTATTTTACACTACAAGTAAAGATTAACCCGTGTATTAAGGTCAGTCATCTTGAAACTGACTAAAGAAGAGGTGGAAAGAATGCCAGCAAATCAAAAAATCTAGGTTTGATTCTTTTTTTTTATCTATTTTTTTATTTTTTTAGGTTTGATTCTTTATGTAGCCATAAACTAGTTCTGTGGCTTCCAGTGGGTCACTTAACTTCTATTTTATTTAATAATTGTTTTCTTTATCCTTCTCATTTATGTTTTAAACAATGTGGAGACAACATTTGAGAGGTCTTTGCATAGAGACTAGTTATAAAATAGATACTTAAAGTTTATTTAAAAATATGGCTAAATCCTAGAAATTCCAGTTAAAACAAAACAACACAGACAGCCTTCTAACACATTATCACCATCTATTTCAGTACATGAATTCTAGACTCACAGCCATATCCCTGAGTACTATTTTAAGCATAAATGTAAATGATACATTTTACTGAATCATTGTTTATAGTATAATTAATCCTCAGATATCAATGTTTGAAATGGAAGGTAGCAACATCAATAAGGGAAGACATTTAAAAAATATTTTGATGAATCCAGATAGCCAACATAGTCAGTAAAAATAAGACAGAAGGAATGATGATGTTATGACAAGATGAGAACCTTAGATATCTCTCTAGAAATTTTGACTATAAATATGTTTAAAAGAACAATTTTATGGGCTGAGGGAAAGAAATATGCTACAGAATGATTCCCATAGTATTCACCCCATACATGAAATAATTCACTTTGCTCAGTTTGACCTACCTGAAATTACACAAACTACTCTCCCTGAAAAGAGCACATAGTAGAAAAATCTGGTGCCTTCATCATTGCTGAAAGAATTGAATGCTAATTACCTTGGAGGATAAACGTGGCTTCAAATTATATATTTATTATATGAGTTCTTAATTTTTCCATATCCAAATTTCCTAATGATAAGAAACAGCCCATTTTAATCAAATTGGCTTCCATGATGCTCCTTAAGTGCAAGAGCCACCCATATGGGCCTGGACATAATGATGCCACGGGATGACAATGAAGTTTTAGGCCACCATTGTCAGGACAGTCTTCTAAAAATAAGTAGCCATTTAAATGCTACCATATCTTGTTTTGCAAAATCTATCCTCACACAGCAAATCATCGTTTTTGGTGCAAAAGTTAGTCATAAAATTCTCCATTAGTGGTTGGTAATGGACCATAATATTACATGTTTGTAAAAAGTGCATTTGGAAAATGAAATGCTGGAAGTAATGGCCATGTAAGGAATATTAATATTTATATGAGATAACTTCGTAGGAAGAGATTTCCTTTTTACTGTCAACTGCCCTCACAGACTATTTTCCATTTTCTGGAGGAGAAAGCTTTGAAATTCCATCATTTGTCAAGCTGTATTAGTCCTCTGCTTTATTGTGTCTTAGCTGCTTTAATAGAAAAATGGGAGTGATTATAATTGTTAGCTTTACGATGGATGTGATAAAATAAATCAGAAAGGAGTTCTTGGAATGTTAAATATATTACAGGCAAACAATATTAACCTGTGTCTAAATCAAACTGAATGCTTACAGCAGATTTCCACCCTTCATTATTAACACACAAACCCTAAAGGGATGAATTTCAGGCAAGGTCTCAAGAGAAGATCTGGCACGTGTAACCGCACCTTCAACTTCAACATGAGGTTATTTACTTTCCCAATGTGGTGCCAGTCACGTGAGAGAGGTGTGCCACTTCCACCACGGTCAAAAACAACAAAGATGTTTCCACTGAAAATGAAGTGAACTAAAAATCACCGAATTGTACACAAAGAAATTCATCCCAAACCGTTTTCGCTCTTGTTTTAAAAGCAGTTTGTCTATGTAAAGAAAAATGTGATCAAACTTTTGAAGACCAGCTCGGATCGGATGAATGATGCTTTTAGGCTTCACCAAGTCATGAATAATAATCATAACAATAATAATGACCAGGAGTAGCATTGATTGAGCACTCACTATGAGCCAAGCCCCATTCCACTATCTCGGTTACTTCATTTGCCCTTTTCCACAACCTTGCGGTTGGCATCGCTTTACAACATAAAGCATCTGAGAGGCACAGAGAAGTTAAAGAACCTGTTTAGGGCCATACATCTCACAAGTGTCTCCAGCTCTGACAAACGGATACTGGAGCACACTCTGTCTCTGTTTGTTGATCCCCCTCTCCCTGAGCAGGGAAATGAAAGACTCATTGAAGGTTATTGCTCAGTTCAAGTGCTAATTACCAGACGCTGCCTCGCATTCCTAAACCACAGTCTGAAGCAGCCAGCTGTTTATTTTCAGGAACTGAAGGGGCCTTGAACATGACCATTCAATGGGTGGATAGCTCGTGGCTGTTCTTGGAACTTTGCTAGAACTTACACAGAAGAATACGAGGTTTCTCCCACTCGTGTGGAATAAGTATAGAATATGGTCTTAAGGCGCACCCAACCCAGCAGTGAGAAGCAAAATTATGCAATGTAAACTCTAAGATTGGAAAAAGGAAATCTTCATTCTTAACCTTAGTTTCCTCATCTATAAGATAATGGACCCTCATAACTTCCCTACTTTCCCTTCGGTTATTACAGAATAGAAACAAGGTTAACAAACATGAAAGTTGGACGCGGACAGCCACGAACAACACAAAACAGTTATGATTATGAAGTAAATTTGAAACTATCAGTTATTAGACAAACGAAAGGACCAGTGGGTTTGATGTCAAGGGTAGAAGAGTCACATGTCTGGGAACTTGGCCAGGAAAAAACAAAACCGTTTCAGTTTCAATTCTCTCTGGGCCTGCCTCTCAGAGTAGACATCATTACAACTCCAAAGCAAGTTACATGACTGCATTGTGGAACCAGAGAGTTCCTGACTCTTATAAGGATCAAAACTTTGATCAGGACGATCAAAAACTTTCAAGAAAGACTTTCAGTACGTGAGTCTATAGAAAAAGATGAAGTTTGAATGAGAGTAAGTAGAAAAGAGCACAAAAGCACTAACCTAGAATTCAGAACTCAGCCCAGAAGTAGTTCCACGACTTTTAGTTATTCCAGAAATATCCATCCTGTAGGTCTTCCCTGAGCCAATCACTGTGGATAAGAACTAAACTGATCAGACAGACATCGCTTTTCAAGTTGGGAATTCACAGGCCACTGGGGAGGCATATACTATACAATTACTTGTAAAAATTATGTCATTAAGGGGGGCGCCTGGGTGGCTCAGTTGGTTGGACGACTGCCTTCGGCTCGGGTCATGATCCTGGAGTCCCGGGATCGAGTCCCACATCGGGCTCCCAGCTCCATAGGGAGTCTGCTTCTCTCTCTGACCTTCTCCTCGCTCATGTTCTCTCTCACTGTCTCTCTCTCAAATAAATAAATAAAATCTTTAAAAAAAAAATTATGTCATTAAGGGGTTTGACTTCAGTTTTCTTGGTTTTTAAATGAGGATATTGGAGCAAATGATTGTCAAAGCCCCCTTCACTCTTACTACCTATGACTAATTGTTTTAAAAAGTGACAAACTCAACAGAAAATGAGAAATGCCAATGAAGACATGAGAGTAGAAATGCAAAAGGGCGTGCAACTTAAACGTTATCAATGACATATCCATGTGAACAGAAGGGATAAGCAGATCTTGAAGAATAAATGCAATTTTGCCACACATATAAGTAACTTAAGTGCTTTTAGACAGAAGGAACAAAATAAGCAAAGACTTCTGAGTTCATCTTTACCACATCACAATAGCTGCCACATATTGCCTTCTATGTGACAAGGAATTTAAAACATAATTTAAATCGTGCTATTTTTTTTTTTAATCCTATAGGAGCCCTACTATCCTAGCTTTAGATAAAGCTAGTGAGGCTTAAAGAGACAGCCCCCACAACTACAAAACGAGATTGTACATTTTTCTCTGCTTATGTATCTTACTGCCTTCTAGTCTACAACACGGTTCATGAGCGACTTTTGGGCATGGAGCCCCAGTGTGGGTGGATAACAGAGTAGTGGTGTATGGGTATGACCTGGAAAGACATGTGGCCAGGACACTGGTGGGGTGCCAGGGCATGGTTTATGTTGGTTCAGTGAAAACACACTGTTAAGTTCCTTAACGTCCTGTAGAGAAATACAAACTTTATTTAGTGTATACAAGGCAATAATGTTTTACAAAATATGCACTAGTCTTTGAGTAGGGACTTACAGAGAAGGAAAGGAGCTTTGGGAGATGAAAGAAAGCCAGAGACTTCAGTGAGGGTCAATGTGAAACACTGTGAAGCTGAGTGAAAGATCACACTTGGATTTGTGGGACAGTTTTCAAAAGAATCCAATTACCTTAAAATATCCCATAGTCTACTTTAAAATATCCACACAAACCATATAATACCTCTATTAGTTTCAAATGTGTTATTAAACAGTCAGAAAATAATAACAATATTGGACAGTACGCTATTTACTCATATGTTTATTAATTTGAAGAAACTTACTGAGTTACCACTATGTGCTAATGAATCAAACTCTGAAATAGAAAAATTACAGAATAGTATATGCACATAACATTATTATATGGCTAAGAACTATGTCCAAGAATAGGAAGATAAAGCAAATTTGTCAGGGTCAAAAAACAGGTTGCGCAGAGAGCAGGGAATGAATGCAATTCTTAGCAACCAAAGCACAGACTCTTAATACATTTTATTAATAAATTCTAACAAGTTGTTTCTCAGTTTGGTGAAAATGGGGAAAGGAAACAAACATTTTCTGAAAGCCCCCAAAAAGCAGTTCAGCGAGATACTTTAAGTTATCATTAACTTTTCACAAAAACACCATTCATTCTGTGGCCATATGATCCCGTAAGAAAGAGGGAAAATCTTAAGTCTCTGAAAAGACTGATTTAATGAAGGTATCAGGGTTCCAGCCTTGACTCCTAAGTGACTATGTGACTTTGAAAACAATCTCCTGATTTTTACGTGCTCATGTCCTTCTATAAAATAAAGGAAATGGGGCCAAGTTGACAGAACAAATTGCCCCATTAAGTGAAAAGATTCATTGTGTGTGAACACGTGGACGAGCATATGTGTGCCTGGTGAGACTTGATGGATGACACTGAAAGTCTCCAGGTCTGTGATTCTCAGCCCAAAGCTGCAAGAATAGGAAGGAACTTGGCGCTGATGAGCGTGGGGAGAAGACCCAGCTGGGAAGCTTGGCTCCCGCGGGGGTCTGAGCAAAACTGGAAACTGCGGGGGCAGTTGGGATGCTTGGGAAGGAACAGGTCCGGCCGTGAGAAATGGTGAGGTGACACATGGGGACACAGTGAGGGAGTTGCTGTCACCGATTGCTAGGCACCACGTAAAATTTTCACCGAGTCTAAGGCAAACACAGATCCAGTGTAGGTTTTGCGTGTGAGATTTATCTGGTGATAACAACTGTGCTAGAAAAGCTAACAAAGACGAAAGGAACTGACATGACAGATCATGTACAAAGCAAGGGATGATTTTCATTAACTCACAAGTGAAACTGCTAGAACCAGGGTATTCATCTTTTGGGGAAACTTTCCCTCTAGAACTCTCCGAAAACCGTCAAACTTTTGTCATTATTAATGCGAAGAATGCTTAGAACATCAGAGAATGCCCCCGGTAATGTCTCTGATATTTTAGCACATTTTTTTAGTCCACTGAGTTTTATGCTGATCTTATCAACTGGCTTCTACTTATTAACTGTCATTTGTTAAACTGCTTTGTTTAATCATGTGAGGTAATACAGCCTTGTACTTATTTTACTTGACCCTAACATTTAGGGGAATAAATTTATTTCCAACTTTCTATTTCTCTAATAGAATTGTTAAAATAATTTTGCATGCTTTTCCCTGTTATTTTGTATCATAAATCTTACTCTGGTTTCTTTATTAGCTTATACTACTCCCTTATTTAATAAGAGTGCAGTATACATGAAGAAGTGGGATAAGACACTTTATTATAGGAAAATGCCACCACAAAAGAGTTGCCAAATAAAAATAGAACGCTTTGTCAGATGACCAATGAAAACAATTAACTATCAGATGTAGGGATATTAAAAAAATTATTCCTTGTGAACTTAAAATTAAAATTTAATTGAGCACCTCAAATTTTTGTTTGCTTTCTATTTCTAAAACCCATGCTTTATAATGAAGCTAAGCAAAGGAGGTCTACCTTCCCTAATCCCAAAAATCATACACCAAATCTGTGAAGATCTACTCTGAAGGCTACAGTACTTTCAAAGCCAGCACAAAATAATCAGTATTTGAAAATGGGCAAGTTCACTATCTCAGCTCTCGAAATGTCTGACACCACCATGAAAGGAATAATAGGTGCTTAGGGCCAAGCAGGTAAAGATGCTCTTTCCTGGAGGGTGTTTAGGTTCTCATCCAGGCCCCAGGGATGTAGTGTGGCCTTTCCATAGATTTGCCGGACAGGGTCAGAGTCCTGGTTAATGGGTATGAGGCCCTAGATGCATTATACCATTGCACTTTAAATGCTTATGCTGCTTCCTCTCTGGAAGTTGCCCTGCTTTAAGAAACTATCTAATACCCTGACAAAGAACCGTGTCCAGCCTGCAGAAAAGAGGGAAAGAGAATCAAGTTCAAAACCTCACCAACTTTTGAACCCAGTTCAGATACCTCTATCTAGAAGATTTAAAAAAAAAAAAAAATTATTTATTTGACAGAGAGAGAGAGATCACAAGCAGGCAGAGAGGCAGGCAGAGAGGGGGAGGCAGGCTCCCTGCTGAGCAGAGAGCCCGATGTGGGGCTTGATACAGGACCCTGGGACCATGACCTGAGCCGAAGACAGAGGTCTTAACCCACTGAGCCACCCAGGCGCCCCTAGAAGATGGTTTTGGGGTACCATCTTCCCAGGTTGCCGGCTTCCGGAATAAAGCAACTTTCCCTTCCCCACCAAAAAATTAAAAAACAAAAAATAAATTCCTTCTATTCCTTAGAATGAAAATAAATTACAATAAAATTACTGAACATGCTTTCACCAGACTTGAGTGGCAGACTGAATTTAGTTTCTACAGATTAAAAAATAAAAATAACTTAAGCATGAAACAGAGACCCACCCAATTTTCTGTGAGAAACAAATGTAATGTCATCAATCTAATCCCTCAGGCATGGTGTGTACGCACTCAGTCAGACTGAAATGAGTAGCTTTATAAGAAAGGAATGTGTTAGGAAGAAATTACAGGACTGACCTAGCTTCCAGCGGCATCACCTGACCAAGATGATGACCAAGATAGGCCAACAATGAGTATTTTAATTACACTGTAGCTAATACCTTCCAGTTTCACACGAGCTAAAGTCTGCATTTCTCTAACTGCTCTTACCGATCTAATTAATTCAATAATTCATTTATCTAGTAAATATAATGTTCTTGCTTTTGGCATTTGGCTAGATATTAAAAAAGTGATTTATGTGCAGTAGTGGAGACAGATATTACGCAGAGAATTAAGCAATAAAAATATAAGCAGGATCTACCTACACAAAAGGGAGAAGGGCAGAGAGAGGAGGGAGGGAGAGAGACAGTCACAACAAGAGAGACAGAGGTACTAAAGAGAAATGCAACAAGAAGGGATTGTTACCCCCATTTTACAGATGGGAAAACCAATAAGAGTCTTAAGCATTCTCATTTCATTTGTATATACACAGTAGTGATACATTGCTTATGTTTACAAACCATGAAAAGAACTATTTCAGACATATGTAGAGGGACTATAATGCCAGAAGGAAAAGGTGAGACTTCCTGTCCACCATGACCTGGCAAGGAGAATATTTGAAATGTGACATATTCAGAATAAATGCAGGCAGCAAAGCCACAATGATCAGGAATCCAGGGAGAGGTCTCAGAGAAAATGACACCTCCCAGTGTTTCCTCTGCCCATGTAAATTCCACAGCTCTGGACATGTGGACTTTCAATAAGTGAACAGTAACTAGACCATTTCATATAGCAATGATGGTCATAATAATCATGTTCTTTCAACTCCTATTATCTGCTAGGTATCATGCTGGCTAAATGTTATATGCATATAATCTTTTCATCTTCACAAAAATTTTGCAATGCTGGTGCTGGTATCATAGTTTTTACCTTAAAGATGGAGATCAGAGAGCCCTTGTGAAAAGGTCAGTGTTTGTAGTAGTCGTTGACTCAAGACTTGCTATAAATTCAGGTGTGTCTCAGTCCAGGGCTGGAGTTCAACTCCTTTATTACTGGGGAGGGGGAACAGTCCATCTGTGTTGCAAGTTTAATGCACAGTGAAAAACCAAGCTATTTCGGGCACAGGTGACCTTTCTGAGGCCTCTGAAATCCTACCAGATAATGGATGCCTATGGAAATGGGTGCCTATACAGATGGAAAATCTGAATAACACTGAGAACTTTTTCAAACTACATCCACCTTCTATCTCATATTCCCCACCATCCCCCCCAACGCCCCCCCCCCAACTCTGCAGGTCCCTGAGTGATTAGTTTGAGAACCACTGTTCTAAGAGGTCTTAAAACTAAATGTAGGGAATAATAAGCAAGTGTCAAGCTAATATTTTTGGAGGAGGGTGAAGGAAAAACGAGGTCTTCCCTGAGTCCCTAGATTATGTAAGGAATGATAGATCCTTTCCAAATATTAATCAGTTAATCTCAAGTAGTCTGCATTGTTTATTATACTTCCATTTTTGAAATACTTTAAAAACAGAAGTAATCTTTTACGTAATAGAGAGATGTTGCTCAGTGTTTCTCTTAATCATTAAATAAACAATTTGCCACACAGAGCTGACAAATTCCCATTAGAAGTAAATATATTTGCTGTTTTTATGGCAACCTTATAGTATGCAATGTTTTAAAAAATCAAACAGAAGAGAACCCACTGAACTTTTGTCATGTGAATCTCTAAACTAAAGAAACACTGGTCCAGGAACTTTCTGGAAGAAACCAAAAGGACTGGCCAGTTCAACAAGTGGGGCTGAAGTTTCATTCTAGATGGAGAGGAGCAAGTCTTACTCTCCAATTTTGAAATGTGGGTACCTACAGCTTGCTTGCAGATTGCCAAGCCCCTGAAATCAGCTCCTTTGGTATAAGACATATTTAAGTCCTAGGATTTACTATTTAATGTGGTTGTAGAAAATAACAGAAACCTCTGATGCATTCTCTCACTTTAAAATAAGGACTAAGACTATTACTGTAGAGTCCATCCTACCTGATGTGTTTGGACCAGTGGTTGATGCATTAAACAAAAATACTGATCAGAAAGGGAAACGCATTAAAACACATTAAAACATATTAAAACATAAATACCTTAATTTTTCTTAAAACATATAAAAGTTCAATTTTCTAATTTTCCCCATATTTTCATGTCCTTTTATTGAATATCGGACTGGTGACAGTCTTTTTGTGTTTCATAAGTTGTACCATAATGCATCACTTTAATGGACCTGGTCATTCATAAGAAGAACATTTGCAAATGCACTGATATAATAAACTGAGAGATGGTTTAATCTATGTTTTTATGATTTTTTCCTATAATTTACAGCAGAATGTTCACAGTTAATATGGCAGTGATTTTAGCCATCTAATTTTATTGAATCCCTCCAAGAAATTATGCTATTCTCTCTCTTTTCTCAAACATATTCCCCAGGTTTAACCAATTAATTAAATTATACATATAATTTTAATTAAAATGCATATAATTACATATTATGCGATGTTTATTTAAAATTGTACATATTTCATTACGCATGTGAACTATATGATTTGAAATACATATGCGGAAGGATGGATAGAAAGATTTACAATGTTTGTAAGAAAAGGTTTCAATTCTATGAGGTTACTGCTTAATTAACTTCTGCCTTAATTAAAAAATAAGGCATTTTTAATGCTTAAAAAGCATTAAGCAGTAACCCAATGAAGTTATTCTTAACTTTTTCAGAAAATGATGGCCTACTATGATAAGCTGAGAAGAGCTGGGACTTCTTCCTCAGAAAAATAGCACAATCAGATACCGTTAGAGTATAGACATTTTTTTCAAAGGGCCCAGAGACTCAGCAGGTTCCTCCTATGCCTGCTATGGATCCATGATCCTAAATGAAGAACACATTTTTGTTTCTGTTTCGCCACTGCGACAAGGAATGTTGTTTACTTTCCAGTTAGGTTTGTGTTGATTGAGCGCTCCAGAAAGACTTGCAGGTCGCTGTAGTTTCTAATGTTTGGCTTCCTTCTGTATAAATTTTTTAAGGTCCCTTCAAATTAAATCTATACTCAAATAGGAGCAAAATAAGCAAACAAATAAGAAACAATAAAATAAAACAAAAATGAATTCCAAATCAATTTGAGTTTCCCAAGCCATTCTTCCCTTAAATCTTGATTTGGCTACAGAGGAAGTACTCTTAACCATTTACCACTTCCTAGATTATCTGGCATTTTCCACAGATGCTCTAGCATGCTAAATGCAAGTGTGTTACTTTCCAGAACTGCACTGTCCCATGCACTAGCTACTAGCACATGTAGTTATTTACATCTTAATCAACTAAAATTAACTAACCTTAAAATCCTTCAGGGGCACCTGGGTGGCTCGGTGGGTTAAGCCTCTGCCTGCAGCTCAGGTCATGATCTCAGGGTGCTGGGATCAAGGCTCACATCAGGCTCTCCGCTCAGCAGGGAGCCTGCTTCTGCCTCTCCTCTCTGCCTGCCTCCCTGCCTACTTGTGATCTCTCTCTCTCTGTGTCAAATAAATAAAATCTTTAAAAAAAAAAAATTCTTCAGTCACACTAGCCACATTTCAT
Organism: Neogale vison; assembly: GCF_020171115.1. NCBI lineage: Eukaryota > Metazoa > Chordata > Mammalia > Carnivora > Mustelidae > Neogale > Neogale vison. The sequence continues at coordinate 26,867,590 of NC_058096.1, forward strand.
ATGCTCAATGGCCGCATATGGCTAGTGGTTACTGTTTTGGACTTTGTAAAGAATATTTCCATCACCTCAGAAAGTTCTAGCACACTCAAATATTTCTACTTCCATCAAGTGATTTGTATGCTTGCAGGAAGTCCATTATGTTTGTTCCCAAATCAGTTTATGTCATTAGGTTAATATGCAATTGTACAATTTAGTTAAATATTATATAAAGCAATTTAAATATGAGTATAAAAGGAAAGAGAGGTGTCTTAAGCCTTAACATTTTGGAAAGACTTTATAAAATTCAGTCACTTCAAAAGTTGCTGAGAGTTGGGTAGCTCAATGGGTTAAAGCCTCTGCCTTCGGCTCAGGTCATGATTCCAGGGTCCTGGGATTGAGCATCAGGCTGTCTGCTCCGTAGGGAGCCTGCTTCCTCCTCTCTCTCTGTCTGCCTCTCTGCCTACTTGTGGGCAAATAAATACTGTCTCATAAATAAATAAAATCTTTAAAAAAAAATGCTGAGAGTTGGACATAAGTAAGGCAACTTTAAAAGATTAGAAACAATCATTAAAAAAGTAGGATTCTGCTCTCAGATTTCTTTGAAATAGTTTGCACTCTAAGACATTTGTGAAACAACTGAAATTAAAAATCAGGGTGATGCATTTTGGGATTTAGAAAAAAAGAAAAAATACTAAGATCTAATCAGCAATCCAAACTCAAAAGTAGTTCTTGGCTTACATAAAAATACTGGCAAATATATAATCAAGTTTTAAAATTTAAACAAAATGTGTTTGTATCCCTATGTAAATTTTTAAGATCCAGTTCTTTAAAAAATCTGTGTAGTATCAACAGCTGATCTCAACTGTATTAAATAGGAAGGTTTCTACTACGTACAGCAACATTGCAAACGTGAGTCTTTTCACTACTCTAAGCTCAGTGTTTTCATAATTGGTCATGTCATTTCTATTTGCCACATTTAAGTTCATTGGATTAAATTATATTGAAAAATTTATGGAGAGGAACCTGATCTAATTCCAGATATATGCATAACTGCTCTTTTAATTATCACATAATAAAATATAATTAACAACAATACTAGTTACTTTATTCTTGAGCTCTACCCAGTGGCCCAAGTCTAAGATATTATATAGAGATGAGAACCCTTGAACTTTTATTGCGTTCATTCTATTTAACCTTTTGATTTTCTCTGACTTCAAAATGATATCTATCGGGTGCCTGGGTGGCTCAGTGGGTTAAAGCCTCTGCCTTCGGCTCAGGTCATGATCTCAGGGTCCTGGGATCGAGTCCCGCATCGGGCTCTCTGCTCCGCAGGGAGCCTGCTTCCTCCTCTCTCTCTGCCTGCCTCTCTGCCTACTTGCGATCTCTGTCTGTCAAATAAATAAATAAATAAATAAATAAATAAAATCTTTAAAAAAAATGCTATCTATCCATCTATTTATAGCATCAATTACTTGAGAAATAAGAAGTATGAGGATTTGTTTCGCACATTGAGATTCAAATACAAATGGAAACCTAAAACTACATAGTACTGTTGGACTACTACAGTAGTACTGTAGTAGACTACTACTTTTCTTTTCTTTTCTTAAGATTTGAGAAAGAGAGAGAATGCACAAGCAGGGGAAGAGGCAGACCCCAATGTAGGGGCTGGATCCTATGACCCCTGAGATCATGACCTCAGCCAAAATCAAGAGTCAGATGCTTAACCAACTAAGCCACAGGGGTGTCCCAGTGCTACTACACTTCTTTTGTTAAAATAATGTCAAACTAACATTGCAATTAGTAGTTATTGCTTGATCAGTACATATTTTTCATTACTCGGCTAAATTCAAGGGAATATTTAGACTGTCATGGATCATGTGTGTCTATCTGAATAACAGCATCAACATAGAAGTGTGTAAGAATCCATCTTTTTCACACACCTTAGAATTACTTAGAAGTATCATACTACCAATTATCCAGGTCAACTATAAGAAAAGATGCTGTTAGGTTCATTAAAAGAGCAGATTTATTGTAATTTGCTATGATATGTGATGCCTTCATATCAACGATGGAAAACTGGTTGCCCTTGGGAGCCAAATTTAGGTTGACTGTTGAAGTCATTTTAAAATATCTTGAAATTGAGTACATCTTCTTTGGTCTACCACAGTCCCTACTACTTTCTCTTGTCTTCAGTCTGGCTCACTATGCTGCTGAGACCCTGACACTATTCAAGTTCGAGGTCCCTGGGAACAGTATTTTACATAATGATATCTTGCATATCTTATGGGGGATAAGGGCAGTTGACCTCTGAAGTTGGACTTAGTTATGGTTACTATTTCATATTAACTTTTATTCTTCCAGGCAACATAATGCTAACAGGTTAACCAATTCACAGTTCTTTCCTTTTTACTTGAGAAAAAGCACTAAGAGTGAGGCTATGGTTCTCTCCCCTGGAGAAGAGTTCTGAAGGAGGGGAAACACCATAGTAAATCTAGAATGCAGATAAATTTTTCTCTAGGCCTAGAAAAATAAGACTGCACTTCTACTTGAAAAGAAAAAATAAAATGAATATGGAGTTCATTTTAAATGGTACTAATTATATATCTATCATCTTTGAGTCTACAGATAAATTACTGTTTTTTGTACTCTTTCAAAAATAAAACCTTATTATCCTATTTCAATTTATTAAAATTTGTTTTATGATGCTACCTAAAAATCTATGGATAGCAAACATAATATATATCTTCTTGCATAGATCATTGACCTGGATAGAAATCTAGGCCATATCCATTACTGGTAGACAGGCTCTGACAAACATCGTTAAGCATTCTGGGCCTTGGTTTGGTCATCTGGAAAATGGGCTATTGATCTCTAAGGTTCTTACCATGTATAAATCTAGATTTTATGTTTAATTTCAATCAAGTACTATTTAAGTTCCTACTAGGTAAAAGTGCATATGAAGGGCGCCTGGGTGGCTCAGTGGGTTAAAGCCTCTGCCTTCGGCTCAGGCCATGATCTCGGGGTCCTGGGATCGAGGCCCGCATCGGGCTCTCTGCTCAGCAGGGAGCCTGCTTCCTCCTCTCTCTCTCTGCCTGCCTCTCTGCCTACTTGTGATCTCTGTCTTTCAAATAAATAAATAAAAATCTTTAAAAAAAAAGTGCATATGAATTACACAACTTACAAAGTAACTTCACTATGTACTACCTAAACATATAATAAGCAAAGGGATACATAAGGCTGAATATGATTGGGGTCAAGTAAGTATTCCAACTGTTCATAGTGAAGAGAAACAGAATTAGGATTTAAGAGGGATCTGATACAGGAGAGAAACATGTGTAGTTTATTTAAACATGCCATATAGAGCAGAGAGAAGTTAAAAATGAAGGTGTGCACAACACAATGCCAACTTAAAAATCAAGAACTACCATCGAACTTGCCCAAAGTTAAAAGTGATATGCCTAATTTCTCTTAAATTCTAAATTCCTAAACTTTAGAAGCTTGAAGAAGTCCATCTAAATTTAGAATTGCCCCACTGTATCACATAATGTTTTTGTTTCATTTTTTTGTTCATTCACCAAAGATTCATCTTATATGCAGGCCCTAGGGTAGGGAATTTGTGAATTTTGAAAAGACAGATACTTCTGTGCATAAGGGGCTTAAACTTGTAAATAATCCAGAGTAGCTAGTTTCATAAGTCACCCTCAGATGGTATACCACAGGCTCAGTTAGACCTCATAGACAGTGTTAAAAAACAAACAAACAAACAAACAAAAACCTCCTCAGCCCATAATGATATATTCTGAATCTCAGATAACACAGGAATTTACTGCCAAAGCACAATTTATTCTAAGGTGTGCATAGGTTCTCACCATTGCTCATAAATGATCTGAAGTTCTACTCAAGTTAAGAAAAAGGCACATACACTACAAAAGGTACAAAGGTAAGTCACTGACCCCTTGGGCACTTGGAGTTACTACTAATGGAAGTTAGAGAAAACTCTGCGGGAATGAAAGTTACAATGACTATGAGGATTCAAAATTGAGAAGGTCCTTAGACAAAGAGTAAAGAGTATAGGCTATGGGGATGAAGTGATATACATGAATCCCAAAGAACATGATATTATCAAGTAGCAGGTTTGTTTGGAAGGAGTAGTGGATGGTGGCAATAAGCAAGCAAGTAAGAGACAAATGCTCTTTTGGTGTGTCTGAACCTTCACCTAATGGTTTTTCATAGGCATTCCCTATAGGTCTTTTAGGGAGCTCCCATGAATATAGTCAAGATCAGTGACCTCCATAATTATCCCTGTATTTTGTGGAAGAGAAGGTAGGCGTGGGTATGAAGTAATGTTCAGGGTGGCAGAATACTGTATCACATCATTTGGGGAATCTTGGGGAATCACCTATGCTCGTGAGTCAGCATTTGATAACAGGGAGTAAGAGAAACAAAATGATTATTTACAGAAAGTGACTCATTTATTCTAATAGCATAGTCCATGTATTGCTGGACTGTTTCCAAGAAGGCTCAGTCCAACTGCCAAATAACTTATCTGATTTCCTCATAGTTCATTGAACTAATATGAATAAGAACCAATATGAGAACATTAACATGAACCAGTATTATGAACTAAATTAGACTTCTCTAGTATGATCCAATCAATTGCTTTGCAGTTGGTTCTCCTTTCCCTTTCTCTCTCCCTCCCTGTTTCTGTGCTTCTAACTCCTTCCTGTCTCATTCCACAAAGCATTTAAAGGAAATCAGCTACTATGAACATAACGATATATACGCAAGTCTCAAAACATCAGGAGAAATACTGGTAAAGCATAATTCACTGATATTTGTTTCCTCAATTTTCATACTTCTTTTGTTACCAAATGTGGAAACCTTGCTATATAGTAAAAATTGACACTTAAATTCTTACAGGAATTCTGCAATCTGCACAGTTGCTCCCTCACTGAATGCTAACTCTCTAAATGTACATTATTTCCCCAAGGTTTATTTCTAGATATTGATACCAGCAGTGGTCATGAATCTGGGTTTCTTTAAGATTATCCTATCAATTTGTGTATTTATCATCTGCCATTTTTTTCATAAAATATAGTAAGTTAAATAAGTTCCATGCAGTATTCTCACCCTCCAGAGGGGTTTTTATTTTCTGCATTGATGCTAATTATATCCTTGCCTTTCAGAATCAGTATGACTTTGCATGACTAACGCTTTTGATCATAGCTACATCTTTGTGATTTTTCAGCTATTCTTCTAGAATACCAGCTCCCTTTAGATAGGGTAGATAAGAGACCATGATTTTATGCGTTTGTGATAGCATTTTCATAAGCTTATCCCTAAACTGCACCTCATAGTTGATTTCTATGATATACTTAACTCTACTGTACCACATGGAAACAGGTATTTCTTGAAAATAGTATCCTATTTGGCCCATCAATAACACTGATTTGATCTCCAAATCTGTACACGAGAGTATTAGAATATACACACACACACACACACACAGGAAAGGGACTGCAGGCTCTCAAAAGCTAAACTACTAAAAAAGATTATTTATCACTCAGTTGTTAGTTCTTCCACCTGTATGTAGAACTCTTACCATTATAATTGTTTCTCTTTTCTAAGAGTATTTTCCTTCTGAACTCCTCATTTTCTCTGTCTCTTACTCTCTTGTCTCCTGACAAGACCAGTCTCCTGACTGGTCTTCATTATCTTTTGATCAGTCCTTGAAAAGATGTTTCTTTCTTAGAGACTACTAGTCTTTTACCTCTGCTTATGAATCAAATAATTTTGCTTGAAATCATTGGTATTCAGCTTTCTAAGCCCCCTGTGTTCTTCCTATGGGTGACACAAAAGTTCCTTCTTCACCATTGCTGGTAAATTCTAGATTCTGAGATATTCTGGGTGCCAGAGTGTTCTATAAGAAGCTTATCACCGCACTGGCAGGATCTTATGGTTCTTAACATATTTATATATAAAAATCTTTTCTAATGTATTCAATGTTTCACACTCAGAGTTTAAAGTTCCAATATCTATAACTAATCCTGTGATGGAAAGACGTTCTGTATAAACTAGCCACTGAAACTGATGGCAAGTTAACATTCTACAAACAGACGTTGTTTGCTTTGTATAGACAGAAAATTGTAAGTGCCTTCCCTTCAAACAAAAATGTGATCCAATCCTCAATTATACTCCATATATTTTTACTAATTTTTTGACACATTTCTGGTTGAGTTGTTTCTGGTACACGTGTGACTATACAAAAATAAAGGGAAGAAGAAAAGGGAGGCACACAAAATACCAAAAGTTGATTTATAAAGGTGATGTTGAAAGGAAAACCATTCATCTGGAAATCAAAGGATTTAAAAATTCAAAAGAAATACACATAATCTAAATTGAGGGTTATAAACTATAATGAACTTATTAATAAAAATGAGTTTGCTTTATACTTTTTATTCTAGAGAAAAAGCAATTCTAAGTTTTAAACGGTTTGTCTAGGATGAATGGACACACTCAACACAGTAAAAACAAAACAGAACAGGTATTACTGATGCAGAGCAGTGTGGGAATTAAATTTAGGCAAATTTTAGGACCAACAAACAATACTCAAATTTTTGACTACTGTTGTAATTCATTCAAATATTCAATAGAAACTCATCACAGGGTGAGATTTTATATTCCATTCATTCATCCAATAAATCTTATGTGTAAAGCACTTTAGGGGATACAATGAAAGATAAGGCATGGACTTTGCCCTCAAGGGGCTTACAGTCTAGTATATACTGGACAAAAAATAAACAAGCACATAGATAACCATAACATAAGGGAGAAAGTGATGTGTCATAAGAAAGACTCAGATAATGTACTATGATGTCATTGACACTAGAAGACTTTTTTTAAAATTCCAGTGTCTAAGTAGCCAATAAAAAATTTAAAAAGACCAATGATCAGTTTGTAAAATTGAGAGCCAAATTTTGTGAATCTGTGACTGAAAAATTCAAATATCAATGTGGTTTAAGTCACTACTCACCCATTCTTAAAAATGTTTTCTCATGGAGTAACAACCTATTAGAAATACCAACTTGCCAGTATTTATAAGTAGATGTAAATGGAATAATCTGGTATTTAGGGATAAAAGGCTCATTTTAATGTAAGAAAGGCTCAAACTGATTATCCAAAATACTCATGACACATTACCTTCTTGCACAGAAATTGGCTCAATCAGATAAAAGTGGTGAAGTATTCCTCGATGGCTCAAGTGTGCTCCAAGGAAAGCTAGAAGGTTGTACAGTTAACTCCCAGGGTGTAACTCTAAACCATACAACCTACTACCTCAACCCGGATGCACACAGCTTCCAATGTTGCTTCAAACTCCTTATCATATCTTCAGTCAGCTCCTCCAAATATGGCGGCCATATACCTATGGGCTTGGCAAGGATGTAGATATAATATTCTAACATTTCACCAATAGACTTAATATGTGTCTACTAGGATTATCCTAACCTCTTGGGTTTCCAGCACAGGTTATACAAAATGTCCCCTGACGTCTCTCCTGACATATAGTTCTACTAGCAATTAATAGTATTAAAAGCCAATAAGCATTCAACTTCATTTAAGAGAGCTCAGCTCAATAGTAATACATAAATCCAGTTATAGCTTTTAATTTTCTTATTGAAGCTGATGAGGTGTACTAACCACTACAATGTGAACTTAAGTTTCTGAATCGTTTCTATTCAGCTCTTGTTTCAAACCTTCTTATAAAAAATTCAAGTTTCTTAAGTAACTTACTGTACTTGGATTCCAACTTTGAATGGCTATGCTATAAACCCTTCCTAGAGGTCAACAATTGGAGGTTGCCTCTAAAGACCAATGACGGTTAATGTACACTTGAGAAACAAAGGAAAATATAAAATACTTAAAAAGTAATCGACTAAAGTTTAACAGGAGTTTGGCTGAGATATTATTTAACAGCATTTGGCTATAGCATTTTGTTAGATTACCACACTGACACAGACCCATAGAAGCGAGCTTGCGCAGTCCATTTCACCACAAGATCGGATCTACGGGTTTATGCCAATGGGCAACATCTCACTTGGGCTTTCTATTAATGCAGAATTTGTTGTAAATATCTGACAAAATCAGATGAAAATATTAATATTGATCCTTCACCATTAATATTTTTACTGCTAAAATAATCTTAGTATGCATATTCCCAGTTAAAGGCCTTCATGAATATTCTACACTAAATACAGGTTTATATACATGAGAATTTAAAGAATCGAATACTGAAATATTTTTCACAGATTACTTTTGTTTTAATGGGGAATATTTTGGATTTGGACTATTCTAATTAATAATGAGTTTTAAAAGAAAAAAAAGGATCCATACATGCATGTATGAATTATGTAATTGTGAAGCATGAATGTAATATTACCAGCCTATAATTAAGACCAAATTAACTATTAAGCTAATTGTGTAAGGCTCAGACTGTGCTTGTTTTAACTCTTTTATAAAACCTCAGTTAGTGATTTTAAGGAATGGGTAACATTGTAACTTTCTCATAAAACAAGTAAGATCTTGTTGACTAGACAGAGAACACAGGAAGTCACTAAAAACTCTTAAAAGTATACATCTGTGTCTATAGTTGGAATAATACTGAAATTAACAATATTTGGATAAATATTATCAAAAAACTAAAATTAATGACATTTTAACAACATTATTACTATTAACAGTGTTACTACTACTACTAAAATTTATACTTCAGATCTACTGTATGGAAGATCTAGCTTGCCTCTTAAACACAATAAATTTATTTTTTAAAAAGATATTCTTAAAACATAACATATAGCTACTTACAACTCTTACCTGGTCAACGGGTTGGGCAAAAATAAATTGTTATTAAAAAAAATATTTAAACCACCACACAATAAGCAAACACACAAAGAATAAACATAAAGCCAGCCACATACACGTTTTTTTAAGATTCTTAAGCTCAACAGAAACAAAACTGTAAGTTGTACAATCATTAATCGTTTCACTCATATCCAATATATTTAGCATTTCTAAACTATATCTTCATTGTGAAAAATAGTAATACTACATAAAAATTACTTCGTGTTTTTGCATGTTTTGAAATAAAATAAAATGTGTTTTATAGACATTATATAGATAATGTGGTCTATGTAAGTTTTTACCATTATTTATTTTCTAATTATTCCCATACTTGCTAAAAACTGTAGTAAAAAATCAACAGTCATAATTGCATTCAATTATAGTAAAAATATCTTAACATGTATTCATAAACTTAGATGTGAAATAAAAAGCAACATTTGTTTTGGTTTTATCATAACTATAAGAATGTGTATTTTGGTTTCATTCTCTTATTAGGTCATATTTTTTAAAAAGCACAACTTTATTGCCTCCCTCCAGATTTCACTACCTTTTTTATGGTACTACAAATGAAAAAATATATTTTTTCTTTTTCTAAATTACTTTCTAGTCAACCGTTACATGAATGGATATATAGATATATGAATGGATATACAGATACATAATTCCAAGGGACTCAGACTGCACATTGATCATAAACTCAGACAAAAATTTGTCACAAAGGTAGGTAATAGTACAAATTCTCAAGCCATCAATGAAAATCCCAACAGATAGATCCATAAAGACTATGAAACGAATTCTTAGAACTAAGCACAGTCAACACTGTTTTTTTTTCTTTAAAAATATTAAAACAGCAATTGCTCTTTTGTTTTTTATTTTTACCTGAGATGATTTTCTCCTATGATCACCTTCTTCACTTCTCATATCCATTTTAAGTTTTTCCCTAAAACAACCACAAAAGGAGAAATATCAGACAATTGCTTGTCTAGGAGGATCATCTGGCTGGATGGTGGGAATGAAGGTAGATGATCGAGAAGAAAACACAATATCAAAATGGGCAAAACCTTTTAAAGTATTTTTTTAAAGGCTTGGAAGACTCCTAGAGCCCCACCCAAGGCTACTCATATGACATATAATGTGGTTTCATAGTTTGCTTTTACGCGTTCATTTTGGTTGGTGTTGTTTTCACAGTCACAGTTTTGAAAGTGAAAGGAGGCATAGCTGTTAAAGAAGCGACTAGGTTTTGCACAATGAACTAGTGAAAGCTGAAAAGAGATTTGGATTTGGCATGGAGCTTAATAAGATAATTAAGAGTGTAGAGATTAATGGCTCCTAAAAATAACATTTAAAATAATGTTTTTCAACTAAAGGATCTTGAAACATGAAAACAGGTTTATAAATGTTAATTAAGCCTGTGAAAGTTGACGTTCCATTAGCTGAGGCAGCATAAAGGAACAAGAGCTATTTCTTAAATAATTAGTGAACAATAACCGATAAACTTAATAAAACGTTTTATTTGAATGTTATCATATATAGGGTAATTGTAATTTCCCATAATTCTTCATAGAGTGACAAAAAAAGGAGGTAGAAATCATCAGTACTATAATATTTTCTGTTTCCCCTACATACTTCCAATATGATAAAATATGATTTTAAAAGCACAACAGTTTGCTCAAAGTTTATTCTTTTCATGGAGAATATTATAGCATCAATTCTTAATATGCAAATTAGTCTTCATTTATACATGCTGTATTTTTAAGAAGCACTTTCTCTTTTTAACAATTTTTAAATATGTTTAGAAAGAGTTTTAATCGAAATTAAAATAGGTGGAATACATCTGCTAATCCTTTCCCATTGAACCAGGCAAAACTGGTTTTGTTATAAAATGCTTAAATTACTTAGCAATTTACTCCTGCAAATAGACAAAATAATTAGAATGCAATGCATTTATCTGCTGAGCCAATCATTGCTTTAAACTTAAAACAAGTTTGTATGTACTTTTTCCACTGAAATACTTAATGGATATTTCCTACGCTCTCTGCAACTGCCCTAAGACAAATGCTTCTTTTAAAATATATTTTAAAAGAGAGTATTATTGTGGAACAAGCTTCTTTTCTACTTAGCAACTGAGAACATGATCTTTTCATCACTTCGGTTATACTAAAATCCTGGTAAAGAATTTAAATACAACTTCCCCAAACTAATTTTATTTCTCACCAGTTTACTGTATCTCCTAATATGATCCTTTTTTAGAAGTTCAAAACGTTTCTTCTTTCACATTTCGAATTATGAGTCACAGCAAATAAAAGATTTAGTTTCTTTAAACAGCTAGGATTAAATGTTCACTTTTCTTAGATAGCAAAAACTAATACTGTACACGAAAAGCACAGATAACATATTAATGTCTCTCCAGACTTCGACATATAACCCCAATAAAACATGTACCATCTTTTCCATAGGCATTTTTCTATTTTTACGTAAGTTTCTATTCTAGTCAGGATTAGAGCAAGAGAGCAAAAGGAAGAAGTTAATAAGAGTAAAGTGGGTGATGAGCTAAATAAGAGTACATTGAAAGTTCAAGGATCCCCTTTTATCTAAGAGTAGGCTTATTAAAAAGAAACAACAAAAAAAGTTATACCTGATATGAAAGGTGCGATTTCACCAAGTGCAATACATTGCTAATTATGCCATAGTTTTGAAATAATAAAAATAAGGAAGGCTCATTTGGTTATGGTGCCTTACAAAGCTGCTTTACAAAGCCCGATGTCTCTGTAGGTATACAAGCCAATGTTTGCTTTTTTTTGGTTTGTTTTGGTTTGGATTTTTGTTTGTTTGTTTTTGTTTTTGTTTTTGAGCAGGAGCGTCTCGTTTTTTTCAGCACGCTTGCATGGAGTAGGACAAACTCAGATTTTTTTTTTTTTTTTTTTTCTCTTCGGGGCTCCTGTTATTTCTTGGAAAAAAGGATCAGGGTGCTTGTCTTCTTTTTCTTCCTTCTCGGTATTCCAGGCACAAAGCACTGCGCAGAAGCTGCACCAATCCTTGCTGTCCCTGGCAGCGGAATGGTAGAAGGTAGGAGAGACCAGGAATCCTTCCAGGCTGAGCTGACTTTAGAAATGAGGATTGCACACGTTTGTCTCCTGAACCAAAAGGGTGAGAAGGCAGGGTGCCAGTTTGCTACACGGCTGCAATGATCTCATGCTCAGTGCTGCGGCCGTCCTGTTTGCCCTGTTCAAATGCCTGTTCATTATAAACCAAAAAAAAAAAAAAAAGTACTTGGATTCTTCATCAAGCAGAAAGGGTATTAACATTAAAAAAAAAAAAAAAATCAGCAGTAAGAAAAGCCAAAAAACAAAAAGCACATACAATTTTAGGATTCACTTGTTATGCCTCAATATTCTGTTTATATTTTTCTTTTTTTTTTTTTTTTTCCTATTTAGAGATAAGCAGCAGAATTTATCAGGCGTGAAAGGGACAGCCTCCTGGTGGCCTGCCAAAAACCCAGAATAAAGGCGAAGTTGTGCTTCAAAGCTCAGTCGCTTGCTGAGTCTGGCTAAAGTCAAGTATTAAGATCCACCATTTTCTGAGCCATGCTAGAAAAGAAGAAAAAAGTCAGGACGGTTGCTGCTTTCCAAGTCTCCGTTGGCACCATCACAAAATCTCAGTCGTAAGGTCACATGATTCTCTGCCAAATGTAGAGTGCATTCCCATCAACCATTCTGCTGATACTGCGAAGGCAGCTATTGTCTCGTTTAGACCCAAAGTTCAGCCCACTCTTCATTGAATTAGCTGAAAAACGCATCACCTTTGGGGGCTGGGAGTCATGGAAACGTCTACCTGGCAAGCTGCCCACTTTTTCTGCCCATCAACCAGAGATGGAATTGTGCTGCCTAATGCAATGATGACTTGGAATGTGAAGACTCGTCCAAAGTGAATCTGATTCTTGCAACGCCTGTTTCAGTTTGCACAGAAAACTCTGGCTTCTTTTATTTAAGGGGGGGGGGGAATCTTTCCTACTAACTGTAGCAAATAGAGGTCTGAACATGCCTACTCTGCAACTTGATTTCACAACACACCCAAATGGTTCTCAAATGAAAAGACCGAAGCCCTGCAAGTTTTCTGAGTTAAACGCATCCCTTCCTCCGTCTCCTTTTTTCTAACTAGTAAATGCAACAAGCTCAGGACATTTGTTGTAGTCTCTCACATTAAGGTTTAAAATCTGTGAGATTCTTCTCGCTTTCTCTTACTTTCTGATTTTATCTGGCACTGATTTTGTACTGCCTGGCCACAAAATCCACCCGCAACAGTAGGGATGCATTATAGCCACCCCCTTCGAAGTGGTCCCTGGAGAGAGGCAGTTGTCTCCTCGACCACACAAAATCTTGCAACTGGGTTCTGTGGTAATCCTCATCAGTACCTAGCACGGCTGCTGTGGAAGTTTGCTGAGAGTGACTCATGTAAGAAGTGCTCTTTCTGTTCCTTTGCTAGCTACAGTTTGTCGGTTTGGCACGAAAGATGCCTTGGAAAGATGTAGGGTATGTTATCAACACCTCTTAGGCAATAAAATGAAATGGCCCCCCCGCCCCAGCGAATTTCCATTCCAGCAGGCGACGAAAGTGTCGGTGGACGAACATTTCCAGACTTCCTAACCAAACTATAGTGAATTCAATCGTTCACCATTACTTTAAGCAGACTCTAAAGCCAAACGGGAAAGCAAGTATTATGATGAGTATTTAAACCAAACGTACTCAGGGGTACTAAGAAGAATCACGTTCTATTACCTGCATTTAAAAACGGTTCAAGGATGGGAGATCTGTATCTCAACTATCGTTACTTGCAAAAAATTTAAAATTATATTCAGGACTTCACAAAATGATGGACTAACATTACCCCCTGCCATGTATGCATGTCCACACATTGCAAATCACAGGACAAAGATTTTAAAAGATCATCAAACCATGATTAGCTTAAAAACTCATCATACCCCACCCCCCAACACACACACATAAAGATTCCAGGATCTAGGAAACGGACTGTAAAAACAATCTGTGGTCTTTTTGTGTCATGTTCTTTAGGTCACTTTCTTTAGAAGTGACAGGAGCGAATCTGCACGGGGGCACACACATACACATACGGGAACCATTCTGGTGTCCTCCCCATTTGTAATTCAAAATTCAGACAGTGCTACACCATAAAGCAAAAACTGACACGTGTGCTGAAATTAAAATTGCTTTATTCTAGATTGCGGAATTCTGGGCAAATTTTGCTAATGCCCTAAGCACATGCTTAGGGTGCCCGGTGGGAATCAAGCACAGGCGGCAGACACATGTGTCCCATGCTCCAGCATAGCAAGAATAAAGGAGATAAGCTCTCATAGAATGAAAAATTTAAATTTTCATTTCTCATCCCCTTATTCAGCAGATATTTATTAAGAACTCATATGTGGGTTGGCCTTGTGACAGGCACAGGGGAACAGCAATGAATCACGTGAACATGCCCCCATGCAGAAGTCATTCAATGAGAATTTTCTAGTGAAAAAAGCTTACTCCTGAATGTAAGAGTTGCCATAAAACACTAAAGGAGCATTTATTGTTGATAAAGTAGTCAAGAAACAAACTAGTAGAAATTGGAAAGTAGAAATGAAATGGATATTGAAAAGTACATTACAGATAGACATGGGTTCTTTGTCTCAAATTTTCTTCTTAATGGAAAATTTATTAGGTAATTTTTCTTAACTCTGTTTAAGTTTCCTATAGAAAACAGGGCAAAAATTGTATGCTATCCTGCCAAAGAAAGAAAAAAGAAAAAAGAAAAAAAAAGGAAATGGGAGAATTCACTTCCAGGAAAATGTAGTAGACAGTTTTTCCTAACCTTCCTGCTAGGTGCAACTAAAAACTCTGGACATAGTACATAAAACAAACATCAGGAGATTCTGAACAATAGAGAGAAGAGGATAGAACAGCCAGGGACTTCAGAACCCAAAGAACAACACTGAGGTGAGTTCCCTGGATTTTATTTTTATCTGATCTATCCAAAACTTGGAGTGGAAGAAACCAGCAACCCAGAGACACCAACTGGTGCAGACCAGAGAAGACTCAAAAAAAACCTGTTCTTTGGTGCCAAAAGACCAGGAAAGGAGCAGCCTAGAAAGACAGAAAGCACTGGGGCAATACTACTTTGCTCTAGTCAGATACCACACAAACAGCCACCCCCATACCTGCAAAGGCCCATTGAAAAGTCTCCTGCAGACACTTGGTAGCCTAGAACAAAGCATCCCAACTTCCTCTCCCCAAACATAGAATGGTGTAAGGAAATCTGAGTAGGAAATTGGAACTTTAGTCCCTGTCAAGGGATAACAAGTTCCCTACCCTAACCCAATGTAATGGCAGTGGAGCTTACATAGGGATCCTGGACTTCAACCTGAACCCGACAATACTGAGGTGACTTTCTCCTTCCTTACTATGGCTGCATTAGACAGAGGAAGCCTAATGGAGGTCCAGGACATTAGAAACTGTCCAACCCTACAATTTCCCAACCTGTAAGGTGACAGCAGAGGCCATGACGGGGTCAGTAACAAACCACTGATATCCTACCTAGCTAGGAAGGTATCAGTGGAGGCCTCCTGGGGAATAGGAACTCTCACCCCCGCCCAGCAGGAAAATAGAGCCTTCCCACTCAGGTGTCAGTGCTATACCTGGCAATGACAAGGTTTACCCCCTTTCTCTGCTGAAGTAGTGTCAGAGGAAGCTAGCTAAAATAGAAGGTTTAAATAATATCCAGAGTCTCATAATACACAAAAATGTCCAGGTTTCAATGGAAAATCATTTGTCATAAAAAGAAGCAGAAACACCTCAAACTGAATATAAAGAGGCATCAATACTTTTGAACACCAAGATAAGAGAAATTTTAGAATTATCTCACAAAGATTTTAAAGCAGCTATCATGAAAATGCTTTGATGAGAAATTATGAACATTGTTGAAACAAGCAAAAAACCTTATCAAAGAAATAAAAGCTCTCTAGAATAAGCAGATAGAAATTTGAGAACTGACAAGTATGATAACTATGATAAATAAAAAAATGAAAGAGGCAAAGGAAAGAGCCAGTTAAAAAGGAGAGAGAACAATAAAAATGATCCAATCTGAACCACATAGAGAAAATAAACTTAAAAAAAAAAAAAAGTAAACAGAGACTCAGGCAACTGTGGAACTATAATAAAAGATAAAAGATTTGTGCCATTGGAGTCCCAGAAAGAGAAAGGAGAGAGGACAAGTCATAAAACATGCTAAAAAAATAATGGCCCTAAACTCCCCAAATTTAGTAAAAGGCATGTAGATTTAAGAGGCTGAGCAAACCACAAGCAAGAGGAAACCACAGCATTCATAACCAAAACATATCTTGGTCAAACTTCTGAAAACTAAAGACAAAAGAAAAAATCTTGAAAGCAGTAAGAGAAAAAATATAATCCTCTTTCAGAGGAAAAACAATTTTGGTAAGTAAATTTCTCATCAGAAGCAGGGAGGTCAGAAGTAAGGAGTACAACATTTTTAATGGGTGAGAGAAAAGAACTGTCAATCCAGAACCCTATGTCCATAGAAAATATCCTTTAGGAATGAGGTGGAAATCAAGACATTATCAGATGAAGGATGAATATTAGAACTCTTCAATAGTAGACCCACCTTGAAAGAATAGTTAAGGAAGCTGTCTAAACAGAAAGGAGATGATAAAAGAAGAATCTTGGACCTTTAGAAAAGAATAAAGAATTCAGTAACAAAAATATGAGTAAAAATAATAGACTTTCCTTCTCTGAGGTTTTCTAAATTATGTTTGATGGCAGATACAAAAATTTAAAAATGTCTGATGTGGCTCTAAGTGTATGTAGAGGAATCACTTAAGCTCATTATAAATGGGTATGGATAAAGGTAAAAAAAGGGAGGTAAATTTTCTGTACTTCACTTGAACAAGTAAAATGAAGACACCAGTATACTGTGATGTTATGTATATAAAATCTAATACATAAAGCAACCTCTAAAAAACTACACAAAGAAATACACTGAAAAATACTAGGAAGACAAAATTCTAAAAATTCTAAAAAGTATTTAAATAACACACAAGGAGGCAGGTGATATGAAAAACAAAGAGAAAAAAAACATAGACTCAACTGGCAGGCTTAAGCCATAACATATCAATAATTAAATTGAGGGATACCTGGATGGCTCAGTTGGTTAAGTCTTTGACTCTTGATTCAGCTCAGGTCATGATCTCAGGGTCATGAGATTGGGCCCATGTGGGGCTCTGAGCTGGGCATGGAGCCAGTTTAAGTTTCTCTCTCTCTCTCTCTCTCTGCCCCCACCTCCACTCTCTCTCTCTTAAAAAAAATTTTAATTGAATGTAATACGTCTGGATACACAAATTAAATGACAGAGATATGCTTAGTGGATTTTTAAAAAATGTGGCTTAATTATCTACTGTCCAAAAGGAATGCAATTCAAAGACAATGATATACACAGATTTAAAGTAAAAACATGGAAAGAACATATGTTTTTACATATATGTACACATATATACATATATAAATATGTTATATATATATTTATATACACATATATGTATTACATGTAATTCATACACATTATATCTATGTCTTATGCAAACATTGATCAAATAAAACAGGAATAACATTAGTATCAAATAAAAGAACTTCAAAGCAAAAAATTTACCAGAGACAGAAATATACATCATTAAATGATAAGAAGGAATATCCAAGAAGAAAACATAACAACCCTGAATGTGTATACACGAAAGAGCTACAAAATGTGTGGAATAAAAACTGGTAAAATAGAAAAAAATAGACAAATCCATGGTTATAGTTGTAAACTTCAACATACCTACTACAACTGACAGAAAATTAGCAAGCATATAGAACTTAATATCATCAACAAACAGGATCTAATTGATATTTTTAGACCATACACCCAACAATAAAAGAACTTACATTCTGTTCCAATGCCCAAAAATATATTCCAAGATAGGTCATATCCTGGTCCGTAAAGCAATTATCAACAAAACTGAAATCCTACAGAGTATGTTTTCTGACCAAAATGGAATCAAACCAGAAACCAATAATAGAAATACAAAAGAAAAATCTCTAAACATTTGGAAGCTAATTAGCGCACTTATAAATAGCCATAAATCAAAGAGGAAATCAAAGAAAAATGCACTGAAGAGAATTAAAATGAAAATAGAACATAGCAAAATTTGTGGGACACAGCTATAGCAGTACTCAGAGGGAAATTGATAGTACTAATTGAATACATCAGAAAAGAGAAAAGTCTCAAAACAATAATCCATACTCCAATCTCAGGAATCAAGAAAAAGAAGTGTAAAATCAAGTAAAATAGGTAAATATTTTTATTTTAAAAAGGTAAAATAATAATAATAATATTATTATTATAAATAATAAAATAAAATAATAATAAAATAATAATAGTATAATAGCAAAATCATAATAATAACAAAATAATAATAATAGCACAAATAAATGAAATTGAAAAACAGTAAAACAGTAGAGAAAATCAATGTAGCCATGAGTTTGTTCTTTTTTTTTTTTTTTAAAGATTTTATTTATTTATTTACAGAGAGAAATCACAAGTAGATGGAGAGGCAGGCAGAGAGAGAGAGGGAAGCAGGCTCCCTGCTGAGCAGAAAACCCGATGCGGGACTCGATCCCAGGACCCTGAGATCATGACCTGAGCCGAAGGCAGCGGCTTAACCCACTGAGCCACCCAGGCGCCCTTGAGTTTGTTCTTTGAAAAGATAGATAAACTTCTTGCCAAGCTTTCAACATGACTGACAAATAAAAAAGAGAAAAGACACAAATTGCGAATCAGGAGTGAAATAGGCATATCACTACAAACATCTAAAGACAATAATGGAAAACTACAAGCCCTAAACACAGAACTTAGACAACTTAGATAGAGTGGACCAATTGTTCAATAATACAAATTACCTCAACTCACCGAATATGAATTAGATTATTTGCATAACCATGTATCTATTAAGGAAATTGAATTTGTAATTTAAAAACTTTCTTAAAAAGAAAACTCCAAGCCTAGATGGTTTTGTTGGATAATTCCAACAAATATTTAAAGAAGACTTAGCACACATATATTCTACACAAAT
This sequence comes from Neogale vison, assembly GCF_020171115.1. Taxonomy (NCBI): domain Eukaryota; kingdom Metazoa; phylum Chordata; class Mammalia; order Carnivora; family Mustelidae; genus Neogale; species Neogale vison. Next base: position 26,886,641 of record NC_058096.1, read on the forward strand.
TTTTTTTTTTTTTTTTTTTTTAGAAAATACTAGAAGGGACAATTTCCAATTTATTTATGAGACGAATATTATCCTGATAGTAAACACAAACAGCAGAAAAAGAGAAACACATAGACCAATATACCTCACAAACACTGATTTAAAACCTTTAATACTGTATCCCATAAATAGCATTCAGCAATATATAAAAAGAATTATATGCCATGATCAGTTGAAGGCTATTCCATGGATGCAAGTCTCGTTCAATATTCTGAAAATCAATCAATATAATCCACCATAAATAGGCAAAGAAGAATTATCATATGATGACATTGATAGATGAAGAAAAATTCAGCACCCATTCATAATTAAAAACTCTGACAACTAGGAATTGAGGGAAACATCTCAATTTGACAAAGATCTTCTATTTTTAAAAAAGAAAATGCTATAGTCAGCATTCTACTTAATGGTAAAAAACTAAATGTTGTCCCCATAAGATCAGCAATAAGTCAAGGACATTCATTTTTACCATCTATTCAGTTTAATGCTTTGAGTTTTATTCTAGCTGGTGTAATAAGGTGAAAAGAAAAAGGAAATAAAACATAGAAACATAAACACAATATTAATTTAAAATAATTCAAAATTTAAACAGTTAAGTAGAGGTCTAAAAAATGTATAGAGCTTGTATGCTGAAAACTATAAAATGCTGATGAAAGAAACCTAAGAGATTTGGAAAGACATACCATGTTCATGGATTGCAAGTCTCAACATAGTAAAGATGTCAATTCTTCTCAAATGGATATAAGGGAAAATTTTTGGTAGCAATACATAAAATTATTTCTAAACTTTATACTGAAATGCAAGGGAAGGAACTAGAATAGCTAAAACAATTTCAGAAAAAATATATTGGGAGGAATTGTCTAATTTCAAGATGTATTATGTAATAGTATATTATTTAATATACTAATAATGGGTTTAATATTATATATCTATAAAATAGTGTGTCATTAGTAATAAATATAACAATAGATTACCATTTGATTGTAATCAAGACTTAGGTATTTCAGTGAAATAAGCATGTCGATCAATGAAACAGAACAGGGAAGCTAGAAATAGACCCACACAAATATGACCATTTGATTCTTGACAAAGATGCAAGACCAATTCAATGGAGGTAATGTAGTCTTTTCAACAAAAGGTACTGGAGTGATTGATCATCCACAGGCACAAAAAGAAATTTTACTTATATCTATACAAAATTTATATATCCTATACAAAAATGAACTCAGAATGGATTACAGACTTACATGTAAACATAAAAGTATAAAACTTTGAGGTAATAACCTCAAAGAGAATCTTTGGGATCTAGGGCTAGGTCAAATGTTCTTACAATTGACACAAAAATCACAATCCATAAAAACTGATAAATTGTCTTTGTCAAAATTAAAAACTTTTGCTCCATAAAAAAGTCCATTAAAAGGGTGAAAAGACAAGCTGCACATTGGAAGAAAATATTTTCAAACCACATACCTGACAAAGGACAAGTATCTAAACAATATAAAGAACTCTCACAACTTAACAGTTAAAAAAAAAAAAAATCAAATAATCCAAATGGAAAATGGGCAAGTGATAAGAAGAGACATTTCATCCAAGAGGATATACAGATGGCAAGTAAACACATTAAAAGATGCTGAACATCATTAGCCATTAGAAAAGTGTGGATCAAAACCATGTGATAGCACTACACCCCTATTAGTAGAGCTAAAATGAAACAAAGCAAAATAGTAACAACCCCAAACATTGGTAAGGATATTGGATCACTCATGTTATTGATGATGAGAATGTAATATGGTACAGCAACTCTGGAAAACAATCTGTCATTTTCTTTTAAAAACTAAGCATACGCCTGGGTGGTTCAGTTGGTTAAGTGTCTGACTCCTGATTTTGGCTCAGGTCATGGTCTCAGGGAGGTGAGACTGAGCCCTGTGTCAGGCTCCATGCTGGATGTTGAGCCTGCTTAAGATTCTTGTCCTCTCTCATCTTCTCCTCCTCACCTACTCTCTCCCTCAAACCTCCTCCCACCCCCCACAGGAAAAAGAAAAAAAACAAAAAAACAAAAAAAAAATATATGCTTACCATACAACCCAGGAATTTGGCTCTTGGGCATGTATCCCAAAGAAATGAAAATTTATATTCATGCAAAAACCTGTACATGAATATTTACAGCAATTCTTTTCCTAATAGCTCCAAACTGGAAACAGCCCAGATGTCCTTCAGCGGATGAGTAGTCACAAACAAACTATGGTACATCCATAGGATGTGATACTACTCAGCAAAAAAGAAGAACCAAGTGTTGATATGCTCAGCAACCTGGATGATTTCAAGAGAATTATGCTTGAGTGACCTGAGATTACGCTGCAATCCCAAAGGTTACATTCTATATAACTAATTTCCAAATTCTTGAATAATAAAATTATAGAAATGAAAAACAGATTAGTGTTTAAGGGTTGTAAGGGCAGGGGTGGCAGTGTGACAGTAGAAGGGCAGCATGAGGAATCCTCATGGTGATGGAAATATCTTGGATGTTGAGTGTATTCATGTCAGTATCTAAGTTGTGATACTGTACTATAGTTTTCAAGATGTTACCACTGGAGAAAACCCAATAAATAATACATGGTATCTCTCTGTTTAATGTCTTACAACATAAAATATGAGTTATCTCAAAATAACAAAATAAACAGTTTAACTTTTATTTTTTCTTTTAAAGGAACAAATACACCAAGGCATCTGCTTTTACTGACTGTGAGCACTGTTCTTGTGTGATTGTCAAGAAAACACTCCTGGAAAAATCTGAATGTACCAGCTGATTATTGGTTTATTTAAACTTGAAATCCCAGAGTGTCAGTCAATACACACTGATTTGATCGACTAGGAAAAATTAGCTTAGGGAAATGTTCTAAACCAAGGGTCAGCAGGCTTTTCTGTAGAGGGCTAGATAAGAAATGTTTTAGGTGCTGTGTGTCATAAGCTCTTTATTTCAACTGCTTGACTCTGCTTTTAGAGCATGAAAGGAGTCACCAGCAATGCATGAAAGGAAGGAAAGTGGTAGGGTTCCAGTATACTTTATTTCTGGACAGCAAAATTGTAATTCATCAATTTTTACATACAAATAAGTTTGCTTGCTTTTCCAAACATATATAAATATTAAAAATCATTCTTAGCAAGTAGACTACAAAAACAGGTCCTGGATTTAGCCCAGGGGCTACAGTTTGCTGACCTCCCAGCCAAATTACTTTTTTGGACTCATCTATTGCATGAGTCAGTTTCATTTCTTTTTTCTCTACTTGAATGTCTCCTACATTTCAGAAGCTGCTCCCATTTAGGAATTCCCCCATCACCGTCTTTCCATCTATGTTTTCCTTGCTCACCATATCAAGGGATATAAACACAAGTTTTATTGTTAAAGTGTGGAGCATGGGACAAAGTAGGAAATTGAATAAACATCAACTTTTGTTTAAATTTCTTCAAAATTTTGGTAAGAAATAATGCTGCCTTTTACTATGCCTCTTTAGTGATATATGCTCTGAGAATCTTTAAAAGAGGAAATTGCATGAGCAAACTACTTGAAAGATTTGAACTTATTTGAACCAGAAGTTGGAAAGTTGGGGAAAAAAAAAAAAAAAAAGGACAGAAACAGGGTGGGTGCTGTAGCATGGATAGGAAGTTTTTCAGAGGAAACCGTAAGAGTTCTCATCACAAGGACCAACCCCCAACCCCTACTCTTTCTTTTCTTTTTATTGCATCTCTATGAGAAGATAAATATTAGTGGAACCAATTGTGGCAACCATTTTATAATATATGTAAACCAAACTACCATGCTAGATGCCTCTGGCTTAAAGAGCTGAGGTATGCCAAGTGTTCCTCAATAAGAGTGGAGAAAAAGAAACTGGTATGCTGTGGTTGCAGGTGGCACTTGCACAGTGGTGGTTGGGTAGTGGGGTGGTAAGAAGAGATGGCATTAAAAAGCAGAAAAGAAAAGGAGCTCATGATAATAAAAAAACATATTGAAATTGTTAAATTAGTTAAACAAGGAAGCCATTAAACTGAGGTGGCTTAATGTCTTAGTAGCCTTCATAAGCAATCCCAAACCTAAGCATGTAATGCTTCAACTTACCCAAGGATGAACAATCACAAGCCAACAACTAGGCTTTTCCAAATATAGCAACAACTTAAGCAATAGCCAATCAAATAATTTCTTGCTTTATTTCAGTGTCTTCTCTATAAAGGTCTTTCCCTTAGTTCCTATTGGCGGAGCACTTTTGAGAGTTTCTAACCCCTTTTGGTTTGGTCCTTCCTGATTTGAAATGATTTTGCCCAAATAAATGATTAAAATTTTTTCATATGCCTCAGTTTATGTTTTCACAAAATAAAGCTTAAGTCTGAAGAAAATAAAACCACATCAAACGCAAAGTGAAATTTAAAAGCAAAACCTAGATGGGAGTAAAGATAATATACAATAACTTGTATATTCTTGTAGTCAAAATACTTCACTGAGGCCATGTGGGTGAAGGGGTAGGCTTCTAATAGAATTATTATTTTCATAAAAAATAAGATTTTTTCCACAAATTGTTCTTAGAGACACTATAGAATGTAGTCATTAAATCATATAAATGAAGTCCTCAGATAATATTGCCTAGAATTTCTTTAGAGAATTAGAATGAACAAAACAAAGAACAAAGCCTTTTTTAGAATTAAATAACTTCAAATAATTACTAAAGAAATTTAAATTGATTATTATTTTTACCCTTACAATAACTAAAAACCAAGACACATTAAGAACTCAGGACCATTCATTATCTTTTCTTATCAAACGGGAGCTGATGAAAACATTTCAATTGGAATGAGAGGTTTTAAATAAATATCATTATTAATTAATTAATTAATAGAATTAATTATTAATAAATTTAATAAATATAAATATAATAAAGTAACATGAGGTTTTACCATACTGATATGAGTTAATATGTATGCTTAAAAATCATGTTAAAACCCTTTAGTGGGGGTCCCTGGGTGGCTCAGTGGGTTAAAGCCTCTGCCTTCAGCTCAGGTCATGGTCTCGGGGTCCTGGGATCAAGCCCTGCATTGGGCTTTCTGCTCAGTGGGAAGCCTGCTTCTCCCCCCTCTCTCTCTCTCTCTCTCTGCCCGCCTCTCTGCCTACTTGTGATCTCTGTCTGTCAAATAAATAAATAAAATCTTAAAAAATAAAAAACCCTTTAATAGATAGATATGAATAGAGAGGTATTAGTATTTATTGAGCATTCTCAAATTATAAGTCTGGTGCTAAGCAATTTATGTGGTTCAGTTGATAACTCTAAGATTAGATTCTCTAATCCAACATTTATGAGCATGAAGAAGATAACACATGTCTAGTTATCCTTGCTAGTATAATGCTACCCATCATGCATTGGGGAGAAGAATGCAGTTTTTAAGTGTGTAGTTAACGCTGGTAATTTAAGTGATTTACGGTTTTAACCATTACTTTTGTAGTAACTATGGAATTATATATTTCAATTTTTATTTTTCCAAAATAGAGAATTTGAGTAACATGCAATTTTCATATTGCATACTACCTAAGTAATTTTAAATGCCTTCTTTGCTGCTTTTGGATATCTGGTCTCTTCGGACCTAGAAATTTGGCCCACAAGTAATTAACAGATTCTTTCAGGCTTTGGCTAATTTATAATTTAGGGTGCCAAGATTGTCTCCCAAAGGAAGAGCCCAAGATAAATTAATACAAGATTTAAAAGAAACCAAATTCAAAATGTACGTTATAAATGCTCTACTTTCTTGGATCTTTTAATAGGTTCTAGTAATATATTAAGAGATTGAAAAGGTAAATAACATCAAGTTTAAATTAGTAAATTTGGGAAGTTAAAATGTTACAGACTGGGGCGCCTGGGTGGCTCAGCTGGTTAAGCATCTGCCTTCAGCTCAGGTCATGATCCCAGGGTCCTGGGATCTAGTCCAGCATTGGGCTTCCTGCTCCACAGGCAGTCTGCTTCTATCCCCTGTTTGTGCTCTCTCTCTCTCTCTCACACACACATCCTCTCTCAAATAAATAAATACAACCTTAAAAAAAAGTTACAGACTGGTAAAACTGTTGGTTATGTTATTAATCTTTGTTTAAGAAGTACATTTATCTTAGGGTTGCCTGAGTCACTCAGTTAAACTTCTGATTCTTGATTTTGGTTCAGGTCATGATCTTGTGGTCCTGAGATGCAGCCCTGCATCAGGCTCTACACTCCTCTTGGAGTCTGCTTAGGATTCTCTCTCTCCCTCTCCCTCTCCCACTAGAGCTTGCTCCCTCTCTCACCCAAATAACTAAAAAAAATATATATATATATATATATATTTTTCTTTTAAAGAAGAAGAGCATTTATCTTAAGTATGTATGATACTTTACTTCCAGACTTACATATAAGTGAGGCTCACATACGAAGCAGTCTTGTAAGTCTAGCATCTTTCTTGAACACTTAATAGCTATGCCTTATATATCAACTAATTTTAGCTTTCATGGGAAGGAAGAGCTATAAGAACTTCTGCTTAGCAAAATGGGAGTTTTTATTAGAGTTAAGCAACAAGGACATAAAGCCAAGGTATTCGTTTCTACTTAATGGGGGGCACCATGAGGGTTTCCTTGACTTGATATTAAATATTCATATAACTTCACCAACTGCATCTCCAGAAGTAAGGGGTTAAGCTTTTGGAAACAAGCAGAGCATAAGCCAATGGTGTCCAGTTAAGACCAAGTCCGAGATCTAAGGCAATACTGGCAGTACAGTAGGGAAGGGCATATGACTTCATTATTCCCTTTTGGCCACTGGATTATTTGACAGGACTGTTTCTCTGCAGTCAGGTGAGTATGCCCAGCATAATGTAAGGATGCTTGGTGAATCAAAAACAGAGTAATTATTAATTAATGCTATCCCAGGAGGGTAGAGGTACTTCATTCTACAATATACAAAAGTGTCTCCACCTCAGTTTTCTGTTCACTACATCTCTCTAGACCGTTTTCCAATGTTTGTTCTCAATTACAGATAACACATTCTACTTTAGAAGTTACATATAACCTGATTTTACCCTCACACATGCACTGTCTATTACTGATACTGATACTTTAAAATAATTTTGATTTCAGATAAAATTGCCCTCCACCTTCCCACTAACTTGTAGTTGTGCTGGTGTAGTGCCATTCTTCAGGTCTGGATATCTTCTATGTGTGATGACAGATTCTCCTTAAAAGGGGTGTGGCCGAACCAAGAGTGGGCAGAATTAGCAAAACATGGGTTATTCATATGCTGCCATCTGTAGTCAATTGTGCCAAATTTACTCCAGATCCATAATGGGAATTCTCCAGATTATTCCCATATTGGTGGTCTGACTACAATCAGTCTTTACATCTCTCCAGGAGAACCAAATGAAAATTCCATGGGATGCTTACATTTGGAACCATGTCAGGGGCTCCAGAAGGAACTTACTGTTCATATTTTGCAAGCAATCTTTTTTCTATTATGACGTTAATATGAGTGACAACATTGTTTTTTGTTATTGTTTGTTTATCAACAACCTTCATTTTGTGAGTAAAACAAAGATAATTTTATTCACACTACCTTCATGAATAAAGAGCTTTTTTATTTCCCAAAACGCTATGTGTAACTAAAAAAAAAGAGTGGAAGTGATTTGTACATGAATTGAACACAGTTTAATCGGTTCTTTTTTCTATTGTTCCCTACTTCTTTGGCTATAAGAAAGATCTTAGAGAACTATGGATTTTATATGACATTATCAGAGAAGGGAATATTCCACATATTATTTTCAGAATTGAAACTTTATTCCATTAACAAAACACAAATATATATATATATATATATATATATGCATATTTTGACTTACCAAACAGAACATATTGTCACAATTTTTGTTTTATAGGTAGATTTAGTTTTCTAGGTGTCATTAATATGAATTGGTTATTGAACTTCAGTTAAACATAGTGTCCCAGTTCTATACTGGAGCAATGATAGTTTTTCACAAAGAAGAGGGTGCCTCAAGAGAATGGAAAGACAAGCCACTTACTGGGAGAAAATATTTGCAAAAGACCTATCTGACAGGTATGTGTGTGTGTATGTGTGTGTGTGTGTGTGTGTGTGTGTGTGTGTGTGTGTGTGTATGTTATCCAATATATATAAAGAACTTTAAAATTCAACAATAAGAAAACAACCAACCTAATTAAACAATGGGCAAAAGACCTTAAGAGAAACCTTATCAAAGAAGATGTAGAGATGGTGTATATAAGCATATGAAAAGATGTTCTGCATCATAAGTTACCAGAGAAAAGCAAATTAAAACAACACTGAGACAAAACTTACACACTTATTAGAAGGGCCAAAATTTGAAACACTGACACCACCAAGTGCTATCAAGGATGTGGAGCAACAGGAATGCTCATTCTCTGCTAGGGGGAATGCAAAATGGTAGATCCACTTTGGAAGACATTTTTTTCTTTCTTATAACTAAACATGCTCTTGTGCTCATTGGTATTCACTCAAAGGAGTTAAAAACATACATCCACACAAAGCCCTACAGACATATATTTACAGCAGCAGGTTAGAAGGAAGGACGTGATGATGAGCACACAGCATGGTGAAGCTACTCTATATAATATAATGACAATAGATGCCATTATATATGTGTCCAAACCCAGAGAACGTACAACAGCAAGAGTGAATCCTGATGTAAACTTCATGGACTTTGGGGGATAATGATGTATCAATTTGGTTCATCAACTGTAACAAATGCACAGCTCTGCTGGGGGATTTTGGTAATGAGGGATGCCATGCATATGTTGGTGGGCAGGTGGTTTTTTGCAAATCTCCATATCTTCCTCTCCATGTTGCTCTGAACAGAAAACTGCTCTTTAAAAAATCTATTAAAAAAAAAAAAAGAATGTGCTTCCTTAACTTCCCATAGCATCAAGTGTCTATGTGGCCTATTGTGTGCATAGCATAAGGTCAACACAAGTTTTCTAACAAAGACTTTGGTTATTTTTCTATAAGCTACGTGGTTTTTATATATTTATATTGTATTACATATTGTATCATACATATTTCATAATTTGGGTTTCAACAACTTTATCTATTTTTCTTTCTTTGTCAGGTTGTCAGGATGTAAATTTTTTCCTATCTGTCAGGGTCTATGCCAACTCCTTATTTACTGGATTTATTCTGCTGTGGCTCAGAAAAAAATAACCAGAACGTTTTAACAGTGTCAAGGTTGCCTTCATTCCTTTAATAGTTAATAAATAATGAGTATTGCATATGTGTAAGGCACTATGCAAGAAATAGGCCCATATCTTCAGAAAGCTTAAAATCTTGCAGAAATGATAAAACATGCAAAAAAGTTCTTATTTTTAAAGATTTATTTATTTATTTGAGAGATTGAGGGAGAGAGTGGCGTGGGGGAGAGGAAGAGAAAGAATTCTGAAGCAGATGCCCTGCTTGATCCCAGCATCCTGAGATCACGACATGAGTGGAAATCAAGAGTCAGATGCTCAACTGACTGAGCCTCCCAGATGTCTTACAAAAAGTACTTTAACATAAGGACGGAAGTTTACCTTCAAGCAAGTTACGACAGTTAAGACATGGGTACCTTTAAAAGTGGGATGTGATTGAGAATAAGTGTAAAGAGAATGTTGGGGGGGAGGGGTGAAAACAAAACGTAGACGAGCTTTATGTGGATGTACACTCTGATGGCAAAGTTAAAATCTGTAAAGTAAGAAGAATTCTGTGACATATTTCAAAATTCACTCTGTGCTTTCAGTATTACAAAAAATCGTGCACTTGATGGGATGTGTGCTACAAACTTTGTCTGAGAGTGTGATATTATCTAGAAGGCACCAAAAGAAGTAAGTGTCTGGTGTAGTATCTGCTCTAGTCAATCACATACCAAACTTCAGACCAAAGATAGAAAAGAAAAAGATAAAGTTGAGATGTGATGCATGTACATGAATAAAATGATCATTGCATGTGTTGCTTGATTAAATAGTTCAAGTGTGACACTAGGTAGACCTGCAACCCTTAACTGTTTCCAAAATAATTTTGAAGTTGATTTCTAAAAAACTCTATGCATTGTTTGTCAAAATGTATGTTTTCTTATTATTTAAAAACAGAAAATGATATGAAAAGAGAAGAATATGTATGTATGTGTAGTGTTATTTACTTACAGCTAAATGATTAAAAGTATTCCTTATGACGCTTTCAATTTTAAAGAAAAGGAACATCTTATTATTTGTTTTTTCATTTTAACATAGGAAGAGAAGAAACTAGATCGGCAAAACTTAAATGTAGTATTTACATATGTTAAATACATATTTTGGTTAAAATAATCTAACAACTTAAAATAGAATCTATTTTAGAAAAAAGCACACAGTGCAGTCAGATTTGGGGTCAGATTTGACTAATTTCACTTGCTTTATTCACTTCACAAACTATGCATCAATGCTCACTATACTTAACTGCACATATTTGATTTTGATAATGGTAGTTCCTGAAAGATAAATTTCCAGGGTGCAGAGAATAGATCTACTTAACTATTCAGCCTGAGCTTCTGAAATGTTAACATGTGCACGTGTATGTACAAAAGTTTCCTACATATGTTGATCAAGTATGGTCAATATGTTTTATTTCAAAAGGTTTACTGCTTAGAATACTACAAAACTCTTTTCCCCATATACATAATAAGCATCTAAGAATACACTTATACAGTCCTATCACTATATTTAAAAACTGATTTCATACTTGACCCTTCCTACTCCCTTCACTATCATTTTTCCAAATCATAGTAAAATTCCTTTCTTCAATAGGGGCAGTGAACTGTGGAAGTATTTTTCTTTCTTCAGTTGTAGGTATTCATGCTTGCCAGTAATAGGGAACTAAATACCAACTTAGGTCAAGGAAGTGCTTTTTATTTTTATTTTTTTGAAGACTTTTTAAGATTTCTTTGAGAGAGAGAGAGAAAGAGAGACAGCATGAGCCAGAGGGGCAAAAGGAGAAAGAGAGAAAAAAAACTCAAGCAGACTCCACGCTTACTGTGGAGCCTGATGTGAAGCTCACTCTCACAGCCCTGAGATCACGACCTGAGCGGGAATCAAGAATTGGAAGCTCAACTGACTGCACCACCCAGGCACCCCAAGAAAGACTGGGGACTTGCTACAGAAGGAAGTCTCACCACCATAAGGACACCCATATGTCCCTCTCATTTACTTAGATAGGTATCAACAGAGGCAGGAAAACTGTGTGGAAGGATCCTATAGAAGAGACTGCCCTGCTGATACAGGGTTGACCAGATATTCTGATGCCCTTTTTGCATTGTGACCCTGGGTAAGTCATTTAATCAGTGCATGCTGACTTTTCTCTCCTTCACAACAGGAATAAAAATAATTACCCTATTCGGTTAATGAAAGAACGAATTAATTAAACTAAAAGGGTTAGAACAAGTCTAGTACATGGTAAATATTAAATAGTTAGCTACTATATTATTTTTTAAGCCTCAGAACTTTATGCCTAACTGAAAAAAAAAATCAATCTAGCAGTATTTCCCAGCAACATTTCTTATGAACATCAATGGTACAACCATGATTGTACATTTATATGAAGCTATATTTCACATCTACCATTTGATAATTATCACATCTTTAAAAGTTAAGCAGAGCAGGTGTTATTATCCTCATCTACAAATCAGTGAACTGAAGGTCAAAGCGATTAACATACCTGCCTAAAGTAATATATCTGGAATAGAAAACCCAGCAACCCAGGGCATCTGATTCTTAGTGAAGGGCTAATTTTCTTTCATTGGGAATGCTGTTTTGTTTTTTTGCTTTTTTTAATAAATCTTTTAGGTCGCTGTATTTTTCCCTTTCTGTTTCACTCTCTCTCTGTCTCTCCTTCTCTTTCCTCCCCTCCTACCCTTACTACCTATGGGGTAATGGCACTAGGCGAAGGCACAGACACAGACTATTGTTTCTTCTGCATAATTGTGTTAAATATTTCTTAGTATTGTTTAGACAACTAGATGTTGTGCTGTTTTTGCTTTTTTTTTTTTTTTTTTTGGAGAAGGAAGGATAAAATTCACTGAAAATCAGTAAAAAGGGGCACCTGCTTGGCTTAGTCTGTTAAGTGTTGGATTCTTGGTTTTAGCTCAGGTCATGATCTCAGAGTCCTGAGATTGAACCCCATGTGGGGCTCTGCACTCAGTGGTGGGGGAGTCTGTTTGAGATCTTTCCATCTGTGTCCCACCCCCCTACTCGTGTTTTCTCTCTCTCTCTCAAATAAATAAATAATTTTTTTCTAAAAAGTAAGAGTAAATAATTTTGAGTTTGGTGAATTCTGATTCTCTGGACTGTTTTCCTTCTGCAGAGAAGAACGTAAGGAATGTGAGGAATGTTCAGAGTTCTGTTTTGAGATAACTGCTGAAAAAGCATTCAGTTAAGAATCCAAGTTGAAGTCTACTGTCATCTGGTTTTATCAACATAATAAATAAACATATTAAAAGGTTTGCTTGGTGATTATTTTCATTAAAAAAGGCCTACTTCTGTAAAAAGCTTTTTTCTTACAGATTTTCCTACATAATCTGGAATCTTTGCAATTAAATTTTATTCCTTTTAAATATAGTTTAAACATTTTTGTTAACAACTTTTCCAAAGATCAAATTATAAGAATAATAGGACCACATGTATTATTAAAGAGATTGAACTAATTTTAATGTCTGTGAATCTTAGATTTTACAAAACTCCATGTATCATTCTTAAATGGAAGCTCGAGATTGAAACCTAAATCTAACCAATATTTATATATAAATTCAGGTTAAACTTTCTTGTAAACCACAATAACAGGTAGGATTCTTAGAGATTTTCAAACAAAACATCCATTTTATCATAATTAAATAATATTTTATCTAAAGTATGTTGTCTGATAATTCATTTTAAAAGATATTCATTAATATATAATACAGGTCCACTTAAGGCAAGCCAGAAATCCAGAAACTCCATAAGAAACATATAATTATCTTATTAGACTATAATGCATATATTTAAAGAGTAATTACAATTTAGAATAGTGATGGAGAATCATCAATCTGGGATTATTACCAAATTTTTTCTTTACTAAGGGAATAACGTATTTTCTGTTTTAATCTATATTAAATCAGGGTAGTTGAAAAAGTCTTGAGTTTAGACAGAAAGTGTAGGTTTGCACTTGATAGTTATCATAAAGATTCATATTTGGGCAATATGTCATGTGTATTAAAAATAAAGTTATTATAACAAGCAAAGGAGTTGGAGTTTGAATCATGAAATTTGGCATCATTACTTTAGTCTGTTGTTTTAATGACTGAAAATTCAGTTATATTCAGTCATACAATGCGATGAATTAGATAAGAAAAGTTGCTAAGACACATTGGTTACTACAAGTTTCCTCAAGATAGGGAAGAGAACAGAAGAGAAAAAAGTTCTAAGAAGGATCAAGAGTAATACTTAATTGCTTGTTTTCACAAGGAGAGGTTCCAATGGGTTCTAAAATACATAAAATGTACTGGTATAATCTTATCATTCTTTGCCTCCCTGAAGAAGAGTACACAAACAGGTGCAACCAACCCAAATCCTACCTCTGTTTTTACTTGGTTTAGAAACCCATCCAAGGGCTTTTAATCCTACAATGACAAATATTTTTATTTATTTAAATTTGAAGGAGATTTGCTTCAAAATGTTTGAGAAGTAGAGGAGGGATGAGCTTCTCCCATTGGAATGTAAATTCCATGAGGGCAGAAAGATTTGTCTGTTTTGTTGACTGCTCTATCCCAGGTGCTTTCAGGAGTGTTGGCACAAAAGAGATGCTTGAAAGATTTGTCAAACCAATGAATACTGAGTTATTCTCACTTATATAGCCAAGTTGAGTTTCCAAGGTGGTTTTTCTCCTTAGGAAAAAACAAAAAAATCGCTGCTTTATATCAAGGTTTAAGTTGAATGTCTTTATTGACCAAAGTAATATTCTGAAAAAAATTAACAAATGTGGAGTCAGCTTTACAAAAATCGTGTGTGTGTGTGTGTGTGTATAGTTACTCATGTTTAAAGTAACAGTTGCAGTAATACGAACATATTCCTAGCATCTTTCTCCATAGACTGCAACAGAGTATAAACGCAAAAGTTTTTATTATTTCTACAACATGAAAAAATGCTCTTTTCCATATGGTATGCTTTGCGTTTTTTTAAAAGACATAATTGTAGAATAAATTCTCTCTTTGTCAATAATAGACTAGACAGTATAAAATTTTACTGCAAAAAATTTAGCTAATACTCATTTCGATGAGTATTTCTGAATCTTAAAATTACCAAACACCAGCTACAAAGGCATTCCTTATTAAAAGTAAGGGAAACACTTTGATAAAGCCAAACACTCAAGGGCTGAAATGCATCGTTGTATTGCGAATCCTCAAGAGTGAACATGGCACACAGTGAAAAGATACATTTTCATGGGGATATTTCATTAGATTAAATTTACATTGTGATAACAAATCAGTAAAATGAATTATTTCACCAAAATATTTGCCTTGCATATGACTTTTCCATCATGGTATGCAGATATTTCCTAGTCAAGCATTTCTTTATGACCATGTTTATGGTCACAATGTGGTAGGTATGATGTGACCCATCCACCCTCAGAAATTTGGGAGACCAGAGGAAGCACCAACCCACTACAAGCTACACTCTCTAAAATTTCAAGAGTATTTGTGTACTACAATGTACATAGTACATTGTACTTTCTGGCATTTTCCCCCTTGTTCATCTTACACTGGCCATTTATTCAATTGAAAAGATTTTGTGTAGGTGAGGTTGGGGGTGGCAGGAATTCTTCTCCATTCCTGATGTTCTCTTCATATAGAACAATCCAGCCTCTCTCCTTTTAGTCAGTCTTCCCAGTGACCCAATCTGATTGACAGGTCTTCAAGAAAAAACTGTCCATGCATAAATCAACCCTCCTTGCTGCCCTATTTTCTTGGGGGATGACCGTCCTACAAAAAGAGCTATCAGGCAACAAAATGGAGCCTGTCCCACAGGGGAGACCTGGTTTTTCTAGTCTGAATAGCTGATTCACCTACAGAGATAAGCTACATTCTCTAATGTAGTCTTTACCCACAATAAATATGATATTTTCACCTTCTGTCTGCCTCTTCTTTCCCATTCTTTGTCTTACTTCATGGTTGGTTCAGAACTCAAGGGAGGCCAGCCTGTAGGGTGTGTTTTTTTATCAGATCTTTTAAATTAAGACACTTAGCTGTTGAAGAAAAAAAATCAACATGTGGAATTTTGCTTCACTTGCAATTTGAAGTACATCCAATTGGCAGTTATAAATTAGTCTCTTTTCCATATGTTCTCTTTACATAATTCTTAGTATTGCTTATTCCTTAATGTGTCCTTAGGCCACAGAAAATTTCCTGTGAGTTCTTTGTAGCAATACTGAGTACATAATTGATGCTTCATGAATATTACTGCTAAATCATTAGGAAGGAGATAACGGTGTGTAGTTGGGGATTTTTCCAGGCATGTTGTTGGATGTCCAATGTCCTTATGGTCAGTAGCATGCAACCATGGGGTAGTTGGCCTGAGTCTGAACGGTAGTCTGTAGCTCAGGAAGAGAGCAAAACTTACCAGCCCACACGGGGATCAAACCTAGGCTTTCGCCTCATTAGCTCCATGATTCAACCAACTGAGTTAATCAACCACAGATGCACAATAATTATCAACCACTGATTCTGCTTCTTGAGGACTATGGGTTGACAAATTGTATCAAAATATATGTAGGATAAACTCGGATGTGTTGTATGAAATATATTTGCAAAAGTAAAACATATTTGCAAAAGTCTTTTCCTTTTCTTAAATAATCTTAACAATTGTGGTAACTGTATCCAATAGGAAACTGACCCAGAATAAAAAAATATATACCAATGCCTCCCCTCCCTTCATTCCCCCATTCTACACACACACACACACACACACACACACATACACAAATGTTCACAAATGTCCAGTGGCACTTAGAAGCTCTCCTGTGGATATCCAGTATATGGCTATATCAACAAAATGGTTTTGGCATTTCTCTTGATCTCTACTACCCATTTCTCCTCTTTATGAAGCAGTTCCCTAATCTTTTGTAAAGATCTTACCCTCCTTGTTTTACGTACTTATTCCCCATCTTTTATTTCTCTTCTTTGCTTTCTCTCTTCCTACAATATTTGACTAATGGGAAAAATTCTTTTATGATGGACTATACAATTTCTTGGGGGAAAAAAAGCAGCACACCTAAATAAGTCTAGCAAAATATTTTTCCAACTAAAAATGATTACTGATAGTGTCCTGAGAATACACATCCTGTCATTAACAAATAAATTTTATTATTAATTATATTATTAATCTATCTTAACAAATAAACAAATGAAAAACCGTAACTGCCTGCTTCATGATGATTAAGCTAGTTGCAATGTCCACACTGCATGTTAAGTGGTTAATCACGGGCAAAAATGCCATGTACCCCCAGAAGTTCCTTTTTCCTATGTTGTTCTCTGCTGGTAAGACAATGAAATATTTGTGCATTTTAGAGCTTAACAAACACATAAGATTCTTTTTTTCTGGCATTCTCCAAATGAAAACTGAATTATAATACAAGAAGTCCCAACTTGCCTAATTTAACTATAGTTTTTCACACTGACTTTTTTTATTTATATGAACTTTTCTCATGGAAATATATTATTTATCTAAGCAATTTTTAGATAAACTTCATGCTCATGTATTTCAGAGTAGGAATTTTAAGTCCCTGGTTTGAATCTACCCCAACTTAACTTGTATTAATTCAGGATAGTTATGATTTTTAAAAATAGATCTACTTTAAGGCTTTATCTAAAATAGCTACTTCATTTTTTTTCCTTTAATATGGTGCAATCTGGTGCAATCAATTCTTGGTCTTTGCATTTTAATTTAATATCTTAAATAGCTTTATACTTGTCTACTCAATAGTGTTCATTTCCTGAAGTAGTCATCAAAAATATCAAAACACTTATTAAATATTGTCATACATTTTTTTTCATCACTTGCTATTTTTGGTATCATCGTAAGCTTGCAATGCCTTTTTGCTCCATGATCCTGGCACAACTTCCCTTTTGCCATCTTTATGATACTATCAAAACTATTTACAACTTCTCTTTGTCATAAACAAGGAAGTCCTGTCTTTTCCACATTGATATTTTAATTATCATTGTATCTCACTATAGCTGCAAAAAAGTTAGATGAATGGGCCCCAAACAGTGAACTACAGTAATTTAAATCTTTTTTTCCCTTTAAGTTTTTTAGGCATTTTAAGGCCAAGGATAATTAGGCTTTCAGTCAGGATCCTATCAAAGCTCTAATGCAGACAAGTACAGCTTAGAAAGCAAAATGTTATCCTCTCCCTTTAAAAATAAAAGGTTTGCATTTTCCCGAGCAAATTCTTGGAGATTTTCAAACATGGTCACCAACGTCCAAAACAGAAGTTGCGACCACAGGGTTCAAAGAGCTCTAAAAAATACTGACTTAGGGGCGCCTGGGTGGCTCAGTGGGTTAAAGCCTCTGCCTTCGGCTCAGGTCGTGATCCCAGGGTCCTGGGATCGAGCCCCACATCGGGCTCTCTGCTCGGCAGGGAGCCTGCTTCCTCCTCTCTCTCTGCCTGCTTCTCTGCCTGCTTGTGATCTCCGTCTGTCAAATAAATAAAATAAAATCTTTAAAAAATCTATAAAAATCTTTTATAAAATAAATAAATCTTACTTAAGTCAGTATTTTTTTAAAGATTTTATTTAAAATCTTAAATTTTTAATTAAAATTAAAATTTTAAATTTTATTTTATTAATAAAATTCACACCATGTTTTACTTACATCTCTATAATTCTTCATGACTGACAATATAGAAATAATATGTAGCGATTTACATAGGTCATGAGTTATGCTCATGCTTTTAAATTAATTTTAAATTAATTTAAATTTAAATTTAAATTTAAATTAATTTGCTACAATTTAAACTATAAATATCTGTTCTTTAAATAACATCCTTTTAGGGAGGTATAAATGGCAAAAATAGATGAATAGACACACAGAAACTTGGTATTAAAGTCTACAAATATCCAAGGGGAAAAGCATATTTAAAAATGATCTTTTGTGGGGCACCTTGGTGGCTCAGTGGGTTAAGCCTCTGCCTTTGGCTCAGGTCGTGATCTCAGGATCCTGGGATCGAGCCCCACATCAGGCTCCCTGCTCAGCCGGGAGCCTGCTTCTCCCTCCCTCTCTGCCTGCCTCTCTGCCTACTTGTGATCTCTCTCTCTGTCCAATAAATAAATATAATCTTCCAAAACTAAATGATCTTTTGAGAAATCCAAATAACTTACTTGGATCACTTAATTGTCAATTTATTAACATGAGAAAATTAATTGTTGAAGCAGCAAGATAAATGGAACTGACTAGGCCATTGCTGACACAATATATACACATGTAACATCCATAGGTCAAAACCGTCTTCTATTGATCTCCTTCTTCAGGTTAGAGCCTATATGAGAAAAACTAGTGTGCATGGTCAAGGCTCTTCGGTCCACTTGTAAAATCAAAACAACAACAGCAGCAATGACAATGGCAAAACACTATTTGTAGTGTTTATCCTCTAATTACAAAATGGACCTTATTCTTCCAATGGGCAGGAAAGAAAATGTCCCATTTTGTGGAAAGAAAACTTATGCTTGTTTTGCTGAACTCCATCTTTTAAGTGACCTCTAAAGTGGCATTCTAATTGACAAGTGCAGTGTAAGTTACTAATTTAAAATGGGAAATATATTCCTTTGTCACTCATTAGAGTCCTATAAGCCTCAAACTCATGTCTTCATCAAATATGCTCTTAGTTTAATTTGGAGCGTGCATTCTGGTGATTTACGGAATTAGTGAAAGGGACTTCTTAGCTCAAAAAGAAATTCTGTTAGTTTAACTTTTTACCATCTTTCTGGCAGCCAGCTTACCTTCCAGGATAGACTGGTTCATCTGCTTAGTAGACGGAATTTATGATACCACAAGCGTTGGTCCCCATTAGATACCTGCTCGCTTTTATTCCGTAGAAAGTCTTCCGTCCTGAGCCATCCATCGGGTCACTAACCCTTGCCAACAATCTCAAGAGTATTGGCTGTTGTTCAAACATACTGGCTCTATTCAGCATATGCCTGTACAGCAAATTCTACTGCCACTCTTGGAATATAATTCAAAGTGCGTGCTCTCAGTGGATTTGCAATACTGTGTAGTACTATCTTTGCATAGACAGGACGATATGGATTTTTAATAATGCCTTTAACTGAGAGAGATAAGGAATGCATTAATGAAGCCATATTTTGCTCACAAAACTAAACCAACCACCTTTAAACCAAACATAGGAGGGTAGTTACAAGATCAAAAGAGAGATCTATAGTAAATTGATTGCCTCAGGTGTCCTCTTGGTCTTACACCGTTCTTACTGCCACCACCTGAAGCTAAAAGCTTATCCCTCATTCCACACCTGCATTACTGTAACTTCTGACTCTGGGTTGCCTCTTGTCTTTCTTTCCAGCCTTCAACTCCCACCCGTATATTGCGCACTCTTTCCAGACTCATCTATTTTAAACACTACTCTCATACTATGACCCTGCTTAAATATCAACTGTGGAATGCCTTGTCAAGCCACACCCAAACAGAGGCTTTTCTATCTAGAAGTAAACACGATACATAAACTGTGTCCGTCATCCTAATCTAAATTTATTTACTGTGATTCTACCAACAAATACTTTCAAATACCTCTCATTAAAAGGCCTCTCCTAATGTCCCCTTAAAGACTGCATCAATGGGTATAGAGATTACTTAAAAATAAAATCTTATTTTAAAAAATTAAAAAAAAAAAAAAAAAGACTGCATCAACTAGAAAGTGCATTCTCTCGTTCGTAAGATTCCCCTCACATGAAATGCCTTCTGCTGCATGGTCTTCAACATTATAATCCTGGCATTTCCAAGGGGCACTCGCTTATTATTGCCACAATTGAGAGGCCCCATCTACTCTCAACTCCTGTATCCTGAATAACACTTCCTGGTAAAATGACTTTGTATTATTCAAAATTCTTTTCTGTGTTTTAGACATATTGTCATAATTATATCAAACACATGTGAGAAGAGTTACTATGTTAATTACTTTGGTATCTTTTACTATGACAAAAACTATACTAAAGTATTGTGAGCACTTAAAAATTATTGATCAATTATAGTTTCCACAATAATAAAAAATTAGAGCACTGTATTCTTTTTTTTAAATTTTATTTTTTCAGTGTTCTAAGATTCACTGTTTATGCACCACACCCAGTGCCTCATGCAATACGTGCCCTCCATAATACCCACCACCAGGATCACCCAACCTCCAATCCCCCCCCCTCCAAAACCCTCGGTTTGTTTCTCAGAGTCCACAGTCTCTCATGGTTTGTCTCCCCCTCCGATTTCCCCCAATTCCTTTTCCTTTCCTTCTCCTAATGTCCTCCATGTTATTCCTTATGTTCTACAAGTAAGTGAAACCATATGATAATTGACTCTCTCAGCTTGACTTATTTCACTCAGCATAATCTCCTCCAGTCCCATCCATGTTGATACAATAGTTGGGTATTAATCCTTTCTGAGGGAGGCGTAATAATCCATTGTATATATGGACCATATCTTCTTTATCCATTCATCTGTTGAAGGGCATCTTGGTTCTTTCCAGTTTGGCAACTGTGGCCATTGCTGCTATGAACATTGGGATACAGATGGCCCTTCTTTTCTCTACATCCGTATCTTTAGGGTAAATACCCAATAGTGCAATTGCAGAGTCATAGAGTATAGAGTATTATATTCTTGCCCACTTCTGAATTCATAAAGCATTTTCTCTTGCTTTTCCAGTAATGGAAATGGTTTTTAAGATATAATAACATTTCTTTTTGCTACGAAAGTTAAAATGTGTAACATGGCACTGACATTAAAAGATAAAACTCTTGTATATAATAACATGAATTTCCATACATATATGTAGTATAGTATTTCAACACCATGAGAAGACATGTAAATAAATTTCTCTGTACTTAATTTCTGCTAAAAAATGTAGAAACTAGCTCCCAAATACTACATACCATTTTCCATCTCCTCAAAAATCTGTTCAACTATATTAATGGTATAAGGAAGCTTGGCAAAAAATATCCCTTTAATAATTCTTTATTAAAGTATTATTTTTGGATTTCCAAAGGAATTTCATTTTCTTTCTGATTCTTTTCCTTCTTCTAAACTAAATAAGCTAGCAATTAAAGTTTTTTAAGCTCTGTGATCAGCAACAATGACACACCTCAGGGGTGATCAATTTTTGTTAAACTGCACTAATGAGTATTGGATAGATTTAACCATTTTGAAAGCTTTTAGTCCTTTCATAAAAAATTCAGTTTATTATTTTGTCTATGCATTCTTTTAAATGCTACTTACAATTCTAAAAGTAAGCTCCCACTGTAATACTTGTAGAATTTTTTTAAAAAGATTTTATTTGACAAAAAGAGACACAGTGGGAGAGAGAACACAAGCAGGGGCAGGTGGGAGAGGAAGAAGCAGGCTTCCATCCCAGCAGGGAGCTCTCTAGAAGTGGGGCTTGATCCTAGGACCCCAGGATCATGACCTGAGCTGAAGGCAGACACTTAACAATTGAGACATCCAAGTGCCCCTACTTGTGGAATTTGTACAGACTTGTAAAGAGGTGACTTTCTAAAGTCAAAAGCTATGGCAATTATTTTTTTCTTAATTATTTTTTTTCTTATTATGTTCATTTAGCCAACATATAGTACACCGTTAATTTTTGGTGTAGTGTTCAATGATTCACTAGTTGTATATAACACCCAGTGCTCATCATATCACATGCCCTTCTTAATACCCATCACACAGTTACCCAATCCCCCCACCCCCTCCTTTCTGTAAACTTCAGTTTGTTTCCTAGAGTCCACAGTCTCTCATGGTTTGTCTCCCTCTCTGATTTCTTCCCCTTCAGTTTTCCCTCCCTTCCCCTTTGGCTCCCGCAAAGATACAGATGTAATGAAAAGAAGGGGAACATGCACCCCAATGTTCATAGCAGCAATGTCCACAAGAGCCATACTGTGGAAGGAACTGAGATGTCTTTCAACAGATGAATGGATAAAGAAGTGGTACATATGTATAATGGAATATTACTCAGCCATCAGAAAGGACGAATACCTACCATTTGCATCAACATGGATGGGACTAGAGGTGAGTAAGCTATGGCAATTTTATTTTGTAGTTACTACTTTAAAATGCAGGGATCACTGGTCAATATCCCAACCAACCCAAATAGCAACAGTGGGGCCAGTAAACGCTGTCCTAGATGGGATTTCTAATTTCTCTGAACCTCATTATTTCCTGGTAGTCACACAGCTCTATTCTGTCCTTTCTTGCTTAATGATCCAATCTGTCTACTCTAATACTTTTGCATATATATTATCTTGAAGAGTGGGACATAATGAATATTGCTATTATGTTGATAATATTAATATTGATAATATTTTGATTTAATACTGAAATAGATGGTTTATTAATATCACAAATATTAATATGATAGATGCCTAGTGTTCTGGAAAGAACTGCAGCTTAAGAGATTGTTAAATTCCATAGATGGGGACTAAAAAATGTGACAGTCTATATGAAATACAATGGAAAGGTCAAAGTCATGGGATGGTCTGGAGAAACTAGTATGTATTTGGTTTTTGCTTTGTTTTTTGCTGCATGTAACATATATGTGCAAATTAAGGAGGAGAGCTTTGATAACCCATTTATTTCCATGTACGTATTCATTTTAGCATTGCAGGACTATTCCCTGAAATATGTTATTTTCTTACTTCAAATTCAAATAAAGCAGTTTCAAAAAAAACAACAATCCACAAAAGATGTGTTGCCTGCTTCTTTGTAGAATACAGTTACTGTTTGTCTTTTATACCACTTAACTGCATAGGAAAGACGCAGAAAACAGAAATAAATCAAGAAAACTCCATAATCTAAAATACATCTTCTTTTTGCTTCTTCAAATTGCTTTATCGTTAAATTTAAAATTATACTTCTATTTTCTGCTCTTAATTTTCTAAAATAGCTGCCATTTCTATGTCAACATTAGAAGAAGTTATACCAATACTTCTTTGTTTCATCTGCCTTGAGAAAAACAATTTCAATTAATGAGGCAATACCTCACAGTCCTCTTTCTTAACCCATGTCCTGCTCAGCGACCTTTTAATGAAAACCTTAGTTGAGTAAGATGAAGGCATCCATTTCTCTGGAATTGATACACCCAAATTATCCCTTTAATGAGCTGAATATACTGGTGCCTGAAACTCAAATCATTGACTTAGCACAGTAATGAATCTGTTTTTTCCCCCAACAACATTGCACATCATTATATTCATGAATTTCATTTCATGAACTCCATTTCATACTCTCCTAACATTAAGAAGGGCTACATTTCTTTTTGTCTTAGGAACTCAGGTACCATTTCCAAGTGTCAAAGCAGAGAGGAGAGCGGCATCGGCCAGAAGACACTGTCCTTTGAGATGAGTAAGCGCTAGCCTCTTTGCCCCTATATCTGCATGAATGCCCTGTTCAGCTTGAGAATTTTTTTAAGTTTGATGTGCTCTAGTTAGTTGGCATCCTCTATCTCTCTATAAGAAAGGCATTTCTATGATTAAAGCGTGTGTCAGATGCCAAAACTACCAACCCAGAAGTGAAAATTAAAAAAAAAAAAAAACTGGTGGGTTATGTTTTCATTTGTTTTTGCTATAGGATATATTTAAAAAAAAAAAAATGGCCAGTTTCACTGAAGGTTTGATGAAGTACATTGTGTGGTCCCAAGGACTGTGGTTTGGTGCTGGCTAGCCAGGGGACTCCCCAGGACACTCCGGCTCTCAGAGGTCTCTATACTCCATGACTCTGGAGATCATTTCCTACATAATGTCTCTTCTCTTAATAAAGCAAAAGTAATCCATAGTCATATGAGATGAAAGCACTGGAAACATACAATTTAAGGATGGAAACTATTACTTTTGTGAGAAATAGGAAAGGATTCCAATAAGCAACATCTGTCAAAGGTAAGGTTATAGATTAACAACACTCCCGATTAGTACTGAGAATTACAAGAGACGGAATTTATATGGTGAACATTTACTCAAATTTCATCTATTAGAGCTTCATAAATTAGGAAAAGAGTGAAAGTGGGAGGAAGGTACAGAGAGACTTTCACAGTTTTGTCTACGCACGCTTATTTCAAGCAAAGTTCCAGACTGCTATGAGGTCTAATTATTAGATGCAAGTGTGAGATTTTAGAGGAGGGTGAAGGAAAAGGGTGGTGGGAAAAACAGATCACACAGAAAAAGAGGAGAATTAAGAGAGAACAGAGATCAAAGAAAATAATAAAAGCAAGAGATAGGCTGATTAAAAAGGGAAATGCTATTATACGAAAACCAAAAAAGCTAGCAGCACATAGCACTTAGGCTTGGCAAATTTCATTTTGTTTCAAATGGGAGCAAAAGCAAAAAACTGAGTTTTGAACTGTTGAAAAGCCAGCTTATGAAGCTTAGGATTTAATTTCCAACTCAGCTTTTCCCCATTTTTCTAGCATGGAGGTTTTCTTTTTTCCTTTTAAAAAAGAGTCTTTGATCTTTTGCCTTAGCAAATCTGGTCAATATGTAAAGAATCAAAATTGTGAGTGTTGATGCCTCTATTTTGTTAAATCAAGTATTAAACATTGCACTATTTGTGTGGTCTGAAGACTATTGGAACTGTACTTTGTTTGAGGTGTTTAAAGATTCTGGAAACAGACTCCCTAACCAGAAAGGCAAAGTAAACTTTTTTTTTTTTTTTCCTCAGAAAGACATTTTATCTATTTTGATGAACTAGCGGAAAAATATAAATATATAAATATAATATAAAAATATATGAATATACAATCAATTCTCTATATCAGAATTAATCAGTAATTGCATCTGATAAGTCAAAGTCATTAATAAATGTGGATCCTGGTAACCCAGTGTACAATGTAAGGAGCTGTACTATTTTTCCCTCTAAATTCAACTAAACCAATAGCTACACTTTCTTTTAGTCCACTATCATTAACTAATAAACACTTAAAAAAAATCCAAACTCTATGTAGGTTAGAGAAATAGCATGTCTACTTCAGAGAGTTACTTAAAAAAAAAAAAAAAACAAACCCTAAGCAATTTAAACATTACTGATTGATTTCCTATATATGGTTTTTATAATTGGACCTACCACTGATTATTAAAAGGACTACCACAGTTTACTGATCACTAGCTGTAAATACTATGCTAAATAAGATATAAATATACATATAAATGCAAATGTAAATATAAATACATATCCAAATGAGACAGGTGATATTAACAGATGGAATAAAAAACTCTTGATTTATTTGCTAGTTTTTGAAGTTACAGCTTTAAATGCAAACCAATAGAATTGATTATCAAATCAGTTGGTCTATTTTTCTAACAATAATTGACTTGTAAACTGAGTGCATATCTTGATTATTATGTTCTTAATTTTTTCTTTGGGAAGAAACATGGCTGAATGGAAGTCAGATTATCAAAAATGAGTCACATGTATCCCAAGAAAGCTACAAAAATAAATAGAGTTTAATAACTACCATTTGGTGACAGTTACACAAAGTTACTTTACATAATTTTTTAATTAAACTCAAATGTACACTCATACTAATATAGAACATAACCACCATATGCAAATTATTTTAAATTACCTTAACTGCTTCAAATACATATTATTTATATATCTTAAGGTTCTTTTAAAAGACTCAGCAACCAGGGCCCCTGGGTGGCTCAGTTGTTAAGCATCTGCCTTTGGCTCAGGTCATGATCCCAGGGACCTGGGATTTAGCCCTGCACTGGGCTCAGCAACCAAATGAGATAAACATTGCTGAGAAGTTCTGGATAGGTAGACCTGAGGTTATTATTTTTGTTACATTTTGTTTTTGTTTTGACCTGAGTTTACCTTGAAATGCAAGATTTACAAAGCATCCACTGTTTCGTAATTAAATCTTACAGCAGTAGGATGTGTTCTCAACGTCTATTGAAATGCCTGTATTAGACTTTTCAGGCAAAACTGAATTCTGAGAGGGGTGCCTGGGTGGCTCAGTGGGTTAAGTGTCTGCCTTCAGTTCGGGTCATGATTCTGGGGTCCTGGGATCAAGCCCCGCATTGGGCTCTCTGCTCAGCAGGGAGCCTGCTTCCCCCCACCCGCCCCGCCTACTTGTGACCTCTCTCTCTCTCTCTGTCAAATAAATAAATAAAATCCTTTTTTTAAAAAACCTGAATTCTGAGAACAAGAAACAGAGAACAAGAAACGAGAACAAGAAACAGAATGAAATGCAAGATGAAAGACAAGGATCTCAGATAAATATTAGTACATACTTATCAAATGTTAAACCACAGGTAGGATTTTAGTTGGTAGAAACAGGGAAAGGTTTTATGGGGAAAAGGAATGAAATAAATCAGTTTGACACAATTACAGGGTATATGAAGCAGAGTTAAGAAATTTCGTGAGGAAAGAAGTTGAGACTGGACGGTAAAGGTGATTGTCATGTGGACCACAAATGTGGAGTTTATTTTGTGGATGACTGGGACTCACTGATATTCCCCACACAGCGTGCTCAGTATGTGCTATGGGTATGGGTAGCATGTTGGTAGCAATAGATTAAAGGCAGTTAAGTGGGAAGACTGGAAACTAGAAGACTCCTAAGGAATGGTGTTAAACATTTAAAAACTTCATCCACTAATTAGTATAAATGAAAAAATCTAGTTTAGAATGACAAATTGTGAATTTTTATGCTTATCTAATTAGCAAACATTAAACATGGTAAGACTTTCCAATATTGGCAAGACAGAGGTGAATTTGGAAGTCTTGCAAATGTCTAATGGTAATGTAATTTGGTACAATCTTTCTGGAAAGAAATTTGGCACAATGTATCAAAAGTCCTACATTGCAGGATTATCGTAATTCCATTTCTAGAAATATATCTAGAGGAAAAATTGAAATGCAGATAAGTGTTCCCATAAAATAGGAATCAGATACATATGTGAAATAAGATACTGAGTTGCTATAAAACATACAAAGAAATTTTATTTTATGAGAAAGTACTTACTGAATTCATATTAAAGCAGCCTCTTTGGAAAACAGTGTGGAGATTCCTCAAGAAATTAAAAATAGAACTTCCCTATGACCCTGCAATTGCACTCCTGGATATTTACCCCAAAGATACAGATGTAGTGAAAAGAAGGGCCATCTGTACCCTAAGGTTTATAGCAGCAATGGCCACGGTCGCCAAACTATGGAAAGAAACAAGATGCCCTTCAACGGACGAATGGATAAGGAAAATGTGGTCCATATACACTATGGAGTATTATGCCTCCATCAGAAAGGATGAATACCCAACTTTTGTAGCAACATGGACAGGACTGGAAGAGATTATGCTGAGTGAAATAAGTCAAGCAGAGAGAGTCAGTTATCATATGGTTTCACTTACTTGTGGAGCATAACAAATAACATGGAAGACATGGGGAGTTAGAGAGGAGAAGGGAGTTGGGGGAAATTGGAAGGGGAGGTGAATCATGAGAGACTATGGACTCTGAAAAACAATCTGAGGGTTTTGAAGTGGCGGGGGGGTGGGAGGTTGGGGTACCAGGTGGTGGGTATTATAGAGGGCACAGCTTGCATGGAGCACTGGGTGTGGTGAAAAAATAATGAATAATGTTATGCTGAAAATAAATAAATTTAATTTTAAAAATGCGATAAAAAGCAGGTAAAATGTGTTTAAATATTAACTAAAAATACATATATTTCATAAAAACTAAATAGTATCTGAAGGAAATAGCATAAAAATGAGAATAACTCTTTTTTTCTGGATGAGGGAATTGTTGATTTATTCATACAGTAAGCCATTGCCAAACATCTAGAACATCCCTGTCATCATATAGTATGGTTCTGGAAATACAAAAATAATTCAGCTTATAAAGCATTAGGGAGAGTCGGATACCAAAGAAGTGCAGTGAATCCTTCTGCTTGAGGTCTAATCATAGAGTGGGTTTGCCTAAGAGAGTGTAGATGTGCTCAACCAGGAAATACCCTGAGACAAGAGTAGGAGCCCGCAGGGTGGGGAGAGCAGACAGAGGGTAGGAAGAAGACTGACAAAAAGAGGCTACATTGGAAAAGGTGGTGAGGCCAATTTTTGTAAGTTGTAGAGGGAAGGATAACAGGGGAGAAAATGAAGGATATCTTTTAGTTAAAATAGTGGAAATCTCACAGGAATAAGGAGAAGCTAGCCAGAAATCTGGGAAAGACTGAGTTAGATCAAGCTGAGTGGAATGAAAGTGTCAAAAAAGAAAGATGTGTATATAAGTTGATATATGAGAAAATAAACACCTCAAAAATGCTTCTTTCAAAAAAGTCAAGATAGGATTCATGTAGCTATAAGATGAAAGGTCTAGTTTCTACAAAGAAAACAGTTTTTTCCTTAATGCAATTCATTATCAAAAGTGTTCTTAGAAATTTTCACTCCTTTTAGGATACATGAATTTTGTATTTTAAACAAAAATGACAAAAATTTTATATTCTAATGGATTATTGATGCTAAAAATACAAACTTTTTTTTTTTTTTTTACTCATGAAATTCTAAGCTGGAAAAATATCTTAGTAGTTAAACTTAAGAAGTGATTTATTTTTGGGTACTAAATTAAAGATAAATTCCATAAAATTGGACACAAGGTTCCTGCTAAAAGTAGATTGGAGCAATATTAAAATAAGCAAACACTTACTTTAATTATATATTGCATCAAGAAACTCATGAAAATACCAGTCTTGGATGACATAACTCAACATTCATTCAAATAACCATACAGTCCCACTCTGCCTCACCCCACTTTGCCCTCACTCCACTTTTCCCTCACTTCTACCCTGTCCTCTTGCAACCTTCAAAGTCATACTCCTGCAAACAACCTATGATAACTTTAGAACCTAGGAAGGAGGTGTTTTTGTTTTGTTTTTAATCTCCACCTTTAGAAAGTTAAAAAAAAAAAAAAAGTTCTCTCTGAAAGCACTCCAAATTTTCTTGATATTTATTGACCATACACAGGACAGAGCTATATGTGACTATGTGGTCAAGGAAAATTCTACCAAAAGAAAAAAGAAGAATGGGCAGGAAAGAGAAAGAGAGGTGAGGATTTAGGTTGATAGAGGATCAAACCATCTAATGTATTCATGAGTAATGACTGATCTTCAAATTATCTCAAATGATAAAACACAGTTCTTTGTTTGCAATGCGAATTTCTAAAAAATCATTTTTATATGCCTGCAAATGACTATTATAAGATAGGCTTTATCTGTATATGACTTGAACATGGCTCAATATATACATTTTTAAATGACAATTACGATAACATAATGAAAATCATGATATAAATTGTCTGACAACAGAAATTAGAAAATTCCATTATCAAATTAAGTCAGTTTTATCTCTAGTTTTGATAAAAGTTTATTGAGTCACTTGAATCATATCTTGATGATGATGAAATATAGTAAAATCTGAGTAATAACAAATCCTCCCAAACTCCAAGACTATGGAATTGATTCAGTTATACGACATTCCTTCTTACAGCATCTTGCTAATATTGATCCCACAGAAATCGCACTAATATGTATAGGTCTAATTAACAGTTGAATATTGTTTGACTGTAATGTTTGTCTAAAATATATTTGATATGATTTAATAGCCACCTAAAACCCATTTAATTCTCAATGAAAAAAAAATGCCTTCTCAAACCATGTTTCTTTCTTTGGTTACTTAAACTTTCTATAACTCTGTTTTACAGTGTTAGAAAATGAAATAATTTTTCTTGGTTATGCTAATTCATATGAAGGTGACATTAGACAAAATAGGAGCTGAGTTATACATTATTAAGATAAAATATTTAATTTATTTTCACTCCCATTTATTTTTATGTTACTGGCATTCTTTCTGATGAGCTAATGCAGGAAAATATTGCCATGGTTAAGTGAGTTAGATCACAGAAAACTTCACACTTGGAGAAGCTTGTTCTTAAAGTGAATTGGGCACCATAAAATTAAATAAAAAAAAATCTGATATGAAAAGTAGAATCCTGAATGCTGAGTAAACTTTGGTCATGTTTTTGTGCTCATATTTGAACAAGGCAAGCTTGAAAATTTATGAATCAAAATATAAAGCAGACAGTTGAAAAATAGAATTTGTAGAACTGAAACAAATACCAAGATTTGGTTGTTCTTCCTTTTGTTTTGGAAATACTTTTCCTAGACTTTAGATCCTTGTCTTTCAAAATTGAGGCATCTATTAAATAAGTCATCCCACACTAATATTCAAAGACATTAAGCTTATCGGTGAGACTTCTGTCTTCTCTAGTTCTACATTTATACTTTCATGTAATTCACTAGCTCACCATGGCTTCAAGTTCTTTTTCACTTCCTGCCTTAAATATATGGCAGAACTACTCTATTTACATCGATGAATTAACTTGCACTTATATCTTTATACTAATTATACTCAAATCACTATCTTTATTCTAGGTTTTCCTCTTAAGGGCCAGATTTATATATTCAATGGTCTACTTACACAACTAACTGAATGTACTCAAAACACGTCAACCTCTCAATATGTTCATAATTGACCTCATCTTTCCCCCAACCTGCTTTTTTTTTTAAAAAGATTTTATTTATTTATTTGATAGACAGAGATGACAAGTAGGCAGAGAGGCAGGCAGAGAGACAGGCAGAGAGACAGGCAGAGAGACAGGAGGAAGCAGGCTCTCCATGGAGCAGAGAGCCCAATGCGGGGCTCAATCCCAGGACCCTGGGATCATGACCTGAGCCGAAGGCAGAGGCTTTAACCCACTGAGCCACCCAGGCACCCCCCAACCTGCTTTTTGTGCTCAGTTAATGGCATCTTCATTTCCCAATCTTTCTCTCAAATCCTGGGAGTTCTCTAGGAGGTCCAGATTATGTTAACCTTCCACACATGAATGCTGAAATCTTGTCAATTTGATAGCAAAAATATTTCCTGAATAACTACACAACTCTACCTTCTCTCATTTTTCTCTTTTTTGATCACTCTTCTTTCTTGACCCTTTTTACTTGATCGATTTACTTAGCTTTCATGGCTGCCAAACTTCCAGATACCTTACTAAAATGTAAATTCATGCCCATTTGCTCTCTGTGGTCTAGCCCACACTGGCTTGTTCTGCTTCTCCCAACCTACCTTCTGCATTCCTAAAACCATATCATTATTCCTTAAGCGTGTAATCCTGGTCATTGTTAATTGTTTATGGTACCTGAACTCCCTTTTCCATCTTTTCAGTCTTTCTAACTGTTCCAATTTCCTTCAATATCCCTCTTCTGGGAAGCCATACTTGAGGTTTTTGGTTCCAGTTTTGGCTCAAAGCCTATCCTCTGCACTCTTAGGTCTGTGGTATATCCCTCTGAGGACAGATGATCTCACTTTTGCCTGTGAGTCTAGAACACAGTATACGATATGCTCAGTACTCGTTGATAAAATCCACAAATGAAAAAACACTTAAATAGATGAAAATAAATGATGGGAAACCACCTGTGTGCTTTATAAGTTTGGACTGTTAAATACTTATGAATTTTAAAACACTCTACTTACATTCATATATTTTGGATCCTATGTATTTTATAGAGTTCAGTGAAATTGAGTACTAAAAGTTAATATCTGTGTTAATCGTGTTCAGAGGAGAAGGAGTGGCATCACATAAATTTTGTCTACCTCTTTCATAAAAGATCATCCAAAAGGGTAATTTGAGAAAATCATAATTTATTCATCCACTACTTTGCCATTCTGGCTTTTCCATCAACTGGGATGAAAAAAAAATTACTGAGTAGGTATTATGGTTGAAGTTTTAGGGACATAATGACAGCTGTGCTGTTAATGTCTCCATTTAGTTGAAATCCTTTGGTTTTTGGACTGCTATCTGGAAAAACTGAGTTTGTGGCTGGGAGACTGAAGGATAAGTATTGCCTTCCAACTGACTACCCACTTTGAGTTTCACTGCAGGTGTTTGAGTTGACTGGAGATCTAACCTTCACAACAATGATTTGATATATGGAGAGCTCAAGAATCTTATTTGGTTTCTTTGGGCATCTTAAAGCAGAAGATGCTGGAAGGGCAGTGCTGATAAGACTAAGTCCCTGAGGTTTGTTGTGAACAGGAATAAGAGGTCATAGAACTATCACAGGATGACAATGAGATAAACACTGGTTAAAGTCTTCCCTTTTAGAGAGTATATTACTCTCTAAACACACAAGTTTATAAAATGCTAGTTGAATGGTAAAGTATATTTTATACAGTTTTCTCTGAAACCACCAAAACAGGAAGTGAGTTTTTCCTTTCTAATAATAGTAGAACATGAAGATATGCCCACAAGCAAGGCAAAGCAAAAACTAAGGCGATTCTAAGGGTAAATTAGGCACCAAGTTGTTTCTGCCTCAATCATCCAGGGAACTGAAATGGAAACAAGTTCAGGCCTGCGACTGACAGTTTCCTCTCAGCTCTGGTAGTCGAGACGCAGGACATTTTTACTAGTCTGGAACCAGGTTGAAGCTACAACATTTTTCTCTGTCTGCGGTACATTTTGAAATACGGAATGAATTACTAGAGGTTCAAATGATATATTCAAGCAATAAGTTAATTTGACAGCAATAAGTTAATGAGAAAATAAAGCTTTCACACTATTCTGTGCAGACAGAATAGACACACAGATCTCTTGCTGTATATGCATAACTGTAATACAAATACATAAATACACACAAAAGTAGATACGTACTTTTCTCCAGTTTTGACCTTCTCTCTTTCTCAAAGGGCATCTCAAATTCAGTGTCTAAAACTGGATTCTTTTGTGGTCTCTCCTGCTTTCCAAATACTTACTTGTCCTCGGATATACCTTCGCTTAATTTAGGATATCACTGTCCACCCAGGAACCCAAGTCATGAATGGGGAATTTCCCAAGCTTTCATCCTTTCTCTTCACACTGTGATTACCCCTCCCCCTTCCACTGCCCATTAACTGAGAAGTTCCACTGATTCAGTTTCTCAAGGAACTTCTGACTCTCTGCACCAACGGACTCCATCCCTTCCTTTATTGCTTTCCGTTAGGTCTTTGTCTTTTCTTGCTTACATTAGTGAAATGGACCTCTAATTAGTATCACTGTGTCTTGTCTTTCTTCCCGGCACTCAGTCATCTATAACCATGTACCATACAGTCTCACAATGTCATGTTTCTATTACCTAAAGATAAAGCCTGGGGCCTTAGTATTGCAGAGAAATGTCTCCATCACCTGACTTCTACTTAATGTTTCCATTCTCCCCACACACGCCTCTGCTGTATCATTTCAGAGGACCACAAATCTTCCCCTTCCCCCTACTAAGGATTGTTATTTTATGTTTCCATAATTTTGCCTAGTTCCTCTTCCTAGAGTTGTGTTTATCTCTGGTTGGTCAGCTAGTTCAAATTAATTAGATTTTTCATTCATTCCACAAATATTTAGTAAGCACCGACAATGTACCAGCTAGTGAATTAAATTCCAAGTACCAGATTGTCTTCCTTCCCTATCCTGCTTTTCAGCTTTAGTATAGCTTTCCTCAAGACCCTTCACGGGCATCATCTCCCCAAGACACCTGAGAGGCTGGTCTACTGCGTCTTTTGTACCCATAAATATTCCGAGGAATGTCCAATCACTACATTGGAAACATGCTTGCTTATCGGTCTGGCCTAACACACTGTGGTCATTTTAGTGCAAGTTCTTGTCTCGTCTTTTCATTTCCTGAGTCCACTGTCTGGTCAATGACTATTCCTTAATACGTATGTTTTGAACTGAGCTGAATGTTACTAAGATTGAAGATTGCCAATGTACATTAAACTTAATAGAATTCTTTCAGGTCCCTCTCACCATCATTATTTTTTATTCTCATGCTATTCTTTCTCTCATTGTTTTTCCTCTGCTATCTACATCTCCTCTCTCTTTGCTTAAATATTTGGAAAACTGGGTATAGGCTCCATCATCAAGAGGTGGTATTAACATTGCCCACTTTTGGGGTCAGAGTTGCTTATTTATGTTTTGCCAACAATGGGAATTCTAGGTTTCAGGTGGCCCAGAGAGAAGATGAGTTTGGAAAGGAAAGGGAGAACAAGAAGCTCTTCTGTAGAGGGGAGAGCTACTGGAACCAGTGCTCAGGATGCAATGAAATCAGATGTGGGAGGAGTTCTTATCGTCCAGTGTTGGAATCATGGGCTGTTACTGTCTTTTGATACCCATTCAACACAGACGAGCATGCACACAAGTACATGCATATAGCACAAGCATACTTCTGCACTTCATTATGCCTGAATGGCCCATTTCTGTGCTTTACAAACTAGAAATATCCTACTCATTCTACAGGTTCCAGGTCAAAATCCATTATATTCTAGCTCATATTTATCCCACTCTATTCTGATGAGAACTACAAAAAATGTTATAAATGACTATATATATATAGTCATTTATAACATTTTCATATATAGTCATTTATATATCTATTTATATCTATTTATATACACATATATTTATATGTATATATATTTATATATATATTTTTATATATATTTATATACATTTATATATAGTCATTTATAACATTTTTATATAGTCATTTATATATCTATTTATATATATTTATATGTATATATTTATATATATTTATATATGTATTTATATATATTTATATACATTTATATATAGTCATTTATAACATTTTTATATATAGTCATTTATATATCTATTTATATATATTTATATACATATATTTATATATATTTATATTATATGTAATATAATATATATTTTATATTTATATACATTTATACATAGTCATTTATAACAGTTTTTGTAGTTCTTATCAGAATAGAGTCATATATATATATATATATATTTATATTTATATTTATTTATTTATTTAAGGGGGAGAAAGAGAGAGAGCAAAAGTGAATGGGAGTACAAGAGTGCCATGAGTTGGGGGAGCGGCAAAGGGAGAGCATTTCAAGCAGACTCCCCTCTGAGTGTGGAGTCTGAGACAGGGCTTCATCTTAGGACCCTGAGATCATGAACTGAGCCAAAATCAAGAGTCAGAAGCTTAGCCAACAAAGCCACCCAAGTGCTCCAAATGACTAGGTTTTTAATGTCTAACCCATTGTGAATAAAAGATTATGGTAAATACAATGTAAAGTAACTATTAGATAAATGAAATAAGATAAGTGGATAAAATATATCCAATATTTCGCTTTAGAATTACTAGATTAAGCAGAAGTAGAATTACTTTGTCAAAGTGCTAAAAATGTTTCTAAATGTTTATTCCCAATTTCTCTACTTATTTCATCATAATCCAGAAACAGCATGTAAACTGGAAACAGTCCACAGACCATGCTTTGAAAAACACTGCTCTAGGGAAACTAATATTAATTTACATAGTAACCAGTATATGCATACTCACTAAGAACAGAGGAAGACACCAGAGCTTGGCGGGATGTGTTTTGTTTGTTTATTTGTTTTCTTATTTTGGACATGTTTAACATTTTTCTCTTTAAGTTTTGAAATATTTACTATTAGCATTACCCAAGTGATTCAGAGTCAGTTTCCCAGTAAAAGTTTTCATACACTAATTCATTCTTCACTAGCATTTATTAAACATAGGCTACATACCAGACACTGTTCAAGATGCTAAGATCCAAATTTATGTAAGCTAAGGTCTCTGCATCAGACAAATAAAAAATAAAGGTCGTTCTAGAAAACAATTAGAATGTAATCTTCAAAAATATCAGGGCCATGAAAGTTAAGGGAAGTCTGTAGAACTTTTCTACATTTATGGAGATGAATAAAACATGATTACTGAATGAGGCACATCATTCAGAAACAAATTCTTACATTCTAAAGGATAGTAGTTGAAATTTATTTGAACAACCAATAAAACTTGAATGGAATCTGAGGATTCAATGGCAGTGATATATCACTGTTAATTTCCTGATGTATTAGTCAGCTCAGGCTTCCATAACAAAATATTATAGGCTGGGTGGCTTAAGCAACGGGAATTTACGCCTCACAGTTCTGGAGGGTGGGAAGTCTAAGAATAAAGTGCCAGGTAATTCCTATCTTTGGTGAGAACTCTTCCTTGCTTGTGCCCTCACATGGCAGAAAAAGGGAAAGCAAGCAAGGCCTTTGGTGTCTCTTCTTACAAGGGCACTAATCCTATCATGAGGGTCCCACTTCATGATCTCCTCTAAACCTACTTTGCTCCCAAAGGCTTCTTCTTTAAATATCATTACAATGGGGATTAGGGCTTCAACATTTGAATCTGGTGGTGGGGGTGGGGATAACTGAGTCCTTAGCATATGAGATTGATGACTTTTATGTGGTTAGGTGAAAAAGGT
Organism: Neogale vison; assembly: GCF_020171115.1. Taxonomy (NCBI): domain Eukaryota; kingdom Metazoa; phylum Chordata; class Mammalia; order Carnivora; family Mustelidae; genus Neogale; species Neogale vison. The sequence continues at coordinate 26,923,339 of NC_058096.1, forward strand.
CTTTGTTTATGAGCAGACACAGCCTAAAGTAATTTAGGGTAATGGGACAGTAGGTTGGAAATTTACTTTCAGATGGTTTTCTGTGCTGTACTTACAAATTTCCTGTAAGTTCATGATTATTTCCAAAAAAAGTTTTAAAGATATCGTTTCTGATCTCAAGATTCTTAATTCTATTTGGGAAGAGAGATAGGTAAGCACTGTAATTAAATACCACTAACTGCAGGTGAAATGTGTGGTAGTATAAGAAAGTATTGAATTAGCAGAGGAAAGGGTGAGTTTGTCTGGAAGGAAAGCAGAGAGACTTCAAAAACAAAGTAAATCTTAAATAGGTCAGATTGGAAAACAAACCAGGGTCCACTGGATCCATGTTTATTTTGTAATAATTATGTGACAGGGTTTGCATATTTGATATATATTTTTGCCATGAGTTTGACTTCCTTTTGATCTATCATCTCTTTTCATCATTTGCTTTTTAAGATTCATAAAAGACAAATGTTTATTAAAAATTTGAAGTAAAGGAAAGATAGTAATAAATTAGCAATAGAAGGTAAATTGGGATCAGATAAAAGTGTCCAAAAAATGATGTTTCATAGCCATCATCCTTTAACATATCATAATATATTTTAACACCTTCTGAGCTTCCTTGTTTCACTCTTGCTCCCCCTTTTCTGGTCTTTCTGGCCTCTGAAATGCAGAGATAGATTGGAAAATACTTATCTGGTAGGTCTCCATATTGGTACTATGACTATGTCCCTCCTTAAAATATTATATTAAATTTCTAATAGACAAGGGAGAACAGGGTTGGAGTGTTCTTTAATTTCTCTATTTCTTATAGAGGTCTATGGCTCATTTATTCATTGGTCAATTATTTATACTTTATTTAAGCAAAGGTAACAAATTGCCTACCTAAGGCACATCTTGACTCCTTGTATGATTTCCTTTTTATTTTTTCCAATTAAAAATTTTTGATCTAACACTCAAAAACCATAAAATTTTACATAAAAATTCCAGGGTTCAACTTTTTATACCTTTAGAAGTTATGGCCCCTAGAATGAACAATTGACTAGAAAATTTGACTAGAATGAGTAGAAATAGCCCTTGTATGTTGAGCGTATGATCATCTCTTCCCCCGTTCATACCAATCCTTATTGTCTGATACTGGTTTGTTATATTCACTTTTGTTGTATGTGTGAGTCCTGAAAGTTCTTGCATATTCAACACTGGCCAAACAGATAACAATGACTGGGAGACCTTTGACAGCAAAGAGAACAAAATTATGCATTTGAAATACTAAGTTTCAAGCTCCAGATTTTAAAAGGTCAGCAATGAGCTCAAAAGAAATTTTTTGTAGAAAAGACTGACCATGATCCTTTCCTCCTTCCTGACTTGCCCAGTAAAAAAAAAAAAAATGTGAAATCAAAGTTGGGGCTATTCAGATGAGGAGAAAAACTATTGTGCACTTGGCATTACAGTCAGTTTCAAAAGAGACTTTTATACCCACTAATTCTTAATTTTTCTGTAGTGGAAATTGTTCTTGGTAAGTCTGTTCAGATATTTGCAATTTATATTACCATTGAGTTCAAACTAATATGGAATCAGAGATTCCTTCAAAAATAGTTCCAATTATAAATAACTCTATTTTTCCTGGTTGATACCAAGTTAAAGATTCATTTAAATGGCATGAGTAGCAACTTGCATTATACAAAGTACTGAAACAATACTCCCTTTCTTCTAACAGACTTCACATAAAGAATTCTTCTACATATTATTTGGATTTTGCAAATAACCATCCATATTAGTCATCCAGAGTCAACTTTATTACTATCTTAATGATAATAAAGTTTTACATATGTATAATGTTTCAAACCTAACAAGCTGTTTTTAAGCTCATATGAGGTAATGTATAAGTTCACAATGCAAATTTTTTTTATATATTCATAAATACATTTCTTAAATTATTTGGCTTATAGGTATGCTTTTGAGCATGAATACCACAGGAAAAAACCATTAAAATTTGATTTAAAATAATTTTGGTTATATATCAAAAGCCATGTGTTTATATTATTTCATCTCATCCACCAGAAGCACTAATGATTATTAATTACAGAAATAATAAAAAGGCAGATAGTCACACCTTATAAAATTTGGTAACATTAAACATTTCTGCCTGATTCCTCCCCTTTCTCACATTTCGATACAATTTAACTAAAAGACCATTTATTCAGCAACTACTGGGTTCAAAGACAAATATTACACAGTCATTACCTTCTATGAGTTAACAGCTTAGTAGGGGAAAAAGATACATGCAAGATGAATTTTTATATATGACATAATGTGATGGTTTCTCTTTCTTGCCAGTTTTATGGAGATGTAAAATAAGGGGTAAGAATGAGGATGAAGGGAGGAATCTCTTTGCATACGAAGGAGGTGTCATTTGGGGTGAACCTTGAAAACACAAATAGAATTTTAGTTTTATACACCTATGACACAGTTGCATGAACTTTGCTATTATTAGCCTTTCTTTCCCCTGAACTTTTATGTCCACTTACCTAATAATATTTTTATGCTTCTTTACTGTAATACTTTTTCTTCACTCATTAATTTCCTAATTCAGTGTACAAATGGGAATTATTCTTTTGTATGCCTGCCAAAAGTGTTATTTAGAATGGCTTTCCCACATTCTATTTTAACGCTCCACTTAAAAAAAAAAACATTAAATAAGATATCTAGGAATGAACCATGGACCTAACTAGAACTGTGAAAGACCCTTCCTCTGAAAACTATAAAACACTGATGAAAGAAATTAAAGATGACACAAAGAAATGAAAATACATTCCATGTTTATGGATTGGAAGAACAAATATTAAGTTATGTATACCACCCATAGCAATCTACACATGTAATGCAATCCCTATCAAAATATCAACAGCATTTTTCACAGAGCTAGAACAAACGATCCTAAAATTTGTATGGAAGCACAAAAGACTCCCAGTAGTCAAAGCAACCTTGAAAATGAAAAGCAGAGCTGGAGGCATTACAATACTGGACTTCAAGTCATATTACAAAGCTATTACAATCAAAATAGTACAGTACTGGCACAAAAAATAGACACATAGATCATTAGAAAGGAAAGAAAACCCAGAAAAGACCCATGACTACATGGTCAATTATCTTTGACAAAACAAGAAAGAATATCCAATGGGGAAAAAGGCAGTCTCTCTACCAAATGGTATTGGGAAAACTGCATAGCAACATGCAAAAGAATGAAACTGGACCACTTTCTTATACCATGCACAAAAATAAATTCAACATGGCTTTAAGATCCAAATGCGAGACCTGAAATCATAAAAATCCTAGAAGAGAGCACAGGCAGTATCTGTTCCATAGCAACATTTTTCTAGTTATGTCTCCAGAGGAAGGGAAACAAAAGCAAAAATAAACTACTGGGATTATTGCAAAGTAAAAAGCTTCTGCACAGTGAAGGAAAAAATATATCAATAAAACTGAAAGACAACATGTGGAATGGGAGAAGATATTTGCAAATGACATACCTGATAAAGCATTAGCACCCGAAATATATAAAGACTTCTAAAACTCAACACCTCAAGAATGAATAATCCATTTTAAAAATGGGCAGAAGATAGGAGAGCCTGGATGGCTCAGTCAATTAAGCATCAGCCTTTGGCTCAGGTCATGCTCCCAGGGTCCTGGGATCGAATTGTGCATCAGGCCCCATGCTCAGGAGGTAGCCTGCTTCTTCCTCTGCCTCTGCCTGCACTCCCCCTGCTTTTACACTCTCTCTCTCTCTGACAAATACACAAATGAAATTTTAAAAATAAATAAATAAAAATTAAAAATGGACAGAAGACATGAATAGACATTTTCCCAAAGAAGAGATTTTCCCAATGGCTAATGGGTGCATAAAAAGATGCTCATCATCACTTATCATCAGGGAAATGCAAATCTAAACTACAAGGAGATCACCTCACACCTGTCAGAATGGCTAAAACCAACAACACAAGAAACAACAGGTGTTGGCAAGAATGTGGAGAGAAAGGAATCCTTTTACACTGTTGGTGGGAAGGCAAACTGGTATAGCCACTGTGGAAAACAGTATGGAGACTCCTCAAAGAGTTAGAACTACCCTATGATCCAGGAATTGTACTAGTGGATATTTACCCAAAGAATACAAAAACAGTAATTCAAAGGGATACATGCACCCCTACATTTATAGTAGCATTATTTATAATAGCTAAGATATAGAAACAGCCCAAGTGTCCATTGATAGATGAATGGATAAAGAAGACGTAGTACATACAATGGAATATCATTCAGCCATAAAAAGAATGAAATCTTGCCATTTAAAAGATGGATCAAGCGCTAGAGTATAAAGCTAAGTGAAATAAGTCAGTCAGAAAAAGACAAATGCCATATGATTTCCCACATATATGGAATCTAAGAAACAAAACAAATGAGCAAAGGGAAAAAGAGAGAGACTGAGAGAGAGAGAGAGAGAGAGAGACCAACAAACAGAATATTAACTATAAAGAACAAACTGATGGTTACCAGAAGGGAGGTAGGGTAGGGGATTAAGGAAAGCACTTTGCAGAGCACCAGGTGATTAAAATAAAAACTTAAAAAAAAAGGTTAGAGGGTCTATTAAATAAATCGTCATACATCAGAAAAAGTGTTAACACGGGGCCATTAAGAAGGATGAAATGGATGACTTAAAAGCATGTCTACCACGAAAATGTTAAAAACAGAATCATGTATATAGTATGAAAGTGGGATAGTGAAGCTGAAGGGGATCCATTGTAGAAAGTCTCCATCTCTGCTGTTTTTCTGCGAGGCGCCATTTACTCACATTCCATATTTCGCCTTTGGATAAGCCAAAAAACCTCTATTCCCACTTCAAGGGGAAGGCAAGAAGGGTAATCATTCTCTGAGTTTTGTCTTAGGCCGCAAAGACCCAACAACACTTAGGAAGAGCCAGATCCCAAACACTGTTCCAGGATATTAGCTTCAAACAAACCTTGGCTGATGCTGGCATCAATACCTCTACCTTCAGTAATTTATGGAATAACACCTATTGTTCCCCTGACACTTCCTCTGATGAGACCAACCCTGAATTCTTGGAGGAACATACACCCTACACCCTTTTCCAATATAAACCTCTAGTCCCAAGCAATGATAAAGCTTATCCTACTTTCCTTTCCAAATCTTCTAGACAGTCCATCTGCTATTCTCTTCCTCTACATTGTTCAGTAAACTCTGTTTCTACTTTCTCTGGCTCACATTTGATTTCTATCCTGTGTTCAGCCAAGGAGACTCTTAACTGGTCCTGTGGGATGATTCTCTGGGTCCTCAGACCCAGCCCGACTTCATCAAAAGCATTATGCATTCATGGTAATATTGATGTTTATATATAGAGAGAAGAATGTTACCCACATAAAAAAAAAGAATTTGGTAGATGCGATGTTCCACCAAAACTTTTAGCACTAGCCTACTTTGAGGGAAATAGTACTTTCTATTTAGTGTCACTCTTAATTGTTTGATTTTAAATAACTCAAACAAAAATATTTATATTGAAAGAAGTACAAAGTATACACTATCCTTTTTCCCATTTGTAAATAGAAAAAAAGCTGACACTTTTTAACTCAGTAGTTTAATTCGATAACTCTTCAATGAGTTCATGAATGAACAATTTAATTCAGAATAAACTACAGAAAATGTTAAAATTATACATTCCATAAAGATGTAAATTCAAATTATTGAACAATCAATTCCAGTGAAGAATGATAATTCTAAAAATTATTTTTATGTTAAGGCAGAATTCTAATTTTATTAGAATTAAAGCAGAAATAGTTTTTCATCAATAACCAGCAAGGCTCACTATTTTCTGTCAATATATCAAAACACTGGCAATAATTGCCTGAATATAAAAACAACAAATGTAAGAAATTCATGAATCTGCTTTATAACTTTTCAATGCTTTAGTAACTGGAAATCACTTTTTTTCTTTGAATGTATAGTAGACAACATATGAAAATTAAATAGAATCATAAAACCTTGACCACTTACAGAAAATGATACAATGCTCCATCACAAAGGCAACTACAGATTAGAACATAATTTAACCACTGGAAAAATAAAGAATTTCTTTAGCTATGACGAAGGCAGTATATCGCAGTTGGTTTCACCCAGAACTACACAAGACATTCTTTTCCATCAATGAGGCCTGCCACTCTTCACTCAATCACACCACCAAAAATAATATGCTCTTTCCACGTGGAAAATGAAAAGACACACATTTTACATTCCTTATTCTACTGCATTCTCATTTCAGTTCAATAAGTGGACAGGAAAGATATTATTACATGTATTTACAGGTAAAGAAACTTAGTATCCTAGATGCACCATGCTTTGCCAGCCACAAATCACATGAGCAGTGAGCAAACAATTGTGTACAAACACACACAGCAAGCATAAGAGATCATTAACCAAGGTATAAATAAATGCAACCTGCCTTGCCATTTTTAGGAGAACTTTCTGACTCCTGGCCCACTGTTGGTTTTTATATTATCGTTGTTTTGGTTTTTGTCTTATGTCTTTAATCTGTACTGTTCTGTCTCTTTTAGACATTGAGCAATTTGTCCTGAATTTAGAAAAGAGGTACTAGAATGAGGGAGTGGGAGGTTGACCTACATCTGAACAATTTGCATATGATTCACCACAATTAAACAATTTGGTTTGAAATAGCTACAATTAAGCTATTATCAGAGAAGTATTTACTAGAGGAGAAATTCTAAATTTATCTTCACGTAGGTCCTAGCCAAGAAAGGGGCCACATTTTCTGGCACTCTTATTAAGTAAAGCGAGTAATGAAGTAAATTCTTCCAAATTAATATTTATATTACTAAATCACTGATGGCTAATTATGCTTATGCTTACTTTGGTTGTTTCTTTAAAAATCACAGGTTTAAAATACCAAAAAAATGTCAAATTAGGGTAGATAAGACAATTTCAGTTGCTAACAATATTTTACATGTATTAATACACATAAATATAGATATTAAAAACTGTTTTCTTGATATATGGAAATCGCATATGGTATGTCTAACCACCCTAAAATTATGGAGAGGGTATTATAAAAATATAAACGAAAGAGTTAATTCCATCTACTGTAAACATAAAATACAATAATATACAACAAACTAGTAGTATATAATAGTATGGAAGAAAAATTCAAACTGATGATTAAATACTATGTGTTGGATGATAACAATTTTGGTGAATAAGCCAATGTAATAAACTTTTCAGTTATTTAGAATAAGCAACCTCAATTCTAGCTATGTCTGAATTGATGAATACATTATTGCAACAAAGCTAAAACAAACACAACATATTTTATAACCAGAAAGGTTCTTTTTCCTACCTTTATAGGTGCCTGAATAGGTCTCTTATTAATCTTCAAGGATACCCTAAAAAAGAAATGGGAAATTGATGAGATAGAAAGTTTTGACGTTATTACCAACACTGAGTGTCAGTAGTCTCTTTGCTGGGGGGCAGTCTATGTACTGTGGCAAGGCATTGGCTGTTCTTTCCACAATATACATGAGTCTAGCAGGGCTGAAGGTGACACAGGACACACAAACATTAGAATAAAAACATTATGTGTGGACTGAGCATTTGTGCTGTCTGTAATGTAGGGTTATAGTAGGACTTGTTCACAACTATTAGTCTCTTTAGTAATTTTACTACTGACAGTTGGTAAAGATGATAAGGAAAAACTAAAATTACACCATGTTGCTGAAGACAACAACTATATAACAAAAAAAATTACAAAGACTTCCAAATTTAATAATATCTTTTTTATGTCATTAAAAGTTTAGGTATTGGGACACTTGGTTGGCTCAGTCAGTTCAGCACTCTTGATTTTGGTGCAGGTCATAACCTCAGGATCATGGGTTGGAGTACCCCTCATACCCCTTTGCCCCCGCTCAAAGGGCTCTGTACCTAGCAAGGGGTCTCTGCTTGCGATTCTTTCTCTCCTTCTCCCTCTCCCCCTGCTTGTGCTCCCCTTCTCTCCCCTCCATAGGAAAAAAAAAAATATATATATATATATATATATAAATAAATATATAAATATATAGTAAATACATATATATAAACATTCCATTTTTGTGGATATGATCACAACACTTCAGCCTGGAGTAAAATCAAGTCCTACATTTTACTGATTTCAGAGAGATATTACCTGGCATAGGAGATTGCTATAAGGAAATTCTGGTGCCCTTCATTAAAACAGAATTGGTCTTAGAACTAGAGGGCAATTTAAAAATCAAAATACAACTGACAGAATGGGAGAAGATATTTGCAAATGACATATCAGATAAAGGGCAAGATTCCAAAATCTATGAAGAACTTATCAAACTCAACACCCAAAGAACAAATAATCTAATCAAGAAATGGGCTGAAGACATAAACAGACATTTCACCAAAGAAAATATCCAAATGACCAACAAACACATAAAAATGCTCGACATCACTTGGCATCAGTCAAATCAAATCAAAACCATGATGCCATACCACCTCACATCAGTCAGAATGGCTAACAACTCAGGAAACAACAGATGTTGGTGAAGATCTGGAGAAAAGGGAGCCCTCCCACACTCTTGGTGGAAATGCAAGCTCGTGTAGCCATTCTGGAAAACAGTATGGAGGTTCCTCAACAAGTTGAAAATAGAGCTACACTATGACCTAGCAGTTGCACTACTGGGTATTTACCCCAAAGATACAAATGTAGTGATCTGAAGGGGCACGTGCACCCAAATGTTTAAAGTAGCAATGTCCACAATAGCCAAACTATGGAAAGAACCCACATGTCCATTGACAGATGAATGGATAAAGAAAATGTGGCGCGCACACACACACACACACACACACACACACACACACACATCTTTTGTATATTGTCTTCTGAAAGACTTTTTTGTAAAGTACTGATCTATAATAATATAAGTAGTAATGAAATCATTCTCTTTTGCTTCCTGGCTAGACTTCTTTTTTTTTTAATATACAATCACATGTGATTCTTAATTAATAAAATGCAATTTTGGTAACAGAAACAAGGGCTTTTAAATGTTTTCAAAAGACAATAACCTGTGGCCCAGATTGTTTTGGTGTTCACAGAAACCTCTGTATTTTCAGAAAGTGCAATAACAGAATCAACATTACACGTGCATAGAATCTACTTCTGTTCTTAGGACCTAGAATTTTAAGAGACTGGGGACTGAGCAAGCAGGAATGAATTAGTGGTGGGGATGTTTTCTTGTACTGTAATTGCAGAAACAGCTTGCGTGTGCCGCAATGGAAGCTCATAGTATCTCAGTAGGATACCTCTCCCCTTGCTGGACATACTAAGTGATTAATTCATGTTCCTTTAGCGAAATGTCAAAGGGCAAGTGTCATAACTTTGGAAGGTACACCAGCTATAAGAAAAAATTTTTGATAAGATATGTTTCCAAAATGAGAGATTGAAATTACTTGAGTTTGCAGAAGATCAGCTAAAGTAGCTAGTTACTCTAAGAAGACAAAGCATTGTTTAGTAATAAGATGTATTTACTGGATTTTATTATGCCAAGTTTTCGATATGGCTTTAATCATGAAGAAGGAATGCAGAGACAATTTTTTTTATGTGCCAAAGTTTGAGCAACTAAATCCAACCATATTTAAGACAAATAAAATCACAGAATGAATTACCAAGAAATAAGTTCTTTGAAATTTCAGTCATTGGTCAATTATAGAGTGATTCTACATTTTTCTACAAGAAGCCATATGACTATAGTTCGGCACTCTTATTTTATAGATCTATAAACACACACACACACACACACACACACAAACACACCATAGTGGGTGGGCACAATTATGTTGTATATAAGCAAATATGGTTAAATACTGAAATATACACTTCTGCACATTATGTATTTTATGTTCTCAGATAAGCTTGACTAGGGACTAGAGTTTTGGCTTTTTAATATCTCTAAAATCAGGTAATTATGGTAAATAAACATGTCTACAAGTTTCAAAGTGACATACATGGTACAAATGACTGCCAATTTAAGGCAAATTATCATAATGTAGAAGGCGAGATTTTGTAGACATTTGGAGAAGGACAAAGAAGTAAATGTCAAGCTACTATTTTTAATATAAAATTAATTAGAAACTCTTCTTGCTCTCTATTCTTCTCTTCCACTGAAGAGACTATATCTTATTAAGATGCTAACAAAAACACTAAAAACATCTCCTGTTTTAGAAAAATGTAGTTTAATCAACCAAGAGAATTTAAAAGATTGTATAAATGTAGTTAAATTTTCATTGCTAAAGGCTTTCATTCTTCCATCAAAATAGGAGGTCACAACAAGGGTATATTCTGCAAAGAGACCAAATTACTCAATGCATTTGAAGAAGTAGAGCAAAATTAGACCTTGACATTTCTACAGAAGTATATAGGAGATACCAACTTTATAAAGTCTACACTATACACCTCTAACATAAAATAAGAATGATTTTTATAATGAACATTAGCACATTATATTTAATATCTATTAAAATAAAATTTAAAAATATAGTTAAAAGCTTTGAGAGAGAGAGAAAGAAAGGGTATGCATGTGCCAGTGGGTGGATGGGAGCAGAGGGAGAGAGAGAATCTCAAGCAGACTCCCTGCTGGGCATGGAGCCTAGAACCCTGAGATCATGACCTGAGCTGCAATCAAGTGTTGGGTGCTTAACCAACTGAGCCACCCAGGTTCCCTAGTTAAAAGCTTTCTGATGGTCTAGATAAGTCCTCTTATTTTGTAGACCTATAAATGAATTAAGGTATGTACTATAATATAGTATTTATGAGTGAAGTCTGTTTTATTATCATAGCATATGTTTTATTATGATTTCATTAAGCTTAGTACAGCCATTCAAGGAAGAGTGAGCATTAAAAATGTCACATGTTAGCTCTGAGGTTCCTTTACTGTTATTCTAAAGGACTCACATTAACTATATTTAATGTATATTCTACTAGTATATTTTTACTTGAAAAGCTATATTCTTCTATTTAGTCAATGAAGAAAAATAAATCCAAATTAGAATATAAAGCTGAATTCTTTAATATTAAAATTTTTTACATTAATTATTAGCCAAGCTTAGGTATTTGTTCATGGGAAATCAATGTATTGTTCGCCTTTTACACACTCCATCTTCTTTTCTATACCCACAATCTGAATGATCTAGTTCTACACTTTGAATCTAAGTTCAGGGTAGGGTGAGGGTTATGTTAGTCTCTCAGTTTTGGTCAGTTTAATAATTACACCAGGAAGTTGCGGTTTTGTTAACAGCACATAGATTATTCTCACAAAGGGGTATCTAAGACCCAAAGCTATTATAGTATTATAACCCTCTTCACTTCCGAACAATCATAAGATGATTTAAATCATTATAAGCCACTCCTGACCTTTAAAAGCCAAACTTCCTTGCATGGTGCTACATAGCATGATTTGAGAATAGTTCCAATGGTAACTTCATGTCCAAGGAATTTGATAAGGCCTTTTTCCCCACAAAGGCTCAATTGGAGAGAACGATATGACTGGTTTTCTGCCAGAAGACCCACTATAGAGATTGATCTCTAGTGATTTTTTTTTCTTTTTTTTTTTTTGCCAAGTGACAGTTGGAACATGCCCATTAGAGTGTTCTAGAAGTGTTCTTAAGCAACTTGCAAAGGCCCAGATGAGGTCTTGTCACTTGATCTGAGAAAAGGAGCGACGGCATCCCAATGACAGATTGTCAGATTGTCATGTTTGATACCTTTCTAGAATAAAAATCTCCGTGCAAGTAAAATGTGCTGTACTTTAAAATCTCACAGAGCTAGGAAGTGAAATTTTTAGCTATGTTTATAATATACATGACAAAGTAAGTTTCATGTCATTTATTAAAAACACATATGCCGATACCCTCTTTAAGTGTACTTTGTCTTAGAATAAATGAAATTTGCAGTATTTTATTCCTAAAAATATCTCAACATTTGTTGTGGAAAATACAAAAGAACTGATACTTTTCATTAAGGGAAGGTTACTTCTAAAACTCTTGTTCTTACAGTCTGTTTACCACAAAAAGTAATTAATTTATAAATAAATACATACCATGAAAAATGGTGGTAGGTGCTATGAAGAGAAATAAAGCAGGAAGGCAGGAAATGAGGAGTCAGTGTTAAGATTTTAGATGAGGTGGGAAGATTAAGAAACACAGGAAGGAAAAGAACACAAAAGATCACACCAATTCTTGGAGGCTATCATCAGTCACCTTGGTTCTGCCATTAAGGATGTTTGAGACTGAGATTCTAATTCATGTCACATGTGATCTTTCTGAAAAATGGGAATAACAACCTACACTTCGCAAATTTTTGCAACGCACAATTGACTGCAAAAATATAGGTAAATATCTGAAAAGAAAACACAGTGGTTTAAGAGAATGCACCAGAATGGAACTTGATGAATTTCCTATAAGACACCATCCTAGGCCACTTCCATATAGGAATGAAAAAAATTAGTATTTCCCTTTTATAGATAAGAAAGAGATACTTAACTTCCTAACGTCAGAAAGCCCGTTTTGATCTGGGTCTCTGTCACTCGGAAGCCCAGTTCCTGCAGCGCCACCTGAATTGACCCTCTGAAGGCCAAAATACAAGGTTCCTTCTGCCCTCCTGTCAACTCTCCATTCTTAATATCTTGTGTAATAACTGCAATACTTTCTGTTTCTTCCATATCTTAAAAGTCTTCAAAGCATGTTCCTTAATTAGTTATTGTCACTCTTGGGGCACCTGGGTGGCTCAGTGGGTTAAAGCCTCTGCCTTGGGTTCAAGTCATGATCTCAGGGTCCTGGAATCGAGCCCCACATTGGGCTCTCTGCTCAGTGGGGAGCCTGCTTCCTCCTCTCTGCCTGCCTCTCTGCCTACTTGTGATCTCTGTCTGTCAAATAAATAAATAGATAATCTTTAAAATATTACTTATTCTCGCTCTTATAAAAGTTCTTAAGTAGGTATTGTTCAATAAAGTGAAGGAAAAGATGGTTATATGATCATTATGTAACTTCGTCTAATTGTTAGTGAGGAAGGTGGCACTAAATCTTAAGTTAGCATACTATGAATCATTTGTTTTTCTACTGTATGGTACTACTTTAAATTTGAACTAGAGAAGTAAGACAAAAGCTCTCCAAATCAGAAATGCAATTCTCTTTTTCCTCTGGGGATGATAAAAATAAAAGCATTAGAGATCAAATTCCCCCATTTCTGGTATTAGCATCCTTATAATTTATCTTTCATTAACTTGTTCTACTCATCATTTTGGTCCCTGGCCCCAAACATATTAATTCAATCAATTGTGCTTTGGGGACATATGAGTTGATACTCAATCAGACTTGACAAATTCCACCAATGTTTCACACTTGCATAAAAATATGTATGATTCAGTTTATTGTTTATATTATCCATGATTTATTTTAAAAGCCAATGTCAATATTAGCTATACATTTTTTCTCTCTCAGAATTTATCTATAGGTATTACAGTCTAGACACAATAATTTGTTTTCATAGTATGATGACAGAGCTTCAGATGCTCCAAAGATTAAGATTAAAGAGCCTACCATGAGCCAGGAGGATAATTGCTCTTGCTTTATGATGAATAGAAGGTGGTTTATTGTATGTGGTATCAACTTGAGTTACTTAAATTAAATCTAAGTTCCTCTGAAATTTATTTCTAGGTCAATAAATCACATTAGACACTGAGGGAAGTTGGTAGCTCCATTTTCTAAAACTAAAGAGAATGGGTCAATAACTACATTTGACTAAACCCATATTCTCTATCTGACAAACAATGAACCTCATTCGTGTAAGAGGTAGATCAATTAAGTTTTGTGGAAGATGATAAACACCAGGGGAATAATATCAAATCAAAAAGTTCCAAGTCAGAAAAAAATGTTCAAAAGACGATTCTAAACCAGTCTGTCTTTTGAAGTGCTTGGCATCCCTTTATATACTCATATACTCTCATCAGAGTTTATCTTTACCACTTTCCCAGGTCCTCAACAGTAGCAAATCACTTAGAATATGTTTCCTGGATAGAAGATGCACGGTACCTCCAAAATCTTATGTTTACTTACCACTGATATTTGAATTTTAAATCCCCTTTTGGCCAAATGTATAAACTTCCAATTCTCAAATGACACTCCAAAGAGGTATTTTTATTTTGCTTTGCTTTGTTTCATTAATAACATGTCCTCATCCTCCCCTTGTTCTTCTGCCTTTTGTCTAGGGCCTCTTGACTTTGAAGCCTTAGAAGCCTCAAAGTTGGAGAAAAATCATAAATATTACATGGATACAATAGGAAACTGGACAATGGCATATAAGAAGCTACTCACTTACACAAAAACCCATTTATCTCCCCAGTCAATGAACTGGTGAGTTACCAAAATTTTCAAAGCCATTAAAATCAAGGTGATTGCCCAATCTTCACCAAAGATATATGCAGGTTGCTAAAGGTGCAGCACAAACAATGATAGACAGATCTCAAAATCTCTAGTCAGTGAGCTTTCATTTGTAGATGACTGCAAAAATTTCTCCTACCTCTAGATTTCAAGTTCTCCATGCATAAAGACCTGTCACTCCCATGTCTCCCAGTACGTAGCATAGAGTCTGGAAAACGGCAGATGCTAGCTTAAAATTTCTTAAATATAAATTCTTAAATTCTTCAAAATGCAAACTCAATCCTATACTCCTACTCATGCTTAAAACCCTTCAATGCCTTCCCATTACTGTTAGAATAAAGACTAAAATCCTTCACAGAGTCTACAAGCACCTTCTGGCTTAGCACCTTCCCACTTCCCCAGGCCTGTCTCACATGAAACTCCTACCTTACTGTTGGTGCTAACCTAGATTTTTCTAAGACTTTGTAGACACCAGCCTTTTTCCCACTGACTAAAGACATATGCTTTATATAATTATTTTTAAAATTCTTCAAAATGCAAATGTATAGAAGGATCAAAACTTATAAAACAGGCTATAGGGGTGCCTGGGTGGCTCAGTTGTTAAGCGTCTGCCTTCGGCTCAGGTCATGATCCCGAGGTCCTGGGATCTAGCCCTGCATCTGGCTAGAAGACTGCTTCTCCCTCTCCCATTCCCCCTGCTTGTGATACCTCTCTTGCAGTCTCTATCAAGTAAATAAATAAAATATTTAAAAGAAAATAAAGCAGGCTGTAAATATCCAACCCAGATTAAACAGACATTACCGTTTTGTTATGCTTGCTTCCATTATCCTTTTCCCCTATTTCTTAAAAAATATAAAATAGAACATAGTCCACTACCTCATTTCATTCAAGTGTCTTCCCAGAACAGGACATCTCTTGCCACCAAACCCGAAATGACATCCCTTCCTAACATTTACATCTTGTTTTGCCTTATTTTTCAGAGCAGTGATGACCACCTAAGATGTAATATACTCTTTGCTAAAATGTTTATTATATGACTCCCTTTCTAGAATGTGACCCTCACGCTAAATAAATACCTTATTGTTGCCCAGTTCAACCCAACACATTCCCTTTCCCTTTTCCCCCATATACCCGTAACTGTCTTAGGTTGGCACGTGTGTTTGCTACTGGTGGTTTTACCCTTCCTAAGAATATGTGTCTCCATAATAAAGATACTGCACAGGTCCCTTCCCTTTCTTTTTGCCTGGTTAACATCTGTCCATCTTCCAAATTTTAACGGTTGTGCTCCTTCTTCAGACAAGACCTCCTCTACTAGCTTACTTATTCCTTTGTACTCCTTCTTTTCAGCAATTGTGACAATTAACATTTTCCTTTTGCTTGGGTACATATTGAAAAATCGAACTGTCTTTGCCACTAGACTGTAAGCTCAGTGGAGGTGGGGTCAATTCTGTGTTTATCAGTCCTGGCATGTTGTAAGTATGCAGGAGGCACTAGGGAATAAATGAATTGAGCTGCAACATGATTCAGAGGATGTGGTTCCTTACCTACTACGGCCAGAAGTCAGTCATTTCCTTGGCCAGACTTTCCTTCTGCATTTTCCTACAAATGAAATTGTTGTCCTAACATGAAACAAGGATAACAGGGTACCATTTCTCTTTGTGATGCAGACATTTTTTCCCCCACAATATTTTATTATGCTTCTGGAGAGCCTGCCACTTGTCTCTGTGAATTGGTCAGTGCACGTACTGTTTCATATTTTAAGATAAACAACTTTATTGCAACACATTCCAAATCTAGAAGTCACCAAATTATATTTAGGCACCAAAGAGAGAGCTACTTTGTGGTATTTACTGATGTTTCAGTGAATCAAGTAGAAATATTTCAAATTGTTGTTTCATGATTCTCAAAAACATTCCATGTAAAATATGAGATCCAGTTCACCTAAGTTCTTGCTCAAAAACTCATGTAGTATTGGATCAAATTACAGTATTTGTATTTTGAAACTGAGCCCTTGTTCCTCTGGTCTTTTTTTTCCCCTCACATTCTTTGCAAACAATGTATATAAACACACACACATACCCACACACACATACACACACGCACGCACATTCCTTAAGAATTAAGACTCAAGACAATATAGAAATATCTATATTAGCATATAATCGTTTCTGTTAGTTTTATAGAAACCAAAGTAAAAGTTCAAGAAAACTTAAAAAAAAATTCTTTTTTGATTGAGTACTCTAAATATGTATTTATATAAATAAAAAAGTATTATATATTTACATAAAAATAATTATATATGTTATATATATATAAAAAGAATATATATGTGTGTGTGTATATATGGCTTTTAATAGCAAATTTATCAAGGCCCCATAGAACTCTTATATCTACTTTCACATCTGCAAAGTTATTTCTTCAGTTTATGACTAAGAAGAACAGAAAAGTAGTATGAATTATATTATAAAAATATCTCGAAACACTTCTATAGATATTCTGCAACCATATAAAAGCAAAGCGTGTCTCTGGGGAAGTCACACTTATGGTGCACAAGCAATCAATTCAATATGTATTCTTTTCAATATGGGCAATGACAAGGAAATATAAATATATATATATTTATTTTATATGTAAATATATACTTATTTTATTTATATACTTATTATATATAAAAATATATATATATTTACACAGATGTCTAAAACTCAAATTCCTACAGCAAGTTGGCAACATAGATTAATTACATGAACTGGGGTGAACTGTATTTGGCTGCAGAGTTTGTTTTAGGAATTTGTGACCTTTTGCTTTAAAGAAAAATGAAAACCTCTCCTACATACACCCATTTTTCCCCCATATGCAGCAATACTCTTAAATTAATTAATTCATCTTACATAGTGCCTCTTATATGCAAGTTATTTAAGTTGTCCCCCAAATTCCAATGAATAGTAAACATGTATTCCTGTTTCAAGGTGCCTATGGTCTATTGTGTTAGATAAACCTGTAATTGGAAAAATGGTAAATGAGTGTAGTCACAGCAGTGATAGAAATTGAGAGGGATATGCACAGGATATTGTAGGAACATGGATTAGGGACATCATTTTTTACTGGAGTCAGAAAGAGGGTGAGATCAAACCTATTTTATAAGGACAGGTAAGAATTCCTGCAAGTGGAATTGGCAAAAATTTAGAAGTATGAAGAAAAAGCCTCCAGGTAAAGAGATCAGCATATAAAATCCCAGAGAGAAGAAGCAGCATGCTGTAAGAATGAAACTTCTATCACTGAAGTATTACATAGGATATGAGGCAGGGAGTGGCTAGAGATGAAACTGGAGAACGTGACAAGGGCCACATCATGGATGACCTTCTGCTGTACTAAGGAGCTTATCATAATCACTATGACAAATGAATTTACTCTTATTGCCAAATCTTACATGATGTGACTGGGTGGCTTAGTTTCTGTTTTGAGAAGGATTGAGAGGAAATATTAGGACTTATTAGAGTAGAATATCTTAATTGATTACTAAATTTTCCATGGGTTTAAGAATGGGAAGTCATGACACTGATGCTGTGCAGTTGGTGATACACGGTTGATGTTGTCTTTCAATGTATGTATGGGGTAATATATTAAGATTTCTCTTTAATTGTAGGTTTCTCAGGAAAAACTTAAAATGGAGAGACAAATTAAGGGGGTTCTGTGGTTTTTCTACACAGAACTCTGTGTAGATGAGAGTTCAGAAGAGAGAGATGACGAGAGTTTGAAACCAGGACAGTAGGAATACACAAGGAGGAGGAAAGTTTCAAGAACTATCTAGGAAGCCATATTGGAAGGAGTCAAATGTGGGTGATGATGTTGAAGCAGGAAAACTCCAATTTCAGCTTGGAAAACTGGTTCATTCTGATGCCACCACCTAGGATAGAAGGTAAAAGGGTAAAAATAATTTTGAAGAGAAAAGTGCTGAAATGTGACTTTGAGATTTGAGATATAGGTAGAGCCACCCAGAGGGTACTGAATATGTGGCTCAGGTAAGAGTTGTTCTATTGGAGATAAAAATTGAGGGAACTATCAGCATACTTGTAAGAGTTGAAATTATGGGAATCAATTTGCTCACCTAGAAACAGTTTTCAGATTTTAGGGAGAAGAATCCAAGAATGATATGGGGCACCTGTGTGGCTCAGTTGGTTAAGTGCCTTTGGCTCAGGTCATGATCCCAGGGTCCGGGATCGAGTCCCATGTCCGGCTCTCTGCTCAGTGGGAAGCAGGCTACTACCTCTCCCTTTGCCTGCCTCTCCTCTGTTTGTGGCTCTCTATCTCTCAAATAAATAAAATCTTTAAAAAAATCCAAGAATGATAAATAATAGTGTTTGTATGAGAAAGGAGACAGAGAGGAGAAATGGTGAGATTAGGAAAAAAAAAAAATGAGAGTCACAGAAGTCAGCAGAATCTCAAACAGGGTGGTTGATCAAGTCAAATGCATCAAAGAAATCTAATAAAGTAAAGACTACATATGACCCTTGCATTTGGCAATTAAGAGCTATTAGGTGACCATAGGATAACAGAGTAGTTTTAATAGCTTTGTAAGGGCATAAATTATATTTAAAAATTACCTGATAAAGTTTTTCTTATGTTTGTTGAATAAATAAAAACAAGGCTATGATTTATTCCTTTTACATATAAAGTACAAATAAAATACTAATTTGAAAATAGACCATTCTATACTATTCTAAATGTACAGAAAGATGAATCACATTCTAATTAAAATATGTATATGTTTCAAGGTGCTTAGAGTCTAATGGGTTAGACCTAGATATAAAGTTTTCTATCAAGGCTAACTATAATTATTATGCATTTATTTATTATTTACTTATTTATACCTATTGTTATTCACTTCATTATCTTTTATCTAAAAAAGTGTTATTCACTTTCATTATCTTTTATCTAAATTACTATTATTTCTTAAAGAAGGATACAGGATATATTATTTTATAACACTTATAAGCTGCTGCCTTCGGCTCAGGTCATGATCTCAGGGTCCTGGGATGGAGTCCCGCATCGGGCTCTCTGCTCAGCAGGGAGCCTGCTTCCTCCTCTCTCTCTCTCTGCCTGCCTCTCTGCCTACTTGTGATCTCTCTCTGTCAAATAAATAAATAAAATCTTTAAAAAAAAAAAAGCATCTTTTAAAATAAATTAGTAGTTGGAGATATTTTGCACTACAAGAAATCTTATTATAAATATTATAAATTTATTATAAATATCATATATTATATATAACATGTTATATATAATATATTATATATATTATTATATACTATTATAATGTTATTTATAAGAAATAAATAAAATTTTTGTATTTATTTGAGAGAGAGAGAGAGAGAAAGACAGAAGGGGCAGAGGGAGAGGGAGAGAAGCAGATTCCCTGCTAGGTGGGGAATCTGAGGCCAGGCTTCATCTCAGGACCATGAGATCATGACTTGAGTCAAAATCAAGAGTACGACACTTAACTAACTGAGCCAAACAGGCATCCCTGAAATGCTATTTAAACATGGGCAAAAAAGCCCTGAGGGCTTTGATTTCGTATAAGGTGTAAATCATAGGTAAAAAATGGGGGAAGAAAGGCAGGGCAAGTTAGGTTAGTCTACATTCAAAGCTCATAGGGTTGCAGGTGACTGTTCTAAATAATGGAGTCCCTTTCCATGGTGTCCCACAGTGAACTCTCCAAATATTAGGGACCGTCATAGTATGACTGTGAGAAGAAAATCCTAGACCAGCGATTTCCAATCTAGAAAGCAGTCTGGGCTTACCCAAGAGTCTTCAAAACATGCATGTCAAGGGCCCACTCTAGACTCACTCAGGAATGGGTCCAAAGCATGCGCATTCTGAAAAGGCCCCCGAGATGATGCTGACTGATGTTCATATGTAGAAAAAAATCACTGTCCTACATGAGAGGGAGGCCAGATAAAGGCCTCTATTTACAATTCAGTCTGCTTCAATCAAATGTCATGATGAACATAGAATTATTCATAAAGTTCCTTCATCAACCAGAAGGATAAAACTTTTCACCTGTACCAGAAAAGCTACAAGGTGGGCAAAAGACTGATAGGGGTTTTCCATTTCTCTATTAGGAAATAGAAAGAGATCCTAGGAGTGTCTCTGTTAGACTTCAGCTGCTTTTTCTAAAATTTCAGTTTGGGACCCTCCAGGTTTTCCAATTAAACCAGGGGTAAAGGGGAGCTCCAACTCGTTTTGGACCCTTATCTGAGTGTACAAATACGGCCACCTACTACTGTGTTCTTAAGAGCAATGACTGGCAAAATATCTGTGTGTGTGTGTGTGTGTGTGTGTGTGTGCGCACGCACAGTGGAGCATAGTCCCCTTCCTGATGAAGGAAAGCTGCAGTTTCAATAGTCACAGACAGAGGAAACTGCTTACAATATAATTATTAAAGGGAGGGAGGGAAGGAGGGGAGGGAAGGAAGCAGGGGAAGAGAAAGAGGGGCAATTTCTAATCCATTGGTGTTTTCACTGATCTATAACTGGTTCTAAGATTTTCACAAATGTAGTCACTCGTGGTATTATTTTTACCATGTTTAATTCACAAACTGTAATTCTTCGCCTGCTGGTGAGGGAGAATGGAAAATATAATGCGGGCATCATTGAGAAAGGATAAAAGGAGAACTCAGAGAACTGATAGAGGGGAGACATCGCCTAATCTGGGAAGACAGACCACAACGCCTGAGAAAGTAATGCTCCATGTTTTGCTTGGATGTAAATGGCAGAGACAGACAGTTGCATTGCTTTTTTGAAATAGCATCCTTTTTCTGCTCCAGCTTTCCACCCACATCCTCGAGAACTACTGCTCTAAGGAATCCAACTCCTCCCAGAATGATCTGTTCTTACACACAAATTTTATCTAAGTCATTTAATGATTCTTCCCTAGTGCTTCTGATCTAGACCACAACTCTGAGAACTTGGAAAACAAAAATCAGCAAAGACAAAAATGATAGTCTGAGTAAAATTTAAATTTCTTGGACCAGAAAAAGAAAAGGGTTGGATTTACTTAAACATGTATAACGTGTTCCCCAATGAGAACAGAATAAAAAGAAACTATGAAATTTTTGAAGGAAAAATTTAGGTCTTTCAGATACAGTGATTGAGACTTGCAAATTGACTTTAAATATCTACAAGCCCATTCTCATTGGTTTTTCTGAATGGAACCATTCTCTTGCTCATTTTGATTCCAGACTATGAGCCTCCTTTCCACTCTTTCACATAACTCACTTCCTCTGAGCCCAGATCTTGGAATATGTTATTCTCTCACTCACAAACAAGTCACTCACAAACAATTCATTTACCCTGCATTTATTTTTCTGAGCACCTATTATGTGACAGGCACACTTCTAGGCATTGGGGATATGTCAGTGAAACAAGAGAGGTACCCCTACCATCATGGACTTATTTACCACAACTAGTGGAAGAATTCTTTCAGGATTTTTCAACCTCAGCTCTGTGGACATTTTTTCTAGATAATTCTTTGTCATGAGCTCCTATCCTGTGCAATGTAGGTTTTTGAACAGTATCTCTAACCTCTACCCATACGACGCCCTCAACACTCCTCCAGTTGTGGCAACTCAGAATGTCTCCAGACATTGCCAATGGTCTCTTGGGAGGAGCAAAATCGCCCCCTGTTGAGAAGCACTGGGTAACTTACTAGCAACTGTTACATGGTGATTTTTATATTTATTGTAGTAATTATTAGAAGACATAATATATGTTTCTCTTCTCCTCTTAATATTCCCCTAGTATACAGTAGACACTAAATAAATACATTTTAAGAGATGGAAAGGTTAAATCAATTGGTAAACAGCTTCCTTCTCTCAAACCTGTTAGATGTTTTTATGTACGCCATTAGCTCTTCCTGCTTACCTTTCCATATAATTATTATCCTGCATTGTAACTGTCCAGTGTTTGGTCTGTCTCATCCCTCTCTCATCCACCAGACTGAACAATCCCTTAAGGGCAAAGAAGGTGTCAGGCCCATCTTCATGGTCTCACCTCCTAGCACAGTACTTGACAGATAAACACCTAATGAATGGATTGATAAGCAACAACACTAATAATCACTAAGCATTCAGCAGGGGGTAGGCATCAAGCAAGCTAATTTAGGCTACACATATCCCATTTCATTTTTACAAGAAATTTGGGAGGAAATTATGTAATCTCCACTTTCACAGAGCTGAGGCTCTAAACTTAGATATTAAGAAACATGCCCCAGGCATCACAAGATACAGTTAGAGTCTGAACTTTTTGAGGTCTGATACATAAACCCAAAGCTTTACTCTGACTGCATTGGTGGAAGTTTTTTGGCCATGTCTATTAGAACCAGTAAGTGAGTGAGTCAGGAAACGGCACATGGAAAGCAACTTGTTCTTATTATTTTCTTTCTTCAGATCAGATTGGAATAGCATTTCAAATTACTATCTGGACCCAAGTAGTTTCAGAAGAAACAAGTCAACGTGTGAATGAAATGGTTTCCTGTTATCTGAGTTTTTTGGGTGTGCAAAATTTTACCTGAAAACTAAATATACAGTTAATTACCACTGACCATAGAACCCCAATTTGATCACAATTAAATTTTTATAAGTCAAATTTCTGTTTCTTTAGCTAATAATATTTCTGTCATGGGTCACTCTGTTATAGAATAAAGAGTAAGTTTTAAATATAAAAGTAGTTTTTAAATTTTAAAACATTTGTTCTTCAAGCACTTTGACAGACTTAAATTTTAAGAAATGACATGGTTTTGAAATCTAGTGCTTAATAAACCATTAAAAAGCTCACACATTACATTTTAATAATTAATTTGTTATTTTCTTATTATCTTTTCCACAATTCCATTTTTTCTAGTGACTGATTTTAAAATTATTTTTAATAAGCCTTCACATCTCTTCCAGCCACAGATTAAAATGATACATGTATATAATGGACATGATTTTTATCAATTTTATAAGAAAACTAAAGACTAAAGTAAGAAAATAATTTCTGTCTACAGAAAATTTATTGAAAGGTAGAACTGAAAAAAATACTCTCGGTTTTTTGAATAGTACAGCAAAATATCATAACATAAAGCAGGTAATATAATAACAATGACAATGTCTCAAGTATGGGCTTCACTAATTTTAGAGTATACTTATTTTAGAGCATACTCAAGGATACTTACAGTATCCTTACAGTTCTGAAAGGCAGGTTTGGTAACAATTATTATTTTACATGATATTGCTGAGAAATCTGAGATTTATATGATGTGAAACACATTTCCAAGTTCACTGGGAGGGTAAATGGACCAACTTGAAGCAATTCACATCTCTGAGTGTTGGTTCCCACCTAATGTTTAATTATACTTGCTGCTTATTCAAATGGATGTTTACATAGAAAGTACCTAAGAAAAATGGGAAGAATCAAAAGCCAATCGTTTAATAACCTAATCAAGTTCCAGTCTGAAGATGCTGTACTTTCTTGGTATTTATTCATTTTCCCTTTTCTTAAAACATAAGCATTCAATTCTCTGACTGGTTTTGAAATTATCAAATAATGTTTGTTTTCAATTTTTACACAGTGTAACTTTACCAATTTTATTTCAAAAAAACCGATGACCCAATTTAAAAGTAACTCAAGCTTCCCACCAGAAGTGCCTCTGCAAACCTAAAGTTCTAACTTAAGATCAGATCTATAAGTACCTGTTATCTTCTGAAGGGAGACTTTTTTCTGTTGTGATAGTTAAATTTATTGCAATCTATCCATTGCTCCAGTTTCATCTTCTTTTTATTAAGTGATTATCTGCACAAATTGTTTCAATTACTTTCAGCGCCTGGAGCAGTGGTTTTCAACTTGCAGCCGCTCAGAACGCACCCGAGGGCAAATTCATCTTCAGAGTTCTCTCCCATTAAAGCAAGTGATGCTCACATTGCCTGCCGGGTTACAAAGCCAGGACTTATGTAAATTCCTGGTCTCTGAACTTCCAAAGGACTTTGCACACCTTATCACTCATTCAGCATTTACGTAGGTAAGACCTTACATTTATTAACTTTTAAAAAATTTAATATTATTTCTCCACACACATATAAACCACCAAGGTTAGAAACCTCGTTATACTTCCTTTTGTCTTAACAACACTCAGCATTAATGAATATGGCTGGTGCTCAGTAAATATTTGTTAAGATAAGCTAATTTGACCATAATCCGATCTAACCAAAATGAACTTAAACTCTCCCCACTGAAGATCAGAATCAGAATTAAAATGATCAAAGCATCACATTGTTTGCAATAAGTGAGGTTGAGTTTCATTCAAATGATTAAAACAAACCTAATAAATTCAGCTCAATTCCAAATAGACTAGAATCCAAATAAGCGTTTACCAAAACATACGATTTTAGGCCATACGAGAAAGTGTAAGATGCAAAATAAAAGAGCCTGGGATTCATAACATTCAGTTACCCCTGAATGTACTTGGCAGCAACAATGGCAGGATGGAATTCCATCCAGGGCAATTCTATTCAAGGAAGAACTCCCCACTCATATCCCTTGAGTAGCCTTTGCAAAAATTATGAGAAAACGATGTTTGATTTTCTTCTCGCCCTAAATTCAAACAAAATACTTCTTTCTCTTTGTTCTTTTTTCATGTTTGGGAAAAAAAAAATGGGGGGGGATGTTGACAGGAAAAAAAAAAAAGATTTGAAGTCAGGAAAAAATAAGTACTGTATCATTCTTTTAAGTTCTGTTCCCTCAACTTGTTTACAAGCATGAATGTGTGTGTACATAGACACTATATATTCCTTTCATATATATATACATTTGTATCACTGCTACATGTTTAATGAACATTGCCAAAATCTGGCTTTCGATTCTGAGTTATATGTAGGTTAGAAAGGTGGAAAATATGTGAATCTACTCAAAAGTATCTGAATACCACAAAAAATGCCTTTTTATTGATGAGTTAATATCTAATATTCCATCTTTACATCTTCTTCAATGGTTGAAATACAGCAACAGCTACAATAAGAATGCATAATTCCTAAAACTTATATTTACTACATGCTTAATACATGTTGATTAAATTATTATAAAAATTAGTTTGATTCAAACACTAATGGGAAGCAAAATGTGGAAAAACATGGCAAAAAAATGAGAGTTTGAGCTCAGATTAGCCATTCAAATGCAAATAGTTTATATATAGACATAGACATCTAGATATAGATATGTAAATACCTAGATATACTTTGTGTTCTGAGAATGATTACTTGCACACAGGTTATATAACTGCTATACATTGACTCAGTTATTTCTAGGTTTGTTTTTTTTTTTTTTTTTAAGATTTTATTTATTTATTTGACAGACAGAGATCACAAGTAGGCAGAGAGACAGGCAGAGAGAGGGAAGCAGGCTCCCCACTGAGCAGAGAGCCCGATGGATGGATGTGGGGCTTGATCCCAGGACCCTGAGATCATGACCTCAGCTGAAGGCAGAGGTTTAACCCACTGAGCCACCCAGGTGCTGCCTAGGGGTTTTTTGTATTGTATTGTTTTGTTTTGTTTTGTTTAATATTCTGAAAAAAATGAAAATGAAAGCACTGCAAAACAGACTCCTTAGAAGAGTCTCCATTGGTTATTTGGCTCAAGCCCTTACTTTAAAAAGGAAGAAACTCAGATCCAAAACAGCTTAACTGACTTTCATTTGAAACCTGAAATACAAATCCATTTGTGGATTCCATTTCTAATAAGTGAGGAGTCTGGTTGGCAATTCTTTAAATAGTGGTGTTATTTACAGCATCCATTTCACTGAAAGAGATGTCCTTCAACTGCCTGGCAACTTGCTTGCCAGAGTCATAAGGTTTCACCAATGCTAACTCCTGTCTGTAGTTTTTGCTTTGTTCCTGTGCCCATTCTTCAAAGGCTTGCTCAAATGCTACTCCTTCTTAATGATGTCTTCTTTGGTCATCCCAGCTGGAAGTGATCTTTCCTTCCTCTGATCCGCTAGAGCAATTATCACATTCTGTCTTGTAATTCAACATGGCTTAGGAGGAGTGAATGGATGGACTCTGAAGTTAAGCAGATAGGGGTTCGAATTTTGATTTTGCTGCTCACAAGCAAATAAAAGGTAGGCATGTCAGCTTCTCTGAGCTATAGTTATGCATAATTATAACTACTTTCTTTGTTTTTGCCCTGCCTGCAATATGTAAGAAAACTTATTAAACTGCTAGAGAAATTTTAAATCGATATGTCACATACACTTAAGAACTATTTCCTATGTATCTTCAACAGACCACATCCTGGACTAGACTTTTTCAAAATATGAAAGTCACATGGTCACTTATTTCCTATCTCCCCCACTAGAAGATTCACATCTTCAAAACAGGGACTATAGACATTATCACATTTCATGTTCCATAGTGCTACTGCACGTACTCGACAAAATACTAAAAGAATGAATGAATGAAACAATGAATGGGAAATCAAATTAATTATTACTCTTACTGGAAACTTGATCAGCAAGTTGTCAGAAATCATACCAACTGTTTACCAGCTAAGCATTCATTCTACATAAGCATGAACTATTTTTGTTGCTAATGTTAAACTATCTAAAATGAAACATAGACTTGCTCTATAGACGTAATGAGTTTAGATCTTTTCACCACGGGATGTACATTTGATTCACTAATAATTTCATGTGGAAGTTGTTAAATGAAAG
Source organism: Neogale vison (assembly GCF_020171115.1). Classification (NCBI taxonomy): domain Eukaryota; kingdom Metazoa; phylum Chordata; class Mammalia; order Carnivora; family Mustelidae; genus Neogale; species Neogale vison. Next base: position 26,950,602 of record NC_058096.1, read on the forward strand.
TAAGCTTTTATTAAAATTTCTACATAGACTGGATGTTTGAATTTATAAATATAAATATCCCTGCAAAATTGTCCAATCGATGGGAGAAAAGATAATTTCTACTATTAAATACATTTATGATTTATTTTTCTCATACCAGCATATACTAACTCTTCTGTATCTAAAGCCATCTAATATCTATGGATAACTTACACATGTCTGCCACGGCATGACACGATGCTTTGCATATTTAAATGCTTCCACACTCAAACCCTACAACCATAAAGGATTCTAGTCAACATAAGCAGATTCATCTTTATGATGGGTTTTTATCCTCTAAAAGGGTTAATGCTCAAAGAATCCTTTGTTTTGTGACAAGTATAATGTGAGGACCCTCAAAACCCTGATTTATCATTGCTCCTCCCCCCCCCCTTCTCTCCTGGTGTTATTTTTTAAGTGTCGCGATCCACATTGGATAAAAAAAGACATTTGAGGTCGAGAGCTGTGGAGGTTCAGGGTGGGAGGGGGGTGGCTATTTTGAATCTTGTGACAGTGAGGTTTCGTTCACTGAGGAGCTCTCTGTGGGTTTCTGGCATTGTAAGTGTTTTGTCTGCTTACAAGCGAGCAGCTGATGGATGGGGAAAATGTTCATTGATTTGTAGTGCCTGCACTGCAGCCAACCAGCACTAGAATGAGGTGGCACCATCATGAATCTCTCAACTATGCATATTTATATGCAGCTGCTGTACTTCTAAACCTCCAGTGAATACAAAGTACTTGTGTGGCCACCAGTTCACACAATGGCGTCCTGCCGCATGCTCTGATTTAACTACTGTATGGAAGAATAGACTTGGGGGGCTCGGTGGGCTAGAGAAAGGAGAGGTAAGCATGGAGGAATTGCACAATTCCTTTTTCTCAGATAGTCAAGAGAATGAAATGAATGTGGGAACAAGGAGGGAACATTCTAATCAATGCTTTACGTGCTTGAATCTCAAGTTCTAAAATTGATTAATGGAAACGAAATCCTTTTAAAGATGGTGTTTTCAGGGAGCAAAGCTTTGGGACTACATGATAATGATGCGGTTAAAATATGCTGGCACCATTGAAATCATCATAGCGCTGAGCTGTGTGTATGAGAAAGTCCCTCCCCTGGGTAAACCACAGCTTCGGTATAGAGACATAAAGGAGATGCTATACTTGACTGGGGGTCGGGGGGGATGTGGCCGGGATGGGAGAGGGAAGGAGAAATAAAGAATCTTTAATAGCACTGGAAAGAAAATTTAAGTGAGGTGAAAATATGAAGTTATTTAAAAAAATATATACAGATGAAAGAGAATTCATTTTAGAATGGAAAACGGAGTAGGAGGGGGTGGTTTGGAAATATGAAAGCTATAGGGCAAGGTTTGAGAGCTGAAAGCTTTGAAGAAACGAAGGGATATACTGTGAGCTGGGAGATGAAATTCAATGGATACAAGAAACAAAGAGAAAAGAATAGTCAAAATGAGAATCCTCTCGAACAGCACAAAAATATTTCCTTGAGATATATATAGAGTCTACACGGTTTTATAAAAATACAGTTTTACTGGGTTGTAACATTCATTACAAAAAATCTGTAAGGTGGGAGATTTTAGGCTTGATCAGTAAATTTCACTTTCCCAGCATTTAAGGAGAAGGAATTAAAGAGACAAGAAAGGAATTGGGGAAAATTGAAAACCACATAAAACTAACAGCTACTATGAAATTTTTCTCGTTCATAAAGTTCTGGAGGCCAAATTCAGGTAAAAGCTATTGACAACAATAGTCCCACAGTGCATCTGACAGAAGTTCATTTTATTATAAGATTAGGGCTCAGCTCCAATATAAGCTGTATCAAAGCAACAGCAAATGAAAAGTCAAATTCAATATCTGGGTACAGTGTGATTCCATTATCAAAAATAAGCTTTATGCTTTTCCATGTAGAGCTAAAGCACTAATTCAGCCCAAATTGCGGCTGCTCTTTTGACCAGAACATAAAATGGCCTTTTTCTGAATAATTCTCTCTGAGTTTTCCAGGCAGGGTGTCAAACCTTATCTCTCATGGGTCTAGAGAAGACGGATTGAATCTTGAAAGTTATAATGCCAGACCATATTCAATGTTGGTATTATATTCTAGTCATTTGGCCTTCATTAAGCATGTTCATATTTTTAAAACAATACACAAAACCTCAAAATTGATTAAGAGTTTCTCTCTTCTGGCACAGAAACACCCTTATAAGACAGTAATATTAGACACTGGGCTAGCAATGTACTCCACCCAGTGGTGTGTCAGAGTAAAAATGCCTTTTATAAAAGCTAACTCTGAGCTAATTTCTTTCTATTTTTCAGCCCCCAGAGTGGTAAAATGTTAGATAAACATGTGAGATGTAACGTGAACTTTACTTCTCATAATGACAAAATAGGAAAAGCACATCACCATTTTTGGAAAAATCATGTCTTCCAATTTTCCAATTACAAATAAGTAAATTCTTTACTACAGCTCTCATTAAGGATTACAAATAACCTAATCATCTACACATATATATGTGCATAAATACACACACACAGGTATGTTGATAAAAGTGACAGTTTCTGAGGTCACTAAGTTACTGTCATTTAAACTGATGCATGATAAGCACCATTTTCCTGATAGAGAAACCAAACTTGAAGGCTAAGCAAATAAACAACCAAATAAAAACATAAGCGAAACTGCTGATGACCACTAGAATGCTTGAGAATGGGCTCCTCCCTTTAACTACACTACCTGGTTTACTGGTCCAACCAGAACATCTTGCCCAATCCTGTTGAAAAAGCTCAAGTTCAGTTTGTTTATGCGCTTGTTGCAGTTGGCAGAGAATAGAGGAAATACAATGGAATCTTTCTTTTGTGGTTTATCTTTATGACGATCAAAGACCATTAGACATCAAAGATACCATGACTTGGATAAACAGTGTTCTGAGATTAGGTCTCCCCCAATCCCCCCCGCCCCCAGGAAAGTACATTTTAAAAATTCTGGTTATCAGTTGCTTCTTATAAAATTGAGCAAAAATATGGACATCTAATGCTGGATTGGAGTTTTCCCATTTTTTTTTTTTTTTAGTTTTCCCATTTTTAAACATGGGAGGCATATAAAAACCCATGTTTCCATTAAACAGACAAAGAGAACGTAGTTTTTGTTTTTTTTTTTTTTTTTTTTTAAAGATTTTATTTATTTGAGAGAGAGAGACAGTGAGAGAGAGCACAAGCGAGGAGAAGGTCAGAGAGCGAAGCAGACTCCCCATGGAGCTGGGAGCCTGATGTGGGACTCGATCCCGGGACTCCAGGATCACGCCCTGAGCCGAAGGCAGTCGTCCAACCAACTGCGCCACCCAGGCGTCCCAAGAGAACGTAGTTTGAACAAAAATTGTGATGATATTAATGAGATAAATATATGGTAGAAAGCAATTTTGGACGATATCAAATGGTGACTCATTATTCTTTTTCTAAATCTGACATTGAACAGATATTGATATTAGGCTAGTGACAATATTTTTTAACCAAATTTTTTTTAATCTTAAAAAATGTACTGTTAAAACCAACTTATTTCCACTCGAGGAAGAAGAGAATTAGTAATTAGTAGTTCCTAATTCTGTTTGTATTACAAACTTCTGGAGAATCTGATGAAACCCAGGAACCCCTTTCCTAGCAAAATGTTCATATCCATAGACCCACAATGATTCACATATAATTCTAGGATTTTAAGAATCCCTGCCACCTACTCATGTACTTATATAAAGACCATGACCTTCATGTAATGAAGTTCTGGATAATCATTTATTAATTTGTGTAACTCAGCCAATAGACTAAATGACTTATTTCTGTCCATAAGTCTCAAGCAAGGTGTTTAGTCCAGAGTTGGTACTCAATAAGTTTGGGACTTATAAAATTGTTTTAAATGAAAGTTTTGAGCTAGGGACTTTAAATAAAACTATAATGTGTTCTGAAAAACTTGAGTTAGCATGAAAAGTAGAAACCAGGAACCTCATTAACACATACTTAGTTCAATGAATATTCTGACTTTCCTGTGGTGTGATTTGACAAAAAGAGAATATTGGACAAAAATATTCATGTATATGGAAATGCAGAGTAGGTGGTATTTTTACTGAATTTTATGTTGTTTTTATATAATGTGAATGTCTCATAAGTTCCCATTAGGAAAAAATACTGTACTCCATATACTCCCCATCACCACTTCATGGAATACAAAAGTTTTTCTTATGAAACACTTTAAATAAAATGCAATGCAGAATGCTTACAGTCACTGTTCCTCAACTAATTGACTCATGTGTTACATATGACATCATCTGTAACATTACATTTGTAGACATACCACTGTAAGTCTTGTCAACGATACAGTCCTGTTCAACACAAGTAAGTAGAAACACCAGAAACAATCTAATTCCATTACAAAGTGGCTCATAGTTACACTGGACCCAGTTACATCCAAGGTCAAATGAAGTCACCAATAGAGCATAACATCCCCACTGTTACTCAGAGAGCCCAAAGAGTAAAGTTAGTATTACTCTCATTTGTTACATTATATCACAATTGCATTGCAAGGCAGTTTTTCCAAGATTGAGCTTAGCCAAGGAGAGAAGACATTTGTAGAAATGAGTACAAATTATGGACTAATTTAACATTGGAGGAGTTACCTAATTTTTCTGAGAGGTGTCTACTTACACAAAATGTTCAACATCATAGCAACTGCGATTTTTAAATGCCAGAATCAAGGTAAAGTGAATAGTGACATACCTGGTATGCTGAATACATGGTAGCTATTACATTATTATTCCTAGCATTAGTACACTCATTGAACAAATTAAGTATGATCACAGCAGAACTTAAACTCACTCCAATTTTCCTGTGCCCTTCCAGTAGATAACAAAACAAAACCCTGAAACTATCTCCCTAATCGACACTACTTACTATAAATTTGGAACATCTATTCACCAAATGAATGTCTCAAAAATAATTCTTACATGGCCAAATTTAGTTCCAAAGTTGCTTAAGATCTTATATAGTAGCTTCCTGCCTCCAATGTTTGTTTCTAAAAGGATACCAGGCATACAAGTTACCATGGCCCAGCCTTTGCACCAAGTACAATGCTCAAAACAATCTGTCCTTTAAATATTGTTAAAAATGTATATAGTATTATATAACTGCAGTGTCTATTTCCTTTGAATTAGGATCTGATAACAATGATCTCGCCTCAAATCAATATTTATGCAAATAATGGTTCACTGGTTAAAACTACTGAGAAATATACCAGAGCATTTTTGACACATTCAAAACTCTGAAATACATTCCTTTTTTGTTTGCATATATCTCTGTCACTGTTGCATATGTCACTGTTGAACAGGCATCTGTTGAATAGCAAAACATCTGTACTTCAATTTGATACTTAAATATTTATGGAGATGCATGATTACCTCTTAAGTGAAATAATTTTATTGATTCTCCTTTAGTTTTATTTATAGTAAGGAACTGTAATAAAATAGTGGTTGGACATTTCATTTCAAAAGATGAAAAGATCTTATAGTGGTTCCTTTGTTTAATATTGACATCTGTTATGCATGAATCTCTTTGGATTTTTTTTTTTTAATCTTCTGATTTGGAGTAGAAACTGACAAAGTTTGCTTTATCTTCAATGAATTAAGTTGTCGCCATTCAATAAGAACAATTTTGCCCATAATTCTTCTAGAAAGTTCATTTGGAAGATATAAGCATATTATCAGAGGATAGATTTAAGAGATAGAAACATTATCAAAGCTATAAAATGACTCACTGATACTCTCCAACCGTGCCCTGCTCCAGGGCAATAATAATTTGGTCATTTTTCAAATTAGTCTAATTCTCCTGACTTGCTTTGCCTCCAATGGCAGAAGGTGAGAAACTCCGAAATCAGGACAAAGGAGGCTCTATGTGTTTATACACATTATGAAGGGAAATCAAAGGTTATATTTGTATCTAAATTGAAAATCAGTTTTTTAGAGAAATCTTGGCCTGCAAAATGAAGACAGATTTGAATATCTTTTCCAGTCTCTAGTCATCTCAAAGATTCACAATGATAGCCTGAGGCAGAACATTCCCTAACTCTCTGTCTCTATTTCACCATTGAAAAAATAAGACCAACACTTTCAGCCTTCCACCTTAGCTACACCAGAATAATTTTGCAAAAATGAATGTCAATGTGCAATGTGCAAACACACAGTATCAATCTTAAAGGATACACGAATAACCTCTGAATTACTACACTGCATCTAGTTTGCAATCGAAGAAGTTGATAAATAATTCACCTACCAGCTCAACAGAGAAACTACCAGCCAAATGCAATACACACAGTAATATTACCTATTCTTTTCCTTTGTAATTTTTGGAGAATTGTGGGGATGGGAAACTTTTCATTTGTCAGTTTGGATGAGACTTTGGCCTAACAATTTTGTCACCTAGGCTGGGTAGAAACTGAGCCTGAGGCTTTAACAAAACAACTGAAAAATCAGAACAAAGATTTTTCCAGGGTACTTGATAGAATGAGCACTGGGTGTTCTATGCAATTGACAAATCACTGAACTCTACTTCTGAAACTAATAATACATTATATGTTAATTAATTGAATTTAAATTAAAAAAAAAAAAGAAACCAAAAAGAAGGAGGAGGAGGAGGAGGAAGAGGAAGAGTAGAAGAGGGGGAGGAGGAGGAGAAGATGAGTTTTCTGCATATTGCCTCACCTGACATGAAGTGATGTTAGTTGTTTTGAAGTTTAGGAAAACTCCAAACAATTAGAGCTTGACTTGTAATTAGTATTTCTGTAGCCTGAATGGGCTCAGTGATTATAGTTCTGTTGTCCAATTTTCCAAACAGTCTCTTTTCATGTTTCTTCTTTGCATTTTTCCTATCACTGTCTTTACTAAGTGCCCAGATACTTACAGTATATAAAGTTTTTTTTATTATCATGAACAAATTTGTTAAACAATCACATCCTTTAGCTTGATTTATAGCTGTCAGTGTAGATGCTAATAGAAGACAAGAATGATAGATTTCAAGAAATTTTGATATTTTTCCTCTGATTTTTTTATTGCCTATTTTCTAAGTATGTTTTGAATGGTTGACTATTTATCATGACCATCAAGTCAAAATACCAAAGGTCAAGAAGTGGGACATTATCCAGCAAAGCACTGTAATAGATTTGAGCAAATCTGAACTTCAAAGTGATTAGGTGAGGAATTAAACACTGATCAATAGGAACACTTGTGAAAGTAGAGGACTACATCAGTGGTTTCCCTGTGTAGCTCCAGATTTTCTACTTGTGGGTTCTTAGGCCACATCCAGATATACCGAACCAAAATTTCAGTGCTAAGTCCTAGGCATCTGCATGGCAAGCTCTTAATATGACCCACAACCAGGACTGGAAACCACTGAGCTAACTTACAAAAAAAAACAAAACAAAACAAAAAAAAACCACAAAAAACCAAAAACAAAAAAAAACCAAACACCTATTTTTGAGACAAAGTGCTTCATAATAATATACACAGACAATTATCCTATTACTCCCCAGTACAGAATTGGTATAGAATTCATTTTGAGGTAGAATAGATCTGTTTTGAATTCTGTCAAGGGGATTTATGTACTAAAGAATCAATAGGACTTTACATTTTTTTTTACAAAACAATAAGGTAACTCTAATGAATCCTACCCTTTTATTAAATCAGAAAGATTTATGAGTCATCCATGGAGTCAGATAGCTGAAAAGAGCATAATGAAATAATAACACTGCATTTATGAAGCAAAATCCATAAAACATGTGAGAAGAGAAAAAAAAATGTTACTCTTAAAACTAGCCAGAATAAGTGAACAAAAATAAGGAAGAAGATAGAGGATCTAGCCAACATAACCAAGAGAGTATATGTAATGACTATACATTGAAATCTACTCCTAAGAATAGAGAATACATTTTTTTCTCAGGTACCTATAGAATGTTCACCAAAATTTTTCACACATTAAATTGCAAAGAAAATATCAGTAACTTCCATAAAGTAAAATATTTTTAATAATATTCCATAATTGTAAGGCAATAAAGTAAGAAATTATATATATTTAAAAAACAAGAAAGACCTTTCGACTTGGATATTTAAAAAATGTTTTTATTAAATAACTTCAGTTAAAGAGGAATTTATAAATTAAAATGATATAATTAAAAATGAAGTATCATAAGGATGTAAATGATAAAAGAAGAAAACTGTCAGAGAATAAGATAAAAGAAAACAGTAGGTCTAATTAAAATCATATTATTATTTTTTAATAACAAAAGAAAAAAAGCACTGGCTAACCTGATCAAGAAAAAGCAGTGAGAAAGTATAGTAAGAAAAGGATGCAAAATAAAAAAATAACAAGAGAAAAACCACTGAAATCAAAGAAGTTAAAACACACACACTTGCACATGCACACACACACACACAACTCCTTTGCAGAACTCTAAACAAATTTGAAAAACTAGATATTGTCAAATTGACTCGATTTGAATTATAAATCTTAAACAGGCCAGCTTCCATAGAAGAAAATCCTAGCAAGTTATCTAGGAATTTCTCCACAAAAAGCACCAGGCCCTGATGGTTTCACAGGGAATATCCATCTATCTATCTATATACATATAGATAGATAAAATATAGATATATAGATATATATTTACATTTAATATATATTTATAAATATATTCATATATTTATATATAATATATAAAGTATACACATATATTTGTCTACTTTCTATGACCACATAATCTAAACTCTCTAGAAATTATTCCAGTACATTGAAAAGGAATGAAAAATTCATATTTCCTTTTATAAAATGAGTGAAAAAATATCATTAATGAAATAAGGACACTACAAAAGAACAAAAAAAAATAGCACTCATAATTCAAGAACATAAATAAAATATTAACAAACAGGATCCAATGCCATATTAAGAAAATAATGCACTATGACCAAATAGGCTTTATTCCAGGGATATGTAATCATTTCAATATATAGAAATTTATTACTATCACATATTATGCTATATTAAGGCAGAAAAATCATGATTGTCTCCATAGATGTTGAAAAAAGCCTTTGAAAAAATTAAATGCCCTTTCATTATTAAGTAAACAACAAGAAATTAGGAACTGAGGGATATTTTACATATATATATCTCGAAAAGCCAACATCTTCTTTCATAAGGATAGTAGAAGCATCTCTAGTAAAACTGGGAACAAAGTAAGAAGGGCCACTATTTAAGCTCCTATTCAACAATGTACTAAAGATATAATCCAATGCAATTAGATGACAGAAATCAACTAGTGGCGCAAGAATGAAGAGGAAGCAAAACTACATTGGTAGAATAATCTGATAGCATACCAAGAAAACCTCGGAGAATCAATGATAAAGCTACCTCAAAGAACCCAGTAAATATAGTTTAACATTAACACACAAAAATGCCCTAAGATGCCAAAAGCAAAAACCCATTTACAAGAACAATGAAGGAGATTAACTACTTAGGACTTGATTAAAGGAGAAATGTAAAATATTTACATTTTTTTAAAAGATTTCATTTATTTATTTGACAGGCAGAGATCACAAGTAGACAGAGAGGCAGGCAGAGAGAGAGGAAGAGAAGCAGGCTCCCTGCTGAGATCCCAGGACCCTGGGATCATGACCTGAGCCGAAGGCAGAGGCTTTACCCCACTGAGCCACCCAGACGCCCTGAAATATTTAAACTTTTAAAAAATTCTTTTTAAAGGTATAAAAACAGACTTGGACAAATGGAAAGACATATCCTGTTCTTGATTCAGACAAGATTATAAAGATGTAGCTCTCCCTAACTTAAATTATAAACTCAGTGAATTCCTAATAAAAACATGCACAAGCTATTTTATGGAGTTAGATAAGTGGACACTAAAATTCATTTTAGAAGCAAACATAAAACAATAGCCAGGAAAACTAATGGGGATTAGCAATACTAAAAATTAAAATATGCTAAGAAGCCTCTATAATTGAAACATGTAGTGGCACTTAGGTACTTAAACAGATACATAATCCAGAAAAATGAAATTCAACAGTCCACAATTTGGTACATGTTGAAAGTGGTATTTCAAATCACTGGAGTATAAACTTCTATAAATGGTCCTGGAACAACTAAGTAGCCATTTGGAAATAGTCAAAATTGGATTCACATCTCATTGTATACATAAAATAAAAGCTAAATAAATTAGGGACCTAAATTTAAAAGTGAAACTACTAGAGGAAAACATGAATGAGTATCTGTTTTAGTTGTAGATTAGGAAGAGGTTTTCTAAATATGAATCAAAATCCAGAAGCAGTAAAAGGAAGGATTCTAAAGGTTCTCATCACAAGGAAAAAAAAAAATTGTAACTATGGATGTTAATTAAACTTACTATGGTAAACATTTCACAATATATGTATGTTAAGTCATTGTATCATTTTAAACTTACAAAGTGTTATACATCAGTTATATTCCAGTAAAACTAGAAGAAAAAAAGATTGATAAATATGAACAAATTAAAAAGTCTAAAAATATGCAGAGAAAACCTGCAAAGTCAAAAGATAACTGAAAAAAAAAAAAGAAAATATGATAGAAACCACAGACAAAGGACCAATATCCACAATATATCAAGAACTCCTTAATACTGAGGAACAAACACCAAAAACATAAAAGGTAAAAACATTTGAATCAACAATTTTCACACAAAAATTTTAAAAAAATCCCTAAATACATGAAAATATTTGAAGTTAGTTATAATCATTGAAGTGCAAATTAAAACACCTAAGCCATCATTTCTTAGCTCTCAGATGAGCAAAAATTGGTGACATCACATTCTGTTCATGAGGATGTAGGGAAACAGGTACTCCCATTTATTCTTCGTAAGAGTGAAAATTGGCCCAACCCTTGGGAGATAAAATGGGCAATACTAAACAAAACTACATATGGAATTACCTCCTGATTCCGCAATCCAATTTCTAGGACTCTACCCTGATGACAGCTCCAACAATGGGAAAATAAGAATACATAATGTTATTCATTGCAGCCTTGTTTTTAACTGCAAAAATTGGAAACAACCTAATGCTCATGCACAAGAAAGTCATTGAAAATATTAAGTTAGAGCGATACAGCAGAGTACTATGCAGTCCTATAAAAAAACAAGGATGCTCTCTGTGAACTGAGTTTGGCCTACAGTAATTTTCACATTCTCCCACCTAAATTAATGAAAAATAAAACTTTTAAAAATTAATGAAAAATTAAAATAATCCAGGATAGAAGGTGAACATGACTAACAAACCTAGTTGTCATAAATGAATAACATAACCATATTGAGTAAGATGGAGAACAAAATAATGAAACAACAAAACTTTGTGAAAAACCACTGTGAAATACTATGAGGTGAAAAGAATGGTACTCAATTATTTCACTGTAAGTAATCAGTTTCTCACTGGGTTAAGGTTTGTCAACTTTGTAGCTACTTGATGTGTGTACCAGTACTGAACATATAGGTAAATGTATTTCAGATAGCATGAGCCAAATTTTTCACTGTTTAGTTGGAGAAACTAAAACAAAGGAAAGCTGGAATGTAATCTGTTATATTAGGTTAAAATCAGAGATTTCAGTGTAAATTCATAATTGTTCATACATTTATACAGACACAGAAATAAATATGGATGAATATCCACACTCAGATTAGTGTACTTACATACATTCCCCAGCAATAAAGCCCCATTAGCAACAAGCATAACTAACTAGCAACCAGATCCTGAGTTCTAAATACCATTCTCCAATCAAAGGAACAAAAACTCCTTGAACTTGTAGCTTATTTCTGGGATGAGCAGGAAAAACAAGGCAATCTAGATTATCTTGTATTATCAAAAAAATAAGAAAGCATCCAAAAAAGAAATGCGGCATGTCAAAAAGAATTGAAGTTAGCCTGAAAAAAATTCCCAATAGTCAAAGCTGGAAGAATTTGAGCAAAATATGTAATGATATCCTTGAATTATAATCCCAAAATAAATCAATACCCTTATGTCCACACTAATATAAATATGTAATTGAATAAGCAAACAAAGGGGATAAGAGATATATCTTGTTCAAAAGAATTCCAATTAATAAATGTGGGAGGAATGAGGGACATACAAAATCTCATTAGGCAAACACAATAGTAATAATTTTTACCAGCAAGCTCTACCAATAAATATTAAAATCAGTGGGCAAAAGATTGAAGAAAAGCAGGGTATCTGCATAATCTAAAAGTATCGTTTCCAAGGTATACATTAATTTGAAAGGAAAGACATAAACTTATATTGGAAAAACCTGAGCCATGGCACCTTCTTCAAAAGATGAAGGTTAAAACCATCAATAAAAAGATATGTGATTATTATCTATTCCTGACATGATGCATATCACTGAGGACATATCACTTATTCTTGCCCTAAATGTACAACCTCATGAGAAAACATCAGACAAACTCAGACTGAAGGACAGTGTATAAAATAACTGACTGACCAGTCCTTCTGGAAGTGTTGAACTCATAAAAGAAAAGTTAAGACTGAGAAACTATAAAATAGAGAACCAACAATAAAAGGTAATGTGGAATCTTGAATTTGATTCTAATTTCCTAGGTTTGATAGTTTATATTAAGTTGTGGAGGTTATTAACATTAGGGGAAACTGAGTGAAATGTATTCTCTGTGTCATTTTTGCAACGTTTCTGTAAGTCTAAAATTATTTGAAAATAAAAAATATTTTTAAAGATCATACCCTTTTAAAAGGGCAAGAATAAGGCCCAGAGAACATAAACTACTGCTTAAGATCATATATCATCTCATTATATATTATTCCAAAAGTCTGGTTTAATTCTTAGATCAATTAGCCTTTCATCAAATGTAACTAGGAAAGGCATAATAGGAGCGGGGGGAGGAGGGCATACAGAAATGAGTCAGCTATAGTCCAGGCTCAGAGTTTAGTCTGAGAGCACATGTATACATAAATGAATGTTTGTAAGGCAATGTGAAAGCATTGTGATGGAGATATATATCCCGTCCAAGAAAAGAACCATCAATTGCCTGGGGGATTGAGAGAAGAATTTTCAAAAGAGATGTCAGGGTGTTGGGAGACCAGCAGACATTTTTCATGTAGAAAAGAAGGGAAGGATTTTTCATGATGTAGACAGTATATGCAATTTATAATTTTAAGAAAAATTGGTGAGTTTCACACTAATTGAATCATATGCTAAGGAGTGTGGCAAGGACTTAACCACTAAGCTGAAATGGAAGCAATGGACGAACATACCTGCTTTTCTCTAATTCTTGTCCTCCTTACCTTTACTCTCTTGCTTGCCCCCTTGTTGCTTTTCCACTATACCTCAAGTCACCCAAAAACCAAACACCAACCAACAAACAAATGAAAACCAAAACCAAAAATAAAACAAGACTTATCCCATGAGCTTTACCTTAACTCTATAGGCAACAAGGACTGAAAAACTCATTCTTGCTCTAAATGTCAAATTGTATTCTATAAACATTGATGAGGAAAACACCTTTTACATAGAAGATTCTGGATAGACAGAAATAAGGAATAATCTTTACCTTGGAGATACTTAAACAGGGGGGACAGCATAGTCAAAAAAATTTTTTTTATAAAAAAATCACATCTTCAGAAATGACTTTTCCCTATGTAAATCCCCAACCAATCCACTTCCCTTTCTGCAACACATTAATGTAGATCTATGAGATGATTTGTCATTTAGGGCAAAGCATTGGGCAGCTAAGTGGGTATCTTGAGGCAGGTCTCTGAAGTCATTTACCAAACTTAAGTAAAGAAAGTCACCAGAATTCATTAGAAAGTAGGAAACCTGGCTGAATTGGGCAATTTTCCCATTGCCACCTGTGGGGCAAAGAACAGACTGTGTTTGGCCAATTCCCAGTCCTTCCAAGTATGCATTTTTATCATTCTTTTGCTCAATTAATACTTCGTGTGAAAGCAGATTTTGGATTTTTTTTTTTAAAAAGAAGCTATATATTAGTGCATATGCTTAACTTCCACAATAAAATATATGTAACCACTAAACTACATCTACTATTAACCCCGCTCGAGATCTGATACTTAATTAAACTAATATTTGCTTTGGTATATGAAGTTGTGACATTTAAAAATAGACATCCTAGGGGTGCCTGGGTGGCTCAGTGGGTTAAAGCCTCTGCCTTCAGCTCAGGTCATGATCTCAGAGTCCTGGTAAGGAGACCCACATGGGGCTCTCTACTCGGCATGGAGCCTGCTTCCCCCTCTCTCTCCGCCTGCCTCTCTGCCTACTTGTGATCTCTGTCTGTCAAATAAATAAATAAATAAATAAAATCTTTAAAAATAAAAATGGGCATCCTAAAGAGTTCTTGTTTTTGAATGAAATGGATAAACTATCATCAAAGCAGGTAAGAAAAATATCACCTCTAGGTTCAAGTGACAATGCTTAAAATACTAAAATCTCCATTTTCAGGTGACATTTTACCAAGTTAAAATTGATCATATCATTAAATACACAGCTTTTAGGTCTAACATAGAACTTTCAAATTATCCTGTTTTCACATATCACTTCAACTGCATTTGGACAGAAGAAGCTTTCAACAGTCAAAGGTAGATAAAACAATTTGTAGGTTCTCAAAGAAAATCACATGCAACCAACATGTAGGAGGAAACGGCATCATTTTGACAATGATATAGAAATTTGGCATTAATCAAACTAGTTCTTACTGAAATTATTATTATGATTTCTGTTTGAAGGGAGTATAATTTCTGAGGAAAAATATTTTTTCCCTAATAGCCTAAAAACTATATTGAGCATTTTAATATACAAACGTGATATCCAGGATGGTAAGGCAGCAAGAAAGTTAAGATAGTGATTTTTTAAGGTGTTTAATACTGTGGGCATTCCTTTATCTGTTTTCTTCATTTTACATTTTCATTTTAAATTCATTATCATCAATATTTCATCAAGGGTATCTGCAAAAGTACTTTCAAAGCAAATTCAATTTATTTGCTAAAATTTCTTTAAAAAGATTCTGGGTGTTATTTAAATAGTGAGTTCAAATAATAAATATCATATTACATGGTAGTTAATGATACTAAGACAATTTAGAAATGAGAATTTCTTCACAGAGTAGATGATTTCTAGAAAATAGTTATTGAAACAAAAATTTTATCTCCTTATTTAGGCTCTTCTTCAAAAGATAAACATACTTCAGAAACCATGACATATATTTGTAAGGTTTGGTAAGTAAATGAAATTAGTTTGTCATTCTTTGCCGTCTTTAAGTACACATTTCTAAGCTTATAGAGGTTGACTCTGAAGAGGATTTCCAAAATTTTAAAAGCTATGTTTTTAGTTAAGGGATGAGTGACCATGGAGGCCCAATTCATGGTTTATACACAGAGCTCTTATTGGAGATTGAATATTGTTTTCTTTATTGAATGTTGTTTTCTTTTGAATTTCTATTTTGAATTTTGAATTTCTATTGAATGATGTTTTCTGTTAATTATGGTAATCATATTTCAAAAAATTAAAATTAAAATTTTTAATTTAAAATAAAAAATTTAAAAAAAATTTTTGATTGTGGTAATCATATTTTAAAAGACAGAATTTTTTCAAAATCTAGATAAAGATAAATATTCACTAAGGTCAGTTAGGAAACATTAAATTCTATATAATGGGTCTGCCCTGCAGAAGGTCAACTCTCTCCTCTCTCAAATTTATTCCTCACCTATTTCTCTATATCTCCTGAGATCTTCCAGAATCTTTCTGCAAACTTTCTGTGGAGCCATCTTAGGTGCCTCATGTATTTACTATAACTTACAAAACAACACCACGCAATATTTCCTCACAGAAAGTTTCTTTCCAGGATCAATTTAGTATTCATAATCTGCTAATGGCATCCTATTTGCAAGTTGTTTGGGAGCAAACAAACTTCAGGCAACAGGGTCATTATAAGGCTCCTAGAAAAGTAAAGACGCAATCTTAATTTTTGAAAGAAACTTCAAACAAAAGGGAAAGAGTACATAATATAATTGAAGGAATAAAAATTTGGAAATCAATTGGAAAATTGCTGCACTATTCCAGCTCTGATGTGCAGGATGGACTAGCACAGTGGAAGTCTGTCTGGGAAATGACCTTATATCTGTGTGACCAAGAAACTGAATTTCCTTAGGAGTAATAGTTCGATATTGTTATGAGAAGGAAATAGAGGGATGATTTCGATCCCTTATTACTTTGGATGGAGAACATACAGCTGCTTTCAAGAATCACTAGATGAGCTGATGGATATTTTTCTTTCTTTTCTTTCTTTTTTTTTTTTTTTTAAATCAGGCAACACTCAGACCATATGCAAGTCCTTCTGCCCTATGTTTGTTTTGCTGCATTCAAGATTCTGGACATCCTTTGTTGTAATTCAACCTTCTAGTTTCTGAAACCTGGTTGCATTAATCTAAACTACCACCACCAAATCATTCTTTTCCAAAAGTATCCACTCTTTTTTTTTAAAATTTTTACTTTCAGTCAATTTGTTTCTGATTTGTGTCTTTAGCTAGAACTTAAAGGCAAAAACAAACTTATCACACCAGCAGTGTCGATATTTTTGTCAAAATTTGAGAGAACAGAAGCATGGGGCTTGAGTCTCTGCGATACAAGAGATCACACTATGGAAAAATTTAGATTAGATCAGCATAGATTAGATACTGTGCTCCCCCCTAATTACTACTCATCTGGAAAAGGTCTATTCCACTATTAAAACTGACCTTTTGGACTATGTATAAAGAGACTGGATTACAGGCAATAAGATTTTCCACACTGGAAACATTAAATTTTTAAAACATTAAACAGATGAAAACATATAGTATAAAAATATTTTTAAGCAGGGCAAGATACACTGACACTAACATATCTTAATGAAAAATTGTTTAACTTGACTTGGAACTCTACTTCATGTCTAAACAGTTGAATTAAGCTCAAGGGTTGTTCCAAATGTAAATATTCAGCCCTAGACATAAAAGACAATAATTAAGCTAAATACTGATTTCCTTTCCAAACTTCAAAAATTATACCAGGTTTCATCTGGTGTTCCTTTCCCTTAATTTGCTAAACAATAGAATTAGCATCAGAAGGAGAAAGAAGATAGTTGTGAACAGCATCCAACCTTTTGACAGTAATCAAAATAACCAGTTACTTCAGAAAAGAAGACCAAGAGAAAGTGACAATTGATTCCATAAAGAAATAGAGGAGTTGAGAATGTATATTTCATCATCTCTCAACTGGAAAGCTGGAAATATATGAAACTTGGATTTTAAATTAATTGCTTTTTCTTATGTGTACTTATACTATGAGAAGTGAAATGGATCCTTTGAAGTTTTACCCTCATTTAATTAATGTGCTTATGGTTCCTTGAAGAAATATTTCAAAAGAAAACATAAATGGAAGATAAGGCTGGCATACCCTCCAGTTAGTGTTGATTAAAAAAATGAAGCAGGAAACCGTTACTGTTTTCCAATATTGTTAGAAACTTGCCACTCTGTTCTGTTTTGACCTCCATGATGACAAGACATTAAGTACTTTGATGCCTCTTTCAATGACGTTATATTACCAAAGAGTAACATCTCAAAAGAACATGCCTCCTCTCCCATTTTACTCATATCCACTCCCACATGCACATTAACTCCTAAACATCTTCATTTGATTGGAAGTGAGGATATTATTTTTTATTAAACAAATACTATTAAACCAGTTCTGTGATTCTCACCAATTTTCAGGTAAGAAGAGTAAAGTGAAGAAGGCGCTTTTTATAACTAGCAAATGGCAGAGGTGGGATTTGAACCTAAGCAATCTGACTCTGGTATCCATACTTTAAATACTCTACTATTTCAGAAGCCTGTATAGACCCCAAGGAGGGGGGGTAGTCTCGGTAGCTGCTAGTATTATTTTCTAAAAAGACTGTTTTCCCCAATTTTTTTCAATTTCTTTCTTTTGGGGGGAGGAGAGAAGGAGTCATGGGTTTTATATCTGTGTTAGTAATATATACAGTGAAATGCTTCAATCATCATACACTTGACTTCTTCTATACCCCTAAATCTTCCTTGACTTATGATAGTTATATCCCAGTAATATCCTAAGTTGAAAATGCATTTAATACACTTAAACCACCAAACATCAAGGCTTAGCCTAGCCTATCTTATCCGTACTCAGAATACTCATGTTAGCCTAAAGTTGGGCAAAATCATTTAACAAAATCATATTTTGTTTTAACTATGCCACAAATGGGATGGCACAGTCTTTACGTCTCAGTTATTGACCGATTGTTTTGAAGATTTTTTGTTTTGTTTTGTTTTTTACTTTTTAAAGTTTTTATTTTAATTGCAACATAGCACCGAGTGTTAAATTAGGTTCAGGTAGACAAGACAGTGAGCGGTTCAACAATTCTGTATATTACTCAGTGCTCATAGTGGTAAGGGTGCTCTTCAATCCCATCATCTATTTCCCCCCTTCTGCCTCACCCAGCTCCACTCTGGTGACCATCAGTTGCTCTGTATAGTTAAGAGTTTGCTTCTTGGTTTGTATCTCTATCTCTTTTTTTGGGAGAGAAAGAGAGTGAGAAGGGGGAGAAGTAGAAGTGGGGAGGGACAGGTAGACTCCATGCCAATCAAGAAACCTTACCTCAGGACTTTGAGATCATGACCTGAGCCAAAAACCAAAAGTTGGACACTTAACTGACCGGCCCAACCAGGCATCCCTATTAGTTGACTTTTAAATTGCATTATAATCTAATTTTTTAAATCGTTGGTGACAGTCTTCCTTCTTTTGTGGAAACAGATATAGCTACAAGGATTCTAAGTTCCTACACAAATAGATCCTCAGAAATTGTCAATTTCATTGGATGGTATTACAAAATGAGAATCAGAGTGATTTTTCAGAATATTTAAGCTTCAACCAGATGTTATTCCTTTGCAAAGTAACTGAATCATCAAAAGATAAGAACTCCACACGCAGCTTTTAGAATCTTCTAGTCTTTAAGGAAATGAGCAGTGTTGAGAAGGGGAAACTCAGTTTGAGATACAAATATTCATTTTATTAGGATCACTCATTTACAGGTTCAACATGTATTTATTAAGCATTTATTATACGTCAGTTCTGCAACAGGTAGAGAAATGATGCCAGATACATTTGATCAGGGAAGGTTTCACACAGAACACCATTTAATGCTTTGTTGAATTCAATTACCTTTTTCAGCAGGATCATGTGGCAATTAAATATTCATTTTTCATAGAAAGTTGCTGAAAGAAATTTTTGCTGGCTTTGATTTATTTTTTTTCTATTAAGTACAGCAAATGATAAAAACAAAACAAAAGAAACTTACTAGCTCAGTTAACCTACCTTAGCCTTTTTTTTCTATTTTTCACAGTCTAGCTCATTACTGTTTAATATTCCCAACCAAGTTTATAATCTTCATGGAAATGGAAATACACACAAAGGTGTTCTAAATAAGAGTATGGACATGTGTATTCATTGCAGGAAGGTTGTTAGCTGATAACTACTCTGATTACAGATTGATTTTTACTAATCCAGGGAAAAGGTAGGTATTAACATAGTCTACGGATATCACATGTCCTTTGTTCATCTTCTCTTCGCCTGAATCACTTGCTCAGTAACAAGCACCCATCAGAGATTGGAGGAACATAGGGTAAAAGGCCTATCAATTAATTTGCAATGTTTCCTTTTAAAAGACTATTCGGTTTTATTTTGTAATCAAAACAAGTAATGTAATAGGATGGGATAATCTATATCTCTTTAATCCTTTCTAGCTTGAATTTCATCTAATTTTTAACACAACTTCAATGACAAATTAGTCATGCATCAGAATGGAATATTCTTTCCTAACAGTAGGCATCAGGGCCTACAGAAAATATAGAATAAATAATTCTGAGAGGGCAAGAGAATAATCTTCCACATATGGTAATTTTCTTACTGGGTTTCGATATCACTGTGGCCCATATTGGCCAGAATTGCCTTTTAGTTTCCTGTAGGCTAGCATTTCTTATAAACAAGAAAAAATTTAAAGAAATATCATATATCACCCAATCCTCCCTTCAAAAGAAAACGTATTGATAAATTATTTTCATAACTATGATTATAGCAAAACAGCCACTATAGACAGTAAATTCTGTACATCAGAAATATGTTATAATTGGTTAGAAATTTTTTCCTTCATCATTTCACATAAAGTCTAAAGAAAATAAAAACATATTTAGCTCATTTAGCTCTTTCTGTTGTGCATCATAATTAAATATAAATTCATGTTCCCTTAACAAAAAAAATGATAATACTGGGAAAAAATGTTTACATATTAATATGTTGCTTCTTGTCCTATATCAAACTAACAAATGAAAAAGTGTTTTCTGAATATATCAGTTTCAAAATAAATTACTGTTAATAAAAAGTCATATTTATTATTGTTTTCTCCAGATCTTTGTATACCCACCAAAAATAACCCGAGACTTGGACTATCCCAGATAGAAATTCCAAAGCATAAAATAATTTCCAGGAATTAACTTTATCTTAGTAAATATATATATGTAGGTAGGTGTAGGTATAAGTACATATATATACACACACACACATATATATACACATATATATTTATATTGTATTAATATGTAACACTACACTAATAAATGCATGTATTATATTCTACTACTTTTTACCTGTATCTCTGCAAGTCATGCTAGTCTTGCCTAACTAGTGAATTATAATACTTATTTCTGATGACCATATTATAGCAGCTATATTAAAAGAAAGAGAATTTTAAGAAAACAGAAATAAGGATTGATGTACTAAGTACTATATAATCTTCAAGATAAAATGGCTTTCATATCACAGCAAGAAAACCAGGTATGTGTTAACTGAGGAGTGAAAAAAAACTCAGAACTTCTCGTGAGAAGTTCAGTGCATTCTTCACGAGGAAATGGCCATGAAGTTAACATATTTAGACAAAGATACCTAAGTGGAGACACTTTAAAAATATCCTGAAGTAATTCTGTAGTTGTTTCCTTCCTGATCTCTACCTGTATCTGATGAACTCAATGTAAATAAACATTTGCTTTTTCCAAAATCAGCTTCTTCCTCTAAGGTAATTCCTTCTGTGTTCTCAAATCCAAGCTGTGAACCTGACCTTCTCCTTAGTGAGATCAGAATAACTCCATCCATTTTCACGGGTCAGTAAAGGCCAATTGCTACAAGGTGGCATCCTGAGTTAAAGGGAACAATACTTTGAAGTCACCCAATGATATATATATAGCATGGTAGTCTGACAAGCTAGTATTTTTTTAAATGTCCACATTAGTTCGCTTACTTGGGGACCTACGGACATTTTATACATTTAAAAAAAAAATCACATTTAAAACCTCAGATAAAATTATGGGGAAAAAAGCCTTGGAGAAAGTTGGTTTTCTCTTCCTATTAGATGCAAATACATCTAATTAAGCAGAAGCCCAGCAGTGGAATTTTGTAGTGTCCATTACACATTTGAATTGTGAACAGGCCATTTATGAATTCATCTGAGAGGGAAGCTTACTGCCAGCTGGTGTCAGAAATGGAATCATTATCAGGCATTGTATAGTTGTCAAAAATAATAACAAGCACCATTGACCTTGGCCAAATTTGAACTAGTTATTTAAAAACAAAAATACTAGAAAGTGACATTACTGTTTTTAGGGGCTATAATGTCTTTAAAATATAACCCTCAGGAAGCCTGTAAAACAAATTGTTTGTGATTTATTGTTAGTGAATTTCTGGATTATAAGGGAATTTTGTAGTGCAGTAAATTCAAATAAAATCAGTTCTCTTAAAAAAAAAAAAAAAAAAAAAGATTTTGGAAAACTGTAGTAAGCTACTTGCTCACCCTGGACCTCTCATAGAGGGTTCCATTATATACAGAAATGTCATTTCTTATAATAAAGACAAAAGATTTAGAGTAGAAAAACAATCCTGTACAGCTCATAGATCAGTCTTTACTAGCTAGAGGATACTATTATTTCACTATTTGAGGAGGAGGAGGATGAGATCTTCACCTTCTCACAGTTAAGGTGTGTAACATGTGATAGGGCTTTACAAACTACATTTTAATATACTACTTCAATGTTATTTATTTTTTTATTTTTTAAAGATTTTATTTATTTATTTGATAGACAGAGATCACAAGTGGGCAGAGAGGCAGGCAGAGAGAGAGGAGGAAGCAGGCTCCCCGCCGAGCAGAGAGCCCGATGCGGGGCTAGATCCCAGGACACCGGGATCATGACCTGAGCTGAAGGCAGAGGCTTTAACCCACTGAGCCACCCAGGCACCCCTGTTATTTATTTTATTTAAAGCAGTTGCTTATTAGTAAGTTTAAATAATACCCAGATGACAACCCCAGACTATCAGTATAACCAATGTAATAAATATATTAATTAGAACTTGGGGATGCACTCAATAAAAACTTATAAATAACTCAATAGGTGAATTGGATAATAACATCTAAATAACTAAGTCTTATTTTTTTCTACAATAAAAACCTTTTAAATTTTTATTAGTAATGTTTGTATTTTCCTAGTGGAGTAGATCATCTTAAATTTGAATACAGAATCATAGGAACTGTGGACCTATCAGAAATAACATAGAAAATGGTAAGAAAAATCTCTCTAAAAATATCTTTATCCTTATTGTCAAAATATTAGATCTTATTTTGCTTGTATATGAAATTATGAGGTTAAATATGTTCAGAATTGTTTCAAAGATAATTTATCTTGTTTTACACCAGAACATTTCAGCAATCTATGAAAACTTAAGAAAAAAGAACTGATAATTGAGTTTTTAAAAATGTATATTTGGGCAACCTATAATTATAGTTACATATGTGTAATAAATAATAAAAACAAAGGAATAGAAGTCAAAAGTTTAAAGATTTTAGAGATTTTTTTAGTATCTACTTAGAATGAAACATACTAAATACAAATATTTTCAGAAAATATTTCCATGAATAACTCAGTAATATTGAGTCCTTGCTTCCTATGGTTCAAACCTGCATGAGTCTGTTATCACATAAAACAAGTACTGCTTTTAATGGTTCATTTAAAATGCTCCTATTTTCATATTTCATCTGTTAGTGAGAAAAACTGACTACTACTTTTTTGGTACCAGACGTACATTTTAAAAATTATGTTTAAAAAAAAAAAACCCAACTGGAAACCGCCTAAAAGTACGGAATGGAGAAATAAATTGTGCCATATTCACATAAATGTATTAAACCACAATAAAAATGAACAACCTACTGATACATGCAAATGGGAAATCACATGGACAAAATGTTGAGTAACATAAGTCAGAGAAAAATGCACACGTGGTGTATGATTCTATTTATATAAAATTTTTTAAAAACTGGCAAATCTAATCTATGGTAAGAGATATCAACAGGGCATGAGATATTCTTCTGGAGTATTGGAAATGTCTATATCCTGATCTGTGAAAGGATTACATGTATATATGCGTATGAGTACATATATATAAACAGTTCATCCAGCTGTAGGCATAAGAATTGTATGTGTTGTATATCTCCATTAAAAAAAAACTTTTAGGGGCACCTGGGTGGGTCAGTGGGTTAAAACCTCTGCCTTCAGCTCAGGTCATGATCCCAGGGTCCTGGGATCGAGCCCCACATCGGCTCTCTGTTCAGCGGGGAGCCTGCTTCCCACCACCCCTCTCTGCCTGCTTCTCTGCTTACTTGTGATCTCTGTCTGTCAAATAAATAAATAAATCTTAAAAAATAAAAATAAAAAAATCTTTTAATCTCGTAAAGAAAGAAAAATCCAAAGGACTATCTTCAACAGTCTTTTCAGAAAAGATGCTAAGTGAACGTTTCGACAAAACTCATTAAAGGATTAGAGTGCCCTAGAATATATATCATAGACAAAACTATAGACTAAAAACTTTTAATAATATCGCTTTACAGAAACAATAATTCATGGGGAAGTTTATATTCAGTTATATTACTTTTTATTAGCCTTCTCTATACTTAATAATGAAGCTAAATCCTCCTTCATGGTTTCCATGCCATTGAAGTGTTTTTTTTTTTTTTAATAAGAAAAACATAATATTTGCAAGCTGGATATAAATGACTTTATAGGCTCAGACATCATTATATAGAGGAAGGAATACAAAACTAGAAGGAAGAGCTGTATTCAAAGCCAACCCTCTGGGAGCTAGTGTTACTACCATGAGCAAAAACAGCCATTTTTTTCCCAAGACCATGTCCTCCTGCAAAAAAAACAAGGGAGTTAAATATCATTCAATGGTCACAGCTTTGAAAGCCAAGGAATCAAATATCTGAGTGTTGGAATAGTGATTTTGAACCTAATTTTTCAGGGTTCATCAAGATATTTTGAACCACAATAACAGCATTACATGAAACTTAATTGAAATAAAATGAACAATTTGATAAAAGTATATCACATACCCGTATGTATCCCCATTTCTTTTAAGTTTTAGTCGTATGAACAGAGGTTAGAAATCTTCTGTTTAAAACAGTTACCAACAATTGGAATATATTTTAAGTTTTTTTCTGCACAGCGTATGACATAGACAAATTATGAGTTTTGAAGAAACACGGTTGGTTGTCCAGTGGGAAACACCTACTCTGGAGCAGTAAAGTACTTTGGGAAGGAGTCTGAGTCTTTGCTTCTTTCTGTAGGATGCCTTAATAGTGCACTGCTTGGGAGCAGTAGATGGTTACCAGGGGCCAGCGGGAAGGACCACAGTGCCTCTTTAAGTCTCGCCCCTATTTGTTTTAATAACATGCATGTTAACAAAGCAAGCTAGTGGAATTTCTTGACTGAGATATTTCCGCCTCCTGTGTTATTACACAGGTCTTAATATTTTAAGCCACGGATGTGCCAAAAAGCCTCACAGTAGAAACCCAGTTGTTGCCCATACATATCATCAAGTTTTCTTTTCTTCCCTGGAGAAAAGCTGCTGATGACTAAATGCGGTTCAGTGGTCACTGGCTATTGCTTAACTTAGAACAATATTAAAAATACTTTATATATTAAAAGTACTGGGGCGTGTGGGTGGCTCAGTCAATTAAGTGTCTGCCTTTGGCTCAGTTCATGATCTCGGGGTCCTGGGATCGAGCCCCGTGTCAGGTGTCAGGCTCTCTGTTCAGTGAGGAGTCTGTTCCTCCCTCTCCTTCTGTGAGCTCATGCTTGCACGCTCTCTCTCTCCAATAAATAAGCAAATCTTTAAAAAGTACATTAGAAGGGATGCCTGGGTGGCTCAGTTGGTTAAGCAGCTGCCTTCAGCTCAGGTCATGATCCCAGGGTCCTGGGATCGAGTCCCACATCAGGCTCCTTGCTCGGCAGGGACCCTGCTTCTCTCTCTGCCTCTGCCTGCCTCTTTGTCTGCCTGTGCTCGCTCGCTCTCTCTCCCTCTGTCTCTGGCAAATAAATAAATAAAATCTTTAAAAAAAAAAAATTGTTAAAAAAAAAAAAAAGAAGTACTCCCTGTATTAAAAAAAAAAAAAAAAACCACCAAAAACGGTGTCTCCCACTACTCTCCACCAAATGGCTAATTTTAATTTTTTTGTTTAAAAAAGAACATTTAAGTCAAAAGGTTATAGTTAATGTTCCTAAAACTCTCAAGGTCAAGAACATAAAATATGTAGTACAGTGGGTAATATCATGGTGTAGAATCTAGAAGCACTACTAACACAGGTTCAAATTCAGACATCAACACTTAGTAGCCCTGAAACGGGGAGAATTCCTTAAGTACTCGGAGTCTCCCATCTGTACAATAGGGATAATATTCCAATAATGGTGGGGATAATATCCCCACCTTTGATGGTTAAAGGATTAAGTGAGATGAGGTATTATGGGGAACCACACAGCATCTGAATTGCCTCAATGACTGGGTATGTATAATATTTTCAGCAGCAGGGCTCAGTCACTTGAAAAAATGTTGTAGACAGGATAAAGGATTCCATCAGCAGACTAGTAACAAATGAGTCAGTTTTCTAATTACCTCCAAGGTCAAATTTTTTAAATTCTTTTAGTAATACTCTTAGGAAAGCAAACTATTGTTGAAATAGTAATGGGTTGATTATAATAAATCTCTGAGCTTACACAGGGTAAAAGCTCTTTTGTTCCCTGGTCCAGTGTAATCCCTCACCTTCCACTTCCACTTCCTCCTCCAACCATCAACATGCCTTCCCAAAGAGTTTTAGAAAAACTTTGCTATCCCTAGCTCCAAAGAAAAGAAGTCTATTTCGAGACCAGGAAAACATGGTGAATAACAGGTCTCTACCTGATGGAATAACATTAACAGTAGGTTTATCATTATTGAGTATGTAAGCAGCTCCAAGTAAAATGCCCCATTAAATGAAGTTAATTTCTCAGAAATGTAGGTTGATAGTCATTGCTTATAACCCAATACACAAAAGCAGTTTACCAGTATTCCCCATTTTTACCAATGTACTTATATCTTACCCTTGATATTTTCCTTATCGTTAAGCAAAGAAAATATAAGATTTCTTACACATACACACACACACATTTGCACACCATCTCATGAACACGCATACACACATACACGCACTTCTTCCAGCTATAGCAGAATAATTTTACACATCATCAGGGATAATATAATACAAATAGTATAAAGACATAGAGTACATACAGTGGGTCTACACACTGAATAATCAATATTCATAAACCTGCTGTAAGTTTTGGTCTGCTTATAATTTCCAGTCCTTCAGTGGTTCTGCCACCTAAATAGAAATTGTCCCAGGTATTCGTAAGTATTAATTTCCTTTATCTAGTAAACCTAGTAATGATTCCTCCAATCCAATTTAAAAACCACTAAAATGTGTGACTTTTAAACCCATTATAATTTAGCTCATTTCTGTGAAATTTAGTTCGAAGAAAGCAGCTGTGCATTTGCACATCTGTAAATTACTTTTAATTGCACTTTTCTCAAGTGAGAAAGGAGAAGCTTACCCTACAATCCAATTTGTATATCTGACCACACAAATGCTAGTAAACACCTGTGCTTTATGTATAATTTTATTTTGGACAACATAATCTCATCTCACTATTAATCCAGACTTATATGTGATTTAGCTACACCACATTTGATCTTGAGAAGACTTTAAGATGGAAAGTGGAGAGTGTATGATATTTGATCACCTTGTTATTTACTCATGTAAGAGGAGAGAACAAACTTCAGAGGTAGACATGGCTAGTTCTGAAAGCAAAAAATGTGCAATTACTATTACATTCATTCTTAATGACTTGGATATTAAAAGTTAAAGCAAATTCCAGATACGAGGTAGCTGGATAACTTACATTTTATCTAAAACCTATTCAATTCAATAAATCAGCCCTTTGTCTTAAATCAGGCATTCTGAACTACTGATTAGCAAAGTCAATTACTGCCTTCTAATAACAAATAGCAGTTTCCAAATGAAACTTGTTGGCACAAAAATATGTCAATAGAAAAATGTTATCATTCCATAAATATTCTGAACTGATTATTGCTGTGCTTCATCTGCCAAAATCACAAATCATTCTGTTTCTACATTTCTTGTTGATTCATTTCCTGACAATTGAAGATGTATTAGAAATAGCTAAATCACACTTGAGTGGGAATTTTTTGTGCAAGAACCTTTTTGAACATCCAACCTGACTATTTAAAACTGACTGTTAACCAACCCCCACCCAAAAAAGAATCTCTAGAGAGTATCTATGAATGGTGGACTCTAGGAATGGAGAGAAAAGAACATGTGATCAAGTTAGAATCCACCAGAATAAGCAATGGCAACATACATATAATTTTCAAAAATTGCTTCACTCACGGAAAATGCACATCTAAATCATCATGCCTCATGAAAAATGTAATAGAGAAATTTTTAAAGAAATGCTTTTAAACAGTAATTTGCAGATGACATCTTAAATACAATTAAAGTTTATCCCTCAAGTTTAATTTCAGGACAATACCTTCTATCATTTAATTATTTTGGACTCACAATATATATTGATATATACTCCCTTGAGCACAAAACAATTTACAAACTCACACATCGAATATGCACGTCATACAGTTTTGAGCAACTCAACCTTTCACATGCAACTGTCTGCATTCTTCAGGAAAGTGCCCAGGTTTAGGGAAGAACGAAAAACTAATTATGCTTGCTAAGGCTGACTTCGCTTGGTTATCACACCGATTTGGTCATCTGATTGAGCTGACCTCCTCAAACGGTGATTTAAAAAAAAAAAAAAAAAAAATCACCACCCACGGAACACAGCCTCTGCTAAAGAAACCCCAACCACACACCTTCCCCTGAACAATAAGAACAAATGAGTTCTGCTGCAACCCCTGTCTCTCAAAAATGTCTGAGAAGGGTGACGTGGAGCTCTGAAAGACTAGGGGATTTAAAACGGGAAATGACCGCATGGACCTTAGAGCATACAGACGGGGCCACAACTATCCCTCTGCTGCCTCTTTCTCAGCTGTTTCTAGGTGAAGAGTCAACGAAGTTTGCTCCTGGGGCCCACGGTTTCCAGTTTGTTGTTTATGTGTGAATAAAAGTTGTGATTAGTTGCTATAAAAAATACATCATGTCATTAATCTCAATCTTATTTTCTATTTTAGTTTTTTAACTGAGGTCCACAGAAAGCCCGGTGTATTCCTCTCATTTCGATAAACATTAAAAAATACAATCACTCCTTCCAAAATCTCCGCAAATAATGACGTAGTTGCTAATCACACAGGAGGGAATTTTTTTTTTTTTTTTTTAATATTTCAAGCATTCCCTCCCCCCACACAAAGTTGACCTCTTCTGTTACTGGGAGAAATAGAAAGTTAAGGCACTACTGGTCTCCTGGAATTTTTAAAGAGAACTATTATGCAGCATTTCAATAACAGCGAAGAGGAGGCAATTATACAATTAGTCAATATTAATAGTTTTTGAAGCAAATGATGGAATTCAAGGCTTTCTATCAATCAGTAATTATGTAAAGTCAATAACAATCAAGTATTTAGAATCACCACCCAAACATGTAAATGACCACTAACTTAAGCTGACTATTCAGTGCTTTAAGTGATCCTAATCATCAGATCTGATGTGATTGTCTGCTATGCTAGGTCAAACACAGACTAAGTTTCACAAGAAAATCAAACTTTTTGGTTATTGAGAGCAATACAGAATAAGAATAAACTTAGAGCTTCCTACTACACTTTCTAGCCTAATGCTCACCAGACAGATACCTCAGGAGATACGCAGATATTAAGATTGACAAACCTGAACACATAAGCAAGAGAAAATTCAGTTTTTTCTGAAAAAATTTTGAGCACCAAAAAAAAAGATCCCTTTGCTGATCTTGACTTTGAGAGAATAGACAGACAGGCATAAATCATCATTGTTCAAATATATAAATGTCAAGTTGCTGGTAAAATAAGCCCTATCATGTTTAAAAACTGTATCACATAGCAATATTTACTTTATGATAATTTAAAAATTAAACCAATATTAAGTGAAAAAATTTAACAAGTGTAAATCAACCATTCTTTTATATGAAAAGGACTTCAACTTTAAACGTTTAAATCAACTATTAACTATTAACTACATTTAAATCAAAGCACAACCATTACTTGGTTACCTAACTCATAGTTACATGTTGGGCATTTGGAAATATGATAGTTAAAATACTGCACTTAATTCTAGGGAAAAAGTCTTACAAATACTTTACAAATTATAATTGATTTTTTAATGTTCAAGATGTATTGCATTAACGAAATGACAAAATATTCTTATTGGCTGTTTACATGAAAAGTATCTCCTTTTATTTTGCATATACTTTCTCCAAAACAACAAAGGTTGGTGTCTCACGTGCTTCATGTATTTACTTTTGTTATTGCAAATCCAAGATCATCTCACATATACTAATCTTTTATGGCAAAGGTCAGTGAAGTTGTGCCAAAGTTGTGCCAATATCAATAATGATGTTCTATCTAGTATAGCAATATATTTATCTCATTGCTGGAATTTAGACCATGTAGAACAAAGCATTTCATTTAAATGATGAAACACTCATCAAGAATACCCTCTTGCAAACACTTCTCACATTTTAAAAATTGTGGGTAAAATACTGCTGTTGTAAAGCCTTCTTTTCAATATAAAATTAAAGTTAACACTTAACCCAATATCTCTTTTACTTAACGGGACAAGAAGCATTTTATGTGCCTGTTGCATAATTGAAACAAACAAAAACTCTGTCACACTTAAAACAGTAAAGGCCCGTAATCTAAATTGACAAATACAAATGAATTACACTTTTTCTGAAGAGTGAAGAAGTTTCTACTTGTAACGCGGAATAGATTTTAATATTCCCAAAAGGATGGAAAAAAGTGACAAGTGAAACAAATCATTCAAGCTGTTCTTCACAGATTAAACAAAAATACTACATTATTTTTATTTTTTAAAGTAATTTGGATTCTGAATATTGTTTTTAAAATGTCAGTTCACCGAAGAAAATATAACCAGTATTTTGCATTTATGGTCCCAAGTAAAATTAGCTAATAATTCTGCCAAAAAGCCTACACCATTAAAATACTCAATTACAATTCATAGCTATAGCAAAAGAAAGTAAATTCCTTAGTCTTTTTCATAAAGAGTATGACAAATTCTTCTCAGTACTCACTTTTTCTACTTCAACTCAAAAATATTTTTCGGTTAATTATGTACAATTAAGTTTTTTTCTGAACTCACAAACTAACATATCTTTGTACTTCAACTTTTATTCTGTATTTTATGGCATTTACTTTGCCATCACCTCTAATTAACCGAGAGAGAGAAAAAAAAGAAAAGAACCTAAAATTTTCAGTAGAAAAATTATTGGTATATTTTAGAGGACTACCTGCTATTTTCAAATTAGCAAAATTGATTTAAAATACTAGAAAATGCAAACAGAAAATAATGTTATGTGTATGAGAGCTAAGATTACAATAAAAATAGAATTCAAAAGTAATATTTAAGCCAGAATTATGCTGAATAAGACAAGCAGTCTTATTGTTCTTGCACCTGTTTGATGATAATGATAACATGTTTTTGTTTTTACCTAAATTCTGAAATGTTGTGTGTTATTTCCTTTTTAAAAATATCAGAGGTTGCACTAAATGAGAATTCCACTGTGAACTCACATAGAAGTATAGAACTTATACAGGTATATTTCTATAAATAGCAGATATGTATTACCTTTTCCCAATTTATATCATCTATATATTTTAATGTTGACTGATATGATTTCAAACACTCCTTGCCTCAAAGCAACTGGTAGTAAGGTATATACAGGATCTTAATTCAACCCACAACAATACAAGACATTTTTTTATATAAACACAAATTATATATAAACCTAAATAGATCTGAAGTAAATCAAGATGCACTTTCTAATGCTTTAAAATTTACTTACAGTTAATTTTCACTTTTTTCTATGACCCAAATTTGCAACATTTTACACTGTGTAATAATAAGGGGACGACAAAAATAGTGACAAATATATAAAAAACATACCCATTAAGACAGCTTTAAATCATATTTCTTTAAAGGGGGCATAAATCTACTTCTCATTAATATTTTAAAGAGAAATATGATTATTTTAAAGTAAAAAAAGATGTTTCACTCTAGATTACTTTAGAATAACATATGAAGAAAAATAATATTTAGGACAGTTATAACAGGATTTCTTAAAAAGAAACAAAGCAACAGAAATCCTTCCGAATTTTCTACTTTTAAATACTCTGCAATGTATCTATTTTAATGTTTAAAGGTATTGCTGAAAATGGCTACATAAAATCTGAAGTTGTTAATATCTGATTACTGTAGTATTTCATCGCAACTTAAGAATTTAACTCTTAAAATACTGGAGTATAAAACAACGTATCGGCTTCCATGATCAAATCCAGTACAGTAAAATCAAAATCAACAACTCCAAAAATTGAGTGTAAGGTGGTTTTCAGCTTCAGAATTTCTTTTATGAAAAATCATTTTTAGTGCCAAAAAACAATTGAATACAATTATCTAAAGTTATCCAGTCATGTATACATACCAAACATGTCTTTACAACTTCTGCTAAAAACACTATCAAGATGTTAATAAATTTTTAAAATTATAAGAAATGTTAACATTTTTTAGAATCCTAAACACCATAACATTTAAAATAGAATACCCAGTTAAAAGATGTGAAGCTTAATTGTGCGTACAACCAAACTTCTAGAAAACTTCCTTACTGTTCACTGAGTGTTACTTACAGAGATTAACAGTTTTAAGAATTCATCTGTTATTTATCCTGAAATGTTTTGAATAACCCTTCCGTACTGTATACATCTCAATGAGATGACCACCCTTACCCTGGTCTGCTGAGAAAAACAACAACAACAACAAAAAATTGGTAAATTTTCTTTCAGGCTGTTCTTGTCCTAACCTACTTTAGGTGGCCACAGCAGGAATTCATAATGATAAAAAGAAACAATATCAGGAAATTTTTTTACGTGCTTGTTTCATATTTACTGTATAAAGTCATTTTCACATGCCTACACAACTGGTTGTGGCAGCTTTCAGACATGATTTTCAATCAAAAAAAAAAAAGAAAGAAAGAAAGAAAGAAAGAAAAAAAAAAAAAATTGCTCCAGGTTCTTTACAGAAAGCTTGCCGCTGGGAAGTTGATTTTGGCCAAGTGCCAAAATCATGTGCAAAGGGGCCTCATTAGGGATTCATGGCAGCCTTCAACGCTAACAAAAAATGTGACCCAACAGGCTAAATCAGCGACTAAAATTAAAAAGTAAGAGACAAAGACAACTTACTTAATATTCCTTCCAAAGCAACATTAAACTTTTTTTGGTAATTAAACCCTTGTTAGTCTAATGCAGTGTTCCTCTGTCCTCAAATGATTGTACAATTACTCTTTAAAACTTGTCAATTTCCCTTCTAAATACACTTTCTTTCTGTGACAGTTTACAAAGATTTTGCTATATAGTAAAACTCTATATCCACTATAATCAGTTCAATAGCAGACAACAAAATCGTAAAAACGCAGAGCCCAGTATTCCGTGACGATCTAAACAAACAAACAGAAAATAAGCAGACAATAGGCAGTACCTTTTAAACTTCTACCAAAGTGAACGTGCGCAGTCCAAAGTCACGTCGGTGGTGAGGAATCCTCCTCACTGCCCAACTTTTCCCCCCAAAAGTAGATTTGATATGTAGCCTTACCTAGATGTCTTCTGGCTTTTCTGCAGATCAAAAAGTTTCCTGCCTAAGCACACAGATATTCTTTCACAAACCATAAAGGCCCTTTTATGAATCCAGCACTGTAACAGGCTGCTTTCCACACCACGTTGAGAGCCCAGTGCGTCAGCTCTCAAGATAAAATACATTGCTAATACACAATTAGTGGGAGAGGTTGTCTATTGGAGAATTTATCTTAACGAAAGAAGGAAAAGGTTTTTTTTTCTTTTTTTTCCTTTTTCTTTTCTTTTCTTTCTTTTTTTTCTTTTTCTTTTTTCTTTTCTTTTCTTTTCTTTTTTTTTTTTTGGAAAAAGCAAAGAGGGTGCGGTCAGATGTTAGCGTTTGCCTGAGAAAAGGGCCCTACACTGCACTAGTACCTAAATACTAGCAGAAGCTGCCTGGGAAGAGAGCCAATGGAAGGACTTTGTTTGACCCAGCTGCCAATCTCCCCTGAAACCGTGCGCCAGACTAAACACTCACACTATTTTAACTCAAATCAGGCTACAGCAGCTGTTTGCTTTCCGGCTCTGAGCTCTGCACCCACCATGGCCTCTGCAGTTCACCCCGCGCGCTCTGCTAGCTGCCTGGCTGAAATCTGTTCCGGGTTGGGATTTGTCACTGGAGAGCGAATTTTAACCCTATTCCTCGTGGTAACTATGGACTGTGTTGTTCAGCATTGGGCTCTGGTGATTTGGGATAATTTTATGATCTTTTAAAAGAAGAGGCTATTTCTTTCATACCATAGAGGAGAATTGAGATTTGAAGGATTCATCCTTTTCTTTGAAATTCTAACTTAAACTCTTCTGATGCATTCAGATTAACACTAAAATCGCCCTTGCATGTAACAATAACAAGGCCCCTAACCAGTCATCTCTAAGAACAAAGATGGTACCTATTCACACCCTAATCCAAACTTCTTCAGGCCTGGCAAGAAATCACGTTGACATCACAGGACTGGAGACGTGATGGACACATCATACTAAGAGTTAGTACTGACTGCTTTATGCTCTGGAAAGTTCCTCCAGAAGCAACACCGAGGCACACAAGTTGTTTGTTTTCCTTACATGAAAAAGTACCAAGTGGCCCAATTCACCTTTCTTAAATTTCTAAGCTCATCTAGCTATTAGGCCGAGTGTAAAAATTATATCCTGCATGGTAAAACATTAAAATTTGTCCCCTGGTAGTCAAAAGTGGAAAGGAAAGAGAAGTTAGCCAGGGAAGTACAACTTAAGTAGTCATCAAAGTTATCTGAAATAGCAGGAAGAAGTTATGATACCAAAGACTTATTGCACACGAGACAGAAGCCAAGCATTGTATATGTGGAGAAAATAAATCAGTAAGTCATTCAATGTGTGCAAGAGAGAGAGGTCAAGAGGAGTCTGGTAATATGGGCGTCACCAAGTTATCCTTACTTGTGACCAAATTCCTAACTAGGGACCATAGTGGTAAGAGAAGATGACATCTTTTCATTTAGGGGTTTTACTTTTGCTGTTGCTTTGGGGTGGAAAGATGTCTCTTCATTTAGGGCAAATAGCCAGGAAGACTTCTTTTACTTTTAACTTACATAATTTGGTTCACTGCGTAGTCAGAAGATGAGCAAAAAAGAAATGTTTTTCAAGTACTGTGAAAGTATGTAGAGGAATGTGTTCAAAAAGTTGTTTCTTCTGTTTACTTTGTTTCTATTCTTGCCCCCAAATGTCTGTTTTCTTATCTTAGAAACTAGAGCTGTAAATTAACAAAAATTGTAATTTTATAATAAAATGTTATTTCCTCTGATGGGAAGTGGTGAATATGGCTATGGGGAGGTTGAACTGTTAGGTTTTATGGGTGCACATAAACTGAAAGACCCAATTCATTAAGAATGGATGTCAAGATAATATTGTATAACAGGTGGATTACTATCCTTACTCTGACAATAATATATGTATAAACCCAAAAGATTCCCACTGGATCTTGCTTTCCACATAGCAGAGTATAGTTTGATGCTCAGAATTCTTACAGAATCAGATAAAAGACTGGAAATGGTTTCTTTTGCATCTTTTTCATTCAAGTCAACAAAATAGTCAACACGTTTCTCTGAATGGTCTATTACAATCTACCAAGTATGTATCGACTTCTTCCTGCTCTGGAAGTTTCCTCCAGAAACAATGCCGAGCACAGCTATAAAATGGGGATGTATAGTAGCTTTTGTTTATCTCAGTAATTGCTTCTCTTATACTGCATTCTGCATCTAGGTCTTCTCCTTAGATGCCTGTGTGCAAAGAGTTGAGTTCACATTATGAGTGTTATGGGCTGAATTGTGTTCTCTATCCCACATTTCATATGTTGAGGTCCTCACTGCCAGGACCTCAGAATGTGACTGTATTTGAAGATAGGAACTTGAAAGAGATAATTTTGTTAAATGAGGTCATTAGGGTGGGCCCTGATCCAATATGACTAGTGAGTGTCTTTATAAGAAGAGATTAGGACACTGATACACACAGAGGGAAGATTGTGTGAAGACACAGGAAAAAATCTATCCACAGCCAAGGAGAGGGGTTCAGAGGAAACCAAACCTATAGGCTCTTGATCTCGGACTTCTGGCTGTCAGGATGGGTTTGTGAAAAAATAAAAAGACATCTGGTTTGTGGTATTTGTTTTGGCAGCCAGAGGAAACTAATACAATGTCTAAGTAAAAAGGAAAGAAAAATTATCTTACTGTTGGAATACAATTTGTATTTATACTTAGGTGTTTGATTTTGTCCAAGAGATGAAGTGTATATTATTCCTATCTTCCAGGAAAGATAAAAATTATATGTATGCTGAAGTTTTAGATAAAAACAAACATGATGTTAAGAATGAAGGAAAATAAAACACAATTAATTACCTGTTTTGTGGTACTTCTCATTCTGTATTTTGAACAGGAATGTTGTGCTTAAGTCATTGTCTGGTACATAGTAAAACAGTATGTGTGCAATTAATATGCACAGACCTTACAAAGAATTGCGGAATTCTTTGTAATTCCATAATTAAATGCTAGGTGCCTAGCCTTTCCTTTAGGACAATAAAAATGGTGTATAAACTTTTGATATTGTGGACAATTTTGAGCCAGGAGCAATTATAATCCAGTACTGACAGTATATAAAAATTTTATATCAGGAGTTGGAAACATAAAAGGTTAGTCTTTGTAAAGGAAGAGTTCAAATAACTTTTTTTAAAAAAAAGATTTTATTTATTTATTTGACAAGCAGAGATCACAAGTAAGCAGAGAGACAGGCAGAGGGGGGTGGGCAGGAAGCAGGCTCTCTGTTGAGTGGAAAGCCTGATGCAGGGCTCGATCCCAGGACACTGAGATCATGACCTGAGCCAAAGGCAGAGACCTGAGCCACACAGACGGCCCTCAAATAACTTTTATAAAGGGAAGAGACCCTAAAGGAAGAAGAAAGAGAAATGTGGATGACTTGCGAGAAAGCCTGGAGAAAGATAAATGAAATGAGACTGAAGGTAATCAAAAATAAAACAAGTCAATGGTCTATCAGAACATCCCCAAGGGAAACCATATTTGCTCAGATAATTAAGGGACGGACACTCCCCTTACATGAAGTTGGAAGCAAAGAGATTACAATGAGAAATGGATTGGTGTGGGAATGCTTTTGCCTTTGTGGTAGACAGAATTTTCAGATGTCCCCCAGGATTCCCACTCCTTGGTGTACACTTATATCATGCTTCCACAGAGGCTGGGCAGAGTCTGTGACTATAATGTGAATATGATGAGATGGTTGCTCTGGGTTAGGTTACCAATCTCTACACAAGTCAGTGAGATCTCCACGTAAAGTTTGTAGAGGGAGAAAGAAGAAGCCAATAGTAAGCTAACACACTAGACCAAGAAAGGGAAGGTAAAGGTGATTGGAATTACCACTGTGATGAGATACTGTTTTATCTCTTCACAATTACCACTAACTGACACGTGGATGAGACCATTCATTCATCTTTTGACTTATCCTCTCAAAAATTCTACTTAATGCCTACTTTGGGTGGGGCACTGGTGCTAAGTGTTGTGTATAATAAAAACCAGCCCAGATGTCATGTTTTGGAGGTCTAATAAGCAAACCAAAAGGCAAACAGCCAATTTTAAAGAGAATGGCACTGTGTTTGTTGAGCACTTCAGAATGCTGGAGTGGTAATGTCCAGTGGTTTTGTGAATGTGATAGAATGTTACAAAAATATTGATAATTATCACATATTCAAGTATGTAAAATAAAGGAGTTACTGTGAAAGACAATATCATGAAAAATGATGTATTTTTGGTCCCCCTACAGTATCATGATGTCATCGCCTAAAAGTGCCTCTATATGTCACTGCCTATGTGAAATTATGACTGTTAGTTTCTCTTATCTTTTTTGGTAAACATTTTCTTTATTATTTCCCATGCTAGTTGAGACCAGAAGGACCATGTACCTTTTTAAATATTAACATTTAAAAATAAAATCCAAGATATAATTATTGTCCACAAAAGTCCATTATTATTCCAGAGTAAATTCCAAACTATACTATAATGGCTTTCTTTTTAAGCAAGATATACTACTATTAATGATACAGTACTTTGAACACCTGTTTCCTAATGAGATTACTCATAAAATGCCAAGAAACAATTTCAAATAAATGTTAAATGTAAATTGAATATGATCGTAGAAAGCTCAATTTGTTATAAGGATAATCATCTTAAATGACCATGTAAATATTTTCCATGAAGAGACCACTAGCAAATATTTAAAATAAAATATAATACAACATACAATTCTTAAAATAGAATGTTAGGGGGAAAAAACCTTACCTAGGGTAGCAAATGGAGGTGCACACAGACACATAGTACAGACACAAACTGTGGTGCAGTTAACAAATGTGGAAAGCTGATAACCCATTCTTATTAATCTGATTAAATTTCAAAATGACTTCACATTTCCACTGTTTTTTTTTTAAATTATTTGCTTCTTCATTACATCCTCTGAATATATAAATCTGGTTTTGAGTGAATCTCTGTAGGCATGTCTTTATTTTATCAAGTATATTTTATAGTTTCAGGAGATTTAAGAGCAATGTAAATATATACAAGAAGACATAGATAACATGACTAGCCTTATATCTAGAATAAATTAAATTAATAAATAATCTTTTCCCAACGAATTCACCAGACCCAAATAATTTTACAAGTGATTTCTACCAAACATTTAAGGAAGAAATGATATCAGTTCTCCACAATTTCTTCCAAAAGATAAAATTAGAGGAATGCTACGTAGCTCATTCAACAAGGCCAACACTACTATAATGCCAAAACTAAATTAAAAGCAAAAAAATACAGAACTGTATTTCTTACAAACATAGAAACAAAAAGCCCCCATAAAATATTAACAGGCCAAATTTGGCAATGTACGGAAAGAATTACACTTGGTCAAAACCAAGTAGTAGTTATTCCATGCATGCAAGGCTGGTTTAACATTTGTAGGATCAATCAGTGTAATTCACCACATCAAAAGACTAAGTAAGGAATATCATATGACAATATTAATTGACACAGAAGACACAGCATTTGACAAAATCCAACACTTACATGGTAAAAATCCTTACCGAACTAGGAATAGAGGAGAACTTCCCCTGACTGATGAAGAACACTTATAAAGTCTACAGAGAACATACGAGATGCTTTCTCCCTAACACAAGGCAAAGGTATTCTCTGTCATCACTCTTCTGCAACATTATATAAGAAGTCATAGCTAGTGCCATAAGACAAGAAATGGAGGGTGCCTGGGTGGCTCAGTGGGTTAAAGCTTCTGCTTTTGGCTCAAGTCATGATCCCAGGGTCCTGGAATCAAGTCCCACATCTGGCTCTCTGCCTCAGCAGGGAGCCTGCTTCCTCCTCTCTCTCTCTCTCTCTGCCTGTCTCTCTGCCTACTTGTGATCTCTGTCAGTCAAATAAATAAAATCTTTAAAAAAAGGACAAGAAATGGAAATAAAAGTATAAACATTGGAAAAGAATAAATAAAATTGTCTTTATTCATAGACATTAGGATTGTCTATATAGAAACATCCCAAAGGCTCAGTGGGTTAAGCCGCTGCCTTCGGCTCAGGTCATGATCTCAGGATCCTGGGATCGAGTCCCGCATCGGGCTCTCTGCTCAGCAGGGAGCCTGCTTCCTCCTCTCTCTCTCTCTCTGCCTGCCTCTGCCTATTTGTGATCTCTCTCTGTCAAATAAATAATAAAATCTTAAAAAAAAAAAAAAAAACAAAACCCTCAAGCAGCTATACCAAGTTTTCAGAATACAAGGTTAATAAGCAAAAGCTAATTGCCAGTCAGAAGATGTATAAGTTCTGAGGATTTAATGCACAGCATTGTGCTTATAGTTGAGTACTGTACTATATACGTAAAAATTGCTAAGACAGTAGATCTCAAATTGCTAAGACAGTAGATCTCCACAAAAAAGAAATAATTATGTGGGGGCGCCTGAGTGGCTCAGTGGGTTAAAGCCTCTGCCTTCAGCTCAGGTCATGATGTCAGGGTCCTAGAATTGAGCCTCGCATCGGGCTCTCTGCTCAGCGGGGAGCCTGCTTCCTCCTCTCTTTCTCTGCCTGCCTCTCTGCCTACCTATGATCTCTGTCAAATAAATAAAAATCTTAAAAAAAAATGAAAGAATTATGTGATATGATGGAGGTATTAGCTAACACTACCATGATAATCATATTGTAATATACAAGTGTATCAAATCAATATCTTGTTCATCTTAAATTTATGTTATATATCAGTTATATCTCAATAAAGCTGGTTAAGAGTACATTAATTTCTTTAAAAGCCGGCCGTTTTCCTCTTCACCAGCAACATAAAATTAAAATTTGAAAATTAAAAATACCATTTATAATAATATCCAAAATGAAATTCTTTGGTATAAATACACCAAAATATATACAATACATATGTATGGAAAGCTACAAACTGTTAATGGAAAAAAATAGATGATATAAATACATGTACATTTTGCTCTGTTAGGTAGGAGGGCC
This sequence comes from Neogale vison, assembly GCF_020171115.1. NCBI lineage: Eukaryota > Metazoa > Chordata > Mammalia > Carnivora > Mustelidae > Neogale > Neogale vison. The sequence goes on from NC_058096.1 coordinate 26,991,043, forward strand.
CAGGATACAGGGGTTCCAGTGTAAATGGACACATCTAGCACCCAGATCTTGGTTTCTAAGACCATTCTCCAATAACAAACAAACCTAGCATTCCAATGGAGAAATGCCTGATTCCAGGACTTGGCAGGAAATATCCAAAATGGGCCCAGAACATCTTACAGTGCCCACAAATAGGTAAGTGCCAAAAAAAAAAAAAAAAAAAAGATAAATAGTGATGAAGACATATCAAAGGGGCACCTGAAAGAGGTCCCAATGATTAAAATCTGAATAACTTGGATTATAACCCAAAGCACAAAGTGAATATTCATGAGGTACATACTGATATAAACTAATGATTTTATCTATAAATAACTTGGAAAGAGTAGACAGATATCTCATGCAGAAGAATTCCAAATAATTAATTAATCTTTCTTTCTTTCTTCCTTTCTTTTCTTTCTTACTTTCTTTCTTTTAGAGATTATTTATTTTACAGAGGGAAAGAGAGAGAGCACAAACAGGAAGAGCAGGAGAGGGAGAACTGATGCAGAACTCGAACCCAGGACTTGAGCTGAAGGCAGAGGCTTAACTGACTGAGCCACCCAGGTACCCCTCTGGCTATCGTTCTTAAGGAGATACAGCATAACTGCCTACTCTTTAACTGTAAGTTGAACATAGTGACTTCCTTCCAAAGAGCACAATATTGAAAAAGAGAGAAAAAAAGGCAAATTTATAGTTGAGAAAACTGACATTTCCACAAGCCCACTGATCAAGATAACATTTGCAATAATAAGTTATTTTGATAGTGCTCAATTTTTATATTTGGTGATGGATATTGCAATTTACCTTTGTGGTCTTCCTACCAAAAAAGCACTACACCCGTAAAGGCATAAAAAAAAAAAAAAAATCACCCTAATTTCAACTGAGAGATGTTTTATGGAATAATTGGCCAGTAAACCTCAAAATTGTCAAGGTCATTAGAATAAGGGGTCTATGAAACTGTCCTAACCAAGAACAGCCCAAAGAGAAATGACTATTAATATAATGTGGTACCCTGGATGGCATTCTGAAACACCCATCAAAAAAGAAGGCATTAGGGAAAACCTAAGGAAACCTAAATAAAGCACGAACTTTAGTTTGTAATAATGCACCCAATTGTGTTTGACTGATTATGACAAATATATCAAACTAATGTCATGAGAAACTGGGTGTGTGGTATACCGGAAATCTTTGTACCATCTTTGTAATAATTCTATAGATACAAAATTATTCTAAAATTAAAAGTTTCTTAAAATGTACACTAGAAAATTATTTTAAATTAAAATAATAATTAAACATTTCAGGGATATGTTATGCAATATTTTCTGAAGTGTGGAAGTAATGCCCAGAAAGCAATTCCTGAGAAATATTTATTAAAGGAAAAAAATAACTCCTTCATTTCCAAGATATTCTTTCCCCTTGTTTTTTTTTTTTCTCATATATCTGATTTTGTTTTCAATCCTTTAAATGTAGGTGTTACTTAAAAACAAAAACAAGCAAACAAAATGTGTGTGTTACTCAAGATTCCTTCCTTCGATTTTTTTTTTTTCTTTTCTTACTCTACTAGGAAATCCAACGGACCTTTACAATTAGGTTGATAACTTCAGTAACTTCAGTACAGACACCTCTATAGTGCTCCAGATTCCATTTTCTTTTCTTCTCTTTTCTTTCTTTCTTTTTTTTTTTTTAAAGACTTATTTGTTTTCGAGAGAGAGCATGTACACATGAGCGGGAGGAGATGCAAAAGGACAGAATCTTCAAACAGATTCCCCTCTGGGGGTGGAGCCCCATGAGTGGTGGATCCCACAACCCGTGAGATCATGACCTGAGCCGAAACCAAGAGTCGGATGCTTAACCAACTGAGCCTCCCAGGGACTCCCTCCAGATTCCATTTTTATAAATGCCCATAGGCACTTCATCTCCATTCCTAAAATCATATTTATTCTTCTGCTTCTAACTTGCTTCTCCTCTAAAAGCCAACCATTGTTGCAGGCCAGGTAACTGGAGTCAGAAGAGAGCTCACAAGATCTCAAGAGCTTCCAAATAAAATACTGGGCCAAGCGAGAAAACATGGAATACAAAACTGTAATCAAGAGGAAGTTCTCAACAAAAAATAAATAAATAAAAGACTTTAGTGGGTAGATAAAAAATATTTGTTTTTTTCCAGGAAAGAAGAAGAAAGGGGAGGAGAAGGAGAAGGGAAAGAGGAAGGGGAAGAAGAAGGAAGAGGGGGAGGAGGAGAAGAAATCATGAAAGGTGAATTGATCAACAGAACCAATTAAAAATGGGAAGATCATTCATGGATAATTAATGGTCCTTAAGTAGCACAACAAATAAAAAAGTTACAGGTAGCAAAGACAAAAGAGAATTTTCTCAAGCCTAATGCCAAATTAAATCACTGTTTTCAGGGCACCTGGGTGGTTCAGGCTGTTGAGTGACAGACTCGTGAGTTTGGTTCAGGTCAGGCTGCCATGGGCAGTGTGACTGGCACTACGTCACTCTCCCCTACTGATGGGGAATCTGCTTGGGAATCTCTCCCTCTGCCCCTCCTCCCACTCCCACTTGTTCTCCCTCTCTCTCTCTCTCCCTCTTTAAAATAAATAAGTAAATAAACCTATAAATCTTATAAATCAATCAATCACTGTTTGGTTGGCAAAACTGATGGAGGAAGATCCAGACCTAGGATACTGTAGCAAGAAAAAAAATTTTTTTAATTATTAATTTGAAAGACAATTCTTCCACTACCAAAATAGAAAAAGAATGTGTGTGTGTGTGTGTGTGTGTGTGTGTGTGTGTGTGTGTTTGTATGTGGTTATCTGCATAGAAATAAAATTGGGTCATTCACATTTTTTCTCTACAATATGAAAAATTAACAGTATCTATATAATATTAGGGTACATTCATTTTTGAATAAAAGGATTCCAATGATAGAGATCAGAGGTGAACTACACTTGCCTTAAGCCATTAGAATTAGGTAAAAACCAGACACAAGCCAATCAATGCACTGCATTCTTTCAAAGACAGATACTGTTTCAGAGTGTCTGGACCACCTAACCATAGTTGATATTTTCTCTCATTTAAAAAGGAGACATGAGTATCTGGGAGTTACTTTTTAGTAACTCTGACTGAACCAAGCTTTGGGGATAAAACTGATATCACAGAATACAGAGAGGAGAGAAAAGATAACTAGCACCTTGATATTATTAGTTAAAACTCAGATTTAATCCTACCTTACTTGTGACTGCTTTTGGTTATGTAAATCATAAAGTTTCTTTATTGTGTAAACCAGTTTGAGTTTATTTTTCTTTTACATGAGATGGGAGGTATTATAGCTGATAAACTAGACAAATTTTGTTTTATTTGTAAAGGCAATATAAAGACATTTCAAATGTTCAAAAACTAAGATTATATTATTTTTGAGAAAATCATATAAAACATGCTACTTACAAAAGCTGAATCAAAATTAAGTTCCTTGATAGATGAATGGATACAGAAATATATACACTTAATGGAATATTATTCAACCTTAAAAAAGAAGGAAATCCTGCTATTTGCAACAATGTATATGAATTTGGAAGACATTATGCTAAGTGAAATAAACCAGTCACAGAAAGAAAAATATTATGTGCTCTCACTTATATCTGTAATCTAAAGATGTCAAACTTAGTTTATTTCCTGTGACAAGAGAGTTGTTGGGGGGGGGGAAATGAAGCGTTGGGGTTACTAGGTAATGGACATTAAGGAGGGCATGTGATGTAAAAAACACTAGATATTATATAAGACTGATGAATCACTGACCTCTATCTCTGAAACTAATAAAACATTATATGTTAATTAATTGAATTTCAATAAAAATATTCTTAAAATTAAAAAAATAAAATGCTTAAAAAATAATAAACAAATAAATAAAAACAAAAATGTTAAACTTAGAAAAACAGAAGGAAGAATGATGGTTGTCAGGTGTTGATGGGGAGATGTTAGCCAAAGGGTGAAAACTTTCAGTTACAACGTGAATAAGTTTTAGAGCGCTAACGTACAGCATAGTAACAATAAATATTAATGCATTGTATACCTGAAATTTGCTAGGAGAGTAGATCTTAAGTGTTCTTGCCATACACACAGGAAGGTAACCGTATGAGGTAATGTATATGTTAATTAGCTTGACTGAGGATTGTAATCATTAGAAAGGTATATTCATATCAAATACCACATACTGTACACCATAAGTATATACAATTTTAAATTTGCCATATCTCAATAAAGATGGACAAAAATAAAAATCAATTTAAAAAAAGACTCCGTATAGAGCCTCTCCTACTCAAGCTGGGTGCCAAACTCTACATTTGGATTTGGAAATCTTCCCAAAGATACTGGAATTCTTTTCCTCCTTCCCCCATACTTGGAAATAGATTTATTATGCTACATTCTTTATAACACAATGTTGGATGACCACCTAAAGCAGTAATGATACCTTCTACCCTAACTCCTGCCATAACAACTATTAGGGTACTAATTCCCGTACCCCTGTGCTCCTCCCACGTGCACTGTAACAATGGCTAAATTATTTATTAATCTGTGATCTTGTGCCACCATTACTAGAAACAAGATTCTTTTACTTAATCTTCTTTTCCATAGGGAAAAATGTGTAAAGCACTATCATGATGAGTGAGATCTAATGGCAAGTTTGCAGATGCAAATATTTTCTGAGAAAACTCCAATTTATACCCTTTAATGGCAAGTGCCTATGAATGTGCCTCTTATACCAGAAGCTAGTCGAAAGGCATGGAAGAAAGTTTTCAGCAGAAGCATGGCTTGCTGATACCTTCATTTTGGACTTCTACCCTCCAGAATTGTAAGAGAATAAATTTCTATTGTTTAAAGCCACCCAGACTGTGATACTTTCCTATGGAAGCCTTAGCACATTCATATACATGTCTTTATCTTGAAATGTAATCACACTGGCTTTTATTATGAGTTATCTACTTTCTTTCTAAGTTACCCACTTTCGGCTCACAGAACTTGAACTTCTTAAATGTGTACAGTTATTATAATTTTTTTTAAGAATCTAAAACAAAGTAATCAAAATAATAAAAACTGGATTAGATATCTTTTAACACATCCTATATATTCTAATAACAAGGTTTCTTGTGTTAAAGCTTTAGGACAGAGATAACATTTATTGAAATGGAATGCAGGTCTCTGGGGGGAAAAGGCATTGATGGCAAACAGACCCGCACTCCCATCCGGCCAGCCCCCAGCCTTTTCACCACAGCAGCCGCACGCATAAACCATATTATAAGCCTTTAGAAGAATTCCGAAACATTCCATTGTGGGTACGAAAAGCCCGTCATAGTCCTGATGGATCTAGTCCATACTCCACAAAGCCCACGTGAGACATAATGTATGGAATGCTGATGAGGTTTTAGGGTTCAAATCTCAAGTCAGCCCCAGAACATGATTCCTATGAGTCCTTTTGGAGCAAAGGTCTAAAATATAATACATTTTATTTTGTAAATGTAACGAGTGGGACATAAAACAGAGCAGATACGCAGGTACAAGCCCATAACCTTCAGTCGTCCTCGCAGAGAATGTGGTACCTCTAATCTCACAAACAATATCACTGTAATTAAATGTAATAAGAGTAGATATCAAGAATGTGCTCTGCCACTAGGGACTTTAGCCAAAGTGCAAAGTACGCTATTCGTCTTGGGAAACTTCTCACCTCTTTGTAAACTCTCTTAATCAGCCCTCAGGCCTCCCGTGCCCTCATGCTGCCCTCTGGCTGTCCCAGGCTCTCTTCGCCCAGGACATGCCATCGTCCCCTCCTCCTGGAGCGGCAGCCTCATGCCTTGGAATCAAACTTTCTATCAGTTCCACTTTTCAATCAAAACTCCAGCTTGTCCTCAGGCTGGCTGATCTGGCAGGCTCTAAGCAGAATCCTAATCTGATAATCTGACTTAATTGATTCAAAGTAAGTTGTGAATGGCTAATAGCCTAAATTTCTGAGAAGCCAAGTTTATGACAATCTAATCTGTGAATACACAAAGGAGATGTACAGAACTGGAAACTTTCTGAGTGTCTTTGTTTATACTCAAATTTCCTCCCTTGCCTGCTTGCCTGCCTGCCTGCCTGCCTGCCTTCCTTCTTTCCTTCCTTCCTTTCCTATCCAACAATCCCTTTCTCTTTCCTACCTTTCATTCCTTCCATTCTTTCTCTTTCTGTCCTCTCTCCTTTTCTCTGCCCCACCCCATTTCCCCACATCCCTTCCACCTTTACTGGGTCAGTAATATGGCACTTGTTTTTTGCATGTTAATTTATCCATAAAGTGGCTTCCAGAAAGGAATGAAACCAAGGCAATCACTGTCTTTCCCGAGGAAAATGCAACTTCCTCATTCACAGTGTTGGCAGTACTTGTACTCAGTATTTGCCTCTGCTGGTAACTGTTTAAGTCTTTAATAAGAAAAGAAAAATTATTCAACTAAGACACAGGATCTTATTTTCCACAGCTATAATGATCTGTCACCTATTTAAACTGTGAATAGTTGGGGCACCCAGGGTGGCTCAGATGGCTAAGCAACTGCCTTTGGCTCAGTTCATGATCTCCGGGTGCTGGGATCCAGTCCTGTGTCAGGATCCCTGCTCAGCGGGAAGTCTGCTTCTCCATCTCCCTCTGCCTCTCCCCCTGTTTGTGCTCTCTCTCTCTCTCTTTCTCTCAAATGAATAAAATATTTAAAAATAATTTTTAAAATGTGAATAGTGCCTTTGGAAGTATCACAATGAGCCCTTCTATTATTATTATTATTATTATTTTACTATTATTATTATTAAAATACTTAACCCATCACAGCTACTATTGATCAGAATGTCTTTTCCAGAAATATTAGGCATCTTTTATCAGTAGCTATTGATAGTTGCATCAGGCCATCAGTGTAAAGCATATATATATATGTTTATTATTATTAATTTTTCTTTAAAAAATTCATTAATAAAGAATACCATGGCTTATATTATGATATAAACAATCAAAATAGTTTATATTTATTTCATGCTTTTCTTTACCAGGTGCTAGTCTAAATACTTTGCATACAGCAACTCCTTTAATCCTTTCAATGAATTTGGCAAACTAAGGCTTGATATATTTAAGAACTCTCTCAGGATCACACAGTAGGTAAACTGTATCTAAAAATCACTGCATGAGCCTGGGTGGCTCAGCCGGTTGAGCATCAGACTCTTGGTTTCGGCTCAGGTCATGATCTCAGGGTCACAGGAACGAGCCCCAAGTTGGGCTCCACACTCAGCGAGGGGTCTGCTTGAGATTCTCTCCCTCCATCTGCCCTTGCCCACTCAGCTCATGTAGGTGCACTCTCTTTCTCTCTCATGCTAAAACAAATAAGTCTTTTTAAAAAATCACTGCACGAGTACTTAAAAGAACAAGCACCATCTACTCCAGAACACACACACACACACACACATTCTTCTTTTAAAAAAAGTAAATTATAGACGAGTATTGATACTATTTCAAGGTTAGTCCCCAATGGAAGGTGAGGGACCAGTAAGGGGGTGTTGGACTGGTGTTGAAAGTTTGCATCACAAGGAAAGGAAAACAATTTCTGAGGGTATCTTGTATTATTAACCTGGAGGAAGGCTGGTGAAGGAGAGCAGGAAGAATTACTGAAACCTCTAGATCAGTTCCTCTAAGGGGTGGTCCAGAGTAGTGGAAAGGCCATTCAAGCCAGGCTTTAGCAAGTTTATAAAGGACATCTGCGGTGGCAAAATGGTAAACAGAATAGATAAAGACTCAGGAGAAATGATGTCTCCAGGAGTCTAACAAGTTGGTGAAAGAGAAAATGAGTCACCCTGATTGCTATGAAATTGGAAGAGAAAAATATAACATCAATTCTTAGCAGATTAAAGCTTTATGTTATCTAATAATGTAGCTCCAACCCAGTATTATTTCATTTGTTTCTATTGAATAAATTGTTTGGGACTTTCCAAAATATGTTGCTAAGCAGAATACTATTAGCAGGCCAGACAAATGAGACATTTAAACAATTGTTCAATAAATATCATAGCTGAATGTTTTAAATTATAAAAGTAAAACCTTCTTGAGGTTGAAGAAATCTAGTAATATAGATGTATATAAAGAAGAAAATAAAGAGGACATTCTTTCCCTTCTCTATCATTCCATTCCTCTGTTATCTATAACTAGTAACCTGGGAGTTTTCAAGACATTTCACTGTATGAACAAATACATACGCATTTGTCTTTGTGTAAAACAAATGGACTAAAATTATAGTTCTTTCTCTACATGTACATGTAGCTATAATGTAAGATTGATAGTTTTTTTCTTCTGTCAGAAAAGTGATATCATCATACATATGCTATAATTTATCTCATTTACCCCCAAAATATATCATGCAAAAGTTTTCAAGCCAGAACATATAGTCCTAGCATAGTCTTTCTTAAAATTTACTCAATATTCCATAGTATGGTGTCTTATAAGTCATCTAACTACTCCATAATGTTTGGGCTTTTTTCTCAAGCTAGATTTTCACACATTAATATGTATTACCTTATGTATTTAGAAACCTAAGTCCCAACTTATTACCACTTCTGTTTAATTTTCCTAGAAATTCAAGCTTATAAGCTAGTGTGTTTCATCATCATATATATATACATATATGTATATATATATAATGCTGCATATTTTTCTCTATTATCTGGAATAAATGAGATACAGAGGATTTGGGAAAAGCACTTTTTCATTACTTCTCATACATTTCATACTACATGGAGGAGGGGCAAGAAAGTAGATGTAAAGCCAAATGGTTGAGTTTATAATACCCTGTTACAATACCCTGTTAAATATGTAAAATAGTTAAATATGTAAAAATTTAATAAACTCAAAATCCCAGCTACTCTGGCCAAAAGTTTATGTTCAATAAATATTAACTGACCATCTTAAAAATAAATCCTAAATATTGGGATAGGTGGTTAGGCAAGGCATTCCCCCAACGATTCTAAGGAAAACTCACTGAAGGAGTCTGTGTACATGGGCTCTTTCATGCAGCATCAGCTATATTTTCTATAGCTATATTTTCCTCTCCTTTTTGCTGAACCCCCCTTGGCATTAAAGAGACCCCTGTGTACAAAGAAGTTTTGCAGCTGGGCAGAAGAGACAAGCATCTGGATGAGAAACAATATTACAACTCAGAGCAACTTTTGGCTTTCAACATTGATCTTATTAAATTTCAACTTTTCTTCTGGAAAAAAGATTCACTAAGAGAAGAAAAAAATATTACAAGAATACTTCTGTGCAATGACTAAAGCCAATAGGTTTCAGGTATCTTCTAGGTGGGGAGCCCATTCACCATCAAATGGGGACATGTGCTGGCATGGGAAGTCTTCTTGAGCTCATCAAAAGCCAAGATAACCTCCCCTCTCCCACCACCAAAAAAATTACCAAACTATCTGGGCTACTCCGTTTTATCTGGCAGATTTAATGAAAAGAATAATATTAATTATCAACTGGCACAGACACAGACTGAGAATCTTTGTTAATAGAGTCTAGTAAGAACAAAATATTTTGCTGGAATACCAAAGAATCAATATTTTCATTAGTGTAAGTGGAAGTGGGAGGCAATGTCCACATTTTCAGGGAAAGGGATATTATGCAGGAGGCAGAACAAATAATTTCCCAAGTCTCAAGCTAAGATGAAGAAAAATTATGACTGGGTCAGAGCTGGTTTTTCTATTTATAACTACAGGCAAAAACAAACAAATAAAGCAAAGAAACAAAAACAAAAGTCTGGAGGAAATAGAGATCAACATTCATGTAACAGATGCCAGTATTAGCAGAATATTTAAAGAATAATAGATGAAAAAATAATAGATGGCTTTTTAAAATATAGATTTAACCATAGGGTGGCTAAAAATTTATGTAAGAGTTTGTAAAGTAACTATAAAACAAATCTGAGTGGAGCTTTATATATTTTTTTCTTTATAAGAATAATTATTCAAATTTGGTTCAGAGTTTAGAAAATGAGGAATGGGAACATACCAATAAAACTTTTTGAGTAGTTTTTATTCCACTAAAAGCATTTATAATTAAAAGAAGTCATGAGGTTACAAATTTTATAGCCAGTATCACCTGGAATAATAATATACATATATATGTATATATTTCCTTAAAATGTTTATTTTTATCATCTCTGTTCTAAATTAGTAGAACCATGTTAGATAAAAAATTCTTGTGTGTCATAAAGAACTTTGGAAAATTAATAAAACCCACTGGCTGCCTCCAAAGGGGGGGAAAAAGATATACATACACTACATTTCATATAATTTCAGAGGGATTACTGATTATTTAATATAAAGCTTATTCTTTGATCCCAACTTAAGGAGTTCTAGTCTAAAAGAATGACACTAACAAAATAAAGTTGGACCTCGGAATGGGTTTTCAAATTTGACTAGTGGAAAAATCTAGTTTGTGCCATCAGGTCACCCTAAACCAGCACTTTCTTGGGCACTGGATGGGGTAGGATGACAGTGGGGCTAGGCAGAGACCAAAGGCAGCAGCATGCCTACACTAGAGCTCCAGAAATGACTCTGGAACTCTCTTCTCTTATCCTTCCTATGCGCTTTCAACCCTCTATCACTCATTCTCTGGGAGACTCTAGAGAAGTTCTTCTGAATGGAATAAGAAGAAAAAAGAAGTCTTATGCAATATGTTTCTAATATCCACTAGAGAAAACACAGCAAGAAAAGAAAACAACCTAAGGCACAAGTGATTCTTATAAACTAAGTCAAAATAACTTGCTTTTATAAACTAATAAAAAGCCCTTTAAGTATTAAGATTTATTTATTTAACTGTTGCATGTTTATGTTGAATAGTTTGAATAACCTAAAACAATTACTGAATTTTAAGAAATTGTAGTCTCTGCCTGCTATTTTATAAACCAGTGCTATGGTCCTAAATGTCACCTTAAAAAATTCCATGGTATTAAGAACGCAAATATGTGTGTCCTAGGCATACAAGCAGTCTTGAATTCTCCCTGATTAAAAATCAAAGTTAAAATCAGGTGTCTGGGTGGTTCAATCGGGTAAGCGTCTGCCTTCTGCTCAGGTCATGATCCCAGGGGCCTGGGATAGAGTCCCACATCAAGGTTCCTGATCAGCTAGGAGTCTGCTTCTCTTTCTACCTCTCCCCCCTGCTCATGCTTTCTCTCTCTCTCACGCTCTCTCTCCTCCAAATAAATAAATAAATAAAATCTTAAAAAAAAAAATCAAGTGTCTTTTATACAAGTTTATCAAAAGAAATTTATAAGAGTGGACAAAATTCAACTCAAAATGTCATTATTTCATAATGGCTTGCAGCAGGGACTAACAGAAGTCTATATTTTATTTATATTTTTTATTTATTTACCTTTTAATTGGAACATAGTATAACTTAATTAACATATAATATTATACTAGTTTCAGGTGTACAACATAGTGATTTGACGAATATATACATTATGGAACACCATGATAAATGTAGTTACTATTCGTTACCATGCTATTATTACGGTATCACTGATTATATTCCTTATGCTGTACCTTTCAGCCCCAAGGCTTACTTTGTTTATACCTGGAAGGTTGTGTCTCTTCCCTTCGTCTATTTTGCCTTCCCCACCCCCACCCTCATCCTCTCTGGCAGCCACTAGTTTGTTCTCTATGAATCTGTTTCTCTTTCTGTTATTTGTTTCATTTTCTTAAATTCCACATATAAGTGAAATCATATGATATTAGTCTTTCTCCATTTGACTTATTTCACTTAGCGTAATAGCTTCAAAGTCCACCCATGTTGTGAATGGTAAGAATTCATTGTTTTTTTAATGGCTGAGTCATAATCCATTGCGCATGTATACCACATCTTCTTTATCCATTCATCCTATCAATAGACATTTAGGTTGCTTCCATATCTTTACCACTATAAATAACACTTCAATAAATACAGGGGTGCATGTATCTTTTTGAATCACTATTTTCATTTTCTTCAGGTTAATATCCAGGGGTAGACTTAACTGGATCCATATGTTATTTCTAATTTTAGTTTTTTAGGAAACTCCACAGCAAATCATATATCTGCTAAGGGGTTAATATCCAAAATATATAAAGAACTCATACAACTCTACTCCAAGTAAACAAATAATCTGATTAAAAATAAATGGAGGACCTGAATAGACATTTTTTTAAAGAAGATACACAGATGACCAATGGATACATGAAGAGATGTTCAGCATCACTAATCATCAGGAAAATGCAAGTCAAACCCACAACAAAGTATCTCACACAAGTCAGAACAGCTTGTATCAAAAAAGACAAGAAACCGTGTTGGCAAGAATGTGGAGGGAAGGGCACCTTTATGCACTGTTGTGGGAATGTAAGTGGGCACAGCCAGTCTGGAAAACAGTACAGAGATTCATCAAAAAACTTAAAAAAGAAAGTATGTATTTTGTATGTGTGCAGCTTACAAATGGTAACTACACAATGGTGCATTAGAAAATGCGCTGCTCTGGTCTATTTGCAAATCACTTACCATTTTGCGTATTTCCTTCTCTTCTATGTTTTTAAATCTTGACATCAAGAATTTTCTTTATCTCAGAAGCAGCAACAAGCTCCTGAAAGGTATTTTTATATTATAAAAGATGGGACTTATGCATAAACATATGTATTTCCCTCAGAAAATAATCAATTTTTAAAAACTACTTTTTTTTTTAAGATTTTATTTATTTATTTGACAGACAGAGGTCACAAGTAGGCAGAGAGGCAGAGAGAGAGGGAGAAGCAGGCTCCTCGCTGAGCAGAGAGCCCGATGCGGGGCTCAATCCCAGGACCCTGGGATCATGACCTGAGCCGAAGGCAGAGGCTTTAAACCACTGAGCCACCCAGGTGCCCCTAAAAACTATTTTTTATATTTATTAAGTGATTTGGATCCAGAAACAATCAGGAAATTCGTAGCTTATGTCTAAGAACACTTGATTTTTATTGAATGCTGTCAAGACATCAAAATGTGAGGATTCACCTTTCCAAAGTGCTAAATTTGCATTTATTCTTTTGTCCCTAGGCTAACAGCTGGATGATATTGTTTTTTTAAAGCACCCATTTGAGGTGCTAAGAGGTCCTAATTAGATGAATTAAACAAACACAACAGTAAGTTTCAGAAATGAAGTGTCAGAACAGATACCTTTTGATCTGCAGATCACTAAGGGAGCAACAGTAAATTGCAAATAATGTGATTATGTTTTCTGCCTCAGCATATTGGGTTTGATAAAAAGTTTTACCTTCGTAACTGCCCGAGATATCGCCCTGAGTAACTGAGAGGGAGCAAATTATGTCTTAGAGACTGTCAGCTGCTTTCATTCTTATTTTTCCTGCCCATATTATGAAGAAAGGGAGGAAGGGAGAGTTGGAGGAAGGGAAGAGAAAAGGAAGGAGGTAGGAAAGAGAATGGCTTCTGTTTTACAGTGTAGCATTATAATCCTTGAGAGGAGCATGCTGTTTGCAAGGCCAGTAAGCAAAATAAAACAGAACAAATAAACATAGCAACAATAGCAGCAAACCAGGGGTGATTCATTTTAAGTCAGTTCAACAAATCAGTATGTAAGTAGGCACTGGGCTGGTTTATGAGGGCCACCAGCATCACTTGAGGGATTTGCAATCCAAAGAGGAAAGCAATACAGACATGTCTACAACTAGTGATAAAACATGAAATAATGAAATAAATTATAAACATGAGAGTCTTTTAATTATTTTTGAGTTGCTCAAGGTAGGCATCACCGAGGTACAATTTTGACTGTACTGAAATGGAAAAAAAAAAAGCAGGTAAAACATGGGAAGAGAGAAGGAGAACGAACCAGATCAAGAGAGTAGCGTGGGTTAGGAAGCAGAGGATGAAGGATGATGGGAGAATCTAATAAGGGATTTCACCCCCAACACCCGCCCCCCCCACAAGTCCAGGGGAAGGAGTAGGAGAAAGAAGAAGTTCAAGAGGGAGTTAATGATTTTAGCTTGACGGCTAACTGAGTTTGAAGTATCTATGGGAAATTCAGATCTAAATCTCAGAATGGGTATCTAAATCTGAGGTAAAGACTGAGTCACTGCACAAAGATGTGAACTGAAGCTCTGGGAGCCTTGAGTTAGCCCAGAGCGCATGCCTTGGTGTGGCTGGAAAACAGTCTCATGGAATGCCTATATTTAAGCACAAGTAAGAGAAGATGCAAATAAGAAAAAAACCAAAAAAAAAAAAAAAAAAAAAACCTTCTGGGAAGCAGCAAGAGAACCGAGAGGGTACCTCTGCTATTGTAAAAAGGTAAGTATTTCATAAAAGATGAGAGTGACCAACATAGTCAGATGATGCATAAAGCAGCAAATTCAACTTTTAGAAAGTCATGTGCATTCTTGGAAGGCACAGGTTCAATGAAGTGGTGGGGAGAGAAACTAGACGGCAGATTGACTTGGGTAAATTGGTCCATCAAGGCAGGAAATGGTCAAAATGAATGGAGTTAGTAAAAAAAAAAAAAAATTTAAAAAAAGCAGGACAGGGCAGTTTTCCAAAGGAAAAGGCATACTTGAAAATGAGTGAGCAGGAAGAAAGATACATTAAGAACAACAAAAACAACAACAAAACTTTAACAATATCAATTGAAGAACCACATTTTAAATGTGGTTTCTGTGTGATATGTGATATGTGATATGTCAGCCCTAAGATTTTCCAGCCAGATCAAAGAATAGATCACTTTGAACAATTAAATTTCAGGGTCTCAAGCTGTCTGATACTACCTATCTACTGATTACTAGGAGGAAAAAAAATGTAATGTGTGTGATTAAAAAATGTGCTTCATATTTAAAAAATATTTTTGATAAAAGATGAATAGTCATATCAACAGAGACATAGAGAGCTCTGGAATACAATATCATTATAAATCTTTCAAAGGCCTAACACAAGTCAAAACATCTACAAAGAAGAAAAATAAGACTTTCTGTCTTATTGTGACTCCTGAGCACTTGGATTCAGCTCCTTCATTTACAAAATGGATGAAACTTACATCAATTCCCCCCACCCGGAAAAGCAATGACAATGCGCCTTCGATAAAAAACCACAGATCAGGGCCAGCAGGTTTCCTTATCATCTTATCAGAAAAGAATCATCCTGGTGTCGTAAACAAATTGGCTACTTGTCCCTTCAGTGCTCACCACGAGGTTCCTCCCACAGAAAACAGTCATCCTATCTCCAGCTGTGTTGATCAAAGTTGTATTGAGCAGGTTGTCAACCAAACCAGGAAACTTGGACAAGAGACTCTGGCTGAGAGCACATGGCAGTGCCTCCTTATGATGAAGATCTATGGGAACAGACCAGCACTCCATTTGTCTAGGGCACAGAAGAGCCAACTCCTGTGGCAACAGCCACCCTTCAAGCAAATTATGGCTCCCATGCATGTTCCCAAGTCTTCGCCATATGTTCCGTCGTGGAAAAGTGATGCAAACACGTAGTAACTGAACATCTATCTCATCAAACGCTAGACCCTAAAACACTCTTGCTTCTTCCTGCTACCAGTAAGTTCTTCATGTTTTTTTTCCTCCTCATCTAATTATAGAAAGGTAAACTGTCTGTGACCTTCAAACTGGGGGCAGGGGGGAGGTGGGGGAAATATACTAAAAATACCTGGGTCTGAGAGAAAGAAATTCCTTGTCTACATGTGAACTAGTCTGTGTATTTTTCAGTATGTAAACTAATAAATAGAAACTCGGAATGGGATTTTCAATGTGGTTTCTATGTGAGTTTCCTAATCTGAAGAAGATGATAAAGGCCAATTTTGAAGTTGCCATGCTATTTAATTTTGAGTATGTACTCTGTGAAAGACACTATTTACCATAAGCAAAACAGGATCTCTGATTACAGGAGTGCCTCATCAGTGTTGGTAGACTATTACACACGTTTCCCAACAGCAGTATTTCGTAGAGTGTGTTAAAACAAAGAGGCAAGCTCCGTCCTGTTAAGACAGAAGGAAAGGAGGGAACATTTGGATTACTTTGCAGAGGCCTGGACAAGTAGCTGTCCACCTTGGAGAAAATAAGGGAGACAGGATCATTTGAAGGCAGCAGATGATTCTAATGTGTAGTGACTGAGACATAAAGGAAAAAAAAAGCATTTGGGGAAGAGAAAAGGCCTAAGCAAAGTCATGAAATAGAAAATTACAGGGTTGCTGTGCCTGGGCGGTTTAGCTGGTTAAGCATCTGCCTGCCTTTGGCTCAGGTCATAATCCTAGGGTCCTGGGATTGAGTCTCGCATTGGACTCCCTGCTCCGAGGGGAGGCTGCTTCTCTCTCTCCTGCTCCCCCCTGCTGTGTGCTCTCTCTCTCTCTCTCTCTCTTTTTCAAATAAATTTTTAAAAAAGCTTAAAGAAAATTACAGCTTTATTTTGATTATCTAATTCAAATAAGAAGGGGAAGAGCTCCTGGGGTGGAATTTCATTGAGTGATAAAGAGTGAACACGGTAGTTGGGGCCTTAATGAGCCCTGGGGCTCCCAAAAAATTATGTTTTGCAAGTAAATGCTGACCCCTATCATGTTTAGGACCAGTACCATTAAATGCTGCTCAATACCTTTCTGTCCCTAAATTCAACATATTTTCATAGTAACCAAAGTATGAAATACACCCTTTAGTTGTCCACTCCAAAGTGGTACTGATGAGGGAGCACGGGGCTGGCTGAAGACCAAACAAAAGCTGGCGCCTTGCACCCCCCTCTCCATCCGCTCCCCCTCTGTCATATGTGTAGCATCCCTCAGGCAGCCCTGACTGCCATGAACAATAAGCAAATAGTTAACTTGCAGAGCCCACAATCCTTCTAGACAGGAGTCTCCCTTGGCTTACAAATGTCCTAAATCTCACTAACAAAGGCGATTGATAGCAGGATTGTGACATCCCACCAAAAAGTCTCCCAGCTATCTTAATGTTAATAGCTGGTCTAAAGACAACATTGATCAAGCCGCAAGGGCAAGGCAAGGGCAAGGCCTCCGGTAGACCTCTGACATCCTAGCACCTTGTAGGCCCTCTTTAGCATATGAAAACTCCATTGAAACCTCCCTTCCCCTCACCTTCCCCCAACTGCAGGGTACAAAACCTGCCATCCCTCCCAATCGGGGGCGGCTGCATCTCTGCCTGCCCACGGGTCCTGTCCCCGTGCTTTAATAAACCACCATTTTGCACCAAAGATGTCTCAAGAATTCTTGGTCATCGGCTCCGGACCTCAGCCCACCGAACCTCACCTAGGTTCTAGAACTTCATCAGTACTAACAAATTCCAAAGATGCTGGATCTTCAAGTATGTTCCAGGTCCATTGTTTTGTAAGTAGACACTTACAAAACACTGCCCACTTCTAAAGGTCAGTAATTCAGATTGCCTACAGGGTGCAAGACCCAACATCAAGTTGTCCACTGGGGTTTTACAAACCTGAAAACTTCTTTGTTGATTGGATAGGGATTTAATTCTAGCAGCAACTGCTATGGTATTTTAAAAGCAACTTTCCTCTATAAAACATTAGTCCCAGAACATGTTAATTGGTGTGATGTAAAAAAATGTTCCCTCAGTAAGTAAGTTTGGTAAACACTAGGTTAAGGAAGATTAATCAGATATCTTTGCTACAGGAATTATCAGAACCTTGATCATGCTAATGAGAAACACAGCATTTAATGAAGAGGAAGATAACAGAAATTGTTACGCAAACCCAACAGAAATCTAGTGATACAAGTGTTCCAGAGAACACGTATTTGAAAACTGCACCAGATGGCATCGTTTCCCCTCATTTTAAGTCTATCACACAT
This sequence comes from Neogale vison, assembly GCF_020171115.1. Classification (NCBI taxonomy): domain Eukaryota; kingdom Metazoa; phylum Chordata; class Mammalia; order Carnivora; family Mustelidae; genus Neogale; species Neogale vison. Next base: position 27,008,922 of record NC_058096.1, read on the forward strand.
AAGATGGAATGACTTCGAATGCCAATGTATAGTTATCAGATTGTTTCACAGAGATGTTTATATTTTGTGGTTATAATAGGGATTGAGGTTAAAGCTGTTTAACTATCTGTCATTGTATTTCCTTTTTTTGACTCCCTGTAGAGCTGGGAGCCTGATGCAGGACTTGATCCCGGGACTCCGGGATCATGACCAGAGCCAAAGGACTGAGCCACATAGGCGCCCTGTCATTATATTTCTTAATCATACTATGTTAGCTAAGACTTTTTGGCACTTTCATAGGCTAGTTACATAGTCATAATTATTTTTGCTTCACAGTCCCCTCAATTAAACATTGAGATCATCCTTTCTCATGTATATGATCAGAACTGCCAAACAAAAGGCAGGCATTTTATACCCTTCACAAAAGGCATGGGTATTTTTTTTTTAAAGATTTTATTTATTTATTTGATAGACAGAAAGCACAAGTAGGCAGAGAGGCAGGCAGAGAGGGAGAAGCAGAGAGCCCGATGTGGGGCTTGATCCCAGGACTCTGGGATCATGACCTGAGCCCAAGGCAGAGGCTTTAACCCTCTGAGCCACCCAGGTGCCCCGAGGGTATGTTTTAATACAACTTTTCCTTTTAGGGGTTTATCAGCAATTAAAAACAAAACAAAACAAAAACAAACAAACAACAACAACAAAAATCCTCAAGAGCCTTATGCTAATAGATTTCTATAATCAGGTCCTCCCACACAAATAATAATTTACTTAACTGGGAGAGGCCCATCTATCTAGAAAGTGAAATGTTTTCAGAATATCCGAGACCTAGAGGTAAATGATAGATTTCCTTGTTCTTGTTCCTAATAAGTGACATTTGATCATCTCACTCCCAACTCTTTCCAGATTGCTTTTACATATTTTTTCTCATCATTTTAGTTAATCTTTGCTTTTACGATACGAAGCAAACTCACAAGGAAGAAATATTATTGTCATAGTCTCTAGAAAATGCTCTTAGTATAAGTTTGATGGTTGGAATGGAACAGCATTTAATTCAAAATACTAGAATTTTTAGATATGAGACCATATAATTTAGAATACAAAAATAAGAGGTTTGCTAAGCAAAGTTAGGCCTTCTTTCTTCTCCAGGCAATGAGTGTTTGCTTCTTGCTCCCTACTCTCCGCTTTGAAAGGTGAATACAAAACTTTTGTGGGCAGCCACTTGCAGTAAAGCAAAGGCCTTCTGTTCCTCTTTCCTGGAATGTTCCCCCATTCAAATGACTAGCCCTTCACATTTTCCAGATTTCTACTCAAGAGTTGTCTCCTCAGTGAGGCCCTCACTGGCCGAACTATCTACAATTTTTATCCTCCCCTAACATTTCTTTTTTTGTACCCAGTGTTTTTTTTGTTTTTTGTGTTTTTTTTTAGTTTTTATTTCTTTATTTTATTTTATTTTTAAAGAGTTTATTTATTTATTTGACAGACAAGAGATGGCAAATAGGCAGAGAGGCAGAGGGAGGAAAAAGGCTTCCTGCTGAGCAGAGAACCTGATGCGGGGCTCCATCCCAGAACCCTGAGATCATGACCTGAGCCGAAAGCAGAGACTTTAACCCACTGAGCCACCCAGGTGCCCCTTTAAATTTTTATTTAACATACAGTGTAATATTCATTTCAGATACACAATATTTGATTCAACACTTCCATACATGACCCAGTGCTCGTCGTGACAGGTGCATTCCTAAATCCCCATCATCTCTTTACCCATTCCCCCTGCCCGCCCTTTCTGGTAACCATCAGTTTGTTCTTACAGTTAATAGTCTGTTTCTTGGTTTCTCTGTCTCTCTCTCTCTCCCCTCCCTTTGCTCAACTGTTTGTTTCTTAAATTCCACATATGCATGAAATCACATTTTATTTGTCTTTCTCTGACTTATTTCACTTAACATAACATACTCTAGCTCCATCCATGTCGTTGCAAATGGCGAGAGGTCATTCTTTTTTATGGCTGAGTAATATTTCATTATATATGTACATGTGTGTGCGTCTGTGTATACACCATTTCTTCTTTATCCATTCATCAATCAATGGACACTTGAGCAGTTTCCATAGTTTAGCTATTGTAGATAAGGCTGTTATAAATATTTGGGTGCATGTATCCCTCTGAGTTAGTGTTTTTGTATTCTTTGTGTAAATATCTAGTTGTGCAATTGCTGGATTGTAGGATAGCTTGATTTTAAAATTTTTAAGGAAACTCCCTACTATTTTCCACAGTGGCTACACCAGTTGGCATTGGAGAATTCCCCTTTCTCCACATCCTCACCAACACCAGTTGTTTCTTGCGTTGTTGATTTTAGCCATTCTGACAGGTGTGAGGTGATATCCCATTGCAGTTTTGATTTGTATTTCCCTGATAAAGAGTGATGTTGAGTATCTTGTCATGGGTCTGTTGGCCATCTGTATGTCTTCTTTGGAAAAAATTTCTATTCATGTCTTCTGCCCATTTTTAAATTGGATTATTTATTTTGGGGGTGTTGAGTTTTATAAGTTCTTTATATATTTTGGGTATTAACCCTTTTAACAGATATGTCATTTGCAAATATCTTCTCCAATTTCATACATTGCCTTTTAGTTTTGTTGATTGTTTCCTTTGCTGTGAACAAACTTTTTATTTGATAAAGTCCCAGTAGTTTAATTTGTTTTTATTTCCCTTGCCTCTGGAGACATAACCAAAAAGAAGTTGCTATGGCTGATGTTGAAGAGGTTATTGACTATGCTCTCATTTAGGATTTTAATGGTTTTAAGTCTCACATTTAGATCTTTAATCCGTTTCTAATTTATTTTTGTGTATGGTGTAAGAAAGTGGTCCAGTTTCATTCTTTTGCATGTAGCTGTCCTGTTTTCCCAACACCATTTGTTGAAGAGATTGTATTTTTCCCATTGGGTATTCTTTCCTGCTTTGTCAAAGATTAATTGACCATATAATTGTGGATCCATTTCTGGGTTTTCTATTCTTTCTATCCATCTATGAGTCTATTTTAGTGCCCATACCATACTGTTTTGATTGCTACAGTTTTGTAATATAACTTGAAGAATTATGATGCCTCCACCTTTGCTTTTCTTTTTCAAGGTTGCTTTGACTATTCAGGGTCTTTTGTGGTTCCATACAAATTTTAGGATCCTTTGTTCTAGTTCTGTGAAAAATGCTATTGGTATTTTGATATGGATTGCCTTGAATATGTAGATTGATTTGGGTTATATATATATTTTAACAATTTCTGTTTTCCTGATGCAAGAGCATGAAATGTCTTTCCATTTCTTTGTGTTATGTTCAATTTCTTTCATCAGTGTTTTATAGTTTTCAGAGTAAGAGTCTTCACCTTTTTGGTTAGGTTATTCTTAGCTTTTCTTTCTTTTTTTTTTTTGGTACAATTATAAATGGTATTGATTCCTTAACTTCTCTTTCTGCTGCTTCATTAGATTTCTATCTGTTGATTTTGTATCTTGTGACTTTACTGAATTTGTATCATTTCTAGCAATTTTTTGGTGGAGTCTTTCAGGTTTTCTATATAGAGTATCATGTTATCTGCCAATAGTGGAAGTTTTACTTCTTCCTTACCAGTTAGGACTCTTTTACTTCTTTTTGTTGTCTAATTGCTGTGGCTAGACTTTCCCTAACATTTCTATGCCCCCCCTCCTGCTTTTATTTATTTTTTCTTTTTATTATTTTTTATTACTTAATGTGCAGTTATACTTTAATTACTTGTATTGTTTATTACTAACTTAGATCACTAAGATATAGACTCCACTCCACAATGGCAGGGAATTTTATTTTTTTCTTTAATTCTTTATTGCCAGCACCCAGTGCAGTACCTGGCATATAATAGGTGCTCAATAAATTGAATGAATGAATCTCCACAATCATATAAAATCTCCTCTGTGCACACAGATAATTCTGCTAATTAGTGAACTTTGTTAAATAACTATCTTCTCAAAGCCCTTTAATAGTTCAGTGACATTGAATAAAAGCTGACAAAATAGATGATGAAACTCTGGGCAATCAATAAAGTCTTATAATGTGATGATCATGTAAAAACAACTAAAAAAACCCTTAAAAACAATAGTTTAAAAAAAGATGGGTACTAGATAGAATTGACAGTCTATATCTTTACTTTTCTAAATTTTATAAAATGGACTTACTATGGGGCACCTGGGTGACTTGGTTGAGTGTCCAACTCTTGGTTTCAGCTCAGGTCATGATTTCAGGGGTGTAAGATAGTCCCACATTGGGCCCCATGCTCAGTGAGGAATCTGTTCCAGATTCTCTCTTTTTCCCTCTGCCCCTTCCCCAGCTCACACATGCTTGCTCTCTCACTCTCTCACAAATAAATAAATAAATCTTTAAAAAAAAGAGAGAGGGAGAGAAAAGAGCAGATGCATTTTTGCCCTAACCTTACTTCTTTATAAGCCTCTATGAAGACACTCAAAACTTGTCTGGTCTAATCATGTTATTGTTTATCCAGATTATATATTAACTTGCTCTCATTTTATAACTCTTGTCTTTCCAATTTCGTTGTAAACCCCAGAAGGCAAGATCATGTTTTAAACAATAGTGATCCCACAGCATCAAACTCAGTAAGAAACATATGGCCAACCCTTATTACATATATGTGTACTGACTGGTTGGTTGATTCACATATGGAATTGTATGTGGTTATCTGCAGATATAAGAATAGGTCCCTGCCATCTGAAGGTCAGTTGGCTCTTTAGGATGACACTAAGGTAATGAACAAAAGAGATGAACATAGTAAGCACTAATCTACATTTATAAGTCATTTAGGGTATCATGAATAACTCTAATTTAAAAGTTGTAAGAAGAGTTGCATTTATACAAGAAATGCATATCTATGAGATGAAATGTACTCTCCCTTGAAGTAATTTTCAAAGGCATCTAAATTTTTTATATATCAAATATTGGAAACTATGAAAAGTGATAGTCAACATTATTAGTATTTGTTCAGTACTGCAATTTATTTAAGGACTTCAAAGTCCAACATTTTGGTTATTTTTTATTATAATTAGGCCTGTAAAAATATATTCTAAGCTAAATTTCTGACTGCCATATCAGAATTCAGATATTTTTACTTAATAAGCATTTAAAGAAAGATGATCAGTAATACCCTGTCTCAATCCATACTTGTTCAATATTTGGAACTGAAACTTAAAGATTAAAGATTATGCTTTTTCAAGGGATTTTCATGATAGTGCCAAATGTGTGTATTTTCATTTATATATATATTTTTTCTATTTATTGAGTGCCTTCTATTTTCAGGCTTGGACTTTCAGAAGGCCAATGAGTCAACACTTGGGAAGTCTGTGGTATAGTTTAAACATGATTATATTAGAATCCTAAGGGCATTTTGATTTTTTACTGGGAATAAACATTCCTGCAGTAATTTTTTTTTTTTTTAAAGATTTTACTTATTTATTTGACAGAGAGAAATCACAAGTAGATGGAGAGGCAGGCAGAGAGAGAGAGAGGGAAGCAGGCTCCCTGCTGAGCAGAGAGCCCGATGCGGGACTCGATCCCAGGACCCTGAGATCATGACCTGAGCCGAAGTCAGCGGCTTAACCCACTGAGCCACCCAGGCGCCCCAACTGCAGTAATTTAAGTACATGAAATATGATGCATTTTTTTCCACTAAGTGATAAATAACCATTATCAAAGACACACCCTTTTTCTTATAAGAGAATTTGTGGTGAACTTGAATCCTCAAATGGCGAGAACATAGTTTTTTGAAATGATGATATATAATGTGGTTGTGTGTAGATTGGCATTATAATGATCATAAAATGACTGCCTCTTTTCCCTTTCATACCAAAACAGTCTCTACCAATTAAGTTCAAAATTTGAAGGAATTAAGCTTCCAAAAATCATCTACCCAGAAAAAAGCTTTTGAGAAAAATCTGAATATTATCCAGGGCTACAATATTGCGACAGTCAAAGAGAGGAATCAAACTAAAATGGTAAGGATATCTATCAGTAGTGAGGGTTTCATACCAAAGTATAAAAGAGCAACTAGAATAAAGGCTATTTTAAAGCCATGACTAATTTAAGAATTAGAGTTATGACAATTTAAAATATGTGAACCATCTTGAATGTTATTCAAGCAATAAGTGCCAAGTATTTAGACATTTTAAGATTTTCAGATGCTCAGCATTTTTACGGGTGTGTTTTAAGTGTTCTCTTTTTAATCAGGAATGCATTTTTAAAGCTACTAGAATGAGTGGAGCTATATTAAGTTTTATGGCATTTTAAAAATGTAATGCCCATATATACAATTTTTAATGCAATTTTAATTTTATATTTTAATAGCTCATATTAAGGTCAACTTTGAACATAAAAATTTCAAGTCAAACAGCAAAAACATTAGCGTATCTAAAAAAGACTTATTGAGAAACCAAGTAAGGGGCAAAAAAAGCCATAATAATTTCTCATAAGTAAAATTCCTTGGGATTCTTCTTGAAAAGTCAACAACTAAAACCTAAAAAGATGGGAAAGTAAGAAGGAAGGAAGGGAGGAAGGAAGAAAGGGAAAAAAGAAAAGTAAGAAGATAAAGAAAGAATTAAAATACATGCCTCCACATATCACTAATTCATATTGTTAAAAGTTTATCCTAATCAAAAAATTTAGAAGAGGCTTGATATATAAATAAACTGTGAGCTGGTAAGGTACTTTATAAAATCCTCATGGAGAACTGACCACATAGAAGCAACTTGTGTCATAAATAGGAGATGGTAGTTAAGGGGAGGAAAGCGAAGTTAAAAGGGATAATGTCAAATTTGAGATCGTCTGTTCATATTCCAGAGAGAACAATAAACCTGTCCCAGATAAATCTGTTATAATTCTAGGTAGAACACAATTTAGAGAAACTTGTTTTGATACCAAAAGTCCCTGTTTTTATCCTAATCAGAAAAGTAGCATTTGTAAGATTATATTTTAAAACAACTCGATCAAAGCAACTCTTAGCTACTACCAAACACTCGTTGGAACACAGAGGAGATAGTTCTCTTTGGTGTGTGTGATCCATCTATTTCGGCAGAGAAGGAAAGCAGTTTTTTTAAAAAGTAAATTCTCTACCATTTGACATTTCTGTTTTTATTATGGAAGGGGTGTCCTCTACTTAAAAATATGTACTTGCATTTCTTCATTTAAATATTAAAATTAATTAAATTAAAATTAATATAGTTCCAATAACTGGAAAACCTGTGGTGAAACATTATTCCCAAGACAAATAGATTTGGTAAATATAAGTTATAAATTTATCTTTAAAGATACTTTTAAGTATGAGTACACATTACTATTAGTAACTTTTCCCTAACCAGATGCTTTAAATTCTATGTTGCCAAGGTCTTGATTTGGACCGGGATGAATAAAAAGAACATTCCCATTCACCACCGTTGTATTATTCAGAGGTATTATCCTCAAAACATATTAAATTTTAATTTGCAATTATAAAATAAAGATTATTTCAATGTGAGAGAATTCTTGATAATTAGGGACAATGGGTATTTGGGAAAGAGGTCAGCATTTGCAAACAATAACATTGAGGATTTTCTCATGTTGAAACAACATCAAAGCAACCAGCCTTTTGTTATGCTGGGTGCCAAAGGTTCATGAGCATAAGTTAAAACGTCCTCTTGAGATCACCTGGAATTTATTTCTTTAGCATCTCTTGTTTAAGACAAGGCAGCAATCAGGCACAAAGGACCACAACATCCTCTACTTTATAAAGACCTCATGCTGTAGTAATTGTTCTTGCTTAAGAGAAGGGTCCTTAGTTACAGCAATGAGCATGATTTTGAAACAAAAAAGCCTAACCACAAAGGGTAGCCATGTCCTCTGGACTGACACAGATTTCAAAGTGTTTAGTAACTAGATGCTAATTGAAATACTTTTTCATCAATTAACAGTTACTCTTCAAATCAGTTTTAAGATGAAAATTTTGTTTAAAATAATAGTTTTAATTCATCAAATTTCTTGTCACATTATTTAGTAAAATATACTTATTATAATTCAGTAGATACCGTCTCAGTTCTGTATTATGTTCTTAGAAAACAAGAATATGAATCAAGGTTTCGTATAGACATAGAAAACAGTGTCTTGAATTTTTTTTTTTTTCTTAGCAGTTCCTGACTAAATGTTTCATCGATACTCTACATGGGAGAATTCATAGTAGACACCAGGACCACACAGTAGTTATGTAGCTTTAAATTAATTGCAGTTAAAGAATTTTCATATATACTTAAATTAACTGTTTAGAAAACTTTAAATAACTTAGTCTATAGAAGGCATTTTCCTCAATGTACAAAGCTCATTTGTGATGTTTTTGTACCATGGTTCAGAATGTTCAAAGTAAAAACAGAACAAAACAAAACAAAATTCTCTTACAGATGCTGATGGAACAAATCGTATTCCTAGGTATAGGTATACCACATATTCTATCAAAACTTTAATTCATCAGTACTTCAATACATGTCTTTATGGTCTTCATCAAACAATATTACCAAAAGCTGTTTTCATTAATAGAGCACAGAGTGGGGGAATTACAGTACATGATTCTCTAGCATCAGAAGCTTGATAAATGTAATCACCCTAAAAACAAATAGACACCACAAATGTGGCCTTCATCCTGGTGCTCGGAAGTCATCCTGGTGTTGGGAACAGAGGTGGGCTCTTGCTGCCATTTGCCCAGGGACTGGGAGCACAGTTAGAGGGCCTGCCTGCCTGGCCTTCCTTGGGCTGTGAGTGAGCCGAACCAAAACTCCCATTTAAGGCCCAGAAGAGGGTGATATTCAGAATTTGGGTCACTCATTTAGACCAAAACAAAACAAAACAAGAAAAACAGTGTCAACCAAGTCTGAAGGTAGCATGGTGTTGGGATAATCTAGAAACCTTTTAAAGAGTTTATTTATTTACTTGAGAGATAGAGAGAAAGAGACAGCTAGAGAGAGAGAACTAACAGGGGAGAAGCAGGCTCCCTGTGGAGCAGGGAGCCCAACATGGAGCTCGATCCCAGGACCCTGGGATCACAACCTGAGCCAAAGGGAGATGCTTAACCAACTGAGTCACCCAGGTGCCCCAACTTTGGATTTTCTGAAGTAAACTCTTAATGTTTCATCCTGTTAATATCTTGAAAATTTGTTAACTGTTGAAAGCCTTATTACTATTTTCAGATCTTTTCAATAAATTGACTTGTGTGTATAGATAGATAGATAGATAGATACGCACACACAATATAAAGACAGAAAACATATACAGAACTATCAAAATCTCTGACAAAGTGTTCTGTGAAAATAAATTATTATTAAATAAGCTATTACTTTCTGCTTGTAGTGGGTAGACAGAGCAGAAATGGGAGAGAAGCCAAAAAGAAACAATATAAAAGTCATAGCTGAGGGGGAAAAATGATGTACCAGGAAAAGTATTTAAAATTAGTAGCAGTCAGGGGTTGGAGGCAGGAGCACAGACGGCAGCTCTGAGCTAGCTGCATTCGTGAGGAAAGAATCTGGTGAAGAGACACATCTAAGGGTAGAGCCTATAGGAAGGAATGTCTTTTTCAGGGTGCTGCCCCACCTCCTCTTCTCACACATAGGAAGATTAAATATAACTCCTTTCTGGAAAAAAATCCAACAACTTTCCCAAGAGAGTTAATGGCTCTGGTTCAACATTTTTAAGAATTTGGGTCATGTGTCTGGATTGTAATTATTTATTTCTCTTTCTCCCAAAACAGAATGTGAGCTTTCTCAGGGTCAGGATAGTATTTTAGTCAATTTGGTATTTCTCAAGCCTAATAGCAGGTCTTAGAGTACCCATTTGTATCTTTCCCATTTTTTTAATTTTTTTTTTTTTTTGCTCAGAAAAACATACATTTATTGTCTGTCCTTCAGTATTTTTTAGCATTACATTCTTTTTTTCAGATTTATTCCTACTATATTAAGCTGCATATGAATTATATAGAATAAACATGTTCAAGGGTCCTTTACTCCTGAGCAATCCATACTAGCTGAAAGAACCCAGGATTTACCTCTCAATTTCATTCCATTATTTCTAGATGAGCTGATTGGCTCCTTGTTATAAGGTCTTTCCACAACTGGAATTCACCTACTCATGCATTTAGAAATAGTTATCATAGCCTCTATTGGCTCTTGGCCTTCTAAACCTTCCAGTTTCTAGTTTTGAGGTGATGCAAAATCAGTGTGGCAGAGTGATTGTTAAAGCTTCAAATCACCAGAGTAAAGTCATAATAATGCCATTCTCTCAGTAACTGGGATGACACTAAACTAAGTGGGCAGGCTGTATTGGGTAACTCTGTCATTGAATCGAACATGTTGCCAAAGGGGAGGGCTTTTGGAAAGGGAAGCTAAAAAGAGCTGTTCATCTAACAAAATGGAAGATGAATATATACTTGCATCTCTGTATGTACAGTGTGTGTGTGTGTGTTCACACACACGTACCTGCATACATTTTTGTGATGTGTATATACACATGTATACATCCATCATGCATATTTCCATAATAATCAAAAAGAATGCTAACTAGTTACCATTATGTTAACTGGAGGTTTTCTTTCTAAAGTAAAGGAAGACAGTGCTAGAGGAAAGAAGGGACTTGAGAGGGGGTATTACCCGTAGTGTCTAGTGTTGGCTCAGGACTGGAAAGGACACAGGTAAGTCAAGGGCAGGCTTAAAATAAGGAAAATGGGATAAGACAAGGGAATGTTTTGTCTAAAACAGTAACACCATAAAAAAGTCAAATGCTTGGTCAGGGCTTGGTCTAGTGGAAGAACTTTTTTTTTTAAGTTCTGTATTCTTGACTTACAGATTGAGGGTAGCGTGAAGGGAAAGTAGTGAGAGGCTGTGGAGGTCCCTGACTGTTGATGCTGGACTGCTTCCTTCTTTTGGACACTGTGGCTTTCTCAGAGGTGGTGAAGGAGGAAACCCATAAAGAGCAGGAATGGAACGCAGTTGGGTCCTGCAAACCCTTGGCGCCTCAGATGTGGCACTGGCAGGCTGTCATCTGTGGGCCCCGTGGTTATGGCGTTCAAGTGTCAATCTTCATCTGATAGCAGGCTCAGAAAACTCAGCTGGTGAGGCCGTGACATGGTGGTGGGGACATTCAAATGGCAACATCTTGAGGTTTCACCCGTGCACATTAAATAAAGAGGGAAAAGTTCTTTGTCTCTTCTGTGTACCAAATTTTGCAGACTTAAAATAACCAGTCTTTTCATCCTCAGAGCTAATGACTTAAGGCAGTTATAAACAAAGTAGCTGTTTGAAATTCAGAGTTTAGTCTGAATGGCTAGGGGGCAACCTTATTTAGCAGCACAAATTATGTCTAAATATGGAAAAAGACAGGTGGTCAGGATAGAAAATTACACTGAAAAATTTTTTTCCTTGGGCTGACAGAGCTGCTCTTTGCAAGTGAGAGGGAACTGGTCCCTTATCAAGAAAAGACTGTCTGAAGAGATGACGGGGATGGTGGAATGTTCTTTAGAACCAGGGGAAGGGTCAAGTCTTCACTTCGTTAAGTTCTATTTTGAGATTTTTGTTATTTTATGCTTTGCAGATGTTCCAGTAAAATGAAAAATTTCAAGGTGAATATAAACCTTGATGCTAGATTTGTGACATTTGGTTACTCAGTAGAGGCAGCCCTAATAATTGCCTAGCTATTATTTCTTATCAGAGAAACACCGGACAAGTCATCTAAACTCCATAGGTTCTTTTTGCCTCACGTATAAAACGTGGAGGATGATGCCAGCCACTGATAGCTGTTAGAAGACTTTGGTAAGAACATGCAAAGGTAAAGATAAAATATTATTTAGGGGAGAATCTTATTCTGATTAAAGCATTTGGAATGCCTAGTAAATGACTTTAACTACAAAACTGTTATAGGTACTTGGAAAAGAAAAGGGGAAGATAAAAATTTTGATTCTACCATTAAGCAGAGGCAACATACAGCCTAAGGTGTATATGATTTAGTAATGTCCGATGTAGTGTGTACTATTGGTCATAAAACTCTCAAAGTGAAGGTGACATAGTCTATACAATATGGGCTTCAAGCCTCACATCTATTTTAGAGATTAAAAAAACACCAGTTTTCAGATATCAATGTATATCTGATGTTATGTTGTCATGGAAAGTTCTTAGGATATGATTGGTTTATTTGCCCGGAATGTAGGCTCAATACAACTGACAAAGAAGTGGGCTAGGGCGTGGTGGGACTAGTGAGGACGCATGTTGAAATCAGACGCTGGGGTTTATGGAAAGTGTTCACTCTCTTAGTTACAATTAAGGTAGAAACTATGGACAAAACTGAGGACGAAGAACAAGGCCAGAGTTCAGAGGAAATTCTACTCCCAGGGAAGGTCCAGAAAGCAAATTGCCATCCAAGACAAAGCTGGCCCATAAAAGACCGGTAAACCCCATTTAAGAACTGGGATGCCTTAAACCATACTTAGCTGCAAAAATTATTAGCTAGGTGGAAATGTCCTTTGGTCCTCATCAAATAACGTAAGATATTTTTCAGATACATCTTACCCATTATCTAGTGTCCAGCTTATTGATCAGAGTATTGGCTCTCTCAGTGTCCATATTGAATTAATAGAGCAAAACGGCCTCCAAACAGCAGCTCAGAAGGGCTCCCCCCCAAGTACCATTTTCCCCAGCAGATTCTCCTCTCCACTGCCTACAACCAAAAGAACACAGCCTGTGACACATTTTGACATTTCTACCGCAACTGTGTCTGTTCATTTAGTAATTCCTTCACACAATGTTTGTGAAACCTCTACTGTGTGTCACACATACTCAGTAAACGAGGGACACAGATCCCAACTTCATGTTCGTGACCAGTCTTACAAAGATAAGACTGTGAAAATGTTAAACTGCCAAGGTTTATAAATACCCACCCGCCAGACTCTTTGAGCTCAATAGGAAGGGCAGGGCCATTTACCACCACTAGTAGCTCGAGGAGACAGCCTGCCCATGAGGACATAAGACAGGCTTCTAGAGGTTTTCTGCGATGTGCCCAAGGTCATACAACTTTGCCTGGGAACGCTGGTCAGACCAGATTCCAGATGAGGCAATACTGCCTACCTCTTTTCCCACGACACCTATAGTTTTCAAATGTTTGTTTCTTTTCGCCTGATTAGTAAGACTCTTCACTTAAATTATATATTACTGGAAATTCCAGTATAAAATGGATAAAAGCAAAAGTTTTCCATTAGAATCAGGCCTGGAGGCTGCTGGGTGTTCCTGTCCTCACCCCTTCAGTGGTCACCATGTTACTCAGTGACAGAATCCTCAGGTTCTTCAGGACAAGATTCTGCCCTATAAACATCAAACTGGATAAAAGATGTAAAACACTCAGAAAACTTTATGTGCTTGGTTCTTGCTCTGGCTGAATGTTTGCCCTCTTCCTCTCTTTCCCATTCATATGTTGAAGCCCTAGTTTCCAAAGTAATGGCAGGTGGAGGTGGAGCCTTGGGGAGGTAATTTGATTTTGATAATGTCATTAGGGTGGAGTCTCTGAGCACTTGGGATGTAGTTAGCTTCCTCTCTTCCCACTGTGAGGCTGTAGCAAGAGGGCATTCATTTCATGCTATTAAAACTTGCATAATCATTTTTATAAAGGGATTTAAAATATTTTCAAAAGAGTTCCATCCTTAGCAGATGGATCATCACGTGTCTACAACCACCGTATTAATATAGCAAAAGACTTAGAAGCCCCAAATTAAATTTGAAACCATAACTATATACTCTTGAGTGGGGGGCGGGGAACACAAATATAAACCCAAAGTGAAGGACCAAATAACAAATTGATACAACAGAGTCAACTGGGAAAACAAAAAAGTTTTTTTTTTTTTAATCTTTAATTAAACTGGTAGTCCAAAGGAAAGATTTCAAATTATTAGTGGTTTTCATTTGTTTTAAACTTAAAAGAGATTTTTTTTAATGTCTCTAATCCATTTAGCTCTTTTGTGTGAGAATTTAAATTGTGTTAGAATAAATGTTGCACATAGTATAAATTTATATTGGACTCTGCTCATTAGAAAACATGTGGACATTCATTTTCAAGAAGTTTCTTTATACTTAATAAATATATCCCAAAGCCCCTTGTTTCTGTAATAGAGTGCTTCATGCATTCTATTTTTTTTCCTTAAAAGAAATGGAGGAATGTCCTATTTTGAGTCCTTTGTTATTTTATATTCCACAGGTGTTCCAATTAAATTTTTTAAATTGCAAATATAAACAATGATGACGATTTTGTAATATTTATTACATAGTGTATGTGGCCACTAACAACTTCCCATAGTCAGTACTGGATATCAGAACTATTTATTATTCCTCACAAAGATTTTTAAAAAGGCAAAGTTCCTTTAGTTTGATATATTCGCCTGAATCAATGTTAATATTTCTCTATCTCCACTGTGAATAACACGCTCATTAGGCTTATTGTATATAGAACACCTAGTATATGGTAAAACTTAAGTTCACCTAGTAAAGAAACTTTGAAACTGCTGCTTTATGTTTTACTGAAATTTTAGATGGGAAATGGCACTCCTTAAAAAATTATTTGAATGCTGGCTTAAATTTGGGGAGTTCCTTATTTTATGTTACAGGTCTTAACTCTAAATCAATTATCTATAATCAGGCACGTCACTACCTCATTGGATCTGAGTTTACGTGAAATAAAAAGATTGGACCAGACTGCCTATGAGATTAACCTTCTATTACTCTGTCAGGGAGGGCAAGATGTAGGACATGGTCCTTAAACTGGGCTCCAATGAACCAGAAGGATTTTGATATGTCAAAAATTATTTTTCTAATTTTCATCATGTTGATTTCTAGATGGTCTCCACTTTTCAAATATCATTTGTTAGAAATAGAAATATCATTTGTTAGAAAATAATTCCAGGGTGCCTGGGTGGCTCAGTCAGTTAAGCATCTGCCTTCAGCTCAGGTCATGATCCCAGAGTCGTGGGATTGAGTCCCGCATCAGGCTCCCTGCTCAGCGGGAGCCTGCTTCTCCCTCTCCCTCTGCCCCTAACACCTCCACCTGTGTTCTTGCACAATCTGCTCTCTCTCAAATACATAAATAAATATTTCTTTAAAAAATACAATTCCAAATCACACTGCCACACAGAATAGCACATTGAGATTCCTCTCGATCACTTCAATGTTTCTATCACAACTAGCTTTAAAAAAACAAAAAATAAAACATAAACCTTCTGCAGAAGATAACCTCATCTACTCACTCACTATATTCTGAACCTACAATATCCTTACAGCATAACTGACTACCCTGTCATTCTAGAAATCTAATAGGAATGTACCTCTCCCCCCTTTCAAATTCCACCTGCTCTTCAAGGGCTAATTCAGATACTTTTTCCCTGTCCAGTTTTCTTAAATGTATATGCCGATCTTCTACTTACTATCTCCTGGCTTCTCTTGCCTTTGCGATACAATTCCATCTCTACAACATGCATACAGGGTTCTTTGGGATATAGCTCCTACCTCTAGACTCATTTATGAATACATTTTAACAGATAATTAATAATAATAAATAATGTACTGGGCAGGGGGCTAAAATGATAAATCAGAAAGGAAAGGTCTCTAACATTGTAGAACTTGCATTCTTTTTTTTTTTTAAAGATTTATTTTTAAGTTATCTCTACATCCAATGTAGGTCTTGAACCCACAACCCTGAGATCGAGTTCCATGCTCTGCTGACTGAGCTAGCTAGGCGTCGCGTGGATCTTGCATTTTAATGGGAAAGACAGATGATAATAAACAAATATGTGGAGCAGATAAGTTCAGATAATGACATGAAGAAAATAAAGCAGGAGTACAGAACAGAGTTGAAGGGGAGGGGTGGGTCACGAAAGATGTCTCTTAAGAAAAGGATGTTTCAACAGAGCCTGAAGATTTTGGCCAAATTTGGATCCAAAGGAATAGTAATACAAAGAGGAATGGCAAATATCAACGGCAGGAATGAGCTAGGTAAGATATATGGTTCCAGACAAGCTCCGAGGGATAGGGCCAAGTCAAGCAGGGTCTTCCTGGCTAGGCTATGTGGAATTTGGAGTTTCTTCTTAGTGTATTAGGAAGCTCCAGAATGGTTTTAAGCAGGAGAAATCATGGTCGGACATATTTTTACATGATTATTTTGGCTGCTGTGAGAAGAATGGATTTTAATGTTATAAAAATAGAAGCTGGGAGAGGAAACCATTGCAGTAGTAACTTCATCTCCAGCCACTCCCACATATCTTCTCTTTTCCCTAGGTGTAATTTTACAGAATGTTTTTTCCACTGACTACCACGGAAGAGCTGGAAATGGAATTGTGTTTTATCGTTAAAGATGATATTTTAAACAGTGAAGTTTTAGTGATGCGTGAGTCAAAAGATCAATGTTTTTTAAAATGTAGGAATATCAGTTGTGTTAAGTGTTGCATTCATTAGTTTGTTTCAACCATTCATCTGCAAAATATTGGTTGTTAAGTTAGTATGTGTCAGGCACAGTGCTAATTTCTGGGATCAGAGAGGTGGCAAAAATTATAGCTAAGTAATACGAATAGTAACTAAAATATATAGGACATTTACTATGTGTTAAGCTCTTCCTTGATCTAGACATATATCAATTTACTGTTCCTCACAACAGCCCTGTGAACTATATTATTATTTGCCATTTTATAACTGAGGCAACAAGAGCATGGATGTTAGAAATGTCCCCATGGTCACTCAGTACTACATGGAAATATAGAGTTTGGAACTTAGGGAGTCGAGCTCCAGGGTCCACACTCTTATCATCTACTTCATAATGCCTCTTTGAAAAGTAAAACAGATATAGTTCTTATTTTCATGGAATCTACTATCTGGTCAGGAAATAAATGTTAAATAAGATTATAAGGAGGGGCGCCTGGGTGGCTCAGTGGGTTAAAGCCTCTGACTTCGGCTCAGGTCATGGTCTCAGGGTCCTGGGATCGAGCCCCTCATCAGGCTCTCTGCTCAGTAGGGAGCCTGCTTCCTCCTCTCTTTCTCTGCCTGCCTCTCTGCCTGCTTGTGATCTCTCTGTGTCAAAGAAATAAAAAAAAAGATTATAAGGATTGCGCCTGGGTGGCTCAGTGGGTTAAGCCGCTGCCTTCGGCTCAGGTCATGATCTCAGGGTCCTGGGATCGAGTCCCGCATTGGGCTCTCTGCTCAGCAGGGAGCCTGCTTCCTCCTCTCTCTCTGCCTGCCTCTCTGCCTACTTGTGATCTCTCTCTGTCAAATAAATAAATAAAATCTTTAAAAAAAAAAGATTATAAGGAAACATGTAATAGCTAAAGGTCATAGCTTTTGCAAGAGTAAATTTTTTGATAATTTGAAATACTGACATTCCTTTAATAATTTCAGTGAATTAAGAAAGAAAAGATATTAGGACATATAAGCAACAGATTCAGCATTTAAGAAATTGGCCAGTTAAAGGGAGAATATCATATATAGGAGCAAGAACTTGAAAAAAAAATGCTCTTTACAAATGAAAGGCTCTGGAAAATTTGGAGGTAGAGCAAAAGTGTCATTCAGAAAGTAAGAATAAACAGTTTAAAAATAGGAAGGGATACTATATACAGAAGTCCTTCCAGGTAGGATGATCTAATTTCAGCTAAAGGAATAGGAGAGAAAATTTTGTCAACTGTGTTTGAAGCAAAGAAAAGGAAGGGTGACCAGAAACAAAACGAAGTAAAACTTAAAGACAGAGTAAGTCACATTATATGGCCATATTAATAGAAACATCTAGTTAATATGGCCATATAATGTGATATGATAATACCACAAATATCATTAAATGGTACTGAATCTCTGCATAGCTACAGCATCATAGGCTCCTTGCTGAATCAATATTAGAAGATAATATCAGAACTATATTGCTTATTATTTTCAAAGAAATATTCATACTTGCCTTAAGTATTTTGTATATGGATTCTAGAACATACCATCACACTTTCAACTATTCTTATTTTGTTTCTTGATGGTCTTTCTAAAACACGACTTCAAAACCCCTTCAGCAATTCTCAATTAGTCAATCTAGTGGAGAGGTCTGATAATTTCATTCAACATCAGACTTAAGTAAGATGACCATGGTATTTTAGAAAGGATTATTCTGGTATGGAAGTACACTTGCTAGTCATGTCAGACTTGGGGTAACCTAATATTGTCCCATGTGACTAACACATAGCCACATACATAGGCCACTTACATCTAAATATACGTAACTCAGAACCAATTGTGAAGTTATGAATGAATGCACAAATACGGAAGGAATCAGAAGGTTGAGAGAGAGAATGCTACCAGAACTCTTGCACGAACCACTTAATTGGTGAGATGTGCACCAATGTGTCTGAACGCTTATTGCTCCGCTGGGGTTGGGTGTCACGCGCCATCGTCAAGAGCAGGTGTTGGCATCATTTACAGCTCATTCATCATCAGGCTGCAGCAGTGTTAACATATGCTGCTTTACTGCTAATCGTGTTTGCTTTTACAATCAACGTTGATCTGCCCTCCATCATGCCGGAGAGATAAATGTTAGCTGAGGAGAAACAAACCTGGAGCATCGTCTTATTTACTTACCCAGGTTCATGCTCTCTCCCTCCCCCGGCCTGACACCCGTAGAATCTCTTGAAGATTTCAAATTTAAGATTTTGAGACAACTTGAAAGTAGAGAGAAAGCATCTTTTTTTTTTTTTTTTTTAAGATTTTGTTTATTTATTTGACAGAGAGATCACAAGTAGGCAGAGAAGCAGGCAGAGAGAGGGGGAAGCAGGCTCCCCGCTGAGCAGAGAGCCAGACACGGGTTCGATCCCAGGACCCTGAGATCATGACCAGAGCCACAGGCAGAGGCTTAACCCACTGAGTCACCCAGGTGCCCCGAGAAAGCATCTTTTTAAGAATTATACCTGACATGAACTTATTGGAGAACTCCTGGTTAAACCCTTAAATTCTGATATTGATTGTACATCACTGATTTAACTATAGATCACTGGATCAATGGCATTCTATTTAACAGAGGCTATTTAGAGATTAGGATTTAAAGACAATTAAATTTGAATTATAGACAGCTAGTCTTGCTATTTGATTATTAAAGTATAAGATCAAAATAAAATGTTTAGGGTTTTAGCAAAACCAGGAAGCATAAAATCAGATCTATAGAGCGATATGTTACACATATCTGTTGATTAGGTTCTGTCTGGTTTAGTGAAAAAACTCAAATACAGCCTTTCCCCATCCGGTATAGCTATGGTTTTCATTAAACTTCCCACTCGACTTCAGCTTAACAAACTAGAATTTGTTAATTAAGTAGTTCGTTCAAGATCTCTAATTTGCAATTTACATACCAACTGCTAGTTCTTAAATAGATTTCCTAAAATGTTTAGAGAAAGTTTCTTTGGAAATATTTATCTTACTTTTTTTCTTATGTCTATAAAAGTTTTGCTAGGTAAATTTCAATGCAAGCTCATCGCAAATATGTTAATTTCTAAATTGAGAGTAAAAAATTTAGACTGTAAAACCAGGTAATTTTAGCAGCTAGATAATTTGTTACTGTTGTTTTAAGGGTTTTGTTTTTGTTTTTGTTTTGGTGTCTATGTGTTTGCTATGACTAGGGCTGGGTTATGGCTCTATCTCCTGTCTCATTTAGTTTTTTGCCAAGTCTTTCTCATTGTGTTATTTTTTCCTTCTGGTTCTGGCTTGGATTCTGCTTTCTGTGGCTTTTGCATTTGACTTCAGGTCTTTGATCATAGCCAATTTAGTATCTTTACTCTTTTTGTCTTTCCTGTGCACTGGTATAATTTGGTTTTGAGATAGAGAATTGTTTATTTGATGAACTTCTAGTATCTTACACTTTCCCTTTTCTGGTAACTTTTTCTCAATGATTTCCTTCTTTGAGGTCTAATCTTATTACAGTCTTTTTTCTTAAATGTAGTTATTTTTATTTTATTTACTTTATTTTCTAAGACCTTGAATCTTATAGTTATGTCCACAAGATTTTGTGGATATTAATGATCTTTTTCATTTTCATTCAGATGGTATGTAAATCAGTTAAGTAGAACATTTGCTTAGATTATTCAACCCCTTATTATAAAGAGTCATATTTTACTATGAGGTTGAACTGGCAGGCAGCTTGGAGTAGCGATTAAGGACACAGACTCTGGAGTCAGATTAATCAGGTTCAAGTTCTGGCTCTTCCGTTAGTCGTACCAAAAGACAAACTGAGACAAATTAAACATTTTAAGTTTATTTGGGTAAAAATTGATTCAGTTGAACCAGGCACTGCCAAACAGGAAGACATTAGGAGTACTCCCCAGTCATTAGCTAGGGAAAGATTTTTATAGAGGAGATGAAGAAGCAAAGAAAGGGAATTGTTTGATTGGCTGTAGTTCAAGAATTTGCCTTAGTTGGGAGAGCATAGCTGTGACTGGCGTCCTTGGTTTTGATTTCTTAACCTGGAGGCATTTCAGGATTAAGTTTTGGTTTGCTTTCACCAATTACTAAGGCTTTAAAGCCACCTCAGTCTCTGGGCCTCCTTGTTTAATTTACACCAGTCATGTCTTCTTCAGCATATTACTTAATCTCCCTGTTTCTTAGATTTCCTCAGCTGCAGATGGAGATGATGCTATAATCTAACACAGAGTTGTTGTGAAGATACAGTTAAAATATGTAAAACACTGAAAATAGTGCCTGAAACATTTTAAGTTTATTTTTCAAATTACTTATATTTGAGGCTTCTGACTTAGCAATATTATTGAACTATTATTATTATTTCAAAGATGGAATACTTATCTTTATATAACGTGTGTGTGTGTGTGTGCGCACGCACGCGTGCAATGCTACTCACAGGTCTTAGAGGCTACCATTTAGGAATCCAAAATTGTCTCTTAAGTTCCAGAAGTGTTCTCTGTCCATAACCCAACACTCAACATCCTTTATTCTGTGTATCCTTTATATACAGTCCCAGGGACCTGACTTTTGCTCAGTGAGCCTCCGTGTTTTCTGGAAAGATTATTTATGCTAACAGAGATGAGAAGTACAGAATAGTGGGGAGTAGACCCCATATGTCATTTCTCTGACCCCTATTAGTCCTTCATAGGACTCCGTAAGAGAATTCCCAGTATCCAGAAAAGAACATTTCCAAATCACTAGCAGTGTGGATGGGAAGAGTGAATGATGATATATTGATAAACACGTGTTCACTCACACTTCCCACACATTCAGATAACAAAAGATTCAGGCTGACTAAGGTATATGCAACTCTTAGCCTGTTTTTCTATGAAATTTCAAATTTTAAAACATATGAACACATATTATTATTCTTTATATAAATGTTAATATACTGCTGTAATTGATAGCCACCTGTATCTCTGCAGCACAATCATACTCAAATTAAACCTGAATAATGCACTGTCTATGCCTCATACTGTTTCTAATTACCATTATGGGAGAAAAGTTAGGTTTAAATGAAATGAAAAAATTGGCCATGTCACTAGGTTGAGATTAAGGCATTCTCTCCCACAGTTCTTTAAATATAATTCCTCACCTTTAATACAAATCACATTATATGATAATAACATTGGCTCCTTCACCTTGCATATACTATGAAAATAGTAATTAATAACAAAAATAATTTTATTACTATTTTCATTTTGCATTATTTTGCAAATACATTTAGCATTATAAAATTGTAGTTTCCCAGAAAGCATGGAACCATGACCAGTCAGTCCCCATAATCTAGAATGATACCTATTCAGTAAGTATTTACTGATCAGGTGAAGGAGAGAATAAAAGCATATAAGTTCGCAGAAAGATCTCAATTGTCGCTAACTTCTTATTAAGGACCAGGTATTGCCATAGTAATGTCTCCTATTGTGCTGCATATTTTACTTTTGTATTTGCTTTTCTTGTTGTAGTCAACTTTGCTTTTATGAACCTCATTTCATACTTTCTTATTATTTCATTATTCACAGAGCATGTGTCTATGAGGTGTGGATGTGACTTGTGAGAAGAAATCTAGTATTAAAATGCTCATTGGGGAGCCTGGTTCCTTCCTCTCTCTCTCTGCCTGCCTCTCTGCCTACTTGTGATCTCCATCTGTCAAATAAATAAATAAATAAATAAATCTTAAAAAAAAAAAAAAAGATAAAATGCTCATTGTACATTTAAGATTTGTGAACTTAATGGATCTGAGTCAATGGAAGTTTTACTCTATAAATCGTTCAGAAGCCTGAACGACATTTCATCTGAAATATGCTTGATATTACTGCTTTCCTAGCTCGTATCTGAGAGTCTTCATATTTCATAGTAGGTTAGAGAAAGAGGTCTGAGTAGTATGAGAGTGACATAACATCTTGGTAAAAAGTAAGATTTGACAGAAACAGAGTCACTTGTCAGGTCAGTGTTTTCCATCCAATAAAGCTGACATTGCTGACAATAGCCTTTAGGCATTGTATCATTGTGCTAAAAATAGCTATAAATTTTTTCTCGTTTTTATTCTCCTCCTTTTTTTTTAAAGAATACAAAACAGTTTATAAAATAAAATATGGTTTATTTTTGCTTTACCCAACATCATTTTTTCTGCTTTTAGATGTTTTATAGTTAGAATTTGTATTACCCACTTCTGCATGCTTCCCTCTTGGCTCAAAGTCACGGCTTTATGGAAACAGCTAATCCCTCTGATATATGTCATAAGAAATAGAGATAGAAATATTGACTTCCTTTAAAATCTATGCCATCTTTGATATTTTACTGCAAATTTCTATGAATCGTGGTAGCACAGTTTTTCCAAAGATGGAGGAAAGAGAGGGTTGTGACTATTGTGTGCATTATATATTCATATTTTAGTTATCAAAGACTATAGTGAGTGATGTCACATCTCACCAAGGCAGAATGAACATGATTAAAAAGGAGAGATTTGGCTTTGTTTAAAAAAATGGGATTACATTTTCTGAGAATTTTGCTTGTCTTACTGTCTTTCACAAATATGTATTCTATACAGATAACACTTATAAAATCTTAAAATTTTTACTAACTGACAAATATCAGAAACCATGCCTTCCAAATATGATCTAAACACCAATATGTTATGGAAAGCAAAGCAATATATGTAGAATTATTTAATATGGTACTGTGTATATGCAATACTATAGACAGTTTTGATTTGGAGACATAAAGTCAATAAGCATCACAGAAAACTTAAGTAAAAGGAAAAAGTAAGACTGATTTAGAAGGATTAAGCAAGATTTCAAAGATAAGGGGGATAAGAGATAACCGGAAAAAACAACAACAACAACAACAAAAAAAAACAGGTTAAATGAAAACAAGCACACGATAATAGAGAATGTAAAAAGGTAAATAAAACAAGATTACTTTCTTTTTACAATCATTTTTGAAATCTCTTAGGGGGGTCTATGTTCTCATCTTATTTTATCTCATCTCCAAAGGCAAAAAATTACCTTTGACCACCTAATTATCAACTTATTAAATAGCATAAAAAGGAATATTGTGTCTTTAAAAAAATCTTTTATGTATATAGTATTTTTGAAATTGAAAGACCTACAAATATCTTGGAGGAATTTTGCCTTGCAAATATTCAAATAAATTAAATTGTTTGTAATTAAATTGCTTGCATAATTTATCTCCTCATTTATTTTCAGCATGGGAAAAATATTCATGGATGAACATTTTCTTTAAATACTTTCTTCTACTCTTTCTTAATAAAAGGCAATTTATTGCAGTAAACCTTAGTGGTCAGAAAAATGCTAATTTGGTTGCAGTTAGTGGGACATTGTTAGACTCCAGGGAATGTATATATCATGTTGTGTGGATGAGGAAATAGAGGTCCATGGGACAATCTTTGGTGCATACTACAAATACACTCCAAGAAAAAGAAGAAGGAAAGATTTAGAAGATAAGAGAAGAAGAAGAGGAGAGAAGGAAAAGGGGAAACAAAACCAAAACTGTTTTTCAAATAGCCATTTTTGTCAGGTCCCATTTCCCCCATACATGTTTGGAATAGCTGGAAGTCTATAGAATCAATTACTTACTACTTTCATCTGTAGCCTCTTAAATATCAACAGTTACTAACTATAGAGATTCTATTTTGCATGGCAAGTAAACAATTTTAAAAATGACTTTCCATAAAATATATGTTAAAAGTTCAAAATTTCTTGGAACACACATTAAAAACACAGAGATTTAGAATTATTAGTGTTAAAAATTTTGGTATTTCATATTTTTAACTACAAAATTATCTCTTCATTTTCCCAAATACTAACAGACATATTAAATATTAAAATAGAAATATTAAATTAAATCTTGGAAATTCCCACTCTCATTTAGGAAACAGCTCAAAATTCATCTTTCTCATTTACTCCTTGATTCTACTATTCTTATGGTTTAAAAATTATTTATGGTGAGTTACAGACTTATTTTGTCCCTCTTCTATTATTATGTTACAATATCTGATGTCTCTGAAACTGTAAAACCACAATTTCTTTGATGCTGCTGTTAATCTCTTTTCCTAAAGCTTTTGTTTAGATAGGATGGAAGAGCCAAACTGAAATTAATCTCAAGAAAAAAATTAAAAGCAAAAACCAGAGTAGAGCCAAAAATAACGTAAGCGGGTCCTCCTGCACTCAATCTTCCTTAAGTGTTCTGCCAGTGCACTCTCAATGTGTATATTCAATTACTATCAAGGGACTGTAAATTATGTGACACATTTTGAGTGGTCTAATGTCCACTAGGGAAATGAGATAGATGTTGCAGTGATTTCCATTTGCTCACTGACTTTGAACTCAAACTACCAATGGATCTCACTTGACTGAATTTTCTGCTTGAAAGATTTGAATGTATATGTCATAAATTAAAAAAAAAAAGATACTATCTGTAAGTATATAAAATTTTTTCATATAGCTTTTTGGTTCGGTGAATCAGAGTTTTGCTATATCCCTGGTACCTTAGTTATGACCAGTTAATGGCTTTACAACTCTCGTATTTCTCTGTAAAAGCTTACAAAGGCTTCTCCAGCCCTCTCTCTGCACAAGGAGTACACTCAGGGCTTTGGGGAATTGTACTGTGGAAAGCCTTGAAGTGGAGGGAGGTAAAGAGAAGATGCCAATCAGGTCCAAGGGTTTTGTTCATTCCAAAGATAATGTAAAAGGCAACCATCAACCTTGTTGATGAGACTTCTGATTTGTCTCTTAGAAGACTATTAGGACCCAGCTGTTTGATTGCCTCTTCCATCCAGAGACTACAGGGAACACTTCTGCAGCTACCAGTTGGTACAAAACATTACTTTAGTTCTAAATTTGACAATCCGTGAGTCACATGTCCACCCTTCTGGGACATACAAGCTCTGAGTCTCAAGATTTAGCACAGACTTTGAGTTTTATATTTTATGTGTCTGTTCAATGCCTGCTTTGAGCTCAATTGAGAGCTTTTGTGGGAGACATTCTAATTTCTTTGTTTTATATGCCAATAATTTTTTAAACAAAATAACCATTTCCCAAAATGATTATAAAAGAACTGAAATGAAGCTGAATGATTATGAGGTTCAACACTATCATTTTATAATTGAGGGCATTCAGAGTTGTGAATTGATTCACTCAAAGTTGCGTGATGCTACTTTGTTTCTACACCAGAGTTACCCTGATAAATGACTACTTTCTACCTTCCTATCCACTAACAACTCATCAGAAGCATTAAGAGTTGTCAAGAATATCTCAAGAGTATATTAGTCTATTTTTTTTTTTTTGGATGGGGGAAGGAATGTTATTAAATTATTCCTACCTGAAATTCAAGGTATAATTTGAATGAGTTGGATTTTTTTCTCAAAGTAGTCATAAAACAAGCTGCCAGGAAGCTCAAGATTAAGAACCCGACATAAATTTGATCATCCTGGAAAAGAATTTTTTACTCTTTCATAGAAGACGCAGGAATGGTTGATTTTACAAGTTGTGTTAGGAAAGTTTTTAATTTGTAATATAGTGATATTTTATATTCAACACACAGCATGACAATCACTATTATCAGTGATAAAACTCTCCTTTAATCTATATAGCATATAAATAAGGAGGTTAGACCCTCCCAGAATCAATCTTCCTAAATCTTGTAAATAGGTTAAGACACCTCCAATTCAGAGAGTAATACGACTATGGCAAAATTATGCTACTATTTAATATGCTCATGTATTTTAATTCATCTGAAAGAGGTCTTTTATTTTTCTGATACTGTATGACATATACCACTCTTACATTTTATTTTTGTTTCCAAATGATGGTTATCTAATTCCTTTCATAGCAGAGGAAAAACAAAACTATTATATAGACAGGAAAACTATTTTTGGGCAATGTAAAATTCTCATTTAAGAAGACACAGTTGAACTTTTTTTTTTTTTTTTTTTGGTATGTGAACATATTTACTTTAGGTACCTAAACTTTTTTATTTTTAGCCTCCATTAAAATGATAGCTGTATACATTATAATCCTTGGATTAAAGGTAAGTCTCATACTATAACTACCTTTCTCTATAAAACTTAGCATAATAATGATATATCATGAACTCTTGTAATTATAGAATTAAGAATGTGAAATAAGGGACGCCTGGGTGACTCAGTTGGTTAAGCAGCTGCCTTCGGCTCAGGTCATGATCCCAACGTGCTGGGATCGAGTCCCACATCGGGCTCCTTGCTTGGCAGGGAGCCTGCTTCTCCCTCTGCCTTTGCCTGCCATTCTATCTGCCTGTGCTTGCTCTCTCCCCCCATCTCTCTCTAATAAATAAATAAAATCTTTAAAAAAAAAAAAGAATGTGAAATAAAAGTTATAGGGGCACTTGGGTGGCTATGTCAGTTAAGTATCTGACTCTTGATCTCAGCTCAGGTCTTATTGGGGTTGTGAGTAGTGTGGAGCCCACTCAAAAAAGCAAAGAAAAACAAAACAAAACGAAAGTTATAAAATAATTTTAAAGTGGTGTGTTCATTACTTACATGTCAAATATTTCACATTTATATCTTAGTCATTTCATATAGAAGAAATGTTTTATATAATTTTTCTTTTGAAATTGAACATTGAAAAAAATTTAAAAGACCTGGAAAATATTGAGTGCCTTTTAAACCAGAAATTTCACATATCCAAAATTTCACTTATAAATTAATACCAAATTTGATCCATAAAACATACATTTGGGTTCTAAAATCATAATCTTTCTAAATACATTATTTTAAAATTTGGGTCTCTTTCTTAGTTTAGACTAGGTTTAGACCAGAAAGTAGAGTTAACTAGAAAAAAAAAAGATACTCAAAAGTAGCCATTCTAATTAATGAATTCAATTTCATGGAATGTACAAATATGTGTGGTGAAATGAATCTTTCAAACATGAACATTTCATGAAATTATGGCAGAGAAGATCATTGAAAATGATCAAATATATTTAGCACTTTGATGTAAAATATATCACAATAACAGGCCCTGTAATACTAAACACATCATTAAAGGATAGAACTCTGGGTCCCTTCCAATGTTCTAATTGGCACTGTTCCTGTCTTCTTCATTTATTTCAGCCACCTGACAGTTCTCAGCCACAACCCTAAGTTCAAGTGTCTGGGATTTAGAATCAATCTAGATTTGAAAATCTTACTATTTCCTTTAGTTTATGATGTTAATTAGGTTCTTAATTTTCCAAATTCTACTTCTCTACATAAAGAGGTGTCAAGATATGATGATTTAAGAAAATCTGAAAGAAAATACTATGTTTTAAGCTTATTTCCAGTTCCCTCACCAGGGATTAAGGGGGTAGTGTGGGCGGGGAACACCACTTTCCTCGAGTTACTCATTCATGCAAACATTATGACTATTACTTCAAACAAATAAAGATATCATGAATTCTCATCTCTCTGTCAGGGTTTGAGTCTCTGCTTATATTCCCTGAGGTAACAGAAGGACAAAGGACTAGTCCCTCAACAAACTTAATAGGAAACAAGGAGAAAAGGATGATTCAGAGCCTTTCCTTTATTCAAGAAAAACTCTGATTCTTTAAATTCTCATTAAATTCTCAAGAGGTAGTTCTAAGGCTCCTTCAGATCCACATCCTAATATTATTCAGTGTCAACTGGATGGAAAAATAACATACTCTTAATCACAATGTATCTTTACGTTCTTGTATCCTTCCCTTTTCCAGCACTCATTGACTATCGGTGCATACTGACACATACATCCTCAATACTGGGAACTCAAGGGACAGTTTCTTGCTTCCTTAAAATCAAGGTCCTACAAAAAATTGTGTACACCTTAGTGAGTTTGCCATTTGCACACCTCGGAGATAACTCCATTGCTGGGGATGGTCTTTACATGAGAAAGTAACAAGGGAGCACTGATTTCATTGTAGACAAAGACTGCTTTACAAGATTATTAGGGTGTGATCTGTCTACGATTTATCTGGAACTATTATCAAGTCAAGATACTCTTTTATTTATTTATAAGTAAAATTTTTAAATTACTAATTAGAGTGTAGTCTTCTCTTTGACTTTTATTACATCTCGAATCTTCCACCAAATCAACCAATGACTATCACATTCCTCCACAATGAATAGGGTATTGTCGTCACCTCCAAATGATATGAATAAACATTAATCATATGGTTTCAAGATTTAATGTTTTATTCATATTTCACAAATGAAACAGCACAGTAAAATCCCCATGAAATGAAATAGTATGGGATTGGGAGGGACATGGTGCACAAGCTAGAAATCTAATGTTTGAAATTGACGAGCACCAATGTGTTTTTGAAATAACAGTTATAAAACTACACAAGAGGAAGATGTTTTTACAGAAGAATTTTCAAGCTTTACAAGAATTCTTTCCTTCCTCCTATACGCAGGCTTCTATTGAATGCATATGGAGTGTCAGGCGTGAAGCTGGCATAAGTTCACTTATAGATACAATAAATAAAATGGTACTAAGCATTTTAAAATTCCTTGACAAGGCTATAGGCCAAGTGACAGCCAAGCACAGTTCAAAACATCAAGCTCAATGTTTTGGGGAAAATATTATTAAAACACATGAAGAAATAGACATCTGTGAAATATTTTAAGACATTGCAGTCTGTAGCAGCAAGTTATATTAAAATATATATTTATAAGCAAAATTCCTCTGATGTCCTTGAGATGCACATGTAAAAACACATTCCCAATGGATTCCATATGCTGCTCGACACTAATTACATACGTAGTTATATTTACACAAAACTAAATAAGAAGTCTCATTAGCATTAGATTAAATTTATAGAGCCAATCTTAGTCTTTCCTTTTTTCAGCTATGTAAGACACTGACATTCTTCAACGATAGTAGATTCATTCACAACATAAAAGAACCCTTAAAAGAAAATACTACTACTGCCTATCTCAAACTAAAAATGGTCCCAAAAGTCAGTTGATTGTGAAAGGCATATATCAACTCTTAAACCAAGTGGCAGTTTTCAACAAAAGAGATTCTGAAAAAGATAGTTTGATAAAAATATACATTTTGAGTTTTAATTTAATGTGAATGAAATTTAAATTTAGGTTGAACTTTACTCTAGAATTAGATAAGAACTTCAAGTGAATGGCCACGTGTCGTAGGTCACTAGAAAGGCTGGGTTTATTTGGAGTTAAAGATGATATCTATCACCTTTTAAACACACACCTGTAAACTTGGTCTTTAAGTAACTACTTCAATAAAACCTTCCATAACTGGTTATTTTATGAATTCTGTATCTTCTCAATAATAATTTTAAATTTAATGATGGGTATGCTTACCAATGTAAAATTCTTATGTAATATAAAGTTAACAGTTAAGCTTTTAAAATGTAAGTAAAATTCATCCTCTAACACAATCTTGAGTTGTATAAATGCTAAACAAAGCCATTGACAATTTCTTTCTTTACATACAGTTGTAGTTGTTTTAATACTATTTTTATTTGTTCTTATATAAACAGATACTGTATATAATTTTTTGCTTTATCTCCAAATTTTGCTTATCATTTCTCAGCGTCTCTACTACTAACTACCTGGGCCAATGTGCTATCATCTTACATTCATTCAGAGTAAAAGGCCATATCCTTAAAATAGCCAAGACCTTAAAAAAGACATTACCCTATTACCTCTCTCATCGTTTTCCCTGTAATTCTTCCTTTTGCTTCTTTCTCTTCTTCAGCCATAACTACTTTCTGGTATATTTGTATGCCTACCAAGATCCCTCATTCAATCACAGGACACGGGTATTATAGAATGTACACCACGGTCAAACTAATTCATTCTTAAAATAACCATCACTATCGTCTAGAAAAATGGGTGGGTTCTACCATGCTTGATTAACAGTTAGAAATTTCTGGCCTGTAGTCAAACCAACTCTTAAATGGAAATGCTAATAATAACCAATTCTGGAACCTGAATTTCTGGATCCTAGCCTTATTTCCAAATACAACCAGCCAATAATAGAACTTGTAATGTGTTAAACTAACAGATTGTTTCCTCTTTTATTAAATGATGTCATCAAAATTCATCTGATCCTTAAAAACAAATGTGATATTCGTCACGTCGTTAAAATATTTTTACTTAAGCTTATTTACATAAGTATTCTCTTTAGTAGAGATACAACAGAATCTTGTTTTTAAAAAGTAATAGAGATAATCTGGAGAATTCTAGAATTAAGTGAAGCTAAGCCTTTACGTAGACTCTGGAAGCACACTTTAACCATTTAGCTGAATGTGAGCCATATAAGCTCTGATCAAGAATAAAGGACCTCTAGACAGTTATCTTAATTCAAGAATGTCATTATACCAACAATAGAGATTTGTACTTGTATAGTGTCTACATAATAACTAAGATCTGTTTATATGACAGAAGAAATAAATACAAATGGAAAAATAAAATGTTAATATATCATATCACTTGTACTACGGTAACAATTCAAGTATCCCTCACTATATATACTTAGTGCTTTCCACTAAGATAGAGAGAACTCAACCTATAAAACAGTAATTTCCCTTTCAAGCATTACAAATCTATGTCAAAGTAAAAATTTAGACATTATATGCCTGTGTTTATTAAAGTACTGTTTGTAATAGTGCAAACTGGAAATAAATAGTATGTTTAACAATTGAAGAAGGATAAAAATAAATGGTGATAGACCAGTAAGAATTCACTTATATAGTCATTGAAATAAAATTTTAAACAATGTTAGAAGATATTCATATAGTTGTGTGAGGTACAAAAGGGTAATATGTGCCTCACTTTTTTCCCATTAGGTATATAAATATTTACTTGTAAAGGGACTAGAATGATTCAAATAAAAAATTAAAAATTTTTTTTACCTCGGTGATAAAATGATGAGTACTTCCAATTTTCCTTGTTTTAAAATTCTTTACAATAACTATATTTCATTTTATAATTCAAAACCTTGCATTTGGGTTATTTTTGTCAGATACATAGGAAAAAAATCATTGGTATTGCAATATATTCTGAAGAAAGGAAACTTTCATAAGAATATTATCCAAGACATTGTAAATTTTCTTCTTTTGATTTTCATTTCTTTCTTCTTCAAAAAATTTCATATATAAATTTTGAAATAGATCTGATTGGTTACTAAAAAACTTTATTCTATCTCAAATAAAACTGATTGCATCAGAAAAAATAGAATATCTTTTGTTAGATTTGACAGACTGTTAATAATTCATTTCTTGGTCATTGAAAGCTTTAAAATACTAGCCAACTGTCATTTGAGATGGGTTACAACATTTCTAAGCAATGAAGCCGAAAGGGTAAAGAGTGATCTGTACATGGAGCTAGGAAAATCTTGCACTGTGAAGGGTCTTTATACCATCACCAGATACAGACACAATAGTGAAGCCAAGTGAGCACAGAGTGTGTTTTATACATATGTAATTTGCAGCTGTGTTTAGTCATCAACTTTGATTATCCAAGGAAACCACAAAGTTTCAGAGGAAATGCATATTTTCTATATTTACATTTAAAGTGTGATTAGCCATACAAGAACCAGAGGAACTGCAGACCAGAAGGGATTACTAGTGATCAGCAAGAAGATCATTATGCTGAAACTTTACAAGAAAATAGAATTGAGTCTGATGTTCAATATATACAGGCCATACTATTAACACTCCTACTTCAGGAAATGAATGGACTATTCTACATTATTAAAACTTCTTTTTGACGTGTATCTCCACAGACTGACCTTGATAGCAGCTGCATATATGACAAGAAAACAAAAATAGCAATGAATACTATTGGATAATTACTTATTTGGAAACATTATTCCTGGAAAGCCTTATATCACGAATTGGTAATTAATATTAAAAATGAAAATAAATAGAAGCAAGTCCTAGAACTTCTCAGCTATAATAAAAGGGGATGGCCAATAAAAGAAGTAATTTTAACCAAACCCAAATTGTATATTCATTTTATGGCCATATGCAATGTATATATATATCCTTCCAGAGGGAAGATGAAGTTTCTATTTTATACCAGGTAATGTAGTGATAAGGAAATTAATCAATGCATTTAAATATGTGAAAGATGTATTTTATAATAGCATTTTATCATATAGCAATCATGTAGCAATTATATTACAAGATATAAATGTACCAAACCAACATATTGTACACCTCAAAATCACAAAATGTTATATGCCAATTATATATCAATAAAAATAAATATAAAAGTCTTATTAACTTTTATGTATTCACTACATGTCGGTTTAGTAAGATGTTACTATTTGCATAATATTGAGGAGATTTTTTAGTCAGAAGCTCCTATGGAATCAAGATAAAAAGAACTAACACCCTAATCAATATTAACACTATTTGGATTACAACCTGAAAGAATTCAGCTTATAATACTTGGAGACATAAACAAGAACAAAGGGTTTAGATGCCCAAGTCAAGAAATGATGCTTCACACTAAGTGCAATGGAGCCATTGAACAGTTTTCAGCATGATCACAATTCCACTGGACAAAGATCACTGTGTGTTGAAAGATGGAGAATAGATCAGAGAAGGCAAGGCTGAAAACAAGAAAATCAGTAAAATGTTTCAGTAATTCAGTAGAAATATGGTAGCCGAATTTAGGAGAGAGAAAGTAATGATATAAATAAGTAGATAGAATTAAGAACTGTTTAGGACTTAGATGTGATTGATTGATGAAGTAGGGAATAGAGAGTTGAGAAGGCAGTCACAGGTGACCTATAGGCTGCAAACCTGGGCAACTGCTGGTTTAGAAATGACAGGAGGGCACCTGGGTGGCTCAGTGAGTTAAGCCACTGCCTTCGGTTCGGGTCATAATCTCAGAGTCCTGGGATCAAGCCCCGCATTGGGCTCTCTGCTCAGCGGGGAGCCTGCTTCCTCCTCTCTCTCTGCCTACTTGTGATCTCTCTCTGTCAAATAAATAAATAAAATCTTTAAAAAAAAAAAAAAAAGAAATGACAGGAGGAAGAGCAAGTTTGAGGATAGGTGAGCGTTCAAGTCTGAATATAGACGGTAACTTCAGAACTTATAAAATGCAGGGAAAGGAGGCATTCTTAGCAAGCATAGAGCAGAAGGACTGTTAAAGCATGAAACCAGTTGCACAGTGAGCAGGAACTTGAAGTAGGTGTCAACTTAAGATAATTACATTGTTAAATATACAGTTCCTTTTCTTGGAATACATGTAGTTTTAATTTCTCCAAATCAACTCTTTAATTCAACAGTTCTATAATTAAATCTTGCCAGAAATTTTTACAGATCAGTGGTCCTAGAGGGCAAATATTATATTCAAATTTCAAGCTTTGAAAATTATACATTTGAATGACTTTAAAATAGTTTAACGATATGAATGCTTACTCAAACGTGATACAGGGATGCTATCTTGATGACAGATCAACAGCAAAGCCACTAATACAGTTAGGTTTATAAACTCATTTGTGCAATTATCAGAGGGAAGCTTTTGTTTTCATCTTAATATAACACAGGAATGTCTGGTAAATGTGTCATTAATTACATGGCTGCGTATCTACACTGATCTGTTTCTGAAATCAGACTATTACCAGCTTGTCTGTTGATAGAGAATTCTGCAAGCAAATATATTTCCCTATAATCAGATTATAGGCAAGGCTAAGAGGCCTCTGCCCAAGGATGCCTGGGAGGCACAGTGGGTTAAGTTTCTGATTCTTGGTTTTGGCTTAGGTCATGATCTCAGTATCATGAGATCTAACCCCACAAGGAGCTCCACACTCAGTGGGGAGTCTGCTTGAGATTCTTTCTCTCCCTCTGCCCCTCTCCACCCTCTCTCAAATAAATAAATTAATTAATTAATCTTAAAAAACTGACTAACATTTAGAATTTCCCATGCTGCCTGGTGATAGCCAGCATGAAGGTATGATAACCATCTAAAGTAAAAAGAGGACCTGATGAAAACCTTAAGAGAGCATATTTATTGTTTAATGTAAGTTTTAATATTTTTTCTGATTTATTTATTTTTCTGATTTTAAAAATGTCAAATATAATGCATTGTTTCATATCTTTGTTTTTGTTTTTTTTTCCTGCTCAGCACATTTTCCCATTAAATGGCTTCTGGAAAAAGCAATCCCCTAGACACACAGATGAACATAGGACCCAGGCATCTCCATTTCTCCCAGCAATACCGGTAGGAAGAAAAAATGGGGGAGGGGCACAAACGTTAAGCATCTTTTCCCTGTGATTGACATGGCCAAAGCCTTTCTACCACAGAAGAGAATAAGGCACCCCTTCAGGTGAAGCAGAAATGAGAAATGTACATTGGCAAAGAAATGAAACATTGGCAAAGAACTGAGTAGGTCCATTTCATCTGAGATTCAGGTCTTCCTTTGAATCAGAGAGTTACTTACTAGAGCAACATTTCCAACACAATGTTCCAATAATTCACTTCTGTTTTTGTTTAAACTACTTTAAGCTAGACAACTCCCAGTAAAGCCAAGAGAATTCTGTCTAGTACATTAAATAACTGCAATTTGGAATTTGAGGGTGAATTGGTATTAATCAACAACAATCAACAGATATTTACTGGAATCTAATGAAAGCATATCCAGTATAGTCACAGCATTTTTCAGGTGCCAACTCATTTACTCATCACAACAACCCTATAAGAAAGTACCTCTATTATCTTCATTTAAATGATTAAGGAAATTGAGACAGAGATATTTTTTTAATTGCTCAGAGCATACACTAGTAAAAAGAAGACTCTCAATTTGAACTCAGACCTTCTGTCTCCAATATCCCAACTCTTCACCTTGACTGTATACTACCTTTCTGCCTTAATCTTTATGAAACTTAATTTTTTTTCATCTATAAAATGTTACTTTTTCCTATGTGAAGATTGTTCTAGGAATCAAGAGATAATGCTTACAAAAGTATATTGGAAACTGCCTAGCACTAGAGAAATGTCAGTTCATATTATAAAATTATAAACTACATTAAAGTTTTATCAGCTATGAATCTTGTAATTGAGTTACTACAAAATTTAATCAACATGTTTCAGCCAATATTATCTCAAAAAAGTAGATACAAGAGTCAATTCATGTCAGGAAGCAGCTTTTAATCTAAACTAAGATAAATAATTCTGGTGTATAAAATCTGTCTTTTTTCAATAATGATGATGATGACTTAGATAAAATTAACTTACATTTCAATATCACTTTAAACTTTCAAAATTATTTTACATTTTTTACTTTGTTAGCATATTTTGATGCCTTGGAAAATGGATTACATTTCTTTTTTTCCTTGTTAATGTCAATCCATTGCTACTGGGCAAGTTTTAGTAATAAGTCCTCTGGATGACAAAGCTTTATGTAGTTCACCATGGAGCTCTCAAAAATGGTAAATAGGGAATATCTATTCAGATCCGTTTTTGAATGTCTTTCTTTTACCTCTCTTGACAACTGACTAACATCTTAGAATTTCCCAATATTACATGCAAATGAAATTAAAACAAAATATTCACTATAAATATTGACTTACACATTGGCACCCAATTCTTTATTGCTAATATGAAATAAAATTCCCCAATTACTTATGGTTCATATAAAATAAAATTTCTCTAATGTATGTTCATTCATGCATTTACTCATTTCTTCTAAGTTTAGCACTTTCAGGTGATCTTTATGTATTTAGGTGTTTTAATTCATGTTTATTTTTATTTATATTGGTGTATACTTTATAACTGGGCTATGCTAATTAATCATACAATAAGGAAGAAGGTCTTCAATATTGCTAAATGTTATGATCTAGTTTGCCAACTCTAAATCTTATATTCATAATTAATATTTGTAACTATTCAAATATCACACAATTCTATATAGCCCTACATGATTTAGAGAAGATTTGGGGTTGAAGAAAAATTTTTTGGCCTGAATCATATAATGGATAATTTACTTTACTAATGTAATGTTTTTATGGAATTTGTAAAAACATTCTAATGAGGTCACTACCACGAAGTACATTCCATTTATGTAAATCTTAGAGGAAATCAAGAGAAGGGAATCAGAAAACTGGAGAATGTGAGCAAAGAATATATTAGGATGTATACACCCAGACAACAACAATACCAAAGC
The DNA here is from genome assembly GCF_020171115.1 of Neogale vison. Taxonomy (NCBI): domain Eukaryota; kingdom Metazoa; phylum Chordata; class Mammalia; order Carnivora; family Mustelidae; genus Neogale; species Neogale vison. The sequence continues at coordinate 27,045,590 of NC_058096.1, forward strand.
TAGAAATTAAATGTATATGTTCTGAATTTACATGGTGATAAATTTGATCTCCATAGATACCCTTAGCAATTCTAAAGTAGTTTACCTAAGCCAATTTCTTATTGCCAATATTATTTCTCAGAGATAACCTCTTTAAACATTTATACAAGTCACAGAGGTTTGTTTTAGGAGAACACATAATCAGGCAATATAAAATGTTACATAAAATGTAAAAAAAAAAATTGTTTTTTTAGTAGTGTGTTAATAAGCCACAGCAGAGCAATTCTTTTATCATATCTTAAAATTAAACAAATACAAGTATAGCTGCTGATTTATATTTCCCTTATTTGACTTTTTATACATATGCAATATTATTTTTAAGCTCATTTGTATACACGTGAATCGGATTGCAATTTAAAGTCTGGAAGGTTTGATTTCATTAAACGTTTTTGCCTCAATCAAAAAGTCTGTATACACATGAATGTTTTAAAACTGGTATCCATTTCTTTTAAGACCTTCAATGTTGCATTCTTAACTATAATAGCAAGGAAGATATACAATGGGGTCTAACATATAATTTTGTGAAAGGGTTTATTGAATAATCTGAACTTAGTAGGAACCAGAGTCCAGAATAAAACAAGTTTATTTTCTTATTTTTACTACTGTGTTTAATTCATGCTATTCTAAATCTACATCCATTCTTCCTGGAAAAAAATCTTGGGAATATTTTGTGGATAATTTGCATTAAAATTTGCAGTTGAGTCTAGTACTTTCATCTCTTCTAGCTGGGCTTGACTCAGGCTCAAAATATGCAATGGTAGAGAAAGAGTGAGAGTACTTAGTCACTTCCTTCCACAATTCATACCTCGAGTTCCTTTTCCCCAGTTACTATACTGGCTCAAGAATACAGAAGAGAAATGGAGAGCTTAGGGTGTGGAGAGGATCTTTCTTATTTAAGTCAGCTGTAACTTACATTGGTGACATTTCTCATGGGATGCTTTTGTGAGCCCTTATGGTCAATGACTGTTCCTTTCAAATCGAAACACCCCAGGTTACTATCTCTAGTGTCCAATCTGGAGGTTCAGAATATTGGCACATACCAATGTGGGCACATTTACCATGGTTTTCAGATATGAGACCTCAATCAAAATTCTAGATCACCAGGAAAAGTCACACTTGACATCCTATTATATATACTATTATATGTTTCCATTTGAATAAACTGTATTTGGGATGCCCCCCAAAAACATCACTTTTAAAGAAAACATTTAGAGATTTCATTCTAGCAGAAAGAGAATTCGAGTCAAGATGGCCCACAATTCATACTTGGATATATTTCTACCACTTCAAATACATAGCAAGGTAAGGAAAGCATAGGAAGAAAAAAAAAATCCAGCAGACAAAGATAGGCTCAAATGGGATGAAATCTCAATGAACGAAAGCCAGAAGAGGAACACACATCAGCAAGTTGTGGTTAAAAGTTTGAGTCCATAGTTTGAAAGTGATCAGAGTGATCCTATAGTCAGCCCCTGATGGCAGAAAAAACGTCCACATGAGTTGGAGGACCAAAGACAGCCACGCCCTTTGTTTGAAATCAGGGAGTAAGGTAAACAAAGCTCACTTGTTGAATGAGAGGTTGAACAAGAACAAGGAACAACAACAAAACAAGGCAATCAGAGCTGAAGCTGTCCGGGAGTTAGCTTTACAGACGGATAGGGCTGAAGTTAAAGGGAATACAGAAAGTTTTTCAATCAGAAATTAAACCAAACTGTCAATGGTTATATGGCTAAGAAAAGATAATGGGTTTCCAACCTCAATGCAGAAATGGGATAAGGGAGGCAACTGCAAACATGCTGACAGGAAGCTGACAAGAAAGAGAGAATGGGAGACATGGGGAGGAAAATCCCATAACTTGGTTCTCACTCAGAATGAGTTTGCAAAACTAAATACCTAAACAGATGGACAAATATAAAATAGAAAAGACAACAACCTCAAAATTGGTATTTTAATTCATTCACTTGTGATTTAATCAATCTTACACAGCAACCTAACAAAGACTAATAATAAGTATGCTCGGTAATAATGTCCACTTAAAAAGAGCGTATCATAAAGATATATACAAAAATAGACTTACATGAAAAATAATTAAAATCATAGTAATTAAATTCTACAATCAATAAAATGGAAACCTCAATAGATAGGAAATATTCTAGGTTAAAGAAAGAAATAGTGAACTGGATAATACCCAACAAGTCACCCAGTTTTACAGGTAGATTTTACTAACTCTTCCAAAGAACACATGTCCTGTAATGTTCACAAAATGTTTCATAGAAAAAAAGAATAGAAAGCTATCCACTTCTCCTTATAAAGTTAATATAATTTTGATAATAAGATTAATAAGAATAATACAATTAAAAATTGTAGTCTTGTCTTGTAAGCATAGGTGAAGCATCTTAAAATATCAATAATCAAAATGAAAACATAAATTAATATGTTTTTTAAATATAATCAATGTATTAAAAAGTAAATTACCCTATAAATAAAAGACTACTTCTGTATCAGATAGTCCAATCTTATAATATATAAATGAGCAGATCGCAGGAGTTAAACTTATCCAATTACCACAAGAGAGGGGTGTGATTAGACATTCATTTATTGAAAAACAAACAAAAACAAACAAAACCCAAAAAATGTTAAACTGGGAATCATAAGACATGCCCTTAAATTTCTTTTCTTGCAACCCCCCCCAAATGCTCTCCTTGTCCTTTTTGTCAGCTTAAATTTCTCTATGGAACTTATAGCCGTACATGTACTATATATTTTACTTCATGTACATCTGCCTTTTTCTAGTACAATGTAAACTTCAGGGTGGCAGAATCTCTGTTCTGTTCATTGTTGTGTATTTAACATCCAGAAGTTTCTCTAGGATCTATTAGTTCTCTCTTCCTGAATCAGTTGTCACTCATATTTATATTCAATAAGATAGTGAAACTCCCAAGAGTGATTTGAGGGTCCCTGCTTCTTGTCAATCTTTTTTGTTACCTTTATGAGACAAAGTGAAGGTATAAAAATTAAATAAGACTCTAGAAACATTAGAACAAAGTAGCTTTTAAATCTGTGAAATAAAACAGTAAGTGGGGGATTGAGTCTTAAACATCTTATTTTATTTTCTCTAGAAATGTAATTTTATTATGTTTTCTAAAAATATTAGTGTGCAAAGATTAAAATTTTTTTAAAAGTCTCCTTCACCACCAGTAATTTAAGAAGTACTACAATAGAGAACTTACCAGATTGCCTTATCTTTCTTCTCTTGACTTCCCAACTAGACTCTTAGTTCTTTAGCAAAAGTAGTATCTTTTGTTTTCTGTAGTATGTAATACATATTTGTGAAAGCATGAATGGGGTTGATTTCCCGTTTCTTTTATTTCCACATTATTAATATAAAGTATAATATATCCATCTCACGGACTTTTATCTAAAAAATATAGATGTGAAACACTTCGGTGTGGTTTGGATTCTATTGCACTTCATTGTATGACCAAGAGGAAGCTGGTGTCACTATTAGGATTAGGAGCAATTGTATTTTACAGGGAAATATGATTAATGGACTTTATAATTTCATTGAAATAATATACTACTTTATATGTAGAGATTGAGAGGGTTGTGAAGAATCTGGTAAAGTTATCATATTAAAGCATGACTAAAGTAAATACTGGAGTCTTCACACATGAAAATGTAAGGCACAGTAACATAACTGTTTTTAGATATAAAGAAGGTTTTGTTTAACTATAGGAACGGATTTTAGGTCATCATACAAATTAAATTTCAAAAGTTATAAGGGTTGCCTTGTGAAGTAGACAGTTCTTAGTATTAGTAATACCAAACATAATCTGGAAGACCATCTGCCTTTTGGTAAAAGATCAGACTAGAAGTTATTTAAGGTACTTCAAGTCTAAGCTGTTAGGATTCGATGAATGAGATAGGAACTGACTGAATGCCCATGGATGAGTTGGATGACAGCTAAAATTTGGTATCTGTTTACATTAAAAATCAACATGGTGCCAACAATTTGGAATAAGGTGGAGATAAGAGAAGGCAGCTGAAATTTATTAAGATTCTACTCTACCACTCATTGTGATAATTTTCTAGAATCTTCTCATTTTTAGTAGTACAACAATGTAGCCTTTCTATTTTCTGCTTGATGAAACTAAGGCTCAGAGAAGTTGAATTACTTGGGTGTCTATAGCAGGTAAATGGAAGGGTTAAAACTGAATCTGTCTATCCACAGCGAATTTGAATGCTAAATTGAAGTTCTTTTCACAAAACCAAGCTGTCCCCATACTCAAGATTTCTCTAGATCCATAAAATTATATTTTTCCCCCAAATGATTTAAACTAAAAGTCATAATAATACTATGACCAAAACCATCCAATATTTAATGGTATTAGTAGCCACTGTAAAAATTCCAAACCAGATTATTATAGCAACATTCAGGAAAATGTTTAAAATTTATAAAAGTGTCTTGTCTTATAAAGAAAATCCAACAATATCTTTACATGTACCTCATGTGTTCTAAATTAAGGATTAAGTGTTTAACATCAAGCACCTCGAACTGAATTTGTCTGATATGGAAGTCACAAAAAGAGAACACAAGTGGAGGCAACACAATGCAGGGGGAGCCTGGGTTTGGACAAACTGTTGAATTAATCATGTGATAGCCAAAGGAAGATGTGGGGCAGAAGAAAAATTTCAACTGTGCAGCAAAGCTACTGCATTTTCTTATGAAAATGTGTAACTAAGCAAATTGACACAAAGGGCCAAGACAGTGACAGAGCTTGAATGATCCCAGGCCCAAGATCATATAAGAGAGGAATTCATTTTACAATACAATTTAAAATATAAAATTTCAAACTACCCAAATAGATAATCCATTTCTAATCTGGGAAAACTAAAATCTAAGCTTGAACTTCAGGCTCCTGAATGCAACCACCACTGGACTCTGCAAACTAACTTGAGTTTATTGGATGTGTATGAAGTGCCCTCCAATGATGCCTTCAGGAAATTCATGTCAATAATGAAGCCTCTTCCTAAGCATTATTTATAAAGAAATAACTGAAAAATCAGCAAACCATTTATGGGATAAGAAAATTAAGAACTTCTTAAGAGAAGAGGAACCTCAATGACATTCTAGCTTTCTCTGGGGCTCTAGAATTAGATAGATCCTCCTGAACGGTAGCTTGTTTTCTTTCTATTACAGAAAATCCATACTGCTACTATGAAATTATCTATTTGTTTTTTTCTTAGTCCTTAGCTAAGTCATACAAATAAATATTAATGAATTTATTCCTATGCTTTAGCTGAAAATACAATTAATTTTATTAAACTATTTGTTATGGTTTTCTGTAACTTTTTAAAGAAAAACCAATAACAAATAAAGTGATTTTACCACGATTATTACCTTCTATAAAGTACAATTTAGTTCTATTTACTATAAAGTGCTCCCCAAGCAGAATTTACCGTATATTTAATATCAGTATAAATATTAAAGGCAAACTCAATTTCCCCAGCTTTTTCTGCATGAGACTGAAAGTCAAAATTTCTGGGGAAAGATAAATGGCCTGGTGTCTTTGATAAACAGAAACAGGAAAAAATAAGGCATTTATGGCATACCATATTTGGAAATACTTGACTAAGGAAAACCAAAAACCATATGGTACACACACACACACATACAAAAGCCCTTCTCTTTTCTCTGAAATGATGCAAATTTAAAATGATGTCCATGTCTATGCAAAAACTGCCTTACTACCGTGTATTTTCAGATTCTAAAAGTGCATGCAAAAACATTTTTTGGCCTTCATATTAAGCAAAAAATACACCAGTAAAATTATGGAGGCCATCAAGTAACTTGTAAAGGAATAATATTTTGCTATCATTTCGTGTATTTGTAAAACTAAGCACCAATTTTCTGCAGATGGTATGCTTTTGATGCAACACTAGGAACAAACATCATAGGGGTTACAGTGAGAAACCTCTCATGGTATTAATCAAAATAATTTTTAAAATGTCATTTTGACAAGCTGAATTTATTCCTTTTCAATAAACATCAATATTTATTAAATAGGAATGAAGCATATTTATCTTATAGAAGTTCCAGTTAATATCTACATGAAACATTTTCTTCTATTTTCAAATGGAGTCAAAATAGTAATTATATAATCCAAATTTGGAATTGTTTACTTAATAATTCATAAAGAAAAATTTTTATGTTCCTTTAGTCAATTTATTGCTGAGATATTAGTTAGCTTTTAAATATAATTTCTATATCACACTGATAGACTGATCAAGTTATTGGTGGGTGATCATCTTGTCAGGAAGGCTTTGTTCATAGTTAAAATTTTATGTAAAAAATGAGTGAGATTGAGTGAGATAAAGATATTTTTTGATCATAGAGGACAAGAATCATTAATAAAACAGGACGTGAAGAAAAAATGTGTTTTCCCTAATTATTGTTTATTATTGCTATTTACTTGGGTTGAAAAGCTCTAAAATCTCTAGTCTTGTGACTTCCAGACTTTTAAAAAAATCACAGAAATCTTAAGACATGCTATCTAAGGCCACACTGTCCAATAGAACTTTCTGGGCTGGCAGAAATATTCTACAGTTTTTTAACATCTAATAAGACAGTCAAAAGCCCCATGTGTCTTTTGAACATTTGAGATGTGGGGAATACAACTGAGAAACTGAATTTTACACTTTCTTTAAATTTAGTCAATTTAAATGTGAATAGTCACAAGAGCCTCGTATTATAGAGTATGAGTTATAAAGCCCTCTGTCCAAGTCCTTTTGGTTCCAGATTTCTAGTATTTCCGAGAAACTGGTCAGGAAGAGTGAATCTGGTAGCTCTAGAACAATACTTTTCTATCTTAGAAACCTGATGAAACTGACCCTCCCATTACAATTCTAGATGACACTAATAGAGCTCAAGATCCTGACAGAAAAATACATTACAGACTGGGATACATCAAAATAAAATGGAACTTGGTAAGTTTGAGCTGCTCTAAAGATAGTACTCTCCCCACCCTACTCCTACCTAATCCCTACCTCACCCCCAACAAAATCCCCACAAAACCAAAAGCCAAAACATTGCCAGACTCATCAACATCTCTAAGGCTTGTACCTCATGAATAATTTCAAGAGCAACAGACCGGAACTGCCTTTCCTCCCTACCCACCTGGTTGGGAGGTTCCGCTCTCTTCTCACAGAAATTCTTGGACTTGCTTTTCCGTGCTAACTGGCTATCAGTGTCTCCAGCTGGACTCTCAACTTTACCTCCAAATCCTTTTTGTAATTTCTCTTCCCCATGCTCAATAAGAAGATGACCTCTGACTTTGGCCTTCTTTTTAAAAAATTTTTTGCTTTTAAAATATCTGCCTGCCCATTGTATCTACTCTCACAGCCTTCATTGCTAAGTTTACATAGGTATATCTCCCTAATGTCCACTCCTACTCTTTCCTAAGTTCCAGTCCAGGATTTCTAGCTAACAGTTACATATTTCACCCTGAAAGCCTTGGCACCACTTCCAATTCAAGACATTTCAAATTGAACCTTTCTTCCTTCAAAAAACAATAATAGCAACCAAACCAAACCAAACCAAACAAAAAAAGAAGGAAAGAAAAAAAAACAAAAACAAAAACAAAAGAAACAGACCAAACATACAAAAAACAAAAAACAAAAAAACAAAAAATACCCCACCATCTTTTCACAGTCTCTACCCTATTTTGCTAATGATTCTACTTATCCATGATCAAAACCCTTGTCTTTGACTATTTGTTTCATGCTCACAGTTTGAAGAATCAAAGTGGTTAAATTCAGACCTCAGATTCACCAGAGAGGGAAGCTGGATTTGACCCATTGTCTTACCTTTTACAGCTTGTATAAACTCGGATATATTATCCCAATTGTCTAGACGTTTACCACAAACAATGAAACTAAGAATAACTGACATTTGTAGAGTTAGTTCAAAGTACCTTATGTCTATTAATACATTAAGCCTTTACAACTCCATGGGGTAGATCCTATCATTATTTCTTTCCTATAGATGTGAAAACTGAAACACAGAGAGTTAAATAAGTTTCCAAAAGCCACAAAAGTAAGTGGCTGGGATGCTCTCCCAGACATTGTGGCTCCAAGACTGTAACCACCATGCACACTGTCTTCCTGATAATAATAGCTTATCTCATAGTATTGCTGTGAGGATAAAATTGAATGGAGTCTATAAAATACTTGTCAATAGCAGTTGCTATTATCATTGTAAATTTCTAGATCGCCGAAGTCAGAAGTAACCTTTCCACTTTATGGATTCCTACAGCACTTACTCTTGGATCACATGGCTTATCTACTGCCTTGCACTACATCACTTCACAATTATGTCTTCTTACACCATATAGATTATAAAAGTGCTTGAAACTCGAGATAGCATATAAAATTATCACATGCTCAGTAACTATGAAAAGAATTAATGGATGTGAAGGACTTTTACAATTTATTATTATAACCAATATCTATTCCACAGTCTCTTAGAACCTAGACCTTGGTTGTCCTCCAGTTTATCGACGGATGGACTGCTCACTTCTCGAATTTGTGAGACCTTTGCCTGAGCCCATCCTCCCTCTATCGAAGTACTTCCCAGTTCCTGTTCCTTGCTTCTGAAGCAGGCTTATTCCTGTATTCTACGTGCTGTATGTACCTCAGCGTGGTCTCAGCTCAGTCTCAGCTCCCCAGCACACCCAGGCTCTCCTTACTGGCTCCAGAATGTGCTCAAGGACCTAGAGCTTAAACACAGATGTTAGGCTCAGAGGTTACCCTCCCAATCACCTAGACTACAAAGAACATGTGTGGATTGACCAGGAAAACACTAACTTGGAATGTACTTTCCTATCCCTGCCAAATAGTCTGTGAAAATCAACAGGGAGGGGCGACATTCTTAAGTGTTAATTATGCTGCTTATTAATACATAATATTCAAAATTCTCAAAAACTATAGACATAAAAAGATATCTCCGGTATAGGCTAAAAATGCTAGTTATGAAAGAATGCATATGACATGGGCCAACCAATGTATGCAAAGATGTATATGCACAGAGAAAAATGTATGAAATTTTGTATACCAAAATGAGCATGATTGACAGAAATTATGAATCATTTCTCTATTTCTTGTCCAGCTGCATCTTCTATTTTTTTACCATAAACATTTACCATTCATACAACAAATACAACATTTAACAATCTATCAAGCAACAACGTTTTCATTAACTCTTGCTATTGTTTCCATCGCCATAAAATTAGCAAACTATCTAGCAGCATTTTACATCAGTAATCTGAAGCAACAAATTTTGCTATACTTTTTTTTCTTTTTTTTCCCTTTAGGATCTTACCTAACATCCATTTTCCAGGCAGTTTTTCATTGTTCTTTTTTCTTCCTGGTATCAGCTACACGGATCACTGATAATTTATAAGCTACTTTAAATGTATTCTACATTTCAAGGACATTTTTCCTCAATCTTTAACTATACATCTTTCTTAGCCAATTTTGCTGGTCCCTTGAGTTGTTGCTTAAAACAAGATTTGCTGTCCACATGCAAGTTTTTCATACCATCTATTCAGAAAACAGAGTACTCTCAAAGCTGGATAAGTCATTTGGGTTTTACATAGGTCCTTTTAAAGAACAAATTTGCCATTTCCGTTGGAGGAATAATAAAGTTTACGTGGCATGTAGCAATTAATAAATCAATTTGACATGCCTTCCATATGTCCATACCAAAAAACATGTCTAACCCTATAAAGAAGAATGAAAAGAAAATACATAAATTTTTAGACAATAAATGTGGTCTTTAAACCACTGCTTACCAGCATATTGCATTAACACAGCAATCCAGTTATACAATGTTCCTACCTAAAACCAAACAGGTCTGTCTTCTAAAGTGAAGTAATACTGATGACCAGAGTTTCAGCCCAGAGCACTGATCATCCACAAATAATTTTAGATGAGCTGTGAGAGTAAAAATCTGCCTGCACCTCCATAAAGCAAAACCTCAGTGAATAGAACCAAAAAAAAAAAAAAAAAAAAAAAAGCAATCCAGAATAAGCAAGCAGGCAATGAGTATACCGCACAGACAGCTTTGTGTGAGGAAAAATATATATGCATACGAAAAACATTTTAAATGAGATATTCAAAACTGTGTAAATACCGTTATGTCTCTTGTGGCTGCATTGTAAGAGGTTTGCAATTCAACTCTTGCTATCAGCTTCAGAACTGACTCTTTCTGATTTAGGGCTAAAAATTATTCTATCTAAATATCTGCAGAAGTTTCGAGTTTCTGCCCCTTAGGATTGCCGTAATGGAAGCTGCTCCAGAGAAGTAGGACATTCCACTGATTGGAGCACCTGTGTCCAACAGGTTCTACCTGAAGAAACTTCTGTACAATACGCAGCAGGGAATGAGGAAGAGGTTAGACTTGGAATTAGAAGTCCTGATGTTCAGTCCTCACTGTGTGACTTAGTAACCTTATGACTTTGCCAGTCACAGCTCTGCTTTCTTTTGGGAATGTGTTTTTCTAAAGATGTGTTTATTTATTTGAGAGATAAAGAGCCAGCAAGCAAGCATGGTGGGGAGGGGCAGAGAGAGAGAGAGAATCTTAAGCAGGCCCCATACCCAGTGTGGACCTGGACGCAGGGCTTGATCTTACCACCTTGAGATAATGACCTGAGCCAATATTGAGAGCCAGAATGTTAACCAGCTGAGCCACCCAGGTGCCCTTATTTGGGAATTTTTTAAATAATATTTTGGAGGGGTTGATACGATGGTCAAGTGAAGATATATACAAAATCGTGCAGTAGGCTGAAAAGGCCATAAGGAAACATTTGGTGATATTGTTATTAACTCTATCTCTCTGATAACAGGTATGGGGTGTGAAGGGCGGGAGAGAAACTTCTGGCTTTTATATTTGTGTTTAATCTCTTATAGCATTTATGTATCTTAATCCTGAAGCTCATTTTTGTGACTCTATATTTCATATATTTTTAGAACAGAGTTGAGTTGAATTTGCTACTTGCATCAAATTTATATCTCTGTATCTTAAAAGCTCAAACAGAAACAATTACAACAGCAGAAAAAAATGATAAACCCTCATCATTCAGAACTTACTATGTGTCTGGGATGATGGTGGGAAACTTTAATTCTCCTGTAATTCCTCACAATGACCAGATTTATAAAGAGGAAACTGAGATATACTGAGGGCTAATTAATGTTGCCCAAGGGGATTCAGGTAAGTGTTTTCCTGCCTTACTTTCTACATTCTTTGGGTGTGATCGTATTCACTCTTATTCTTTATCATATCAGACTGGTGTTGAACTTTGCAGGTAAAGCTAACAGTACCAAATCACTTTCTGTTTTTTTTTTTCTTTATATATCTTAACATGTGGCAAACACAAAGTCAAACTCAAATTGAGAAGTCCAGGAATGAGAATAGATAATTTTTTTGATGAATTGCATGGTTTCCAAAATACACTTTATGTTGTATTATATCTGGGGGTTCATCATTTTTATAATTTTTAATGTGCTCAAATATACATAACATCATATAATTTATCATTTTAGCCATTTTAAGTGTACAGGTTTGTGACATTAAGCACATTTACACTGTTGTGTACCCATTACTACTATACCCAGAATGCTTTCATCATCCCAAACTGAAAATCTGCACCCATTGAATAATAACTCCTCATCTCCCCCCTCCCTGAGCCCATGGTAACCACTCTTCTACTTTCTGTCTTTATTATTTGACTATTCTAGTTACCTCATAGAATCATACATCTATTCTTGTATGTCTGGTTTATTTCACTCGGCATAATGTCTTCAAGGATCATCCATGCTCTAGCATGTATCAAAATTTCATTCCTGTCATTCCTGTCTAAGGCGGAATAATATTCTAGCATTTGTATATACCACATTTTGCTTTTCCATTCATTCATTCATCACCAAACATCTGAGGGGCTTTCACCACAAAAATGGCTCTCACAAAGAATGCTGCAATCAGCTTAGGTAAGTAACTAACTACCTGTTCCAGCTCCTGTTTTCAGTTCTTATTCATGCATCCAGAATGTTAGCCTTCTTTTGACACAAAAGATCACATTATTATATCTTTGGGGACTAGAATTCAGTAATTCCTTGATTCTTTTATATAATATCAGCTTGAATTTCATCAGCCAATAAATACAGTTTAACAATTTAACTGCTTTCTGCTGCCCATGCCGAATAATTACATTTTTCTTGCCACCATCCTTGTGACTTGGAACATTAACTTTAAACTACATGGTAATAAAAATTACTTTTCTTATAAAACTAGTTAAAAACTCTTCTTTTATATACATTAAATGGTTGGAAAAATTTCAAATTCTTGAATTTTAGAGAAAGAATTTTCATAGTTAAAATGTGTTATTTCTTGCTTAATAGCATGTGTAAATACGCATTAACATTAATTTAAGCTAATCATATCTGACCCTGACTCTAATCTATAATTTTAAAATATCAATTTTTATAATTCTTTATATACTTCTCTGCAGCTTACCAACAATACTTTATAAAAGCAAAAATAAGTATACTTCAGACAAAGCTTAAAACCTTAGGGTCAAAATTAAGAGATTCTTATTCATATAAGCAAAGGCAGTAACTTTACTCAAAAGAAAACAGAAATGATTTCATCCAAGTGGATTAAAGTTATCATTCTTTCATCCAATTATAATGCTAAAATTTTATTTATTGGAGCAAAACTATAAAAACATGAATCATTTATCACATATTTTTGTAATTGAGCATACAACTGAGGAATGTAGCATAACTTAAAAATCATGTAAAAACATAGCGTAAGAAAGACAGGACAGAAAATTCAACTACAGAAAATATGATTTGCTTTAATAACTTAGATAATAATCTCTATTTTTATGGCCTCTTTTCCCCACACCAGGCTTGTAACAGTATTAAATCTCTCTAGAATCAATGCCTTCTTATGTCCTCACTCTTCATATGTGCTGCTGTGTGAAATGGATTTGGTGCTGAATAAAAAATACATTTCCCAGATAAATAAACTACGGCACACCCAGACAGTGGAATATTACTCAACACTAAAGAAGAAATGAGCTATTAAGCCATAAAAAGACAGGGAGGAAACTTAAATGTATATGACTATGAAAGAAGCCAGTCAGAAAAGGCTACATACTGTATGACTCCAGCTGAATGACGTTTGGGAAGAGGCAGAACTCTGGAAATAGCAGTAAGACCAGGGGTTGCTACAGGTGAGAGGAGAAGGGAGGATAAAAAGGCAAAGCACAGAGAATTTTTAGGGCAGTGAAACTATTCCGTATGATACTCTCATGGTGCATTCATGTCGTTATACATTTGTCCACATTCACAGAACATGGGGCGCCTGGGTGGCTCAGTCATTTAAGCCTCTGCCTTCGGTTCAGGTCATGATCCTGGGGCCCTGGGATCGAGCCCCACATCAGGCTCTCTGCTCAGTGGGAAATCTGATTCTCCCTCTCCCTCTCCCCCTGCTTGTGTTCCTTCTCTTGCTCGGTCTCTCTCTGTTCAAATCAATAAATAAAATCTTAAAAAAAAAAAAAAAAAGCAAATTTACAGAACCTAGTCAAGTGTAAGCCCTAACGTAGACTGTGGATTGGGGTTTAAAATGATGTGTCAGTGCAGGTTCCTTGGCTGTAACAAATGTACCTCTCTGGTGGGACTATGAGGTGTCTGTGGGGGGGTGGGTAGGAGGCATGTGGGAAATCTCCATACCTTCCTTTCAGTTTTTTTCTGCACCTGAAACTGCACTAAAAAATAAATTCTTTCTGCTTCCATTCCAGACTTGGTTCCAGGTAATAGAAAAAGGTGAAAGTAAATAATCCCAATATTTCTTTATTGAGGGTGTTCCTTTCCATTCCCCACACCTAAAGAGATTTCTTTACAGAGTAGTCCACAACTTTCTTATTTGTTTTATCCTTCCATGAAACCCCAAGGTAACACCCTTCACAGATTTATATTAAGCTTTTTTAATGGAAGTTTCAAAATTCTCTCCTCTTTGAACAAAATTTTCTATAGTGTGAGTATAGTCATATGTCCATAAATTTACTCGGTGACACTTACTGGTCATACTAACGTGTATTGGCCACTACCTACTGAACATTATGCTGCATAATTTAAACATTTACCTTTAACTACATAAAATTTTAGAAGTTTGCTTTTAATCTATAGAAAGGGAATTCCCGATGGCTCATTATGAGATTTTTTTTTTTTAGCTCATTTATTCCTCATGAAAACCATGGAATGCTGGCAGACTGCTATTTTATTTTACAGATTATGAAATTGAGGCTTAGAGACATGAACTGTGTATCTTGCCCGGGGTTACATACACAGTAAGCAACAAAGCTAAAAAATGAGTGTAGCAATCGGACTCAGGAGGTCACTGGAAGAAATCCTCTGCTGCGTTATAGCAAGATGGTATATAGTGAAGTATATTTTGTGGGCGTTTTTCTTCATTTCTGAACTCCTTCCCTAGGATAATCTACTCAGAGCAGATCACCACGCAAATGAGAACCTCATCACAAACAGCAACTCAAAGGTCATCTGCGAGCTTTTAGAAGTGCCAAATCTCAGGCATCCTAATACTGAGTCTTCACCTGCATTGTAATGAGATTTCCAGGTGACTCCTAAGTCCCTTGAAGTTTGAGAAGAACTGACCTAAGGAATCTTAATTTTTTAAGACAACGAGAGGAAGCAAAACCCTTAATTCTACAGTCCAATGGGTATAAATAAATAAATAAATAAAGTGTACAAGTAATACAAATGTTCTGTAACCCCACTATATCCAGTGGAAAATAACATTTTTATATGTGATTTGGTTCTACACGAAATGAATCTTACAAACGTGTGCATCCCCTCCACCTTTTTTTCTCCCCACAAATCTCTTTAACTTATTTAGGGACTAGATATCTCTTCTATTCCAATATCCACAAGAGCGTTTCTTTGTTTGCTGTTTCACTTCCTGCAATACACGCAAAAGGTGGCCTTCCCTTTACTCCTAGAGCAGGAGGGCTTTGGATAGAATCCTTGACACGGTGACACGGAATATTTTCTCCCACTAGATGGCAGTAACAGCAATTTAATAATGCATTTTATAAAGCAATTGCCAGCTTGCCACATACAGACAATGACTCTTTGTGAGGCTTTCATGAATTGCTGGTTTTAATATAAGGAGCAAGGACTTAGTGACAAATTAGAGAACACTTTTCTCTATTGATGTCTATGTTTAAATTTCATTTTGCTTGCTTTCCAAAATTAAAAGCAGTCTTGTTTGCCCATCTCTTACCCTCATCTATAAGAATCAGCTATTAAGAATAATTTTCACTTGTAAGAGTTTGAAAAAAGCACAAGTGGTTGCTAAAATAAGATACTTTGTTAACGTAACTGTCAATAAATTATTTCATTATTCCAGTTTGTGAAGAGATTTTTTCAATGTCTTCTCTATCAAAGACTGTGCATGTATGATTTCTAAGGGCAGAAATTCAAGATTTTCATGAGAAATCACATAAAATGATATTTTATTAACTTTTCCTAATAAATTTTTAGAGATCACCACATATAAATACTGTATACTATAGAAGTTAAGCATTAGCAGAGAGGAGAAATTGGGTTTATAGTAAACAAATATCCGGATTTTATAAATGCAGTTCTATTGACACTCTATTTAGTGTTTAAATATGACTTCTTGCATGCAGAATGTTTTCACATAAATATTTAAATATTTCTTAGAGAAAGGAAGAAGTGTATTAATCAAATATAAGTTCCTTTGGGGATATAATTAAGCAACTTCATTGTAATCTTGATGCCTCCAGGGAGTAGAAAAACAATACACTTTACTATTGATCAGGCTTGTCTTGTAATGATCTATGTTAAAACTGTAAAAGCCTTAGCCCAGTTCTTCTCATACTAACTATGGTGAAGAGCCAGACTATATATATTTTTTTCCCAAATAATGATGAACTGATACTTCCAAATTCACAATAACAATAAATAACTAGAAAAGTTAAATTTAAAAAACTAACAACCCCGTTTTATAGAGTCAACAGATACAAAATAACTCTGCTAATGTTTTATAAAAATTTGTAAATGCTTACTCTTAATTTTTATACTTCAGTTTTCTAATTGGTATCATAGCATTCTCAGAAAGATCTGGCCAGCCTAGCACATTCCATGTAATCCTGCTCTAGACTGCCTCCTCGCAAGTGAGCTCCATCTACTGGGAGTTTAGTAAGATTTTAAGTAACCAAATGTAAAAACCAAGACTAGTCGGAATTTACCATTGAAAATTTCTAGGGAAGGGGCCCATTTGAAGACCAATCTGGGTGTCTTGTTTCGTCCGACAAAGGTAGACTATTTTACTTTTCTTTTCATATTTGGTTCCTTGGTTCTGGCGGCATACTACAGTAATTTTGCATTGAGGTACTAGGTCGTAGGAAGAATACTTCTATGTCACCACTGGATTTACGTGCAGCCCGAGATGGGGTCTCACAATCTGATAATCCCTGACACAGGTAGATTCTTTCCTCCCTGGGGTTCACTTGAGCCTTCACCTAACCCAACCCCTCTTCAACCCCCGACTCTTGTCCTTTTTACCCTCCCATAACCATATTCTCTTCCAGGGCCAGATCTAGACATTAAACAACACCAAGTTCTACGATGAGCAAGAAAAGCAGAGCCCTTGTTTCTGCCTGCACAATGTGACAGCTTCTAGAAGTCGGCCGAACTGTGTACACTTTGGTAGCCGGATGAAAGGCCAACAGCTCTCTATGGCAACATCTTTCAGAAGGCACTTTTGTGCTAGGCTGATGGCAAATGGGCTTGAATGCATGTTTTTATTTGTGAGGTTTCAGTTTTGTCGGGACATTGTCATATTAGCTTTCTAAAGACTGGTAATTTAATTTTAAGATCATTCCACAAAGATTTGTGAAAGCATATCTAGATCAATATTGATACATACAGTTTGGAGGTGCTTGGTGTATGTGAAATTAACTTTCGTGACGTAGGTTTCACATTTAAGATCCAAAATGAGTTTGGTGTCGGCTTTTATTAATCCATATATGTCAGCTAAGACTAGACTGAATTTCAGCATTAGAAGAGTTCAAAGTTGTCCTTAGATATGCAAATTCATTTATCATTAAATTGGAAATGTTTACTAAAAGACAATCAGTCATGAGGTGAGACTCTTCCAAAATATTACTAATACCTTTTATGATTTTAAACACTTTATTCTTCTACTTTAGTATACAAAATATGGGATATGTTGAAATTATCCAGTTCATTTACACACAAGACTGTTGAAATTTCCAAGGTATATAAATTGGGTTGTCCAACCTAGATCTGAAAACTGGGACATTTTGTGTATACTATTTCTTCATTCACTTAATAGTCTGCTTTTGTTTATTTTGTTACTACATTAAACATGTATGTTATAAATATCAATCAGTATTTGAAACTCAACTTAAAATTAGCACTATTTGTCATTCTGTCATGCTACAAAGAAAACAGCAGTCCCTTCCCCCTCAAAAAAACACAAAATACACACACACGCTCAAAATAAAAAAAACCACTGATTTGTGTACCAAATAAGCCCTGTGTTATAGAGCAGTCCTCAGGAAACTAAAGAAGCAATAAGTCGAAAAACAACTTAAAAAGAACAGTTTTCAATAATATGCCCCTCTCTCTGTACCAAGGCATGGATTTCAGAGAGCGTGGTTACTGTGATGCAAGGTTGTGTAGACATATGTACTATTCCTAGCAACGGAGACTGAAGCACTGAAAAAAATTCATACAAAATAATAATACACAGAAAAGTCATATCTAAGGATTAGCTAGAGCTTTAAAAAGTCAACCTAAAATGAATATATATATATATATATATATATATATATATATTTGAGGATCAGATTTTCATACGAATGTGGGGAGCTTGATTAGACCTCAATTTTAAAAATGTAAATAGAGGGGCACCTAGGTGCCTCAGTGGGTTAAACCTCTCCCTTCAGCTCAGGTCATGATCTCAGCATCCTGGGATGAACCCTGCATAAGGCTCTCTGCTAGGCAGGGTGCCTACTTCCCTGCCTCTCTGTCTACTTGTGATCTCTCTCTCTGTCAAATAAATAAATAAAATATTTTTAAAAACGTAAATAGAAATGCAAAAGTAGGTTTATTTTAGCTGTTAGTTTTCTTTAAATTAGGTTATAATTATAATTTATGCCACAACTTGAGAATGAATAAAGCAGTGGATGTTACACATATTCTTCTTAAATGATTCTATGTAGTATTGCACACCCCCAAATCCTTAATGGTTGATTTTAGCAAGGGAAGAGGGTCATATTTGTAAAAGCATTTGAGGGGACCATCATTCTTCCTAAGGGCATCGCTTTTCCTTACGCCTTTTGATAATGTTAATGATGATGATGATAATGATGACAAAGAGGATGAAGATAATAGTATTTACAGGAAACTCACTATGTGCCTGTATTGTTTGAAAGATCCTACACACAGACTATTCTGTTGTGAAGATTAAATAGATTATAAATCAAACATCATATATTCAAATCATTCTATTGAAAATCACTTACAGGAGGGGCATCTGGGTGGCTCAGTCAGTTGAGTGTCTGCCTCTGTCTCAGGTCATGATCCCAAGATTATGATTCCAGGATCCTGGGATCAAGCCGCATGTCAGGCTCCCCGTACAGCAGGGAGCCTACTTCTCCCTTTCCTTCCTGCTCCTGCTCTCTCTCGCTATCTCTATTGCCATCTCTGTCTCTCTCGCTTTCTTAAATAAATAAATCTTTTAACAAAGGTAAATAAGGGCACCTATTGGATACAAGTCCAGTCTTCTGAAGTACTACTGTAAGTATTTTAAGTACTGTAAGTATTGTAAGTGCTGTAAGTATTGTATTGTAAGTACTGTAAATATTGTAAGTATTGTATTATAAGTACTGTAAGTATTGTAAGTATTCAACTGATCTTCCACTTTTCTCTCAGGCTGTTCTTTACACAACAAAGTGAACTCTTAAAACTCAAAATCAGTTGGTATCTTGGATCAATAACCTATGATGGATGCCTTCCCATTTGACTTAGAAAAAAAAAGTCTAATATTCTGAACATGGCCAAGAAGAGCTTATATGACCTCACCCCACCCTACTGGCCACTTCAGTATTACCAAATATGCCAGGTACCCTCTCCTTGGAAACTCAACTCGGGTTCTTCACCTTGCCAGGATATGCCTTCCTAGAGATTAGTGCATAGCGGGTCACTTCTCAGATGAGAAGTGACACTCAGAAAAGCCTTTCCCAAACTAAGATAGATGATACTCTTCCCCTAATTTACCACTTGATTTTATTTTATTCCACACTATTCATCACTATCAAAAATAGTATGACATTTTTTATTTATTTTGTTGTCGGTTAATGTCCACCTTTCCTCTTCCCCATCACCACCACCAGAATGTAAAAGCCTCACTTGTCAGGACTTGTGTTCACTATGTACATAGTGAACACAGCAAATGTTTAATAAATAGTGGTAGATATTGAGTAATTCTTGAATTGGATCATTGAATCTTTCCTGTCAATTTTCTCTTCATGCATTAAGTAGGCTAAAACTGCCTGATCCCCAATTTTAACTCCTAATGTAGGCTCAATGCTAAAACTACATACCCTCACACAGAGACTTCAAACTTGTGAACTTGAAAACCTTTTTAAAAGCAATGGGCAGAAGATATGAACAGACACTACTCCAAAGAAGACATACAAATGGCTAAAAGACACATGAAAAAATGTTCATCATCATTAGCCATCAGGGAGATTCAAATCAAAACTACATTGAGATACCACCTTACACCAGTTAGAATGGCCAAAAGGAACAAGACAGTAAACAACAAGTTTTGGAGAAGATGTAGAGAAACTGCTTACACTGTTGGTGGGCATGCAAGATGGTGCAGCCACTTTGGAAAAAAGTGTGGAGATTCCTTAAGAAATTGAAAATAGAGCTTCCCTATGGCCCTGTGATTGCACAACTGGGTATTTACCCCCAAGATACAGATGTAGTGAAAAGAAGAGCCACCTGTACCCCAATGTTCATAACAAGAATGGCCACAGTTGCCAAACTGTGGAAAGAACCAACATGCCCTTCAACGGACAAATGGATAAAGAAGATATGGTCCATATATACAATGAAGTATTATGCCTCCATCAGAAAGGATGAATACCCAACTTTTATATCAACAAGTATGGGACTGGAAGAGATTATGCTGAGTGAAACAAGTCAAGCAGAGACAGTCAATTGTATGTTTTCACTTACTTGCGGAGCATGAGGAATAACATGGAGGACATTGGGAGATGGAGAGGAGAAGTGAGATGTGGGAATCAGAGGGGGAGACAAATCATGAGAGACTGTGGACTCTGAGAAACAAACTGAGGATTTTAGAGGGAAGGGGTATAAGGGTTGGGTGAGGACGGTGGTGGGTTTTAAGGAGGACACGTATTGCATGGAGCACTGGGTGTGGTGCATGAACAATGAATTTTGGAACACTGAAAAAAATTAAATTAAATTAAATTTTTTATAAAAAGAAGACATTTGTAACACATAAAGGTGGGAAAGATTAGTGACCAGATTATATAATGAGGTTTAAAACTAATTATTTTAAAAATCCACTTTTTAAAAATGATGAAAGATGCAATTTAGACAGATGGAAATCTGCATGCTCAGTAAAGATAGAAAAGAAGTACTCAAGCTGAATAGAAACAGGAAAATTAAGGCCATGATGGGGTTCATTCTCAGGCACAACAGATTGGAAAATTTTTAAAAGTCTGGTAATACTGAGTATCGGTGATGATGTGGGCCAAAGAGAATTTTCATAATTGTTTCATTAAAAGTGGAAGCTGGTACAAAAAAATAAAAAATAAAAAATAAGAAAATGAAAGCATGATCTAGCTTTGTCATCCTGTTGTGTTAAAATATACATTTTATAAAATAAAAAGATTGTATAGTCAAAAGTCAGATGCACCTATCAGTATGTAAGATATATCATATTATATATATATATATTCTATATATAGATATTATATATAGAATATATAAATATATAATAGATATATCAGTATATATGTAATATATTTAAATAATGAATATTACATTATAACACTTTATATAATATACATGTATAGCTTTCTGATGACCAATACCATTGTAAACAAATTGTTTAATATTGTCATTAATGAATGTTATTTACCCTCAAATATGATTTTACTATGTTTATTTTCCTCAAATTAAGTTCATTTGTAAAAGTCTATGGCTTAATTTATGTTTTCTCTTTTCATGCTGCCTAATCTTAAAAGAGAATCCTGAATACTTTCACCACTAAAGATAGTAAAACAGCAAATCCATCCTCTAATTCATTCCTTTCTACTGAAACACAATTTTATAATGTGATTCTTTTTTCATCAAACACAGTGTCGGAAGAATGCAACCATTACCTTGCAGCAAAGTAGCATGTGTTCTACTGTAAGGATCAGATATTGTTGGGGATGGATGACAATACATCACAGATAGAGGAGTACAAGAACTCATGTTTACTGAATTATTATCCACTTCATAAATCTTGATATCTGTTCTAACATAGGACTCAGAGTCCTTTTCATGACTATTGGAGCTGGAATGAAAATTTGCCTGAGATGTGCCATTCATGGCAATGGTGGTACTTTCTAATTTATGGCTGTAATAGACAAAGGTCAGTGAATAACCAGATTTTTATTTTCTTTAATTAAAAGTTAGTGTGGCAAAGTATGGCGTACTGTGCATATTAACCTGAAGGGATAGCTATAAAAAACAAACCGAAGAGTTATGCTCTTGGTATTTTGTTTATAAAGACAAACATCAAAAGCAAAAATACCTCTTCCTGACAAAAGAGATGTAAAAATATGCATCTGTGCTTTCTGAGGTGGGAGAAACTCATGGGAGTGAGTAGAGCGGCGCCTGGTGTCCGTGGACATGGTCTACCTCAGGGAAGGGGATGGACACCAAGAGGAGGAAAAGGTTAGGAACTTTCTCTTTACAGGAATCTGTTGTGAGTTTTACAACATATTGCTTTTATAAATGACATATCAATATAATTACATATATTTAAATATTTGTATATACTTATAGAATTTACTTATATGTGCTTACATAATTTATTTAAATATATTACATATTATTATATACTCATATGGTATATTATTACATAGTTCTAAGACCTGTAATGATATATTACTATCTAACCACTTATTCTCTATGTATGTATGTATTTGTGGGTTGCAACACACACATATGTATTTTTAAATTCACCAGTTGTTTTGAATTTGACATTGTTTTTCTGTGTTTTATGACCAAGGCTTTGTTAAGTGCATTTTTGGGTAGAAATCTTATAAACAGAAAAGTCTATTTTCATGCCAGAAGAGGAAGTAAATCTGCTACATTAAAACAATACTTTATTAAAGTGTTGGTTAATAATTTAGCCAGAGCAGATATTTTAAATTATTCTAATGAAAAATGACCAAAAGTAAAATATTCTTCCAGTCTGTTGTGTAGGATGTATGTCCATTTGAGAAGAAAACATGTGGATGATCAAAATAGTTTATTATAAATATGAAATGTAGTAAGATTCATGGTTTGAAAGAGCAATGGCAATATTTAAATATGAAATGTTAGTGTATGATGTTGGATCATCTAACTCTAGTAAGGAAAGAAGGCTTCTTATCATACCTATCTCATTTGGTGTAATAAGTAGATGTTCTGACTGATAAAAGTTTAAATCCAACATAAACATTAATTATTTGCAGCACAGCAGAAGATATTATTGTTGCTCTAAAAAACAGTTAAGTTCATAAGCCTTTGCTCCAAAAGGAAAGATTGTTTCAGTGGGGAAAAAAGGATATTGAATTAGAAGGGAAATACTTTGTTGACTTTTCTCAAAAATAGGACTGGACTACAGCCTGCCAAATCCAAAAATTATTGACTAGCAGAGTTTAGTTAAAAATATTTTGGCTTCATATAAAAATATACTTTGAGGTCTAGGGGTTTTTGCTCACATTCTATGGCTGACACTACTGTACAAAATTAGAAGGGAAAAAATTGCCAAATACGCTGTCATACATTTTAGTACAACATTAAAATGATAAGTCTTTCAAATGATTAAGACTTACTGCTTTGTCTGCGTCATCTCTTTACAGGGCCATTGTAATCCTCGATAGCCTGAAAGGAAAAGGAATGAATCAAGACGTGGTCATCATTAAAAATTTCCATACTTTGCTAAGAGTAGAACTTTAATGTTCTTACAAAAAGAAAAAGATAAGTAGTGAGGTAATAGATGTATTAATTAACTCTGTAGGGAGAATCCTTCTCTACTCGGTATGTATGTCGAATCACCACAATGTACACTTTAAATCTCTCACAATTTCATACATAGTTATACTTCAATAAAGCTGAAATGTATAAAGAAAGTCCTGAACTAACACACATCCAAAATGTTCATTTTACATTTATTCAAAGAGAGATCTTAAAATAAAGCATCCTCATTAAGATGAGATGTCTAAAGAATTTGCATATTTCACTATAAATTCTGTCAGCTGGAACCACTTTTCCTATAATAAAAATAGTCATTCTCTTGGGACCCCTAAAAAGTATTGTACCATAATAGGATCATTAATATCAATAAATTACTTTGCTTGGAATAATCAATCCAACTCACTGTATGTGTGCTTTCTAAATTTGGAAATATATGACTTCCAAAAATAAAAATTCACAGGAATCAAAATTAATAAAAATATTAAAACAGGTCCAGCCAAACTTAAGTTTACATATATTAACTATGAAGACAAATTGTCCTCCTATTGTTATTGTTATTTTTTATAAAATATCATAAATTAACGTTAGAGACAAAAGGTTGTCACGTGGGTAAACACATGAAATACCACCAATTAATTTTTAAACATGTGTAAGTTTATAAACATAATTTTTTGAATTATAGGGATTATTAGTGGAATGATTTTTTAAAGTTTTATTTTAAAGTGTTAATATTAAAATACATTATCATAAATTACACCTACTATCTCTAATTTTAATACTAAAGACACTACTCCAGGTTTTTAAGAAATATTTTTAAATCAGTCTTTTTATATACTTTACATACAATGAATTTCCTTACCTATCTTATTTGTTGTCAAAAGCATTCAGAAATTAATTTATATATAAAAGTAACTAAGAGAATTTGAAATGAGGTGAGGATTTGAAGAAACATACTGACTGATGAGGTTTTACAAATTATACTCCAACTCTGTGAGAGAGAATCTACAAATATTAACAAAATGATTGATGGGCTGGTCCAGTTTTTCAAACAGCAGAATATTCATGTAGGCTGTAGAAAGAATGTTTTCCTTCATTGACGTAGTTCATTCACAGTTGGCATAATGTTTGGAAACAAAACCATTGAGGAAGGCTAGTATCCTTTCCAGACCATGAAAATGCATAAAGAGGACAACAGAATCTAAGTTTCTAACCCAAATTTTCAAGATTTTCATTTTAAGCTGACATAGTCTCTCCCTTTCCCTCCCTCTCTTTCTCTGTGTTTTTTTAAATTTTTTGGCTTTAAAAAAATCCCTACACAGTATATAAACAGTTCAACAATATTTTTGTTTGTTTGTTTAAGAAGTACAGCTAGTTATTTATCTATTTAATACTAAAGTGAGTACAGAAATATGGAGAACTTTATGAAGTCCAATGTAAACTATTAAAAATCAAGTACTATTATATTTACATTTGTGAAGTAAAATAATGTATGGCCAGTTTTATGGTTTTCACACTCGTTGTAGAACATAAAGGTAAGTAAACAAAGATCTAAAATTAATTCTGTTAGTGCCTATAATTTAGTTTAAAATACTCCAGTAGGTACAGTATGAAGTACATTAGTTTACCTTTAACTTACAAACTAGAAAAAACATTAAGATTTAAAGAATTCTAGCCAAGGACTTACTCTCTAGGTTATTTAGGATTTCAAGTTTCTTAATCAATAGTTTGAATTCCAGGGGCAACAATGACGAATGTTTTGAGTTTGCAAATATTGCTCTGTGAAATTATATACGGGATAGGGTGGTTGATAATTTACAAAGAATGTGACACTTTTTCGTTGGTGAGACAAGTGGGCTCCAAGATATGTGATTGGCTAGAAATACAGGGCAATCGTCTCTTCACTCCAGGAACACATGTACAAATCCTAGTAGAAGGCCAAGAGACTAACATCTTTGACACCTGAGATTTGGAATTCTTTAATTTGTCGCCCACTCCCCAATTAAGATGGCGCCTCCTTTGCCTTGTGCTACCAGATGGCTCGTTGCTCCTGTCCATGAAATACTGTTGTGTTGGCTCAGCAGTGTGCCTTTTTTACATGTAGCATGCTGAAAAGGACAGAGGACAGAGACTGCCCCAGATTATTAGAATGGGCCATTTGGTGGATTTTATAACTTATTGTTAGAAACAGTTTGTATGTTCACAGAACTTGGTCTGTAACTTATCTGGTTTTGTTTGTTTGTTTGTTTGTTTGTTTAAGAAACTACCTGGTAGGAAAGTTGTAAGAGAAGAGACATATAGTGTCTACCTATCTTTTATTGTCAAGATGAAAATATGGACAGAAATCCCTGAAAACTGTTGAAAAAAAAACAAAAACAAATTATCTTCAGTCAGATCACAGTATTCATCTATGGACTGGAAGATAACTCAGGTCCAGTTTTGCTACAGAAAATAGGTTGTGCTACAATAATAACCAATCTCCATTCTAGTGGCTCAAAATTACAAAGGTGTATTTGTCACTCATGCTAAATGTGTATTACAGATTGGCAGAGAAGCTCTGCTAATCATAGTAACTCAGGTAAATAGAAAAACAGGGTAGCCTCCATCTCAATTGCAGAGAAAGACACAGGAAAGGGGAAGGAACACTGGTGATTAAATGTGCTGACCCCAAGTATAATACTTATTGGCCTCAACTCCTTTATTGGCTCACTTAAATCACAAGAAGACTAAGAAATGCATTACAATTCTATCATGTGCCCAGAACAGGGGAGAATCAGAAATACTTAGCAAACTTCGTAATTATCAGGGCAATTCAGTGTCTAAAATTGAAACTGAGTTTTTCTGTTTGAATATATCCTAAAGCTGCACCTTTTGGGGAAAAAGAAAAGATGATTAAATTTGACTTTGCTATTGAGTTCCTTAATTAAAGACCAAAATCTTTCTGACTGAAATAAATTCTGTTCTAATAAAAGTAATCTAGAAATATGAGTGGGCAGGTTTAACTATGTACATGATATAAACAGTCATTAAAATTTTTTTGCAAGGGGGGATTCTTAAAAAGGATAAAAAGACTATACATTGTACTTACACACTATAGCAGGAGTGGCCAAATCTTTAGGTGCATGCTGGTAACAAGGAGTATTTGTTGTAACGTGGATATTCTTGAACCTTGGGCCAATATTATTATTTAATAGAACTAGTATTTAAGTTCAGGATTCTACATTTTAAAATACACCCATTTAATTCTGATGCAGACAGTTCTGGGTCCTGGAACCAGATTTTGAGAAGTGATGGTTAGAGCTAACTGGTTAGCTCTTAACTGGTTCCAAGAAGCAAAAAGCATAAGCATGGAATTGAATTGGGGGAAGAGTGAGTAGGGCTTTAATCAATTCATGGCATATGGGGCGCCTGGGTAGCTCAGTGGGTTAAGCCGCTGCCTTCGGCTCAGGTCATGATCTCAGGGTCCTGGGATCGAGTCCCGCATCGGGCTCTCTGCTCAGCAGGGAGCCTGCTTCCTCCTCTCTCTCTCTGCCTGCCTCTCCATCTACTTGTGATTTCTCTCTGTCAAATAAATAAATAAAATCTTAAAAAAAAAAAATCAATTCATGGCATATGAATTTACTTAGTTGCCTAAATTATATTATAAAACAATGGAAGAAGAGAACATCTGACTCAGCAGTCTCAAGATGAAATAGCCATGCATTGATATTTCTTCTCTGATTTGCAGGAGTCTTTTGAATAACTAATATGTGATTAATCTCCATGTAAATTATGAAGCACAGGAGCATACCATTTTCTTTACAGACAATTCCCAAATTGGTATTTCTAGTCCAGACTCCTCTCCTGAGTGCCAAACTCAAATACCCCACTTTTGACATGAAATCTCCATTTGGACAGACCTAAGAGACATCTCAATCTTCACATCTACAAAACCAGATTCTTGACACTTGCCTCCCAAACTGCTCCACCCAAAGCCATTTCCAACTCAGTCAGTGACAACTGTTCTTTCAGTTACTCAGGTCAAGAACCAGGAAGCCAAAAAAAAAAAAAAAAAAGAACCAGGAAGCCATCTTTGATGCATCATTTTCTCAACCATTTTCCAATCATTTTCTCAACCATTGTTGGTTGCATCATTTTCTCAACCATTTTTCAATCAGTCAGCAAAGCCCCTCAGTGATGTCTTTGGAGATGCCTTCCAGAATCGGACAACTACTTGTTGTCTCCTGCACTACCACCCTTGTTTAATCGAAGCCACCACCACCTCTCAGCTGAACTGTTGTAATAACCTCCTAGTGTTCTCCTCTAAGATGTGCTGATAAATGTTTATTGATAACTTTATTTATAAGTAATATATACTGATAATGCTATGAAAGAAAGAAAAGGAAGGAGAGAAAGAAAACAAAGAAGGGAAAGAAGAAGGGGAGGAGGGTTGAAGGAAGGAAGGAACGAAGGAGAGTAAGCAAAGACAAAATGAAGAAGGGGCAGAGAGAGAGAAGAAATCTGTGATTGACGGTTTTTGCAATCTTGCATGGTATAAAGGCTCCCACCATGACTCACTGAAAGTGATATGACTATGTGTCCTACAAGAGATGAGCACAGTGACTTTTGGGGAGCCAGAGGGAATACGTTCTAGCGTGTCACAGGTTCTCCCTTTCATACTTCCCAGTGGATCTTCTTCACCTTAAGGCTGCAAGAGTGACCTGAGTCTGAAGACATCTCTCCTCAGCCCAAAGCCTTCCAGAGACTTGCCGCTTCATTCAGAGTAAAGTCTCACATCTTAACACAGACTCACTCTGAAGCCTGCACTAGATAGGACCCAGGACCCCTGTGCTCTGTGATCCCAGCATCTCCTAGTCTTGCCTGGCCCATTGCCCTCCAGGCCCAGGGATTCTTCCTCACTTGACCTTAAAAATAGCAAGCATGCCCCCACTTTAGGGCCTGTGCACTTTCAGTTCTCTCTGCTCAAAATACTTTTTCCTGAGATATGTCCCTCCCTTACTTCCTTCTGGTCTTTGAATAAACAGCACCTAATCGGGGCCCCTGCCCTGAATATCTGACATAGAATGGCATAACCATCTTCCCTCTTTAGTCTCTCAGCTTGCTTTATTCTTTATAGCACCTTTTACCACCTGATGTTTATACATATAGATAGATATTATTATCAATATTTATTACTGCCTGTTTCCTTAAGGGCTCACATATCAGTTCAGTTCCTGTTTTCATATCTCCAGTTCCAATGGCACTGTCTGTCCCATAATGAACTAATAAAATTGTATTGACTAAAGAGACATATAAGCAAATAAATGAAGAAGGTAATTTTAGTCTTGACAAGTGCCATAAGGCAAATAAAGGAGGATGGTGAGGGATCCCATGGGGGGTGCAGTAGCCAGTGGGTGGCAGCAATCTCAAGAGAGGATATTTAAGCTAAAGTTAGAACAACAGTATAATTAGTACAGCCCCAGGTGCCCCAAAAGGGAGTTCTTATAATTGGAAAGAACTTTGTCCTTTCAAGGTTTATGATTTTCAGATTTATTTACTACTTTATGTCTCACAATGACTCGAAAATAGGCAGAGTTTATTATTATTATCATCCCATCATTAAGAAAAAGTGCCTAAGACTCACAGAGATGAATGCCTTCTCTAAGGTCAACAGACTACAGACTAGCAAGTTACTGAACAAGGATTACCTAGCAGCCAGATGTCCTCACAGGGACCATTATACTGTACTCAGTATGCTATGCCACCTTGATTAAAAAAAAAAGTTTAAATTCCAATTGACTTGAATTAAAGGTTGACTTTGAATGCATGGCAGAAAGGCCAAGAGTAACATTAACCTTCAAAGATTCCTTGTGTCCCCTCTACTGAGTACAGACTCCTGAAGCTGGTATCCAAGGCCATCATTTGTGACTCCAGTGGGAATTTCCACCTTTTCCTCACACATACTTTAAGAAAAATTTTAAAACCTTCTTGCTCTTGCCAGATCACTTGCCCAAGTCACTCACCATGAATAAAAGAGAGGAAAACATATGACTTATTCCACCTACAACTTCCATCCTTTCCTTCACCTCCTCTCTTTCTGTCCAGTTTAGCCATCTTTAAGAAGTTTCTGCAAAGCCCTCAAATCAGCTGTGGGGTTTTTTTGTTTGTTTGTTTGTTTGTTTTTTTCACTTTTCAAGCATTACACCAGTAATAGCCTGCCTTGTACTACAGTTACTAGAAAAATTATGAAATGCCCATCCCTTAAATAGAATAAAACTGAGGTGACAAAAGGGACTGCCCTTTCTGTCACTTCTTCAATTTTATATTCCTTTTGTGGGAAATCTGCCATATATTGGGGAACCAGTGAATATTTGTAGAACTGGATAAAACCAATTTTAAAAATGTAGCCTTCAAATTAATGATTTCAACACTCTTGAAGGCAGAAGGAAAGATATGAGAGGTACAGAGCACAGAGTGAAATCAATAGAAAAAATTATATGAGAGAATGAAGAAAAGTAGAAGTGAGTAAAAGAAGTGAATCATATTTTCAAAAACTGGCACAATGCATGGGGCACAGAAGCTTACTCAACAAATACTTGCTGAATGAATGAACAAAAAGAGGGTAAATGAGAACAAAAAACTATTGAAAGATAACCTTAAAATTGGGTCCATCATTTCAAGCTAAATGGGCAAACACCAACGGAAATTAGGGCATCAAATACACTATTGAAAGGATAAGAGGAAATATCTGTATTACCTCCTCGCATACCCTTTTGTTAGAAAGCATTTTTCTTTTTTTTTTTTTAATATTTTATTTATTTATTTGACAGACAGAGATCACAACTAGGCAGAGAGGCAGGCAGAAAGAGAGGAAGGAAAGCAGGCTCTCCGCTGAGCAGAGAGCCCAATGCGGGGCTCGATCCTATGATCCTGGGATCATGACCTGAGCCGAAGGCAGAGGCTTTAACCCACTGAGCCACCCAGGCGCCCCTAGAAAGCATTTTTCTAATTAATTTAATTTGAAACACAGAAAGTTCCATGAAGAGGCAGGAGAAATATGATTCCACCCATTTTATAGGTAAAGAACAAGGTTGAAAGGTCTCTAGCTCAAGATCAGAACTGAGGACAAAGTCAAAACCTGAACCCCTTAGTTATCTAACTCTTTGACATTCTGTGCTCCACAGACCAGTAGCATTTGTCACCCTGAGGTCTCATCAGAAATGCAAAATCTTAGACTCCACCTGAGATGCCTGAGTCAGAATCAGAATATTAACATCTCTAGATAATATCTTAAATATCCAACTTAACTGTTTATGTGATACAAAACTGGAAAATCTGTCTGCTTTCATAGACAGACGGGTAGATAGAGCGTGGTATATGAATTATACCATGATATGATACCATATATGATATCACATATATGCTATAGATAAGATTTATAGGTATATATGTACACACATGTATTGCTATACATATATATACACACATATATATAGTAATAGAAGAAACATCACATAGATATATTACTTTAATAATATTGAATATTATTATAAATATATTATGACAAATATTCAATATGATTAAATGATAATATGATGTATGTAAGATATATGATAATAAATATAAATTAGAAAGAAACATAGTTTGGGTCCATGGATTAGAAAGAAACATAGTTTGGGTCCTCTAAAAGAAAGGAAATATTTAAAGGAATGAGCCTCTTTTTAATGAAAGCATAATTGAACAGCTTGCTGGACATATTAAGGATTCAATCACGTCTTTGAGAAAAAAAAAAGAATGCAAAAGGGAACACAAATATAGCAATATATTTGTAACATAGCAAGCACAATAGTTGGCATCCATCTATAAAAACAAAATACTGAGAGAAGCTAACATCAGAAAGTTCTTACACACACACACACACACACATACACACTCATATACACACACACAAAATAGTTGAGTAGAATGGATTTGATGTTCAACCAAAATAACAAGACTGTGGCATGCAAATCAAGGGATATTTCTTTTGGTGATCTTTTGTTAGTAATAACAAACAACAATTTTTGAAAAGCAAGGCAATAATGGAGTCTAAACATGGCTTATTATAAACACATGTACACCTCCTGCTTTAGATAAAAGAAAGAGCTGCGGTAGGAAGTTCATTTCCCCTTTCAGAAGGGTTAGGGATTGTTTTTACTCTGCATTTTTTTTTTAAGGTTGAGACAAAACATTTCTTAAAAAGTGGTTGAAAGTTCAGAGCTAAGTTTTATATTCAGTACTAGAGCTTTTAGTGTGAAGATTCTGCATATATTTTTCAATTTGTCCATTGCCATCTATTTTATTATTATTTTACCTTGGTAAAAATGTAAACAGAACAGATGGGTAGAGAAAATGAGTGGGTAAGGTCGACAAAAAGGCAGGAAACAAAGCTGTTCCTGAGAGAAGAGAAATACTTACAAAAGAGAGGATAGTTGAGCTAGGTCCAGAAAGTTGAATTAACTTTTCCAGAAAGAAAATAAAAAAGAAATTCTGTGTTATCAAAAGGCAAGATAGATTCTTTAAAAAAAAAATGTTAAAGGTCTATTTTCATCTCTAAAATAAAAAAAATTAGTACTTATAAATGTATAAATATAGTAGGGCTTATAAATTATCTATCAAAAATCAAAAGTATTTTCACTAAAGACCTTACATCAAATAGTCATTTAAAAACCCTTCATGTGTAAGTCTCTTGCATTAATGTTATTTTCAAATTGTGAAGTACTATTTGAAAGAAAGACAAGTTCCAAATTATGTGGCATAGAGAAGAGAATTTTCCAAGGCTAAAATTTTGTATTATGCTCAAGATGGTTGATATAATGAGAAAGCAAAACCTTCAACAAATTTTGATTGGCTTCAGAGTTCTCAGAAACATAATATTAGTATATTCAAATAATTGACCATTTGACATTATCATTAGATAATGTCAATGCAATACAATGCAATGCAATGATATGCAATACAAATGTATAAATTACTTCAAAATACCTCAACTCGGGTTTTTTTCTTTTATTTCTTTTCAGTGTTCCAGAATTCGTTGTTTATGCACCACACCCAGTGCTCCATGCAATACGTGCCCTCTATAATACCCACCACCAGGCTCACCTAACTCCCCACTCTCCTCCCCTCCAAAACCCACAGTTTGTTTCTCAGAGTCCACAGTCGCTCACCTCGGTTTTATAAAAATTCACTGATAATGAAATGAGTCAAAGTTAGAGACCCATTTAAAAGATGCCCAGAAATTTTCAGAACCCTGTAGTCACTCACTTAAAAATTAACTATATATGTCAGAGTATATAAACACTTTGTTAGAAAAGAGATAAAGGAATAAACAGAGATATTTATTTAGGTAAATTAGAAAAGTCAGGAAGATAAATTATTTGAATTCCTGATATAAAAGCTAAATATTTAAGGAAAATTTACAGTGTCTAATATTTTCCACAACTCTCCCTCTCTTTCTTATCTGCATAATTTTATATAATATACTAATTTAATATAATTAATTTAAATAGTTTTGAATTTTAGACAGATTTAATAGAAAACTTCTAAACTTATTGACTTGTTAGTGGTTATAATTTACCTACAAAGATGGATTCAGAGGGGAAATTAGGCAATAGTGTGCCTGTGGATATTTAACAACAGCTTCTAAAAAGAAGATTAAGAAGGCCTTGATTTTGCAGTATTGGTCAATTTCTATGGTGCAAATACTTCCGCTATATCCGAATTCAAGCTAAGAGAAGGGTATCTCTTTAAGATGGAATTTAGAAAGGAATTGTTACCATGAGTTCCTCCAAGATCGTTTTAGCTAAGCTAGCTTCAGCACATCATTGAAATTAGGTCATATTAAATTAATAAATATTACATGGGGAAGTTGATTAAATATATACATACATACAAGCTAATAAGTATTCATGAAAAAATTAAATAGCTTTGGAAAATATGCCCCTCTTAGGGATACACTATATACATTATTTTTTTTTATTGCCTGAGAATTTTTGCATATGAGCAATCCATTTAACATTTTTTAATGTATCATCTCTCACACATATTTGCTTCCAGGATTTTTTTCCCCCCAAAACACCTAAGTAACATCTTTTAGATAATAGTGTTTTTTAGAATCTCATCTGGGAAATGTGGCTCTGGTTATACGCTTCTAGTCTCACTGGACTCATTGCAGGCATTCAATAATCACAGATCACTAACAAAAACTACTCATTTGTGTAGAAAGATCATAACAAAAAGGTGAAAAAAAAAGATACATGAGTAAGTAGAGGAGATTCTGTCCTGTCTTTTATGGGGCTGGATATTTTTAGTTAATTGTTTCATTAGTGCAATTGCAGGTTTATTAATTTGTTAGAGAGGTATTTTATTGAGCATCTACTATATTTAAAGCACTATCAGACACTAAACCACTGGAAAATTTCAGTCTTTTTATTTTAATTGCTCCATTAGGTAAGGCAAATTTAGTTTTTCTTTTTTTTTCTTTTTTGACTTTGCAGTAAAGAAGGCAAAATATATTAATTGTTCTAAAATTTAATTCTAAAGAATATTTAAATCCAACACACCTTGTCATATCAGTAGAGTTTTTGTTGCAAACTCCATGTAGTATGGACACATTACTGAGCTATTAAATACTTCAGATATAATCTTTTTTAAGGAAAGAAGCTGTCATTTCGCCCCTAAATACTCAGTATGAAGTGTCCTATCTGCATATTAATGTGTTAAAACAGTGGTGTTTAAATAACTATCAATCTGATTCTATGACAATGTCTCCAAGTGTTTACATATATCCACATTTAGCAAGTTAGAGTAATTTATGTTCATACATGAATATTCATAAAACTGAGTATGTTTTGAAAAACAAAAGAGCAAGACTAATGGCTAAATGTTAACTGAAAAAAAAAAAAAAAGCCAGCTATCTATTTTGCAACAGATTTCAAGCAAAATTACAATTTACGAGTTATCATGAAATATGTAAACCTTAGTGCATTTGCTTTTGTTTTGCTTTCCTTTGGAGAATTGACAGGTGAAATTTTCCACTGAAGAAATAACTGGCACTTGACCTTTGCCAGCAAGTATGATCTGTTGTTATATCAAAGAAACTCTGATGTCGAATTATCTTAGCAGTAAGCAAATTATTTAAAAAAAAAAAAAACTACAACATCCTTTAGATAATAGGTCTATTATTTATAACAGCATATGCATTACTATAGTAAAATAGTGACACTGCAGTAGTTCATTTTTTTACCCCACATGCTTTTCTCACCATCCAAGCACAGACATTAATGTATCTCAATACATCGAAAGAAACAAAACCGTATGCATATGTTTAGTCATGAACCTAGCTCACAACACGGCATCGGTATGGAGGAACACGTCAGAAAATTATGTCTTATTTCTCAATTGAGACTATAAAATTCTGGCTATCCTGGTCACCAACCCTAATTGCCTTTGTAAAGCTACAAGATAATTTTCCTCCAAGGTTAAGTATTTTTAGAATGAATATCTCCACACCAGCAGACCATACAGGGCTCATTTATAGTAATACACAAAGCTTCTGGAAAATAAATCTAACGAAAGTTGTTTTATGTCTTTTGCACTTTGAAGCTTTCCTTCTTTTCTCGTCCTCTAATTTTTACAATGTATTTGCAAACAAAAATTGCTCAAAGGATAGATTGCATGGAAGATCTATAGTTAACTGTACGTCATTGGAAGGTAACAAACGTGAGTTCTTCTAGTATTTAGTTATGATACATTGTTACGGGGCTAGTTTACCTACGTTAATTATTCACAGATCTGCACTTTATGTAGTTATTATAGTAGAACTAGCCTCAATAATGCCAAATATGCTATACTTTATATTTGTTAACTTTTTATTCAAGTAGCATCAGCTGCTAGAATGTCACATCACAAGATTTCAACTTTACAATTAAATAACCCGCAGAAAGGGGGAAAAAAACTTTTTTATTTGAATCTACAGACTCGTTGAAGTAGCATGCAATGAATAAAATATAAAGGCATGAATTAGAAACAGAACTATTATCGGAGGCCAATGATTTTGACATAGATTTGAATTTTGAGTATTACAAAAGGCAGAGGAAACCCCACACTTGCTTAGAACAGTAATACGACACCAGAGAACTTTCTCACCAAATGTCCTAGCCCTCCTCATGAGATCTAACCACAGAAATGAACATAAACATGGGAAAAGCCAGGGCAGCAAATCAAAGAGGATCCGGCCAGGGAGAGAGAGATTCACAAGAACATACATTCAATGTCATAGTCCGGCCGAAAAAAAAAAAAAAAAAAAAGGAAAAAAGGAAGTATTTCTAAATGATATCCATAATAAAGCTGTAGTGACAAGACTGTATGTGGTCCTGCCATGGCGGGCGGGTATTATCTTGACCCTTGACCTCTTCTCACACAAGAGCCGGAGAAATGAAACTCAAGTTTCTCATCGCTGTTCGTTTTACACAAATCTACTGTCTTTATTTAAACTGGTATAAAGGGGGAAAAAATTCTATTCCGAAATAGCCCAAGTCAGGTTCTTAACAGTCATGTGACTTTTTTTCCCGGCCAGCCATGTGCTCCGTATCATTTTACTCTGAAATAACTATGTGGATTTCAGCTCAACCTGCCTTCGCTTATAATGCATGGCATACCCCGTGAGGGAGCCTGAGAACAGACTCCCTTGAAAAGCAAGGTTCTCATAGTTGGCCTGTAACCATGGAAGCAGATGCCGGTTTCTTCTTACCCCTGCTTACCTCTTTGCAGCCTCGAGCTGCTCCCTATTGTTAAAAGGGGTAC
Source organism: Neogale vison (assembly GCF_020171115.1). NCBI lineage: Eukaryota > Metazoa > Chordata > Mammalia > Carnivora > Mustelidae > Neogale > Neogale vison. The sequence goes on from NC_058096.1 coordinate 27,081,851, forward strand.
GCCTTGATTTTTCTTCATCGTGACCGAACTTGCCTCTTCTTCAAAGGGCATGATGCTGCCGGTCATTGGTCTAGACTGTTTGCACGGTCCAGAGAACAGCCTTGATGTAACCCTTGCTCCGTCTGAGCCACACCACCAGCCGTGCATCTGTAGACTGTAGAGGACATTGGAGATCTGTATTTGAAAAGAAGTCTGTCTGATTTTGCCATTGTGCCTTTTCACTCATCGATCGAATGAATATCGAACCTTCTGTCGTTGCATGTGTGAAATAGATAGCTTAGCAAGCACTTTTGTGCCCAACCTGTGCGGTGGGCCAAAAGGTTTTCCTTTAGTCTCAAGAATTTTTTCTTCAGACTTTATGAATTTCCTGTTAGCTTAAATTATTTATATGCTTTTATTTTATCTAACTCTTAAGAGGACTGTTTGAGTTAATTCGTCAGCAGTGACTCTGTTTTGCTATTAGAAGGAGTATATTCTTTTCTGTCAACTATGGGTATTTTTTTTTTCTTTTTCTTTTGTAGCTTTTTAAGATCTTCTAGCTTAACTTATTTGTAACTACATGTGGTATCCATGTACCCTGTTAAGCCAAAAAGTTGAGAAAGCTTTTCAAGAAGATGATTAGATGATGTCTATCATTTAACAGATTTAATTCCAGAAAGGTGAACTTGAACTGCCTCAAGGTAATTTCAGTGATTTGTAAGAGTAAGTAAATCAAATAATCACATTGATTTTAAGTTAAACAAAATGTTTGATAAACTCTGTGAATGGGAAAAATTTCCTTTTTCCCCTTTTAAAAATTTGTAAGAATGTTAGGTTGGAGTGTTGAAATATACTTTAAGGCATACAAATTTACTACTGTGATTTGGTATGTTAAATAAATACCATGTATTTATAAAATGTATCTTATGGCATGATTTAATTAGAAAGTATGCAATATGAAAAGATGTTGTTTACATTTCATTTTTAAGACAATTCAGTGCTATCCTCAGTAACTGATGTTAACAATAACCAATGGCAACTATACCACCTGCTCATTCTTAAAATGTATTGTTTTGCTTGAAAAAAATCACAGCCACCTCAAAATGCCTCATAAGCTGATCTTCAGTCTACTGCTTAGCAAGCATTGTCTGTGTGTCATCAGTTTTGTTTTGTTTTGTTTTGTTTAAAAAAAAAAAAAACCACTATCTCATACTTCAAGGCATACCTATTTTCTCTAATTGCCACAGGCAAAGGGGAGGTCCATGACAGAATAAAGAAGGTTATTGTGACAGATGAAACATAATTCACAATGAGTACTCTTTTCATCCAGCCTGAACTAGAAGAGCATTACTTCCAAGCTGAATTTGGTGGCAGAATGTAGGAGCTGATTTTATTAACATATAAGGACAGGCCAAAGGCAGAAAACCTGTTTCTCTTCAGCTGGATGGTGGTTATTTTGTGTGTCTGTTTGGGGGTCTTATTTGGTTCACCTCAAATAGAAGAGATGCTGGACAGAAGACAGCCTGAAGAAGCCGAGGGAGTAGGTGGGGAGGAGGGTAGGAAATAAGAAACTTAAAGCAATAAAAGTTGGCGTTTTCTATACTAGATAATGAAAAATGATGGGTTAAATATATTTTTACATCCTTTGGCATGCACATGAAATAAAGTCATACTTTTTTTCAACAAATATTTGAGCTGCAAAAGTAGGTAAATTTTATTTCATAAACTTAACTTACATTTCTTTAGATAATGATATTTTTTTGTCTTTCCTATTCTTAATCTCGAATGGTTTGCTAGATTTCCAGATGCTGTCTAGTTTTATATGAGGGCTTACTATTAAACTTCAGTTAAGTAGGTATGTGTTTACTTGGATATTTTACTTGCTTTCAATTGTTTGTTTTGTTTTAAATGGCAGAGCTTTTATTTGATCTTTATAGGATTTTTGTATTCGCATATAAATAATTTTTTCTTTCTCTTTCTAATGAGGTCAGATTTTAACTTAACTCAAAGATGGGCAAAAATTTGTACTTGATAAACATCTGTATATCATAAGAAAATTTCAGACTATACAATCCATTGCATTTCATTTGTTTTAAATGGAGTTTTATTTACATTCACCATTTTGGTTTTGTTATTCCTGAAAAAAAAAATGCCTTTTGCATTATTTTCAAATACTTCATAGGAGTTATAGTTGAAGTAGTGTTCTATTTGTAAAAGGAAAAGTAAGCGTTGTTCTTTCTGCTTGCTCATCTACTGTTACAGAACTTACAACAAAGTGTTATTTTTCTGCTACGTTCCTGTCAGTCATGGTTTGTTATTCCAGAAAGTGAAAAAAATCTAAATTCTAAACTGAGGTCTTTCTCAATATAATGGATACATTTCATATTTCAGATACTGTAATGAATAATTCAGATACAATGAATTTATGTAGGTATTTCCTGAAGGAAGGCATAAAAATCATAATCTACACTTTATCTTTCACACACACACACACACACACACACACACAGCACTATAGTATGGTTCTTTTCTATATATTGAATATGTGACTTAATATGAACTAAAATAATATTGTTTATTTAAGTTGGCTTTGAAGCTAAAAATTTTATAAAGTATGCAATGAGATTCTTTCGTCTTAAATTTGTTAACAGTGTTAACAAATACTTACTACTACATTAGACATTGGCTTCTATTGACCAATTTTTCATTTCTGTGTATGCTGTGATTGAATTGTTACTGTTCAAAAAAATAGTAATCTAGAAATAACAAATGAACTATTCTAAAACTTCAGAAAATATTAGAAATCATATAATTATTATCTGTTGATTGAAAAAGAAATCTTTCCCTACATCCCCTACCAAAAAAAATGCTGAAATAAATCACATAGTAGGGAATACTTAAGAATGTTCTTTCACGTGTTTTTGTTACTACAAATAAGAGATAATCTTTAAACAATAAAAGAATTTCAAAGTGAAAGTATAAGAATATGTATGCATTTATCATTGCCAGATCATCTACAGAGATTTTCCATTTGTAGTTTTTTTATCCTAGCTAATATTTACTCTGTAGAAACATGCCAATGCACACACCTTTTGCATTTGGTAAAATTTTCCACTTCTGCTCTTATTTTGTAATTATTGCTTTATATCATTTATTTGAAATAACTTGTGTGATTTATTATTACAACATATGAATGAAATTAATGAGGACTAATGTGATATTTTTAATTAAACATAGAGGAAAGAAGAAAACTTTAAGAATGAAGGAGTTGATACAGAAATTATTTAAGTGTTCACAGTAGAAATTTTTAGATAATAGTTTTTATTGTATGCATGGCTGAACTGAAAATCACATGGGGTATAGTTGCATGATCATATCTAAAAGCAAAATTCATTTGCCCTCCCTGAATATTATAAAATATTATAGGAAAATGATTATATTAGTCTGAGTCTGAGATTTTCCTTTGCAAGTACATGAGAGTTTTTTTTTTAAATAACACCATGCAACTTGAAAGCGATATCCTTCTATGTATTTTTAAATTAAGCTGTGTACTCAAAACAGTGTCACAAAATAAATAATAAAAATAGGGGTAAGTATATTGGATTTTCATGTACGATCTCTGCAGAGTCAATCGTTTTATTTAAAATGTATTTCCTGTGTTTCAGGGCAGAACATTTTTCCTATCGCTTTCTTCTTCCTCCCCCTCCCTAGAGCACATTTTGCTATAAACTTCTGCACCAATCACTAGGAAAGACACAAACAGCAGTAGTAGTTCGGGAAGCAGGCCTGTGAATGTAAAAAAATCACAGACTTTGATTTTATAAGACAAGTTGGATAGGAGTCAAAACTGCCACATGCGGTGTGAAAAAATGCCACCCTGGTGTGAACAAAAGGTTTAAAATGGAGTCAAGAAGCCTGTGAGCTCCACGTCTAAGCCTTTCCTGTGAATTGTCTGCCACAACCTGCAGGGTATCGAGTGGGCTGGGAGAATAGAGGGCTCTTGGAAGCTACAACTGAGAAACATAGGCAGTCAAATGTGTTAGTTTTTCTTTTTTTTTTCAATTTTGTTATGTTTTGTTTTGTCTCATCTAGGCATCATTATACTAAACTGTTTTACCCAAAACATAAAACAAATCCCAAAAAAGTCACATAATGTGTGAAGAAACTGTTGCTTACAAATGAATTGTTAGGGTTTGTGTGTATGTGTGTGTGTGTGTGTGTGTGTGTTTTGTTTTGTTTTTGCGTTCCTTCATTTATAGCAACGTTGAGTTACCAACTATACTTCATAATTAGATTCCTTGTTTTGTGGGCCTGGGTTTTATTTACAGGAGGGTGAATAGGGGAAAATGTTCATAAAGTCCTGAATACGAGAGTAAAAAAAAATCTAATTATAGTACTCATGTTTGATTAGCTTCTAAATTACAACAATGGAGGAAGAAAGCTAACAGTTCACTATGGGAAACAGGTATTTCATATCTTTATAAATAACAAGGATAAATCGGAAGGAACATGCAGGAGAAACAGTCCTTCGGAAGCAATAACGCTGCATCATACTAATGTTACACCTTTCCTAATATGTTGCAATGCAAAAATTTGCTCCACAGCCAAAACTGTCAATCAAAAAATAGTCAAATAGATCTGAACTTAAACAGTCATCATTTATTTAAATAACTAAAAATGGCAATTCAGTTTCAAGGACAATTAAAATGTATACCACTGTGTCATAACCCTCACTTCAATAATCTTAACATGTTTACAAAGCCACATATGAATGCTAATTTACATGATGAATTATGAATAGCATTTTAAAAAAGTAACATTTCCTAGGTGATTGTGATCTAATCAATACAAACACATCTTAAATGCAACAAGAAACATCTTTGATGAGCACTGAAAAGATCCTTAAACGTAGAAGCCAGTTTTATTACATTTGCATCTTATCTCTTATTAAGGATTGGGTCTAAAGCCAGCAAATCCCATTGGTTATGAATGCAGGTCAAGACAGGAACATTTTTCTATTTACTCTTTGTAACACTGGATAGAAATCAATCTGTTACTTTCATTACAACCACACAATCAATTCCATTTAAAGTATAATACAACAGCCAAGTCCAAGGACAATATGGATCCTTGGAAAAAGCTCCTACCATTTGCAGGGCTGTATTTGATATAGCTCCTGGTGAACTGTTTTCTTTCTAATTAGTGTACATGGCCATTTAAAGCAAACATACCCAAACTGGTTTTGCAGTATAGAATCCAACCAAAGATAAGAGGACGATTTTGCCAAAGTTGCAATTAAAAAATCATTCTTTTTAAACAGTAAAAACCTTACAAGGAAAGAGGCAGTCGACATTGTCTCTAATGTGAACAAAATGTTATTACAGAGCCATTTTGATATTTCAAGAAAAAAAAACTGCACATAGCAAAAATTCTGCTTTGAAATTAGCATGTGGAATCCTTATTTCAAGTGTCAACTTCTTCTCATCTCTCAATAAATAACTTTTTTTCTGATCAATCTTATCTAGCCTCAGAAATTACCAAGATTTTTGCTTCTAGGAGTTTTCTTACACAAAGCACAGCTCAGTAAACAAAAGAAATACATCTACCGTGCACTTCATTCATACATAATAGGATCATCACTTCAATTACTTTTAAATATCAAGACTAAGATCACCTTCATGTTTATAAATCACTTGAAAGCACAACCTAAACCACTGTCCACCAACACGAATGGTAGCTGAATGAATTATTTTCTCCTTATTTTATAAACGAGGATACTCTCCTTTTTCACAACAGGTTTAAACATTGCAATTTACACAGTTTCTGACTTCCTCAAACATACAGTAAATGAACGTCCTCAAGAAGAGCACAGTTTATAATTTTCTCAGGTAAAATCTTTAAAATACATATGCTATTCAAAATGCATTCTGCTCTCTCCAGATAAGAGGGATAATTCAAATTTAAATCAAATCACTCTTGGTTGTTTCATTAAGAAGACTATGTCATTCATGCAAATTGCATGATCTTGAAGTTTTGGAGTCTGGGAAAAGTTTTCTCCACTTAGAAAAATGTATTTCGAATTTAGTGTCAGTATTTCATGCTCTCTGTGAAACTGAGGCCATGCTTCTTTGTCACTATTCAAGATTGTAACTTGTTAATGAATTCCCTTTCTAGTGATAAGAAGTAGTTCTTAGGACTGAGCTCTCCTCAAACACAGCCTCTAAGTAAGCTCTGAGATGAGATGTGAGGGTACTCCCATAAGTTCTAAGAGGCCTTAAATGTTTCTGAACAGATAGGGGTATGTTTAATGCTATATTCCCTGCATAAAGCAGCACAGGCCAATGAACTCAATGCCAAAGTCTCCAGATAGACTGTCACTGCCTAGAAGAAATTCTTCTTTACCTCTATTGCTCAATTTCCGATGGCCTTCAGTGGCCTTCAGACTATCATACAGTTTTTTCTTGTTTTCAATGTTATCCCCCCGTCCAAGAACATCTAACCCCATTTTCCTGCTTTCTGGTCTACCTGCCAGTCTCCCCTTTTTAGACCCAGTAAGCACCACACTCACAGATGATTTGCACAAATCATGCTCTGGGCCCCAGTAAACTTAGAGTAAATCTGGAGTGCAGAGGTCAAAGACAGGCAGGCCAAGCCTCTGACAGCAACTCAGAAGACACCAGGATGAACTTGGACAGACAGAGTCATTTCAGAGTAAAGGTTAGCTTGGGCCATTCATAATACAATCACTTAAAAAAGCAGAAAAGTCATTTCAACTAGGGAAGCCAACACTTAAAAGGAAGATGAGTATCACTTTCAAGTTTAAGCAAAGGCAAGTGAACTAAAAAACCTTATGTGCTGATTTTTATGTTTATTAGTTTTCATTGTAACTGTCGTGCTGTTTTTAAATGTTTCTGAAAATACACAGGGAGTTCCTAAAAACTATAGCTTTTAAACTTGCATCCCTGACATGGTATCGTAGTATTTAACATTTTCTGTATTTTAAGGTTTTGTTTGTTTGTTTGTTTTTGTTTTTTTAAGAGAGAGAGGGAGAGAAAGAGAGACTGAATTTTAAGCAGGCTGCATGCCCAGCACAGAGCCTGACATGGGACTCGATCTCACAACTTTGAGAGAGTAAAACCTAAACCAAGAGTTGGAAGTTTAACCCACTGAGCCACACAGGTGCTCCTATTTTAAATTTTGCATTCGGCTCCAGCATTTATCCTTGTAAATGAGAGATAAACCTCCCGAAAATTCAGAAATAGGTTCCTCCATCATATTCTATCAAGTTTTTCTGGAATGTAAGACTTCTTAAAGGGAGATCAGAATCACCAGTTATAGTTTCGTATTTTCTTTATTTCTATTTGTCATTTGAAAAACAAATAGGGAAAGAATGAATACCCAACTTTTGTAGCAACATGGACAGGACTGGAAGAGATTATGCTGAGTGAAATAAGTCAAGCAGAGAGAGTCAATTATCATATGGTTTCACTTATTTGTGGAGCATAACAAATAACATGGAAGACATGGGGAGATGGAAAGGAGAAGGGAGTTGAGGGAAGTTGGAAGGGGAGGTGAACCATGAGAGACTATGGACTCTGAAAAACAATCTGAGGGGTTTGAAGTGGTGGGGGGTGGGAGGTTGGGGTACCAGGTGGTGGGTATTATAGAGGGCACGGATTGCATGGAGCACTGGGTGTGGTGAAAAAATAATGAATACTGTTATGCTGAAAATAAATAAATTAAATAAAAAACAAAACCAAAAGCAAATAGGGCTAAAATGTAATTTTGTCATTTTACATTTAAATTTGTTCATGAAATTTCAATTTTCATTTATCAAATGATACAATGTATAATACTTTCTATATTGAAGGATTTTGAAGAAAACTAATCAATATAATTACCATTAGTTTTCCATTGGATGCATTACATTTTGGTAAAAGTAATGAGCTTATATTACCAAATCTCTAAAAAAAAAATCATAAAAATGTATTTTTAAATGTCAAAATTTTAGATACAATAATTTACATGTCACAAGATTATAGGCCCATACTAAATATGGTTATAATATGCTTATAATATGTTTTAGTAGGCAATGAATACTTTATTTGCTTTTATTGTTGATCTAGAGTGTAGGTGAAACCTATTCTATCAGCTACACTGTTTTCTAATAAAAAAAAATATATGTCATTGTGGTTTGGGGGAAAAATATATCTTAATCAATATTTTTTCTCAAAGCAAAATCTCAAGTTCAAATCTATTACTAGGAGCCCAGTACACTGGCTCATACTTCTCAAATTCTACTTAATAATTAAAAAAAATACAACTGATGGGGCGCCTGGATGGCTCAGTCAGTTAAGTGCCAGACTCTTGATTTTGGCTCAAGTCGTGATCTCAGGGTAGTGACGTTGAGTCCTACGTTGGGCTCAATGCTCAGTGGGGTGTCTGCTTGAGAATTTCTCCCTCTCCCTCATCCTCTCCTTTTTTCTCTCCCCTCGCTCATGTGTGCTCTCTCTCCAATAAATAAATAAATAAATCTTTTAAAAAATTTTTTAAATTAAATAAAAACACAATTGAGATATTTATAATATTATAATCTTTACTATCAAAAACCAATATACTTCAGAATATATTTCTAAAGAGCATTGATTCTTCCATAGATTCCTCAAAAAAAGGTATATACAGTTTGAAAGATTAATATGATAAACAATGTAAACTTGCAATAAATCGGCAACTGTTCTTTGGGGATGTAGATCATTGAAGAGAGGCCTGCTCTCAAGACATTTCTAAAATAACTCATAAAGTGAAATAGGTATTGACAATATTTTTTGTCTAGTAGTCCTTTGGTCTTAAATCTATTCATTCATCTAACTAAAAAATTTTACTGCCTTTGTGCTTTCCCAGGTTTTGAGGACATTTATACATTCAGCCAATATTTGTTGCATATCTATTCAGCACGATTCCAGATGCTAAGTATGTAATCACAACTTAAAAAAAAATAATCACTTCTTCAGGGCGCCTGGGTGGCTCAGTGGGTTAATGCCTCTACCTTTGGCTCAGGTCATGATCCCAGGGTCCTGGGGTCAAGCCCCGCATTGGGCTCTCTGCTCAGCAGGGAGCCTGTTTCCTCCTTTCTCTCTGTCTGCCTCTCTGCCTACTTGTGATCTCTGTCTGTCAAATAAATAAATAAAATCTTTAAAAAATAATAATAATCACTTTTTCAAGGACTTTTTTTAGAGGATTATGTGTTATGATGGAAAACAATGAGAGTTAGAAGAAGAAAGAGTTCATATATAGATAGGATAGACAGAGAAGGTTGAGGGGAATGGTCTCCAGAGGCAATATGTGAAATGAAGTTTGAAAAATGAGAATGACCCAGACATGGGAAGAACAATATATAGTTTCTTCACTAGAAAAAATATGTTGGATGAAGAACCCAGTACAGAAAGTCTCAGTATATTAGAAGCAGTGAGAGGAAACCATCACTTCTAGAGGGTAACCAGAGAGCAGGGGAGGATTCCCCTGAGGCTAGTTCAGATAGGAGAGCAAAAAACTCACCATCACAGGCTCATAAGGCCACAGGGAAGAGTTTGAATTAATTCCCAGGGTAGTGCCTACCTCCTGAGGCACAGCTTCTCAGGAATGAGATATTGAGATATGATTTTTTTAAAAACCTTCTTAGATTTGGAGACCATCAACTGTAATCCAGTGTATCAAGCTGTAGTTCTTAACAGTGTCAAAAAATAATCCCCGTGTCATTATTTGGTGAATAATCTGGGCCTCCTTATTCTTCTTAACTGAAAACTGCATTCTTGAGATATTTATTTTTGGATTTCATTCCCAGAAGCTAATGAAAAAGAACCTTTCTAAAAGCCAGTGTTAACTTGGGTTAATCTGGTTATCAGGTAAGTTACAGGATTCTGGAAACAAGTATATGTAACGTTCTATCAAGAACAGCTATCGCCTCTGGGTTTGCCTACTCGCATAGCAAAATAATTCACGAATGAGATTTTATTTAATTTTATATGTGTTTTAAGTATTTAACTGAAAAGTTTAAGGGTATCCCACTACACATTAAAAACCCCGAATCGGGTATTTTCAGTTTATTTGCAATTAAATTGATTGAAGAGCTTCTTTATGTTATAAATAAATGTGGTGCTATTTTCTACTGTACAATCATGAGTAATAGTCAATTAAAAATATCCATTAAGTTTCTCATAATTTTTAAAAGTTAACTGATTAGATCTATTTGGGGAAGATAAAATATGTTCACCAAACTCAAAGGAGCCAAGCTCTAAAGATTGGATAAACATTCAGAATCATTATTAACAAGCTGTGGCCAAGGTTGCAACTTTGAAAATTAATAAAGCACAGCTATTAATCTAAATTACAAGGTGTTTCTGCTGAGATGTTTAATCACAAGTTTCATTGTACTTTTTCAGCTCCTTAAAGACAAATCATTATAGCACTGTAAATTCTAGATATTAAAACACACTAAGAGCAACATGCTTTAAATCTCACCGTAAAAGTACTATAGTTGACAGCTTTAATTGGGGCTTCTTGTTAGTGAAGTTTTCCCCAAACAAATATCTTGTACCTCTTAATAATACAGATCACTCCTTCCTGGAAACTCATGTTTAACCAGGTATAAGATGAAATCTTTCAACAGATGCTTAATACACTTACGTGCAGAGATTTTTACTTAATGTTGAGAGTAAACTTTTACACATGCATTCAATGTTTTGGTTTCCATTAAAAAGTTTTTTGATATGGGACATCTATACTAATCTTTATATACTGAAATATCTCTTAAGTGTTCAATTTGTTAAATCTAATTTAAAACCAGACAGTCAAAATTGTCACTTTATAGAAGATCTTATCTATTTTACGTACATATCAATGCATTATATTAGAAGCTTTTACTGGGGTAATAGTATGTAAAGGATATTAGATCACAAAGTGAGTTTCAAGACAGACTTCCTTGTACCAATTTCAATCTAGGTGACACACTGAAACTATAAAAACCTCAGAATAAGGGGACATGAGAGGATTTTCCAAAGATTGCTTTGGGGAACATTACACCTACCCTCTCTATCAATTTTAGTGATGGGTTTTCAGATCCCTTGGAGAGTTGGAGTTGGGAGACAAGAGTGGAAATACTCCTGCCTGGACCACATCCATGACACACATTGATGAGCTAGCTGCTTTAATGTTAGATCAAAGGAGAACTTCCTTCAATGTCGCCATTTGCTTGAATTTCCAGAGTTTACTGGTACAAAGAATGCATGAGTGAGTATGGCCTGTGGACCAATGCAGTTCAGTTCCAATCATGAAAAGAAACTGCCCAAGGAAGCACCTGGAAGAATGATGGATGCCATGAGGGAGTTCGAGTGGGGTAGACCCCTTAAAATTTTAACTGAGGTTGACACAGCTATGAGAGGAAAATCTACTACCCGATGCGTGGAAAGTAGAGTAGAATGTTCCCATTATGGATCTCTGATGTGCATCCAAAAGTGCCCTAAGAGGTTTAGACAATTACCCACCCTAGACAATGAGAATCCCACTTAAGACAATAACAGTAAAATGGATATTTCTTGGTACCCTCACTGATATCTACTATAGCTTTGATACTATGTAGTAGAAACTACCCTTAAGAAGATGCTGGAGGGAGAATGCAAGCGTGAGGTGGGAAGGCAAAACAGTGCTTCCTTCTGTTTCCTGGGCCATGGATACCCTACCTGCAGCAAATCCCCTCTGGGCAAAAGGAGAGATGAATTTGGAGGGATACGCAGTAGACAGTTAATGTAAGGCTGGTCCATTTTTAAAATTAGACTATATTTTAGAGCAGTGTTAGGTTCAGAGTAAAATTAAGTGGAGAGCACAGAGATTTCCCATATACCTCAACAACCACACATGCAGAGCCTCCCTCGCTATTAACATTTCTCAACAGAGTGGTACATTTTTTTAAATAACTGATGGACCTACCTTGACACAGCATTATAAACCATGATCCATTAGGGTTCACTGTCCCTGTTGAGCATTGTATGACTTTGGAGAAATATACAATGACAAGTACCCACCATTACAGTACCATAGAGAACAGTTTCAGTGCCCTGCAAATCCTCTGTGCTCCACCTGTTCTTCCCTCCCTCCTCCCTAATCCCCAGAAACCACTGCTCTTTTTACTATCTCTATAGTTTTATCTTCTCCAGAAAGTCATGCTGTGGTAGGAATCCTACAGCATGCAGCATTTTCGGATTGTTTTCTTTCACTTAGTAAGTTATATGCAAGTTTCCTCCATGTCTTTTCATGACTCGATAGCTCATTTCCTTTCAGCATTGAATAATCTTCCATTGTGTGGACATATTGGGGGCCTTTTGTTGTTTTTAAAGAAAGTTTTCAATCTGTGTGCAATGGAAAGACCTCATAAAGTTTTAAGAGGAGGGGCATGATGAGATTTGCGATTTATAAGTATAAATCTGGCTTCTTTATGGGGAAGAGATTAGAGAAGGGTAATGACAGAGAGAACAGTTGGGTGCATTACAATGGCTCTGAGGGGAAAGGAGAGAGCCACACCCTGGGGTTTAGCAGTTGAGATGGACAGAGTGAGATAGTTTAAAAATATATGTATGAGGTAAGAGTAATAGCACTTGTTGAGGAATCAGATTTTGAGGATTACAGGAGGAGAGGTCAAGTATGAATTGTGGATTTGGGGCTTGAGTAATTGGGTGGATGAGGGCGGGTGGTAAACTAAGTTTGAATTCCGACTGGAGTGGATTGACGCCAGGCCAAAAACTCAGCACCTCAGAAATGTTCTATTAGAGGTTTATAAAAGTCCTCACTAAACATAAATCTCATTTCCTTCTCCTTGCAGATTGTTGGCCACTCCTTGTAGGCTCCAAGGATATGAATAATGCCCTTAATAATGTCAAAGAATTTCCATCAATCCTTAATTGCCCACTAATCCGCTTCCACTATCCAAACCACCTCCTTGATAGTGTTCCCAGCCATGACTTAACTTGATATTTTATATCCGGCAATACTTTCTCAGTGTGCTTGTTAGTAGAATTTTTCTTTTGTTTTCTTCCTTTTTTTGTTTTGCTTTTTTTTTTTTTTTAATCAATCTTCTATTATTTTCAAACATCTATGTCAAAATGTCAAAATTATTTATTGGAACTCTAAATAAATGGCACCCAAAGAGTCCATGACAGAGTGCTAAGATAATTTGCAGTAGGTTGTGTTCATAATCACTGGTTAACCATGTACAGTCTGTCATATTAGCTCTCGTTGGCTAAAAGATTAAAATAACACTCCGAGCATATAAATAGCAGTTTATAATATTTTTCTTTCCATATATTTTTAAGAAAAATGATTGAGAGACTAATGGCATTAAAATCAATCAGCAATACCACTGTTAATTTCTCAGTTTTGATAATTGTATTATAATTATGTAAGATATTAACATTAGGGGAATTGGGGCCGAGGATATACAGACAGTCTGTGTACCATCTTGTAACATTTCTATGGGTCTAAAATTATCTCGAAATGCCAAGTTAAAAAGGAAACCATCCCTGCAAGGGCAGAGTTTAAAGGGAAGTACATTTCCAAGATATCTGAATGAAACAGGTATTGAAATACCAGCATTAAGGGGATATAATGCAGCGGTATGCTTTTACTTATTCTTGATTAAATGCATGAGTTCACTTAGATTTGCAAATCAAATATGATTAAATTATATGAAATAAGATAAAAAAGGAATATATGAATAAATATATAACTATATAAAATATTTTGGAGCTCAATGAATAAAGAAGAATTAGTATTATCTTAAAGAGTTGTAAAGGAGTTAAGAATCCACCAAAAATCTAAATTCAAACTTGCTTACATTCTAGACCATCTTTCCTTTGCTCTTAAGAAAAAAATATTTTATAAATTCTCTTGGTTCTTTAAGCTTTACCTAATCTATTCATCACACCATTCCTCTTTTACTCTTCCTTCTTCATTTTTACTTCCATCGAGTTTCTAAGTCATGCCAAATCCTTGTCTTCATTATCATCACTTTTTTTTTTTTTTTTTTTTTTTGGAGAAAGAGAGAGAAAAAGAAAGTGGCGGGGGGTGGGGGGTGGGTAGGGGGGGCAGAGGAGGGAGAGAGCACGAGGGAGAGAGAATCTTAAGTGGGCTCCAAGGCCAGTGCAGAGCTAGATGCAGGGCTCTATAACATGACCCTAAGATCATGACCTGAGCCAAAATCAAGAGTCAGATCGTTAAGCTCCTGAGCCACACAGGCACCCCCATTATCTTCACTTTTATCTTATGTTAAGTCCTTATTGTTTTTCTGGGTTACTACCTAAGACTATCCTCCTAAATACCATCCTTATTTTCCCTGACTCAAATGGTCCATTCTACATATGCAAGATAAATCATTCTCTATAAATTATAGATCTGGTCATTTCAAAAGCCTTCAAAGGAAATATATCACTTTAAAAAAGAAAGGAAAAGAAAACAAAACACTCCTCTGGAATCATCATGACTCCTTCGAATCTTCTAAACCTCAACTCACCCCCTTCTTTCCATGTATGTTCTCTGCCCTCCTGCCAGCGTGGATTGCTTGCTGTTTCCTTAAGGAGCTCACACTTTTCCATCCCTGCTTTTGTTCACATTGTTTCCCTCCAGTTGAAGTTTTTTTGTTCTCTTGGTCATTTAAAGGATCTGCCTTAATGCAGTCACCAGAAAAGTGGGGCCTTGGAAAAGATCGATAGAATTAAACAGAACACTGAAGGCATTCTCTAGGAAGTAAGGATCACTCGAACTCAGTTCCTGATGAACTCTTCCCTGTCCTACCTTAACCTTCTTACCACATCAAACTCATCTATGTACTTTTTAGCCTTAAAATAGTGACAAGCATGCTACTTGGGTCTTAGTGTTTTTTAGTTTGGATTAATAATAATCAGTGATCCACAATTAAATATGACACGATAATAGTTGTAGAAGCCATATGTCTCCTTTATTTTGCATACTGTTCCAATTTCCAACTGAAGGAAAGCATAAATGAGCTGGAACCATGACCCACCTTCAGCTTACTCTATTCAGAATTCTATTCTCTCACTGTATTGGTTATCTAATATTTACAGAACCCCTGCAGGTGGTTGTTTGAGTAGTGCCCTGTAAGAGGGACACAGGGAGAGGAGTGAAGCTGCAATCTAACCCATATTCTGCTCACCAAACCATAAATATGACTCCAGTTACATTTGCAATATGCATGTGTCACCTGCACAGAGGAAAGAGTGCCTTTTTGTAATTCACAGAAAATGCAAAGGGGAATTAACTTAGTCAATAAACTTTAATATATCATATAGAAAAACTTTTCAATACTGAAATCCTTGGTGTGTTTTTGTAAATCCAATTTTGTTGATAGGAGTGCAGTTTTCATCTAAGTGGTATTCCAACATAAAAGCAGTAAAGACTTCTATGAATTAAACATACACATTCAACCTAGAAATAATAAAAAGATACATTAGGTCATTGGATCGATTTCTTTTCCAATGTAAGATTGTTCTCTCTTGTGTATTTTTCATTGCTTTATCCCATTTGAGTTTGAACTACTTAAACTATGGTTCTACTTCTATTTCCCAAGGGTGTATATTCAAGAATCTAATAGAAGTCCATGATAATGAATTGAAGGGTGGGCATTCTTACTTTATACTTTTTTAGTGAGGTAAACTGGCTTAGAATTTGGGGCACTCTTTATTACTCTTACGTTTAATATTATTATTATTACTAATCAATGATTATCTATTGGCCAACTCTTAATATTCATATGCTCATTATCTCTAATCCTCTCTACAAAGTAGCCTAATAGGTAGCATGACTCTCATTTTTCACAAAAGGAAATTCAGGTGTTCAGTGATTTCCCCAAGTCCAGATGCTAAGCATGTGTTCAAACTCAGACGTAAATACAGTCTTCCCAGCTACACAATATTTTCTCACTCCTTTAGATGAAATCTTGCAAAGTATGCTCTACTTTCTTTAATACATTTATTTAACAAATACTTACAGAATACTTCTTACGTGTCCTACATTTTTCTAGATGCTAGAGATGAACAAGAGAGGTAATAGAATTTGCTCTTAAGGGACTTATAATAGGAAAGGAGACAATAAGCAAATAGATAAATAGATAAGCTCAAGTATCAACAAGTATTATGACATAAAACAAATCAGGGTAAGGAAATAGAGAGAAATAAGTTGGCAGTAGTGATTGGAAGGTCAGAGGAAGTCTTTCTGAGGAAATGATATTTTAATAATGGTCTGAATGTAGTAAGAAGAAAGTCACATGAAGGTTGAGTGCAAGAGTGTCCCAGGTTAGAAGAACCTAGCATTTTAGAGAAACTTCATGAAGGCAAGCATTTGTAGGACAGAATGCAAAAGTTGAAGAGTGGTAAGAGATCTAGTTAGAATGTAGGTAGATCTCATAATGCAGGATCAAGCAAGCAAGAGTAATGAGTTGAGGTTTTTTTGTTTGTTTGTTTTGTTTTGTTCTTTTTTGATAAGAAACCATTGGAGAGCTCTATCTAATTTACATTTTTGAAAAATCACCTTGACTGCTGTGTAGAAAATTAACTCTGGAGGGAGAAGAATGGAAACAGAAATACCAGTTAGAAGCTATCGCAACAGCCTTTCCAAGGGAGAACAATGACTCAAGAAGAGAGACAGCCATAGAGGTAGGGAAAAGGGGTTATATTGGACCCAAGTTGAAAATCGAGTTGGCAGGTCTTGCTGATGGAAAGGATGTGGGTGTCAAAAAAGAAAAAAAATCCAAGATCACACCTAGGTTTTATACTTGAGATACACAGGCGATGCTGGTGCCATTTAGTGAGACAGGGAAAATTGGAAAGGAGTAGGATTTTAGGACCGGATAAGTGGGAAATTAAGAAATTAGTTTTATCCATGTGATTTTTTCTTATGGTACTTCGTATAACATGTATACATGTTTCTCTGCTGTTTGAGTCCTATAACATTACATCAGAAAAGATCTAAAAGGTGTTGGCAGATATCTCCCACAGATTTATGTAAGATGGGAAAACGTGTCTCTACTCACCCACAAATATAAAAGTGCCCCCACTATTTTATATTATACCTAAATAAGTATTCATTGGGACACATTGTTTGATTTGGACCATGAAGTCAGTGATTAAGTCAAGCTGGAGAAGAAACATGCAATGAATATTAATCTTCTTTTTGCTAATAGATCATTCCTATGACATCCAGGGGCAATCTTCAGTGGGTCCATTTTCACTATTTAAAATATGTCTTTTCCTATGGTGCTGAGATTTGAAATAAAGACAAAGAATTCGCTGAGATTTTTTTGGCTTTGATGGTTTTTCTGTCTCTCTTTCAGAATCTTTCTCAAAATACATTTCTTCCAAAAACCTTCTGTGATTGTTCCAGGCTACACAGAAAAGAGCCCTAATCTCCCCTGAAGTTCTGAAGAGTGTATCATTTATATCACTTCTGGAGCCCTTAGAACTGACTTATGAATCTAAGCTTTCTTTTTCTTTCTAGGTGTTTCTACCTATTAGCATCACAAGCTGCTTAAGGTAAGAAGTTATGTCTTTTGTATCACTCACTGAGGACAGGGCTCTCTATAAGAGGACTTTGATAAGTTGATTTAAAAAGAAAGGAAAAAAAGTCTCCTTTTCCAAAATTCAGAAAGGATACAAAATAGTAAAGTTTAAACTCTGGATGCAATATTACAATTAATCTTATCCAATTCTACTCTGCATTTGAATCTTTGCTAGGTAAACTGCCACTTGCTAAAATCAAAACAGAAAAACAATCCAAAAGGACCAGAACATATACCTGGGCCTGCCAGTGAAATACTTTGGTTTGCTGGTGACTGGTTTATTCTTTGGAGTTTTACCTTTTAAATTATTTTTATCTATTTTGAACATTATTCATAGTCCTATGACTTATTTTACCTGTAAATGGGGATCATCAACATGAGTAGTAAGAAGGGAGGTCATAACATCACATGGAAAGGAAGCTTTTCTCCACCTAAGTTGGAACTTCATTGGAGTTGATTGGAACTTCAAGTGATGATTATCTGGTGGTAGTCTTTAGGATTAATGACTCTTTTGATTCTGTAATCTGTAAGGGTCATCCAAACACTAACAGCATTACCTAAATGGTTTATTATACTGAGAAAAAAATATTTTGGCCAGACAACCATAACAGGTGTCCATATATCCTTGGTGAGTTTGCTTTTTTTTCTATTAGCTAGTCTTTTACAAACTTGAATTTCTGAAAGTGAAGTTTCAAGGACCTTATCACTTTCGAGTAAAATGACAAAATAAGTTTTCTAGTCAAACACAGCAGAGCCCTGGAACATTGAGCCTCAACTGAGGTCCAGATCCTTTTTGAGGTTCAGCCTAAAATAGTGAGCTTTAGTCCTTATGAAACTGTTTTACTGGAAAAACATGAAAGATTTACCATGAAAGGAAATGAGGCAAGGAGTGCATATCTATATTATAAGACTTTTCCAATGACACATAGAAACACAAGAATTATTTTTCTCAAGCCACAAGTTGAAAGTACAGTATCCCCACTTCTATTTTACATCTATTCCCATTGATCAACATGGGTAAATAATTCCACCTGCCTTTCCCACAGTTTTGATTCAATCTGTTATAAGTCCATCTTTTAGAATGCTTGCTGTGCCCAGTGGTCAGAAACAAATTTGGTTCAATACTAAACTGAGTAATTCAAGTGGACAGCCAAATAGCTGATATTATACTCATCAGTGACTGAAAACAAAACAAAACAAAAAACCCCCACAGGGATAAATTGGATTTGGTGAGAGAGATGATAAAAGACCTTGGTGAAAATATAGTAAGCAGGTTTGTCAACATGGAGAATTTCTATTTCCTTCTTGAGTATGTTTTTATAGATATGGTTTTGTGATATAGCTTATGTTTTTAGCATAGTATTTCTTAATCTTTTACTACCACAAAGGCTTGTCACATTCTTATGTGTTGCAGACCATCAGGAATTCTCCAAAAGAATTTTACTTAACAAATGAGCTTACATCTTTTAATATAAAAGTCATGAGACTATTAATGCTAATACTAATCACCTAGAAATGGTCTAAGGGGAAATAAAAAAATAGGGTCCTGATTGTTTTCTCTAGAGCCACCGAATCTCAATGAACAGAGAACTATCAAGATGTAGTTTTAGAACATTCAAACTCCTCTTCATTATGAGAAGAATGTGTAATTAGCATATCTGCGTTTGGGAAGATGAAGGTGAGCTCATCTTGTGTTAGGAATATCTTCAAATATAACATACAATTTCATGTCAGTTTCAACACTCATGCACCTCCTTCTGTGTGCCAGGCACCATGGACAGAAAGATGGTAAGTAAGACAAGAAGCTACAAATTCCAAGACAAGATGATAGAATTTCTCCCTTAATAAGACATCTTTATTTTTCCATAACAGAAGAATATTTCCTAAACTTTCTCTTTGATTTGAGCAATTAGAACCTTTGAGGACCTTGGGTTGATGCCAAGTCTGAAACGTTAACTTTATGATGCCAAAGAGCTGCCAACATAGTTAGAAAAGAGGAAATGAGTGAGGATGAAAAATAAAAGAGAGAGGGAGAGACTGAGGATGAGTGGACATGGAGAATGGATTTAACTCAAATAAGAGTTTCAGTTGGAAAATACCAATTTGAAGTTGTCTTAGGCTGGTCCTTCACAGAAGTACTAGTAAGAATTTAAGTTGGAAAAGAGCAATCTATTTGAGTTATATGGTAATGGACTTCAGAAGAAATATGGTTCTAAACCATGTTGTTATGGCCAGAAAGCCACGCAGAAAGGATATTGTTTCTTTTAAGGGCACAAAGAATGAGATAGAGAGGCAGAGACCAAGACAGATAGATACTAATCAGAATCCTGCAACCTAAGAGAGACATGAAGTGATAAAATAAAATAAAATGGAAAAAATTAATATTAACTTTGTATACAGTTTTCCTAATTTGAAATGGTTCATATGCTGCCCTCAACACAATGGCCTGGAGCATCACGCTAATTCAAGGATCCACCGTACAGCCGGTATTCAAAACCGTGATTGTAAAGATGATCACTATGCCATAAACAGTAATGTTAAATGTGAATGTTGAGGAGAACGAGCTACCAGGGATTTGGGATGGCTACATCCTTTCAAACCCTTTAGTGAACATGAAATAAGAATGGAGACGATACAGCAACATTCTGTTTCCTAAGGACACCCCTAGTACTGAATCAGCATAATTACTTCAACAAACCGTACTTTGATCATCTACAATTGTTTTTTACTTCACAATGCTTATGTTCTAATGGAGAGAGAGACTAAAAGAAAAGACAAACAACAATGAGGATTTCAATTTAGCTGAAGGCAGCAAAAAACTTCTATAAAAAGAAGAAAATATCATTGGCAACTGGCACTTAACTATCTTGTAAATTGCACCAAAAGCATTTTTTTTTTTTAAAGAATTTAAGAGGAGACAATATTTCCACAAGTGGTAAGTTATGTGTTCCCTGGAATTGAACACGGAAAGTTATAATGTGTAAGATAAGATCCCAGTCTTGGGTTTCTGTTTCTGTAGATTAAAATTACTTGTAAATTTTTTTAAAGTCTACCTTCTGAAATATTTTAAATTTTGTCAGTCAGTCATGAAACATGGCGCCTCTCAGAAACTTGATTTTCAATAGCACCTGCTTGGATCTAAGAGAGTAGAAAAGCGTTCCATCACCAGATTAGATCCAAAGTGGCTTCTGGGGTAATTGAGAATGATCAAACACATCATGGCAACTTCTGCCTCACTGGGAGAAAAAAAATGAACATTACCCTAGGACATCAAGGAGTACCGGCCACACCTTCTATAAAATGAGTTCAATGACTTGTATTAATCCCCACCCCCAAATACAGAAATACTTATATTCCCTTGTAATGCTTATTGGGTGCCAAATGATTGTAAAAGGCAGTAGGAATTTAGCTCATTATAACTTCAACAGAAGTATTGGTAGATTTTAGGAAGGATGTGTTAAGTAGCCTTAGCACACGCTAAGTAGGTAATTGAAAAGAGTATCGTGCAAAATTTAGGATGAAACTTCTCTTTCACCAGAAAGACCTTAATTACTTATTATGTTTTGATCATGGGAAAAAATCTTTTACTTACTACCTATCCTTTACAGATGTAGTTCCCTTAAATAGATGCCAGCTATGCCCTGATGTATATTTGAGGTAAGCTTTGATTCTCAAAGATGATTGTTTTTAAACACTATTTAAGAATGCATGACCAGGGGCGCCTGGGTGGCTCAGTGGGTTAAAGCCTCTGCCTTAGGCTCAGGTCATGGTCCCAAGGTCCTGGGATTGAGCCCCGCATCCAGCTCTCTGCTTGGCAGAGAACCTGCTTTTCCCCTCTCTCTCTGTCTGCCTCTCTGCCTACTTGTGATCTCTGTCTGTCAAAGAAAGAAAGAAAGAAAGAAAGAAAGAACACATGACCATAGAAGGGAAAACATGTAGAGAGCCAAATTCCATGACATGCGCAAACACTGAACTTCCAACAATGCCTGTAGGGTTTTGCATGTACTAGCAATACAAGATTTTGTGGGCGTTTTTAACTTACTGACTGGGTTGCAAGGTGAACTTTCAGTTAAATTCCCAGCTAAATCGTTTCCTGGTGCCTTAAATGTTTGTCAAATTAGCAAATGACTGGTTACTGCTTCGTTGACTGCTGCTCCTTAACTTTCAAGTTAAAGCTTGACAGTTAAAATGCCTTTCGTTGATAAGTATAGCTTAGGTCTCAATCTAATACACAGAGCTCCTTCCACAAATGAAATTTTAGAACAAACTTCTGATAAACAACTGGAAGTCTCTAATAAAATACAACACAGATTGATAAATTAACTTCTGTGAATTAAGAACTAGAAGAGTTCTGACCCTCAGTGGTAGGGCTCAAATGTATTATTTTTCTCTGCTTACATTCCGTTCCTAAATGACTGAGCAAGCTTATCAGAGCAACAAATTACTCAGTGTCAAAATCATAAAGAGAGATTCAGGATGAAACAAAATATGTTTAGTACCTGCTATGTGCCAAGGACATAGAACAAGCATAGAATGAGCATTTCTTTATACTTAATCTTATAATTCTGTTTTATTTTTCAGATAAAGAAATTAAGGTTTAAGCTGGAAGATGCATGTATCTTATCCAAGGTCACATACCAAGTACATGGGGGAGACTGGACATTAATATATTGTTTTGATATTAAAACTCCTGCTTCTATTTTATTCCACACTGTCTTTCAGTTTGCATTAATTATCAGAAGCTATAACCTTGATTAGAAAATCCTGAATGCTCATTTGGAATCTGGTATTGCTTTGGGAGGAACCAAGGGAGTTTGCTTAGCATAACCTGCTTTAATGATATCTGTTTGCACTAATCATTTCTTAAAAGAAAAAAAATAAAACACTTTGCTTATATGAGTTGTTAGTTTTCCAGTTTCTCACATCCATGAATTACTGTCACTGTCATTATAACAGTGGCAGCAAACAGAGGGAGAGATGTAGTTAAGGGAAAGCATGTCACCAAGAGTAAGATCAGAATTTACACAGTCCTAAAGTGTGATATGTTACTCATGATAGCGTACTTCTTTGTAGCATAAACAATAATAAGAATGATTTATCAACTAAAAGAAAAAAAAACTTTATGTACTCTTTTCATCTTGCCAGCTTTTAAATCTACTTGCAAAAAGGTCAACCTAGAATTACAAGCCCATAAAAAAATGAGAAATTTTCATTTTCTCAAACTTCAAACATGGCACAATTAACAAAAGTCTTTTTCCATGTGACTCGTTTTTAATTATCTTGGGCTGATAGGAGAATGATGATCGCTCCCAAGTCTTTGAAAATAATAAGAATAACCCCCCCTTAAATTCTCAGAACCCATCCCATACATCAACAGGAATACTCTGTGTATGAGAAAATAAGTGAAAATATAAACATGGTATGTTTGACATTTTGGAGTATCCTTGGAGAGACATTGATTTGTAATTCAGATCACATAGCATCTTTGATTTCTCCCATTTGCCCATGCCCCCCCCCCCCAATAAAACACAAAAGCTTTATCTGCGATGGATGGAGAGCAACCCAGGAATCTGTGCAGAGACTATCCATCACATTTCTGTCTTAATTGAATGACACCAGAATGAGATCGATAAAATGTAACAAGAGACAGCTTTGCATTTCCACACTCACTTATTCCCCCTCTCTATTACTCTCAGTCACCACCGTGACCAGAAAGCCCAAGTACAGAACATGAACCCTGCTGCCAGGCAAGCTGTTAGGATATGAATAAACTTGTCAGAGACACAAGCAAACTTAACAAACGTTAAAGGGAGCTGGGGAGACAAAGGTTATTGGAGGAGTATTAAACAGGGTTCTTGAAAGAGGCAACTTCATAGATGTATTCTCAGCCCTACATAGCCTCCCCCAATGCAATGTTTCCGTTAGAGAATCTCCACAGCTCTCCCTCTGTACCCGAGATTTCTTGAGAATGCCCGAACGTCTGGGTCTCCAAAGCAGATGTGGTGACATCTCAGCTCAAATCTCCGAGTCCTAGAATAAATGCCAGGCAGCTGTGAGGGCCACGGGTACAAGGTTCCTGAGATCGCCAATGCATTATTGATAACCTCATCACTCTGCTAAAAGCAAAGGCTGACATTGTTATCATCTCAACCTTCTCCTGAAGAGCCCTGGCTTTGCCTTGGAATCGATCACAGGAAGCAGTAAACCAAAGAGCAAAACCGTACAAGTAAAAATCAAGAAGGTTAAGAAGCGCCTGCTGCATTCGCTTCACTCGGAGTGTGTTAACTAAAATCACATGGCCTGCTCTGGTGTTTTTATACCTTTGACAGGTTCCAATATGGCCGAACGCTAGGCTATCGGCTGTAATAATTCATTTCGTATAATATTCCACACCTTGAACTTGCTAGAAGGAAGAGAAGTCTGCATTTGAAGATAAACATGTCTTTAACGTGGTTTCCAAAAAGGCAGATTTTTTTTTCTTCATTCTAGTAAATTTTCTATCATCTTGAAACTTCCTTAGATGTAGGTGACTGCTCTGTCTTCCCACAGCTTCCTTCTCCTTGCTTGTGATTCCAGAAATCTTCTCTATAATCTTACTTTAATGACTGAAGTTATAATGCAAGATTATAGCATTTATTAGTGCCTCACTTCTTTATAATTCTTAAATTTTTAATTATTTTCAGAAATAATCCTTTGAATAAGATGATGAAATATAAAAGTCCCATCTCGTCCCAAGTAGGTTAAAGAGAGAGTTAGAATGCATATCCAAAGCGTGATTTAAAGCTTGAAAATTTTCCATGTTCATACTTGGAGATAAGAATGTTAAGTAGCCTGGCTTTGCTATTAAAAAGGAAAGACTACTCTCTTTTCAGCTGGACGATGGCTAAGTAATCTGGCAAATAATCATTAGTTGCAGGTTACTCCTGAATTCTGAGCAAATGAGCTCGCAATGAAATCATTATTTGCAAATGAAAACAATGGGTCATACGGAACAAAGGGCAAAATGTACACAATTTTCTTGCATCTGCAGACGCTGGTCATCGGAGACAGGAGCGTGTGGCTGCCCGACCAGGTGGGAGACGGGGCATCCATCAGTGAACCTACTTCTCTACCTTTTACTTGTTGAGGCTTGTGTTTGATGTCATGTAAAAAAATATCCCAAGTTGCAGCTTATGATAATCCCCATCACAGAATCAGAACCCAGAAAACATGGATATAATAGAAAGCATAGTATACATCTCCATACCTGTGCATATAGATTGGGAAAAAAAAATTTTTTTTAATTGTTACTTGGTATATTCTAAAATAATTACAACTTAAAGCACCTCAAAGCTTATCCACACTGTTTCATGATGGCTCATGCTTTTCAGTGGAGTCACTGCCCATGTTCCCAAGTGCTGCAGGAGCCTATGTCCTAGCAAGAGACATGTTCCGTGGAATGTGGAACTTATCTGAGCCACATAAACTTGAACTACGTTGGAATAAATATGTTCCACCTCCGATCATTTTTCCTGCACTTCCTGCTTTTTGCTTCAGTCTGTGGGCAGGACATAAGAGAGTGAGGCCATTTCTGTGGGGAGCAAGCACATCCCTGGGGACAGGGGGAAGAAAAAAAACAACCACCACTACAATACAAGCAATGCCACGGGGGGGTCTGGGAGCCCCAGAGTGGGATCTGGTCATCCTGCTATATGTGCACTTCCCAGTGGGGAAGCTGACCAACCCCATATATGCCACGGAGGTCAGAGGCTAAGAGCTGAACGTAACTGTACAGTGTGAGTTCACACAAGGCACATTGTTAATGCTGTGGGGGTGCTTCTTGTTGTTGATGTTATTGCATGTGTGTTGTTTTTAGTTTTTAAAACGAGGCTATGGCTAATTAGGGGTGTTGGCACAGCTTGGACTGATGAAGAAAACGATTACAATTATAAAAGGCTTCTGGGGCCCGAGCAGTCAAAGATGCTGACTGTTACCCGTGCCCGCCCTAGCGCTGTCTGTATGGTTGTCAAGTATGATTATACTAGAAGCAGCCTGGATTTATTAGGTGCTTTTTTTTTTCCCCCTGTAAGATTCAAATGCCCATGGACATGGCTCCTGGTCTCACCAGACTCCTAGCTCCTCTCCTATGTTTTCCCTGAACAGTCACAATGCTCAAGAAAGAAAAACCCCATCCTATTGTACTGTCCAGAGACTGATAAGGCAGGATGAATAAAAGAGAAAAATTATCTTCCCTAAGAAACTTTTATAACACTTCATCATTCTTTAAACTTAAAATCCAGTCTCCAACGTGTGTATTTTTCACCTTCGACAGATGTGAAACTGGTAAGAACTAGAGAACATGTCCCATCTACACCAATGAAGTGAAAAAGGAACAAACTGATTTTTACTCTAGAGAACTTATTTTGGGGAGCACAAAAAAAAAAAAAAAAGGCTAGAAAGAGAACCTTTGTTTAATCCTGCGGTGTAACCTATTGAAATGCAGCATCTAAACATAGTTTATGTTTGAGTTTGCCCCCTCCCCAACATACCATGACTGTTCTTCCTTTAGGACCTGTGCATTGATTACATCACATTACAAAAGAGCCTGAATGGGTATTCAAATAGCTGCTGTAATCAAAAGATTCTTTTTTTCAAGGCAACAACCATAGATTTTTATAGGTTTTTTTGCATTTAGCTATGGACATCCTAAAATGATAGAAAGATTCTCATTTGTGTTTCCCCCCACTGGAAGCTATTGAACTGGCCTGGTTTTGTACAGTGTAGAACAATCCTGCAATAATAAAACATTTCAACTTTGTACAAAAGGTGAAGCTTTCCATTTGAAGTTTTTCTTTAACAGAAAAAAATGGAGAAAATGGGCTGACAGCTTTAGAAAATTTAAACAATTCCCCTTGCCAAGATACGTATTTCATGAGTTTTCTCTAATTTCAGATTTGGTGTGTATGTGTCGTGTTAACAATGAATGCTTTCAATTTCAACATTCAGTTTCTTCTCTCCCTGCTCAAACCAATCTTCACCTTTTAATAGCCAATTATTTTTCTAATCATTTCTTAAAAACTTTTTTGAGATTGTGAGACATGAGCTCTAAGTTGCACATTACAGATGCATTTAAAGTAAACTGAGTAAGTGGTAAATTGTAAAATTTACAAGCACTTGATTGGTAAAAGTATCTTAGAATAAGGAAAAGAAACAAGGAGGCTATACTTCAAAGTACTAAAAAAAGAACACCGGTAACCTGCAAATTCATAAAAATCACAAGGGAATCAGTAGAGAAGAATTCTTTTAAGAAAAAAAAATGAGCAAAGTACTATGGGCTGCAATTGTTTTAATAGGATATGTAGTCTTTATACTGTTTTTCCTTATCAGCATTGAACCTCTCTTTTCATTTTTTCTCTTTGTAACCTGTTACCTACATGGAGCATACTTTTTTTGTGTTGGGTTAAAAAAGAAAGAAAGAAAGAAAGAAAAAACAACTAAAAAACAAAAACAAACAAACAAAACCCCATAAAACCAAGCTTTTATCTTCTCAACTGCTCATATATATACTTTCATTTGAAAGAGAGTGTCTCAGAAAACATTCTCGTCTGGCAAAACAAAACAGAAGAAAAACTAATTAGAGGATAAATAATATGCTCTATTTTATGAGAATCAATTTAGGTATCAGGCATGGGAAAAAGGACAATGCCATCCAGCCCTGTGATACCTTACAAAAGCGCATGTAGCAAAGCTGGTTTCAATGTTGCAGATACAAATAGAATGATGAAAATTCACATGGCTGAGCAGTTAAAATTTGTAAAGGTGACACTGTAAAGATGATTCCAACAGCATTCAATTCAAATCAGAAAAAAATCAGTTGGTGTTTCATGACCCAAGTGAACAAACCTATAATAAGAGCTTCCGTCAATGTTTTAAAATTAATTTATGACAGGCTGTTTAAAAGACTTGTTTAATTATTAATAGGAACATTTTATCTCATAGATTTTTTTTAAGTTGCACTTGATAGTTATCTACCACTGATTCAATATAGAAGGTAAAATACAGAAAGTGCCTGAGCCAATACTGCAAAGATCCTAATTAGTATCATGCTATAGAAAAACAATGAAGTGATTTTGTCACCAATTACTGACAATTAGCCCAAGTACAACAGTTAATTTCATGGAAATAAAACCACCATAAAATGAAAGGAACAAAACCTATCATAATTAATGGCATTCGCCTGCATTCCTCTACTGGTTATTTAATTCGCAAGCCATAAAAGTTTTGAAACAACTTGAACAGCTAAATACATATACAAAAATCAAGTCTGTGTATCTGGATTTTCTGATTTTTAAGCATCTGTGGAAAATGTATCCTCTAAACCTAAATATATTATACTTCCAGCCTGTGCATTTGTTAAACAATAAAATCTAGTATATTAAGTTGCAGAGAAATATCTTATGATAGCTTGCCATTATCCTGCTGTAATGTGTCTAGATATAGTGAACTGCCAATAATTGTCGGAACTGTTACAATGTTAAAAGTTCTTCCTCTCCCTTGCACTTTTGACTCACTCAAACTTTTCTCTCCACTTGCTTCTTTTTTTTTAAGGAAGCCCTGTTGTTTGGGTTCCTAAGCCCGGGGAATGTAAGGGCTTTTACCCCCATGTCAGTTTCATCTCTTGCATTCACTCTGCCATAAATTTCAGAGTTGCAGTATCAGAAGGCATCCCAAGTCAAATCAAGCTTTAAAATATTGTTCTGGCCTCTCTGAAAGCCAGAAAAGATTCATTTTGCAAGGTTCCCACCAATCAACAAAGTAAAAGCAATTCAAGGTCAGTGACATCTAAGGCTAAACTTCAAAAAAGGAAAAAAAAAAAAAAAGTACCCTTGTGGATATTTTTCTAGTTTCAACGAGTCCCGAAAACAAAACTTGAAAACCTAACAAAACATCACTATCAACTATTGCTTAATAAATAGCCACATAGAGGTTACAACTTTAGGTACACAAATAAACACTGTAGAGGTTTTTGGCCATGCAGAGATAAGATCCTCTCTGGGGAGACCACTAGAAACTGCTTGGTCTTTTGTGCAGACTCCTGGAATGTGCTTGCTTTTCATTTCTTTCTTTGTGTCTGGCACACTGGCCTCACAGGCAGTGTCTTAAGCCATGCAGGGTCAGGGCAAACAGAGAACTGCATTCATGGACAGATCAAGTTTATGTGAGAATCTGCTCCTGCGGCTGCCCTCAATCTCCATATGAATTGTTAATAAAATCTCAGCCTGAAAGCTCATCACCCCAACAGTGGGGAAGTCATGCAGAGAATCCTCTGGTTCAGAAAAACAAGATTTCTTTATCTTTTTCATCCTTGGCCAACATTCGTGGGAATTCTGCCATGTAACCTCCTCCTGAACCAACCACCCCCAACACACACCCCACCTCTCTCTACTGCTCTCTTGGTCGCACCTGATCATCGGGGAAGGCGGGGAGTTAAAAGACAAAAGAAACATTCTGACACCCACAGCAAAGCTACCACAACAACAACTTGCCTCTGCAGTAATTTGCTGCTATAAAAACCTTCAGGCAAAAAGAAATATCAATGCTTAATTTTTTCCAGTTTGTGTCAAATAGCTGGAAAGACTTTCCCATAGCTTTATGACACCACATGAACTAGAGAGCTACAGATATAATAAAAGGTCACATATAAAGTGAAGAACAGAGTCATACCCTAATTAACTTGATATCTCCATGCAAATACGGGACAGGAACAACACTCCGTCTATGTTGCAGGCATCTTCTAACCTTGCTACAGGCTAGCTGGGCCTCTTGTTTCCTCTGCTTTTGCTCCTTGCAAACTGTTTTAATATCGAACGCTTTTCAGAGGGATGGGCTGATGAACGAAAACATGAATTTCCTGCTTGCCCTTTAAGGTGGGTTAAAGGGGGTGCTAGCAATCAATTACAGAACAAAAGAACAAAAAAAAAAAATGACTTAGGAACCTAAGGAGTGAATGTGTTACATTCTTTGCAGTCTTGTTTTTTTCTTTCTTTCTTTCTTTCTTTTTTTTTTTTAAATAACTGGTTCATTTTTATTCACCCTTCTCATGAAGAGTAAACAATATCTATTTCATTTAAAACCAACCAACCAACCAAACAAAAAACCAAGTTTACCTAGTAGTAGCTTCTGAAGGAAATGTTTTCGGCTCAGAAAGGCTTCAAATGTACTAAACTTCCATTTCAACTTAATAAAGATTTTACAAGGAATAAAAAAGTTTGAAATTCTATTTGAATTTCTGCTCTAGATTTTCAAATTGCTTTAATGCAGTCAGGTCCATTTCAGAATAAAAATGTTATATTTTCTTTTTTAATTGACATTTTAGCCCTATTAAATATTTGTTTTTCTCATTTTATGTTGGTCAATAAAGCAACTATAATCTTTAAACCTTTGCATGTAAATTGATCCAAGATACTTTCATTAAACTTTTCTTTCCTGTAACTGCATGTCAAAAAAGTTAGTATCATTTAAAAACAAATATTTCTGAAGTATACACAAATAAATACAAATTTCTATCACCATATTATCTAGAAATGCCGTATTTGAGAAGGTAAAAATATATACATACAGACATGCACAAACATAAAGTTTCTTAAAAAACAAGTAAAGTAAAAGGACACAAAATGACTCCTTGATCACTCACATATTAATATCATATAAATGTATTGACTCAATTTATCTAAAACAAAGTCGCCACTATAACTAAAATGTTCCTTTGCTTTGTATCCAGAGGTATCATTGTAGTATGTGAAATATAAGCATCAGTAGTTCAAAGAATTCACTTACATAAAATTTAAGTCACAGAAGTTTGATAAATTTTCAAAACAAAACTAAATTTAGGTTATAGTAAACATTCCAATGCTTAATGGAATTCAGTTTAGGTATTACGGCTGAGAAACTCATTAAACTACTACGTTGAACAACAAATGCAAAATACAGTTCAATATTATCCTTCTGCACTGATATAAATTATTATAATAATAAAATGTATTAAACTGTTTCTAGAAGCACCAAAATTCCAACTGTTCTTCACAATATACCTAAACTAAACTAGTCTTTAAATACATAAAAGTCAGTAATTCAATGGATGTTAAAGACTTGCACAGTTATGCAGCTATGTGAAAAGTGTTGTTTTAGGGAACGGAGAATGATCTGAAATATTTACTGTTATTTTACATAATAGTTACTCAATAAGCTAATTTCATAGCTATGAACTTAATATTTAAGTAGGGCTATGTGAAACTGAATAATTTTTATTCATAAACATTAAATACTCAAATTTTAAAAGACTGTGTGTTACTGAATTCTATCCCTCCAAAGTTTAATGTGTTGACTTGCTTCCATTAATTTGCAAAAGAATAGTAATATTTCAGTGCAGAATTTATATTACCAAACCTCAATTTCTATTATGATGGTTACTCTCTGAGAAGCAGGAATTAATGGTTTGGTAAATTGCGTTTAAGAGTTTGCTTTTCAAAGATGTGTGTTCGGGGGCACCTGAGTGGCTCAGTGGGTTAAGCCTCTGCCTTCAGCTTAGGTCATGATCTCAAGGTCCTGGGATCTGTGGGCTCTCTGCTCAGCAGGAAGCCTCAGCAGGGATCCTGCTTCCACCCCCCTCTCTACCTGCCTCTCCGCCTCCTTGTGATCTCTGTCTGTCAAATAAAATCTTTAAAAAAAAAATGTGTGTGTTCAAAATATTAGTGTAGTTCTAGAGTAGGGCTTCTCATTCTTCTCCATTGAATGTATCTCATTGATTTCCAGGGAGCCCTGCAATTCCTGACAGGGCAGAGGAAGAGGCCACGTTGAACACGCATGCTACTGGTAGGCTTGGAAGGGTGACCCATAGTGCTTTATGTCTCTGACTAGAAGCTTGGGGAGCCACAAACACAGAGCCGTTCCTGAGAAACAGCCTGGAAATAACATGAGAAAGCAATTGAGAACTGTCATGGGGACATGTGTATTTATATTCAGATTATATATATGTACATATCAATGTGGCTGTAGTCTGAGGTTTATCAAGACTTTTAGGGAGCCTCCAGATGAACCCAGAGATGGGTTGAGGCTGCCATCTTGTTATGGACTGAAGGTTTGTGCCCCTTCAAAATTCATATATTGAAGCCCTAACCCCCTGTGTGGCTATATTCAGAGATGGGGTCTCTGAGGAAGTAATTAAAGTTAAATGAGGTCCTAAGAAGTGGGGCCCCAATGTGATAGGATTAGTGTCCTGACGGGAAGGGCCGCTAGAGCTCAGCCCCTCCCCCTCCCCCTTCCTTCCCTCTCTCTCCCCACATGCACTGAAGAAAGGCCAAGTGAAGACATTGAGAGTGAAGTTCTTCAAGCCAGGGAGAGAGTCCGTAACAGAAACTGAATTTACCCTCACCTTGATCACAGACTTAAAGCCTCCGGACCTGTGAGAAAATGCGTTTCTTTGCTTAAGCCACCCAGTCTGTGATATTTTGTTATAGCAGCCTGAGCAGATTAGCATACATATTAACACCGGCAACAGCAATAGCAAATTGGAATATTTAACCAACTACAGTCTAAGGCTAGTTCCGCTTTTCCTATGATCTCCTCCCCTCTTGGACAAGAATCTCTGTTTCCCTGCTCCTGTTGTAAGGTGTTAACCCTCCCACCGACCTGCTGGACGGCAACTGTGTCTAAGATAGTTAAAGTATATGTCACGGTGATTTGAAAAGGCTTCTCTCCGTCTAGTTAAGTAGCACATCCAAGTTCTGCGCTTTTCACCAATTTCAGTTATATAATACAGTGTAATCAACTATAGGCACCAGGTTCTACATTAGATCCTCAGACTGAATTCATCTTATAGCTGGATGTTTGTACCCTTTTACCAACATCTTATTTCCCCTGCCCCACTGCCCCGGCAATCACTTTTCAACTTTCTGTTTGTGTAAGTTTGACTTTTGCCGTTAAAAAAAAAAAATTTTTTTTTAATTTACTTGATAGAGCAAAGCACCAGCAGGGTGAGTGGAGAGGGGGAATGGGGAAGGTCAGAGACAGAAGCAGACTCATCACTGAGCAGGGAGCCTGACGTGGGGCTCAATCCCAGGACCCTGAGATCATGACCTGAGCCAAAGGCAGATGCTTAAACGACTGAGCCACTCAGGCACCCTTGACTTTTGCTTTTTTCAGATT
This sequence comes from Neogale vison, assembly GCF_020171115.1. Lineage (NCBI taxonomy): Eukaryota > Metazoa > Chordata > Mammalia > Carnivora > Mustelidae > Neogale > Neogale vison. The sequence goes on from NC_058096.1 coordinate 27,114,630, forward strand.
TCACATAAAGATGATACCATGTGCTATTTGTCTTTCTCTAACTTCTCTCACTTAACATAATGCCCTCCTCAGTTTCATCATGGTGTCAAAAATGGCAAGATTTCCTTCTTTCTCATGGCTGAATAATATTCCGTTGTATATATGTACCACATCTTCTTTATCTATCCATGCATAGATGAACACTTAGTCGTATCCACACTTTAGCTATTGTAATTAAGGCTGTAAAGAATTGGTGTGGAGATAACTCTGAAATCCTGTTTTCACTTCCTTTGGATATATACCCAGAAGTGGGATTGCTGGATCATATGGTATTTTTACTTTTATGTATGTATGTATTTCTTTATTTATTTTGAGGAGCCTCCCTATTGTTTTCCATAGTGGCTGCACCAGTTTATATTCTCAAGAACTTACATAACCTTAATGCTTTCCTAGACTCACCTTCATGGAATGACTTTTTAAAGTAATGCCTGAAAATTTCTTCAAATTTCAGTATGAGAAAGAGCAGTGTCTCATCCTGATGCAAGGATGTTTCTGAGGACTCTGTCTCTTACATGAGCTTGTAAGTGACTGGTGTGAGTCCCCTCTTCACAACACAAAAAGTATGTCATCCCACAGTCTGTTTTCATCCTGGTTCCAGGCAGTTCATGTTAAATGACGATATGACTTTTGTAGGAACGCTCTCACTGTTATTTCCTAGATGCAGTGTTCTTTTTACATTTCTCCCTACAGTGCTCTTTCGGGAAGTTTCAGATTTGGATAAAAACTTCCATATTTAGGAAGATGGCTTTAGAAAGTGAAAAGCAGTTCAAGTTATGGGACCAGATTGTGGGGTTCACAGAAAGCATGGCTCCTTATGAGCTATATGACCTTGGGCAAATTGCTAATCCTTCTTCTTGATTTCTTCATCCATAAAATAGGTGTAATCTCAAAGGATTCAATGAGTTACTACACATTTGCCAGAAGAGTATTTGGGGGATGTTAGCTACTCAATACATGTTAGCTATTAATACTGTGTCAAAATAGGCACCATGCAAATGAAAAAGCCGAACTTCATCAAATAAAACAGGAAAATCTTGATCATAATAGATATATGGCAAAACAGGAATATGAGGTTTGCCCTCAAATATGTTAAAACTTAATTGGTGAAATAAATTCAGTTGTTAAAGCCATTTTAAAAGGAAAATAGAGAAGACTTTGACAGCTTGGTACGTGATTAATTTGTAAATGAGAAACACATACAACAGGGTGATGTGTAAAGATTTCCAGAGTGAGATCTCTTCAGACAGGAGACTGTGCTAATGAGTTATTTCTGATGCTCTGATGATGGATCAACATGGTGGGAGGAAACGGTACGCTTCCTTTAGCTTAAAAATGGAAGTTTAAAGAAGCTTAAGGATGCTTTTTGAAAAATTATTATTTGAGCCACAAAGACTAGGAGATTATGAAAATAATATTTGTCGAAAATATGCCACATCTGCAGGCTCTATGTGGGATGTTTTGAAGCCATTTAGGCACTTGTTGGGACCATGTAATAGAGGATATTTTATTTCTAGCCCTATTTCTGGTTTTGTTTTATTTTTTCGATTATTCTACATTGTTTTAAAGGTCATAGTGAAGATTCATGTATGGTCCATCCTTGCTATTAATTTAAATATAGCTCTCTATTATCATTTAAGAAAGATAATGTTATGTGTGAAATATATAAAATGTCAAACAAAACATATAAAATCTTATTCTATCTTATATTCATGCTGTATAATAAATAGCTTTGAAGTGACTTATTTCAAATGAAACTCGAGGAGCTCATTTGATTCTAAGATGACATAAATATGATAAGGAAAATTGAAGTATGATTCTTCCATGTTGAAGGTCCTAAGCAGGGACCAAAATGATTAAAACTGTGCTACTGAATAGAAGCATACCTCCAAAATTAGCATCACGTGTATCTCTTCGTAGTTGTATAAGAAATTAGTGCCTCTCTCAATTGTAACATTAATGTGGCTAAAGAGATTTTATACAACTGATCATTTTTCAGGAATAAGTGCAACTACCAGCAGAATCAAGGTATTGGCTTAGGTCTAAGTAGCAGCAAATATTACATGCCGCAGAAAACCCAACAGCAATGAGAAATAGTTAAAACACAAAGATTTTCCTAAACCTTTGAAACTCTTTTTTTTTCCACAAAAAAATTCTTTCAAATTATTTTAGAAATGCTTTGAATGTGGCAGTTCTTAATAGGTAGATAGTGGTGATACTACTCTGATTTTTGAATATGCAGACTGGTTGAGGAATTCAATTACATACATGTTGCTTATTCAGCTCCATTTAACTCTGGAGATATTTGCTCTCCAAGGAGTTCCAGGGTCCTTGGACTTGTGCACTGTGTCAAGAATAAATAAGAATCAGGTCACAACAGGTTCAAACGCAGGGTTCAGACAGCTCTATTCGATTCTACGTTTAGCAAAACGTACTCTCCTACACTTAATTCTCACAACTGTAATTCAAAAGTAAGCTCTAAATATAGAGGGTTCTGGAAAAAATTATTTAGTCAAAGTTGAGCTGAAATCTTTAGATTATGGGAGGACAAATATATGGTTTATAGATGACAGCGATAAAGTTTCATTATCTTTCTGAAATACAAAATTAACTACAATGTGGGTCACAATATGTATTGTGTATTAAGAGTTTATAGTGAACTGAACAGTACATATGAAATATAACAATAAAATACAAGAAAACCAATTAAAGTAGAATTTAAGAAATAAAAGAATACAACTATTTCATAGTAAGAGTAGTTTAAAATATGTCTAACTTATTAAGAATTATTTAGCAAATGGGAACATAACTATCACCATCACCAAAATAATCATAGCTAACATTGGGCACATAAGTTATTCTGAAAACCATTGGTTGGTTGTATGACACACAATCTTTATTCCATTTTTAAAGTGTTGTTTCTTTTTTTATTACTTAATTTTTTTTTTCTGCATTGCAGCCAACATGGGGCTTGAACTCATGACCCTGAGATCAAAATCTGAGGTGAAATCAAGAGTTGGATGCTTAACTGACTGACCCACCCAGGTGCTAAAACTATTGTTTCTTACAGGTGTATTGTGTGCTAGGTAAATTATTTACTTCTTGAGAAAGATAAATAAGACATGATAAGATCTTTGCCTGAGATTATAAGGGAGCTATAATTTTCTCTGTATTTAGAAGATGTACAAAGTGAGGACTATAGTGGTTGAATGACTTGTCAAATGTCTCCCAGCAAGTGAGACTTAGAGATGGAATACAAATCCATTGTGCCTGACAGCAAAGCCCATCATTCCATAAACCTGTTGGAGCAAAGAAGCAAACATTATCAGTTCTTTGCTTTTCTGTATCAAAATCCTGGTCATTTGTTCATTTTTCCCTCTATGGTCTTCTGCTCTTCTCTCTGAGTTCGCTGCATGTGCCCTGTTTGGTGGTGGTAACGATGATAGTTTCTCCGTATTGTCTTTGACATAGAAGTTTGAGAATTTGTTAAGGATAGGAAATTACTTGAAAGGAAAATCCTTGTATTCTGTTTAAAGCATAATGATTCCTATACCTACTTTTATAGATTTCTTTGTTTCATTTACATGGTTTCTGGGTCTTAAGAAATAGTGGGATTTTTACGAAATGAAGGGCAAAAACCCTTTAGCAAACAGGATACAGCAAATTCACTATTAAAGTCTCCTTTACCTCTTGTAGCATACAATATTTCAGCTTAAGGGATTTTTAATTTTTTGTCTTCTTTGGAGAAGTGTCTGGGAAACAAACTGAGGGTTACAAAAAGGAGGGGAGCGGGGAGGTGGGGTAACTGGCTGATGGGTATTAAGGAGGGCACATGTGGTGATGAGCTCTAGGTGTTATACGTAACTAATGAATCACTGAACACTACACCAAAAACTAATTATGTTCTATATGTTGGCTAACTGAACATAAAAAAAAAGAGAGAAATCTTTAATTTCAATTATAATACTTTGAGCCAATCTTGACAAGAATTTTTCCAAAATGCCTTTTATTGGCACTATAAAACACACCCAAATATTATCCAACCTTTAAGGATTTCAGTAACAGGGCCAATAGTAGTGGTGATACTCGCTGGTGGTAAAGCACAGTACAGAAAACATCTCAGTGGGGTTTTAGGTTTCCTACAAATACAAAAAGCTGTGACCTATACAGTTGGTTAGAGTTAGAATTGATGTTTTTTTCCTAAAAATTTTAAGTGCAAAAATTTTATTACCATAATCCAACACAATTGAGATATTGCTCTAATATGAGATTTGAGCTCAGTGTTGTACATGTCAGAAATGTCCTTCCAAGTAGTTTATAGAACAGTATGTTGGAAGGTTTCCACTTAAAATAATAAGATAAAGATTTACACACACAAAATGAGCCAAGAGCCACTTGATTCAGCAAACACAATCTTCACAAGGATATCTAGTGATCTGTTTGATTAGCATTCGTTTCTCTCTCTCTCTTTTCTTTTTTCCTCCTGATGCTCTTTATATACTAACAGGCAGGGAAATGTTACCTTTCCTTCAAATTTTATTTTATCCTATACTTCCTAAAAGTTGTTGGTAGAGTATTTGTTGTGTTACACTAACTGTGTCAGAGACACTGTCTAATTTATTTTGTGGCTTGCAAAATTTTACTGAAACATTTGTTTTATCTTGTTTGCTCAATAAAGGTACCTACTTTTTTAAAACCACCAATTTAATACATAATATTGATACTTGTCTTTACAACTATTTTTACCAATAACTTAGTATGCTTCATTACTGGTTTTATAATAGCATTTTCTGATTTCAGCACTTTTAGAAGCTGTGGAATGTTATACTGTATTTCTATGTAGGTAGAACACTACTAAATTTCAGAACTTACAAATTCCTATTGGATTCAATTATATAATTTACTGTATTTATATAAAGTATCATTTCCCACCACCAATAAACCACTTGAAAGTCACATTACATACTTGATCTTAAAAATCCCCAAATCCCATGTAATCTTGATATAGATCAAATGCACCAGTATTTCTTATTCCCAGATATTTAAAATGATTTTTAAATATGTCATCTCAGTAGACATTTCTCTACTCTTAGTCTGATCCTTAGCTTTTGGTTCTAATGAACCATTGAAAACTAACTGGAATACTTCTGTTACTGTATTTTAAATTTGTATGTTAAAAGGTCATTTATTGTTATAAACTTGTGCTATCCAATAAGGTAGCCATTAGCCACAAGTGGTTAGTGAACATGTCTAATACTAATTCTAAGAACATGTTAGCCTTTGGAAAAATTATTTCAAGGGTCTAAAAAGTAAATCACCATTCTCTTTTTCTTCACATCTCTTAGTACCAATGGTTCTAAATGTTTTCAGATTACAGACTCCTTTGAGAAAAAAATCAAATCTCTAGACCCTTTTCAGAAAAAAAAAAGGTGTTTATGAAAATATATAGAATATGGCACACATTGTTTGGGCTTCAGAGATTTTCTTCAGCCAAACAGCAAGTCAGGTTAAGAACTCATATGATAAAAGTTATTTTGCTATGTGATAGCATGTTAGCATACCACTCTGTATGAAAATCTACTGAGATAGCAGTACCGTGGGCAGCAAGAGCTTGGACAAAGAAATCCAACAGAGAGGGACAGTGACCAGACTTCAGGTAGGTTCCAGGTTGGGTTATTGATAGTTTCTGCAGTGTGTCCCAAACGCGGTGCCCTGACGTTGGGTTACATGCAACAGCATCTGGAACCCAAGACGTAGCCCAAGTGTTGGACATTGACAGTGGAGGGCTTTAGGAGCAATGCAATTCCAGAATACAATCACCGAGATGCAAGCAATATGGATTTTTATAACCTTCCTCTCTTCAGGGGTGGAGAGGTTAAAGGAACTGGTTCTAGCCTGTCCTGGGTAGAACATAACAAGAAGCAGTGGCCTGGCTAAGTGGGCTGTGTTCGGGTTAGGCCACGGCACCAATGAGGAAAGTCAGGGGGACTGTATTGCCATAGCAGAAGGCAAGAAGGAGCTGAGAATGTACTCCCCAGAAAAACAATTGTGTATGGAGCTCAGATCTTATCATTTTACCCAAAAGAGTTGCATATGGTGATTTTAGTGTTTCTCAGAATCCAAGTGATAGCCCAGTTCCATCTTCCTCTTACCTAAGACCTTTGGAATACAATTAAAATCCCCAATAATCAGTTTATTCAGTAGTGTGGCTACATATTAAGTCTACAGACTCTGAAGGAGGCTTGTGCAGCTTCATATTTCGACTCAGTCAACAGCTAGCAATGTGACTTTAGATCCTGCCTTCTGGACTCTATTTACAAATCTGTAAAACAAAAATGATATAATACCCAACCCACAGGGAAGTTGTGAAGTTACATGAGAACATATGTAAAGCATTTAGAGCAACACATGACACGTACCATGTGTTCCCCTCATCTGTCGTATATATATTACGCTGTGCTCAGTAGACTACTTCATTCTTAATCTTTGAAATGGCTAACTATGCACAAACTCTATTTTCAGAGATTTTGACCTGATAACTAATGTGTTATTAGACTCTTGCTATGGGTTTTGGGGATCTGGACTCATTCTGAGGCACATAGTTCTCCGGAGACAGACTTGCTATGCCCACTAAATTATCATCCCACGTTGATGACAACTTAAATGTTCTATGTGTCTTCTGATTCTGCGTCATGAACAGACTATTTAGTCTGTAAAACTTCAAAACTTTAAGACATGTTTGAATGGAAAACACAGAAGGCTCATAGGCAATCTTATCATCCCAGGGTCTCAGCTCATACTTAGAAACAGCTAGAGAGCAGCCTCTCTGAAGAGTGGTACATTTTCACAAGAAACTTTCTTAAAAGTTTGTAACTAGAACACAGGCATCACCACAAGAAAGAAAGAAAATAGATTTCTGAGGGGATCCGTAGGACCATCGATGTGCAATAAATTATAAAACACTATTTTCCATGGAGCTTCAAAATTCAATAAGCTCTCAAGAGAATAAAGTCCGTTTTTGGGGTGACACTATACTCCTCCATCATCTTATATTCCATACTATCTTCATTTCCCAGCATAAGTATCATAGGACATAAGAAGATTAGACAATCGGGTGCCCAGGCATAATGCAGTCTCTGTTGTGCTTATTATTAATAAGCACTAATTGAATTTCATCAAATAATCATAATTCCAATTAGAATAATGATAATACATTTTCTGAAGAAAAAAATATTTATTATCTTCCTGTCTCCCAGGAGTGTTATTACCTCAGGGGAGATGTATGACTAGATTTAAACTAGTCACATCAGTAGTATTTTAAATCCCAAACATTGTAGCATTTTCTGGGGAAACTGAGGACCAAATTTAATTTGTCTTTCTTTTTTTTTTTTCCAATTCTTTTACAAGGGAATTTTAATCCTGAACAGAGATTTCGCTTTGCTATTTCCTTTTGTGCTTATGGTCTGACCTGAAAAACTGATAATTATATGTTGCCCAATTTTTTTTCTTTTTCTTTTTTTAAACTTTTTTCGATTCTATTACGTTCTTCAGCACTTCAGAAGTTACACTTTTGAAATGCCAGTTACTCAGTTCTCTTTTTAAATGTAAACATTGGTTTGTTTTATATTTATGATTCATTCTCACTGGAAAAGTAATTTTTTTTTTTTTTTTTATGATTTTGAGCCACATCTATAAGTACCTGCTCTGGAAAACCTACCTTCCTCAAGACATTTATGTGAAACAGAAGTAAATTTCTGCCTCATTTGATCCACTATATGTGGGTGTCCTTATAACTGTTGCTTAAGGCAGCAGGAAGTGTATTTTATAATACCAAAACCTGGAAACTATCCAGCTGATAGAATTTTAATCTCTAGTTCCACCTCCCAACTACTGTGTTGTAGTCAGTGTAGCTATAATGTCATATCCTCTTTCTTCACTAGGAAAATTCCTTCTCCAAGCTCAATTATTACACCCTATAAGAAACCCTCCCCAATTCATTAAGAAAGATTTCACTCAATCCACTCAGCTCCCCGAGAACTAGGTATATGATAAAGAATCCTATGATAAAATACGATCTTAAGAGACATAGCCCAAGAAAGTTTGAGAAAAGTGACTTTTAACTCTTTATATGCTATTAATTTTGTTACTATGACCATAATATAAACTGCAGTATTCCGTGTAAATTAAAAACAACCCAACTGGGGCACCTGGGTGGCTCAGTGGGTTAAAGCCTCTGCCTTCATCTCAGGTCATGATCCCAGGGTCCTGGGATCAAGCCCCACATCAGGCTCTCTGCTCGGCAGGGAGCCTGCTTCCCCCTCTCTCTCTGCCTGACTCTCTGCCTACTTGTGATCTCTGTCTGTCAAATAAATAAATAAAATCTCAAAAAAAAAAACAAAAACAAAAAACCAACTTACCTGAAGAAAAATAAGGCCAAGTAAAATAAAACACTATTTTATCCAACCTCTCAGTGTTGGGGTGTTGAGGTTCATAGGCTATCTCATAAAGAAAAAGTTGCAATGAAAAGACTCAAATCATAGTTCTAAGTTAAGAAGGAATGCCACGTGTGCAAATACTCTGTCTTTAAGCCAACAGTTCATATGTCCTCTATCATTCAGCATCTCTACATAAAAATAGGTAAATTTAACCCTGCATCCTTGAAAGTTATAAGAAGGACTTATACACTTTGTCAAAAAAAAAATCTGTTCTTAAGGGAATTCCATCTTAAAATTCAATTCTTTATTTAAAATCAGCAGGTGTCTACTACATATATATGGCATGTTTTGTTATCAGTAATAGATTCCTATTGATTTTAAACATATGTATTATATATATGGTATGAAGAAAATATTTGAAGGTATCAATGTTATTTCAAACCTTATTTGGTATTTTTCACTCAATAAAGTGAAAAGAAAGAAGAAAATTTTTTCAGCTAATCCTTAACAAAGGTAAACTTTTAGCCATCTAGAAGTCTAGCGTACCACATACCAGCCCTCAACCAGAAAAGAGAACATTATAGACAAAAAAATAACAATGTCCTATGGCAGAACAAAAAGAGAATGCAAGAAATTTCTCGAACCAGTTTGGGGTATTGGCAGACTTACCTAGTTCAAAGCTGTTAAAAAAATCCTCCATTAGTATAAGACCATAGACAAACTTCGGTTATTGTACAGTACCCTACACAAATCTCAAACTCATAGACTATCTTCTAATATGTTTCATGCCCCTTATTTAAAACTGAGTAAAGGGGAAGGTTTTTTGTGACTTGAACGAAAGCATAATTAATTATAGTGAACATTTTAGAGTGCTTCCTTTCTGTCAATTGCATCGATCGTATTATCTCTAATTTTTAAAAACTGAAAAGTAGTAATAGAATTATTCTCACTTCCACAGATGAGGAAACTGAGTCTTATAAAGAAAGAATTACCTTTTCAAAGTCATAATACCAGTAAATCTGGGGGTTTGTTTACCTTCAAACACCACACTCAGAAGCCCTACCTTACCTTACCACGTGTGCTTACACAGAGTAACTTGCATAATGTTGGGCTAACATTTGATATAATGAATGTAAGCTGATAGTCTTAAAGCTTTCTTCCAAGGACTGAGAGTTTTAATACCCTGTACAATGAAATACTGCTTAAAATCTAAAATATTTCTGCTGGAATCCACAAATTAGTCTTCAGTTTCCAATTAGATAAATTAAAATTCTATTAAACATAAATTGTCTAGAAAAAAAAATAGTATCACTTCATTTTCTAAATAGGCTAAAAAATTAAAAGGAGCTTAAAAGTCCACATCTGCAAACCCAACCTGAAATACCTCTATGTGAACTACTGACATTTTATGCATTTTTATATAAGCATTGTCAAAGGCTAAACTGCTTCTTTTAAAGTGGACATAAAATTGCAAACCCTGAAAAGAAGGATTTTATTACCCATCCATAAAATTCAAGTTTACAAGAGAGCTGGAATATATGCTATGGTAACCTGATCATGCATAAAAGGGGTGGTCACCCAGTGGCTCACATTACTTTAATTAAAAACCTGCTTAGGGTTACTTCAGGTTGGAGAGAAGCATAGAAATAGAAGTCACAAGATTTATATTCTTGATATTTCCACTAACAGGAATCTTGCATAAGATAGAGATTGGTTTATTTCTGTCTCAGAAAGCAATCAATATAAACTGAATGTGAGATGTACAGAGCTTTTATTTGAGGGAGGGAACTGCACTACCCATTCATAAAGTTCCTTTCATGGCTGACCCCCTAGTTCCTACTCAATAACTTCCACAAATTTAGAAAATTTTACCTAAAAGTAATCAATGCACGCAGCAACAAAAATTATTTTACCTAAAAATACAAGGGGAGAGCACCCAATGACAACTATATTTTAAAAATTATTAGAGAAAATACCATAGGCATATGGGGATTATTACCTAGAAGAATTAAATTTGGAGCATTTTTGCAAATAAACAGAATGGGAGGCTCCAAAGTGAGAACCAGGCCAAATGGAGGGGGAAAGGAAAGTGGAAGGAGATTTGACTAGTGAAACAGAACCATGGAAATTAGAAAAAATTAGCTTTTACCCAGATTCACTGATTAGGTGAAACTTCTTACACTGAGGTGTAATTTTTCACCATCAATCCATTAATTCTTCAGATTATTGTTAACAACCCCAGGAGTTGCAAAAGGTAGACAATATCATCCCCATCTTACAAAATGGAAATAAGCCCTACGAGCTCAGAGGGCCCCCTTAACCTTTAGGCAAAGTTACAAATGGACAGAGGAAACCTCTTCAAACCCACAGTTCCTACCTTCAGGTCAAGAACCCTCTCTAAATAAAAAATTCTGTCATCAACATAGTCTAATGTTGGAAAGGAAGAGAATGGATATTCAAAAATGAAAGATTAATCAACCTCTCTCCACTTTATGATCTATGATAATAAAGACTTAGTTTCAAGTAACCTATGGAGGATCTGAGAGATGAACAAGAAATATCCCTCATCTCTGTTATTATAATAAGTGGAATAAAGAAAATATTTAATATTGGGCATAATGATGAGTTATGTTTTAACAGACTATTACAACAATCTTTCAGTTATCCATTTAAGCCATAGTGGATTAAGATCAGGCCAGCTTCCTGATGTGCTTACCATGTGAAAATAATGGGCAATCCTCCATTGGAATTCATCATTTTCCTGCATTGAAGTCAATGCCAACTTCGACAAACACTTATATCCCAGGTGGTGACACCCCACCCCATGAAGAACTTTACAAATTGGGACAAAAAGATAACACAATTACTACTCTCACTAAGTAACCACCTATTGATTTTAAATTAGCTAAGCTATATACCAGTTCATTAATATATTTATGACAAGTTAACAAACCACAGAAAAGAGCATTCTATACAAACATAAAAGACGGTTATTTCTAAAAATATATTTCAATGACTTCAGCACTTCTATTCCTAAATTGTACTTCATTCTATTCTCTTTCTTCCCAGAATTTACCTCAAAGTCAATAAGGGTGATTAATTTTTCATTTGTGAGTGCAAACTCTATTCCTCCTCTTTGACATTAGACCATGTTGATCAGATAGTATATTATGTGGAAAATGGGGTGGAAATGACACCTACAATTAATTTCTTCTCAAGCATCAATATATATATGGAGCCTTTTGGAGACTGTGTTTCAGAAGTTAAATGGATTTACTTATTCTGAAACATGTGCCATTTGTTTTTCAAAGTGAAAAAGAATTAAACCTCTCAGAAAAGTTTAAAGATGTCACAATTATAAGGCAGTTTATTTAGCCCTTTAATGAAAATATACTTTTACTGGTTGAAAAATCTATGGGCAATAAAATATATATGAATTATTCTTAAAACTCAGCCTCATTATTTGGCAGGAAATTAAGCCTGAATACGACAGTATGACCAAAATCACCAGATGCTTTCATAGAACACAGATATCACTCTAATGAATTCCATCCTCATGGAAAATTCCACCTCTTTTTACAAGGTTCAAAACTGGTTCCCTAATGGAATGGAAATATTACTGAGGTTGCTGACTAATGGGCAGAACATAGCGTTACATTATGAAAACAATTTGCTCTTTTTTCCCTAGGAAGACATTCCTTGTCAATAATAATAGGTTCTACAATGTCTAGTGTTTCTTAATTTTTGAAAGTTTTTCTTTTATTTTAAAGATTTTATTTATTTATTTGACAGAGAAAGAGAGAGAGAGAAGGAACACAAGCAAGGGGAGTGGGAGAGGAGAAGCAAGGAACAGGGAGCCCGACACGGGACTCGATCCTAGGACCCTGGGTTCATGACCTGAGCCAAAGGCAGATGCTTAACAATGAGCCACGGAGGCATCCCAAGTTTTTATTTTCTAAAATTAAAAAGATACTGAAATGTACAACGTAGTAAGCGACCCATCTGTATCACACATATTCCTACTGTCCAGAATTAACCACCAATAATATCTTAGCATATTTGTTATCAGTATTTTTTGGAAAAAATCATTTTACTGTGTTGTGTTTTTACTAGGAGTCATGATCACTGGAAAGAACTCAAAAAATTGTCAAGAAATAAAACTTACAATTGAATATTTTAAAATACCCCAAATCCTCATGCACAAATAACTAGAACTGATATTAAGGGGAATCTCTATTTCAGACATCTTTCTATGCATATATATGGATGAGTGGATGAAAGGTACATAATACCTTTATAAATAGTGAATCATGACAAGTGCTATTTTTCAATGTATTAATTTTAATGGAGTGCAACAAGATAATGAAACTGAAGACAGTGATGAATTTCTATTACGTTTTTATCAAAAAATATATGATTTCTTTTCATTTCTCTTGTTAAGAAATAAAATTATGAAAAAATATTAAGAGGTGAAATAATTTTTTAAAAAAACTACATGAAAGGGTATGATTCAGTATAATTCTTCACTGTGAAACATGAAGATCAAGCAGTTTCATAGGCACTGATCATACTTCTTCTTACTAACTTTTAAATGTGAATACGCTTTAACTTACCTTTTCTTGCTTTTAACATTTAGTTGTTCCTATTCAAATATTACCCATAGCTGCTAAGCTTTAATTTTATATTTAAATAAATGCAAAGCTTACCATTGTTTTTCCTCTCTGTGGCCTTTCCTTTTCTGCATTCTATATGTTAATTCAGACATTAACTGGCTTGATTTTATTGCCATGATGATTTTAGATACACATACATGCATCTCTATATAAATACATATAATCACTTAAAAAAAAAAAGAAAGGAAATAAAAAGAAAACAAATTTGTATATGTGCTGCCGAAGCGAGCACAAAAGAAAACAAATTTAAAAGAAAACTCCAACTGCTAAAATGGTGCTCTCAACTAATTCAAATTCTGTAAATGCCCTTTAATTAGCTACTTTATTTTTTTTCAGATTTTGTTTATTTATTTGGCAGACAGAGATTGCAAGTAGGCAGAGAGGGCAGGCAGACAGAGGAAGGGAAGCAGGCTCCCCTCTGAGCAGAGAGCCCAATGCAGGGCTGGATCCCAGGACCCCAGAACCATGACCTGAGCTGAAGGCAGAGGCTTTAACCCACTGAGCCACCAAGGGGCCCCTAATTAGCTACTTTAAGATAATTTAATTAAAAGCAATTCTATGTTGACATGATTTTTCTTTTTTAGAAAGATTTTATTTATTTGAGAGAGAAAGAGCATGAGGAGGGGCCGAGGGAGAATCAGATTCCTCATGGAGCAGATAGCCTGACCCCCGGGGCTGGAACCTGGACCCTAAAATCCTGACCTGAGCCCAAGGCAGACGCTTAACCGACTGAGGCACCCAGGTGCCCCATGGTATTTCTAATTTTAATTTCCAATGTTTATTTAAAAATTACTTAAGGAAGTGAGCTATTTTGAAAAGTGGTCTTGATGTCTATACTTGTATTGGTGCTGAAACTTTGATAATCTACAACTCTTCTTAATTTGTAGGACACATGCAATTAAGTATACCAAACTATATCAAAACAAATTATACTGAAATTACGAATTGTCTTTTAATAGATGTACTAATGCACAAGGTGGGAGGACCAGAAAGGCACAAACACAGTGGAATTGTATGAAAAGGCAAAAAAAAAAAAAAAAAAGGCAGAATCTCCTGCATTTGTCACGATTCAGTGTGTTATCTAAACAAACTGCTTTCTTCTAACTCATTCCACAGTAACCAAACACAAAAACAGGTAGCAGAGTCTGCCCCCAGAGAGAACCTAAGTCCCCCAGTTTATTTAACTTATTTGCACGGGCCGATTACGGCAGTGTAAGGCTCATCCTTTGGACCTCAGATTATTAAATAAGAGGGAAGAATTAGCTGTGATTTGTTGGGATCCTCATTTAAATTTCACATGCGCCGATTTGAAAATTAAATATTCTGATTCAAAGGATGTTATGGTTTTGACAAGCTATATGACACTCTCAGCTACTTGCCCAGCAACATGATCGTCACATTAAAGCTCAGGATGAAATAACACGTCTGACAAAATGGATAACCTGTGACAAAACAGCTCATTGGGAAATGTCACATTGTGCTTATGAATCACCTATCATCAGACATGCTTAGTACCCAGGAGGCCGGTGGTATCACCAGAAGAACATTCCCAACCAAGAATAATTAGATTTCTCTGGAAGCAGCTTTCAGAATAAGCTTTCATACTGTCACAATTAAAAGCAAAAGCTTAGTATCAGATATGGACGTATTGCAAAATTGGCCTTTTCAGAGTAAATAATGGTGTAAATATCATCCAGAAGGAAGGGGTTTGGTAAGTTCTCAAGATAACTGAGAAACAGAGATTTTTACTTATCACTGGAATGATAAGACAATAAATAACTGAAACCCCATATTCTGACCACTCAGGAACCAGCACAATCTGTTCATGGCTTTTCTTCATTGAATGGCATAGGTTCCCAAAGGAAAGAGGGCATTGGCTTCTGACAAGACTAGAGGCAAAACCCACAGATCTAGCCTCACTTAATCCATCTTAAAGGTATTCATAAAGGGGACTGTGCCAGGTACAGTCACATCATTTCGGGGTGTGTGCTCAGCCATAGAGAAACAAAGCAAAATCTCTAATGGCAAGAGACGTATGAAGAAGTAGGTCATTGGATGCTGTTATAAAGAACTTGATGCAGTGATGATAGACAGACACACACACACACACACACACACACAAGCTTGATTTAATGTCCAATGTTTAGTACAGTTAATCAGTCCACTATTTAAAAATTGACCAACCTCTTAGATATATTGCAAAT
The DNA here is from genome assembly GCF_020171115.1 of Neogale vison. Lineage (NCBI taxonomy): Eukaryota > Metazoa > Chordata > Mammalia > Carnivora > Mustelidae > Neogale > Neogale vison. The sequence goes on from NC_058096.1 coordinate 27,129,978, forward strand.
GACAGAACCGCCATTGCATATGTTTAAATGCAGTTGGATTAAGAGAAAAAAAATGCACATTAATATTACTCAGCTGTGAATGTTAGCTTGTCCTCTAGTCCCTATAGACTTGATAAGCAGATATATTTAGAATTGAGCAGTTGAAATTTTCCAAAATTATTTCTAAATATCTCTTTTAAAATAACAACAAAAGATAGTCAAGATTAATTTAAATATTAACTTCATGTGAATTCAAGGATGCAAAAAGCTATGGTGGACTTTTATGGAGGGTTTGTCTCCTAGCAAGAAATCCATTAAGACTTACAAGGTTGTCCATTTCTTAAATGGCATCCTGAAAACAAATAAAAAAAACCCAAAAAACAAAAAACACTTTTATTTTGATTCAAATATAAGTACTTGCCAGAGATGAACAGTTAGTTATTAAATTATACATATTTGAACATGCTTTCCTGACAATAACTGTTAAAAATAATTATTATAAATTTAATATTTGATCACTTATGCAGAAGGATATTTGCTATAATGCTAATAGTCAACCTCCCTTGTACTTTTACTTATCTTTTCTGCCTTAAAAAAATATATATTCAGCTTCAAGAGCAGCTCTGTTAGCTTTAGAGATAAGTAATCTTTTAAGAACTGACAATTGACCTCATGGTTTATAGCAAAGCCTTTTACATGCCAATTCAATGAATTCTTCAGTTCAAGCTTTTTTTTTTTTTAAGACTTGTAAATGTGTTGTAGAAGATATGGAAACTTGGTAATTGTATCAATATAAATGTCAATATATTCTATACCTGTCAATTTGGTTTAATTTACTGACCAAGATACATTAAAAATATTTTTCACTTACCTTGCTCAATTCTTCCATTTTGGTATACTACCCTTCTCTTTCCCTCTGAAATATCTTAGAGGCAATAAGGTCATCTTTACTAAATCAAGATTTATCCTTTTCTGGACATATGATTTCACAGTACTGATTTCTAACTTACAGACAAAGACAATCAAATCAACTAGACATGACCATCTGGAGTTTGAAACCATCAAATAACAGAATAACTGTTAAATGTATTAGTGCAGCTCTCTGAGTGGCATTTTCCCTTGTGTCATCATGGTAAGTACTCAGGGATGTATCCATCCCATAATCTGAGACATCTAAGCCTGCAGGCAAGAAGTAGATAGAAAGCAAATGAACTTTAAAATACAGAAAACTGATTAGACATAGAATTGAATTAACACCTAGAAATTAGATTGCTTATTTAATTATTTCATTTAGTTTTCATTTTCCTTCAATTACTTTTCAATCTTTTATAATAAATGAAGCCAAATCATAGAGAGAAAAAGTTTTGGCTACCCTTTTTTATAAAATTCACCCAATACATGAACTAGAAATGTAAAAATATCTGGTTAACTATGATTGTCTTTTAAGCAACATGATTGCGGTTTGAAGGAGACCCAGTGAAAGGGAAGTGATTTTCTAATGACTTCAAATTTCTTCAGCGTTCAATATAAAGAAAATGTCAAATGATCTAAAAAGAATGTTTTTGAGGCAAAGTATTTTTTTTTTAATTATACCAACTGGGATGTAAAATGCTATTAAAAATTCTACGATAAGCCAGGCTCTTGCAACCGATGTATTTATACTGAAGGTACTCAAAAGAATGTTCTTAATTTATACACACACTTAAACAGTTCAAGAATAAGGTAGAATGTTAGACCAAAATTACCACCACTGGGTAGTCCGTGTTTATTGGTAGGCCAGCCATGCTTCATGATGTACATTCTTTGGTAGGCCATGCATCTTTCAAACAGAAAGAAAGAATTTGGGTATTTCACCATAAAACAGGTGATCAAAACCCATGCTTATCCAGGGCCACATCTGAATTGAAAATATAAGGAGATGAAGATAAGAGTTATTCTTAAGCCTACTATATGTATGTCTTGTCCATGTAGCCAGAAGTTAGAGTAGTGGTTGGCCCAGGAGTCTCATGACTTCATCAAATAAGCATGTACCTGCCAAGATGTCAGTGGCAAGCACCAAAACATAAATCCAGCTCCCAAATGCCTTCCTTCTTTGGGCAGCCATAGGGCCCTGCAATTCCATTATTAGTTAAGTCCATTAGGTTAGAATTAGAGATTTGTATTTTTATTCAGTAATTCTCTGTTAAACATAGACATCCTAGAAGATAATGTTCTAAACTACTACCAGTGCCTAATCTCAATTTTTTCCACCCTGGGAGACATGATGTGCTTCCTTCACTAATAGTCCTCTATAGCAGAAATTCTCTATACCACGACTACTACTATAAATCATACAACCCATCCTCTAGATGCGGATCACGATCACTGCCTTAACTTAAATGAATGGATGGGGCTCCTTTCCCATAAGGAAACTAACTGGGAATAGGCTCTTGTGCAACATGAGACAGGTGAGCTGGAGAGCTGTGGTTCAATGTCTGGGCATGATCAGTGAACAACATAGGTGCACGGCTTGAACTAGACTTATTTTCCATTTAATTCCGAATTATTTAATATTCCTCTTTCTATGTGCATTTCTATTTCTTTATTCCCTCCACACAAAAAAAGGGACACAACATCTGTTTTGTATTCTACAGTTTCTAAATGATGGCATAATAAAAATCATCTACCAGCATACTTCTGTAGGATACTACAGGGAAACTCAAAGATGTTTTGGTGAAGTAGCAAATTCCTAAGCAATACCAGTAACAAAGGTTAATTGTCCTGTGTTTTAGCCTGCATGTTCTCCTGAAATAACTGCAAAATGCCAGCCCAAATCATCATAACAAATAATATTTGGGAAAATGGAAATCCTGATGATTTTCCCTGAATTACATTTGTCAATGCTGAAAGTGGAAGAGGAAAGTGGCAGCATATTTTTAATAAATATTTGTTACTTAGATCAACATGTTTAAAATTCTAACTAGAAGATTTTATTAAAGAGTTTCATTTCTTTTAAAAACTATATCTTAGAAGAATTCCAATACTTAAGAGGACAGGATTACATAATCATTCCTATGGAACCATTTTTAAGGACTCAAAAAATCAAATGTTGGAGCCAGTTTGTTTCTAGAAGCCTTCTGCCTTTAAAGAAATCCAAGTAAATCCAAGACCAGGATAGGACATAATGAATGAATTCCATGCCTTACCAAATCTTCAAAAAAAGTGAAATAAACTCAATTCTATTTATTCTCTGGATAAACTATTACATTTGTAGTGAAAGGTAACCAACTAGCTTTCTTTTCTGAAATTATTTCTAAAATATTTCTTTCAATAAAATTAATAAATCTAACATCTTAAGAGAAGTAATGTATGACAGGTATCCACTGTGTTAATAACTATGTTGATGCAACCCATGTCTCTGAAAACCTGTTTGAATTACAAAGCTTTCCATTTTAAGCCATTAATTGCCATACGGAACATTCTAGATATAAATTGAAGTACAACTAGGTGTTTCAGTGGTGGTAGGAAAGCCTGTGCTAAATACTGAAATCCTGCAAAGGTATCAAATATCTTCATCAGATCTCTCAACCTGATGGTGAATCTGGACATAAATGGAATACTTACCTAAAGCAGTCCTACAATGCAAAGCCTATAGCTATGGCTGCTACAGTGTGGGCAACTGTGTTTCCCAGAAAACAAAATGGAGAGCTAAGGAATGACTGCCAAAGTCTCTTCCTCTATAATTAGATTTGAAAGAATTGGAAAGGAAATTTGCTTTTGTTTTATTTACCCAGGAAAATAGATATTCCCCAATTGACTTAAAAACTGGTACCAAACATCTTATTTTTAGTTTATGTGGTTAAAATGTTTTACAAATGCAATGACAAAATACTACTCAAAAAGAAAGTTATGCTGCAAAGTTACATGACATGCTATACTTCTCAAGGAGTGGCGTAATTCAAATTACTTTTATTAGTTTACCCTTGGATATCACGAAGCATCTGTGAAGTTTGTGATTGCATCTCCTGTGTCAAGGAAGCTGATAACTATCAATTTCAAACAATCACTAGAATGGAAACAAACTCAGAAGCTGCAGATCTCCCAAAGTATTGTCTAGATTATATTTTAATACTAATGCCATGTTTTAAAAAGTGTATTTAAGCTAAGAAATAATGCAGCAATTCTATGTTTTAGGTACAATCTGAACGATTTGAATTTAGCTCCAAATATTCATATTGTCAATATTATTTTAAATTATGTAAAATGAAGAAGTGTGTAGTTTTTTGGAGACTCAGAAATAGTCTAATACACTTTAGTTAATTTTTATCACAAAAGAATATACTGTAATTTAATTGTAAATATTCTGACATATTATAATATGAATCCCAGTGGCTTGGAACAGGAACTAAATTAAAATGTCTTTAATTGAACCAGTATATCAATTCACATTAGACCTATAAATACACCAGAGCTTCTAACAGACTTCAATGACAAATCTAGTATGTACAAGGCTTTCAGATTTTATAGAGATAATACTTCACAATTTTAATCATAATTTACATCAACTTTGGCAAAGTGTTGAATCTCTCTGGATAGTATTCTAAAAATGATCATTAATAACTAAACTTTGATAAAAGGTCATTTATGCAATCTATTATCTGTTGAAACTCTGTATTCTAAAAAGTTAAAATAAATATTTATAATGTTTATAAAATATCTTACTATATTAATGGGCATATAATGAGAGTATTTGTTATTCACAAATGTGCAGAGGCATGTAATGGGTTTTATTTCTGGTTTTTTTTTTTAAGATTTTATTTATTTATTTATAGACAGAGATCACAAGTAGGCAGAGAGGCAGGAAGGGTGGGGGGGGGAAACAGGCTCCCCACTGAGCAGAGAGCCCGATATGGGGCTCCATCCCAGGACCCTAAAATCATGACCCGAGCCAAAGGCAGAGGTTTTAACCTACTGCCACCCAGGCGCCCCTTATTTCTGGTTTTTAATTTTGTTTTGTTTTTTAAAATTTCCTTTCCCTGTTACTTTTATATTCTTGCATCACGCTATTGTATTATTTTATTTAGTGGATTTCAGTATTATGAACTGTTTTTCTCTCTTTGTATCTACATACATATATAACCTCCCATATGACATCACACATGATGTATACATGTGTACATATATGCATACAAAGATACTTATTCCTGTGTTTATATAATATATGAAGATATATATTCTATATGTATGTGATATATGTATATGTACTACATATAATAAAATACAAGAATGTGTTATTGAGTGTCACATGTAATAGGATTTATCGTACCAAAGCTTTCACTATATTTAAAATACATGAAACTTGCAATGAGGTAAACTGGATCAAGTAGAATATTTTGGATCCTTCTAACAATTATTCTTATAAAAATAAAGTATAAGAGTTGAATGTTTTGAAGTAAAAATTTCATTTTAGGTTCAATCACTGACACAGTTTACAGAAAAGTACATTTCTTTCTTCCATCCTGTACTTAAATAATTATCAGAGTCAGGTAAATACTATCCATATAGTAGTCAAAAGACGGAAGCCAATCACCAAACTGGAGGGAAATTTTAAAGACTAATAGCCCTTTGATATGAAAAGTGTATAAAGTTATTTGTATACTATGATTCCAAACATAAAATCAGGACACAAGAAAAACTGGAAAGAAACATCAAAGGAACAGTGGTGATAACTGTACATGTTTCATAGCTATCAATGCCATATATTTTGGATTGAAAAACTCCTCAGGGTAAAGCCATGGTTAATTTTTCATTTTATGGTATACAAGGAATTAGGTATATTTGCTTGAACTATTCTAATGCTCCTGAATATGTGGGAGTGTGGCAGACGTGTATAAGTGTGTGGATGTACGATCACCCCAACATTAGAACCACCATTGTGCATCAGAGAGCTGATGAGGGCATCTTTGCTTCACCCCACAGTGCATTCCTTAAGAAATTAGTAAGACTCCTCCTAAGAGAAATACAGATTCCAAAGTTCTCTATACTCACTAAAAAGGCCCATAAATAATACATTTCTAAAGGTACACCATGACAAAGAACAAGATCTTAAGTATTTTTTTATAAATGTTAGGATTGACAAGAGTTTCTCAGAACTGCTATTCCTTACTTGGTCCCTGGTATCCATAGTGGTTCCTCTTACTTCATCAGGCTGTTACTTCTGATACTGCATACAGCCTCAAGAGCTAATGTAACTCCCAGTGGTCCCCTATTATTCTAGGGAAGAGCTTAGCATTAGTTAGTTTAGTGACAATCAGATGAAGAAAAGTAACTAGAACTGTCCTACTGCAATGGTAAGAGAGCTTTAAAATGAAACCCTAAAAGCTTTTTTCAAATCCTTGATCAAAATACATAAGAGAAGCTACCCAGTAGTGCCATGAAATATCTCTTGTCTAGCTATATTATAAATGTCTCTTGTCTAGTTATATTATTATATAAGCTCCATTGGAGAAAATCTGTATACTCAGATCAGCACAAATATATGTATTTGAAAGATGATCTTAAAAATGTGTTCAGATGAAAATGCTTGGCATTTCCAGTCCAAATAATAACTATAGAATACCTTAAGTTGTTATATAAAATATTACTTCATTTCATAGGAAGTAACATGATATAAATACACATAAATATTATCTATCCATCTATCTATACAAATATGTTTAAAATAAGTTATATAAAATTATGACAAAGAAGTTCAAATCTTATGTTGAAAAATCTGAGCTCCATTAAAGTAATAAGCTACATACTATCATTTAGACAAACTGAGAGCAAAAAAAGAAAAATCAATTAATTAAAAAGAAACTACTCAAAAAATGGAAAAGCAATATCATTTGTTCAATTGTAATGTAAATATGTAACTAGGAAATGGATTTTGTGTTTAACATAGACAAGAGGTGTCTTTAAATCTTCCCAATGATTTGTTATATTTTCCACAGTTACTGTGCTCATTTTCCATTAAGACCCTTTTAGATATATGTCCCAGCTGTATGTTCCTTTGAGCTCTTTTTAAAAAATCTTCATCTTTTCTATAGAATAAGGTTAGAACATGTAAAAAACGCAGACATTAAATATGCTAACATTTATTTTAAATATTTAAGATCGATGTGTAATATTTTTATCAAGTAAAGTTGATTTATGCATCCCACAAAATTACTTTTACATTTTATAGTGGAAAATCTCCCTTGAGAGAATTGTTAATTACTCTCCTCAGAATAAGTGTATGCTCTCAGCATAATACAGAGTGGGTATCTTCGTAGGATGAGGCACAAACACACCTTACCCTCTCAAGTAGCTAAATTATGGTATAAAAGCAATAACTAATATCAATTCTGAATTAATTAATTCCAAACTACTCTGAATTCCAATAGGCTGCCAGGAAGAGGTTCCAACAGACTTGCCACAGGAAACTTTGTCAGTGAGCACTGAAGCCCCTTTCTATGCTACCTCCCTCACCCCAGATCACTATGCAAACATTTTAGTTTTGGAGGTACAAGACGTTGTGAGGAGAAAAAGCGGTTGAGGGTTCCCATAATCCAGCATTTTAATACCTGTCTGCTATTGGACAGGATGAAATATCAGAGCCACTCACATGTGGAACAGTTGCAACTATAGGACATTCTCAAAGTTAGCTCCATATTTAAATTGATAAAAAGTGGTGTGAAGGTCACTTAATGGTGATCTTCCTGCCAACTGAAGGGCCCCAAATTGAAAACTTTGGCTGTTGGTACAGGTTTGTCACCATCTCTCCCTGCGGTGTTACACTCCCAAGATTTAACTCAAGGTTTTTACTGTTCCCATTTGTTTGGACTATTTTATCAGACAGCAAGTACTAGCACCCATTTGATTGTGATAACGTGGGTGAGAGGGCCATGGAAACTCATAACTGTGACAGAACAAAAAAATGAATGAATGATATCTTTATGTCTTTATCAATTGTTCCGAGACTTCTGGATCTGTTTTTCCTTTATACATACACCAGCTGTAGCAGACAGTTCTGGTATTCTATACAATATCTATTCCTACTTTTTTTTTTTTTTTTTCCTTTCAGAACACTGATTAGTTTGGGACATCAATGTGCCAAGAAAGAAGAAAAGAGCCTGGAATGTAATGGGCATCCCAGAACTCTTATATTAGCCCTTTGGTCTAATCCCAGGCTACTTGTCATATGAGACAAGTAAATATGGTTCTGATCAAGCCACGTTGTAAGCTCTTCTATTATACACCTGAATTCCTGGCTAACACATGATTGTTTTTACACATGATTAAATGTCACTCTGTGATACTGTAAATTATTATACATGCCCAACTTTACTAAAGAGAGGATTCATATATTCATATTTTTTCATTCACACACTTGGTATATGCAACTTACACCAACTAAAAGAAAAGTTCCCAAATATACACTTGAAAAAGATCCAAACTGTTGACACTGGCTTAACTAGTATCATCTACTTTTATACACAGCTGTTAAGTTCAAAAAGGCTATCTTATAAATATACACGTAAGTTATTTATACACATGTCTGTAAATAAAGGTCTATATATTTATTTACACAGAACAATTAAATACTACCTCTTGGTGAAGACACCAACATTTCACTCACTAAAACAAACCAACAAGCAAACAAACAAAAACAAAAAACAAACAAAAAAAACCCCACAAAAACATTTTCCAGGACTGACAACATTGTGCATGCTATATTCAGGCCACGCTGACCAACATTTTCTGAAGCATAGTTTATAATTAAAAAAAAGTTTTATTATGAAATATTTCAAACATATACAGAAATAAATAGCATAGTGAAGTGAGTTCCCATGTATGCATTACTCATTTTCAGCTATAATCAGTTCATGGCCAGTTTTGTTTTATTTATACCCTGTATACTGTCCTTCCCTCACCTCATCAGGCCATTTGGAAGAAGCTCCATATATCATATTATTTCATCCATAAGCATCTCCATATGCTTTTCTAAAGCATAAGGCTTTGGGGACACCTGGGTGGCTCAGTCAGTTAAGCATCTGCCTTTGGTTCAGGTAGCTCGGGTGGCTCACGGCACTGGGCTCCCTGCTCTGTGGGGAGCCTGCTTCCCCCTCTGTTTCTGCCTCTCCCTCTCTCTCTCATATAACTAAATAAATAAAATTTTAAAAAATAAAAATTAAAAAATTAATAAAACATAAGCCTTTCTTTTTAATGTTAACTATTGGAAAACTTTTATTTTCAAGGGATGGAAATTTTTATCATTGCTTCTTAGTGTAATTTTGTCCAGCTCTCAGATACTGAATCCTTGTCAGAAGGTTCTGGTTGCCACTGAGGATCTTTAAGCTCTAAAATATTATGCTTCTGTAGTGGCTTATTTCTAGCTATTGCAACCATAATTTATGAACCACAAAGAGGGACAATTTTCCTGAAAAAAATTTAATGGGTGGGAGTCTGGGACATATAACCTAGATTTGAGAAATAGCCAAAACTTTTGTGACACTTCTATTATTTATGCTGTTAGAAGGAAGGCAGGACTAAAAATTGAATCACCTCAAAATATCAAGATACACATCCGAAAACAGTAACAGAGAGTGACAGAAATTGCTGACAGAAATATAGGTGTTCCAAGTTCAAGAACATAGCAACTACTAAATCTGTTTTTGAAGATTTATTCCTTAGGAAAAGATATGTGATTTTGTGAAGGTTTAGAGCTCCTTTGCATGACTTTTTCTATTAAAAGATTCAAATTTGTAGTAATAAAAAAATTACGTGCCTAAAAATGTATGCTCTAAACAATATATGTATGCTCCAAGCAATATTTTTAAAAATATTTTAAAAATACGGTCTGTGGACTATCTACATCAGAATCACTTGGAGTTGTTGTTAAGAAATGTAAATTCAAAAGATACACTTAAATCTTAGAAATTCTGGGGCTGACCTGGCTGACTCAGTAGAGCATGTGACTCCTGATCTTGGGGTTGTAAATTCAAGCCCCATGTTGGGTATAATGATTCTTAAACAATTAAAAAAAAAATCTTAAAAAAAAACAACTTATGTAGAAATCTAAGTTTCTGGGAGTCAAACACAGGGTTCTGTTTTTAAATAATCTGTTCTAGTGATTCTTGTACTTATTTTCATTCAAGAACCTCTACTTTAATGGACACAGTACAATCCTAAATATCTTATTTCATAGTTTATAGGTGACTTCTGGCAATAGTTTAAAATGTTCATTGTAAACCTTGAAACTCAAAACAAACACTTAAAGTCAACTTCTTCCATATTTAATTTTAAAATTAATGTCCCTAGGAAGTAGGGGCCTATTGCATTATCGTATGTGAGATATTTTTCAGCCATGATATACTGGTGACGTAAAGAGACAAGGTCCTTTATGATATTTCTTTTTAAATACATAGTTGGTGTTTTTTTTTCAACAATTATATCCAGTATAATTTAGTTGACTTGCATGAGGGCAAAAACAAGAGTGATGTTGGAAAATGAGATAACTGGAAATTAGAAAAGAAATTTTCCATTTAATGAAGTTTAATATCACTAATAATATAGAGCTTTATTCTATTTATTCTATTTAAATAGAACAGAAATCAAATAGAAAGAGTAATAGAAATTAAATAGAAAGAGTAAAGCAAAAGATTTTCATTCTAAGTGTTGCTGCAAGTTGTATACACAAACATTGAAAAGACTCTAAGATTGATTAAAAAAATAGCCTGTTAACAATTATGTATAAAGTATACAAAATAGATACTGGCAAACAAAAAAAATGGCAAGCCATTTGAAAATCATGGAAAAAAATGATTAATCTAAATTTGTATCAAAAGTGGTAACATTGTTTTCAACTACCAGATTACCAGAACAGTTTTGTGTTTGTTTGTTGTTTTGTTTTTTTTAACAAGAAATCATGGAGTTAGAATTAATTCCCAGCCAACTGACTGAAGTCTCCAGGAAAGATCTTTATCTATTCAATGCATCAGTTCAAAATCAGTTCAAATAGTCATACATTATTCATTGAGAATTACCATTAAGATGAGATATAGATCTATTCTACTTTTGTATTTGTACAGCATGGCCTTATACTAAGTATTTCAATGGAGGAAAATTGTTATACAGACAATATATTGATATTTTTGATTATATTATTTTCATCTAAATAGAGCAAGAGATAGAAAAAACAAAGATGAACATATACTCTGTATATTGACTTGCTGATATTAATATTCATAATAAACTTTCATACTAACAGATAATATAAAAGGAAATTGAAAGAGATATAAACTCTAAATGTGATTGGAAGAACTGTTTGTTTTGGAAAACATCACAAAATGGAACTATAAGGGTAGATTAGGTACATTAAATTTCATTGTAGGAAATTAATGATGAATAACATTTAAAAGTGCTAATAAGAAAACAATCTTAGAAAATCATATCATATAAGATACATTGTATTGCCACAAAACAAATTTGACAATACATATCTGAATACCTAATGATGTTAACTAAATTATACCTCAAGTCATCACTAACTAGTTGGCACATTAATAGGATATAAGAAATTTCCTGCTGTGTATTCAGTTGTTCTTGAATCAGTCTTGAAACACTGTCTTAATAAATTACATATACCATTAATCATGTCCTTGTTCTGAGAGTTAGCACAAAATGGTACATCTTAAGGAAAGGGAGGGCAATATAGAAAAAACAACATAAATACATGTCTTTATTATTAATTCAAATTAATAGTCATCTTTTCAAGTAAAAGCATTGTTTTTAAGTGATAGTAAAATTATTTTATCCTTGAAAAGAACAACAAAGCTTAACCTTTTAAGTTGCTATAAGATTAATTTTGCTATGATTTTTTTTTTTAATGGAACAGTAGAATATGGTTGAAAATAATTCTGTTCTAATCTGGGCAAGGATTGTCACAGCATTTAAAGCTACATAAACATGACAGAATTAATAAGATGGGGGATTTCCACATTTCATTTACTTCAAACTCAAAATATCAAGCTTCATAATTGTGAGATTAACATATGAATTACTCTTCAGGGTTTACTTTTAATTATTTTCAAAATAAAAATAAAAATAATCAATGTTTATATATAGTCAATCTTCAACAATAGAGGCAATTTTCAACAAAGATGCAATGGAAAAAAGACAAATTGTGTTGGGAAAACTGGACTGCTGCTTGAAAAAGAATGAAACTCGACCACTTTCTTATGTTATATACAAAATAAACTCAAAATGGATTTAATGTAATACCTGAAATCATAAAAATCCTAGAAGAGAACATGGCAGTAATTTCTCTGACGTCTGCCACAGGAACATTTTTCTAGATATATCTCTCTTGAGGCAAGGGAAACAAAAGCAAAAATAAACTATTGGGACTACATCAAAATAAAAAGCTTCTTCACAGTTAAGGAAACAATCAACAAAGCTAAAAGACAATCTACTAAATAGGAGAAGATAGTTGTAAGTGACATGTCCAACAAAGGGTTAGTATCCAAAAGGTACTGGAGCACCTGGGGGGCTCAGTCAGTTAAGTGTCTGCTTTCAGCTCAGGTCATGATCCCAGGGTCCTAGGATTGAGTCCCACATTGGGCATCCTGTTCAGCAGGGAGCCTGCTTCTCCCTCTCCCTCTGCCTCTCCTCCTTGCTCTTGTTCTCTTGCTCTTCCTCAAATAAATAATAAATAAATAAATAAATAAATAAATAAATATCTTTAAATAAGGGAACAATAGAATCAATGTTTAGTGTATATTCTCATAACCAATCTAGTTAGTTATAACATTTTGAAGTTCTCTATAATAACATTAAGAAGTCAAAGACGATGTGGCTGCTTGTCATCCGGAATTATAAAATGACACTGTGACTTTCTTAATTCAATCTGCTTACTTTCAGATGCTAAATCTGAGACCCTAAAACAGTAAATAACATGGGTACAGTTTATGTATCTAGTTAGTGGAAGCTCATGCGCTTTCCTGGGCAATGCAACTGAGCTAAACCAGTGTTTAGTTTGTGACTTTTCATTTTTCTTCTTGGCCTAATTTTTTTATTTGACTAAATATATATATTAGCTGTTAATTATTTCTATAAAATTATCAATAACAAAAAATAAGTTCATAGAAATTTTTACAAGTCAAGAACTTAAAAGTTAAACCTTTTCAAAAGTTTTATTTTATTTTATTTTTTTTAAAGATTTCCTTTATTTATTTGACGAGAGAAATCACAAGCAGGCAGAGAGGAAGGCAGAGAGAGAAAGGAGGGGAAAGCAGGCTCCCTGCTGAGCAGAGAGCCTGATACGGGGCTTGATCCCAGAACCCTGGGATCATGACCTGAGCCGCAGGCAGAGGCTCAACCCACTGAGCCAGCCAGGTGCCCATAAGTTTTATTTTTGAAACACCATATCTTAATGATCTTTACTTAGTTTTACTCAGAGTAGAAGTGTTGAGAAAATTACAAATTTCTAGCAGGGCAGATTTTAGTTATTCAGCAATACCAAATGGATATAGAAGACAAAGCTTACAAGACTAACATAGAGTCTTTCTTTTTAAAAAAATTGCATTTTAAAAGTTATTTTAAAAATATATTGTTTGCCTTTTAAAACAGAAACAAGTCTTTTTATTAATGGGTACATAGAACCTAAACTTGGGGGAGGGGATTACATCCCCTAAGACTAAGCTATCTATAAACAGTAAGTTGTTCTTGTAAAACCTTCAGCCTATCAAATGGCCAGAACCATCACTGGCAGCAGCAGAATCTTATCACAAAAGCTCAAATTACTTGCCAACATTTCCGAGGTTACTGGAGTGAAACCATCTCAACAAAGCATGTTTTTCATTAGGTTTGTTTTCCTGGATGCTTTATCTATTACATATGGACTTCCTTAAGAGATACAAGAAATTATATGAGGCCTGCCCAATAAGTGCACATAGAATAACCAACTTCTTATGACTGAAAATAAGTTCTTTTAAATGAGAAGCGACGTTTAAAAAAACCTCCAGATGGAGTAACAACTAGTTCTTTCCTTTTGTAATAGTACAAAGTGTAGATTCAAATATATTTCATTTTAATTTGATAACAACTGCTTTTAAGGCAGGGGGAAAAAAAGCCCATGGTGTTCTTTAATTTAAAATTCTTTTAATTAAAAAAAAATCATAAAGGGCATTAAAATACCAGTACTTCACTAACAGTTCAAAAGGTGTTTTATTCCTTTAAGCAAATGTCTCTCTTCTAAGAATAACTTTCTATTTCTTTACCCCCTGAGAAATGCTCATAGAGCAGAGCCTTAAATAAAGATAGGTTTTACAGGCATTGAGTTAGAATATATAATAAGCATGTCTAATTCACATAGAACAATGCCTTTTGAACAAAAAACAAACCCCAAACCACAGGACCATATAGCTGTACATGAAGTTTTCATCAGAGTCACTGTGTAAATACTGAATCAGTATTGAAAAAAAAAATCATTAAAAAAACTTGAACTTTACGAAGTTCTGACTAAAAGTTAAAGTTCATGACTTAGCAAATGATTATTATACTATTTTTTATCTTATAAGAACAAAAAAATACTCAACACTTAAGAAGAGTTCAAACACTGTAAGAAAAATCATGCAAATATACTCATGAGTCTTCAGTGTGTGACTTTATTGTTAAACACAACATATTTGTTATAATATCCTGCTTCAAAAAAGTGTATTACTTCTCAGTTGTGATTATTAAATCAATCAGTAATAGTCCATGAAAGTGAACATATGAAAATTATGAATATTTATAATTAAAAGTGATAATTTGTCTAAGTAAAAATTGTATTTCAATCTAAATATAATATTTCTCTTATGCCAGTAGATTTTTCCATTTCATTATGTTAATAAGATTCTTTAAACAACTAATGATTATAAAATTTCCATCTCAAAACTTTAGTTTCTCTTAGTGTTTCTTGAAAATGTGTTTTTTAGAGAAAAGATCAATCACTAAATTCTCTTATACTTACCTACACAAATACTTCAAGTACCTCATGTATTTTTTTAAAAACAACTATTCAACTAAAATTTGTGAACTATCTGCTAGTTAAGTTCTACCCCCCTAATTATTTCTATGTTCTTTATATAGTAGAAGAATAAAAATTTTTCACAACTAACCAAATACAAACTTTCACCTCTACTCATAATCCCATCCCTCCACCACCAAAAATAAATCAATAAATAAAATAAAAGGCAGTGTAGAATTTACATTTGAATTGGGTACTCAGAATTGGGTAATTTTAAAAACAGGAAAATTAAAATTGAGAACTTTTATCTTAATTTTTTAAGAAAAAATCATTATTAGTTATGCCAACCAAAATCTGGTTATATTCTCATTTATTCCTCATTCCATTTGTACACTAAGAAGTATAAAAAGGCCATAATTGTAAATGTTTACATTATAAAGCTGGTAAACCTACAAGTTCCTCTAAAAGATGGTTATTATAAAAACTTACTGTAACATAAGGTGCTCTTAGAAATTCTCTAAATATTTTTCTGGATATTTAAATGCACTTTTATAATTGGGGAGAATATAATTTTATTTGAAAATATTATAGAGGAAAATGTTTCAGCCAGGAATTCTGATAGTACCTCATATGACCAAACGTGTTTAACAATAATGAATGCAAATCAATGTAGGTCCTCTAAACGTCTTTTGTACTCTGATAAATATTTATCTTTGTCTTTTGTGATAAGGTCTATTGTCTGCAGTCTCCCTAAGGCAGAAGGTGGGGAAGGACACCTCCAAGTGAGTTCAAAAGACCAAGGTTGTAGAATGGGTGTTTCTGTACAGAAAACATTTAATTAAGATCATTTCTGATTTTGAATCTCCCCCTGTGCTGATGAAAAGACGAGCGGTAAGGAAGAAAAAGGGCCCCCTCACTGGCTGTAAACAGGGTAGAACAAATACCCTGCAGCTCCAAAACAAGGAAACATGGGCCCCCCTGCTGGCTAGCAATGGGAGGAAGTTATCTCCCACAGACTTCAGAGATAAGTCCAAGAAAGGGATATAGGTATGATCATCACAGGCACATGGAGAAGGAAGAGGAAGCGCAGCTAAACCATTCAACTTGATTTAGTTCCACCATTGTGTCAGGATGCAGTCGGATTCCGGAGCACAAAATGGCTGGGATTTTGTTTTAGAAATCGTGGCTGTTCCATTTCCAAAGGGGAGGGAGCGTGGGGCCCTTTAAGACTTTTATTTCAGCAGCAGAATCACGTATCAATAAACTGTGTTTATGCATCACATGATGAAGATTTTGTCTTGTTACTACCTCACATTGATGAAAAACTTTTTTCCACTGAATTTCAAACACTAAATTATCATAATAAAGCACTTTATTAAATGGAGTTCTTAATGAAGAAAATAGAATGGAATCCACATGTTCCAAAATGTCAAATACTTGAAAGAAAAAGTTTGGCAGCCCAATTTGTAGTTTTGAACCACACTGTTTTCATGGAAATTAGAGTGGTCTTCTTAAGGGAAAACCTGACTCATCTCTCATTTGACAGTTCCTTTGCTACGTTATAGAAAATGAACTTGAAAAACCAGATACGTTATGAATCTATCTAACCATATCTGCTTCTGTAAGGCTTTTACACATAATCTCTGAATTATAAAAGTCCAGGCTCAAAGCTTTGCACCAAAATATAATTATAAATCATATTTGATTCATTAGGTCTTCTGACTTATTCCTATTAAAATAAGACAAATAAATACCAATATTCTAGTGTAGTATAATTACATTAAAGTAATTCTCCCCAGCAGTTGAACTTTGCTTATTAAAAATACTTCCCTCCTATCCCTTCAGAAACTCCATTAGCAGATTGTTCTTGATTCTTTGTATTGTTAGTTGAAACTTTGGGGTTTCAACCAAAATGAAATCTACTAAGAGACAACCACATTATTCCTAGTGATAAAATGGTGGCACCTTGGTGACAATGGTTTGCTTTGTTTTCCTTCTTACTAGAGTATAATTTCTTAGTGAAAATCTAAAGGTGGGCTAAAAGCCTGGAATAATTTTTGATGCTAAAATATTATCTAAAGGAAAACACAGGAGATAAATGGAGAGTAATAGTTATACATTTAGACTTTTAAACCTAAGAATGCAGGTTTACTAAAAAAGGGCTCTTTATTTGACTATAAAGTAAGGTAGCAGTTATGCAAAAGAACCACAGAATATGTGGTAGCAGAACACAGTATAGTTTTCATATCAATGAAAAACATATAAAAACAATTATGCTATAAAGGTGTAATAAGCCTGATTCTTCAGTGGGTGTATAGTGATGTTGTGCAGGCATTCTGACTCCCAGTTTCTCTATCCGAGAGGAGCAATAGTAATATTCTACTTTCCTTACAATACAGGCTTATGCTGAGAAGGAAAAGATAAATTATCATCCCAGATCTTCAATAAGACATTCCTAAAAATACCTTATCCAGCCGGAAATGCTTGTGACGGGGGCACCTGGGTGGCTCGGTTGGTTAAACATCTGCCTTTGGCTCAGGTCATGGTCTCAGGGTCCTGGGATCCAACCCTGCGTCAGGCTCCCTGCTCAGCTGGGAGCCTGCTTCTCCCTCTCCTTTTTCCTGTCACTCCCCGTGTTTGTGTTCTCTCCCTCTCTCTCTCCCTGTCAAATAAATAAAATCCTAAAAAAAAAAAAAAAAAAAAAAGTGAAAAACAAAATGATTGTGGTACTCACTAGGACTCGTTTAGCAATACCCTAATTATCCTCCCTTCCAGACACATATTAGGGATGTACCTTCTCACCCCTTTTGATTTAGATATGCCCATATGACTCATGTTGGCCAATGAAATGTGAGCAGACATGAGGATTTAAGAGTTAGTGAGCCATTCACCAGTGTCCCTTCCTTTGCTACGTCAGTTTAGATGATAGGCTATCAGCCTGGGCTCCCAATTACTAACATACACTGGCCCCATTGTTCTATAACATTAGTGGAAAGTAAAACTTCATTGAGATAAAACAAAATGTGGGACAGCGGGGTACCTGGGTGGCTCAGTTGAAGCATTCATTGGCCTTTAGCTCAGGTCATGATCCCAGAGTCCTGGGAGTGAGCCCCATATCGGCTCCTTGCTCAGTGGGAAGCCCACTTCTTCCTCCCCCCACTCTCCCTGCTTGTGCTCCCTCTCTAGCTGTGTTTCTCTCTGTGAAATAAATAGTCCTCAAAAAAAAAAAAAAATTGTGGGACAGCTTATTACTGCTACTACTACTCATTAAACTAGAAGATCCTCACTCACATAATATGTTAATTCCAAAATATCAAATTTACTAAGGTTATGCCCAAAGGACTAAAAATAAATGTAAAATCCTCTTGCCTATAGTTTGCCTTTTAGACACAAATTAACAACATCCTCATCTCAATTATACTCAGTTTTTGAGACTTAACGATTCTAACCACCACTGTCAGCACCCTAATTTTTTTCTCATTTTCACAATAGTAAAATTGAATTAAATGGTAAATTAATTGCATAAATATTGTTACACAGACTAAAAAGTTTACATTATCAAAACTAAACTGTTGTTTTAAGGCAAAACTACAGTAAGTTGGTATAAAATTTTAATTCATAAACTGATGTTTAGGGGAGTAAATTTAACACAAAAAGGAAAATCTGAGGATGTGAACATCAGAGTTCATGTTCAAAAGACAAAGACAGATGTTAGTCAGTGACCATATACCACATATATGAAAATGTTTTTGTAAACTGTGACACATATAAAAGTGAGCTTTCCAGAAAAGTAGGTCCTTTAACCTTTAATAAAGTGAAAAGTTTGCCTTATCATACTTTAAACTGATCAATCTTTGTCAATTTTTGTCTTCATTTAGAGTGGACTATAAATTGCCACGGAGATCTGGTGTCATAGTCAAGATGTTTGCCTAAAGGACTATAGCATATCTACATTCTGCATAAAATTATTTGGAGAATACTCCCTTTTTTAGAAGGCCTCTGGCATATTTGATGCACTTCTAGGCTTTTCAGTGTGTGCATGCTTCATTACTTGTAAATGAATGAATGAATACAAAGAAGAAAAGTGTTCAATTTGACAATATCAACAGCTATTTTTTAAGGACTTACTATATCCGAAGTACTTGGATGTGTGCTAAAGCAGTGTTTCTCAAGGTTGGATTCACCTTCACCACGGGGATTTAATAAATAAGAGTGCTTGAGCCTCACCTAAAACCAATCCAACTAGAATCTCTGCAAGTGGGACCTGCATTCCCCTCCCCTGCTAAATAGGCGGATTAGTGAGCCAGTAAGTATATGTGTTACTTAAAAACAAAAAAACAAAACAAAACAAAAAACCCTACACATACTAAAGCATATAATTTGATCAGTTTTGACATGGGCAGAAACAGTATGTCAACACAATCAAATTTTTCATCTATTTCTGAGTATTTCAAAATCTTCTCAGGTTTTCAACTGTGCAGCCAAAGCTGAGAAATATAGTGTTAGAGGGGAAGAAAGACATAAATGAGGAGGATACCTCTGTAGTAGCATAACATCATTCATGGGAGACTACGAATTAGATAATTCTATCTAAATATAAAGAAGACTAAAGTAAGTCTAAATACAGAAAAAGGACTATAATCTGATGAATGATATATTTCTATATATACTTATAATCATTTATATTTTTTAACACTGTTATTTGACAAAAAAATCATTCAACATCTGAAATAAAACTTAACTCCTTTCAAAAAACTCTTCAGATAGATTACTCTCCTTTGAATCACATAAAAATACAGGATTTTAAAATAGTATTTAATATTCAAGATATATTACAGTGAAAATAAATCGATGTTAATTTTTGCTATTAATTATAATTATCTATCTACAAAAAAGTACATATTAGTCTGCTTCAGAATTGTACTTATTCAAAAACTTAAGAAAGCCTATATCAAGCAAAGTTTCATTTTCCTTTCAATATTAAGATAGTTATTTTAACTATTCTTGCCTATAGTCTGATTTGACCTAGTTCACTTGTTATAATTAACCTGTAGTTATTATGAAAGACTTTGTCATGCTTTACTGTATGTATTTATAACTACAGTTATGGTCCAGCTATCACTAACTAACTCCATGGACTTGATAATTCACTTCACATGGAAATTAGGTTACAAGCTCTCAAAAACAAAACCAAAAACTACCATAAACATAAAACTATGACTTCTATGATTCTGAACACAAAAAAACCACCCTTTTAGCAGTAGACACTGTCTCAACAACTGGAGAATGAAGCCCATGTTAGGTTATTAGCTCTCATGTTGTGTTTCCCAACCTTGAACAGTAAAGCCCTTCTTAGAAGAAAAAAGTGTTTGCAGACCTTTAGTGTGAACCTAAATTATTTTTTCTACATTTAAATATAAAAGTAAGTATAAGTTTCTAGCGCTTATAACTCCAATAAAACTTTAAAGTCCAGATAAATACATAAAATAGAAAGAAAACTACAAAGCAAAATATCTTCCCACCAACGGAACTAGAAAGTTGAAGCCTTTCTCTATTTCCCAAGATACAGGAAAAAAAAAATCTTGATAGTGACTAAATCAGTTGAGAATAAATGTTTTCTTATCAATGGTTGATAAGTCAGTGAAACCATAGTACATTCAATCTAGTTTCCTTAATTACCAAAATGACCAAAACAATCTATCAACAGTTCAAAGGCTGTCAATGACAATGTGTATGGAGTCCTACATATCTATCACACTATTAAGAGCTAATATACCTTGATGCTTGGAAGAAGTAACTAAGACCAAGCAGTTAAAATGTAAAAGGATAATTACAAAGACTAATTAAGGATAATTACAAAGACTTAACGCTTGGTTTAAGAGTTTTAACTAAACAAAAATACAATAGGGAAAATCTAGCTTGAATGTTTTTTGTAGAATGAAGACAAAGAGAAACTTCTATTTGAGCTAAGTTATATGAAATAGCTGCTAGATTCATTCAACCTAACATCAATTTCTCCAATTCAAATCTTCCATGACATCCTCATGACTCTCTTATTTCTAACCAGCAGAGACCTGCCTTTTGAGTTTAAGAATCAAATACGCAATTACATGCATGAAAAGGAAAATTACATAATCACAATTGGTTTAATATGAACATCAGGAAAAAAGCATAATAATATACCCTTGGAGGTGAGTTATTTAGTGGTATAGGTATACAACCATTGTAATCAAATCAGAAAAATCTATTGATACCATATAATAGTTATAGTTCACCATGACTCTTTAACTTATACTCGGGACTCAAACTATTGTTTAGCTTCCACAAATTTGGAAGCAATCTTGGGAGTATCAAACAGCTATAAACATTATTCTAAATAAGTCCATGATAGTTTAAGCCTCAACTTAACACCCAGAAAACATAGCTTAGGTTAGGTCATTTCTAAGTCATCTGTATATTAATCCCATTTATATAGTATTCCTCTAATACAAAACCTCAAAGTCCTCTATAAATTACCATACTAAACAATATTTCCTCAGTCTGTCCCTCCCAGGAAATTACAAGCTTTATTATAAACCTGAATCTTCTCAAAATAATCATCAGCAAACACTGACAGAATACCCACAGTATATCAGGAAATGGTCTAAATACAAAGAAAGCCAGTAATAAAATGTGATTAGATTCAGACGTGTGGGACAGGTAACAGCAAATACAAGAGGAGATAAGCTTGGTACCAGGTTGTGAAGAAAACTAAATGGCATGTCTAAGAGTTGGACTTTCCCTCTAAGCAAATCATCAAAAGTTCTGTGTGGGCAATTATCATAATCACATAGAAATTTAAGTAAGTATGCTGATGGTGGTGTGGTTGATGGACAAAAGAGGGAGGAATATAGAAATAATTAGGAGTTTATAAAAAAAATCAAGGAGCAGATTTTGTAGTTCTAAAACTAAGGTGATGAATACAGAGGCCTAGGGAAGATCGGGATTCAATGTAAAAATGTATCAATAGGATTTTGATGAACAATGGTTAAGAATATAACAAAGTAAGAGTATGGCTAAAATATTAACTCAATAAAGATTATATACTGAAAGCCTAGTAAGTTTCTGGCACAGATTACTATCAACCATCCATCAGGACAGGAAATGGCAGGGGGTTCAGGTCAGAGATATAGACTTGAGCTCATTAAATGTTGGGTACCTTCAGATTATCAAATCAGAGATACAGTAATGCCAATTGGAGAGACTGAATCTTGGAGAGTTCATGCAGAAGATTAAAATCTCTTTAACATAGAGGTGAAAGGTTCTAGCTGTGTTAGGGACACAGCTTTTCTACTTTTTAGCATAGTGCCTAGAGCATAGTTGATTTTTAAAAACTGCATGTTAGATGACTAGATCGACAATGAATATCAAATTCTGGAAGAAATGTAACTTGAGTTTTAAAAGCTATGGTGAAGTTGTTAAAAAGAAAAGGGAGGGGCAGCAACAATAACTCAAGAGACAAAAAAATCATTATATTTGCCTTTAAAGAGTCAATGTCAAAGGTCACATAGGTATTGAGAAAGAAATTTGATGGAGTAAATGACCTGGTTAAAGGAAAAGTGGAAGATGTTGGGGATATCCTTGGGAAAGAGCAAACACTGAGTACTTCCTGTAACACAGGACGGTATTTCAAAATTCAGATTCCGAAAAGTGGGAATGCTGGATCTAAATAGATTCTTAATTCTTTTCTCTGGCCCTAGTGGTACCGCTAATGTAGTTAATCTTCCCCACACTCCCAAAAAGACTCATGTTCCTAAATAAGTTCTACTCATATAACTCACCATCTTATATCTGACAGTTTTACCTCTAGAGTATAAATCCAAATGGGTCACTACAGCTTTGTAAGAATTTGTGCAAACTAACCCCATCTCTGTCTAGTAGACAAAAAATAAAAACATAAAGCTTATACAATATGGTTTCTTATTCTAAATTAATAAAACCATATCCAACTTAGTATATCACACATGAATTACATATTGTTTTCAAGCATTCCCGAAACGTTTAAAAAATTAATCATAGTCAGACCTTACCATAAGCAACCTGAGATACACCTAGAGATATTTGATTGTGAAGAATCTTAGAATTTTAAAAAAATGGAATAAGAAATAAACTAAGTAGTCAGCGGAATTAATAAACTAGAGAAAAGAAAAAATAGCAAGAGCAAATAATGTCCGTTTTAGCTTTTTAAAAGGACTGGTAAAACTTATAAACTTTTGACATACATAACCAAGAAAAATCAGAGAAAAACGCAAATATTAGTAGTGATAGAATCTCTCAAACTTATTGAGCAATGATTTTGCAAACCACAAGCATATAATCTATGAATATATGCTGATAAAATGAAAAGCTTAATTAAATAGGCAATAATTTTTTAAAATGTCAGACTTAAAATTAACTCAATAGTTAGAATTCCAGCAAAATTTAAAGAAAACTAGATGAAACACGTTTTGAAAATTGCAAATACCGCTTCCAAAATAGATTCTGTGGATCTGTTATTTTACTAGAGTTTTTTTTTAAACTACAAATAACAGAAATATATATATTTATATATAATTTGATATATATATATATATAATACCTCACAGAGAACACTATACAGGTTTCAGTGTGAACCTCCTTAACAATATCAAAAAGATGGTTAGCAACTAAAAAATATTATGGACCATTTTTATTTTGGAATATTCCCCCAAATTCACAAATGAATGAAAAAGAATTAAGGTATATGATAAAACAAGAAGCTTCTAGCTATGCAAAGATAACATAGCATTAGCAAGTCAACTTGATGAATACCAAATCATCCCTTCAACAAATTCAGAAAATATACATATAATTTCAAGACTTAGAACATCAACCAAAATTCCTGATAATTTAATTTAGTTCACTAAGAATAGGAAAACTTCTCAACATAAAAAAGAATAAAACTCATAACTTGTAACTTACTATATTTAGATGACAGTTATGAGAAAGATCGCCAATAAAATAAAGAGAGCTATTCACTGTTATTTAACATTGAACTGAAAACTATAGCCCAAACAGTAAGTGGTGATTTCAAAATTCGAAAGTGTGTGGGATATTATAAAAGAAAAGATAAAGTTGTCAAAAAGTATAATGATATGCCGATAATGTGATTTTTGTACCTAGCCTTCAACAGAACAGACTGTAAGACATTTAGAAGTAATACAGAGCTAAGTGAAGTGTCAGGATATTTAAAAAGATGCACAAATTATGATTATCTTTCTGACTTGGGAAAAAAAAAGATTAAAAATCATGGCTAATTTTATAACATCTAACATTTATGAGAAGGCACTATTCTAACCGCTTTACCTATATTAACTTACTCCTCAAGGCAACCTCATTAGCTGGGTTGCTCATGGGCTCCTACAAGCTCCATTTTGCAGAAGAGGAAGGAGAGGCCTAACATCACAGAGAAGTAGTGGAGCAGGGATTCAAACACAGGCAGCAGGGTCATTTGGGGGTATATGGGATGAACCTCAATTTTATGTCATTATCACACTCATGTTTTGAATTCCTACAGGAGGTCATGCTTTCCTATAACATGCCACATTGATACTGACTATATTTGCTCCCAAGCTAACAGTTAAGATATGCCTAAAATTAGACAATTTATTTTTATAATCATGTCTTTGCTATTATATAGAAAGGAAAAATGACAATTAAAAGAGAATGGGGAAGAAAAAATCCTGAGAATGGTTACAGTAGTCATCTTTTGCCACATATCCACTAGGAGCTATTTTGAGTTTAGGCTGGAGAATGAAATGACTTAAGATTTTTATGACATTATTCTGGTGGCTAAGTGGAAAATAGATGGGGAGGTGTTGGATAGGATGGCCCTAGATCAGCAGGGAGAGAAGTTAGAATTTTGCTGTTACAGCACAAGAATGACATATTGATACTTTCAACTAGAATGCAGTCCTGGAAATAGACAGAAGAAGATGCAGTGGAGAAGTATGGAGAATGAACCATGAAGAGAATGGAGGATGACTTGGGTGTTTGGCTTGAAGAAGAAAGTAGATTGCACTACCCTTTATTAAATGGGTCAAGAAAAAACACATTTGCAAATGGTGGAGCAGAAGAATAACAAGAGGGAAGACCACTATTTGGGCCATTTTGACTATTTAGGTGTAAACCTACTCTTTCTAGGGATGCCTCAGTGGCTCCGTCAGTTAATCATCAGCCTTCAGCTCAGGTCAGGTTAGCAGAGTCCTGGGATCCAGCCCCATGTGGGGCTCTCTGCTCAGCTGGGAGTCTACATCTCCCTCTCCCTCTGTGTGGTGCTCCCCTTACTAGCGTTTGTGCTCTCTCTCTCTCTCTCTCTGCCAAATAAATAAATAAAATCTTTTAAAAAATTTAAAAATAAAAATACTCTTTCTATAAGTCTCAGTAAACAAAAATGTCCTGATAAACACCATAATTTCTACTCTATCAATCACAATTTCCTTAATAATGACAACAGTCAGCTCTCCATTTCTGCAGCAACTTGTTGAGATGCTTCATGAGTATTTCTTATGTCTTCTCTATTTTCAACTTCTTGCTCTACCAAATCCTTTCACACAAATCATTAATGATATTCATGCATCTTTTATCATGACAATTAATATATCTTCCTATCCTATGGGGCCCTCTAGTTAATGCCTTCCCCGCCCTTTCATTGTTAACCTCCTCAAAAAAGAACATAAATTTGTTCATTTGAATTTTTCTATTTATTTTTAGTTCTCCTATGCTACTGAGTGGGAGCTCTCACTTCCATGACGTGATGGAAACTGGCCTCATAAAGGCCCTCAGTGAAGTCCTAATGTGACACCTCATGGAGTATTTCGGCAAGCCCTTTCACTGGCTCCTCCTCTTCTTCACTGTTACTTTTGTGCACATTGCCAATCCTAATTTTATTCTTTCTCTTCTCAGCATTTAGCCCCAAGTAATATTAGCACTCTGTTGATTATTGCTAATGACCTACACATCTCTATCTCTAATCCACTCATGTATCCTGACCTGTAGGCCCACATATTCAGCTGGGTACATGGCATCTCCACCTGGCAGCCCCATATACACTTGAAACAAAGCATGGCCAAACA
This sequence comes from Neogale vison, assembly GCF_020171115.1. Taxonomy (NCBI): domain Eukaryota; kingdom Metazoa; phylum Chordata; class Mammalia; order Carnivora; family Mustelidae; genus Neogale; species Neogale vison. The sequence continues at coordinate 27,156,099 of NC_058096.1, forward strand.
CCAACCTCCTCACCTGCGCTTTCAAACCTTCCCACCTATTCCTTTTGGTAGACAGCCTCACCGTCCACCCTTTCACTCAAGACGGCTACCTGGGAATCCACCCTTTCTGCTGTATTTTCACATCTGGACCCAGTCTTGTCACTATTGCTTCCTTAATCCATCCCACATCAACTCCCCAACTTCACCGCTCTGGCCATATCTCATGCTTCAGTAGTACCTGAATGAATCATTCCTTTTAGTGTGCTTCCCCATTCATCTTTTGCATTGCTGCCAAAGGTTTCTTTCTAAAATGCCATTGTTAAAAATTTTTTTTAGTTTTTATTTAAATTCCAGCTAGTTAACATACAGTGTAATATTGATTTCAAATACATGATTTTGTGATTTAACACTTCCATTCAATGCCCAGTGCCCATCAGAACAAGTGCCCTCCTTACTCTGCATCATCTAGAACTCAGGAGGGCTCAGTTGCTCTCCTGCTGAAAACTCTTTAAAAGATCTTCACTGCCTAAAAGAAAATGACCATGGAATTTCATATGTGGTTTCCAACAACTGGCCCCTTCTTTTTCTCATCTTCATTCTTCTCTCTCACCAAGCCTTGCCTAGATGCTCATCTGTATACCAGGCATTTTGCTTCATGTTTCCCCCCACCCCACTGCTTCATATCAGAAATATGTCTCTGTCTCTGCATGTGAATAATCCTGTGTCTGTCCTTCCAGATTCTGCTGGAGCTTCCCCATTTGAATGAATCCTTCTTGATGGTCTTGGTAGAGGGGCTTCTTCTTGATTATTTTACTTCTGCTTACACAAAGTTATCAAATAGCAAATCTAGTATTTTTATGGAACTCATTGATTTCAAACCTCTAACCTCACTAAACTGGTCTTATCTTAATAACTGTACTGTCATGGTTGGTGTCCAATAAGTGATTGATGTTATTCAAAAACAAAGAAAAAAAAATAAAGAATTAATTATTGAATCAATGATTTGTCTCAAAATCCTACTTTAAAAAATCCTACTTTAAAAAATCCTACACTTCTAAATCACTGTCAAAATTCTACATGACTTTCTAAACCTCTTTTAAACGAGAGCCCACTGAAAATAATATAACTATAGATGGCCTGGCATGAAAAGAACAAAGTGTCAACAGAGGACAAATCTATTAGGTCAACTATTGACAGACATAAGCCACTTCATGGACTTTGGCTAGAGCTAAACTTGAGAAAACAATACCAAGTTAAACTTTGAACTTCAAAATTTAGCGAAAAGGAAATACACTGAAATAAACTGCATACTCAGCTTAAATTCAGTCATCACTATTGTAGATACAGCTTAAAGTTCTGTTGGTTATCCTGTTTCTTATTGCCAAGACTAACTATAGGGAAAACGTGGAAGCTGTTCAAGGTCTTCAGCATATACTGAATTTCAAAATCATATGTGATGTTATTCATGTGGTTGAGTCAGAGTTATACTTATTCAGTGGTAAGAATGGGAGTAATTTGTTCCGGAAACCAAGATAGTTTTATTGTTTTACAAAATAATAATACAAAATGATAGAAAAATAATACAAAAATAAGGTTGCATGCTAGTGCATATGAAAAGTATGAAAACCATAAAACACACCAAGACAACTTGAATCAGAATGTCATCACATTTCAGCTTCCACACATTTACTTTGTACCTCTACATTAATGATGTATCTTACTTGTTCTATCCATGGATTGTACCAAATAAATGTAATGACAGGAAACAAATATTGGTGTTATGTCTATGTTACTGTGACCTTTGACGGGACATAAAATGGTGAAGATGATTATGGTTAAGGAAGTTTCAATGACCAATTTTTGCTTCTATTCAGTTCTCACACATTTTTTCAACTGGGTCAGAAAGAGATAGTTTCTATGGGGGGTATCAGTGTGGTGATATAGTGAATGAGGGTCCTGACTGCTAATAGACGGGCTCATATTTTACCTTATATTAAATAGTATACAGAAAAAGAAAGACCTAGTGACATAAATATCTGGTCCCTGTTAATCACCTATATACCTAAGCCAGTCCTTATTTACAGAAAATAAGGGAAAGGAACTGATTGAAAAATGAAATATACAGTACCTGGGATGTATATATCTTATACATGTATCAGCAAAACAGGACCAAGTGCCAGGTTGTTTAAATATAATTAATGAAGTGAAGGTTAAAGTACTAGGTTTCTGAATATTAAAAGGAGGGCTTAAGAAAAGAAAGTAACTGAAATGCTTTTAGAAGTATGATATAAATATTAAAAAATATTCACCTCCTTGCAAAGTATTACAGAGGAGATGATTTAATAATTTACCTGGAGATAAAAAGAAGAGAGTTATTCTGTGATTAAAGATAAATTCACAATCTTTATTAAAAAAGATAGTTTCAAATGTGGTACTTGCCTCAAAAATATCTTTTCATCTATCTTATATTGTCTCCTTTGAGATGAAAGAAAGAAAACTTGTCTTTCTAATTCTCGTGAATTTTTCTTCAAAATCAAATTCAACTAACACATCCTTAAAAAATGACAGCTCACATAAATCATCTCACTTAATTTTCTCAACCGCCCACCAGGGCAGAAATTGTTACCCTCCCTTTTTCCAATGATAAACCGAGGCTCAGACTGGTTAGGATACTGGCCTAGACATAGGCTGCCACAACATTTCAAAATGAGGAGCTGAATTCCCTTGAGTTCACTCCATACTCAACACTTTTTTTTTTTTCCACATCACTATTGCTTTGAAGTCCTTATAACAAAATGCTATGAGAAAGGACATGGATACTTTACATTCATGCTTTTAGTTGGCTTTTACTGATCAACAGAAACATTGTCACTGGCTATTTTAAAGTAGTATTTATAAAATATATACTGACTACCATTTAATAAATATAGTTATATACAGTTATCAGATACACTGTACTCTTCCCATGTGATAGGAAGGATAAAGAGGCTCTGAAATGAGCTCCTTATTGTTTTGTTGTTCTTGTTGTTGGGTTACTCTGTTTAAAGAGAAATTCTCTGTAATTAAATAGCAATCAGGCACTTAAAAGAAAAACTGATCTCAGTACTGTATTTATGTAAAGGAGACAAAGATTACATTTTCCATTTTGTGGTCTGGACACCTGGTGCACAAGCTCCAACAAGAGGGTCCGCGTAATTGAAACCATCCTTCATGTGCCTGTCTTGTTTGGACTTTGAGTTTTGAAAATTCTATATAACAAAAAGAGAGAAACACTTTTTTTTTTTTTTAACATTACTATTATGAGTGCCAATGCTTCTATCCTTGGGTAAGTTGTTCTTATGGCCATTTCCGTAATTTTTTAGACACCATTTCTCACTTAATAAAAGTACTTTGCTTTAGTAAGACCTAATTATGTTATGCAAAAGCCACAGAGATAATTATAGTTCATCTAGACATTCTTAATCTGTATTAGTGGAAACATGTTACAGGCCTGATGAGAAGCTCACATATCATTATCCAATCTCAACAGCTGCTTACCTCAATCTTACTATAATCAAATCTAAGTTATCATCCCATCATTTCTAACCTGCCATGATCCTCTACATTTCTACTGATTTAAAGTTATGTTTTAAGTCATCAGATCTATTTAAGGCTTTGTGCTACGACTAAATGTGTTCCACTAAACCAAACATGTCCTTTTCTTGACATAATGTAAGATTGCCTTATATACATACTTATAATTCAATGTCACTAACATGTATTTGCTGAAGATCCACTGCGTCATCAGTCTTCCTAGAACTAGGGAGCATCTAGGTGTTATAGAACCTGCGATATGTTCAAATGGAACCAAATCCCTCCAGCAAGAAAATAATTAATTTACTGTATATGTGTGATTCCCACACCTCTTGATTTGCCAAATGAACTTAAAAGTGGCAATAAAACATTAAAGTTTCAGTTCATTAAGTAATTATAAGTGAGGTGGGAAGCATTCCATTTTACAGCAATATCAAATCCTCACTGAATGTACTTTAGTGCTTTGTCCAGCTGGATTTCACTTATCCAAAGTGCCTGTATTTCCACCATTTCCGCTGGAACTTTCCTTCATAACTGAACACATTTCGTTGCTAGATTGTATTTCCTGCCATTCAGTTCATCTTCTTCCTGACGCTTATTATGCTAGAGACAGTTACCTTCGATCTGTAGGACCAAAAATTAATTTTGCTTTGTTTTAACTCTCTGGGAGCATCAATCGTCATTTGTAAATTTCCCATGAATAATAAGCTCTTCTTATCTGTGAGGTGTCAACGTTATTGTAACAATTTTGGAATAATGGCAATATTATTACTTTTGTCAAGCAAGAGAAAATGATAAAAGAGTAGCTAAAATGTTTAATCTTTTTTATTTGCTCCATTCAGGTTTGCCTCTTTGGAAGAAAAAAAAAATGTTTTCCACTCAGGTTTACCTCTTTGGGAGAAAAAAAAAAAATGCAGGTGAATGAAAATTCTGCTCTCATTAAAGAACCAGAAGATACATCCTACCACTTAAAGGAGTTGTAAAAGATAGGAAAACAAACCAAACACATACCTATACACATACTCATGCATCCTAATTAATATTTTGCTTGATGACCCTCCAAGTCCTTCAGGACTTTCACGACATTTAACAAATGCTTATTATTCTTGCTTTAATGTATGCCTATAATTCTTAATTGGGAAATATATCAATCATAAATATTTAAACCAATTTAAATCATGCCTGAATGAAATTCACTCTATTTTACATAAAAATTTTTTGTACTACACAATGTATTTTACCAAAATATTTCCCAGTTATTACACACATAAACATAGCTTCAAAAGTTGTTTTTATTCCTCTTTTTCCATTTTTATGCTTTATTTAAATAAACTATGTACTCTAGGTATTTAGTCCTTCTATGTCAATCTTACAGAGTAGGAGGGAAACAAACAAACAAAAAAAAGCCAACATGTGTCAAATTATAAATATGTATATAGGAAAACAATTTTCCCTCCAATGCATACTATTTAAAAGTCAGTAGGAGTTAATCTTTATAAAAAAAAATCAAGAGTATTCTTAGTTGTAGTTTTTTTGAACTCAGCAAATAAACTTCAGGAACACCTGATTATTACACATTTCAGCATAATCAGAAACTGTGTGAAATTTCAGCATAACCTGAAATTACACATTTCAGCAAATCACAGATTCTAGTACATGTAATATATTTGAAAAAATACCAAAATCAAAGACCAAGAGATTTGAAAAATAGTAATGGATGATTTTATGCAGAGTGGTATGGTACAATAAGAATTACAATGTAGAAAAAAAATCCTCTGGTAACAATCAATTATAGCATAAAATTTCTTTCTTTCTTTATTGTTATCACTGTTCCAGTAATTCACTTTTCTGAAATGAAGGAACTGTATCATTCTTTCATTGATGAAGCCAGAGATTGGTAGGATTGGTACCAAGATTCCGCTACAGAGCTATAAATGATCAGAAAGGCATAACATATGTCATGGGGATGAAGTCAGTAGAGTTAGTCCACTGTAGTATGAAAATGCTAGACATCTCAGAAGTATTTATACTTCTCTCTCTGGATGCTGAACCATGTAATAACTGGTCCTCAGAATAACTGTGTGATGGATACAATAGTTCTCATGGATAAGACCTGAGAACTCAGACAAGTTTTGTGGTTAATAGAAGAATACCCTAAGCTAAACCTGTGTCTTCTGATTAGTCCTTTTCCTGCTTACTTTAATCAAAACTCTTCCCACTCTCTGAACACCATTAATGAACAGGAACTAATAGATGTAATTTCAGATACTTCTAGGATGTCCTGTCCTTCTCTTCTTAATATTTTGAAATTTATCTGTCATTAAAAAGAAATCTATACCCTACATCAAGACATTGCAAGAGGACATAAATACTTCCCATTGTAACCAAATCCATTTGAAAATCATATTATTAGATGGAATTTTTATTATTATTAATGTACTTCCATTTCAATTACGCTACCGCACTATATTTCTAACTGGCAGTTTCAACTTAAATAAACGTACCATACAGTATGCTAAATGGAATTAAGACGATTTCTTCGAATGTTGGAATAATTTTAAATAAGTTATTGATTCAAAAGTTCCATAATTATAATGCCATGGTTGTCCTTTAAATGTTGTCACCTCTTCTCTGCAGGAATTGGTGAGGATCTTTTGTTTTGACCTTGACAATGGTTAGGCTATCTTCTTGGCAGAGTAACATTTTCAGTAGCTAATGCAAAAATATTCTGAGGGCAGAACACCTGGAAACCAGCTTTCAAATATTCCCCATCAACACTATTGATGTTTTCCATCTGGTAAATTTTTGCTAGCAGGTCTAATGGGAGTTCAAGAGGCTATTTTACTCCTTAAACATTTAAATGCTTCCTCTGTACAATAAAAATAGGGGAAAGTGGCCCTCAAGACGCTCATTCCCAGAGAGCATTTTAAGTAATGAATATTCTTGATATAGAGAGAAGACTTGCATGTGCCACTTGAGAAGCACTCCACTACCACACTTTCTTTCCCTAGCTCCTGTCTCATGGTATTAAAAGGACTCATGGAGACTTGCACTCTCTAAAATGTATTTACCTTTCTGAATAATTTCAAAAATAATATATATCCTGTCAAGTAAAGATTTTGGTCAAGGAAAGGCACTTCAAGATAAAAGAAATATATTTGCCTACTTAGAGCTTTAAGGAGGGGACATGATGATGATCTATCATGGGTTGTCTCTTATTCAGAAATTTTTTTTCAAAATATGGTCATTTGTGGCTACAATAGAAAAATACCTGTCATGCTTTTCTCAAGTTCAAGTCTTTCAGAGATGTCATTGCTCAAACGCTGACAAAGTTCTTGTCTTGGCTGATTAGAAGTCTTTGAGCTAAGGAGATCAACTGTAAGTGCTCTTTGGAACTCATCAAATAATTCCCAAGGATTAACAACAGACAACACTCAGTAAGTAAAATACAAAATCTCTTGATTATTCACTAACATAAACTATCTCAATGTCTTTTCAAATCTACTTTATAAAATGTTTCGCCTATTCTTTCGTTTCTATACTCACTGTCTTATTCCAACAAGCTCCCTGTTACTCTCAGCCTTAATTCCTTTCCATTCAACTGTGTTCTGGACACTGTCTTCTTTCTCAAGCATATGGTACAAATTTTAAAATGGCTCCTGAACTATAAACAAGCTTTTTGAGGTTTCTCATGTAGGGGTCCCAAAATACCTCTCAGACATTTTTATTTCTCTGCTTATTGCAGATTCTTATCTCTTGCCATTGAAAACTACTTGTTGTCATGTCACTTTTCATGCAGTGCCTACTGTCTCTGCCCAGTGGTGAGCCCCTATCTATGCATCAGGCATCAGATATTGCCTCCTCCAGGAAGTCCTTCCTGGTAAGAGGTATCCTTCTATTACAGAACCAAATACATCTAGTCATGCATTAGCAGTTATGTTTTATCTAAGAATGTTAAGGGCAGAAACTGTATCTTGGTTATAGATAAACCCTCTACAACACATGGCTCAAAGCTTTGTAGATTCAACACAAGTGTGTTAACTAAGTAAACGGTCAGTAATATTCTAGGGGACACACAGAGATTTCATTTCCCAGATTCACTTGAGCAAGGTGTAGCAATGAGAAAATGTGGCTGGAGTTAATGTATACCAATTCCAGGTCAGGACCATAAAGTACTTCTACATGTGAATTTATAATGTGAGTCTGTGAGAGTTGATGTTGGTGGAGTTGCAAGATGGAAAGAACTTGAGTCCTTGAATCAATGAACAGAAAGCTACCCAAAGCACACTGCACTGGACTGTGTTCTGAGGGAATTCTAAACTTCTAAAACTCTGGGGTTTTATCTATTACATAGGAAACATATATGTCTTACTAGCACAGGTCTGCTGACTGGTAAGCCAATTATTACAATGGAGAATAATAATGCATAGTGTTCTTATTTTTGGATGGTTTGCTGAAATGGCCCTACCTTGACTACAATGGCCATTTCATCTTTTCTCTGGTACTTATTTGGATCTAACTAACAATTTCTCCATTTGGACTCTTTTACTCTCCAAATAATTGTTGCATTTTTATGGGATGGGTTTCTAGACCTTCTGGCTAGCATTGAATCCATATGACTAGACTTCTAAGTCTTTAACCATATTCCCCAATCCTTCCCATCCCTCAAGGCCAAGCAGATGTCTTGGTCTTACACAAAGTTTATTATCAATCCATTCAGAATGTTTTCATCTGGCTTTGTATTTCACTTGATAACACTTTACACTGTGAATGAGTCTTTATATTCTGTCTTTTCCTAAAAAGAGTTAAAGAAACTCTGTTAATCCTCTCTAATACCACTCAGCTACTGGTGAGCAGGAATTATGACAGATATTTCTCTGTAGATCTCAAAGCACCTGCTAGAGTGGCCGGAAAGAGACTAAGGATGAAATGACTCTGCTCCTGGGTTACTAATGGGCAACATATAGCATTCCTCTCCTAAAGTAAGTTAAAACATTTTGGCTACTCCTAAAGAAGCTAATCTGGGTTGTAGTTTTTGTTTGAAAAAAAATTAAAAAGAAATGGAAGATAGTATGATTATAAGCAATAGTCACACTTTGCACAAAATGAACTGAAATGATCAAAGAGCTTGAGAGAGGCAACCATGTCTCAGTTATCTTTGCAATCCTGTGTCTAGCAAGTAAGGAAAAGATCAGATACTCTAAATTCAAGGTGAGTGCAAAATTTAAAAAAACAACAACAACAACGAATCTCTTGGCTTTAAAAGCATTAAAGAAAATCAATCCCCAAAATTTGCCTAAGAGAGCCTAAGAGAGTAATATTATTTTGAGGTTATATGATTCACTAATAATCTTTTAAAATAAGAATTTCAAGGATGACACATTCTGGTTCTTCTTTTTTAATGCTATGTTGTGGGATTTTCAAATGCAGAATTCATTTTACCTTGTTTTAATTCAAAGTATTTCAGGAACTTATACAGATAAAACAAGAAATATAACATTTCATAGTATGTGTATGTATCCATATCTCTTATATCTATCAATCTATGTGTGTTTCAAGTATTAATGTTACTTTTCTAAATTTTTATTTATAACTAGCCATTTCTAATCAACCAATGAATAATTAAATTGATTTTCTAAATGCATGCCAGTGATTAAAGGGTTAATAACAGTAAGTAGTAAGCATTTTTCTACCCATAGGAGAAAGTAATTCTAAATGTTGGTTAAAGTGTTCTAAAGTTCTAAAGTTTACAACACTTTCCGTTCTTGTGATTTCCTCCAATGTAGTTTCTACTGTTTAAGTAGGACAAATGCATATTGATTTCAAAAATCTTGCTACATTGTGTTGTGATATCCTCCCATCAGGAATATATGAAATCTAATCTTACTAATTTACATCTAACTGACATGAAAATATTGATTGAGTAGATGAGAACAATAAGAAAGCCAATTCTAAATGGATATAAGATATCAAAATTTAGCATAGAAGATACTGATGTCAAAGATTACCATATTTAGTTTTGAGAGTTAAATGTTTACCACTTCTTTATTGAGGGAGATGTTTTACAAAAACAGGGGTAAAATTTCAACTGAGGAGAGGACCATGTCAGCAATTGAGTATTATATAAGCTAAAAGAAATGGTAATATAAGTTGAGTGATGAAGGCAAGTTGTACAGAGAGACCTGAAGGCAAATGGGAATTTCACTTTCATGAAATGTGAATACAGAAATTGACTATATTGGTCAGAGAAGCCAGACAAAAGAAGTTAACATAACCAAAAGGCCAGAATAAAATCATAAAGACACTTTAGTGCCTTTAGAGGAAAGATAAACTAGTAAATGAAAAATATTTCATAGAAAAGTAAATATTAGAAAGAATGAACTTGCTTGGAAACAAGTAAACAACAGCAGTAAAACCTCAAAAGGTCTAAATTAGATCTATCTTGGAGTAATCTGAGAATGAGAAAATTAAAGAAACGATGAATAGTTTCATCAAAATATAAATACTCAAAGTTTCATCAAAATCAAGATATTGCTTTCAAAAGGGAAAAAGTCCCAATAGCTCTGGCAATGGCTTCTCTATATCTGGTGTCATTCTTGATAAATGGTGGGAGTAAAGATGGAAATATGCAAATACCCAGATATAAAGGACAAAAAAGGGGGAAAAAAACCAGAATCCAGTTATCATGAAATATATGCTATGCCAAGAAGGGCTGACTGCTCTATGAAATAGCATCTATAGAAGAATGAAATATAAAAGATGATGACATTAAGCATTTAGTGAATCAATCAATAAGTAGTTTATAAACCATATGTTGTTCCCCCAGAGATTTCCATTTCCCACCTTATTACATGATTTAAATAATAATTCCACTACAGAGTGGCAGATGTTAAAGAAAAGTCAAATGATAATGCAATACGGATTCACTCAAGATTTTAATTTCTTAATATTTTTATCATTTTTCTCATAATTGTGACATTGAATTTACATTTCTTCACAACCTTCACAACAAAAACAAGAAAGCCAACTAAATTAGGAATTTGAATTTTTGGCTATTAAATTGTAAAAGAAAAGACTTATCTTGAATATAATCTGAAACACGTTTCTTAGTCACTTTACCAACTCATGCATAATCTAAAACCAGGCATGTGGTTCTCTGATCAGTTCTCTTCTGAGGGGCTATTTCTTTTGCTTTGTGGAATAAACATTATGTTTCATTATCTAAACCATTCTCATCAGCATCCTCTCTCACCTAGCACAGGTGGACTATCCCACCCATGGAAAAACTCCAGAAACTCCAGAGAAACTCCAGCTTGGATAAAATTCCATGATACACTTCTCTCCCAGATTTGGGCTCCTTGTATTTGCTGGAAATTTTTTAACAACTTCATACCTTCATAATTCTATACAAGAACCTGAGGTAGCCCACATGGTAGCCCACATGGCATACGCTTTCAGTAGCTTTCCTGTCTTCTTACATAGGTAAAAGTGAGGCCCTCACATATGAACTATCAACATCTGTGACTATCATTCCTTTCCTTCCAGCACTAGGACTTGCAACAACCTCATCTCTATAAGCATCCCCTCTTTAGGATACAATCACCCATGGTCAATTTTCTCCCCAAACTCATTAAAAGACAACTCTCCTTAGTTCTAAATCTCTTTCCAATTGAAGCTTCCATTGTCCGATTCAACTAATTATTCTAGGCTTGCAATTCATTCTCCTCCAAAGAGGGAGATCTCAGTATTTTGCCTTTCAAAGGGACTCTTTGCAGTTTTAACATAATAGATCTTTCTTAACTAGTATATCTAAAATTAGCACCTCTATCTTTTTACTTTATTTTACTTCTTTAGTATTTATTACGTCTTCATATTGTATCATATATTTATTTGTCATTTTGTTAGCAACTATTCTTTCTAATTTCAAATTTCTTTCTAAAATATAAGCTACTTGGTATTTTTTTTTTTTTACCATACCTATCTTTGTCACATAGAATAATGACCAAATACAGCAATCTCTCATTAAATGTTAAATGACTATCTACATCTATATTTTTTTTTTTCAACTTAGAAAGTTGGTGGGGCAACTGCTGGATGTCCTCCCAAAATTCATTCTCCTCTCTTCCTAATTAAGTGTCTCCCAAGAAGAAATTACATTTTCTAGCTTCTCTCATATCCTGTTGTAGCTGTATGACTAAATTTAGATGAGTAGGATTGAGTGGAAATATCATATATTATTTCTAGGCCATCTTCAACTTAAAGACAGACTGTTATCCCTGAATTGTGGCTCTTTTCCTCTTCCTCTTGTGAGCTCAGCTACGTCTGCAAACCAACCACAGTAACAAAGCAGAAGAAACCTGGGATCCTGAATCATCCTGAAGAACAGAATGACTCCACCAGCATAAACTGGCTTCTAATATGAAGCCAGTTTTCTTTCTGTGTCTTCTTTTGAACTCCTCTGTTCCTCCATCCACTCTTTAAATATTGATTTTATCAAGTTTTCTTTTCTAGTCAACTACTGATCTTTCTTTTTTTTTTTTAAATTTTATTTATTTATTTGACAGAAAGAAATAACAAGTAGGCAGAGAGGCAGACAGAGAGAGGGGGAGAAGGAGGATCCCTGCTGAGCAGAGAGCCTGATGTGGGGCTCTGTCCCAGGACCCTGAGATCATGAGCTGAGCTGAAGGCAGAGGCTTTAACCCACTGAGCTACCTAGGTGCCCCAACTGTTCTTTCTTTCTGAGTTTTACTGAGATGCAATTGACATATAACATTGTATAAGTTTAAGGTATACAACATAGTAACTTGATACATGTATATGTTGTGAAATGATTACCCTAATAAGCTTAGTTAACCATCACCTCACACACTACTTTTTTTAATAATGAAAACTTTGAAGATTTACTCTCTTAGTAACTTTCAAATATAAAATACAACATTGTTAACTGTTAGTCAACCTGGTGTATATTACATCCCCAGAATTTACTTATCTTATATCTGGAAGTTTATATCTTTTGACCACCTTCATCCATTTCCTCTCCCCACCCCACACTTCTGGCAATCACCAATCTGTTTTTTTTTATTTCTACAAGTTCAATTGTTTTAGATTCCATACATAAATGAGACTATATAGTATTTGTCTCTCTCTGTCTTATTTTACTTAGCATAATGTCATCAAGGTTCATCCACTGTTTCAAATGTCAAGATTCCCTTCTTTTTAAATGACTGAATAATTAACTACTGTTCTTAATTTAATCTACTGATTCTTGAACTTTTGTCACTAAGGACAAGTTGGGGAACACACACTCACACACACACATACATACATATTGGATATAAGCATCGGCAGTTTGTAGATAACCTGAAACCTATTTTTGGTAGTAAAATTGAGACCACACATATCTCATAACACACAAATTCCACTTTTGGATATATACCCTAAGAAATACTCAAAACATATTCACGAGTGGACATATACCACAATGTTCTTTGCAACATTGTTTGAAATGGTGAACACTTAAGAACAACTTAAATGCCTCTTAAATGTACAGTGCCCATGATCTTGGTGTCCTAGTCATATACCCTTGGCACTCACATTGTCCTTACACACTTGGGTGTTTCACTGCAAGCCCCTGCCACTCCACGCCTGAAGGTGATTTTGAGCTAAGAATATGCTTGGGTTGTAAGGTAAGCTGGAATTCTAGAGCTAATAGCTATAGAAGTAAACCTCAACCAGGGCCAGACAAGAGTTTTGTATGCATACATACCCCAACTTCCTTGTCCTTGATGCATAAACTCCAAAGTGGCTTTCAGTCTGAGTCATATGGCAAGAAATGGGTAGATGAAACTGGAGGAATGATTACAAACAGAAATACCTAGAAATAAAATCAGTATTTCATAAAGTTGAAATGTGTGGGGAGAGAGAAGTGTAAGAAAGGTGTGGTTTTATGCCCTGATTCTGTTTTGGGCAATCAGGTAGATGGTAGACTGAAATCTGGCAGGGAGATGATGTTTTGGATTTGGATATGTTGCAAATGAAATGCCTGTGGCTAAGTAGATCTATTGGTTTAAAGTTTGGGAAAGAGAAACAGGCTAGGGGTTGGTTAATAATGGCATGTGAAGTCATGGTGATGAATGAGATGGACAAAGGAGAGAGGATAGTGAGAGAAGAAAAAGGCAGTCCAGGAATGAGCACTGAAGCTCATGAATATTTAAGGAAGGCACAGAAGAGATTCCTGCAAATAGAAATGATAGAGATGCTAACATGGTGGAGAGAAGCCAGTGGTAAGAAAGAGAAATAAAATGCTTATTTCATAAATGTTCTACTCAAGGACATGTTGGCCATACCTTCTTAGAAACATGTCTCTTTCTCTGTTTTCAAACTCTAAGACTAATTCCAAGCTGCTGCTGCTTCATCTCCAGCCTCATCTTTCTTCATCTATTCAAAACTTTTGGTTTTCAGAAACTCATTTCCTACTCAGCCAAATATATGCTCTGCCAATACTATTGGTTTAAATCCTGGTCCCTCAAAACCCTAGTCCGTCAAAGTCTATTTTACACTTCTACTGCCATTTATTCACTATGTAATTGGTAGCATCTGGTTTTGTTTGGGTTTTGGTTACATAGCCCCCCCCCACCCCCCACCACAATTTACGCATTTGATCTAGTTAAGCATGGAACTAACTGCTGTCCATACATTATCTCATTCAATGCTTAGAACAGCCCTATGGTATAAACACTGCTATCAATATTTTTGATGGGGGAAAAAAAATGGAGACCTTTAAGGCATTAAAGTCTTGGCCCAAGGTAATGTAGTTAATAAGTGAGTTAGAATTTGCACCCACATTTTCTGGTTCCAAAGCCCCTGACATGGGAAACTTGTTAACGTGGCCTTGCAAGAATATGGTTTGAGTTCCCTGCTTCTGCTTCCAACACATAACAAGAATAGATAAAATATTAACTGAGATCATGAAAAAGTTATATGAAATATATCAAAAATAAGGTAATATCAGAGATAGACTAGAAGCAGAAACAGAAAGTTACAGTATACCGCTGGTTTGGAGAATGAATGGCCAACATCTCCTTATATCTGTGAGGCAACTAGGGTACCACACTTGCCCCACAGGGAGTGAAAATTAGTGCTAGGTTTACTGATCAAAACCTGGGTATAAGGCAACAGGGAGCTGAATAGCGGGTTACACCCCTGGAGCCATAGTTGACACAGAGCTGCTTACGTCAGGAGGCCAGAGGCAACAGCCACAATCTGGCAATCAGCACCTGCTACAAACTGCTGTTTGACTTCATGACTTAAAACTGTAATATTCTCATTATCAGACATTCTGAGTTTGGACCAGGGAGGGTGTAGGGCCAACTCTATGATCATAGGACTTGGTGGAGTCAACAAAGAGAAAGAGAGAGAGAGAGAATTATTAAAAATCCTCTCACTCAAGTAGAGCCTGAAAACCAAAATTCCAAGACAAGAGAAATCTCTCTCTCTCTCTCTCTCTCTTTCACACACACACACACACACACACACACACACATGGGGGGTGGTGAGGGGAAAAGCAGGCAATAGAGTAACTCCAGATGACACAAAAATAGAAGATCAATTTCAGAATGTAAAAATAAGCATGTTAGTATCCCTGAAGAGACAAAGTGAGAAATAGTATCAACACAATTAATAAGAAAATAAGTAGAGATAGAACAATAAAATTGCCTATGAAGAAGGAACCATTTAAAATTCCCAGGAAAAAAACTACAGTCGAAAAAAGTTCTAATGGACATAGTCAAAACAAAAATTAGTAAATTGGAAGATGTTGTTGAGTAATTCACCAAAAATGCAACAGAGAAAGAAATATAAGGTGAAGGAGAATTTAAGAATATATATAACATATTTTGAAACTTCTACATATATCTACCAGGATGACCCAGAAATAGATATTAGAATTAACGGTACATGAAACAACACCTGAAAAGAAAATTCCTGGAGATTCCACAATTAAGAAAGATGTGAGCCCTA
Organism: Neogale vison; assembly: GCF_020171115.1. NCBI lineage: Eukaryota > Metazoa > Chordata > Mammalia > Carnivora > Mustelidae > Neogale > Neogale vison. The sequence goes on from NC_058096.1 coordinate 27,171,669, forward strand.
AGATCAAAGTGTCTAGAAAGACGAACAGCCACTATGCTCTCTACCTTATAAGAAGGTTAATAAAAACCATACTACTACTCTCTAGGAAAGTCTTTGGAGGACCCATCATTTGTCAGAGATGATAAAATCCAATCCTCTAGATTCTGTTCTATATATTGATAGAGTAAATCATCTTTCAAAACAAACTAAGTGTAACTGAAATGAGAACAGAGCAAGATTATACTCATCCTCACTGAAACAGATGTCTCCTGCTTTAAGGGTGCAGAATATCCCTGAAATTTAGTGGCCCTGAGATTTAAGGAACTAAGTCAAAAAATGTCATAACCATAACATATGTCCAGGCCACTCAGTCCCCTCTCTGTGAACTTGTAAGTGCAGAGGCAAACACATACACCCACTCCAATCTGGGGTAATAGTACAGGGGGAAGTACAATGAATTGCCAATATTTTCTATATGAATAAGATAGAGAACAATTTATTAATTTGTGAACATATTTCCATTATTTATATTAATCTAATACATAATTCAAACTTCTGTAGGAAGTTAGCCTTATGTAAGAAAACATATACTTTCTTAAAATCATGGTCTTAATGTGAAGGCTGATTTCAGTTTTTAAAAGATTTCTTCACTTCAGTAAACAATCAGAAAGCAAATGTGATGAGAAAAGAGGGGAGATTGTAGTTTAAGATTAAATGTTAGGAAAACTGTTAGGTCTTTCTCACTTGTTTTTGTCACAGTTATGTACTTTCATTAAAGGGAACCCCATACTTTTGCAGCTCCTACCCATAGCATAGTAACTTCCTGAGTTGTGGTTAGATTTTATAACTGAGGAAAATAATGAAGTTCCTTTTAATTTTTGGTCTCTGGACTGGTTTGGAGGAAATAGGTAAGGAGGTAAACATTGTGTGTGTGTGTGTGTGTGTGTGTGTGTTACAAAAATTGATAACAAAAGGAGAAATTTTCAAAAGGTTAATCTTTTCACAAAGCCTTCCAGAAATCCTCAGCCACACTTAATTTTACTGAGACATATAAAAGGAAAAACCCAAACAATTTACATCTCCTTTCTTGACTATTCATAAAGATCATAACAAAAGACCTTAGTAAAAGCACTTTGTGTGATTTTGACAAGAACATAATTTTTAAAACCTCTAAATGTTCCTGCCAACAAAAACTACGACATTTTCTCTCAAACAAGCTTCTTTACTTTCTTGCAGCCACTAATGAACAGCTAGGAACGGTGTAGATGAGCAAAAGAAAGAATGGATGTAACAGGTGACAAACATAATGAACTCATTCTCTTAGAAAAGGATTTGTTAGTCACATTTTGCAATTGTTGAAAGAAGCTTATATCAAATTGTAGAAATACTTAAAAAAAACAATTATCTTTTTATACATAAACTATGTATCCTTTATACATAGTTTTTCAATAAAGCTAAGACTATGATTTGGTTCCTCCACAGCTGATAAGTTTTTCCACATATCCTTGGAAAAAAAGGGCTAAGTAATGCTTCAGAATTGCCCTATAAGCGAAAACACATTCATTCTTCCTTAAAAGCTTTCCTTCCTTTACTGTAAAGTTTTATAGCTTCACAATTACTCTAATATATTTTTTCATATATTAATTTACCTTGGCAAACAGGAGCTATACATCTCAAAATCTACAGAGCTTACTTTATTTTATTTTTAAAATGATTACTGAAAATTTGTATCATAGAGCTGCTATTTTAAAAGTTTAAATGAATGTTAAACACGATAACAACTCGGACCTTTGTATTTTATCAAATCAGCAGTGTGGAAGACACATTTTTCACTTCATTCATTTGGTAACATCTACTGTAGTCACACTGTTAATAAAGCTGTTTTTTAAACAAAGTCAAGCACAGTGATGAGATTTTGGCACTTATTAAAGTTGTACTACTGAATTTGCAGTTTTTGCAAAACAATCTCTTCCATAACGTTTCCAAGAATACTCCCCGAAGGCTCTGATTTTTTTTTTTTTTAAAGAACAAGAAACACATTTAAAATAGAATTATAAGTACGGCTCAACTAGGAATTAAGCACCATTTACACTCTGAGGTTTTTTTTTTTTTCCCCAGGAAAAGCAAGCCAACTCACTTCCAGCATATTTGCACAGAAATAAAAACATCTCAGTATTGTTTCAAGATAATTAAAATTCAAAAAAAAAAAAAAAGAACTGTGTGCAAAGTTTCTACGGTGAAATGTGAGCAAACAAGACAAAAAAAGAAACAAAAGAAGTTTGCATGCTGCTTCTCAAAAGAAATTGAAACAGTCCTTGGCCAGGACTACCACACGTAAACCCTAAGAAGGCAACTCCTGGAGTCAAAACACACACTTTTTAATATGTAAAGATGCACTTTTCCCCCTACTTTAGGTTAAAAATGAGACGACACCCTAGTGAGTCTTGCTGGCAGTCAGATAACGCCCAGGCCCTGACCCTGCAACAGGGAGGAATTCTCACACAAAGCTCTTTTCATACAGTCCGAGCTATATATTCCTGAGATAAGGCGGCAGAACGGGAAGCCGTGGAAAAGGGACACAAAGTTGGACTAAATGAAATGTTTACATATATTCTGTCACACCGCTGTTCCTTCATTATCCATTCCACAGATGATTTGCCTAAGACAATATTTATTCAGGTTGAAGAGCAGCATGATTGAAACAAAAGGACAGTTTTAAGAGAAAGGACACGCGAGACAATACAAATATTGTATTTCTCTGTTAGCGTTGCCAAGTTTAATGTGAAATCAAGCAGAAACAAAACCACATCACCTCAGCGCTTCAAAGAAAGGCTCCTGCTGTAACTTCCCTCCAAGCACAATAGATCTCTTTACTCGGCTCACAACACAGAAAGTATATTTTAAATAATATCTTAAATCTGCACTCACCATGCGAAAGCAACAGTTGCGTAGCGTAAAAGTGTGCTATTTTCTGCCCCTGTTCCATTTCTGTTTTGCCTAGGGTTGTCCAACACCCAATAGCCCAGAGCTGCCACCCAGAGGCCCCTTGCACGAGCTGGCTTATTTGCCTGTCAGTCTGAGTCCCGGCTTCTGTCTTGGGCAGCTGTGCACTTTGCTGAAGTTCTAATATAATCTCCATAGGCTGCCCACCGCCTCAAGTAGGTAATTTGTTCTTTCGGTTCAATAAACACTCAAATCACCTTTCGGGGAACTCTCTGGCATCGGGCTTTAGGTTGTTCACCTTCAAATTAAGGAGTTCTTGGGAAGAAGTGGGTGGAGAGAAGGAAGCTCACTACCAGGGAATTCAGAGAGGAATCGGAACGCAGAGAAACTTCCTCTCTTTTTTCCTTCCTTGCTCGCTGAGCGGCTAGTGCCTCTCTCCCAGAACTCAGGAATGTAAGGGGAGGACGCAGAGAGGCCCCGCCAGACAAGCCTTTCTCAATCAATTAGCTTGCAGCCATTACTTGTGACCTTAGGTCACCCAGCATAAGTGTGTGGGGTGTGCCTTCGGGGGTCCCAAGGCTACTTATTACAGCTTAGATAACCAAAGCGAAGCAGCCACTAAAATCTAGAAGTCTTTTTAGTAGAAAATACGCCAAAGATAAGAAGTAGACCAAAGGTGAATTCCAAGTTTCTTTTTGCAGAAACGACAATTTAATTCTGTCAAAGATGTTGTTTTTTTTTTTTTTTCCTTTTAAGAAACCCACAACAATATATTTATTCCAGGTTGGATCAGACGGGATTTAGAACAAAGTAGTGAAGTATTTCTTTTATATTAGATTCCAAGCTGGGAATATAGAAATGACAAAACTGCTGATCTGTCATACAGTTACAGGCATCACTTAATCACTGAGTGCCTAGGTTATGTTTCAGATTTTTTAAAGGTACTGACTTACAACAAACTACAGAGTTCGACTACTGTAAACTCAGTTCTCTATGCTCAAGGAAAATCAAAATCAAACCGTTTTGGGAGACAGGAGTTGCTATTTTAAACTCTTCCAAGATTACATATTATCTTAATGCCATGACTTCTCTCTTCTTTTAACTATTTTAATTAGAATTTCATGTGTTTTCTAGTTAAGACAAATGCTTCCTCTCTTTCATAAGCATGAACAAACGAGAGTTCAAAACAATAGAAAATAAGCAAACACTAAAGAGAAAATCAATCTTTTGCAATACAGGTTTGTTTAACCTTCATACATTAAGTTTGCATATTTCTCAAAAGCCCTTCAAAAATAATAGCCACCATCATTATCAATGAGTTAATGACACTGGAATATCAGGGCATTTTATCTCAAATCAAATTCATGCTATTGAATACTACAATTCAATTAAGGGGCACAGGCTTTCTAGTGATTATGTTAGATAAGTGCCCCCCATGCACAAAATAGCCATTATTCAAAGATGGATTTGGCACACCCACATTTTCTCTCCCTGTTTACTTGGTGATACCCCAAAGCTTCATCCGGTGCCACACCATATAGGAACGACAGAATTCCAAATGGATGCTGAACATAGTATCTCCATCTCATTAACCTTTACTTGGTCAACTGAATTATCTTCAAGCCGGACATTGTTTGACTTTAATAAACAAACCAAAAAGCTCTAGAATGAATAAGGCAGGTGAAAGAAACAGGATCAGAGAATACTATCTGGGGGATAGGGTCATTTTAGAAAACTGTAGTAACAAACAATTAGAGTGTTAAAATCACTTATGGTAGCTAGTGAGGAAATGAGGGGTTTCCACTTTCTCCAATGCACAATAGCAGTCAATGACAGATTTGGAAATGGAGGCTGACATTGCCTCTAAGTAAGTATAAAAAATAAAAATAAGTTAATGCAAAGATTGAATCAATATGTTATACAGCAGAAACTAATATGTTAAATGGCAACTGTATCTCTATAAAGAAAATCGAATATTCCCTACAAATTCTTCCCATGTAATAACAACTAAAAAAAAAGTTTAATAATAATTATAATAATGACTTGATACCTTCTAGTGATTCAGTGGTGCCCATTTATATTTTGAAAACAAGCATTATTCAAAAGATTTTGGGGCCCTATAGCCAACAGATACATAGAATATGAAGAATTCTAATGATTTCTTGAAAGAAACCTCATCTTTAGAAATGTCTTTGACTCAATGCCATTCTGTAATTCTGTGTTCCATTTTCATCTGTTCTAAAGAACAAGCTTCAGTTTTTTGTTGCCTTGATTCAAGACTAAACACTAACTCCCCAAAGTTAGTCAGAAGTCAACGATCATACACCTCAAGGATTTTACCTCTTGTAAGAGAACTTCTACATACACAAAACAGAGGACTTGCAGGTAAACGCAGAAAGGTCACCAATAACCTACTTAAAACACAAAATATACACCAGTATTTGAAAGAACTTTGCTGATGTCACAGCAGATAACATATATTTTTTTTAATGGTCAGTTGAGTAAAACAACTATAGATATTTCTGAATTACACACACCTTATGGTAATAATAATCCCCTTTGCCAAAGTGTGGTATCTTATATTGAAAAGATACCTACTAGGATGCTATTGAAAAACAGTTTGCCAACTTGAACTGACTTATTTTCCATCTTCATTTTATGTGGGGGAAGTCTGTTACTCTAGATGTGATGGTGATTTAGTCAAACACAGAAGATAACTTTTGCTAAATTCATCTAAAATATTTCAATAGCAGGACGCCTGGGTGGTTCAGTTGGTTAACTGTCTGCCTTCAGCTCAGGTCATGATCCCAAGGTCCTAGAATTGAGTCCCGCATAGGGCTTCTTGCTCAGCAGGGAGCCTGCTTCTCCCTCTGCCTGCTGCTCCCCCTGCTTATGTGCTCACTCTTTCTTTCTCTCTGTCTCTGGCAAATAAGTAAATAAACTCTTTAAAAGTAAATATATATATGTGTGTGTGTGTATATATATATATATGATTAAGAACAATTAAAAAAATAAGGTATTTCAATAACTCAGGTAACTTTACCACTAAAACTCTGTCATGTGTTTTTTATGTTTCAGTTAATTAAAAAGCCATTCAAAGTGATAGGCTGTAATAGTTCTATATTGAGTTATAAAGACATAATTTCTAAGGATTACATAATACCAACAAAAAGCCACTTATTATGTGGTGCTGACATTTCCCACAGTAATTTTACTCTGCACCTATGTATTTTTCCCTAATTGTCTGCAATGCTTTGGAAGATAGTCACCTGAGATGGAAAAACAGACAAACCAAAATAAGTCTTAAAAAACATTGCTATCAAACTTCTAGGTTTCAAGACATCTAATTAGCATTCTGCCATCATAAATTGTTTTTAGCACACTTCCTGTTAAAACACCTACAGAGACAAACACATCATACAATAATTCTGAAAACTAAAATTAATTAAGGCAATTTCTTTACCTTCCCTCTAAAGTTAGTGTTATTGGACTAAGAAAAAACAACCAGTGGTCTATACCCGTAGACAGATTAATCCTATTCATTTGAAAGTCAAGAAAGTATTTTAACATTTCTTGGTTAGCTAATACAGATCCATTGACCCATTCCACTAAAACCTTGGAGTGCCATGATATCACTGGTTATCAGTTGAAGGTACTGTTTCTCTAGATTCGTGGAGTAGTATCTTCATAGTACCATCTCTTTCTGTTTTGTCATTAGTCTTTAAAAATATGAAGGAAGAGAGAGGACTGGCATGGGACACATTTTATCTCCCCAGATTTAGTTAAAGCAATGTAGATGGTAGCCACGGTAGGAAGATGGTGGGAAGAAACGCATAATAGAAAGGATAGCTTTTCCTGTTTGTAAAACAAGTTTGGAGACACAGGAGACCAAGTCCCTTTAGAAAAGAAACTTAGGGGACGCCTGGGTGGCTCAGTTGGTTAAGCAGCTGCCTTCGGCTCAGGTCATGGTCCCAGGGTCCTGGGATCGAGTCCCACATCGGGCTCCTTGCTCAGCAGGGAGCCTGCTTCCCCCTCTGCCTCTGCCTGCCATTCTGTCTGCCTGTGCTCGCTCGCTCTCCCTCTCTCTCTCTGATAAATAAATAAAATCTTAAAAAAAGAAAAGAAAAGAAAAGAAACTTAGACTGCACATCTGCTTCCTAGTGTCAAGCTGGGAGGTCTACACAACAAGATGTCACCCACCTGAGTATACCAGGAAGGGTATTTAATCAGCATAAATAGGTTTTAACTGGCAAGAAGTGGATAGTAAGAAAACAACAGGTGTCATCTGGTTGTACACATTACGTTGGATCTAGATCTAGGCTGGTTTGTTGTTGAGGAAGTAGAAAACAAATATGAAGTGAGGGCCTATATAAAACTACAAAAGAGAAAATGGGAAAAGAAGATTGTCAAAAGGAGAGCAGTAACTGAATGTATCATCTATTAAAATAAGTGAGAAGAGACATTTTATTTTATTTTTATTTTTATTTTCATGTTTATTTTTATTTTTTAAGTAGTAAGAGCTCCAGTATGGAGCCCAACATAGGGCTTAAACTCACAACTCTGAGATCACAACCTGACCCGAGACCAAGAATCAGATGCTCAACTGACTGAGCTACTTAGGTGCCCTGAGAACAGGCATTTTAAATAGAATCCACAAAGACATGACCCCTATATTATAAGACAAGAAGGAAGAAATGGCCTAAAATAAAAAGGAAATATGTACTTTTAAAAAGAAAAGAGAGTCACATGGATAAAGAAAAAAAATGAAGCAAGGATAAGAAATGACACTGAAAAATCATGAGTGACATGGATAACACTTAAATAAGGAGACAGGTTTGAAGTCTATAGCAACAGTGTAGGTGAGCTCAGGGGAAGAAATCTTGGAATATACTATTCCACACATATTTTGTCTATGATGTCGTAAAACACAAGAAAAATGACTATAAAAATGTGAAAAATTTCAACACATTGCATATAAACTCTTGTACATGATTTTAAAGAAATATATTAGTGAAAATATAAAGAAGAGACACAGATAATTCAAAGAAAAAAATGGAAACTGAACCAACCCTGAGACTTAGCATGTTTTTCCTATTATTTGAAAATATTAAAATTATTGTTCAAGGTGAATTATTCTGTCCTTCTGAACATTTAACTTGGAACAAGCTTTCTGGAAAGAAACTAGTTTATAGGTACCAAGATTCTTACTTTTTTTTTCCTTTTTGTTTATCTGTTTATTGAACAAATATTTATGAATTACTTACTATGTGCCAGTAACTATTTGAGGCACTGTTTTGTTTGACAAAATAGATTGGATTTCTGGTCTCATTTAACATAGATTCTAGGATGCGGAGAGAGACAACAAAACAAACATAACATATTAGGTACTATTGAATACTAAGATGAAAAATAATGCAGGGTAAAGAAATAATGAGCAATTATGGAGTGGGCGATATGGCATTATTTTACATACGTGCTCAGGTAAATGTCTTTCTGGTGTAATAACATTTGAGCAATAATCTAAAATACAATGTAAGGGTCCAACATGATCACATATGAGAGAAAACACTTCCAGAGAGGCATCTACCTGTGAAAAGTCTCAGAAGTGGATCAGAATTCTCAATAATACTGTATCAAGAATGTACTGTATCAAAGATTTTTTTGTAGGAAAGTCAAGACTCTTTAGTAAGAACGTCCTACAAGAAACTGTGTAACAGTTTTGTACAAAGCTGTTTATAATTGTTTACAAAATTGAAAATAAGAGTATATCTATTTTTATGATATGGTATTTTATGTATCCATTTAAACAAAAAGCAGAATCAGACCTATAAACACAAAGAACAGACTTATAGTTGCTAGAGAGGAGGGGTGGAGGTGAGCAAAGTGGGTGAAGGGGAGAGGGAGATGCAGGAGTCCAGTTACAGAAAGAATAAGTCATCGGAATAAAAGGCATGTAAATGTAAATTACACTTGTGGTAAACATAGCATAATGGATAAACTTGTCAGATCACTAAGTTGTACACCTGAAACTAATATAACATCGTGTCAACTATACTGAAATAAAAAATGAAAAATACATAAAATAAAATAATTATTTTAAGCATGTGTGAGATGTGAACATCAGGAAAACAAGGGAGGAGTAAAACGAACTCCAGATAATATATAATTCAAATTTTATAACATTTCTAAAGATAGTAAAATGATCAGTGTCCCAATGTCAATAACAACTGTCATCTCAGGCAGAACCCTGTATTATTTTATTTCTTTATTTTCTTTCTAAGTTATTTATAATTTAGCCATAGTTCATTTATAAAAGGGAAGTAATCATTAAATAAAATTAGAGGCAGGCATTACTATTGTCTTAATTCCAGCATTCTCTTGACCATAAATCTTGAAACTTTCAATTTAGTTTGGATTATTTACTCTCTCAAATCTAGTCAGTCAGTAGTTAGAATGAGTCTTCTTTTGTAATTAATTGAAAAATTTCCTATTCCCTTTGATTTCACAGCTAACTTGGTCCTTAGATCTAGAGGAAAAATTCAAAACTACGTGAAAAAGCATGTTCAAGTATGCACAAAACCTTTGTTTCCTCCTTTGAGAGCATATGGCGACAGTCCTGTCTTTCACTCAGTGACAATCGCCCTCCCCCGGTATCTACTACTTTGACCCTTAATTAGATCTTCCCCTACCATCTAAAATAACTCGTGTCTGAGACCCTCCCAGTCTGTGTGGTTCTCAGTGGATTGGAGCAGCAGCAGGAAAACAAGAAAAAAAGTTACTATAGTTTAGGATATGTGAAGCAAAATGAGTAAGCAAGTAGGGAGTTGAATGAGGTTGTTTAAAAAGAAAAGGAAAGAAGAAGGAAGGAAGAGAGGGAGGGAAGAAAGACGGAAGGGAAGGAGGGAGGGAAGAGGAAAAAAGGAAAAGAAAATGCAGAGAATTCGCTACTCAAATGGGTCATTAAGGAAAAGTGATAGTTGAACAAAATATTGGAATATAAAAGCAAAATCTGCTCCAGGAACAAGAGTCCAGGTTGTCTGAAAGTACCTCGTTCAACAACTTTAGTTGTTTCAACAAATATATAAAGGCAGTCTGGGTGCTGTCATTTAAATATAGTATTAAAACGAAGACCAACAGAGCAAGGAAGTAAAATATGGAGATTAAAAAAAAAAAAGTGGGGGCTAGGGGTAGAGGGAGAGAGAAAAGAGAGAACAGAGACGGACAAATCCAGAAAGAGACAGACAGACAGACAGGCAGACATAGAGATGAACTGGAACAATCTGAGAAAATAAATGAATGAATAGAATGGCAGCTCGGAAGCAAACTAAGAATAGGACTCATTGAAGGGGTGATAGGAAATGCATGTGTGTAACTGGCTCTGACATACGTTTCTAAAGCCATAGCAGAGGCTTTAGAAGATAAAGTAGAAAATAGACTCACTGGACCGGAGAGGACAGTAGATGCGGTTGAGGGTTCTAGAATGATCAGAAAGTATGAGTCTGGTTAAGACTGAAGAAAATAAAGAACTTTACAAATTACATACACAAAAAAGTCATAAATTGGATCAAATTAGGATGGGTGTGTGTCCTACATAGTAAGAGGTAACAACTGGGGCCTGATCCTATGGGAATTTACAGAAGGGGCAAGTGTTGAGCTGACTGGGGGAGGATCTTCTGTAGGGCCAAGGCTAAACTGGGGTCCTTTTATCTGAATTGTCTTTAATCACACACAGGATACTGAGAAGTTCCCATGTGCCCTCACTGTCCATGGTTTTCATCTAGTTGAGTCACTGCTCTTGCTGTTGGTAGTTAAATCTGCCTGAGCCCCAGAAACACCCTAGGAAGATAGAGTGGTAACAAGCTCAGTCAAGGAAAAGAGATTAGAAGCATTAGGCACATGTCCACTCATATAGTAAGGCTCACATAGGGTGGCAGAGTTTGGGCAAGAACTAGAGTTGGATTCCATTTGGCACCTATGGAGGAAGATCTCTGAGATAAAACAGGCCTCTCGCAAGCATATAGCAGAGACCAAGCTGCATGCTATAGCTTGAGGAATGTGAAAAGGCCTCCACCTGAAGTTATCTTTCCCTATAACCCACCTTGTGCCTTCCTCCTCTTCCTTGGAGATTTTGGTACCCCAAATCCCTAGAGTATCAAGACACGACTTCTAATAGAGATGAAATACTCTGTCTGGAAATTCTTAACAGAAATGAAATATAGAACACGTGAAAAATTATATTCATCTCTTTAAAACCACTGTCAGGCTTTAGATTAGGATATTTGGGACTAATCAGAGAGAATTCTGGGTCAGAGGATATTGCCAAGAAAGACAAGCCTGCCAAGATCAACAGCACTGAATACAAAGGAATATTCTATACCACCAGCTCTAAAACTCTTGTTAAATTGCAAAACTCTGATGTTAATATTTAGACTATCAAGTTATATAATCTGAAAGAGTTAACCATAGGCAACATAGTACATTCCTGAGCTCTTTGAGCCTGTATCCCAATGATCAAAACTAAACTTCCAATTAGAAGAGCATATGGTGGGTTATTAAACACAAAGGCAGAAAACGTTCTGTGATTCCAGTTCAAAAAATTTCAACAAAGACTTGTTTTTCAGATCCTAACTGCTATTTAATTAGATTGGGGAATTGTTATCATGTTTGTCATTTTTGTCCCCCAATTCTTGGCTTAATTGATTAACTCTGAAGCTTTTAAGGAAAGGAAATTGATTCTAACTATGGCATGTGCTCAAAAAGTTATGTAAATATCTGAGCTAAAGAGCTCTGGGATATACTACACCAATTACTCATTACAAAGTTTATTCTTTTCGTGTTCCCTAGAACAAAGCCTCCGAAGAACTAGTCAAATATTGCAAGATACCTGTAAATGCCAAGAACTAGGAAGATCTACTATGAGGTGTTGTTTTTTTCTTAACACTTGTCAAATAAGAGAATATATTGGTGTACTTGAATTCTAATGGAAGCCATAGTGTCTGGACTGGATGTTCCTTGTTACTGGCTAAATGTGTGATGAATTTATAAATGATGGACTACACAAATGGATAAAGCAATTGCATAGAATATTTTAGCAAGTACAAATCTATACAAATTTCTCCCAAGAACATGAAATTGGGATGGTTGTCCTGACAGGTAGAAGCTCTGATGGTATTTTAGAAGGAAGAAAGTATAGGCACTGGACAAAAACTGTTCCAGGCATAAAAATTGGTAGAAATGTAAAAATGAACACTTAGGAAAGACTTAGGAAAAAGACTTAGGAAAGAAAGGATGAGGAAAATTCACTGGTTTCTTTATATGTCACTTCCGACTAGATTTTCTACACCAGCACTTGCATGTCACTTAGAGCTGATCCAGCAGCCAATCTGTTTCTCACATCCAAGTCATTTTTTTCAGATTGCTTCTAGTATTTAGAAAGCTTGCTGCTACAGTCTGTTTCCATGATCTTCTTCATATAACTTGTTCCCTCTTTCTTCAAATAATCAGTTTTGGTGTCATGTCCTCTGCCCTTCCCAGACCCAATTTGGTTCCTCTCCCCCAGCATCTAGTTGCACTCTGTGACTGCTATCTTTGTACTTACCATTTCTACTTAATGGTAGAAATTCCACCACTCTGCAAATTTTGTTTCATAACCATCTCTTGATCCAATTCTTTTATCTTTGTCCCATGACCTCTGCTTTGACTCAGGTTGTTATCATCTACTGCCCACCTGGTCTCTTACAAGAAACTTGTAGTTGATCTTTCAGCTTCTCTTCATCAGTGTGGAAATCAAAGGCTGCCGGTTTTATTCCTCATGAACCATGCCAATTTCCTGCTTAAAGCCCATTTCCCCCTTTTCCAAAATAATAAAAATCTAAACTCCTTATTTCACTTAGCATTATACCTTCTACGTCCAGCCATGTTGTTGCAAATGTCAAAATCCCATTCTTTTTTATAGCTGAATAATATTTTACTGTGTGTGTGTGTGTGTATCTTACATCTCCTTTTAAAATACAGTGTTATATTAGTTTCAAATGTACAATGAAATGATTCATCAATTCTATACATTATTCAATGCTCACTATAATAAATGTAGTTCCCATATACCACCAATGTTATTACAATCTCATTGATTACACACCCTATGTTGTACCTTCACCTCCATAACTTACTTGTTTTGCAACTGGAGTTTTGTATCTCTTAGCCCCCTTTATCTATGCTCCAGCATCCACCCCTTTTGCTACCATCAGTTTAAGGAACTGTTTTTTTGTCTCTTTTTTTCTTTTTTCATTTGTTTTGTTTCTTAAATTCCACAGATGAGTGAAATTATAGGAATACTTCGATTAAAAATATAGAAATTCCTTACTGCAATCAAAAAAAAAAAAGTTCATCATAATTTGACTCCAACCTTTAGAGTTTCATGACCATATACTCCCCTGCTTTTTAATCTATGTTCCAAGCCTATTGAATATCTTGCCATGCCAAAGCAATCCATGCTCTTTAACATGTATATGCCTTCCATAAAGGCAGTCTTCTTTCCATAAAATGACTTTTCCCTATTTAGTTCTTCATAAAAATCCAACCCATCCCCTAAGACCTTGTTCAGATTCTACTTCATAAATCATCTGAGTCTCTGTCAAACAGAGCTATTCACTATATGTCTGGGACACCTCAGTGTTTTGTTCATACATTTAATTTAGCACTTACAGTATTGTATTTTAGTTATTGATTTTATTTCTGCTTCTGGTTTTATGTTTTGTATTAATTAAATGTTATTTTTGTTCCTTTTCTATATCAATAGACAGTGAAGTCATGGAAGACAGTAAAACAGCTTTATCAGTTTATATTCTCAAATGCCTAACACTAAGTAAATAATCAATAGATTTTTGGAAAAAGAAAGGAAAGAAAGAAAATAGAAAGGAAAGAGAGGGAAGTATGTAATATCTGTTTGACAGGAGATACTACATAATAAGAAGAGGAGAAAAATAAATGAAGACATTATTAAAATTCCTTATCTGGGAAAGCTCCAATACCTCCCATATTGAGCATTCTAATTATAGGATATAAAATTATGAAAATAAAACTATCCTAAGTCAAAGATTTAAATGATTCCAGTGTCAAGAAGGTGAAATATGTATCTTTCTCTCTTTCTCCTTTTAAAATTTATCACAAAGCATAAAGGAGAAAAAGAAACTCTTATATGAACAACAGGTTTACTGCAGCTGTTGTAACAAATTTCTACAAACTCGGTGGCTTAAAACAACAGAAATTAATTTATTTACAGTTCTGGGGACCAAAATTTCACCATCAATTTCACTGGGCTGAAATAAAGCCTTTCGGCAGGGCCAAACTTTCTATGGAGATTCTGCAGAAGAATCCTGTTCCTTGCTTCTTATAGTTTCTGGTGGCTCCTGTATTTTCTAGCATTCCCTGGCCTAAAGCCACATTACTCTGATCTCTGCTTCCAATTTTCTATCACCCTTTCCTCTGTGTGTGTCAAATCTCCTCCCTTTGTCTCTTTTTATAAAAATGCTTGTGATGGCACTTAGGGCCTACCCGGATAACCCAGAATAATCTCCACATCTCAAAATCCTTAATTATATCTGTAAAGACCATTTTTCCAAATAAGGTAACATTCACAGACTTGGAAATGAGGACATTGACAAATTTTTGAGAGTCATTATTAGCTTACCACACAAATTCAAATATGTTCTTAAACTAGAGACTTTTATATCTCTAAATTAAAGACAAAAAGTATGTGGAATAGTGGCATTTAATTTAACAGAAGAGAAGAAACACAACTGTGTAAGTAGGAGATAATAATTAAAAGTAACAAGCATACCCACAAGAAAAGTCCCAGATACTGGAACATTTGGGTATTGTCAAAGGTAAGGTTGAGACCAGGATTTGAAAAGAGAGAGACTGAAAGACTTTAAGAGAAACAGATACCTACCTATGACTGTACATCCACCAAAAAGGGGTCAGGGGACTAACTCACTTCTAAAGGAAAGAAATGGTATCTGGAGAAACTGAACTAGAATGACCCTGATCTATAATACAAAAGGCAGCAAAGAATGTGGTGCTAAAAGCTGAAAGGTTACATGAAAGTCTGGGTACATTAAGAGCTATGATACCTCCATCTTCCCTAGCTAAACCCCAGGGTGTTCATATCCTCCAATAGAAGATTAAGAATTTTTCTCTTGAGTAAATAACTCCCACAGAGGGAAAAAAAAAAACAAAAAACCCCTCAGCTAAAGATGTTAATATGTCCTGTCCTCCAAAACAGCAACTGTTAGCCCAGGGGATCATAAGTGAGCCCAAAGCCTGACAAGCATCTCTCCTGTCCACAAAATTCCATTTAGGTTTTTAGTGTCTCCTTCAAAATATGGTTGGGAAGTCAAAAATCATCACCAAAGATCCATCAGGGAAGAAAGAGGAAACAATATAAGGGAAAGAAAAGAATTGCAGGGAAATAGAGAATATGCAGTGAGAAAAATACAATTTCAAAGAAATAATAACAATGTCCCTAAATATGAAAAAAGATATTGCCTTGAGGAAACAAGACAGGATAAAATAAATATAAAAGAAAAAAGCAGAAAATAAAAAGGGTAATGTTAGTTAAACATAGGAACACCAAAAGTCAGATTTTAGTAAAAGTGTTAGAAGATAAAGTGGAGTAAGTTCAAAAAGACAAATAGAGGAGAGAAAAGATTTTATTCAAATAGATCATCAATAAAGATAATCCAACACTCCGCAACTGGCAATTCAAGAAATGGAGATGAGAGAAAATGGTAGTAAAGAAATCATTAGGGACAAAAAACTAGAAAATTTCTCATAACTGATAGTATGAGTCTCCAGACTGAAAGAACCTATCAAGTGTCCCAAGACAAGGGATGAAGAAAAACCCAGTCTAAGACATATTCTGATAAATGACACCAGAAATGCAGAGAAGATCTCAAAAGCTTATTAGTGGAGAAAGTAGATTTATACACAAGATCAGGACCAAATTGATAGTGGTCTTTCAATAATAGCTTTGGAAGCTGGAAGGTGATGGGAAAATGCTCCAATTTCTGAGTGAAAAATATTTTAAAACTCTTATTCTATTCCCAAAGATTGAATCAAGTATCAAGTAGAATAAAAACATCTCTCAACATGGAAGTTTATAAAATATTTATCATCTGTAGAACCCTTCTCAAAAGCATTACTAGAATGAGTTCCAGCCAAAAGAGGGGCAAGGGAAAAAGTAAATAAGTAAAATGAGGATATATTTTCTAGAAATAAGAGGTTATAACGTCATAAAATGAAAATAAACATTTTTAGGATGCCATCTAAAAATACCTCTGAATGACATCTTTTTATAGGGTGCTTTAGAGAGCAACCAGACAAGATAAAAGTGGGAGAAGAGAAGGTTCCAGGATGTAGTTCTTCTAGAGAAAAAGAGAGAGAGAGAAAGGAGCTAGATTCTGACCAACTCGCCTATGCAAAAAATTAAAGAGAAGCATTTTATAAAAATTTTGGAGCTTTGAGGGAAGACTTTGCAAAATAAGAAAGAAAGGAAAGAAGAGAGAGGGAGAGAATAAGAAAGGGAGAAAAAGAAATGGAGCAAAAAAGAAAAATAAATAAAGCGTGTGCTAATTCAAGAAAAAGAGAAGTTCTACAATAAATTTTTTATCGTGCTCTATCACCAGGCTCCACAGCAAACATTACTTGAATAGTCATAACAGTTAAAAACCCCGATAGAGATTTAAACTAAAATGTGACATAGCTATCATGGAAGAATAAAGTAAAAGAAGTGGGGGTTTTAAGAAAGTTTAGTCCTTCATCTCTAGCAATAGGAATCAATCAATGAGATCTAAGTTGATGAATCATGACCCAGAAATGTGAATGTGACTTAGCAATGCAAAAGAAAAATACAAATTAAAGAAGTTGAAAGTGATGCCTCCCTGCACGTGTGCCAAAGGGTTTATTTCTCTAGATACTTAACTTTTAAACTAATTTGCAATCTAAGGGTGTGGGCATATTTTTATGTGGTGAAAATAAAACAGAAACAGGGTGCTCACCTAACCTAATCCTCTTTCCTTTGTTTAGAATTATGCAAGTCAAATCAAATAGGCATATATCCTCTTTGTCTTCAAAATACTGCACAAAAGTAGATAATATCACCAATATGATTTCACTAAGTGAATGAATAAGTTTATTCTTTAGAAAACATAATGCTTTCCACACACAAAAAAACAAAAACTGAGGCATTAGATGAGGTGTTTGTAAACAAGCTATTATTGAATTTGGTGGTAAATATCTTCTTGAAGAAATCTGTAGAACAAACTAGATTTAATTTTTTTTTAAACAAAGAGAATGTGGAGACCTAAAGGTATCTATATTTTATTTTTACCTTATTTCCAGAACACTGAAATTTCTTCAACTAAAGCACTGGCTGGGTATTGTTCATTCTCATCTTTATATCACCATGGGCACTCCAAATAAAGCTGCTAGAGAGAAAAAATGTTGACTTGTAAATTCAGAATAATCACACACACAAAACTTCCTAGGTATACTAAAGCCAATTTTTATGAACTCATTAATAACATCTTATTTTTCTTTCTTAACTCTAAAACAAGTTTAATGCAACATAATATCTTCCAAAGTATAATGGTCCTTTAAAAAAATAATATTCCCACAAATCACACAAAGAGCAAAGTACAAAGAGTTTACAAAACAGGATGAGATTCTCCATTATTATTTCTGGAGCGCATCCTAGTCTGATGTTTTCCCTTCTGCCATTCTTAAAGAAAGTACATTATCCACAAGTCAGTCCAAGTCCTACTTATTTCCTCAGGAATAAGGGTCAGGCAACATGCAGTATCCTTGGGAAAGTAGCCTAAAATTACCAAAAAGGCCATCTCAGTAAGACATCAGGAAGCACAACTGTTTCCATTGACACGAACATAATGAAAACAAAATGCTCTAGAACTATGTGCTCTGTGAACCATAGTTTGTAAAAATATCACACATGCTGTGTTTTGACCACCCAAGAGGAATCAAAGTCACTGTATCACTCTGCAAGCATCTCAGTCCTACTGATGTTTATGATTCTAAAATCAGGAGCATGTTCCTGGGATACAATTAGTCAGTATCTGCTAAGGCAATGTTAGAAATAAAAGCTTTAAAATTCTCCCTTTGTCCCTGACCTGCTATGGGAATTCATGGTATGCAACATCAAAGAGAAAATTCAGGTCACCTCTGTTGGATGTAGCCATGGGGGGGTGTGAATTAAAAACATGCAACAGGGAACCTGACAGATTCCTGTTTCAATCTGGTCTCTTGTGCAACTCTTCTAAAGGTGATCCCTATAGATAATCAAAGGACAAGCCTTGGACCATTTTTAGGATGTACTGGTTCTCAGAAAAGTGGTTTAAAATGGTCAGATACTCCAATCCCCTTCAGGAAACGACCAACAAAAAGGCAGGCCAAAAATCTTGGTAGCTCAAAGGAAAAAAAGAATTTCTGAGAATATTTCTGTTCACCATGAAAGAAATGAGAAATCAAGCTGTTCAGGCACAGCTGGAGAATGTGTAGAAGTGAACCATAACACTCCTGGTTTAGCTTCTCAAGAAGCTGAAGATTTTGGTGCTGTTAGGACATGGCTTCATGGGTTGATGTTTCCTGGTGAGCAAAGTGATCAACTATCTAGCAGCTGAGATCAGTGGATCCTGTCGAGCGGTCAGACCCTCAAAGGATTGGGTCACTTGTGTCCAAGACTTCAAAGCTTCCATCTTACATCTGATAAAAGTGCAGAGATATTAAACATGGTAGTACTAGTCAAAAACAGTGGTCAACTGAGATGCAAGGTAAGAAAATATAAATACAAAGAAGACAAGATTGTGTTTATTGGAACAAAGCTTCCATTTTAGTCAATCTGATGTTTCTTGCAAACATTTCTTGACTAAGCCAGTTCTGCAAATTGATTTACATTCTTCTTCCCATCCAAATTGTTGTGCCACCAGCTTTCTACCTAACAAAACTCTGCACGTCCTTGAAGCCTCTGCTCAAATGGTACCTCCTTGGTAACATGCTAGATGGCCATGGCAGTATCTACTGAACTCATCTGTGCCTCTGCTGGCAGTTATGCTATTTTTTTTTTTAAATATTTTACTTATTTATTTGACAGAGAGAGAGCACAAGCAAGGGAGCAGCAGAGGGAGAGGAAGCCTGACTCGGGGCTCTATCCCAGAACCCTGAGATCTTGACCTGAGCTGAAGACAGACACTTAACCAACTAAGCCACCGAGGGGCCCCAGCAGTTATGCTATCTTGAGATGTGATGTGTGCATGTGTATCTCTGTTTAAGTCAATGCCTTGGGTTCTTTGTTACGGAGCAAATCCCATGACACCAAGAACGAGGCCTTCTGTTTTCTGTTTTAATTTTCTTAGCTCTTACCTTCATCTTACACAATTAATACGCAGTTGGCCGACAGAATATTCAGCATAAGTTTTCCTTTAGCATAAATAATATTGGACAGGTCCTGCTTGACTCATAACACATTTTCAAGAGAGATTTATGAGCTTATACGGAAATATTATCCAATCACCTAAAGCTTTTTTCTATTCAAGTTATTTAGGAGTTTGGCTTAGAATAAAATGATAAACAATTGATGGACAGTATTTACAGAGCACCGTTATGAGTTGCTGGTCAGTAGTTCTACAACTTCCTTAGATATTTATGGGCTCCGTAAAGACTTCCTTTGTAATTTACTCCCTCTACACAGAAATAGGATATGTCTGAAAATTGTATTCAAACATATTATTTCATTTAATGTTTTTTAAAATTCTCTTGTTTTTTAAATGATACCAAACACAAGGTAATGTATTAAACACTGACCTTCTTAAGCGTGACTAAGTTTGTTCAAAGTCCATGCACTTTTTGGAGATTTTTTTCCCCAATGAAGCTTCAGAAGATTTGAGAAAAATGGTCTCAGTCTTATACAGAACACAAAACTGTATAAACTGAGACATATTATCAATCACGCACAGAACAAAACACAAAAAATAAAAGTTAAACTTGGAAAATAGAAGAAACTCTTTTACGTTCATGACCAATTTGAAAACACAGCAAGAGTTTCTGAAAGTACCTCCATTATTCATGTATTTTCTTTTCTTTTTGCTGTCAGGGAAACACAAGATTTCCAATTATGAACATATGCATTGCTTTAATGAGGACACGTGGAAAAGTATAAAGGACGACTTTGCATCTGAGTTCCACGAAGACCCCTAAATGCAGAAATGAGGCCCATTATGAGGCCAACTATGTGAGTGCTCCCTAAAACAACGAAAATTCGCATGATAGAACTCTTGCTGTTAGTGGGATGAGACAATGGAACAGACTCACATAGAGAGAAAGACACCGGAGGGCAAAACACACAGGTTTTGGTGCAAAAAGAGAGAGAGGTTTAAATCTATGCTCTCTGTTGCTTTCTACAAGAAAGACTTTGTGAAAGTAACTGAGATTCACCAGACCCTGGTTTCTTCGTCTGTATGACAAGCAGGATAGCTCCCCATGCCTTGGTTGTTACGTGAATTAAATGCGACATATAATGTAGAACATCTAGCAGAATCCATGAGAAATGAGGGTCGTTCAACAGATATATACTCCCTTTTTGTCCTACCCACAGATGTAATCGGTTCAAGACAGGTGATGTTCAATCTTATTGGAAAGAAAAAGATTTCTACCTGCAGAAAATGTTTTATAGAAAACGGAGGATTTGGGGCGCCTGGGTGGCTCACTGGGTTAAGCCGCTGCCTTCGGCTCGGGTCATGATCTCAGGGTCCTGAGATCGAGTCCCGCGCCGGGCTCTCTGCTCAGCAGGGAGCCTGCTTCCTCCTCTCTCTCTGCCTGCCTCTCTGCCTACTTGTGATCTCTGTCTGTCAAATAAATAAATAAAATCTTTAAAAAAAAAAAAAAAGAAAAGAAAAGGGAGGATTTTAATGGACCTCTAGGATAGGAAAAAAAAAAATGAAACATAGTGTTTGGAGAAAGTAAAAAATTGAAGCAGTTAGAAAAGGTATTTGGAGAAGTAAAAGGTTTATATGAAAGTATAAGTAAAAGGAAAAGCACAAAAAATTATGTCATGAAATTCACATAACTGGAAAGATGAGCCTGGATGGAAGGAAGGTCTTATGTGAAAAGGTGATTATACACAAAAGAAGTAAAAATGTAAGTTGAGGCCTGGATTGTGAATTCCAAGGGACAAAAGAGGGATGTCCTGCAAAGTCAATGAAAATCCAAAAGAAACCACTTTTCTAGAGGAAAATGATGATATTCCTATCAAACTTGATTATTAATATTATAACTATAAAGCCCTTTCTATTGGAAGTGTAAGTTTCTTTCAATCATTACAAATAAAAATGTAACCTTCATTCACCTTTAAACGGAGCTTTTTCTTTTTAAAGAGTATCACTCTACTTTATTCAAATAAATTATATTGTGCTTTTAGAAATGACCAACAAGGTAAGGAAAACCCTCTCCAACTATTATATACAGAATTTGGACCAGGCATGAACTAGAAATGCATATTTTAAGTTTAATACTGCATAAAATGAGAATGGCCTGAGAAGCAGAGCAGATCACTAATCAAAAACACTATAATGAATTTGTAATGTCTCTCTGTAGAATTCTTCAGATACAATAAAAATTCCTTGTAATGACAATAAATTGCATAGTATACTTATTATTCAGTAAGAACATATTTTATTTACCTGCAACATTTTTCATGGAGAGAGATGCAGTCAAAGAAGGGCCTCCAGACATGCTGTTTTATTTATTTTCCTTTCTGCTTACAATTTTACCCTATTGAAGGTACTAGGCTAGTCTTTCTGGTTTTGGTGTGTAGAACATCTATTATCATCCCATAGCCCATCTGTTTTGTTTTTTTTTTTTTAAGATTTTATTTATTTATTTGACAGAGAAAGATCACAAGTAGGCAGAGAGAGAAAGAGAGAGAAGCAGGCTCCCCGCTGAGCGGAGAGCCCGATGCGGGGCTCGATCCCAGGATCCCGAGATCATGACCTGAGCCAAAGGGAGCGGCTTAACCTACTGAGCCACCCAGGCGCCCCTAGCCCATCTGTTTTAAAGATGATTTAACTAGTCCGATTGTTTTTTTTTTTTTTTTTTTTTTAATTCGGAGCAATGTAAGACCAGAGTGTTTCAGGGTCTACCCAAGCCTGGAATGTTATTCACTTCTGAATAGCTCAGATAAACCAAATTCACTTTCACTGAATAAAAGGAAAGCATATTGAAAGCTCGGTTAAGATGAACAATTGCAACATATAAATGCTATATAATTAATAATATTAATCCAGCTTTCTTGTATTAATGCAAAATATCCTGGGCTGCTTGGTTTTACTGAAGGAGAGAAACCAAAAAAAGCTCATTGTTTTATGTGATACTAATATCACTCATCATATTTCAATTCCAATTGACCTTGACAATGCAATAAAATCAATTAATAAATCCATCACAGATTTTTTTGACCAGTTTTTTACTCTGATTGTAAAATCTTGGGTCGGTGTTAAATTTAGTCTAATATCAATAATAGTGATTTCCCTTCTAAATCATTTTTTAGATTTATTTTATACATAATAAAATAAGTCTGAAAACAAACCACTGTCAGAGTTGATGGCAGAGAAAACCATCATAGTAAAAGAGGCATTGGCTTCCTAAACAAGTCGTTCTGGTAAGTAGAAGACCAGGTAGTTTCCAAAACATTCAGCCCAGTCTGGGACTTCATGTTCTAAGGCAAGCTCTAACACCTCTAACTTAACCAAATCCTAATCTTGTCTTCACAAGTTAAAAAGGAAGCATAAATCTTAATGAAACATAGAAAAGACATATAAAGATTAATTGTCTTATAAAAATAAGATCTATGAAGAAGTATTAATAAAGTGTTTTTTTTTTTTTCAAATTGGGGTGTGTGTTGAGATAAGGGAATGATTTGATAGTTCTTGAACTGCTAAACTAAAAGAGATACCTGAAGAAACAGTCCTTGAATGAATGCATGGGTAAGAGGCAGATATAGAAAGAATAGTTAACATTTTAAGAAAAAAATGAGTAAGAAAACAGAATAAAAGCATTGGTGTCTAGTGAGAATAAGAAGCTGTGATTTAATGTGAAAAGATCTGAATGTGTATTTTTTTTTTAAAGATTTTTATTTATTTATTTGATAGACAGAGAGAGATCACAAGTAGGCAGAGAGGCAGGCAGAGAGAGAGGGGGAAGCAGGCCCCCCGCTAAGCAGAGAGCCCGACATGGGGCTCGATCCCAGAACCCTGAGATCATGACCCAAGCTGAAGGCAGAGGCTTAAACCACTGAGCCACCCAGGTGCCCCCTGAATGTGTATTTTGATTCAGGTATTAAATCTTGTTGAAACATGATTTTGGTAAAGAAAAGAATGTGTGTGGGACACCTGGGTGGCTCAGTTGGTTGGACGACTGCCTTCGGCTCAGGGCGTGATCCTGGAGTCCCGGGATCGAGTCCCACATCAGGCTCCCAGCTCCATGGGCAGTCTGCTTCGCTCTCTGACCTTCTCCTCGCTCATGCTCTCTCTCACTGTCTCTCTCTCTCAAATAAATAAATAAAATCTTTAAAAAAAAAAAAAAAAAAAAAAGAAAAGAATGTGTGCTCCTTGTAGAAGAGGTTGAGAAGGACTAAGATCATTCCCAAAAGAAGCAGCATCAGTCATGGGGGCAGAAAGAAGACATCAAATGGGATGGGAAAAACAGATTATACAGACTTCCTCTATTACATATTAAGACCAACGGGAGCTGCAACAATTTATGGACGGCATACTCTGTGTCGGGCCATCTTCTGTATTAACTCTTACTCCTCAAGACGACTCTGGCAGAGAAGGTAATATTACCCCCAAAACGTAGCCACAGAATTTAAGTACCTTGGTCAAGGTCACAGATAGTGGCAAAACTAAGATCTAACTCTGCTGTCAGGATCTAGAGCTCACAATATTACTATATCCTGGCTCTCAATGTTATTATTTTTATTTTTGCTTATACAATTGGTTATACTTCCGTGCTCTTAGAGTTTGTGTCAGAATATGAATGGCACCTGGAATCTATATGGTATACTTGCAAGTCTAAAAAAAAAATGGGGGAGGGGGGTTCAGAAGACAGAAGACATATCAGAATCTCCAGAAAGTTGAAGACGGGTGTGTCATTTGAAAAGACTTGCTCAGTGTGTTCAGTGTTACAGTTTAAACACCATACATTTCTTACAGAAAGTGAATTACCTTAAGATTTTTAAAAATTTATTTATTTGAGAGACAGCGGAACAAGCAAGAGAGAACCAGAGTGAGGGGGAGGGACAGAGGAAGAGGGAGAAGCAGGCTTCCCGCTGAGCAGGGAGTTCTATGGGGGCTCAAGACCAAGACCCTGGGATCATGACCTGAGCTAGAGGCAGATGCTTAACTGACTGAGCCACCCAGGTGCCCCTAAAGTAAATTACTTTAGAAGGTAAAGACTGACTTCATTTGTTTGCTGGAACGTGGGTGAAAAAGTTAGAGAAGCCCTTCAGATGTGCACTCGGGACTCTGGGTACACTGGGAGGATTAGACATCACAAAAAACAAACCTCGTCATCTCACAATTTTCCTTACAAAATAACAAACAAACAAACAAAACAATCTATTTCTCTTTATTTCTAGTACGAAGTCTTATGTACTCATAATAAGTTTAAACTACTTAGCCCACTATTATCAAAAGCCTTGGCAATTTTGTTTCAACCATCTTTCCATCCTCATTTCTTATGCCCTATGACCACTCCCCATAAGACTTGTGTTCAACAATCACAAACATTTCATAGACTAGTGTGCTACTTCTGTCGATAACGTGATTTGAAATCTTATTTGTGGTAGAGCCTACTCAGCTCAAATGTCAACTACTCTCTAAATAGTTCCATGACTCCTCTAAGCAAAACTTTTCCTACCCCTCTGAATAGCTATACGTGTTATATTTAAATATATATATTTCTTTCTCCACATTTATCATGCTATACTCTGTCTCCTTGTATTGATTGTATATCAACACAATCATTAAACAAATATTTGCTGAATAACTATTAAGTACCAGGCACACTAAGCTCCCAACATGAAGGCCTATTTGTCATTTTGTCATGTTTTTGAGAGAGGGTTGGTGAGAGTGGGAGTGGTATTTTCTATTGCTTTGCTCACTACCCAACACATAGTAGTCACTAATTAAATATTTGTTGAATTGAACTACCCATGAGAAGTTCAATGAACATCATGGTCAACAAATAATCATTAAGAAATAACTGATCTTATATTTTCTTAGGAAGAAATAATTGGATGTAGAAGAATATATATGTAAAATAGCAGACCTTTAAATTTGGCAGGGTCTCGGATCCGGAACTTTTATAATGTTAATTAGAAAGGGAGTAATGAGGAAACCAACCAATTTGTTGCTTTCAATCCTTTCTTTCAAGTTTTAAGTGGATTTTAATCTCCTCCAGACCACCAAGTTAGGTTCTCAGGTTTTTAAAACTTCAAGGGCAATTTCAAGCTATCCAGTCCAAACCTTACATGTCACAGATGAGGAAACTGTGTCCCAGGAGCTCAGAAAAGCTGGGACAAGAATCCAAGTCTCTTCTCCCAGGGTCCCTCTCAGCATCTTGTTACCATTTATTTTTCTCTCTTTCAACTTCTATTCTCTAGAAGTTCAACAGAATACTGGTAACAAGCTGTCAGCCAGTTGGGAGAGTTGAAAGATTTGATGGTGGAGAAAATATTTCGTTCTTTTTATATTCCAAGATGTCTCCCAAATTTAGAGTCTTTTGTAGTAAGAAAGGAAGCAGTGCTGAGAAATTTTTCTTTGGCCAATAAGAAAAGGAGGAGGTTCAGATTAAACCTTTATTTTCCCCTTATTTCATTATTCTCCAACTTAATGGAAGGATAGGATGTTCGTTAGGATGCCATATATAGTATATACATACATATAAAATATATATATTATATATATATAAACTGTGTATAGACACGTGTACATATGTATACATATTTACGTACACGCACATACACGCACCCATTTCTTTTCATTATGAGAAGCAAATATTTCCACTCCTTTTATCTGGAAAATTCCCTAAAACCCTGTTTTATGGTTGGCTGTGATTAATTTATCAAATTCTCTTTTGATATAGTGCAGACTGATCATGATGAATGTGTTTTATCTGCTAAACATACGAAAAGAAAGTTAGTTTGGGCAAGCAAGTCACCGCGTCCTACTTATTAATAAATCATTTGTCCTTTAGAGTTTTTGCCTCCTGGGTTGTTTACATTTTGAAGTGAGTTCGACATTCTTTGGTTCAAAAAAAAAAAAAAATACCTCAGCTACTGCCAACTTTTCGTCATTTTCAAAGAGGTTAAGGAGAAGTTCGTTTCTTACCTGGAGACGTTATTACAAGTGCACAGCGTGTGGAAAGAGGCTACCCTCACTTGACCACTGATGAGTCTTTGAAGCTTACGACCAGACCAGAGGTAGAGCGGTTACAGATGCCTTGGTGGAGGGAGGCTCTGTGTTAAGTATTTGTATTTGAACTCAGCTAAATATCAGCGAAACAAAGAGGAGGGACAGAGAAGAACAAGACATCCCATGTGTGCCCCGTAGGCTGTTAAGATTTCCATCCAGCCTCAAGGGCACAATTTTCGTTGTGTGCACGAAACGAAGCTCACCCTGGATCTCATTTCTGAGACCACTGCCCTCCTCCAGGCATCTCGGCCTCTGTCATCTTACAGCATTTTTTAGTACTTGCTGAAAATAGACACAATTTCCTCCTTGAAATCGGCCCCACCGCCTGGCACCATTCTGCGAAACAAATCACTATGTCATTCCAGTCTAACAGGCAACTTGCAATTTCAAAAACAAGTTCAGCTGCGACTGCTTTTAAACCGTCTGACTAGGTTACTTTTCTACCTTACGTCACTCAGGTTTCCAGAAAAATCTACTCAAAATGCCTAATGAGGCAATAAATTTCTTTACTGACTGTTCAGAACGTGGAAACAAATTGGAGTGACTCACTCAGGCCTTTTCTTAACCCTCTTATTCAGCAAAACAGTTTATTTTACTGAGAGAATAGGGAAAAAAAAGAGCTGACAATTTAGAAATAAACTAAGTAGGTCCACCCTCTTTTGTGCCTCTGGGACATTCAGGACTATCCTTTTCATGAGTATATGTTACAGCTTAATTGAGAGGGTAAAAGAGGAAAATCTTGGCTTATTTCTCATCCTTGTGAAAATAATTCCCCTGCTTGCCTTTTTACTTATTAGGAATTATTACTCCAACTCATTTTTGATGAAGTGTTTTCATTAATTGCCATTGGTTTTATGTCTTATTTTGCTTTGCTTTAAGGTGCAATAGTCCTCTGCTAGTAATTATTCACAGGTGGAAGTTTACTTACTTGGGAGGTAATCATGAAAACAAGTCTTGCTTATGATGCTTTATAAAGCATAGAAAATATCAGAGAAGGGAATGTACCTGAAAATTGACATTTCTTTCTATAGTTTTCTCAAACAAATGTTTGAATTATTTGCATTGGAAACATTTGCTTAAAAAAATACTTGAATTATTTGCATTCCCTGAGTATACTCCAGATAATAAGAGGTAAAGGTGCTGAAAAACTACTTTGGGGGATTAAAAGCATAATAGCTACATGCAGAAAAATTCTATTTATATGCACATAATGGATATACAACCTGAAAGCAGTATATTTACAGTCAAAAGTGAATGTTGAGTAAATTTAGCCCAGACTCTTCAATTTACAGATACTGAGAGAAGAAAGTAGGGAAATAAAGAGATTTAATTAATATCCCCAGAGAGGAGAGATAGCACACCACGCATATCTGGAACTCCCATCTCCCAAACCCAGAGTGTTCCTTTCAGTATTGCATTCTTACTTTAACTTTTCATTGCTGAACACAAAAATGCCATATAATGTTCGTTTTTTGTTTTTTGTTTTTCCCCTCATGCGCTCATTCATAAAAAAAATAAACCTTAACGTCCAGCATGGGGGAGCAGGAGGAGATCATCTCTTCCCTAAAAAGTTGGGAGTCAGCTGTTCAGTTTCTCTTTAAAAATAGTGACCTTCCCCATAGTTAAAAATAGTGTTTCGTGTTCCCCTTTTCTCTTCTTTTTAATTTCAAGTCTTCTAAACTGTGTGCTGAAAGGTCAGAACATTAACATGAATATGAGTATGGGAAGGAAGTGGAAAGAACATTGACTGGGCAGCTACTGCATCATAATTTCTCAGATGCTAGAAATCAGTACATGACCTTGGTTTGTGAAATCTTTTCTCGAGTTCTTGGAATGCCACAAGAGGGAGGATCAGAGAAGAGAGTGCAGGTTGTTTACAATGGGAAGCAATGGATACCCAGGCATTTAGTTTGAGTTTTCAAAGGAATGGGACTTTGTTTTTGCCTTCATCTAAAAATTGGAATATATATATATATATATATATATATATATATATATATATATATACACATTTATCATAGAAATAAACTTGTTAGAGCTAAAGGAGACCTTAGCTCACTCTTAACCCTAACCTTGACATCATATAGATAATGCCTGCAAAAGTGGTTTATTAAGTGGCACACAGGATGGTCACAGTAGAGAAAGAGCTAGGTGTCTTGTATTGTATTCTTGTGTCTTGTATTCTTCCCTCAACATGCAGCCTCTTGCTGCATGAGTATATTTACATATCATTATGCAGATCATTTGAGGTGTTAAAAATAAATGTACAAACGAACTAACTCTACCCAAGGCCTTTGGGTAAGAAAATGACTTTTCTAAGCAGCACTGAAACTACAGAAAGTAAGTTTACCACTCATAGCAGTGTGTTAATACTGCCTGTGAGTGCCATCTTGTTACTGGAAACCATTGCCATGATCCTAAATCATGTGTGCTCGAAATCATAAGCATAAACCTGAAAAAAAAAAATTTACTAACAAACGAAAATACTGCAGCATTCATTCTGGTGGAAGACTTCAAAATGCAAGTCAAAGGCAACTAGAGCTGAGTAAATCATACCAAAAATATGAATTTTCCTGAAAAGAAATGGACTTGGCTTTTAACAACTCAACCAGAAAAGGAAGTTTTAAAATCTGTTTCTTGCTGTATCAGCTTTCCATAAAAAAGAGTCACCTGGATGAACTTGACTTAGAACTCAACTTATTCCTGCAAACTCATAATTTTCTGAAGAATTATGAAGAATTCAGAATTCAGAATTCTCTGAAGAATTCACTGAAGAAGTGTAGAGATGTGAATGAGCCAAAAACACAAATTCCGGAGATGCTTATGCAAAATTCTGATAGATGTGTACTCAAGAAGCCTCCATATTTCTTTCTTAATTTCAGTACTGATCAGGAATATCTTGAATCAGCGAAACAGATGATGTTCAAATTTAATGGGTGGATAAACATTGCATTGACCTTTCATAAAGCCCCCAAGGTCCTCTCTCCTCAAAAGGGAACCTCCTGCGCCAGAGGATGACAGATTTATTCATTTGTTTTTAATATAAAAGGCAAGCAGCTAACATAAGGTGTCAATTCAGAGGATTTAGTTTTCACTAAATAGTTTTTGTGCCTTTAAAGAAGACACTTCACCTCTTGAACAATCCTTTGACTACTTGTATATATTAAGGTGTTTTGAACTTGATAATACTTAATTAGCCTTTTAAATACACAGATTCTGAACATTTTACCTGGGAGGAATAATGGCATGTATGCACCCTACATTATATAGTCTACTTAATGCCAGTTTAAAGTTACTTCATTGACGTTGGAACTAAAATAAGTTTTACCCAGCAATCCAAATCCAAAATTTACTTTTCTAGTTCTTGTCCAAAAGTCTCTAGCCATACTCAAGAAAATAAATAAATAAATAGCAATTGGTCAAGTTACAGAATATCAATAAAAGAATTTAAGGATTTTTTTTTATATAATCAAGTTGGTAACAAATAATAAAGTTTTTTAATTAACTAATGTGATCTTAATTTATTTCGTACTTTAAAAATTATGGTACTTGGTACCTAATCTACTTGAGACAGGATCTAGAATTTAAATTAAATTTATGCTTTTTACTTATCTAACAGCACGGTAATAAACATTTCTTGGTACCTATGTCAGGTCTTCTTCTCTTGGAACTGTTTCACTATCCACAGGGTTGGATATCCCAGGGAGCTCGGTGAGACTCTCTGTCCTAATCATAGCTGACTTGACATAGTTAGAAATTGGACCTAGGCTGGTTTATTTAAACTTTCTCCTAGAAATTTAGAAATAGCATTGAGAATTTTTAAAATTTTATTTAATTTTTTTTTCAGTGTTCCCAATTTCATTGTTTATGCACCACACCCAGAGCTCCATGCAATATGTGCCCTCCATAATACCCAGCACCAGCCTTACCCAACCTCCTACCTCTCTCCCCTCCAAAACCCTCAGTTTGTTTTTCAAAGTCCACAGTCTCTTATGGTTTGTCTCCCCCACTGATTTCCTCCAACTCACTTCCCGTCTCCATCTCTCAATGTCTTCCATGTTATTCCTTATGCTCCACAAGTAAGTGAAAACATATGATAATTGACTCTCTCTGCTTGACTTATTTCACTCAGCACAATCTCCTCCAGACCCATCCATGTTGATACAAAAGTTGGGTATTCATCCTTTCCCATGGAGGCATAATACTCCATTGTATATATGGACCACATCTTCTTCTGTTGAAGGGCATCTTGGCATTTTCCACAGTTTGATGATTGTGGCCATTGCTGCTATGAACAGTGAGGTACAGATGGGCCTTCCTTTCACTACATCTGCATCTTTGGGGTAAATACCCAGCAGTGCAATTGCTGGGTCATAGGGTAGCTCTATTTTTAATTTCTTAAGGAATCTTGTAGGTGGCTCAGTTGGTTAAGCATCTGCCTTTGGCTCAGGTCATGATCCTGGAGTCCTAGGACAGAGCCCTGTGTTGGGCTCCCTGCTCAGTGGGGTGCCCTCTTTTCCTTCTCCCTTTGCCCCTGTACTCCCCACTTGTTCTCTCTCTCACCCTATCTTACCCTATCTCAAATAAATAAATAAAATCTTTTAAAAAATAGATTGCATGACATAATCTGCAGATATTTCATAAATACATTTTTGGTTTAAGCCAGCTCAAGTTAACTTTTGGTACTTGTAGGCAAAGACTATTAACCAAGTCTGAATTATTTCAGTAGTTTTGTTAAAATCATTCATAAAAACTCCAAAAGTTAAGAATTCTCAGAATCCCCAATGTGAAGAAGTTAGCTAGCACTGAAAGCACGATCAATACAGATTATAAAGTTATGCTCATGAAGATAAAGTACAAACCAAGCTCTGTTATTGGTGGTACCATCTAAGTAATGCTTAAAGTAAATTTTGAAAGTATTTTATCATATTTTGTATCACTAGACAATTTTTATAGCCTAACTTCAAACTCAGTTCAATTTTAGTGTTCATTATGTTAAAAAGGTCATTAATTTGCATGTTACATTTTAGCTCATAATATCTTGTAAAAGAAAGGACTTTCTACTTTCAGCCCTTCAGTAAACATAATAAGTGTTTCACTGCCTACTTTTTAAAGCAATGTTTAAATTAGCTTACCTATCCTTACATCACATCTTGTGTTTTAAGAGCTCTGTGAAGCAATGAAAAGAGTATAATGGAGCCATAGATCAAGGCACCTCATTCATTAACTTTTAAAATATCACCTCATTTATTTAGTCTTCCTCTGGAATTTCTCTTTTGATAAGTAGCAATTTTATTAAACATCCTTTTAAGTGAATGAAAAGAATGACATACTTTGCTCCAATACATATAAAGGCTGTATTCTTACATCTAAATTTACTTTAGCCAGGAACATTGCAGTGTAATCACTCCATCTGTTTTTTGTATATATAAGGAGTGGGAGGAATACTACTGGCTTTTAAATTTACAGCACACCAAATAGCTAATACAGATTCTGGCCATGTGGGAAAACTTTGATGAAATTACCCTGTCTAGGGGAACAAAAAGGATGAAATCATTGGATTAATGGCAGGCCAAAATATTTGAAAGGTGAAAGCATGCTTCAAGAAGTCTACAGGAAGAGAACCCAGTAACCAAATGTAATTCATTAAAAGTAACAGTACATGTTGTCCTATAATTGGTATCAGTTCGAGGCTTCAACCAAAAGTCAGAAACATTGCATCCTTTAAATGAAAGAACTGCCACAGCAGGCAATACAAATACAGTTTTGTTTGTAACGAAAATATAAACTCACCCTGAGAGAGTTGTTTGAGGAAGCAGCCTCTTAAAAAGAGTATATGGGGCGCCTGGGTGGTTTGGTGAGTTAAGCGTCTGCCTTTGGCTTAAGTCACAATCTCAGGGTCCTGTGATCAAGCCCCACTCCTTGGTCTCCGAGCTCAGCGGAGAATCTGCTTCTCTCCCTTCCTCTGTCCCTCCCCCCATTTGTGCTCTCTCTGTCTCTCTCTTTCAAATAAAAAAATAAAATTTTTATAAAAAAGAATAGTATACAGATATTTAGAATTTTAGACTTAATATAAATAACCAATTCACAAAGATGGGGAAATCAATGGGCTATAGGATATGTGAAGGGTCTAAGGAAAAAAAAAACCAAAAACTTCTAGTATAACATGCAATGAAATATCATGGATTCTAAATGAATCCAAAGATCACTTCTTCTATGCTCTTACTCAGTAGTAGGAAAAGCATGAGGAAGTGAACACTACAATCAGAAATCTAGCCCTTTTCACCCCCAAAAGTTCTGACATAATTATCTTTCCTTTCCCATTAGCCACTGGGTCATGGTTTTTTTGTTTTGTTTTGTTTTGTTTTGTTTTTTCCAAATTAAAATACTATGAAGTTTCCAATACATAACTTTTCAGAAGTATACATGTAAAAATGATATTTTGGGAAAAATTATCCCCAGATTCTCAAAAAAATCACATTTTCTTTTGGCTAGAAAGTCCCCATTTCTTCTTAGCAGTACAGAGAAGAGTTTTTGCCTATCAAAATAGTTTTCAGAGCTGGATAAAAACTTTTCAAGGTCTCTACATTCTCTTTTTCAGTTCACTAAGGAATAATGAACTATTCAGCCAGAAGGGAGAAAAATGTGCCAGTTACAAAACCACATTCTAAGATGTGTGGTTACAAAACCACATTCTAAGATGTTTTCGGAAGCACAGCTAACTTGCCCACTTTTGCATGTGGGCAGTTTACTTTATAAAAATTAGGCACAGCATTTTTATAGTTTGATATGTATTTGAATAGAGAGTAATTACTCGGAGATATTTATGTACAACTGGGTCTCACATTAGAAACATCTCTGAGAGGGGCACATTTGTGTGGGATAAAGTTCACATGCAAATCAGTATCTAAACATGTTTCTTCCCATGGCCAACTCCCCTCTACTCCAGAAGGACGGCACTGAGAATCTCAAGAAGGTTAACGAATTTCTTTCCAAAACATGCCAAGATAGAAAAAATTGTGTCTAAAATATAATTTTTCTTCATTCACTCTTTCATATCAAATATAAAAACAAAGAATTGTAATTTTAGATGTTCATTTTCAATGCAAAAATTTAAAAAGCTGATATTTCATGTAAATCATATGGAAATAAATTCTAATTGGGAGAAGAATAGACAAAAATCCAGTAATTATTTCTTCCCCTCAAGCAGTGACGCTCAAACTTGACTACAGATTGAAATTACCTGGAGAGCATTAAAAAAATACTATACCTAGGTCTTACCAGCAAACCTTTATATTTGATTGGTCGGTGCTGGCCTTGTTATGAGTGTTTTAAAAATCTTCCCAGGTAATTCTTCTGTGCAGCCAAGGGTTGAAAACCTCTAGAATACAGATTAATGCTACGTTGTATTAATTTTTTTAAAAATTGAGAATTTTTATTGAAAATAAACAAGACTATGGGTATTTGATACCATCACAAGGTAACTGACATGCTCATAATTAAAATCAGAGGAAACATAAATATTAAAAAATATTGGGCAGAGTCATATTTGAATACTCAAACTTTATAAATCCTTTATAGATATAATATGGAATAAGGTATGTAGTAAGACCACATACACGTGGGTGAGCAAACCTAAATTTCAGAACCATGCCTATGCTTAAGTTACTAATTCTCCTTGTCTACCTCTGGAAGATCATGAAGAAACATCTCATGTTTACTTTTGACAACTGTTTCACATATTATCTTTTTTCAAAAAGCAAGCTTAAATTCTATGGCATCAACTAAAATATACTTTCCAGAATTATAAGATGAAAAATGGCATGTGAGATGTTCAGATTGTTATCTTTCTTCCTAAAATGAATGCTTATTTTATTATATTTCAGAAATGAAAAGAGGATAGTAATATGCCTGGATTCTGAAAGAAGTTTAGTCAGAATTAGGAATTACCAGAGTAGTTACAGGAAATGTTACAGGAAAAAAAAAAAAAAGATTTTATTGCATCCAAATGAATTTGAGCAGATATTCCTAAACATATATGAAATGTATATAAATATATTATTCATCATAACAAAGTGGTAGCAAAAGACTTCAAGCACCCAAGTGTTTAGCAATAGAAGACTAGTTCTTTGCACACAGTTAACATTCTGTGCCAGGAAAAAAAAAAAAAAATATATATATATATATAAAATAAATTATAAAAATTATATGTATACACACACAATCTATGTACTATGTGGAGAGACAGTACCAGGATAATTACATCATTTCTTTTAAAATACAGTAAAATTATATTTTGCTACCTCTTTAAAAAGAAAATAAATGAGAATATATAGGGCCATATATACTTTTATTTATACTACAAAATTTGGAAGTCTATAAAATAAACAAAAATGGTAGAAGGATTTCTCAGTCTATATTTTTATGTAGTTTTAATTTTGAACAATGTAAATGTATTATTATAAAAATAAATAAAAATTTGCAAATAAAACGATAATAATATATGATAAATATAAAATATAATAAACATAATAAATATAAATAATAAAATATCAGCTCATGCTGATATTTTGGGGTTTTATTCTACATTCTTATGGGATAGCTTTAAAAAGTGTTCGTTCAGGGCACCTGGGTGGCTCAGTGGGTTAGACCGCTGCCTTCAGCTCAGATCATGATCTCAGGGTCCTGGGATCGAGTCCCGCATCGGGCTCTCTGCTCAGCAGGGGGGGCCTGCTTCTCTCTTTCTCTCCCTCTCTCTCTCTCTCTCTCTCTGCCTGCCTCTCCGTCTACTTGTGATCTCTCTCTGTCAAATAAATAATAAAATCTTAAAAAAAAAAAGTGTTCGTCCATAAAAATCAAGACTGTAAATATTTTAAATGGTAGAGGAGAGTTTTAACAAATTAGCTTTGATTACAAGAAACTACTATGAAAACTTAGAATACAATACTGTAATAGTAATAGCTGTGAACCAGAGGTGCCTGGGTGGCTCCGTTGGTTAAGGCTCTGATTCCTGGTTTTGGCCCAGTTCATGATCTCAGAGTCCTGACATTGAGCCCCACATTGGGCTCTGTGCTCAGCACGGAGTCTACTTAGGATTCTTTCCCCCTCCCTCTCCCTTCACAGCTCCTCCCCCTGCTTGCTCTCTCCCTCTCTCAAATTAAATAAATAAAATCTTTTAAAAAAGAGAAATATTTGTGACCTCAAAAGGATAACTTATTATATCTTTTTAAGTTAAAAAAAAACCTAGGGTGAAAAGAAACAAAAGATATGATCTTCTTTGTGTCAATAGTAAAGGTACATACAGAGTGACGAATAGTTACAAGTTTACTAAAATCTCATCAGTAGTTTGTTTTGGAATACGGCAGTAATAGATTGAGTTGAATGTTCATTCCCTTAGAGATACTGGTTCTGCCTACCACATCCCTGATGAGTCTTCTAAATGCTGGATATAAGACTGAACATCCACCCCTTTTCCTCGTGTAACCAGAATATTCCATCACTTTCTAGCTTTCCTCACTTGGACTCTAGAAAAGGCTATAAGGGCACTATAGGGAGAACTTCAGGGAACAGATGTGAGATGCATTTAAGGTTTAGAAGAAAACCTAAATTATTCCTCCACAGTGTACTACTTTTCAAAAATGAGGGTCATCTTGGACATACCGTCACAAGAGCTGAGTTGGAGACTCTGGGATAAAAGCAAGACTGACTTGAATTTGCAGTTAAACACTGAGGATGCAATGCTCCTGACATATGAAACTTAGGAGCCAGGAGGACTGACCAGGGGATTTACGCCCTCTTGCTCGTTTTCTCATCTTGGACAGAGCAACCACCACAATTGCTTTGACACAAGATGAGTCTTAAGAACTATGTGTGAATTGGGCATTTGGAATAGGATTTCACAACAGCAGAGATACTAGTGGCCACATCTGCTGTGGCAATGAGGAGGTCCATTAGGTTTGGGCTTAGGGTTCTCCTGGCCCAAAAAAAATGTGTTACTCAGGCAAGTAGTTGACCTCCAGCCTCCTTCCAAAGCTAACTCTAACTCTGACTCAGGAGGTAGAAAAGTCAAATAAATGAAGTAGTCATCAGGTTAAATTTTCTGACTGAAGTCTAATTAGGGAGAGTTAGAGGCCGAATAATATTATGGTGGAGAATGTCCTACAAGATCCAAAAGTGGTTTATCAAGGGCTCTTCAATAAATATTAAGCTTTCAATACAACTTGTTGATTGCATCTCCTTAAAGACTAATCACTTCAAAAGTGAAAAGCTTTCAAATCTTTGCATTGCAGGGCAAAGTCAAATCTAAAATGTATACAGATACTCTGAGCAATTGCTCAATGAGATTTAACTATAAAATAATGAAACTGAATTTCTTTTTAGTTACAAAATGGCTCTGAGACAAATTCTTTAAAAGGAGTTGAAATAGCAGCAGCCTCACTCAAATGAGGGTATTGTACCCTAAAGGAAATGAAGGACAGCATTCATTTGGTGTATAAGGATTAGAAAAGTAGTTGGCCTCATTAATTGTGGTTCTCAAACTCTTGCACAGCAGAATTATCAGAAGAGCTTGTTAAAACACTGATGATTGAGTTCCCCCTGCAGATTTTCTATTTCAGTAAGTATGAGGTGGGTTCCAAGAATTTGTTTCTCCATAAATTTCCAGATGATGCTGCTTGTTGTCCTGGGGACACATTTTGAGAACCAGCGCTTTAGAATGGTTTTACTTCATAACCTATAGTTACGTTCTTAAAGGACCTCACAGCTCATTAGGAACTATTTAATTTTCGTGTTTTCATTTTGATCATCTCCTAACATCATGTTACTAATTTACATTTTTTATTCCAATGTCCCTGTGGCAATCAAATATTTCAAAATGTTTTCAGTTGCAAACATTTATATTTCTGTTTTACAATCATTAGTGAGCTCCAAACTACCGTATGTGTGCATTTTTTGGAGAAGCATGTCTCAAATTGTCCCATTAGATGGGACATTTAGACATTTAGAAACACTGGTTTATGTGCTAGAAACTTGTTCTATGATACAGCAAGGAGACAGATTAATCTAACAGAAAAAATTCCCATGAATATCCTCCCTCATATGTCTGTAAATTATTGTTTTACTAAGTAGAGATGTAGAAAGTGCCACATAAGAGTGTGCTTTCCAACTATTTCATGTTAAGGCTCATAGAGAAACTTAAACTCCCATTAGGACCCTCTGGTGGAAGCAAAGGAAGCTGCTGGTGGGCTGGCCAGAGAGTACTAGCTGCCTTGCCTTGCCTGCACCACTGGGGGGCAGAGGAACGCACTCAAAGTTAGAGTGTACCCTATGTGCGGACTTCAGCAGGTTGGGAACTCTCTTTGGGGTAACCTTTGTTCCAGAATTACCTAATAAAGTAGGATTCCATGTCTAGGCTTTTAAAAAGGGAGAGCTTTTGCAGGACTGACATATCACTATGTCCGACAGAGGACAATTATTGGGAATCCCTTCAGATTTTACCCTTCCCCCAGATTCTGTCCTTACAAGGACAGATAGTGTTTTACAGGGCTCCACCTCAGCCCCCATCAATATGGTGTAGTAAGCCTGAGGCAAAGACAAGCGTTCCCTGTTCCTCAGATGTGTTAAAACTTAAGAAAATGAAAGTTGCAAAATATTTACCTAGTTACTGGTGTTTGAAGATGACCATTTCCAAATTGCTCCGTGAGCAGTGTACTCAGAAATAACTCTTTTAAACTCTCTCCTAATTAACATGGTTTGGGAATTGGGGTGTGTAGGATAGTGTATATTTTCACATATGAATATTCCAAAGTACAAATAAAACAGTGAAATGCAAAGTTTGCAAATAAAATAGAACTAACTTAAAGGAGTAATATCATTTTTCTTCAGTGATTTCGGAGGAATTCCAAGTTTTTACAAAGCCTCAAGCTAATACTTAACAAGTACTAACTATATACCAAAAACCAGTCTCAGAGTCCTCCTAAATCATCAAAGAAAAGTTTGCATGACTTAACAAGCCTCTTCCACTCAACGACCCTATGAAATACTTTTATTTTCACCATTTCACAAATGAAAACAGAGACACAAACAAACAAAAATACATAGAAGTTAACTTGCCCAAGGTCACACAGCCAGTTGGTGGCAGAACTGGGATCCAGATCTAAATATTGAGTAGGTTTCCAATCATTTTTAAAAGACAACCCAACAGGCAGAGGCAGCTAATGAGAACATGCTGATTTTGGCTAACTGAACATAATTTTTTTTAAAAAAATATTTCTTATTTTTCATATCCACAATGAGCTTTTAAGATGCTAGGGATAGTTGTTCAAATTATGAACTAAAACAAAATGTGATGTAGACACTAAAAATTAAGTGGTACATCTGTATTTATTGATGGAAAGATGTCGGGGAATTGACCATGGAGGGGAAAAGCCTCACAGGGTAAAAGTCAATATATAGATATTTTAGAAAGCTATATTCATACAGATATATTTTAATAAAGAAATATGAGTTACGTTAATAATAGATGCAACAGATAATAGCATTATGCAGCATTTTTATTTTCTGTCCTATCTTTCAAAATGTTTGGTAAGAGATATGTGAGTTATTTCACAGTGAGGATATAATTTTTTTTTAAAGAAATGGTGCTCTCGTCAAAGGTATATAATCATAATGCTAACATTTATTGAGCACTTATTATGTGCCAATGATCTCAGAGTTTTTCATAGGGAGTCTCATTTAATCTACATTTGAGAAAATAAAGTGGAGATAAGCATTGTTAGCATTCCCATTTTATAGATGAATAAACTGAGGAAACTCGGTTACATTTATATTTGAAATCCTGATGAATCCCAAGAGTTCAACAAAAAGAAAAATAGCGTGGACAAAAGAACTCAAGTCTACAGGCCAAAAACGGAAAACTGTTTCCAAGCACCTAGAAAACTAATTTGGCTATGTTATTAGCATTCAGTCAAATGACATGCTCATTACAGATGATTAGTATTTACTTTGTTTAGGTCCAGAAGTTTAGGAAATACACCCAATTCCATGTTCTCTGATTTCTTTCCTTGATCACTTTGTAATAGAAATAAATAAAATTTCATTTATGTAAGGTGGTGTATCAATTTAAATTTTTCACTGACAGGCTGATAAACAAAATCTCTCCCTTGCTCTCTCTTGCGCTGAATTTTCTCCCTTCCTTTGCCCATTAAGGCTCAGTGGGAAGCTTTACTGTAATTGTAGGATAAGTGCAATGCTTCAACACATTCCAGCACATCGGGTTCTGATAACAAACAAATAAAACACTGAAATTCTTCTTACTACTCTCCTACAATAACAATTCAATCTAAAACAAATATACAACCCCAATTCCAATTCCGTCTTTTCTGTTTTTTTTGTTTTGTTTTGTTTTTGTTTTTTCTCCATTAAGGTTTGGCCGGCTTCACTGTGGTTTATCCCCCTCCTTTCTCTTCCCATCCTGGTGGCTTGGGTGAGTTGGCAGTACAGAACAGAGACACTAGAATGACCCACAGCTAGGCCCACATTCAAAAGCACCCCATCTTTCCCCCAACCTTTAGATGAATCTCTCATTTAAATATGAATTTTTAAAAATGACAGCCAATATCTTTAGCCCCAGTATAGGTAACAGCACTCAAAAAAACAAATCTCATATGATGTTTTCCAATTTTTTTTTTAAATGCACATAAGTACTGTAGATACTGGGAGGGTGCTTGGTAAAGCTGGCTTTGGTGGGATACAATTGTTTCAAACACTTGCCTCTTACTTCACTCTTTAATGAACATCTCTGGAATAAGTAATTACTGTGGGAACACATCTTTAGAGCTATTCTCAAAGAGCAAAATTGGCAGAGGTTGGTTTTATAAAGTTCACAAAATGAATGGTGCCTTATTGCTATAAACAAAGGGATTTTTAACAACCAGCTTTAAAATACCCAGCGAATTACTGATAAGTGAATCAGTGAATAAAGATAAGTCTTTAATTGACAAGAAAATGAAGGATTAGGCTAATAGCGTATTAGAGCAATATGCCATGAATTCAAACTTAGGCCTTCTTCCCTATTTGGACTGAGTAATTATAAGAGCTTTTCTTTTCTTTTTCTTTTTCTTTTTCTTTCTTTCTTTCTTCTTCTTCTTCTTCTCCTTTTTTTTTTTTAACAGGAAGACTATTTCTTCTGCAACATTTCTGCTTAACATTTCCTAACGTGTGCTATCGGTATTAAGTTTTAGCATGAATCCTATGTATTTGAGGTGACATAGTGTGATTTTGTGAAGTTGCCTTTTGAAACCTTTACAAAATATACATTTCTATTAAATACATCCATGTAAAAATCATTATACTTTTAACTAATAAAATGCTTCATATATGTACTTTAAAATTTTTGGTCATGATTAAAATATTTTAAAAGAACAAATCTATTTTCTATCTTAAACCAAGATAAGAAAAACCTAGGTACCAATATCAAAATTATGAATAAATAATATGAACTTTAAGACAACCAATGGAAGATTTATGTTCAATTTCTGGAGTGTGTGTGTGGGGGGGGTGTATCCCCCCCCCAGAAAATAACCCAATTGAACTGATCCATAAACTCTGATTATAATTTGAGAGTTGACAATGCATTCTTATTTGGGTAGTATTATTTCTTGTTACTACAGAAAAACACAGAAAAGCATTCTTCAAAACCTTGAGTTTTTATATGTACTTGTATCCCTTGCCCTGCTAAAGATCACTGGATATTTTTCATCAGGCTTCTCATCTTAAAATGCATCTCTTCGGTAAAGAGATCCCTAAGATGCTCCCAAGAGGTAAGGAGAATGATATTTTCTTTAAGGAGGAAAGGCCCAAAAATACAGAAATCCAAAGGAAATACCCATAAGCAGACACTGGTGTGGGAAATTAATAGTGACAGGTAAGTAAACACAGGAACAGGAAATTGACAGTAAGTTTTGGTTTAATCTATTTGCTTCCTGAAATTGAAATTATAATTATTAAAGAAAAAAAATTCCTGGAGATTTTGCCTTTAGAACCTGGAACAAAACCTACCATTTTGATGATGCCTTCCTAATTGTAGTGACCTAAAAGCACCATGTTGGGCATATCTTCCTTATATTACACCCCATCTCTATATCCTAATCCATAATGTCTCTATCATTTCTGAATAGAAAATAAGTAATTTAAAAATACAGGTAGTTTTAATATCCAGTGCCTCCTCCTCCTTCTCCTCCTCCTCCTCTCTTTCCCATACTGAACAAATTAATTAAATATGATGGGATATTACTTGGGTTCTGAGCATTCAGTTGCCCTTGTTAGTGAATATTCCCCTCACACTACCAAGCAATTGTCTGGACACCAGCTTGGCATCCCTCAGTTCAACACAATTCTGACGCTATCTGGAAATAGCATCAGGTTCTATAGGTGAAGAGTTCAGTCCCACGAGACTGCTCACCATTTCAGATGCCGGGCACAAGCCCAAGTTGTTACCTTTCAGAAGATCAACTGGCTATAAATCAGAGATTCCTATGAGCCCTTCTTTGGGTTTGATTAATTTGCTGGAGTGGCTCACAGCACGGGAAATTTGTTAACTCACTGGTCTTCAGTTTATTATAAAGTATATGTAAGGATCTGAGTCAACAGCCCGATGAAGAGATACACAGAGCAAGTATGTGAAAAGGGGTGAGGAGCTTCCATGCCCTCTCAAGACACACCATTCTCCCTGCAGTTCTGTGTGGTCACCACCTGGAAGCTCTCTGAACCCTCTCTCCTTTTGGGTTTTTATGGAGACTTCATTACATAGGCTTGATTGATGGAATAATTGACCATTGTTGTTTGACTCAATCTCTAGCCCTTCTCTCCTCTCTGGAAAACAGAGGGTGGTACTGAAAGTTCTAATCCTCTATTCTCCGTTGGTCCCCCTGGAAACCAGCCCTCATCCTTAGGTGCTTTCTAAAAGTCACCTCATTGACATAAACTGAACTGTGGTGGAAGGGAGTTTGTTATGAATGACAAGAAATCCATTTCATCTTCATGGCTCTGAAGCAATTTCAGGAACTGAGGACAAGAGACTAAGTATTATGAGAAGAGATGCTCACATTACACTCATAAGAAATTTATATAGAATGACCAAATATGTATTTCTTATAAATCACAATATCAAAAATATAAACTCTGTTACTATTTTTTTGTAATTCTTTGTCCTTGTTCTCCTTTGAACACTCTAAATCTTTTACTATTTCAAAAAACGTCATCTAAACATTGTATTACTTTTTCTAAGCTTTACTGAGATGTAATTGACATGAACCATTGTATAAGTTTAAGGTATGCAATGTAATAAATTGATATATATATATACATAATTATTATAATGAGGTTAATTAGCACACCAATCATC
This sequence comes from Neogale vison, assembly GCF_020171115.1. NCBI lineage: Eukaryota > Metazoa > Chordata > Mammalia > Carnivora > Mustelidae > Neogale > Neogale vison. The sequence goes on from NC_058096.1 coordinate 27,214,533, forward strand.
TTAAATGGTCATCATTTTTTTTTTCTTTGTGGTGAGAATTTTTAAGATTTACTCTCTTAGCAGCTTTCAAGTGTACACTACAGTATTGTCAATTATGGTCACCATACTGCATATTAGATCCCCAGAACTTACTCATCTTCGAACTGGAAATTTGTACCCTTTGATCACTTTCACCCATTTCCCTACTCTTCCACCTTTGGCAACAACCAATTTACTCTGTTTCTATGAGTCTGGGTTTTTTTTTAATGCCACGTGGTGTGAAATCATTCAGTATCTTTGTCTATTTCACTTAGTATAATGCCCTCCAGTTTCATTCATGTTGTCATGAAAGGCAGGATATCTTTCTTTTCTATGACTGAATAATACATATACATTCTCTCAACCCATTTCTCTCTCGATGGACACTTACTTTGTCTCCATGTCTTTGTTATTGTAAATAATGTTGCAATGAACATAGAGTGCAGATACCTCTTTGAGACAGTGATTTCAGATCCTTTAGATATATACTCAGAAGTAGGCTTGCCAGGTCATATAGTAGTTCTATTTTTCTTTTTTCTTTTGAGAAAATTTCATGCTGTTTTCCATAGTGGCTGTACCAATTTACATTCCCACCAGCAGTGCAGGAGGGTTCCCTTTTTTTCTCTACATTGTTTCCAACACCTGTTATCTCTTGTATTTTGGTAATAGTCACTCTAATAGGTTTGAAGGAATATCTCTTCAGGTTTTGATTCGTATTTCCCAGAAGATTAATGATGTTTGAGCACTTTTTCATGTCCTTGCTGGCCATTTGTATATCTTATTTGGAAAAATATCTATTCAGGTCCTTTGCTAATTTTAAAATCAGATTATTTGTGGGTTTTGGTTTGGAGTAATGAATCCCTTACATATTTTGAATATTCACCCCTTATCAGATATATGATTTGTAAGTATTTTCTCCCATTCCACAACTTGATTTTTCATTTTGCTATTCTGTAGATTTTTTGTTTGACATAATCCTATTTATTTCTGCTTTTGTTGCTTGTGCTTTTGGTGTCATAATTTAAAAATATTTGCAAAACCAATGTCAAGATTTTCCTTATGTTTTCTCCTAGGAACTTTACTGTTTTGGGTCTTACATTTAAGTTATTAATCCATTTTGAGTTAATTTTTGTGAGCTTGATAATGAGTCCAATTTTGTTCTTTTGCGTGTGGATATCCAGAATTCCCAACAAAATTTATTGAAGAGACTATGGTTTTCCCATTAAATATTCTTAGTTCTCTTGCCCAATTTTAGTTGACTGTGTATGCATGAATTTATTTCTATTTTCTCAATTCTCCTCCATTGATTTCTGTAAGTTTTTAGGCGAATAACATTCTGTTTTGATTGCTGTAACTTTGTAGTATAGTTTGAAGTCAAGAAGTGTGATGCCTCCTGCTTCCTTCTTTTTTCCCTCAAGATTGCTTTGGCTATTCAGGGTCTTTGGTGGTGCTGTACCGATTTTATATAGCACTACAATTCATTAAGAGTTTTGGGTTGTTTTATTTTATTTATTTATTTAACAGAGAGAGAGAGAGAGCGCGTGCAAGCACAAGCAGGGGGAATGGTAGAGAGAGGGGGAAAAGCCGCTGAGCAGGAAGCCCAATGTGGGGCTTGATCCTGGGACTCTGGGATCATGACCTGAGCTAAAGGCAGATATTTAACTGACTGAGCCACCCAGGCACCCCTTGCTGAGAGTTTTTATCATGAAAGAATGCTGTATTTTGTCACACACTTTTTCTGCATCTATTGAGAGGTTCTACAATTCTTATTTTTCATTTGTTAAAGTGATATATCATATTGATTGATTTGCAGGTGTTGAAACATCCTTGCATCCCTGGAATAAATCCCACTTGATCACAGTGTATAATTCTTTCAATGTATTTATGAATCAGATTTGCTGATATTTTGTGAGAATTTTCACATCTCTATTCATTATGTTAATTTCCTTTTCTTATAGTGTCCTTTTCTGGCTTTGGCATTAGGGTAATTCTGGCCTTATAAAATGAATTGGGGAGTGTGCCCCAGTCTTCAGTTTTTTGGAAAAGTTTGAAAATGCTTACCATTAATTTTTCTTCAAATGTTTGGTAGAATTCAGCAACTAAAACCATCTGGTCCTGGGGCTTCTGTTGTCAGGAGGTTTGGTTTTTGTTGTTGTTGTTTTTAATTGACTCAAACACCTTACTATTATTGGTCTGCTCAGGACTTTTTTCTTTTCTTTCTTTCTTTTCTTTTTTTTCCCTCATATATAATTTTATTTATTTGAATCCTCTTTTTTTTTTGTTCAGTCTAGCTAAAGATTGGTCAATTCTAGTTATGTTTTAAGAAAAAACTCTTAGTTTTATTAATCTTTCATACTGTTTTATTTTCTTTTTAATTTATCTGCTCTAATTTTTATTATTTCCTTCATTTTGCTAATTTTGGCTTAGTAAGTTCTCCTTTATCTAGTCTCTTCAAGCACAATGTTAGGTTGCTTATTTTTTTCTTGATGTAGGTGTTTATAATTAAACTTACCTCCTAAAACTGCTTTTGCTACACCCTATAAGTGATTGTGGATTGCGCTCCCCTGACTGGATGGCCTAAAGGATATGTTCCATGGCCAGTATGGCTTATTGGCTAGAGTCCAAATCAGGCAAAACTGTCAACTGAGTACCCTGGCTGGAGGGGGCCATCAGCTGCTGGCTGAGATCTCTGCTTAGTTGCCAGGAACATAGTCTGCCAAGATCTGAGTACTGGTTAGAGAAACTCTCAATTTCTATCTGATCCCCATTGGTCATTCTCCACATGTTCCCCCAGTAATTCCATGATGAGGGTCCTGAGTAAGCCTCCCAAGAAGCGTTTTGCAATGCTGAGAAAGCTGCAGGCCCAACTTGGGGCTCTCTCTTTCCCACCAGAAAAACCGTAGGCCCACGGGGGCTCTATTAATTCTGCACTGTGCCAGCCCAGAGAAGAGGGATACAGTCATAGTGAAACTGTGCCTCTTACCCTTCTAGTGTTGTTCCTCTCAGGCTCTGTTGTCCAGGGGAAAGCTTCAGCCTCACTTCTCAGGTCTGGGATTTTCACAATGGTGTCTTGTCTGTGGATAACTGTTAGTTAGTCTTCTTGTGAGGGCCATGAAGTTGGGAATGACTTATGAAACCATCTTGTTGACCTACCTATTTTTTGTTTTGTTTTGTTTTGTTTTGTTTTTAAAGATTTATTATTTGACAGAGAGAGAGATCACAAGTAGGCAGAGAGGCAGGCAGAGAGAGGAAGGGAAGCAGGCTCCCTACCGAGCAGAGAGCCCAATGCGGGGCTCAATCCCAGGACCCTGAGACCATGACCTGAGCCAAAGGCTGAGGCTTTAACTCACTGAGCCACCCAGGCCCCCCAACCTACCTATTGTTTTATACCTGTAGCATAGTAACTTTTTTCTAAGTTTTCTTTCCAAAGATAAGGTTTTCACTATTATTAACATTAAGAGATTTTAAGCTCTTATGAAACTGTTCCCAGACTAAGATAAATCATTTATTGAACAACTACAATTGAGGCACCAACTAGACAGTGAGACATTCACTTATTTCAAAAATGAAGTACAGGGGCGCCTGGGTGGCTCAGTGGGTTGAGCCACTGCCTTCGGCTCAGGTCATGATCTCAGAGTCCTGGGATCAAGCCCCGCATCAGGCTCTCTGCTCAGCGGGGAGCCTGCTTCCCTCTCTCTCTCTATGCCTGCCTCTCCATCTACTTGTGATTTCTCTCTGTCAAATAAATAAATAAAATCTTTAAAAAAAAATGAAGCACCTATTCAATATTTGTGAAGATTTACTTTAGTTTCTTTACATAACCAATGGAAAAGGAAAGGAAAGAGAAGAGGAAAGAAAAAAGAAAGGGAAAGAAAAAAAAATAGTGAAAGAGAAGAAGAGTAAACAAAAAAGGAACAAAGTGAAGTTTTTGAGAGCTTATTAGGTTCCAGACGATGCTAATAAGCACTGGAGAGGTATTATCTCATTTGTTCTCATTTATTCCATACTATAATTCTAGGAAGCAGGTATTATCCACATTTTATGCATAAGAAAACTGAGGTCATGGGGTGCCTGGGTGGCTCAATTGTTTGAGAGGCCGACTCTTGATTTTAGCTCAGGTATGATCTCAGGATTGTGAGATAGAGCCCTGCATTGCATCAGCCTCATGCTGGGTGTGGAGCCTGCTTAAGATTCTCTCTCTCCCTCTCTCTTCAACCCTGCCCCATCTCTTTAAAAAAAAAAAAAGGAAGAGAGAAAACTGAGGTCATGAGATACGCAGAAAATTTCCCAGAGTTGTAAAGCTAGTGGTAGGTATACTTGGGTTTTCTAATGTCAGTTTATTTGATTGACCCACTAAGTGCTAGGTACTCTGCTAGGCAAAACCACAAACTAACTTTTTACTTGATGAAAGAACACAAAAGGCCTCTTATCAGATTTCACAGTATCACTCAGAAGTCAATAAAGACCACAACAAAGCACATGGGTGTGATGTTTATCCATGGGATATGGAAGTACTATTGTCATCACTGCCAGCCCAACAAATAAGATTTTCAAGAGGATTAAGGTGGTACACAAAGACAGCTTTCCAGAGAAAAGAGTACCATGTTCTTGACTTTGTCCATTTTCAGAGAATAAAAGTAAATGAGATATATCAGAACCTCTAAATGTAAAGTTCTTCTAGTAACATTGTGAAAACATTTCTTTAAAACATTTATCTTTAAAAAGATGTAATACCCTTATGTTTACTATAGCCAGATGGTGTCCTGGCTTCACTGACTAATAAAAACTAGGATTTATATCATATTCCTTATGAAATTTTAGACATATTATTATAGTGTCTTATCATATCTTTTGTAGCACAATTTAAAATGCATTCTAAAATGAATATGTAACTTCCTATTTCATTTACAATTGAACTTTTTAATTTTAAATAATTTCAAAAGCAAAAGGAAGCTTTTATAATATAAAAATTATATATGGAAATTCAGAAAAAACTGGATAGCATAACCTAAATTGTCAATAAGAAAAGCAATAAAATGTCCTAAAACCTAACCAATATTCCTAATCTATTTATAACTCATGAAGAGGTTTTACCTTAGCAAACTACTTTCCTTTAGCCAAAGGCACTGGGGGATACAACTTTCAACTGACTCCTAATCCTAATAAGATCCTGTTTTTGTGTAGCCCATCTTCTGATAGGGAGAAATCAACAAAAATTAAAAAGGTAACAAGAGATAGAAATAAGTATAATGGAGAAAAATAAAATGATGAAAATTAAGGGAATCAGAGAGTCCTGGAGTGGAGGTACTGGTCCTTTTAGACATCTAAGTGCAGAATTCAAGAAAGTATATTTGATGTATTAGACATACAGTTGGATATTTAAGAGTCTTGAGTTCTGAATTCCAAATGTAAATGAATTTTGGGGAGTCATGAAATAACCTATCATATTTAAAACCATATTAAAGCCAAGAGACTGGATGAGTTCATTAAAAATTAGGCAGATTGAGGAGGAAATTTCTAAAGATCATGCTCTGAGATACTTCAGCATCTTTAAGAAGTCAGGTGTTAAAAATGTTGAAAGGTTAAAGATAGCAGCAAATTCTTTGATATTCCTCTCAATGAGTGATGGGTCTATTTCCTCTCCCTTTAAATTTGTGCCTGCTTTGACCAATAAAGTACATAGCAGGAGTGACATGATACCAGTTCTAGGTCTAGGTTGCAAAGTACTAGCACCTTTTGTCTTGATCTCTTGGAGCCCAAACCTCCAAGAATGAGGTCCAGTTCCCCTGGTGGAGAGACCACTTGGAGAGGAAACTTGCTGAGCTTGGTCTTTCAGCTATCCTCACAGAGGCAACATATATGAATGAAGTCACCTAGAAAAGTTTTAGACTAGATCAGCCACTAGTTGAAAGTTACCAAGTGACCCCAGTCAATTCCACATAGAGTACAAGAATCTCCCTAGCCCAAAGTCCAAGTCCAAAAAAATTGTGTGGTATAGGAAAGTTCTGGATAATATCTTAGGAAACAGGAATAAGGATGAACCAGAAAGAGAAGAGAGAGAGAGAGAGAGAGAGAGAATGAGGGGCTAGTAAGATAAAAGAAAAGTGAGATGGATGACTCCTAAAAGTCAAGTGAAGAGAGGACTCAAGAAGGAGGATGTGATTGTATCAGATACTGCTTGAGTAGGATGGAAACAGATTTGACTGTTGTGTTGAATAACGTTGAGGCCACTGGTGACTCTGACAAGAGAGCTATTTCAGTAGAACGTTGGGGACAAATTCCTGCTTGAAAGGGATTCAAGGAAGAATGGTAGAAAAGAAATTGGAGGCAGAGAGCATGGAAAACATTTTGAGTAGTCTTGTTTAAAGGAGGCCAGTGAAATGGTGTAGTTAGAAGGCTTTGAGGGGTCAGGGAAGTTATTTTTGTAAGATCATGTAAATTGAGTAATAGTCCTCTGCTGCTGTGAATGATCCACCAGGGAGGGGAAAATTAAGGATGAAGCAGGATGAGACAATCGGGGAAGTATTGTCCTTTATTTCATGAGATGAACAAATCTAAACGCACAAATGTAGGGGTACTGCTATTATAAGAGCACAAACATGTTCATACCATTATGACAAAAGGCTAAAAGCAGAGCCCAGTAATCTCAACAACATAGTGGTGGGTTCATATATTTCTTTTTGAAATTGGTCATCCTGGCACAAGACTAAAGCCATAGATCAGTGGGTTGAATAATTTGGTTCTAGGCACTTGCAAGAATGCTATATTTAACAAAGATGATACAGGAAAAAAAAAGAGAGAGAGAGAGAGAAAGGATTCTTTAATAAATTGTGAGACTACTTAGCAGAATGGTAATATTCTGTTGAGTTCTAACACTTGCAATCTTTACTGAAATAAATTCCAAGTGCACTTAAAAGTTAAATAGCTTAAAATCATATATATATATATATATATATATATATATATATATATAAGCTAACCTAACAGAGAATTTAATATTTACCAGATCTCTCGATGGAAACAATTTTCATAAGTTATAAGTAATACAGTTTAAATTTAAAATGCAGCACAAAATGCCATATTTACTATGAATATACTCTGTCTGCAGTTGTTCAAATATAGAATTTCCAATAACTAGATTTCTTTAGCATTCATGACGCCTGTCCCTAATTTTCTGGCTCACAGATCTATGAAATGTTTGAACCAAACAAGATTTACTCTTCCCAAAATTAACCTTATCCAGGAACTGACTTTTTTCCCCCTCTGCTCTCTGTAACAGAGATGGGAGGGATTATGCAGATTATCCTAAATCTGAGGTCTAGATAGAAGAAAAAAAGGGAGAAGGGACCCACTCCTTGGAAATATCTCACCCACAAGACAAAAAGCACTGATCCTTTACACTTTGGGATCTATGCACTTCACCCCAACCTTACTCTTCCTAAATATATGAGGTTTTGTCATTAAAAAAGAGGTCTTTCATGCAGTCAGCACTGCCTAAAGGAAAAAGAAAAGTGAATACATAGAACTGATATTTGTTTTGGACTGATGGGATTATGGCTAAAGTTTCTATTTTTATACTTTACCTACCGTTGTGATAGCCTTTAAACATTTAAAAATCCAATATAAAAAATTGAGAATCATTTCATTAGCACAAAGCCCTCAAGATTGCACACATTAATGATTATAGCTCTGAGTTAAATTTTATTCTCCCCAGTGTGTTTATTCCTACTATACATTTCTATATTAATGTTTCATTTACATTTTGATTGCCATTGATTTTGATTTACCTGGAGTCAGATCAAGATTGAATCCTGGGTTCCATTGCACATTAATTGTGTGTACTCATCTGGTAAAATGGAAATAACTCTTCCAACAAACTTGGGAGGATGAAATGAGATAATGTAATGAAAGTGTTTTATGAAGTGTAAAGCACCATGAAATATGTCCTTTGGTTATTTTTATACTAAAATATTAGCCAAGAGAAAGTTAGATTCCATTTATAATCCAAGTCTATTAACCTTTTTTAAGAGCAAGACCTAATTTGGGACTCTTGTCCCAAAGGCAAATGTAAGAATGAGAAATGATTAGAGTGAAATCAAGCATATTTAAAATTTAAGTTTTTCAATAGAATTTTTGATAGAATAATTAAAATTAGTGAGACCCCAGAGCTTTCCAAAAGAAGATGAAAAGGTAGTATCCTATTTATATAGAAATGATGCAAAAGTAAAACAGATATATAACAATTGCTATTTCCAAATTACCTTATCTCTAATAAACGAAAGCCAAATATTTCATTGGCTAAATTTAAAAACTACTACTTTCAAAATAATTTCAAACATTTATGTATATGTATTACTGTGCATAATTTTAAGGTACTGTAATCCAATATTTGAGTTTTTATTAGATCTTAAGGTTTAATATTTAAAATATAATACTCAGTATACAATGAAACTGTAAAAATTGGGAAATTTTATATATTGTAGTTTCACTTATCAACTCTTTTACATGTTGCTACACCTATTGAGTTTTTTCCTTTAAGAACATTATAAAGAATTTCTCTCCCCAAAATGTGAAACTATGGAATAACACTTAACAGAATTTCCTTTTCTAGAAGAGCTGTGAAAATAAATAAATTTCCCAAGGAAAAATCACAGTGTGATTTAGCACTCAGACACATTAACGTGCCCACCACAACAACATTTGCCAATTTTAAGATGCTTTTATTTAGGAGTACAACTTTGTCCTCAGTTTACCTTTTTTTTTTTTTTTTTTAACCAGTCCCACATAATATATACTGAAAACTGCTAGGAGTTTATACTCAGAAAGCATGATATAAATCTAGATCCAAGCCAATATTTTGGCAGCAATAAATTTGTATCAACATGAAGATTCAATAAGAAGAATAAATCAAGACCCAGTAATATTGAACATATCATGCATAGTACATCAACTATGCATATATGACCGACCCCTGAGAAAAGAAGCAGAATCAGAACACTTTTCTGGAAAAAGCACAATCATGAGATTATAGACTTAAAAGACATCATGACAAAAGAGAGAATCACTTCTTATGATGAACAAATTGGATTCTAAAAAGTTATTCTTAATTCCATTTTATTTTTAAAGATTTTATTTATTTATTTGACAGAGACAGATCACAAGTAGGCAGAGAGGCAGGCAGAGAGAGAGGGGAGGAAGCAGGCTCCCTGCTGAGCAGAGAGCCCGATGCAGGACTCGATCCCAGGACCCTGAGATCATGACCTGAGCCGAAGGCAGCGGCTTAACCCACTGAGCCACCCAGGCGCCCTTCTTAATTCCATTTAACTCCAAATTGACACTGTAAGACTGAGGTCTTCTCTGGTACACAGCAAGGAAATCTTGTTTTGTCAAACAATTGAAAAATAGAAACAGGTTCATACTGGTGAAAGGAAACAAAGCGGGAGACAGAACAACAGATTTTGAGTATGTGTCATTTGAGAAGAAAAGGCATAATGGCTTTATGGTATCCAGTTTGCTTGTTAACCACCAGTTTAATCAGGGGTCAGCAGAGGATGACCTGTGGGCCAGGGCCAGTCTAGTCCAAAGTCTATTTTCAGTAAATAAAGTTTTATTGGAACAAAGTCATGTTATCTGTAGTTGCTTCTGCTATACAATGGTGTCCCACAAAGGGTAAAATATTTACTATCTGACCCTTGGCAAACAAAGTCTACTGAGCCCTGAACTAGAGTCAAAGCATCATGATGTACACAGAAATAGTATTCATTCTATTTACGAATAGAGTGCCGATACTGCAAGCTTCCTTTTGAGTATCTCCATCATAATCTGAAAGATAAAGCGAGCATGAGTCTGTGTGTTCCTCAGGATCACCATATGAGGTAGATACTAGTTCCGCTTTTTTCCACCATGGAAACTGAACCACTGAGGTTTAAGTAATTTGCCAAAGGTAACATAGTCGGTAAATGGCAGAGCCAAACTTCAAACTAGCTTCAGAGTCTATGTTCTTGGTCCTTGTCCTATATTGCATATTATTCTCCTTTTACATGAAAGAAAAATGAGGTTCAAGGAAATTAAATATGTTGTTCAGCAGCAAGGGACATTGAGTACCAAGTAGTAAAGCCAGACTTCCAAATCCAAAGCCAACACACCTTTCATTTTTCCACATAATGATCCCACTAGATTATCCCTAAGGAGATAAAGAATTGGAAAGGTTTAGGGAAAAACAATAATCATGGTAGGGTTGGAAAAATATACCTATGAGAAAAGATCATTTGGTACTAAGAAACAAAAGATGTGGTTTATATTAAAATAGTAGGCAAGAGTGACATGGCCTCTATAACTAAGGATGCAATGAATAGAATACAACAATTTTTTTAAAAACATAGCCTGTAATTTAACACAAGGCAAATATACAATCTAATGAGTACCTCTGAAACTGTAAATAGGATTATGTCAAAATAAAATGATGACAAATCAGCAAACAAAAACAAAGCACAAATGAGATTTTATAGATATAATCCAGAAGGAAGGACTGGAATTATAATATTTGCCTATGAAAAGACAGGCAAAATGATAAGATTTTTGGTAAGAACATAAGTGACATAATTGTGTGAACAAATTAGTTTTCCCAGTGACAGAGATTTATACGGTACTTACTTAATACAGAAGATCAAAATGTCCCAGAGGCAAGATACAGTAGTGATAGAGACTTCACATATGGGAATATCTATTAAAGTCCAAATCATGCTAAAAGAGAATTCACTTTTGCAAGCCTTTGTTATATAGGATACTGTTTATACAACCAACATTCACCATATGTCAAACCTTGCCTTTAATTTACTTGTAGAGATACATTCCTTAGCCATTAGTAAAAATACTACAAAAAAGTCAGAGGAAAGATTTACATGACCCCATGGCAAAATTTTGCACAGACTACTAAATAACAGAATCGGTAGTTGGATAAAAAATGCTACTCAGTGGAAATGGAATTGCCTTAGCTCACAGTCTTGGTTAACTCGGTGCTGGCCTCTATTACAAGTACTTTTACAGACATTTACTTATTTAATCCTCATTAATATTTGTGTTTGTTTATTGCAATTTACATTCTAATGCTTGATCATTGCAACTATGTCCACTCTGGCTACCATAGACAAGAAACTGCCCACTGCTTACAAATGCACTGAGTTTCTAATTTCAAGAGATGAAACTACTCTGGGATCTATGATAAGGTTTTAGTAACCTTCTTAATACTAAAGGGGACTGGGGATGGGATTTTTTTCACCAGTTGAAAATGGACACGATATAACATGTATACTGTCAGACACTATAGTCCAATAGGTAAGTCCCTGGGTTGAAAGTTAGGACTTTGAATGCTGTTATCATCTTTGAATCAGAGTTGCATCACATCTAAGTGAACACATAGTGGACAGGAACAATTTAACATTTTATTAATGGTCAGTTTGATTGGCCCCACAGTTAATCTTATGGGTTGGGCAGAAATACAGCTGGGGAATATGGATTTATAATCTATGGTAAAAAACCACTCCCAGTTTGGAGCAGCGTAACACAACAAGGATTTGCTTCTCTCTCATGTCATGCTGAGCAAGTAGTTTTCCTCCACTTTTTACAAGGCAGAGATCTCCTTCTTTCCATCTTGCTACTCTGCTATTTGAAATCCTTTGCTCACTGCTTTGCAGATGACAGAGATCATTGAAAACTTACCCTATTTCACTTAACTCCCTCAGACTGGAAGTGGCAATCATCTCCTCCTGGGTTAATGTCAGGCTTTTGTCACATGACTCCAACCTCACTACAGGGGATGCTAGAAAATGTTGGAGAGCATGTGAGTTACTTGCTAAGCATTAATGATCTCTTCCAGAAGAGGTGAATGACCATGGGCAAAATAGGAGCACACGTTAGATTCAAGACCATAACTCAGGCCTTCTAGCTACCAGTTCCGTGTTCCCGCCAGATAGTATTTGGGGTTAACAAACCAATGTCCTCAAAGCCTTTGAAATTAGCAAAGGAACAATTATTTCTCATTATAAAAGCTTGCATTTTTCTGTGATTTCTTAAAGAGAAAAATAAAGTTTCTTTAGCCAATACAGAAACAGATAGCCTTAATTAGCTTTCTAGGGAGGTTAACAAAACCAGCCTATATTTCACTTGTCCATTATTCAGAAGCTCTATTCCAAAACCTGTTGTACTAATGTTCTTGTTGAAAAGATTTTATCAAAGGCAAAATCCAGACTATATCTTTTTTTTTTTTTTAATATATATTCCATCCTCTCCAAGTGAGAGTCTTAGAGCTGGGAATCTTGTGTGAGAGGGATAGACTAATGCTGAGCTACCAAGTACAAAGATTTCTCAAAGGTATTTGAGAAAAGGCTTGTGAAGCTTTGTAGGCTAAGATGTTTGATTTTTAAGAACCTCTTTTTAAAAATCAGGATGAAGGAATAAATCCCATTGTTTTTGGTGGTTGCCTGCTTCCTCTCAAGCATTCTTGGCTTTCGTGGTTGGTATCAGAAGCCAGAGAAGAAATTTAGTCCACTGGACATTTTAAGAAACTGTGGTTATCCAAAATCTGGGTTCTAATGAAATCCTGAGTTGATCCCGTGGCTTGGCCAAAATTTTCCTTTTTTTTTTTTTTTTTTTTTTTTTTTGACTAAGCTTTTTCTGTAACTCCAACCCAGAAATAAAAGAAGAAAAAGAAGACAGGAAGATAGTATGCTCTTGCTTTTCAATTCACTCTACTGGTATGTTGGGAGGATCTTTCTGCCTTTAGAAAACCCAGGGTCTGCATCCTGTCATTAATCCAGCCAGGAAAATAAATGGTAAGAGCATACCTGTGGTGAATAGCATCAACACCTATTCCATTTCCCCCAGTTAGTCACTAGTGTATTTTCTTTCCCTTGATGATCACAGCAACTCTTGAGCGTGGTAGGCAAGTAGTTGATGATACAACAGTGAAAATGTTGGTCACTACCTTCTTGTTTCTTTTCTTTCAAGACAAGGAAATTCAATACAAATTGAGCCTTTCATGTTCAAGTTGATATTTCTCAATATGTGAAATGAAATAGTTATATCAATCTAGCTTCTGTGGGACATGCTAAAATCTATCATATGTGTTCATTTTCTAAATAAAATGTTTCCATCTTTATTGAAAGAAGTACCATCACTTACTTTTACTAATCTGAGATTGATTCCATATCAATAACTTTAGGATGTCCTGCTAATGAGAAGTTGAACTGATGAACCTTTCATTGCATTACATTATACTTGTTTACGTGCCTTTCTATTTAACAAGACTAATTAAAAAAAAAAAGATTGAATTTAAAGTCAAAGCCCATATCTAATTTATCTTTGAATTTCTTGTCCCAAGAACCCTGAGGTCTTAACAAATATCTGGAAAATAAAACAAGAGGCCCTCAATATTCTTTAATGGATTAATTTGTAGTTCTTGGCCTATAGAGAAAATAATATCTATTCACTTAGAAGTAGCAGTAAAATATTAAATAAATATGTTACCAGCTTAATTAGTTTTACTTCCTTCAAGACAAATTTAAAAGTTACTAGGTTAAAAATAATTACAAAATTGACATGATATCACACTAGAAATATAAATCATGTGTAATTCTAGGCTAGCCAAACTAAACTAAACTAATAGAATGTTCAAGATGGAAAGAAGCATTGAGAGCTTCTAGTTCTTTCCATTTGAGGAAAGTAAAACCTAGAAAGGAGATGAATCCAAAAACAGAATATAAATTCATGGCAAAATGTGGGCAGTCTGAATATGAAATCAGTGCTTTTTTCCCCGTTCTATTTATTTAAATATAATAAAATATTTAAAGACTTTATTCATATGCATGCCAGATGTCATTAATTTTAATTTATGTCACCACATAAGGTATTAATAAACAACTCAACGAAAATATTTGAGGAGGCTGTTGATTTTCAAATCTTGGAATGCAATACTTCAAGAGTTCAATTTTTTAAAAAAACTTGTATATATGAAATATTTCCTTGTTAGAATTTCAGAATTGGAAGACTCTTATTCAAGAGGTGAGCTGCTCTGGGCATAAATGCTAAATTTATTTATAAATGCTAATCTGCTCTTGGTAATAAGTGCTAACTTCTCTTACACTTTTGAACAAATTTATTTGCAAATTCTAAATTCTATAGACATTGTTTATGAGCAGAATACTCATATAATCATTAATTTCACCATTTGATGCTGAGAGCATTAAAGAACATTATGATAACATCTCTAGGTTCATATGTCCAATTTTAATACATGTGTCCTAAATTTATAACTGCAGTATTTTTGGCATAACCTTAAACAGATGGTGGGGTATTTGGTGATGCCTCTAGGGGAGAACTATTATTATGTTAAGGCGGGGAATCATGAATGCAAAGAGAAATTTACACCAATAGCACCACTTTTGAGTTTGTTTTGTATTTGTCTTTATTGCCCCACACAGAATTTTTAAACATAAAATTTTAGGAGACCAAGGGACTTTGTTCAGGATGAAATAACTATTTGGAAAGTAAAATAACTCACACCTGAGATTTTTCTCTGAGGCCTAAGGACCACACTTCTCTTTTTTATAGCAAAAATACAGTTACAACCTCAGGGTGTGCTGTTCCTTCTCCTGTCTCAAACGAATAGTATACATTAATTTTAACGAATATCCAGAGATATTACACTTGCAGATTATTTTCTAGGTAATAAAAGACTTACAATTTAAGTAAACAGTCCCATTTAGACACAATCTATGACCATGTAATATTGAAATAAAGTCCTTTATAAAGTACATGAATTAAAATATTCCCTAAGCTCACTAGAATAGCTGCTTATTTTTAAATCAAATTGCTTTCCACAATATGCAGTTAAGTATAAAAGGTTGTTACAGTTATATAATTAAATATACTTTGTTATTGCTTTGGAAGCATATGGGGTGATTTTCATTTTGCCATCTGAGAATTTAAGATGATCAATATTCAAAAACATAACATGAAACAGTTCAATATACAAATATCTCACTCTACGCATCCCAATTACAAAATCTTCTGAAATTATCTTTGAGTTGGTATTTGTTCCAGTAAAAAAGAAAAAAAATTACACTCTTCCACACAAAAGAATTATTTTCTAACTTGAGAAACCCACATTTTTCATGAAAGTCACTGGCTTGTCTCAAGGTTTAATTGAAACCAAATGAAGTCTAGTAAAACTAATCAAAACCAAACAAACCCTTGGGCTACATGAAGGACTTACAGCTAGCAGGTTTCACCTCGAGTTACAGTTCTTCAAGACTTAGTTAGAGCACTCTAAAATCAAATTTAAAATGTTGCCATACCATGTGAACTAGACATAAAATATTCTCCCAGGAGTTCCATGAATGGTTAAATTACAAATGAAACCTTTTGACCTACAGAATTACACTATGACCATCAAGAAAGGCAGAAAATGCTGAATCAATTCATAGAAAGTAATTGATGGTAAAGAATTAACCTAAGACATTAAAGCTTATCTCATGTGCTACATTTATATCACTGATTAAACAGAAATTTCAGGAAATCTCCCAAATGTCAATACATAATTTGCATAAACCATTCTACAGGAGCTGAAATCTCTAAAGTAATGCAAGGGAGAAACTGAAAGCAGTAAAAATTAGGGGGAAAAACAAATCTAGGGATCCTGGGTGGAGTACCAGATCTGAAGCTGAAAAGTCATGTGATTTTCAGCTCTTCACACCTGAGTTTTCTTGCTACAAAATGAGAGTAATAATTTCAACTCTTAACATACACTATTTTCCGATGCAGTCATGTCAGAATGATGCAAATGGAAGTTATTCTGAAAGCATAAAGCAGATATCAGCAAACATCTGGAAGGTACGGGACAGAAAAGATGATTGCTTGCAAATTACTACTTCACGAATAAGTATGCCTCTTTGCGTTTGAAGCTATACCAAGACCTGATAGAGAAGGAATGACCTCAGCTGTGCTATATAAGAATACACAGATTTTGATGTGTCTTACTTCATATTAAACCATATGAAATTAATTGTTTCTTTAAAGAATGCATGTCTTAAGTGAATACCTATTCAATGTTTCAGCAGGCAGAATACTGAGTAGTATGACCATATGCTGAATAGAATACAAATGCCATATATAAAAGTGATTTAAAATATTTGGGATTACAATACTGAAGGTCCAAAGACCATTTTTTATTCTATGTACTTTGGTTCCTTCCAAGTCACTTTTTAAAGTTATGGAGTGTGAAAAAAGCAAATAGACATAAAATAGAACAGAACTGTCGTAAGGGAAAATTTCCTGTGAGACAGTTAGATAACCTGCATTTCTTGCAAAGAAAAAGAGCAAAGAAATACAATTGAGACATATTGTTATACCAATAACTTGGTGTTGTGCTTAATTGAACTTTCAATTATATATTTTTGTTTATAATTTTAAACGACTGATAATCTAAATAATTTGATAACATATCTGATCACTTTCTTATATTAGTGAGTTAGTATTTAGTAATTTGATTTTTAGTAACTTAGAATATTGCTATTGGCCAATTTTCACTATGTGTACCTTGTGGCAAAACTGATTTTTAACAGTTACCTTTCAATTTCTAATAACTTACATAAATTTAAAATTATTAAACAGTATCTCCAATAATGTACCTGACAAACCCAATGTGCTTATTTAAATGTGCTCTGCCTTTATGGTAAGCATTAACCAAGAGAAACAGAAAGCTAAAAACTCTAAATATTTACCTGGGAATAATAACATAAGACTTATCCTTTTACATGTGTGCAGAATACTGAATTACTCACCAGCTTCATTTGATCTTAAATGAGCATATTTCATAAGTTAATGTCTTCCATAAATTCATTATCATCAGTGGAACAGGGCTTATTCTCTAATGTGTATGGGGACAAAGGACAATGGTAACATACTCTACCTTCTTTACACCAATGACCACTTCTATAGATGTGAAATTGCACAGAAACCAAAGAATACCTAGAACTTCTGCTTCAACTAAAGATGTACTAGTTGAGAACGAAAAATAGCTAAGTAAACTATTAAAAAGAAAGCTTCTTTAATGTATCAAAAAGTTAGAAATTCATGAAGCATTACTGGGCTGAGATCCAGGGAAAGGATGGGAACTCATAAAACCAAACCCAGCATTCAAGGCTACTTTTGTACTGGAGCTACTTTAGCTACTTAGCAGTCTTGCAGAGATCAAATATGAAACCTGGAGTGCAAGGTTCTAAAAGGTTTGGGCTATATTGGGCTTAGAAGCATTCCCTGTATCAGATTGCAACCCCAAAGGGCTGCTCCCTAGGAGTACAGGTGAACCAGAAAGAAACCAGTCATTAAAAATACCTACAGCTCAACAGCACATTATCAAGAACCCATAAAAAGTTAAGTCTTGGGTTGGATGAGGGAATCTAGGATTTCTTGCACCTCTAGACATATAGCAAAAGTAAACCAAAATTCTCTGTGTAGAAAGGTAATAGTATACTGGGCTTTGAAACTTTTCCACAATGTTTTTTTCAAATACAATATCTAGTGTACAAAGATAACTAGGCACCCAAAAGAAAGATATCATTTTCAAATCCAGTGGAAACAGACCCATGGAGACTTTACATATTGGAATTACTAGATTCTGATTGTAAAATAACCATATTAAGAATTTCCAAGAAGATAAAAGCCAAGCTGGAAAAATCCAACAGAGTATTCTTAAGTGATGACAAATATTTGCAAAAGAGCTAAATAGAATATATAGAACTGAAAAGCATAATAACCAAAATAAGAAACTTAATGGATTTAAGAAGAAATTAGACCCAACTGAAGAAACTACTTGTGAACTGGAAGACAAGTAAGAAGAAACCATCAAGAATAAAGTAGAGAGAAACAAAAAGATTAAATTATTGGAGTGAAGATATTATACTTAGGGATACAATAAGAAAATGTAACATTTAATCAAAATTTCACAAAGAAAGAGAATGAAGGCATAAACAATATTTGAAGAAACATTGGCTGAGAATTTTCCAGAATTGAAAATGTGAGTATACCAATTCAAAAATGGAATGAAACCCAAGCAGGATAAAAAACAGACACATCATGGTAGAACTCGTAAAACCATAAAGAAAAAATCAGAGAGAGAGAGAGAGAGAGAGAAGGAGAATGAGAGAGAAAAGATAAATTACTTTCCAAGGATTAATGGCTAACTTCTTAACTGGAAGCCAGAAAACATTAAAATGTTTTTCTTTAATGTACGGAAGTGAAAGAAGTTTTAACTGAAGATTTTATATCTAATAAAAATAATTTTAAGAATGAGAGTGAAAGGGGTATTTTAAACAAAAACTAAGAGACTTCACCACCAACCATCTATATTCTGAAGGATATAATTCAGTCATAAGGAAAATAACTCCAAATGAAAGCTCAGAGAGGCAAGGAGGGAGAAAGCACAAGGAAAAGTATGGAAATGCGAATAATTCTTCTTTTTTAAGTTAGATTTTGTTAGTTAACATAGAGTGCAAAAGTGGTTTCATAAGTAAAATTCAGTATTCTTCACCTGCATACAACATCCAGTATTCATCACCACAAGCACCTTCTTTAATGCCCATTGCCCCTCTAGTCCATCCCCCACCCTCTTCCCTCCATCAACCTTCAGTGTGTTCTCTATCCATAAGGATCACTTATGGCTTATTTTCTTCTCTCCTTTTTTTCTTCTTTTCCCCTTTCCCATATGTTCTTCCGCTTTCTTTCTTAAATTTGGAAATGTGGATTAAACACTGACCTCATAAAACACTGACCCTAATTAAACACTGACCCCATAAAACAATAATAAAGGTGTTATGTAAAACTGAAGATTGATAAACTTGATTGCATTAAAATTAAGAATTTTAAATTAAGAAACATTTGTCAAGACATCTTTAGGAAAGTAAAAAGGCAAGACTGCAAGAAGGCATCAGATGAGTTTGTAATTGATATAACTGACAGGGTTCATCTGTGGAATATATAGTGAATTGTAACAAATCCATAAACAAAAGTCAGGCAACTAATTTTGTGAAAAGGAGAGGGGACTTGAATAGGCAATTTAAAAAACAGGATATTCAGATATTTGCTAAGCATACTGAAAGCATATCTAACTTCACTAATAATGGGGAAATTTCTAATTAAAAACACAATGAGATACTACACCCACCAACACAACACGGTGGTTAGGATGTAAAGCGTATGAGTCTCATACACAAATAGTTGGGTATCACTTAATAAAGAGGAAGATGATGAATAGCACTCCAATCTTACTCCTAGATAAATATCCCCCAAATTATATGCATGTATGGAACAAGAGTCTTCTGTAAGAATGCTTATGCCATTATTTTAAATATACAGAAGCTAAAATATGCATGAATAGTGTAATTAACATTCATTGTTGTACCTAACAGCCATGGAAATGAATTAACTATGGCTACCCACAGGAATATAGATGAATCTCATAAACATAACATGGAAGAAAATAGGCCAGGCACAAAAAAAACCTTGAAAAACAGACAAAATTAACTTTTGGTGTTAGGAGTCAGGATAATGGTTACTACTGGGGATAGGGTGGGGACAGAAATAATGACTGATGGGGACCTAGGAGATCTTCTGGCTTCTGTCTTTTTATCTGCTGTTTTTTTGTGTTTTGTTTTTGTTTTTGTTTCTTAAGACTTATTTATTTATTTTAGAGAGAGAGAGCAAGTGCCTAGGGTTGGGAGGAAGGGTAAAAGGGGAGGGAGCTGGACAAGCAAACTCCGCACTGAGCAGCAGACCCAAATGCTGGCCCATTACAGGACCCTGAGATCATGACCTAAGCCAAACCAAAAGTTTCACGCTGAACGGACTGAGCCCCCCAGGTGCTCCTTTCTCTGAGTTTTTGGTTTGTTTGTTTACATAAGTGATGATTACAAGGTATGTTCATTTTATGATCGTTCATTGACTTACACATTAATGATGTGTTTTTCTGTACGTGTTTTATTTCATTAGTCAGTAAACATCATACACACACACACAACCATGAAGATACCATGGTTATATAAAATTAAAATGTTAAAATGCATGGCAGCAATAACTCAAAAAATAGTCCAGAACTTTTTGTCCTTATTGGTGAGTTCTAACAAATACTTAAGGAATATATATTTCCAATATTGTATAAATTCTTCTGGAAATTAGACAAAAAGTATATTCTACATCTTATTTTTATGCCTAGAATACCATGATATAAAACTAGAAAAAGAAAATGTGAAAATAAAATTTATGTTGCTCTCATTCATGAGTATAGACATAAAAATTCAAAGCAAAGAGGGAATATATAATGTGCAAAATATACCATGACCAAGTTAGGTCTATCCAAGGTGTATAATGCTGGTTTACACCAGAAAATCAAAATTTCCATAAACATGATACTTAATGCTAAATCTAGAACAATAAGGGAAAGACAGACGTTATTCTTATTCAACATGTCAGTATGGACAACTGCGGTCATTTGTAGATGACAAATATTTTTTAATACCAAAAATGGAAATAATCTGTAAATTGATGGAATTAATGAGTTTAGCAAGGTTATTCTCTACAAAATCAGTATACCAAAATCTTTCGGTTTTAGCTATCAGTCATTAAAAAATATTTTTATAAGGTACAAGTTAAGATAGCTTCAAAAATATTAGGCAACAAGGAATAAACCTAAGAGAAGATATTCTTCCATTTGCTCCATAGTAATTCTATGGAGCAAATGATAAAACTTTACTGAGAGAAATGAAAGATCTACATAAATGAAGAGCAATATTACATTCATGACTTAGAAGACTCATAAATAAGTCAACTCATCCCTAATTGATTTATAAATTCAATGTATTACCAACCAAAATCACAACAGAATGCTGATTCTAAAATGGAAATGGAAATTTAAAAGGTCACGAATAGATAAACACTCTTATATGAAAATAAAACATAGGAGGCTTGTTCAACTAATACTAAAACTTACCATAAAGTACATTAATATTTAGACATTGTGATATTAGTACAGCAAATAACACAAAGATGAACAGGAAAAGACTAAAGATTCTGTCAACAGACCACTATATACACAGAACTTTTATTTAGCTGTCCCACATAATAATAGGAGAGGAACATTTTCTCAAAGTACATTACTGGGACAATTTTTAATACTTAAACTAATACTTTGGAGATTTTTTTGTTTCCTAATAAAGATAGTCCTTATAGAATCTTCTTAGCAAATTCTTATATTTCAATATACTCAGTTTCCTAAAAAGGCTCTTTCACTGTGCCTTTATACTTAGGTAAATACCTCAACCTATAATGCTGTCAACAAAAATTCATTATTTTATTTTCAAAGGATAGAAAGTTTGGAAAAATATGATGATGCTATCTGGTATATATTGTTGCTATAAAAGTATTTATTGTTAAAAAGATACTCTATAGGTACAGCCTTAAAATTGTTCAATAACTATAAAACTTTTTCAAAAATGATTTTTTTTACCCACTGCTTATATTCATATAAAAAAAAATACATTTAAAAACTACTTTTTTCTAATACCTAGTGGCCATTATAAGGCAATCTGAAATAATGCTTCACAGTTACTAAAAAAAAAAAAATTCAATATTTTAATGAAATTTTATAATGAAATTCCTTTAAATTATTAATGGTATTATTAGTTTTTATTAAGGATAAAATATACTAAGCATGAAAGTGGGCATGTAGGTGTTAGATACATTTTGAAGAAATATATTTTCATTATATTATTATTAAATTGCACATTTGCTGACTCAGAAATTAGCAGTTTCAGGGGCGCCTGGGTGGTGGGTTGGAACCTCTGCCTTCAGCTCAGGTCATGATCCCAGGGTCCTGAGATCGAGCCCCACATTGGGCTCTCTGCTCAGCAGGGAGCCTGCTTTCCCACCTCTCTCTCTATCTGCCTCTCTGCCTACTTGTGATCTCCGTCTGTCAAATAAATAAATAAAATCTTAAAAAAAAAAAAGAAATTAGCAGTTTCAAATGGAATATATATATGCAATTTTAAAATATAAAATATACATTTGTATACTCTATATAAATATTACATATATACAAATTTTAATTTCAGAATTATCAATCTTTTTCTCTAAAATAAGTTATCATATCCAAATGTTAAAAATTTAGTAAACCTTGCAAACTCACCAGGGAAGAAAACTTCTCTCTCATTTTGTATGAACTAAAACAGAATGTGGACTTTTACTTTGTAGTATACACATTTCTATATTTTTAATTCTTTAGACAAATTTTGCTTTTCTATTTCTAAATACAAAATGTATTGATTTATAAATAATATAAAATTGCTTGCTTATAAGTGTTATTTTTATGTATTTATTAATTAAAATATATTGATATAATTACATAACAAGATAATAATTCTACTGAAAAATATTGGAAATTTGTAAGTCAGATATTATTTGAATTATAACAAAAAATTTGCTAAGAAGTCGTTGATATTAAAAGTGCTCACTCCAAATAAAATGCCCTACTTTTAGGAAAGAAATACTGTTAGAGCTACAGAATTAGCACAGAAATCTGCTTCTAATTAAAAGAACTGTGGGAGAACCCAGCTGTATTTGGGACTTGGCAAATGTATTAAACTTTGCTCCAAATGCTTTGGTTTCAGTAAAGCTTACAAAGTATTTTTTCATGTCTTTTCCTCCTTAACTTTAAAACACATGTACAGAGCATGGATCTGCAACATCTTTTTCCCTTCAGTTTCAAAGATTATAAAAAAGTTTTAATATTCAATGCCCTTAATATTTTTATCTCTCAAATACACAAATGGTGAAAAAGAATATTCATGAGGTCACCTGTATAAATCATAGGATTTATATCCTGGTTGCTAGAGTGTTTAAAAAATTATTCACTTTTGACTGGAACCAAGAAACTAGGTTTTGCCAAAGGCTGATGGCACTCAGGCTTGGAGTGGTTTGGATTTTGTTGGAAATATAAAAGTCAAGCAAGCAAGGGGGTTGTTTCAGGATAGTTTTAAAGTTCCCACAACTGCTTCTTATGACCAGTGCACCAACACTTCAAAAACTAGGGTTCTAAAGCAACTCTGTTATGGGGAGAAAATTTTCTAGGGACATTAAGTCAAATTTAGAAAATGCAAACATTACAAAGGAGTTTTGAATTAGGAATGAATAGAATGAATATGTATAGAAAACCAATGACATTAGTCTAGAGGATATTAAAAAAAATGATAGCATGATAGCTATCTTCAGAGGTTATGTGGTCTATTTCACTCTTAAAATAGATCAGTATGCTTTTCTTTCATTAGCTCACTCAGTAACAGTTCTTCCATGTTCAGTCCTTAGTCTCAGAAAGTTCTAGAAAAACAGCATGAAAAGAAAATTACAAATGAACATCAGAGTACAAATGGTCAACACTTCCTAGATTTAAAAGACCATCAATAAGAGGAAGTGATGTATTTTCTTCCTTGAGATAGGTAGAGGATTTAAATAATATAATTAGCACCAACTCACAGTGTGCCAGGCACAATTCAAAACCATTTCACACATTAATGTATTGAATCCTTTCAACAACTCTATGAGATTAAATACTACTATCATTAACATTTACACACATTTTACACACAAGTGAGACATAAAGAAATTAAGTGAAAATTAAATAGGTTTTATAGCTATTGCACTGCATATCTAGGATTCAAACCCAAGCAGGAATCCTTGACAAATAGTATATTTAACAGTGTGGTGGCATTCCATGATATCGGGGAGCATAACAAAATAGACATAGTTGAAATGCTAAGATTTTCACTTATTAAACACTGGGACCTCCAGGATATAATCTATCGTAACTTTGGTTTTCTCACATGGATAATACCAACAAGGGCATAGAACTATTCAAATTCTAAGAAGATATAAGTTCCTGGCACATTTTAAGTACACAGTACATGGCAATTCCCACTGATACAAATTTTTCACCGGCTTATGACTCACAGTTCAGTTTTAAAGGAATGCAGGATTCATGGTTACACCTGGAATAGTGAACATTTTTATCAGCTCTGTCTTTAAAAATTCCATTACAATGTCTATGAGAGAGTTGTTTCAAAGAGAGGAGGGTTGCCCAGGAAAACAAAAGACTGGAGAGGAGAAAGTAGAAGATTTCAATAAAAGAAGGAATCTGCTTTATAAAGAGGGTGGCCAAGTGGTGAAAGAAAACATATAGGAGAAACCTGAAATCTAAATATCTTAAAGGATAAGAAAGCCAAAGCAAGTCAACATGCCTTGTATACCAAGAGCCCCCAAAATACAAGACGCCACAAACCTGAAGACAGAGGGGGTTGAAATAAAAAATAGAAGAACTTGGTTGAATGTCTGTGTGAGAAGAAGTTGGATTCCTAGATGTCCCTTCTATTAATACACAATCAAGTGATGAACTCCCACCAAATTCCTCCAAAAGGATGGAGAATTATTCCACACCAAGACTGAACTAAAACACGTAGAGAACCACACACAGTATAAGGTCTAGTTGCCACTAGAAAGCAGATTAAATAAAATTTTACATGCTGGACAGTGAGACACACAGTCCCTACCCTACCATGACCAAACTCAGTCCTTACTGGGCTTTGACAAAAGTGGCAGCCTTGCTTATACCCCCAAGAAAACAAAGCAAGACAAAACACAAAAAGAAAAAAAAAACTCAAATATAGAGATCCATTTATTTAAACACAGCTAACTCAACAAAATTGATACATCCTTGCCCAATTCTAAATTAAAGTTTAGCTTAACGAATATTGCCCGCTGAAAAGTTGGTAACTCTTCTTTATGTTATGGTAACCATTTGGTAAACGTTAGAAGGAAAACTGTGATCACCGATTCTATAACTTTAGGGGAGTGTTGACAAAACGTTCAAATAGATACCAAATATGGTGAAAAATTTCTGTATCTGTGCTGTTCAATGCAATAGCAATTAGCCATGCGTGACTACTGAGCATTTGAAATGTACTATTACAACTGAAGTACTGAATATTACATTTTTAAAGTTTTTCATTAATTTACAGTTAAACAACTTAGTGGCTACCTCATTGGACAATACAGCTCTAGAGAAAGTCATTGAAAAAGTCAAAATGGTGGGGCACCTGGGTGTGACTCAGCTGGTTAAGCATCTGCCTTTGGCTGAGGTCATGATCCAAGGGTCCTGGTGTGAGTCCTGCAATGGGATCCCTGCTCAGCAGGGAGCCTGCTTCTCCCTCTCCCTGCCCCGTCCCCTGCTTGCACATGCACATGGGCTCTCTCTCTGTCAAATAAATAAATCTTTAAAAAAAAAAAGAAAGAAAGAAAGAAGAGTCAAAATGTTGGCTATCCCTTGCCACTCTAAAAAAGGCCTAAGAGAAATAAACTTAGCAAGACTTACCCCACTTGAAAAAAGAGGATGAAGAGAATAGGGCTTTTCTAAAAATGTGTTTCATTCAGTCTGTTAACTTTAATTTATACTGATGGAAGATAATTCAACTTGGGCCTCACTTACTTTGGAAAAGCTAACCAGTTCTTATATCACAAACAACAGGAGAAAAGAAAGGGTCCCTAAGCATCTGTCAGTCATGTTCCAATGTGTTTTGGGCAAGAAAGATCAATTTTAAAGAGTATCCTTTCTCCCTTATCAAGGTTGTTTTAGAGAACGTCAGAGTGGTTTTCATTACGTTGATCTTTCACATGTTTATTAGATTCCATTTTTACATTCCTTTTTTTCCTCTGAGCTTTTTTTTGGGGTGTTGACTTATTTTCCAGTTTACTGGAAACTTTCGTTTTTTTCCCAATCTACTGTTAAAACTGTTTATTGATATTTTAATGTCATGTCAGATATTGATATTTTAATTTTATTTTTCAACTCTAGAATATCAGTTTGAATATTTTAATAAATAGCAAGTCTGTATTGAAATTCTTTATCTTTGTATTTTATTTCTACTTTTCCTCAGTTGTCATTAACATTTTAATTATAATTAAAGTTACTGCCAATATGTAAATTATCTGTACATCTACTTGGATTATCTCTTCTTTCTCTTTATATTTTCCTTCCCCCTTACATGTTTAGTAATTTTTATGATATGTTGAAAATTGTAAAGAAGGAACCACGGAGGTTCCAAATAATGTTATCTTCCATCAGAAAGGATTTGGCCCTTTCCTTTGTTAGATACATTTAATGAGGGGCTGGTGATCTCAACCAGTTAGGGATTGAAATTTTTCAGGGGTTTTGGTAAGACTCATTTTATCTGTTGGTTAACCCCTGCTTCTAAGGCATGGCCTCCCCAGGTTTTTGACAGAAAGTCTGTCAATTATCCTTTCTTCATCCTTGAAAGACTTGGGAAATCAAGTTCTGCTATTATAGATTTCAAGGTCAGTTCTTCAGCCATTTGACCTTCAAATCCTGACACTTCTATTGAGAGGGAGATTAACTGTGTGTCTGAGTAAATTACCCTCTCTCTTTGGTGATTTTTGTTTTCTTAATCTCCACAAGTCTGCAGGAAATTTCACTCCCCCTTTTTTGACTTAGTTCCTCAACCTCTTGAATAGTCCCAGAACTCAGCTATCTGGTAGAGTTCTCTCAAGTTCAGTTTATCACTCTAGCTTTCCAAGATAAATAAAAGCTTTGTTGATTTCTTTTTTCCCTAATAGTAGCCTTCTGCTTGGACTGAGCTGATTATCTGCCCTCATTCAGAATTAGCCAGTGCCTTAGGAAGTGAAAAGCACCTGATGATCTTCAGATCATTTCAGAATGGCTCTACCCCCTGTGATATCTAGCACTTACTGTTCTATTATACCTTTACAAATACTATTTTTGTAATTTATCTTCCTTTCTCTGATAGCTGTAATGTCAGCTGTGGGTTGGGGCCCACATAGGAATAGTGAATGAACAGGAAATTTCAGACTTAAAATCTACAGTGAGATGAAATTTCTCCTTGTGCTTACTTGCACATGGACTTGACTGAAACTATTACATTTTTATGTAAATTGTCTTTTCAAAGAAAACACAAGGGAGATGTTAAAAAGGCTGTGACTTTTCAACTGTTAAAGCAACCTCAAGGTCTCCAAATCAATGCTAATAGGAAATGGGCTATGAAATCTGTATTTTTCCAAAGAAGGGCATACATTCCAACATTCACTTAAAATATGGCCATGAGGAATAATGAATAAAAACAAACCAAAAAACTTCCCAGATGGAAAGACCTAGGAACCATGAAGGACCATAGGGGGGGAAAAAAAAATACCCTCACAAAGCAAAATAGTGATGATCAATTTAGAAATATCTAGCAATTCTTGTTTAGCAGGATTTGTTAACTCTAATGAGCTAGTGACATTTTATGTTCTGTTTATAGAGACATAATTCATAAAGGACTTTCACATAAGCTTATAAGCTTACTTACCTGGGCTTAGTATCATTTATTAAGAATTATGGTTTCATGGCCATAGCCAAGATTGATAATCACGAGATAACTCCCTATTGTGGACTATCCAAGCTTCAGCTACCTTAAGAGGTAATATGTTAGTGGAGTGAATGTCTTGGAAGTCAAAGGAATGAATCAAGTTCTAACTGCACCACTCCATTCTCTTCAACAGTGTGTCCAAAGGCAAGTCACAGATTCTCTTTGATGTTTAGTAGCCTCATCTATATTTTGAAGATAACCTATCTTTTTCACAAAGTAATATCAGTCATGTTCAAATGAAATAATATATATGAAAGTAATTTGCAAGTGTTATGAATCAAACATTTGAAGCCTTAGGGAATAAGTGAATAGTAACTCAATAGATGATGAGTCTAACTTTCAGAACAAGTTATTTCCAGAGTAGGATGAGGGATAGTCTGCAGCAGCAGAGCAAGAACAAGCAGTCAATGAAGCTAGCTCTAAGGGTAAGAAGTAGGTAATGTCTCAATTCAGATAAAAAGCTAAAATTTTTTAAATGTATTTATTACAAACAGCATTAAGCTACATGGAGTTAAAGAGCCCTTGTTTCTCAAAATAGCATGAATAAGACATTTTAATTGATTTCATTGAATATCAAATATATTGCAGGATTTGGAACTTGTTGGGAAAACACCATTACTCTCCTGAAAATTTTTGACCTAAGACTTAGAGGAAGGTCCTTTCCCAGCAGTTCCTTCCCTCTCTGAATAGGCGGTGGACACTTCCTGAACTGCTTCTTGTCTCACAAATAGACAAGGTCTGGATGCTGACTTAAGTTTTGAATCTCCCAGAAGCGGAATAACCACTCCCGTTTCCCCTCTGCTCTTTTCTTCCATCTCACGGTTTCTAAAAGCTGGTACATCTATCGTGATAAGTTCCTTTTAAATGGATAAACAGGCATCCCTTCATCTGTTGATCCTATTCTCACATTCTCCTAACATTCTCCAGCTTAGTGAGAGACCAAGACCAAAATGACTGGTAAATGTTTCTTCCTAATGGGTATTGCAGAGTGATCTAAAGGGACAATCCAGTTTCTTTTAGAAGGTAGGTTAAGAAAGGGTCCAGAATTGGCTTACACTCCCATGGTTCTTTTTTTCTCCCCTCAGTATTTCCCATTTTCAATTTTGACAACTGAGGTCTAGTAGGTACTTGATAACTTTATTTTTTTAAAGATTTTGTTTAATTATTTGACAGATGCACAGAAAGAGAGCAAGAGCGTGCAAGCAGCAGAAGCTGCAGAGAGAGAGGGAGAAGCCGTCTCCCCGTCAAGTAGGGAGCCCAAGCAGGGAGCCTGACAAGGGGCTCCATTCCAGGACCTGGGGTCATGACCTGAGCCAAAGGCAGACGCTTAACTGACTAAGCCACCCAGGGACCCCAGCACTTGATAACTTCTGATAAAGATAACTGCAAAAGAAGAATCTGTTAGGAACCAACCACCCTACAGCTAAAACTGTTTCTTTTAGTTAGTCAAGGTAACTCTGGAGTTAAAGACTTAGCTAATTCCAATAGATTTGTTTTCCCTCACCATGAAATAAATGAAATATAAAATAAATAAAAAACATATATGAGTATGGAGAGAAAAATCCAGCTTTACAATGGTGGCAGTGATGATGAAAAGTATCTTAGTAGATACATAATCCTCTTGATATAAAAAGGAGTCAATAATCATGGGATTATTGGAGGTAGCAGAAAAAAAGAAAAGTTACACTTATAAAGTGAAATAAGTAGATTGCCTTTTTAAAAAACACTATGGGGGCACCTGGGTGGCTCAGTCAGTTCAGCATCTGACTCTTGATTTCAGCTCCCATCATGATCTCAGGGTCATGGGATCGAGCCACTGGTTCTGTGCTAGGTGTGGAGCCTGCTTGGGATTCTCTCTCTGCCCTTCCCCCACAAAAAGTATGAATTGAACAAATAGATGAAAATGTCTTTCTCCTAAAAATCACCTCAATATACTAACAAATAATACATTACTTCAAAATGCAAATCCAAGTAATGAAATTGAACACTAATTAAAGAACTAAAATGGGCAGAAATGACTTCTCTAAGTACATTTTCTAAATATGTAATTATCACTGATTCTTTTAAACTTAAAAACAGTAAGTTTTTATTTGTAATTAAAAAGAACCTTGGCATATTTATTCTGGATGCTTTTGTTCCCTAAAACAGAATTAATATCCAAAATTTAATTTATTTTCAGGTAATTTTAGACATAGATATAGTAATTATCCCAGTAAGTCTTAAAACCCATTGTGTACTCACTAACCTGAATGTAATTACAATTTGGACATTTAGTTTCATTTCTTCTTAATAGAACACCATGGAAACAATATTAATAAAGAAATAAGAAATTTCTCCTTTTAGAAATTTTAAATCCTTCAAACTAAGTTTTCCCAATCAAATTTTTAAAATTGAACCCTGATCATTCACATTCTGCATTATCACAAACAACACTATCATATTTCCTGTCATCATGTTTTTGCTGATTTCAGTAGATATGTTTCAATGATATAGGATCTCCTTTAACTCACACCATAAGATTTTTTTCCCCAAAAAAATGATACAACAGTTGAATAATAAGAGAGAACAAAATAGGGGAACATTTACCCATGAATACACATTGTATCTTTCTCTTTAAAGCAATACCCTATTCTCCAGCAATTTGTCTCAGCTCTGCCTTCAAAATCAACCCCAAATTCAACCATGTCCTATAAAGTCCAAGCTACTAGCATAGAACACATGCTTGTCCCAAGCTACTTAACACAATTTCCTGCTATACACAGTATTAGTCTGTTAGGACTACCATAACAAAATATGACAGACTGGATGGCTTAAATGAGAGATTGATTTTCTTACCATTCTGGAGGCTGAAAGTCAACATCAAAGTACGGGCAGGGTAAGGTTTTCCTGAGACCTCCCCCTTCACTTTGCAGATGGCCAGTTTTTTGCTGTCCCTTCACACATGGTCATTCTTCTGGCCACATATTTCTCTGCTGTCTTTTCTGTGCATCCTGATCTCCTGTTCTTAGGATACCAGTCAGATTGGATTAGGGCACATTCTAATGGCCTCAATTTAATTTAATTATCTCTTTTAAGGTTCTGTCTCTAAATATAGTCACATTCTGAGGTTTGGGAGTTAGACCCTCAACATATGCATATTTTGAAGGGAATTCAGTCCATAACATGCACACGCATGCACACACACACACACACACACACAAATAAAATACACATATGCAGATATGTATGTGTATTTTACATATAATAATAAATAGTAAAAAAGAAAAATAAAATACACATACACAGAGATGATTTTCATTATTGGTGACAGTTATGTACTAAAAAATGCTGTAAACACTGACTTAGCATGTACAAAAACATTGCTTCTAGGGGAAAAGCAGGGTCATATTCCTGCATTCCTCTGGTCACATTTTATTTTATTTATTATTTATTTTTATTTTTATTTTTTTAAGATTTTATTTATTTATTTGACAGACCAAGATCACAAGTAGGCAGAGAGGCAGGCAGAGAGAGAGAGTAGAGGAAGCAGGTTCCCTGCTGAGCAGAGAGCCCGATGCAGGGCTCGATCCCAGGACCCGAGGATCATGACCTGAGCTGAAGGCAGAGGCTTTAACCCACTGAGCCACTCAGGTGCCCCCTCTGGTCACATTTTAGTCAGTCCATCAATACCCCTATTTCATGTGTATTTCTATATAAAGACACTTTATATTTAACATATGTTTCTTACAAGGGTGTCTGGGTGGCTCAGTCACCTAAGTATCTGCCTTCAGCTCAGGTCATGATCCTGAGGGCCTGGAATTCAGCCCTTCATCAGGGTCCCTGCTTGGTGGGGAGCCTGCCTCTCCCTCTCCCCCTGTCCCACCTCCCCTGCTTATTTATGCACATGTGCTCTATTTCTCTCTCTCTCAAATAAATAAATAAAATATCTTTTAAAAAAAACCCACACATAGCTTTCTTACAAATTATTAATTACATGGTTGATCCTTGAATGACTTAAAGCCAGAGGTTTGGGAGGATTTTTGCATAATATGTGTTTGTTTGCCGATGTGACTGTACAACAAACCAGTCTCAACAGCATCAAGAACCTATTCTTCCATGTAATCTGTTTCCCGTATAACATGGAGCAGATATTTTTAAAAATTCCAAAAGCCTCCTGATCTGCAGAACGTGCTTTGCCTGCAAATTTAAGATTTTTTACACATTTCCTTTTGAAATGTGTGAACCAGCTAGCACTAGCTGAGAAGGGTGTAACATTTTCCTGATCCTGGGCAACATGACTGTAAATTTCTGTGGCCTCACCTCGCAACAATCCTATCTCTCTACCACACCTATTTTATTGCTGTCCTTTCCCACAAATTGACTTCTCATCTTTTCCGCAGCTTCAGCATGCCCTGTAAATGGTACTTTAGCATTTTCGAGAGTTGTCTCACATACAGATTGACAAACATCCTTCTCCTTTTTCTGGAATGCTTCTTACTGTTGATTCCTTAACATTTAACTCACAACCAAGAGAATTATAATTGATACCTGAATGGAGCTGATCGATAGAAGGTACATCACAGCCTTCTTGCACTTAGTAACACAAGAGAGAACTTTAGCACTGCAATGGGACCAATTTTAAACAAAAAAGTCACTAACAAAAAGCACAAAAATGCAAAAACATGGCACCAAATAGACCACAGAAAGGACACTTCTTACTGTATGAGAGCTGAAACAGGAGAGCAGAGAGAGAGTTCTCTTGCTGGATCTCAGATGGGAACATACACACATACATCTTAAATTGTTAGCCATTCTGCGCGTGAAAATGTCTATGGATGACTGGGGCTTCCCAGTACATTTTACCAGTTGGCAAATTCACAAATAGGAAACCTGCAAATAATGAGGGGACACACACACACAAACACACACAAGTAATTTTACCCTCACCCCCATCACCATAGCCTATATTGAATACAACAGCCGGACTAATTCTAAAATATGTTGGATAATGTCACTCCTCAAAACCCTCAGAATAAAAGCCAGTGTGTTGACAATGGCCTATAGGGTCCCCTACAACTAGACCCACCTATTGCTTTGAGCCCATTTCCAGCAGCTTTTTCCTGTCACCATGCTCACCTCCCTGCTGTTACTTAAACTTGCCAAGTGCCCTTTGGTGTCACATCCTGTCCTTGTTACTCCCTGTGACTGCACAGCCTTCCTTCTAAGTGTTTGTGTGACTCTCTCTCATCTCATCTTTTTATTCAGGTCTTTCCAAACCATCCTGTTTGAAACAGCCCTTCATCCCCATTCCCTTTTCCTCTTTTCTGCTTTCTTTATTCTCCAAAGCACTTAACGGCATCTGAATAGCTATAGGTTTTGCTTTTTACCTGTGGAGGTCACTGTTCTTACTCCCCTTTTCTCTATGAGGGCAAAGAATTTTCCTTCTTTATATGTCCACTGTCTAGAACAGTGCCTGGTATATTTGGATGCTTAATAAATATTTGTTAATAAATAACTGAAGGAATGAGATGTATTTAGTGAAGTTTATTTAAAATTGCAGATAAAAGAAGAAATACAAAGTTGTAGAAAACAGGCAAATTTTATAAATTTTTGTCTAAATTTACTTTATATACTAAGTTTTGTTTAGATAAAAATTAAAAGCTCATCTGGTTAAAATAGAAAATCAAAAAGTCAGAAAAAATTGGCAATAACATAACTGAATTGTTGGAAACGTTTTGCCTTGACTTTCAAATCAAAATTTCAATGAATGAGTTCAGCTTTTACTTGAGCTAGTCCTCACTTTTTCCTCCTTACTGTTATTCTAGGAGGATAAAACCTTCTGAAGGCCTTTTTTGTTATAACCAGTAAATCAAGAAGGAGCCTCCCAGTTTGTATTTCTAACTAATAAATATAGTTCCTATAACTTACTTATCAAAACATTAGTGCAGGATGAGTTAATTCTCTAGACTTTCAGAAAAAAAAATTCAAAGATTGTACCTAGAATGAGATATCTGTTGTGGTTTATTGTGACACTGTACTTGCCAAAACCATTTTGCTGGACAATCTGATTGTAGTTTCCCTTCAATTAAATTGATAAATGTGTCTCAGCCAACCTCTCTTCAACCTGATTCCTGCTTTTCTTTATTTTGGGCTCTGTAAAAATCAAGAAAA
Source organism: Neogale vison (assembly GCF_020171115.1). Lineage (NCBI taxonomy): Eukaryota > Metazoa > Chordata > Mammalia > Carnivora > Mustelidae > Neogale > Neogale vison. The sequence goes on from NC_058096.1 coordinate 27,248,237, forward strand.
TCTATTTGCTTGAGTTCTATTTTAAAACAAACAAAATGAGGTACTGGTCTATAAGTTTAGAATAAAAAGTGCTCAGGATACAAAGTGCCTTATGCAGGAATAGACCATCATCTGAAGGGATTCTTAATTATGTTTGTAGGAGTATTAAATATACTTGTAGGAACTTGATCCAAACCAACTAAGCCCATTTGTTGGAATGAAAATTCAGGCTGAGAAAACTCAGTGACTTATGCAGAGGAATAGAAACAGACTTGCAATGCAGCTCTCTCTGCCTTCAGAGACAAGGTCTGCCCTTCGAGCATCCTGATCCACTGCCTTTGTGTATCAGCATTAGGCTCCATGTCCGGCACAGAAGGATGGCCACATTTAAATTCTGACTTCAAAAGCTTACAGCTTGACGGGAAATACTGCAGTCATTGTGACCTAAATTTCAAGAAGCTATTTAATTACTGGATTCTTGTAGACAAGATTGGGCAGTGTCAGCTTAATAGGAATACAATTAAGAAGACAGAGCAATGATGAGAACTTGAACTCATAAATACTTATTATATGCCAGGCGTTTTATTAACTTTGCTTATGTAATTCCAATAATAGCTTCTCAAGCTTCTCCCTTAAAGACCAAACAAAAAACCAAAAAGCTACAGATAATGCATGCAGGTAAACCATAGCCATTCATTAATTCTGGGGGCACCTTTTGTTTTACACCAAAAAACAGGTAAATGGCTGGGTGGCCATTCCTATGAGTGTAGGGTCAATGGGCCCTCAATGAGATGTTCCTAGTAGCATACTGCCAGACTTCATCTTCTATTTTGATGCATGAAAGGATTCATTAGTCCTATGAAATAGGAATGGAGGAGAGCACGAAAAGGAGATGAGGGAGACACAAAAATCACATATTGGGGACTGAGTCAGGGATTAGATTCAACAGTCAGGACAGTGATCCAAATCTAAGAAAGTTAAATTTAGCAGGAATAATTGTAAAATTCAGCTATTAGAATTTGAAAAACAAAACTGCAAGGATACAGAAAGGCATTGCAGAGCAAGTGTGAATGATGGAGTTTTTTTTTGTTTTTTTTTTTTCAATTTATTTATTTTCAGAAAAACAGTATTCATTATTTTTTCACCACACCCAGTGCTCCATGCAAGCCGTGCCCTCTATAATACCCACCACCTGGTACCCCAACCTCCGAATGATAGAGTTTTGACTGCACTTCAAGTTCCATATTGCTCAATGATGGGATGTGTGACAAAAGGCAAAAATATCTAGTACAAACTGAAGCTAAACAAATAGAACAAAGAAGGCAAAAACTCCGTAGTCACAGACACTTGTACTTCACCAATGAGACATTTATTCAGCTTAGGACATTTTTGCAAATTAAAACAATCCATGCTGTTATAGAAAAGATTTGTACATTCTGAAGACTGTTGAAATTTGATTTCTGGGGTTCCTTACAACCCATAATTGTGTGAAACCCTTATATTGGGAAAAATTCTCTTCTTTCGTTCTTGTTACACTCAGCAGAATGCAAAGTGCTACTTCCACAACTCTAAGCTAATGGTCTTTAAGTGATTCCCTGTTCAGTTTCAACCAATTCTGCAATCACTCTGGATCTAGATGAGATATAAGAAAGGCAAAGCCCATCACACGATAATCTGTGCGGGTCAGTTTAGGAAGCTTGTAATGTAGCCTATATATCAGTTCCCATCTGAAGAGGATGAATGATGGAACGTGACAAAGAGGATAGCAAGGTGGGATTTTTCTTTAAATATTTTGTAGGCTCATTAGTTATAAGTAAAATATTTAAAAGAAATGTTTTATCTTTAATCTTACATAGTAAAACAATATTAAAAAACACAAACCTCTTTCAGGTCTTTGCTCAGATGTCACCTATCTTGATTGGTGCTGCAAATACCCTCTCCAATTCTTTTTTCTTCCCTCTTATTACCTCCTAACGTGGTATAAAATGTGCTTACTTTTTTCCTGTTTATTGTTTCTTGTCTGTCTCACTCCGCTAGCATGTTAAGTTCCATGAGGTGATGGCTTTCGCCTGTTTGTTACCAATGACGCTCAGGCACATATGAATGAAAACATTTATCATATCACCTGACACATTCTGAGTGCTTCCTATGCAATGAGTAGCGTTCTAAGTGCTTTACTTCTTGTATTTGTTTTGTATCAGTTACTGAGAACGGAATCTACACCTTATATTTTAAACCCCAAGTGATTTATTGCTGGGTGTTAAATGGCTTACAGAATCACCCAGAAGGGGGGAAAAACACTTTATGTTGAACTTTCAGGAAGAACTCCTAAAGCCATAGTTTAGGACTAGGACATGGGAGAAATAATTGCTCCTTCTGTAACAGGAAGCTGCCTGGCATTTTGGGAAGCTTCCAGGAGCTTCCACTAGCTTCCAACTAGCCCCAAAACCACATCATCACAGACATAATGGGTTAGCCACCAAGATTAATAAACTGACAAAATCAGAGTCATTACCAACAGGAAACCACATCTGCTGTTGCGGGATTCAAGACTGAATCTTATTTGCTATATTAACCACAGTACAACCAAGAACTCATTCTCTCTTTCTGAACTGTGAATATTCCTCATTTCTTCTCCATCCTACTCATCTGTTCTGCTATTCTTTGCTGCAGACTAACTTTTCTGTCCCCAGTTCACCTATAGGAAACTACAGCTTTTGTCAGGTCCTGAATTTTGCATATCCCAATCCATGCATTCAGAAAAACTCAGCTGGCTCCCAATCCCAACTTCAAAATCAAGGGGGAAATATCAGTTGGGTAAGACGCTCACTGCTGATTAACACTCACCGTTGTATTAACAGAGGCCATATGGTAAACCGGATTATGTTTCATGAAAGTGCCAGTATGAATGGAGGGGAATAGAAGGGGAAAATTCCAAGACAAGAAGGTACAGTAGTAAACATAATAAAAATGTGGATGCCTACTACAATGACATCTGCCAAATACTGCCCGGCCCTGCTCAATGAAGTTCCAGGCTACAGAGATAAAGTTTAGCATGCCTTCAAATAGCAAGAGTTGAGCTTTCGAATCCTTTTTATTAAGACTATGAGTTGCCTTGCTCTTTCTCTAAACTTGACACTAAGTGTCTTGACACTAAGTGGCCAAGACTTCTCAATGGCTCCAGGAAGAGCACTCAAACCCAGGGAAGGGTAACACATATAAGGAATGTCACTGAAAAAAATTTATCATCTCTATACCTTCCAGAGAAATAAAAATGAAAACCATAATTGTGAAATAGAAGTGTAAAGGTTGGGCAAAATATAGAAAAGCATGAGATAAATTCTTTCAATCTACAGGTATAACTTTTTAAAAAAATAACTTTTTCAAGAATTCCTTCAAATTTTCACAATAATTTTAAAGTTTTATTGCAACTCAGTCAATTCCTAACTAACAAATGACTGTTAGAAGGACAAGTCATCACGTCATTTATGAGTTCAAGGGTTAAATAGCAAAATATAAGAATTGGACCTCCACTGCTATAGATCTTTGAGGTTGTTTGTTTCTCTGTTTTTTTCTTTAATTATAAAAAACACCTAAAAATTGCCCTATTTTAAAAGCGGCTTTAGAGAAGATGATAACCACAGTAATATCAAGAACATAAATAATACCCGACTTTAGGAAACAAGTCTCCATACCAGATATATCTGGGTATCTCTGAAGATTAGCGTAGTGTCCTTCCACCATTCAAGTCCTGGTCTCAAGCTGGACTGTAGAAGAGCCACCAAATAGTTAATGGTGAAACCATTTCGTTTTAGTGCTGGAGGCTAACATAAATTATATCCAACACTGAAAGCTAAAAGGCTCAATAGTCAGCTCAAATGTCCTAGGAAAAAAAGAGTTATGCACGCAATCGCATACCAATTGCAAATACTAGATGGTTTGATCAACCATCATGATGAATCTACCTTAAAGCCTACTCCACAATGTCCTCAAATTTAATGAATCCTACCTGTCTAGCTCAGATTCCCACATCTTCAGATTTCCAAACATCCTCCATTAACACATAAAGCTTTTAGACATTCAGTTACTGCTTAATGGATTTTACAATGATGAATCTTGTCTAATAAATGAAAATATATCTTTGCCCAGAGGCAGAAGGAATGTGATGTTCTATTTTAAACAAAGCAATAGGTAAATATTTTTAAAATGTATCTTGTTTCTCTATATCTCAGAGTATACATTAAAATGTCTAATATGTGAGCCTCTGCACCTGAAAGAGGTACTGTTACAGATTTTAAAAGAAAATTGTCACAAACTTAAATTACTTGTAGTTGACAAGTAAAATAACAATATTCATAAATGGAAAAGAGAAATATTTTCTGAGCTTTACTTTTCCTATGGAGAACTAATTAATTGCAAGCTACAAAAAGAAACTTTTCTATAACATGATTGTAGAGACACTGCTTTGACTTGTAGCTCCCATTTAAAATATTAAAAACTGGAGAAAGGGTTCTTTTTATTTAAATGTTACTTCAAATTAAGTTCTTTAAAAATGTAATAGAAAGGATAAAACTAATTGATTTTGGAACACAAATTCCAAGGACAATTAACAATGAGCTTGCTAAGCTATATTTTGACAAAAACCTTTACCCAATCTAAATCCAAAGTTCAAAACAAATATTCTTGATTCATAAAAATATCAGAGAAAGAAAGAAATTCAACTGTATGGTTTTTCCTTGATAAATTTTTTTAAATAATTATTATGCCTAAATATCAGAACTTTTAAGGCAAATCAGCATTACTGAGTAGTATTTTAGAGATAATGATTTCTTGATAAACATCAAAGATTAACACATATTCACTCAATAAATTTACCCTGAATACCTATTCTGTACTGGGCATTATTCTAGATAGGGGAAATAAAGCAATACACAAATAGAACAGTCATTTCCTCGTCCTGCATAGTGAGTAGAAATAGATAGTAAATATTCACACACACACAATACACATATGTATGTGTGTGTAGAAAGGTAAGTATATTTTGTGAAACTTTGTTTTAGGGACATGTGTATGTGTATTTATGTGTCTGCACATGTACTGAATGAAGTAAAATGCATTTCTTACTGTGATCAAAAAAATGCAAAAGCTATGTACAATCTAGTAAATAAATGTGGTTGGATATGTTTGCAGGAAGAAAACCATAAAGATTAAACATATTAGGAATTTCAGGCAGACACCAAATGTTTTTAAGCAGGAAGCAATATTATGATCATATTTCTATTTCTAAAACATCCTCTACATGTTATGTGGAAAATAGATTATAGAGGAACATGAGCAGTAGTAGAAAAAACAGTGAAGTCATTTTCAGGCTGAAATGTCAGAATTCAGTAGAGACAATAGAGGTGGAGGGAGGTGGACAAATTTCATACACATTGGGGAGGTTGAGATGAAAGGACTTTATTAAGAGATGCACACACACCGAAATAGACACACACACATATATATACACACAAACACTGAAGGAAATGAGAGAGGAAAGTGGATGAGAAAAATGGCAAATCTCAAGCATTGTTATACTTCCAAACTGTGTTTAGTGTAGATCATAATCAAGATCATTCATAATAAATACCCTCTGGTTATGGAGGTGTAATACTAGCCACCAGCTATGGGGTCCAGAGAGCAAGGGAATCCTTTTCAACTCTGTCAGAACTGACCTATTTTGGAGCACCTGGGTGGTTCAGTGGGTTAAGCAACCAACTCTTGATCTTTGCTCAGGTCATGAACTCAGGGTCATGAGATCAAGCCCCATGTCAGGTCTATGATGGGCATGGAGTCCACTTATGATTCTCTCTATCCCTCCCACGCTCCCTCTGTCCCTCCCCTCACCAGCTTGCACATGCATGCATTCTCTCCCCACTCCTCAAAAATAAATAAATAAATAAATAAAACAAAAAACTTATTTTGCATCGTAATGCAATGAAAAACATCTATCTCTACATCCCACATAAAGATAGTGGCAACCATAGCTTATAGCTCTTTCCATCATAGACAACCCACACAGTGAAAAATGATGCTACTAAGAGGTTATAGAGGAACAATGACAACATAAAAACCTACTGCTACTTTCACAGTCCCTGGTATCCTCACCACAAGACAATAGCATTAAGATTTAAAAAAAAACCCTGCATGAAGCCCAAAGCTTATGCCTTTTCTACTGCCTTTAAACAAGATCCCAAAGAGAGGCAAGGACCCAGACTTCACTAACTGAAGGAAAAGAGCACTAAAATGATTGATCTTTCTGAGATGAGGCCTAAAAACTATTAAATAATTCTTTCTGAGACTACACATTGATTTCAGAATTTGAAATCAGAGGGGTCATGACTGAAAAAATTCTGAGCATGCAAATCATTGCAATAACTCTAATGAAAAGTGATCTGCTCAGGGAAAAAATTTCAATCATGTTATATAACCAAACAATGTGTACCAGGTGTTATAGCCAATATGATTACTAAATTGCCTTGTTCATCAGTGCTAAAAAATAAAGGCGTTCTCACAGTTAGTGATTAGGACTTCTGGTTCCCAAGACAAGCTGTCTAGGTTAATCTTCTGATTACTTGTGTGACCTTTATGTGTTTAAGCTTCAGTGTCCTTCTCTTTAAAAAGGGGATTAAATATTACTCTCCATCATGGTTCATTGTGAGAACTAAATGAAATTCATTCATAAACACCTTGTCTAGAGCTTGGTATATAGTAAATTCAGTAAATGTTATCAGTAGTAGTATGATAGCTGTCATTATTAAAATAGAATACAACATGTGTTCACTTAAAAGTATTTATCAAGAATCTACTACTGGGAAGAAAGAAAGCTAAAAAAAAAAAAAAAAAAAACCCAGTATGGTTGCTTTCAAAAACTATTCAGACAAGTTTACCAGTTATGAATCTTTCTCTGATACCAGCAAAATAAATAATGCCATTTTTATACATTATTTTTTAAATGAAATTGATTCCAAATCATAACCATAATAGCTTAGTGCATGGGAGGTCTAACACTGATCCACTTCTGGGGCTTTCCCTGATCTCCCAGAAGTAATAGAAAATCACAGAAAAATCTCTCTGTAGTCCTGTGTGATCCAGGACATAGGGAGGTCCATGATTCTCAGACCATAGCACTCACCCCTGCTGGAACTTTTTTTTTTTTTTTTGCTTTGATTGATTGAGGTATAATTGGCATCACATTGTATTGGTTTTAGGTGTACAGTGTAATGATTCAGCATTTGTCTATATAGCAAAATGATCACCACATAAGTCCAGATAACATCTGTCACTATACATAGTTACAGAACATTTTTTGGTGTATGATTACTCTCCTGGCTACTTCCAAATGTACAATACAATATTAACCAGTCCCTATTCTATACATTACATCCCCATGACTTTTTACTTCCAGAACGTTTGACCTAGATCCATATGGAGGCAGGAATTGTCTCTCATGTTGTGCTCAGCCCTGAAGGCCACCAAAGACAGGTAACCCTGGTGTTAACCTTATATTGAGTTCTGTCATCTCTGTGACACCTCATACAAATTGCTTCCAAGAACCTAAAGCCTTTCTTCTCCACCAGCCCAGAGAAATGTTTGTTCCTCTTCTCAGCAGAGGATCTTCCATTTTTACTGCTAGAAGATTCATTCCTTCCCATTCTGTGGTAAGATAGTTTAGTTCTCCTTTAAGAGTTAAGAAATTAAAAATCAAAACCTGCTTGGGATTTCTCCCAACTGGCCCACTGTGTCCATGAATCCCTTTCTTTTTTCCCTATGCTGGGACATAGAAACACTTTTAACTTGTCTCTGAGAATGAGGTAACCTAAAATGGGATGGGGGAGAGGGGAGTTATTCTATTCCTCCTGAGAAAACAACAGTAATGAGTATTGGTAATTTAATTTGTAGGAGGTTATTCTCTATATTTTTTTTGCTAAAGTTGCTATCATACAAATATATTAATGAGAAATCTTATTTTAAAGCAATCATTTTTGATGCTTTTGGAAATATTACACTCATATGTAAAATAACATAGTTATGAGGATTAAGTAAAAGTCTGTGTAAAAGAATGTAGTTAATATTAAAACATTAATAAGCATTAAGTGCGTATATAATTATTTCCTTCCTTGATAATAGAGCTGATACAGTAACTGGCAAAAGAGAGTTTTACCAAATTGATTCCACCAGATTTTTGAAATCCATCAGAGAAGTACCAATGTCCAAAGAGCCAAACAATTTGAAAAGAAAAGAAAAATTATAACACTAACTATATTTGAGTATGGAAAAGTACAACCATCTTTCAGAGGTAGTTGTTCCCATCTTTCTTTCAGAGTTAAAAAAAAAAAAAAAAAAACAACCAAAAACTTCCATAGATGGTCTAAGGCAACCTAAAGGTAAATTACTTCAAAAAATATTGTAAATTATAAAGAATACATCTTATGAACTGCTGTTCTAAAGTATACAAAGTGTGTACTCTTTGATTAAAATAACAATAATAGCTAATATTTATTGAATACTATGTGTCAGACACTGTTATAAGTAATTCGCATGTACTAAGTCAAATGATTCTCTCAAGAAAACCTGTGAAGCCTTTTTATTTCTCCTTTTCACAGACATAAATGAACATGTGCAAAGTCAGGAATGAGATAATAAGCATGAGGTACCTTGTTATGGCTGGAGGACCAGGTGGTATGGGAATGGGGGCATGAGATGAAGTCGCAGATATTGAAGGGCCAAGTCAGAAAAACATATAGACATTTATAATGACTTTGGACTTCATCTGGAGGGAGCCATTAAGGGGGGAGAAGCATGGCCATATTTGCACTTTAAGAGACCTTTTTCAATGGCTAAATGGATACAGTTCGGAGGGGAGAAACATGGAAGAGGAGACCCTGATGATGAAGACGAACCAATGCAAGGCATTATTCACAAAGTATAACACGGAATCTACAGGAGTCTATAGTTTATAAAACTCTATTACAGGACTTTTGTTTCTGACCCAGATAATGAGAACTGGATTTGCCTTCCAAATTCATCAGATAGAAAATGAAACACAATAGATACAAGACAAGAGTTTTCATATGTTGGACAACAGCAAACGCAGGAGCATGATACACAAAAGAAAGGAAACGTTCAAGGCGAGACCTAAGAGCATTGCACCTTACCACTTGGAAGTGGTTTCCAGGTCACACAGCAAAGAGGTAAACCCAAACATAGCCTGACAGTCTCTCTGAGTTGAGGAATGAAGAGATGAAAATTGGAGACATTATAGAGGGTAGATTGTGGGCAAGGAGGTACATACAGAGAGATACCTAGAGATGTACAGAGGGGATGCCCTTGGGTCTTTGGCTAAGTCCTAATCCATGCATGCATGAGAGGAAACTACCAGAGACTTGGGGTGGGGGGAACCCACAAGGATTGGACAGAACAATTCCTAAAACTCACAGGGGACTAGAGTAAAAATTCTAGCCAGAGTGAAAATTCCTTATAATACACATAAACTGGGTAGAATCCTCAGAAGAATATCATCTTGGTGGTGATACATATTGGTTGAGGAATAAAGTTTCCAACACAGCTTAAAAATGCGATAGGACCCAACTGATTCTTAAGTAACCTAATACTAGGCGAAATTAAAAATTTACACCATTTAACAAAATCAAGTACAAACAACATAAAGAGAACAATATTTAACATCTCCTGTGAACTGACTGCGCAGCAAGAAAGTGGCTGTCTTCAAGCCAAGAAGAGAATTCTCCTCAGAAACACATCCTGCTGGACCTTGAACTGGGGCTTCCAGCTTCAGAACTGTAAGAAAATAAGTTCTAATGTTTAAGCCGTTCGGTCTCTGGTATTTTATTGCGGCAGCCTGAGCAGACTAATACAACATCCAATAAAAAAAAAAATTGCAAATCATGTAAAAAGCAGAAAAATATAACTCTGAAACGAATAGAAACAGACTCATAAATGACAGAAATTTTGGAATCATTAAAAAGTATTTTAAAACAGCTCCATAAATTTATCCTGTATGTTCAAGAAGATAAAGAAGAGGGGGTGGGGCACAAGGAGCCTGAGAGAAGTGCCTTTTCCTCAGCACTGAGGGGAGGGGCCTCATTTCTTTTCCCACTCAACTATGAGCCCCAGAGGTAAGGGGCTGCCTCTCTAGGCCTGCCCAAGCCCCTCTAAAATAGCTTTATTCCCGCTGTTCCTTATTTCCAAGCCCCAAGCACCCCTTGGGTATTTTAGAGGGGCCTGCCCAAGCCCCTCTAAAATAGCTTTATTCCCGCTGTTCCTTATTTCCAAGCCCCAAGCACCCCTGCCCCAAGCCCCCAACCCCTGCCTTCCAAATCTGCTAATTACCCCTTCCCCTTCCACCATTTCTCTATGTGTTTGCTATAGCTGTGTCTGCCCCTGGGAGCCACAAAATCCTGGGCCTGGTGTAGTCTGCACCCATCCCCATTAATTCCTTGAGTCTAAAGGTGATAAACTTAATAAATAAATAAATGAAGGAAGGAAGGAAGGAAGGAAAGGAAGGAGGGAGGGAAGCAAGGAAGAAGGAAAGGAGAAGAGAGGAAAAGAGGAGAGAAGAGGAGAGGAAAGAAAAGGAAAATAGGAGCCTTATAACAAGAGAAATGGAAGCGATTTTTAAAATACATGAATGAGACTTCTAGAAATGGAAAATACTATATCTGAAATGAAAATCCAGTGGGTATAATTAACAGCATGTTATACATTGCAGAAGAAAAACAATCAGTGAATTTGAAGACATAGCAATAGAGACTATATAAAGTGAAGCACAGACAGAACAAAAAGACTTTTTAAAAAGTCAGTGAAGGGACACCTGAGTGGCTGAGTTCATTGAGCATGGGATTCTTGATTTTGGTTCAGATCATGATCTCAGGATCATGATCTTAAGGTCCTGAGATCAAGCCTTGTGGCAAGCCCTGTGTCAGGATCCAAGGTCAGTAGGGAATCAATTGAAGATTCTCTCTCTCCATCTCCCTGTCCCAGTGCCCCACCCCATGCTCACACATGTACACGTGCATGTTCTCTTTCTCAATATAGTAAATTCTCCCTCAAAATAAATATATTTTTTAAAAAGTCAATGAACAGAGAAGTGACCTATGAGAAAATGTCATGTAGTTGAGATAATTTTTTTAGGATTTTATTTATTTATTTGGCAGAAGGAGAGACAGTGAGAGAGGGAACACAAGCTGGGGGAGTGGGAGAGGGAGAAGCGGCTCCCTGCTGAGCAGACAGCCTGACAACGTGGGGCTTGGATCATGACCCGAGCTGAAGGCAGGCGCCTAATGACTGAGTCACCCAGGCACCCCGTGTAGTCTGTCTTATATGTAACTGTAGTCCCACAAAGAGAAGAGGCAGAAGGAACAGAAAATATAGTTTGAAGAAATAAAGGCCAAATTTTTCTGAATTTGATAAAATTCATCAAATCACAGATTCTGAAACCTCAACAAATCCCAAACAGAATAAAATTAAAGAAAAACACAATGAAAATCACCAAGAAAGTGAAAAGCTTAAAAGCAGCCACAGAATAAAAGACACATAACATACACAGGAATAAAGATAAGAATTACAGCAGACTTCTGCTAAAAAATTATTTAAACCAAACACAATAGAGAGAAATATTTAAAGTTCTGAATGGGAAAAGAACTGCTATCTCTAATTCTTTACTCAGAGAAACTGTGTTCAAAATGGAGGTAGACTTAAGACTCTTTTAGAGAAACAACCACCAAGGGAATTCATCACTAACAGAACTAAACTACAAGAAATGTCAAAAGACGTCCTCTAGGCAGAAAGACAATCCTATCCGAAAAAAACAAACAAACAAACAAACAAAAAACCTGTGTCTGCACGAAGGAATGAATAATAACGGAAATGGCAATGAAGTGGGTAAATATAAACATTTTTACCACAAAAAGTAATTTAATGCTTTAAGTATATATTGTATTGTTCATAGCATAAGGGAAAATAAATGTTCCACACAAATAGTACAAAGGAAGAGACTCCTGAGGAACAAATGTACACTGTTAGGAAATAGAAGTATACTATTAAAAGATTCTTACTATGCATATGAACTGATATGATATTAATTGAAAGTCTATTATTGTGAGGAAAAGATGTATATTATAGACTCTAGGGCAACCAACAAAAATTAAAAAAACAGAGATAAAGCCAATAGTAAAAATAACAATAATTTTTTAAATTACTCAGCCCAAAAGGAGGAGAGCAAAGTGGGGGGAAAATGAACAAAAAACAGATGGGACAAGTAGAAAAAATAACAAGATCATAGATGCAAATCCAACTACGACAAAATTATATTAATTGTAAATTTTTTGAACACTTCAATTAAAAGCAATGAAAAAACAGGGGTACCTGGATAGTTCAGTCCATTAATCTGACTCTTGATTTCAGCTCAGCTCATTATCTCAGGGTCATGAGATCAAGTCCCTTATCAGGCTCTACACTGGTTATGGAGCCTGCTTGGGATTCTCTCTCTTCCCCTTCCACTGCCCCTCTCCCTATGCACACACACACATTCTCTCTCTCTCTCTCTCTCACTTTCTCTCTCTGAAATAACAAATAAACCTTAAAAAAAAAGGTAAGGAAAAAATGGAGATTGTCTGATAGAATTAAAAAGTAAGATCCAACTATGATATTGTCTAAAAGAAACCTACTTTATTTTTTTTAAGATTTTATTTATTTATTTGACAGAGATCCAAGTAGACAGACAGGCAGGCAGAGAGAGAGAGGAAGAAGCAAACTCCTCATGGAGGAGAGAGACCGAGGTGGGGCTCGATACCAGGACCCTGGGATCATGACCTGAGCCGAAGGCAGGGGCTTTAACCCACTGAGCCACCCAGGTGCCCCGAAACCTTTAAATATAAGACATACATAGTTTAAAAGTAAAATGATTAAAATAAACATGCCAACCAAACAAAACTTTTAAAGAAGCTAAGGTGCCTGTATCCATATCATACAGAATGGAGTTTACAATAAGGAATGTTACTTAAAGAATGGCATTCATAATGATAAAGGGATCAATTTATCAGCACATATAAAAAAGCCTAATATGAATACACTGATAGCAAAACTCTAAAACATATGAAGGGAAGTGGGTTACTTAAAAAGTTAATGATGTATTTATCATACAACCCAGCAATGCTATTTTGATACATTGACATTTACCTACGACAAATGAAAACTATATCCACACAAAGACTTGTACTTGAATATTCACAGAAGTTTTATTTTTTAATTGCCCCAAACTGGAAATAATCCAAATGTCCTTCAAATGATAGTGTATTTATTTAATATAGATACAGCTTGAAAATAATTGGGATTGACCTGTTGATACCCTCTGTGATGTGGATTGTCTCAAAAGCAACATGCTGAGTTTTAAAATCTAGGTATAAATTACTATATACTGTATGATTCAATTTATATGAAATTCCATAAAATGCAAAACTATAATACAGAATGTAAATCAATGGTTAATAGAAGTGAAGGTGAGTGGAAGCTGCTGACTACAGAGGAACACAAGAAAAATTTGGATGGTGAAGGAAATGTTCTCTATCATGACTATGGTGATGGTTTTATGATTGTACAGATTTGTCAAAACAACACATAAAATTTTAGTATTTTATATATAAACACAAAAATAAGGTTTATTTTTTAAAAAATCTGTTTACATAAATGAAATCATTTAACCCTTATAATACCTTTACAGGTTAAATGCTATAAACATCATTACATAATTGGGAAATTATATCTTTACATGATATAAGATATATATATGATATATGTATATATGATACATTATATATGTATATATATACACACACACCATTCTATTAAATGACAGAAACAGGACTATTCCTTTTAATATGCTGTTTATATCTACACTGGAATATAAATCAAATGCTTAAATTAAGTTAAATACCACCTACATGCCACTGATATAAGTAGTAACAAAAAAAATCCAATTAAGATAAACCCTATTTCAAAAGAAAAAAAAGATAAATCCTATTTCTGATGCCCACCACAAATAAGCAACACTTAATCGATCTTCTTAATTATTTTATATCATTTAATATGAACAAAACATATATATGAATTCAAGGAAATTGGTACAATATATAAACAATCTGTTGCAACCTGCCTAAGTTCTCTAATTTTACTAAAACTACAATTTGTATCAAATAAGTTAATTTTCTCTTTTTTTTTCTTTCAATTACATAAAATCGATGACTTCTTAAAAACACCATTTGGCTTTCTCTTCCTAATCAAATCAGACATGTGATTTAATTACACTTTGAAGTATGAAACAGAAAGGGAATCCTACTCCTTTCCTGCAAATCTTGTAAGGTATATTAAAAGATCTTACAGGAATGACTTTTGCACAAAGAAAAGAAGATTCATTTAAATGCTGCTTCTCCCTAGTCTCACAAACAAGCCAATAAAAAGCATTTTTTTTTTTTTTAGCTCTAACATTGGCTCCCTAAATTCTATTTATTAGGATTACCTTTCTTGAAGTTAACCTGTCAACCTAAGCTATTCACGTGGTTCTTTGAAGAGCAGGCTGCTCAGTTCTCTGGAACCCGGTTACATTGTTATCTGAAGTGTCAGAGCAAAGAACTTCAAAGGGAGACAGCTGCCCAACATATCTTCTCAGTTCCTTGATCTCTGGATTGGAGTGTGTACCTCTACTTCTAAATGGTCTAAAGGGAAATTTAGAGTTTACTCTTGGAATGTTTAAAGGTAATTTGTTCTGATAAAGGTGAAATGGGGGGACTGTTATTCCAAGAGATAGTATCCATTTAATGTGGCTAAATGCCAGCATGTTAAACTTCAACCCAAACCTATTTTGACAAGTTTTTGTTACACATATATTATTATATGGAAAGCACATAATAGTCCATTTATCAAAGAGTACTTTTCCTTTGGAGATTAATGCTGGAATGTGTAAGGATGAAACAGTACGATGTCTAGGTTTACTTCTAAACAATATGGGAGGAAAGAATTAGAGGGGAGTGTGGATAGGATTTAACTGGCCAGGGGCAGATGGTTGCTTGGATTAAGGTAATAGCTACATGGTGGTTTAATGTTATTACTGACTCTGGGTATCTTCAAATTTTCAAATAAAAAATAAAAAATTAATTTACTAATAATAAAAACTACATTTAAAAAACCACAGTTTATGCCTAAATGAAAAAGGAACTATTTCTAAAATTCCTTAATAATTGGAAATGAGACCACATTTTTCATTTGATGTAGTATTTTATATACATGATGATTAGGAGCCCGTGCCAATCCACAAAAACCTATAAACTTTAATTTTACATCTATTAATCACTATTGTGTAGCTCAGTTATGAATTTTAAAATTTTTTGTGGGCTGGCCCGGGCATCTAACATCTCCATATAATGTTATTTTCATGCGTTGATACATTCCCCAGAACTGAGAAAAGAAATCTAGCTATCCACAAGACATGTCTTCCAAACTCTCACCAATCAGTCTGGCCCCATGGTCATAAGATACAATGTATTGTCCAATTCCACCCAATCTTTGAATGAAAGGGAATGTTACTATAAATAACCAGATAAACCAGGATATAACAGCCACCTCTACAAGGTGAACACTTGTATGTTCTTAGGCTGCAAGAACTCATGCATCATAGAAACTTAATTGGTTTTCTAGTTACACAACATTGTTACTTTAAGAATAAGAACTGAGAACTGTAAAAGTCTATATTGACCTTTTACACCAAACTATAAAATATTACAGATTTTTCCTTCCCATAGGAATTCCTACAGATTGGGGCACGTGGGTGGCTCAGTGGGTTAAAGCCTCTGCCTTTGGGTCAGGTCATGATCCCAGGGTCTGGGATTGAGCCCCCGCATTGGGCTCTCTGCTCAGCAGGGAACCTGCTTCTTCCTCTCTCTCTGCCTGCCTCTCTGCCTACTTGTGATCTCTGTGTGTCAAATAAATAAAATAAAATCTTTAAAAAAAAAAAGGAATTTCTACAGATTATATCTGGTGGCTAAGATAATTCTAAAGGTTCTGGACAATTTTCTACATTTTAGTCAAATTAAAAATTATTTGTATAGTAGACTAATTTCCACTCTTTTCTACTTTTAAGCAATAACCTGTCTCAGTAAGCACTTGCTGGAAAGTATCTGAGGTATGTCAAGGACTAAACTAAGTCAGAAAGTTAAATTATAAAACTAAATTTCATATAATTCTTGTATTAGTCAAGAAAGGCCAGATTACACTATGGGAGCAAATGAACCCCAAAGTATCAATTATTTATGGCAGAAGAAAATTTCCTCTTCACTTAGTAATCAGAATATTTTCTTTCTCTCTATTTTGCTTCAGTATAGGTCCTTTAAAAGCAGAGTCCTGGGAATCCTGGTTATTTCCGTCTTAGGGGCTCTGCCACTTCGGTACACGGCCCCACCACTACTATAGCTAGAAGCACAGGAGAATGGGTACATGGGCTCCTGAAGGTTCTCAGAAGAACTGACTCAATGACTTCTGATCACATTCTTTGGCCAGAACTATTACACGATGCCACCTAATTTCTAGAGGTGCGCAATCTGCTCTATCTTTGCACTCGAAAGGAGAAAAGTGAAATGGGATTTGGTAAACAGAAGTGTGACCTTCACAGAGCCGTAGGAAGCTTTCAACCAAGTAAATGGCTATTCCTATGGTTTTTCTATTCAAAGTAGTGAGACCATTATGTTCACTATCCCCCAAGTCAGCATGATGATGTCCAAAATACCATAAGTGAAATAAATGATTTGTAGAGGAAAAGCTTCACCCAAATGTCTTTAGGAGCCCACCCTGATAGCAGGATTCATGAAATTATTCTGAACAAAATGCTTCAGATTATAATTAAATCCTTCTTTCAGGTATTCTACTTCAAGGTAGGCACCAAAAGCTCATCACCATCCACTCTAAAAAAAAAAAAAAAAAAAAATTCCTTTACATTTTGAAAAACAGTATCACTCAATCTCTTTGGGGGAACTATTTTGAAGAGTCACTTAATATTTGTTCATTGTCAACCTGTTCTGGGGGGGCTTTACAATCTATGATTTGCTATATTAACAGTATTGAATTAAAATAATAGAGGACTCATGTAGAGAAAAGAGTATTTAAAGATCTAAAGATATGATTATTTTAGAGAATGGGGTAATGACTTGGATGTAAAGATAACTACTTCCCATACATTTAAGTAGTGATGTGGATTATTATTGTACGATAATTAAAAGACTCAATCTACCATTTATGCATAAGAAATTGTGAAGCAAACCATATTTGGAGCTCTAATTTTTGAATTTTCTCCAATATTTATAATGTAATACAGGCAAGCCATTTAAATTCTTATCTAGCTTTATAATATACTTCTTAATGAAAATTATATTCTCTTTTCTACAATGCATTAAAGAAAGACTCAATCTAGTGGATAAAATTTAACTAATGTAGAAACTTGAATTTAAAGTTAGATTTTTCTTTAAATTCTTTTTTCTTTACTGTAAGGACTACATAATTGGCAGGCCATACAACCCTAAAAGCCTGTGCCCTACAACTTCTTCCTGAGAAAGTGACTTCAGGCAACACTTTTCCAATTAGCTAAATCTTGTGCCACATGACCTTGGCCTGAAGAGCGGGAATTAGTGCTCAAGGCAAAGATGACTATGTATTCAGGTAATAATGTAATTTATCATCCTAATTGGGAGAATTCTGAGAGTAAAATGGGGAGCTATTATTAATTTCACCTGGAAACAGGCAAAAACTTTGATCTTTTTCCTTGACCTTTTTAGGCATATGCCTCCGATAAGATCCCACCAGCTTTATGGAAATGTAGTCAGAGACTGCCCATAAAGGACGATCTATGTAACACTACAAAAAATAGACCCAACCAGTTCTTCTCTCTTGAAAGTATAAATAAGTCATGCTAACCATAAAAACACTAGTGTAACTTCCATGGGCTCAGTGTTGGCAAGAGTCAGCACAGTCAGCACAGTGCAGACGGCCATGACCATCGGAACGTCAGTGCTCTGGAAGTGGGTAGGTGATACGGCAGGAAAGACAAGGAACTAGGTCACCATCACCTTTGGGTTAAAGATTAGGCTTCTAATAAAGCTAGAAAATCAAGCGGGTATTCCTCATAAATTTAGGTGTTTAGGTAAATGTATTACTCCAATATTATCCAATTTTTAAACATTTTAAACAATTTAAATTTTAAAACAATTTAAACAACCAGAGCAAGTAATATTTTACCAGGCATCATACTGTTTGGACTAACCAGTAATTCCACATTGGCTTAAAAACAGGACAGAAAGTGGGAATAAATTAAGACGCTGATAACGTAATTTAAAGTGTGGAATATGAGAAAACAGAATTCTTCCAGAAGTTTTGTTAGGAATCTAAATGTGCTTATGTATTGAACCCAAGACTGTAGATTGAAACTTGAGAACAAAGATTTGATCTACTGCCATCTAGTGGAGATTTGATTTCTGTTTATTGATTAGCAGCAGAGAAAATCTAAAGCAAAAACAGAATAAAAAAATAAGTCCTATTTTAAAGCCTTAGAATCTAAGTGATTATCTATTAGTGGCTCTGGTCTCATGGAGCTCTGAGACTGTCATCAACACAAGGGTGTCACCTGAAGTGTGGGACTGGGGGACTAAAGCTCTGAAGTCCCATCCCTAATCCAACCAGGGCAGCTGAAATATTACATATTCTAAATATTGAGCTACTGACTCGATTTCATTTGAAGAAAGGATTTCACCTTGAAAAAGAAAATAACATCGAATAAGACCTTATCTGACCTCCTATGCATCACTCTGTAAACTGATATACCAATAAGCACTGGGTTTTTTAAAATTATTATATTTATTTTTCAAAGGCAGAGCACACACAAGCTGGGGGAGCAGCAGGCAGAGGGAGAAGCAGGGGAGCCCAATGCGGGGCCCCATCCCAGGACCCTTGACCCGAACCCAAGGGCGATGCTTAAGCCACTGAGACACTAGGTGCACCAACATTGGTTTTCTAATGTCACACAAATGGCTGGTGGCATAACTAGCAGAACTAAAATCTTTTGATTCCTGTTCCCATTCAAATAACCTTGGATAACGTCAAGTCCGGTAGACTTCAAGTCAGGTGGACTTGAAGCGTTCAATAGCACTAAGAGCTTATTTCATTTAAAAATAGATTATTTCCTTGATCCTTTTTAAAAATAATTTGACTTTACTACCTCCCTTGTATTATTAGAAACATGCATTAGTATAGAACCCCAAAGTAAATCAATGGAAATGAGATCACAGCTGTAACCCATAATTATTCATGTCAAATACACATTTAGAATTAGTCTTGAAGTCCCTCAAAGTAACAATGACAATGTAACTTCTGAGGGATATTTTCTCTCCTTTCCTTTAGAGTCACTTAATTTTAATGGTGAAAGTGACATCACAAATCACTTAATACGGCTATCATTTTTTAAATTATTTTATGTTTTATAAAGCTTAAAACTGGAGCTCCTGGGTGGCTCAGTTGGTTAAGCACCCAACGCCTGATTTCAGTTCAAGTCATGATCTCTTGGGCATGTGAGATCAAACCCCATGACGGGCTGCACACTCAGTGCACAGTCTGCTTGGGATTCTTTCTCCCTCTCCCTCTGCCCCTCCTCCTACCTGCACACATGTGTGCTCCCTCTTTCTCTCTAAATAAATAAATAAATAAATTCTTTTAAAAAAAGAAGAAGACATAAAACTATCAACACTCTGGGTTGCAGAGAAGTCACCCTACTAGTCCTAAGTTAGAGAGTTTCTCCAGCTCTCCTGACCTCCCATTTGCCAACAGGATGGATGAGTGAGAGATCAAGAACAAACAGGTTGATGGAACGTGGTTGCTGTATTTTTGTCTGTTTATGATGCAGGAACATTGGGGATTTTTGAGTTCTGGGAGGAAAGAACTGATTGAAGGGAGATGATACAGGAGAAAAAAGGATCATCAGTGAAGTAAGTTCCTTGAGGATTTAGGAGAAAACATAATCCAAAATGCACGTGGAAGAGAGGATACTTGCCAGACATGATGGGGTATCCAAATCTAGAAAAGCATTGTCACTTCGATGCATCTCACTTGAATTTGACACAAACATTTTTATCAAAGGACATTGAAGTTTTCATATTACACATTTATCCTATTTCATCTCATTATAATTTGTAAATTTGTAATTTAAAAATCTAGGGGTTTTTTCCTGTATCTATTTTATAAGCTACTCCCTCCTTCATCTTTAAAAATCCAAATGTACATCTCTCATATGATACCATATGATATTCTGCTTCTTTTAGTGCTTAAAAGATATTCAGGGGTGCCTGGGTGGCTCAGTGGGGTAAAGCCTCTGCCTTCGGCTCAGGTCATTGTCGCTGACCTGGGACTGGGATTGAGCCCCACATCAGGCTCTCTGCTCAGCGAGGAGCCTGCTTCCTCCTCTCTGCCTACTTGGCATCTCTGTCTGTCAAATAAATAAAATAGTTGTTTAAAAAAGTAAGATATACAATTGCAATTAAGGCAAAACTTCAATATTATTCAAAAGATGCATATATTTTTAAATAGAGTTTATGTAACCATGGTACCATATAAAGTAAATTAACTAGACATTTTAACTTTCTTCCATATCCTTCTTGAATTTTTCAAATTTATAATAGATGAAGTATAACGTATAATCAGAATTCTTTTTAAAAAGTGACATTTTTTAAAAATCTTGTTTCTTTTTCTGAGTCTGCCACAAACTATTCTGTAAATTTAGGCAAGTCAAATATCATTTCTTTTCCATACTTCCTGTGCCCATTTGAAAAATAAGGGAATGAAACTAGATCATTTTATTCTATTTCAAATGCCAAATGGTTCTGATTTTATGATACAATTATTCCCATTTTGAATGAGGATGCTTATTTGGTATATAAATTGCTGATTATTTCTTTAATGCCCATAAGTCAATAAAATTTTAAAACATTAGTGGGCTTTATAAAGAACTAAATAACAAGAGAAGGGGCTTTCTCCAAAGAGAGAAGGCATTTGAGAAGCTCCGGGATACATTTTAAAAGATAAATTATATATGCTTGTAGAAAATGACAATAACCCACCCCTCCCAGTAAGGAAAAATAAAAGTTTTCAAAGACAAATGAAGTAATAAGTTTTCCATATGCCCTTACACATTATGACTAGAACAAAGAAGATATCAAGACTAGCAGGACTTTGATTTTTTGTTTCTTCTTTATTAAATTGTCACATAAAAGTCAAGGGGAAAGTGGCACCATCAACTCCAGGAGGGCCTAAGATGTTAGGTAAGCTACTGAGTGGAAGAAAAATTGAAGGTACCCAGTAGGAATTTATGGTCTAAAGTTACCTTCTTCGTGGAACCATCTTATTAAGAATGGGTTGGGCTTTAAATAAAGCTTTCCATTTCTCAAAGCAATTTGTATAAGAGAGCAAAACCTCATCAATGTAACTTAATAAACATATGTTATTACCATATAAAGGATTTCTAGAACAAACTTCATGAAAGCATAGGATTTTGTCTATTTGCTTTACTTTGCCGCTTACAATAGATTGGCACAGAGATACTGCCTAAACAATATTTGTCGAAAGAATTATTAATCTGGGACCCTTCCTGATTTTAGAGGAGACCAGAATACTAATGAAATATGTTCAAATGAGAGAGTTTAATCAGCAATTACTCATTGAGTATCTAATGCACGTTAACAAAACTACCTATCACTATTGCAACCATATTTTCAAAACCAAAACTCAGTTTGCTGGGTAAGCCCAGTACAAACAATCTTATAAAGACAACAGATTAGGACATCCGTTGTTGAAAATAAATTGAGGAGTTAACTTTATATTATACAGTAGCCACATAATTTCTAATCTAAAATGGGTCACTATGGAAAATGAAAGGGGGCAACCTCAATATTTGCCCTGAGCTACCTACCATGCCTTAACTAGAAGTGTCTCTCGGGAAACAGTGTGTTCGGTTTCTTTAATAGACTCCAAGTAAAGTCTGTACCTAGTGAAAAGGTATGTATGTACAGTGCTAAAAACTCAGTCGATTTGAGAAAATTGATTATTAAATAACAAGTGTAAAAAATTAAACAACGAAATTTGAAAGAATCTGAGACCATCAGGGCTAGGAAGGTAAAGGTAAAGTTTAACTCTATTGCTAAAGGAATAGCTTTTAAGAACTGAGAAAATGAAATCGTTGGATCCTAGTACACAATGACACTGACATCTAAGACTATTCTTCGTGATGTTTAATCGAATGTTAGCTAATTCCTGTTTAAAAGGACAAGAGGGCCTAGGAATTATTAAAAGAAAGCACTGCTATAAGATACCCAAAACAGAATGTGTAATTGCATTGTTTTTTATACACAGTTTACAGAATAGCTACACCTACAAGGTATTGTGACCAAGTTCATCTCATTGCCATCCTCAATACTGCCATGATGAAAAAAAAAAAAAAAAAGAGCCTGAAGGAAGTAGTAAGAAACCCTAATAGATAAGACGGAATTATAAAACATCACATAATTAGGGGCACCTGGGTGGCTCAGTGGGTTAAGCCTCTGCCTTAGGCTCAGGTCATGATCTCAGGGTCCTGGGATCCAGCCCTACATGGGGTTCCCTGCTCAGCAGGAAGCCTACTTCCCCCTCACACACCCCCACCCCCCTGCCTCTGCCTACCTTTCTGCCTACCTGTGATCTCAGTCTCTCTCTCTCTCTCTCTCTATCAAATAAATAAATAAAATCTTTAAAAAGAAATTTTAAAAATCACAAAATTAGTACACAGGAGTTCAAATATGATACTGTGTATAGAATACCATCTCTTCCCCCTCATGATACTCCTGCCAATTTGTCACATCTAAAAACTTATATGCCTTTGATCATCCCTCCAACTCAATTATGAGAAACTCTTTCCGATTCTCTTCTCTATTCAAATACGTTAAAGTCTTCTAAGAGACAGAGAGACAGAGTGACAGAAAGAGAGAGGGAGCGAGTTTCCTGTACTTCTTTTTAAAATGCACCAACCTTCAGTCTCAGTCCTCATTCCCAGGTAAGATAAGAAAACAATCTGATTTAATTAAGTTGCATTAACAGTCTTTGAAAGCTTTTCTTTGAAATGTAAACCACAGCAATCTTATTCTCTAATCTAGAACGCGTAATACTAGAGGTTGTCTCCTCAGAGCTGGCATTTTATAGAAGTCATACTTCTCTTACTGACATTTAAACACACACTTGAACAGGCTTTGCAAAGTCTACAGACGAGACAGAAAACGTTACTCCACATGTCTTCTTACTTCGCTCGCACCATCTACCCTTCTTGGTAGTTATTATAATTATCCCTATTTTATGATAAGAAAAGTGAGGCTTAGAGAATTTACACAGGGTTCTAAATAGATTAGAATCAATTTTTTTCTTCCTGAGCATAATGGAGATTGCTATAGGAAAATCCATGTGTATCAATTATCTGATTGATGAGCATTAGACATTTGGACTGTGAGTTAAGCTTATGGACAGAATGTCTCTGATCAGGAAGCTATCCATTATCATGATCTGAAATATTAGTTCTACCACAGAGCTTTGAAAAAAAATAAAAATAAGTGGTTTCATGCATATTTATATGAGTCTTAGGACTTTTTTTTTCTGACACATCTAACTAGTAAGGGAAGGAAAAGTAGAATCAAGGAATGAAATGCTATTAAATACTTGTAATTATAAAATTATACCAGTATAATTAAAAGATGACATGGTTTTTAAAAACTTAAAATGAAACCAATATTTGATGAGATAAACCTAATAATTATAGTAAAACCATAGTTGGATAATTTGGCCAAATAAAAGAAAAAACTGATAGAATAGGTAGAGTCAACAAACAAAGTATTTATACAAGCCTGAATATATCTGGTATAGCACTGAACTACACTGCTTAACATTTAAACACACACACACACACTCACTCACACTCTCCAACTACATTTTACACTACGAAGAAAGAGACCATGAATTTGCCTATCCTTGTACTACCATACTTTGCAAAAATGCACAGAATCCTCAAATCTTACACGGTAGGTATTATCACACAGATGAGAAAACTTGAGACACGGAGAAATTATTTAACTTGCCCAACGTCATGTATATAGTAAGTCATGGAGCCTAGTTTCAGGACCAGGCACATGGCCAGAGATTCTGTGCTCCTAACCCCTTCTGTATGGCCCCACAGAGTTAAATGATCATTAAGTAATAACTGACATATTTTTCCCTTATTAGTAGATCTGGTATTCATTATATAAAAATAAACATTCTGAAAATAAGTACACCTTAAATATGTTACTAGTGAGGCACTATCTTGGTAGTTTCAGAAAGCAATGAGATAATCTACTACATAGACCTTTATTCTCTCCCACAAATAGAAAATTGTTAGTAACATGAAGTAAAGGAATCTTAGGAGGAAAAAAAAATTGTCAACTGTTGAACACAGAAGAGGATAATGGAGGGCACAGGTTGAAATCACACTGTGACCCTGAAAATGGCTAATGAGTCTGTAGACTCTATCGGTCGGCCTTTTGTCTTCTGAGCACATAGATAGTGTTTCTTCAGCCTTCCTTTCTTAGACCTTCCAACGAGAACATTCTCTTGAGTTCTATGTATCAAGATCACAGAAGAACCACAGATAAAGTAAAGTAAATTCAAATGAGAATCACAGGGCTCAAGCCTATTGCATTTCTAGCATTTTTGAGGAGATGAGTCCGTAAATTATGTGACAAGACTAAACACTTTAATTATATACTAATATGTATTGGTATGTGACATTTCCATAATAAACATCAAAAACAATGCTGAACTGAAGTTCAAGAGTTTAGGTCTACTGCCTGAAGTTTCTCTCATGTGGCAAGTGCATGACACGTTTGAGAAAGAAATAGTCAGAAAATTGAGGAAGAGACTGGACAAGAATTCATCTGGAAAGGGAAGAAACAAACCACACTTCTGTTTTCTCCTTTGCCTTCACTAAATTAAACCGATTCTGTTAAATTCCACAACTTGTTGACTCTATCCCTTAGGGCTGACCACTAGGTTAAAAACTAGAAAATCTAACAATAGGCATTGGGATTTTTAGTAAATGATGGCTGCAAGATTCTTCTCTTTTAGCATCCCATGGGTTGCAGTGGGTTGGACACAAAATGTATAAACAGGACTGAGGAAGTGGAGATACCTCAAATATCTGGATAGTCGGGATCTAGTGACACTGTGACATTCTGCAATTGCCAAATCAATAAGTATTAATTTTCTCATAAAATAGGTGACATATTCAATGGGTAATATATCTAGAGGATAGAGGAAACGGAAACATTTAGCCTAATAATCATTTTAAGTAATTCAGAGTTACGAAGGCATTTTGATAAAATCATGACCTTCCATTTATATGGTACTTAACTACTCTGAAATTGCTTTTGTATGCATTACCTTAAGTGATCTGAATTATTGCATAAATACAAAAATATAAGGAAAATAATTATCTAGATATTACATCTAGGTCAATAGCTTTGAAGCAGATTTATAAAATATTGAGGGGAAAACATATGTGCATATCTAACAAAATGGACCAGAGAAACTCTTTATGATGTACAATAAGAAAAAACATTCTGTTCCCATAGTCAAACACAAAATCACATGTAGTGATTATTCAACTTCCTACAATGCTTAAGAATATGGGTTCTCAAGTGAGAATCTTTGCTTTGAATCCCAGTTTTGCTGCTGTTTAGTCATGCAACTTTGACAAGTTGCTCAACTTTCCGAAACTCTGTTTCTTCATCTGTAAAGTAAAGATAATACCAAAAGACTGATTTGAGAATTAAATGAAATAACGCCTGCATAGTACATAGTGTAGCATGGCATATAACTCGTCCCCATAACCCATATCATTTTGTTCCTCCTCTTGTGCCAGCAACAAGAGCAGAGTCACTGTTCAGTAACAGTAAGACCTGTGATCATCAACGTCATGAAAATACTCATTAACTTCCTAAATATACTGGATAACTGTTCTTGACATTGAACATGTCTAGAGGTTTAAGTAGGGAGAATGGCTTGAATATGAAAATTGTGTAGGTCAGGTTTATCTGTTTCTTTTCCATCTTACAAATAAGTGATTTTTAATCACAGACCTCATAGTTTTATTGTACAAGCATAGGTCCCAATATCTACTCCTGCTTTTCTAATTCAAGAGTTCATTTTTAGAATAAGAATCATAGGATCATCCTATGAAAACTGTCCATAGAAAGGGGACTGTCACCTTAGTTTTTTCTTACTTATCACTACTTAAATAAATTTAGAAAAGACAATAACATTCAGATGCAAATGGCTTTCAGTTACCATATCTTAGATGATGAGATAGCTTAAGTATCATTGTCTGAACAGAAGAAGCGGAATAGACTCCTATTACTTTTCTTGTCTTTGAGAAACATTTGTTCCTTAAGAAGGCACAGCTCATCTCATATATTTATGAGATTCAGGATTCTATTTTTAAATACTGGGATGAAAGGAAATACATTCATTGAGATACCTGAAGATTTCAGCAGGACAAAAGTGGGGAGGGGAAGGTCAGCAATAATAGCTCAATTCATTGGTTAAAAGCAACAAGAACAACAGCAACGACGACAAAAACAAGGTACAAACTGGCCCTACCCAAATCGTATTTAACCAGTCTTATAATTTAAGATACAATATTCATGTTAAATCGAATTCAAAGCCACTGCAAAGTGAACCCAGATATGAGGTTTCCATTTATCTCCATCAAAACCAAAATTATTTTTTTTTTAGATTTTATTTATTTATTTGACAGAGATCACAAGTAGGCAGAGTAGCAGGTAGATAAGGAGGAGGAAGCAGGCTCCCTGCTGAACAGAGAAGCCGATGTGGGGCTCGATCCCAGGACCCTGGATCATGACCTGAGTGGAAGGCAGAGGCTTTAACCCACTGAGCCACCCAGGCGCCCCAAAACCAAAATTATTTTAAAGAATACTAATATAAGTGGTGATTTATTAGTAGTTGATTAGATTCTTGTAGGGTGGTAGAAAAAATACACCTCAATAAGTTTTAGTATCCTTGTTTTCAACCTTAATAAGAATACTATATACTTAGGGGTGCCTGGGTGGCTCAGTGGGTTAAAGCCTCTGCCTTGGGCTCAGGTCATGATCCCAGGGTCCTGAGATTGAGCCCCGCATCGGGCTCTCTGCTCTGCAGGGAGCCTGCCTCCCCCTCTCTCTGCCTGTCTTTCTGCCTGCTTGTGATCTCTGTTAAATAAATAAATGAAATACTAAAAAAAAATACTATACACTCACAGTGAATTACAGAGAGCTTAATTTATGTTAGCATTATAAAATTATATAATTTTAACTAGCTGATTTTAAAAGTACAGATTATTTGATGGAGTGGAAAGAATATTGAACTAGTCATTCTGAATTCTGGATGCCAGTCTCAGCTGTTCTGAGGAACTTGTTAGAACATAGTCTTGGACAAGAGACGTTTCCTCTCTAAGACCTGTATAAAACATGGACTTAAGGCTAGCCAATTTCCAGTACTTAAATTTCTGTTCTCCCATATATAAAAAGTAAAGATGTATATATTTTCTGACTACTTCATCCCCATCTCATAACATGTACTGGGAAAAGAGTTTGAAATAGGATCTTAAAATTCTAAGCACAACTTGTGAACATCTTAGTAAGAATATCACTGTTTGCAAAGAAATTAATCTCTACTTAGCAGTAGTAGAGTAGTCAAAAGTATAAACGTAAATGAGCAGCATTAAACCAAAACCATATTTTGGCATCATCAGATTATATCAGGTGCATCTAGAAATACTCTCTTAAAGACTGTTTTACTAGTTTACAGTTTAAAAATACATATCTTAATTATAGCACTGGGAATATGACTCAGGAGTCCATATTCCCTGATTTATTATGCTTTATAGAGCATTTCAATACCCAACATTAATTGCTTACCTCTTCCAAGTAATTAATTCTTCCATATCATTAACAGTAGAGCTTGATACTATAATTTGCTTATCATGACTGCTTTGGCAATTAATTTACTTCCATTTCAGTTATATTTTAGTTTTAAAACACCTAACCAAGTTGGCTTAATTCCGTATCTGGTAAATTGGGAATTTACAATTCCCTGTAATTGGCTATTTAAGAAAAAAATGATGCAGCAACCACTTATTCTGGGCATGATAATATAGGACCCATGCAATGAAAGGCATAACAATGATAAGGCAAAACTGATATCAGCCTCTACCTGGCTATAAGAGTTGACAACAGCAATAGCAACCCTTGAAATTTGTAAGCACTCCCATCACAACTTACAATGAACCTTTTACTCATTAATTAGATCACTGATTCAAAACTTAGGAGCATAATTCATTATTCTTAGAGCAGAGGGTGCAGGGTGAATTCAATGTGGTCTCTGTCCCCAAGGGGCTCTCAGTCCAGTGACAAAGATATGCACACATGTGGCCCCAGAGCAATGCTCACTGCCACACAGACAGAAATGGAGACACAAAGAGAATGATGCCTTCATCATTCGGCCATGATGATCTGAAAAGATTTCACTGAAGAGGGAACACCGAATCTCGTCTTGAAGCAGAGAAGGATTTCAGATGTTTAAAAAATAGAGGGGGAGGAATATTCCACACAGAGAGAATATCTCTGTTGCTGGCAGTATATTTAACTTCTACAGATAAGGAAAAACAGAGCAATTACGTGATCTGCTCCAAGTCAGAATAAGAGAGAATCAAAGCCATTCCCTGAGCTGTTAACTCCCACATCAGAAGGTTCCTGCTAGATCCCATCGCTTCCTTCCCAAGGTGAGACAAGGTTTTCCTGTGTTCACAACCATCCACACCCTCCATTGATCCCTCCTATTGCCACACCCTTTGCAGAACCTTGTGAGGATGTCCAGAGAAACACACACAGGCAGCCATGTCTCCCTGGAACACATTACCTTTCGGCTTGTGTTTAAAACTCCAACAAACACATCGAGGTCTATTTTTGGCCCCCTTGCCCCACCCTCGTCCATCATCCCGAAGGAATGGGAGCTTGCACTTTTGCCACATGGCACGCTCAATAAGACTGTGATCCATTCCCCTAAACCTTCCATTTTTCTACTTCAGTTTTGTCAAGTGTTCCCAGTTCCAAGAAATCGTAATTCAGAATGTGGGGGAGGTTGCAGATTTTTGGCTCAGGAGGTCGTGCAGATGTTACTCCTTAAGGAAGATGATCATGATTGCCTATGTGAGTAATGGCTGCGAGTCGGCTAGGAGCCAAAAGTTCTCTTATAGCAGAATGTATAAACCATTCTCCTACTGAAAGAAGGCCCCCAGTAGGATAATATATTATTACACATGATTCAAATTACAGGATCTGCAGCAGGGGAGCTCATGACTGATTCAGGACAGTCGCTCCCTGAATACTGATGATGGGATGATGGAATGCCTCATGAATTAAAAGGGCTGTGGTTTAGCGCCTAAATCCTTCATATGCTTTAAAAAGTGTCTATGCCTATCATTGTGCTCTTTAAGCTTCTTAAACGAATCATGCACTGTTATGAAATCCTTGTTGATGTTTTAAAAATTCCATGTCTTTGAATAATTATATTCAGAATACTCTTTAAAAAAAGAAGACAATGTAACTTTACCTTCTCTGCCAGAAAACTGTATCCCTTTAATGCCAATATGCAATAAAGATATGGCTTAAGACAAATCGTATTCAAGTGTGACCCAGTTTCCGCTCCTTGGGATTCTCTAAAGCAACCTGAAAATCTTCACATGCCACACGTTCCAGCCTTTTTAAGTTATCTAGACGACAAATAAGTTTATCTCTGACAAACCAAATACAAATGTACAGGAAGAGACAAAATTATGTTTCCGGAGGTTTTCTGCTGACAAATGAAGTCATTCGTGAATATCATTTCATTTGGTCTATTTTAGTTATGTAACAAGCTGATAAATTAGTTAAAGGTATTACACTGAGAATGAAGATCAGGCATTTTTACAGAAACCCTAAGGCAGATGTTCAATATTACACATCCTAAAACACAAATGCTGCGACATATTCTAAAATAATATGTAAGCTGGTCCCTTAACTTCTTTTCAAGCTGATTCTTGTATTCAGTTTTTCTAGTAAATTGATGCAAATCAGGTGCATTGTGCTGGGATGGGAAGAGAGAGATTTGTCCAGAAATGACCTCAGTTCTATTCATTAATAAAATGACATGTTGGCTGAACGCAGTGAAGAATGAAATATAACAAGAGTGAACTTTCCTCCATGTGACAGATGCACATAAGTGCTTTTGGGATAAAACACTATATGTAAAATGGCCACTGCAGCACAAAATCTGAAAGCATTAAAGGAAGCTCGAAGATGCAGGCTGCTTGGGAAAACTGCAAGTTCCATGCCAATGCACTCTCTTATTCTCTATTACCTTGCACAATTCGAATCCCAACTTGCAAAATGCATGCTGTTCATAAGGGAGGGAGCGCAGGCAGATAAAATAAACAAAGGTTTAATTTTTTTCTGACTTCTTTTTTTTTTTTTTAAGAAAGAGACGATAATTTTGCAAGGTCAAAACAAAATAGAATCGTACCCAGAATCACTTTCAGTGACAGCAGACACCAACGGGTGGGGTGGGAGGGGAAGGTAGAAGCTATCAGAGAGAATGTAGCCACATTTTTGCATAGAGGTTTAAATTATGCCACCAGAATAATTAATGGAAGGACCTAATATGGGGAAGGGTTGGGGTAACAGGAAAGGGGGGAGGCTATGTTAAACAAAGTTCATTACTGCATGATGTAAATGAGTTTCTCACCAGTGATGTCACTGATTGGCTGAGCCGCAGAGCTGGCTTCGAGCATGGCCGGATTGGCTGCTAGCTCTTCTGGTGCCTGCCTGCTTGGGCAGCGGTTGAACCAAATACTTTCTGTCTCTCTTGTTGTCGTTTGAAGCAAATCTTGTTCAGCCCAGCTGTGTCTCCATAGTAGTGGCACCCTAAGAGAGAGTCTCCCTCCTGCTTCCCACAGCTCGTCTGTGAGGCGGTCGCTGCTATGAAATACCAGCGCTTGGCACCAAGCCCAGGCAGCGTTCTCAGATCCATCTATAACACACACATACAAAAAGAAAAAAAAAAAAAAAGGCAGTTCTTTCATCTGAATTGCATCCTAAGGAGGATTAAGAAGGCTTCTATTGCTACTGATTTGTGTCCTTTCAATCTGATGGCTAAAATAGTTTTTGAAATACAGTATCTCTCATCTGCAGTAGAACACCATTGGTTAAAATTGGTTTAAAAAAAGATAGGGGGGAACCCCCCTCCTCCCATGTTTACCTTGATTACAGAAAAATAATTCTTCATTTCCCTCCTAAGCACCGTAACTGATGGTTTTGGTCCTCTACCAGAATTTTAAACTCTCGCCAGATTTCTAATTATATCCGAGTCATTATTTTCAGGTGAAGACAAGGGATCTTAATTAGCATTATTTTTTTAGCTATGCGAAATGAGACAGGGCATGAAACAGAAACGATCTATGGAGAGGCAGAGAGAGAGAGAGAAAGAACAAATCTGTGCAGCTTTTACAGTTGAGCTGACACCCCCTCCTTCCCCGCTCTCCCTCCACCCCCCTTGCAAAAAAGAATGCAGTCATATGAACTTTACCAGACAATGGAGTACCTACAGGCTCTCCCCTAGACAAGTCCTTTATAACCAGCCCGTGCTATGTGCTGCAGACAGTGGCCAATCGGCAGGCTCCTTTCTGCAGCAGGGACACAATAGGTGCATTGGCCACACTGTCCTCCTAGCCCCTGAGAGCAGTTCAGGTTCATTTATTGTACACTGGAAGGCACATATGTCTTTAATATTCACTGTGAAATTATCAGTGAGGCTGCCTTTACTTCCCCGTAATTACGGCCACCTAATTACCGCGCACGAGCGGCAACAGCAGCACAAGGTGGCGCACAGGCATGCACGCCGTCAAAATATGCATGAACATGCTTGCTTATTTCAATAATAAAATCCCCCAATTAGTTCCTTCCCAGAGCTTGATGTTTCCTCCAGAATACTTCGGCGGAGTCATCATGTCTCCCCTCGAAAGAGAAGAGTGTGTGTGCATATATTTGTGTGTGTGTGTGTGTGTGTTTGCATGCGTGTGTATGCATATATACATGTGTGTGTCCACGGGTAATTTAAAAATTGTTTTAGTCGTATATTGGGGAGAGGTACGGAAGTGGGACCTAGTCAGCAAATAAAAGGTTACAGAGGACCTAAGGCATTTCCCCCTTATCACTGAGCATCAGAATGAAGTAATAAGGGAATCTGCACGCATCGCCCTAGCCGTGCATAGATGCCGATTTACTGAATCCAACTATCATGTGCATCTACGTATGTCTCATTTAGGGATTTCATGTTGCATAATTAGAGCATGCCTTGCTACACTGACTCAAAATGGGTGAAATACCAAATCTCTGCTTTTTGTGTATTAGTTAAACAGAGTTGGGAACAGTCTGCAGGGGAACCGCCCGCTAATTTTTTTTTTTTATTCTATGCATGTTGCATTTACATATTCATGAACAGAATAGCTGTTATGATCGCTGATTCCGCAGCAGGAGATGAAAAGACAGGAGCCAGCAGACAGAATGTATTAATTTCTAGGGGAAGAATGGCAGCGTGTGATGACCAGGAAGAGAAGATGTTTGGGGTTTCATTGGGGGGTTACCTCATTGTGTAATAAAGGATCTGGGTAGACAACTTACCAAAATATGTGTAAGTATAATAAACTTAGAAAGTAAAAATGATATGCATTGTTCATGGCCATTCAGACACACTGTAAAGAAATAAGCATTTTGAAATGGAGATTTCTGGCTTGGGTCTTTGCAGGTAAATAAAATTACATTTTCTTTTATGGCTACTTAGAATATCATCAAAATGGGATGTACTCAGCAGCTCTGAATTTTCTTATTATTTTATGACTTATATATTTCCTGTTCCAAATCAGAAATGCTAAGCTTTAAGCACTGATTATTTCCTAAGGTGGAATTTCACCGATGTCTACCAATGTTTATGGGTGTATTTTGATTTTCAGCTCATGATTCTCTAATCAGGAATGGAATTCATCTTATAGGAGGCACATGAGGAGAAAGAGTATATCCACACAGATACATGCATATAACTCATAGTTCACCCATACTAGAGAGAAAGGATCCCAATGTTATTTCTATCAATTTATATTTGATATTTCTTTTATTAATATTAGTAATATTTGTATTATAAAATACATTCGAATTGATTTTGCCTTTTATAAGCATTTTTTTTAAAATTCAGTTCTTCTATCAATACTTTCCAAAAAATCAAGTTTCAGTAGGAAGGATGAGTAAGGCAAAATCCAAACTAGACCAATAAGAGATCACAAAATTCAATTATAAGAAACACAGGTGATATAAGAAAATACTACATTTTTGATTCCTGGACTACTACATATATTGAAATCAAAACACCAGAAATCAAAGATGTAGATTAGTTACTTATACATAATGCATGATACTCCTTTCCTAGGTGATTGCAGTAAAACCTAAGAAGCTATTTGCCTCACCTTCTTGATGGTTTTTCTACCAAAGACCAGTTTTTCTAAATCTATCAAAGTCTAGTTTATCTAAATCTTCAAGTAAGTCACAAAAAATTTTACTGGTAATCAAATTAAGAAATGTATGCCTTGTCTCCATCTCTCTCTCTTTCTCTCAAGCACACAGACACACACACACACACACACACACATAAACACACACACACATAAATACACATATATACAACCATGACTGTTCTATTTTTCTACAAAAATGTTCAAATTTTCTACTTAGTCATCTCAGTTCTTTGATCTGGCATTGTACAAAAAAGCATTAAGAAAATAAAAAAGATAATTTCTGGTGGTCCATTTCGCTAAGTAAATTTAAAACAGAATAAACTCATAATATTAATGAACTTACATATATTTAGATTCCACTAGCATATAAAATGTGCTTAGAAATTCACTGCAATACAAAGTATTTTGATGAATATAATAATTTTATAATAAGATTAATGGATGGTCTATATCTGACCTCCTTAAACAAATAGGGATTTGTAAACAATGAACCCTGAAAAAAAAAAAAAAGAAAGCCTTCTTAGTACCATAATACATTAAGCCTGGCAAGTTAGACTTCCTACTTCCTACTATAACATTCTCTCATAGTTTGAATTATTAGATGTATTAGAAAACAACATTGTATTTTTCATAGCATTTTAGCTCTAGGATTTACTGTTCTCACACCCCAAACACAAAATGCAGTTGTGAGATTTTAATATACTACTCAAAC
This sequence comes from Neogale vison, assembly GCF_020171115.1. Classification (NCBI taxonomy): domain Eukaryota; kingdom Metazoa; phylum Chordata; class Mammalia; order Carnivora; family Mustelidae; genus Neogale; species Neogale vison. The sequence goes on from NC_058096.1 coordinate 27,282,715, forward strand.
CAAAATAGTTTTGCAATAAAATTTTATTTGAAATCATTTTGCTAGAGAACTTAGACCTTCAATATATCTTAAAAATTCAAACCATTAATTTTAGACATGACATCCAAAGAAAATTAGTAACTAGTTAGTGTACTTCCACTCATCATGCTACCATACTTTAAATACAGTTCTGATCTGCTGTTAGGACATTTATAATTGGTTGAGGTTTACTAAAGATAAGGAATTTATGGTGTCTTCCCATAAGATCAAAGACATGCATTTATAAAATAAGTGTATGGAGAAATATGAGTGCCATCTGTGTTCCCAGGATGGAAGTAACCAAACTTCTTTATAAAGATCAAAAGCATAACCTTAGACTTATAATCATGATGATCTCATCAAAAGAGTCGAGTCAGCACAAATTGGCTGTAAGAATGTAAGATAGCAGCCAATCACATTAACTTTAAAAATAATCCAATGCATTCTGTAGGCAGAGCCAACTTGGAGAGAGATGCAAAAACAATAAATTAAAAAGCAACTTGTCAGTCTCCTGATGTGACTCATTCTTTAAAAAAAATCTTAAGCCACGTTAAGAAGTGTGGAAATTATTCATAGTATAATCAACATCAAGAAACCACTGTTTATGTCTCTGTCTACACAATGACAAGTATCCAGATGACAAAACAAGATGCAGTTAATCATCACAATAACTCAATATCTGGCTGCTTTTGTGCCCACAAACTCACTGCTTAAAATTTCAGTATCTGTATTTTAGGATTCAAAAAAAAAAAAAAAGAATTCTTGAACTTTTTCATAATCACCATCTTTATAAAATATGAGAATCCTAGGATTTTCAAAGCTACCACTTTTGGATTACCCAGTGCATGAATCTCTTTCCAAAGGATACTTTTTAGAGCATAGCTGTGATTGCTCTCATTCATATTACCTCAAAAAAGTTAGCAGTGCATCACTTGTGGAATAAAACACTTAAAACTTATTTCATTTACGAAGTTTCCAGTTGTTTCAATTAAGATTGTTTATTAAAGGTGTACTACATGGGGAAAAAAGACCCATAATAAATTGTGACATTTAAGTACCCAATGGAACAGAAAAACTTCAACCATATTAATCACCTAAAGAGAAATATTCTATTAGAAAAACCATTACAGGTTTTACCCACTGTTAACATGATGTTCTATAATTACTATTATTTGTTATTCTATACAGAAGGAATAGCAGAAAACTTGAAAAGGAAAATGAAAACCTTTCATATGGGAAGTTGTCACCAAGAATCTAGAATTATCTGTCTTTGGGAAATGATTTTCATCTATATAAAAATTGTTTTTAACATCCAGGATGAATAAGAGAGAAATATTCTACTCAAGCCATGACAGAAAGCCAGAATTATATTAAATCTGTGATTAATAAAAAAGTTATCAAATTATATCTTGTAATCTACATGCAGTGAAGTAAAACATTTTTCACTCTACAAGATTGATGTGCAAAGGGAACAAGGTTTCTCTACTTTAAAAGTGATCAAATTTTCTCCATACGCCCATCCCATTGGGTAATTAGGGATGGGGAGGGGAAATTAAATTTGCTAACTTATCTCATTCTTTTATGGTTTCAATAGTCTCTTCTGAGTTATTTCCCCTGTGGTAGACATAATAATGGCCTTCCAAAAATGTCCACAGACTAATTCCCAGAACCTATGAATATGTTACCTTACCTGGCAAAGGGGAATTAAAGTTGCTGATGGAATTAAGGTTGGTAACCAGCCAATCTTCAAATAGGCATATTATTCTAGATCATCTGCAGTGGCACAAAGTAACCACAAGGGTCCTTATAAGTGGAAGAGGGAAGCATAAGAAAAGAGAGAGATGTGACTACAGAAGAATGGTATGAGAGATTCAACACTGTTCACTTTTAAGGTGAGTAGGGAAGAAAGGCAGCCTTTAGAGGCTGGAAAGAAAGAAAAAGGAACACAGCTCTGCCAATACTTTGATTTTAGCCTGATACCTATTTTGGACTTGCAATCTCAGGAACTATAAGATAATATATTTGTGTTGTTTTAAGCCACTAAATTTGTGTCAGTTTGTTACAGTAGCAATATGAAGCCAATAAATGCTATCTTCTGGATAAATGAAGATTTTTAAGGTAAATTTGGTTCTTCTCCAAAATGATGAGGAAAAGATGGATTTGAAGACCTTGTGATTTTGAGAAATGGGAATTGTGTCCTCGATGGTGTATTCTTTGAATGTGTGTCTTGTCTGATTTCTGGGCTCCTGTGCAAGGTTCACTGAGGTAGTGCAGCTGATCCTCCTGGGAGTTTTGAAGCATTGCGTTAGTTCTCAAAACTGAAGTCCATACATCTCATCACTTTGCCCAGGTCATAATATCCTCATGCTGTGTAGCATCTTAATTCTAGCTTCAGGCTTCTGTTGAAAATTAGCTCTCTCAATCTCACTGCATTTACCTATCAGGGCATGTGGAAATGTCTAGATCCTCTATAAAATGTGTGGTCATAACGAACCTCTTCCATGTTGTTCTGACGTGAATCTTAACATGACTCTGAGCATTCGAAAGAGATTACAACTTTCTCAACTCATGTCCAGACAATCCCTGTGGCCATGGGAAGAAGTCTCCCCTCCTCCACCATAGAATCACCAAATTTATCTACTGGTATATTGAATAAAAACTCTCCATGGGCGCCTGGGTGAATCAGTCAGTTAAGCATCTGCCTTTAGCTCAGGTCATGATCCCAGGACCCTGGGATCAAGTTCCACATCAGGCTCCTTGTGCACCAGGGAACATACCTCTCCCTTTGCCTGCCACTCCCTCTGCTTGTATGCTCTTTCTTTCTCTAACAAACAAATAAAATTAAAACAAAAACAAAAACAAAAAAACAAAAACAAAAAACCTCTCCATGTACCTTAAGCCCAGAGAAAGGAGAGCAAGGGCATACACATAAACACTTCCATTTGTTTTCTTCTTCCTACACTCACTCACCCACCTCAGAAAGATTGGTGTTTTTTTGTTCTCATATGATAGATTTCTTTTTACATCATGTCCTCTTCCTTCATGAAGTGGAATCCATAAATCCTTCTTTCACTGAGTCTGAATGGCTATAGAGGAATATGGCAGATATGACTTGCAGGGATAAAAACATACTGTTTTATTATTTCAAAATATTATGACCATGGACTACTGGCTAAAATGGCAAATTTGAACTCAACATCTTATGGACACTACAGAAAATGTATTCTTTTATTTTTCTTTATGCGGGTGGCAGAGAGAACAAAGGAGGAAAACAAAACAAAAATTTGAAAGGTAAAAACAGAACAAAATTTTGAAAAGTAGAACAAAATTTGGGAAGATGGATAACTGATGACTGACTTCCCAGACTAGGAAAACCAGGTCTTAAGTCAGAAATAGATAGAGCCAGAAACCTTATCAAGAAAGTTTCAAAAATCAGAAGGACCAGATACTTCAGACCTGGCAATAGAGAGGGGAGGATTAAGAAAATGATTAGAATATACTGACAAAGAAACTAATCCCGACATCCCATCCTCTATTCCATGTTTTTGGCAAATTACTCCCCTACTCCCAATCCCCCACTACAGCAGAAGACTTAAGATTTATTATTTAGAGCTTCATTATCTAAAACAGAGTTGACACTGTTGAGGTTAGAGCTCTCATACTCTAAAGAAAATATTTAAGTCAATATATGCATTCTAGATATTGAGACTCTCCCCACATGATTTTCTTCCCTAACAAGGTTGACTCTTAAAATCCTAGCTTCTGCATCTTCTTTTCTGAGCAAACCGACTTAGCAAGAAACAATAAAATAAACATAAAATGCAGAAGTGATGGTTAGCTATACAACAAAAATTATCATCGCCTTCCATATTATAGATTTGTCCCGATGAGGCAGATGTCATACAAGAAACTGTAATTCCCATTACCTCATTAATGTATATGCCAAATGACTGTAATGGGATATGAGTGGAATCAATGTGTACTTCTTCTAGTTGGGCATGCCTATAAAACCTTGCCATAGAACTTCTTTATGTTATTTCCCCTTTTATGGTGTTTGAAATGTAGATGACCTCCAGTGTTACCTTGAACATCATATTTTAAAGAGGACAAAGCCTCTGTTTCTCTAGAGCACTAAATGTATGTAGAAGGGATGCTTTCCAACCTATTTATCTACAGAAAATGTGTATTTCAGTTGTTGAACACTTTGGATCTACTGGCTCTATTAAGGGTAGTATGTTATAGCAAAAAGCATAATATAAGTAATATATACAACAAGTATACAAGCCATATTACATATAGTGACACTCATTCATAAGCCTCATTCATGCACTCAGAGCTTCAGTCAACTGTGTAGTCCTTACCTCTTAATCTTAAGTAGAAAATGAGATCTAGAGGACATTGACAATATAATCTGGAAATTAGAAAAAAATAAGAAAAAGAGGCAAAATGGAGGTGCTAAGACTATTTTTAAAAAATTATCATTAATACCATCAAAGAAAAATGAAAAACTATTACATCTATGAAATGATAGAAGATGTTACAAAAAGAATCTAGATGACCAAAAAAAAAAAAAAAAGTTACCAACGTTTCACTTAAAATCATGACAATAAAAATGAAAAACTAAAAAGAAATTGGAAGCTAAGCTTGAGAAGAATCTTTCACAAAGTATAAAAAAAGACAAATATACAACAAAAGAGGAACTAATGAAAAGCTAGAAAAGAGTTTCAGGAAGTGCAAAATTTAAATAATAGAGGAGTTTATAGAAAGAGAGGTAAAGATAATTAAGAAAGAAAATAATCAATGGTATAATCAAGGAAATATTCTGGAACTAGAGAATACAAGTTTCCAGAAATAGTTCCCTATCTGCCCAGCAAAATAAATGAATATGGATTCACACCATGACATATTACTTCAGAATTTCCAATCACTTAGTACAGGAGCTTTTAGTTCTGGCAGTGGATAGAGTAGTTGACATTAAACAAATGCTCCTCCTAAAAACAATTATAAATTTGAAAAGAATTAAAAAATTAACTCTTTGAGAACATTGGAGTATGACAAATATATATAGGAATTATATATATGTGTGTATATTACATATATATAATATATATTATATATGATGCTATAATCCTTGAGAAAAGAGAAGCATATCCTAAGAGGTGTCCATATTCACTCCAGCTTTTGCTTTATATGTATTTCTGTGTGCTGCAGGAGATTTGAGCCAAAGCAGAAAACAATAGTCTTACTGGCTAAGGAGATAGAATTCAAGGTTAAAGCTGAGAAAGCACCATAACTTGAGAGGTATGAGCACTGAGAGGAAAAACAATAGATAAAAGAGTTTCAAAATCCATGTGTGATCACCTCTCCAGTTATTTACTGACATCCAGACTCAGTATGAACATGTGCAAGGTAAGAATTCAAGAAACTTAGCAGAAACAGCAGTTGGGAAACTGAACATCTATTTGAGTTAATGAGTGATTAACTCATTTTGTTGGTAAGACAGAGATGGGAGTTCAAACCTCACTAAGATACAGAATTTTCTGAGCTTTCTATATAGTCCTCTAATGGTTCATCACCTAGGGAGTGTGAGCTCATCCTGAGGTTACAAGCCATGACCTAGAACTAAGGGCTTAAGGGTAAAAATAAAATAAAACAAACATAGTAAACCCTAAAGCTAACATTGTACCACACCTTGTTGATCCATCATTCTATTTTTCACCCCAAATTTCTTGTATCCAATAAAAACTTACAATGCATTTTTTTAAAATACAGGACAAATTTACTAAGAAATAATAAAAAAAGAAACAGAAAACAGAAACATACCCACAATTGATTCAGGTATGGAATCAACAGGTACCCTAAAAAAAAATAACTGACTTTCATAAAATTAGAGGAAACATGGAAATTTCACCAAAGACAAGGCATCCACTAAAAAGGGACTACAATGGAAATTGCTGAAATAGAGAATAAATTTATATCTAATAAAATATTAGAAACAATAGACCAGAAGATCAGTGAACTGGAAGACAGATCAGAAGAAGAAAAGAAAAAGAGGAAAGAGACACAGGTGACACTATAAATGTCTAAGTAAGTGTTATAGGACTCCAGAAAGTGAGATGGATGAGAATGGGGCAGAAGCATTATTTAAAAACATTCTGGCCAAGTATTTTCTAAACTGATGGAAGAAACCAATTCATAAGTTCAAAAAATTGTACAAAAGTAAGCACAAAAAAATATACACAGGTACATCACAGTCTAATCATGAAAAACCAAGAAAACACTTTCAGTGTAATACCAATAAGAATTACAGCTAACTTTTCAATTGAAATAATGAGGACCAGAAGACAATGAGATACACATTTACAGTGCTAAAAGAAAGGGGAATAACTGCGAAACTAAAATTCTACATCTGGTGAATATATCCATCAAAAATAAATGCAAATTAACAAACTAGACATACCAAAGACTTTGACACTAGTATATATGTAATAGTAGAAATACTAAAGAAAGACCTTCAGATGAAGGAAAATAATCACTGATGAAAGTACCAGTAAGAGTAATATGTGAGAAATTATAAAAGATTAGTGACTGTTAAATACAAGATCAATAATAATGGCTTATGGAATTTTAAATATTTGTAAAGTAAAATATATGCTGACACATAAGTAAGAGGGCATAAATGGAATCAAACTGTGATGAGATTCTTGCCTCCGTGTGGAAAGTGGCAAAAGTACTAAATTCATGTAGACTATAATAATTCAGTGATGATATGATAATATGTGGTAAAACCTCAAAAACTTTAATACAAGAATGAATAACTTAAAAAGCTAATCCTAAGTAAATAAAATTAAAAATCTTGATTAATCCAGAGAAATGCAAAAGAAGAAATGAACAAATAGAACTGGAATGCAACTGCAAGATTAATTTAAAACCAATTATATCATTAATGTATACACATTAATATTCAAGATTCAACACAGTTTATGCTATTTTTAAGACACAAACTTTAAATATAAGCATGGATACAAACTGAAAGTAAAAGAATGGAGAAAGACACCCCCAAACAGTACATAAAAAAAAAAAAAATTGGTGAGACTATAATGAAACAAAGTAAAATTCAAAGGAGACAAATAAGACATTTCAAAATAATAAACAAGTCAATTCAGTAAGAAGATATCATAGTGTTAAATTTATATTAATCGGATATCTTAGTTTTATAATATTTACAGAAAAATGTAAAAAACTAAAAGAAGAAATAGATGAATAAAAATTATAGATGATAATTTAATCTACTTTTTCAGAGGGATTGGAACTTTCATTAAAAGAAGCTAGAAAAATAAAAATAATCATAAATGAAAGTAGAAATACAAATAAACAACATATCAATGAAACAAAAAGCAGGTCTGAAATTGGGAAACTCAGCTAAGGAAAAGTCTTCGAGAATATTTTAAAATTGTTAAAGCTCTCACAACACTCAACACTATGGAAAAAAAAAAAAAACCCAGAACATAATACCCCTTCAGCATTAGTAAAGGGAATATAGATACAGATACTAAAGTCATTAAAATGGTATAAAGAGAATACTGGAAATAGCATTAAACTGATGACTTGGAAAACATGTGCAATATATACAAAGAGGCCATATTTGAAATATGTAAAGAATCGTATAAGTAAATAAAAATACAAGCAGCCTGGTTAAAAATGGAAAATAGAATGGAATAGACAATTCAAAGAAGAAGGTATCTACATGACCAATAAATATATGAAAATTGCTCGGCATCATTTCTTATTAAGGATATAAAAATTAAAACCAGAATGAGATACAACTACAAATCCACCACAATAGCTGACAAATTCAAGTGTTTTCAAGCATGTGAACCAATGGGAGAGGAGTCAAGATGGCAGAGAAGTAGCAGGCTGAGACTACATCAGGTAGCAGGAGATCAGCTAGATAGCTTATTTAAACATTGCAAACACCTACAAATCCAACTGGAGACCAAAGAGAAGAACAGCAATTCTAGAAACAGAAAATCAACCACTTTCTGAAAGGTAGGACTGGCGGAGAAGTGAATCCAAAGCGACGGGAAGATAGACTCTGCGGGGAGGGGCCGGCTGCTGGCAAGCAGTGGAGTAACCGAGCACTAAATCAGGACTTTTAAAAGTCTGTTCCACTGAGGGATATCACTCCAGAGGCTAAACCGGGGTGAAGACCACGTGTGGTCAGCATGGCCCCAGGTCCCGCAGGGTCACAGAAGGATCGGGGGTAACTGAGTGTGGCAGAGTTCGCAGGTATTAGAATGGGGAAGCCGCCTACAGAGACGAGGAGTGAGCTCACAGCCTGTGGTTACCTTGAACCAGTCTCAGCCTGGGTGAGCTCGGAGCACAGCCGGAGGCCAGGGAGACGGGAGTGACTGGGCGCTATTCTCTGAGGGCGCACTGAGGAGTGGGGCTCCTCCAGGCCGGAGACCGGGAGGCTGCCAATTTCATTCCCGTCCTCCAGAACTCTACGGAAAGCGTTCAGGGAACAAAAGCTCCCGAAGGCGAACCTGAGCGGATTACTCAGCCCGGCCTCAGTAAAGGTGGTGCAATTCCGCCTGGGGCAAAGAAACTTGAGACTCAGTACAACAGGCCCCTCCCCCAGAAGATCAACAAAAAATCCAGCCAGGACCAAGTTCACCTACCAAGGAGTGCAGGTTCAATACCAAGGAGAGCAGCAGAATTCCAGAGGAGAAAGCAAAGCACCGAACTCGTGACTTTCTCTGCATGATTCTTTAGTCTTGTAGTTAATGTAATTTTTTTTCTATTTTTTTCTTCTTCTGCTAATTTTTTTTAATTTTTACCCTTTTCTTTTTTAATGTTTCTTAACTAGTTTATCTAATATATATGCATACTTTTTTCTTTATTTGTTTTCTTTTTTTAATTGTTTCTTTTTTTTCCTGAACCTCTTTTTATCCCCTTTCCCCCCCTCCATGATTTGGGGTCCCTTCTGATTTGGTTAAAGCATATTTTCCTGGGGTCTTTGCCACCCTTTTATTATTTTACTTGCCCTTCATATACTCTTATCTGGACAAAATGACAAAGCAGAAAAATTCACCCCAAAAATAAGAACAAGAGGCAGTACTGAAGGCTAGGGACCTAATTAGTACAGACATTGGTAATATGTCAGATATAGAGTTCAGAATGACGATTCTCAAGGTTCTAGCCGGGCTCGAAAAAGGCATGGAATATATTAGAGAAACCCTCTTGGGAGATATAAAAGCCCGTTCTGGAGAAATAAAAGAACTAAAATCTAACCAAGTTGAAATCAAAAAAGCTATTAATGAGGTGCAATAAAAAATGGAGACTCTCACTTCTAGGATAAATGAGGCAGAAGAAAAAATTAGCGATATAGAAGACCAAATGACAGAGAATAAAGAAGCTGAGCAAAAGAGGGACAAGCAGCTACTGGACCACAAGGGGAGAATTCGAGAGATAAGTGACACCATAAGACGAAACAACAGAATAATTGGGATTCCAGAAGAAGAAGAAAGAGAGAGGGGAGCAGAAGGTATACTGGAGAGAATTATTGGAGAGAATTTCCCTAATATGGCAAAGGGAACAAACATCAAAATTCAGGAGGTACAGAGAATGCCCCTCAAAATCAATAAGAATAGGTCCACACCCCGTCACCTAATAGTAAAATTTACAAGTCTTAGTGACAAAGAGAAAATCCTGAAAGCATCCCAGGAAAAGAAGTCTGTAACATACAATGGTAAAAATATTAGATTGGCAGCAGACTTATCCACAGAGACCTGGCAGGCCAGAAAAAGCTGGCATGATATATTCAGAGCACTAAACGAGAAAAACATGCAGCCAAGAATACTATATCCAGCTAGGCTTTCATTGAAAATAGGAGAGATAAAAAGTTTCCAGGACAAACAAAAACTGAAAGAATTTGCAAACACCAAAGCAGCTCTACAGGAAATATTAAAAGGGGTCATCTAAACAAAGAGAGAGCCTAAAAGTAGTAGATCAGAAAGGAACAGAGAAAATATACAGTAGCAGTCACCTTACAGGCAATACAATGGCACTAAATTCTTTTCTCTCCATAGTTATCCTAAACATTAATGGGCTAAATGCCCCAATCAAAAGACACAGGGTATCAGAATGGATTAAAAAACAATACCTATCCATATGTTGCCTACAAGAAACTCATTTTAGAACCGAAGACACCTCCAGATTTAAAGTGAGGGGGTGGAAAAAAATTTAACATGCTAATGGACATCAGAAGAAAGCAAGGGTGGCAATCCTTATATCAGATCAATTAGATTTTAAGCCAAAGATATAATAAGAGATGAGGAAGGACACTGTATCATACTCAAAGGGTCTGTCCAACAAGAAGATCTAACAATTTTAAATACCTATGTCCCTAATGTGGGAGCAGCCAATTATATAAACCAATTAATAAAAAAATCAAAGAAACACATCAACAATAATACAATAATAGTAGGGGACTTTAACACTCCCCTCACTGAAAGGGACAGATCATCCAAGCAAAAGATCAACAAGGAAATAAAGGCCTTAAATGACACACTGGACCAGATGGATATCACAGATATATTCAGAACATTCCATCCCAAAGCAACAGAATACACATTCTTCTCTAGTACACATGGAACATTCTCCAGAATAGATCACATCCTGGGTCCTAAATCAGGTCTCAACCGGTATCAAAAGATTGGGATCATTCCCTGCATATTTTCAGACCACAATGCTCTGAAGCTAGAACTCAGTCACAAGAGGAAGTTTGGAAAGAACCCAAATACATGGAAACTAAACAGCATCCTTCTAAAGAATGAATGGGTCAACTAGGAAATTAAAGAAGAATTGAAAAATTTCATGGAAACAAATGATAATGAAAACACAACAGTTCAAAATCTGTGGGACACAACAAAGGCAGTCCTGAGGGGAAAATATATAGCGGTACAAGCCTTTCTCAAGAAACAAGAAAGCTCTCAAGTACACAACCTAACCCTACACCTAAAGGAGCTGGAGAAGGAACAAGAAAGAAACCCTAAACCCAGCAGGAGAAGAGAAATCATAAAGATCAGAGCAGAAGTCAATGAAATACAAACCAAAAAAACTATAGAACAAATCAATGAAACTAGGAGCTGGTTTTTTGAAAGAATGAATAAGATTGATAAACCCCTAGCCAGACTTATCAAAAAGAAAAGTAAAAGGACCCAAATAAATTAAATCATGAATGAAAGAGGAGAGAGCACAACTAACACCAAAGAAATACAGACAATTATAATAACATACTATGAGCAACTCTATGCCAACAAATTTGACAATCTGGAAGAAATGGATGCATTCCTAGAGGCATAAAAACTACCAAAACTGAACCAAGAAGAAACAGAAAACCTGAACAGACCCATAACCAGTAAGGAGATTAAAACAGTCATCAAAAATCTCCAAACAAAAGCCCAGGGCCAGACGGCTTCCCAGGGGAATTCTACCAAACATTTAAAGAAGAACTAATTCCTATTCTCCTGAATCTGTTCCAAAAAACAGAAATGGAAGGAAAATTTCCAAACTCATTTTATGAGGCCAGCATCACCTTGATCCCAAAACCAGACAAGGATCCCACCAAAAAAAGAACTACAGACCAATATCCTTGATGAACACAGATGCAAAAATTCTCACCAAAATACTAGCCAATAAAATTCAACAGTACATTAAAAGGATTATTCACCACGACCAAGTGGGATTTATTCTAGGTCTGCAAGGTTGGTTCAACATCCACAAATCAATGTGATACAACACATTAATAAAAGAAAGAACAAGAACCATATGATACTCTCAACAGATGCTGAAAAAGCATTTAACAAAGTACAGCATCCCTTCCTGATCAAAACTCTTCAAAGTGTAGGGATAGAGGGCACATACCTCAATATTATCAAAGCCATCTATGAAAAACCCACCGCAAATATCATTCTCAATGGAGAAAAACTGAAAGCTTTTCCGCTGAGGTCAGGAACACAGCAGGGATGTCCATTATCACCACTGCTATTCAACATAGTACTAGAAGTCCTAGCCTCAGCATCAGACAACAAAAGGAAATTGAAGGCATCTAAATCGGCAAAGAAGAAGTCAAACTATCACTCTTCGCAGATGATATGATACTATATGTGGAAAAGCCAAAAGTCTCCACTCCAAAACTGCTAGAACTTGTACAGGAATTCAGTAAAGTGTCAGAATATAAAATCAATGCACAGAAATCAGTTGCATTTCTCTACACCAACAACAAGACAGAAGAAAGAGAAATTAAGGAGTCGATCCCATTTACAATTGCACCCAAAAGTATAAGATACCTAGGAATAAACCTAACCAAAGAGGCTAAGAATCTATACTCAGAAAACTATAAAGTACTCATGAAAGAAATTGAGGAAGACACAAAGAAATGGAAAAATGTTACATGCTCCTGGATTGGAAGAACAAATATTGTGAAAATGTCTATGCTACCTAAAGCAATCCACACATTTAATACAATTCCTATCAAAATACCATCCATCTTTTTCAAAGAAATGGAACAAATAATCCTAAAATTTATATGGAACCAGAAAAGACCTTGAATCGCCAAAGGAATATTGAAAAAGAAAGCCAAAGTTGGTGGCATCACAATTCCGGACTTCAAGCTCTATTACAAAGCTGTCATCATCAAGACAGCATGGTACTAGCACAAAAACAGACACATAGATCAGTGGAACAGAATAGAGAGCCCAGAAATAGACCCTCAACTCTATGGTCAACTAATATTTGACAAAGTAGGAAAGAATGTCCAATGGAAAAAGGACAGCCTCTTCAACAAATGATGTTGGGAAAATTGGACAGCCACATGCAGAAAAATGAAATTGGACCATTTCCTTACACCACACATGAGAATAGACTCAAAATGGATGAAGGACCTCAATGTAAGAAAGGAATCCATCAAAATCCTTGAGGAGACCACAGGCATCAACCTCTTCGACCTCAGCCACAGCAACTTCTTCCTAGGAACATCGCCAAAGGCAAGGGAAGCAAGGGCAAAAATGAACTATTGGGATTTCATCAAGATCAAAAGCTTTTGCACAACAAAGGAATCAGTTAACAAAACCAAAAGACAACTGAAAGAATGGGAGAAGATATTTGCAAACGACATAGCAGATAAAGGGCTAGTGTCCAAAATCTATAAAGAACTTAGCAAACTCAACACCCAAAGAACAAATAATCTAATCAAGAAATAGGCAAAAGACATGAACAGATATTTCTGCAAAGAAGACATCCAGATGGCCAACAGACATGTGAAAAAGTGCTCCACATCACTCGGCATCAGGGAAATACAAATCAAAACCACAATGAGATAACACCTCACACCAGTCAGAATGGCTAAAATCAACAAGTCAGGAAATGACAGTTGCTGGTGAGGATGCGGAGAAAGGGGAACCCTCCTACACTGTTGGTGCGAATGCAAGCTGGGGCAACCACTCTGGAAAACAGCATGGAGTTTCCTCAAAATGTTGAAAATAGAACTGCCCTATGACCCAGCAATTGCACTACTGGGTATTTACCCTAAAGATACAAATGTAGTGATCTGAAGGGGCACATGCACCCGAATGTTTATAGCGGCAATGTCTATAATAGCCAAACTATGGAAAGAATCTAGATGTCCAACAACAGATGAATGGATAAAGCAGATGTGGTATACATACACAATGGAATACTATGCAGCCATCAAAGGAAATGAAATCTTGCCATTTGCGACAACGTGGATGGAACTAGAGGGTATGATGCTTAGCGAAATAAGTCAATCAGAGAAGGACAACTATCATATGATCTCCCTGATATGAGGAAGTGGAAATGCAACATGTGGGGGTTAAGGGGGTAGGGGAAGAATAAATGAAACAAGATGGGATTGGGAGGGAGACAAACCATAAGTGACTCTTAATCTCACAAAACAAACTGAGGGTTTCTGGGGGGAGGGGGGGTGGGTGGTGTTATGGACATTGGGGAGGGTATGTGCTATGGTGAGTGCTGTGAAGTGTGTAAACCTAGCGATTCACAGACCTGTACCCTTGGGGATAAAAATACATAATATGTTTATTAAAATAAAAAAAAATAAAAAAAGAATTAAAAGGAAGGGAAAAAAAAAACAATGTGGACCAATGAAGATTATGGTACTTTCTTGGCCAAGGTATAAATTGGTACACCCATTTGGAAAACTGTTTGCCAAAGAATTACTAAATGTAAACATACAGTTTTCCAATGCTCCTACCTCAGGTGTACACTCAGGCAAAAAAGAAATGTATGTCTACCAGAAGACACATACGAAACTATCTGGGAAATAACCCAAATGTTAATTGATAGAAAAATGGACAAAATAATTATGCTAAAAATCAATAAAAACAGATGAGCTATGTCCATGTTCAACAATGCACATAAAATGTCGAGCCAAAGGAGTCAGTCACAAGTGTATATACTGTGTGGTTCCATTCATACAAAATTCAAGAACAAGTACAACTAAAAAATAGTGATAGAGATCAGAATGGTGTTTACTTTTGGTGGAGAAGGATATTAACAAAAAAGAGACACAAGGATACTTTTAGGGCTCTGTAAATGTTTTATACCTGAATCTGGATGGTAGTTACACAGACGTGCACATATGTGAAAACTTAACACAATTTACATAGATTCAGCAATCTATGATACATGTGTGACACCTGAGTAGAAATCTTTTTTAAAATAGTGGAAGATAAGTTTCACCAAAATGAAAGGAAAACAAAACAAAAAAGGATAACATGAGATGCCAGCATCAGGGAACTCCACATGGAAGAGAGGTAAAGGAAATCTCTGAGGGTAGGTGAAGGAAAATCCCATGTGACAGTTGTAATCTACCAATCAAGAGTCAACAAGGCATATTCAAGCAGTATGACACAACAAACAGGTGAAGAAGATGAGGGCCATCCTGGAGATCTCCCCTGCCATTGCCCTATTCTCTTTTCCTGTACTTAAGAAATAATGTCAGGTTGAGCCTTGTCTTGACATGGGTGGCTGAGGATTCTGGTTTCTTTTCTAGGCCCTGTTGCCTTTTAGGCTGAATGTTTTACCCCAAAACACTATACTGTTTTGATATTCTCCTGAGAACCAAGAGGATCTTTTGAGCTTGCAAGAAGATGATTCCTTTTACCACACTCCTAGTTCATACCCCTGAAGGGTGGTCAGTAGCTGAATCATAAGTAGCTTCTTACAGGATGAGAACAACAAAAAATCTTTTATTTATTTGAAGTCATAATTAAATTTAATAAAACACAATCCTTACTTTCTGTACTCTTAATGCTAGCTAATAAAAACTTGCAACAAATCAACATTAAGTATAACATCATGTTTAGAAATGCTGCAATTGGGAGGGGGAGGAGGAGCAGGATGGCAGAGGAGTAGGAGCAAAGGTGGTCCTGAGAGGAAGGTATATGGCAATATAAGACTTTCTCAGGAAACAAGAAAGTTCTCAAATTCACAACCTAATCCTACAACTAAAGGAACTAGAGAAAGAACAGTAAAGAAAGCCTAAACCCAGCAGGTGAAGACAAATAATAAAGATCAGAGCAGAAATCAGTGAAATAGAAACCAAAAGAATAGTAGAACAGATCAATGAAACTAGGAACTGGTTCTTTGAAAGAATTAGTAAGATTAATAAACCCCTTGACAGATTCATCAAAAAGAAAAGAGAAAGGACCCAAAATAATAAAATCATGAATGAAAGAGGAGAGATCACAACCAACACCAAAGAAATACAAACAATTTTAAGAAAGTATTATGAACAACTATACACCAGCAAATTTGACAATCTAGAAGAAATGGATGGATTCCTAGATACATATAAATTACTAAAACTGAACCAGGAAGAAATAGAAAACATGAACAGACCCATAACCAGTAAGGAGATTGAAGCAATAATCAAAAATCTCCCAGCAAGGTGACTGGGTGGCTCCATCATTAAGTATCTGCCTTCGGCTCAGGTCCTGGAATCAAGTCCCACATTGGGCTCCCTGCTCAGTGGGGAGCCTTCTTCTCCCAGTCCTACTCCCACTGCTTGTGTTCCCTCTCTCTCTCTCTCGCTCTGTCAAATAAATAAATAAAATCTTAAAAAAAAAAAAATCTCAACAAACAAGAGCCCAAGGACAGATGGCTTCCCAGGGGAATTCTACCAAACATTTAAAGAAGAATCAATATCTATTCTCCTGAAACTGTTCCAAAAAATAGAAATGGAAAGAAAACTTCCAAACTCATTTTATGAGGCCAGCATTACCTTGATCCCAAAACCAGATGAAAGACCCCATCTAAAAGGAGAGTTACAGACCAATATCCCTGATAAACATGGATGCAAAAATTCTCACCAAAATACTAGCCAATAGGATCCCATAGCACATTAAAAGAATTATTCACCATGACTTAGTGGGATTTATTCCTGGACTTCAAGGTTGGTTCAACATCCACAAATCAATCAATGTGATACAATACATTAATAAAAGAACAAGAACCATATGATACTCTCAATAGATGCTGAAAAAGCACTTGACAAAGTACAGCATCCTTTCTTGATCAAAACTCTTCACAGTGTAGGGATAGAGGGTACATACCTCAATATCATCAAAGCTATCTATGAAAAACCCACAGCAAACAACATTATCAATGGGAAAAAACTGAGAACTTTTCCCCTAAGGTCAGGAACATGGCAGGGCTGTCCACTATCTCCACTGCTATTCAACATAGTACTAGAGGTCCTAGCCTTAACAATCAGACAACAAAAGGAAATAAAAGGCATCTGAATTGGCAAAGAAGAAGTCAAACTCTCACTCTTTGCAGATAATGTGATACTTTACGTGGAAAATCCAAAGACTCCATCCCAAAACTGCTAGAACTCATACAGAAATTCAGTAAAGTGTCAGGATATAAAATCAATGCACATAAATCAGTTGCAATTCTATACACCAACAAGACAGAAGAAAGAGAAATTAAGGATTCAATCTCATTTACAATTGCACCCAAAACCATAAGATACCTAGGAATAAATCTAACCCAAGAGGCAAAGAATCTGTACTCAGAAAACTATAGAGTACTCATGAAAGAAATTGAGGAAGACACCAAGAAATGGAAAAACATTCCATACTCATGGAACAGAATAACAAATATTATGAAAACATCTATGCTACCTAGAGAAATCTACACATTCAATGCAATCCCTATCAAAATACCATCAACTTTTTTCAAGGAAATGGAACAAATGATCCTACAATTTATATGGAATCAGAAAAGATCCCAAATAGCCAGAGGAATCTTGAAAAAGAAAACCAAAGTTGGTGGTATCACTATTTCAGACTTTAAGCTCTATTACAAAGTTGTAATCATCAAGACAGTATGGTACTGGCACAAAAACAGACACATAGATCAATGCAACAGAATAGAGAGCCCAGAAATAGACCCTCAACTCTGTGGTCAACAGCTTTGATGAAGCAGGAAAAAACATCTACTGGAAAAAAGACAGTTTCTTCAAAAAATGGTGTTGGGAAAATTGGACAGCCACATGCAGAAGAATGAAATTGGACCATTTCTTTATACCACACACAAAAATTGACTCAAAATGGATGAAAGACCTCAATCTGAGACAGGAATCCATCAATATCCTTGAGGAGACCACAGGCAGCAACTTCCTTGACCTCACCTGCAGCAACTTCTCCTAGAAACATCACCAAGGCAAGGGAAACAAGGGCAAAAATGAACTATTGGGACTTCATTAAGATAAAAAGCTTTTGCACAGCAAAGGAAACAGTCAACCAAACCAAAAGACAAGGACAGAATGGGAGAAGATATTTGCAAATGATATATCAGATAAAGGGCTAGTATCCAAAATCTATAAAGAACTTAGTAAACTCAATACCCAAAGAATAAACAATCCAGTTAAGAAATAGTTACAACACATGAAGAGACATGTCTGCAAAGAAGACATCCAAATGGCCAACAGACATATGAAAAATGCTCAATATCACTCGACATCATGGAAATACAAATCAAAACCATGGTGAGATACCACCTTACACCAGCCAGAATGGCTAAAGTTAACCAGTCAGGAAATGACAGATGTTGGTAAGGATGCAGAGAAAGAGGAACGCTCCTACTCTGTTGATGGGCATGCTAGGTGGTGTAGCCACTCTGGAAAACAGTATGGAGGTTCCTCAAAAAGTTGAAAATAGAGCTACCCTATGACCCAGCAATTGCACTCCCTGGTATTTACCCTAAAGATACAAATGTAGTGATCTGAAGGGGCACATGCACCCAAACATTTGTAGCAGCAATGTCCATAATAGCCAAACCATGGAAAAAGCCTAGATGTCCATCAACAGATGAACGGATAAAGAAAATGTTGTGTGTGTGTAAAACGAAGCCATCAAAAAAAAAAAAAAATCTTGCCATTTGCAATTATGTGGATGGAACTAAAGAGTATTATGCTAAGTGAAATAAGTCAATCAGAGAAAGACAATTACCATATGATTTCACTAATATGAAGAATTTAAGAAACAAGACAGAGGATCATAGGGGAAGGGAGGAAAAAATGAAACAAGATGAAACCAGAGAGGGAGACAAACCATAAGAGACTCTTAATCTCAGGAAACAAACTGGAGGTTGCTGGGGGGATGAGGGTGAAAGGGATGGTTGGAAAGGGATGTAACTGAGGGTGGATATTGGGGAGGGTATGTGCTATAGGGCGTGCTGTGATTTGTGTAAGACTGATGAATCCCAGACCTCTACTTCTGAAACAAAGAATATATTATATGTTTTTAAAAATGTTGTAATTCATAAGTGAATATGGACATAAAAATAAAATAAATCACATATGCTTCTTTATTCTTTCTAATCTTAACATTTTCTGTAAAGTAGAACTAGATTTTGAGCACACTGGTGATTTCTTCAAAATAGTTATAAGATTATACCATCTTGAACTATCTACATGACAAATCACAAACATCATTCAGTTAAGATCATGTAGACATTTCATCAGTTAATATTTAAGAAATATTAAAATTTTTAGCATCTCCTTTCAACATAGAGTTATAGATATTATAGTCCTTTCCCACATTTATTTCTCTCTAGAATACCAATGAGTATTTCTGAGTTGGAAATTAAATATAATATATAGTAAACTAACATAATGGGGAAAGTATAGATAGGAAGCATGAGTTTGAATCTAGGCTTTTCTGGTCTAGATAAAATGTTTTCACTTACAGGGGCACCTGGGTGGCTCAGTGGGTTAAGGCACTGCCTTCAGCTCAGGTCATGATCTCAGGGTCCTGGGATCGAGCCCCACATCGGGCTCTCTGCTCAGTGGGGAGCTTGCTTCCTCCTCTCTCTCTGCCTGCCTCTCTGCCTGCTTGTGATCTCTGTCTGTCAAATAAATAAATAAAATCTTTTAAAAAAATGTTTTCACTTACAGAACAGAAAGAATCAAACCTGGTTTGGAATGCTGTTTTATCAATGAAATGAGATAGCATGTTAAAAATCTTCCTTGGGATGCCTGGGCGGCTCTGTCAGTTGAGTGTCTGCCTTTGGCTCGGGTCATGCTCTCAGGGTCTTGGGATGCAGTCCTACATCCGGCTCCTTGCTCAGTGGGGAGCCTGCTTCTCCCTCTGCCTTCCTCTCCCCCGCTTATGCACGTGCTCTCTCTCTCTCTCTCTGACAAATAAATAAATAAATCTGTGGGGGGAAAAAATCTTCCTTGGTATCCAACACAGAATATGTGCTTGATGTTTGTCATTTCCCTTAGTCTCTTGATAATCAATATTTTATCCTAAACAGTTCATAGAATAAAATCATTTTTCCCATTTAGATGACTCACAATTTTGAATATAAATATGCCATGGTGGTAGAGAAATAAAAAAAAATCTGGAAACTTTTTGTTTGTTTTTTATTTAATTTCTTTTCAGTGTAACAGAATTCATTGCTTATGCACCACACCCAGTGCTCCATGAAATATGTGCCCTCCATAATATCCACCACCAGGCTCCCCCACCCTTCTACCCCCTCACCCCTTCAAAACATTCAGATTGCTTTTCAGAGTCCATAGTCTCTCATGGTTCATCTCCCCCTCCAATTTCCCTCAACTTCCTACTCCTCTCCATCTCCCTATGTCTGGAAACTTTTAAAAATCCTTTTTAGAATTAAAAAGAGAGAGAGAGAGAGACAGAGAGAGAGATGGACTGCTCCCTTCTAATGCAAATGGAGGTCAGGAAATTGATACATGTTTGGCTTTTGCATTGATGCCTCCACCAATGTACGGGGAAAATGTATGCTTTTCACCTGACTCAACAAAGTAGAATTTGGCCAAAGATTATATGGATTTAGACTACAATGTTAACTCTTCAAGGATTTATTTTTGGTGTTTTTTAATTGTTTATCTTAATAAGAGGTTGGTCATTTAATACCCAGCCGACTATCTAAATCAACAGCCACCATTATGTAATCAAACTTTCCTTTTTCAGGTCTTCAGACTCTGGCCGAGACTAGATGAAGGTGGTAGCATTATAAAGAAACCAGATATAATTATAGTGTTGTCTCACCTGCTTGCACTTGCTGCTTAAAGTCTGGTTATCACTCTTTGCACATAGGAAAGGACCCATGATTGTAGGCAACATCCCCACTTCAGCAAACTGGTGTTAAGGCTACCTTGTTTGAAGTGAGGATGAATGGTACCTGTGAACTTTCCTTTTTTGGGAGAGGAGGATCTTTACTTTTCTCCTTCACTGGAATGTGCAAAGAGCAGAAAGTGATACACTTTCATGAAGCTTGTCTCTGTCTAAAACACTTCTCTTTCAAAGAGAAAAGCCCTTGCTTTACTCTCCACGCATCCAGAACACTGACTTTTCATCAGCTGGATTAACTTTTCTTTCAGGTCTTTCTCCAGGAAGCATCTCCACATTAAGGAAGACTTTCAAAAAGCAAAGTCCCTGAATATATTATCTTGAAGTTTCTTTGAGTTGCCTTTAAGAGTCACAAAAAAGAGTTTGCTCCTTTTAAGACCCAAGAAGAAAACTCGTATCTTTTCCTAAAAGCCTGGTTACAATAATGGTCTTCAGTGTTCCTTATTCTAAGCAAGGTCACCACAATAAATCCCAGGTCTGGTACAGTCCAAAGAAAAATGTTACATCTTCAGGTATATTTGTACACCCTCATCAGAATACAAAATCTATGTAATTAAAGAAGTTTCTCTTTTTGCCTTTGATGTCAGAAAGAATCAAAAGTTGCTACTCACATGTTGTCATCTGTACCCACTCTGTCTCTTTAGTCAGTGAGATCTTTGTACTTTTGAATGTCTCCCTGTGTGCCGTGCTTTAACCTCTAATCTCGCAAATCTTTTCTTAAATAGATGGAGGGATTTATTACTTCCCATTGCTGCTAAAACAAATCACCACAAGTTTTGTGGATTAAAACAACCCAAATTTATCATCTTACAGTTTCAGAAGTTCAGAATGGTCTCAGTGAACTAAAATCAAGATGTTGGCAGGGCTTCTTTCTCCTGAAGGGTCCAGGGGAAAATCAATTTCCTTGCCTTCTCCAGCTTCTATACGCCACCCACATTCCCTACCTCATGGCCTCCTCGTTCCATCTTCAAAGCAAACAAGGTTGCATCTCTCTGGCCATTCTTCCCTAATCACATGTCGTTCAGACCCTCAAACCTTCTACTTCCTTCTTGGTCCCAACCAGTTAATCCAGGATAATGTCAGCATCTGCTGATTATCATCCTTAATTCCATCTGCAATCATATTTCATCTTTGTCATACAATGTAACATATCTCCAGGTTGGGGAACTGGGACATAGACATCTCTGGAGACCTATTATTTTGCCTACCATAGAGGGCAAGTCTTGAATTAACAATGGAGAATTAGGGATGTCTGTGTGGCTCAGTTGGTTAAGCATCTGCCTTTGGCTCAGGTCATGATCCCAGGGTCCTGGGATCAAGCCTCATGTCAGCTCTCTGCCCAGTGGGAAGCTTCTCTCGACTCCCTTTGCCCCCTCCCCCTGCTTATGTGTGTGCATGCTCTCTCTCTCTGTGTGTCAAAGAAGTTAATAGAATCTTTTTTTTTTAAAGGCAGAGATTAATATTCACAAAATATATAAAATCTGAGTTGGGGAATTAGTCTAGGGTCAAGAGTAACAACCACAATTCCCACCAAAAAAAAAAAAAAAAAAAAGGAGTAGCATTTGAGGTAAGAGTACCAACAAAAATCATCTGTCCATGGGTATGGGAATGGAAGGTATATTCAGACAGAACAGGAGAGGCCTGGGAAACAGAGCATCAGCCCTAACAGAAAGGGCTAGGATGTTAAATTCCAAGCCACTTTCCTGGTCTTCCTCCACCACCAGACCCAAAAGCCTTTGTACTGCCACAGCTCTCTCACTAGCCTTGGACCTAAGTTTCATTTCTTGGTTGGCATATCTTGCAATGGAGGAATTGCATGCAAACACTAAATATGCACCTGAAGGAGACTTACCCCCTAGCTTTAGTGGTTCCAAGACTGCTTTATATCATTAATTACCAAGGTTCTAACTGAATCTAAGTACTCAGGCTACCACATTAGAGTGTTTATTCATTCCCCAATGTCATGGGACTGCTGAAACCAAATACAGAAAGGATTCAGATAGATCTAGGGATCAAAAATATAGACATCACTGAAAATGCATGGCCAACTATTGATGGACTTAGTACCTATTCCCTTCTTCTCTTTAAGAACAGCAGTTTTCTTTCGCTGCTGTAAACAAATGTGTGGCTTGAAACAACAGGGTTTTGGTCAGGCTGTTTCCTTCTGGAAGCTCCCAGGGAGATGCCATTGCCTTGTATTTTCCAGCATCTAGAGTCAACCTGCATTCTATGGGTCCTCACTCCATCCATCTTACAACACTTCATTGCTACTACCCATCGCCTTCTTTGAACAGGCAACACTCTTTTGAGGACCCTTATGATTCCACTGAGCTCACCTAGATAACCCAGGGTAACCTTCTCCTCTATAAATTCATAATCACTATCACCGAAATCTCTTTTGTCAGGTAAAGTCACGTACTCGTAGGTTGTAAAAATTAGGACATAAATATCGTTGAGTGTAGGGACATTAACCTATCTCCCATGGTAAAAGAACTCTGATTTTCAGCTTAGTACATAGCCAGATGGGATAAAAACCATGTATGACAGTCTTCCTTTGTAAACAGGTGTGACCATGATGAAACTTATGAAATATAAACTGCAGTATTGTTGAAAGTTGCAGTTAGTATACCTAACAGAAATTGGCATGCTCTGTTGACTTCATCCATTCTGATGGTTGGAATGCAAGTACCATGGTTGAAACATCAGTAGCCATCTGGGATCAAAGAGGAAACCTTTCACAATGGAATCCCCGTATAGTTGAACTATAAGATAGGAGGGATTTGGGGCTCTTTTAGAAATTAAAACAAACCTGAACTGACCTCTTAAATATGAGATGTCTTGAATGTGGGAGAGAAATATATTACTATGATTATTTGGAGTTTTCTGTTATGCATAGCCAGATTTAATGCTAACTAATACAAATATATTTTTGCATTGGATGGATTAGTATTAAACTTTCATCTTTTAGAAAATTTCTACACTGGCTTTAGGTATAGAAAATATTTTTTGTAACAGAGGGATTTTTTTTTTATAATTATAGTTAATGTGTTTATATGCAAGGAACCAAAAGGAAGTCTCTAGATAAAGTTGGATTTAGGGAGATTAAATGTAAATTTATATCATTGGTTAGTTTCCTTTTTACTATTCCTTTTTCCTTTGCAAAATCCTAACAAATTTATAACTTGAAAGGATTGGTCTAAAGGCTAGCACCAACTCTTGACCAAACAACAATTCTAATTTAAAAAGAAAGACACCTTTAAGGATCTTTGCATAGGTCTCTGTGTCCCTGATAAGGACCAGTCTAATTCAGTTTTTAATTCTGTGAGCTTAAAAATAAAGCTATGATTTAAAAATTTAAAAAGAACAAGCACACCAGGAATGATATATATTTTTAATCTTCTCTTTATCTAGCAGATTGTTGACTATATACTTCCTCTAGCATTTTACACTCCATTTATGAGCCCATAAAAAGAAAAATTCTATATTTGAACATGTCATCTTAGTAACCACGCAGTACCAGATAGAATTTTTCAAGCCAATTATTTCTATATTTAGTTTACACACACACAGATACACACACTTCACTGAAATATGTATTGTCCCCAAATTAAATACAAGTGTATAATGGAATCCTTTTTGCTACGTATTTATCCCATTTCTACTCATTCTGGTACTACTGAAGAGAGAACAGCTGGTTACCATCTTCTTAAGATTTAATTTGTAAATCTGCATATAACAGACATGTTTCATACATGTGAATATATGTATTGATAGTAATAGTATTTGTGAAAGATACACTTTTGCTTCCATATAAATAAATTCTTCAAATATTATACCTACATATGAATAAAATGTTAAAGGTAAACAATAGAGAATATAACATTTAGGAAAAAACATAATAAAAATCAAAATTCATAGAAGCAAACTTAGAGTCAAGATGATTAAAACACAAGACAAAAATCATTGAATGTTACAAATGGACTTGCCTAAATCCCAACATTTGACTATTTCATCTACATAAATTATACCAGGGAAAACAGAAATATAAAACGAATAATAATGGAGCATATACTAACAGCTTCCAACTTGCAAAGAAATGAGGCTCTGAAAGCTTCTCTGTAAGTAGATTGTCCAAAACTTAGAACTTATTTTCATCATTTTCCTTCCAACAGTGGATCATAAAAAATTTTAAGCTTTCAACAAAGTTGGAAGAATTTTACAATGAATAAGTACATCCTCCCTGCCTAGATTATTGCATTAATGTTTACTGTATTCACTATATCATAGATCTCAAGATAATTAAATAATTACATTTTCCTTCTGAAGCCAGGCTGCTGTTCTAGGTCACATAAATTGAATTAAACTTACAGCATGGCAATAATTTACATTAGGTTGTTTAACCTTCTCCAAGAGAGAGTTTAAGTGGTGGTGGTGCATTTGTGTAATAGAAAACTGGGAAATGTAAGAAAGAAGAAATGGACCATTCATAAGCATATCACCAAACATAACCACTACTTATAAAGCATTTTAAATGGTTTTATTTTGCTTTACATAGAACTGATTTTCATAAGATTTATGTAACTTCTGCTCTCATTTTAAATAACAGCATATTCACAACATATTGAATGCTAATAGCCTCTTGAATGCTTGTCCAAAACTTACTTAACCATTACTTAAACATTACTAAATACCCTTGTAATGTAACAATTGGGTCGTTTTCATTTCTTAATATCATAAAAATGCTACAATGAATTATTTTGTGCTTCAATTTTTCTTCCTCATCTGTTTTTCCTGACTTTCAGAAGTGAAATTACTGTTTTGGTAGGAGAAAAAAATTATTCTTATCTACCCAATTCATGTTATGCATTAATAAACACTCTATTTTTTATCTATTTGTAAACACCCACTTTCAATATCAAAGGATGAAAAAAACTAGTAACATCCATCTTCTGATATTTAAGATATGTCTCTCTCCCATTTCAACAAAAACATCCTATTTCATACTTCTTTATAGCAGGAGTTCTAATGATTGAAAACATAGTGTGTTTTTGAGGTATACAATGAAAAAAAAGCTGGGGGGGCGAGTATCTGTTGTCACAGATGGAGATGGAAAGATAAGAATATGATCACTCTCTACACTGATGAGCCATCCATATATCACAAGAGATGAATTAAGCTAACCTGTACTCAACACTACTGCTGTATGTTTCCATTTGACCTGGTGCTCATAAGCTGTTAAAATTATGGAAAATAAAAACTTCAAAACTATTTAAAGTAATTTATGGCAGCTTTTAAGTTGATGCTGCAATGTGAGAGTTGTGTTAAGAGTAAAAAGAGGAATGAATTAAAGAGGCTAGGAAATAAATTATTGGGTGAGAAATACAGTAGTCCTCCCGATCTATGGAAGATACTTTCTAAGATCCCCTGCAGATGCCTGAAACAGCCAATAGCACTGAACCCAATGTGTACTATTGTACCCGTGATAAAGTTCAATTTGTAATTAAGCACAGGATGAGATTAACATTAATAATAAAATAGAGCCGTTATAAGAATATATTGTTATATTGTACAATATATTGTAGTAAGTGTTATGTGACTCCGGTCCTGCTCTCAAAATATCTTACTCTACCGTACTCACCCTTCTGGTGGGGATGTGCGACCAAGCCCTGCCCACGTGAGGAGATGGAGCGAGGCGAACGACTAGATGTTCTGACGCAGCAGATGCTACTCCGGCCTCCTGACCATGAGCCCGAAGGAGGATCGTCTGCTTCCGGACTCGGTGGACTGGGACAACTGAACCCAAATCAAAGAAAGCGAAACTGCGGAAAGCGAAAGCTCAGATAAGAGGGAAGAAGGGTAAAAGTGAGAGGAAGCCTCTGGCAGATTCAACACTGGAGGAAGCAGTACGTTAGCCAGGGAAGGACAGAAACGTCAAATCCTCTCTGTTACACACCGTAACATTGTTACATCCTTACGATCGTTGCTTTGCAATGTGTAACAATTTTGTAGCAGAGATTAAAAACCTTGTTGTTTGAACAATGGAAGAAGATTTCTTCAAACTCATTAAGAAAAACCACTCTGGGTCCTAAACACTTTCATCCCATTCCAAGGTCTTAAAGCAACTTTTGAAAATCCTTTCAGTGACAGCCATTAGAGAAATGGAAAGTTTATTTTATATCTGGCTTACAGGGAATGATCTCCCACCTAGCATCACGAATGCAGGCTCCGTATAGAATATTGCTTCAGCCTGGACACTGCCTGCTTATATCTGTCCTCAGCCCCAAGACACATCATTAGAACTCAACCATCACTACCTAAAATCTAAATTTTAAAAAAAAATTATGAATATATCACACTGATGGGCTGCTAATCTCCTTCTCTGTGTGCTACCTTTCCCCATTCTTAATGGAAATTCCCATCGATTACTTAATCTTGTTATGCTTTTGCTAAGTGAATTAATATGCTTAGGATGTTAAACTGAAGGACCCCTGTTCATCTGCTTTAACTCCATATTTTCACCAGGCTGACAGATTAATTTCTAAGAAAAAACCATTAGCTATAGTCTCCTCCCTGCTATTAAACATGACATATGAAATGAAAATAATTTGAAACAGCTGGCGCAAGACTTTCCAGGATAATACTTAAGGACTATGCCAAGTGAAACATGAATCCATATTATTATGTTGAAATAAGGTTTGGCTATACAGTACAAAGTTCAACATAACTTCTAGAGAATTGTCACATATCACTAGAATGGAATGTACAGCAGTGGAGAGAAGTGACAGGTCTCCACTGATCTTAGCCAACTACAGTAAAAAAAGAGACTAGAAACTCAGGCGAAGTGACTAAAAGGGTAATGAGGAGATATTTGATACACTTTCATTGTAACTGCTTTTTTTTTTTTAACAAATCATTGCTGCTTGTCTAAAATCAATCAAATTTTAGTTTTCATATTTAGAAACCATTAAAAGCATACTATCTTAGCTCAAAGAAGTATTAGAAGTTCATTTCCTAATATAAATTATTACAAACCAATTGGACTCTTAAAACGAAGTGTTGAATCCTTGAACCTTAGAGTTGTTGAAAAAAAATACTGAAGTATTTCCAGACAAATTGATATGATTTCCTCATCCATAAAAATGGGTGTTTTCTCTTTTTTTAAGGAAACACCACAGCATTTACGTAAACCAACTCTAGAGACAACACATGTAAACATATGCGTAAGAAACAAAGAAAAGAGAACTCCAAATGCTGAAAATACTTTGTTTCTTAATAGACAAGAAAGCACTCCTCAAGAAAATACTGAATCCAGGAAAGGCAAACTAAACAAATGACCAGGTTTGGAGATCCTAGGGATCGATGGTAAAACTCTACAAGTAGTGAGAACTTCTGGAATTATCTCTTCTGGTTCCTTCTGAGCAAACTGCACCCAAGAATCAAACTCCACATGGTTGGAAGTTAGCTTAATGATTAACAAAAAGTTTCTGAGTATGTATTAAGTGCCAACCACAATACTAGGTGGTAAGGATACCAAGAAGAACAAAAGCATCCCCTTTTATGAGAAAGACAGGTACTCAAATAAATGATTACAATATATATAGTAAGTAATATAGAAGGATTATGAATAATATTACAGGAGGAGAGAGAACAACCTAATATTTTGTGGTCAGACCACAAATTTATGACAGTTGAACCTAGAACTCATAATTTCTTATTCCTAAATTAAGCTTATCTTTGTCAGAAACCACTGGTTTGGGGGGGGAAATTCTCTTCAAATTAGATTTTCAAAAAGATATGTCATAAGGATACAGAGAACACAACCACAGAAAATATAGGAATAATGGCAGAGACTATAGAAACACAATTGTAGAAAATGTAAGAAATATGATAAAATAAAGGATTTATCAGACAGCAACTCTGGGCCATGACATTTCTCATCTCCACACCCTTCCTGGACTTGTTTCCGTTTCTTTCTGCAAGCCAGTGTCTCTCCTCACTTACATGCTTTTCTATGAGCCATATCATGACTATCCTGAAGTGAAAGGAAATCTGCCTAATCCCAGCCCAATCACCTACAATTAATGGATTTAGTCTCTAAAACCTCATTCCAAATTCCCTGGAGAAGGAATGTTATGAGTCAAATTCGCATCAAGTATTCTCCCTCATGTAATCTGCTGTGGAACGAGGAGGCGAGACTATTGGAGCAAAGCCCTTTCACACTGTGGTTGAGATACAGTCTCTCAGAAAGGAGCCTGGTAATGGCAACTATTTCCTGGTAAAGAGCTGTGATTACTACTTCCTCAATAAGTGTGTTATGCAAATTAATACAACCTTAACATAAAGTTTTCTGAAACTGCTAAAGAAGGGAGGTCTCTGGTAATATTGTATTACACTATGTTAGCATAAGCTTGTCTTTTGAAAAAAAATCAACTGATTAAAAAAAATAACTTAAGAGAGATAGAAAGTACCCCATTTTGTTAAAAGGAGATTGGTTGATACGTTTTGAAAGGTCACTGAAGCAAAACAAAGGTAACAACAATGAAACAGAACAACAATAAGGATAAGGTTGAACTCATGAAAATGAAATTTCCCCAACGCCAATTTCTTAGGGTTCATAAAGGATTCAAAAATAATTATATAGGGGCATCCAGGTGGCTTAGTTGGTTAAGCATCCAAATTTTATTCTCAGCTCAGGTCTTGATCTCAGCATCATGTATTCAAGTCCTGTATTCAAGTCCACTCTGGGTGTGGAACCTACCTTAAAAAATGATGATAGAACATAATGATATAAAGATACAAACATTATGGTGTAATACTACATCTTTCTTAAATCTACAGATTATATGATATTGTATTCAGAAAGGACAATGCTTTACAACAAAGAAAAAGGTCATAAATTATACCTTTATCATACACTTATTTCAACAAAATAGATTTTGGAAGCAAGAAAGGATTAAAAAAAATTAAAATGTATTCAAAATCAAATGTGCTTCATTTTCTTTGCCAGAGCAGTTTGGTTGACATTTATCTAATACTTCAAACTATAAAACACATATTCCTAAGTAGTTTGCAGCAATAATGAGATCATAGGAGGGATTACATTTGCAAGAAAGAATCTCAGATCAACAGAGAGAGAATTAGGCAGAGTCTCATGCTGGGAAAGAGATAACCCCATAATATCATCCTGCCCATAGAGTATGAGAATGAATTAAAGCAAAACAAAATCAGAAAGGACATACACATGCACACAAACACCACTATCAACAGCAAAATATCAGAGATGGCTATCATCTAGATGTACCAAGCTACAGCGTTTTAGAGAGTTGTCAGCCACTCATGAAAGGGAATTCTAATAAGAATGGAAATTTAAGAACTAGCCTGTAAATAACCCTATACCAAATATTAACTGAAAACACTGAGTAGAAAATACAAATACAAATACTTCTAATACTCACTTAGAGAAGTATTAAAATCATATGCCATGAATTTAAACGAACTTTTATCACATATATACAATTTGGATAAAACTAAAAAAAATAGCATAAGCTGAAACATTACCCTTTTACTCAAGAAAATATTTTATAGTAAATAAGTGGAGAAAGTTCCAATAAAGCTAATACTTACCCCCCACCCCCAGCTTGGAAAAACAAAAGGGGATGTTACACAGGGCATGAGAGAGACAGGCCCTCCTCTCCCTCTCACCCATCAACAGCCTTCCATGGGCTTGGCATGTGACCAGGGGTGCCCATCCTCCAACCCAAATCCCAAGAGGAGAGGATGGTTTGTCCCATGACTGCGGAGGATCCATGCAAGATCTGGGGATCAAACAGAAGTCTGAAGTCATCAGAAATAAGAAGTAACTTGGAGTAATATTATACTTGCAGACAAAGAGCGGCAGAAGACATTGGGACAAAAATATATGGAGTCTTTAAAAAAAAAAAAATAATAAGTCCATAACCTTCTGTGTTTGTCTTTCCAGTCTGGTTAGTCACAGAATTAGAATCCTGAAAGTTGCCCCCCAATGGCCTCTCTACCCCTCCCCCAACTAAGAAATATTGAAGTATAATACTTTCTATGAACATAGAGGACTAGTTTTCAAAGACCAGTTTGTTGAGCTGTTACTCTTCATGCTGTACTCTTTCCCCATGTCCCACAGCCTCTGAAATGATTAAAAAGGATCCTCAAGGTATCTTGGAAGAATAAATAAATAGGGACAGTCATCAAAAAAGTTGACTAACATTGTTTTTGAGAGAAGTAGAACTAAATAATCCTGGATGAACCAGGTCCCAATGCGATATGTGTACATACACACACACACACACACATACACACACACACACACAGTAGGACTTAAACAAAAACTTGGCAAAAGATCGGGTTAAAAAAGTAAAGAGCAAGGCCTGTCACGTGGCTTCAGAAAATTAAATGGTATTCTATCCCCCCTGCACTTCATCAATCCAGGGGCCTGGAACACACTGTGTATCCATCGATGGCCACCTCCCTTCTGGAAATGGCTCTCTGAGCCCCCCATGGCGGCCAAAAAGGAAATATGTGTGTCTGAGGAGAGTGACAGATGAGGCCCAATCATCTAAGGAATACTTTTAGGGCAAATAATGGTCTGTCTAGGGATATAGTAAGCCCATGTGTGTTTTGAGATTTCAAAGGAAAAGTTATACAACCGTGAGATAGTTTTGGGGGAGACAGGGAAGGAGGACTGTGGTAGTGAGTCCACAAAAGAAAGACTCTTACGTCAACTCCAGCACAGCACCCTTGACCTGATCACTGAAAGAGGAGGCTTTCCAGGCAAAGGGAACGAAGAATTTCTGTGCGAGAAATTGATCCAGTCTCTACCGCTACACTCTTGATCTTGAGCTACGGGGTATGGAATGAATACAACATGGAGTTAAAAGGCTCAGCACAGGGCATGTACTCAATGTTACTGTCATACTGTTGCATGGTGACAGATAGTGGCTACCCTTGTGATGAGTACAGCTTTACATGTAGATTTCTTGGAATCACTAGGTGGCACATCTGAAACTCATGTAACTTGGTGTGTCAACTATACTTCAATTAAAAAACAAAACAAAACAAAAAAACATAGCTACTAGGATTGTCCTGCAGCCGCTGCTCCAGACAAATGCTGGGGCTGTCTTGGCTACACTGTGAGATGGGGGAGGTAACTGAGCTCTGGACATCGCCACGGCACACAGGTACCTGAAGTCACCCTTCCCCTGCAGTCACTGCAGAAACATACATAAAACTTACATAAATAAGATTATACTCAATTCTCCTGCACATATAATCCTTAAAGGACTCCCAAGGATATAACAGATAGGGTGTTATTCTGATCGTGCTACTACTATTACACGAAAAGGAGAAACAGAGGCGGTGGGTTGTAAACATACTTTTGAACTCTGAGGCAGAATTCATGCAAATTGGCTATACTTTTGGTTACAAGGCTTGGCTTAGTCTGTTTCGGTGGCTCTAATAGGATAGGATAGACTGCGAGGCTCATAAACAACAAAAGTCCAAGATCAAGGTGTCTGCAGATTCAGCATCTGGTGAGGAGGGACTGCTTTCTGGTTGATTGATGACATCTTCTAGCTGTGACTTCCTACGGCAGAAGGATAAAGGATCTCTCTTTGGCCTCTTTCATAGGGCACTCATCCCATTCATGAGAGTTCTACCCGTGACCTAACAACTTCCCAAAGGTCTTACTTCTAAACACTGTCACACTGGGGTATAAGGTTCAATGCATGGATATGATGGGAGGGACACAAACATTCAGTCCATAGCCTGATTATATATAGTGGGAGGCACGCTATTTACAGGTATAAACATGAAGATCTTACATGGGAAGATGTAGCCCAGAAAGGAAATTTTAAATAGTGACTGCTTTGATCTTTCAGTGCTTAAGGGTCCTATTTACATAAGATACGGAAAAGGAGATAATATAGTATCTCAAAAAAAGGGACAGGGAGGAAGAGAATTTAAAGGATAAAGAACCCACTCAAATCAGTAAGAAAAAGACAACAGCCCAAATAAAAGAGGGGGAAAAGCCTTGAACAGGCATTGCACAAAGGAATAGATCCAAATGGTGTGTGAATATATGAAATATGCATTGGGGGAAATATTAAACTACAATAATCTATTACTACACACCAAAAGACTGGCTGCTATAAAAAAAATTGTAAGTGAGAATAGAGAGCAAATGGAAATCTTCTTGACTGTTGATGGGGATATAAGGTGGAACAAATACTTTGAAAAGCTGTTTAACATTATATGTCAAAGCTGTATATCCTATGACCCAGTAATTTTATCTCCAGAAGGACACTCATGTGTGCAACAGGGCATCTCAAACATAAGCATAGTTTTATTCTTACTGGTCTCAAAATTGAAAACACCCAAATGTCTATCAACAACAGAATGCATAAAGAAATTCATACAAAAATATTAGATATCACTGAAAATAAACCCACTACCACTATGTTCAAATGCCTCACAAATGTAATATTGAGCAAAAGCAGCCAAAAGAGTACATATGATAGGATTCCTTTAAATGAAGTTCAAAATATACAAACGTAATCTGTGGTGATAGAGATCAGTGACTGTCATTGCTTGATGGTTCTACCGTTTTATCCATTTTTAAAAATTCATCTAACCTGCACACAAGATTTGTAAACTTTACTATATGTACACCATACTTAATTAGAAAATTAAGAAGATGATTAAAGGAATTAAAAATATTTGCATCGGGGCATCTGGTGGCTCAGTGGGTTAAAGCCTCTGCCTTCAGCTCAGGTCATGATCCCAGGGTCCCGGAATCGGGTCCTGCTTCCCGCTCTCTGCTTGGTGGGAAGCCTGCTTCCCTCTCTCTCTCTCTCTGCCTGCCTTTCTGTCTACTTGTGATCTCTCTCTGTCAAATAAATAAATAAAATCTTTAAAAAAATAAAAAAATATTTGGATCTTCACTAAAAATGACCATAGAAGCAGAAAAGTACAGTATCACTATTATAGAAAATCAAATCCATTGAATCATACCCTCCATGATACAAATGGAAACAAAAATGAGAAAACAATATAGTCCATTAGCAGATAAGAATACAGAAGGCATAAAATCATGATGAGCTCCACAATTGTTAACTAAAAAAACAAAAACATAACAAAAAAAACTAAAAATAAAATAGTCAAATACATAATAGATAAAATCTTGACAAAGTCAAAATGTGAAACTTTGGATCAAAAGCATTCACAATGTGCTGGGACAAAATGGCAAAATACAAAGAACCTAGAAGAGTGTGGTAAAGTATTAAGCTTTAAGGATAAATGAGGTATTCTACCAGCTTCTGTTCATTAGCATGACTCCTCAGAAATCTACGTTCACCCAAGCTCTTCCCTGGAAAACTGGCAGAGCAAAAAAGCTACTCGCTGAGAACTAAAATCAAACAGGTACCAGACTTCCTCATCACTCTGAGAAGCCAGGGGATGGCATCAGCTGACGATCATCAACAGAGCAAATAGATTTGAGAACTCTTGTCATTCTAGTTGATACCCCTTTAGTAAAGCAAAAAAAAAAAAAAAAAAAGGAAAAATACAGGAAATTAGGAAGTATATATCTTCACTGTTTCTTTTCCATGAGGGGGAAAAAAAAAGAACTATCTGAGGAAATCTAAGAATAAATCTAACTACCGAACAAACAATTTTAGATGTTGACAGAAAAAAAACTACCTATAATAATTTGCTATATGGAATTGTTACGTTGAATTTTAAGGCAAGAGTCTAGGTGAATTAAATCAGATCTTTAGTTTGAGTTAGAGATGATCACCAACTTACAACAGTTTGATGATTTTCCAACTTTCCAACGGTGTGAAAGCTACACACATTCAGTAGAAACCATACTTCGAATTTGGAATTTGGGTCTTTTCCTGGGCTAGCAACATGGGATGTGCTGGCACAGTGCTGGGCGATGGCAGTGAGCCCCAGGTCCTAGGCAGCCATGCGATCATGAGGGTGAACAGCTGATCCACGTACAGCCTTTTACACTCACACAAACATCCTATTTTTCACTTACAGTATATATTCAATAAATCATGAGATATTCAGTATTTTACTCTAACATAGGCTTTGTGTTAGGTGATTTTGCCCAATTGTAGGCTAATGTAAGAGTTCTGAGCATGTTTAAGGTGAGCTAGGCTAAGCTACGGTTGGTGGGTTAGGTGTACTAAGTGCCTTTTTTTTAAATTTATTTTTTATTTTCAGAATAACAGTATTCATTATTTTTGCACCACACCCAGTGCTCCATGCAATCCGTGCCCTCTATAATACCCACCACCTGGTACCCTGACCTCCCTCCCCCTGGCCCTTCAAAACCCTCAGATTGTTTTTCAGAGTCTATAGTCTCTCATGGTTCACTAAGTGCCTTTTTGCCTTAAATATATTTTCGACTGGGGCGCCTGGGTGGCTCAGTAGTTTAAGCCTCTGCCTTCAGCTCAGGTCATGATCTCAGGATTCTGGGATCGAGCCCTGCATCGGGCTCTCTGCTCAGCGGGGATCCTGCTTCCCCCTCCCTCTCTGCCTGTTGCTCTGTCTGCTTGTGTGCTCTCTCTCTCTCTCTCTCTATCAAACAAATAAATAAAATCTTTAAAAAAAAAGAATATTTTCAACTTACGACAGTTTCTTCCAGACATGAATCCATTTCCTGGGATGTCTTGGATTTTGTTTTGAGGACAACCTCTGCTAGATGGAGAAGATATTATAATCCTCCAGACTCAGGATTTTTGAGATGACCTGGTCAGAGTGCGCCATGATTTATAGCAGAGCGGATGTGGCCCTTGTGCCCTGCGCCTGCCCTCTTGCTTTGTGCCTTTTCCCGTCTATTTATCACATAGGTCTCACAAAAGATACGGCTCCTTTCCTATATCTTGTTTTACTTTTACCTCACTGTACGATAGTTAAAATATTTACAGTGGCAACCAAGTACCAAATTCCTTTCTTAAAAGTAAAAAACATGTAAAAAATGGTTACACGGTAAATGCCAACATTAAAATGGTGTACCCTGTATGATAACATTCAATGTGAAATTGATCATTTTAGTTAAACAAACTGGGACCCAAATCTCGGAACATTTCCAAATGTGAGATGTGAAGGAAGGAGGAGCAGGTAAGTGTGTCAGTTCCATACACGGAAAATTCTATACACAGAATTAATACTATTTGGTCCTTAAGTTAGTAAGTTGCTAAATGCGAGTGTAAGCAAGTTACTTTAATCTATAAAAAGAGCCATTTATAGAACAACAACAACAACAATATCTAAAGGCTGTGTGCCTTTGGTTGGTATATGACATGCATCAACATAGAGCCGCTACAAAAAGTTGTATCCCAGCTATGCCCAGGCTAACGAGATTAGACAGGTTATTTCTACCTTCCCATTCCCAAACCCCATGTATAGGAAAACACCTATAAGACTCTGGGAGAAATATTTAAGTCTCAGAAACATTCGTGAATCTCACATAGCTGAAGAGAATATAGAGTTACTTTAACCAAAGTGAGAACTCACATTGCTCACAAATCAATGTATCTATCATAAAAGGAACAGTATATAAAACACTTGAGCCTGGTTGTGGGTATTATGGAGGGCATATATTGCATGGAACACTGGGTGTGGTGCATAAACAGTAAATTCTGGAACACTGGAAAGAACTTAAATATGTGCAGGTGTCAACAACCCAGGACAGGAATTACATGAACTATTTTCTGTCTCTTTGTGACCACCTTGCCCAGACCACAGCAGAAATATACAGTTTACAAGCAAAAAAATAAAATAAAATAATAGAAAATAAAAACCACTGAATTTCAGAACAATTAATTTCAAAGAAAATTTTCCCTAAGCTCTGCCCAAGTACTCACCAACTTTTTTTTTTTTTAAGATTTTATTTATTTATTTGTCAGAGAGAGAGAGAGAGCGCGAGAGCACAAGTAAGCAGAGTGGTGACAGGCAGAAGAAAGGGTAAAGTAGGCTCCCGGCAGAGCAAGGAGCCGGCTGTGGGGTTCCTCCCCAGGACCCTGGGATCATGACCTGAGCTGAAGGCAAACAAACACTAAACCGACTGAGCCACCCAGGTGTCCCACTCATCAACTTTCAAAATAGAAGTTGTTTTTGGAAATTTCCCCAGTAACCTGAAAAAGATAAAAGCACCAGGAGAATAAAGAATGGAGTCCTTGAGCCAAATGGCCATTAAAGGAGCCTCCTGTCTCCCAGAAAGTAGATTAAGTATCCCGGTTCTGTGAGCAGCTCATAGCCAAGTGTGGCCTCATCAAAAACATGCAATAAATCTTGCAGGACTACAGCCCTTAGTCGATTATACTTCCCATAATTAAATACCTGTGAATCCATGAATACCAAGCAGTTAAGTCTTTTGCAAATAAACAAACTGCATTAATAAAAATTTAGGATTACTTGCAAAAGCTTTTTCTGTTGGGAAATTATTTTAAAATAAAAATCTCTTCTCTCTCTCTCTCTCTCTCTCTCTCTCTCTCTCTCTCACACACACACACACACACACACACACTCATGTACATTGTTCTGACAATGTATCGACCACTGAAAAATCAGCCCCTGAGGAAGAATAGAAAGAAGGTAGATTTCTTTCTATAACTTTACCATCCCTAAAAGGATTATACTAATAAAAAATATGTAGATTGCTTGCCTTGCCCTAAAGTTATTTAAATCTGAAGGGGAAAGGGAACCTAGTATTTTTTCTAGATGTATTACATATGTTATCAGAGACTTACTCATAATACTATTCTGACATATGCATAATTACCTCTATTTTCAGAAATGAAGAACTCCAAAGATTTTTAAATTGGCTTAGCACAATCGTTAGGTTTTAGACCAAGGTCTGGCAGGCTTTAAATTTATTCTACTGTACTCCTTTGGAATCTTCCAAACAGTTAAGACTTAGAAGAAATAGAATTCAAATTAATAAGGAAATGAAATTTTACAAAGCAATATAGCTTATACTTCTAAAAGACACAAAAGAAGAAAAATTCAGATAAGCACTTTGTTGCAAAAATTCAGAGACTATAAAAAGGAGTTCATTACATAAACTATGAAAAAAAGAAGAGATGAAATATAGTATTTGGCAATTATTGACATGTTATTTATCCCAGAATCCTTATTAACCTCAGTAAAAAGAGAACAATAAAATCTTCACATACCGTGCAAACATGAAGAGATTGACTATATCTCATTTGTTTATCCACACATCTATTAATGTTTACTTGAGTTATTTTCAGTTTTAGGCTACCATGAATAAATTTATTATTAACATGAACATATGAATCTTTATTGGACATATGTCTTATTTCTCTTAAAATATCTACAAATGGAAAGTATAGACTATAACATAGGTGTATTTTTTAAATATTAGTTCTTCTAATGATTGTGTAGTGCTCATTGAGATTTTTATTTGCAATTCTATAATGATTAATGCTTTGGAGCATTAATTGATGTTTATATATTGATGTTTATATATCTTCTGTTCAAATATCCATCTGAGGTGAGGATTTTCTAGACCATACACTTGCACTTCCTTGTTGAGTTTGTTTATTAAATGACAACTAATATTATGGAGATTCTGCTGCACCAGAGAATAGGAATCAGCCATATATCTCTTCCAGGTATAAAAGCTGAAAGGACCCACAGAGTTTATGGCTTCTCTGAAGTGAAGAGTTTTAAATTTGTGTCACCTGGTTTCTTGGGACCACATTCATCTCAACAATAAAGTAAGGATATCAGAAGACATACTTAGAGAATTCAAGACCTCTGATTTGTTGTTGCCATTCATCCAGTGTGACTGGCCACATATTCTGTCTTCAGGTGAAGTGAACTTAGTCCCAGTTGAAACTTATTTTGACTTGTGAATTTGAGAATCAATCAGAACCCAACAGCAATTCTGTTCAAGTGGAGTGGGCATTACACTGATGTTCTGGGAATTAGTGAGAGCTCACATGGTCATAAAAGTGAGAAGTCCTAGAAAAGCAAATGCAGGGGCGCCTGGGTGGCTCAGTGGGTTAAGCCGCTGCCTTCGGCTCAGGTCATGGTCTCAGGGTCCTGGGATCGAGTCCCGCATCGGGCTCTCTGCTCAGCAGGGAATCTGCTTACTCCTCTCTCTCTCTCTGCCTGCCTCTCTGCCTACTTGTAATCTCACTCTGTCAAATAAATAAATAAAATATTTAAAAAAAGAAAAAAAAGAAAAGCAAATGCAACCATGCGATAATGTTTTCAATGATGAGAAACCATCTTAGATGGGCTTGGGTATTGGTCCTCAGAAATCAAAAGTCTAAAGTAAACTTCATGTTGAATTATAGCTGGGTTCTGTCTCAGTTATCTCATCTGAGTTCCTCCTCTATGTGCTTGCTGGCTTTGTCATGGGTATGAAAGAGGTACAGTTGGTCCCAGCATTGAGGCTGGACCTTTGGTTCCTGGACCTGTTTTGAAAGTATAAGCAGAACTATAGTTGTATTCACTGCATAATTAATTTAGCTTCATGTTCTGTTTTGTTCCCTACTTAATTATGTTTTGTGCACCTCTTAACTTCATGCACAGTAATTAACTTTGTCTTTTTCCCCTTACTCCCTGTTTATCCACTGATTGTAGAAGCCTAATGGGAACAGAAAAGTAACATTGGTCTTGACATATCTGCTCCTTCCAGGTCTCAAATAGCACCTCATTGTCTGGAAGAATGGTTACCTCCAGGTTTTTTCAAGAAAGCCCCCATCTCAAGGTTTCAAGAAACCCCCTACTCTCTTCTCATGTATATAAGCTGTCCCTAGGCTCAACAGGGGCAAGGAAGCTTTGGGAATGAAACTGTGGCCTTCTTGTTGGGCTGCCCTTCTGATAATAAAGCTTTCTTTGCTTCAAAACCAGTGTCTCAGACATTGGCTAACTGCATATCAGGTACACAGACAAATTTGAGTAATGGTACCAGTGTGACACCTTCTTATAAAACCAGCCAAAAAGATTCAACATCTCTCCACTAAAAATATCAAATGAAATTCATGGCTTCATTCTACAGAAGTTTAGGTGCTACCCAGCCCTTAACAATCACCCTAGTCAAGGGAGTGCTATGTACTTATTACTGGTTTAGACTCAGCCCCCATGTTCTTCACTAAAGCAAACATTGCAACATGGGTGAGAGGATTAAACTTGTTGGGTTTTTGTTTGTTTGTTTGTTTCAAGGGTGGGGATGAGAATAGGTAATAAGATACAGCAGCTCTTTCTTTCTTTCCCAACTTCAGAAACGGAAAATGACCCACAGGGATAGACACATGGAGAGCAACATGTCACCCCTTTTTCATATAGACTGACTAGAGAATATGGCTTAGATTGGGACCCAATGGGTTGGCTCACATTTCAGTTATAGATCTCTGACAACCTTTACATAGGCAAAACCTGTACAACTAAGTTTATCCATGCTGCCTTGCTTAGAGGGAGAAAATCTAACGAGAGAGGAAAGAGTTGAGTTGAGAAAACCAAGTTTCTTTCTATCCACAATCAGCTATCATTCCTTTTCCATAGAAGACTAAATGTGGAATGGGGCATGTCACTCCATTTGAAATCTTTCCATATGGAAAAATAAAGCCAAGAACCAGAGGATTTTTCACCATCCCCCATCAAGGATGATAATTAGCTTGGGTCAATGAAAGCCCACTCCTTCAAAACCACAAAGCTGGTAAATCTGAAGTCTTGTTAGCAATGGGTAAATTCATGATGCTAGGGCAGAGTTAATTGGTTCTGTCTACCACAGACAATATAAACACGTATCATGACAGAGACGTCCTGAAAAACATGGCCGACACATTTCTCTCTGCTTCCTCTCCAAACCTGACTAAAATGAAAATTACACAGCTAAATAAATAAATAAATAAAAGCGTGAACACACAAGACCATGAAAATGGTAAAGGAAATAAAAGCACTCCAGTGAAGCCAATAAAATTCGGGAGGCATATGGATGGAGTCACAGTAACAAAAAGTTGAGTGACTTCTTGGAGAGATCCCAGCATAAGGGAGCCAAATCACATCATAAAATTCTAGAAAGGTTCAGGAATGAAGATACCCATTATCTCCAGAGAAAGGGGAGTAGGGATGTGCGGGTAACCCATAAAACAGAAAGTTAGGTAGAGAGTCTGAAACAAAAATATTAGAACCATCGATGCCCCTTTTCAGGCTGTGCCAACATGATGAACCATCACCCCTCACCATAGCAGATATGTTGATGTCTAAAGCTGTCCCATAGAACAAAAACACAGCGATAATAAGGATAAGATGTTATACTGTCAGAAAAGGAAGAAGTGAAAGTCTGCCAGCTGAATTACCAGAATACCCCTCCAAACCCTATCAATATCCTGATAACTACCTCAAGCAGAAGAATGTTGGGAAAACTGACCAGCCCATAGGGAACGTTGGGCATCCCCTGATAATCAGCCTTCAGCCAATACAAAAGGTCTGCAAGCATTGCCAGAGAAGACTGAGCTTCCCATAAACGTTTTGGCAAACTCTAAGACATAAATAGATTACCTAAGCCATAAATATTTGAGTAAATACTCAAAATTATTGCAGCTATTTTTCCTTCTGCTTCTTTTCAGATTTAAAAACAAACCAGCATATGGGATTTAGTACAGTAAGACAATTTATCATGATCTAAAAAGCTTGGCTCAGAAATTCCATAATTTTTCAATAGAAAGATAATCACAATCACAATTTAAAAATAGGTACAAAAATACAATAATTTCAATGAATATGAATACCTTTAAAAATACATTACTCAGGAGCTCCTGGGTGGCTCAGTGGGTTAAGCCTCTGCCTTCAGCTCAGGTCATGATCTCAGGGTCCTAGGATCGAGCCCCACATCTGGCTCTCTGCTCAGCGGGGAGCCTGCTTCCCCTTCTCTCTCTGCCAACTTGTGATCTCTCTTTCTGTCAAATAAATAAATAAAATCTTTTAAAAAATAAATAAATAAATAAACATTGCTCAAATTCAACATTTATTTATAAATAAAAAACCAGTGAAAATGGAAATAAAATTCTGATTACTTGTCATGATAAGAAATGTCTATACTAAAGCAACTGTCACCGTACTGAAAGGAAATGTACATACCTAAAAGAAAAGAGGAGACATATCATTATCAAGAAATCAAACTATAACATATAATTAAGTATAAGAAGGAGACAAGATAATAATGTAACACTCAACAGCATTCCTAAATAACCAAGTAAAAAGGATAGTAAAAAGATGAAATGTATCTCATCACAATATTAACCAAAATTATAATCATAATTTTAAAATGTGATGAGAAATACATGTGACATACTGCAAACACTAAAAAGTTCTGCTGGAATAAAATTATGTTTGACTAAATATAAAAATATAACATGTTCCTGGATGGGAAGAAACAGTTATGTATAAGATTAGTCATTTCTAAAACAATATAAATTTTTAATATAAACATAAACAAAATCTTAAGCTCCTTCTTGGACCATGGCATTCAGATGACTAATTTTATTTTGAATATTAATTAGTAAAGAATATTTCAGAATAGTCTCAAAAGAAAAATAATGGGGGACTAGATTTACATTAAAATATATGATAACCAATCAATAAATGAAATAGTGTGGTACAAGAATCAGCACATTATATGGAAAAGTTGAGAAAACTAAAATCTAACCCATACATCAAGATAGAAAAATTTTTTAATTAAAATATGCTTAGATTTTTAAAAAGTAAAATAAATAAAATATGCTTAGATAATTTTGCAAGTTTGAGAAAAAAAGTTTATTCAGAAAATAATAATCCATCACAAAAAAATAATGACCCATCCCTAAATATACTCTAAATGCACTATGGATCATTACTTAAAACATTAACAACATCCAGAATACCTCAAAGAAAATAAAACTGGATATTTGTTTAATGTGGGTCAATATGAACTGCTGTCAATAACTTTTGAACTACCCAAGAAAAAAGGTAATTCTGCTAAAAAAAATACACAAAAAAACCTATATAAAATTATGAAATTTCTGAATTATAGCCATTAAATAAAAATCCAAAAAAGCTAAAAAGAACATCTAGAGCAAATGTAACAAGAAAATATTAAAACTTAATTATAATTATTGTGTTAAAATTAAACTGAGCATATGAATGAACAAAGTCATAAGCAAACAATTTACAAAATAAGTACAATTTTAGTAAATAAGCATTAAAATGTTTAGCTTTGATTGTATCTCAAATGCAAACTGTAAACTCGGGGATATAATTGCTTACTCTATTAGTAAAATTAAATTGAATGATGCATGCTTTGGCAGAAAATATCTTAAAATTGGCACAACCTGGAGAAGGTAAACATGTATCCTTATAAAGACAACACAGAAACCCATGAAGCATTTCATTTTTTTAAAATATACACCAAGAATAAAGAACACAGGTCTCAGATAACTTTAAAAAAGTGCTAAGATCACAATGAAATAATTCACCAAAACACAAAGTAATTTGACATTTACTATAACAGTGAAAAAAAATCCATTATTAATTCAGATCACTGAAGCAAATATTTACCATTCATTTGGTATGGATTAGGCACTGTTCCAGTGTTACAGAAAATTAAAAGTTGAGCAATAAATACACAGTCCCACTTTCTCTAGAAGCTTACAATATGTTATGAGCCTAAAAGGGGAACAGTAAAAAATAAATAAATAAACTTTAACTAAATGTAATACATAATGTTGGAGAATAACAAAACTGCTAAATACAAGATATAAACTGTTTAAAACCCTTTTTTGAAAAAAGTTTGGCATTTCATATAATGAACCATAAGCATTTCAGAACCTTTTATTCAATAATTCTCTGTCTAGAAATTTAGCCAAGGGAAATACATTCAAAAGGAGGAAAGATGATAATAAATTCATTTGTTTATTGAGGTTACTGAGGCAGTCAGAAACTAGAGAATGTTCCTTGGAAAATTAGTTACATTTAATAATAATTATGAAGATCA
The DNA here is from genome assembly GCF_020171115.1 of Neogale vison. Classification (NCBI taxonomy): domain Eukaryota; kingdom Metazoa; phylum Chordata; class Mammalia; order Carnivora; family Mustelidae; genus Neogale; species Neogale vison. The sequence goes on from NC_058096.1 coordinate 27,326,488, forward strand.
TAGCAATAAGAGGAAAATTGTAAAACTTATGTAGAGACAACTTAAGATACATAATTTTAGTATTCTATTAAATATGTCTTCAAAGTAAAAGTTTGGGGAAAAATCTAGAAGGAAATAACATAGCAGAAATGTATATACTCAGGGATGATTTATATTGATATTCAACATTTTTCAACTTGCCAAAAATACAGCCTTCCCCTGGGCAAACATTCTCTAGAGCTATTTAATGCTGTTGGATTCTTTAGTAGTTAAGATAATGCAAAGGAGTTTTAGACCTTTTGCTAATACAAATTTTAGAAACCCAGATTCTCACTGTTCTATTTCCAGTAGAAGTTGTAGCTTAGCTTGTTAACCAATTAACTGCTGGAGAACTTGGTGGCAGAGTACATGGCTAATAGATGAGAAAGCCTCCAAAGATGTGGCGAAACCTCCATTTATTCACTGAAACTTGACACTTGTCCCTCAACGCCTTCAAAACTGCGCTTGGACTGGAAGCCTGAACTTCCCTCAAGATTAAATAATCAAAGGCAATCTAGTCTTGTCCAACAATGTGGAAAAAGAGGGAGTGGAACCCCTCTCTTTTTTAAACTCACTGTTGTGTATATGGAAGGAGGGAAGGATAAACAGTTTCTATTGATTTACAATATGTTCATTCAGAAATTCACCGTGAGTAACCAAACAATAGGACTGATGTCTGTGCCCAGAAACAGTCTCCCAGCTTCTCCTGACTTATTCCAAGAGCAGACACAGTCCTTCCTTGATACCCAGCGCTCACCTCCAAAGCACAGCCAAATGAAATTCCAAAGAAACCTCAGTAGTTCATAGTATACTCCTCAAAGTTCTAGGTGTTCTGCCTTTAGCAATCCACGTTAGGTATATTTAGTACAATCTCGGGTCTCGGGTTCTCTCTCAGGAAAACCATTTTTTTTTTTTTTTTTTTTTTTACTTTCTCAAGCAAATGACTGATATTAAAACTGAACTCAATTTACATTACTTAACTAAGCATTTCATATCCTGCATGAGATTGAAGTGACCTTTCATTTCTCTAAGGGCAAGGAATAATAAATTAGTTAACTACCTTGTTTGTCATTTTAAGCCTTAGAACAAGTAAAATCAACTTCACGACAAGAGACAGCATTTGGGTTTTGATGGGTTGGGAATAGAAAACATCACTCCAGAATGAGTTATCTGAGGAAAAAGGGCTGAGGGACCTGCTTTGCTGGTTCAGGGAACTGTCCCTCGTTCAGAGTGATTTGGGGTTTCATGTGCACAAAGTAATGCAGGGGGCGTACTAGAAATTCAGGCTGGTAGCGGGCCACAGAAGGCTAAAAGTGCCACCTTTGAACCTACTTTGCTTGCATTGTGTATGACAGGTGGCCGTTCCCTTTAAATTTGAACCCCCAGGGTGCAGTCCCAGGCATGGGAGGTCTGGAGGCCTAACGTCGGCTGAGCCTCAACTGTTCAGGAGCTCAGCCGGTGCCAGCTCGCGTCTGACATTCTCCGAACCCTAGAAACCAGGTTCAGAATGTGCCTTGGACACAGTCTGGGTCACGAGCCCAGCTCAGAGGGTTTCCTGTGGAGGGAGTGAAGTTTTCTTGCTCTCAAGGGAAACACTACTGAAGATTCTCTCTCTTTGGCTGTCAGCTTGCGAAGATGCCCAGACAGGATGCTTCAACAGTTTGCCACCTGCTGGGGATTCTAGTCCTAAAGGACAGATCCATACAGAAGAGAGCAAAGCCAAAGGAGTCAGAGAGAAACAGGGGGAGACACTGGCTGAAAGTTGCCACAAATCTCCTCCTGCCTGTGTCTGGTCTTCTGTGAACAAGACCAAATAAAGCAGAGTAGCACTCAAAATACAAACAGCCTGGGGTGCCTGGGTGGCTCAGTGGGTTAAGCCTCTGCCCTTGGCTCAGGTCATGGTCACAGGGTCCTGCAATCAAGATCACGTTTGGCTCTCTGCTCAGCAGGGAGCCTGCTTCCCCCTCTCTCTGCTTGCCTCTCTGCCTACTTGGGATCTTTCTCTCTCTCTCTCTGTCAAATAAATAAAAACTTGAACAAAAATACAAACAACCTGTAGCTGTAATATATGTGTACGTATAAACCAATATGTAATAAATTACTCATGCATATGTACTTACACGTATTGAAGCTCCTGGTTAAGTGATAGATGTTGTCACATAACTGTAACTCACAAAATATGCAACTCATAAAGTCTTTCCAGTAACTTCCAAATTGATTTTTTAGAAATGAGACCCCTGATATGGCTGCCTCGAGCTAAATGAAGACTGTATTTGAGTCACGATTTGACTTAACGTATCAGACTGTTCATTACTACGCAGCATAGTCCAAGCAGTGAAATGTAATTGATTATACTGAATCCTCTCTATGTCTCTTCTAAATCAGTAAAAGTCATATGCAAAATATTTCTAGCATATAATCCTCTGTGGGTTTTATATATTAAATATGTCTATTACTAGGATCCCTGGGAGGCTCATTTGGTTAAGCATCCAACTCTTGATCTCGACTCAGGTCATGATCGCAGGGTCGTGAGATGGAGCCCCCATGTCGGGCTCTGCACGAAGTATGGAGCCCGCTTAAGATTCTTTCTTTTGGGGCACCTGGAAAGCTCAGTAGGTTAGTGTCCAACTCCAGTGGCTTCTGGCCCTGCGCTTAGCATGGACTTTGCTTGGGATCTCTTTTCTGTTCCTACCCCCACTCATGAGCTCACTCTCTCTCTAAAATAAGTAAATAAATAAATCTTAAATAAAAATCCTCTCTCCCTTTCTACTTCCTCCCACTCTCCCTTTCTAAATAAAAATAAATAATATATCTATTACTAGTTAATGATAATTTTTAAATAGAATATTTAATTACTTAACCTAATGCTGATATTTATTTATAATTAATCCATACATTTAATATTATTTCAAAAAACCCAAAACTCAATAAATTGAAAGCACTTAGAAGTTTATTAAATATTTTGCTTGTGATATCAATTTTATAAGATTTATCAGTGAATGTAATAGACTTTTCATTGGAATTATTTTGCTTCAAATGTTATAACATGTGCCTTTATTTCTGTATCTTGTTCTCTTTCCCAACTTTATTTAGTTTTATAGATTTAATCATTTTTAGCATGCATTCAATTACTCTGCCCACTTTAATAAAACAATTTTTTTAAAGATTTTATTTATTTATTTGTCAGAGAGAGAGAGAGAGAGCGAGCCCTGGCAGACAGAGGCAGAGGGAGAAGCAGGCTCCCCGCCGAGCAAGGAGCCCAATGTGGGACTCAATCCCAGGACGCTGGGATCACGACCGGAGCCGAAGGCAGCTGCCCAACCAACTAAGCCACCCAGGCATACCAATAAAACAATTTTTAATATAAAGCTAAACAAAGTAGTGAAAGCTATAAGACTGTTACTAAAACCTGAATCTTAAAAAAAAAAAAAGTAAGTCCATTTTCCAAGGTTTTAATTATTTCTCTTCCAAGTTTCTCAGATAGTGAACATACAACACTTAAATCTTGCAAACTGCCTTTGTTGTTCTAGAGGCATCAGCTGCCCGTAGAGGTACAAATACTTCTTCTTTTTTCTTTTTTTTTTTCTTTTAATTTTATTTATTTATTTGAGAGAGAGGGAGCATGAGAGGGGGGAGGGTCAGAGGGAGAAGCAGACTTGCCACTGAACAATGAGCTCAATCCTGGGACTCCAGGATCTTGACCTGAGCTGAAGGCAGTGGCTTAACCAACTGTGAGCCACTTAGGTGCCCTGTTCAGTTTTCACTATGTGAATTTCCCATCACTTAATAAGTCACTCAGTTCTAATGTTTATCTAACATATGATGAGTATAAACCTCATCAAGAAAGAAATTTCATGATTTGTGTTATTTACATCTTCTAGTGCCTTATCCAGAAATAATTAAATGTGATAAAATAGTGCCGAATTAAAACATCCAGAAACTTTTATAGAAATCTGTCTTATAAAAGAAATATTTTATAGAAATCTATATAAAGACAGATTTATATCATATACATGTATGATATAATAATATATCATATTATACAACTATGATAAATTATATCATAAGATTTTCATGCAGATATTTCTCATTTAATTTTTTTGACTACCACCAATAAAGAGATAGATTATTTCAGATAGTATTCCTTCCAGCTCCATGATCAATGAAAACCATAAAATTACCTTCAGTCCCAAATTTCACATTTAATTATCAGTCATTGAAATTCCATTATTTTATGTGGATTTTTCCAAAAAAGTGGCAAATTTCCAAAACTGTTTCCAAAAATAATTGTATGCTTCCCTACAAGTAGAACCATAAATCTAGATTATAATAATATGCACATATTAGTGTTATTTTTGAGAAATGTTATTAATATTTTATATCTAGAAATGCTTGAATATTTCTAATATAAATTAAAATTCTGATAGTTTCTAAATGTTTTCTTACTTTATTAACATTCTTTGAAAAATCCTTTTTGGAAGTTCATATTATTTCAAATGGTTTGTTATGTTATACTTATTGATGTGATATTATGTGAAACTGAGCTGGTGACTGACTAATGATTGCCCCTCTATGATGGCTGCAAATTTTCTTTATTTGAACCATGAGCTTTAATGGAACATGATTAACATTCTGATGAAATACATATGCTTAGCTCTTTCTACAGTATTGGCAGAAAATTTAACATTTTTTTAATACTAAAAGCAATGATAAGTTACTTATCAACTACATCAAAATAATCAAGTTGTTTTTCATTCAAGCAATACAAATGATTTGTTTTTATATTAATTCTTGCATGCTATCAAAATACACTCCAGACATTTCTGATTTTTATCCATCATCAGAAGATATTCCAGGAAGCAGTTTATTATTTTATTTCATAAAATCTTTGCTGTGCTCCCACAGATTTTAAAGATTCCTAATTAGCGGCATCTGGGTGGCATGGACAGTTGGACACCTGACTCAGTTTCAGCACAGGTCATGATCACAGGGTCTTGGAATGGAGCCTTGCCTTGGGCTCCAAGTTCAACATGGAGACCACATGAGACTTTTTCTTCCTCTCCCTCTGCTCCTCCCCCCAAGAACGCATACTCGCTCGCTCTCTAAAATAAATAGGTGGATCTTTAAAAAAAAAAAAAAAAAGTGTCATAATTATAACACAGGCCTCTGTTGTTATCCAAACTCTCACTATCCCCATAGATTCCTATAGTTAAGAGATACATGTATTTCAAAGCAACAATGATTAGGTAATTAAAAGGCAAGGACAAAATGCTGATTCTCCTAAACCACAGAACACTTTGTAGATAATGCATATACAGTCTGAGGGGTTTGAAGAGGCGGATGGGGGGGAGGTTGGGATAATGCATATGTTACAACACAGATCGACAGAGAGGTACAACAGCAAATGCTTTGAATCTCACAAGAAGGGGACAATTTCTCAATAGATCATTGTGACATCAGTAGGTGTTGTGACATATCCTATAGCAACTAAGTTTATGAGTTTATTGTGGTTTGATTTCATCAATGGCTTCATAGCTTTATCACTCTCCGTATCTATGTATTTGTGCCACGTGACTTTACAGGGCCAGCCTACTGTCTCTAGGCTGCACCAAGTGACTCGCTTAGGCCAATGTGGTATTAGTAAGTGTGACACAAATAGAGACTTGAAAGCATGTGTGTGGCTCTCTCGCTCCTCTGTTTTTACCATGAGAACACACCTGGGCTGACCTTCTAGAGGATGACGCCTGTGTGGAACAGAGCTGAGTCACTCTATTTATCCAAGCTGGGGCCATCATGAGAGATGGGAGCAAGGCCAGGGGAGATCGGAAAGAAGCTAGCTGACATCAGCCATGTGAACAAACCCAGGAGAGATCAGCTGAGCTCAGATGAGATCCTCTAAATCATGCAAATATCATAAGCCAAAAAATTTCATGGCTGTATGCCAATGAGAAAGCATATGGCCACAGAGAAGACCTACAAGTTTTATATACTAATTTCTTCTCATTAATCAATTTATTACTTATTGCCATTACTATTTCTGCTCTTTAGCAAGCAATGGAAACATTATTTCAAGTCTTAAAAAACTAGTAAAACTATCCAAGTGAGAATTGGTTAAACATTGGTCCAACAAATGAGCCCCAGGATTGAGGACTGCTTGAGTGGGTTTTCTGTAGCCTACAGCCAAAAGCAACCTTAGCCACAGGTGCCTGGATGGCTCAGCTGTTGAGTGTCTGCCTTCAGCCCAGGGCATGGTAAGTCCCAGGATTAAGTCCTACATTGGGCTCGCAGCTCCGCAAGGAATCTGCTTTTCCCTCTGACCTTCTCCTCTCATGATCTCTCTCACTCTTTTGAATAAATAAATTAAATCTTAAACAAAAAGAGTTTAAAAAAAAAAAAAGTAACATAAGCCATGCCATGTGTGCTCATATTCTGGGAGCAACAACAAAGCATTGAGTGAAGGTAACACTTCAAAGTCTCACAAGTAGAATGGTCAATACTGCACCTACATTTTTGGCACATCTACTTGATCCAGAAGCAAATTTTCTAATTTAAATATAAGTATCTCACCTTCTTGCTTCCTGCTGTGAGTCAAGAAGGATCGCATGACTTTTAACAACTTAGAGCAGTCCTAATCACTGAGATCAACATCCAATGAGGTCATATGAAGCTGGTAGAAACTTCACTATAAACAACCTAACTTTTATAAATTTGATAATTACTGAATTAAAAAGACTGGAAAGAGATTTTCAAAAATTACCATGTGGCAAATGAAAATCCACATCTGTGCTGCATTTTTGGACCTTTTCAGAGGAAATAAATCTGACAAATTATTTTTGAATTTCTAGGAAAATAAGTTGGGAAAAAGCTTACCCTGAAATAAGATTTGTTTCAATAAAATAACATCTAAAGTGGTAATGATACCATCAGAATGAGGAAACAAATAGCTTTGAAAATGATGCACTTAAAAAGGGGAAACAGAACACCAAATACCTTTCATCAATCCAGAAAACACAGTAGCAATAACCCTGGCTGGAAAGGGTAGCAGATTGTTAACAAAGGTTTTCGAAACCACTTATCGATATGAATTACAAGGCTGAAAAATGTTCATTCTTTCTGGACAAATAGATTGTATACATTTGCTGTGCTGTGAAATACCACCTCTAAACTTAGGGAAAGGGACAGCCACTGATTATACCTATAACTGGGTAGTTCTGGTCCTGCTGGGCTCACTCTGGAATCAGCCTCAGCTACCATGCAGGGAGGCTGCACTGCTTCTAGACGTTTCGCTAGAGCAGCAGGGACCAATGAGCTGTGTGCCTCTGGCTGATCATCAATCAGCTGCTGGTTGAAGAGCAGCTAGGATTCCAAGAGTCAGGACAGAACCTGCAAGGCCTCTTGAGACCTAGCATGGAACCAACATGACTGTCACTTTTTTTTCTTTTCTTTTCTTTTTTTAAAAATTTATTTCTTTTCAGTGTAACAGAATTCAGTGTTTATGCACCACACCCAGTGCTCCATGCAATCTGTGCCCTCCGTAATACCCACCACCTGGCTCCCCCAACCTGCCACCCCCCCCACCCGCCCCTTCAAAACCCTCAGATTGTTTTTCAGAGTCTACAGTTTCTCATGGTTCATCTCTCCTTCCAATTTCCCCCAACTCCTTTCTCCTCTCCATCTCCCCATATCTTCCACGTTATTTGTTATGCTCCACAAATAAGTGAAACCATATGATAATTGACTCTCTCTGCTTGACTTATTTCACTCAGCATAATCTCTTCCAGTCCCGTCCATGTTGCTACAAAAGTTGGGTATTCATCCTTTCTGATGGAGGCATAATACTCCATAGTGTATATGGACCACATCTTCCTTATCCATTCTTCCATTGAAGGGCATCTGGCTTCTTTCCACAGTTTGGCAACCATGGCCATTGCTGCCATAAACACTGGGGTACAGATGGCCCTTCTTTTTACTACATCTGTATCTTTGGGGTAAATGCCCAGTAGTGCAATTGCAGTCATAGGGAAGCTCTATTTTTAGTTTCTTAAGGAATCTCCACATTATTTTCCAAAGTGGCTGCACCAACTTGCATTCCCACCAACAGTGTAAGAGGGTTCCCCTTTCTCCACATCCTCTCCAACACACATTGTTTCCTGTCGTGTTAATTTTGGCCATTATAACTGGGGTAAGGTGGTATCTTAATGTGGTTTTAATTTGAATCTCCCTGATGGCTAAAGATGATGAACATATTTTCATGTGTCTGATAGCCATTTCTATGTCTTCATTGGAGAAGTGTCTGTTCATGTCTTCTGCCCATTTATTGACATGATTATCTGTTTTGTGTGTGTTGAGTTTAAGAAGTCACTTCTGCTGTATTTTATTAGTCAAAGGAAGCCACATGTTCTGATTCAGGTATTAGGGCAACGGGGACCAGATTTTACTTCTGGATGGAAGAAGCCGCAAAATGACACGGCAAAGGCCCATGGGTTTACGAGGTGTGGAGAACCATGGCCAGTTCTGCCAATTACCACTTATATTCTGACAATATCTTCTAAGGAATTATCCTAAGTATGAAGGCTGGCAGTACTCTATGCACAGAGATAATTATAGAGGTAAAATTAGGGGAAACACAATTTCCAACTATCTGCAAAAAATGTGCACAGACATTATGAAAATTTTACTTTGTGGAATAAGATGTAGATAATATTAAAAATAAGAAAAATATATATTTGTAAAGTTGAAAAAAAACTATAGATGCATGAATGTAATGATTATACCTTGAAAAGAAATTTATTAAAAGGTATACAGTAAAAGTGTTTGGGGAGCAAGACTATAGGTTTTTTTAATTGGCTTATGTTCCCAAATTTCATATTTGTCTGTATTGAACATGGATTAGCCTCCAGGATATTGGACATCAAGTGATTGAAGGGTAAAATCCCCTCGTCTTATTCTCTTAGAAGCTATTTTAAAGATGATACCTGGAAAGTAACTTCACACTTTAGAGTGGGGAGAGAGGTCTTTTCTTTCTTTTCCAAGTAGGAAGTGACCCAGACCACAGAGAACTCCAAATCTTTCATAATCCCAGAGCAACCAGAGAGAATATAGGGACAAACCTAGGGCATGATGGGGAGAAAGAGAACTTCAGTAGGGAAGCCCACAATTCTCATTTAACATGTGAGCAATACCTCAGAGCTATAAGCTGGTAGAGACTTGGTATCTTGAGCTCTACTTTGAGGAAACGCATAACCAAAGATTAAGAGAATTCTGTCATCAGTAACTAGGGTCTTGAAGCCAAAGCACTTATTCAGTTGTAATCAAATTACACAAATTAGTAATAGAGAAAAAATCAGAGGGACAGAAAACTAAGACTTTAGTTGCCCCCCTTATGAATTATGAAGCTATGTAGAGAGAATGATATAAACATTATATATGCTTAATAATTTCTTAAATATCATTATATATAAGTAGCATATAGAGCCCATAATCACGGAGTCAACAGATTAGGAACTTTTGAGGATGTAAAAGGCGGGGAATAGAGCTATACCTTTGCTGTTTTATGCCCATTACAATGCGCAGTTGGACCCTGAGCAAGTGCTCCATTTTTTTTTTCTTCTTCACTAGTCTACACGTTCTGCATATGTTTAGGATGATGGAGAAAATGGTCTTCCAAGATCCTTTCTAGCATTCAATTTCTATGACTTGAAGATTGAGGATCAAATGTTCATTTCCTAGGCACTGGGTCTTATTGGGACAGTTCGTTCACTCCTCGAGCTTGTTTCAATGAAAGTTTAGGACATGAAGAAGTAAGAACCTCTTCCTAGTGAATTTTGTCTCATTCTGAAGAAAGTTGTCTGGTGCTCTTCGGTAGTCCTAGAAATGGTTAACTACAATCATGTTATCTTTGTAGTCAGTCATCCATCATCAGTTTCCAGGTTAGCCCCCAGACCAGAAACTGACAGCCCCTATTTCTCAACTGGACACATATTTTTTTATACATAGCATTGAACTTGCTGCCCTGCAAGTCCAAACAACTACTGTTATTCAGACAAACTAATCTATGCTAACCCATGGCCTTTCCAATGGTATGACATGTCATTAAGAACATTAGAATCAGCCTGGGGTTTGTGGTAATTTGTTACGGCAGCAATGGAGAAAAATACACATAGCACAAAACCATAATAGAGTTGGGAATTACTGAAGTGCATATATATCTTCTATATTTCTACCTACATTTGCTGTTTAGACCTTCAGAATGAACTTGACCAAATTTTGTCATCGCAAAGAGAAATATATCCCCCTGAGGCACTGTATTAGAAAGAGTTGTTTGAATGTATTTTATTTATGGAGAAAACCACTTAAGGGAGAGTGACAGGAAAATAATAAAACTCTCCAGAGTTCAGAGATACACGCGACAAACTGAAAGTCTTCACAGAAAATAAAAATAGCTAAGAGCAATCAGACTTAAAATATACATCATGATGGACAAAGGAGATTTATAAAATAAAAAAAATAAAACAAGCAAATAAGAGAAGGAACACTGTTTCCATCTCTACTTGATGTTTTGATTATAACCAATCTTTCAATGATTCATGTTTTATCAGATAGACCTTTATAGACAAACATATTTTATCAGATAGATGGAACATCTTCAGTTGTTTAACTTTTTAAAGGTTTTTACATAGTTAACTTGATAAATTATACTATTTCTAAATGAAAATCTGGCCAATTCATTTTTATGCCAACTGAAATAAACAAGATTGAAATATTGACCTTTTCTCACTGTAACAATTTTAGTGATTGTCTTATGCTCCCAGGAGGAATTTTTTGCTTGCTATGAAATGTTTACTTTAGAAGAACACTAATCATTTCGAGTTTATCAATTATGAAAAGAACAGGATAATGAATAGGAAAAAAACACCTGAAAATTAATTTCATAAATTTTAATAGTCACTTTACCCAGCTAGATATGAGGACTTATACAACAGAAAAGAAAAATCATATTTGATGATACAATAGAAATAGAGCAAAGGCATTTGCAAATAGTTTAAATTCAATTTCTGACCTTTCCCACGAAATATATAATTCAAATCCCTATAAACTTAAGACCACAACTACTTTTCTAATCTAACCCCATTTTTTTCTACAGATTCTTCTTACAGACCATATCATAAGTCAGTAAATTAGATTCTCAAATAGCCTCTGAACTCAGCAGAAGCAAAACTGAAATGCTGGATTACATTTAGTTTTTTAAACATACGGTGCTTTCTTTCTTTTAATAAAAATAAAATGTCAATTTTTAGATAATAAGACTATATGTAAATTGTTTAAATATTATATGATTCAAGTTACCCAGTTTACACCTCCCATCTATTTCATAGATCACAGCACAAGTAAATTTTTTTTGTCATTTAATCAATTCAAAATAGGGGTGCCCGGGTGGCTCAGTGGGTTAAGCCACTGCCTTCGGCTCAGGTCATGATCTCAGGGTCCTGAGATCGAGTCCCGCGTCGGGCTCTCTGCTCAGCGGGGAGCCTGCTTCCTCCTCTCTCTCTCTCTCTCTGCCTGCCTCTCTGCCTACTTGTGATCTCTCTCTGTCAAATAAATAAATAAAATCTTAAAAAAAAAATCAATTCAAAATAAAAAGTATATTTTGTCCCTTCTATTTGGTAAGCCAGATATTATAGCAATCTTTCATAAAAATACTCCCATGTGCTTTAGCAGAAGTAAAAAGTTCAACATAGTTTATAGGTGACTGAAATAAAATTGTTAAAGTGGGAATATATTTTGCACTCTTCATTAGAATGGTGAAAGACTGTGTTTCATTTAATCCTCTACACAAACCAGAACATACTTTGTGTGTTTATATCAGGCACAGATCCTGGAAAGAATATGTGAAGAAGGAGGGTAAGAACAAAGGTGAGAGGAGGGGTTTGACCATTGAAAAATCTTCGATGCCAGGGGCGCCTGGGTGGCTCAGTAGGTTAAGCTTCTGCCTTCAGCTCAGGTCATGATCTCAGAGTCCTGAGATGAAGCCCCACATCAAGCTCTCTGCTCAGCGGGGAGCCTGCTTCTCCCCTCTCTCTGCCTGGCTCCCTGCCTACTTGTGATCTCTTTCTGTCAAATAAATAATTAAAATCTTTAAAAAGAAAAGAAAATCTTCGATGCCATAGAAAATAAATGTGAGTTTGACTCCACAGATATTGTGAAGCCACTGAAAGATTTTAAGTAGGGGCACCTGGGTGTCTCAGTCGGTTAAGGATCTGCCTTTGGCTCAGGTCATGATCTCCAGGTTATGAGGTCGAGCCTCATGTTAGGCTCCCCATTCAACAGGGGGGTTTGCTTCTTCCTCTCCCTCTGCCTCCTCCCACCTGCTCATGCTCTGTCTCCGTCTCTCTAGTTCAAATAAATAATTTTTTTTAAGAAAGATTTTAAGTAGAGGAGTAAGGTGACATATTTATATTCTAGTAAACTCATTCTGGAAGCAACAGGCTGGTAGAATAGAAAATGATCTTCAAATCAGAAGAAAGAAAGAGTTATGTGAGATCTGAGGAAGTTCTATACTATGATAATAGTAAATAGAATTGACAAGATGATGACTGATTCAGGCTGGCAGCTAAAAGAGAAAAATAGAGAATTTTCTATTCGTTCTCCTTGAGTAGCTAGTCAGAAATGCTTGCTAATATAAGAAATACAAAAAAAAAATCAGAAATATTGTCAAGGGCAAGAGTTGGAGACAAAGAATTTGATTTGGGAAGGCAGGACTGCAAGTAGCCAGCTGGAAATCTATAAATTGGAACTTGATAAACAGGTTGAAGATGGAAACATAGATTTCATGATTATAGCTGATTGATGATCCCATGAGAAAGAATGATGTTGTTTAGGATGGCTGCAATTAAGAACATGTCCAAGAAAAACAAGCTGGATGATACAAATACTTGGAAAATGGGGAAAAAATCCAAGAGGGGAATTTGAGAAGAAATGGAGGTAAAAAGGAAGAAAGAAGGGTTAAGAAGAGAAAAGTGGACAACCCCATCAAATATAAAGAGGTAAGATGTGATATGGACTTAACAAAATGCACTGATTCTATTCTCTATGTTTTAATAACATAAAGCCCTCTGGTATATTAAGTCTCTTGCCAATTATTCAGGTAGAAATATTTTTATTCCCTTTCAAGGAAGAGAAGACAAGATTTTAGCCCCAATGTGAAGTCCATTTTGATTAACTGTTGTTCTTTTTCTCCAGTTTCCTGACCCTCTATCTAGTATGTCTACACAAAATACAGACAAATAAAATAAACATATCTGTTTATTTATATATAAAATATCCACCTTCTCCTCATTAGGGCTTCACAGAATAATATTCACAGACACACACATTATGGTCTCTTTTCTCTAATCAGAGATGCTGACCCAAGGGCCAGCGATGACAACTGTATAGGGCACGCCATGGGCTTGCACCCCTCTTGAAGGAAAGGAAAGGGAACCGTCACATATTGGGAATTGGAAGCAAAAAACAGTATCTGAGGCTGTAGAGAAGCTGAGCTATATAGCTCACCAAGGCCATGCTAATCAGAAGAGAGAGGACAGAAATGCCGAGGAGAAAAACCACAGAGCCCAGAGCAAACTGGAACAGGAGCCAGCATACCTGTTCTACTCCTGAGAACGTTCCATTTATAGGGCATAAGGATTCATAAGACTCTCCCTGGTACTCTGAGGTAACTGGAATGAATCTATTCCTTGCAACCAATCTGTAAAGACAAAAACTATTGGGAAAATTGACAGGCAGGGAAGAGAATTTTCAACTCCAGAAAGAAAAAGCAAACAAATGCACAAACATTTGAAAAACAAATGAATAGAGCAGAGCTGCTCTAAGCAAAAGCAAAAAAGAATAGAGCAAAGCGGCTTGCAGAAGGTAATATTTGAACTAAGCCTTAAATATGCTGGTCTGTCTAGCAAGCTGGTTGACCAGTATGTCTTTCAGATGGGCATTCGAGAGTCTCGAGATCAGGCCTGTGATCTCCAATGAAGAGTGTATTGCATTTACGAAGTCGATAAATAGTTCCACATTGCAAGAAGGATATGGAAACATGAGAAATTGTCACCAAAAGTTCACTTCAGTACAGCTAAATATAAAAATAAGTGGTTCAGTTATAAAGACAATTTAAGAAACCACTAACAAAGATGTCTGCCCATATTCCTTCAGTCCTGGAATTAATAGACCATTTTCACATAAGAAACACCCCAACATCTCTCTGAATGTTTTTGTAACCTACATTTTACTCCATTAAAGACAAAAAGAGGAAAAATGCCCCCCAAGCCTTTTTAAACATGTACTTTATTAATGCTGTTTCCTCCATCCCACATTTTAAAACCAACTGAACAAGTTTTTTTTAAAAAAAAAGCCAATTTAATGTTTTTTCAATTCCATGTTGCTTGTAAGCTTATGCGCAACTATGTGAAAGATCTCAAAGGCTAAGCTAAATAACTCTGTAAACAAGAAGACTTATGATGGAAATATTTAAAGTTCCTGATCATAATGGGGTTGCCATTGAGCGCCATCAGAATATCTCACAAAAGATTCTAAATACATTGTGTCACGTTCAATAAGCAAAAGTATTTTATTCTCCCACATGATTCCTTAGCAAACAATCTCATCCCCAAATATCATGGCACAGGGGAGAAGTGGTGTTGGTTTAATTTAGATTTGATTTATGTGCTATATCATCAGGAACAGATAAACCTGCATAATAAACAGCATATGTTGGCTTTAACCAAGCATGTGGATTCTGTTATATGAAAAGCAAATGTTCAAGCAACAAAATTAATATTAATGTGTTTTGCAAAATCAAAGTCAGGAGTTACTTTTGGAGGAGCTGAATAATCACAGACCCTACTGTAGGCTAAACCCCACTTATTTCACATAATAAAAGAGACCCGGTGGTCTCCAGTATGGGATCCCACAGGTCTAATAACCAAAACGAAGCTTTTATATTCTTCATATAGAAAGTTCTTCCATGAGAAAAAGAAGTTTTATAAGAACTGCACTGATAGTCTTTGACAACAAAAATGGAATTATGCAGATGATAACCACCGTTGTTGCAAAATTCCTCCAAGCCACATTCACAGTTACTCTGTGTTCAGTTGCTTCATACCATCTTGGAAAGCTCCGCTACAAAGATCATAATAGGCAATAACGAGCCAGGAAAGAAATTCCCTCTAAGGACAAAGGACACTGCAATCACGTTCAATTTTACCCATATCTTTGCCACTGGAGACACATTTGTGATTACTTAAAAACTTCTGCAAATTATAAATGAATGCTTAAAAATTTTAATACAGCTACACCCAAGAGGCTAGTTTTCCTGAAATCCCATATTTTGATCTCACTTTTGATCTCTGGAATCACATTTACTCATATATATCATATGTACACTTTTCCATATTGATTGCTTCTCTTCTTGGGTCTTTCTGTATCTCATTCTGTCCACTATGACAAACAACAGTTGTCAAAGCTCCACTCCACAGATGGGACATGGAAGTGGGGGCTTTTTTTCCACTTTTTATAAAACAACTCCTCCTACAGTGGGCTGACAGCCAACCTGATTAGAACCAAGTGTTCTATTGTCAATAATTCTCCAAAATACTCAGAAATAAATCTGTCCATTTAATATTAATGTGTACTCATATCTTTAAAAAATCAAACTAAAGCACCTTGGGGTTCTATCATTTTGTCCAACAGAGACATTTTCCTTAAACATATCCTGTGGCTTTCCCCATAATTAACCACCCTAAAAATCCCCTATCTCGGTGGTTCAAAATTCCACATCTCTGACCCCATGTAAGCATGAAGAGTAGAGGAGAAGCAAACTGAGAAGTGACTGAAAGGGTCCTATGTTTAGTTATTTACAAAAGCAAGAAAAAAGGCCACTCGTCGAAAAGGCATTTGTTTGTAATAATTTCAAAATCCTAAACAACTCATTTAAGAAGTGATTTTAAAAACCTGCTGCTGAGGTCCTATGTCAAAGATTCAGGCATTATAAATAAATAAATAAGTAAATAAACAGATACATAGATATAAATTCAGGCATTGATGATGTCATTCATTTCTTAAAATAGGGTTATAGTTTCTCAAATATAAAAAATATGCTTTCTACAAAATGATTCACAGGACTAACGCAAAGCATGAGGAAATAAAAATAGGCTATGATCCTCTACCTGGATATAACCATTATTCATCCTTTTATTTATGCAGTTTTATAATATGTATGTGTGTGAGTTATAGAAAGAGGACCCTATAGTTGCATAAGCAGCATTTTGCACTTGTCAACAAACATGTAGTGAGACTCTTTTGCCTGTAATAAGTGTATTTCCAAATCACTTTTAATAACTACACACTATTCTGTTGTAGACCTGCTGTACAATTTTTAAATTGGCAATTAGGATGTTTCTAATTTTTTCCTATCGAAAACAAGGTTGTGTTGATGTGAGTTGAAAATACATCTTGGTACACAAATGTCATTCCTTCCTTAAGAAACATTTTTAGAGTTGAAATTGCTGAGCTGAAGAATAAGCACATTTAAAAATCTGAACCATATTGCCCGACAGGCTTCCAACCAACAGTAGATGGTTGCCTTCCTTGTCCCATCTCCTACTCATTTCCCATTGAGGCAACATTCATTGCAAGCTTCCTATGTCCTGGAATGTGTACTTGATACAAGATAAGAAGACATGGAAAGACTAAAACATGTTCCCAGCAACTCCTCCCAGACCTTGTAGTTTAAGAATAGGATGTACATGTAGTTTAAATGTAGTGTTACACAGGACAAAGTCTTAGCCGTTTATGTGCACATTTGATTAAGAAGGATAATGTCCCTTAAACATTCACTGAATATGCTTTAATATGTATTACCTAATTTTCTTTTTCTTTTACAATTTTTTAAAGATTTTATTTACTTGAGAGAGAGAATAGGAGAGAGAGAGAAAGAGAGAGAACAAGGAGGGGGGATGGCAGAGGGAGAGGGAGAAGCAGACTCCTCGTTGAGCAGGGAGTCCCATGTAGGGCTTGATCCAGGACTGCGATCATGACCTGAGATGAAGGCAGAGGCTTAACCCATCCAGATGCACCTGTGCTACCTCATTTTCTACTACGAAATTCGTAAGAGATAGACCTTATTATCTTCATTCTCCATAAGAAAAATCTAAGACCTGAGAATTTAATAACTTTCACTGGCTTGGGTCCTCTGGTCTTGGCTCCATAGCTCACCAGCATTGTGATCTTAGACAAGTAAACTTCTCTAAACCTCAGTTCCTCATGTGTAACTTGAGGATAAAACAAACTTCCATATTTGTAGAAAGATGGAATTAAATGTGAATTCTTGTAAAGCATTTAGCATAGTGCTTAGTATACAGTGAGTGTTCAATAGATGTTATTACCCTAAATACTTTCAGTGTCTCTACTAATATCTCTATCACAGAAGAGAAAGAGTCCTCTGCTCATGGTCTATTTCATAATGAAAAATATTTTTTCAGTGTTCAACCTAAATATCTTTAATGGCCTTCAGTGACATGTAGCAGTATGAACTTCTCTTTCTTAATAATGGAAATGCCTCAAATATTTTATTCCCGTTTATTATTTACTGATTCTTAGATTATTTTTATGAAAATCCCACTGTCTCTTACAGGAGACAGGACCAGAGTCCTGTACTTGGTTTTGTGCATACGAAGAAGTTCTTCTAAATTGAGTACCTAAAGCAATCTAAAATATATTTTAAAATATTATGTTATATATTATATATGGCATATATAATATATAAATAATATGTTATATTAAAATATTTTGTAAAATGTTCCAACAGCATGAACAATGAGCTCACATCACTAAGGGCAGGAAGGACAGACTGCAGGAGAATTAAGTAAATTACAGAGGTAGAGATTTTGTCTGTTTGTTGTTATTTTTTAAATATTTTATTTATTTATTTGAGAGAGAGGGAAAGTGCACAAGCCAAGGAGGAGCAGAGGGAGAGTGAGAAGGAGGCTCCCCACTGAGCAGGAGGCCCAAGGCCTGGCTCCATCCCAGGACCCCAGGATCATGACCTGTGTGAAAAACGGCTGCTTAACTGACTGAGCCACCCAGGCACCCCACAGGTGGAGAGTTTTAAGGTAAAATAACTTCTTTTAAAAAGTTATTTCTATGTTAGCACTTCTCATTCATGTAAATACATAAAAATTCATAAGGGATATATTCTGAACCTCTCAAGTAATCTATTAAACCAGATCCTTTCTTCCATGAATTGCTCTAGAAATTGCTTACGGTGCAAGGCATAGCTGACATTTGGTTCTCTTCTTTTAATTTTGATATTTTATAATATTTAATACTTAATATTATTTAATATTTATCATGTCATATCATAGTATATATTGATATAATAATATTTAATATTTTGATAATTATTCAATAAATAAAAATAAGTATTTTGTTGTTGTTGTTAAACAGAAAGATTTGGCTGAGAGAAAAGCTTTCATTTGCATTCACCCGTGCAATATTCAAATTGATCAGTCAAGAGGCTCTGTTTGGTTTTGGAGCATGGATAAAACAGCCCTCAAAGTGAAACTACCTCATGTTTTCTAAAAATACAGAGACGTTCCTCATTAAATTTGTACAAATGCAGGGAAATTATCTGCCTAAAAATGCTCAAGTAATGAATCTAAGAAAGGCAAATACTAGCACCTTAAAAATTTACTACTCTAGGCATCTGACTACTTAAACCTTTAAGTATTTGTCACTTATCTAAAGTTAGCTCAGTGCAGTGTTTCTTTAGTAGGCTCACTAATTATCCTTATCATTCTTAAAATATTATTTTAACTTCAGGCTTTAGAATAAAAAGTTTTGGTGGAATATCTGCCCCAAATTCCTATATGATTTTGTTTTTATTTTCTATAATTTAAGGACGAGGATCACTAAGTTATCACAATCGCAGAGAAATGCATTTAAATCATCTCAACAAGGAGTTATCCTTCATGTAATATTATCACATTGGGAATTTGTGGGATCCCATTCTACTCCACTAGGAAATGTACCCAAAGGACCTGCAATTAATGTAATTCATGGAATTAAAAAAATACCGTGTTTGGTCTATTACTATAACCACGATGAGCATGGATATTGGGTTTTGAAAGCCATGTATAAATTCAGATTACAAAACAGCAATACAAACCGACTCCTAAAAATGAATAATACTCATTTCTTTTCCCATGTGAAGTACACTTTAGAGAGCCTCTCTGAACAGAAGAGAACCAGATTACCCAATTGTAGTAAACAGTCTTTGCTCAGAGACATTAGCCTTGCAAATGTAGCATCCGTGAACTCATTATTGCATGGAGCTAGAAGGCCAGAAAGCTCTGGCTTGATAGGGAAGGTGGGGGGGAGATTTATTTTCTCTAAGTGTCATACATTCCTTCATTGACTTCAAAGTCAGACCCATTTCCAGTCCTCTAAGACGCAAACTGCAGTGCTCACGCCAAGTGGATTTTCTAGTGGGTTATTTATTTCCATCTGTCTTGTATCTGTGGGCAGGTTGAATAGATCTGAGTCTGCTGGAGAGAGAGATGAAAGATGGACTCTGAAGTTAGAGCTGAGTTTAAACAAGAAAAGAAGACTCTGTAATAGCAAATGAAACTTTAAAACCTTGGGGAAATTCTTATTCAGGCAATTTCATGTGCACATTTTAACCCACAAATACGGAAATTTGACCATCTCTACATAGTTATATACAACAGTGAGAAATTATAATATCTATAAATGAAAGGGATAGGTCTGTGCATTTCCTAAGAAGCCCATTCCAGTTGAGTTTTACCTCTTGAATTTGTTTCTCATTGCTCTTGGAAAACTGCTTCTGTTTTCCAAGTTCCCCTTAATGCACACCATCCACTCTTAGCCTTCTCGTTTCCTTTTCTAGGAAGCTCCATTCTTTGTTAAAACATTGCAACATTAAATAAGCAGAAAAATAAATGTTCTGGTGCAGTCACATGTACCAGGTTCTCGACTCCTCATCACACATTAAACCTGCACACAATTTTTGTTGGTGTTAAGAGCAAATTTATGTCCTCTGAACCTTTTTAATGAGCGAATGCTTTATTTCCCTAATGTAAACACAGCTGCTTATTCAGATTCTTATAAAATATTTAACAAATTACTCTGGTGTCCTTAGGTAAAAATAAATTAACTTAGAAAATGAGACCAGCCTAATTAAATCACGTGCTAGGTAGCTTTCTACCTTTCCAAAGTTATAGATGGAAAACAATACCTTGTACTAAAAAGAAAAGACATACAGTATTAATTAGTCTTCTAGGGTGGCTAAAATGTAAAATATATATATATATATATAGTTGTCTTTAGAATCAAATAATTGACCTCCCTGTGATTTAGGAACAATTGTCAGGAGCATGCAATTCAGTTGAAGGGGGACAGAATTTGCTACATTAGACCAGCTTTCTCCTACCTTGAACAAATATTAGACAGTCTGTTGTCGTTGTTTGTTTTGTTTGTTTTGTTTTTATTCTGGACAGCTTTGACTTTCTGATTTAAGTGATCTACACCAGTGTTTACTGGAAACAACCCCATGTAAGTTTTCCCATGAGAAAACCTTTGTAAAATTTATTTTAAAAAAAAGAAGAAAAAAAAAAAAGATGAACTCCCGATCTCAATGGCTTAACACAAAGTTCTCTTCTTGCACCCAGTGTAAGTCTGACCTGGGTAGACTGATCTTACCCAAGTCTTCAGCATTTGCCAGACCAAGGGGAGAAGGAGCTGAGAGAACTTAATCACTCTCAGGAAAAGCACATCCTTTCTGTTCACAGCACATCATCATCAACTCCAAAGGACGTTGGGAAATTATCAAGCGCAGGGAAAATAATCAATATGGTAAAGACTAGTGATCTCTATCACCTTCTATTCACAAATATTCAGTTCCATCTTCTTCCCACACATGATGCATGTTCAACGGTTCCCCGAGGAGACAGCCTGAAGCTCATCCAGTCCAGCCCACCTAGATAAAGTCCCAGCTCCTTTGTGGTTTCTCTTGGCTTGGATATCTATGAGTTTAAAAGCCAAATTACCCACTCCTACACACGCACACACCCATGCACACATGCACGCACACAGTCAATCCACAGAGGTGTGACAGGATCAGCATAATTGCAATAATACACTCACTTCTAGAAAGAAGACAAATGGGACATAATCAGCTTCTCATATAAATTCTGAGGTCCTGCTGAGCACACAGTGAAGCCTCCCTACTGGTGTGTGACTCCAGTCTCCACCCTACAACAAGCTCTTTTTTAGTTTCATCCCCTTCTTTGACTGGATGTGGAAATGTGTGTCCTGAGGACTGCTCAGCTTCCTTGACCCCCTTCCTCACAGGAAGTTGTGTGAGCTTCACACAAAGGTGTCGTTAGTCTGGGCTGATGGTTTCTTTGGCGCATTTTTCTCGAATACTTAAGAGACTACTTCTCCATTTGTTTTCAGCCAGTTTCATGTGTAGTAACCACACCCACACTATAAAACATCTAGTTCTCATGGTATCTGGGTGGCTCAGTCAGTTAAGCATCTGCCCTCGGCTCAGGTCATGATCCCTGGGATCAAGTCCCACATTGGGCTCCCTGATCTGCAGGGATCCTGCTTCTCCTTCTGCTTCTGCTCTCTCTGTCTCTTATGAATAAATAAATAAAATCTTTAAAAAAAATAAAATAAATAAAATACCTAGTCCTCAAATCTCCAGTAGTGCTTTGTTTTCTTGAGCCCCCTGTCTTTTCCTACAATTTGATGGTAGCTACCTAAAGCTCATCTGTAATAACAGATAGGAAGACCTCACTTTTAAAACTTTCTCTGCCTTAAATACTGTACTCAGCTGAAAGGTTTTGTTGAATGGAAACTTTCTTTATGTTCTATTTGGGCTAGAAGCGGTTGGTTTTTCCAATACTGTTGGAATCCATATTTCTAGATCCCCTTTATTTCTTCTCAATCCTGCTTGTGAATCAGCCAATTCTTTCCTGAATTCACCTTTACTTTTATAATACCTTGCCAACATAGCCAATGGCAGTTAGTTCCGTGTTTACCTCTTACTTAGGAGTTAAATTTTCCTAAGCATATGATCTGCCTTCCAAGTTCTGACATACAGTGGTTTCACCAAATGTTTTCCCAATTTGTGGCACATTTTCTTGTCTCCTCCAGGATCATCTTTCTCACTATCTGTCCACTGCCTTTCAAGTACACACAAAGTATTTAATTTTAGTAGAAACCCCATGTCTAATACTAATTTCCATGCTGATGAGAAGGGTTGAGGTTATATAATCATAACATTCACCACAAACTCTAAGTGGCTTATCATAACCCAGGTCAATTTCTTGTTCAGGTAAATGTACAAGTTATGAGGAAACTCTCCTCCATACAGTCACTCAGGGAACCAGGCAATTGGTGGCCATGCTATCTATAGCTCTTCCATCTCAACCCGTGGCTCCCAATGTTGTCAGGTCAAGAGCAACTCAAAATCATGCTTAATACCTCAGACTTGAAGTGACACATGTCACTTCCTCTTATAGCCACAATCCACAATTAGACACATGACCCTGCTCTAAAGACAAAGTAGAGGGAAATTTACACGGAGGTGGAAGAGAAGGAGAGGAAAACTGAATGTCATGGGGTCTAGTTCTTTCTTCCTCTTTTTACGTTTAATCGTCAGATAAATAGGGAAACTCAGAGAAGCCAAAGTAACATTATTTGATCATCATAATGGAGAAATATTTGCCAAAATATTGGATCATATCCTATGTATAATTGAGAAGCACAGGTTTGATCCATTTCCTCAGGTATAAAAATACCTAGGGACTAATAGGTATTTTTAAAAAACTATGTAACCATCAAATTGGCTCTTAATTAAAAAAGGAAAAAAAAAGACTCCCTCAGAACTAATGATACAACCTGGAAAACAGATTGAACAAAAAGCAGTCACTAGCAGGAAATAAAAAGTGGGGCCAAAAAAATGGAGGGAAAAAAAAATGAATGAAAAGGAGAAAAGAAAGAGTGAAACCATATAAAAACATTCAGAAAAGATTTAGAGTGTTATTAAACATAAGTGATTATTTTTTAAAGATTTATTTATTTATTTGAAAGAGAGAAAAATAGAGAGCTGGGGGAGGGGCAGAGGCAAAAAGAGAGAGAGAATGCCAAGCAGACTCCTCACTGGACATGGAGCCCAACACGGGGCTCCTTCTCAGGATCCTGAGATCAGGACCTGAGCCAAAACCAAGAGCTGGCCACTTAACTGACTATGCCACCCAGGTGCCCAAAGGAATTATTTTTAAGAAAACTAAGAGTCCATATAAAACAATGCTTTCCAGCATCAAACTTTATCATAGCTAGGATATCAAGGTACAAATAGAAGGATCCTAACTGATTCTCAGAAATGGCTCTTTCTTAACATCTAGGTCAAGAATGAGAGCTGTGAAAATGTTGCTAAGAAAGTGACAAACCAGATAAAAAATTGGCCCTCCCACAATCATAAAAAAAACAAAAGCAACCCTTCTAAGTTAATGAACACTGCATGTGTCATTCAGCATGCCAGGCTTGGGGGTTTGAGAGAAGGAGGGAATAAGAATCCCTTTAGAAGAGGAAATCACCAGGGCCTCATCAAGCAGGAAAATCACTTGAAATAAAATATTTGCCAGAACTATTTCAAACAAGAATTAAAATCCTTGCCAAATAAAGAACTCATTCAAATTGATAAAAGCGGGTCTTAAAAACTAGACCTCCAAAACATGAGGAGGGGCCCTTAAACTCTTCCCAGGAAAAGACAACGAGTAAATATTTTAGGCTTTGCTGGCCATACAGTCTTTGACATAGCTACTCACCCCTGCTGCTGTAGCAAGAAAAAAACACAGACAATATGATACATAAATGCTGGGCCTGGTTGTGTCTTGATGAAACTTTATTTACAAAACAGATCGGGGCTGAATTGGCCTGTAGCCCATAGTTTGCCAACTCCTGCTCTAAAAGAGGAAAGCACCAAGAATTGTAACAAAATTGTAAAGTAAACTGGTCAAGGCAAAACGATATTCAACCATACTAGTAATAAAAGGAATGCAAAGGGAAACAATGAACCCTATTTTTTCCTAAAATATTGTGAAATACCAGGATACGTGACTAGAAGGAGGGAGAGTATATTGACATAAGCTTCACAACATTTCTGAAGATCAAATATGTATGTGTGTGTGTGTGTGTGTATAGACACAGACATATATTGGATACACACACACATATACACACACATATGTAGACACACGCACATGTCCAAAAATGTAGAATTAGAATTTGGAATTCTTACCAAAGATGCATGGGATTTAGTTTGAATTTTAGAACTTGAATTAGTCCAAAAGCTATTTAGAGATGAATCGGGAATGAGACAATACTTTTGGAGGCCATAATAATGATTTATTTAGTAATATATATTCACTTTCCTAGCCCAGTTATTTATCTGGAAAACAAAAATAAGCTAAGAAGTGGGAAAAGTCAGACAATCTTTCTCCTGGTACTAGGAGTTGCTATCAAAGGAGATATGAGGTCTCCTACTCAGTCTCCCCCTTATCACCTTCCTTCATCCTATGGACTAAGAAACTTCTGGAGAAACCATATTAAGCAAAAGGAAGAAGCATGTACTTTCCTAGCCATAGGACTGTCTATCCCATATGAGGAGTCCTAATATCCCCATCAGTCCATAAGTTCAACAATTTTTGCATAAATATATTCTCCTAGTACCTTTGAACTATAAGTAGAATAAATTACAAATTACAAAGTTTTGTGGGTACTAAAAAAATGAAGATTCCCCTATGAAGTAAAATTCAAATCTGATACATTTTCAACTATTATGAAAGACTGACATAGATTTGCAAAGAGTAACATAGCTAATTTTTTTTTTCCTTTTTGAAATCATCTTTCTTTCTTCCCTGTTCACAAAAGTAACCATGGATCATGATCAAATGTCACAAAGAAAGAACTTAAAAGAAACAATTACCCGTGATGCCAGTACTTAGAGACAACTACTGTTGATATGGTGAAGCAGGTACATGTGTATATTTTCCAAACTAAGATCTACTAAGCAAACTATTCTTTAATTTGCTCTATTTCACTTAAGAATATAAACAATTGCAATGTACATAAGTAAAAATGAACTCTTTCTCTTTCAACCACATTGCATTCCACTGGAGTATTTGCCATAAATTATTTAGGTCATCTTCTAATGATGGACATCGAGGCTGCAAAATTATTTTCACTATTTTCCACTGTAACATGAACATTTCAGTACACATATTTGAGTGAGTTTTCCCTATTACTTCCCTTAGGATAAATTCACAGAAATGCAATTTTCTATGTTGAAGAGTATCTAAATTTAATATTTTGCATTACATTAATAAATTACCCTCTAGAAGAGTTGTAACAATTTATTCTGCCCCGAAGTTTCCAATATGAACATGTTTAAATAAATTATGGGATTTCCACAGACTAAAATATTGTGTTTCAAAAATTAATGACATTGCAGGATATACACAGGATTATATCAAGTAAAACAAGACACAAGATATAATAAAGCATACCACTGATAGGATATATCAGTATATATATTATTATATATATATGAAGAAGAATAAAAATATTATATAATGTAAATGTGTGTCAAGAAGTGTTACAACTTAGGGAAAGGGTTCAAGCAAATTTTTAAATTCTCCCTTATAGCTTTCTATATTTGCTAAATTTCTTACAATTTGTGCATATTTTAGTTATAACCTGAAAACCAGTAGTTTAAGAAAATACTGGAAATCACAAAGCTGAGGAAACATATTTTCACATATTTTGTAGTTTGTCTGAAATGAGACCTACAATTATTAAACAGAAAACCTCTAATGTGCCCCAATTGGGAATATTTAAACATACCAAACTGGACTACTTTTTCCCATCAAAGGACTTGTTTTAATTCACAAAATGTCTTCATGCTTAATAGCAAATAGAAGAAAACCTTTCTCTTCTCCACTGAGAAGACAAGAGCACAACCCTGAGTCCCTGAAAACAGAGGAAAGTAGCTCTCTGAGCGAACGCTCACCATGGCTGCAGGCATTTTGGAAAGCTTTTTGGAAGGGAACAAATCATTAATAAGGACTCAATACTTACAGTGACCTTTGAGCAATTCCAGATGTAGACGTGCAGACTTTTCCACAAATAATAAAGAAGGGCCGGCAACGAGAAGTGACAGTCCGAAACAGACTTGCAGGAGGCTAGAATTACATGGGACACAGAAAAGAGACTGAGCAGAAATGAAACAATGCAAAAAGAACCCAGGTCCTTCAGACAACCAGAGATTTATTCTCTTACATGAGTTTTTACCCATTCTTACCCATTCTTTCCTTCGTGCAGAGGAAATAGAGCTTATTTCATATTTTCTGGATATGATTATGGTTTTATCAGTCTTCGTGATGCACTTTGTCTCCATCCTCATGCTATGGCAAGTTTTTATACTGAGTGACTCATTTAATCCTCATATAAACTCAACTTGGTAAAGACGATTATTCACATTTTATAATGAGAAAAGTGAGGCCCAGACATTTAGGTAGCTTGGCCAAGATCGTGCATCTAGAAGAGGGGTTGACCACCTTCTTAAAGGGCTAGAGAGTAAATACTGGATTTGTTGACACAAGGGTCTCGGGCACAGCCCTCCGACTCCGCTGCAGAGAGCGAAAGCATGCAGACAGTTCTCAAACCAGGGAACTTGGCCCTGTTACCCAAACAGGTGGCGGGTTCACTGGCTGTGGTTTGCCAACCCTTGGCCAAGAGTCATAGAGCAAGACTTTAAGTCTATGCCTGTAATAATTAAACTGTTATACAACAGACGAAATAAAATCAATGTGGTTCTCCTTCCATAGTCCGGGTTCACTTATTCTCAAGTATCCTTTTGGCTCTCTATCCAGTCCTGTTCGAAGGAAACCGGCCACTTAATGCGAATTGCCACTTGTTACGATTTGGTGCACAAAACAAGCTAGAATCCCAGAGAGCAAAAACAACGGAGGTAGCTCCCTTAACAAAATGGGATTGAACCACATTTTGTCAGGATAGACATGCAAACCTCAAATTTGGGCAATACTCGGCCTTCTAAAATGGAGGGGGAGAGAAGGAGATGATTTGGGGCCCATTTTTAATTTTGAAATATTTATTTTAACAAGTTCTATGACCTCAGTACTTTTTTCTTAATTTCAGAATTATTGAGCAACTTTGTCTCATAAGTATAATATTGGGAAACATAGCTATACTCATTTTAAATTGCTTAAAATTTAAAGTTGTGAGGAAAAGATATTTCAATAATATTTAGTTTTGCTGGAGTTTATCAAGTAACACTGAAAAATATTCAACAAGCAGTGCCAGTTATTTGATTTTTTTAATAGTAAGGTCTGTAGTAAAATTTATTTGAGAGTTGCATCCATGAATACAAAATAAATCAAGGTTACATAAGACTGCTAAAATGATTGAGAGGTTACATGATCTATAGACAGGGAAAAAAAGGCAGAAATTTAAACTCTCAGTGTTAATGTTATTAGGGCTCAGTCGAATGACCTTGAGCTGTTCTCTCTAAATCTGAACCTTCATGGGAAAATTGCATTAATAATCACCTGCTTACTGACCAGGGCTATCATGAAATTTATACCAAAAAAAAAAAAAAAATTCGGAAAGTTACCTTGTTGATTTAAAACACTATCTTCTTTAGGGTAGACTTCTAAGACTTACAATTTACTTTTACAAAGAAAAATATCTTTGTTGTTGTTGTTGTTGTTTTCCTTCTATCTCTCATGGACCTATCATTTCTTTCACCAGAAACATAGTAAAGAAGACACCCAGAGTTCCGAATCTTTGCCAGCCCATTACAGCAAAAAAGCAAAGTCAACCCATAATCCTATTACCGTTTCATTTTTCAGGACCTTTAAAAATTTTCCTTTACCATTAATGATCACATTTCTAAATATTCCACTTACGAGATTCCTAAAATTTTTCTCAAAGACTAAGTCACAAGAACATTTAGAACACAAGTTATTTGTTTTAAGTAGTTTCACAAACCGATGGACTAAAATTTGAGCTGGATTTCTAATATCATAAGGACGCCATAACAGATTGTGTTATTTGTTTCTAAATATTTGCAGCCCAGCTCTTGGGAAAGATTCTCCTCCCCCACTTCACTGATGTCAACCTTATCATACGACTCATGAAAAGTGAGACGTGACATGTGTCACTTGCAAGTAGGAATTTAAGAGCCACTATAACTTGCCAGTTTCTCTTTACTCCTGTGTTAGAAGACTAGAATATTCCAGATAAGGGCTCCACGAACAGAGGTCCAGAGTGAAGACAACATGGAAGGGCACTAGACCAACCCATGAGAATATGGAGAATGAGTGAATATGAAAGTTTAGTTCCCGCTAGTTACCAATATTTTAGATCATGTTACCACAGGATAAACAAGGGCTATCCTAAGGGACTGGAGAACACCCAAGTCCAGTTATACACTGTACCTTGACACTTTATTTGTAATAATTAATATAAAGATGGCAGCAGCATAAAACATCTCATTTATTTAGAGAAGCATTTCAATATTTCCTATACATTAACACAATTCAGACTGGATATAAGACTAATTTTTGTCTGCACTAAAACACAAAAATGTTAAGGAATTCAGAATCTTAAAGAATGTTTAAGCTATTTACAGGATAGAAGAACATATAGATAAAGAATCACATCCAGAAATAATGTTGGCCATCATTAAGGGGTTTTGTTTAACCTGGGAAAATAAGGGTGTCTCCAACCTTTTTTACAAACAGTTTTTTTCTTTTTCTCTTTTTTACCCAAGGAACTTCAAAATAACTTTCAAGGTAAAGAAAAAGGACTCTCAAAATGTATTTAACAAAATTCAGTAGATTTCCTTAATCCAAAGACTACTAATATGTACATGTCTTTGCCTAGAAGATATGCCCTAATATTACGCAGGGCATATCAAGATTTCTGTTTTTAATAAAAAGTAAACTGTGTCATCCGTATTTTTTTAAACCTAATATCTCTAAAATCCAGCTCAACACAAGAAACATACGGCTTCAGGGATAGCATTAGACATGTTTTACAATTTCAAGAAATTATCAACACAGTACCAAGGATACCCTGCCCTCTGCTGTCTATATTATAATTTTGCATGTTTAATAGTTAAATCACTTCATGTAAAATCCAAGATTTTTCCCTTCACATTGTGCTGTTTAAACATTGTTTCTATTCTATTACCTGTTTTATTAGACAATGTAACATGTATATTTCACTTAAATACTAAAGTTAAGTAATCTTTTTTTTAGTATATGTGCTGCCGAAGCGAGCACATAAAGTTAAGTAATCTTTTTATACTGCTCCTGAGTAAATGTACCCAGAGTGCTTTAATGCTAGCTAATCATATCTCAGTGTGGAGTCTATTGTTGGTTCCACATTAATTTCTTTTATTTTTACCCATCAATTATAAAATGTGATTATTTCATATGGCAAATGTTGGCTAAGAGTCAAACAGGCATTTTCTATTTTATTTAATCACTATTGCTCCTTGCATGTTGGACTTACCTTTGAAATCACTCCATATTCAGTGCAGATCTGCTGATGTGAAATGTTCTCCATTGTTATTTGCAAAAATCTCTAGTCAGTAGTAATCAATTCCAGATAAACAATTATTTCCCTGACTCCTTGGAGACAATAGTCTCTAGTCTTCTAGCTTCCATCATTGCTACTGACACCACTCATCCCCATACTCCAGCTGGCCTCTCTGGCTCCATTTAGCAATTTCCCAGTAAGTTGTCCCACTAACAATCTAGTCAAGCTCTTGTCACTACTGATTTAGGGGAATTTCCCAAGAATTGGGAAATTTCACTTTTTCATTGGCTTTCTACATCACCTATATTGTAGGTTCCTCCATTCTACTCTGTTCCTGTCTGTATCTGTCATTTCTTTTGAGTTTCTAGAATTTATTTTTTCATTATTTTGTTATATTAGTCACCATACAGTACTTCATTTGCTTTTGATGTATTGTTCCATGATTCATTGTGTGTATACAATACCCAGTGCTCACTGCAAAATGCAGATTTTAAAATGCATCATCGGCATTGTATCAATGAGGAAGAAACGTGTTCATGCATCACCATTTAGTATTTCACATCTTCTTGGTATTCTATATGTATCTCAATGGTGATCTTACGCAGTAACATTCAATTATTTTAAGATCACATACTTGTGTTGGTCACAAAAAATGCAGTGCTCCCCCAATTATACTTTTTTGCAAATTACACACAGTATTAATCTTAACATTAAATAGTAATGAATACATTTTTAGACAAATACATTTAAATAGTATATATAGAATAGACTTTTTCATATAATTTGAGATGAATGTGCCAGCTGGTATCCTAAAGGGTCCCAGAAACTTATGTTAGCAGGCTCTCTGTCGAACAATCTACCTTACAGCAGAGCTAGCTAGCATGGTCTTTTGGACATGCTAGATAGCTTTAGACACTTTTAGATAATTCAAGAAATAAGTCTGAAAAAATGCACCCAAAGTATTGTGATTTTCCTTTTTTTAAAGATTTATTTACTTATTTTAGAGACATAGAGGGGGATGGGAAGGGCCGAGGCAGAGGGAGAGAGAGAATCCTCAAGCAGACTCCCTGCTGAGCACAGAGCCCAACATGGGGTTCAGTCTCACCACCCTGAGATCCCAACCTGAGCGGAGTTCATTGGATGAACTAAGAGTTGGATGTTCAACCAACTGAGCCACCCAAGGACCCCTAAAGTATTATCATGATTTTCGATTAGTAAATATGAGACCACTCAAATCACATTACATCCCAAGGAGCATGCAAACGAAATAGGTATAATCTTACCCCTAGTCAAAGTCGTCCTCACTAATTCAACAAAATTTGTTTTATACCTGACATGTGCTTGATAGAGAGGTGAATGATAACACAGTAAAAAGGGGACATGTCTGAGGTTATAGACTGTAGTCTTCTACAAGAAAGTAACAATGATCAAGCCAGTACAGCAAAGCCTGGTGAGTGCTACAACAGGAAAAGTATAGCCCATCACATGAGTTCTTAATTTCAGAAACATTTTGAAAAGATTCAGGCTCTTATGATCTGGCTTGAGATCACACCATAGACAGAAACTTGGAAAGTGCCTCTTTTATTTCTTAGCTCTTAGAATCACATCGTAACTCATTTGTTCTCTCTACATTACTTGAAATTCTAGATGGCCACTAAAAACAGTTCATAAAAAATTAAAACTTATTAAAAATGTTAGTAATGATTTACAAAGCTTGGTACAGATAGTTGCAAGTCAATACAATTTTGAAGGGGCATCTCCTGTGATGGATGGGTTCACTCGAAGTACAGATTATTGGAGTTTTGGTAAATCATACAGATATATCTGAGTTCTCTGAAATCAAGACAGAGTGAGAACACAGCAACTAAAAATAGAGAAGAGATGATATGTGAACCAAATATCTTTTAAAAGTGTACCGTACCAGTTTAAAATTTAATTGGTATAATGTGATCCTGCACAAATTTAAAAAGCGTCTGAGGTTATCAGGATTAGAGATTCATGAAAATGGACGTCCTATTTTAAATTCAACAACCCAATAAGCATCATCTTGCAACGAAGTGAAATGACCCATTTTCTTTTTCTTTGTCTTCTCTTAACACAGGGAAGTTAAAATAGCAAGGGGATAATGCGTATATATACTGTCAGAGATATGCAATGATGTGTTTGGGAATTCACCAAGTCTGGGTTTGAGGACCCCCTTACATTGAGTATAAGGCTGTAGATAAGGCCTTAAACCTCTGGGCTATTGGTCATGGTGTCCAGAGCCCTAAAATGAGATGTCTTCTTACTTACAAGAAGATGCCCTTCTTACTCTCCCATTCTTGAGTTCCTGTGTAGTTTCTACTGAGTTTTATGAAGTCTCAAAAGCACAGGCACTCGACCTTCCTAAAAAATATTCTTTGAGTACCCTGATATGAAAATGGACTATATTCACTGCCAGCCCATGTTTAAGGAATTTATAAGGTTGGGCAGTTGGGAATGGTGGACCGGGGCCAATGAAGGTTACATGTGTATGGATATCTCTATTCAATATTGTCTTTTATTAATCATCTAGTGTTTGTTATAGGTCTAATGATTATTCATAAAATTATTTCATCCCAGACTGTAAACCTTGCATTGTAGGAATTATACTCTATTCTGCCATCCAGACAGTTCGGTCTTAAGACTTCCTGATTAATCACTAAGTCAGCTTCAAAAACAATCAAGCAATTGCTTGGTGCCTAAAGTTATCACCCACTTCACCTCAGACAAAACTTTGAGGTGTACTTCTTAAACATAAAATAAGAACTAAAATAATTACTTCTCACTTTCATTCCTACAATAATACTGGAGAAAGAAGGTAAAGAAGAGAATGAAGCCTTTAATTCTAAAACAAGAGTAGGCAACACTATCATTTTAGTAATACAAACCCATATCTGTCATTTTCATGCTAAACATTTAATGTTAGTAAATTGGTACATGAATTATTGGTAGGGAAATTTTTCATGAGGAAAAGAGACCTTAAAATAAATCTTGTGCAGTATATAAGAATATATGCATAAGGAGATGGAACGCAGCTCCCAAAGGATAAGGTTGTCTGAGCCCTTAGGTAGGAATATTTTAAAAATCTCCCCTCATTTCACCGCTTTCCTCAGGGCCAGATTGTTCCATGAACGGAGTCCATTCCAACTTGAATATACTTCATATGAATGAACATTATAGCAACTGTTAACAAGGCCAAATTCTGCTACCACAAAAATTTTAAAACAAATAATCACCATAAGGAAAATAGTCATAAACCCTGGCTTATGGCCCATGCTTGGTTGAGTTTTTAAAATATGCTACTCAAAATAATTCCACACAATTTTATCAAGTTCTTAACACTCATTACTCCAGTGGCTTTCAAGGTTTTACTGTGACCTCCAGTAAAAAATATATTTTACATCATGGCCAAGTATATGCACTTGTGTGTGTGTGTGTGTGTGTGTTCAAGTGTAATGTAGTTATGTATATAAACTTAATATATATATGAAATTATAAAATGGAAAATGTTTTATAAAACACACCTACCCTTATTGCATACTATACACTATATATTCTCTTCTATTTTCTTTTAAAAAAATGCTGTTTAAGTTCCAGTTAGTTGATTTTGCAACTCAGGACTGTATCATAATCCAAGGCACAATAGAAAACAGAGACAAAATATTCTCTCCAAGAACATGGAGTAAGAGCCAATGAATGGGTGCCTGGGTGGCTCAGGTGGTTGATCAAACTCTTGATTTCCAACCGACTCTTGGTTTTGGCTCAGGTTATAATCCCAGAGTCTTCCTGCTCAGGGCAGAGGCTGCTTGAGATCCTCTCTCTCCCTCTGCCCTTCTGCACTTCCCCCACTCTAAAAAAAAAAAAAAAAGAAAAGAACAACAATCCCTTTCACTCAGTAACTCCGAGAAGTCATGGACTTTTTAATTATATTTAAAATTTATAAATTTTTATTTTCCTGTATCTTAGTTCATGAAATTACTCAACAACTGTGCAAAAAGTACAGACTTCAGAGTTGGAAGCCCAAGTTTTAGGTTTGAGTCTTGGTTTTACCACTCTTTTAAAAGGGTAAATGACCAAACGTAGTAGAAAGACTTTGCAAATCAGATCCCCAAAACAATGCAGGTAATCCTCAACTATATAGTACCATTATATTTCCATAGTTGTTTAGAGTTAGAAAACACTTTTCCATAGGAGAGCCCATTTATAATATGAATCTGTTTCTTTCTCTTAATCAGGTCTTCCCTTTTAATTTTCCTAGTACAAAATACTCCATCCGTAAGATTTAACTTTTTACTTGCCTGTTACTTCTTCAGAAATCCCCTTTTCTGATCTGCAGGATTCAGCAAATATCATCTCGAAGTCAACCATAATGAAAACAAATGTTAAGATTAGACTGTCTTTCAAAATTAAATGATTCCGAATCTTCTATGCCAAAGATATTTCAGTGAAGTAGTGGCCTTACTTTTTCTTCTAAAAGGCTGAGACTTGATGTTAAAAAAAAAAAAAAAAGTCTGTGCCTTAGTACATTTTATTATCTTCGTTATTCATTATTTTCTAGCTACTCTACTTCTGTAGTTCTCAAGGCAAGAAAATCTTTAGATCTGAAACCGGAGAGAGGTTTTGAAACCTATGGGATGAATCCGTCTCATTTATCTGCCCCGGGGTGGGCCTCGCACATTGATTTCTTAAGTCCCCAGGTGACTCTACTGGGCAGACAAGATTGAGAACCACTGCTTTCGTTTATCCCACTAATTAAGAAGCAGCTAAGAGATTCAAAATTCAGTCGAGACTCAAATTGATTCAGTCAAGAAACTCAGAAATTACACCTTTACTTTCCAGTGTAAGATCTACCAAGATTCACGATGCCCTTTCCTACATCAGTAATTGTTCCCCACTGAATATGCGGAGTAGCATAGAAACCATCATTTGTCCTATCTTTAAAAAATTTTAAACTTTCAGCCAGCATATAGTGCAACCCCTTCTCACCAACACGTTGTTATTTCTGTTTTCCTTGATACCAGAATTCTTCAAGACAGGATTTATACTGGCTGTTTTCACTTTCTTTCCTCATTTTCTCTGGAACTTACTCTATTGGTGATTCCCTCACTATGACCACGTCCTTGAAATTTTTGTTTTAAAGTTACTAATAATTTCATGATCCGAAATAAAACAGCTAATCCTCAGGCTTCCATAGCCTTTGTGGCGAGGGCAGAATTTTGATGGCTCCTCCCTCCATTATACCCTCTTCACTCACTTCTAGGGTAAAGTTTCCTTGGTGGCCATCCCTTCTCCATTCCCTTTTTTGGCCTCTCCTTTCTAACCACCTCCAGCTGATGCTCATTTCTCAGTCACTGCCCCTTTGTGCTCTTTCCCCTTCTGGTTCCGTCATTCTTAGAGATGTTTAACAACATCTCTCTACTGAGAACCAATGAATTCAAATCTCCAAATCTCTTCTCCTTCCCAGTGTTTTTATACTCAATGGCCTACTTGACATCTCCGTTGAGTATTGATTAGGCACTTCAAGCATACATAGTAATATGTATGAGCTACTTCATACATATTACTTCATACATATATACGTATGAACTACTTCATACATATTACTATGTATGTTAACAAACTCTTGCTATTAGCTCAGACATGTTCTGTCTACTGGCTTCTCCATCTAGTCTTCCCCATCTTTCTAGCTCTTTAGGCCCCACACCTACAAATTATCTAGGACCACATTCTTTTAGGCACACATTTGTTCACCAAGCAAGCCCTGTGGAGTTGGGGTCTACGTTACAAACAGATCTAGAGCTCAAGTCCGACCACCTGTAGTGCTTCCTTCCTAGACGATTCCCTCTTACCTGGGTCACTTCAATAGCTTTCTAAGAGAATCTCTTTTCTTCCCTTACTGTCCACAGCCACAGAGAAGCCAGAGGTTTCATTTTAATGTACTTTTAATGTAGATGTCATATTTTGTCTTTCCCTTTCCCAAAGATTTATTTTCTGTTTTACTCAGAACTGAATTCTAAAGATTTACAGTTGTTGATAAGATCCTACGTGTTTTAACTCCCTATTCCCTCTCTAAATTCATTTCCTGTGCTTTCTCATCATACATGCTACTCCACACACATTGGTCTCCATGTGTTTTCAGGAGCTACAGATGTGATCTCATGCCATGGCCTTTATATTAGGCTCTTCTATTTGCTAGAGATGCTTGTGCAACTCTCCCCTAATACACCTAGATACTTCCAATGGTTTGTCTCCCAGTTCCCTCAGGTCTTGCTCAATGGTCTTATCTGGCCAAACTACTAAAATTATAATGCCTCTCATAATCTCTATACCCCTTTCCTGGTTAGCTGATCCATGGCAGTTATTAACTTATCACCATCTGATGTACTGTACTTTTGGTTGTGAGATTCTCACCCCCATGAGAATGTAAACTTCATTAGGGAAGAAATTTTTGATTTGGTTTTGCTTTGGTTTGGGGTTCTTTTTAAGGTTTGGGTTTTTTTAGTTTTATTGAGATATAATTGACAGATTGTAAGACATTTAAGTGCACAATATGATGGCTAGATATGTTTTATATTTGAAAAGATTCTCTCCAACAAGTTAATAAACAAATCCATCACGTCACGTGTGTGTGTGTGTGTGTGTGTGTGTGTGTAAGAGAGAGAGAGAGAACATTTAAGTTCTACTCTCTTAGCAAATTTCCATTATACACTATGGTCACCCTATGATACATTAGATCACCAGAACTTATTCATCTCATAACTGAAAGCTCTTATACTTTTATCCTTCTCTCCCTATCCCTTTCCTTGTTCCCCCACCCCCTGCCTCCAGCCCCGGGCATCCACTTTTCTACTCTGTTTCTATGAGTTGAAATTGTCTTTTTTTTTTAAAGATTCTACATATGAGTGTTGCTATTTGGGGTATCTTTTCAGAAATCCGTCTCTTATTTTCATTGATCTTTTTATTGTCTTAGTCTCCATTATATCCACTCTTACCTTTGTTATGCTCTTCCTTCTGATAACTTTGGGCTTAGTTTGTTCTTCTTTTTCTAGTTCTTGAGGTGTAAATTTGGGTTGTTTATTTAAGATCTTTCTTTTTTCTTGATGTAAGCATTTATTTCTACAAAGTTCCCTCTTCAAACTGCTTCTGCTGCATCTCTTAAGTTTTGGTATGTTCCTTGGTGTCAAGATATTTTTTCCTTAGTCTCAAGATATTTTTTGATTCCTCTTTTAGTTTTTCCTTTGACTCATTTGTTGCTCAGGAGCTTGCTGCTTAAGCTCCTATTTGCAATTTTTCCAGTTTTCTTCTTGTAGCGGATTTCTAGTTTCATAGCATTGTGGTCAAGAGAGATCTTGATGAGACACTTGATATGATTTCAATCTTCTTAAATTTATCAAGGCTTGTTTTGTGGCTTAACGTGTGATCTATCCTGGAAGAGGTTCTATGTGCTTGAGAATAATATATATTCTGCTGGTGTTGGATGGAATATTCTATAAATGGCAGTTAAGTCCATCTGGCCTAATATGTAGTTTAGGGCCAATGTTTCCTTACTAATTTTCTGCCTGATTGATTTATCCATTGTTCAAAGTGGTATATTCAAGTCCTCTGTCATTATTGTACTGCTGTCTATTTCTCCCTTAAAATTCTGTTAATATTTGCTTTATATATTTTGGTGCTCCTATGTTGGGTGCATACATATTTATTAACTTTATATCCTTTTGATGAATTGGCTCCTTTATCATTATATAATGACTTTTGTTTTTTATTACATCTTTGTTTTAAAGTCTGTTTCATCTGATGTAAGTATAACTACACCTGTTTTCTTTTGGTTTCCATTTTCATGGAATATCTTTTTCCATCCCCTCACTTTCAGGCTATATGTGTTCCCAAAGCTAAAGTGAGTCTCTTAAATGCTCTGCCTCTGGCAGGATTCATGGTGAAAGTGTGCCTCCATCATTTCTACTCATTTTGAGGTGGGTACTTCCTCATTTGCCCAATGTGTAAGAGTAACTCAGCTAGTTTCTGAATGTCTTTCATCGGTAATTGATCTATGCATCCTGTCCATTTGGCATGTCCCAGAGAGGAGAGTTCAGGATATTCTTATGTCACGTTAATACAATCAGTTTATTTTTGTTGTGTTTTTAAACAGTGTAAATAGCAGGGCCTAGAACTATGCTGAGCAAGTAGTTGGTACTCAATATTCATTTGCTGAATAAATCAATAAAAAGTTTTAACTTTGTACAGGACACTGTAATCTTTTAAACTTTAGATTGACAGTCTCTAAGTTCTCTTTTTGCTTTAAAATCTTATGACTCTAACAGCAACTTGTGCTCAGTCTGCTTGATGGCCCCTTTCCTGATTCACCACAGCCAAGTCACTGTGCTCCTCATTCCACCTAGAGCACTCCATTTTTGCTTATAATACTAGCATTCATCATAATATTTTACTGCAGATTAGACCAAGAGTTCATCAAGGGCAAGATATGTTTTTGTGTTTCTTCACATCCTTACTATAATATACAATGTGTCTAGCACTCGTAGTGTTTGGTTTTCAATAAATCCCAATTCAGTGAGTGAGATTTTTGTATAAAATAATGGTTTAGGGGCTGGGATAGAAAGAATCTTTCTCTTTCTTTCTTTCTTTCTGTCTTTCTTTCTTTCTTAACATCTAGCTGAAGAGTATAAATGGGATTATCTCCATAGCAAGTCTCTGAGAAGCTTTTTTAGATTCCCATTATTCCCCAGTCTTGCAACTCAAGCACTCCAGCAGCAGATTTTTTTCTTCTCTAGAATGTTTTCCTTTGGGAGAATTTAAAAGTCATCATATCTTTTACTGGAGTGCTACGAAATTAGAAGCATCATTTAAAAGGACAGAAGCATATCGAAGTCTGGCCAGATAGATAAGTGAGAACTAATCTTAAAGCTTTCAAGAAATAAGTATTGCCTCAGTTTTATATTTTATTTCAATATCCCTCAGTTTTATATTTTATTTCAATCCCTCAATTTTATATTTTATTTCAATATTTTTTGAAAAGAAACAAACCACAAAATACCTATCGTTGAGTGTCCTTTTTTTTTTTTAAGGTTTTATTTATTTATTTGACAGACAGAGATCACAAGTAGGCGGAGAGGCAGACAGAGAGAGAGGGGTAAGCAGGCTCCCCATGGAGCAGAGAGCCCTATGAGGGGCTTGATCCCAGGACCACCCCAGCCGAAGGCAGAGGCTTTAACCCACTGAACCAGTCAGGCGCCCCTGTTGAGTGTCCTTTTAATTGCATTTTCTAAATAACAATGTTTTTAAATAAAGAGATATAACTTTGTATAATAAAATAAATTTAAAAGAAATTTTGTCAATTCACATGTCTAAGCTTAAAAAAACAATACAATTGATGTGTTTAGTTTCATTCTACATCTACGATATGAATTCATACTTAACGAGCTATTACAGTACAAAATATCATTATTCTGTCAAAAGAATGGAGTTCAAACATGTTTAATTTGAGTTTATCATTCTTTTCCTAAAACGTATTTGCTATGCATATGAAATAAACTAAATTTATTTGCAGTTGATTTTTCTCCTCTTTGAAAATATTTCACCTTCATGAAACAAAAATGAGAGTTCTTTTTAGGTCATTTTGCTTTTTAACTTTCCATAACTAAAAGTACTGATTCACCCTAATTGTACAGTCCAGATACATTCAAAAAGTAGAAAAATCAATTCTAATACTAACAGCATCCACAATCTAAACATATGATTAAGTTAAAGGAAGAGCTTATTAGAATTTATTTGGAACTTGCACTCAAAGTCAAAAAAAAGTTGAGGGATAGGGCTTTTTCTGATAGAAATTTGTCTTCACAGTCAAAATAGTCATTATTACTTTTGAGAAAGAATTTATGTTTTTAATCACACTGGGGAGGGATAAAATTAAATAAACATCTTTAAAAATGTCTTCTCTAAGCCAAAGGTATGTTTTTATTGGAGCATTTACGTAAATTATCTAAATCACTCAGATCGACATTTTCTAAATTTTTCAAAATGTTGAGTTACTATCATATAAAGCTTTCATCTGATGAGCTATAGGAAAGATCCCTGAAAGTATAGCCTTTAAAGCTTTCACATAAATAGTTCAATCATTCCCCTAGTGAAAACAGAGGACTTGGACTTGCCTTGAAAGGATCTCTCCAGATCATCCCCATGCACTGTTGACCACATGTGCATCCTCTAATCCTTTATCAAGCAACTTCTGCCACTGCCTATCAAGTTTTAAAGATCCAAATTCTTGCTTCCTTCCATAAAGAATTAACAGACAGACAGCAAAGATAATTAAAATAAAATAAATGCCTACTAAGGCATGAAAAGTCTGCTACACAGGATAATCCAAGTTTTGTTGGGTCTGAAGTTCACTCTGAAGTTCACTTTGAGGGACCTTTTTTAATGAAAGAGAATATGAACTTACAGCTATAAAAACAGGTATGTGTGCACTATTTAGAATGATTTATTTTAATCATGAAAAACTACAAAATTTTTAAAAAGCTGGAAATACTACAACGTTTACAAGATCCGCTAATTCTAGTACCAAGATCAGTCTTTTCTCCAGTATCATCTATGGACATTATTTCAGTATTGATAGTTGAGAAAACATATTTCACAACTTGTTATTGGTAATGAAATAAAAATATTTAGGGTTGTTATCCGATTTGGAAAGTCTTTTATCAAATTTCTTTCCTACAAATAAGATTTCAAGCATTTCGAGTCTGCAAATGTACACAGACCATTGCACACTGTCCAAGTTGACAACACGTATCAACGAGTTTGTCACAGACATCATCATTGTTTTGATGTCTTTAGGAGTTTCATGTTATCCTCATCAGAGTCAATGATGATGTTCAATCAGCAATAAATTTAAACTTTTTCCAATGGGCTCATATCACTCATTCATTTTCATTAATTTGATTACCTAAAAATTTTGTATCTATTCATTCCCTTGCCCTGGAAAATATCTCCTTCTTTTACTAAGTTACCACTTTAAGTATGATTTGAAGATCTTTTGTTACGGTTTGCTTCTCATTGTCAAGATAATTTTAGGTTATTCTAGTGAATTTAGTTAATTCTTCCCCTTTTTTGTTTTTGTTTAATATTTCGTTATTTTTACATGAATTTTCTCCCATTTTTATATATAAATGTTTCAATTTATCTATAATGTCTTACTTGTTAGACCAAGGCATTGCAAAAGGTATTTCCGTATAATAGCTAAATGTTTCCCCCTTAGCTTTATCCTGACAATGCTGTAGTGACTACAATGAGTAGAAAAAGATTCAAATCATAACTAATTGCGACTGAACTATCTTTGCCTCATGGTAAATATGCACGTATGGAATAAAAAAGTGGAAAAGAAAACCAAATCATGATAGGTAAGCTCAAGGAAGACATCACAAGGTACATGAATATTAATGCTAACTCTTAGAAAAACAGTCAGTGTTCATGAGGTAGGGAAGACTGTGGGGAAGAATTTGTGCAAAAGTTCATAGCCCCACAGCACTAACCATAAACCCCAGGGTCTGAGCCTGATATCTCACCATCTTTCTCTTCTAGTTAGTTATCCATCACTCTTGTTTCCCGATTTCTACCTACCCATGTACAGTAGCAATTGTGGTTATTATAACTTGTGGGCAATTTAAAAAAGCCATGTAACATAAAAATTTCTAGGTGAAAATAGAACAAAAGCACTTTAAGATGTTGAGGTTGTAAAGGTAAAGACTATGTGAAGAAAATATCTGAAATATATGAAACCATGAAGGACATGTTTGTTTTTAAGTCCCTGGTACAAAAAAAAGGAACCATGTTCTGGAAACTTGAAGAAGGCTTTTTTAGAAAATGAATGCACACTTTTATTCAGTGGGTTTCATCAACCTGAAAGGTGGTAGACATTAAAATCAAGAGTTTCAGACATCTGGGTGGCTC
This sequence comes from Neogale vison, assembly GCF_020171115.1. Lineage (NCBI taxonomy): Eukaryota > Metazoa > Chordata > Mammalia > Carnivora > Mustelidae > Neogale > Neogale vison. The sequence goes on from NC_058096.1 coordinate 27,368,185, forward strand.
AGTTGGTTAAGAGAATGCCTTAGGCTCAGGTCATGATCCTGTAGTCCCAGGATCGAGTCCTGCATAGGGCTCCTTGCTCAGCTCCTTGCTCTGCTTCTCCTTCTGACCCTCCACCTTCTCATACTCTCTCATTCTCTCTCTTTCAAATAAATAAATAAAATCTTTAAAAAATTAGGAGTTTCAAGAAAGCTTTAGAGACATCATGAATGAGAGATCTTTATCAAGAGAAAATTGTAATGGTTATCAGACACATGAAAAAATGTTCATCATCACTAGCCATCAAGGAAATTCAAATTAAAACCACATTGAGATACCACCTTACACCAGTTAGAATGGCCAAAATTAGCAAGACAGGAAACAACGTGTATTGGAGGGGATGTTGGTGGGAATGCAAGTTGGTGCAGCCACTTTGGAGAACAGTGTGGAGATTCCTCAAGAAATTAAAAATAGAACTTCCCTATGATCCTGCAATTGCACTACTGGGTATTTACCCCAAAGATACAGATGTAGTGAAAAGAAGGGCCATCTGTACCCCAATGTTTATAGCAGCAATGGCCACGGTCGCCAAACTGCGCAAAGAACCAAGATATCCTTCAACAGACAAATGGATAAGGAAGATGTGGTCCATATACACTATGGAGTATTATGCCTCCATCAGAAAGGATGAATACCCAACTTTTGTAGCAACATGGACGGGACTGGAAGAGATTATGCTAAGTGAAATAAGTCAAGCAGAGAGAGTCAATTATCATATGGTTTCACTTATTTGTGGAACATAACAAATAGCATGGAGGACAAGGGGAGATGGAGAGGAGAAGGGAGTTGAGGGAAATTGGAAGGGAAGGTGAACCATGAGAGACTATGGACTCTGAAAAGCAATCTGAGGGTTTTGAAGGGGTTTGGGGTAGAAGGTTGGGGAAACCAGGTGGTGGGTATTGGAGAGGGCACAGTTTGCATGGAGCACTGAGTGTGGTGCAAAAACAATGAATATGGTTATGCTGAAAAGAAATTTAAAAAAAAAGAGAGAGAGAGAAAATTGTACTTCTAATAAGCTTCTAATATCCAGTCTTTGTGGTAAAGATTAAAGAAAGGGAGGCCATTCTCTCCTCATAATGGGTCTTATTAAAGTCAGATGCTCTGAAGTTGGATGGACTTTTGCAGAGACTATATGACTCCGATGTTCTTAGTTTCTCAAACATCTCTAAAGCCTCTTAGAAAAATAAATATCAACATCAAATCCCGAAGATTAGAAACAAATACACACTACACATATGGTTTCTTTTTTGATTAATGCAATGGTTAATTTTATGTGTCAACCTGACTTGGTCACATGATGCCCAGATATTTAGTCAAACACTATTCTGGGTGTGTCTGTGGTAGTGTTTTTAAATTTGGAGATTAACATTTGAATCAGTAGACTGAGTAAAGCAGATTGATTATTCTCCCCTGTTTGAATGGGCCCCATCCAATCAGTTGAAGGCCTGAAAAGAACAAAAAGCTGACCCTCCCATCAGAAAGAGGTCCTCCTTACCTGACAGTTTGAGGTGGATCATTGGTGTTTTTCTGCTTCTAAACTCAAAACTAAAACATTGTCCCTTCATGGTTTTCTGAGTCTATCATTTTTCCTGGTTTTTAGGCCTTCAGACTTGGACTAGAATGACACCAGAGTCTCCCCTGGGTCTCTAGCCTTCTGACTGCAGATCTTGGGATTTCTCAGCTTTCATTATTATAGTACCCAATTTCTTATAACAAATCTTTCTCTCTATAGGCATATTTTATATATATATATATATATATAGAGAGAGAGAGAGAGAGAGAAATATAAAATTATATAAATATATTACATATATAATTATATTATATATACTTTTATATAATTTTATGTAAAATTATATAAATATATATACACACACCTAAATATCTATCTATATAAAGATTTGCTCTATTGATTCTTGTCTCTCTAGAGAACCCTAACTAATACAACTGATACAAACAAGACAGAATTTAATAAGGTAACTATGAACAGAATGTTTAAGTTAATCCTCACATACACTTCCTCTAGTCTCTATGTCTGGCCACCAAAATACGACATAAGGGAATGAAGGCAAATCTCATCAACATACAATCATGCAAGTTAAACTTGGTCCAGTTTATAGATAAGGAAAATGAAATGCAGTGAGTTTAAACATTTTCCCAAAGATACATAGCAACTCGATGGCAGGCACCTCCGTAGCACCTGTTTCCTGAATTCTAGTCTACCATTCTAGCAGCGAGCTCCTAATGTCACACTTGGTTCTTTTTATACTTCAGTGGTTTCGTATGTCAAATGATCTCTGCCACTAACTCACACTCCCCACATCATTTATTGTGCACCAATCCTTCCTTGAGAGCGAGTGTGTTCTGCTGAACCAGACGGGTCCTTGAGCTGGGCAAGAAGTCTGCTTTCATTTCAGGGAAGGTAGGGCAGGGAAGGGCCGGGAGAGATAAGCACAAGGCTTCTGGCTCATGAGAGTCAGTCACAGAGAACGCGTTGTTGTCCCCTCTGAGATGGGAAGGGAGTAAATACAGAGCTGGTGCCAAGGTACTCAACTGCAAGGAGGGGGCAGTGGGTAGGATGCCAAGGTCTACAGAGAAGCATTATCCTCGCAGGCTCCTCAAATCACCCTACCTCCAGAGAGGGCTTTGGTGACCTGAACACACCATAAACAAAGCTGACGCTGCCACTACTAAGAAGCACAAAAATTTGTTTCAAAGGACTTTCCCTGAATCTCCTTGTATGAGGCCTCAACTGACTGCCTTAGGTAAATTTCACCACAACACTTACTCTATTTTCACGCCCTTGGAAGTTTCACTCAATATTTAATGATGCACTGGCTTGGCAAAATAAAAGAAACTGTAGATTGTTCCTGCAAAACACATCTGCTTGCTACAGGAAAAAAGTGTGGAAAGAAAAATAAGACATTGATTCAGATGTCTCTGGCCAGCTCTTAAAGCCAGCTGAAAAAAACCAAATCATTTCAAAGAATACTTTCTAACGTCTAAGAAAGCAAACAAAATAACCATTTAGTAAGTGTTTATCACAACTAGCTATACATCTGTAGTCAAATCTAAAATAAAAGTTTTATTTATATAACTGACATGTTCAGTGTATTTTCCCTAGTCTATGATTTCAAGCCAGATTTTGAAAGTTTAAATTATTGTGGATGTTTACAGGTGTGGTGTGTTTGACTGGGATCACTTTTACGTTCGGTCCCTGGTCAGAAATGCGGCACCTACCACCCATTCCAACTGTACCTATGGGAAAAATCAATCTTTTTGACAGTAAAATGAGTCAGACAGTTTCCATGAGCATCCTCCCGTGAAAAGCAAGGAGGGTTTGTCACATACGTCCACCACATAGAAAGGACCAGAGGGAGCAATATCCTAGTGTTTACTTTGGATAATCATTCAGATTTTATGAGTCCTCACATAGATCCATTCCCTCGGTCAGAACCAGTCATGTGCCACTAGGAGGGTTTTACTGACCTCCAGGTGCCGCTGAGCTATAGTGCCTGCCTGTTCATAGGCAGGAAGGTCAATATCTAGGACAACTTAGATGAAGGGTTTGACATATTCTATAGTCAGTAAGCTGTGAACCCTATGCTATATTCAGGAGTTCATTATCAGTAACCCTAACTGTATACTCATTTCTGATGCCTCTCTCTTTGGGGTTGAGAGAGAGATAAATTTACGTGCCCATCCATGGAATTCAGTGTTTAACCTGGATAGTGTTGAGATATCCAAGAAGAGAGGCAGTTTCATCAGAAATATTCAGATATGAGGAATAAATGATATCATATCCATAAAAGTTATTTTTCCAGAAGGATCTATAATTTGAAAGGTGTTTCTGACATCTAGATATTTATTTTCTGGATCAAGACTGTCATAAACCCCAAAACCATAAATAAATATATCAAGACTTAACAAATTAGACTCCACTCAAAACTGTCCTTCCCTCATGATGCTAACTTCCATCCCTACCCATCACAGCAACCCCTATGGAACCAGTCTATCTGTTCCTGGTCAGGAGCCACGACAATCTGACAGAGGATACTGATTACTAAGCGAAATGACAAATTTTGTGAAAGATGTGGGGTTTCATGAAGTCCACGAAGGTGATTTTGGAGGACTTCTCTTATGCACAGAAACTGACTATGGAAAATTCAGCTGGCTTACTCTTGTTAATAATTGGGGGGGAAAAAAACAATTGACTCAAAAGAAAATGACTTAAGGATTAAAAGGTGAAGATGGGATTAGGGAGAAAGAGGATTTAGGAAACTTCCATTATTTTCCCAAAATATTACCAAATAGTTTTCTTCCATGTGGATCCTGTTTTTTCGGGTTCCTCATCTAAAAATGGCAAGGAGTCTTTCCTATCCTGCCCAGAGTTTCACGCAACCAGAGATTCCTAACATAGAGCAAAGCTGAGGGAAGATACTACAATGTTAGGGAAAAGTTGAGGGAATGAGAGACATGTGTTTGAAAACCATATTTAATACGATGTATGTTTGAAATTTTATAAAGTAAACAAAAAATATTTTGTATTATCATAGTAGTAAATAATACTAACCACGGCAAAGAAAGCTTATGAAATCTTTGTAAGTGGCAATACGCATACAATTCCGTGATTTTTAAGAAAGTTTATTGAATTCTGTTAAGGAGAAGGGAAATTTAAGGATTTATTTCTAAGGTGCCTCTGAGTAGAAAAAGTAAAAGAAACTATGATATTTGTAAAGGGGCAAAAATATTTTAAAGTTGGGAGAAAGAAAATAAAATCCATTTAGTCATTTGAGATTTGACCAAATCTACTCACTCTGATCGTTTTCTCTAATCGAATGACAAATAAGCTGATTTAAAGGTAGTGGATCTATTTTGACATTCTCTCCCCTCCCATCTGGATTCAGACCCAGCCTCTAAAATTGACTCCTTTATTTGATGAACAAGGATGGCCAGGGAAAGGCAAACATACACATAACCTCTTTGCAAGCTCAATCTATGTTTCTATGTTCCTATGAAGAAACCCTAGTGTTCAAGGCAAGTCTTGTATTTACACTGGTCTCAACTATATTTATAAAAGCAGAGCACAGTTCCTCCCTTGATCCTATAACTCATTCTGAGTTCTGGGAGATTTGTATAAAGGTCAGCTGTCATAATTGTTCATTTATATGGGAAAGTATTTTAACATTTTTATTGAGATCTTGGGAGTCCAGATATAAGGACATAAAATTTCTTTTTTTTTTTTTACTAAACCCTTTAGACAGGTTAGGAAATAGTACAGGATTTAAGCAACAGAATTTTAAAGCTAGACCAGATCTTAGAGATCATCTATTGTCCTCATTTTTGTAAGTACAAAAATGAAGGCCTAGAAAACTAGAGTCCCTAGCTCAGGGTTCCACAGCAACCCTGCGGAGTAAAAGGATGGGCTGTGGGATGTGAAATGACAGGAATCTGAACTTAAATCTTAATCCACCATTTAATAAGTGTGAGATACTGGACAAATCCTTTAATCCCAAATGAAGATATTTTAATGTACCTAAAGTTAAATAATTTGTCCATCTCTAAGATTAAGACAATGATACCTATCAGGATTTTTGACAGAAATACAGATAATATTTAAAAATACTTTTAAAATGTTAACTGTTATTTTTACATACTAGACACAATTCCAAAAATCCTGTATCTCAGCATTTTGCTCTTTCTAAGAGTATGATGTCAATATGAGTTTTTTAAAAGTCAGATTCAGGGGTGCCTGAGTGGCTCAGTTAAGTGTCTGCATTAGGCTTAGGTCCTGATCCCCAGGGTCCTGGAATCCACACAGCATCTGGCTCCCTGCTCAGTGGGGAGTCTGCTTCTCTTTCTCATACTCCCTTTGTAGCTTTCTCACAATAAATTAATAAACCTTTTTAAAAAAAGATAAAAGTCAGATTCATATTTTTCAAATCCATTTAGTAAAAACCTATTTCTTGATAATGTTCTCCATCAATTAGGCCTAGATCATTGTTTGACATAGAATGGGTCACAACAGTACACTCAGAATGCTCCAGGAAAAATTATGCAAATAATTCAGGAAATGTTCTATGCCATGGCTCTAAACTAAAGTGAAGCAGAGTTTATAAACATCCAAAAGGTTTCTGAAAAGTCCTGCGGGAGAAAAGAAGCCTTCATATACCAACTTAACCATTTCTTTGCACACTTAAAAAGTGAAATGTACTAATATCCCCGCAGACTTATGTTACTTGGACCACCTCCTCCCCAAAAATAACTCACAAAAGTGCTGCCAAAGGTACAAGTTAACTGAAATAACGTGTATGGATAACTTTTAAAAAAGGACTTTAATTCCTAAGTGTTGAGTAAGTAAAATACAAAGTCAAGTGATTTATTGTACTTTGAAATTTTCATACTTAGGGCTCCGGGGTTGGGGAAGTAGGGGGAGATCATCCATGTGTCCAGAGTTTTACCTTGGGGTTGGATGACTTTATCATTGTGCCAAATGACACAGAATTACTTCCTTTATCGTAGCCAATGAGGTTTATCCAAGGCACAATTATTGTCCATTGAATTACTTCCTTTAGAATGGTTCCATTTAGATTATGTGAATTTTAACCTCAGTAAATTATCTTTTTAAATTTCACAAGTGCATAAAAAGTTCAACTTTGAAATATTAAAGCCTAAATATTCCAAGAGTAGTATGAGAAAGCTACAAGAAATTTCACCAATTTTTAAAACATTATCACACATACCAACACCTTCAGCAAAACGCCGGGAAGTAACATAATGCCATGACCATTACATCTCAACTTTAATAACCACATCAAAGGGCAGGTTTTCTAAGTGGTCTCCAAAATGTCTCTATGTTTTTATAAAAATAAAAATCAATATTTCCTTTAAGCTCTGCAATTGCAGAAGTTATACAATAAAGTCAATCCTGGGCGGGGGAAAGGGTATTTTCTACAGGTAGCTAATATTTTACAGGAAGATTACAAACCATCACAAAACACGTATTGACAGAGATTGACTGTGGCTGCTGTAACTTAATCTCAGCAGTCGTGATCTCAAACCTCTTGAGTCTCACTTCATGGTTTATGATAGAGTTACATCACAATCCCTCAATAGAATTACAGCTTTGTCACTAATCTCTCCCTATCAGTTATCCTGTAAGGAAGGAAGCGGCAAGGCACCACTAGAAAGAGGCAATGGCATGAATGATTGCATTCAGTCTCTTTCCACAACAATATCTGTAAGTCTGGGAGTGATAAATGGCACCCAAATTATAAACGAGCAACAAGGTCAGTAGCACCAAACAGCCAAGAGTTCAAAGAAAAGTCACAATTCTGACGGGTTCAAGAAAAGGCCACATACGGCTGGCGTGCATCAGCAGAGATAAATCCTCAGAGATGTCTTACTGCAATTACAAAACAGAATTAGAAGAAGCCTGTTATTGAAGAACTCAGATTTTGTCCAGTAATTGAACAAAGACATTTATTAGCATAAAAGTCAATGTTTTTATGAGGAAAAAAAATGATGAATTTAATAACATTCCATGACCGGTCAAGAATCTTGGTAGGAAATATCTTAAAATGTTAGACAATTCTTTGATACCAAAAGGTATGTAACTGAACAGCACTCATTTTCCTCTTGTTCTCCTCTCCCGAATCTCTCAAATATATCTGGAGAGTTCAGAAGAAACATGGAGAGAAATGGCCTCTCTAGGATTGTTTCAGGCTATGTCTCTATCCCTTTATACATATCCTTAGGTGAATGTGATTTTTCTTTATTAATTAAAATATATAAATCCTCTAAAAGTATCACAAATAAAAACCATTCGCTGAATGTTACAATGGAAAGTCTCCTGAGAAACCTCATTTGACCTTTCAGAGACCTAGAAATGCTGAGGGTTTTTCCTAAGTTCATGTTACCAATAACTGGTGAATTGAGAGTCAAATCATTGAGTTCCTGATGTCTTCTCCTCTCTTCTGTCCATGTAATAAAAATTCCAATAGCTCAAAAAAAATATATATATATATTTAGTATATACAGTATATATACTATATATACTACTCTTGTGGCATCTAGGTCTCTCATCAGATGGCTGTAGCCCTCAAATGTTAATGCTCTATATAGATTTGTAATAGATTTCATTAATCTTTGGTATTTCTCATTTATTTGTTCATGAGGATCAAGACAAATTGTATCACATTGGAGAATTCACTAGCCCATTGGGATGCAAAACGGAAAAGGAATACAGGAAGATTTTAGGCATTGGAATCTCCACTGCTCTTCAGAGAAAGAAGCCTTAAAACAGAGTAGTCTTGAAGATACTTGAAGATCTTCCCTCCATTTTCATTCCACTTCCTTATGAGGAGACTCAACATACTCCTAGGATAGCCATGTAGATTCTTTATTTTAAGCAGCCATGTTTAAATAAAAATATTTTTTAATAAAAATAGGATTAAGATATTGGATAAAAAAAGGACAAAAATATTGCATCACATCTCCCATGAGTGATTAACATTCGGATTATGATTTTCACAATGCTTTTCCCGAAGCAACAGGATATGAAGTGTTAAAAAAAAAGCTGTTCATTGCATCCAGCAATGGAAACTTAAGGTATATTTTGTACATGTGTGCTTTTTAAGACTCAAGGCGATTCTATAAAATGTTAACAACAGGACACTAACCAATGAAAAAATATACTGTATTTTCAACAGTGGCATAAAACTGTAATTAGTGCTAATCAAAGGACATGGGAGCTCTTATTATCCAAATTGGTGGACAACCCAAGAATGACTTCCTTGTCTTTAAAGACTATTTTTATATGTAGTTATTTTGTGCATGTCTAATGTTCTAGAAATACTTCAAAGTAAGTATTGAAATTTTACCATAGAGCTTTGAAGATTTATTTTCCCCATTGTGTCCCTATAATTGCCTCCACAACACTTTCCAGCTCTTCATGAGAGCACCTCTCTGACAGGCCCAAAGAATTTCTGCAAACTTGTGACTCACACCTCTCCTGAATGTGCATAATAATGGTTTTACTTCCAAAGTTCTCTCTTCTTGCCATGCTAAACTTGAAAAACATAGATGGGTATTCCAGTCAAGTACATAAATAATAAGTCTAGAAAATGAAAGTGAAAATTTTTTAATGGATAATGAAAAACTTGGGCGATCAATAGAAAACCACACAGGTTCACATACATGTGAGAATTAAGGAAAGTGGTTGCCCGGAACGGGAAGATCAATGGAAAACGCAACCACTGATGTGTTCTGTGTACTCTAGATTCTAGAAAAATTATAGTCCAAGGCAAATCTTACAATAACCACTTCAGAGTGGTTGTCGGAATTCTTTCGTTGTGCTGGAATATTCTAATTATTACAGCTAGAAAAACCAAGTCGCAGGATAATTAATTACTGCTTCAGTCAGGATTGGACTAAAATAAAACAAACCTCAAGTGCCCCAGGACTTCTCCTGGTTCCTTTTCTTTAATTTGAGTAAGTTCCTTCATGAATATGCAAAATATAAAATTAACCATCATTTCGTTACTCCATGAAATAAATTGCTCATGCTAATTTATCCTGTAAGTGATGCTGTGTGTGTACTGCTTCGCTTTTCTCCTTTTCATGTGGGCTTCCAGAGAAGCCGTTCACTCAGTGTCATCATAAATGCTTCCTTCAGTCCTTGCTAAGCTAGAAAAATCTACGTTCCATTTTCATGGGGGGACACCGTGAATAGAGAAATAACCCAGCCAAAGCACTTTTTAACTTAATTAAGACTAATATTGTAATGAGCTCACTAAAGGATAAACATTGTTAGGAACCGGCTGGAGTTGAGAGACTTTTTTTAAACCTGTGGTGGATTTGATTGTTGTAATAATGGTTTTCACCATAATGAAATTGAATGCATTACCAGGAAAAAAGCCATGCCCTGTGGTAGGGTGCTGCTTATATTTCGAAACACGTTAGTGTGAAGCTACAGTGAGATCTAATAATAGAAATGAACTTACCTAAAGATGTATTGATTTTTATATTAGGTCATGTCGAGAATTTACAAAGAACATCTAGTCCATGAAAAAAAAAAATTCCTCTGGAGAATAGCATTGATTGCAAGAAGGGTAATATTAGAAAAATGGAAATCTTCTCCTCCCGAAATGGTGTACATTTATATAATGGATTAAGTGCACTAGGTAGTTTAGGAAAGGTCATCTTTCAGATAAATTTGATAAATTTCAGTAGCTTTAATCACTCGCTGAGATTTGATCAAAACGACAATGAAGTAAAGAATAATATCCACCTCACCCTATAATTTGCTTATTAAAACACCTCGCCTGTATAATTTGCTTATTTATTCTAACTTCTGAAATTTTAAATATTATTTCTATTACCATAACCTGTTAAATAAAACTCCCCACAAAATAAATTCCTACTATGTTAATCCTTACTTCAGTCATGGGATGGGCTTCGAAGGAGATAAGATTGTGTCTTGGGCAAAATACCCGAAAAGAGAAGAAACAGAGTGTTAAGGCAGGATTCGATTCTATCTTTACAAAGCCAGAGATCTTGCCTAAGACATAAAAAACTAGAGAGAAAGGGTTACTTTCTTATGCCCACATTAGAAAGTTTTAATCAGCATTTAACAGTTTATACATATATATTAAAAAAGAAAAAGACTTTGCTAACAGTTGTTTTCAGAGCTGTGTATTCATGAATTTCTGTCCTTCTAGTTTATGTTGTTTATCCACATTCTCTGCCATATTCTTAATGTATTTTCTTTTGAAATATTAGGTTGGTTTTCATTTCTTGGTGGGCATGCCTCTGGAGTGTTTTCCTAATCTGTATAGATGTTCTGCTGCTCCTTCCTCTCCTTTTTCCAATATTAAATCAGTATGAGACTCAACTTACTTTTTCTATTGTTCTGTTTTAAGTAATATGAGCTTTCAGGTCCTTTTTTTTTTTTTTTTTTTAAGGTCCTTTTTGAAAGCAAGGATGAACCAACTTCATGGCTCTAGAGCTCCCTCTTTTGTTGTTTTCACAAAGTGATTAAAACAGCATCAAGTCTTACTTCTTGAGATGGGGTGCCTTGGCTTCCCCTTTCTATTTTTACCTAGGTCAAGGGAGGCAAACTACAGCCGGGAGATGAAATATAGACCTCTGGTCTGTGTTTGGTACTGCCCTCAAGCTAAGGATGTTTTTCACATTTTTAAAATACTCTTTAAAAAAAGAAAAAAAGGAGGAAGGAGAGGCAGAGGGAGGAAGAAAAAGAGGCAGGAAGGAGGATGAGTCAACAGAAACTAGGCATGGCCCACCGTCAAGCTTGGAAACTTACTATCTGGCCCTTTCCAGAAAGTTTGCCATCTCCTGAGACCTGGATCAACATTTTTCTTTTGAGCTTGTTGTCATTGTCCTGTTTGGTTTGGATTCTACTGCCAGATTTTTCTCCTGCTTCAAGACTGACCTGGAAGAAAGCTTCCACCTTTTATTATCAAGTATTCTTGGGGTCCAGAACTTACAGTGATGACCATCCACTAATCAGTAAATCAGTCCAGAGAAACCCATCTAGCTTTGCTGTTTTCAGATTGCCACACTTTTCATCTGGTTTTCTGTCTCTGTATCTGTGGAAAGATTCAAGGAGAACTGAAAGTTAGGCCACTGATTCCATCTTCCCAAAATCTTAAGTTAATTTTTTTTTAAGGATAAAGAGGACCTAGAAAATTGAGGAATGTTCTGCACTCTCTTAATGAATTGGAAAGTGATTTTATTTTTTAAGGACCAAGTGTATGTTTAGCAAATGCTTCTTAGCTTGATTGTTTTTTTCTTCTTTATCATTAATAAAATATTTAATTATTTTTATATGTTAATAAAACAGATCAAATAATTAAATTTCAATTAACATATCATTCTATAATAAAATTAAATCCCCCTGAGAGATAGTAGAGTACTTCCACTGGGTAAATTCTACGTCTCCTCTGATAATGAATTCTGCAATCTCAGAGAGTTTAAGCTCTTTTACTCTGTTTCAGATTTCCTTTTCAAGGATAGAGAATAATATGAACCATCATAATTAAATCTATTCTATGAGTGTGATAGAATTACTTACTATATTGGACCCATGGAAGGGTAACCAGAATTCTGCGCAAAATATCAAAAGTATCTCTGAGGAGACCCTCAGCAAGCAAGAACAGGAAGAAACTGGAGGGCATTTGACTCTCTCATGAAGAAAGAAGCTGCACCAGGTCAAGTCCTTGTTTACTAGCTTTTCACTGAGGATGTCCAGACAACACCTAGGGGAGGGGCTGAAGAATGCTGACCCTCCAGTCAGGGCGCAGACCTGCTGGCTGCAGAAGTCAGAGAATCAAGTTTGGGCAGCTACATGGCTGAACATTGAGAGGGAGGTAAACCAAAGCTAAAGACCACAAAGCAAAAGATCCCCGAAACCACATAGAAGCTCCCGGCAAAAATCGTGGCTGATCCTTTGGTATAACCTGGGTGGGAGTTGGGGAACTGTCCGTTCGCACCCTCGGGAGCTCCCCTGGTGAAATCAGAACCTGGCCAGAAGATGAAAGGCAGCAGGAAACCGAAGGAAGTGGCCATTGCTCCAAATTGGTAGCGGGCAGGTTTAACAAACAAGGGAACTTCCTAGGCTTTTCTTGGGTGGTTGCAAGACGAGTAGATGTGGGCAGCATGTGCCAGAATGTTGAGTTTATATAGAAGCTGTAACGCAGTTCAGTCACAGATATCTTCCCGAAGATCTCAACACATTCTTCTCTCAAGGCTGTGTCCTTGAGGTGGCTCCTAGTGTGGGAAAAGTAAGGGAAACCCACATTCCCCAGGCAAGGGAGGGGTGAGGATCCTCCCAGTGCGGGGGTCCAACTCTCAGGTCAACCAGCGGTCATGTCCTCCCAATGGCCTCCTCCAAGAGAGACTTCGAGGTTTTGTGTCAAATGCAACAGCTGGGAAGTCTAAAAGAATGAAACAGTTTCAGTTACAGCTCAGCTCAGGGCAGATAGAGTTTAGAGTTTAAACCCAGTCAAATTAACTAACCACCTGCTAGGACAAAAAGTAGCACTCTTCAGTAAAATTACAAAACCCAGAGTCTCTCAGGTGAACAAGCAGACAATAGACCAACCCCTTACCTGAATCACCCAGATGTTGGAATAACAGACAGGTGTTTTAAATACCTATTATGAAAATGAGCAAGGACTTAAGGAACAAATACAGACATAATCAATGAATGCGGGAGCATTATTCCAGAGAAAGCAAACATCTACAAAAGAATAAAATGAAATATCTAGAACCAAAGAGTAAAGTATATTAAATGAGGAAGTACCTGGATAAACTTAACAGGCAACTGGAAATAACAGAAAACTTATTATAATAATGTAACTATTAAATTTTATAATTTAATTTATTATATTTATAATAACTGGCATTAAATTATAAGTATTGTTATAAATTATTAAATTATAACATTGTATTTATTATTATTATTATTATTATTAAATAAACTCACGTGTCCTGAAATATAAACATTAATGATGGAAAGTGCCAGCTACTGTCAAGATCTGTTGGTTTCTAAACACCAGGTCCTGAATGGTATCTGGAACTTGTTCTTCGTATCAACGGAGTAAACCATCTAGTACAGATTAACACAAACAGAGTCAGACATTTATCTGTGAAACCAGAAGGAAAGAAAGATCATTATCTGGTCCTCATCAACAAAAGGTTTTCATACAAAGTCAGCTCAGACTTTGAACTTGGACCTTCTTTTTTTTTTTTTTTTAAGATTTTATTTATTTATTTGACAGAGAGAGACACAGGGAAAGAGGGAACACAAGCAGGGGGAATAGGAGAGGGAGAAGCAGGCCCCCAATCAGGCGGGGAGTCCTATGTGTGGCTCGACTCCAGGACCCCAGGATCATGTCCTGAGCTGAAGTCAGATAGATGCCCAATGACTGAGCCTCCCAAGCACCCCTGAACTTGGATCTTTAATCTAAGTCCTGAAAGTATGAGCATAAGAATTAACCTAGGTTAGAGAAACATGATTCCTAAAGCAGCAGTCTGAAAAAAATCTTTTTAAGTACCTTGCATCTTCAATTTAATTTTTAACTCCTAACAATATATGTAACTTTACTTAAGAAAATCCCCCAATACCTCACCATTTATTTATTCATAACTTTGGTAAAGACCTATAACATGTCCTGAGATGGATACCACAGGAGATACAAAGTGAATGACACATATTCTTAGTCTTTAAAAGAATTTAAAATCTAGGTTAGATGCTTAGATGTATATATACACACGCAAAAGGTAAAAATACAATATGATAACTAATTCAAGAACAAAAGAACTAGGGAATTGTAGTCATTCAGAGAAGAAAACATTTACTTCTAGGGTGATTATCTAGAAAAGATCAGATTTTAGACAGCTTTTGGAAATAAAAAGCTTTGTCTGAGTTTTGGCAGGTGGACATGCTTGTGTAGGGCATTCTAGTGGATAAGGTCAGGTTGATAAATGTTGACAAATCAGAGAAAAGAACAGGTTGCAAGTTCAGACACTCTCTTAATGCCATCATTATCCTGTCAAGGCTTATATGATTTGAATTTCATGCAAAATAAAATGAATCTACTTCTAGATTCAATCACAAACAAATCCCCCTACTTTTTTGTTATTAAAACCAAAGAATCAGATTTTAATCACCAGCATATTCAAGACATTTCTCATGACTGCAATTTGAGTTTTAGGTTAAGTTAAAAAGAGTCTCTTTTCATAACTAGTCATGAACAAATCTGACAACTTTATCAACATTATTAAAACCAAAGCATCAGGTTTTAATCCCTAGCACATCCAAGAAATTCCTCATAACTTACTCTTCTTTAGAAATCAAACAAAAGAAAGAAAATCATACAGAGGGATGAACATCATGCATGCTACAATCTATACACTACTTTTCAAGTGAAAATAAACTGCATTGTTCATAAGCATATTCTATGTATCAGGTGTAATGGGAAAACAATTCATGTGTGTCATGATTTCATGTAGACGTCTACAAAGCATTAGGCTAGATACCACAGAAAAAAAAACGAAGATAGGTCTCCATCCTTTAACGAGTTTAACGAACATACATGAGTTCAGTTATGCCTGAATAAGATCTATGCATTTATAGGTCCAAATTTGTAAATATCCTTGGCTATTCAGAAAGAACATTTTCCCATACTCTCTATCGGGCTTACATCTTTTTCTTCAGAATCTCCATTATAGTTCTCTTCCTGCTTCACAGCACTTCTTAGGTTGCATTCTAATTGTGTGTCTGACTTGCTCTGATAAGCCAAGACTGAGCCATCCCCTCTTTTTGCCTCTCACAATCTGGGAATTCCTTGAGTATTCCATTACACAATAATATTTCATTAAAGGAGGAATAAATAAATGAATGGTAACTTTATTTCTTTAAAGATTTATTTATTTATTTGAGGGAATGAGAGAGCACAAGAGGGGGAGGGACAGACAGAGAGGAAGAAAGAATCCTCAAGCAGACTCCTCGCTGAGTGGGGAATCCATCTCAGGGGTCAAACCCAGGACGTTGAGATCATGACCTGAGCCAAAACCAAGAGTTGGCCTCTTAACCAACGGAGCCACCCAGGGTGAGTGGTAACTTTAAAATCACTTCTGATTATAAACCTTAACAAAAGAAAAATATATATGGTTATGACCACAGAAATTCCAGAGGTATAGAGTAGCATGGAATCCCCAAAGATCAAAAGAGATCAAATCCTCTTATTTTCTCAAACTGACTTCAACAATCTTCTCCTAAAACATTTCAAATATCCACTTTATTTTAAATACATATGTTGAAAAGGGTAACCTATCATATATTTTGGTATTACATACCAAAGTTCAATTAAATATTTGGATTTGTACTTAATCTAAATTCTACTCAGAGAAAAGTTCTCATCTTTATCCCATTGACAGAAATCAGAACCTATCATGTGATGCAAACATTTTTCTTATAAAGGTTCCATGTCTTCTTAGAATTTAAAAGAGAGTTTTTTCAGGTCTGCCCTTCTTTTTTCTCTTTTTTTTTTTTTTTTTTTGAAAAATATAAACTGTTTATTAGGCAGTTTATTGCAAAACTAGGCAGAAGGCATAGCGATTCCTCATAAACTCCCTGGCCCATATATGTAAGGCCTCACCCACTATCAAAATCCTGCACCACAATGGTAGTTATTAGACCCATTGAGCGTACACTGACATAGTATCAACACCCAGAGCACAGAGTTTACACTAGGACTCACTCTCCATGAGGTATGTTCCCTAGATTTTTGACAAACATTTCACATGCATCTACAATTATAATATCATACAGAATAGTTCACTGCCCTAAAAAGTCCTCTGTGTTCTGTCAGTTCATCCCTCCCTCCCCACAAACCCTTGGCAACCACTGATCTTTTCTTTTATATAGATTTTATTGTTTAGAGCAGTTTCAGGCTCACACCAAAATTGAATGGAAGGTACCGAGATGTCTCCTCTACCTCTTGCCCCCAAGCACACACTTTTTCTCTTTAATCATTTCCATTATACAAAGAGAGGTAAATACAGAACAAGAAGCCAAAGCCCCAATTTTAAATCACGTGCTCTTCCTTTCATTTTATAGTAAATCCACTTCTCTCAGCAGAGTCCCCCACTGTAACAGGCTGGGCTCTGGGGGCCCACTCTCCACAAAGTTCATTCAGGAGAAATTATGGCCCTACTTAGTTTACTAAAAATTCTCCTGAATCCTAAAATATGTCATTGCAATCTTAACCAAATTTTAGTGAATACAAATAATAACATTCAATTTCTTTTGTGAAAGCTCATCTCTCAGAAAGATGTTCCTTCAAAACAGCATTTCCTGTTAATAGGAAGTCGGTTGCCTTGTACGAGGGAGTCTGTCAATGATGTTCCTTCATTTATCATAAAGAGCCTTTTGGACTAAAGGACACGTTAGTTTCTTTCCAGCAAGAAATTCAGTGACAGCACCATCCCTTGCCCCTTCAGAATCTGAATCTCCCAGGAAAAGTTTATTAATTTACAAAATTTAAATATTAATAAAATATTTTTCTATTCCAGAAGTGGTATCTTCCTCCAAGGTTTAGCGAACAGGATAAGATTATATGAAATCAATTTAGCAGTGTATTGGGTAATACTCAATTATTGATAACAAAACTATTATTTAGATACTAAATAGAATTATATAGGTATTATAACAGTTTTTATAATGTTGGTTAATAATAATTATCACCATTATTATTATTAAAATGAATTGATGCCAATACAAGAGAATAAATAAAAATATTATACCAATGGAAGGCATTTATATGTTCATAGAAAAGGTTAAGAGTATGACTGGAAACTGCTAGGAGATAGGATGTCTGAAGGAGAAGTTTATTGGCACTTCTCATCAAATAACAGTCTTCTAGAAATGGAGTGACTTACTCAGATCCCAGCCCCAAGATAAATTGGAGAAGGAACCTTGGACATATTGGAAGGTAATTTCCCTGTAAGCTGTTGATAAGACACCTACATGGGCGATGCACCATCCAAAACAGTACATATTACTGGAGCACAACACCTCCACTGACAAGAGAGAATGCAAACTCTCCCTGCATTATGAAAATGTGCCTCAAGGCCAGAACCTCTCACGAGCATTCTGTTGGCATCATACACAACAAGGCTGACTCTTCCATGAGGTTGTGGAGTCCACTCTGTTGAACTAACTCAAAACAAAATGAGAAACCACGCAGATGGAGGTCATGGTGACTGGGGTGGCAGGTGAGGGGAAATACCTCGAATTTGGGGATGAGTAAATGCTTGTAAATTATAATTTTGTGTCTTAAGATACCTTTCTTAAACTGTCCTCTGAGATTAAACACTGTAAAAAAAAATTGAAATGTGGAATTTTATCTTAATTACCCCATGGATCATTAAGCATGCTAGTTTTCAAGATGCCTATATTTGAAAATTGAATACTATCTGTAGTTCAACTTTATTTCTACCTGAAAAAAAGCTACCAAAGACAGATGATTTCACAGGTTAAAATATGTAAGCAAAGGTTACAGTCCAGGGACCTTCTTAATATGAAAATGAAGATGGAAATTTCTAAAAATATGAGATGTTATTTAATGATTCATATGACTTTTCCATTTTTTATTGAAACTACCATTGATGAAGTTGGTGTTATAGACACTAACCTCTAGCTTCTGAGTGAAATGATCCAATAATCCGTTTTTATTCCCAGATAGCAGGATTTCATGTACTCACACTCCCACCACCCAGAGATCTGACCCTCTTGAAGGAACAGAATCACAGTACTTCCAGGAGCCAGAGAAGAGGCCAGTGTAGTCACTGCTCCCACCTCCAGAAAGAAACTTGACTTTTCATCTCCTTTACAAAACAGTTCCTAAAACTTTATAAGATGATTTATGCCTCCTTTAATGTGAAGCTAGTCAGGTTGGTTAGGTGAAACCATTTCTCCTGATAAGATGATCATAGACTTGAATGATGGTAAAATGTCAAAAGATGTTGGCTAAAATGAGGATTGCAATTTTCTGATTCTAAAAACACAACCTAAGTAAAGGTTGCTTTAGACTTGGCTTCAGTTGACTCTTGCACTGCTCACAGATGCAGTCGGATATGGCATCCTTTAATGATGAAAAACAGGAAGTTCAAGCAAGTTCAAATGAGAAATTTCTGCAGGAAGAAGTTCAGGGTATGCTTGTAGGACAGAGATGATTCAGCTCAATGCCTCCTATTTCCTATACATAAAAAGAAGACAATAACTGATTTTAAGGATTAGCATGATAAACAAAAGTTACATTGTTTTGTAGGGCATAGAGAGAGGGAGATTTTACACATTGAGGGGAGGAAAGTTATCCACCAAAGAAACCCAAATGATGCTAATTTTAATAGGGCCAGCCAGGGAATACTAGCAGTTTTTAAAGTCAGAATGTGTGCCCTGACTAATCAAGTCATCTCTTGAAATTTTAATTATTCCTTACATCTTATTTCTCCAATGAGTGAAGTTATTTTGAGTAAATATCAGTTCCAAAGTGAATAAAACTATAAATCCCAAATTGAATAAAAATAATCCCCAATAGCACAGTGATCCAAATTTCTAAAGAAAATTAAGAACTCTTGAAAGCAAAATTTTAAATCACTTGTTCGAACTCTGTACCTGTTAAAATACTATACTAAAAACACTCCGTTCCTGCTGTTCCCTACCAAATTATTGTACAGATCATTATTTACCTGTCAAATAAAATATTTAACACTAAGATGAAGTTGTAGCATAGCAGGACATCTCAAATACAATTTTTATCCCTGAGATGTACATCAACAACAGAATACAACCTTTTTCAACTGTATCCACTCTTTTACTCCCTATCCCACTACCCCTCATCCATCATTTTTTTCCTCACCTATCATCATGGATGCATTCATCTACAAATGTACTTCCTTGCCTGTTACTTCTGAAATCAAACACTCCTACATGTTTAAACAGTTTGCATGAACTCTCTTCTCACTCTAATTAAAACCTGGCTCTTTTCTGAATACACCTTTTTCTCTACAAAAATTCTGCAATTATAAAGGCCACTGCAATCCAGGTAAACTGGGGCTACATTCTATCTCCTACACATGGAGTCTATACAGACTTGGAGAGGAACCAGTAAAGGGCATTGGTCTTGCTGATTCCTCAAACCCTAAGCATATACTCCTCACCACAGTCATGATGTGAGTATTTGATGATGATGATGATGATGATAATGATAGCTGACCAGGAAGGAAGGGAGAGACTTCTCCTCTACATGTCTTTGGATACCTCCTCCTCCATCTTTTCCCAAAGAGAATTGACATTACATTCCAACAACAGATTAAGCTGTTCTTCATTTAAAGTTGTACAGAATTCAAGAATGAGATTAAAGGTAGCAAATACAACCTGAAACAGATACCTGGCTATCAGGTACCACACATTTTCCTGGAATTCCCAATAATATCCTGAAAGGGTGACTGAATCCCTGTTCCTCTGGTATATATTATGAAGTTCACAAAATCTTGTCATATACTTTCCCGGGATTTTCTCCTCCACTGGGTGGGCAGTAAAGCTGGAGGAGCTTTGGTCTCATACAAAAATAATTATGAGATTATAAGACACCAGATGAGCCCTTTATATGTAACCAGAAAGTTGCACCAGTATCAGTGAGTTCCAAGACAAATTGTAGCAGCTAATATATATGTATATGGTAGGGAAGGGGCAAAAAAAGAAAAAAGATTTGAAAAAAAAAATGGTTAAAGATTTTTTAAATTTGATGAAAACTATAAGCCTACACAACCAGTAAATTCAGCAGATACCAAAAACAAGACACACAAGGAAAAGTATACCAAACAACAGCATAATCAAGGTCAGTAAAACTAGTGATAAAGAGAAAATCTTAAAAACAGTCAGAGTTAAAAAAAAAAAAGACATTACATACAAGGGAACAAAGTTAAAGATGACAACAAATTGATATCAGTATTAATGGAAGTCAGAAGACAGTGGGCCAATAACTTTAGAGTCCTGAAGGTAAAGCAGTCTAGATATCTATATTCAGTGAGAACAGCTTTTAAAAGAAAAGTCAAAACAAAGACTTTTCCAGATATAAAAATTCTGAAAGGATTTTCAGCAGATCTATACTATAAGAAATATTGAAGATGTCCTTGGGTAGAAGAAAAATAATACCAAGGTGTAATTTCATATACCCAGGAGAATGAAGAGCATTGCAATTATATGTAAATATAGAAGACTTTTTTTTGTTATTGTTATTATTTAAAGTTCTTCACAAAATAATTGAGTGTATAAAAACTGACCAAGCTCCTTGATAAATTGTGTAACACTACTTAATAGGTCTTGTCTATATTCTGAGTCAAAGTCAAAGCTAATAATACTAATATCCTATAAATAATTCATTTGGAAATCTTAAAGTTCAGTTCATCAATTAAAATTCGATGGGTTAGGGGAAAAAAGTGTCTCAAATCACAGTAGCTTAAATAAAGATTCAGTTATCTCATGCAACAAGTCTTGCAGGTAGATTAATATTGGATTTAGGCTAGCTATTCTAGGGTAACATCAAGAACAGAGGCTCTTGGGGGCACCTGGGTGGCTCAGTGGTTAAGCCTCTGCCTTTGGCTCAGTTCATGATCTCAGGGTCCTGGGACTGAGCCTCACATGGCATCAGGGTGTCTGCTCAGCGGGGAGCCTGCTTCCCCCTCTCCTTCTGCCTGCCTCTCTGCCTACTTGTGATCTCTCTCTCTCTCTCTCTCTCTGTCAAATAAATAAATTAAAAATCTTTTAAAAAAGATCAGAGGCTCTTTCCTTTTTTTGTTCTCTCATCCTTATATGGTAAGTTTTCTTTTTTTCATGCTTATAACCTCCTGTAGCAAAAAGAAAAAAGAAAGAAAGAAAGAAGAAAAGAAAAGAGAAGAGAAAAAAATGGCTACCACAGTTCAACATTCATGTTTACATTCTAGGCAATAAAGGGGAGAAAGAAAACGGCATTGGTTAAGCCTCTCACTGTCAACAAAATATATCCTAAAATCCATCAATAATTTTTTTTAGATCTTATTTGCTGAAATTTGGTCAGATGGACCCCCTAAGTACAATAGGGTCAGCATACGGCAAAGAAAAACAGAATGTCTTGTGTGGCGTAAACCAATAATATTTTATCATGAGGGGCTGAGAATGTTGGCATCCTCCACAAATCAGGGTTCTAGTAGCAAGGAAGAGGATAGAAATGGATATGGAATAAGTCACGGTGCTCACTAGTCAGTGACTGCAAATTACTCATTGTGAAAAGACTTAATGCTAAAACTTACAGAAGAAAAAAATGGAGAGCTTCGGGTTGTTCTTAATGGATGACGGCCAACATTTTCACATTTCACTTCTTCACACTCAATCATCTACTATATTAGTCAATATTAATAACATAATTTTAAGGTTACCAACAAAAGAATTAATTCCAAATAGAATATTTTTTACAGGAGTGGGGTAAGAGATATTGAGCCTGGCCCAGAATTACTCTACACTTTAGGAGAGTCTTGAACGTTAAGACCACATCAACAAAGCCTTGTCTACTGAGTATTTAAAATAAGTTCTCTTGTACAGAATATATCCCCTATTCTGATTCTTTACTTACTAAGTGAACTCACTATAATTGGCTAAAAGTGCCTATAAGTAAAGAACATTATAGCCAGTCAATATTGTATCTAATATACAGCTGTATAGATGTATACATGACTGTATAGAGGTAACCTTTATTTTTTAGAAACAAACAGAAATTGGCATTCCAGTCTATGCCTGAGACCCCTGTGAATTTACATTAGATAACTGATAATATATCCATTTTGGCCCTTCAAACCAGAAAACTTCCACAGGGCTAGTTGCCTTATGTTGGCTACATTCTTCTTCCTCACCCTTTCACATCCATTATCCCACATTGTTCTCTGAATATAAAAATTATGTCACAAGTCTACTTTTAATAAGAGGCACCTAGTAGTCCCTTTAGAATTTGGGATGGATTGTGCTGAACTATTGATAAATAGCCTTTTACCAATAGAATATAATTGAAACTCAATTGTCGCAGCCAGCGCGATGAATCGACCAGGGTAACTGTGGGGGCTAAGAGGATGATGAAAAAAGTTAAGAGACAAAGAGATGGGGGCAGGAGGGACACTGAAGAGGATGTGCAACAGTGCCAAATTTATTCCATGTCTTACAAACATTTATAAGGCAGACCAGAATAGGAGGAGCATTACATCAGTACCTAGTCAGATGACCACAAGTTCCTATAACAAGTTCACATTAACTACAAGCAAACCCTGTGAGCCCAGGTAGTTTCGGCTAAAGCCATTAGCAAGACAATCAACCAGGGAGTGGATCATGGGAGGTACAGAACACCAAGGATTAACTAAGAACTCAGAACTCTGGCCACATTGTTCCCTACTGCAGGGAGAGTGTGTGGGAAGTCACGTAGGCGAGTGCACGACACATAGCACAGACCCTTTCTCGGTGCACTCAACTTTCCCGTCCTTAACCTTGTCAAGGTGTCCGGACTTTGAAGGAGACACAGTCAGGGCCTGGTTTGGTCCTCGACTCCAGCCATGCTGTGGCCTCCAACACTCAATCTTGGGCATAAATGCATAATCTGTGGTCATTTGGGGAGAATGAACCTTCAACTTTAGCCTACTTAATACCTATTGCCAATTCACTGGGTTACCAACTCAGATATTATTCAATAAGGCAGCCTCACTTGGCTACCAGAAAGGACCTGGATCTCTGGGTAATCCTAGCAACAGATGGAGAGAAGACCCCCTTTTTATTCTCCATGTATATTAAAAGCTTAATCATTATCTTTTGCCTATTGTTTTTCTTCTACTTGGCTACCTGCTACACTAATCATAATTACTGTAACATCAATGTATGCTTGAGTAGCAAAAATTTCAATGATCTCCAGCAAAATGCAGAGCATTTTATGCCTTTATGATGATCTAAAAGATTAATCAAAACCAGTTAAGGCATTAGTTTTCCCGTTACCTGGCACACAAATGTGGATTCAAATATAGGTTGTTACATGACTTTAAGAGCCCATCAATGAATGCACAAAATAAAGGATTTCTGAGGTTTCTGAAATTTAACTCACATTATAGCCTGTCCATAGCACAATTAGAACAGTATCTGGGGTCGTGAGCCAGCTGAAGGAAAATCAGACTTGAAATATAATAAACCCAGGAGAGGAAGCCCAGGACAGAAAGCTGGAAACAGTATGGTGTTGGCTAATGCCACATTCAATCATCTAGTAGATTAAGTTTTGGCCAGGTCAGTTAGCTGGAGGAAAAATGTGAAGTAGAAACTTGCTCATTATGGAGGTGTGAGTTGACTAAAAACAGAGGAATACTACTTAGTAATTATCACCTTTCCCCCAACCACTGCCCTCAACACACATCTAATAATGGATGGATATCTTGCATCAAAGTCTTTGACCACAAAATGAACAAGAAAAGGGTCCAGGAATTGTGCCCCAGGAAGGAGCTCAAAAAACAGACATTCTGAAAATCTTCACTCTGCTTCCTTAGGTTTATGGATGATAGTGTCCCCAAAGGACCAATTAAGATTCTCCTCCCAGATCCAAGAATCCTTCTAGGTTAATGAGAGATATCCTCTTTTCAAACCAAAAAAAATCTATTGTTTTGAAACACTTACAGCTAAGAGGGGAAAAACTTATTTTTATTCCAACTCTGTAAATGTCTGTTTGCATTCATATTTTGTCTCCTAAAATTCTTGATAATGCAGAGGAAAAGTAAAATAGCAGGCATAAAATAATGTTTTAAAGTCATACAACAAAATCTCATTGAGGAAAGTTGCCCTCTTCTACCTTCAAAACCTAGAAAGATATTGACCTTGATATATATTAACTAAACTGTCACTGTGTTTATAAGGGGAGAAAGAGGGCATTTCCTAAAAACAGAAGGATCTCGACTAGACATTTGTATTCATACAGCAGCACTGAGAAACTGTTAGCATTTTTTGGGAAAATTATTTACTTCACAGAAGATCCAGAAATTGGTGTCATCAAGGTTTGCACACACCTGATTCCTTGTTCCTAACTTGCTGTTGTTACCCCCTTTGCTTTCACAGTCTTCTCATTCTGTAATTTGGCCCTATAGTTTGGTTTTTGACCTGTTTCCTGTGTAATAGCCCACATCCACCCTGATAGCCTGATCCTAACAAGCAAGGAAGACCTATGCATACAGATAGTTTGGTTCTACAATCACCACCTATATATTTGGTTCTCAGTGGTTACTGTTTTGTGATTTCCTTGCTACTGATCTGACCGGACAATGACTATTTTCTTCACTGCCAATTAGATAGCAATCCTCAAAAATGGAACCCCCCAAATTTGTCACCCTTTTACCATCAGCATCTGTATCGGAGCATTTCCCTATGTCATTTCCTCCCCCCAGAGAACAGATTTTGTACTAACACTCAAACATATGAAGGACAGGTTTCCTGTTCTGTCTTGCTCTAGCATGACCATCAATATTTGGCATGAAGTTATCCTAGGATGTGGCATTATGGCAGGGATAATTCTAAACTTTAGAATTATGTTCTAATTGGTGGGAGAATCTGTCATGCCAAGAGTCCCATCCCCTGACTATTTAAACACTAATCAAGGCACTGTTAGAAGATGTAATTAAGGTTACTAATCAGTTGACCTTAAAAGGGGGAGCTTATCTTGGACGATCTGGGTGAGCTCAACATAACCTTATGAAGAGAAAGATAGAAGATTTAATTTTAGAGATGCCTTAGAAGAGGAAGAAGAGAGATGTAGCAGAAAGAGGAAGTCAGAGAGACTCCAAGCAGGCAAAAGATGTGATGGTACGTGTTACTAGCTCAGAAATGTGGGGACCCACAGGCAAGAACCTGAGTAGGGTCTCTAAGAGTTAAGGGCATGGAGCGCCTGGATGGTGCAGCAGATTGGGATTCTGACTCTTGGTTTTGGCTCAGCTCAGGATTTCAGGATGCTGCGATCGAGCCCCAAGTCTGGCTCCCTCAGGCTCCACGGTCAGCACAGAGTCTGCTTGAGATTCTCTCTCCCTCTTCCCGCCTCTCCTCCTTGTGTTCTCTCTTCCTTTCTCTCTCAAATAAATACATCTTTAAAAAAAGAGAGAGCAAGCTAAGGGCAAATCCCAGCTGACAGCCAGGGAGGAGATGGAGATGTTGGTCCTAAAACCATGAAGGACTGGATTCTGCCAACAACCTGAAGGATCTTAGAAGGGGATTCTTTCTCAGAGGCTCCAGATAAGAGGCCAGCTCCTGATTTCAGCTACGTGAGACCCAGAGTAAAGAATCTATGAAGCCATTCTGGACATAAGACCTGTAGAACTGTGAGTCATGAATTTGCACTGCTTTGGGCCATTAATTTTATGGTAATTAGTTATGGCATAGTAAGAAACTGCTTACAGACGTAAAATATGCTCACACAAGTTTTTGTGAAAAAAATGTTTTTCTTAGGAAAACAATACCTCTGATTAAGGTTAGCATCAATATTCTTTTTTATAAACATAGGAGTTTATCTTTCTTATAGTTCCTCTACCACTTAATATTAGCAGATTTTTGTAACCATGCATTCCTTTATTCATTACACATTATTGAGCATCTCCTATGCCCAAAGGTCTTCAGCATATACAAGCAATCTCTGCCTACAGACTCCTTCTTATATGGAAGATGAGCCGACCTTGACAGAATAAAGCCTAAATACCATCACATGGCATAGATAGCGTTCCATCATCTGCCTTCTGCCCGTAATTTCCCACTTACCCACTAAGATCCAGCCACACATGACATCAGCTGCTTTTTTAAACCCTTGCTTTCCTCTCATGCCTTTAAAACTTGAACTTACAGTGTCATACCTCAAGGTGGTTTTTCCCTCTATCTGGAATTCTCCTCCCCCTCACCCAGATCATCCAAGATGATATCCAGATGGCCCTCTCACTTCCTCAGTTCTTTGCCCTATTTTGTTTTTAAAAAACTTCTACCCTGATCATTCTACTGACCCTTGCAAACTACCTCACCTCCACACTCCAAATCACCCTTATCCCTGCACAAATATTGCTCCATAACACTTAGCATTTTCAGATGTACTATATTACTCATTTATTATTATCTGTTGGGTGTTGTCTCTCTCTTTCCCTGATAAAATAGAGTCCTTTTATCTGAAAGTGACTTTTATCTATTGTATTCACTGAGTGATCTGTAGCACCCGAAAATGGTGCCTGTCTCATAGTTAACAGACACTTTATAAATATCTGTAGAGCACTGAATGAATCTTTTCAAGGCTACCAATTTTAAATAGTTACTTGTAGGGTAGAGTTTGGCAGAACCCAGCTAATGTCCATGCAGAGTGGAAGATTAACTGAGAGATGCACTGGTCACTTTGTTTAGACCAGGAAAGAGGCCCAGGACTCTATGATTGTCAAGTGTCTGGTATGCTCAGTGTTCTTCTAGAACTGTCTACAAACAAGGAAAACATTGCTAGACAGGTCTTGGTGAAATGAGGACCAATCTTGCATTTATAGAGTACTACAAAAATGAACATGCCTTGAACTCTTGAAAGAGAACAGAATATTTTGAATCTACTCATAAATTATTTCCCCAATTGTCCCTTCATATTTCAGTAAAGACAAAACAATGCTGAATTGAATGCAATATTTATTACTGCTCTAGTGCTATTCCTGTGGGATGAAAGAATCCTTTCCTATACACCCTTCAATCTATGAGGGACAGTTTCTTCACATCTTTTTTTTTTTTTTTAAACCATTTTTACCTTGCTGTTCATATACCAGGAATACAAGGATGACAACTATAAAAATTAGAGAAGACTCTTTCTTTCTTCTTGTTACAAATATAAGTTGTTCACTTTGAGGTCATTCTTTAATATTGCCTAATTGCAGACTCATTATTCTAAGTTGTCTCTAGGAGAAGAAAGTTTGCAAACAGCTATCAAGCACCTACAAATCTACATACGGCTCCACAAATGTAAGCCAAAGCCACTAACTGATATTTATAAAACTCCAAAAGTTTAAGGAGATTCATCTGGGATATGTGGCTGAAAAGTACTAAAACTATCAGGGACAAGGAGCTAGTGTGCTTACCAGTGAAGAAATTCTAGCTCATACTGGCCTTGAGCAACATGCTTGAACTTGCCCACCATTTCCTAGGCTACAGTTTGCCAACGTTACAAAGGGAAGGTTTATTAAGGAAAAATTTCAGCCTCTCCATCTTTAGCCTTCTGTATCTTGTCCAAAGGCGTTTTGCCAAAGCCAAAGGTTTAAGGGCTGGGCTCAATTTCTCCATTTTAAATAGGTACCACAAATAAAACTGTCAACCAGCAAGAATAAATGTAGTGAGCTTCTTGCCCAAAGTGGTAGACTTCGTTTAGCTACCAATGCCAGAGCAAATACATCCATAGGGCTCATTCAAAGACTGACAAATTTTGACTCAGTCCCAACAACAGCAAGTGGAAAAAAATCAGTCCTCAAATCACCTCCTTGTGGGTTTGCATGTTTTAAGTTATGCCTGCGGCTGGGACCTAACTAGCAGCTATTTCAGACGTGTTTTCATCCCCCAAATCCCAAAATGGATCTAATCACAGAGTTTGGTACTTAAAAGCACAACAAGCAAACATGACCAATTTTCCCTTAAAGCTGGAGGCATAGTAGATAAACAAAGATAGCTTGAAGCCCAACATGTTTAGGCATGAGGGATGAAGGAATCAGCAATTTATTTCAAAAATCCATGGAAATTCATTTTTTAAAAGAGCTTCAAATTTGCCTGACAAATTTCTATTTTAAAAGCAATCTCAACAGTCTGAAAACTCTATAATAGCTGCTCCAAAGGGAACTTGCAGTAGAACATTGATATTATTACAAAACACTTGACGTTTGCATTTTCTAAGGTAGTGGTTGTCCGTACTATTAGAATGGCCTGAGGATTCTTTTTTTTTTTTTTTTTTTTTTTTTAATCTAGTGCCCAGTCTCCACCCCAGACCAACAGACCAGAATTTCTGGGATTGCGTTCCAAGTGACTCTAAGCCTCAGCCAGAGCTATAAACTGAGGCCTACAGACAAAGGGAAGGTAAATAGAATGGTGAGGAAAAAAATGGTTTCTACCCTTGCCTAATGATCAGTGTCTCCTAATACCCACCAAGACCTATGATGTGCCCTCCTCTGGGAAATGTATTTCTATTTTTTTTTTTTTTGGTTTTGTCAAATGTTTTATTGAGTGTAGACATCTGAAGTACTGTAAAACATGCATTATCTGTAGATTCAAAAAAGGAGCAAGCCACATTGTCCTCACTGTCAAATGTGTCAGGCTTGGCATACATGATGGAAATTAATGAAGTATCATGAGAGTAATATGGTTCCTGAAAAGCTTCTACAATTTGGAGTAGGATCTTAATCACTTGAAAAGCAAAGCTGTTTACATTCAGTGAACTTGCATTTCATGGAGGTACACAGTATTTTAATTTTATAACAAAAATAATTCTGTTTTTAGAAGATTCCCATCCCCCAACTTTATTTTCCCCTCAGTTTTCAGAAATGTTAATTTTTAAAAAATCATATCCATTTTGGGAAGTTGGACATTTATCTGAACAATAACTAAAATTTATTTCTTCTTCAGTTGCTGAGGTGTATTAAATTTGAAGAAGATAATATCTCCATCTTCAACAATATAATTTTTGCCTTGTTGTCTGTACTTTCCAGCAGCCTTGACCGCATTTTCAGAAACTTCCTCTTTAAAATCTTCGTATTTCATTACTTCAGCCATAATAAATCCTTTTTCAAAATCTGTGTGAATCTTTCCTGCAGCTTGAGGAGCCTTTGCCCCTTTCCTGATGGTCCATGCGCGCACTTCATCTGGGACTCCCTTTTTGGGGGGCATCGTGCTCAGGCCGGGCGATGACATGGGGTCTCAACAGCAGCGGGAGACGGGTCCTGCCAGCAAATGGGAGGCGGGGAGGAAGGAGGAGAATTCACAGGCCCGGCCCCTCTGCCAAGCAGCACGCACGACGGCCTCTATTTTTTTTTAAAGATTTTATTTTTTTATTTGACAGACAGAGATCACAAGCAGGCGGAGAGGCAGGCAGAGAGAGAGAGGGAGAAGAAGGCTCCCCACGGAGCAGAGAGCCTGATGCAGGACTCCATCCCAGGATCCTGGAATCATGACCTGAGCTGAAGGCAGAGGATTCAACCCACTGAGCCACCCAGGCACCCCTAAGAAATATATTTTTAAAGAGGAACACAATAATATTTATCATCACGAACATGGTCCTGTAAGGAGAAATGTGAGTCCCTATATAAAAGCTTTCACAGAGATCTGAGGAAAGCACTTGAGAACGAAATGTTATTTGACCTGACCTCCAAGTCATCATCTGAGCCTTTTCAGGAAAGGTAAGGTCTGCATTCACCAAGGCACACTCTAGAGAAATCTCAAGTTTACCCTCATATTTTCAGTGCAACCCCAAGGAAAAGGAGATGTGAAAAAGTCAAGAATACCCAAGGTGTTAGAGAACTGGCAAAGATTTTAGTGGGAAGAACTGGATTGGAGTGAATCCTGTGTCATTTTCGTGACCTCCCATAGAGTCACTCTGTTCCCATCATACTGTGTGTTCTGTTCACTGTCCTTTGTTTATTGAACCAGGGCCTGGCGCACCTTCCCCATAGCTGCAGCCTCCAACTCCACAAGACGTGAAGATACACATGATTTGGCCACTTAATAGAACACTCTAAGATAGCTGTATCAGTTTAAATGGCTAAATTCTATGTCTTCTTTTACTTTTTTTATATATATATATATTCTATTCTTTTATTTTTACTAATTTGTTTTACTCTTTCCCCTTGCAATACTGGGGTATAGCAGTATTCATTGAATATCCCTCTAACACCCTATAACCATAACCATATAGAGACCATAAAGAGAGCAAACACAGGCTTTCCCACAGTGCCACTGAATTCCCTACATGATCTGCCCCACAGGACTGGTTGACTTCAGTGGTAATGCCCAGTGGACCACCAGAGAAGCCTGGCAGGCACAGTAACATTCTGCAACAGTCTGGAGGGATGCTTGTACTAGTAGGACAAGGCAATACCGAGGCCTGCGCATGAGCAATGCAAAAGAGCACCTGAGGAACCAATGGAGTAACCACTAGAATATCCTCACAAAACTCTGTTGCAATTTGAACAAGACTTGAGGTTCTATGAAGAAGATGAAGGCAAAACACAAAAGTTTTAGAGGATAGCATTTCCAAGTTACCCTTATCTCTATGCAATAGTAAAGGAGGCCCAAAGACAGATAAATTTAATCGAAGATTTTTTTTTTTTAAAGTAGGGTATTATAATAATCGTGTACCCAATGATCTCAGTTTTGTTGGAGAAAGCTGGGTGCATATTTTAAAACTTTAATGAAGTAAGAGACATTATTAAGTGATTATCTCCAAGTGGTGGGATGATGAATGATCTTAGGGATTTCTTTTTGTTAATTTTATTTCCTAAATAGTCTACAAAGAATACTTATTTTTGCAAAAAGACAAAATGTTGAAACTGTAAAAGTATTGATTGTTCAAATTTTACTTATATTCTATAGATCTGTGGTTTAAGAAAGTTATGTTTTTAAACCTCCTAATCTGAGATAATTTGTTGGTTTTAAGCCATTCACATAGTGACAGTTTACTAAAGAAATAAATGTGTATACTATGGAACTCAAGTTATAACTTCAACAAAGTAGAGGAATAATTAAGTATTCATTATCAAAACACAAAAAAGTTGCAGGATTTTTTAATATATATACATACAAAAAATTTCTATAATAATTACTGCATTGGCTAATATTTTTCACTCCAATCTTATTCCCCTAATCTAGCCTGTCTCATGAGGTATTAATATTGTCAATGTCATTGACTATGAACAAATGCAAGACTGAGGGAGGGGCTCTTTAGTTCTAGGACCCAAATTCTAACACTAACTCATCTGTCCAGCATGTTCACCATCATAGGGAATAGAATGGGATAACTTGAGAACAACAGTTCCAACTAGAAGTCATATTCTTTAAAGGCAGAGTAGAAAATTCATGGTTCTATTCAGTTATTCCTTTAAAAGAAAAAAAACCCAGAATTTCATTAAATACTTCACTATATTCCATCACTATTTATATTAAATTTAATGTATTAACTTTTTGACTTTAGTTAAAAATAAAGATATTTTAACCCGTAACTATTAACTATTAATTAATATTCAATTCTTGTTACATGTAAGAATGACATGCAAAAAAGTTCACATCTTAAATATTTTCATTATAATTCATATTTTCTCTTTGCTAAGCAAATACTGAACTTTTTGTAATCACAACCCAACAGATACTATAAGAGAGAAGTAAAAATAGGGTGCTTGGATGACAGTATGGCCAACAGAAACCATCTCCCATAATCATCAGACCTGTGTATAATGGGGGACTAAATAAAGAGAGAGTTATTTACCAGCTTAGCATCCTAAATTAATAACAACTAAATTTATTAATCTCCTCTGTCTCTGATAAGGTACATTCTGAAATGCAATAACCTTGTGTCAGACCCAGTAGGATGGAAGTATCTACTGATTTAAGAAAGTTACCTGGTGAAAATTTAATTTAGTTAATTTCATTTAACAGACAGATATACAAGGGCACATCTAAAATACTGCCCTTTGAAATTATAAATTTATAACATATAGCATGCATTTCATTATTCTGTTGATTGATGTCTGTTTTATAGCTGAGTTATCAGAATATTGTTCAAGCCTCTGTAATTCTCAAAGACTTTCCTGGATGACATTCAAGAACAATAAACCCATGATTCCCCCCACAGCAAAAATCATCATCGAAAATATAAGCATCATCATCATTAAAATTATGATCATAATCATCCTAGTTATAGCAAGTAAATTATAACCAGAAGCCACCGATTTTCATTTTATCTATGGCCTAAGTCATGGCCATGGCACCCTCCTGCCATGTAAAGTTAGTCTTTTAAGAAATAATATTCAAAATTAAAGATGTGAAATAGTGAAAAACAGCAATATTTTAAAACATATTTCACACATGTATCTTAAATCATAAGAATATAAGAATACAATGACACAATTTTTATATATTTTTAAATTTTGTGTTGCTTATTTTAAAAAATGTCATATTGAAGCCTGTCTTCTGTGATCTTATTCAGTATCTTTGAATATTATCATTGTTAGTCTATTATCATAAACAGTCTTTCACTGAAACATAAGTTAAACCTATGGAACTGAATGTATAAAAATGTTGCCAGTAGGATAAATATCACTTGTAGTACTGAGGATAAAAATGGGTAAGTGTAACTAGAGAGAAAAAAATGAGTAGAGATTTGCTGGAGCTCAGTCACAAGCAATACATGATCAGTGGAAAATCACCGTTGCCAAAAGAACTGAATGTTCCATAGCCATAAGAAATTTTATTGAGCCATATTTTTAAGCAAAGCTAATAAGCAAAATACATGCCCAGGAGGTATATTTCAATTGTGATAGACACTTGAATAATGACTATAGCAACAGGTATTTGAAGAAAGACTATATTTATAGAGCAAAGCATAACGTTTACCTGTGAAAACTGGCCTTTCTAATCCTATCTGAACATGCAGATCACACTTTCCACTCAAACCATCCCATCACTAAAAAATGAGAGGATAACAAGACATATTTATCAGAAGGGGCCAGGATACATGCCTGTATCTTAACTAATCTGTGTTAAGAAGACTGATGGTCAAGAAAGAGTCAACCAAGAATTATACAGGTGGAAGTTCTATTGACGTAGGTCAGTGACTACAACACAGAATAAACAGAAAGGTAAACAGCACATAGTACAAAGGAACCAGCCCTCCTTTTGATTCAGAGATACTAAATGAAGAAGAAGCAACCAGTAGAGAACACAGATAGTATTCATGGTAGTACTCTGCACGTCTTTGTCTTTTCAATTTCTTAATGGTGGCCTTTAGAGATCATTTAATTTTGTTCAAGCCTAAATTATTAAATTTTTATTATGAATTTACATTTTTGGTGTTTATCAAAGAAATCTTTGCTTAACCCAAGGTCATGAAGATTTTCTCTTATGTTTTATTCTAGAGGTGTCAGAGATCTGCCTATTGCATTTAGGTCCATGGTCCAGCTTCATTTCTTGATAAGACCAGACTTCCTCAGTTGGATTACCTTGGCACAGTTGTCAAAAATCAAGTGGTACAGACTTACTATTTTAAGACGGCAATTTCCAAAAAGTGATCTACAGATTCAACACAATCGTTATCAACATCCCAGGTTTTTTTTTAATTTTTTAGACTTTGACAAGCTAATCATAACACTCATGTAGAACTGAAAGGAATCCAGAACACCCAAAACAATTTTGCAAAAGAAGAATGAAATTGAAGGAATCACTTCTTGATTTTAACACTTAGTACAAAACTACAGTCATCAAGACAGTGTGAAACTGGATTAAAGAAAGACATACAGAACAATAGACTCCAATTGAGAGCCCAGAAATAAATCCTTATGACAAAATAGAATCCACTGATATTCAACAAAGGTACCTAGTCCTTTCAATAGAAAAAGAAAATTCTTTGACAAAAGGTTCTGAAAAACCTGGATATCCATGTGCCAAAAAACATGAACTTGGAACTCTTTTTTTTTTTTTTCCAATTTATTTATTTTCAGAAAAACAGTATTCATTATTTTTTCACCACACCCAGTGCTCCATGCAAGCTGTGCCCTCTATAATACCCATCACCTGGTACCCCAACCTCCCACCCCCCCGCCACTTCAAACCCCTCAGATTGTTTTTCAGAGTCCATAGTCTCTCATGGTTCACCTCCCCTTCCAATTTACCCAAATTCCCTACTCCTCTCTAACGCCCCTTGTCCTCCATGCTATTGGTTATGCTCCACAAATGAGTGAAACCATATGATAATTGACTCTCTCTGCTTGACTGATTTCACTCAGCATAATCTCTTCCAGTCCCGTCCATGTTGCTACAAAAGTTGGATATTCGTCCTTTCTGATGGAGGCATAATACTCCATAGTGTATATGGACCACATCTTCCTATCCATTCATCCATTGAAGGGCATCTTGGTTCTTTCCATAGTTTGGCGACTGTGGCCATTGCTGCTATAAACATTGGGGTACAGATGGCCCTTCTTTTCACAACATCTGTATCTTTGGGGTAAATACCCAGGAGTGCAATTGCAGGGTCGTAGGGAAGCTCTATTTTTAATTTCTTGAGGAATCTCCACACTGTTCTCCAAAGAGGCTGCACCAACTTGCATTCCCACCAACAGTGTAAGAGGGTTCCCCTTTCTCCACATCCTCTCCAACACATGTTGTTTCCTGTTTTGTTAATTTTGGCCATTCTAACTGGTGTAAGGTGATATCTCAATGTGGTTTTAATTTGAATCTCCCTGAGGGCTAATGATGATGAGCATTTTTTCATGTGTCTGATAGCCATTTGTATGTCTTGATTGGAGTAATGTCTGTTCATATCTTCTGCCCATTTTTTGATGTGTTTGTCTGTTTCGTGTGGGTTGAGTTTGAGGAGTTCATTATAGATCCTGGATATCAACCTTTTGTCTGTACTGTCATTTGCAAATATCTTCTCCCATTCCGTGGGTTGCCTCTTTGTTTTTTTGACTGTTTCCTTTGCTGTGCAGAAGCTTTTGATTTTGATGAAGTCCCAGAAGTTTATTTTCGCTTTTGTTTCCTTTTCTTTATATGGAAAACCCAAAAGACTCCACCCCCAAACTACTAGAACTCATACAGCAATTCAGCAGCGTGGCAGGATACAAAGTCAATGTGCAGAAATCAGTGGCTTTCTTATACACTAACAATGAAAATACAGAAAGGGAAATAAGAGAATCGATTCCATTTACTATAGCACCAAGAACCATAAGATACCTGGGAATAAACCTAACTAAAGAGGTAAAGGATCTATACTTGAGGAACTATAGAACACTCATGAAAGAAATTGAAGAAGACACAAAAAGATGGAAGACCGTTCCATGCTCTTGGATCGGAAGAATAAACATTGTTAAAATGTCTATACTGCCTAGAGCAATCTATACTTTTAATGCCATTCCGATCAAAATTCCACCGGCATTCTTCAAAGAGCTGGAGCAAATAATCCTAAAATTTGTATGGAATCAGAAGATACCCCGAATCGCTAAGGAAATGTTGAAAAACAAAAATAAAGCTGGCGGCATCACCTTACCTGATTTCAAGCTTTATTGCAAAGCTGTGATCACCAAGACAGCATGGTACTGGCATAAAAACAGACACATAGACCAGTGGAACAGAGTAGAGAGCCCTGATATGGACCCTCAACTCTATGGTCAATTAATCTTCGACAAAACAGGAAAAAATATACAGTGGAAAAAAGACAGTCTCTTCAATAAATGGTGCTGGGAAAACTGGACAGCTATATGTAGAAGAATGAAACTCGACCATTCTCTTACACCGTACACAAAGATCAACTCAAAATGGATAAAAGACCTCAACGTGAGACAGGAATCTATCAGAATCTTAGAGGAGAACATAGGCAATAATCTCTTTGATATCAGCCACAGCAACTTCTTTCAAGATACGTCTCCAAAGGCAAAGGAACTCTTTTTTAATACCATACATAAAAATAAACTTGAAATGATCATGGACCTAATTGTAACCGTTAAAATTATAAAACCCTTAGAAGAAAATATAGGAATAAATTTGCATGACCCTGATAATGATGACCCATGAGATAATGCATGACCCAGAGATAATGACAACAAAGCACAAGTGACAGAAGAAATATTAAATAAGTTGGGCCTCATTAAACTTACAATCTTTGGGGCTGCGAACTATATCATCAAGAAAACAAAAAGATAGCCTCCATAACAGGAGAAAATATTTGTAAGTCATATATCTGATAAGGTAATTATATACAAAATATATAAAAAATATATATAAATATCCAAAATATACCCCTCATTAATAAAAAGACAAATAATCCAAGGAAAATATGGGCAAAGGATCCAAATAGACATTTCTCCAAAGAAAATACACAAATGATCAATAAACACATGAAAAGACGCTCAACATTAAAAACACTAGCCATTACAAATATATAAAGAAAAACCATAATGAGATACTACTTCATGTCCATGAGGCTGGTTTTATTGAAAAAGATAACAAGTATTGGTAGAGACCTGGAGAGATTGGAACTCCCACACATGGGTGTTCAGAATATAAAATGGTACAGCCACTTTGAAAAATCATTTGGCAGTTCCTC
The DNA here is from genome assembly GCF_020171115.1 of Neogale vison. Lineage (NCBI taxonomy): Eukaryota > Metazoa > Chordata > Mammalia > Carnivora > Mustelidae > Neogale > Neogale vison. The sequence goes on from NC_058096.1 coordinate 27,405,147, forward strand.
AAAGTGTTAAACACAGAGTTACCATAAGACCCAGTAATTCTACTCCTAAGTACACATCCATAAAATATGAAAACATGTGACCATACTAATACTTGTACACAAATATTCATAGCAGAATTATTACTAGTAACCAACATGAGGAAACAACTCAAGTGGCCATCAGTTGATGAATGAGTAAATCAATGTGATGTATCCTTACAATGGAATGTGATTCTGCCAACTGATTTTTTAAAAAGATGTAAAAACAACTCCATGAGGAATACTTTTCAACTGTTCTGGAGCAGCTCGACATCCAAAGTCAAAAATGTGAATCTCAACCTGAAGCCCTATCTTATACAAATATTAAGTCAGAATGGGTCACAAACTTAAATGTAAAATTATAAAACTTTGAAATAAGACACAGGAGAAACTCTTCAGGATCTAGGACAAAACCGTTCTTAGATTTTACACCCAAAGCACAATCTATAAATATAAAAACTGACAAACTGCTTCACACCAAAATTTAAAAATTTTGTGTATTAAAACACCCTTTAAAAAGGATGAAAAGACAAGCTACAGATTGGGTGGAAATATTTACAAAACATATATCCAAGAAAGGGTTAATATCCAGAATATATGAATAAATTTCACACTCAACAGTATTAAAACAGACACCCAATTAGAAAATGGACAAAAGACATGAACAAATATTTCACCGAAGACCTTAAAGAGACAGCAAATGTGCTCATGAAAAAGATGATCAAAATCGTTAGCAATTAGGGGAATGCCAATTGAACGCGAAATGACATATCACTATATAACTATCAGAAGAGCTAAAACAAAAAATAGTGAAACATCAAATACTGGTGAGCATTTGGGAAACTGTCACCCATGCATTGTTGTGGGAATAGAAAATAATACAGCCATTCTTTAAAATAACTTGGCAATTTCTCGTGAAACTACACACCTAACAACCATATGACAACACAATTGCACTTTTAGGCATTTATCTGAACGAAGGATATTATGTGAAGTTCAGTTTAAGGAATAAGGCGGAGATAGAGGCTTCTTGCTGTAAGCACGATCCACTCTACATTTCTTCTTCACTTCAGCTCAGCCTGAATAGTTTTCACTTGAATGATTTAGACAAAAAGTATGGATGTGGGAATGGGAAAAAAAGAGTAATGGGCTTTATCTCAGATCGTGCAGTGAAATTTCTAAACATGTGTCTTCCATAGCACTTATACTCTGACAGTTCAGTAAATAAAATACAACATACAAAAAATACAAAATTGCAAAGGGCCAAGGATGGATATAAAGATGTTCTTCGCAAAAACATTTTTACAATTTTGTTTAATGTTTTACTGATTTTTTTAAAAAGATTGTTTATTTCTTTGAGAGAGAGAGAGAAGGAAGGAGACTGTGGGGGGTGGAGGGAGGGGGAGAAGAGGAGCGAGAATCTCCAGCAGACTCCCCAGCGAGCGCAGAGCCCGATATAGGGCTGGATCTTCCAACCCCGAGAACATAACCTGAGCCAAAATCAAGAGTCACATGGTTAGTCCACTAGGCCACCCAGGCGCCCCATTTTCTGCTAAAATGTTCATTGAGCAACTTGCTTAAGTTCAAAGTTGTAGAATTTCAGTTGCATAGGATATTGAACAAAAGTGTTCACCTTTTGAGATTTGCCAGTATGTTTCTAAAACACCATTTTATTAATTGTTACAAGATTCCGTGTATTCTGATCTCACCAGTGGGGATTCTGTGAGGCAAACATACTTGAACGGTATACATTCAGAAAATTTTGTCTTGAGACAAAAGTGTTGCTTTCTAAATTGCCACCCAGACATGGGAGACCCCCCCCACCCACTTCCAGAATCCAACAAGGATATGTGAAATGACTGATACTTGGTTGAAATAACAGATTTTACTTTGAACATTCTGAGTTTATGTTTTGCCTGAACTTTATTTTCAGGATAACACTCATTTCTTTTGCAAATTTTTATAGTGCTTGTTCTAAATAAGTCAGTCTATAAACATGCCTTCGTTTTATTCAGTTTCATAAAAATATTTTCTAACAATACAATTTTGGGTTAAAAGTGATTGTGAGTTGGGGCATCTGGGTGGCTCAGCAGGTTAAAGGCTCTGCCTTTGGCTCAGGTCATGATCCCAGGGTCCTAGGATGGAGCCACGCATGGGGCTCTCTGCTCAGTGGGGAGCCTGCTTCCCCCTCTCTCTCTGCCTCCCTCTCTGCCTACTTGTGATCTCTCTGTCAAATAAATAAATAAAATCTTAAAAAAAAAGTGATTGTGGGAGAATTTTAATACACTCTCCTGTTATGTTTATGAAGAAACCATTCTTATCAATAGTTCAGACAGTGGAAAGGGGTAACCCCTAATCCACTCATTTTGCCCCTCATCTGCATAGGTATTTATTAATTCCTTGTGATTAGTTCATTTCCTGTCTCCACACCCTGAACGGCTGTAGGAGCCACAGTAAGGCACAGTCTTTTCTCTTACCGCCGTTGGCAAACTGCTCACTTGAAACGGACGATCCTTTCATGTTTATTAAACTCCACAAGATTTGTCCACCTTTGAACACTTGAAATGGAAGGAGTTCCTTTCGGAGAAGTGTGTTTTCAAAGGCAGCAGGACGGGAAGGACTGAGCAGCAGCCTGGGGAGCAAAACACCAAGAGTTCCGTTGTCATCTCGACCTCTGTGACCCCTTCACTTCACTTCGCTCAGCTGCGACAACACAGACAGCTGCGTTACCCTTGCTTATCCGTGGACATGAAAAGGAAAGCAGGCAACAAAAATGATCGGAGGTCAGATTTGGCCTCGAAGTCTTGAGCGAAGAGGTGAGCTGAGAATCAGAGGCCCCGCATGCTGTTTTTTGCTCTCAGGACTGTGTGACGGCCACGAGGCAACGCTTTCATGGCTTCATCACGAACTGGCCACAATCACAACAACAAAGTGAATTGCAGACTTTTTAAAAAAGGAATACTTCCATGGGTACTCTAAAATAGAAGTGAAGGCTGAATTAATGTGATATATTATTATCATTATCGAATAAATAGCAGAAGAAGCTCTGACCTTGTAATTCACTTCTCTAGGTTTGAACAGGAACCAAATGAATTTTTAGTCTTAAGGCAAAGGTCCTTTGGTCAAAGCAGTTTTAAGGTTTTACTCAAGAGGGAAACAGATTACCAAAAATCAAAAGAGATTCTCAAGGGACATTAGTTATTGGATAGCAACCTTTAAAAACAAAGCTGTGATAATACATCGAAGGGAATCAAAACCCAGGAGAATGTTCTGTCAAATGATTTTAAAAACAAAAAACGCTTACTCAGGTATGATTGGAATTTCGGAAAAAACAAATAGGAAACGTATCTTATGCCATTTTTTTCAGGTGTTAATAGTTTGTAGTGGTGTGTTAAAAACTATGTCGAGATTTTTCAAAAAGATGTCACAAAAAAGTAGCAATTATTTTTAACTTAAAAATATCTATTATCTAACAAATTGGCTAGCATTATTGTCATTTTTCAAACTCAAGGATTTTTTTTTAAAGATTTTATTTATTTGACAGAGAGATCACAAGTAGGCAGAGAGGCAGGCAGAGAGAGAGGAGGAAGCAGGCTCCCCGCTGAGCAGAGAGCCTGATGCGGGGCTCAATCCCAGGACCCTCAGATCATGACCTGAGCTGAAGGCAGAGGCTTAACCCACTGAGGCACCCAGGTGCTCCGAACTCAAGGATTTTTAATGACTGTAGCAAATCAATAGCTTAAAGTCCACATCTTTAAACGTGCTGTCAGTTCCAACATACAACACCTAAGGTCAATAGGTGTTAGGAATAGTATCTGAGGAAGTTTAGAAATGCAACACAAAAAAACTGTGATTTCTAGAGAAAAAGGTTATGCTGTTTTTTCTTCGTGTTTTTATGGATCATTCAAAAATGAGCATGCGCTTAAAAAGTCTAAAAACATTACCCTAAAATTAACAAATAAAAGTATATTGTTGGGCCCTTTGGAAAAAAAACAAAAAAGAAATGCAACAAAAATACTTCCAATTTATCTGCCTCTTTTCTTGGTCAGAGACTACAAAATGCCATGCACTTACTATTCCTTCTGTATATTAATAATAATGTTATCAGATTATTATATAATATTCAATAATCAAAAACATAATCTTGTTTTATTCTCCCAGCTGCATTAAGGTTGCAACATTTTCAGTGCAGAAGGTCTTCACATTATATGGGCATTTTGACACTACATTGTTGTCAGGAAGTGTTTAAGTGACTTGAAGTCAAAGCAGGGCTGAAAAGGAAGTGCCTGTTAGTTTTATCCACACAACCTCAAGGCTGATATTGTAATTCTCTTTTCTTTGCTGAGCTGCTTTCTCTTTCATAGAAAATGAAATTATGTGGAAAGTGAGTGAAAAAGTAAATGTGTACTGCGACTTTAAGAAGGGGGGTGGAGACAACGGAAAACCACTCCCGGGAAGTAGAAACTGTAAGAGAGAATTGGAATGCAAAAAGACAGAAAAAAACAATTGCCTTACTGAACTCAAACATTGCATCTTTTACTACAGTAATTATATAAACTGAAATCATAACCTGATTTTTGCCTAATTATACCTTATAATATAAGACACAATTATAATTGAATTTATGCCATGGTTAAGTGATGACTATTTCACTTTACATGATATCATCCATGCTACTCTGAAGCTCTCCCAATCAATGTTAACTCTATATGAAAGGAAGAAAAGTCTTCAGCAGTCTGTTCCTGCAGTCACCCTCAACCGAGTTAAATGGTAGTTGGCAAATGTGTGATACATTATCAAAGTGTGGGATACCAAAAAAATGGAGCTTATATCTGTGAAATTTTCCTGTATGCCATTGAACTAATAAAAACTTTAACGTGATTTTTAAAAATATATATGAATCTTTAAAATTCATCGATTCGTGGAACTGTAGAGACAACCAAACTAGCTAAAACATCTTTGCTATTATTTACCCACTGGTATCAAGGAAGTAAGGGAACTAATATTTCTGGCATCTTCTTTTTTATAGGAACTTTTAGTACTTTCTCATTTAGTCCTTGTAATAATCATCTGAGTCAGCTTTTATTATTTTTATTTTTCAAATGCAGAAACAGAGACACATACACAATTTTCCTATGTAGAGGACAGGGAAGTATTCAAAATTCATTTTGCTCAAAGAGATTTTATGGCAAAAATGCTGAGAAAGTGTGGTAAAAAGAAAATTATGAAGTGGTATTGTTGTTTTTTTTTCCACAAATTTTGACAAACTTTTCCACAAAATTTTCAAAAATTTCCCCAATTTGTGAGTGATTTATAAGGTGAGATGCAGCACCTAAATAAGGGTAGCAGATGTTCACAAAGCAATTAGTATATTTCAGAATCAGATCAGGGCAAGGAAAGACTGACCGCTCCATATGGATTATTGCATTTGAAATGATGTTCTAGTTCATTCACTAGCGCCATCTGAATTAGCTTTTTAACAACAGAGGCACTGCGAATTCTCTAGAATATTTTAAAACTTGTTTTACTTGTTAATTTTTTATATCATACTGATAATAATCTCAAGATCATTAATTGCTTGAACACCAATACTGCCTTCTGTTCTGGTCTTTGTGCCTGCATCTCTTCATACATAAGCTCTACCGGTACATCTTCCTGGTACCAGCAATGAGAAAACAGAAACCAACATAATACTCAACTGATGTGTTCACACAAAGGAAAAGGCAAATAATACCAAGATATACTGTATATATATATATATATATATATATATATATATATATATATACTGAATTTATATATCTTGCAGTACATGGAACTAGAGACATGCTAAATATTTTTTAATATACTATAGGAATCAGAGTTATACCTAATAAGCAGCATTTTAATTTCAGGAAAAGAAATCATCTGTAATATTCAATTAAATAACAATTTATTTGCATTATGAGGTATTTATAACACACACAAAAACAGGAGTAACTTAACAATATATGAGCAACTCAAGTACTGAAAACTGAAGAACACTGATCTGAAAAATTAAAGAAGGACAAATTTGAAAGACTTTTAAGCTACTGATTTCAAGACTTATTAGAGTAATTATAGTAATTAAGACATTAGTGAAAAGTGAGAAGAGATAAGTACATCAAAGTAATAGACTAGAAAGTCTACAGATAGACTCACATATATATGATTGACAGATTTTCAAGAGAAATGGCAAGGCAATTCAACAGGAAAAGGATTGTGTTTTCAACAATGCTGAAGCAACTAGGTCTCAGTTTAGGACTAACTATCCTCAATGCTCACATTATACTATGCAAAAATATTAGCTTAAAATGGATCACAGATACAAACATAAAACGAACTCATCAAATTTAAAAGCATCTACTCTTAGAAAGATACCATTATGAAAATGAAAATGCAAGCCACAATCTAGGAGGAAATATCTGTAATTTGCATATCTGACAAAGCACAGGTATCCTGAACATATAAAGAAATTTTATAACTCATAGTAAAATAAAATATTTAAAAAGGTAATATTTTGAATAAATATTTCATAAAGATATATGAGTATCCAAACAAGCATATGAAAAGGTGCTGAACATAGCTAATCATTGAAGCAATACAAATTGAAACTACAATATGATACCATTACACATCTTATAAAATAGGCAAAATGTAAAAGACAGACAATACCAAGTGCTGACAAGGAAGTAGAGCAATAAAAATCTCAAATATTTCTGGTAAAAGTGTTAAGTGACATAACAATTTTAGAGAACTGATGGCAATTTCTTATAGGGTCAAACATCACCTACCAAAAAAAAAAAAAAAAAATCACCTACCATGTTACCCGATAACGAATAAAACATAGATGTCTAAAAAAGATTTTAAATGGAAGCTTAAAAGCTTTATCGAAAATAACACTTGAAACAATGCAACTGCTCACCAACTACTGAATGAACAAATAAATAATGGTATATGCACACAATGGAAGACTATTCACAAATGGGAAGAGTCAGATTACAGACATACACAACATGGATGAGTCTCACAAATATTATGCTCTCAAAAGAACCCGACACAAAAGTGTGCATATTGGGTGACCCTAGTCACATGAAATTCTAGAATAGGCAAAATTAATCTATAGTGGCAGAATGCAGGTGAGTGATTGCCTGGGGTAGGGTGGTTAGGGAGGAAATAACTACAAAGGGATAGGAGGTAACGTCTTTTGATAATGAAAATGTTTTATCTCTTGATTGATTTTGTGTTTGCATAGCTACATGTCTGTCAAAACTCATGTACACTAAATATAAGTGCAATTTATTGCATAGAGATTATTTCTCAATAAAGTGTACTTAGAAAAACAAATAGTACCTTGAATAAAGTAGATACAAAACATCTCTGAGACTTGTTTTCTCCGTCAGACCTGAAAAAAACATGTCATGGTTGAAAATTGCCTATTAGTCCCCGGTTAGAGAACTTTTTGTTATAATTGTTTTATCATCCGTTTGCCAGAGTCTAAAATGTTTTTATGCCCCACCTTTAAGGCAAATCAACAAAAATGGTGAGTACATGTTGACCCTTGTTGATGTCAGTGTTTGTTTCTGCAGATTGCTTTAGGAGGGACAGAAAGAGAGCCTGAGAATAAAAGGCCATGGACTCCAAAGAAAATACTGATGATTCTATAGTTACAGGAATATATAACCACCAGAACTGGTTTTAAATGGGTCTGATCCACCAGTGATGGTTATAATGCAATGGTAACACCACAATTGATTTTTAAATTTGTCTACTTGGTTGGTGACCATTCACCTCAGTGAATATCCCTCTATAACCAAGAAAGATCAGGTCTCAGAATGCCATCACCCTCCTTTTGCTTCCATTAGCAACACCAAACATGCTTCTATGATTGACGTCAACCCACTTGTGCCTCTGTAACCAGCACAACACAAAACAAAAACCTTCTCAAAACTTTCAAGCTGTTTCTTTACAAAATTATGCCTAACCATCAGAGTTCTTTCTGTGTTTGCTGCAGTTTGGGCCTTTGTATGGCAGATATTGAGCAAGACATTGAATCTTATCCTTTAGCAGCTCCCAGATTCTATTTTACAGATGAAGAAAATGAGGCATAAAGAAATTAAAGAAAAATTTTTAAATAAATTGATCAATAAAGAAAAATGTTTTTAATATAACTAATGATTATATAACTAATATAATCCAGTGGGAACTAAATACCACTCTACTGAGAGGAGATTGGAAAGAAAAGAGTATGTCTACTCTTTCTCTTCTATTTTTTTTTTTCATTTTATTTTATTTTTTTTTCAGTGTTCCAAAATTCATTGTTTATGCACCACACCCAGTACTCCATGCAATATGTGCCCTCCACCATCAGGCTCACCCAACCCTCCATCCTCCTCCTCTCCAATACTCTCAGTTTGTTTCTCAGAGTCCACAGTCTCTCATGGTTTCTCTCCCTCTCCGATTTCCCCCGACTCCCTTCTCCTCTCCATCTCCCAATGTCCTCTGTGTTATTCCTTATGCTCCACAAGTAAGTGAAACCATAGGATAATTGACACTCTCTGCTTCACTTATTTCACTCAGCACAATCTCTTCTGGTACCATCCGTGTTGATAGAAAGGTTGGGTATTCATCCTTTCTGATAAAGGCATAATACTCCATTGTATATATGGACCATATCTTCTTTATCCATTTGTCCTTTGAAGGGCACCTTGGTTCTTTCCACAGTTTGGCAACTGTGGCCATTGCCACTATGAACATTGGGGTACAGATGGCTCTTCTTTTCACTACATCTGTATCTTTGGGGTAAATACCCAGTGGTACAATTGCAGGGTCATAGGGTAGCTCTATTTTTAATTTCTTAAGGAATCTCCACACTGTTTTCCAAGTGGCTGCACCAACTTGCATTCCCACCAACAATGTAAGAGTGTTCCCTTTTCTACACATCCTTTCCAACACTTGTTTATTGTCTTGTTGATTTTGGCCATTCTAACTAGTGTAAGGTGGTATCTCAATGTGGTTGTTTGGTTTGAATCTCCCTGATGGCTAATGATAATGAATATTTTTTCATGTGTCTGTTAGCCATTTGTATGTCTTCTTTGGAGACGTGTCTGTTCATGTCTTCTGCCCATTTTTTGATGTGATTATCTGTTTTGTGTGTGTTGAGTTTGAGTTCTTTGTAGATCTTGGATATCAGCCCTTTTTCTGTAGTGTCATTTCCGAATATCTTCTCCCATTCCGTGGGTTGCCTCTTTGTTTTGTTGACAGTTTCCTTTGCTGTGCAGAAACTTTTGATCTTGATGAAGTCCCAAAAGTTCATTTTCCCTTTTGTTTGCTTTGCCTTTGGAGACATATCTTGAAAGAAGTTGCTGTGGCTGATTTCAAAGAGGCTACTGCCTATGTCGTCCTATAGGATTTTGATAGATTCCTGCCTCACATTTCGAGTTTATCTTTGTATAGTGTAAGAGAATGGTCTAGTTTCCTTCTTCTATACATAGCTGTCCAATTTTCCGTGCAACATTATTGAAGAGACTGTCTTTTTTCCACTGTATATTTTTTCCTACTTTGTTGAAGATTATTTGACCATAGAGTTGAGTATCCATATCTGGGTTCGCTACTCTGTTCCACGGGTCTATGTGTTTTTTTGTGACAGTACCATGCTCTCCTGGTGATAACAGCTTTATAGTAAAGCTTGAAATCAGACAATGTGATGTCCCCAGTTTTGTTTTTCTTTTTCAACATTTCCTTAGCAATTCGGGGTCTCTTCAGGTTCCATACAAATTTTATGATTGTTTGTTCCAGCTCTTTGAAAAATGCCAAAGGAATTTTGATCAGGATGGCATTGAAATTCTAGATTGCTCTAGGCAGTATAGACATTTTAACAATGTTTATTCTTCCAATCCATAAGCATGGAATGCTCTTCCATCTTTTTGTGTCTTCTTCAATACTCCTTCTCTTCTAGCAGTCACATATGCACACCTGCACACATGTGCTCATATGTAATGGACAAAAAAATGTTAAAAATAATAGACACTACATAAATTAGTCCCAAGTTTACTCAATTTTTTTTTTTATTTAGGCATAGAGAATTATTCAAAGAAGACTAATATGCTTCCTTGTACCAAGGGGATCACAGTTTTGTGAAGAAGACATGAAGGTAAGAAGTAATACAGGGATGCCTGGGTGACTCAGTCTGTTAAGCATCTGCCTTCTGCTCAGGTCATGATCCTGCGGTCCTGGGATAGAGCCCCACATTGGGCTTCCTGCTCAGCACTTGTGTTCTCTCTTTTGCTATCTCTCTGTCAAATAAACAAATAAAATCTTAAAAAAAAAATAGAAAGGTAATATGGTAAATAGAAACCGAGTAAACCAGACTGATTCTAGATTCCTTGCTTATTAGCAATCCTCTCAGAGTGTCAATTTTCTTACCCTTAATATGCAAACAATAAAACACTTTGAAAGAGTATAGGGGAGTTTGAAGATTCATTAATAAAATAATTAAAAATCACAGTGACAGAAACAAAACTAGTTAGGTACTTCAGTACAGCCATCATATAGATGAGAAAACAGGAGCACAGAAAGATACAGTACCTCACCCAAAATCACAAAACTATCTTGTAGGAGGCCTAGGAATTAAACCTGAGTAGAATGCTTACACTCTAATCCATCATAGGATAACTTTAAGGTACTTTAAGGTATATGACTACTTTACATACATTTCAGAACTATCTATGTCAGTTAAGTTTCTCAGAGGCCAATGAGAGCATTTAGAAAGCTAGCGTATTCAAAAATTTAACAAATCCTTAATCTTTGCAGTATGATTAAATATTTAATTGTGTGTGGTAGGTACAAAACACAGTATAGAAATTCACGTGTGCAGAAAATAAAATTTTGTTTTTCTATTACCTAGTTTATTTTCTAGAGCAAACTTCCAAGTAGCCAGATCATGAAAATTTAATATTCATTAAGTATCCATATCACTGGGGTACGGGTGGGTGGGAGTTTCTGGGCATCTGGCCCTGGTGTTACTTTGTATACATGCCGCTATCCCCTGGGATTGGCAGAAAAATCCATAATTCATTTTCCATCGATTTCTGTCCAAATAGGTCACTTCTAAGTCATTGGTCCCTCCCATTCGAAGGGTCTGTTCATGCATCCTCTCTGGAGGAGACCTCGAATGTCTTTCCAGGTATGTAGGATCATTCTGCTGCTCCTCATCTCACAAGTCTGAGAGACTTAGGGGATGAGAGGCTACCTATGATCTCTCATAATGTCCTTGCTCCTCTTAGTTTCTGGGGATGTTTCTGTTTCTGAGGTACTAACCTAGGGTGTGAACAAAGTGTGTATTGTCATCAGTTGAACAGAGATGTTTATCCAATTAAATTCATTTTATCTTTTTCCTGGACCAATATTCCACCCTCCCTTGCTGAGAGATATGACCAGGTAACTGAGTTTTAACCAATGGGATACAAGAGCAGAGATAATATGGGGCCACTTCCAGCCTACTCTCCAAACCTTCCACAAAGGATTTTCTATGTTCTTTCTCCTTTCATTGTCATGACACAGACAGACAAGGCCATAGAAGCTGCAGAGATACAAGCTGTATAGCTTGGAAAAGGCCTTGCTTCCTAAATGAGAGTCAGAATCTGGAACACCCATTAGGACAGCTATTGATCAAGAAACGACTTCTGTTGGATATGCCTTGGTAGCTCAGTCTGTTAAAGTCAGACTCTTGATCTCAGCTCAAGTCATGATCTCAAGGACATGAGATCCAGCATTGTGTCAGCCTCCATGCTCAGCAGAGAGTCTGCTTGTCTCCCTCTCCCTCTGCCCAAGCTCTCTCTCAAATATATAAATAAATCTTAAAAAGAAGAAATATTATGTTTTTGTCTACCCATTATTATATTAATTCTAGATTACTAGATTAAGTCTGTCCTTTACCATAGGCTAGTGTATCCTAACTGATACACAGACCCATCTGATTAACAGTTGGTTTTATTCTGTAATGCTGATGTCTCCATGAGGTGTTGAGAAACAGAATAAACATATCAGTTGTACTCCAATCCCTCAAACTCATCTGGAATGTCTAAATGAACCCCTGAGTTTGTCCAAGAACCCTTTTTATTTCAATGGGCAGTAGAAAGTTTTGTGTTACTCATCAAATACAACTTTAAAAAGATCATGTTGAAGAGATTAAAAGATCATTAATTGATTAAATACTTTGGAAACCAGTAAGGAAATAAATAATGCTCTAGCTGATGGAGAGAAGAATATAAAAACAGCAAAGGTGAGAGAACCCCTATTCATATGTAGAAATATTAATCCATGACATTTTCAGTCTTCTGTGAAATAAATCACACACCTAAAAACTGCATTATCTCTTAGAGTCTTGGTGATAAGCTTGAGTTCTACCCAGAATTTGGGAAGCTGTGTTACTTGAAAATTATTATTTTTTGATAGTGAGAAATTTGGTCATTGAACACATGTTTACTGAATACCTAGTATATACACTTCTAGGTATTGAAATCTTCGGAGGTACAAATACTTGTAGTGAAAAACCAACAATATTTTGTTTCAAAATACAAGTAGCCCATGAAGATACCCTCCCTCCTTTAAGCACGACCCACTCTGAATTGGTGGAGTAAGACAGAGACCATAGCAAGTTTTTGTAATTCTGCACTGATGTTTTCCTTAAGTTCACTTAATGTGTACCTGGAAATTTCTAGGTATGCTGATATGTGACAATATGAGTATATTATTTTTACTTGCATTGCTTCTAGAAAACAGAAGCAATGCAAGTCCAGTTCTTGACTTGTGACATATTTTCTTTTCTCTCCATCCTCTTCAAAAATACTCACAAGGTTTTGTGGTACAGGACTCAGATATCTAAGAAAACTGCCAACTGCCTCACTTTCTCTTAAGGCCTGCCTCACTCCTTAAACTGGAATAAAGCAGCACACATTCAAACTGTATACTTGACACATGCTTGGACAAACCCTAGTTTGCTGGTTAAATATGCACAGCAAATTTCAACACTGTTCCCAGGTGATATGTTGGGTGTTAAGTTTCCTAAAATAACTGTTTTACTGGTTTATCAGTCATAAATCTATCTTGGTATTCAACATCAATCCATACTGTGCAAATTCTCACCCCAGCTGGCTCAGCTAAAAGAGTGAGATAGGATTCTCATGTGATAAATATGAAAATTGTGACTTCAATGATGGAACACTGGAAAACTGAAGGACAGGGGATTTTTAGGTTTCTGGGGAACTTCCTTCTTCCAAAACCAACTTGATTTGCATTGTTTGGGATATTTTGAGGTTATGAGCTATGGGTTAAAATAAAAGCTCAGGGCTCACAAGTCTGGTAAAACCATGAGGTCCTCTTTTAAATGGAATTTCTGGCAACACCAAGATTTGTATTGCTTTTACCTAGAATGGTAATGAATGAAGTCAAGTTTGCAAATGGGTAGGAAAACAAACAAGCAAACAAATAACACTTGTTTATCACATAACCAAGCAGGCAGGCAATGACCCTGGTGCCAGGTCTGCCCAGCACTTAAGCAAGAATCCTGGAGAAAGTTTCAGTGAGCCATTACTATTGCTTTAGCCAGTTTCTACCCAAAGATTTGGACATTTCCCTCCCATTGTCCCCAGGGAGGGCCCATTCCATCCCATTGTCCCCAGGGGGTAACTGCATATTTGTGGACAATATGGCCACAGTTGAGAAATACCATATGAGAACACATAGGTTACAAAGTCCAATGTGATTTCCAATGAATTTCACCACATTCAGTCAATTAATCCTTGCCTCTCGTCTCACTTTTTTTTTGGGGGGAGGGCTTTTTAAATGATTTCTGTTCCATCCTACTCCCGTGTGGCTCAAGTTTCCTTTCTTTTTCTTTAATGCTGTTACAACTAATCACTGAAAAATTCATTCTCAATTTGGAAAGATGGGTTAGAGGCACTTTTCCCAATTTCTCCCACTAAGTACAGCTAGATATCCTAGACACTATATATAATAAACAAAAGAAGCCTCTGAAAGGTGGGAGGGGGAGACAAACTGGCTAAGGACTGTAGACCATAGGATACCCAAGGATATAGATTGTAGACCCGTACTATCACGGTGAGATCCTTGGGTATTCTTTCTGCTTCATATGTCCCAGACTTGTAACTGAAAAAGTCAACAAGCAGGAAATGCTAATGGGCACAGACAACTAAGTCAGAAAGTCTACTTTCCTCTGCCCAAAGGACCAGGAAAGGGGCATCTTAGATAATCGCAGCTCAACACCAAACAAATGCCACAGAAAAAAACTGTCACCTGCATACCAACCCTGCCCCTCTGGGTCAACACAGGCTGAGTGGAAGATTTAGATTTCCACCCTGACCCTGTTTCTGTGATATTAGAGAAGACTAAGTGAGGAGGTGCGAAATCCATCCCCTTCAAGTATTAATGAGTTCCACCCTGCTCTGAAGGTGTCAGTAAATTCTGTCTACCCACACTGTGGTAATAAAGTACCCCCTCCCTCCATGCTTCAGTGGTGTCAGATGAGGACTAGTGGAGAGAACCTAAGAACCCTAAGCCCTGATCAGGGGTAATGAAGCCACCTCTATTCTTGCTTAACATGTCCATGGAGTCCACATAGGAAACAATAAGCAGGCATTCTATATCAGCTAAGGTTTAGTGGAAAATCTGAATTTCCACCCTAACCCAGAAGTACTGAAGTAACCTTCAACTACCTACCACCTGCATACAACTAGGGTGTCAATAGAGGCCCTGTGCGAGACCTGGATTTCTACCTTCTCCCAGCATTAATAAAGAAAGACTCATATCCCTTACCAGTGTTAGAGAAAGCTAAACCCTAAAGATACAAATGTAGTGATCTGAAGGGGCACGTGCAGCCAAATGTTTATAGCAGCAATGTCCACAATAGCCAAACTATAGAAAGAATCCAGATGTCCATCAAGAGACGAATGGATAAAGATGCTATGATATATATATACAATGGAATACTATGCAGCCATCAAAAGAAATGCAATCTTGCCATTTGCAATGATCTCCTTGATATGAGGAATTTGAGAGGCAGTAGGGGTGTTTGAAAGATAGGGAAGAACAAAATGAAACAAGATGGGATTGGGAGGGAGACAAACCATAAAAGACTCTTAATATCACACAAAAAACTGAGGGTTGCTGCGGGAAGGGCGGTATGGAGAGGGTGGTTTGGGTTATAGACATTGGGGAGTATATGTGTTATGGTGAGTACTGTGAAATGTGTAAGCCTGATGATTCACAGACCTGTACCCCTGGGGCAAATAATACATTATATGTTAATAAAAATAACCAATTTAAAAAAGAAAAAAAAAAAGAATTAGGGTAATAAAGTAACCGTGCTTTCCTTCATCTAAAAAAATTATCATCATTGTCAACTGAGTTATGTGGATTGAGGTTCATTGTCCATAAGCACTTACTTCCATAATCTCCTTCATCATCCCTCCCAATGTTGCTTTTAAATCCCATAATCACTTCCAAGTGACTAGTTGCTTTTAAATTAGAATTCTTCAAATATAGTCAAACACAATCATGAATAGTATTTTTTTTTGAGAATGGAACCTAGTGAAGATGTATTAGTCAGGGCTCTTCAGAGAAACAGAATCAATAGGATCTATCTAGTGATCATCTAACTATCAATCATCTATCTATGGATCATCTATCTATCGATTATCTAGCTATCTAATCTATCATATATCCATCTATCTTTATCTTTATAGCTACATATCCATAACTATTTCTATATGTTGAGAGATATAAAAGAAAGAGATTGATTTATTATGAAGAAATAACTCACACAGTTATGCAGACTGAGAAGTCCCACTATCTACTGTCTGCAGGCTGGAGACCCCAGAAAGCTGATGATGTAGTCCAGTCAGAACACAAAGGCTTGAGAACCAGGGCAATCTGTGGTGTAAATCTTAAATCAGAGGGCAGGAGAAAACTGATGTCTCAGTCAGCAGTCAGGTGAAAGGGCAAATTCTCCCTTCTTCCACCTATTTTGTCCTATTAATGGATTGGATGATGCACATCCATGTGGGGGAAGGCAATCAATTCTACTGAGTCTATCAATTCAAATGCTAATGTTATCTGGAACCACTTTCACAGACACATCCAGAAATAATGTTAAGCCAAATATCCAGGCATGTTCCTATCAAGATGATACACAACACAAAAGACAAGTAGGCCATCAAACTTTAAGTTAAATGGCCAACTTTGTATTGCACTGAAGTACTTTCCTTCCTTAAAGAGTTTTCTGTACCTAGTTCTTTGGAAAAAAAAATCCCAAATTATTTCACTGAATTTGATAGTCTTTAAGATAACAATTTCACTATAAATAGTATTCCTTCCCTCTCTCCTTTTACAGTCAAATTTTATTGAGTCTTTATTTATGAGATAATGTCATGATTCAGAAGCAATACAAGGTTTTTTATAGATTATTTTTCCCTCCAAGATAAGACTATAAAAGTTCTCATAAACCTCTCCACTCTTAAAAGCAAGAGTTGGCAGACGCTGCTAGGGTTTCAAAACCATTGGATAGCTTCAGTTGCATGGTCATTTGTCTTAACATGATATCTTTCACCTGGATTTTAATCTCAAGAGAAAAAAAAAATTGTGGATCACTTAATTTTTCACTTAAACAAATATAAAAAGATAAAATTATCATTCTCTGTTTTTATCAGTTTTATTTGGAGTTTTATAAATCTCAGGGAGGGTCCTGTAAGTGAAAAAGAAGGAGAATATTCCACCTGAATAGAAAGCCAAAGGAAGGAAGGAAGGAAGGAAGGGAGGGAGGGAGGGGGGGAGGGAGGAAGGGAAGGAGGAACAGAGGGAGGGAGGAAATTAGTTCTTTTCTCATGTTGCAGCTCTAACATATTACCATATGTGTAAGGAATTGTCTCTTGTCTTATAAAACAAATAAGACCATCTGACCGAACCAACTAACTGTGAATAAAGTTCTCGAAAGCTGCCCAAAACACAGAAAATGGAACTTTTCTACCCGGGACTCTGTTGTTATTATAGTTTTTTCTGGTAGAATACACTGATTATAATTCTTTCCAAATTAGCAAACCACAAAAATGTAGGAAGCAGAAAATTACTCGCAAGCAAAATGAAACCAGTTTTTACAGTGATTAAAAGATGAGGAGTTTGGGGGGGATTAATTTAAAGAGGGAGAAGCTATAGTACTTAATTAGATAACAACACTGTTATAGAAACTTTACAGAAACCGGCATGTGCTAAGCAGCCCATGCTCAACTTTCTGGTATCTGAAACATTCCCTCTTCTAGCGATACAGTTTAGATGGAAATATGAGATACAAACACTTTAACTTTCCCCCATGCTGTATTTCCTTTCTGCTTAAATTATAAACGATTGTGCACAATTGGGAAACATGGTAGAGATGGTTAAATCTTCATGAATTAACTTTGAGATAAGGTTAGTCCTTATGTTGTTGGGTAAACCCTGGAAAACAGCACAAAAGTGAAGAACTTATAAAACGTTCTTTCTGATTTTTAGGATGCAGTCATATTTCTGTGTAAATCTTGGGAAGTAGCAAACCACTGCCCGTCAAGTTCTCTGGTTCTGTAGTCTCCTCAAAAGAATCCCGGATAATGAGGATTCGGAACATTACAAGGGTAGGATGAAAGGCCAGGATTTCCAGAGAAAGGCCTGGGAGGCGGGATATGGAAGTCATCTGATGTTGTAGCAATGTTCAGAACCCTCGGGCAGGAGCTAGTTTTCCTACAGATGATACCTAGAATCCATTACTTTATAGTAAATTCCAAGAGTCTCAGAGAGTCAAGAAGAGTAAATTGTTAATTGGCCCACCTGTTGAGCACTGCTGTGTCACTTCAAGAGCTTGTAAGGATCATTTCTGAGAGGAGAACTGGAACAATTTTATGGGAGTTAAATGACATTAGAGAAAGCAAAGTCGAAACAGAAATTCTTATGGAACAGCTTTTACATACTGCTTTTACAGTTTACAACGTGTTGTACAAGCAACCTCAGCCGATGGCCCATTTCTTCCCATCAGTCCTGTTGGAAGGGATACAATTCCATGTCCGGATGGATCAGCAGTACATAAAAATCAGCTTGGCCTTTACCACGTAAATACAATCTGAACTCAATTTTTAAGAAACCACAGATTTTCCCCTTAGGGAATGGACTGTTTGTGGGCAGGCTGTCTCTTTCATAAGAAAATTCTTCTCCAACGGAGCATTTTCACAGACTAAAACGAAGAATTCCAGTATTTTCACTGCATAAATGTACCTAATTATTTCAAGGGAATATTCTAAAACCTAAACAGGAATTATATTTTGCAGTTTAAATACCTATATGAAGCTCTATATAAAATTCTACTCAAATACTGATTTCCCTGACCGGATAAACCAATGGATTCCAAGTTTTAAAAATATCCTTTGCTTTCACTTAGGAAAAAGAAAGCAATCTCACTTATCCTGTGCCGGTTATCAATGGATCACCTCTCATTTCCAAATCCACCCTCTGTTGCCCTAATTGTGATATGGAAGATGGACCCTGTAAACATTTCCCTTTTCTCAGGTGACACAATGTTAAATGTTATCAGCAGACGGCCAGAAAGAACACTGCAGGAAAAACAAGGCTTCCTTCCAGTGTATTTTTTCTCTGTTTGCTCCTGTGGTACACCATATCCAGCAGGGCACAAGACACCCAGGGGTGTCCCCTCCCCACCAGTGAGTTCTGCTGAACGACACTTCCCCATGGATAACTTCCTCGGCCGTTTCAGAGGACCGCTTCCCCCCAAATTCCATGAAGTAATACTTCCCTATTGATAGTTTTCCAAGCACCTGGAAGGCAGCTTTCTGGCAATTTCTGCTGGCATTTTACCTCAGAGAACCTCACCATCAAATGGGTCACAGCCATACCCATAACCACTCCATTGGCGGGGCGGGGGCGGGGGCGGGGGAGTGTCTCTTTCAGATTTGTTCCTTTGTGCTTTGCCTCTCAGGCTTAGAAGTAATGGTTTTTCTCTGTATCTATTCTTCTGTTATTCTTTAGTTTTTTCTGTGGTAAGTAATCTGGATTGGTTATAGTTATTAATTCTTCATATTAAACTTTCCTTGTTAAATTTATGTAATTCCTCTCTCCTTACTGGACTCTGAATGGTGACCCAGTTTTTAATTCAATAGTACCTGCCAATATAAGCATGAAATTGTTTCCAAAAAAGCCATGGTATAATAACATAGAAAATCTAAAACACTATCTTAAATAAATATGATCCCACAGTTATTCTTTAAATAGACATTATTTTTAAGGCATCCACTTACTGCCAACATAAATATACCATTTAATAGAATAAATATTATCAAACTAATTTGTTGATCTCTGCTGTTTCAAAGAAAATTTCATTTAGCGGAAATGCTGCTGAAATATCTACACAGGTATTGATCAGTTAAAAGGCCAAAAGAAATAAGATTTACTCTATACTTTTTAAAAAGAAGTTGATTTGCTTCCATGTTAGATTTTGTAACTTAAAATACTTCTGAACCTGCCAGAATAGAAGGCTGCCAATGCTATCAGTAATGGACACATCTTAAAGTACCCAGAACAAAGGAATTGGAATAATATTTAGAGATATTAAGGACAACTTTTTGGGGTACCTGGGTGGCTTAGTTGGTAAAGTGTCTGCCTTCGGCTCAGGTCATGATACCCATGTCAGCTCCCTGCTCAGAGGGAAGCCTGCTTCTCCCTTCCCCACTCCCCCTGCTTGTGTTCCTTTTCTCACTCTCTCTTTCTATCTCAAATAAGTAAAATCTTTAAAGAAAAGGACAACTTTTGCCAAATAAATATGTAGGTTAACCTTTATTTTCATAATTTTCCCATTAAAACGTATACTCTCTCCCTCTCCTCCAGGTGCAGGATACCGTCAAGATGTCAGAATTTAGTTTTGTAACTTCTAGTAGATTTCAGGTTATTTAGTTACAAGCAACAGAAACTTACGTTGTCCAACTTAAGCAAGTATAAAATTGACTTAAATGTTTTTGGGCATCTTACAATATTAGCAGGAAGTTGGGGTCTGGAAAGGCTTGGACCAAGAGCTTCTCTGGATCTCCAGGCAGCACACATACTTGATCATCCTGTCAAGGATGAGCTCCGAACCGAACCCTCTTCTGTCCTTAACTCTCTATCCATTCCTTGCCTCTTCCAGCTGTTGGCCGTTGCTGTTATTCCTTTGCTGTGGTCCCATCACTCCATTCTCTGCATCCATCTTTACATGGTCTTCTCCTTGTCTGTCTTCTCTTCTCCTGTCTCGATTTCCTTCCCCCTCTCTCATGAGGACACTTGTGATTGTATCTAAGATTTCTTCACATAATCCAGAATCATCTCCGATGTCAAGATCCTTAATTTAAGCACATACGCAAAGATTCTTTTCCTTTATAAGATAGCACTGGTATGTTCTAGGGATTATGACCTGGTATCTGTGGGTGGCCATTATTTAGCCTACAACACTGAGCGTCACTTAAAGAGCTTTGACTTTTGTCTAATAATGTATGAGCTGAATGACTTTCGGCTATTTTCCTTGGAGAGAAGATAAATGTGTTCTATACCCAGAAAGAAAAAGATGGATTATGAAGCAGCTGACCGATTAGCATCTAGATGTCATCTTGTGACTAGTGTTTGTTCAATGAAAAATGAGTGGAAATGATTGACATATGTCATTCTGGGCCAAAGATACTAAAAAGCTAGTGTGCCTCCACAACTGTCTCTTTTCTTTTCTGCTGGCTGGATTAAGATGGTGAAGAGTGAATCCTTGAGACACAAAAAGAAAGAACTGAGTGTCTCAATTATTATGTAAAAGAAAAATATCTGCTGGTATCTCCAAAACAGGGAAAATACAAAGAAATATACACCTGGACTATGGACTCTGAAAAACAATCTGAGGGTTTTGAAGGGGCGAGTGGGTGGGAGGTCGGGGTAACAGGTGGTGGGTATTATAGAAGGCACCGATTGCATGGAGCACTGGGTGTGGTGCAAAAATAATGAATACTGTTATGCTGAAAATAAAAAATAAATTAAAAAAAAAGAAATATACACCTGGAAATATTGTAGTGAAAATGCAAACACCAAACAAATAAAGAAGATCTTAAAAATGTCAGAGAGAAAAGGCAGACCACCTACCAAGGCATGATAGATTGGGTCATGATAGACAGATTAATGATGGAATTTTCAACATTAACAAGGGAAGCCAGAAGACAGTAGAAAGACCAAATGTGACGGGAAAATGCATATCAACCAAGAATTGTGTATCTAGCCAAACTCTATCACTAGAACAAAGGTGAAGTAAAGACATTTTAGAAATCAGAATCTTTGAATGTTTATCACCTTAATGAGAGGAACATCAGATGTACTTCAATAAGAAGAAATTGATTAGAGGATGACATTGGAACATAAGAAATTTGAACAATACAATGATTAATTTGTCTATACATATAAAATAACTTGCTTATATAAACTATTAATGATAATATCTAATTTTGAAAGTTAAAAGAAAAGAATACAGCTAAACTACTAGGTAGCCAAAGCACAGGAGTGTAGGAGTGTAGCCTTAAATACAAGGCTATTGTATTTAAACCATTCTGCTAATTTAATTTGTACACACAAATTTAGGTTCTACCACAGGTTACAGAGATCTGGCTGAGGATGCCAGTTAAAAGAAATAACCAAGGAAACTACTTACTGTTATAAAATGCATTTATTTTCTTTCAACAAACTAATTAAGCAGTCAATCTATTAAACAATAAGCCATGACAGCTGATAGGCTGGGAAGATATGTACTACTTCATGTTTACTATTTGACCAGGCATTTTATTTCCTTTGGCTATTGTTTATTTCCAGTTGATCCTTTGTTCACAAGTATTCTCTACCCAAGCAGAAGTAGGTGGTCATAATAACCTCCCATAACTGTCTTCAGCAAGATCAGTGCATTCTGGAGACAGGCAGGGAGTCCAACATTGTTCTTGTCTGTTGGGTGTCAGGCTAAGCACTTTACGCTAACTAGGGACTTGGGCATATTTGATATGCCCTTACATGTACTTGTTCAAATTAACATTAATCTTATCAGTGCCTTTATATTCAGAGTAAATTAGATGTACACACAGATGTTACTTTTTTTTTTAGGTTTCCATTTTTTAAAATAATTTATTTTATTTTATTTTCAGGGTTCCAAAATTCATTGTTTAAGCAACACACCCAGTGCTCCATGCAACTTTTTACAAATTTTCTATCAGGTATTTGTCAGTATCAATTTTTTTTTTCAGAATTCCAGAGATTAATCAATCAGAAGGTTTCCATTAATGGTGGAGTAATGTTCTATCAGAGGACATACCTCACAAGAAGCACCTATAAAGCTTGACTGATACAGAAAGGCAACGGAGAGTGAACTGAAGCAGACAGAACTGGATGTGTAATATACCCTCAAGGGAAGGAGTAGAGCAATTAGAAGGAGGTACCTTTAGCCTAAAGTTAATTTGCAGTTTTTGAGGCTCTCCAGTGCTAGCGGGGGGGGGGGGGCACATGTAAAAAAAATCACACTGAATTTCTGGCTGAGAGGAGCCAGAAAACTGATACCAGGAATATATCACCGAAGTAAGAAAAGACTATGCGAAGGAAAGAGACAGCAAAAGAACATAAAATCTGTGTCTCTAACTTCTGAACAAACTCAAAATGGCCCTCTTCTTTAAATGTATGCTGCTGCACAAATTCTAGCCATCTCAGCCTCTGTGCTTCTAATTTCTGCCTTCTCAATATACCAAAACCATCATACTCTGCTTGATTTTCTTTTGTGAGAGATTAAAGTCTTCTTACATCTTTCCTGGCCTGGACACACCATAGTCTTGCCAAAGTGCCTGACCTTCTACATCCCCAGGACTATGTCAGAGCTTTTTAAAACCCCATATAAACATCTTATTCTCCAAATTTTCCTTTTGTGTTTCTGCGCCAGCCTCTTGTTTGTCCCAGCTGGTATCACCACCTCAGTCAGCTACCTGGATGTTAAATAATTGCCGCTGATTGTTTTTCACAAAGGCTCTAGGCATAGGACCTTTCCCAATGAGCACATTCTGAGTCAGTCCAACTAAAGATAAGTCCTTTGAAGTGGACTTTGTGGGTAGCTGCCAGACAGATGAAGTAGTAACAATTATTGGGAGATGAAGGTTTTAAAGAATACCAAACTCATTCTGTCCCCTTCAGTGCTCCTTGGCTTTCAAGGCTAGTATGGAGCAAGAGGAGGGGAATGAGAATAGGGCAGGCAGGTTAAAATGTCACAGAACTCATTCTTCTTAGCTCAACTGTTATTTTTTAAGAATATACATTCCTCAGATTGTTACAATTTTCTGATTAGCTTCCCAAGTGCTAAAAAAGTTGGTTTTGATTATTTTCTGTAATGTTCTCACAGTTTTTTCTGGAGGAATATATTTTCAGAGGTTTTTATTCTGCCATTCCAGAAGTGTTTTTTATCCCACATATTTACTTTTTATTTTGCTTTTCATTCTTTCTTACATTTCTAATGGGCATCTGAAATTTTCTATTTTGCCAATGAATTCCTTTCTTGAACTTATTTATAACACTTATTTTTAAAAACCTTGCACAATCTTTGCATGATCTGGTTCTCCCACAGGTCTTTTTCTAATGACTTTTTGTCATCCTTTAAATCCAAGATCATGTCTTCTTTCCTGCTACTTTTTGTTGTACTTATTTGCTATGTCTGATTCAGCTTGCTTGATATTATATGCAAAGTTTGAAGAGATCGTATTGGGCTCTGAATAATGTATTATTTTAAAAGAATTTATTTATTTTTTTGACGGAGAGAGAGAGACAGCGAAAGAGGGAACATAAGCAGGGGAGTGAGAGAGGGAGGAGCAGGCTTCCTACCGAGCAGGGTGCCAGATAGGGGTCTCCATCTCAGGACCCCAGGATCATGACCTGAACCGAAGGCAGATGTTTAATCTGAGCTACCCAGGCCCTCCTGAATGATGTATCTTTTATTTGTAGCAGGCAACCCAGTTAGAGGTGCTAACAATTCACAGTAATCTCTTCATTGAAAAGACTCAAACATGAGCTTTAGTCCCTCTGAGAGCCTATTTCTGTTTACTCTTGTTCTTGGAGTAGAGCCTTTCAAAGTGCCAGCACAAGGTGTTTTCCAAGGTCTCTCCCTCTATATGGGTCCTGAACTTCAATCCTTCCCATCCTCTCAAGCTCCCTAAGTCAGCCGAAAGCACTGCTCAGCTACACCTCACAGGACCTGCCTCTTTAGGAATTGGTAAATGCATTGAAGAGAAAAGCAGCGCCTGCGGCTGGACTTACCCAACTTGATTCTTTCCTGGATTCAAGCCTGTATAAATCCTGTCTTCATTACTTAGGTGGTTCTCCAATGCCTTCACATGGCTATATATACTTTATTTTGTGCAGTTTTTTTTTTTTTTCTTTTCCAAGCAGGAATGACTGCTTTGAATCAACGGATTATATCATTCCCAGAAATAACTCCACTCAAAATTTTAGTTCTTGCCCTTAGGTTTCTGAATCAATTTGGGAGAGTTATTTTTGTTTGTTTTTGGTGTTATTTTGTTTTTACCTCAAGGAAGAGTCACTTTCCCCCAAGGTTTATGGAATCCAATGACAAGAATATTGGCCTATGCATGCCACTAGAGACCACTGTGTTTAGAATCAAATCTGCTGACCCAATCTTGGTGTGTGGTGCCCAGATTTGCATTCTACAAAGTTCCTCTTCCATTTTTAAGCAAAGCAAAGATTTGGGAACATTTGCACTAAAGGAAGAAACCAAAAAGATCACCCAAACATTGGCCGGTATATTCATTTGCTAGGTTGCTACAACAGAGTATGACAATTTGAGTGGGTTAAAAATGGAAATTTAATCTCTCCCATTTATGGAGATTACAAGCCCAAGAACAAGGTGTTGATAAGATTGGTTTCCTCTGAGGCTTCTCTGCTGGGCCCCATAAATGGCCATCTTCTCCCTGCGTCTTCCCATGATCTTCCAGCTCTACATGTCTGGGTATATATTTCTTCTTCTTTTAAGTTCACAGCCATACTGCATTAAGGCCCACTTTAAACACTGCATTTTCTAGTAATTACTCTTTAATAACCCTATCTACAAATGCAGCCCTATTCTTAGGTAATGTGAAGTTGCAACTTCAACATATGGATTTTAAGGAAACACAATTCAACTATAACACCTGGGGTAATGGATCTTGGCTTTCAAGGAGAAACACCATTATTTCTGTACACTGGTAGCCATTATAATGTACATTCAAATCCAGAGAGCTCCCATTGGAGCCTTCAGGAAATAGTTCTTTAAGCCACTAAACTCTGATAATGTCTAGAGACAACTTCACTAGGGAATGTCAATGGTCCTTATGGCTAAGTCCCTGAGACTGCCTTAATTTCTGCCCTTTTGAAGGCCTAAGTGTTTAACATTTTCTTCAAAGTAGTGAGATATCTCAGTATTTTTTGAGAACTATTTTTTTAACTTAAAATTATCTCATCTTAATTTTTCTAATTTCAGGAAAGTTAAAAATGCTCTAACTTCGTTAGCAAACTTTTAAAAATATAAGTAAAATACTTAGAACTTTTTCAAAATCATTTACATCATTTCATTAAAGACCAAACCCTATGGGGAGCATACATCTTCAGATTCCTGACCACTGAAGTATGACAAGCATTAAATTACCAAAATAATAGACCTCATGCTGTAGATACCTAATCTCTGGGGTGTAGGAATATTTCAAGAAGTTAATAATTTACATTTAAATAGTAGCACATTTATTTAACAAACATTTTCCAAACAACTGTGTATTTTTGCATAGTTTAAAATAGGCTTTGTGAGATTACCAAACAAACAAACAAATCCCACTAATCCATGGGCTCTGTCTTCAAAGGGTGTATAATCTAGCTGGGGAGACACTGAGAATATGAAATGTTACAGAGTATGTTGAGAGTCATTCTCACACAAGTCAGACTATCCTCTGTGTTATAACTATGATACATTAGCATGTGCTATATGGCCAAAGCAAATGTAAGCATTACAAAAGTGTAAGGTAGGAAAATTAAGACTGCATTCAATTCAGCTAGAAATAGCTGGATTTCCAGCAAGGTCAATCACTTATGATATAGATAGTTCAAAAGAGTAGCTAAAAGTAGAAAACATTTTGAGTGCAAAAATAAAGGTTATAATGGTTATAATGACAGGTCCTGCATTCCTGTTTGAATTCCAGAACAAGAACAGTTTCTTTTTCCGTAGTCCAAGATATGAGAGCAAAAAGAGAGATTCTGGGGGAAAGTCTCTGGAAACATTTTGGCCCTTTTACTCTTCTGATTGATTGCATAGTCTTACATAACTCCAGAGAATAAAAGAATAAAATGCTGTCACTCGGCACATGCTTTTTATAAAAATATCAATTGAAACATTTCACGAAGAATTATGGGGTTTTTAATAGTGCCACTTAAGAAGAAAGAGTAAAGAAGCTTTTAAAATGAGAGTACATATATTTGAGCAAGTATATTAGCATTTTTTCCCACTTTATTAAAAAAAAAATTCCCTAAATACAGTATTATGACACCACCTACTGGGAATTTAGAAGACAACAATCAAGTCATTGCAGTGTAACTATCCCTTCTTGAACTAGAAGGACTTCTAAATTATCAATAAAGTGATCAAAAGAATGCCCAATATACATGCACTAGTGAAGGCATAGAAAATTTTAACAAAATTGTTAGTAAATTTTCATGTAGGAGACCCTCTAGTTCAATCATTCTCCCTTGCTTTTTTGAGTACTATTAACCAGGAGGATCATACCTAGATGAACTAGTTTGGGTGAATGAAGCTGATTATAGACATTTATTAACCAGAACACACGTTTATTAGCCTGTAATGAGAGGTAATTGCTTACAAAATGAAGTTGGTTCTATTTTTGCATCAACATACTTGAGAAACGTAATCACATCTAATTGGGCAGACGTGTCAGTGACTCCATTTTTCTAGAAGCTCACACTGAGGCAGAGTTTGTGCGCAGAAAACAGAAGATAATCTGCGGAAGTGATGTGGGAAGCCAGGACTGGCTAACGAGAGAAGGACAAGACTTAGGATCAAAGCCTTTGCCAATCCAGCGGGGAACTTGGGAGCATGCATGGCCCTGGTCTGGGCCCAAATGGCAGGACCTTATTTATTCCACGCTTCTGTGGGACCCCAGGCTGGACATGCCTTTGGACGAAACAACCCTTTTCCCTGAGGCAGACCCTGATGCAGGAAGGCCTCCTACCCAGGGAATCTAGGCAGTGCCCATCTGTACCCACCTCAATGTGGGAAAAGGGAGATTTTCTTTTTTTTTCTTTTTTTTTTGAAAAGGGAGATTTTCTAAAGATATTTCAAGGCCACATTATTGGAAGCTTTCACAATCTGATAAATGTGATCCTGTCATGCTATTTCAACCCTTCTAC
Source organism: Neogale vison (assembly GCF_020171115.1). Lineage (NCBI taxonomy): Eukaryota > Metazoa > Chordata > Mammalia > Carnivora > Mustelidae > Neogale > Neogale vison. The sequence goes on from NC_058096.1 coordinate 27,432,720, forward strand.
TTTCTAAAAATCTTCCTTTCCTAAGGCTTAACTGCCGTAAAAACGGGGGCAAATTCTTTTCAAGCATCGACATCTGAAAGGGCTCTTTATGCCAATTTCTGCAAATGTTTATATTTACCTCTTGGTCATGGCTTATATAAAATCAACTTAAAAACCATGCTGCTGAGGGCCAACATTTTTCATTTTCTATTTTCAGTCTTTCTGGGGATAAGTTGCTGGCCACACAAAGGATCTGAGTTTGCTCCTGCTGCCAGATTCCTGCTGCCGCTATCAGCCTGGCACCACTTCAAAGGAAAAAGTTCTCATCTTGAGATTTTTCAGACCACGGATGCAGTGTCACTTCGAGCCTCCAACCGTATCCCCAGATAAGCAGCTTGTGGCTGTGAATGTCTCCCTCCATCCAGAGCAAAGGATGAAAAAGACAGGTTTCTTTACTGCCTTCCTTGGGGAAAGGGTTTTTCCTCTTCTTCCTGATGCTTTTTCTATTTCCTGGGCTTTGTGATCTTTCCCCAGCTTGCTGGCCTGAATTAAATTTTAGGGGTCCAAAGATCCAATTTTTGTGGAAAGAGGAGCTTTGAATTGAAAAATGTAAAATTATGTAGGGAAGTTAATACTTACTGGTATAGGAAAAGAAATAGCTAAAATTATAAAAATAGGACAAATACTAACAAAGATAATTAAATCCAGTCATCTCAATAATTTTTTTCTGACATTTTTGGCCACATCTCTTCACATGTTAATGATTTTGTAATATTTTCTACGGGGAGACTAGAAAAGTAATTTAGTCCTCCTTTTGGCATAGTTGGTCAGAAGGGATCCAGGCTTACGTGATTCCTGGCCATTGAAAGTATTCCTCACTTTCTTCGCAGCCTGAGGGATGCATTAAAACTGCTCTAGTATTTTATCCACTATTGTAAGTATCTTGTAAATGACAGTGCTTTCTAGCTGCTCAGTCCCTGATGAATTCTTGAAGATGTCCTATCATGCCTTCTGTCTCTGCCACTCCACTGAGATAACCCTTGTCGAGATAATGGACTCTTCTACCCCCATTTTACTCAGAAACACTTCTATAAGTGACCACTTCCTACTTGTAAAAAAAAAACCTCTTTTGTCTCAGACTAACAGACACAAGACTTTCCTACTTCATTTGATATTCTCTGTTTCTTGCCCTGGTTTTCCCTTGAGTGCAGGGCCTTTAATGCTCCTCAAAACTCAGCCCTGGACCCTCCTCTCTTTTCTCTACATCATCTTATTACATAACATGAAAGTTCCCTTCACTTTAACTGCTTTTCAGAGCTGATTCTCAAATTTACATCTCCAGGGAACAATTCTGCTCCAAGCTCCAACTGCAAACTGACATACATACAGAAAATGAAAACATCAGATCATAAGAAATAGGAATCAAGGTCTTTTCTAATCACACTTCTTTCCTCCCTCCTCAAAGTAGCCATTATCCTGACTTATATGGTAATCCTTTTCTAGATTTTTTATTTTAATTTTATCATTCATGAATAAATTCCTATATATTTTCAATTTATCCCGGGCTTTTTTGTTCATTAAATAAATAGAATGATTGCATATATGATTTTGTCCTGCTTCTTTCAGTGTTCTCATATAAGATTCACCTATGTTGACATATTGTTTACTCCTTTTCATTGCTGTATAGTATTCCATTATGAGAATATACTACAATTCATCTGTTTACTATTGACGGCTATTTGAGTTGTTTCTTTTTTGCTACTATGAGCAATGCTATAAGAACACTTTTGTATGTGTAAGCTGATACACATATACCCAAATATCTTTAGGAAAAAAATACTTAGGAATTGCTGTATAATGTAACTTCAGATGTTCTAAAATAATGTTAAATGTTAAAATGTTTTTCAAAATCATTACACTAATTTGCATACCCACTCATAATTTGACTGTTCCTGTTGCTACATATACATCTCACCAACATTTGGTAGTGCCAAAAGTACCTTTATTCTGCTGATCTTGTGGGTGTTTCATGGCTTTAATTTGCATTTTCCTGATTATTAATGAATTTGAGCACTTTTCCATATTTATCAGTCATTTGGATTTTTTGTAAAGCCTCTATTCAAGTTCACTTTTTTATTGGATTCTCAGGCATTTTTGTATAAGATATATGTATGTACACACACACACACACACCCCACATATTGCTTTGTGGCTGTTTTTCTTCCATGCCTTCATCATGGCCTGAAGTGTGTCACCTGTTAGAGCTGTGAGCCCATTTCCTAGAATGTCCTTTTCTGTATGGTTGCTAGTTAGGATTGGTCAAAAGAATCACAAGACTGGAAAAGTAGAATTAGTCTTTTTTCTCTGAAGGCCATTGGTTAGATGTGGTAACTAACACGTGCAGAGATGCCAATATGTTCTAGTTTGTATTTGCTCTCCTATACTCCACACCCAGCTGTTTGCGAACTCTGTTGACTGTCAGCTGCCCCAGGACCATCGTCACGGTGGAGGCAGCAGTTAAACAGGCACACCTTCTCATACATCTCCTTGGGAGCTTTCTCTCCAGAATGCCACTTAGCAACTGGGCATACTTGGCTTCCCAGGTTGCCTGGTCAGTGACACTTTCTCTAATTTCCCAACTTCCCTCCCAGAATTTCACTTGCAGATCCTCCCCAAATTGTGTAGTTTTAGTTATCCTAAGTATTTTTATCTCACAACTCATGGTTCTGTTTCCCTCATTCAGCCCCATAAATGTAGTTACTGGTATCAGAAGTGGTTCAGGGTAACAGAATCTTCAGTGTGATAATCTATCACTTTTTATTTCCAATTGGATTAAAGTGAATTAATGTTGCTTCTCATAAAGGCACTGGTATGAAGGGGACACTGGTAATCCATCGATTGCAATGGCAAAATTGTGACTTAAATTATTACTTGAAATCACCTATGATTAAATGCCTCTAGAAGTCAAGACTCTGACTTGTAACTAAGTAGCTGCTGACATATTTTAGTGAAATTAGAGTATAAAGGAATTGATTGGTTACTTTTTTTTTCATTTAAATATAGTCAGCCAACATATAGTATGTCATTAACTTTTCACATAATGTTCAATGATTCATTAGTTGCATTATAACCACCAGTGCTCTGAAGAATTTGAAGAAGGAAAATGATGAGATCAGAGCCTTCAATTGCCATCTCAAAGTCTAGGTAAAGGAGAGGAAAGTTGCAATCACCTTACATGAAACCCTTGTCTCCTGTATCCTCAGGCCATTTCTAAAGCCATATCCCAAGTTTAATTCTGTGGGTGGTTGAATTAAAAAGCAAATTGAATTCACAGAACTACAGGATCTCTTATGTTAAATTTAGGTCATTGATTGTCAAAGAGTGGGATGACCCTGAAAATTGGAATGGGGACACATGGGCAGGTTCCAAAGAGGGTGAGGACCTTGAAGCTCTAAGTTCTACTAGACAAGAGCAACCTCCCTCCCTTGAGGCTAGATATCCCTTGCTTGGAGAACCTGTATTGGCCTCACCTGAAGGCAGCTGTCTTGTAGGCAATTGCTGATCTTTTTCAACATTTTCACACTTACCACCTCTTACTGCTTGTAGGTCTACGTTCAGACTCAAGTCCCAGTAGGCCCCAGGGCTCAACTATGAAATGTGACCTAAGAGGAGACATCACACACATAAAAGTAATGTAAAATTTTGTCAATGTATATTGAGAGAAACCTAAGGATTATGTGTGAAAATGTTTGATCAAGGTGAGGGAATATACTGTTGGATTTGGCTGAATCTACTGATATAAAGCACTAAGCAGAAACTTTAGATTTGGTTGCTGGCTATGAAGGCTAGGAGCAGCTAATAGAGTTCCCTCGGCTATCTGAAACTTGGACTCACATGTGGCCAACACTGAACAAAATTGAGAGGCCAGAACTTGCTTGGTATACCATATGTGGAGTTGCCAAAGTTTAGGGAGACTGCAGTGCTGGATAGATTTACCATGTAAGACCTGCTCATTGACCTACTATGTCTACAGGAGAGTCCAGAAAATATTCAAATACTCCCTTTATCAAATCCTTGGGAAACACATTAGTGAAGTCATCACTGACATTCTTGATGGACTTCTGTGGCTATTCTCTGTGTGTGCATCAGAAATGACAATGGGAGGGCACCTGGGTGGCTCAGTGGGTTAAGCCTCTGCCTTCAGCTTGGGTCATGATCTCAGGGTCCTGGGATTGAGCCCCGCATTGGGCTCTCTGCTGAGTGGGGAGTCTGCTTTCCCCCCGCCGCCTGCCTCTCTGCCTACTTGTGATCTCTCTGTCAAATAAAATCTTAAAAAAAAAAAAATGACAATGGGAAATGTTGACACTGAAATAGGTTCCCAGAATTCAATGGGAATAATAGGATCACAGAGAGGTAAGGTTCATGTAGCATCACTGAAGTAGCAGAGACAAGGTGGGCATGATTACTTCAATGGCACCACAGCCAAAGTCAAAGTAACTGGAAGATGTGATCTTTGACAATACCTAATTGTTAAGGTATCCCAGGACTGAAATCATTGAGCAGTCAATTAAAGAAGAAAAGACTATAAATCTGTTGAATGGAAGTTCAACTTGAAAGACTAAAATGAAGAGTCCTGGGCACTCAGCCAATTTCAAAAATGTGAGTTTGTAGCCCCAGAGTGACCTGAAAAGAAGGGGAGACAGTCCCATGAAGAAAGTTCCCAATAGTGTGGCAGAAGTATAGATACTCTAAGTCATAACCTTCCCCTAAAGGGACCAGTGTCCATTTACCAAGGTGACTGTGCATTGGGGGAAAAGAATGTAATTGAGCATCTCAGGTATAATAGACACTATATCTTCACTAATTCCTAGGAGTGCAGGAAAGCCATTATGGTACATGAGGAAGAGTAGGGATTTAAGCAAGTTAGATGATTAATAGTTTTGGGTTAGTTTCATCTTAACTGGATTCTATTCCCAGCAGATTGTCCCCTAGGATGATTTCTGTCCTTCTGAAATAGTTTTGTTTTTGTCCATTTTTGTTTGTTTTAATTTCCTTGAGGGTTAGACTTCCTCAGCCCCCTCTGATTTCTTACAACACCTTAGTGCTCATGTCTTTTTGTACTCACCCACATATTGAAACCAGTGGAGGCTTCTGTTTTGCCAGTGGTTCTCTGATCTATTTGGAGAGGACTGCAGATTGGGGATCTTCTTACTTTATGGATATTTATTGGTAATTTGTTTTCTGGAGGTCTTAGGACACATATAATTTCCCCTTTTCCTTACTCTGCTAACTCCTCACATCTGCAAAACCTGCCAAGTCTTGCCAAAATACTGTGATTCCCCATAGTTTGATTCCATCTATTTGCATTTTGTACTTTATACCTTGTCAATTAGTTTTGTTGAAAAATGATGTCTATTGGTTTTTCTTAGTGATCTTAGTTGATTTTTTAATGATAAACATCTGGGAACATTTCAGAAAGTATGTCATATTTATCTTACCCAAGCCATAAGTCCATTCTTTGCATCATCTTATTACTGCATTGTCATCTTCTACATTGCAAATATCTTCCCCCACTACAATTCCTTGTCTTTTTATTCTCTTTAGGGAATCTTCTGATGGATAGAATCCTTAATTTAATGTGATAAACTTTATCAAAAATTTCCTTAGTGTTTAATTCTTTAACATGTTAAAGAATTAAATGTTAAATTAACATTAATTTAAATTAACATGTTAAAGAATTAAATGTTAAGAAGCCTATTGTTATTCCAAGATCTTAAATATATTCCTCTCTATGCTATCTTCTCAAAGATTTATATAATTCTGTGATTTAGACATCATGGAACAGCTGATAGAATAACTTTCCTATCACCAATAACCATAACTGGGTAGAAATAAATGAAGCAACTCTTTTCAGTGATTGAACAATGGATAGTACAGGGTTGCAGTAATTGAGGGCAGTAGGCAAATTTCTTTTACCTACATTTTCAAAATATGAGGTAAAGGGAATGTAACCGAAGCAAAGAGCAGTTGTCTTATTGTGAGATTTCCAGGACTACTGGAGGCATACTAAAGTTCCAAACTGTTAAGCTTGGACAATTTTTATTTTTCAAAGAAATGAAATGACTTTTTGGAAAAATGATTCTTATTTTAAAAATCAATTTCAGTGTTCTCTAGTCCAAGTCTTTTTAAATCTGACACAATAACATTTTTAAATTTCAATTCAATTAACATACAGTGTATTATTAGTTCCAGAGGTAGAGTTCAATGATTCATCATTTGCATATAACACACAGTGCTCATTAGATCACAGGCTCTCCTTAATGCCCATCATCCTGTTACCCTCCCACTCCCTCTCCTCCAGCAACCCTCACTTTGTTTCCTATGGTTAAGAGTCTCCTAGGTTTGTCTCCCACTCAGATTATATCTTATTTTCCCCTACCTTCCTCCAAATTTTAATTCTATGTGTTGTATGGAAATGTGAGCATATCATGATTTCTGTAATTATAAGGGGCAGAGGCTGTTATAATTAGTATTTTATTTCAAGATTCAGGCTTACGATTTAAGCACACCAGCCTCCAAAAGGAGGACAAGGCAAAAACCTAGCTATTTTTCACTTAAAATGTATTTTTTAAAATTATATTTAAAATCAAATAACATATGATATTAGTTTCAGAGGTAGAGTTTAGTGATCCGTCAGCTGCATGTAACATCAGTGCTCTTTACATCACATGCCCTCCTTAATGCCCATCACCCAATTACCCAATACCCCCAACTCGCCTCCCCTCCAACAACCCTCAGTTTGTTTCTTACAGTTCAGAGTCTCTTATGGTTTATCTCTGATTTCATCTTTTTTTTTCATTCCCCTCTCCTCTGTTCACCTGTTTTGTTTCTTAAATTCCACATGAGAGAAATAATATAATTGTGTTTCCCTGAATTATTTCACTTAGCATAATACCCTCTACTTCCATCCATGTCATTGCAGTTAAGATTTCATTTTTTTTAATGGCTGAGTAATATTTTACACATATATATATATACACACCACATCTTCATTCATTCATCTGTTGATGGGACATGTAGGCTTTTCTGTATTTTGCTATTGTGGACATTGCTGCTATGAACATTAGGGTGCAGGGTACCCCTTCAAATCACTATGTTTCTATCCTTTGGATAAATACCCAGCAGTGCAATTGCTGGTTCTTAGGGTAGTTCTAGAAAATAAATTATTTTTGTTAACTCTAATTTTAAGTTGACATTTTATCATTGTAAAATTGATATTATCAATTTTTACCATTTAAATTTCTAATATGGTAGATATCAATAGATATAACTTGCCCAAACAACAGCTCCTTTAGGTCTTCAGTTTCAAGTGTGAAGGGGTCCTGATACCAAAAAGATTGAGAGCTGCAATTCCATTCCAATAGTATTTCATTAGAAAACTTTTTTTAAGTTAGAAAAAGCAGCTCATTCATAGGCACCATAAAAACATTAAAACACTTTTAGATACCTAGAATTAAAGCCAAATGAACTGTAATTTTAGAACTCCAATTCAAGAACCTATGAACCTAATAAAAGGAGAGACAGTATTCTTTTTGGATACTGAGATTCAATATTGTGAAGGAACTATGTTTTCTCTATAGAACAGTCTAGGTAGGCCAAAGTAATTATAATCAAAATGCCAATAAGATTTTTATTTGAAGAAAGATTAAGTAATTCTAAAGTTTATCTGTAAGAGTATAGAAAACTCTGGAAAAAACTTAAAGAGTATATGTGCCGGGCAGTAACAGTTGATCTATTAGATAGGAAAATGTTTATTAGTTATAAAACAAATGTTTTAAATCAATGTTAAAACAGTGATTACATTAGTAATGATAGCTGAATAGACAAAACATAAATGGAACTGAGTAGAGTGTTTATAAATATCAATATAAAAATTTATTATCTAGTGGAGATTACATTTTAGATCAGTAAGATAAAAGAGGAATTATTTTATAAATGGTATCAGACAACTAGGTAATCTTGGCAGAAATTTATGAATATTTACCTCACTCCTTAAATTAATGTGATTTCCAACTGCATTAGGAACTGACAAAAAATGAAATTATAAAAATATCAGAAGAAAACATGGATGAGTATTTCTTGGACAGGGAAAATTCTTTGTAGACAGAATACCAAAGGCAGAAACTATAAAGCAGGTCAACAGATTTGATTACATAAAAATAAAAAGTCACAAAACAATAGTATTATAAATAAACTTAAAATAAATGCCAGAAGGAAAATTTCTGCAATGTGCATAATAAAGAATTAATCATTCCTAAGATAAGCAACTGTAGATTAAGACAGGAATGACCCCCATAAAAGTGCAAAGTATAAGCAGTTAACTACACACAATAAATACAAACATCTATTAATATATTATGTTCACTCCCACTAAAATGAAAAAAAAAGTACAATAAACTTTTGTTATTGAAAACTATTAAAAACTGGTGTTATTGAAAACTATTGAAAACTGGTAACATAATATGTCGAACAGGTGGAAACAGACTCTTGTGCTCTAGTGGTGGCAGTATAATTAGATAGTTTTGGTGAAGGTCCGTTTGACAATTTGCTCTAAATTTTGAGCAGGGATAACTCAGAAATTACACTAGAAATTTATGGAAAGACCAGAGGCATGAAAACAATATTAGCATACACACAGACAAAAGTAGCAGCCTACATTGCGTGTCATTAGATAAGTTGGAGTTCATTTTCCTTATAATCAAATTCTGGAGAGCAGTACTTTCCAGCACTTCCTTGAAAATATGTCCACATTTATTTTTCATGTTTTTGAATGAAAACCATCGAGTTATAATGTGTGTATGTGTGTACAAGTGCACATACATAGAAGATGTACAGAAGGGTTAACATAAAAATGTGAACAGCATCTAATTTCGGGTAGGAGGATTATTTCTTTTGTCTTACTAAATTTGTCTTATGTACATCTGGTAGATTGTTTGGTATGTGGCGTGCATTCAAAAAAAAAAAATGCAGCAGCAGCAGTAGAAGAAGAAGGAGGAGGAGGAAAAGAAGGAGGAGAAGAAGAAGAAAAAAAAACAGAAAAAATAGGTGAATGAATGGTTGGGAGTGAATTCCTTCTGCTATTTTCAAAATAAAGCACAAGTAGATTAGAAGGTTTTGATAGGAAAGAGCAATATGATTTCAATTAGAACTAGTGCATTTACTCTTGAGGTCCCAGAGATCGTCTACAAATACATTCGTGAATAGTTAGCATTTTAGGGATTAACATCTTTGAGTAAAAAGGAATTTTAAAAAGGAAACTTATGTGTTTACCTATTGTGTCTCAGCTCCAATTTCACCCTTCTATCCTTTTCTCTGTGGTTTTGGGGCTGGGACTCCACAAACTGCATTTTCCTGACCCCCTTGACTGCTGTATTCCATTTAGATGGAAGCTGGGAAGAGGAAAACAAGGTTCACTTGTGTTTGCTTGCCAGTCCTATCAATGTTGACCTAATAATTCCAGTTGATTCCAGTCTTCAACTATTTTCAGAAGGTCTAGAGCTATCTTCACTGCATCCCTCAGAAGTAGCAAGAGCAGGTAGGTGGTGAACCATCTCAAAGGTTTGCACATCAAGTCCATGTGGACTCCTCCACAGGACCTCCAAGGTTCTGGCAACCCCAACTTTTACCCCCTTTTGTTTCCTCACCCCTAGGAACAGTGGCTACCTCCTGCAGTTAGGATCTCCAGATTGTCCTCTAGGTCTCTACTGCATCTCCTTTGTTGAAACACCTAGTGTGGCCTCTCCTGACAGACACATGCTGCGTGAGAGGTGCTGGCTAAGAATAGATGCAGTAAAGTGGTTCATGGCGGGATCAAGATAAAGACATTAACACTAAAGACTGGTTTGCTCAGGTTAACACTTTAAAGGTGCCTGAATGTTCTCATGTTGTCAATAAAGGAAAATGTACATATCGGCAAGGGTCTTCAGCAGTTCTGTCCAACAGAACTTAATGTGGTAATGGAAATGTTCTAAAACATGTTATCCAAGGTGTTGCCAGTAATCTCCTGTGTCTATTGCACATTTGGAATGTGACTAGTATGACTAAGTAATTTTAACTTTATTTGGTTTAAATTTAAATAGCCACATGTGGCTAGTGGTTATCCCATCGAACAAGAGAGGTCAAAGATGGCTGGCTATAGGGCCAGACAACCTGTAAGACTAGAGTACTCTATTAAGTTGCCAGATAATTTAACAGATGCTGAGGTTACAAAGCCAGGATACTATCTCTCTCTCAAGGAGCTCTGTCCAGCAATGGAAGACAAACATGTAAAAACCTCTTTGAAAGATTATTCTGCCAACAGCATAGAAGATGGACTGTAGGGGCAAGATCAGTGTGACAAAGAGCCCTGTGTATAAACTGTGTTTCAACTAAAACAAAGAACTTGACAGAGGGCCTTTCAGGAACAAATCTAATTGTCTAAATTAAGAGATGAGAGATCTCATTAACAGTGCTAGTGAAGAAATGCATGAGCAAGGTAGTAACAATTCTGACCTGTTGACACTTGGTAATGAATGGGAAATAAAAGTAGAATTGAGAATAATTCCCCATGTCTGAATTATTATATCATTCACCAAGGGAATATAAGAGAATTAGGTCTGGAAAGAAGCGATGAACTCGGTGTACATGCTAAGTTTGAAGTGCCTGTGAATTATCCAAGTCTATATGTTGACCAAGCCACTGGAAACATATATGGGTCTAAAACACATGAGTTGGTTTGGTTAGAAATTAGAGACACAGACCTGTGAGTCATCAGCATGCAGATTTCAAGAGGAAAAATTAGTAGACACAACCAACCAGAAAAGGTGAGTTGGAAGGGAGTCAAGGACAAAACCTTGACAACACTCATATTTAAGGAGTAGGAAAAATAATGACAGGAGATGCAGGTAGCAATGACGGTAGCCCAAAGAAGCCTGTCTCAGGAAGACAGATTCTGAAAATCAGGAGTGAATAATAGTGACAAATTATACAAAGGATGACAATTATTGAACACTTACTATGTGGCAGGCATTTCCCCAAAATTTTATTTACAGAAACCCATTTACACTTTTAAAAAAGTCCTATAAGGTAGGTTATACTACAATCCCATTTTGTACATGAATTAATACAAAAAGGCACAGAAGAGTCCAAGAATAATAGCTGGGCAAGTAAACAGCTGACCCAGGATCCAGACTAGGCAGTCTGGTTCTAGAGCCTACACTCTTAACCACTCAGGAAAGAGAGGCAAGTTCAGTAAGTTGGAACTGAAAAACATTTGAGCACAGCCACATGCTAAAATGAGCGCACTCTATGGCTAAGGGGGCCATCAGCAAATGTAAATCCATTGCCTTTTCATGCGACATACAAGAATGCAAAAACCAAAATTTTCCGTGCTCATTAGCCAGGCTCAATTAGTCTCTCAGGGTAAGGGGCAGAGTTGATTCTTAGAAAAATTAAAGCTGGAGAAACACCTACCAAACATTTCAAACTAGTTCTCACTTTAAAAGTCTTTTAAAGAATCCATATGTAGGACCTAGTCACCTTTTTTTTAAAGAACACTCCTCACATGCCTTTGATGCACAACCAGGGTTAAGAATACTTGCCTCATTCCAGATTACTGAAAAAGTGAGAACCATTTGCTAAAGGACAAACTGATGTTTTGCAGGCTTTGGGCTGGTATAAGGCAAAAAGTAAGCTTTTTGAATTCTACAGAAGAGCAAAGTATGTCCACCAAATAATGGATGTGCTTGTAACTTTTAATATGTAAGTTCATTTATTCTACATTTGATTCTATAATTTCCTCGTAACAGTGGGTTATCAATAATATCCATCCTTTATTATATTTTGGTTAACTAACTGTAAATGTTCAGGTATGGAGGTTAAAGGTGAAGGGTATCATACCCTATGGTCCCATTTTCTTGGCAAGGAAAAGGAAAAATCATCCTTTTTTACTGGAGCTGGTACTGGATAGTAGGTGGAGGGTGGCAGTGGTTTGAAATAGCCATTGAGAAAACCTGTGCATAAGGTGAATGTGGATACTTGAAATTCCAAAGTGTATGCATGTGTGTATTCAACTGTGTATAGAGTCCCTTCAAATCCTAACTCATTTACTTTTATCTCTAGTGTCATTGTTTTTATTATTTGATTACTGTCCCTTCTATCAAAGCTCATTAGAAAAAGAAGGAACTGAAGGCCAGAAAATATAGAAGGATGCATAACACAGATGATCCCTTCCTTTTCTGCCCCCCCACCAAAACCCAATACTTTTGTGTATACACTGCATAACGTTATGCAAACATGGAAAAATATGTGGTCACAATGGTTAACAACAGTTACCTCTGGGCTCAGGGTGAAAGGGAGATGGAAAGGGGAAGTGGAGTAGGCAAAAATAAAAACAACAGCAAAACAGAAACAGATCCATGGTACAAAGTGGAACCGATGGAAGGAAAAAAAGAGAGAACCCACATAAACAAGGGCAGATCAACATAGACTATTTCATTTACTCAGTGAAGAACTATTCAGTGAAAACACACTGAACTGATACTGGTTAGATGAATGCATTGTAAGCAATTCCTATTTTGGTTTTCTATAACTTTAAAATAGTTTTTAGGATACAGTAAAAGTAAAAGAAGACAACAGAGCAGACAGAAGAGCAGAACTATAGATACTTGTATCCTAATCATGAGTCCGAAGGGAAGAAGCTACCACACTGTTCTGTCTGGAAAGGAGGTACATAAACTAGGCTGTCACACACTATGGACTGAACTGTGTCGCCCACCTCTAAAATCTTATGTTGAAGCCGCTCCCCGCAATGTAACCATATTTGGAGAAAGGGCTTTTTAAAAAGACTGACTGAATGAAAATCTTTAAAAAAAAAAGGGGGGGGGGAAGAAAAGAAAAGAAAAAGAAAGGGGCCCTTGGGTGGCTTAATGGTTTAAAAAGACTGAATGAGGTTTTAAGTGTTGGGGTCCTCACCCAGTATGACTGGGTTCATGTGAGGCCACAGCGAGAAGGCTGCTATAAGCCAAAGGAGAGAGGCCTTGGGAGAAACAACACCTGCCCACACATTACACTTCTAGCCTCCAGCATTGTGGGAAAATAAATTTGACCTATAAGCCGCCAACCTGGTTTGCAGTACTGTTACGGAAGCTCTAGAGTAATATATGTAATTTGGATGAAGTTATCATGGATACAAGTGATATTTAATCTGCTTAATGATGTACGATAAATTAAAAAAAGATGATTACACAAGGCTAACCCTACTCACTACTGGCAAGCATCTGAGTGACTATACCTTTTGGGGATGGCAGAGGATGCAGAGGTACAAGTCAACAACTCTGAATCATAAACAAAGACACTGAACTCTGGAGAATTAGGTATAGGAGGGGAAAATCCACCTTAGACTCGATAAGTCTAAAACTAAGAAAACAAATTTTTAGTTACTTCCTTCAAATTGCAACTGAGGGAAATACTGAGAAGCTTCCAACAAACAAGGGATCAAAAGTAAATGGAAGTTAAACAGCATCAATTGAAGGTGCATACGATGCTACTGACCGTTTTATCTAGTGTCATGGCTCTAATTTAGACCACATTGAAAGTTACTGATATAAAAACAATTTGTTTCCCCAAGTCTTCAAAAAAGGTCATTTTTTGGAAATAAGTACTTCAGGTTCATTAGTAGGAATGAATAAACTGGCTTTTAAGTAGAAAGTCAATACAATAATAATACTTACCTTCAGCATGGGCCACATATGATTTCCTGGATGTGCCTTGTGAAGGGAGTAATTTCCATATGGTGCCTGAGCACTTTGTGTCTCAGTGGTCAATTATACACAGAACCACAACCAACCTTACTATTCTCAGAGATCGTAAAATACTGACGATACTTTACAAATGCTTTGATGATACATTTGGAGTTTTAAAAACTTTGGACAGAACCTGAAAACCAATGTAGAATACTACTACTGCTCAGGAGAAAATTTAAAATCTAAACCAAAACACATTTTGATAGCAACAATGTGCAAAATCTAACCTTACAACACAAACAGTACTAATTCCTTGTCATTAATACCTCAGTAGTACATTGGTACCTTGATAAGGAATATTATATAATGGCTTAATATTTTCTTCTTCCTCCTCTATCTAGGAATTCTATGAGAGGCACTTAGAGAGTTCTAGTTTTGACGACGCTATAACAAACATACACATAGTATAATGATATATTTTACTATGCTAACAAAGTATCATTTATAAAGAAATTTTTATAAATTCAAAAATAGGTTATTGGTAACATGATTACCTTTAAAGCATTGATTTTCATTCACAATATGACTTCATTAATCTTAAACAGCAGTTCCATCTACAAAATGTTCTACAGCTTTTTCTTTTTGAAAAGGAGGAAAATAAAAGCAGGTAAAGATATTCATAATTTCTAGTTCAACAATATCAACTTCATTTCACAGCATTGATTAGTAGAGAACATTTTCAATTAAAGTGGTATACAATTTACAAAAATAGAATGATTATATAATGCAAAACATTATCCTCCATTATGAAGAATGTGTGTGTGTGTGTGTGTGTGTGTATACACATAAACAGATTTTTTATAAGTTTCACTATTAAATAGCCCTTATTCAAGTACTTTTTTCTGGTATCTCTTGAAATAATTACCTTGCTATATTATTTGTAAATACATAAAAAAATAAAAGGTTAATCTAAGAAAAAGTTAAAAGTTTCAGTGTGGTTGACTTAAATATCAGCCGTTCACTTCAGTGAAAACCTGATTTGAATTCAAAACAGGTTTAGGTGCCATACTAAGTTTAACAACTTAGTCAAAAATATAGATATATTTGTGTCAAATACTTAGTAAATTTCCAATGTGCTAACAGAGAAAAATTAAAAGTTTGTATTAATCTATTCATCTATTTATCCAATCTTACACAATCCCCAGACAAAATTCACTTATATATAACTAAAATGATCCACTAATATACAATATACCTGCTTACAAACACATAGGTAGCCATAAATAAAACTTTATTCTTTAATTTCATTTACAAGCTACCAAGTATTATGTATCATACACAGTGCTGAACACTTAAATGGCTGTAGTCGTGGAAGGATCCAGACTGAATGGAAAGCTGTAGATAAAGAAAAGATAAAAGCAAAGTAATACTGTAACAGAAAGGTGGCAAAAGCATGGTTTTGCCATAATGAAATCAATCAGATTTGCAATTATACATCAGTTCTGGTTTAAAACAAAGTCTGAGCGCCATGCGATTCTCCGCTTTATTGTTTGCAGTCTGGCTAAAGTCTGTATAGTCATTTTGTCTTTTGCAGTTATTAAAATAAAAAAGTTAAAAACTATAGCAGCAACAAGCAAACCCTGTGACAGGAAGGCAAGGGTTAAGAACTAAAAAAAGTTTATACAGTGTGTTTAGGGAAAGTGTGTGCAGTTTATCTTCCATCAGCAGGAGTTCGACTGAGGGACAACATGATTCGGGCAAACCGCTCACAGAGTTCATGTGTGGAATATGAAGGTAACTTCGGTGGCTCATGGAAACCTTTAATCTCAGTAGAACAATCAAGCAGTTTTGGTAGAAAATCTGTCAGCTTCTCTTGGAGATTTGCTGTAAATACAAACAATTAGATGTAGATAAAGATAGAGAGGGAAAGAAATTATCATCTTTAACGTGATTTATTAATTTAGAGTGGTCAACTGATGTTTCATTTCAAAATATGCAAAATAATCACCATTTGGTGGAGAGAGGTAAAATATAAATGGCAAGGCAATGTATACAACTTGGTTTGTAAATAAGAAAAAAAAAGTAATGAGGTTAATGTAAAAATATTACAGAATATAAAAAGTGATAAAAATAAATAACATCTAATTCTAACTGTGCTTAATTCAACAACTGAGGTGTCCAACAATAGTGGTGGTTAAACTTACACTCCATTTCTTGTCCAAGATAGGAACACCAACGATTTCTCATGTCTTCCACAGCAAGTATATCTTTCTCCTCCATTTCATCCACCAATAACAAGGGCAAAAATGGGACAATAAACTCATTCATGATAATCAGACCATTGTTTACTTCTCGATCCTCTCCAGATTCAAATAGTTCTGCTGCTTGCTCATTTAATTTCTTAAAGCAATGAGGAAAAGAAAAAGAGTTTTGTTTCTTTTCTTTAATTAAATAAAAATACTTGTGTTAACACCAAAAACAACATAGTAAGTATGTTTACAAAAAATATTAGAACCAACAGCAATAGGGAAAAACAATCTCTATCTACTCTAGAAAGAAGTCTCCTAGAAAAAGCTGTGCATATAATAATAACAAAAACAAAAACCTTTTGAAACTGGCCAATTAAAGAACTATCCTCCAGGGATACAAACCACTAACATTTCAAGTTTTAAAAAACTCAAATGCAATAAAAGCACCTGAGAGAATAATAGTTAAGATCACAACCTCCTAATAATCTCATTCAAAAATTTTAAAGACATACTGCAGACTATAATTAGTAGTTTACAATAAAGAAAACATTTCAGCACACCGACTTAAAGACGTTTAAAGTACACTTAAAACATGTAACTTATATCTGTTCAAAAATCATACATTCTTGAATACTTTTGTGCATGTCTGTGTATTCTGTATAGGAAAAAAATCATAACTTAGGTGCTCAAAATATATAATAGAGTGATGTTAATAGTTAAGAATAAAATTCGATCAGAAAAAATGCATAAAGATGGAATTTTTGATTTTATACATATTAGCTAACTAGAAAAATAATAACAAAGTACTCCAGACATCTAGAAAGTAATCTAGTACAAAAAACCAACCAAACAAAACAAACAAAAAACACACCTGTTAAAAACATTTTTTTAAAGTTTATAAAACAATGGCAGTATTTCTACACATTGATAATAAAAATATTTGAGAAAAAAAAAACTACCAATGACTAGGTGAAAATAAAGGATACTGTATTACAATGATCTTTTGACATTATATATACCAAACATATGATTTAGAAAAACTAAAAAAAATTCATTATTTTTCTGGAATAATAATGATTCCTTAAGCTCTGTGAAGCACCTCTTCTCTCCCCAAAAAAAGGAATGAAGAAATTTAAATATAAAAATGTAATTATTCTGATCCCACTTTAAGAACATTTCTGGTTTATCAACTGCAATATTTAGGATCAATAAAGAAGAAGGGACAATAAGGAATTGGGTGCATTCTCATAATCTTAAAGGATTATACCCAGATTATAGACCTCATCATGATGCTTTCCCCATCAGAATTTATAGTCAATCACTTACACATGAGTCCGGAAAATGTGTTCAATGTAAGATAAAATGAGCAAGCAAACACGACCTATGTATATTCAACTTACTAGTAAACATTCTCTTCTATAATGTGATATCAATTCTTCATCATGTCCTCTGTTTGGGCCTTTGGACAAGAGTTCCTTGTTATTCTGATAAGCACAGATAAGGAACAGCAGGGAATCTATATAACTTAAAAATTAAGAGAAACACATAGCATTAATATTTCATCTTTGTAAAAAAAAGTCAGCTACAGTTGTAAGATATTTTAAGTATACATTTGTTTTGATTATATAGAACATTACAATAAAAATATCATCTGATGCCCTGTAAGCCTGAGAGCACCCTTTTAGCAACAGCCACATATGAAACCAATTATACAGTTATGTCATAAACTAAAAACAAAAACTGGAACTAGGAATTAAGAAAACACTGGGAAGGGAAAGCCCATAATTGTTGAATTTAGATAGTTCCAGTCTTCTATGGAAACTGTTTACCTCAAATCTTCCATTTACAGTCAAAATTAAGACTGAATGAAAGCCTAGAATCTAATTTTTTAACAACATAATGTCATTTTTGTTAGAAGGAAGAATCAGGTTACTCCAGGTTTTTTGTTATTTGTTGTTTTTTTGTTTCTTATCACAAACATCATTTGTTTCATTCAGTGACTAGTCAGGTTTTTTCTATGTCTGGGCACAGTTATCATCATAAAAAAATGTAATTGGTAGAGGGGAAAATACCCAAAGGAGACCCAGTGGAAGTAGAAAGGTAAAAGAATACTTCTAAATCTGAAAACTCGAGTGGAACACAAACAATAAAAAAAATACTAACATAAAAGCTGACAGGTCTTTTATATTCAATATAAGTAATATTAGTATGTTACATTAATGTAAGCCTAGAAGTTATGAAGTTCAAACTAAATTTTAAAAAAGAGGAGGGTAAAAATGTTTGAGTATTGTATCTGCCTCTAAAATAATTATCCTCTCTTACTATGCTGTAAGAAATAAATACAGCTATATATTTGTATGTCTGAAATATGAACAACGTAAGCTATCTCCTTTGTGTGAGTTTTTCTAATCATAACATACCTTCTTATGGATTAATTCAGAAAAATATAACATCCTAAAAGGTGAAATAGTATAAAGAAATACTTTTAAAACTCTAGGTTACACTAAGTTTTACTCATGTGCTCAAATATAAATCAATTCTATACTTCAAATGTTAAATGCAGAAATGAAATTAATGACAACTCAAGTTACATACCTGAAACTATTTCATAAAAAATAAGTTTTTTCACATAATTTTTTTTCAAAAGTCTTCTCCCAGGAATTCGTTTTTGAGAAAACTTACAAACATGGCATTTTATTTTGAAATACTATAAACATAACCTCAGCTAAAGACTTTTTATTTTACTTATGAAAGGAAAAAAAAGAAGGGAGTGATAGTAATATTGGATGTTTTGCACCACTAAATTAAGGAGGTCTGCAGGCACATCTACCTTTCTTTTATAGCCATTAAGTTCCTATTCCAAATGTCATTAATGTCCTTCAGGGAGACATTTGTATTTGGCCTTCAAGCCCGGAGTCACCTAAGAACAGCTCTAAAACGATGACCTTGTTCCAATTTTTCACTGAGGTACACAATTCCCATATTTTATCAACAACCTCTGAAGTGCCTACAAATATATTTTCAAACAAGTCAGAGTAAGACTCAGCAGTCCAGGTACAACATCCTCATTTTTTAAAGGAAAAACAAGACCATGTAGCCCATAGATTCTCTTTATCCCCATTTATACTATTATAAAATTATGGTTCCTAAAAACATTATTTCATTTCACTACTCTCAGACTTGACAATGGACTGTCAATCAGTATTCCATTCAAGGCTTTCCAGTGCTATGTTTTTATATTTAAAACAAAGAAACTTTCTAACCTGTTAGCAGTGGTAACTGCCGTATTTAAAATATAAAATTAACATTTCTTTTTATGACATTCCATAAATACTATTTGTCACCATTACTAATTTTCTAGTTGAACTTTCCAACTCAGTAACATTTGCCATCCCAGAATATTTACTTTCTGAATAAGTATATATTTGAGAATAAGCAAATTATGAAATTAAAACACTTTCAAGTTAGATCTCAAAATCCTTTAACAAATGTTAACTAAGAAAAGCTAATACAGAAGTTAATGCAGAGAGCAAGAAAGTGACAGTTTCACCTTTTTAATTCTTACTGAGTTAGAAAAATAAATACTTCTTGCACTTACCTGACTTCATTAAATTTTACAAGAATAGAGATCTCTACTTCAATTTTTCTCTCCCTAGTTAATTGTGTGACCTTGAAAAGTAATTGCATCTCTATGGAGACATGCATAAGTAAACACAGTTTCTTTATCTATAAAATGGAAATACCTTATTGATCCTAGATACTCTGTTCAATTATAAGATAAGACTACTATTTTTCTCAGAAATATTAATCTTAGATATCCTAAAAAGTGAACTGAATACTTCTATTAAAGAAATAAAACTCTGACCAAAATAAAATAACTCATAAAATGGAGCTACTGATTAATCAAAATACTTTTCCATTTCAGTAACCAAAGTGAATTCTCTTATAAATTACACAGTATTTGTGACGAGCACTGGGTGTTGTATATAAGCGATGAATTGCTGATTTCTATTCCAGAAGCCAATATTGCACTGTGTATTAATGCAATTTAAATTAAAATAAATAAATTACACAAGGACTAGGACTTTAATAATTTGTATTCAAGTATGAACACTATTTTTTAATTCTGGGTAACTTCTAAAATTTGGTAAGCGTACAAGGGATGGCGCTGTGCACTGTCCCACAAACACAGCAGCACGGTCTGACAGAACTTTCTACAGGGAGTGCTGTGTCCATGCTGGCTAATACTGGAGCCAAACATTCAAAATGTGGATGCTGTGACTGAGAAACTGAACTTTTAGTTTTAAAGTTCTTCATTAAATTTAAACTATCACATGTTGCTGGTGGCAATGAGGACGGCCAGCACAGCTAGAATAGCCTGTGCTGTCATTTAAATCAAAATTGCATTAACCTCTCAGCAGAGGTTTCCTATACTCCCTACAAAACAAGAAAAGGAATTCAACAACCCTTTTACTTGAATGCACTGTTAGAGAATATTTAAAATATAGTGCTTCTAAAAAAAAAAAATCACAGGACGCCTGGGTAGCTCAGTTGGTTAAGCAGCTGCCTTCAGCTCAGGTCATGATCCCAGCGTCCTGGGATCGAGTCCCACATCGGATCCTTGCTTGGCAGGGAGCCTGCTTCTCCCTCTGCCTCTGCCTGCCATTCTGCCTATGCTCACTCTCGCTCCTCTCTCTCTGACAAATAAATAAATAAAATCTTTAAAAAGAAAAAAAATCACTGGTCAAGTACATTCATATTAAAGTATGAATTAAGAAATATGTGAACAACATGTAAACACAAACTAGTGAATAATGTGTAAATAAGTCAATATGCATCTTTTCATAGTAACATTTAAAAGTAAATAATAATGTAGTTTAATAAGTAGAAATTCTTTTAAAACCATTTGTAATTTAAATGAAAAATTGTCTAAAATGTGTTTGCAGTCACAATACTCAGAAGACCAGTGATCAATTCTCTACAGCGATATTTTTACAGTAACTGCAAGCTTGGACAAAGAGATTAGAAACACTATTTCTGCTCTGAAGTCAAGATTAGACTCAGAAAGAATATGAAAAAACTGGAGACTGAAGGCAAATGTCAGGGAATACAAAGAATTCCTAGTGTTGGGCCACAAGCTTCTTTGGTCCCCAGAAAAGTTCTAGGCTTCAATCTAATCCTACTGCATCCTAAATTTCAACTATAGTATTTAAGGGCTGATAGAAAGACTAATGCCAACCTTACAGATTTAACTGAAAATGGAAAATATATAGGGTATAGAGGAACTCTCTGTACTAACTATACAACTTCTCTGTAAATTTAAAACATAATATTAAAAGTTTATAAAAAAATATGTATTGTAAATAAAATATTATCTATAGATGAGGTTATATCCAAATAGAATTAAGTACAAAAATAGTATCTGTCCACTATGCCTTACCTTTCTTTTTGAAAATTCTCTAGCCCAGTTATGAGATACATGGTTGTTTCCCTGAATTTCCTATAATCCTGATGCCACTCCTGTAGGGGAAAAAAATTTTTAAAAGAATGCAGAGTAGGATATTAAAACCACAATGAAAACTGTTCTTAAAGTAATACATTGTTCCCATAACTATTCAAATTAACAGTATCAAAGAATTCAAAATTAAGGTAAACTAGACCTAAATCAAGACTTTCAATTTTGATACATAAGATTACTTCATTAGTATAACAATAAATATAAGAATTATTAGAAATTAATGAGGAATTAAATAATGATTCACCACAGCAGAAATATAAATGCAAGATAATCTATCATGTTTTCTATCTCTCAAAAATTCTTTTGTACAATGGTATATTATTATTATTATAGGTGTACATCACACTAGATGTGAGAGGTAAATGAAATTACTACTCTAACAGAATAAATACTGAAGACTATTATATGATGAAAAATGTTAGGGAACTAAAAGAAAAATGTTATAATAAACTTATTTAACCTTTTAATTTTAACAAGTTTATGTTAAATTTTACTTTAAATATGGTAGCTGAATAGTTTAGTCATCTGACATATGGCGAAAAGAATAGAAGCAGGTCACATTTTAACTGCCCTCCCTCCAAAAACCCAATCATTATGCATGTAATAGGACTCAACAATTCAGAACTGACCAAAATCAGGACTTCTCTTTAACTTACTAAGAGAAAAACAAACAAACAAACAAAAAAAACACTATTTCAAGGAAAACTAAAACTAAATTCAATACAGGATTTAAATGAGTAATTAAAGTTAGCTTTTCTGGAAAAGTAATCAAACTGCCACTCTATTGTCATTAGCCTTGCCTGAGAAGTTGGAGTAAGCTTTTTCTGTGAAGCCCTAGCCAAGAAGTGTTTTAGGCTTTGCAGGCCATGCAGTCTCTTGTCACTATTTAACTCTGAGATGTAGTGACAAAACACTCATACCCAATATGTAAACAAATAGCCGTGTTGCAATAAAACTATTTTATAAAAACTGGTGGTGGGCTAAATTTGGTCTACGGGCCAAGGTTTGGTGAGCCAGGACTCAGCGCGAGACAGAGATATGTAGGACACACAGGATTCAAAAACGTGTCATGTAAATACATGTAAGATTTAATGGTTCTGCAGTTAGAATATGAGTAGTGCTCAGAACAAAAATACACAGAATCCAATTGGATGAAGCAACCCTGCGGAGAGACTGCAGAGTCAAATCATAATTAAAAATCAAGACCATATTTGATTTGAATCTTGGGGACAAACATAGTGAGGAACCCACTTGCTTGTCATCTCTGGCATATATCATGTGTACATTTATTTGTGCATATATATTCTCAGATTTTTCATTCTGCTATATTGTTCTAAATTACCTACCCTTAAAGCATAATGGTAAAGAATGGTACCTCCTCCTGATTTCTAAAATAAGCTTTCCTACCTTGTTCTTCAAGAATGTCTGAGTTAGACTCAGATGTTTACATTTCATAAATTTTTTTAAGTTTTATTTAAGTAATTTGTATACCCAGTATGGGGTTCAAACTCATGACCCCGAGATTGAGCTGCACATCCCCTGACTGAGCCAACCAGGCACCCCCCAATAAAGTTTCTGAAATCAGCAAATCAACCTCCATCGGACAACTTGCT
This sequence comes from Neogale vison, assembly GCF_020171115.1. Classification (NCBI taxonomy): domain Eukaryota; kingdom Metazoa; phylum Chordata; class Mammalia; order Carnivora; family Mustelidae; genus Neogale; species Neogale vison. Next base: position 27,455,860 of record NC_058096.1, read on the forward strand.
AGAAGTTTGATAGCGACTACACAGAACCAATAAACTACTCTGGGGTAAAATGGCATCTTTACAATACCAACTTATCCAAACATATTATGTATATCCATTTATTCAGGTCTTCTGTTAACAGCTCCTAAAGTCATGCCATCTTTTGCTAGATTTATTTCTAGTTACTGCACACTTCTTGATGCTATTATAAATGATGTCATTTTTAAAAAATTTCACTTTCTGATTAACTGCTGCTGGGTTAATGGGACAAAACTGGTGTCTGCCAGGTTTTACATGTTGCAAAACTCTCTTATTATTTCCAATTAATTTATCTGTAGATTTTGTTTGTATTTTCTAGGTGTAAAATCTCCAAACGATAACTTTATTTCTTTTTTTCAATGTTTACTTTTTGCTTATTTTTGTTGACTTGCTGCCCACTTGGAATTTCCAGGACAATTCGGAATAAAGTGGTTGCAGACATCCCCATCTTTCCTGATTACAATGCCCACAATTCTATATATTTCCTAGTTTTGCTGTTTTTTGAGACACTCTTTAGGAGATTAAAGTTGTTGCACCTTGTATTCCGGGTTAGCTAAGGATTTTCATCAAAAATGAGTATTTTTTGTATATGTTAATGTGGTGAATTACAATAACTATTTAAGGGAATCTAGAATAATTAGGTTTATAAATAGGACCAAACATTAATCAAAAACACTATGAAATCAACTTAAAATTTACTAGATTTATAAATTTAAAAAGACAATGTGTTGGGACACCTGGGCTTAGATGGCTAAGCGTCTGCCTTGAGCTTGGGTCATGATCCCAGGGTGCTGGGATCCAGTCCCTTAGTTCTCCCCTTACTTGAGCTCTTGCTTGCTCTAACAAATAAACAAATAAAATAGTTTTTTAAAAAGTAAAAAAAAGACAATGTATAAAGTTATATTTAAAAGTCTGAAAGAGGGGCGCCTGGGTGGCTCAGTGGGTTAAGCCGCTGCCTTCGGCTCAGGTCATGATCTCGGGGTCCTGGGATCGAGTCCCGCATCCGGCTCTCTGCTCAGCAGGGAGCCTGCTTCCTCCTCTCTCTCCCTCTGCCTCCCTCTCTGCCTACTTGTGATCTCTCTCTCTGTCAAATAAATAAATAAATAAAATCTTTTTAAATAAATAAATAAATAAATAAATAAAAGTCTGAAAGAAAACTAGGTATTTGAATTGATAAATTAAAAAAAATACTAATTTTAAAGCCAAAGTTCACAAAGAGAATTTTGTGTACAAAATTACCATAAGCATGATATTAGCATTCATGCGTGCTCTCTCTCTCACATGTACAACAGTGTCCAATAATGACAGATGTATTGGCATATAACGATTAAGGCAAGTTTGCAACTTCCTCCCCAAAATATCTGATGAGGCCAAGAAAGGAAAAAGTACAGCACGGCTTCATTTGAGAATGCAGGTTCTGTGAAATTTTTTAAAAAAGGATGCAGGCTGTGTTAACCATGCTATAATTTGCTAGCTGTGAAAATTCTGGGCCGATTACTTTACCCTCTCTATACCTTATTGTCTCCTGTGCTCAGCTATGCTGAAATGAAAGGGAGATCAGTGAACTACAGAATTCCCCAATCTACAGTTTAACCTCTCAAAGGGCACATTACCTCATATTCTTCCAAATTCACTTCTTCAGGTTTTATCATTTCAAGTTTGGCTTGAGCAACTTTCATTATGTTGTGACACCTTCAAAAAAAAGAAATGCATTCCTAAATCAAAAGCAAAATTCATAAAAACTGAAAAATATGTGACATAAAACTAAACTACCCAACACATATGAAAATAAAATCCATTGTCACTAAGCAACACTTTTTTGAGGAAGCAACTCCCAAATAACCTTAATTGAAAATGGTTTTTAGATCAATGCTGGATAGTTACAAAGCACATAAAGAAGACAGCATCAATAATTCTAACTCAAATTTACAATGTTATATTTACATATGGTGTTTAAATTACATTCTATCAATACATATTGCATAAGAAAAAATGAAATGTTTTTTTATGATGTATATCTAAGCAAGCCTAAGAAACATTAAATCTCATTTTCCCCTTTCAAATGGCAGTATTCATAAATAGCAAAAAAAGAATCCAAAATGTGGCTATCATTTCAGGTAACAGAGACATTCTTATGCATAGAATCATTATTAAAGAAATCTCCGCAGAATATATTTAGTTATCACATGGATCTTACTTTGTCTTTCAAGTATAAGAGAAATTAAACTATTAAACAATTTGACCAATTTCCATCCCCAGGACAAAAACTGCAAAAGAGTGAAAAGTCAATGTGATTACCCCACCAATATTTTCTCCATATTCATTGGAACATGGTGTACCAACAACCCAAATAGTAAGAGTCATAATCAGTCATATTTCTGAGTGATTTGTGGTGGGGTTATATGTAAAATAAGTGATGCTCCTACTACTACTAATAAAATAGTAAGAGCTAACAGTCACTGAGCACTGTATTGCCTATCAAATACTGTTGAAGCCATTTACTTGTATTATTTCACTTAATCTGAAATTTCACAGCAGACACATGGTAAAGCAGGAATTTAATCTTGAACGCTTTGTTTTCCATATATTCTCCTCTGCTATACATAGCAGAGGAGAATATATTAATTTTGAGATATTCATGAAGGGATAATCATTTATTTCAGGATTAAAATGGACTACAATGAACTCCAAGGTAACATAAATGTTTCTGTATTCTAAAAATAACATCCAATACTTGGATCTTTACCCAAGGCCTAAATTTCTTTAATAGAATTCATTCTAACTAGATTATATTTTAATTTTCTAATATTACTAAAAAAACAAAAACAAACAAACAAACATAAAAAAACTTCTAGGGATTTTATACAAATTTCTATGGGAAAACATTTTTGGGTAAACCAAAATACAGTAGATCCTATAACAACATGGGTTTTGAGGGTACACTTACACACAGTTTTTTTTTTTTTTACAGTATTGTGTTTTTCCTTATAATTTTAGTAACATTTTCCTTTTCTTCAGCTTACTTTATTATAAGAATACAGTATATAATATATATAACATACAAAATATGTATTTATTGACTTTACATTATTAGAGGCTTCCAGTCAACAGGAGATTATTAGCGGTTAGGTTCTGGGGGAGTTAAAAATTATACACTTTATGTGCAGATTTTTGATTGCACAGAGAGTCAATGCCCCTAATCTCCACACTGTTCAAGGATGAACTAGAATTCAACCATTTTAAGACTTCTCTTGATATCAGAGGGTATTAAACTATTTTATTTCCATCTACAATTAAATACTTTTCTCTAGAGATTCCCAAACAAGGTAATTTTGCTCCTCAAAGGGATTATTTAGCAATACCTGGAGACACTTTGGGTTGTCACAGCTTGTGGGAGGTGCTACCAGCATTTAGCAGGTAGAGGTCAGGAACTCTGCCAAATATCCTATACATTATAGGATACCCCCACAATAAAGAACTATCTGACTCAAATACACAGTAGTGCAGAGATTGAGAAATTCTTTACTTCTCTAAAATACTGAGTTCCCAAAGGGCAGTGATTATATTATATTCTCCTGTGCATCTTTATATTGCTTAGCTCAGTACCTTGGTCAATAATTACACACACTAAAGCAATAAATAATTGCTCAAACTTTTAAAGGTCATGACTATAAACTCCAAGAAAATCACAAAGCAACTGTACAAATTAAGTGAAGTCAAGTTTTGTGCTCTATTTACTGTCTTCATCTAGGTTAAAAGAAACATTAAGAAAACTGCAAAGAAAGCTATTTTAAAAAGATAATTTGAGCATATGAGTTCATTATTTCACATTTTTAAATTACCTTTCATCAAAACTCAAATTCCTATCTCCAAATTGTTCTAGCAATGTTTTCTCAATGATTTTCTTTGGTGCTTGGTTCTGGATAAAATAGACCACTACATGATGTAAACGATAATCTGTTTCTGGTGGGGTATCTTCTTGGGCCAACTTAACCAATCTTGAATACTCCAACTTAATTGCCTAGAAAATGTAACAAAATGTCAATTTTGGTTAATTATAATAATTAAAATCCTTCGATATTACAGCTTTAATTATTCTTGTGTTCAGATACATTTTTTCTTTTAAAGTATAACAAACAAGGTAGTACATCTAAAAATACTGCCCCATATTCCATAGTTTAAAAGGATTTTCTAAAACTGACCATATGTGTACTTCCTTATCCCTTCACTGTAGTGTTTTTTGTTTTCATGTAGAGAAGCAGTAAACTAAACAACAGACCTAAGTGCACTATGTGAATACTTTGTAAAACTTATCAGTCTGGTCAGTCTACTCAGAAGTATCCTAAGACCGAGAAACCTCTTATCCTATGCTTTCCAGTATCAGTTTCATGTGTATTTTGAATATTCCAAATTTTCGAGTTGAAATACAGCTTCCTAGAATACCCATATCTGAAAGAAAAGCTGGCTCTTATATGCATAATAATACCACTATAATTACCTTTTACAAGAGTCTAAATAAGTCCTGAGACTGTAGGGATCACAGAATGAATCCCTTGTTGCTTCAAAAATATTTGAATTTTATATGTGTAAGAATTAATTAATATTATCATTATTATCACCTTGTGCATGAACTTCCTTTTTCTTTATAAACAGGACACCTCAGAATTTATAACTAATTATAACAGGAAACAATACTGATACATGTTTCTACATGTGAGCAAACCATTTGGAAAATATTGGCTCATAAAGAGATAAATGTAGGGTTATCTATCAAATACGGCTGTATACAAATAACTTATATAATTAAAAATACTTTTCATAATAATCATTTATACTGGACTTATATCTAAATCCTAGCTCTATTAACCATAAAAATTTTGGGGCCACAAGCAAAATAAGTTACAAAAAAATCAATTCTATTAGAAAGGTTTTTTTGTTTGTTTTTATTTTTTTAAGAAGTATCCCTCTCCTAAGCAATTCCTGGCAAAACAGATACCTTGATATATTTTATAGAAGGGAGAAAATGTAACTGACAAGCACTAAATGAAACATTCTAGTTATATGTTTTTATATTTCATTAAAGAGAAGGCTAATAAGTCCTTTCTATAACTTAGCACTATAAACAGAATTATTACCTTACAGCTAAAATAAATTGAGTTCTCCTTTTTTGGTCATACATGCCGTTGTTAAAAATTGCCATGAAAACTATATTTTGACATGAAGGATCATATTAAAGCTCACTTCAATGTATACCTAATTAGCATACATAAGCTTTGCTTAGAACTCTAAAATCTTCCCATTTTCCCAATTTGAAAAAAAAGGGCGCACATATTCATTTAATAACCAAACTATACTAAATTTGAGAATATAAAACAAAAAAAAATCAGTAACTGTTCTTCCTTATTATGGTCTTCAGGCAATGACTGTCATAAACTATTCCAAGTTCTTTTGAATATTTAAATATTTCAAGGTATCATCCTTTTGGCCAAAATTAATATGACCAAAATAAAATAAATTCGTATTGAGCCTCTTAAAGTAATACTGTAGGTTTAGAGATAAGAAATTATAACACTAAATGGTTACATATTTTTTTTTACCTACATTCAAAAGAGAGATTGTATATTTTTCCTAAAGAGCAAAGAGGTTTCTATTAACAAGCTGGAATACATATCCCTCTTTTATTCTAAAATTATGTTTATCCCTTAATTTTGTTCTATTTAAGATTCTCCCAATTTGCACAAGTAAACGCCAAAGTTAAAATCTATATTTAAAAAGTAGAGGTAAAAATGCACATTTAAATTTCTACAAGCGATTTTTCAAACACATAAAAAGTACGTTTTCACCAGCACAAATTATTTTTTTATAATTGATTATTTTTATTTATGAACGTCCTTCTAAAAAAGTTCTCTGATGTTTAAAATATACTGCAATCATATCTATTCCTTCAAAATTTCAACAGATGTTCCACGCCACTATATCTAGCCAAGTTCTTCACTATCATTACAAGCAAAGTTAACACTGCTGAGTTGTAAGTTAATTCATACAACTTCCTCAGAATCTTGCCGCAGAACTGTGTTTGTCCTTTCCATACTCTGGCTGCCTATGAAGGTAATTATTTAAGTTAACTACCACAGATAGTGCAAAGAAACCACCAAACATTTACAGAATGAAATATAATACTAGTCATCAGGTGGTGATGGAACTGTTTCGCAATTCATTTTTAAAAGTCTCTTTCACCAGACCTTTAACATGGTCCTACTATTCAGGTCCAAAGTTACCTATTCTGTCTTACTTCCTATGACTCTTCAACAAAGACTTCCTTCCACTTAGGTCAGACTTGTCTCCCCACAGATGCACTCATGCTCTTATTCCTTAAGTTCTCCTAATACATGATGTCCTTTCTTGTCTGTTCCCCATCTATCTGTAGATGACCCATTCAATAAGACTAGCTTCTTTCTCTTTTGAAATCTTCAGTTACAAAGATCCAAATGATTGTACATAGACTTTTTTCTACCTTTCCAAATCATAATACAAAATCATATTCTAAATCTATAATTTTAACAGACTTTATTTTGCTATAACTATATACATACAACAGAAGATACCAAATATATAAACATACAATATATTCTGGAAGGTCTAAGGGAAAATCAGACTAAGAATCAGAGAGCGAGGTATACTATGTGTTAATTGTGATATAAATTAAATCACAAACTTCTCCAAGTCTTAATGCTCTTATCTCTGAAAAAAGATCTGTTGACTTCACAGAGAGTGTGTATGTATGTGTGAGTGTGCATATAAATTGTTTTTATAGGCTATTTAAACAAACAAGCAAAAAAAACTGGCAGTGTACCAAAAGACAGAAGAAAACCTACTTCAAATCCCAGGGGACTTGTCATCATATAAGCAATATGATTTGAAAACAGTGCAATACATACAGGAATTAAAAATAAAGACAACTCACAAACTAAACTCTTAGGAATTAAAATAATACTGTCTTAAATTATTCTTGGGCCAAAGGAATCAAAATCATATTAAAATTGGGATCATAGGATATCAAAACCTAAAGACATAGGAAACTTCCAATTTAACCAATAGAGAAAAAGTGCATTTCAAGAAGCTAGGGCGGGAGAAGAGGAGAGGAAAGAAAATAAAGGTAGAAAAATAAAATAATGTGGCAATTAGATAAAAAAGACCCAAAATTTTTCTTTCCAAAAAGCTGATGGAAAACCAACATATGGGAGAAAACTCACCACCACATATCAGAAAGGTGACAAAAATACAACAACAACAACAAAATGAGCTTTACAATTTGTTTAAAAAGTAACACATATAACTTTATGCCAATAAACTACAAGTTTTTAATTAAACAGATGCTCATCTAGGAAAATGAATTACCAGAATTGCTTTAAAAGGTACAAAAACTACCAAGTCTTTGAAGAGACCCAGTAAAGTTACAGAAGACTGAAAAGGTTGCTCAAGATCCATACCCAATAATGGAATCAGGCCCACTTTGTTTTAGAGCTGTATGGTTAAGTCTTCAAGGACCAAATAATTTCTTCATCTACACTACTCCAAAGTCTGAGAAAAGGGAAAAGCCTCCTTAATGATTACACATGGCCAGCATAATCTGAATATAAAATATTGACAAATATAAAAAAGGAAATTGGAGATCAAATTATCTATGAACATAGATGTCAATACTTATCCATTTTTGATAAACTACATTGTGTACAAAAAGAATATATAGAAACAGTGTTTACAATGTTTAAAAAAGGGGGGTCAATGTTAAAATCATTACATTCTATGGGTTAAAGATTACAATCTTTCAGAAGAAACTTTTAACTATGAATTTGAGAAAGTGTTTTTAAAATTGTAAAGGGAAATCTATAAAAAAATACTATACATCATACTTGAAAATAGAACACTAGAGACACAGCCATTAAAATTATTTTCATATTTAACTATATTCTGAAGTCTGGTTAACATAATAAAAGCAGAAATGAAATAACAAGTATGATGGAAATTATCCCAATTATGAGATAATTATTCAGAGCCAGTGTACTGAAATAATGACATGAATCAACTAAAAAAAAAAGAGCCCAATAAGGTAACTGGATTCATTAAATAAAAATTTAAAAAATAAAAAATAAATTAATTAGCTCTCCCACTATCTACCCTACCTGTAACTTGGTAGAATAGTAGGATAAGTGCCTCAATTCATAAAAACAAACTTTTTTTATATGCATAGGAATAAATTAAAGAAAGGTATAAGACCATTAATAAAGTAAAATTATAAAACATACATTTGATTGAAGAAAGTCCCCAAATATCAGCAGTAGTAAACATGTCTTGATATGCCCATCAAGGAAATGGGAAGACAATTACAGAGTAGTCACAATGGAATACCTTGAGAATGGACTACAACTATATCCAATAACACAGCTAAAGCTCCAAACATGTTGAGTAAAAGCAGCCAGACAAAACGAGGACCTATAGTGAAAGATTCCAAGTGTATAAAATATAAGAACACTTTCTTATGTTGTTAGAGGTCCAGTGAATGTCTTCTTTGGGGTGGTGGAAGAATGCAGTAAGTGACAGGAAGGAGAAACAAGCATAGCTTCTGAAGTACCGTATGTTCCAGGCCCGACTGGGAGTTACACGGACATGTTCACGCTGGTCACTGATGGAGCTGTTCACTCATGGGCTGTACTGTTTGGCATGTTTTATGCTGTCATAAATATACTTTTACAACTTTTGAATAAACAAAAGCGTAATAAAAATAGGCATTTTAGGAGCACCTGGGTGACTCAGTGGGTTAAGCCTCTGCCTTTGGCTCAGGTCATGATCCCAGGGTCCTGGGATTGAGCCCCACATCAGGCTCTCTGCCCAGCGGGGAGCCTGCTTCCCCCTCTCTCTGCCTGACTCTCTGCCTACTTGTGATCTTTCTCTCTGTGTCAAATAAATAAAATCTTTTTTTTTTTAAGGCATTTTAAAAGTCCAAAAAAGTTATGTCAACTAGGAACAACTGCTGGACGACCAAGAAGAAGTCTCATGAATACAGAAGTGTTCATACTTCATTAAAATCCTAAGGACACTTTAATAGGTATAGGCCCCTCCCCTCCCAAACAAAAACAAAAGCAAACAAACAAACAAAAAAACACACAAAAACATTTTAATGTCTTTCAGAGTAAATAAAGTATACAAATCCCATGATTATAATTATGGTATGACCCTCCCACTGCCACCACTGTGCATAAACATACAAGTAACAAGTACTTTGCAAATACTTTCCTTCTGGCTTTTATATTTGCTCGTCATAGCAGTCTTATACTGCCTTTCTCTAAATTTCATCTTTACATGACAAAAGCCTCTCTCTTTAAACCACGAGAATTTGGGAATTCTCTGTTAACAGTGGAAACTGACCATAACATCATCAACTGGGAAAAGAACGCAGGTAAGCATCTTTCCTCGCTTATTCTTCCAGCTCTGCCTGCCTATTAACACTCATACTGTGTGTTTATAGGGAGCAGACTCCCATGTGTGAGGGCCTGTGGTTACTGTTGTATCTGAGAGTGAGTTGACGCTCTCCCTAATAAAGAGGTTAAATCTCAGCAAGTCCACCTACCCAGATATAAGTTTCATTCTCCAATTTTTATTTTTATTGTAAAAACCAACATTCATCACATGGTTTACCACCAGCAAACATATAACATTTTAAAAACTGATCCAACCATAATATATGGAAGTCCATTTTTAGAAACAGGCAGAGAGTTGAAAAACTTCTTATAACCAAAAAGCTAATACAAAATAAACCACTAAAGATATTTTTTGGTAATGGGACAGAAGAGATATAGATGTATCTATATCATATTATACTATAATTACATATAATTATGTATAAAAACATAAATATTAAAAATAAAAATCATAAATATACTATATCTAATTTAGGGAAACAGTAAGAGAAACAGCTATCATATGTTAGTTCCTGTGTTTTACATATATTTTGTACATAATATTTTCAGTACATATATTTTGTACATATATTTTCAGTACATAAATACTGAAAATAAAAATTATCAATATACTATGTCTAATTTAGGGAAATAGTAAGACAGAAGCAGCTATCATGTTAGTTACTATGTTTTGTATATATATTCTGAATGTTGACAATGATTAAAATCAATTGCCAAAAAAAACAAAAAAATAGGCCAATCACTGCAGAAGGAACAACCACCACCAAGAAAAAAATTATCAAAAAAATCTATAACCAAAAAAGAGGCCTAGGCTCATATGGTTTTATAAGTTCTAACTTACTTTTATGGAATAGACAATTCCTATGTAAACTACACCACTGTATTAAAAAAAAAAAAAAAAGCTTTCAAATTCACTTACTAAAGCTAACAAAAGTATAAGATAAAACCTGATGAAGATAGCAGAAAAAAAGAAAAATACGGTAAATTTTTATTAATAGAGAATGTAGAAAACCCAAATAAAATGCTGAGTAAATAGTGTGTACATTTGAATTCATAAAAATAAAAATTTACTAAGAAAAGTGCTTTAAGAAACTACTACAGAAAACTTATAATACCTTGGATCAAAGAAGACTTTTTATATAGCAATGAAACTCCAGAACCCAGAAAGGAGAGAAAGATTTGAAAGCAGTGTTTTTAAAACTTCTTTATGAAATAAAGGTACAATAAACCAACTCAAACAGAAATGGCAGATGGGAAAAAACAGTGCATTTGTCCATAAAGAGTGTACTATAGGGGCATCTGGGTGGCTCAGTCGTTAAGCCTCTCTCTGCCTTTGGCTCTAGTTGTGGTCCTGAATCAAGGCCCACATCAGGCTCCTTGCTCAGTGGGAAGCCTGCTTCTCCCTCCCCCACTCCCCTTGCTTCTGTTCCCTCTCTCATTGCCTTTCTCTCTGTGTCAAATAAATAAATAAAATCTTTTTTAAAAAAGAGGGTAATATATAATAAATGAAAATACACATCTATACTGTAGAATACGAAATGCAGGAAGAAAAGATAATGTGGTAGATACACTGCCTTTATTTTAAGAATGCCCTCAATATATTTATGAGTGATATGTTACAAAATAATATAAATAGTAAAATGTAAAAATGAAAAAAAAATTCCCTATATACGCATGATTGCATAAACAAAAGTAAGAAATCAGAAAGGTTACACAGTGATCACAGTGGTTACACAGCAGTGGCAGAGACTGCCATTATTAGTTTTAATTTAGACACCTATATATTACTGAATGATTGCATTGTGTACCTATTACTGCCATTTTTAAATTTTTAAATATTTTTTAAATTACATATTTTTTTTTTAAAGATTTTATTTATTTATTTGACAGAGAGAGATCACAAGCAGGCCGAGAGGCAGGCAGAGAGAGAGAGGAGGAAGCAGGCTCCCTGCTGAGCAGAGAGCCCGATGCGGGCCTCGATCCCAGGACCCTGAGATCATGACCTGAGCCGAAGGCAGTGGCTTAACCCAATGAGCCACCCAGGCGCCCTAAATTACATATTTTTTAAAATTATGTATTATCAGCTAGAATTTTCCAAATGCTAATCATTTACCTATACCAGAAAACACATTAATGATAAACTGATATTTACATAAGATTTTATATGTGTGTATATGTATGTGTGCATATATATACATATATACCTATACACATATATACACATATACATATACAAATACATACACACACACACACACCTCTCAATTACAGATAGGTAAAAATAAATATACATGGATATAAGCTTCAGAGATTTGCTGCTGCCTCAAAATCAGAGGGTAAACTGAAAAAGAAAAAAGAGATGAAAAATGGAAAATATATAAAAGACAAGTCACAAAGGACATCCTAGGTAATGGTGAAGAAAGATCCCAAGATATTAGTTATACACTGGGGGTAAAAGAAAATCAGTGCAGGGACGCCTGGGTGGCTCAGTTGGTTAAGCCACTGCCTTCAGCTCAGGTCATGATCCCAGGGTTCTGGGATCGAGTCCCACATTGGGCTCCTCGGTGGGGAGCCTGCTTCTCTCTCTGCCTCTGTCTGCCTGTGGACGGTCTCTCTCTCTCTCTCTCTCTGACAAATAAGTAAATAAATAAATAATTTTTTGAAAAGAAAAGAAAATCAGTGCAGACTGAAACAGGTTACAAAGCTCTGGAATAACAGACTTACAGAAGATGTGTATTCCAGAAGAGATCTATTCCAAAATAAATTTCCCCAAGAAGGTAAAACTGACACCAGAATGTGGGAGATTTAAAACTGACAACAGAATGTGAGAGATTTAAACAAAGTCTTTGTTTAAATCTTTTAAACTCTCTAAACTGACTTTAGAAGCACATCAGTAATACATATAGAAAACTAAGGAAACCAAAAAATAAAACAACTCCAAGGAAAACGAAAGCTGAGGGGGGAAAAAGGTCAAAGTAATGTTTATGATTCAGCTCAATCCTGAGGAGCATACATAGAAATAAAAATACAGGGGCGCCTGGGTGGCTCAGTGGGTTAAGCCTCTGCCTTCGGCCCAGATCATGATCCCAGGATCCTGGGATCGAGCCCTGCATGCGGCTCTCTGCTCAGCAGGGAGCCTGCTTCCCCCTCTCTCTCTCTCTGCCTGCCTCTCTGCCTACTTGTGAGCTCTGTCAAATAAATAAATAAAATCTTAAAATAATAATAATAAAGAAATAATAATACAAACTGAGAATTCCGTTTTAATCCAAATGACAAATTTTACACGTCTGTGTGTGTGTGTGTGTGTGTGCGCGCGCGCACGCGCGCGCAGACAGACGGAAAGATGGAAGGGTGGGAACTACGGGGTAGGGTAGCACAGGAGAAGGAGAGCTCATTGTTCATATTCCTGAGTAGGGAATTCAACAGGAAATGTGTAAACCAAGAATCACAAAAGCTTAAGCATTCTGTGTTGACTTAAAGATATGGAATTCATGCCAAGAGGATTAGATAAAATAACCGGAAACTGTTACCACAGCAGAGGTGGGGGGGGTGTACTGTTGTTTGTGATGTATCTCATTAGCTGGCTCTTTACAATATAAGCAGGTATCAATCTAAAAAATGTGGAATTCCCAATTCAACATAAAGATATCCAACTTGGAAAAAAAAACATGACAGTGTTACTCTAAATGACAGATACTTTCCCCACAAGAAATGCATGAAACTTCAGAAGACATACATTCAGTGTATTTTAAGAAAAGAAAATATAGGCCACCTGGAAAAACTGAGGTTTTTTTTTTTAATTTTTTATTTTTTATAAACATATTTTTATCCCCAGGGGTACAGGTCTGTGAATCGCCAGGTTTACATACTTCACATCACTCACCAAAGCACATACCCTTTTTAAACAAAGTTTCGTGTTTTTTTTTTTTTTCCAATAACAGCAGTTTTTAAACCTTTCTTACTTAATAGGGTGATAACTCATCATGGGATCTGTTTGTTTAACACTTAAAATCCTATATTCCAGAAAACTCCTCAGTCTTGGGCACACCAAGATGGCCAGCCACTCTAACAAGTTCAAAAGTATTTACTATTATAAGGCTACAAAGCACAAGCCCTAAAGTACCCCAAGTACTAAAGAATTAAAGAAATAATGAAAATAAGCAGCTTTTTGAAGACTGAGTTGGATGAAGGCAGGGTATAGAAAATTAAGGGAAAGTTTGAGATTTTTAAGGTCAAGAAAGGAAGCATACAGTTTACTATAGTGAACTGTATCTCAGTAAAGCCTTTTTGGTTTTTTTAGGGAAAAAAAGTGAAGTGAAAACAACTTGAAGTTTTTGGTAATGTAAGATCAATATATTATAATTAAAATATTGTAAAGATCGGGATAAGATGACGTGCAGAATAAAAGCAAAAGAAAAAAAAATTAAATTTCCCTACAACTTAAAGCCCACTCATTGACAAGTCCTTGAGATAAGGAGCTTGTGACCTTCCTTTAGAACTCAACCGCCTTGATGTTAACACCCTGCTAAGGGTGAAGGCAACCTTATCTTCACATTAGCCTGATCTCCAGGATCCTATAAGTCTCCTTTAATATATAAAAATCCCTTTGGAAACTTCATCTCTAACCCCCACCCCCCCCCCACCAAGATATATGTCAGCAATCATCCTCTAAGCCTACAGCCCACTAATACTCATCTGAAGGGTCTCATGACTAAGGTCTTAACTAGATGATGATAAATGACCTTTTCTCACAACAGCTAGCCCCTCAAAGTCCTGGAAACCTTGCTTCTAAATTCCTTAGAGATTTATGCTATCCCTAACTCCTTCCCAATTTGAAAGTATATAATCAGCCACCCCTCATAACCCCAGTACAGCTCTTCCTGTCCCCAGGTCCTGTCCCTGTGCTTTAATAAAACCACCTTTCTGCACGAAGACGTCTCAAGAATTCTTTCTTGAAAGTTTGCTTCCAAACCGCAATATTTTTACATCATTAGAGGGGAAGAGATTTGGTCATAGAATAATGCAATTGCTTGATGATCTCACATTTCTTGAAATGACTAGGATATTAAAAATTCAGGACAAAACGTTAAATGAGTAAGAAACATAAAAATAAATGAACAAATCATTTTTGAAACAACCAAGTGAAGAAAGCAGTTTAAAATCAAATGATGGTGAAATATATATATACTATATATATATATATATATAGTAATACTGGGTGCCTGGTCGCTCAGTAGGTTAAGTGGCTGCCTTCAGCTCAGGTCATGATCCCAGAGTCCTGGGATCAAGCGACTCATTGGGCTCCCTGCTCAGCAGAAAGCCTGCTTCTCCCGCTCCCTCCGCCTGCCACTCTGCCTACTTGTGCTCTCTATCTCTCTGTCAAACAAATAAATAAATTCCAAAAAAATTATGTATATATATATATTGTAATACTGACAAATAGTATTACCAATGAGAAGAAAACAAACTATACCAGAAGCAATTACTCCATTTCTATTTTCACTCATCAATACCTTTTATTCCCTTCAAATAAAAACACAATTCAAATTTCTGCTAACAACCCAAAGGTGAACTATTAGGGTAACTCAGGTAAAATGCTTTGTTTTTTGTTGAATTATCTGGGTTACCAAAACAAAACAAAAAAAATTACTCTTAGATTCATGCATAAAAGAAACCCTTAGAACATCAGGTGGCCATGGCTAAGACAGGAAAAGAGAAATTATATAGGAAACAAAATGTAATTCAAGGAAATAAAATATTTTAAGAATTTCATTTAAAAACATTAAAAAATTAAATGAAAATGTTAATTGTACCTTAAAGAACCCTGCTTCAGGGCCACACCTGTCATACACACTCCGGGATTTACCTATCGCCATGATAATACCTTGCATGCTCGGTGTCATCATGATCTGCCACAGGAATTCAAAGTGAGAGTTTTTGAATGGTTAACATAAAAAAGTATCAAAAACCAAAATAACATCTTGACATGCAAGCTAAAAGTCCTTTGTTTTTCACTACTTATAAACTAACCATTGCCTATTTTACGGCAGATGTGGTTCAATATACATACAAGCATCTTTCAAAGTCATCCGTACAGGGCCACAGCTAGCTCTAGATGGTACCTTTGTGCAAACCGCAAAAAGGCAACCACCCTCTTCTGAACTGAAGAATTCCAAAAAGTCACCTCCTTCTTGACAAACAATCAAAAAGTGTTGCTCTCTGAGAACCACCTAGAACAAGCAACACTCTTTTTATTTAAAAAAAGTGCCTCTTTAAGGTTTGAGGAGCTCAACAGGAGCTCAATTTCACCTCCACTTTGCCCTGCTGGCTGGGCGCCCTTACACACAGCATGACCTGAACACCTGTGAGCTGCAGCCCTGTATCCACGCGACTTCAAGTTCCCAGGTACATGCACGGTTAAACGGACACTCCAGTTTCAAAAACAAAACAAAATGCATCTCTGCCAACAGCATAAGCACTTACACAAAAGGCAGCATTAAATGATTAATCAAAATTCTAAATTTTAAAATACCACAAGGCTTACCCCAAAACAAGCACTCAGGTACTTGGTCAATAAATTAACGTTTTTACTAAAAACATGGCAGTTTCCGTAATTTTCAAGCAGCAACATGGTAATGAAACAGTTAACTGGAACAATGTACTGCTATTAAGTATTACATACTTAAGCATGTCTTTGTTTCTGAAATAGCTCATCACTCTTAGCGGTTCACATTCTAAAATATCTGCAAAATGAAACAACTCAGAGTACTCTGAAGCTTGGTATTAGAGCAATCAAGAGATTGCATCCAACACCTCTGATTCACTGAAACTATCACCCAAATTTTGATTATACACTGAGTCACAATATACCTAATATCTGCTTCAGAAAATTCATCTGACCAGTTTCTATCTCATAAACCAGCTCTTTATTCTCCTTACGGCCATTGCTTTCTTACACTGGCACAGTAATCTTCATGTCTTTGTGACACTGCTGGTTTCAATGATTAACTCTTACATAATCGCTTAACTGTAACTTCAAAGTAAGTCTGAAATAAAGTTGCTTAGAAAAACTATTTGATATATATTAAATTCTCCCATCCAAGTACTAACCAGGCCCGACCCTGCTTAGCTTCCGAGATCAGACGAGATCGGGCGTGTTCAGGGTGGCATCCATGCCAGTAAAAACTAACAAATGATAGAATTCAAGGTCTTCCATACTATTCAGAAACAGCTTTACTGGCCCTGGCCTCAAATATAGGAAAGATCAAATATAAGAGTCTTAAGAAAAAAGTGAGAAAAAGGGGGGGATCTGATGGGACAAGAACAATAGCACATTTTCATCTGGATTCTCAAGACCAGTGTATAAAGCACTGGAAGGCATTCGATAATAATGAATCGCTCCATTCACATTCACATGGAGGTTGCAGAAGCAAAAATACCCACCATCTATCTGCAATCAGGCTGTACGACTTTTTGGCAGGAAATAGTAGGCGAATTATAATAATACAGAATTCAAGTAAAACAGGAAATTATTTTTAAATGTTTAAAGTTTTTGCTACTTAACTAAACAAACCTTATTGTAATCTATCAACCTAGAAAAAACTGATCATATGTCTACATAAAAGAATTAACTCTAGAAACATTAAATTATTCTTTTGACAAATTCCATAAGCTTTCTACTTAAATTTTCATTTGAAATTCAAAGTTCTGTAAGCAGTTGGTAAGGTAATTTCAGACCATGGGTGGCCAAGCTGTATGTTATGCAGCAATACACATAAATGTGAAGGTGCATGCAGGCCCAAAGTACGTGTATTAAACAGGCACAGGAAAGCAGGAACAGTGCAGAGGTCTACAATAAAGGTACCTCGTCATCATAACCCCCCTCCTTTGACTCAATCATGAATTTCCCTACATGGGGAATCGCCACCTCTACAACTTGCTGGTTAGAAGGTGGTTGGCTTGTGGTATTTTCAGGTTTCTGCAGAAAAAAAATTATTAGTAGGAACATTAGAAAAAAGAACAATGGAATATCAAGTAAAAAGGGCAGAGATTCCTGAGTTTTTAAAAAATACCTATACTTGCTTAGTATGAGATGAAACCACCCGAAACCAACATTAGAAGTGAATGCCTTAAATAGTAACATAAGATATATAACTTTCCTTTTACAACTCAACCACTAAAATTTTTTTTTTCTACAAAGCATTTTGGATACCAAATCCTTAAAAATAATAAATAGTGGTAGTTATATTTCCTACTGCTGTCTGTAAATTACAGCTAAGGTTTTTATTTTTTTTTAATTCTAGTAATTCTATAAATCCTTTCTTGACAACTCCATCAAAACAAGACATGACCTCCTCTGAACCCATGAGAGTTTGTAGGTTTTCTTTTTATGGTTTTACTTTTCTATCCTTCCTAAGAATTAATACTATATCCAATTTATATCCACAGTCTATTGTGTTTAGCTCACTCTGTGTAGCCTATAAGAGTCTTGTATGATGCACTGTACGATGTATTTATATGTATGTCTGATGAATTCTTGCTTCTGAAAAATGCTGGGAGTGACATCTCTTTTTAACAATTCAATCAGATTTTTTTCTTTTCATCCTTTTCTTTGGTAACAAATTCCGCACTAATAGAGTAGAAGATAGTATAAAATCCAAAAAAGTCCACTCAAAGATACTAATACGGTTCATCCAAAAACAATGTCCAGATTTCAAAAAGATCTTATGTTACTGAATAAATTTATAATTAGAAATATTCACTATATACCTATAAACAAATTTCCCAAGTACTTAAGGTGCTTGAAAGCAGCTTGCTTAAGTAATTTCAGTTTGCACATTTAGTTTTCTGAAGCAAAAGATAAACTTTAGTTTTGATATAAACAAAATTGTAATAAAAGCAATTAAAAAGGCTTGATTTCATTTGAAATATAAGTAAATTCTAGAGAGTCATTTTATGACTTTCCAGAAGTATATATGCAGAAAGAGTTTAAACAATAAAGCAAAACTAATGGCCAAGACTGACACTGCCCCTTCTAAAAGAAATGCTACTTTTAAGCATAACATATTTAGAAAAGGTTTCCTTATTTTGAGTCCTCAACTTTTGAAGAGGAAATAACCAACCTGCATAGTTGTTGTGATCACGAGAGATAAGCTAATCCAATACTTCATATATAATAGTTTTCTATAATGACAAGTATTACCAGTATTATAATAATAATATACTACTTTAAAGTGTTTTTATTTGAATAGAATAACCCAATATGACTAGCATACATACCTAGAGAGATATGCTTATGAAAGAAGAATAATTATGCTGGGTCTCTAACCACAACAGTGAAATTTGATCAGGTAAATTAGGAGAGCTGTCTAGACTTTCTCTTCTCACTTCTCACAATCAAATCAATCTAAAGCAGTATTATCTTAAGAAGAGAGAATATAAATTTAAGTCAAGTAGCAACTGTGAAACTGATCAGTATTTGTATATTGATCCTTATAAAACAATATATGGGTTTTGGAAAAAAAAGTTGCACTTAGGAAAAAATAATGTTTTATAAACATTTTCAGTTACCACAGAAGAGTTTCTACAGCGTAATACTGGTAAGTTATATAGATGCAAACTGAGAAACCAAAGAAACTTTGGTGAATATAATAATCCTGTTGTATTATTCATCAAGTCTAATTAGATATCCTTAGGTACCATAAACATTTTCCATATAAAGAATTTGAGGACTCAATAAAGGAAAGTACAGGTGTATTTATCTTTTTCTAATATTGTCAGGCCCTTTTACATAAACACCTCAACAAAAGCTAAATTTGAAAGGAGTTAGTGTTTCAGTTAATAAACATTCCCAAAAGAATTAAAATACAAATATTTTTATTAATGGCCTGAAATCCATTAAGTGGATTGCTTTAAGAAGCAGTTTTTCATGAAAGAGTGACTAGAAAGCTATATAACTACAACCATGTTGTAGTAACGGCCCCCTACCTTTCAACCCAGTAATTCAACTATGGGGAATCCATTCTAAAGAAATGAACTGAAATATAGAGAATATTTCATTTCTAATGGCCTATTTATAATAATATAAAGGTAGAAACAAATACACAGTGAGGGAGGTAAATAACAATTTAATCACTCAATGGAATTAACATTCAACCATTAAAGTTTTTCAGAGAATTTTCAACATGGGGAAGTGTTTATGTCACATGTTAAATGATTAAAGAAGAGAAGGCAATACATAAACAAAACTGTATATGCAGTAGTACTTCAGCTACATAAAAAAATCCCAAAACTGTACATAAAAATAAAATTAAAAAAACTAATATATTACATGATTAGAGCTTTGAGCAGTGGGAGTACATGTGATTCTTTCTTCAAGTATGCTTTTTGTCTTTTTCAAATTTTAAAATATTTCACTTAAAATTAAACAGATCCTTCTAAACAGTAAGCTGTGTATATGTTTAGAGACTATTTCTCTATGGTTTCTGTGACCATACTTTCCGGGAAATTCTTAAGCTAAGGTTGGAACTTAATATATTGTATATTTGTAAAATGATTTGCATTTAAGTAACAAAAAGAAACTAACAACTGCTTAGTACCTATACTAAATGCTAGGTACCTTCAAAAAAAAAAATTTAATCCCACAATGATCTCTATTTTATGTAAAAGCAAACTGGTGTTCAGAAAAATTAAGCACCTTATTCAAGTTTGCATAGCTAGTGAGAAGCAAAACCCATATTCAAAAACCCAGGACTATCTAATCCCAAAGTCTGAACACTCCTTTCATAGACACAATTTTGTTTCTAAGGTATATTTTTAAGTGAGAAAAACCTGTATGTCATTATTATGATCTGAAGCAACTAATCATGAGACCAAGAACAGGCTGCTTCAGACAGCCACAATTAACATATTTGTAGACATGTTACAGCATTTATACAAACAACTCGGGCCTATTGTTGGTGCTCCTCCAGAAGATGCACCAAATGGAAAAACATTTATGCTAGCTGTCTATCATATTCTCTCAATGTTATTCTCCTTTCTCGAGTAAAGGTGAAGTAGATTATAGGCTTATGATATTCGTATTATATTTTATATATATTAGTTATGTATATTATATATATTATACATATAAATGTTAAGTATAAAATATATTTAAGTGCTGGTTTCTGCAAATTTATGTTATATGTGATTAGACAAACTAAACAAATCACGTTTCTATATTAAGCTAAATAATACCTTTGGCTTTCTGGTTATAGTTAAAAGGATGATACTTACTAACCATAACACAGAATTTATAAATAAAATTCCTAATTAGCAAAAAGCCAAGCAATTACATTTTTAGACCAGTAGTTGCATCTACTTCTCTGCCCTTTCTAGCTCCCTAAGTTTTCTTCTTCTACCACTCCCCAAGAAGCTAGACATCTCAGATATATTACAAGAAGCATTTTCCAGGAATGCTTTAGAATAGAGTTAGCAAGGGTTCATCTCAAGCTCATTTATAATCTCCAGGACATTTGCAAAATTTGGAATAAAAAAAAAACCTATATTAAAACATTTTTATAGTAAAATGATATAATCAAAATTTTTCATATAGGAAGTGAAATGAAAAAGTAATTCTGGGGGCACCTGGGTGGCTCAGTGGGTTAATGCTTCTGCCTTCGGCTCAGGTCGTGATCCCAGGGTCCTGGGATGGAGCCCTGCATCAGGCTCTCTGCTCAGCGGGGAGCCTGCTTCCTCCTCTCTTTCTGCCTGCCTCTCTGACTACTTGTGATCTCTGTCTGTCAAATAAATAAAATCTTTAAAAAGTAATTCTGATTATTTCACTCATCAAAACATAACAGAATATCTCATTAATTGAACATTTTTGTTAATCAAAAATGATTAACACATTAAAGACCTCATTGCAATTAGCAGGTTTTTGTTGAGATTAAGTTCACGAAGTAGAAAACTGTGCTGGAAAACTGCATGTATGTCCTGGGCACCCGGGTGGCTCAGTAGTTAAGCACCTTTAGCACAGGTCATGATCCCAGGGTCCTGGCATCAAGTCCTACATCAGGCTCCCAGACCGCAAGGAGCCTGCTTCTCCGTCTGCCCCTCCTCCCACTTGTTCTCTCAATCTCTCTTTCTCTCAAATAAATAAATAAAATCTTAAGAAAAGAAGAAACAGAAAAATTGTGTGACCTGTTCCCTTTAGTTCTCTAGGTAGGTAATCTTCAAATACTAAAATTAGCTATCAAGTAACCTACATTATAGCTGCTTGTGCTTACTAATAAAAAAAATGACTACAGCAAGTGAATGTTTTTGTAAGACGAAATTCTTGAAATAGCATCTCTCAGGTCATATGCACTGAAAACACAGTACAATACCAATGTACTCAATGTATTGCTATAAAAGCATACAATTCAAGAGCTACAACACAGGAAGGTTATAAGGACAATTCTGTGTGGACACTACTGAAATACACATAAACCACTTTGCAAGATCACATTTATCCTGCTAATAATACTCGAAGCTAGAACTTCCAGTATTTACTATTAAACATATTCCATGGGACAATGAAAATTATTACCTAATATTCCCAACTACTCCAATGTAGTAAGACTAAAGATAGAGGGAAGGAGTGAGGGGAAAAGAGAAATAATGCTAAATTTTATACTTCTCTTTTTTTTTTTTGACAGCATAATGAATATTTATTATGATTATTTTAATTTAAAAAAATAAGCCTCAAAGTCTCTGGGCAGTAAGCTAAAATACAATAAAAAGCAGTATCATAGTATTAGTGACACAGCTTGCTGGCATGCAGTGGTGCCTATACTTCTCTCAAGTTCCAAATCAAATGATCAATTTAGACTATGATTGTGATTTTTCATCAGTCCCTAACAGGAATAGAGAAATTTTTTTGAAAAAAGAAGCATTTTTAGGCACCTCAGTCAGTTCAGCGGCCAGCTCTTGATTTTGGCTCAGGTCATGATCCCAGGATCCTGGGACTGACCCCTAAATGGGGCTCTGCGCCCAGCAGGGAGTCTGATTGAGGATTCTCTCTCTTTCCCTCTGTCCCCCACCCCACCCCATGCTGCTTGGGCACTGAAGCACTCCCTCTCAAAATAAATAAATATATCCTTGAAGGGGGAAAAAAAAGGCAGCATTAAAAACTTAAGCTGAGGAAGCTAAAGCCCGAGGGTTAGGTAACAGCACTGTCCTTGATCATGTTAACATTAGTTTCTGCCCTTGGCCCTGTCTCCCCTGACTCCCATGCAGGCTGCTCTCCGAGACACTGCTGGAAATGTCATGAAGATGGCTATGCTCCCAGAGCTCAAAGAAAAGTTCTTACCGACTGCAAAACTGTTTCAGGACTTTTATCTTCATGCTCATGTGATGCCTTGGTAATTATTCGAATAGTTTCTTCTTTCAAGTGCTTTGAGAAATCACTTCTTGACGGCTGCTCTAGATATTCTGGTTCTCCTGCTTGTGCTTCATAAGAAAAGAATCAGTTGTACGTCTAATACAAATCACAGAGAGCTATCTAAGATGAATCTGTTATTTAATGCTAATTCAAAGTTAGAGAGTAACCAATTTTACTTTTATTTAATATATCACTCAACATATAACACCTACCCCAGAATTTAAACTCCCCCCTCAAAATCAGGTTCAAGAGTAGTCAATTACTGAAGAAAATATTCATTTTCTCATAGTCTATGGTTAGAAATTCATAGCAAATTTTTCTGTCATGATAAATACCAAAAATCTCATTTTGGAGTATCATCAGTGTTAAAGAAAGAAAGAACGAATGAACGAGAGAAAGAAAAGAAAGAAAGGAACATTTAGTTTGTATAACAATCCTGGTCTGAGTTTCCACAGAGTACACAGTAGCTATTTCTCTGGCCACAAAATCCTTTTTCACACCTCCCTGACCAAACCTAACCCTGAATGAACCTGACCGACCTATTTTTTCCTAACCTGCCCTGGTAATTGAGTGTTGTAAGAGGAAAAACAATTACAACCTGACAAAACCAATACTAACATAAATTCAAAACTTCAAATACCATCCTTGCAAAGAACTCTCAAAGTTTTATCTATCATCTAGGCTCTGAGCTCAGACACACCAAGGCAACAATGTACTCTGAATGTCCCACTAGATGTTTTACCCACAACCCCAAATGCTTTATATAAGTGGGCCTCTGCCTTTCTCTCCAACATAACTTTGTATCCTTTGCTCTCTTCTTCCTTTTTCAGGTTATCTAATACACAAAAAAGAGGTTTTTCCCTTTCAACCTTTAGATCTTTCCACGTTTTCTTCCCTCTGCCTATATATTCAACCTACTCTCAGTCTCCCATCTAAGAACTTCTATATGTCTTTTTGTTTAAATACCAATTCCTTATGAAAGTATTCCTAATTACACCAATTTTAGAGCAGAGTTTCTCAGGTTCTTGGCACTACTGACATTTTAGATCATTCTGATTCCTTGGTGTGGAGTGGTCCCGTGCACCCGGCATCTTCCCTCTAGATGCAAGTGGTACTGTCCCTCCAGATGTGACAACTAGAAATGTCTTCAGTTTGTCAAATGTCCCCTGGGGGGCAAAATCGCTCTGAAATGAGAACCACTGCTCTAAAGTAACTTATTTTTTTCTTTTTAATAGCACTTTACCACAATTATGACTTAACTACTACTATATTTGTTTCAAGCCCATATCCCCTGCTAGACTAAGAATCTCAAAAGTAGGAATACTATCTCCTTCTTGTGTTGCTATTTCTTCAACAATTAGCATATAAGAAGCACATGATAACTTAATGGAACAAAAATTAATGGATAGAAAGAATAATAAAGTACACTAAAATGTTCTATAGTGTTACTGGGATTGGTTAGGTGAGCCCTTCCAAATCAACTGGCTTGACACAATAGGACTAATGCTACCCTTTTCAATATTTAATTAAAAAAAAAAAAAAAACCTTTCAAAGTGAAATATTATTCAAAAAGAAATACTATAATTTCAACACATATGCATGGGAGTACATCCATCCAATAAAGTTTAATTAAGTATTTAACTATGTGCCAGGCACTAGACTAGACAATGGGACTCCCCAGTGTGAACAAAGCCAATCTCTCACCCCATGGAGTTTAAAGTATGGAGAATGTAATTAATCAAAGAATCACACATATGAACTGTGACAATACTATAACAATACATGCTAGGAATAAAATGGGGGAGGGGCGACTCAGATTATGGAATATGAGATAAATTGACTTTTTAGCAGAAGGATGGTAGGTCAATCATCCCATTCCTTGATGGAACGATGATCTGAAAAAAGACCAGTGTGGCTGGAATATAGTGTAAGAGGAGAGATACAGCAAGAGATGATGGGGCAACATCAAAGGACCTTTGAGTCTAATAAAAAGTTTTAAGGGTAAAAGGAAGTAAATAAATGTTTTAAATACAATAGCAATGTGGCAAGGTTTTTTCTAGGGGGGGTGAAGATTGTGTTCATTTATGTCAGACAGAGAGAAAGAAAGAGAGCGCTAGGAGGGAGGAGGGTGAAAACGAGAGGGAGAAGCCGACTCTCTGCTGGGCATGGAGCCGGATGCGGGGCTCGATCTCAGGACTCTGAAATCGTGACCTGAGCAGAAGGCAGATGGTCAACTGACTTAAGCCATCCAGGCACCCAGCAATGTGGCAAGTTAAAAAAAAAAAAAAGCGGGGGGGAATGGATTAGAGAGGAAAGTAAAACCAGAGGTCAGTGAAAGTATTAGAAGGTACCAGAGCGGTATAAGCAAGAGATGGTGGTGCTTTTGGACAACAGAGGCAGCAAGAGAGGTAGAGAGAATTAGTAATACTGAAGATGTATTTTGAACACAAAGCTTTGGAGGCTGATGTGAAGATGACTTAAGTTTTTGGCATGCATAACTGGGATGATGGAGGTAAAACACACTATGACAAGGAAAATGCTTACAATTTATATGATAGGAGGGAAGTTTAAAGAAGTCAAATGCCCTTATTTCTGTATTTCTTGACTTAACACTGCAATATTCTTTCAGTGCCCTGTATGATGGATAAGGTGAAGAAAATTTTAGACTATTCCTCTAGCTAACTGTAGAACTTAACGCAACGAGGGCCAAGAAATCCATCTAGTCTGGCCCTGGTCTAACACACTGAAACATCAACAGTCTATGTAAAATAACTCCTTAGGAACAAAAGTAATTTATCTAATCAACACAGTCAAATGTATCTTGGGTCCCCAGTGTTAAGATTCCCTTCCACATAGGGATCTGAGCCTAAAAACCTTATGGGTAATGTTGAATGATCTTGCTAAATGTCATACAACAGAACTATTTCTTCTAGAGTTTTCTTTGTGTATGTAACATTCCAGGGAACTTACATTTGAGTGGTGCTATATAGAACCTAGGTGAACCTACAAGGATTTAACATCTGGGAGTTCAGAAACAAAAACCCAAACCTTACCCAGCATGTTTATTGAGCCTGGGCCGTTTATATTAGCAATGAAGAAAACTGACATAAAATTCACTCACTTTAAGAACTCCCAATAAAATCAGATAAATATACTCCATTACAATACAAAGTATTGAATGCAGCAACAGAGTCACACACAAGGTTCTACAGAAGCACTGTGGGCCCAATACATACACTTGGGATGCTGTTGTGTGTTAGGAAGGGTTTCCTAGAATAAATGCCAACTGAGCTAAATCCTGAAGAATGTGTAGAGAGGACTATCTTGGAAATGAGAAAGGAAATTCCAGGCAGAAGCACTAGCACATGCAAAAGGCTACCAAAAACAGACAGAAGATTATAAAATTCTTCTTATTAATGAGGCTTTATTTGGTAAATAAACCAAAATATAAGTACAACATAAATGTGGTAGTGAGAATAGTTGGAATTAAGAGGAAATAAGATAATAGCTGCCACAGGGGTACTATTAGGGGGACTCATAAAGACTTTGGGATATGAGGAAGGTCTTAAAGACCAGGCCAAATTTCAAGAATACTCATCATCAGAGGGTATTTTTTAAATGATGGATGCTTCATGAGATGCTATAAAGATAGGAAAGGTCCTCACAAGCAAGAGTCATGGGGAATAATATGGTTTATATAAAACAAAGTATTCACAGGAAAGTAGATTTGGAAGAAATACAAGGGAGTCAAATTATAATACATGATCCTTATATGAAAAAGAAGAGAGGTTTTGTCTTCATTTTGTCTAACCAGAAGGGTAAAAAATATGTTTACTGGAACAAATAACCAAAATGAGGAAAATAAAAAGTTCTTTCACTATCCAGAGAGAAGCACTACTAATATTTTTAGTATTATATATTTCCAGACTTTACCCACATTTTATAAAGAAAAAGAATTATTCTGAATATACTGTTTTTAACATAACAAACTTTTTTTGTGTCAATATAATTTTTACTGGTTAGACTTTGTTCTTCTGTACGGAGGGCTCATGTAACTCATACTCTACATATTGTACATGTAGGGAATTTCCACTTCTTTGTTAAAAACAAGAGCACAAAGAGTTTGGCTTTGTGTGTCTGTACATACATACAAGGTTTTTTGTTCATCCTAAAACCCTACAGAAGTCTCATCACTGCTGGCCTGCTATAAAGAGTAGGAATTCAATTAATAGAGACCACACTATTTTCTTTATCTGTGTTCTAATTGACCCTTTATACACGAATTGGTCCCTCAGCTTAATATATTCTTCAGGCTTCCATGCAGAATACAGCTGGAGATTACCAATTTTCTACGAAGGTATGCAATATCCCTGTATCTAAAGTATCTTTCACATCATCTATTTGTCCTATGGGTACATCACTGAGATTTTTAAATGGTTATCCTCCACATAAGAGATTTTCCAGCTGTGCTCTATGTTCTTGACGTTAAGTATTTCATTCACCTATCTGGCCATTAAAGAAGACCCAGCATGCTACAGGTACTCTGAACCTGCTTCTTTGGTCCACCTTCACATTGAGTAAGGGGTTGGGAGGGCTTGGGAGTGTTCTACCTATGTGTATTTCCTGGTTACGCTCTTCAACATTTTAAGAGGAGAGTTGCCCCAATAACCAATTAGCTTTCTGTTACAGCACAAGGATCTGTTTTTTTCCTTAAAAAAAAAACAAAAAACAAAAAACAAAACTTAAATTCAATTAGCCGAGATAGAGTACATCATCAGTTTCAGATGTTCAATAATTTATCAGTTGTTCATCACATCACATGCCCTTTATATATATATATGTATATATATATATAACTTATTTATTTATTTGACAGAGAAAGAAAGCACAAGCAGGGGGAGCAGCTGAGGGAGAGGGAGAAGCAGGCTCTCCACTGAACAGGGAGCCCAATGCAGGGCTCAATCCCAAGACTCTGGGATCATGACCTGAGCTGAAAGCAGACGCTTAACCACCCAGGCACCTCTCATATGCCTTCCTTAATACCCTCACCCAGTTAACCTAACCCCACACTCGGGATCTTAAATCTACGATCTTAAATCTACTATTTAAAAAAAAAAAAAAAAAAGGAGCAATATCTCCTCTTTCAGAAATATTTAATACCTTGCCTTACTGATGAGTCTTATTACATTCACACTTAGAAGAATATTTAAAGAAAATTATTTCAAAGATATGCAGAACATTCAATTCTAGAAACATATTTAAAATCAGTAAGTGCCCAGAAGTGGCCTATAAAGAGCCATGGTAGGCTCGCTACACAGAGTTACGAGAGAAACGGCACAAACAGAATCGTGGGAATGTGGGGGGCAGAAGCTTAAGAACCAGAGTTAAGCCTAAAATTTACCTAGGCAGAGTTACATCTGTACCACACATTTTTAGTCTGCTTCTCTAACGTATCATTATTTTGGCTAGACTTTTAAAAATGTTAGTATTCCCATAAAATGAGTATTATTTCTAGGAAACTCATTATTGGAATCTCCATAGGAAATGAATTCAATTCAGAAAACATTCAAGGGTCACCTACCATATGTCATTTATTATGTAGATTCTGAAAATATAAATAAGAACATCACTCAGTCCCTGCCTTAAAGGAACTTGAGAATATTATTCATTCTACCAGGTCTTATTTTCAGGAACCAGCTGTATTTTCCTGGAAAATCGGCTTGTTTATAACTTGTAGGCAGCATCTGTAGAGAAGTCCTAGAGCCAATTCTAAAAACCCCCTCTAGACAAATTTATGAAACCTTATGGAATGCACTCCATACCCATATTAACCTATTCACCTTGTTATTTTTTACCTTTAAAAAAAAAATCGGGGGGGGGGGCCCTGGGTGGCTCAGTGGGTTAAAGTTTCTGCCTTCAGCTCAGGTCATGATCCCAGGGTGCTGGGTTCGAGCCCAGCATCGGGCTCTCCTCTCGGCGAGGAGCCTGCTTCCTCCTCTCTCTGTCTCTGCCTGTCTCTCTGCCTAGTTGTGATCTCAGTCTGTCAAATAAATAAAATTAAAAAAAAAAAAATCGGGTATGCTTCACGGGTTATGAGGACTTCAACAATATTCTCCGAAACAATACTGTATTGCATGTTAACTACTAAAATTTAAACTTAAATAGTTTTTAGGGGTGCCTGGGTGATGCAGTCAGCAAGCAAGTCGGCTTGTGGTTCTCTCTCCTTCACCCTCCCTCTCACTTGTGCTCTCTCAAACAAATAAGCAAATCTTTAAAAGAAGTGTTTGAGTAAGATAGGTGAAACACAAGCAAAAGTGCAAAGCTCTTCTCTCCTTCTGAATCGTCTGTTTTAAAAATATAGCCTGGAGGGACGCCTGGGTGGCTCAGTTGGTTGGGCAGCTGCCTTCGGCTCAGGTCATGATCCCAGCGTCCTGGGATCGAGTCCCACATCGGGCTCCTTGCTCAGCAGGGAGCCTGCTTCTCCGTCTGCCATTCTGTCTGCCTGTGCTCGCTCTCTCTCTCTCTCTCTCTCTGATAAATAAATAAAATTAAAAAAAATATATATATAGCCTGGAGCCATATTGTTTACCCAGAGGTACATCTCAGAATTATCTGAAGATCTTTTTAAAGATATATATTCTGGACCCTTCCTTCAGAGGTTCTGATCCCAGCTAAGTTTTGGGTGATCTGACTTAGGTGGGGTGTGCTGCTTATACTCACAAAAAACTCCTAGGCATAGATGGTATACACCGTAGTAAAGAACTGCTGAACAGATTTCTTAACCTAAGAGTTCAGGTAAGTCTTTCTTTGCTGTAAGCAGGTTTAAGGAGGTAGCATGAAAAGGTCAAATAACTTTGGTCCCATCATTTATTACTTAGTTTCGATAAGACAAGGAATGGTTCTAGAGAAGAGAGGTCTATGGATTTCTTGGTCACATGTAAGCAGAAGTGGTGCAAAGACTCATTTAACTACTACTATATAAATCAAAATTCTTATTTGGATTATCACTCAGAAGAAACTGATTTTAATAGTTCTTATATTAAAGCTTTATTGAGAAGATTTGCAAGGAAAGAAAAATCACTGATGAATTTTATGAACAAGACTTCCTTGTATTACTTCCACTAGTCACTCATAATACTAGTGCACACCTGTGAGATTTAAATATAGGGTCTCTTTTATATGGTGAAAATATTATACCAAATTGAGCAAATTACTATGGAAACTGTGAAGAGAAGTAAGAAAATGACATGGACATTAAAGTAAAATTTCTCCACTAATGCATGGGGAGATAAATGGTTCCAATAAACATTAATGAATTCCCTTATAAAACTGTGTTAAACTGCCCTGCAACAGAGGATGGACTTCTTAATAGGATATATAAAACAATATAGTAGTAGAAACCAATCTTTCAAACAATAATCTCACTCTCCAAACATATAGACTTAGCACATTCTATTCCTATAAACTCAAAGTGTGTGCTTCTAGCAGTTCCACAGGGGACACAGCATTTTCAATTGAAGCAGTTACTGCCACTGCTTTCTAAAAACCCAAGCTGGAAGATAATTATCATAATAGTTATATGTGAGTTGACCATTTCTGTCTCCTTATTTTTTAGTTATTTTGATTCCTCTCAGAAATACATCTCCATCCCCAAATATTGTTTTTAAACTAAAAAGAAAGACGTGAAAATATATGCCTAATACCTACTTCTGTTTTTTTAAAATCACAAAACAGCATTTAAAGTATATGGTAGGAAGTATTAATCAGGATAAAGGGTATGGCGCATATAGATGTGGCCTTTTATACAGATGTAAATGGCAGGGCAAAGTTGGCTAGTCCTGTCAGACAGGAATATTAATGGGGACTGTGTATTAGTTTGAACAAAAATAAAATGTATTAAATCTGTATATTTAGTCTTGTGAGAGACAAGATGAAGAGAAGGACACCATATAGCACTTAATATGTTGGTGCCACAAAATCTAAGTGAGCCAAGAATACAGTTGCAGCTTATCCAAAAATATAGGATTCACCTTCATCTGAGTGCTTAGGTACCACTATCACTTGCGACAATCAGGCATCCACATCCTGCCACTAGTAAGATAAGAACAGCCGCAGGCAAATGGTGTACATAAAAGTCAGTGGAAGTATAACAAAGTAGCTCCACTGGGGTAAGTTCTGGGAATCTTTTGATTTGAGAGGAATATGTACAGAAGACAAAGGATGAAATCACAAAGGGATGGAACTAGCTCGAAAATGAAAAGAACTCTAATGTATACTGTGATTTGAGCACAAATATCTCTTGTCTCTTGATATCTATTGAGTCATTTCCTATGGAAGTAGACAAAGTCACTCTAAAGAAATTATATTACTGTGAAATCACAGACCTTCATGTAGTCTACACGGTGGCTCTTAATGTATGAAAAAAAATACAGTCCTGCCTCATGGCAGAGCTTACCACACTACCGATGGTGGTATTCAGATATACTATATTGCATTTAAGTATTATAATATTGGTATCTTTGTTGATATAATACCATTATCTTGGTCTTTTAAAAATTCTGAATGAATGCCTCTTAACATCAAGATCAAGGACTCACCTAATCAATTTCCATGAAAACAAGTTACCAAGTCTGGACAGATCTGTGTGTCCTATTTTATTCCAATACCACATTGGTATTGGAATATTCTCTCATCTTCCATTGAGAGAATAATTTCTTATAAAGTTAAAATGATAACACTAAAATTCACCTAAGTAATGCTGTTTGAGAAATGGTCTGTAAAAGATGAAATAAGGCAAACATCTACAAGGCTTTCTTAAAAAATAAAAACAAAACAAGCAAATGTTGCATAAAAAGGCCATTCAAAAAGATCCACTGAGTGTTAAAGCGGAAGGATGAGTTTGACAAAAATATCTGTTTATCTCTTCTCATTCCTCCAACTACAACAGAGAAATAGCACTTTTTTACAGTAGAAAATATGTTGCCCTAAAATATTAACTACTCTGTGATGATGGAAGTAATCTTTTAAAAAAATCAGAAGGCATTTATTTTCACTTTCGCTAGGACATATTTATTTTTGTACTGTGTTTAAACATTTCATTGATTTCATCAGCTAATAACTTTAGAATATTTTAAAATATTAAAATACATAATTTTAGCTAATTTTTTAAACTTAAAGATTCTAAAAAAATCAAATAACTGCTCTATAATACTAGCATAATTACACAAAATATTACATAAAGTATTATACAATATATATACAGATAGACCTATAGTGCTATTTTGTTCAAATGGGAAGTTATTGAAGTTCACTCTCTTGATAACTTTAGTGAAAAGGTTTGGATTACTTTCTGGTTTTCATGGCTTTTGTAAGCTTTTGGCCAAGAAGAGTCAGGCCTAATCAAAATGGGAAGGATAGGTAGAGAAAGAGTTAGCAGAATTATCTCATTTAACTTGAAACGGCATTTACATATGCAGCAGTGCCTGGCAAAGTGGTCAACTAAACTGTTAACTGTGGCAACTCAAGAGTGATGGAATTTCAGATGATTTTTACTGTCTTCTTCATACTTTAAAATAATTAAAGTTCTTTTTAAAATAAGCATACTTATTTTTATAATAAGTATCAATAATAAATATATAGGTAATAAAATACAACTTAATCAAAATGTACTAACCTGTTGCTACAGAAGACTCTGACTCCCTCAGCTTCTGAGATGCTAAAAGTTTTTCCTGCAAAGCTTTCTGGGCAAGTTGTGCATCCCATTCTTCTAGCTCTTTCTCAAATCGCTGGTTGTCTTCTTCAACAAAATCTCTTAAATCCGGTGGTAATGTTTCTATTCCAACAAGAGCCTGCCCAGTTTCTTTATTTAACTCCTCTGCAAATCATATTTCAAAAACTAATATAAAATTAAGAATTAAAGGAAAAATGCAAAGCTCAAAATAGGATGCATTTCAAATGGGATTTAAAGTATGAATTATTACCATTTAACAAATCAATATTAAAAACTAAAAGAAAACTCAAACTGCATGGATAAGCAATGATGCAAATATTTCACTATCTATTATAGGAAATGTTCTCGGGGTTTTTTTTAAATCTCTAGATTAAGAGAGTAAAAAAACAGAACATGATATAAAGCCAAAATCATTTGCTACTCAAATATTGACATACCACTACATTTTCTACTTTAAGAAAATACTATATGTTTGATTATTCATGAAATAAAAATTACAAAATGAGAGTAACTCATAACCTTATTAAACTCGAAACAGAACTAAAATTCTTTTTCGTCCAAAGCAGTTAAGCATAGCAATATACTTATAGGTAATTTGAAAACTAATCGATATAGCAAGATTTTAAGAACATTACAGTAGTATTTAAGAGAGTTAGTAAAACCCTACTGTACGCATATAAAATACACTGCAACTTTCAGTCATAAGCAAGTGTTGCTGAATGGTTTAACACAAAAGGAAA
Source organism: Neogale vison (assembly GCF_020171115.1). NCBI lineage: Eukaryota > Metazoa > Chordata > Mammalia > Carnivora > Mustelidae > Neogale > Neogale vison. Next base: position 27,489,229 of record NC_058096.1, read on the forward strand.
GCTGATTTTTACCCAGTTTCAACGAAGTTTTATTAAGTATTTTTTATATGCAAAGGCTATATTAGAATATAAGACATAAGATGATTAAGACATAGTATGACATGGTCCCTGTTTTTTTTTTTTTTTTAAAGATTTTATTTATTTGACATAGAGAGATCACAAGTAGGCAGAGGCAGGCAGAGAGAGAGGGGAAAGCAGGCTTCCTGCCGAGCAGAGAGCATGATGTGGGGCTCGATCCCGGGACCCTGAGATCATGACCTGAGCCGAAGGCAGAGGCTTTAACCCACTGAGCCACCCAGGCACCCCAATGGTCCCTGGTTTTGAGGAGATCTAAATGAAGTAGAAAAGACAAGTTGACACACAATTCAAACACACATAAGTGCCCCACAGAGGTATGCTACAAGGAAAGAGATTTTCTTATAGAGGTAAAAAAAAACTTGGCAGAGCAGATGACTGAATTCAATCTTGACAGATGAGCAGAAATAAGACAAAAGAATAAAGAAATAAAAACATTTCCTCTAAGAAATAAAAAACATAAAAACTAAAGATATAAATGTGTGAAAACATTTGATGTGAAGATAATACTACAAGCAGTTCAAGTACCAGTAAAGTATATATTGTTTGATATGGACAGTAGTTATAAATGAAGCTTGAGAGAAAGAGGCCAGAAAACGGAGGCCTTATACAGTAGGTTAAGGAGCTTAAATATGAGTCAGTGCATCATGTGGTCCTTAAAAGGGATTTTAGTGAGGACAAATAGGTCAGATTTGCATTTTATAATAGTTACTAAATAGTTAACTTTGAATACAAAATATATTCCAATTGTCAGTCCTGATTACTCCCAATTCCAGTTTCTTAGAATAAGCCAGCACACTTCCTAATCATAACCATCACCCTCTGAGTCAATTACACTTAACTAATCACACCAGAGACTGGAGTCGCATAAAAGAGTTACTTATTTAAAAATTGTTTAAAAACTACCCTATATATTTCATGTTCTTACCTTTTATTAAGAATTGTGCCTTATCATTTATGTACATTAAACAGTATGCACTGGTATTTCTATAACCACCAAAAGAGTCCCTCACTAGCTCTTCCCATGATGATTTTGTCACAGCAATATCATTGTACTTCATCCACCTGTTTTCACGATGATCAAAAATATATGCCCAGTAGTGCCCGGCATTAGCTTGGCCTTCATGAACTAAAACAGCATGTAAGCGATAAGGAACCTAAATATGAAAACAGAAGAGTTAAGCCACAGTTAAGTAGTCCATTAATACCAAATTCCATGAAACCCATAAATTGTCTGTTTGAAGAAGTCCATAGAAAACTGGCTGTGACTAAAATTTTGAAAAAATTACTCTATGAAATAAAAAGGGGGGGAGATAAATAAGCTAATGACACGTAAAGCAGGTGTATAAGTAGGATGATTTTTGAGACTTTAAAAATGTGTTTCTTTCAAATGAAGACTTATGATGAATATTTTAAATATAGCACATGATTTGTCTAAACCTTCCCAATTATAACTTGATGACTGAATTAGCAACATGGCCTACATAATGTACACCAAAAGTTAAAATGTAACTGAGCCCTATACTTCCCCCCATCTTAATATCCTCAAACAGCCATATAATGTCTCCCATAGGATTTTCTGAAAATTTTTGCTAAGTTTTACTGTAAAATAATTTTAAAAAGTAAACAATGAGAATACAACTCAATGTGGGAAATATTAATATGGAATCTTTAAAATCAGCAATTTTATAACAAAACATTAAGAAAAATTAGCTTAAGAATTAGGTTAATCATACAAACAAAAATACATAAATAATTTTGACAGTACTTACCAACTTAAAACTTAACTTACTTGGATCATAGATTTGTCAGAGTACATTAGTTCAATTGTTCGATGGATTCTGGATATGCTTTCCTGCAAATCTAAGGATAGAAGATATTATTTAACATGATTATCATCAAGTATGCTTCTACTAGACATAAGATAGGAACTAATGATTTTCCTATCAATATGTTAGAGGAATAAGGAAAAATTCCTAAAACTGTTCTTGGAAACATTACTATATGGAGTCTGTATAAGACAAAATATAGTTCTCCTTAATAAAATATATGCACCAGTCCATAACTAAAAACCAAAACAAATATGATTCACTTAGAAAATGCACTGTCTGTAAAAGTGAACTTTGTTCAAATCTATAAAGGAAAGTTTCAACAAAAATGTAACATAAAGCCCCTTACATATTTATATAAAATAGGAAAACTATGAAATAACTTTGCCACAAACTTTCTATAAACATATATGTCACTGAATCAAAATCTACCACAATCACCAACAGAAATAATGTTGCAACTCCCATTACTTATTACTTCTACCTTCAGCAGAAATCCATTCTACAAAATTACTCAGTTATATTGCCTGTAATAATTTAAAAATTAGAGACAATCTAAATACCTATTAAATGGTTATGGTTATGGAAATGGTTAAATTACAGAATAACCTATACTGTGAAGCTACTAAAAAGAATCAGGAAGAAACCATGGAAGACTATGAAAAAATATTAGTAACTTCAGAGTGGGGAAAGACCTTTTTCTAAGCCTGACAGAAGAGCCAGTAACCATAAAGTAAAAAGACCCTCTCCCCAAACTTAAGAAAATCTGTATTATAAAAACAAAACAAAACCAACACCAAAAAAAGTCAAATAACAAAGATGAGTAAGAAATTATCTACAGCATACACTACAGGCAACAGGTTAATACCCATAATGTCGAAGTTTCTATTGAGCAGTAAGAGAACAATAAATGGTTCGATATAAAAAAATGGGTGAATGTCACAAGAAATTTATAGAAAAACAGAATATTTCATTCATAATTAAGGAAATGCAAATTAAGACACTGACACTAACATACCATTCTTTTCAATGTTCAGGCTACCACAATTTAAAAAGTACCCAAGGCTAAGGAGGATATTGGAAGACAGGCTTGTCTATACTGTTAGTGGGAATAAAAACTGGTTCAATGTTTTGGAGGGAAAATGTTAAACAGTTAAAATTTAAAATATATACACTTCGGACCAGAAATGACACTTCTAAGAATATATCCTACTCAAACAAGTGTGTCAATATGTATATAGGCCAGCACTATTTGGAGTGACTGTCTGCAGTGTAAAAAATTACATGCTACTCAGATGCAGGGATATTATACAATAGTTTAAAAAATAATGCTAACAGCTGATAACAGGAATAAAAGAGAGGAAATAAATATTCCAAGGAAAATCTTACCCAGTTCATTGCATTACTATGGTCCAAAGTATGAGGTATTAAGGTTCAAACCCTTATCAGATGAATGTCTTTCAAGTTCCTCAAACTTAAAATGGCTAAAAGTGGATTCATCTTATTCCTACTTTCTCCCCTGAGGTGGGGACCTGCTCACCCACCAGTCTGCCCTTTTCCAAAGTACAATCTGTCTATTCATACCAGCATGAGGAACTGCTGGGGAATTGTCCCTAATTCCTCTCTTTCTCTCTCACCTCCTGTCAGCTTTCTCTAAAGAGTAGATCATATCTGTTCATTTCTTTCCTCCCTCAATGTCACTACCTTGGTGTCAAAAGTTTCCTAGCTTCCACCCTTCAGAATGTCATCTTAAAGCAACAAACACAACCTGCTGAGTCCAGTAGAAAATTATTTAATACCTAGTACAGTGTTCAGGAAACACAGTGTACTCAATAAATGTTCACTAATGAATTCAAATGTAAAAATGCTCCCTTAGATATGAAAAATAACTATGGGAAACATTTACAGCTACTGGTGCTAATTGTTAGTTGCCATCATGCCCTATTTATGTTATTATATTACATTATATTACATTAGGACTGCTCTTTATTTACATATTGCCTATAATGAGTCAAGTTGAGCATCTAAAATCCAACCATTCATATTGCTTAAAATAATTCCAGTCTTTTGGTATAAAAGAACAGCTCCTAGATTTTTCTTTTTTCAAAGAAAAAAATTAGGATAAAACTGGGTGACAATAAGAGGATATTATATTTTGCCATGTAAGGAAAAATTATAATAAAATCTCCCATATAATATTAACATCACTTCATTTAAAAAAAGAAAAAAGGACATTTTAACAACAGCAAAGTAGCAAAGATATAATTTCAGAATAAAGGAGAGTTCCTTCCAACAAAGGCCAGATGGCAACTTAACACCAGCACATATACACACACGTGGACTCTCACTCCCAGCAGGGCATTGTCCTTATTTTTCTTATTTTGCTACATGCCAGTTAATACACATTACAGACTGGCACTGAGCTCTCAGATTATATTTGGAAATCTCTGTTAGAGCAGATTTAAAATTAAAATTCACATTTCTGGGGTGCCTAGCTAGCTCAGTTGGTTAAACTTTGGCTCAGGTCATGATCTCAGGGTCCTGGGATCCAGCCCAGCATTGGGCTCCCTGCTCAGCAGGGAGTCTGCTTCTCCCTCTCCCTCTGCCCCTCCTGCTGCTCAATATCTCTCTCTCTCAAATAAGTAAATAAAGTATTTAAAATAAATAAATAACATTTACATTTCTAATTCTTAAATCTAAAAAAATTTTTATCACTTTAACTCATGACACAAACATGAGGAGGAGGACATAATTGATAAATACACAATTTAATTGTATGAGCTTTCACCAATAGGGTAGCTGTGAATACCAGTTTGATATAAATTTAGAGCACTAAATAAGAAAATCAGACCATCTGCTATGTCATTAATCAACTAAGTAGTCCAGAGGAAATCTGTTGTTCTCTCTGAATGTGATAATAAGATCAAAACACAGGTAGTCAGGCTAGTTTCTCTTGTAAAAAACAAAAAATAAAAAATAAGTTATAATATTTACATCTGAAGTCCAAAGGTCATTTCCCATCTCGATTTTCATACTCTACCTATCTATCTGAGGGGACGGTAGCTATGCTGTGAGAAGCTTCTTACCTCTGGTGTCATTTTCTATTTCTGTCCTCCAGCGATGTAAACAGCTTTCTAGCACAGAAAGTTCTTCTTCTGTTATGTGCCTTGGTGCTGGATGCATGGGCAAGTCTGGGGGTATCCGAGACTGGGTGAATGGTTTATGTATCACTGATCTCGCTGAAATGGCTGCTATTGATGCAGGTGATGTGCTTGGCAGTTCTGAAGAAGGGGCTCCTTGTTGTTCTGTTGTGCTGTATTTTTAAAGCATAAAATATTTATTATTAAACTTTCCAAGTGGATGCTCTAGACAAAAACTGTGCCAAACACATAGCATTAAATTGGCTTATAATTTCAAAAAGGCCTTTAAAAAAAGAGAGAAATATGTGGATTAATTTAATATCTAATGAGATTTCTATTTAATTAATATATAATGTATTATTTGTTTCAGGGGTACAGGTCTGTGATTCATCAGTCTTACACAATTCACAGCACTCACCACAGCACATACTCTCCTCAATGTCTATCACCCAGCCACCCCATCCTTCCCACCCCCCTCCTGAGATTCTTAACATATGAGGAATATATTATTATCAGGATGAAACCGTGGCTTTATAGAAGAAATGGCTTAATCACTTCAATAAATCTTATGTATACCAGAATTACATAATACTTATCAGCTTACATTATAGGAAAAACCAACTTCATAATATTTTCATGGATAAAAAGTGGAAATCTAAACCAAAATAACAATAATTTGGAACAGAAAAAAATATGATGAAAATGCCAATTCACAACCATAAAATCTGCTGAAACAGTGAAATAAGCACCCAGAAGATATATAATCTTGTAAGTGAATTTAATATTTTCAGAGTTCACTAAAATAAATCACAATGTACATTTTATAAAACCCTCTTTAAAGGTTTTATCACTTTATCAATTATTACAGTGATGTAATTGATAAATTAATTTATCAATTTATCACTGTGTAATACAAGTAACATAGCGGGCTCTTGAATCAGGACAACTTTTTACCTTGGTAATGTCTGTGCTGTGGAACCACTAGGTGGGGAACTAGCATCAATATCATCAATGGGAGACGTACAAACAGGTTTACTTGAAGCAAATTCCAGTGCGTACTGTAGAACATCTACCAAAGGGAATCGTTTGGGCCCCGAACCGTAGCTTAAATATCTGTTAACCATAAAATGTATAAATGCTTTTTTCAGTTGTATATAAAGCACATTTGGTTGTTTTTAATAACTGTTATAAAACATGATAGAAACACTTTAATAAATCTTCCTAAACAATGCAATTAACTTTGTTTTCAAATGAAGGTGTTGAAACTGAAGATACATTCAAGAAATAACTTAAATATTCTCCAAATTACGGAAAACAAAGTTGATTACAACTAAATGTGTCTGCACAGTTATAAATTTTAAATGCTGCTCTAAGGTGTAACCCAATAGGAAAATGAAAACTGACAGCTCCATTTCCTGAGACTGTTTTTATTTTTAGATGTAATCTGGTCTCATGATTAGGATGGTAACTAATACTGTCCTCCCTACATTTTACTGATCAGTTTTGTTTTGTTTTGTTTTTTAAGATTTTACTTATTTGACAGAGAGAGAGATCACAAGTAGGCAGAGAGGCAGGCAGACAGAGGGGGAAGCAGGCTCCCTGCTGAGCAGAGAGCCCGATGCAGGGCTCAATCCCAGGACCCTGAGATCATGCCCCGAGCCACAGGCAGAGGCTGAAGCCACTGAGCCACCCAGATGCCCCTGGTGACTAGTTTTTAATATGATTAATGATACCATTTAAAAATAAAAATTACTGGGAAGCCTGGGTGGCTCAGTCAGTTGAGCAGCTGTCTTCGGCTCAGGTCATAATCCCAGGGTCCTGGGATCAAGTTCCGCATCAGGCTCCTCGCTCAGTTGGAAGCCTGCTTCTCTCTCTGCCTCTGCCTGCCACTGCCTGCTTGGGCTCTCTGACAGATAAATAAATAAAACCTTTAAAAAAAGTTTAGAAATAAAAATTATTGAAATATAATACATTATTTTTGTTTAAAAAGTTTGGGGCTATTAATTTCCAAATTTACACTAAAATACTAAAATATAAATTAATTAGAGGTTGCAAACTGGCATCTCTCAGGCCACATTTCAGCCTGTAGACCTGTCTGAATTACAGAACATTTGACTGTCTAGATTCCAGCGTCTTTTGTGAAGCTCTCAAAAGCAGCGAGAGAGAGTCACATGTGGTGTCACACATGGTATCGCCGGCTTGTGTGGATGGCAGGCTCTCCCTCTCCACAGGGATATGCTCTCTAGGCTCCCCATGCTCGCCAGCTTACACCTGACTTGCTTCCCTTCTTATAAAGTTCTCCATGAGGCCCTAGTAGGCATGTGAATTTGTATTTTCTGCATCAAGGAGAAAAACTCAGTCACCATTCATTTTTTTTTTTTAAAGATTTTATTTATTTATTTGACAGAGATCATAGGTAGGCAGAGAGAGAGGAGGAAGCAGGCTCCCTGCTGAGCAGAGAGCCCGATGCGGGGCTCGATCCCAGCACCCCGGGATCATGACCCAAGCCTAAGGCAGAGGCCTAACCCACTGAGCCACCCAGGTGCCCCAGTCACCATTCATTTTAATGGAAACCTCAAGAGTGATGCTTAATTTCATACAAGAAGAAACCTTAAAATTTAGGTTAGCTTAACTTTGTTTTGTTTTTTGAAGTAATTTCTTCACCCAACGTGGGGCTTTAACTCACAACACAACACAGAGATCAAGAGTTGGATGTTCTACTGACTGAGCCAGCCAGATGGCCCTTTTTGGGGATTTTATTTTTTTAAAATTAGTTTAACTTTCTCTTTTTAGCACCATGAGCATTACCAGTAAGCAATGAAAATACATAATTTTAAACACTAAAATAATCACTAATGCCAACTATGAATTATTTTAGTTTTTAACAAAACTCAGAACTAAAACTATTCAAGCAAAATATGATCCAGAGTGATTACTACTAGAATTATAAATCACCCAAAGCAAATTTAAAATGAAAGATTCCAGATGGTCACAAAAATATGACTTCTTAGAGTTAGCTCATAATTTCATAGTTATAATACCTTTCTAGTCTTTGTTGTAATACTGTAAGGTAATCTTTAAGTCTCTTGATTTCTTCCCTCTTTATTCTTGTTATTTCTCTGTTTCTGTGCATGTATCTATCAGGAAAAAGAAAAATGACAACATTACACTTTACGTACCATGGAATAGATACAATACTAAGTCTAGCCAATACAACAAAAGATCAATTACACAACAAAAGATCGATTCATCTAAAATTTTACAGTGAGATATCAGACAACACAGGAGGAGTATTCCTTAAAATTCTTGCAGTATCAGTTGCAATACTGATAGAAAAATAAACTTTTTAACTTCCTTGATACATTATTCCCAGTAACTATACTTTTCTAAATAGAAAGAGGACTCCATTTTCCTTGACAAATAGTATTAGACATATTAAAAAAGTAAAGATTTATTCTAAAGAATTAAAGATTAATTCTAAAGAAATTAAGCAAATTTTTTTCTCTAACAATAATAATGCTTCACTAAGTTACTTAGTCTCAAAACTAAGTCATGCTGTATACCAAACCATACCTGTCCAGATACAACACCTGAGGAAATTCTAATTTGTTGTGAATTTTTTCTGGTCTTCCCAATGCCTGATTGAATTCAAATCTTGACAATTCAAATGTTAACACAGGTGGCAGTTTGGTGAACCAATGCTGAAAGAAAACAACAACAAAAAAAACTTAATGTCACCTGCTGTCTTCTCCATTGCAGTGTTAGGCGCAGGGTGTGGCACTGGTAAATTTTTATATATATCATCACAGTGCTGACACCACAAACACATGACCAGGTATGCAATTCAACTAAAGCCCAACTCCCCCGCCCCAAAGTTTTCCACACCTCTTGGAAATTCCAAGGATGGGACTTTTTTCTTTCCTAACTAGGAAAGAAAAAAATTTTCTAACAACTCTTCCACAATAATTATTTCCATTAAAATTTCTAACGTAAAGTGACAGACATTAATTAAAATTATGGCTTAGCGGCTCAAATTTTCTGGCTTCTTCAATGTTATGTCACTATTACTACCAAGAATGGTACGTATACTTATTAACCAACCACACTTCAAAAGCCTTGACAAAGAAACTTTGTAGATATAGTACACACACACACACACACACACACACACACATTTTTATAGCATAAATGATCACAATCCTTACTAAAAACTAGAAACAGATATTCCCCTGTTTTAATTTTAATTTTCCTACTGGAATTCTGACTAATTTAAGAAAAAGATCTCTTACTAATACGGAGTTTATACTAATGATAATTATATTTAAAATCTTTTTAAATGACCAGTCTTTAAAGATCTGAATGCCTCATAACTGAGCCAGTTCCTCCTACAAACTTTGGCAATTGTTCAGTTAAGCATGAAGTGTAACAAAGCTACAAAAGAGAATTATTTTCATAAAAAAGATTCTGGTTTTACATAAACATATTTTAAAGAGAAATGAACAAAAACTCATGAATCATCAAATGCAGAAGTAAAAATCATCTAATAAATATTTTTAAATGCTTATTAAAAACCACTGCAATTGCCATACATTAAAACTATGTGTGATATTTGCAAGTGCCACAAAAGGCAACCACATAAATATCAACTAATTTAAATTCAAACATCCCAAAAAAGCAGTAATAGAACACACTTGGCAAACTGGATTTGACTACGGTCTTGAAAGTTGTTACTTTTCTCTAAATAAATAAAAATGGTTATTCAAAACTATTTCTCCCTCCCAAAATGCTAAAGCTTACATGCATTGAAATCTCGAGTTAGACTTGGTGTATGTTTAACCAAACACTGAAGTTTAAGAAATGTGTTTTATACAACAATAAAACTGAAGCTGACTAGAGACAGTTACAAAAGATCTAGTACCAGAAGAATCTCTTAAGTTTTGAAATTTCTTGAGCTAAGTCTGCTTATTTATTTTATTCTCACCTGGCACTGTCAAGAATTTGCTTAATTCTCATACACATAAATAATTACTACTAAGAATTAGAACATACCCCATACATATCACAAAGAAAATTTTTCTTAGGATAATACTCTCTACTCCACTTTATGATACTAAAGTAAGTAGGTTTCAAGAACTATCATTTTCATATTTCATTGCAGTATTTTGAATGTCACCATTAAAATAAAATAGTTACATATTTTTAATTCATGGAAACCTACCATGGTCAATAGAAATAAAATCACCCAAATTGGGGGTATGCTTCTCAGTAGACCATGAAAAGTCCAGGAAATAACTTCCATACCTTAAGAAAGAATGTTCATAAAAGTTATGTAATATGTCTCTGTTGGGAATGTATTTCCTTTAACAGCAGCGACAGTTTTTTTCCTACAGGAGTGGAAGGATTTCACTTTCTTATTCTAAATCTGATGGGGATAGGAAGAGATAGCTGGATATTCCTTTAATTCATCTTAGAAAATATTAGGGGTTTGTCTACCTCTGTGATTTTAGGATTATAAGTACAGCAGTATATAACTAGAATTTTCAATATAAAACAATGAGATTTTTCTTTCAAAATATTATTTTCCATTCAATAAAAAACTGTATTTGCTTAATTGCCATACATTAAACCATACTCACAGCATGGTATGTCATGCCACAGGTCATTAAAGGTAAAAATAATGCTTATACTTTCCATGTCTCTAAACATTTTATTATTACTTATTATCCTATTATATTATATAATGAATTTACAGGAGTAATAGATTTGGGCAGTTAGTGAATAAAAACATTACATGGGAAACAAAAGTGCTCTTGAACTTATTATGATTAAAAATCTAATTTAGCAAAAATATTTTCGAGAGAGAATAAGTCATCTTTATGAACTACAATAGCTGATTTTTTATTAATATGTTTTAAATAAACCTTGCTTTTGTGAGATTACATGAATTTAGGAAGCAGGGGACTGAAAGATCAGACCTACCATTTCAAATTCCCACAGAACACCAAACAAAACCAGGATATCAATCAAGCACAAGAAGCAAACAGTTCCTATCCCAACTTGAAAATTAGTTTCAGTCATTTAATTGGGTTTACGCATTTGCCCTTCCACTCTAAAAGATATTATTTCCCATATAACACCTACATATATCTAATATGATACACGTAGGTACTGTTTCTCTAATTTAGTTTTTAAAGTCCTGCAAAGTTTCTTTTAGCACTTTGACTGTAACTCAGTTCAACTCTGTGAAGAGAAAATCAGCAGCACTTATATTTTTAAATAAGTATTCCTGGTGACCAAAAAATTCCACTTCAGACTACCCTTCATTCCTAAGCTGTCAAGGGTATTTATAGAAAGACATTCCTTGAAATAATTCTTTGTCCAACTACAGTCTCACAGAAGAATTAAATAAATTTAATTTTAGAAATATAGGTTATGTGATCCTAAGCAGGTTTTTAAAAAAATGGTATAAAGTCATATATATTGATGTGGAAGGATACTCATGATATACAGGTGAGTGAAAACTGCAAGTCACAGGACAGTGTGATCAAATATAAATACTTACATGTGCAGAGCAGTAGTCTAAAGATCACATTATTATAGTGAATACCCACACTGGAAGGAAGTGTTTACTACCTGAATTTTTTATTGCTCCAATAGGCAACCAAAAAACAAACAAACAAACAAAAACCAACTCTAGGTTTCCTGGATAGTTTGATCCATCTATAAACTGTGTACCATTTACTTAAAATTTGTGATTTAGAAAAATAGAAGTAGCTATCTTACAGATAATAATTTTTTATTTATTCACTTTTCTCTTGGTATGGCATTCCAGAAATTTAAACTCTTATAAACCACTGGATATCTTTTTTTTTTTTTTTAAGATTTTATTTATTTATTTGACAGAGAGAGAGAGAGATCACAAGTAGGCGGCGGGGGGGCGGGCGGTGAGCAGGCTCCCTGTTGAGCAGAGAGCCCGATGTGGGGCTCAATCCCAGGACCCTGGGATCATGACCTGAGCCGAAGGCAGAGGCTTTAACCCATTGAGCCACCCAGGCGCCCCAGCCACTGGATATCTTAACATGACTGATTCAGGAGACTAGAGGTCTTCCTAAATTACTTAACCAGAGCTATTTCAACAAAAGAGATGTTTCCTATATCAAAGTAAATTCAATAACGTTTACTAAATAATAGTGTAAGAGATAAGAGGTGTTATCATCAGGGACAATGTTCATTTACAAACAAGGCTTAAATGTTAATTATTGGTGTTCACAGATACTTAAGAAATACGAAAGTTATTCTGAAGGACATAATGAAAGATGATAATTTAAGGACACTACTATAAACCATCAACATAGTGTACTTTAGCCAGTGATACTCTCTTAAACCAGGCTGAATTATGACTGAAACTACTGTGTCCTACAAATCTAGGCAACTGGTAATAACAGGTAACTGAGTCTGCTCTTATTAAAACTGCTTACAAACTGTTGAATTCAGAGAAGGAGACAAATCACTGTATCTCTTAGGTTGGATGTAAAAACCTAGGCAGAAAATATATACACAGTATAGGGCATTCAGAGGCTGAAGCCAGAGATGGAGGACAAACCAGGTTTTTCTTTTTTTTTCTTTAAAATAAATAATGAAATTCAGATTCAATGTAAGAAAAACATTTTTAAAAGGTGGGAATACATAAGAAAGATTATTTAGCAATTAATTACTAAATTATTTACCAATAAAGCAATGTATATTTCATTTATAAGCTACTTTGATAGCATAAGAGGAATGTCATCCCTCCTTTTCCTGTCCAAACCCATCATCCGATATATTTAATAGAAAACAGAACACACTTTAGGCAGGGAGTCTGCTTTCCTGTTCCATTATGGGATCCTGAGAGAGTCTCAATCTTTAGAGACTAATCAATAAAATAAATAATTTAATTTAAATATTCTTAATTGGAGGTCTAGTTGGGAATTACTGATGGAGCTCTTGGGCCCACCACATTCCTACCCTGGATTCACATTTGACAACTCTGAAGTAGAGCCTAGGCATCTGCTGAGAGGCACTGATACAGAATCTATCATGGAGAGAGAAAAACTATCTCAAGTACCTTCTCTCTCGTTCCTCCCTCTCCTAATCTTTAAAAAAAAAAAAAAAAAGACAGAGAGAGAGAGAGAAAAGCCAGAAAATAGTAAATGTTATTTCTTTTTTTGTTTGGGTATATAAGAGAAGGAAATGAGGATGAAGTTAAAGAGGAAAGAATTAATTACACCTTTTTTAAAAAGCCCATATTCAGATAAAAGCAATTTATTTTCAAAGACACAAGAACTTAATCCTTGCTCAGAAAAACACAGAGATATGATAACTTAATATTTATTAAGCACCCATTTGGGGATAAAGTCCTCAGAAACTTTTCTGATGACACTGAGACATTTCCTTCATTCAGTCAATAAGTACGTAGTGTATAATTTTATTTGCAGTCACCGTACTGTCCACTAAAGATTAACAGAAGGACAAAGATGAGGATCCCTACCCCATGCACAGAGTTTACAAGTAGACAACTATTAGCAACTGCTTAGTGAGAACTGATTTTGGAGCAAATGATCTGTCCTTCGCCTTCCACTAGGATAAAACGTAAGGATGAGTATACGTACAGGAGGACGGATACACGGATACAGCTGATGGGTGGCAAGACAGAGACCAGTGGAAACAAATAAACAGGTTTACGTTCTTTAAATTTTACCTTTCTTAAGAAAGCAAGTTCTTCCATCTGCCCTGCATACACTTACACAGCAATTTTCCCCAAAAAAGGAATCTAGACAAATTTCAACACTATTTGATATAACATGTGTCTGTATAAAATTCTACCTTAATCTCAGTGTTCTCCTTCTTTACTTTCAGGACTAGCATGCTACAGTGACTGGTACCTTCCCTAAAAAGTCTAAACAGACACAACAATGTCCTAAAAGATGATTTTAATAGATCATTTTAATCTAATTGTTAAGTGAGAATTTAAAATAGATTACAGACTTTTTTGTGCCCTTTCCCAAATGTCCAAACTACCATAATTAAATCCAAACACATAATCTGAATATTCTCTCAGTTGTGAGGCAGCTATATAATTAGGGCCCTAAATTGTGCTTTATCGCACTGTAAGAAAGACCTGGGGAGAGAGGAATCATGAAGATGCTAAACTCACCTCTTGGCCTGATTTTCCTGAATTCTCTGAATGTAAGGACTCAATTTCTCCTTCAATCATAGCAGCTTCTAGGCACTCATGTAGATCTTTGAATCCATTGACCTGAAGCGGGTACTGACCAAACATTTCAGTATTTTCAAATTTTTTACCTATAGGAGAAGGGAAAGTTAACCATTACTTAACATGGTCTTTTAACCACTAAAAGTCAACATGTACATGAATTACTCCTGAACCTGAAAACCATCATTCTACGTTCCATAGGGGAGTCACTGTCATTTCCTTCTTGGTTTATACAAGCACATCCAGCCAGAGATATTAATTACACACCAGTATGTATGTAAGTAATCACATGTATATGTCTGCGTGTATGTATATGTGTGTATATACACATACACACACATACATTCTTTCAAAAAATACCTCCTAAAGACAAGACACTATGCTAAACATTGAGAATATGTACCGCAGTGAACAAAAGAGAGACATATGGCCCCTGAGCAGGAGAAAAAGTCTCAGCCTCTTTTGGAAGAAAGGCATTACATTATTTGTACATTAACTATATAAATAATTATGAACAGAAAATCATTTATCCTTGTAAGTGTCATAAAATGTGTGGTGACACAGTGCTGTGAGGGTACGAAAAGAACTAACCTAGTCTTTAGGGCCAGAGAGCAGAGCAGGGAAGACTTTGACAGCGAACTGCCATGAACACTGAGACTTGACCAGGTGGGTAGGAGTAAGCCAGGCCAGAGTGCCAGGTGCTGCGGAGAATTCGTGGCCAAGGAACAATGCACACAAAGACTTTAAGGATGCAAAGAACTTGGTCTGTTTGAAGAATTAAGGGAACATTATAACTTCGGGAAGCAAGGGGGAGATGACAAGAATTAGGTAGGGGGTCAAAATCTACAAAGTCTTATAAGCCTTTGTTAAGAATTTTTTTTTCTCAGTATATTCTGAGTATAACAGAAAGTCAGTGAATAGTTAAACCTGGGAATAAAAGGATCAGATTTACGTCTTTGAAACATCCTTATGGCTTCTCCGTTAAGTTGATGATAGGATACTATTATAGAATCCGTCCAGAAACAAAGGCAGTGTGGAATACAGTGTTAATAGCAGAAGTGCACAAAAGCAGATGAAATGACGAAGACATTTATACAAAGATTCAGGAAGGAGTAAATGTGACTGGCCGGTCGCTGGCTCACTGGCAGGGTGGGAGGCACTCGAGTGAGGAAGGTACCAAGAAGGACACTGGGTTTCTGTCATAAACAACTGACTTGAAAGGGACGCAACTAAAAAAGAGCAGAGAAATTTTTTTTTTCCTCTCGTTTTAAGGCAGTAGTGGCAATCATTATTTTAGAATAGCCCAAGGGATTTCAGGTTAAGAAGAGAGTTGGACACGAGTCTGTAACTAAAATTAATCTTCTGGTCTAAAGCTACAAATGAGAGACTCTCTGGCTACTGACATCAGTTCATCAAGGGAGTGAATGAGACTGCCAAGGGGACTTGCAGGCAGGAAAAGGGGGCGTGAGCGGAGTCCCAAGGATCTCCTACCTTTAGGTAAAAGAAGAGGCTTTAACTACAACTTCCAAGAAGTACCGACAGAAGCAGGAAAAAAAACAAGAGAATACAGTGCCACAGAAGCCAGAGAAATGTTTTCAAGGACAGAATACAGGAAAGAAGAAAAGGAAGAGAGAGTAAACAGCATGAACAGTTGATAGAAGTTCAGAGTAAGAACTGAGTGGGAGCTGGCCGATCTGAACACATGCTGGGAACTGATGACCTTAGGAAGATCCCTTTTGGAAGAAGTCTGGAGCCACGACCAAAAGTGAATGGGTTGAATAAATCGAGATTTAGCAGATAAAAACAAATGCCTCTCTTGAAAGGGGCTTAACTGAGTAAGAGTAACTGAAAAATACTATGTGAAGGGAGTTCTTTTTTGTTTAAGATGTGAATTTCCAGACCATGCCTAAATACTGATGAGGAAGACAGTACAGGGGAAGCTGAAGATACAAGAAAAAAGCAAACTAATGGAAGGGAATCAGGTCTGAGTGAAAGCATATGGGGATGAGATTCTGAGCACATATAAACAACAACCTAATAGAAGACTGAATAATTCTTTATTATCTGGAGGGACAAAATAAAAAGAATGTGGTAGAGATAGGAATGGATCGAGGCTGTGGAGGCTGAAGCTCACATATCTGAGAAAGCTATGTTATCATATGTACTATGATACAAAATTACAAACAGAAAGTTAGATTCAGGACCTCAGACAGGACCTATGACTAGATTCATTAGCTTTGCTGTAAACCCATAAAATCTGAGGGAAGGTCTTTCTCAGAGAATGAGGAACCAGAGAAGTTAGATTAGAAGTAGAAAAGATAACAACTATTATTGCAGAAAATGAGATAGAAGACAGTGATCTAACAAAACAAGTATGAGTACCAGTAGTGTTACAGGATTCAGACCAGTGAAGCTTAGTTGTCTACTACAAAGCCATCATCCATTTACGGGCAGCCCATTTAAGTGATTTTTTCCAGTAATATTCAGGTACTCAGTGCACACAGAGATATGATAAGTAACTCAGTGAGGGCCAGAGAATAGCCACAGAGGGAACGGGGGAAGGACAGTGTTAGATGTTTATAAGAAAGACCATAATGGGCAAAGGAGGAAGAAATTAAAAAAGGCCAAGAGGAACAAAATGAAGGGGCCAATGGACTAAATGTTCTGGAGAAGTTGAGGAACTTCTGCAAGGAGAGCACTTTAGTAAACAAACTCCAATTTAGAGCTGCTGGTCTAAAAGAAAGCATTAGGAAGCTATATGTAAGGGTGATTAAGAAAGGGCTGAAAAGCAAATCATTTTTACTGAAGCAAATATGTAGTTCACCTGGAAATGTATTAAAACCACTTATGTGCACAGTAGTTTGAAACAACCAGTACAAGGACTTCAACACTGATTGACAACTATTTCAATAAATCACTTTTAAGAATCAAGGTAACACAAGTAGAAAGGATATAAATAGTTCACAGTCACCACCTGACCATAGCTACTCTATTGCTTCAAACATATTACTTCAAGTAAAAATCAGTATGACAGTATGCACATCCCAAACTGGAAAGTAATGTCCTATGTAAAATATTCCACTAATTATATAATGAGTATTTATCATCTGAGGCAAAACAAAAACAGAAACAGAAACAAAAATGTACAAACACTTTGGTGTAACGTTCTCAATGCCTGACTAAATCCAGAATTATTATCTGCCTTTTTCTGAATCCCAAACTATAAAATTGTATTCAAACAAAACTTCGTAAGAATCCATTACTTAAAATTCTGAAGGAAAACCAATTTTGCAAATTTTATACTTTAGATGATTTGGGTTAACTTCCTAACAGTTGATGCACTGGGCCATTTGGAAAATTTAGAAACTTTTTCAAATGTTTCAAATTTTTTCAAAACTTCATGCTTTGGGATTTAGTAATTACTATTATTTGAAATATACTTAATGAGTCAATTACCTTCCCTTATCAGGAAAACAAAAGAATAACTATATATATAATAAAGAATAACAGACCCAGATTTTAAGTAATAGGCATTTAGGAAAGGTAGAGGAAAATCACCCTTAAATGATTTTTTAAAAGATAAGAGTGTGATTCTTTCTTGAAAACTAGAGCCTAAAGAATTTCATAATCACTTGAAAAGTGTAATACCTTGACTGTACTAAATTGCTAAATTGTTAAATGCAACTTTCAACATTCATAGAGTAGAAACTCTCAAAAACAGTTAACCATCATACCAAAACCAGTATTCAACTCCAATATTACTTTCAAAAGCCCCCTTAATCCTTATACACCAAATCACAGAAGCTTTCCCAGGGAAAGAATATCAGGATAAAAGTATCAATTAGCATGTGATAATGTACCCTGTACCTTCCTTTTCATTCACTCAATTCAACCTTTCCTTATAAATGATTAGTAGCAGCAATGCAACAGAAACTACTAGACATAACAAATCAAATTAAAATTAAAAACAATTCAAAAAGTCACTATCAAAACAAAAGTTAATACATAGTATCCCTTCAAATGTAATAAAGAGTAAACATGTGTGACCATACCTTCAAGTACTCCCACAGCAAGGAACCTTCCATAGAACAACTCTACCATAGGGTTCTTTGGCTTTTCTTCATCCCTAAAGCATGGTAAAAAAAAAAAAAAAATGTGGTTATAATTTTTAAACCTGTAAGTAATAGAGAAAACACTCAAGGAACAATAATACATGCCAAGATGGTAACATCTGTGTGGCTGTCACTCACACAGTGCTGCTACCTGCTGACATTACCTTGGTCAAGGCACTTATTACATGGATTCCTCCATTTCTTCACCTATCAACTGAGGATAATAATAGCAACTGAATTCAAAGAGCTGTTGTAAGGGTTGAAATGAGTTGCTGCATGGGACATTACAAGAGGACCTGACACAGTCTGTGTTCATCGAGTGCCTGACCTTTCTATTATCATTGTTCATTTCAACCTCACACTTTTAGTCTTGTACAATACATGCTTACTTGGACTTGCTGGGAGGGAAAAGAAAAGCCACTCTTAGAGTAAATTTCTGTAAATCTTTAATATATCATTTCCCACATTTAAATAGAAGAGTGGGAGCACCTGGGTAGCTCAGTAGGTTAAGCCTCTGCCTTCAGCTTAACTCGTGATCTCAGGGTCCTGGGATTAAGCCCCACATCGGGCACTCTGCTCAGCGGGGAGCCTGCTTCCCCCTCTTTCTCTGCCTGCCTCTCTGCCTGCTTGTGATCTCTGTCAAATAAATAAAGTATCTATTAATTAATTAATTATTTAGTTAGTTAATTAATTAAATAAAAGACTGAAGACCATTCAAACATAACAACTTTCACCAATGAAGGAGCAAAACACCAGCTTTGACCCAAAGCAGCTCAGGAGCTACTCCATCCTTCATGTTACAGGAACAATTAGCCATTAGTGAATTTTCCAAATTCTTTAACATACACATTTTTTTTTCTTTCTCACTTGAAGCAAGCAGAAGTTAATTTTTAAACCTTTTTTTTTTATGTTTTGCTCTCTGTGGTCTGAAAACAGTTTATGTTGGTACTACTACATAAAAGTGTGTGGTATCCACAACTGTGTACTCGTGAATTTTGTGTTTGAGCCAATAAAACCGATTTGCTAACAAAAAAAAAATGGTAAAGACATGGTCTCTTTCTAAATGTATTACATGCATCATCATTTACTCCTTTAAACAACTGGCGGGAAGTATTTCACTCAAACAATGCTCTGAGGTAGGACGGTAGTTGTTAGTGATTCTCAAAAAGATTTCTGGCCCTCTACTTCTAGATATGTGTTCAAGACATACTTTCCCACTCAAGTTTTATTTAAATTTTTAAAATCTGAATTGTGCTAAGATACATACGACACAAAATTTACCATCTACCCATTTTTAAGTGTTTGGTGGGTCGTGTTAAGTATATTCCTACTGCCGTTGCAACCAATCTCCAGAAGTCTTCTCATCTTGCAAAAGTGAAGCCCTACATTCCCGGAACAACTCCATATTTCTCCCTCCCCCTGAGGCCCTGGCGAGCACCATTCTTACTCACTGTTACTTCGAGTTTTACAACTCCTGACACACCATGTAAGTGCCATACAGTGTTTGTGTTTTTGTGACTGACTTATTTCACTTGGCATCCATGTTGTAGCATGTGTCAGAATCTCCGTTTTTAAGGATGCTGCACTGCACGTATGCCACATTTTGTTTATCTGTTCATCCACGGATGTTGGGTAGTTTCCACATTTTGGCTATTGTGAATAATGCTGCTAGGAACACAGGCGTACGAATACCTCTTCAAGACCCTGCTATCAATTCTTAATATATACCCAGCAGTAGAATTGCTGGGTCATATGGTTAATCTTTTTCTCAGCTTTAGTTTAAAGTAACAATGTGATGTTTGATACACATTGTGAAAGGATCCCTCCCTTAAAGAGCAATTCTATTTTTAATCCTTTGAGAAGCCACCATGATGTTTCCCATAACAGCTGCACCATTTCACATTCCCATTGACAGTGCATAAGGGTTCCAATTTCTTCATAACCTTGCCAACACCTGCAATTTCCTGGGGCTTTTTGATAGTAGCCATCTTAATGGGTGTACGGTGTTCCCACTCACTTTGAAGTTAGGCAGACCACACGATTTGCTGTGCCCAACAAAATAGGAGCAGAAGTACTATGTGGTAGGAACTCTGAGAACCAGTGTTATTTTTGTTGCCATGGAAACCCCAGAAGGGGTGACAAGGGGGAACATCTGCGAGCCGAGGGCCCTGACTGAAAGAATGAGGAGAGCCCCTTGTTCACATGCACTGGACACATCCTCTAACAGTAGGATATAAGGCTGCAAAACATTGGGGTCGTTGCCACTTAACTATCTAGACCACTCTGACAGCTAACATTCCCACTACTTGTATTTTACTGACAGTCAAGTTATCGAGCAGGTTAAGTCACTTGCCCAAATCCACACATTAGGTAAGAAATCAAGGGGTAAAGTGAACTCAAATCTGATTCCAAAATAAATGCTTCCTCTCCCACTATATATACTTCATCTTTGGGCATTTTAACTCTCTGGGAAAAATTTATTTCATACCTCATATATCTTATACTGTGAGAATAAAAAGGACCTGATACTGGTATGTGTGAGAGTAATGATCCAAAAACTATCTCCCTGGACATAAAATTCTATGAATCTTTATATATGAATATTAGTGGGAATCTCCTTTCCATAGCCTCCTATTTTTTTTTTTTTTAAATTTTTTATTTATTTATTTGAGAGAGAGAGTGTGAGAGAGAGCATGAGCGAGGAGAAGGTCAGAGAGCGAAGCAGACTCCCCATGGAGCTGGGAGCCTGATGTGGGACTCGATCCCGGGACTCCAGGATCACGCCCTGAGCCAAAGGCAGTCGTCCAACCAACTGCGCCACCCAGGCGTCCCTAGCCTCCTATTTTTATGTAGAAAAAGAAAAAGAGGGGTGCCTGGGTGGCTCAGTAATTAAGCATTTGCCTTCAGCTCAGGTCATCATTCCAGGGTCCCAGGATTGAGCCCTGCATCAGAACCTGCTTCTCCCTCTCCCACTCCCCCTGCTTGTATTCCCTCTCTTGCTGTCTCTCTCTCTCTCTCTCTGTCAAATAAATAAACAAAATATTTTTAAAAATTAAAAAAAAAAATCCTGCATCAGGTTCCTTGCTCAGTGGGGAGCCTGCTTCTATCTCTGCTTCCGCTTGCCACTCTGCCTGCTTGTGCTCTCTCTCTCTCTCTGACAAATAAATAAATAAAATTTTTGAAAAAAGGAAGAAATGAGAGACCTAACACTTACATGAAAGTAGTAGTAAAGATAAATTGACATGAATATCAAAGGCTGAAAGAAATCACTACAGAAAAATTTTATCAGGGACAACTTTAGCCCTTGGGAATTAGGCTGGCACCGAAGGAGTACAAAGGTCTAAGGCAGTTGATAGAGCAAACGCGAGTGCTCTGGGACAGAGCTTCCCAGTATTTTTAATACCATTGGCATATATATAATACGCAGAGAATTTTGAGATAAAAAGATACACTTTCTCATAATCACAGAAATAGGATCAGTATTGCCACAATCCATAATCTGGCTATCCATGGCATACAAATTGGAAAGCTCTGTTCTAAATGAGGAGAGCACAGAGATTCAAAGACAGTTTAGCTCCACAAACAGTAAAGATCAGACAGAAAATGATGGGGAAATGAACAAGGAGAGCATATTTCAAATAACTTAAGATTCCAGATGAACTGGAATGGAAAAGTTCTAGCTTCTTTTAAAACAGTGTGAGAAAAAAAGGGAGATAATTTGTTATTTACTATATCAAAAGAGGTAACCAGAACCCAAAGAAAATTGGGTATATACAAGTATATAAATAATAATATATTATGTATAATATATTATTATTATATTATTTATATAAATAAGTAAGATCTCCAAAATCAGAATAAAATGACCCCCTTAGAAAGAAGGATTTAGGCACTCTACTGAGGCTACAGATAAAAAGCAATTGGGGGCCATGTATTGAAGACAGGATAAACTAAATGAAGTACTTCTAGAAAATCCGGATAGATTTGAGAGGATGAATTAGGGATTTCAGTAAAACATGCACAGAATTACTGACATTACCACAGATGAAGATACAGATATTATTTGCACTCTGAGGAAACTCAGGCAATGGATTTTTGGTATGAGAACTCTAAGGAAAGACACAAGGGACATGAGCTGTACTAGAGAGGAACCAGGGTGGACAACTCTCATTAGTGAATCACTAGCTCTCATCATAAGCAACCTATCAAGACAGTATCAGAGGAGGTGGCAGTTAGAGAAAAACAAGTGGAAAGGCCAGAAAACAAACCCCAAGGAAAGGAAGAAAAGACATGCGTCCATCAAACAGGGCTGGCTCTGCATGAGATAGAGGCTAAGAAGCAAGTTAAATTTAAAAATTCAGCCAAACCTTCCAAAAAGAATAAAAAAATACAGATGTGTGTGAACTTCAGAGGCATATCCCACCCAGGAAAAAGTGCAGCAGGAGGAAATACACTCCAGGCCTAGAACACGCAAAAGCTGGATGCTAGGACTCAGCTTTCATAAGCAGCAACAGCAGATTCATGCCAGAATCTGATGGGGAGATTTTCCAGATGAAAGTAACATGCAGAAAGAAGCTCACGTGGAGAGAAGCAAGAAACTAACCTAAGAGGCGAGTCTCCCAGGCCTAAGCAATTCCACAGCAAAAGGCAACAGGCACAACCACTGTGGCACAAAAGTCAGTCACTAAGAGCAGCACTCAGAGCCACAAACTGAAAAAGCTATTAAGGAAAATGGAACTGAAACTTTCGGTGGACAAGAGAGAAGCTGAGGACCAGAGCCGTCAGCATTATAAACTTCTAAACATGCCAAGAAGGAAACAGCTTTCAAATGGCCTCCTCTTAAGGCAAAATTTACCAAAACAGAACTTTTTCCCTCAAACACTGTAGATTTAGCACCATAATTAATCTCTTCAGAGATTTCTCCCAACTTAGTTTAAGTTCACGTACAATGGTTGGCAAGCAATGGGCCCTCAATGACAGGCATCCAGGCAGAATGAAAACCAGTGATTCGCTGTGTACAACATATCCTAAAATTTCTGCTACAGACTTTGGCAACAACTTGAGTCTGGACTGCACAAAGTTCCAGGAGTATTATATAGCTGGACTGAGAGCTAAAGGATTGAAGTTTTGCTTTAGTTCTAAAGTTTCAAAGGTAAGAAACCATTCAGTGTTACCCACATGGGTCCTAATAACCCTCTGAAATCTAGAATTCAAGCACATGAAACCAAGCATCCAAAGAACTGAAGGCACTATACACAGCCACGCGAGGGAACCAGCTCCAGAACCCCAGCTCTGCAGGCACAGAAATAACATGTCTGTAGCTGAGACTGAACAAACTCAGAAACTCAGAAGTGACTTTTATTATATATTAGACTGCACCCACAGAGGTTAAAAAATACCTGCTTTTCAAATATAAAATTTCTTTGGGTTTTACCTTAAAAGATCAAGGGGCGGGGCCCTGAGAAGTTCAGTTGGTTAAATGTCTGATTTTTTTTTTTAATTTTATTTATTTGAGAGAGAGTGTGTGTGCACTGGCGAGTACAAAGCAAAGAGCTAACAAGGGGCTGGATCTCAGAAACCTGAGATCATGACCTAGGCTGAAATCCAGAGTCAGACACTTAACCGACTAAGCCACCCAGTGCCCCAAAGAATCAGACCCTTGGCATTGAGCATGGAGCCAGCTTAAGATTCTCTCCCTCCCTCTGTCCCTCCTTCTGCTGTCCCTCTCTCTCCAGAAAAAACAAAAACAAAAAAACAAACAAAAACAATAAGGGAATATAATATGGGAATTTACTTCCCCCCCTGAAAATGAAAAATGAAAGGAAGAAATCTATATCTATATTAATATTTGAGGGTATCTTTTACTGATTAACACTGTATAAGTAGATTATTTTTTACTTTAGTCTCACTGCAGACCTTTTATGTTTTTCCTGAACAGGAAAGCTAGCCATAATTTAAAAATAAAAAAGGGAAGGGAGAGAATTTTCAGCCTTGGATTTCCACCTGTCTTCTAGGTAGAAGGAAGACCTTCTAGTTCTTTTACCTGCATCTTTTACCTGCATCTTGTTGGACCAAAGTGTCTATAGTGGCAAATCCTAAATGATCCACCAATGTTTCATAAAGATACACATAGGAACCAGTGGCTGGTCTTAGGAGAATGGCCTCATAGGAATGGGAGTAGGACCATCCCGAAAGTGTATAGATTTCTTTTGAATAACCAAAATCTTATTGGTTCAACCTGATGGACAGAAAATAAAAAGCTAGGAAATGTTAAGGAGTCATTATAATGTTAAATGTCATTATCCTTGTCATTGTGATTCTACCTGAAAGGACTTCATCAGAAGGAACATTCCTGGTATCCTGCCCTACTGCTAACGCATTCTTCTTCATGAAAAAGAGACTACTGAGTCCAAGGAAAAGAACTGGGCATATGGGATTAGCCCTTTTAGGGGTTGCTCTTTAGATCTTTCTGGCAAGATTCTTATCTTACAATGGAACTCTAAAGCTACGCAGCATTTAGTCCACAAACTTCAAACAACTTGTCAATACAGGTAACATCTGGGTTCCCAAACATCTCTCGGTTTTCTGTTTCTCCAAAGACACTGATAGACATAAACACAGACATAAAAGGGAAAAAAAAATGAGTGTTATTTATCAATCTCCTAAAATCCCATCACTAAATTTCATGGTAACTTACGTCTCTTCTTCAGCTTTCATTTGGAAGGCATCTTCTAACCAATCTAATAATTTGTGTGTAAACTCACTCACATCTTGCTGTGGAAAGAGAAAAAAGTCTTGTTGATATTTCAGCCTACTAATAAAAATTCTAAATACTGCAACATAAAACTTACAGCCAGTCACCTCAAACATAAATTAGTGACTCCTCGCGAAAATATCATATGAAATACTTCATATCAAATACAAGAAATATTCTTAACCTAACCAGAGAATAAAATCAGTATCTGAGAAAAAAAAGCATCGTATCGATAATCATAGAGATTAGGTTTCATTATGGGAAAATAAACATAAATTTAGTATGTTATATACAATATACACAATATCTCATATACATACACAAATATATAAATTTTAATTTACAAATGAGATTTTTAAAAATAATTATTACTCCCCAAAGAGTTCTCTAACAAATCTTATAAAATAAAGGACCCACATTACCTAAGAGTTCTTCATTCTTTAAAGATTATTACTGGTTTCTTAGAAGAAAGACATGTTTTTCAGCAACTCATTTTCTTAATTCAACTTTTACACACAACTTTTTCAGCCACATCCACCTTTACTAGGGTATGTTAAACTGGAAGGTTTCATGTAATTAATCACTGACTACTGAGTCCGCCATATCATGACCTTCAAATGAACTCTGCACTCAGAACTAGCACTTATATCACCCTTTGCCATCCCTTCTTTCAGTGCTAGTTCCCCTAACATGGAAAAACAGGAATAGGCAGTGGCAGCTGGATTCATCAACTACCATAATTCTTTCAATAATGTGAGGTAGAGCACGGAAAACAGGTTCACCCGAAACCTAAGGAGAAAAAAATAAACCAATCCTACTAAGACTGGTTCATCAAAGACAGATGAATCAGTGTAAGCAATATGCCTTTATTTATTAAAAATCCCCAAGTATTAAACAAATCTACTATCATATATTTTTCTAGCTAGAAGTTTTCTAAAGAGCAGCTGGGTCAATCCATTGACCTCTAAAATGCAAAATGTTGAAACTTGGGGCGGTTAATCATCTGCCTTCCTCTCAGGTCATCATCCCAGGGTCCTGGGATCAAGCCCAGAATCAACCTTCCTGCTCAGCAGGGAGACTGCTTCTTCCTATCCCTCTAATGCTCCCCCATTTGTGCTCTCTCACTCTGTCAAATAAATAAATAAAAGCTTAAAAAAAATTTTTTTTTGAAATGTTGAAACTTGGATCTAAGAAGCTTAAGGAAATTGTTCCAAAGCCATATAGCTAAAGACAACTAAGCTCAGCACAAAAATCCAGTTATAAATATCCATACCAACTGTAGTGGGTTAAATAGTGGCCTGCCAAAATATATGTCCACCTGGGACCTCACATTGTAATCTTATTTAGAATATGAGTCTTTGAAGATGTAATTAAGGTGAGGATCTCAACATGAGATCTATACAAAGATTGGAAAATAAAAGCACAATAACAAAGTTAATACAGTTCAGAGTTCTCAGTAATTAAGGAAACTACTTGATGCCAACAAAAATGGCATACCATTTTTGGCATACCAAAAGCATGTATACTACACTGGCCTTGGGTTTATCACACATTCGTGAAGATTTATAACTAACATTGGTGAACATTCCTAATTTTATCCAATGTTTTCACTAATTAATTTCCATCACAATATAAATTACAGTTTCATTTATCTTAACACTTTTCAAGAACACTGTTACTTTTTTCTTAACTTTAATCTTCCAAATAAACAATGTTTTAAACGGCTACAACTTATTTTTAATAAAGAGGAATAACAACATCTTCAATTCTCATGTGTCTCTGAAAAAACTGCTTAAGGAATGATCAGATTAAATAAAACACAAATGTTAGTAAGTAAGTACAAAAAAGCTACCTGCTGAGAGTCATTTGATTTGAAAGCGTCCTTAAGAATTTCAACTGCTCTTGATGGATCAACATATTTCCTTTTAGTACCAACAAGAAGTGCAAATAGATACCGCAGCTCACGCATAAAAGGCAAATTCCGATGCTCCTATTGGGGGGAAAAGACCTTAAGTGAAGATTAATAAAATCTTTACTGGTTAACAGATACTCATTTTAATAGACCAAAAATGTAACTAATATCAATTAGGGAGGAGTCCAACACCCCTACATCAAAATTAAAGAAGAATGCTGTGACCCAGGACACTCAAAGGGCTCCGGGGTGAAAACAGCAGAGGATTAGGCATAGCTCACAATTTCAGCACAAATGCCACATTTTCATAGCTAATCGCGTTATTACCCAGCCAAGAATATCCTCTCCTCATTCAAGTCTTTTTATTATAATCCTTTCCATTCAGCAAAGCCCAGCTGTTGTGGACAGTAATAACAACAGCCAACATTCAATGAGTGCTAACTTGGTGCCAGGCACTGTTTTAAGGACTTTTCCTCAATAAGCCCATTTAAACAAAGAGCCCTCCTCCTCCATGAAGCTTTCCCAGACCCTGCCAAGTCAATGATTCCTTTACACTCCACATCTACTAAAACGAATGCCTTCCACTCAGCAATGAATCACCACCTGGTACTTTTGTGGGATGACCCGAATTATCAGACAATATTAGTCTAATAAGCAATTAGAGTAGATACTAATATTAAACTAATGTATCATCCTTCGAGCTTTCCTTTGAAATCTGAACTTTTGTTTCTCAATAAGACTGTAAACTTCAACACAAGAACTTCTGTATTTCTTCCACAACTTTCTGCTACACAAAGCAGGCATTCAATGCTTACAAACATCTGATCTCACCGAACCCTCTAGAAAAACCAACAACCCAATATTATCAATCTGAACAATTTATTTTAAAACAAGAGAGAAATTTTTTTAAAGAATATAATTCACATACCTCAGTGAAATAATTTATGGTAAAAAACAAGCAGTTCTTACTATAGTTAGCTCTTGCAATAACAATTTTAACAGATAAAGCTTGTATGTCTATTTAAATATTAGAAAAACATTTCCAAGAGTATATATGGTCGGTGTTCTCAACATCATAAAACTGTACGGGTATATATGTATATGTATATGTGTATAGTTGCTGTCCAAAATAATATAATCAATGTAGAAACAGCTGTCCCCAGAATATGCATTAGGAAAAGGAGTCCTAAAAAATAGGTGTAAAGGAATAAAACAATTGACTCCAAATAGTTTTCACTTGATCCAAAAACGATATACCATTACAGCAACCACAAAGTGCATTGTCTGAATGAAAATACTAATTTATGGGAAAGATGGATATTATTTAAGTATAATAAATTCTATCATCAGGGTGCCTGGGTGGCTCAGTCAGTTAAATGACTGACTCTTGGTTTTGGCTCAAGTCATGATTCTAGGGTCCTGAGATCAAGGCCTGAGAAGGGTTCCATGTTCAGTGGGCTTGAGATACTCTCTCTCCCTCTGCCCCTCATGCCCTCCATCCCCTCACTCACCCTCTCTCTGAAATAAATAAATCTTTTTTAAAAAATGCCATCATCAATGATGAAGTTTAAAAGTTCGAAATGAAAGAAAACTAACCTATGATTTTTCTGTTGTACTTTCTACTCCCCCCACAATTGCCTTATACAAATATTGGGTTTTAAAGGTGTAAACACAAAGAATTTTAATCCAAAAAATAATTCTCAGAAATATCTCAAATTTCCTGAGATCAATTTCTCTTTTATCACCACAGCTACATCAGTGCAGTTTCTCGAGGCATTCCTTTCTAAGGAACAAGGATGAAATATATGGCTTTTGAAAAATAAATGAATTTCTGATGAGAAGCATATTGGAAAAGTAGTACGTATATAAGACAATGAGACATTTTGGCTCTCAGCCAATTTCCGTGGCTAGAAAATATTTTTGAATTTCAAAAGGCAAAACTGTAATTGATGTTAAATGCAGCTCCCGAATTTGGCCAAATTATGAAAATACAACCACATAATCAGGCTTTTTTTAAAAAGACTTATCAAGGTATAACTGATGTGCAATATACTGTACATTATACACAATTTTATGAGCTTCAGACATGTAGACATTTGTAAAAGCATCAACACAGTCAAGATAATGTAACTACCTATCACCCCGCAAGTTTCTTCAACCCTTATTCCCCTCCTTGATCATCCCAAAGCAACCACGGTCACTTTATATTTTCTAGAAAGTTATATAAATCAAACCATATCCTACACACTCACTTTAATCTGGTCTCTTAAAATAGAAGTAGTTATTCTGAGGTTCCTCCACATGACTGTGTGCATGAATGATTTGTTCTGTTTTTTTGCTCAGTGGTGTCCCCCTATATGGTTATCCTACACTGATTTATCAAGTGACCTACTCCAGATGCTGTGGATATTACTTTAAGTATCTTTGTATGGATATACGTTTTCATTTCTCTTAAATAAAAACTTGGAGAGGGCCTAGGTTGTATGCAGATGTCTTTAAGACACAACCAAACTATTTTTACAGAAGCGTTATACTATTTTATGTTCCCACTGACAGCATAATGGGAATTCTAGGTCCACAGTGTATAATATTTGGATATGAAATATATATATATATGTATATACATATATACACACACACACACACACACACACACACACACACACACATGATTTTATTTATTTATTTGACAGAGAGAGACAAAGCCAGAGAGGGAACACAAGCAGGAGGAGTGGGAGAGGGAGAGGCAGGCTTCCCGTCAAGCAAGGCGCCTGATGTGGGACTCGATACCAGGACCCTGGGATCAGGACCTAAGCTGAAGGCAGATGCTTAACGACTGAGCCACACAGGTACCCTGAATTTTATATATATATATATATATTAAAAAACCCACTATATATATATATAAAATTATATATAATTTTGATATAATTTTATATATATATAGTGGGTTTTTTTTTTAAGATTTTATTTATTTATTTGAGAGAGAGCATGAGAGAGAAGCAGACTCCCCATGGACCAGGAGCCTGATGTGGGCCTCAATCCCAGGACTCTGAGATCATGACCTGAGTCAAAGGCAGTGTTTTAACCAACTGAGCCACCCAGGTGCCCCCTGAATTATATTTTTAACCAGTTCTCCCAGTGGGTCCAATGTGGCACCTCTAGTTTTAATTTGCATATTCCTGTGACTAATAATGTCTAGCACCTTTTCCTGTAGTTATTTACAGTCTTCACACCTTCTTTGGTGAAGTATCTGTTCAAATATTTTTTCTAATAGAGTAGTAAGTTATCTAATTATTGAGTTATGCAAGTTCTATATATAGTCTAGACACAATTCCTTTATCTCACATATGTTTTGCTAATATTTTCACCTAGCTGTGGTTTCACTTTTCATTTTGTGTAAGTTTTTCCAAGATTACAATTTTTAATTTTGATGAAATCCAATTATTCAGTATTTCCTTCTATGCTTTGTACCCTTGTTTAGTCCTACTTAAGAAATCTTTTCTCAGGCACCTGGGTGGCTCAGTTGGTCAAGTGACTGTCTTCAGCTCAGGTTGTGATCCTGGAGTCCTA
Source organism: Neogale vison (assembly GCF_020171115.1). Classification (NCBI taxonomy): domain Eukaryota; kingdom Metazoa; phylum Chordata; class Mammalia; order Carnivora; family Mustelidae; genus Neogale; species Neogale vison. The sequence continues at coordinate 27,519,877 of NC_058096.1, forward strand.
CATCGAGTCCTACATCGGCAGCAAGTCTGCTTCTCCCACTGACCTCTCTCCTCTCATGCTTTCTCTCTCTCTCCCAAATAAATAAATACAATCTTAAAAAAAGAAAAAAAAAGAAATCTTTTCTTAACCCAAGACACTAAAATTTTCTGTTTTCTTCAAAAAATTTTATAGTTTTAGTTTTCTTTGAGATCTATCATCCATTATTCATTTTTCCATATATCTGAAAAATAAATGTGTTCTGTAAGGGTTGAAGATTATCTTTCTGTCTATGACACCATTAGTTTAAAGGATTTTACTTTCAAATTGTTTTGTCAGTTTTAATTGAAATTAACTCACCCTATATATGTAGGTCTATTTCTGGACTCTATTCTGTTCTATTTATCTACAGAACTATTTTTTCACCAATCAGAATGTCTGAGAGTTGATTCCTTCAATATTGTCTTTCTTTTTAAAATTACTATGGCTATTCTACATTCTTTGATTTTCCACATAAATTTTATATCAATTTGTCAATTTCTATGAAAAAGCCTGCTGGGATTATGGTTGAGATTGCACTGAAATCTATAGATTAAATTGGGGATAACTGATATCATAACAATACTGAATCCTCTGATCCTTGAACATATCTCCTTTAATTTCTCTCAGCAATACTTTGTCATTTTCCATAAAACTTTACCCCTAATAGTCTATACTTCATGCTATTGTGCATAAAGTATTTTTTAATTTGAATTTTCCATTTTGTGTTGTTAGTATTTAGAAATACAATCTATTTTTGCATGTTCCCTTCCTATCATGTAACCTTGCTGGAGTCATTTTTTGGTTCTAGAATCTTTTTGTTTGTTTGTTTGTTTGTTTATTAGAATTTTCCACACAATCAAGTCATATACACAAAAGGAAAGCTTTTTTCTTCCCTTTCCAATCTTCATGTCTATTTCTTTTTCTCGCTTTACAGTACTGATTAAGGACTCCAGGTTACTGTTCTAAACAGTGGTTTGGAATTATATCCTTGCTTGTTCCTGATCTTTGGATCAAAGCATTCAATTTTTCACCATTAGGTGTTATACTAGTTGTAGACTTTTCATAAACAATATTTATCAGGATAAGAAAACTTTCTTCAATTTCTAGTTTATTTGAGATTTTAAGATACATTAGTTTTTGTCAAATTCTTGTTCTTTCCCTACTTAGATGATCATCTGGTTTTTCTTCTCTACTCTGTTAACACAGTGAATGACACTGATTTTTGAACAGTAAATCAATCTTGCAGTTCTAAATAAACCCCAGTTGCCAATGAAGTAGCATCCTTTTATTGGTATTTCAGGATTCAATTTGCTAAAAATCTGCTACGACTTTTTGCTTCTGTATTCATGAGAAATATTGGTCTTAGTTTTCTTTCCTTGAAACATCTTCTATTTTGGTTTCAGGGTAATGCTGGGTTCCCAGAAAGAACTGGGAAGTCTTATCTTTTCTTCAAGTTTTTTGAAAAACATATAGAGAATTGGTAGTATTTCTATAATTCACCAGTAAACTACTTTACTGTTGAATTTTTTGCTGAGCAGGTTAACTAAAAATTCAATTTTTTAATGTAATATAAGGATATTATGTTTATAATATTCCACTATTCTCTTTAATTTTCTAGAGAATATGTAGTAATGTCCTTCTCTTTCATTTTTTTTATATTGCTAATTCGTTTCTTCCCTCTTTTTTCTTGCTCAGTATTCCTAGAAATTCATTAATTTTACTGACCTTTAGAAGCAGCTTTGGTTCCATTAATTTTCTCTACTTTCTCATTTCTATTTCAATGACTTAGCTCTTTATTATTTTCTTTCTCCTACTTTCAAATATTAGTGTGCTTTTTTTCTAATTTCTTGATGTGCAAAAATGTCACAAATTTGAAACCATTCTTATTATCTGGTGTGTTTAGTTTGTGTATTTTCCACTAACCACTGCCTTAGCTGCATCCCTCTAATTTTGGTATATCACATTTTAATTTTTATTGTTAAAAACATTCTAAAATTTCCCTTCTGATTTGTTCTTTGCCTACTGGGTTATTTATAGATGTATTACTTAATTTCCCTACTATCAGGGGGATTTTCTAAATACCTTTCTGTTGTCAAACTCCATCTTAATTACACCGTGGTCAGAAGACATACTTTGTATGCTTTGAATCCTTAAAGATTTACTGAAACTTATAAATCCAATCTTGTTACTTTTTCATAGCTTAAAAAAAAATTCCAAAATGCCTTTGTTATTCGTAAAATTCAAAACTCCTTCAAGTATTTGCTCACTGGTATTCAACTAAACACATTCCCTCTTCGTTTGCTTCTCATCTCTGAGTGGAAAGTATGGAAATATTGTTTATTTGAAAATATCTGCCCTTAAATTGAGACTTTAATTAATATAACCTTGAGTAATAAGGCTTTAGCTATTTATATGGACATTACCTGTATTATGAACTTATGCATCTTTGCTTACTCAACATTTAACATATTTTGTCATCAGTTTGTGACTTTTTTTTTTTTAAAGATTTTTTTTTTTAATTTATTTATGGGGGGGAGGGGAGAGCGAGCATAGGCAGACAGAATGGCAGGCAGAGGCAGAGGGAAAAGCAGGCTCCCTGCCGAGCAAGGAGCCCAATGTGGGACTCGATCCCAGGATGCTGGGATCATGACCTGAGCCGAAGGCAGCTGCTTAACCAACTGAGCCACCCAGGCGTCCCTCAGTTTGTGACTTTTAATTTAAGAGAAAAGACACTATGTGTGGGAGTTTGGGGAGGGATGAGCTGTTTACAGTGAGAACCCATCTTTAAATTTCTAGTAATCTCACAATTCTCCTAGACATTAAAATTACAAACAGCACAATAAGTATTTATGTATAAAATTAGTTTCAACCTCTAGAATAACCAAGCCTACCTAAAATACGAACTGACTTCAAAAACTACATCTCTTTTCTCACTCAGTATGTATGTAATATTCATGACTGATTCACCTACGGATAAAAAATATCTTTAAAAAAAATCCTAATTAGCAATGCATGCAAATGACATCCCTGTGATCTGACCAAAGTGATCCCCACAGGTATTCTATATCTTAGCATATTATTTTTGAAACGCAGTGCAGCAGTTTTATACTTATATTTATAATAATATTTATATTTATAATACAAATATATAATATTTCTATTTATAATAATAAATATAAATTTATTATTAAATGATAAGTGGTAAGTAGTCACATTAATACCTTTTTAAAAACCGTGTCTTTTATCACCTCAGTTGAATGTAGCACCAATCAGTGGCTGAGAACTACCTCTAGGTCACACCTGTTTGTTTAGAAATGTCAAGTTATAGCATGTACTGATGCCACCATGCCAGATTAAAGAATAACCTCATCTATGGAACCATCTTTTATAAAATTGCATGGAATTCTTCTAAATAAGTATCCTTTTCAGAATGAAAGTAGAGATCCTTTTGATTCCTTAACCTGAAGGGACCCCTAGACATGCTGCCCCTTCCGCTGAAAAAAAAAAACAAATTTCTCCAGAAAGGTGTTGAAGATTGGATTTATATATTTTCCTAGTAATCAGCTGAACAATCTTAAAACTAGCTCTGGTATGTAAGAATGGACATCATAATTATTTTTTAAACAGAAATATAAAATTGACTTGGTCTTACTCAACATTTTAAAGAATAAATTAACTCTGTAAAGCACTAAAATCCAGAAACAAAAAAGAAAAGGTCAAGATACATATGAATATATAATTAGAAGTACTATTTCCAAATAATGTCATGTAAATTATAAATCTACTTCAACTGAGATATCAGAAGAGAGAACAGTGATTATTAACAAGCTGCAATAAAGAGAAGCAATAGTCAAAAAGTTTCATGGAAAAATGTAATGAGTGAAAGGGCTTTGCTTAATTTCTCTGAAGGTCTGTCAAGGGGTTATCAAGTGATGTTGACTCCCTTTTTGAAAATGGCTTGTTTACCAGCCTGATGCTTTCTAGCTCAGAGATTATAGCAAAAGCAAGCTATAAATTGTTACATTCCCACTAGCTTGCATTATAAATGTTCCATGTTTGAAGAACAAGTAGTTTTCAAATGATACAGTAAAAGAAAAACATGATTTAATTATGTATCATTAATACAGTTAAGTCACACAAAGTTCAACACTTTACTGAAACCTAAAACTTTAACATCTTTGTGAAACCAGTCCCCTTTAAGGCTACAATTTCTTTATGACAAGGTACCTAAAGCCCTAAACATTTATATACATCATCTCCATAATTAACTTTTTACTAAGTATAAATTTCTGCCTCAGTCCTATCTTTGAAAAGCTAATATGAATACAATAAGTAACATCATCTGAGGCACTTACTACGTACTAGGCACTTCTAAACCCTTTGTATATTTTACATCATTTAATCCTCATGACTCTATAAAATAAAAACTATTATTATTTACATAAACTAAACAGACAGGTCAAACCCTAGGTCCACAGCCAGAACACCCAGGCAATCTAAGCCCAAATTATCTGTGCACTCTGTCACATTATATTGTCTAACAGCATTAACTTCCAAAATAGAAATTATAGATTGGCACTGTAAAGACAACCAGCATAAAACTAATCTTTTAAAAGGCTCATCTATACAAACAGTTGAAAAAAATTTTTATTCCCATAAAAATTTCAGGAGGCAACTGAAGAAAGACCTTCATTTATAAATTGAAACCTATAAAGTTTACTGAAATTTGACAGCCCCCAAAAAAGAAGAAAAGCAATTACTAAAGTGACACAAAAAATTGACATATTACTGACACACATGGGAAGAAAAATTCATGTTTATAATATACTGATGAAGAATAGAAAGTTACTATAGTAACTAAGATTAATGGATTGATATCCAAATTTAATAGTTCCAGATTTGAAGAGACAAAGTGCTCCCAAGTCAAGCACAAATAAAAGAAAAGGATGACACACACACACACATATATATATATATATATATATATATATATATATTTATTCTGCTTTAAAATCTTTCATAATTTTACCTTTTGGTTTCGGGGTAAATCTTGAGCATTTGACGGAGGCTTGTAATTCAGAACTAATCTTCTAAATTCCAAAAGATTGAATAATGACTGAAAAAGAACAACAATTTAAAAAAAACTAAGAGAAAATTCTACTAACAGAACCATAAAAATATGACTGGTCTCAGAGACTTATTTTTGACTATACTACTTAGACACAGGATTGTTGCCACTAGCACAAGACCTATTAGCTCCCAAAGAAAACGTCAAATTTCTTATCTACTAACACACTATTCTTGATCATTAACAATATTTATTGTACTGGGAAGCAGAAAATTTTATGTGGACAATTCAAAATATCTGGTGTATATCATATTATTAAAGGCTGTCTTTCTTTAGGTGCTTAATAACCAGTTTCCTCAAAAAAAAAAAAAAAGGTGGACAAATGCAAAGTCTAGAACTTTTTAGACATGTCATGTTTATTGAGTTATCTTGAGGTACCAATTCTACAAAAATATATTACAAATAAATTTATGGGCTAGTTGCTAAGTGACAGAGACATAAAGAAATTATGTATTATCTCTATGTTCATGGAGACACAACAGCCTAGAAAGGACACACATATTATAACAATAGAAATTTGACTCCAACATACAATAATATTAATCACACAGAGTATGACAGCATACGAAAGTTGCCCATGGAAAGGTTTTCTAGAACTGTTTTTTAATCTATATTTTAATCTATAGCTTGTAACACATTGTCATCATGGTGAATATCTGTTTAAAAAAATGAAATAAAATACAATTGAAAATATTAAAACATGTCATGCATAGTAAATACACCACAGAATACTGCTTGCAAAATTTTCACTGTATATATTTTACACATACATATATGTGTCAAGTGCTTTACAATGTAATACGTATTCCTTTCTGGGAGTCACAATTTATAAACCTTGAAAATCACTGTACAGGAGGCAATAATGTACAAGGTCCGAGCAAAGCTGTGTGAGCCAATATGATAGAAGATAAATGCCACAAATCAATGATAAAACAAGGTTTTGTTTAGGAGCTGGGTGTTGGGAAAACTGGCCCACTATATATAAAGAAACAGAATCAGATACAGATCCATACAGATATGGACACGCTTTAAAGACCTAAATAGGAAAGGAATATCATAAAGCTAGTAATGGAAACTATAGGAAAATATTTTGGCTATCTTGTAACCTGTAAATATTTAATTAAACAATAAGAATACATGAGATAATCCATTTATTCACTTAATAAAACTTTATGAAGCATCTACTACATGCAGACACGAAGAAGACAGGCCACAGAAAAATAAAACATATTGAATCTCTGACAAAATAAGAATAGTAGGGAAAGTGGAGAGTATGCAGTCAAAATGAAAAAGGAGCCGAGAAGCATGTGCTTTCAAACATAGCCGTGTACCACAGTAATGGTGGAATTTTAAAAAGTACCTAAGAAGCCTCTCAACAAAGATATAAGGTACCACAGAAAACTCTGAAGTACATCAAAGAATCAATGGCAAATTTCAAGAAGAACAGAATTAGCAATTCAGATCTTGATGTACGATGGGGTTACATCTAGATAAACTCACCCCAAGTTTAAAATATCATTAAGCTGAAAATGCATTTTATACACCTAACCTACCAAACATCATAGCTTTTGCTTAGCTTAGCCTAGCTCAAAAATGCTCTGAAGACTTGTACTAGAGTACAGGTGGGCCAAATCATCTAACAGAAACCTATTTTAACAAAAGTGTTGATCTTCTTGTGTAATTTATTAACTTACTGCTTTTAGGAGAAATTTAAATAGGAAAGAGAAAAATGACAAAATAGGATAATCCCAATCCCACCTCTTTGCTCTAAACTCCCATTGGGAAACATTTCCCTCCTTCCTGAATACCTTCCTGAATAATTGGAATTTCTTCAGGTGTAGGTCTGCTGGTGATGAAGTATTTAGCTTCGGTTACAGTAAAAATTGTTTTTCTTCATTTTTGTACAATTTTTGCTGGTTGGAGAATTCTAGATAGCCAGTTATTTTTTTCTAGCACTTTAATGACAGAATTTCTATTGGTTGACAAGTCAGCTAGCTGTTAGTCGAGTTCTGTTTCTTTATAGAGGTAATACAGGCATATCTTACTTTACTGTACTTCACTTTGACATGTCTTGCAGATATGGTGTTTTCTATAAATTGAAGTTTAATGGCAACCCTGTATCAAGAAAGTCAACCAGCACATTTTTCCAATAGCACTTATTCATTTTGTGTCTCTATGTCATATTTTGGTAATTCTTACAATATTTTAAACTTTTTCATTATTATTATATTTGTTATGGTGATCAATGATCAGGGATTTTTAATGTTACTAATGTAATTGTTGTGGGGCTCCACAAATCATGCCCAAAAAGATGGCAAACTTAAGCAGTAATGTTGGTAAGTGTCTGATTGTTCCACCAACTGTCTGTTCCTTTCTCTCCTCCTCAGGCCTCGCTATTTCTTGGGACACAGTAATGCTGAAATTAGACCAGTTAATAACCCTACAATGGCCCCTAAGTGTTCAAGTGAAAGAAAGATTCAACTGATGTGGCAAACTTCACTACCATCTTATTTTATGAAATTGCCACAACTACCCTAACCCTCTGCATACACCACCCTAAGTCAGTTAGAAGCCATCAATATTGAAACAAGACCCAATAAATTATCTTTTAATTAAGGTATGTACATTGTTTTTTTTAATGTAATGCTACTATACACCCAATAGTGTAAACATAATTTTTTATGTGCACTGAGAAACCAAAAAATGCATTTGCCGCATTTTGTTAAGATATTCACTTTATTGTGATGGTATGGAACAAAACCCATGTAATCTTCAAGGTATGCCTGTATATCTTTTCCATCTTGCTACTTTTAGGATTTTCTCTTTGTCTATAGTTTTCTCCATTTTATTATGATGTGCCTTGGCATAGTATTCCTTATATTTATGTTACTTGATTCCTACTGCTTCCAGAATCTGTGGCTTGATATCATTTATTAAATTTGGAATATTCTCAGGCATCTCTTCAGTCTTCCTTTTTTTTCTTTTTTCTTTTGCCCTATTCCCTTTTTACTCTCCTCTGGACCATAAATACACTATGTTAGAGCTATTCACCAAGCCCAGAGTATCTCTTACATGCTCTTATCTGTACTTCATGCCTTTAGTCTGAAAATGTTCTTCAGACCAATTGTTCAGTTGACTAATTCTCTCTTCAATTGTGTCAAATGTACTGCTAAAGTCACCCATTGACTTCTCACCTTTATTTTTCAGTTCTAAAATTTCTATTTTGCTTTTTCTTAGTAGTTTACTTTTCTACTGAAATTCTCAATCTTGCTTTTAATTCCTTGAGCATATTAATAGTTGTTACAACAATCTAAATTTCAGGTTTCATATTACTAGTTATTTTATCTTAATCTCTGGATATGCGTGGATACAGCATATTTCCTGGTATGACTGACTATAAGTGATTTGAGTACTAAGCATTTATTTTTACCTGAAAAGTGGGGAAAATTCTAAGTTCTAGGTAATATTACCTTCTAACAGAATTTGCATTTCTTTCTGGCAGGCAGCAAAACTGGGGCCATCTGCAATCCTAGATCAACTTAATCCCAACAATTCTGAGATAACGCTGGGATTCAAAAACTATAAAGCCTGGCCTATTTTCAGTTCTCATTAATCCAAGGTTCTAGCCCTCTAGAACTGAATGAAAGTGTTAACTACTACTCCAAGTCTGTACAAAACTTTGCTTACCTTTGCAGCCACTCAGCAGCCCTTCTGAAATTGCTTCAAGGGTAATAAAATCAGCCCAACATATGAATTTTATTCTAAAAATCCTGTTCTCTCAGACCTTAGCCTCAAAATCCTAAACTGCTTTAGTGTTATGTGACATAGTCTTCAAAAGTTGATTTGTTTCCGTTGTTTTGGTTTGACTGGATCAGGTTCCAGAAAAATATGACTAGGTATATACAGTCTAAAACTACTTAATAAGCTATTACCCAAAGTAGAACTTGTAACCATTAAAATAAATCATGGAAATTAATGTTTTTAAGTCACTAACACCCTATATCCTCAATCACAGTTGTAATAATATTGTTCGACATATTTCTTAAAGAAAGATGGGAAAGGGTGATTGTCACTACTGCCTAAATTGTGTTTGTGACTGATGCACCCTGAAAACAAGTACCCTTTCATTCAGTTCAAAGCTAAAAGGTATTTATAACAATTTTGAAGAGCACTTGGTAAAATGGAATTTGGCTAAACTCTTGATAATAACAGAAAGCTATAAGAGATGAGATTTCAAATAACTTGTGGAAAACAAAGAGTGATAACAAGAGAGCAAAGGGATATAAACTGTTTATAATGAAGATCCTGTGGAGAAGCAAGATCAATTCTCCTTAGTGGATTAAAAAAAAAAGGAACAGTATCACAAAAGCTCAAGGTAAGGTAGAACTGAAAACACATGGCATGATTAAAAGATAAAAGTCTGTATACAGAGCAGTTAAATCCCCATGTCCTCCCCAATACAGAAAGGTCAGACAAATACCACCTCCTTCTGTGGGATATAGGATATTTAGTCTTTGGATATAATTGAACTGAACTGACTTGGGGTCAGAAAAATCAGTCATAGTGTGTGTGAGAGGGAATAAAGATTCAGGGCTACAAATAGAAGGATTAAGTAAAACTCTGCAAAGTGATCCTCAATCAACCTTCCCACAATCTCCTTTCTCTCAGGCCTGCTTTGGCAAGCCAGCAATCGGTGCTTAACACACAGAGAACAGGAATCCAGCTTGGACTTGAGATGGAGAAAACTTCTGTGGTAAGAGGAAAGAAAGAGAGAGAGAAATACAGCTAATATGTTTACACATATAGAACATATTAATAAGACCATAACAGAGATGTATTTAGAAAATTTTAAGAATAAGTATATAGAAAATATAAAGAAAAAAAAAAGGCATTTTCCTGACAACACCAGGAAAACAAAGGATTACAAAGAGGTACACCCAGTAAATCACTGTAATATTTACAAAGTCATAGAAAATGTAAACACTGACTGCCAACTATCTTAAACTTATGATATAACTATGTTGGGAATGAAAGGAAAGGCAATTCTGGGTAAGTGAAATGACAAAACTAAATCTACATTTATTTCATTAGGAATGCATTCAAGTTCTACCTTACCTTGAGGTCATTTAGGAAAGTAAAGATAAAAGGAAAAACAGCTATAACTGGTTGTAGTTGCTATTACACAGAACTATGAAGCAGGGAGGTTTGGGGCAGATTACTACTGTTTTTCATTATAAGCCTTTTATTGCTGTGGAATTTTTGATTTTCTCTTTGAACTAGGTACTTAAATTCTTCTATGAAAATTTAAGATTTAAGAGCAAATAATGTGAATAAATATGTTAAACGGTATCTTAACATCTTTTGAAAACCTGCAGCATCTTCTCAATTCCATTCATCATTAGGGTGATAAAAGCATCCATAGTTCAACACTGATTACATACTGGTATAAAACAAGAACCTAGAAGATGTGTTCTCTGCCTTCAGGATGCTCGTTATTTTAGTGAACCTGGAGTAACATGACTTTTGAGTAAGGGACCCATATCCTTTATCTTGCAACTCACAACACTTCTGAGTACGAAACACAGCTTGGAGACTTAATAGGCACAGTAGGTCTATAATAGAAGTAAACTGGAGCTGTACAAGGCAAACTGAAAAGGATGCACACCTTACTTCCGAGCATCTCAGAGGCATCCAAATGAGAAAGGTACCAAAGTTCACCATGAGAATCTATGAATTATACCCCAAACTAGCAAGAGAGGAGTATACTTCTAAGTAGCTACTTCATTCACTGATATCCTAGTGGATAAAAATCAAACCCCAATATTCCTTTCTAGGTATAAATTCCTGGATAAAAATAATCCTGACTAGATAAGGGGCTAACGCCCAATCTAGCATAGTCAGGCTAATATTGCTAGAATCCAAAAAATTATTTAAGCCAACCTCTGTCCCATCTTCTCTTTGCTTATAGTCCCCTTCTGATATAGTGTCCCTTTTCTCCCAAAATACTGGTTGCAGTTCCTAAATAAAACAAGTATAAAGCTATACCCTCTGTAGCCTATACCTACTACCTATTTTGCTGTTAGAGGTTTATTATCCACATAAATTTCTATAATTGGCCAATGTACTTATAAGGAAAAGAAGTCCCAATTGTTTCACACTAGTCCTGCCAACTAAGTAAATTCCATGCCTGAGAAAATTTTGTAATTGAAACTTTACAGTACATTTACATCATAGTTTGAACAAGTTCCAATTCACTTGGAAAATACAATAAGAAACTTCCAACACTAACAGAGATTTCCTGCCCAACTTTTCTTTCATAGGTGAAAAATTCCATTTATAATGATAAACTTTTATATCTCAGATGGGATCTGTGAAATTAAACAATAATTTCACAAAATGAGAAAAATAAAAAATGTTAGTTGCTAGAGAAGAAAATGAAATGCTACTTAAATAGCATACAATAAAATTACATTAAGAAAAAAAAAAAAACCTGAAATGATCTTTTGACAAACTTTTCTGCCCACCCACAATTTTCCAAAACTTGAAGTATAACGTATTTCCACACACCAAAGCCAATGATCTTCATTATAACCCAAACTTTTAAAGGCTAGAGGTCACTTCTAGGTTTCCAGATTTCTCAAAAAAGTAATTTAAAAATATATATTAGTAACAATAATCCCAAGAAGCCTATACTAGCCTGCGTTAGAACACTACCAGTTAAACAGCCACTACATTAAGGTAAAATTTAGAAATCAGTAAAATTACCTAAATTTCAAATAGAACAAGCAATTTTTTCCAGTCCATTGTCCTCCCCACCAAAAAAACACCAAAACTTTGAAAAGTAGAACAAAAGCTAGGATCAGCAAAATACCACTTAAAATATTTTCCTAATGGTTAATAATAAAGAGTATGCTATTATTCATAGATTGTTTTAAGGAAATCATTTAATTCAATATTTTATAATCTGATGGATAACATTATCAATGTCTAACTGAAAATGGTAAAGAATTCATGACAATACTCCTATCTCATAAAAGAACTAAAAAAACAAGAAAACTAGCGCATATTAAGATACATAACTATGCATACAAAAAATTTCCATTTTAGAATAAGGATCTCAAGAAACATTTGATAAAGGCCTTCTAAGTTAAAAAAAAAGTATTACTTTTAATTATCAGTATTTATTCTTACATCATTCTCACATACACATTGAGAATTATGTCAGTCTATACCTTCCTCAAACAAAATGTCTCCTTATATTAAATGAAACAAAATGAAGAGTATTAAGAAGAGTATTTAAGAAGAGTATTTAATATTAAGAAGAGTATTTAAATGACTATAATTCTATTAATAACATTTTCCATTATATAAAAAAACCTGATTTGATTACCAACAACAACAATAAATTCAGATCCGATTTCATATCTTGGCTATCTCCTTCTCAAAATCTGCAGAGAATTACATACAAAGACATTTTTCACTCTTTCCACTCTGACAACAATTCCTACTAGCAGGGAGGGAGAAGAGATTAATTACAAATAAGTGAAAGGCGTAGGCAGTGCTCTCCTGTCAAAACTCCAAACTGGGGTTAAGGACAAGGGAGAAGTGAGGAGTCCTACAATCCACAAATTAGTTCCTTAGACAGAAGGGCATATTCAAACCTTGTCTGCATTTATGTTTAAAGTACACAATCTGAAAGAAACACAACCCAACCCACTTTCCATTGCTAACCCCCAAGATCTTCATAAAGATCCTTACCTGAATAACAGCACTAAACCAGCAAGTATTGCCAACATTCTTTAGCCCAACAGGAGCTTTGTCTTGCCTTTTTCTATCATAAGGGTTTCGAGAATCCCTCCAAACTTCTGTAGGTGTTCTCTTTAAACATGCTTTATTTTCTGCTATGCTGGCTTCAAGAACTCTTTAAGCAATGGGGAGAAAATTATGAAAAAAAAGAAAAATACAGTATTAATTTCAAGCCACACAGTAGGAAATAACATACCACAAATAGGATCTTAATTAGTGAATTTGGGAAAGCACTATCAAACACTAACTTTATTGAAGTAGACTTTAGTTTTCTTTTAAGAATATAGCAATGGCAAACACACCAAGTGAAATGCACTTTTTTCTTAGGAAAAAAGGAAATCTCAAATGCACAAAGACAGTGCTACAAAACAGAAAATGTGTTGTGTTTCAACAAATTCAAGGTTTAGTACAGGAAAACAGCACCAACTTAAGTTTTCTAAGAAATCACTAGAGTAAATATTTACAAAATAACATAATGACTGGTCTTCTACAACAATTACTTTGAATCATCAGGAAAACATTAAAAACTAAACAAACTGCACTTTTACTCCTGACCATTAAATCCCTTTGCTATTAAAAAAAAAAAAAAAACTAAGGTAAATTCTAGGATTCCTCTCAGTTATAGAGATCTGTCACTCTATGACAGCTAACTAGAGAGAATATGTGTTTACTTCTTCACCCAAAAGTTGACCTACGTTCATATCAGAATAAAAGGTTTACCTCTCCAAAATAAGCTTACCTACAGAATACTTTAAATACATCTAAACATAGCAAGAATAATGCTACTTTGCTTACAGTAACATTTACATGCTGTTCTTGCTCTTACGCATGTCGCAACATGCTGTAAAATCCTGATTCCCGCATCTGAACTAGCAAAGCATTTTGCCTGCTCAAGACATGTTATTAACTACTCTAAATAAACATAAGTAATACTCAGGTGTCTTAATCAATTTTATGTTAATTTAAAAAACCTCAGCAACAATGAGTTTTTCCAACATTTGGCTTAAGAAAATTTCATTCATGCTATATCATCTTTATTTTAAAGGTTTTGCCCTATCGGATTAATATCGAATTAATATAGCTATATCCCTTAATTATGGGGACAAAGCAAATTATACTCCTTTCTCTAACAGCATTATTTTCAACATGATATTAGATATAAAGCAGTAGGATTCAAACTTATAATTATTTAAAGTAACTTATGTGAATACAGGATACAGCCTTTCTTTGGGAATCAATGAAACCACATCCCAAAAAAACAGCTGATTAACAACAAAATGTTAGGTTACAATGCAAAGATCGAAGTACAGTCACACATTTAAAAATGAAGAGTTTACACCTCTGTAAACTATTACAACTGATCCAACATAAGCGGCAGTACTCTGCCCAAAAATCAGCTCTCACATGCAATCACAGCCCCTAGGAGAATTTTTCTTATAAACTATTTGCCACTAAGAGGTAGCACAACTCCTTGGAAGATATTTAGTTAGATGAATTGGGACAGAAGAAAATCAGAATTTGTCTAGAACATTCCACTGACACCGAGTTTCCAAGAACATTAAGGGGAAGATAAAAAGTAAAAAAGCCAACCTGAAAGACTTTTTATGGTCAAGTTGTACTGATCAGCATAATATAATAAGAATAAATAGGAACAAACTGATTTTGTACAAGGCAACTAGTTTATGCTCAAAAGAGAAAAGTTAATACATAGTACACAAAAGGCTAATGTAACTCAAAAGACTGCTGTATATAAGAAGGTATATTTAATTTTTTATTGACTTTTATAATGAGTGTTTTCACAACAATTTTGTTCTTTTTGTAATGTACGTGTGTATTTAGAAGTATAAATAAAGGAAACCTATTTCCAACATGGTAATTAGAGATGAATGAACTGAAATAAGCCATGAGTTCCAGAAAAAGTAGCAACAATACCACAAACAGGACAGAAGAAGTAACACCACTGGTCATATATAAAAGATATCTTCAATTCAGTCAAATAGTAGATCTCATCATTCATTATAACAAAAAGATGGGGTTTAAGGAGATAGGTTAATTTCAATATTCCTTAACCATACCCTATGGCGGAACTATCATACTAAAAGATGTGGATGGATGAATGCCATGACTTTGTGATCTTCTTAATTTAGAGCTTATAACAGAGTTTTGTATCACCAGGGACTTAAAACATACTTCAGTAAGTTTCCCAACACTTCTTCCTGGCTCCTAAAAACCTATAAGTACATTTATCACATTGCATCAAAATTATTTATTACTCAGCATCTGGAGGTAGAAAACACAGAGCTGTTTCATTTCTAAAGCGTACATGATAAATACTAGAGGCTAAACAAAGTCTGAAGTAAATGGATAATGAAGATATTAGATGTTGCTGCCTTTTCGCTTTCTCTATTTCTTTCTCAGCAAAAGCCTAACTTCTAGCACAAATACTACTCTATTCCCAAGCCCCCATTGCCATTCTGTAGTCCGTAAGTACCACCACGATGAATATAAACTTTCTATAAAGCCAACTGCTACATAAAGATTCCTTCCCTGGTCTCACCAAAGTAAAGCCACTAATACTACCAAGGCTATGAAATAGAAAGTATGCAATAGCTACAAATCCAGGTATTAAGTCTGTCAGTAGAGAAAAAAACTAACACTGCAAATCTCAGAGCTCAAAAATAGCTTATAACAAAATATAGCATGCCAAGAGAGGCAACCCCAAAAGCCACAAATCAAAAACTAATTCCCACTATCTATCACCTGCTTTTCTTATCTTTCCAACACTGGTCATGACCATGCAGCAAAAGAAAAGGTTGACAAAACGTTTTGCTCTTTTGATCCCACAGACTATATGGAATATTTAAAGCACTTACTTATGACAGATGTTCACCTTCCTATTAAATTTTTCTTGTACTGATTTTGTTTTTTGGGTTATTATGCTAGTTTTATTATGCTGGTATTATTTAAATTTAAATTACTTAAATTGAATTATAGCAGTAATGTTGAAAACATCCCACTTTAAATCATCTAAGTATGTTTAGGGAAACATCATATACACTGAAAAACATACATATCATGTAAGCTGTATAGACCAACAAAAAAGAAAACAAAAAAGAAAGGAGGAAGGGAAGGAAGACAAAAAGGGAGGGTGTGAAGGAAACATTTTGTTGATTTCCTTTTTTAAGAAAATATAGTATTATTAGAATCACACTAAACCCATGAGTTAGTTTAAGGAGAACTGACGATTTTTACAATGTTCAGCCCTCCAAGACACCTAGGTGGCTCAGTCAGTTAAGAGTCTGACTCTGGACTCAGGTCATGATATCAGGGTCATGAGATTGAGTCCCATTTGGGGCTCTGCACTGGATGTAGAGCCTGCTTAAGATTCTCTTCCTCCCCTTCTGCTCCTCTCCCCTCTACCCACCCTCCCCCTCAAAAATTACAAAGTTCAGTGCTCCAATTTGTAAAATATAATACATTTCCAATTATTTATATACTCATTAATGTGTCTCAATGATATTCTCTAATTTTTTCCTCAGAAGTTCTTGCCCATTTATTAAATTTATTCTTAGTCTGTCACAGTTTTATGTTTAAATGGTAGCTTTTTAATATTTCTCCTTATCATTTTTTTATACATAGAAATATACTTTTTTTGCATATTGATTATCAAACTGTTCAAAACATGTTTTGGGAAAGAGTTATTTTGGGGGGATAATCTGCATATGATAACACACATCTTAAGATGTACAGTTCAGTGAAACTTTTTACATATGTATAAACCCATATGATCGCCACTCAGATCAAGATACAGAAAATTTCCATTATTCTAGAAAATTCTCTCATACCCTTTTCTCAGCCAACAGTGTCCTCTCCACCTGCCAGAAAATTAACATTCTTTTATTGCCATAAATTTGTTTTGCGTGTTTTTAAACATCACATAAATGGAATCACTCAGCAGTCACTCTTTTGTTTTAATTGTTCATAGTTTTTAGTTATTATGAATAAAGCTACTATGTATGCTTTTCTCAAGGGTCAATACCAAGGGGTGGAAACACTAAGTACTAGCATAGTATATGTTGAAATTCATTAGAAATTCCCATTTTTCCCAAGTGGCAATTCCATTATACATTTTTACCAACAAAATGTGACCATTCCAGTTATTTCACATGCTCACAAACACTTGGTATTTTCTATTTTTTCATTTTAGCCATTGTGATAGATATATAGTAGTGCCTGATCTCTCATGGGATGGCTCAGAAGTACGCACTACCAAGATGACCATCACTGCTGCAATCTATAATCATACCCAGCAAGGCAACATAAACACAATCATGTGCTAAGGGAAAATTAAAGAGATTCTATGTTTCCAACAGAGGCCACCACACTGCCTGTCAGACCCATGACTCCTGCCAAAAGTTGACTTGTCTCATTTGAGGAAGGATACACTGTATGGGGTGTGACTCCTGCCCAATTCTGGAAGACTGACTACAAAGAACCTTTGACCATCCACCTCTCTCCTTACTCACCCCAACACTTCTTGGGACTATCAGTGGTGTCTCATTATTGACAATTTTTCATTTCGAGTTATGGCACTGCTATTCCAGTCTTATCAGTCAACTCTGGCCACAGTCAGCCCTTGAAATGAATCTGGTTTTATATTTTCGATTCTTCAGACCAACTGTAATCTGACAGTGGTATACCTTTTTATAAGAAGAGCTACTCAAAAAAATGGAATAATAAGCATTCCATGGATCTTTAATGATACATAGGCATGTGATACTGTTGAGCCCTAGAATTATTTTCACAAAACAACTAAAAAGATTTATAACTGCCTCCCTCACTACTCCTGTTCAACACATCTTCTTACAGCCGTTTCCTCTCACAACAGCTTCCTCAATAATGATCAGGATGAAAAGGGTGGGAGTTATAGAAACCTATTTTAAAAATTCAGAATCCCACCCTAACCATTGCTGGACATGATGCTTTTTTCTCTCCCCTAATGACAACTCTAGGACATCCCGGTTGGGAAACCCCAGGTTGCTCCCAATCTTCTACCCAACTAATTCAAAGTCATTTTATGAGACCAGTCATTTTCACAACAAACACATCACAGACACAAATCAATTACAATGCTGTTTATTAGCAAATTTCAACTATTCCACCTGTTCCCTATCTAAGCATTAGTAACCAAGAGATAATTATAATTAATACATCCAATCCTGACATTAATTAAGGAGTAATTATATTAAGAAGCACACTTTAAAAATGTTCAATTTCTTAAGAAATTTCACCATGGAATTTATGAGTACTTAACCAAGAATTTTAAGATATAAAAAGATAGGCTGTAACTCATTTAATCATAATGTAGTATTCCAAATGTATGAATTCATATTAAAGTATATCTGCTAAAATATAACCATCATCATATGATACTAGGAATTTGGCAAAATTTTGTTATGCAAACTTTAGTAATGAATAGTTAAATTTACTTTTAAGCATGACATATAAACTTTTTCTTAAAAATACATAATTTCCCCTTTTGAATTTAGAATCCTAAACTTATTAATAAACCCATAGGAACAAGTATCTCTTTGCCAAATGTTTACAGCCAGAATCCTTACACTTCCTTTTTTCTGACACAATGATTTACATATGTGCTTATTAACTGCACATTTTACATTTAACACTTTTTTGTTAACTGTAAATTATAAAACCTACAAATACCACAAAAAACTTGTATTTTGCAACAGTAAATTAGTATGACTTACTCCTACAGAACATAATGTTTTATGTAACATTTTATGGCATATTACACTATATCAAATCTCTGTAATGTTATATACAATAAAAATATTTATGAAGTGTTCATTATTTTAAGAATATATTAAAGCTTAGAAGACCAAGAATAAAAAAGAACACTATCTTAAGAGATATTTGTTTCCACCTGGACAAAAACGATTATCTAGAATATATAACATAATCATTAAACTTTATAACAGATTAGGAATGATTTTAATCCTTTAACTTTAAAGTTATTTTTACTTATTAACTAATTAATACTTGCTATTTTAATCTGAAAACACATGACACAAAACTACTGACACTATTCGCATATAAGCTTCCATACTTTATTCTATTTGTATACTAATATAAACTCATTTAAACAAAAACATACATACACTTTTAAAAACAAGATTTGGCATATATTATGGTATATATTTATGTACAAATATATAATACGGTATGTGCTCTATTTTATAATCTTTTATACATAATAGATCATTTCCTTTAGATATAATATCCAAGTTATGTATTTCACATTTAAAATATTTCTCACCAAAGTTGTCAAGTTTTATAATTATTCCAGACAATTATTTCATTCCAATCCATTTTTGAAACAAACATAATTTTACAATTTTTCTAAATCCTTCACAAAATAAGCCTAATTACAATGTCTAAAGACAATGTATGAATTTTTTATTTTTCATTTAAAATTACTGGCATTAATTGGTATCCCCCCAATTGTAAAGGACAATGAATTTTAATTTAAGTCTTTCTATCTTTCTATAACATCTTATGAAGTAATATTTCCAAAGTAACATTTAAGACATTAAAAAGTATTACTAAAAAAAATTATGTGCCTGCTAAATATACCATTTGGAGACATCTCTTACAACACAGTAATCTCAGATTACTTAGAAAGAAATATACTAATGATACCATGCCGAGGGAAATTATCTGAGAAAGCTAGTACATTCGAAACAACTTGTGTTATAGGGAAAAGAACACTGGAGTCCTAAGATTTACTTTAGCTGTGTACTTTTGCAAAATCATTTAACCTCTTAAAAGATCTATTTCTTCTTCAATGAAATAGTTACCACTGCCTCCAGAGTTGTCTAGAAGATATTATATTTTAAGGATTTTTTTTGAATCAACATTGTTTCATGATAAAGTAAAATTTATTTTTATTTGATCCATAAATGAATCAAAATGTTCCAAACTGAAAAGTTTTCATTATTAAATCAAAAGGTACATTCTATCACACATCTTGGAATCTTGCCTATTTCTTTAAAAAAAAAAAAAAAAAAACTTATAAATATACTATTACATTATAGGTCAGAAGATGGAGAGAACTAAGGCCTGGGCTAAATCCAGCTGGCAGCCTGTTTTTTAAAACAAGATTTACTGGACCATAGCCACACTCATTAAATTATGTATTATCTATGGCTGTTTTGGCACTACTATACTAGAGCTGAGTAACTGTGACAGAAACCAAATGGTCAACAAAACCTAAAATATTTACTATTGGCCCTTTACATAAAAAGTTTGTTGACCCCTGCTATAAATGACTACAAACTGAATTGGACAATGTATCTAAAAGAGATGAGGGAATAAAAAACAAATTAAAAAATTATTAAAATATACACCTAAATTAAATGCCTCATAACGCCACTCCAAAATCCTAAAAATCTAAGCTCCAAATGCAATCAGAGCTAGAATATGGCAATTTTGGTTACAGAAAATATAAAAACAATACTAAAGTTTATTAATGGATTTATTTAGAGTAACAAAGTGTATCTTTGTGCCTCTTGAAATTAAAGCCAATTATTATTTCTATTATAAAAAGTACTTATATCTACTTTATACAAATTATGTTTTTACCTGCTAATGGCTTGCTCCTCATCAGTTATTCCAGTCTCCCTGAATGCCCTGTTTGATTCCGCCAAACTCAAGGCAATTGCTCTCTGAAGATCATCTTTATCATCTCCAGTGAGATCAATCACATCTGAAAAGCAAAACTATCTTTCTCAAAATTAAAAGTCAAACAAAATGAAGGTAATTCATATCATGGGGATTTTATACCCAATATACCCTTTCAAACCAAAGTCAGCACCAATTTAATTCTCCGTAAGAGCTCTCTGAAGAGACTGCAAACACATTTTAAATTGGTTATATTTTAAAACTTAGTGTTTTTCCCTACAAAATATGCCTAAAGCATTAAAAGTATAAATATTTCTCACTGTACAGGAATCTCAAAATTTCTATGAAGCTTTTGATTAAAAGCTATTAAGTAGAAAGACCACTAAAAACGGGTTTTTACCAACAAAAATTGAAATCAACATAATTAAACATTTACATTTATGCTTTCTGAAGTTTATCCAAATATACATACACTACAGTTCATGCATACTACTACCTAGACATTATCTAACAAAATATAATAATAACTGAGATCTCAAAAATTATGCTTCAAAATTAAATGACCATAAATGCACAAACATAAATGTTTATGTATACATTTTTTAAAGACTAGAAGAACATATTAAACTGTTAACAGTGGTTAATTCTGGGGAGAAGGGTTATGGGAAGAGCAACAAAGTATCAGGACCTTTCACTTTCTATTTTAAACACTACTCTACCATCTGAATTACTGAATAAACATGCAGTCCTCTCCATTTAAAAAAACTTTTCATTTCACAGAAAGAAATATACAAATAAATGATACCATTTTCTTTTGTTCTTTTTCTGTTAGAAAGAAAATAGTCTTGATGCTGTAGTTTTTCCAAAGAATAGAGGCTACAGCTATTACTACCTTCAGAAAGAGCTTTTTAATCTAATTTCCCAATATATACTAGTCAATTTCCTTCACTTAAAAGATGGCAATAATACTCCCATTGTCAGAAGAACCATAATGTATTGCTAAGGATTACAAAACAGTATGATAAGACAGAAAGCTACAGCTTTGTGTGGTCAGGCTTACGCTTACAGGTATTTTGGGTATGTTTTACATTGATTTTGTTTACTTGTATTTGAGACATGTTAAATATCAAATTTTTTCTTTGTAATCTCGCAAAAAAATTTTTTTGCAAGAGAAGCATAGAAAGGGGTAGGTGATGGGAAATAAAATGCCTCCATTTTACCATCTGACTCTAGGATTATGTGTAGTTACTAAAAAAGAATGTGCCACACTTACTGAGAAAGAAATAATGCATATGGACAGTTCCAAAAGTCTCCTTCTATTGTTATTCACACTTTTACTCTGAACAGTTGCTTACAAAAGGATATTTAAAAATATTAGAAATAATAGTTGGCTATGGAAGGTGTTTTTTAAATGTCTTTAGAAAGTATAATAAAACCTCATGAAAATATAGTGAGTAGGGTCCAAAAAAATTCGGTCAAGTAAAATGTAGAACGGAACACAGCAAGGTAAGTGAAATGATGGAGCATGCCTACATACACCAGCAGGCCAAAGGTTTCCTAAGTCTTGTTTACAAGACCCAAGTCCACCTAGATCACAGCTGTAGACGGATGTTACCGGGTGGAGCCATCCAGCCCAGCTTCCAAACTGATGAAGCGGCTAGGACTAGAGGCATGAATGTGCCTCAAAAAATGAGAACTATCGTGGTTATTAAATAACGACCAAAACTCAAGTGAGTAAAGAGAGAACAATGTAAGTAAAATAATAATAATTTGAAAATCAGAAAGAAGCAGAAAAACCCAGTTTGGGGGATATGATTAATTAGCCCTCAGACTCCATTCCCTCATTCTCTTAGTGTGCTTTCTTCAACCACAGAACGTAGAAAGATGAAAACAAAACAAAACACATCTAGTTTCCCAATTCACTTACAGTTACAGTTCTGAATAAAATTTAGGTTCCACCCGCTAGATGCACTAACAGGGGACACAGAAGTTGGAAGTGAGGGGGAAGCCTTTATCCTGCTGCTCTGGGCTATTTTCTCCAGCATGACTGAACAGATACAGATTGTTCCACGCAGCATTCCAGTGTCCAATTTCCAGATTCGGGGATGTGAAGAGATAGAGAGAAGTGGCAGCTAGACTCTGCATTCCAATGTTCAGGCACAGCTCAGCGGCAGTTACCTAATCCTGCATGCTTGTTCTCTGGGCTACAGCTCTAGAAGTACGTTCTTGAGCTCAGGAGTCCCAGAGGCAGCCTCCTGATTCACTACCTTCCTGGCAGTGGCAAAGGGAGCAGCTTCCCTGGCTGACCAGTCCTGCAAGAATCTCGGAATCATTTCACAAGGCTAAGCCAGAGATCCCTCTTCCAGTCTATCCAGTGATTTTTCTTTTTTTAAGAACCTAATCCCCTGTGTTAAATTTCTTCTTTGAAACTATCTGGAGTGTTTACTGTTTCATGTCTGACAAGTATAGGAACCGCTAGAGTAGAAATGCATTTAGAAGTAGCAACTTACAATTAGAGCTTTTCATAATTTAATTCTAACTTAAGCAACATAAAAGCAAAAAACAAGGCAAGGTGTTTTTAACCCTATTTCATAAATTACTGAAGTTGTGAGAAATGAAGTACACCACCATTAAGAAGAAAGAATGGCAGACAGGCTTTAAATTTAAGTTTTCTATTACATCTTTCCTCTACACTAGCGATCTCCAATAGTGGTCAGTGGAGCCTTGGGTATTCCTACATGACCCTAAGACAGAAGGGGGTTCCATAAGTAAAAGATATTCTCATAAAAATACAAGATGTTATTCGCCTTTTCTCCCACAACATATCTGCACTGATGATGCAAAACAACAGCATCTTTGCCCAAATCGAGGCAGTAGCACCAACTTCTCTGGGCAATTCACTGTACTAAAACCACACATACTCACTACTAAAAAAAGAGGTGGGGGTATTTTATCTTATTAAATCTCAGACACTGAATTACAGATTCTTAATTCTATATGACAAAACAGGAAGTATGCACAGTACTTCTGCTGCATCCAAAGTAAGCTTTCACTCAAGAGAAAACACTAGTGCAATGCTTGAGTTGCAAGTCAGTTAAACTGGCTGATTTTTTTCTTCTCGGAACTAACGAATCACAAGCTAGGATTTCTCAAACTTCAGAATTTGGCAGATATTTTTCGAGAATAAACAAAGTAAGCCTGTCACCTAAAGGAGAACAAATAAAAATATGTGTTGCCAATGAATAATGTGGACTTTTCAAGCAAAAATGGTAACTTTGGAAAACTATGCACACATCTTCCCAACACCTAAAAGTTTTTCTGGGGAAAGTAAGTGATAATAACAATTTTGAATTGTTTTATAATGCAGACATCCTTCCAACATTTAGAATGAAATCTTTTCCATAGTATGATAAAATCACGCATAAGTAAATCCATTCAAAGAGTAAGGCAAGTTTCTAATATTTGGTTTTTGACCCATTTCCTGACACAGAGTTCCAAAATCATTTAGAATTTCCTGGGTGATAGGAGCACCTTTTGCTCTAATGAGAGGACTCCGGTAGACTCCCGTATAGCTTCAGGATGAATGCTGGTCACCAGAGAAACCACACCCAGATGAGAAGCTTGGAACTTTAAGAGGAACTTTTTTCTCCCGGGAGGAAAGAAAGGCTAGAGATTAAGTTAATAATCCATCATGCCTACCTGATGAACCTTCCATAAGTCCCTAAAGTACAGGGTTCGGAGAGTTTCCGAGCTGGTGGACATATTCACGTGCTGGGAGGATGGCACCCCAACTCCATGAGACAGAAGTTCCGGTGCTTGGGACCCTTCCCGACCTTGCCCTATGTACCTCTTCATCTGGCTGTTCATCTGTATCTTTTATCATATTCTTTTTATACAATAAACCAGTACATGTAGTAAGTGTTCCCCTGAATTCTATGAGCTATTATCACAAGTTATCAAACTCGAGGAGGAGGTAGTGGGAACCCCCAATTTGTAGCCAAGTCAGACAGAAGTGTGGGTAACCTGGGGACCCACAACTTGTGACAGGCATCTAAAGTGGGGGGCAGTCTTGTGGGACGGAGAGCCCTTAAATTACAGAATCTGAAGCTAACGTCTGGTAGAGAATGTCAGAACTGAATTGACTTGCAGGATACCCAGCCAGTTTTGGAGAATCAAGTCAGGTGTAGAAAAAAATTCACGCATCTGGTGTCAGAAGTATTTTGAGTATAAGCAAAGGAAGAAACAAGCAATAGTATTCTTTAATGCTAGAATGATAGGCTAATCAGAGACTATTTGGTCCTTAACTGAAAAGGTGGGCTTTTTACTTAAAGCCATGGAGGAGGTTTATTTATTATTTGTAATTTCATTTTAATTACAATAATTTTCTCCACGATGTTCCCATTACTCCATAAAACTTCTTTCCATAGGATATTTTAAAACAATACAGCAATCCTCAAAGATTATTATAACCTACTCATATACCAAAAACGTATGATTTTAAGACCAAATATTAACAAATGAAATGTTATTTCAATAGAATGGTTAAACATGAGTTTCTTCTTTTTCTAGAATTAGAACAATTTCTCCTATAACATGAAGCATGTAATGAACTATTTGTTTCACAATGAGAACTAGCCCTTTATGACTTTCTTATATGCTTATACTCAAAAAGGAACAGAGAACACACTTGGCTATAAATAATTTCTAACAACTGAAACAACTTCTAATTTCAATTATAAAAATTTAGACTTTTTAAAATTCCATCCAAATACCTGAGTATTAAGAATATTTGTATATTCATATAATATATGAATTTCATAATATATGAATTTCACTGAGAGAAGACCTCAGTGAAACACCAAACTTTGTTTCAATCAACCCTCCCCCTAGTACTAACATAAACACAACTCAAGGGCACAAATGTGTTAGTGTTAGCTGAATAACACTATAGAAAATCTCAGGTTACAAAAGCCTCCATCATTTTCAAGTCTGCCCAAATTAAGACATTTTTTCTGTAACATCCACCATAACGTAACACTCGCCCTAATAAATCTTCCACTCTCCAAAGGACTACCATTTGAGTAAAACTTAAATACCAACTATGAAACATTTCTCTGCTTACTCTAAAATATAGGCAGCCATGAACTTAACCAGGAATTAGACTTTATATGTATGCATTATTTGTAACTATTTCATTTTCCAAAAAACCCGCATATTAAAATGACAGGAGACTTCAAAGTTAGTTTACAAAAGTCAATTTAGCCCACAATACAGTTGAAACAACAGATGTAAAGATTCTGATTTTAGGAGACAAAGAAAAAGTTCTCCCATTGTTTTCCTTACCTACATAGGGCTAAACCTAAGGGAAATCTTTTTTTTTTCCCCCCAATAAGTCAAGTTTTATATTTACCACCAGCAAAGACTTCCAGGCAGGGGAATGATATGAGTAGAAAGAACTGCTTGGGGTTTTAGGAGTTAAGAGTGTTGATAAGAGCTTGACAAGAGCTGTAATAATAAATACCAAGCAAGAGCAACTGAAGAGAAAAGTATACAAAAACTGACAGAACTGCAAACTAAATGATTATTTTAGGAGATCAGGAAGAGCTTGTTTAAAAAACAGAAGAAGAAGAAGAAAAACCACTAGGCCACCAGAAGAATGAGGATGCCCTTGAGACAGGCAAATATGAACAAAGGGATGGTCAGCAGATGAGGAATAAGAAACTGACCACTCTCCCCCTCACTAACTCTCTTCACCATGGCTATATCCACACCATTCATCTCTTGAGCCAAATATCCTCCTGCATAGCTTGGGATGCACCTGCCTCGGACACCTACAAGCATTACTCCCTAATGTCACTCAGGTGTCTGTATAAATATGAACTCATCCAAGAGGTCATTCCCCAACGGACTCTTCTGTCTTGGCATATCTCCTGCCTGACATACAACCACATCCCTGTCACCCTCTGTCCCTTTACCCTCCTCTGTTTTTCATGAACCTACTACTACCTGACATTATTTATTTATTGTTAACTGTCTTTCCCCTAAATAAACTGAGACTCTGTTTCCTAATGGCCTAGAAAACTACCTGATACAGATGAGGCAATCAGTAAATATTTGTTAAACAAATAAAGGCTAAATCTAGACTATGGAATAGAGATTAAAATGACTGGGTCATCTTCAGAGTGGCACTAATTAAAACTTAAGAACATATGCTTTATCCACCTACAATTTTTTCTAGTAAGTGAAAGGACAAATAGCATCATAAAGTATCATGTTAGAAGAACAGTACTTAAAAGCAAGAAGATATACACAATGTAAATTGTTTTTCCCACCCCACTCCCCCATTCTCCTCTGCTCCCAGTCAGCTCTTAAGATGTTCCAACTTTTCCAATCTTCTCACTGCTGAACTCAGATTCTCTCCAACAGTGAGGTCCGAAAAAACCTTCTGTGATGATGGAAATACACTATTAATCTACACTATCCAATACTGGTGGCCACTAGTCACATGAGACTCCTACTGAGCACTGAGAATGTGTCTAGTGCAACAGAGGAACTAAGTTTTAGCCTTAGTTTTAAGTTATATTTAAATCTAAGTTGCCACACGGGACTATAGGCAACTATACAGAACAGCTCAGATCTAAAAGCTCTTGTTCTGTTTTTAATAATAGCTGCTGAAATTATAATGGCAGCATTGGAAAGGGAAGTGAATAGTAAAGGAGCTGTTCCAGAGTTTTGTCATAGACTTGACAGTTTTCCAACTTGGACTGTGAAAAAAAATTAAACATTCAGTATTAGTCAACAAAAGTTATAGCCCATGGCTATCATTCCTGAAATAAAATATAAGAAAATTCATAAAGTTACACAAATCATTTTGTAGTACATGTCTAAAAGAATTCTAAGTACACACTTAGAATAGAGTAGAAGCCTAACATATTTGCATACAACTGGTTACAATAACTTCCACACCACTGTAGTATCTCATTTTTAAGGTTAACCTTGACTTCTGGGGAATCATCAAAATAGTTTTATGCATTAGAAATCTCTATGGAGGGCACCTGGGTGGCTCAGTGGGTTAAGCCGCTGCCTTCGGCTCAGGTCATGATCTCAGGGTCCTGGGATCGAGTCCCACATCGGGCTCTCTGCTCAGCAGGGGGCCTGCTCCCTTCCTCTCCCTCTGCCTGCCTCTCTGCCTACTTGTGATCTCTCTCTGTCAAATAAATAAATAAAATCTTTAAAAAAAAAAAAAGAAATCTCTATGGAAAAAGAAATTTAACTTCCTTTGCATTAACTGCTTTTCTATCCATATTTGAACAACAGGAAAACATATTTGAAGAACGGGAAAAATACTAGCTTTCAATTAATAAAATGCTAAACTGCTCAGCATAAGCAATTTACCCTTAGTAGAGATGAATGTACCAGATTCGGCTCTACTTATCACGTGAGCTTTAAATCACTGTGAGGCTGGCCAAGCACCTAAAAGCAGAGTTCTAAGACAGAACCTCTCACTTTCTATGCAATCCTTACCTAATAATTCAATTCCTTTTGGGGGGGAAAATACTCTGATTCTAAATTTGTCAAGGATTGAACACCTAACAGTCATTCTGACGTGTTATAACAATTTCTCTAAAACTTATGCCAATAATATGTGGCATTACTTTCTGTGTTAAAATTACCTACCCAAATCCCTCTCATCTTTTGATCCATACTTTGATTGCTCAATTGTAGTACATCTTGTTCTGGTGGGCATATACTGTTTTTTTCCTGTTTTAAAAAAGTTCAAAAGAATTTAATGGTCATGAAAGAAAGAATGTAACTATTTGATTTCAAGTTGAGCAAAAGCCTCCCATGGTCATGTCTATGACAGATTTTGCCATGACACAAAAACTTAGCAGAATCTATTAAGTATATACCTATGATAGCGCAACATCTTGCATTGTTTCCTAGTCCGTTCTGTATTAGTATTTTTACAGCATAACTCCAACACAGTTTTACTCCCAACTTAAGCTGGAGGCATGAAGCATTCATTTGACAACTCACAATATCCAATCTAGACAAGAGATCCAAGTAGTGAAAGATGCCTAAAATTTTAGCTAATATTACAACAAATGATTTATGCCTCTCCTCAGAATTCAGTAGAGTATGGAAAATTACAAATGCAATAAAAAGACACCAAGTACATTACTATTTAATTCGTTATAATGCAGAGTATAAGCTTTCCTTGAAATGTTTTCTTTTTCTCTTAAAAATGAAAGGTAAAAAGGACAATCACAGTCCTACTAACTACTGAAAATGTAATTACTTCTTCAATATTAAGTGAAGGTTCACAAATATGTGTTAAGTCTTTAAACAAAGTGATACAATTATATCTCCTGACTTATCCAGTTATGCATAACAGAAAATTTCCCCAGAACGCCCAAATGTGACTTCTATATTTCTTTAAATGCTAACCTCTTCTAGTCATTAAAAAAAGATGTATTGGGCGCCTGGGTGGCTCAGTGGGTTAAGCTGCTGCCTTCGGCTCAGGTCATGATCTCAGGGTCCGGGGATCGAGTCCCGCGTCGGGCTCTCTGCTCGGCAAGGAGCCTGCTTCCATCTCTCTCTCTCTCTGCCTGCCTCTCCATCTACTTGTGATCTCTCTCTATCAAATAAATAAAATCTTTAAAAATAAAAAAAGATGTATTTTATCCCTTCTAAAGGAGCTTATATCAAGAAGGAATCTTATGTATTTAGCATTAGAGACTTTTATTTCAAAATATAGATTTTTTTTTTTTGTCAGCACCATAACCAATAGATGGCACACTTAAAGTCAGTAAGGTTTTATGTTTTAGCCCTGGTTGTAAGAGACTCAATACTTAGAAGGAATAAAAAAAAATATTAATTAAAAAAACATGCCACATTTGAAAAATTAAGTTAACTATGGTCAACTTTCAAATAACAATGTATTTCATATAAAATGGAGAAAATGCTCAAAAACAATCTTTATATCTAGAACAATCCCTTGAGAACTTGCTCACACTCTGATTGTTCCAATACACCAGACTCCAGTAGCACTTACATAGTTTTATCAATAGAGGCCTGTGTTTGAATATATATTTGTAATTATTTCCTATCTTTCTTCCTCACATGTTTTACCACTCCTTCCAAGAATTAAAAATACACAAAAGACTCCATTTCTTCCTAGGACCAATAACATAGTAACTTGAAAAAAATCTGTTGCCTGTAAGACGTCTCCTTACTTTCTCACTTTTATACCATGTAACACTACTGTGACACTGCCAAATTTTAATGCTGAATCTATTTCCTAACGGCAACTGTACTTTTTAGAACATTATGAAATATGGTACAAATTTGTTAAATGGAAAAGAATGTTACCTCATCAGGTATTTTTGTCACAGTTTGGTACTATTATACTACAATCACCACGTTACATTTTTACAAGGGTTTTTCTCAATAATCTGCAAATAACTTTATGGACCCACCATCCAACTTATTGAATTACTAAGTATAAATTAGCACTTTGGTGAGAAGGATAGCACATTTTATTGAAAAGGAAACCACAATAGCACACAATTTGCTCAATATGATAATCAGGTTGTAATGAAATCAGAAACTCCATATCTCTACCATTTTTTTAAAGTGAAATATAAAATTACTTAATGAAGGGCACGTGGGTGGCTCAGCTAGTTGAGCGACCGACTCTTGGTTTCAGCTCAGGTCATGATCTTGTGATCTCATGAGATCAAGCTCCATATCAGGCTCAGCGCTCAATGCAGAGTCCGTTTGGGACTGTCTCTCCCTCTCCCTCTGCCCCCTCCCCCCACCCCGCATAGGCATGGGCAAGCAATCTCTCTCTCAAATAAATAAACCTTATAAAAATTACTTGATGAGTATTTTTCAAGAGCTACACACACAAACATACACACAATTTTTAATTATCATTCATATGGGACACACACCTGAAATCAGGTTTGCCTTCTCCCTAAGAGCTTCTATTCATACCTCTTTTGTCCATAACATTTTCAGTATTCCTTGTCAAAAGTCTTGAACAGGTGTCAACATCTGGCTAACAATACTTGACTTTACAGAGCAAAATAAGACATGTTTTATTTAGAAAAGTCTTACAAATCCTAATTCCACTACCTACCTATATATATACTTCATGTCACAAAGTCAACCATCTATGTTAAAAACTCACAGCTGTCAATCTAAAATCTTGTCATCCTTTCCACTAGAACAGTGAACCATGTTTAGTCAACTTCCTGTTTCCTTCACTTTAACCAGCTGACTTCAGTTGAAAACTTTTTTCCTTTTTCTACCTAATTTCATTTTCCCCCAAGTCTCAGAAACTTAAAAGATAGATGCTATTTTCACACTCTATTTTATCCACTATTTATACTACTTCTCTTTTTTTCTTACTTCTTACAACAAGCTTCTCAACCTCATTCCTTTTCATTGGTTCTGAAACAGCTTTTTTGTGTGTATTATTTAAAATAATTCAATGAACACTTTTTGAGAAACTACACAAACTATTCCAATGTGATGATAGGCACATCAATGGTCTTTCGTCCTGGTAAGCTTCCCATTTGGTAAGCAAGAAAGGCATAAGCAAATAATTTCAAAATAACACAGTACTCATTAAGACCCAAGTAAGCCCTGGTGCTAGAGAAGCACTCACTCCAACCGAGAAGCAAGGGGAAGTATTCTAAAGCCAGAAGCTCCTGATCTAAGTCTTACAACACCAGAGGTAATTAAGCTGGGGGTAAAGGCTAGAGGGGATTCCAGACAGAAGGAACAGCAAGTGTAAAGAACAAATAAATTAAATAGCACTGGGTCGATAAGAACCCCAAGCCACCCTGAATTATCACAATTTTATGAAGTAAGAAGAGAAAAACAGTAGAAAATGAAGTCAGAGATACAGCTAGGGTCCAAAGCACAGTTTGTCTTGGATGTAGACATAAACAATTACGTCTGTCTCACATATATAAAACTTCTTTCATCACCAATATATTACCTATGTGAGGTAGGAATATTTCAGCTTTTGGCACATAAGATCAAATTTGTAAACAAAAATATTAAAATTATCCTGAAAATTTGAAGTATTTTATCAACAAACATTAAAATAATATTTACTGATAACAGTTACAAACAATGATATGAATGTGTTCTTCCTAGTTGTTTCTTAACTCTGAGAAAGTCTATAAACAAAATCAGAAGAGTGCCTGACTGATTCAGTTAGTAGAGCAGGCAACTCCTGATCTGAGGCTGTGAGTTCAAACCCCACCCCAGGTGCAGAGATTACTTAAAAATAAAATCTTAAAAAAAAAAAAAAAATTCAGATATTCTTCAAATACAAGTTAGTAACCAAACTTTTCAAATACAGAATGCATAAAAATAAATACCTTTTATTTATAAAATAAATACATTTTATATAGTGCAGTTATTACATCGTAATGATATATAGAGGTAACTAAACATATTTTGAAAAATTCAGTGCTACATACAAGCATGAACTATTCACATTATAAAGAAAAAGTAGAATCCCACATAAAACTTTCCATATGTATGTATATATGTATATATGTCTGTGTGATTGTGTTTACTTTATTACATGGTAATAAAACTTTATTCTAAAACCTTCATTTTGGGGAGGGGCGAGGGTTGAGGGAAGGGAAATTCTGTTAAGTGGTAAACCTATCGGTAATTAGAAACAATAGCTTACCTTCAAAAATAATACTAAGGCCTCTACCAACATTTAAAATCATAAAACAAATGTCTGTGCCCATTTAAAATCCTGGAAATGTTTGTTTCTTTCATGAGCGATACCTATAGCTATTCTATATCTCAAAACAATGAATAATAAATGAAATGCTCTATGAAAGGATATATAACTCAAGTACAATCTTTCACATTTGAACTGGAGAAAACAATAATGCAGCTAATAAAAATATACTCTTTTCAACTACACTAAAAAGAACCAAGGTTAAAATGGTTCTTTATCCTTTACCTCTGCTTAAACAAAATATATTCCCAAGGAAAGTTTTTAATTACATTATTAAAATATTAAGAAAGAGAAGTAAACTTACTTGTGTCTGCTTGGCTTCCCACACTGATGTATCTATCATTGCCAGGAAGTGCTGTTTGGTAGTAAGTTGTTTCCTCCTGCTGAGGGGTCTTGGCATTCTTTGCAGTAAGGAAAGCCACTGCTAATTCCAAGTTTCCATTACTATCCTTCAAATATCAAGAATGGAACATCAAACATTTTGGAATAACTCAGAATCCATGCATTCTTACACGATTTATTTAAATTTCTCCATAACAACTAATACTTAAATAGCAAAAATCATTTAGATTTGAAATCATTCTATGTGATCCTAATTTTACAAACTGATCATGAACAAAGTCCTATTAGAAAGTACATGTCCTATTAGTACATGAACAAAAAAAAAAAAACTGAGCACGAACAAAGTACATCGTGCTCAAGGAGCACGATGCAGACATCCAGAACTTCGTCCGCTTCATCTCCAGAGACGCCATCCAGAAGGCCCTGTGCGCCTACTTAGAGAAGCTCAAACAGAAGAAAAGCTAAGGGCGGGGCTGCCTCCATGGGGCTTGTGGCCGGATGCGCCCCCCCAGAGCCCTCGGATTCCGAGCAGTTTTAAACAAGCTGTTTTCCAGTGTAAAAAAAAAAAAAAAAAAAAAAATAGGACTACTAATGTAGTCCTATTTTTTCTAATAGGACTACTAATGTAAAAATCTATTCTATAATTTCTTAGTTTCTTATTACTTTCGCTTCTCCTTAACCAAAGTCAATCACAAAACTTGTATTTCTAAACAAATAAATGAACCAAAAAATGTTTTTTGCTATACAAAAGGATGAGAATGAATATTTGAAACAGTACTTCTGCAAAGAACAACTAAGAAAACAGCCAAAACATTCTGAAGCTTTGTAGTCCGGACAGACACACAGAACTAGACAGAAATACTGTCATACAGAAATCCTGTCAAGATGACAATCCTACCCAAACTAAGCATAAAAATTTAACATAATTCTCATCAAAAGCATATCTGGACAAAATTATTCTAAAGTTAATTTAAAAGAAAGCAGATGCTAGAAAACCAAGGATTTTTATATCAGCAAAATAATAAGAAGAGACATGACCAGTTCTAGGTCTTTATTCTCTGTAGAGTTAATAATAAATATAACAGTAGCTCTGAGATAGCTAATTGAAATAACATTAGGAAACCCAGATATTAATAGTGAAGTGATCTTTGTAACAGAAGGCCAGAACACCTAGACTATGCAGGCCTCATGAACTTTAGCAAACACAGAGACTATAATAGGAAGCCAGTGGAGGGTTTTGGACAGAAATGACATGGTATGACTTACATTTTAAAGGCTCATTCTGGCTTTGTGTTGAGAACAGACTATAGGAGAGAAAGGGCTAAAGCAGAGAGTCCAACATGATTTGCTATCACATTTAACGTGAGAGGTGACAGAAGGAGAAAGATTAGGATGATTCCAAGATTTGAAACCTGAGCAACTAGAAGAATGAGGTCGCCAACCCACCCCAACTCACATTCTCGTAAGTCAGGGAAGAGAGAAAAAAAGTAAGAGTGCAGTTGGAAAAGCAACACTGCTTTAAACCTTATATTGTAATCATTATAAGACTCTTATATGACTTACCAGCAACATAATATAATCTATAGCTAGACATGTAAAATAGCTGTAATGTGCAGTAACAATGGCCACATTTATCGAACACTTAAAATATGTCAAGAAATGTGCTAAGAGCTTTTTATATACTACCTCATATAATAATAATAAAATTAATATAACAGGGATTTATACAACTTGAAGATCATTTACTTTGGAGGGCTAAAAATAGATTCTTAAAACAGAAGTATTGAAATCAATCAATGATGTGTTTCCCAAAAGTAGATTCCTTGTCAGTATATTACTGAGAAAGTCAACTCATTACTAGACATCTTACAGAGTTATACTGGGTAATAGTTAAGATTTAAGTGTACTGATCTCCCACCACCAGTAGTTGGTGGTAATTGAAACCAAAGTTAAAAAAACAAACAAAACAAAAAAACTACAGCACACAACCTACCTCAAGGAAAACATGGACAATAGGTCATTTGATTAACTCTTTATGTTCATTTAATTAAACATATTCTACATGTTTCCCAAGTTAAAAAAAAAAAAAGAAAAGTGAATTCCGCAAACTTGCTCTGACAAGGTAATGGGTATAGCCTCACACAGAGATACAGAATGGTAAAGGCACTTTCTGAGAACAGACATGGAGTAACTGGGTCATAAATTGAGGGCTGACATTCTTGTTTCCTCTCCAAATACTTAACAGTTGCTTCATAAACCCTGCATTAATGCTCTGAACAGTACTGTTTCATCATTTTCCTGATAGAAAAAAAAGATGAAGCAAAGCTTATAGTAAAATCGGAAACGTAGTGTGGCCCCCCAGGCTCAGGTCACTTGGTTTGTACTCCAGCTCTTCCACACACCAGCACCTTTGTCAGCAGGGCTCCCAGGAGGACGTTAGCCACGTAAAATACTTTGAATAGCACCTACTATTCTAGGAGTTTAATAACCACTACTTATTATTATCATGAGTATAATCATCCGAAAGATAAGATTATTTCTAAAAACAAATGAAGAACTTTTGGCTCAGAACCAAAAGTTACATAATTAAACTCATCTCTCGGAGCAAGTTCCAAAGGACTGAAGTTATATGTATGCCTTGCAAGAGCAAGAATACTATATTGCTGTTAGCCTTTAGCAGCAATACAGAAATAACCTTAAAATGCAGTTCTAGGTTTTTTTTTTTTTTTCCTTTTAAGATTTATTTATTTGAGGGGGGTCAGGGCTGCACCCTTGAGGGAGAAGAGAGAGAGAAGCTCAAGCAGACTCCCTGCTGAGCAACGAGCCCAAGGCAGGGCTGGATCTCACTACGCTAAGGTCATGACCTGAACTGAAATCAAGAATTAGAGGTTTAACTGACTGAGCCACCCAGGTGCCCCTGCAGTTCTAGTTCTTAAACATCTCTTAGTCCCTTGATCTTTTCTAGTGGACATATCCCTGTGATTTGACTCATCTGGGTTTCCTCTGCGTGGAAATGTGGGAACATCAGAAAATGCAACCAAAATGATGCATTTTACTTACTGCACATACTAACCAGCTTGCTATTGAATGTTCTTAAGGTGCAATTAGTTAAATTAGCCAAGTTTTATTTCTCCTTGGAAAGAAAAAATGTAAGTTTCTTGCCCTCTATTCATTTTCTCTCTCCTCTTCTTCCTCCCTGTATTTCTCTACTGCACCCCTCTCTACCCCCATTTAAACTCTAACATCATAGCTCTGAGGACAATCAGCCATCGCATTTGGATTCATATCCTTTCATTTTGCAAGAGAAGCGTTCCATACAGAGAAAGATTATCTGTCACTTCAAGGTATCTTGAAACATTGGGCTGCTGAAAACTAACATGCTTAGAAACACAGCCTAAATAAGGCTCTTATGTTATGAAAGTTCTTTCCTATATCTCTATTACTATATCACAAAATGTAACTAAAAACCTTTCATATATGGTAGGCAGTAGAGGTGAGGGTGTAACTTAAACTGTATGCCGTAGAACAGAGGCCGTACCTTCAAGGCTTGCTGCAGTATCTGGGCATCATTAATCCCAGTGATTTCTCTCAGCTGATTCAAAAACGTCTGCTGGTGCTAGAGAAGAAAAATCGAAATACACTTTAAAATCTGAAAATATACAAGAATAAGAAAATAAATGATCTATGGGTTTAAAAAAAAAACAGAAAACACAAAATAAACTAGTATAGAAAACAAAAAAATTTAGAACTTGACAAAGACTCAACAAATTTCACTATTTTAGGGAGATTAACCATTCTCCTGTTTCCAAAAGGGAACCTGAACTTCTATTATTACTTCCCAAGAAATCTTACTTAATTAAGAGTTTCTGGCCCATTCTTCACCACCTAATTTATTCCTCCCAACAAGAAAAGGGTGATATAAGCAAAGCTTATAGTAAAATCGGATTAAGTAAAATGATTAAGCCTAAATAGAATTAAGGAAAACAGTTGTATCCACTGGGCTACTTTCACTAGGGGCTGAGGCCACTGAATGAGAAATCCTGGCAGTTCTAGCACCTCCCCCTGACCCTAGGGTCAGCCAGCATCCATTTCCCTATGATGTCTGAAAAAGACATGCCAAAGGACAAACCACACACTAGATGTGTATATTACAAGATGGTGATCCTAAGATCTATTTGAGGAAAAAGAAGATCATCTCATTCTCTAATCAACAGATCCCAACAGAATTAATTAATTAAAGATCC
Organism: Neogale vison; assembly: GCF_020171115.1. NCBI lineage: Eukaryota > Metazoa > Chordata > Mammalia > Carnivora > Mustelidae > Neogale > Neogale vison. The sequence continues at coordinate 27,556,895 of NC_058096.1, forward strand.
CAAACAGAATTAATCATTTGCCCCCATTTGCTTCAGATCTGCTGGTCTTCATGATCTATTATACTCTGTTGGAGAGAAAACAGAAAAAGGGATGGGATTCCACTATCAAATACTGCCCTGAACCTCCCTAATTAAGAACCATGTTCCTTCCGACATCTCCGTATTTCTTTAAACAAGTTCCCTAAAACTGTAAGACAGCACCACAAAATAAAGTTCAATGGAAATGAAGTGTAAAAGAAGTCATCACTAGAATAAAAGAACCTGCTGAAATCTTTCTTGAAAATGTTTTACATTCATCTCAGTAATAAACCAGTCAAGAATCCTCAACAGATAATAAAACTAGGGGGTAAAAATTTGATGGAAAATAAAATAGTTATAGTTTTAAACTCTATTCCTACAAATTATAAAGGGAGAAAGAGTGTAACTTTATAATGAAGAAATGACAAATACCACCTCGATCAAATAATCAGATTTAATATTACCAATACTGGGATAAAATGACAGCATATGCTGCCTGATGTTGTAGGATACACCAAGACGACAATACCACCTATGGTGCTCCTGCCCAAAATGCGTAACCGAAATCTAATCTTGTGGAAGCATCAGACAAATCCAAACTGAGGGACATTTTACCAAGTAATTACTCTGTTATCTTTAAAATGCTTCTGTCATAAAAGACAAAGAGTGAGTTTCTAGATTAAAGGAGACAAAAAAAAGGCCTGGTAATCAAATGTGGGAAACCAAACTGCATCTAACACTATGCTATACAGGACATTCCTGGGATAACTGGAGAAATATGAATATGAACAGTTTAGTAATAATATTGAATTAATATTAAATTCCTGAATTTGATAACTGCCCTATAGTTATGTAAGAAAATATCTATTTTTCTTAGGAAATACAACCTGAAGTATTTTAAATTTCAAAGGGGCACTATATCTGCAATTTACTCTCAAATAGTTTAAAAAAAAAAAGTTGTAGTTCTTTGTACTATCTTGCAACTTTAAATTTAAAATTACTTTATTATAAGGTTTTAAGATATTCTGTATACAGATTTGTTAATAACCATAAAATGTGCATTTCAAAACATACTCGACAATTTATTTTTTTTTAAGATTTTATTTATTTATTTGACAGAGATCACAAGTAGGCAAAGAGGCAGGCAGAAAAAGAGGCGGGGGGGGGGGTAGGCTCCCTGGCGAGCAGAGAGCCCAATGCGGGGCTCGATCCCAGGACCCTGAGACCATGACCTGAGCTGAAGGCAGAGGCTTAACCCACTGAGCCACCCAGGCACCCCACATACTTGACAATTTAAATATGCATAACATATACACCTTCAGAGTTGAAAGGTCCTAAACAAATTACAAAATGTAATAAAAAAATAAATAAAAAGCATACTGAAAATCAGGTTTGAGGTAACCGTCATCCAAGTATCTTTCATAGAAATCACATGTATAAGCTAGAAATTACATTCAACTGCATGTAACAGAGTCTCATCTAAATAGTAGCTTCAACATACTGCAGTGTCTGTTTTTCCTAATGTAATTATACTGGAGGTGGGCAATCCAGATCTGATAAGACCTCCCACATGCAAAGAAGATCTAAGCTCCTTCTGCCTTCCCACTGAACACTCTTATATGTGACATTCATCAAACGTCTGTCTCTCGATGCCTCCTCAAGTACCCGGTACAAGTTCCAGGGAGGATAAAGGGAAGGGCACAAGACAAAGGGCATAAGCCAAAACAGTCTAACTGCTTTAAGAAGACCCATTCAGTGACTTCCACTTAAAGCTTCCTTGAGCGGAACAAAATTGCATGGCCACTCATAGTTGCAAAGAAGGTTGGGAAACATATTTTCCAGCTAGGCAAAAAGCCACTTTGAAAATGAAATCAAGGTTCTGTTTGTGAAGAAAAGCAAATAATGTATATCAGATAAGCATGGGCAGTATCCATCATGCCATCAATGAATTTTCATTTCCAACAACCTTATTAAAGAGCTGAAATAACAAGACTATCTAAAAACAAAATAAAAATAACAGTATATAAACAAGGTCATATAAAATGCCAGAAATAAAATAGTTGAGTGAAAAAAAATCAAACGATCAAACTTAGAGATGAAAAAGAACTCTCCTCAAACCTGTCAACCTCCCTACGTTCATTTAAAGTAGTACCAATAACGAACAAATGGAACCATGACTAAGTTACTCAATACCAAACATCACAATGTTAAAGATGTAGAAAAATTTTACAGAAATTCTTATCTAAGGTTTTGTTTTACTGAATAAAGAACTTGGAAGATTTTATATGCTTCTCCGTGATCTCGCCGCCACCAGCACTCCAAACTCCAGTCTTGACACGGACGTTATTTCCCTCAACTGCAAATTACCTGGTCATGGATCAGGGAAGGACTACTGAACACTTCCCCCAAATCAGTCACTTATACAAACCTTACCAGCTATTATTTACAATGCTGGAAAAATGGAAACAATACAAACGTCCTCACACTAAGGAAGTGGTTCTAAACTTTAATGTGCAGAAGAATGACCCGATGAGTTTGATAATAAACAAGACTCTTGGCCCCGGCCCCAGAGACGGTGATTCCAGAGGGGTTAGGGCTGATGGCTAAGGGATCTGCATTTTTAATAAGTATCTCAGGTGATTTTTTATATAGATGGACTTAGAAACATAGTTTGAGTCAAGCAAACAAGTGCATATTTTTAAATAGCAAATATATAACCTATTTAGAGATTATCTTCACAAAATCATATTAAGCTAAAGTGATGGAACACAAAACAGTATACCCACTAACAACTACAAGTAAAATGTAAACAGGAAAATAAAGCTCAGAAAAGATTACAAAGGCCCATGTTAGACTCCCAATTCTCTTATCTCTGTATCCACACCCTTTGCCACTTTTAATTTCCTCTCACTAGAGACAATTTCCTTGCTGCACTGATGATGGACTTAGCCATGTGACATGCTTTGACCAATGACATATTAAAGACATTCATGCAGACATTAAATGTATTTGCATGACTGGGCTTCCCTCCTGAATTTCTGTAGCTTCCTTAAGAAGAACATGACCCTGGGTAGCGCACTCGCCCCAGAAGAATGAGGCACCTGTGGAGAAGAGCTACCCTAACCGAGCTGAAAATTGGTGAACATGATGACCGTATTTTGGTACACCACTAACTTTTGGAGTAGCCTATTATGGTAAGAGTCGACTGACAGAGCATTTTTTAAATTTAAAATTATTTAAATTTTAATAAAATAGCATTTTATTAAAGAGAAGCAACATCTTTGAAATTTCATAGCTTGTAGCTGTAATTTGACGTTTTGTTTATCTTTCACAACACAGTCAACTGAAATCGTAGAAAAAAAAATAATCCAGGCGTATCTCTAGCATAGTTCATAATCTCATGAATTTTGACAGAAAATGGAATAAGGAAGAGAAAATGACTGGGATGGAGTAGAAGGTTAAGAGTGAAGGAGAAAAAGGTGAAAAACCTTTCTTAGTTTGGTTAGCAAAAAATGGGAGAGAGATCAGAAGAGGTAAGCTATGAGAAAGATTCTAAGTTTATGGCACAGAAGGCATCACATCTGTCGTTTTCTCCTTTGTCACAGGCATCCTCCAGCTGTGCTTTTCCTGTCTTTGAAAACCTGCACCTTCATTTCCTACAATTATATGTTTTTCTTGTTGCTATTTCTGTTGTAATTAAGACCCTGGTCTTTCGTTCAAGGTTTGCGCCTTTCTATTTATCACACTTCTGGTCTGCAGACACCCTGCTCCTCAACTAAAAATGTCCTGCACATGGGTTCTCTCCTCCTGGACTAGCAACTTTCGATCCAAGATGGATCCAACCCACTTCCCTCTCTAGAGCTCATTTTCTGAGCTCTGAGGTCTTTTTTGTATGAATTTATATACTAAAATATAAGGAGGAGGATGCAATCTGTTCACACTGCTGGACCAAGAAAGGCAAGACACAATGTTCAAAGAAATTCAGCAACTGCAAACACCACAGAAATCAATAAGCTAACAAGCCAAGACTTCATGCAGGCCTTCCAATTCCTTCCTCAATGTTATTTTTATCACATGATTACATCTTTAAGTGCCCACTATGTGCAAAATACAGTACTATACACACTTCTAGGTAAAGGAAGCATCAGTAATTCCAATATAAATTAAGACTCAGAGAGTTCTACAGAAATTCTCTCCCTCCCCAATTGAACCTAGCTAATATTGGGTCTGTTTTAAATCTGTTTCAGTATATTACAGTATATTTCACACTGAGAATGCGCAAAAAAAAAGGAATCACTTACTGGCTTAGACTAAAGAAAGAAGATAAGCATTTACTATGTTCTTGCTGTATGCCAAGTGTTTTGAGTGCTTCCAGTTTATAACCTCACTTAAATGAGCACAGACGCGCACATGTGTGTGCACACACACCCTCCAAAAAGTTACTCTCATTTCATAGCTAACAAAGGCTTCAAGAGATTATTAAGTACAGAGACAGGAACAAAAACTGGTTTTTCAAATTCCACAATCTGTGCCCTTTCCATATTTTCTCTATATTTCATTTTGGAGATTAAAGATTCAGTGAAAAATGAAAACTCACTGCAAAAATGCAATACCATCGTCTATGTAAAATACTTAAATAATGGCACAAAAAAAGTGGAGCACCACTAACTACAAGGCAGGAAAACTTTCTACATTAAGGGGCAAATGATTCACACGTCAGTCAATGGCTCCTGAATTTCCAAATACATATGAAACCTGATTTAGTGAAAAAGAAAGCAAGCCAAAAGTTTCCATCTTCGGGGGGGAAAAAAGGCAACTCCTAGAATAAACTCTAAAAACACTTTCAAGTTTTTTTAAAAAAAAGAGGGAAAATCCTATTCTGATAGAAAAGCCCAAGGCATTCTTAAACTTTAGGATCACATTCTCTAAAGCACTGCTAGGCACCATGTGGTATTTTAATCACCTATCAATGAAAGGATTAACCATACTACTGCCTTTAAGGCACACCACCACACACACAGCTACTTTTGCAAATATCTTCTGGATCTACCCGGTAACACTAAACTGCCTTAGTTCATGTTATCTCTTCCCATAACAAGAAATCCCCATACTTACTAGACAGATAATTCCAAACACATAAATCTGTCCTTCATGTGGCTTCTTTTTGAGTCGCAAACCTGCCTCTGCCTCTACCAACGATATAAACCCAAAAGAAAACAAAACACAAACATATTTCACCAGATTGAGGACACTAGGAAAAACCTTCAACGCACACTAGGCTCTTCCAATAATGTATGGGAGCAATTCTACGCTAGAATCACACTGATTTCAAAAGATACCATCTATTTCACATTCTCTCTATCCTTATCTATCAACCCAAATTTACGTACAGTTTCCTTCAGTTAAAGTTGGAGGGTCTCCTGGCACTTACCATAGATTACAATAATACACCATGGTTAACCACTAGACTCTAAGTCTCAAGAGAGCACAGACTATTTTGCTCATCAATGTGCTCCCGGTAACTAATGCAGCATCTGGCATGTGGTAGGCACTTGATAAATATTGACTGTATAAATAACTACAGCAAAGTTTGCAGAAATGAATTGGAGTAAGTCAGGTCATAGGCCTTGAACTCATCCACAGGAAAGAACATACTAACTGATTATTGAAGCCAGAACAAGAAGTATACATAAATCAGATCCACTTACTAAACAAACATTCCACACCCTCTTACAGTCTATCTAGAATCCCATAGAAAGCTTCATTTCCTAGTTCTGGTCTTATCAACCCTACTTGAATGTGAGTGTACAGAAAAATTTGTTGAAATTTTCAATTGCAAATAATCTAAACAGTAACTCTATAATGGCTGGGGTAATCCTGTATCTTCTAGCATCACAGAGTCAAGGCTTATCTCAATCTTTTTGGGAATAGCATTACAAAACAATTAATTATATAATTCTATGGGTGTATAATTCTGACGGCATGCATTTTTATTTTTCACTATTTACTATTCGCTATTTACTATTTTTCACTATTCATTATTTACTATTTCACACTTGGGCTTAAATATTCCAGAACTTCTGATTTTAGAAAGATTTTCCCGATCATTTTATAGAATCCCAGAGCCACAAATGATCTTAAGCATTCGTGTAATAAAATTAAAAAAAAAAAAAAAAAGGAGAAGAAGAAAAGTAAAGAGATAGTTAGCTAAGAGCAATCGATATAGTTGGTTTTTCCCACCTTTCCTCACCTCAGTCTATTTTCTTTCCTGCCACCCCAACTCTTTAATCAATCTAACAGCTGCATGATATCCAGGTCCCTAATAGCAGCCCCCATCCTTATTAACTGGCAGATAACAGAAATGCATCATAAACAGATATTCTAAATGCACTTTCCCCCAAAAAACTGTTACACCGCACTGTAAGTTCATATAGAGTTAAATACATTTCCAGGCCAAATAAGAACCCAACACCATGAAACATAGTTTCTATGAGGATATGCATTCCAAAACCCCAACTATCCCATTCTTTTGGGATAGACAATGTTTTTAAATTAGAGTGCCTTATTCTGTAAAACATCTGGGTAAACAAAAGTTTTGTGAATCAAGTCATATCTTGATTATGATGAACTATATGATCTGAAGTTTAAATAAAATATATCTTCATATTATCTCTAGTTTCTACACTTAAATTTTCCTAATGAACTTGGGAGTCCAAAAATAAAATCCCTTATACTAATAAAACAAAACAAATACACTCTACATAGAACTCTCAAACTAGAATACTATATAATTCCTCACAGCTATATGTGTCACAGTTAACTCCTTTGTTAAAGCAAATACAGTTTGCGATCATACTCATTACAGACATAATGCACCCTACTGACTACTAGGAAGTCCAATCATAGAGACATAGTGCTAAGTTTAATAAAGCATATATTCAAAAAAAATAAATAAATAAAATAAAGCATATATTCTAAACAACTTTCTTTTTCGGTCCAATAAGGCTATTTGCATCAATGTCCCAGTCTTCAGCACCTCAGCAAACATGTCCACCATCCAGTGGACTTCTATCACATCTACAGCAAGAACTGAAACTCAGTCTGACGGCAAACCTCTCCCAAATTTAATCCTTCCATTATTCTTTAGTTTTCTTTACATTTTTGTAGCCAATCATATGTTACTGGTGAATACTTCCCTATACTAAACTTTCCCTATTCAAATTACTGTGTGGTTTCTGTATCCTAATTGGACCCTTATTAATAGAGCTTTCTTAAAAGCAATTTTTATATTCTAACAATACATTAATGATGTAATTCTGTATTTTTAAGGAAATAAGTCTCAAAAATAATTAGGAAGGGAAAAACTAACCATATATGCTAAGTTCTTGCCTAGAACTGCCATTCATTAACAGAGCACTTGTTTTTTTAACTGAGCACTTATTAAAAGTATGGAAGGCACTAGAGATTTCAATACATAGGTATGATTGACTAAATCTTTGGCCATCGGTGACTGAACTCAATCTACAGTCCCTCTCCTGGCCGCTGGACTGGGGAGTGGGCTGAAAATTCCAACTCTCTAATCACAGTGGTTGGTTTTCTGAGGTTGGTTTTAGAAGGAGTTAACTCATCAGCATACAAAAGACAGTAAATTCCAAGGATTCTACAGGCTCTGTGACAGGAACCTGGGAAAAAGACTAAATATTTATTTTTTATTATATCATATCTAGCCCCATGAAGCTACTGGTAGATAACAGATGGCACCAAATTCTTCTGTTTGTTTTCCCTTGTTCATGGACTTCCCTGCCTAGAATGGTAACTGTCAATCTACCTAGTAGTCCTCCTTTCATTTCAACCACTCCCTCCTCAACAAAGCCTTTCCTATTCTTCTTAGATCCTCTTCTTCGTCCTACCAATACATCTTATAAATATTTCATTTAACTTCGAATATCATATATGCATTTCTGACGTGTCCCACCACCACCAAACTATAAGCTTTCTGTGTACTACTTACTTCTCAATCTGCTTCAAAGAAATAGTAATTAAATGCACAGACATGATAACGAGATGAATGAGTAGTAAGCATAAATGTACAACAGGCAACTGAAAACCTGAAACAAGAGTTTATCTCATGGTATAACATTTAATTAATTTTGAATATACAAACTTAGTACTAATGAACATATAGAAGTGAGAAAATACATGATCTCTCAAAGACAGCTTACAAAGGAAGAAGGCAGAAAATCAAAGACTAAACCTTAGAAAATCCCCCCAGTTAGGAAGTACAAACACAGTATCGTATTAGTAGCCAAATTTTACTGTACAACACAGTCCAAATGTGAAGAATTTAAATACATGTACTGACAGTTCACAGAGCAAAAACTGACATACTCACAGAACTCTTGCCCAATAGCTGGGGCTATATGCTATCTTTCTACCAAATAATTCTCAACATTTTTGTGTTTGTAATATGCATTCAAATACTAAATATTTTTGGCAGCACACTTGAGAAGGTTTAAAACCTTCACCATAAGAAACTACAACTCCTAAGGCAGCTAGCAATAATTACAACACATTATTACTCCAATACATAATACTATCTCAAAGTGTCTGCAAAGCAGTTATCACAACGCATAGTAGTATCTCACCCTCTCGATTGTCCAGACCCCAAGATACGTTCACAAGGCAAAGCACTCACGGGTTTTAACAAATAATATTTATCGGCACTAACTTAAAAGTAAGCTGTAAACAATCTGAAAAACAATCTGAGGGGTTTGAAGTGGCGGGGGGGTGGGAGGTTGGGGTACCAGGTGGTGGGTATTATAGAGGGCACGGCTTGCATGGAGCACTGGGTGTGGTGAAAAAATAATGAATAATGTTTTTCTGAAAATAAATAAATTGGAAAAAAAAAAGAATCAGGCAACACTGATGAAAAAAAAAAAGTAAGCTGTAATTGTTACCTCTTATTTGCAGGAAGTATATTCCACTTTGCACTAAACCATACAACATTCTGCTTCAAAGACTCTATAATAATTACATTTACAGAGCTTTAGCAAAAAATAAAAAGACAAAAATAAAGTGTGATCAAACATGGAGGTACATCTGTGAAGATTTAAAACAAAAAGGCTGAGAACACCACTCTAAGACAATGGCTATCAACTGACTAACAAGTTCACAAAAGTAATGTGGATGACAACAGCAGTAAAATCTACTTCCAAAGCTTAATAATAATATCTTACAAGAATGTCCTGATACACATATATTAATTTCCTTGGTTGAAGTTGCAAGTGCTTAAGTTAGCTTCTGTAAAACACTCCCATATGTCAAGTTAACCTTGTTAATCTAAATTTAACTAATTTTCTAGCTTTACTTACATCTATTAGTTGATTTTTGGTTTTAGTGCATAAGAGCCACATAATAGAACATAATAAATTTATGCCTAGTTATATTTATGCAAACTTCAGTAAAGTGATAAAAAAAAAAAAAAATACTTTGAGAGTCCCAGAGATCTGTTTTCCTTTAAAAAGGCCCAAAGTCAAGAAAAAAAATTTTGTCATCAGGTGAAGCATTAATGGGAAGAAAGAAGAACTTTTCAATAAAGTTGCTGGTTTTCCAGAAGGAAAAAGTTAATTTGGCCACCTACTCAAGGTGTAAAATCAAATCCTAGTGGAATAAGACTTAAATACTAGGGTAAAACAAGAAAAACAGTAGAGGGCGATAAAAGAGATTATCTTTATAAAGTAGTATATTGGGGGTTCAGGGGTACGCCTGGGTGGCTTAGTCCATTAAAGGTCTTCTCAGGTCATCTCAGGGTCTGGTTATCAAGTACCGCATTGGACTCCCTGCTCAGCAACAAGTCTGCTGCTCCCTCTTCCTCTTCTTCTGTGATCTCTAGCTCTCCCTCACTCTCAATAAATAAAATCGTAAAATAAAAAAAAAAAAACACGGTATGGAAATTCAAGGCAACTAATTACAAATAAGACTAAATTAAAATAAACTTCTCTTCATGAGAGGGATCCATAAAGAGAGTAAAAAGAACTCCTGAAATGGGAAAAGATACAAAACACATTAAAAAAAGTATTTAGACTATAACAGACTCCTTCAAATAAAAAAAAAAAAAAAAGTAAAACCAACCTAAAAGAAACAAATGTGAATTTCACAGGAAAAAAAAAATCTCAATGGTCCATAAAAATGTAAATGAATAACTTATCAGCAACAGAACACTTCTGGCGTATCCAGAAGTATAAGTGAACTACAACACAAAGGTTCATTTATTTCATATGAACCTTGATTCTTACATCTCAGAACACACAAAAAAGTAAACTCTACATAGATCAGACACCTCAGTGTAAATGCTAATAAAACATTTTAGAAGAAAACACAGGAAAAAAATTTTATAAACTAAAGTTTAGAAAACTAGGTCAAAGCACTACCTATGGAAGAAAAAAAATAGGATAATGAACATCAATTTTAAAATATTTAGACTTCACAAAACAGGTAAGAAAATAAAAAGACAAGCTACATACACATTAAGAAAAAATATATACATATAATGAAAGAAACTTTCAGAATATATAAATTTCTACAATTCAACAGCAACATACAAATTATTTGTACATGATATAAAAATGATCAGTAAGGAAAACATGGAGGCAGCTGGTTCCCAGTACTTCCCCACCACACCCCCTGGCCTGAATCCTGACCCTCCCACAGCCCCACTCCCTCTTCTCTACAGAGAGCCCCTTGAAATCCTAATGCAGCAGTAAGAGGAAGAACAAAGGTTCTGTAGGTCAGCCACCTCCCTTTGTACATTAAATCCAGAGAGCTTTGAGCTCTACAGCAATTCTGGCAGTTCCCAGGGGTAGAAGGTCCCTGATCACCACAAGCACAGTCTAGAATGCACAGAAGGCATTCGCTTCCATCAGAAAACTATAAACCCTGAGGCTAGAGTTTGCCTGAGCCAACCTCCAACTTCAAGATGGCCAAGAGTAAGCCAATGGCAACACCAAATAAAATCAATATTCACAGAGACCTAGGACCATACCCCCTCACACAGGACCCATGCCCTGAGGGGCTTACCCTGGTTCCCACAGCCCCAGAAATCTAGGCTTCCTACCAAGAGTTGAACCCAGCCATCTCCTATGCTGTCTTCATCTATCGAGCCAGTGCTGTAACAGGCTCCAGTGCAAGGGTGCCCTTCTCCTAAAAAGTCACCAGCAAGAATGGAAACACATACCATCCGTCTTCTGTTAGTTCTGCAGTCTTATCGCTGAACTGAGGACCTGGTCCCACTGGGGAAGAAACCCAGAAGTCAGTTCTGAGAATCTATATGGTGTGATCAAAATAGGCACAAAGAGTATCCACTGACCCCAGGAGGCCTGTGCAGAAAGCTGCTGCTTCTAAAAATTGAGCATTTTAAGCCAGAGATACTGGACTGCTGCTAGTTTCCTTTAAATCTTCCTTAGCCCTGCTCTGCCCCATAGTCTAAAGCCTCATGCGAAGACTTCAAAGGCATTCTTGATGAGAAACCCAGACCAGCTCAGAGGCCTCAGCAAACCCCACACCCCAGCTCAAAGTTGTTTCTGTAGCTCTACCCCAAAGAAAGCAGATACTTGATTTCGCACGTATTTTGGCATGAACTGTAACATACACACCAGTGTATATGGGAGTGTACCACTGGTTCTCACATTAGTGTTACCACAGTAATGGACCTTTGCAGCTAATGCTTCTTCATTCCTGTCCCTCTCTCCACACTGCTCCCCCACACCCAGTTTCACTGAAAACCTAGCTCTCAGCTCTCAGCCAATCCTGCCCTCAGGCCAGGTACCATCACCTCTACCTCACCCACTTCCAGGCTGAACAGCACCAACAAAAACCCAGCAAGCAAGAGCTGTTTCCTTTTCCAGCTCAAAACAGGCTCTTCTTTCTTGTTCTCTCATGGACCAAAAACAGTAAGAAAAGTCTTTCTGACCCAAATGCTTACCTCTCCACAGTTCAGCCCACCCATCCAACTTGGTCCAGTTGGACTCAAGCCCAGCCAACTTGGTCCTCCAAGTTCTTTCTAAATTTCCAAACCAACTACAATGTTAAAATATTTTATACCCTGTAGAACAAAAAACACATCATAAAGATTTCTCTTGTGTGTGTTATCAATTATCAAAGACATTAATTCAACGTTAGCTTGAGGCATGAGGAAAAGGATTTTCTATTTTTCTTAAAAAGATTTATTTGAAAGAGAGCGAGCGAGCACAAAGGGGGTAGCGGAGGGAGAGAGAGAGGGGAAGAAGACTCCCTACCGAACGGTAGCCTGACAGGGTGGTTGATCCTGAGATCATGACCTGAGGTAAAACCAAGAGCCACACACTTAGCCAACTGAGCCCCCCAGGCACCCCTGAAAAGGGTTGTCATTCTTCAGCAGGGAGCATTTTTACCAACTGTTTTGAAAAATAATAAAATGAAGGACAGACTGTGGAGTTTTATTTTGTTTTAGGAGCCTATCAGTACTTGCTCCTAAAATGTTGTAGCTCTAGCAACATCCTTAGCTTTTTTAGCTATTTTCGGGTATGGAATAATTAACTAGCTACTCTTACTGCTGATCCTATAAGAATGTAAAACTGGATAAAACAGTTGACCTTTGAACAGTACAGGTTTGAACTGTGCAAATCCATTTATATGTGACTTTTTAAAAATTAAATATACTACAGTACTGCAAATGTATTTCCTCTTCCTTTTGATTTTAATAACATTTTTTCTTTTTTTTTTCAATATTTTACTTATTAATTTGAGGGAGAGAGACACAGACATAGCTAAAGAGAGCATGAGTTGGGAGGAAAGGGAGAAGCAGACTTACCACTGAGCAGGAAGCCCAAGGCAAGGCTTGATCCCATGACCCTGGAGCATAACCTGAGCCAAAGGTAGACACTTAACCGCCGGAGCCACCCAGACATCCTGACATTTTCTTTTCTCTAGCTTACTTTACTGTAAGAATACAGTATATACAGAATACAGCCTGGGTGTGTCAGCAGTTAAGCATCTGCCTTTGGCTCAGGTCATGATTTCAGGGTCTTGGGATTGAGTTCTGCATCAGTCTCCCTCTCATTCCCCCTCTGTTCTCTCTCTCCCTCTCAAATAAATAAATAAAATCTTCTAAAAAAAAAAAAAAGAATACAGTATGTAATACATATAAAATACAAAACACGTATTAATTGACTATATCAGTAAGGCTTCCAGTCATTGTAGGCCATTAGTAGCTGAAGAGTGGGAGAATCAAAAGGTATACACAGATTTCTGACTACATGGAGGGGTGGGGGGGGAGGGGTTAGTGCCCCACCCCCTCTATTGTTCAAGGATCAATTGTATATGAGAAGCAATATTTAAAAATCCTCCAAAAATGGTCAATAAGCACATGAAAAAAATGTTTAAAATCACAAGTCACAGGATTCTACAGGATTTAATATAAATTAAGGCACAGGTGAGGCACAGGATTCTACAGGATTTAATATAAATTAATACCACAATCAGGTACCCCTACATACATACCAAAATGGCTAAAACATAAAAGTTAACTATACCAAGTGCTGACAAAGAAGTAGACCAACTTTAACTCTCATACATTGCTGATGATAATATACAACAGTACAACCACTTAGAATAACCATGTAGCAATCTTTTATAACAATTTTACTCCTCTGTATTTGAACAAGAGAAATGCAAATATGTCTCCTCAAAGAGGTACTTAAAAATGTACATGTAACAAATCACTTATAAGGGCCAAGAACTGGAAACAACCCAAAAGCCCACCAATAGAAACATGTTTACATGGTTTGTAATATTCATATAATGAATTATCATTCAGCACTAAAAAGGAACTACTAACATATGAATAATGTGGCTCAATCTCAAAAGCATTTTGCGGAGAAAAAAAAAATGCCAAATGCAAAAAAAAAAAAAAAAAAAAGGAATTTTAAGATTCCATTTATGTGAAGACCTAAGAAAACCAACACTGGCCTGTAGTAACAGAAATCAGATCAATGCTCACCTGGAATAGGAGTGTGGAGATACTAAATAGAAAGGGTGACACAAGTGTATCTTTTGGAGTTGCCAAAATTTGTCTAATTATATACTTTAAATGGGTGTCTGGGGCACCTGGGTGGCTCAGTCACTAAGCGTCTGCCCTTGGCTTAGGTCAAGATCTCAAGAGTTCTGGATTCAAGCCCCATGCTGGGCTCCCTACTAAGCCTATCTCTTCCTCTCCTCCCCAAACATGTTCTCTGTCGCTACTTTTGTCTCTCTCTCTCAAATAAATAAATAAAATCTTGAAAAAAGGTGGGGGGTGGTTTTATTTTGGTTTTTGTAAACCATACCACAGTAACATTAACTTGGAAAGGTCAAGATAGCAACTAGCAGGATGTGGAAGGAAGGGACAGGTTGAGTGAGGCACAAAGGAAATGGCTAGAATAAAAAGATGTTATGTTTTATGTCTAGGATGACACAAAGGGTAATAAGTTATTATATTTATTTTAGGTATACATAACTTTGCATATGCTTTGGTGCGCTCACGCGCGTGCACATACACACACACACACACACACCCCTTTCAGAAACGATTAATACACACACACACACACACACACTCCAAAAAGAAGAGAAAGAGGAAGACTACAACCCTAGTATGTACAATTGTTTCCCAACTCCTTAATGTATCAGTCAATTAACAGAAAGACTAAATCTGCCCTACTGAGTTTGGGGTTGGGGGGCAAGTGTCCCACCTATGCACCTGCAGCTTTGGGTTTCCATCCAGATGTTGCCCTGAAAGCCAAGCCAAAAGGCATTTCCCTTACAAAAGGAAAGTATCAGTGAACTGACGGGGAGAAACACCTGAAATAGAAGAAAGTCTGTATGTTCGGAGACTGCTCCACCGTTAAATTGGGCGTACTGTAATAATTCAAGCCCTGGAGGTGCCCCACAGCCAATTTACACAAGTGCTGAAGCATTCTTATCACTAAGAATTAATTTCAACTAGTGGTCCTCAAACTTTAAGTACAGAAGAACCATTTGGGATTCCCATTAAGAATGTCCTAGTCCAACTCTTGTGCTTGAAATAGTAAGTCGGGGGTGAGGCACAGGATTCTACAGTTTTAGCAAGCTCCACAGGAAATGAATAGTCTACAAACCACACTGTAAGAAAGTCTGATCTAAACCTATACCAAAAGGCTAAAAAGACAAGGAAAATATTGCTGGTAACTAAAATATTAAGACCAGGTAATTTTTAAAAAGCACAGATTGTGCTAAACAGTTAACTGAAGGAAGAAAAGGAGAAAACTTTCAAAATTACCCATCATGTGTATAAAATAAAATATCCCAGCAAGGAGAATAGTCTTGAAAATTAGGACAAGTTTGCCAAAATAAACACAAGTGGTCATTTTATAAGTTCAACTTTCACTTCCTCTACTTAGCCACATTGCATAGTGACATTCCAAAACGGCTTTTACAAGCCAAATTTGGTCTTTCATATATTATAACATTAATGATTATTGTAAGCTGTGATACCATACTCACCATGTCTGATTTTATAGGAGGTAGGATGACAGAAAAGTAACTGACAAACCATCTCCCCACTTATTCTGGGCATCTGGAGTGTAACTTTCATGAGTCATGAGGAAAACATACATGAACATCAAAACTTAAAAGTTTACAATATTCTTCAGTTCTTTAGAAACAGAAGCCTTTTTATAACATGTAAGTTTATACAACTAACACATGTAAATACTTTAAAAACCCATTAGGTACCAAAGTAGGGAACTGTCCTTTAAAATCAGTAATAAGAGGGGCGCCTGGGTGGCTCAGTGGGTTAAAGCCTCTGCCTTCGGCTCAGGTCATGATCCTAGGGTTCTGGGATCGAGCCCCGCGTCGGGCTCTCTGCTCCGCAGGGAACCTGCTTTCTCCCCTCTCTCTCTCTGCCTGCCTCTCTGCCTACTTGTGATTTCTCTCTGTCAAATAAATAAAATCTTTAAAAAAAAAAAAATCAGTAGTAAGATAATATCTATTACCATCACTTCTAATCAACTTTTATTAGGGATCTTATCTAGTACAATAAGAAAAAAATAAAATTACAGACATAAAAATTAGAAATAAATAACTGTCATAATTTATTCATGATATAATCTTTTACACAGAAAATCCAAAATCACCTCTGGAAAAGTATTAAAATAGAAAAGTTCAGCAAGATGGCTAGATACAAGATCAATATACAAAAGCCAGTTGCATGTGTACACACCAGTAACAAATAACAAATATTTTAAAGCACATATAATTATTATCAAAAATTACCATCTAGAATAAATGATGTACAAAAATCCTACAGTTAACATTATAAAATGAAGAGATATTAAAGAAGACATAAATAAAAGAAGTATACTCTGTTCAAGGCTAGAAAGAGTCAATACCATAAATATGTTAATGATCCCAAACTGGTCTATACAATCACTTGAGTTAATAAAAACTCAAGCGTTTTTCAGAGGACTTGGTAAGATTATTCTAAGATTGGTAAGATTATTCTATTCATTTCTAAGGAAAATAAAGTGTAATGACACTTTGGAAGAAGAAAAGCAAACCTACTTTTCCAGTACTACAGATTATTATGAAGCTATGGCAATGAAGACAGGACGGTATTCACAAATGAAGGATGAAACATAAGACAACTCAAGGGGGGAAAAAAAGCACCATATAGAGCTTTTGTATATGATTTAAAATGGCTTGTCATTTCAGTAGGGGAGAGCATTAACTTTTCAATGAGGTAAAATTAATAACAACAAAACAAAAAATCATATATAATGAAAATTAAATTGGATCCCCACCTCATACCTGTTATAAAAAGCAAATGAAGATGGAATAAGGTTTAAATGTTCCAAACATAACTTTAAAACTCTCAGTAGAAGAGACACATGTATATCTTTTAGCTATCAAGGTAGAAAAAAAGTTTTGAAAGTCAAAACAATGAAAATTAAAAATATGTATCTTCAAGAATTCATAGAGCTACAATAAAAAGGAAGTTAAAGGGAAGAAAAACGTAGGATTCAAGATGATTATAATCGCAAATCAAAATAGAGGGATGGAAATGAAAGACTGTTTGGTTAGACAGAGGTTACTTTCAAAGTTACAGCTTTTGCTTTAAGTAGGATTTATGCATTTGTTATTAAAAAGTAAAATTCATAAATATTATTAAAAGTTAATAAGTGGGGATGCCTGGGTGGCTCAGTTGGTTAAGCAGCTGCCTTCGGCTTAGGTATGATCCCAGCGTCCTGGGATCGAGTCCCACATTGGGCTCCTTGCTCAGCAGGGAGCCTGCTTCTCCCTCTGCCTCTGCCTGCCTCTCTGTCTGCCTGTGCTCACTCTCTCTGACAAATAAATAAATAAAATCTTAAAAAAAAAAAAAAAAAGTTAATAAGTGGGTGCCTGGGTGGCTCAGTGGGTTAAGACTCTGCCTTCGGCTCAGGTCATGATCTCAGGGTCCTGGGATCAAGCCCCGCATCGGGCTCTCTGCTCAGTGGAAAGCCTGCTTCCCCCTCTCTCTCTGCCTGCCTCTCTGCCTACTTGTGACATCTCTCTCTCTCTGTCAAATAAATAAATAAAATCTTTTTTTTAAAAGTTAATAAGTAATTCATAAAAAAATGAAACATTTGCATAGAAAACTAATCATAAATCAATATTTATGATTAATTCAACTCTGCTTATTTCACAACTAAAATGCAGATTATTAAAACAAGCCCTCAAAAAAGTATATGACCGGGCACCTGGGAGGCTCAGTGGGTTAAGCCTCTGCCTCAGGCTCAGGTCATGGTCTCAGGGTCCTGGGATCTAGCCCCCCATCAGGCCCTCTGCTCAGCAGGAAGCCTGCTTCTCCCCCTCTCTGCCTGCCTCTCTGCCTACTTGTGAGCTCTCTCTGTCAAATAAATAAGTAAAATCTTAAAAAAAAAAAAAAAAAAAAAAGCCAATGACCACCTATGGAAGCAGTACATTCACAACTGACAGTACAAAAATAATAATTTGTACAATCAAACTAAAAATTTACCTCAACATACAGGACAAAAAAAAAGGAGAAAAAGAAATTACAAAATAAAATTTGTAGGAAGTAAGAGAGATGAATGGTATCTAATCAAATAATGTCATTACGGAAGGAGGGCACGGGAGAAGGAATAGAATAGAAACAATAATTTTAAAATATACAGCTTTTTCCTGAGAAGAACATGAAAGTTTTCAGACCAAAAATCCTAGGAAGAACTGTTAAGAACACACACACACACACACACACACACACACACAGTTTCTGGATTCTAAAACCAAAGAGGAAATCTTTCAAACTTACACAAAGAGTTAACTTATCTACAAAAAAGTAGAATAACATCAAACAGTATTAAATCTGCCATAAAACTAAATACTTAATTAAAAAAAATTGGCTACTAATGTGTTTATAACACAAGTAGTATTTTTGATGTAAGGTGCATCTTTAAAAATGTAAAATGCCATCATTTAGAATATAATTCCATATTAACCCAATAAAATCAGGAATGTTGTAAATAAAAATATGCTAAAAAGTCTTTCTTATTGGGGACATATGGAAAGAGAGAAAACTGTTCGTTCTGACACAATCAGAAAAATGTTTAGATATATATTTGTTTATAAATAAGAGTAGAAAGGAGAAAGATTTGTTAATCATAGAAGATACAAAGAGGCAAGGGTAGGGGAGGTGAAACATGAAAACTTCATCAATCCATCTAAACTGAGTGGACAAAAACAAAACTAATAAATGGAAACTCAGATGACAAAACAGTATTTTTAATCAGTTACCACCATATACATAAATGATTAAATTCTACTAAAAGACTAAAAAAGCACGCAAGTTTAGATTAGATCCATTAGAAATAAGAATTTGATGAGACTACATTAAAATTTCATCAACATCTCTCAGAATTTGACACAAGAAAAAAACCATGAAATATTCAAATCACACTGTGTTTATTTAATATATAAATACAGAACTCTAACTTTCAAATACACGTCCTTTTCATATGCTCATTAAAACCTCACATAGTCATAAGAAAATCTTAATTTCTAAAACTGTCAGAAATCATGTTTTCTAAACAGTACATTGAAACATAAATCAAGAATTTAAAAAATGCAACATCTTAGGAGGTATACCAGAAAAGAAAAAATCTTTTAAACGTTAAAAGAAAAATGAAGTCAAATCCCAAACAAAATCAGATGAAAACCCACAGCCCAAAATGCTTGTTAATAATATACGACTAGAGGGACGCCTGGGTGGCGCAGTTGGTTGGACGACTGCCTTCGGCTCAGGGCGTGATCCTGGAGTCCCGGGATCGAGTCCCACATCAGGCTCCCAGCTCCATGGGGAGTCTGCTTCGCTCTCTGACCTTCTCCTCGCTCATGCTCTCTCTCACACTCTCTCTCTCAAATAAATAAATAAAATCTTTAAAAAAAATAAAAATAAAAATATACGACTAGAAACTCACTAAATGTTGAATTCACATATAAAAAGAGCAACAATAACTACCCCCCCAAAAGCAGAAAGGTAGAAATACTAAATACAAAAGTAAAAATTAATAAATTCGAAGATACACAGAAAGTATAAAGGAACCAAAGAATTGGATTAGGGAAATACTGGTAAAAAAGATCAACAACCTGGCAAACATTACTGAGAACAAAACAAAACAATCAGGAATAATAACAGAATCTATCGACATAGATTTAAGAGAAAACATCAGATAGATAGATATAGATATATAGATATGTACACACTTACATACATATACATCTAAATGAAATCAAATCTAAATCTATAAGCATTTTTAAAATTGATTCTGGAAGAGGCAGAAAACCTAAAAGGTTAACTGTCAAAATGTGGAAAGCTTGTCTAAAACTTGCTCTAGATACATGGTCAGCCTGCTATAGTCATATTCACCAAATCTTTACAGTAGTAAGTACTGAGGTTAGATGATAAAACATGTCTAAATACCACCAATTTTGAATGATTTAACCTAATCCTGCACTAAACAATTCCAAAAACAAAGGAAAACCTAAAAAGCTTTCTAATGATTTTATGAGCTAACATTACCTTGATAGGCCATACGTACAAAAGCAAACTCCATAACCAATCTCATTTAAGAATAAGTAAATTCCAGATCAAAATTTAGCATACTGATTTTGGAGGCATCATGATGACTACATGAGATTTTACCAGAAAGCAATATAGCACAGCATAATGGTTAAGAGCCCGTGAGTCTCATAACCCTGAGTTTAAATTCCACCCCCAATACATACCATCAATGAAATGTTCCTTTAGTTCTTCTCTAATACCGTTTCCTCAACCACAACGTGTAGGGGGAAGGGGGAAAAAAAAACAGTGTTCACCTAATAATAATGTTTGGGAAAATTAAATGAATATAAAGTTTCAAAGAATCTAAGCACAATTCCTTAACATAGGTATATATAACATTCCATATATGTTATCTATAACAATTTTTGTGTCTATTTTTGACATACAAATTATCACACTGGTCACTGAAAAAAGGAAAAAGAAAAAGGCATTTGATAATGAATTAACATATAAATCTGATTTCAAAACATTACGATTATAAGGAAATCTCCATATCAAAATGAAAGAATACATAACAGAAACTAACACTAATGCTAGCAGTATTCTGTAATCTCAGCGAAAGCAATAAAAAAATGAAAAAAGAAGTATGACTATTAACAAGGGATAAGTCAGAGTGATAACTACTCGCAAATGACATGAACTATATATAGAGAATATTAAAGTCAATAAAATATTTATTAAAACTGATGAGACTTCATTAAGGCAGCTGGATACAGTGTTAGTATACAAACCAAAATTAGGTGAGCAAGAGAAGGAACAAGGGAATGAGCAGCTGGATCCCTATCTCTTGCCCATACCAATTCTTACGCTGCTAATAACAACATAATCACTATTTAGTACCAAAGAATACCCCTTTTAAGTAATGTTTACAGTGATTTATATAACTTTCACTGTCCTTTGAAATGCTATACTGTATTTTTACAACTTTTAAATGATACCTAAATTAGAAAATACTATATAATTTAACTAAAAAATTTACCTTGTATCCAGCTTGCATTGTTTTCCAAGTTTTGCTTTAACTCTTAAATTGGCTGATCTGTGACATCCTTGCCACTTGACCCCGCCCCACCATAATTAAGTGACAGTTTACCACTGATTGATAAAACTCCTTCTGCTTCATCCTCTAGTATTTCTTTTTTGTCCTCCCTATCCAGAAATGAATGATTGGTTAGCTCCACTAAACATTCAAATCTAAAAGAATTGCTCACGCCTAATCATACTAACTTTAAGGCTTTAAGGGAAGATTCAGAGGCAATTAATAACTTGTCCAAGGTCATAGAGAGGTGATTTAGACCCAACCCACACCGTACAGTCTTTCCACTACACAGCCTATATTCCAACAGTAGTCCCAAGTTTCTCAATAATTTAATCTCGAGATTCAGTTTGGAAACTAAAACAATTACTGCACTTACATTCCTTTTAGAAAACATTCACTCATTATTTCACTCACCAAGTATTTACTGAAACCTACTATGTACAAGAAACCATTCTTAAAAAAGAAAGAAAGAAACCATTCCAAGCTCTAGGGTGAAACAAAATAGGCAAAATAGCTGCCTTTATGAATCTTATATTTTATTCAAATCAAAAGGATGCATTTAATGCACACAGTACCCAACTCACTTCCCTCTATAAATCAATTTGATCCCTGGGAGGAAGCCTTCTACCACAGCCCTAAGGAATACTCATTTGGGACCTGAAGCTATGCATGTATCAAAGTTTTGAGATCTAAGGATGGTACACTTAGGTAAAATATCAAGCACAAATGTTAAAGATACCTGTTCAAGACCAAAATTATGAATAGGATTTAACCAACTCTACCTAATCTATAACACTTAAACTTCATAAGCGCAGCTTTCTGCAGTTTTACTACATCTTTTAACTTCCTACCGCGGCCAAACTCTAGCAATCAAGCGAAGAACACATCAGAGGAAAAGACAGCCAGCCTCTTGCCTTAGACTGTGACAAGCTACTTTGCAGGTGAACAAAAGATTTATGAAAGCTTTGTGTTGTGCTACTTTAAAAAAATACACACACACACACACACATATATATGAACTAATCATCCTTCTGGAAGAAAAAAAAATCTTGAAAATATTAAAAACTGTTCCAACCACCAGAATAGAACTACATACATAAAACGAGTATGCATGTGCATTCACGTTTGTAATTTAAGGAGAGCAGAAAATAGGCTAAAATTTTGGTTATGCAATATGTACCAGACACTTTTTGTTTCCTGATAATTCATAAAGTTTCTAAGGGAAAATAAAGAGTTTCACTTTTGTTTCTTCTAAAGTATTAAGGTCACTTCCTAGTTACTAGCTTGTCATCCCCTACTTAGTTACTAATTTGGCGAATTTAAATCTATCATTTTATTTGTAGTGGATGGTTTAAAGTACATATACCCATTAAGTATTTTTAAATAGTTCGAATATGAGTAACAAAGTAATAGTATATTAATGCAAAAAGCATTTAAAAAAACACACACACACATTGTTTCTTTAAAAAAAAAAAAAACCCATACATACCATTATGGAAGTATAAAAATAAATGCATAATATTGCTCTAAAAAAATTTCCCAATATCTCTAAAATGATCTGACACACACACTAACAATAGCATCATAATGATATTACTCTGGATTAACAACTATTCCCTTTGTGTAAGGAGGGGGCTCATAAAACTAGGAAACTGGATTTGATGGCCAACATCATTTTCAGTCATTTGATTTTAGACCCTACAATTTTATGCACAAATCTCTGAACCAGGCAGATCCGCATTATCTAATTCAATGCTAAGATGTACTTTGGTCAAATCAACTTTAAAAAAAAAAAAAAAAAAGAACCAACGACAACATACAAACTTCTTGCCATTGTTCAAACTTAAAAGATGTGAAAAACAGGAGCGACATTTCTCATTTTAAATCAGGCTTTAATATTCAACACTCAAGAGAACTATAAGCAAAAATGATACCAAACCTATTAGAGTACTGCTTAGCATGCATAGGAACACAAGATCCTGCTCCAGGTATTATTAACACTTTATCACATACTTAACATCAAAAACTAAAGTTTAAGGTATTCAAAACAGAATAGGAGGATTAGGAGATAAACTGTTCTAAACGCCCACTATTAAATCGAGAATTATTGCAGTGTAAATAAACTGCAGTCTGCAACAATCAAATGAGTTTACCAGTAACAGTTAACTTACACAAGAGTTCCAAAGAAAACTTTCCCAAAGTGCCTAAAGTAACAATACACTATCCTTGCTTTCCAAAATTCTTGAGCATCTTCAATTACCTCAAGCACTATCAGAATTCTAAAAATAATCTCAAAACAAAAACTTAGCGGACAGTGAGTGTATATAGATAGTCCACTTCAGGACAGCAGGCCTCATACTGAAATCAAGCACAGGTAGGAGGATAGAAACGACGCCGAAACTACACTAGGGTGGGGCATTCATTACTCAGCCAGATAAGCCAAATACAGCTTTGATAGCTGCTCACAGTAAACCCTAGTTACCCCCCAAATGCCGACGCGACTAAAACAATCTTTTCCTTTTGCCCAAAATGCTTTACACAAAATGACCAAAAAAAAAAAAAAAAAAAAAGTCAGAGCCCACAACTCTTCAGGATATGGTGCAAGCCATGATAGTGCACTTGAGATTCGAAAATAAAATCTCTAATAAAAGAAACATCTCTCACGATTCGATATAAAAGACCTGAAGCTTCACATAGATTTTACTTATTATTATTTTTTTAACTTAACTGAGTGACAATTTGAATACGTGACTGAGGCAAGAGTAAAGGGTGAAGAATGTGAATAAGGTCAAACTTAGGGGACAAAAGATTCCTGGAATAAACATGGCCAGAAAGGTTTTCTTTCTTAGGATCAGTTTCTATACTCAGAGACAAGGAAAAGGAAAAGGAAACCGAAAAAGGGAAAAGAACAAACCAAATTCTCTACTTCTACACAGAGTCCACCTGGCAAATGAACCTGCCCCACCAGGCAGGATTCTCATGGAGACCCCTCTTGCAAAATAGCAGGCCTGCCATGCTCCCACCTTCGAAACACAAATTGTGTGCAGAAAGGATGACAACTGGTTATTCTTTTAAAAAGGGGGTGGGGGAGGAAGTGAAAAAAGTTTAATTCCGAAGCCCCATAGAGGAGTGTAGGAATGCGAGGGTCGCTCCCAATACAGAGCCCGCACCTTCCTCTACAGGTAAACAATCGACAAGGAGGAAGTGGACTGAAACCCACTAACTAGACCCCACTCCCCACACGCAGCCTCGCACTGGGCGCGACGCCCCCAAAGGCGGCGCTCAGGGGCGGCGGACGGCGGGGGAGCAAGCCCGGGGCAGCCGAGGCCCGAGCGGCGGTGGGGGAAAGGCCCGGGAGCACCCGGTCAGAACCGAGGAGGGTCAGAACGGCACGTCGGAAGGAGGAGCGGGGCCCGGCCGCGCCGGCTCCCGGGCTCGCCTCACCTTCTGCGCCGCGCTCTGCTGCAGCACGTTCTGCTCCACGGTCATGGCCCCCGCGGCGCCGGCGGCGACACAGGCGCCGGTGTGCGGCTCCTCGCGCCTCCGCCGGCCCTGGCCGCCGCGCTCCGCCGCGCTCCAGGGAGCTGCGCGGACCGCCGGGGAGTACAGCGCCCCCGCCAGCCAGGCGCGAAGGCGATGGCGGCCGGCGTGCGCGGGCACCGCTGGCTGGCGGCGAGGCGCGGACAGCTAGGGCCACGGCGGCGGCCCCACGACTTCACGCGGCTCGCCTCAGAGCGGCTTCTCCGCCGCGGCCGGGGCCATGAGCGGGCGGCGGACGCTGGGGCGCGGGAGGGCGCGAGCGAGCCGGGCCGCGTCACGCGCGCGCGCTCCTTGGCTGGAGGCTCGCGGGCCACTGCGGGGAAGGGAGAGGGAACGGAGGGAGCGGCGGGCCGGAATGGCGCTGTTCTCCTCCCTCCCCGACTCCTCCTCCCCTCCCCTCCCCCAACCGCCGTCACCTCCCCCGCCCCGCAGCTCCTCCCCCGCTGAGCCCCGCCCGCCGGCTGCCCTAACCCTATATTGTGACCCGCGGGGCGGCGGGGCGGGGCGGGGCGGGGCCGGGCCGCCTTGGAGCCCCGCCCACAACCCCCGGCCCCGCCCCACTCTGCGCGGGCCCGGCGTTCCCGGGGTGGGGCGAGGGCGCGCCCCGCGAGCCCTGCCTAGGAGCCGCCTCTGCGGCAGGTTGCGCGTAGCCTGCCCTTGGTTCTACGAAGCTCTAAGCTGAGGCCGAAGGGCAGCGTTCTTTCTGTGCCCAGGACTTGCGGATCGCCGGCTTTCCGAACTCCTCCAGGACATAACCTTTCCCCTTGAGCCTGATAACGTCCCAAAACCGTGCTGGGTCCCGAACCCCGGCTCCTTTCTATGTCTCCGGTCCTCTCCCCTCGCCTTTCTAGGAATTTCACAAGCAGTTAACTTGCTCGAAGGGAGAAGTCAAGTATGAGTTAAGCAAAGGGCTGTCAGAAGTCCTTATGCTGGAATGTACTTTTCTCCTTAACTAATCATCACATAAATGAATATTGACATTCTCCGTCTACTTCATTCATGCAGACATGTGCCTGTCGCTGCGAGGCTCTGGAGAAATAAGGTTTATTTCCCGAAGATTTGATAAAAATGAAATATGGTGAATACAACAGACAACAAAAGTATCACTGCCCAGATGGTACGTAATTCTAATGTACCAGTTGCCAAATAATTAGCCATTAACCTTCCGGCATGGAATTCTTGACCGTATATGGAATTGTAAGAAAAACTTAACATCGAGAAAGCTATCCCTCCCCTCAAAAAAATCTTGAGCTTCACGAGCTAATCTGGGCATAGGAGGTGAAGGTGTGGCAGTGAGGGGGCAGAATAATTAATGCAGATTGTCAAAATGCAATACACACATTTGCAAATCAGGTATAATTTTGAATCTGATGGCAAGAAAAGCAAGCTTAGTAAGTGATCACTGAAATATTATCTGGTTTTATATAATAATCATGGATCATAGTGATTCTTTTTTTTTTTTTTTTTTTTTTTATCCATTTGACAGAGAGAGATCACAAGTAGGCAGAGAGGCAGTCAGAGAGAGAGAGGAGGAAGCAGACTCCCTGCCGAGCAGAGAGCCCGATGCGGGACTCGATCCAAGGACTCTGGGATCACGACCCGAGCCGAAGGCAGCGGCCCAACCCACTGAGCCACCCAGGCATAGTGATTCTTAAGGCTTTGTAACAAATGTGTGCACTTTACAAGTCTTTGCACCTCAGATATATTCAACCACCTTTTGAGATCTTTTCCCTTGAGTCTTCGTATGTATTTGCTCATTTGATTTTGACTTAACTACAAATTTTATTTTATTGATATCCTACATTCTACCAGAGGAATTTGAAAAGTTGTGAAGTGACTGGAACTACAGAATTTTAGGAATAATGCTACAGTCCTGATAAAAGGCACAGTTTTGTTATGAGAACACTGACACCCAAAGAAGGCTACTTGCCAAAGAAAGCAAACTAGAGCTTGTTTTACCTCATTTATAAACCAAATTTCTTTCCAATGTAACATCTTCTGTTTCTCTATATTGTGGATAAAAAAAAAAAAAAGAACTCTATCCAGTTCATAACATTTGAATATAAGAAAGTTAAATGTAACCTAAGAATCCAATACTGTGATTTAAAAAAAGATATTTCCATACAATAAGGTTTAGTTTCAAGAATCTGGCAATCAGTGTTCCTCTGATTTAAGTTGTTAGTTCCTCAAAAATATTTTTTTACCAATGCTTACTAGATAATCATTAAATAAATCTATTTATAGGGTAGTCACACTTGCCAGCTTTGATCATTTATTTCCAGTTTACTTCTGATGGTTTCCCAGAAAATTTTAAAGTCTTAATTATTTTGTATGAGAAAAAAATTTCAAGTGTCCTAATAGGCCTTCTTTTTTAGAAAGTGTACAATTAGAATGAATAGAGGATGGAAATTTGAAAATTTTAGATAAATTTGCACATATGACACATAGCCAGATATCCTAATTCATTTTAACAGTATGTCCCAATGTCAGTTTTTCTGTTCATGAGTCAGCCTTAATATGTATGGTTGTTAGAAGTATATAACCATAGGATATTATTTAGTAATTCCTAAATTATATTACTCTAGATTTTTGACATGCAGGTAAATAAAGTGAAAGATTTCATTAAAATAAAAAATTTAGGGACCCCTGTGTGACTCAGTTGGTTAAGCATCTGCCTTCGGCTCTGGTCATGATTCCAGGGTACTTAAATCAAGGCCCAAGTAGGGCTCCCTGCTCATAGGGGAATCTGCTTCTCACTCTGCCCCTCCTGAAATAAATAACTAAAATTTTTATAAAAATAAAATTATATTAAAAATTTAGTTTTTAACACCAAATCCATTTTTCTATGTGGCATCAAAATGATGTTTCTAACAATATTCTGTATGATACCTTGTGTAAACAAAGGAAACTCGTATTCTGCCTTGACTATTTCTCTCCATTTAGAAGGAGTTTGAATATCTATTTCTGAACACCAAAAATCTAATATGTTGCCAAAACACATTTGTAAGCCATGAGCAAGAAAGAAACATTCAATCATAATGTAGATTTGAGCAATTTCCATGACAAAAGAATAGCTTCCAACTCTCCTCTTAAGGAGCATCAGAATTATTTTCCTTCTTTGGGTATATTGGTATTCTAGGATAATTTTATTTCCACCAATAAGGGAACCATAAACAATCATTGAAAGAGGAGGTTTCAATGATGTCACAATGGTACCATTCACTGATAAGGTGCTCATAAATTAGAACCTGTAAGAGTACCATCTGCCTAATACATGTACAATAAAATGCTATTGAATTAAATGGACAGTCATGAAGGAGAGAAAACTAGTTTGTTTATGCTTTTGTATTGGTTAACTCTGACTTCTCATTCCAACTGGACGGTTCTGTGCTTCTGGCAGCCATATTGTTTATCTGACAAAGCATATCAATATCAGTACCTCCAGCTGCCTCATACACTGAGAGTCTCCAGATGTTGCTTCTTTGGTCAGTGTATTCATTTTCTAGGCAGCCATAACAAAATACCACAGACCAGGTGGCTTAAATAAGAGAAACGTATTCTCTCACAGTTGAGGAGGCTGGAAGTCAAAGATGGAGGTGCCAGAAGGGCTCATTTCCCCTGCACCCTGTCTCCTGGGCTTGCAGATGTCACCCTCTTGTTGCATCTATATAGTATCGATCCTCTGTGCACACTTACCTGGTGTATGTTCTTCTTCTTATAAGATCATATTGAATTAGGGCCCCCTTCTAACAGCCTCACCTTAACCACCTCTTAAAGAACTTATCTCCAAAAACAGTTATATTCTAAGGTACTAGAGATTGGGACTTCAACATAGGAATTTTGGAAGAACACAATTATGCCCATAACAGTCATACTCAATCTACTTCACTTAATCCTACACTTCATACCTATGTACTATCAAATGCCCTTTTTCCTGGCCCCCTCCTCTGACCCCTTAGGTTAATAAGAGATGTGTTAAAACATTAAAGAATAGTACCTCCACATTTTCAGTCAATATTCACTCTCCTAGTTGGAGTAGTTCTGGAGTGAAAGTTCTGTGAATTGAAAAAGGAATCCAATCTAATGTGAACTATTTCCTTGCAAGAGGTAATTTGAAAGTAAGGTCTGTGTGGAGAAAAAGCAATACTTTATCAACTGAGAGTCAGCACAAAAGTACAGATTTCTTCCATGAATCACTTGCTCCCCTTACTTTGCACAAGCCCAAAAGCGTATTCTGACGCTGAAAATGACTTAGAGTTCCCAGACCCTTCCTCATTTCTTAAACTTTCTTCTGCTTCTATAGTGAGTGACTGGTAGGCACACATTTCCCTGAAGGTATCCTTTTCTCTGTCCATGTATATGGACAGAGAAAAGTATGTAGTCAAAGTGATTAACGTCACTTCCTAAGACCTCTCTATCCCACAAGGAATAGAGTACATGACTCAGAGCACATGACTGCTACACATATACAAATCCCAAAGAACAACCCAGAGACAGATAGCTCTGTAATCCTGGGCAAATTGCTTAAACCTTCTGCGCAATCCTTGCCTATTTGTTTTCAGTACATTTCTTGCACTTTGTTGCTTTTCTCTGAATCACTGAAAGGACTATCCTTGCATGGCCTATGCTCTCAGGTCAACTGGCTTCAGAATGGAGTTAGCATAGGTAGGGAATTGGAAGGTGAGAGAAAAAGAGAAGCCAGGCTATTTCACCTTCTCCTTCTCCCCTTGGGTGGCTTCTCCTTGATCTTGGGTGGCTTCTCCTTGATCTTGGGTGGATCCAGCTCTCACCAAACTGGCCTACCCTGGTTCAAGGTCCTCCTGGTGAGGCAGGTCCCTGAGCTCTGGAACTCTTGTCTCCTTCCATCCCTTTTCCAAATTAGGAGTCATAATGATTTCTTGCCCTTGCCAAACTGGTTTAACTCCCTGTCTATTTGCTTCTTAGTTCTTTCATTCCCTATATAACCAATTCTTTAGATTAAATAGACCTTGATTTAAATATTGAAGGAGTTTTCTGTTTTTCTGACATGACCTTTACTGACATATGTTCTCAACTACAAAATGAGAAAAAAATATAGGGCTATTTTGATGATTAAATGATTAAGTACATATAACCATTTTAGCACAAAGTGAGTACGTAGTAAAAGTAAGCAAGATCTTGCTTTTATTATTATTAAATTACTATTATTATTGTTATTGTTATTAGGTTTTCCTTGTGATCTGTGCATTGAGAAGTTAAACCATTTGGTGAGCACCAAAAGGAATTAGTTAACCAGGGTTGAATATTCTTAGTCTAGAAAAACAAGACATGAAGCAGAGTTAAGTGAGGTCGATTCACAAAATCTTACAGTGTAAGAGACTGTGTCACTGACATTCCTGTAATAACTTCATATCAAATCATGTACAAAAGAACTTGTTTAATTATTCCTAGGCAGCTACTTTACCACGAGTTTCAGACCATTGGTGATTATTTGTGTACTTTCTTGGATAGTAGAAAAGACACAAAAGTCAGATGTAAATGCCTTTAGTTTTTAAGAAATACATACTAGAGATATGGCAAATCAAAATTTATTTTTGGATGAGCAATGTTATTGGCAAGTAGAAACAGAACAAAGGGAAAACCTTAAATATTAGGCAGAAATGGGTCCTGCACAATGACATCCTGAATAGGTTCTCAATAAGTATAATTGAAAAGAATTTATAAACAAAAATGAAAACAAGATTTTAAAATCTCCTTTTACCCTTTTAAGGTTTTCAGGAAATGTTTTTAATATATTTAGTATATCTGATATCATTTTATAAAATGAGATTTATAAACAATAATCTGTTGTCTCAACATACTAGTTTGGTGTGTGTTTCATCAAGAACAACATGTGGTATTTTTTTATGTTACAGTTACTTAAATGGTACTGTTCAAATATACCGTAGCATTCAATTTGGGTTATCATATTATAAATATCCATAATTATATGAGAATACAGACTGAGAATAAATGCTGTATAGATAAAAACAGGATAGCATTTTATTTATTTATTTATTTGACAGAGAGAGATCACAAGTAGGCAGAGAGGCAAGGCAGGCAGAGAGAGAGAGGGAAGCAGGCTCCCCGCCGAGCAGAGAGCCGGATGCGGTACTCGATCCCAGGAACCTGAGATCATGACCTAAGCCGAAGGCAGCAGCTTAACCCACTGAGCCACCCAGGTGCCCCCAGGATAGCATATTTTAAAATTAGATTCTATTGGTTTCAAATTCAGAATCTTTGTTCCAAGACTGACCATATTGTTGGGGGAGGTAAAATGGCTGTTCTAGGCCTTCTCTTCTGAGGGGAATACAGGAAACAGTCTGTGATAAACTAGAGTCAACTACTACTTTTTGCATGCTTACTATGTGCCAAGACCCATGCTAAGCACTTCACACTTCAAACAACCTATTCTTTATAACAACCCCCATGAAATTGGAATTCTTACACTCTTTTCACAGAGGAAGAAGCTGTGGCTTATTAAGTACATTGCCCAAGGACACACAACCAAAACATATTAAGCTGGTGTGAACCCAGGTAAGAGGTCTGCCTGACTTCAAAGCTTCTTCTGCGTTTAAACCCTTTACACCGTGGACCAGCACTTTCTAAGTGTGGTTGATAGATTCCTGGAGTTACTCAAAACCCTTCCAGGGGGCAGAGCAAGATTCTCCCTTTTCCAACTATATATTTGTGTGTGTGTGTGTGTGTATACAGATTTTCCTTTTATACTTCAACCCAAACAATATATGGTGACAGAATAAAGCAGATTAGAGAATTATGTTGTCCTCTGTTAAAACAGACATTAGAGATTTGAAGAAAAGGAAAGCAGTCTCATTCTTCTCACAATCTTTTTTGTTTTGAAAAATTTGGTATTGTCATAAAAGTAATATTTACATTAGAATGTAATGGGCTTCTTGGTTTTACATGAAATAATAATTAATATATTTGAAAATTATCAGTTTTAGCTTCTTATACCATAAAGAGTGATAGATACAACTTACAGACATAAAATGTCATTGAGGTCCTCAATAATCTTTAAGCGTGTTAAACAGTCCTAGGATCAAAAATGTTGAGACTCAGTGTTTTAGATTTCCATCGTCATCGGTCATTTTGCAAGAACTAGCAATAAAACTCATCTGACAGCTCTTTATGCCTGTCAGGTATCATGCATCACTTTTGTGGCCCTTCAAGAAATTGAGATAGAAGTAAATTGGATCCAAATTTCTTCCTTACCAAGTACCATTCAAAAACTAGTTTATTTCCTGGTTTAGAAATTACCATGGAGGAAAGTAGAACCTTAGAAATATGTGGATGAAAAAATGAAAGATCTATTGTTGAAAGGCTCAGAAATGAATTATTTGAAAGTGGCCTGAAAATGGTAAAAGACAATTCAAATGCATATTATTATAAGTTATCATAATATTTTGGTAGTAAAGAAATGATGGTACTTGAGAATTGGTTTTAGGAGATATCCATAGTGCTATTTATTTATTTATTTAAGATTTTATTTATTTATTTGACAGACAGAGATCACAAGTAGGCAGAGAAGCAGGCAGAGAGAGAGGAGGAAGCAGTCTCCCTGCTGAGCAGACAGCCCGATGTGGGGCTCAGTCCCAGGACTCTGAGATCATGACCTGAGCCGAAGGCAGAGGCTTTAACCCACTAAGTTACCCAGATGCCCCACCATAGTGCTATTTAATAAGTATGATTTTATTGCATTAATATAATATGTTACTATTTATGTGTTATAAAAATACAATAAATATAATTTTGCATTTAAATATTCTATCACATATAAGGCACTTGAAAATACAGTATGTCTCTCACTAATTACGCAGTGAGACACTGCAGGACCCACACTATATTCATTTTACGAACGTGAAAACTTAGTCTCAGCGTAGTTAGGTGACTTACCAACAGTACACAGCAAGTATATGGTTGTGTTAAAACTTCTACCTAGCATAATATGTCAGCAAATATTTATTGAATTAAAAAATTAAGACTTCAGGCCTTTTAATTCCTGTCCCAGGGTCTTAGCTCAGGGTAATATATTTTGCAACACTGCTTCATTTGCCAACACTATTCAAAATGAATTTAGCACCTTGTGGGTACTCATTTATCACTCACTTATGCAGATCTTTGTCAGGAGAGCAATAACAGGTGAAGATGATATGCTTTCTTTTACTAAGGGCTTGTTCTCAATCCTCAAATTTATTTTTTTTCCATCTTCAAAGAGTACGTGATGTAATGAAGTCTTTCACATGACATGTTAGGATTAACTTCTAAAAAACAGAAACACACATACATACACAAGTTTCACTGGCCTTTCAAAAGTATGATAATTTTGCCAAATAAATGGGAGTTTAGTATACACGTCTTGTTTATGACAAGTACCCTTAAGACAAACGAATGATCCCACCCTATTGGCTCTTTAGAATTTCAGTACCATGGACAAAGACTAAAAGAAAACAATCTCTACCCCTAAAAACCATGTAGCCTGATGGGGAGTCAGCTAAGCTACAAACACAGCGTCACAGTGTATAAAGTAATGCGGAAACTAGGAATAGGATTAAACTAACTCTTGCTAAATCGTCTTTACTCTGACACAGTTCATAATCTGATGAGAAAATCAGGAATATAGATAACAGAATACTAGATGTTAATAGGCAAATTTGTTTACAAATTACTGGAAGTCAGACGAAGGAGAGGGTGACATTTGATATAGACATTGTGGAAAAGAATGAAGTAGAAGTAATTGACAGCAGGATCCTAAGTTCCTATCTACTAAAAATTTAACCTTTCCCTCACAGAAACTTGAAGTAAAGATCATTGAACCTGTTGTATTTTGTTTTTTGATCCAATTACTTGCATGTGATGAGCAGAAAATCTTGTTGACAGAGACTCTACAACAGGCTGCTGAGTAAGGAACATGGACAAGGAGTGGGGATACCCTCAAGAATGCCAATCATATTTCTCAAATATTGCAGAACCTTTGTTTCAATTAAATGGAATCATCCACAACTGTGTATATGGATTACAACTTCTGGGAAGATAGGAAGTCTCCCAAACCATTTTGGTTATCTCTTTTTTTATGTAACTACTGCCAAAACTGGCCATACAGTTGAGTATGTATTGAGTAAATAATCTTACTGTTATGTTTTAAAATTCTCTGAGTTTAGGGGCACGGGGTTGGGGGCAGCAATCAGTTGGTTAAGCATGCAACCCTTGATCTCGGGTCACATCTTGATCTTAGAGTCATGAGTTCAAGTCCCACTTTGTCTCCATGTTGGGTGTGAAGCCTACTTAAGTAAATAAAGTAAAGTAAAGTAAAATAAATGTCTCTGGCTTTATTTCAAGTCTTTCTTGCAACTCATATCTGCTTCACACTTTTATCAACAATACAATCAAACTAAGCCTACTTCTTGAAAATGCCAACATTTTGTATTGCATATATCAGGTTGTGTTTTGGGGTAAAGGCAGCACACTCTCTGAACCTCATGTTTGGGCAAATGACTATTGTGTCTTGATGAGAGGTAGGGTTCCCCATACTGCCATGGAAACCAAAAATGCCAGACACTTGCTCTTTCAAAGCCACAGAATGAACTCTGCCAATCAGATGGTCCCCCAAGCTCACTGAATCTCTAGGTAGTGAGACAAAGAAAGAGACAATTTAGAACCCTTTCTAATGGGAGTGGGGTAAAACCCCAGTCATGAGGGGCTCATATGTGGTGTCTCATATCAATCTAAGGACATAGCAACACATTGCACTTGCTTGAAGGTCATCTCTTTAACCGGAGTTCTAACCTTCCTCACACCTTAGTTCTCATGCATTTTCCAAGCTGAATTCTCTCTGCTACATTTTATCCTGTCAGTTGCCAAGTAGGTTTCCAACACACTTTTTTCTTAATGGCAGAACTGATTTCTGTCACTTATAACAAGGAGCCCTGACTGGCCCAGTTTTTTCTAAGTAATAGAATGTATAATGTAATTGCATTTTATAGTACTTCTAATTGGAAAATTTCTATGAGAAACACATTTTAAGAATTTCTAGCAATTGATAAATGACAGGTAATGGCATCCCAAAGGAAGGATGTCTTTATGGTTGAATATGAAGAAAGATACATTAATTTGAATAACTCATATGGAGCCCTAAACCCAAGGGGGTACACTTTCACTAGACTTTGCAATTCCGATGCTTGCTAATTATAACCAAAACATAGCTGGTTAATGGATACAACTCATTCCACTGTTGGAACAGTCAGAGGAAGTAATAAAAGTAGGAGATGGAAAGAGCAGTTTCTTAGCAGGGTTGGACATAAAAAGAACCAGGATACTATAAGAAGGAATTCATCCACGAATTAGTTCATTCAAAGAATATTCAAGGAATGCTTGTGTCTAAGTGAACTAAAACACAAAGAGAACCAAAAGAAAAGTCCAGCTCTCAAGAAGTATATGAAAATATAGACATATAAAAATATAATGATACAAAGCTTTCATAGTTACCTATGCTATTCCTGAGGCTTGCACATTAGTTTCCTACCCTGCATCATAAATTACCAC
This sequence comes from Neogale vison, assembly GCF_020171115.1. Taxonomy (NCBI): domain Eukaryota; kingdom Metazoa; phylum Chordata; class Mammalia; order Carnivora; family Mustelidae; genus Neogale; species Neogale vison. The sequence continues at coordinate 27,592,237 of NC_058096.1, forward strand.
AAACTCAGAGGCTTAAAATAACTCATTGTATTATCTCACATTTCCTGTGAGTGAGGAGCCTAGGCTGGCTTCCTTGGGCCCTCTGCTCAGGGTCTCACACAGCTGCAAGCAAGGAGTGACCAGGGCTGGGGTCTCCACTAGGTTTGAGGTCCTCAACCAAGCTTCCACTGCTGTTAGCAGAATCTGATTTCATGAAGCTTTAGCTGTGCTAAGGGTTTTCTTCTTCAAGACGGGAAGGAAAAAGAGAGGCTCTAACCCTCTAGAACAGGGCCCATGTGATTAGGTCTGGTGGTTGCCAGAGGGGATGTGGGTGGGGGATGGGTGAAATAGATAATGAGAAAAAAAGAACAGCACACTTACTTTCAAAGCATTTCAATAGACCGAAGATGCTGACAAAAATCTTCAGTGGGCACTAGTCTCTTCCAACATTCAGTGGGGGCATTTCTGTACTAGAATCACACTGATTTCATCAAAACCCATCTAATCCACATTCTTTTTATTGTTACCTACCAATCTAAGTTTGTAATTTGTTTTATGAGTCATTTAAAATAAGAAATTCTTACAGGACTGGCTGGTACACTGGGACGTTGGTCCTAAAGACCTAGATAATAACTATCCTTCATAAAATTCTAGCCTTCTTATTACTTTTGATATTTATCTGAACAGTTTACAGAATTGCAAAGGATTTTGTTTGCAAATATTCTCTAAAGACTCTAAAGTATATGCTTGATGGTGAGATATTAATTTATTATCAAAAATAAGCAAAAGAGGGGCGCCTGGGTGGCTCAGTGGGTTAAGCCTCTGCCTTCAGCTCAGGTCATGATCTCAGGGTCCTGGGATCGAGTCCCACATCGGGCTCTCTGCTCAGCAGGGAGCCTGCTTCCCCCTCTCTCTCTGCCTCCCTCTCTGCCAGCTTGTGATCTCTCTCTGTCAAATGAATAAATAAAATCTTTAAAAAAAAAAAAGCAAAAGAAAAATACAAGCAGACTAAATAAGAATAACTACAAATTTGGACATGAAAAGGATTTTACTTTCCTTTTGAAATTTGTGTTCTTTTCAAGAACATATAGCTAAACAAAAGTTTTAAGAAAAGTCACTTTAATTTTCCAGCCAGTTATATTGTTTGCTCAACTTGAACCGAAGTTAATATAGAAAATATTTTATATTAAATAGATTGTAAAAATCACACACACACACACACACACACAAGCTGAGAATCCCCAACTTATGGTTAGTAACATTGGAACAGTAAAATAGCTTCCATCTTCCTCTAGTTAGAATTTACCCAGCACAAGTACTTTGCTGTTTAAATATTTATTGATGTGTTTAAATATTAAAAAGAAAACCTCTCTGATACTAGACGTGCACTAAAACAAATTGAAATTTGTTTCTGAGTTTCAATATTGATATTCTCTTTGGGGACAACTGAGAAAAAGAAAACAATGACAAGAAGTTGCACTTGGGGATGTTCTCAAAGCCAAAAATAAAATATATAAACTAAATGTAGAGTGATAACTAAAAATCCAGGGAATTTTACATATTCTTAGTCCTGAACTCAGCTAAATAAAAACTTAGTATACTTTCTCATTCTTAAACTAGGTGGTTGTGGAATGCAAGTAAAATGTACATGATTGGGAATTATTATCTTCTCCCTGGAGGTATAAAGATTTTTCAGATATGTTATTTTTATTTTTTGATATTTTGGTTCTTCCTGAATATAAAGTTGACATTTGAGCAAGTATATTCTGCCTATATTGTGTGACACAAGCAACATTTTTGGATTTATAAAGTTAAATCATTTCCTTTCAGTTTCTGGGAAAAAATAGCATATTAGTAGTTGCTCATTTTCCACATCGTAATCTAGTTTTTGTTTTGTTTTGGTTTGGTTTTTTTTACTAATTCTATTCTTAAGGTGATCAACAGATTTTTTTTCCCTTCTTTTTGTACCTTGATGAATAACCAGCCAGTGCCTCAAATTTAATCATAAATGTGAGTCATAAAATGAATATGAATAAATCACAGGCCTAGAAATAGATTTTTCCCATTTCATCACAATTGAAAAAGAATTCTAACAATCTCAAAGTTTTAATTCAGGTCTATGTTAATTCCAGGGTATAAGTGGCCTGTTCTGCATTAATTTATTACCTTAATACCTTAATTTAGGCTATTCTCACTTTTAAAAAATAGTGATAATTTTTCACAATATTCTTGTGCTGGGAGGCATTTCTTTTTAGAGATATGTGTTCCAACACAAATGTATGTCCTATTTTTTAGGATGGGAATTATTTTAGAAGTCTTTCTTGTTGCTTATCAGTTTTTCTTGCATCTTAACCATATTTTTAAAGTTTTAATTGATTTTTGTAATACAGGGGAAGTATTGCCCTTTTTGATACTATATTAGAAAATGAATGACACTTCTAGAAGACAGCTACCAGCTAATTATGGTTATACATATATAGACCAATTTTACAAGCACTCTGATAGTGGGGAAGTTAAGTTTTTTTTTAATAAGTCGATACTATAGCTGGAGATATATGGAATTAATCCTAATTAAGAACGAGTCTATCTGTCAACAGAATGGAAACTTTCAGGAAATTTTTTTCAGATTGGGATTCATTTGTTTGTTTATTTGTTTTCTAAGAATTTAGAGAGCTATCTCAGTCTTTATGTAGTTGAAAACCACACATCTATCCTGTAATACACTATTGGTGCTAGTTCTGACTAAACTATTAAGGTTCTATGCTCACCCAGGACACTTTAAAGATAGAATACAGGAGTGGGGAAAAAAGAGCCCATGACATACCAACTTTTCTCAAGCAGAATTATGCCTTCCTTAATGCAGACTATATACCTACGCTACTTTTCTTTCATCAAAGCCTGTTGTTATTTAAGTTTGGAAATAATCATTCAAATGAATATTCATCCAAAGAGTCAAAGGATATTTACATCAGCCAGGCAGTGACTGAGATTCAAGAACAAATAAGGACAACAGTCCTTGCCCTCAAAAAGCTTATTTTCTACTAGAGACAAAACACAAAGTGAGGGTAGGGGCAATGAAATGAGTACATTCTGGGCAATGAAGCAGGTGTGATCCCTTCAAATGGGGAAGATCAATGTAGTGGACTGGTGTCCCCCAATAAAATTCTTACGTTAATATCCTAATCCTCCTCCTCTTAGGAAGTAGGGGCCTTTGGGAAATGATTAGGTTGTGAGGACAGAACCCTCATGAAGGAATTACACCTCATGCATGGATTAGTGTCCTTTTTTTTTTTTTTTAATTTTACTTATTTAACAGAGAGAATGATCGCAAGTAGGCAGAGAAGCAGGCAAAGAGAGAGGGGGAAGAAGGCCCCCCACTGAGCAATGAGCTCAATGTGGGGCTCGATCCCAGGACCCTGAGATCATGACCTGAGCCAAAGGCAGAGGCAGAGGCTTAACCCACTGAGCCACCCAGTGCCCTGGATTAGTGCTCTTATACAAGAGACCTCAGAGAGCTCTCTCACCCTCTTTCAACCATAGACTACAATGAGAAGTTAGCAGTCTGAACCCAGAAGAAGGCTCTCCTCAGAACTTGATCATGCTGTCACTCTGATCTTGAACTTCCAGCCTTGAAAAGAATATTAAATAAACCTCTGTTGTTCAGGCCACCTAGTCCATGACTCTGTTACAGAAGCCAAAACAGAAGAAGATAATAAGGTCTTCACAACAGCACTGACACAAATTGTACTCCAAATGGAGGTAAGCACTCCCAGGTGAATGGACAGAACAGCACAAGCAAAGGCATAGAAACTTGATGTATCTGGTGCTTCTTGGAACCTCAAGAGTGCTGGTTGGCAGCATGAAGCGTGGTGGTGAAGCCTGGGAAGGCTGGTAGAGGCCAGGTAATGCAGAGTCCTTCACCGTGCAAAGAAGGTTGAGGCTGTAAGACACTACGTTGTCTATTACTTGTTTTCAATACTTTAAGAATTACTTCTAGAAATGGAGCTCCTTTTCCTAGGAAATATCATGTAGAAAGCCAATGTATAAAATTATACATAAGTGAGGGGCGCCTGGGTGGCTCAGTGGGTTAAAGCCTCTGCCTTCGGCTCAGGTCATGATCCCAGGGTCCTGGGATCGAGCCCCACATCGGGCTCTCTGCTCAGTGGGGAGCCTGCTTCCTCCTCTCTCTCTGCCTGTCAAATAAATAAATAAAATCTTTAGGAAAAAAAAAAATTATACATAAGTGAGGCCTCTCTGATTGAGTGTGAGATGCCCAGAGTCACTGTAGGGATACAAAGGTCTGTTTCAAATGCTTGCCACATAAATACATACATTCAAAGATCAGGCACCTTGTCTTTTGAACATTGAAGATGGCATGTCCACCCAGCCCTTTGCCAACAGGATAAAGGCTTTTATTCTTAGGTCTATAAAAAACATAAAGAAGTGCTGCAAAGGGGAGAGTGTAGACATATGGAGAAGGTATCTATTGTTATTTTAGACACCTCTACCCCCACCTGGGAGGAAACTTGCTTTTGTTTGAAAGGGTCCCAAGAACAAGGGTGGATGCAGTGGCTAGTGAGGTCAGATAGGAAATGCATGACTTTTTTGAACGCTCCAGTTTATGTTTTGCTTGAGTTATTTAAAACTTGGGATTGCAGTTGATGTGAGCAAAAAAACAGAAGCTTTCTAGATACTGTGTGAAAGAAGAAGGAGGAATGAAAGGAAAGGGGGGAAAACCTAATTAGATTGGGAAGGAAGCCTTTGAGAAAGAAAAACATAAAGAGCCTTATGGCTAATGAAGATTTTGCTTAAGTTTCTGCACGGTGGGGGCATCAGGGTGGCTCGGGTGTTAAGCATGCGCCTTCAGCTGGGCTCATGGTCCCGGGGTCCTGGGATGGAGCGCTGCATCGGGCTCCCCACTCGGCGCAGAGCTTGCATCTCCCTCTCTCCCTCCCCCTGCTCGTGTTCCCTCTCTCGCTGTGTCTTTCTCTGTCAGATAAATGAATAAAATATTTTAAAAAAAAAAGTTTTCTGCAGGGTGATGTGTAACATGACACATTCTCCCCCTCTCTGCACAGCCTTAGCAAACCATCCATTTATTATTACAGCTTGACCGGGTTTTGAGTGTTTTGTGAGAGATCCAATAACGTGCTGAAAACAGTTACCAGGTAGATAAGGAGCCAAGGGTGAGACTGGCCAAGAAGCCTCCATGAGTGAGTTTTGGAAGACTGAGTGATACACAGTTTATTCTGAAGCTTACCCTTCCTGCCATATTAACTTAGAAGATCCGTGTCACTTTGATGAACTGTTAAGGTTGTGTTGTCAATTAAGGTTATAAGACCATCTGATCCTGAGCTTTCCTTGCTACTTGGATTCCAGGTTGTAGCTGCTTTTACCTCTTCATCCTGCTTGGTTAAGCACGTGGTACTGAATTCATACCAACTGCGGACAACCATGAAGTGACCAGGGGTTATTTTGAACATCAGTTATTCAGACCCTTTTCAGGAGCTGCAAAATTCTACACCAAGAACCTACACCAAGAACTGATTGGAATAATAACTAATAATAGTATGGGCTCATATTTCCCCTGGCCAGAAAAGTTCCAGCTTCTTAATTTCCCATCTTAACTTTGTTGAGAGTATCGGATGTCAGATTGAGGACACATGAAGAAGCGGCCATTAAAGGAGGAGGCTTGGCTCAGTTCCTGGGGCTCATCTTCAGAGCCTACATACATAACATTCATCTTGCTTTCAACCCTTCAGTGAAAAGGGCAAGGTTTTGGGATTGTTATTTTCGTTTTTGTGAGTCCCCTGAAAAAGAAGAACTAACTGATATATTTGAGGAAGAAGGCAGGAGTGAACTTTTGATACATAGGGGCAATGTAAACGTTAAAAACCCAGACTCAAAAACAGTGCTTTTCAATCACGAATGAACCTGCACATCACCTGGGAACCTTATATAAAGTCAAATTCCTATGAGTAAGACTAGAATGGGGGCACAGGATCTGCATTTCTAAGAATAATACCAGTGATATGATTCTGCTGGTCCAAGAATCTCACTTTGGATGACAAAATTCTAGAATTGAGTTTCCTATGTTCAAGTCCTTATTCTGGGTTGCACCGAACTATATCTTGGGTAATTTGATACTCACTGTTTTCTTATCTGCAAAATGGGGATAATTCTATTACCTGCATCTATCAGTTGTGGCAAAAGTTAAAAGAGTTAATATAAATAGCACAGAGAAGAGTATCTGGCACGTGGTAGATGTCAATAAATATTTGGTGAATGGTAAACAAGCTATGGAAACAACTTAGATGGCCATTAACAGAAGAATGGATAAAAGAAGGTGTGATATACATACACAGTAGAAGAGTAAAATATTGATTATGAGGAAGAGTTGTGGGGGGGGATAAAATTGATGGTATTTAAGGGTATAATGTTGTAATGAGTAGTATATAAGCCATAGAGATCTAATAGACAGTATAATGAATTAGTCAATAATTCTGTACATAATGATATCATGTGATAAATACTGCTTCAATGACAATCAAATTACAATATAGAAGTATGTCAAAGTAGTACAGTGTACACCTTAAACTTGCAAATTTTTACATGTGAAATTTATCAAATACAAATATTTGGTGAATGAATTAGCAGCAGAATAGGGGGATAGGAGGAGTAAAAGGGTATTTGCTTTTGAACCCCATTCTTCTCTGTCTCCCCAAAAAGATTCATCTGCCCGAACTTGGTACTACTGGTTGTCTTTGAGTCAACTCTGTAGAATCTTAATTTGGGCTCAAAAGAACAAAATGGGAAGCCTCTGTAGAAGCTAGAGGAGTTGTTCTTTTGTTTTGTTTTGTTTTTGTTTTTCTCACCTGGAGTGAAAGTAAGCAGATTTGTGTTTAAGAAAATCACACTGAGAGCAAATGAGAGATAAATAGTAGGACTTGGACAAAATGAGGGCTGGGGAGATACGTTTACAGACCCATAACAGAGTAGAAAAGTGACAAAAGACCCTGAGATTAGGGCAATGGAGAGAATTGGGGAGGGAGACAATACAAGCATGATTAAGGAGTTTGACCTAGCAAGACGTAGCATTAATTAGTAGGCACAACTGATGCTTAGGGAGTTCTGTGGGAAAGACTCCCAGTTTTCTAGCTTGGGTAAGAAGACAAATCCTGGGGATCATTGGCAGAGATGAAAGTAAAGGGAGAGGAAATACATTAAAAAGGGGATGAATAAAGCAAGAGGAGAGTAAGATGTCACTAAGATTGATTTTGGACATGATGGAAATGGCTGTGGAGCTCGATAACCACAGGCAATTAGCAACATAGGCCTGGAGCTGAGGAGCCACACATGTTGATCAAACAAACTTGGAAGTCATCAGAATTTTGGTACTATGCACCTGAAAGTCTACCCAACAAAGTAAGAGCTATAGGAAGTAGACAAAAAATGGAGGCCATGAAAGAGACCGAGAAAGAAGGTAGGTAGACACAAAGTCAAAAAGGAGGTACAGGAGAAGGCTAGGGAGGAGAGTGCTCTCACAATGAGGGAATGGTCCACAGGGTCTAATTCCATGAAACAACAGCTACACTCCCAGAAACCAGTCCTCCCTTCTTGATTCCTCTATATTGCTGCTAGGCCCAATATCCTGAAAAACCTTTTTCATTATGCCATATTTATTCTCTTCCATACTTTATAATGTATTTTTTAACTGGAAAATATATTTTGTTTAGGAACATAAGCATCTGTGTTCTAAAATGTTAAAAAAGGCACAACAATCATAAACACCAAATTCAGGATGATAATTACCTCTGCAAAGGGTTATTATCAGGGAAGGAAGCACCCAGATTTTAAATGCATTGATAATGTTTAATTCTTGAGCTAGGTAATAGGATCATGGATTTACATTTCTGCACACTTAAATAATACCAAAAAAAAAAAAAAACTATTTAAGAAATACCTTATAATGATAGCAATCTAAAATTCACCCTGAAATTTTTAAGGCCTTCTCAGTTTGAGATCTCTGTCTCAACAATTCAAGGCAGTATTCTCTTCTGAATCTACCTTTTTCTACATCATCCAAAAAGGTCATTGCCAAGTACATTTTTTTGCCTTCTTTCAGTCATAGTGCACTCCTGCCAGACATGCATCTCCACTTAGTCAGGTAGTACTCTCCAAAATCTTTACAGTCCTTTACACTCAGAAACACTTATTGCTGATTTCTCCATTGAAAATGAACTCCTTGTCCTCTGAAATCTCACAAGTGTGTGTATGTGTGTGCATGCAACTTTCTTATCTCTCACTTTCAAATCTATCTGCATGATATTTCTCTTACTATATTGTTCAATAATTTTAATCTTGATTACACACTAAAATTATTTGGGGGAACTCTTGAAAATATTGGTACTTGAACCCCAATGCAAACAGGTCCCACATCAAACAGGGAATTTGGGTAAATGGGAAGGGGAGGTGAACCATGAGAGACTATGGACTCTGAAAAACAATCTGAGGGGTTTGAAGTGGCGGGGAGGTGGGAGGTTGGGGTACCAGGTGGTGGGTATTATAGAGGGCACGGCTTGCATGGAGCACTGGGTGTGGTGAAAAAATAATGAATAATGTTTTTCTGAAAATAAATAAATTGGAAAAAAAAAACAGGCCTGAATGACAGAATTTTTAAAAAGCTTCCAAGGTAATTCTAAGATACAGTTATAACCTAATCATGCCTTGAAGACAAGGCAGTCTCTTCTTAGCCACCTCAACACCAGCACAGAATTTAACACATATGAGAAATGAAATACGAGCATGTGAAATATGTAAATATGAGCTCAAATTCCAATTTCAGTCAATGAAAGTAGGTAAAGCTAATAATCTCAAACTGTTACACTATTCTTCTTCTGACATTACAATATATATTAAAAAATCCATTTAGCAGCAACTTGACCTTCAATGTTTCAACATAATGAATCTCTGGAAACAAGTTATGAAAATGTGCAAACAGCAGCAGCCGAACTGAAATTGAACACTGACCGAAGGGATGTTAAATACTAAAATCCAAAGAGACAAGGCCATTAATAAGAGCTTTTAATTTCAGTGTTTGACAACTGATACTTAATCCTAGAAAAGATCAAAGTAGCAGTAGACAAGTGTAAAAGCTATAGCATAAAGAATGTAGGGCATTTAGTCAAAGAATGACAATGCAAATATATTAAAGAAATGTGGGCAGGATGCTGTAAAATACTGGAAAAAATGTAGGATCCTGTTCTAATTCTCTTAATTAAACCATAACTGCCTATAATTTGTATATTGCACTGCGTTTTAGAGGCAAGTGGTATTTAAATGCCTAACGTTGTTTCACCTAAGCTAGTTCTGTTAAATTATATGCTTCTATTTGCAAGTCTTGGCGGCAAGCGTTAAATGATTGTTGACATCATTGACATCCCATCAGAAAAGAGAATGTATTTTTAATCCAATTTTTCAGAAAGAAAAATGAGTAAATACACTAGACAGTTTTTAATGTCTCTTTTAACCCTTAGATTCTTTCAATTATTTCTATTGATCTATTTTCAAGCTCACTCATTTTTTCCTTGGTCATGTCACGTCTACCAATGAGCGCATAGCAGACATACTTCAATTATTTTATAATGTTTTTGATATCTTGCATTTCTTTCTTTATTCGTTCTTAGATTTGCCCTCTCTCTGCTTATATTACCTCTACCTTCTTGCATATGGTCCACTTTTTCCATTAGGTCTGCTATAATATTAATTAGTTATTTTATTTTATTAAAGAATTTTTTAAAGAAACTTTATTTTCTGTCAACCTTATTTCCATTTTCCGCTTGAGAGTCTGTGGATGAACAACTTAAGACCCCTCAGTGGTTGTTCTTACCCATTGAGTGGCCAGAGCAGGGGAGCTGCAGACCAGTTCTCAGTGGCAGGCTGAGAGCTTCAGTCTTCAGTGGATAACTGCTGGGTAGGCACAGAGGACACCTGCAGGTGGTCAGACCAGCCTGTGACCTTGGGTTGAGGAGCAGTGAACTTAGGAGCTGGAGCAGTCCATTCACCCTGAAATTCCTTCTTAGTCACATAGCCTTCTCAGCAGTGATCTGCTCTTCCTTTTTTTTTTTTTTAAATAAGATTTATTTATTTATTTATTTGAGAGAGAGAGAGAGAGAGAGAGCACATGAGTGGGGGGAGGGATAGAGGGAGAAATCTTCAAGCTGACTCCCTGCTGAGCAGAGGCCCTCACAGGGGCTCAATCTCATGACCCATGAGATCATGACCTGAGCCAAAACCAAGAGTCTGACATTTGACCCACAGCCACCCAGGTGTCCTTTTGCTTTTCCTTTACAATCTCTTTTCAGGATTGTAAAAGGAGAAATTAGACATCACCCTTTATGGAGGTTCACGGATGGTGCTGTGTATGTGCAGAACTTCTTTGGCCAGTTGCCACCGCGTCAGACCCACTGAGTGAGCTCCCTTGTTACCCAGGAAGGCACTGTCACTGTGCAGAGGAGAGTCTGTGATACACCAAACGGTGGTCAGCAGGTTAACATAAGACATTTCTGTGAGAGGCTGATCATCAGCCCTGGGGTCAGTTATTACCAGAAGTTTCAGTTCCCAGAAGACTGCCTGGATCTGGTTCTAGGTTCCAGAAGGATGTGGCCAGTGATAGGATTGGCTCCAATGGCAGTACAGCCTTCTGGCCCATATTCTCAGGCCATAGGACACTGCCGTCAGCTGGGTTTTCAATGGCAACAGTGGCATGAACCATCAGCAGAAGTTTCTCTCAGGTTCTCTCCAGATGATACAGATGCCATCAGCTTTCCTTTTGTGGATGTACTGTTTCATTTGGAACTCAAAGTCAGTGCCACCTGAATGGGTTCCTGCTGTAAGGAACTTGAGGACATCCTCCCCCTTCATTTGCAGGACATCAAGGCTCCAGACACTATGAGTTTCCCTTTAAGTTACAATGGGAACCAGACAATGCTCTTTGGGCCTATCTGGACAGCAGAAAGGCTAATCATAATTATCTTAAATTCTCTGCATGATAATCCCTATGGCTGGGTCATATCTGAAGCTGGTTCTAACATTTGCTTTGTCATTTTGAAGATTAATTGATTGATTGGAGGGTGTGACTGGCAGGGGAAGGGCAGAGGAAGAGGGAGAAGGAGAGAATAAGACTCCTCGCTGAGCACAAAGCCCAACTCAGGATTCAAGGCTCCAGCTCAGTACCCTGAGATCACGACCTAAGCCAAAATCAAGAGTCAGATGCTTACCTGACGGAGCCACCCAGGTACACCTGTCATTTTAGACTGTGTTTTTTCTTGCCTTGTAGGCCTTGTAATTTTTTTGTTGAAAGGTGAAAATGATATGCATGAATAATTAAAACTGAGGTAAATAAGCCATTAGTGTGAGGCTTTATGTTAATTTTTGCTGTTGTTATAGATGCCAGAAGCTTCAAATTCCTCTAGGGTCTGTGTTTTATTTTCCCACTTGGCACTGGGCTTCCCTAAGAATACCACCTCAGAAAAAGCCTGTTCCTTGCAGAACTTACAGCTGTCATGCCCTGTTAGAATGGAACCCTGCTGGTGTGGTGGTGTGATCCCCATCAAGGGGGAATTCAAATTTAAATTTCAGCATTTTAGTTGGCCTTTGTCCTTGGACTGTGACCTCCACAAGTTTTTCTCTAGTGGTAGATCTTCTCCTACCTACCACCCTGGACTCCCTTCCATGGCTAAAGATATATGTATCTCTTTCCTTGAAGTCCTGACCCCTGTTAACTATGTTTGGTGTGGGGGGGGGGGAGTTCTGTTTTGTTTTTGCCTTTTGAGGTGAAACAGGAAGGCTGGAGGTGGGTGGAGGGGAGGGAATTCCCTTCTGCCGGCTGGGATAAGGCTCTGAAGAAGTCTTTTCCCTCTCTCTCTCTCCATTTCCCTCTCCTTCTCCTTTCCCTTCTTCTTCCTTTTCTTCTTCCTCTTCTTCTTCTTCTTTAAGGTTTATTTATTTATTTTGAGAGAGAGAAAAAGAGAGAGACAGAGAATGCAGAGTGGGGAGGGTCAGAAGGAGAGGGAGAGAGAGAATCTCAAGCAGGCTCCCTGCTGAGGGCAGAGCCTGACATGGGATTCAATCCCACCACCCTGAGGTCATGACCTGACTTGAAATCAAGAGTCTGACACTTAACCAAATGAGCCACCCAAGTTCCCCAGATCTTCACTTTCTTTTGAAGGCTCCTGTGTCATATAAAACTTATAGTAAACAAATTTATATGATTTTCTCTTGTTAACCTGACTTTTGTTATGAGATTCAGCCAAGAACCTAGAAGGGTAGAAGGAAAAAAGTATTTTTTCCCCCTGACGTTACAAACAAAGTTTTATTTTCGTCTTTTTTTTTTTTTCCCATGTTAGGTGGTCACTGACAGATATTTTAACAAATCAGCAATATTGTCCAAGTTTAAATAATCATTATTTTGGCATATTATAGGAAACATTTTCTCATTGGAATGGTTCTATGACAAGATGATATCTTGTGTCATATGCCAGGACAGTTGTAGATCAGAGATGGGATACTTTGATTAAGACTGTGGTTTTAATCAGTTAGTCCTGAGAAACAGCATCCTTCTATGACTCACCTTCAAGGTTTCTGGTTTCTTGAGTTGCTCTATAAGGACAGATTTAAAGAGAAATAAATTTAAATGGTGTTGTATTCTTAGTTGAAGTAAACAACACCCCGAAATTCTGTAGGACAATGAAGAAAGAAAATTTTGGAGCTTAGAACTTTTGGATACAGCTCATGAAGAATGAAAATGAATTGCGACTTCTCACTTTTTTCCAGTGAAAGTAAATTCTACAAAAATTCCCCAAATTATTTTCTCTGTCTGAGAATCCTCTAGACAGGTATGTGACTTGCCTAAGAGGAGAGTTTGTGGGGTATCTGTGAGTCAGTTCAGTCTCTCCCTCTCCCGGAGCTATTATGCATAGTCTCTTCTCTATAAAAGCCTTCAACACCTCATCCCTCTTCCTCATTCTTAACTGATGGTCTTTTTTCTTATCCATCTGCTAGCCTGCATCTGTAATCATATATCTTTTATTCCCCCCGTGGTTGAATATGATGGGTAGTGCTTTGCCTTAACGTCAACTCCTCCTCTGGTGTACTGACTCTCATCACCGCTCCCCTGCTTAAAGACGTCATGCCTGCAATTGTCCCCTCCCTCTTCCATCAACAACAACAAAAGGACAGTAAACTCCCCTTGATTTCACATCTTCAGATCCATTTTCCATTTCCCTGCTTCCCTTTGCCGTGTAACCTCTTAAATACAATTGCCTGTACACGTTCTCTATGCTTCCTGTTTTCCCACACTCCCTTGAATCTACTCCAAATCTGCTTCTGTCTCTTTCCATCCGCAAGAACTGTTTGTTCAAAGTCAGCAGTGACCTCCATGCAGCCAAATCCAAGTCAATTCTCAGTCCTCTTGTTGCCTTACCTAAAAGCACCTTTTGGCTTACACAAATGATTTTGGAGCTTTTGACACAAATGATTATCCTTTCCTCCTTGAAACACTTCCTTTACTCCTTGCCAAGGACTCTTCTTGGAGATAGATTGACATCTCTCTCATTGGCCACTCCTTACCAGGCAACTTCGTAAGATCTGGTTCTGTCTTGAAAATCTCTAAGTTGGTCTTTCCCAAATAATTTTTTTTTTCTGTCTCTATACATTCACTTTCTAGGTAATGCCATTTAGTTCCATGACTTTCATGCCATCTGGGAAACAATTTTAAAATTAATGTCTACCTACTCAACAATTCCATGTAGATATCTACAAGTAACTTACACATAGATTGGCTAAAACTAAACTCCTGATTGGATCTGTTCTTCCCTAAGCCTCCATTGTGTATGTATTTGGGTATTATTATTTCCCAGCTGCTAAATGCCCAAAAACAGAAAGGTGATTTTAAAACCACTTAAAATAGTTAAATTTTGTTTTTTAAAATATGGTATGATTGGGGTGCCTGGGTGGCTCAGTGGGTTAAGCCTCTGCCTTCAGCTCAGGTCATGATCTCAGGGTCCTGGGATCGAGCCCCACAACAGACTCGCTGCTCAGTAGGGAGCCTGCTTCCTCCTCTCTCTCTCTTTCTCTGTCTGCCTCTCTGCCTACTTGTGATCTCTGTCAAATAAATAAATAAAATCTTAAAAAAAATAAAATATGGTATGATATCATTTCTCCAGTGTGAATTATGCCTCTCTAATTAAAAATCTCTTGAGGCACCTGGGTGGCTCAGTGGGTTAAAGCCTCTGCCTTCAGCTCAGGTCATGATCCCAGGGTCCTGGGATTGAGCCCCACATTGGGCTCTCTGCTCAGCAGGGAGCCTGCTTCCCCTCCCTCTCTCTCTGCCTACTTGTGATCTCTCTCTCTCTCTCTCTTTCATATAAATAAATAAAATCTTAAAAAAAAAAACTCTCTTATTTTAAGGGGATGAAAACTAACATACTTATGGGGATTTTTTTTCTTTCTTTTTATCTTTTTAAACCAAGAAATACTGATTCTATTGCCATTTAAGAGACAGTTTGGGCTGTGTGCAGCAGGCGGTCTGAGAAGAGAGCTTTCTAGAGACCTGAACAATGTACTGTGACATGGGGAGTTGGGGGGTTTGTCTCCAGGAATGTGATATGGACTGGGGGCTCCAGCATCAGTCAGGACTTTGGTTCTAGAATTCAGTGTAGTGCAAGCAACTGGACCCAGTGGAGTTGACTGCAGCTTTGTAGTAACAACACTGAAGATGAATGATGCATTTAGAGCAGTAGGAAAAAACCAATTTCTGTAGACAAAGCCCTTAATGATGATGATGCTCTTAAAGATGTTAACTCTCCTCAAAGAATATAATCAAAATGAGGAAAAGTTCATGATGGTTCTAAGAACAAATCCCAAAACACTGATATAATACCTGCTTCAGCTACAACCCAGTGACCAAATCCTATGACCACTGTTCCAGTTGGTTCATCCACACTAGTGACTCTGGCTCGAGTCCAACTGCTGTCTCTGCTCGGATTCCCACTTCTGATCTGTACCCACTGCTCTAACATCACGGACAGGATATTCTGAACCTGCACCTCCTTGTGCAACTGAACAAGAGAAACCTGCATTGAAGCCAGTGCAGACTCCAGTGACCACCACTAGCCCAACAACAAACAAATGGTACATTAGGAAACTCTCAGTAAAAACCTTTTGAAGATGCAATAAGAGCATTTGCAACAGGTTAGCCTTGTGAATATAGGCCAATGAAATCATGCCAATGAGCTGATTTATACAACCCAGAGAGAGCTGTAAAGTACTTTTTTACTTTGTCAAATATTTTTAAAAAAATACTAATAGGCTTTAGTTTCAGGTGTACAGAGAAATTGAGCAGACATTGAGAGAGTTCCCTATATTTCTCCTCCCCCCATTCATGGTTTCCATCAACTTCTTGCATTGGTATGGTACATTTATTATAATTTATGAATCGACAGTCTTTATTATTAACTAAACTCTTTTGTTTACATTAGGGCTCCTTCTCCATGTTATACTGTTCTATAAGTTTTGACAAATGTATGAGGTCACATATTCAGTGTCACACAGATTAGTTTCCCTGCCTGAAAAATTCTCTGTTTTCTACCTATTCATCTCTCCTCCCTCTCCTTCCCTCTGGCAACCACTGATCTTTTCACTGTCTCTATAGATTTGCCTTTTCTAGAATGTCATACCGTTGGAATCATACAGCATGAAACCTTTTCAAACAGACATCTTTCACTTAATAATACGTTTTCATAGTTTTCTATGTCTTTTTGTGGGTTGAAAGCTCATTTCTTCCTAGTACTGAATAATATTCCATTTTCTGAGTGCAATGCCATTTATTTATCCACTCACCTACAAAAGGATCTCTGTTATTTTCAGTTTTTGGCAATTATGAATAAAGCTGTCATAAACATTCACTGTGCAAGTTTTTATGGGAACATAAATTTTCAACTCCATTGGGTAAATACCAAGAAGTACAATTGCTGTATCATATAATAAGAGCATGTTTAGTTTTATAAGAAACCACCAAACTGTCTTCCAAAGGGGCTGTACCATTTTGTATTCCTACCAACAATGAATGAGAGTCTCTTTTTCTCCACATCTTAACCAACATTGGTCTTATCTGTGTTTTGGACTTTTTGTGTTCTGATAGATGTGTGGTAGTATCTCATCATTATTTTAATTTATAATTCCCCAATGACATATGAGGTAGAACATCATTTCAAATGCTTATTTGCCATCTGTATATCTTTTTGGTGAGGTGTCAGTTCAGATCTTTAGCTCACTATTTTTTCCCAAAGATTTTATTTATTTATTTGACACAGAAAGAGAGAGAGAAAGAGTGAGTGCAAGCAGGGAGAGTGGCAGAAGGAGAAGGAAAGACAGGCTTCCCACTGAGCAGAGACCCTAACGTGGAGTTTATTCCCAGGACCCTGGGATCATGACCTGAACCAAAGGCAAACTCTTAACTGGCTGAGCTACCAGGTGTCTCTTTAGCCCACTTTTTAATTATTTGCTTTCCTATTGTTGAGTTTTAAGGGTCATATAAGGGGTGCCTGGGTGGCTCAGTCAGTTAAGTGTCTAACTCTTGATTTTGGATCAGGTCAAGGTCTCAGGGTCATGAGATCGAGCCCTGTGTCAGGCTCCATGTTCAGTGTGGAGTCTGCTTGAGATTCTGTCTCTCCCTCTGCCTCTGCCCCTCCCACCGCTCATGTGTACACACTCTCTCAAAATAAAATCTTCTTTAAAAAGGAGTTCTTTGCATGCATTGCATGTCTTTTATCATGTATATGTTTTGTAAATGTCTTCTCCCAGTTTGTGGCTTGTTTGCAACTATACAAGTATTTTTTGCTGGGAAGTGCTAGAAAGAGAAAGTCAGGTTATGGTTGACTTCCTCAGACAGTGAGAACTGGTTTCCTCCTGAGCCGTGGCTAAAGCTGCAACGACTGTAGGACTTGCCCTTGAACTTTTATGAAATCAACATTGGCTGACATGAGATATATCAGTCAGCAGAATCTTTCACCGCTTCCAGGATTGCTACCAACAGGTCAAGAAAATCTTCAAAGACTTCAGAAAATTAGCCAAATTAGGAATATTGATTCAGATGTTAAGTGGACAAGTTCCAGAAGCTGGTACTCAAGGAGAAGTGGTAGGGGAAGAGTCCTGCAGAAGCTGGAACCACTACTAGGGACTGCATGTTTGTGTCCCCCCAGGATTCATAGGCTGAAATCCTAACCTCCAGAATGATGGTATTAGGAGATGAGGACTTTGGGAGGTGATTAGATCATGAGAGTATACCCCTCATGAATTAGATTAGTGCCCTATAAAAGGACCCCCAGAGAACTTTCTTACCTTCTCTCTACTATGTGAAGATACAAGTCATCAGTCTGTTATCTGGAAGAGGGTTGTCACCAGAACCATGCTGGCATCCTAATCTTGGACTTTTCAGCCTTCAGAACTATGAGAAATAAATTTCTGTTGTTTCTACCCCATGCATTCTATGGTAATTTGTTATAGCAGCACTAGCTGACTAAGACAACCACATTCAAGTATAGTATCAGGAAAAAGACACTATCAAAAAGTTAAAGACATTAGGGTTTCCTGAGGGACTTGTGATACAAACATATTTTGCTTTCGAGAAGATTGAAAAGGACTTTTTTCCTGTCATGTTTTACATCCATGTATTACGTTAACTCTTCCCTTGGACCATGTGGGATGATTTAGGTTAATGTCTATAACTCGGTAAAAGGTAGTATATTGTTGTGGGTGGAAAGGGAGAGCTATAGGAAATAGGGCAGAGATGGACACAGCATATACCTATTTAAATTACATATCCATACAGCACATAGAATATTGTACAATCAAAAACCAGAATATTGTACAACCAAAAACCTCTTTATTTCTTTCAGAAAATAGTAGGAAACTTTTCATAGGCATTTATTCTTAGCTTACTAGATCCAGAAATTTAGGGTCATGACTATTTTACATTTTTCTGACTTAACATTGGTTTTAGAAATAACATTTGCTATCTAGAATCTCCAGTCTCTATTTTGTGGCCGCACTGGATAATGGCTTTGTGAAACCGAAAAATATTTTGGAGCAACTGTAAACAGAAATGTCACATTCTTGCTGACTATTGTTGTTACTTCAAATATGTATAACATTTGTGTAAGAAAACACATTCTTTCATGAGAAATACATGTGGAAAAAGGGATACCATCTTTTTAAGTGAAAATAACTACTAATTTAAAATTATTTCTTGATTATTGAATGTAAGACCCTTAGATGATTTAAGAAGCCGTACAATTATAGTTACTATATGTAAATACAGTTAGTTTCTTGTTCACGTTGTCTGCTTGAGGTAAAAATTGATAGTTGTCTAAGTTTCAAAATAGTCATTTTGATGTATCCTTTTGGGCAGTGTACACTTTTGAGGCCAATGAAAAAAATGGAACAGTTACTTTTCTTCAATCTTACCCTTTCCCCCTTTCTTCAGCAGAATTGTATTAAGTAGTAAGGTATAAGTTCAAACTGCTGTGTTTTTTTTTTTAAACCTGCAAAATGCTCATTGGGTTAAAAACCAATAGAAACATTTCAAAACCAGGTTTCTAATATTTGTAAAGGTTTTTTTTTTCTAATCAGATAGAGATATATGGTAACTAAGGTTATATTTAATATTATAATATAAAAAGAGGAGGACAGAACTATATCCAGCATCTTTTATTGGATCAAGAAAATGGGAGCAATCCCATTTCCCAAAGAAAATGGGAGCAAAATTGTAAAACTTGGAGCATTGAGAGATGCGCCTGGGAACATATCTTAAAAATATAAAATCAAGATTTTCATGGCATATTAAAAATAAAATCTTAATAGCAAAAAATAATAATTTGAATGTCTTTTGTTTAACATAAATATGATATACAATTATCTACCTAGAATCTCTTGTATGTTGTAAGAGCACTCAAATCTAGTACTCTCCGAATAAAATTATTGGTCTCTCTCCCAAACCTAATTATCTCCAAGATTTTCCATATCAGTAAGTTGTAGCACTAGGCGTCTTTACTCTAACCTATAAATGTACCTAATTAATCCTTTTTCACAAGTGTGTAATAAACAAAATCTCTAGACTTGTTATTGTTTGAATTTTATTTGTGGTATTTCTGACATGCCAAAGATGCTGGATTTTATGCCATTAAATCTGTCCGTACATTCCCTTATAATTTATGATATTAGTGTCATATTAGAAAAGCTGTCCCTAACCAGGAGATATTATCTGTATTATTTTAGAATTCAATTTTAAGCTCTGATGTATCTGATCTATTCCATGGAAACTTTTTGACTTGGTCGACAGTTCAAACCCCTATCTGAGGTCTTCTAGAATTTAAGGCTGAATTACCCCGAGTAGTTATTATAGAGTGGGGATGAGGTGATGGCTGAGGTAATGGCGATGGTAGTAGAGCGGTGGCCATGTTGTTTTGATGAAGGAGATGATGGTGGTGATGGTGGTGTTTGTTGTAGAGGGGATGGAGGTAGAGATAGATATTAGTAGCGTTGGTGGCCTTTTTCCGCAGGTCACAGAAATAATCTGTTTGATTGCTAGGCTTCCTGATCTTCTAGTACATCAGAAATGTGCCTAATATAATCAGACACAATATAATTACATTCTACTGTACTATTGGGTGAATTGTATCCTCCCCAGACTCCTAGATTAAATTCCTAACTCCCCTTAACTCAGAATGCAACTATATTTGGAGCGATGGTCTTTACAAAGGTAATTAAGGTTAAATGAGGTCATTAGAGTGGGCTCTGATCCAGTAAGAAGAGGAAATTAAGACACATATATACACAGAGAGAAGACGTGTAAAGACACACAAAAAAAGAGGGTCATCTATAAGAAAAAGAGAAAAGTCTCGGAAGAAACCAACCCCATGATACCCTGATCACAAACTTCTAGCCTCTAGAATTAGGAGAATATAAATTTCTGTTGTGCATGCCACCCAGTCTATGTGATTGTTATGGCAGTTCTAGCAAACTAAGAGGTACTATATAAGATAAACAAACAAACAAAAAAAATAGTTTGGTTGATTTTATCTATTGTTTCCTCAATTATTTTTTTCTCAGGAGCTCCTAGTGCTATGAACATCTCCCTCATTGTGATGTAATTCTAATATCTAAATATATACATTTTTTTAACAATGTGGTCTTAAATTTAAGCAAACTATGTTATTTGAAGAACAAAATCTGGTCCAAAGTTGAAGGAAAACTGACTGCACTGGACCCTACATATGGGAGATTATATGCTAATATGGTTTACCATAGAGTCCATTTTATTAGCAATTTAAGGGATTTTCAAAGACAATGTTGACTACATGTGATTTTTCACATCTTAAGTTGACTCCAGAACCAAGCTCACACCAAAAACTCGACTATAAATTATAAAAAAGAAATCTTAGCTTCAGCCAGACATAAAAAGGATTCATACTTACAGGATATGTTAGGATATAAAAATTCAAATTTCAAAAGAATCAATGTTTGCATAAAATATTGAGTTTATCTGAAATATTTTAAAAAATGATGATCTTCACAAGATAATTTCAACGTACCTGGAGCTTGGGTGGGTCAGTAGGTTATGCATCTGCCTTTGGCTTAGTTCACGATCCTAGGTTCCTGGAATCGAGTCCCGAGTCAGGCTCCCTGCTCAGCAGAGAGTCTGCTTCTCCTTCACCCTCTCCCTCCACTCCTCCTCCCTGCTCATGCTCTCTTTCACTCTCACTCTCTTTCTCTCTCAAATAAATATATAAAATCTTAATAATATATAAAGTATTAATATATAATCTTAATCTTAATATATAAAATCTTAAAAAAAATTTCAACTTACCAACACAACTTGGGGAATAAAGCAATTAGCAAATGCCATTTATCTTTAGTATAATTGCTACGTTTCTATAGCATTTAAGTCAAAAAGGAAACACCATTTGACTATAGTATCTCCACCTACAAGGATGTAGCTACAAAATCAGTTTCTTTTTTTTTTTTTTTAAAGATTTTATTTATTTATTTGACAGACAGAGATCACAAGTAGGCAGAGAGGCAGGCAGAGAGAGGGGGGAAGCAGGATCCCTGCTGAGCAGAGAGCCCAATTCGGGGCTCGATCCCAGGACCCTGAGATCATGACCTGAGCCGAAGGCAGAGGTTTTAACCCACTGAGCCACCCAGGCGCCCCACAAAATCAGTTTCTATAGCACATGTGGAATAACTCCATAACCGTAAGAGGAATGCTGCATTCCCTAAGCCCAGGGTCTCCATTCCTTTCTACTGGATCTGGATTCCCCTGCAAGGCATCTGGAGTTATAGCACTTCTAGCCACTTAATCTAGCCAATCTGTAGAGACTTGTTTTGGCTAGCTCTGTATAAGCACTTTATTTTTCTCAAGAAAATAAACTCTTGGGGAGCCTGGGTGGCTCAGTCAGCTAAGCATCTGACTTTGGCTCAGGTCACAATCTCAGGGTCCTGGGATGGAGCTCCATATCTGGCTCCCAGCGAGAGCTTTCTTCTCCCTCTCCTTGTGCCTCTCCCCTACTCATGTGTGCACATAAATGGGTGCGCACACACTCTCTCTTTCTCTCTCTCATAAATAAAATCTTTTAAAAAATGAACTCATTTCAAAACCGTGTTTTGTGTGAGCAGAGAATTGTGCTAGAGTCTTATAAGCAGTAAAATGCTTCTCAATGCCAGAAAATATACTCTGGACATTTTAAAAGGATGTATTCTATTTTTAAAAAATCAACCTCAATCATTTGAGTGGAAGTAGAGATGGCAGGGTTTTGTGTTTTTTGTTTTTACGTCAGTGACTTAATATATTCTTCTGAAAAGCTTCCCCTCACTAAAAATAAATAAATAAAGGGAATTATATTTAAATATTGTTAGCTAGTTATTTTTGATTATTCTTAGGCCACCCATTAAGTACTTCAAATTAAAGTTCATAACCATGATTACTTTCTACCCTCTTCTCTTCATTGCTCTGTCCTGTGCCCACACTCTTGAATAGAATTTTCCAAATCAAGTTGGCCTATGTGCTTTCATAAAATCAGGTTAACAGAAATGTCTGAGAGAAAATATGGCTGGGGACAAGCATAAACCATCATATTTATCATATACTATTTATTTTTTTAAGATTTTATTTATTTATTTGATAGAGAGAGATCCCAAGTAGGCAGAGAGGAAGGTAGAGAGAGGGGGAAGCAGGTTCCCTGCTCAGCAGAGAGCCCGATGTGGGGCTTGATCCCAGGAGTCTGGGATCATGACCTGAGCAGAAGGCAGAGACTTAACCCTCTGAGCCACCTAGGTGCCCCTCATTCTTAATTTCTTTTCTTTTTTTTTTTTTAAGATTTTATTTATTTATTTATTTGACTGACAGAGATCACAAGGAGGCAGAGACGCAGGCAGAGAGGGAGGAGGAAGCAGGCTCCCCGCTGAGCAGAGAACCCCATGCGGGGCTCGATCCCAGGACCCTGGGATCATGACCTGAGCCGAAGGCAGAGGCTTTAACCCACTGAGCCACCCAGGCGCCCCTCATTCTTAATTTCTTATAACAAAACTATTTGTAATCTCTGTAGACTTTGCTTGTTTTTCTAATTGCAGTATCAGTCCTATGAATCAGTATTTGTATATTTGAAGCAAACTTGTATTGGTTGAATCCTATTAGAATAAATGCTAAGGCACCCTTCAAATATTTTTTCCAACAAGAAACCCATTTCATTAAATATCCTTAAAAAAAAAAAGTTTATGTATGTACCTTAGAACATTGGTTCTTAAAGAGATACAGGATTGGCCACTGAAGTGGGAAATCAGAATCTTGTCATCCCTGAAGAAAGAGGCAGAGAACATTCCCAGAAGGTAGTTATGCAAGTGTCAGATGTGTCAGAGAATTCAGAAAATTTAGGAGTGAAAAATGCCATTTGATTTCAACAAAAAAGTTGGTAACTTCAGTGGAAGTAGTTTTAGGCAGGTTTGTAGGGAGCCTTTGAAACTCAGACAGCTGGGGGTTGGAGGTACATAGGATGTTAGAAAGCAGAAAAGTCTAGTGGAACCCTCTCAAGAAGTTTGGTGGGGGAAAGAGAGAGGAGGCAGTAGCTGAACAGAGATGTGGTGGGAGAACAAAGACTACAAAGTTACTAATGTGGGAGACATTCAAGAGCTTGCTGGAGTACAGAAAAGGATAAAGAAGAGAGCAAAAGAGTAAAGATGCAGATGGGGAAAGGATGACCAATATACCAGAAAAACCCCCTGGGTGGAAGGAGCAGAGGGGGTCAGATGGGGTTCTTTTTTTTTTTTTTTTTTTTTTTTAAAGATTTTATTTATTTATTTGTCAGGGAGAGAGAGAGAGAGCGAGAGCAAGAGCAAGCTTGAGCAAGAGGAAGGATAGAGAGAGAAGCAGGCTCAGAGATGAGCAAAGAGCCCGATGTGGGACTCAATCTCAGGACCCTGGGATCATGACCTGAGCTGAAGGCAAACGCTTAACTGACGGAGCCACTCAGGCATCCTGCGATTCACGTTTATAAGAAAAGAAACTCTGCATCATTTTGACAGAAAGAGGAAGGATTAATGGGCAACAAAGTTAAAATTGGAGTAGATCTCTAGGATCTATATTAAGACTGTACATTTCTAGGGGCGCCTGGGTGGCTCAGTTGGTTAAGCGTCTGCCTTAGGCTCAGGTCATTATTCCAGGGTCCTGGGATCGAGCCCTGCATCGGGCTCCCAGCTCACTGGGAAGCCTGCTTCTCCCTCTCCCACTCCACTTGCTTGTGTTCCCTCTCTTGCTGTCTCTCTCTCTCTCTGTCAAATAAATAAATAAAATCTTTTTATTTTTCTATATATGTAAATATATAGAAAATATATATAAATATATATGTAAATATAAATATATATTTTTATTTATTTCTGTACACGGCTATTTGTTGTTTCTGAAATACCCAGTTGCCACCGTCCATGTAACCTATCTCCCAGCCATACTTCCATACATTACTCAAATACCATTTCTGGAGAGCCTTCCTTGGCATGTGTTGTCTGCTTTAGAAATTTTCCCCGTGCTCCCAGATGCTCCCTGTGCATTGCTCTGTGCCTATTTTGTCCAATAACAGGCATTTACTTGTCAGTCTCTTCCTTTAGATTGTAAGCACTTTGGCGGTAGAAGCTTATCTTAGTTCCCTTTGTTTCTCACAGCCTCTTCCACACCTTTGTATTTGTCAAACCAGTAGTCACTTCTGCTTTTTGAAATCAATTTTCAGATGCATACGACCCATGGACACTGTTGTGTGGCAGGACATAAGAGATAGCAGGTGATCTCCTTGTCCTCTCTTGCTGTGAATTTCTGCCCTTGGCTTGCTTGGGTCAGTAACCCTTCTAATCATCTCTGCCCTGTAGCTATTGTTTTCCCTGAACTTGACTTTACTCTGTCCAGGTTTTGTGAATGTGGCTTCACCTATCCCTTTTCTTCATTCCAAAAGTTGCCTTAAGCAACAGATTTTTTTTTTTCTCATTAGGACTTAATGGAGAAATGCAGAAATGTGTAGAACAGGAAAAAACACAAAGTGGGATAATAAAACCCAGGATAAAAACCTGTTTAAAGTCTCATTGCCAATCAATTCCTATAATAGGAAATTCTCACTGGATATCTTTCTCATAATGACACAATGTGCCACACTTTGCAGGGACTGCCCTCATCTTCTCTGTCCCTTCTCTCCAGGCCATGAAGCTTACTCCTCCCACCAAGGACAGTGGTAGGTAGAGTAATGGTTCTCCAATATGTCTATGTTCTAATCCTCAGAATCTATGAATATGTTACGTTATGTGGCAAAGGGAAACTGAGGCTGCAAATCAGGTGACCTTAAAATAAGGGGAGTATCTCAGATTATCTGTGAACATCAAATGGGATCACAAGGATCTTTGAAAGTGAAGAAATGGTAACAACGTCTGTGTCAGAGTGATGCAATGTAATGAGAGACTTCTCTGGTTACTGCTGGCTTTGAAGATGGAAGGGGCCACAAGGAATCCTGGTGGCCTCTAGAAACTAGAAAAGGCAAGAAATTGTATTTTTCTCCTGTAGTCTCCAGAAAGGGGCTCAGTGCTCCTAACATCTTGACTTTAATCCCCTGAGATGGTGTTTCCAATTTACAGAACTGTAAGATAATAACTTTGTGTTGTTTAAACCATTAAGTATGTCATAATTCATTACGGTAGCAAATAGAACACTAATCCAAAAACCAAGACAACAAATCCAAACTCGCGTTGATGTGAAAGACCTGAAATCTTTTCACTCAAAATACGCTCCAGTCTGAGCTCTGGGACCTTCTTTTGCCAAATTAAAAAGAACATTACCCAACTTTCCTTTACAAAATAACAACCTATTCTTATGAGGAATGGAAAAGAGTCCTTTTGTGCCCAAGTTCTCTTACCATATTTATGATAACATTTTTCATTTCTGTCACAAATACCCTGTCCAACGAATGAGTCTAGAAATAATAACTTTTTTCCAGGAAGATGTTAAAATATGTTTTTGTATACAACACTGTGCGTTTTAATTAGGAATATATAAATGATATACCTATCATCCAGGAAGGGAGTAAAGTTTGATGCATAAGAATTTTTTTAAAGTGTGGATCCCCCAGACTCTTCCAGTTTGACTCTAACAACTCAGCATTAAATGCCTATATGTTCAAAGGGCAGAGCATTTCATTTAATGAAATTAAACATCACATGACTAAACCCTTTCTAGTAT
The DNA here is from genome assembly GCF_020171115.1 of Neogale vison. Classification (NCBI taxonomy): domain Eukaryota; kingdom Metazoa; phylum Chordata; class Mammalia; order Carnivora; family Mustelidae; genus Neogale; species Neogale vison. The sequence continues at coordinate 27,618,041 of NC_058096.1, forward strand.
TCAAATAGAAATTTCTACACTGGATGTGAGTAAAGTTCTAAGGCAATCCTTCTCAGATTTTAACGTGCAAACAAATCATACAGGGATCTTATTAAAATGCAGACTCTAACTCAGTAGGTTTGGGTGGGACTGATTCTAAGATTATAACTTGCTAACACACTTTTATATGATGACGATGATGAACTTGATCCCAGGATTACATTTCAAGCAGCAAAGTCATAGGGGACCTTAAGAGTCATAATAGACTCTAATGATTGAACTCTATGCTCTTATAAATTAAACATAACAAAAGTACATACTCAGTCAATCTCGGTTTATGTAGCAAAGAAAAAATTCTTTAAAATTATTATTTGGAATTGAAAATCATTTTATGACAAGACCTTAAGATTTTGAATTTTATTTGCCATTGCCGATGGCATTGTTAAGCAATTCTATCTCAATGACTCCATAATCATGACAAAGTTTGTGTCCTTTCCAAGTGTGTACATCAAGCATGTGTTTCCAGTTCGGCTTCCACTATCTTATTGTAAGGACTTGTTGATCCATGTATCAGGAATAGATAGGATCAAGAGGTCGGATGCCATTAGCTAGCTCCCTTTCCTACTGCTGTCATCGCCTGTGAGGTTCTGAGTCTTCAGTAGAAGCCTTGCATTTGGCAGGGTTCCACTTCCAACATGTTGCTGGAAAAACAGTGCAACAAATCTGTTCCTATTATCTAGATGTAAAGCACGTCCAAGTCCCCTTGACAATGCCTACAAGGACCGCCTCCCTCCATGCTCTGGCTCTTGCCTCACCTTCCTGTCTTACCTTGTAGCAGTCTCTCTCCTTTGTTTCATCTCCAGGTGTGCTGCTATGCTTTTCAGTTCTTCCAACGGTCCATTCTCCTTCCCACCACAGGCCTGTGTTTGTGTTCTTCTCTTTCTGTTAATACAACTCTCCCACACTCTTCACTTTAATTCTTAATCATTTTCCCAATCTCAGCTCCAAAGTCCCATTCTCATGAAAGCCTTCTTCAACTCCTCGGACTCAATCATACATCCTTGCCATGCAAGTTCAGAGCTTCTTTCTTTTTTTCTTTTTTTAAAGATCTTATTTATTTATTTTTATTTTTTAAAAAGATTTTTGTATTATTATTTATTTATTTGACAGACAGATCACAAGTAGGCAGAGGCAGGCAGAGAGAGAGAGAGAGGGGGAAGCAGGCTCCCTGCTAAGCAGAGCCCAACATGGGGCTGGATCCCAAGACCCTGGGATCATGACCTGAGCCAAGGCAGAGGCTTTAACCCACTGAGCCACCCAGGTGTCCCGAGATCTTATTTATTTTTTTGATGGAGGGAGTAAAAGAGAGCAGGAGAGTGAGGTGAGGGGCAAAGGGAGAAGGAGACTCCCCACTGAGCAACGAGTCTGATGCAGGGCTCGATCCCAGGACTCTGGGATCATGACTAGAGCTGAATGCAGACCCTTAACTGACTGAGCCACCCAGGCGCCCCTCAGAGATGCTTTAAATGCACTTATCACAGGGCATAATTGTATACTTGGTTGATCGTCTGATCGCACTTTTTCTCCCTAGATGACCATATGTTTCATGAGGACAGGTTTATGTCTATTCCCCCCTCCACTGAGCCCATATTGCCTAGCATAGGAAAAAGCATTTGATAAATATTGATGAAGGAACAAAGGCAAAAGTGCTTTCTTAATGGGCCCAGAGAGCTAGCATTAAAACCAGGGACATTTTCCCCAAAACTAAAATGGCTGGCTTGGACATTAAATTCTAGAACAATGCTTTCTTCAATTTATTGGTAACTGATCATATGTGAAGCTGATCCATTCCTACCCATCTGATATGTTTATTCATTTTTCATTTGTCACTATGTACTATGCCAGTTGTTGGAAATTTGGATACAGACCTAGCTGGGCTCCTTTCCTTGGGCAGCTAAGTCCAGTACACACCCCTGTTGACCATTCCAGTGACTTGAGAGAGGTTTAGGCACAGTTTTCATTTGTGTCTGAACTATGATTACTATGGGGACTATGCAGCCAGGGCAGGGTTAGAATATGACTCATGTCATTTCCAGAACAAACATCTGTGCAGACTGCCTTCTCCATATTTTAAACAATAGGATGGATAAATAGTATTCCATTTTGGTGAAACATGACGTAGACTTCGCCACCTCTTCCTCTCAACTCAGCGTTGTTTGCAAATTCAACCATGATCAGAATCTGTGTTATATAAATGCTTAAAAACTAATACCTACACACTTCATAATGCCAGAGCTCTAACATTTCCATTGTAGTTGGATCTGAACACAAAGCAGACATTTTGATGTTTCCCCTAAACGCACAAAACAGATTTTACTTATACAATTTTTTTTAAATTTTAAAAGGAATGGAAATATAAACATTAAACAAAACTGAAGACTTCTATTTTAGTTTTAAAGAAACTCTTTTTCAGTGTATGGTCAAGAGGCACTTCATGAAAACTTCAGAATTTCACCAAAATGAACAGCTTCTCATCAGAAGAAAATTGATACCTACTTTGAAGATTCATTCATAAAACAAATACTTATTGAGTTCCTCTTTTATACTATGCATCCTTGCCCATTCTCCCAGGAACAAACATTCTTATACTCATGAAGTTGTTTTTTAGGAAGGGAAACTAACAAGGTAATGAATGCTAGTGATAAATATTATTATGACAGCGTGAGGGTGTATTGAAATAGTTACAGGCAAGGCTGTTCTAGAAAGGAGACACTTGGGCTGGAATCCAAACGTTGAGAGGAATGCCTTGCAAAGAGCTGGAGGAAGAGCAGAGGGCACAAGGAATGCTGAAGACTGAAGGCAGAAACCGTGTGGGCATTATCAGAGAGACAGAAAGACAGCCAGATAGCCTGAAGCTACAGAGGGAGGTTGTGGCCAGATCAAAGAGGTTGGAATTTTAAGTGCAATTGAAAAATCACAGGTGAGTTTTGATCAGCAGTGACGTAATGTTTAAAAAATTATTCTGGGGTGCCTGGGTGGCTCAGTGGGTTAAGCCGCTGCCTTCGGTTCAGGTCATGATCTCAGGGTCCTAGGATCGAGTCCCACATCGATCCCTCAGCAGGGAGCCTGCTTCCCTCTCTCTCTCTCTCTCTCTCTGCCTGCCTCTCTGCTACTTCTGACCTCTCTCTCTGTCAAATAAATAAATAAATAAATAATCTTAAAAAAAAATAAAAAATTATTCTAGTGCTACATTGAAAATAGGTTAAAATTGAGTGAGAGAAGATGGAGAGAAATCAATGAGAATATTGCATTAGGAAGAGGGGCTAGTAGCTTGAATCCGGGCATGAGCCTGGGATTGGGCTGGAGTTCTTGGAACAAAACCCAACTCTACACATGAATATTGCAAATGAGTCAGAATTCTGACACATGAAATTATTCTGTTGGGTAACTGCCATTCTCCACAGGCCATTTTATGAAATCATGTTATGGTTTTGGCTAGAGATTTTTAAGTTTGGAATGTATTTTCTAAATCCAAGTACTTACCGAACTGTATTTAGAAAACAGAATGGTTTTCTAGTTCTTATTTCACCCTATTATCCAAATAATTGTTCGAAGTACAAGTGGATAAGTCCGTCTATTTTTCTCACATTAGAGCAGCTAATGCTTCAGTTTTACAAGAATCACCTGTATAATATGGTTAGCCCGTTCATGCTAGGCTTTGCTTAGAGACGATTGTACTTTAATGGCCGAAGATACTAAGGTTGTTAATCACCAGAGTATAACACACCCATACTCTGTCAACATCTTCTTAAATTAAGAATTTATGTAATAGATGAAATTTTACACTGCCGTTATAGATGAGATAGAATTTATAAGACTATTAAAGAAAATCACAGGTTAACTTTGGTTATCATAAATGATGTTTAAGGAATAGTAATTTCCAAATCATATTTTCCACTGAAGTATAATTCTTCACGAAGTAACTATTTTCACAGGTAATGAGTTGCATCCATATTCAGATCCATAACCAGGCAGTTTCAAATGGTATGATCTATCCATTTTCAAAAACGCCTATGTCAAAATTTCTCCTCTTTTTAAATGACAAGCTCTACATTCTTGAGAAGATACTCTGTTTATCTATTGTTATTTTGGATCTCTGAAATTGTAACACACAGAAAACTGTAGCTCATAGACACAGAATGTTTTAATTAATAATATTGAACAAATAATATTTCTGGTTTGCATTTTTCACATTTGAACCTGAATGAAAACGGAAGCTAATATTTTACAGAATAAGCTATTTCTCCCAATTATTTTCTGAATTTTATTATGCATAAGAAAACAGAGTTTTCAAGGAAGGCTGGTCAGTGGGTGGAAAAATAAAGGCTGTTCTTTTTCTGTTGCTCTTATGACTAAAAATATGCTTACATGTGTATCTCCATCACCATTATTTTTTGGAGGAGTTACTGTCTTTTCTACATTAAAAGGCAACACATGCAATTATAATTTTAATTAAAAATAGTTAATAGTAGTATAAAAGAGTTCAAGAACAACAAGAGTTACAGTATTCATATGAATAAAGTAGGGTTAATTTACGTTGCCTTGTGTTTCAATATAAGAACAGAATTCAGGGCTTTAGAATATTACCCTAGTTTCCTCATCTTGAACACTCTCAATTAATTTTGTTTGTGATTTGTAGCAATTAGAAACCTAAAATCACAGATTTTGTAGTAATCATAGTATGAAATGAAAATTTTACTCTGGGAAAGAGCTCCCAAGTTTTTTAGAGAATTAAATGGTGAGATTTGTGCTGAATTAGGTATCTAAGCAACAGAACTATAGCCAAAATGCTTGGAAAAAAAAAACAAAATTCCATTTTCAAAGAACACTAACTACTAATATTATGAAAAACAAATTCTAAACCTTGGTTTTGGGGCAAACTGTATTTTGATATAATTTCAAACTTAGTGAGAAGTTGCAAGAATCATATGAATAATTCCTATATATTATTGACCCAGATCGATCAACTATTTATATTTTGTCCCATTTATTTTATCATTCTCTCTATCATTTAGCTAGCTAGCTGTGTAGTTATCATCAGTCAATTTTTCTGAACCATTTGAGTACAAGTTGCAGAAATCTTGCTCCTTGACTCCTGAATACCAGAGTGTATTTCATAAGAAGAAACATATACAATTATTAAAATCAGAAAAATCAAGCTAGCTCCTGTGTTGCTTGGCATGTCTCCATCCTTCTCTGAGTGCCTCCATACTTTCTGTCCCATGATCTTCCATGTCCAACTCATCTTCTCCTGTACCAGCTGTGGATTCCATCATATCTTTATGGAATGTCATATTTTTTTACAACCAAGATTTTGGCTGTAGGTGGTCACTGTATATTTCAAAGGTAGTTGACATGAGATGTCATGGGCAAATTAATCAATTAAATTAAGTCATCATGTATTGATTACCAACTATGTAGAAGAACTGTAGGATATTCAAATAAGAAGGAAGTGAGGAATTCAACAGGGTTTATGCTCTATGATTGAATTTAAAGTCAGTTGGAAACATTACCTGTTTTCATATTTGGAAGAGTTGTCTCCTTGTTGTTATTGTCTTCTCCAAATTTGACCTGCAAGTTAATCAAACATTATTAGAAAGCTAACAGGTGGCTTAAAGATCCAAACCTTTTACAAACAAAACTATAGCAATGAGAAGAAATATAAAACATGTGATTAATTAGTAAGGTGGAAGAAGAGGGTAGAATGTTCAAAAGATGGAAAATATCTGGGGAAAACCAGAATTCTAATACACTGTCTGACAGTGTAAACGGTTATTTTGTTAAAGAGAAGTTGGGAAATCTATCAAGAAAAAATGCCTATGTCTTTTGCAAACAAGTCTAAAATAGGGATATATCAGTTCATGAGCACAAAGAGATAAGTACAAGTCTATTAATTAATTGCAGCAGTGTTGGTCAGGGTTGGTCAAATACTAGAAACTCAAATGTGCATCATCAGCGGGTAGATTAAATAAAGTTGTGTTATGGTTCTGTTATAGATTACCATACAAGGTAAGAGAGTAAGTTAGATGTCAATGAGCAGCTGTGGGAAGATGTTTAGGACAAGTTAAACTAAAAAAGAAAAAAGCATGTTGCAGAATGTTCTTTTTTATTTCTATGAAGTAAAACTCCATATGTGAAAATGTTAATGCTGAGAAAAAGGTCTGGAAAAATAACTTAATGATTAATTCAGAAAAAGGATGTGAATTTAGGGAAATTGGAGATTGAATTTGATTGTTTCTAGCTCTTTAATATACAAAATTTTTTTGACAAGAAAATATGATGTATTACTTAAACAAAATGTTCCTAAGTTATTGGACAATTTGACTTCTAAACCCATAATCTTAACACTGAATAATCAGAATAATCAGAATAATCAGAATCTTCGGCCTTTCCCCTTTTAGTTATCGATGGTTGCATAACGAATTCCTCCACAACTAAGTGGCTTAAAGGCCTGAAACAAACATTTCTTGTCTCACAGTTTCTGTGGATCAGAACGTTGGGCATAGCTCAACGGGGTACCTTAGGATCAAGGCTTCTCACGACTGGGCTTGCAGTCTCCTGGGAAGTTTCAACTAGGGGGAAATCTTCTAAGCCCCCTCTTGACATGACTCTTTCCCAGGGCTATCCTGAGAGCGAGTGATCCAAGAGATAGTATGTTAGAACAAACAGAATAGAAGCCACTGTCTTTTTTTTTTTTTCAGTTTCTTTTCAGTGTTCTAGAATTCATTGTTTACGCACCACACCCAGTGCTCCAAGTAATACGTGCGGTCCATAATACCCACCACCAGGCTCACCCAACCTCCCACCCCCGCTTTGCTCCAAAACCCTCAGTTTATTTCTCAGAGTCCACAGTCTCTTATGGTTCGTCTCCCCCTCCAATTTCCCCCAACTCCCTTCTCCTCTCCATCTCCCCATGTCCTCTGTGTTAGAAGCCACTGTCTTAAAACGTAGCTCTCTTTAGAATTCTCTTTGTTCAAATCATTGTCCCACCTGACATTATTTGGGGCATCTGAGGATGGGTGTTTTCAGTAATAAGAGGATTGAACAGAATTCAGCATGGAGTGCTAGATTGCAAGTTAGGGCATCTTAGTATATAGGCTCTGTTTTCTGAATGTAAATCTATCTTTCACTGTTGTTTCTGAAAATAGATATTGTAAAAATGTTGACTCTGGATAGAACTATGGGCATTTCATAGGTTTTTATTTTGGGGTGAGTTTTGTTACAGTTTATCAAAGATATTTTCCTGAAGTCTACATAGACTTCAGGACTACTTTGGGACCTACAAACACGTGGGACACCCAGCAGCTTCAAATTCTTGTTATCCAAAAGGCTAATAAGAGTTTTTAAGTTAAATATGATACCTAATTCAGCAGAAAGACTGTGTCTGTCCCTTGTAAACTCTGATAAATTCTGTATCTCATATTTAAAAAGTAGAGAAAAAATAATGTAAAAATATAGGGGGATTGTGGCTACACGATTGAAAATCACCTTGAAATAAACATTCTCATGGTACAATGATGTGGTATTGGAATAAACCAAAATGTGTATAAATTAGGGAAAAAAAACCCTTAATTTTGGGAGTGATACCCATCAGATTGACTACATACTAGTCATTAGAAGCAAGTCATTAAGTCCAGCCTTTAATCCAGGGGAGAGGATTACATACAGGTGAGTAAAGGGCAGGAAGCAGGGTTCACATGTGGTCATCTTACAGGCTTCCTACTGCATCCACCCCTTTGTAAAAATTTCCCTACTCAGAAACAAAAGCCTTCTAAAAGTTTGTATAATTTTTGGAGTTTTGGGGAGAAAAGCCCCCTTCTTTTTATTTTTAACACTTCTAACGTATTAAAAATAAAGCTATCTAAAAAAAGTTAATAAAATTGTAATTTACCTTTCTTGTTCACACTATACAATCTGATCCCTTCAGGATGCAAATATATATTTTTTTCTATTTAACAAGCTAATTTCAGAATTTACAAGAAACTATTAGTAGGCTACTATACATGGTACGGTCTAGTAATAGGATTCAAACTGAAAGTTATGAGATACACACTTTCTTTGAATCCTGTAAGATTTCATGTTCCTCCTCTTGGAAAATACATAAAAGTCAATGCTTGAGGCGTTTAATGGATGTGCAGTTTCAGCCAAATGATCCTCCTGGTAAACTTTCTTGTGACAAGCTCAGTGTTATTCAATATAGAATGGGTTAAGTGATGTGGAATTCTGAACCTTTTTCTATTTTACAAAATACTTTAGACAGCCTTATTTTAAACTTAGGCTAAAATTCTGCAAAACAGCACATAAAATTCTGCAGAACAGATAGAACAGAATATATATATTTATATTTATAATACAAATATTTTAAAAATCTTTAAAATTAAGCCCCAGGAAAAATGCCCTGAGCCTTACTGATGGCTATTCACAACAATGAAGCTTATTAATATGCATATGCATTTACTATCATAAGGAAGCTTATTCCGTATTCCTGATGTTTCTTTTCTGTGGAGGGAGCAGTATCAATGTGATGCTTGAGTTTTTTCTTTTCTTTCTCTTGCTTTAATCTTAGTTGGGTTCTGGAACCACCAGCCTGAGCTGTAGGAAGGACATATTTGCTCTGTTCCTCCATGCTATTCGCTCTTCTAGGGGAAAGCCGTCACCGGAAGAGATCCTGGACAGTCCTGTGTTATCTGCTACTGGATAGGTTAAGTAAATTTGAGGTCAGTGTGATATCAGCGTTTCAGATGACCAAGCTCATCTGCCTTCAGATAAATCAGAGGGTCCAAAATAAGCTTTAACGTCAATAAAAGTGATATTTTGCTTAGCATTTATCGTCTCTTTAGATTTCTTCTTCCACTGGTTCAGCACTCATGTGGAAAACAAATGCATTATGTTGCTAGCTCCTTGTTATGGGTTGAATTGTGTCTTCCAAAAAGACATGTTGAAGTCAGAGGCACCTGGATGGCTCAGTGGGTTAAGCCTCTGCTTTTGGCTCAGGTCATGATCCCAGGGTCCTGGGATCGAGCCCCACATTGGGCTCTCTGCTCTGCAGGGAGCTGCTCCCCACCCCACCCACCCCCCACCTCTCTGCCTACTTGTGATCTCTGCCTGTCAAATAAATAAATAAAATCTTAAAAAAAAAAAGACATGTTGAAGTCTAACTCCCAATCCCTCAGAATGTGACCATATTCAGCTGGTCGGTCATTGCAGATTTACTTAGGTTTAAATTAAAATGAAATCATACCTTTATCCAATGTAAGATGAAGAGAAAAGCTACTCAGGGAAGATGGCCATGGGAAAATGGGGGCAGATTCAGGTGTGCTGCCACTCACCAAAGAATATCCAGGGCTACCAGATTCTGGAAAAGGCAAAGAAGAATTTTCCTTTAGAGGCTTCAGAGGGAGCAAGGTTCTGCAAACACCTTGATTTCAGAGCCTCAAGGCTGTGAGAGAACAAATTTCTATTGTTTTAAAGTACCCAATCTGTTGTACTTTGCTATGGCAGCCTTAGGAACCTAAGACACCCTTCTTAAAATAGTTACAAACACAAAACCAGAATGAATAATCTTGAATTTTACTTTCTCCTCCTCATATCAAGATGGAAAAAAACCCCATCCGGGAATGAAAGTTTTCATTCCCGGGGTGCCTACATGGCTCAGGTCATGATCATGGGGGTCTTTGGATCGAGCCCCATGTCGTGATCTCTGCTCAATGGCAAGTCTGCTTCTCCCTCTCCCTGTGACCCTCCCTACCAGTTTTACTCTCTTGCTCTTCTCTTTCACAAATAAATAAATAAAAATCTTTTAAAAAAAAAGAAAGTTTTCAATTCATTATTGGTGTCAATGAAATCAGTTTAACCTTAAATTAACTTTTTGTTCTAATATAGACATAGCCCAAAAGAGATCCATGAAGACCTCATTTAATTCATTAATGACAAACATTAACTGTAATTAACTCTAAAGAAAAGATTTGAGCTCAGTAGTGAATATTTTCATGATCAAATGCTTTTTCCTTTGTGCGAATGTGCATTGTACATCATGTATTACGGATCTCTGCACGTAAGTCGCGTTTCTCAGGAAGTTTTCTTTTCATTACAATGTGCTATTTCTGCACATTAAGATACTCAATCCGTAGTTTGTATCTTAATGTGCAACTTGGCCTTGTTAAATGCATCTTGGTGAAAATTTTTCTCTTTTCTATTTTTTTTTCTAATTGTTTTTAAAGAATTTTTTAAGATTTTATTTATTTATTTATTTGATAGTGATCACAGGTAGGCAGAGAGGCAGGCAGAGAGAGAGGAAGGGAAGCAGGCTCCCTGCTGAGCAGAGAGCCTGATGCCGGGTTGGATCCCAGGACCCTGGGATCATGACCTGAGCCGAAGGCAGCAGCTTAACCCACTGAGCCACCCGGGTGCCCCATCTCTCTTCTTATTAGAGTGAAAAACAAATAAGCCCTAAAGGACTTGGTTTTTGAAAGGACTCCATTCAATACATTCAAGACAGCCTCTTATCGGTAGCTAAATCTAATAGAGATGTAAAAGAAAGAAAAAATGCTTCCCATAGAAGATAAAGCATATCCATGTGTAATTAGATGGAAGAACTTTCAGTTGACTGGGTTATCATTTTGGAACAGAGAACCAAAAGTATCACAAGGGAAACATGATTTAGTTTAATTTACTAAAAACAGACGTGGACTCAGTTTTTACTTCCTTGTGCGGGTACGTCCAGGGGGAACTGTAACATGGTTGATACAGAATCTCTCCTCTGTGATTGTGTCAACACTTTTGAGATAAGGGAACAAACTAGATGACAGAGGAAGGCATCAGTGGATATTCCAAAGGGGAAAGATATCTTTTTCTTCAGAAACAAATAAAACACATTATATTTGCCAAAATATTTTGTCATGCCTTTGATTTAATTTAATCTTGAAGAAACAAAGTAGTACTAGTGGGAGAGAGTTCAGCAGCTAAAAATATCTGTAATGAGGAAACAAGGCCTGACTTTAATTTGATTTAGAGTGCTCAATGTTGCTAAGCACTATAATACAGTAATAAACATAGCCCTTTTACAACTGTGTGTTGATATAGGTGGGTTAGCAAATCAATTAGCTCTGTTTTAAAAGTAAACTTTTAAGTTGATTATTTGGAACAAAGGACGTGTTACTTTACTATAAATATATTAGTCCCCAGGATAACCTACAGAGCCTATTTAATACATGGCATAGTCAGGATATTATATTTGTAATAGAAATGTAAATAAAAAAAAGCTTAACTGCTCTATGACTATTATGATAAAGCAAGAATGGCTACATGATAGTCAACTCCAATCATGACAGCGAGCATTGAGATCCATATTTTTTCTTTTCTTTTAAGATTTTCTCTTTCTTTCTTTCTTTCTTTCTTTCTTTCTTCCTTTCTCTTTATGTCTGTCTTTTGAGAGTTTAAGCAGGGGAGGAGCAAAAGGAGAGGGAGAGAATCTTAAGCAGACTCTATGTTGAGCCTCAGGATCCATAATTTAACTTGAGGATGTCATGATCCCAGGGTCCCGGGATCAAGTCCCACATCAGGCTTTCCCTTTCTCAGTGGAGAGTCTGCTTCTCCCTCTGCCTCTGCCTGCCACTTCCCCTGATTCTGTGCTCTTTCTGTCAAATAAATATATAAAATCTTTTTTAAAAAGATTAAAAAGAAGTCTATTCAGTACTCCTCACTGCTTGCACAAGTAGACAGACATATAAATCAACCTTCTGTAAATTTCCTCATGAGGTAGGTCATGCAGTTTCAGAGATGTGGAAAGTTAGAAATAGCTACCAGCTACTCTAAGTAAAAGTTTTCCTTGGTTCTCTTATAAAGGCCTCAGTTTGTATCTCCTCATCTGGTGGCAAGCTGGAAATGGTGCTGGGTGAGGGTGAGGAGGCAAGATAGAAAATCTGGCAGACATAACTGCGGCTGCCCTTACTTCCACCTCCCTACCCCTCCCTCACTACCACTGATAGAAAGGGAAGGATTGAAAGATCCAGTGCTCATTGAAATGGAGTGTTGGGTTCAGGGTAATGAGTTCTCCCAAGGATTTGGGTGGAGATGGGGGGAGGTGGCCGTTGCTAAGCTAAGTTTGAACTGCTCAAGACCTCGTAAGCACCTATGAAGGACACTTGCTTCTCAGAGCATACACTTTGGCACTATTTGAATTTTTATTTTTATTTTATTTATTTTTTAATTTTTTAAAAAGATTTCATTTATTTGACAGACAGAGATCCAAGTATGCAGAGAGGCAGGCAGAGAGAGAGAGAGGGGTAAGCAGGCTCCCTGCTGAGCAGAGAGCCCGATGCGGGGCTCCATCCCAGGACCCTGGGATCATGACCTGAGCTGAAGGCAGAGGCTTTAACCCACTGAACCACCCAGGCCCCCCCTATTTGAATTTTTAAAAATGAACATGTATTATTTACTTATTTTTATTTTTAAAAGATTAATTTATTTATTTTAGGGAGAGAGAGAGAGAGCATGAGCTGGAGGGGCAGAAGGAGACGGAGAGAGAATCTCAAGGACGCTCTGAGCTGAGCTTGGAAGCCAACTCTGGGCCCGGTTTTGCCACCCTGAGATCATGATCTGAGCCCAAACCAAGAGTCAGAGGCTTAACAGACTGTGCCACCCAGGTACCCTGAACATGTATTATTTAAAAGCCATTTAATACGCTATATATTTTAATGATCTTTCAAACATCTTTCTAATCATGATTAATAAAGCACAATGATAAAAAAAAGATGATATATTTTTCAATGACAGAAGTGCCTATAGTTTTAAAAATAATTTTATTTTATTTGTTTTTTCATCATGGTAAGTATACTCTTTAAGTTTCATATCCCCACCAACCTCCCCTCTGGTAACCATCAATTTGTTCTCTATAGTTGAGTCTATTTCTTGGTTTCTCTCTCTTCCTTTTTTTTCCCTTTTGCTCGTTAGGGTTTGCGTTTGGTTTGTTCTTTTTCTAGCACCTTCGGGTGGAGGCGAGGCTGTTCACTCAAGATTCTTTTCACTTCTTGGGGTACACCTGTACTGCAGTAACCTTCCCTGTGGAACCACTTTGGCTGCATCCCAGAGATTTTTGGACTGTCAGATTTTCATTTTTATTTCTTTGTTGACACATTCATTGTTGAATAGCATCTTATTTAGCCAGAAGGGTCTATAGTTTTAAACTTAATTTCACTTAAAAATGTTTTGGAAAATTATTGATCTTTATGCAAATGCTTGTATACAACCCAATAAAGAACTGATATCATTGAAAGCATTTAATAGTTTTTACTCACGAGCCATCATTACTGCTGAATCTTAAAGCTATTATATGTTTCTATGGAACACTGGTGTATTCCTCAAATGTAGTGGCAAACTTCCCATTTTCCATTATGGTTAAATGGCCCATTATAAACAAGGTCATGATTTAAATTTGCTGCAGGTAAGTTTACTATTAATCTCATAAAATTTGGTCTCAGTCATTTTGTTGACACAGCTAAAACCCAAGAGACTTCCAATTCTTTTTTTTTTTTTTTTAAAGATTTTATTTATTTATTTGACAGAGAGACACCGCGAGAGAGGGAAAACACATGCAGGAGGAGCAGGAGAGGGAGAAGCAGGCTTCCCGCTGAGCAGGGAGCCCAATACAGGACTTATCCCAGATCCCTGGGATCATGATTCCAACTGAAGGCAGATGCTTAATGACAGCCACACCGGTGCCCCAAGACTTTTTTCATTGAAGATATTTTTGAGGTTTTCTATTCAGAGCTTACCTAATTCATAGCTATTCTTTTGTCCTATAAGTTGTTTACGTACCTGTTAAATAAACTGAGGGTGGGGCACCTGGGTGGCTCTGTTGGTTGCTTGGCTCAGGTCATGACCTCAGGGTCCTGGGATCAAGCCTTACATAGGGCTCCACGCTCAGTGGGGAGTTGGCTTGAGGATTCACTCTCTCTCTCTCTCCATCTGCCTTTTCTCCTGCTCGTGCTCTTCACTCTTTAAAATAAATAAATCTTTGATAAAAGATTAAAAAGATTAAAAAAAATTCTGAGAAGATATGGTTCTGATTTGCAAGGTTGGTTTTCATTGTTCCTATTATTTCAAGTTTGTGTACGAAAGAAGGTGAAAATATTTTGTCCTCATCTTTTACTCAAAATTTTAACGGTAAACATTTTGTTTTTGTCCTCAGCTTAATCTCCTCAACTCTCCTTTCAAGTAAGAATTATTGGCTCAGTGGATTAAGCCGCTGCCTTCGGCTCGGGTCATGGTCTCAGGGTCCTGGGATCGAGTCCCGCATCGGGCTCTCTGCTCGGCGGGGAGCCTGCTTCCTCCTCTCTCTCTCTCTGCCTGCCTCGCTGCCTACTTGTGATCTCCCTCTGTCAAATAAATAAAATCTTAAAAAAAAAAAAAAGAATTATTTTCTGCCAACTGTCATTTTTACATATAGATTTCAGATGTACTCTGTGTTCTTTAATCTGTTTAAAACATCCTAACAATTTTTTATTGATAGTTTTACCACAAATTCGTGTTTCTTCCAAAATTCTAATTTCAAATGTATTCCACTTAGAAGACTTTACGGTTTCCTAGAACTTCTATCCAAATAGAAATCCTTAACTGCCATTTTTGCTCATAATTGAATTTTTGTTGGCAGAACACTGAGTCCAGGGAAGTGCTACTTATTTATATCAGTAGCTATAACTGGTGAAAAACAAGCTGTTCTGGCAAAGTATTTATTAATTTAATATTATTTTGCTTTTTCTATCAACCTCATGCTTCAATATAGGCATAATTAACATCCTCCTCATATTCAGATTTAATATTTAATATCCAATGATCAAAATCTTGTAACATGGCTATGACTGGCAAACATTTTACATGACACCAATTATTGTGTTTATTTAATGTGATTATTTTGGTGGGCATTTATAAGATGCCTTCCTAGCACCCATTCCCCATGGTGTCATGGTTTTTTGTTTTTATTTTGTGCTTTTTGTTTTTTTTTGTTTTTGGTGGAATTGAAGGGTGGAGAGGTGGATCCATGAGGTTCCATCACGGTATTGTAAGAAGAGTCATATTTAGAATGAAACCAGCTTGGCAGAGGCAGGCTGGTAAGACAAAGACATTGGATCCTTAGTGAAATGCTTGCACCTGTATCTCAAGTCTGTCCTGAACAGGCCTATCCTTGGGTTTAGAGTTTCACGAGCCCACACGTCCTCTTCAATCATTAAGTCATGTTATGTTGGGTTTTCTATTATTTACAAGCAGGGTGTTTTAACTGATAGGAGCATCCATGGTAGGGACACCCTATGTTATATTCTTTCATATCAGCTTATCCTGTGGCCTCCAGGGCTTTCATTCCAGTTGGCTCTCTGCTTCCTTTTTTTTTTTTTAAGATTTTATTTATTTATTTGACAGAGAGAGACATCACAAGTAGGCAGAAAGAAGGCAGGCAGAGGTGTGGGGGGGGGGAAAGCAGGCTCCCTGCTAAGCAGAGAGCCTGATGCGGGGCTTGATCCCAGGACCCTGAGATCATGGCCTGAGCCGAAGGTAGAAGCTTAACCCACTGAGCCACCCAGGTGCCCCCTTCCCTTCCTTTAGAGTACTATTTCATCTTATATGGGAAAGAATTTTTCCCTGAAGTTTAGTCTATTTGATTTCTCTTTGACTATTTCACATATATTTCTTCTTAAAGTTCTCAAAAAGGATTTGGCGTTATTTATACATTGACTTTTTAAAATCTTAAATCATGTAAAAATGCTCTGGAAGGCAGAAAACTCTGGTGAAAAATTTTTATGTACTTTCTTAAATTTAAAATAGTTGGATGTGTTTAATACAGCAATGTGTGAAATTCTGAACTTAATTTCAAAAAAATGCAGTGTCAAAAAATACACATAATTCTTATAGTTACCTACTTGTTACTTGACACTATTAATTTGATAAGTTAGTAGGTATGTCTATCACAAACACTATGTTTCACAGTAAGCTGGGTGAAAACACAAAAATCACACCTAACTGAACTTGAGCAAGCATCTCTAAACATGTGTGTAGAATACAATAATAAAAAGTAATCTAAGAAATGGAAGTTTTCAAGAAATAATAAGTGTTGGCAAGGATGTGGGAAAAAGGAACACTTGTGCACTGTTGTTGGGAATGTAAACTGGTACAGTCGCTATGGAAACAGTATAAAGTTTCCTCAAAAAACTAAAAATAGAACAGAACTACCATATGATCCACCAATCCTACCAAAGAAAACAAAAACACTATCTTGAAAAGATATATGCACCCCATGTTCATTGCAGCATTATTAATAATAGCCAAGATGTGGAAACAACACCTGTCCACTAATAGATGATTGGATAATAAAAATGTTTATATGTATATATATCTCACAGAGGAATATTATTCAGCCATAGAAATAAAAATGAAGGAAATCTTGCCATTTGCAACAGCATGGATGCACCTTGAAGGCATTATGCAAAGTTTAAAAAGTCAGAGAAAAACAGACACCATATGACCTCATGTATATTTAAATTTTTTTAAAAAAGGTAACCCCCCCTCAAAACAACCCAACAACAACAACAACAAAACCCAAGTTCATAGATATAGGTGATTGGTGGTTGCCCAGAGGCTGGGGTTGAAAGGCACACATTTCACGTAGCTGATTTTTCTTGCACTTTTGGCAGTTCCTCCACATTACTGATATAAAAATTGTTTTGTCCCTCTCTGAAAGGTGCAGGGAGGTATGTGCCAAGCCCTTCTCCCCAAACACTCCCCCAACAATGCTAACCTGTTTCCGGTAACTGGGAATAATGAGAGGTGTCCCAAAACATTCTGACACTCATCGCCCAAACAGGTAAAGTCACAGGCTTGGGATGGCAGTTGAGCAATTCTGCCCTTTTTATAAACAGTTACTGATTCCTTCTTTGGAATGAGCTCTGTTACAGCTGCCTCGGGGATGAAATCACCAGCTACGCAGCTCACAGCGGGAGCGCCTGCTGTTCTTGCATCTGACTTTCCAGTGACAGTAGAAGTTTGCCTTCTTTAATACTCCTCAAACTTCCCCGAATTCTGTCCCATTCCACTCTCCTCTCCCTTATCTGTCCCCCACCTCCCCATTCTCTTCCCAGACCCTCCTAGGCACTAACGGCTTCTATGGTTAAATGAATGGGGAGAAAAATGGGAAAAGTAAGGAAGAGGAGCCCAGTGAGATCTATAGAAGTGTATTCCTCAGGCTTCACATTTTACCGAAATTGAATTCTTCAGGGTCCATCTGCCAGCTCTCCTCATCTGACTCAGATGCAGCGTTTTACTGGTTGAGATCTCCTATTTACCGCATAAAGGAGCCACATTTCCCCTATTTGAAAATGTCATGATTCTGAGCAAACCTCCCTTTTCCTAAAAAATAATGAATAAACGAATCTTATGGGTACTTTCTGGGCGGGTCATGGCATGAATTTATAGAATATGTCGCAATATTCTGCTTGGGCAAATATTCAAATTTTGTTTGCATTCTTCAAATACACAAGGACGACTAAAAAAATACAGGCAGTTCATAACTTGAGTGGGGGGGGTGGTCAGCAAGAAGTGAGGTCTGAGAGTTAAGCAAAGCGAATGAGCGAAGATAGTGAGGCCGTGTCATCAACAGTGTGATCCCCCGTAGGAGAGCCTTCTGCGCCCATCTAGGTTTTCAGCGCTGTCAGTAATAGCAATAGTGGAGACGATAAATCATCCACCAAGAATGTCTTGGCTAACATCCATTTCTGAACAGAAAAGTCAGAGAGGAGACTGCCGAGCTTGGGAGAACACCAGAGTTATTCCTGAAGGGATCACAATATATTTTGGGGAGAGAAAGTGAGCAATTAGGGAACAGACGTGGAGATGCTCTGGAGACGACCGGCGCTACTGGGGGAAGGGGAACATATAACGATGAAATCTGTTGAGCTAGAATTTTGAGCAGAGCCATCTAGCATTCCATAGTCCTGAGATTCCAAAACAGTAGCAGCTAATCCCTACTGGATCCCCTTGAAATTTCATCTCGGCTTAATCCGCACTCCATTCTCAACTGCTTTCCATCAGCGTTTGACGTAGGAAGCTATAAATTACCCATGGATATTAGGTCTGTACTTGTGCACAGTATTTGCTTATTTCTTCAACATGTTTTACCTCCTTAAACTGGAGTTCAATTCAGTACCAAGTATTATTACCTGATGCAGAGTGCAGGGTACAATGGTCTGGAGGTGAGATCTGAAAAGTAATAATAATATTTAGTAGTAATAATAGCATTATTAGCTTTCAGTATATCCATGGAGGAAATAAATGATTGGCTGATTATATCTTTTTTAAAAAGTATTTTGTTTATTTATTTATTTGCCAGAGAGAGAAAGAGTGAGAGAGCACACAAGCAGGCAGAGTGGCAGGCAGAGGCAGAGAGAGAAGCAGACTTCCTGCCGAGCAAGAAGCCCCATGTCGGACTTGATCCCAGGACTCTGGCGTCATGACCCGAGCCTAAGGCAGCTGCTTAAGCGACTGAGCCACCCAGGTGTCCCTGGCTAATTATATCTGATTGGGATAATAATTCATAACCAAGTTTTTAAACATCACATGCTTTTAAACATGCTTTTAAACATCACATATCTGTACTAGAGCTGTTTATATGAGTGAGTGGGTGTGTATGAGTGTGAGTGTGTGTGTGTGTGTGTGTGTGTGTGGTTTTTTTAAGGTCTCAGAAAGAAAAATGTATTATCCTAGCTCCAGTTTATTGGCCCAAAAAATAAAGTTATCCATGTTTAAGTTTATAAGATAAATTTCAGAGTTTCAAAAATAGAGAATTTTGCTTTCATTTCATAATGAAAAGGAAGAAGAATCTCAAAGCAATAAAGACACTCAAATTACCATTATCTGGAAGTAGCCATTTAATTTTGATATAGTCTTCATATACTTTGCTTTTCTAAATATTTTACAGTGTTTTGTAACCACATCTGCCATTTAAAACTACTATAAAGTGACTATTTCCCTTATACCAGGACCTATACAATCACTTTTTTGGGCAATTTGGGGCAATCCATTTCTTTGATTCAATAAAGGTAATCTCTTATTCAATTTCAGAATATTATTTCTTCATATTTATTATAGAGGTGTATATTCTTTTTCACCTGATGGCCTTTCTCCTTTAAATTTTAACCAAATACATCTTTATTTTTGTAGATGTTTGATAATCAAGATACAGATACCAGCTTTACTCAGCACAGCCCAGTAGAGGCAGTGTGGCATCAATGTGGAGGAGCTCAAAAGCAAATCTGGGGTGCAGAGTTACTTCTCCCGGCACCTTATTCCACCTGTAATCTAGACATGGAATAATGCAAATGGTACATTTTCTCCTCTGTTAAATGCTAGAGCACTTTCTTTTTTTTTTTTTTTTAATTTTTTTTAAAAAAGATTTTATTTATTTATTTATTTGACAGGCAGAGATCACAAGGAGGCAGAGAGGCAGGCAGAGAGAGAGGAGGAAGCAGGCTCCCTGCTGAGCAGAGAGCCCCATGCGGGGCTCGATCCCAGGACCCTGGGATAATGACCTGAGCCGAAGGCAGAGGCTTTAACCCACTGAGCCACCCAGGCGCCCCTGTTAGAGCATTTTCTATCTTTTTTTTTTTCTAAAGATTTTATTTATTTATTTGACAAAGAGAGAGAGAGAGAGCACAAGCAGGCAGAGAGGCAGGCAGAGAGAGAGGGGGAAGCAGACTCCCCGCTGAGCAGAGAGCCCGATTCGGGGCTCGATCCCAGGACTCTGGGATCATGACCTGAGCCAAAGGCAGAGGCTTTAACCCACTGAACCACCCAGGCGCCCCAGCACTTTCTATCTTGATGGGTTTTTATGAGGAGTGCATGTCATTCGGACAACACTTTGAAAATATATTGAAAACACTTTGTAAATATATTGAATATGGCTAATTGGTATAGAATTGATTACATTCTCACTTTTTTCGAATGGGTCTTTCTGCATTGCAGAGGCTGGAAGACCACCCAGGCTCTCTGGTATCTACAGTTCCACGTTTAAAATAAGCTTCCCCAATATAGTTGCCAGACCCCAGGGAGATGGAAGTGAGTTGGAGACATCTCCTTGCTTGATTTATACCATGTTCTGCTGAAAGCCACACTTGAGAAGCAGAATTAATCATGTCAGGAAGAAATTGCCCTGAAGGAGACAGTTGGTCCCCAAGGGCCAATGTTCCAAGCAGCAGTTTTGAGGGAACCATGGGCATTGTTCCAGCAATGACATTTTTGTCCTTGGAACATAGTGGTACACTTTTTTGTTTTGTTTTGTTTTGTTTTTTAATTCAGTAGTTTCATCAGTGATTCCTAATTCCCTGACTTTCTGATTCTGACAGAAGTCAGATCTAGAGGCCTGGATCAATCCACATGCCCAGTTCTCCAAAGGATTTTATAGCATTCTTTGATTTAATTCTGTTCTGCTTAGTTTTAGAGTGATTCTAGTTCTTGAATGGAACCCTGTCTCATACCTTCACTTATTAAGCAATACCAAAATGCTGGACATCCAATGATAGACTAAATGTTTCTATTTTCCTTTGAGGCTTTCAGCCTATGTATCCATAAATTAAGTTGTATAATTGAGATTCTGACATATTCCATGATTTTTCCTATGATTCTGTATTCCATAATTGATGCCATGATTCATAAAAACCTCCTTGCTCAATTTTTAAAATTATTTATTAATTATATCAGCAACCTCTCTCTCCTCATTAACCATATTTGGACTCCCAACTTTTTCTGTTTAAGAAGTTGTATTGATCCAGGGCGCCTGGGTGGCTCAGTGGGTTAGGGCCTCTGCTTTCAGCTCAGGTCATGATCCCAGGGTTCTGGGATCAAGCCCTGTGTTGGGCTCTCTGCTCAGCGGAGGACCTGTTTCCCCCTGTCACAGCCTGGTTGAGCACAGAGTGTGGCTGGAGACCAGGGAGACAGGAGGGACTGACTGCTTTTCTCTGAGGGTGCACTGAGGAGTGGAGCCCTGAGCTCTCAGTTCCTATGGCACTGGAGATTGGGAGGCCACCATTTTCACTCCCATCCTCCAGAGCTCTATGGAAAATGTTCAGAGAACAAAAGCTCCTGAGAGTGAACCCAAGCAGATTACTTAGCCGAGCTCCTGGCAAGGGCAGTCCAGCCAAGACCAAGTTCACTGATCAAGGTGAACTCTGGAACTCCAGAGCTTGGGGAAAGCAACACATAGAATTCATGGCTTTCCACCCCCATGATCCTTTAGTCTTGCAAAGTTAATTTTTTTAATTTAATTTTTTATCCTATTTTTTTAACTTTTGCTCTTTACTCTTATAACGTTTTTGAACTATTTTATCTTAGCAATAACTTAAAAAAATCTTTTTAAATTTTCATTGTTATAGTCCTATTTTATCTCTTCATTGTATTTAACCTTATTTTTTGTATACATATAAGTTTTTTTCCTTTAAAATTTTGAGATACAATTTCTTCTAACAGATCAAAGTATTCCCTAAATCTAGTGCATGGCTTTGTTCTAGTCTCCAGCCTGATCACATTCTCTCCTCTTTTTTTTTTTTTTTCTTTTTCTAACCAACTTATCTTATCAATTCCTTTTTAAGAACCTTTTAAAATTTTCATCTTTACAGTCATATGCCATCCCTTCATCGTGTTTACCCTTATTGTTGTATATAAAAAAGTTTTTCTTTCTTTAACATTTTGGGAGGTAATTTCTTCTAAGAGACCAGAATACACTCAAGTGGGAGGCTCTGTTCTATTCAGCAGTATATATATATATATATATATATATATATATATATATCCCCCTTTCTTCTCCCCCCTCGTTTTGGGTCTCTTCTGACTTGGTTAGCATATATTTTTCTGGGGTCTTTGCTACCCTTTTAGTATTTTATTTTCTCATTCATATATTCTTATCTGGATAAAATGACAAGGTGGAAAAACTCACCAGAAGAAAAAAGAACAAGAGGCAGTACTGATGGCTAGGGACCTAATCAATATGGACACTGGTAATATATCAGAACTAGAGTTCAGAATTAATGATTATCAAGGTGCTAACTGGGCTCGAAAAGGCATGGAAGATATTAGAGATTCCCTTTCTGGAGCAATGAAATCCTTTTCTGGAGAAATAAAAGAACTGAAATCTAACCGAATTGATATTTAAAAAGTTATTAATGAGGTGCTATAAAAAAATGGAGGCTCTTACTGCTAGGATAATTGAGGCAGAAGAGAGAATTAGTGATATAGAAGACCAACTGACAAATAGAGAAGCTGAGCAAAAGAGAGAAAAACAACTACTGGACCAATAGGGGAGAATTCAAGAGATAAGTGACACCATAAGATGAAACAACTTTAGAATAATTGGGATCCCAGAAGAAGAAGAAAGAGATAGAGGAGCAGAAGGTATATTGGAGCAAATTATAGTAGGGAATTTCCCTAATATGGCAAAGGAAACAAGCATCAAAATCCAGGAGGCATAGAGAACCCCCTCAAAATCAATAAAAATAGGTCAACATCCTGTCATCTAATAGTAAAACTTATAAGTTTTAATGACAAAGAGTAAATCCTGAAAGCAGCTCGGGACAAGAAGTCTGTAACATACAATGGAAGAAATATTAGGTTGGCAGCAGAGTTATCCACAGAGACCTTGCAGGTCAAAAAGGACTGGCATGATATATTCAGAGCATTAAATGAGAAAAATATGCAGCTAAGAATACTATATCCAGCTAGGCTTCCATTGAAAATAGAAGGAAAGATAAAAAGCTTCTAGGACAAACAAAAATTAAAAAAATTTGCTAACATATTTCATACAGGAAATATTTAAAGGGGTCCTCTAAGCAAAGAGAGAGCCTAAGAGTAACAGACCAGAAAGAAACAGAGACTATAATAAACAGTAACAGTCACCTTACAGGCAATACAATGGCACTAAATTCATATTTTTCAATAGTTACCCTGAATGTAAATGGGCTAAATGCCCCAATCAAAAGACACAGAGTATCAGAATGGACTAAGAAACAAAACCCATCAATATGCTGTCTACAAGAAACACATTTTATACCCAAAGACACTTCCAGATTTAAAGTGAGAGGGTGGAAAGCAATTTACTATGCTAATGGACATCAGAAGAAAGCTGGGTTGGCAATCTTATATCAGATCAATTAAATTTTAAGCCAAAGACTGTAATAAGAGATGAGGAAGGACACTATATCATACTTAAGGGGTCTGTCCAACAAGAAGATCTAATAATTCCAAATATCTATGCCCCTAAAATGGGATCAGTCAACCATATAAACCAATTAATAACAAAATCAAAGAAACACAATGGAAATAATACAATAATAGTAAGAGACTTTAACATCTCCCTCACTGAAATGGATAGATAATCTAAGCAAAAGATCAACAAGGAAATAAAGGCCTTAAATGACACACTGGACCAGATGGACATCACAGATATATCCAGAACATTCCATCCCAAAGCAACAAAATACACATTCTTCTCTAATGCACATGGAATATTCTCCAGAATAGATCACATCCTGGGTCCTAAATCAGGTCTCAACTAGTACCAAAGGATTGAGACCATTCCCTGCATATTTTCAGACCATAATGCTCTGAAGCTAGAACTCAATCACAAGAGGAAAATTGGAAAGCACTCAAATACATGGAGGCTAAAGAGCATCTAAAGAATGAATGGGTCAACCAGGAAATTAAAGAAGAATTGAAAGAATTGAAGAATTGAAAAAACTCATGGAAACAAATGAAAATTAAACACAACTGTTCAAAATCTTTGGGACACAGCAAAAGTGGTCCTGAGAGGAAAGTATATATTGATACAAGCCTTTCTCAAGAAACAAGAAAGGTCTCAAGTACACAACCTAACCCTACACCTAAAGGAGCTGGAGAAAGAACAGCAAAGAAAGCCTAAACCCAGCAAGAGAAGAGAAATAATAATGCAAATCAAAACCACAATGAGATACCACTTCACACCAATCAGAATGGCTAAAATTAACAAGTCTGGAAATGATAGATGTTGGCGAAGATGTGGAGAAAGGGGCACCCTCCTACACTGCTGGTGGAAATGCAAGCTGGTGCAGCCATTCTGGAAAACAGCATGGAGGTTCCTCAAAAAGTTAAAAATAGAGCTACCCTATGACCCAGCAATTGAACTACTGGGTATTTACCCTAAGGATACAAATGTAGTGACCCAAAGGGGCAAATGTTTATAGCAGCAATGTCCACAAGAGCCAAAATATGGAAGGAACCTAGATGTCCATCAATGGATGAATGGATAAAGATGTAATATATATATATATATGCAATACTATGCAACCATCAAAAGAAATGAAATCTTGCCATTTGCAATGATGTGGATGGAACTGGAGGGTATTTTGCTGAACGAAATAAGTCAATCAGAGAAAGATAATTATCATATGATCTCTCTGATATGAGGAATTTGAGAGGCAGGGCGGGGGTTTGTGGGGGCTGGGGAAGAATAAAATGAAATAAAATGGGATCGGGAGGGAGACAAACCACAAAGGACTCTTAATCTCACAAAACAAACTGGGGGCTCCTGGGGTGTGAAGGGGTAGGGAGAGGGTGGTTGGGTTATGGGCACCAGGGAGGTT
The DNA here is from genome assembly GCF_020171115.1 of Neogale vison. Classification (NCBI taxonomy): domain Eukaryota; kingdom Metazoa; phylum Chordata; class Mammalia; order Carnivora; family Mustelidae; genus Neogale; species Neogale vison. Next base: position 27,642,727 of record NC_058096.1, read on the forward strand.
ATGTGCTATGGTGAGTGCTGTGAAATGTGCAAGGCTGATGATTCACAGACCTGTACTGCTGGGACAAATAATACATTATATATTAATAACAATAATTTTTTAAAAAGTTGAATTGAATTTCTTCCTGGTTTGGGAGTCAAGACTTCACTCTTAATGATATATAGAATAATTCTCATTTCTAAGCTATCATTGTAATTTCCTTCCTACACCCATGTTAGTAAATCCAAGGAATAAAATAGAGAGAACAGTTTCTAAATTATTTTTGACATTCAACAAGCCTGACTTTTTCAGCCTGTACCTCCTTAACAGGGTAAGAATTCTCAGATGACAACCCACAAGGACAAGGAAGACAGGGAGGCATTTCATTTCTGAACTGGTTTGAAAGACACATTTACCAGCATGGATAAATGAAGCACAGCACTAACCAAAATAGATTATTTAGAGTATTAGTCACTTCACAAATACAAAAGACCTATGGATAATTTAAGCTGGATGTATTTCGAAGCACCTTGGCATGCTACTGGTCATTAGGCTATGCCTGGTGGTTATGTCAATATGTATCATTTCCTAAGGAAGAATTCATCAACATTGCCATTCTGTATGCTCAATAAACCAGCAGATGGTGTATGAAAATTTCTTCAAGGTGACATAGAAACCATCCCATGGAATCCCTCCTTGTTTCCTTCAACACTAATATATTAGAATAAGGTTTCATTTACAAATTTAAAGAAAAACCAGGTATTTAATCAGCTTTCATGTGCAGACACAAGTGAATGTTTCGGACGCATCTAAATTTGCCTGTATGATTTTGTGTGAAATGTACTGAAAAATCATAGACCAGATTTCTCAAACCAGAAAAAAAGATTAATATAGAAAAAAAATTGCTGAGTGTCATGGCCACCTGGCATGTTTCCGGCATGTTCTTTAACCCAGAAATCATAAAGATCAGCTGAGTTGAAGATCAGCTGAAGAAAGATTGTGAATACTCTGTCTTCACTAGAGCAAGTTAGCACAGCAGAATGACTACAGCACTTGTATTGTGAGGTTGAATTTGAGAAATGCTGAAATACTGGTATTCCTACTAGTTTCTAATTCCGAACTGTGATTTTAAGGTATTAAATTAATAAAATAAAATTACCACGCTACAACTGTAATACATTTTATGTACAAGCTTATAAGGTCTTTGAAGGGAGGTATTTGCTTTTGATAAAACATTTTTAGAGGTACTATGTAACATAGGTTAAATTGAAGAGCGAACAATCAAAAGAAGCTTATAATTCTAATATAAATGATTAGCGGGTAGAATTAATAAACCTTAATTTAATTTAAAATAAAGCCAGCACCACATAAAATGAGGAACATCATGTATTAAAAATGAAATGTCATTGACTTTTCAAATCAACATGAATCAATTGGGCCATAGTCAAATAATAAGTGTGTTTTTGTGAAAAAATTCCAGGTGCTAATAAAAAACTTTTTCTGATTTTAACTAGTTGGGAGTGGGGTGGTAGATTGAGTTTGCTTTTAGCTAATCAAAATGTTTTCTTCCGTTACCATCTTCAACAATTCCAGTATTTCATTTGGTCACTTTATGAATTGCTTTTTGAATGAATTTTTGTTTTTGAAAATGGTGTAACATTCTCTTAGTGTGTCAAGCTGAGCTGTTTTATTTTTTTGTTTCTCCAGCAAAGCATTTGGTCTTGTTATTTCCTTTAGTTTCATTATTCATTGATGGATTTATTTATTTATTTATTTATTTATTGCACATATATTCCACTTGTTCTAAATGTCTGGGCCTAGGAAAGGATTTTTGTTGTACCTGACTCTGGATAACACCAGGATATTTTTGCTAATTGAGATTTACTCTGGTATTGATCTGCCCAGCTATGCAGATTACACCCTCCTCCGCCTCCTCCTCCCCGACTTCTCCCTCTCCGCGACCCCTTCTTCTTCTCCTTCTTCTCCTTTATCCCCTTCTCCATCTTCCCCTCCTTCTCCTTCTTCCCCTTTTACTCCTCCTCCTGCTCCTTCTTCTTCCCTTTTCCCCCCTTCCATCTCCTCCTTCCTCTTCTTCTTAATACATTAAGTCCTTGACCTAAAATGATTCTCCAAAATATAAATTTTTAAAATCTAGAAGTGATAATATTCCACTGACAAAATGGTTGGTGTTTTAATATTTAAAGTAGTGCTATCTATCAAGGAACTACAATCCAGAATTGCAAACACTGTGTACAAGCAACACCAGTGATAAATAATTGTCAGAGAGATTAAATTAAAAGGATTTTAAAAACTAGAGAGAGCAAAGAAGAAGAAGAAGAAATAAACAATGATAAACCTTATGACCCTCTTTTTGGTAGCAGCAGTATAGAATTTAGAGAGACACAGAAGGAGGAAGGGGAGAAACAAGGGACTCTTCTGGTTTAATTTATCTAATTATTATGATATTAATAGTAGTAGCTAATAATTTTGAATGCTTTGTCACTTGCTATTCCAGAGATGGTACAACATACTCTATGCAGATTAATTAATTTAATCTTTAAGACAATCTCATGAAAGCAAGTACTGTGGCTAGTAACCATTTTATGGAGGCTTTAAGATGTTAAGAAATTTGCCCAAAGTCACACTGCTCAAAACTCATGAAATTGGGGAAAAGAAACAACAGCTTTGATTGAGGAGCTCAGTTATAAACCTATTTGGGAACCACACTGCTATTTCATTGTATTGATATTGTAAGTGAAAAATGAGAAGGGAGGTCTCATCTTTTTTTAAATTTTTAACTTTTTTATTAACATATAATGTATTATTAGCCTTAGGGGTACAGGTCTGTGAATCACCAGGTTTATACACTTCACAGCACTCATCATATTATATACCCTCCCCAATGTCCATAACCCCACCACCCTCTCCCTAGCCCCTCCCCACTGCCACCCTCAGTTTTTTTTTGTGTGACATTAAAAGTCTCTTATGGTTTGTCTCCCTCCTGATCCCATTTTGTTTCATTTATTCTTTTCCTACTCCCCAAACTCCCCATGTTGCATCTCCACTTTCTCATATCAGGGAGATCATATGATAGTTGTCTTTCTCTGATTGACTTATTTTGTTCCACAATAGGCAAACGATGGAAAGCACCTAGATGTCCATCAACAAATGAATAGATAAAGAAGATGTGATATATATACACAATGGAATACTATGCAGCCATCAAAAGAAATGAAATCTTGCCATTTGTGATGACAGGGATGGAACTAGAGGATATTATGCTTATTTTTTAATGTAATTAATTTTGAGAGCTAAAAACTTTTATGCATGTGATCTTAAAAGAAAAAAAATCCACAGTAACATTGGGAGAATGGTCAAGATTTAAAGTCTTATTCTGACATGCTAAACTTGAATGTGGATTAAAAAGAAGCTTCTACATATTTTGCAAAGGTTGGAGTCTGCCATTGACGAACACTCCCTCCAGCAATCACCTCCCCATCAACTAACCTGTGGGGGCCGGGTGCCGGGTATTTTCACATTCATTATCCCAGTTAAGGAAAGCAGCTTTCAGGCAGTGGAATCACAAGCTCAGGACTGAAGTCCAGGATTGTACTGTATGGAGAAATTAAAAAAAAAAAAAAAGAATGAAAGAAAGAAAGAAAGAAAGAAAGAAAAGATTACTGACTAAAGTTCAGTCTGTTTCTTATTATCACCAAGAATCAGCATCTCAAAACAATGTCAATAATAAAATCTTCCTGCCAGAAAGAGATCTCTTGTTGGTCTAAATTCTAAACAATTGCTGGGGCAACTACTCAAGTGCCAAGTTTCAAATTGGCACATTTTTAAAAATTACTTACCCCTTGATAAATTCTATATGGAAGTACCTTTGGGATATTCTTTGTCTCCCCTATACAGGTCCACACAGGTATGGACTCAGGGACAAAGCATTGTTCTAGTTGTCTGTCTGCAACAGTTCAGACTCACTGGAATTTTCTCTGGGTGCAGTGCCTCTCTTTAACTTCTGTAACAGCATAATTCCTGTATTTAAACAGTGGATCAAAAGAAATGATACAGTGTATTGTAAATACGAAGAAATAGGATCTGACTTATCGCAATTCTAACTTTCCATGTGACCATTTATGCATTTTTCTTTAAATGGTGAAAAAATTATGATAGTCAAAGTATAATATATTTATCTGGAAAGTATTTATTTCAGTTTACATGAAATATTTTACTAAATGTAAATAATATTAACACTTATTCTTGCTAGTTATTATTTTTTTTAAAGATTTTATTTATTTGACAGACAGAGATCACAAGTAGGCAGAGGCAGGAAGAGAGAGGAGGAAGCAGGCTCCCTGCTGGGCAGAGAGCCCAATGAGGGGCTCCATCCCAGAATGCCGAGATCATGACCTGAGCTGAAGGCAGAGGCTTTAACCCACTGAGCCACAGGCTCCCCTTTGCTAATTATTTAAACATTTTAAAGCTCAAGGACAAATCAAGAAAATAGAAACTTTAGTGTTCTTATTTTTTGTTCCCTTCCTCACCCCAAAATATAAAAATGCAATTTAAAGCTTTGTCTTTTCTCCTGTTTATACTATAATTTTTATGCTATTCTAAAAAATTGGCATGTTCGTATGATGTCCCAGAAAAACATAACAACTTTGTTGTTTGCATTTCTTTCCTGGCTATCATTATGGGCTTGGGAACCCATTTAAAAAAAAAAATCAAAAATTGTATTGAGTATTTATTATCCAGAAGATGCTTTGTGACAAGGCTACTCATTCCTTGACAGTCAGAAACTTACATTAACTATACTTACTGTTCATCTCCTTAGTAAAATACAATTAAGGAATACAACATTGCCCTTGTCTTTTTGGAGCCTACAGTGTCACTGGAGATGGTAACTATGTACAAATAAGTAGGACTATACAAAGTATCTGAATATTGCAGACAGATGCTAGAAAGTTTCAGGAGAGATAGAGAGAGCTCTCATTATCAGGATAATCAAAACCCATGTCATGGATGATTACTAAAGTTGCACCTTGAAGAACTCATTAAAAACTTAAGATGAAGGAAAGGCTATCATGGGGAAAGATAATGACCTTGGGTGTGGATATGTTAAATGACAGATTCTTTAGTCTTGGTTATGAACGGGGAGTGGTGGGGGACCTATGGATTTCTTCTGCAAGGTATTTTAAGTGCTAGCAAACTGGATTTTTAGCTAGATCTGAAAAAAGTTTTTGGACTCATCTAATATAATGAAAAATGTAGTCAGCATTCCTTCACTTAGAAAGTGTAGAATATTAAAGAACTTAAAATCAAATGCACGACAATACAGCATAGGGTTTTGGGAAGTTTTTTGTTTTCAAAGTGGGCTTAGTTTATTCTATCATCCCTTGTATAAAATAGGCAGAACTTCATTTTCCCTTTGGGAAGGTACTATAAAAAAGAGGTCAGAGATTTGGAGGAGAGAAGCCTCCTGCAGAGCCATGGTCACTGCAAACTCTACAGCCCTGTGAAGTCTCCCAGGGAGAAGAGGTGGTAACACACTGAAGAATGTGGGCAACAGCACATTCTTCTCTTATTTTTAGCTTACATCTCTTTTGAGATCTAGAACTGGGCTTGTGTTGTTAGATCTGAGTAACTGTATTTAAATTTAAAAATTTGTGTAGGGAAGGCTTTTAGCCTATTGTGCCTAAATATGCATATAGTGTTTTTTTTTTTTTTAATTAGTATTTTCTTTCCTAACAAGGCTGAAAAGAAATATATGTTTAAAATATACTTTATTCTGCTAGGTGTTATAATGAACAACTGGTTTGTTTATTTATTTATTTATTTATTTGGAATCCAATTTAAATTATTTTCCTATTGTTGTTGTTGTTGTTATAGTTCTGGATATGACTATTCAGCTTCAATTCTAATAAAATAGCCAAGGTACTGACACCAAAACCACAAGCCCAGCCTGTGTTTCTGAAGTTGGGCATTTCTAGCAAAGCATGTTCCTTCCATATGCCTCTGGCCCTCCTACTCCCCATAGCCCTATTCCAACCTACTCCTCAAATTGTGAGACTCTTGGGGGCACCTGAGCTTGTGACTTGTGAAAGTTACAATATTAGTTTTTAATAGTAAGTTGTCCCTCTTTCTACCATGAATAATGAAAGTATATTAAAGGAGTCATGGTAAAGCTACTGATCATGCCCCAATATCTAGGTTTACCTGGAGGTCTTGACAGTGCAAAGGGTTAAATCATTGACTCCTAAAAACTAATGTGCTCCCTCCAGTTCATTTTGAACAAGTAAAACTAAAATAGCAGGAGTTTAAAACAACCAACGTTCAAAATCTGGGGTCAAATTATCACTGATAGATCAACTGACATAATAATCAGACAGAATATCTTCTGGTTAATCATGACTAGATCTGCTGTCTGGAACCTGTGGAATTTGAGATGTATCACAGCTATCTCTGCCTAAGCATGTCTGTAAGTCACTTCACCTTCTTGAATTCTAGCTTTATCTGTAACAGGGAGATGAAAATTCCTATCTCACCTGGCTGTTGTGGGACTTAATTGAGCCAACAGGAGCAGATGATGGGTTATTATTAGTCACTCAATTTGAGAGCATGCTAAACATGTCATTATCATGCAAACTAAATTATTTTAAAATTCAGCTGACTCATTTTGAAAGCCAAAGTTGATTTAAAACTTGCATTTGTATGATTGGATTTAGTATATGTGCTGCCGAAGCGAGCACATGTATGATTGGATTTAAATGAGATAATATCTCTTTAAACATTATTATAACTTTGCATAAATTGTTTTTGTTCCCATGTCAGCACTAAGGTCAAGTAAATTTTCATTTAATATTTGGAAAAAATCATGGTATGAAAATTTTTTTTTTTACTTAGATTTGAATTTGTGATATGAAAATTTTGCCTTACAAAATCTTCAAAGTCCTTAATTGTTAATTTTTTCTTTACTGGGACAAATTTTCCATTTTAATTTTCCCCTGTGCATAAGGTTTATTTTCATAAATCATTTTGTGGCTAGTTTGCTTTGAATATATTTCAGGTGTTCCACAATTTATATGTTATGTGGAAAAAGTGAGGTTGTCTCATGTCTAGTTAATATCTGATTTCCAGAAAACCTAATGATAAAGTCGTCCCCTATTTGACATCTATAAATTTAGACGTATCAGTTGAAATGGGGAGACAGATCCTATTATCCAGATAACTTTATATAACTCCTTCCCTATCCTTCAGAAGTATCAAAAACATACTTTTGCCTAGGTTTTGAATATTTTGAACAAAACACTTTGTGGTCCAAGTCCTTGGATAATTGCATCAATTTAGTGTAGGAGGAAACCTGAGGGAGAAGAAAAGCAAAGAACATGCAGATACACTCCAAAAATAACTTAAAACTTGTAAAATACATTGCTTTACCCTAATCCATGGGTCTAGGGAATATCAATTCTTACTACTGCTTATGGGGAACATTTTAGCAATATGTTCCAAAATGTAAAATGAACATACTCTTTGATTTAAAAGATTCTACTTCAAGACGTTTATTCTAGGGGTGTCTGGGTGGCTGTCAGTGGAGCATCTGACTCTTGATTTTGGCTTAGGTCATGATCTCAGGGTCATAAGATCATGAGATGGAGCCCTGCACTGGACTCCCTGTTGAACGTGGAGCCTGCTAGAGGTTCTCTCTCTCCCTCTCCCTCTGCCCTACCTCCCCTAACCCCTGCTCGTGCATCCTTTCTCTCTCTGGAAAAAGAAAAAAGACATTTATTGTATAGATAAACTCTCTCATGTAAAATGCTGTTATGTACCAAGGTATTCATTACCACATTTTTCATAAAAACAAAAGATCAGAATCAACCTAATCATCCCTTAATTTGGCTTTGGTTAAGAAATCGGTGGCTTGTGTGTGTTTTGCAGTGAGAAACAGCCAGTACTCTTGGAGAGGAAGGCCTGGAGCTGCACTATTTGGGTTTTCATCTGGGGTCCACCACTTACTACTACGTGGATAAATTATGGAGGCTCAGTGTCCTTCCTTTTCTGCCTCTAAAGTGGGATCATCATAGTGCATACTTCTATTAATGAGCACAGTGAGAGCTAAAAGTACGTGCAGTATTGAGCCCAGTGTCAGCAGCAAGGGGAAGTACTTAACAAACCTCAGTCGATCTGCTTCCTTGCTGAAAACACTGGTTGCCAGTAGACCCAAAGAAATCATGACCCACCATCCGTTGATGCTGTCATAGAGAACACAGCAAGGAGAGCAAGGAATGTCTCCCGAGCAAGGAATGATCCTATAATGTAGGTTACTTATTTACATGTCAATTATGGGAAGGTTGACTTTATCCAATGACACTTGTTTGAAGGAAGAACAAAGAACTCAGGTATTTATTTTCATAACAGATGCTTGATAAGGTGGGGATATTCTGTTAGACTTGTGAGCTATTCCCCTTTGGACGGTTGCCCAGGTCCTTTGGAGATGAAAGCTGAGATAAAGAGTAAACCAAAAGTTGGATTGCCACTCTTTTTACAGGACTCTTTGGGGGTAAGTCAATGTTGCCATTATCTTAGGTTATAATGCTGATGGGAAAGAACATTTTACCCCACTGGGGTATATAGGAAAGGTCATAATATCACATGGATAAGAGAAAATATTTTCCAGAAATAATGAAAATCTGCAGATGGTGGTGACAGCTGTGTTTTGGGCATCCCAGGGCAGCATCAGGTCTTGGAAGCATAAGAAGTCATCACTTGGAGGAGACCGACCAAGTGACCTTTGGTGAGAAAGCCCAGAGGAACTTGGAAGAGGAGAGTAAGTGATATATTCAGGAATCGTTCTGTAATTCACACGGACCAAATATTTGAGAACTCTAACTTGGCGGAACAAAGCAGTTGTTAAATACATTATGTGAAAAACATGTCAAAATCCTTTGCTTCGATTTCTGAAACATCGGGAAAAGGTAAGATGGCAGCAATCCCCGTAGGTCCTTCCGAATGTGTCCTGAGATTCTCACTCCAGAAGCAGAACATATTTTATTTCTCTAACATTTTTGAAGTTTTATATTTGGATTTTTGGAACTGACTTTGGCAATAATTATGTTGCCTAGTGGAATATGGGAAAGATGTATTGATGACACGAGAAGAAGGAAGAACTGTTTTAATTTTATAACTCATGGAACCAATGATTTCTTTCCTTTCTTTTACCGGCATAATTGGACTGTCCTGTATCTTAAAGGATAATGAAGATTTGCAAACATAGTACCCGAAAGACAGGAAAACCAAAAACATTAAGCACAGTAGCTGTGGGTAAATACAAACATCTCCGGTAGAGAGCTTTGTATTTTTTTGTATGAAGAAATTCCTGAAGGAGAAATAGGCACTTGAAGTTTTAAAATAGCAGACATTGTTTCTTTCTTGTTTTTCCTTTCTTAAATCGGTCTTAAGTGAATGAAAACAAAAACACAGAAAGGGAAATGTCAACGTCAATGAAATGAAGAAAGCAGTTTGTCCTAAAACTTAGTATATGTGTGTGAAGTTGGGCAACTAGGAGAAGGGAAATTTTCATCAGTGTAAAAGAGGGCAGCAAGAAATATAGATGACATTCTGCAAAATTATTAGCTGGTTTTAGAAGAAAGAAAAAAGAACCAAGGCAGAGTCTGCTCTTAAAATTGAAAGTCTCCATTTGTCTTGAAGAGCTCCTATCCATGAGAGGTTCTCATGGTCTCTGCTATTAATATTTACATTTATTCCTGTGATAGGTAATTGCTTTTCTTCTGTGAACACAGATAAACACAGATCTTTTGTTTGTAGCAACTGATTTGGTGTATACTGGAGGCTGTTGTTGGTAGACCTCGGTGAAGCCCATTTGAGAAGACCATCTGGTTAAAGCGTCGGACTCTTGGTTTGGACTCAGGTCGTGATCTCAGGGTCATGACATGGAGCCCCACGTCAGGCTCTGCGCTCAGCATGGAGTCTGCTTCAGATTCTTTCTTCCCTCCCTCCTGCTCACACATTCTCTCTCTCAAATAAATAAATTTTAAAAATCTTTTAAAAATTAAAAAAAAGAAAAGATACTACTTTTGTGGTTGCTTTAGTGTTTATAGTATAACTCTAACATATCAATCTACTTTAAAGTGGTATTCTACCACTTTATGTGTAGTAGGAAAACTTTATAATAGGATATTTTCATCTCTCTTCTCCTACCCTTTGCTCTACTGTGATCATATATTTTGCTTTTTCCACTTAATGGAATGCCATACACACTACATTTAATGGACTAACTTGCAACAGTTTTGTTGTTGTTGTTGTTTTTTAATGAGGACTCCCTTTATAAATTATATGGAATATTTTCCAAAATATACTGTTAGATAAAAAAAAAAGGATTAAAAAAAGAAAGAACAACATGTTGTCCTCGTGTGTGTGTATGTGTGTGTGTTTCCACAAATAGATAAGTGTGCATTTATGTTTATAGAGGAAAAGGCTGTCTTGAACAGAGATCTAACAGTTAAGTGGGAGGAGAAGGATTAGCGAACTTGCATTTTTTTTTTTGCATTTTATACCTCATTTGTACATTATCTAGTAAAACAAGCAAATCTACAAATAAATACACGGAGATAGAAAGAGAGGGTCTACCCTGGGAGGATTTGTACTGGATAAGGAAACATTATTAGAAGTTTCTACCATGAGATGCTCGACCACATCAGTATCTGAATCATGAGAACCTTAAGGAACAGAGGAGAAGGAACAGATAGGGACTACTGAAGAATGAGTTTGGTTTTATGAATATTACATTTGAAAACTTAGCTTTAGAGATGAGAATTAAGAGCATAAAAGAGAAAGGTACGGGTTTGAGATGAATATGCAAAACCACTGATGTATAAGCATTGGCTGAAACGTGACAGTGAATGAGTTCACCTCGACAAAGTCTGCAGTAGGCAGGGAAGGGGCAAGAAGATGGAATTCTGTGGCAAGTAAAAGGAGAGGTGCTATATGAAAGAGAAATGAAAAAGAAATCAAATTCTACAAAGAATTAAGAGAGGCAGTGAGGTTAGATGAAACAAAGGGAAGGTGACATAGTGCGGGGACTAAAAATGGAAACCAATTTAAGGACAAGGGACAGTACATGGTAGAGGTATTTGATCTGCAGCTATCCTCTGTAGGTTCACACATCTTACATTTTACATATACCTATTTAAATTTATTTTTATTTTTCAAGATATTTTATTTATTTATTTGAGAGAGAACACGAGTGGGAGGAAGGGGCAGAGGGAGAGGGAGAAACAGACTCTCCGATATGGGACTCAATCTCAGGACTCTGGGATTATGACCTGAGCTGAAGGCAGATGCTTAACTGGCTGAGCTACCCAGACCCCCCCCCCCCACTTAAATTTATTCTTTATGTTTTGCTTTCAAACTTTCATAGATGCAAGTTTTACATATTCCTTGCATACCTTTTCCTTAAGGCTAAGGTCCTATAAAGTCCACTGAGTGTGTGTTTCTTATCATGAACAGATCGTGAGGCTTATGGCCAGGGTCATGACCAGTGTCATTCAGCTTAAAAATACTGACACTTGAAAACACGTCATGGGTTCTGAGGTCAGCCTCTACGGCAGAAATAATTTGGACCTTTTAAAAGATATCCATAGTGCTGTTATCTGGGTCAACTGGGAGAGATGTATTTGCCAAAGATTCATCATCATCTAAGAATTCAGCGTGCCATCTCCACCCGCTATCTCTACCACTGTACCTCAGAAAAAAGACGTTTGTTCCTGGGGTAGAACCTTCCTTTCTCTGTGAAAAGGAGAAGAAATGGAAGAGCACATGATCTAGCTCCTTGTGGAAATAGAAATCAGTGTCTTTTCACTGAAATGGGTCTGGCTTGCACTCTACCGATTGCCAGCATAAAGGGTGGGAGACATTTCGGTTAATGCTTGCAAATAATTTTGCTGATCTCAACATTAAAACTTAAGATTAAAGTCTTTACAAACCACCACTTAATTCAGCAATCCAGAAAGTAACTAAAATAAATGATTGTACTGAGATTGTGTATAATCTCTAGAGACTAATTTTGCCAGAAATAAGAAAGCTGCCTAGCCTATTTTTAAAGAGCTAAATCACATTTCTGTACTTTTAAGTTTATGTATCTTAGCAACCCACAGAGCAGAATATGCCTGCCTGAGAAAAGAGAAGATTCACACTCTTATCTGCTATACTTTATGAAAATGTTAAAATTCATGACTCTCTATTATATTTCTGGACGAGACAGTCCTTCTCCAAAGTATAAGAAAGCCATTTAATTGTATTATATTTCATGAAGAAAAGGTACTTAGAGGTTTTCTTTGATTTATAGAATTTACATGATATTCTGGAGGGGTGAATCAAAGTTTTCATGCTAGAATTTGTGCAAAGTTTTCACTGCAGAACTAATATATGATCATAGATCTGAAGCAAGCATTTGTAGAGAATGTCTGTGTTACTTACAAACTTTAGACTTAGACCTAACAATTTTTACGAAAATTAAGCTATCCTGGGAAAAGACAGTATACATGGGTGTCAATCAATTTATTATGTATTTAATGAGAAACTACTGAGAGCCAGGCACTGTGCAAAAAGTCATCCAGATAACAATGGCAATTTCCATTATTCAATGCATTCACATTCTAAAGGATAAAACAGACTAAAAAAAAAATAATGCCATGTAATGAGGGCAATAATAAAAGATGCATATTGGGATGTGGTATCAATTACAGTGAGAACGCAAAAGATAAATAGGCTTCAAAGAAATAACCTTTGCTGAGGAAATACACATTTTGGGTTAATTTACCCTGAAAAGATGCAACACATACATATTTACGTGTATGAAGGGAAAAAAAACCCCACACTTACCTCCAATTTTACTTAATAAATATTTGGGGACTTTTTTCCCCCCTTTTTAGCTTTCTTGTAGGGTTAACATTGTCGTAACAGTATACTCTTGCATGTTTTACCTTTGCCATAAAATGTGCCAAATCATGTTACAAAATATGCTTATCACACTGGAAAAGAAAATATATATCTGAAACTGAGGGGCTATTTTTTTACCATAAACTCAGGGTCAAAAAGTAAACTTAACTGATTTCTTTCTTCTCTGGTTTAAATGCTTCCTTGGTCTCTTTGATGACAACAATGTGGCTGAACTCTTCCTTTTATTGACAGAGAATTCCTGGTTAGTTTTAAAAGCTCCGTCTAAGATATGAGTTGTTGATTCTGCTCATTTTCTCCACATTTCTCTCCTTTCTCCAGAATTTTTATCATAATTTATATAACAACACTTATACTATTTTCTCAAGTTTTCTTTTACCCTTTCAGAAAATCCCTATAAAGATTAAAAGAATAGATTAATGAGCCAAAAGACTATGATGAACCATGTCCACATTTTCCTATATAGGTTACTTTTCTTTACCATGGAATAAGAAGGAGACCTGTGAATAGCTGAGGTTTGTCAAAAAGATAGATTAAGTCCATATACAATACCAAAATTCATTCAATCCATGTACAATCCTAATAGTTATAACAAGCCATGAACATGATAGTCATTGATTCCTTAAGGTTGTACTAGGTTATAAGCAATGTTCTCTCCATTGCTTCCTGCGGGCAATAGCAGAGCCTGGTACTCCAGCAATAATTTTGCTTCAATAATCTGTAGCTTTCACACATACTCGAGTTTCTGCTTTCCTCATTGTAGCATTAGGCTTAGAGTTTAAAGTTCTATATCTGTTCATTCATTGATTCATGGAGATGATGACTCACATTCACTTCATTCCTTCTAGACTGCTTTTTATTGACTAATGCACAAGGCTCCAGGCAAATCTCTCTCAAATTTGTCCCCTCCTTTCTAGTTCCACTTCTGCCACCTCCACTGGCTGGGTTCAGACGTCCCCTCTATCCGGACTAGTCCATGAGTCTCCCTACCTTGGCACTTGTTTAACATTTTTCTTCTGGCATCCCAAGTGAAGAAGACACTCTCAAATCTAATATGGATATTTCTTTCTTTTTTAATTTCTTTCTTTTTTTTTTTAAGGTTTTATTTATTTATTTGACAGAGAGAGATCACAAGTAGGTAGGGAGGCAGGCAGAGAGAGGAAGAAGCAGGCTCTCTGCGGAGCAGAGAACCCAATGTGGGGCTCGATCCCAGGACCCTGGGATCATGACCTGAGCTGAAGGCAGAGGCTTTAACCCACTAAGTCACCCAGGCGCCCCTGGAATCTTTCTTTTAAAAAAGAAAACTGCATGTTTCTCAGGCCATTTTCTGAAGACTTGTGACAGCTGCCTTGAACAGGAAGAGATAAGAGGTGTTTGTGGTCATGATTGGCCAGATTTGCATTAGAAATCTTACATGACCACTGTGTCCATGGCCTTGGACAAAGTGAGGAGGAAGGAAGTCCTAGGGAGGGAGGAAAAGGCAGCCCAAGCTCTGGGGAATGAGTCCTCAGGAAGGATGCCTTATTACAGCATTGGCAAGCCCAGGCATGTGAGCCATGACAGCAATAATAAAAGATGTGCACTGGGATAGAGTACAACTAGAGACGACTGGAGACAGAGATATTTGGAATCTCTTGTGGCAATGAGCAGAGGAAGACGGGAGACTGACACTCAGCCAGAGCTGTCTTGGGGCCAGGCCTGGAACCCAGTGTGTCACAAGAGCCTGAACCTGAGGGAGTTTTCATGGTGTTTTCACTCTGTACCTTGGACCCCGCTAATTTAAATGGAGATTTGATATGGGTAACAATAAAAAGAGGTAGTGAAATCTACCAAACTGACAACCTTAGTTCTAAACTTGGGAATCCTTTTCTATGTTGGGGTAGCCATGCTTCTTGGGTGCAGTTGTTAGTGGGGGTGACAACCCACATTCCCCTTCCTTCTCTTCTTTCTCTTCCTTTTTCCATCTCTAATTTTTCTGCTTATTTTTATTAAGTAGATATAAAATAATATTTATACCATCTATAACGTATAGATTACAACAACATAAACACCTAGGAGCCCACCATCCCATTAAAAATGAAGAATATTGCATTATTTTAAAAGTTCTTTATGGGCTTAGCTCCATAAGACATTAGTTGTGAGAATTATGTGTCCTATTCTCATGATTTTCCTTGTAGCTTTCTCACATGTTTGAAATCCTAAACACAAAATTGTTTAGTTCTACATTTTAAAGTTTTAAGTAATGAGGTCATGCTGTATACATTGTTCTGGGCTTTCCTCTCTTCCCTCCCACTTATGTTCTTGAATTGCTTTCTTATTGATCCCTGTTACAATCATCTTATTTTCACTGTTGGATGGATTGTATTGTGTTAGATATTCAGGTTGTTTCTAGTTTTGTTTTTTTCTTTTACCCTCTTTTTTCATTTTTTGCTATGACAGAGCTGCTGAGAGTATTTTGGTACATGTTTCTTTGTCCATAAATGGAATAGTTTCTCTAGGGTGTAAATGTAGGAGTGCACTTGCTTTGCCGTAGGTAAGACAGACACATCCTCAACTCTAGGTAAAGCCCAACTGTTTCCAGAGTGACAACAGAGCTTTACACCCCCTCCCCTGCAGTTTATCAGGGTTTTGGTGTCCCATGTCCTTGATAACACTTGATATTCTCAGTCTTGAAAATTTCTAATCATGCAAACATAGAATGATATCCCACTGTGGACTTCTCCTGAACAGTAATGAGATTGAACATCCTTTATATATTCATCGATCTTTGGGATTTCTCTTTCTCTGAAGTGCTTAGTTAAGTCTCTTCATCATTTTCTACAAAATTGCTGGTCTTTTTCAATTTGCATTGCAAGGAATTTCTGCCACTGAAATGTATTTGTTGTAAATATCTTCTCCCCCTTTGTGACTTTTTACTCTCTTTACAGCATCTTTGGATGAACAAACATTCTAGAATTAAAGGTAGTCAAATTCATCAATATTTTCCTGCACTTTTTTTCTCAATTAAGAAATCCTCTATATCTTAAGAAAATAAAAATATTTTTGATACTGTTTTCTAAGTCTTGTAGTCTTTCTTTAATATACTTTTTATGTTTTTATTTTTATTTACCTAAAATATTTTATTTATTTATTTGATAGAGACACAACAATAGAGGGAACACAAGCAAGGGGAGTGGGAGAGGGAGATGCAGGCTCTTCGCTGAGCAGGGAGCTCGATGTGGGGCTCGATCCCAGGATCCTGTGATCATGACCTGAGCTGAAGGGAGACTTTTAATGACTGAGCCACCCAGGTGCCCCTAATATACTTTTTATTTTAGAATGACTTAATGTTTATAGAAAATTTTCAACAATAGTGCAGAGAGCCCTTCTTCAATTCCATCCTTTGTTAATATTTTACATTGCAATTGTACATTTGCTAAAGGTAAGAAACCAACATAATCCATTACTTTTAACTGAACTCCAGATTTTGTTTGCATTTCATTGGTATTTTTCTTTTTCTGTGTCAAGATCCAATCTGGGTGAAATTGAATTTTTTTGTCATTTCTACCCAATCTGGGCTAATCTGATACTTTAAAATTTTAGTCTTTCCTTGATTTTCTTGACCTTGACAGTTTGAGGAATACTGGTGAGTTATGCTGTAGAATTTCTTTGAATCTATTTTTTTCAGATGATTTCCCAATAATTAGAGTGGGGTTAGGGTTTTTTTTGAAAAAAAAAAAAAAAAAAAAAAAAGCACATAGATAAAGTGCCCTTCTTAGCCCAAAATATCAAAGGTTATATGATATCTATAAGATATTATTTGGGAGGTTAGCCTTGATCACCTGGTTCAGTACCTCTGCCAGATTTCACCACTATGAAGTTACTATTTTTCTCTTTACATACTCTAATCCTTGGAAACAAGTCTAATCCAGCCTGCACACAAAGTGGGGTAGTGATGGTGATTAATCTCTATCTCCTGAGGGGAGAAGTATCTACATATATTAAATGCAATTCTTCTGTAAGGCGTTTCTTCCCAATTTATTTATTTATGCAATCATTTATCTTTACTCATGTATATATTCATGAATATTTATTTTGTACTTTGGGCTGCCTTACAGTTTTTCATTCACATGCAAGTCTTTTGTCTATCTGGAATTGGTAGTTTAATATGGTATGAGGTTGGGGACCAGTTCTGTTCCTTTATATTGTTAGTTGTTTTAGCACCTTCATAGAAAAAAAATGCACACACACCCCAACATACTCACACTTATCTGCTATGACTGTCTATTCATAAAAAGATTCTGTTTAAATAATTCTTGCCAACCCAATAATTTAAAAATCATACTGATTTAATTTTATATATAGAATTTTAAATTTAATGTTTTCTGTGATATTGAGCTATTTGGTATGCTGTATATTCCTTGTGGATGTTGGGAACTGTTCCTAACACGTATTAAGTAAAAATATTTTAAGAATTCTTGGAATTTGTTTTAAAGCCAAAGTAAAACATTCAAGGTAATAATAGTATACTGTTGATTAGATGCTTACTGTGGGCTTTATGCTAAACATTACCAACATCTTGTATAGTTCTCACATCATTTTTGCAAGACGGGTACTTTTCGGTCTACATAGATGAGAAAACTGAGGTTCATAGAGAACAAATAACTTACCCAAAACCACAGCTCAACAGTAATAAAGTCAGATTCAAACCTGGGTTTTATTTCCATGTTCATTGTTGATTTCTTCCAGATGCTGGTAGAAGGGCTCTGCTTGCTTTAAGACCTAATCCTTTTGACTCAAACAAATTTTCAATGAACCATTAGTACAAACCTTCCAAGAAACATTTATTGTTAAGGTATGTTCTGCCCCATCCGCCTCATCTCATATTAAATATGAACAAGAGTAGTTTCAAATTGAAACAGATGCACATTTAAGAACCAAACCTGGCTGGATTTGCTATAGAAACACTAAGTTGTGCTTGAGAGGGAAAATGGGACCCCTTACAAATGAAACTATTAGAGAGAGTCAAATTTACAGGCCCACTTAAGCTATTAAAATTATTTTTAGGGAAAGCAATAAACCGAGAGAAACAAGCAAGGGCACCCTGATGTTAAAAGCATGGAGAATTAAGATGAGACTGGAAAAGACGATGGGAAACTAATTTATAAGAGCAATTTAACATCTTGGAGGTAATAGGAAACACCTACTCCTGTGATAGATGCTTGATTTTGAATTTTACTCTGCAAAACAATTTTATTTTTAAGTCACAGATCCTGGCCAAGGATCTGTGTTGCTGATAAATCCCACGACTGGCAAACATCTGATTTGTGAGACAAAATTCTTATAGAAAATAGGGAGCTGGAGGAAAAAAAATAAAATAAAATGCTGGTCAACAAAAATGATTGTTAGGCCTTGGCTTCCAAAAACAAACCAAAGCAGACAAGGTTAGAATGTTCTGCCAACAGAGAGCAGCTCTTATGACTCACTTTCTTCAATTGTTTAGGAAACACTGCAATGACCCTGTTGTTTATAAAGATGGATATCCCCAAATATTACACAGATAAGTATCTTTATAAACGATCAAACCATCCTTCATGTGCTTAGAATTTGGGGCATTATACTCCAATTTCTCTAATTCTGTCTTTTAAGGTTATCCACTAACCAATACAGTTGTTCAAAGTTAGCCATTTCAAAGTTTTCAACATCAAAATGAAAATTATTACATAAATTTCAACACATTTTCAAAACCAAAGATAATAAAAAATCACAGATATAAGGTGTTTTCGATTAGCCCTTGTTCCCAAAGTCCTGTGAAATCAGAAAACAGATTTATAAGAAATATCCTGGATCATGATGTCAATAATCAAGTAGGATTAAAAATTACTCAAAATGCTTTGCAAATTATCATTCTGTGGGACAGTTCTTTCTTTCTTTTTATTTTTTTAAAGATTTTATTGATTTATTTGACAGACAGAGATCACAAGCAGGCAGAGAGGCAGGTAGAGAGAGAGGGTTCAGAAGCCATCTTCCTGAGGAGCAGACAGCCCAATGCAGGACTCGATCCCAAGACCCTGAGATCATGACCTGAGCTGAAGGCAGAGGCTTTAACCCACTGAGCCACCCAGGCACCCTGTGGGCCAATTCTTAAATGATGGAACTGGTAGGTATGGCAATCAGAATAATGTCCTCTCCCCCTCCACCGAATGCCCGTTTTGTTCTTGGAACCTGTAGATATTAATATTTACATTAATAGGGAATTTTCAGAGATGACTAACTAAGGACCTTCAGATGGGGAGATTATCGTAGATTATCTGTGTGGACCCATGTAATAACAAGGTTTATTATAAATGGAAGAGAAATGTAGGAGAGTCAAAATCAGAGAAGCAGGGCGCCTGGGTGGCTCAGTGGGTTAAGCCACTGCCTTCGGCTCAGGTCATGATCTCAGGGTCCTGGGATCGAGTTCCGCATCGGGCTCTCTGCTCGGCAAGGGGCCTGCTTCCTCCTCTCTCTCTCTCTGCCTGCCTCTCTGCCTACTTGTGATCTCTCTCTGTCAAATAAATAAATAAAATCTTTAAAAAATAAATCAGAGAAGCAGATGTGACCATCAAAACTGGGGTCAGAAAGCTTCACTGTTGGCTTTGAAGATGGAGAAAAGAGCTATGAGCTAAGAAATGCCTGTAGAAGGTGGAAAAGGCAAGGAAACATATTCTCCTCGAGAGCCTCAATTAAAGCAGCCCTGTGGACACCTTGCTTTTAGCCCAGTGTGACTCACGCCGATGTCTATTCTATAGAACTGTTACAGAATAAATTTGCTTTGTTTTAAGACATTACATTTGTCGTTGATTTGTTGTAGCAAAGATAGGAAACTAATATGAGGGGCACAAGAATACATTTCATAAAAATAAGTAATTAATAAAAAAAGCAGAACCTTGTGATATAGGAGAAACTGAGCTATAAAGATTTCCAGGGACATAATTATAGTTCTTTTCAAACCAGAGCAGAAGAGAACACTTCTACTCATTGGCTCTACAAATATCAGTTACGGAGGCTTACCTATTCCGTTTCAGATTTTACAAAAGGTTTAATTCTCTTTGGTTCCATTTTACAGCGAAAATCATCTTAGTAGAAAAAAAAAAAAAGAATTCATTCAACCAGACACTAAGCATCTAAAACATATGCTTCATAGTGGGGATAGCAGCAGAAATGGGACGTGTCCCTTATTCCTGCATTTTGAGGCATATGATACAGTAAAGCTCTTGTTTCTTTTTTTTATTTTTGACCATGAACCATAGTAGAAAATACTATTTTCTTTAAAAAAATTTTTTTTGGAAAATATAATTTTTATTGCAACTCAGTATTCATACCTTTCTAAGACAGTAACAAAGTTTGATGTGCTCTAATATTTTTTATTCTCTTCTGGTCTGTTTTAACAAATGCTAGGTAGCAACCATTAAATCGATTCTCTAACCCACTAATGGGTGTGACTAAGTAAGATATATAGAGAAATAGCTGAATGTGTCATATTCTACACCACGTGAAAATGATGTCTGTGTTAATTACAAGAAAAAATAACAATAGCTAACAGATGCTTACTAGGGTCTCCGTTCTAAGAGCATGGATAGCATTTGAAGTACCCTAACCAGGTAATCAGAGGGAGCAGCATAAAAATTTTAAAGATCATTATCAAAATCTACACCAGAGGGTTTTTAATTAGCTTCCTCAATTTTAAAGAGTTGTGCCTGAGTTATGGGAATAGATCAGATGAGGGAACGGACAACAATGGCCCATGAACATGGGTTAAGAATGTGGCCATGGCTAGCCGCAGCTACCATCTCTGAAGCCAAGTGTGAGCTGCAAAGCTCCATGTGGCCGTTGACCTTCATTTCAGAGCGGACAGTGTTCCTTGACTCAAGCCAAAAGGTTGGCTGGTTGACTTTCCCCACTGCCTTCACAGACTCCATAGTCTAAGCTTAGGGGCAAAACTCCAGGATGATTTGTGCTTGCTTGTTAGTAAATATTAGGTAGGACTTAGTCCAAAACCTGTTCTCATTGTTAGCCTACTGCGAGGTAGCAAGGTTACATGAGAGAGGATTGCCAGCCAACGCCGACCTGCAAAGAACATGATGATTATTAAAATGGTCAACTTGGCTCCTTTTTGGCAGCGGGGGTGGGGGCGGATAGAGAAAAGGTAAACTTGGCTTCTTTTAGTTTCCTCAGCAGACTTTATAGTTTGTTCTTAGAAACTTGTATTTCACCTCTTAGCCAGGGTTTCTCCGAGGGATGCTGTCAGAAACCTTCAGGTGGGATGGAGTGTTCTACATTTTCAAAGGCACCCTTCCCATTCCGTAAACAGTGATGTTCGAGAACACTGGCTGAAATTGCAAACTTCTGTTTAAGCGCAGGGGCTAAGATATTCAGACCTGCTGCTGTCTTACCTGCTTTCTTCCTCCCCAGCCACAACCTGGGAAGCAAGGTTGCTTTGAAGACCGGGGAATTTTCCCTTCCCACCACATCTGGAATTCTGCTCCTTGATGATTCTTTTTTCCTCCTAGCCTGCGGCATAAATTGTCTTCTGACTCTGATAGTACTGCAAGGAGAGAAGTAGTAGAGAAGGGGTGTGAAACTGTTTAGAGATATTGCTAACAATAATTTGTCATTTATGGTTTGAAGCCCTGTGTCTTATAAGAAAGGATAGAAGGCAGCATGCGCAGTGCTGAAAGCAGGCTGTTTAATGTCTCTGGTTTCCACTCTTTGTTCTCGTTGCTCAGATTGCCTTCTGTGCTTGCTACAACTACCTTCCTGCATGGTGCCTCCCATCCCCACCCCTCCCCAGCCAAGCCCTTAGTGACAGTTTCCTTTGCAAGCCTTGGAACTTAAAAGAGTGGATTCCAAATAGTAATGGCTAGTGATCGTGTCAAGTTTCTTCCTTTAGAGGTCTGAAGTTTACTCAGAAAGAAAAGAAGCAGAAAGAGAGAAAGAAAGAAGGAAGGAAGGAAGGAAATTTTAAAAGGGGTCTTGGGTCTATAGAGAATAAAATGACTCCTTCTTCCCATTATAATGAGTATATTTTAAAACACACAAGCAAGCAAAGTTTTATAATGCAAGATTGCTTGTCCCAGGTACCCCCCCCAAATTCTTCACCTTTAATTTCAGTTGTCAGTGAAGATCCATAGTTATTTTTAATGGAGATTGGGTTAGCAGAAATATTTTAACATATTTAAAGCCCTCTCACATACTGCACTGAGGTTTTTCTCTTCTGTGGGTCCACGCTTTGGAGACACAGAGATTTCAACGATAATACTAGTGAAACTCACGTAGAAGATAACTCTAGGACACTGCTTTAAGATGTTCTACATTTCAACTTCTAAAGTCTCTGTATTATCTATTTATAAGTATTCATCTCTCCTGAGAAGGCTTCCTCACCTCCTGTGTTTGTTTGGAGGTGCCCCCTAGTTGAAGATTTTCAGAGTACCCTGAAATTCTGTCTTCTAAAGCCCCTATGATAACTATCTCCTCTTTCTTTGCCTGGACCCACACCAGGCACACAGTAGGTGTTTAATAACTGTCGTTTAGAGGGATAAATGAATTACTGTCACTCCATGGGTTTTATTTTTCCCCACTTGGGTGACTAAGTGATTTTCCTTCCTTTTTGACATTAAGGCATTTTTACAGAAGTGGGAGAACATTATTTAATGTGAAAAGCCACTATTATGATCTATTATAATCTTCACCCCAAAATAGAAAGGAACAATTCATCTTTTCCATCTAGTGTCTAAATGGTGGTAACGAGTTTCAGTTTCTAAATGTAATTACTGTGTAGGTCTTATTCATTTTGTTCTTGGATTCCCCCTAAAGCATTCCTCCAGCTTTCCACCCCTGAGTTTTGTCTTAAGTACACTCTTGTCACTTGAGATTAAGATAACATTTCTACATGAACACAAACGCAGAGAAAGAATTCCAACCATGCTGTCTGAGGGACGGGCTATGCTATTTCTCCTGTTTTCTCTCTGTTCCTCCGGGCAGAGTGGAGGCTATGCCCCTGAACAATAAAGAGAGCCAGCGGGTACAACTGCTGGGTGAGGTGTTGTACGACGTTCCTCAATGACAACAAAAGCAAGTGCTAGGCTTGGGGCTAGCCGCCTGTCATTTCTTCAACATTCTGGAAGGACCGATGTTTCCAAATAAGTATTTCAGGGTACAGAAGAGTCTTCTGCCGTACTCTTCATTCTCTTTGTCCCTTTTCTTTTGATCTCGTGGGCAACCAGAAAGGTGAACCTAATCATGGTACTTTTCACCAAAATGTCTAGAATTTTCTTGACTTTGAAATAACCAAAGGGCTTGGTTAAAATAGTCATATGAAATATTCATTTCATTCTGCATTCCTGTGTCTACGTGCCTGCTTTTTCTCTGAAGTAGCTTCAAGTTCAACCTGAGATAAAATTCTTCCGTTTAATAAATATTTGCAGGCATGTGATGTTGTAGTAAGTATTAGGAGCAAGGCAGAGACGGTGGCTGCTTTCATGGTAGTCTCATCTTAATGATTTCCTGTCCTGAACTATCTCAACTCCAAATTCTGTTACCCGGATTCGGTTGCACTACATTTTTCTAGTGTTTCCCAAATTCTTTCTCTCAGAAAGGGGTAAGATAGCTTCAAAAGAAACTGTCTGGGATGCTTATTAAATGTTCAGATTCTCAGCTTATTAAACCCAGATTCTGTTTCAGTAGGCAGGACTGACACAGGAATTTCTACTTTTTTTTAAAAATTTCAGCTATTGGGGTGCCTGGGTATCTCAGTTGGTTAATCCTGGGATTCTTGATTTTGGCTCAGGTTGTGATCTCAGGGCCACAGGATCGAGCCTGCCTCTAGCCCAAGTGGAACCTCATATGGAGCCCCACCTCAAGCCCCACATAGGGGTTCTCTCTCTCTCTCTATCTCTTTCTGTCCCAGTGGGGCACTCTATCTTTCATTCTCTCTGGAAAAAAAAAAAAAAATCAACTATTTAAAAATGTTTTTAGAAGGGGTGTGTTTTTTTTTTTTTTTGGAGGGGGAGGACAATACTCAAAAGTTAGAAAAATTTTGTAATATCTGAAAATTTGAGTGACTCAATAGCTAAAAAGCACTTTTATTTTTGATTTGGTAAGCATATTAAGTACAGCTGGAGAGAAAATTATCAAAGACAACTTAATCCAGCATAGCAACCACCGTGATAATGAATAATGACTAATCCTCTCAAGTAAATTGACCATTGAGCTTTTTTCCAACTCATGCATTGCAAATTTAAAAGAAATCACACAAATTAGTAAGGATTATATAAAAATGTATGAATATAAAATAAATGCACACCTTTTTTCTGGTTAGATGCTGTAATATAGCATCTGTCTTGTTTCTAACAGTTTGTATAGGGCTACAAGGAATATTTTCTGTACAAACAGACACTGTAAAGCACTCTAATACTTTGTAATCACATGAATGTATCTTAGGCATTGACAGAGCCTGAGGCTAGGATTAAATCTAAGTAACTTTGCTTTTTCTCTTTAGAATAGTACAAATCCTTCAAAGGTGATCAAATGTCTTTGTAGACTTACCTAGAAATTTACCTAACACAGCGTGTCATTGCTTTAAAAAATTTTGAATGCCAACATTTGAAGTGAGGCGTATTTTATTTTCTAGAATTTCCATTACTGGAAATTAAGATTTCAAGGTTCTATGCAGAAACCTTTACTTTTCTAAAGGCTCCAACTAAAATAATTACTTTTTATTATCTCTTTCTTGCCAACTGTCTAAATTTTCACCTATTTTTCTTCATTGTAGATTTGACACAGCCATTGCCAAATTAATTAAATGCCTTTTATTATTTTATCAGAAGTATGGAATTCCTAAAGAACAAAAAGAACTAAAATGTTATTCATGTTAGGGCAATGAAAATGTTCTAAAACTAGATTGCAGTTGCACATTTTGTAAACATAAACTAAAAGCAGTGAACCGTCTACTTTAAAAGGGTAGATTTTATGGTATGTAAATTATATCTCAATAAAGCTGTTAGAAAAATTTTATTAGGTTTATTTTAAATACTAAAAGCATTTGCTAAATCTTTGATGGCACATCTATGGAAATAGAAAGGAGGCAACTAGAGAAATTAATTTCCCTGCATATATCCCTTCTATTTCCTTTTTAAGCTTATTTAGACATCGTGCAGTCATTCTGTGACCATCTATAAGTGAGGAGAACTTCTCGCAAGCTTGGAAATTTTAGTTAAGATGGATATCATTGGCAAGTATAACAATAAAATATGGCTGATACCAATGGTTCTTACACATTTTACTTATTTGTAATGTGTTTCCTTGGAAGGCTACATGTAGGTATCCAAACAGAGCTTCTGGAACATGTAGCAGATGCTTTAGAAGACAGCACATGGAATGTGAAATCAGTTTAAGGACTTTTAAAAGCTCCATAATTCTGAATTAAGTAAGATCTCCAATACTTGGGGAATCAACCTTATTGCAATAATTTTCTCTGTGATATCTTTGGGTGTGTACTTAAAAAAAAAAAAAAAAGGTTAGGGATGCCTGGGTAACTCAGTCAGTTAAGTGTCCGACTCTTGATTTTGGCTCAGGTCATGATCTCAGGGTGGTGAGATTAGAGCCCTGTTGGGCTCACACTGAGTACGGAACCTGCCTAAGATTCTCTCTCTCCCTCTCCATCTGCCTATCACCCCCCTCCCCATTATGTGCTCCCTCTCTCTAAAAAAACAAAACAAAACACCAAAACCCTGGGGGCACTTGGGTGGTACAGTAAGTTGAGGCTCTGCCTCTTGATTTCAGCTCAGATCATGATCTCAGGGTCATGGGATCGAGCCCCATGTGGAGCTCCTTGCTTAGTGTGGAGTTTGCTGGTCTCTCTCCCTCTGGTCTTCCCTCTTCTCATATGTACTCTCTCTCTTTCTCTTAAATAAATGAATGAATAAAATCGTTTAAAAAGTCTTTGTTTAAAAAAAAAAGCCTAATAATGCTAGAATATTTTACAAGAGATTGGCCATTTAAAATATATTAAAGTAAATACACTTTAAATTAAATTTTTCTTATTCATAAATAATTTAATAAATGTTATTACCAGTATTATTGTCTTCTTCCTACCATGTTCATGACTTCTTGTGAAATCAAAGACCAGTCTGTGCTTAAGAGACTTATTGATCCCATAAGGCATGCCAGTGTCTTGGCAACATGAGATACTATACATTAAGCCCATCCTAAATAAGTGAGTTTTTATAAACCTTAACGAGGCCAAGGTCTTTCCCGCACTGCAGCTTCTTTAATGATTCTCTTCTAGGTTGTTTCTGGTCTCATCACTCCTGTAATTCATGTCCTATAAATAGTTAGAGGGCTCTCAAGGGAGCTCTTAAAGTTGTTTTGGAATTTGTTTTTGAGAATCCCATTTGGTGATTTCCTGAGTTGTTGCTATGCCAAGTACACATCATGAAAAATCGGTATTTGAAAACTTCCCTGTGCGTCAAGATTCTTTAAGAGTCTGAGTACCCTGAACATTGCACACAGCTATTCACGTCTTCCTAAAAACATGACATTGATGCTAAGCTAGGATTGCGTGGATTCTACAAAACCAAAAGGAAAACCACATATTCCCAATACTAACCTAGACCTGACACACTGGATGCAACTCTAAAAGGATGGGTTTAAAATGCAGAGGGAATTTGCTTCAGAGGCTGTGAATATCATCATGGAATGTCTTCCTTAAAATTAAATAGTCATAACATGAGTTGATGAATTGTGATACACAGGAATAAAAATATTAAACAGTATAAATTAAGTGGTTTACATGAACTTACAAGAAAGTAGTTAATAAATGGTAACTATCATTACTATTAGTAGAAAATGGACAAAGATAACTATTTTCTCACATTAAACAGTATAAATTAAGTGGTTTACATGAACTTACAAGAAAGTAGTTAATAAATGGTAACTATCATTACTATTAGTAGAAAATGGACAAAGATAACTATTTTCTCACTTTGCCTTTACGAATACCTAAATATTTGGCTCTTATCTTTGATGTTTAGTTGATTTCCACCTTTGAAACAAAGAAAATGTAATTTTAATGAAAAAGAAGTTTATATCTATGGGTGGTTGGGAAAAAATTCAGCATTTTGAGCAGGGTACAAGGGTACAAATGTTTTGGAAGAGATAATAAATTTTTTTTCTTTTTTTTTTTTTTAAAGATTTTATTTATTTATTTGACAGAGAGAGATCACAAGTAGGCAGAGAGGCAGGCAGAGAGAGAGGAGGAAGCAGGCTCCCTGCTGAGCAGAGAGCCCGATGTGGGGCTCGATCTCAGGACCGTGGGATCATGACCCGAGCTGAAGGCAGACGCTCAACCCACTGAGCCACCCAGGCGCCCCTTGGAACAGAAAATAAAGACATTTTGCCACCTGATATAATCCCTGCATTGCAGGAAAAGTTTTTTGAGATAGAAATAAACATTTTGTAGACCAAGCTATAAAAATACTGATTAAGAGGTAGCTTTTGTGAGTAGCCATCTTTAGACCATGAAACTCAAGTCTGCTCCCAGATACTTTCTCAAACAGAAGATTTCAGTAAATTATAATCCTGAATAATCATTAAATGTACTCATATTTTGGAAGAAGCAGAAATGGGACAAATATCACTATCTCATTTTAGAAATCAAGGATATGCTAATGAGTTTTCTCAGTGAACCTGTAAGATATCAAGGGCTACTCTCATGATAACAAAGGCATTTTTAAAAGCCCAGGTCTTGTTCCTAATATTTTATTTCCTTTTCAATTATTTTATTATTTACTTGTTTTTAAATTGTAAAAGATGCACAGCTTAAAATTTACCATCTTCACTATTTTTTAAATGTACAGCTCATTTGTCGTTTACATTTTTGTGCAACTGTCACCACTATCCGTCTCCAGGACACTTTCGATCTTGCGAGACTGAAACTGTGTACTCATTAAACAACACCTCTCCATTTGCCCTCCTCCCTGGCCCTGGAGACCCCCATTCTGATTTCTTTCTCTATGAATTTGACCACTCTAGGTACCTTATATCGTACAATATTTATTCTGCGATTGGCTAATTTTATTTAATGTAATGTCTTCAAGCGTCCTCCATGATACGGCACGTGCCAGAATGTCCTTTTTAAAGGTTGACTAGTGTTCCGCTTCATGAATATACCATATCTTGTCTATCCCTCCGTCCGTCAGTATGCATTCAAATTGTTTTTACCTTTTTTTTTTTTTTTAAAGATTTTATTTATTTGTTTGAGAGAGAGAGACAGAGTTACAGAGAACACGAGCTGGGAGAAGAGGGAGAAGCCAAACAGGGAGCCCCATGCAGGACTCCATCTCAGGACCCCCAAGATCATGACCCGAGTGGAAAATAGACACTTAGCCCACTGAGCCACTGAGTCGTCCCTGGTTTTGCCTTTTGGCTGTTGTGAATAATGGTGCTACAAATATGGGTGTACAAATATCTGAGTCTTTGCTTTTACTTCTTCTGGGTATATATCAAGAAATGGAGGGGCCCCTGGGTGGCTCAGTGGGTTAAATCCTCTGCTTTCAGCTCGGGTCATGATCCCAGAATCCTGGGATGGAGCCCCAGATCGGGCTCTCTGCTCAGCAGGGAGTCTGCTTCCCTCTCTCGCTCTGCCTGTCTCTCTGTCTGCTTGTGATCTCTGTCTGTCGAATAAATAAATAAAATCTTTAAAAAAAAAAAAAGAAAAGAAAAGAAATGGAATTCTAGAACAATGGCAATTCTATGTTTATTTATTTATTTTTTTTTAAGGAACCACCAAACTGTTTTCCACAGTGGCTGCAACATTTTACATTCCCACCAGCCATACACAGGGTTCCAGTTTTCCCATATCCTCACCAACATTTGTTATCTTCTGTTTTTTTAAATTAATATCATGGGGTACCTGGGTGGCTCAGTCAGTTGAGTGTACAACTCTTGATCTTGGTTCATGGTCGTGAGTTCAAGCCTGCACTGGGCTCTGTGCTGGGTGTGGAACCTACTTAGAAAAAAAGAAAAAGGAAAAAATCTTAGTTGATGTGAAGTGGTATCTCATTATGGCTTTTATTTGCATTTCCCTGTTAATTAGCAATGTTGAGTGTCTTTTCATGTGATTATTGGCAATTTGTATATCTTCCTTTGAGAAATGTTGATTCAAGTTCTTGGCCCATTTTTTAATCAGACTATTTTATTGGCTATTTTATTTTCTTTATATATTCGGGATGTTAACTCCTTATGAGACAGATATGTGACTTGCAGATCTTTTCTCCCATTCTGAGCTAGCTTCTTCATTCTGCTGATAGTGTAATTTAATGTGTGAAAATTTTTAATATTGATGCAATCCAGTTCATCTATTTTTTTCTTCTGTTGCCCTAATATTTTAACAAAATGGCATTCAGTTGAATTGGCCAATGTTAGGGTCAATTATACTCAGGACAGAGTGTTCCATATAGACGAGACATGAGCATATTTTGATTACACATTCTGTTACCCACACATTCTGCAGGATTGGTACACAGTTTCAACTGAGGACAGGCAGTTTTTTCTTATTTTTGTAATTTTTTTCCTTTGTGATTTTATTTAAAAACCATAATTTAGGTAAAGAAACACAGATTCTGAAACAGACTTTTTTAGTCACCATCATACTTCTTGGAATTACTGGATATGAATGTCCAGAAATTTACCTCTGAGGCTGGACACTGTTCAGATCCCTTCATTCTGTAGTTACTTCAGTTTCTAGTCACATTTTTAAAAAAGATTTTATTTATTTATTTGACAGAGAGAGAGAGAGAAATTTTTTTTGATAAGATTTTTTTAATCAAGTTAGGCTTTTATGTAACACAAAATGGTCTTGCCACGTGATCATCATAGATCATAGATCTTTTTTTTTAACTCTTGAAAATAATTCTAATTTTATTCAGAAGTGTTTATTTAGAACAGAAACAGAAAAAAGGCTTAAACTTCATCACCTTTCAGCTAATCCACCTCAAGTAGAACCATGAGGGGACCTAACCACCGCTGTCCTCCATTCCTGGGCGAGGACCTCCTCTGTCTACCCACCTCTGCTTCAGCCTGACCCTGAGGCAGACGAGGCCCCGACATGCCGGACACAGCTGAGGACAGGGCAAGAGGGCACACTTGTCTCTCTGTGAGATAGTGGGGTTCTGCCTCCAAGCCTCCACCCCTTGTGACCTCCCATATAGCCCTGCTCCAGGGACCCACCCACATCTGGTCAAGGGAAGGCGCAACGTACAGTACAAATCTCATGAGAAGGCAAACGCATAAAGGCTTGAAGTAGAGTGATTACAAAGACGAGAGCCCAGCCTCCAGCCCCTGTTCTTGAGCCCCAGCTCTCAATGTCTGGGGCCTTGGGCCCTCTCCCCTAAAACAGAAGATTCACCCTCAGGCCACCCAGCCCTTTTCCCAGGAGTACCCAAAGTAAGTGCTGGACTGTAGGATTCTCTTGTCATCTTTCCACCTTCAGTTGAGCTCTGCTTCCCCCAGTGACTCACCCCAACCCACCCTCTGATGAAACAAAAACACTCACGGCTTTCCTCCACCTTTCCTGCGTCCTCAGGCTGGCTCCCTGACCACAGAGCTGTTCCCTAGGACTGAGCCCCAACTCAGGCCTAGGGATACGCTCCTATTCACTCCAGGACATGGGAGTTCAAAGAATGATCATATTCACTCCAGGACATGGGAAAACCCAGTTGTCTACCTCCCAGTCCTGGCCATCATCCTGGGGGTGGAGATAGCAAGGAGACAGCTATAACAACATAAAGTTCTAAGTTGACAAATTGTACAATGATAATGTCATCTGAATGTTCCCAAATTTTTCCTTGAAGCATAAAGCTCCCAAAATGTCCCGTGTTGTTTAAATACAGGAGAGACATTGAAATATCCTGGAACTCTACATTGCCCAAAGGATTCCAGATTTTTAGGAAAAGAGTCCATTTCAATGATCTCATTATTGTTTAAGTCCATTGTATAGTGCTTTAATTACACACAGGCAAGCAAGCTTTTGAATTTAATCAAATACCTGGTCCAGTGGACAAAGTTGGAAAGTTTCTTCATTTCTTATGTAGGTGTGTGTGCATACGTGCACACACACACACACACACACACACACAGTAAGAAAAGTAGAAATCATCCAGGACTTTTAGCCAACAGGCTATCTGCAGATATTGACAAAAGTGATGGATTTCAAGAATGCATTAAAACAAGCAAAGTAATACTATTGTCCAAGTTTCTACTTGGGTGGGTTCTTTCTAACTTTTTAAATTTAAAATGCTTAATTTTTGACATTATCTAAGTCAGAGTTAAGGCTGTGAGTAGGTTCCAAATGCTCTCACATTACATGTAGGAGTTTTAAATATGTGTATTTTCTGGAAGATTCAATATAAAAAAGAGAAAAGCAACTTGTTTACAAGTTGGCTGAGTACCAGTTAGTAGGATCTGAGGATTTCTAGGTAGGATGTCCAGTTTAAAAAAAGAGATAAACTTATCATTTGTAACTTAAACAAATTCTTTTGTTATATACCCAGTTGTTTGGGTTTCTCTAGCATCCTCTGTTGAAAGCTAAAGCTCAAAGAGTTGGTATCATTATCAGGTGAAACAAGCCAGAAGCCAACCGTGAGTTCTTGTGGAAAAACAGAGGACAGGGAGGTCAAAAAGTTTTAAGATGGAGGAGAGGCATGTTAAAACAGGATATGGATTTGCACCTCACACAACTGAGAATTCAAATTAATTAGAGTTAACATTAAAAATACTGTAGAATAAGAAATTTTCAATCATTATTTTCTAACATAAAAAGTAAAAAAGAAATTACTACCAAATGATAATCTAAAAAATTCCATGTAGAATTTTCAGATATACTGGGAAGACAATCACTGATCACTTCAGACAGGAGAGGTGATGTTTTTTTACATAGATTTTTAAAAACTTAAGACCTGAGATCTTGAAAATAGTAAATTTACTGAAGAATATAAGTGTCATATACTTCAGTCCTTGGCCACCTGGGAAAAATGTACAACTGCAAAATAATCATCTTGGGCTGGCAGTAAGTGATTTAAAAAACAAACATGTGATGTAAGAGACCCTAGTTCATTCATGAGGTCACACCATTTTCCCAGTCAGGATAATCACTTGGATCAGAGGTGGTTCTGAATAGAGTGCCTGCTCATTATTGAGCTATTTCTCAAGGGCCATTAGGATGGAAATAGTAAACAAAGGGTGATTAATGGTGTCATGGCTGCTGTCACTATTGTGACAATATAAACACATAGCTTTTCTGAAGACTTCACACATTAAATTTTCATTGGGGACTTGTCTCTATATGCCTGCATTATTCTGTGTAAATTGAGAGACAACTGTAAGGGATTGACTATTGTATGGTGAAAGAAAGCCCTTTTTTTTGGTTTTCCCTTTTATGTAGTCTCTTCCCCAATAACCTGTTAAAACAAACATGGAGAGTTAACAAAATATATGTATGTATACTTTTTTAACCTCTCCATTAACCTCATTATAGCTTCTTTTCTGCCTCAATTTCACAAAGGCTGTTGTCCTAGCAACAGACCACCATGTCCGTTTTCTCTATATTATCTAAATTGCATATTGTCTGCTCACAAGCTATTATCTCTTATTCTAGTACATCTAGGTTAATTAACTGTGTTTTTATTCTCTAAGGAAATAAATCTCAATTACTCTCTTCTTCTGTTGTCTTAGCCATAATTTTAATCTTATAGTAAAAGGAAACCATAGTTTGGAACGATCTATATTTTTCTTGGGATTGACTTTAGACCCCAGTGTCTTCGACTGAGGTCAGCAAATGATGTCTTAAGTCTCCCCAACTGTTTTCAACAAGTTCTGAATCATCTAGATTCCTACCTCACATTGAAACACCCAGTCACATCACTGTCCAAGTCCATGCTGAGATACGATCGTGTGTTTGTGCAAAGCAGAAGCTAAATCACTGTGCAGTGAAGGTCTTACAGTACTTGAAGTAGACAAGACTCGAGTCCCTCAGAACACCAGCGCCATGTTCTCATGCCAGTAGTTGCTTTACGCAAATGTTTCTAACACTGACTTGCAGTAATTCAGCAAAAGGAAGTGGGCACTAATTGTGCAACAAAGAAATTTGCTGCTTTCAATCTTAGCAGTCAATAAGATACAGGCTTCCCTCATGTTATTACCCCTTGCTTTATTGCACTTTGCAGATACTGAGATTTTTACAAATTGAAGGTTCCCGGCAACGTTGTGTCAAGTTAGCCTATCAGTGCTTTTTCAACAGCATGTGCTCGCTTTGTGTCTCTGTGTCACATTTTGGTAATTTTCACAATATTTAAAGCCTTTTTCATGATTATTGCATTTGTTGCAGTGATCTGTGATCTCTGATGTTACTGTTGCAACTGTTTTGTAGCACCGGGACCCCTTACCATATAAGTGGGCAAACTTAATCAATAGCTTTTGTGTGTTTTCTGACTGTGTCACCAATCAGCCATCCCCTCCTCTATCTCCTCCTCAGGCTTCCTTCTTCCCTGAAACACAATAATATTAAAATTAGGCCAGTTAGTAATGATAGCCCTTAAGTGCTCGAGTGAATGGAAGAGACACACATCTCTCATTTTTAAGACAAAAACTAGAAACCACTAACTTTAGTGGGGAAGTCATGTCAAAAGTTGAGATAGGCCAAAAGCTAAGCCACTTGGGCCAAACAGGCAATTTGTGAATGCAAAGAAGTTCTCGAAGGAAAGGAAAAGTACTACTTCAGTGAAGGCACACATGGTAAATAAAGTGAAACAGCCTCATTCCTGATATGTAGAAAGTTTTTTTTTTTTTTTTAAGGTTTTATTTATTTATTTGACAGACAGAGATCACAAGTAGGCAGAGAGGCAGGCAGAGAGAGAGGAGGAAGCGGGCTCCCTGCTGAGCTGGGAGCCCAATGTGGGGCTCAATCTCCGGACCCTGAGATCAGGGCCTGAACCGAAGGCAGAGGCTTTAGCCCATTGAGCCACCCAGGCGCCCTGGTATGGAGAAAGTTTTAATGGTCTAGAGAAAAGATCCCACCAGCCACAACATTTCCTTAAGCCAAACCCTCATCCACAGTAAGGCCCTAGTTCTCCTCAATTCTGTGAAGGCCGAGAGAGGAAGCTGCAGAAGAAACTGGAAGCCAGCTGAGGTTGGTTCAGGAGGTTTAAGGAAAGACGTTATTTCCATAACAAAAGGGCCAGGTGAGGCAGCAGCTGTGGAAAGTTATCCATAACATCTAGCTAAGATACTTAATTAACGAAGGTGACTATACTACACAACAAATTTTCAATGCAGACAAAACAGCTTCCTTTTGGAAGAAGATGCCATCTGGGACTTTCATATATAGAGAGGAGAAGGCAATGCCTGGTTTCAAACCTTCAAGGGATAGGCTGACTCTCTTGTTAGGGGCTAATGCAGCTTGCTGGTGCCTTGACGTTAAAGCCAATGTCCATTCACCATTCTGAAAATCCTGGGGCCTTAAGAATTATGCTAAATCTATGCCATGCTTTATAAATGAACAACAAAGCCTGGATAACAGCACATCTGTTTAAAAAATGGTTAACGGAATATTTTAAGCCCACTGTTGAGACCTACTGCTCAGAATAAAAGACTTAAAAAAATGTATATTACCACTCACTGACAATGTACGTGGTCACCCAAGAGCTCTTAGGAAGATGGACAATGAAATAAACATTTTCATGCGTGTCGACACAGTATCCATTCCACAGTCTATGGATCAAGGTCTGATTTTGACTTTCAAGTCTTGTTATTGAAGAAATACGGTTCATAAACTGCCATAGATAGTGATTACTCTGATGAATCTGGGCAAAGTAAATTGAAAATTTCTGGAAAGGATTCACCATTTAGATGCCATTAAGAATGTTTATGATTTATGGGACATCAAAATAGCAACATGAACAGGAGTTTGGAAGAAGCTGATTGCAACCCTCACGGATGACTTTGAGGGGCTCGTGACTTCACTGGAGGAAGTAACTGCAGATGTGATGGAAATAGCAAGAGAACTAGGATTAGAAGTGGAGCCTGAAGATGAGACTGACTTGCTGCAAGCTCATGATGAACTTCGATGGATGAAGAGTTGCTTCTTGTGGATGAGAAAAGAAAGTTATTTCTCAAGATGGAGTCTACTCCTGGTGAAGATCCTGTAAAGATTATTGAAATGACAACAAAGGATTTATAATTTTACAGAAACTTAGTTGATAAAGCAGTGAAAGGTTTTGAGAGGATTAATTCCAATTTTCAAAGAATTTCTACTGTGGGTGAAATGCTGTCAAATAGCATCACATGCTATGGGGAAATTATTTGTGAAAGAAAGAGTCAATCAATGTGGCAATCTTCACTGTTGTCTTATTTTAAGAAATTGTCACAGCCGCCCCAACCTTCAGCAACTACCACCCTGGTCAGCCCTCAACACCAAGGCAAGACCCTCCACCAGCAAAAAGATTATGATTCACTGAGAGCTCAGATGATGCTTAGCATTTTTAACAACAAAGTATTTTTAATTAAGGTACGTATATTTTCTAAATGTACATAGATGAACAGACTACAAGAGAGTATGAAGATAAGTTTTACAGGTCCTGGGAAACAAAAAAATTAATTTGACTTGCTGTATTGTGATATTGACTTTGTTGTGATGGTATGGAACCAAATCTGCAATATCTCTGACATATGCCTGTAGAAAAATATTTAATGTATATCTCAATAAAGCCACTAACCTGAACTTTAAGTAAACATAACAGCTTCAATCATTTTTTATGTGTTATATTGGCATTCAGAGATTGCTTGTTGAGTAGATTGTTGTTATTTTGAGCTAGTA
The DNA here is from genome assembly GCF_020171115.1 of Neogale vison. NCBI lineage: Eukaryota > Metazoa > Chordata > Mammalia > Carnivora > Mustelidae > Neogale > Neogale vison. The sequence goes on from NC_058096.1 coordinate 27,678,569, forward strand.
ATCTTGAAACTGTTCTATTTCATATATTATACTGATGTGAGTAGCAACTCTTACATTTATAGGATTTATTTAAAAATATAGAAACATATTACATTTAGAACTAGATCTAAGGCTGCATCTTTCTATTAAATGGTATCATCTGTCATTACTAATTATGAATGTGAATATTTAAAATTTTGGGTTGTACTTGAAAATTTTTTATGGCTGAGCATATGCTATAAATATGAAGTATTTATTTTTAGTTTTATTCATATTTAACATTATATCTAAAAGATTTTAGACTAACCATCTTTTAAAAATTGGATCCAAATATTTGTAATTGAGAAAAAAAAGCTTCTGCCAAAAAAAAAAAATACATTTCCTCTCATTTATTGTATAAATTATTAAGAAGAAATTCCAAGTCAAAGAAATCTTGGGAAAAGATGGAAACATTCCACACATTCAAGCTAGTGTTAGCCAGATAAAATATACATTTTTGAAAATAAACATTTTGTTTGGTGATTTTCCAACATCACAAGAGTTGATAACAGAAGCCAATGATTCTTTTTTACTGTATATTTTCAAGTGACAAGTAACCCTACAATATCCCAAGTAGGGAAATAACTGGAGGTCAGTTATTGAAGCCTAATAGAATTGCAGAAATTACTTGTCATGTTTTCTACATTGTAAGTCTTATAAATTTCTCTTTATTTTTACCTAAATTCCTTTTTGCTTATTTAAGGTCCATGTGTGGACAGACTTGCCTTATTACCAAATAATGGTTCAGGCATTTTAGTCATCTTATGTTTAAGCCAAGCACAGGACATAATATCATTGCTCCTGAAAACACCAGGTGCTTTTACTATTCTTTGTCTGTAATGTCCTTTCCTTCTTCTTTAACTAGCTAGCTTCTCCTTAAGTACCAGTTCAACCCTAGTGAGAGCTCACTGACTTCCTTCGGCAGGATCTGTGTGTCCTTCTCATGCTCTAGCTAAGCATTTTGTTCATGCCTCCAGAAGATCTATCATTCTTTGTTTGTAATATTTTCACAAAATTAATAAATATAAAGAAGAGAAACAAACCACCCATTATTTCATTACTTATTAAAAAACCCCCACCATTGTTGTTTTTGTTGATCACACTGTGGGTTTTTTCCAGTGTAGAACTGTTTGGGGAAAAAAAAAAATGTGAATCCTAAAATACATATAAGTGACTTCTGCTCCCTCCCATCTTAACATAGTATTAAGTAGTTCTCCATAATTTCATGTCTTTGAAACCATCAGTTTTAATGTCTGCATACAATTCCATCAGGTAGCTATAACCATCATTTATTTAACCCTTCCCAAATCATCCCCAGTATATTCTTTTTTAGTACTGTCTTAATCACATTTGTAGCTCCACTATTGTCACTAAGGTCTGGCTTATTAAATATTCAATAAATGAGTATTAACAAAATCTTCTGTCTAGGAAACTAAGCTATTCCTCTATTATCTTACTGTTTTGAAGAATTTGAATCTCAAGTACAGAATATTAATGGAAAATTTGCCATAGAATCAGGGAAAATGGAAAGGAGGAAAAACTATCTGGAGATTTTAGTTTGGAGCTTTTCCTTTGGAAACATGTTGGATTATAGTTCCTGTGGTTATCATGGCCATTCCAGACAGATTATTGTGTGTTTGTAAGTGTTTGCACTTCCATGAAATACTTAATTTGATTCTGTTAATAACAGAAATTATTTATCTGTTCTGCCAAAGGAATAGAAAGGAAGAAAGACAAGCATCATTTCCAAAGTATTGCATAGGTAAGTTAGCCTGGTGGATATATACCAGGCTAGTGACATGCAAATATTAAGAAATATTAAATTATTTGGAAAAGGTTTATTCCTTTGGAAAGGGCAGAAATGTCTTGGGGCTCAAGGAAATGTCACAGAATGAATAAATGAGAACTAATTATAGAAACTTAAATTTCTGACCTTTTTTAACAATATCAAGATTTGCTTCAGCATACCAGTGGAAGGTGAGAGTGAGGAATGAATGGGTTAAGAGATGAGTAGGAGAAGAACCTTCCATTTGACCACATATAGATCAATAAACCTTGCTGAGAAATACTTGAAAAATAAGTGTGTTTGGGAAAATATTGACATTGGCATTTTATATATTGGTTTTCATCACAGAACAGGAAACAATGGGGAAAAAAGCTCTAGCATAGGGGAAGAAATAAGGGATTTGGATTCAGACTTGGGTTCAAATTCTATCTCCATCCCTTATGACTTCTGAGACCTTAAGTCTTTTAATTTCTCTGATCTTTAGGTTTCTCATCTATAATATGGGAATAATAATTCTTTCTTTGAGAAGCTGATATAAAAGCAAAAAAGAGACAAACACTTAGCATCTGGCACATGGTAGGCATTTTTTAAAAAGGGGACGTTATTATTATTATCCTAGTAGGTTACATATCCGTGCTTCCCAAAACAAATAGGAAAATGGGGTTTTGTTTAAAATAAAAGGCGATTGACATGAGAAACAACTTGAGAGGAATAGGTTATCATAATACTATTGTCATTTGGGGGGTACGGGGATGGCCATATGAAACCTAGTTTTTCTGATATTGCTTTAAGTCCATGGGCCTCCCTATTTGTGTACACAGGCCCCCTCAATGTCATCTGGAAACTTCCAATGCCTCAGTACTTCCCATTGGGTGAGTCAATCAATTTTGGGTTTCTGGTCTACAAATAATAGAAATCTTTAAAATGATACCATCAACAGCATAAAATTTGGAAAAGTATTTGTTATAATGGCCTACTCTTGATTTAGTTCTGATGAAAGGCTCTGAGTCTTATAAAGTCCTCTTGCAAATAAGGTCTACCAACCAAAAAGTGTGACTGTGTTCAGTTTCTCCTTTACGCCTAGAATATTTTTCTTTCCAACAATATCAGTAGAAAGAGCTTTGGTTATTCAAGAGAGAACAGCAAGATCACAAATAAAGATTCTTCCCTCATGCCCTGTTCTTTCATCTGGACAAAATACTAGGGAACATAAGGGAATGTCTTTTGGAAGCCAGCAAAGACATATTAGTGATGTGAAAGTGAAAGTGGAAAATTAGATGAGAGAGTGGATATGAATCAGGCATTTCTCTAATTAAAATATACCAACAGACTAGGTTGTGGGTCTATAAGAATAACACTGGAAATTAACTTTCTTTCTAACATGGAACATAGAGAAAGTGAAATCAAGATAATTTGCCAGGGCTTAGTTTAGAATTGTGTGAATGAATGTGACTGATCAAAAGAATGATTCTGAATTAATTTCTATTACAGTAAATTCAGTTAAAAACTATCATCTTCTTTCTTAAGTTGGATTCCTTTAACAATTATCTTTCCTGGTACGTTTATACCAGGAAGGGAGTTTGCTAGCTGCACTTTATGGGAAATACCAAGAATGGATGTTTCATCTGAGAAAATTACCAAGGCCCTCTTTCCTGAAAAATGCCTTCCCTAGACTTTAGTGAATATTGGAATCATCCTATCCTTCCCCTATCTCTTCTCCAGAATAAATAGAACTGATATGATATCCACTCTTATTCACTGAACCCTAGTATTCTGCTGTTGCCTGAGCAGATAAAGCCTTTTCTTATTTGATGTCCCTAATCATGTTGAATGATGGTTTTCTTTCTTCCATGACTAAGTTCGATGAGGCCAAGAGTGTTTAAGTATCTGTCCAGTGGCACACCGTTAATGAGTAGGAAATGTGACAAACAAAGTTTTCATAAACCCCAGTCCATATTCTCATGGCCTTACTGAATCATCCATTTTTATCTTGGAGGGCCACAGACAATAGCAGCAAGGGTGATATACAGAGGTTCAGGATGGGCCATTGTGAGTTACAATGCACACAAAACAAACAACCAAACAAACAAAAACCAAGAACAGGAACACTACTGACCTAAATTGATAGAGATAGCCCAAATATAGACGGTAAGTTTGAGGGGTGGCTGGGTGGCTTAGTCAGTTAAGTGGCTGCCTTTGGCTCAGATCATGATCTCAGGGTCTGGGGATCAAGCCCCACAGGGGTTCGCTGCTCGGCGGGGAGCCTCCTTCTCCATCTTCTTCCCATATCTTCCTCTCCTTCATGTTTCTCCCTCTCCTCCTTCCTTTTCCCTCTCCTCCCAGCTTGTGCTCTCTCTCACTCTCTCTCTCTCAAGTAAATAAATGAATGAATGAATGAATGAATAAATAAAATCTTAAATAATAATAAAAACAGTACATTTGAGATCATCAGATCAAGGATTCAGAACCAAGGCTGCTGTTGGTTAGGCAGTGGTGAGAGAAAGATCACATGGAACATGTAGGACTCAAACAACACGGAGGAAACTCTTTGATAATGCCTCATATTGATCTTATGCCAGCAGGTAAGGAGACAAGAATATCTTTTCTCTTTTCCAGTGTGAATGAATGTCAAGCAGAGTCTCAGCAGTTAAGATGACTTTGACTATTTTACACATACTTAAACACAGTTATCTTTAATTTGGCCGAGATATAAATGTGATCAGACAATGTGAGCTGGGACAGTCCCTTCCCTCGTGAGTGATTCTAGGTCACTGCCCAGTACTCCCATCTGCTTTATTCTTTCTTCCTTATTTTCTTCTTCTTGTGGGAACTTTCAAGGAGGTTCAAATATTGTTGATGTTTTGAAACACAGCCCTCAAGGGAGATATTGCATTGACAGTAGATATTGTATTGACATAAGTTTGAGGAAGTGACATGATTTTTGCGGAAAGTGAGATTTCTGAGAAAGCTAAAAGACTGAATAAGTATGTATTTATCTTGTGTTTTTATGTATTTATCTTGTGTTTTATTGGGGATTTTTTGAGGTATTGGTACACAGCCCTTGCTCAAGTCAAGTTTACAATATAACCATCTAGAATACACACCAGACTTCTTTTAATTTGGTTAATTTATATAAAGCTCTTTTTCACATAATAGACAGGATCTAGGATCTGCAGCAAAAGACAGAAATGAGCTTTAATTCCTTAAGATAAAGTTAAACACATAACTGACTTCATAGCAATCACCGTGCAGAGGCTGTAATAAGGGCCACATGATCAGGAAGTAGCAATTTCTATTCAAAATGGCTCCCTATAGATGACCTATTATATATTAATGTGAAAATGACTTCCTGCATCCAACATAAATTTGCTTCGATTCAGAAGATGACCGACTTCTGTCTGCTCTTAGTGCCAAAACATACCTGTCAGTGAGGAACAACTTTCCAGTCAATTTCTCATGGACAGATGGTGGGCCATGACCTGACCTTGGCTCTATGTGGGTATATGGACGCTTCTTCACACCACCCCTAATGGGGTTGATTAAAGATTTAGAGATTTAGAACAATAGCACATTATATGTTCATTCATAATTTTTATTTGGAGAGCTCTATTAAAATGGAGAAAACTGAGATACAAGGGGCAAGGGGGGAATACTGCTGTTTTCCTAAGAGTACTGTGATGTGAGGGATGCCTGTGTGGCTCATTTGGTTGGGTGTCTTCTTCGACTCAGGTGATGATCCTGGGGTTCTGGGATTGAGTACCACATTGGGCTCCTTGCTCAGTGGGGAGCCTGCTTCTCCCTTTGCCTGTTTTTTTTTCCTCTGTCTGACATTCACCCTGCTTGTGCTCTCTCTCTCTCTCTCTCTGACAAACAAATAAATAAAATCTCAAAAAAAAGAGTACTGTGATGTGAAAAGAATTTTCTGACATCCTTTAAGAAGCTCCTATTGGTTGCATGCTCCCTTGAAAGGTAATCAAGCAGGTGATTTCCAGTAATGTTCATATGAATCAATTATCAGGCAAGACAATTATCTTAATTCTGAGCTCCAAGCATTATTCATGATTGAACTAATTGATTAAAACACATCTGAAAACATCTGTATTTGAATCAAATGTCATGCAAGTAGCCTCTGACTCTAGCCATTTCTTGGCTGTATTTTTTAAGAGTTGTGTAGCATATTTTGTGAACAACTCATTTAATAATGTTGTCTTCTTTACAGTATTCCATTAAGTATTCAAGTGCCCTATTTGCCTGTCAAGTTTCTTTTCCTTAAAATGGATTCCTGGCATTTCTAAAATTAAATACTGCCAGAGGGAAAAAAGAACTTTGCATTTATCATGTAGAGAATTATGTGCTTTGACTGTCCAACAGATGATGTATTGGCAACTACCCAAGGTTCACATTTGTGGTCTCAGTTTGGAATTGGGATTCAAGAAGACTTCATGATACAGTAGTCTGCTCCCAACAGTCTCCCCCAACCCTGATTGTTAGAATCAGTATAAAACCCCAACTGTACTCATTACAGCATTTACCATATTCATTATTTCAATTGTGCTCATTTTTACCATATGAAATACAGTTCTCCAGGGTATCTTTGTCAGCTTTGCATTTCCTCACTAGACCTTTGACCAAATAGATGTTAATTATTGCTCTGTATTTGTCATCCTAGGGTGGGTATGACAGAGCTAAGCTTTTTGTATCGGTTTGCTCCTGCCTTGGTTACTCACATGCTCTCAAGTCAACTAGCAAATGGTTCTAGACTGCAGCAATTGCCTACTTAATTCAGAAAAATTGAGAGCTGTAGTATAAAATAGTTAATCTGAGTGTTGGGAATCATGCTGTGTAAATGAACTTTTTCTTCCTTTTGCTATAGGACAGGTCTCCTCTGCAAAGTTCTCCTTTGTTAATCACACTGCAGTTCACTTGTTTGGACTCTTGGGCTCGAAGGTGGTCAATTATTAGAACAAAAACTGTTAAATTGGAGGTTAATGTTTCTCCCTAGCTTTTCTTCTAGTGACTTCTGTTACTTTATGGTTATCTTAACAGAATTCCTATGTTATAATTCTTGACATTCTAAGAGCTCAAAGTACATTTTTCCTTTATTACTAATGATGGTGAAGGTGTTCAAAACATGACACCCCACCATATGCCCTTTGACATAGCAATTGTTTTGAGGTGAAGGCTTGAGAAGCAGATGCAAGATTGGATCTCCGATGTCCCCCTTTCTCCTTAAAAGCAGGACAGAGTATTTTCCATGAGAAAGGGGCCTGGACTATACCCGGAAGAGAAGAGCATTCTTCTCACTGGAGACTGGGAGTTCATGCCAAAATGGGCTTGTACAAACAAATCTACTAAAATCACTCTAATCTTCCATTAGTTTTCTCTGTGTACTTCCTAGTCACTTTCCCTTAATTTACTGCCAGTAAAAGCGTAAGCCCTTTTCCTTTGTCTTGTCATTTTCTCTGCAAATTCATCAGTCTTTGTTAAAAAAATGTATATAAGCTTTCTGTCATATTTTGTTCAAGTCTTCATTTTTCTTCAATTTTTATATGAAGGCTCCTGTGTGCACATAAAAATATTAAATAAAATTCTCTCCTTAATCTGTCTTATGTCCACTTAATTCTCAGGCCAGTTACAGAATCTAAGAGGGTAGGGTAAGATTCTTTTTCTTCCACTATATTGACCATGGTTCAAGTCTCTTATTCTATTTGAATATGTGATAGAAATGATATGTTTGAGGAGATAAACAGCAAGAATGTGATATTGCATACACTATCCCTAATTAACAAAGTACATGGAATGGGTTCTTTTGACTCCTTAAACACAAATCCCAGCAAACCAGAAAGACATGTATGACCCAACCTAAGTTATGTTAAGTATATACTCTACAGTGCTACACTTCCATATGAGGAACAACTTTCTCAGATTGGAGGTAAAATGTTTCACTCTTAAGCCCGAGTCAAATAATTTATTGAACTATTTTACCTGACTATTATGAGGTTAATGAGAATAAGTCATCATTATCAACAACAAAATGAGTTTCTTAAGAAATCAGTGATATAGGCTACTGCAACAGGTTATTTTGTAAGTTTAGGGATGGAATGGAGCTCTATGTTATAAAGGGTTAGTTTGTAACCACCAGCTAGCTGAATATGAACACTATTTTCCTTAATTATGGGTGTGGATGGGAATGTGGCCAATCTTTCATAACGACCTCAAACATTCCAGGAATGCACATGACCCTTCCCAAAGATGGGATGGTCAGCAGGGTACATTACCATGTGGGTTGAAGATTCTTCACTTATTTCCCCAGAGGATATCAAATGAAAGGTTTACATGATTCTGTTTTCAAGGATTCTGCTTTGGCCTGGTTCTGGGAACTCCCTTGTTTAATGATGGCTTCTTTCCAGATACTAGGATAAAGTTACTATATCTTAGAAAGGGAAGCTATTTACATCTTCCATATTGTAAAAATTATCTGTTGAATGTAACTGATCGTATGTTTTCTATATTTGGGAAAATTTTTGAAATGCTGGGTAAAAATTAGAAACGACACAGCTTTTAAAATGAGTAGGACTTTAAAAAATCCACAAAAACCCTGGGTTTGAGTTCTGTCTTTACCACTCCACCACTAACTAGTTACTTGGTCTTCAATAAACCATAATCTTTCTATCTTTTAGTCTGTAAACTTGAAATGAGGATAATAAAGCATACTTAGTGGTTGCTGTAAGAATTCAATAATAAAAATATACAAAAAGAAAATATATATATAATACAAAAAAATATCCAAAAACATAAAAAGAAATACAAAGGATCTTGGTGTTAAAAACAACAACAACAACAACAACCACCACCACAACAAAGAGTTGGATAGTAGTTAAAGCCGTTTTATTCAGAACTATTGCATTAGGGGAAGAAAAACCTTCTTGTAGAACAGAGCTCAACTCCCGAGTACAGTGTGGGCCAGTGGGAATCTTTAGCCAAGAAGCAGGGTAGAGGGAAGTGGATGAAGACTTACTAAGAGGAAACATCAGGGGTAAAGGAAATTCTAACTAAACTGACCTAACAGGATCTTTGCTGAACGCATGCCAGGATGATTGGACATTGCTTGGGTGATGCTGGAAGATGAGAAATCTGAGGAGATATCAAGGCTGAACAGATAGAAAGGATGGGAGACTCTTGCTAAACAGGTCTAGCAGGGTTCTTGCTGAAACCGGATTTTATAAGGAAGTTCATAGATGGGCCTAGGAGAAGGTTCTGGAGCTTAACTAGAGTCTTTGTCATCGGTCACAATATGATCTGATCTGTAAGACTTGTGTCCCTACTATTCATTCCTGTTTTCTTAGTATTTGAGAACTCTCATTGTATTACTATGTAAATATTAATAATTTATCAAGATAGGCATGTTTTTATTTATTTGACATACAGAGTTATTTTAGATTCCAAGACAGTAATTCGATAAAAATGAAAATGAATTTTGATATTTCTTTAAAAAGTTAATGTCTCCAGGGTTAATGAATGCTCCAGGCTTATATTGGACATTTACGAATAATGCCACAGTTACCGAGAAACGTTAGTAAACACTTTGAAATTTGGATTCTTTCAAAGAGTATGTGCACTCAAAATGTGATGTAACTCTTGTGCATAAATCCCTTGTACACACCCACAGAAGCTTCCCATTATGCCTTGACAACAGCTTGTTATCCATTTGGCAAAAATTTTACCCTTTGAGAACAACCAAATTTCATATTGTGGAGGTGTGTTTTTAAAATGGGAACTTTGGTTTTAATTCTTTTTTTCCTTATGCATAGAGCAAAAGGAAATTCAAATCCCTAAAGGTAAAAAAAAAAAAAAATTAAGGAGGATAAATTTTCATTTTGATCTGAGTTGTATTTTTAAAATGTAACACTTAAAGTACATTGATTCGCAGTTACTTTATAGCAAAGAGATACCAAATATTGAATTTAAACTGAAATATCCTTTTTTCATGGGCCTGGCAACAAATTTCCTCCTTGAGAATGGCTTTGGATTTCCATGGTCTTTGTGCAATTCTTAGTTTTAAATCTTTGATCATAACAGCTTGTTCCTCTTAGTTTTTCTCCATAATATACCAGGATGGCTTGGAATGAATAAGAAATCCTGGGAATTAGATTAGTTTTTAATCAATTTTTCCATATAGACCAGGCACAAGTTTGGTTCACTTGTCAGATCTGCTATTCCAACTTCTGACTTTACTGTAATTCTTTTTTTTTGACTTTGATTTGATTAATTCAGATCATTAACCCTCTTACTGTCTTTGTATTGTCTAAGTATTCACTTACTGTGATGCTATATTCTAGTGGGTTCTCTGAATGGTCATCACTGATCTTAAAATTCAAGTTAAGCAAATGACTTAAATCAGATGATCAAAGGACACATTTCAAAAGTTCTGTTTTGAAGGAAAACTACAAATATATTTCATAAGTCAGTTTTTCATTTTCATAATTACTTCAAGTATCCATCATTACAGTAGACTTTGTCAATGCAGAGACAAGACCTTGGACAATAAAAATTTAAAAATCATTAAATATTAAAATAGTCCTTTGAAAATCTGATAATTATACACACACAGGTGTACACACACATACACACTGCATTTTATTCAGAAATGATGTTTTATCTGTCAGGTGCTGACCCAGTCAAGAGAGCTTTCTCTTGTATTTGTAAAGAAGAAAACTGAACTTCTGAGAAATCAATGTTGCTAAGGTCACAGGGGAACATGGAAGACTAATCCAGGTTTATTTAATATCACTTCTTCTTTCTGTTCCATCTTGTTCTACGCCTTGAAATCAACAATTAAGCTGAGATCTTGGCCTTCAAAAGATGCTGTCTCAAGGGAGAGACAAATAAGTTAACAAGCACTTATCATCCACTTGAAAAGCAGGATAAGTTTTACTAGTTTCATGGGAACTTTTTCAAAATTTGTTTTATTATGTTTTTATTGAGATAATAATTGAATAGGACATTGTGTACGTTTAAGGTACATAATATGTTAATTTGATATATTTCTATATTGCGGTGTTACATCTGTAACATTAGGTAATACTTCTATCACATCATATAATTACCATTTCTTTTTTTGTGGTGAGAACATTTAAGATCTAGTCTCTTAACAACTTTGAAGTAAATAATACTCTATCATTGACTATAATCACTAGGTTGCACATTAGCTCTCCAGGAGTTACTTATCTTCTAAGTTTGCAACATGGGAACTTTTTGATGGGTCCAACTTAGTTTGTCTTGAGACCTCAGGCAAAGTTTCATTGAGAAACAGGCCTGAGGAGGAACAGAAACTTTCAAGGCAGGAATAGGAAGGAGAGCATGACAGCAAGAAGAAACAGCACATGTAAACCATTTGAGACATAAAATCACATTTTGATGTTAAGATATCACAGAAAAACATGTGGTAGAAACCTAGAAAATAGATGGATGCCTGAAGTCTTAAAGTCTTTGACACCATGCTCAGGAATTGGGACTGTATGCCATAGACAACTAGAAGGCAAGGGAGAGTTTTCATCATCATTTCCATGGATGACATGATATGAAAAGGGGTTGAGAAGCACTGTTTTAAACTTTGGATCAGGATTCTTTTTTTAAAATTATTTATTTATTTATCCAAGAAAGAGTACATAAGTGGGGGTCGGGGCAGAAGGAGAAGCAGACTCTTGACTGAGCAGGCAGCCCAACTTGGGGCTTTATCCCTCGACCCTGAGGTCATGACCTGAGCTGACAGCAAACACTTAACTGACTTAACCATCCAGGTACTCCTCCTTTTTGGGGGGGGGGTAAGATTTATTTATTTATTTATTTAAGAGAGAGAGAGAGTATACATGCAAGTAGGAGGAGGGCCAGAGTGAGAGAATCTCAAGCAGATACCACATAGAGCTCAACTCCACGACCCTGGATCATGACCTGAGCCGATATCAGGAGTCAGATGCTTAACTGACTGAGCCACTCAGATATTCCTTAGATCAGGATTCTTTACGGCCCCTTGATAGATTTCCATGATTATGTAAAATATGCAAGTGCATCTTTGGAGAGATGGGCTATAGTTATCCTCAGGGTCTGCCTTCTTTCTTTCTGCCAATCTTTCATCTTGATAGCTTATGTCTTTTAGTGCTGAATAATATTCCGTTGTCTGGATATACGACAGTACTAGCGTTCAGCTTAGTGTAGGTAATTAGGACTTTTGGAATTGGTTACAGTAATAACACTGAAGTTGAATGATGCCACTATTTTGTGTAGTGGGACAAATATTAATTTCTGCACATAAAACCCTTAATGATGATGATATCCTTAATGCTGACGCTGCCCTCAAAGAATATAATCACAATGTGGAAACGTTTGCAGTGGTCATGGTGACAAATGGTAAAACAGAGGCAATGGCAGCCCCAGTTACAACCTGGTGATCTAGTCCTGCAATGACTGTTCCAGTTGGTTCATCCATAGTGGTAACTGAACCTCAAAGCCCAATCACTGTCTTGGCTCTCATCCCCACTTCTGCATCACCATTGCTCCAGCATCATGGACCGTGGCATCTTCTGAATTTGCACCTCCTAGTGCAACTCAACAAGAGAAACCTGCACAGAAGCCATTGGAGACTCCAGTGATTACCGCTAGCCCAATACTAATACTAACTAATGGCACATAAGGAAACTCTCAGTAAAAACCCTCTTTAAGGGGAACAAGAGCATTTGTGACAGGTTGGTCTTATGAGAATATGGCAATGAGCTCATGTCCATGAGCTGGTTTCAATAACTCTGACAGGGCAGTAGAGTATTTTTTATTTTTTAAAACTTTAACGAATTATTTTAAAAATTTACATTACACTAATATTCTTTCTTTTTAGAGCAGTTTTATATTTACAGAAAAATTGAGAGTTGGATTTGGTATGCTAATGCCTTGTTAAAGATTTTTGCATCTGTGTTCATGAGATATATTGGTCTGTGGTTTCATTTCTTGTAATTGTCATTGTCTGGTTTGGGGTAATGTTGGCTAAATAGAATGAATTAGGGAGTATTTCCTCTGCTTCTGTCTTCTGAAAGAGATTGAGAATTGGTATAATTTCGTCCCCAAATGATTGTTAGCATTTAGAAGTGAACACAGCAAAGCCCAGAGCTTTTTTTGTTAGGCATGGTTGTTTGAATTGCTTTAATAGATATAGCTTTATTCAAGTTGTCTATTTTTCCTTGTGTGAGTTTTAGCAGATTATGTCTTTTAAGGAATTGGTCCATTTCATCTAGGTTGCCAAATTTGCAGGCTGAGAGTTGTTCATTTGCTCCTTTATTGTTATTTCAATGTCCAAAGGATCTGTAGTGATGTACCCCTCTCATTTCTGCTCTTAGTAATTTGTGTTCTCTCTTTTTTAGGGAGAGGCTTATCAATTTTATTGATATTTTCAAAGAACCAGTTTTTCATTTAGTTTATTTTCTCTACTGTTTTCTTAGTTTCATTTCATTGATTTATGCTTTAATTCTCATTATTTCTTTTTTCTTTGGATTTAATTCACTCTCTTTTTCTAGTTCTATAAAGCAAATGCTTAGATTACTGATTTTGGGAATTCTTTTCTAATATGTGCATTCAATGTTATAAATTTCTCTCTAATCACCACTTTTACTTATCCCACAAATTTGATAAGCTGCATTTTTATTTTTATTTAGTTCAAAATATTTTAAAATTTCTTTTGAGGTTTCTTCTTTGATTCACATGTTTTTTTAGAAGTGTGTTCTTTTAATCTCCAGCTATTTTGGAACTCTCCAGCTATCTTTCTGTTTGATTCTGATTTAATTCTATTGTGGTCCAAGAACAGATATTGTATGATTTCTGTTATTTTAAATTTGCTAAGGTATGTCTTATGAGCCAGAATTAGCCTATTTTGATGAATGTTCCAAGTGAGCTGAGAAGAATGTATATTTTGTTAATGTGGGTGAGGTAGTTTACAGCTGTCAATTCTATCCAGTTGATTGACAGTGTTGTTAAGTTCAGTTATGTCCTTACTTGTTTTCAGAAATACTGGTTCTGCATTTCTGGTAAAGGGATATATTGGTGTCTCCAACTATGATAGTGGATCATCTATTTCTTCATGCAGTTTTGTAAGTTTTTGGCCCACATATTTTGATGCTCTGTTGTTAGGTGCAAGCACGTTAGGGATTGTTATGTCTTCCTGGGGAATTGACACAGTTAATCATTATGCAGTGTTCTTCTTTATTCTTTTTGACTCTCCTTGCTCTGATATCTGCTGCCTAAAATTAATATAGCTATTTCCTTTTTCTTTTGGTTAGTATTAGCATGCTTTATTTTTCTCCATTCACTTTTATTCTATATGTGGCTTTACATTTATATGGATGTTTTGTAGACAACATATAGCTGTCTTGTTTTTTGATCCACTCTACAATCTCTGTCTTGTAATTGATGCATTTAGAGCATTGATATTGAAAGTGATTCTAGATATGGTTGGATTAATATCTACCACACTTATTACTATTGCTGTCCTTATTCTTTAGTTCTATTTTTGTCATCCAGTCTTTTTCTGCCTTTTTAGCAGTTAATGTAAATCCATTTTCTTTCTTTCCTTTTTTAACATACCAGTTATATTTCTTTCTTTTTTTGTTGTTTTTTTGTTTTTTCCACTTTATTTATTTTCAGAAAAACAGTATTCATTATTTTTTCACCACACCCAGTGCTCCATGCAAGCTGTGCCCTCTATAATACCCACCACCTGGTACCCCAACCTCTCACCCCCCCGCCACTTTAAACTATATTTCTTTCTTGACTTTTAGTTGTTGCTCTATAGTTTGCAATATACATATAACTAATTGAAGTCCACTTTCAAATAACACTATACTCCTTCATGGGTAGTGTTAAGTACCTTATAATAACAAAATAACCTAATTCTTCTCTCCCATCCATAGTATCATTGCTGTCATTCATTTCATTTCTATGTAAACATAAGTAAACATACATATAATTGAATATATTGTTGCTGTTTTTATTTTGAACAAGTTAGGATCTGTTGCATAAATTAAGAATAAGAAAAATGTAAGTTTTTATTTTACCTTCATCTTACTCATTCTCTGATGCTCTTCCTTTTTTAATATAGATCTGAGTTTCTGACCTGTATCATCTTCCTTCTCTTTAAAGAACAGCTGTTAACATTTCTTGTGTGGCAGGTATACGAACAACAAATTCCCTCAATTTTTGTTTATCTGAGAAAGTCTTTATTTCTTCTTCACTTTTGAAGCATAGCTTCATAGATTACAGATTTCTATGTTGGTGCTTTTTTTTCTTTCAGCACTTGGAGTAACGTAGTCCATGGGGTGGGTGGATGGCTCATTTGGTTGAGCCTGACTCTTGGATTCTGCTCAGGTCATGGACTCGTAGGTTTTGAGAATGAGCCCAAGTCAACCTCCACACTCAGCAGGGTGTCTGCTTGAGATTCTCTCTCTGACCCCTCCCTCCCACTGCTTGTAGCTCTGTGCTCTCTTTCTCTAAAATAAATAAATAAATCTTAAAAAAAAAAAAAAGATACTGCAACCCACTCTTCTTCCTTGCACAATTTCTGAGAAGCCAGATGTAATTCTTATTTCCATTCCTCTCTTGGTTGGGTGTTTTTAAACTCTGGCACCTATCAGCATCTTTTATTTATTTTTGACTTTCTGTAGTTTGAATATTATATGCCTACATATAGTCTTATTTATTTTTGGTTTTTGGGTTTTTTATTTTGTTTTGTTTGTTTTTGTTTTTGCATTTATTACTTGGTCTTCTCTGAGTTTCCTGGAGCTGTAGTTTGGTACTTAGCATTAATTTGGGGGAAATTCTGTCTTTTCTCTTCAAATACTTCTTTCTTGTCTATGTGGTGTTTCCATTACATATACATTAAATTACCCATACATTATACATTTTGTAGTTGTCTCACAGTTCCTAGATAGTTTGCCCTGGTTTTCCCCAGTCTTCTTTTCTCATTGTTCTTTAGTTTTGGAAGTTTTAGGGAGATTCTTTCCTCCACCATTCAACTTGTGAATAGGCCAGTCAAAGGTGTCTTTCATTTTTGTTAGAGTATTTTTGATCTCTGGCACATTTTTCTTCAGGTGATTTCTTATATTTTCCTTCTCTCTGCTTTTATTACCTTTCTATTCTTGAATACTGTTTACTTTATTCATTAGAACCCTTATCGTATTAATCATTGTTGTTTTAAATTCTTGGTCTGATAATTCCAACACCCTTGTAACATCTGAGTCTGGTTCTGATGATTGCTCTGTCTCTTCAAACTGTATTGTTGTTGTTATTGTCATCTTTGGCATGCCTTGCTATTTTTCTCATAGCAGGACATGATGTGTAGGGTAAAAGGAACTGCCGTGAACCAGCCTTTAGTAATGTAGTGGGCAAGTGTGCAGGGGGAGGGATGGAAATGTTCTATAGTGATTATTAGGTCTCAGTCCTTAAGTCAGCCTATATACTAGACTAGGAACTTCACCCCTTGGGTGAGACAGGATGGCTAGAGAGGACTGGAATTGGTTATTTCCCTTCTCACAGGTCAGTTAGGCTCAGATAAAATCATAACAGGTTAAATAGCTTCTCCTGAGGACAGACCTTATTAGGAAAAAAAGAAGGAGGAGATTGTTTCATGATTCCAGCCCCTCCCCCACCAACCTAAGTGGAATCACAAGAAGATATTTGTCCTCTACTTATTTTGAGATTTTAGGGGCTATTTGCCCCACCCCACAGTTTGGGATATTGAAAATCAGGATTTAGGGGGTGTAAGCCTCCAACTATATTAAGATGATACAAATTATTGCATTGGATGATGGAGAAGGTGTGCTCTCCTCCCGGAGGTGAAACTTACAGAATTGTGGAGCCTACTGATGACTGGGTCCCTAAGGCATTTTTATCTCTCTGAATTGTCCACACTCAACCTCCAGCAATTCATCAATTACAGTTCAGGTACATGGGATGGCTTCTCATGGAGTTTTCTGCTCCCTTAAGCGGTGATTCACTTAGTTTGTTAGTCTGTCTCTCTCATTTTGGAGACAGGCGCTCACTGTAATTTCACTTCTCTTAGGGATCTAAGAAGGGCTGTTGATTTTTCAGTTTGTTCAGCTTTGCTTGGTGTCAGGATAGAGTGGCAACTTCTAAGCTTATGTGTCAAACCAGAAACCAGAAGTCTCTAACAATAGTTTTTTTTTTTTTTTCTAATAAATTTCATTAAGAAATGTCTTAGGAGTAACTAGAAATATCTGTACATCATTATCTTTCGACATTTGCCAGCCCTTCAAATTCCTGTTTGATAAGGGTGAGATCACATCACAAATCATATCTCCTTCAATGTTTTTATTGACTCCTCCCTTAATGTTCTTCCAAATGATCATACTACTCCTTGACAATCTTCCAGGACAATCAAGAACAATGGAAATATAGAGTAAGCCTCCTCCTCTTACTACTTTCTCCATTAATGAATAGCACCAAAATTTCTGTGGAATTTATTTTTCTCCACTTTCTTACCCAGTATTTTTAGCTTAAGGATGAGTTTTTATTATATTATGGATTTCAAAGAAAAAATGTAGTGGTGACACTGTATTATAGGATTCCAGAAACATCTTGTAAGTTGTGATTTAAGAATGAAATTTTAACCCCATTAGAAACATTTAGGGTTTGCAAAAATATTCTGAAGAGTGTCCTTTCTTTCCACACCCACATGCCCATCATCTGCTTGGTACAGTGTTTGACACTTAGGAATTCTTAAGTGTTAGTGTCTATCAAACAGCTTGTTAGGTGCTGGGGAATGAGCATCAATGAGTCCAGCAAGATTTTATTGCTCATTCTTTCACACTCATAAAACTTCCCCAGATGGCTACAGGGAAGATGCCCCAGAGATCATGCAGGTAAATCCTACAACATCAGTTTATTAAAAAGATGTTTCTTTCTTTATTTGTATGACTCCAAAGTTCTGCTTAAGCTACGAACACAGATAGTCCCATAAAATCAACCATTTTATTGGATTTTTAACTTCCAGATGGAGGTATATTCTGAACACAGGTACAGTTCCTTTCAGGCTTTGGGCAAGAAAATTGGAATGCCCCATGTCACATTCCCAGACATTTTTACCTGAATATACAATTTGGGAACTTTCTCTCCAAAGTCTTAAGCTCGAGTGTAATACCACATCATATGTATTCAAGTCCCAAGGGACCACATGCAACAGGTTCAGCTTTGGGGCTGTCTGGGCTTGAACAGGTATTTCTGATAATAGCAGAATCCATCTATAGGTATCTTCCCCTATGTTAATGAAGGCAGAAACATTTTTCTAGCAGTATTACACATCAAAATAAAAAGAAAAGGAAACATAAGAAAAAATAAAACAACAGTTCCGTTCTCTCTGAAGCAGAATTTGGGGGAGGGGGCTAACTCATCATTACTACTACCACCACCAAAAGCAGAATTTGTTCTGTTACCTGTATATTCATTTGGTACTCACTATATGATCTTCCACTCCTTAATATCGCAAACTTTTGTTTCTTCAACCTTGTTGGGAACAAGCGATGAATAATATCTACTTAGTATTCTATCTACATGTGTTCAGAAAACTATCACGAAGCATCTGGAAATGTCAAAACCAAGCAAACAAATGTGCTTTGATCACTTACACATTCAGTCAATATAACATATGAACTATAGCACAGAGTTCAAAATTTTCCCACCCTTCATAAGGGTGTATAAATAAAAGAGGCTTAACCAAACTTCATCAGGCAGTTTCTGGAATTAAAACAACTGGGCTATTTGCCCCACCCCATAGTTTGGAATGTCGACAATCAGGATTTAGGAGGTGTAAGGCTCCAAGTAAATGAAGATGATGCAAACCATTGCGTTAGATGATGGAGAAGGTCTGCTCTCCTCCTACTCAAAATGCCTGGGAAACAGGAAATAGCAGTCCAATTAAGACAGCCTTTCTGTAGTAGAAAAGTAATTGTTGCACGCCAGAGAACTGCAAATGAATATTATTGATGATTCTGTGATCAAAGGAGAGTTAGCTTTGGCTATTGTGACAGCCATTTGACTGCTGGCTTGCAAATCAACACAAATTAATATGTTCATGATGACTGCACAATAACAATGAAAAAAGTAAAAACTTGCTCTTGATCCTTGTTAGGGGAAGGAAAAGGCCAAGACGCGTCCAGGATGGAAGTAATTCAGAGTTCTCTCAAAGGCATGTACAAGTAAGCTGAGCTAAAGGGTATTTTAGTCAAGGTGGAGACTGTGCTGGCGTAAAAATACCTAAAGTTTTACAGGGTACACCCTCATACTCAGGTGGTGATAACAGTTTAATCTCTGCCATTGGATATTTACACCCATGACTTGGAATATTTACTCTGTGACACATACAAGGATAGAGGCCATTCATTTGAGCATCAGTGCCACATCTGGATTAGATGAGGTGTTAAGAGATGCCTGTTCAGGGGCGCCTGGGTGGCTCAATTGGTTAAGTGACTGCCTTCAACTCAGGTTATGATCCTGGAGCCCCGTGATCGAGTCCCACATCAGGATCCCTGCTTAGCAGGGTGTTCTGCTTCTTCTTCGGACCCTCCCCCTCTCATGCTCTCTCTCTCTCTCTCTCAAAATAAATAAATAAATAAATAAATAAAATCTTAAGAGGTGAACCATGAGAGACTATGGACTCTGAAAAACAATCTGAGGGTTTTGAAGGGGCGGGGGGTGGGAGGTCGGGGTACCAGGTGGTGGGTATTATAGAGGGCACGGATTGCATGGAGCACTGGGTATGGTGCAAAAATAATGAATACGGTTATGCTGAAAATAAAAAAATAAATTAAAAAAAAAGAGAGATGCCTCTTCAGATCTATCAGTAGAATTAGCTCCTGAGAGCATGCATGTAATTATATGTGTGTTATATACACATATGCATATGTATATGCTTAAATATATATCCTAAGTGTGTGTGCGTGTATGTATTGTTAAATACATATGTATTCTCAAATCTCCCTACTTACCTACCTACCTACCTATCTACCTGCCTACCTACCTACCTACCTACCTATTGCCTTGGGCTAGCTACAACATATTTCTGCTACTTATTGTAAGGCAATATCCTAATTGATACAGAACATAGACCAACACAAGCAAAATATCTGTAGGGAAATATGGAGAAAATGGAATTATCTAGTCCAGGTGCAAACAGTTACAAGTTCTACAATAAACTGGTAGGGAAATTTGCTAATCCAGGGGAAAGAGTTGTGAAACTTCCAATCAACCATCCTGTGTTCATTTGGGAACAAGCTCTAGGAAACAACATTGCTGTCACCGAAGTATGACAGCAGGAATTCAGGGGTTGCATGGCGGTATGGTTCCTTCTGATAGAATTCAATGGTTCGAAAAAAAGGAATTATACATTTCAAACATCTCAGTTGGAGATCTTGAAATGGGGTATTTAGGTGGTTTTTGCCCACCTTCCATTAAACATCTCCTGTCCTCCGAAGCAAGTTCCCCTTTCTTGCCTGATGGTTCTTTCCCAGTTGCGTGAAGATTATTGTGTTACAATCACACCTCAGTGAATTCCTTAAAGAGGAAGTCCATTACCTGTGTATCACTCCCCATGCTTAATTTACCCAGACCTGATCCTAGAGTTAGGTATCAGTATAGCAAAAGACATGAACTACAAATAAAACCTTACAAATTGGATTGATGTCATATACATGGAGAAGAATCAAAGAGTTGCTGATGTGTATTGGGAAAATCTGGAGGGTTTGTATAAGAACAGATTTTAGGGTGCTCATGCAAGGCTGAACCATTTTTAGATCACCGGTGCCGGTCGCTAAGATAAAACTCTCTCATGCTGTACCGCGAGAGAGTTTGCTAAAACTTTGCTAAAACTTTCTCATGTGTGTTTAAAGAAACTAATATCGTTAATCATCAACTCCAAGTGAATATATAAAGAAACACATTTGAAAAAATTACAAGTTTAATGGATTGTGCGATTTTGAACATTCGTCAATTGGTCTCCATTCAGTCCTACTGTTTCCTCCTCTTAGCTGCCTACACTTGGTTTATTTTCCATCACAACTATCAGTGATATATTCAGTCTCATTAGGTTACAAGGAAGAATTAAGGAACAACTCTGTGTCCTTTTTAGAATCCTTTCATCCCATTGTCTGAAACTCATGTCTTTATCCATCTGGCCACACAGGAAGAGAGTTGAGGATGAAAATATCAAAACCTGTCTTCATATATTCATTGAACATTTCTCTTCTAGATTTCTCTGTTTCTAACTCATTTTTCTTCTTCAACAAATTATTTTTGTTTTCTTTCACCACCAGATGTTACCCTTGTGATGGCCCTAACACTCAAGCCTTTGCTAAATTGTCCTCGAAAATAATTCTTTGGGTACTGTTTTAGAGAATGGGCAGTATTTCTTTCCATAGATTTAAACAAATTACAATTTAGTGTTTTCAAAATAGAAAAAAAAATAATTCCAGTTGTTTTTTTTTTTGAAAGAAGAAAAGAAAAATCATTGGCCTGAAATCTACAAAGGACCATGAGATACATGATTATAATTCTTTCATTTACTCAGGTGAAGAATAGGGGTGCCTGGGTGGCTCAGTTGTTAAGCATCATGCCTTCAGCTCAAGTCATGATTCCAGGGTCCTGGGTTGAGCCCCACATGGAGCTCCCTGCTCCCTGCTCAGCTGAAAGCCTGCTTCTTCCCCACGCACTCCCCCCGTTTGTGTTCCCTCTCTCACTGTGTCTCTCTTTGTCAAATAAATAAATATAATATTTAAAAGAGAGAGAGAGGAAAAGAATAACCTTCATTCTCTTTAAGAATTAGTGTGAAAGCAACACTAAGATAAGACAGAGAGAAGAAACAGGGAGTCAAAAGGACATATCCTCTTGGAGAATTCAAAACAAATATACATGTAAGTAGGTTATTGTATGTGGTACTCTACACTTGTTTTAAAAAATACAAAGACACAGTATTACACTATCACTCTGTGAATGCATGCTAGATACACTGTATAAATTTACACATTGAACTACAAAGGCCTATTGGAAATTTACTGCATGCATCTGCATTCTCTAGCTTGGAAGGTGTGTAGTGAGTTCTCCAGAGAAATAGAATCAATAGGTTATATACATATGTATATAGAGGGAAAGAATTATATTCAGAAATTGCCTCACGTGACTGTGGGGGCAAGCAGGTCTGAAATCCATAGAGCAGAAAAAAGCTGGAAATTCATCTAAGAGCCTATGTCCAAAGACTGGAAATTCAGGTAGAAATTCTCTAATGCGCTTGGAAGAAAGAATTCCTTCTACTTTAGACAGTTTTAGTCTTTGCTCTTAAGGCCTTCAATTGTTTGGATGAGGCTCACCCACATTCTGGAGGATAACCTACTTTACTCAAAGTCTACTAATTCAAATGTTAATTACATCTAAAAAATCTGTAGCAACACCTAGATTGTTGTCTGACTGAACAACTAGGTACCATAGTCCAGCCACATCGATGCGTAGAATTTTTTTTTTTAAGATTTTATTTATTTATTTAACAGAGAGAGATCACAGTAGACAGAGAGGCAGGCAGAGAGAGAGAGAGGGAAGCAGGCTCCCTGCTGAGCAGAGAGCCCGATGCGGGACTCGATCCCAGGACCCTGAGATCATGACCTGAGCTGAAGGCAGCGGCCCAACCCACTGAGCCACCCAGGTGCCCCACGATGCGTAGAATTAATCATCATAGAAGGTCTGGAGGGAAAGGACATTTTGTATCTAATCTCATTAGAGTTGCTTGTGATCTTTTCTTTTACGGGCACTATTCTCAACTGACTTCATTAAATATCTGAAATGGTTTTTGAATATGTGACATATAGATTCATGTTTAGTACATTGTACTATAATATTCAACCATGGCATATTTTTCCACCGAATACACGTGAGTACGTTAGGTCCATTCCTTTCTGCAAGTCAGCCTCTGGTGGCTCATGCTTTGTTTCATCCCTTAACACAGCAGCCCACATAGAAAACAGTGTAAAGAACAGAGTAGACAAGTACTAATTAAAATTACACAAATAAGAATTGTGTCCCCAAAGATGGAAGAATGAGAACATTTTGTTCTGACATATTGAGAATCAGAAAAAATGAATTAAACAGGAAGACACACCAGGATATTTTAAACAGAGTAGCAGATTATAAACCTACATAGTAACTGTTATGTGTTACAAGTCACTTTTGTTGCCTAGCAGAGCCTACTCTTAGTTATATCTGGAGACTGTGTATGAGGAACTTCTGGAAATATCCCCATCTCATAAAAATCAAACTCTGCCAAAACTAAGGGCACAAGGCTAACTGTACTGTTTCTTCAGAAACTGGATCTGTGTCTTCGATAGGACTTGATAATTTATGGGCCACTCAGAATGATCTTTGTTCTACATCTTGCAACCAACACCCACATGCAACACATTAGAAAACTCATTTCAACAGATTGTCAAGTAAAGAAGATAACAAAAGAAAGCCAAATGTATGAATGACTCATCTTTGGGCTCCTACAAAAAGGCTTTATTTTTGTTTGTTTTTGTTTTTATAATGAACAAAGATGCAATATTTTGCTCCGAACTCTTTCATGTGATAGCTAAAATTCCCCTTTGCAGCACACATGGTAAGTCATTTTATATTACCTTGGTAATTTCGTATCTTTTCTCATCGAAATTCCATCTGTGTCCAGTAGAAGGAGCACTCAGCTAAAAGGAAAATAAAATAGACTTAAAACAAAATTTTTAAAATGCTCACAGCCCTGGGTCACAACTCTACTTCAAAGACAACTGCTCTGAAATTAGGCTGTGGTGTGTGGATGGACAATTTTACGGGAACGTGATTTAGGACGCAGCTTTCAGTCCCCAGACTAAAATGTGGGCCTGGCTTCACTCCACTTCTATTGACTTTACCCCCAGGAGAGTCTCAAAACTGCTGGTTAGGATCTTAGTAGCTAACATGCCCAGAGGAAAAATTGTCCCCAAAACGAGGGTCACCTCTTTGGATTTTTATCTTCTTTTGGATATTGAACTGATAATTCTTTACTTTAATAGTTCCCCACCCCCAACATTTATCCAAAATTCCCCATGGGTGCCTGGAAATGCAGATAACACTAATATCTGCATATACTATGTTTTTTTCTGTACATACCTACCAATGATAAAGTTTAATTTATAAATTAGGCACAGCAAGAGATTAATAGCAGCTAATAATGAAACAGGACAATTATAACAATATATACAGTAATAAAGGTTATATGAATGGGGCTTCTTTCTCAGAATATCTTATTGTACTGTACTTCCCCTTCCTGCGATGATGTGAGGAGGATACAATGCCTATGTGATAAGGTGAAGAGAGCCGAATGATGTAGGCCTTGTGACATTGGGTTAGGCCACTACTGACCTTCTGAAGGCATGTCAGAAGGAGGACCACCTGCTTCCAGACCGAGGTTGACCCCCAGCATAGGAAATAACTACGTATTTTGTGAGCTTCCCAATGCTGTTGGGCTAATGAATTTTATATTGTGTTTAGATTTTCTCTGTTAGTAGCAATGCTGGTTCAAAATATGCAGTCCTATCTTGTGAGTAGACTACATTACCATTTCTTAACTCTTTTATATTCTTCCTATCTCTCTTAAATTTGGATGCATCTAATGACCACACTATTGAGGACCAAAGCCAAGTTTTATGACATCTAGTCTACATCCTATAATGTGGAAAATGTTGATCTAAACATCATTTATCTCATTTTGCTGAGCTGTAGTTGTGCTTGCTTATTGATTGCCTTGGAGCCTTGGGCCTTTCTTTCAGTTTAAAGAGCCTCCCTAGCTGAAGGTTGCCTCCTCTCCTAGCCATATTAGAAATATTCCACTCAAAGTCAATGCCATTCCTGACTTCTTCTATTTCTCATTCTTCTTTGATCTCCATCTATTCTGAAATACCATTTTACTTATTCTCTGTGTGATATACGTAGTGTTTTTACCATTAAGGGATAGCAAGTGTGCTGGGTAAGATGATTTTTTTGCAACCCTGGATTTCAAACTCTCCTAAGACAGGGTTTAAGCTCTTAGTAACTTCCTCTGAATTAATTTCAATGCTTTAGACAAAACAAGGAGGCTAGATTTGTTAGAGACCATCACTTTGAATATCCCACCACATGTTAGAGATTTTTCCTTGCTCTCTGGATCCCATAGAAGCTTCTGAACATGACCTTAATTCAATGTGTTTCATTGAGAGAATTTTAACTGGTATGTGGTGTGTTACCTCCCCATTATTTAATAGTTATGATTTTAGTGCACATAAATAATAATCTGAAACTCATGATTTCATAAATATGGTTATGGCATGGACATCATGAATAACAGATGTGTTTTTGTCTATAACAGACACATTCATGGACATCATGAATAACAGACACGTTAATGAGAAGGTAAGGGGATTTTCTCAAAATTCACGAAGGTGGTGGATAAATGTGGTAGACTGATTGTAACCATAGTTCCCATTAGCTGAAAGTGTGATGCTGTCACTCCTCCCATCCATTTCCCCACCTTGGAATCTGAGCTAGCCTTCTAACTTGCTTTGGCCCACACAACGTGGTGGGAATGACAAGATGCTCATTCCAAACCCAGGCCTCAGAAGACTCACACATTTTTGCTTCCTTAAGACCTTGCCAGGAAATTAGAACAAGCTGAGGCTAGTTTGCTGGATTATGAGAGACCCAGTGAAGCTGAGCTGGGTCTTCCCAGCTGTGGACAGGCTGGGTCAGCCATTTCCCAGGCATCGTCCCCTCACTGGTCCCCTGCCAGTGGCAAATGCGTGAGTGAGCCCAGCTAAGATCAGCTGGGAGTTGGTTTGAATCAATAAAACTATCCAGCTGACCCATGGATGCAGGAGTGAAAACAAATATTTATTATCCTATGCTGCTGAGGTTTTATTAAGTAGTAGTATTGTGACCATAGATAATGAATACAGAGAATGACCAAAATTTGGGAAAACGCTGATTTACGTAGTTCACAAGCTATTGTCTTTGATCTTGTATTTGACATGCATTTGACATGTAATACATGTCAATACTTGGACATGTATTGTATAATACCACAGGCTTCAGAATCAATTCCAGAGCAGGTTATGGGAGAAAAACAGATTAGGCTTCAGGGTCTATTTTTTCTGCTTTTCTTTCCTGTGGAATTCTCTCCCCAGAAGTGTTCCTTACCATTGCTATTGTATTTTAAAGCAGTGGCTGGCTAAGTAGGGACAGATAATGAGTGAGGTATAAAAGAAATCATCAAAGGGAGGGGGGCAAGCCAGTCAAAATGACTTTAATAAATGTTCATTAATATTTTTAACTGATTAAAAGTTTGAACTCCAATTCCAATGATTGATCAGTAACTCTTCTGTTTCTAAAGGAGATCTGAACCATTTCTCCCTTAAACTAGAACAATTTTCTTGGAGGTCCCACATTTGTTATTCAGCTTGCTGTGGAAAAGGAGGAAGATTGAGTTTGGATTTGTGTCCTGGCTTCCTTATTGCCTTTGTGAGTTGGGGGAGTTGCTTTATCTGTGAGCCTCAGTTTCCTACTCTATCAAACCAGGATAATAGGATTTTTTTTAAAGAGATGTAAGATACTATGCATAAAGTCTGTGGTACAAATACTTATAGAAAATATGGTAGTTACTTCCTCCAAGGCGGCTTGTTGTTTCTTAGACACCGAATACCTCACTTGACTAGACAGCATACTCCTCCAATCACCCTACCTCAGTCCACTTGGGCTGCAATAACAAAATTCCATAGACTACGTGGGTGATACACAACAGAAATTTATTTCTCACAGTTCTGGAAGCTAGAATTTTGAGATCAGGGTGCCAGCCCAATCAGGTTCTCGTGAGAACCCTTCTTTCTGATTGTGCTCTGCCATCCTCTCTCTGTGTCCTCAGATGGTGGTGAGTGGGCAAGAGAACCCTCTGGCTACCCCTTTAGAAAAGCACTAATTCCACTCATGAAGCCTCCATGCACATGACCTAGTCACGTCCCCAAAGCCCCCTCTTACATTGGAGGTTAGGATTTCAACATATGAATTTGGAGGAAGATGAAAACATTCAATGCATAACACATCTCAGAACACAATGACATTAAACAGATCTGAACTCTCTTCTTCCAGAATCACTTTTATGAGATTGGGGACAGGGACTTGGCTTTGATTACAGCCATATCCCCATCTTACCTTGTTGAGTCAGGGTTACTTGCTCTGTAGTATCTGATTTATTGAGGTGGTTACGTGGACCACATTTTCCCAATGTGGAGCTAGGTTTCCCAATTTGGAGCTAGGTTAGACAACATGGTAATCCCAAAATGATGATTCTCTCTTTTTAGCTTTTGAGGAATGGCTCCTGTTTTTATCTTTTCATTTAACTGCAGATATGTCCTTCCAAAACCACCCTGGGTTTCTATGAACTGAAGGTCTGTCAGGTGTATGTTGCATCTCATGACTGCAAGCATGAATATCCATATAAACTGGGATTTCAAGACTGAAAGGATTCTTGAGAAGACACTTTGTACATTGTTGGCTGGTCAGCGTTATTTAGAACTCCACAACTGAAAGATTTTGGATCACCTGATGCTCAACCTCCTTGTGTGAGTCAAGGAGAAAGAGAAAGAGAACCAATAAACAGATTTATTGTAAGGAATTAGCTCACACAAGTATGGAGACTGACAAATCCAAAATCTGCAGAGCTCATGTCCCAGTTTGAAGATCATCAAGTAGAAAAAGCTGATGTGCCTGATTGAAAGCTCGTAGGCAGCAGAATTCTCTTTTACTTGGGGAAGAGTCAGCATTTTGTTTAATTCAGGCCTTTCTGAGCAAGTCCCACCCACATTAGGAAGGACAATCTGCTTTACTCAGTCTGCCAATTTAAATGTTAATCTCATCCAAAAACATCCTCGCGGAAACACCTAGTATAGTGTTTGACCAAATATCTGGGCACCCGGAGGCCAGGCAAGCTGACACATAAAAATTAATCATCGCGTTCCTCATTCTTCATTGAAGATCCGAGGCCTAGTGAGATAGAGAAATTTCCTCAAGATACAAGTCATGACATGTAAGACAAGAACCAGCGATGTGCTGACAAATCTGGTTTGAAACCAGATCACCAAAAAAGAAAAAAAAAAATAGGAAAAAAGTCTAAGTTTGAGCATTTGTCAGTGTCCATGGTAGAAAGGAGTGTTGTGGTGGGAAGGAAGGGAAAAAGGATTGAGGAAAAAAAACAAAGAAACAAGGGGCAGGGGTTTAGCAAGAATAAAATATGCCAGGGACCGAGCAATGGAATGAGAACAACCTTCTGTTTCTAGAGGACAAAAAGAAGAAAAAAGGTATATCTGAAGTCATTAACTCACCCAGCATTAAGTGATAAACTATATCACATCAATGTTTTGAGGTTCTACCCTCAGATCAGGGACAGGAATCCACTATTAAAAGAATGAGGGTCAGTTCAACTTATAGAATACATGAAATCTTCCTAATTAAACAACTTTTTTCCTTTTTTTTTTTTTTAAGATTTTATTTATCCATTTGACAGAGAGAGGAGAGAGAGCACAGCAGGGAGAGTGACAGGCAGAGAGCGAGATAGAAGCAGGCTTGCTGAACAGGGAGCTCAATGTGGGTCCCTGGGATCACGGCCTAAGCCAAAGGCAGAAGCCCAAGGACTGAGCCACCCAGGAGCCCCTGTAATTAAACAACTTCTTATGAGAAACCAACCTGATCTCTGTGGGTATGACTTAACATATCATACTTCCCCCACTATCTCCCCCTCCCTCTGTCCATTCAGCCAGACAAAATCCAGGTCTGTTCATGGACCTCAGCGTGGACTTTGAAGTAGGCAAGCCAGTTCTCATGGCCTCTAATCTTCTTCCCAGAAAAGAGGTGTGAAACAAAGTTTGCTCTTAGTTATAAATTTTAAATCATCAAAACCAAAAACTGGGAAAAACGATTCTCATTTTAAATATCCCATTTTATGGTGTTTTTTCTTTGAAC
Source organism: Neogale vison (assembly GCF_020171115.1). Classification (NCBI taxonomy): domain Eukaryota; kingdom Metazoa; phylum Chordata; class Mammalia; order Carnivora; family Mustelidae; genus Neogale; species Neogale vison. The sequence goes on from NC_058096.1 coordinate 27,707,460, forward strand.
TCTAAATCATCAGCTTTCATACTCAAAGTGAGAAGGAATGTTACAGGTTTAAGAACCAGATTGGTGTTTGAGGCTTAAAAGATGATATAGCTCAAGATTTAACAGGCAAAACATATAGCTATCCACATCAAATAATGAATACCAGTATTTTCTTGAGCTATTCTTAGTTCTAGACATTCTCCCAATGTACAAATGTTGCGAACTGGAAGTAATTCAGGAAAACATTTTTGAGTTCAAGGGTCTAAAGCCCGATTTAAAAAATGAGCAAATACCTAACTATAGACAGAATCAATTGTTCTGTGCATTTGTATTCCAAGATGCACCCTGTGATACAAACATCTCTTCTCCCAAAGTGGAGTGTCATCTCCTTGCCAACGTACCTTCAGAGATGGCAGTGGGTTAGTAGGTCTGTGGATCTCAAAGTGTGGTCTGCTGAGCAGCAGCCTCAGGAAGTTCTTGTTAGATCTGCAAATTCTTGGCCCCACCTGAGACCAGCTGAATCAGAAACTCGGGGGTGGGGCCCCAAGTGTGCTAAAGAGCCCTCCAGGTGATTCCAGTGCACACGCTCAAGTTTGAGAATCACTGCATTCGCTGATGCTTTTCCTTTGTTAAGACCAGCACCGTCCAGAAACCGGTTTCTCCTTCTCCTCTCCTAAGGCAAAACAGAGTTTGGAAGGGAAAGAATGTAGTATTTTAGCAAGGACTTGGGTTATACAGCTTCAACTAATCACTCACTACTTGCCTCTTCTCTCTCCCAACTAAACAAGTCTTCCCACCCCAGATTCGAAGGGTCACAGACTACTGCGATGTCATTTCTCTGGAAGGACTTCCAGGATTCAGCATATAACTGTATTCGTGAGGATGTTTTATTGCAGTGAAAGGAAGCAAGCCACAATATGTAAAGGGAAAAGGCATCTGGGACAAAGTCTGGAGGAAACCAGGTGCACATTTCCAAGGGTCCTCTCCCCGGGGAGCCATGAGCGATGCACATAATTCCTGCAGCAACTAGCTAGCACAACACGTGTAAAATCTTGCCAGCAGAGGAGCTCATTAGAGACCCCTTGCTCGGGGGTTTTTAATGGGGGCTGATCAGGTAGGCACCTTCTCCCTAGTGTCTACTAAAATTCCAGGCTTCCAGAAGGAAAGCAGGTGTCCATCACAAGCCAGACTGTTTGCATCAGCAGTTAGGCACTCCTCACCAGGTGTGGGAATGGTGGGAACCCTTCAAAATGCAGTTTCCAGATGCCAGCCAAGGGCCCGCTATGTAAGCAGACTTTTCAAAGGATAGCGGTCAGGCCTGTTATGTTAACTGTCTCCTGTACAACTCCTTAATCGTACAAGTCCTTGGCTTGTACAAGTCCTTAATCATTAAGGACTTAACGATTAAATGCAGTAATATATATTGAGGATGCAGAGCTCTGTAGATTCTGCTGACTCAGAATGATTCCTTAATAAATGCTAACTAATGTTAGCATATTTAGTGTTGAAGAACACATTCAATGTTGGCCATCAAGGGTGGGTCATAGTTCATCTTTTTTCTCTTCCCAGTGTTCACTGTATCGTCCAGCACACAGTAGATGCTCCTTAATTATTGGATGATGTGGTAGTGTTTTCTACCCTCCGATCTAATCTTTCTGTTTTTTTTCTTTTTCAAGTCCTCCCATGTGACCTTTCTTGTAACTGGCTTAGTCTTGAGTCAGTCTCTAGAATGTTCCATTACATAGAAGACACCCTTTCCATGGTCACCAATGACAGACTTTTCTCCAAAGTTACACAGAAAAGTAGATGTAATTCTTGTCTTGAACCTTCTACCACCTGCTATAGTTGACACCTAACCCCTATCTGAGCTCAGATTCCAGGACCTGCTATTGTTTTTCTCTCACCTGAAACCTTCTAAGTCTGGAACTGAGATAATCACCCTCATTTTTAAAAGAGCTTCCATATTTCTATGAGTCAGACCTTCCTGTAGGTGCCCAGAGGCATAATCTTAGAGTTGTGAATTCTTCTTGACTTCATGAACTCATCAACCTTGCTTACTACTTGTTGTGTGAGGGCCCCATTAATTTTCAGCAAAGTCACTCACCATCAGGTTGTAAAACTTCTTCAGAGCAAAATCCTCTCACTGGTTGGTAACATTGTGACATTTCAGTGGGTCTTGCATACCCCACCTTCAGTAAGGGTGTGTGGTCACCACAAAATCCCTCAGCCGTTACTAAAAATATCTACCAAGGGTCTAAACTGTACATTAAGTAAAATTTAACTCTTTGAACTATCCCTAATAGCTCTATCAAATTTTTTAATTTCTTTTTTTTTTAAAGGTTTTTTTTCTTTTTTTTCCTTTTAGATAGAGAGAGATCTCAAGTAGGCAGAGAGGCAGGCAGAGAAAGAGGGGAAGGCAGGCTCCTTGCCGAGCAGAGAGCCCGATGTGGGGCTCGATCCCAGGACCCCGAGATCACGACCTGAGCCGAAGGCAGAGGCTTAACCCACTGAGCCACCCAGGTGCCCCAATTTCTTTCTTTCTTTTTTTTTTTTTTAAAGATTTATTTAAGAGAGAGAGAGTATACAAGAATGGGGAGAGGGGCAGAGGGTAAGACTCTCAAACAGACTCCTGGCTAAGTACGGAGCCCAGTATGAGGCTTGATCCCACAACCTGTGCAACCATGACCTGAGCTGAAACAGAGACAGATCCTTCACTGCCTGAGCCACCCAGGCACCCCTATCAATTTTTTTTTTCCCTATAAATTCCTTACCTTCAGCCAAGAAGAGCTCCTAAAGCCATCTGTGCATAAGCTACTCTCTCAACCAGTTTGAGGTCAAGAGTTTCCGCAAGGCCTGACTCCACTCGCTTCCCATCTTCTTTAACCTCACGTTTGTGAAGAAGAATAGTGTCCTCCTCATATGCTTTCTTTCTTTCTTTCTTTCTTTTTTTTTTTTTTAAGATTTTATTTGAATATATAGAGAGATCACAAGTAGATAGAGAGGCAGGCAGAGAGAGAGGAGGAAGCAGGCTCCCTACTGAGCAGAGAGCCCGATGCAGGGCTCAATCCCAGGACCCTGAGATCATGACCTGAGCCGAAGGCAGCGGCTTAACCCACTGAGCCACCCAGGCACCCCCTCATACGCTTTCTTTAGGAACAGCAGTCCAGCCATGGCAGAGAAAGAGCCAGGTCACCCATGAGGATATGGAAGCTACTTACGGGTCACGAGTAGGGAGGAGGAGCCATAAAGGGTAGGTCAGCCTCTGCAGTGCTTTGCTTAACCAAACAAGAAGACTCAGGGTGCAGGCCAGCTGTGGGAGGTCAGTGCCCACGCACAAGTGACCCCAGCTGACGAAGGCAACAGGCTTCTGAGACCCACCATCCAGCCTGATTGGCGGGCCCACAGAAAGCATGTTGATCTTTTTCTCCATTTACCTCTTCCTGAGCACTAAGGAAAGCAGCTGGACAATGTTAACATATTAAGCAGGAAGAGGATTGACAGGGGTCATGGAAAGACCAACCCACTCATTGTAGAGGCAAAAGACGCAGCGTTCAGGTCAAGTGAGGGCAGCCCTCCCACGTGCCGAACTGGCTATTTTTTTGTGAGAATTTTAAAAAGACGTATTTTACTCAAGCTATTTCACTTCCCTCAGCCAGAAATTTTCAAGACAACCACACACATGGGAGACAACCATCACATCCAGCAGCATCCGCAGCGGCCTGGGTGGGCAGCTTTTTGGGCAGCGGAATTGGAACTCCAACATGAGCTTCTTTAGATTCAAGTCAAGGCACAAAGCACCATGATGTCTCCCCACTGTGCCACCTGCTATCCCAGAATTTTTTTTTTTAAAGAGTCCATTTCTGCATTTTTCTTTTTAAATCTTCAAACTGAATTTAAGTCACTTAAAAGAAGGAATCATTTCTTTCCATTTTCTTTGGGTCTCCGAGAAGCGGCATTGTGTCTAGGCCCTCAAAAACTGCTTCTTGAACAAACTCTGCCTATAATGTATTATGCCTCAGAGGCTCTTCTTCCTCAACCATTCAGCAATTCTGCCCTCCTTGTCTGTCCCCCTCCCCCCGTGGTTCTCATTCTCATTAACAGTGGTAGCTCTCATGAACATGGGCAGCTCACAGGCAAAGCTCTCTTAAGCTTCAGCTGGGGGCTCACTTTTGCTTCTCCTCATTCCTTTGTCTTCTGTACGCTGAACATTCTCAGTGTCCCTCTGTGCCCAGTCGTTAGTTGAATGCTGCAGGTCCTTCCCTCCACTGTCTTTCTCATTAGCTCCTTTATTTCCTTTCTCGCTGCCATAGCACATGAAGCTCATTCTGACCCCCCTACCCACCCCAAGAAAAGCTCATTCACGGGGCGCCTGGGGGGCTCACTGGGTTAAGCCTCTGCCTTCGGCTCAGGTGGTGATATCAGGGTCCTGGGATCAAGCCCTGCATCAGGCTCTCTGCTCAGCGGGGAGCCTGCACCCCCCTTCCCCCCGCCTGCCTCTCTGCCTACCTGTGATCTCTATCAAATAAATAAATAAAATCTTTAAAAAAAAAGTTCATTCACTTTTGCACTAGCATAAATCGAAATAGATTAGAGAGGGAATCTAAAGACCTGTGTCATCTTGATTGTGCCACTCCCCATCGTATGATTTTTAGCAAGTCACTTACCTGTAGCTTCTTCACTTGCCGGATGATTTGAATTAAATAGCGCTATGGTCCTCTCCCGCCGTTCCCTCGACCGCTGATCTCTGAAACACATTGCTCCACTCCACTCTGTTGCCTGCTCTGGCCTCACCACACCTTAGACCAGTTTCTTCCTCCAGACAGCCTCTCGGAGGCTTTCAGTGTGTGATTAGGTGTGCTGTGACACCTGGCGCTTAATTCAATTATGCTACTCTAGTCATTCATCTGGCGACAGCCGGGTTACCACCTGTGAAGCCCTGGCTGGCCTCCTGAGACACCGGTAAATAGGGAGACAGTGTTACATGCCTGGCGCTCACATCGCCCATGTCCCACTCTATCTGTGTTTCTGTTTTCTGTTGTGCACGGTAATTACTTCAAAGGCAACAATATGATACCTTGACCGTTTATGTAGCACCTCACCACAACTCAAAAAATATTTGCTGACCGAGTAATCAAATGTCCCTTTGACTCGTGATTTTGCCCTTCATTATGGATAGATGTCTTGGCACTAGTAGTTTAAATAAACCAATAAATTTTTTTAAAAAATGTGAGCAAACATGCAAACAAAACAAAGCCAGCAGATAATGAAAAGCGAAGTGTGCACATTAATCTACACGTAGTAAAAAATTCAAGAGGCTGTGTTCAACAGTAACATCTATGCTCCAAAAACCAATGGCCAGCTGGTTTTGCTCAGTGCGTACATCGATCCTCTGGTCCAGCATTGCAGTCACACATGTGATTTCAAAAATGATTTTGAAACATATACGCTAGCAAAAATTGTGTTGAACCCAAAAGTTTACAGAAAAGCTAAGAGAAATTCTCAATTACATAGGTGTGTTCATTTTGTTTCATTTGCGTTTTTTAATTGTTTAAAGGTCTCTAATACCAACATTTATATCAAGATATACACAGACTCAGTTTATTCACTTTAGAATAAACTTTGGTCCAGGATAAGTAATAAAATCATAAAGATGTTTACTATTAAAGATTTCCCTTCAATCTCAACGTGTCCTTTCATATTTAAATGATGGTACTTTGTGGTCCTAAAATATTTGCTATGTGTTTCCCTTCATGGCCACTGGATGGCAGTAGTTTACCACAATTGCAGGAGTATTTCATAGGGTTTGGTTCTTTTGTTTTTGTTTTTCCTAGGTGCAGAACAAGTCGTTTTTTGAAAAGCAGGAAGTTAAAGGGACTTCTTAGAGTAAAGATCAACAACCAAATCTTTTTTTTTTAAAGGTATGAATTGAATACAATTAAATTCTTCCTAATTGAAATAAAAGAAGTCTTACCGCATATTTTCTTTCTCAGTCCTAGATTTCTTCATCGTGGTCAAGAATACAAGAATGGATAAGGAAGATGTGGTCCAAATACACTATGGAGTATTATGCCTCCATCAGAAAGGATGAATACCCAACTTTTGTAGCAACATGGACGGGACTGGAAGAGATTATGCTGAGTGAAATAAGTCAAGCAGAAAGAGTCAATTATCATATGGTTTCACTTATTTGTGGAGCATAACAAATAGCATGGAGGACAAGGGGCGTTAGAGAGGAGTAGGGAATTTGGGTAAATTGGAAGGGGAGGTGAACCATGAGAGACTATGGACTCTGAAAAACAGTCTGAGGGGTTTGAAGTGGCAGGGGGGTGGGAGGTTGGGGTACCAGGTGGTGGGTATTATAGAGGGCACGGCTTGCATGGAGCACTGGGTGTGGTGAAAAAATAATGAATACTGTTTTTCTGAAAATAAATAAATTGGAAAAAAACAAAAACAAACAAACAAAAAAAGAATACAAGAATACAAGTTTTATAATTAGAGAGATAGAAATTGATGTTCTTCTTTAGAAACAACCAACAATTTTATTTGAGGCCAATTGCTACATCTCCTTAAACCTTTGTTTTCAAATCTGTAAACACCTATTAAAACATCTGCCCCTATCATACATTAAAAAAGAGGATGTTTATAAAGGGCTTAGGTCACATTGTTCTTAATAAATGCTAGCTTTAATAATAAAATATTTTATTATTAGATTCAGAATCTTGGCAGGCGGGAAAGAGTTGAACTAAAAAGCCTTCACCTTGAGCTTAAAGAGGGAGAGAGAAAGACAAGTTCAAAAGACAGAGGAAAGGGGAATATCAGACAGGCTTTTGCGAGAGAAGCTGTGTTATACAGTGAAAGAACAACATTTCAGAGCCATAGACACCAGACTTAGAATACTGGTTCTGCCGCTTATGAGCTATAAGGGCACGCCTTCATTACTTAGCATTACTTAGTCTCAGTTTCTTTATTTGTAAATCAAAACTCGTTAACACTTTTAAGGCTAATAGGAGACAAAACAAGCTAATGCAGGTAAAGTGCTTGACAAATAGTAGGTATTCAAGGTTGCTATTTTTCTTTTTTGCAGACTTTTATAAAAACCTGCAAAGAACCTTCTCACACTAAATGCTGATTTATTTTCACAGGGCTTGAGATCTCTGAGAAGTCTATAGAACATACAGTCTAACAAGTCCCTGTGTGTTTCCTCATGGAAATGTTAATGTTCTAGGTTTTCATAATTTAAAACTTTTACCCAAACTATAAGTTATCTTTACTGTTTTTTTTTTTAAGGATTTTATTTATTTATTTGACAGACAGAAATCACAAGTAGACAGAGAGGCAGGCAGAGAGGAGGAAGGGAAGCAGGCTCCCTGCTGAGCAGAGAGCCCGATGTGGGCCTTGATCCCAGGCCCCTGAGATCATGACCTGAGCTGAAGGCAGAGGCTTAACCCACTGAGCCACCCAGGCGCCCCAATAACTTCAGTGTTTTAACAGCTCTCTTGAAACTTCCTTCCATAAGAAATGATGAGACATGGGGTGCCTGGGTGGCTCAGTGGGTTAGGCCTCTGCCTTCGGCTCAGGTCATGATCTCAGTGTCCTGGGATGGAGCCCCGCATCAGGCTCTCTTCTCAGCGGGGAGCCTGCTTCTCCCTCTCTCTCTGCCTGCAGCTCTGCTTACTTGTGATCTATCTCTCTGTCAAATAAATAAATAAAATCTTAAAAAAAAAAAAAAGAAATAATGAGACAATGCAGTCTAAGGAATTAGAAAAGACATAGAGGGTTCACCTATTAAATGGAAATACAGGGGCTCCTGGGTGGCTCAGTCAGTTAAATCATCACGATCTCAGGGTCCTGGGAATGAGCCTGCCACTGGGCTCCATGCTCTGCGGGGAGTCTGCTTCTCCCTCTCCCTCTGCCCCACCCCCCGCCTGTGCACTCTCTCTCTCTCTCTTTCAAATAAATAAATACATCTTTAAAAAATGGAAATGCAGTCACTAGGTGAACTATATTTAAAAAGAGTATAAGAAATAAACTCCTCCCAGGTGATGTGTAAGGCTTTTTTTCAAAGGGGTCAAGAGAATTATGGACCAATGTATGTCAAACAATGACCAAATTATATCCAGACTAGTTGATCCGTGTTGACTGAAAAAGTGATCCAAATTATGGCAAAGAATTCTAAGAGTGGCAACGGGAAGAACGTTCCATGCCCACTCTCCAGGACACAAATAGAAACTTTGTGGATCAGAATTTGTGTTCAACAGGAAAACATAGTAGAGACAACTACTCCCGTTTCCAGAAGATCTGTGTCCAAGAAAAGGTCAGTCATGGAGTATCGTTTTCAACAACATACGAGCTCCCGACACATCTGCCTTCTCTCTCTTCATTTTCTCTTTAATTTTTTAAATTTTTTTAAATTTTATTTATCTATTTGACAGACAGAGATCACAAGTAGGCAGAGAGGCAGGCAGAGGGAGAGGAGGAAGCAGGCTCCCTGCTTAGCAGAGAGCCCAATGTAAGGCTCGATCCCAGGACACTGGGATCATGACCTGAGCCGAAGGCAGAGGCTTAACCCACTGAGCCACCCAGGCACCCCTCTCTTCATTTTCAAAGAGGCAGTGTGTTTCAAAATGTTGGAAAAACTTACCTATCACATCGTCAAATCAGTTCTTTGACCAACAACGGCACTGAGGCCTTGAAAGACTGAATGAGTCACTCCCCGCTGCTGCACAGGCTGTGAGAAGCAAAACTTGCCTAATTCCTAATCCAATATGTCTTTGATGTTTGCACCCCTCCTCGAGAAAAACCCACAATTAGATCCCAGTTTGTTTATTTACTTATCTTTCACTAATTTCGATGTCTTCCTTCACAGAGCAGCTCAAAGATTTGCAGATGGCAAAAGCAAGCCCACCATGACCTAAAATCCCACGTGAACGGAGGCTTTCACTGGACAGTGGAGAGATCCGGAGGCATTCCCGGGGCTTTTCATTTCCTATTTGTTCGTGGAAGAAGGGTGCACGCCACCTAAAATACCTTTAGAAGGCTATTTCAGTGGCTGCTGATTTCTGAAAAGTAACCTCAGGGAATAATGCAGTAACAGCCCGATTTGGGGGATAAATTGTGTGGAAAGCCAAACACTTAACTGAATTAGTTGTCCTTTTGATCTTGCTTTTCATCCCAGGGTGGTAGAGAGGTGTTCAGATGTCTCCATTATCTTGCTCACTCCCGCTGGCCAAGAAGGCTGGGGTTTCTCATTAATTTAATGGGAAGCTGCTAAGTCCTTACCATTCTCACCATGAAATGCACCATGGTCAGCACTCTCTGTCATTCTCCATTTATTACTGCCTGATCTCGAAAGTGTTGCTGTACTTGGAACATCTTAAGGAATCCACTCTCTCCTAGGCCTTGGGTAAAGGAATTTCAATAGGGGAACAGCACGTTTTAAATGTTAAATCATAAACAAAAACATGTTAATGAGGGCTTTTAAAAAAATAATGGGATTCCTTAAAAAAAAAGAAAAAAGGATTTTTGGGAACATAATCCAAATGATATTGGAGTGAACTTGAGAGACTACGATTTCTTTTTTTTTTAAGTCATGGGCACTGTCCCTACTTTGCAATTTACTGATTAAATGCTAATTTAAAGAAATTCACGAAATATACCTACTTGCATAGAAATTCAATTATAGATCGAGCTATAATATCCTATGGAACTGGAGGGTTAACCTTTTCATTTATAGATGAGGAATGTGAGGCTAGGAACATGGAACAATGGGACACAGTTTATACAGCCAATTACAGTTGGGGTAGAAGCAATCTGGGTCATACAATACCTTCGCTAGCGTAGAGCTTTTCACTGTACTACATTGCTCCTGGCCGGACTGGCTTCAGGCTGGGTCATCTGGGACATGGAAGGAATAAGGCAAACTGCTTTCCTATTTTGGAATTCTTATTGAGGATGGGGGTGGGTGAGGAGGTGGGGAGATGGAGAGAATGATACCCCGTCTGACCATGTCTTACAAAGAGGATGCCATCTGAAAGTTCCATGGGTGGGAAGTAGGTCTGGACAATGGAGAGATCGTGAACTCTGATGAGGCCTCCGCTATGCAATTCTGGATTGGTTTGGCTAGTGGTGGGGGGAGATGGTCAGTTGGTCTCTGACATTTAGTTTCCTCACCTACAAATAAGAATAAAGACATAAGCCTCAGAAGGACTATTTATTTTTATTGTATTATGTTATGTTAGTCACCATCCAGTAATCATTAGTTTTTGATGCAGTGTTCTATGATACATCGTTTGCATATAACACCCAGTGCTCCATGCAATATGTGTCCTCCTTAATACCTATCACAGGGCTAACCCATCCCCCCACTCCCTCTGCTCTGAAACCCTCAGTTTGTTTCCCTTAGTCCATAGTCTCTCATAGTTCATCTCCCCCTTTTACTTCCCCCTCTTTTTTTTCCCTTTCTTCTCCTAATGTTCTCCATGCTATTCCTTATGCTCCACAAGTAAGTGAAATGATATGATTATTGTCTTTCTCTGTTTGACTTATTTCATTCAGCATAATCTCCTCCAGCTCCATCCATGTCAGTGCAAATGGTGGGTATCCATCCTTTCTGGTGTCTGAGTCATATTCCATTATATACATGGACCACATCTTCTTCTTCCATTTGTCTGTTGAAGGGCATCTCAGCTTCTTCCACAGTTTGGAATTGTGGACATTGCTGTTATGAACATTGGGGTGCATGTGCCCCTTCTTTTCACTACATCTGTGTCTTTGGGGTAAATACCCAGTGGTGCCCGTTGCTGAGTCATACGGTAGCTCTATTTTTACCTTTTTGAGGAATCTCCCCACTTTTCGAAAGTGGCTGCACCAACTTGCATTCCCACCAGCAGCGTAGGAGGGTTCCCCTTTCTCCACATCCTCGACAACATTTGTTGTTTCCTGACTTGTTATTTAAAGGTTACATTGGGTACAATATGTAAAGCATCTAGCAGAGTGATTCACTTATTTTTAGTGTTTAATAAACATGAAAACGAACTTATCAGGCTTCTAAGGCAGTGGACCGTTGAAACTAGATCTGAGATCAAAGTCAGGCCTGGGGTAAGAGACGAAGAAGTAAGGGAATTTTGGGGTCTGGTATAGTCTACAACTTGACAGATGAACTGCAAAACTTTAAAAATATCGGGAGCATGTCAGAGTCCTCATTTTGTTTGTCCAGGAAATACAGTGCCTTTTAATAAGCTGACAAATCATAAGGGCCATGTTTCCTATACACTCTCCCTCACTTTAGAACATCTCAATCCTAGCAGTTGCTGGAATGTATAAAATGAACAACCCCGGGGGGCATGGAAGAAAGCCTCCGAGAAGCAGTGCATCTGGACCGAGAATGCTTTTACTGACAAGTCTTATCATTCTTTTCCTTTTGTGCTGTGGTTGGAGGCAAGCCGATATTCATTTGTCCGATGATCGTATTTTCTGCATATTATTGACCTGAGGCAAATGGCATTCAGAGGAGAGACTGTATTTTTAGGCTCTTGTCCTTTGATGTACTAGAACAACCCTCCAGTGTGCAATTTTGAGATCTATTATTCTTCCCACAGTTTTGCCGCGTGGATGGACACTGAGGGACCGCATGCCCGTTGGTCTTGAGAGTATGTTCTCAATTAAACATAGGCAATCTTGCCTGCCTATACTATTCCTGAAGCTCTTGGAAAATATCACTGAATAAGACGCAGCTGTCCTCAGGGAGCTCGCACTTCGTGCTTATTTATTAAGCTCCTGCAACCATTTGGAGCTGACCTTTTAGTCGAGAAAATGAATCAACAAACCAGTGTTTGTAGAGAAGTAGGTTTCCTGCTTTTATTTGTCTTTATTTATTTTTTATTATTATATTCAATTAACCAGCATATAGCACATCATTAGCTACTGATGTAGTGTTCAATGATTCATTAGTTGTGTAGAACACCCAGTGCTCATCACCGCACGTGTCCTCCTTAATACCCTCACCCTGCTACCATCCCCCACCCCATCCCCCCTTTCTGAAACCCTCAGTTTGTTTTCCAGAGTCTAGAGCCTCTCAGGCTTCATCTCCCTCTCAGGTTTCCTGCTTGTAAAGAACAAGTCCGTATACGCGTGCTTGCTGGGATGTCATACACAGAAGCTTATTGGAAGAGAAAGAGGTAGTGGAACTCTTGTGTGTGTGTGTGTGTGTGTGTGTGTGTGTGTGTAAGTTTGATTATACACCTCCACTCTTGCAAGGATTTATTTTTAGCTTCGGAATATCTGCATTGCCTTTTTTGTTCTCTCTCTCTCTTTGGTCATACATTGCCTTCGCTCAAAGTTTAGATGGGAAGGCTATTTAGAAGTTTGAACAGAACGGTTTTGGTGGAGTTCAGGACGTACTGCCCCCTAAATGTCCACCTTGGCATAGTGAATATTTTAAGCTTAACGAGTTTGAGAAAAATGGCAGAAGCTGGAAGGTCATGGTGACCTCCCACAGTTTTGCCCTTCTCCCCTGAAACAGGTCATAAACTGCATTTGAGAAGTGCCTTATCTATGCCTGGAAGAAAGGAGGATCCTATATGTAACTTTCATTATATTTCTACTGCATGGGTCCTCTTTATAACGTTCTAAATAGGAGAAGAATGGTCTAGTTCTTAGAAGTTTAAAAGGAATGGTCTGTTGCAATAATTACCAGGGAATGAACAGACAGACAAATTAATGTAACAGCATAGAAAGTGCAGAATTGGCATTTTTGGGGGATAATGTGGCTTTAATAAAAATTTCAATGTCTTTGTTATTTGTTTATTGAGATTTTCTATTGCATTTTCCTTCTTTTTTTAACAAAAGATTTTTATTTCTTTAATTTGTCAGAGAGAGAGAGAGAAAGAGAGAGAGCACAAGTGGGGGGTGGGGTGGGGGGTGGGAGTGGCAGGCAGCGGCAGAAGCAGGCTCCCCGCTGAGCAGGGAGCCTGATGTGGGGCTCCATCCCAGGCCCCAGGATCATGACCTGAGCTGAAGGTAGAGGCTTAATAACTGAGCCACCTGGGCGTCCCTCTACTACATTTTCAATCAATTTTCACAGTGCATATGTTCCTAGAAAATTCACTCACAAGTTCTTTCACAATACAGTTTATGGCGGGTGCTTCTCAACTGGGGGTGACCTGCTTCTGCAGAGGACAGGTGGTAAGGTATGGAGACATTTTTGAATGTCATAGTTGGGGGTGGTCATGCTACCGGCAACTAGGTGGGAAACTCCAGGGTTGCTGCTAAACATCTTACGGAGCAGAAGAGAGCCCCCTGCACAAGAAGGAATTGCCTGGCCCAAATATAAATAGTACCAACCGCTGAGAAAAACTCATCTATAATAATATCCCTCTCTCCCTTGGTGTGTTTCAAATTTAGGTTTTGCCTTTTTTTCCCTCCTCATTTAGGAGCTCTAGAACTTTGTTTATCTTCTTTGTTTTTTGTTTTGTTTTTCTTTGTTTGTTTTTTTTTTTTCCAAATAACTAGTGCTTGGATTTATTTTTATCAATTTTGTCTTTTCCTATTTTGTAATTTATTAAATTACAGTTTTTAATCTCCATTAATTTCCCTTTTCTGCTTCTACTTCTTAGTTTCATTTTATTGTTATTTTTATAGCTTCTTGAGTGGTATTCTTTTGTTAAGCATAAAATGCTGTGCATTTTCCTGAGTACAATTTGGACCCAATCCTATAAGATTTTTTAAATGTTTTGTTGAAGGATAATATACATAGGGAAAAGAGTACATACTGTAGCTGTATAGCTCAATGACTTCTTTTTTTTTTTTAAGATTTTATTTTTTATTTGAGGGAGAGAGAGAGAGAGAGCATGAGCAACAAGTGAGGGGAGGGGCAGAGGGAGAAGCAGACTCCTCGCTGAGCAGGGAGCCCAATGAGGGGCTGCATCCAGGACCCTGGAATCATGACCTGAGCCGAAGGCAGACACCTAACTGACTGAGCCACCCAGGTACCCAAAGCTCGATGAACACACTCATATAAGCAGCCACAACTGATCAAACCTGTGTGACCTGCACCTAGATCAAGAAATCAAATGTACCCAGCTCCCCAGAACTCTCCCTTCTGGTTACAGCCTCTCAGGAGTAACTAATATCTCAACTTTTAACATCATAGATTAATTTTTCCTTTTTTGTACTTTATATAAATGGAAACATACTTACGGTCTTTCCATGTAACTTCTTTGGCTCAACATTGTTTATGAGCTTCAGCTATACTATTATCGGTGATATTATTTATCCATGCTCATTGCTATATAATATTCCATCCTGTGAATACATCCCAATGTGCTCATCTGTTCTACTGTTTATGGACTTTGGGATAATTTCTTTTTGGGTGTGGTTTTTTTTTTTTTTTTTTTGGATCATTTCTAATTACAGAGTTTCTTAAATAGTGCCACTATGAACATTCTGGTAGATGCCTTTTGGTGAACATCTAGGTACATTTTCTTTGGAAATTCACCTGGAATATATGTGTTCAGCATTAGTAGATAGTACCAACCAGTTTTCCAGACTGGTTGTACCAGTTTCACCTTCACCAGTAATAGTTGTGATATTTGGTTACTCTACATCCTTGTCCAAATTTGGTACTGAGGGTCCTTTTAATTCTAGCCATTCTAGTAAGTGTGTAATGGCCTCATATTGTGACTTTAATTTGCATTTTTCTGATGATTAGCAAAGTTACTATTTTTTCAGAGTTTACTGGCTATTCAGGTATCTTCCTTTGTGATGTGACCATTAAGTCTTACTGAGTTTTTTTTTTTTTTAAGATTTTATTTATTTATTTGATAGACAGAGATCACAAGTAGGCAGAGGCACAGGTGGAAAGAGAGGGAGGAGGAAGCAGGCTCTCTGCTCAGCAGGGAGACGGATGCGGGACTCGATCCCAGGACCCTGGGATCATGACCTGAGCAGAAGACAGAGGCTTTAACCCACTGAGCCACCCAGGCGCCCCCTTACTGAGTTTTAAAAGTTATTTTCTCTGTATATGAGATCTTTGTTACATATGCATATCGTATCTTCTGTAGGTTTCTGCTCACTGTCTCACTGTCTTTTTGATGCAGGTAGTTTTGTGATCTTAATATTATCCTGTGTATTACATTTTTATTTCCTTTGAAGAGGTGCTTTTTTTTCTTGTTAAAAAAATCTTGCTTATTCTAAAGTCACAAAGGTGTTCTTCGCTGTTGTATTCTAAATGTTTTCTTGTTTTACCATGATCACCTAGGTTTGATGTACGGACATGTCATGGGGGTCATATTCTAGAGAATTTATAAATGCACTTTGATTTCTTCTTTTATTCAGGAGTTATATAGGAGCAGGTTTTAAAATTTCCTTGTAGACTGACTTTTTTTATTTGTTTACCATTTACTCCTAGAATTTTATTGTGTTTAGATACGTAATTCATACAATTTCTACCTTTAATAATTTATTGAGTTTTCTGTGGCACATTGAGTTGTGATTTTTTGTAAATATCCCTAAGATATCTTTGGAAAGAAAGAACATTCTGTTAGTGAAGTTCAAAATTCCATATATACTGGGGCACCTGAGTGGTTCAGTGGGTTAAGCTTCTGTCTTCAACTCAGGTCATGATCCCAGGGTCCTGGAATCGAGCCCTGCATCTGGCTCTCTGCTCAGCAGGGAGCCTGCTTCCCACTCTCTCTCTCCCTGCCTCTCTGCCTACTTGTGATCTCTGTCTGTCAAGTAAATGAATAAAATCTTTAAAAAAATTCCATGTATACTATCGTTGGTTGCTATTGTGGTAGCAATTAATACTGATTGAGTACCTATAATAAGCTGGGCACCATTATTAATATTTCATATATATAAATATATTTAATCATCACAAAAGTTATGTTCTTCACTTTCTAATAAGGAAACTGAGCCAGAAAGTTTGTAAGTATTTTGCCGCAAGTTCAGCTAGCTAAGTGGTGGAAACACATTTGGAATCCAGGTTGTGTTTAAGGACACTGCTCTGTAGGCAGTGCCTAAACACAATTTGTCTCACATATTTCTATATTGCTATAATTTACAATTTGCTATCTAGTAAATTAACATATTAATACAATATCCAATTGTTTTATATGCTTGACTTTTGTCTTGAATGACTGGAGACTAAGAAACCTTTAAATGTTCCTTTCCATGATTATACTTTATCAATTTTTTCATTGTCTCACTAGATTTTGCTGTTTTTCTGAAGTGTTTTTGTATATAGCACATAAAATTTATACCTTTTATGAATGCATTATAGATTTTACCTTTTAAGTATTGCTGGGTTACTAAATGTAAAGCACTTTTGCTTGGTACATGTTAACCATGCTAAAAGCACTACCTTTTTTTATATACTGTCTTCTCTCTTCTTAGGTTTCTTTCTTTCTCTCCAGGTTGTGAGTCTGAGCCCTGAAAAATTCTCTACGCCCAGGGCTTGAACTCATAACCCGAGATCAAGACCTGAGTTGAGATCAAAAGTTGGATGTTCAACTGACTGAGCAACCCAGGTGCCCCTTCCCTCTTAGGATTTTGATCTTGACTTTTTTCTCCATCAGCTGCCACTTTCTTTTTGTAATTTTTCTGGAAATCTGCATAGGTATTACATTTCACCTTTTCTTTCCTCTTCATGCATGAGCTTGATTGGATATAGGATTCTTGGATAATATAATGGGTTTCTTAAACTCTGAAATCAATCCTCCATGATCTTCTGCCATTTAGTATCGCCAGAAAAGTTTGGTGCCAACTTGAAAGTTTATATTTTTCTTTTGAAAATCACTTCTCTTCACCCCACTGTGTTGATGCTTGTAAAATCTTTTCTTTAGCCTTGAAATTTAAATATTTGATCAGGCTGTTTCAAATTTAAGTCTGTTTTAATGACTATGTCCACTCTCTTTGGAGTCACATGTCTTTCTTTCAGCATAGATGAATTTTATTTTCTATTGCTTTTTCTTATCTACATTTTTTTTGAAAAATAACAATGTATTAGTTTCAAGTGGACACCATCTTGATTTGACACATGCATATAGCTCAGAACCATCACCACGCTAATTCTTTTTGTTTGTTTGTTTTACTTATTTATTTTTTATTTCTTTTCAGCATAACAGTGTTCATTGTTTTAGCACCACATCCAGTGCTCCATGCAATACGTGCCCTCCCTATTACCCACCACCAGGTTCCCCCAAACTCCCACCCCCCACCCCTTCAAAACCCTCAGGTTGTTTTCCAGAGTCCATAGTCTCTCATGGTTCATTCACCTTCCCTTCCAATTTCCCTCAACTCCCTTCTCCTCTCCATCTCCGCATGTCCTCCATGTTATTTGTTATGTTCCACAAATAAGTGAGACCATATGATAGCTGACTCTCTCTGCTTGACTTATTTCACTCAGCATAATCTCTTCCAGTTCCATCCATGTTGATATAAAAGTTGGGTATTCATCCTTTCTGATGGAGGCATAATACTCCATAGTGTATATGGACCACATCTTCCTTATCCATTCGTCTGTTGAAGGGCATCTTGGTTCTTTCCACAGTTTGGCGACCATGGACATTGCTGCTATAAACACTGGGATACAGATGGCCCTTCTTTTCACGACATCTGTATCTTTGGGGTAAATACCCAGTAGTGCAATTGCAGCGTCATAGGGAAGCTCTATTTTTAATTTCTTGAGGAATCTCCACACTGTTCTCCAAAGTGGCTGTACCAGCTTGCATTCCCACCAACAGTTTAAGAGGGTTCTCCTTTCTCCGCATCCTCTCCAACACACGTTGTTTCCTGTCTTGCTAATTTTGGCCATTCTAACTGGTGTAAGGTGGTATCTCAATGTAGTTTTAATTTGAGTCTCCCTAATGGCTAGTGATGAGGAACATTTTTTCATGTGTCTGATAGCCCTTTGTATGCCTTCATTGGAGAAGTGTCTGTTCATATCTTCTGCCCATTTTTTGACACTAATTCTTTTTAACATCCATCACTATACATAGTTACAAATTTGTTTTCTTGTGATGAGAACTTGGAAGATCTACTCTTGATAACTTACAAATAAGCAATACAGTATTAGTAACTATAGTCATGGTGCTGCACATTTCATCTCTATGACTTATTTATTTCATACCTGGAGGTTTGCGCCTTTTGGTCATCCTCACTTAGTCTTTGTCTTCCTTTTCTTTTTCTTTCTTTCTTTTTTTTTTTTTTTACTTTTGCTGCTCCATATGTTAAATTCTTTCCTTTTAGACTTGTTACAAAACTTATTTTAGCTTTCCTCGATCTGTCTTCTAATGGCTTAAACTTTTCTGGCAACATTTTCTACTCTTCCTAGAAGTTCTGGAAGAATTTCTCTAGCTTATTTTACTCATGCCTTGATTCTTATTCTACAGAATCTCATCTTGTGTTCACAAATTCCATGGCATGAGAAAACTTGATGGTCGTATTTTTCATGTCAAAGCAGGTTTTCCTGCTCCCAGGTTATAACTTCATGCTTTTTATTAAGTAGATAAAATGTCTTTGGATCTTTTAGAAAATATACATTAGAGATTTTTTGTGTTTTTTCCTAACTTTCACTAATAAAGCCATTCTAGAAGGGCATATTTTTTCTGCCTACTCACTTTGTCTTCTTTTAAACTACTTAATCTTTATATTATAATTTTCTCTTTGCTTATCCTTAGGAATAAGCATGCCTGGGTAGGATAGGGAATGAGGGAGTGACTGGGTAAGTAAGGTGGGGGAGGAGATTATAAGCTTTTCCATACTTGGAGATTTGTGTGATTTCCTTCAAGGACTGTGTTGGTCTAAATCAAGAAGAAAGAGGAAACGACAAGAGAGAGGGAAGAAGAGAGAGAGAGAAAGGAAGAAGAACAGGAAAGGAGGAAAGAAGGAGAGAAGGAAGGAAGGAAAGGAAGGAGAAGAAGAAGGTAGAGTTAGCTCTACAGTAGCTGTATATTGACAAAGGACAGGGCAATTCCCTGTGCAGTGTAGGTTGTGAATGAAAGCCTGGGCCAGCCACATCAGGGAGTTTTGCCCCATGCCAAAGAGCGTCTGTTCCCTCTTTGTCGGCTGGGATAATGTCTCTGTTCACTAACTGGCACAGCCTGTCTCTTTAGAGGCCAGCTGTGGCCCTGCCCCTCTTCTTTAGTTCAAGGGTAAGATGGGAGCCAACTATGCAGAGTAATCTCATCCTTGTTAGCTCTAGATTTGCAGCCTCCCTCCCAAACCCACCATTGTCCTAATGTCCATTTTTTCCTCCAGGCCCTGTGCTGCTCTGTGCTTAGGGTTGGTTTGTGATTTGTGAGCTTGCCAACCATTTTCTCAATCCAGTCTTTGTTTTCTTTTCTTTTCTCTTTTCAGTTATTGCAGGAAGGAGTTACACTAGTTCAAGTTAGAAGCAGACCCCAAATGTATACAGTGTACAAGCTGTGAGGTTTTACAGCTTGTGACAAGGGATAGAGGGCAATTCTACTCATTGCAAGGAAATCCTCACTTAAGCTTCCATGAGCCAAAAGACTTAAAATCCATGAAACTTCAGCTGGTCGTCCTTAGCCAATCCAGTCTCTTCCGGGAACTGGCATATGTTCTCACGCTAGTCACCCCATAGTGGAATTACTTCTCCATATTCTGGATGTTCAATCACAGGACAAATGCAGGCAAATTTTTTCTTAAACGTCTTCACTAGTTTCTTTTTATCAAAATCATCAGCGATTCCCTGGATGGTAGTAAGGGTCTTCCTGCTTTTTCTCTGTTAAATTCGTATATGGCTGTAATCCTCAGTGCCACCAGGAAAGAGACCGTCCCCCTTACTTGCATCAGCAGAGGGGTGGAAAGAGTGGAGGTTCTGGATAGGGGACCTGCTGGAAGGCTGCAGCAGGAGAAGGGGGATCAGGGGGGTGGCGAGGGTTGGGGACAGGAACTGAGTGTCAGGAAGGGATAGGGCTTTAGTGGGAGTGACTGGGATGTCTCCCAATCCAATCTTGCTTGTGATATATTCTGCAGAAATGCCTTGACTTTTCCCACAAGAGTTTGGTTTCCTTTCCTGATATTCAAAGCTGAACAGATTTTCCAGGACTTTTGAATTCCTCTGGTCATTCCATTGGGAATTTGGGAGAATGGGAAGTTAAATGCAAGGGCTCAGACCGAAAGTCTCTCTTTTTAATTTTAAGTAATTAGAATAGCTTGTTCTCAAGATTACACTAGAATTAATGTTATCTAATCAATGAGATGTATTGATATAGTTCCTAATTTTTGTAGTTCCTGAAACTGCAGTTTACGGTCTAGCTCCATCAGAAATACCGGGCGACTGCTGTATGAATGCAGATCCTCAGTCCTACCTCAGGAATTCTGACTCAGAAGGTGTGGTGTGCACCTGGGAATATGCATCTTCAACCTCTTTCTGCCAATTGTTATGCACAGTCATGTTTGGGAGTCATTGCCTTAGTCTAGAACAGCCAGACCCTTTGCAATTATGATGTCTTATTTTCTATTTCTGATTTAGGACTTCTCCCATTCTGTCTTCCTCAGGATAACAGGATACATGTTAGTCATTTTTTTATTGTTGTTTTTATGAGAGCAGATTTAAATTAATTTTTCTTTCAGAATTTCATGACAATTGTTAAGATAACTGGATCCCCCCGGAGTGTGGCAACAAAAAATTATTGCTCTGACTGTAGGGTGGTTGTAGCTAACTCTGAATAGGGCACTATTAGCAAATGAGATAGAAAGCCCCTCCGAATTCTTTGCTGGAGTTTTTAGATCTGGAGAAGTAATTTCATCATGTGTTGGTGATTATTTGGGAAAATCCTATTGTGCCTTTTTAAGATGCTGGTTGGAATGGATGGGGGTGAAATGAAGAGAAACAACTGGAGGCTTTGCAAGTATGTTCATAAGCCGGATGTTCCATGCCAGGGGAGAATGCCTTTTATGGAAATTTTAAAATAAAAATGTTCTACTTCATGAATACATTTTTTTTTATCACTGTTATTCAGAAATTCTCATACTGGCTTTATTCTCTAGGGTGAAAAGCACAGAGAGGCTTGTTACTAAAGATTTAGTTGGCACATGTTGGGTGTATCTGGAGGGAGGGAGGGCTTGGCTATGGAGATTAATTCATAATTCAAACCCACTGATACTGATCGGAAAGGCTCATGTTTAGATTGTCACCTGCCAGTGCAAGAAAATGAAAGTCATTAAAAAAGTTTTTTAACTTAAGAACTCTGCCCTCCAGCATTCAAACAGCTGGTTTCCCTTCTCTTGTCTGCCAAAGCTAACAGCCAGAGTCCCTTAAGAAGAGGGATTAGATGCAAAATCCTGATAAACCCCATTCAGTTTGAGCTGTGTACCAATAACAGAAGGACGTTTGTTGTCCATCTGTCTTTGGATGGAATAGGGGGGAGCATTGGGGCTGGCACTGCCATGAGATAGAGGGTTGTGAGTCTATCTTGCAGTGTATTTGGATTCCGGCTGCAATCGAATGACACAGAAATATACCGCTCTGGACTCCGAAATCACCAAAATAAGATCGCTTAAGGCCTCTATATAATTCTGAGCTAACTAAACAATAACCCCCAGATCTAAATGGTCTGTGTGATTACGCAGACAAACTGCAGGTTTTCTGTTAGGTTTACCGCTCCCCCGGGAACTTTAAATCTTGCCGTTGCCAGTCTCTAATTTCTTCTACTTCTTATTCTGTTTATAAGTGCAACTTGGGATTCCGAGCAGAAAAGCATCTGCCAGGCTTTGGGGTTTAGGAGTCTACCTTAGAGGACAAAACAAATTAACATGCAAATCCTTTGTAGAGATCATTGCATCATCATCAAGATGGGAATAGAAAAACATTTATTACATTTAATTATAGAAGGTGTGCACACAAGATAGGTAGACGAAGGGCTATTTAGACACGAAGCTCAAGTCAAGGATAACGGCACCCAAGGCAAACAGAGCAGCGAGAATAGGTGGCAGGTCCTGCCCAGTGTTTCAAAGCCACTAGGATATCCTAGTGTGCAAGGGGGCACGCACCATATGCTGTGGCCTTTGGCGGTATATTTGCTTTCTGCTGCTGCATAACAAATGGCCACAAATGTAGCATCCTGCAATCTTAATTTATTATCTTCCAGTTCCCGAGGATCGGAATCGGGCATATTTTAGTTGGGTTCCCTGCTGAGTGTCTCACGTGGGTGAAATTAAGGTGTTGGCTGGCTGCACCCTTATCTGGGAGCTCAACTAGGGAAATTGGCTTCCAGCCTTCCTCCGGTTGTTGGCAGAATTCACCCTCCTGCAGCTGTATAGCTCAGGTCCCCATTTTCTGGGAAGCTGTTGGCCAGGGATTACTCTCAGCTCCTGGAGGGTACGTTCCACATGCCAGAGGGCTCCTTTCCTAGGCCTTCCCCCAACATGGCAACTTCCTGCTTGAAGACCAGCCTTAAGAGTTCACTTGATAAGGTCAGGCCCACCCAAAATAATGTCTCTTTTAATCAACTCAAAGCCAACTGATTACGGACCTTAAGGATATCTATAAAATCTCTTCACCTTTGTCATATAATATAAGCTAATCATAAGACTGATATCTCCTCATAATCCCAGATTCGGTCTGTACTCCAAGAGGAGGAATTACACAAGGGTATAACCTGGGGGACAGGGAGTTGGGAGAACCATGTGGGAGTGACACCTCCCATAGACACCCTGGGATTTAGAGCCTCTGTCTTAGTCCATATACGCTGACCTATTTTGGATTTCACCTCACAACCTATTTTTGATGTTTACAAATTCAAGGCCATTATTTTATTTATGATTTCACTGTACTCCTCATCCTTGGTCTTGAGTTCTGGGATCACCACTTAGTGCTCTCTCAAGGCCAGTTAGATGTTGTTGCTTCAGTTGAAGACATTACTTTCGCTTTTGTACTTGGTTGATTTCCCCACCAGAATAACCTCAAGTTAAGAGAGGCACCTGGAGTTAGGATGCTCCCTGATCTTTGAATATTGAATCCTTGCCTCGTGAATATCTGATATATGTAGGGTCTGTGATCCTGTTCAAGAAGGATAGGAAAGAAGTGGAAATCCCTCCAGGATTAGCTGTGTGTATGAACTTCCACATGTATGTTTGGTGGGTAACCAGAGCCTGTTAGATTGTGAAGAAAACGAAGAAAGCAGGATCCCATCTACCTTGTCGGGCTTATAATCCCAGATTGCTAGAGTCCCTTGAAGCTGCCTGGTGAGACAAAGAAGGTGATCCTTCCTGGCTGAGGGACCCCAGGTGCTATGTGAGACCAGAAAAATACGTTATTCTAGAACTCTGGTTTTAACTCAGAATGCATGTCTCCATGGAAACACGGTTTTAAGCAATATTTGGCTGACAAGGTCAGCCTACAGACCCTTCAATAAAGAAAACATCATCAGTGCAGACTCTTTCCAAATGACTGCTCCTCGGTATGACACACCTACCATGTCTTCTCTCTGGAGACTGGACTTAGGTTCTCAACCAAACTGAGCAGGGGTGTCCCGTTTTGGAGTGTGGAGAAGCATTATCCTACTTTCTAAAATTATTTTCCCGAGTAAGGGGTAATGCCAGCGCTACTGTGAAAATTAGTTTGGCCGTTCCTCGGATGACTCATCAATTCCACTCTTAGACACATCTCACAAAAAACTGAGAACAGGTCCTCATACAAAAACTTGTACACGAGTGTTGACAGCCGTGTTGTTCACCACAACCCAAATGTTCATCAGTTGATAGATGGACACAAAATATGTTATATTCATGCATATTATTATAAGTTATATTTATACATATTGTTCTGTCTTGAAAGGGAATGAATTAAATTCTGATACAAGCTGCAACATAGATGAACCTTGAAAATATTACAGTTTTTCATATTCTCACAAGTGAAAGGAGCCAGAAACACGACTGTGTGTTACGTGATCCCATTTAGAAGAAATATCCAGCAGAGCCAAATCTATCAAAACAGAAGATAGGTTTGTGAAATCAAAACCAGAAAATAGTTGTTGAGGATTAAGGGAAAGGGGATTCGGGGTGTGATACCTAAGCATACGGAATTTTTTCCTGTGGTGATAAAAATGTTCTAGAATTGCTATGGTGGTGGTCACGCACATCTGAGAATAGGCTAAAACCCATTGCTTTGCACACTTGAAATGGTTGGATTGTATGGTGTGTGAATTATGCCTCAGTAAAGCTGTCAGTAAAGAGTTAACAACTCTTAATAGATAAAAAGGAAATCATGATGGATAGACAGAGGTAAAGCATTAAACTTCAGGCTCTGTTCTCAAAGCCCAGGTAAAAAAAAGAAGCCTCCTTTATGGCAGAATTATGTTCCTGTGGTCAAATTTTTTCATTCACCCCCTAACATACATTTTTCTTTAGTTTTTGATCCAAAGAGCTTTGGGGAATCTGTGTTGTTTCTTAAATTAAGGGAACTCTCTGGGAAGTGCATGCATGGGCTCTGATTTTTGACTCTAGAAAGAAAGTTATCTCATGTTTGTTGTTTGAGGTTATTTACTTGCCCCATTATTTGAAAGTAGCTGTGTGCAGAGGCTTCAGGAGGGGTTGAAAGTGGACATTCACATTACACTTCTGGGGGAGCATTAGTGGTTTCACAGAGGCAGTGCTGGCTTAGCACAATAGCTACAAGGTCAAACCTCAAGGGGGGGCTTTTTGGCCATAAGAGAAAGAGCAGTGGTGTTCTGGAGTCCCATGGAGTGAAACTGGACCAGGCACTGTGGGGGAGAAAGGAAAGAAAAGGAAGCCCATAGTAACGGATACTTAGGAAGGGAGGCACGTTGGGTGTCTTCTCATGAATGAAGGCTCTTCCATAGTACATACTTGCTGAACACCTGCTTTGTGAGTTGGATGATATCATTTCCATTTTACAGTTGAGCAAAGTAAGATCTGGTGAGAAGGGCACAGCTCCTAGCAGTGGGTTGTAACTGAGTCGCAGACCTTTTTGACACCCTGGGGCCTCATTCTCCTTCCTTTTCTCCGTTCACTCTGTTGGTGATGCTAACAAGGGCAGTTTGGGGTAATGTGTGGAGACCCTGCTGTTGTGACAACTGCATAGGAGAATTCCAGGGGCGTCTAGTTGTGTAGAGCCCATGGAGGGAGCTAAACTTCCTGCAGTGGACAACACAGCCTTCCGCAATGAATTCTCTGTCACCAAATCTCAATAGCGCAAAGAATGAAGAAGTCTACACACAACTTAGTATCTCACCAGCTCCCAACCATAAAGTGAAAATCTGTAGATGATTCCAATTCCCACATTAGTATCCATAGCCCAGATTTGTCTCAAGAGCTTTAGACTTACGCACGCAACCGCTCCCTAGAAGTATCTCATAAATTCTCCGCATTCAAAATATTTAGTCATTGGATCTGGAGTGGTGGTGTGTCTACTGCAACTGTAACTTACCATTTACTTCCTTAAATCAGGATATAGATAAAATCAACCCATTGCAATTGGTAGATATGCCCCTGAATACTTTTCCAATCTATAGTCTGTTTTCCATTTCTTTTTAAATGTAGGTTAATTTGGCTCTTTGTAACCTGTGTTGTTCTGAATTTCCTATATATAACAATTACATATAATTGTTATGGAGGTTTGATTAGATTTGAACTCGTTTTTTTTTAATTGAATGAATTCACAGGTGGTGTTATGTTCTATCCGGAAACACTTAAAGTCTTGTTGCTTTTCTTTTGTAGCTTCAACAGCTAATGCTGATCAATGCAACCTCCTTTACCTCAAATGGTGATGCGTTAATTAAATCATTCATTCCTCATTTATTCGCTGAGCCTTACTATAAACAGAAAATTTCCCTCTTCTAGTGTTGGTTACTCCTTGGTACAGTTCACATAGGAAAGGCAAGGAAAAAGCTTGATTCTTTATTTAACAGTTTAAAAAACAATTCATTGATACTTTCAGTGGTAACCAGTTTTGCTACAGTATCATTATAGGCTTACAGACTGACACTTATATACAGTAAGTTTCTATTATAATTACTATCCTTACTGACACTCAAGTTGCCTCCTCTTTAGGGAATGAGAACCTTTTGAACTTGGCTCATTAGTTCCTCCAGATGCTATAGGGATTCATTCAAGGTCCTTTGTCTGTCTGATTCTGTTTGATTTCTGGGTTATGTTTTTTGTTTGTTTGTTTTGTTTTGTTTTTGGCAGATCTTCCATATTTCTGTTTTATAGATGGAATTTCTTATTCTTTCCCTAGGCTGTTACTTATTTGGTCTTTAAAACAATATTCTTTCGCCTATGGGGGAAAAAGGGAAAAAATCAGAAACTGAAGCAGTCTGTCTTGATCTAATTTCTCTCTTTTTTAAAAATTTCAGCTTGATTAAAGTATGAGTGACAAATAAAATTGTAAGATATTTACAGTGTACATCGTGTTAATTTGAATGTTGTGAAAGGTTTTCTTCCACCCAGTTACTTATTACTTCCCATATTTACTTTTTTTTGTGTGTGTGTGACAATGCTTAAGTTCTACTTTCTCAGCAGATTTCAGTTGTATGGCACTGTGTCATCAATTACAGCTACCATGTCTTGATCTAATTTCTAAGAGATTTTTCTAAAATGTAATTAAGATCATGCCATGATTGGAATTTGTAACGGTCCACACCTGCCTGCCTTCAAACCAAGTCCAGACTCCCAAAGAGTCTCTTCAGCCTCTGAATCCCGTTTACCTTGTTTCTTGTCTGGTTCCTTTCCCTTGCTAAACTTCAGCTATGTGGAATTTCTGGTACTTTCCCTAAAATGCCATTGTGTCTCTAGGTTTCTGGTTTTTGCTAATTATGTTCTTTCTGCCTGAGCATCTCAAGTACAAGTCCCACCTGCTCCCCTTCATCTCCTTGACTTCTACTCCTCTGTAGGTCCTGCCTAGGATGTTATTTCCACTATGAAGTCTTCTCTAAACAGAGTGTCTGTGGCTCCTGGTTTCCCAGGACAGTTCTAGAGTAATCCTGATGAAGATCAATCAGTGTCTGTTTATCTTTAGGACACAATTTCATGTTCTCAAGTGTCCCATTTTGGGTGATACATTATATAATCATCCTATCTCTGGACCCGCAGTGCCAGAACTATGCTTTAAACCCATCTTGTGGTCGTCCATGGAATTCTAGAATTCTACCTGACATTCTTCACATGCAATAACAATTTCATGTACTTACTGCTTTGTTATCGATGGAATTGTGTTTCCCCAAATTCATCTATGGAAGCCCTAACTCCCATTGTGACTATATTTGGAAATAGGGCTTTTCAAGAGGTAATTAAGATTAATGAGATCATGAGAGTGAGGGCCT
Organism: Neogale vison; assembly: GCF_020171115.1. NCBI lineage: Eukaryota > Metazoa > Chordata > Mammalia > Carnivora > Mustelidae > Neogale > Neogale vison. The sequence continues at coordinate 27,734,747 of NC_058096.1, forward strand.
TGCAATAGGACTTTTGTCCTACAAGAAGAGGAAGAGACCCCAGAGATGCACAGGCACAGGGGAAAGACTAGATGAAGATACAGCAAGAAGGCAGCCATCTATAGGACAAGGAGAGATACCTTGGTCAGCGAACCTGATGACAACTTGAGCTTGGACTTCTAGCCTCCAGAACTGCAGTAAAATAGATTTCTGTTACTTAAGCCACTGAACCTGCAATCTTTTATTATAAAAGCCCTAGAAAACTAACAGTCTTCTTTACTAGATTGACTTGCTCATTTTTAAAATCCCTTATTACCAGTTTTAGTGGTATGTTCACAGTAAGCACTGTACCATCAGGGTTCAGTCAGAGGAACAGAACCACTAGGAGTGATATAGAATAAGGAGTTTATTATAGGGAGTTGACCTTATGGAATTGTGGGAGCTGGTTAAATAGGCTATCACAGTCTTGTCTTTATGTTAGAATTAAAGAGGCAGGCACCTGGGAAGAAAAGATGGAGGTGATGTGGTAAAGAGCAAGGACACCCTGGAACCCATGAGTTTGAGGCTGGAACTCATTAAGAATGGATTCCAACCTGTGTCAGACTCCAATTTTGATGGGGCGGGGAGTGGTTCATCATGGAAACTTGAGCCCTTGTCACAGAACTATGCAATCATCCATCCGAGGAGCAGGGGAAGCAGAAATGGATAACTGATGGGAGCAGAAAGAGGGGCAGACTGGGATTTGCCCCACACCTTCAGGGTGAGCCACACCTTCAAGGTGAGCCACACCTTCAAGGTGAGCCAACACCTGGACGGTGATTGTGAGTTTCAGTAGTGCCTAGTAGAGAACCTGCATGGATCTTTCAAGTATTTAAAAAAAAAAAAAAAGTCGCTGTTTCATTCCATCTCTCAGGTATTATCCAAATGTCACTTGTGGTTCACACTGACCTGAAACTATACAGTGAGGAGAATTCTGGGAAATAGGGTTCCACCTTGGCTAAGTTGACACAGTATGAATTGCTACAGGTGCTCCATATTGTTTGTTAAATAAATAAGTGATACTGAAGCTCATAACCTCATCATAGTATTACCATCGTTCCCCCGGAATGGAAAGAACTCATAGAACCCAACCCAACCATCTTGTCTGGGAACCTCATGGGTCAGTTTTCCCCTGTGGACTTTGAGGATATTGAATATTTTATTACGAAGTTGATATTTTATGACTAAAATAATGGGGATGAAACAAACATATCGGATAATGATGCTTCAAAAAAGAAGGATGAATCATGAGGGTGGGCTAGAGGATTAATTTTTTTAAAAGATTTTATTTATTTTATTGTCAGAGAGAGAGAAAGAGAGAGAGAAAGAGCACAAGTGGAGGGGAGAGGCCGAGCGAGAGGGAGAAGCAGACTCCCCACTGAGCAGAGAGCCTGATGTGGGACTCGATCCCAGGACCCAGAGATCGTGACCTGAGCCAAAAGCAGACGCTTAACTGACTAAACCACCCAGGCATCCCTGGGATTAATTTGTAATGTGGCTAAAATATAAAATTTGGACAAAGAATATCATGTAGTGGCCTTTGTGGCTTCATATCCTCCAACTAATGTAATCATAGGTTACCCGGGTCGGGAATTAAGCAGGTTTACGTCTTTGCTTCTGTTTTGCCTCGTTCATTTACTGACTGCCTTTATTCATTCAACACGAACTGAAGAGGGAGAAATGGGAATTTCTGAAACACATACTGTGACATTGACACATTTTGCTCTCTAAGTTTTTCCAGGGACCAGGAGTCTGAAGTGGAACAGAAAAACAGCATTGCTGTTGATTGCTTATATCGAAGGACAATATACGTTTCAACACATTAACTCACAAAGATGATTTATGGCCTCAACATCCGACAGTGCTCTGTAACCAGTGACTAGTGTTTAGATAAGCCATCATTTGCATGAACAATGCTTAGTTTCTTTATCTGGGACACTTTGAGGCAGCTCGGCTGTTACACAAAGGTCCCATGGACATGGCAGATTTTTCTTTTCTGTTTACCAGGGTCACTTTGGGAACCAGCAGATGAGCACTGTGGCTCTGTCACTCATTCTTAAGGTCCCCCTACCCCATGGCCTCTGTGTTGGGGGGTATACTTGCAGGAGACAGAAGCGATTGCCTGGCCTCAACCAAGTGACCATTGGAAGACAGAATACCAAACATGGTGACAGCTTTGCCAAAATGTCAGCAGCGGAATAATGGGTTCAAATAGTATTCAAATGTGAGCTGATTTTATTTACCCAATTAATCTCTCCCCCACTTTTTTTTTTTTTTAAACATGCATCATTGCAGGTTGCTGGCATTCCTCTTTTAATTGGTTTTGACTCGGCAGAATGATTTCTTTTAATCTCTCCAGCTGTTTCATCAGAATTGAAAGGAGAGAAAATGACCCCATCACCCTTTCCTCTCATCCTAATGAACTAAAAGCCACCACACTGGAAAAGCACATGGATTTTCTTGGTATTTCTTTTGATACAGACATAGGAATGATAACCAACTCTTAGTCCTCAACTACTTCTATCTAGAATCACCGGCCGGACACTGTATGCAGACTTGGCAGTTCAAGGAAAGGGGTTCCCATATTTCCCAAACAATGCAGATAGAGAGAAGATGAGCCAAAATGGGACTGAGGAAGCCATAATAAATCATAAAGAATAATCAGAAAGACCCCGAGAGATCAGTGGCAAGGATCTAACAAGGCTCCACAGGTCTACAGAACTCCTGATTGCTGCTGCATAACAAAGAAATCGGGGCTTGTTTCTTTGTGTCCAACTTGCTTGCCCGTCACTGCTCACCTCTCTACTCCCAGCTCATCAATTCGACTGCTCATAGGAATTAAACAAGCTCTCTCTCCTGGTGCTCCTTAGCTCACTAAAAAATTGAGACTCACACTCGGACCACTAGAGGGATCTCTCTTCTCAGGAAAGGAAAAAGTTAGAAAAAAAAAAAAAAAATCTAAATCGCGTAATAGACTGTTCACTTGAAATGACACAGGGAAAAGCTGAGCAGGACCAGAGATTAGCTATTGCAGGTTTCAAGGATATTCCCGTGCTGACAGAGGGGTCCGGCCTCTGGAGAGCCTGACTTTTCCAGGGTCTTGAGAGAATGTGGCCAATGTGGACTTGGTCACACAAACACACTTTGAGCTACTTGAGTGGGCTTCTCAGTCACTTGAAGGGAGAAGGCTACAGGCCGCAGCGAGGACAGTGATGGTTCGGATCATTAAGGCCAATTGAATTTGTAACTCCTATTTTATGGCATTTTTAAAAAACTTCATATTTTGACATTTCAAACCCTAACATGTTTAAAAAAAAAAAAAAAAGAAAGTGAGGTAGTACACACACACACACACACACACACCATCTTTTAATTTCACAGTTTATGAAGCAGATATTTGTGTCACCATTTTACATACATGAAATCAGACCCGGGGGAAGTGAAGTCATTTCTTTAACCACTAAAGTGGAAAAGCCAAAATTTTAACTCAGTTCAGGTACTTTCTCTTTTACTCAAGCTTCCTGTGGAAATAACCAGAATTTTGCAAGAATGTGACTGTTCTATTGCATGTATTTGATAGCGAAGAAATAGAGAAGATAGTCATATAACATGAACTTTTGAAAAGCAGTCCTCAGGAAGTTCAGAGAAAACATTTAGTAATTTTATATAGGGGCATTTAAAAGGGATAATGGCTGGATAAAGCAGAACCACAAAAGTTGAAATTTTGAGAGCACACTCTCAAACTTGTCAGGGAAAAAGATGCCCCTAAAGGAATCAGGGTAGTGATATAGAAGGGTCTCTGATAAGCTCAGATGTTACAGGGTGTGTGAGAAAGACGGCAGGAGCCGTAATCACTCAGGGCCGTGTATGTAAAGGAGTGAAGCAGATCTACGGAGAGCACGTGAGGTCGTCGAGACTCTAATATAAGAAGCCCCCACTTGTGAAATATGTGAAGGACAGTTCCATGTTCAGGCCACATGAAGAGGAAGAATAGGGAAGGCTGAATTCGGTATGTGGGGGAGATTGTTTAAGGATGACAGATGAGAGCAACTCAATACTCCCCCCCCTTTTTATTTTTAAGACTTTTTATTTATTTATTGGAGAGACAGAGCTCACAAGTAGGCAGAGAGGCAGGCAGAGAGAGAGGACGAAGCAGGCACCCCGCAGAGCAGAGAGCCTGATGCGGGGTTTGATCCCAGGACCCCTCGCAGAGGCTTAACCCACCAAGCCACCTAGGCACCCCTCAACACTCACTTTTATGTATATAATCAACATTTAAAAAAAAATACATTGAATGTGGGGCACCTGCGTGACTCAGTCAGTTAAGCGTCTGCTTTCAGCTCAGGTCATGTTACCAGGGTCTTGGGATTGAGCCCCACAAGGGGCTCCCTGCTCAGCGGGAAGCTTGCTTCTATTCCTCTCGCTCTGTCCCTCCTGCTTTCTTTCCCTCTCTCTCAAAAAAATAAACAAAATCTGAGAAGAAAATACATTGAATGTTCTATCAGAAAAATAAAGCCAAATTTGGAAAGTTAAAAAAAGAAAGCTTGGAAGGAGTAAAACTACTGTAATTAAGGAGGGGAGATGGAGCGAGAACTATTATTTCTCGCTCAACAGCAACCCTCCAGCCCTCATCAACCCCTGCTCTGTGGTGACAGAACCCTGATGCTTTTCAAGCATTGGGTGGTTTTTGGCCTCGAGAGTGAGTAGAACCTTCCTCTACCCCAAGGGTTGAGTCCTGATGACTTTAAACGCATCCCAGTGGTTCCAGTCACTTTTAAAGGATTCGTTTAGGATGGGCACATGACATCATTCTGGTCCAAGAGACACGAGGGGAAAGCCTTGTCTGGGAAATGGCTGAAAATGTTTCTCTGATTTAAAGAGACCCATGGAAGGGAGGTGTCCTCGCCTCTCTTCTGGACTTTAGATATCATGGTGAAACATGCGCTGCCCCCGGCTGCTGCAGTCATTCAAGCTCAAGACTAGAGGAACCCATTCAGTCTTGGTCATGTAGTTCAGGACTGGAAAGAACAAGCATGGAAATGCCTTCTCAGGTCTTCTTGTTAGGCAGAGTGTGTCTTCCTAATTTGTGCCAGCCATCCTTTCTGTCTTATCTTCCTTGCTGACGGAAGTATCTTGACTGCGATTCAGGTGACCACTTTGATTTAAAATAGAAAAATCCCGTACCAAATGAGAAAAGATATGATGTAAGCAACGTTGATATACAAGTCTTAGTGTTTTAATGAAGTACAAAGAAAACCGGAGTAAATCAAAGTCAAGAAAATTGTTTGAATGCTGGGAAGCCCGTGCTATCAGTGTGTGTGACCTCAGAGGCAGGAAGAGTGTGCAAAACAACGGCTAGACTCTTTGAAATGGCAATTACATTTATATTTACTGGTATTTCCAGAGTAGCTCGGATGTGAGTCTTCAGCAGCTCATTTGTATTCATCTCCAAAGTAGCTGCTATCCTGGTAAGGACCTTCTGCTACCTCCCAGATGCATCCTGAGGGACGATTAGTCCTATCTCAAAAGTCAATCTCACCATTTTTGCCTCTCACTCTTCCTTATGTTGTCCTTCCATCTGGAGTGCCCTCTTCCCTTGTTTTTTTTTGTTTTTTTTTTTTGTTTTTTTTTTTTCCTGGCCCTTCGGTCTAAGCAATTTGTATCGTTCCTCAGTTTTTATCTCCTCTCTGGCTTTGATACCTCTAGTCTCATTGCTTCCTCTTATTTATAATTGCCAAAATATTCACTGGGAGTATTACATCATGACTTGTATTATGTTAGCTCTCTCCAACATAGTGATTTCTGTGACTATCATTTTGTTTTACATAGTATGTGCTCAACAAAGACTGTTGAGATTGGAAGAAGCAAGACCAACTGGTTAATTTAGAGCCAACCTAATATAAAGAGACTGGGAATGAGCGACAGCAGGAGGGAGGGTGGAAATAAAGACATTCAGACGATAGTGAGTAGGAGGATATGGTTGAGGACATGTATTGCATGATAAAGCAGAAGAAACAGGTGGATTATAAGATTTTTGGTTTTGGTGCCTGGAGATCCTCTTGGTGCTGGCAATGGAAATGTTTAATTGTCAAAGGAAGCTTGTTGGTGGAAAAAATAAGAGTTACCACTGGGACTTGGACCAGCTTTATGTGGTGGCCACATGGTCAACTTTCATATGTAACAATTTAAAGGTACTAAAGGAAATGTTACCTAAAAGCATTTCCTTCACTGGTCTTCCAGAATGCCTGCCCTGTCTGATTTCAAATCCACCTTTATGTTTTGCCTTATCATTCTGGGGCTAAGACCCAGCAAACTGTATTTTCTGGACTCTGTTGCCAACTCACTTCCTGTTAGGTCCTGCCAAGAAACACTGGAATGTTATGAACACAAGAAAGGGGAGGGGCTTCATTATTCCTGTTTGCTATTCCCACTGGCATTACCTTGGCAGTGACATTTCACCCCTGTGGGAGCAGTTTGTCTTAACAATAACAGTTGATTTCAATTGCCAACTTCTTGGAACAAAACTAGTTAATCCCTTCTCTGTGTAAGGACCAACAGCAGCCAGGCAGTGGACTCCTTAAAGGTCTGAGTCCCAATTCTGCAAGGTCTCCACTCTGAGATCCTTAATTCTAGTAATCTAACCTCTTCCTTTCTACTCTCCCAGCTCTATGGGAGGTAGTTGTTTGCTATCTCTGGGTAATCTTTAGTGTTCTCTGTTGTCTCTCAACCCTCAAAAACCTGTATAACCAGCCGCCTCTACACTAATTCTATACTAAATTATTTCTGTGGAAATACTGTGCTTTCCGTTTTCTGATGACATCTGACTGGTACCCTGTAGGAGACTATAACAGTTGAACATCTAAATAAATAGAATGGCATTCTCCAATAATTCAGTTGAGATCAGAGAAGGATTTTTGATTGGAAGTAGGATTTGCAAATGACCTTGAATATGAGTAGGATTTAGAGGTGCAAAGATGGGGTGGAAAAAGCCTTTCAAGGCAGGAAAACACTATAAAAAATACTTATTAATTAGAAAAATATTATAAGTATGTTGGAAATCATCAGTATGTAAAGGTTGATATCTGGTCTGAATTTACAAAAGTAGCACTGGATCAGATCTTGGTGTGGTTGTGGGGGGAGGGAATCTTAACGCCAGTCTCAGAATTATTGAAACATCAAAGGTTTTTGAGTAGCAGGGTTATAATATTAGGAGATCAGAGGAGGATAGAAAGAAAACATACTTGTTGAACACTTATACTTTGGAAAATTATATAGTGAGTATGAATAAGTTCTGTATTACCCCAGGGATAATGAAGTTGTCATATTCTTTTGCATGGAGGACAAGGGGCGTTAGAGAGTAGTAGGGAATTTGGGTAAATTGGAAGGGGAGGTGTTTTTTCTAAATCATATTTAACCTGTCTCTGAGTTCTTACTGATCTGACTGGCAGAACATCTAGTATTAGTCATTATTGGGCCTTGGTCTTTACTTTCATCTATGAAGCTGGGTGAATAATCGCATGAACATGGGGAGGCCCCTGGTCCTTCGTTCATGCCGAGCACCATTGTTTTCTTGTTCATTTTATTACTGGGCAAGTCTGTTGAGAGCTGCAGAGCTTCTCTTGTTGAGGTCCAGAGACATCTTTCACATGGTTCTCTCTGCCACAAGAAACTCATAGCTGTTCTCAAGGTCAAGGTGTTTCGTTTTCAGCGTCTTTGGAGCCCTATCTTCATCATCCTTCAGAAGTTCTGCCACTTCCTGATCTCTGCTTGGAGCAGAATATAGGTGTTCCTTGTAGTAGGCAGAATAATGGTCTCCCCAAGATGTTACATCCTAGTTCCAGAACTTGTGAATATGTTCCGTTTTATGGAGAGGGGGAACTAAATTTACAGAAACAGTTAAGGTTGATACTCAATTGACCCAACATAACGATATTTTCTTGGATTATCTGGGCGGGACCAATGTAATCAGGACCCTTGAATGTCTAAGGGTTTAGCAGAAAGAAAGGTTTAAGTGTAGCAATGTGAGAAGGACTCAGTCTGCCGCTGCTGGCCTGGAAGATGGAGGAAGAGGACCAAGAGCCCAAGAATGTGGGCAGCCTCTAGAAGCTCATGAAGACCTGGAAACAGACTTTCCTCTAGAGCCTCTACAAAGAGCCCTGTGGATGTCTTGATTTTGGACTTTGGGCTTCTGGACCCACTGAGATCTCTGCTGCACTTCTAACCTACAAGACTGTAAAATAATAAATTTGTGTTGCTTTAAACCATAAGTTTGTGGTAATTTGTTACAGTAGCAGTAGGAAACTGATCTACTTCTGGAGCTGCCACAGCTCTTTCCCTTAGCCTTGGGACGTCTCACTCCATATCCATGTTTTTTACTTTCTATTTTTTATTTTTTAAATTTCTTTGCAGTGTACCAGAATTCATTGTTTATGCACCACACCCAGTGCTCCATACAGTTTGCCTTCCTTCTATCGCAACTCCAGAATATCTACCCTTCCCTTCTGTGTGGTAACTACAGATGTTTCTGTGGTACAAACCCTGAAATACATAAATATTTTCATTTTCCCCAAGAAAAGCCTAGGCCTTATTGTAACAGTCGGCAAACCTCAGGCTACAGGCCAAATCTGGCTTATTTCCTGTATTTGAAAATCAAGTTTTATTGAAACACATTCATTTACGTATTGTTTATGGCTGCTTTCTCACTATAGTGGCAGAGTTAAATAGCTCTGTCAGAAACCATATTAACTATTTATCACCTGGTCCTTTGCAGAATCAGCGCACTGACCTTAGAAACAAAGTTATGGCAAATCTTAGGGTGGGTATATGGATAAGTATGAGAGTAGCTTAATTTCCTTTTCAACCATTCTTCTATAGTAACAGTTAAGTCAGACAGAAATTAGAATCTCAGTAGATTAACTCATGGTTGGTGTATCATGAGTTGAATGGTGGCCTCAGAGAGAGCAAGTTCTAATCCCTGGAATCTGGAAGAGTTACTTATTTGGAAAATAAAGAGTCTTTGCAGATGTGTGTAAGTTAAGGATTCTGAGATGAAGAGAAAACCCTGGGTTCTCCTGGTGGGCCCTGAATGGACTCACAGGTACCCTCAGAAGAAAGAAGTAGAAGGAGAGTTGAAGGCAGCATGACGACAAAGGCAGACCTTGGAGCGCTACAACCCACAGGCCAAGGAACACCAAGGGACGTCAGCAGCCACCAGAAGCAAGAAGTGGCAAGGGGTAGATTCTCGCTGCCAGCTTGATTTTGGACTTGTGGCTTCCAGAACAGTGAGAAAGCAAATTTCTATTGTTTGAAGCCACAAATATTGGAGTCTTGTGCTGCAACAGCAGTTGGACACTAACACAGATGGGAAGACCATTTTGAGAAGACAGCAACCTTTTTGCCAGCCCACATGATTGAAGCCAATAGAAATGTTATCTGCTTCTGAACTCCAGACTCGTTACTTCATGTACTACCTAGTTTGGGTGGAGGAAAGGCAGGGAAATGCAAAGGAACATGCTTTTGGGGACTTTCAGATTTTTTTGTGGGTATTCAAATCATTTAACAGTGCGCAAATGATTTCATAGCAATATAGTCAGAGTTCTTAGAGTAAATCATTTTGATTCCCACTTCTGTCTGGCACAGAGAAATAATCAGCATTTCAGAATGAGCACTTGGCTGTTCTATTACCTCCTCAATAAATGCTTATAGAGCAAACAATATGCCAGCTTACTTTCCCTCTCTTTTTATTATCGCACTTTCAAACCCTATATATATACATATATATGTATATATATAATAGTTATTATATTATGCTATATATTATATTTTTTGTATTATATTTTATTTATTTAAGATACTTCTCCCACACCATTAGCATATTTGATATGCTAAATATGCTAAATATTTTGGCCTGTTTCACTAAGAACCATTTACAACTGGCTTCCTTTTAGAGACAACTATATAGTTGAACCCTTCACATCTACAGTATACTTTTCTAGCTTTGATATGTACCGTGTTCTTCTTTCCTGAGGAAGCAGCATATCTTGGTAACACGGATAATAATAAAATGATCTATTTGGTGTTTGGGCTGATGATTACGAAAATTCTTAAAAGTCGTCATATTATTCATTTCACTCAGAGGACATCAAAGGAAAGTCCTAAAATTCACCGAGAAGAGTGAATAAGCCCTTTTCAGTATAACAGTCCCTTCTAGTACACTGCGTTGAATTCTCCTTGTCTAATCACAGATGAGGGAATAAGTTCTGTGTAGGGTTGACTTTTCACAGGGGTCACCTAACAGGGCGTGAACTGAGGTACTATGGGGCTGCTACTGCTCATGTCCTGCCTTGAGGTCTCACTAAGGCTGAGAGGGTCTGCTTCTGAAGTTCATTAGTCTTCTCAGAAAGTCCCTCCATTTGAGCAACTTCTTGTGTTGGCCAACTCAACAACACACCTTTGTGTGGACTCTCCCTTCTTCCTTGTTTACCATACCTCTCCATCGTTTCTAAATTGTTCACTTGTGCAGTAGCTTTTATCTTGGGCTGTGTTTTGGGGGAACCCCAAGTAGAGGCATCAGAATACCACAGTCAAAAGAAAACATCAGTGGATACTAATTGATAAAAACTTTTCATTATGGATACTTACAAATAATTGCCAAAGTAGAGAGGAATAAAATGGAACCCCACGAACCCTTTACTCATGTACCTTTCCACCAGAGTGTCTTCGAAGTAGATTTCTGGACAACATTTTTATTAGGAGGCAATCAAAAGATTAATATATATATATATATATATATAAATGTTGCTAGTTATTCCCAGTTCCCCTTCATAAGGACTGTATCCTTGTGGTTCCTTCTCACCAACAAAATACGAGAGCCTGTTTCCCTGTAGCCACCCCAACAGAGTATGCTGTCAAGATTCTGGATTTCTGCCCATCTCATCCATGCAGTTTTAGCTGAATTCTCTGACTGTGAGCGAGACTGAGCATGTTTTTGTGTTTATTTGTGAATTCTTTCTCCATATCTTTTGTCCATTTATCTATAGAAGTTAGATAAAAGGGTAGTTATTCTTTCTTTTCTTGTTTTTTTTTTTTTTTTAAGTATTTTTTTTTTTCAAGTAGGCTCCATGCCCAGGGTGGAGCCAAATGCCAGGCTTGAACTCACAACCCTGAGATCAAGACCTGAGCTGAGATTGAGAGTTGGATGCTTTACCGACAGAGTCACCCAGGTTCTCTCAAAGTTCTTTTATACTAGAGAAATGCATACTTTATCTGTCATATAATTTGAAAATACATTTTTCAGTGTTTGTTAATTTACTTGGTTTTGGTGTTTTCTTGCATTTTTTGGACCATAGCTTTAGAAGATAAGGACCTTACAAGGTAATTGTTGGAGAAGAGATTTGTATGAGACATCATACTAAATGAATATTATTAGTGAATTAACCTTTTCTAAATAGTTTGTGGAAAATTTACAGTAGAAGTTTCAAGTTTCAAAGGCTCTTACACCATGCTAACATCTGGCAGTTAATATTATGCCTAATTGTCTAAGCTTTTTTTGTTTATGCTTTCTTACACTTTTCTTTGTTCCTCTCTCCCTGAGTTTTCCAATTCCACTCTCTCTCTCTCCCTTTCTTTCATGTGCAAGGCACAATGCCAGCCAGGCTGTAGACATATTATGATGAGCAAACAGCAGAGTCTAACAGAACAAACATTAATCAAGAAGCATCCAACACCAGTAGAACTGCAACTCTGACAGGGCTGGGACGACGGGTACAAGACAAGGTTTGAGGCTATAATTGTGTTTTCATCCTGCCACAGGGGACCAGGAGAAGGCTCTTCAAAGGAAGAGCTAACGTTGAATAAAACTTTGAAGGATGAGTAAGAATGCGCTAGGAAAAAACAAAACAAAACAGGGGAGCTAGCCTTTTTGGCAAAGTGAACCATGTCTGGAGAGGGAGAGGGAGAGGGAATGTAGAAGTAGAACAGACTTAGAGCCGAGCTGGTGTGACTGGAGGGGCCAGAGCCCCGAGAGCCTGGGGGGAGACAGAGAAGGACAGGGATGAGGGGGGGCCATGCCAAGGAGATGCGTCTTTACTCTATGAATGTCTCAAAGTCATGGATGGATTTAAAGAGAAGGGAGTGGGTATGATCAGTTCTGTATTTTGAAAAGGTCATGCTGACTCCACAATGGGAGACAGATGATAAGGGTGTCTGAGAGGGAAAAGGACCCCAGGCAGCAGGCGGGTGCTGTGGGAGAGCACAGGGAAGGATCTGGCTGGCTGGCAGCAGGGGCGTTCTTAGTGCATTTAATACCCGAGTGTTTCCTTTTTTTTGTTTTAAGATTTAATTTATTTATTTGACAGAGAGAGAGACAACGAGTGACAGAGGGAACACTAGCAGGGGGAGAGGTGTGGGAAAAGCAGGCTTCCCCGCCGAGCAGGGAGCCCCACGCGGGGCAGAGGGTGGGGGGGGCACTCGATTCCAGGACCCTGGGATCATGAACTGATCCAAAGGCAGCCGCTTAACGACTGAGCCACCCAGGCGCCCCGTGTCTGTTTTTTGATTCCTCCTCTTGTGACAAAGCTATTTTTGGAAATAATCAAATGAAACCAACAGCTTGTAATGATAATGGCTAGCAAGGAAATACTGACAAGAAAAAATGTCTTTAACTGAAACTTTGTCTCATGCCACTTAAAAAGAATTGAAAGAGAAAATACACCAACTGCTATTCACTCAATTGTTTTAAAACTATTTAACAGTTTGAACTTCAATCATCAGTTATAATTCTATTATAATATTTTATATAAGTGATCTTCTGATAACCCGTAAGTGAATTTTATTAAAAGCAACATTGAAGCAAGTATTCAGTCATCATTCTAATGGAATTTTTTTCTTCATTCAGTTTTTAGTTTTAAAACTAATGCTGGGGCTTAAGAGTCACTGAGGGTTGCTGGGGGGAGGGGTTTGGGAAAGGGGGGTGGGGTTATCGACATTGGGGAGGGTATGTGCTAGGGTGAGTGCTGTGAAGTGTGTAAATCTGGTGATTCACAGACCTGTACCCCTGGAGATAAAAATACATTATATGTTTATAAAAAATAAAAAAATAAAAATAAATTAACAAACAAACAAACAAAAACTAACGCTGGGGTGCCTGGGTGGCTCAGTTGGTTAAGCATCTGCCTTGGGCTCAGGACATGATCTTCCAGTGTTATTAAGCCCTGAGTCAGGCTCCCTGCTAAGCTTCTCCCTCGCCTCCTCCCCCCAACCCTTTGTGTGTGCGCTCTCTCTTAAATAAATAAATAAAATCTTAAAAAAAATGATTAGCAACTACAGAATGATATATTTCAATTTTAAAGACACTGTTCAATAGGTATAAATTAAAATGTGTACTTAGTAAATGGAATACTGTATCTTGTGGTTCATACTCTGCTTCTCTTTAATGTTTTTAACACCAAAAATACTTCAGGTAACTCAAGTTCTCCTTCTTCGTTCTTTACAGTCACTGCACTGCACTATCATTGTATATTTTGAATCTGCTGCTTGAGCAAAAAAAAAAAAAAAAAAAAAAAAAGAAAGCAAGCAAGTTACATGCAGCACCCAAAGTGAGTTCAAATGGTTTCCGAGCCATTACAAAGTTATTTTAAAATGGAAGCAGGGCCTGAGTCCACAAGCACTGAAAGCTGACTATACAAATGGAAATTCTACAACTTAACTTCCCTTTAAAAATATATATTTATTGAAGAAGAGGTGGTACAACTCTGCTAATGTGAAGTCTACATATATATTAGCAGAGCTTAACATTAGCCAGAACAATTATGTAGAGTTTAGGTCAACAAAAATTTCAGGGAGTAGGAGTATTTTTATCACTGACATTGTTGAGAATTGCCAGCATGTGGTAATGATAAAAAGTGTGTGTTTTCGAAGTCTCTATAGATAAGGATACACCCCTTCATTGCCTCTACCTTAGGAAGACCTCAGCCCTTACCATCACCCATCAACCCCCGGTTGACCCTGAAAGTGGAGAAAAATGGACACATTCCTAGGAGTAGTTCAACAGGGAGCCACACCTCATCCCTGCTCTTAGACAGTTCATGGTGTAGGTAAGGAAAACGGACCTCTCTGGTTTAATGGCCTTTTCATGCCTGTCTGATGGAGAGGGTATTTGGTAAGAGGGAACCACTGAGAATGTACATTAGTTTGAGACTGACTGATTCTCTCCCTAGCCAAATTCCAGCTGGGCTCCTCTGAGCCCTTCTCTGGATAAGACCCAACCTTTGTCTATAAAGACCCACCCAAAACATTAACACAGAATATAATAAAGACTATATCCCTGGGACGACCTTAATCCTCTTAAAGTGCCTGCGCAAGGAGCTCAAGGCTACTGAAAGGCTTTATGAATCACTCTGACCAACACCTGAATATAGGCCCCTGTTTCCCAGCCTCTGTGGGAGGGTTGGAGCCCAACTTGTATATGCACCAGCCGGCAAACCCAGAGGAGTTTCACATGCACCAACCCCTCTCTCCCTGCATTTTTGTAATTTTGCACTTCCCTGATTCCACTGAGCCCCTGCTCCCTGTCCTACCCCTCCTCCCTTCCTATTCCTTCATCCTCCCTTAAAAATAGTCACCTCAGGACAAGTAGGAGTAGAGTCAGTTCTCTCTGGACTCTTTATCCTTTCGATATGGTGATAGACTGTACCCCCAGTGTGATTACTGATGACATCCACGCTTCCCATTTTAACTGGGGTCCAGTTTTGTTTATCTTTGACAAGACTTAGAAATCTTTCTAAATACACAATTGATCAAGGGCAGCCACGTGAAGCAGAAGCCCTACTGGGATAAGATCCACAGGAAAATCCGACTACAGAGAGTCCTTTGAATGAAATATGTTTGACTCTCTTGAAGGTGGATCAAGATAGAAGTTGGACCAGTCCTCTGCCTGGTCAGAAGCAGCTCGCCCTTTGGTGGGGAACTAGCAGTAACAGATGAAGAATTTAACTAAGGGCTCTGGAGTTGCTGGAGGACAAGCCTATGCTAGGTGAGTCGGAAACTTGCAGGATGTGCTAGGTTAATGATAATTGCGAAAACCCAGATCTGTAAACAATTTGGAGATTTTTCAATGACAACAGTCATGAGATCGGACAGAAGCTTTCTGTTTTCCAGCAAGTTGTATGAGATGGGCTCAAAGGGATGAGGCTCTCCTGAGGATATTAGGAAGTCAACTGGTATGATACCTTTCCGTGCAATTTTGCCAAGTTCCAGCTCTACGGTATCAATAAATGCAGTGATTTGACAGCAAGTCCCATATACACACACACAGACACAGATATTCTGCATTTTAAATGCAGACATTACATTTGTTGATAAATCATCTCTTTATTTTGTAAAACAGGTGGTGTTCATTGAACTCCAGACTCTGAGCTGTGAAGAGGTCCCTGACCTCACAGAGCTTATAGACGAGTTATAAAGGAGGTAGAAGTGCTCCGGGAGTTTCTTGCTCAAATGCTCTTGGATCTATCCCTTGCCCTTCTCAGCTTCGCTCTGTATCTGAGGAGATCTGAATTTCTGGGCTGCATTTCCCAGGCTCAGCTGGATTCTGGCTGGGCTCAGCCAAAGAAGGGCACTGAAGAGAAAATGGAAGGTGGCAGAGTTAGAGAAGCCAAGGTATTTGTCCCTTCTCCCCACTCAGGCAGCATCTTTGGAAATACCTGCTTCTCTCACATAGCTTGAAATTCTGGGGGTGCCTGGGTGGCTCAGTGGGTTAATATCCGACTCTTGATTTTGACTCAGGTCATGATCTCAGGGTTATGAGATGGAGCCCGGAGCCAGGTTCCACGCTCAGGGGAGAGTCTATCTGAGATTCTCTCTTTCCCTCTCCCTCTGCCCTGCCCTTCTCCATCCTTGCTCTCACACTCTCTCTCAAATACATAAATAAATCTTAAAAAAAAATAAAAGAGGAGGGCCTGGGTAGCGGGTAGCCTGCTTCCTCCTCTCTCTCTGCCTGCCTCTCTGCCTACTTATGATCTCTGTCAAATAAATAAATAAAATCTTTAAAAAATATATTAAAAAAATAAAAGGAAGAAATTCTGTTTGACAGGCTCAGCTTCTGGTTTCTGGTATGTCAGTTCACAAGGGCTGAATACGTGTATCTTTTCCCACCTGTGTACTTGGTGACGAGTTTGTAGCTTGAAGTCAGCATGGCGGGCTATATACACCACAGAAATTGGCAAACAGTTTTCATTATTCCCCAGAAGAGCTGGATGTTAAGCATTCACCAGTACACCACTGGTTCCAGTGTCCTGGTTCTACTAACACCATCTCTTTAAGTTGTCCTTCCAATCCTAGGGGTGGAAGATGGCTTTCTGTGGCTGTTACTGGCTCATTTGCCTGAACTTCTCAACATTTTCTTCCTCTGTGGAATCAATTCCTTGTATTAAATCACCTATGCTGGGATACCTAGAGTAGTTCCTAGGTATTTCTGATGGAATCCTGACTGGATAAAGCAGGGTACCTAACTTTGATTTGGGTATTCAGGTAAAGATCCTCAGGAGTTATGACATGTACCTATTTGTTTTAATATTTATTTATTTATTTTAGAGAGAGAGTGAGAGCAGGGGAGGGGCAGACAGAGAAGGAGACAAGCAGAATCTCCACTTAGCAGGGAGTCCAGTGCGGGACTCGATTCCAGGACCCCGAGAGATCATGACCTGAGTTGAAATCAAGAGTCAGATGCTTCACCAACCTAGACATCCAGATGTCCTGTCATATACATAGTTTTTAAATGGATAAAATGAATAGAACTTGGCAATGAGTGGAGAAGATAAGGAAAAGGCATGATCCAGCACTATGTCCAGATTTTTGGCTTGGGAATATAGGTGGATATCGGTGCCATTTGTAAAGAGAGACAGCAAAAACAGAAGAACATGTTTGGGGATGGAGATGGAAATGCTGAGGGGTAGGTGCTCCTGGTAGACCCAAGGCCAGATGTCCGGTTAGGTTTGATCACATCGGAACACAGAAGGGATGTCTTCTCCTGAATTCCCCCTCCTCCTTCCCATCCCTCATTTACCTCACTCAGTAGATTACTTCATCTGTCTTCTGTACCTTCAAAGTGCGGTGCCAGGTTCCACCTACATAAGCTCACTTCTCCCCTTTCTTAAACAAACAAACTTCATTTCTTAAAGCCCACTTTCCAACCAGCTTCTGCCGTATCTCTCCTTTCCCCCTCGTGAGTAATTTTGTTTTCATGGTAGCTGCTTCTACTTCCTTCTCTCCCACTCCTCCTCAATGCACTGAAACCTCGCTTCCACCCCCACTGAAACTGATTCCGAAACTCAGTTTGGCAAACACAATGACCTCCTTACTGCTAATCGGCTCTGAGCTGGCCAGAGGTGATAAATTCTGATGAGAGGTCAGAACATAACAAGTATCTAGTAAATGGGAGTTGTTATTATTATGGTTAGGCTGAATTAATTTTTTAAAATAGTACTGCTAAATTTGCTCTTTTCCCCCAGAAGAGTTATCTTTACAAATGATCACCTTAATGAACATTTCATTTCTTAATGACTTTGTGTTTCTAATGAATTTGTGTTTCTAATGACAATGGGCAAATTCAATGAGAAAAAAAAATTGTTAGCATCCATTATTTAGAGTCCTATGGAAGGAATAAAAATATACACCCTATAAAAATTGTTTGACTAAAATTTTCACCTTTCAACTAGATGTTTGTTTCATTACAGTTAGAGCTTCAAACAATGCAGGCTGCCTGAGGGAAACGGTGGGTTAAGGTATTTTCCTCAGAACCTGCTATGTTTTTTTGTAGTACCCACAAACAACTAAGGACCCTCAGTAAAAAACAGAAATGAAGAATCAGGGTCATTTACTAAGTGGCATGTCTGATTTACAGTCAGGTAGTTGCAAAGAATTGGTGGAGTATTCACATTTCAATAGCTCACAGCATAAAAGGCATCACTGCGGTGATGAGCACACTTAAATCATATCTTTGCTTCAGTGTAAGAGGGAATATGCTTTCACAGAACAGTGTGACCTAATCTTTCAGTCTCTTTCAGCAAAATCTACAAATGAGATAGGATACCCGGTTTTTTGTTGTTTTCAGTGTTGCTCTAAAAGAGCAGTTCTTTACATGTAGATGCTTTGAATTGTGAAAGCCAACCTTTGCCATGGGTACATCTGCAATCATTTATGCTCAGATTTAATCATGATTCATAAACAATAAACCTCATGCTCTGAAGCAGAAAAACTCAAAATTGTTAGTAAAGTGGAGATCTCTGTAACGTAACACCAGTGGTGGACTGAGGGAACGTGGTCAGGGTTCGTTGATGGGTAAACACAACACAGGGATTTTAATTAAAAGATTATGATAATTATAATGATCAGTCTCACAGAGATCCCAAATGAAATCATAAAGATGATAAAATCTTATGATAGGAGATTACAGAAATAATTCAATACCAGTTCAATAGAAATAAGTGAACTATTATTTTAATAGATAGAGAAACAGAAGGAGACCTAATACCAGAGTTCTCTGAAATGCTTACCCATGATTTCTCCTTCGTCACATGGAGAAGCTCCAAAGAAAATAAAATGCAGTGCATAATGTGAGCTATCATGATGCACTGAGTGTTGAGTAAGAAAATTAGGAAGAAGCATTTTAACTTAACGTGAGGCACATCTATTTTTAAAACATTTTTTCTTGTATTTTTTTTCTTTCCTATTGTGCTTTTTCATATAATTTACCTTAAATGTGCTCAGATTATACTGCACTGCATGATTAAAAACAATAAATGGCCTAGAAAATAAGCATAAGTCAGAAAGATCAACATATAAAAATGCACACACATACACACACAGATGATTTTGATGGTCTCTTGGAAAATCTCTAAAATGTCTATGCTTTGCTGTCCAATATTGAGTTTCATTTGAATATGTCTCTCTTTTTAAAGAGTAAGGAAGTCATTTTCTTATACATAGCACTCTTTCTATAGGTCAAGAACATACATTCTTATCTGGAATGTATGTGATTTAGGCAAAGGACAGAGCCTTCCTCAAGTCGTTGTATATCACCCAGTTCTTGTAAATACACATGTGTAGAAATGCAGAAAAAGCTGAATAAGCTGACTTAAGGAATCTTGGGAACTCTGGAAATGCTGGGCACCACAGGACCATAGCTGAACATCTTTCTTCTCTTTGAATAACCTGCAGTTTTCATAGCAAGTCTTGACAACCTCAACCATTTTTCTTTCCCCAGATTTGTCTTCCACCCATTGGCTGATAAAGGTGTCCTTTCTTCCTCCCTTTGCCCCCATCTCCCTCTTTTCTTTCCTTCCTTCCCTCCTCATTTCCTTCCCTGGTTCTATCGCTTAGAGGCTGAAAAATCTTGAGTAAATTACTTCATTCTTCTGGGCCTGAGCTTTTTTCCTAATGGGAATAATAATAATGGTAATAGATCTTCCTGTGATGATTAAATGATCTGCTGTATCTGTGGTGTCAGAATATTGTGTTACGAGACAAGAACTGAAAAATGTTATTTCTTCTTATTATTACTAATCATTTCCCTTCCTTTTCTCTTTCCTTTTATGAAAAGTCTGTAAATGTATTCTCATACAGATATTTATTTATTTTTTAAAAAGATTTGATTTATTTTTATTTGACAGACAGAGATCACAAGTAGGCAGAGAGGCAGGCAGAGAGAGAGGGGGAAGAAGGCTCCCCACTGAGCAGAGAGCCTGATGCGGGTCTCGATCTCAGGACCCTGAGATCATGACCTGAGCCAAAGACAGAGGCTTAAGCCACTGAGCCATCCAGGCACCCCTCATACAAATATTCAATTAATATAGTTACATAAAGACCAAAATGTGAAAATTCTTTTCCCTTGTCTCCTATAGACACCCTTTTTGTCAGATAATGATTTGATATGTATAATTTTAGCTCTTTGTCTAGACATGTACAAGCATTTGTGTATCATACACACTCACAAACACATATGTACACACACATGTTTTTTACATAAACAGGGCCATATCATTCGAATTTTTCCAGCAGCATCAATATATCTTCAGTATGTCTCCATGCTAAAGCATATAGTTCTACCACATACTTTTTAAATAATTAACTAATCTAACATTTTTATTCATTACAAGATATAATTCTAGGCTTTGGGGATTCAATAATAACCAATAGATAGGACAAATTCCTTGTCCATAGATGATCTGGTTCTTGTGAAGGAGATAGATAATTAAAAATATGCGGCTTGACATTTAATGTGAAGAGCTGATAAAGCCTATGAAGAAAAATGAGAAGTGTTAAGATATAGAGGGGTTAAGGCTAGAATGGTCAGGAAAAAATTCTGAGATGATGTTTAAGCAGAGATCTTAGGGAGAATGAACCAGCCAAGAGAATGTCTGGAGAAGGAATAATACAACTAAAGGAATAAGCAAGTGCAAATTCCCATGACCTTTGAAGCAGGGTAAGTGGGGTAGGGAGTGGGAGGAGATGGGCAGAGGTCAGATTATATGGGACTGTGGGTCATGGTAAAGATGTTGGATTCGATTTTACTAGCTTTATCGAGTCTCTGCCTCACTTTCAACAGTATGGACACAATATAGTTTACTTAATCCTTTCCCAGTGATAAAATATTTAAATGTTTCTCTAAAGAACATTTCAAAGACCATCCCTGCCTCATGTTGTGCACATGGGGATATTTCCCCAAGTTGTATTCCTGGAGCACAACCATCACATCAAAAGAGAAGCTCAGGGGTTGGCTTAGTCCGTTAAGTGTCTGTCTTAGGCTCAGGTCGTGATTCCAGGGTCCTGGGATCAAGCCCCACGTCCTGCTCCCTGCTCAACAGGGAGTCTGCTTCTGCCTCTACCCCTTCACTCTGCTCGTGATCTCTCTCTCTCATGCTCTATCTCAATAAATAAAAGCTTTAAAATAATAAAAATAAAAGACAAGCACAGTGTTAATGGGGTTAATAGATGCTGTCAAAGTGCCATCCCAAAAGGTCTTCATTTATATTCCCACCTGTGATATATGGAAGTGACCATTTTTCTTTAGTCTTCAATATGGGACATTGTCACTTTCTTTTTTAAAAAAATCCAATGGGGGAAAAAAATCATGTTTCTGTTTTGTTTTAGCTTGCAGTTTCATGATTATTAATAAAGCTGACAACCATTTCATAGGTTTATAACCATTTTGATTTTTTTTCTCTTGTGAATAGCCTATTGATCAAATTTTCATTCCAGCTTGTGTCTGCGGCCACGCTTTGGACTGGTTGTTTTAGGTCAAGTGTCCATCCTTAGTACAATCAGCTGTGTCTGGAGGATTAAAGTTGTATATTACAAAACATAGCTCGCTAAGACTGCTCCTTAGCATGGGCTGTAAGTAGCGCATGATTACCTATAAACTCTATGGGCAAAGCAGTTACTCTGATTAATGCCCAGTGCAATTTGATGGTGAGTGAAATTAGGAATGCAACACAGTATTTCTTGAGCATACACTAATATCACATTCTTCTAAGGGCAGGTTACACGAGATTGTGTCACTGTCCTCAAGATACTTGTAATCTTGTAAGGGACATGACAAGTCTGAAACTAATTATCATTCAGAGCAAAACATAAAGTTTCCAAGAATGACAAAAACCAAATGATAAAGTCATCCTGAGCAAAAGACAAATCACAGTCAGTTGGGGACTTGGCTAAAACATAGTGTCCTAGATTTTGAACAAATGTAACATATTGAGGCTATATTATCTTTGAAAAAATAATTTTATACTAATACACTATCTGCAAAAGTACAAAGGCAGAAGTAGAAATCAGCTATAGCTATGTCCCTGCAAGAAAAGTGCATTTTCTTAGCGAATGACTTGTAATATTTTTGAAGAAATCCCACCAGACATTTGTATATGTGTATGTGTGTATACATAAATAGTTTTGCATAAATGGGGGCTTTTTTATGGGCAAGGACCTTGTCAGTGTTTGGCTCGTTAACTAATGCAGGCACTCAGGTTTTGAATGAATGAATGAATGAATGAATGAATGTTCTGTAACTTATTCTTTCTATGCTAGTAAAGATCTGTCTAGCTAGTCATGTTTATAGATTGCATAGTATTTCATTGCTTGCATAATTTCCTTAACCATGCCCCTATGGATAAACCTTCAAGTTTATTTTCAGCTCTCCTTTAGTTTAAACAACACAGATAAGAATGATCTTGGGCTAAATCTATTTCATGCTCATGTGATTATGTCCTTAGAGTAAATTTTTAGAAAAGAGTTTTCTGTCTAAAGAATAAAGCCTATTTTGGAGGATCATGATGCTATAGCCAAACCACCCTCCTGCATAGAAATGTGAATGTTTTCACACACTGGCCAAAACCAGGTTTTGATTTTTTTGATGTAGGCAGAAGTGAGAAGTCCTAGCTATTTAGTGTGTGTAGGGCTGGGGGAGAGAACCTAGAGTGAGTGTGTTTTTAACAGACATCTCTTAAGATTAGCTTTATTTGGTCTGGTTTAGAGAACCAGAACTCTTTAGTTTCTTTTTAATGTCTGTTACATAAATGTATTTATTTTCCTACTTTCTTCTCTTGGCCAGTTCAATATTCTTCCAACAAGACTCAGAAGTAGACATTGAGGTCAATGGTGTGTCTTCTTTTGTTATATAATGAGCAGGGATTAGAATCTGAATTCTCATCTCTTTCTCTAGGGTTAAGACCCTGTGGCTATGCTGAGTCATAAAGCTTCTTAGTAAGGTGAGCCATTTACCACAGTGTAACTGTAATCTGGAGTCCATTTCCAGTTCTTTCAGAAGAATCTTCTGTGGGTGGTTGTGCCACCAGCTAAATGATCATCTCTCAGCAACAAATCGCCCTTGCAAATTACCTGGGGATGCTGAAGCAGGGATTTTGCAAAACTTCCTCTGTTGGCTAGCTGCCTCCCGTTAGATTCTGCCAGCAGGAGGCAAAAAGGGAGACAGGAAGGCTGGAGGAGAAAGGGACTTTCCCCTGTCTGTTGCCTCCCTGCGGATTTCCTGTGAGTGTCACCTTAGCAATGCTCCTACAACGTACGTAGGCAACAGTTCTCCCCTAGGTAGCAGTGGCGGAGTTCAGTTAGCAGCTTTTCAATACTTCTGGAACACTCCTCCTTGGGTGACTTTATAGTTCCCAGAATTAGCTGACAGTGTCCTGTCCTCTGAAGTGCTGGTCCCAGCCCCATGGGTTTCCCCTCCAAGCTCAGGGAGGCTAGAACTGGACCGCTATCCTTTCCTCAAAGGCCTGAGTGTAGGCTGTGCGGGATCCTTCTTCTAAGTTACTACATTTCAATAATTCCAACCATTTCCTTTTGTTCTTTCAACCACAAGGATAGTATCTGCTTCTAGCCATTGCTGCCTCTGAAGTACATTAACGTTCTCCTTTTGTTTTTTGATTAACCAGTTCACAACTTTATATCTAGTGGACAGCGCTCGTGAAATTTTCTCTGTTGTCTCACTGGTATGTCCCCTATCCCTTATGGACTCTGATGGAGACAATGGTCACCAGAGAATGGGGGTCTTGTACTAAGTATTTGATGAAACCAATTTTATAGTTGAAGAACAAATATTATTCATTTGCAGTCACATAACATTTATTGTAACTCCTTAGAAGAGTTTCACGAGGCAGAAGAGGGTGAAACAAACAAACCAGGAGATGAAGCCAATCCTTAAAAAGTGTGGTTCATAAAATGTGCCCATACAACATTGCTTTCACCACAGAGAAACACCAGATACCTCTTCACATTTTGCCCTCCAATGTCATAAAGTCACATCTCCACAGCAGTAGCAAGATGGCTTTTCATGATGGAATCTGGCTAATAATGTGTTGTTTGCAGAACTGGAATGTTTCAGTGATCTGAGGTTATTCTGGAAGCTGCAATTCCCTGCAGAGAATACCTGTAGAAACTTCTATGTGGGGGATTCAGGGAAATGTCGTGGAGATGCACTTTCCAAATGGCCATACATGTAAGTTGTGGTTGAGAGCAAGCTTCCAGGATTTGCAGCATTGAGATAAAAATCCCTGTATGCAGGGACTGTGGTCCTAACAGATTCTTCCCTTTTGATCCTCCTTGGAGGAGGATCAAGTTATCCATTAAAGCTCATCTACATTAAACAAACTTTAGGAACCAAGATGATAGTTTTTCTGAAAATCAAGTGATTGGAGACTGTTGTTTTGTTTTTTTTTTTTTAAAACTGTGTTCTAGTGAAACAAGATAGTTGACCAATTTATAGATAGAACCTCTTTTGTGCAATTAGCCCAAGGCCCTATCTACTCAACTGTAACCATCTAAAAGCAAACATCACTAGATTTTTTAAGTTATTGGTCATTTTGAGTATAACTTCATATAGTTTGGGGGGAAAAAAGCTCATAAAAGTATTTCAAC
Organism: Neogale vison; assembly: GCF_020171115.1. Taxonomy (NCBI): domain Eukaryota; kingdom Metazoa; phylum Chordata; class Mammalia; order Carnivora; family Mustelidae; genus Neogale; species Neogale vison. Next base: position 27,759,185 of record NC_058096.1, read on the forward strand.
TCTATATTTTTCTGTCTGATGAAAGTAGATAAAATGCAGCATCAAGTACAATGTGGCAAAGTGAAATATGGCTCTAGGAACATTTTTGGCATATTTAGATTTTCCACTGACGCCGCACTCGAGGATTTTATGTAGATAACCATATGAGTTGCAAACAATTACAGGTGTGCTTTGTTTCTACTCATCTGTTCTATTTACTTGTTCAGATCAAGGACCTCTAATACAATGGGCTAGTGAAATGGTGAGAGCAAGCACACTCACCTCGTATGTAACATCAGGGGGACCTTTCTAAAGTTTCACCACTGCATATGTGGTTCTCTCCAGTTTTTTGATAAATAGCCTGCATACCCATGTAGCTATCAAAATTTAGCCCCAGAATCAGAAATCACTGTAGATGTTACAAGGAGGAAGAAGCTTCATCAGCACTTGACATATCATATGGAGAGCTGGAGAACAGAGATCTGGGGAGGCTGCTGCTCAAATTTTGTTTCAAGTTCACCCACCACAGGTGTCATCAGGGGTCAGTCAATTTCCAGCTAGTGCTGCAAACTTGTCGCTATTGATGCAGCTGTTTCATGCCCCAAATCAGGTACCAAAAAGGGGGAATAATGAGTAATGAATTAATAAATCCTGTTGGTTCTTGCTCGTCAGCCACCTCTGCCAAAGGAAGATGGTCTTTGCTTTTGTATCAGTCAAGATCTAGCAAAAAGCACAGCAGTTATCTGAACAGATGTAATTTCATATGAATATAAATATTGTAAAGCTAAATATCAAATTGTTGACAATGTAACTCAAAAGGAAAAAGAAACATTGAAAACATAAACTATAGAAAGAGTAATTGCAGAAAGTAGTGATCATTCCTGGTCTAGATGAACAAAGAAGAGGTTGGAATCATTAACATTTAAAAGCTTTAAGGAAGATATCTGTGGAAGTGAAACCCAGATATCTGAAGATACGGACCTAGCTGGGTGGTGCCTGGTTTCTCTGCAGAGGATGTAATGAGGCTATTTCTGCATGTTTGGGGAATAAAATCCAAACCAGATTGAGCTGTAGCTGAGGACAGGAAATAGCTCAGTGGGGAGAAGAAACGGTACCAGTGTGCCCGTCTAGGAAGGAGTTAATATAGCAGATCTGATGTTGCTCTTTGAAGAACCTGCTTGTGAGTCTGGCACTTGGAAACCTGACTTCAGAATTTTCCCTGTTACTCAATCTTAAAACTGATTTTCATGCCTTGAGCACTAAACCCTGCTCTACCTGCTTACCTAAATTGTTTGTGCAAACAATGTGATTCATAGTAAATACCTGCTTTTCTTCTGGCATTCTGGAACTTGGAAATCATGGCTGGTTGGGTAGAGAGAAAGTGCCGATGTGACCAGCTCTTAACGAAATCCCTGGACTCAGAGTGACATCACTATCATGACGGCAGAAAACATTCCTTGTTTTTGTTCCCCAATGCAACAACAAAAATTCAGCATCCATCCATAATCAAAGGATCTGTGGTGGGATCTGCCGTGGTGGGATCTGTGGCATCCAGCACCATGTGCCAAGGGACATGGTGGGCAGGAGTCATGCCCAGCTGTGCATTGGGGAATAGGCAGACAGACATTGATTGTAGTTGTGGACCCTGTAGTGATTTATGGACAAGCTCTTGACCTTCAAGTATGGTCCAGGAACCCCTAGAGAACACTGTCTTAGACAATCACCCATGGACAAGAGGGCCTTTGTGGAAATCCAGGTTTCCAGAGGCGAAGTTCCAGCACATTGTTGGAGGGGAAAAAAAAAATTATACACACACACACACACACACACACACACATATATATATACACACATATATATGTATATATACCTAGATTCATAGGAGTGGGTTAAGAGGAATAGTTCTTTACCCACATCTCACATCCTCCAGGGTGAGGCAATTCAGGGACCATGACTTGTCCCACAATGGAAAGGACGAACATGTGAGAGATCTTTCAGCTTCCGCAGCTGTGCTTTGGATTTTGCCAAAGGGGTTGATTTCTCTTCTGCCCCATCTAGATTACTGAATCATGAGCTACATGACTAAGGAAGGGGCGGTGGAAAAAATGCTGGGAGAGCAGTGGATAGGACTCTTGGAGGGCATAAAAGGATACGGATCCTATTAATTATATCATGAGTCCATCAGGAAGGCCACTCATGAGCCACGGGGAACACCTCACCCACGGATCCCCTGAAGTTGGTAACTTGGAAAAATATGAAGATATATAACATACCTGTAATGGTAAGTATAGAGCCAAATTCAGAATATTCTAATACTTCAGTATGGTGGAATGTTAAACACTTAACTCCAGTAATAAGGTTAAAAAGCAAGAAAATTAAAAATAACTATAGCTACAATAATTTTTTGATGAATACACAATATGAGAAGAGGTAAATTGTGACATTGAAAACATAAAAGGGGAAATTAAAAGTGTAAAGTTTTTGTATGTGATAGAATTTAAGATGTTACCAGCATAAAATAGACTGCTATACGTGTAAGGTGTTTTATGTAAGCCTCATGGAAACCACAAAGCGAAAAACCAATGATAGATTTACAAAAGATAAAGGGGAAGGAATCGAAGTGCACAATTGCAGAAAATCCACAAAGGAAAGCAGCAAGAGAGGAAGAAAGGAGCAGGAAACTATAAAATATCCAGAAAACCTTAATAAGATGTCATTAGTAAGTCCTTACCTATCAATAATTTTCTAAATATAAATGGATTGAATTATGGAGTCAAAGACATAGAGTCACTGGTCGCACTTAAAAAAAAAAAAAAGAAAAAAGAAAAAAAGACCTGACCATATGCTGCCTACAAGAGACTCACTTAAGGACACACATCAGCTCAAAGTGAAGAATGGCAAAGGATATCCCATGCAAGTGGAACCCCAAGGAGAGCCAGGGCAGCTCAGACAAAATACACTCTAAGCCAAAAATGGAAACAAGTGACAAAGAGGGTCATCATAAAGGGGTCAATTTATTAAGAGGATAAAAATCATAAATCTATAAGAACATTGAAGTACCTACATATATTCAACAAATGCCAATAGTTAAGAAGGGAAAAATATACAACAATACAATAATAGTGAGGACTTCGATACCCCACTTTCAACAACAGGCAGATCATTCACACAAGGAAAACAAGTAGATATTACACATGGACCACACATTAGACTCAATGGACCTCACAGGCGTACACAGAACATTCCGTTCAGCAGCAGCAGAATACACGTTCTTCTCAAATGCACACAGAACATTCTTCAGGATAGATCATGTCCTGAGGTACTATCTGTCTTTCTTTAATCTTTTTTCTTTCTATTCTTCAAAGTGGGTTTTGTGTACCGATTTATTTTCGGGTTCACTAGTTCTTTCTTCTGCCATGTCCAATTTTTCTATCAAGCTCATTCAGGGAAGTTTTTATTTTAATAACTTTAATTTTTTAGAATTTCTGCTTAGATTATCTGTTTATTCACTGATATTTTCCTTCCATTCTTTAACCATATTCATTATTCTTGAACATATTTATAATAGCTACCTTGAAATCTTTGGCTGTTAATCCAGTATCTAACACCACTCAGAGTCTGTTTTATTAACTACTTTTCCTGAGTATAAATTCATATATTCCTGGTTTTTTGTATTCAAATTAATTATGGGTTAAAATGAGCATATTATAGATAATACATTGTAGCAACTCTAGATTCAACCTATGCTTTTTTTTTTTTTCAACCTTTTTATTTATGATGTTTAGTTGCCTGGAATCAATCTACAAATTTGTCCCACTGCCCCAATCCCTGAGACATACAGCTGCTTTTCTATCTATCCTGTTCTTACATCTTCCCACTGCTGCTTTTTCAGCCTATCCCATTGTTCCTCAGAGAGTAGAATCACCTCTCTGTTGTCTTCTTATTTCTAGGGATTTTCCTAATTTTCACCTGTTTGGCAATGTGTGTCTTCACTTAATTTTGACACTCAAGACATTTTGCCACGCAGACCACCCATGGTTGGATGACACATTCAGCAAAGGAAAGCATCAGACTCACAAATCTGGCTCCACACCGTCTTATCTTCAGATCTCTCTCTCTCTCTCTCTCTCTCTGTTTCTGCTGGCTTTGCCACAAACATTCCTCCGTTTTCAAACACATCAATTATGTTGCCCAAGATTTGGCCGTTCGTACTCTGAATTGGGTACTCCTTCCTACATGTTCACATCACTCCCTTCCTGTACTTGCTTCCCTAATTAAGCACCATGGGGTTTTATACCTGGAGGGTATCTTAGAAAGAGTATGATCACCTCATTTTATGTGAGAAGCACCAGAAGCCTCAAAAGGTGAGATGAGTGATCCAGGATCACAGAGTCAGTTAGTGGCTTGGTTTCCTGATTTAGTTATGATGGCCCCTGTGATGCCTGCACTGGAAGCACTCACTGTATGGTTCTAATGTGGTTGGATAGTGCCAAAGAAATGAACGCTACGAGATATATATATATATATATATACACACACACACACAAAATCTCTCATATATATATACACTTTATATATATAACTTTATCTCTCAAATATATATATTTGAGAGATAAAGTGTACATAGTAAATATATTAAAGTGTACATAGTAAATATATATTTACATAGTAAATATATATATTTGAGAGATAAAGTGTACATAGTAAAGTGAATGGTGAACATTTACAAAAACAACTTAGCTTTTAGTTTAAAATAATATAATACTAACTAAATGTAGACAGGAGAGTTTTAGGGTGACAAGCTCAGGGAAAACTGTAGTGCATTCATTGGCCTCCAAACCCTAGCAAAGGAAGACTTTAATGCATCAGAATACCGTGTAGCACTACTGTATTTCTTCAGATGGTGAATGCACAGTTCCAGTAAATGCATCACTCCTATGGCACTGGTAAGTGTCAGAAGGGTTTTGAAATTTTGACGAGTTAAATTTTTTTTAAGTGCTTGGCTTTCTATGGCTCTCTCTGTAATGAATCCTCAACAAATCTCTTATGATAGAACATGGGATCACATTTCTAGGTATAGGAGATCTAAGAGCTCACTTTTAGGAAACTTTTGTTTCCTCTTCATCCTCGCATCTTTGGACCTATTAATAGGAAAGGTGTAATTTGTTTCTGGAAGATTCTAATGCATTATGAAAGCTCTAACTTATATATGAAGAACAGAAATTTGTTCCACTTATTTGTTCCATGCAGCCTACTTTTCATGCTGAAATGACATAGGCATAGAATTAAACTGTTACTAAAAAAAATCTGAATTGATGAAGAAGAGAATAAGTAAAACAATAGATTATGTAATTTGATGTAAATGTTTAATATTTGTTCATTTGAAGCATGTCATTTTATTTAAGATTAAATTTACATTCAACGCCAGTTGCTACTTTTACAGATATGATCCATTTCGTTTTTTTTTTTTTTTCAATTTATTTATTTTCAGAAAAACAGTATTCATTATTTTTTCACCACACCCAGTGCTCCATGCAAGCTGTGCCCTCTATAATACCCACCACCTGGTACCCCAACCTCCCACCCCCCCCACCACTTCAAACCCCTCAGATTGTTTTTCAGAGTCCATAGTCTCTCATGGTTCATCTCCCCTTCCAATTTACCCCAAAGCACATACCCTCCCCAATGTCCATAACCCCACCCCCCTTCTCCCAACCCCCCTCCCCCCAGCAACCCACAGTTTGTTTCGTGAGATTAAGAGTCACTTATGGTTTGTCTCCCTCCCTATCCCATCTTGTTTCATGGATTCTTAAAGCTTTCATGTGTCTTCTAATACGAACAAGTTTCAAGTAATTACCATATTATAAAAACAATGCTTTTCAAACTCTGGGAGCAATTAAATTTGCATTATTGAATCAAGCAGTTTATTTGAATAAGAATTTTGGTTAAGAATGTAATTAGATTAATTAATTAATTAATTAATTAGTTGATTAGTTAATTAATTAACTAATTAATTAATTAGATTAAGAATTTAATTTTCCAACACTTTTGCAAAATTCCTCAGATAGATAGCAAGCCGGCAGCATGGTTCCCTATATCCCAAAAAAATCTTTTGACTCAGAGAAATGAAATGAGCCTACCATCTTCTCCATCCAGAAAGAAGGGAAGCATTTTAAAGCTAGCAGAAGGAATGTTTGGGGTCTGAGAGACTAACTGAACCAAAAGCCTCCTTTGAAGTATCATTTTCAGACAGGCAGAGAATTTGTGGAGGTCTTTACATAGTGGGTCTTCAAATGGCCACAAACTTATTTAGGGAAACACTTATTGAGGTTAATATTTATTGTCCGGGAAGTCAAGTGGCTATAAGATAGTCCCATGGTTCTGAAGTAGGAAAGCTTTCCTGTATTCTGGTCCAGAGATAGGAAAGAGGAGTTTGTTGATAACAGTTATACTCAGGTGTTACTTGTTAGGAGCAAAAAAAACCCCGAATATTATGCTCAAAAGTAATTTAGGTGAAATTTTATTTTGTTTTTGACAGCTAATAGTTATAATGAAAACAAGATCAGGGAAAAGGAAATATTTTAGTCAGATCCAAGAACCCACATTCGATGCAGTCTTCCCCAAAGGAGTCATAATCGATATGCTTACTGGCTTAGCTGTGGCCACCATGGGTTTGGGAATACGTTTCCTGAATATACACAATTTAAAGTAGATCTTACTTCCTCAAAGTGCAGAAAGCTAATTATATCAGGCAATTCAAGAAGACAGAAAAGGGCTCATCAAGGTACTAAATACAGTATCTTATATGCTAGCCTGCCTGACATTTTTACCGTGACAGTGAATTTGTATTTTTAACCAACTTCCCTCTATAACTTAGAGGGAATAATATGTAGATATATGCAAATATGAATGTGGGAAGTAGATTAGTTTATAATACTGACTGAGAAACTGAAGATTTGGGACACAAAGTAGGTACATTTTGATGAAGCATGAAATGAGCCAAGGAAAACCAGGTCTAGATGACACATGTGGCCTGGGTGGTAAGTATTCCTGGAAGAGAGAGGAGAAAGGGAAGACACTAAAGATGAACAGCCTTGAGTATATAGAAGGGGATATCTGGATACAGGTAGTCATTTTAAAAAGGCACGTTGATACCACTCAGTGAAAGCTAAGAAACTGACTGAGCAACATATATGTGTGTGTGTGTGTTTGTACATATATCATTTATTACATATATGTACCCTTACATAAGTAAAAATAAATAACATGTACTCTATATCTAAATAATCACAAAGCATACCTATGTACTTATATATGATGTATTACATATATATGTTATTTATTTTTTTATTTTTAAAGATGTATTTATTTATTTTAGACAGGGCGGGACAGAAGGAAAGGGAGAGAAAGAATCCTCAAGAAGAGTCCCCGCTGAGCTTGGAGACCAACGTGGGGCCCCTGAGATCATGACCTGAGCCAAAATCAAGAGTCAGATGCTTAACCTACTGAGCCACCCAGGCACCCCTATTTTCTATTTTGGGTGACTAAAACTGTCACTTGGAAATAAAGAACATGTACAGAAATGGATTGAGAACACAATGGTTGGAAAGGGAGGGGCTAGAAACACAGCAAACTACACACCACGTATCTCAGAGGACCAGATGTCCACACACACAGGCTTTAATATACCAGGTAACCTATTTGTTCACAATATTAAAAAGCACCTAGAATTCACTACAGGGATGTACACATATAATATACATATCAGGTATACAGATTGATAAATATAAAAAAGATATATATTATCTTTTTAAAAATTCTTACCTACTCCATGGTATAGATACGTTGATTTCATTCTTTTTGTGCAAATTGACATTTTATTTTGATAGTATTGCATATTTTATTATACATATATTTGGGATCCTATAGATAAGTTATATCTGTAGGAGATATGGAATAAATACTTATTATTTGAATATTTATAATATTCATTTGACTATTATAAATATTATATTATAATATATAAATATTATTCAATTGAATAATAAATGCTTATTATTTGAATATTTAACAACTCTTCTCCTCTTTGCAAGTCCAACCGATAAATTTCTATATTTCTAAACCCTCAGACTTTTGCGGTGGGTCTTTTCTCTTACCTGAATTACATGGGTATTTTTTGAGTTGGTGTTCAAGTCATGTACCTCAATTTAGAGACCAACAGTTTGAAATGCTGATAAGCAAGAGCTGTACCAGTAACAAGTGCGACCTCAAGTTTTTAAAATGGCCTCTGTGCGTCATAGAGCTAGTCCCAAATGGAGACCAAGAAAGCAAGGTCGTTTTTAATCTCTATGTACATCTCGCTTTCCTGGCTTAACACTAATCATTCACTGTGTCCTGCTTATTGGAAGGGAGAAGATGAAGGATAGAGAAGAATTCACTGTGAAAACATGTACTCAATGTTGCATATCCAAAAGCTCCCGGGGGATTAAACAATCAGAAAGCCCTACATCATTTGCATTTTAATGGATAAAAATAAGAGTTGAAACATTTCTTTACACTTAAACACCATGAAAAAGCTTGTGTGGCGCCTTGGAGTGAAGTGGTGGGGAGCAGGGGGAGGAAGGATCAGGGACTCAATGAAAATTCAGGAAAATTCATTTCTTTTACAGAATTGGAGCTGAACTGATTAAGTCAAAGTACCTGACTCTGTTAGAGACACATTTTCCGAATGAAAAGTACTGTAACTTCAGACCTTTCCCATTTTCCACGAATAGATGTCATTACTCATTATCACATTTATCATTACTTGTAAAACAATGAGGTGGCAGCAGGGGGAAAGGACAAAAATAGAGTTGAAAAAAATTCAGTACTGGCTTAGGGAATTAAAATGAAGGCTTTTTTGCAAAAGTGAAAACAACCTCCATGATTACTCCATCGTACGTTTGGAAAAGTGACATAATGTAGTGGGCCGCCTTTACGAAGAGAAGAGTGACTACGGTTTCTCTTCATGCTCCTCTAAATCTGAATTTGAAACGATAAAGAGCTTGACTGTTATAATTCTGAAATAGATAACGAGTTGTTTAAGTGATAATTACTGAATCTCCTTATTTTTAGAAACCCATTAACAGGTATCTCTTCTGTCGCAGAGAGAAACCTTTATAAATATTGAATTGTGCCATCACATGTTCAAATTTCTTTCAAATTATGGAATCTGACTAATTTCACAAGAACTTTTTGGTATTAATTGGCTTTAAGACTTAATCAACTAAAGACATCATTTATTAATTCCAATTTGAAAAGCCAGGGGGAAAAAAAAAGTATCACCTTATTATCTTTAGTCAAACCTCTTCAAATGTTCATATGGGTTAGATGCTGAAAACAAAAGGTGCCCCTGAGCCTTGTGGGTTTCTCCAATTCAAAGAATGGGATTTATCAATGGGAAGCTGTAGCAAGTCTTACAGTAAAATCTCACCACCTAACTAGAGAATAAAAAGGGTTGGACTCGTTTTGAAACAAAGACATAATGGACATTTGTTGAATTCTTAGTCTAGGAAGTAGGAAGAGGGAAGTAAACACTAGATTTCTGTCAAGGTCAAGCAGTCCCAGTAAACAACTGTTGATTATGTTCTTCAGATACCAAGCTGTGGTGAAATGATGAAGAGGCTCTTAAAGGTACCGTCTTGAGTGATGAAGAAGAAAGAGAAGGAGGCCTTACAGATGGTAAAGTCTCAGAGTAGGCTGGGTGCTAGTTCTAGCAAGACCCCATTCAGAGGACATACAGATTCTCAGATGTGATTCTTGTATATTTCTTGCCATTAGCTGCTCAAGATTATGAATTGTACTTGAAACCTTATAGGAGTGGAGGTTGAGCTGTACTCATGAACAGAAAACACATTATAAATCGGTAGATCCATTTTACGCTTAGGAAATTGGATACCCTTGACTCAAGGAGTTCATAGGTATAAAATAGACAAATAAACATTGTGCAAATGTGGAAATGGTATTTCTGACTGCCATTGACAGATTTATTATTAGAAATAACCGTATTTGCAAGGTGGGATATTTCTTATACCATGAAATCTGATTTCAGAAAGGAGTTCTTTCTGACTTTCTGAGGTCTTTGATGTCTGCATTCTTTTTTCTAGCTATTCTAATTTGTCTGTTGCTAACTAATTTTCAATAAAAATATGATAAATGAAATTTTCAGCATCTGCTTTCCAATTACTCAGAAGGATGAATGGAAGTAGGAAATTAAAATTTTTAGCAAGCTTTGTTATTAGAAAAAGGCCATGATTAAATTCTTTTGTGGGTGATCTTGAGAATTATTTGAGTTAAAGCTACATAAATTAGGGACAGTTCTTTTTTTTTTTGTACTCATGCTATCCACATAATCAAATTAGAAGACCTTGTGCCACAATGTTGGGGTTACTAGAAGGCAGGTAATAATGAAGATCTCCTTTCCCTTTCCAGTTCTCTACCACAAAGTCAGGTGATAATCAAACATTGTCAAGACTATTTATTGCTAATCACAAGTCCAGCTCTAGGAAACTAACCATTGAGGCTAGGGATTTCATACATTATGAAAAAGTATTATTTACTATAGTGGTGTTGTCTTTCCTGTTTCCCCACAAAATATGGAAGTGTTGGCCCAGAAGCAAAAATTACCTTACTCAATCTAAAGCCATTTCTGCATGTCAGTGAAAAGAAACTTGTATCTGCATTTTTTTTAAAGATTTTATTTATTTATTTGACAGAGAGAGAGAGAGAGAGAGAGATCACAAGTAGGCAGAGAGGTAGGCAGAGAGAGGGGGGAAGCAGGCTTCCCTGCTGAGCAGAGAGTCCGATGTGGGGCGGGGCTCAATCCCAGGACCCTGAGATCATGACCTGAGCCGAAGGCAGAGGCTTTAACCCCCTGAGCCATCCAGGCGCCCCATGTACCAAGAAAACTGAACAGGAGAAAATACCAGTCCTGCTTATGGACTATTTTTTTAGAGAAAAGCACTATAAAAAATAAACTTCAATAATTTCGCTGTCCATCAAAATGAACCCAAAACTACTGAAAGAAGGATTTCAAAAAATAGTGGTTTTTTTGTGTGTTTGGATGGTTTATTATTTTCTCTCGAATCCTGCCACAGTTCCTGTCAGAGCACAGGGACTTACTTCACCATCCATTTATCTAGCAACTATTGGCTGAGTGTCTTCTAAGCTCCAGGACCTCTGTAAACTTAGTGAAATACACTATTATGTAAGAGCAGTCAAGCTTTATTCCTTCAGGGAGCTTATAGTTTAATGGAGGAGACAGATGAGTAAAATAGTCATAGCAAGAAACTGATACGAAATTATATTTCTGTGTAAAATTATAATGTACTGAGGCACCTGGTTGGCTTAGTCCTTAAGCGTCTGCCTTTGGCTCAGGTCATGATCCTAGGGTCCTGGGATCAAGCCCCACATCAGTCTCCCTGCTTAGTGGGAAGCCTGCTTCTCCTTCTCCCTCTCCCCCTGCTTGTGTTCCCTCTCACACTGTGTCTCTCTCTGTCAAATAATAAATAAAATCTTTAAAAAATTACAATGTATTAAGTACAATAGATGGGATGGTTGATAATGTTTATCATGTTAATAGATAGCATAACATAGAGAAGTTCGACTTCTCTATGGAGAAGCTTTATGGAGAGGCTTTTTGGAGAAAGCAGGTGAAAATGGAAGAATGGGGTCCCTTAGTTATGGTTACATCCTCATGAAACTGGTACGGATTGAAGAAGAAGCTTAATTATAGGAGAAAGGAGACGACAATTATATTAAGATACGATGTACAAAAACCAGACTGGTAACTGTTTGGATACTTTGAATTTGAGTTGTCTGGAATACTCAACGTGGAGGAATTGGAGAGGTATGTCACTTGCTCAGCTACCTTGCATGGCTCTAGTCTGCTCCACGGCAGAAACTAATTTAGAGAATCTTTAGCACAAGAGTTATAGTTAAAAGACTTTGGAATTAAAATCTCAGGAACAATGGATGTTATGATAAGCTGAATAATGTCCCCTCTCCAAATATATCTACATCCTAATCTCTGGGATCTGTGACTATTAGCTTAAATGCAAAAGGAACTTTGCAGATATGATTAAATTAGGATTTAAGATTAAGATAAAACTAAGATAATCCTGGGTTATCTGTTGGGCCTGACATAAGGGTCCTTATAAAAGAGACACAGGAGGAATCAAAGTCACAGAAGGAGATTGAAGTTTTGCTCTTTGAGGACAGAGGAAGGAGCCACACACTGAGAAACACAGGTGGCCATTAGAAACCGGAAAAAGAAAGGGAACAGATTATTCCTTCAGAAAGTCTGGAAGAAACCATCCTCCTTAACACCTGGACTTTGGCCCAATGAAATGAGCTTTGTACTTAATGACCTCCATAACTATTAAAACAGTAAATTTAGGTTTTAAGTTTATAATCATTTTGTTAGAGCAGCAAAAGCAAACTGGATACATATGGTGAGGGAAGAGGACAGAGTTGAAAACCTAGGGAAGGTTCACCTCTAGGAACAATAGTGGAAAAATGTTCTAGTACAGAAGACACCAGAAAGCAAAACCAAGAAAAGGTGGACTCACAGAAACCAAGACCAAGAATATTTCTGGGAGAATGGAGTTGGTAATTAGGATCATAGTTCATAGGGTCTCTACTGCATAGGGAAGGAAGTTGGAGCAAGGAGATTATAGGTTAGAGAAAAGGCAGAGGCTGGAAATGGAAAACTATGAATAGTGGGAACCCAGATGGATAGGGTTGTGATCTGAATAGAATATTGGAATTTAAGATTGTGGAGGTGGGTGCTGATTCAGCATAGAAATGGAGAGAGGACTGGAGATGAGCTGATCTGCAGGTGCGCTGGCCTCCTTCAGAATAGTGGTGGGTTTACACTGTTGGTGGGAATGCAAGCTGGTGCAACCACTCTGGAAAACAGCATGGAGGTTCCTCAAATTGTTGAAAATAGAACTGCCCTATGACCCAGCAATTGCACTACTGGGTATTTACCCTAAAGATACAAATGTAGTGATCCGAAGGGGCACGTGCACCCGAATGTTTATAGCAGCAATGTCCACAATAGCCAAACTATGGAAAGAACCTAGATGTCCATCAACAGATGAATGGATCAAGAAGATGTGGTATATATACACAATGGAATACTATGCAGCCATCAAAAGAAATGAAATCTTGCCATTTGCGACAACATGGATGGAACTAGAGCGTATCATGCTCAGCAAAATAAGTCAAGCGGAGAAAGACAACTATCATATGATCTCCCTGATATGAGGAAGTGGTGATGCAACATGGGGGCTTAAGTGGTTAGGAGAAGAATAAATGAAACAAGATGGGATTGGGAGGGAGACAAACCATAAGTGACTCTTAATCTCACAAAACAAACTGAGGGTTGCTGGGGGGAGGGGGGTTGGTAGAAGGGGGGTGGGGTTATGGACATTGGGGAGGGTATGTGCTTTGTGAGTGCTGTGAAGTGTGTAAACCTGGCGATTCACAGACCTGTACCCCTGGGGATAAAAATATATGTTTATAAAAATAAAAAATTAAAAAAAAAAAAAGAATAGTGGGTTTTAGAGCTGAAAGAAAGATTTGTCCTTAAGTGCTCAGTTTACTGAATGTGTGTTGATAATGAGTCATTTTACGGAGTGCAGCCACTGCAAGGAATTTTTTTCCATTTTTAAGCAATGTACTTATATTTTCTTTTAAGATGGAATTTTATCTTTTCATCTTGCTTCCAAAGGAATGGCTGGGCTAAGATACTTAATTTCCCTTGAAAATTAAAGTCCCTAACACTACCCTGTATTTCCTTCCTTCTGTTCCTCCAAGCTAGAGTCCAAAAGCTGAGTATTCCATGTTCTGGTCAATATTCTGTAGCCAGAGGATTGGGAGGAGGGGAGATGGTCGTGCACAGGGAAGAAATCAGATGAAGTGGCTTCTCATCTTTATTAGAACTTAGGGTTCGGGGTGTCTGGGTGGCTCAGTGGGTTAAGCCTCTGCCTTCAGCTCAGGTCATGATCTCAGGGTCCTGGGTTCGAGCATCGCATCGGGCTCTCTGCTCAGCAGGGAGCCTGCTTCCCTCCCTCTCTACCTGCCTCTCTACCTATTTGTGATCTCTCTCTGTCAAATAAATTTAAAAAAATCTTAAAAAAAAAAACAAAAAACAACTCAGGGCTCTACTCTCTCCTCTACCCTCTGCCCCCAGCTCTATTCTGGAGTCTCTCTACCTAGTGGGATATACTATAGGATAGGATCCATTCACTGTATAACCCGGAGCCTTTTCTTCTCTTCGAGGTCCCTCAGAGGTAGTTCATTTTTCCCGACTTCACCCACTTTTCCCCTGGTGGAGCATTTTCCACCAGTGTTCAGTCAAAAGAAAAAAATTGCCTTTTCTTCATGCCATTTATATGGTATCAGGGAGTATTTACAAGTTCTTTCTGAGGATGAGGGCCTGGTTGGGTGCTGATCTGTTTTTTTGTACATTTTCCCTTTCCCTCCAGAAACGTTTGTTTCTTTCTTTGTACTAGTTTATTGAATTGCATTATGTTATCCTCTTGTTCTTGTTTTGCAGCTGTGGATGAACATTTTTGATTGGCTTTTGGTTTTATTTTCTCATTTCGTTAAAGTCTATGGGAGGGAAATTACATGATGCCGTTGTGATCTAGCATCTTAACCTAGAGGCTGCTAAACAATAGTTCACTGGTTGCTATATTCTTTAGAAGAGGAAGTCAACCTACCAAAATTATAGTTCAGATGCAGGATTAATTATTTTTATTTTTATTAAGGATTTTATTTATTTATTTGTGAGAGAGAGAGAGCACAAGAGAGAGAGCACAAGCAGGGGAGAGAGGCAGAGGGAGAACAGACTCCCTGCTGAGCAGGGAGCCCTATGTGGGGCTTGATCCCAGGACCTGGGGATCTTCACCTGAGCCAAAGGCAGCTGCTCAGCCTACTAAGCCACCCAGGTGCCCCAGGATTAATTATTTTTATGAAGTTGAATTTATTATAGATATAGCTGGAACTAACTTGTGTTTTTAATTTCCTTAAAGTGCCTTGATTGTGCAGTGATAGAAGCAGTAAAAATCAAATATAAATAAGTACTTGCATCTGACAAGTAATTTATAAATATTTTACATGTACTGTGACCATATTTATTTATGTACAGATAATACATAGTCAGACTATCTCTACAAATAAGAATGCTGACCATGCTGGGTTGTAATTCATAGGTATTACATGTCTCTTCTCTCTTGGTTTATATTCCCCTGCATCCTTTCCCGTAATTATTTCCTTAACTCATGGCTGTCAGTTCTACTTTAAGACAAAAGCCAAGGAAATGCAATTTTTGAGTTTATGCCAGTAAGTTTTTCTGCCTGGGAGAAAATAATATTTCTAACTGTATATTATAGTTTTTATCATTTTGAGGTTCTACGTTAGAAATAATTGTCTGTTCTTGCTAAACTTTACATAAGCATATGTGAAGTGAGAAACTAAACAGAGGCCACAATCCCAATATTGCATTAAAAAAAAAAAGATGCTCAAAGGAGTTAATTCAGATGCCAGCACTATATACAAGTCTTATTTAATTCAACTCAAGATTGCCATTTAATCCCCTTTTAGTTGATATGCCCTTGAAATGTACGGATAGTTTGACATCAACATTCTGATGAAGACAAAAAGGACATACCTGATAGGGTCAGAATGAGACAAAATCATGTTGTGTTTACATGCACACACAACACACACATACACACACACACACAGGAAACTGAAATAAAAGTGGTCAGGTGACTGTGATTCTGGCAATGACTGTGGCTCTGTGCCATCCTGCCCCGCTTGCTCTTGCTGGCACAAAACTCCTTCTGGGTATGCTAACATCTCATCAGTTATATAAAGGAATACTTAATACAAACGTCTTTCTTTTATTTTTGTTGTTATCAGAAGCCAAAAAACTGCAGGAAGGCCTGATTTATCTCACTAAAATTATTTTAAATCCCACCAACAAACCAAAATGACAGTATGTGTGAACCATGAAAAAGATAATTTTATTCCATCCCTTGATTGCTGGGATCTGTAATTATTAATAAAAAAAAATCAAGGAAACTCAGTAACTTCTAGGCATTACACTGCAGACTAGGTGAAATTCCTAATGAAATATCAATGAAGACTCAATAGGTAATTCCAGACGCATGCTATCTCGAGATGAATTTTTTACTATCTACTCAAGAGGGCTAGACGCCCTCTGAATTCAGTTGGCCTTTAGAATCCCAAGGTGGGTTCCTTCTTCCTTCATTTTTTCTGAGACAGCCCATAGCATGCCTGAACATACCACTAATACTCTCTAAGTAATGCTATGCATACAAAGAGGCAATTTATAAAGAGTTGTACTTTTTTGACATAGAGAATTGCTAAACGTGGTCAAAGTTCATTAGTCCCAGTGCTCAAGGCCTACCAGATCCGTATGAGTGGCATTAGTAATGTGGGAGGCCTATTTCTAGTGACTCTTCTGTATCTTGCGTGTGGTTGCAATGGACTTTGACAGGATAACCTATGTCAGCCATAGCCGGTACCAATGTCATCTCTCTGAAATAGGTCTGTGTGTTCAAGTTACTTATGTAATGTTTTGCAAAACAGAGCCCTAACAAATATGTTAATGTGGGCACTAGAAAATGGATCTGAGTTTTCAATAACCTCTGCCTTGCAAACCACAGAGAAGTAAATGTTCAGTGTCTGCCAACCCTCTCCTCTCTAGCCCCAACATCATAAATCGGCAAATGTCTTATTGTACTGAGGCTAACATATTCTCCAAATTTCTCCAGGTTAAATATAAATATCAGAAGGGTAAATTCATGTAATTTAAGTAGGCAAAACAATTAAGTGTTGCTTCTTGACCGACTTTGTCCATTAGGGCGAGAATTAGAAGGGCTAAATTGCAAAGAAAGAAAGGGAACAACTGGGGCACCTGGGTGGCTCAGTGGTTAAGCCGCTGCCTTCGGCTCAGGTCATGATCTCAGGGTCCTGGGATCGAGTCCCACATCGGGCTCTCTGCTTGGCTCTCTGCCTACTTGTGATCTCTCTCCATCAAATAAATAAATAAAATCTTAAAAAAAAAAGACTTATTAAAAAAAAAAAGAAAGGGAACAACTAATTTGGTGCTATTTATTAACTGAGCACCTACTTATATAATCGGGTATTTTATTAAAAAGTCAGTGAAATTACTTCGTGCATCATCTTACTCCTAAAAAGGATGTGGACATTGACCATTAGACTAGGAAATTATTTTGCATTTCGCTTAGTGAGTAAAATTTCTTACCACTTCAGTGAACATTTATTTGTCTAACCGAATAGCCATATTATTTTTGCAAGAAGCTTCTACTGACTATCCCCTTAACAGGACTTAAACGTCATTACATGGTACCTGAAAACCTCTCTAGTTCACCCAACTTTGAGCATATTGCTAATATTGTTATTAAGCTATAATTTGCATAAATTGTAATATATATTATATATATATATATATAGCTTGATGAAACTTTACATATGTGTATATTAATGTAACTGCAATTCTGAATAAGGTGTAAAACATTTCCAACAACCCAGAAAAATCACCTATTTTGTAATTCCTCTGAACATTGGAGAATAATAAGCAAGAATTTTTTTCCCTAAATCATAGATAATTGTGAAATCAAATGAAGAAAGTTAAAATGTCATTGGTAAACTATAATATCCTATGAAAAGAGGAAGCCTTGAGTAGTAGCATTAGTTAAGAAAGGTTTTCCCTAACCAAGAGATCATTTCTTTACATTTTGTCTTTCTTATTATTTATAAACCTGCAAAGCCTGATGGCTTAGCCCTCAGCAGATCATATCTTTCAAAGCTATTTTTAAAAATTGAAAATGATGTAAAAGCGGTCAGATTATTACCATAGGCATAGTTTATTAATGTTTCATTTATACTTGAGTGTAAGCAGGTCAAAATATTTAATTGCTGCCTCTCCTCTTCTCAAGGCAACTTGCCCGTGCATTTGCACGTGTAGATAAAACATCACTGCTGAAGTATGTAAAATGATTAGCATCCGCTGGTCACAAACTAAGGAGCAGATTTCTGTATTTAATGATACTGACATAATTAAGGCAAAAGCAAAACAAAACAAAACAAAACAAAGCAAGACAAACTAATTGTTGCTATTTTCTTTAGGGGCAACTAACGTATTACAATGGTAATTTTTTAGTTTCTGTTTTTTTTTAACCAGGGCTAATTATCAGCATTAACATTTTTAAAAAGAGGTTCTCCAAAGAGAATCTGAGTAATCAGAACAAGCCAGTGGGTTTGAAACATTTGGAAAAAGTACAATTTTGTTGTTGTTGATGATGAGTATTTGCTTGGCTTATTGGCATTCATTTTCTTCTTACATGTACTCAGTCTTTCATATATATCAATATAAAACTTGCTATGTGTTTTTTTTAAGAAACAAGTTGATTTCCTTTACTGTGATCTGTTATTTTATCTCTCTATAAGAGAAATGGTTCCTTCAGCTCCAACAGAGCTTTGGTGGCTTCAGCGGCTGTTCCTCTGGTAGTTGTAAATATTCCTCCGGGGAGAGTTGCAGCTAACTCCAAAAGGGAAAACACTGTGGGGCATCTGGGTGGCTCACGTGTTAAGCTCCTGCCATTGGCTCAGGTCATGATCCCGGGATCCTGGGATGGGGCCTTGCATGGGGCTCCCTGCTCAGCGGGAAGCCTGCTTCTCCCTCTGTCTCTGCCCCTGTTTGTGCTCTCTCTCTCACCGTGTCTCTCTGTCAAATAAATAAAATATAAAAAAAAAAAAAAAAAGTGAAACCGTTGTGTCTACAGCTCTTCTTGGGAAGCAGGTTGCCCACAATTATATTTATCGACTTCAACTTTCCTTCTTCCTCTCTTCCTCCTTCTTCTTTCTCTCCCCCTCCCCCCCTTCTCCTTCGTCCTCCTCTTCTTTCTTCTTCTTCTTCTCCTTCTTTTTCCTCCTCCCCCCATTCCTTGTTCTTCCTCTCCTCCTCCTCCTCCTTCTTCTTATTCCTCCTCCTCTTCTCAAAGTTCCTGATCCTTCACAAACTCTTCCAAAAATTTGAGGAAACTCACTTGATGAGGCCAGCACTATCCCTATATTAAAACCACACAAGAACAATACAAAAATTAAAAAAATATATATATATAGGCCAATGTCCCTGATGAACAGAGATGGGTAAATCCCCCCAAATAGTAGAAAACTGAATTCAATAATACATGAAAAGAATTATACACTGTGATCAAGTAGGATTCATTCCAGGGACACAAAGATGGTTTGACATTTGTAAATCATTCCGTGTGATACATCACATTAACAAGAGGAAGAATAAAAATCATATGATCATCTCAAGAGATGTAGAAAAAGCAAAATTCAACACCCATGTATGATCAAAATTCTCACCAAGAAAAGGTAGAGTAAACATACCTCAACATGATACAGGGCATATACAGCAAACCTACAGAAAACATCACACTCAATGGTGAAAAGCTGAAAACTTTTCCTTTAAGGTCAGGAGGAAAATGAGGTGGTACAGTCTCCCTACGTTTATCCTACATAGTACTGGAAGTCCTAGCCTTGGCAAATACGCAAGAAGAAGAAATAGGGTTTTCTATATTATCATGTCATTTGCAAATAGTGACAGTTGTACTTCTTTCTTTCCCATCTAGATGCTTTTACTTCTTTTTCAAGGACCCCTTGAGCACTGTTGGTGAGAATGGAAATTGGTGCAGTCACAGTGGAAACCAGAATGGAGGTTCCTCAAAAATAAATTAAAATAGAATAGAACTAGGGCGCCTGGGTGGCTCAGTGGGTTAAGTCTCTGCCTTCGGCTCAGGTCCTGATCTCAGGGTTCTGAGATCGAGTCCCACGTCAGGCTCTCTGCTCAGCAGGGAGCCTGCTTCCCCTCTCTTTCTGCCTGTCTCTCTGCCCACTTGTGATCTCTCTCTCTCTCTCTCTCTGTCAAATAAATAAATTAAATCTTAAAAAAAAAAAAAAAGAGTAGAACTACCCTATGGTCCAGCAATCCTACTCCTGAGTCTTTATCTGATGAAAATGAAAACACTATTTTAAAA
Source organism: Neogale vison (assembly GCF_020171115.1). Lineage (NCBI taxonomy): Eukaryota > Metazoa > Chordata > Mammalia > Carnivora > Mustelidae > Neogale > Neogale vison. The sequence goes on from NC_058096.1 coordinate 27,779,311, forward strand.
AGTATATGCACCTTTATGTTTACTACAGCATTTCTTACAAAAGCCGAGACGTGGAAACCACCTGACATGAACAGATAAAGGAGATGTGGCATAGAAACACAATGGAACACTAAGTCACAAAAAGGAAGAAAACCTTGCTATTTTGACAGCATAGATAAAACTTGAGGGTGTTATGCTAAGTGAAATAAGCCAGACTGAGAAAGACAAATACTGTATGATTTCATATATGTGTGGAATCCAAAAAACAAAACAGGGCAAATAAGTACAGGGAACAGAACGCTAGATAACCAGTGACAAAGGTGGTTGAGGGGAGGCCAAAAAAGAGATAAAGTGTCAGTTGTATGGTAAGGGATGGTAACTAGACTTACTGTGACCGTCACTTTGTAGAGTATACAAATATTGAATTAATATATTTTACACCTGAAACTGATATAATGTTCTATACCAATTTTACCTAAATTAAAAGAAAGTTCCTGAATTAAACGAACATAGGCTCTGAATGTCTTAAGTCATGTAATATAACTTATGTATTTAGAAAAAGATCATTGTTGTAGTAATCACAGTAAGCATGAGTGTTTTGAAATGGAAGTTTTGATTGCTCTGGGGTTATCTTTGATAATTCAAGAAAAAGACTATTATTTCTCTCCCCAAAATGTAGATAGGAATTTAGTGGGTATGAGCACGGGGGGATTAGCAGCATTTGTTTCAGTGGGGTAGGTAGGGTGTTTGAAACTTCCTCCCCTGAGTTGTTTTAATACCCTTCAGGCCTGACCTGAACACACAGTCCTTGGCTCTCTGCAAGAATGTAGACGAACTTTCCCCACGTCTTGGCCAGTTACTAGCGAGAGAAATGTCCACAGAGCAGAAGGGCGTCCTAGTTATTTAAACATAGCCAAATAAAATTGACAAGATATTGACACCTGGGGTTCAATGAATTATTCTCCCTATTTTTCATTATGTTTGAAAGTTTCCATAATAAATATGTGAGGCAACCAATGATTATGATATTATGGTATGGAACCTCTGGGTTCTAGGCACAAGTTGAATGTTCATCAATGAAAAATCTCAGGAGAGATCAATTCTTTAGGTGTATTGTGCTCTTACATGGAACACATAAAGATAGCAGGTAAAATGCCTTTCTTGGGATCACAGAGTTAAGGCTGAGGGAACTCTCCTTTTCTTTCTTTCTTTCTTTTTATTTTTAAAGATATTACTTATTTATTTGAGAGAGTGAGAGAGAGCACAGGCGGGGGAGGGGTGGAGGGAGAAGCAGACTCCCCACTGAGCAGGGAACCAGATATGGGGCTTGATCCCGGGGGACTCCAGGATCACGACCGGAGCCAAAGGTAGACGCTTAACTGACTGAGCCACCCAGGTGCCCCCAAACTTTTTTTAAGATAACGGTCTCTCTTTTTCAATGTTAGTCGGTATGTGAAAGTCTTCAACACTCCAGGTCAAAGAATGGGCCCTGATCATACTGCAGCCCAGGAAGGAAACCAGTCCCATAAATAGTTAATCATAAAACAGTGTCATACACAGGAGGGAAGGCCATAGCATTTTCTTTTATGTGCTGGGAACAACATGAGCAGTAGCATGGTAAATCAAAATAGCATATACTGCTGAAGGAAAAATAAATGGTTGAGCGTTGCTAGAGTCACGAATTCAAGGTAGGAGTAAATGAGAGAAAGCCATGGGCAGGCAGTGAGCCTCATCCTGCAGGTGGTGGAGAGCCGCTGGGAGGTTTTGAGGTGAGACAAGCTGGGTGGAAGGGAGCTTGGCGCAGACAACATTGGAATCAGGGAAGACAGAAGGCATCCGTGCTTATCCATTGGATGAGAGACCAGGGAAACCTGACCTGAATCCAGAGTTTGGGGGCGGGGGATAGAAAGAAAGAGGGAATTTCAGCTCGGGCTAATACTGTAGCTATAGGACAGTCTGAATGCTTTCCTTTCCCAAATTTTCTTCTCTCATCCTTCCTTCTCTATTCTTCTCCACCGCCCTTCTTCTCTTATCCTTCTTTTACCTTCTCCTTTCTGTCTTTCCATTGTTGAGGCTTGTGCAAAGATTTCCTTCTTAAAAATTTGTTTTGTACAGTTAATCGATGCTCCTGGAACAGAACTCAAAATACAAAATGTATGAAACTTACTTAAAAAAAAAAAGTTTCTTTCTGCATCCCTGACTCCTCAGCTTCTTTCCAACTTTTCTTTCATGGAAAGAGCCAGCCATGGTTCCTTCCAAGGCTCTTGTATAATTGCTTCAGCGATAATGTCATGCACTCAGGACCCCCCACACACATTCTTGCAAAGACTTTTAAAAATAACTTGTGTGAAGAGTCTCTGTACACACTTGACAAGTTAATTAGCATGCTCACTGCACTGTATTAAAATCTTATTAATTAACTTGATGGGTCATTTGATTACAGACCTCTAAAAGTAAATGTTGGCCTTCTTTTGCAGACAGCAATGGGCTCACCAAGGGTACTCGCGGGAATCATCTTCTTTAGAAGATGAAAAGGGTTAAATTAAACTATTGGCACCTTTTGCTTTCTAGTGGATGTCGCCTTTTAGTCTAGTGCCTATCTGGGGTCTTGCTTAACCTTCCCCAAATTGCAGCAAACAGTCTTCCAGCCCTATTAACAAATAGCATGGAGGACAAGGGGTGTTAGAGAGGAGAAGGCAGTTGGGGGAAATTGGAAGAGGAGGTGAACCATGAGAGACTATGGACTCTGAAAAACAATCTGAGGGGTTTGAAGTGGCGGGGGGGGGGGTGGGAGGTTGGGGGAACCAGGTGGTGGGTATTAGAGAGGGCACGGATTGCATGGAGCACTGGGTGTGGTGAAAAAAATAATGAATACTGTTTTTCTGAAAATAAATAAATTGAAAAAAAAAAGAAATTTGTTTATGGAACAATATATAACCCCATGAAAAGGCCTCTATCTTAACTGTCAGCTTAGCGAGATCATAATTAATCCGCATTAATTTTTCCTTTTTAAATCAAACAAAACCACCTTTAGCCTTTCTTCCATGGTCGTTGCCGCATTTCCATGTGAAAACAGCTTCTATTTTCACCACAGGTACACTGCAGTGAATCCCTGATGGCCATAGTTCCTGGAGGAACAGAATATATGATGCTTTCATAAATAAATATTAATATACTTGTCTTCTTCCAGCCCAAGCCAGATTTTCCTTATTTCCCCAGGTGGCCAGAAGAATACAAGCCCTGATAGAAAGGGTTGGAGTCCTCACACGCATATCTGATCAGCAGAAACACTCTCCCTCCAATAACGTTCTTGTACTTCCGTGGGTGAAAGATGGTACATGTGGTTATCTGAGAGGCATAATAAAATAACTTCATACACAATTAAAACTATTATACCCGAATCTGTGGCAGCATTTTCCTTATGAGGAAGTCGTTGTGGTATCTCCTCCGATAGGACGGGAGCCCCCCCAAACGTGGGGTGTTGATAGGTGGAAGCCATTAGTGGGAGAGGTGAAAGAATTCACTGGAAGCCCAACAAAAGGGAGAAGTTTACTGAAGAAACCACAAGGGGGTGGCTGGCAGATGAACACAGGAGAGTCTGCCACCAGGCAGCGGCTGGAGCTGTTTTAAAGAGGGAAGGTGAGGAGGTATGGCGTCATATGGAATAGTCCCTTTTTCTGGAAACTGTGCCTGGTTGTAAGTAAGTACAAAAATACCACTGGTCAGGTAGGGTCTATGGATATTTTGAGGTGGGGTCGTCTAATGGCCCTGTCTGTATTCATCCCGGGGTCGGGGGTGTCCCTGTGGGTCCTTTTTATGTTCCATTCCTGAATCCTGTTTGCCTAAAAGTGGTCTCTCCAATCTTCTTTAACAAACACTTGCTCAAGGATTAAGTCCTGTAAATACATAAACAAACATTTAGACTAGAAATAATTATCATGAGCATGCCGTGTTCAAATTCTAGCATTTTCTTAATATAATTTGCAGTCCTAAATGCTTTGAAGCACATTGAGAGAATTAAAGAGAATATAAATTCCTAGAAACATTAAGCACAAAATTGTCAAATTATACTTTCTCTCCAATAAGAAGCTAGCTAGCATACTCTAGAATGTCATAATTTTCTTATATTAAAAGCAAAAGCATTCCAATTAACTGAGTATCCAACTAAGGTTAATATATTTTGCAAAATCAATTTGTTTTTATATGTTGTGACTGAAGTTATATTATTACACAATGTATATTTTGCTGAATTTTTAATAATACCTTCTGTACTAGTTCTCTAGAATATGTTTATCTGTTTTATTCACTGCTATATTTCTAGTTTAGAACATAGTAAGTGTTCAATAAATATATTTAAACCAACAAATACAACATTATCTACGACCCATATTTCTATCAGAGTATTTTCTTCATCACACATTGTACATCTTTTTCTCAACCTTGATTTTTTTTCTTTGTTGTTGGAGAATGAAAGCTATGCATCTTGGGAGAAAAATCATACAAGTGAAAAAATTTCTGCTTGGTTAACTCATTTTGTCCCAGTTGTATGAAGCCTAGGATAGAAAAATATTAACAATTTAATGGTTTCATTATTTTCTGTACCTCATTTCCCTACAAATATGGAAAAGCCAAGAACTGCAGCCACTCCCAGACCCCATATAAGAATGCATTCTAAATAGAAAAAAAGGAGAAAGCATAAGAGAGACAGAGAGAGAGAGAGGAACAGAATATATAGAAGAGAGTGGGAGACAGTCTTGCTTATATTAATAAGATTGCCATTAATGTGCCTTTTAATACCAAGTGCCCTACATTACACTACATAGTTCATCATAAGCTAATGAAAGAGCTCCTTTAATTAGGGAGATAATAAGTGATTCAGAAACAAAAGAGAAGGATTCCAAACCATCACATCTATACACACGGAGGGACAGCTGCCAAGTGAGAGGCTCTGGGGACCCAGTAGAGAGCAAGCAAGTCACATGATGGCAGTAACTAGGAATGAAGAGAGGTGACAGCGTCCTCAATGAAGAAGCACACCCTCTTAAGGAATTAAAATATCATGGGCTTCCACCGTGAGATAAAATATTAAGCCAGTTCATCCTCGATTAATTGCCAGAGGAAAATGAGATTATCTCAAATTTTGGAATAAGTCACTAAAATATTCTTACATTTGTTGTCTACACTATTGGTTCAGTCTTCAAATCTGTAATAGTTTTTGATATTCCTTAGAGAATCAATGCTCTGTCATTTGAAATAGCAGAAAAAGAACACTCCTGCTTCCCAGAAAATTATGCTGACCGTTTGATTTACCAGCACTCTGATTACTAGTAAGAATTGTGCTCGCTTAGATTACATGGATAGAAAATGAGATCTAAATATTACACAGGATGATAAATCAATGACATGAAGTAACTCCAGGATACCTTTCTTTTTCATTCTGTCATTATTCTTGCTTTATTTTCCTGGAAACCTAGACTAATTATTGGGTTATAAAAGATAATACACTATAAAAGTAAGATTAACAGGTAAACAGATTTCTACTTTTAAAAGGGAGGCCTTGATTTTCATCAGTATCTTAGTTTTATATTCCTTCTGCCAAACAAAGGTCTCTATAGGAGTTAGGAAGGAACTTCACAAATATGTTGAATGAAGACCATGAAGCCAGTGCTGCTCTAAGTTTGCTTCAAAACACGTGCCTGTCCCTGACCTACTCCTGAATCACGTAACACAAGTACAGGCATTGACAATAAACATATAGAAATTTTTGCAGCAATCCAACAGAGTACATATTTTGTCTATTGAATTAATAGTAAAAAATTGAGATTTTTGATGTATCTCTTTTTTATTTCATTTTTTCCAATGATTTTATTTTATTTTATTTTATTATTTGCAAAAGTACTTCTGGTTGATGGATGATAAATTAGAAGTAAATCTTTTGTTAGGAAAAATTTCATATTTCCTGGACTGAACTACTTTGAAAATAGTCTTTCCAAACTTCTTTGGAATACTCCTACATGATCTAGGACCTTGAGTATCATAAATGTCTGTTTCTTCAGAAAGTAGAATGGGGGTTACCAGGGCCTGGGGGTGAGGGAAATGGGGTGATGTTGGTCAAACTGTGCAAACTTTCAATTATGGGATGAAGAAGTTTTGAGGATCTACTATAAAACATAGTGACTATAGTAACTACGGTATTCTGTACTTAAAAGTTGCTGAGAGTAGAAGTTACATTTCTCACCACAAAGAAGAAATGGTAAATGTGGTAATGGATTGGTAATTACCTCTAGGTTGGTAATCATTTCATAATACAGAAGTGTGTCAAATGAGCATGTTGTATACCTTAAACCTATATAACTTTATATGAGATTATATCTTAATAAAGCTGGAAAGAAAATAAAACCAGAATCTCTGAAAAAAAAATCTGCTATTTATGTTTTCTCCGCTATTTTAAAGAATAAATGTATCTTATGTTGGAATGCCTTCATATATTTTGGAAGAATTTTTAAAAATTCAGTTTCGCAAAGTTCAGAATTAAAACCAAGCCTGCAGAGAACATTTTACTTCTGTAACATCGAACATTTACAAGCAGTTGTTGATGCAGATGGTAATAAAAACAGAGGACTTTTGTGCTTACTCTTTGTAAACTAGTTAGTTATACCTTAGGTCACTGACAAACATCAGTTGAGTACATTAGGAACAACTCAGTATGCTATGTCATGAGAGTGAATATCATGTCAAAAGAAATGAACACAACCACAAGTAATTGGGAACTCAGGTTGTTTCATCAAGTTGAAGTTGGACATATGGGTGTTTGACTGAAAGAACGTTTCAGCTGTCCATTGTCATGGGATGGGGGTAGGGAATGGATACATTTTATCATCAAACCCTAGATACCTTCACTGATCCACTCCTAAGCCCCAGGACTTCTCTCCCAGCCATCTTTAGTCCCCAGAGACCAGGCAGGAGAACACCAGGAACAGTTAGCATATGTTCTTGGAAACCTTGCATCCTGCCTGCAGTCTTGGTTAGTTAGCCTTTGTCATTTCTCTTCCAGTCTAATTCCCCCTCTTGCTATTTTTGGATCTTTTTTTACCCCCTGACCCAAACTATCCATGTGCATGCTCACTTTTATAGTGCCTATCTAAGACAAACAAAAAAATCCCTCTTTTCATCCCTAAACTTTCCATTAAACCTCTTTCCCTTTCTTTGACAGAAACCCAACTCTTTCTTGAAAAAGAACATGGCTTTACATTTAAGGGTTACTTCTTTCCACAATCCACATATGTCTACCATCCTCCTCTATCCTCAGTGCTGCTTCCGGAGCATGACTGTGTTAGCCTTTGGTAGAGATCTCCACCACTTTGAGATTATTCCATCAGGTTATATCATTCCCTGGCCTTGATCACTGCTGTCATATACTTTTCTGGGACTCGGAAATCTCTCTTCCTATAAGATGTCTCTTGGAGATACAATGGGCCCATCAGAGCTCACAGTTGCAAAATTGAGCTCATCTTTTCTATCAACCTGCTCTATCTCACCTTGCTTGCACCCACTGTTAAATTTTATGATTATGCCTTCAATGGTTTAGTTCAATTTTTTTATGCTCTACCACACTATGCTTCACTATTAGTGGCTCTGCTCTTTGATTACTTCGTCTCCAGCCATGTACATCCACACCTCTCTTGCATAACTCAATACAGTGGCCACACCCAGATCTTCTCATCACTTGAAACTGTCCCACCTCTAGCACATTAAATCTGAATGCCCTATTCTTACCACAGCTCCCTTTCCACTCAGTGCCCTTACACTGTCCCTGACTCTATAGGGCTGGCAGCCTGTGAGTCCCTCTACCTTCCCCTGTTTGTTCTATTTTGTCTTCTTTACCTTCTCTGTCTTGCTTTGTTGTCTTGGGCCCTCATTTCAAGCCTTCTCTGGCCAGTTTTTTAAAACTCTAGTCACATTGCCTTTCTATCCATCCTCATGGCAAATACTCAGTCTAGGAGCCCTATTTCTGTAGCTCTAACCCAGACAGCTGAGTTATTGAAGATGATCACACAACTGTCCATGTTGATGACAGTATAAATTCCTGGTTCTTAAACTCAACAAGGCTTTCAATATTTTGTATATTTCTCTACTGAATTTTCTCCACTCTGTTCAAATCTTTCATTTGTTGTCTTCACTACTAACCAATAAATTGTATGCTTGTTTGGAGCCAACTTCTTGCCACCAAACCTACAAGCAGAAGTCCCAGAAAAGAAAAGTTATTTCCCTGGTTGAAGATTAATCCTTGCATCCTATCTCTTGCCTTTCTAGGACATGTGTGATGGGCTGAATATTTGAGTCTCCTCAGATTCATAGTTGAAGTCCTGACCCCTGGTGTGATGGAATTAGGAGACGAGGGTCTTTGGAAGGCAATTAAGTTCAGATGATGTCAAGAGAAGAGAACCCCCATGGTGGGATTAGTGTCTTAAAAGAAGAAGATGAGACACCAGAGTTTTTCTCACCTTCATGTGAGGAGATGGGGGAAAGTGGCTTCTGTGAGCTAGCAAGTAGGTCCTCACCCAGAACCAAATATGCTGGCACCTTGATCTTGACTTTCTGGCCTCCAAAATTATGAGAATTAAATGTCTGTTGTTTAAGCCCCCCAATCGATGGTATTTTCTTACAGTAGCCTGAGCTGACTATGATGATACCCTCTTTATGTTTAAGTCTTATTTTTTTTTATTCATCAGTCCATAAACATATTTCATGCTCTCACATACTAAAAATATGTCCCTCACCCTCCCACCTCCTACCACATACTGTCCTTTATTACCACTGCTGCACAACTGAAGCTTTTCAAAGAGTTGTCCACATTCACTGCCTCTAGTTTTCAGCTCCACACATTCTTCACACCTTTTCAATTTGGCTTCTGCTCTTGCAACCTGTAGAAACTTTTCTTGCCAAAGCCAGCTATGAATGATTTTCTTGCTGCTAAATCTCTAAACTTTTCTTCTTGTTTGACCTTTCTACTCCCCTTTCCACTGCTGACCACCCCCTTTCCATCTCTAACATCACACTCTTTCCATTTCATCTCACTGACAATGAAATCTCAGATTTCTTTGTAGAGTCCTGAAATGTTTGTATTTCTCAGGGTTCTGTCTTAAATTGTCTTCTTTTCAATTTGCACACTTGCAATTTTTCAGTCTCTCCCTCATTTCCTGTTGTGGCTTTAATAACCCTCTTTGTGCAGATAACCCCAAAGTTCATCTTTTCAGGGGCAACCTCTCTCATAAAATTTAGGCGTGTGAATCCCTCTTCTTACAAGATGTCTCTTGGTGATACAAAGGGCTCATGAGAGCCCATGGTTGCGAAACTGAGCTCATCATTTCTATCAGCCTGCTCTATGTCACCTTTTACCGCCTACTCAAAACTAGAAATCTGAGTATTATCCTTGACTGTTCCCTTCCCTTTACTTTAGAATTCCCAGATATGGATCGATTCATTGCTTTTTTCTTTATTTCCTCTATTACTTAATTCAGTCCATCATCTTATTTTCATTCATTTTATCAGGAGTCTCCCTTTCTCTAGTCAGATCCCCCCTTCAATTTATTCCCCACACCACAGAGCAGGATTTTTCTAAAATGTAAATCATATACATACGCTATACTGTGTTTAAAAGTGTTCAGTGACTCTTCATTATATGGAAAGTCCAAATTCCTTAACATACCTATGATCCTACTCCTTCTGAGTTCTCATTACTATGCTTCTGTTTGCCTTTTAATGCTTTAACCATTTAGATTTTTAACTCTCCTCTCTCTCCCTCCTCACACGCCACTCCCCACACCCTTCTCTTTCTTGCTCTCCCAACCCCAGGTCTTTGCAGAGCCTCTTTCTTCTGTCTTGAATTCTCCACTAACCACCACCCCCATGTCCCACCCCATTTCATAACCTGCTTCCTCTGGTTAAATTGTACATACAATTCAAGTCTCACTTAGACATAACTTCCTTCAGGAAGCATCCACCCCCCCGCTTCCAGAACTAGTGTGGGGATTCTCCTTTTTGCTTTCACTGTAATTCGTTTTACTTTTCATAATACTTGTCACATTCTATTGTAGTTTTTAAAATTGTACTTTTCTATTTTTGACTTTTTATTCCCCATTAGCCTGTCAGCTCCATTAGGGCAAGAATTGTTTGTTTTGACTCTAATGCTCTGGTACATTGGAAGCTTTAATAATTATTCAGTGTATGAATGCAGGAAGAAAAGAATAAGAAGATGCAGGCAGAAGAAAGCCAAAGGAGGCAAGGAACTTAGAAGATCAAAACTAAATATATAAATCAAGTTCAGGAACTTAAGAAATTAGAGTAAAAAAAGTTAGAAGAGGTATCTCTTCAGGCCCTTAGGTTTAACAAGATCAAAAACAAAAGGCAGATTCCTTGGTATCTTTATGTGTCTTGTCTGATGTTGGTTCCACTTGGTTTAGCCCCTATATGATCTGTCTACCTGCTTCTCCCAAGAGTCTTTTCTCAGTGTCCAGGTGCATAGTTCTTTGAAACTGTATCTTTGTCATTGTCACTAAGCATTCCTTATGAAATACTGGTTTGCTTTGGTTGGTTACTTAGGTATGGTCCCTATCCTCTAGAAGTCCACACTCAGTCAAATGCGAAGCTCAAATATCTCATTGAGAAAATATAAAATGAAGACTAACTAACATTTATTTAATAAATGTATATGAGGCAGATGGATTGTGTCAAGTACCAAGAGTGAAGGAATGAAAGGTGGTGTATGATTTAACCCAGCACACCTCAAAGTGATACATGACTATCTCAAAAGTGTCACATGACTATATGAAATCACTAAATATCTCATGAATTTTTCCCATATGCTATTTCTTTCCCCCACCACTTATAATACTCCACACAAGATAAAGCAAGTCAAAATCTCTGATATAAACCAACTCGTGGGAACTCTGTCACCCAGTTCAAAATTTATATAGGGATTTTTAAAAACCATTTAGAACAAATTTATATGCTCCTACACCACTAAGTTCTAAGTTGTGGTTTTGTAATTGGCAGAACTAATAAGGATATTTCCAAAACATCAAAATTAAGAATTTCTGTGAGTCAAAGGACTTATACAACAAGGGTGAAAAGACAATCTATGGGATGAGAGAAAATATTTGCAAACCATATATCCAATACAGGATTATCCAAAACATATAATTGCTATAATTCAAACCATCGTTGCGATCTTATCTCTAAATAGGATAGGACTTGAATAGGCATTTCTCTAAATAAGATATACAAATGGCCAATGAGTATTTGAAAGGATACACAACATTATTAATCATTAGGGAAATGCAAGTTAAAACCACAAAAACTAAAACTTCTATGTACCTATAAAAAGTGATAGAATATATTGTTATGCTATTCTATGAGAATAATCAGAAAATAAATGTAGAATATTACTTGAGATGCATCGTGTGTAATCTTTCCCAGAATTATAACCATATTTACTTCCATTTTTTCTTCTAGAAGTTATGGAATTTTATTACAATCAAACTTTAGCAATGAATGGATGAGTGCACTCAGAACAAGTAATGGGAACCAATTACTCAGGCATTCAAGTAAAGTGAAATTTAAGATTCACTTAGTTGTCAGAAAATACCAGTTATTAGTCTGCTGTAACTACTTAGGAGCCTGTCACCTTACTCCTTGTGCAATAGAATCCCCTGTAGTCAGCAAGTTCCAAGATGGCCACAGTGTTCTTGCTCATGTCCATGCATGACCTCCTTCCCTTATGTGTGGGCTTCTAATGAAGAGAACACAGCAGACATAATGGGATGTTGCTTGTTACATTTGGTTACAAGAAGACTGTGATTTCCATTTTGGGTGCTTTCTTTTTCTGTTTTTCTGTCTACATTTCTCTGTCCATCTCTTTGACTCTTTCTTCCCTTTCTCAGGGGAAATAAGCTGTAGTGTTGTGAGTAGCCCTACGGTAAAGACCACACAAAGAGGAAGAGGTATCTGAAAATAAGAACCAATGAAGATCTGAGGCTGCCAAAAGCCACATGAATGAGTTCAAAAATAGATCTTTCCAGAGCTGAGATGACTGCAGCTTTAGCCAATACCTTGACTGCAATGTTGTGGGACATCTAGTCTCAGAGACACCCCACTAAGCTGTGCCTGGATTCCTGATTCACATAAGCTGTAATAAATGTCTCTTGTTTAAAGCTGGTAAGTTTTGCTATAATTTGTTATGCAGTGATAGATAACACATAAACAAATGTACCAAATATAATAAATCTTTTGAAGGTAATATTTTCATATACTTTTACGTAAAACTACATACTAGCATTTTCTTTGCCATGGTTTCTATTCTCTCTTGTCCCAATCCTATGCTATTAGGTTGATCTGATTTCTAACATTTGGATCACACATGTCCAGCCTGATTTGATCGACACATTATTCTAGCATTATCTGCTATCTTTTCAATGTTTTTCTTTTTCTTCTTTTTTTCTTCTCAATCTGATTAGAACATAGTTTTTTATTTATTTTTTCAATCTTCCTCCAAATTTTTAGGAATATCAGGAGAAAAATGTACGTATTTATGAGTGTGCTTGAGTACATGGTGTAGTTAATAGTAACAGTTCCATTTGGTGGCTGGGTTTTCAAACGAATCAATCAGAGCAAGATTGAACCTTTGTTTCCTATTCAGAATCTGACTACTTCTCATCATCCAGAATCACCATCATTGTTCACTAGGATTAGGCCAATAGCCTTCAAATTGGTCTTCGTCTTTCTACCCTTACTTTGCTTCAGTCTATCAACACAGAAGCCAGAAAGATCCTGCAAAACCATAGGTCAGCTCATGTCTCTCTTCTGTTCAAAGTGTTTAAATTGCTTCATAATTCACTCAGAATAGAAGACATTTGAATATCCCAAAGTGTGCCCTAGCCTCAATTTCTTAATCCGGTAATCCATGAACTCCTTGTCTATATCACTAGTTCCCCGCCTCAGTCCAGCCACACCATTCTCTTTGTTCCCATCTTCTAGGAACACTCATACCTTGGAGCTTTTGCTCTAGTTCTTTCCTTCTTTAAATATTCTTTGCCCAGATATCTTCTTGGCTGACATATTATATCCTTGAAGTCTTTGCTCACAATTTCACCTTCTCAAAGAGACCTACTTTGACCTCTACCAAATATTGGAACTTGTCAACCCTTGCCCCAGCTTTTAGAATTCACCATTGTTTATCATCTTCTAATCTACTCAATAATTGACTTGTTGTGGGCACCTGGGTGGCTCAGTGGGTTAAGCCGCTGCCTTCAGCTCAGGTCATGATCTCGGGATCCTGGGATCGAGTCCCACATCGGGCTCTCTGCTCAGCAGGGAGCCTGCTTCCTCCTCTCTCTCTCTCTGCCTGCTTCTCTGCCTACTTGTGATCTCTCTCTGTCAAATAAATAAATAAAACCTTAAAAAAAAATAATTGACTTGTTGTTTATTATATCTATGGTTTATCGCTCTCCACTAGACAATAAACTCCATGAGAAAAGAGGTCTCTGCTTTGTTTCCTTTTGAAATTCAATCACCTAGACCATTACCAGGCACATAGTAGGCACTCCATATTTATTGAATTGAATTACGAACTCACTGGAATGGATTTGCCCTTCTAGCTCTTGAAATATGAGAAGTGGTAACAAAGTATGAATGATAAATTAAGTAGAAATGCTAAAAATTTATAGTTATTGAATAAATGAAACCACTCTATCTGGCAGGAGAATCCTTATGTTACCTCAGAACAAGTAACCTGATGGTGCATAATAACAAATAGGGACATGATTTATTCATTACCATTTACAGCATCTTGACTGAGAAAATTAAATTGTTTTGTGGATGCTTGATACACTCTGAGACCTTTTCAATTTCTTTACTGTTCTTTCCTTGTTAATTTTTCTTGTTTTCTTTAAAGGATTGTAGACAAGTAAGCAATATTCTGCTTCTTTGGCAAATAATTGATCATCTGGACACTTGAACTCCTTCATGGAGTGTTTCTCTACAGGTTTACTTAGCATCCTGAGTGGGATGGTGGAATTAGAGAATGAATTCTTACTGGAAACCATAAAAAACAAATAAAAGAAGAGTAAGTGCCTCTTATTTTGGCTACAGTGCAAGACAAAACAGATGACCAGGAAAAGGCACTTTCCAACATCACTTTTTAAAGATACATTTCACTGATCTTCTTTGTCTTAGGGGAAAAATGCTTTTCAACTCATCTTTTCTGTTGCTGTTCACAGCAGCAATAATATCAAATCTCAGATTTGAAATAGAAAAGGCATGTTAGGTCTCTCATTTTTAATTAAGAACATAGATTATAAAAATCAAAATTAAATTTCTTTGCCTTTAATAATAGGTAAAACATTATGAAAACATCATAGATCAGATCCTTTGTAAAATATCTTTGTGATGAAAATTTGCATGTAATAAAAATATTTCCCAAACCTAGCTTAGGATTTAATAATTGTGAGCAACAACACCTAATACAACCAAATTCTAGACAAGGAGCTAGCTAATGTCTTGCCTCTTCTTATAAATGAAAGTTTTTTGGAACATACCCATGCCCATTCTTTTGTGTATTGTCTGTAGCTGCCTTTAGGTTACAACAGCAGAGTTGAATAACTGAGATAGAAACTGCGTGGCCTGCAAACATAAAATATGTACTCTGAGACCCAGCAGAAAAAAAATCTGCTGACCCCTGTTCTAGATAAGTAACAAATTAGAACAGTTCCTTATATTTCATGACACTGAAGTGAACTTCCATGTTTACTTCTATTATTTAAGAGAGAGAAAGAACATGGAAAAATTTCAGAATTTTGCGGGTGGGACAAGTTAGTATGAATTGACTCACATGAGTTGGGAAAAAAACAAGGAATGATTGGCCCCCATGAACTGCTTAGGCTGACCAAACTCATGTTCCTGTGTTCTCCCCACCCTACCCCATCCCCCACCATCCTCTTGAACATCCTCTTTACAAAGTGCCTGAGACACCTAAGTCTTCCCTGAGGTCTTGAGGTCTAACCATTAACAGAAATGTCTACCTTTCCATCATGATCTCTGATTTTACCTCTTTCCTAAATTGATCTTTCTTTAGATTGTGGTTGGGTAGCCTAGTTCATTGCTTTGGCCTAGATACATTCTATGACGCTCTTAGCTACTTTGCCCTCTGTTTCTGGGTGCCAAGATTCTGGACATTGAACTTGATTCTCAGTCCTTAAACTTCAGGAATAATTTCCAGCTTCTCATTCTTAGATTCCCGTCTCAGTCTACTCTTCCTATTCTGTGACCTGATCAAACAAGAGACAGTGAGTAATGAAGGACTCAGGTAGAATTTTGATATATTTAACAGGATATTGGAGGGCATTACAGGAGCCAGAATGACTTAGTATGAAGGGGAGAGGGGGAGTGGAAAATTCAGCCTGCTAAATTTTGAAATCCCATTACTTTTCTCCATCTGGAGAAGGGCAATCAGTTTTGCATATTCACAGAGAGATAGATGTGTGAAAAAAAAATCTTGGTAAATATGAGGATTGGGATAAACAGAAAAAAATTTGCCAAGAATCACAAAATTCAAGGTGGAAAATTTCTATAAACAAGATAGATTTCAGATTCTTGGGGGTACTTAAGGAGATATTGGAGCTTAGAAATCTAGGGATGATATTGATGGCCTATAAAGATTTCCTTGAATTGTATGACTGAAACAATAGCCCTAGTGTCATTTTTACTGAGAAAAGGCCAGAGGCAAAGCAGAAAAACCACATTTCACAACATTTAAAAGAAACAACTACCATGGAAAAATAGTTTTACAAACAAACTATTTAGTCTTTTCCTTTAAGAAAAGTAATCTTCAGGTTATACTAAGATGGATTTTTTTTTTTTTACTCTATAATAATAAAAGTAATTTTCTTTATTTTTTCAAGTACATTTATGGACTCGTTATTGCTTTCTAGCATCTAATCAATATGAGATTTATTTTGTTTGCTTTGAGGTAGGAACCTCAGTCTTCAAGTATTTAGCTGGGTTTTTTTATCCCTTTATTGAATACCTCATTTTTAGAAAAGCATTTGAAGATTTTATTTATTAATTTTTGCGAGAGAGAGAGAGAGTGTGTGTATCAGCAGGAGGAGGGGCAGAGGGAGAAGCAGACTCCCCACTCAGCAGGGATCCTGATGTGTGATTCTATCCCAGGACCCTGGGATCCTGACCTGAGCCAAAGGCAGATGCTTAACAGTGCCACCCAAGCACCCTGAATACCTCATTCTTATCCCCTGATTTTATAAACTGACTTTAGAGTATGTCTAACTCCTTGTATCATTCATGGGTTCTACACAGATTTGCTGGCCTGTAGGAAACTTCATATATGACCACAAGATTCAGTTTACATTTTGAGATGGTGTATTTTACTATTTGTTATAGAAGGTTTTCATCTTTTTGCTCAAAGGATCCCAATTGTCCTATTTATATTCTTGATTAATTTTATAACACACATAATCTAATTTTATAAAATATACATATGTATTTGAGGTACACATTGCATGTGATGTTTATAAATACTCTGAAAAGAGATCTTGCAGACAAACATCAATCCGGTAATGTTGGCTGTCTCAAGGAGAAGGAAGGGATGATAGGCTATATAGAATGCATGGGTCATGATTACAGAGATGATTGAGGCAACCATTTGACTCAGATTCAGATGCCAGAAAAAGCATTTTAGGAGCCGTCATCTGTATAGAATTCAGAGACATGTATGAATTAGTGATGTGAGGAAGGAAAGGAGATCATTTGAAATAGAAGAAACAAATCATATGCAAGGCGAAACCTTCGGGGGACTGCTAGCTATTCAGGAAGGTTTAAGCACTGGGGAATGTCTGAAGCTTTGGTTGAATGCTTGGGGCAAAGTCACAGTATAAAGGGGCAATCATGCCTAAATTAGTAGTTTGAACTTTTGTGACTGTTCAGTTAAATCACTGAATTTTTCCCCTTTTTTGGGGGGTGGGGAGAGAAGAAGCAGAGGGAGGGAGAAAATCTTAAGCAGACACCAAGCCCAGCACAGAGCCCGACACCCAGCTTGATTTCACAACTGTGACATCATGACCTGAGCTGAAAGCAAGAGTCAGAAGCTTGGCCAAGTGAGCTACCCAGATGCCCTAAATCATTAAAAAAATTAAATTTTTTAAACAAGGCATTATCATAATCAAGTTTTCATCTTTCAAATGTCACTCTGGCACCCAGGTGGAGGTTGGAAGGGAACATCCAGAATGTTATATAGAGCTACTACAGTAATCTACCTGTAGATCATTTAAACCTTGATATTCGTGTGGTCCAGTCTCTTTGTGATGTCTCAGTCAAATAAACACACATTTTAGAACCAAGAATTTTTATTTATTTTTTTTATTTTTAAAAGATTTTATTTATTTATTTGACAGAGATCACAAGCAGGCAGAGAGGCAGGTAGAGAGATGGGGAAGCAGACTCCCTGCCGAGCAGAGAGCCCGATGCAGGGCTTGATCCCAGAAGCCTAAGATCATGACCTGAGCCGAAGACAGAGGCTTTAACCCACTGAGCCATCCAGGTGCCCCTAGAACCAAGAGTTTTTAAATGCAATATAAAACCTTATTTGGATTTCAGGAATAGTGTTATAAAAATCTATCCCCCCTGCCATCCATTTTTCTCCTTCAAACCCTAGAACTCTACCTAAAATTTCATCCATTCTTGATTCAGGTGTGGTCTTCAGGACTTTTTCCCCACTCCTCTCCCTGCTTTCTTGAATGTGTTCTTTCTCCCGTCTTTCCCTTCATCCTACTTCTGGTTATTTTCAATTTTCAATTCTTTTGACCTATTATCACTATGGGTAGAACAAATGATTCTTAAGTATTTCCTGCAAAGGGGAGGAGGATGCAAATACTTGTACACAAATCATGTTTATCTTTGTTAAACAGGAGAACCGTGTTTAGAGACACTGTGTGTTTATTTTTACACAGTGCTCACAGGGATAGAGAGGAAAGGATGTGAAAATAATACCGGAAATAGAATGGAAGCCATTGGTTGCTGAAAAGGAGAGAGTGGAGGTTGTCTAGAAATACTCTCTTTGTTTCTAGCTTGGAAGACAGGATAATTGGGGGGTACTTTTGACTAAGTATGAAGACGCCACAGGAAGAGAAAAATTGGAGGATACATAATAAATCCAGCTTTCCGAAGGTTGATTTTGAAATGTTTTAGGTTACCCAAGAGGAGCTCTCCAGAGCCAGATGGATAAATGAGACGTTGCCTTTAGAAGAAAAATGCGCTTGAGAGTCATCATTGCAAAGGTGATGGTTTAACCAGAGAATAAGACTGAGAGGCCCTAGGGCAAAATGCTAGATAAAGAATAAGACAGAAAACAAAGGGCTTTTAAAACACTGAAAAAGTTAGAACAGAGAAGTAGGAGGAAAAGAAGCAGCTGTAGCAAGTCATATATTACAGAGAAGTTGAAAAGCATATAACTGAGAATGGAAGTAGCCAGAAACAAGCTTAAGAATTGTCCATGACAAAATATGACTGTATTAAGAGCCATTTTAGTGAAGATGGGGACCGGAGGCTGATGGCCCTAGGGGTATTGACTACTTTTTCAGTAATTTTGCTTCTGAGGGTAGTTAGTGAGTTGAAATGGGAATCTAGGAGTAGGCTGACCTTAGGTCCTAGGAAAAAGGGGCTGTGTGGATGAGGAGCCTCTTGTCCTTGAGAGGACAAAGACGGAAGTATCTTAAAGGAGGGAAGTTCATCTTAAAGGAGAACCAGGTTTAAGATACAGTAAGTAAATGGAGGGAAAGCTGAGTAAAGAGCTTGAGTGAAAGGGGGATTTTTTTACAGTAGAAGAAGGCTTCCAGATGGCACTGTGGAAAGAATTTAATATGATTATCTAGCCATATGTGCTAGGAACTGTGAGGCAGTGGAAAAAAAAGACATTGTTTCTGCCTCCAGGAAGCTAGTGGCCCCGTAGAGATAACTCATTTAGTTAGATCTTTAGTGAGACCCTACTATGTGCTAGGAGAGGACACTAAGTATACTAGGTGGTATAATACAAGGTCAAGGCCCTCAGAAATGCTATATCCAGTGCAGGCAGACATGGAAGCAAAGAATTTCTTTAACCACCTCAAGAGTTAACGGTAGCTGCCTTGTCCCATTGAACGGACAATTTCCCCCATTTTTGCCTCTATTAAGCCCGATAAGGGAATGAAAATGAAAGGAGTTGTTATTCTATGGGCCAAAGCCGCTAAGAGGAAGCAGGTGGTGATTCTCCTTTACAGAGAAGGGGATGATGATTGAGATTAGTCCGAAAAGGAGAGGGGGTGTTCACCAGGTAGAATATGTAGGGAAAGGCACGACAGGCATAGGGAACGATGAGAGCAAAGGCGAAGAAGTTGATAGGAAAATGAAGTGAGAATGGCAGATGACTCATAGGGAAGGAAACGGAGGGAAGGTTCTTTTCAGCACTGAAATTCTAAGGCTCTACTTAGGAACAAAACTTCCTCAGATAAGGAAACGTGCTTTCCTTGTTCTTCTCATTTTACTTTGGAATAACTCTTTTCTTATAAAAAACAAAAACCTTTTAGTAAAGGGCTGAAACCATAGTAGAAGTTCAGTCAATGGGTAATCAATTGATTTTTTTCTTATTGGCAGGAGATTGCAGTCTTCACATTCAAAGGTAAACCAACTGTTATGAACTCCAGGTGCAAATAATACAAATTGCATTTGCATTATCATTTTTTTTTCTCTTTCTGCTTCATTTTGGTTGCCTGACTACAAATGCTTTCAAGTTTTTATTCTTTCTGACTTTCCAGCTGATCACTCAGCTTGCAAATGAACCTACATCCAAAGATCCAGGTTCTGAGAGCCGTAGGGCTGGAGATAAGTGTTTTTATAAAGCTAAAGAGTATCTATTGCCCTGAAACCTAACACTATTTTGCTCATATAAATACTAGAGCATCCACAGGAAACTTGAGAGGCAATAAAATATCAGGTAAACTAGATCGTTTGAATTTATCTTTCTTTGAGTTTGGAAAGAATGTTTCCCTTGTCATTTTCTCATATCTACAGTGGTTTTTTTTTCGTTGATCTTTCCCTTCTATGGCTCCAGCATTCCTTGGACCCAACGCGATTCTTCTTTTATTAATGTTTACCCTCCTTCTTTTTGAGAGTCAGCTGCGATTTCGTTCAGATGCTTTGCAGATTAATATCTGTGCCGACCAAAAATACCGCCCACCCCCCGACTCCAGGAGGGCCCCTGGACACCCCCCTCTTAGGGAAAACGCGACTCCTGCTCCTTGATTGCAATGCCATTTGCCATTATCCTTTGTTTACAGTCTTGGAGCCAGTTTTCAATCCATGTGACAACACTCGTGTCCAAGTCAATTAGGACTCATTTTCTGAGTCAGATTTTGCAAGGTACCGCATCGAATGGATTACAGAGGTCCAGGCTTATTACATCTCCACATTCCCTTCATCCAGTCATTTTGTAATTAGATTTTTTAAAAGTGGGGGGTTGGGGTGGCGGGGGGGGGGACGGGGGGGGGGGCGCGGGGCGGAGATCGGGTTTCCCGGGCTGCTGTCCCAGAGCGGCCTCCTGCGCGCAGGGGAAATTCATGCGGTTGAGTACGGACGCAGGACTAAGTTGAACAGCCACAGTAAGCTGGAGATTTTTTCATGCAACCGAAATGCCAGCTGCTGCTCGCATGCCTCACACCGTATTGTCTCATGAAGCGGCTCCTCTTTCCGCAGATCTGGCCAGGAGTCTTGGAGTCGTTTTGATCCTCTTTTATCCTCTGATCAACATTTGATCTAGGGAAAGAAGCCACATTGCTAGAGTCCGCCCCACTCTCTCCCTTTCCTGCCCTCCCTCCTCCGTGGTGAAGGTTCCCAGCAGCTCCGAACTCCTTTCTCACCAGCTGCATCTCTGCTCTTCTTGCCTCATTGGGATGAGGTCGTCGCTGGACTGTTCCAGATTGTTTTAACCTCAGCTGTCAGGTCGCCCCTGGGGCGGTGGACACGGGCCTCATCGCTCAGGCGCATCACGTTCCTAAACGCAGTTCGGGAGCGTGGGCTCTTGTTCCCCATCTTCTCCAGCAAACAGAGCCCTCTGGAATTCACTGCTGTATTTTAAGCCTTAAGACACTTAATCGCAATAAAAACGCAGGGATTCAGCGTGTGGTGGTGGAGGGAGAGGGGTTCGCAGCCAGAGAAATCGCGCAGGTCTTGCCTTTCATTGCAACAAGTCTTCAGCCTTGTGCTATTTTAAAACAAAGAGGGTTCTAGCTCCCCTCTGTAAATCTGCCTTTATTTATTTTTTTAATTTTAGTTTTTTGCCCATGAACCTAATGCACAACTCTTTAAAAGCTAAAAAATCGTATGGATGAAAAAGGATTGTTTAAGTATTATGTGCATGCAAACCTTTGTATATATTTGACTGTGTCTCCTTGAATGAAAATAACCTTGGAGTGGCTCTCACTTTGCCTCATCTCCTTGGTGCCTTGGTCTCCCCTTTGACTATGACGAACTTTGCACCCTGCAGGCCTCTCAGATCTCTGTCCCCCCAAAATGAATTTTACAATCCTTGACCTTTTAATCTAGCGAATCAGCCCCTTCTGTAATTAAATTAAACTTTTCATGGGATGAACCCAACTATCAAATGTCATCTTATCTTTAGCAGCAGAAGTTGAAACAGAAACATCAGACTGTAGACAAGAAAGAGTCAAAACAGATCATTAACACCCGACTAAATGCCTTGAGACTGTTTTACAATGACTTCATGCGTAGCTGTTGAAAATAAGCTGTCAAAAACTATGTTGCTGTCTGTTCAAGGAATACAGAGTAATAAACCAAATACATTTGCTTTGAAGAATGTCTGGAGAGGTTCTGGAAAAGAGTAACAATTTCCCATGGACATGTGAGTGCCGGAGTGAATGAAATTGCTGTTTTTAAGACAGGAAGCACTAGGAGCAGGCAGGCTATAGTATGCTCCTAAGACTGTCCTCTGCTAATAAGAGCTAATGGGAAATGAGAAAGGACCCATTAGGTTTCAGAGAATGAAAATAAACATTAGAAGATAGGGCCCAAACTGCCATTGTATCGTAAGATTTATTTTAACTTCTCCTTAAACACTTTAAAATGCACTTTAGTTTGTAATTAAAAATTCTTTCAAAGGGTATGAATAGTAAATAAAGTTCAGTCCTAATTTTCAAACTTTGAAAATAACTGCTGTCTTAATTGTAGGCTCTAAAAGAAATGCAAAGAGGGCTGAGAAAAGCAACGAAATCTGAATGCCATTTGCTGCATTGAATCACCATTGATGTTTTGTGAGGATCTGTTTCCTGATTTGTAAAGCTACGGGGACTCTGTGGCAGGAACACACATGATCCATTAGATCAAGAAAGAGATAGCAATGTCCTGTTACAATGGACACAAAAGGAAAGAGTTGGATACAAAGCACCCAACACCGTGCCTCGTGCTTAGTAGGTACTCAACAAGGCCTTCCCATTAAATAAACTCATCAAGGCCAAGTGTGATTACGTACCACTTCCCACAAAGGATGATTGCTCTGACCTCTACAACCTCAATGTCTGCCTAACCACATTAGCATCTTCCTCTTCGAAGTTCAAGAGAACATTAATGTGTTCTAGATACAGCCCATACAGATTGTTGTTACTAGTCTCCACCATGAATGGAGTGTGATGGACAGTAGAGGTCTTTACAGTTGAGTAGATGTGCTTTCTCATTCAGTCCAGAGTAAATATACAACTTCACATCTCTTTGAGCTTTAAGTTTTTTCTTCCATCTGAAAAATAGAAACAATGCTACGTACTTTGCAAGGCTGGCTTCAGAATTCAAGGAAGTCATGTCTCTGAAATATCAAAGTTCATAGTAAATGTTCATTAAATGTAATTTGCCTTTCCTTTGAAGCAGAGAGCTTACATGTAAGAGCCAGACAGAGGGTCAAGGTATTTGCTGAAGAGGCAGGAGCACCAATTACATGGACTGAGCAACACAACTGTGGATTGGGGGAATGTGGGGGAGCTGAGCCCACTCCATACCTGTCATGAGTTTGGGTTCATAGTAGCAAAATTAATTTCAAATTTCTAGTAAGGCTGCCTTTCCCTTCTGGGCTTCATATAGAGTACCATAACTGGGACTCAAATATTGGTGTAAATATCAGAATCCACCCAGGAACTTAGTAAGAAAAAGGCCCACACTTGATCTCTCGTCTATGAATCTAGACCTCTTTGCTCTTTATTCGCTTTCCAGGTGATTCAGAAAATCTTCAACTTTTGTGAACCACTAGTATAAATCGTAAAGTTGCAGCAGACATGACTGAAGCTTACTTTCTGTCCCCAGCACTTCCAAAGTAGGCTAGTGTTCCAATGTGTACTCCAGTTGTCTAACAACGATGACTTTGAATTCTGCCCAGGTCTCCTCCAACACCAAAGACTGTGGTTAGAATGGATTTCAGCAGAGGCGAATGCTTGACCAAAGGGGGATATAGGCCAATGGGTCAATATTCCTTGTCCATCTCAGGTAGACAATCCTGAGAGACATTCTGTTGACTTCCCAAGAGGTCCCAGCAGAATAATGTGCCATTTTGCACAGTAGCCATTTCAAAATCACACACTCATATTAGATTTTCTCCCTTCTCTGTCCCACATTTCCCGCAACCCCACTCCTGTTTTCCTGGAATCATCTACCAAATGAACACCCGCATGTAAGTTCTTAGCTCAAGTCCTACTTTTGGAACAGCTCAAGTCACAGCAATAATGTAGTGGCTAAAAACATGCCCAGGAGAGAGTGGCACAGCCAGCTTCCAAGTGGGAACTTTATAGTGCATGCAGCCAGAGAGTGAATTAAAAATGGCTGATGTCAAGAAGGGCTGGGGGTTTTCGTTCAAAACTGTGCCTGATGCCACACCATGGAAAAGAAAGACGAGCATAAAACGGAGCCAAGTCTTCATGGTCTGTTGGAGTGGAAAACAGATCGGGCCCTGGATTTCCTTACACAGATGCCTGTAAGAGCAAATACATCGCATGGTGATAGGAGACACTGAGAAGTATTTGGAGAATTCCAAGAAGTATATTCCTGGAACAAAAATGATCTGTATTTGGTAAGAATTGATCTTGCCCAAAGAGAAGCTTGACCTTTACCCTCACTTCTGGGAAGTAATCTTTAAGCCCTTGGAATGTCTGCCTCATCTGAGTGTCTTTGCTTACCTGGCGGTTTGAGCCATGCCAGGCAGTCAATATTAAGAATGTGATTTATGGTGAAGGGCTTAGGCAATATGGTATCACATTACTTGTGATGGGGCTGAAGACTAAGGTTAGCCATGTGGAAGGTCAATCATGTCTATGTCACTGAGCTGCAATAAAACTCAGGATACTAAAGCTTGGGTGAACTTCCCTAGTTGGCAATACTTCAAGGACACGGTCCCACATCACTGCTAGAAGAAAGAGGCACCATCTACACCACTCCACCAGTCAGGACAACTGGACTCTGCACCTGGCATCTCCTAGCCAGCTTTATGTGACCTTTTCTCTGCTGATATTAACCTGTATCCTTTTGCTGCAATAATCCAGAATCATATATCATGGCTTTTCTAAATTCTGGGAGTCCTTCTAGCAAATGATCAAAACTGAGGGTGATCTTGGAGACCCTCAAACCTGCAGTGTATTAGAAGTGAGGATGGTCATGAAGACTCCTGAAACTTTCAGCTGACATGAATAAAAAGAGAGAAGGTTAGACTTGATAGCTATTTTCAAAAATACTACTAACAAGTAACAGACGCTACTTATTTATTACAAAGGAGAAATGTCTCATGACTTTTCTTGAAAAGGTGTCATATCACAGTTGATTTGATAAACCAGAATTTAGATCATGAGTGGGTGATGGAATATTCTTGTTGCATAGTCCTTATTTAAATAAAATTGGCTGGTGGTTAAATGAATATGGCCAATACTTTTATTTTTTTATTTTTTTTTAAAGATTTTATTTATTTATTCAACAGAGAGAGAGAGATCTCACAAGTAGGCAAAGAGGCACACAGAGAGAGGGGGGGAAGCAGGCTCCCTGCTCAGCAGAGAGCCCAATGCGGGACTTGATCCCAGGAACCTGAGACCATGACCTAAGCCGAAGGCAGAGGCTTAACCCACTAAGCCACCCAGGCGTCCCTGGCCATACTTCTAAAAATTTTTAGTAGTAGTTCTGGTTTAGTCACGGTTACAGCCTCTAACAACATCTTGAAATTGAGGCTAGGTTGGATTAGTTGTATGCAACTTTTCAAAGAGGTGTTGAGTACCATCCTAACCTAGATTGACTTTACATTTCAAAATATATAATTGGTTATATGAATATATTTACATATAAAGGAAATCTCTTCATTGTTTTGTAAGACAGAGTAAACCTCACCTGGTGTTTGAATTTGTGTTCATCAGTCTGTCAAAAACAAAGTCTGTTTTTATGCCAGTACCATGCTGTTTTGATGATCACAGCTTTGTAGTAAAGCTTGAAATCAGGTAGCGTGATGCCCCCTGTTTTATTTTTGTTTTTCAACATTTCCTTAGTGATTTGGGGTCTCTTCTGATTCCATACAAATTTTTGGATTATTTGCTCCAGATCTTTGAAAAATACCAGTGGAATTTTGATCGGAACGGCATTAAAAGTATAGATTGCTCTAGGCAGTATAGACATTTTAACAATGTTTATTCTTCCGATCCAAGAGCATGGAGTGGCATAAAAACAGACACATAGCCCAGTGGAACAGAGTAGAGAGCCCAGATATGGACGCTCGATTCTATGGTCAAATAATCTTCGACAAAACGGGAAAAAATATACAGTGGAAAAAAGACAGTCTCTTCAATAAATGGTGCTGGGA
Source organism: Neogale vison (assembly GCF_020171115.1). NCBI lineage: Eukaryota > Metazoa > Chordata > Mammalia > Carnivora > Mustelidae > Neogale > Neogale vison. Next base: position 27,805,217 of record NC_058096.1, read on the forward strand.
AAACTGGACAGCTATATGTAGAAGAATGAAACTCAACCATTCTCTTACACCGTACACAAAGATAAACTCAAAATGGATTAAAGACCCCAACGTGAGACAGGAATCCATCAGAATCCTAGAGAACATAGGCAGTAATCTCTTCCATATCAGTCACAGCAACTTCTTTCAAGATATGTCTCCAAAGGCAAAGGAAACAAAAGCGAAAATAAACTTTTGGGACTTCATCAAAATCAAAAGCTTCTGCACAGCAAAGGAAACAGTCAAGAAAACAAAGAGGCAACCCGTGGAATGGGAGAAGATATTTGCAAATGACAGTACAGACAAAAGGTTCATATCCAGGATCTATAAAGAACTCCTCAAACTCAACACACACAAAACAGACAATCATATCAAAAAATGGGCAGAAGATATGAACAGACACTTCTCCAATGAAGACATACAAATGGCTATCAGACACATGAAAAAATGTTCATCATCATTAGCCTTCAGGGAGATTCAAATTAAAACCACATTGAGATATCACCTTACACCAGTTAGAATGGCCAAAATTAACAAGACAGGAAACAACATGTGTTGGAGGGGATGTGGAGAAAGGGGAACCCTCTTACACTGTTTGTGGGAATGCAAGTTGGTGCAGCCTCTTTGGAGAACAGTGTGGAGATTCCTCAATAAAAATAGAGCTTCCCTATGACCCTGCAATTGCACTACTGGGTATTTACCCCAAAGATACAGATGTAGTGAAAAGAAGGGCCATCTGTAGCCCAATGTTTATAGCAGCAATGGCTACGGTTGCCAAACTGTGGAAAGAACCAAGATGCCCTTCAACGGACGAATGGATAAGGAAGATGTGGTCCATATACACTATGGAGTATTATGCCTCCATCAGAAAGGATGAATACCCAACTTTTGTAGCAACATGGACGGGACTGGAAGAGATTATGCTGAGTGAAATAAGTCAAGCAGAGAGGGTCAATTATCATATGGTTTCACTTATTTGTGGAGCATAACAAATAGCATGGAGGACATGGGGCGTTAGAGAGGAGAAGGGAGTTGGGGGAAATTGGAAGGGGAGGTAAACCATGAGTGACTATGGACTCTGAAAAGCAATCTGAGGGTTTTGAAGGAGCAGGGGGTGGGAGGTTGGGGTACCAAGTGGTGGGTCTTATAGAGGGCATGGATTGCATGGAGCACTGGGTGTGGTGCAAAAATAATGAATACTGTTATGCTGAAAATAAAAAAAATAAATAAATTTAAAAAAAAACAAAACCAAAAACAAAAACAAAGGCTGAAGATGAGAAGCAATGCCCACTCTATTTTTTTTTCTTTCTTATGTCAAGTTCCTTAAAATTCCCTGCATCTAAAATTCTGCCTTTAACATGGCTTATGTCTAATATTAAATAAAGAATATTTAGTCCTTGTCACATTTTATAGATGATCTATAAAGATAGATATTTTTAAAGTCAGTATCACAAGGTAAAGTGGCAAATTAAAATTTGTTTTTTTCATTGTTTATTAAGTCACACTAAGTCCTACTTCAGAGTTGTTCTTTAAAAACTATTTAAAAATATGTAAAATGTTCAGAATGCTGTGTGTACATGATTAGTAATGTTGGTTTTACAATCTGTTAGAAGGATTAAGGTAGAGGAGATGTATATTTATAAATTATGTCATCAAAAGTCTTAAGATAGAGCTTCAAAAATCATTTTTAAAAGGCAGAGCTGGAAGGCACCTGGGTGGCTCAGTGGGTTAAAGCCTCTGCCATCGGCTCAGGTCATGATCCCAGGGTTCTGGGATCGAGCCCCACATCGGGCTCTCTGCTCAGCAGAGAGCCTGCTTCCTCCTCTCTCTCTGCCTGCCTCTCTGCCTACTTGTGATCTCTGTCTGTCAAATAAATAAATAAATCTTTAAAAAAATAAATAAAAGGCAGAGCTGGTCTACTAGATAGTTCCTAGATTGTTTCCAAGGATCTCTGTTTCCTCGTATTCACATTTCCTTTCCTGAGTGTACACTAGACCTAATGACTGGCTTCTAAGAGATGTCACTTCCAAGATCTGGTTGTAAAAGTCAGTGACTTCCATTTTGTTCAAATTCTTTCTAGGGTTTTCTTGTTTGCTGATTCAGCAAGCCAGTCACCATGTTTGGTATCCCTCTGTAGAGAAGCCTATAAGGACAGCCTCCAGGCAACAACCTGCCTTGATCTGAGGCCTTCAGACCAATAGCCGATGAAGAAGAGAAACTTGCAAGCCACCATATGGGTGTGGCCCTAGATCCATCTTCAGCCAAGTGCTGTGATGACTGTCAGTTCCTCCTTATGAGGAAACCCAGAGCCAGAGGACCCAGCTGAGCCACAAGAAGCCTGACTCATAGAAACTGTGAAATAAATGTTGTAAGCCATGATGTTTTAGGATAATTTCTTATGCAGCAATAGATAATACAGCTGGGCTTAAATGTCAGCTTCATTTTTTACAGTGCAATTTTCAGTTTGTAGCTTACTTCAGCTTTTGTGCCTTGATTTAAGTATTTGTGAACTCAGGGATTAAGAGTAGCAGCTCCCTTACAGGGTTATCATGAGAACCAATACAGTGAATGGATCCATAGTAGGACTACACAGCAAGAGCTTAATGCAGGTGAACTTTCACTGACGCTGGTTTAGGATCTGTGCAGAAATAGAAGTGACAGCTATTGGCAGTGGGGTTTTCTAAGCTAAGAATGAATCAGATGGCATCTGATGTAATTACTAGTTAAATCTGATGGTATCTGGATGATTAAGTCAGAAAATGGGAAAAAAAAGAGAACATGCTACAACTGAGGGTTCGGGTTCCTGTGGAACACCACAGTATCTCTGTAAAGTATCACTGTAAAACCCGACAGATGCATTAAGCTCTTAAGGTATAGGCATCCCATTGTGAAGATAGGCAGAAGTTGGGGGTCAGAGTGGTGATGATCAGAAAATGTATGAAAGGAACTCAGTATTTTCCCCTATTGTTAGCTTGGTCCTCTGGACTCTTTGGGTATCCAAGAGCTGTGAATTAGGATTGTTTGTCACAAAAGTAAATAAAATAAATTTATCATACTTATCAGATTATCACCTTCCTCTAATGCATTAATTAAATTATTACCCATTAAAAATATGTACATGCCATTAGGATTCAGTAAACATTAAATCAAGTCTGTGGTGTTCTTGTTAGTTAAGCCATATAATTCAAATATACTTGTACCCTGAAATCCTTTTTCTGGCTATTTTTCTTCTCCTCATGAATTTTTCTCACAGAATATTTTTTAAAAAAGCTAAGTCATGCATTTGGGAAGAAGTTTAGATGGCCAAGATTAAGAGGATAGTAAGGCGAGGGTCCTTCCAACATAATTTAATTTGGGGGTTCTAGAGTTCCAGAAACCTCTCTACTGGGGTGGAAAGGCATTTTAAGAGGACATGATTGACTGGCGGCTCTTGCCTGAGTAATTTGTATTCTCATACCAGCCAACTGCAATAACATCAACTTGAAGTGATAAGGATATTGCTAAATTTGCTTTAATTAGTGTCAGGTCCCTGAGTAGTAAATCACCATTAATTCGTGAGTTAGGTTTTTGGAAATGGCCTAGTCTTTTTGGCTGTCACTGAAAGTTGGCTGGGAAAGTCTCCCACTTGTGGAGGCCTATCTGCTCAATCATTTTCTTCACTGTTCTTAGTTTTTCAAGGTGAGACTTCTTCTGGGCTGAAGGTACATAAAATTTCCTCTCATTTCCTTCACCAGAATCCCATCAGAGCCCTCTTAACATTGCTACCCTTAATCTTAACATCTGTCAGACTGAACATCTATCAGAAGAATTATGAACTAATTTATTTGAGAAATTTTAGCAATTTTCATACACTTCCTTATAGCTTAGTTGGGTCCTCTGGCTCTGGGTTTCTCGAGTTTCATGACATAGCATGGATTTTGAGAAAGGAATATATCTATATCATGAAAATACCTGCGCTTCTCAACTTCGTTTCTCAACATTTCCTTGAGATGACAAAAGGATACACAAAACCGGTATCTCCTTCCTCTCCTGTCCCTAAAACTGAGCGATGCATTTTTGGGTTGCCTAAGTTTAGAAGAGAGACAGAGAAAGAGAGAGAGAGAGAGAGAAAAGTGTGTGTGTGTGTGTGTGTGTGTGTATTTGTGTGCTCATTCACACACATGTTTGGAATTCTCTTAGCTATTTGGTGCACCCTTCTTTAACTCAGTTTCTTTGTGGGGTTGGCCTTGCAAAGAATCCCCTTCTCAACTTCGGGTTATTCTCATAGAATAGGTTCTTACTTCTGAAGGCTCTGTTCCCTGAGGTTCCATTTTCAGTTTGATTTTGGCTGCAGCTCATGTTCCTACTGGTTCATTTTATTCTGCTTTGTGGTTGCGCTATTGTGTACATGCTGGTAACACACAGGTAAAACCCATGTCTGGGCTGATCCCATGGAATCTGACATTTTGTGTAATTGTTTCCTTGAGATTTAACCTTGAGATCCCAACTGGGGTTGGGATTTTAAATTTTGTTAGATTTTTGAAAGCTACCCAACATTATCTAGCAGTTAATTTGTGAATGTCATGAATTCTGGAGTCTTCTTAATAGTTCTAATTTATATTGGTTCTTCAGAATCTCGGGAAAGTATCGTTTAACCCCGGCTAATGAGGAAGCTGTGCTTTCTTAATGCAGTGCCCTGTCATTCAATGAATATGCTAAGCTATTAGGTATCTGGCCAAGCTATTGAGTCAATTTTCAATTAATGTGGTGGGATGTGGGGGCCAAACGAGACCTGGCTGAACATAGAAAGCCTAACACTGACACCTGAAACTCACCACAGACATTTCACTGAACCTCGTTTTCACATCCATCAATTCCGTGAAAGGTGGACGGTTGGACTAGGGAATTTCTTAAATCCTTTCCACTGCTGACATTCCATGAAATCATACTTCACGTCCATCTATATGCATTTACTTATTAATTTCTGGAGGAAGGGGGTGTAAGTCAAGGTACAGAGAAAAAGTTTAGGTTAGAAAGAAGAATTAAACCATTCTTGAAAATAGAGAAGGAAATCATCTGCCAATCTGTGAACTTACATAACAGTTTCTAATATCATAAGAAATTTAAGATTAGGTATTCCTTTTCATAGAATCACTGCTAAACAAATGCATATTTTCCATCCAACTCTACTTTGGCTTCAGTAATTTCTTTTTTTTTTTTTTTTAAGGTTTTCTTTATTTATTTGAGAGACAGAAAGAGAGAGCACACATGCATGTGTGAGTGGGGGTAGGAGTAGAGGGAGAGACTCTTAAGCAGACTCCCCACTGAGCATGGAACCCAATGAGGGGTTCAATCTCATGACCTGGAGACCATGACCTGAGCCGAAACCAAGAATCAATGCTTAACCGATTAAGCCACCCAGGCGTCCCTGGCTTCAGTAATTTTTGAGTACTCTTGGTCTAGTCATCAGTCCATCTAGTTCTCATGAAGCAACTGCTTTCCTACAGCTCTGAGTTCGTTTATGCCTCAGCTGGGATCATAAAGTCCTCATCTATACCCACTCAAAAAAACCCATCCATTCCAATGTCTCTTTATACCTGAGGGACTTGATAGTGCCACACAGGCAGTGATTTTTGCAGGATGAAGGTGGCAATCACTGGAAAAGAGAAGATCCAGAATAGCTCTGCAGCTCTGTATAAGAATTCATAGGTGAGGGGGCGCCTGGGTGGCTCAGTGGGTTAATCCTCTGCCTTCAGCTCAGGTCATGATCTCAGGATCCTGGGCTCGAGTCCCGCATCGGGCTCTCTGCTTGGCAGGGAGCCCGTTTCCTCCTCTCTCCCTGCCTGCCTCTCTGCTTACTTGTGATCTCTCTCTGTCAAATAAATAAATAAATAATCTAAAAAAAAAAAAAAAAAAAAGAATTCGTAGGTGAGTATCGTTTTAATTGCCTCCTCTTTACTTCATTGGATGAAGGAGGGATTCCCACCGTGGGGTTGCGGGGTTACAGTGTTACGGTGTTGTCCAGACATTCAACACTCAACACTGAACAGATGAGGTAGTCAGTCAGCAGTTTATTACTCACACATGCTCCTGATCTGGTGGAGGAGGCCATGCAGGGTTGCCCCTGGGAGAGGAGTGAACGACCAGGAGCTGTAGGGGGCGGGCCTTGTCATGTCAACAGGGTGAGGTCCTCTGGTTCCCACAAAAGAATATAACTGGCTTGTTTGAACAATTCACAGTCCGGCAGGGAACTGAAACTTAAACTACTCAGGGATGAGCAGGGACTGTGGCTGTTCTCCTCAATAAAGAAGGTTGTTTGTCTAGGGGACTTTGTTCGCAGGAGCAGTGAGGAGGGGAATTTGCAGTTAGGCCATTTGAGGCCTTCCCAATTTTAGCAGATGGCAAGCAGCAAATAATATTGAACTTTATTTTCAGGCCATACAGTACAAGAACGTGTAAAGATTTTTGTTAATCCTAAAGCAAGATGATGAGTATTAAGAGGATCATATTTAAATAAAATATGCATAACTTTTATCAGCAAGAAATACAGACTAATTTTTCTTTGGAATAACATGTCAGGAGATAAATGATATCAAAATCTGGTAGAAACTCTTATTTGGATAGAAAGAGCTGAATGAACTCTATATCTTTTCAGTTTTAAAGTATTAAGAGGTTTTTTAAATCACCTGATAGATATGATTTGTCTTTCTCCTAGACTTCATTTATATTTTTTCTCTGGTTTTAATTTCCACTTTTGTTTTAAGCTCTTTCATTCTATGTAACCTAAGCTCTTTGCACACCATGCAAAGTTGAACATCCTTACAGTAGAATTGCAGCAGATCAGAAATAGACATGGGATTATTGACATATAACTTCACAACAATATTTTATTGATTGATGAATTCCTATCACCTAAAAGACTTCTGGTGTTATAATAGATTTTCAATAAAAATTTGATTACAGAATAGCTGTGAATATAGCTTACGAGGGTTTATGTAACTCAGAAGGAGAAGCTGCATCTCGCCGGCAGTTGATGCTAAACTATTAGGGACCGTTTCTTTCAATTCACAGGAGGTGAAACAGTTCTCTGACTTGAGGATACATACCTCAGCCACATGCGCTGAATCAAGGACAGCAGGGGGGTTGTTGTACCTTGTGAACATGAGGCAGTTTGAAATGAGTGTTGTTGAAATGTACCCCCAGGTTCAAAAGTCGGGTGCTTGTTTATGGTGTTACTCGAAGCATCCTTCTGACACACCCAAACTTTTGTAATTACCGACATCACTAAACCCCTAAGCAAGACTGTACATGATCACTCAGATCTGAGGACCTCAGGGAGAGGGGGTCGAAACCCATGCTTGAGAAGGGACTAGGAGGCTGTGTGCTCCAGTCTGTCCAGAAGAGGGCGATGGTGTACCTCTGCAAAGACCAGGGCTTGCCCTCGGATGAGTAGTGATGGTCAGCAAGATGCCTAAGGGCCTGTCTGTACCTGCTGAAAATGAACACCACTGGAAAAATATTTCATGCAGAATGGTACTGAGGCCACTGATACAGATGCAATGCCATCTTTCAGAAGTTATGTCTGAGTGAACAGACTAAGTCATTCACAAATGTTATCAAGTGTCAGAATGCTACTTCCGTGTAAAATAAAACAGAAATGACACTGCAGTAAACTACCATTCCTGAGACCAGATGCTCTACAAAGCTCATTTAGAAGAATATCGAGTCCTCCAAATCAAGACAACGAGTGAAGGTACAAAGTCTAAAGATGCACCTGAAGGTAATCTTAATTAGTTTTCTAGCTTCTAGTGATGATGATGACAATAATAATAATATTGATATTGAACATGTCTAGTGCTTTCAAGTTTCCCAAACACAGACTGACATTATTTTAAACACATCAACCTGTTAAGGTAGTTAAAATTTTTCACTTCTGTTTTTCATATAAGATACCTATGGTCCAGAACACTAAAGTGATTTATTTAAGGACACTTAGCTAGATGGATTAGAGCCTGTTATTCTGAATACAAATCTGTTTTTGTGAGCCTTCTGTACTTACTTATTGCATATCAATAGCACACTACATACTAAAACCCACATTATATTTATCCTTAATTAGCATGCTTTTACCTGAGGACACGTATTTCTTATAAGTATTAAGATCATTTCACCAATACTAAATTTGATATGTAATCTGCTTTGTATCCTGAAATGTAAAAAAGCCCTGCAAGCGTAAACTCAGAATTAAAGGAGTGAAGTCTTCCAATGGGCAGGGAATATTCTTTGTGTAAGAACAAAACACTATTTCTAGATATAGCTACATATTTTTTAGTACTTTCAGAAGAGACACAAAGCATCTTTGGAAAAGAGAAGATAATGGTGAAATCAGGGAAGTTCCATGCTCCCCAGAGATATTGCATTTCCTTTTCTGTGGATGGAGAGGAAGACGGGTTCTCTGGGGCAGCTTCTAACAAGCCCGCAGCAGTATGACATTGCTGAATGCCTCTCCTGACTTCCATTTTTTCAAGGTAGTGACAGCTGTTTGGCTTCTCCCACTGGACCCTGCCGTTGTTTGCTACCCTACAGCAAAATCTGGTGGATCACAGTGAGGGATAAATGTGTTCTGTGACTTAACATTTACATTCTGCCCCAGTGTTGCTGGGCTTCACCATCAAAAAAAAAAAAAAAGACTCTCCTGGGACCTCCTTTCCCCAGCACCGGAAGCTACATGGCATTTGAGCGTCTATTTCCTTGTGAATACCCTGTGTCCCACCTTCCATCACATCAGGAGTAGATCTCCATCCATCCAATAGGTGAGCTGCTCTCTAGGCTCCCAAAAGCTCAGCTGCATGGGTGGTTTGGGTTTGTGTCCAAATATATGTTTATTAGTAACTGATTTTTTTTTCAAGATTTTATTTACTTATTTGACAGACAGAGGTTACAAGTAGGCAGAGAAGTAGGCAGAGAGAGAGAGAGGAAGCTAAACGAAGCAGGCTCCCTGCCGAGCAGAGAGAATCCCAGGACCCTGGGATCATGACCCGAGCCAAAGGCAGAGGCTTTAACCCACTTTGCCACCCAGGCACCCCAGTAACTGATTTTTTTAATTGAGATTTTATAACAACAACAAAGAAGATGACTTGAGAATGACGAACTCATAATGTAGAATGAACCATATTTTATTTATTTTAATACCTGTTTAAAATGTATACCTATAAATGCCTACAAGTAGTGCTCAGCTATAATTAAAAGGAGATCCTTGGGGTTCCTATCATTCTTTTCGAGCTATGAACAACTAAAGGAGAGAAAAAATATTCCAGTTTGACCCTGATTCTCTTATTTTGTGATTACTGGGACTTTTGCCCTCCGTTGACTTGCTCTGTGTGCTCTTTTTGAAGTTAATCAGTCTCTGTGTGGTCACTTCCTTGAATAGAGACAGATGTGCTAATTGAAAGAATTCTTAGTCTGTTTGCAATCATTTGAAGTTCAGACTTTAAAACATAGCCTTTTTCAGCTGGATTTCCACAGCTTGTATTTTCTGTCCTTATTTACTGCTATACATAGTTCTGCAAGGGCTAGGAACAGGATACTGCTCCATTTCTATAATATGTGGATTGTAGCTCTTGACGATAGAATTCCTCCTTATCTCTAGTACAGTAGCCCCTCAAAATTGGAATGAGGCACCAGCTTATGCTTGCCCATAGCACACTGCACTTGTCATGTATGACTGTACTCACAGCATGTACCAAACTGTACATGTACTCTAGTTGTCTCTCTACTTATTTCTATTCTCCCTTAGATTGCAAACCATTTTTATTTGTTCATTAATGCAACCTGTGAGTTCATCATTTACTCATGGCTTCATCAATCCACTATTGTTGAGCTCCTACTCTGTGCTTGATACATTTGGCTCTCTCTCTCTCTATCTCTCTCTCTCTCATGATCAAAGCAGGCATTTTTCTTGGATGCATTACACAATCATTGAGCTTGTAGTCTAATAAAGAGGACATTAATCAAGTAATCAAACAAATAAAATATATGATCATCCAATGTGATGAAAGAAAGAAAAGTATGCAGTGCCATGAAATTAATTAAACCGGTATGGGGGTGAGACAGGGGGTCAGAAAAAATTTCTCTGAGAAAGTGACTGAGAGTAAATCAGAAGGACAGCTGGCAAGAAGCATCCAGGCTACAAAGCAACTTGCTGAAAGCTGCAAGGCAGAAAAAAATGGGAAAGTTTGAGAAATGGAAGAAAAGCCTTGTGGTTGGATCACGGAGTGAAGGGAGGACCGGCAGTAGACGAAGCTGGCTGAGCAGGGATGGGAGGCCTTAGAAGCCATTTTTGAAGTGTTGACTTCCGTCTTCAGAACAAGGAAAATCCAGGGGAGAGTTTTAAGCAGGGGAATCACATGATCCGTTGTGAAGTTGATCTGGCTCTAGTGTGGAGAATGAATTGAATGGGGTCAGAGCACATATAGAGAATTACTAAAGTGGCTCCTGCAATACCCCAGGCAAGAGGTAACAGGGTTTAGACTGGGCTGGTGGCATTAGAGACAAAGTCGGGATTAGCAGAATGGTGGGGTGAAACTAGGTCCATGTAGCTTCCAGCAAAGTGGAGAAAATCTTTCCATAAGGGAGTGGTTAGGAGTGATAAACACGACTTAGAGTTTCCCCACTGTGTCCTGGTCATCACTGCAACCCGGCACCTGGCACAATGTATGGCATATGATGAGTGCTTGATCATGTTTGTTCAAAGAAAGACAAAAGAAAGGAAGAAAAAAAAAATAACCTTTCCAAGCTTCTAGTGGAAAGAAAAAAAATCTCTGAAGGACTTCTCTCCACCACTCAAAATGCAGAAACCCTTCACTAATCTTTGATAGAAAATACCTTTAAAAGTGAATGCTAAGTTTGATAATGAATTGACGGATTTGTATAGTGACTACTTCCAGTATTGGCCTGGTCTGGGATCCATGAAGAAAAGAATCATGTTCCTTCAATGCTGTCTGCTGTTGATATGCAGTATAAAGAAAGGGATGGAATGAGCGTCTTTTATAAATTATGTTATAATCACCTATGTTGCATGGTGGTAGAAAATCTGTCTACCAACTCTGAAAGTTTTTGTTTACTTTTTAAAAACCTGTTTACTTACTTTTTGCCAACTATATTTGTATTACACGTGCTCAGATAACACACATGCACCTCCCCACACACATTTTGTTGTTGTTGTTTTTGTCCCAGTTAGAATGATCACTATTAAGAACTTGAGAGTTCAGTCTATATCAATGACATTCAATGACCACATTATCTTTTGCATCATCTTATAACAGATTCAAAAAAAAAAAAAAAACAAAAAACAAAAAGCAAAACACCCAAAGGGTTAACCCATTCTTTCCAAGTGAAAATAGTAAATTAGGACAGAGTTAAGGACCCCTGGACTTTTATTGCTTTTCAAAAGTACTATTTTTGGACTGAGATCAATGTCTATTTGTTTTACATTCCTACCTCACTATTGAGCCCTCTTTCCCAACCTTTTTTTTTTTTTTTTTACTTCCATAAAACTTCTGCTTCACCAACAACCTAAACTTGACTCTTCTCCCTATGATACAGAGATTCTCAATCCTATTCAACAGAGACAGCAAACCCCTATGAGTGCTGGAAAAGGTTTGGGTTTTCTGTTTGTTTGTTTGTTCGTTCATTTTTTTCTTTTTCTTTTTCTTTATTCTTTTTTCTTTTTCCCATTCATTTTGTATCTTCAGGGATTTCTAAAGAACTGAGTGTGCTTTTGGCCCTTACAGGTTCAGAAGTTCAGACTGCCATCTGAACCTTTGACTACATTCTATCAACATAGCTAACATCCAGTGTTAATTCCCTCTGTCATTAAAAGATGACATTAATTGCTCCCAAATTCCCAGATGCAAGAAGACGAAGAGAAGCGTGGAAAAACTAATTCCCATCAGCCCCTGAATACCAAAACTCCACAGAAAATCCCAGAAGGAAACATCAAGCCCTTGGCAGCCTCTATTTGCCCCAGTGCACCAATGTTGGGAGTAAAATGATGAAATTCAGGGCAAGAATATGCCACCATACTGCTCCTGCTGGGGGATATATTGCTACTTTGACAGTTCAGAAGAATAACAGTGAATGAAAATTGATTCGAATAAGAAATAGAGAAAATACATGATGAAATCAAATGTAAAGAAACCATGTTAGAGGCCCCTGGTGCTTACCCTTAACTGGTTATCCTCTTCTTCCTGCCATAAAGGGGGAAATCTTACTTCTCCATCCTTACTATCAGGCAGGATCATGTGACTAGTTCCTGGAAAAACAGAATGAGAAGATGGGCTATGTGTTTTCACTTCCAGGCCAAAGCATTCAACTGCAGCTGTGAGCACTCTTTTTCTGTGCCACAGAAAAAAGCCTGGAGTCTTCAGGCTCCAGACAATACAGCTGCAGTATGGTGGTGATCACTGGGGACCATGGAGCAACTGCTGTGGACGTTTGCTCTAGAGAATCATCAGAAAATCAGAACAGGATTTACATAAGCAAGAAAGACATGTCTGCAGTGTTAAACCACTGAGATTTGAGGTTTGCTCTCCTAGCATGACCTGGTCTATCCTGATTAATGCAGCAACCTTAGGGAAATTGTTAATTTCATATCAACTACAACAGTGCTACCAGGTTTTGGATGGTTGCATCCAATACTAAAAAGGTATGAGAAGTCAAAATAAATGATGATAATGTACATCTCTCCCCCGATCATGGCTTGGTTCTGCCTAGGTGTGTTTGGAATGAACTACCCTATGTGTGGGGTTGCTTTCAAATACCCTGCATCATTTTTTTTTTAAACCCAATTTATTGAGGTGTAATTCACATAGGGTAGAATTCACCCTTTTAAAGCATGTCGTTTTATGAATCTTGATGAATGTATACAGATATGGAAATACTATTTACATCCAGATACAGATGGACTATTTCTATGACTCTAAATTTTTCCTTGTATTCCTTTTTATTCCTTAGCTTATATTTTATTTTTTTTATTAATGTATAATGTATTATTTGTTTCAGGAGTACAGATCTGTGATTCATCTGTCATACATAATTCACAGTGTGTACCATAGCAAATACCCTCTCCAATGTCCATCACCCAGCCATCTCAAACTTCCCCCTGCCTTCACTACAGCAACCCTCAGTTGTTTCCTGAGATTATGAGTCTCTTATGATTTGTCTCTCTCTCTGGTTTTATCTTGTTTCATTTTTCCCTCCCTTCTCCTATGATCCTTTGTCCTGTTTCTCAAATTCCTTATATCAGTAAGTTCATATGATAACTGTGTTTCTCTGATTGACTTATTTCACTTAGCATAATACTCTCTAGTTCTATCCACATCATTGCAAATGGCAAGATTTTCTTTTTTTTGATGGCTGCATATTATTCCATTATATATATGCCACATTTTCTTTATTCATTCATCTGTTGATGGACATCTAGGCTCTTTCCATAATCTGGCTATTGTGGACATTGCTGCTATAAACACTGGGGTGCATGCAACCCTTCAAATACATTTTTATCTTTGGGATAAATACTGGGTGGTGCAATTCCTGGGTTGTATGGTAGTTCTATTTTCAACTTCTTGAGGAACCTCCATACTGTTTTCCAGAGTGGCTCCACCAGCTTGCATTCTGACCAACAGTGTAGGAGGGTTCCCCTTTCTCTGCATCCTCGCCAATACCTGTTGTTTCCTAATGTGTTAATTTTAGTCATTCTGACTGGTGTGAGGTGGTATCTCACAGTGGTTTTGACTTGTATTCCCCTGATGGTGAGTGATGTTGAGAAATTTTTCATGTGTCTGTTGGCCATTTGGATGTCTTCTCTGCAGAAATGTCTGTTCATGCTTTCTGCCCATTTCTTGATTGCATTATTTGTTCTTTGGGTGTTGAGTTTGAATATTAGCTCTTTAAAGATTTTGGATATTAGCCATTTATCTCATATGTCATTTGTAAATATCCTCTCCATTCTGTCGGTTGTTCTTTGGTTTTGTTGACTGCTTCCTTTGCTGTGCAAAAGCTTTTGATGAAGGCTCAGTAGTTCATTTTTGCCCTTGCTTCCCTTACCTTTGGTGATGTTTCTAGGAAGAAGTTGCTGCAGCTGAGGGCAAAGAGGTTGCTGTTTATTCCTTTGTAATCAATCCTCTTCCTCCCCACCCCCAAATTCCTGGCAATCACTATTTTGATTTATGTCCCTTTAATTTTGTTCTTTCCAAATATTCATATAAATGGAATTTTGCAGTAGAAGTCTTTGTATCTGGCTTCTTTCCATTAGCATAATATTTCTGAGGTCCATCCACATTGTTACATTAACAGTTCATTTCTTTTTGCTATGGAGTGGCACTTCTGTGTATGGAGTTATCACTATTTGTTTATCAGATCCTCTCACTGTTGGACTTTTGGGGCAGTTATGAACAAAAAATTTACAAACATTCACATACAGGGGTTTTTTTTTTTTTTTTGCAGACATGTATTCTCATTACTCTTAGGTAAATACTTAGAAGAAGTGTAGCTTGTTCATATGGTAGGTGTTTCTTTTTCAAACCTATGCTTCAAATTGGTTATACCATTTTGCAGAGCCACTAGCAAAAAGGGTAAGAGTTCGAGATGCCCCACATCCTTATCAGCACTTTGTATTATCAGTTTAAAACATTTTATTGACTCTAGAATGTGTCATAGTATTTTACTGTAATTTTTAATTGGTATTTCCCTAATGACTAACAGTGTTGAATACCTTTCTATGTACCTACTTACCGCTTGAATCTCTTCCTTGGTGTGTTGTTCAGTGAAATTTTTTGCTCATTTTAAAACATTTGGTTTTATTTATTATTCAGTTACAGTATTCTAGAACTCCTAGATGATGTATTCTAGACATAAAATCCTTATCAGGCATGTGTTTACTGCAACATTTTTGGAGTCAGATAAACTCAGTTTGAAATGATATTCTGAAGAGTAAGAATACGAAAGGGTTATGGTAGAGTGCAGATCTGAGAAAGAACTGAGGTGAATTTTATCTCTCTGTCTTTCTTGCAGAGCTTTAGGAAGAAGAACAATGCCCAGAAGAGATGTATATAACCTCATGTTTTCTGATGTACAAATGGTATAACTTCTCTATCACCTCTTTTCTTCTCTACCTTTATAAACAACTTGAGACAGCCGATAGCTACATGCCCTGAATCCTTCAAGGCTTTGTCCCAGTTCAGGGTTTCTTAAAGACTGCTTGGTAAGTACTCTTTTGTACAAACATATGATTAAATGATTTCAGCATTTTCTATTCCTAGATAAATTTTTCTTCGATGAAGAGCTTAATAAAATTGTATTTGATTATGATGGGTCTTTGAAAAAGCTAGCTTAGTAAATAGAAAAAACTGCTTATCTTCTGGAAATTTTGCGTGCAATATTAAATTTAAATTGGTGGTTTTGGGGGTGCCTGGGTGATACAGTTGGTTAAGTGTCTGACTCTTGGTTTGGGTTCATGTTGTGATGTCAGGCTTGTGAGATGGAGCCCCACGTCAGGCTCCATGCTCAGCATGGAGTCTGCTTAAGATTCTCCCTCCCTCTCCCTTTGCCCTGTACTCACTTGCTCTCTCTCTAAAATAAATAAACATATATTTTTTTTTTTAAATGGTGGTTTTCCTTAGAATCAAAGAGGTTCGTCCTTAAAACAGCTTTGAAATGAGAATGAAGAATCATTCAGGTTTGTTTTCTTTTCTTAAAAATATTTTGTAATCTGATTCTGGAAAATCTGGTAGTCTTATTTTCTACCTTATTTTTAATTTTTTTAACAGATCCTTTCTTGGTTTAAACATTATTAGCCCTCTGAGGTAAATAACAGACTAGCAAAGGAGTTCTAATACATTGTAATTTTCCATGTAATGTATATACTTTTGCTCAGTATCTTTTTAGTTAAGAAAAGCTGCATTCAAAAGTTTATTTTAGTATGTCATTGATAATATTTACAATAATGCTGTTACACTTCATTTAATATTTATGTATATGGAGAAATAAAGAGTTTTTTCCCCACTGGAGTTGATAAACATGTTGAGATTAAGACATTAATCACTGAAATTCCACCTTAAAAAATGCATTCAATAAACAATTTTTTAAAAAAGTGTGTGTGTGTGTTCAAACAGTATTAAAAGCAAAGTATTGATTTCATAAAATTTAAATATCATCAACTCTTTAAGGAACACTATTGCTAGGAGGGAGCACTACATTTCTTTATCATGTGTGATTCATGTCACCCAAATTAATTCCCCTTCCCTTTCTTTAATTCCTACAATGATTTTTAAGTTCTCTATTCTGTGGCACAAAATTCATTTCTGCATAATGTAAATATGACTTAATATATAATGAAAGTAAATAGTGATTGAAACAGAGCTTGTAAAATGCAGCAGAAAGATATGATCCCCAAAGCCAATAAGAACAAGCCAAGAAATGAAAAGTAAGACTTGCAGAGAATCTCTGTTGTTAAAGTTTTTATTTTTTAGCAAAGTAGAAGAAATTATATGCAGCCTCTTTGGTTCAGGACATTGAAGTCTTTAGAGACCTGGGTGAAATCAAATAAAAAGGGCCATGAGAAAGGTAAACCAATAACAGGTTTACAGTGTTATTGCTTTAAAGCAATAAGAATTATTCTTTAGTGAGCACCTACTGTATGCCAGGCCCTATACTTTATGCTTTACACATATTGACTAATTTAATCCTTAGGACAACCCAATGAAATTGATGATATTAGACCCATTTTATATACTAGGAGACCAAGGTCACACAGTAAATACCAGAGTCTGAATTGTGCCCTAATAGTTGAGCTACCAAGCTCATGATTTTATCTAATATGTTATGCTACCTCTCAGGTTAATTAGTAGCTCAAAATAATCCTCCATCATAATCTCTTATCATTATTATTACTATTATTAATATTTAGTATAGGTAGTTGGAATTTTATGAAGAAACTGGATTTCTGTTTTCACGGAATTTTTAGCTAATGGGTCATCTACAAGTTAAAGCTATAAAATAATTTAAAAGATTTTTTTAAAAAAGACAAATATACCAAAATTTATAAACCCAAATGTATATTGTCCTTCTCAGTGTGGTCACCTTGGAAGGTCTTATATTTATTGCGAAGATATTATCATTGCTCAAATTATTTTTGCCTTTTTTTTTTTTTTTGAGAGATGGAGTATGTGCAAGTGTGAGGGAAGGAAGGGGAAGAAAGAGAATGAAAGAGAATCTCAAGCACACCCTACACCCTGTGTGAGAACTCACAGGGTTCAATCTCATGACCCTGAGATCATGACCTGAGCCAAAATCAACAGTGGGTCATTTAACTGACTGAGCTACCCAAGGTTTCCTTTTATATTCTCTTCTTAAATTGTCTTAGAAAACTGAATATTTTTTTGAATATCCATAATGGTATAAAGTTGTCTTTTAAGTGTGGATCTGAATGCTGGAAATACATACATAAAAACCCAGTTAATCAAAATAAGATATAGTTCCAAACAAGAAGAATTCTTTTTATAGTCTAAGCTAGTACTTATTCCAGGTCTACAATATCTAGAGAAGGGGACAGTGAGAGTTCTGTAGTTTACTAAGTGGTGTAGTTTTACTAAGGTGACTACAACCATGAAGGAGCAACTTTTGGTAATGTACTTTCTGGTATGTTTTATTGAAACAGACAATAACAACAGCTTGTAGATCTGTGTCTAATGCTTTGCTTTAACTCATAAGTTGCTTGAATGTTTCTCAATTAATAATAGAACCACTGCTTAAATGCTCCACATTGAAACTAATGCTAGAAAGGTTTGATTAATCGCGGTTGTTCATAGTCTTCAGTATAAAACAGGTTTTTCTGTAATTTAACTTCATTTATGGATATCATATATATTTCTCTGTCAACTCTGTTATGAAGGAATTCAATTTCTCCTTTCTGATTGAAATGTCCAGATTTCTGCCCCATCTTGAATAGCATGTAAGTAAACTGGAAAGCACACTCTGATCTGTATTCTTTCTTGTCACTTGGTATGGTTGTGCAGACTGCGCCATCTAAAACTATGTACACACTAAGAAAATGTTCCATTTATTCATTATTCTGGTCTGAAATGAAATAAAACATTTTTTATAATATTTTCAGGGCACCAGTGTTAGCCAAAGAAAGCAGAGGTTTGATCTAGATGAATTTTAATGTTTCACTATAATTTCTAATTGTCCCGTCTAGCAGTGTTTGATGTAGAGCGGGGGTTCTCAACCAAGAATAATTCTTTGACCCTGGGGACATTTGGAAATGTCAAGAAACCTGTTTTATTGTCATAACTGAGGGGAATGCTTCTGGCTTCTACAGGGCAGAGGCCGGGGAGGCTGCTAAACATTCTACCGTGGACAGGCTAGTCCTTCACTAGAAGGATCTATCCAGCCCAAATGTCGACAGTGTCATCTACTGATGAAGATGACCACCGTATTAAATTCAAAGGATTGCTTGAGGATATAGACACGAAAATTAAGATGAATAGATACTTATTAAAATAAGTTTTTAGTATTATACCAAATATAATACCTTCAACTTTGAAGATTCATTTAGGATGCAGCCAAAATGAGTAGTTCTAAATCGCCAGCTATAGTGAGTTCAATGGTGGCTTCCCAAAAGGTATATTTACCTGGAATCTATGGATGTGACCTTATTTGGAAGGAGGATCTTTGCAGATGTAATTAAATCAGAGCTCTTGGCATGAGGTCATCCTGGGTTATCTGGGTTGGCCCTATATTCCATGACAAATGTCCTAATAATGCACAGAACAGGTGAAGGAATGGGGAAGAAGACCCCATGAAGATGGAGTCCAAAACTGGAGCTCTGTGGCCATGAGCCAAGGAACACTTAGAGTCACCAGCATCTGGGAGAGGCAAGAAGGATCCCCTTCTGCAGCTTCTAAAAGAGCACGGCCCTACTGACACTTCGATTTCAGATTTTCGCCTCCAGAACTATAAAAGAATAAATTTTGTTGTTTTAAGCCACCAGTTTGCAGTCCTTTGTTATGAGAACCCCAGGCACCTAATATACCAAATTTTCCCTGATCAAAAGAATTCACTAAAAATAAACGGTGGATGCCTGGCAGGCTCAGTCAGCATGTAATGCTTGATCTCAGGGTTGTGAGTTCAAACCCCACTTTGGACATGGAACCTATACTTAAAAACAACAACAATGACACCTCTTCATGGATGTAGGAGGCTTGGAAAGTTCGGAGTGGATCTATCCAAAATATTTAGCCTCGCCAACTGAATGGGCCAAAAGGACTTGGAGGCCAAATCAGTCTCTCTGGGAGCCCTCTACTGGACATTATGTTCAGCCAGACTGAACTGGCCACGAGGGATGAACTCTATATAGACGCTTGTCCAAACGCCAAGACCAGAACTAAAATACACTTAAAGGTCAAGGCCAGAGAGATGAAGTTTATTAGGGCTTCACTCTGCGGCCTTGATTTCATCTTGAAAATGAAGAGCATAGCGAAGTGTGTAGCACAGACAGACAAAAACAAGCCCTATTGCAAGAGAATTCTTTAAAGGTTATATTTTACCTGTTTCCTCCATTCAGAACACAAGAATCACCAGTCTAGCATGGTGAGCCGGAATTCATTCATCTAGCAAATAGTCATTGAGACTATTGTTTAAGGATCTTTCCATGGAACCCCAGGAGTGGTTCCTTTCACTCAGGACTAGGAAGGGGCAAATGGGCTTGTTGATAGTGACTGGCCCAAATCAATAATGAGAGCTATACAGACTTTACCAGGTCTTCTCGGACACCATCAACTCTGTGCAAATATGGGCACTGGATTTTGGCACTCCATTTCTTCTGTGGTAATAAACTGGTGATAATCTTTAACCAGCATGGCTGAAAGAATAGGTTGTTTTCCTATTACTCCTTGTCTTACAAAGTCAGCCTTGTGCTTTTTTTTTTAAAAGAACCTTACTAATCTAACTTACTCTTCATATGCTTGTTCTAAATGCAGTTTTTAAGTGTTTGGAGCTTTACTTGATTTTTATGGGGTGCTTGTTTTTCTTCACTATTTCTTAGAAGTTTTTGTGTAGGACTGTGAGATACTCAGTGATACACATACTTCATTTGGTGGCTGTAGGATCAGCATCCTCATATCTAGAATGGTGTGGAAGGGTGCTTTCAATCTTTGGCAGGAAAAGTTACTCCTTCCTCAGGAAGGGATTTGCAGACAGATCCACTGTTTCATGTTCACAGATTCATGTTTCTTGGTCAATAAGTTGGGCACTATGATGCTTTCTTTCTGTGTAACAACATTAACCAACTCCTGAGTACCAAACCAGTCTTCACACTTCAGTGGTGATTTGGGCAAGAACAGAAAAGTTTGATCACTTCACAGCTAACAGTTTCCACGTGGGATACCAGAGGGATATTAGGTCTTTGGGAGCAACACCAAGGAGTGTGTTTTCGGAAGTCTTCACGAACTTGTTCAAAAATGTGAAGAGCATATTCTATAATTTCTATTTTTCCAAAAATGCATTACTTGGGGTTCCTGGGTGGTTCAGTTGGTTAAGTGGCTGCCTTGGGCTCAGGTCATGATCCTAGGATCCTGGGATGGAGCCCTGCATCTGGCTCCCTGTTGAGCAGGGAGTCTGCTTCTCCCGTCTTCCTCCACTGCTCCCCCAACTTGCGCTCTTGCTCTCTCTCTCTCAAATAAATAAATAAAATCTTTAATAAAAAACCCACAAAAACACACTATTCTACATATTTCAAAAATCAAAACAAAGTTCTAAGCCTTTACTGAAGTTACTGATGCTCGTAGTGTCAACAGTTCTCATTAGAGTGTCTCAGGTTTGCTGCCTATGGGGTACGCAGTTATCTTTTGGTTGTTATGATCACCTGAAAGTCGTCTTGAGTCATCACTAAATATAAATTATCCAGAGGTAGCATCATTTATACATTACCTTGCCCCTCTTCCTCCTCTTATCTGTTTTGGACTTACTTTTCTGGTTTTTTTTTTTCTTCTTTTGTTTTGCTTTGTTTTTTTTTTCAGGATTACTTTCAAGGAGCAGAAAAGAAAAGAAGAAAATCTGAAAGAGAAATCTGGTAATGAATTCCCTTTAGGGATATGGAAATGGAGTCAGATGTAATGGCTAAAACGGAAAGTCCTCTCTGGATTGATTTACCCATGCTAGCCCTCTTGCTCAGTAGCACTGAAGCTTGAGTTGGTTGTAGTGAAAAGTGTCCTAATGTGCAGTTTAATTCTGAAGAGCTGTCTCTTGGGGCTAAGGGATTCTGCTGGCAAAGCCCTGGGTACATTTGTGGGCAAAATGGGAAATCTGCTTCCAGAAAACATGATGGTGGGAAGGCAACCCGCTGCCCCACTTTGACAGTCCCTTCCAAGTGACTAAAATGTGCTTCGAAATCATTTGCAAAACAAAAATAACATATGCTGAATCATACTCTTCTTGTCAGATATCTCTGCTGCAAAATCTACTGTGCAGCACAACTCAAGAATTTCTTTCTGGTGAAATTGCCATAGTTTCAACACAAACAAAGATGAATCCGACTCATTAGGAAGAGAGAGAAATTATTAGACCCCCTTTACAAATGTTAATTAGAAAAGGATAGAATTTTAAGACCCAATTCAGGAGCACCTTGGTGGCTCAGTGGGTTAAACCTCTGCCTTCAGCTCAGGTGATGATCTCAGGGTCCTAGGATCAAGCCCCGCGTTGGGCTCTCTGCTCAGCAAGGAGCCTGCTGCACCCTCTCTCTCTGCCTGACTCTCTGCCTACTTGTGATCTCTCTCTCTCTCTGTGTATCAAATAAATAAATAAAATCTTAAAAAAAAAAAAAAGACCTGATTTAGTCCTTGGCTTTGCTGAGGAGGGGTTTTTAAAGGAATAGGTTACAAAGAGCTGAGCTTTAGCATGTGTCATGTTTTTATTAATTTGCAGACATGTACATGCTATACAGCTTGCACAGAAAGTGTCGTGTGCATTGGTCTGTCAATTCTTCATATAAACAGGTTGCGTGATCACTGTCTGTGCCAACAGACTACAGAGGGGGCTTTGGTCTACACTGCAACTTTGAGACGCTCAGTTCCATCTCTGTAGCCCTTTACCCTTAACTAACAAATACAGCCAGGCCTCAGAGTATCTGACAGCTTCTAGACAAAGAGAACTTTGAAAATTACTGATATTTATCCCTTTAAGCCAAAACTTGAAAAGAGGTTAACCTTTCCATAGCAACTCTGCAGGAACGAATGACACTCCTCTGAGCCTTCATTCTCATTCTCAGTTGCATCATGGATGGACTCGTTGGGAACATAATAGTTGAGATGGAAGGAGCCTATAGGACAGCCTGCCCTAGGGAGGTCGAGGGATGGAGAACTGAAGGGCTAGGTACCCACAGAAGCACTGTGTATTTTGACTTTAGCCATTTTACTCAACAAATACTTACTAAGCATTTGTTACACTAGACATAATGCTAATTACAGGACTCAAGGTTCAAAGACACTAACCCTGCCCTCAGAAAAGCTTACAGTCTGGGGGATGGCAGTGAAAAATAAGCATCTGGCTTATAATTCCCATTTTGTAAATGCTCCTAACAGACACAAGGATAGAACTTTCCTGGGAGGGCCAAGGAATAATTCTTTAAATTTTATCATATCAAAAATGGTTGTGTTGTGGGTCGCCTAGATGGCTCAGTCAGTTAAGCATCTCCCTTAATTGGGCTCTGGTCATGATCTCAGGGTCCTGTGATCAGCCCCGGGTTGGGTTCCCCGCTCAGCGTGGTCTCCTTCTCCCTCCCCTTCTTTCTCTGTTCATCCCTGCTGCTCCTGCTCCCGGGCTTGCTCTTTCTCAGATAAAATAAAATCTTACCAAAAAAAAAAAAAAAAAGGTAACTATGTTGCTTTTTCTGATCATGAATATGCATGTAAAAGGTTTATAAAGGGTGAAGAAGTACAGGGAAGAGAACAAAAAACCACTTGGATACCCATTGTTGAGTCATAACCGCTAATGACAGCTTGGTACATTGTCTTCTCAGTTTTGAAGGGAGATCATTTATATAGTGGGGTGGATTCTTCCCTCCCAGCTGTCTTCTGTGCCACTGACCCCTCGGCTACCTGACTGTCCTGCCCACCTCGTAATTTCCTGCCTTTTATCCCTACTGGTCGGGAAATCAGACAACTAAACTTGTTCAGATGGTGCCTAAAAGAAGAGTAAATGATGCTGAGTGCAGGTCTGAGGGCCCTTCTCAGAGAAAAGAGTGTGAGCTTTAAGCACATGGTTTCTATTTTGGATCCTCAGAGGTCTTTTTTTTTTCCTCCTTGCTTCCTGGGTTTCAGCTGTATTCCTGGTACTTGAGGTTATTGGAGGGATGACCTTTTCATAAGCAAGCTACTTTTTTCTAAATGTAGTTCCTGACTTAGAAACTAATGAGGATTTGGCAATGCTTGGCTATCAATAGCTCATCACTATTAAGCTTTGAGCAAAAGCTGCCTCAAGTTTAAGGCTCTGCTTTAGTCTAGGAGGAACCTGACAGGCTGGGCACTGAGGACATGGGCCAGTAGGGCCAACACTAACTCTATTCACCTTCATTTAGGGTTACCACGTAAAATATAGGAAAATTTGAGGTTAAGTAAACAATGTTTTTTTTTTTTGTTTGTTTGTTTTAGTGTAAGTATGTCTCATGCAACAGTTGGGGCATACTTATACTAACATAGATGTGTTATTTATCTGAAATTAAAATTTGGCTGGATTTTTATTTGCTACATCTGGTAGTGTTACCTCCATCCTCTCCAGGCACCCAGTCACCATAATTAGACCTTTCTCCCCTTTTCCCTTCTTTTCTCCTTTACCCACAAAGCTGGCCAAAAAAGGCTCAGTTGAGTTGAGTTGACTTCACTTTCTAAGTGGTTATGTTTCAAGCAGTTTAAACATAAGGCATGCTTGATAATGGAACAATGTCTTTTAAATTACAAAAAGATACTTTAACAAAAATACAGAGCCCCATTCTAAAGCAATTATATTGAGCTCAAAACGTACGTGTGTGTGTGTGTGCGTGCGCAGTCATTAAGATTTCAAAAGAGAAACTCGTTTTCACTATCAGCTCATAATTGATAGCATAAGGAATTGAACAGAGTTTTGGAAGTTTTCAATAAAAGTCGAGTTTCAAAATAATGGAGCAAAATACCTAAAAAATATACTGGTTTTTCAATATCTTCTTAATGACTGTAAAACCACAATCAAGGGAATGAATCTGTTAATTCCTTTAAAGCTAATGCTAGCACTAAGCCAGGTGCTTTGAGATGATAGATCTACTTTTCTTGGTGATAACAATAATGATGATAATACTTTAGAAAATGCCTTTTTAGAATTTAGGAATTCAGAGGTGTTTTCCTATTAAATGTTTACAATTCGAAGTTATTTTCTTCTATTAAATCTCCCCACCCCCCACCCCCACCAAAGTATGGATTCTAGACTTTGTCCTGGGTTAGAATTCTCCCTCTGACCTTTGCTTTTTGAGACTGTGCAGAAATCACATACATGCTTTGAGCTCCAACTCCAGTATCTGAACAAAGGGGTAGCATACCTGAGGATTTACGAAGGTGAAATGATGTAATATATGTGAAAGAATCTGGCCTTACACAATGGGTACACAGTAAATGCCATCCAATTCTCTGGGGGATATAACCATGAGTCAATAAAATATTTGGCAATAAGGGGAGTATAAGTATTAGTCGTTGATCCCAGCTTCTGATGATAAATCCTGCACTGCATTATTCAAACCTTCTTCCTCTCCTTTCTCTTTCTTCTACATATCATAAGACATCTGAGGTTGCTCTATAGTTCTTAATCTTATAATGTCCCTTTCATTTCCTGCCAATTGCTGATAGCCATATCTAGAGGAAGGTTTTCTCTTCTGCTTCTAATCTATTAAATTACCTGATGGCTAATAGGACAGAAGTCTTGTAACCAGGGCACTGATATTTTGCATACCTTCATTTATTCTTTGAAAAAGACGTAGTGGCTAACTCTTTTTTTTTCCCCCATTCTTGATGAAAGAAGAGTACTATGGCTTCTTACCATCTAACAAAAATTCAGCCATCTCTACAAAGGTTTCATATAATGTTTCACCTAAGGATAAAGTGAGTAGATCTACAGCAGTCCTGGGTCCTCTGGCATCCCCCTTATCCCTGCAATGCTGTTTACAGTAAACAGCAGTATTATCCCCCAAGTTCTCCGCAGCATGTTTCTTCTAGATAAGGAGTCTCAAACCATGGGCCTGTTACACCGCAAGGTGTTTTCTGCATTTTCATATTTACTTTTAAAATAGTGGAACTCTGGCGTTTTCTACTAGACATCATTTTCCTTACAGTTGTATCCACTTCTTTGCATAGGAACTGGGAGAACAGAAGACTCAAAGGGATCCACCAGGAGAATTCAGCCATATGGGTGGGTTGTAGGTGGGAGGGAATGAGCTCAGAAAGCAAAGGGAAGGAAAGACAGGTGTAGTCTCATCCAGTGCTCTGGACCAGCAATAGGGCCTGGGTAGGGTGGCCCAGGTGGCCTGGGCAGGTTTGCCAGTTGATTAGCTAAGTAGACCAGACAACCCTAACTCACATGTTTATCAGATGAGCTGCCAAACACTTTAGAGCTCCAGTAGCCTAGTTCTAGGGGCCCTGGGTGACTAGACCAGAGAAGAAACACTTCGCTTCTCACTTTGCATGAGTGCCAGTGAGGACTTTGTCTTTGAATCATATTCTAAGCCCGGCAGATCTTCCAGATGGAGAGAAGAAATATGGCATTTTAGACAGTGTAGGCTCTGATTTCACTGACATTGGGTATGTATGTCCATGTAATTCAGGTGGGAAAATGGTAATGGGAGCAGAGTCTCAGCCTATAGGTGGTCTTGCTGTGAGGGCTGCACCTTTGGGATCCTGGCTTCCTAGCTATATGGGGGTGAATGAGAATGCTGGGGTGTTGAGTGCCCTAACCACTGGGCTCAAGCAAATTGGCCATAGGAACCCTAGCTAAGCCTAACATAGAATGGACATTCTTTTCACTACCTCAGGACCCTTCATCTTCAATCAGAGAAGCATAGACCCAATTTCACTGACACATTGCCTCAATGTTCCCAGTGGCCTCGATGACAGCAGTGGTCATGGAAACAGTATTTTAATCTTAAAGCATTTCTTTCATGGATCCAAGGGCCAAAGACTAGAAAAAAGTCCTGACTTTCTAGCCATGGCATCAGGCAACAAATACTAACAAGTGCCCCTGGAGATGTCAGAAATATTTGAGGAGAGAAACTCTACAAAGCACTTGACTTCCTACAGTTTAACAGAACAATGGTTCAGGAAAATAAAGGTAGGTTATTAATATCAGTGAGAAGATCTATATGTACACAAGTGGGGGTTGTCCAAAATAATTGCATTACATTTAAATTTATATTCTCATTGATATCTCCCAGCAACATTTGTTGAGCATCCATTAGGTGCTAGTCTCTGTGCTGTGTGCTGGGGATACCACAGAAATAAGACAGACACAGTCTCTAACTTGCCTTAATGAAATCTGCAATCTACCTCTTGCATATCTCCAAGGAAACTTTACCGTTTTAAAGTCATCTTTTCATTAATTTAAGGCATTGAAATCCAAGGACTAAAATAAAACTTTGCCAGTCTGTGTAATAGCTAGGAATAGATACTACTTTTTAGTATGTGGAAAGATGGTTGAAATACCTTCTCCTCCAAATGATATGCTCATCCTCTTGATTCTCTCTCACAAATTTGGCATCTAGAAATAAAAGGAACACCTGGCCATCCAGCCAGATGAACTAAATCCACCCCATGGATCAAAGAGTAGCAGATCATGGCAGCCAAATCAATCTCACATCCAAAAGGTTGATGTTAGATACTTACAATTCCAGAAAGATATGTCAAATACTTTTCCAACTCCTCTGGACTAAATAGAAATAGAAATCATTAAATAGATTTCATTAAGTCCATTGAAATAGAAATCATTAAGTCCATTTCATGGTAAATATGTTGGCATAGATTACTGCACACAATGTAAAATAGGGCTGGGTCATTTGGATCTCCTTTGATGGCATTATGTGCATGCCCATACCTGCTAGGACAGGCATTGAAACTGAGTCAAATAAAATAAATGTTTATTAGCACTTATGCTGTGTTAGATTCTACTGGGCAGCAAGAATTTATTCACTCCCTTAAAAGGAAGAAATAGAACTAACATATGGTATGGTTCAGACTCTCAAAAAGTTTATCATCTTGTTAGGAAGGCAAAATTAAAACCCATGGAACAAAAGTGAATAAGAGTAAGAAGCAAAGGGACACCTGGGTGGCTCAGTTGGTGAAGCCCTCGGCTCAGGTCATGATCTGGGGTCCTGGGATCTGGGATCGAGCCTTGCTTCAGACTCCCTGCTCAGCAGGAAGGGAAGTCTGTCTCTCCCCTTCCTCTGCCTCTCCCCCCAACACCCCTGCTCTATCTCTCAAATAAGTAAATAAAATCTTAAAAAAAAAAAAGTAAAAACAAAAATAAAGAGTAAAAACAACAACAACAAAGCATATAATAAAAAGCTGAGATATGGCAGGCGTTCAGGGGAATTAGGTAACATCACTGAAGGTAGGGATAGTTCAAGAACACTTCACAGCCTAGACTGCATTTGTGCTGAGGCTTGAGAGAGTGGCACATAGTTCCTATGTACAACAAAACCTAGGGAATTGCAGGTGGAGTCAACAAAGGTGTAGACAGTGGTATGAAGGTGGTGTGCTATGCTTCTGAAGTATGAAATGGACTGACCTAACCAGAATGGAAGATGAAATAAGATCACTAGGAAGAATGGGTTTTTCAGAGAAGAAGACTTGAAAGCTAAGCAGAGCTGTTTTAGCATGGGTGTTAGGTCATAAACAATAGCAGATTGCAGTGTAGAGGAAGCACCAGCTATAATCACTGGTTGTGGAAGGATGAATCTGAAAACTGTGAGGGTCTGAGGTGAGAAGGGCAAGTCGAAGGGAACAGTTAGCATACACAGCTACTGGTCAATAGCGAGTCATTACTCCATACATAAAACTTCAGCATTATCTGTCAGTGATTTGTTGGCATGAATGGATTAAGGGTGCAAGTTAGAGAAAGTAATTAAATGGAGAGTCCAGGGACGGAGGAAGACTAGGGAGAGTGATGAGTTTGGGAAATGAGAGTTAGAATGAAAAGACAAAAGAAGGCATGTCTGCTATTTGAAAGGGCCTGGGGAACACAGTACTTCGTGTAGAGGAAATTCTCTTGGAAATCCTGTTAATAAGCAATAATTGAAGGACCTTAAAGGAAATTATTATCAGGTCTCTGGCTCTGCATGACCTGTATCACCCTGGCAAAGCATATGCACCACAGAGCAATGTTTAGAGAAAAAAAAAAATTGAAGACAATGTAAACCTCTATATCCACAAGCAGGTCATTATCCGAGATCATTTTAGATCAAAATGTGAAAAATGCACCATGTTCGAATTAGTATGCAAAATAAAGCATCAACGTGGATTGAATTTATGTGATTATGTCATGAATAATTCATTAGCACAAGCAATACAATTAGCTTCTTATAATATAATGATATAACTATGGCATTCTTGTACAGTAAGACTGACCTAAACTGTAGTATTAGCGAGAAGTCTGAAAGCAAAAGAAAGCCTCATATATCTCAAACCCAAAGGCGCACAATGGCATTGGCTGTTAAGGGGACAAAAAAGTATTAAGTAGGCAGAACAGTTCATGCTGAAAGGTGGTGAGAAAAAAATAGGGTGATTGCATATAAGAGCATTTTACTAGACATCGAATAAAAACACTTTCATCACCTTAAAGATTGTAATTAATGTGTTTGATAAATATATCTCCCAACGTATTATTATATATATAGCATGTAGGTAAACCACTGAAGAGGTAACTTTTTTGAATGGAAAGCATTTCAACTATAGCAAAATTTTTCTTAAAATGTTAGAAGGTAGAGATCAGGAACGGTGGACGGCGGGCAGTGAATAGACACAAGATAATCAATGCTTGGGTTGGATCAATAAGCAACTGGCTTTTGCAGTTTGCTTTAACAGAAGCTTTACTTTGAAGAATAGAGGTTCAATTCACTTTAAAGTTCTACTTTGGTCATTTTCATGATGAAATTATCTCTCTCCTGGACTTTCCTTGTGTTGGCTTAGACTAAGCTTGCCTATTATAGATACCCTGTAGGAGTTACCTTGGAAGTTAATTCTTCTGCTCTTCTTTGAGAGTTCTCATGCTTTTGTACATAAAACTTTGCAGAATAAAATATTTGAACATAGCTTCAGGTTACTTCGAGTTGGTTTTGCTTCAACACCAATTAATGGACAACAATAAAATATGTTAAATAAAAGTCATAAACCAGAATGCTCATTTCTACAAGGCACACCAAAAATAATCCAATGTTCTTAACACTACTGTTGTTGTCGGTATCAGTGAAACTTTTTATATGGAGGAACTGGAAGAGAGCAGTGAACTTTAAGGGACCACTTCAAGTAAAATCAAGTTTACCCTGAATTTCCCACAATAGTTGTTTCAAGTTACTCATTATATATCAAAGCTAAAGTTACCAATAATACATCACTTCACATCTCTTGCACACTCTATATGTATGTATACAGTGAAATTATATCACCCATACTCATTCATATTGCAGAGCTGGCAAGAAAAAATCAAACCAAGCTGAAGGAGCAATCCAGAGCAAAGAGAGTTGGCTGATCTACAGGTGATTTCCAGAACCATCAAAGCAGGAACCTTGCTATTATTATACTACATGTAATTGCAAGACAAAACCTAGGGCTCCCAGAGATGGAAAACTGGGTCAGAACTTCTCAAAAAGCTGGAACTCCAAAAAAGTTCTCAGTGAAATTATTATTTAGAAATAAAACAAAAGAAAATAACTGTAATTTATAAAAGTTATCTTCCAGGAAAATTGATTCTGTACTTTGTCTTGGTGAAGGGGAAGAAACCCCCCCCAAAAAGTTAAAAAAAAAATTAATAACAAATTCATCAAAGTTGCAGGATATAAGATCAACATGTAAAACAATAAATAATTTGAAAATAAAATTTTAAAAATTATTTTTATAATAACATCACAGAGAACAAAATATTCAGGAATAAATTTAATCAAAAGGTATTATAATTCTGTATTAAAAACTACAAAATACTGTTAAAATAAGTAAGATGTTAATAAATGGAAAGATATTTAAAAAAAGATAAAATAAAGGGAAAGATATTTAGTGTCCATGGATGGGAATGCAATATTGTTAAGATGGCAATATTACTTAAAATTATCTATAGATTCATTGAAAGCCCTATCACAATCCCAATGCCATTTTTGTAGATATGGAAAAGCTGATCCTCAAATACCAATGAAAAGGGCCTTGAATAACCAAAACAAAAAAAGAAGAACAGTGTTAGAGAACATACACTTGATTTCAAAACTTACTTCAAAGCTACTGTAATGAAAAGAGTATGGTAGTGACCAAAGGATAGACATATAGTTCAATTGATAGAATTGAGTCAGAAATAAACCCATACAACTATGAACAATTACTTTTCAACAAGAGTATCAGGACCATTCAACAGGGAAGGAGTAGCCTCTTCAACAAACAGTGTTGGAACAAGTAGATATCCACACACAGAAGAATGAAGTCAGACTGCTACCTCACACCATATACAAAGACTAAGTTGAAATGGATCAACAACCTAAATAGAAGAA
Organism: Neogale vison; assembly: GCF_020171115.1. NCBI lineage: Eukaryota > Metazoa > Chordata > Mammalia > Carnivora > Mustelidae > Neogale > Neogale vison. The sequence continues at coordinate 27,836,028 of NC_058096.1, forward strand.
CCCAAACTACAAAGCTCTTAAAAGTAGACATGCAGGCAAATCGTGATCTTAAATTTAGCAATGAATTAATTCTCAGGTTGTGACACCAAAAGTACAAGCAACAAAAGAAAAAATGGATAAACTGGACTTCCTCTAAATTAAAGTCTTTTGTGAATCAAAGCACACTATCAAGAAAGTAAAAATACAAGCTAATAGAATGGAAAAAATATTTGCAAATCACATATATGCTAAGGCCCAGGATCCAGAATATATATAAAAAATCTCTCACAACTCAACAACAAAATGACAAAAAATCAAGTTAAAAAATGAGCAAATGATTTAAATGGATATTTCTTCAAAGATACACAATGGCCAACAAGGATATGAAAAGATGCTTCAAAATCTTCCTTAGTGACTAATTAAGGAAATACAAATTGAAACCACAGTGAGATATCACTTCACACTTCCTAGAATAGTTACAAACAAACAAACAAAAAATAAAATAACAAGTGTTGGCAAGAATACGGAGAAATTAGAACTCTCATACTTTGTTGGTGGTGACAGAAAATGGTAGAACCACGGTAGAAAATGGTTTTGTGGTTCCTCGAAAAATCAAACATAGATTTACTATATGACCCACAATTCCAATCCAAGGTATATACCCAAAAGAACTGAAAACAGTTACTCAAAAATAGCCTATACATGAATGTTCACAGCAGCACTATTCACAGTAGTCAAAAAGTAAAAATGGCCACAATGTCTATTAAGGGATGAATGGATAAAGAAATTGTGGTATGTAGATACAGTGGAGTTCACACATAAAAAGGTGAGAAGTATTAATACATGCGTGAACTTGGGTGAACCTGAAAAATATCCTAAATGAGAAAAAGACCAAGTATCATACCCTGATGATTCCATTTATAGAACATATCCAGAACAAATCTATAGAGATAAAAAGCAAGCTAGTAGTTTTTACAGGGCAGGGAAGGGAATAATAAGAGGTGATTGCTTAATGGGCATAGGGTTTCTTTTCAAGTGTCTGACTCTTGATTTCAGCTTAAGTCTTGATCTCAGGGTTGTGAGATCAAGCCCCACATCAGGCTCTGTAGTGAGCATTGAGCCTGCTTAAGATTCTCTCTCTTTCTCCCCCTTCTCTGAAATAAAAAAAAATAATAAAATAAAATAGTTAATTTTATATTATGTGAATTTTACCTCAACTAAAACAAAACAAAACTAATCCCCCCAAAAATACCTCCCCTGAGAATTCATAATCACAAGGCCCTGCCCAGTGTGAGCTGGTGTTCTAAATTTACATCACTCCCTTATTGGTAGCACTGGCTGAAGGACAGCATAAGAAAATGCAAATACTTTCTGGAGGAATATGCTCTGAATCTAGGATTCAAAATAGTTTCATAGAAAAATTTTCATCAAGCCTGAACTCACAACAACAGAAATAGCAAAATGCACCAGGAAATAATGCACCAGGGCTAGGAAATAGTATAAATAGAAAGCAGAATTGGAGGTGGCACCTGGGTGGCTCAGTGGGTTAAAGCCTCTGCCTTCAGCTAAGGTCAGGATCCGAGAGTCCTGGGATTGAGCCCCGCATCAGGCTCTCTGCTCCGTGGAGAGCCTCCTTCCTCCTCTCCCCCTGCCTACTTGTGATCTCTGCCTGTCAAATAAATAAATAAAATCTTAAAAAAAAAAAAAAAGAAAGAAAAAAGCAGAATTGGAGCCCTAAGACTTCAGAGATTAGAATTATGTAATTTAGAGTATAAAAACATGCTCCATATGTTTAAATTGTAAAAAGGAAGCCATCAAACATGGAAATAAAGAACAAGAGATTATGACATTGATCAGGGAAATTTAATTAAAAAAAAACTTCTAGAAATGAAAACCAGTGACTGAGTTTGAAAAACCCAATGAAAATTTTAAACAGCATATCAGATAGAGCTAAAGGAGAAATTTACGATTGGAAAATAGAGCAGAATAAATGGCTCAGAATACAACATGTGTAAAGATTTGGAAAACAGTGGTGCCTGGGTGGCTGAGTCGGTTAAGCGACTGACTCTTGGTTTCTACTCAGGTTATGAACTCAGTCAGGGTCATGAGTTCAAGCCCGGTGTGGGCTATGTACCAGGCATGGAGCTTGCTTAAGATTTTCCCTCTCCCTCTGCCCTTTCCTTCCTCAATCTCTGCCCAACCCCCCTGCTGCCTCTCTCTTAAAAATAATTTTTGGAAAACATAAAATGGATGTTAAGGTACATTAAATTTAGAAGGTCAGGATCATGTCCGGTCAGAACTCTACAAAACAATATAGAGAATAGAGATGTCAGTATAGAAAGAAGTTAACAGTTGCTACTAGTAATTTCGGAGTATTTTCTAATACTGATAACAGACTCCCAACACAGATTTAGGAAAAGTCGTGGAAACCTTTGTAGATAGCAACAACCACCACCACAGACTCAGACAAACACTTAGTGAAATTGCAGCTTGCCAAAGACAGAGGAGCACAGACAAAACACCTACAAAGGAATGCTAACAGTTTTAATGAGACAGAAGATGATGAAATGTATTTTCAAAGAGTCAAGAAAATTACTATCAAAGGATTACCCATTCAGTGAAACTAGTTAAAACAAAGTTTTTATCAGATTTACAAACATTACATTTTTAGCAATAACCCCTAACTAAAGGATATTCTAAAGGATGCATTTCAGGAAAAAGGAAAATATACTAGAGGGAAAATATACAGGAAGAAATGGGATTTTTTTAAAAAGTCCAGTGGTGTAGAAACTAGTGTCCCCATTGTTCAAGCCAGAAAACAGGTTCAGAGTTTTCCCAAGATCTACAAGCAGTAAGTGAGAGAGTCACTCTTCGTATCTTGGTCTGTATATCTCAAAGCTTGAATTCTCTTCCGTGGTGTATCTAATACGTCACCCAGCTGTATTAGTCTACTAGGGTTGTCATAACAAAATACTATAGATTGTGTGTCCTAAACAATAAAACTTGTCATTAACATCTCTTCATTTAAATCCTGTGAAAGGCAAATTCCATATCCTGCTAGAATCCAGAACCAGACCAGCCTTGCTTTAAGATTGTTTTCAGTTAAAGCTCAGGTAATATGGAACTTACATACCACTCCACATTTGCATTTGGAAAACAAAACAAAACAAAACCTATGTACATAGACATCCATCTCATTTAGAAGGGAAAGAGGAAAACAGGGGGGAAATGCTAAAGGAATGAAAGGGATCTCACAGACTTGCCTAAAGACATTGTCCCTTATATTGTTAGAAAACCCTAACTTGCCGAAGGGCCTCTCACAAGGGAGCCATCCAGAAAAAAATGCCCTTTCGTCTTCTTATGAATAAATTGAACATCATTACCCAAGTATTGTGCATTCCTCTAATGGAAGGGTTACAAGAGGAGATCGTTCATTTTCTTTATGACTCATTTTTTTTCATTTTTTCTCCTTTGAAATGAAATAAGTAGAAATTTTCAGTATTTCAGTTTAAAATAGGTCATTTCCCTCTCTCTGTCAGAGAAAGTCTTACTTCCCTAAATTGGGTGATTGGGTGTATTCAGGGAGCTTCTCTAAGCTGTGTAGCTGCATTTCAAAATCAATGTCATTCTCAGGATTGGAAACGTGTGGTGGAAACCTGCTGGGGCTGCTTTGTAAATGTGTAGGTCGGTCATGAAAGTCAAAGGCAGTCGGTTGGAGGAAGGACTAGGAATAGCCTCCAGCCAAAGCCATAGGACTGGACAGTGAGCACGTGCAGCGAGGTTCAGATGCTGTGATAGAAAGGTTAAGAAAGGAAATCTAAAGAAAGGAGCCAAAGAATAGGGCAGCAAATTCTCCTTGGTGCCAAGCCTTGTTGCTAAGACTCAGAATGATCTGAGAGAAAGTCCTTTTTCATAAGACTGAGGAAATGCTCCTAAGGGAGAATAGCTCAGAAACTTGTGTTAAGTTCATTGGGAATCAGAAAAGAAACTACTGCTATTCATTTATTATTTACAGATTATATCCTCCAATTCCCCAATGCTACCTTATTTGTGTCCCAAACCATCAGTGTCGACACCGTGTGTGGTCAAGGCAAGAAAGAGCAATGAGTCAGGGAGGGAGGAAATCGCTTTTCACCAAGATAAATGCCTTGTCCCCTTGGTCCCCAAAATGGTGGTGAACCAAGAGGTAAGCCAAAGCTAACCGTAGGCAGCATCTCCAGGACCTCCAGGGTAGAGGGCTCCAGCCCTGGTTTATTCTCTGTTAAACACCTTGAACATCAGAAGCATGACTTCATGACTTTGTATTCCCAGTGCCCAGACTGGTTTTGCCTTCCAGTAGGTAAATAGTAAAGGCTGACTGAGCGCAAAACATTCCCATGACTCCTGGCCTTTCCTTCCCTAGACTCATTCTAGGAGTCATGGCCGCAAGGAGACTGGGCCTTGGCCGGAAGTCCTCCCTTGGCCGGGCTACACCAGCCTCTGCTACTGTGTGTGCTGGCTAAGGATTAGGCTAGGTGAGGGTTGCTCCAGGAGGAGGAGGAGGAGAGGGTGAACTTTTCAGCCAGAGTTTGGCCTGAGGAAAGAATTTGGAACTTGCTGCTGCAAATGCTTGAACGGCATTAAAGTCGACTGGTAGCTTTTCAGAAAGTGAACTTCGCAGCAGCTCTCGGCGGTGTGTGGGGCCAGTAGCCACATCCACCCGACAGCGAGCGCTTGCCTTGCTCTCTCCTCACAGAATGATGACACAGGGATAACAAAGGGAAATACCGGGGATGTCAAGTCAAACAAATTGTAGCTCGCTCTGCTACGTTGTTCTCTGACCTTGTTCTGAGGCGAGTCACACCCGCGGGAGGGACATTCAGAATAAGCGTGTTTGTCATTTGACGCTTCTATCTGCTCTAAAAAGAACCCTCAATCTTCCTTATGGAGGCACTGACATTTAGTTTGGCACATTTTCAGATACTAGAAAAAGAACCATGACTTGACAAAAAAAAAGAAAAAGAAAAGAAAAAAATATATAAAGTTAATATAAAGCGAAAGAGGCAATTATTTAAAGGCATTTAGAGAATAATTTGCACATGAATGTGCAAATACACGTGTCTCTAGATACTGGGATTTATTCTTTCTTTCTTTCTTTCTTTCTTTCTTTCTCTTTCTTCCTTTCCTGTCAGGGGGTACCATGTGCTTTAAGTGAGATAATTGCAGCAGTTTCAAATCTTCCAAAATCAAGTGAGATTTTTTTTTTTCCCTTTGAAGTATTCAGGGTTTTGATTTTTCCTGTGTGTGAAGTGTGGTTTCTGCTTCAAAGTCCAAGAGCATCATAGAAAGTTAAACTTATCACGTCTGGAGATGAAGGAGATAGCTTTTCAGAGAGGCTACAGCACCCATTTTAGAGTAAATATTAATCTTCAGTTTGGCACGTGTTTATCTGATGAACCCTGCTGAGCGTGTTCCAAGTTTCAATTAAATCCCATTCGAGGCAGCAAACCCATTTGTTGATTTGATGAGGATGTTACACTTTCTTATGTGACAAAACAACCCAGGGACGTGCACAACTTAAAATGTAAGGGATCCAGGAAGACCAAGGGGCCTCATTTTCCAAACTAGGCATGCGGACTGGTGCTTATTGATTTACTTGCTGCTGATGATGATGATTATTATTTTTTAAATGTTCCCAAAAGGGACACCTAATTCTAAATACGCACCCCTTTATTGCTCCTCACCAGCTTCTACACCCTGTAACTTGTCTGGGTCTGACAATTTTAAGCACTGTTTGATCCCTCCGGACTAGCCCCTCAGTCATTCTACCTTTAAGGAGAAAAGGCTAGCCCACGAATGCAATTAGAAAGACATTCATTTTTGTAATTCCAGCAACAGAGCACCGTTTGCATTTATTACTGCCCAAGTCCAAGTATCAGTTCTTTGAAGACAGATTAAAAAAAAAAAAAAAAAAAAAAAAGCCTTGTGTCAGAAACATTAATATGTCATGCCCAAATCATATGGAGCCTCTTGAACTCTAAGGGGAAAAGAAGACAGCCAGCTTTTAGACCTTCTGCTTTCCTTATTAACTTTGACCTTAGCCATTTCTCAATCAAGCTGCTTACACATCCATTTCATACACTAGAGGTGTAGAAAATTTCATAAGAAAAGCAACCAGCATAAAAATGACTTTTTAAAGAAAGTTCAGCAACCTCTGGATAGATCGAATATGACATGTTCAAGTCACTGACTTCATTTATTAAATGCACTTCCCTGATGTGTTAAATAACTCTTTCTCCTAAGTGCAAAAGGTTTGTGTGGCTCTCCCCACCCCCTCCCTTCCCATCTCCACGATTTATGAGGTTCTCGTGACAGGCTTCATATGTCTAGGGTCCATTAGGTAGGAAGGTAGTTTTACCTCTGGGCGAGTCCTGAAGTAATCCTGGGGCGAACATTATTGTTCGGCCATCTCCCTGGGACTTTATGAAGAACAAACAAGACAAAGAGTCTGGAACAGGGGTATTTATGGAGAGTTTTCTCTTGCTTTTGAAACAGGCTCTGCAGGTTTTTTTTTTTTTTTTTTTTTTTTTGGTGAACTTTCATTATTATTCTTAATTTCTGTATAACGGCACAATGCAATGTTCTCCTGTGGCAGGACGTGTAGAATTGAAACAAAGGAGACAGGAAGAAGGTGGCACAACTGTTTCAAAATCATTCTGGGCGGGGCGGGGCGGGGGGGGGGTTGGTGGTAGTGGAGTTGCCCAAGTCATAACTAGTTGGAACCCCGAGGCTGGAAAAGTAAGTCCCATCTTGCATTTAAAACATAGTCTTGTCGGGGTGCCTGAGCAGCTCAGCTGTTAGGCGTCTGCCTTCTGCTCATGTTATGATCTCAGGGTCCTGGAATCGAGCCCCACATCAGGCTCCCCACTCAGCAGGGAACCTGCTTCTCCCTCTCCCCTGCTTGCGTTCCCTCTCTGTGTCTTTCTCTGTCAATAAATTAAAATAAAATAAAATCTTTAAAAAAAAATAAAATAAAACATGGTCCTGTGAGTTGGGAAAGGATGTTTATAGATGTGCAATGTTCTAATGTGGTCTGGAAACAGCTGTTAGTGCTGGATCAGCAGGAGACGTGTGTGAGTATAAACTAGACCCACATGCCCACGGAAAGCTGAGGCCCCTCATAGGGATCAACCCTGGTTTTTTTCTCAACTTCTTTCCAGTTGAATTTGATATCTGCCAGTATTGGGAAGTGCTACCCACACTTCTGAACACTGTTCCTCCCAGAGCTGGCATTTCAAATGGAAACGATCAGCTTGAAAAAGGGACCAATACCCTGATAAGGGTTTAACCTGCAAATGTGTCGCACAAATTCCTTTAAAATGGCACTGCCCACGTGTCCGTCCCTTTTCTTTTCTCTGAATGGAGTTTAAGACGAGATTAACAACTGTCAACCGCCATGCTCAGTAAAAGGTGAAATCATTCACAGCTTCCTATCCTGTAACAGGCGGAGGCTTCTGAGTACCTTTCAGTTAAAAGAATAATCACCGTTCTTAAAAATATGAAAATACCGGTTACTGATTGCTACCTGTCCTCGGGCCTGGTTCTAACACGTTGTCATGATGAAAGAGCTCAGATGAAATCTAAATTTGGTGTTAGAAGTCCATTGCTGTATTAATCATTTGAAATAAAAATGTCACGGTTCTGACTCTTTGGAAACTGCTGCACTTAACTTCCAAACTGTTGCTTTTAAAAAGGCTAATTCGGGGTTGGGTACATTAATGTCAATGTCCTATAAAACTGCCAGTGGAAAAAAAAATGTCAGCAGAGACATTTTTTCTAGCCGATGTCAGCACAAAAGGGTGCCTCGGTTGTTTTATCTCCAAACAGCTGCGTGCTTTCATTGACATTTGGTGACCTTTCTTTGTGCACCCGGCCTGACCTCTTAGGTTATTTCCTGGCCTCCCTTCTGTGACCTTTGACCAAGGCTGACCTTTAGCTGGAGAATGTGACATTTTGTTCTCCTCTAGCTGACATGTGATGCTCTCATTATTCAAAGGTATGTGAAAATAATGACCCCGAGTGACCTTTGAGTTTCCTTTCATTTATTGGTTGTTTTTTGGTGCTTGTTTGGCATGTGCTAGGCTAGGTGAAGGGGGACGGGGCTGGGGAGGGATTGGGCTGGGATACCATGGCCAGTATCTCTTTTTATGCCATTTCTGATCCCTGTCCTGTCCAACAAGCCACTGTACTGTTGGAAACTAAGCCTTAGTATTTATTCTCTGTTCATTGATTTGGGGAAAGTTTTGGCCTTTGAACAATAACTCTTTCTGAAATTTAAGAATTTTGGTACTGTGAGTTGAAGGCACCAGTGTTTCCATCCACTTCCTACCAATGGTCCTTGCACATTTCTGAAGATCATTTTCAATTGTAATAGGGCTACTCCTTATACTTAGAAAATGAAATAACCCATATAGAAAGGTAATATGTGCCAAAATAAAGAACTGAAAAATTTGTCATTTATGTTTTGTAGATAAATGGTCTGGTCTTTGAAAGAGTTCTATTCTAAATAAAAGTTTTACATATTTTGTCATATATTTTTAAGAAACCTTGGTTACTCTTATAGATTTAATGCCATATTAATTTAAATAGGCATATTTATTAATATATGGCTGTGAACTGTAGGTACTGAGTAGAAGAAGGAAAATTACTTTTGAGCACCGACAACACAATGGTCATACATTCTGTAAGTTAGATTTGGAATTTCAGATTAGAGCCCATTTGTCCAAGAATTTAGATATACTGATGATACTTTTTATCTCAAACATTCTACTAAATAATTTGTGACATCTGATATGCAGTTTTTCAACAAGACAAAATATGGTCAAGGCTCACCTCATAGAATTAATTGCCTCTAGAACTGATCTAGCAATACACAAAATTGGATTGCTTGGCCGAAATTTAGTATGGTCATTAACTCTGAAATTTTATAACTTTCCAGATGCTGATGATGAGTGACTTACAGGTTATGATAAGCACAGGAACCACCACACAGTCTTCCGCAAATACACATATGTGACTGTGCACATTTAGATAAAGAAAACCCCATCATGCCTAAACTGTCCTACTCTCCTAACTTCATCTTCAAACACTTGAAGAAAAAAAATAATAATCACACCCATTATTTATTTACTTTAAGGTATACTAGAAAATAACACTTTAATCCTACAAGATTTTTTCCTCTAGTAAGTCAAGCCATTGTCTGAATCTGAATTTATGGAACATGGGCATAGGGTACTCCTTTCCTTCAAATGACCTACAGTAAAAGCATCCTTTCTCTTTCCTGAATTAATGGGACTAATTTCAAGAAGAATCCAAAAGAGGTAGATGCTTCAAGGTACAGGTTGTTTTAAGACTAAATAATACTTGCCCATCAACCACCTTGGGGCAGGGTGTCATCTTCTTAGAGGAGGCAGGCTTTAATTCCTAATTTGTAAAAGGGTAAAAGGGTGTCATATAAGCTCTGCATCCAACAAATGTTTAAATGGCTACCTTAAACAGAGAGTTCTAGATGCATGGAGATAAAATAGAGATCAGACATGAATCTGGCCTTCAAGAAAGATTCAACCTGGTAAAAGAGAAAAATCACTAGAGCACACTGAAGTTTCTAAGTGTTATATAAAATAAAGTTAAAGAGGGGTTCCATGAAAAATAAAGAACTTTAACTCAAATCAACACATCTTGCCAATTTTAACAGCATTATTCAAAGAATTCTAAAATTCTACTCACAGACATAATTTTGGCTTATCTGTAAAATTCATTTCTCATGCAACTGTTCTTTATGTCTAATTAGTATATATTGCTTTATCATCCACCAACCATCTAAGCAAGCTTTACAAATAATTAGATTTAGGTCCATTACCTCCTCTGGGATGAAAGCCGGAGCTAATGGCAAAGCCAGAAGAACTCTTACTTCTCAAACAGCAGCAGCAGCAGCAGCAACAACAACACATGCTTAAACTCCTAGGTCAGGGTTTTCCGGCTGCAGAGCAAACCAGAAAGGTAGCAATTAAAATGTAAGATTAAACCCACTTAATTAATGTGACCAAGAATCACAAAGGGACAGAAATGTAGGGTATGTGCAGAACGGCTACATGCTTACTCATGAGTTTCAACGCCATCCACAATCAACGTATTTGCTTCATGAATTCTTTTCTCATTTCCTCTTCCAAATATTGACAATTTAGAAAATCTTTTATCTTCTTTTTTTTTTTTGTAACCAATGGTAAGTTAAACAGTCTTAAGAGATGACCTCAAAAGTTACTCTGAACAATGAATCTTGTGATTTGTGCAAATATGATCTCACAGAGGTTTAATTGCTACTTTGTTTCCATTCAAATATATTTAATCCAATAAAGGACTAAGTTAAAAGTATTTCATGAGTCCTATACTGAAGAGAAAGGTTGCACTGGTTAACAAACAGAGTAGACGTACAGTAGATGTGCTGCCAGGGTAAAAATGTCCAATGAAACAAGCTATAACCAGAGAAAAACAAAAGCAAAGCAATGATCAATATGGTGGTAATTATATGTAGTACATTGGAGGGATACTTTTGTTCTGTTATTACGTGGGGCTTTTAAAGAAGTGACTGAACTTACGTTAAAGAACATTTGGGTTCCCTGAATGGGAAATACTTGGCGCGTTCATCTCCTTCATTTATTTGTTATTTCTTTATTTTTGGAAGCAACGTTAGAAACCTGTTTTTACACTTAGCTCATTTCATTCTCTGTAAAGATTCTAACTTGTCAGGCATTTAATCACCATTAAAGACAAATGTTTTCACTTGTTCAAAAAAGTTTTCGCCTAATAATAAAATATGACTTGCCACACAAGTGTCACCCTTCAGGGACAAAGTGGTTTAAAGTGATAACGGGTGACCAAGTTATAAATGTGTAAAAATTGTGTCTGGCAGGAGGCATAAGTTTCCCTCTCCAAACCCCAATAACCCAAAATTGAAGAGAGCCAAGGTCTGTTTCCTGCTTGGTGTTACTGCCTTATTGTTATATAGATGTCTTTAACCACAAAGGCCCCATGCTCTCATGTGGTAGATTCCTAAGAAACCATAAATCTACCTCATTGGCCAAGTAATGGTTTTTCAACATCTGTTTTGTTAAGCATCAGAAATGTGTACACAGGTAGTAGAATTACTCTTGCCTGGGTAACCCTAAACAAATTTCAAGGTCTTTTGATACCTAAACTCTCAGACTTGGCCATGATGTCCAGATTATTGGAATCAGTATAAATTCCAAAAGTAAAATGGGAAGGAAAAACTGTAATAGCAAAAAGAAGTAGCAAATTTTCAGTTTTACACTGTTAAAAACAAACATTTATAACAACATTATGTTAAATAATGTTAAAAACAACATTCATAATGTTCCACCAGTTGTCTGATTATATATGATAAAACAATTTTCCCTATGGTTCTTTATGTAATTACAATTTTGTCTCTTTCTCACCTTGCACGTGAGATATATTGTAATTCTTGCTAATTTCACTGACATTCCCTGCTGTTTCTTGAAAAGCAGTTTAGTCTAAGTCTCATGTATATATCAGCATCATTATTGATTTAAAGGTAGATACTTCTTTTTTTCTTTTGAATAAGGATTTCTTTTAACTTCTAAAAAAATACTCAATAGTAACGAGTCTTTAATTTTGAATCCATTAATTATAAGAGAGATGATTATTTAACTTTGGGATGGGAGACTTGATTTTATAATGGAAGCTAGAGAGGAACACACAGATTGAATATCTACAACATTCTAGTCAAAATGACAGTCTCAAGAACTACCCAAATTCACTGCTATTTTGCCAAAGTATCTCTTTACTTTTATTTTAAAATGAACCACATATTTTGACCATCAGATTGGTCAAAATACAGATACAACTGATTTGTTATTTCACTGATACAATGACAATCTATCTCCCTAAGTGAAGAAAGTACTTGGAAATATTATTTCTAAAATTAATAATAAAATCCTTTTGATACTGTACTATCAGTTTTTATACTCAAAGATCAATGAATTACACTATGGGACATAGTAACTCAATATTTATTCTTGAATGAGATTGAAATACCCTTTCTATACATAAAATCTGCAAAGGAATTTATTTAAGCAAGATGATGGTTAATTTATTGTGTTAAGTTCAAAAGGGCAGAAAAAGATAACAACCCAATTTAGGTAAAGATATAGCATATATATGCTGGAGGAAAATAAATGTCAAATAGAAAACCATATCTGAAATTCAGATCACATTTAGATGCGCAAAAAAAAAAAAAATGTTAAAAACAGTAGGGGGGCGATTGTATTCCAATTAGATTTCTTTCACTCACATCAACCAGCCTTGGTTTGAAAGTTAATCATATGATTTACAGGGCTCTTGAAGGAATAAAAAGGGAGAAGTAAATGAAAGGGAGAAGGAACTGATAATATAACATTTCTAAGAAAGCCATCAATTACAAAGTTTGGTCTTGGGATGAAGTTAGTGTAGGTTAAAAGAAAGTCATTAAAAAATAAAAATTTTTTTAACATTTTGTTCCTTTTGGCATGTGATATACGTTACTGAAGATTGTTTTTGAAGACTGGGAAGAGCCAGATAAAGAATTCCAAGTTTAATATAATTCTTAAAGATACTGCAACCCCACATCAGAGATGTGTTCGGAAGGTTTAGAGTTGCTTGTCAGGGGTTCCCTGGAGGTAGGGTGGGGGTGGGCAGAGCTGAGCACACATTTATTACAGACTGAGTCAATATCAACACTTATGTTTTGGTTATGGGAAACCCAAAGAGGTTAACTGTATCAAATTGCCCTTGGGTTTGTTTTGGGGGAAAAGAGTAATAATTAGGTGAAAAACTCAGAGAAATTAGAATGCATCTCAAAGATAGACCTGGAGAAGTAGGTTTTGATATTTGCTGCTTTCAAAATCCAAAGAGCAAGACATGATCAGAAAAGAAACGTAAATTGGAGACTTGGGTACAGATCTAATCAGTTCTTGTTTGTGTAGTTGTTTTTTATTCAAGTATAGTTGACATACAATGTTATATTAATTTCACATAAACAACATAGTAATACTACAATTCAGTGCATTATGCCATGCTCACCACAGTTAAGTGTAATTGTCATCTGTCAGCATACAACATTATTACAATATTATTGACTATATTCTGTAGGCTGTACTTTTCATCTCCACAATTTACCTATTTTTTTAAAAAGATTTTATTTATTTATTTGAGAGGGAGAAAGAGAAAGAGGGCAAGCATAAAAGGGGGAAGGTCAGAGGGAGAAGCAGAGCCCTTGCTGAGCAGGAAGTTCAATGTGGGACATGATCCAGGAACTCCAGGATTATGACCGGAGCTGAAGGCAATCCCTCAATCAACTGAGCCATCCAGGTGCCTTGATTTACCTATTTTGTAACTGGAAGTTTGTATCTCTAATCCCCTTCACCTATGTTTCACATCCCCCAGCTCCCCTCCCTTCTGGTGACTGCCAGTTTGCTCTCTGTACTTACGGACCTATTTGTTTTGTTTGTTTCTTTGTTTTGTTTTTGAGATTTCACATATGACTGAATACGTATTTCTAAAGGTTCTAAAGGCCCTTGATGTGGGTGCAGTATTGAACTGGTACCAATTTTATAAAACTGTGGTAGGTGATTGTTGACTCTGTAAATATTGAAAAACACACAGCAGACTCATCTTTACAGATTCTTAAAAAAAAAAAAATTGGGGTTGCCATGGTAGCTTTTATTTCCTCTTACCTGTATAATGATTAACAGAGGCCATATGAGTTGTTTTGACAGACACTTAAGACTACAAATATTTTATTGGGAACTCTTCTACAGTTTTCTTCAAATTTTCTTGTTCTCTTCACAAGAAGAGACACTGATCCATTATATGATCCAATGGATCCATTGAGCCATTATCGATTATAGGAAAGTTGTAAGAAAGGAGATTAAACCGAATATTTTTGCATCAGTAGCCTTGTCACAGACTTAGGTGACTTCCAGTGTACTTGTTTATGCAATAAAATCTTTTGATATTCTAACAGTGTTGGTCTTAAAAAATATTTCCATCATAATGGTGCATAAGATGACACTGAGGACACAAAAAGTTATGAAAAAAAATCACTAGGAGTTATGATGTGATATGTACATAAGATCTTTTCATAATATAAGTTAGATAAATTTGAGTTAAGTGACTTTTAAGAACATTGATTATTGATCTGATAAACTATTAAATCCATTAGGACCTTTTGTGTAAATAACAATGTTTAAAATGGATGCTGCTTTATAATAAAAATTCTTAGGAGAAGTACTTATGGTCTCTTTCATGCCTAAGAGCCACTTTTTAACATTAAATGTCTTGGTGAGAAATATATTTTAAAATTAAGAACCATTTAAGTTACGCAACTACAAAAAGAAAACAAAACCAAAACAAAAAAGAAAAACCCAGGATTCTCTCAGCGCGTACTTTAGTACTTATATTACTTAAAAATGACCAAGACATTTTGTTTTCAGTCCCTGTCAACATGACTTACATATTTTTAAACTCACAAGTCATTCTGTGCTCTACTGATTATAGTACAGACTCTGCCAAAAAAGAAAACTGTACTTTTTATTGTGGTGCTGATCCCTATTTTTGAACATTTATAGGTATCCAGGAACCTTATGGAGTGATAAGCTTCATTCATAAAAACACATGCATCATGGAAATGTGTCATCACTGTGAAAAGGAGTGTGTTTAGTCTGTGCTGGGGATGAAGACTGAGCTTGATTCTTCATAGCTCTTTGTGACATCTCATCTTGGGGGAACAATAAAAGTAAAGAATGTACTTCTATTTGTTAAACTTTTAGTAAGTCATATTGATGACTTAATTAATGACCCATCCTTGCCTACCTTGTAAGTTCCTTGAGGACAAGAAACAGTTATAACTTATTTATTTTCACATACCAGCAATGTCCTTCTTGATAATGTCTCATGAGGGCATGAATGATAGATGAATGCATGTATCTACAAGGAAGAAAACTTCTTTTCTACCTAAAGGAATTCTACAGAAATCAGAGAGAAAATATGTCTTTCTTTCTTTTTTCTAAGTGATTTTTTAAGATAAGATTTATTAATTATTTGACAGAGAGAGAGAGAGAGAGAACAAGTAGATAGAGCAGCAGGAAGAGGGAGACAGAGAAGCAGGCTCCCGGCTGAGCATGGTCCCTGATGTCGGTATCCCAGGACTACCTGAGCTAAAGGCAGATGCTTAACTCAGGACACTGACAATGACCTGAGCCAAAGGCAGGCATTTAACCAACTGAGCCATCCAGGCACCCCGAAAATATATCTTCCTAAGGAAAGATAATACATAAAATGTGTTTTATAATCATAAAGTTTTAGAATCAGAAGACTTTACTCATTGTTAAAACAATTACATGCCACATTCGATACCACGTTCACTCAATTTTTAGAAATTTCAAAAATTTGGAAATTATTTCTTCTAAACTTGATTCCCTCTCTCTCCCCAGGTTGAGACTTTTCATCCCTCAGGAGTGAGGAACCAGGTTTCTGTTTTGTATTGTTTATCTACTTTGGCATGAAGTCCATAGGTAACTTTCACAAATCAAACTAACTTAGGAATTATTTCTCTAACCACTTTGACTCACGTGGTTTGGGCACTGGGTTAGTGAGCCAGAGCAATCCACTTTCTCCCTGTGGCCACACCCTGGCCCCTAATTTCTTTCATGACTCTCTTTGAGAAGTCAGATGAGAGCACCCCTGAATAAGCAAGTCACCACTTGGGCCCTATTCCCAGCAGGTCATGGGCATCACTTTTTTTTCCCCCCCTTTTTTTTTACAAGAATGATAACATGATAATCATTCCTTTCAGGTCAGCCCTTGGCAGAAGAGTGTTGTGATTAAGGGATATGTAAAACCAGAGTTGGACTTTGAGGCATCCCTCCTTCTCTACTCTACATCCTATTTAATAAACATGGAAGAATGAATGATCTGTTAAGGGTGGGGAATCACTATTACAAAAAACGAACAAAAAAAACCCCTGAATTGCCATAAATACATCAACAGGCCAATACCTCAAGTCTCAACATGTCTTTAAGGTCCTGTGAACTTTGAAAGATGCTTACATTTCTTTGGAGCCAAGAAAAATACCCTGTATTATGTAAATATTTGCATTGGTATGAGATTCTTGCTAGAATTTCAACCAGCCCAGGGCCCCCAGCTAGGACGAGCATGAGCACAGGGGTAGGAAGCATGGCTGAGGTAAGCTTGCTCACTGCCAATTCTTTCTCAGGTCACTGAGCTCTGTAATTACTGAAGGATCAACATCTAGGGCCAATAATCAGGGCCTCTCTTGAGATGCCTGGGCCATGAGCTATTTTGGTGCCAGTTCTCTTTGTCACCTGCTTTACATATAACCTGCTGTTTTTCTGCCATTGTTGTTACTTTTCCCTTCATCATTGCCCTTATTAGAACATCATTTGTTCTAAGTGTTCTTGTGCCAAAAATAATTTTAAACCTCTAACTATCTGAAGCATAGCAAATGCTCAGTAGAAAATGCCATTGACCACCCTGAAAGGAACATCATTTATTAGGAGTCCAATAGATAAGAATTTCCCTTAATAAAATAAATCCCATAGGCTAACACAAAGCGTAGCTCCACGATAGTCCAAAGTGATTTCGAAGTTCAGCAGACTCCAGTAAGACATAGTCCTACAAATGTCATATCAATGAGGTCATAGGTGGGGTTTGGGGTAGAGGAGGTGGGAAAGGGATTTGGGAAGTGATCTGAAAGTAAGTCTGGTTTTCACCCAGTAGATACTGATGGTACAGCTAGATCAGAATTTAGAGATGGACTTGATTCAGATTGCTTAGAACCTAGGCCACACTGATTCTTTAATATTTTAATTATTACTGGGTTTAAAAGAATTTCTAAAATAAAGTGCCTGCCTGTTGTTAGAGAAGAATATACTGTATACTCACTAGCTCTTAAAATTTCACAACCATACTGGGAAATAAGCAAGCAGGATTCATTATCCCCACCTGAGCAATGAAGAAAGAAGATTTAGAGAGGTTGGAGAGTGCTTGTTTTGTGTTTTTCCCACACTAGTAAACCATTATTCCTTGCAGTCTATGCACGCATAGCAATGAGTTCACTCCCCTGGCACTGTAGCTCTAGTCTGTTTATAAGCGAAGCCCCAAAAAATGATTCTTTCAGGGTGCAGGCACTGTTTTGAACATTAAAGAGAAATATTCTGTCTCACTGGCAAATTTCCTTAAAAACCTCAACGTGCTTAGGTAAAGGGAGGTAAAAGGAAGGGCTTGGAGGAGGAGGCTCAGTTCTAACCTTGCCAGTTGGAGGGCCCTGCTGAGGACACCTCACTTGTTGGGGCCTTGGTCTCCCCATCTATGAAATAAGAAGCTGGCCCAACACAAAATCACTGCATTGGTTTATGCCCCCTGCCCTACACTGTACCATGCTCTTTGGTTCTGTGCTGTATTCTTGGTCCTTTTGAAAGTGTCTCCTAGGAAGGGAAGGAGTTGGTTCACCAAGAAACCAATAGAGGTATCAGCTTAAAGGCTTACTTCTCAGGAGCACTGTGTTAAAATGAATAACTGGAAGGTGAAATTTCAGTAGGCTTCAATTTGTGCATGATAAAGGAGAGCACATTTTGTGAGATGGCAAAGCAAGTATGGCAGTCTCCCAAATGCACCATCTTATTCCCTTTCAGGAAAGGACATGTTGCCCAGCTGTGGGGCAGGTGGTCAGCGTGGAGCCTCCAGCCGTCAACCCCTTCAGGGTTGGCCTCAGCTGAAGAGTGTGGCCTCTTCACCCACAGTCCCACCCTCCCCAGTTACCTGCATCCAGTAATGAGCAAAAGTGTGTGTGTGTGTGTGTGTGTGTCTGTGTCTGTGTCTAAGTGTGAAGGCTCAGCACATGGGTCACACAGGGGTAGGGGGAACACTGACAGATAATCTTTGGAGGTTTCAGGACAGCTGAGATTTTGGTTGGCATTTGCCCTCCAGATTAATTTCTTACCACAGACTGATAGCGGGGGTCTGGACTGTGCTGAGGGAGGGTAGAGCTGAGGAGAGGAGGGGCTACAGAGGAAGACAAAGTACTGGGTGATCTGATTTCAGGACCTTGTGCGATGCTGAAGTGTGAGGAAACACATGTTACAAGGACCACAGCAAGAAATGGATAAAGCAGGAAAACAAGGACATGTTGGTGTTTTCTGAGGAATATATCTAAATGCAGATGTCCTAAGAGACAGTGAGGTAATGCCTGGGATTCATTCAGAAGGGCTTTAGGAAACATCAAACTCAGGATAGTCTCTGGCTGGCCTCTGGGCCTCCCAAGTTTCTGTTTAGGACTCTCCTGGGGAAGATGTTTAGTTCTCATCGAGTGACATACTACACTGAGGGCCATAAACTTGGCCTCCAAATTACTCCCAGATTGCAGTTTTTCTGCAGATTCTTATGGAAAACTTTGCAAGTTATGTTTGACTTCTTGTCATCATACATAAACCATGTAAATTCTTTTAGGACAAAATTAATAATATGATAATTTGATTTCTTAAGCTTTTAAAAGGACATACACTATCGTTTTTTGTTTAAGACCCGTAGAACATGGAATGATATAGTAAAAATGCTTAATGTCAGCAGGTGCTCCCTGAATAGTCCACAGAAAGGTCATGGTTATTAGATGATGGTCAAGATGTCATTAGAGATGGTCAAGATGTCATTAGAGATGTCACAAAACTTCTTAATAAATGCAGGGTGGAATATTCCCAAAGAAACACAGATAATCAGAACAAGAGTGTTTTGCTGTTGTGGCAATAACCACTGTTCAAGGAGGGCCCATGTTTGGTGATTATGCTAGGATCATCCAAAAATGATGTTTTTCAGTTCACTCCAGTTCTTAACAAATTGATTCTTACTGCAGAGTACTGAAATCTCCAAATAGCAGTCAATGTCTTAAAACATTATATTCTCATCTACGGTCAGCTTGAACCTGTGTTTTTTTTTTTTTTAAGATTTTATTTATTTGACACAGAGAGAGAGATCACAAGTAGGCAGAGAGGCAGGCAGAGAGAGAGAGAGGGGAGAAAGCAGGCTCCCTGCGGAGCAGAGAGCCCGATGCGGGGCTCGATCCCAGGACCCCGGGATCACGACCTGAGCCAAAGGCAGAGGCTTTAACCCACTGAGCCACCCAGACGCCCCTGAACTTGTGTTTTAAGTGAAGGGCTGGAGGTCAGAAATTGAGAGACTGGAAGTAGTCTAGTAGAAAAAGCATATGTGTGATATGGGTGATAGGGTATGACTTAGACTTGAATCTTGCTCTGAACCTGGAGCCACTAAAATGACTTCTCTGTAAAAGGTGGATAGAAGCCCTTGCCCTGCAGACTTACCATGAACTTTACATAATATGGTGTGTGCTCTGCACTTGGACATATTGGACTTGAAAAACAATGGGCTTCTCTTACTGCCTGCTGATGATCTTGGACAAGTTCTTTTTCCACAAGAGTCACATTTCTGAATCTGATGGATGCTTCTAGTGAGAAATTAATAATTAAATTGTTGTAGTTTTCTCATTATTATCACCTGCCCAGAGAATACTTCACAACTGAAATAACATGGCATTCATAGTCTCATCTGGAGTGAGCAGGCTTATAAGTGTAGCATGCTAATCTCTTGTTATGACATTGATAAAATCTTTTCCTTGAGCTGTAGCTGGTATATAGCATATATTGGTTTCAGGCATACAATATAATGATTTGATAATTGTATATATTGCAAAATGGTCACTACAAAAAGTCTAGGTTAAATCTGTTACCATACTTAGTTATGAATCCTTTTTTCTTATGATACCTCTTAAGACTTACTTATATCAACTTTCAATTATGCAATATAGTTATTAACTGTAGTCACCATACTCTATTTTCTTCAGCACTTACTTGTTTTATAACTGGAAGTTGGTATCTTTTGATCTCTTCACCCAGTTTGCCTGACCCCCAACAGCTGCCTCTGGTGCCACCAAACTGTTCTCTGTATCCATGAGCTTAGTTTGTTTCCGCAGAAGTGGAATTGCTGGATCATATGGTAGCTTCATTTTTAATTTTTTGAGAAACTTCCCTATTGTTTTCAGAATAGCTGCACCAATTTACATTTCCACCAACAGAGCTCAATGGTTCCCCTTTCTTCATGTCTTTACCAATGCTTGTGATTGCTTGTATTTTTTATAATAGTCAACCTAATGGGTATGACATAATATTTCAATGTAGTTTTGATTTGCATTGCCTTGATGATTAGGGATGTCGAGCATCTTTTCCTGTACTGATTGGTTATCGATGTGTCTTTTTTGGAAAAATGTCTATTTAAATCTTTTGCCCATTTTTAAACTGGATTTTTGTTTGTTTGTTTTGCTATTGAAATGTTAAATTATTTATATCTTTTGTATATAACCCCTTATCAGATATATGATTTACAAATATTTTCTCCCATTCAGTAAGAAGAATGCCTCTTCATTTCATTGATGGCTTCCTTTGCCGTGCAGAAGGTTTTTAGTTTGATGTAGTCCCACTTGTTTATTCTTGCTTTTGAGGTCAGATCCAAAGACTCATTGCCAAGACCAATGTTAAGGAACTTACTGATTATGTTTTCTTCTAAGAGTTTTATGGTTTTAGATCTTATATTCAAGTCTTTAAACGATTTTGAGTTAATTTTTGTTCAAGATGTAAAATAGTAGTTTCATTCTTTTGCATGTAGCTCTCCAGTTTTCCTAACATAATTTATTAAAGAGAATATTCTTTCTCTATTGCATTTTCTTAGCTCCTTAATTGTAAATTAATTAATAATATATGTGTAGTTTTATTTCTGAGCTTTTTATTCTGTTCCATTGACATATGTGGCTGTTTTTATGCCAGATTTCATTTCTAGATTCATATCGTGTAATATGTTTTACGTTTTTATGTTGCTTTATGAATTATATTTTCAAAAATAAATATAAGTTAAATATAAAATATTTTTGACCCTTTAATTCCAGATCCAGAGATATATTCCTTCTTTCTAATGTTTGCCTCTTATTTATAATAAGTCACTATCTTCTTAAAGATGTGTTATGCCAATATGCAACCTCTATCTATTTAATTCTCAAAGGGGAATCTTCTGATAAAAATTGGTTAGAGTTGCATGATAGAGGCTACTGCCTATGTTCTCTTCTATGATTTTGATAGATTCCTGCCTCATGTTGAGGTCTTTTATTCATTTCGAGCTTATCTTTGTGTATGGTGTAAGAGAATGGTTGAGTTTCATTCTTCTATACATTGCTGTCCAATGTCCCCGCACCATTTATTGAAGAGACTGTCTTTTTCCCACTGTAGATTTTTTTTCCTGCTTTGTCAAAGATTATTTGAGCATAAAGTTGAGGGTCCATATCTGGGCTTTCTACTCTGTTCCACTGTTCCACTGGTCTGTGTGTCTGTTTTTGTGCCAATAACCTCTTCGACATCAGCCATAACAACTTCTTTCAAGACATGTCCCCAAAGGCAAAGGAAACAAAAGGGAAAATGAACTTTTGGGACTTCATCAAGATCAAAAGTTTCTGCACAGCAAAGGAAATAGTCAACAAAACAAAGAGGCAAACCACAGAATGGGAGAAGATATTCACAAATTACACTACAGACAAAGGGCTGATATCCAAGATCTATAAAGAACTCCTCAAACTCACAAACACACACAAAACAGATAATCACGTCAAAAAATGGGGAAAAGACATGAATAGACACTCCTCCAAAGAAGACATACAAATGCTAACAGACACATGAAAAAATGTTCATCATCATTAGCCATCAGGGAGACTCAAATCAAAACCACATTGAGATACCACCTTACCTCAGTTAGAATGGCCCAAATCAACAAGACAGTAAACATCAAGTGTTGGAAAGGATGTGAAGAAAGAAGAACTCTCTTCCACTGTTTATGGGAATGCAAGTTGGTGCAGCTACTCTGGAAAACAGTGTGGAGATTCCTTAAGAAATTAAAAATAGAGCTACACTATGACCCTGCAATTGCACTACTGGGTATTTACTCCCAAGATACAGATGTAGTGAAAAGAAGGGCCATCTTTATCCCAATGTTCATAGCAGCAATGGCCACAGTTGCCATACTGTGGAAAGAACCAAGATGCCCTTCAACAGATGAATGGATAAAGAAGATATGATCCATTTATATAATGGAGTATTACACCTCCATCAGAAAAGATGAATACTCAACTTTTATATCAACATGGACGGGACTGTAGGAGATTATGCTGTGTGAAAGAAGTCAAGCAAAGAGAGTCAATTATCATATGGTTTCATTTACTTGTGGGGCATAAGGAATAACACATGGAATATTGGGAGATGGGGAAGAGAAGTGAGTTGGGGAAATTCGGGGGACGGGGGGGAGATAAACCATGAGAGACTGTGGACTCTGAAACAAACTGAGGGTTTTGGTGGAGAGGTGAGTGGGAGGTTTGATGAGCCTGGTGGTGGGTATTAAGGAGAGCATGCATTGCATGGAGCACTGGCTGAGGTGCATAAACAGTGAACTTTCGAACACAAAACAAAAATTAAATTAATTTAAAAAATAGTAATAATTTTTAAAAAGTTACATGGTAAAGCCATCTAATTCAGGATTCAAGAAGAATATAGATAAACCAAAAGACGTTCCTTATCTCAACTCTTATTATGATTTCCCAATGACTATCCTGAGAAGCTTTAACAGTTACACTGATTACACATAAAGTATAATTTATTAGCTTGAACAATCATAGGGAGATACTTTGTGGATGAAACCATGTGATTGAAGTATTGCGTAAACGGTTATCACATCCTTTTAAAAATCATTTCCTGCTGATAAACCTGTCAGAAGCATAGTAAAGAATACCAAAATCCATGGCTTTTGAGTCAGGCTTGGATTCAACTACTGGCTCTCGAATTCACGGCTTGTGTAAAATTTGGAGAAATTAATTACTGGTTCAGAGCCTCAGCTTCCTCATGGGTTAGGATTGGGTTAGTAAGGCTACTACTTCTTAACAGCATTGTGAGTTGATGATAGAATGCATGTAGGGCACATCATACACCCCCTGCCACATAATAGTTGCTCAGTTCATAACTATAGTTGTTAAGAATTTCTTCATCTATAAAATTGGGTGACTGCATCACTGCAATTGGATTACAGTAAGAGCAAAATGACGAGTGACATATGGGTGCTATGAGAACACATGAAAGAATACCTCCCTTGAGGAGAGGACTTCCTAGAGAAATTATGTATTACCTGAAATGAGAAGGTCGTGTAGTGTTATCCAAATGGGAATGATAGAGGAAACATGTCTTAAATGAAATGAGCAAACATGAATAACGTTTTCTTTATACTTCTATCGCACTAGTGACATCACATTTTACGTTTCTGTAAGGTCTGAAACTACTTCTTATTTAGCATTCAACCTCCCCAGCATCATCCTATTCTTCTAAGTCCAGTATTAGTGGAGTTCTTCACACATAATAGGGAGGTCAGTAAATATCTGTTGAGCCTTATGTGTTATGTCCAGACATTATTATTTCCTTTCTGTTTAGAGGCAGAAGAACACATCCTCTGAAAGAGTAATCGTACAATATCAGTAAATAAGAGTGCTGAGGAGACCAGAATAGCGATATCCTGACAAATTAAGGAGCAGTTTCTGCTAGTCATTACAAAATACCTTTCTTTTTTTCTTTTTTGAATTTAATCTCTTTATTTCATCATCATCATCATCATCATTATTACTATTATTTTACAAGATAGCTTTCCTTTGAGGGTACCTCTAGTAAGACCAAAATGAAATGATTATTGATTAAAAAAAAAAAAACTTTACAGGACTAATCAATAAAAGAAAAAGCAGATAAATTGGACTACATCAAAGTTAAAATGGTTTGAGCTGTAAATACCATCAATAAGCTGAAAGTCCAGCCAACAGAATGGGATAAAGTATTTGCAAATCATGTATCTGACAAAGGACAGGTTTTTGGAATGTATAAAGAACTCCTACATCTAAATTAGGAAAAGACAAATAAACCAATTTAAAAATAGGTTTTTTAAAAAAATTTTTTTAACTCTGAAAAGCATTATTTATTGGAAAGAAATTTTTTTAACTCTGAAAAATTGGAAATAATTTTCTTTTTTTTGGTTTTCAAAATTCTGTCTAAAAAGGATTTCAATAGCCATTTCTCCAAAAAAGCTATACAAGTGGTTAATAAGCACATGAAAAATGTTCAACATTACAATCTATTAAGGAAATCCAAATGAAAACCACAATAAGACACCTCTCCATACCCACTGGAATGGCCATAAGAAAAAAACAAAAAGAAAAAGATTAAAAAAGAAAGAAAGATGAAAAGAAAACGTAAGAAAAGTAATAAATGTTGGGAAGGATATGGAAAAATTGGAACCCTCACATGTTGTTAAGTAGAAGTATAAAATGATGCAGCCATTTTGGAAAATAGTTTGAAAGTTCCTCAAAAGTTAAATATAGAGATAATATGTTTCACTTTACCATGTTCCATCAATTTCCCTTCTAGATGTATACCCAAGAGAAATGAAAACATTACATTTTCACAAAAACACGTACATGAATGTTCATAACAGCATTATTCATAATGGTTAAAAAAGGGAAATAGCATAAATCTCTGTCTTCTGATAAAAACACGGTATGTCAATACAACAGGATATTATTCAGTGGTTAAAAGGAATGAAGTACTACTACATGCTACAACAGGGATAAACCTTGAAGACATCATGCTAAATGAAAGCAGGCTACCACCGAAGATCATATAGTATATGATTCCCTTTCTGTGGAAGCCCAGAGCATGCAAATCATGGCGCCTGAATGGAGACTGGAGTGCTTCTGGGTGGCAGGGTGGGGGTGGGAAATGGGCAGGGGCTGCTATGGATGAAGGATTTGTGGGGAAGAGTGATGACAAGCTTTCAAACTTAGATTGTGATGGTGGTAACACAACTCTCTGAATATATTAAGATCATTTAATTTGGTGACTTTTGTAGTACATGAATTTTATAGTATATGGCTCATTAAAGATGTTTTTGAAAAACCAAAACCATACAAAGGCTCATGCAGCCCTGTCAGGAGATGGGGGAAATTCCAAAATTTACTAGACTTCTGAAGTGTTTTTTAGGATGTTACATATATTTTAAGAAATTTGTGTAGGCATGTATTCAAAACATCCTGATGTACAAATCAAACTTTTTTTTATTTAAATGAAATGAGATTGAGTACACTCAAAATGAAGTTTGTCAAAGTGATATGATACCATTGCAGTAACTTGATTTTCACTACTTATCATATTAAATTTTATAGCCTCTTCTTAATTGCTCTTTAGGTGAGTAAAATTGTGGTACTGTTATATAGGGCAATATTGAAGTATTAAGGCATAAAATCCAGCAGTTACTTTAATTGATAGATATCCCATTCTTCTATTGTTCTTTTAGTTGATGGTGATAGATATACCTCCATTAACACAATTAAGATAATTTTATAATGATTTTAATGCACCAGCTGTACACAGAAAACAACTTGGATTTCTTGTCCAGTATCTTTTCAGTTCCGGTCTGGAAACTCATTTTTTCCTTCAATGAAATCCTGAATATTCACATAATAAAAAAGCATCTAGTCACTTTTAGTTATAAATATAATCTCATTTTATCCACTAAAATATCTAGTTCAGGGAAATAATCAAAATTCTCAACTCAGGACTAGTTAGTCCTCATTCCGTCACAGATCAACAACGCATTTTTCCTGGAAGCCCATAGTAAGGAGTGGGAAGGCAGACACATCAGTCCACTCCAGCCTTCTTACTCACTAGCTGTGGTTTCTGATTCCTGCCCCACCCCTGCCCCACCCCTGCCCCACCGCTGCCTTCTGGCGAAGGAATGAATGTGCCTCAGAAATCTGGAAGGGGGTATTTGGAATCACTCAGCCAAGGGGGCCTGAGGGGACTGAAATTCCACTCAGAGTCTGCTCACCAATCCAAGTGCTCTGGCATGGCGCTGTGTTCACTGGGGAAAGAGGTCCCCTTTGAACTGGCAGAGGGTTACCATCTGTTCATAAGCTTTTTGCCCGTGAGGTGGGGTGGCATCTACTTTAAAAGAATACCATCTACTATTCCTTTTAAACTAGGAAGTTTTCAACATCATAGAGACGTAACCAGACTCATGTGAGTTAGCTCCTTGGTGAGTTCTGGGTAGAGACTACACCAGGAGAGCTGTAACACAAAGGAGACTTTATCTGCAGCAAATAACGGAGGTTACAGGGAAAAACCTCCAAAGCTCTGACTACACAAGTGGCAGTGAGTGGGTTTCTTTTATTTAGGGTGAGGACCAATATTCAGAAAGGGGAGTTTTATCATTGCATGTGGAGGCAGACATTCAAGGTTGCACAGATGTACTTAGAAAACGTGCCTAAAGGTGTATCCTAGTTTATGTTAATGAACCTTTTGCTCCTCCTTGGGTGGAGATTTTAACATTATAATGAGGTAGAGCTAACTGTTGGATACTCCATGGTCCATCTGCACAGATGGGAGTTGGTGTGGAGTTTAAACTGGTCTAGACCACCCCAGAGTTCTTCCTGTTGTTTGCCTCTAAAAGATTAGGTTAATATTTCTGTGCAGAAGGGGGAGGTCAGTGGGGGAAGGGGGTTGCTGGTGACAGTTTTAACCTCATTAACCCTATGGGGAATGGTTCTGAATCTGGAACTCCTCTATACCATCACTCAAGTACTTCCCAAATCTTGGAGGATGTGTTTTCATTTCATTTTTTTTTTAAGATTTTATTTATTTATTTGACAGACAGAGATCACAAGTAGGCAGAGAGGCAGGCAGGGAGAGAAGGGAGAAAGCAGGCTCCCTGCTGAGCAGAGAACCAAATGTGGGACTTGATCCCAGGACCCTGAGATCATGACCTGAGCCGAAGGAAGAGGCTTAACCCACTGAGCCACCCAGGCGCCCCTGTGTTTTCATTTCATATGAAGGCATAATTTTATGGGCTATGGGAAGCCTTGTACACAACTGCATCTTGCTTCAGCGCCTGTCTTAGCCTGTGCCTTCTGGCTACGGAAAACCCTCCCTCTACAATCCTCACTGCTTCTCTAAATCCTGTTTGTACTTCCCGTTCCACCTCCTTTGTGAGATCTCCTGATTGCCCTGGTGTCTTGCCCCTCCAGGCTTTGAAAACCCAAAGCACTCAGTACTAGTGCATTGAGTACTTTTCTGATGACAGCTCCTTCCCATCCTCCCTCTTCCTTCTTCTGTCTTCTCCCCTTCCTCCCTAATTTTTTCCTGCCTCGATTTCCCCCTTGTCCTTTGTCTCTCTCTTTTTAATCTACTTTTACTTCCATCTAAATATACATACTTAGTTTAAAAAGAAAAGTGTTATAACTCTCTTTTAAAAAAATATTTTATTTATTTATTTGACACGGAAAGAGAGATCACAAGTAGGCAGAGAGGCAAGCAGAGATAGCAGGGGAAGCAGGCTCCCCGCTGAGCAGAGAGCCTGATGTGGCGCTTTATCCCAGGACCCTGAGATCATGACCTGAGCCGAAGGCAGAGGCTTAACCCACTGAGCCACCCAGGTGCCCCGTATTACAACACTCTTAACTACAAAGAATAGTTTCATACTTCCATCCTTCAAGTTCTACAATTCACAGTGACGAATCCCTATTGCTTTGTTTGTTTCTTTGGCCATTTCCTTCCATGTTTCTATGCTTTTTGCTTATACTGTCTACACTGCTACTTCTAGACTTTCTTTTTCAAATTCATAAATTATTTCTTTCATTCCTTCTAAGAAAGAGTAGGACTTAGTACTTTTATGTCAATGCCAAAGTATATAATTCTCTTTCCCCCATCTTTCCATAGTAGTTCCATGATATTTTTAAAAATCAATATTTAGTGTGTTTTATTGTGTTTAAGATGAATTTTTGTTCACATTGAGTCTTGTAAACAATGTGGTCACGTTTCCTTTCTTGTATAAT
The DNA here is from genome assembly GCF_020171115.1 of Neogale vison. Lineage (NCBI taxonomy): Eukaryota > Metazoa > Chordata > Mammalia > Carnivora > Mustelidae > Neogale > Neogale vison. Next base: position 27,864,100 of record NC_058096.1, read on the forward strand.
GTTTAGTTTTTCCTGGATTTAATCATTGTTTCATGTATTTGCTTGTATCTATCATTAATGTATCCATAATCTGTCTGATTGAACTCTAAATCTTGATAAATGCAGTCAGGCATACTGGTTTTATGGCTTTCTTGATGAAACCACACCTGGACCCTCTGTTTTCCTGTTCTGAACTGAACCGATTGCTCTATTAGCTTTAGCACATTCTTTTCTTGGGACTTCCCTTCATCTCATCATGGGAATTCCCTTAGCTTCTCTCCTACATTGAACCCTAGTTGCTGATTCATTTGTTTTCTTGATTTTTGTCCTGGATTTGGAACACATATGCCAGTATCCTCCCAAAAAAAGTGAGTGTGTCTGGTGCATGTATGTGTGTATGTGGTGGGTGGGGGACATGGATAATTATGTAGAAATTGTGTTGCATGCCTGAAAATGTCTATTCTATCCTAATACCTGATTGATAATTTGGTTTGTCATAGAATTCCATGTTGTAAGTCATTTTCCCTTAAAACTGTGAAGGTTTGGTCCTGCTGAATTCTAGTTTCCGGGGTGACTATGGGAAAGCTCAAAACTATTTGGATGCTGATCCTTTTCTGTAAGTTTTTAAGATACTCTCTTATCTCAGGCTTTCCTGATGAAGGTTCTTTTCATTCACTGCATTGTAGGTAAGTGGATTCTTTAGAATTTGTGTTCCAAACATTTATCAAGTTCTCACTCTATGCAGGAGCTATTTTAGAATTCATGTCTGGAGTTCTATGAGGTTTTTCCTTTATAATAGTATGCATAACTATATCCTACCTTCTACTTTCTAATTTTTTCAATTTCTGGAGCTCTTATTATCTGTCTATTGGAAGTTTGACTTAATTTTCTAATTGCCTTACCTTTTCTCTCCTGTTTCCGATATATTTTTTTCCTGTTTACTCTCCTAGTCAGGAGAGGTTCTAAATTATTTTCAAAATGCAGTTCCTTTTCTTAACTGTCTGATTAATTAAAAATTTTAAGGGTTTCCCCCCCCCATTTTTCTTGTCTCCTCTAAGTTCGTTCTTTCTTTCTTTTTTTTTTTTTTTTTTTTGGTTTCCATATTTAATAACAGCAGCTTCTCTAATCACTGGCTATCACTCCATTTCAGAGTGAGATTCTAAAGCATTGAGAACAAACTATGGGGACCAGGTGTGTGGATTTAAAGTGTTTTCTCTCAGACTGGTGAATTCTTCTAAAGCTGGTTCTCCCTTCTCCTGCCAGGTAGAATACAGTTCTGGCAGTCTGCAATCTGGGACCTCCAGGGGAAGGCGTGGCCAGGTATTTCACCTTTTAGCATGCAAATGGTCACCTAATGCCTTCTTTCAGTGCTGGTCTCTCTTCCATGACCAGTGTGTCTGGTGTCCACCAGTCCCCAGCTTCATTTTGATGGGACTCTTCTTGACAACCTTCTCAGTTTCTTCCAGAGCGAGGGAGGGGCAACCGACCAGTTGTGTGAATGAGAAAAGGCATCTGGGGATTCGATCTTTTACAGTGTTCCGTTAATGCATCTGGGGTCAACTGCCTTCTCATCTCCTCCTTCTTCTGTGCTGCCTGATGCCTCCAGTCCCTGAATCTTCCCAGGGTCTGTGGTCGCTGTTGGCTTCTCTCCACCAGGCATTCCCAGAAATTCTCAGAATTCTCAAATCTCAATTCCCAGAAAGCTCAAATCTATGTGAGTTACCACTTACCCATGACTCATCTGCTTTTTTGTCTGTTCCTCTTCTCTTTGTTCTTGTCATGTGGGAGCTTTGGAGAGATAAGATATGTGTTCAATCTGACATTTAATTTAATGTCTGCTGTATTGCTTCCTTCTAACCATTGGCCCTTTGGCCAAAGTACTTTCTCTTCCCCTTACTTCACTCTTCCTAGTATCCCCTTACCCCACAGCAGTGGCTGTGGTCTATCCCCTACAGGTCTGTGTAGGGGATAGGAGAGTCATGGCAGGCTTGTCAAAATGGCAAGGAATGAGGGAAAAGCTGAGAACGGTGGCATGAGCTCAGGGACATCATTCTGTGCTCAGAGAGGCTGTGTGTATGGAGGATACACACATCTCCACTGAGAAGATACTGGACTGGGGTGGGGAATGGGAGGTAGCTAGTCAACAACGGTGACCCCAGGCTGGGGATTACTCCAGCCTTCTTAGACAGGAACAGGTTAGAGATTGTCTGGACCTGGTCAGGGAAACATCTCAAAAACTAAGCAAATCCAGAGGCGGTCTAGAGCTCTGGGTTCACCACCAGTGGACGTGCTGTCATGACACGTAAAACAACAAAAAGCAAGAGTGATCTCCAGAGTCTGGCTGCCACATTCACGTCAGAGCTCCATGGTCTGCTAGTCGCAGAGCCCCTGGAAAACTGGCTTAACTCTGAGCCTCAGTTTTTACAACTGTGAGACAGGATCATTACCCATACCTTCCTCCCAGGGTTGTTGTGAAGATTAAATCTGTTAATATACATAAAATGGTACATAAAGGGCTTAAAATAGTTTTGGGTACTTAACAATGATCCAAGAAAAAATGAGGGGGTGGGGCTAATCCAGTCACATTTCCTGTCTGACACATTAACAGGTACTCAGCAAGTCTTTTTTGACTAAATAAGTGAAATATGTCTGGAGATAATAATATGGGACCATCTTTGGCTTTGAATTTTATTGTCAGTTTCTGTGCTTGGCAACAGAACTTTCAAACAACTATTTTCCTGGGTGCTTTTAGTTGGAATAATTAGCCTCATAGCACTGCAATTGAAGAGACATACACTTTCAAAGTCTCTTCCAATAACACCGCCAGATAGACAAATCATGACTGATTAACCAAGAGCTATGCTTTGTTTGGTCCAGTAACAACTCTGCCCCAGGCACATCGGCACAGTCTTCCAGGACTCTGACTGATCAGCAAGGAACCAAATGGCTGGTAATTTCTAATTTATAAACACTGCTTGACGTAGGCAGTTGGGCACTCTGCCACACTGCTATGGCCTGAAATGGCCTGACCACTCTTCAAAGCACTAAAAGCAATTTCAAATGGCTTAATAACTCTTTACCCACCCCTCTGCTGGGGTCCACAAACACCATTGGATGGAGATGCCTTTGAGTGGCCTCAGGACAAGGGGTTCAGGTTACAGCTTCATGGGGTTTCCAGCTGAACAATGAATATATTGTGAAGGTCCCATCTGTCAAAGTAATCAAAGTATAAAGAGGGAAATAATACAATTAAACCTTTAAGATGTGTACATTTATCTTTGGTTTTTCAAAACTGATCTCCATTTGGCAAGATTTCCTTTGGCAAAGAAATCAGAAATTGGCATTCTTTAATATAAATTGAGATCTTGCCTAAAATGAGTCTCTGGGTACAAAGATGAAAATAAGGAGAAGCTGCTAGTACTATTGTGAGGGGCAAGCATATGTTTATAAACCAAGTGTACCAATAAGACAGATAACTAACTAGCTTAAATTAGACACAATTTTTATCATTAAAAACTATAAGACAACATTTCCCTTTGCGGATAGCATGAGAAAGCTACACATGGGGAGAAGAGGAAATAGAAATCATTCCTGATGGTAGAAGAAAGCTGTCCTTTCTGGTTGCTGGGACCCCAGCAGTATCACCACTGGAATCTAGGTTCCCTTAGTATTTCCCATCTGTTCTCAGGGCTTCACCTTCAGCCCAGTTGGCAGCTAGAGTCACCCCCTGGACCCTTGCTGTCTGAGTCTGGTGGGATGGTCCTCTACCTTCTCTCTGGTCATTATCCATTTGTGTCATTATCCATCTATGCAGCAGCTACACACAAGTAACACTTCAGGGAAGCCATCCCACCTCTGTGACCTGAGCCCATGTGGCCACACTCAGATGAATGATCCTTGGACTCTGCCAGGGTCTCATGCTCTGGCCACATGATATGGGTTGTGATTTCCCCACACCTGATTTTCAGTGCATTGACAGCATCATTACCCTTCAGGCAGGAGAAGTTAACATCCTCTTCTACCTTCTCCATTCCCTTAGGCAAAACCACAGAAGGTATACCATCTAGGTGCTATGACCTCTTCTTGTTTCTCTGGCAAATGAATTATTGGGTATTCGGGGCACCTACAACCTTGTCTGGGTCTGGAAGGGCACTGAATGAAAGGCAGACACCCAGACATCCCTTAGCAACTCTGAATGTCATTAGACTGGTGTCCTTCCTTCAGCAAGGTACATTAGATCAAGGTCTTATGCTCATTTGTCTAGACAAGATCCTGATCTGTTTAATGAATCTAGTCTTACAAGAATCTCAGGTCTAAGCAAGGGTGCAACCCTAAGACCAACCCCCAAGAATGTGTGTTCAAGAATTCAAATGGAGTTTCTGGACTGTGTTTTGTCTGGCCAATGTGATGGCAAGTTGGTGACATGATATTGGCAGGATGACTCTAAATATGATTAGAGATATACAATAATCTGTGCAGTACATTCTTGATTACCATTGACTTGTTTTCTATTTTTCTATATCTACAGGAGGAACAATCTCCTATAGATTGGGAAAGCAAAGGGTTTACCCAGTCCTAGTCACATCTGTCATGCTTCTGGCATTTAAAATCTGGGTTAGCACTACTGTGGTCTTGGTCTATTTTACCCTACCTAGAGAGAAACCAAGGCTTCTGACTCTAAAGGAAGTAGGAAATTCCTTCCCAGAATTAAATGTCTTGAGGAGGCAACAATGGCCAAAGCCAATCACCTCATCCTGGAGTAAAACTTTCAATGATCAAGTCCTGCTTTGGCCGCCTAGACTGACACCTCTTACAAGAGTTAAAGCAGACCTAGAAACTCAGGTTCCAAGGGATTAGGTCAACACTTTAAGGAACTTTATTTCTCTATCAGGTAAATTAGAAGCAGCCAACCAGGAAAATAGCATGTCTATCTAGGTGGACTATCTGGACAATAGGTTACTCCAATTCCAGAAATTTTCCATCCTTACAACTTTAAGCTATAGATGAATAAAATGACTCAGTAAAAGCAAATGATCGTTATGCTCTGTCCCCACTGGTCCCAGCCTTTTTTTTTTTTTTTCTTTTTTTTAAAGATTTTATTTATTTATTTGTCAGAGAGAGAGCAAGCACAGGCAGACAGAGAGGCAGGCAGAGGCAGAGGGAGAAGCAGGCTCCCTGCTGAGCAATGAGCCCGATGTGGGACTCCATCCCAGGACGCTGGAATCATGACCTGAGCCGAAGGCAGCTGCTTAACCAACTGAGCCACCCAGGCGTCCCTGGTCCCAGCCTTTTAAGTGAAACATCCACTCGCTCCTGGTTCAGAGATCATAGAAAGCACCTGTGAGCATCAAACCCATCTTAAATATTTTCCCATCACCTCAAGGCTTTCCTACTAGACCCACTATTCTCAGCTCTTCAATCTTCTGGTACTTTTGATTCCTAAAACTATTCCTGAAGCTATAAGGCTTCTTGCTGTTTCTGTACTCCATGGGGACCTCTTTAATGTTTTTTTAACCTCAAGCTCCTCCCAAACTCTCGGGATCTCAGCAAGAATATTTCTTTATGAGTTTTGGCTTCATGGGGAGCCAACTTCCACTCCTGTCCTCCTGTTATGGACAGATCAGCTCTCTTAGGCTTCTTTTTTCTTACTAGAGAAGAATGATTCTACATTTACTAAAACATATTAACATAAAATATCTTAATTTTTTTTTTTTTACTTTTTGCTCTAACTGTATCCCCCTCTCCCTACCTAAGCACACAGTGCTGTGAACTAACTTCACTTCGTTTTCAGAGACTTCATTTAGATGTGCTCTTATAGTCTCTTATCTGTACATCCGTGGACACATCCTCATATTATTGGCCCTGAATTAAGCAATTATTCAATATATGCAAACACAATCATAATTAAAAAAGAAAAAAAAAAACACACTGCTTTTCATCCTTATTTCCCTCTTGCCACTGTGTTGTCTTTGCCATATCTTGGTGATATGATTTTTGGCCATCATTTTTTCCCAGGTTTTGTTAATTAGGTAACTTCTTCCCATTTCTATCATTTTCTCCCAGATGACTCCCTGACCACCTTTACACAGCACTGAATTCTGCGACGATCCTAGGAACCAATATTGAAAATTCAGTGTTTGCTCTACAGGATAGAACCCAGGACAGATAAGGCAAAACTGTAGCAAAAACAATGACATGTTACCATAAGGAAAATCTAGCCATGTAGGTAGGGTATCCTACCATGATAGTGGATGTTGCAGAGTGATGAACTCATCACCAATGAATATGTTTAAGTCTAGGCTGAATGACTAACACAATAGGAAGTTCTTTCTTTAGAAAGAGATACACTAGAGAGTATCAAAGAGATATACTAGAGAGTACTCTAATATTACATAAGAAAAATTCATTTAAATATTTAAGTATAACTGAGCATTAAACTCAGTTTTTTATGAGGTACCAACGACTGAGAGTAAGCTGACCAAAGTGGGGCAAGAGGACAGACCTCTTGCAAAGGACATGCTAAGGGAGTGAAACTGGTTAGGTCAGCAGATGGAATCACCACAGCCAGCCAGGAAAAGAGAAATGCTGACCAAGGAGAGATAATCAGAGTAGCCTGCTCCAACCTTCTCAAGCCAAGTCTGAGCCTTGAGTAGAGAGCTTGATTTATGTCGCTGGAGGTAGAGGGAAGCAGAGGAATGAGGAAAGGAAACAGACACAAACTTGAGACATTTAGACAAGAGTGACTAAGGCTATGTACCGTATGCCCTTTACCCAACAGGCTTACTTTCCCCATGGGGCAAATGAAGCTGGCCTTGAGCCATTCTGAAAGAGTCTCCTTCCAAGAGGACTGCCCAAATAAAGAGCAAAGGATCCTTAATAAAGAGAATGTGTATGTGAGGAAGTGCTGGGATCCAGGAACTAAGAGAGGGAGGGAAACTGACAATAGGACAAAACATCCAAGTATCCAGTAATATTCAGTTGATAGACACACACCTCTGTATGTGGAGGTCCTCAGTGTGGTTTGAAGATGAGTAGAATACATGGCCTGGAGTGATGGTGAGTTTGGGGAAATATCATGAGGGTGTTATATATGAGGACCACACTTTGAAGAGCCCTGACTGCCAGCCTAAATCCACAGAACAAACCAGTAAGTGACGTTCAGTAGTTATTAGAGTGGAAAAGGTTTGACAGTAGATCATATTCTTCCTTGAGAACCACTTATTTACCTATTATGGACCAGATTTCCCTAATCCTGAACTAGTTTCTATTGAGGTCTACTCTTCAATATTTTTTCCTGTATCCTTGTACTTAGCTTTCTCCCTTCCAAATATTTTGTTCGTTCATATGCAATGAAGTCATATTTAGTCTTGTCTTCAGTGTCCGATGTTCGCATTATTTTGCCTGCTGAAATCATACCTACTTTCCAATTCTATTATCAGTTTTATCAGAGATTCCTTGTCCACCTCTCATCCACCAACCCAAACTTCCTGTCTGGTAGCCTCACTCTCTTAAAGCTGCATCTCACTCTATCATCAAATTATTTTACTTGAGCCTTTGCAAACTCAACTCAAAACTTGGTTCTCCTATGATGCCTGTAAGGCTTCTGCAGAAATATGGACATTCTCCCAAAGGAAAAATTCCAAATTAAAGTTGTTGAAAATTACAACCATTCTAAAAAAAATTCACTGTGATCCACCTCACTCCCAAATGCTATTTTTTCCATAGCTCAGCCTGGGCTCTTCTATGAAATTGGGCTATGTTTTGAAGATGTACAGTATACCTGAAAAATGTCTTACTATTTAAAATTGCTAACAATAAGGGTACCTGGGTCGCTCAGTTGGTTAAGCGTCTGCCTTTGGCTCAGTTCAGGATCCCGGAGTCCTGGATGGAACCCCAAAGTAGGGCTTTCTGCCCAACAGGGAGTCTGTTTCTCCCTCTGCCCCTCCCCCTACTCTCTCTCTCTCTCTCTCTTTGTCTCTCTCAAATAAATAAATAAAATCTTTTAAAAAATTGCTAATGATATCAGTAATTAGGTAAATGCTTTTGGCAACTTTCTAGCTCCGAGGGTTTCTTAATAATAACAATTGATGATATTAATAGATAATCATGAAAAGAATGAGCAACTTCTATATCTGTAAAACTTTATTTTTCAGTGCACATTACCATGGTCTCTTGATACTACTTTGCATATTTTCATTTGTTTACTTGATGCTACAGTCCTGGAATTGCTCTTGCGGGACACATACAAGGAAAATGTCTCTGGTCTCTGAAGTCTTTCCTGATTCATCAAAATTTATTAGAGAAGTGACTATATTGGCAACGATCCACAGTATTGTGCCGTATTTGATTGGAGGTTTTTTTGTGGTTGTTGTTAAAACAACTCACATTTTAAATAAAACCTCCTATTTTATACAGTACTGTTTGTTACCCTTATTTTACCAAAGAACACCATGTAAGTGTATTTTAAAAATAAGTCTATAGAGAAAGATTTTATTTTTTGCTTTTTAGTTTTCATGGTTGAGGTTAGTATATATTTGAATGTGTGTTTCTGTGTGTATTGTAATGATTCCTTTAGATTTATTCAACATATCCCTTTTTGTTGTTTGTTTGTTTGTATAACTATAAAAACATATCAGCATTTTCTGGCTGCATGGTAAAAAGTTCAGAGAAAATGCAAAAGGAAGAAATTGCACCTGATACTTGGAGGTTGCTATTTCTGACAGAATTTCATCTCCTCCCATGCCCATATTGGCTTTTCTCCTGGCCCATCCATTTCTTAATATAAGTGTTATAAATTGCTCTAAAGTGCCATAAAGCATAATAAACATAAATCAATATTTCTTGGTTAAAAACTTAGAAATGCTGATCCAACCCAGGTTGGTTACAGAAGTCCTCAACCCATCACATCCCCTGGTTATCTCAACCAGAAGCCACATCTGGGCACAAGAAGGCTTCTCTTTTTGTTTTTCTCTCTCCCTTAGTCACCCGGACACTTGCAGTGACACATCAGAATGGATTGTGGGGAAGATATCATCCGGCAGTCTTAGAAAAGCCCCATTCTTTTTCTTGTTGGCCTCTGATCTTGGCAACTTTGGAAGAACGGAGTGACATTCTCAGACAAAGTTAGACCACAGGCCGGCAATATGTCAAGCTCGTCTGAGACAAATTCCAGTTTGTCGTGGGAAAAAAAAAAAAAATGTTCAATTTCTTCTGAGACTCAGTGAATTAAGCAAAAGCCCACTTCTTCCGTTCTGGCTTGCAAATGTGGCATCTGATCTAAATGGAACACCTGCAGGCAGCTTAATGACAAAACCGACCCATTTGAATTTCTGCTATCTTTGGAATTTTTAAAACATGATCATATGCTGTACCCTCAGATATAAAACCACATCCCTCTCCTGGAAATGACAGCTTGCCCCCACAGCCAACTGATGCTGTTTATGTGGCATTGTTGTTATTTATTCTCATCTCAAAGGGAATGATTGAATGGCTCTGGTTTCTCCCAAGAAATTGTGGAGTTATGGAGTATGAAATCTGCAAGCTCAGGTGATCATCTTTCTTGAGGAGATTTTCACAGGCAGGTCGTTGGAAATTGCATGAAAATGTTGGTAGGACATTAGACAGAGTGGTTTTCTTAGACTTCTTGACTCACAGACTGCTTTTCATACGAATTGGGATCCAGGGCACACAGAAGGCAGACTGCCCTCTACCCCACACCTCATCCTCCTCTGACCAATAGCAACACTCTTCCCCCAACCCTGGAGATCTGAAAGCAGATTTTGGAATCCCCCAGTTTGCTTATCATGTGGATCAAAGAGGGAGCATTAGATGGACCCCCTTTCCCTGATTATCTCTTTTCCACTTGCTTCAGGCTGAACAGCTGCCCTTAGCCATTCATTCCTTTGGATTCTGGAAACTTTGGATCAATAGAAAAACAAAATTAATGACCTCTAAGTATATGAAAAGATGCCAAACTGTACACATAATAAAGGTAATATTAATTAAAAACATATTCAGATAACATTTTTTACCAATGAGATTTGCAAAAACAAAATTTAGCACTTCTTTGGTGAATCTGTACAAATAGGCATTCTTATAGCATTATTCATATGTATAATCCTGGTGAAGGAGAATCCAAAATAGCTATCAAACTTACAAATGGAGTTACCCTTTGATTCCAGCAATCCCAATCTTGGCAACTGATTGCACAGTAAAAACCACACATATGAATGAAAAATGTATAAAGTTATAGATTGAGAAACACTAAATATCAAAATTTCAAAACAACTCAAATTCTATCACTATGGGACTAGTTAGATTGATCATGGTGTATTACACAATGGAATTTTATACAACAAGATACAAGAATGGGACAGCTCTTCATATACTGGGGCGGAAATAAACCAGGGATGTATTTTTAAATGGATAAATGAAGGCATAGAGCAATGCATATTTGTTAATATATGTATGCATAGAAAGGGAGGAATAAAAATTCATTATTATTCTTGCTTGATATTTGCATAAAGATATACTGAAAACATATGCAAGAAACAAATACCAGTAGGTTATCTATCAAAAGTGGTAAAGGGAAAGCAATGGATGGGATCAGAGAGAGGAGTAGGAATTCTGGGCTTAGCGATTTGGTTTTTGGGCCATGTGAATGTGTAACCTATTAAAATTTTTGTTTTTAATTAGAGGTCCTATATTTATGTACTTAAGTATTTATTTTGTATTTTATTTTTTATTGTGGTAAAATATAGATAACACAAAATTTTCCATTTTCACTGTTTTTAAAGTGTCCTAGTCAATAGCATTACATTCACGATGTTGGGCCACCCTCAGTATTATCAATTTCCAAAACTTTGTCATCACCCCAAACAGAAACTCTGTTAGCCATTATGCAGTATCTTTCTATTCTTCCTTTCTCCCATTTTCTCGTTACCTCGAATTTTCTTTCTGTCTCCATGAATTTTCCTATTCTGGAAATTTCTTATTAGTGGAATTGTACAATACTTGTTCTTTTATGTCCTGTTTGTTTCACTTAGCATAATGTCTTCAAGGTTTATCCAAATTGGTCCATGTATCATAATTTCATTTGCTGTTATGCCTGAATAATATTACAAAATTATATATGTAACATTTTATTTACCCATTCATCTGTTGATAGACACTAAGGTTCTTTCCACCTATTGGCTATTATGTGTAACACTGCAATGAACGTTAGCATGTGAGTATCTGAGTCCCTGTTTTCAGTCGTTTTGGCTATATAACTGCAAGTGCAATAGCTGGGTCATATGAGAATTCTGTATTTAGCTTTTCAGGGAATTAATAAAGTTTTTTCTTAATGGCTGCACCCTTTTACATTCTTACTAGTGATGTACAAGTGTTCCAACTTCTCTACATCCTTGCCAACACTTGTTATTTTCCATTATTTTCATTGTAGCCATGCTAGTAGGTATGAAGTTATATCTCATTGGGATTTGACCTGATTAAAATTTTAAATTAATGAGAAAACTGTTTCATTAAAGTCTTCTACTAAAGTATAATAACTATGAAAAACACCACCTCAATTGTGTTATTAAGTCTAAAAGTTGGTTGACAGCTTGTAAGACCCCTAGCTGTCAGGGGCAGGGCCTGGACAGACCTGTCTTCTGAATGTACATGAAAGCCACTCATAATTATGGTTATAATTATTGAATGTTTACTGCTTTATGTCATTTTTCTTCCCCCACAGTACTGTGAGATAAATATTTTTATTCCCCTTTTTATAAAGGAGAGAACTGAGGGCCTTCTAGGATAAAGAACATAGCAAAAATCAGACCTTTAGTAAATGGCAGCACCAGATTTTGAATCAATATCTACTTGACTTCTGGTTCTATGCATTTTTCACCATAATCGGGCCTTGGAGGGGTGGAGGCCGCCAACAGGGGACAGAAGTTAATTGGTTACATTTTACCTGCTATAATTTTGCGCACATTGGTGTTATCAGTCACACTTTTTCTTGTCCAAATTTTGTTCCATTAAGCCAAGACTTTTCCTTTCTTTCCGTGTCCATACTGTGGCGTCTTTCTAACTTGCCCCATTTTCTCTGGAATCTTAGACACACAAAATACTGTCAAAGAACACAGGTCTTCCTGCCAACCTGGCACCTGAGGTTCTCTCATTTCTCTGGGACCTGTGAATGTCCCAGGCCTCATACTGCTATTTCAAATATGCTTCCGGCCAAATGGCAGATTCCTCCAAAGAGAGGAGTGAGGTATAACGCAGAAGAGACAGGCTGCACTTCAGGCTAATCTGAACTGGGGCCTGACAGAGGGAGATAGGAGAAGCGTCCAATGGCCAGGCATTCCATCCATGATCTGATAAGTGGAATGAATGATCAACACCTTTGAGTGATATCATACCCTGCTCTGGGCATAGGGCTCTCATCTGTGAATAGCGACTGCCAAAGGCCTCTTAGGAGGGGCCCACCTACCGGAGAGAGTTCACTGCAGAGCTAACCAATCACTTCTACATAGGTCCCTGTGTGGGTGTTGGCTGTTAGCAAGGCCCGGCAGCCCATTACCACACGGAGAAATGCTTGAACCCTGGGAAAATCTGGCCCGTTATGCTAAGCTCTTTTCCTATAGAAACACAATGCAGTTTTTACCACTTCCTTTCAACACAAAGAAGCTTTTAATGGGATATATTACAATGGAAGCATTTCACCTGGAGGGGAGTACTCCAAAATGGATTTGTGTCCTTTGAATGATTATGTAAAAATAAACTTAAAAAAAAAATGACCCAATTTATGAGAAAGTCTTTTTGTATATTTTAAAACTACCCATTTAGGAAAAAAAAAAAAATTCTGAACAAGTTGTGTAGGTTATATATTTGGGCTCAAAGGGAAGGTCAAAAGAATGTGAGATCCGAAGCCTCTTGGAAAGATGAGGAATACGTATGCCCTGCAATTTCTTTCTTTGTGCTACTTGTAGCACAAAACCCAGGACTCTGCACAACTCTGTTCTCACCCCCCCACACCTTTTTTTTCAGGTTTAAGTATTTCTATTTATTTATTTTTTTTAGATTTTTTATTTATTTATTCGACAGAGAGAGATCGCAAGTAGGCAGAGAGGCAGGCAGAGAGAGAGAGAGGAGGAAACAGGGTCCCTGCTGAGCAGCAGAGAGCCCGATGCGGGACTTGATCCCAGGACTCTGAGATCATGACCTGAGCTGAAGGCAGTGGCTTAACCCACTGAGCCACCCAGGCACCCCAGGTTTAAGTATTTTTAAATTACTTTTAAATAAGAAAAGTAAAATGTGAGTTTATTTTCACTGTAAACTTTACGTAGAGAAAAAAATGAATCCTTCTTAACTCCGTCTCATGCCCACACAAGCATTGTCTATAACCAAGTTAGTGTGTATCCTTCTGGGTCTTTTATAAACATTTGCACTGACGTAAGTATATTGTGACCCAGCTCTTTAATCAATGAACATCTATTCAACAGGTTTGCTTTTTTTTTTTAAATCACTTACTCTTTAGAAGGCTTTGTGTAGGCACAGGAGATGTGGAAAAATTGAGTCATAATGTATTAAACCCTTAATTACCTTATGGCAGGAATTTACATTTGGTGTTGGATTTAATCAGCACAAGACCCCCTGAAAAAATGTACTACCATTTGTCTTATCAGTGAGAAAACTAAAGTTCAGAGAAGCTAGGTAATGCATCCGAGATCGCAGATGACAGAGTTCCGATTCAAACTAGCACTGGCTGTTTCAAATCCGTACCTTAACCTAACACGACAGTGCCCTGAAATGGGAGTTGGCATTCCTTCAGTGTGCAAGGCACACTTCTCGGGGTTTACCTTATATTGGCTCATTTAATTTCCACAGCATGAGTACAGACATGAGTACAGACTGTTATCACCCCCATTTTACAGATGAGAATCAGCGAAGTTAATTAACTTCCCTAGATCATGTCAGTGATAAGTGGCAGACCTGGGACTGGAATCCAGATTGCCTGGTTGCGTGGCTTCCTATCCTTCCTTACGTCACCGATCCCAATATTTTGTGCACAGAGGCAGACTCATGTTTACACACTATGTGGCTCTTACTCACGTTTGCTTAGAGTTTTAAACGACATGGAAAAATGCTTAGTTGTAATGTAAATAAAATAATAGAATTCAGAAGTGCATGCACAGTGTGATCCTAATGATATCGAACATATACGGCATAAAAATTTAGCAAGAAATTAGTTTGTTTGGGTTCCTCCTGCTTACGGGTGCTTTGTGTTGTTTTGTTTTGTTTTTTTCCTTGCCATTTCAAAAAGGTCACCAAGTCTCTGTGCTCTCTTTACTCAGCTTAGATTTTATGGGCCAAAAACAGAAGTTGCTAGACACTCAGCAGCTCCCACACCCACTTTCCACTCACCCTCCTAGAGGAGATGATGCCAGGTTGTGGGGTCGCTGAAAGGCAAGTTTTTGGAAAGGAGAGCTGGTGGAAATAGGAGAATGGGCAGAACTTCTCATCACTGGAAAGCAGCTGTTTTTCTTTCTGTTTTGTTTTGTTTTGTTTTGTTTTCTGGGTGGAGACCAGTCCTCACATCCATGGTGACACCCAACCCACCAATAACATGACTGGAAGGATAGTGCAAGTGCATGGCGAGGGGCGGGGGAAAACAAGGGGGTTGGGGGTTAAGCATTAAGAACTGTGGACAAGGACGCCATATCAAAGATCCCTGTTCCTGGCTTTAAAAAGTTGGATAACTATAGTCACCAGTATAGAATGACTAAAAGAATACCTTTCCAGAATATTCTTGACTGCAAAAGATAACATAAAATTTCTTTGGAAGACATCTCTCCACCTAGCTTCCACACATAGTATAGGGATTAATAATGACTGAGATTTTCCTCCGACTCTGCTGATGGGGCCTTAGATTAAATTTGACTTGAAGATAAAAAGGAGTATGAGATTTTACACAGAGAAAAGAAACAGGAAAACCTCAACAGTTGTCTTTGGGTAGTGGAACTGTTGGTGACTTTTTTCTTTATAATTTTCTATATTTTCAAGTTTTCTATGATTCTCACTTGTTACTTACAAACTCATAAAACCAATTACTTTTTTTAAACTCTTATTAATTATGTCACTTCCCCGTCCATCTGGCTTAGTCATGCTTTATTTTCATCTAGACATTTTTACACTGCAAATGTTTGTTACAAGTAGGACAGCTAGGATTTTTCTCTAAGATCCAGTCCTAGAATTTGCATTTAGATATATGTAAATTAAAGCAATTTAGGCCAACATTATTCTATATCCTACTTGAAAAGAATTTTTAAAGTGTTGAGGAAAACTAGAGGGATTTAATCAGTTTGTTCCACACGAAATTTTAAGTCTAGGATCAGGCACATAAGTGATGGTAGGGGCCAGGCCAGTGTCAGGAATGAGAGAGGCAACACTTCAACTAATACTCCTGAGTGTTTATTTTGGCATCTAATCCAAACTTCTAAAAAAAAAGGGAAATTGGGCCAAGTATACCGCTCTAACAGAAAACCTCTAAGGCTGCTTGCATAATGGGAGAAACCACTTTGCAACTTCTTGAGTCAATCAACTGGTTTACAGTTATAGTTATTCACTTCAATTAGATGTGAACTGATGCTAAAAATAAACACACTGTGTCAAGTTACTTTATCCCAGACTTTAGCAAGTCTATTATAAAGCTCTAGAAATGAGTGAGTTTTAAAAGACCATCTTGAGACAGATCCATCTTTAGCCAGACCCCCAAATGCAAACTGGATCCTGATGCCTCAGATCAGCACCAGGTCAAGGTCAGGCTTCCCAGGTGCTCCCTACACTGATTTAATGTATCTGAGATTGTTGGAAAGATTCCAGTTGTTTGTTACCAATACATTCTTCTGGGTCACATAGTCTCACCTATAATTTACCTTCCAGTGTTTGCAAGAACTTCTCTCCAGAGCACTGTTTCCCATTGAGCCATGCTGGTGTTTTTAAGTTTATTGTCTCCTTGTAAGCTAGCTGCATACATACAAACTGGGTCCCACTGCTCAGCCTTGTGTCATTTCTTTGAGCCTACTAGCCTGCTTCCCCAACCTGCCAGACAAACCTTAGAGGTTTGCTTGGGTATGTGCTTGCCAAACATGGCCATGAACCTGGACCCTGCCTGCTAAAATATCTTGCCCTTGGTATCTCCTCCTATTCCATCTGTTTTGGTAATGAAAGATTCCATCCTTTTACCCTTATCTCTCTGCACTCCAACACTCAAATCAGCTTTGTGCCTTGTGATTCTTCACCTCTCATATAATTAAGTTCAATAAACCATTTCTTGAGTAACACCCTCATGTGAGTACTACTTTAGGTATACACAGAATAGAATTAGATCTTCGCTCCTAAGAGATTTAGACTTTAGCAGGTGTAATAGCTTCCTAGGGCTGCCTTAACAAAGTCCCCCAAACTGGGTAGCTTAGAAAAATAGAAATTTATTGTTGCACAGTTCTGGTGGCTACTTCACAGCGTTGACAGAGAGGGGTCTGTCTTGGGGCTGTGGGGGAGCATCTGTTCTTTACCTCTCTTCTAGTTTCTGATAGCCGTGAACATTCCTTGGTTTGTAGATGGCATTCCCTCTGTCTTCACTTTGCCCTCCCTCTCTATCTGCCTGTGTCCAAATTTTCCCGTTTATAAGGAAACCCGTCATATCGGATTCAGTCCCTAACCTACTTGTCTTAACTTAGCTAGGCTAAGTTACTTCATCCCAACTTAGCTAATCACATCAAGACAACCCTATTTCTAAATAAGATCATAGTGAGAGACAGTAGAGGTTAATATTTCAACACATGGATTTTGGGGGGCCACAATGCAACCTGTAACAGTAGGAAAAATGCACACAAGTGAAATTAACTGAAATAAAGCCTGAGAAACTGAGGAGTAATGATAAGGGCTACATGCTAGCAAAGCACAGAGGAGAGGTGTACATTGTGACTGGGGTCAACTGGTCGACCATCTCTCTACCAGAGATAGCTCATGGCAGAATGAAGCTGTCATTTGAGCAGTGTGATCAAGGATTCTCCTGGTGGTGCTGCCACAGAGCAGAGAAGAATGTCCAGCTGCAGCTGAGCATATGAAAGCCTCCCGCTTCTGTGGGCAGCAGGCCAGAGTGGCTGGGCTCCTCAGGGCACACCTTTGACTTGGCTCCGAGTCCACCACAGAGCAAATGGTCTCCCCACAGCATACACTGTACATCTAATATCTGGGTGTCAGAGTCTACTGCACTTATCAGATTTATTAGATGGAATTGCCGGAGGGCGGAAGTACCAAAAAGTATGAGTAATTAAAACACTGAGCCGCAATATTATTAAAGGTATATTAAAATCAATGACATCCATTTGAAAAGATATATTTCACACCCTGTCCTCCACAGTGGGAGATGTGGCTGAGCAGAAACAGGTCAAGCAGGGAGTATTGTTAATGAAGGTCCTTGTGGAAAAGGCTGCCGGAGACAAAATGAGTTAAAATCTTTATTGTGTCTTGACAGCCCACATGAATCTATGATGATGATAAATGTTCTCATTTAGAACTTTTTCTTTTCCTGAGACATTTTACATGCTATCTCCAATTTGCTTTGAATTTCTCAAAAGACATATGTTCTCAAAAGAAAGGTTCTGCTTGCTTTTCATTAAGTAAGATCTTATCAGGGTGTTTGCATGTGGCATCACGTTTAAACTATTAATCTTGTGACAAGATATTAAAAAGGGGGGAGGGGGATTCCTTAACAGGTTGAGGGCCATTACACTTGAGAAATAGCCCTCAGCACCCAACAACAAGCAGCGGTCCAGAAACTCAAGTGCAATGATTAATAAGTGCTTTCCTGAAGCTAACGTTCCCAGTGAGAAGGTTGCTCCTCAAGAAGGGGCACAGTGGACAGTGGAAGCAAAAATGGCTTGTGTGCCACTGTGTTGGAACTTGGTGTTGCTGGATCATTGACATGTAGAATCCTGGCTGGGCACCAGGGAACAATTAATTCTCGGCAACATTAAGGCTTCTCTGGTATCAAGACATAAGCCAATGGGGTAACACAAGTTTGGGGGTAAGGAAAAAGATGATAATTCCCTACTTCTACTATAGCACTTCCATAAAATACACAAACACATACACACCTATGAACACACACACACACACACACACACACACACATCTTAACAGACCAACAGAAACATTGGCTTAAGAAACAGCTTTGAAAAAGAAAAGAAAGAAGAGAAAAGAAAGAAAGGAATAGCTTTAGAGTAAGTCTAGACTTACTGGGCCGTAACAGACTATGATAAGGCCTTGGACATTTGTCCTAAGACCGTTGGGAAGTCCTTAGTGGATTTTAAGCCAGAAAATACACAATCATATTTGTACTCTTCAAAGGTCATTTTGACTGCAGTATGGGTAACAGATTTCAAACAGAGAAAGAAGACAGAAGCTATTAAAGGAGTACAGGAGACTACGTTGGCCTAAGGCAGGCTGATGGAATTAAGCAAAGTGTGTAAATCCCAGCAATACTTTGGATATCAAATCAAAGGACTTGATGGTGGCTTGAATACTGGGGAGAGAGGATTTCTGGGCATGCAACCAGATGGTTGGTATGGCATTTCAAAGACAGGGAAGAATGGGGATATTTCAGATGTGATGGGGCAGGTCATCAGTTGGCTTTGGTGCGTTTGAGTTTACAGTGCTTCCAAAAATTTAAGTACTGATGTTAATGATGTTAAGTTGGGGATGCCCATGCTTAATGTAGCCCGACATCTAATCTAGTCAGTATTATCTCATGACCATCTAGATAGTTTTCATTTGTTTTTCAAAGTCAGTCTTAAGTTTTTTTGTTTTAAAATTCAAACGTTTTTGTAACTGGAGAGAATAGGAGATCTTAGTTTGCATCATATTTGTAAATGAAATGTACACAAAATGTCCCAGGAACTGCTTTTCTCTCTCTCTTTTTTTTTTTTAGCCTGAAGAGGTGCTGTCATTTAAGGTAGTAAAAATCATACAGGGTCAAAGGTCTACCAGAGCACAGAAGAAACAAAAACAAAAACAAAACAAAACAAAACAAAACAAAAGCCAACCCAGGTCAGAGAAATGAAGTTTGTCATAGTATGGAATCTGTGTCTCCTACTCAATCTTAACCAGCATTTTCTATTCTTCTCCAGATCATATACATTTGGTGTGTCTACTCAGCGAATACAGAGTATGGCCACATGGCACTGATCTGGCCAATATGTCAGGTTGAAGCCTGCATTTAGACTACCCACTGGGGGTTCAGAAATATGTCCACTCCATGTTCCCTCCAACTAGCTTGAGAAATGTCTCAGAATTTTCCATGATATTATTCCGAATCACTCCATGAAATAAATGTCAAGTATTTTATCTCCATTTCCCTAAAAGAGAGAACGGGTTGCTAGGGGAAATGCCCAAGTCAGCCATAAAGCATTTCCAAAGGGAAGACATATTGAATGAAAATGATAATTCTTGTCTTGTTTAACAAGCTCTCATGGCAGCTCCTGGGGGTAGTAAAATTTATACCCCTACCAGGACAGCCCCAGAATACGGCATCAGCACACGATGGAGGGCAGTCCTGGGAAACTGAGAACAATGCTGTTGTCAGCTCCCCTGTACTCGACTGAATAATTTGTCTCTGTCGGATCTGGGACGTTTGCCCATCATGGGGTGGGAGAGGGTGCAGTCAGGTAAGAAATGTTTTACCTAGTCTTTTCTCAAGAAAAAGGATGACCGAGTATGGGCCAGAGTGAAGCAGAACTGAATTTAAAATTTACAGTACCCTAAAACTGAAGCTGGGTGCTGGTAATGGATTTGCACTCTTTGAGATGCCCTGGGCTGAGAGAAACGGGGCAGCTAGAGAGATCCCAGAGGGACTTGAGGGAAGGAGGGGCAAGTCATCTTCTGGCCTCATGGAACACAGAAGTGGGAAGGAACACCAGGTTGCAGTAAACGCTGGGTTTACTCCCATTCCATACTTAGGATTTATGATTTTCGACTTTCTCATGAGTCACATGGAATCCCTAAGACTTACCTTATAAGGTACTTGTGAAGAAGAAATGAGTGAATGATGCCAGGTGTTAGAGCAGCCCCTGACACCTGGCAGGAGGGCTATACATAGCGATGATTAATATGGAAGTAAAGGTTCAAGTATTATTATTAGGAAATTATTTTGGAGCATAATTTGTATTTGTTATTGTACATGAGATTCTCACATAAAGAAAAAGATTCGTTTAAAATGAAAAAAAAAAAGTGACACTTCCGCCTTTTGTCATGAGAGGCAATTCATGTTTAGAGAAGAATAAATCAGAATATTCTCTCACGCCCACAAAAACCAGTGGGTACGCAGGCTATGCCTAAGAATTTGTGATGATGTTTAAGGCAAGGCTATCATGTTCAGACCTTGGATAGTGCCTTTTTTTTGACAAAAGACCTTGCTGATCATTTCTGATTGGGTCAAGAAGAGTCCCACCATGGTATTTTGGAAAATTCTCTTTTAAAAAGGGAAAGTATCATCTTTTATATATTCTTCCTCCACCCCTTCCTGCTGCTTGAAATTTTCATCTAATGGTGGGTGTTTATAGGACCATTTTGGGTCACGAGTCTTGTCTTTAATGGAAATCAAGTGAAGTTAATCAACAGTATTGAAAGGTTTGTGATTTCAGATACCCGACTAGTACTATGCTAGCTTTGGACTGCTGTATTAATTGTGATAAAAGCCATGCTTCTTTAGAAAAAAGAGTCCCTCACTCTGATGACTAAAACAAATTAGAAATTGATTTCCTTTTCCTTGTTTGGATAAGACCGAGCGCCTCAAAAATCACCCAGGGACCCAGACTGTTAGGGCACTCTGCTGTTCTAAATATGCGGTTTCTAGCTTGGTTAATTCTAGCTTGGTTAATTTCAAGCCAGTGGAAAGAAAAGAGCACAAGGAGCACACACCCAGTGACAGAAGGCACCTATCACTTCTGCTCACGTGGTTTGGGTGAGACCATAGCCTTTCGGCCACACCTGCAGGCCGGGAAAGCTAAGAAATTCTCAGCTGGACAATCAGCTCCTGTGCCCAGCGACCATTTTATTACAATAGAAGAAGGGTATAGTGTTTTAGTGAGCAAATTATAGTCTCCACCAAGACCGCTAATCCTCATATTCTGTCCAGATAGTAGAAAAATATCATCCATCTTAAGATGCATTTGGGGCTTTTGTTTTTCGCAGTTGTACATAATCTTAATCGATACTCTCTTTTCTCATTTCATGGTTTATTCAATGAACTTCTTATCTGTAAATCATATATTTGGATTGGTAGATAAATGCTACATTACATTCCAGCTCTAAAATTCTAAGAATCATCAAACCTTTCTTTCCCAATGTTCTTAATGAACAACTTACAGGTTAAAAAACAAGCATTTAATTCCGCCCCCCCCTCCCCGCCCTATGGCATTGTAACAGTCACTTGCAGAGGGGCCCACGGTAAGCTCGTTTGTGTGAAGGTGAGAAGGCAAGTATGGCTGAGAGCTGATTCCACCAGAAGCTGGAAAGGATAAGTCCTTCACTCATGGAGGATGTTGATGGAAGCTGCTACCAAGATTTTCAACTACGGTGAAGAATAGCAGTTAGAATATCAGGTTGGAGAGTCTCTTGTTCTAGAAGGCTTCATCTTCTCAGCTTTCCTAGCAAAAGTCACTCCCATATGATAAAGGGGTTACATTAGTGAGAACACTTTTGTTTGAAAGCGACTGAAAATGTAAGCCAAAAGGATTTAATAATATATGACTGATGTATCTAGAGATATATTTGTTTGGGGAGAGAATTATTTTGAGGAGAGCTTGAGTCCTGGTTCAGATGATGTTGCCAGATTTATTTCTTGGTTCTGTTTCTTTGGAGTTGGCTTCTTTCTTTCTGTCTCTCTCAAACGCTCTCTCCGTCTCTCTCATCACCACACCTCCTTCCCTAGAAGATTCGGGTTTACAACCACACAAAGGAGAGAGTCTGTCTTCCCATTCAGTAGTTTGAGAATCGAGTCTCACTGCCCTGATTAGGCAGCTTTGGTTTGTATCCCTGTCTATGGCCCACGCACTATGACCAGGGAAGTGGAACGAACAGATGACTTAGCTTTGGTCCCACACTGCACCCCTGAAGGACAGGCAGAGTAAGCTTAAAGCCAAGCACACAAGCTGAATGTGGGACAGTCAGGGCATTGTGGCCATAAGAAGAGAAAATAGAATAGTGAGTGTCAAGAACTCCATACATTCCTTTCATTTTTGTCCCAGACGTAAAACCTCAAAGGAACAGAGTTCAAGGTCTCATCTGGTTAATGTTTCCATCTTCAAGTGCAACATCTCTGAGTAATGTGCAGCCCTCCCAAGTCATGTTAGGATGTTGGTGCTCGTGGTTGATTGACCCATGGTTAATGAGTAAGTTTAACTAGCCCAAGATACTCAGTGTACAATGGTAGTCTGTTGTCCCATGACTAACTAGTAAGTTTAACCATCTCAACACATGCAGTGAACAATGGTGGAAAAAGGACAAGGTAACTGTAACCAAAACATTTATTTAGAAAGCAGGGTGGGTGGAAAACAATGCACACTGAATTCCAGGTCATGGTATTCATCTTAGTCTAGGGGCAGGGAAAGCAGTGACTCATTGCCTTGACAGGGAAAACTTGGGTCACTCGGTCTGGTTGACCTTGGTTTTATTCTCTGACATCATTGCCCATCATCATTTTTTTTTTTCTTATTGCTCCTGTTTCCAGTCTGTGGAAGGATTTCCTTTGTGCCTTGTCTTGCTCAAGAGTTGGGTACTGGGGAAGATGCTGTTTCAAGATGCTTTTTTGGAACCCACTTCATTTTGGTATTTTCACAGGTCTGGGAATTATTTTACACGTTAGCCAGAAATTTTTATTGACCTATCTCCTTACCTCAGTCAATGTCACATTCTAGCTACTAGATTTTGCAAAACACCATTGAAGGAATTAACTTTAATATAACATTACTCTTTTACTTGAAAATGATTAAAAGCTCAACTCAAACTGGTTTAAGCAAAAGGAGAATCTTATTGATGTGGATAATTGAGAAGTCCAGGAATAGCATTGGCTTCAGGTAGAACTTATGTTCAGATGTACACTTGCCTCTATCTATCCATCTACTTCTTCTAGGTTCATTCCATTCTCAGACTTCATATGGGGGCTTCCAACAGCTTCAAAATCATACCAGAATATCTTGGAGGTCTTTCTCCTTCCAAGCCAATTAAGATAATTTGGCTAAATAAAAAAGGAACAGATTCTGAGTAACATAGACACTTGCATGCACACAAAACCCCACCATACAAATCTACTTAAAATGTGGGTGGAAATGTGGAGCTTACTGGTGTTTCCTCATATTCCCCATTCAAGAAGAAATCTGAAAGCCTGGATTCTCTACATGGGGGACTGAGTCTTAGAAAACATGTCATTTAACCTAGATGTCACCAGCCCGGTGGTGTGAGAAAAGTTGCTTAAATAATTTGTTATTTTTGATTTTGTTGTTCTAAGTACTTTTTGTCCCTGAGACTCCTGAAGAACAAACATTTACATCAGGGAAGCAACAATAACATAGTGACTGAGATGATAATAGCTATGTAGCATTCTCTCTGACCTGATGGTTAATTTGTGTCAACTTGGTTAGGCCATATACCTAGGTATTCTTTCTAAACATGGGTTTGAATGTTGCCTGAAAGTTTTTATTTAGATGAGATTGACATTTAAATCCATAGACTTTGAGTCAATCTGATTCATGTCATAATGTGGGTGGGCCTCGTCCAATCACGTGACGGCCTCAGGGGAAAAAAAAAAGACTCAGGATCCCCTAGGAAGAGGGAATTCTACCTATAGAATGTCTTTAGAATCAAGTTGCTGCATCAGTTCTTCCCTGGGTCTCCAGCTTGCTGGTCAACCCTACGGATTCTGGGCATGCCAGTCTCCACAATCACATGAGCCTGTTCCTTAAAATAACTTTTTCTTTCTGTCTCTGTCATTCTTTTTACACACACACACACACACACACACACACACACACCCTGCTAGTTCTATTTCTTTGGAGAATCCTACTACATAGAATCCTACTACATAGAGCTAATGTAGGTAATACATTGGGCAGGGTCAACTTAGTTTCCTATCGCTGCTGTAACAAATGACCCTCAATTTAATAACTTCCAACTGCATACATTTATTACCATGTAGTTTCAGAGGTCAGAAGTCTGACACAGGTCTTGCGTGGCTAAATCAAGGTGTCGGTAGGACTTCATTCCCTCTGGAGGCTCTAGGAAAGAATTGGTCTCCTTGCCTTTTCCAGCCTAGAAGTCACTTGAATTCTTTGGTTGGTAGCGACTTCCTCCATCTTCAAAGCCTATGGTGTGGTATCTTCCAATCTCTTTTAGTTTGATTCGCCCGACTCTATCTTATAGAGACCCTTGTAATCACCTTGGCCCCACCATATCTCCCTCAAAATCCTTCATTTAATCACACCTGCAAAGCCCCCTTTGCCATAAACACTCACAGGTTTTGGGGATGAGGACATGGACAGTTTAGAGAATCATTATTCTACCTACCACAACTCTTAAAAAAAGATTGGCATTTTGGGATGCCTCCAGTCACCCATTCAACAAGTACTTACTGAAGGCCTACTACAGGCTGTGATCTGGGACAACTTTGTGCCGTTCCGGAAGTTGGAATCTCAGCCAGCAGTACACAAGACAGATGCGGTTTTCACCCTGTTGGAGACCATATCTAGTAGGCCCTGACACACACAGATATGAAAATAAGCACATAGAATCAGGCAATTTTAAATAGGGATAAGAACCTGAAAAAAAAAAAAAAGAAAAATAATAACATGGAGCAGTGGGATGTCTAGAGGTTGGCTGGGTGGTTTCTGAGGTGCAAGTTTTTGAGCTGCAACTTAAAATATAAGAAGCTTCCAGCCATGCCTAGATATGTGAGAACATTTCAGGTGGAGAAAAGAGGCATGGCACAGGCCTCAGGTAGTAATACATGTGGTATGTTTGAGAAAAACGTCATGCTAGTGCATAGGGAGACCACGATACAAGAGAGTGTCCAGATAGAAGTAGAGACAGGTCCTGTAGGGCAGGGGCAAGGAGTTCGGATTTACTAAAGGCCTCAGCAGGGAACGTGTCTTCCCCCACAGAATGTTCCTTGGTAGAGAAACATGATACCAAGAAGGACCTGCTCACCAGGTGAGCTGTCAGTGGCTCTTTTCTGGCTGAGGAAAAATTGGTCAAAAATCTTCTCTTCAGCACCTTATCCCTGATAGTAATTTTACTTTTTCCCTGAGAATATTTCTTAACCACACCAGCAGTTTGCCACAATCAGTACACAGGCAAAACTTAAGCAAAGAGCAAAACTCTTTGAGCTTACATATAAATATCTGAATTTGCTGATCATTTTTCAAATGTGTTTTACTTGTGTGGAAATAACCCCTGAATATTCACAGAAAAAGAGAAAATTAGGTGTGTTATCTCCTAGCTGAATGATTCGGTATTAGTTTCTTTTCACTACCCAATAAAAAAGCACGGATGACTTCCTGGCTCTCCTGGACTCCAATTTCAACTACATTTCAACAAACTCTATTTTAAGTTTCTGCTCTTCACAACTGGAGAAATTCTCTGTGTTTCTCAACACATATAAACCTGGCATGGAAAGAGCGGAAAGGAAAGGGGAAAATTGCTTTGGTAATCCTGTAGGGTAATTCAGCTTGAGGGGGAAAAAAAAGTCACAACCTTATTTTTCAAGTCCAAATAAAAAGAAATGTATCTTTTGGTGTGGGGGCAAGGAGGCCAGGATGAAAAAAGGAGTTAAGTAGCAACTGGAGAATCAGAGGCAGCAAAGAGCAATTAAACGAAAAGCATCATGGGAAAAACAAACAAACAAACATGCAAACAACACACAAGGGCTAGCTTGATCCATGGTAAGAATATCAACCTTTGTCCCAGTTCTATCTAGAGTGCTGTCCCTACTAGACCTTTCTCTTGCCTCACAGCCACCCAGTTCATTAATTTATGGTTTATTCTTCCTAAACTTCTTGTAGCAAAAATAAGCAAACGGATTTGTATCCTTATTGTCTCTTCTCTCTCACTGAAAAAGGAAGCATGTTACCCTATGCTTTGCTTTTTGTCTACATAGCTTTGAATAACTCCCTATCAGTTTCTCTCTCTCTCTCTTTCTGTGATTTCACACTCCTTTGTTTCATGGTTCTACTGTCATTATACGGTCTCCTATGAATGAATGGTCTTTTGGGTCATTTCCTATATTGCTATCATGTATAATGATGAATATGTAACTTTGGTTTTGTATCTGTGGGACAGCAGCTTCAGGCAAATTCCTAGAAGTGGGGTTGTTGTGTCAAAGGGTAAACACGTGTGTAGTTTTGCAAGACATTGCCAAAGTCCTTCCAGTGAGGTTGTACAGTGTTGCACTCCCACGAGCAATTTGTGAATGCCAGTTTCTCCACAGCCTCACCAAGAATGGGGTGATAGTCTTTAAAAATTGTGCCAGTCTGATACTTAAGAAATTGTGTCACACAGACTTAATTAGCGTTTCTCTTATTGTAAGTAAACTTGAATACTTATTAACACCAGAGTTAGGTCCTTTTTCCGGAATTATGTTTCTGTGGTTTTTTTGTCCATCTATCTCTAAGCTTTTGATATTTTTTCCTTTTTTAGTGAAACATGTGTTCTGTATCTCTGGGACACTTGATTTTTTTTTTTTTTCAGTGTTTTCTTTTTTTTTTTTTTTAGGTTTGGCTTATGGTTTCTTTGATATGTGATTTGTTTCTGCTTAGTAAGATTTACCAGTCTTTTCTTTTATTGCAACTGGATTGTGAATCTAGTTGAAAAGGCTTCCTCTCTTCCAAGATTATAAAAAATTCGCCTGTTTTCTGTTAATAGTTACATGGTCTCATTATGCACACTTCCATTTCAGATTCATTTGGTATTCTTCCTGGTGCATTGTGGGAGGTAGGAATCCATTTTTATCTTTTTTCCAAATGGCCATCCTGGTGACTTTTTCTTTATTTTTCTTCTTTTCCAGAACTTTCCAAGCTATTCTTTCATGTTTATTTTTTCATATGATCTTCAAAAACATCTTGATGAGGAGTGTGTTTGTGGAGGAATGGGGGGAATTGCACAGAATTTATACATTCAATTGAAAAAAATGATATCTTTATGATAATGGAAAGCATTCTATCCAAGGACAAGTACCTCCTCCCATTTATTTAAATCTCTGTCTTTATCAGAAATGTTTTTAAGTTTTTATCATATACATTCTGCCCATGTCTTGTTAAGTTTATTCCTAAATATTGGGATGGGGGGAAAAATTGTAAGAGAAATTTCCTATGGCAACTGCTATTAGTCATTGTCTATACATATAGAGGTTATTGATTTGTAGGTAAGTTTTATATTTTCTGCCAATGTTGTTTGTGTTAGTTTTGTTTAGATTTTGAATTTTTAAAGCTTTCTTTGAGATATAGCTCATGAGTAAATGTGGTAAAAAATATATGTTAGAAAAAGAGGCATGTTCAATTTTTTAAAGTAGAAATTTCAATATATCTATAAACTGATGTTTAATAATTCTAATAGTCAATGATCTACGTTAATTTCTTTGTATTTGAATTGACAAAGTCTATTGATCTCTTTTAATATTTCCCAAACTAAAATATTATATTTCTCTAAATTTCCTCCTTTTTTAAAGTGAATTTTGTTCTGGTACTTTGAATCTGTTATTTGGCACATAATAATTTGTCTCTACTGAAACTTCATTGTGCACTGTAATTGTTGTCAAGGTAAATACATGGTTCATATTTTTTCTCAAATAAAGTTACCATTCTAATTTAATTTTTTGTTTCAATAAACAAATTTTTGCACTTTTTTGTTTAAGTTCTCCATTTACTATTTGTTTTAAGTATTTTTCTTCTAAGGATACATTTATTTTTGTGGCTATCATATAATGTTACTACATGTTTTCAAACTTAATAGCTATCACTAAAATTTTTCCCCAAGGTGGATGTAGTGTTTATTCCTACCAGCAACCAAGGATAGCTCCAAGTGCACCATGTTTTTATAAAACTCTATAATTTATTCCCATCTGATGACCATTAAATAGATTCTCATTGTGAGGGGTTTTGTTTTTTTTCTTTCATTTTTGAACACATTTTTTAATATTTTCTTGGGAATATGTAGGTCTTTCACTTCTGCAAACAACTTGTTCAGAGACTTGTTTGTATTTTCCTTATTAATAATTAAGACCTCTTGAAATATCCTAGATGCGAGTTCTTTGCTAATCCTATTCATCAGGAATATTTTCTACCAGTTTTTGGGTTCCATTTTATTTTTTCATCAATCTTTTCTTTCATGGCTTATGCTTTTGTTTGTTTGTTTGTTTTTGGCTTATGCTTTTTTATATCTTGTTTAAAAATCCTTCCGTGAGGTTCTTAAAGATAATTTCCAATATTTTCTTCTGAAATTTTGCAGTTTCTTTCTGCTTTTAAGTTTTTGGTAGATCTGGGATTGACTATTTTTGCATGGTGTGGAATAGGCATAAACTTTAATGCTTTCCTCTAAGACTAACCAGTTTTTCCTGCACTCTGTACTTAATAATCGGTATTTTCCCTACTAATCTAAAATGGCACTTCTCTTTTATATTAAATTTCCTTTAATGGTTTATTTATGCACTTTCTATTTTGCTTTATTTGCTTCTTTGTTTTAGCCTATCTTAAAACTATAGAGTGTTATATTTTATTGCTTTATAATAAAGCCTGATTTCTGGTGGGAAATTTATTTCACTTTTCTTGGCTATTGACTATTCATTACTTTTCATGTAAATTTTAGCAACTTGTCAAGACATAAAAACACTTGTTGGGCTTTGTATTTGAATTTTCTTGTTTTTATATGTTAATTTGTGCAAATTGAACATCTCAACTGTATGAGCTTATCTTATCCATGAATATGGTCAATCCCTCCCTTAATTTAGGTTGTCTTTAATGTAATTTTCCCACAGGTCCTATGATTTGTTCTTAGTTGTGCTATTTGTCCTTATTTTGGTATGAATAGTCAGTTACCTTTTAAAGAAATTTAAAAAGAAAAAAAAATACCGTATATACTAGCATATTTAACATTTCTGGTGTACTTCTCTTTGGGTTATTTAGTTTCCCACCTATTATTACTTTTCTCCAGCCTGAAGAATTTGTTTTTAATATTCCTTAAGATGGTGTTCTATGGGCAATGAATTAAATTGTTCATAATATTTTTTTAATTTTTTCCCATGAGTATAGGATCTTAGTGATTCCCCTGCTTTCACTACTAGTATAGATAACTTCTGTTTTCTGTTATTTTGTTCATCAGTCCAGCTAGACGTTTGTTAACTTGATTGATCTTTGCAGAGAACCAACTTTTGCTTTTGATGACTTACTATATTGTATTCTTTTTTACATTTCTTTGATTTTATTGTTATCTTTATGGTTTCATTTTCTTCATTGTACTTACCTTATGTTTCTTTTGATTTTCTTTTTCCAATTTAAGGTAGAAGCTTAGATCATTTAGACTTTTCTACTTTACTTATGTAGATATTTAAGCTATAAATTTACCTCTAGGCCCTGTACTAGATGCATCTTATGAAGTTTGTATGTTGTATTTTCATTATCTTTCTGTTTAGAATTTTTCTTAATTTCTCTTGTTATTTTTTTTTGACTCATGAGTTATTTAGAATTCATTTAGTTTTTTTTTTCTGAAAATATTTTAAATTTTAATTTTTGAGGACTATATTTGATTGCTGGATATAGTATTTAACTATAATGATACATTCTTTTTCCTTTCAGCATTTTAAAAATATCATTTTGTCATTTCTTAGTTTGCTGTGTTTCCGGTAAGAAATTTTTTCTGTTTCCCTCTGTTTGTAATCTCTTCCTCACCCTCCCAACCTCCCTGCTACCCTGTTTCTGGCTACTTTTAAGATTTTCTCTTTGTCAGTGTTTTTAAGAAATTTTATTTTGATATGGCTTGTGGCTTTTCTTGTGTTTATTTTCTTGTGATTCAATGATATTCGTGGTTCGATATATTGATATTTTTCATCAAATACAAAAAAATGTTTGCTCAGTCTATATGTTTTGACCCCCGAATACTTCATGGGATCTGATTACATGCTTGTTAGTTTGCTTTATATTATCTTACAGGGCATACGTCTCTGCTTTGCTTGTTCAGTTGTTGGTTTCAGCATTTCTTTTTCTATTTTCTTAGATTAGTTTCTATTATTCTATCATCAAATGCCCTCCTCTTTTCTCTCGCAGTATATAGTTTGTTTTTACTATCTAGAAATATTTTCATTTCAGATATTGAATTTTTCAGCTCTAGATGTTCTAATTTTAATATACAATTTCAATTTCTGCCTTCTTTTCCTTTAAGGCTTGATTATACATAAAAAATCTATTTCAACTTCAGCAGGCAATTCACTTATAGAACAGCTTGACCTTTTCAAGCTTTAAAAGAATGCTTTGCTATGGTGAGTCTAGTGTAGTTTTTATTAACATACTCCTTTAATTCTATATCTAACACATAAGCTTTCTGGTATCTCTCCTGGATGCCCAGCATATTCAGTGAGCTCGCACCACTCTGGCTGGTTGGAACTCCAATGTCTCCATGTGCTTCTGGTCTGCAAGTTTCAATTGTCATTCAGTGCTATGGTGTTAATGTTTGTGTTCCCTCAAATTCATATGTTGAAATCCTAATAGCCAATATGATGGTATTAGGTAGTGGGACTTTGGGAGTTTCTTGGGTCATGGGAACAGAGCCCTCATAAATGAGATTAATGCCTTATTAAAAGAGGCTCTAGAGAGATCCTTTGCCCTTTCCATCATGAGAGGACTCAATGAGAAGTCATTGCCCATGAATTAGGAAGAACGCCTTCACTGGAATATGACCATGCTGGTACCTTGATCTTGGACTTGCCTAGCCTCTGGGACTGCAAGAAATAAATATCTGTTGTTTGTAAGCCACTCAGTCTGAGGTATTTTGTGATATATTTCAAATGGACTAAGAAAGAAAATTGGTATCAAGAAGTGGGGTTGCTTCTGTAACAAATATCTAATAATGGGGAAGTGGCTTTGGACTGGGTAATGGATAGAGGCTGGATGGGTTTGGAGGTACAAGCTGGAGCAAACCCTTATTGTCATTAATGGAACCCTAAATTCAATTCTCTTCAGAGCCCAAAAGGAAAAGAGACATATAGAGAAAGCCCAAATTTTCTTAAAGAATATGTAAGTGGTTGTGAACAAAATGTTGGTAGAAGTATAGATGGTAAAGGCCATTCTAATGAGGTCTCATTCAGACAGAAATGAGGAACATGTTATTGAACATGGCAGAAATGCCATCCTTGTTACAAAGTGACAAAGGGCTTGGCTTAATTGTGTCCGTGTCCTAGTGTCTTGTAGAAGATAGAACTTGTGAGGGATGAAATTGGATATTTGGCTGAAGCTATTTTTTAAGCAAAGTGTTGAAGGTGCAGCTTGGCTTCTCTTGAATGCTAATAGTAAAATGAGGATAAAAAATGACTTGAAGATGGAATTACCAAAAAGGAAGCAGAATTTAAAATTTTAGAAAATTTTCAGCCTATCCCTATTGCATGAAATGAGAAAGTGTATTTGGAAGAGGACACTAAAAGTGTGACCAAGTGACCCTCTGATAAGGAGATGCATATGTGTGTGAACAGCAAACTTATTCAGTCACCCCAGCAGGAAAACAGCCAATATAAACTCAGGAGAAAGGAGACAGAAAGGATTGAAGGAACGTTGTCAGACTCATTAGGTTTTATAGGACAGAACCACAAAGCTACTGAGCTGTGAATGTGCAAAATTCTTTATGACAGAGGAAGAAGGATCCCAAAGGTGATTTAGAGGTCATTAGAGCTGCCTCATCAATTTCAAAAATGGGGGTCATTGCCTGGGTTTCAACAGATCAGAGAAACCCCGCCCAAAGTTGTGGGGGTAAAACCCCCACCCAGCAGAGTCATCGGGGCATGACTATCTCCACCTAGCTTTTGAAAGACATGTCTGCTTGGAACTGTGGGTAAGGGGGAGACCAGTGCACAGAGGCGATACTCTGGGATGGGGCCACCCCCGGAATCCCACCAGGGAGAGCCATAGGCATGTGATCAATCCATGAGAGCTGCAAAGTGCAATAGAAGTTGTGCCCTGGAAAGCTGTTGGGGCAGGACAGTCTGTCTAATGGGTTTGAAAGGCTGAACCTTTGTCCCAGTGGACCATAAAGTTTAGGATTTGCTAAGGACCTGTTACCTCTTTCTTCTTTTCTAATGTTCCCCTTTGGAATATAATAGGAGTATTTATCCTGTGTCTTTGCTGCACCTGTATTTTGGAAGCACACAACTTGTTTGACTTCATATGTTCACAACTGGAAAGCAATTTGCTTCAGGATGAATCCTATTACTGGTATCTGACTTAGATAATATTCAGATAAGACTTTGACTTAGACTTTTGGTTTGATGCTGGTATAAGTTAAGACACTCAAAACTATTAGAACTGTAAGAAATAAGTTTCTAGAAACCATAGAAAATAAATTTCTTTTATTTATAAGCTACCTAGTTCCTGGTATTTTGTTACACTCCCCAAATGGACGAAGACTTTCAGTTTATCATTACCTAATGAGTTTTCTTTCTCCAGGAGTTCTTTGTTTTGACTGTAGCATCTCACTGTACACAGTGCAAACTTTTTTTTTTTTTTCTTCTTTTAACATTTACCAAAAACTTGAGGCTCCTTGCAGATTTGGGGGGATATTTCTTTGAATAGTTTTTCTTTTTTTTTTTTCTTTCCACTTAGCTCCACAGATTCTAGTTACCTAACCCTCCCCAAGTGCTGCTTTATGTTTCCTCAGTTTAGGGAGGCCGCTGTGGTTCTCACTGGATTCCCCCTCTTTGCACCACAGCCTAGAGAATGCCTCCAAGGAGAAACCTGGGGACATCACAGGGCTCATCTCATCATTTCACTCCTTTCAGAGATCACAGTCTTGCAATGTTTTTTTGCTGCTGTTGTTTGTTTGCTTGTTTTTGTCCAAAGTCTAAAATTAGTTGGTTTGTGTATTTTGTTTGCTCTAAATTATTCATATCTTGGAGTGCCTGGGTGGCTCAGTGGGTTAAGCTTCTGCCTTCGACATAGGTCATGATCCCAGGGTCCTGGGATTGAGCCCTGCATCGGGCTCCTTGCTCAGCAGGGAGCCTGCTTCCCCCCTCTCCCTCTGCCTGCCTCTCTGCCTACTTGTGATCTCGGTCTCTCTGTCAAATAAATAAATAAAATCTTTAAAAATAAATAAATAAATAAATAGTTCATATCAGAAGGGCTGATCCAGTACTAGTTACTCCACCATTACCTGAAGCAAAAGTATTCTGCATAGTACTTTACTCTTCAAAGAAATAGAGACTATTATTGTTAGGAAAAAAGTCTAAGGAACAATAGGTCAACATGCCCTACTCCCATAGGAGTTTCCTTTTTGAAATAGTCAATAAATGGCTGTTTAGAC
This sequence comes from Neogale vison, assembly GCF_020171115.1. Taxonomy (NCBI): domain Eukaryota; kingdom Metazoa; phylum Chordata; class Mammalia; order Carnivora; family Mustelidae; genus Neogale; species Neogale vison. The sequence goes on from NC_058096.1 coordinate 27,897,670, forward strand.
AATATTGAATCCCCTCCAGTAAGGAGGAGACCACAGTTTCCAAAGGAAGCTTACATCTCAGCTGGTAGGAAGGTCTTCTGAGAAGAATTCTGTCTCTCTGTAACTCCTCCATCATTCTTGTTTTATTTCTCAAGTGTGCACACAGAGGGTCTACCCTGTCTTCCACTAAACATTTCTACACACAGTTGGCAATAGTACTATGTCACAGCGAGGCCAACACTTCTCCAAGACTAAGCATGCCGGGTTTCTTCCACGTGCTTCTAGATTGACCAGGTAAGATGGAAAAACAACTGTTCGTTATTCTCCTCCTTGCCCTTAAGTATATGCCCCAAGACTTTTGAAATCTCAGGAGAAAATGCCCTCCGAAGCCCCCCTGCACTCTTAACTTGAATCAGAGATGCCTAATTTGATCTACAGATCCCTCAGCTGTTGCAAACACGCTGTGTCCTTAGCATCTTTCAGCATCTCCGAGGACCATGTGAAAAGAGCCCTTTTCTAGTTGTGGGACCCAGAAAACCACTCCTGACCAAGTTTTCAAATGGAGCTACAGAACAAGGAAATAACTGCTTCCTTAACTAAGAATTGGGAACTTGAGGAACAGGAAGAAATTATAATTCTATTGAAGTATATGTTTCTGTTTCCTAAACGATAACTTAAGAATAAAATTGGAGATAAAATTTTAGGCCTCTAAAAGTCAGTTAACAAAGAGGAGTGATACTTAATGAGTCTAATGTTATTTGTTGCTTTAGTTTATCCTATATTGAGATTTCAGCACTTTGATTTTATTCTGAAATTAGGATTAATCTTACTTAATAAATGTCTCATAGTCAAGTTGAAAAAGTACATTGTCTTGCAAAACATGTTCACCTGCTTCTCTTCATTTCTAATAAGGACGTGTCTGGGGGCAGTGGGCTTCATAGCCTAAACCTGACAGTGGTTTTAATTGGTTTCTAATTCATTTCTTTAGGCTACGCCTTATTTCTTTTGGTCCCTAGGTCTGTACTAATCTGCATAACAGCATTAACAGAACATTGTGAAACATAATTCTCACTCATTAAAGAAATGCAGATGCTAAATGTCACGCATTTACATTTTGAAACAGTGACTTCCTTCAATCTACTTTATCTTATTTAACTTTTAAAAAATGATTTCCCAAGGGCTAAAGTGTAGGAAAACTTTAGTAAGTAACTTTACCTCAGGCACTTTAAAAAAATTTTTTTTTTAAATCACACATAGATAGCAGTTCTGCCCAAGTGTCTCCTTATTAGCATGGGATGTTTACATGGCTGCAATGGATTCTGCAACTGACTAGAACCCATACACATACTCTGTTTTCTAAGACAGAATAGTTGATGGCTGACCCTTGCTTTCTCTTCACCAGCTCTTTATTTGCCCAATTAAACTTGTCTCATAAACTCACTGCTTCTTTATGTAATGATTAGGCTTCAGGATTAGATCTGATGTTGGAGTCAGATCTTCGGTTATTCAGCTCTACTACCCATAGAGAAGAAACATTTTTCAGTGGCTTATGGTGAAGAAAAGGAGAGAAGATTTGAAGCATCTGATATTTTGCAACCTGTTATATTTTCTTGTCACTGCAAGCCATGAATGGATTTAAACACACACACACACACACACACACACACATACACACAACAGTTGATCACAAGATGGGCCGGGGAATTATCCTGAAAGAGAGCTTGGCTGGATACTACAGGTTTCAACCGCAAGGGACCAGAAAATGAACAGCAAGGAGTAACCTGCGACTTCTATCATCTGATCTTTGCCTTATTTTCCTAATACTGGCTGAATGTAAGTGACTGTGAATCCATAGGCACATCACCAGCTAGAGTTCAAGAGCTTTCTAAGTTCAGTGAATTTTCATTAGCTTCTCTGGCTCTGTTCTACTATCAGCTTTTCCTTTTTCAACTTGCGAAATACGTTGCATTCCTACCGTGGGCCAAACCCCGTGGTAGGTGTGGAAGATGCAAAGATAAATGTCAAAATCCCTGCCTTGAAAGAGCTCATAAGACAATACAACTGGGAGTTGAACAGAGTTTAATAAGCTTTAGAATTGAGCTATACTGGGTCCAAACCTAAATTTTGTTGCATCAGAGAGAGCTCCTGAAAGAGGTACCACGTGAACTGAATCTTAACAGATGGACAATTAGCAGGCAACGCCACTGGTGTAGGCTTCAGAAGAGTGAGAAAGGAGGCATCAGGTACAAGCGTGTGGAAATCCAAGGAAATAAGATGAGCTCAGGTAATGCTGAGTGGTTTTGTGTGGCGGGGCCACTGGGCATTTGCACGTACATTTTAAGTGGTTTGTTCAGTGTCCTGAGGTGGTGACTGAGGCTGGGTTTAAACCGTATCTTCCTGAATCTAAAATCTGTTTTTAACCATGGCTATCCACACCATAAGATTTAAAAGCATACAGCCGCAATTAGATATTTGGTAATATCAAGTTTATTATTGTCTCAATGGATCTTCTTTTGCAAATTGTCTCAGGCAATTTCATCTTGGAGAAGTAGGCTTAATTTGGCTGTTTATTACAAAGTTTTTTACTTTCATTCTTATAAAAAGTATTATTTGTCTAAAATTTCATGCTTAGCATTTAAAAATAATAAAAGGTCTCACTCAGTTTTATATCAATGACAGTTTAATTGCAAGGATCTACTTAAACTAGAGTAATAATAGGATTCAACTCAAGTAAAGAATGGAGAATTTGAGCTTTCACTCATCAATACAACTCTATTCTGTAAGGAAATAATTTTGTCATCAACTGCCTTAATCTTTTCTCAGATTACCTCAATTACATTTTGTTCATTCTATTATTGAGTTCTTCAGAGACTGAAAGGCACAATTTTGTTATCATATTTTATTTTAAGTAGATCAGGTTTGTAGACAATTTGGTTGCAGGAAACATCAACAGGATTATCTTCCCTATCAAATAAAGGGTGATAATCTCAGATCTTTGAAGCGTGTAGTTCTGGAAGAATAGTTCTGAAAGCAGTAATAGAGTCTAGGGCGGGGTGAGGTGGTGATGGCAAAAGGCCATTGCTTTCCCAGAAGTTTTCTTCCAATATCTTAGACCTTGCACAGATATCCAAATACCATTAACCACAAGCAATTGGATTATTTGCAGTCTGAGCTGTATTTCAGCCAAGTTATTTGCTAATTTGCTTGTTCATTTTCAGATCAGTGTTTCATAAATTAAATCATGTTTATGCTAAGACAAAAGTTAAATTTATACTACTACTACAGAGCTGAAAATTTCTACAAAACCAGCTTTGAATTACTTTTTAGAAAATAGCAACAAAAAATATTTGTATGGCACTAGCCTCATACTTATCAGAGCCCAGACATGACTTCCGGTCAGTATAGCTCCATGAAAGAACACTATACTGAATTAGGAGAGGTAGGGGCGCCTGGGTGGCTCAGTGGGTTAAGCCGCTGCCTTCGGCTCAGGTCATGATCTCAGGGTCCTGGGATCGAGTCCCGCATCGGGCTCTCTGCTCAGCAGGGAGCCTGCTTCCTCCTCTCTCTCTGCCTGCCTCTCTGCCTACTTGTGATCTCTCTCTCTCTGTGTCAAATAAATAAATAAAATCTTGAATTAGGAGAGGTAGGTGCTAGTATTGAGTCTTTCAACTCTAACTGTAGGCAATGCTTAGGGGGTTCCATTAACTTCATGTTGTTTCACGGAACTTTGGGGGTTTTCTTATCTAGTTAATTTATAAAAGGATGGGTTTGACATATATTTTGGAGATTGATTTGGCAAGATTTGTTGGTGGTCTGACTGTGGGCAGGAAGGAGAAGGAAGCATCAGAGATGCATGTCCACAATGTTTTTGTTTCTGGTATAAACCACTGGGGGGGTGTTGAAATCAGAAACACTGGAAGGAAACCATATTGAAGGACACTATCAAAAATTTAACTTTTAAGAATTTAAGTTTAAGATGCTTCCAGGAACTGAGTGTACATGCAGCTGAATATAAAAATCTACTGTTTAAAAGATGGATCAGGCAGAGAGATGATAAATATGGAAGTCATCAGCATAATGACATCTTAAAATGTTATTTTAAACTGGAGATATTGATGAGATGGACTAGGGAAAGAGTGTAGATCGTAAAGATCTGGGTTTGGGATTAAGCTCCAAGAAATTTACACATTTAGAGTTCTAGGAGAGGAAGATAACTTGCAAGGGGCCAAAGAAATATCCAGACAGGCAGAAAGAATCAGGAAAGTGAGTGTAATAAAAACCACTGTCAGAGAAGTATTCAAGAAGGGAAAAGCCAAATGTATTGAATGCTTACAAAAGGTACAAGCCAAGAGATCAAGGTAGAGAGTAAGCTCACTCTTTGGCATATCTCTTCTGATCCAAATGCATATGGAGATAAAATATAAGATGAAAGCTAAATACAGAGCCAGGCTCACAAACAAGGCAAATATGTACAAGTGAAAGACAATGCCAAGTGATGAGTGGGAAAAAAGCCATGAGGAAGCAAATGGGCTAGAAGTCTAAGAGAGCTTATATGAAATGTCTGAAGTTTTGGAAGATTTATCAGGCTCACTTAAGTCAGGAGCAGGGGTGGGGTTGAAAATGTTACTCACTCACATAGTCTGAGACTATAACATATTAAGCATTTAATCTAGGGTGGTTTAAGGACACCTAAGTTGAATAAGTGACTAAGGTTAAACCAGTATCTTATTATGAAGTAGAAAATCCTGTCTACCACTGTAAAACCCAGCTCTGGACTGACTTGCAGGAGCTAGGTGAACCTCCAAATGCTGGAGTGCCCCAGGGCCCAGTCTTCCAACCTCTTGTCCGGAAGCATTTATTCTGATGACCTGGTCATATTCATATTTTAAAATACCATCCATATCCTGGTGACTCCCAAGTTTACACTGTCAGCTTGGACACTACACTTTACTTCAGATTCACATATCTAGTTGCCTGCTTGTTATCTCTATCTGGATATTTCAAACCAGAACTCCTCATTTCCGTCTAAACTTTGTTGTACTCACGGTATTCCCCATCTGGTTTAATGGCGAATCTGTCCTTTTCAACATGGAGACTGAAACCTTTGGTGTGATCTTTTGCTCTTCTCTTTCTCTGAGCCCACATTCCATCTGCCAGCAAATCCTGACTTCTCTGTTTTTGAAACATATCCAAAATATGACCACCTCTCATTATCTCCACAATAGCTCCCTTGGCCCAAGTGCGCAATCTCTCACCCAGATCACCCAGATCACTGCAATTCCTTTGGGGTTTCCTGGGTTGTACTGTTACCCCCCTATTGTCTGATAAGGATATGGCGACCTGAGGGAGACTTTAAAATATGTCAGTCATTTCATACCACATTTTGGCTTAAAATGTTTGAAAAGTTTTCTGTCTCTCCAGAATAAAATCTGAAGTCTTGATAATGCCCCATGTTCTAAAATGAAGAATGATGGTACCTATTATTAGGTACACACGTGTATGTAGTAATAATATAAAGCCATACATAGGAATGAGGAGCTTGAATTGTTACCTGTAGTGAGGGAGAGAGGGTCCTGAGTTTCTAGACAAATACACAGGGCTTCAGTTTGCACGGAAGGCTCAGTAAGGGGGTAAGTGTAATGGGGCCTGTGCCATCTCAACTGACATTGCCCTGAAGAGAAAGAGACATGGGGCTGATAGATGGGAGGGACCTGTGGCTCCAAGGCGTTGCACGCCTGACCACTTGAGCTGGATGGATGGGGGTTGTGGCTGATTCACAGCTCTTTTGGTGAAGGTCTCCTCCCTCAAACAGGTGCACAAATTCTGTGGGACACTTATCAGTGTTGCTGAGTTCTGGCCTTTGCACTTTCAAAGTACACAACTGACTTCTCCCAGGTTCTATAATCATCCTGGGGCCTGAGTAGGGAGAATTTCCACAGCAGCTGAGTACCTACCTGGAAAGTGCCTCATCTGTGACTTGGTGATGAAGCCAGTCTTTTGGTCCACAATCTGTATTCCCTTAGAGTGAATTTTCTACCAGTCGTTATTGTCCTTTCTGCCTTTGGCCTGGTTTGGGGCCTTATGTTTCAAAGTTTGCTAGACATCCAATTGTCTCATCTACCTTTTAGATTTAAAAAAAAAAGAAGTTGAAATGTACTTTGTGGAGACTATGATAAAAATATGTTCATGGAAGCAGCGTGAAAGCAGGAACCATACCTAGCAGATAGTCCAAGTGCAGTGACTTCTTACAGGCTTGTGGCTCGGCCACCACTGGAATGGCTGTCCCCTCCCATTGCAATAAAGGAGTTCTCTTTGCCTGTGGAGAGTGAAGATGTCTTAAATTACTAAGCAGGAATAGCTGTACCATGGACAAAACATCCCAGTACATTTTCATGTCTTTTCTCTCTTTAACTAAGACTCTCTTTTTTGCATTTCTGAATTAAATTCTTATCCTCCAAAAATCAATATAAATGTCTTAAAGTTGCTACTACCTATCTTTCAGAGTTATTAGGTTATAGAAAATATACACCTATTTACCATATAATAGATAAATATATAATATATAATATATAAATATATTATCATATAATGACAAATAGTATCATTTCCTAGAGAGCTTGTGATCTTTTTGAGTTATATATATAGAGAGAGGAGTATATAGAGTACATATATACATATATATATCATAGGTATATGTATATTGTATATGTATACATACACATATATATGGATATGTACCTCATACACATATCTATATATGGGTGTATCTACCCATATCTAGACATGGATATATCTAGATATATCCTATATTTATGCACTTTCTTTACCACTTGGCACAATGCCAAGAAAATGCCAGAGCCTGGACAAATTTAGATGATTAATCTGAATATTTTCAATAGAGTACCTACAGACTATGCAACAAGAGACTAAGAGAGGTACTCAAGAGACCATTTGTAAGTTCACAAAGAATGAAAATAAAGTCCGAGTATCAAGTTGACCCTGACCTTTAGAGAATGTAGAGGGTAATGTGTCTTAAATAATGAGCTGTATTTGCACAATATCTGCAATGTGTCGGTCCCAGCCCTTCAACATATGGCACATTCCAGACCTCCTTCTTCTCACTGCCTTGTTCCTACGTGTTTGTTCTGTAATTAACCTTGGAAAAGTCCCCTCTCCATCTTTACTTCTCTCTATCCTTCCTAATAATCATTTCGCCAGCTCAGAGTTGTGGCTTGATCAACGTCTAAGGTTTTGATTTCTCAGACTCATTACCGGCTGGCGATATGCCATGGTCATCAACATTAACCATTTCTAGTGAGTAGGAAATTAATTTATCTACTTAAGAAAATTCACGTGTTTTTTTTTTTCCTTAATTGAGTTCTGTTGCTCTGTTTGCCTGAGCAAGATTCAATATAAAAATCTCACTTCTTAAAAAAGGAATTTTGATTTCAAAGTCTAAATCATTTCAACTCAGTCATAAAGATTTAAAGAGTGGAAGAATTTGGATGTCAGGAGAACATAGGCTTTGGAAGGACAGGTGGTTTGGAATTCCAGCTCTCCTACTCAGTGGCTCTTTTCTTTGGGTATATCCAGTGCTTTAAAACCTCTGTATCTCACTGTCCTTGTCTGATAAGCTCAGATAATAATAATGCTTGCATCCTAAAATTGTATAATTAAGTGATCTAAATAATCCATGTAAAACACATAACAATGTGCCTACCTTGAAGTTAGTTCTACATTAAAGTGTGAGTCCCTGACATCATGGAAGTTACAATTTACTTAGGAGATAAATGAACATATTTAAAGCTGAAGAAAGATATCTGGAGAACGGAGCTTGAGTGAGCACCTTTACTCAAGGAAAAAGACAAGGGCTGACATCTGTGATAAGGACTTCAGTTTTACCAGGAGGGCAGAAGAGGAAAGAACAGTGAGTGCCGTTGTGGTGAGCTTTATCACTCCGAGAACCTTAAAAGAGTAATCAACACTACAATGAAGGATTTGAGATTTCATCTGAACTCTGAGCTAGGGATCTATCTAACTTGGGTAGATCCCTATTAGGCGAGCAGTGGAAGGGATGGCATGAGCTGCTATATTATAGCAATAGGAATAATTTTTTATCTATCTGGGAAGGAATGAGATAATCAACTGGCTAGAACTGAAAGTTTGCTCAGGGACCAGCATAAAAAATTTGGAGAGAGAGGTTACATCTATTTGGGGAAGATTTAAAATATGCAAAGTTACTTTTACTTTATCCTAATGGAATTTTGGAGAACTGGCAGGTTAATGATGTGATGCGACAAGGCTTTAGTCTGATTATCTCTGGCTGTTGTGTATGCAGGATGGCATCAGATGTAGGCAACACTGGGGCAAAGCAGCTTGTTAGATGATGGCAGTGACACTGGTTTAGAGACCAGTGTAGTGGCAAATGTGAACAGAGGAGAAATGGCGTTCCCTGGAGCCACTCTCAGTAGAGCATTAATGGTAGATTCCAAGCAGGAAATTAACAAGAGGTAACTGTCAAAGATGATCTACATAAGCATTTATTCATCAAACCCAGAAGGTTTATTCCATTCACCAAAGAAATCTTTGAAAATGTCCTTTGGGAAAGCATTCACTGAAATCTGAATGACCAATGAGACAAAACAAAATTGTATGTTATTTTTAAGTAACCTATGTGTTGACTGGTTTATCCAGAGAGACCAAGTAAATATCAATGCCATTATGCTTTGCCCGATATCCAATAACCTACAGAATTAAAATGGGAAGACAAAGATACCTTGTGTCTTATTTGCACCTTATGCTCTTTTGGATGGTGGAGTCAAACTCAGCAGAGATCCTGAGTTCCTGCTCTTCTCCAAATGAGGCTATGGCGCTTCCTCCTCTGCCTGCTTCTCTGCCTACTTGTGATCTCTGTCTGTCAAATAAATAAATAAAATCTTAAAAAAAAAAAAAATGTGGCTATGGCTTCTCTAACAAGAAACAGCTCGTTGGATTGTGTCAATTATCCTGTGACCTGAAAGTTCCTCCTGCGGTTGGCTTTCACCCCTTGTGCATGTCTGACTTTACTCTTTCCCTTTCTTCGATGGTGGTTAATGCATTCACTCCTCATCATTGACAACAGGATCATGTTAGGGGATGCACCCCAATGAGGAAGTAAAAGTAACACAAGGTCACAAAAAATTGAACTGAATTAAAAACGTAGTAAGGGGGCGCCTGAGTGGCTCTGTGGGCTGGGCCTCTGCCTTCTGCTCAGGTCATGGTCTCAGGGTCCTGGGATTGAGCCCCACATCAGGCTGTCTGCTCAGCAGGGAGCCTGCTTCCTCCTCTCTCCACACCTGCCTCTGCCTACTTGTGATCTCTGTCAAATAAATTTTTTAAAAATCTTAAAATAAATAAATAAATAAAAACGTGGTAAGTGGGAAAGTGTGCACATAAAATTACATCTTTTAGCACAACCTTTAAAAAATAAATTGCGTCAAGAGAACAGACCTAGAGAGATCATTTAATCCATTCGAATGGCTTCTGGTAGAGCAATGGTTCTCGACCTTGACTGTATACGACAGTTATATGGGGGAAATTCTAAAAGATACCAATTTCCAGATCTCGTTCCCATAGATTTTTTTTTTTTTCTAAAATATTTTTCCTTGTGATGAGAACTTGTGAGATCTCTTAGCAACGTCTAAATATATAATACGGTATTATTAACTATAGTCACCACGCTGTACATTACATCCTCAGAACTTATTTTATAATTGGAGGTTTGTATATTTAATGTTATATAGTGGGGTCCCTGCTATCCATAATGATTTGAAGTTTCTCCAGGATCACTATCAAGTGCAGTCAGATTTTGGAGATAGCCTCCAGGAGGGTCAAAAACACCAATGCCTGCATTCAACTCTCAAGATTCTCAAGTAAGTGCTTTTGGGTGGAACCCAGGCCTTTGTAAGTTCAAAAGCTCTGCAGGTGATTCTTATGTAAAACCAGCTTGAGAATCAATGGGCTGATCTGTGGCTCTCAAACCTCAGAATCCTTTGGAGAGGTTGTTGACAAAAAGTTGCTGGAGCCCATCCCCAGAGACTGACTCAGTAGGCGTGGGTGGGGACAGAGAATTTACGTGCCTAGTAAGTTCCCAGGTTAGGTTGCTGCTGATCATACGTAAAGAAACACTGAAGCAAAAATTATTCATGTTGAAAGTATCTCCAAGCAGTTATGGGGGCAGGGGTTGTTGGGTGGGGGTTGGTTAAATACGCAATGGGGACTAAGGAGGGAGGGCAAGTGTTAGGATGAGCACTGGTGGTGTATAGAGATGCGGATCATTATATTGTACACCTGTAACTACTATTACACTTTATGTTAACTAACTGGAGTTTAAATTAAAACTTAAAAAATATGTATCTCCAAGCAGAAGATTATATAATATGTTTATAAATATGTTCTAATAACTTCTGTCTTGCCCTCATACAATCTAACTGGTTTCCTCTCTTTTTTAAAAGACTTTATATTTACTTATTTGAGAGAGAGAGAGAGAGAGCACGCACTTGGGTGTGTGCACAAGTGAATGGGGGGAGGGAGTAGACAGAGAGGGAGAAGCAGGCTCCCTGCTGAGCAAGGAGCTAGATGAGGGACTCCTTCATCCTAGGACCCTGGGATCATGACCTTAGTTGAAGGCAGTCATTTAACCAACTGAGGCACCCAGGTGTCCCTCTAACTGGTTTCCTTAGCAATATTGTGATACAGTCAGGTTTTCATTTTTTGCAGTTAAGAGGCTATTTAAAGTTGACATGATCAGTGAATCCATATTTATCCTACTTGTTAATTTCTTCACTTTTTATCCTGCCCCCTTTCAGAAGAGTGACTAATTATTTCATAATTTCAGTTCAGAAGAATCTAAGCAAATAATTGCTAAGAATTCATAATTTGATTTTCTGCTCGTAAGGGTTAAGGTCCACTAATCCACATTAATTCTTTAAAAATTGTATAAACACCAAAGAGTAGGAGGCACGGATAAGACACAATTATAGATATCATATAATAAAACTAAGTTAAGGTCATGTTGACCCATAGTGTGAAAGAATGGCCATCCACTAAGCACAAAAGGAAACAAATTGTCACATTTTATTCCTTCAGTGGTTGTAAAGAGAAGGAGGTATTTGGAAGAACAGGATTAATAAAATATTAAAATAACTAGGAAGAAAGACCAATAATTAAAGATGATATGTAATTCAGACCCAGTCTGAGCAATAGCTCTTCGCTTTTGATTCTGCATCTTTAATTACAGAAATAACAGAAATAACAGTTCTCCCTAGATTAACCCTCCCCTGTCATCTCCAACAGGTATAAAGACAGTTTAAACAAACAAACAAACAAAAACCCTTAAAAAAACGATTCATGCTTTTGCTTCCCTTTTTTGCTTTTTTTCCACCTAGTTACTCTGGAAAATGTAAAAGGGTAGCTGAAACATTGAGTGCACTGACTTCTACATGGCAGGTCCCCATCACATCCCAGTTGTCCGATTATTCCACAAAGGATTCTCTTGACCACTGGCAGTGGTCTTGGAGGTAAACAAATCAGAGAGAGGCGAGGGGCGTGGCTGAAAAGCATGAGGCAGATGGAAATCTTTCCTCTTCCTTCCAAAGGCGGATTATGATGACAAGGTAAGGGCTGCTCAATCCATGAAGAGTTTAAACTAAAAAAAAAAAAAAAAAAAGATTTTGTAAAAAATACAAAAAACAACTGGCTCCATGACTCTAGTTTTTAATTATACAGAGACTTTATTCAGGACCAAAATGTGGGCAGTGCATCCAGGAGGAGGATATTTTCAAACAGGCTAGTAAGATTGACACCTTTTATATTAACACATATATACTGGTAGACTTGAAATTTGAAGGCAGGAATTTTGCTCAGTCAAGCCTCTATGTTTTGTTTGTATATTAAGGTCAGGTCATTAAATGAAAGAACTCTCCATCCTGAAGTACTCTATTATACCACTGTACTTAATTAATTATGGACATTTTACATTGAGTTCCTTTGGGATATAAAAAAATTCCATAAAAAATATTTGGAAGAATAAATAATATATATCTTAGAAAATAAGGAGTAAAATGCAAGGAAATTTAGAAGGGTAAGAAAGTTTTCATGACTCTTTAAATAAACGAATATATATAATAATAATAATTGTGGTACCCTACAATTGCACAGCACATTTACATTTTCAAATCTCTTGTTTTATCATTAAAATAACCATGTGAATCAGGTAGATACACGACATTGACATTTGACAGATGTATAAACTGAGGCCAGGAGAAGTTAAGTATCTGTTAAAGTCAAGAAAAGCTTGTTGGTATTGTAACTGAGACTTGAAAACACATATTCTAAATCCCGGCATTAGTCATCTCTTTTCTGAAGATAGTGTCAGAATATAGAAGTAGATCTCAAACTGTAGACACTGTTCTGCATTCCAATTAATTTTCCCCAAAAGGTAATTAAAATAAACCACTTAAAGATAATGCAAATAAAGCACTTTGTAAATGCCTGACACATAGCAGCATTTACTCTCACATTCAATAGTCATTTTTTTTCTGACTTGACTAAACTTTTTCATATTCTATTAACTCACATTTATAATCAAGATTTACCATGAATGTTTCTGGGTCTCAAATGAGGCTTTGTTTGATTCAACAGCTATTTATTGAGAATCTCCTACCTCCAGGGCAAGGTTCTCCATGCCACAGATAGAAGGGTTAACAAAAGAGATGAGGGTTCAATTCTCTTGTTACGAAAGGAGGAAACAACTAAAGGAGAGACTAAAGGAGGAAACAAACAAACATATAATTAGAGATCATGATAAAGCTTTGAAGAAAATATAATAGTAATATTATAATTTAGAAATGTAATAGTGAATGATAGGGGAGGAACTTGAGAGTCAAATTAGATGTGTGGGACGCCTGGGTGGCTCAGTGGGTTAAGCCGCTGCCTTCGGCTCAGGTCATGATCTCAGGGTCCTGGGATCGAGTCCCGCATCAGGCTCCCTGCTGAGCAGAGAGCTTGCTTCCTCCTCTCTCTCTCTCTGCCTACTTGTGATCTCTCTCTGTCAAATAAATAAATAAAATCTTAAAAAAAAAATTAGATGAGGGTAAGGATCCTCTTAGAAGGTGACATTTGACATAAAACTAGAGAGTATGAAGGAGGTAGCTGGGTGCATATCACCGGGAGGAGAGCATTTCAAGCACAAGACTTACAGAGATGAGGTACAAAGGCCTGGGGGACGGGGTAGTGAGGGTGGTACTCAGCAAGAGAAGGATTCTGTAGTAGTCAATTAGAAAAATTCATGTAGAAAATAAGAAAAGTTACTTAGAATTATTTATTTGGCTGTGTCAAAGTCCCGTCTATTATACATACACATGAAGGTTAATAGGTTGATAAAATTATCTCTACTGTAAAATTTTATAAGCCAATATCCTTCATGACAAAGGGGAATGCTGTTTGACCATTCACTCTGGAGCCTGCAACACTTTGAAAGTCGAGTACCCTGGGTTCTGTGAAGCAACAGAGGGCTAAAAAAAAAAAAAAAAAGCGTAAAGTCTTTCAAATACCCCAATTAAAAAATGGGCAAAAGGGGGCACCTGGGTGGCTCAGTGGGTTAAAGCCTCTGCCTTCAGCTCAGGTCATGATCCAGGGTCCTGGGATCGAGCCCCACATCAGGCTCTCTGCTCAGTGGGGAGCCTGCTTCCCTGTCTCTCTCTCTCTCTGCCTGCCTCTCTGCCTACTTGTGATCTCCGTCTGTCAAATAAATAAACAAAATCTTTTTTAAAAAAAATTGGCAAAGGATCTAAATAGACATTTCTCCAAAGAAGATATAGAGTAACTTATAAGCATCTGAAAAGATGCTCAACATTATTAGCTGTCATAGAAACACAAATTAAAACCACAATGAGATAGCACTTTACACTCACTAGGATGACTGTTAATAAACAAAGCAAAACAAAACAACAACAGACAGATAATAAGAAATTGGTGAGGATGTGGAGGTTTGAACCCTCATACATGTCTTCTCGGAATGTAAAATGATGTAGCCATTTTGAAAAACAATCTGATAGTTCCTTAAAAGTTTGAACATAGAATTACCATATGAACCAGCAACTCCATTCTAGGTATATATACAAGAGAAATGAAAATCTATGACCACATAAAACCTTGTATATGATTGTTCATAGCAGCAATACTCATAATAGCCTGGAAAGGGAAACAACTCAAATCAATGATGATATATATATATATATATATATATTTAATTATTATTAAACATATATATATATATATGTTTATAAAATGTGTTACATCCATACAATGGAATATTTTTTGGCAATAAAAAGAAATGAAGTACTGATACATGTTATGACATGGATGAAATTTGAAAACGTTATACTAAGAGAAAGAAGCCATAAAGGACCACATACTTTCTGATACCATTTATAAGAAACATCCATGATAGGCAAATCTATAGAAATAGAAAGTAGCTTGGTGGTTAACTAGGCCTGGGGGATACCAAGGGATTGGGGAGTAATGGCTAAGAGATGCCGTGTTTCTTTTTGTGGTGATGAAAATGTTCTAAAATTGATTGTGGTTCTGGTTGCACAACTCTGTGAATATACTAAAAGCCATTGAATTGTATACTTTCAATTAGTAGACTGCAAGTAGGTGAATTATATCTCAATAAAGCTGTTAAAAAACCAAACAAGCAAAACAAAACAAAAACAAAAAAACAAAAACAAACAAACATACTTTGTTTTGCGTGATCAGTCTAGGATCAGCTATGCATCCTGAAGAGACAGAAGAAACTCTCTTCCATCTCCTTTACTTGTTTTATAGTTGATCTTCCCAGTTCTTAGGACCTGGAACTCAGGTTATTTTGAAGAGTGATTTGGAAAGTTCAAAAGACTTCCATCATTTGCCTGACTTTCCATCATTTCCATCTAAATCCAGATGGAACTTTGATGGGTCAGATTATTCTAAGTTTTCAACACCATATTGACATAAGGGCTTTGGACACAGTCCTTCTACATAAAAGTAGAATTTATTTTATTTTTGTCTTCTTACCTGGATTCTTGTGCCACATCATCCCACAAGCAATTCATGACTTCAACTCCAGGCCACCTGATTGGTAGATTGAAAAACACTATAACTGCTATTTATTTGACTCCTCCTCTTTTCTTTTTCTATTTTATTAAGGAAATGACTCTTAGTATCTCTCCAATCCATCTAATTATTAGCTTAACTAGATATGATGAAATTTATTTGAAACCATTCCCATACTAAATATACACAGACTTAGGTACAATTGCTCTCCAGTTTTAAAAAGTAACTATTATCTTAGTTGCAAAGACAAGCCAAAAAAAAAGAGTGCAATTTTAAAAAAACATACTTAAATAAATGTACTCAGGCATATTAAATGGTAAGAGGAAGTAATTTCATCATACAAAGAAGACGGCCTCTTTTTAATTTAATTAATCAAAGATTACAAACTCTTTAATGGAAAGGTCTGATTTTTAATTCATATTTATATATCCAGAATACCTTGAATATCTTGAATAATGCCTAGCCTACAAAAGGGCTCAATGTGAATGAATGAGTAAACAAATGATTGAATGAAAGACTGAATTAGTCACGTCTTGTCTTGACTGGAGTCAAATAGGATCTGGATCCAAGACATGATTCTTTACTATTTGTGTGATTGTGTACCTAATGCAGTATATCTAAACTTTTTTCTCACCAGTTACAGGGGTTTGCTGATGTTGCAGTGAGGGTTAAAAGAACACAGTTCCTGGAAAAGAGACATTAAAAGCCACTCTAGATTATAGGTTCATAGGCGTTACTTCCAGTAATACTTGGATTAGCCCCCAAAAGAAATATAGAATTCACAGGTAGTCAGGAGAGAAAAGAGTAGAAGACAAAAACCAAGGCATTTTGCCAGTTAAACATATTTGTGATCAGCCTGAAATTTTTAAAAAAATTGAATGGTATTGAAAAAACCATGAGTAAAGGAGCCCCCAAATCATTGCAAACCGTCATCATGGCATCATGTCTTCTGCCATGTAAAACAGAAATGTTTTTCTTGCTGCCCTGACAACTTTGATGGTGGCAATTTGCAAAGATATCAATTATGATTTAAAGAAAGGTCAAAAATAATAATTCCAACTGTGGTTTGAGGAAGCTAATTTGAATTTAAAAGTAGAGCAAAGTCCTTTCTCATTTCCCTCTTGCCATACAAACCTTTTAATATTGCTGATCCCTAACAGATATAATTGCATGGCATCAATGGAACACCTCAAAGAAATATTCAAAGAGGGGAAAATCTACCAGTAGTGTGAGGAAGACTCCCTGACTGACACATCAGGAAAACAGATGAGGTATGGTGGGTTCCCAAGCCCAAAGATTGTTCCTCTTCCAACATGGCACCCATACTTCCTTTTCTGCTTCCATTGCCTCATCCCATCTCCCATGGTGGTCACCTATGGTTTTGAGTAGCACACTGTTCTGTTGTTCTGTCAGTCCTCTAGGGTCCATTGAGGACTCCAATCTGCTCAAGAAAAAATATCCTTTCATTTACTATTCATCATTTCTTCCCATATCTCCCATATTATCCTTGAAGTTTTGGGGAATCTACTAGAATGTTCACTCAACCTCCAACTGTTGTTACTTTTTGGTCATTTTGGCAAAGTAGGAATTTTCAGTTACATGATTGATGATTTTGCTAAAAATTTTTCTTGACAAGGAAAGAATCTTGGTGGAGATTATATGAAATAAACATATTTGGTCAACTCCCAACTTTTCTGGTTCGATTAGCTTCCTCTTGGGCTTATATGTCTAAACGTTCTGCCGAATGTTTGGAATACTTTTTAGAAAGAGTTATAGGAAAGACAGGTTACTTGGTAAAGTAATAATATTATTTAAAGATGTGAGAACGAAATTATATAGCCTACAGAAAAATAGTCAATACATTCGAATATGAGATTAGACATAGGAAGTTAATTTTGTTAATTTCTTGAAATTATGAGATAAATCTCCAAATATCTATCATGTGATGTTATTTACAGACCAATTTCTTATTTCTAGAATTATTATGTGTGCTTCTAAAGAAATTTTAACTTCATACTCTGTTATTTGATAACTGGTATTTAAGATTGAAACAAGTAAACATCCTGTAAAGTTAAAGAAGTATTGAGATTTCTCTGTTTCTCTTAGCCTTTTCATTCTGGGATAGCATTCACCAAATAGATTATATATAGGACCATAAAATGGCTTAATATTTCAAATGATTGATACCATTTGGGTGTGTTTTCCAACTACAACAAAATTAAACTAGAAATCTAGATGAAAAAGATATCTGGAATTATCCCCAAATACCTGGGGACCTAAAAAAATTAACCATTACAGAAGCTATGAGTCAAAGAAGAAATTAAGCATTAACTAACTAACTAAATAAATAAATAAAAAGAAAACATCAACTTTTAAGAGATATAGTTTAAGTGTTGCTTAGAGTTTTTGCCAAAACTTCTAGAATAAATAGAGGACACACAATCTTTATATCATTGGGTAAGCAAAAATTCTTAAGACACGAAGAACATGAGTTTTAAGAGGAAAAAAATGATGAATTAGACTTCACCAAATTAAAAACTTGGTCTTTAAAGACACCATTTAGAAATTAAAAGGCAAGCCACAGATTGGACAAAAATATTGACAACACATATTTCTGACAAATAATTTATATCCAGAATACATAAAGAACTCTTACAACTCAATAAGACAAACAATTTTTAAAATGAAAAAAGATACAAACTTAAAACTCACCAAAGAAAATGTATAAATGGCCAATAAGCCCATGAAAAGATGTTCAGCATCATTAGTCATCAGAGAAATGCAAATTAAAAAGCAGCAATAAAATAGTATACACCTAATAGAATAGCTAAAATTGAAATAATGGCAGTGCCAAATGTTGCCAAGGATTTGGAACAATTGAAACTGTTATCATCATTATAGGAAAAGTAAAATTTACAATCACTTTGAAAAAACAATTTGGCAGTTTTTCTGTTTTTTTAATAAGGTTCAACATCCATTATCATACAAGCCTGCAACTCAGCTCCTAAGTATTTTTTCCAAAAGAAATGAAAATACATGTCTACCTGAAGACTGGTGATGAATGTTTTTGATAGTAGGAAACTAAAAAACAAACATCTATCAGGAGGTGCATAAACATATTATAGTATATCCATGCCACAGAATACTTCTTAGAAGCAAGAAGGAACATGTCTCTGATATTTGCTACAACATAAGTGAGTATCAAAAACATGCTGAGTAAAAGATGCATACATAAAGAAATATATACTCTATGATGCTATTTATATGAAATTCTGCAAAAGGGAAACCAGTTTATGACAGAAACCACACTGGTGATTGCCTAGGTCCAGGATGAGTATGATGAGTTGAATTCCGAGAAATTTAAGGGAACTTTTTGACTTGATGGTGTTTGCTTTGGTGCATATGTTTCTCAAAACTCACTGAATTGTACACTTAAAAAGGGTGCATTTTATTGTATGCAAATTAAGCCTCCATAATATCGATTTTTTTAGAAAGTGACCAAAACAAAAAAATCACCAAGACTGATTTTATGTTGATGGGCTAGAGTATGGGGAGTTTATATATTTGTTCTTCTCATTCATATATATATATATATATATATATATATATATGATATATCTCATATATATATGATATATATGATATGTATATATATATATATATCTCCAAGTATTTCTTCTATGATAGAAAAGGATCAATAGATTCTAAATCTTTTATACAAATTTCCATACAGACTTACTCTATGTCATTTTATTCTGCCTATAATTACTTTGCTTTAAAAAACGAGCGCTAACAGAGTATTAGAGAGAATATTCAACATCTTTCCCACCTTTAGACTGGGAAAGTAAAAAACAATCCCTCCCACACAAGGTCCCTTGGATACATTACTTGCTAGAGAATGGTCTGAGCTGGAGGGCTCAGCAGAAAAATTGTTTACTATCACTCAGTGGGCTCATCCTGACCTCTCCTAATGAAAGTTCAGTGTCTTTGGAACATAAGGGATACTGTTTCTTTTAAGCATTTCCACAGGGAACTGCTGACCTCTCCTTGTTCTCTTTGTTCCTCTGGTCTAAAGGACACTTTAGCAAGGTTAATATTTGAAGACCAACTTTTATAGGCAGGCTGATTCAGTAAGTTGTTAAAATGGTGCAAGAATAATTTTGTGTACATTAATTTCAAAAATTAAAAAAGAATATCCAGGCACAGGGCCATGTTGTCCTTCACTACTTGGTAAATTGAAATTGGTCATTCCTAGGAGATATTTTGTGCTTGGGTTTGGAAAGTTGGTGCAAGGAAGGCAGACAAAGGTCTGTTTGGATAAGTGTTCAATTAGATTTTCCTGTTGAGGTTGCACTGAGCTGATACACATTTTTGAGTGATTTAGTGCATTTTGATTTTCAATTTTCTGGGTCATGTTTTCAAGTGCTACAGAAGGCAAAAGAACAAACTTGATGAATGAGTGAAATCAAAGGGGAAACAAAGCATTCCTAACAGATTGCAAGAACCCCAAGAAACATTCAAGGTTTCTTTTTCATTTATCTTTCACTGGCGATTCTTACCGTGGCCATTCATTCCCTTTCTCATTTTTCTGTGTTCTGTCGTTTATTCACTTATCCATTTATTCCTTCATTTGTTGGCAAATTGACAAATATTTACTGAGTGTGTGGAAAGTGCCCTCGCCTTGAGGATCTGAGAGGAACAATAAGAGCTACCAGTACCTCAACTTCTTAGGTTTGTGGCAGTAGACACGTATTATGGCTAATCTGGAGATGAGATATAATGTTATTTATTTTCTAGATGAAGAAAATGAGACTAACTCAGAATTCAAACTCGAATTACCACTGATTCAAAAACCGAGACTCATTTCACTCAACTACGCTGCCTCCCAAAATCCATCTTAAGGACAAATGAGAAAGGTCACCTAATGATCAGGACAGTATATCAAGCTGGAAAGTAAGGGTTCTAGTTCTGGCGCTGACAAACTAGACTTATAATTTTGCAGAAGACACTTTATCTGTAAGAGATTTATGTATAAATCCTCTGTAAAGGGGAAGATGTGTTACATTACTTTTATGATCTCTTCCCTTCCAGTTATAAACATTTCTAATCCTATTACTTTTGCTTCAAAAATTATAAACAGTTGACTTAATAGTTCAAGTTTCAGAGATTCTGTAACTTTCTAAATTATGATTTTGCTTTCCATTTTGTCTCCTTTCTAAGCAGCTCATCAGTTAAGCTCCGAAATAAAAATGAGAGGTATTGGGCAGCTAGTCCGGGGAAGTCAGACATTGAATGGCCAACCGAGTCCAAATAACATCAAGCCACTTAGGAGACTGATGACTTTTAGGCTCCAGTTTTTAACTTTCTAGTTGGCACTGGTCTTCAAACATGCCAATAGCATGACTTTCTCAACTGGGTGATTTTTACATATTTTAAGCTTAATTACAGAATAAAGAAAAAGTTGTGCTTGCTGAGCCGGAATGCCCGCCAAGTGTGAAAGAACTATATCTCAGCTGTATGTCCTGTTACACAGTGTTCTTGGAACTTCTCATATGTCGTTCTGTCTGTTCATGTGCAATCTGAAAACTCACTACAATTAGCAAATGAAATATTTATATATGCTGCCACACAGTCAGTCCATATGTGCAAACTATTGCAAGTTCCTCCGTAGCATTTAGCATCACCCACTGGTATGTTAGTTTCTTAAAACAGCCCTTCTGGTGCCTTATAGGAAATAGACCCCGAAATCATGCATTTTCCTTGCTTCCCATGTTTACAGGCCCGCCTTGCTGTGGTAACCTGTCTGTTCTCCAACAAAATTCAGCACCACCGACATGAAGTTCTCTCTTTCTACCCTCTGCGTTAGTCAGGCATTGAACTCACAAGCAACGTCGTGTTCCAAAGAGCGGAATTCATCCCCTTGGGTTAGCTGGTTAAGATTTTGTTTTTAAAAATTCCAGTCATTGGGGCACCTAGGTGGCTCAATGGGTTGAACCCTCTGCCTTTGGCTCAGGTCATGGTCCCAGGGTCCTGGGATCAAGCCCCGCATTGGGATCTCTTCTCAGCAGGGAGCCTGCTTCCTTCTCTCTCTCTCTCTCTCTCTCTCTCTCTCTCTCTGCCTGCCTTCTGCCTACTTGTGATCTCTGTCAAAAAAAAAAAAAAAAAATTCCAGTCACAATGGATTGAGAGCACACACTGAGAGTCCCATAATGAAAATGTAAACCTTCAACAGATACACACTCTATAATCAGCACATGAACAGTAAGAAAATCTTGTTGACTCCTTAAAGCATTTCCCGAAGCTGAAAACCCATAAATGGAAGGGAGGCAAGCCTCTGATTCACTTCTGAATTAAATCAAGGGAAGCCAGCAGTTGAAGGAATACAGGGCAGCTGCCCTCAATAAAATACTAGTAGGTAGGCTCCCGCCCCTCCTAACACGGATTGCATTACACTGAGTCAATGAAACGGAAACGAAGTGAGTTCTACCTGCAGGCTTAGGTTTGCGTGCAGCTTTATTTGCCAGAAAACCTCAGGTCAATGAAATCACAATAAGAGGAAGAGAAAGACAGAGAGACAGAGGGAGAGAAGTGAAGTAGGACAGGAGATGAGTGGTGAGCCCCAGGGGCTGGGTTCTGGACTCCACACTCCTGTACTGATGATAGAGTCCATCTGAGTTGCTGAAGCATGATGAGTGGAGAAGTCCTGATTATTAGACCAATACAAATAAGATGGTCTCTAACCAAAACACAGCTCATGTCTAGTTCCAGGAGATATCGATGCCATCAATTTATGACCGCTATGTTTTTTAATAATACAAACCTTGTTAATAATGCAAAATCTCTCGTAAGGTATAATTCCACAGCTCTTAAGAACAACCTTGAAAAGAAGGTGTTTCTACTACAGCAATGGTGTCGCGCCTTGAAAAGAAGGTGTTTCTACTACAGCACTGGTGTCGCGTCGCTAGCGTTGGAAGCAGGGAGGGATGCATTATTTCCTGTCTTTTTATATCGTGATAGACGTATGGTGGCATGGTTGAAGCGGCTCCCACTGTCTGAGATTGTTCCCTTCAAGCCCTGACCATGAGCCGGGCACTGGGATGATTGGGACACTCAACAGCCTGAAGGACACAAATTTCTCCCAACGTGGTAGGGAGAGTGGGAAGGGAAGAAAAGAGGATTGTTTCATTGTGCATTACTACCACCAAGGCAAACCCAGAGCCCCGAAAAAGACTGAAAAGTGGAGATTCCAAGACTCAGTTTGCCGTGCTTAATTGTGTCCGTATAAGTTAATGGCATCAGATCCTACAAAGGAAAAAAAAAATATGCAGCGCTATTTAAGCAATGGTTTAAACAAATATAGCTTATTGTCAGGGAAAAGTGCTAAGTTGGCCGTTCACAGCCAAATCTCTTTGCAGGGCCTGTCGGCTGCACTGTTTTCCCCACCATGACAGATTGGATTTAATTGAAAAGTTGCTAGTTTAGAGCTGTCGCTGAAAACTTGCATGGTGAAATGAAAACAGCCTGGTGATGGTCCTTCAGTCTTTTTTTATGTATCTTCTTTATCCTGGTCATCATTTTTTTTTTTTTTAAGAACCCAGTATGAATATTTCCTAAAGCCATCAAAAATCTTGAACGAGGGGAAGTACTCTCCTCTTTTCTTGAAGTTCCAAGTCTCAAAGATTGTTACTGTTCCTTTATCTTGCCCCCCCATTAATGAACTTCGTGTGCCCTGTTTATAATAGAGGAGGATTTTTTTTTTAAGATTTTATTTATTCATTTGACAGAGATCACAAGTAGGCAGAAAGAGGGTGAGAAGCATGTTCCCTGCTGAGCAGAGAGCCTGATGCAGGGCTGGATCCCAGGACCCTAGGATCATGACCTGAGCTGAAGACAGGGGCTTTAACCCACTGAGCCACCCAGGTGCCCCTAGAGGAGGATTTTTAAAAAAACTGTGTGAAGCCTAGTTAACTTGCCCTCTTCACGAGGTGAGCTGCGCAAACTGGAATGAATATTCTGTGGGACAGTCAGATAATGGAAGCTAAGGTTTGAAAGGCTGAAAATGAAGGAGTTAACGCATTTATTTTCCCTAAATTCCTATTTCAATATACACTACTGTTAAGAGATAAGCGGAGGCATATTAAAAATGTTAAGGGTTTATTTGAGCAAAAATGAATTCAAATCGGACAGCTTCCAGTCTAGCAGACAGAAAGGGGTTGCTGCCCCAAATTAAAGACTTGTACAGGCAGAAGGGAGCAGGGAGCCAGAAGTTAAGGCAGGCCATACAATGAGTTGGTTGTTGCAACCAACTTTGCAACTGGAAAAGCAAGGGTCTAGCGCGCAGTTTGCCTACTAGTCTGCTCAGGCGAGTCCTGATTGGCTGGTTTAAGATTCCATTTCTGGGAGCACTAAAACTGTACTTAGGTAAGTCTCAGTTGGGTAATGTGGGGCTTAGCAAAAGTAACTCCGTTTGGGCCCTCCTTTCTTGTTTTTAACACTGGTACATGTGATTTTGAGAATCTTTATGGACAAAACAGGTCTCAGTAAATTATCATCTAATGATCAAAAATCCTTCACAAAATTGATAGGCGATTTCTGTGTTCAGAGCCACACTATATGCAAGCTCTGTAAGCTCGTTCAAGGTAAATAGAAAGCATGGCTGCTAGCGGGAGAACAGTAACTTGCCTGGATTTTCAGCAAATATCAGTGAGTAATTATGATGAATGAGATGCCAAGGAACCCAATGCCTTGCTGCTCAAATTGTCTTCCATGAACCAACATCATCAGCATGACGGGGGCGCCTGTTGGAAATGTGGATCATCAGACCCCTCCCCAGATTGATGGAGTCAGAATCTTCAGTTTAACAAGACACCCCCTCCCGCCCCCGCTACGCGCGCGCACGCGCCACACACACACACACACACACACACACAGTGATTTGGATGCTATGAAAATTCCAGAAGCACCTCCCCAATGGATAGGTGAAGGACATCTAGTGAATTTCCTTCAAAAATTTTAGAATTTATCCCTGACTTCAATTATTCTAGTTTTTAACCACATAGTTAAACCTACAGAACAGATGGTTACATTTAGAAAACAAGGAAAGAGGAAGGAAGGAAGAATGGAAAGGAGAGAGAGGGAGGGAAAGAAAAGGAAGAAAGAAAGAGAGAGGGAAGGATGGAGGAAGGGGGAAGGAGGAAGGAAAGGAAAGAAGGAAGGAAGGAAGGAAGGAAGGAAGGAAGGAAAGAAAAGAAAGAGAAAGAAAAGAAAGAAAGACCCGGAGAGCAAGGACTAAGGACCGT
Organism: Neogale vison; assembly: GCF_020171115.1. Classification (NCBI taxonomy): domain Eukaryota; kingdom Metazoa; phylum Chordata; class Mammalia; order Carnivora; family Mustelidae; genus Neogale; species Neogale vison. The sequence continues at coordinate 27,922,083 of NC_058096.1, forward strand.
GTGGCATGATGACAAAGACAGCTGCACACAGGTGGAGAGGACACGTTAAGTACCTATCACACTGACACGTATTAGCATCAGCTATGTAAGCATAATTATTGGTCAAGGGCAGATTGTTGTAAAACAGCTAATAAACAGGAAACATTAACTTCCCTCGCACAGGGCCTTTGCAAAACCAATATTAGGCCTATGTGCTCTGTACATGTATTTTCTCTGAAGCCAATTAACCTCTTTATTGGAAAACAAGGGCTTCGTTATTGTTGAACGTGGCAGCTAATCCTTCACAGTAGATAACTTTCATTGAGCATGAGTGGAATGAGCTGTATTTACTCCACTGACTGACATTCCTGTGCAATTAAAAGATTAATTGTTTAATTTCCTCAGGATTGGTGCTCATGAAGGCGAGCAGATCCATAAAACTAAAAACTATGGTTTTTCTCTCCTCCAAGGCCAGGGGAGCCATGGAAATTTATATTTGGATGGTATATATATTTTTATGATCCTGCCCATGTAAGGATAGATGAAGGCTTGAGTATCTTTGTAGAATCAATTTTTATGCTATTTCTTCCACATAACTTTGAAGGTTCAGACTGAGATAAGATATGAGACCATAGATTTGTCACATTACTTTGATTTTTCAGACTTGGATTTTTTTGGCTGATACACAGCACATGGAGGAAGCCGACAGAGAAGAATAATGAACATGTAGGCAGTGACCACTTCAGTAGATATAAAAAGCTGGAAATACATTTAATAACAGCTTATATCATTCAAGTGGGTGCCCACCTGGAGTTTCAGGAAGACATTTCATGAGCAAGGGTGCCAAAGTCCATGACCTTGATGAACTTGCCTGGAAATCAGGTAAGAGACAGGTGGGCAGACCAGGGGGACAAAGCCTGAGGACGGCAGCCCTCTGTGTGGAGTGTCTATGTATATCCATGTGTGTGTGTGAGTATGTGTGTGTGTGTGTGTGTGTGTGTGTGTCCCCGCACATGCTGCGGTATTTTTTGGTATTTCACATTCATGTTTCATCACCTTCCCCTGTTGCCCTGACTCCTCCAAACTTTTTGGATCCCCTAACTCTATTCTCCTACTTCTCTCTTGATTTTCGTCTCTACATCTCCAAGTTAAACTCTATTCATCTTTGTTTCACCTTGAGGGTTGAAATTTCTTTTGTTTCCTTTATTTTTTTTTAAAGCCACTTCAGTGTGTGTAGTTGTAGGGATACAAATATCCAGGACTGGCCTCTAGGTCAGGGCTGCTCAGTACAAGTGTCATGTGAGTCACCCCTGTAATTTTAAATTTAATTGTCATCTGACATTTTCTAATAGCTGAGTTAAAAAGTGAAACAAATTCATTTTAATAATATTTGTACTAACCCAGTATGCCCGAATTATTGCCATTGTAACATGGAATCCATATAAAAATATAATTTTTTGCAATTTGAAGTCCTATGCCTATTTTAGATTTACAGCATCTCTCAATTCAGACTAGCCACATTTCCAATGGTCAGTAGCCACATGTAACTGGGGACTCTCACTATCATCAGATGTTAAACTTTATATCAAAGCGAGAGACTTAAATTTTTTTGTCATGAATGAGAAATGCTATTTACAAGCAAGTATGCATTTCAGGCCCAGGGAAGAGCCATCTTCAACAATTTTCATCAATGACTGTAACACGCAGGATGTTAGTGTATATGCTGAATGACTGTCAATGGAAAAGCTATTTTTTGGTGGAAGCTTTTTCTTACTATCTCTTATTCAAAAGACACAATTGTGTGGATACAACTATATATTTTGTTCCTCATTCATTTTGGGGGTGAGGATAGCTTCAGAGAATACATTGAAGCTGCTTTATTGACTTTACTTCTCTCAAAAGGCTCCTGTACACACAACATCTCATGTATGTTCTCCCAGAGAAATCAAGGGACTGGGACAATTCATCCTGAAAAAAAAAAAAAAAAAAAAAAAAGCAACTTTCACCATTTATATGGTGCATTTTATCATAGGTTAAAAAATTCAGTTTTGTCTATGCTTAGAATGTTGTGATATTTCTAAAATATTGGTGCTACCCATACCCTGTCTTCTTTTCAAAGCTCTCTTCTGTCTCCTGAGAAGAGATGTGCACAGCACACCTTATTAGGCAGAAAAGCCCATGGGATATCTTCTCTTTCAAGTACTTTTAAAATCTCCTACTTTTGTTCTGGCATTTCTGGTTACCTTTATCAAGGGAGAGAACATAATTCTCAATGTCAACTCTGTGATCTAGATCACAGAACAAAGTCTGAAGTTGATTCATCAACGACAGCTCATACTATCTGTTGGACACAAGTTAGGGAAACTACAAGGGAATGGACAAAACCCCCATTTAAGAAGGCCTGGAGTATGAAAACCCAAACCCATTACACAGCTCCATTAGAGGGGCTTTCTCTAGAGGCAAAATGTTTCTTCTTTTTACCACAGGATTGCTTTCAATCAAAGTCTCTCCATCTTCCTTGCACTTATGTATTTGTTTATAAATCAATAACTACTTGAAAGAGAGACAGGAGAAATGAGAAAATGAAGAATAAGTGTTGGGGACCAGTGCCAAATTGAGAGCCATCAAAAATGAAGATAAACCATTTCTAAGGGGAAAATAAGACTTACCGTTTAAAGCTTCAGGTTCTGTTTACTTTCCCCTTAATGACTGTCTGCACAAATTATAAAATGAAATTCTATAGTGACCTTATACTCCATAATGGCCTTCTTAAAATTAATGTTCATGAGCACCCCTACACACCCACCATTACATACAAACACAGAGAGGCATGTTTGCAGCTTCCTTCCAGACAACTCCACAATGCCCCCAGGAGGTGATGACCAACTGATTAACGTTTGTCTGAGGAGCGCCACTGCACGTTTCCAGAGCTGCTGGAAAGCCAGTTCTTACCAAAACAGCTGCGAAGCCAGACTGACTTCTAACCTCCCCTGTTGAATACAGGAACTCTTGGCACAATTACAGTGTAAGTAGCACAGAATCTATGGGGTTACCATTATAGAAACAGACTTGGCCAGCAGGAAATGTTTACATCCTGCATGGAACCCTGATGTTCGACATGAAACCAGAGCGACTCATCATGGTTAGAGAAAACAAAAGCCTCCATCTTTGAACTTGCCTCATAGCCCAAACAAACAAATATTCTCACTTCCTTATTGTCAAATGCCTCACTTCCAGCTACTTTCATTGAACTTTGGATGCTCCTTAGATGCAGGAAATTAACAGTCCTGCTGAAATACAAGCCACTTCCACCAGGGAGAACAGTAAACAACACAACCAAGAGAGATGGACCCTGGTTGATCTTTGCAATTCCTCAAACATCTCCTAGGTAAGTCCATTATCCATTAATAAAAATGAGCTAGGCTTCTTACTACAAAAGCAAGATAGCCAGGTTGTACTACAACTTACCAAATTTGAACCTTAGAACTCAAGAGGTAGTATTAACATGCTGCCTTATACTTGATTCTCCATGATCTAGATCTAGCCTTGGGAAGGAGGCTTAGGAGGACTAAAAGAAACATGGGTTGAAAGGTTGAGGATCTGCAAGAGAGGGGTTAAAGTCTTTTTCCAAGTTCCAGCAGCCCTTGGCAAAGGGATAGTACCAGAAAACCACCTGGTCACCCAGTTTCCTTCCAGTAACTGGACAGAAGACAGAGGCTTCTGTCTTCTTCATACTCAGAGAGTATGGCTCTCTGAAGGACTGTTAATTAGTTTTATGAGAAACTTACACCTGATGCCTTGATCATTTCCCCTCCCCCACTAGCAAAAAATATAGGGACAGGAAATATAGAAAATAGTTTTGATTGTCATCTTTCAACATGGCTGTTATGCGCTTTTTTTTTTTTTAACAGCAAATCATTGGTTTTATTCCTTCCTTAAAATTTTTTGCTTATGAAATGCAGAAGCTCTCAGAAGCCACACAATTTTTTTGACTTCAGCAGGCTACTATGATTAGACTATATTTGTTTGTTCCTTTCTTGTGTTAAGATGACCATGCAAATGTACCCACTTCCTAATTGCAGAAGGCCAAGAGGAAATCAGGCAGTCAAAAAGAAATTGTGAATAACCATTCCACTTCCAGGCTTATTTGAATTTTATAAGCATATATGGACAAGGGAATATTGAAAAGCCTTTAAGGCAATGTGCAGGGGTGGGTTGCAGATGGGTTTTAGGACTGGGAACATTCTGATTACTTGGGTGAGTTTATGAATGTATTTAGTCTCTGAGCTTCTGTTCCTTCATCTACAAGATAAGTATCTCTGTCTTAGGACAGTAGGGTATAGTGGATAAGAGTTCAGGCTGTTGCTGACACATCTGCACTTGAACATGAGGAAGGAAACTGCTTCTCAACTTAAAAGAAAATCTTAAAATTCACCATTGTGGTTGTTTCTTCATTCAAATGGCATGATAAAATTTTTTTAAATCATGACATTATGTATTAGATTTTCTATCACTGCTGTAACAAATTGCCACCAACTTCATAACTTAAGATGATGCAAATTAAATATCTTACATTTCTATATTACATATTACATATTTACATAATGTAAATATCTTACATTAGGTTAAAAGTTTGACACAGATATCATTAGGGATAAAACAAGTTGTTGGTATGGCTTTATACCTTTCTGAAGACTCTAGGAAAGAATCTATTTCCTTCCCTTTTCTAGCTTCTACACTCCCTGACTCAGGACCCATTTTCTCCATGTTCATAGTCAGCAAGATTTTTTTTGTTTGTTTGTTTGTTTTTTGTTTAAGTAAGCTCCATACCTAGCATGGAGCCCAACCTGGGGTTTTACTTCAAAGTCAGCAACTTTACATCTCTCTGACTACAGCCAGAAAAGTTCTCTGATTTTTAAGGACTCATAATGATTACACTGAGTTCACTTGGATAATTCAGGATATCCTCCCTCATCTCAAAGTCCTTAACTTATTCATATCTGAAAAGTCCCTTTTGCTATTATGTAAGGTAGTCTGTTCATAGTTTCCTAGGAGTACAGCGTGAATATCTTTAAAAGCCATTATTCTGCTTATCATATCCTGGAAAGTGGCAGAATCTTATAAATGCTCTTTGTTACTTACAAGAAAATATCTTTGCAACCTTTATTCTGTTTTAAGGATACACGTGAACAATTTTAGAACTAGCCCTCTGAATAGTTTCCTATTGTCAAAAGTGGTAAGTAATATGAACATAAACTAATTAGTAAATGAAAGTAAATACATACATACAGTTTTGGGGTCAGGTTATGTTTAAGATATTTTCTTGATCAAACTGTTTTTCAAAAATTATGTAAAAAGTGTTGAATAATCAACAAATAATGTAATATAATATAATGTAGTAATAACAACTAACTTGAGTATACTATTCAAAAATAATAATACCAAAGTTATGTCCTAATCACCACCCAAATGTCATCAGATATACTTCTGCCTCTTTTAAATTTTCCCACAATAATGAAATATATCAGTGACTCTCATATTCTGATTTTTTCTCACTATAAGTATAGGCTTTTTTTTTTTTGACTCAAATTGTTTTCAACTTATACCATCCAATTACACTCAATGCACAATGGAATCCTTTTGTAACATATTCTTCTCAGTGTTCTTTGCTGGATGCTCCCTGAATTACTAAAATTTAAATGCTAGTATTACCTAGGAGTCAGCGCTAGGGTACTGTTATTCAGTTATGCTTAATCAACCAAGAGGCTGATCACACCTGGTCCCATAGCTTTATATAACTTCTTTTTCTGACCAATGACAACATTATATTCCTAGATCCAACCTCCTTCAAGTTCCCATATGACATTTCTATCTAGATGCCTAAGAACCTTCTGAAACCTACAACTTCTGAAGTCTTTCACATCTTGATAAATGGCAACTCTATTCTATCTGTCACCAACTCTGGAGTCCTCCTTGATGATCCTCTCTTCCTCTCACAATCAACATAAATAAACTATGACAGTTCAACTTTTCAAATGCATGCAGACTCTGACCCTAGTCATACCAACACGTTCACAGTTCCTCTAGTGCAAGCCACCACCATCTCTCACCTGGATTATTGCAACAGTTCCCAAATGGTCTTCCTGTTTGTATCCTTGCCATCTCCTCTGCTCAGAAACATGCCATGGCTTCACAGATCACTCAGAAGAAACTACAACATCCATATTATGGATACAAGACCCTACATGATTTGGTGTTGTACTTCACTGTTCTTATTTCCTGCTGTTTCCCCATTTACACAACAAATTCCAGACACACTGGCCTCCTTGGGTCCCTCAAACTTGTTGTGCTGCCCACCTTCCATTGATCATCCAGATCCACTCTTTACATTTCTCCCCTCTACTCTGTGCCTGAAGAGACAGGCATCTCTCTTCAATCTTTCTTCTACTTCTCCTTGAACTCTACTTGCATAAAACAAATGAAAGAAAACAACTGTGAAAGGTATAAATATTGCTTAAAGGTAGAATGAGAACTGAATCAAGTCGAAGACCTAGACAAACAAAATTTGAGTTGAGAAAGGCTGAAAGTTCAAGCAGCAGAATTTGACAAGCAGAATGAGGGCAAATCTAGATTTAGCAGAAGAAAAGCATTGTGCTCCAGAAACACCTGGAATTGATAACTGATCCATTTTTCCTCATCCATTTTCAGGGACAAAATAACAGGCTGGATTGATAAACAAAAGATGTATGTGTTCATAAATATTATTTATTCATTACAAGGTATATTTAAGACATAAATAGTGTTTATTGAGTAGTTTGTTTTCAAAATTGTGGAGCCAAAGCAGAGAGACCATAAAATAGAAGTAAGTCAAGTTGCAAGAGCCAAAATCACCTTTCTGTCCTTATAATTATTAAGAGTTACAAACAGACAAAATGAGCAATACCACCTCAAATCACTGTGTAGCTTAATGGCAGTTGTGAGTTTCAGGAACTATACATGAATTTTATTTTTTTGTCAATTTCCCCTTACTTTCATAAATCACATTCCCAAACATTTTTGCATTAAAATTGAAATTAAGGAGTATGAATAAGAATTACCTAGTAGTATTTAAAAAAAAAAAAACTGTTCAGGTCTTTAAATATTAAGACTACAGTTTAGGGACACCTGGGTGACTCAGTTGCTTAAGTCCCTTACTCTTGATTGCAGCTCAGGTCATGATCTCAGGGTTGTGAGACAGAGCCCTATGTAGGGCTCTGCAGGGGGCATGGAGACTGCTTAAGATTCTCTCTTCTCTCTCCCTCTGCCCTCCACCAACCCCCAGCACTTGTGTGTGCTCTCTCTCTCTCTCTCTAGAAAAATAAAAGAGAAAAGAATAAAATAAAATAAATTGAATTTAAAAAAATAAAAGAGAGCAGTTTATTCCCTTCCCAAATTTATTGAGTATCTTCTATGTGTTACTCACTTATCTATATTCTAAAGATACATAGATGAGTAAGATTTCTGGTTCCTGATCTGAAGGATTTTATGGTCTAATAAAAAAAACAAGTATTTTGCAAATAGTGATTATTAACAAAGGTTTACTAATAACATGAATAAAATACCGTGGAAACCAGAAGAAGAGAATTGATAATAATATTTCATGGAGGAAAATCAGACTAGGAAAAGATCAGTGAAAGTTTTAAAGGAAGAAACATTTTAATTGAAACTTGGAAATTATTTTTGTGTTTAGACTTTGTTAAGAAACATCACTCAGGTAGAGAAAACAATGGATGCAAAAATGGGTTTTCAGAAAATAGTGAGAATAAGCAAAAGAGTGGATAGGCATAAAAAATTAGTGGTATTGAGGCTCATTAAGGCTAGCCTGACTCACATGAAAGATGGAGAAGGTCATTTATGTTCTATACATAAAAATATGGAGGAATGGGTAAAAAGTGACAGATTTGAAAGATTTCAGAGTTAGACTTGACAAGACGTAATGATTGATTGGATTTGGATGGAGAAAATGGGAGAAGTCAAAGCTGGCTCCTAAATTTCTAGCTTGAGGAACTAAATGAATGATGGCATTCATGGATAAAATATTAATAGAGTATGAGGATCAAGTATGAAGACTTAGATGGTGGGGAAAGCTTGGAATATGATCTAAATGAGAAGCTCTACAACTTCCAGGTGGAGGTGTCTGGTAGAAAACTAGAAACACAAATCTGGAACTTTGGAGTTTTCAGGACAGGAGATATAGGTTTGAGTGTGATTATATAGGTAAAACTGAACACGTGGCTAATTCATGCGACTGAAGAAATTCACCATGGCAAGAAATCAGGAAAGAAGACTGGAGTCCCTAGACCAGAGACATATTGCTAGTAGGTCTTCAGCCACACAGACTTTGCCCTGTACAATGCTAGAGACATCATTCACTTGGACTGGGAAATGAATTGTGCCTACTGGAGTTATTTGGGGAGCTACCCTGACACTGGAGAAAATATACCAAGTATAATATTTCAAGAGGAGGGGGAGGGCACTGGAAAATCACAAAGAACACCAAATATCAGGAGCAGAAAGAAAAAAAAAATCAAAACATAGGACTGAATGGAAATTGTCAGAGAGATTAAGAGGGAAACCAGAAGTACAGTGTTTAGAAACAGAGGAGCCATTTTCAAAAAGAACATAATCTACAATATGAAATTCTGTGAAAAAGATCCAATGAAATGCAGGATTTAAAGATTGTATTTATTTATTTATTTATTTAGGTACCTGGAAATAGTAGGTGATTGCTGGTGCCAGCAAGACTGAGATCCAAGTATAAGTCACAAGTCAGAGTGTGGTAGCGTTAAATAATGACTTGGAAAAGAGAAAATGGAAGTAATAAATGGAGACTGTACCTACAAGGGTATTCATTGTGTACTCCTGTTGCTCAGATAAGCATTTTATCTCCTTTTATAAATTCTTCATCTTTCTAGTCAGAGACTATTTCTTTGACTCGCGCACAGAATCTAATGGTGCTCTTCAAAAATTGTATGTTTTAAATTAATGAGTGGGCATTGAAGTTTTGCTCTGATACTATTTACCTGACTCTACAACTGACATTTTACTAATTATTTGTTTACATGTCTGTCTGTTTAATTATAGTGGAAATATCTACCTCTAAGCCCTCTCTAATAGATTGCTAGTAGTTTTTTGAAGATCTGTGTTCAGAAGGATTCTGAGGTATTATATAAGCTTGACTCAAAAGTTGAAAAGTATCTGTCACAGAAGGGGAATTGGGAGTGCAGCCTGCTTGTGTTGAGAATGGGGAATTTTTCCATCTGCCTTTATAGCCCTAAAACCCTGTACACTGTCTGGTCTAAGCAATGAATAAATCGTCAGTGAATGAATACACAAATGAATGGATATATTCTGCATTACAGTGGATTTGACTTGGGCCTCAATAAGTAAGCAGGATTGAATTTGACTGGGTCAGTGCTTTCCAACCAACCAACATCATGATGCACTACTTACGACATGGGCTACAAATGATTTGCTGTTAAAAATAATTTACAAAACCTTGCCAGTTGTTTCATCAAAAACAATAGATTGAATTTATAGTGTGTAATAACTACATTCTCATTCATATTCCGACTTGATTTCCTGAGTAAAAGATAAATGAGGAGGTTTAGAGCTGAATTTCTGGAAGCATAAGAAACTGTTTACATGCAGCTATGGCGGTGTTTCCCAACATAGGCTTTGTCCATCATGATAATGAGGTACAAATAAAATCAGGAAAAATGTTGAATATCTACAGATAGCAGAGAGGAAAATGTCAGGGGGAAAGAAGATATCCTAGGATAGAGAATGATAGGAGCATAGAGGCCAGAATGTGCTTGGCATAAGAAAAGGTCGGACACTAGCCTCATTAAGTGAGTTGAAATGTTCTGTGGAGATCCTGTAGAGATATGAGAAGATAAGGTCTCTGTACTGTCACTCACTGGGTAAAAATATCAGAAAATAATGCTTTTCCTTTACCTGGAGAAAAGGAATTGTATTTCTACGTAATGAAAGATTCAGTGTGCCTTATTACCAAGCAAAAACATAATGGAAATAGAAATAATAGAAATAAAAAGCAATTCGGTAAGGTTGGAGATTCTGGTTCAAGGAGGGCAATGTCAGAGAAACATTTACTGGTCAGGTTTTTCAGTCTAGCCTCCTTCATAAATGAAATAGCCATTATCCTAACAGTGCATGAAATGCATACAATATAAGTAAGTAATATCGTTTTGCTACTCGAGGTCATGTTAACCTCCTTGAAGATAAAGCCAAGCACTCCCTAAGTTAATCATCACTTACTTTGGAGTTTGGTGGCTGTTTCAGCTTGAAGTTCTGTCCAGAAGAGGCATGTGAAAGGCTGTTGAAATGCTATATTTATTTATGTAAGGTCAGACTAACCCAGAGTATTATGAAGTGAGAAAAGTTTAGATTGGTCCACAGTTGTGTGTGATTGTGCAAAAGATAAGCCATTCTTTGCCACCCTACAAGGTCACACTACTCTTAAATGCTGAGTGCACTTTACTGAAATAGTAACCATTCAACTGAATGTGAAATAGACTTGATGCCTAACATGTCTTGAAAGTTCTATTTCAAAACATCCTTTGCAGTGTTTAAAGGAGTAAACTTATCCACTGAAAGTAGTGTCAAATCTTGAGAATTACTTCAAGGCATCACAGAGAGACCTCAATTATGAAGTTTAATATTTCACTGACTCATGTCGAAACAATCAGCATATATCTTGCTGAAGAGCAGGCCACTGGCCTGAAAATTAACAATTAATTTTATATTAAGTTTGGCAGAATGGGAACGGCACAGTCAATACTGCTAGCAAACAGCATGATTTATATATCACTTTTAATTAAACATGAATTCTTTAAAGTTTTTATAAAAATGAACACATTAAATTTACTTCCCTTATCATTAATGTTTTAGTAGGGATATAATGGGTGCATTTTTATACATGTGTATTTTTTTTAGATATTGTCCATCTGTCGCACCTGTCTACATGCCAACATTTGGATCAAAGCAATGATCCCAAAGATGAATGACCCAAAGAAGACTTTCAGATCCACTGATAATGGAGCTGAAATAAACTTGATATTTTAAGTGATCTTTCCCAAAGAACAGTGTGCTCTTTGGAAACAGCCATTCATATTTTTCTCAGCATTAAATGTTTGTCAGCTCTTATAATCAAAACTCAAGCTAAAAACTTATGACTAAGTAAAATTTAGAGGGAGAGAGGATATTTCTATATGTCTAGCTTGGATGAAGAATCTTCAATAGGAAGACTGCCATTTTTTCTTTTTCTTCAGATATGCACTTTTTTTTTTCTTAGTGCAAGTTCAGGTTAGAAATCTATAGAAGAAATTTAAGATGATTGGCTTTAAAATGAGAAACATAAAGTCAAAATACATGATCTCAAACATTGCTTTCTGTGAGAAACCCACAGTGCAAGATTTAATGTGGCAAAGGAAGCATGAATGAGAGCACAGATGACAGGAAAACATTTACTTCTAGAAATCTAACAATAAGCCACAAAACTTAGCAAAGGAGAATCCTCCCACAAAGGAATACCATACTATATATATATATATATACTATAGACATGACTTTAGAAATATAATAATGGCCCTCTAAAATATAAGTCATATTCAATGTATTGTTTGATGCACATTTTATGTAAGCTGTAGTAATAGACCATTTATTAGTTTCCACACACTGTGCTGGATACTGGACACACAGAGGAGGTAAAAATAGACATGACTGTTGATCATCCAAAGCTTTACAGACCAGTGAAGGTGACAGACCATCATAAAATCACACTGGAGAGTGTACAATTACAAATGTTGCCCATAGGCTCTCAAGAAAAAGAACAGGGGTTTATGACAAAGAAAACTGGCTTGCACTGAGGAGTGAAAGAATGTTTGATTTTAAGGTTGAGTAGAAATTAACTAGGGGAAAAGGGCACTCTCAAATATTTATTGAGTGAATGAGAATAAATTCCAGGTAATTGTCCTGTGGCAGGAGGCAGCATGATTCACCTAAAAACTGAAAGTCAGGGAGGTTAGAGCACAGAGAGTAAAGTGTTAAATTGGTGCAGGAGAAGTAGGTTAGAGACCAAACCATGCTGGGATTTGGTCTTTAACTCAAGAACAAGAAAAAGCCTTTGGAGGATGTAAGCAGAGTGAAATGATCAGTTTATGATTTCAAGAGTTCCCTCCAGCCACAGTGTGGAAAATGGAGTCCAAAAGGCTTGGCTATGGCTAAAAAGTTAGAAAGAGGGGCGCCTGTGTAGTTCAGTGGGTTAAAGCCTCTGCCTTCAGCTCGGGTCATGATCTCAGGTCCTGGGATCCAGCCCCACATCGGGCTCTCTGCTCAGTGGGGAGCTTGCTTCCCCCCTCTCTCTCCTGCCTGTGATCTCTCTCTCTCTCTCTTCTCTCTCTCTGTTAAATAAAATAAATAAAATCTTAAAAAAAAAAAAGTTTAAAAATGTTGGTAGAGGCAGGTCCTGTCTCTTGGAGTTGACCAGTAGTGGGGATGGAGATTGAGTCAAGTGCATGGTTTCAAAATTAATTAGGAAGTAAAACTGATAGCATTTAAACAAAACAAAACAGGATTTAGCAATTGTAATGGTGAAAGTTCTTGGTTGAGAACCACAGAAACAAACTCCAGAAGAAGAGGAATTTATTGGAAGGATATCAAGAAGCTGGCAGAACTGAAGGAAAATTGAAAACTGAGCTTTAGAAACATGTGAGAACAAAAGGAGAGTAGATGGCCAAGGACACAGCCAAAGTCACTTCCCAGGAATAGGCTGGTAATAACAGCCCATTGGACTGTCAATTCAACCATGGCTTTTGTGGACAATCTCAAACTGCTTTTGCATCTTTGCATCTCTATATATCAAGAATCAAAGACCCCACTGCATCATCCATTCATCCAAGCCTAATTTATGGGCCAGTGCCCTGATGGCTTTGGGAACATGGAAAGAGAGTATATACCCCCTTTAATTTCTATCCTCAGATGATGGACTGTCTACAACAGTGACTCAACTAATGAGAAATCCTCCTCACCAAAGGGTGTTCACATCATGTTTAACAGTCCAATTGCAATGAATGCACCCTAAACTGCTGGACTGAATAGAGTTAGTAGAAGGGAGCAAGACAATGAAGGCTAACTGTGGCATGCTCCTTCCTGGAAAAGTGATGCATCTCATTGGCCTTAGGTATTTTCTGGGTAAAGGAAAGAACCAATATGTGGACAGGTAGGTAGATACCCTTGGGTCAGAATTTGAGCTAAGTTTTACCATCTATCAACTTTTACCCCAATACATTTAACTATTGATGTCTCTAAGTAAGAAATGAGTAAAGTTGAGTTACTATTACTAATCAATATTTATCTTTTACATCTTAATTGTTTAAAACTTTTTTCTTTTCTTTTTATAATATCTTTAGTAATTCAAAATGTGAATCTCTTTCTTAATCAAATGGGAGAAAATGACACGCTTCCTCTCATCCCATCACTATGTAGGACTCTTATTTTCATAGTGCCTTTGGTAACTAACTAGATAAGAAACATTTTACTGCAAATTATTTAGGACTTATCAATAACAGTTCAGAAAAATAAACACTTAGATACTTAGAATCACTGAATTTTTAAAAGGAAGCATACATATATCTGTGGCATCTTTAAAGAACTAGGAGTCTATATGGGAAGGAGATTGAAAAGCTCTTCTCTGAAAATGAAAAATGAGACTGTAGGGAGTTGGTTTTAAGTAGTGTGTTTGAGAAAGGGCCATTCTTAAAAATAAAAGGGTACTCTAGCTCTTAAGTAACTTATAATAGTAATAAACATAGTGAAGCAAGGCGTAAATAATTGTACAACACAAATTAATCATATTTTAAAAGTTTTTAAAATTGATATAAATCACATAACACAAAATTAACAATTTAAATATTTTCAGCCCAATCCCTACATTGTATAATCACCATTATCTAATTCCAGAACATTTTTAACAGCCCCCCAAAACCCTATATCTATTAGACTTCCATCCCAATCACACCTCACCCACACATAAACAATTCTCTGACAACCTTTAATCTATTTTCCATGTGTGAGGATTTGTTTGTTCTCACATGTGGCCTTTTGTACCTAGCTGATTCTGCTTTGCATAAAGTTTTCAAGGTTCATCTATATTGTACCATTTAATAGTACCTTGTTCCTTTTTTGTGGTTGAATAATATTCCATCATAGACACATACTATATTTGTTGATTCATTCATCAGCCGATAAACACCTAGGCTATTTTTACATTGTGGTTATTATGAATAATGCTACAAACATTGTACACAAGTTTTGGGGAGAACATATGTTTTCACTTTCCTTGGGTATATACTTAGGAGTGGAAATGTTGGAGCATCTGCTAATTCTGTGTTTAACTTTCTGAGCAACTACACAATTTTTTTCCACAATAACTGCATTATTTTACATTCCTGCCAGCAGTGTATCAGCATTTGACTTTCTCTAAATTTTTATTAACACTTGTGTTTTTTTTTCTTTTTAAAAAAATTATCATTGCCAATCCTAGAGTGTGTGGAGTAGTATCTCATTGTGTTTTGATTAGTGATGAATTATACTGAGTATCTTTTCATGTGCTTATTCCTTCCTTTCATATATTCTTTCTACAAATGTCTATGCAGATGCTTTGCCCATTTTTGGTTGAATTATTTGTCTTTTTATTGTTAATTATAAACATTCTTTATATATTCTAATTACTAGACCTTTATCAGTTATATGATTTGCAGGTATTTTCTTCCAACCTGTGGATTGTTTTTTCACATTCTTGGTAGTGTCACTTCAGCCTCAAAAGTATTTAATTTAATGAAGTACAATTTATCTATTGTGTTGTTGCTGCTCATACTTTTGGTGGCCTAAGAAACCATAGCCTAATCCAAGGTGATGTAAATTTATACCCATTTTTACTTGTAAGACTCTTATACTTTTAGCTCTTACATTTAGATCTTAGATCCATTTGGAATTACTTCTTATATATAGGGTGAGGTGGAGGTCTGATTTCATTCTTTTGCATGTGGATATCCAGTGTCCCAAGCACAGATGTTATAAATACTATTTTTTCTTGCAGTGTGGTCTTGACACACTGTGGTACACCAAGTGACCATGGACAAGAGAATTCTACAGGCAAATTTGATCAAAATTTTAAGGCACATATAATCCATATTTTATTACAAATTCTTTCAGAAAATAGAGAAGGAGGAAACACTGACCAAGTCATTTTGACAGACTACTGTAACCTTGATTTCAAAAGCAGATAATGATAGTACATAAAAAAGAAAGATATGGGCCCATAACTCTTCTAAACAAAAATACAAAGCTCTAATTAAAATAATAGCTAAATATAATCCAGAGTTAAATAATAACAACATTAACCTATCATGATAAAGAGGGCTCACCCTAAGAAGACAGGACTATTTTAACCTCAGAAAAAAAATCTGTCAGTCCAATTCAGCCCATTAATATGTTACAGAAGGAAGAGTCATATGATTATTTCATAGATGCAGAAAGATTATTAGAGAAATTTCACTATGTTTGACATAGACTCAGAAAATCAAATATAAAATGAAGTATTATTAACATGATACAGACAATGTAACAAATCCAAGAGAGAACATCATATTAAGACAGAAACTTAGATGCCATCTCTGATTGTAAGTATTGGTAGGGAAGAGGTAAAAATATCTTTACAAAAGATATGTGATCAACTACATGGAAAACCCAAAAGAATCAATAAATTATAAAATCCGGGATAAAATTAAGTAAAGGCCAAATGAATGAGCAGTTTTCAAAATTCAGTAATATTAATCTAAATTAGAAATAACTAGTGGGGAAGCAAGCAAGCAAGAAAAAAAGGAGGGAAGAAAGGAAGGAAGGATAGGGGGAGGGAGAAAGAGAAAGAAAGAAGATACAATTCATAATATTAACAAGATCTCTCAAGGAATGAAATCAAAAAGAGTCCATACTCTTTCAAAGAAGAAATGAGTTAAACTATAGAAGAACATAAAGAAGATGATTATATGAAGAGGATGACATGTTTCTGTATAGAATGATTTCATATTTTAAAGGTGTGAGTTCTCCCCACCTACAAGTCCCAAAAAATTTTCATCAAAACATGACCAAAATTTTTTGAGAAATTAAACAAACTTATTCTACATGTATATGTAATTCTAAATGCAAATTAGGAACTCCGGCAATATTAGGGGGAAAGAAGCCGCAAACTAGAATTTATTGCATTACCAGATAGTATGACATAGTGATGACTACTGAAATCCTGGGCTCAGAACAGGCAGCCAGTGAAGCAGAATAGAGAGCGGAAATGCCCAGAAAAGGTGGCATTGTCAGCCAGGAAGGAAAGTGTGGCTTATTTAGTAACTGCTTTGGGAAAACCGGCTCAGAGAGAGAAACAAACTTCACAGAAATAAAAACTTACATGTAATAGGTCAGCCAGAACGCAAATAGTAGATTAAGAAATTATGATTGTGACCTGAAAGAAATTATGATTGTGAAGGAAAGTTTCTTAAACTAGAGCCAAAAACCACAAACCACAAAATCATGACACCCCAAACTGATGAATTCTGTGCAATGAAATACATGGAAGAAGAAATTAGCATTCCCACATACCAGTGATAGACCGGGAGAAGACATACGTAGAATCCTAAACTATTAAGTGATTATTATCTAATCTAAACTATAGAAAGCATTTCTACAGATTGACAATAAAAAGATAGGAAACTTTTTTTTTTTAAGATGGACAAAAAATATAGAATATGCACAAAAGGATAAACCTAAGCAGCTAACAAATGTTTGAAGAAATTCTCAAACTTTTTAGTGTTCACAAGAATGCAAATTTATGGGGTACCTGGATGGCTAAATTGGTCAAGCTTCTGACTTCTGATTTTGGTTCAGATCTCATGGGTCGTGCGATCAAACG
This sequence comes from Neogale vison, assembly GCF_020171115.1. Taxonomy (NCBI): domain Eukaryota; kingdom Metazoa; phylum Chordata; class Mammalia; order Carnivora; family Mustelidae; genus Neogale; species Neogale vison. The sequence continues at coordinate 27,939,082 of NC_058096.1, forward strand.
CCACAATAGGTCTGCATTCAGTGGGGAGTCTGCTTAGGGATTCTCTCCTGCTCCCCACCCTCCCCCGCATTTGTATTCTCTCTCTTTCTCTCTCTCTAAAATAATAAATAAATCTTTTTAAAGATGCAAATTAAATAAAAAAAGAAAAGACAGCTAATGATTTTCTGATTGGCAATAAAACACAGAAAAATACCAAACATTGGTTCAGGATGTGGGAAAACTATTGTGCTATTGCTTGAAGGGTTAATAAATATAGGCCCCCTGGAGAACAATATGATCTTACTCACTAAAATTAAGGACATGTATTCACTATGACATAGCATTTCACTCCTGGAAACATATTCCAAAGGCTTTCTAATAAGTCGATGAAAAAAAACAAAGCAAAAACTGTTAGTGGATTTGTTTGTATCCATCACTAGGTGACAGATATTTAAATTTTGGTGACCATGATGGAATAATATGTAGTTTTCAGAAGCCATGAACTAAATGTACAGAGAGCAGGATGAATACATGTGTTTAAAAATGTGCTTAAAAAAAGGTAAGAAAGAAAGATCTACTATTCTTGTAAATTAAAGCCCATACATGCACATAAAATATACAACACACTACCTAAACCTTGTTAAACCGAAAACATCCCTTTCTAATTTACAAACACATGCTTTTGCAAAAACATATAATGTGGACATGAGAGTCATTGTTGGGTTATATAGACAAAGTGGGGATTAGTGATTAAAGTTTCAAAGGGAAAGTAAAATAAATCAAATAGAACCCCTCAAAGAGCAAGGAGTAAAGTATACCATTAGTTGAGGCATCTGATACACTCAACTAAAGAAAGATCCTCAGTAAAAGATTAAAAAAGAAAGAGGGACACCTGGGTGGTTTAGTCAGTTAAGCATCTGTCTTCGGCTCAGGTCATGGTCGCAGAGTCCTGGAATCAAGTCCAGCATCAGACTCCTTGCTCAGTGGGGATCCTGCTTTTCCCTTTGCCTCCTGCTCCCCCTGGTTATGCTCTCTCTCTCTGACAAATAAACAAATTAATCTTTTTAAAAAAATAGAAAGAAAATTAAGGGAATCACTAGGAAGCATAAAGAACAACAGAAAGAATAAATACATTATTGTGGCAAAAATATAAATGAATTAAACTCAACAATTAAAAGATAAATATTTGGTTTAGAAGTTTTAAGTAAAAGGATTAAAAATGTCCAAATATAAGATGTTTTCAAAAGCATACCTACAAAAAATATAGTAAAGAGTTGAAAGGAAAATGTATGAAGTAATACTAGGTAAAGAATAAAGGAAGTGCATTATTTTACTTTAATAAAGGTTATAATTCATACCACCTCTTCCCCAGTCTTTCTCAAGGAGGTTATTAAAATAGGTATTGTAGTTAAAAAAATGAGTGGCAACCAGAATGTATAAGATGAGATAAAATTGTAGACTTAAATGCTTTCAGTAACAAACAAAAAATAAATGTACAAAGCACCCAGTTCAAAATTCTAGAAAAAATAAACCAGGAGAAACTATATGAAGCTAAATACAAAATAAATAACATATGAACAAGAAAACAAAAATAGTCACAACAAAATTAATATTTACTGAACCCTACAAAGCACTCTATTTTATGAGATTGATCTCACGTAATACAATAGTGCTTTTACATGAGAGCTATGTTCCCATCATAGATGATGAAAGATAGATTTATAAAGTTTAAATTTTTCCAGGTCATATATTTAGAAATAGTATAGATGCAAACTTGGTCTCTTAACGGGGAAACAAGTGGTCATAGCCACTAATTTATAATGTATAATTGATATATAAGTATAAAACTGAGTATTTTATTTTATTTTCTAAATTTGAAGGATATTTTGTTCCACAAAAGGTAAGAGTATACATACTTTGGGTTTAGTAAAACAAACACCATGAAGGTGAAATAAAGCTTTTAATGAAGGAAAAAACTGAGTATTTTAAAATTATGTTTGAAAAGAGAAAAAAATCTAGTAGGCTTTAGCTATGGAAAGGAAAAATTGAAAATTTACATAGGGTAAATACAATAAAGATTAAACTGTGAGTATAAAATGTACAAATCATACCAATAAACTAAAGAAATTGATTGAAAGTATAATTTTCCATGAAAAGAAAAATTACCAAAAAATATCTCAACAAGAGTTAAGAAAACAACAATGACACCTACGCAAGAATGTCCAAATTGTCTCCAAAATTGACTTCAAAAATGTTAAATCAAGTCATTACTGGGGAAATTTACTCCTCAAACTTCCAAGGGACAAATAATTCATATCCAATACTGACTGCTTAAACAGTTTAACACTACAGATTAACCAGACTGCCTAAATTAAAAAGACTGGCCACACCAAGTGTCAGTGAGGATTTGTTTCTAGAACTCTTATATATTGCTAGCAAGAACATAAATATTAAAACAACTACTAAGATAAAATATAAAAAACTACTTTGGGGTAAAAAAAAAAAAAAACAAACCTGGCAGTTTCTTATAAAATTAAACGTTATCACCCAGTTGTTCTGCTCAGAATGTATTTCACAAGAGAAATATTGAGTATTTCACAAGAGAAATTGGAAACACAGGTCCACAAAGAAACTTTGCAAAAATATTTATGGAAGTTTTATTCATATTAGTGAAAACGTAGAAAGAGAACATGTGTTTCTCCGCAGAAGAACGGACAGACTGTACCATATCCAAAAAACGAAATATTAGCTAGGAATTTTAAAAATTAAACTACTGATAAAAAAAAAAAAAACAACAACAAGAATGAAACTCAAAAATGTTTGCTGAATGAGGGAGACTTACAAAGAAGAGTACATATTATATGACTGCATTTATGTGACATTCTAAAACAGGTAAAACAAATCTGTGTTGGAAAGAAAATTAGAGTAGCAGTTGCCTCTTACGGACAGGCAGAGAATGACTGAAAAGAGACACTAGAGTTAACTTTCTGAGGTGATGGTAATCTCTGTATCTTTTTTTTTTTCAATATTTATTTATTTGACAGAGAGAGAGAGAGAGAGAGAGAGATCATAAGTAGGCAGAGAGGCAGGCAGGGGGGAGGGGGAAGCAGGCTCCCCGCTGAGCAGAGAGCCCGATGCGGGGCTTGATCCCAGGACCCTGAGATCACGACCGGATCCGAAGGCGGAGGCTTAACCCACTGAGCTACACAGGCGCCCCACTCTTCTGTATCTTGATGAGGGATTTGGTTACATAGTTGTATGGATTTGTCAGAACCCACTGAATGGAATGAGAGATTTATGCATCTTGGGACACCTAGGTGACTTAGTTAAATGTCCAAGTCTTGATTTCAGCTCAGGTCTTGATCTCAGGGTCATGAGTTCAAGCCCCTTGCTAGGCTCCACACTGGGTATGGAGCCTAATTTAAAAAAGAAGAAGGAGAAGGAGAAGAAAATAATTGTGCATCTTATTGTGTGTAAATTTTACAGAAGGAGAAAGAGACAAATATTGAACCTTAGTAAAATGGATGTTGGTATAGCTAGTGGGAAGTGTACTGATATGTGAAACTTATTTCAAAAAGCAGAAAAGTAACATAAATTAAAATATAAGTAAAAGGATAGGAATATGAATGGATAGAGAATAAAGCAACTATAAAAATATTAATTGCAGGATCTAGCATTCAAGTACTAGTACAAGCATTCAAGTACAATTCAAGGACTAGTACAAGCATTCAAGTACAATTTTTATATACTTTTGTGTATGTTTGAATTTTTTTCATAATAAAATGCTGGAGAAAGCATATTAAAACATGAAAATTGTTGCAATGTATGTTACCAAGCCATAATAACTCTGACAATGAAATCTGGCAACAATGGCATACACATGAATGTACACACACACACACACACACACCCCACAAAAGTTCTACAAAACCATCTTACTTGTCTGTAATTCTTTTAATCTTAAAAAACTAGAGGCTATACAAATTTATTTTTAAAAAACTATGGTCAAATAGATTTTATCTTAGGAATGTATTGGTGGTTTATTATTTGTAAATCTCTTAGTGTAATATGTCTCATCAGAGTCAAAGAAAAATTTTGTAATCATTGCAATGGATCTTTAAATGGCTCTCAATAAGTTTAGATCTAATCCTAGTGGAAACAAAAAAAGTTTCAGCATATTAGGAATAGAAGTATACTTCTTGAACATGTTTTTTACAAATCTATGACATGTCAATGGAGCTCCGAAAAAAACCAACCAAACAAACAAACAAAGAAATCCTTTCTGGAATTTGACCATATGATTAGACATTTTATCTCAAGACTGAAGAAGAAAAAAATAGTCATTAAAACAAAATAATGATGTTGTACTAAAAGGAAATGAATTACTTCGAGAATGAATGAAAGTGAAACCAGTGCTTCTTGACAAGGTACCTGCAAATCTTGGAGATCTTATTTAAATGCAAATTCTGATTCAGTAGATCTGAGGTAGAGCCTATGATCCTGCATTTCTAGAAAACTCCCAGGTAATTCTAATGCTCCTGCTCTGTGAATCACACTTCATGTAACAAGGAATTATATGATAAAGGAGGTATTTAAAGTACGATTATTTAAATCATATTATCGACATTTGATCAACGGATATATATTGGGATATTCTATTACCACCTAGAAAGAATAAAATATATATTTTTTAAAGATTTTATTTATTTATTAGAGAGAGAGGGAGAGAATGAGAGTGAGCAAGCATTGGGGGCGAAGGTCAAAGGGAGAAGCAGACCCTCCCCTCCAGCCCACTGAGCAGGGAGCCTGACTCTGGACTCCACCCGGGACTCCAGGATCATGACCTGAGCCAAAGGTAGCCATTCAACCAACTGAGCCACCCAATCAAATTCTTACTTCAGAGGCGCCTGGGTGGCTCAGTGGGGTTAAAGCCTCTGCCTCCGGCTCAGGTCATGATCCTGGGGTCCTGGGATTGAGTCCTGCATTGGGCTCTCTGCTAGGTGGGGAGCCTGCTTCCTCCTCTCTCTCTGCCTGCTTCTCTGCCTACTTGTGATCTCTGTCTATCAATTAAATAAATAAAATCTTTAAAAAAAAAAAAGAACAAACATAACAGAAAAAATTCTTACTTCATATAATATATAAAAATTACTTCAAGTACAGTAAAGTTTTAAAATAAGGTAGGTTTAAAATGTGTATAAAATATAGTTACATTTAAAATAAGCTAGCCTTGGGGCACCTGGGTGGCTCAGTGGGTTAAGCCTCTGCCTTTGGCTCAGGTCATGATCTCAGGGTCCTGGGATCAAGCCTCGCATCAGGCTCTCTGCTCAGCGGAGAGCCTGCTTCCTCCTCTCTCTCTCTCTTTGCCTGCCTCTCTGCCTACTTGTGATCTCTGTCAAATAAATAAATAAAATCTTTTAAAATAAGCTAGCCTTGTTTCAACTAGATAAAGGTGAATATTTATGTATTTGGGTGTGAAGAAGGCTTAAGATCAGCTCTTAAGATAGAAACATAAAGAAATAAGATTAAGAAAGGTATTTAAAAATTTAATTTCTGTATGCCAAAAAATACTTAAAATATTAAGTCAAATAACAAATTATGAAAATATTTGCAGCATGCTTAATCTAAAGGCTCATGTATTTAATATATAGAAAGCTCCTACAAATAAATAAGGTATAAACATATTTAGTAATGGAAAAAGCATAAGTAAAGAATATATGCAAGTAATGATTCAACAAAGACATTTTAATGGCTAAACAACAGATGCAAAATCTCAATTTACTGGTAATTAAGAACAGCATATTTAAAATATAAAATATTTTTCTTATTAAATTTGCAATATTAAATAAGGATAGTTTTGGAAGGAGTATAGGGAAGTGGCATTCTCATAACTGGCTTAACCATTCTTTTCTTTTTTTTTTTTTAGGACTTCATTTATTTATTTGATAGAGAGAGAAAAAGTATAAGCAGGGGGAACAGAGGGGGGAAAAGGAGGAGAAGGCTCTCAGCTGATCAGGGAGCCCAATGCGGGCTTCATCCCAGAACCCTAGGATCATAACCGGAGTTGAAAGCAGATGTTTAACTGACTGAGCCACCAGGCAACCCTGGCATAACCATTCTTTGGGATTATTGATCAATAGAAATAAGAAGACTTTAGGGGCGCCTGGGTGGCTCAGTGGGTTAAAGCCTCTGTCTTCGGCTCAGGTCACGATCCCAGCGTCCTGGGATCGAGCCCCGCGTCTGGCTCTCTGTTCAGCAGGGAGGCTGCTTCCTCCTCTCTCTCTCTCTCTGCCTGCCTCTCTGCCTACTTGTGATCTCTGTCTGTTAAGTAAATAAAATTAAAAAAAAATCTTAAAAAAAAAGAAAAAGAAATGCATGTAAATATTTATGTCTGAAGATGTCTACCACCACAGAGTTTACTATGGCAAATATATATGCACTTGTTATAGTCATAATATATGGATGCAAAATAAACACTTTATAAAATTGTGTACTCCATGGATCAGGTTCTTTGGCTACAAACACAAAAACCAGCTTTGTCTCAGGCACTTACAGATGGCACAGGTAGGAACGACCAAACACAGGAGTCCAGGAAACAGGGTAAGATACAGATAGGACTGGAAATAGAGCAGGGATTTACTTAGCTATCTTTCCCAACTTGTCTCTCAAGACAAAGGAGTGCCAATGTTTTCTATGCCCAGCCCTATCCCACCCATATTTCTGTCGCTTCACTTAAGATCCAAAGTCCTGGAAGGCAGAGACTAATTGTTCCATTTTGGGCCAACTGCCAGTCCTTGGTTGGGGGAGGAAAAGGCTTTTTGATTTATGATCCCACCAAGACTATACACAATGGTGAGGTGATATTGAAATAAGGAATCAGGAGTTATTAGAAAGGAGAATAAATGCTAAATGAATCCAAATCATCACAAATATCCAGTTTTTACAGTTTCCTCTTCAAATATGGATGCATGAGGGTCTATAGACTGTACATATAGAGAAAAATTCCAGAATATAGTAACATAATATTAATAGTAGTGATCTTTAAGTGACAGATGATGGTTGAATTTTATTATCTAGGTTCTTTTCTGTGTTTTCTAAACTTTTAACAATGAGAACCTCGTTGCTTTTTTATTAAGAAATAAAAACAATAGATTTTAACACAGTTTGCAAGACATGATTAAAGAGCTTTCTTTCAGTTGATTTTCAAATATATTAAATAAATGGAACTCTTATTCCAAGAGCTATATTCCTATACCGACTATTGGTATGTATTGCAATATTGTAAAACACAAAGTTTTCTTGATTTACATGAAATACCTCATAAGGTTTTCCCTTGATGCTGTGGAATGAAACTTAAAGCAGACTCATGAAAATGCACATTGCACTGAGGAAATTGCTTCAGTTTTGTGGAAGATTGGGAACAGTATCATCTATCCAACTAATAATTTTCTAACAATGAATTCTACAGAGAGATCATCTGTCTGCTGCTCGTTCTACAGAGAGCCCTGCGTATCAGAGCCAAGAATGCAAACTTCCACATGTCTGGTCATAAAGTTCTGGGAACATCTCCATTTTACATGAATGTGATTTAGTTTTTACCGCATTAGGATGCTGAATTCTGAATCTACTTGTTCATAATGCAACCCCAAGCTCAGAGTGATTAGGATCAAAAGCAAAGACAGGATATGTGTAATACCAATTGTTATTCACTTTGTAAGTGCCTTGTTTCAAGTTCAAGTTCTTCAGTGATCATAGTTTAATAATGAAGGAACATAATAAGCAGGGTATATGATTAGAATTCTCAAAATTTTAGCAAGAAGTGCAAACACATCTATTCTTCCATTATCAGCAGAATAATAAATATGTACCCATACATTAGAACATTTCACAGAATTTTGCTCTTCTCAAATTCTAATATCTTGAACAAATACAATATTCATTGAAAAAAATTATTTTCAATTCCCAGAGATTAGATTCAGTGGTAAATGAGCATAATTACCAACACAAAAATGTTCTCTTTCCACGATTGTACTAAGTGGTAACTTCCAAATAAAAGTTAAAGAACACTTAAAAGTTCACATGATTCATCTACTTTTTAGAAAGTTCAAGAACAAAAATGAACTTGTTAATCATCAAATTTAAAGTGGCAATAGCAGTCAAAATCAGTTTTGAATGTTATATGCAAAAATGATTTTATTCTCTTTCAGACAGACTTGGTTTGCTGTCTTGAGGCATAATTTAGTAAGTGTCACTTTTTTTAGTCTTAATGTGTTAATGTGGTCTCCAAAAATATCTAGTAATAATCAAAGTGCTAAAAATAAATAAATAAGTAAATAACCAAAGTGCTCCAAAGACTTATTTAAGTAGATGCTTCAGTAAAAAAAAGAAGAAAGGGAAGATATGAACTATCTCAGGGAGGGCAAGAAGAGACGACAATTAATTTATGTTAATAAATATAAAATAGCACTGTGAAAATTGGGGAAGGGGGATGCTTAATCAATCAATATTTGCCATTAAAGCCTTTCCAGAAATTTAATTTTGAGTGAGGTTTTGGCAGAAGTTAAGACAGAATTTAATTTAAAGTTTGTTTAAATTTCGGACATTTAGTGTTAAGAAGAAAAAAAAATATATAGTTATCTATTGAGTTTGCTTATATGAGTGATCTATGATACAAATATTTTAACCATCTTTTTATTCAGAGCTTTTCTTTGAATTTTTCCAAACCAAGTATTTCTAGTCAAATCTATAAATTGTCAACACATATAAATGTCTGATTTGCATTTATAAAATATCCAAACCTAGAAACAATGTAAGACTTTTTTTGAAGCAATGTATTTTTGTTCCTAATAAGAGTGTTGAATTGAATAAATTAAAATTCACTTTACCTAATTCCATGCTCTCTGATATTGATTGATATATTTAATAACAGCACTCTAGTTCCTTAAAAATAAAAGAATTGTTCTCAGTAGAGCCACCAGAAAGTCAAATTAATCAAAATAATGAGAGAAGTTTACAGCAGTTTTGTAAAAACATATCTTTTCCAATGATAGATAATAAAACAACTCTCTTTTCCCTTTTTGTAAATCAATGCATTGTTAATGCATAAATTTGTTATTAGTTATATTAAGTAAACTCAGCTTTTGTGGGCATTTGCCAAACTCCACAATGATGCTCAGAGAAGCAGTAACATTCAGTGGCTATGTTTCTGATTCCAAGCTTTTCCATTATATCTAGTTCATCTTGCTTGACTATACACCAAAGATGACAGCCAGCTATGTCTCTTCTGGGGCATTTTGTCTTCTTTCAGATTATGAGCTCCAAAGGTTAAATCACCAGGGATAGATGGGAAGGATTTTTGCCTTTTATTCTAAACCACAAGTAAGCTTTCCAGCTAGTTTATGTCTGGTTTCAATAGTCTTCCAAGGCTGTTGGGGAAAAATCAAGTTGTTTGATTTAGTAAAAGGCAATGCCTTATTTAACCACTGCATTTTATTGTTTATTGATTTGATGGGCAATGAATTCTGTTTATGTATTTCTTTTACTTCTATGACAATTGATTTTAATAACATTTATACAGCACAACAAAGCAGTTAGATATTTTGTGGAATTCCAAATTGGTGATTATTAATTGTGCTAATTACCTTAATTTTTGTGAAAATAACAAGGGCCCTGTTCTTAAATTTGGAAAACAATTGAAGCAAGAGGACCCCTCCCACCCCGTTTTTCTAAGTAAAGGCAGGATTAGCTTCACTGGGGTTAAAAGGTCAGAAGAGAAGGTCATCCTTTCTGTCAATATGCAAATGAAAAGCTGCCTCAGACAGAAGGATACAGCTTGATGGACCCATGAACTCGATCATTATTGTACCAGCAGACATGTTCACAGTTGAAAACTGGTCTCTGAAAACGTGAACACCTTTTTAATTTCTCTAAAAGCTGCATTTACTCTCTTGATAAGGAATTTAAATAGCGCTGTCACACACCATGCCAAGATTAGCACTGACTACAGAACTTACATTTTACACCACACATTTCTGATGGTAAAAGTTATCAAAAGATACATGAGAAATATTTGGAAGTCGAAGCCTCCCATCTTCAATTTCAGATTAATGAAGTGGATAACAAAGGTCATATTACGGACCGTATTTTGACACTGACAAGGATGTCTTAGAAAACCACTTTAGACATAGGTATGTATTTTCAAGGACTTGAGTCACAGAAACCTAAGGATCAGCCAGATCAGTAAGGTCAGCCAGAAATACTTTACCAGGCATCATAAAATGCAGACAACATATGGAAATTCTATATGTAGCATACGTGCCCTCTTCTACTGGTAACATTTCCCACAAAAGATTAAAATTTTATCTGGTGTGGGTGATTAAGTATGAATCCTTTTGTGACAATTTGCCTGTTCTTTAAAGTTGTGGGCCGATTACGACATTGTTTATTAATGGTAGACTCTGCAAGCATGAGCAATTCTAATCAAATTAAAGTTTATAGTGGTTAATAAATCACATTTAGTAATAGGCACATTGTTATTATCATATGAAAAACCAACAAACTACACAGAGTTTACATAAATGACTGTTAATTTTATATAGTCAAGCCTTAAATTTTCACTTTCCTCTTTTTTTTTTCTTTCACTATATTTCTCCTGTTTCCATAATCAGGATCAAGGTGGGGGGCAAACTATTTATTTCAATCTTCATTGTAGATGCTTTCCCACAGACACATGTGAAAATAAAAGGTCAGGGGTTTGAACTTTGGCCCCAGGCTGCTGGGCTCTGAACTCTTTCCAGTACTCTTCCATCTTCTCAAACTTCCGGAACATTCTGGGTCCTCAAAGGGCTCATTCAGCTACTCCTTCTGCACTCCAATCTCCCCTCAACCCTACTTTCACTCCTGCAATCTATTCTCTACCTTTTGAAGGACGTGGGTTAACCATGTAACTGAACCATGAGGGTGCTTTTTGAACCTTGGGGTAACATTCTCAAGTCTACTTTTTCATTATAATGTGAATAATGGCACAAGAAGATATAAACATTTCGTCATGACTGATCAATGGAATAAATCAGATTCATCCTTAAAAAGAACCTTTGTATGGTATGACTTTGTTGGTTAATAGAAGTAAGATCCTGACAGATATCTCCTTCCCAAGGTGGCTGGTATCTGAATTCTTTAAAAGCGAGAAAGTTATCCCTTAAAGAAATTAGAGATCGAAGACTGAAAACAGCTCTATGAAGCAACAAGACAACTGAGTCAGATCAGAATTTCTTTCCTAGAGGGAGTAGGAGAACAAGAGGGATAGAAGGCTTCTGAAGCAGAGGAGACCCCTGGCACTGAGAGACAGGATCTCTGGAAAACTTTTGGTTCATGAAAGCCCAGATTAGTATCAACCATGTTTAACACAAAAAGGAGTATTTGCATGTGCCATTAGTTTAGGTGGGAATAGTAGTTCTGGCCATATTTTTAAAGCCGTTCAGTACCTTTTTTTTTTTTTTTTTTTTACTTAAAATAGCTGCTTGTATCAAACATGTCGTTTTATGCAAACTTCAATTTATTCTACATTTTTCATTTTAACTGCCTCATGGAGCTCCACTTAGTTTCATTTCAACAAATGTTTGCAAAACACCTACTATGTGTCAGCATGTGCCAACAGCTGGGGATGAATGAATCAAGTTATATATGGCATGGGTTTCCCAATCTGGTAGAAACACCACATTTTAAAAATAAGTAAGGTCAAAACAAAGTGATGCATAGTAGAATGTTGTATGTATCATGAAAAGAGTGAGGGAAAAGTGCAATTCAGTTGCCTTACTGAGGCGGAGGGGGCTAACAGAGGAGATGCAGTTTGAAATCATTCATTCATTCCATAAATATTTATCAAGCACCTACAAATATTTGGAAAGTACCAGTAGGGGCAGAAAATATAATGGCGGACAACACAGGCAAAAATCTCTGCCTTTGTGGTACATGCATTCTAGTGGATAAGGCAGCAATTGATCAAGGTAAGTACTCTGTATTGCATGTCAGAAGTGAGAATGAAGGACAAAACAAGAAGGAAATGAAATGTTGGAGGGGATGATATTTTTTGAAAAGGTGTTCATAAAAGGCCTCCTTGAGAAGACAAGTTATAAGTGAATACTTGGTTGGGGAGAAATTTGCCAGGCAAATGAGAATTTGGAGGGAACATCTGAGACAGAAAAGAGAACATGTGCAAAGACATGGACGCTTATAAGTCAAACGTACGTTTAGGAAATAGAAAGTAGTTGGGCCAAGTTGTATGTGTGTGTGTGTATGTGTGTGTGTCTGTGTGTGCACACGCATACGCGCATACACATGTGCCCTTTGAAAGTTAACAAGAAAAGTAAAAGAGAGGTTGGATTGAGACCAAGATGTGAGAAACATATTCACTGGGCTAAGGAATTTGTACTTCATCAGGACAATAAGGTTACTGGACAAGTTTTGAAGCAAGGGAACGATGAGACTTAACCATAGAGTTGGTTGGCTGCTGCAACATCACTGTGGCCTTGGGGCATGGCTAGCATTAAATTGTATGCAACCCCAAGCATACCGCCTGGGGCTCTGCAGGAGTCTGCTTGGGGTTCTCTTTCTGTCTCTCCTTCTGCCCTCTGCCTCCATTCTGCGTGCATGTGCGCATGCTCTCCCTCGCTCTCAAAAAAAAAAAAAAAAAAAAAGTAAATCTTTATAAAAGTAAAAGAGAAGAAGGGCATCTTCTTATGAAAAGAAGAAAATGGCTGGGTGGTCAATGTTAAAGAAACTATGTTGGTTTGGTCATTAATTATTGTCTATAGAAATACTAGTGTTGTGTATTATAACTACCTACTCTTTAAAGTAGTCTTGAAAACAGAACAGTTTGGTTGCTGTTGTTTTAAGCAGTGGTTCTCAAATCCTGGTATGCACAACTTTACAGGTTCCCAAGACTTTTTCAGGAAGTTCACAAAGTCATAACTATATTTATAATAATACCAGGAAGCCATTTGCCATTTCACTGGGCTGACATCAGAACACCTGGTGAGAAAGTGATGGTCCTGGCACCTCAGCGTGAATCAAGGCACCAAATTGCACAAGGGATTGTTGTAGTCTTTACCATCACATACCCATGTGGGAAAGAAAGAAAGCCAATTTCCCTTAAGAATCACTTTGATTAAGCATTACTTCAATTAAATCTCTACCCTAAAAACGTATTTTTTAACATCATGATGTGAAAATTGAAGTATACACAAAAGTACTTCTGCCTAAGTCTGATGGTGGTCTTAAGGAAAATGTTTGTGTTGCAAACTGAACGAGATGCTTTTTTAACGGGAGTACCGTCTCTACATGAGAAAATGACTGACTGTGATTGTTCAGACTTGGGTCTCTGGCAAATATCTTCTTGAAAAGAAACAAAATGTGTCCGTTAACTTTAGGGGAAAAAAAAAAACTATTAGGATCTGTTGTCAATGACACAATTTGAATTTTCAAGTTATAGTTTTTGCGAAAACATAAATCTACCACCTTGAACCCAATAGTTTCTCAATGTTTAAGATTCTTCTGAGGCGATTGGTGGTAATATTAACCAATGTGGCCTCTTGATACTGTACAAAGATCATTTGAAAGAACTACATATATCAGTAAGCCAATTATTTCCCAAATGGCTAATGCCCCATCATATCACATGGCAAGGAGAGAATATCCATTCAGAGAGCTAGACAGATAAATGGATTTTACTGTGACAGTATGAAAAACTGTTGTAGTTTCTGATTCCTTATTGCATCCAACCTCTAAGAAATTATCAGTTATGGATTTGGGGTATAGATCAAAGGAGAATATCCATAGTTATCCAAAGAGGCATTAACATACTATTCCTTTTTCTAAACTATATATCTGAATGAGGCCATGTTTTATTCAGATACTTTATTTTTTTTAAAGATTTTATTTATTTATTTGATAGAGAGAGAGAGATCACAAGTAGGTAGAGGCAGGCAGAGAGAGAGAGGGGAAACAGGCTCCCTGCTGAGCAGAGAGCCTGATGCAGGGCTTGATCCCAGGACCTTGAGATCATGACCTAAGCCAAAGGCAGAAGCTTAACCCACTGAGCCACCCAGGCGCCCCTGTTCGAATACTTTAAATGGGACAACATAGTGCAAGAGATTCAATAGAGAATTAGTACGAGAGTCTAGCTGTCTTCTATTAAGCTCGATGTCAGAGAGATGGGCAGAAATGTAAAACCATTCCAACCCTCTCACTGTTTTTTAAGGAAAGTGTAATTATTTTTCATAAAATTGTGGTTTCGGTAATAGGTCTTTTGCTGTTATCTTAAAATGAATTAATGAGTGCAGATTTTTAAAAAAATTCTCAGTTTTAATTTATAATATGGAAAGCACTGACAGATATAACCAAATGGGGTAAGGTTGTCAGATTTAGTAAATAAAGCTACAGGACACCCAGTAAATTTGAATTTCAGATAAGCAATCAATAACTGTTAATATACATATGTCCCATGTAATATTTGAGATGAACTTATGCTAATAAATTATTCATTGTTTATCTGAAATTCAAATTTCACTAGGCATCCTATATTTTATCTGGCAGGCCTACTTGGGCAGTCTCAATGCTTTTTTTTTTTTCTTTTTTAAAAGATTTTATTTATTTATTTGACAGAGAGAGAGATTACAAGTAGGCAGAGAAGCAGGCAGAGAGAGAGGAGGAAGCAGGCTCCCTGCTGAGCAGAGAGCCCGATGCGGGGCTTGATCCCAGGACCCTGAGACCATGACCCAAGCTGAAGCAGAGGCTTAACGCACTGAACTACCCAGGGGCCCCTCTCAATGCTTTTTTTAGTATAAAGAAGTTCTAAGGCCCAGTGGTTTGAAACCCACTGCTTAGATGCTTTTGATTGTTCAGCCTTTTTCCATTTTGCTTCCTTTTCCTTTCACTTACTCAAAATTAGTCAGGTTTAGCTATAATTACTTTAACTGTCTTATTACCTCTAGACTTACTTGCTATTGGACGTTATACTTTTTATAGTTAGTTACAGACAGGTTATTCATCTATGTATTTTTTGCTCAAGTAGAAAATAAATATGTTGTGGTAGCAGAACTGATAAACCTATCATATGTTTTATAGTTTTTTCATGTAAAGCAATGATGGACCCATGCACATGGGGAGAGATCATGATGGAGATATTCTTAGGAAGGTATTAAGTGATGGTAGAAATAGCTCCTACACTTATTTTATGTAGATTCTCTTTTTGTTCAACAATAGGAAATTGAAGTGTTTTGTCTAGAAGTCTTATATTTTGAGAATTACACAAGTGTTCAAGCAGGACCTAGCAGAATGTAGTGCTTCCCAGAGATTTATCATCAATTTTTTGCTTAATGTTTACAAGTACTTTGCCTGTCTCGGATTGATTAAATGTCATATTTGCACTGCAAATAATAGCACTTTGCAGTTCTTGTGGAAAACAATGGCCTCCAAAACGTGTTACAATTTAAAATTGTGTAGGGGAGCCTGGGTGTCTCAGTTGGTTAAGCGACTGCCTTTGCTCAGGTCATGATCTCAGGTCGGGCATCAAGTCCGCACCCTGCTCAGCGGTGAGCCTGCTTCTCCCTCTTCCACTCTCTCTGCTTATGCTCTTTCTCTCTGTGTGAAGTAAATAATAAAATCTTTAAAAAAATTAAAATAAAAAAATAAAATTGTGTAAAACTGAACCCACATTTATAAAACAAGTCAGTCCTATATGTGAGCCCAGAGAAAGGCTATCTGTGAAGGAATCAGTGGCCTCCTATGGCTGTTTTCGGTAGGAAAATGAAATTCAGAGTGCCACAAAAGTCCCTAAGTAGTATAGCCCTGACACAACAAATTTTATTCCTAAAAATAAAAATGTGCATCTCAAACAAAACTGAATTGGCTTAAAAATGTAATCCAAACTTTGTATGTGTACACACAAAAAAAAGTGATATACATTAAAAAAAAAAACAAAACTGATCCAGGTTATCTCAGGAGATGAGGATTATAGAGAACGTTGACTTCCTATTTTCTATTCTTCTATCAACTCTATTTATACCTTTGGATTATATTTAAGATGAGAATTAATCCATAAAGATAATAATGCACTTAAAAAAATTATCTTTCCTAAAGTAGGATCCTACTTCATAAACTGTTGTTGAACTCTTTGTTTATAATCTGTCTGGGACCTCTTTCCATGCCAGTATCTATAGCCATATTTTAATTTCTTTTTAAGATTTTATTTATTTATTTGAGACAGCAAGAGAGAGAGCAAGAGAGCACAGGCAGGGGCAGTGGCAGAGGGAGAGGATGAAGCAGGCTCCCAGGAGCCCGGTGTAGAGCTGGAGCCCAATGTGGGGCTCAATCCCAGGACCCTGAGATCATGACCTGAGCTGAAGGCAGACACTTAACTGGCTGAGCCACCCAAAGGCCCCTCTTTTAATTGTTTTATAACATGTCTACACCAAAATCTTTACCTTTTTCTGTATTAACAAGCCTCTTTTTTTTTTGCTGTTTCAAACAGGGCCACCATAAGCATGATGACACAAATCTCTTTGTGCAACTGTGGAAAATTCACAGTTCACTGGGAGGGAGTAAGTGATTGTTTGGGGGCAGTGGGAAAAGGATGTATACAATCATTTTTACCATTCTGCTATTTGGGGAGAGTTCTACAGAGGACTTTGTCTTCCTGAGAGCTCATGGAAGGTTTCGGAAATGCCAGAGAAGTCATCTTAATTGAGTCCACCTCCCTGTCATTGGGCTGTATTCCATACCTTTAATTGTTTTGTCAAACATCCATTTAAACCCACTGCTAACACGCAATAGCTGGAAGGTTAAAACCATTTCTCAGACTCTTTGGGCGCTAGGATATGATTTGGGTTCCACCATGCGCATATAGGAATGTTTAGAAATGGAATCAAGCGTAAGCAAAAGCCAAGTCTGAGGCCTCTGTTTTGCTGGCAAGGATTAAGCCAAGATGGAAGCTATGGCAGAGACTTCCCAACATGGTGGGTGAATTCCTGATTCAGCAGCTTCCTAGAACAGCAGTGGCAGATTTCTGGATCCTGGCCCAAGAGCCTGGGACTCCAGCCTAGGAAGTCAGCACAATTAGCAGCAGATTCATGATTTTTCGGCTTCCTGCATTTGTGATAGTGGTTTACCTGCTCATGGCAAAGGCAGAGTAATTTCTGGAGCTGCTTATTGTTCCTGGTCGTTGAAGCTAGGACTGTTCCTCCATTCCTTCCAATAGTTTTGTATGATTTCAATTCTCAATATAAGATCCCTTTGATGCCAAGTGTCACCCACCATCTTGCTTTGGTATAGTCTGCAAGCTAAAAATGGTTTTTATATTTTTACCGGATTGGAAGAAAAACGAAAAGAAGAATAATATTCTGTGATGTATGAAAATTTTATGAGTTTCAAACTTAGTGTCCTTAAGTAAAGATGTATGGGAACGTACCACTCCCATACATTTGCCTATCAGCTGTCCTGGATTCTACACTCCAATAGCAGAACCAAGTCATTGCAACAGAGACCACGTGATCTGCAAAGTTTAAAATATTTATTATCTGTTTATTTTTGTATAGGATGTAAGAAAGGAAGGGGAGTTGATGGGGGGATGGGTTAAATGGGTCATAGGTTTTAAAGAGGGTACTGGCTGTGACGAGCATTGACTATTATATGTGAGTGATGAATCACTAAATTCTATACTTGATACAAATATTACATTGTGTGTTAACTAACGGGAATTTAAATAAAAACTTGAAAAAAAATGTATTGTCTGGCCCTTCACATAGAAAGTTCACCAACTCCTGATCTAAAATGAATTCTCTTAGTTTAACTGAACTTTGAATAATCAATGCTGTTCTATTTAAAAATGTAAGAATATGGTGGCACAAACTGTAAACATTAATTATGCTGAAATTTTAGCCACTGATATCTTTTCTATTTCTCACATCCTGTCCATGTTGAAACCATAATGCAGAGTTACAGAGGTCTTACAAATTATGGTGGCCATTAGCACTGTTCACCAACTGTTCCTGCATCTTCTTGTGGACATATGGCAAATTACACTTTCATGTACCCTTGATGTTAGATATGACCATGTGACATGCTTTAGCCAATAAAATTTGACCCCAGATTTTTGGGTTCTCTCGGCTCTTCCTTTCCATGTAGAGTTCTGAGTTGCTTTCTCTGAGTCTCACCTGAAGTGCACAGATCTCTGTGAAGCTTTTCTTCAGATCACTTTCCTTGGCTTTTTCTATTCTACTGCCTGATGCCATGTTGACTGTGGCTCCCAAGAGACAACTTCTCTGAAAGAGAACATCCCTAGGACATGTCTAGGACTCCACAAAACTTATATGAATGTTTCTGTGCCCTTCTGTCTTTGGGTTTTATGCAAATGATGGGAGTAAGAGAGCTCTCCTTGCTTACTCCAGCTGTTACCTTCCTCCTCTCACTCTTGCCTTCTTCTTCACCTTCCTGTGGAGTCAGGTCATCCCACTTCCACTTCCAGTTGGTGGAGCTTCTCTATGCTGCTGCTGCTTTAGGCCTGAGTAATTACCCTTACCTTCTCCATGGCAATGTTAACCACAGGGATTGAAATTGCCTAACAAGAAGAGAATATATGCTTTTTCAAATATGTTATCCTGATTATATTACCCTCAATAGACCCAGTCACTTAAAAACACAAGTAACATGTATACTTGAATATAGGATGAGGTTTTTTTAATTTTTTGAAAATTATTCCTCAGAAACAAGGAAGTCATCTAATAGAATCTCAAATATTAAATGGAATTCTCTTATTTTAACAATAAAATTCTATTTGGGAAAGGTCCACTAACCCAAAATAACTCAATTAATGATGGAATTAACTTCGTAAAATGTGGCAAACAAATGTATGCATACTTAATAATTATTCTTACTTTTAAAAGTAAAGTATTAATGATTAAGTTGTTGAAATGATGACTATCAAATGGATATTTGTGGCTTAGGGTAAAATTTCCAATGGCCACCTTATGCATAAGATGTAAAAGAGATATCTCCAACACCTTGGATAGAAAGGTGATAAATTCTTTGGTTTAGATGACCTACCAAGTGGTTCCACTTATAACAAAGACACTGGTTTCTAAAGGATAATTTCCAAAAAACCCTTTTATTTATATTCAGGCATTATAAAATACTCATGCAAGTGATAAGTTTTAATATAGCTACTTCAGGGAATGAGAACATGGAAAAAAGTAGCATTTGTTCATTACTGTATCATTTAAATAATATGCAATTTTAAAATTGTGTGTCCAAATACAATTTTAAATTTTATAAATAGCTTTTTAAGCTACATCCCCAAATGTATGTATGTGATTTGGCAAACCAAGCACAACAAAATAAATCAAAAGCCTTTTTTAGGATCTTCTCTTTGGAAAACAGATCACCTTGTAGTCAGGTTTGCTTAATATTCCACAAATCATACAATTTTAAATCTCTTTAACCAATATTCTCCCTCAGGGATATAGCTTGTACTGTTTAGGAAAGAATACACTTTCTTCCAAAGTTTCCAAATCTCTGCTAACTCTGATGAACTCTCTGTAGTTAGCAGACTGATGCAGATTTTCAGAAGTTTTGACATTTTCTACTATTTATTATATTCTAGGCGAAAATCTCATTTTCTATGATCAGTGTTATTAGTAACTATCACCTGATTAAAAAAAGGAAAAAATCCTTTCCAAATCTGGATGTACTACAAGATGATGCTATTCCTACTAGTTTTCAGTCCTAAACTAAATTCTAAGTAATTTAAGTGTGATATTCAATTCACCTGAATTAGTCTTTGCTGGACCTGCCTTTCATAAAATTGTACAGTGATTTCTGCTCTTCAGAATTAATTCCAAAGGGTACTTTTTTACATATCATTAAATATAAAACAAAGAACCTCTGTAGTCTGAAAATAAAAACTATTCTACAATAGAGATGGGGAGGCAGAGGCAATGGGATGGGGGAGGGCAAAGGGAAAGAGTGAGAGAGGGAGTGAGGGAGGGAAAGAGAATCCAAAAGGAAGAAAAAAGACAACAACAACAGAAAGTGAAAAGCATGAAAAGTCCAGTAGGAAGCTGTGGACATTTGGTGAGAAACCAGGTTGCAGTGTCTAAAAATACGATTCCAAGTTTGGAACTACATTCATTTTCCAGAAATGGCAAATTTCTCCTTGAAGAGCTCTTACAAAATTTAAAAAATATATATTCTTAATTACTGATCTTAAATAAACTTGGAGGAAAGTAAGTATGTATTTCCTAAACCCAGGAACACTTTTGAAAATGACTTGTTCCTACTGTGTTTTCTACTTTTTAAAAGAATCTTCCTGTATCTCACCGTAGAATAGACACATCTCTTTCTTTCCTGAGAACATCAGTGGAAAATAGCAAGTCCAGTGACTTGCTCAGGATCATGCAGCTAAGCCAGAGGCAGAAGAAAGACTGGAACTGGTCCAGGATTCTCCCAACTGAGCTGAACTGATAGCTTTAGCTATGCAACAAGCCTCCCAAATTCTCAACTGGACTCAGCAATGTTAGCAGGAGAGATGCCCAATAACTGCCCTCCTCTAGTATTTTAAGTCATCAGGGCAAGGTGATGGTAATTTAACCTCAGCAATTTTTTCATTCTTACCTTTAACTCAAGGGATGAATACATTATTCCGAGAAGCCACTACTCCTTAGCTAGGATTGTACATTGCACTCCCAGGGTTGATGGATTACTATAGTGGTTTCTATTCTGGACGACAATGAATGGAGCCAACTCCAGTTATCATGCTGCACAATCTCCAGTACTGCAGAATCCAAATCTACTTACTTTTCCTACCTTTTCCCTCTGATCTAGTATGCACAGGTGCATCCAGCTAGAGTACCAAGAGCAGCCCTTCTGCAGAACTGACTCCTTACTCTTATCATAAGCAAATCTATATCCGGGCATGCATGGACAGAGCATTGCCTCAGCAAATTCTCATTTTGGACTCAGGGATTAAAAAAGATATGATCATGTTTTGTGGTATTCTCTGTGATTAATAGCTGATTTCTGAAATTAGCAAAATACGAAAGAGAAGAAAACATGGCTCCAGAGTTTTTCATGCCATTGAGGGTACGCTTTTGAATGTTTTGACTGACGGGTATCCACAAGCATGAGGAAAACACATTTTCCTTGTCTTATTCACATTATAAATCACTCTGCAACAGTTCACAGGGTATGTTGATACTTGTTGGCAGAGAAGAAGTATATTCAGTTACATGAAGCATTTCCTAGCGATGTGTGAACTATGTAGTGAAAAATCATGATGAAACAAATGTTCTACCTTAGTCTCTGACAGGTGGATGTTAGTATTACTGGGTCAATCAATCCCTTTTTTGCATAACTTCAACAAGGCTACATTCTTCTAGTCCACCTATTTCTCTCACAACTTCATTCTTTCGTTTAATGATTCCTCTTCCCATGAGAACATTAGATTCAGGATTCAGTCCTCTCTCCAATTTTTGTTCTTTACATTTTTTTCACCCTCAAAGCTGTCATCTGTTCAATTGGCCATTACCTTTAATGGCTTAATTTTAGACCTTGAAGGCAGGAGAGGAACTTGGTCAAACTTTCCTAATTGGAATGAATTCTAAATCTAAATTCTCTCCTAAAACAGTTTTCAAATGGATATTTCCATCTTAATTGACTGCTTAGTCATTCACCTCGAATTCAACATCACTAAGACTAATCAGTGCTAAGACCGTCCCCTCCTCACCGCCTCTCAGCAATTCCCTCTTCATAGTTCCCCAATCTTTCCCTGGCAAAGCCCCCTTCATACTACTGTCTGATTAACCTACCTAAGGATAACCCATTCTCCTGCCAAGAACCCAACAAAATGATCGTCTGAGGCTCATCACTAGGACTATCTAGCCTGATGTATAGAATCTGGCAGAATCTGGCCTCAGTCTGTTTTTGCAAGCTCATCTCTCACCCAGGCCTGACATGAACTTTCTGTTCCCATCTCTTCAGTGTCCCCAAGACATCTTGAACTTCCACACTCTTTCTGTCCCGGTTCCCTCTGTGCTTATTCTGAGAACTCCTTTTCCTCCTGTTTTCCTGCTATTTAAATCTCCCCCATTCTCTAGGACCCAAAGAAAAGCCACCTCCTTCGGCGGGACTTACCCCAATCATCCAGTGCTGAACAGCCTCTCCCTCTTCTGTCCTTCTCTGCTTCTCTTCTTTTGCTCTGCACCACACTCTAAACACTGATTATTCAGAGCCCATGTTGTTTGCTATAATTTCATCTACATTCATAACATCTCCCCCATAACTCATATGCCTCCTGAGAGCCCAGATTACTAAGGAACTTATATATCTTTACATTTATGATTTTTCCACAGTCATCATTGATTTGTTGATATTCATTTTTATTACTGATAAACAAAAGTTGAAAATACATGTGATAGACTTACATATGTTGAATTATTTGTATACTTGACTGTCAAGAATTTGGGTCAGATAAAATCAGAATATAAGCAGAGTTTGCAGGTATCAAGGGGAGAAGGACAATAATTTCATATCCAGTGCAACTGAAAATAAGGAGGAAAAAGGATAGATAAACAGAGGAAACTATTATTCACTACTTAGAATGCATACAAAGGGATTAAAAAGGGAGGGGACAAGGAAAATTTGAAAATGCCCTGGGTGGCCAGGGGAATTATGTCTTTAAAAGTAATGCTAAAGTTGAGAGAAAATGTGACATTCCTAACAACAACTCCTGTAGAGGGGAAACAGTGTGATACTATGGATGCAATTCTGTATTTGTAAAATAATTAGTGTTTGCCTATGTAGCAATGTCGAAAATTACAACTGTAACAAACATAGGTAGATTACTTAACATTACGTATATTTTCCCAATGCAGTAGCCATGACTGTTAGAGGGATGTACTGGGACTTCAAGTCTACTTTCTCTGTCAATCTTGCTGACACATCTAAATTTACTAACCCAAACATATGACTCTAAACCCACCCTGTTTTGGGTCATCAGCCTGTTTTATTGGATCTGTCTCTTTTCAAAGTAAATAAAATGTGTGCTGTTAATTTTTTTTTAACTGTTACCATGGAAATTTCAAGCTTCAACGTTACTAATGGGTTGTGCTTTTTAATTAACAGATTATTTGATTTTTATAAATAGGTGCATGACCTTCTTAATATTGTTTTAATTGATTTTGTTTAAATAGCTTTATTTCTAAAATTACAATCAATATGGTTCCTAGAAAAAGGAAGCAGAGCAAAAATACTGGATATAAGCCATTTTACAAGATGTCTTTCTGTTTAAGCAAGTTATTTAGAAGAAAGATGAACTTTTAATCACACTATTCAATTATATTTTCTAGGATACTAAATTTATTCCAGTCTGGTGGTTATAAAGCAGCCTTGCCTAGATCATTACAATGGTTTTCTCAAACATATGTTCAAGAAACACTTGTATAACGACCTGGTTCCCATTAATGAAAACGAAAACTACTACTGTATATAGTTTAGATCATAAGCACATGAAAATCAGATTATTTTTAATACTTTTTTATTACAAGTCAGAGAAGTTTTTATGATAAGTACACTGGCCTTAAAAAATGCTCATTTAAGTGATTATGCCAGAGTATCTATAAATAGGAGACATCAGATCCAGTGAAAGATTCAGTTTTTCTAATTCTTTCTGTTTAGTTTCCTGTGTGTTTCATTTCAGTGGAAATTTATATTTGTGGAGAACTCTAGAAACAACTGATCATCAACCACAGATAAGATGAGATGAAGGGAAAACAGCCATAGAGAAATGTCTTACTGTTTCCTGGTTATTCATAGTTATTCATCCCACCCACCCCAAAAAAAATTCTCTGATAAATTAGAGTATTGGTGTCTAAGTCAGGGGTGTGAAGAGGAGGGAAGGAAGTGATACAGAAGGACAGAGAAGAGGCAGACCAATTCTCATGGCTTTGGGGATACATGGAATATTGATTATTGGCCAATCCTTCTGATGAATGGGGTATAACAGCCTATGGAACCTACCAGATGGTCCAAGTATTACAGATGGGTAAGAAAGGAATTGAATATGACTTAGAAACATGTTAGTGGTACTGGAAAATCTAATGAGGCTAATAAATTTTGCAGACAAAAAAGAATGTTGTTGAGCCTAATGATCTTTGAAAATTACTTGTGCATCTGAAATAAACAACTTTTTGATACTCAATTTTCCTTAAAGAACATACTTAAGTATCCTTATTTTCCAGTGCTATATTTGGTCTCAGAAATTTTGCATATTTAAAGAATTCTTTGGTGATAAAAAGAAATGAGCTATAAAACTATGAAGACATAAAGTAACCTTAAAAGCATAGTGGTAAGTGAAAGAATTCAGTCTGAAAAGATTACAACTATGATATCAACTAAATGATATTCTGGAAAAGGTAGAACTATAGAGTCAGCAGTCATCACGGTTTTGAAGGGATAGAGGAAGATGATGAATAGGTAGGTGAAACACGGAGTTTGTAGGGTGGTGAAATAATACATTATATGTTAATAAAAAAATAAAAATAAAAGAGTGACATGAGGGGGAAAAATTGTAATGGTGGATACATATTATTATGTACTTGTTAAAACCACAGAACTGAACAATACAAAGTGTGAATCTTAATGTAAATAATAAACTATAGTTAATAATAAAGCATCAATAGGTATCGACTGTAACAAATGAACTACACTAATGCAAGATGTTAATAACAGGGAACACTGTGAGGGGTGAAAAGGGTGTATCAAATTATTTGTATTATCTGCTCAGTTATTCTGTAAATCTGAAACTATGCTATAAATAAATCTATTAATTTTTTTTCATATTAAACTTGTAGTTTTATTCAGGTTTGATTTTAAAATCTATTAATTATTTTTAAACAGATACTCTCATATGTTTGATTCACCTTTTTTTTTTTTTACTAAAAGAAGAATTTGCATTTTTCTTCTCATGGAAAATGGACCATTTTTCTTCATAGATTTAGAAAAAGAACATACTTCAGTTTTCATCCTGAATATTAAAAAAAAAATAGTTGTGTATTTGTTTTAGCCATTTGTTCAGGGGTTAAAATGCCTACTGCTTGTTTATGGGACAATCACCACATTTTCTCAGTTAAGTCAACTCTAGGATGACAATCTGTAATTTTAGGGAACTATAAATTGTCTTGGACACAGAGAAGTCAGTGAGTAGGAAGTTAAGACTATCCCAGGCTGGAAAATTTTTTAAAATGTACTACTCCTGAATTAATGGGGATGCCACAAAAAGGTTGACTCTGTATAAACTGGTTTTCTAGTAGCTGAGGTCAGAAAGAGAAAAAAGAAGTCTTTGAAACAATGCTTGCTCAATATTTAAAGTCCGTTGAGCCAGATGGCTGTGGAACGCACTGAGGCACATTCACCTTTTGTCTTCTTTATGTTATGGCTTCTGATTGTTCTTAACAATCCCAGATGTGCCTTGCTTTGAACCTCTTTCTCTCCTCCTTCCTGACCTCACATCCTCTGTATTTCTTCTGGAAAGGTCTGTGCAATTGCCTTTTCCATATTGTGATTAGGATTAAGTCTTTAATGATGTGTTTCCAAATGACCACATCCCTTTTCTCTAAGTCTATAAAAATGTTTCCCATCTTTCCTGAGCCCACTTTTAAAAGGATCACCTATAATGGCTTAATTCATATTCTGAAAATAATTAAAATGAGGGCATCCTATTATAAACTAGTGCTGTGATGTGTGTGATTTCACTTATAGCTTCCTATTTCAAAAAGAATGTGTTTTTTAAACTCTTACTTTTTAATTCACTGTTAAAATGTATTACATATGACAGAATTTTCAAAGTGGTTTTAATTTTAAATTAAAATTGACCACATTTTTAAATAAAATTGACCATATGAAATATCAGTAATGCCCTTGAAATTGTAATCTTTTGGCAAATAATGATTTAGTTATACAAACTAGTAAGTCTTAAGATACAGACATACAAAAAAATATATTCCACCTCACAAAAAAGAGGAAAGATGTATATTTTGATTATAATATAATTATATATATATAGTTATGTAAGTAATTAGTTTAAATAAATATGTATTATAAATATATTTTAAGATAGGTGTTGAAGATTCATTGTAAGACACTATGGCAATTGAAGTCTTGAGAGTAAAAGAGTAGTTTTAAATGTTCCAGCAAGGTAGCAATACAAGATAACCAACCAATCAAGTAAATATCACACATTATTTGGTTATTGTTTTTAGAGTTTGCTGTTTCAAAATTGCATAACTTAAAGTGTTTAGTATAATAAAAAGTTGTCTCAAGTGACAAGACAGAGAAGAATACTTGTAAAGAAACTTTGCAAGGAAATAAGTATGTTTCCAGAAGAAATATAGTATTTCCATAGAGTCTTTTACACCCAATATATCAGTAAGATAACCATTGTTTTTACTGGAACATAAGTTTATACATTGTTCTTCCCATGAAAGAAGTAGTATTTGCTTCCCAAGTATGTAGCCTCTAGAACTTTTATTAACAACAATTTTTTTTTTTTTGTAAAAGATAATCCTCTTAACATGAGGTTTTGGTTAAAAAAAAACACACTATAATTGTATATCATTTTCTGAAAAACAGTTTCAGATTTAAGCATACACATTTAATCTTATTTTTTTTCATTGCTTGAAAGTAAAATTCTGTCAGCACAAACAAAAGCAAAGCAACTGTGAAAAAAACTATTGCTTCCAAAACACAGAAGACTTGTCTAATAGGTATTAGACAAAACCACTCATCTCATTCTTATGACTGACTTGTCTGTGTGCAAATTCAATGTTATTTCTATACAAAATTAACACATACCTCAGTGGATGTGAAACACTAAAATGGCAAAACTAGAAGGACAGCAGGCATTTGAAACCAGTAGAGATGGCAGCAGAGGGAGGAAGAGATGACAGTGATGGTGTGTCACAGAACAGAAACAAAGACCATCTGAGATAATAGTGTAGGGATGGTCCTTGTGAACTCAGAATATAACCAGAGAGGAAAAATGTAAAATTATAGCTGTCTGGAAAGTGGGAAAAGTTCACACAACAAAGAGTGGGGTTTTTTGTCTTCTTTTTTTTTTTTTAATTAGAAACTGAGTATATAAGGAGTAAGCCAGCATGAAAACTCATATTGACTAACGCTAGCATTCTAACAGTTGAAAATGCTTTCAAGTGTTCATTCATTGAAATCCAGAGGTTTGTTTTTTTTTTTTTAAACCGATTAAGAACTTTCGGGACCTGGACAAGCCACTGAAGATACCACTGAAGCAGTGTCACCTCCCATATAAATAAGTTAATAGTGACTTGACAAGATAAATTTGAAAAGGGACACACAGTAATGGAACAAACCAGGCTCTTCAGAGAAATTCAAAAGAATGATAGAACATCTGCTTCAGCTTTTAGTGGACATGCCAAGTCTGAGAAAACCTGTCACACACATTCCCCTTAGAGGGAAACATCTCACCTGCGTCATTACTTCTTGAATAACCCTGCTTTCCACAAACTGAACGCCAGTTTTGCCAGCCACTGCTGACAAGACCTGATCAGGGCACTGACCACAAGGCTGGTTAGAAATTATGGCATGGCCTGTGGTAAAAAAGGAGCTAGTCTAAGATTTCCTCTCAGAACATACATGGTAAAGCCCTGAGTGAGGAGTAAAAGCAGGAAAGGTATCATGGAGACACAAGACGTGTCTCAGAGGACATGATGCCACAGACCTGAGGTAAAGTTGTCAGGAGAAAAAAATCTCCATGAACTCTGGAGAAAGTCACTGAAATGGAGAGAGTAAAACAGAGTGCTAAAGGAGAACAAGAATGGCTGCACATCCACAGTCTGACCCTGAGATGGCTTTGGCCCAGATATATTTACAAAGAAAGTTCTAGGCTACATGGAGACTTGAAGTAACTCAAGATTATAGAACCAAAGGATTTTAAATAGAATAATCTCAAATCAATTTAGCATACACATTAAAAGAAAGATTCTAAAGTCAAGCTGACTGGTTCAGATCCCTGCTCATCCACTATTATCAGCAAGAGGGACTCGATGTCATATCTGAAAAAAGTGAAGCTATTTCTCTTCATGGACATTCAAGCTGTGGGACTCATTCAAATCCCCACAGCAGGTCAATTGTTTAAGTTATTTTTTACTGATATTTCCGGGCAAAATACTTTGGGAGATGATGATACTCAGAATCCAGCTCTCCACAACATTAACTGGTTTCACTTAGGGCTGTAGTGGATGCGTGGAAGCGTGCATTGACATTTTTTCAGGGTACAACTACTGGCTTGTCTCTGGCTGTGCTACTCAGATTGGAGAAGTGTAGTACTCGAAGCTGGTCTATAAACAAGGCTTATCTCTCCTTACAATTTATTTAACACACTTCTTAAAATACACTTTATTTTTTAGAAGAGCTTTAGGTTTACGGCAAATATGAATGGAAAGTACAGAAATTTTCCATATATCCCTTTCCTTCACACAAACATAGTCTCCCCTATTATCAACATCCCCCACCAATGTGGTACATTTGTCATACCTGATGAATCTACATTTAAACACATCATTCTCAGGACACCTGGGTGACTCAGTTGATTGAACATCTGACTCTTAATTTAGGCTCAGTTCGTGGCCTCAGGATTGTGGGATTGAGCCCCACATCAGGGTTTGTACTTGACAGGGAGTCAGCTTGAGATTCTCTCCCTCTCCCTATGAGGGAGGGTCCCCCACTTTACCACAAACTCTCTCTCTCACTAAAGTACATTAATAAAATATCTATAAATAAATAAATAAATAAATAAATCATTATCACCCAAAGCCCATAGTTAACGTTAGGGTTCACTCTTGGTGTTGTACATTCTACGAGTTTGGGCAAATGTATCCACTATTACAGTATCATACAGAGCATTGTTGGTACCCTAAAAATCCTAATCATTCCTCTCCCCTCCCGACCCCTAGCAACCACTAATTTTATTACCGGCCCCATACTTTCATTTTTTCCAGAATAATCATACATTTGAAATCATACAGTATATAGTCCTTGGATTCTTTCATAGTAATATGCATTTGGGATTCCTCCATGTCTTCTCATGGTTTGATTGCTCATTTGTTTTTAATGCCAAATCACATTCCACCGTCTGGATGCACTGTGGTTCATTTACCTATTCATCTCTAAAGGATATCTTAGATGCTTCCAAGTTTTGGCAATTATGAATAAAGTTGCTGTAAATATCCATGTGGAACTTTTTGTTCTTTTCAACTCCTTTGAGGTTAATATCAAGAAGTGTGATTGCGGGCGCCTGGGTGGCTCAGTGGGTTAAGCCACTGCCTTCAGCTCAGGTCATGATCTCAGGGTCCTGGGATCGAGTCCCGCATCGGGCTCTCTGCTCAGCAGGGAACCTGCTTCCTTCTCTCTCTGCCTGCCTCTCTGCCTACTTGTGATCTCTCTCTCTCTGTCAAATAAATAAATAAATAAATAAATAAATAAAAGAAGTGTGATTGCTGGTTTATATGGTAAGAACGTGTTTAGTTTTATTAGTAAATTCCAAACTGTCTTCCAAAATGTCTGTACCATTTTATGTTCCCACCAGTTGTGAATGAGAGTCCTATTTCTCCACATCTTCATCAGCATTTGATGCTGTCATTATTTTCATATTAAAATAAATACAAACATTTTATGGAATAATAATGTGTACATATTTTGAAATCTCAGGTTGAGAATTTAAAGAGATTGTTGACTTATGGAACAAATCTTTGGGAATTTATCCCAAGTTAGTGAAAAGAGTTGAACTTGACCCTGCCATTACAAGGATGAAAAAGACTAAGAAGCTTGCCATATCGTGTAACCCCTTCATATCCTACCATCTTGTGGCGTGAGGAGACTCAGACCCCAACACTGGTTCAGGTTTTGGAATTTTTTTTATTATATATTAGTCTTTCTTTTCCTTGTATAGATTCTAAATTTTACAAGACTATTTTTAACCATAAACAGCAAAACCTCAAAACCTTCACTGAGGGTTATTTCAAAGAATCCACTGCTTCCAGCTCCTAACAAATATGAAACTTCAGCAAAGAACCAGTTTAAGTCTTTTACAACTGCCGGCATCCTAAGTTCTACCTTTGGATCAGGATTGAACACATGCTGGCATCTCATTCGCTGGGTCCCTCCCAGAACTGTCTTCCTCCCTGGTGTTTTAATATTATGCCTTCAACTTTTATTGAAGGCCTTTACAAGAAAGAGCCACATGAGACCCATTTCTGCATTTGCTGTGAAATTGGTATAAGGACATTGTCCATTAAATTACTCAATGTTCCCTACCTAAGACCCACATGAGAACTTGCTCTGAGTTTAGTACCAAGAAAAAATGTGCCTTCTTTGAGATAGTAGTAAATTTTCTGCTTTTCTATTAGTGAGTTATGTAACCCATTGTATTTTTCCTCCTCCTCCTCCTCCTTCTTCTCTCTAGCTTTTATTATTTTCATTTATTTATTTATTTATTTATTGACTTACCTGCCAAGAAACATACAGATAATTTTTGTGTATGATCATACCCACCGTGTTGGCCTTTGTGGTTGGCATGTTGGTATCTTCTTTTATTCTTAACCTTCTGTCTTCTAATTTATTCCAATAAAACTACTGTATAATCTTTTTATGTAAGTCAGCCAAAATCTATATTAGAAAAAGGCTGAGCATACCCAAATAAAAACTACAGATGCACTGCTTTACTTGATACAGATTTTTTGAGGTATTTCCTGTTTTGTTTTACAAAATGTTATTGAATTCAATATAGAAGCAATTGAATTCAAAACTGAATTCAGTTTAAGGATAGACACCTTGTTCAGTGTATAATTAAGTGTGATTTAATCATAAGCCTTTGGCAAAATTTTATAGACATAAAGTTACAAATCAGGGGGAAAAAAATCTCAGGGACATAATCACTGTAGCCATAGAGAAAATCAATTCTTTCATTCATTGTATTAGTAAAGCCCAGCATTTATTCAACAAATGTTTAATAGTGTTAGCTTTGTTCAAAGCAGCCCACTGGTTGCTTTGGAGAATACAAATTTGGTTTAAAAAATGGATCACCCTCAAGAAATTTATAGTTTAGCAATTAAGAGCCAGTGGGTTTACCAATCTTACTTAAAGATAGGAGTAAAGTATTTCTTGTCCAGAAGGACTGTAGGTCACTATGCCAGGATTCTGGTTTTTTAATGTAATTGAAAAAGAAGTCTTATAAAGATGAAACTCTGGGGGCACCTGGGTGGCTCAGTGGGTTAAAGCCCCTGCCTTCGGCTCAGTTCTTGTTCCCAGGGTCCTGGCTCTCTGCTCAGCAGGGATCCTGCTTCCTCCTCTCTCTCTGCCTGCCTCTCTGCCTACTTGAGATCCCTGTCTATCAAATAAAAAACTAAAATCTTAAAAAAAAAAAAAGATGAAAACTCTGTGGGGAGAATTTTTTTATGAAGAATAGAAAAACTTTACATAAAATTATTATTAATAAAGCTGCTCTCGAATTGAAAGTTGCTGAAGAGGATTATTGGAAGTAAAAAAACTAAGCGTGACTTTATTATGATCTGAAAGTGGCTATGAGTGCAGGGTTTCTTTTATTTTCATATGAGCAAGATTTTTTTTTCAAATAACTCTTTCTTAAAAGCAGAAGGAATTACTGACTGCTACACGTGGGCTGACAACATAAACATTTTATCAGCGTCCTAAGCTCCCACACAGGAAGTAGGGTTATGGGAATATTTTCACAGCTTGCTGTTGGCCTTTCAAGAATTGAGGGTTGAAGGTTGCTACAATCATTTGCTTTTCATATTCTGCTTTCTTCATGAAGTGAATAATGCAAGAGTCTGGAAACCAACGCTGAGGTGGGGGTTTTGCCTAGAGATGTGTTTAGATTAGTTACCAAGCTTCCCAGCTTGTGGTCATTGAAGGTCACTTGGTTGATAGCTAAAATTTCAATTGGAACCTTGTCATATAATCAGGATTTAAAGCCCAGCTGAGACTTTGTCTTTCCTGTGAAAGGGGAGGTTGTTTTATGATTAGCTTCAGAATGTTAAATTAGGTGTTGGCAATTATGAGCCATTTTTGTAGTTTAAATTGCACTATGGAAACACCTGTCCAGAATAGCAAAGGAAGGCATGTTAAAAAAAAAAAAAAGTCTGATTCTATTATGCATGAATAGTCCTGCTTTTATTATCAAACCCTAGAAGCCCACTTAACCGCTCTTGAGAAAGAATCTTTTTTGTATCCTCTAATAGTGATTCTCAAGAACAAGCACCATATTAAAGATATCTTTTGTGTGTGGCACAGAGAAATGATTTATATAAAGAGGCCATTTCTAAAATAACTGAAATGTTTTCCAATTTATTTTCAATAATTTTTTTTTCTTCCAGTAGTCCTTACGTTCTTAGAAAAAGTCTATTGAGGACCTATAAAACCATGTCCTAAAATGGGCAAGGTTTAACAAATTCTCTTGCATAACTCTAACAAATTATTATAAAGGAGACTTGGTACCTTTGAAGAAGAGAATTGAACAAAAAGGTGATTGAGAGGATAGGAAAGAAACTGAAAAAATTTCAAAATCACTAAAGTTCTTCTGGTCAAAATAATATACCAATTTTTATCCCATCACACTGGGATAGGGGCTTGGCACAGAAAAAGAGTAGTAATTTTTTATATCATAATACAGTAAACCACCTTCATGCTTTTCAATATTGCCTCATATTGAAAGCATATTGAAGGCCTCAGATTGAAGGTCATACTGAAACATCCAAACAAAACTTTTGAACAAGATAATACATGATAAGGGGCACCTGGGTGGCTCAGTGGGTTAAAGCCCCTGCCTTCAGCTCAGGTCATGATCCCAGGTTTCTGGGATCGAGCCCTGCATCAGGCTCTCTGCTCAGCAGGGAGCCTGCTTCCTCCTCTCTCTGCCTGCTTCTCTGCCTACTTGTGATCTTTGTCTGTCAAATAAATAAATAAAATCTAAAAAAAAAAGATAATACATGGTAATATTTTCTATAAGATTAGAAAGTCTATAATAGTACTTTTCCCTAAAAATTTCAGATAGTTGATATTTGCTTGGATTAAAACATAATACAGTACACATGCATATTATATATATACACATGCATATTATATATATACATATATATATAAAATGAATACAGTAATTCATATATATGTGTATATATATGAATTCATATATACAGATGTGTGTGTGTGTGTGTATATGATATGGACATGTAGATTTCTACCACTGGCTAAGATGAAGTCACAAGGACTGAATTCACTCTTACTCAAAACAACCAAAGGAGAAGAAGAGGGGACAAAATATGTGAATTAACAATGGACATCAGGCAACAAAGGAAGTGATCCTGGAGAGATGAGCTCCATAACAGACCCCAACTTACTGCTTTGGGAAAGTTCTCAGGCTGCAGGATAGGGGAGAGGGCCCAGGAGGACCTGGCAGAGGGATAGAGTCTGGAGGGACAAAGGCCGCCTGGGTTCACTAGCCATAGGACAGGAGAGGATAGAGATGTATCAGGAAAATAAACCAAAAGTCTGCAGAGGGTTCGTCTCAAGTAGCATTCAACACAGTATTAACCAGCACAGGCATGCAAGGAAGCTACCTGAGGCTCGGAAAGAATCATCTGAAAAGATTAGAATGGCATTTGGTGCTCACATAGGGCCTGGAATGGCACATATTCCCATCAGCCATACTGGCAAACCTCATAAGTCACAGGGCATGGGGTTGCTCAGAAGACCCCTTCCTCAGTCGTGGGGAATAATTAGTCCTAGTAAACATTACTCTGGTCCCACCTAATGATTCTTAAAAGCAAGACCTGATAAGTCAAGCCACTTCCAAGGAACTTAACCATGCCCTAGCACAAAACTCAAGAACTTTTATAGGAATACAAAAATAACCAGCATCATATAAGATGAAATCCACAATGTCTGCAACCCACCAAAGATGATTAGCACAGAAAGCAGGAAAATACAATCGGTGATAAAGTTCAATCAATTGAACTGACCCAGAGCTGATACAGATGTTAGAATTAACTTACACAGGTATTAAGACAATTAGGATTATATTCCATAGTTCAAAATGTTGAGTTAAGGCCCAAAAACTATTTTTAAAAGACCCAAACTGAATGTACAGAGACACTTTCTAGAAAACTACAATGTGTGAGATGAAAAATACACTGATTGGTTTTACTGCAGATTAGATGCTATGGAAGAAAAGCCTAGTGAACTTGGAGACACAGCAATAGAAACTATTCAAAATGAAACAGGGAGAGAAAAAAAAGACTGGGAAAAAAGTGAACAGAGCATCATCAAGTTGTGGTACAATCTATCAACTGGTGAATTTTAAATTATGCAATTTTTTATCAGTTATACTCCAAGAAAGCATTAACAATATAAATATCGGTACCCCGAGGGATTTATAAATCAAAAGAGATTTATGAACAATGTGATACATTGCAACATTGACTGGTATCACCCTCATAAACACGAATTTAAATAAGTAGTTTGGAGTAATAAATTCATTCACTCAGAAGAATTGTTACTAATAAAACTAAAAAGTATTTTTTTCCATACAGAGAACATTTTTAGCATCTTATACTTTTTTAATACCTTAAACTTCTCTGCATATGATAACAAATCTAATGTTACTGAAATAACATTTGGAATAACCTCTTTTAACCTTTCCAGAGTACATTATCCCAATTCACTTTTTCAACATACAATTAATTTTTTTAGAGATAAAACTTTGGAGTTGATTTAATTGCCAAAATAACTACCTAGGAAATGGAAATAACCTTCAATTATGAACTATGATCAAAGAGAGCTTTTTCATTTTTCACATTGTTTCATGAAATGACTTTCATTCCACCCATCACCTTTTAAGTAACTTTGACATAACATTTTATTTTTCATCACTGATAAAATACTTTCACTTGAATACAGTTTAATGAGACAAACCCTTTGGCCAATTCTAACACAAAGAGATTTATGTTTGGAGGAAAAGTGTGACCAGGTGCTAAAACGAAGCTTTCTGGTCTTGATCTTGTTTGGAAGTTTAAAGTTTTATATGAGTACTGCAGTCTGACTCCATTTGGCAACATTGCCAGGTATGAAGGTGGTTTCCTAAAGCAAATTTGTAAATCAGTGACAATGGGACATCTCCTCACAGTGATTCAATTGATAATGCATGTATTTCTTACAGGATTAGAAAGCCAAATGTATCTCATTCTGACCCCATTCTCAGAAAGCCTTGCTTAATTGTTTCCTGAACAAGTGAGTTCTTTTTTCTAAGAATTTATTTATTTATTTGATGGAGAGAGAGAATGCATGAGCAGTGGGGAGGGACAGGGAGAGAGGGTAAAGCAGGAGCCCAATGTGGGGCTCCATCCAGGACCCCAGGGTCAGGACCTGAGCTGAAGGCAGACACTTAACCAACTGAGCCATCCAGGTCCCCCAATTAATTTTGATGGGAAATGAAAGAAGAAAGTGGATCAAGAACATAGAAGCTGTGGACTATCTGCTAAAAGAAACCATCTCTGAGAAATGTTTTTGGAAGACCCAACAGTCTTACTTTACCACATCTCCTCCATTCTAAGATTTCATCAACTGAACAACGCATCATCAATTTAAAGACAACTTTCACATTTATGCACTCACATAGATGGTAAACTGCATCCCAATTTCAGAAACATTTGAGTCCTTGAATCAAGGAAATGTACTACTTTATCATAAACAATCAGAAACTTAAAACGTTATTATACTTCAAACAAATATATATGAAAAGCACATTAACAACAATTAAATGACAACTGATGGTAAGAAATTGATTTTTATTCAATTCATCTTTGCAGGTAAGTTTAAATAAACTGTCAAAGAGATTATCATTGCCCACTTGAATATTTTTTACTTCCACTCTTTCCATATATTTAGAAATTTTAAGGACATGGTGAAACGGAAGAAATGAATTTCTGTGGCCAGGAGAAGTATAGTTATTATTTGGTAGATTATATTTTCAATTTACCATTAAATAATTGTTTACTGAAATTTGCTTCTATCTGGCTAACTGGATGCTGCCTAATTCTGCCTCAGGGATTTAGCTGAGGGTGCATTTTAAACTGCAGGGTAAAATCTCAGATTGCATAGAAAAACTACAGGGTGATCTACTGAGAGATGTAGACAAGGTAAGATTTAAGCTATCTCAAAATTAGAAATAAAGTATATAAATTGATACCTCTTTCATTAAATCTGCTTTCAATCAACAATCAGCTCATCGATAATTACTTGCCAGAACTTAACATGTGCAAAATATCTCATTACGCTTTCATCAAAGTGTAATGATAAAGTGGGTGGTTTAACAGACCACCCAGTGACTCAAAAATCGGCAATGTGAATGCATTGAACATGAATATTGGAAGTTATTTCTTTAGATAAATGATGTCAATCTCATGGCTCTGCAGCCAACACCTAGAAAGTAAAAACATTTTAAGCCTAAAGGAATGAAATGGGGATTCAGAGCTCCCAGGGGTACATGAAAAAGCTTGAATCTCTAAGAAGGAGGTTTTGCCTCCATCTACTAAGGTATCTTAGATATGACTCATTCAATAGTCAAATGGTGGCCTAGAGTGTGACATAAAACTGAGGGAAAATACTGTCACCCTCCACTATTCATTTTCAGGGCCAAATGTGCCTGTTCTGCCTGTTTTCTCTGTTCATTAAAAGGTCTGTTCATTTCCTTCTCTTCTGTTTTCTTGCTTGGCTCCCATCAATGCTTCACTTCACACTAATTGCAATTCCTATCAACTTCCTCCAAAGTAGCTGGTGCATGTAATTTGGAAGCGAGCTCCTAAATCCTTAATGCTCACACTGATTTTAAGTTTTCCATTGATTTACTGTAAGAGAACACACCAGGATTTCAAAAAATTTGGAGGACCTCTACTATTGGTCTTGAGTTTGAAGGACATGGGTTCCTCTAGAACCCATGATTTTTCTTTTCTGTTTAAGACCGTTCTCCTAGATTAGTGTATATAAAATTCTCTGGTTTTGTGCATATTTATGGGAAGAAGTTTCATAGCTTTTATCAGCCCTTCATTGATTTTTTTTTGCCACCCAAAAGGATGAAAAACAGGGGTCTACAAACTTTATACATTCAGCTAACGTTTATTAAGACTGTAATATTTGCCACATGTTACACTAAATACTGGGGACCAGAAATGAGAAATAGGTCTTTTCCTGAAGGCATTTATTGGGTCAGACAGA
The DNA here is from genome assembly GCF_020171115.1 of Neogale vison. Classification (NCBI taxonomy): domain Eukaryota; kingdom Metazoa; phylum Chordata; class Mammalia; order Carnivora; family Mustelidae; genus Neogale; species Neogale vison. Next base: position 27,976,420 of record NC_058096.1, read on the forward strand.
CACAGACCACCACAGTAGGTGCAGCAAATTCTATGATAAAAGTAGCTGAGGGGCACCTTCATGTTATGTGGTTAGTTAAGCATCTGACTCTTGGTTTGGGCTCAGGTGTGATCTCAGGGTTGTGAGATCGAATCCCGTGTCTGGTTCCCTGCTCAGCTCAGAGTCTGCTTGAGTTTCTCTCTCCCTCTTCTTCTGCCCCTTCCCTCTTCACGCACACTCCCCCCACCCACTGAAATAAATAAATAAATCTTTTTTTTTTTTTTTTTTTAATTAACTGAGTACTCTTTGTGCAAGGAAGAGGGAGAAAATGAAGTTAGGGGAGGTCGGAAAGAGTTCATTCAAATTGGGAAATTGTTCATGGGTCTTGAAGCCCAAGGAGAAGATGAGCTAATATTGCTCCATCTCCTGGATCATTGGTGGATTAACTACCCACAGCTGCTGGAGGTTTAGAGCCCAGTGATCCTCATCTGTCACCAGGACTTTAAAAGAATACAGCCAAAATTCTAACCTTTTCCAGAGATTCTACTGACTGATCTTACTCAAAATGTCTTTTCCATATCTTAGTATTTGTGCGTTTCCCATGATAGTGTTCTGCATGCATTTTGAAATGATTCTGCTGGGCCATTCATCTCAGGCTTGCTCATTTTGTTCCAGTGCTCTTGCTCTGCTGCTAATGACCTTCAGAAAGTCTCTGTTCTGCTGAGCACACTGGCCTGCCAGTACCCACAACGCTTCCTCTGTTTGAGACCAAGGGGTCAAGGTCTTATACATCTTCTCAGTTGCTAGTGGGACTAGGCATGACCACATGTGGCTGGGAGAATTTGCTACGTTCCAGAAGATGGTTTGCAACATACTGTATTTATAATGGTAATCTGGTAGCCAAAAAGATATTTCTCAGGTATATTTGGTCTTCAGTGGGGATCTTGTTACAAATGAAGGTGACTTCCATATCCCACCCAAGGTGGGGGGCTAGTTGTAAGGAGGACTAACCATGCGATTAGAGGATTGGAACTTTCCAACAACTTCAACCCCCTAGGTCCCTGGGAGGAAAGAAGAGTTAGAGGTTGAATCAGTCAATGACTAACGACTTAGTCAAACATGACTATGTAATGAAGCCTCCATAGAAACCCAACAGTTCAGGTTTTTTTTGTTTCTTTTTCTTTTTCAGAGCTCTTCCACTCTTGGGGGTCCCACGCTCCAGAATACAGAAGCCCCTTTGTTTAGGATCTCATCTTATGTATTTCTTCATCTGGCTATTGATTTGTATTCTGTATCCTATCCTTTAATAAACTGGTATACTTGTTTCCCAGAGTTCTGTGAACTACTCTAGCAAATTAATGGAACCTAATGGAAACTTGTTTCCCTGAGTTCTATGCACTACTCTAACAAATTAATGGAACTTTAGCAAAGTCACTGGAACAGCCAGTCTATAGCCAGTTAGTTAGAAGCACAGGTAAATGCCTGGGGCTTGTGACTGGCATTTGATGTGGGAAGAAGGGGCAGTCTTATAGGACTGAACTTTAACCTATGAAATCTGATGCTGTGTCTGAGTAGAAAGTGCTGGAATTGAGTTGAATTCGTGGATATCCTTTCTAGTGTCGGGAAACTGCTTGGTGTCTTGTGTGTGGGAAACACCCCCTCTCCAACATACACATACCTCCTTACACATGTTGGAACTGAGTCCAGGAAACTTAAAAGATGCTTGTTCCAAAAGCTGTCACTTCTCTGTTCTTCTACTCCTGCTGCTTGCAGTGGAAAGGGCAAGCTCTGTGATTATTAGCTTTGTTTCTGCTTCTCCATAACCAGGAATAGTGGAGATTATTCATGTTCTCCATGTTTCTCTTGCCAGTTCTAAATGTGCATTCACAGCTCTGCCTTCTACTCCTAACCACCTGTACCTGCAGGTTTCCCAGACAATTGTTCTTTGGCTACAGAAGCAGAATTGGAAGTATCTGGAATTCACAAATCCTCAGTGCTCCCACTTTCATCCAGCATGCAGCCAGTGACTGGAGGCTGCTGCAAGTAGACATAGTTCCAGATCGCTTGCCTCCAGGAAGGACATTGTGTGAGGGACATTTTACCTACAGGATCAAGTCCTGGCTTGCACTTCACTTGAAATCATACCTTTGCTCAGCTTTTCCTGTTCACATATCCTGCTTTTCCTGTGTCCTTTCCAGTTTCCCCTCAATAAACCACTTTCACCCAAATCCTCTCACATCAGAGTTTGAACTGTGGAAACCCAACCTAGGATGCCGGGTCAAACCCACTCCTGGAAGTCGCCAGGCCTGAGAAGGTAAAACTTTTCTCTAATACTCGGTTCAAAGATGCACCTTATTGCTTACTCCATATTGAAGTTTTCAGGATGTTTGACAATGATCACTTTTTTTTTTCCAGAGGGAAAAAAAACAAAAACAAAAACTGATTCTCTTAGGGTATATCTTTGTCCCAGGATACCAACAAAATAATCTTGAAAAAAAGTCAGATATTAATATTTCTCAATCTGGGTTATATAGTCTTATACATAGTCATGAAACTTGTTTCATGAAGGGAAAAAGCTAATAACACAAATACAGCAGAAAGAAAGATTATGATAAGAATTCTAGTACGGCTAAAGAACATTATACAGTCCTGAAGAGAATATGAGCCCAGATACTGATGGGCTTCCTATCCTGCTTGAGTTTGACCTTAATCCTATAAACACCAGAGATATTTAAATGAGGTAATGATATGAGACCAAAAAAAAAAATTTTTTTAAGACGAAGTTCTAACAGACTGAAGGGAACGACATGGGGAGAGGCTTGGATATACAGATTGGGCAGTCAGCTACATACAGAAATACAGCTTGGAATAGAAGATACAATTTGGGGTAAAGATGGGACTCTAAAGGAAATAAATGGATGTCAAGAAGAGTACCCATTAAATACTGAGGAAACAAACCCTACAGTGCAATGGGTGAGCTAAAGGGAAGGAAGAAGGACAGTACATCAATAGAAACCAAGAGACAATAGTACTCAGAATCCATGGAGACACAATATCAAGCATCAGCTTCTGCAGAAAAAACTCCAGTAATGTGAGAGCAAAATGTGATTTGGCCATTAGAAGGTCATTTGTGGTCAGAGAAAGAAAAATCTCAGTAGGTTAATGAGAGAGGAAGCCAGATCATAGGCATAAGATAAAACATTTTTGAGGGTGAGGGAGACTGGATCACATCGATATACTCTGGAGGAAGGATTCAGGGGAAAAAAAAGCAAAAGAAATGCAAAATAACTACAACAAGATAACCAATATCCTAGAGAATGGGGAAGAATGCCATAGAGAGAAGGCAAAGTGATACCTTGCTCGGAGACAGGAGTGAAGATGGTTCAGGATGGGTTCCATGGTCAGGCCAGGGTGCCAAGGAGAAAGGACAGCTGCTTGAAACAGTCGCTCTTCAGTTTGAAGAATAGAGTGAACTGCTGGGGGTCAGGAAGATGCAAATGGAATGAGTGCTATGAAGAAGAATGTAAAAAACCTGCAGAGCAGCAACAAGAAATGTAAGAGTCATAATCAGAGGCAAGAGAAAGAATTACCCAGCGGTATGGAAGGCCTGTTGGCTTCAAGTGCGGTTGTACTCTTCAACCCCATTTCAATGAATGTCAACGTTCAGAGACAACTAGTAAAGAGAAAGAATGATTATAAATAAAAAGAATGGGCAAATAATCCAATCAAGAAATGGGCAGAGGACATGAACAGACATTTCTGCAAAGAAGACATCCAGATGGCCAACAGACATATGAAAAAGTGCTCCATATCATTCGGCATCAGGGAAATAGAAATCAAAACCACAATGAGATATCACCTCACACCAGTCAGAATGGCTAAAATCAACAAGTCAGGAAATGACAGATGCTGGCGAGGATGTGGAGAAAGGGGAACCCTCCTACACTGTTGGTGGGAATGCAAGCTGGTGCAACCACTCTGGAAAACAGCATGGAGGTTCCTCAAATTGTTGAAAATAGAACTGCCCTATGACCCAGCAATTGCACTACTGGGTATTTACCCTAAAGATACAAATGTAGTGATCCGAAGGGGCACGTGCACCCGAATGTTTATAGCAGCAATGTCCACAATAGCCAAACTATGGAAAGAACCTAGATGTCCATCAACAGATGAATGGATCAAGAAGATGTGGTATATATACACAATGGAATACTATGCAGCCATCAAAAGAAACGAAATCTTGCCATTTGCGACAACATGGATGGAACTAGAGCGTATCATGCTTAGCGAAATAAGTCAAGCGGAGAAAGACAACTATCATACGATCTCCCTGATATGAGGAAGTGGTGATGCAACATGGGGGCTTAAGTGGGTAGGAGAAGAATCCATGAAACAAGATGGGATAGGGAGGGAGACAAACCATAAGTGACTCTTAATCTCACGAAACAAACTGTGGGTTGCTGGGGGGAGGGGGGTTGGGAGAAGGGGGTAGGGTTATAGACATTGGGGAGGGTATGTGCTTTTAGGTAAATTGGAAGGGGAGGTGAACCATGAGAGACTATGGACTCTGAAAAACAATCTGAGGGGTTTGAAGTGGCGGGGGGGTGGGAGGTTGGGGTACCAGGTGGTGGGTATAATAGAGGGCACGGCTTGCATGGAGCACTGGGTGTGGTGAAAAAATAATGAATACTGTTTTTCTGAAAATAAATAAATTGGAAAAAAAAAGAATGGGTAGATGGGTAGATTAATCTTTGGTTGCATATCGTCATGAGTGTGGTTGAGGTGGATAATGCCTTAAAAAAAAAAAAAAAGACAAAATAAGAAAGAAATTGAGAGTGCCGGTAAAGGGGCATTTAAGTGATTCAACCATAATGTTAAGGTTGAGTGGAAAAGGAATTGGTAACAAAAGGAAGTTGTCAGAGTCATCTTGAGCTGGGCAAGTTCCAGGGTCCAAGCAGGGGCATGGGGCGGCGGGAATGCAGACCCAGAACGGGCAGATCAACAGCTCCGTCACGCCTCTGGCTCTGATCCGCCATTGTACCAGGGGTGCAATCAGGCCTGTGTCTGCTTGCCTTTTGAGTAGACCAGCGATCCCATCTAAACAGCAGCTCTCCACTCCAATGGCCCGACACCCAGTCCGGTGTTGTCTCCTGGGACATTGACCCAGTTGCCAAGTTTATGGGTGCTGGAGCTGCCACAGTTGGTGTGGCTGGTTCAGGGCTGGCATTGGAACAGTGTTTGGCAGCTTGATTGTTGGCGATGCCTGGAGCCCATCTCTCAAGCAACAACTCTTCTAAACCATTCTGGGCTTTGCCCTGTCTGAGGCCAGGGGGCCCTTCTGTTTGATGGTGGCCTTCCTCATCCTCTTGTCTATGTGAGGCTCCCTGGGAATCACCTACCCATCCCGGCTGCCCTGACTTCAGGCCGTGCCTGGTGTTGGAGTGTACTAAGCTTTCCCATGAAACACAAGCTGCCTCTTAAAAAGAAGAAAACAAGAAAAAAGGAAAAAAAAAAAAAAAGCAATGGTCAGATCTGGGTAGAGATCTGGGAAGTCAGATCTAGGGTCATATCTGGGAGGACAATTCAGGCAAGAAGAAAAGTATAAAGAAAGCTCCAGAAGCAGGATAAGCCTTCACAAAGTGTAATGACCGTGCAAAGAGGCCCCTTGAAAGCAGAGAATGTGTACTGGGGATTGGAGGTGGACAGCTGGTGGGCTTTGAAAGCCCAGTGGAGCTTAGAAGCGAACGGCATGCACACGGGGGAGTACATCTAAGTTAATCTTTGAAAAAGGTGAGAATGTGAGGCTTCATAGAAGTTGGGATATAGAGAGTATTGGCAAGAAGCAGCAAAAATGATCCCATTTCTGGCCTCTTGCCCTGAAAACTAGAAGGATAACAATATCCTTGACAAAGTGGGATAGGTAAAAAGGAAAACAGGTCCAAGTGGAGAGGGAGACGAATTTAATGTTAGTTACGATGAAACATGTAAGTAGGAATTTCCTCAAGGCTCCTGGAAATACACATTTTAAAATATAAGCTGAACTCATATGGGGGTCAGGCCTGGAGTGTTCTGGTTTTAGGTCTCAGTATTATGTGTGAACCCGCTGTTACTAACCCAAACTCCTCCCCACCATCGAGTTTACCCCAATAATTTCGAGTCAGAATCTATGTGGCGGTGGTCATCTGGCACAATTTTGTTAAAAAGCTAGCATGTAGATATAGAGAGCATTAAATCACAGGTGCTGTTCGGTAGCGTTCTTCTTGAAAAGTAATTTGATCTCTCAATTGATAAACCCAGCACCGTGCTTTTTGGACCGGGAACGCAATTCACACACCCAGGGTGGTGGGAGATGAGAGGGTAGAGCAGGAGAATAGGGCCTTGCCAGGCTTGGGAAATTCTTCAAGTACTGATATGAATCAGAGTCCAGCTCGGTCTGGGGGGGCGGGTACGATGATGCTGGGTGTGGACGAGCATATTAGTTTTAACCATTAGTGTACTTAAGACTCAAGGCCATGAAAATGACTTAAGAAAAAATGTGTAACCTCAGGGGCAGATGGAGTTAATCCTCCTTCAAAAACCCGGATTTTATTTTTCTTTTTAAAACAAGATCATGCTCATCATACTGCAAAATAATTTATTCATCATAAGTACATATGTATTAGTAATTTATGGCTTACAAATATTGTCTCTGAGGCTCTTTTCTTATCCATAGTGCTGTGTAAATTGCCTTTATTAAGCCAAGTCCATGAGATGTTATCTGCTAATTCTGAAGTTAATGCAAGAAACAGGTCGGTTTGCCTCCCTTGATCCTCTTAAACAATATTCTCTTCTTTCTATCCCAAATTTTCTTTTCTTTTCTTCCTTGAGCACCATCATCTTGGCACAACCAACTTTCATATCTCATAAGAGTAGAAGCAAAGACTTTTTTCCAGAAGAAAAGAAGATGCAAGTTTCATACACTGTTCCATCTTGCATTGTTCCTGCCGCTCACAGTGCGTGTGTGATAGCTTGTCCCCAAGGACGTGTGGTGATTATCCAACATGGTAGGTGTAATTTATCAGCTCCCCCCCCAACCAAGTATTTGAAGAAACAATTCTACCCACAGTCCAATAAAATCCCTTTTCATCACCGAGGATGTATCTATGGCACCAGTGACTGACCAAGCACAGGTGGTATTCGCTAGGACTTAGAAATGAAATGCTTTCCCCAGAGTGAACAGCTTCTTACAAAAATATTCAGGGTACAGTGTGTTCCTGGCGTGTAGCACCTGTTACCCACTCGTTTAAATGTCTCATGAAGGGGACAGAGAAAAAAATAGTTTCTCCCTGTCTTTGGGAACATACATAAATTTAGCCTACGATTCTTTTTTGGCCACGGAAAAGTTTGAATTACCTTAAGAAAGGCCATAGGATATAATTTCTTGAAGATGCTCTTCACATTAGAATTTAATTACATAATATGACTGAGAGGCGATGGTGGGCAGGAGAGAGAAGGAGAAAAAAAAAACAGAGATAAAAGAAATGAAAAATAAAATGGAAGGCAATGTTAGAAATCCAGACATGAAATCGGGGTGAAAAACAAAACTCACCCATTTATCCTTACTGCGAATGATTGTATTATGTCAAAATATTTGGTCCTCTGTCTCTATTTGATTATGAAATATGCAATTTGGACAACAGTTTTTTAAATATTGAAAACCCACTCTCTAGGTCTGAAGATGCTATTGACCGACTTTCTTTAGGAGGTAAACTGAGTTTATATTATTTTTCCTACATTTTGAGATAAACTCAGTCTAAATAGGCAACCCAAATGTTGCTTCCCTCCAGACAGCTGGTCTTGACCCTAACATCAGCCACAAAAATACACTGGCCTAACGTTATTTTATTCAGTAGCATCACTGACATTGCTGAAAACACAGGAAAATTAGAATGATTTTGGAAACCAAGTTTTGGTTTCCTTTGTACCATACTCTTAAATGAGCATCACTTACTACAAAATGCACCTCTTGCGAGTACTTTCCAAACCTGTGTGAAGGGATCGTGCATGTGGACACAAGTGTGTGTGCTCACAGGGACACAGACCCACACTCCACCATGCTCACACAAAGCGGTGGACGTTATGCACCTGACCTCTTCAGCAGTCCGTGACTGCGTTGCAATGAAACACCTGTCTGCACGCTCCGGACTACTCCAACTTTCAGAGCACGGCTTATTAATAGCCACCCTGTGAGTAGTCCCCCAGCCTCGTGAGGCTGCTTTCAGAATTACAAACATACTCATAAGAAGGGAATTCAAGGTCAGCAGTCTGTGGTAAGCAAGTCCTATATTTATAAAGTCGCTAGAAATGGAGAACTTATCATTCTTGCTCTCCATGCTTGCTGGACTCGGGACCAGCCGCTATTTTCACAGAATCTTTTTTTAACGCAGGGATGAACCTCTAACGTGCATCTGTGGTTCCAACTCACCCTGAGGGTTTGCGACTTTAGTGATTGGCCAAGGACTAACACTTTGGAATCAGTCCTACTTTCTCTTCTCGCCTGGCGGGCTCACCTCAGGAGCAGGTGCTGAAGATAGAGCCCCAGTGAGCCTCAGAAGAACTCATCATTGTCCTGGCAGCTCTGTTCCAAAAGTCAGAGAACGTGCAGTGATTAGAAACGTGCATTTGTTGCGGTGTATGTGTATGTGTGTGTTTTCACGTTGCGGCTTAGACAAAAATGGGGGTTTTCAGGCTTTTCATCAAAGTTCAGTGAGGGCTTGTGCTTAGTTTTGAATTCTGACCAGCTCTTTTAAGACCCCTTTGGATACAAAGATTCCTTGTTTTTGTAGGAAGATGAGCAATGGGGATTTTGCACAATGCTAAGTGTGTAGTTACCATAGAATATGGGTTAAAAAAAGATTTATGTGCAGAATTATGAACAAATTCAGAAAAAAATTAAAAATATAAACTATAGAAATCATAAAATGAATGTGGGCAGCCACAGGTGAAACTCTTTCCAGAAATAATTCAAGTAAATAATGGGAAGCTCTTTAATTTCATCTAGAAACCAGGTACTTCCCTCAAAGCTCATTAAAAATGCATAAATTTAAATGTAACAAAGATCTGACAAATCAGGAGATAATAATAATAATAACAATAATAATGCATAAGGCACAGTACTATACATGGTACAGAGTAGGCACTGAATATTTGTTCCTTTCTCACCCAAATAATTATAAAATGTAATGTTTCAAGGAAGGTGTCAGTAGTCTGCATGAAGAATAGAGGCAAAAAATAAAAGCCTCTTTCTGAGTATTACCAGAAATATCCAATGGTGAGAGTTGCCTAGCTGCCCTATGTAAACATTCTGTTTATCTTGGCAGGCACTTACTTATATGGGGAACCTGGCATTAGTGCAGGATAATGTGATAACATTAACCAGAAAGATTATTTAACTTTCTCTACACAGACTCAATACCCACCAGAAATGTTTGGACATCAGTTTTTTTTCTTGACTTTCCTAATAGGACAAGTTTGCTTTTGGCAAACAATAGAAATATTCTAATTTACTTTATGATATTTTTGCCAAGTACCAATTAATAGTAATTTTCTTTCTGAAATAACATATAACGTATTATTTGTTTCAGAGGTACAGGTCTGTGATTCATCAGTCTTACATAATGCCCAGGGCTCATTACAACACATACCCTCCCCAGTGTCCATCACCCCGTTATCCCATCCCTCCACCTCACCTCCCTCCAGCAACCCTCAGTTTATTTCTTTCCTATGATTAAGACTCTCTTATGGTTTGTCTCCTTCTCTGGTTTTGTCTTGTTTCTGTTTAAAGATGCATTTTGGTAAGTTTTATAATAAAGAGAATGTATGCCTCAAAATTTGATCACCAGATTTATGATTTCGAGTTGGGAGAATCAAGACATTTTTATCACCTCTCCTCTCAAAATCCAACTCCCTAAAATCCATGAAGACAAAACAAAAACAAATAGATTAAAACAAGAAAATTGGATATCTTTTTTTTTTTTTTTTAAATCAGTCAGTATCTGTAACCCCAAGCCATCATGCTTAAAGACTGAAGGACACAGAGGACTATCTTAGAGGAATGGAAGGAGTAAAATCTTGCATGTGCATCTATGAACTCATTTGTCCCTGACAACCCAGAAAGCCTTAGAAATTGGAATTACTAAGAATAATTTGAAGAGATCGAGGGGAGTATTTGAATAAACACTGAGGGAGCAGTTAACCCCACATCCCTGGTCCACACTCCATCTGAGAGCCTTCAAATGACTATCCCACTTCTAGAACACCTGCAGGCATAGACCACAGCAGACAGCAAGGTACCATACTAGGGGGAAATGTAGAATTAAGTTAAAGTTGGATTAATAAATTTTTGATCTGAGACTTCCCATTTCACCAAATTCCAGAAAGCTGGTAGCCATGTCAATTTCCACCAGTAGGTGTAACACAAAATATACTATACTATATGGCTTCGCAGAAAATCCCAGGAGGAACAGACATTTGGGGATTTTACAATGTAGAAGCTGACCAGTCAGTCATGGTTATTAACACAGGAGGTTCAGCAGTGCAGAAACACAAGCCACACCCACAGAACTTCCTATTCAATTTTTAGGGCCTTGATCTTAATTAGACACAAAACCAAAGAACCGAAAGCTTCTAAAATTAAACTGAGAAGAGAATCAAAACAAATTCAGGAAGAAAAAAAATACTATAATTAATATCCTTGGAGAGATAAGAGAAGTATTGAACCCATGGAACAAAACCAACATGCATAAAAAGAAACATTCATGGAACAAGAAATAGATAGTAAAACATGAAAAGATAATTGCCTGAATAAAAATTCAACAAAAGAATTGGAAGATCAAAAATACAAAGACATAACCAATAGGAGTGAAAAGATGAAAGAAAAATAATTAAGCAAAGAGGCCCAACATCTGAATAACAGGAGTTCCATAGAGAAAACCAGAAAATTCCCACCTCTGAAGGATGTAAGTCTCCATTTTGAAAAGATCTACCATCAAGTGCCTGAAGCTATACATGAAAAGGGGGAGGAATAAAGAAGAGACCCTCTAGAGTAAAAGGGGGTACACACAAAATATCAGGAATAAAAATTGCTTTTGCTTTATAAAAGCAACGTAGAATGCAAGAGGAGAGCAGCGTGATGAATTTCAAATTTTTTTTAAAAAGAGAGAGCACATGTCAAATGGAGAGAAGAGCAGAGGTTGAGAAATTTCAAGCAGGCTCACCACTGAGTGCAGAGTCACACTTGGGACTTGATCTCATGACCCTGAGTTCATGACCTGAGCTAAAACCAAGAGTCAGATGCCTAATCCACTGAGCCACCCAGGTGGCTCTCTAATTTTTAATGTGTATGATAGCCAACATGGTAGTCTCCATCCAAACACATTATCACCCACATATAATATTAAAAATGACATAAGCATTTTAAGAAATGCTGTGTCTCAAAAAAATTCATCTCTCATACTTTGTTTCTCCAGAAGCTATGGTATATTCCATCTGTAACCAGGGATAAACCAAGAAGGTAGAAGACCCATAATCAGGAAACCAATCCAGAATGGAGGGATCAAAAATGGAGAGGAGCAAAAGGAATTCTCCAAAGACTGCAAAGTATCCAAGATGATAGCTGGGCAGAAGCCTGCTCACAGAGCAGAGCCCTTCCAGACTGGACAGAAGACCCCAGAAGAGAAGTTTCCAGTGGAAATAAAGATGAAGAAGAAATTGATAGATTAACAGATTTGGATTCATGGGGATTTGAATGAGGCAATATTTTAGATAGAAATTATATGATGACTTAGCTATAATTTTAAGATAAACTGAGAAAACAGTAGAAAAAGGTTATTAATTCCAGGGAAAATTCTATAGGAATGCGGTATAAATACAGCATGCTACTTGGTTCAACAGTGAATAGTGTTTGCCTTAGTCACACTAATGATAACATTGACTGTGGCTTTATTGCCAAAATGTGAAAGAGTTGGATAATGGTTAAAGTTAATAATTAGGGGCACCTGGGTGGCTCAGTCGGTTAAGCGTCTGCCTTCAACTCTGTTCATGATCCCAGGATCCTGGGATCAAGGCCAAAGTTGGGCTCCCTGCCCAGTGGGGAGGCTGCTTCTCCCTCTCCCTCCTGCCGCTCCCCTTGCTTCTGCTTGCTTGTTCTATTAAATAAATAAATAAAATCTTAAAAAAAAAAAGTTAATAATCAAAATCAAACAATATTGTATACTACTTAGGAAGAAAGATACCAGTACCAGAAAAGCTAAGAAAGGTGGTATTTCTTATCTCCAAAGGAAGATCTCTGTGTCGAATAAGCTTTTGGTAACGGGAAAGGAGGATAGACACTACTATAAGCTTTTAGCAATAGTTTACTTTGGAAATATAGAATAAAATTGGAATTAAATTTTTAAAAAGCTTATGACCCCACTAAAACAACTAATAAAAACTGATTTCCAAACACACAATGAAGACACAGACTCTGAGCCCTACCATACTCCAGATGTTCCAGGAAGTATAGCTTTAAACAGCCCATTAGCTCCTCCTTCATTTATCTGGAATTTGTCATTGTTGTGCATTCACCATGTCACTGAAGGCGAAGTAGGGAATGAACTAGAAAATGTCCTTGCCCTCATGCAATGTATATCTCATCTAGAAGACATTAGATATAAAACATTGGTTCTAATTCAAGGAGGGAAAGGGTAAGAGAGAGTTCTTGAAGGAATCCAAGGGACTGATGGAACAAATGAGTTTGTGTTGAAAACACTTTCAAGATCCAAATAATCCCTTCATGTTGAACACATTTTAAAAAATGAGTTATATAGAAATATCCAAGTTTTGGAGAAATGTTGTTTTTTGTTTTGTTTTGGGGTTTTTTGGTTTTTTATTTTTGTATTTTCTTGAGAGAGGGAGAACAAACAAGCAGGGAGGAGGGTCACCGAGAGAGAGGGAGAAGCATATTCTCTGCTGAGCAGGGAGCCTGCTGTGGGGCTCAATCCCAGGACCCTGAGATCATGACCTGAGCCAAAGGAAGACCCTTAACCAACTGAGCCACCTAGGTGTCCCCGGTTGTATGTTCTGTAATATACCATATCAACTCCATGGTAATAGCACCGGGGAAGGAAAGAATGCATGCTACTGTTTCTGAAAAGTTAGACATCAAGTTCAAACACTTTTGTGTCAAACATTGTGGGACAACTTTTCCTTAACCTTAGCCCTAACCATAATGAATTCTCTTCCGGGAGAAAAAGAACCACCAAAAGTCATAATGTGTCAACTGAGGAAGGCTATGCCAAAGTTATATTTAATACCCCATCCTTATTATATTCACAAAATGAATTGAAATTCACTGTGCATGACCATAAACAGGGCTGTTGTCAGAGGGCTTCCGTTCCCAAGCTCTCTGTCTACTGAACGCATCTGAGCTTTAATCAACAATAGCATCTTATATTACGTTTCACTTGTGAACATGATCCAACAATGATGCTATGGCATGACTGTTCCTGCAAAATCTTCATTTCACTTTTTGTCCATTTATTGAACAGTTATGGACCACTACAATGTATAGGGCCCTGTTCATAAGCAGTACATGGTAACCACTACGAAACTCACATTCAAAGATGAAGAAACAAAGAATCCATAAAGCAGTAAGTGAAAATATCCTCAAAATCTTCCAACAGAGATAATCTCTATAAATAAAATACAACACAGAGAAGGAAGATGCTGATTTAAATGGAGTGGGTCAAGAACATACTCAGAGCAATGAGAAACCCATAGCATCCCTTGGTCTGGTAATAGGTCTGATAGGTTCCTTGCCCTTGGCCAGAGAATTTCCTTTTTCTTTTCTTTTCTTTTCTTTTTTTTTTTTTGATCACCTAGTAAGCAGTTTGACAAGTTATCATTTTATCCCCATGGTCCAACATAGAAAGCATTTCTTCCCCTGTTCTCTGGACTTTCTCCTCTGATAATCTGAACTGCTGACTCTCAGTTTGTTTTCATCTAGACCTTATTTTTCCACATTCTTTACCTAGACATCAACCTCCTGATTTTGGACCTAACTCACATGTGATATGATTCCTGCAAAACCCCTTTTTGGAACTCAATTCCTTTGGGACCTGGAATTGTATTTCTGTATGACCACAAAGAAGTGCACTCTGAGTGGGAGACTGATAGTTTTCTCACTGCAAAGTCGATGAGAGGCTGTTTTTATTTTATGTATGTATGTATGTATGTATGTATGTATGTATTTATTTTGGGGCGGGGGGCTGCTTTCCTTTGCTGGTTCAGAACACTCTCAAATTTCCCACATGGTATTTGGCCCTTTCTAGCATACAGGATGATAAGACTTCATGTCTTCCGGGCTTCCAATCCTCAAGGGACTTGAAAGCCTTTGAAAATCCATTTTACTAGCAAAAGGAATTTTATTTTATTTTATTCTTGTGGGTTTTCTAATATTGATGCTAGGTTTAATTAAAAGTGAGGAAATCCTGAAAATGAGTTGTACCAGTTAATTTTCTGTTCTTATACAATTACTATAACCTAAGAAATAGCTGGTGTCTGAAATGTGAGAAAAGGAGACTGCAGTGTAAATAATTTTACATAAAAGATGCTAAATGAAAAGGGCAATTCAGAGTTTTATAAGCTACCTACACAAACACAGTCCACCACGAACGCCCAGGCAGTAGCTAAGTACCACTCCCAGGCATGTCATTGGCTAATGGGCTTCCTAACCCCAAATTCTTCTCTGTGGTTCCACAAGGAACATAGTCATGATCTCATTTAGGTCTCCCTGTTGTGTCTTTGCCACAAAGTACAATCTTTTCCTGTCTGGGGTTCTTTTCAAAATGCAAGCCACTGCACACTTTCTTTTTACAGGCTCGATCCCAGGTCTGCAATGCTAGCTCCTGCTGTGTTGAACATCTGTTTGGAGTCTTCCTACTTATTTTTCTTTCCCTACTTGCTTTCCTGCTGGTTATTTCCCACACCCAAATTCCTTGACAAAATGGGGTTAGCAACATCAGTTTGCTTACTTCCCAGGACTTGGTCTTTTACATTTTATAATATCCCACAGCACAGAGAATAATAGCATTATTTTTTTTTAAGATTGATTTAATTTTTAAAAAAAAATATATATTTTTTTAAATTTTTAAATTTTTTAAAATTTAAAGAGAGTGAATCTCAAGCAGACACCCTGCTGAGCGCGGAGCCTGCTCCTCTCAATCCCCTGAGATCATGACTTGAGCTCAAATCAGGAACCGGAAGTTTACCCAGTAGATCCACACAGGCATCCCAGAATAATAGCATTCTATGCATGCTATGATTCAACAATCTGTTGAAAGAAGCCATGGAAGGATGGAA
Source organism: Neogale vison (assembly GCF_020171115.1). Classification (NCBI taxonomy): domain Eukaryota; kingdom Metazoa; phylum Chordata; class Mammalia; order Carnivora; family Mustelidae; genus Neogale; species Neogale vison. The sequence goes on from NC_058096.1 coordinate 27,991,777, forward strand.
GCCTACTTTTTTTGACTCCCATATGTGGCATTCAACAGAAATGGCCCTGCCTTCATTGAACAAAATGTTTGTACTCCATCACCTTATATATTTCCTGTTGAACAGAACGAGGGTTTGAAAGGGCCTAGATTAAGTCATATTATCCATAATAATTGAAAAAGGGGAGCAGAGTAAGTGGGGAAACAAGGTATTTTATATAAAGCTATGTTGAACAAAGAAAAATTGGACTGACTCTAACACTGCAAGAACATACCAGAAATTGCTTTAAGCCAAGTGATTCGAAGTATAAGAATGGAAAAGGGGGGCGCCTGGGTGGCTCAGTGGGTTAAGCCGCTGCCTTCGGCTCAGGTCATGATCTCAGGGTCCTGGGATCGAGTCCCGCATCGGGCTCTCTGCTCAGCAGGGAGCCTGCTTCCCTTCCTCTCTCTCTGCCTGCCTATCTGCCTACTTGTGATCTCTCTCTGTCAAATAAATAAATAAAATCTTTAAAAAAAAAAAAAGAATGGAAAAGGATGTTAGGGGTCTTTTGAATAAAGCAAGATGGAACTATGGCCATCAAAACATCGCTCAGTGTTACAGTAAATCTAGTACGTGGTCACAGTCTGGAGAAAACCTAGAAATCATGCAAGATGTTATTAATCAGGAATAGACAATCCTCTTTACAAAACAAAACTCCTTAAACAGAAAATGCTCACAATTGACATATTCTTCTCATTTGAGATATCAAAAATTCAAAGCATAATTTCATAATATATGAGAGGAAAGAAGGCTTTCAACATCCCCCCTTGGCCCACATCTGTATCCCCATCTGCAAAGCAGGATATGGAGAATCTTCCCTCCATTTAAACTTTCCTTTAGGGGTGCATGGGTGGCTCGGTTGGTTGAGCGACTGCCTTTGCCTCAGGTCAGGATCCTGAAGTCTCAGGATTGAGTCTGCATAGGGCTCCCTGCTCAGCAAGGAGTCTGTGTCTCCCTCCACCTGCCCTTCCCTGCCTCGTGCACACACACACACACACACACACACATACTCTCTCTCTCTCGCAAATAAATACAATCTTAAAAAAATTAAAAAAAGAATAAACTTTCCTTTACAATTCATGAACATAACATGTAGAACTAGGTTCAGTATAAATATTATCAGGTAAACCAGATCAGTCTTTTATTCCTAATCTTTGCCTTAACATGTTTTAACAAGTGTTCATCACTTAAAAAAATGATTTTAGAATGAATTTACATACTAAATATCTAGATCTGACCATGAAGGGCCAAGCAGAACTTCCAAAGGCACTTCTGGGCACACTTTCGTTGCTACTTGACATTGGATATACTGCATTGGGGTTCCCCATTCACTGCAGCAGGAAAGGCTGCACTTTAAGCCCCAATTTCCAGTAGTGTATCCCCTCACTGAGCAGATCTAATGACTTTCCATTGGTTTTTAAGTCTCTAGGAGCCGAGCTGTAACAGCTGGCAATTAACCTGCTAGTGGCTGAGGCCAAAATGCTTAGTCCTCCACCTGAAGGGAAATTCACGAATATCAAAAACTTGCCAAAACATTCAGTCATGGGCTTTGATGAATTTCTTATGGAGGCGACCCACAATACCTCCCCTCAAACCTGGGATAGGTGTCCCTTGATCCTATTCTAGAGCTCCTCTAACAGAAAGAGAAGCTGAGTAACAAAAATTGCAGGGTGCATGGGACAGTTCTTGGCCATTTGGAGACTGAAGCTGATGTGTTACTATTTTCTTTTTTTTTTTCCCTTTGAGCAGATGATTCCGAGACATGTGTCATGTGGATTCTCAGGCCATTCCATAGTACAGAGCAACTCATCAGTCATAGCAGTGGCCAACTGAAGAACTCAGCTTGGGTCATTTTTCCTCCCATATATTTCTCTGCCTCTCCCTTGTTCCTGCTTCCATGGATTCAGACTCTCAAATATGCTATTTAAACATAAGTATTTGGTGGATGGAACTAGAAGGTATTATGCTAAGCAAAATAATTGTCAGAGAAAGACAATTATCATATGGTTTCACTTGTATGTGAAATTTAAGAAACAAAACAGAGGATCATGGGGGAAGAAAGGAGAAAATAAAGAGAGACAAAATCCGAGAGGGAGACAAACCATAAGAGACTCTTAATCATAGGGAACAAACTGAGGGTTTCTGGAGGGGAGAAGTTTGGTGGGGTGAGGTAACTGGGTGATAGACATTAAGGAGGCATGTGATGTAATGCTCACTGGGTGTTCTCTAAGACTGATGAATCACTGAACTCTACCTCTGAAACTAATAATATATTATATGTTAATCAAGTAAAATTTTAAAAATAAAATAAACATAAGTATTTGAGGCTTTCAGGGGAACCCAGGCTGATGGGGTCATTCTGGTTACACTGTAAGTAGTGTCACAGGATGTGAGCTCCTGTGAGTCCAGCTGCCCTGGGAGACACCACATTCTTCTCTGAGGAACCGGGATCGAAGAGGTACACTACTCCTTGTCCATCTTTGGCTTGTAAGTTTCCCAAGTAAACCCATACTATGTGTGATTATGTCATTTGTCCTTACCCTTCTCCCCTCCTTGCCACACAGAAAGTTACAAAAAGACTCCAGGTAATCATTTTTGTGTTTTCCAAGGCTTTTAACAACAGTTACATAGTTCTCCAGAAAGGTGTGCAGATAAAAACGGACAAGGGTACGTATATGAATGTATTTGTAGACTTGTCTTGGGGTCGGTTGGTAGGAAAAGGACTTTTAATTTCAACAATTAGTAAGTCGAACTGTTAAAGTAACTTGAAAGGACACGTTCATTATGAAACCTTGGGACATCTAGAAACCATTATTACTATCTCTCTCATTTTAGTGAGTATCATTAGCCTACCCAAGGAGATAATAGATAAAGCCCGTAGCATGATATGAAGCCCATGAGAAGCCTTCATTAAATTTTTGTTTCCTTGCCCAACTACCACAGGAAATTGGTTTTTTTTCTCCAGCTTTGTGGAAACGAACTGAAGAATAGACTTTCCTGAGTAGGACATATGTTCAGAAGTTTGCATTACACTTTGGTGGTCCTATTAATGTCAGTGAGTTTCTCCAGAAACCAGTATTGATGTCATTTAAATATTTGAAATGGTTCATTGGAAACATAAACAGCACCAGTAGGTTGGTTCTGTGTTTTTTTTTTTTACCTGGATAATGGATGGAGAACTAGGTCCTAGCTGATTTTCTTTGTTCTTCTACTCTAGATTCTTTTTTTTTTTTTTAAAGATTTTATTTATTTATTTGACAGAGAGAGAGATCACAAGTAGGCAGAGAGTCAGGCAGAGATAGAAGGGGAAGCAGGCTCCCTGCTGAGCAGAGAGCCCGATGCGGGGCTCGATCCCAGGACACTGGGATCATGACCTGAGCCGAAGGCAGCGGCTCAATCCACTGAGCCACCCTAGATTCTTAAATTTCAGGTAGCACATCAGAAAACATGAAAGTTGTTAAGGTCCCTATTATAGTCTAATCGTCTTTAAGGATCTGGAATGCCTTAGGCCGAAAATTCCTTAGAAACTGATTTTTACTTCTTTCCTCCAATTTCTCACTCATCACTCAGAACTATCTTTCTCTGCCAAAATCTGCCAAGAGCTGGAGATGAGCAAAAGAACCTTTATTTGCTCACATGTAGATGACATTTTTCTATTGTCCCATGCATGTGGCCACATGTGGCACTGTGTTTTTGCTTGTAATAATATTGATTTGCCCCCTATGCCCTCTGGAATATACTGGACTATGGAGAAGTCTTGTAATTTCTACTCAGACCATCACTATGAATCTAAGATAATACCTACTGGTTAACATCCTGCATTTCCTTATGATCAATTCAATAGATTTCAAGCTTGAATAAAGGTCTTTAGGAATCTCATTGATCCTCCACTTGTACCCATGAGAAGAACAGGACTTATCTTCTTCACTGTACAAATTATTCTTCTCATAATGACACCTGCTCTAGTTCCTTGATGGAAATAATGGGGTTATTTCAAATGATGTTCTTGAGGGGGTCCTGGGTGGCTTAGTTGGTGAAGCATCTGCCTTTGGCTCAGGTCATGAACTCAGGGTCCTGAGATGGAGCCTCATGTCATGCTCCCATCTCAGCAGGGAGTCCGCTTCTCCCTCTGTCCCGCCCCTTTGCTCGCGTTCTCTCTCAAATAAATAAATAAAATCTTTTAAAAAAATAAAATAAAATGATGTTATTCAGAATATGTTGAGTTCTGACGCCAAAATATTCACCATGAGCAGAGGGTAACTACATTCACTGTGATGAGCGTTTTGCAATATACACAACTATCATTTCACTATGTTGTACATCTGAAACTAATACGATATTACATGCTGACTTCACTTCAAGTAAAAAAAATATTCACAGTGAGGTTTGGTTTCTGTTCCATAATAATGAATATTATTATAATGCATGGCCAGAATAAAACCTCACCATCGTGTGGACTCCCTGAAGCCATATTCTTTAGAAAGTCTTTGGGATACAGCAGAATATTACTTTCAATAAATCAGCCTATTCTTTCCAGTGTATATTAATATTAGCTGCTTGTTATATTTATATTTATTTTTCTGATGATGTGTTTCACTATCTGTATTTCCCTATGAATTATGTTATCTAAGGGAAGGAAATACACCTTACCCATTTAAATATTTATAGCTTTGAGTGTATACCAAGCCTTTTAAATGAATTATTGATTTGATGAATTTGGTTTGGTCTCAGTGACACAACTTGGAATGTTAATACAAAATGGAACAGCTTCCCAAACTGAATTTTTGGAAGATCATGTATATCCTGAAAGTTGAATATAATCAACCTTATTAATTCTAGGATTACTCTCCCTATTAATCAGTAGTTCATATGTAAAATAAATATCATGTACAAAAAGCGCAGATTCTTCTATCTCAATGAGTCTTTCTCCAAATATATCCTAGGAAGAGAATCATTTAGGGGTGATTGTTAAAAATCAGTTCAGATTACTTGGCCCGATTCCAGACATTGTGATCAGAATCCCTAGGGCTAGAAGCCAGGAATTTTCATTTTTAATAAGTTCCCTAGTTGGTTCTTCAAGCCACTAAAGAATGAGAACCGCTCATCTAAAAGCTAACATAAAATAAGTTTAAAACTCTGCTCTGACGGTAGCAAACTGACACTTTGTTTTCCACACTGAATCTTTACTCTGAAGTACTTTACAAGATGAGAATCAGCATTTTTTTTTTTTTCTGAGTAAGACTCCCCCTATTTGCTAAAGTAAATAATAGCAAAATTAAGAACGAGCTATAAATTGTGCTGAATGCTGATAACTTGAAATCTCCAGAATGGAATAAATTACTGACTATTGCACTTTAAATGGACATTAAGAGTGTTCCAAATTACCAAATGTTTTACCATTTTGATAAATTGGTTTTAATTTTTTATCAGACTATATTTAAGCAGCATGCGCCAGACAGTTCCATTAGGCATCCTCAATGGCATTTATTTTCCTTAATGTATACTACAAACTAAAGAGAGTTTAGAAAGCCTGATGCTCTCCTCCAGTGCACAGCTAGGAAGAGTGCCCCCTGGGTGTGGGGCTATGTTTACACTATGAACCCCAGGAAATAATATGAAAGTATGAGAGAAGCATAAGTTAGAGCATCATTAGTCTTTGACTTGATTTTGCAAACCTTACTCATGAATACAAAAAAAAAAAATGAAAATTGCACCTGGTTAAAATGAAACAATTTAATAAGGCAGGCAGAGAGGTTTCTTCCACTTTATGCAAAAGGAAGGGGCAGAGAACATATAATAAAGGCAATCACGTCCTGAGAATCTAAGAGAAGCATAATTAACTCTTTGGCACCATGAGATAGACTCTCGCTGTGTATGGTTCATTGCCATTAAGGACATGCCTGGAGCCTCTGGCCAAGAAGAATTACAGGCATTTGTTATTACTTTAAAATATTCATGTTTCAGCTACAACAAAATGTGTGGACATTTTCAATTGACAACTATGGAAAAAAACAAACACACAAACAGACAAACTTTTTTCCTCCCTTTCCTGGCATAAGAACCCTACATAATTAACTATTTCATCTAACAACACTGATAGTTCCCATTACAAATATGGACTTAGGGCACTCTGTATCTTGAAATCAACATATTACATGAGTTTATCATCTTATTTTAACCCACATGTGAAAACTTATTTATCTATTTTAGAGAGAGAGAGAGAAAGAGGGAGAAACCTCAAGCAGACTCTACACCATGCACAGAGCCCACATGGAACTCGATCTCACAATCCTGAGATCATGACCTGAGCCAAAATCCAAAATCAAGAGCTTGGACGTTTAACTGACTGAACCACCCAGGTGTCCCATTTTACCCACATTTGGAGAGTGAATTTATCCACTTAGATCTGATTGATGCAAATTAATGTGTTTTGATTGAAGACTGAACTTTGATGTTGAGAACCATGGCTTGGGTGGAAGGAACAGCCCATCCAAGCTTCTCCCAGAGAAGCTGAAAGTTAAAAATGCACAAAAGCCAGTGGTCAGAATTTTGAAAGCTTAAGAGACTTGAAAAACAAACCTGCTGACGATGAGAGCCTAAAGACAAAGAATGTCATCTGGAAAATATCTGCAAAAAAAAGGTGACAATATAGAATTTATACACACCTAAGCAAAAACCATGCTTGAATTTCTTCTCTCATCTTTCTTTCTGTTGAAAGGAGATTCCTTCCTCTTTTGCATAAAAATGGGAATAGTTTTAATTTCACAAGAGCCAGATTTAATGCACCTCTGAGACTCAGCATTAAAGAAGGGGAAAGTTATGTAATGTGAGTTTTCTGTTAGTGTACTGGTTCATCACTAGTGATACCGGGTGCTTTGGGTATCAAGACTCAGAAAGCAAAAATCACTGTTTGCTGCATGAACTACGTATTTGCAAAGTAGGCCTGTAGCTGGCAAGATCATCTCTGAAGTAAACGTATAAGGATAACATTCCATTATTTAAATTTGTTTTTATTATGTTCAATTAGCCAACATATTAGTTTTTTAAAAATTTAAAAAAATTTTTTAATTATGTTTTTAATTTCTTTTCAATGTTCCAGAATTCATTGTTGATTGCACCACGCCCAGTGCTCCATGCAATACGTGCCCTCCATAATACCCACCACCAGGCTCACCCAAACTCCTCCCCTCCTTCCCTCTAAAACCCTCAGTTTGTTTCTCAGAGTCCACAGTCTCTCATGGTTCATCTCCCCCTCCAATTTCCCCCAACTCACTTCTCCTCTAACTTTACTTCTCATTCTCTGAATTTATTTCCTTTATCCCAAGTTTCAGGAGGACCACTTGGGACCTTTTCCATACTGGCCCCTCCCCACTACCACCCAATCTCACCATATGAAACAACCCAACAGCAGATCTACAAACATATTTCCGTAATGTCTCAGAAGCCAGTAGAGTGACTTCATATGCCAGACGCTTGCTACATGCAGGTTACATGGAAATTAAGTATCTCCTTTCTGCAGAAATCTGCCACATTTAAATGGTTAAAATTTCTACAATCCACTCCATCCACAGAACAGATCCTTTGTCAGCCTAGTTTATAACATTTTATTAGGCTCTTAACAAAACTTGTATTTTTTATGGATGTTTTTGTCACTAAATATACTTAACGATGCGTTCCCTTGTCAAAAATACTAGGTGTGGCCATTCAGGAAACGTTGCACTTGTTTTCCAAAATTACATGGTTATTACTTCCTTCCCATAAGGTACACACAATTTAAATTCAAAATGTGGTGTTGGTCGCTGAGAATAAACAACTCAGTAGTAATAACTTAGCATTTCGAGAGAAGTTGAAAGCTTTTGAGGCTTCACGTGGATTACTTTCTCTGATATTCTTAATGACCACTTATAACGTATACAACACTGACATTATCTCCATTTAAGGAGGAAATAAAATATTTTAGTGGACTATACCATAACTGTACACTAATTTATCTGTGCAAAATGAAAGGGAAATTTATACTTTAAAAATTTTCTGAATTCACCTCTATTTTAACTAAATGTGACCCTCCATTCTTCACAAGAGCTATACGTTTGCTTGTTTGTTTTATAAGAGTGGAGGTTTCTACCTCAAACATTCAGAAATTCTGGGGTTAGTCTATGTGTGTACTTTTTTTTCTTCATTACTTGGAAATAATTGGCCTATATTAATTTTTGAATGGAGGCAGGATGATATGAAACGCTTATTCACAAGATTTCTGGTAATGGTTAGTTAGCCCATGCTTTCTTTTAAGGAAGATTACAAACACTGGGAATCAAGGACACATTTTCTTTTTTTCTTTTTTTAATTTATTTGACAGAGATCAAAGTAGGCAGAGAGGCAGGCAGAGAGAGAGGGGGAAGCAGGCTCCTCGCTGAGCAGAAAGCCCGATGCGGGGCTTGATTCCAGGACCCTGGGATCATGACCTGAGCCGAAGGCAGGGGCTTTAACCCACTGAGCCACCTAGGTGCTTTTTTAAAGATTTTTTTTTTTTTTTAAAGGACACATTTTCTAAGGGAAGAGGGAATGGGTAATGAGTTTTGTGATGTTTTTATTTTATTTTTTCCCAAGTGTTTATTTAAATTCCAATTAGTTAACATACAGTATAATAATAGTTTCAGGCGTGGAATCTAGTGATTCATCACTTACTTAAAAACACCCTGTGCTCACCACAAGTGCCCTCCTTAATCCCCATCCCCCATTTAACCCATCCCCCTCCCTACCTCCTCTCCAGCAACCCCCAGTTTGTTCTCTATAGTTAAGAGTCTGTCTCTGCCTCACTTGTCATCCCCTATGTTCATTTGTTTTGTTTCTTAAGTTCCACATATGAGTGAAATCATACAGTCTTTATCTTTCTCTGATGGACTTATTTTGCTTAGCATAATATTGTCTAGCTCCATCCACATCGCTGCGAATGGCAAGATTTCATTCTTTTTTATGGCTGAGTGATATTCCATTTTACATCTCTGTGTTTATGTACCTCTCATCTATTTATCCCATACACACCACATCTTGATCCATTCATCAGTCGATGGGCATTTGAGCTCTTTTCACTCTGAAAAACAAATTTCCTCAAAAAGTTAAAAATAGAACTGCCTTACAATCCAACAATTGCACTACTGGCTATTTACTGAAGGATATAAAAATACTGACTCGAAGAGATACATGCACCTTAATGTTTATAGCAACTTTATCAACAATAGCCAGATTATGATGTTTTTGATTTCAGATTTTCATTTCAAAGTCTTTTTATAAGATTTTATCTATCTGAGAGAGAGAGAGAGCATGAGCAGGGGGAAGGGCATGTGCAGACCCCCTGCTGAGCATGGGGCTCGATCCCAGGACCCAGAGATCATGACCTAAGCAGAAGGCAGACACTTAACCAACTGAGCCACCCAAATGTCCCTCAATGATTATCTTTCAAAATCAATTTATTGGTTATAAACCCATGTAACTCCTTCTTTTAAGGAAGAATTTATAACTTAAAACTTCTGTTTTAGTCAGCTCACCTGCCATAACAAAATACCATAAACTTGATGTCTTAAACAACAGAGACTAATTTTCTCACAGTCCTGGAAGCTGAGGTCCAAGAGTAAGGTGCTGACCTATTGTATTTCTTTCCTTGCACCTGACCACATTCTCCCCATCTTCCCATGGCCTTCTCTCAGTGCCTACACACAGAAAGAGAGAGTTCTCTGGGGTTTCTTCTTATAAGGATACCAATCTTATCAGAGGAGAGTCCCACACTTATGACTACATTTAGCCGTATTTATTTCCTTAGAGGCCCCATTACTAACTGGGATTGGTGCTTTAATAAATTAATTTGGTGGAGGACACAAACATTCCGTCCATAACAGCTTTTTTCAAAGAATGTGATTTTAGGGGCACCTGGGTGGCTCAGTGGGTTAAGCCACTGCCTTCAGCTCAGGTCATGATCTCAGGGTCCTGGGATCGAGTCCCACATCGGGCTCTCTGCTCAGCAGGGAGCCTGCTTCCTCCTCTCTCTCACTCTGCCTGCCTCTCTGCCTACTTGTGATCTCTCTCTGTCAAATAAATAAATAAAATCTTTAAAAAAAAAAAAAAAGAATGTGATTTTAGGTTTGGAAGCCGTTACTTTTCAAAATGAGGAGTTTCATGCAATTTTTACCTCTAATAAGGTTTTTTATATTACTTAAACTTGATAAAAATTAGATTATATTGATGCTTTCAAGGCATGAACTATAGCATAGCATGGTAGCTAAGAGTATAGATACTGAGAACCTGCCTATCTGATTTTAAATCCTAGCTCCATCCCTTCCCATGTGTTGTGGGAAATCAGCCTAATTATCTCATCTCAGTTTTCTCAACTATAAAATAAAAATAATAGAGGGTGTCTGGGTGGCTCAGTCAGTCAGCTGGGCCTCTGCCTTTGGCTCAGTTCATGATCCCAGGGTCTTGGGATCAAGTCCAGCCTTGTGCTCCCTGCTCTCCAAGGAGTCTGCTTCTCCCTCTGCCCTCCTCCTAATCATTCTCTCAATCTCTCTCTCAATAAATAAATAAATAAATAGAATTTAAAAAAATAAAAAATAGAAATAATAGAAATAATCTATATAAGGTCATGGTAAGAATTAAATGAAATCATCCTCAAACGGATTTAGCAAAGTGATTTGGCATATCATAAGCACATCATGCTTATTCATTATTGTTTTTATCAAAATGACACTAACATTTTTGCTAAAAGCACAACACTGGGTTTGCAAGATACGTACATGGTCACCTTGATTGGCCAAAATTTCATTTTCACTTTTCCTGATTCACAAGTTCACTCTTCATTGATTCTCCACTGGAAATTGTTTTCCATCAATTTCATTTATAGGCTGGTTCTCTTAAATAATGACTCCTTGGTAGACGAAGTTATTCTTTTTCTATAGAACAACCTAATGTCCCTAAATATTCTTTCCTTTTGATAGGTGGCTTTCAAATGTATTCACATCAAGGATGATCAGACATATTCCCAAGAACTTATGGAATGACTTGAAATTTTCCCAGTCTATGACTAAGTAGCAAAAGTGGGCTGTGACCCATGAAAACCACCTGGCTTTGGCATCATGTGAAGTAGCCTTATTATTTGGGGGTCTTAATGCAACATTGTAAACATTCAGTAAGAATATTCAAACACTAACCACTTTAAAAGATCGCTCAGCAAGGGGCACCTGGATGGCTTAGTTGGCTAAGTTTCTGATGCTTGATCTCAGCTCAGGTCTTGATCTGTGCTCAGGTCATGATTTCAGGGACTTGAGTTCAAGCCTTGCATTAGGCTCCACACTGGGTGTGAGGCCTACTGAAAGAAAGAGAGAAAGAAGGAAAGAAAGAAAGAAGAAAAGAAAGAAAGAAAGAAAGAAAGAAAGAAAGAAAGAAAGAAAGAAAGAAAGAAAGAAAGGAAAGAAAATAGATTACTGAGCACATTCTCCCAGTTAAAGGTTGAGAATGATTTTGTATAATAACGATACTTTAGTCTAAATGTTTTAATCAGCACTTTGTTTAGCCTGTGGATACTAAGAACATTCTTAGCATATCAAATCTCAAGGGCATCTGTAATATAATTCTTTGACTTTTGAGTCTCCTTTCTCTAAATACCCATCTACTATCTATCTACTCATCTAAGAGTTTCCTTCTTCGGTCTCCTATTTATCTCTGTTCTAAGAAGACAAATGGATCGGATCTGATAGAATAGCTTTGAGGTAGTTGTGTAAGTGTCCAGTGGGTTTATGGGGTCTATTATGATATTGTTTAGCCAGTGTTGAATTTTATCTTCTCTCTGTGATGCTATTACTGCCTAGGAGATAGGTGGATGGGTGATTTCTCCTTTATGAACTACATATCATACATTCATAATCATTTTTTTTTCCTATATTCTCTCCAATTTTCATGTCAAAAACATATAGGAAATGCTGTCAAATAATTTCTTCTCTCTGGGGCACCTGGGTGGCTCAGTGGGTTAAAGCCTCTGCCTGCGGCTTAGGTCATGATCCCTGGATCCTGGGATCAAGCCCCGCATCGGGCTCTCTGCTCAGCGGGGAGCCTGCTTCCTTCTTCTCTCTGCCTGCCTCTCTGCCTGCTTGTGATCTGTCAAATAAATAAATAAAATCTTAAAAAAAAATAATTTCTTCTCTGACAAAGCTTTCCATCCATGCTTGGTTCATTGTAGCCTAGCATGCAAGTATAGAGTAAGGTATGTACCCTGAGTCTCTATCAGGTAAAATAACGTGACCTGGAGACCACAGAGCACAGAGGGATATCTTAGGAATATCTAGTTATTAGGCCTGGATTCATGCATTTAAAATCAGAAGGACTTCCTTATTCATCAAATATTTGAATTTCTGTTGATTTTGTGGACATATACCTTTTAGGTTTTCTGCAACCTGAACAGACCAAGGACATCCATCATAAACCTTCTCTTGCATTTCTCTTCATGAATCTTCCCCATGCTGTCCTCTTCTATTGGCCCCTCTCCCTTGCTTAAGATCTTCCCAATCTTTCTAGCATTCTGCTTTGTAGACATTGCTGAATGCCGGAGACCCGGGTTCCAGTTTCCCCTACATCTTTTATTGGCATATGATCCTAGGTAAATTATTCAACATCACTAGAGCTTGGCTGTCTCATCCATGAAAGAATACTTTATTTGCCTAAAAATAGCACCAAATAATGTATTGGCTTCTCTTTGATCTAATATATTTCAGTTATCTGTTTCCACATAGCGATTCTTTACCTTCGGATTTCTGTGCTCTAGTGGATTTAGGTCTTTATTTGCATCATGTGCTTTTCCAAATCATCTCCTGATCTCATCTTCAACAAAACCACACTGAAAATCCACATAACAAGATTAGGTATTCAAAGCTAATGATTAGAAATCATTTCTTCCCACAGAGGAGCATACACTCTACTTGAAGATAAACTGAAAACGTTTTTAAAAGTATAAATATCAGTACGGGGCACCAGGGTGGCTCAGTCGGTTAAGCATCTGCCTTTAGCTCAGGTCATGATCCCAGGGTCCTGGGATCAAACCCCATCCCTGGCAGGCTCCCTGCTCATTGGGGAGCCTGCTTTTCCCTCTCCCTCTGCTTGTCACTATGCCTACTTGTGCTCTCTATCTCTTTGTCAAATAAATCAATAAAATCTTTAGAAGTATAAATATCTATACAAAGTAGCATGTGATTTGTCCCAATGAGTGCTATAACATTCGGTGCTGTAAGACTTCAGAGGGCTAAGCTGATAATAGAAGCCTTCCAGAGGAGGTGGGATAGGAGCTAGACATATGAGATGTGGGATGACCTAGAGAAATGGACAGACTGTAATTGCATGCCTGGCTGCTGGCAAAACAGTCACAACAAAGGTCAGATGCAGAAAGGTAGCTCTTTGATAGTTTTGACTAGAGTGTCAGGGTTACAAGGAAAGAGATTTAACAGGTTACAGCTGGGCTATCCACTATAGTATCTTCTGGCCCCATTTGGCGATGTACATTTAAATTTTAATTAATTAACATGAAATAAAATTTAAAATTTACTTTTTCAATCATTAAATTGAGCATTAAATTGCTCAATACTGTATGAGACTACTGACTACCACATTGGACAGTGCAGATAAAGAACATGTCTTTCCCCACAGAAAGTTCTGCTGGACAGGGCCATAACAGACTTAAAATATCTAAACTTTTTTTGTACGCAGACAACTTTTCTTCTCAATGAAGGAGTTCCTCATTATATCTGTAAAGTTAAGGAATTTTCAAATTGTTTTTAAAGACTCTAAGTTCATATCTGTAAAATTTCTTTTTGAGGATGTCTGTCTTACACATTACGCTCCCTTTGGAATTCTCTTTTTCCTTGTTCCCCAAAAGAGTGGGTCAAGGATACTTCCTTAACAGGATCTTTTGCATTGGTTCTATTGTTTTGGGGACTAGGAAAGGATACATGGCCCCTGGCCAATCAGACTGACTCTTCCAGGGATTTGGCTGGGGACACTTAGTCATGGGACAGTTGCTGAGACTCTGAATGTGGGAATTTGCAACCCTTAAGTGGTCTGTCACTTCCCAATTTGTACAGAGATAAAAAGGAAGACAATAAACAGAATAGCAGCACTTTTTAACCTCAGCCCAGGTATCTGATCCAGGGAGAGAATTCAGGGAGCTCATAAACATGGAAGGGGAAAAAAAAATTACATTGGTTTTCACAGCTTCTAACTATATCATGAATTTAGGCAAAACTATAGTAGTACCAGCAACACCTATGATTTTATTTCCAGTAGAAATTGCAGATGTTTTTATGTTAGGACCCTCAAAAAAATCTATCCTTGTTTTGGAATTATGGTAATTACTGACATACTGCCACATCTTATTGACTATATTTTAAAGAAACACATATATTAATAAATTGCAAACATTATTAAAAAATCAAATCAAACTTAATATTTTATAATGGTGTTTTATATATTTGGTTTCCTTTCTAATTCTGTATAATGTATTTTATAAATTGAAAGCACTTTCTGAGAAGGGTCCCACAGGTGTCCTCAAAGGGTTAAGGGCATCCATAGCACGAAAGTGGCTATAACCCTTGGTTCACATAGAAGAGAAAGATGAGATCAATATAAGGAAGAAGAAATGAGAGACTCCATACCGCGGGGAAAAAAGATCTTGGTGAATTTTTACTTTCCATTTTCAATATGGCCCTCATTTTGCTTTCACTAGGCTGAATCCAACTTTAAGATGTCTTTATTCCATCGGTGTCAGGTGTTATCATAATTAGCCCAGTCATTTCATTGTCGTCCAGTGAACACGTTTATCAAGCAAAAGAGATGAATTCATTCAGATAGAGCCAGGTACAGGTTAGACTTCCAAGCCATTACAGCTCTTCCAGGACTAAATAGTAAATCATCACTTCTTAAGTAACCCCAACTCTTTTTAGACCAGTTCCTTAGGCTATAAAAACAACTCCCTAGAGAAAAATAAATGCAATGGAGGAGGCTGAAGGCCAATATCTATTATGTTTGCTGAAATGCAAAGCTACTCCAAGCTTACTGTGTGTGTGTGTGTGTGTGTGTGTATCAAGCCAATAGAAGCTGATTGACTTTTATAGACTCCCTTTTTTGTTTGATATACCTCATTATCCACTTCCAATATTATAACCATTGGCTTTTCTTTTTAGACCAATACAGACAGACTCTCACCTCTCTTTCTACGAACAAAAATGGTTTGTGATGTTTTTGTATTCACTCATAAGTATTAACTGAAATTTATATTTTTCATCTAACACAACCAGAGTCATCAATTGCCCCAAACCTAGGCTACAGTCCAAAAGGCCTTTGAATTTTCAAATGAGTCAGGGTTGACTACCTCGATCTCCAGACAAAAATGATCCTTGGAAAATTAGGGGGGAAGAAATGACAAGCGGGTAGACGCAATTCACTTTTTTATTGTGACATATTTAAATGGTGAATTCCACTTTCCTCTATTAGCGCATACTTCCCAGTAAGCTGTGTGCTGGCCTGAATTAATCTGTCACGTCCCTTCTGTTTCAGCTGGCAAAGCAAGGTAGGCCTCGAACTGAGTGTACCTCCCCTAATAAGCAGTTCTGCTCTCTTTTCTCTCTTCTTCCAGAAAACTGAAAACAGTACCAGAGTCTCTCCTTATTCAGGATTCAAGTTAATTTCTATCAAGCCTGGAAAAAAAGAACTTTGATCCCTGACAGCTTAGGCAAAGTGTGGAGATGCACACTTGATCATACCAGCTGCGGTGTAATTTGGGCTCACAAGCTTGCCTTTTAAGCAAGAAAATCTGTCTCATGCATACCATGGTGTTAATGCATTTAACTTGTTCAGTTTAAGACTCTAAAGACTTTGTGTTGGTCTTGGAACAATCAGGAAGATTTCTTAGGCAAGGAGGAATACGGAAAGGGAAGAGTGTGAAAGAGGAGGGAAGAGAGGGAAGACTCAGCAACAGAGCAAAGGCACGGATTACCTGGAGGTGAGAGATAAGGCACAAGATAAGAATGAGAAGGGGATGTGGATAGGCAGACTTTGATTACTTTGTCAGTTTACCAAGAGCTTTCTTGGCAGAGCATGTATACTGTTGCAAAAGAAGTGAGTTACAAATTTGGTATACTGCCATTCTGTGATGAGACAGGACTGTTCCTCCTCTGGAAGAAGGAAGGGAAGCAGCATGAATCCAGGATCCAAGTCTGAGTTAATCACCACTAAATCCACAGCGTGGGGCACAGGGCTTAGCATGTTATGGGTGCTCTCATATTGACTAAATGAGAACCACATTTCCGTTTTACTTTCCTCTTCTTTGTTACTTTGACCCTAGAACATGGTATAATGAGGGAGATGGTCTATGTCAGAGGTCATCACCAAAACTATGGTCTTTCAGCCAAATCTAGCCTGCCATCTGTTTTTGTAAATAAAGTTTTATTGAAACTCAGCTGTGCTCATTTGTTTACATATTGTCTGCGGCTGCTTTTACCCTACAACTTGCACCTTGAGTAGTTGCAACAGAGACCATCTGGCCACCAGAGATGAAAACATTTACCATTTAACACTTCAGTTTGCTGAATCCTGGTCTATGTTAAGGGGGTGGGAGTTTTCTTTGAGGTTAAAATAACTGGGGACTCATGGGGTGCCTGGATGGCTCAGTTGGTGAAGCGTCTGCCTTTGGCTCAGTTCATGATGTCAGGATCCTTGGATTGAGCCCTACGCTGGGCTCTCTGCTCAGCAGGGAGTCTGCTTCTTCCCCTGTCCTTCCCCTGTTCTTCTCTTTCTCTCTCTCCCTAATAAATAAAATCTTTAAAGAAATAATTGGAATCAGAAGAACTTTGGAATGCTTCAGGGCAGTGTTTCAAACAGAATGAGGGCTCTACTTCTCACTACGGGGTTTTAAAAAACAGAGACATACGTGTATTCAGTGAGGGTGGGTGGAGAAACAGAAATTCAGATGTCAGGTTGTCAAAGTTACCTCTCTCTTAGATGTTAGAAAATCTTACCTTGGTCTTAGGAATAACTCTGGTTGTCCTGTTCTCAACAAACTCTGGCCATCCTCACTCTAACGATTAAGAGAAGAATGCTCCTGAATTACTTGAAAGAAAGAACTCTAGTTAGTGATGGGTGCAGGCAACCACTTGCTAATGAAATTAACCTGCCCTAAAACAAAAGTGGGTTTGATTTGAGCCCTTGCTCTGTCTTATATTGCAATGCAGAGACTTTATTTTCAATGGACTCTGATAGGAAGGTAGAAAAATAGAATTTTGTAGCCTTCAGTTTCCCAAATCCAGACAGTAAGTGACAGATCCAGAAAATCTTAGCAGCTCCTCACTCTGCTCTCTTCTTTTCTCCCTTTTTTCTAGCTGCCAAAAATACTAAGTATAGCTATGTTTAAAAGTCATGCTAATTTCAGTCATTTATGTGCACTACTTGTCTGTTACGCCATTATTATCATGTAGCACAATTACAATTAGTAATACTATTAAAGATGTATCCATTAAATTACCAATGATTTTATTTTCCATTTCTTTGGAAAAGCTCAGGCAATATGCAGCGTAGTAAATGCATCAAAGTAAAGTAGTAAGTCTAAGACCTCTATTAGAGTCATGGTTCTTTCATTTAATCATGTGTGATCTTCATAAATTAACTTCTTTTAGTTCTAGCTTCTTCAACTGTAAAATGAGGGTGATTATAACTTAGCAAATTCGCAGGGTTGCTGTGGTTATTGGAGGAGATGATGTAAGAGGTAACAAATATGAGGTTACTGATATTTTGCTCTAGGAGTCTGGTGGGTCATTCCTCCTAAAACAAAACAACATCAAGCACAACACAAAGGAAAGGAAAGGGAACAAAAGGAAAGGAAAAAAAGAAAGAAAGAAATTTCCTGTGAAATTGGTGGGTACTAGTTGGAAATATTCTGCTGCCATCATCCATTCACCTTCCCCTGAAACCACTCCCAAAATGGAGAAGGCCTTTGTGGTGGAAACACTCCAATCTCTCGCCACCAGACGCCAGTCACCACTGTAAGAAATACTGACTTCAATTTAAAAACAGTTGAATATATGAAAGACTTAGTTTTACAAATGATTGTCGGCCAGTTCTTAGACAATTAATCAATGTCAACACGTATATGCTGATCTAGAGGGAAAGGGCTCTAGAGGGGAAATCAACAGTGGATTTTGAAATGAGGCTATCCCAAAAATAAGGCTTCTTAAAGGTCTTAATGATACATCTGATTTATTCTGGAAGCTGTTTGCATGTTTCAGGTGGTGTTGTTGTTTTAATGGAAGAACTACAATGATATTGAATAATACTTTTATAAAAATAGGACTTGTATAAATAACTTCTAATACCAAAATCCAAGTCATTCCGTTTTATGTATTGATTAACTTGCAGTTTTTGAGGGGAGAATTTTAAAACTTGTTATCTTAAGAGTGATGCAAGTTTTAAATTCAAACTAGTAAAAATATTTCTGCGTATTTCTGAAAGTAGTCAACCCTGTTAACTTCCACTTAAAGCCCAATTATTCAAGAACGTTATAGATGACTATGGGTCTTTGGGGAAAAATCAGCTAGACTTTAAGTGCCCATTAGCTAAAGCTAAATGATAGTGAAACACCTAGAAAAGTACATGTGGTATATATCCATGTGAGCACTAAATTAATTCACCATACTAGCTCAGCTAAGATAAAATATTAACCAAATATTTCCTATGGCATGAAAAAAAGATTGAAAGTTGCAATAAGGAAAGTTGCAAAAGCTCTTAGGCTATACTATTGTGTCATAGGAAGATGCATTTAAAAATATTTACTGAATGTGGGGCACCTGGGTGGCTCAGTCCTTAAGCGTCTGCCTTCAGCTCAGGTCATGATCCTGGGGTCCTGGGATCGAGCCCCACATTGGGCTTCCTGCTCAGCAGGAAGTCTGCTCCTCCCTCTCCCACTCCTCCTGCTGTGTTCCCTCTCTTGCTGTGTCTCTCTCTGTCAAATAAATAAATACAATCTTTAAAAAAATATATTTACTAAATGTTAGCAAAATACCAAAGAATTACTTAAAAGGTATATATTATTGAGAAGTGTCCGTCCTATCAGAGGATAGATAACTATTATATTACGTAAGACTTTGATGGTAGTGTTCTTAATGAGCCACCAGAAAATCTTAAGACAAAGAATAACAGTAATTATTGGTAATTAAATAAATCTAATCCAATCCAATAAATCCAAATTAAATAAATCCAATCCAATTCAATAAATCCACTAAAAAAAATATATATATATACATATATATGTGTGTATATATATGTTTAGCCCCTCCCAAGTTCAAAAACTGTTGTTAATGCTCCAAACAGGTTTGACAAAACGCAGGGCGCCTGGGTGGCTCAGTGGGTTAAGCCGCTGCCTTCGGCTCGGGTCATGATCTCAGGGTCCTGGGATCGAGGCCCGCATCCGGCTCTCTGCTCAGCAGGGAGCCTGCTTCCTCCTCTCTCTCTGCCTGCCTCTCAGCCTGCTTGGGATCTCTCTCTGTCAAATAAATAAATAAAAAAAAAATCTAAAACGCAGGACACTTTCTCCCCATCAGGATTCATGCAGTCTGGCTGTGGGGGTGCAGGGGATACATATAGATATGTGAGAGCAGGAGAAGTCCTGCAGTATAAAGATGTAAACATAACTGCTGGAGTTTCTGAGGTCCTCACTACAGACCAGGCACAAAGCCAAATAAGAATCCTCTTATTTAAAAAAAAAAAAAGAATCCTCTTATTTAACCTTTATAGGAATGTTATGAAGGAAGGTCTATAATCAGTCCCATTTTACAGATAAGCAAACTCATGATTATGGGGACCAAATATGCACCCCCCCAGTCACATTGCTGGAACCCACAGAGCCCGGGTTCGAGTCTGGCCCTGTCAATATCACGCGTTCAGCTTTTCACAAATTCAGTGACGCTGTGAAGACTGCGGGCTTAGTGCCAGGTTTTGAGTTGTTAGCTTTTCCCATTCCTTGCTTGGTGACCTGGGGCGAATGTTTTAACCTCTAATAATAGTAATAGTTTTCAGATGGTGAGAGGTGAGTTTGGAGAGCCGGCCTTGAGCGGCCGCAGAAGTGGAGACAGGAGGAATGTGTGTCCCAGGGATTTTGGCTGGCCCCGAGACTAGCTGCTTCGGAGCCATGGGAACTAAGCCCGGAATTAGGGAGAAAGCAGACTGTGCTGGGTCTTAAAAGGAAAGGCATGGGATTTTCATTTCAGGCTATTAGCAACTGGGAAGCACTTGTTGAAAATAACAGTTTAACTCATATGTTCGGTATTACTTTCCTAGGATCAGGCCTGAACAAAAGCACTATCCTCAAACTTCCTGGGTCTGTATCTTAAGAGATTGATTGTAAATACTTCAACAGGATGCAAGGTCAATAGTGATGTGTTTATTGTATAATCCTATATAATATTCACTCAAGGCAGATGTTAAATACCGAATGAATAAAGTAATTCATATTTCAAAGACGCTAAAAGGATACACAAGCTTTTTTCACACACTGTGTGTCTCTTAACCCCCAGCACGTGATAAGAGGAAGCTACTGAATGATGTGAATGGACAGTATAATCTTACTGGGTTACTTGTTATTCTAAACTACTGGTTACTTTTTAAGCTAACTAATTTGACTAATAGCAGACATAGGAAGACAATCTTTGGCATGCACCTCAGGATCCCAAGAAATATATTTTCCATGTCATCCATATATAGCAGTTAAGTAAATACATTTTTACCTCTCCCATGGGGCCAGCCTTTGAAAAGTAACTCAATGTATTTAGGTTGTGAGAAAATAAACTGTCTATATTCTCATGGCTTTCACATCACTCACCCCTCAGATGTCTTCCCTTTTTTTCAGCTATTGCAAAATCCTGATTGTCTCTCAATTCTATACATAACCTAATGTAGGAAATTAAGCCTCTAAGCTCCATCTAAGATTTGAAGAAAACAGGAATTTGGCTAAAATTTGTCTTTTAAATGGACAAAGTATTACATGCTATTGCTAAATTCATTTCTGAAAAATAAGACATCTCATCTCAAAGTGTTTGGATTGTTTTAGTTTTATTTTCTATCACTTCAATAAAGTTTAGTGATAGCTACAATATCCCCAAAACAGTCCATTGAGGAGAATATTACACATCCTACACATTGCCGGGCAAGAACTGAAGATGTTTCCTAATTTTTGCTCGAGGCAACAACAGAATGGCAAGAACTTCATCTCTCTTCCTTTTTGCTCTATCTTCTTTCTTCTGAAATCCTACTAAAATATTTTAAGGTAAAAAAAAACCCTAAGGATAAATTAAGAGAAGGTTTCTCACATTATGTTTATCTTTGGTTTTACGGTGAGGCTGGGGTGGGAGAGAGAGGGAAATACTTAATTTCCAAATATCCATGTTCCATGATCAACCAAGTTTGAGATAGGTTTCTTCCTGGTAAAACAAAGCTTTTAATGTGTTTATTACATTTGGGAGTCTAAATGGTGAGGTCATAGTGGTAGCATTTTTTAACATATTTACCACAAGATCCCCCCTTCACAGACTACCTGGCAGAGCCAGTGTTCCAAGAGTGCTGACATAGAGCCACAGAGAGCACACCCATGCTCTCTAGGGATATGGAGGAGGCCAACTTGAGGGAGAACTGGTTTCCTGAATTGATATTCTCTCTTAACGTGACCCATGGTAACCCAAGAAACAAACTGTCAAAGAGAGGAATCTTCCCCTTCTGGTTTTTTCATAACAAACGTGAGGCTCATGGTACACGTCAGGTCTTGCTCCCACAAACCTCCCCACTAGACTGTGCTCTCAACCAACTTCAGAAATGGGACTCCAACTATCTGCAGAGACTCCAGTCATTGCTTGAAGAAGGGACAGAGCAGTTAATGCAGTTAATAAGGGGTTCCTCCAGGCATTGACCCAGAACCTGTCTCCTTGGTGATTCTGTGGGCCTCTTGGCTGAGCAAAGGTCACTGAACTCCCCAGCTGGATCCTCTGTCAGCACTTTACTTGGGATTTAGTTCCAGAAGAAGGGAAGGAGCCAAGACATCTTACAAATTGCTTCTTAGGAGGGAAGAAAAACTGACATCTTAGGTACTTAGGGATGAAAAAGGCAATGAGTCATAACCCCTTCCACGTTGCTGCATTTTGCTAACTCGGTTGTTTCACCAATTTGGCTTTAATTTCCAAATATTAAAATAAAAAAAAATACCATTTACTTGCCTCATCTCATGCTGTGAGGATTTAATGAGGTAATCATATGTGTTATAATTTTAGCTTCTCCTTCCTACAAGTCTATGTCTCCAGGCAAATCATTTAAACTCTCTGGGCCTCAGTTTTCTGCAAAATAGTAACAATAGTGTTTTTCCAAGCTACTTTTTAGGTGATATAAGAAGCTAAGGAAGATGAATGTCCTCTAAAAGTGGTATATATTAGTGCACATCTGTGAGAAATTAAAAAAAAAATCCTCCTTTATAGTATTTATGGTCAAAACTTGAGTCATTTTGGATGACTTTTCATAGAGTTTGGCTCCTTGTCACTGTCAGGTGGAAAATAAAGTTTGTGTGAAAATTTTAATAGGTATTTTTGGATATAATGTGGGCTTCCACAAATTCTTCAAGCCAAATATATATGTATACATTAAAACAATTATTTTTAAGTTCTCATTTCTGGATTCTTTTTATTTTCTCTTGATTTATCTAAAGATGTAACGGTGGAGGATAGGATCACCGTACATTCACACCTGGGTCACGGTGTTCCTCAAGTTGTGGAACCCAACAAAAATACACATGTCTCGGTCAGGCTGAAATGTTCTTGGCTATCCCTGCTTCGTGCCCCATCCAAGTCCTTCCATTCCTGCACAGAACTGGTTAATGTTCTTTTTAATGTTCTTTTCTGGTGTCCCTGTTCCTTCTGACACTTTGCTGGTGGTGTGCCATAGATTCGATCACCACAGGCCCTCCATTCCTCTCATGTTTCCCTGTAATGTGACTTGCATTTGACTTGTGGCTCTGGGAAACGTTTGACCCTGAGACAATATCCCAGCATCAGTCCACGGAATCAAAGACCCTAAATGGACTTGACGGAGGGGGATGGTGGTGGCTGGTGGAAGGGTTGACTTCCTTGGTCAGGAGTGTCAAGGGAAAAGACATGTATTCGTTTCCTACAGCCGCTATAAGAAATTACCACAAACGCACTGACTTAGAACAACATACATTTATGATCTTATAGTTTTGAGGTAAAAATCCCGAATGGGTCTTCTGGGCTAAAATCAAGGTTTGGCAGGACTGCATTCCTTCTGGAGATTCTAGGGGATCCCTTTTCTGCTTCTAAATTCTGCCCACACTTCTTGGATCATGGCTGTGTCAGCCTTCAGTTTCTGCCAACAGATCTCCTGAGTCTCCTACCTCCCTCTTTCACTTAGAAGGACACTTGTGATTTCATTGGGCTCTCCTGGAGAATCCAGGATAATCTCCCCATCTGAAGCTCCTCAATTTAAATCACCTTGGAGACATCCTTTCTGCCCTGGAAGGGCACATATTCACAAATTCCAGGGATTAAGATGTGGACGTCTTGGGGGAGGGAGTGCATTACTCTGCCTGTTACAAAAGAGAAAGAACTAAAAGTGGGGAAAGAGGAATCAAGACCTAAGGACCCAACTGACCACAGAAGAGAGAGCAGAACGGATACCTTCTGTTCCTCTCCTGGCCCTGCCTAGCCTTGTACCCTGTGATCTCATCCTCCTTTTTCCACTGAACGGAAATTGTTCTGAAGTTCATCTCAAAGATAATGAGCTAATCTAGGCTAATGTGCTCTTCAGGCTGCATTATCACCAAGACTTTCTATAGAAGAGGATGTTCCACTTTTATTGACCTCACCACTTAGTGAGTTGACTGTTGAGAATTTGTGGCCAGAGAGAAAGGGAAGGAGACCCCACTGGGAAGATGTTTTGCTGAGAAATCCTCTCAAGTCACCCCAGGCAAGGAGTTGCCTTAATAGACTTCCTTTTATGTAGGCCTGGCTCTGGAGACAAAATTGTTCTTCCTACTGAGAAGAAAGATACTCCCAGGCTTTTTCTGAGTATGGCTTCCTCCTATATTTGTGAGGAAAAACACCCCTTGGTGTCAACTGGTGACTTCAGGACCACCAAGAACTTTAACCACAGCATTGGAATCAGAACACAGAAAATGAGGCTATTCTTAACAATTTTACATATTCACTAAATGATCCAGATATGGAAAATTATCTGTATTTCCCTATAAACTAGGTTCTTTCACATGGTTTCTAGCAATGCTGTTTCCTCTCACTGCATTGCTTTTTCACCTGACTTTTACTTTTTTTTCTTTTTAAATTCATGGTCTTCACTGTGTCTCAGAAAGTTTCCTTGACTTCCTTGTTCTGGAGCTTGGATTCTATCCAATGCTCGTTCGTGTCCTGGCACACATCACATTATTATTCACATGTAAGCCTTCTGCTAGACTTTGAAGACTCAAAGGCAAGACATGTACTTCAGTTATCTTGGGATCCTCACGGGGTCATGTTCCATAATGGTTTGATGAACTGGTAGGAGAAGGAGCCCTCCCAGAGCCAGTGAACTGCAGCTGTAGAAAGCAAGGATGGGGGACAACCCACAGGATAGCACTGGGAATCTGGCTATCACAGTAGGGGTTTTTTGGTGCTTTGTCATATCCATTGAACAGAATTCCTAAGCTTTGATTTCATCATGAAGACAGCACCAAAGAGAGTAAGAAGAATTCTAAAAGTAATAGGAGAGGCCCAGATGTGGGAAATAAACATCATTCATTCACTTTTGTTTTGAAATATTTTAATGAGATACTACATGTGTTATACTCCCCATTCAAGCTCCCAGCAAATGCCTGGCATACAGTAGGATTTAATATGTGGTTAATGATTCATTCCCTATTTCTGGCTCAAAGGGACAGAATAGGTAAAGCCCAAGTCAAGAATTATACAAAACAAAATTAAAAAATTGCATTGTTCTGAGCCCACATAATCAGAATGTCGTGTAGATGATGAACATTTATTGGCTTCCTGCAGTGAGGAGACTTTTGCTATAGCTGGTGAGCATCAACAAAGAAGTATAAAATAGATGAAATCTGTCCTCAAGCTTTGCATTGTTAACAGAGGAAATGGGAAAAATATATACAGTAAAAATGATGCAACAATGTATATTAGAAGTTATTCTGACCTTGAGGATACTGGGAAATATGCCCAATTGGCCTCCTGGAGTCCAGATCATGGCAAAACTGGGTCATGGGAAGAAGAGACACAGTTTCCTTCCCCACATTCCTTCACATTTCCTTCATTGGGTAAGACTCATGAGGTACACCTCATACAGATGCTCCAGGGAGGAACCCATCCCTGCTGTTAGAGGGTGGCCTGATGAACGCAGAGCTTAGGAATTTCGGTCAATGGATGTGGAACAGGAGGCTATAACTCCAGTTGTGATTGACAGCTGATTTGCAACTCTCAGAAAACCCAAAGATGAAGCCAACACAGAGGGGACAGAATCAAGAAAATCACAAGGAGGGGCGCCTGGGTGGCTCAGTGGGTTAAGCTGCTGCCTTCGGCTCAGGTCATGATCTCAGGGTCCTGGGATCGAGCCCCGCATCGGGCTCTCTGCTCAGCAGGGAGCCTGCTTCCCTCTCTCTCTCTCTCTGCCTGCCTCTCCGTCTACTTGTGATTTCTGTCAAATAAATAAATAAAATCTTTAAAAAAAAAAAAAAAAGAAAATCACAAGGAACTGGAACAAGAACTCCAGCTGAACTATATCTGAAGCCTTCCCTATCTCAGTACTTTTGTTAATGTATTCCACTTATCTTTTATCTAGTTTGAGTTGGGTTTCTGTTCCTTGCTACAAGCTATAGGAAGAGTGTCTATGTCCATCCCCTTTTGTCCTCTAGTTGATCTAGTATACAGAAATGTTTGGGGAGCCATTTGAAGTCACCTTGCTGTAGAAAGTACTAAAATCATTTAGTGCCCATGAGAAAAAAATGGAACATAAGAAAGAGACAGTAATATTGGCCTAGAATATCAGATTTGAATGGTGCCAAAATGGGAGAAACTATAACAATCAAATTCAGATAAAATCCAGAAGAAAAAAACACTCTTCTATAAGAATAGTGTAAGGGTTGAAAGAGATCTGTCTGGACATTCCTAAGGAATTCAAAATGCAGTCACATCACTAGAGAGGACAGGAACATTTAAGGGTCAGAGAAGGTTGAATTGTTTCTCTGTATCACTCAATCAGTGATCATCACTGACAGGATAAATGTAAAATTGTTACTAAAGAATACTTTCCATTGAAAACAAAGATGATTCACTAGCATAAATATAAAAAAAGAAACAACAGGTGGCGAATACAACTCAAGACATTAAATTTCCATGAGTCACTGAAGCCAGATGGCCATGCATTTGAGAATTCTGAAGAAATTTAAGATCAAAGTATTTTGGACACTAACAATATGGGCAATTTATCATATAAAACAACTATCAGATTCAGGGAGATTGCCAACTGTATTATATGTATTAGGAGAAGCACAAATTGTTCATTCAATTCAATTAAATGCAATGAAACCTAACGAGCTTATTGGACACCACCAAGTGCAAAGCCCTGTTCTAGGCACCAGGCACTCAAAGGTATTTAAGACAAGGTCATGTCCATCATAATCTCACAGCTGAGAAGACTGTACATTGTCAGTAGCAGTCAGCTATGCATAATGCCAAACGGACTAAAGATTTTATAAGAACAACATTTAAAGAAGTCTCTTATAAAGTATTTTTCCATTTGAAAGGTGAATTAGAGATCAGATGAAGACAACTGGACCCACTCCAGGTGTGTTAAAAAGATCTTGGTCCTTAAGATTTGCGGAAAGACTGGAGACATGGACCCTAAACTGAGTGTATGTTTGATGGATCACTGCAAGGAAATCTAGGAATTGTAGTTTTTATCACTATTGCATTATAATACAGTACAGGTTATTGGGTAACTAGGCAAAGGGGTGGACTGGAAGGTGCGTGAGAGAATCCAATCCATACTCTTACCACAAAAGACTAAATTATCTCCCTGCCCATTTACAGCTTAGTACTTCACTATCTGCTCCTACCTAGGATTCACCCCAAAGCAGCTCCTTTCCTTGCCTGTCTTGTTTATTATCTTCACCATGTACCCAAGTGACTGAGACAGAAGTCTTGGATTTGGCTTCAGTCACTCCCTCATTCACTGAACTATCAATCCTACCGTCAGTAAATCCTGTTAGTTCTAGCTCAAATGCCACTGCCTTCGTGCAAGCCCTCTTCACATTTTAAACAGACTGTTGTTAAGTTTCTTTACTAGTAATCTAGCAGGTTATTCCCTTTAAAGAAAATATTCCATGTGTCCTAACTTTCAGAATTGTCTTTCTGAAATCAAAATCTCATCACATCACTCCTTTGTGTAAAACCCTCCAAAGACCCCCGATTTCCTGCCCAGTGATATTAAGCTTCTTGGTAGGGCAATCAGAATGCCTCCAATTAGACACTAGCCTACCACTTCAACTTCTCCTTTTCCAGTTCTATAGCCCTTTTATCCTGTCTGATAATTCTATACTTCTTACCACTCCCCAAATATACCAGACGAATCTATGACTCTGTTCCTTTAAATATATCGTTTTTTGTATCCCGGATTATACTTTTCCACAGTTAACGAACTTCTCTTCATGCTTCAAAACCCAGTGTCAATGTTACTTTTATTTGCAAAACATTCCCAAGCAGCATTCATTTTTCTCTCCTTTCCAGTGTTATCTCATATTTTTCACACTGCTATTTGAGTGTGTTTTGTGATGTATCTCTTTCCCTCATGCTGCACGCCCTCTGTGAAACTGAGATTGCCTTTAAAGCCAGAGCAGAATCTTATCCAGATTTACATACCGTTCCCCAACCCACACTGACCTCAGGTGCTGGTACCTCTGGGTATTTATTGAATGACCACGTGAAGAAAATACAAAAGCCTTTATAAAGAACTTTATAAAGAACTTTTTAAAATAAAAGGAAAATCAAAGACTTAACACTATTCTAACCTTATTGTGATAGAATAATATTCATCTTCTCTTACCTGACTCCAAGAGAAAAGCGAAAGGATGTTAGAGGAATAGGTACAGTGTTCTTTTTTAAGATCTGCTCTGTCTCTAAAAGATGTAAACCTGGCAGCCTGACTTGCAAGAGTCAAGACGAGTACCCAGGAGTTTCTTACAGGCAGTTCTGGCTCTCTACCCAGAATGAGCCAGCAAAATCCCAGAAGCCTATATACGGTTTTTCTTGGATGATGTATATGTTTAGATTATAGTAGCTGGATGGCTCCAGGGTAAGCTCTTGACTTGTATGGGTAACTCAAAAGAAAGAAAATCTGCTCAAATCCAGAGAGAACTTAAGCCAAAGACTTAAGTCAAAAAACTTAAGCTCATTTTGTACTAATTCCAATAACGGTGAGGAAATCACAACCTGTAAATGTGACTGGAAGGGCCCTAGACCGACATCTGGCCCCTGAAAGAAAAATAGCAATGAAGGTCGATTAAACATTATTCTCATAAGCATTAGCTTTAAAGCATGGATTCCCAAAGTGTATGCTAGGGAACGCTGGCTGGCTAGGGAGTTTGTGGTTGAGCGTTTGGGAAATGAACAGACTATATTGTCTTCTGGGAACATCACAAAGATGGGCTGGTATAGCAAGTCTCTGAGAAGTGCCCTTACGTGTTACTCTGGATCCAATGTTTCTCAAACATACGCAGCTACTCTTGTTTTCATTCAACAGCTTTGCAACACCCAGCAGAACCAGTACCCCATACTGCTGCGGGGAAGAGGGAGGGTAATGACAGAAAGTCCAAGGTGATAGTCCTGTGATGGCAAGTACATGATTGGAGGAGGATGGCCCTTTCACTCTAGAGACACAGGAAGAACAAGACGAACTCTAGAGTGCTTGGAAGAAGGATGTGTCCCTTCAGTGGCCCCCAGGAAGGTCCACCCACATCCTAATCCCCAGGACCTGGGAATGTTATCACACATGGAAAAAGACACAATTAAGAATCTCAGAGATTATCCCAGATCATAAATGTAATCACGTGTATCTTTATAAGACTGACACACAGAGGAGGATGTGTTGTGAAGACAGAAGCAGGGATGGGAATACCAAGGCAAGCACCAGAAGCTGAAAGAGGGCTGGATTCTTCCCTGGAGCCCCTGGCAGGAGTGTGCCCTGCTAATCCTTTGACTTCAGACTTCTGGCCTCCAGAAGTGTGAGAGAATACATTTCTGTTGTTTTAAGCTGCCAAGTTTGGGGTCAAGTTTGTTACAGCAGCCACAGGAAACACATACACCCAAGTTAAGTACCTCTGTAACAGAGACGCTGAGCAATGTTCCACCAACTTCTAGAGTGTTCTGGAAGGTAAGGGGTGAGCCTGCCCACTTCCACCCCTGGCATCCCAATTTTGTTTAATAACCTGCTGTAGAGCTTCTTGAACCTATTTATACATAATAGCCTATATAATACTGTGAGGCAATGAGTTTCATAAATTTACTACCCACTGTGAATAGCATCTTGGTGTATGGCCTTTTTTTATGGCACAGTGCATTTTCATGATGAATCCATTTGTCCCTTTTTTCAACTTTTGCTTAATGCTTCTATCATTAGCTTAAATAAATGTGGGAGAGAATTGAACTCCACTAAATAGGACAAAGGTCAGGGAGGAGAGGTTGGAACAGTTAGACCACATTCATGAGACACAGAAAAGACAACTCCCTCTGAAGGCGGAGGCTTCTGTGGAAAGGGCTGTGCCTGTATGGTGGGCTGAATGCACACTGGCGTGATAGCAGAGGACGGCTGTAAGGCAAATACTCATCTTGGGAACATTTCCACAGGACATGGCCCACAGACAAAATCATGCAGAGGCACAGAAAATTTAAGCTCAGCACCAAGACCCACCTCTGCTGAACTACAGGAAAAGATTTCCTTTCCGTCCTTTATAGGAAAATAACCATGTCATGAGAGTCGTGTTCCATAATCCCTGATGAAATTGGTGAAACGGTGTTGAAGATTGAGCCCATAAACATGTCTTACTGCTTGTTTGGACACCTGCACTGCACCTTCCACCAAGAGTGTCTGATTTATAAAAAGGAAGAAAAAAAAATCAATGTACTCTAAAGAATTGGAATTTGGAGTTTATATGTTAAGGGCCAAATAGATATTATAAAACAGAGCATACAAAACTTTGGTTATTCAGCATTAGTTCAACTGATGCATCTAGGACACTTAGTTCCAAACCTTGTTGTGCCTGAGAGTCACCAGGTCATGTATTCAAAGAGCAGTTTCCTGGGCACCCCGGTTTTCCTGATTGAGTAGCTGACAGGAAAGAATGAGTGATGAACAAAGTGTCTTGGGATGAGAAATGTTCTTCCAGAATGTGTATGTGTGTGTATGTATTAAATTTTAATATCGTAGTGGTCAGCTCTCTCCTCTCTTTCTATATGTGCTACCTTTTGCCTTGGGGATAAGACAAGGGGGCAGAAGAACATATATATTATTAGAGCGAGAAAAAAAATGCAAACACCTGATACCAACACATAGCTACTAAAAAATTAAATACATAAATACTGTTCAAACTATCAATTTAATCATCTTGGAAACAATTGCATTATGCATTCAAAGAATACCTCCTTTGTAAATCTTTATACTATCACAAGGGATTTGGAGACTAAAAAAAGAGTAAAAGCAATTGCTAATGTTTAGTGAGGGCTTCCTGTGTGTCAACACTCTTCCAACTGGTTTACACACAAAGATGTGTTTAATTCTCACAGAAGCTCTGGAAGGAGGTACCATGTTTACCCCTCTCTTACCGATGAAGAAACAGAAGCTAGGGGCACCTGGGTGGCTCAGTGGGTTAAAGCCTCTGCCTTCAGCTCAGGTCATGATCCCAGTGTCCTGGGATCGAGCCCCACATCGGGCTCCCTGCTCGGCGGGGAAACTGCTTCCCCCTCCTTACTCTGCCTGCCTCTCTGCCTACTTATGATCTCTCTCTGTCAAATAAATAAAAATAAAATCTTAAAAAAAAAAAGAAAGAAAACACAGAAGCTAGCAGGGGTCCTGCTCACAGGGTCCCTCTACTAGCGAGCAGTAGAATGAGCTCAGGCAGCATACAAGCATCTATGAAACATTTAATTTCCATAATTTCATTTATTGGATCTCAAACCTTTGTATATCACTTTGTCATTGAAGGTCTTCTATATAACTATTTCGTTTTTCTCTACTATTTTTAAGCCACACCGATATCCTCTTTTTCAACCTCCCAAGTCTGTATTACTCCACAGAACTGTTTTGAGACTCCAGAGCAAAAGAGGACAAAATGCCACGTTTCCTACATCAAGCCTACCAGGAACTTGAACGTCAGAGACACCTTCATCCCCCGTGCGGTGGACGGATGGTCAGGGTGCTTCTGGAATGCTACAGTTCCATCTCTTCCAGGGTCTTTTAATACACAGCACTAAGAAATCTCTTCTCACAGTTAAAGCAGCATGGGTCCCAAACTACATGGTTATAAACCTTTAAGACTGCACACCCCTTTCATTAGCAAGAAGGGATAATGTCTCTATCACAGATTAAAAGCACACCCGAGGTGAGCTTCCTTTCACAGAAGTACTGATATAACTCCCGGATTTCTTTTCTGATTTTCCTCTCACTTTTCAAATTACATTGACTCCTTCCTAAAGCTTATTTTAATTTCTTTTTCTGAGGGGTGGCCTTATTTTAATAATAATAAAAACAACAACCCTCGCCATAGCAAAGCTGGTGAATATCAATTATGATGCTTTTCCCTCCCTCTACTCCCTGTTCTATTTCTTCCTGTATCTTTAGGTTTCATCCCCTCCGGTTTTACTCTCTTTTCTAAATACCCTGTTGGGGCTCTCTCACTTTCTATTTTCAATCACACCTTTCCTACAGATGCCATAAGCATCACATGGCTGAATGACAGTCACTTAAACTTATGGAATAGGGATGCCGCATGTTCCAGAGCCTTCCAGGATAAGGGTACCCGGTGCTTCTTGACGGTACCAGGCCTACACTAGGCACAAGCAGCAAGGAATCCAAGGTCTCTGGGGGCCAGATGGAGCCCTTTCTGCCTGAAGGATCATCCAGGTGGGAACACAAACAATTGAGATGATAATGACCCTGCCCTTGCAGCCTTCACAATTTAATCAGTAGAGAAAATCATGCAGAAAGTACGTGTTACAAAGGCAACCAGATGTCAGAGGATAAAGTCCAACCACCTCAGACTTGACACAAGCCCTTTGGGATGTAAACCTCTCTGCCTGTGAAGCCTCAGCTGTGGCTAATCCTGACCCAAGTCCCCGTGTTCGTGAGGGTATCAAGACCTTTCTTCCTTCTACACTTTTCTATCTATACCTCCTCCACCCCTTTCCCTTGTTGCCCTGACAAGCTCTTTCTTTCCATTTCAGATTCAAATCTGTCACTTTCTTTGAATCTTCCTTATTTACCTCTGTGTTTCCACACGTTTTACCATTTATCTATTTGTCCCCATTATATCCATGGGGGCAAGCAAGATCTGTGTTGTGACTGTCTCCAGCCTTCGGTTGGGGAGTCTGGTCCCTACTAGATGCTTAATAAGGGTTTGGTGCTTAAGTAGCCAGAGGCACAACAGAGTAATTAGGTGCTTATGTTCTGCTTTTAGATAAATCTGAGTTCACATCCAACCCCACACTGACCACACAGGTGATCTTATGGCATTTTCTTACGCTTCAGTTTTCTCCTCTATAAAATAAATAGATCTGTATCAGAGAGCTGTCGCTATGATAAAAAAGTGACATGTGAAGAAATGCAGTATGACTTGGAAAATTAATTTTGTCTTTATTATCAAAGAATGGCTTAAATATGAAAAGCAAAATTTCATATACCCATGAATAAATTGGCATACATTTATGTTAAGGATGCATTGAATAGGAAAAGAATGGCTCAGCATAGTCAGCAGAGTTTCTGGAAGAAGAGGATATGAATGGGGCACCTGGTGGATCAGTGGGTTAAGCTTCTGTCTTAGGCTCAAGTCATGATCCCAGAGTCCTGGGATCCAGGC
The DNA here is from genome assembly GCF_020171115.1 of Neogale vison. Lineage (NCBI taxonomy): Eukaryota > Metazoa > Chordata > Mammalia > Carnivora > Mustelidae > Neogale > Neogale vison. Next base: position 28,024,988 of record NC_058096.1, read on the forward strand.
CTGCATCTGGCTCCCTGCTTAGCAGGGGTCCTGCGTACACCACCACCCACCACTACCCCCTACCCCGCCTACTTGTGATCTCTGTCTGTCAAATAAATAAATAAATAAAATCTTAAAAAAAAAAAAAAAAGAAGGGACTATGAAAATGTAAGAGTGTAATGCAACTGGAAGTCACAGAATGCAGGGGAGAAAAACCTACTGGAAGTAAAAATAATAATGCCAGGAGCAGGTAAGTGACACTGAAGTAATCGAGGGAGGTGACAAGATAATAATGTTGAGAAATACTGGTGATAAATGATGAAGAGCAGGCGGTCACCAAGATGGGACATGGACCCCAGTGCCAGCTCTTGAGCCAATGACCGAAAGTGAGTAGAGAAGATTTCAAACACAGTTGGATATAGCATCCAGTGAAGCCGGACGAGATCTGAAGGCAAAGAGAACAAATAGAAGCCTGTCCCATCTAGGAACTCTGCGTGGATAGAGGGAGAGCTGTCCCTTACAAATGCTAATGAGCTAACACCGAAGGGGTTCACGTTGGCAGTTTTGGGGGGAATGTTATTAACACTTGCTGAGGGACAGCCTCTCATCCACTGATGTTGAAGCAACCAGAAAAACAGTTTCACTTGAGAATGCCTAGAAGTGAATTAATGGCCAATCCCAACTGGGAGAAGAGTAAGCACTTTTCAAGCATTTGCTGATCTAGACTTTTGCATATTTGAGCTCCTGCACATCAAAGAGGACTCCCCGCTGGGTTTGCTCACCCCTTTAACAAAGTCCTTGAATTTAAGGACAGAAGTTCCTGTACATGGAGAATTTCGAAGAGCCAGAAATTGCATTCAGAACAATATAGCTGTTCTTCCTCTAAGACAGTGGCACAGCTGGTGTTATTAATCAAGCAAAACACTGCCCACCTAGAGCCCAGTGCCCTTTGCCCCGAGGCTGTAAAATTGGCAGGTGTCAGATTTCAAATGTGGAGTGCCTCAGCTCTCCTGAAAGACTGGGGTCCAAAGGTCAGAGGTTCCTTGACCAAGAGGTTAGGTCACTAAGGTCAGGGTGTCCAGGACTGTGTCCCAAAGGTCAGAATGCTCTGCTGACCAGACTTCAGCCAGAGTGTGGAACTGGAAGGAGCCCCGTGGGTGAGGATGTAGCAAGAGAAAAACCAATAGGCTTATTGGCCAGGGTAAGGAAATTTGGGCCATGGAATCTGGCAAACCCAGATGTGTTGGGAAACATGCTTTTCAATTTAAGTTGAGCTAAGAAGAATTTGACATAATATACCAGCGCCAAGTGTGCTTGTCTCCATCTAAGGACCAGAGTGTCAATACTATTGTTTTTTTGTGCATAGTCATGGCCACTAGTGCCATTTTCTCTGTGTTGTGCTTAGAATGATTATGTTCTTCAGAAGCTGGATCTGAAAAGGGATGACATTGAGACTCGAGAGCCAACAATTTCCTAGCACTGTGTTCCATGTGTTTGCAGAGACCAAAATGAGGCATTAATTACCCTAAGGTATTCGCTTCAAATATGGATAAAGTGCATTTTAAACAGTTTTTAACTGAATTTTTAATTGTGTCTACCTTTTTTCAAAATTACTTTGAAGGAAAAAATAAAGTATCTTAACTTTAGGTCTATTGTATTTCATTTCATATTTTTATTCTGAAAGTTGCAGTACCAATAGATTTGATAAAGCCAGTACTTTGGAACCAGTCATTAACAAGATAGCCAAAGGAAGATTTACAATAAAAAGTATGAGTTGTATATCACATTTTTCTTTCAAAACACACTAGCCAAAGCTATTATTATGGAAGCCTTTTATTTTAGTCTCCTTTTTAATGCCCAGGACATTTTTTTTTAAAAAGATTTTATTTATTTATTTGACAGAGAGAAATTACAAGTAGGCAGAGAGGCAGGCAGAGAGAGAGAGAGGAGGAAGCAGGCTCCCTGCTGAGCAGAGAGCCCGACGCGGGACTCGATCCCAGGACCCTGAGATCATGACCTGAGCCGAAGGCAGCGGCTTAACCCACTGAGCCACCCAGGCACCCCTGCCCAGAACATTTTAATATACATCATTCCATTTGATTCTCAGTAGACACAATACACAATATATAAATAATCAAATTAATTGTGAAATATTTTTGGTATTAAATGGCACGTGGACAAGTTATAGACAGTGAACTATAGTTCCATTTTTGGCATGTGATTTCAATTAGCTCTAATAAGATTATATATTTTATCCAAAGTGCATTGTGTCAAAAATAAATTCATATGACTATGTCATTAAAATGTTATCATCTTTGGCTCTTCTCTCTTGTGGAATGTACTAGGCACCATGCAGAATATTGCAAGTTTGCATAATAGAGAATGCCGATATGTACGTCGGAGTATAATTCTGTTGTCTTTTCAAGATATACTACAGAGGGATTAATGACTATATATCTCAGCTTTAGCAAGATCCAATTTTCTCCTCTAAACTAAAAAGTCACTCCCAAGATTTAGGCTTTCGTTTTAAAAATGATTCCCTTAAAAATACACAAGAATTGTCAAGACTATAAAATAACAAAAATGTGTGGCTATAGACAGTTGCTGCCTTATAATGTGGTGGTGTTTCATTAATCACTGTTTCAAACCGTACCTTCTGATTTGTATGTGACTTCCAGAGTAATTTATCACGTAGTGAAAGTTGTGTGTGACCACCGATTTAATATTTCAGGACAAGGGGAAAGGTTTATATTTGTAAGGGCAAATGAATAGTTGATCAGATAGTCCTTATGATAATGTCCTTATCTTGACAGCCCTTTCTTCAAGTGACTTATAAGAATCCTAAAACCTGGGCCGTTATCCTAAGAAACATGTTTAAAATACTTCCCTTTAGCCAGATTCTGAGGTTTCTTTGGAGTAGAACCAAACATTTGATAAGCACCTTTGTTTTGTTTCAAAAGCTCTTTTGGGGTCAGATGTCTCCACTCATAATGCTTAATTCACTTGGGATAATGTGCCACCAAAGCATTTATCATGATTATGCTGTTTAACCCAAATTAGGGAGTAAAAAGACTTAAAATGTTATCATTTGCTAGAAATTTATGTAATTTTTCTTAAAGAAAGGAGTCTAACTCAGCCAATCAAATATATTCAATGTTCCCCTAAACTCATATTTAATCCTGTATACATTTAAATGATTTCATCTTCCTAAAATAAGTTCTCAACTCGAAGTAAATCTTACCAAATGGTGAAATCTCAGTTCAGTGTCCATTTCACTTGGGAAGCCTTACCTAACTACTCACTTCTATTTACCCCAAAGATACAGATGTAGTGAAAAGAATGGCCATCTGTACCCCAATGTTTATAGCAGCAATGGCCATGGTCACCAAACTGTGGAAAGAACCAAGATGCCCTTCAGCGGACGAATGGATAAGGAAGATGTGGTCCATATACACTATAGAGTATTATGCTTCCATCAGAAAGGATGAATACCCAACTTTTGTAGCAACATGGACAGCACTGGAAGAGATTATGCTGAGAGAGAGAGAGAGTCAATTATCATATGGTTTCACTTATTTGTGGAGCATAACAAATAGCATGGAGGACATGGGGAGTTAGAGAGGAGAAGGGAGTTGGAGGAAATTGGAAGGGGAGGTGAATCATGAGAGACTATGGACTCTGAAAAACAATCTGAGGGGTTTGAAGTGGCGGGGGGGTAGGAGGTTGGTGTACCAGGTGGTGGGTATTATAGAGGGCACGGATTGCATGGAGCACTGGGTGTGGTGAAAAAATAATGAATACTGTTATGCTGAAAATAAATAAATTTAATTTTTTAAAAATAAATAAATAAAAAAATAAATAAAATATAGCTTGTATCACCTATACTAATCCTATCTCACTAGCTCATGTGCATATCTCATATGTTAATCATGCTTCCCCAACTAGATTTTAAATTCACCAAGGAGCATAGGGAAGAGAGCCAACATTAATTGGCCTGCTATAAACAATGGAACGGGTTACGTACTTTATTTATGCTATCCCCTTTTAAAAGATCAAAGTTTTATACTTTTTCTTTGTTGAATTCCAAAACACAGGGCAAACTGGTGTCCAGAAGGTGTGTGTTTATTTGAAAACAGTGTTTAAAGTGATTTCTTCCCAAAGATGTTATTATTGCTTAATCATTCTATTAGCCATCAGTAAAGGTCTAAAATTAGCCAATCTTCATATTCATAAGAATTTTAGTCTCTCTCTCTCTCCTTTCTTTCTTTTTTTTTTTTTTTACTTTATCTATTGGAAAGTGAGAGAATGGGAGAGTAGGAATGGGGTAGCAACAGAGCGACGGGCAGACTCCCCACTGAGTGAGGAGCTCTACTCAAGACTCCATCCCAGGATTCTCAAGTCATAAAATGAGCCAAAGTCAGATGCTTAACCGACTGAGCCACCCAAGTGCCCCTAGTCTCATTTTTATAAAAGCTAACAATTCAGAGGAAGCATCTTGAAGTAAGACAATAACCTTAATGTATTTTATTGTCTTTCTCTCTTTCCTTCATCCCATTCCAGGGACTTAGTGTGGAAGAAAAAGTTTACAACACTTTCTCAACACAATTGTTAAATTACAAACTCTAGACTAAAAATGACTGGGTTCAAATTCTAACCCCACCAACTTGAGCAAATTACTCAAACATTTTACAGCCAGTACCATTACCTCTACAATAGAGATAACAGTATATGTCAAAGGTCTCCATGAGGATTAAACAGGATAATGTGCACAAAATGGCTGGCCCTTAATAAGCAGTCAATAAATATAAACTATTTTTTAATAATTTACTTATAAATTGTCTTTCTTCATTTCCCCAATGAAGGACTTAAGGAAAATAAAATCACATCCTATTCAAAGAAGTGAGAGAAAATGTAACAGATCCCTCAGACTCTTCACACTCATTGACCCAGTATGAAAAAAGTAGTGAAGTAAAGTTTATCAGACCAAAGACTAAACTTATATGCCATCTTATCCCATACCTCCCCTTGACCCTCTTCTCTAGAATAACCCTTTCCTCATACTTTGTTCACTCTGGTCCAATTTACTAATATAGATAAATCACTCATATGTGGATGTATTAAGAAGTAATGCCATGGACTCATGTTCTCTTTGTGGTGTTCTAGAAACAGAAATAAAGATATTTGAGTATTTTGAAATGACTTTTCATTTTCTGAGTTTGTCTTTAACTGTGGTACGTTCTGAGACTGGACCACATGGTTCATGGCTTTATAACCGTTACCCAAGTTAAGTGCATGACTAGAGTTTATCATAAAGTGCAGGAAGAAAGAGTTGAGGACACAAATAGTTGTTGTAGAGTAATAAGGACAATTCCTGTTGCTCAAGCTGGTTAAATAGCTCTCAGCCCTGGGCTCCACCAAGCAACAATCAATAAATCCATTCAACCATCCTTATACAGCTGCATTCTCTGAGTCACTTCAGCAATTTGCATTTTTAATTTTTCCTACAAATTAAAAAACAAACCACCTTCTTTTGTTTAAAAATATTTTGTTTAAAAAACAGAAATATGTTTTAAGAAACACATTTCTTCTCCTTTATATTTCAGCTCACACGTTTCTGCTTCTCTGTCTTTTAAGACGATGTTCAAATCCATAAGCACTAGGGGAAGGTAGTGTTTTTCCACAGCAATCATTATTAGCCTTTTGAGTCTTGAGAATAAATGGTCCCTAAGAAACAAACACAGAAAATAGATGCATTATTATCTTAAGAAAATTCTTAACTGGACTTCTCCCTCTTTTCCTTCTGGTGCTTTCTGCATGAATCCTGCAGTTCATTATCCTAAAAATGAATTTGATTGCTAGAGGGTAGCAGAATATGCCACCACAAAATACACCACTTGGCATAAAGATTATTTTGAGCTGAGGACAACTGAGAAAAAGCAGATGCAAGAAAAGCTCTCTGCCCTCCCCCTATTTATCTAAAAGCAGGACATAAACTGTAAATATGCCTCCCCTCTCCTCTCCTCCAGGAAGGACAGAAGTTAATCACTAGAGACAACTCTAGATCCTTATCAGCCCAGAGATGGCACCAGACGAACCAACATAACAAATGTTACCAACTACCCTTTGTCGTCCATTAGTTCTCCCATTTTTTACCTTCCCACAATTTGCACACACCCACCCCCAGAAACTCAGTTATCTTTCCTTTGTCCTGTCATTTCTCCAAAAATATGTTGTTCTTCTGTTAAGATGCCATATAGACCCAAGCTCTAATCACCCCTTTGAGTTACTCACCACTGGATACTTCCACGTGTATGCACACATTACTAAATTTCTGTTTGTTTTTCTCTTGTTAATCTGTCTTTTGTGAGTCCAATTTACAAAGCCTCAGCCAATAAATCTGAGTTAGGTAGAGGGAAATGTTTTCCACCCCTACATTTCTACACTCAGCTTGAAAATCTCTGTTGTCTTCTTATATAGATAAATCACTCATATATGGATGTATTAAGAAGTAATGCCATGGACTCATGTTCTCTTTGTGGTGTCCTAGAAACAGAAATAAAGAGATTTGAGTATTTTGAAATGACTCCGTCTCCATCTCTGTGGGTGGCCCTTCCCAGTGACCCCCAACCTGTCTCTTGGACCACTCCTCTCCAACACTTTCTGTACTGGGTCACATAAAGTTCTTCCCTACTGCGGGAAGACATTTCCCTCTGAAACTGGGGAGGAACTGCTCTCATATCTACTGTTTCTTCTTTCTAAAATATTCTTCCCCAGGAGAATGTACGCTGCTAACCAAAACGTGACTCATTTCAAGGGTTACATCTCAGTTGTGGCTTCTCAATTTCTCCAGGTAGGATTCGTACTCTGGAGGACTAATTTCTTAAGATCCTCTTTAACCATGGCAAAAAAAAAAAAAAACAAAGAGAAAATTGTTAGTAGCCTCATTTTACAAATACTAAATTGGGGACTATAGAATTCAAAGAACTCTTTTTGAGGACAGAACTGGCAAATCTGCCACCATCACCCTCACTGCCAAGCAGCTACTGACCCTTTGTGCACCTGTAAATTTTTATTCATCCTTCTATTGCCATCCTTAGCAATAGAAGGATGGAAAATATCTGTCTCAGTGTGCCTCCTCTGTGGTTCTAACTAGATTCCTTCCCGATGTTAAGACTTCCATGGTCCCAGGACTTGGTATAGTCTTTGGTGTTCAAATGTTTCCTGAGTAATAGAAGCACTCAATCAATGAAACACTTTCCAACTTAAGAATGAGAGGGAACATGCGCTAATGTTTAATGAGCATCTATACTATTTACCAGACATTGTGCTGATTCTATAAAGCTCATTCAGAATTATCTAATGAGTTTTATCAAAAGTCCTTGATTTATCAAACCTTTTTTACATTACATAAAATATAACACAAATTTATAACACTTTAACTGAGCAAAGTAAATCTTCTAAACAGCATTCAAGAATTAGATGCTTGCTGAGGATTTACTATGAAAATTGTTGAAGACATGTTTCTTATGTAGTAATAAAGAAAACATTAACAGTAAACAGAGAACCCATGCTGCTGTGCACTCTGTTGTATTTTGGGCTCTTTGAAAGGCAAGTTGCAGACAGTTCAATGCAGCTTAAGCAGAAAGATTTAATTATAAGAATTTAAGAGAGTCTCAGGGCACCTGAGGGGCACAGTCCACTAAGCACTGGTCCTGATCTCAGGGTCCTGGATTGAGCCCTGCATAGGACTCTGCACTCCAGGTGGAGTATGCTTCAGATTCTCTCTCCCTCTCTTTCTGCCACTCTGACTCAGGCTCTCTCTTTCTTTATCTTTCTAAAAATAAAAAAATCTCAAAAAAAAAAAATTCAAGAAGGTCTTACAACTTTATATTGCTAAAGGAATTGGAGTCAGAAATAAAAGCTCCTAGGCGGTGACTCTCTGTCTCTATCTCCATGGTCTCTTATCTCCTCCATTCTCTTTGCCTGTTTCCATCATTGCTTCTTGTCATTTCTCTGTTTTCTCTTTCCATATAGTGGAAGATGGATAGATCATCCAGGGGCATGTTTCATGTGTATATCTCTAGCCATGCTTAGAGAGTAACTGGATGACTCTGAGAATCAGTTTCTTAGAGAATCTGATTGGTTCAGCATGGTCAGGCATCCATTCTGGGCCAATCGCTAATCAAAGTAGCAAAGGTCTAGTACACATGCCCACCCCCAAAACAAAACAAAACAAAAACAAAAACCACGTAGAGATGCCTAGAGGTGCATTTCTCAGGGAAAAAGAGTCAGCGTTAACTGAGCAGATGTCAATAATTGTCCATTCAATACATGTTCTTATCCAAATTTTTCCTTGCATGGAAACCAGTTAGAGTGTCTGTATGTTACAACTTTGGCAGATATTTCAAATATGCAATATTGAGGACACAGTTTCTTAATCAGTTTGTAGTAGATTCAGTCCTAAAAATTTAGACCACAATTTTCTAGCCACTATAAAATCATTAGGGATGACTGAATCCATACCTTAGCTGGCTGTTACGTAATTTTCTCCACTCTTCCAAATAGACTGATGTTTTCAGTTCAATGTAACTAGAATTAAAGAAAAGTGCAGAGGAAATGTCTTTTCTTATTACATTATAATCATGTTTGTGTCATAACAGAGTGGCTAAATGAAAGGGACATACTCAAATCACTGCAGGACCAAATTAGCAAATTGAATAGTTTTGGTGTGTTCACAGAATAACCGATTAAACCATGGAACCTCAAGAGATGCAGTTTCTAATACACAGAAACATCAAAGAGGAGGAGCCTCTGATCTGAGCATGTAATTGGACATAGATGAAGGAGTCGGTCAGAAAATGCTCCCCTAAATTCTTCCCTAAGTTGCCTAGTTCAAAATAATTAGCCTCTAGCCTTTAAATACGTAAATAAGCATTATTGAATCTTGTTGTTTTTAGCATAATTTGTAAAAATAAAATCACTCTCAAAATTACCAAGTTTCCTGTTTTTTTTAAGATAAGTAACCCCTCAAAATTAACTGACCTCTTAAAATTAGAAAACTTCTCATGACCAAGCAGTAAACTGAGTGCACACAGTCATTTTTTTCCCCCAAAATGCCATTGAAATGACAGTAAAGATGTTTAAAAAAGAATAAGTTAGGAATGATATCATAAAATGGGTTAATAGAGAGTAGAAGAGGTGGCCTAATTAGACAATGAACGCAAGTGGGGGTCACGTGGAAGCATACCCCCAGGGTAGAAGAAGCCATGCACTCAACAGAATGCACGCTCACTGAAGAACACTACAATTCAGGAAGGACCTTTCCTCTGAGGTGAAGATCTGGAGAAAGTCTAAGCTGAGAATCAGCAGATTCGAAAGCTGGAATGGGCTGTGGAATGGTATCAGTCAGGGTCTAACCAGAATAACAAAAACCAAGAAAGAAAGAAAGACAGACCTTTATAGGTATTCTAACCTTAGAGAAATCAACCGCTACAGAGAATAGGTTATCCTGATAATTGGAAGAACTGGGAATGCCCAAGAGCCTGAGCTGGTGATGCAACTCAGAGACTGGCAATTGCAGTAAACCTCTACCATGCCAGAGGGCTAGAGGGACCAAAGGTCAAGGTAATGTTAATAGAGTCCAAAGCTACAGCCCTCTATAGAAGCTGACCCCATGGCAAGCCTGCCAAGTAGAATTGAGACCACAGAAGAAAGGATGGAGTGGCAGGAGATGTATGCAGAAGGCACTGCCAGATCCTCAAATGCTGCCTGAGAAGCTACAGCTGCCAAAGACACACAGACAGTGAGAAATACCCAGTCTCCTCTCTTCTTCCCACGCCACAGTCTTTTTTTTTTTTTTTAATTTCTTTTCAACGTAACAGAATTCATTGTTTATGCACCACACCCCGTGCTCCATGCAATCCGTGCCCTCTCTAATACCCACCACCTGGCTCCCCCAACCTCCCACCCCCCACCCCTTCAAAACCCTCAGATTGTTCTTCAGAGTCTATAGTCTCCCATGGTTCATCTCCCCTTCCAATTTCCCTCAACTCCCTTCTCCTCTCCATCTCCCAATGTCCTCCATGTTATTTGTTATGCTCCACAAATAAGTGAAACCATATGATAATTGACACTCTCTGCTTGACTTATTTCACTCAGCATATCTCCTCTAGTCCTGTCCATGTTGATATAAAAGTTGGGTATTCATCCTTTCTGATGGAGGCATAATACTCCATAGTGTATATGGACCATATCTTCCTTATCCATTCGTCCATTGAAGGGCAGGGCATCTTGGTTCTTTCCACAGTTTGGCAACCATAGCCATTGCTGCTACAAACATTGGGGTACAGATGGCCCTTCTTTTCACTACATCTGTATCTTTGGGGCAAATACCCAGTAGTGCAATTGCAGGGTCATAGGGAAGCTCTATTTTTAATTTCTTGAGGAATCTCCACACTGTTCTCCAAAGAGGCTGCACCAACTTGCATTCCCACCAACAGTGTAAAAGGGTTCCCCTTTCTCCACATCCTCTCCAACACAAGTTATTTCCTGTCTTGCTAATTTTGGCCATTCTAACTGGTGTAAGGTGGTATCTCAAGGTGGTTTTAATTTGAATCTCCCTGATACGCCCCAGTCTTTTATCCATACTTCTTGCTGGCTGAACTTGGCCAACTGACAAGGAAACCTAAAAAATAAGGCTCGTGTTCTGTGGAGCAGGACATAAGGAGATTGAGAAATACCTCTGAGACCAGATAGCCATATGGCAATCTAGAGACATTTTTCAAGTAAATGCTTCTAAAGGAACTAATTTCCTGACAAGACAGAATTAGGGGCTCCAGTGGGAGTTAATACCCTAGAGCAAACCTTCCTTCCCATTCCCCACACCCCCCAGGAGTGAGGAGGAGAAGATCTTTCTGCCTACTCTTCTCTGCATGATGAAATCCATCCGCTGTTTTTTACACACACAATTCCTGGCAGAGAAAACCCAGCCCTAATACTATATTCATTAATTGAATCTATTATTCACAACATTAAATGGACAAACCGAAGAACACCACTCAATTGAGAAAAACCAGAGGGTCATACAAAGGACTGAGATGAACAAAGAGAACAAATGACCCCTGAGAAAACAAATAATTCATGAAACAGATTTGTAATTAGACTTTCAGAGATATTCAAGAATATGCTGCTCCCCCCCCCAAAAAAAAACTAGCACTTCAAAAAAAAGACACAACTAGAAAATGAATGTTCTTGGAAATTAGATGTATGACTGGCAAATTTTTAAAAATACTCTCATACAAGTCAAAATAATTGTAATTTGGATCCCAGAGCCAAAGCTCCAAAGAATAAACATATATGTTAAAAGGTAAACTGAGGCACTTCAAAACTTATACTTTATTCCAGCAAACTTCCATATGAATTAGGCAGCACCAAACTGAAGGTTAAGAGTGCTCTCCTGACAAGTGTGGAAAAACTTTTATAAAGAAGTTGGGAAGCAAAATGAAGGAATTATGTGACTGCTACCACTTAAGCTATTGCCTTATTTGGGTAAGCCTAGTTGGATGTTCATGATTAGCAATTCTTAAATTTCATTTTCTCAGATTGGAGTGCATTGACTCTGATTTTGGTTTCAATTTGTCCCATAGACTACCAAGGCCTGAGAACCACAGAAGTCTAATGGCTCCCCTGTCCATATGTGGGTAAATGTGTAGCTTTGTATGTAAATGTATACATATATAGTATATTTAAATAAAAGTACATAATTAATTTGTAATATGTAACTTTATCATTATATACTTTGTATTATAAAGAATATATGTTCCATTTTACCTTGTTGTTACATATATATATATTTCTATTATGTATATATATTTATATACACACACTTTGTATTATATATATGTCAAGAAGAATGAATAGACATGGAGACTCAATCAAGAGGTTCAATATGCCCATTTAAGAGAAATTCCCAATGAAAGAATAGAGCAGAGTGGAAGTGGGAGACATTAAGCAGAAGAAAATGTAGAAGGTGGAGGAGAAGGAGGAAATTTGCAAGAGTTCAAGAAATACCCAAGTGCCAGGTGGAATCAGGATGGAGCATTCATATCTGGCACCAACAGGAGCTAGAAACAAAGACATTTTCAAACGCACAATGAGTTGTCTTCATTTACCTTTTCTATAAAAAAAAAAAAAAAAAGGGAACTGTGGATTCTTCTCAGAACAACAAAAAAGGAATTGAAGAAAGAGAAACCATAGGATTCCAGAAATGGCACACCCAACACAAAAGTACAGTGAGAAGAAATTGCTTCAGAGTAGGCTCTGTGACATGTGAGAAGAAACTTGGGAAATGAAGATAGAAGTTTCTAACCATGATGTTTTCAAGAAAAAAATGGATTAGCTTTGACATATAGTATAGCTAAAAGGTAGGCTCATTGTGGAGCTGAAATAAATGTGTATGCTTCCACTTTCAATAAGGAAAAGTAAAAGAAAATTAGAAATTCGTGGAAGAACAAAGAACCATATAAGGAAACCTTAGACTAAATAGGAAGAAAGGAGCAATGCGGGCTACTTCTGAGCTACTCATGGTATGGAAGGAAAGAGATTCTCTTGACCTTCACTCTTAAGGTATCATTTGTCCAGCAGGCCAGGTTTAGTGAAATAAGATTACATCATTCTACCAAGCTCCAAGGTGATTAATAATTGCTGCAATTATAATACTGAAAACATTTATTCTGAATTCTAGACTGTAAATATAGATAATTATTACCGCATTAATTATAACAGTAATACAGAATTTAATAATATGAATTTGGTCAGCATAAAAATAATGGCACAGTTAACAGATCTCAATATGGAGGAAAAGGAGGGAAAATGGTATGAAGAAGCACTTATCTTAATAATGAGAGTTCAAGAGTAGTGGATATCAACTTCAATGAAGAAAACATGAAGTTTAGCAATAACATGATAAACAAAAAAATTAAGGGTGCAGAAGTCAACTGGAAGTAAAGAGAGAGTGTAAGTTAGCAAATTCATCAGCTTCCACATGAAAAAACACAGATATTTTAAATTGTAAATTCAAGGGTTGATAATCGTTAAGTAATTGTAAGCTATTAATGTAACATAGAGGTCTGAATGTGCAATGTAGCACAGGGTGTCCAAGTTGGTGACCCACAAGCTAGTCCTACAGAAGAGAACTTCTTTGTTTGTTTCTTATGTCCCTAAGGATGTTTGTAAAATGAATAAACTTAACTAAAACATTCAGATTTCTAGTCCTTCTTTAAAAAAAAAAAAAGAGTGGAAGAAAGATCCAGCAATACAGAGATCACATTTCTGCATGAGAGCAGCTGGCCAGAACTGGCAAACAGCCTTCCCTTGCATGGAGCCTGTGCTCTGCGGTTGGCCACACTCCGCAGTCCTCAGCTATGTTACCTGCGCCCTGCTTTCTCTGTCTACGTCACCTGCATAGCTCCTGTGAGGCTGGAATCTTTGCCTCTTCATTGACAGCTGGGGAGTTCAATACCAGAAGAACTATTCCTGGTTCAAGGTTGGTATCTCTGGGGAAATGAGAGCAAGGGCAGGAAGAGTATAGTTTGGGAAACAATCATCTTTCCTTCCGGGCAGTTTTAGGCAGCTCTTCCATTTTTTATGTCTATGTGTTTTTCTATGTCTATGTCTATGATGGTGTCTTACTGGGCCCTAACCTATCCACAGACTGACTCAGAGATAAAGCTTCCGAAAATAATGAAGAGACCTCATGCTTGTTGAAGGGTCAAGTACATGTAGGAAGATGTCTTTCAAGGCCGTGGTTCAGTACCCAAGATTTCACAGATGTTATAAAAAAAACAAAAAAACCCCCCAAAAAACCAAAAACCAAAAAAAAAAACAATAAAACAAAAAATTAGGATAACCTATCTACCTGGCGGAAGTACTGTAATGTATCTCTGATTTTGCTTATGGCCGATTCTTAACTTTCACAAATAACCTTGTGCTCCTCTACCTTTCCCAGCCTTCCTTGTAGGATGTTGCAATTATGTGACTAGACTCTAGCAGACAGGATGTGGGCAGATGTGAGGTAAGCCGCTCCCAAGTCTGGCGCATAAACTCTTCCCAAGCAATCTTCTAGATCTCTTTCCCTTCCTCAGCAATTTGGAAGCCAGGTGTTCAAGATGTCTTAGCTACAAGACAGATGGAGACTATCTGACCCATATTGGACTGTGATGGAAGCAAGAAATAAACTTTGGTTGCATTAAGCAATTGAGATTGGGGGGTTGTTTGTTCCAGCAGTTATTGTTGATTACCTAAACTAGTGACTCTCAAACTTAGCGTGTTTCAAAATCACCAGGAGGGCTTGTTACAACACAGATTGCTCACAGGTGACTTAATATGAAGTCTCCTACATACCAGCACTGAAGCAATGCTTACCATAACTCGACTGTGTGGATATGAAGATGTTGGAAGAATGGGTGATGCCAGATTACCAAGAGGCAACATAATGGTGCCCTTATCTACACCGACATGACTCTAGGCAGTCCGGAAAGCGATGACTTCAAGTTACTGAGAAGTGCAATTCCGATTGCAGCATAATTAATGGTCTGGGAAAGCAGAAGACAGGTGGATCAGCCTCCCCTGAGATCACCTCTGTTGGCAAAAGCCCAGGTTAGGCTGCTGCAGGTAGAAGCAGAGGAGAGAAAACCTAAGGAGACCCTGCAAACAATTATTCTGTGATGGCTCCCGGTAAGCCCCATCTCAGCGTCCAGACCTACCTATACGGAAATCTCTAACAGTGCTAAGCCAGAGCTCTTTATTTCTGAATAGGAGCAATCACTGTCAGAGGGAAAACCACCCAAGAGGAATTCCATGATTTTATGTCAAGAACACTGCCAGAAAACAAATGCATTTCTAATGACCTAGGAGTGACAGACTCAACCTTCGAGGTTAAAAGCAACGATTGGACAAAATTCAATTTTCTTCTTTCCTTTTTTCAGATATGAAAAATGTGCATCTCTGCAGTGGGTATTTCTACGGTACTTTTCACAAGACTGATTTGGCCATATTGCCAAATTTGTCACTGTTCCTTTTCAGAAAGGTAGTTTTGCATCAGCCTCTTTGATAACTTTGTGTTCTTCTTAGATCCCCTACCCCATGCCACACAGTCTAGTCTCTCTTCTTATAGAGAGAGATAATAAAACTCATTTTTCTTTTAGCATCGGACTTACTAATATTTGTTAATTATCTCACTATGATATGATAATAAAATACCCATGTTTTCCAGAAACTTCTATTTCTGTTTCATTTCTTTCTCTTGATTTCATGGATCCGATCATAGAAATTCCTGTGTAGACATTTCTGTTAATATTCCTGAGAAGAACCTGGTTACTGCAGGTTATTAATGGGGAGTCAGATGAGAATGGTGTGATTATACTATTTGACTTTTCCCATTCTATTTGCAATCCAATGGGATAGTCACTCTTGATGTTATTAACTCTTCACATTTAAATTTTAATCCTCATTTATAAGCCATCTGTTGTCCTTAACTCTACAGGTCAAAAAAATGAAATTAGATTTTCTCTGTCCTCTTGAGAAATGCGAGCACGGGAAATGAGGAACTAAAATGAATCTTACTGCCGTTTTGACATTCGAAAATCTTAAATATTTCCAACTACGCAGAAAAAAAGGTAGCCTTTATCCAATTTTCATATTATCTTCACAATAAATAGTATTAACCATCGGCTATCTACAAAGCCTTGTGCTAAGCATTGAGGAAGAATCAGACAACAACAAGACAGAAGCTCCTCCATCTTCTTAGAACTTAAAAATATCATATATTCATAAGTGGGATGGTCTTAATAGTAAAGGTTAAAGTCCATAAGAAAAGTAGAACTTGATAGCTATAGATCCGAAGATAGGTGATTTAGAAGAGCAATCAGTGACAGTTCCGTGGACATCTGATGTAGTTCTCGAAGAACTGTAGGATAATGATTACGAGGGAGGCAAATATTGATGGGAGGGGGCAGTTCTCTGCGGAGCAAATTTGGGGATGCAGTAAAGTCAGAGGATGGCTACCAAGACTGTAGAGAGTATCATTAGTAATAAGGCTGACATGAGGCAAATCAGTACCAGCTTCTAGATGTCTGAATGCAACATTCAGGAATTTGGCATTTGCCCTTATGGTCCTTACGGGCGTGGCAGCGGTGGGGGAGAACGACAGTTTTGTTTTAAGAAGACTGATCTGGGGGCATCTGGGTGGCTCAGTAGGTTAAAGCCTCTGCCTTCGGCTCAGGTCATGATCCCAGGGTTCTGGGATCGAGCCCCACATCGGGCTTTCTGCTCAGCGGGGAGCCCGCCTCCTCCTCTCTCTCTCTCTCTCTCTCTCTCTCTGCCTGCCTCTGCCTACTTGTGATCTCTGTCTGTCAAATAAATAAAATCTTAAAAAAAAAAAAAAAAGAAGACTGATCTGGTAACAGGCATGTAGAAAATAAATTAAGCGGGGGTGGGGGGCGCCTGGGTGGCTCAGTGGGTTAAAGCCTCTGCCTTTGGCTCAGGTCATGGTCCCAGGATCCTGGGATGGAGCCCCCGCATAGGGCTCTCTGCTCAGCGGAGAGCCTGCTTCCTCCTCTCTCTCTCTGCCTGCCTCTCTGCCTACTTGTGATCTCTGTCTGTCAAATAAAAAAATAAAATCTTAAAAAAAAAAAAAAGAAGATAAATTAAGGGAAGTCTTAAAATCAGAAGCAATAGATATTGATGGGAGAGAAATTGTGTGGATCAAGCAGAGAAGGAAATCAAAGAAGACTCTGAAGTCAGGAGCCTGGGGACCAGGTGGCAAGTGACTACAGGCCCAGCAAAAAGGAAGTCAGAAGCAGCAGCTTGTCTGGGGAAAGGTGTTTCTAGAGAACTGCTGAGTTTAAAAATGCCCATGGGGAACGCAGAGGAAGCCAGTGCAGAAATGGAGTGGGCGCTCAGAAGAAGGCTGGGTGTTAAACATTTGGAAAATGGCTAAAGCCCAGGATGGGGAGAGGCAGTGATTGAAATTGTCTAGTGAAAGAATGCGGTGACAGAAAGGTAGGGAGCTAATAACTACTGGGGACTAACATCACCCAACTGACTTCATTCACTCACACTAAATTCCAACGGTAAGACTATCACAGCTCCCAGAACCACCATACAGAGTGAACGGCCAGTGCTGTCATATGTTTCAGTAAAAGGTAGATCTGCAGATTTCTGTTTGTGCTTATGATTAAAGTCATGAGTCAGAGATTCTACATAAGCAGTCTTTTTTTATTTCCTCAGGTCAAGTGTAGATTTGGCAGTTAGGTAAGTCATTTGACATAGTCAGAAATCTAATTGGATAACTCCTAACTCACCAAATCCACCTGGGGTCTGAATCATTCATTCAGATTTTCCAGAACTGAGCACCTTGTTGGGTAACTTTGTGTCTTCTAGCTAAAGTCTAAGCTCCTTAAAGGTAGGGCTTTGGTCTTACAGGTGCTTGGCTCTTAAAGGAAGCTTGATACCTTTTTTTTGTTAAATGCAGCAGTAGGATAAAAACCGGCCTCAACTCCGTGTAATCCTCAACGATTTGGAGGACTCAGCATAAAGTGTGCGCCAGGACCAGAAGGATGCTGAAAAATAAAGAGCTAACAAAGATAAAGATGCTCTAGGGACGCTTGGATTTAACAGAGAATCAGCCTTCTTCTAGCTACCAGAAAGACATTCTTTATGGATTTATTAATGATTATTCTCAATCTACGAATGAGTTCATGGAGGCAGACAGGTTCAGTCACTTCTAGAAGATCATAATGTGTCAGCAGGAGTTCCGAGCCTGAAAGGACTTGCTCACCAAGGGCTCTGAGCTATAACCTAATAGGTTCCAAACTTCCCCAAAACTTCACTTCTCAGATCCTGAATCATTAAGGTTGTCCCTGAGGTCAGTTTTACATGAGAGACTCAGGGGAAACACACACTTTTAAGGGACAAAGAATTACAGACGCTATTATCTTTTTAGAAATCATAGGGAGCCTTCTTTATTAAAGCCAAAACAGGACTTCTTGGTAGGAAGATAACACATCTTCCCCACTACCATCCTCCGCCAAAAGAAACATTCACCGCATAAGGCACAAATGCGGGACAGACACATTGACTTGGGTTTTATCTAACACTTTTAAAATGATTAAGATGATCGTTGCTTCCCCTGCAGATATTGGTTTAAAAGGTCCGTTTCTTGACTAACGACCAAGAATGCACTGAGGCCTGAGTCACCGCCCAGCTTCTTGCTTGTTTTAGCCTCACTACGATCTTGAGTGAGGGCAGGGAAGAGTTAACCTGAGGCCCAGACAGTCCCCTGCTGATCGGTAATGAGTGAGAGCTGCAGCTGAATGTCAATAGCTCTTTGTGAACTTGGGTAACCCAGCTGAGCCCTCAGCTTGCCAGAGCTGGAGGAGGTAATCAGCTTGACCCGTGTGACCTTCCTGAGGCTGTGCTCGGTCCTGCCTCGAGAAGCTTCTTTGCATATGACTCCTACGTGCTGCTCCGTAGAGCCTCTTTTAGGAGAACTGAACCTGACTCAGCCTTAAGAGGAAATATAATACAAATTAGTCAATGCTGGTTGCAGGTTGCACAATATAGTAGATGCTTAAAAAAAAAAAATACTAGGAACACATCCTGGAAACCTCAAAAAGATTTCCAGGAACAGCAATGACATCTGCCCTTCCAGCGTTATTAAAATAAATTGAAGGTTATATAACAGTTCTGTCAGCACTTTAAATTTCTTGTGGAGTTGTGTCTCAAGCAAATGCTTTCACCTTTCTGGGTTTGGCAAATTGATTTACTTTTGTTTTATTGTTTACTTGTCACTATTTTTTTTTTTAAGATTTTATTTATTTATTTATTTGACAGACAGAGATCACAAGTAGGCAGAGAGGCTGGCAGAGGGAGAGGGGGGAAGCAGGCTCCCCGCCAAGCAAAGAACCCTATTCGGGGCTAAATCCCAGAACCCTGAGACCATGACCTGAGCCGAAGGCAGAGGCTCCAACCCACTGAGCCACCCAGGCGCCCCTACTTGTCACTATTTTCGCATGCTCTCAAGTATGCCATACACACAACGTTTACATTGTAGATTGTAAGTATGTATCTTAAGATTTTCTTTGAATTTCCAAGAGCATGCCATCCTCGTTCTGTTCAATAAAAGAAACTTGGACAATCACTAAACTTCTATCTCTGTCTAAAGATGCTGTTATTAAAAGAATATTATTCACTGAGAGAGTGAACGTAATTCTGCTGTTAAACAGCATAACTTACATAACCATGTAGAAAATAGCACAGTACTTCCTGTAAAGATAAGAGTGATTTGAATCCTAACGGATTAACCTATCATAGACTATACAGATCCCTAGAGAAGGTCCATAACAAACACAGAGTTTATACTCCCAAGAAAATACGGCTTGAATAGAACAAAAATATTCAGTTAACTTAGGCTCATAGGGTTGTCCAAGTACTCCAAATCAAAGGTAGGTTTTTCTTCAAGGAGCTAGAGGGGTCATTCCTACACTAAAGCAAACTTACCACTTAGTATATTAATGACGCATGTTCAGTCTTTAGAACTGGGGAATCCTACACCACGACTAATGGATTTGACCTGGGGAAGAAGTCTCTATCCCGTAGTTTTCCTTAGTTTTTATAATATCATTTTAAAAATCCTCGGTAGAGGATTGCCCCCGGAAAGGCAAATTCTTTACCAAATGCTCTCAGCCACGATTATTACTGACTAGGTTAAAGGGCACAGGAAAGATACAGCTGCGGAAGGGTGAAGGAAAGCAGTGAAGTTGGAAGTCCCAATCTGTGATCAAATACAATAAAATACTTTGTAGCCTTCTTTGGACAAACACACATGGTTAGACGGTGGGGAGAAAAAAAGCCTGCTAAGGGCACTATATTAAGCTTAGCATTATACTCTGAAGTTGGCCATAAGAGAAACAACACAATTATGAACCCCAAGACAAGCGGAGGCAACAGATGGTAAAGATTACTGGAGGGAGAGGACACCTATATATTTGACCAAAACTGTCAAACACACACACAGACAAACTACATCACAATTGCACTTTACCCAGACTTGTCCGTTTCTGGCTCAGGCATCTTGTAACTGACAGCTTGAACATCTCTGAATAAACAGCTTAAGAGTACCATTCCCAAAGGAAGCTGATTTTTCAAAACCATGCCACGTGCCCGAGGAAATCATGTATAGAGATTGGGCTCTGACTGCCAACTCAAACTAATAAAATATATTTCCCTTGCTGATTTTTTTTTAAAAGCTTTTGAAGATGGGTGTCCCTGATAATGAGTTATTTTAGCAAAGTCTACATTTATACATAGAGTTTGCCTCTAGAAAGTATCACATGTTGGGTTTGCCCCTAGAATGTTGCTTATGACAAAGATTTGTGGAAATGATCTCAGTGAAAAGTAAAGGTAAAAAGCAGATCTTCCTTATCGAATCAGATCGCACAGAAGAACTCACTGCTTTATCTGGATTTTTGCTCCTCTGCCCGGTCTCATCAGCACTGCCACCGACACTTCCCTGAAGGGAGAAGAGCTTTGTCAAAAGAGTTCCTGGTAAATCAAAAGCATTTTGTGGCTAGTAACAGTGTGCATTGCACCAGAATGAAATCTTGTTGCACAGTATTCATCCTCAAGGAGGCCGGCTCTGTTCAGTCAAACACCTAATACCTGAAACGAATGAGGAGGTTCCAGAAATCACTCTAGTAACTAGGTTAAGCTAAACAAATGCACTTCAGTTTTGCAGAGTTTTGTATTTCTACAGTCAAATATAATTGGCACAGATTAGCTAAATATACTATACAGATATAGCTAAAATATACTTTTAGCATGATCTTTACTGATTTCACAAAAATGACCCCCGCCCTATGCGCTAAGTAACATGAAGGCCTGTAACGCTATCATCCCCAAACATTTGAGAGGACCTTGCTTGATGGAGACTGTCAGACTCTGTGATGATTAAGGGTGAAGGAAGGCGACTAAGCTACGGTGTCCAGTTTATGGGAGTCTCCACTCAAGCAGGAGGAAAAGGCAAGTAACCATTACAAGAAAACTGTACAAATACCATAATAGAGTTAGAAGCCAAATTCCGAGTACCCACAGATGGGAGAAGCCATCAGTTCTATCTGGGCCACTAAGCGAAGGCTTTCTGGGCAGGGGTAGCACATGAGGCCTTCAAGGGTTGCTTGGAATAGGAACTAGACATACTCCATTCTCCTTGAATATGCACATATCAGTGGGTATCCCTTGCTGGAAGTGCTGGGCCTTATCTCAAGTAAAGGGGGAGAACACAAAAAGCTAGAAGTTTGAGCAACCAATTTTTAAGATCTATGTATTCTGAAAGAATCCTAGCATTCACAATAAGAGAAGGAGAATAATAAAATGATCCCACAAAGAAATGCCTATCACCTCCATTTAAAGATGATCCAAACTACGGCACATGTGTTTTCTCTACCTTGTTTACTTTTCTTCCTGAGTTTTTTAAAAAAGAGATCCTAGACATGCAATACGTGTTTCTAAAAAGAGGGCACTGTCTTATATAATTACAGTGCTGTTACGACAAACAAAATTGATGTTCATTCTCAAGCATCATCTACTATTAGTCCATATTAAATTTTCCTGTCTTTTTCAAAACGGTCTTTTTGTATGGCTAGTTTATGAAATTAGTGCCAGTTTTTTTGTTTTGTTTTGTTTGTTTGAAGGTCAAATGCCATCCCATGGACTCAGGTAGTGTCTCATAGGCAGTGGGAATTCCTGAAGGCCCTAAACTATATCTAAATCCTGATTGACTAGCCCTGTACCAAGCACAGTGTCCAGCCCAGAATTCACCCTCCAGAAATGTTTGCTGAATTGCTGTTGACTTGAACTGAATAAAGCTGTTAAGTAGAGTGGTATCTTATCAGTACTCAGTTTCAACATAGCTCTAGTGGTCCTAGGGTGGGCATTGCAAGGCCTGTCCCATCCAAAACTCTGTATGCTCAAGGAGGTTGTAATATATAGGCTCAACACTGCAAGTATCAAAGGACCACAACCATACTGGCATTTTATAGAAGAAAAGTTCTCAGTTTATAAGTTTACTGAAATGACCAGCCCTTGAGCCTTCTGGGTAGGGGCCGTACTTTACTTACCCTTGAATATCTGAATGAACTAATATCCAAATAAACTAATACCAAAGATAGATGTTTCTTGACCGGACTAAAGTATTTCCTCTGATGATTAAAAATTACTTTGAAAATATTTATTTCAACAATGTCCTGGGTAAGTTATCCTTGGGCAAGCCTATGTATTCTTTGTACCTAAGTAAAGAAACCACTAGAAGAGAAAGAACTCCATCCAGAAAGAATGATACTCATCACCTCAGCTAAGTTTCATTACCTTATACTTTGATACACACTTATATACATAGAATGTAGAAATATCATTACGTTACATTTAACAAGTACGTAAACTGAGGTCCAGGATAAGTGAATCCTGTAGTCAAGGTCTTAAAGCTATTTATTGGTGGAGGCAAGATTTGAGGTCAAGTCTCTGGATACCAAGAACACACTGATGCTTTTATGTTTTCACCACTTTTCTTGATTTTAGTCTTCCATTCTTAGCATCGGCTGGGTTCCAATTGTTCCATGGCACCAAATCTTCTCAGCAGAAGAAGCTGGAGGGCAGTGAAGGCTCCCTGTGTTTGTGGGTGGGACAAGTAAATAACCTTCAAACAGTTTGAAGTATTTTTGACAGCTGACGAGGTCCTCTTCATGTAATTTTTATGGAATCTTCAGGCTCCATTATTATGTTTGAAACTTTCTTCCAAGAAAAAAAAAAACAGAACCCTATTTCCCAACAGAATAGGCCTCTACTAGTAATTGGTGATGTGTTTAATTTGTTCATAGTATCCATAATATATGTATTGTATGAATAGATAATCAGATATTAATACTGCATTGAATTGACATTAAATTTTAGTATGAAAATCTTTGTAATATCAGGTTATAGTATTAAAATGAAATGCATAGAGCAACAATTAGTTCTGGTTCAATTATTTAGTAGCAAATTATCTTCAATTATTATGAATAAATGTATATGGTTCTTGCATTATTAATATATGAGCCACGAGTTCTGCATTCAGCTTTCCATTGTTGTTCCTTGTCTCCCATCCATTTTGTTCAGTCCCATTTCCAGTGCTACCTGAGCTCCCAATTTTTTAAAAATTTCCCTTAAGCTATTTTATATTAAAACGTTTTCCTAATGGTTGAAAACGGAACTGTTTTGTACAAGTACCTTTAGAAAAGCCCGTATAATAGTCAAGTGCCGTGATTTCTGAAACCTAAAGAGATTGGTGGAAGATATGAATAAAGATTATTTTGGATTTTCTATTATCTAAAAGCCCTAGAAATTTAATTGTAAGATCAATTGTTTCCACTTAAAGCCAAGTCTGCTTATGGGGCTATATTTGGTTCCCACATCTCATTGTAGAAGCTTCTGACTGAGATCACACTCTGTATCTTTGCACAGTGATTTCTCAGGACACTCCACTGAAATAGGTGCTACTTTCTATCCTTCTTTATTTCCTACAAGTGGAATTAGAGTGAGAATGTTCAACCAGCTATTCTTTTTTTCTTTTAAATTAACTTTTAGCACTTTGCACATTCTTGGAAATGAAGGAAATGCATCCCCCTAGATCAGGGAGTTGTGCCGACTTACAAGGCTGTAGGTTTGATTTTCATTTTGTTACAGGTTCTGTTAAGGATTAGTGCCAGAGTAGATGTCCATTGACAATGAAAATATCCTTTAAGGAAGAAGAGGAATGGGTACTACTAAACTTATCCGAGTAGTCGTGTTTTGAAACAAAAGAAAGGAATTTTGAGAAAAATGGGATTAAGTGGCACAAAAAAATGATATACACTGTGTATCATTACACAGAGTGTGGGGGCTCGGGCAGCAGCAAGCTTACCTTGTAAAAAGAAGGTATTTGGGAGGGATGCTGAGAAACTTGCAGTGTCTGTGTCTTACCTCTTTTTGTCTTCACCACAGCACTGAACCAGAGGCCTTGCATAGAGTAGGTGTTCAGTAAAGTCTTGCTGAATGAACAGAAGCATGGGCCCAGGTTTATTCAGAAAGAAAATTTACAATCGTAGGACATGGTGTCTCCTAAAAGCTCTTAATTCCAACCCCCATCTCTTCCAGTCTTCTAGAAGATGCCAGGATGATCTTCTGAAAAGCAGATGTGGTCCTGTCATTCTTTTAGCTAAATCACCTTCAGTGGCTGCCAGTTGTCCACAGGAATCAATCCAAATGTCACAGCCTGACATGGAAAGCCCTTGCCTGAGACTCTAGCTTCATCTCTTACCCCCCGCCCCCACTTCCCTACACCCAATCCACCCAGGTAAATCAAGGCACTGACTTGCATTCTCTTTCTGTTTTTCTCATGTATGCTGTTCCAGCTTTCCCACTGTTAAAGTACCTCGCTGGTCACTACCCATGTTTTAGTATCAGTTCAAAGCTCCCCTCTTCTGAGAAGCTCTCCCTGAAACCTTACCTCCTACAGCCTGTTGTCTCTGTGTCTTGCTAGGGCTCCCAGCTTCTAGTGGGGCTTCCGGTCCTTGGTCTCCCTAGACTACTCTCTAAATAACCTGGGTCTTTTTCACCTTAAAATTCACGGCTCTCAGCAGTATAATTCCAGGCACACAGTAGAAGCTCAAACACCTTGGAGGAAAAAAGGGAACTTGGGAAAGGGAGAGAAAACAGAAAGAATGATGAGAAGGAAGGGGAAGGGAGAAGGGAAAAAAAAAAACAAAACAAAACCCAACTACTATTGGTTCAAACCAATTTTCTAAGCTCTTCAAGCCAGAAATGAGCTCTAAATAGAACACAGTGTTCAACATTTAAAAAAAATCTATTAAACAGAAAACACACATTTTAAAGAATTAGCTTTTATATTTTGTAACTTGTTCATAAGGCTTAAATGGCAGTAATTTTGATACAATTCCTCTTGAGTGGTTGCGTGCTTTAAAAAACAAAAGCAATAATTTTCTTATGATAGCCTGCACTTGGAAATCAAAGAGAGCAGAATCATTTCCCAGTTTATTAGACGCCCATGTTAAGAGATGAAAAAACAATTCAGAAATAACTGGGTTCGCACTCTAAAATATTTCCTTTAAATACCAAGGAAAAAGTCAATTATTTTGCAGTTCTTGATGTGTTTTGAGGTCATGAGATCAGTCTATTTTACTTCCTCTTTAACACGGGCTGGAGGCTCTTAACTATTTACGGATTTCACTGATCAGCAGGCTTGGCGAAACCGAGTAGCTCCGGATTTTCATGCAAGTGGGGTTTTCTCAAAACAGGGGCGCATTTAGAGAGGACTTTGGATATGTTTGAATGTCATGCTTTATGATATGTAAATATGATGTCATTTTGAGACAGACAAATACAAAAAGCTAGTCATACTAATTGTAAAATCTAACACCGCAGTATACATTCTTAAGGAAAAAAAAGAGAGAGAGAGAGAGAGAGAGATATGGTGCTGGCCATGGGGAAAGATCTCGCACCAAACACCGGAAACTGGCAAAGACCACCAGGGCATGATTCATTTGCTCTTCACACACACTCCCGCCCCTTTCCAAACTGCCCAGGTTATCAAGGACCTCAACAAAACAAATAAATACACTGTATGAGCAAAGCAGAGAGGATTGCTGTTTGATGTTAAATGTGCCAGTAAAATTAATAGTCCTTGGATGGATGGTTCGTACAGGACAGTCTTGCTTTGGTTGTAACAATGTTCTTTATCCCTTTGCAACCTCTCTACTTCCAAACATTGAGGCTGGTGGCCCGGAAATCTGCCTAGCTCTCAGATCAAGAAACCCTGCCCAAATCCAGCCAGCCCAAGGCCATTCAGTACAGAACAGTTGGAGGCAGAACAGGGGAAGCCAGTCCCTGGATTCCCAGTGGGTCAGACCACTAGACCACATTGCACCATAGGAGCAAAGACAAACACGAAGGTTGTTGGAGGGCACCCTCTGTTTGTTTATGATGTGTTCAGCCTTTCTGAAGCCCTGGTGTCCTCATTTCTTTTTCCTGTTTGCAACTTGTAAGCATTTCTCTCTTCCTTTTCCCCTACTTAACCTATTTCTATGATCACTTTCATTCTTCTGTTTGAAATGGACTCTAGGAGCAACTGAAGAAAAAAACAGCATAAAATAACATGTTCGGGTTGTCTGGATGTTTCTACTAGGGTACTGATACATACCTTCCTACAGAGAATATTAAGGAAGTGCATCAGTACCAAAGATTATTTTTCAAAAAGATATAAGGTATTTTGAGTTTAAAGCGACCTCGGACTCTCCCCAAACTTTTTTTTTTTTTTTTTAAAGATTTTATTTATTTATTTGACACAGAGAGAGAGAGAGGGAGAGCACACGCCCAGGGAGAAGTAGGCAGAGGGAGAGGCAGGCAAAAGGAGAGGGAGAAGCAGGCTCCCTAGTGGGGCTTGATCCCAGGACCCCGGGACCATGACCCGAGCTGAAGGCAGATTGAGCCACCCAGTGTCCACTTTCCCTACACATTTTAAGTCAAAGAAATTTGAGCCATACAGAAAGGATGGAAGTTAGATCATCCATGGATCCTGTTCCTTTTAACCCAAACACAATGGTGAATTTGCCCAGACTCACAATGTTGTAAATGAAACCATTTATTTTCAAAGCATCTATTTAAATACACAGGGTGTGTCAAGAATCATGAAAGAAAGATAGATCCTCGGTCAATTTGCAGCTCTAAAAATCATGACCAATTAGACAAAGCTGAAAAGCCTAGAAATAACGTAGGAAAGAAAAAATTAACACATCATGATTGCTAACACTTGAGGGAAAGCAGTCTTATTTTAGAGGAGGTCAAAAAGGTAGACAAATTGCTACTGAACTTGGAAAGCGATCCCGAAGCATCCAGGAGATTTTAAGCTTAGAGACACTGGTTTTATTTATATCTAATTTTAACTGACTTTATTCCTTGATATAGGAATTATAGGTTCAACCTAACACTATAATTAAAAGCCATGGTCAGGTCAGTATTTGGCTCACAAATGTAATGAATATATAATATTTCTATCAGAAATCAAAAACATTCTTGTAAAGGCAAAATTGTTTTTTCTAGTCTGTAAGTTTTATAGCATTTTTCTAATTCTCTCTTGGCTTCTATTTCTCTGGATTTCAAAATCTGTTTCTCTCGCCTTGAACCCAAGAGGGCACGAGGAGGGCTGCTCGGTCATCGGAATATCCATGTGGTCACCATGACAAACTGGTTCTACAGCCGATAAAGCCAGACCCCTAGGTCTTTGCCCTTGTGCGTCTATAACCTACGGCTAGTGGCTTCAGCCAGGGCTCAGTGGCAGCAGACAGCCACAGTGACCTCTTATGAGTAACCTGGCTGGGAGCCCTGACCCAAGGGTGGGGCTGGAGCCTTTCAGTCATGCCCATTGCCTAATCCTTCTGACTTCAGCAGAACCTAAAAGGAGCAGGAATGGGATGACTCTTACATCAAGAAAGGGTATGGAAGGAAGAGGAGGGAAGATGGCCAAGTAGCCCTAGAGTGGTAGAGGTTCCTGGCCTCCATGTCTTCCCTCTTGGACAGGCAAGACACTTTAGCTGTCATAGATGGTTAAAGACAATAAGACCTTTGGAACTGGGAACTAATAGCCACATTATTCATTTGTCTAAGAGAAAACAATTGAATTAAGAGCTAAACCACTCCCAGTTTCCTCTCCTGAGAGGAAAGGGACTCTCAGGATTCCTAGGAATGGAGAGAAGAATGAAGTGCCATGGTTGTTGAAAGATATTAGGAAGCCGGGGCTCCTTGTGATACGACCCAGCTTTTATCAAATCACCAACCTACCTCATTGTAGTGGGCTGAGAAGAGAGAGGTGAGCAGTCTGCTGGCTTATTAATGCCCATGAGAGCTGTGGGCTTCATTTTATTTTGTTTTCCTGATTGCCCTCTAAAATATTTTCCGATTTGGCTCTTTGATGGTCCTATCTTCTGGAGAGAAGTCCCAACAACTGCACATTAAAGAAATCTCATGAAACCTTGCTACCCTAGAATATTCTTTTGTGTCCTGGTGTCCTTGGTGCTTGGATTCTGGGTAACTACACAGTTATGAGCAGAAAGTCCCCCATTCAAATTATCCTGGTCATGGCCCTCCAAAATGGACACTCCTGAAAGAACCCGACAGTAGAGCTCTGAGTCTTCAGTAGGAATGGGGGGAAAGAGAGAAGCTGCACTGCTGTGCTAACAGAATTCCTCCAGAGCTCACTTCCTGGTGGCTTCCAATGGTCCTGCATCATATTTTCTGTTGTAGCTCCCCAGCCCAACTCCTTGATTTCTCCTATTGTTCGGAGGAACTTAGTGCTATACCAAATAAAAGAGGAGGAGGAAAATTCATTCATTCCTCCCCCGAATCAAAAGCCTAACGAAGGAAGAAGCCTTTCCAAGTCGGTAACCTCTCCCCCCTTCTCCCTTCTCTTCCACTCCTGGCTGTCTGGGTGGGCAGGATTGGCTGGGCTTTAGCTCCAGTCCCAAAGTCTGAATTGGAGCAACTGGGACATTTCCATTTCCTCCCTCGAATCTTAGGGCACGAAAAATGCTCAGAGACCGATGAACAGCGAGATTGATTCATTCATTTACTCATTCATCCGTGAAAGAGGCATCTCTTCAGGGCTTGCTTTGCAGTAGGCACTGTACGAGGGTTAAAAGTGCAAAGACAAAAAAAATATCAGTTCTTGCCCTGGAGAAGCTCATGGTCCAGTGACAGAGACAGACATGGAAACACACTTTGGGTGTGACTCATGACTCACAAACAGAGGTGTACGTGCAATAAGCATCGTGTGTCTTTTTTTTTTTTTTTTAAAGGAGATTAAGTGTGCTCTGAACTGTCACCCTGCAGGGCATCTGAGAAGCTCAATCTCAGTCATTATGAAGGATCCCTTCCTGTTTTAGCCCCATGTCCTGTAAAGCTCCTGTGCTTTTTCACAGCTGAGAGCATGTGAGGAGATGCCCACTGACTTGGGTCCATGCAGGCTATAGCTGGATGCTCATGGTCTAAGCCTGGCTGGTTGCTCGAGGTCTAGAAGCCCCACTACTTCCATGGTACAGATGTGCTACTGGATCCTTGAGGATCTGGGAGCTAGACACCAAAGAGCATCTTCCGACATAGGTAGATAGCCATTCCCCCCACAACCAACTTCCCCCTTATCTTTCTCGCCCTAATCCCCTGGAACCGCTGTGGTCCTACTACCTTGCAGGGGCCCTGCTAGGGTCACGTGGCCCACAGGACCTACCCAACCCTGCTCTCTTTCTTGCCTGGGAGCTTAATCCTCTCTGTTTCCCTGTGCCTGTATTTTCTCAACCTCACAGAATCTGGTCCAGGAGATGACACATACAAGGCAGAAATATGAAGTAAGCTCTTACAGATGATTCTACCCCTCAGCCCCAAAAGTGAATGTCTCCTCAACTGTTGTGCTTGGTGGCTCATGGCCTCATCCTAGTCCCTGCCCAGTGTCAGAATATAGGCTTGAGTCAGTGATGCAGGAAGGAAGCAGCTACTTGGGGGGAATTTGGGACTCAGCGAAATTGATGTTTCCTCTGGGTCATAGGGTCTGGAGGAGTCTTATAGTCAGCAAGGGCATGGGGGATGGTATCCGGGGCCCAATGAGCAGAATGTAGAAAATAAACAGAGATGAAAGAGACCGGGTGTTCTAGCAAAGGTGAAAATCCTTCTGTGCTGTGCTGTGGGATGGGGGGGGGGGCGGGCAGGGGGCAGGGAGGTGGTATTGGGGGTGATGACAAGACTTGAGGCTAGAAAAAAGGTTGTGACCAAACTCCTATAGTAAGTAAGGGGGTTTTCCAGGTGAGTTTCTAAAGTAAACAGTTTAAGGTCATAGCCTACACCACAGTACAAGGAGAACTCATGAACCTTGGAATCTCTTGGATGTAGCTTGAAATCCCAGCTCCATTGTTCTCTTGCCATACGGCTCTGGGCAAGTTAGGTAGCCTCTCTGTGCCTCAATGTCTATGACCTGTAAAATTGACCATAGATGATGCTCACACCCACTTCTGAGATTTTGTGAGTCTTGAATGAGACAACATATGTAAAGCGTGGTCCTGACATAGCAGTATTGGACACCTGTTAGCCTGGTAATGTTATACTTGTAAAATTATTTTTATGTCACTATCCCCACAGCAGCACGGAGAGGCAGGTCTGACATGCATTACTGTACCATCGTGCAGCTGACAGAGGCATCCGGGGATCAGAACTGGAAGTGCTCATTGAACCAAACATACTGGCATTTGGAAGATTTAATGTGACCTTACAGATGATACTGGCCGCAAAGTTGGAAACAGCCGCCCATCGGGAGTAGCGGGCCAGGGCTGAGGGGCGATGATCTCACCGGCGTGAAGGCAGGGCCTGGCACCCAGACACTACCCAAGTCATTTTGCTTTGAGATGCCCCAAAAGAACATGACACAGATAAAAATGAGCTATCAAAAAAGATAAGGCAGCATATTCGTTTCCAAGGTCTGTTGTAACAAAGTACACAAAGCAGGTGATTTAAAACAATAGAAATGTATTATCTCACAGTTCTGCAGGCTGGAAGTCCAAAGTCAAGTTGTCAAGAGAGCCGGGCTTCCTCCCGTCTGCCTAGCTTCCGGTGGGTGACACCAATTCTTGGGGGTAGCTTGGATGGCCCTGTTGTCTCACGCTGTTCTCCTGTGTGTCTGTCTCCACGTCCCTTTCCTTCTTCTTGCAAGGACCCTGGTCATATAGGTTCAGGTCACCCCTGCTTCATATGACCTCACCTTAACTTCTTCCAAAGACGATTTCCAAATAAGATCATGTTCACAGATGCAAGGGGAGTGTGGAGGGTGCAGTTAGGACTGCAACATATCTTTTGGGGGGGGACATAATTCAACTTGCGAGTGTCATTATGGAAAGTGCAATGGGCTGAGAGCCGTGGGTGTGGTCAGTTTTGCCTCAGGGGTCAAGTGTACGTTGGTGAAATAGAGGAGGGGCTCTAAAATGCTATGATTGTCTGAGCCTTTCTTGATTCTAAAAATGAAATCCATCTAGAGGCAAAAACTGAAGCAACTAATTGAAACCATGTGTTCAAATCAAAACTGCCATTTGAGGAACTAGGGATTACATAACTAATAACCTCAGCCCTCACTGACCCTGGCCACATCAGGAAGCAGTGCTTATGAAAGAATGCACTTTGTTTGAACAATTTCTTCAGTCGGGCAGAGGATAGATTTTCTTGTGTAACTGGCATTTCCCACCCCTCCCTCAAAATGTGCTTTGATAAATATATTTGAAAGAAACAACATGAAGTATAAGAAAGTTCTTTTACTCTCTAAATATAATCTTCCTATACCATGGCTTGAGCTGTGAGGAGGGAAACAAAGTTCGTATTAGAAATGATCCCTGGGGCACCTGGGTGGCTCATTCAGTTAAGCATCTGCCTTTGGCTCAGGTCATGATCCCAGGGTCCTGGGATGGAGCCCCACATTGGGCTCCCTACCCAGCGAGGTGTCTGCTTCTCCCTCTCCCTGCTCGTGTATGTGCTGTCTCTCTCTCCCTCTCAAACAAATAAATAAATTCTTTGGAATTTATTTGGAATTTATTAGAAAAAAAAAATGCCCCCTAAGGTTAATTGTGAAACAAAGATGGGCACTGAAGACCTTCCATTCATCTTCTACACCTGCCCCCTACTTTCCTTGACTCTCACCGCTGCTTACAGTAACACTTTTTTTTTTGCCACACAACTGTTGTATGGGTCGTGTGTATAGTGTGATTGTGTCTTTAGCACATGTCACATTGTAATGTAATCTTGCCTGTTGCTATCCAGCCAGCTATTCCCATATCATATTCTCTCATCCCTACCTATTTTATGATTTGATTGTATCTGGGAATAAGGGCCACCTGCTAGGAGCCCATCCTGGGTTGTCCAAAGGTAGTCCTTTGACACTTACCCTGTATTCCTGAAAAGGACACGAAAGTTTGGTAGGATCTTAAAAGGTAGTTCAAACAGGAAGAGAATTCTTTCTAATTCTCGTGGAGGCTGAAGAACATAGTGTATATTTGGAGGAAACTGATCTATTTCATTAGTGATCTAGTCTCAGATGAGCCTAGAAGAGGCACGCTGGGCCCCAGTTGTGAAAGGGTTTGCCTGCAAGACAGAATGCTGGAATTTATCTTGTAGGCAGGAAGGATCCCGTGAAAGTTTGGGGGAAGGTGGTTATCAGAGCAATGTTTTCAGAAGCTATCCCTTTATCCACACACCAGGTGGGCTGCTCCAGCAGAATCTGCATTTGCAGAGCCCAGCTGTGAAGTCATAACAAAAGTCAGAGCAAGGGGTAACTCCAACCTGCACCAAGTTAGTGATGTTGGCAGAGAAATGGAAGGTATAGATCCAAGATACAGGGCAGACCAAGAAGCAAGTGGTCATTGGCATGAAAGTGGGGCTTCTAGTCCCAGTAGATAGAGGGATGATGTGAGCTCATGAACGTGTGAGAAGGACCGTGTTCTATTTTGGACGTGTTGAGTTTGAGGTGACTTCAGGACAACTCAGTGAAGATGTTCGCTGGGAAGCATGAGGTCACTATCTCTGCTCTGACTTGATTATAAAGAAGGCTCCCAAGGGCACAGACTATGGCTCTGTGTCCATTGCTGAATTCACACGCCCTGCCCTGTGTTTACTGAACACATAGTGGCTTCTCAGGAAACCCAGGTTAAGATCTTTACACAAACTTTTCATCAAACACACAACTGAGTCATTTGCAGCCCTACCTCTCTCTGCAGCCGGGGCTGTGAGAAAAATTGTAGTTCTAACATTTTTAGCGTCGCGACTCTTAAAGAGGACATTCTTCTAAAATCAGCTTTTTACTGGGGTGTGAAAAGTGATGCAGGAATAGCCTGAAGTCACGTGTTCCCTATTTCTAAGAAATGGGAGTAGATCTCAGAATCCTGAACTTTCAGATGACTTGTTTCATCAGGCTACTTATTTTTTTTTTCTTTGCTAGTTGATATATTAACATGATACATGGCAGTGGTTCCAAGGATCCCATCTGAGAAGAATGACCAGAAAAAGTCTTTTTTTTTTACCCATCAAATGGTGGTGGGAGGTTGGGGGGGGCGGATAGAGAAGTGTTGGTTAGATGCCAAAAGCAATCGTGTGTTTTAGATATGCCCTTGGTTGGTATGCTCATAAAAATAATTTACAGGGGGAAAGTTGACATGGGGCCACTTGGTGTCCTTATAAGCAGTGCCTTCTGACTTCAGTTGAGAGAGACAAAAATATGAATAGGGCAGAGGTAAAGAAACAACATGACATGCTGACACGTGGCTGTGGAATGCCGAAATCAGTTCTCTTGCCCCATTTGAGAAGGGAAGTTCATTTGCTTTTCCATCGACTCAGGCAGGGTGGAATCTGGGAAGGGATTCTGCACCCAAAGCCAGGACGCTTGGGTTCAAGTTTTGATCTTAACCGGATCAAAAGAAAAGTTCTGCTTTTAACCTTGGGTGAATCACATCACCTTCTGCACGCTGGCATTAGACTATCATCTTCCCTCCTTCACACATCACCTTCTCTATCCCGAGAAGCAATCTTCATGAAGCAATCGCTCGCGAGGTATATAAAATACCTATGTATTTTCCGGCGTTGTATATTTCCTACTGAGGGAAGTTCCTCTTCTTGGGGCCACTAATGAAAATTATAAGTGCCTGGCTCATTTGTGTCAAGATGATACAAGTAAACTGAAGGTCACTTTCAGCATACTTTACCATGCCTCCCAGGCACTGCTGATAAGAAAAAGACAAAAGGACAAAGACAAAATTAACTTTTAATTTCCCGTCCAAGCTTCAACTAACAGAAACCGAGAGATGGGTAGACTCTCTTCTAACATTCAAGGGAGAATTATATATTAAATCTCTCATCTGATTTAACTATCAGAGATAACCAAGCATGCACCTATTTAAATCTGTATTTATAGTTAGGTAAGGTCCCAAGTTCTGAGCTCCAATAAATTTTAGTGACACATTTTCATATCTAGTATCAGTCCAAAAATCTTTCAGCCCTAAATTAGATGAATAAATAAACAAATCAGATACATTAATTTTCTCTTTGGAGCAGTTTTCTTTCCAAGGAATCACTAAAGTTATTTACATGCTGCTGTAAGATATTACTTAACATAATGAGTAATTTTCTCACCCTCCAAGATATTAGCCACCGAACCTGCTTCAGTATTTTTTTTAAATTCTCTAGCATCACCAGGAATATTAGTAAAGAACATGAATTTTTTTTTTTTTGGTATCTGATTTATTTCATGAAATTGGATCAGTAATTATGACTGGTAAAGCATTAGCCATAGAAGCCATCAAACATAGTATGTTGATAATATACGTGAACTATAAGAAATGAATTAATTTTACAGACTACCCCACTCATGAATGAACTATGACGCTTAAAGTGAAATGACTAGCTCTTTCAAACAATAGATTTCAAAACAATTTTGTCTAAGCTTTTCTTATATAAACTTTTCCTCTTTGTGAAGCATATCTTAATTCCACCATTTTTATGATTGTAAGCAAGGCACACCGTTGGCCTCAAAAAAAGCCCAATTTAGTAAAAAACTTTAAATATATAAAAACAAATGATCACTTTGTTGCTTTACAAATCTATTCTTTATTAAGTACAATACTCGATCGTACTTAAGTCTAATGTATTTTCTATAACAATGATTGCTCAGAAGCCTATTTGTTGTATGAAACATGTTTTAGCCCTGCTATAACTTTTTCAGTATTCAGGATTCCTACTTAACAGCAATGCACCATTCAGGAAAAATGTACAATATTAGCTTTAGATTTGACAAGTTCTGAAACTGACAAAGGAATAAGCATTCCTCCAAAATGACAGTATTCGAAAGCTACATAATAATTCCATTTGATCCTAGGTCGATACAGTTCAGGAATTCCCAATGAAACAAAAACTCCAAGGGAAAATAATAACCTGGAAGTCTGTAGCAGGTAGTATACATAGTACATAAGATCTAAATATCCATTTCAATCTTCTAACTTCTCCTTTGAAGAGAGAAGATTAAATATTCTCTAGAAGTCCTGTGTTTAGTCTTAAACAGTGGAAATGGAGGTGATATTTAAATAGAGAGCTATAGGAGGAATTAAAAGTACTTTTATTTAAAGTCTAAACAGGAAGCATGGAGTTTTCAAAAATGTTGTTTTAAAAAATGTTTTTAATGGTATCAGTCATAGTCCAGGGTAGAAAATAACAGATAAGCAAAAAGAGTAAAATAAATGCCATCCATAATTCTAAAATTAATAATACACATATAATCTCCTATAAATTGAATTGTGTCCCCCAAATTCAAATTTTTTTTTATTTTTTTAAAGATTTTATTTATTTATTTGACAGACAGAGATCACAAGTAGGCAGAGAGGCAAGCAGAGAGAGCGGAGGAAGCAGACCCCCCGCTGAGCAGAGAGCCCAATGCAGGGCTCGATCCCAGGACCCTGGGATCATGACCTGAGCTGAAGGCAGAGGCTTTAACGCCCTGAGCCACCCAGGCACCTCCCAAATTCAAATGTTAAAGGCCTAGCCCCTAGTACTTGAGAATGTTCCCTTATTTGAGATAGTCCTTACAGAGATGATTGGGTTAAAGTGAGGGTATTTGAGTGGGTTCTAATCCACCATGACTGGTGTCCTTTTGAGAAGGGGAAATTTGAACCCTGTGACCTACCATATATAGAAGCAAGGCAACGTGAGGAGACCTAGAGGGAAGGCACCACCTACAAGAGAGGCCTGGAACAGATCCTTCCCTCCAGCCCTCACAAGGAATCGATCTTGCTGACACCTTGATTTTGGACCTCTAGGCTCCAGAACTGTGAGACCATAAACTTCGGCCATTTAAGCCTCTGGTCTGTGGCACTTTGTTATGGCAGTCCTAGCAAACTAATACACTCTTCTTCTTCTTTCTAAGCACGTACATCACACACACACACACACACACACACACACACAGAGGCATATATATAAATATTTTTAAATTTATATCATAAAATTTGTATACCGTTTTGTAACGTTTTTCCCATTTTACATATAAGAACATCTCCCTAAGTCTTAAGATATACCAGTAACAGTGATGTTGCTGCCGCTGCTGCTGATGAAAAAGTTAACATTGAATAAGCATTTATTAGGTACCAGGCACTGTTTTAAGTACTTTATGTCTACAATTCTAAATCCTTATGGTTTCCAGAAGAATATCATTTTTAATGACTACATAGTATTGCATTCCATTATACAGACATATCAAAATATTTGAAGTATATCTTATTATTAAATATTTAGATTTATTCCATTTTGTGGTTTAAATAATATCTCTGCCATAAACATCTTTATACCATAGTCTAGATGCATATATATTACCTTCTTGGGATGAGGGTCTGTGAACTTATAAAACTTAAAGGTTACTTAGCAAAATGTACACATTTATATAATACATATTTTATTTTAAAATATATGTAACATAATATGTGTATGTATAAATGTGTGTGTGTGTGTGTGTGTGTGTGTGGACAGAGAGAGACAGACAGACAGAGTGGGAAAGAGAGACATTATCTTCTAGGATAGTTATGTGAATTTTACCAATTTTTATGCCCTCAGAAATAAAGGAAGTATCTATTTTCCTTGGCCCTTTTATTTCTTAAAGCCCAGCCAAGTTATAGGCAAACAATGATATGTTACTGTCATAATTTTCGTGTTCTTAACTTCTAAAACCTTGAACTTTGGGAATCTGTGCTTTAGGCCATTCTATTTTATTTTTGTGAATGTCTTGTTTGTTTATTTTTAACCTGAAGTCATAGTAACAGTCTTTCTGGATTACTTTTACAATTTTTCAATTTCCCAATGTCTTCTCCAATTTGAGAATTAACATCAGCTATTCCTTGTTTGGTCACCTCTAACCTACAATGCTTCTTATCCATTCTACGGTCATATTTCTGACAATCTCAATCAGACAGACCACAAATATAAACCAAGAAATACAATATAAGGGTCCTTAAAATGAAGGAAAATCATGAAGTCATGAAGGAAAAGTCCTGAAGTTCATGGATAGTACTCCAAAAGAGACCCTTGAAACGGAGTTTGTTTATACAAATTTTAGTGACAGAATGGAAGAATCAAAGAGAGAAAACTGTTATAGTATTCATTGTTTTGTTAAAATGACTCTTTGATGTTAACTTACATTAAATAAAACACTTACTTCTTGGTGGAACTTTTCTCTCTGCACTACCTCTTCTGTACCCTCATTTCACCCTTCTTATTCCCTTCTCTAGGGTTCAAAGTTACTACAGAGATTTAAATATGAGTTTTTCTGCACTGTCTTCATTGCTTTTCTACTCATCTGCTATGTGGTTCCTTTTTGATCTGCTAATATTACACATTACATAAATCTTCTATATCGCACCTGAATGTCTCTTAATTATTCACTTCTATATGTTTCTGACATCTGACTGTGAGCATCTTTATTATTATTATTATTATTATTATTTGACAGAGGGAGAGGGATCACAAGTAGGCAGAGAAACAGGCAAAGAGAGAGGGGGAAGTAGGCTCCCCATTGAGCAAAGAGCCAGATGCAGGGCTTGATCCCAGGACCCTGAGATCATGACCTGGGCTGAAGGCAGAGGCTTTAACCCACTGAGCCACCCAGGCACCCCTGACTGTGAGCATCTTTAGATCTTTGGGCCTGGCAGCTTTGGAGCTCCAGTGCCTCATCCAGGACAAAGGCGAGATAGCTAGTAATGTCGCTGGTGCTGAGGGTAGATGTGGCTTAAGGGTGGATCCAAGACCTCTTCTGTCTAAGGCTAAATTTTATGAAATTCATCAATGTGCAGAGTTAGCTCTTTGGAAGGCAACAAAGGTACTAGCTTCTGCATGAGACAATGACCCAACCCTGAAGGACTTAGGTCTATACATCCATCGGTGCGTCTGTGACAATTACAAATATCACCTATCTCCCTATCTCCCCTGCTCTTAGGCTTTCGTTGTTGTTGTTGTTGTTGTTGTTGTTGTTGTTGTTTAATCTGTAAAACAAGAGTTTTGTGACATGATCTCCGAAGGGGTTTTCAGCCTGAAAAGTCTGTGCTTCTTACTCCATGTAGACAAGACTGTATGTCAAGTGTCTTCCCTGTGTTTTGGGGGACAGGTGGAGCCAGGAGCTGCTGGTGTCAGTGTCTCAGAGTCTCAGAGATAGCATCCTGTTTACACACAACAGTGGCACAGAGTCTCTGATAGCCGATCTTATCAGAACTGGTTACTTGCTGCTGTCTCCAGGAGCAGATAGCTGCTGTGTCCAAATTTGCCGGCTTCACCACTGGAGAGTGTAGGCAGCTGTCACACTCCTTCTGGGGCTCTCAGGCTGCTAACCGAAGGCTTGGGAGAATACACCCTCACAGGGACAGCCAGCCAGAGGGAAGGGCTCACCTAGAACCAGGGCTGTTTCCCATTTTCATTAATTGTGCCAATTTGTTTGGTCATTAGGTGGGGCCGGAATTGAAGGATATGTTCAAAAGATAATTACAAACACATTTATTAAGAGCAAATGAATCTAAAGACTTGGAGGACGGGACACAAGTTTAGAATCTGAGAATAAGAATAATAATCACGATAATTGTTTATAAGCATGTAAGTCTATGGGTATTGCGGATTTTTTTGATAAATAGGTAGATTTTGGGGTAAATATGTAGATAAAATTGATAAATATGTAAATATGTAAATGGTTCCAAATGGTGATACCATAAAGAGCTAAAAAAGAGAGGACAAAATACTGGATAATTTGGAGGCATCCCTGTGTCCTCCTGCAGTGATGGATGGATATTTCAAGGTCTGAGTACTCTTCTTAGTACTAAACCTTGGGCAGAAAACTAAAAACTTACAAATGGTAGAAGAAAGTGATAGTGTTACTTGGAAATGGCGAAGACTTAGGAATCACATGATCAAAAGGACTTCCCCTTACGAAGAAGCTCTGGTATATGTGTGTTGATGTTTGTGTTGACAATTTTGAAGATGGAATCAAGATCTCTGTTTTGCCCTTAGTGAAGGTGAATGAGGCCATGTCAAAAGGTTGTCACCTCCAACCTGATACAAAGTCCCTGGGCCCAAAGGCTCCATTTCTTCTCCCACTGGGCCTTCCTGAACCGCTTCGATTTCCTGTCTTCCTGCAGGAGTACTTTTTGGCAAAGGGAGCCACAAGGCCTGAACTGAAATGACCTTGTTTCCAAAGGGATCCCAACAGCTGCTGAGAGGAAAAGATCTCCCCGATTTAAGGTTCATTCACAGGGCTAGATGTTGGCCTCTTCCAGTTGCACTAAGAATTTCCTTACATGGATTCTAGCAAGACAACACTTTTAATCATGCAGACTATTTTAATCATGCAGACTTTGTGACAGGCAAAGGGTTGTACTTGGCATGGTGGTGGACACGAAGGCCTCCCTCTTGGAAGTCTCCATAAAGAGGTCATCCACTGCTTACCTTCCTGAGAAGAAAAGATTTACTTTGGGTAAAACGTAGGTGTCATAAAGATTTACCACAAGCATGAAATGTATGTCTTTGGCAGTTTCTATAAAGTTTCATTAAATAAATTTCAATAGTATTGAATTTTCATAATATAGCCTAGGAAGAAAAGGGGTATTTGTGTATCTGCGTTAAAATAATTTCTTTGTTATAGTCTTGGGCAATATTTAATTTAGCAAGGTCATAGATAATGGGAAACTCCCACATTACAAAGAGATCAAGTCCTTAATTGCTAAGCACTTATAATAAGTACATAAGCTAACTAAGAAGTCTTACTTGGTTATAAATGATTGCAAGATATTTTGCAACCACACCATCATTTTAATATGTCTGCCAAGTACCATGAAGCCCCTATCAAGTATATTTCCAGCCTGAAGTTGTTGGGAAAATGTAGCTATTTTTAGAGAGCCTTGAGAAATTTATTTTCTCAGATACTAGTTTTCTAGCATTTGGGGAAAACCTTCACTAAACCACTTGGTATAAGAAATTACTAAAATGGAAGAGATGCCACGGTGCTGTTCTGCCCTTTCTCTTTTTAAGATCTCCCATCTCAGTGCTGTTCACAATAGGCCAGGATGCGTATCTTGAACAAATTTTATCACCTGAGAGGCAAAAGTATTTTTTTTCCTATGTTAAGTGCATTATACCCCCCATTCTCAAAAGGATCCCATCATAGTGGTGATAACATTTGCCCCATTTTTATAGCAGGGGAAACTGATGTACTGTGTGTTCCATACCTTGCTCAAGGTCCTTCAGGTGATCAGTGGCAGGCCAGGAGCATCCCAACCCAGACAACTGGTTTCAAAGTCTGGATGCATATCCACTCTATCAGTCAGCCTCATCAATATAATTGGTAAAAATCACAAGGATTCAGGGGCTTAATGCGTGTGTGGGGAGGGATTCAATATTAAGGCTTCTATTTAAGGCCTAATTTCATAGAAAATAGGCTTCCACTTTGCTAGTGTTGAAAATCTACATTGCTATAGTTGCTAAAGTTGAAAATCCAGGTGCCATATTTTAGTTGACTTAAAAGTATTTAAGTGCTGTTTAGACTGGGAAAAATAAAAACTTCCACTGTATTTGAAATAAAGATGGAAGGTGAGCACAGCTTGCAACTTTAAAGGATACATTTAAAGGATAATCAATTGTCTCCAATTAGTTTTTTTCTTTTTAAGTTTTCAAGCTTACAGAAAAGTTGAAGGATTATTATATGAAATATACTAATAATATACTAATAATAAAATATATTATACATTTACATTATATTATACATATACATATATTATTAAATACTATACTAATAATAAAATATACTAATAACAAAGCCATAGAACCTTCATCAAGATCTATCATGGCTAATATTTTGACACATTATATTTATACGTATATATAATAGATACACACACATATATATAACATTCACGTGTCACATTTGATCTTTGTATATAACTTACATGTTATATATAATATATAAAAATATTTTTTTGCTCAAGTATTTGTAATATCATGACAGAGAACCCTCAATATTTAAGGATACATCACTGAAAAACAAGGAATATTTCCCACCTTCTCACACAATTTGTAATAATAGTGATATTATCGTGTTTAAGAAAATTATAATTCCTTAATATCATCTAATAGCAAAGCTGCATTCAAGTTTTCCACAATTTTGCATGACAAATATTTTACAGCTATTTTGTTCAAGTCTAGGTCAAAAAACTTCCACTCATTGCATTTGCTTGTTCTAAGTGTTAAGTCTTTTTTTCTAATTTACTTTTGAAATTGTTTCATTGGACTTGTATAAAGTCCTGCTTAAATGAGTGATTTTTTTTTTTTTTGTAATTCAAAAGCAAAGAATGACATTTGGAATTGTTATCTTTTTTAGAGAAATTAAAACAAATAAAATATAGCCACCTGGCTTACGATTATCTTTTAGATAACCTACCCAAGTTGTCCAGAACAATGATTTTGCCGTCTTTTACCACAGTCTTCTTTCTCAGCCCACATCTAAGATGAAAACTAAGGAAAAAAGTTAAAACCTTCTAAATCCAGAGCTGAAAGATCAAAAATGTTGGAAATCAACCCACATAACCACCTCACTTAATACGATAGAAAACCAAGTTCCCAGAAGGTGAAATAAATTGCCCTCAGTCACAATTACATATTAGCAGAAAATGGAACTAGAACAGAGGTGCAGACCACTTTCCAGTAACACCATAGTAGAAGAAGATCATATTACCTGGCCCCTGTCCTTCAAAAAGACTGCAGAACAAATGACTTTTCAGATCCCATGCTTCGGCACAAAAGTCAATAAAGCGCTTCCTGACATTCCAATTTGCATCTGTGACAGCACATTTTATCAAATGAGTCTGCAGGCCGAGCTCCTTAGACCCAGTTCAAACCTGTGGGCATGAGGTCAAAGATTTGTACTGAGTCTTTTGTGCTCACCTGCATGCCTGATCAAGCTACATATAGAATTACGGCTCTCAGTAGAACCTTGGAAACTTGGCCATTAACAAATAGGCTCAAGGAGACCCAATGCTACATCCTCTCCCTGTCTGTTTCTTAGATCCAGCTTTTTTTTTGTCATTGGAGAATTATTTCTTCTCTTTCCATCTTTTCTCTGGTGGTCCCACATGGACCTAAGCAAAGGCCAACTCAATATACGCGAATTGGGAGAAAGACTATTCTCTTTCTTTTGGATCATTTCCTGTAAGGGTATGGGCTT
This sequence comes from Neogale vison, assembly GCF_020171115.1. Classification (NCBI taxonomy): domain Eukaryota; kingdom Metazoa; phylum Chordata; class Mammalia; order Carnivora; family Mustelidae; genus Neogale; species Neogale vison. The sequence goes on from NC_058096.1 coordinate 28,067,361, forward strand.
AACAACTTTTCCTGACACATGGTGAGAACTTTGGGTCAATTTTCAAATAACAACAACAACACAACAACAAACCTCATGCAGAACAGAGGTACAGAAAAAGAGAGCCTTGACACCACCACTTGGGCCTACTTGGAATTCTCAGTTAGCAAAACTAATACATTCACGTTTTTCCTTTGCTAGATGTCAGATTTCTGTCATTTACAGCCAAAAGGGTCCTTATGAGTACAAAGTTCTGCTTTACAGAGAATTGTGAAGCTCTGAGGTTTTACGGCATCTAAAGATAGTGGTTTGTACCTTGCTAAAACTATTTTTAATTTTGAAAGCAGAAGCTACGTATGTACAGAGGTGCTCTACCCAGCAGTGACCAATCAGAAATAAAATTTGTGTTTTTTTTCCCTTTTCTTTAAGAGAGGTGTGCCAAAACTCTCATAATTTAAACCAGGGTGGAAAAAGTGCCTTGTCGTCACAGAGATCAGCCTGATTTACATATGGTACCTTAAAATTATTTGGGAATTGCCATTAAAAGGATAGATCACCTTGGCTAACTCACTGAACGTTGCTCCCCTGAGATATGTGGACATAGGATAAATCTGAAAGGTGTAAAGAAAGAAGTCAAGATCGTTATTCTTCCTTAGGTAGGTCTAAAGAGAAAAAGCAGTTGAGCTGAGGGGAAGGCCAGACTCAGGAGTTAGTTCATCTCAGGACTGATGTGTGCCACTCCCTTAGAACTAGCTTGCCTTTAGATGCTGGACTTGCTGGGACTTTACACCACCTTTGACCAAACTTAGAACCAAAGAAGTGAATGGCTGTAGCAACCACTGTTCCAAGTGTGTAGGATGGTCTTCAAGAGTGAGAGGAGCAGCAGCAGAGATTAATCCCTTCCAACTCCCTCTCTACTTAACGGTAGCGGGAACTGCCCCTCTTTGAACTGGGTAAGGAGTTGGTGGGTAGAAGAAAGGCAGAGAAACCTCAAGAGAAAAATACAAGACCTCCTGTTAGGAAACATGCATGTGGGTCCTACAGCAATTAATTGAACATGAAGAAAGAGTGACCAAGCGATTGCCTTTGTATCTGGATTTCTGAAACAGAATCTATGGTTAGAGACATCACTAGCTATACCAATATAAAGAGATATATCTATGGTAGATGAAGGATGGAAGGAAGGAAGGAAGGAAGGGAGGGAGGGAGGGAGGAAGAGAGGAGAAAGGAAGAAAAGACATATAATCTCATTGGCTAAAGACAGATTTTGGGGTAATCAAATTTTAAACCCTATTCTCTCAAATTTGATCTGCCAACTGTGAGGTGTTGAAGAGTACATGGCCTCAAGTAAGACCAACACTGGGCTCTCTTCTGTAGGTTCTGGGCAGACCTTCTGCAATAAATTTAGTGCAAGCTTTTGTGTACACAGTTATAATCCCAAGGGAAGCAATTATAGTTTATAAACCAGAAGAGGGAAATAACAAACTATTTGTTCTTCCCCATAGGCAGTAGATACCTGTAAATATCTCTATATTTAGGGGAGACACCATACTGCTGCTGCCTCCCCCTCTCACTGGGTAAATTTTATTTAGAAACCAAGTCGTGAACGTCTCTAGATGATTGCTTTACATATTCCTCTTCTTTTTGACCTAAATCACTGCTCCAGAACCTGTGTTAATTTTTAGTTAATTTTTAATTTCACAATCTGTACCAAATTTTTATTGTCTGGTTTTATCCCTTTGTTATTCTATCTACCAGAAATGTTTATCAGGCTGCCCCCCTGAGTTCAATCTTTCTTCAGCCATCACTGTCAGACTCCCTCAAGAGATTTCTCCTGTCACCCGCTGGGATCTTGCTTCACCCTCTAGTCTGAATGTTCTGGAAACAACATTATTTTTGGTTTCAACACATGCAATTAATCATGCACATTTATGACCTGCAATCTCCAAGAAGGCTTCAGGATGTACCAATGAGAGGGCTCATGGACTAGCAGGCAAAATGCCAGTTCAGACTTGAGGATACTTGATACTTCAGTATTTCTAGCTCTAATACAAATTGCCTCAATCTGTGTAAAAAGAGACATTGAAGGGCTCTGCCTTTGGGAGAAGGTAGGAAGCAGAAGAGATATTTTTAGAGCTCTTCTCCCTTTCCCCTGGCCTATGTCCCTCAGCCATCTTAAATCATGTTCATCCTGTTCCTCCAGATTGTTCCTTTCACCATTGATTATCTACAACCTGAAAGTTGGCTCAGCCTAGAAACGGTATTGGGCACAAAAATCTTATTAGGGTGGATGGTCATGGGTAGAAAGCTGGTTGCAAAACACATTACAAGGGTGGGTTGGGGATAGGAGCTGAAATCTGGGAGATATTTCATTACTCTGGTAACAGAAACACAACAAACAGTGAGAGACAGAAACAAAAATTATTGGTCGTTATAAATTCAGATTCCAACTTGGTCCAATAGTTGTCTCCAAAGTCACTATATTACAAGATTTGATATCATAATTTTATTATTATTATTATTTACAAATTATAAAAGCAATGTCTGTTCCATATAGCAAAATCACATAATACAGGAGTCTAAAAAAATGTAAAACCTCCTAAAACTAATTCTCTGGAAGGAAAAATTAATTACAACTTGGTAATTTAAAAAATTACCAAAAAATATATGCATTTTTTTTCAATATAAAATGCACACATAGAAAGACGTTTTTCAGCGTGTGGGGGGGTACTGTTGTATTCTTTTGTATAAATAGGATTACAATAAACATATGTTTCACAATATTCTTTACTCTTATTCTGGTATGGACATCATAATTGTTCTTTTTTGAGTATATAGATTTGAAGTTTAATGGGTAACTGACTATGGATTGTTATTTACAACTGAGTCAATACTTAACTTGTCCAATGAACAGGGAATAAAAAGTGTGTCTCTTCTTATAAGGTTTCAATTCTATTAGGGAAATAAAGCCAAACCAAATAAATATGCAAATAGGAAAAATTTCATGTAGCAATAACTGTTCTTCAAATAATGAAAATACATTGCTATAATAGAGTCACTGAGTAGTTCCTTTATGTTTTTATGGTAGCTCTTCAAAGTCTCATCGACCAGAAAAAAAAAAAAAAAAAGGTATGAGTTTTATGTCATAGTCTCTGTGCAATTGATTTCTCAGGGTTCAAAAATACCTTCCAAATGCCAATAATGGGGGGTTGTAGTATAAACTCTAGCAGACTTTGAGCCATGGTATCCTCTAAGGCTAGCTCTTTGTAAGGCAATAACTATGGGTCTGATTGACCTTGGCAGTATTACCAGGTCATATTTTTACATGGCTGAATTGTTCTTGAACAATTTCTACAATGTCCTAGGTACAAATAGCTTTTCTTCAACACCAGGCATGCGTGTCTTATCTTCCTACCTATTCTCCCCACACTCTATTCTTTCATTACTTTTATAAAAGAAGAACTATTACAGGGTATGTAAAGAAAGTGCATCCCCATTGACTTTTTTCTTTCAGCATGTCCTCTTTTCATGCTATGTTATAGTTGAAATATTGCACTCATGGACTTCTGGTTTGTTCTTAAGACGGACTTTATTTGCGAGTTTATCTTGTTGTTTGGGGGCTCCACTATCACATGGAATAACCTCTTTTTCATTTTTATCCTAAGAAGGAAAAGAGCTAAGAAAGGGATGTGATTCTATCAGCAATTCGCCTAGGAAAAATTCCAATCTTTTTTTTGACCTGCTCTTCAAGGAAACCGCAATGTCATCACAAAAGAGAATGAAATTGCAGTCAATTCTTGACTATCAAAATATTTCCAAGAAAATATCATTTTTGAATAAAAAAGTAAAACCCATTCCCACGAAAGCAATTCTTTTATCTCCATGCTTCAACTCAGCGTTGCGAAGGGGGGAAAGTACTGTCCTAGAAACCAAGAGTCAGGCAGGGTACCAGCAGTGTCCCAGACAGCATATTTGAGCAAAGTAGATGAAGAGAACTTAAAGATACAGCAATTTACAAAAGGGTACAGAGGGTACAATGAAACCAACAACACGCAGTGAAATGCTGAGGGGACTAGAGTTGCCTTCTCAAGGGCTGAGTGAGCTATAGATGTAGATATAGAAGGTGTGGGGCTCTGATGGAAGCTGCAGTCATCATCCTACCATCATCACCATTATTCCTGTTGGGGGAATAAATACCTCAACCTCATTTTCCCCCAAAATGGTGTCCCTTGATGCCATCTCCCTTTCGCAGACCCCAACGGGAAGCCTGAGGAGGACAGGAGAGTTTGTGCTTATAGTTCACACATGTCAGTCTCCCATGGCACAGAGCAGTGTGGTAAAGGATGGGGAGGAGCTTCCTGGCAAAGAGAATAAGCTAGCACATTAGATCCTGCCACTGGTAAAATCTTGGGGTCCTGAGCCTGTTCTTCCTCTCTGAATTAGATGGTGGCTGGTGATCATTTCAAGACCTCAGATTCTGGGGATACTTCTTATTTGAAGAGGAAGAAGTTCATGGCTGAAAAGAATAGGTGAAAGTTACACCAAAAAAGCTTTAAAAAAATTCTCAGCATCCTTTTTTCATATCTTCTTTGGTATACTCCGAGGATGACTTTTCTCCACCTTAAAAAAAAAAAAAAAAAGTTGAATGGATAATTAAAATGTCTTGTGTAAAGTATGAATGTGTTACACGGAGTAAACAAGGTATGCCACTTTGGAAAAATTATTTGACTTTTATGTGTGTTTTCTTGAAACATCAATGTAAATGTGAAATGCTTACAGTGTTTGTCATTTTTACATTTTTCTAGATTTAGCATACTTATCAAAATTAGATAGCATTGACAAGTTTTGGTTGCCAGTAAATTGTAAGCTTGCTGAGAGGGGTACACATGCGTTTTTGTGTCTTCAGTATCTGTGTAATGGGTTTAGCAGTGATTTCATAGAGAATATTTGTATCCTGAGAACTTCCTGTGTGTTAAGCACTATGTTAAATGCCCTTTAAATCATAATCTCCTTCAATCCTCAGGACAAATTTAAGTTAGAGAAGTTAAACAACTTGCTCAAGTCACACAGACAATAAGTGTTATAGCTAAGCGCTAACCTGGGTCTGGGCGACTGATCTATTTGTGCTTCCTACTGGTATGTACATTGAACTGCCACTTCCAAGTGAATAAGTCAAGGGGGATAGGGATATGCAAATGACTTTCTATACTGTCTGGCAGAGAAGTGCTAAAGACATTGTTGGTGGTTTCATTGTGAGCATCATTACCGTTCTGCTGAGGAATATGAAAAAGTTGACACCCCCAAGTACATTAAAATGTGGTGGGGAGTATTAGCTGCTTACTCAAATGCCTGTAACGCAGGATGGAATAAAGCAAGGATCATAAGACAAGTACAAAAATATACACAACGATAGAGGCCCCAATGAACAATACATGGAGTTTCCACAGTGAAGAGAAGAAAGGATGGAGAGAGCATCATGAACAAAGGCTCGGAGGCTGGAACACACAGGGTGTGTACAGGAATCAACAAGGGATGTGATGACTGGAACACTGGGAAGTATAGGGAAACACTAAAAGAAAAGACTAGAAAGGTAGGTTGAACTTTGTGAGGGATCTACTTAATTGTACTATCATCAGTACATATTTTTAGAACTTGTTGACAAGAGAGCTCCTCATCAAGTGCCATGATGAAATCTAAAAACATGTTGTCTACTGGGTTTTCCTGATCTAGCAATTTTGCAACCTTGCCAGAAGGAAAATGAGGTAAGACTAACCACTCCCAATGGGAACCTCTTAAAATTCATCTCAAATTATGTTACATTTTTCCTTAACACACTTGACTGGCTTCTCATTTCCCAGATTCAACACGCTGACCTCTTCAGCCATATCTCTGAATAGACCCCATCTTAAAGAGGTTCCAAACACACCAAACTTCTTAAATGTGCTCTTCCTCCTGGCAGCATGCACTTCCTTCACACCTCTGTCCCTGCCTGTCATCCTCTAGGCCCTGACTCATCTGTTCCTACTGGAATGCCATCCCTGTGGCCTCCTTCAGAGGCCACCCTGCCGAGCTCCCCAATGCCATTTGTTGCATACCTGTCTTTGTGCATCTGCCACAATATTTTGTTATATTCATTTAGATTTTGGAGGTTTTTTTCTTATTTATTTTTACATTCCCAGTTCCTGGAGCAAAGTAGGAATGCATAGATCTTTACAGAGTGAGGGAACAAATGAATGAAGTAGCAGCATTTTCTATAACTAGAAAATATGATATAATTATATCATATAAAACTTAGCTTGAAAGTTATAGAACCAAGAGCTTTCCTGCTGGTCTCTTCTTAGATGGTCAGACTTCCAGCACCTTTGTGAATAGCTCAGATCTTCTCCACCTCCTTTATTCAATCTCTGAGGTGGCTGTTGAGGTAACCTCTTATATCTTTAACCTGTCCAGGTGGCCATAATATGTTCCTACAGAATTTGTGTGCAGAATTTGTATCGTGTCCTTTTTATTTTAAACATTATCCAAGATCTTTTCCCCTTGGCTTGTGAATTTTTGAAGTTTCTCTTTTGGAAGAGAAACTTTTTCTTTTCCTTCTCTTTACTTCAGTCCAGTGTCCTACCCCATTAGGTTTAAAGACTACATTCTCTGTTCTGTTTTCTCCCAAGAATTGCTGGAAATCACTTAAACCACTCAAGCTGCATGCTCTCTATCAGTTTATATATTATTCATACACCGGTCAAAAATGATTTGAGATAACTAATTTCATAATTTAGCTTAATGGTTCTCATTTAAGAATGACAAATCAATTAATTAAGAATTGAGTTTTATATAATCCCTTTTCAAAGATGATTTCCTAAATAGCTAAACCTTATCTTCATTAGACTTTATTCTTCAATATTGTTTCTGCCTGGCATTCAACAGTTCTACTTGTTTTTAAACTCATCTTAATATGGGTCTGCAATAGGGAAGCAAGAGGCTGGTCCCTATTCGACTTATGGAGCAGAAAAAGGGATGAGTTAGGAAGACACCCAGATTCAAGTGCTTAAATGTTATTTATGTGACTAAATATTTATGTAAATTAAATAGATAGCTTACATAATATAAATATATCCTGTCATCCAGATCTTATTTTAAATCACTTTAATCATCAAATCTGCTAATACCTAATATCTCCTGATATCTGTGATGAGAGTTCTGGAAGAATTATGAAAACAGGTTAGGACATGGGAATGATAAGGTGATTGTACAGGCCAGGCCACTTCAGGGGTTAAGGGTTAGTGGGCTTGGGAGGAATGGCTTATGACTTGGGCAGTCAGGAATCTCTCTGCTGCATCTGTCATCTTCTAGGCTGGGGGTCACCCGAAGGCAAGACAGGAAAGAGGGAATGTGTCAAAGTCAAATAGTTGAGTTTGGAACACAGGGTCCTGGTGGCGGTAACAGCCTGTGGCTTGTTCAGCAACATTCAGAGTGACTCATCAGACACATTTCTCTTAGGTCACTTGTTCATTCTTGAGGCGAATTTTACTTGTCTGAAGAAAGAAAACATTAATATCTTAAGGACCTATCACTAGGATTCATGCGTAGGTAATCAAGTCAGACATTCTGAGCCCACATTTGGCCCTCTGTAATTATAGAAGATTAATATCAGCAGACTACCTGAATATTATTCTTTAAACCCATGGTAGCCATAAGATCAATTTTATATGTGTATGTTTATATGTACGTATGTGTGTACCCATTAAATGCCTAATCCTCCGTCTATCAAGTATGGCCTTATTTGGGAATGATGTGGCTCTGTCCTCCAGGTGTGGCCATCTCACTTTATCTGACAACTTTCAAAGAATATACAGTCTTTCTTCACACAATGTTGGGCCTGATGGTAGGTGCCGAATAATTATCTCATTTAAACAACAATTCATTTTTCTACAGATAAATTTCATTTAACCAACATAATTCTCTGCAACAATACTAACATCAAAGACTTCATCATACAACTAAAAATAACATATATACATATACATAATTATTATAAGTAAAAATATTTGAGTGCCTCTCTGTGCTAGTATTCCACATGTGGTCTTTTACACTCTTAGAACCACCTTGCAAGGTTAGTGTCACAATTTTTGATTTATAGATGAAGAGCCAGGATTTCAGTGAGACCAACTTGTCCAGAATCATCTAAGTAATTAGTGAAATTGCAGTTGGTCCTCAAGTGTGTCACATTTCAAAGCTCCTATTCTTTTCTAGACCATTCCTCTCTCTACCTCACCATTCTTGAAAGAGCAATAACCTCCCCCCTCTCCTTATACCAGGAGAGGAGTCAATCCCCAAGAAACTTGGTTAAAATGGAAGATGCTTCTACTCCTCTAGGTAGATCCTCCCATCAAGTGGTGTAGAGGTCATATGACTATTGCTCAGCCTTTTTTCTCTCCTTTTCACTTTCCAAGTTGACTCAACTTATAGGAGCAGTGAATAAGTTGGCTCTAATTCAGCAGGCTCAGACCCAGCCAAGCAAGACTCAACTGGAGTTTGAGTCCTGTTTCCTCCTCATCATCCACCTACCTCTCCATTCATTCATTCATTCATCTATCCATGTTCAGTCAGCAAAAATTGTATTCCAGGCACTATCTCATGTGTTAGGGATTTATTCAAAGAAACAGATCTTGCCTTCAGAGATCTAAGAGTCTAGCAGAGAAGGAAAACATAATTTGCACAAGAATGGGAAGTGTCTAAAAGTTAGTAAAGCTATGAGAAGGACAAGATCGACTCTTCTTTGTGGATCAAGAAAGTTTTTATATGAGAAATGTTTGAGCTGGCTCAGCTGGCATGAAAACACTGTAGACTCAGGAATTTTCCCTGACCCAGGGCAGCTTTCCCCAAAGCACGCTTTTGCCAGATGATTTATGAATTGAGGTATCACTGTGCTTTCTTGTCAGCATGCCATGGGATGGAGTGTTGATGAGAGGCACTTTTCATCTCTGCAACACAGTGGATAATCTTTGTTATGTGGAGGTGCACACCTTGGGATTTATCATCACTCGGAGACACAGTGCTAACTGTTCGAAGTGATCAATAATCTTTTGTATGACATCCGACATGTGTGCTTCAAGAACCCAGTTCTCATGTTTCCGAAGACTTCAGAGGACTCTCCCACAAACTTGTGATGACATGCCTAAGCTCAAATTAAAATCAGTCTGTAGAATGATGGCCTGCCAGTACACAGTGGAGGCAGGCAAGCATCCTGGTGCTTTTTAAAGCACCAGAGCAGAGAAGAATGTGAATCTAAGTGGAGTGGTTGAAAATAGCTGTACGCTTAGCCATTAGCAGCTGTGGCTGCAAATCAAGGGCCAATCTCATCTAGGCAGTGTAGACAGGCCCCTCCAACATGCATCATTCTTATCTGAGCTCCACATAGCCTTGCCTGATTGGTGATAGAATGATTAGCTCTGTTTTCAAACACAAAACCAAATTATGCATGTGAGCTTGGCAGTGAATATTATAAAATGCCTGGGATAAAGTCATGTACCAAGTCAGTTCATTCTTTTGAGTGCTCTCTTATTTGCAGAATACCCACTGTATTCAATAAAAGAATGCTTCACATTTTCGGAATTGGTGTTCCACGGATTATACTGTCACTTCGATTTAACGTGATTCCTATGGTCTGTGCTCTACAATCATGTTTTTCCTAATTGATCTCTGTTGAATAGAGTCTAAATATAAGCCCAACTTAAAAAAAAAATCACTGTACTTAAATTCTGTTGTATTTGAATTAACAGACCCCATGAAAATGTAAAATTTTATGAACATATTTAATCTTGAAGCAATTTTAGAATTTGGTGTTTCCATACTGTGGAAAACTACTGTGTAAAATATGTTTGCCAATTGTTATTGAAACCATTTGCATTAATAACCTTTCAGAGAAAAAGTAGAATATGAAAGGCTGTTATTAAGTTTTCAAGTGACTTTATTGAATGAAGGTGGGATCATTATCAGAGCTTCCAAAAATGATTCAAAATAGGGATTCCCAGTTCTGGTCCTGAATAAAGGAGACACTATCAGTTTAGGAAACAGCGGGGCTTGACCTTGTGTCCACTGAGTCCTTAAGGATGGAGGTCAAGCCTTTTGTTTCATCCCTGCACACCCAGCTCCCCAGAGGGGGTTGGCATAAAGGAGAGGCTTAGTATACGTTTGTTGAATTGGTGTGTGAGGCAATATACTGTTGTGAAACCAGTCAATGGCCAAAGAAGTAGGATCAGTTCGTGTCTGGGTCAAATATGTGGAAATGGGGTCAGGATGACCCCTCTGAGCTTCAGTTTCTTCATCTCTGAAGTATAGTGGCTTCTTCATAAGGGTGCTATGAGATCAAATGCAATAAACACATACAAGTGTTAAGAATAATGCTTGACCCTTAGTAAGAGGTCCTTTAAATGCTTGTAACCTCCATCTCTACCCATCCTTCTATGGCTTCCCCACCCCACAACTCTTAGCCTAGAGTGTGTGTGTGTGTGTGTGTGTGTGTGTGTGTGTGTATTCTGTTATGGCAAATACATTGAATGGAAACCAGACTTGGAAATTGGTCCCAGCCTAATCTCTTAACCTCTAGATTTTGGTTTTCTCATCCGTAAAATGAGGGGATTAGACTCATTCTCCAGATCCCTTCTACTTCTAGGTTTTAGCTTGAAGGCTTCTAATTCCCATTTAATTCTTATAAATTAAACAATCTGTAATTATCTAAATTAATAAGTACTATGTAGGGGCATGATAGACTCACTACCATTTATACCAATATCTGTCCACTTGATTTTAAATATCTTTTCTATAATTCTATGAATTTTCCTCACATTTTTAAGGCATCAGCTACATATCAGGTAAATCTTACTAGAATGATTGCAATTTGGGTATTCTTTTTTTCTTTTTTTTTTCAAAAATCTTAGCCAACCAAGAGTTAATTTAAGTAAAGCAGATATCTATGAGTTAATTAATTTCTTGATGTTTTAGAAAGTAATTCAGAATCTTCAAAACTTTTATTTTCATTTTAGGGCTCTTAGATATTGTGCTATAATATTGTGAACATGTCGGGAGGTGGGGTGGAGTAGATAATTTTTGGTTAATAAAGAGTTTTTATCAATAGAATTCTGAGTAGCAAAAATTTCCCTGAAGCAAAAGGAGAATTATAATGGCATGGAAAGACAAAAACAAATTCAGATGATTTATTATATTCCTCAGATTTTTTTTTATCTTGAAGTCTACATAAAAGCAGTCATGACCATCTTGAATTTCTTCAACAGTGATATTCCTTTTGAAAGAGTAGTTCTAAGTATAGATAATATTAAAATATTTCCAATCTCATGATAGTTCTTAGTTACTGGACTTTGTGTTCAGAAAGTGTTGTCAGTCTTCACTCATTAGAAATGCAATGAGAAAAATAATGCTTCTATTATTAATTCATGGACTATAAAAGAATAATTAAATTCTCTTTATGTATTCTTTCTATCTAGTAGTATTGTTTTATTACTAAGATTAAGTGCGTGGCTTTGTAAAAAGATTGCTCTCCATGATGATTTTAGAAAACTAAATGACCAAAAATACTCTAACACAAAAGTTAGTGTTTATAGAAACCACTTCTATCTCCTTTGGAGAGCCTACAAAAAGAGAATCTACCTGAGACAAATGACTCCATATTTTTTAACATAGAATATTTTCTTTCTTACCTAGGAATTGAGTTCATGGATCAAAAAGCATAGTTGATATAAGACAGGGTGACAAATTATCTATCTACAGTCCACTGAGCACAATCCACGTGATTTGGGTTGAAGAACTCCTTTTCAGATATAGAATAACGGTGAGGTTACTTGATTGATAGCTTTTTTCCACCTTAAGACACTGATTTTAAAGCTCATGTATGCTGCTTAATTCCTTCATCAGGTACTACTTGGTGTCTAATAGACACAGCTATTACAGATGGCCTTTTAATTAGGACTTTGAAAACAACACATTTTGGCAAATCTCATCTAGACATCAGAGTTAGCAAAAGACAATGGTACCATTAAGTGAGTTTCATTTCTTGAATTTTCTTTTGCATTTTAAAAACTTCAAAGTTAAAACAGCTTTTAATTGCTTCCTGGAATGAATCTTGGACCTATAATCAAGCATACAGAAATCCATGTTTCATGTTGCTGTGGGAGACCCATAATGACAGGTCCTAGTATACTTATTTTTAAATGATAGCGACCTGAAATCATCAGTCTGAATCCACGAATTTGCTGGGGAGTGGGGAGGAAAATGTTGCATTTATGCAGGATTGTGGTTTTTCCCTCTGGGTAGTGTTATTTGGAATGATTATGGAGTTAAGGGACTCAAGTATTTTTATGTTTTCTTGGGGTGTTTCATATCGTTATTTTTTTTCTCTTCGACATATCTTTTAAATAAACTTTCACAAAAATGCTTTCTAAAGGTGCTCTGTCAATGTTTAATTTTCACCTTTTGTGTAGTAATGTGTTGTGCTTCTTTCCAGAATTTAAATTTTTCTAAAACTTTAATACACTGTCACTTAAAAAAAAAAAAATGGAAAGGAATTTAAATACTGAAGAAAGATGACAGTGTTTCTTTTTCACTTTAAATACCAAGGATTTTCTTCATCTTTTGTTACCAGCTTTCCAGAAATTGTCCATGATTTCATTCATTTGTTCATTCATTCATCCATTCATTCATTTATTGAATAATTACTCAGGTCTTAAAGAATTCAGACTGACATACATGCCTTGCAATTTCTGTTCCCCTCTTTTAATGAAGTAGTAAATATTACTTGAGTTTCACATTCCTACCTCAGCAATCTATAGTTTGAAAAGGAAACTTCGGTCCTCATGCTAAGAAACGTTGGTTCCCTTTATTGAGATCAACTTTTTTTTTTTTTTAAAGATTTTATTTATCCATTTGAGAGAGAGAGAGAGTGAGAGAGCATGAGACGGAAGAAGGTCAGAGGGAGAAGTGGACTCCCTGTGGAGCTGGGAGCCTAAAGCAGGACTTGATTCTGGGATGCTGGGATCATGACCTGAGCCAAAGGCAGTTGCTTAACCAACTGAGCCATCCAGTTTCCCTATTGAGATCAACTTTGAGGACACACGTGTCCAGGTGAGTTTCACAAGTAGCATTCTGCCTCAGAGTTAACTCTAAATAGAGGTATTGCAACATTTAAGATATTATCTTTAGGAATCTCAATATGGCCTAGATGATCCTGGTTTTTAATAATCCATGGGGGACATATTTTTAATGTTGGCGTTTCTTCAACCTCATTCCCCCATTAAAGAAGAAGAAGAAGAAAAAGAAGAAGAAGAAGGAAAATAAAATTTAAACAACAACAACAACAACAACAGAAGCTCAAAAAGGTGAAGTTGCTTGACCAACGTCATATGACTAGTAGGTGACAGAGCAAGAAAACAAGCCTGTTCTCCTGAGCACAGTAAACTTTCATCAGAGCATTAGACCATGATTTGGAGCCAGGAGTCTAGAGATGAAAAAAGAGATTTTCTTCAATGTATTTTTGATAGAGAAGAAAGCCAGGAATGACCATCAGGTAAATTTCCTACATCAAATTCCCCCTTGTTGGGCTGTAATCCTAGTCCAGGCCTCCAGCTCATCCCCGCCGTTCTTCCTTCATGGATGACTCATTTAGCCTTGACTGGTAGAAAATAATGGTTTCTTTGTTCTAGCCAAGTTGTTATGCAGATACAAAAAGGAGTACTAGAATAAGATAGGAAGTCTCCAAAAAAAGAGAGAAGAAACATTTGCCAGGCCGCTTGTAATAAGTCTATTTTCTCAACCCCATGCCAAGACAATCTAGTTTGACCTGCTATTTTCTGAAAAGAAAAATCTCTTATACGAACAGCCTCCCCAAAGTATAAAAATCAAATTAATTTAGTTACCTAATTGACTTGCTGAAAATAATAACCTATCAATAAAATTGAGGCTGTCCTGAAAAGCACAGAATGTCCAGTCACTGTAAGCATAAGGAACATGAACATGGAATACTGAAACCTGCCACCTGAAGCAGAGTCCTCGGACCAGCAGCATGACTTGAGAGCTTGTTAAAAATGCAGAATCTCAGGCTACAACCCAAGTTTAACAAGATCAGCCTGTGCGCTTCTGATGATCCCCAGGCAATTTATATGCACATTAAAGTCTAAGAAGCACTGATTTAGAACACCGGGACAAAGACTGTTTAAGCGAGGCTAAAGGCTAGCCATCGTAGGATAGACGGCCCCAGCCCTTTTATTTTTCTAGTTTCTTTTGACCGTAATTTTTTAGTCTTCAAGACAGGCGCCCCTTGGGTAGCTGTCCCTGTGACTCATAACGTTCATGAACCATTGAAAGTACAATGTTCAGAGTAGGGCCTGCTGCTCCATTTCTCGATTTTAAATGGTTATTTTATTGCAATTCTCTTGACAACCAAGTGAAGCAGAAAACCACACGTGCCTTTTTACTTTTCTCAACATTTCTTAACATCAAAAAAGGCCACTGCCTTCAGTTCTTGGTTATCAAGTGCTAACTGAGTAGAAAATGGCGTTGAGAGGTTCATAAAAACAACAACAACAAAACACCTTTTAGTCGTGATTTTAACTATTTGGGTCACCCTAATCCCTCTCTACCTTTATCAGGGATTACTAATGATTTATCAAATTCACAGATTTTTAGTTTTGCCTTCTCTCCCTTCTATTTGCCTCTCTGATCCACTGGCTAAAGGTAATGGAATTAATAGTGATTAGGATAAGCTAGGAGTATCAAGGGTCCCTGGGCTGGGTAATTGAGAGGAGTCATTAAATTATCACTGCCACAGGGCGCCTGGGTGGCTCAGTGGGTTAAGCCACTGCCTTGGCCTCAGGTCATGATCTCAGGGTCCTGGGATCGAGTCCCGCATCGGGCTCTCTGCTCAGCGGGGAGCCTGCTTCCCTCTCTCTCTCTGCCTGCCTCTCTGCCTACTTGTGATCTCTCTCAGTCAAATGAATAAATAAATAAATAAATAAAAGAAAAAAAATTATCACTGCCACTAATATTTATTGAGTTGGGGGGTGCCTGGGAGGCTCAGTGGGTTAAGCCTCTGCTTTCAGTTCAGGTCATGACCCCAGGGTCCTGGGATCCAGCCCTGAATTGGGCTCTCTGCTCAGCAGGGAGCCTGCTTCCTCCTCTTTCTCTGCCTACCTCTCTGCCTACTGTGATCTCTGTCAAATAAATAAATAAAATCTTTAAAAAAAATATTTATTGAATTGACTGTGTGAGAAGCTGTGCTAAGGGCTGAGTATTTACTACCTGGCTTAATCTACATCTTCCCGGTACCATCAGGACCCACCACAGACTGACATGGTTCCAACAGAGGAACTGTTGGATAATACCAAGTTTTCTTCACCTTAATAACCTCTTGTCTAAGGACTTACTTCTTTAGCATCTGTGCGTCCTTCTACATCTTGAAATATATATATCTATTCAATGCCCTTTTTCCCAGGAAAACAAGGATGCAGAGGAAGAGCTAATCAAATCCTACAATTAAAAATTTGACCTAAAAACTTACTGGTTACAAACACACATTATTTTTTTTTTTTAAGATTTTATTTATTTAGTAGAGAGACGGGTGGGGGGGAGGAGCAGAGGGAGAGGGACAAGCAGACTCCGCATTGATCTTGCACTTCCTCGCCTCCAGAACTGGGAGAAATAAATTTGTTATGTATAAGTCACCCAAACAATGATATTTTGTCAGAGCAGCCACAACCAGGACACTATGTGATACAATATTTATTTATTTATTTATTTAAATTTGACAGAGAGAGATCGCAAGTAGGCAGAGAGGCAGGCAGAGAGAGAGAGAGAAGGGAGGAAGCAGGCTCCCTGCTGAGCAGAGAACCCAAAGCGGGACTCGATCCCAGGACCCTGAGATCATGACCTGAGCTGAAGGCAGAGGCTTAACCCACTGAGTCACCCTGGCACCCGATACAATATATTTTTTATGCAGAGAAACTTTTCAAGAACATGTGCATTCTATATATGGAAGCTGACAGATATTTATTCTTTAAGAAGAGCATAGACATGCAAGACTGGGTGCATCCTTGCCTTTTCAAGACACTTAGGGCTCTGAATCCTCTTATGGTTTGGGATAATAGTAATTATTATTTGGTGTCCCTCATGTTCTGGTCACAACACTAGGTTTGTTGGTCACATTAATACACATTGCCGGGATGCCTGGGTGGCTCAGTCAGTTAAGTGTCTGCCTTTGGCTGGGGTCCTGATGGTCTTGGGATCGAGTCCTGTGTTGGGCTCCTTGCTCAGTGGGGAGTCTGTTTCTCTGCCTGCCACTCCCCCTGCTTGTGTTCTCTTCGTTCTCTCTCTGACAAATAAAAAATCTAAAAAAAACAAAAAAAACACGTTGTCGTCACATTAAGTCAGTGAGTAGGTATTATTAGATTCACCATAGATGAGGAAAATGAGATTTAAAAATTTGAAGTAGTTTGCCCAACTTTCCAGGGAAGTGGGAGAGCCAGAATGGGACACCAGGTCTGCGAGAAACTCGGCAGTGCATTTGCTCATGCTGGGGAAAGCTAAGGGAGGGTGATTTGGATAACAGGTGTCATTTGGCCAAATTACCCTGTTAGATAGTCTTGAAAAGCCGATTAAAGCTACTGATTGATCTGTGGAAAGCATTATACCTGGGGAGAACAATCAGCCAAATAAACAAGATGTTCTGGTGAACAACTGCCCTCACGTGTAATGATTACTCTGCTTTAGAAAAGTAGGTGATACTAACTCCGTAAGAAATCTCGCTGTGGTTTATTTTAAATTAACCTCCTCCTGTTTCCTATTTGGAAAAACAGTATCTTTATTTATCATTCTGGAGCTGTTTGCAGGCCTCTCCTTGTAATGTTTATTATCACGAATTGTTTTGTGATGACTGATTGTCCCAAATCAAGGACGGCAAGATAGACTTGCCTTCAGTTAAAACCACCAGAGGGACTGGCAGAGGTCAGTAGGATACACCAAAAAGCAAACACCTCACATTACAACCAGTGGCATCATATAGAAGTTCAGTGTGTCATATTTAAAGATGATGAGAACATGCTCATTTTATACTTACCTGGGAGGGGAGATACCATGATCACGAAGGTGGTTTTCCCAGGGCGGGGCTTATCCATTGCACTCCGGATGTGCTGACCCCTGCGATTTCCCCCAAAAGAAAGATAATTATCATATGATCTCCCTGATATGAGGAAGTTGAGAGGCAATGTGGGAGGTTTAGGGAATAGGAAAGGAATTAATGAAAAAGCTGGGATCTGGAGGGAGACAAACCATAAGAGACTCTTAATCTCACAAAACAAACTGAGGGTTACTGGGGGGGAGGGGGAAGGGAGAGAGTGGTTGGGTTACAAACATTGGGGAAAGTGTGTGCTATGGTGAGTGCTGTGAAGTGTGTAAACCTGGTGATTCACAGACCTGTACCCCTGGGACTAATAATACGTTATACATTAATAAAAAAAATGAACATGCTCATTTATAAATGTCCTACTTTCATTAATGGGAAAGCACACGACAGTTATTTTAATTAATTCCAAATCATTGTTAAAACATTTTTTGAACATGGAACTTCTTTTGTTAACTGAAGTTCACTTAAATCTTGGGTGATATTTTTAATGATTTATTAATTTTACCCATTAGTAAATTTTTCTCCATTGTAACCCACTATGCAAACATAGCACATATTCTCCAGTTATCATAAATTGCTGAATGTTTTAACTTGGGGATAATCTAGTTCAACATTCTTACCAACTAGGAGAGTGAATACAGAGAAGTCACATAGCTATTAAATGTCGATGTTTGGACATTGACCAAGACAATTGACTTCAAGGCAAATGCCCATTCTAGCAAACCACAGTGATAGTGTGTCTCTGAAATGGCAAAATCATCATTTTGTATAAGTAACACTTGTTCCCCACTGGGGTAATATTTCATGACATGGCACATATAATTGTCATACCAGGAGGTTAGGAAGATCCTATAAAGTAGGACCCATGTCATATCTAGTTTTGATTCTACATAGTGCTTAACTCATTTCAGGGGTGCTTTGCATGTTGTTGATTTTTGGATTTTACCCAAACCCTTCCTATAGACATCATTCCATCTATGATCCAAAAGGAATGTTGACCAGTAAACTTCTTTTTTTGGGGGGGGGTCCATAGAAAACAGATCTTCATACATTGGTAAAGTATTCTATATTTTTTTTTTGTTGTTGTTACCTCTTATATCAAACTAGTATTTTGTGACCCTTTACAAAAGAAAAGTATTTTAACTCCTCTTCCTTAGGTATGGGGTTGAAAACATTTGTAAACTGAATTAGTTCTACTGGTTACCCGGATGTCAACATATACAGGCACTGAGATATTTTGCGTCAAGGATCATAACATCATTTAAACACAGTGGCCTTAAATAAAAAACAAACATTCTTTTCTCCCTTACATGGACCATGTAGAGGAACAAAAACCTATACTATCGACTAATTCTTGCTCTTAAATGACCGTTATGGACTTTCAAGTTAGCACGTTCCCAAAGCAAATGGGATTGGGGAAGGGATGGCTTGACACCTTAGCTGTTACTACTCTCCTGTCAGCTGTCACTGTGGGCCTAAAGCAAACGAGAACCATTCTGAGCTAAAACCCAGTTGCTGCCAAAGTGAGTGAGGAGGGCAGGGAAAGATTGTGTTACTCAGTGACAGCTGCATCTTTCCAAAAGAATTAGCTACCTAATTCCTCTAATGAAAATGTACCTTTTCTATAAATTGGAAGAGAAATAAAAATGGAAGTAGAATTGGTGCTTTTACCAAGACTCAACAAGCTTCCTATTCTGATGTTAAAGCAATTAAAAAAAAAAAAAGACGTAACTATCTGTATATTCTTTGATCCAGTGGAAGTTTTCAAATTTCTGGGCCTGTGGTTTTAAGTGCTCGGCCCTCCTTGGTAAGTCAGTGTTAAGGATTCCTAATCCAAACCATAGAAAATTTAACCATTGTGTTTCTTGGGAGAAATTTCTTATTTTATTTCTTCTTCCTTTTTTCATTTAGGATCTCACAATGACCTTCACAAGAACTATTACAAAAGGGAAGCAAGGTCACCTATAAACTTGATGACACGTCATCCTGAAACCACTCGCTGTCTTTTCTGCTTAAGGATGGGAGACTTAAATGAGATGACATTTGAAGGTTCTCTTGCCCCAATGTCCTGTGAGATTCAGAGTTTAACTGTTATAATTACATACCCTCTCTGGCTCTTAAAACCAAATGTGCCCTTTGCTTATGATCTTTTCCACATGAGCCTTTGATGTCTCATGGCATGGGTATGACGGTATGACAAAGTGCCACGTTGTTTTCAGCACTTTATATGAGGACACAGACTTGGCGTAACCATCTCAACCCATGAATGCCCAAACACTCCTCTGCCCTGTAGAAAGGTTGAGTTCTTTTCTTTAAACATTGCTCTCCACCAACAATAAAATACATAATCCTAACTGATCTTCTAGATTTTGAGATTTACATTTGATGTTCAATTTCTTTTATTTATCTTTTGTCTTGCTCTTTCAGGTTGCTCTGTCTTCTAAGCTGTTGTTGAACCATTTGGCCATCACTGGGAATTTCTGTTTCAAATAATGTATTTCTTCCAGATTCAACCATTGCCTGCCTAGGGAGTTATTCCCTAACATTTTGCATCTTCAAACTTTAATAGATGGAAGTGGAGAGGAGTAGAGGATTGAACCACTAATGAGGTCTTTCCTCTTCCTTAAAGATACTCTAGGGTGTTTAAGTGCTGATAGTGGGACTTTCTTAATAAAACTACCTGTAGTTCTTGTCCTCTGAAGGCAACAATTATAGAAGTAAGATCCCCAATCATCTTCTTGTCTCCTCCACATATGTGGCGATATATTGTTCTACTTACTGTGTTAACACCAAGCTAGGGAGTTCTATCAAGGAGCTGGGAGTATTGACCTAGGAGTGGGGACCCACTCTAATTACTGTCTTTTTAGAATAAGAACTGAAGATAATGACTAATCTTGTTTTCAATGAAAAAACTTAGTTCTCTTTAGTCCTATCATACCATAACTTCTCATATGGGGCTGATGGAATCTTGCGGCTAATTTCTTCCTCTATCCATCTGCATTTATACTAAATGAGGTGCTTATGAAAATAGATAAAACTTGAATCTCTTGTTTCCTTATTATCTTGTATTGAAGTGTTGTGATTTACCTTCACTAGTTAAACAGCAGGTCCTTAAGCTTTTTCTTGACTTTGGAGAACTGATGTTCTCACAGTTTCTTCTCCTTTTTTATTTATTTATTTTTTGGTTAGTCACTTTTTCTTAACTGTATGGAAAGGACTATTTTTTCTTCTATAGCAGCAATACTACCTTTTAGCCTCTTAATATCCTTAAGTACAATTTATACTAGGAACTTAATAAAAAGAATGACAAAGGAAGTGAGAAAACCGAAATTTGTCATATCAAATATGTTTACAAAACCTTGTCCCAAACACTGTCGATCACCTGTGCAACATTGATTCATTTCTCTGGTTTTCCTTTTTCACTTATCTACCTTTCTTTGCAGTCATATACTTGAAGGGAACTCATCAATCCAATCCTGGTCTCAGGGGTAGGTCCTAACTGGTCTAAGACAAACATGATGGTTCAAATGCTTTTGTCTGTGACTGGTTTAAGCTAATGAGCTAAACATCTGGGAATTTTTTTTTCCTCCTGAAACCTGTACATGGAAAATGCGGCTCTATTATTCTTCCCTGGCCATTGTTCTCTCTGGATATGTCATCCAGACCTGTTTTAATCATCTTATGCCCTTACAGGAAACAGCAATAAAAGAATCCAAGGCACAGAAAAACTCAAAGGTGGGCCCTGAAGATACCATGCCTTAGGGCTACCCAGTCTCTGGGCTTCTTGCTAGAAGAGATAATTCACATCCTTATTGTTGAAGCAAGCCCAATCAAGAATTTATATGACTTGAATCTATAATTATCCTGATAAAAAATTATTCCATATTTCTATTTTTCTGGAATGTCTAAAAATAAGACTTAAAGCAGTATACTCTGCCCTCCCTTGGGATCGTAGGTCTTGTAGAAAGCAATGAGGAAAGTAATGAGGGAGAAAGAATTAGGTTATGTTTACATACATGCAGCAATATAGCTATGACCAAAATATTTAATCTAAAATGTCCTCACAATTCCAAAAGTTTGACTTTAAAAAGTGTTAATGAAAATTCCATTTTTTCCCCCGATGTTTATAACTTCTGATTAGAGACCATGAGAATGTGGAATGACCATTGGAATATAGAATGATGGAATCTTCCAGTCCCCATTGGCCACTACCAGACCTGTATTGTGCATCCCACTCTAGCATGGAGAATCGGGAAGCCTTGCTATGTGCACTACAGGAATAAGCAAGAGTTGGATATTTCATTTTTGCCTTTCCTTATGGTGTCGCCCATGCATGGAGACCATCGTCAAGTAAACACCCTTCAGTTTCCCATTTGAAGAAAGGAGATCTGTATCATTTTACCTTAAAACGCACAACAGAAAGAACTTGATGCAATTCCACATCTAGTTTCGGAAATCTGCCGCATGAGAAGTCTTAGTAATGGATTTGAATGCATCCTAGAGTTTATTGTGCCAATACCAATTGAATTAAGACTTCAAACCTTTTCAGGGAACTTCTCATCCTTCATTTCAAATGAATGCACAGACTGTTTTCAGCTACTGAAGTGCTGGCCCTGAAACGAAAAATGACTACCTCTCAACTAAGGTGGATCACAGAAACCCACAACATCAAGTTTTGATCAGGATCCAAAATGATTTTTTTTTTAAGTATAGACAATGATTTCTACTCTTTCCAGACTGGGACAGAAGTCCCAGACTCTAGAATTTTTCCCTGCTCCGGCCACTTTATTTCTGTGTAATTAGGCAATAATTTACCTCCTTGAATTTCTGATTTTAAAAAACTGACATTAGAAGTGCCTAGGTGGCTCAGTCGGTTAAGCATCCAACTGCTCTTGGTTTCAGCTCAGGTCTTGATCTCAGCATTGTGAGTTCAAGCCCTGCCTGAAAGAAAGAAAGGAAGAAACTGATATTAAAACGACAACAACCAATTTTGCCAAATAGGTTCAAAAAAGATTGTCAGAAAAAACATATGACAAACAAAAAAGGACTATAAAAATATCAGGTACCACTATTATTATTAGTCTAACTTTCCTTTGGGAGAAGACTTAAAAACATGCCCAAATTGGTTGCATTCTAAAGCACTGAGATGCCAAACTTGGGTGTAAGGACACTTGGACCTTCTTACGGACCCCCAGCTCTACACTTCCCAAGTATCATCAAATTCATGACCTCTTTGTTTTATCTTTTTAAACTTAAAATGGTGTTAATTTATCAAAAGCCTATTGAGTTCTTATTACATCCTGATCTTCTTTGGGACATGAAGGATACAAAGACATGTAAGAAGCTTATAATCTAGCAGCGGGAAAGGCCCAATTAGAAAAGATAATTATGGAGCAGTAAGTAGGAAGACCATGGTATGGGTGAAGGAAATGGGAAATCTGAGGCAGAATACCTGTTCCAATTTGAGGTTCTTGATCTCAAGTGCTGAGCAAAAATATTATTTAATTTCTCCCTAGTAACCAGTTCTCATTAATTTTCTCAAGTATCCCAGAACAGTATAGCCAATATGAACCCCGATGTAGACTTCCAAGGTTCTACAGATTCCCCCACCCCCAGAAGTTTTAAAACAGATGCAGGAGAAGGCTCACTAGGAGGTTACACCTGAAATAGTTCTTCTTTTTCCTCCTGAGAATTGTGTCGATGGCATGTTTTATGGGAGTCCTTAGTTGGAAGAAAGTTGAGGCAAAGGGAAGGTGCGTTATTTGCAAGAATTCTAATCATGAGAATAGATGAAAGGGAAGAGGAAATAGAATTAAGAATCCTGATTGATAACTTGTTGAATTACCACTTAGAGTTTTAAAACAATTACCCTAAATATACCTTTTTTGTAATAAGTAGACTTCTAACCAAAGCAGAAGGAATACAGTTTCATTTTACCACCCATTCCTGTAGGATCCATCCATTCACTACTAACATGTGGCTAGGAAGTTGGGAATAAATGCACAAAAACATACATCCCAGCTGACTCACTGACCATATCACTGTGGCAAGTTCCATGCTATTATTTGGAAATTTTCTTACCTTCTGAAAATGAAATCAGGAAGTGAATACTTATTTAGATGAAAAATGGAGTTTGGGGCACCTGGGTGGCTCAGTGGGTTAAGTCTCTGCTCCGACTCAGGTCATGATCTCAGGGTCCTGGGATCAAGTCCCACATCCGGCTGTCTGCTCAGCAGGGAGCTTGCTTCCCCCTCTCTCTCTGCCTGCTTCTCTGCCTACTTGTGATCTCTCTCTTCCTGTCAAATAAATAAATAAAATCTTAAAATAATAATAATAATAAAGAAAAATGGAGCTTAACAACAACAACAAAAATTAATCAATGTTTTGGCAATCTCACACCGCTTAATCATGCTACAAATAGTGAATGGGCTTTTACACAGACTCTCTTACTGGTGGCCCTAAAGGAACTTCCTGTGTTCCTCCCCACACTGGTGTCTCTCCTGCCACGTTTCAACCATCACTCTTATGGGTGTTGGAAACTCAATGATCACTCCTCCATAGTGTTCAGGTTACTATTGCTGTAGTCAGTTACCCCAACATTTAGCAGTTTAAAATGACTGCTGCTTTCTGCTTACAGTGTTATGAGTCTGAAATGTGTCACCTCTTCACTGGGCAGTCCTCCCTTGGGGTCTTACAAAATCGCAGTCAGTTTTTGGATATCTGAAGCCTCGACTGGACTGGGTGTCCAAGATAGTACACTCATAGGGTTGGCAGTTGTAGCCGACCATTGTCTGGAGCTCAGCTGGAGTGTGGGCCAGAAGGTTTACATGTAGCTCACCAGCGTGGCAGGCTCGGGACAGTTGTATTCTTATACAGAACCTCAGGGCTGTAAAACATGAGTGTTTCTGCTCACAAGATAAAAGCCGCATTGCCTCTTGTGACCTAACAAGTCACATAACGTTACCTCTGCCATGATCTATTGGTCACAAAGAAGCAAAGAGCTCACTTAGATTCATAGGAGGGAATTTAGTCTCCACTCCTGATACAGGAGTAGCAAGCTCGCAAAGAACATGGGGGATGAGAGATATTTGGTGCACATCTTTGGAAAAGAAAATGTACCCAAAGTGGTGAAATACTGCTCTGCATGATTTTCAATATGGTTTATTAGTTCTACTGTTGAATATTCTATAATATTGCTAATGTTGCATTAGCTCAGTTTCATGATCTTTCTAGTTCTCTTGATATTTATTTTTCTTCCTTCTTTTGATGAAGTAAAAAAAGAATCACTTAGTGGAATCCAATTTGCTGGTTTCAAATATAGGTTAGTCTCCATGTAAAGCTGTAGTATTAGATTGTAGAAGATACACAGTTTACTAGGAATACTTGCTCCCTTCACTTCCATATTCTAGTCAGGTGGCCTGCTTGTCTTTACACATGGATTGCTTCCTTGTAATCAGACTTGGTCTGGGAAGGAATTCTGGAAGTTTCTTCACATTACAGAACTTCTGGCTCACCATCGTGCTTATTATTAACCTTGATTCCCCAATGTCTGTTACTCAGAGCCCCTATCTAGATGCAAAAATACTGGTCTGTGATTTTTGAACCCTGGGCTATGCACCTGTGGGTTGTTTGGACAGCTAGGACTCCTGCCTTAATAACATTCTTGACCTTGACCTCTGGTATCAGTCCTTATCTTGTGGAACTCTAGTTCTTAACCGTGGATAGATCACCTTAAGAATGAGAGTAGGAAGGCTCTTCATAGTTCTTTCAACAGACATTTTAAGATCAAATGTTACCTTAATATAAGATTGCTTTTGATATCTGAGCACAGTATTTTTGATTCTCACTAGAATCTAGGTTCTCTGGATGGTATAACACGCTGATTAAGAGCTTAGTATTAAGAATTAAATAGTCTTAAGAGTTGAATCCTGGGCATGTAACTTCCTGGATCTCAGTTTTCTCATCTTTAAAATGCAAATAATATTAGAATCTACAGGAAAGTATTGTTATGGAAAATAAATAAGATAGTGAAGCTCTACCCCTTGGTCTAGTAACTGCACTTCATAAATACTCAACAGTATTAGGTGTTATTATCATCACAATCCTCATTATTTCAAGTAGGAGTTTTACTTTTCAGCATTGTATATCTAGCACCTATGACAATACCTCTCATATGATAAGCCCTCAGCGTTGAATTAAAACTTGCATATCTGTTGAATCTTGAAAAAAGATAAATTGGATGAAAAAGTTTAAATTTTTGTCAAAGCCAAAATTATTCCAATAACACATCTAGGCATAAAAACAATTTAGTCATACCAGGATTGGTATCACTGGCATGATCTGCGACCTGCAGTGTGCAACTGAAGAAGCAGAAAGGAAGAAGACAGGTTCAGCAGTGTTGGAAGTAAGTCCAGCCAGACCACTGGAATGCGGTGTCTTGAAAGACAAAGATGGGTGGAGGGCATGTGGCTCAGTATATGGCATTGTCAAAGTCCAATAATGCTACAAGGCATGGCTAGAAGTACTGAATGGGGGTTAGCATCTGGGAAGTCCGTCCAAGACCCAATGATAACCAAAGACCAAATCCTTATGCCTGGAAAAGCCCAGAAAAGCCAGGCAAGGCCTCAATCCAAATAAGCTCAGTCTTAGGCTAAGTAAGTGTAGTAAGAGAAACAGGCATGAGCCCAGAACTGCAAAGACAACTTGGGGATTCGGACTCAAGAATAAAGCTTACATGCAAATGCTAGATCAGAACCAGACTGGTAGAAAGGTAGAAATAATGCTAAATTTTTGGAATATTGAACTGGAGTTCAGAAAATGCCCCTTGATCAAGATCAAGGTAAATTTTAGACCCTAAGGCTGGACTGAGTCTGCAAATAGAAGTCACATGACCCCAGATGCGAGGAAGAAAGATTTGAGAAATCATTTTTGGATGAGATTTTTCTCTCATTTTGGATCTGTAGCAAATCTCTATAAGAGCATAATTTCAAACATTCTCTAGGTGGGAGGATGAATTAAAGTTAAATTTAAGAATAATTTACTTTTGCATTGGTTATGGTGATACATTTGTGTGTTTCCACAGTAACCTATGGATATTACCCTCTCTTTCTGTCTCTGCCTCTCTTACTTTATTTAAATATAATTCATTTAAGAGAACCATGCAACTCATTCATTCATAATGTATAAAAATTCACTCAAAAATCAATCTACAGGGGTGCCTGGGTCACTAAGCCATTAAAAGTCTGCCTTCTGCTCAGGTCATGATCCCAGGGTCCTGGGATTGAGTCCCACTTCAGGCTTCCTGCTCAGAGGGGAGCCTGCTTCTCCCTCTGCCTGCTGTTCCTCCTACTTGTGTTCTCTCACTCCCTCTCTGTCAAATAATAATTAAAACCTTTAAAAAATCAATCTACAATTCAAAGATTTTTAGTATATCCACAGAGTTGTTCAGCCATGACCACAGTACATTTTGGAACATTTCATCACCCCAAAAAGAAAGTCCATATCCCTTAGTAGTCATTCCCAATCCCATTCCTCTCCTCCTAGCCCCTGACCATCACAAGCCCATATTCTATCTCTATGGATTTACACATTCAGGACATTTCATTAAATGGAATCATACAGTATGTGGTTTTTGTGACTGCCTCCTTTCACTTAGCATCATGTTTTCAAGGTTCATCCAGTTATCCAGTTATTATGTTGTAGCATAAATCAGTACTTCATTCCTTTTCATGGCTGAATAATATTCCCTCCTATAGACATATTACATTTTCTATTCATCAACTGTTGAACATTAGGGTTGTTCCTACTTTTTAGCTATTATGAATAATGCTGCTATGAATATGTGTATAACATATATTCACATGTTTTCAATCATTTTGGATATATACCTTCCAGTACAATACATCTCATTCTCAATTTATTTTATTTTATTTCATTTTATTTTTAATAAAAATTATTTTTATTTTGTTTTTCATTTTTTAATAAAAAATTTTAAATAAAAATTATTTATTATTTATTTATTATTTTATTTAAGTTTTTTGTTATCTCAGTAAATTGTTTTATAATTTTCTCTTCCATCTCACATACTCCTTTTTAGTCTTAAAGCATAAAAATAAACACAACAGATAAAGCGCCTGTGTTCAGGCTTACATTCCTCTACAAAGCTGTAAGCCCCTGAGAATAAAAACTGTAATAATTCTATTCCATGACCTATCCACATTGCCTAGCACAGCTCTGCTCAGTAAGTTAATACAAGAATGAGTTAGTATACCATCAACCTTTAGAAAAAGCTTAAATCAAAATAATAATGTTTAAATAGAGTTTGGTGCCCATCCCACAACTGACCTGTAGAATTAGTTCAATCCCTTTCAAATGTCTCTAATTTGCTAAGGAAGCTCCGTTTTATGTGTGCTCCTAAATGCAGCTCTCCTGCGTACCATGAGGCATCCACCATTGCCCCCTTCATCTTGGAATGTGGACTCAGTGGGACCCAAGACCCCACACTGCTATCTTGATGGTGAAAAACACTTGTAGCTTTTTGTCCAGGGCTCTGAGGACCTCTTCTGATGCTCCTGTGATGTGTTTTGGCCTGTCTTCTTTTTCCCTGAATGCCAACTTGTTCTACTACATCCTTCCTGCTACTTAGGTTATACACTGTAAACACTATACGGCAATCACCCTTATCCATGGTTTTGGTTACCCACGGTCAACCATGTTGGAAGCAGATGATCAAAAGGTCAATAATAACTTAACACTAAGTTCAGTGCCCATGTCATTCGCCTCATCATGGAGGCATTTTATCATCTCCTATCATCACAAAAAGGATGAGTACAACACAAGAAGATATTCTGAGAAACAGAGACCACATTCATGAAAGCTTTATTATACTCTATTGTTATAATTGTTATATTTTATTATTTGTTATTATTAACCTCTTTCTGTGTCTAATTTTCAAATTAAACTTTACCATATATGTATGTATAGGAAAAAAAAATGTAGTGTTCCTATGGTTTAGTACAATCTCAGTTTCAGGTATCCAATGGAAGTCTTAGAACATATCCCCCATGGATAAGGAGGGATTGCTGTATTCTGTACTGAGTGCCCATGACTAATCCTTATTAAATAGTTCATAGAGAGGGGCTCCTGGGTGGCTCAGTTGGCTACTCTTGATTTCAGCTCAGGTCATGATCTCAGGGCCATGAGATGAAGCCCCCTGCATCAGGCTCTGTGCTCAGCAGGGAGTCAACTGGAGATTGATTCTCTCCCCTTTCCTCTGCCCCTCCCTCTTCTCTCTCTCTCTCTCTCTCCCTCTCGGGAAAAAAAAAAAAAAATTAAATTGATCCTAGAGATTTTTCTGATCCTGGGATTTTTATTGCTCCTTCCTTCTCTTCCCTTAGACACAGAATTGCAAGGGTGAGGAGGTCTGACTTGTAAGGCTGCTTACAATTCATCAGGGTACTCAAAAATTTTCTCTCCCCTCTGACAACATCCAATTATGAAACCCATTTTATGCACCTTGAATCTCTTGTTTTCTCACAATGAATTCTTCCAGTTGGGGGTCTCTGGTTGCTCATGCAAACAGACCCTTGAAGGATCGTTTTTGCAAGCTTTCCAGACATCAGCAAAAGGTCTGAATTATGAGGATGAGCAGCTTAAGTCTCCAACTTCATTCCTGCTACAGCAGCGTTTAGTGTAAAATGTGATTTGACAACATTCTGCTCTGCGTCTCTTGTGACCACCCACATGTGAGTCTGTTTCAATTACAGCTTTGTATTTATGAGTTTGGAAATAGATTTAGGAGTGGGCCAATGGTTCAGGTAATTTCAATATGACCTGGCAGCACTCTTGATCCAGTGATTTAATTTGTATCTTGTGCAAGTCACTAAAATGCTCTGAAATTCAAACTCCTCTTTTGTAAGAAGGGGGTTATTTACCCTGCAGAGTGATGATGATAATAGCTACTGTTTGCTGTCTTATGTCTGGGCTACAATTTCACACCCTTCTTAGCTATCAGCTCAATGATTGCTCACACCAATCCCGTGAAATAGGTGCTATTATACTATAGGATAAAATCATTCTAACTAATATACATGGACTATAAAAGAATCATGCTTATTACTTCTTTCATTTTTTAAAGATTTTTATTTATTTATTTGACAGAGAGAGATCACAAGTAGGCAGAGAGGCAGGCAGAGAGAAAGGGAGAAGCAGGTTCCCTGCTGAGCAGAGAGCCCGATGAGGGGGCTCGATCCCAGGACCCTGAGATCATGACCTGAGCTGAAGACAGAGGCTTAACCCACTGAGCCACCAGGTGCCCTATTTTTATATTTTGTATTTTATTTGTTTACTTGTCAGAGAGAGAGAAAGAGAAAGAGAGATTGCAGAGGCAGGCAGAGAGGTAGGCAGAGGCAGAGGGAGAAGCAGGCTTGCTGCCGAACAAGGAGTCAGATGTGGGACTTGATCCCAGAACACTGGGACCATGACCAGAGCCAAAGGTAGCCGCTCAACTGACTGAACCACCCAGGCCTCCCTGCTTACTACTTTTAAAAATGAGGCATAGACAGGACTCATTCATTTCAGGAAACTTTATATGAGATAAAGTTGTAAATAATTACTTATGTAGTCGACATACCCTTTCTCTAGAAAACACATTGGATCTGTTCAGCCACTATAGACCCCTTCCATAAATGATCTCATACACGTGCAGCTTAGGCCCACAGACTATTTTGACTTCTGCCAAGATCCACACTTCCTCAGTTTTATCCCACACTTGAATTCCACCCTGATGAAAGGCAGACAAAAGAACACGGAGAATCACCTGAAATACCACGAGTCTGTTAAGGCAGACTGAGCAATGGTAACTCACCAAGTCCAGCCCAGGACCACCCCCCTTGTCTTGCTTCCTCACCCCACACGGGGCCAGTGCTCCCACGGTGAAGAGTGTCCCTGGACACTTCAGTGAACTAGACCATGGGGACAGCATAAGCCCACTCCATGTGCTTTCTTTCATCTTTTGGTCTCTGCCGTGAGAACAGCAGGCCTGGCCTTTGATTTTCTTTTCATACAACCACCTGTGTTATTTTCTTCTTGATAGTGACTAGAGAACCACTTACTTACTTAGTCGTCAGCTTGGTCTTATCTGCTTGACTGTGCGCTTTACAAGCTGCTCTGAGGTATTTGGCCAGGAATTCAGTTTTGATTAACAAATTCTGTTATATGATTGAAGAAAAGATTAATTTGTTAAGAATTATAAGTACAAAGTGGTTGGGTTGGGGGGGAGGTAGGGAGCCAGAAGAATTGTTGATAATCATAAATTTTTGCATTAAAATTCCAGTTTATTAAGTAATCAGCATGGGGGTGTCTGATTGGCTGATTAGATGCAGAGGCAAATCATGTGTTGCTTTTTTAGGGAAATTTCCATCAAAGTAGTTCCACCTAGAGAATTTAAATTAATGTATTATTTTAAATCCATGTATATTTATTTCAGATTGAGTTATCCTGCAGAACAAAGGAGTTGCTTTTTCACCCGGGACACTTGTGGCATCTGGGGTTGTGGCAGGGCTGAGAAGACCGTTTTCAGGCCTTAGTTCCACATCAAGCACACAGTTTCACTTAAGACAAGCACTCTCTCTCTCCTTCTCTCTTCCTTCTCCTCTCCTTCACTCTCTCTCATTCTCTCTCTCACCTACCAGCCCAAACCCTGCATCCTAGAGTTCTAAGTCTCCTTCTACAGGCCTGCTCAGGTTAGGCCTACGTTAGGCCTACCCTAACGTAGAATACAGCTGAGGAAGTGTGGACCTGAGCCCATCAAAGCAGCTGGTCTGGGTGAGTATTCCTCACAAGTCTGTTGTTTTTTCTGCCTGCTTCTCCCACTCCCTCAGTCTGCCCCTCAGCCTGCTTGGGATCCCTCTCTCACTCTCTCTGTGTCAAATAAATGAATAAAAGAAAAAAAAAAAGTGGGCTGGAAAACAAGTTATACCCCTTCATCTGTAGCTAGAATTTCTTCAAGGCTGTGACTGAATCAGGCCACCCTTGGCTTTTGAGAGTGTTGAGAACCGGCCCATCCCTCCTGGACACTCACTCTTCCTTATCTTCATATGCCTGACCTGGGATCTCTTCAAAGGCACCACAGGAGCATCCCACCAGGAGTCTGTTTGGAGAGCTGAAAAAAAAAAAAAAATCACAATTCACTCATCATGATGCCTCTGGCCACACTCCCAGGGGCCTGAGCCAACAGGGGTAGGAAACCGCTCTGTACCTCTGCTCTACTTGGAACTGGGAGAGCAGCTAATCCTACCAGAACTCACACCCCTGTTTATTCTCGGTCCCTGCCTGACATTCAAGTCCCTTTGACCACCTACCCTCTCCCCTACTCTCAGTCCCAAACTTCCCTTCTGCCTGTGCGTTTCTCTCTGCTTTCATCTGTCATAGCCTCGGTGGTCCCCATGCTATGACACGAATCACCTCCACTGGAAAGCTCTACACAGAAGGCTTCTACATCCTGTGGATTTAACTGAAATCAAATAGTCTCCAAGACCAGCACTGCCTATGAAGACCTTTTGAATGACAAGAAGGCATGCTGGTGTCTCCTCTCTCCCCACTTGGGACTTTTACACTAAGCCATTATTCCCCTACATGTCAAAATCTGTCTTTGCGGGCTGATGTCAACTAGCAATTCATGTTGTTAATACCTTTTACTAACATCCAGTCTGGGCACCTGGACCATGTATTTCCTCCTAATTTGCCAACTTCTTAACTTCTGCTATGACCTGGGGTAAATTAAATAGCCGCTTAGGTGATATTTCTAACACATTTTCCTCACAGTTTCATCTTTAACCCCAAATCTTCCATTTCCACTCTACTTGAACCCTCTCTCACACACAGCCACACAGTGGCCCTTGAAATCATTCCCAAATACCCCGTGTCTGAAAGGTACACCCTATTCATGGACCAAAACCTCTTACCACTGTAATTCTCTCCATCCCTTAATCCCATTCTGCCCATTTTCACCTAATCCTGGTTTATACCACCTTGACCATTCCATTGTCCTTCAATCAGCCAGCGTCTTCCTGTTAAGCCAGACCTGTTGGCCCCTAGAACTTCTGATGTGAGGCATCTCACAGTGAAAAGACAATAGTAGCTCAAGTCAATAATCCATCTCCAATGCCCATTTCCTGATTCCCCTGGAGAAAAGCAGACCACTGGACTCTCATATTGCTTGACAATCATTCGGTGGGATCTTACTAGCAACTGATGGCATCCATGTTCCACACAATCTATTTCATGCCTTCTAAACTCTCCCCCAGCTTGTTGTTTATGCCTTTCATATTGCCATACTTTCCACCTGCAATGAAAATGAAATGGTTGTAGTTGTCTCCATCATTTTCAGAAAAGAGTTTTCATACGATGATGGGATTGCTATATATTGATTGCCTGGGTTCTGGCCAACTAAAACCCTTCCTGCAATAGAGGCCTTTCATAGTTCCTTTCCTGAACAAAATAAATACACATAAGAAACACATTCACCGAAGAAAGGTGTTTTATATATAGTATCTGAGCAGTTACAAAGTTGGCAAATCCCTGATAAAACAATCCTGAGTTTATCCATTTTTCTAAATATGTATATTTAAAATATATAAAATATGTAATAATATATGTATAACATATATATAATGAATATAATCATTTAAACAAATCCAATTAAGCACTATTAGATGCCATTCCCACTCCTAGTAAACTCTGTGAGGAAACTGTATTTTATTATTGTTTTTATTCCCACTGCCTAGGGCTTATAACTGTGTATAGATAGGTTCTAGAGTTATTTGAATATTCAGGTCTTTAATGAAATACTGTAGGAGCAAATCACATACCTTTTTTTTGACATCCTCAGCTACCTCAAGATGGGAAAAAAATCAAGAAATCATAATTGTACGTTGCTTTCTTTTTCTCTATGACCTACATCAAGTCAAAAAATCAGATCTATAGAATAGATAGGTCCAATTTTGGCAACAGCTTCAGATGTTTCTAATGTCTTGGTACGATACAATAAAGGGCCTAGAATAGCTTCCTGTTGGTCAGATCCAATTCAAATACTGAAGCAGACCTCCCCTTAGATGGCATTTTCTCTCTGCCCAAAGACATTGGATCTTTCCTCTTAACATCCTTTGGCTCTCAGTGAGTCTGGGAATAGCAAGGGTTGTCCAGGACCTCGTAGGTAGTAGTCACTAGCAAAGTACTCCTAGGAGTCAGCCTTCACTTTCATCCTCACTCCAAGGCAGGAAATTCCAAACTTTGTGAATCTCAAAATGTCTCTGTGTCCATCAGGTAGGGATTCTGAATCCTTTGAAGTTGGACTTCACATACACCCAGGATTTAATGAGCCATTTGTTACCAAGACATATAATTCATGATATTATTCTCCTACCATGCTCTGGCAAGGACCAATTTTCCCCAGTTTCTCCAGGAAGTTATCCATGGGTATTTATTTCAGAGCATTACCAGTCAATTTGCATTAATTAATCAGATGTGCAGAAATGTAACAATGCTACTTTTCTAGCTGACCTCTGAATCTCTCCTCGATCACTGGCAATAATAATAATAATAATAATATTTTTTAAATTGAAAGTATATACCTTGAAGTCATATCCTGTTTAAAATATTCCCTTTGATGTAAAAGTTTATTCCTATAAATCCTTCAGGATTTAAACTTATTCAGTTCATGGTTTAATCTCCTTAGCATAGTTGTTCTAACCTCTCAAAAGATTTCTTTGTCCTTTTGCCACCCTGCAGGGTATAAGAGGAACTCATCTCATATTATAGTGTCACCTGTGTTGGGGGAAGAGGGGGTTAAGAAGGAGTCCAATCTTCATTTCTTCCTCCAAATTCTCATTAGATGGCTGAAGTGTATTCTGCTACTGCATAGTCTAGCGTTATTGATCATCAGCCTTTGTTCTCCCAACTATGGCTGCCTTCTTCACTTTCACACCTAAAGACTCATCTCAACCTTAATCTCTGCTCACAAGGACTGAACCACGTTTGGTCCTTATCTCCATCCCAACATCTTGTGTTCTACTGGCCCTCACAGCATTTCAGCACCCCACTAACTTTTGGAGCAGCTTCTGAGTCTCTTCCTCCAGACCTGCCACATAACACAGGGTTCAAGGCAAGATTATAAACGGTGACCCACATATCGTCATTCCAAATATTACTAAGCAAACAGATCATTAAATATAATACATCCTATACTTTCACCTGGGCAAATATACTTTTGTAATGACTTAGGTCATTTATATTCAGAAATATTAGACTACTTACAGGTTCACACGGAAATGTGTTGACATAGGGAAAGCAAGGCCCAGTTTATGGGCCACTTTCCATTGTCCTCCCACCACAGGCTCCTTTCCTAATGGCCTTGAATGTGCCGGTATGGAAATCTCAGCCCATGTAGTTAAACTTTCATCTCTACCCCATACCAACCTCCTTCTCCCCCAACACACACACAAATAAGAACATATTGGCCACCACTCAGCCCTAGGGTTTTACACATTGGTAGTATGACTTACACTCCAGAGACTAGAGCCAGGAAGAGACATACAAAGCCTAACTATAATCTTGGAAGAATTTTTAGCATCTCAAGGATCTAGAATATGATTTAGAATAGTAGGAATGGAGTGATCTCTGGGTGGGCAAGTCTCTTTGGTCCCAAAGTCTTCTAGCTCTGCAGGATAGGATCTAGTCAGAGAAAAGCCAGTGTGTACCACTTTAAAGTGTGAGTCCCAGAACAAGGGTCTAAGAACAATGTTGGTCTCCTCCTATTACAAGAGATCACGACAGTTGAGGAGGTGGGGACCATCTCAAGATCCTGCTGTCTGCCTCACACTCCATTGCTACTCTGCTATGGCTGTCAAGGTTGAAGAGAATCATTCACAGTTGTCAGTGAAAAGGGGCACATATCCTCCTTTAGTGCTGAGGTTCTCAAGTCATTTAATGTTCTCTACCTGCCTCCATGGGTTTCAAACTTATGGAGAACACAAAAGGATCAGCACCAGACTGCCATTGCAACTTATGTGTTCTTTCCTCCCTCTCTTTCCAGACTTCTCCATTTAGGCCAGAAAGGATGCTATGGTCTTCCACATAGTACAAAGCTGTCCTTAGGTTATCTCTTGCATCCTTCTCTATTCTTTGTGGTTAACTATATTAATGATATTGTTTGTATGTGCGTATTTGGGTTTTATTTATATATATACAGTTTTAAAGAGTTAATCAACACTTAACACTTATTAAAACATTTTAAAAATTTAAGTTCAATTAATTAACAAATACTATATTTTTTTTTTCAGGGGTACAGGCCTGTGATCCATCAGTCTTATATAATACCCAGTGCTCATTATAACATGTACCCTCCTCAATGACCATCACCCAGTTACCATCCCCCCACACCTCCCCCACCACCAGCAATCTTCAGTTTGTTTCCTAGGATTAAGAGTCTCTTACCACTTGTCTCTACCTTTGGTTTCATCTTGTTTCATTTTTTCCTAAATACTTATTATAAGAGCCTTCCATTTTTCTTTCCCCAGAGCTAATTTCAATTCTTTAGCTTATTTTTTCTGTATTTCTCGGTAACATTCTAATAACATTTAGTATTATTTTTTTACTTTTTGGTTTTATACATTAATCAGAAATGATTTATCAACCTCTCCCCCACATCCCAACCTCCCCAGGTGCATACTTATGTCTATATAACAGACTCCGGCTGGCAAAAATTCCTATTCTTATATCCTCCCCCATGCCACACACATACAACTTCTGTTTCCTTCACGATTGGCATTCATATTTAGAATAAAGGGTAGAATCACGAAGTGACAGCTCTGTTGCCTGAGTCAAACAATTCTCCAAGTTCAAAAGATTTTACTGAAGATGACTGAAGATGTTGTCCTACCATGAATAGAGAGCCCTATAAAGGGGAGTTTTCCAGAGGAGAAAGAATGCCACCATGAAGTTAAAAGGGAGTCTGAATCTTGTCTTATAGCAGCATTGGAGTCTCTGAATGGAAGTGGACTGGATATATTAGACAGAAACTAAGATACTTAAGATCAGTTTCTGAAAGCATTTGGAGGTAAGGCCATGGAAAATAATAAGCAAAAATAGCAGACAGAAAATCAGGAGACTGCAGTAGCATGGGAACTGAGAGAGTGAAAATCCAGGGAGTGATCATAGTGTCATATTCCCAAAGGTCAAGATCCAAAAATCCAGTGGGTTTAATGATTCAGTTGCATGGTTAGACAGCAAAAGTGTTTCAGCACATTTGTGAAGGTAAAAAGAAGCCTTCAAGAGACCCAGAGAGTGGGAGTATAAGTAGAAATAAGAGAGTAAGTTATTTTTTTAAGAAGTCTGTTGAAGGGAAGGGAAGAGAGTTAAACAGAAGACAGAATGAGCAAATATGAGAGAAACGTTTGAGACAATGGCAGACAAAATGTGGAGCGGCCAGTGGGTGCTATTTATAGCAGACTGGAAGTTTCCAGCAGAAAGTAAGATATTGAAGATGCAAAGGTTTGCAGTCACAGACACAGTTCAAAGGGTTAGTTCTGAAAAGGAAGACTCATCCTCTGAAAACCTGTGACGACAACAACAATAACAACAACAACAAAAAAAGCTGAGAGGATAAATTGAGAGAGAATTCAGTATCCCTAAAGATGTGGGGAGAGGAGATATTTTAAAAAAGAAAGGAGAGGGGGTGCCTGGGTGGCTCAGTGGGTTAAGCCGCTGCCTTCGGCTCAGGTCATGATCTCAGGGTCCTGGGATCGAGTCCTGCATCGGGCTCTCTGCTCAGCAGGGAGCCTGCTTCCTCCTCTCTCTCTGCCTGCCTCTCTGCCTACTTGTGATCTCTCTCTGTCAAAAAAATAAATAAAATCTTAAAAAAAAAAAAAAAAAAGAAAGGAGAAAGATTAAGAGAGAAGGGTCGTGTTGAATGACTTGGGTCTTCTTGTCAGCATACACAGTTTTAAGCCAGAGATGTGGTTATCTGCTGAACATACGAGGCCAAGGAGGAAGAGACTTGGAAATTGAGAAAATTTTAAAAAGTTATGGGGAATTCACGGTGAATACTTTCAATAGGAAATCAATAAAAAATATAAATTTCTATGAGAAGAAAAGTTTTGTGGGATGTAAATGCTTGTCTTTTATTCATTGAGGATGTTTCAAGCTAACCCTGTAATATCACTTTCAACTTGTCCCAGGAAGTCAACTCAAAGCCATAAGCAGTTCATATAGACTTGATTCCCAAGTACAGAGACCTAGAGAGCTAGGTTTGAATTCTCTATTCTCTCTAGCTATTTTATTTTTTCTACATTGCTTCCTGTTTTCCTATTGGATCATTATATGTAATTTTTGAAGCTCAAAGGGATTCTGTTATTGTTTATACAGGCATTGCCAAGATATTTTCAGGTGACTAAGGATCCATTTTAGAGAAAGGCACGGAGAACGTTTGCCATTGGATTAAGATAGGTGTACCTTACTAGGACTGAACATGCCAGAAAAGAAGGACAGGGAACTAGGGGATGAAAGATTCATGCCTTGTGAATCTAGGGCAATGGTTCTCAACTGGGAGAATTTTTCCTCGGGAAATACTTGGCAATGGTGGTCACAGTTAGAGGGGGGCGGGGATTGGGGTACTACTGGTACCTAGTGTGTAAGAGGCCAGGGAAGCTGCTAAATATCCTGCAATGCACAAGACAGCCCTCCACAACCAAGAATTTTCTGGCCCCATATGTGATTAGTGCCAAGGTTGAGAAACTCTTGTCTAGAGACCCTGGAGGCAAGCAAAACTTTGGCAGGCACAAGGGCCCTTTCATCTGGTGCCAAGCAACTGACAGTGATCTCTGAAGATGCTGATATTAATTATAATATAACATAAAATATTTCCATTATTTTCCCAAGAGACATAATTAAGCCATATTTGAGTACTTATTGACCTAATTCAAAGAAATTATATATATTTTGAGGTGTGGCAAAAGCCAATTTTTGTACTCTGTCCACACTGTGATGTCTTTGGCTGTACACCACATAACTCATGAATGGAAGGGAGGCTGGGTGTGTATTAGCTCAACTGACAACAGATACCAGAATTATGATAGAGTCGCACATCACACCCACTGGTTGCACCTTGGCCTAGTGTTATTATCTTTAAGAGGTCAGGTCCAAAATCTGATGAACTATTGTATCTTCTACTACTCTGTTCTATTACTACCTCATACCTGTCATAGTTCCCTCTCTTCCCACCCCAAAATTTCCAAATGCATTACAAGTCTGAAGAGAAAGATAATTATGTTTGTTGTGATCCAAAGATTCTGCAGGGTTCAGCTCAAGGGAAAAGATCTATGGGATAAAAAAGCAAAAGAATGGGATGGGGAGAGAGAAGAATTTCCACTGAGCACATGAGAAGAGGAGGGGGAAGTTAAGGATTGAGAAGAAAGAAGGGCCTGGCAGCTTAATGACCTTTTCCAGCAATGGATTTATAGAAGTTAGTGGTGCTTCAAGAAAATAAAGTAGTGTGCCTGATGCCTTTTGAAACAGGAATCTGCTCTCAGCTTTTTATCTTCTAGGTCTCCACCATATGTAAATTGGGTTTCATGGCATATTAGAACTGTGAAGATGATTTAATATGTCAAAATGTGTTATGGATCATTTGTGCATCAACTCTGCAGTTTAAACAGCAGTCACTGAATCGAAACTCAAAACTTCCCTTGCCAAATCACAGAGAACTTTAGGTTTTTACGCAAGTGAATGTAGCACTTCTGCGTAAAGAGAGCACAGCTTTCCTCCACCTGTTCCAGGTACATAGCACAACTGTTCGTGTGTTTATTTGTTCTCATTGCAATAACGTGAACAAGACTTAAGAGTATGAATTCTCTTCGCGCAGTGTTGTCAGTAGAGTTCCTAGTTCTCTGACCATGTCATCTCTGCCTGGTCGTCAGAAACAGGGGTTGAGATGTAATACAGCGCCTAATTACATGAACTGTTTCAAGAGCAACCTGCTAGAAAAGAATT
This sequence comes from Neogale vison, assembly GCF_020171115.1. Classification (NCBI taxonomy): domain Eukaryota; kingdom Metazoa; phylum Chordata; class Mammalia; order Carnivora; family Mustelidae; genus Neogale; species Neogale vison. The sequence continues at coordinate 28,106,566 of NC_058096.1, forward strand.
ATTCCTGGAGAGCAGGGCCATCTGACTCAGTGGACACGGTCATAGTACCTATCATGATCACTTGTGTTATCTTAAAATAAATTCTTTAGTCCTTTCTTTTTAGAAACAACTGGTTTTAGAAAAAAATGACACTCTGCCCACTCTTCTCTACAGATGTTTTTGTAAACAGAAGGTGCCTTCCTCTCCCGTGGCGCTGTCTCAAGTTCTATACCAAGGGCTGGATCAGTCATAGGAAGGGGAGTTCAAGGCAGGGACTGCTTGACTGTTTCTTTTTCTTTCTTTCTTTCTTTTTTTTTTTTTTCTTTTAATTGTAAAGATCTGTACTCACATAAAGATGATTTGAAATGATAGAAAAAAGCAAACAAAGATCATGGACAAAACATGGTTTTGACCACTAATCGGAGTTCATGAGATGAATTCTCCCTTGTCTTGGCTAATCATGTACTACCATCTGTACATACTCACGTTTAGGCTATTGTCCCAGTAATTTTAAGATCTTGTATTATACATCATGCTCTGCTTCTATACTCTAAATTCTGACTTTAACCTCTCATGTTCACATGAATGAGGGAACCACGGTGACAGGGACAAACAATGGGCAATGGACTGGGATCACAAAGGACTGTGACTCCTAACCTTTATCTCCCATGTGTTCACTGGCTATATAATCAGAAAAGTAGCCAGAAACTGTTACCAAACACAAACAGACCTCATGAACACATGGCCACAACCCAGAAAGAGAAGAAAGCTTTAGCTGGATAGTTGTAAGGTCAATTCAGAGTTTCTCATAGGCACTGAAAAGCTCAGGTTCCAAAGTTACGCCCATTCTTGTGGTCACAGCTTCTTAGCTGCTCAGCCAGTGATGGTGGCAACAACCTTGTCCTAGTTCATTTTTTTCTTCTGGTTTCTTCATATTGAATCCTGAAATCACACTAGCCAGGATATGAAAATTATGAACATTGTCATTGGGGTGGGACAGATGTTGGAAGGCCTACATTAGCACAATGCCATAGAAGTTTCAGTGTTCATGAACATTTTCTCTGTCTACATTCATTATAGTAACTACTAGCCACATGGAGCTATGAGCATTTGAAATGTGCTAGTGTGACTGAAGAACTGAATTTGAAATATCATTTAATTTTAATTAATTTAAATTTACACTGCTCAATGTGACTGGTGATTACTGTCCTGGATTAATAGACAGTGATTACTGTCTAGTTCTAGATATCCTCCTTTTTCTTTGAATGCTTATTCACTTTTCACAAATGTCGTCTTAGCTTTGACCCTTATAATTCACTATACTCTTTCAATGAACAAAATATGGCTAATGCTTCGAAATGTATTTTGGAAATATATCCACTAGAGCATTTCTGAGGTACTTTCTTACTGTATAAATTGGTTGTATAAAGCCATTGCTAGCTATTGCAGATGGATTTCCAACATGTTGAAATAATGTATGTAGTCTTATTCTGACTGCATGTGAATTCTGAGTTCTGCGTCCTTAGCTATCCTATCTGAGCTCTATCCTGAGTTGGGGGATTAATTCATGTTGTTCTCATTAGTAGTGATGTGAGTTACCTATGGAAATTTTCTAAGCAACAATGAGAGAAGTGGCCGCCCTGCCTTTTCTGGCTTTGGCTAATCTGTATTGTTAAGAAATCCTTTGTGCATTGTGCCACACCTGAGGTGCTGAAGGAAAGTAAGGTTCAGGAAGTAAGGCTAGTCAAATTCTTTGTGGTAAAGTTGGATTAGCTTCTTTGTTCCTTGACTTGACATTTGTGCCTGGCAATATTCCTCTTAAAAGGTTTTTCTTTTTAAAGATTTTATTTATTTCAGAGAGAGTGAGAAAGAAAGAGTTGGGAGGGGCCAGGGACAGAGCGGGAGTGAAGAGAAACTCAAGCAAACTCTGTACTGAGTTCAGAGATGAACATGGGGGTTGATCTCACAACCCTGAGATCAAGACCCTGAGCCAAAACTAACAGTTCGTTACTTAACCAACTGTCTCAGTCAGGCTCCCCTCCTCTTAAAAAGTTTTAATAAACAGGGCACCTGGGTGGCTCAGTGGGTTAAGCCGCTGCCTTCAGCTGAGGTCATGATCTTGGGGTCCTGGGATCAAGTCCTGCATCGGGCTCTATGCTCAGCAGGGAGCCTGCTTTCCTCTGCCTGCCTCTATGTCTACTTGTGATCTCGCTCTGTCAAATAAATAAATAAAATCTTTAAGAAAAAAAAAAAAGCTTTAATGAACGGCTGTTCTGAAGCTGCAAACGGTTTCGGCTCTCAATTAAATGTTAGGCAACACACTGGGACAATTATTGTTGTCACAAGCACTGATTTTAAGCAAGTGTCCCTTTTTGTTATTGTGTCAAATCATGTCCATGACAATTAATATTTAAAAATTAGGAATTGATAGAAATCAAATAATAAACATAGACTTCTCTCCACATGCTAGATATAATTCTTATTTATCTGATGCTTTCATGATCTACATGAGGGAAGGATAGGAGTTCTTGTCTTCCAGATCTCTTTGGTCTCAAACCCTGAATGAGGCAATGCAAGATCATCTTAGAGTGAAGAGTGTGGATTTTTAGAAGCATTCAGATGGTTAGTCCAATAAAGGACAAAAACCGTAATAGAACATAAAAAAACTACATTCACATTCTTTGAGGCATGGGTTTCTGCTTTGGTCCAGGCCCAGAGTGAAAAGTGTAGACTCTTCCCTTCCCAAAGCAGCTCATCTAGCCTTCTGTTTTGAGAAACTCTTCATCCCCTTAATCTCAGAAGCCCAAAGACTTTCTAATTTCCAAGTCTTCTTTAAGGTCTTCTTTCTCCATAGCTTTTCTGGGGTTGAGACATACTTGCCAAGATTTCTCCATTCAATTCTTCCCAAACATTTTCTACTATGTTCTTGATCTCCTTTCTGGTGGGACTGGAACTAGATCAAGTTGTGGCAATTTCTGTAGTTGTTTTACAAAGCCATTCCTTTTCCTGATCAAATTATTTTTTCCAGATGGTACATGTTATTCCAACTATGGGCAAGAGAAAGCACAGACCCATCCATTTAGAATATTAATTTTACTGACAAATTCTTCATGTTGTTATGTCAGAGTAGGGACAGAGCCATTCTCTTCAATGGATCATGACCTTTAGGGGAAATTGCATGGACAGCGAAGGGCAAAAGGTGAGAAGAAGAGATCGATGTGGCTCTCACCTACCTCGGTCATCAGATTTAAAGCAGAGTGAAATAGGTAAAGGTAGTGTTCTCTAAGTTCTCCTTTCCTACCCAATAGAAACTTCCCTTATCTCCACTTAGCAGCTACTGTCTACAAAGATAAAGTTGACTCATCCTCTTAGTCAATTTGGGCTGCAGTAGCAGAATATCATAACTGGGTGACTTAGGAAAAGCAGAAAATTTTTTCTCACCATTCTGGAGGCTGGGAATCTAAGACCAAGGCACCTACAGATTTGTAATCTTGTGCGAAAACCTAGTTCTCACTAGGAGTCTCACTTCCTAGTTCATAGATAGTCATCTTTCACATGGCAGAAGGAATGAGAGAACTCTCTGGGTCTCTTAATTCCATTCATGAGAGCTCTACCCACACAATCTAATCAATGCCCAAAGTCCCAATTTCTAATAACCATAACTTTAGGGGATTAGGTTTCAACTTATAAATTTTGAGGGACACAAACATTTAGTGGATAACACTCGCTTTACTGTCTATTTTAGGGCTCTGGTGCCATTTCTTCCAGCTGATGATTAGTCTTCCTGCTTACCTTACTCAGTTCTGCCCACCTTAAGAAGGTGGTATTCCTTTACCTTAAGAGGTAGTAAGCAGCACTAGACTTATCAGCTAGAAAAAAAATAATGATTGGATGAGGATAACCAATCTTGGGTCACCCAGGCATAGCACAAATGCTACCCTTTTAGACCAGGCACTCTTCTACCAATTCCATGACATCCACAAACCTGTGGAGATCCTGGAAGAAGAGAGCTAATGGAATTTTTTTTGTGGCAAGGAATACACAAACATTTTACCTCTCTGCCTTTTGGGGAATCGTACCTTCTTTAGTGATTTTTCCATTCCCAGGGCTTTTCTTCTCTCATGCTGGGAATATCAGGCCATAGAAAGGAAAAGGTAGCAACATGATAGAGTTACAGAAGAGAGATTTGGGGGTAAGCAGGATGCACTGTGATGGTTGTTAAGTCACTCATTCCGCATATGTAGAGGGCTGCCCCCAACCTCGCAGAGGCAAACTGCATTAAAAATTGAAAGCAACAGGGCACCTGGGTGGCCCAGTGGGTTAAGCCGCTGCCTTCAGCTCAGGTCATGATCTCAGGGGTCCTGGGACCGAGTCCTGCCTCAAGCTCTCTGCTCATCAGGGAGCTGGCTTCCCTCTCTCTCTCTCTCTCTGCCTGCCTCTCTGCCTACTTGTGATCTCTCTCTGTCAAATAAATAAATAAATAAAATCTTAAAAAAAAAATTGAAAGCAACAAAAATGGAATACATCATGCCAACTCAGGCCTCAGGCAGGAGTTTTCAGCTTGCTAAGTCAATTCCATCTGACTTCATCTGCCTTTAGAAGGCAGTGGACAGTGAGAGGAGCAGTCTGAGTACTTTTCTCATTTTATCTACTTCTGTTGCTCTTTGGAGTTCTTCCAAAAAGTCTGCAAGTTTGGTGTCTATAGACCTCAAAATGGGCCCCCCAGAATCAGCGTGGTTGCAGTGCAGCACACTGTCTCACCCTCACTTTCTCATAGGTTATCCTATCTATCCCTCTTTGAGTACAGACCACACTATCCCTGGCTTTTCTTGTTGCCTATCTTATTACTTACAAATGGCAATCTAATTTATTGTCTCCCAAACACCATGCATTCTTTAGCTATCTGGTTTTTTTCCCCCTGATTAATTTATCTTCATCTTCTCCTCAGATTTTATTCATTTGCATTTTCCTTAAAGTTGTTTAATTATTCTATCTCCTTATTTAGAGCCTCTTTGGATTGAGGGAAGCAGGAAGATGGATAGGATAGCAATGGCTCAGTGACATTATTTGGGGCCTAATTTTTATGCTGTTAATGAATCCCTAGATAACCTCTGGAAAGTCAGCAAGCCTCTGTTAGTGAAAATGTCTTCACCTTGAAAAAATGAGAAAAGAACAATGCACCCCCTGAGGTGACCATGGGGAATAATATACAAAATGAAGTTAATAAAGTGAAAGTGATTTACAAATCAGTATTGTGAAGATTGCAGGAATCTGTTCCCTTGCAGATTAATTTCAATATCTCTTATTTTGGAACCTGACCATTTCTACATGGTGGAGTGGAAGAAATTTTTAAATTTGTTAATAAGTTTGTTTCTTCAAAGCTTAGTGGTCATAATGCCCAAAGGGAAAGTGATATTAGCACCTTCTACAAAATCAATTGTTTTCATGTGTCTCTGTCTTTCTATTTGTACCTTAGTTATAATCAGGACTGATTTTATGATTGAAGCATGCTAATAAAGTTTCTACTCCTGTCATAAGATATCTTCCTGATTCATATGTGAAAATAATCTAAATCCTCACCTTAGAAATTTTTTCTTTTAGTTCTTCAAGGCTTTTGGTTCTTTAGTAATCTCCAAACCCAATGATAATACATAATATCACATATATATATATATATATATATATATACACACACACACATATATATATTACATACCTATGTAACACATACATCACATATATAAACTTTCATATATCTATTATTTTTCTTACACATGTGTAAGTAAATGTACAAACATATATATGAAAGATAATACTTTATGCATTATTGGTAAGTAACTAATACCACTAAGACTAGAGAAGTTAGGGAATTGAAAAGAAGGTAATAGGTCATTAAATAGCTTGCCTACATTATAGTTTTGTCATGTATTTACTTTTTTAAAAATAATTTCAAAAATTCCAAATAGATTAAGATTTCTGGATATATTGTGACTATAATACAGAGAGTTCCTGCATATTCAGTTTCCCCTAACATTGTGCAATAATACGGTATATTTGTTACAATTAATGAATCAATAATGATGTATTATTATTAACTAAACCCCCAACCAAGGTCATACTTCATAGTAAAAAGCTAAAAGATGAGAAAAAAGACATTGATACCCACTCTCTCCCCTTTCACTTTTTTGTACTGGACATCCTACCCAGAATAACCAGGCAAGAAAAAGAAATACAACACTCCAATTCAGAAGAAAAAGTAAAAATTGTCTCTATTTGCATATGACATAATACTGTTTGTAGAAAACTTTAATAACTCCATCAAAACAGGACTGATAAACTAATTCAGTCAAATTGAGGGATGCAAAATCAATATACAAAATGTTGTCATGTTTCTATATATTAACAACAAACTATCAGAAAGAGAAATTAAGAAAGTAATTCCATTAAGAGTTACATCAAAAAGAATAAAATGCCCAAGAATAAATTTAACCCAGGAGCTGAGAAATCTGTGCACTAAAAAATAATAAGACATTGATGAAAGAAATTAAAGTCACAGATAAATGGAAAAATATTCTATGCTCATTGATTGAACAAATTAATACAGTATTTACTAAAATCAACTAAAATGGGCTAAAGACTTAAATTTAAGACCTGAAATTCCTAGAAGAAAACATAGCAGGGAAGCTCCAGACATCAGTCTGGGCAGTGAGTTTTTCAGATTTTACACCAAAATCAAAGGTGACAAAAGCAAAACAAGAGGTGGGACTACAACACACTAAAAAGTATCTGCACAACAAAGGAAATTGTCAACAAAATGAAACAGCAATTTACTGAATAGGAGAAAATATTTGTAAATTATATATTGATAAGGGATTAATATTCAAAATACATAAAGAACTCACACAACTCATTAGCCAAAAACAATCTGCTTTTAAAATGGGCAGAGGAACTGCCATACATTTTTCCAAAGAAGATATACAAATGGTCAATAAGTACATGAAAAGTGTCATCAGGGAAATGCAAATCAAAATCACAATGAGATGTTACCCACATCTATCAGAATGGCTATCATCAAGAAGGCACAAGATAACAAGTGTTGGCAAGGAGGTGGAGAAAAAGGGATACACTGTTGAAAGGAATGCAGACTTGTTCAGCCATTATGAAAAACAGTATGGAGGTTTCTCAAAAAATTAAATATAGAGATACCATTTATCCAACTATTCTACTCCTAGGTATAAATCTAAAGGAAATGAGAATAAGATTTCAAAAGGAGAACTGCACTCCCATGTTCATTGCAGCATTACTTATAGTAGCCAACATGTTGAATCAACATAAGTGTTTGTCACTGGATAAATGAATAAAGAAGATGTGGTATATTTATACACTGAAATATTATTCAGCCATGACTGAGAAGGACATTCTGCCATTTGTGACAACATGAATGGATCTTGAAGGCATTATGCTAAGTAAAATAAGCCAGACAGGGAAAAACAAAACAAATATTCTGTGATATTACTGATATCTGATAGGTGGAATCTTAAAAAAAAAAAAAAAAATTGAACTCTATAGGAGCAGAGAATAGAAAAGTGGTTACCAGTAGGCTGGGAGCAGGGAAATAGAAAAAGTTGATAAAAAAGTATAAACTTTCAGCTTTAAGAGGAATGAGGTCTGATGATCTATTATATAACATGGTGACCATAGTTGATAACATAGTAGTATTACATCATTTACATTATTGAAATTTGCTAAGAGTAGAACTTAAATGTTCTCATCAAAAAAAAAAAAAAAAGAGGTAGGTATGTGAATTGATGGGTATGTGAATTAACTAGATGTGAGGACTCCTTCCACAACATATATGTATATCAAACCACGCTGTACACCTTAAATATCTTACAATGTTGTCAACTGTAAATCGATAAAGTTGAAAAAAAAAAAGTCCACACTTTGTTCAGATTTCTTTAGTTTTTACCTAGGGTCCTTTTTTCTGTGCTATGATCTCATCAAGAACACCATATTACATTTATTCATACTGTCTTTTTAGGCTTCTGCAGGCCATGATGTTTCTCAGATTTTTCTTGTTTTTTGGTGACCTTGGCAATTTTGAGGTGTACTGGTCAGTATTCTATAGAATTGGTGTTTTTCTGATGTTTTTCTTATAATTCAACTGGGGTTATGGGTTTGTGGGGAGGAAAATGACATGAATCAAGTGCCATTCTCATCGTACTGTATCGTATCAAGGGTACATACTATCAGCATGACCTATGACTGAGGTTTGTATCAAACTGGAGAGGTCGATGTCCCTCGATAACAGGCAGCTGCTAGGGAGCTCCATCTGATGGAGTGCCCAGTGTCGCTAGATCTTGATTTTTCGATCTTCAGTCTAACGCTCACGCAACTGAGCTATTTCGGCTGCTAGATCTTGATTTTTCAACAGAAGTCAAAAACCACCACGTTTATGTGGAACATCCAACCTTTATGTTGACAATTAATTCAAATTTAAAACACAATGGTTCCATACTTGTTTGGGCCAAGTAAAATGTCTGTAGGCCGATGTTAGTCTATGGTCACTAGTTTGCAATCTCTTTGGTAAATAAAATAGATGGTCCTCATTAAAGTTTTTAAAACAAGGGAGAGGCATTATTGGACTTGACTCAGTTTGTTTCATGCTTTACAAATCATTTCTACTAGTGATAGGAGTGAAGGAAACAGATGGAACATGACTGGAGAACCATTGGTCCATCACTATAGGGATAAAGATGAGCCAAGCTGTGGGTAAGGGGATTGAGAGAAGGTGATGGATTTGAGGACATCTCAGAGGTAAAACTATGAGGATTGGCAATATGTTGGATTTCTCAGGTGGAAGTGAGGAAGACATTAGTGATAATGTCCAAGTTTCTGGTTTGGGAGACTGAAGCAATAAAATGGCATAGTCCATGGAGGGAATGTAGGGAAAAAGTAAGTTTGCAGGTATAGATAGAGATCTCTGAGTTCCCCAGTTGGATACATTGAATGAGCAACTGGAAATACAAATCAGTATCTGAAGAGAAAGATCTAGGCCAGAGATCTAGGTTAGGGTGTGTCTTCAAAAGACAGGCGATAGCTGCAATCATAACAGGGTATAAGAACACCATAAAACAAGCAGAACAGTACAAAGCCTTTCATATAGATGGGTATAAAGAAAAGGGAGCCAAGAGAAGGCAACATTGAAGATGTACTTGTTCAACTCTTTCATTCCACTGGCATGTCTTAAGTGGATTAGGAGTGCATGCTTGTACCTTCCACAGTGCTTCCTACTTTATCAGCCACCCTACTGCATTACCTTTTGGTTTCTGACCTCCATGCCTCTGTGCCTTTAAACACCTACTATCACCATCACCCAGAGACCCCCTCCACCCCACCACCCACTTCCAACTTGCCATTCAGAAGACAGCAGGTTTCTCATCTTCTTTCCTTTCTGATAATTTCTGTTCTCGTTTTGTCTGGTTCTGTGTTTTTCCAACCTCTCTTTGGGTGGAGAATTGGGTTCAAACCTGTGTTTTGCTGTTTACAGGCTATGTGGCTTTGCATAAGTATCTTAACTTCACTGAGTTTTAATACAGTTATCTGCAAAGTGGAGATAATTTGTACTTCCTGGTGTGTCCATGTGGATTAAAAGCTTTACCGTCAAACACCCGTTCTTATGCGCCGTCCTGAGCATGAGCTAAGACTCATTGCTAACTCTCCCTGCTCTTCCTGATCCCTTACCATTCTGTTTGTATCTCTACTATCACTGGTGAGGACCATTCTTTTTTAATTATTATTTATATATTTTTATTAACATATAATGTATTATTTGTTTCAGGGGTACAGGTCTGTGATTCAACAGTCTTACACAATTCACAGCAGGCCAGGACCATTCTTGCTATTTTCTTCCTACTATATATAGTTCCCTCTCTTTGAGGACTAAGAATGGAACATATCTGAATTTATTATTGGTGCCCTTTTTCCAGAACACAGTGTGGGTGCAGAAAATATCTATATAGGTAAACACGTACACGTAAATATCTCAATAAATATCTGGAACATGGTGGGCCTTGACAGGCAACTGTCAAAGGAATGAACACTGCTTTTGATTTTTTAAACTCTTTTCTAATGTAAACAAATACGGGAAAAGGAAATAGATTGATTTTGTGAATCACAAGGAATATTTAAAAATTCTAAGCCTGTGGGACGTTAGTGTATCACCAAGGGCTGTGCCCCTTTCTGAGGTAAAATATTAATCCATGCTATCACTGGAAGGGGCAGCACCCTAACTGACTGACTGGGTAACTAGTCTAAAATCCTGCCTCCTTGGCACCCGTGTTCGGCAGAAGGAACGTGAATCACAAGATCCTGGCACTGGGCCAACATGACACCGGGCTCTGTTTCCCTAAGCCCCTACCTGAAGTGCTCCTTCAAATCACATTTCCCAAACGGCCTGCCCTCCTGGGTTTTATTTTGATTCTGTTCACTTCCATAATGGTAAAGAATGAAAAAGAACCTTACCTATTTAAAGAAAATTGGTGTTGTCAGCATCAAAGAGGGCTGTTAGAGAAAGTGCTAGAAGGGAAAATCAACGAGATGGATTGTGGTCTTGGTTCTGCAATATACAAATTCTGTGATCCCGGGCCAGTTGCTAACATCTGAGTCTCAGTTTCTTCCTCTATAAAATGGGGATATTAATAGGGGCACCTGGGTGGCTCAGTCATTAAGCAGCTGCCCTCAGCTCAGGTCATGATCCTGGGATCCTGGGATCCAGCCCCACATCAGTGGAAAGTCTGCTTCTCTCTCTCCCCCTCCCCCTGTTTGTGTTCCCTCTCTCGCCTCTCTCTGTCAAATAAATAAATACAATCTTTAAAAAATAAAAATGGGAATATATTTAAAAAATAAAATGGGAATATTAATGGGTTGCCACCTTCCCAAGACTGTCGCTAGATAGGGTCAAGCAATGGCAACTCCCGGAAAAAGTGAGTTTCCTTCTGAGTCTTTAGTAGACAAATAAAAAGGACAATTAAAAGAGGGGTGCTCCCTACAGAAAGGAATAATATCAAGGGACCCTCATACGGGGAAAAGGTTTGCTGGATTCTTGAGGGTAGGTCTAGTCTTTATTTGATCTTTGCTCTTTGATAGTTTCACACCTGTCTTGAACTTCCTTCACGGGTACTTACTTCAAAGGGACTCAGTTTTGCGTGTCTGCTCGGGCTTGGTTATTCCCTAGAAAGACATTTTTGACCTCGTCTTTCACATGATATACCTTATACCGGTTGCTTCCGCGCACATGCAGATTCTCCTGAAATTAGTTTGGCACCATTTAAGCTTCCATAGAAAGCATCCGTGTAAGAATCTGGGAAAATAATCTGTCAGTTGTATGTAATAATCGTCTTAAATAAGCAGTTCAAGGCTTATCTAAAGCCGGCCCGAGCTAAACAAAGAAGGCAGTCAGCAGAGCGTCAGACGCTGAACTCTGAACCCTGGCTGGACCTTGCACGGGGCAGCCTGGTAACAGGAAGGCAGCAAGACACACTTTGAACCGGGGGTTCTAAGGCTGTGGTGGGGTTAGTGACGGGGTGACAGCTGCACTTTGCAGCCTGAACTTTGTACCTAGACACAGGGGCATTTAATCTCCATAACAGGCACTTTGTTTCATTACTTATTAACAGCTCCTCCCTGAGTAAAGTTCTTTGTTAATGGAGCTTTAAAATAGGATCCCTCTCCCCTCCATTCCTGCCACGGTGATGGGTGTTTGTGCTTTTTGCACGTTCTTCCCTGAACAGAGGCTGATCTTTCCATCCGGAGGGCTCTGCCTCTGTTCCAAATGGGTCCCGGTAGAGAGGCCGCTGCAAAGCCCACACGCTGCAACCCGGTTTAGATCCGGAGAAGGGAGCCATCGTCCTGGTGTCATGAAATGTCACGCTCAGGCGACAACTGCTGTCACTTTGCCTCTTCCTCCCGTAGCTTCTGTTTTGCTCTTTGTTTTCATCCCTCCTTTTTCCTTCCCATGTCTTCTCCTCTTCTTAGTCCTTGCCGGACTTTCAGCTTCTCAGTGGCCCTCAAGTTAAATAATGGTGACCCCTGTCCCATACATCATTCCGCCAGCCAGCAGAGCCAAGACATGTTCTGTTGCCACTGGAAGGCAAAGCAATTTAAGTGCACATTCGAGTATCCTCCCCAAATAAACACATTTGTACATAACTACCCCCCATCAATGACTGATATTCAGTAAGCTTGAAGGCTTAGCTATTAAAAGAGAGGCTCTGGACTTCAGGAAAGGGAAAGTGAGGTTGTTCAGGAGGCAAGCATTAATTACCCTCCATGCAATAAATACCAGTTCTACGGAAAATGTTCAGACTTCCATGCCCCCAAACCAGCGAGTCTATAGACTGTCTCAATCGCTTCATTTTGCTCAATACTGATCAATACGGAAGCTTTGGTTTCTGGGACCCAGGAGGTGATGACCACAGGCTATTTATTTAATCACTCACAAAGACCGAGGAGCCCCCTTGGAAGCTTTGCTGGAGGGTTTGGGGGCCCAGAAATTAACCTTTCACCACTCGGCTACTTTGTCTATTTTAGGAGTAGTCAAGCTTGGTTCAAACAATAATTCACTCTCATCTCATTTTTTTTTTTTTTTTATGTGTAAAGATGCATGTGCATCTAGCTCTCATTCACAGAAGGGTCAGCCCCAGAGTCAGCCCTGCCTGGGCACTATGTGTCAAAGCCTGTCCATCCTCCGGGACCTCCCTCCCTCCCCCAACCACACATACACACACACACACACACACACACCCCACACACACCCTCTGGTCAGTTTCCAGCCCATCCACCTACCTGCGTCAGCCCCCAGCCACCAAGTCCCTTTATGTCCAAGCTGGTTGACCAAGGCTGGTTTGAAAACCAGAGTCTATATTTACACATCCCTGCCTTACTTTTCTCTTGTTTTCCCCTAGTTTTTATCCACCGTGCCTCCTCCTCTCACTGTCTCCCTTCCTTCTTTTTCCTTCTCCTCACTTCTTTATTTCTCCTTAGCTTGCCCAGATTCGTAGTTTCCAAACTTATCTCCGGAAAGCTAGTGAAAATGTCCGAGACCAGAGACCAGGTCTGGCTTCTCTATGCACATTGCCCTCCCTCATCCCTACTCTATTTTTGCAAGCCTGCCACGCCTCAAGGCAGTGACCCAGCCATTTATCCTGGCATCTGGATTTGGATTATTTATAAGAGGAGAAGGGAAATTACAAACAAAGATAACTCCTTTAGAAACACTGAGCCTCCAGCTTTTACGTTCAGTGTCCTCATGGGTGATCAGACCGGGCTTTTTGGGTACCGGCACCCATTTCACAGGGGGGTGGTGGGAGTGTCTCTGTTCCCACCTCCACCATGTTTTGGTACTAAACCACCGCACTTCTGGCTCTAGGACCTTGCTCCCTCCTGCAGCTTTCTCTCTCAGGCTCACTGCTGTTGTTTTGGACCGCTCCAGACCCGCAGCTGGCTCTCCAAGGGCTCCTCCCCAGGCCCTGGCTTAGGACTGCACCTGTTTGGGATTTACTCAATCCGAAAAATAGTAGGACTCCTCAAGAACACCTAATTACCTTTGCTCTGAAAGTAATGCAGTCAGATGCTTTGGCAGCACATGTAGGACAGTTAGGCCTGTGAACATGGCCTCCAAATTCACTCCCAGTCGTCATAGACAAACCACTAATTACCCCAAAGAGAACACTGCCATGGAACCTTGATTTATAGCCCACTCCTCTACCTGCCCCTGGGTCCCAGAATCTTGGCACCTGCTCCAGCAGGAAGGTTCAACCAAGTACAAGCAAAGGTTCTTGCAGCTTCTGTAGCTGGCAGCTTGAAGATATAAGACAAACTCAGTCTGATTTTTACATTCACTGTCATAATCCAAGCTTAAAGATGAGAAACACGAGGCTTATTGAATTAGTCTTTCTCTCTTTCGTTTTGAGTAAAGATGAATTAAGTGAAGCAAACATGATTATCCCATTGGGTTCCTAGCCCCTGACCCATGACTGAGAATGTATAAGCTAATGTGAGTTCAGTATTTCATGAAAGTCCTATGTAACAACTCCTTCTCTCCATACCCGTCAGCTCCTCTCTTGTGCATAGGCACACACATGGGCACAGGAGAGAAGAGACGGGGAAAACAGTAATCCTGCTGTAGAGTAGAAGGAGGGCTGGGCAGGCACAGTGAAAGAGGACCAGTGTCTATGTGAGAATCTGTATCTACCGCCTGAGTGATGGGATATTCACTTACATTTTAAGATATAATGATTTTTACCTATAAAATGAAGCTTTGGAAGATAAAGTTCACTGGTTCCCAAACGGAAAAGGTAAAAGAAAGAAGCACAGAAAAGGAAACTAGAAGGACAAAGACATTACCACACTTAAAGTACGAAGGTTGTAAAGTGAGGAAAAGAACATTCTCCAAGATGGACGCCGTTGGTTTGCTTTCTCTGAGCGATCAACGCCAATCTCTCCTGTCATTACCAGACAAATCCCCTTTCCTCTCACCACGTTCAGATTCCTTTTTTACAGAAAATAATACTGATCCCCTAACAGCAACAGCAAAAAGAGATGGAGGACAGTGGTAAATTTTGCCTAGTATTGAACTATTTAGAGTGCAAAGTTAGATCAACTATTGCTTGACATAATCAATCAATTCCACAGCCTCGTAATTCCCCACCCATCATTTCTTCTTTGTGCTAATTTTGTTTTTTTTTGTTTTTGTTTTTGTTTTTTCTTTTTTTTCCCCAATTTATTTATTTTCAGAAAAACAGTATTCATTATTTTTTCACCACACCCAGTGCTCCATGCAAGCTGTGCCCTCTATAATACCCACCACCTGGTACCCCAACCTCCCACCCCCCCCCCCCGCCACTTCAAACCCCTCAGACTGTTTTTCAGAGTCCATAGTCTCTCATGGTTCACCTCCCCTTCCAATTTACCCAAATTCCCTACTCCTCTCTAACGTCCCTTGTCCTCCATGCTATTGGTTATGCTCCACAAATGAGTGAAACCATATGATAATTGACTCTCTCTGCTTGACTGATTTCACTCAGCATAATCTCTTCCAGTCCCGTCCATGTTGCTACAAAAGTTGGATATTCGTCCTTTCTGATGGAGGCATGATACTCCATAGTGTATATGGACCACATCTTCCTTATCCATTCATCCGTTGAAGGGCATCTTGGTTCTTTCCATAGTTTGGCGACTGTAGCCATTGCTGCTATAAACATTGGGGTACAGATGGCCCTTCTTTGTGCTAATTTTGTATTTATCTTTGGCATAAATCAAGGTTAACTGCCTTTGTTTCTCCAAGAAGAGCTGCTCTGGGTGAAAGAAAAAATAATATACCCTTTAAAAAGTCATCTACTTGCTGGTTCTCAATACTGTGCATGCACAAATGCCTCATTACTGGTTATCACCTTTTACGTTATTTACGCTATTCGTAAAATAGCACTCCAAAACTATTTGATCTAAAATGTCCTAGCCTCATGTATGGTTTCTCATCTCTAGCTTCTCATCTCATCCTTTATCCATTTCAAGCTGTTATTTCTGTCCTGGATTTTAAGATATCGATTCCCTTTTCAGTCATTTCTTCCATTTCTGAGGTCAACGTAAAGATAGGTAATAGCTCCATTTCCTTTCATGCTTCCTTTCTGTACTTGGAGTCTTGGAAACACTTATTTACTGGCATAACTCTCAAAATGGTTTCTCATCTTTCCAAATGGAGATTTCAGTTCTTTGTTCATTGCTGAAAGACAGTACTTTACCTGAAATCTACCCACCCATGTTGTACTAGCAACAGTCTTGGGTTTGACTTCACCTACTGTGCTCCATCAGGGTGTAAAGAAGATAGCAAAAATATGAGCTTCGGGTTGTTCCTGTTTGAGAGGAAAGAGGGAAGAGGAAATCTAGGCCGTTGACCTACTTACTCTGCAGAGCCTTTAAAATGAGAGAAGAAAAGAGTCTAGAGTCCCCAGAAAGAAAGGAAATTTGCCATTTAGTAAGCACATACCATCTATCAGGCGCTATGCTAGGCTAAAGACTTTATATGTGTATTTCTACGTGGGGACCGAAAGCCGAGCCAGAGATCTGCACAGAACATACAGCCATTGGGGTGCCTGGGTGGCTCAGTGGGTTAAGCCTCTGCCTTCGGCTCAGGTCATGATCCCAGAATCCTGGGAACAAGCCCCGCATCGGACTCTCTGCTCAGCGGGGAGCCTGCTTCCCACCACCCCTCTCTGCCTGCCTTGCTGCCTACTTGTGATCTCTGTCTGTGAAATAAACAAAATCTTTAAGAAAGAAAGAAAAAGAGAGAGAGAGAGAGAAAGAAAGAAAGAGAACACACGTTGTTCACCAGAATTAGAGATTTAGCCAAGAACCAACCCTGACGGAACTTTTTTTTTTTTCCTTCCTAGCACCTAAACCACCCCATAATTTTGCTCCATAAGACCCATCCAAATTTACTGCCCATTATTATGCATAATGTATCCTCCCCTCAAGCCACCTCATCACATTTTTATTTCTGTGCTTATGCTCTTTTATGGTGGAAAATGCAGTCTTTAGAGCCAGCTGTATCTATGTTTGGGTCCCGATTCTGTCATTAGCTAGCTATGATGTTTCTGAGCCTTGGAGGTTTCATCTTTAGAATGGGGCTAATGACTCTGTGCAGAGTTCAGCTAATATGACGTTGAGACTCAGAAATATACCTAAAGGACTTGGCCTTCTAGCTGATAAGCAGGGACCTCCTGGGGATCTGTCATTAGACCGTCACTGTGATTAGTATTGAATGCTTCTCCACCCTCGTCATCTTCCACACTTTTCTCATCAATCAACAGTTGGCTAGTCAAGTTCCCTTTGAAATCGTTTCTTTTTTTTTAATTTTCACTCCTGCTTCAAGACTATAGATTTATTGTCTTCATATATTTCATACTCCATCATAAGCTCATATATCTAGTTGAAATTCCTGAAATCTTAAGGAACCTCAAATTCCTTGAATGCAAAAGCCAAATCTTATGGGTCTCTGTTGAGTCCAAGCTTTCAATAATGAGCAGTAAATAGTTTGCTGAATTTTAACCTGTTCAGAGTTTGTATTTATTGAGCTTCTGAGGGTCTAGGGCCCTATTTTACAATATTGAGTCACAGTCAGCATGCTGCAAGCTCTTAATTTTAAATAAGTTAAAATAATACAATGAAATTACCATAAAAATGTAACATTGCCATATAATGTTGCTCTAATTAACTATTTTTAAAAATACCTAATATATAGGTTCACATGTTCGAAGAACTTCCAAAACCTGGAATTCGAGTATGCTGGAAACACACATTAGTGTTCTACAAAGCAAGAAGCCCTAAGATTAACATAAAAAATGTTCCTTGTCGCTGTTTTCCTCTTCAGTTCTTACCAAAATGAAATAAATCAACAGAATGTTGTGGGAGCTGGCCTTCTATATAAATAACCTGTGGTTTGCTTTTGGTTCAATATACTGATTTACCCAGTATACGCACGATTATAAATTTCCTTTGGTAAGATATAGGTGAACAGTCTGACGTGATGACTACACTACACAGTTAAAAGAAGGATCTAGAAATGTTTTTATTTCTCCTGTGAGGATCTTAAGAAAAGTTAAGGAGCAGTGACATAAAGATAAATCTTCATTCACCTGCTCAGAGATCAGCAAACCTTCCTCCCTGAACTTTACAGGTCTGACCCGCACCCGAGAAACACACCCTCTTTGCCTCTGGGATCTGCCCCAACCAGCTTTGTTATCCAGGACAGGCTATAAGAAATTCTTTTGTTCCTCTTTATGTGAATCACTTTGTCTCACCATTTCCTGCCATTTTTCAGAAGTTACTTAAATAGGTTATTTTTAGGAGCAAGTTGGAAGTTGCTGGTAGCTTTTACATTATCTACAAAGCTCAGAGTCAAAAACTAAAGTGCAAAATTTACCTCTGGTGCCAATCAACTTTCTAATCTATGGAACCAAATTTCTATTAGTCAGTGGGACTATTTCCTTTCTTTCACAATATTTTGAGTTTCCTCCTTCGTTAACTGTTCTATCTAGGTATCCTTTGCCACAAGTCAAATTTGGAGGGGGATGGTATGGAGGACTGGACTCAAAATTTTCTAAAATATAAAGAAATATTTGTAAAAAATACATTACAGAGGTAAGAGTGTAACCCTCTAAGTAAGAAAACCTTCCCCCAAGAGTGGTAAGCAGTTAGAAGAGTCATGCACACCAGTATATGATTGGTTTGTCCAGTCCAGTTGGCATGAAAGCCATTTGGAGTATCTTGTAAATGAGAGAAAAATGCCACATACCTAGAAGCATCCTCCAAATTGGAAGGTTTCTGTGCTACCATATCTGTTCTGGATAAAAAGAAAGGGCAATGGACTGAATCAACCGTTCACTCAACAAATATTATTCAGCACCTACTGTTGTATGCATGCAAAGCTATGTATGCTTGGCCTGAGAGCATCCAGACCAACATAACACCTGTGCCCACAGAAACAGTTGTGATTAGGAAAAATAATACACACACCTAAAAGGTCATCGTGCAATGGATGGGCATGCTGCACAATCAGCTTCTGGTGTCAGGTCCAGCTTCTTAGGAAAAATGTTTCACTTCTTTAGGTCTTGATTTTTTTTTGCAAAAATTAAGAACACAATGAAGTGATCTTTCAAATTTTCTTGAGATCTGAAATTCTTCCATTTTATGAAGCAGAATACAAGATAGAATATGGGGCGCCTGGGTGGCCCAGTTGTTAAGCAGCTGCCTTTGGCTCAGGTCACCATCCTGGGGTCCTGGGATCAGCCCTGCATAGGCTCCCTGCTCAGCAGGAAGCCTGCTTCTCCCTCTCTCACTCCTCTTGCTTGCGTTTTCTCTCTTGCCGTGTCTCTCTCTGTCAAATAAATAAATAAAATCTTTAAAAAATAGTAGATAATAAATGCTAAAATGTGTGGGACTTACAGCTAGGAAATTAGACTAAGGAATTGTAATCCTGGTTTATTGTTAATCAAGGAAGATCAGAAACACCAAAGCCTGAATGTCCTCATGCTCTTGTGGCAGTATAAGATCTTTAGGAAATCCAATAAAATGGTGAATGTGAATTTCTGCCCCTGGGAAGTCAGCACTGGGCCTCCCCTGTCATTTTCTGTTTTACAGCTACATTCCTATCACATTGGTTTTTTCTGTCCCCAGAACGCAGAAATGCTCATTTTCACAGTGCTAGACAGAATAATGGCTTCTCAAAGATGTCCACATCTTCAGATTCTGTGAATATATTATCTTACTTGGCAAAGAAACTTTGCTGCTATGACTAAATTGAAGATTTAGATGGGGAGATTATCCTGGATTATCTGGGTAGGCCAAATGTTTAATCACAATGCTCCTTGTAAGTGAAAGAGGGAAGGCAGGAAAGTTGGATTCAGAGAGATTTGAAGATGCCACCCTGCTGAATTTGAAGATGGGAGGAGGAGGACATAAGCCAAGGAATCTACATTGACTCTAGAAACTGGAAAAGCCAAGGAGACAGAGTCTCCCCTAGAGCTTCTGAAAGGAAAGCAGACCAGTCCACCCCCTAATCTTAGCCCAGTGAAATGCCCATGTTGGATTTCTGACCTCTAGAACAAGAAGATGATAAATGCATGTTGTATTAAGGCACAGGGCATATGATATTTTGTTACAGTGCTCATAGGGAACCACCACACCCCCCTTAGGGCTTTCCTACTAGCTGTTTCCAGTACCTGGAAGGCCCTTTCCCTGGAATCTTCCCAGGGCTAGCTCCTCTGTGTCCCCTCGTCTCAACTGATATGTCATCTTGACCATATAACCCAAGGAGCCATCTAGGCCTTCTCTGCATAGTATATGTGCCATCTCTCTGGTTTTTTGTTCATAGGCTGTTTCCCTCTAAGCTCAGCTTCATGAGAACAGGAGCTTATCTGTCTCAGTCAGCACCCCATCTGTGATATTTAGAATGGTGTCTACCCTTCATCAGTTTTTGTTGAATGTCAGAATTAGGGAACCTGGTGAGGGCTTGGGATCCAAATCTTACAGGAACTTTTTAGATATGCACAATGGGGCCACAACACATATACTCCCATCATCTTCAGTCATTGCAAGAGCCATCTGCTACCGCCAAAACCCCCTAGTCCCTTTCCTCCATTTTGATTGTCTCTCCTTATTTCTACCTGTCTCACAGAGAATGGTTGAGAAAATATGAGAGTGGTCTGAACATTCCCCCACCAAAGTAAACTTCGGGATAAGGATGGCACATATTATATCTAGAGGTCTTTGGGTTTTTAAGGAATAAATGGCAGCATATGAATATTAAAGTACTGGAGTTCCTTTAAATTGAAATTTTCATTTTTATTTATCTGTTTGTTAACTATACAACATTGCCACCCCAGCAAAATCCTGTTGCGGCAAAAAGAAGACCAATAGCTCCCTCCCTCCTTCCCTTGAAATTTGTTAAAATGGCATTTCCCTTGGGTTGCATTTCCTGAGACCTGTGCAAAAACATCTCCTCCCAAGATAGAAAGCAATGCACAGCTGTAGGCTTGGGAAGCATAATGCTGTGCTCGGAATATCAGATTTTTAAATCAACCAAAGCTGGAAAAGAGATTAAGAGTTAAGGCTGAAAGTCTGTCTTTAATGTGCTCTATTATGCACCAGGCATTACAGTTAATATGTCCCTTCAGATTTTGATGACCTACTTTTCTGGGCTTACAGATGTGGCAACACACATTAAGGATAGCGGTTCAGCAAAGATTACATATTTCTTTGCTTCCATTGATTGACCTCATACCCCGAATGTTATGGTGCTGTTTTGGTGTGTGTGTGAGAAGGAAAGAGGGGGGTAGTGAAGAAATGGTGAAAGGAAGAGAGCAAGACAAATAATTCTGTACTTTTATGTCCCCATAAATAATACAGCATCAAAAGGGGGAAGCAAAGATAGGCTTTTTAGAAATTGTCCCCTGCGTCTCACCATACATCCATCTTTGGCTGTTTTTCAATATTTTAGAAATATTTCCTCTTTAACTGCATTTGAAGTTTCTCATGGAGGTCTTTATTTTTCCTTTGGCCAGAATTTGCAAACTGGCAGTAATTATTCAGTTGGTCCTCATAGACATGTTTCATTTGGTTCCACCTTGCTTAATTTTTCCTTTTTTACTTAATGGATACACTTTTAGGTAGATAAATATACACTCTCATTCCAGCAGATTCCGGCACTCACTACTCCCTGGCCTCTGGCTGCTTCACACATTTACTTTCCAGATGGTCCTGCACCCCAGTGTAAGGGACCGTGATCTAGTCTATAACTGGTTCACATATGCACCTTGGAACATCTAACTCTATTTGCCTCCATATAGAAGTGCCAGACTGTTTACTTTGTTGTTCCTATTAAGTAAGAATATGACTCATAGATATGGCAACCTTATTTTTCACTGCCCAATCAGGACTTCTCCTGATTTATGAATTTAGGTAGTGGAAAAATCTTCCAAATTTAAAATTCAAATCACAATTAGATTTAATAACATCTTGTCTTTTTTCCAGAAAAGATTGAGGATGGCTATTCATGGTAGTTGTCAAGATCCATGATGAAGTGCTTTTATTTAAAAGCATCAGATAACCTAAAGTCTGGATTATCTTGGAAATTCCTGCCCACATTGATACCGCGTGCCTGGCAGAAGGCGGGCATGAAAGGCTGCTGTTTTATGGAATTTGTTAGAAATGCGGTTTCAAAGTAGGAGACAGATGTTCCATTTTCAAAGCTTTTGACACTATTGATAGACGGAAGATTTCACACTGGGCCAGGCAAGACTGGGAATCCATGCAGCAGAGATCAGCATACATCTGGTTCCAAAGTGAGGCTCACTGAGCAGAGGAGCCCACAAGAGATGATTCTTAGTAGAAAGTGCCAAGTGGAAAAGAGAAAAGCAGGTGGAGAAGGCGGAGCAGGTGTCGAGGCCTCTGTGGTAACAACTACCAGCCAGAGCAGAGTCAGCAGTGACTTGCACGGACAGGAAGAAGAGGAGGTGCATTTGGAAGAGCCAGAAGATTCTGAAGAAAAGCGCAATTCCCTTTCTCTGGAGTCCAGTTATTTTCTCTTTTTCTATTTTCTATTTTTTATTTTCTATTTTTCTTTTTCCACATCCAATTCATTCACTCCCCAATTCAAAGCTCAGGAGATGTTGGGATATACATTTTAAGTCAAGCCAGGTCCAAACCATCATCACCTCTCATCTGACCTTTGCGAGAGGCTATCAGCTACTCTTCTCCAACAGCAGCTAGAGATTGTTTTTTAAGAAAGAAAATAGAATCACATCACACCTTTCCTTACAACTCTTTAATGGATTCTTCATGTTCTTGTGATAAAGCACCATACTTTTCACCTGCTCTTTGAGATCCTTATGATGAGCTTTCTACCCCAGGGTTTCTCCATGTTGGCTTTATTGACATTTTTAGCTGAATAATTCCTTGCTGGGAGGTTGTCCTCTACATTGTAAGATGTTTAGCATCATTCTTGGCCTCTACCTACTGGATGCTAGTAGAGTTACCTACCCCCAGTTGTGACAACCAAAAATATCACCAAACATGTCCAAATATCTTACCCTGAAGTGATCTTTCTGGACCATGCCCTGACTCTGTTTGAATTCTGCATCACTTCCCCAATGCCTCTGAAATACCACCACCCCTCTCCTCTTCTCCAGCCATACCATCTTTCTCCCATCTCTTCAAATGCATTCTCCATCATGTTTTGTCACTTTGCTCTACCATGACAAACAACACAGAGTAGGAGGCTTAAAAAACAGGCACTTATTTCTCAGAGCCTGAAGGGTGGGACATACAAGGTCAAGGTGCCAGCCAATATGTTTCCTGATGAAAGCTCTCATCCTGGCATGCAGATAGCTACCTTCTCTCTGCATCCTCATAGGGAGGAGAGAGAGAGACAGAGAGAGAGCTCTGCTTTCTCTTCCACTTCTTAAGGACCCTAATCCCATCACTGGAGCCCCCTGCTCTCATGATCTCATCTAATCTTAATTATCTCACAAAGATCCCACCTCCCAACCATTGAGGGCTAGGACTTTAATGTATGAATATTTGGGTGACACATTCAGTCCATAGCACACCGTTTTCCATTTTCCGTTTTCCATTTCCATTTTCCATTGTTTTCTATTCCTCTACCCCCAACTTTGGACCATCCAATTCCTACTCATCCTTCCAGGTAGACTCTTTTCTGATCCCAGTACTTAGTTTCCCTACCCCCAAATCTCATGTATTTTCACAATACCTGTTATTCGCATGTGGTTTATCACCATTAAAATTGCTTTTTTAATTAATTCCCCCTGTTATTCTTTCTGCCCTGAAAGTTTCATCAGAATAGCAGCCATATTTGCACAGCTCACAACAGCTCCTAGCACAGAGCCTGCTGCAAGGCATTCCCAAATAAACAATGAAAGATAAAAAAACAATAAGTAAAGATGAAATATTAAAAGGCAGTAGGCTCAAAGAGGGATATAATCACATGTAAGCCCCGAAGCTGCCCACTTGGGGATTCTTTGGTAGATGGTGTTATAATATATAATAATGGCTTTGCCTACAGTAATAATAATAGCTAACATTGATTGAGTGCTTAATTTATGCCAGGTGCTGCACTATGTATTTATTGTATCAATGAGTCCTTAAAATCATCTGACAAAGTAATTGCTATTAGCATCCCCATCTTACAAAGAGGTTAAGTAAATTGGCTAGGGTCACATAGCTACGAAGGGGCAGAGCCAGAATTCAAACACCAGCAGTTAGACCCAAAGGCTGTTATTCTACCCCCCTATGCTATACTGCCTGCCATGAGTTAGGGAGCAGGGAGTTCAATACCTAGCACTTCCTCAAACTGTATGATAAGAGATTGTTTTAATTGTGCCCCAGGTCTACAGGTCTATATTCTCAAGAACAAGGCTAAAGAAATCATTCAAAGCAGAACACTAATTGCTGATGAATTCTTCTCAGTACCATTTGGAAGATGACAGCTGGGAAGAAAGATATTAGGGGAGAGACAAGGGAATAAGGAAGTCAAAGACTGTCTTCCCACCATATCATATCCATTTCAAGTTTCATTTTAATTATCAGACTTCTCTTAGAATTTATAAACCTATTAGTCACACGTACCTTGGTATGAATAATCTTGAGCCCATAAAAAGAAAACTATCTTCTGAAACTATGTGTATGTGTGGGTGCATGAAGGATGGGACTATAATAACTATGGGCCCTGGGGTCCTTCAGTGCAGGGTAGAGGTGAGGGGAATGACTCAGAGAAGAGTTTGTGAAACCATAAGCTTTGCTAAGTCTACTAAACACATGGTTCCAGAAAAGTAGGTGGGAGCAGGGCACTGGATCTGAAGTGGGAGGGGTGCCAAAAGTAATTGCTACCCACTTTGCAATTACTCCCAGGGCCCAGAAGCTGAGAAAAATCATCCTGAGGTCTACCTTTGGCACTGTAAGTCTGCAATAGAGTTTTCATGAATAATTCACTTTGCCAAAGTAGAAGTAACCAGAGTTTGTAGTTCACTTTCCTTCCATTAATTTAATCTATGACTTTCATTTTGTCTCTCTGTAAAAACAAAAGGGATACTAATATTTAGCTGTGAGCCAGGAAAGTGATTTATTAGGTAGCACTTATAAATCATTATTCATGGCACACTAATAATCTTGCAAAAATCTTTTCAAAATAAGATTTTTACTGAGAAACCATTCGGGAGAAAAACAGGAATTCTATAATTCTAGTCGACTGAATTTGTTTCTTCTACAGTTAAAATTTCAACTACCCAAACTTGAGGCATGTACTCAAGTGCCAGGGACGGCTCAAAGTATAAAGTCCATCTGTCTAATGGAGGTTTGGCCTATCAATCAAATTTGTCATTACTTGGATTAAGTTGTTGAGATGAGCAGCTTTTTGGAAAAGAAGGAAGATGGAAATGCCATAACAAATTATGGTAAATTATAGGGATTGGGGATAAATGACCCCATACCAGTAGAAATCCAAGATCTTGTTATTTGGACTCTCTTTAGGACTGATAGAAAGAAAATATTCTTTCAAATGCGTCCCTTTGGCATCCTCCTGAGGCACCCGCTCTTGTCATCATGATGCCATCCCGGGGCACTGGCTATCAATGCCCTCACGACTAATTACAAACTTGCATAACAGCAATGTTAGAGGGCTCAGAGTCCTTTCCCTCTGAAAGCAGGACTTCTGGCTCCACATGTGGGGCTTGGTGCTATCAAGCTAAGCTAATTCTACCACATAGACACAGGCTATTTTTGAGCAAAGCCAACTCCAGTGCCTCTCTATAGTGGGAACAGGGGCTGACCTTGGCTGACCCTGGATGGCCTGGACATCATGGCTTCTCTTGGGAAGTTATGTCATGCAGTTCAGAAAAACAATGTGGAGTGTCGCCTGCACAGTGCATGGTGCCGGATGACCGTTAAAAGTCTAGAACCTTTCCAGAAAGGCATTTTCAGGGGAGCAAAACTCTTGACATTTTTTTTTTCCTTCCTCTTTTCTCCCTCTCTCAGAAGAACAGAAGAGGGTGGTGAGATGTACGAAATGGCAAAAGTGGTTTTGAAGGGGCGGGGGTGTGGGAGGTTGGTTGAGCCTGGCAGTGGGTAGTATGGAGGCACGGATTGCATGGAGCACTGGGTGTGGTGCATTAACAATGAATTCTGGTACACTGAAAAGAAATTTAAAAAATTAAAAAATTTTTTAAAAAAGCTTAATTTCATACATTTTGAACTTGGCATAATCACATGTCTACATTAGGGAAAAATGTAAGCAAAATAATGTTACTGGTATATGTTGTGATTTCTTTCAAAATTAAATATTGTCTTGAAATTTTCATTTATAATTAAAGTAACTTGTAATTTTTTAAAGTTAAAAAAAAAAAAAGTGGTCCTAGGCTTATGCACAATGTAAGCACACTGATCTCCTTAAAGACAAGTTTAGGTACTTGTTTAGTTATTTGGGAAAGTCCTATGTGTCTCTATGTGTGAAATCAACCTTTCTAAGATTAGGAGCCTCTTGAAGGGAAGGGAGTTTCATGCCTAAGTGTGTATGTCTATCTCTCCGGGTCAACATTTAACATGTAAATCTAAATTATTTTACACCCAGGAAGCAAAAGGAAAACAATGTAATTTAGAAACATTTTGCATAAACACATGATTATCAGACTTTCCTGAAAAGTATGTGCCATTTTTCCATGAAGGACAAAGTATAACAGGAAAGAAATGACAAAAGAAAGTAATGAGCTATCACACAATTATTCTTCCTTCTTTCCTTCGGTGAGGTAGAAAAGTTACTCTGCAGCTCTGTCCCAGACCACTAACCCGCCTCATTCCAGGGGCCCATAGAAATCGCTTCCATGCTGCCTGGGGAAGAAATTTAGCAGGCTACTAGCTGTTCTTCCAAATATGTTTGGAAATTCACGGGTCCTGTCCTCCTTAGTTGCTTCACTCTCTCCTTACACCTGCTAACGTAAGCAGAGTGCGGGCTGCAAAGATGACCAGAAAATCTTGAAGTCAGAATGAAAATGCAAGTTCCTCACTTTATTTTTTTTATGTCATCTGTTTATTGTGGAAAGTAAAACTAAGTTATGTTCCTTATAGTTTTAAATAATAGTGAAAAATAATGGTTTTAAAAAAAAACTTTTCAACTTCAACAAATTTGTTAAGACTATTGAGACACTAAATGAATATCAGGACTAGGGTGATTATTTCCTAATTGTTTTGAGCCTGGTGGATTTTCATTATGGATGAAAACAGGTTCAACAATTTTGTTGCATGTGTTGTCCTCATGATATAATTAATTCTCTGTATTGTATTAAATTCTCTGTATTGTAAAATTATTGTATGTCATTCAACAAAAAGAATGGAGCCCCTACTTTGTGTCCTGAACCATGTGAAGCATGGAATGAAATCTGATTTAAAATAAAACACGGTTCCTACTTTCCATGAGCTTCAACTCTGATTCCAGAGAAAAGACATGAATAAATATATGCCTTTTACAAATGTTGTAAGAAACACAGTGACAGGAATGTTACGGAAGTTAAAAAAAGAATACTTTTCCAGCAGCAGCATCGCAGAAAAGTCTTCAGAGAAAATAGCATTTAATACTAAAGCATAAAATAATATTTTGCTCAAGAACTGATTTGTATATGTCTTACTTCCTCAGCTACACTGTAATCTTCTTGTGGCTAGACAGTGGATATTAAGCTTGCTTTTATTTTACTTGTTTATTTTTTTAAGATTTTATTCATTAATCTGAGAGGGAGAAAGAGAGAGAGAGCACAACCAGGG
Organism: Neogale vison; assembly: GCF_020171115.1. NCBI lineage: Eukaryota > Metazoa > Chordata > Mammalia > Carnivora > Mustelidae > Neogale > Neogale vison. Next base: position 28,133,926 of record NC_058096.1, read on the forward strand.
GGAGGAGCTGAGGGAGAGGCCGAAGCAGGCTCCTCACAGCGGGTTGGGTCCTGGGACTCTGGGATCATGACCCTGAGCGGAAGGCAGATGCCCAACAGACTGAGCCACACGGGCACCTCTATACCTGCTTTTCAAAAAACTCTCCATCTTTTATTCTTTTAGCAAGAATCAGCTGCCTAGGAGGACTTTCAGAAATAATTGGTTTTGATATTTACTAAATGGTAAGACAAGAGTCAGAACAAGGGCCCAAAATGACCACTGTACCTTCTAGCTGCTAGCTAGAATTCTAGCTTCTAGATTCCAACAGCTTTAAGTGGCAGATAGTCTAGTTCCGTTCTTTTGTATTATAACTTGGGAAAACTGGATTCTAGTTCTCACTTTTCTACTGGCTTAATCTAAGAAGTGGATCAGCATTCAATGATATCACCTGAAAATGAGCCCACTAGCATCTTGAAGGTTTAATAAGTATCATTTTATGACATAAAAGAACTGTAAGGTTATTGGAAAGACATTGTACAAATACAAGATGCCATTATTACGACCACAACTTGTGTGTGATGTTAAGTTCATTCTTGACAATAGCACAGAGATTTCTTTAGAAGTATGTCATTGCTTTAATTTTTTATTTCACTTTTATGTTTCATTTGGCTCATCTTTTTGAAGTCATTTTCCTTGTTTAAATAGTTTTGTATTGTACCTTTTCTCTCAAACTGGTTTTATTTTGATGGATTTTGCTTCCCGGGAGGAAGCTGAATATGGAAAAACCTAAGAATCATTGAGCTGCTAATAATAATTATCCTCTGCCCTTTTAAAGCCTCTTTTATCTGAGGATATCAAAGGACTTTTCAAACCGGTATCTATAATTACCTTCATCACACAAAAGACTCTGCCAGTGAGGCTGAATGACTTACAGGAGGTTGACAAAGGCAAAAAGCAGAACCCCAAATCCCCTTCCCATTTCCTTCTTTCCTGTCTCCCAGACTTCAAGACCCTTAGGGAAAACTGAGATCCAGTGTAGGCTCTAAGGAGATCCAGGGAGAAAGGGAGCGAGTCTTCATGATACATAGCTCTAATGAAGACCTAAAACTGCGACCCTCTGATGGCTCATAACCTAAGAACATATGAACACAAGTGGCAAGACACCAGTTCAACAGGAAACCAGTGGAGGGAGAGGTTACTTCGGGGCATAGAGGCTAAGAAATGTTAGTCAAGTGGAATTTCAGCCGACCTACCCCAGTGGCCCCTTCTCCACCCTAGTTTGCCTTTGCAATGTTCCTTCTCCCCTGGATTAAAAAAAATAATAATAACTAAAAAAATAGAGTTTATGCTTGGTAGAGGGCAGGGGTTCACTTTTCCCTCAGCAGGCCAAGTTGAGAGCTAGCAGAAATGAATTTCTGGGTTCTCCTTAAGGGTATAATTTAGCCACAGTGTTCGGTAAGATTTAAAGTGCTTTCACAATTGACCATCCGTTCTTTATAACGTTCAGATTTTCTTTCTGTGTTCTATTTGCAGATAGAGTGACATATCTCAAACTGGCAAAGTTCCCCTAAGAATGGGAAAAATGAGTAACGTGAACAGGGGTTGATTAAACATGGGGTCTCAGAACTGGTGGAAGGTCTGGCGCTGACTGATGGCTCTGGGGCCTCCCTACTAAATGGCAAACTAGGGACCATAAAAGAGATAATATAGCGAGGAGCTTCAGCCATCAGGTTATTCTAAAAATGGAGTGGGGCATTTTACACCATGGAGAGAAGGGCACTGGTCGTTATCTGGATATTGCTAATATGTCCCCTAGAACCTAACTGGAATAATTTTTTACTATTAATTTGAACAAGAGTGCCGAGACGCTTTATACGTATAATAAAGCTAATTTCTACATTTAATAGAGACAATTTTATTTTTTAACATTAGTGGAATCAGCATCTTATTAAATTTTAGAAGTGAATAAAACTTTTATAACTTCAGGATTTCTTTCTGGGATCTATTTGGTGATTAAGATGCTCTCATTTCAGGGCACCTGGGTGGCTCAGTGGGTTAAGCCGCTGCCTACAGCTCGGGTCATGATCTCAGGGTCCTGGGATCAAGTCCCGCATCGGGCTCTCTGCTCAGCGGGGGGCCTGCTTACCTTTCTCTCTCTCTATCTCTCTGCCTGCCTCTCTGCCTGCTTGTGATCTCTCTCTGTCAAATAAATAAATAAAATCTTTTAAAAAAAAAAAAAGATGCTCTCATTTCAATCCCTTTAGATTAGACGGAATCGGTGGTGCCATTTGTCTCTTAGACATATCTCAAGTATTCTGGAAATGGAGAATTCCCACAGTAAACTGTTTCATACAATAAATTCATTTTTATATTTGCTCTTATATTATAGCCAAATGCTAATGGTTGGTATTTTCCCGATCAATGAGAAATTGATGATGCTTGATTTCAGGGAAACAGTGGCTATTCCTTATGAAGCATTTACTATATGCCTAGTCTTGGGTTAAACTGCATCCAGTGTCATTTAATCCTTAAAACAGCAACATAAGGTAGACCCTAGTACTATTTGCATTTTACAGATGAGGAAATAGAGGCTTAGAAATTTAAGTCATTTGATCAATGTCCCACAGCTCTTAGGAGACTTAGCTGTCATTAAAACCCAGGTCCCAGGGACTCCAAACGCACTCTTCCGTAGACTCCAACTTTAACCTGTTTCGTAATTGATTCTTAAATTTCTAGTTCTCTGACCTTCACTGTGTCTGGCTAAGCCATCACAGACCATGTGCCATTACTATCTGCTCAAACATCTTCCGCCAGAATGTTGACATATCTATATTTGATCAAGTTGGAAACACCAAAGATCCGTACCCCCGTACCTCACGCCTTATTCGGCTTTAAGAACGCTCTGGATACAGCTTTCAACCTTAATGATTGTAATATTCTCTCGAAAAGAGATGACCTTACCAAGTGTCATTTCTTGGTAAATAAAGCTCTGCTGCTGTTGACTTTTGATTCATCATCACACTGATATCTAGTGTCAGTCCAGAGTGCTGGGACGAGGCCGTGGTCTTGAGCTCTTATAAAGGGAAACAGGTGGCTGGTCACATTGGACATAGTCCCTTTGGCAGAGGTGGGGGAACTGCAACTAGTAGTTAGCATTTTAATTGACGCTGGTGTTTGCAAAACCGCTTTTCTCTTTAAAATTCTTTTCCAATGAGGGGAAACCAAAATAGAAAGTATTTGAACTTCTTCTTGTGTCATGAACGTTTAGCTCCTTCAGAAGACAAGACTTTCTTTGCCTCAAGTGTAGCATTCACAGGCTCCCCGAGCTAACACTCAGTCATCGCCACCAATACACGCCAGTGCTTCACATATCGGGGAGAGTCCATGTTTTCTGTCAACTTTTTTTTTTTTTCCCAATTTATTTATTTTCAGAAAAACAGTATTCATTATTTTTTCACCACACCCAGTGCTCCATGCAAGCTGTGCCCTCTATAATACCCACCACCTGGTACCCCAACCTCCCACCCCCCTGCCACTTCAAACCCCTCAGATTGTTTTTCAGAGTCCATAGTCTTTCATGGTGGGAAGGGAGGTAGCATTATGGACATTGGGGAGGGTATGTGCTTTTGGGTAAATTGGAAGGGGAGATGAACCATGAAAGACTATGGTTTCTGTCAACTTTTTAAACAACTTCCCCACAATCACCGACACTCTCCAAATAGAATCTGCTGACTTCAATGGCCGGGTCAGTGTTACAGAGTGACTCATTGCCGGAGAGAACAAACAAGCTCAACAAAAGCTACTTCAAGATGTAAATCCTGCTTCCTTATTGCCTGTGAAAGCTAGAGTTTTCACCAAATAGAAGGAGAAAGTCTGTGTTTGGGGGTTCCTGCTGTCTCAGATATCCCTGGGCCTCCAGAAATATACACACCCTCTAACAACTCTTCCCCTCCCCTTCCTCTCCCAACTCCTAGAGTGCACCAGATGCATTCAGTTCCTCAGTGAAAATACTCCTGAACCTGATCCAGTCCGGCTCCAACCCACGCCACTTCCCAGAAGCTAGCCTTGCCAAGGTCTCCAGTAACACGCTCACTGCCAAAACCCAATGGCACTTCTCCATCTTGATGCTCCTTGACCTATGTACAGAATTTGACACTGCTGATAACCAATTACACAACTCTCTCTTCTTGGCTTCTGGGCCTCTTTCCTCATTTAGTCTGCCTCTCAACTCATCTGCTTTGGAGACCCTTCACCCCCCACCCCACCCCCAGCTCCCACTTGCCACGGGGCTACCCCACTGTTTCATGTACAGTGCCTCGCTGATGGCAAAGGCAAGGCTTTATTCATGCCGGAACCCCGGGGGCCTAGGCAGTGCTTGCAAAATTGCATGGGAGCAAAAAGAAATGTTTGTGGAATGAATGCATGTATCTCCTAGATCAGTCTTCATATTCGCTTCTGTCTTGGGTGCCGCGTCTGGCCGTAAGACAAGTTGCATGACCAATCTATACTAAACAGAAATATATGGCATGTCTATAACTTTTCCCACGCCCAACATCCATGTGTCAGTAGAGAACACCGATACAAAGCTCCCAAATAGAACTCCTCACTGACTGTTGGTTGTTTTTCAATTCTATTTCCAGTTCCTAATTAAATCTGCTTTTTCAGTCATGACATTTTCTGAATCTGATTTGCCTTCTTTTCAACTCTTCCAATGGATTTTTTTTACCGAATAAATTTTAAAAAGGACTCTGTGTTCAACTGGCATTTGTATAGTAACTACTTGCTCTAATGTATTGCAAAGAGCAGCCAATTATTATTTGTTGAGTGATGGCCACACGAACCACTGGATTATGTGTGCTGTTTCTCAATTTCATCATTAAGGTGGTCCAGACAAGTGAATTAGCTGTTCCATTGTCTGTTTATTTTAGTCATTTAAATGACCAAATTGTATTATCTCAGAGATGATATAATCAAAGTAAAGCAATTTGTTATTTCAATGAAAAATAAGAATTTAATCCTATAAGCTGTTAATTTCATTTTATGGCTAATATGTAATCCTTTACTCCTGCTTAGGTAACCATAGACTCATCTCTCCAGAATCCCCAATTATATTTCTTTCCTTCTTTCTTTCCTCTTTAGTTCTTCTGATGAACTTAACTTTTTCACCTGTCATTTTGATTTCACTAGACTTTTCTGAGACCGTACAATTTTTTTAATTTGTTCTGTAAATTATGTGTAAGATGCTCTTGCTCAGTTGTGAAGTCTTTCATTCTATTTCTTTTAATATCTTACTGTTTTCTCTCTTCTTGTATACCCTGTGATTGAACCACATCATGTGTCTCTTTTCATTTATATCTTCTCCCACTGCATGGATGATGGATGGATGGATAGGTAGATAAACACATACTTAGAGAGAGAGATCAACAAATTCACATCTTACAGATATTAAAGAATTGTTCAATACAATCAGCTAGCACTAAACCCTTACTTTCTAATGACAGATATTTTCTTTTATCCCCTTATTATAAGCAAATCTGTTCTACCTTTCTTGTGGATCAAGGCATTTATGTTTGAACATCGTTGTATTTGTGGTTTTTAGAGTTGTCTCTCCTTTCATATATTCTGTTTTATTTTCATTGTCTCTGATTAAAAACTCTAAAGGGAAGATCTGATATTTATTAAGCATATCCTTAACAGTTTCCAACATTGCAATATGAGGATATAGGTGATTAAAACGTGATTTATGTCTACTAGCAAATGATCGTGTCTGTGTTTAAAACTATTAGGCATCTGAAACTACAAAAATCAATTAATTCTTTCTTCTTTCACCAGTATATTCACTCAACCTTGCTAGCTGGAATATGTAATAAAAATGGACCCTTTACATTATTCGATGGATCTTGTTAGATCAATAGTATTTCTTATTTAGTAAAATGTGATGTCTCATGATTTTTCATAGCAATCTGTATAATTGGACGGGATTCACTTTGATTAACATCAAAGAGTGGTAAGTGATACAAGGCACCATAATGAAATATAAGAGAAGTCTCTGTTGATAATTCTAATCCATCTGAGTTTCCAAAATAGATAATTTTAGGAAACTAAAGAGAGGATCCTTTCAAGTTTCCTGATGGTTATCATTTTTTCTAGTCAATTCTGCTGCTATAAACCATGTACATCCCCAATGTCTTTCTCTGCTTGTTATAGCCACACTCTTTGGCCCAACATTTTATATCTTCAATAAAATATAAATGAGCAACAGCTTCCTGCTAACCACAAATTCCCCTTCTTGTTTTGCTTTGTCTAAATGTTCTTCTTGAATGCCCAAAGGACTTTCTCTTCCTGCTTGGCACAATCCGAAATCAGTTTGAATCATATTATCCTCACAACCAGTGTACCTGCATTACGATTCCAAGGGTAATTTGTGTCCTTTAACCATAGTGTGCTTATCATCAATGCTTCAAGGGACTACAATCTGGCCTTGATCTTGCTCAGTTTACTAAGGCTACTTGGGGGTAGAGTGATTCATGAGTACAATACTGATTTTATTCCTATGACAACTCAGAAATCTATTTCTCAACCAAGGCAGTTATTTTTAACAGTTTTTTTTTTTATTAAATCACATTTATAAGACAATGTTGATACCAAAGTGTGCATCCATTTTCTCCATCAAGTTCAAAACAAAGAGTTCTTTTAACATCTCTCCTTGAACTTCAGTTCTGACCTAAATCTTCAGCCCTTGAGCATCAGCTAAGAATCTCGTTCTGCCTTTGTGTGTTTTTTTAAGTGTGTGTGTGTCTCTTTTTTAATGTCTCATTAAAAGATTAAGCTGTACTATTATTAGTTGAAATAAATGGGTAGACTTTGTCTTGCTTACTGCTCATCCATGTTTTTATCTTCTTCTGGCCAGATTACCTTAATGCTGGGTCACTTGTTCTGCCAAAAAGACTGATTATAGACCTTTGATTTGTGCAAAATTCCCACTGTTTTCCAGGTGTGGTACAGAGACACTCAACCATTCTTGAGCTGTCATAGCGTTCCTATACTTTTTCGTGCATAAACCGACCTACTTTAAGAAATTATTTATGACCTTACAAGTTTGTGTTTGTAGCCAACTATTTTCCAAGTTTATTTCTGGACACTAACCTGGAATCTATCCTGGAATCTATCCAATGACTTCCAGCTCGAAGTCATTGTTACAAGTACCCTGAAGATAGTTAACATTCTCCTCAATTCTTTGAAATTCCTGGTGAACAATATCTTCCCTTGAGTGAAATCTACGTGAACCTCAAACAAGTAACGACAGGGTAGAAAAGTTGTCAAAGTCCTAATCTTACATTTGTGGAAAAAATATGATTTTATGAATTCTACTTTTTGTATGTTAAATTCAGTGAAGTCAGTTTTAATGTGACAACAATACCTCAGAAATGGAGATTTTCATCCAAATTGTGTAAGTCAGCAAGTTGCAGTCACATAAGTTTGGAGGCAGGGGTTTTCTCAAGATGCCAATTCTAGTTCTCACCACCTTATCTAAAAGCTTAGATCTCAAAAGACTTAGAGCTCTAGATCAAGTCTTGACACTCTAACTCACTGGATGACACGAGGGAAGGCAGCAAAACTTCTTATGACTCAGTTCCCTTTCTGTAAAATTGGAGGATTAGATTAGAGCAGCAACTGTCAGTTCCATCTGTCCCGATGGGTCAGAGTAGAGCATTCTAGTTCTAGCGCCAGGTAGGACAGGACCAAAGCCCCAGCCTACATCTTCCAGCATGAGCTGCTGTAGCAGGAGGGAGTCGTGGCACAAAAGTGTTAACCACCATGTGTGCCATGGGAGATGGAGAAGGTTGAGAACACATGAAGCAGAAAATCTCTAAGACACCCTTAGAGGATATAAATTTTCCTACCCAAAGTGAGTCATTGGAATAAAAATAACAATAATAACATTTGTTTTTTTATTTTTTTAATAACAACATTTTTCAGGAGACTGAGATTCTGAAAATTAAACCTATGTATATGTGGTCTATGCCACATAAGAAAATACTACAACTTTGAGGAGACGTGATTATAAAACTCTGCAGATGAAATAATATAAAAAATATTGTCACATAGACCACTTTCACATAAAGGCAGTAGAACAGTGGACTATTGAGACATTCTACTTTGCCAGAGCACAGCCCCTGACTAGTGAAAGCAACACCCATTCTAGTGAAGGAGGCAGACATGTTTTCAAACTATTAAAATGCATGCCCTGCATGAGGTTGAGACTAACCTCACACAGGGGCCAAGGGAGTCACCTGAAAAGGATCTTGGAGCATGAGTCCATTAGGAAAAAAAGGTGGGATGGGATATCCCAGAAAAAGATATAGATTGCACAAAGGGGCTGTTATGTTTAAAGAAAGATGAAAAGTACCCTGAACCTGGAGAATTAGAAGGGTGGGGGTACCATCAAAATAAAGATTGAAGACATGGGTAGAAAGTAGGTTCTTACAGAATAAACTAAGGGGTCGGATTTTATGTAACAGGAATTCTTGGCAATGTTTGTTTCTACAGTATTTATTTTTTTAAATTCACTTATTTTTCTTTTCTAAATGACTACACCTGCCTTCTAAGGAAAGAGGCGGTAATCAAATGGAGAGCCATTTTCTCTGTGCCTTGATGGGCTTAACTGAGCAAGTCGGATGAGCTTTAATGTCCCTGAGGTTTGGGAAAGGGGTAGCTGAATTACTCTGAAAAATGGAAGGAGAAGAATTTGGAGTTATTTGATAAGAAAGAGACTAGAAACAGAGAAATGAAGGAAAGGGAAAACCCAACAAGACAGAGAAAAACAAACAAAACACAGCTTCATAAACATGTTAGTAAATATCCACCACATAAGGGGAAATGAAGGATATTTTAGGAGCGATTAGTTCCCTGCTCCATTTGAAATGACTTGTATTGCGAATGTTTAGTCCACTCCTCAAACTTTCTCCCAGATCTCTAAGTTCATCAAACCTGTATTACGTTAAGTATTTATTGTTTGTGAAAATCAAGGGGTAGGCTGAGTTAGTGACACATATATGACACGTGCCACAAACTGAGGCTGAGATGACTTGCAAATTTAACCCCTGTGGGCATATGGTAAACCCTTGGAAACCCTTTTGATCCAGCAGCCATGGAACTGGGGAAGATGAAGATTTTTGTCCATTTTTACCTATAAGTCAAGTGCAGGGGCAGGGGTAGTAGAGGTCCACCTAATCTCTGCTCATAGTCGGTTTCTCAGTAGAAGAGTGGCATGGCCAAGTTCACTGTTAAGAGATAATTCTGCAGTATGCAAATGGGCAGAGACTATGCAATCTGGGGCCGTGAGATAGTACATCAAGAGGTAGTCCGGATACCGAAGCAATAGAAAATGGCATTTAAAGCAAAAGTACGTGCCTGTGGGTGTCCCCAGGTATCCAGCTTGATAGATCTGGGAAATGGTATTTGCTATAGGGAATCTAGAAGGGCACGGGGTGGGAGGGAGGTGATGAATTAGATTGAGAATATGCTTGACTTTGAATTGACTGTGATAGAGTTAATTAGAAATGCCCATTAGGAGATTGTGTATACACCTAAAGTGAGATCGTACTCCTAGTATTTGATTTAGCAACAATGAAACACAGACAGGGCACTTATTCCCTCTTACTGAGTTATGTGGTTCTCTCCCTCCTTCCTTCCTTCATTCCTTCTTACCTGCCTTCCTCACTCCCTCCTCCCCTCCATTCTTCTCTCCTACTTCCCTCCCTATTCACTCAGAAAACAATTAAAGAAAATAAACACTCTGTCACTTGCAACTTTTCCTAAATCACCATTTATAAAAATTATTTTGCACATTAATTTATTTAAAATTTGACGAAAACATTTGCTCACGTACATATTAAATGAGTTGTTAAGGTTTGATATGGTGAGACCTATTATTTTCATTTTTTTAGGTTACTATTGTTCTTATTAAAAGAATATTGTTCCTGTCATAAATATTTTATATACATCATATTTCCTGGATTCTTTCTGTCTTAATGGGAAAATTATTCTTAAAGCTATTCCTTTATCCATTTCTATCTATTAACATTAATTTAATTTCCTAAAACTGTCTTCTCATTTTCCTATTATTCTTTCTATTTGCTCCTCTCATGTGAATGCTTTCCTATGTCCTCTGACTTTGAACTACCTAAATGTAAATGACTGATTGGATCATGTCACTATGCATTTATGAAGCTTTAATTACTTTTTGGCTCTGTTATAGTCATCTTAGAGTTGTTATATAAATGCTCCATGAGAATCATTTAAAATTCAATTTATTAAGCCAGCCATTTTTCCACAGTTAGAGCAAAAAAGAAAAGCGTGTTAGAACCATTGTCAAAGTGGTTTGAAACCAGCATAATCACTGCTTTTTCTTTAAGTAACAAAAGAATACACTTTATCAACATATTTCAAGTAGAATAGAAAACATCTGAATCTGTAAAAAGCAGTTAGAAATCATTTTTAATTATCTTTTTATGAATTAGGATAAGTTTGAAGATGTGATTTTGTACATATGACATATACTTAGCAAGATAAGAAAATCATGATACTTTAAAAAGTGTGATGCTTGTAAAAATACTAATTTTTGGTGGAAAGAGCGAAAATATATGCAAAAAGTGGTGACTAATGAGGATTAAACTTTATTAAGTAACAATAAAATACTGTCACTCCACTAATAATTAAATACTTACTGGTGTTTCTATTACCTCCACAGAGAGTTGACTTTTAAACACTATACCTCACTTTTTTTAGAAAAAAATTCCTTTAGATGTATTCCTAAGGATGTACTCCAAACATTTATAATACTAACAACTTACACTGATTTTTTTTTCAAACCTGAGAGTACCTAGGGCCTATTATAATACTTGTATCTATTTAGACCTCTAATTAAAATGAGTTTCTTTTACCATGTAGTTGATACAAAAATTGGACAAAGGATAATTGAGATAAATTATCATCATGTAGATTTTAAAGTATATTTATTCTGGAAAAAAATACATTTGAAAATGATAGTCACTACATAGAATTTATCCAATTATATCTTAAAAATAACTAAATTTGAATATCATTTGCTTGCATTCTGTATTTCTTCTGAAGAACTTCAGGTATTTTGTTATATGCATAATATACATCAGTAAGTACTTACTTAGACAATAGATAATCACAGAATACTCAGAGATAAAAATAATGGAAGTGGTTATTCCCATTAAAAAGAATCCTCAAGAAATTCTCACACAAACCCAGCCGTAGAACTAAGAAAAATAACAATACAATAGTCCGGTGTCGTTATCCATGCCTAAAACCACACTATTTTCAAAAGTTTCACCGTGTATGCATAAAGGATATCTAAAATTTCCTCTAAAGTCTTACCATTTGTCTAGGGGTGAATAAATTCTCCAGAATGCAGTCGAAGGCCTTATAACTAGTACCTCTTCCATAAACCCTTCATGAAAAGGTCACTGCCATTCAAGCTCACCTTTCTTTTCCCTTATATATTTATATGTGTCACTCAACGCCCTTCCTCCTGCTTGGAAAGCCATCAAGAACTTTTATCTTAGGAGTCAGTTGCCAGTTCTGTTTAATGAACCAGTCAGCAGGATTCTCGACAGCCATGAGGATAAGCCTGTCTGTGCCCTTTTTTTCTCAGACTAAGAATGGCATTACCTCAAAAGCTGGCCATTGGGAAATAGCCTTAGAACTAGTTAGGCAGCCTCAAAGCCTACCTGGACAGCCTATTCCTGGGTGTACATCCGTTCTGTTTTAATTCTATAGGTCTACTGACTCTTAAATGGGTTTATCAAGGCAATAAGGAATCACTGAAAACTCCTCCTTTTTCATTGTCTATTCTCGGACCCAGATGTGGAGACTGGAGATGTTAACATGTTTTGGTTAGCCTTCCAAACAGAAGACATAAATGCACAGAGCTTTCTGGCATCTACTGCTTCGGTACTCTTCCATCCCCGCCCCCACAATATTATCATATTTGGCAAGATGGGGCTCAATTCCACTTAAGAGGATGGAATTAAACAGTCAGTTGGTCTAATGCTTGGAACCTGCATACTCTTAGAAGCACAGTTAAATTTAATCAGATATTAGGCCATAAAATTAATAGTTCTACATTTGGAACTAAAACAGATTTTTGAGTTTCATTTGACATCTTAAGAGTGAGTTGAGATAAATACGTAGTACAACACCAGGCCCATTAAATCAAAATATGTAATAGTCCTATTTTATATTTTAAGGCTTTACAGTGGTACAAATTGCTAAGCTATATTTCAATTTTAGTACATTTGCATACTGTGTACAAAATAATAGGAAACAAGGTAAAGAAAGCAGTGTGGGCATTTGGAATATGGGAAGAAGTGATGATGGCACAAATAAAGTTTACTGCTAACGAATTAAAGGAAATAGATGGAGAGTGTAGTTGACGGCGTGGTGCATCTTTTTGGAGCTCAATCATCCCTTAAACTGTAATGGGCAATTTCAGACTTTCAATATCAACTTTCCAACAAATGAAATGTGCATGTATTCAAATAGGCTAAACCTTGATTTTTCCTAGATAAGTTAACCATATTGTAGATTATCAACTTTGAACTCTAGAATTAATTCTTTATCTTCCTGCTCAGCAATTTCCTTGATAGTCACATATGTTTTGGAAGGGCTGTCCCTATTCAACAACTGCCCCCACCCTGCCAAAGGCTTTCTATCTTCGGTCCTACCCCCAAATACAACTTTTGCTTCCTTTTGCAGTTTCACATATTTTAGAAAAATAACTGCAAATTTCTGAATCAAAATAATTTTAAAATTAGATTGTTAAACTCTTAAAATCCTTTCTTGCTAATTTTGATAAACACAAAATTGAAGCTAGTTTGTTCTTAACAATTTTTAGTACAATTCCCAATTTCATGAGTCAGCATAGGACATTTACTCAATCACCAGTCATGCCTTTTATAGAGGAAAGGGCAATTGTATTTTCAATCATCTATCGAAATAGTAGATATCTGTATCACTGCTTTCCTCCTCAAATATGGTGGGACTGTCAACATGAACTTTTCTCTTTTTTACATCTTGGCAATTTTCTGGAGCAATGTAACTTTACCTTACATTTTTCTGCATTCTTTCTCCAAAGAATTTTTGGTTTTATTTCTGTATTTTGTTTTTATTTTGTTGGTTTTTGTTTTGTTTTGTATTCCTTTGTAATTGTGTATAAAATTACCATTATTGTTAAGGAAAGAGGGTAAGAAGACAATACAGGAGTTTTATCTTCACTTTGAAGACAGAAAACTTTGGTTTCCCCAGCATATAAAAGATGCAGAGTAGGGGCAACTGAATGACTCAGTGGGTTAAAGCCTCTGCCTTTAGCTCAGGTCATGATCCCAGGGTCCTGGGATGGAGCCCCGCATCGGGCTCTCTGCTTGGCGGGGAGCCTGCTTCCTCCTCTCTCTCTGCCTGCCTCTCTGCCTACTTGTGATCTCTGTCTGTCAAATAAATAAATAAAATATTTTAAAAAAAAGATGCAGAGTATGGAGTGTATAATTATTTATTTTGTAGTATGTATGGAACGAACACCAACCTCTCTATTGAGTGCTGCCCTTGACCCTGTACCAATAGACATTTACATAATCTCTTTTTAATTTAATTCTAACAATAACTCTATCAGGTAATTTCCTGAGTTTTAAAAAATATATGTATATTTATCAAGTAAAGAAAAAAGTTAACAAATATTAAATAGAGAGTAAAATGTCTTTCACTGTTGCCATTTTAATGAAATTTATCTTAATTTACCATTTTAATGACTTTTCTTCCTTTGTTTATTTAATGAATGAATGGATATATAATTCTTATGCAGTTCTGGTGACTTAGTAATTATATATATTAACTCTTCACATTTCCTGAACATTGTAAGTATAACCTACTTTTGCATTATTATATTATTGGCATATATAGTTAAAAACTGAGTGTGCTTTGCTAAGAAGTGGACCTACCATAATTAACTGTTTTTCATGGATTTTAAGTTGTTACTAATTTTTCACTATTACAGGTATTTTTAGAATAAAAAGTTTTTGTCATAAAGTTTCGTTTATTTGTTGCTGTTGTTTGTATTTAGGAATTTTTCTTAGCATAAATTATCAATAACAAAATGAATCAGAACAGGAGTAGTACAAAATGCTAAAAAAATAAAACAGTAATTAAATTTTATATTTGCATTTTAAAAGAACAGAAACAATTACAAATACTAGTTTTACAAATACTACTAGTAAAACTGTTACTCTCTTACTCTCATATGCTACTGGTGGTAACTCCAAGTGGCACAAACAACTCTTTGGAAAACAATCTGATACGTAACTTTTATTTTTTTTATTTATTTATTTTTTTAAGATTTTACTTATTTATTTGACAGAGAGAGATCACAAGTAGACAGAGAGGCAGGCAGAGAGAGAGAGAAGCAGGCTCCCTGCTGAGCAGAGAGCCCGATGCGGGACTCGATCCCAGGACCCTGAGATCATGACCTGAGCCGAAGGCAGCGGCTTAACCCACTGAGCCACCCAGGCGCCCCTGATACGTGACTTTTTAAATCCAATGAGCTAGCGTTACATTCTTGGGAGTCTCCCTGAATAAAATAGTGCAAAAGAGGGAAATATATCTAGCACAACAATGATCATTGCAGCTTTGCTGATTTCTTTATTAGTCCTAATCTGGTGAATGAAAATTACTCCTTTATTATTATAGGAACAATGCGTATTCATGGTGAATGATTTATGCAGTACATAAGAACAAAACATACTCTCCAGTCCCATTCCCTAGAGGCAACTGTTCCTAACAAGCTCTTATCTACCTCTGAATTTTTTTTTTATGTAAACACAGATTTCTTTTTACACAGGTCACACCATACAAATTGCTCTTTAATTTGTTATTCTCGATTACCATAGTATTCCATTTCAGTACGTACAGATCCAACACATTCTTTTGAATGGCTAAATAGTTTTCCATTGTATGGTTGTACTATATTTTGTGTATCTAGTACTCATTTTCGGTTGTATGCATTTTTCTCTATTATAGAATGTTACAGAAAAATATCCTTTTATATAAATCTTTCCACATTTATAAGTATAATTGTAGGACCTTCTTAGCGGTAGAATGGCTAACTGGAGGGTATACGCATTTTAATGTTAGGTAGATTATTACCTAATTGCCCTCCAGAATTAATCACATTTCCAACAACAGATTTTGATAATGCCCTTTCCTCATAGCCCTTGTAACACTGGGTATTTTCAAACCTTTAAACTTTTGCCAACATGATAGCTCTTCATTTTATCCACAAGCATTTGTGCTCAGTAAAGCACCTGGAAGGAACTCAGTAGAAGACATACTACGGGTTACAAGGAGACAAGCAATATAGCAGCAGGTAATACATACATCATGAAATCACACAGTCAAAAAAGTTTGAGTCTTAAGAGTTTTTGGAGGTGATATGGTTCAAATTTCTCATCTATTGTTGAAAACTTGTATCTCATTAACTTCAACACACACACACACATACCCACACACACCCTCTCCCTCTGTCCTTGGGGGATGGCAAACCATTTCAAAACATTTATGTTCATCTCACTGGTGAGAAAACTAAGATCCAAAGAGAAAAAGCTTTCCAGTATCACACAACCATTTCTAGATAAAGCAGGAGCTAAAATAAGACTCCACTACAGGTACAATGTTATTTCCAAGGCAACATGCAAGTATAATGTGTAATGTAGCTTTATATACAATGTAGACAATGGCACAATAAAGCCTGTTGATTTGTCATTTTATCAGTGGAAATCTAACTAGCACAGTAATTAATGAACATCTGAGAAAAAACTAACTTTGTCTTCTTTAGTTTTTAGATTTCATGTGTTTAGTGTTAAATGTATTTTTTTCCAATTATTTGAAATTAATCATAGATGCATGTTAGATTTGGAAACCAGAATGTGAATTTCCAAAGTAATCCCTAACTTTCCCAGATGCAAAATATTTATTGCAAAATTCTGAAAGAAAGAGGCAGAGAGGGGAAAGAAAGTTCTGATTAGGTCTGATGTGAACAGGGTACATAATGTTATGTGTCTTCTGTATTCCCATTTTTTATTACAATATGAGCATTTTCTCAGGTCATTAAATATTCTTTGAATACTTAATTGTAATGCCTATAAAGACATTTTTAATTTATTAAATTCCCTTTTAGGTTACTTTCATTTCTTTATATCACAAGTAATACTGCAAAGAATAACCTTATATATAACCTTTTGTACATAATATAATGACTATTTTAACAAACATTCATAGAAATGGGTTTTTTGAGCCCATGCATATAAAAGCTTTTAAATGTTCAAATGGTTTTCCTAAAAGGCTAATCCCAATTACAATACCTATCAAGAGTGTGTTAGCATGTTTGTTTCACTTCACTCTTCTGAACATTGAGCATTGTCATTACATTGAAAGATTTTTGAAAGGGACTATGGATAATAATATTATAAATCTTCCCATCCCACCCTCCTCCCCATTTTCCAAACTTTATACTTTGTTATTTTATTCTCATATTTAAATGGATTACTTTGGTTAGGCATAGGAGACCAAGATGAACAACAATTTGACAGGTCCTGGAAACTAGAGCAGGAGATCAGTGAGGGAAACTATCAGTTCAATGACAGACTTCAGAGGAGGAAGAATTCAGGTTGGCAAATTCAGGCAAATTCAGAGGAGGAAGAATTCAGGTCGGCAAACAGAAGACAAGGTTGCAGTATAGAAACAGGAGACGCTCAAACAGAGACCCAGAGTTTCAAATGAGCAAAACACCCTCTAAGAACAACTGTTTTGATAAGCTGGATTAAATCAGGTAGGGCCCATTTGATTCTAAAATCGCCTCGGTGGTTTTCTCCTTTAACTCATATTAACTGGATCTCTTTGAGTGGTCACCACCTCCTCCCTCAAAATTATGGAATTAAATATTATCAAGAAAGTGAACAAGAATGAAATAGGTAACTGGTTTAATTTCCAAAACCATATTTCCTATGGCAGGAGACCTCCCGCTCTCTGCAGACCTGTGGTTTGATGAGAATTCTCACAGCCCATTACGCTAGGCCTGCTGATCTCAAGAAAACCCAGCATACTTGAGCTTTCTCAATTTGTTTTTCTGCATTCTTCATCAACACACCACTAGGCAGAATCCTCCCTAGGTTATAGAATCTGAGCTGACAGTTTTCAATTTGGAGCTTCCAATAAAATTCTTTTGCTAAATATATGTTTTTTCTCGGTGAACAGAGGGAAGAGAAGATTTTGTAAGCCTGTTTTTAGAGATTATGTCTTAATTAGCTATCTCAAGTATAGAGTACCCCCCCATCCATCTGTAAACTAGTATTCAAATCTGACCACCTCATTATGTTCAAACAATTAGATTAAAAAATGAAAGATAAAAGGCAACCATCTGGATATCTGATCTACCACCCAAAGTCAGAGTCCTAAAAACACTCTGGGTTTACATTCAGTTTCCTCTTAGGTATTTATTCATGCATTTTTGCATTTTTAAAGACCATGTCCAGAAAGGATCTGTGGCTTTGCACAGTTGGGTTCCCAAGAAGCCCTATTTTACGCCAGAGACACAACAGCCTTTTTCTCACTTCTCAGAATGTAGTGGGATACCCAAGTGTTCACAGAGCCTTTATTTATAATAACCCTAAATTGAAAGTAGACAGAATGTCCTTCAGTGAGTTAGTGGCTAAACAAAGTCTGATATACCCATACAATGGACTACTACTCAGCAACATAAAGGAACAAACTACTGATAAGCCCAGCAGCTTGGATGGGTCTTAAGGGGATCCTGATGAGTGAAAAAAGCCAATCTCAAAAAGGTTGCATACCATAGATTTCCACTTATGGAAAATTCTCGAAATGAGAAAACTATAGAAAAAAAGGACAGACCAGTGGTTACCAGGGAAGAGATGGGGGTGAGGCTTTAAAGAGAAAGCATAAGGGAGAGTCTTTGTGATGAAGAATGCTTCTACACCCTGACTGTGGCAGTGGTTACATAGATCTTTACATGGGGGAAAATCACATAGAACTACATACACACACCCCTTAGCCCATGTAAAAATTGGTAAAAACTGAGTAAGGACTGTAGTGTACTTACTAGAATGATACCACTGTCAGGTTCTGGTTTTCATATTCTACGACAGGCATTCAAGATGTCGCCACTGTGGGCCACTGGTGGAAGGTTCACAGTACTCTATGTACTCTTTTGCAACTTCTTGTAATCTATAATTAAGCCAAAGTTAAAAGTGTTTTTTGAGAAAGCATCCAAGTTATCCTCCGCTGAGACCATTAGTGCCCTGCCTCACCCTTTGAACTCTAACCCTCTGACCCCCACCAGGAAAGTCTTTCTTGGCTCTCCCGATTAGGCTTGTCTCCCAGTGTTACATGTTCTCATGGCTCTTCATAGTTCTTCTTCGGGCCTACCTATTAAATGGCTATTTATAATAATTCCATCAGTGTAACTGACCTAGGGCTTAATACCTGCCTTACACAGACTATTCATTTTTTAAAGGCACTTGGTTCACTACTGTGTCTTTAGTATTGAATATATTCCTTAAAACGCTGTAGGTGCTTAGTCAATACTTGTGGAAAACAAGAAACGAGAATGACACAGCCCATGAGCAAGCATTTCTGTAAGTCACAGCTGGGGAATTTCAGTCCGAGCATGAAGATGAGATCATGGGGAAAGTCAGTACATAGCTAATAGGTAGTTCATCACATTTTATACAGATGTCTGGTACCACAGATTATAAATATTAATGCACACCATGCAAAACAGTCAGTTCATTTAGAACCAATCGAATATGATTATTTGATTATTTCCATCTTGTTGGGAAGAACATTTTTTTTTTAAAGATTTTATTTATTTATTTGTCAGAGAGAGAGAGGGAGAGAGAGCGAGCACAGGCAGACAGAGAGGCAGGCAGAGGGAGAAGCAGGCTCCCTGCCGAGCAAGGAGCCCGATGTGGGACTCGATCCCAGGACGCCGAGATCACGACCCAAGCCGAAGGCACCTGCTCAACCAACTGAGCCACCCAGGCATCCCGGGAAGAACATTTTGACTATTTTATTTGCCACTGGTAAAATCCAGTCTCCACCCCTAGTCTATGTCCTCTGGGGTATATTCCCTACAAAATACGCTAGAATAATCCCGATGATGAGGACATTCCTACCTTTCAGTGGCTTGCAAAGCTATTCCTGTCCCTAAGGCCTCAAGAAAACATCAAGGATATAATGATCACTGACACTCTGATCCCTCTTTCTCCTATCTCCATCTCCTAACATTGAGCACTTCCTTTCTCTCAACTCAAGTAATCCCATTCCTTCATACCATCTTCTAGCTATTAAATACCTTATTTAAATTATTCAATAAATATTAAATACCTTCTAGCCATTAAATAGTGTGGAATGCACATGTACACACTCTCCCGCCAAATCTCAGTATTCATGTCAACTCCTAGGAGGAAAGAATCAGACTACAATGATGAGAGTGATAAGCAAACAGAAAGCTCTGGAACAGTAAAGATATTTTTGAACCGAGGCAGTGGTTCTCTAATCCAACTTACTGTCATCCATTCCACCTCGGATGCCACAAAGACAGAGATTGCGAAGGGAGCATGGCAGCTCGTTTCTGAAAGTTTCCCAACCCTTGGGGTATAAATCAAAGAGAACGTGCAAGAGACATCTGGACATACAAAACTTTGCAGTGCTAGTCTGTGTGTTCTGGAAGCAAGTACATCAAGAGACTTCTGTGAGATCTCAGTGTCTTTCACAAGATGAGTTCTGAGCTACACAGTGAGGATAGGCAAGCTGCAGAAACCAGATGCCGAATAGCACCGAGAAAATTCTGTGGGAAGTCGAGGAAATATTTCTAAGATAAGTTCTTATGTAAGAAAACTTGAGTTTACTTCCTTGGTGGTTTGGTTCAGTGTAGCTAGATGACAATGGCCATTAAGTACTGCTGCTTTGTCTGACAATATTTTAACATCATAAATTGAGCATTTTGTGATGTTTATTTGGTTTGTTTGCAGAAACTATACAACACTTCTGTTGTCAGTTACTTGAGTTATCATTTCAGACAGTAATAGAACCAGGTAAAGCCTAAGTCTAGAGTAATGATATTGTTGATTAACATAGGGAAGAAAAAATAAAAACAAATTTGCTAATTAGAATTTTCCAGAAAACTTTTTTTGTCCAGAATAACAAATTGACTTTTACATTTCATTTCTCACTTGACATTTTTCTTTTGAATGACACAAGGATTACATTTGAAATTATTGCCATGCACTGACCCGTAGTGGTAGCAAATTATGGAGAAAGGAATAGACCATGTTCTACTCTTTTGTTTTCTGATTTCCTTTAGGTGAAAATCTCTTCACTCTAATTTGAAACCATGCAAATTAATCTCTTTTCAAGTATAAACCACCCATCTGTCCGTTTTGTTCTCCCTGAAGTCATTTTGGAATTCACTATTGAAAATAATTAATATCTTTAACCTACGTAATAAGTACATAGGGAAGAAAATGAGTGTAGGACACATAAAGAAAATGAAAACATCAACATTTATTCTCCCGCATTCATGACACTCATTATCAGAACCAGAAAATTATCACAGCAATAAGAAAAATATAGACTCCAACAGGCAAACGAATTGTGCACCAAAAAATTTTATTTGCAACTAGGTCGTTTAGAGCATTAACACCTATAATAGAAATTAAGTTCTACATCATAGCTAGAACCCTCAGGCATTCTATGTATGACAATATGGTCCATCTGTTTAGTCCGGAACTATAGGAACCATCATCAGGAAAGGGCCCCAGGACGAATAAGAAAAGAGAAGGAAGAGAGAATGGAAAAGGAAATGTTTATTCCCCCGTCTGGTATAGATCCAAGCACATTTTTTAATTAATGAAGTTCACTTTTGGTCTCCTCCTACTTGTGGCATCTTCCCCACATTTTGGTTATTTTAGTTTCCAGTATCCAGGCACTTGCACCCCCTGAGATCCACATTGTAGAAATCTAGAGATATTTGACCCCATGAACCATCTTCTCCATGGTAAATATTTCCCCATCAGTTCACAAAAGGGTCCACTCGTTCGGTTAGGTTGTTTATGATGAAAAACAAACTAGGTTAATGTTTGGCATACATTAGGTGATTAAAACATATTTGTTGAATGAATAAATGAGGGATAGTTGGTATTAACACCACGCGAAGGAGAAATTTCTAAATTAGAGAAAATCTCTATCTGCATTGGTTTGGAGTTCTTAGCTTTGCTGGAATTCATCCATAATGAATTTTGTCGTTACTGCATTGTAAGGAACTGATATAAAAAGTTATTCTTTTATCCATAGTTTCATATGGGTAGAATATTGTATTCTGTTACTCATAGTGGCTTTCTCAAATTCTCTTAAAATAATAATGGTAACAATAATGCTAAGCAATACACATGGCTCTTAGAGTGTGCCAGGAGCTTTGCTAAGTGCTTCTCATATCTAAATATATTTCATCCTCTCATTAACCCTAAGGGCATGCACTATTATTATTCCCACATTAGAGATGAGCAAACTACACAGTTTATGAGTCCAAGCTCACTGGCTACCTTAATGTTAGTTCAAGAAGGGAAATATCAAAATACATATAAAATCCACAGCTCTTCTGTCGAGCCAGCAGGCTCATATTTGAGCTCTGAGCTCCTGTGCCATCCTTGGGGTGGTCTGGTCTCCTTTCTTGTTTACCATTATTCATGCCAGATTTAAAAGCTCCTAAGGGCACCTGGGTGGCTCAGTCTGTTAGGCGTCTGCTTTCAGCTCGGGTCCTGATCCCAGGGTCCTGGGATCAAGTCCCACATCAAGTTCTCTACTTGATGAGAGCTTCTCCCTCTCGCCTTCCTCCCTGCTTGTGATCTCTCTCTCTCCCCATCTCAAATAAATAAATAAATAAATAAAATCTTTTTTTAAAATTCCTTATTGAGAAGGGATCATCCCGGATAAATGGGCTACCTTCCATTTGTCAGCGGCAGTGGTTGCATCCTCGCCATACACTGACGATGCCGGTGACGACAGGAAGAAAAGAGAAAAGAAGTGAGAGCGTGCAAACGGGGCCGCTTTTGTCCCACTTTGTAGATTCCATAACACGTTTCTAACACTAGAGACGGAATCAACAACTTTTAACCTCCAAGGCTGATAATTGATTTAGGATAATTTCCTTTTTTTTTTTTTTTTAAGATTTTATTTATTTATTTGACAGACAGAGATCACAAGTAGGCAGAGAGGCAGGCAGAGAAAGAGAGGAGGAAGCAGGCTCCCTGCTGAGCAGAGAGCCCGATGCGGGACTCAATCCCAGGACTCTGGGATCATGACCTGAGCCGAAGGCAGAGGCTTTAACCCACTGAGCCACACAGGCATCTGGATAATTTCCTTTTTAAGTGACATTTTTAATATTGCTGATTTTTGTATCATCAACACAAGCAGTTGGTATGATGACTCTAGTTAAGTTTATTCCTTATCAGTTATATTCCCCCTTCTTGAACTAGCATTGAGGTAGCTAGTGAGCTTGGACTTACAGACCATCAAAGCAAAATTCGAACTTGTTTCTCCCTCTGTGCCTCACCCGGCCCATGTTCTCTCTCTCTCTCTTTCTCTCTCAAATAAATCAATAAGCTCTTTTAAAAAGGGGGAAGGGGGTGATGGCAAAAAAAAAGAAAGAAAGAAAGAAACAAAACAAAACAAAACCAAAATCACTCGTCTAGTAATTTTGGAACCTAGACTATCTGTTGGTTCATTAATTAGCTTCAGTGTCTGCTACCTGATACTTTTCTCAAGTCACAACTCAATTTCATATCACGCTTTTTCCCCTCTGAGAACTGCATGCCAACTTACTGATTTTCTTTCTAGAGTATAATTTTTTCGGCCATGAAATAAATTAACTTGTGGATTTTTAAAAGAATCCCAAAAGGCAACAACAAACAAAAGCATATATATTCATAGGAAGAATAACAGCCTTGCATAGTACTGTGTGAACTCGAATTCACAGAACTAAAGAACATGAGACACTGCTTAATTCCTCCCTGGATTTAGAACCTTGAGCCTGCAGGCACACACTCTCGAGTTATCCAGATACTAGACGGATCGTCCGCTTGGATTGTATAATCATATCTCCGTTTTCCCTCTTCGCCGATATAGTAGGAAAACCAAAAACCATCAAAAAATAGGATGTAGCCATTCTCTTTAGCTTTAGAAAATACAGCGTATGAAGTTTACTGAAACATTTTCTAAGATGAAAATGGGAAAGAAAAAGCAATGCTAGAAAAGAAGGAAAATTGTGTACTGCCCATTTTCCACTACCTTTTACCTCTTAGTAGCTGAGAAATGACACGGAGTGCATCTTAAATCCAAAGACTGAGCCTCTCATAGTACACCAAACCACTCATAGTACAATATGCATATTTGGCATCTAGTTGATGATTTAAATCAGTAGAGATGCATAATATAGATGAGTCCACTGGCTATCGGTCTGGATGTTTATCATCTGGAAATTGGTACCACCTCCAATTCATCTGGTCTATAGAAAAACAAAGAATTAGACCCTTTAGTCAAGTGGATGCTAACATGATGGGTTATTCTACCTTATTTACTCTCTGGACTACCTTATGTACCTCTCTATTCTACCTTACTTACTCTCTGGATCCTTGAGCCTTTCTTTGATGGTGCTTAGCTGGCAGAACTTCTGCGTCAGTATTCCGAGCATCAATATTTATCGAACACCCACTGCAGCAAATGAAGAAGGTGCAGAAGATTAATCTAACTATGAACTGATCACAGGAAATGACTTCTATGGCTTCTGCGGAGGGACTTAAACAACAAATCCATGAGTTCAGTTTGTTTTCTTTGTCAAGTGTGGGATACAAACTTCTCCCAGCTAAGGTTTTTGATAAATCAATTCTGTGCTTCTCTACCTCAAAATGACCATGGCATGCATCTTCCGTTTCAATGAATGAGTCTTTGGTATTGTTTCAATGTTGAAACTGTTTCATGATTAAGCAGTGAAATGCTTTTGGCTGCTGAGGTCATCTATGGTGAGTCCTGTGGTGGGTCTTTTGCTTGTTGTTTAATCCAAAGAGGAATAATGAACCACTTGCTTCTAAAGAGGAATTATAAAATAAATAGAATTTAAACATCAAATCGGAATTTTTTTGTGTCATGAAATTAAAGTTGAATTTGGAAAAAGTTTACCTTGAACCAATACATCAGACCTTTAAATAGGTTTAAATAGGATGTTAGAACAAGTCACTGAGTTTTTACTGCTGCCCTGCGGGCTGCAGAACCAAGCTGTCAGCCTGGACTTTGATCCGGCCCCTTGGGGACTCATATTCTAAATGTTTGACCATTAGTGTGGAGTTTGAGATTTGAAGCAAAGCACTGTAAATGAAAGTCACGAACTGTGGGCGCTGGAAAAGAGATGTATTTTCTGAGGTAATGACTTTTTAAAGTTTTTGTTTTGGTTTGGTTTTCATTTTTGTTGTTACCGCTTCTACCATAAAAGTGAAAACAAATATTATTTCCTTTCAAGACAATGAGTAATTTAGCCTCTTACTTTGGAAATTCTGACACTAATGTGCTGTGTTAAAACAAACGTTTTAGTACTCAAAAGACTCCAAAGAGTGCTAAGTAAAATATGAGTGGTTTATGGGAATTCATAAATTCTACACTAATTACAAAGAAACAGCCCAACTTTTGAATGACAGTGTTTATAATGTTGACTGAGAGACAGAGCAAATCCTTTATTCCTGTCTTTTGTGTTTTAATTTGTAGGTGGGATTATAAAAAGTAAACTGGGCAATTTAGAAATACCCAAAAGATTATTTTTCTGACTTTTTTCCCTTCTTAGTGTTTCTATACTTAACCCATAAAATAGAAAAGATTAGTGTGAAAAGTTACACCAAAGATAACGGTGTAAAAGCCTCTCTAAATTGATACTCATAAAATTCATTTCTTTGGCTGCTATGTAATTTGTAAAACATTTCCAATGGTGTCTTGGGCCAGTCTCTTCAGTATTTGATCTAATGGAAGGCACTGGAAAGATATCTGATCTTGCACAAGCCAGCAGTTTAGGCCCACAGCAAGAGAGTGCATAACGAGAGTGGGTAACGTGTGTGGCAGTTTTGTAAGTGAGCACTGGTGTTTGCAAAGTGGGGGTTGGAGAAGGGGCAGGCCTGAGAGCGGGCCTCAGCCTATGGTTGTCTGGTCTGGGGAGGCAGAGGGCATTCTGCCAAGGGTGTGGGTAGAAGTGAAAGCCCATCCAGATTTCATTCCCCAAGTGACAGCCCAGACCACAGTGCTTTTTTCTAAGTTATACACCCAGAGGGGCCCCTTTTCTCTGAATGGTCTGCCCAGAGGTCTGAAGTGGTGCCTTTAATAATATACACACGAAGGTGTTCTAGCAGCTGTGACTTTGGCTGGTTCCGAATGACCACTTCTATTAGAAACAATTCAAAATGCCTGTTATGAAAATGACAATGGCTCTTTTTTTTCATTTCAAATACAGCACATTTTACTTATTATGGAAAATTAAAATATTCTGTTTAGGCTTACAACGTACTTGAGTCTATTACAGATTGTTCATATGAAATACTGAAAACAACAAATATAATCAAATAGGAACTAAATGTAACTTTAAAACCTTTAGGTAAGTCTATAACTTGTTGTTTTAAAAGGTTCCTGGTAAGGGTGCCCAGGTGGCTCAGCCCATTTATCGGCAGTCTGCCTTTGCCTTGGGTCATGATCCTGGAGTCTTGGGATTGAGTCCCACATCAGACTCCCTGCTCAGCGGGGAGCCTGTTTCTCCCTCTGCTCCTCCCCCTGCTCATGCTCTCTCTCTTTCTCCTCTCTCAAGTAAATAAATAAAATCTTAAAAAAAAAGAAAAGAAAAAAAGGTTACTGTTAGGGGCACCTGATTGGTTCTGTCCATTAAGGGCCTGCCTTCGCCTCAAGTCACAATCTCAGGATGCTGGGATCCAGCCCCGTGTTGGGACCCTGCCCAGCAGAGAGCCTGCTTCTCCCTCTCCCCCCGCTCATGCTCTCTCTCTCTTTCAAATAAATAAATAAATGAAGTCTTAAAAAGAAAAAGAAAAAAAAAGGCTACTGTTAGGAGAGTTTGTAATTTGTTATTTTAAAAGATTACTGTTAGGAGGAGAAAAGGCTACTAGTAACCAGGGAAGTAGTTAAGAATAAAATCACAAGAGTCAGGCCTGGATTCGTATCCTGACATCACCTTTTCTGCTGGCTTGTCACCTAGGGCAAGGAACATTGCTGCCTAAGCCTGTTTTCTTACGCAAAAATGGAACTGACGGTAGTACCCAACTCACAGAGATATTGTAAACATAATCCATAGAAAGCCCTCCACAGGGCACCTGTTGGGCACACATCAAGCACTGACTAAAATGCTGACTGGAAGGAGGAGGAGGAACAGGCAAGGTGGCAGACAGAATTTCTAAAAGTCTCAGAAGATGTCCTACCTGCTCCTTAGTCTCCAGAAACTACGAATTTGAGAAGTTATCAAATTACATGATTATGTTATATTATAGGGGTGCAGTTGGCTCTAAGAAAGGGAGATTGCCCAGGGGATCTTGATCCAGTCCTATGCAACCCTATAGGCAGCAAGCTTTCTCCAAATGGTGGCAGAAGAGAACACCACAGAAACCCAAGCAGGAGAAGGTCTCAGGACCCCACTGTTGGCTCTGAGAGGAAGGGGGCCATCCCAGAAGAAAGGCAGAGTTTTCTGTAGGTAAACAGAGCCGTTCCCTGCTGACAGCCAGCAATGAAATGGCCACATCAGTCCTACAACCAGAGGAATAGGGTATGCCAACTTGAATGGGTTTGGAGGTAAATTCTTTCCTAGAGGCTCCACAATACTGCCCAGTCAGGCCAAGGCCCTGATTTCAGCCTTGTGAGACTCTGAGCACAGAGCCCGGCTATGTCCACATGTTTGCTGACCTTCACAACTGAGAGATAAGTGTGTGTTGTGTGAAGCTGTGAAGATCGTGGCAATTTGTTACACAACAACAGAAAATATAGGCAGTCAAGAAGTGGCTCGACGTCAGGAAAAGGCACCGGTTCTCATGGCTAAGGTGAATTTCCAAAAAGAAAAGGCATTTTTGTGTTTGTTTAGAGATATATCTTATGGGAGAACTTTATTTTATTTTATTTTATTTGGAGAATTTTAATCAATAACTGAAAGTACTGAGGAGTAACATTTTTATTTGATTTTCCTAATAGCATACAAAAGTGATCTACGGTAAAAAATCAAATGTCAACCTTTCCAAGAGTATATAACAGTACTAGCTGGGCCAACAAGGAAAACAAATAAAGAGATACCTCTAGAAATAATTTTCAAAGTGAATGTATGGGGTAAAATCCTCACTCTGAATCCCCTAGGAAAAAAATCAACTATTTTGCATTCATATATTGCTTGTATGGGCCAAAAATGTTAAAAGATAGAGTAGATTAAAAAAAAAAAATCACATTAGGATAGTACCAAGGATATTACTACTCAAGAGCCTCTCAATGCAGTGAACAGTGAATATTTTGGTTTGCCTAGTATTTTTTTTCCTTTGGGGAAACTGCCCATCTTCCTGCTGGGTTGGTTCACAAGGGGCTGTCTCTTTCTCGCAAGGGAGGAACTTGCTTCATGCTAGCCAATCAGAAGACCCCAAAGGGCACATATTAATTTCTGTGCATAATGACTGAGGCAGAGTTGTTCATAGCACCCAGCACCGACCATCAGGGAACCAACCAGAGAAAAAAAGGAAACACAAACCAACAGTAAATACCGCTCGCCTCTGTAGGTAAAGATCGGCTGTATCCTCTATCAAATTCTTGCTTATCCAACCAGTACTTTATCAAAGTTCTCTTCTCATCTCTTTATTTCTTCCTGCAACTTTTTTAGGATTTTACTCTGCGATTATGATCTTGCCTTCTTTTGAAGCTGCAAAAGGACAGGAAAAAGAGGAAAGGTGTATTATTTTTTGTATTGCCATTTTTCAGAGGTGGGTAGTTGGGGAGCGCTAACTTGGGTATTATGTGTGGGTATCCTGCACAAAGATGATTTCTGCATCTCATTCCCAGAGAATTCAAACTGGCTAGGCCACCCTTTTACCTGCTAAGTGAAGTCTCTTCAAACTACATATATTCCAGGAAGCAAAAGCTTGGGGTTCAGCATCTCTCTGTGATTTGGTCACAAGTGAGGTGACTCGTTAATTTGGCGAATTGCTGTTTGAGCTTATTTTCAGTCGAGCTTCTGCTGAGAGAAGAAAGAACAAGCAGGCGAGCAGAGAACATACTATATGCATCACTGAAACTTATTGCTTATCTCTATTGCATTTGAGTAAATGCTCTTTTTTCTGCTGCTGCCAAGTAAGTCATCATATTTTAGTTCTGCACTGAATCCCTCAGCAGGAGACTAGATTTGAATAGATCCAGAGTGCAGGAAATAAAAGAATGCACATTTTGGCTCAAACACTCCTCTCCCCAGCCTTTCCCCCACTGCCTTCATTGGTCCCTTGCATGATCCATACTCATCCATGTGAAATGTTGTATAGAAGCAATAGTGACGTGTTGTGTAAAAGTGTTACTCGAATTGAAATAGATCATTGTTAAATTCTTCTGATTAAGAAAACACATGCTCAGGACGCCTGGGTGGTTCAGGCCGTTAAGCATCTGCCTTCAGCTCAGGTCATGATCCCAGGGTCAAGTCCCACATCTGGCTCCTTGCTCAGCGGGGAGCCTGTTTCTCCCTCTGCCTGCTGCTCCCCCTGCTTGTGTGCTCTCTCTCTCTGACAAACAAATAAAGTCTCAAACAAAACAAAACAAAACACATGTTCATTGTGAAAAGAAATACAGCAATGCATAGAAAAGAGATTTACCTGAAGTTCCTCCTCTCAGAGGTGCATTCACGTTTCAGCGACTAACACATAACATCTCTGTTTATTATACCTTCCTGTATCCTATTATGTAAATATGGTCATAGTCCTAGGATTCTCCGAATTCCACGAGCCACTTATTTTTAATGGAAATATAATCGACATGTACTATTCTATTAGCTTCATGTGTACGACAATGTGATTTGACATTGGTATACGCTACAAATGATCATCGCAATAAGTCTAGGTACCATCTGTCACCATACAAAGTTAATACAATATTATTGAATATATCTCCCACGCTGTACATTGCAACCCCATGACTTCTTTATTTTATAACTGGGTATTTGTATCTCTTGATTTCCTTCACCCATTTCACCCCTCAACCCACTTCCCTTCTGGCAACCACCATTCTGTTCTCTGTATCTTCCAGTCTGAAATTTGTTTCATTTTATTTGTTTTATTTTTGTAGATTCCACTTATAAGTGAAATTATGAGGTATTGTCTTTCTCTATTTGATGGATTTCACTTGGACAGCTTTATATTTTATCCATTATTTACCTCCCCTCTATTTCTTTCCTCTTTCCACACCTTTCTGCAATCATATACAAATACATTACATATTTTACTCCAAAATGGACTCCTATGTCACCTACTTTTCTGTATCTGGCTTTTCGCACCTAGCCACACATTGCTGAAATCCTTCAAGGATGACTAGGATAAAATTAATTTGTTTTTTGTTAATGATTGTGCAATAAACCCTAGTATGAATGTCCTGCAATTTATTCAATTATTCACCTCTTTCTGAGTATTCAGATTGTTTCCAGTTTTGTTGCTCTCACAAATAATGATGCAATAGGCAACTTTAAAAAAAATATTTTATTTATTTATTTGAGAGAGAGACAGTGAAAGAGAGAGAGAGAAAGCATGAGCAGAGGGAGTGGGAGAAGAAACGGCAGACTCCCCGCTAAACAGGGACCCCGATGTGGGGCTGCATCCCAGGACTCCAAGATCATAACCTGAGCCCAAGGCAGACGCTTTACCTACTGAGCCACCCAGGCACCCGCAACAGGCATCTTTACATAGTTGGTGTTTTTGGTTTTATGGAGTAGTGTCTCCCAGGAGGATCGCTGAGCCAGAAAAATGTACGGGTATGTGCACACAGACGTAGATTTGATGCTAAGCGATATTGACAAAGTGCCTCCCAGGATAGCCTGAAAAGTTCACACATCTGTAGGAATGTACAAGGATGGCTTTCCCCACAAGCCACTGGCCACCTGGACCTAAAGCATTTGTATTTACAACTTGATGAACGAGGAGTGAGACCTCATTGCTACTTTATCTATAGGAACTACTGAGGTCGACAAAATGTATTTTACTCCTATTTTTACTGGCCATTTAGGGTGTTCTACTCTGTAAAATGCCTACTCATTTCCTTTGCCCATCCCTGGGCTGCCTTTATTTTACATAACCATGAAAAATCGCAGTGAGTGTGACTTGAAAAACTTGAAGGATACTGTGATCCTCCGGTTTTTCTTTCCCAAGGTTACCCCATGTCCTCATCTCTCCTTACATATGGCACAGTTGGCCAACTGCAGTCTCTTTAGCCATGTTTACTCTTTCTCTGAGAGTCCCGAGAACCTCCTACTGGGATAGCTTGTTTGGGTTCTCCTTGGCTTTGGAGGATACTATTCTATAGCACTTGTCATGAATTAATTATGACAATTATAGCTTTGGAGGGGAGAAAATATTAATTTGCTTTTTTAAAGCAACATCTTATTCCTTCTTTATCCAGGTATCTATTTATAGCTCAGTGTAAAAATCACATCTTTCCCTCAACTCCTTGAATAAGCTGTGAGTATTTCCTTAATACATTCTTGGCCTGGCCCTGGATGGGGCGGGGGGCAGGGTGGTCTTAGCTTGGGTTATTTGAAAAAAAAAAAAAAATGCTGTGTGAGGACAGCGCATGACCCAGTTCTTTACATTTATTCCAGGTCACTGGTAACCAGATGAATTCTAGTTGTGCAGGAAGGTTAGTATTTGTGGAGACGTGCGTTATGCTTCGGGTCTGTAGCTTTGTTTGAAAGCATTAAGTTTCTCAGCGAAGTAGGTGAAAGCTTGAGGGTTAGTGGGCAACAGAAATACGTGTATATTTAGCTCT
The DNA here is from genome assembly GCF_020171115.1 of Neogale vison. Taxonomy (NCBI): domain Eukaryota; kingdom Metazoa; phylum Chordata; class Mammalia; order Carnivora; family Mustelidae; genus Neogale; species Neogale vison. The sequence continues at coordinate 28,165,081 of NC_058096.1, forward strand.
GTTTGTTCTGGCAAACCTCAGAGAGCAGATTGGCTATCCCGGCTCCTCCTAATGTGTGGCCAGACTTTACCTACGCCTCTGATCCTATTTGAATTTGAATTTATCCATCAGATGCCTCGTTCTCCTCACTTTATCCAAGGGAGCCCTCCTGAAAGACCTGACAGAGTGGCTGATAAATCTTCCGTCTAAATGGCAGATTCCAAACAATAGAGCCAACCCAAGTACGTCAGAGCCGGAAATATAATATGCCCTCTCGTTCTCGGTGCTCTCTTGTAAAAGATGGTACACACATATGCTGACAGCGGAGTGACTTTTAAGAAACTTGGAGCTCTGCATGAGGAAGAAAATGAGGCTCTGGGCTTCCTCCCAGTTGCTCAGGTATGCCACTGAGTCACACAGCAGTTGGCACGCCTGGCGACAGGCCACGTGCGGCCCCTGAATTGTGAAGCTCTCCTAATTTACTCATAAATCTTGATTTTTCTCGAAGCAGTTCTTTCCCTTGAAGGATCTTTTAATTACCATCCTCTGGACTAACCAACCAAGCTGCAACACCCTGAAAGCAGCTGAGAGAGTCTTCCTTCCACGACCGTCAAGTGCAGCCTCAGCACGTTTCTCTGCCTATGGAAGCAGTTTCTGTCAGCCGCTTCCTGCCAAAGCCCTGCGCTGAATGGAGGATGTTGTTTCTGATGCCACTTCATGATCCCAAAGAACAGAAAACTTTAAAGGGAATATCTTCAGAACTGAAAATTGTATGTAAAATAAAAACAGCAGCTACCAGGGGAGCTTTGGGTTAATATCTTTTCCTTGTGAGAGGGCTTCTTTTCTTCTCTAGCATGCTAGGATGTTTCTCTAGGGAAAGTCATGTGTGAGGAAGCAAGAGTGGATTTTCCTTTTTCTAGCTCTACTCCAGCTGGGCCCCTGCTAAGTCAAGGCATAATACCACTGTAAATGGCAGAATGATAAAGTAGCATTGTCCAATATTCAACTTCAGCTCACTGACACCCTACACTAACCATCTGAGCAACAACGACGTCGCTGCTAAACACAGATAAATGCAGAAAGCATTTGTAGATGGATTTAGATTATGTGTTTTTTCCGTGTTTTTGGTCAGTACACAAGGTTCGTACAAAGCCACACTGTCTCCCAAGGAGAGGTAGTCAGCCAGATACCGTCCAAGTTTCATCTCCATTAAAAATTTGCCCCAGTCGCTTCTAGGTTTAAGCTTGGTGAAAGGTTGTGATTACAGTTTGTAATAAGATGAGTCATTGCACCAAACTTAGTCATGAAATAGTAGAGCTAGAAGAGGCTTGTAGATGAGATCCAATTTTTTTGTCTGTCTCCACGTTAAGTTAATGAAACCATCTATGGCTCCATTTTCCAAAGCGCATTTTATGAAACCAAAGCCAAGATATACACTCTGCCAAAAAGAAAATCTTTGAAGGGAGACAAAGAAAGATTCTGGAAAACATGGAGATTCACAATAAATATTATAATATTAAAAGCTTAACTATGACCTTCAATACAGAAAGTGATTCAACTTCGTTTTACCTAGTGAGTCTCAAACAGATTTGACCATAGAACATTCTTTCTCACATGACCCGTTAACACACTGTGGAACCACTCTTACACAAAAATAACACTTTGAATCATGTTGATCAAATGATTGCAATTGCCAGAGGTTCTCCAGAGAAAATTTTAAACTTTCCTTCAGAGAGTTATGTCATTCTCTCAGAAATATTCTGCATTCTTGATTTCAAGAGAAATCTTCTTTTTGGTAAATTGGCAAGGATATTAAGAAAATGGGGATCACTAGCTCCAACTGTTGAGTGGGAAGGACAGTGCTATTACTCCACTCCCCACTATTGTTATAGAGTGAAGAACACTTGAGTTTCCCTTCCTGAAAAGAAACACCAAAGAAGGACACTTTCTATCTCTCTATCTATTTTTACGGTGTTCCTTCTAGGTAAGATTAGGGCAAATCACTGTTCTTGCCTTGCCTGATCTCTTGGTTCTCTCTTTCCCTTGAACTACATGTGAGGTTGATTGTAAACAACCATCGACCTGCGGGTAAGTATCTTGCTTTGTAGACCCAGTGCTTTCCTTGCCTGGGCCTTGAGTAAAGATTCATGGAGTTGAACACTGGAAATAGCACAGTGAATGGAGGAAAGAAAGTAGGCAAAGTCATAGAACTGTACTTGGGTCTCAGCCCCAAGCCACAATCCCCAGCTCAAGAAACCATGACTGTTAAGAGTAGGAAAGCTGACTTTACCCTTGAATTCTTACCTGGTTGCTTGTGTCTGTTCTCAATTTGGTTCTGGAAACTTGAAAACCGGAAGTGAGGAGGAAAAGAATTCGTTGGCACCCTCCATCCCCAACACCTATTATCCTTATAATACCCTTTCTTCAGTTGGAAATGATTATGAGGTCACCCTGCAGCAATTTCTTCTCCAGCTCAAATAATTCCAAGTTCTTTTCCCTTTTGTTCCCCATAGGTCCATTTGCCAACACTAATTATTTTTGTTGCTCTTCTCTGGTTCATTTCCAACTTTCGCAATCACTTAAAAAGTATAGAGCCCCAAATGGGACAAAGACTTCTGTGACTCTGGCTTAGTCTGGGCTTCTAGACGGCGTGTGGGCCACCGCAGCATTTTATGCTTTGTGGTGTATGCAAGTGTATCCCCACATCATCTTAGCTTTCTTAGCAACAGACTGGCAGCAATGGCCCCATTCTGTGGCTTTACTATAATTTACATTTGTTTATTGTGAAGTTGATTAACAACTATGATATTATGACAGTGGTACCGTAAGCATTTCTGACTCTGTATCAATATTGTTCATTTTTTCTAAGTGCTTCACGTTATATACTATTCCTAGGGGATCCTAGTGGGTTTCTTTATAACTCTATCTCAAAAAGATTAAGTTTGTTTTGACTTTTCCTGGTGCTTGAGGCTAGGAAATTTTCTCATTCATTTTAAAATCTCCAAAATATTTAGTCAAATTTATGAACAGCCATTCTAATCCTACATTTGTTACTCAATTTCTATATACTACATCGGTTTGTTAATGCACACTTAACATTAAGATCTCTCCATATGTAATGTAAGAAAAACTTTCTAGCTTTACAGTTCACAGATTGCTTTCACGATACATATTCTCCTTTATTCATTTGCTAACCAATATTTATTGACAGTGTATCAGGAATTGAGTTGGGTACTAATGGGATAAAGGTGAATATGATTTTATTTTATGTCCACTCTTGCCACTGTTATTCAACATAGTCCTAGAAGTCCTAGCAACAGTAACCAGACAACAAAAAGAAATAAATAGTATTCAAGTTGACAAAGAAGTCAAGGTATTCAAACTGGCAATGAAGAAGTCAAACTTTCTTTGTAGATGACATGATATTTTATATGAAAAACCCAAAAGACTCCACCCCCAAACTACTAGAACTCATACAACAATTCAGTAATGTGGCAGGATACAAAATCATTGTACAAAAATCAGTTGCTTTCTTATACACTAACAATGAAAATACAGAAAGGGAAATTAGAGAATCGATTCCATTTATTATAGCACCAAGAACCATAAAATACCTGAGAATAAACCTAACCAAAGAGGTAAAGGTTCTGTCCTCGAGGAACTACAGAACACTCATGAATGAAATTGAAGAAGACACAAAAAGATGGAAAAGCATTCCATGCTCATGGATTGGAAGAATAAACATTGTTAAAATGTCTATACTGACTAGAGCAATCTGTACTTTCAATACCATCCCAATCAAAATTCCACTGGCATTTTTCAAAATGCTGGAACAAACAATCCCAAAATTTTTGTAGAACCAGAAGAGACCCTGAGTTGCTAAGAAAATGTTGAGGAAGAAAAACAAAACTGGGGGCAACACGTTGCCTGATTTCAAGCTTTACTACAAAGCTGTGATCACCAAGACAGCATGGGACTGGCACAAAACCAGATACATAGACCAGTGGAACAGAGTAGAGAGTCCAGATATGGACCCTCAACTCTATGGTCAAGTAATCTTTGAGAAAGCAGGAAGAAATACACAGTGGAAAAGACCTCTTCAATAAATGGTGCTGGGAAATTGGACAGCGATGTGTAGAAGAATGAAACTCGACCATTTTCTTACATCATACACAAAGATAAACTCAAAGTAGATAAAAGACCCCAACACGAGGCAGGAATCTATCAAAATCCTAGAGGAGAACATAAGCAGTAACCTCTTCGACATTGGCCATAGCAACTTCTTTCAAGATACGTCTCCAAAGGCCAAGGAAACAAAAGCGAAAATGAACTTTTGGGACTTCATCAAGATCAAAAACTTCTGCACAACAAAGAAACAGTCAACCAAACAAAGAGGCAATCCAGGGAAAGGGAGAGCTATTCAGAAATGACACTACAGACAAAGGGCTGAATATGATGTTATAACTGACCTCAGGAGGCTCACAGTCTTTGGGTGCAATGGGAACAACTCTGTGCCAAATGGTAAGTACACGGGGAAGGAGGCAGTGCTTTTTCACAAGGGGTGGGTGGAGGATTTGCAGACTGGCAGATTGGCAGGGAAGGAGACCCTGAATGAGATTCAATATACCACAGGGTCAATATATCACAGTACAGTACAGGAGGGTTGGGGGGAGTGGGGGGAGTGGGTAGAGGGAAAGCTAAAACCAGAAAATAAGCACAGATTTTGAAGGTCTTTATCAACTGAGCATTAACTCCGTAGCTGGGGTCTGTATCATCATCAGTTTTACAGATGACAAACTTGCGGGCCAGAGAGACACACAAATCGGATGTTAGAAGAAAGATAATTTCCGGTCCTTTGACTCCTGGACCAAATCTCTTTTACATGACACATCTGTTACAAAAGTGAAGGGAAGACTGCAAAGTATTTACAATTTGGTGGCCAATTTTTCCCCAAAGTTTGTTTTTTATGGTAGAAATTAAACCATGTTTATGGTAGGACATTTGCAAAGTAAAATGAATGAAGAATAAGTAAAAATCCTAGGTAACAACATTTCAAAATATCTCCTCTCTCATACACACACACACACACACACATGCATATATATGTATATGTATTTTATAAAATTGAAACTGATAGGTATATAGTATCTTGTTTCCTGCTCTTTTCCTTGAACTAAAGTCTATGGTAAATATTTACCTCTTGCAAATAAATATGCTTCCATACTATGATTTTTAAGGATCACAGAAGATTCCATTTATGGATCTAATATTCCATTTATGGAATATTCCATAAATATTCCATTTATGGATCTAATGGCACCAGTCTGTCCATTTCACTACTGTGGGACATTTAAGCAGTTTCTAATAGTTTGTATTATGAATAACATTTCCATGAGCAACGTGTTCACACTTCTGATTTTTTTCTTTAAGATAAGGAATCACTAGGTCAGAAAGGCTAGGGCTTTGAAGGCACTTGACACTTACCTGGCAATTTGTCCCAATTTGCCATCCCACTAGAGATGAGCAAAATGCCAGTTTCATTGCCAACACTGTGCAGAAGACAAACAACTTCTTTTTGCAACAAATGGCTTTTGTATTTGATTCTTTACGAACTTTAGAGGACATGTATCTCAGCTGTAACAGGTTTAAGAATAGTACGTTTGTTAGGGCCCTGAGGCAGGGAGTAGACATGGGAGCGACAACTGTATGCACTCTCCCAACCACATTTGCTTTTAATGACAAGAGCCCTTCTATTTCCGGCCATCCTGGACTACTGTGGGAGATGTCCACCTGGCAGATCATACAGAGGCCAAAGTCTGTGCCATTCACACCTTGCTTGTGACAAAAAGGGTCAGCCTGTAAGCCTTCTCCAGTCCTGAGAAGAGGAGCACTTGTCATAGGGCCCGGGGCGAGCAGCAGGAAGTTCTCCTTCTGGGAAGGCTGCACCACCAGAGGCTGGACGCTGAAAAAAAGTGCCCTGCCAGCATCCTGTGGCTATCCGCGCACTCGGCCCTCCCAGGGAGGAAATTGCTCCCTTTATGGGCAATTTCCCAAGCCATCCAGTCAGGCTCACTGGCCAGCCCCACACCACCCACTGAGTCTTTTCTGTTCCCACTTCCCTACCTGCCTTCCAACCCAAAACACTTTAGTCTCCTCTCCATGACATTTTACAGAAAAGTATTGAGATTAATAAAGCAAATGCTCTTCTCGCCACCTCCCCAATGTAACAAATATGTTCACTTTGCCAAATGTGCTTCCTCTGTCGTTTTCTTTCCAAGAAATAGAATGTTATACCACTCCTCATGCTATTCCCTTTCCTCCCCCTTCCTCAGAGATAACCACAAGCTTAAGGTGGTGTGGATCCTTCTATAAACCAGGTAAATCCAAGGAAATCGCCAATTCTTCTTCATTTTTCTGGGTCAACCAGATTTTTTCTCATTTACATATTTGAAGGCACTGAGTTGGGCACTAAAGAGAAAAGAACTGTTTATTTGGAAGAGAAGAGTTGTTTTCTTACATGGATATGGAGCCATCACAATGAAATGACAGGAAGGAAGCTCCTCCACTGGCCTCAGTCATGATCATGGTCAGGAAAACAATAGAGCCGTTAAACATAAAAATATGAACATCAGGGTGTAAATAGTTAGTTGAGGTAGAAGCCTGATCAGAGATGCAAACTTGGAACAGTATTCAAAAAGGAAATAAGTTCTTTTTTTTTTTTTTTTTTTAAGATTTTATTTATTTAATTGACACAGAGAGACATGGCGAGAGAGGGAACACAAGCAGGGGTGCGGGACAGGGAGAAGCAGGCTTTCTGCTGAGCAGGGAGCCTGATGGGAGGCTGGATCCCAGGACTCTGGGACCATGACCTGAGCCGAAGGCAGATGCTTAACAACTGAGCCACCCAGGGTCCCCAAGGAAATAAATTCTGAATGAACACTTTAATGTTCAATAGCAAAGAGATATATAAACAAAATATGGTCAATATTTTGATGATATATTATACAGGCTATAAAACCTTGTTTTTGAAGATGACTTAATAAAGATAGGGACATGCGCATGACCATACTGAAATTTTAACAAGGAATAAAAAAGGAAAAATGTAAAGCGTATACATAGTACTATGTATATAGGCGTATACATAATCATCTATGCAATTAGAATCATGGATAGAGAGAGAGATAGGACAGATAACAACCATTTTGTTTGTATTTGCATGTATATGTGTTTATGCTTACATGTTAGAAAAAAGACTAGGATGAAAGTGAATTAAAATGTTAATGTTTGAGTGATGGGATTACAAGTAAATTTTGGTTTTCTTTTTCTTTTCGCAAATTTTCTTTAGAGTTGTATAGGTATTTCTTTACCTAATGTATGTGTATGTCTGTGTGTGCATGTAAGAAAACAATGAGATTAGAGATAGGTTGAACTTCATTCAATAGGAAAGACATTTTTGGATTCCTCTGGCCATCTTCAAAGAAACCAACCTGACAGCTCTGCTCCACTGTGTTCAGTCATGAAAGCTAGAGAAATGTTAATAAATTTAAATGAATGGATGCAAAGTGGACCTCTGTTTTGGGTTTATGTGAAGGAAAACCTATTTGTAAAAACAAAAACAAAAACAAAAAAAAAACAAAACCCAATTTTGTGATTTCAGTGTTCTTTTCATTCAGTCAGGTTGAATAAGTTACCAATGTGATCAACTAAGCATAACTGAATCACCAAGATAAAAAAAAAAGAAAAAGAAAGAGATTCGACTAAAAATAATTGATCCAATAGCCACATGTAGACACAGAATCAATTTCAGGGTCAAGATAATAAGAAAACAAGGTAAACACTTGTTTTATAAAACTTACTCAAATATGCTTAGGAACAATAATAGATAATCATGATTTTCGATACAGCGAGTACTCTTTTTAAACTATTTGTTTATAATGCTTGAGGACAGACAATATGCTTTTATAGTTTTCATTGTGACAGCTTTTCCAATGTTGGATTCTTTGCTTTTGGATGGTTGTGGACTGCCAATCACTTCTAAGCCTTCGGCATCCCTTCCTTCTTTCCTCCCTCACTACACAAACCACTAGGAATCTCAGCTGACTCAGGAATGCCCTGTTCTCAAAGAATTTTCTGTGAAGAGGGGAGAAGCTATTATCCCACATTTCTTCACTTTATTGTTGTTGAAATAATTTTTGCTCAGAAAAATTTAATTTCTGACTCCTTTCAATGAGAGACCAGACCAGCTAAAACTGAGTGGAAAGAGTTATTCCTAAAATGGAACTTAGGCTGAAAGTCAGAATAAAAGAGATCTCACCTTGGGTGCAAATGAAAATGTCTCAAGAGATGAACACACATAAACACATTGTCATCCACTAACATTATTATCAGGCATTAGCGTGCATTAATAAAAGCATAGTGTCTTAGGGGTGAAAAGGGAGTTAGACATTATCTAATTCAAGTCCTCCCTCATTTTTTATATAAGAAAACTAAAGCCAAAAAAAAAAAAAAAAAAAGTGACCTGTTCAGATTGTAGCCAGTGTTTCCCAAATCTCAATGTACTTAAAAAAAAAAAAAAAGTTAAAATTTCTTCCAGATAGTTCCATGTGGTCATCTTTTGGTTCTGGTTGCACACTGTCTTAATCCTGGGCAGCTGGCAACAGCAGAAGCTTCATCACATAAACCATCAGGGCTTAGTGGCATAGTTGCCTCTTTGAAAGCACCTCTGACCTGGGGACCTTCTGCTCATCCAGACCACACTGCAACTGACCAAGACAATTTAGTGTGGACATCAGGTGAATCTAATGATGTCAAAAAGAGAGAGAGAGAGACCACTTAAAAGCCCATTGCTTTCAGAAGGGCTTCTTTAATACTAGAGTCCACTATAAAACTGGTGATTATTGTATGTCATTATAGGAGGCCAATTTTTATGTGAAAGATCTATTTTGTTGATTAAATGAAATTCTTTTTAGTGCCATTGGGTCACACATAACATATGTCCAGTCAATTATTTTAGGAGTAGTTGAAGATTTCTCTTTTCACAGTAATAGTTTTTTTGGCAATCAATAGAGCTTTGAAGAACCATTTTTCTTGATAATGACCTAGATCTTTTTTACAGGAGTTTCCCCCCGCCCCAAGACGGATAGAACTGGGTCATGGGAAAGGTGGATCATACATGCTTTATTGTAATGTTTTCAGTAAGATCGATGATTTTGCATTCTAAAAGAATGGCACAAAAATAATAGTTTTTGGTAAGTTGGAATAACTAAAAACAAATGTGGGTTTGAGTTGACAGATGTCAAATAAAAATATTGACAGTAAAGAAATAGCCAATTTTTTTCCAGGAAATCTCATCTCTTTTTATCCTACTTAGATCAATAAGACAAATTTAAGCTATATGATGGTCAATAATTTAGCCAGGTAGAAGAATCTATATTAGATATTTGGGAATTGACTTTCAGATTTAATTCTGACACACTGATTTTCTGTGGAACAGTCATTTAACTTTTAATTGCTTCACAAATAAACTATTAGGTTTTAGATATCATTTGTATTTGTGAAAAAAACTTGCATGCTGTCTAAAGGAAATACTTGCTTTTTGTTTGTTTGTTTTTTGTTTTTAGATTTTATTTATTTATTTGAGAAAGAGCGTGAGGAGGAGCACCAGAGGGAGAGAGAGAATCCCAAGCAGGGTCCACACCCAGCATGGATGTGGGTGCAGGGCTCAAGTTCATGACCCTGAGATCATGACCTAAGCCGAAATCAAGAGTTGGAGGTTTAAGCGACTGGGCCAACCAAGTGCCCCAGAAACACTTGTGTTTATATATGGTTGTTTGCTTCCAGTTTCCACTCAGATTAGGATTAGAAATTCAAGGGGTCTGTTGACCTGCTCTTTAGTGACACGTGCAGTTTTACACTGAATAGTGTTTTCTCCTGGAAGGGTTAAAACACTAGTACTGAAAGGCTTAACTGAAGACCCCTTTTTGATATAAACAACGCTTCTATTGACAATGTGGTTAAACATCTCTGCCATTCTTGTCTGAGCACCATTTACCCATTCTGTTCATGACCAGGGAACCCTGTGGACTTACCCTTTCTCCCTCTTTCCTATTCTCCAAGCAAGATTCTTGAAGCTAGAGCTCATCTTCATGCCTGGTACCTGTAGACTGTGGCACTAAAGGACAAAACTTAAAGGTTAAAGAGTGCCTTCTGGCTGCAGTGAAGACGGAAGCAGGCCGGGACTTCATTCATACCTTCATCACACCTTAAGTGAAGAGGACAGACAGATATACTCTGTCCCATGGATTCAGATCTACAAGGGACCCACATCTGATTCTAATCCTGATATACTCAGAGGGATCGAATAATGGCTTTACCCTGCAATGATCCAGTGGACCCAGCAATTTTCCTTAAAAAAAAAAAAAAGAAGAAGAAGCTATTCCTATAGGATTAGGCAATGCCATGAGACCTCAAATTTGGGGAATTTGGTAACACAAACTGGTCATCAGAAACTATTTTGTGCAGCTGCTCCTGCCCATCAAACAGGTTTTTTTTTTTTTTTTTAGCAAGCACTTTCTCTTTGTTCATATTCAAAGATATATAGATAAAGACACGTAATAAAAGTTCATTATACTCCATGGCACCCGTTCTGGAAAATAACAGAAAAGTTGTGGGGTTTTTTTTTCCATCTACATCGGCCATAGCCTACATGAAATTCCCTTTTGAGACCCTTACCTATACTTGAATCATTTGCATGGGAGTTGGGGGTCACCTAACTCCATCTGAATCCAGCATCTGCAGACTGAACCCCTCGATCTGAGAGGATGACAAATGGAAGATGGTTTTCAAACTTCTGGATGCATTGTGATTCCATTAAGTGTTCCAAGAGTTGAGTCTAAGGATTCTGGACCAAAGCAAATTATAAATACTGTCATTTGTTGTATATCAGGAAGCTCCTTTTCACCCTTTCCTAACTAACTGGGACTATTCTAAACATAGTGTGAATAGACCATCTTGGCATCGATACCAGTAACATACTGAGAGATTGGAAAATGAAATTTGTACAACTCTACAAATATTACTAATCATAGAGGAAAAGGACAGTCAAGGATATCCACTAATTCCTATGATTTTCTAGATACAAACAGTGGTTCAAGCCCTACCTTTTCATTCGGACCATCCCAACAAGACCTTCTCGGGAACTGAAACAGGTAATCTGACCCATGGAAAAGCCTTCAGCATTCCAACAGTTGGAAAATGACCCTTCTCCTGACACTGTGAGCAAAGTTCCTTCCACCTTGAGCAAAGCTGGTGCTACAAGAGCATCCTTTCAGGAGAAATCTTAGTGCCCACATCTCTAGAAACTTGGTCCTTCCTGAAATCCCTACTGCTTACGGAACAGGAAATTCTGGCAATCAATGCCAAGTTTGAGCCAGGTCTCCAAGACAAACGATGACAAGTCATCTAAACACTGCGGCCAAGAAAAGCCAAGGCAACCAGAGTAGACAGGGGACATGGCTGTGTTCTTTAAACCTCAACCAGCCCATTGTCTAAATCTTGGGCAGTCGGCACCAGCAGACACAAGCAGACACAAGGTCACACAATACAGCAGGGTAGAGAAGAGCAGACAACTCTCTGAGAAGTCCTCTGACCTGAGGACCTTCAGACCATACTGTAACTAACCAAGACAATTCAGTTGGGACAGCATACAGATGCCTGATCATGTCAGTGTCTAATCAAGGTACTAGCCAGAGTCTTTCCCAGATTTTACAGGATCCCTATTATCTTAAAAAAGTGGCAGCATATCCCAGCAGAACCATTAACAATAGCACCTTCTTCTAGGCATGTCCTGGATCCCTGCCTAAATCCTGATCTATTGCTCTGCTCTTTGTCTATCTGGATCCATTTTCCAGCTTCAGTATCTGTGACCCTTATCATTTGGCAACTGGCCTTTGGCATTTGGGGCTTTAGTTTTCTTCCTGTTGTACAAACATGAGAGAAAGAAGCAAAAAGAAAAAATAAGAATTCCACCTTTCCTTTCAGAGATAAATACTGAAATACCATTTTCATACTATATCCTTACACACACATGCCTACACACATGCTAATTATGCATAGATACGCACATATGAGATCCTACAGGAACAATCTGTTTCCCAGTGCCTGTCGCACAATAGACCACTCTGCGAACATGAGCTATTGTTTGCATATTTGATTTTTAACTTGCTTACATTACTCAGCAACATGTAATGAAGATTCTCCATGTCAATCCATGTTTTTTTTACATGACTTTTAATAAATACAGAAGACGCACCATAATTTAATCCTCTATTGTTGGACACAAGTTGTTCACATTATTTTTTTCCTAGTATAAACACAGCTACAATAAACATTAGCCCATTTAAATTTTTATATTCTGGGATAAATTCCTAACAATGGAATTGCTGGGCCAAAGAATTTGCACAGTTAAAACCTTTCATATGAAATGATAAACTTGCCTGCAGAAGACAAGCTTATACCGGTTTATGCTCTCCCAACAGTAGCATATCCAGAATGGTAATTCATTTATTCATTCTTTTGTTCAACAAATGAATTTCATGAACTACAATAAATGCAACAGATACTTTGGGACCAAACACACAAGGACCGTGCTCTCCTGGGTATGCAGGGCGGGGCGGGGGTGGGGTGGGGGTGGGGGGAACGGACATTAAATAAATATCACAATGATCAATTATAAAGTTTAAAAGTACCATGCCTGTAAAAAATAAGTTTCTATTAGATGTGTATTGGTTATATTTTGATGCATAACAAATTACCCCAAACTATAGTGGTTTAAAACAACAAACGTTTATTATCTTACAGTTTTCGTGGGTCAGGAATCTGGTTACAACCTAGCTGTATCCTCTGAAGAGATTTAGTACGTAGATTTGAGAAGATGACAGGGCAGGTCTTAGTGAAAGATTAAATGTAAATGAAGCAGAGAAATAAATCAGAAAATATTCCCAAGTTTCTGGTCTCAGCAACTGACTATAGAAAATTTAGGTTTCATTGTTACTATTTTATTGTTCTTCTTATTTGCTTCTTCAATAGAGACAAAGTATTTTCTCATTTGCTTCTCCTTTTGCATTTCTTTTTATGTGTTCACTCACGAGAGGGCGTGTTTTGGTTTAATTGTTTTATGCCTACTGTCATAGCAGTCTTCCAAATGGTAGACTTTGTATTAGAAACATGGTCTTTAAGATCTTCTTTTTTTATTAATTATTTTTATTAACATATAATGTATTGCTTGCCCCAGGGGTACAGGTCTGTGAATCATCAGGCTTACACACTTCACAGTACTCACATACCCTCCCCAGTGTCCATAACCAAACCACCCACTCCCCACTTCTGCCCCCAGCGGCCCTTAGTTTGTTTTGTGAGATTAAGAGTCTCTTTTGGTTTGTCTCCCTCCCGATCCCATCCTGTAGTCTAAGATCTTTTTAGTAATTTAACTATTATAAGCCTTCAACATAAGAAGCGAAAAAGTAAGATGCATAACTGTGTGTTCATAAGTGGGTATATAATAAATTTATGTTCCTAGAGGTATCTATGTTTGTAAAGGTTTAGGTTGTCTATAGTAGAATACATAAGAAACTGGAAATAGTGGTTTTTTCTGGAGAGAACTGGATAGCTGAGGGACAGAGAGAGAGACTTATGTTCCCCGTATACTTTGCCTGCCTGTGGACTTTAGTTCCTTATGCTGGCATTACCAGTTTTAAAATATTCTACTTAAAGTCAATAGATATATAAGATAGTTTTGCTGAAGTAAATAGGGGACAGACTTCAAGAACCATTCTTTTGTCACCTCATATCTGTTTTACCAAATGAACAAGATATCCACAGGCCTCCAGGAGAATTCATTTTCAAATACACTGGTTCAAAAACATGGGTTGTATCACTGTAAGAATTGAATGTAAAGCCATTCTTGGTGTATGGTAGCCAGTAACCTGAGACCATTAGTAACAATAGTATTTTGCTCTGGGTATCATTGTCTCCTGTGCATTATCTTCACCAGGTATCAATTATCTTAACACTCACTATTGAGCTTGTGCATTATCTAGACTCTTTGATTCACATCCTTAGGTCCTCTGCCACCTGCCTCTTAATCATTTTCCTGCTCATTAACAGCTCCAGTGGGCATGGTCGTAAAGGGGAGGCAAAACTCGAATAAATTTATTTGTTATTGTTAATTGCTCGTATAAAAGACTTTATGAGGAAAAGGTTGACTTTGGTGATTAAAATTAGATGTTTTGAAAATTTTAATTTTTTTAAATTCTTGATTCTTTGACATCCATACATTCTACTTACTACTAATTACTGGTTTTCCTCTTCTGCTACTAAAAAGTATTATCTGCATAAAAGACTCTTCAGCTGCTTACTGGACGTTCATTCTTTCATTCATTCATTCACATTCCAACATTTATCCGCACACTGGGCAGTATAGAATGAAGTTGCAAATACAATAGCAGGTGTTGAAATGAGCTGTGTCAGGCTGGTAATTGAAGAAATCAGCAACAGAACATAAGAATGCCGTAAAAAGACAAAGTGAAATAGTATGGGCCGATTTAAGATGAATATAGAAAGGCCAGATGTGAGATGACTTTTCAGAAACACACAGCCCCACAGAAAACAGAGACCACCTATTTAACGTGCTTATTATTAATTTTTTTAAAGATTTTATTTATTTATTTGACAGAGAGAAATCACAAGTAGATGGAGAGGCAGGCAGAGAGAGAGAGAGAAACAGGCTCCACGCTGAGCAGAGAGCCTGATGCGGGACTCGATCCCAGGACCCTGAGATCATGACCTGAGCCGAAGGCAGTGGCTTAACCACTGAACCACCCAGGCGCCCTTTACGTGCTTATGAAAAGAATGGGAAAAAGACATGGAAATGGAACAAAATCTAAAGATAAGGGTAGAACAGATAACTGAAAGGGCACTCCAGGAGCCATGACTTGTTTAGTAGGGGCCCAATATCTGTTCTTTCTATTCTGATAACTGTTTCCAATTTATCTGAAAATCTGTTCTTGGCCACTAGACTCAGTTCTTATGGTCTCTGATGAAAAAATGTTCCCTTGACTACAGAACCAACAGGCCACCTGGAGCTGGCCAGTTAAAACATCATATTTCTTTGACAACAGTAATTGGTTTCCAAAGATGCCACGGCCCGCCTCAGAGCCCATGATGCCGATTTGGGTGAATTTTTGTTGCCCTTTGGAGGAATCAGATTTGTCTCTTTGTGTTGGGCTAGGAATTGGGAAATTTAAAGTCAGGAAATGTTTCCACAATCTTTTTTTTTTTTTTTTTTCTGCCAGTGAAGCTCAGAATAAAGCTGTAGATGAAGCAAACACACCAAAAGTTCAGACCCCCATCCTGCTGAGGACAGAGGCAAATCCAGACCAGCAGGATGCCCCGTGAGCTATTGCCTAAACCAGCGCCACCTGAATCCACCTGATCTTGGCTTCCCAGTTACATCAGCTAATTAATTCAAGTTTACCTCTGCCCTTACAGTAGTTTGGACTGAGTTTCCATTGCACAGAAAAGAGCCCTA
Source organism: Neogale vison (assembly GCF_020171115.1). Classification (NCBI taxonomy): domain Eukaryota; kingdom Metazoa; phylum Chordata; class Mammalia; order Carnivora; family Mustelidae; genus Neogale; species Neogale vison. Next base: position 28,180,646 of record NC_058096.1, read on the forward strand.
AATAATAGGTTTTACTCATATAAGGCACTGAGGGAAAGAAAGATGATTCATTTTTGCCTGGCTAATTAGTAGTTTACAGGTAGGGGTCCTGTCTCTATGGAGATAACTTGCCATTCACGCACTAGAAAGACCCAACCCAGGTCTAGCAGAGCCATAGGGAGCAGGCTTTTCTACTGGACAATAGGCTAGGGGTTTCCCTTTCAGAAATTGAGACAGTGGTAGACCCCAATACGGGATCGCTGAGATAATATCTGACAGTGGCTTACCTAAAATTTTGTAATAGGAAATATTGACCTGTGAAAGAATGAGGTTCTGAGACTGAATAAAAAGGTGGCTAAGATTGGGGAGCAAAGAAATGGAACAGTGAAGTTCAGAGTAGAAATGTGGGAAATGCGCCTCCGGCTCAGGGCGTGATCCTGGAGTCCCGGGATCGAGTCCCACATCAGGCTCCCAGCTCCATGGGGAGTCTGCTTCGCTCTCTGACCTTCTCCTCGCTCATTCTCTCTCTCACTGTCTCTCTCTCTCAAATAAATAAAATAAAATCTTAAAAAAAAAAAAATTAAAAAAAAAAAAAAAAAGAAATGTGGGAAATGCAAAATTATTTCCATCCCTAATATAATGGAAATCTCTCTGGAGCTGGCAGTGAAACGGATGCCTGGAAAACATGGTCAGTTTCACCGTGACATTGAAACTTGCTGAATTGAAACCCTTTGCTGCCATCACACTTTGAAATCATCATCCTAGACTTGAACTTTTGGGAAAAGTTGAATAAGATCAAAAACTCTGAGTCACTTCTGGGATAGCTCGATGCCAGGAAGTGATGACCTCCTCGGAATAATGGGACAGTGACATCAGTTTACAGTGGGTCACTAGGTATTATGCAGGGTGGCAAGTTTTTGTGCGCTCTCCAGTAATATGCTTCTTGCATGAAATATGAAGCCAGAGCTCTAATTCTAACAATGTTATAAACAAACCTATGCAATTAAAGCCTGGTGCATGACTGGAAGCAGAGATAAGCTAATAAGATTATAAACCGACTAAATAGATCCTGAAGCCATATGATGACATCATGAAATTTTAGAAGATACAGCTGGCTTCCAGTGATATTTTTGCAGTTGAAAATATGTAGCATCTGGTCTTTCGTTTATCATTCTTTGCTGAAGTAGTTGTCATCTTGGGTTTCCTTTTATCATGTAGATGTGTTAAGGTTAAAAATAAAGTTGGAAGATTTTGATAGAAAATTCTGTATCATTTCAAGGAAAAATTAAGCAAAAATTAATTACTGTTTCATAAATGAGCTGTAAAGATGGGCAGTGTCCTGAGCCTTTGCACATGCATTAAGCTTCTTTGTACTGTTGGAACACCATCAACCTAGAGAATGATTGTCTCTCATGCAACTGTAGAATGTTTCATCATTCCTTCCCGTATGTTTTCAGTATAGAGAGGTAGTATAATATCCTGGGCGTAGGTTTTTTTGGTTCAAATCCCAATTCGTCATTTATTAGCTGTGTGACTTTGAACAAATTATTGGATCTGTCAAGTTCAAGTTTACTCCTCTATAAAATAGGAATAATAGTGTTACTAAATGACACAACATTTGTAAAGTATTCCGCAGCATGTCCAACATATATGTCTCAAATAAATATTAATTATGATTAGTCGTTCACTTAACAAATATTTATCGAGGACTAAATATGGGCCAGGCCCTATGCTAATCCCTGGGAATCCTCAGCCAAGAAAAGAGAAATGGTTTCTTAACAATTAACTTGTGTGTAGGGATCATCTCTGACATTTTAATCTTCTGAAACCTAACTGCTCCATTCTCTGACCCTGGACTAAGAAGATCTTTGAGAAGCTATGTTTCTGACATCCAGTGTTGGAGATGAAAAAGGATCTATCTGGAGAAACAATGTTAATGTTTTATTATAGGCACCTCTATAATAAAAGAGAATGTGTCCTATAATTACATGCTCTTATCAAAAATTTAATTCTAGGTGGTAGCCAGGATGGGAGTGGACACCTGGAAACACATTGCCACATCCAAGTCTGCTCCTGACGGACAAACCTGAGGCCGGTCACACTGACTTCTCCTCTGCTTTCACTTCTGTTACCTCTCTTCTGCTTCTGCAACTCCTGCCACTGGTATGCCTGCTGGCAAGTTTTCCTTTGCTGCAGGCCCTATCTCCTCTGCCACATGTCCTGTCATCTCCATTGAACAACTTTCGACATTGCCTCTGTGGACACGGCCTCTGGTCGCTCCCAGATCTGACGGGGCCCCTGCCTTTCAGAAGCTCACAGTCTAACATGGTGTAGGGCATTTGAAAATTCAACCATATTCAAGCCTAGATGAACTAAGTCCTAACAAAGTAGTTGAAGAAACATTATAAAGAAAGGCAAGTTTTATGAAGAGAGTGGCATTTGAGCTGACTCTGGCTTTTGATGGACAAAAAAATAAAAGGAAGACCATCTCAGCCTACGGTAATGGCATAAGCTTCTAAAAAGGTCATCACTTTGCTGTTCTTTTAATAGTACAAAAACCCAAAACCAGTGAAGGCTTTCAACACGATGATCTAATCACTTATATCTTCTGGAAGGGCATATTTAGGTCAGTTTTTCCAAGTATACATGTGTGAATGATGCCTCTGGTTTTGCAGGATGCCAGAGGAAACAGGAAGATAGCTGTTTTTGTTTTACTTTTGTCCACTAGCTTCTTGCCTGATAACATACTGCAAGTGATAGATGTTAACACTGAGTCCGTTTTAATGTGTGGGTGCTGGGGAGTGATGAGTACTGGGATGTGTACACACATGCACATACATACATAAAATGGAAAATAATAATTCGAAAACAAAAACCCTTTGAATTTTTAAACAAGTAGTCCAATTTCTATGAAACAATAGTAAGTGGTGGGCTGCTGGGTGCTTCAGTTGGTTAAGCATCTGCATTCAGCTCAGGTCACGATCTTAGGGTGCTGGGATAGAGTCCTGAACGGATCTCCCTGTTCAGCGGAGAAACTGCTTTACCCTCTGTCCTTCCCCCTTGCTCGTGATCTCAATCTCTCTCTCTCTCTCAAATGAATAAATAAAATCTTTAAAAAATAAGAAAAATTAAATTAAAAGACAGTAAATAGTGATAATATAGAGTATTTTTATTTTCTACTAGTATTAACTGCTGGCTTTATTTTGTTTCACATACTGGAAGTATTGTAACTATCATAGGCTAATTCAAAAAGCATATCCAGAGTATCTGAACATTAATTACCAGCTCTTTTTGTGATGACTTGATTAATATCGCTAATCCTCATTACTCACCTGAGACTGAGAATCATGATACCTTTGATCCATGAGATATACAGAAACAGGATATGACTAAATGAGACACAGTTCAGGCTTGTGGTATTTAGATATGTCAATGAAAAACCTCCAATGCCATCCCAATACAGTTTCTTATCTCTCCTCACCAGAGTAGAAGACAATAGAGCGTGAGAAATGCATATGCCCAGGTTTTAACAAAAAGCCCATTACCATATTAGACTTAGCTGTGCTCAGTTAACTCTGAAGGATCAAAACAGAGGCAAATGATCCAATGAGTGCACTTTATTGCCGAATGTTGTCCAAATTAAAGAGATTATTTTAGCAAATGTTTCATTAGTGTTTGACTTAACAGACAAACCACTATTTTCCCTCTGAGCATGTTTTAATCAAAATGGAGAAGCCAGCAGATGCCGTCTGATAGTTTTCAAACGTATATCAAAATTTCTCCCACCATCAAACACATTTCAAGTTCCTTTAAAGGTGATATTAAGAATGCTTATGCCCAAATTATATAGCTCAGTTCACTTCAGAGCTTCCTTGCTATTTTATGTCGATTCTCTTCCACACATCATTCAAACAGGATTAAATTATATATGCTTTACACATACAATGTGTTGAAGTAGTGAGAGTCAGCCTAGCTTCCTGAAAAGATTAATTAAGTGCATCAGCTCTTCCCTAGATAAAAAGAACCTATAAGTTTGGTTCTTTCATGCAGGATCGAGCTACTTCCCCACAAAATGGATTGGAAAAAAGTGTTGATCACAGGTAGGGCCATCCTAAAATTAGAATGTCTCATTCACATTATGTAATTGAGGAAATTTGAAAAAGCCTAACTAGCAGAAGACCAATGCTCAAGAGACACAAGGTATGCAATAACACTTTAGGAACTATCAAGTAATACCGTATGTCTTTGATTCTGTGTCATATAATATTGATTCATCATTTGATGTCTAACATCTCTGAAATGGTGAGGTATCTTACACTCATTGTCTGGGGGTGTCAATTGCCAGTACATCTGGGTCAAAACATGCTAAGGGAATGTCAGCAGCTTGGGGAAAAAATCCCAGAGATAGTCATGGAACTCTCTTTTAAGAAATGCTACAGAGCAAATGCTTCTTGGTGGCCCAGAAGATTAAGTTGTGTTTAAAAAAAACAAAACAAAATATAGACAGCAATGATTGAGTCAAAAAAGGATCCTTGACAGACAGACTCAGGGTGAAAATGTTTTAGGAATACTTCAAAGAATGTATTTCACTTATATTGTCCCTTAACTTGTGCATAAAAGTGATAAAATATTTTAAAAATGTATTAAGTGTAAAAGCATTCCTACAATACGTGTAAAATTAAAAATTTATGGGATGAAGAGGCATCATGTCATTGTTTGATTGAAATTTTCTTTCTTAATAGTACATGAAGCAATTGATGGTGTGTTAGAAAGTTGGTACATAAATACAGAATGTTACTATGTATTTGTAGTGAGTTGGAAAAAGGTCATGTACTGACACCAAAAGTAAGGTTGGTGCATTTCATAACTTTGTTTGAGGAAGAGATCAGGGAAATAACAACAACCACTACTACAAAGAGACCTGGAAAGTTCTGATGTGCATGCAAGCCATCTGGGTATTGGAAAAGCAAATTTTAGCTCCCGGGAGGAATCTGAATCTGCTTGAAATTGATAAAATACCAATCTAGTCCTATGTTAACACGTTGACAATCAATGAAAATTGCTGGAAGCATAATAACATCTGCAAAATGTGTTTTGATGACAAGGTATTATAGTAAGTAGCTTTTACAAAAAGCTAATCAGTGATGGCCATGAGAAAAAAAAAACACATTGGTAAATTCATCATTTATGATATAGTTCAGTAATTTCTTCCTTAAAGGAAGAAACCCTTCCTTAAACTCCTGAAATACAAACCAATGCCTCCTTCCCCAGTAACACCCATCTTAATCACATCTTTATAAAAGAATATACCAAACTAAATATTAGCTCTCTCCTCAAATTGGTACCTTAAAGCAAGTAACCATAGTGTGTTCATCTGGTATCCAGAGAACTTGATATAATGTACTACAGGGTACTTAGTGGGCAATCAATACATAATTGGTGAAAGAATGAATATGTTTAATGTATTTTGTGTATAAGATTCACAGGCATTAATTTGTAGGCAGACAGTTTGTAAATAAGATTAATGATGCTGTTACAATATTACAAGTCTTAATTTATGTGGTATAAAAGATAATGACTGTACTACAAATATTAGTTTATTGATCTACTGCACCCATCTTATCCTTCTAGTTTTACTTGCTCTATTCACAGGCTTGGGAACGTCAATCTCATATTTTTTTTCCCAAAGATTTTATTTATCTATTTATTTGAAAGAGAGAGATAATGAGCAGGAGGGAGGGGAGAGGGAAGGAGAAGCAGACTCCCACTGAGCAGGAAGTCCAATGCAAGGCTTGATTCCAGGACCCTGGGATCATGACCTGAACCAAAGGCAGACATTTAACCAACTCAGCCACCCAGGCTTCCCAATCCCTTGTATTAAGTTAAATTTCCCTCACTTCCATTCATGGCTATAGCTGATTAGACTAAAGGTAGATACTTGTCCATAAAAGTAGTCCATTGCCTGGCCAATAGTCAATCAAATTTTCTCTTTGGAGAGTTGGACCAACAGACCGTCTGAACAAGTGGAGAATGAAGATGCATTAGTGGAGCACCATGATGAAGTTCTATGGTCTTCTGAGGGCTAGTGGGGCAACATTTTTTTAGATTCTTTGTGTTTTGTCCCTCAGAGCTTCCTTTCTTTTCAAGTTAACTGGTATGTTTCTCTTCCTTAAAACCAAAGACACCCTATCCAAGTGCAGGTACACTTTTTGTATCCCATCAAGATCAAGATCTAGTATACTGGTTAACACAGGTTGGCAAGCTTTCCAAGAGCTGGACTACAATGAAACATAATTAATGTAAAATGTACCCCAACTTAATGATCCTTGGATGAATTATTGTTTATTTTACCGTCTGAAGTATTTGGTATGCCTCAGAAAGTTTGGGTCTTGCTCCCTACCAGAAATAACCCTTTGGCCGTGCTATCGAATGACACACTAAATACCACTCTAACTTCTTTCTAGCATGCTTTCCTGGATACTAGAGACTAGAATGCTGAATGTTTCATACATTTCTCAGGCTCAGGTGAAGCTAGAGTTTCACATGTAACCTGGTTTCTGCCAGCCAGAGGATGCACCCAGATGAGACATGAGAGGTAGGTATAAACATGGTAAGCAGAATGTATAGGGCTGTTTTAGCAAGTCAGGTGGCTGAGTGTTTAGTTCTTCGATAGAGCCGCAATGGTGGTTCTAATCCTTAGTCTGTATCTTCATTAGTTTTTTAAGTGGCAGGTGGTGGATGGAGTTTCTACTTGGCTGTTCCCATTATGCAGCTGGACCCTCCTCCTATGCATCATGGAAGCTCAGTTCCTGGATCCAAGCCTGATTCCTGGGTCCCAACAGAATTTCGTAAAATTATCTATTATATAATAGATAATTTTGCTGCTTAAGCTAGCAAGAGTTGATTCTGTTTTCTGAAACCAAGAACCATGGCCTCTGTAGTAATTGGTACCAGAAATGAGATGCCACAAAATACAAATAACACTGATTTAGTTAAAGCAGTTGGATAGTGAGTGGTGAGGGTCTAATTTTAAGGTGCTCACCAAAGATTTGCTTAACCTGTCACTTCTTTACCTTAAAAACCAGTCTATTTGCTGACTGAGGCTAAAATGTTAAAAGAAATAACAAAACAAATCTGTAGTGTTGGTAGGGGTTAGTTCATTTTTGCTATTTTTAGCAAAATCTAATGCATTAGATGAACTCAGACTAGAACCAAACCTTCTTGAAGCAGAGGTGGAAGAAAGCAAAGATTTACTAAGAGAGGTAGTCCCTGCCTTTGCATGCTAATGCCACCGATGAAGAGTCCATTGATTCGGGCCATGTAGTGTTGAAAAAGTCATCTGCCTCTGTACCTGACCTTGAAGATGTTTTAAGCTGTGGCCATGAACCTACAGTCTTAGCAAGAGGTAAAACTCTTGCTTTGTCGTAAAGCAGCAGTAGTATTGCTGGCAGTAGGTGATGAATTGTATTGCTTCCCCAACTAAGACTATTATTTCAGATGCTCTCAAGGTAACCACCATTAATTTAAGGGCCAAAGGGATGGGTAGAGTACAGAGCCTAGTAAATAAAAGAGGAGCATCTACAGGCTGAAAAACCATGTCTAGACAAGACTTTTGGTTGGCTATGGTAGTTTATACATAGAACAGAATGGAAGTAAATCAAGTCTATTCAACGTTTGAAGAAATTATCTTCCCAACTTGGTTTATAATAGTCTGTGGTTGTTAAAACTTGAAAACAATCTATGCCCCAGTATTTTAAAGTTCATGTGGTCTCAAGAAGGGCAATCTCCCCTGTGTCCACCTCATATGTATTTATTGAGGAAAATTGGCAAGAAGGAACCTCTAGAGGCAGATCCAGGAGCAGCAGGAGATAAAACATGAAGGGAAACATTCAAGAGAAAGAACCAGGAACTGTCAGGTTGGCCAACCAAGGAACTCCCTGAGGTGCAGGGCAGGGAGTCCTGGCTATTCCTGCTTAGTAGGTTTTGATAATTATATGGAATAATGACTAATGTTTCTCATTCTCCCTTTTCAAAATGGACAGGATTATTGCAATAATCCATTCCTTTTCCAAAACTTAAACGTGCTGATAGCTGAAAACATGTCTTTAACACTAAAGGTTTTAAAGGTTGCCAGCCTACAGGGAGTCACATCTGGGATCCTCGGAGAGGGCTGCATATCATCCAGAAATCTTAGGCAGTAGATCTGAGGAAGTCTCAGAAAAAAGACTTGTGTTTGATTGCCTGGAAGAGACAGTGAGACTGCTGAGCCTCTGAAAACAAAGGTGTATATACTGGTTTAGAAAACCAAAGAGGCATACCATGACAGAAAATGCTAATAGCCTGCTGCCTTGGCTTTAAGCTATGCCCACAAATTATTTGATACCCTTCCCTTCAGGATGACTTTCCTTTTAAGAGTGGAATTAATTTAGTGACTTACCTGGAATTAATGCAATAAAATGGAAGTACTCTGTGTGAATTGGGCGACCAGGTCACAAAGGACATTGTGACTTCATCATTGCTCTCTCTGGGGGGAGTTAGCAGCCACATCGTCAGGATACTCAAGCTCATGTAGCAAGGACCCAAGGTCTCTTGCCAACAGCCATGTGAGGAACTGAGGCTTCCTGCCAAAAGCCTTGTGAAGGAGCCTTCTTGAAATTGGATACTCCAGCTCCAGGCAAGCCTTCAGATGATTGCAGAACCTGCCAATATCCTGATTGCAGCCACATGAGAGACCTTGTATCAGAATGATCTGGCTAAGCTGTTCCTGAATTTTATACCTACCAGAAACCATGAGATAATAGTGTTTCTTGTTTTAAGCTACTAATTTTTGTGGCAGCTTGTTATGCAGCATGAGATATCTAATACACCCGCTCAATATGGAGTCTCATCTTCTTAGAAACAAAACCTTGATTTTCTCTGAGAATTGTTCCTAACTAAAACACTATATACCCCCATACTCTTTCTGGATACTTCCAGTGAAATGCTAGTAGAAGTTATTGGATGGTCCTTTCAGGAAAACTCCTTAAAAAGGTGGTAGGTCATCCACATTCTTTCTGCCAGAAATGCAGACTTGATGACTGGAGCTGCAGCAACCAATCAACATCATGAGGCAATCTTTAGGGTGAAAGCCAAGAAAGAGCCAAAAGTAACAGAATAGAAGCAATCTGGATGCTTCAAGATGATAGCATCATCAAACCAGTCCCAGAAATGCCTTTGTGGGTTTTTTTTTGTTTTTTTTTGTTTTTTTTTTTTTTTACATTGGAAGGAAATTAAACTTTTATCTTGGTTTAGTTGCTGTTAGTGTTTACCTCTACACTAGCAACCAAATGTAGTTACTAGATGAAGGAACTTAGAATTAGATTTCTTGGATATGACTATTAGGGAAATATAATACAGTGAACTACCTAATAAGAATAATCATTTAGCTTTGTAGGAATAGTTATTACTATAAATTACTGAGTTATGTATATCATATAAGCCAGCTTTGTGGGACATGAGCAGTATAATGTAGTTTATCCAGAATCCTCTTCCTAAGTCACCTCTAGAATTCAGTATTAGTGTTGCTGAAAGACGACACACACACACACACATACACACTTAATATAGTGCACACTAAATTACTGACACTTGACCTGATAAAACCTATCCTTCTGTACTGTGTCATTGAAGAATTGTAAAGCAGCCAGAGTTAATTTCCAATGTGTAGTGTTTTGGTTTTATAGATACATTATTTTGCTAATTTCTGGCAAATCATAACCAGCAAAAATAATTTTGAGTCGTAACATTTTTTAAACATTTAGACTTTATTGTTTGATACATGTCAAAGTTTTATTTTCAAAATGAGAAGATAGAAAGGTTCTTTTGTGTTGATTTTTTTTAATATATGATAGCTTTATTTAGATGTAATTCATATACCATAGAACTCATCCACTTAAAGTGTATAACTCAATGGTTTTTGGAATATTCGGAGTTGTACAAACATCACCACAATTTTAGAACACACTTGTCACTACAAAAAGATATCCTATGCCCATTACCCAGTCAATCCCCATTTCTTCCCAAACCCTGCCTCTGTCCTAGGTAATCACTATTCTACTCTCCATCTCTATAGATGTGCATATTATGAACATCTCATATAAATGTGATTACACACTATGCGGTCTTTTGGCACTAACTTCTTTTATTCAGCATAATCTCTCCGAGTTCTTTCATACTGTAGCATGTGTCAGCTTATTCCCTTTTTATTGCTCAGTAGTATTTCATTGTAAGGATAGACCACATTTCCAAATCCATTCATCAGTTGATGGATATTTGCCTTTGTTTCTCTTTTTTTTTATGTTATAAAGAGTACCGCTGTGTACATTCATATACACAAGTTGTTTTGTGGAGATAGAGTTTTCATTTCTTCAGGGAATCTACTTAGGGGTAGAATTGATGGGTCACACGGTAACTATATTTAACCTTTTGAGGAACTGCCAGACTCTCAAAGTTAGCCACGACACTTTAGATTTTCATCAACAATGTAGGAGGGTTCCAATTACTCCACATCCTCCCCAACACTTGTTTTTAACTGTTTTGTTTTGTTTCATTTGTTTATGGACATTCTTAGCAAGTGTGAAGTGGTAAAACATTGTAGTTTGGATTTGCATTTCCCTAGTGACGACTGCCAAGGAGCATCTCTCCATGTGCTTAACTTATATCTTTGGAAAAATGTCTATTCAGAGCCTTTGTTCATTTTAAAATATTGAATAATAGTCTTTTTATTATTGAGTTGTAAGAGTTATACATTCTAGACACAAGTCCCTTATCAGATATATGATTTGCAATTTTTTCTCTCATTCTGTGAGTTGTCATTTCATTTTCTTTATAGTGTCCATTGAAGTACCAAAGATTTTAATTTTATTTAAGTCCAATACACCTACTTTCTCTTTCGACGTTTGTGCTTTTGGTACCATATCTAAGAAGGTTTTGCTTAACTAAGATCATGAAGCTGCTGGCACACAATCATTTTCAGACTTTTTTTTTTAAGATCCAGTTTTCAGGGTTCATTTCAGTGTAGAAATTGAGTGCCCTGGTTTTGCCAGTCCATGGCATTCAAGCCCCACCAAAAGTACAAAGGCTCCAATGTCATTACGGAAAACTTCACAGTAGCCTGCAGACAGATGTCTGAACATCTTCATCTGAGCCCTGTAGACCTTTCCAGTACCCAAGGCTCTGTGGCACAACCTTACCACCGGCTTCAGGCAGGTGACTGCCTCAAACAAGGCTGGTCTGGATTTTAGAGTCCACAAGTAACTAACTGGGCATGGAGGAACTGAAAAGCAAAACCTGGGCTTGCACAGAACGTGCTTGACGGTAACTTGCACAGAGGTAGTTCACAGAAGACTTCTTTAAAGCTTATTCAACCCCAAATTTATAGTGTTTTATTTCTGCCATAAAGCCAGTTTATGTTTACAGTCCACCACCAGAGTTAATAGAAATAGCAGTAGTTGTAACTACTGTATGGTTAATGAAGACACAGTACATAAAACGTAAACTTTGCTGATTTTCTAATTGGCATAAAAGCCTAGATACAAGAAAGTGGTTTTTATAACACAGTATAGTTAAACACCAGTAATCAACACAAATAAAATGTTAAATTTAATAAGACTTAGATTTTTCATCCTATGAGTTTTTTTTAAAGATTTTATTTATTCATTGAGAGAGAGACAGAAAGAGCACAAGCCGGGGGAGAGGCAGAGGGAGAAGAAGAGGGAGAAGCAGACTCCCCGCCCAGCTGGGAGCCAGACACCAGACTTGATCCCAGGACCTGGAGATCACAATTCCAGGACCTAGAGCTCATGACTTGAGCAGAAAGCAGGTGCTTAATCTTCTGAGCCACTTAGGCGCCCCTAAGAGATTTCTTTTAATTGTATTGTTAAATATTTCTTGTGTCCTCTAGAGCTGTTCTGTCCAGTACAGCAGCCATTAGTTGCACATGACTTTTAAACACTTGAATATGACTTATTCAAATTGAGATGTCCATTGGATTTTGAAAATGTAGCGAGAATAATGAAAAATTCTAAGAAATAATGTTTATGTTGTGCATACATTAAAATAATATTTTAATATATTGGGTTAGAATTACTTCCACCTATTTCTTTGTATTTTTTTAAATGTGGCTACTAAAAAACTTAAAAGTCTATATGAAGCTCACATTTGTGTTTCAATTTATATTTTTATTGGGCCGTGCTTTCTCTGGAGGCTAAGGAGATCATAACAGTGTAGCTACACTGCAGTCCCATCACTAAACATTTTTGTCGGTTGTCATAGTTTGTTAGTCACTAATTCATAGTGTATAATGTAGATTCAATACCCCTCAATGTATATTTTTGTTTTCTTTATACCTCTCTCGTGTCCAACAGTCTTTTCTCATTTCCTGAGAATCCGTTTCTTACTTAGCCTATGTGGCAAATTTTACCTTTTAATAGTTTGAGGAAGCATTATCTTCTCTGTAAAAATGTTCCCTAAACTCCCTCCTCCCACACCTGTACCCCAGGTGGAGCTAAACACTGTCCACTGGGCCAGAACAGAATCTTGCCCAGTATCTACTGAATTCTGCTTTTTGGGCACAGGGATAGGTGATGGAGAGATACCAGTGTGAACCAGAGGGATATGGACCCTGACTCTGCCAGCAGTGCTTGCATTTAGAATGGGGTACAGTCACAAGATGGTGTGAAAAGATGCTAATAACAGCGGAGATTAGGGAGCACCTCATAAACATACCCTTCCCAGACTATTTCTCTGTGATGGATAATCATATTAAGTCTGAACTATGAATGTCTGAGGCCATAGGAACCCTGGGTTTATAAAAATACTTTTGTGTTTAAGTATATAAACTGAAGGGCATCTTTTTCATATCACAATTGGTGAAAATGAGTGTTGTCTTCAAAATACAAATTACTGAATAGGCATTCTGATATTATATATATGCCCCGTATCACTGCAATGACTCTCTTAGCCAGGAAACTTAGGTATTGATTTTTCAAAAACAAAGAACAACAAAGGAGCCTCATCACAATTAGCATGATTAAGTAAAAATGAATTCCACAAAAGGTGCTCAATTTACTTTCACTAAGGCACTATCAAAAAAGAGTTCAGGATTTCAGTGATTGGATTTTTGGGGGGTATAGAAGATGGATTAATAAGAGGTGAGCACCTTTGTTAAGTCATCTGACAAATGGTTGTAGACTTTAACACTAGCGTTGGAGGGCAGGACCGATACTCTGCTGGTTGGGTCAACTGTGTAACCTCACTTATTAGAAGGCTGTTTGTCTACAAGCCTCAGTGATCCAAAACCCAGTTAAGAAGCAAAAACAATGCTTTTCAAAGCAACATTTGAGTGGTCTGAATAGTTGTCCCAAAGTCTATGCATTGAGGTTGATGTGTCTTACTCCTTGGTGAGCACATCAGCTTCTTACATAAGATCTATTTAGTTTTACTGTACGGAATTGTGGGAAGTGAAGTTACCTAGATTCCCAGTCTGCACCAGACTAGAAGCTGCTGGTCAGAAGAGGAGGAAAATACCAGAGGCAGGCATGCTGTAGCAATAGAGAATAAGGGCAACAGATCCTCAGTTAGTGAAGGGGAAGAGAGAAACTACAAAAGGTAGAACAAATCATGAAGTCATAGCATTCTAGAGTCCTTTAGCGCAGCCATTGATAGCTTATGCACCTCCTGGGAGCATCTCTTAACACGTGGGAAGAAGCCTGATACAGAAGAGAAAATTGATGTATTTGTTGAATCCACTACAACCTACCACAATAAACACTTTTAATATAATTAACCCTGACTTTTTAAGAAAAAGCCAAATAAAAGAAAGAGAGAAAGAAATCCAATAAACTGCTTAAAGAAAAAAAAAATATATATAACCCATTTTAGAAAATCTTTGTATAATACTTAACAGTTTTTTTTTTTAAAAGAAGTTTGACTTTTAAAGGGCCAGATTCCAATTCTGCTGATCATCACTTAATTGGAACAGTTTGTTTTGCATCAATCCTGGATAAATGATATACTATGGAACAGAAGGTTTTACTAAGTTGCCTTGAACAGATTTCACACTGGTATATACACACAATAAGCCATCATATGAAGTTTAAACAATATAAGATGGCAACAGATTGCACAGTTGAGTCACTAAGGTAATGTAAAATAATTGTTCTAAAATGCACTATCACCATTAAGCAAACTATTTTTACAATGGGCCCAGCACGGTGCTAGGTGGTGGATTTATTAAGCATATTAACCATGGCTTTCATTATTAAGACTTGAAAGTATTACAGAACTTTCATTCATATTTTTAAAGGTTAAATGAGATTTTAAATGTACAATATAGTCATTACATAACAGGCACAGAATACTGTTTCATGACTAGGATAGTGAGTTTTGGGGTTTTTTGGGGGGGGTGTTAAGTGCACCAGCAACTCTATTTTCAAATGTTATAGAATTCTTAAGGATTCGGACACCTCCATGTAAGAATGGAGTGCCTCACCCACGCATTTGTTTGTGTAATAAGTGTTTTAACACGGGCATGCCATTTCTGAGTTAAGGGTGAGGCTAAGCCGTACTTCAGCGTTTTTATATCAAGCAAAAACAATTTCAGCAACAGCACTCATTTCCCCTGGTAATTTTTTTTTTCATGGCGAGTTACTAAATGCTAGATGCTAGAGTCAAAAAGAAACCTGACATCTGGGGAGGTGTTGAAGGGGTGTTAATAGTTCTAGTTAGATGTTTGGGGGAGCATTGAGGATAGGATTTTTAAAACAGCAAATGCAAGGTCGGGGGGGGGGGTCCGGGGGGTGTGGATTATGGTTTCGTAGGACTCTCTTCCCTCTCCACTTTCTCTCGCCACCAATCCATATGCCCCCCAGTTTAGAGGCGGGTGCAGCGAGATTAAGCTGCAGGAAACCGAGAGGCTCCACAGCGCTGCCGCCTCGGCCTCGTGATGTAATTGTTATTTCTTATTCGGAGACAGAACCGAGGAGAGCTGCCGAAGAAGTGGCAGCCCTGCTCTTTTTTGCCTCGTCTGGTAGGGTCACATTCTTCCCGGCCTGATGTCGATTTGCCGACTGACTCCGCCGGAGACTTCGCAGTGACAAAGCAGCTGAAGACAAACCCTGCTTCTGGGTCCTACGTCCGTCCAAGGAGCTGAACGGGGCACTCCTCAGGTCTCCTCCCCACTGTTCCTCTCCGAGTCACTCCACATTTATTCCCGGGCGCCAGCTACGCGCTAAGGCGTGGGGTCAAAGTGACCTGGAGTTAGTGCCCGTGCCCCCCCAAGATCAAAGCAGGACACATACATTGCAAGGTGGTGGAAGCTGGGGGTGGGTGACAAGGAGCCGAGGGAACGCGCGTCTTGGGGGCGGGGGTCCGGTTGGGAGGGGGACGCCGAGGCGCCAGCACCCCGGCGGGACCTGGGCGTCCCGGCCCCCCAGGCTGTGTCCCAAACGCGAGCCCTCGGCCTGGGTGACGAGAACGAGCCCCCGGGGCCCGGGAGGAGCTGTCCAGGCGCCTCCGGCGGTCAGGGGCGGCTGGACAGAGCCGGGAGCCGAGGGGGCCGGCTCGGGCGCGTGGAGCACCCACCTCTCCCGGCCGCCGCGGTCCTCCCGCCGCCTCGGGGGCCCTGCAGCCCCCGCCCGGCCATCCGGAGGGCGGGCAAGGAGGAAAACAGCAAAACCGGGGGGCGTGGGGGGGGTGCTCCTCAGCGCCCGGGATCCGCGGGGACCCGAGCGGCTTCCTCCAGCCCCGGTGACAATGGGAGGGAGGGGGAAAAAAGGGTTAAGAAACTTGGCTGAAGAGCTGAATGGCGTGGAGCGGCGAGGGGAGGGACTGGGCCGCGGCGGACTCGGCGGCGGAGGGAGGAGCGCGGCTGCGGGCGGGCGGCGAGCGAGGCGCTCAAAGTCAGCCTCGCAGACATTGCAGCAGAGCCCCGAACTCGGGAGGCGGCGGCGGCGGCGGCGGCGGCGGTGGAGGAGGAGGAGGAGGAGGAGGAGGCGGCGGCCGAGGCGGAGGGACGACCCGGCCCCGAGCCCTCCCGCCCGCCCGCGCACGCCCGCCGGTGGCCCCGCGGCCGCCCCTGCGCTTGGCAGCGCCGCCGACCTGAGGGAAGAGCTCGCCGGGGCGCCGGGGAGGACGGGGCGGCGGGGCGCCTTCGCGGAGGGAGACTGACGGAGCCCGAGGCTCGGAGCCGCGGCGGCCTCGGGTGAGTGGCGGCCGCGGCCGGGGGCTCCGGGAGCGGCCGCGGGCGCCGCCGGAAACGGCCCGGGAGCGCGGCCCGCGGCGGCGGCGGCGGCGGCGGGCAGGGCCGCGGGGGCGTCGGGGCCGCGGGGATGGCGCGGCCGCCGGCGGGAGCGAACGCGGACGACTGGGTGGGCTCGGCGGCGGGCAGGAAGCGTTTCCGGGGACGTTGCGCCCCTCCTGCCGGGTCCGAACCTTCCCGGGCACTCGGGGGGCCCGGGCAGCCGGGCCGGCAAGTTGTGGAGTTGGCCCCGGGCTCACCGGCCGGTCTGTGGCAGTCCTGGGCCGAGGGGCCGCCGCCGCGTGTCCCCTGAGGCGGGCCGGGCACGGGTGGCCCGGCCCGGGTCGCGCCCCCGCTCGGCTGCCCCCTCGGCCCGGAGTCCGGGCGCTTCTGGCCGCGCAGCTCTCGGTCCTGCTGCCCGGGGCGACCTGGGCGGCGCCGGGCGCTGCTACCCGCCTCTCGCCCGGTGCCTCCCGGCTCCGCGCTCGCCGGATTCCGGGTCGAGAAAAGTGAACAGGACAGGGGACAGCTCTCCGGGCCCCCCCACCCGACCCCCAAGCCTGGCCGATCGGTCCTTGTCCTCCCCCCGCACTCCCCCACGTTCCCCGAGAGCGAGGCTCTTTGGACCCGAGGCCTCAACCATCACTTTCAACCCCCGAGCCCGGAGCGGGGCTCACGTTTGGGGTGAGCCCCGTGGAGGTCCTGGGAGGCTTCTTTTCTCTCCTCTTACATCTCTGCCCTCCTTACTACTAGCGAATATTGTTTTATGAACGGTTTCCCTGGAAGTAGTCTACAGACCCTCCCATCCTTTCCAAAGTAGTTTCCAAATTTTAACCAAGAGTTGGTGTTCAGTCTGGAGGAACAAAGGAATCAACTGTGTCTCAGAGGCGAGCAAGCCCGGACTCTGACACATGTTGATCTCTGAAGCATTGCAGGCGGTTCTACCTTCTATCTCATGAGTGATTTAATGGGTTTCTGAAGATAGTCAAAGAACAGAATGATAAGTACTTTTGCGTTCAGTTTCTTAATAGGACATCTTATTTTAGACAAAAATTAAGACGTTCCTACCTGCAAGGACTTCTCACTCAGTCGGTGGAACTAAGTTGGAGTTTGTCTCCGGTCATGTAAATGATTAAATTGTGAGATGGTCCGGGGCTGAAAAACTGTCTTTAGAGGGAGAAAGACTGTGTATAGGTGTCCAAAGTGAAAATAGGTGTTGGGATATATACCATGAATGCTCTTTACATTTGGGGGAGGGGAGTGGGATTTGTGAAGCAGAGGGCTTTGGTAACTCATTCTTTAAAGCTGTGAATCGCCTTGAACCTACTTATTAGTGAATCATAGGTTTAGCAAGTGGGTGCATCTTCCCGATGGATTATTCAGTGTTTAATCACCGGTTTGCCACCTTCGTGGAAGAGGCCCTGCAATGAGTGGACTTTTTAACCACATCTAGTGCTTCCATTGCCTGGCACCTAACTAGGCTGCTGCCTGGAGTATGTTGAAATGTTTTTCAACTTAGAAATAAGTTGCTTTGGTTCTGCTCGGGGGTTCAGTGATGTTGAGTGGGTTTAGCTGGTTCCGATCATAAGGCTTCATCACCAGTAGCAACTTTTCTCTGTCTGGAATTAGTTCCTAGAGACAAAGAACAATCAGTCAATGAAACAGCTGTGGGATTGTTTCTCTAGTCCACTTCATTCACTCTGGTGGGGAAACACCTCCTTCCACACCTACCCCTGAAAGTGCCCTATGAGTAAATGCGTATTAAAAAAAAAAAAAAAAAAAAAAAAGGTCTGCTCATTGTTAGTTTTACTCAAGTGAGATCTCTGCAGTGCTTTTGAAGCAATTGAAAACCTTGTTTAATGTCTGCGGGAAAACTTGACTTAGATCCATATATTGCATTTGCCTCCAAAACTCTGTAGAACTTGGAGTTTACTAATTGAAACATCCTAAAAGATTGTGGGTCTGTAAGAAAGAAGTGCCTGTAGAAGAGGCTAAAGGGTCCTCTGACTCTTGCAGTTTTAAGAGCAAAACATCATGATAAAAAATAACCTATACCACCACCTAGAGTCTGTTTGTTAGTTTATTGCTCCTGAAGTTTGCTTAAATTGACATGTCTCTTGTGGTTCCAGTAGGGCCAAAAAATGATGAAGAAGTGCTAGCTTTCAAAAGGCCATCCGAGAGAACAATTATTTGTGTAATAAATAACAAGTGCCAATTTAAATTATCCATGGTGCCTTTAGAAGTGAAAATTATGACATATCCAGTTGAGTGGCTATTCTCCAAAAGGTACTAATTCAAAAGAATTTAAAACAGGGAATTTTCAGTTTGTGCTCCAAGTTTGCTCTCTGATGGCTTCGCGACTTTTCTGCATTATTAACCAGAAAGTCAAGAAATGTTACAGATTAAATGTCATTAGGACTTTCTGAGGTCTATTTCAAACAGAGGCAATGATAAAAATATAAAGGAGTGTTAAAAACGCCAGAAATTCTGGAGATTCACAAGGTAAGAGAGAGTGTAGGCAAAGTAGACTGAGGGTTCAGAGCTGTTAAAAGTAAATCAGTGTGAAGTAAAGTGGTAATCTGTCTTGCTGGTAGTTTCTACTTGGTAAAGCAATCTGTTAAATGGGAGACCTGGGGATGGCAGCTTTAGTGCCATGTGGCTTATCACATTGTCTGGAGGAAGTAACGTTCCTTCTTTAAATGGTGTAACCTGAGAGAAAGATGGCCTCCAAGATCTTTAATTAAGTACCCGTTGAACAGAGAGAACTAGAGCACTGTATTAATTCTGTCAAACATCACTATTTTAGAACATTGAGGACAACTAAAAATGAATTAACTCATATCTGAAAGCAGAGTTTTATGGAAGGTGACAGATGAGGCAAAATATGTCAATCTAATGGAACAAGTAGGGAGATAAGAAGATATGTCATCCTTGGCTCTCTAGAAAGATGAGAGGGAAGAAGGTTATTATTAATTGTACAGATTTCCTTGCAAACCAATAATAGGCGGCAATGATACAGCCAGGTGATGTTAAATCAAAGTGGCTTAGGATATGTGATGCTAAAGGGATGAGACTTTAATTTTAAGACTTGCAGATTGTAAGACATTTGAAAGTTCGTATTTTAAGTGTTATTTTGGAAAAGTAGTTTTATGTATCAGGTTAAAAGATAATTCTGCCAAAATAAGTTCAAAACATCCAATTTTCATCAAGAAAGTGTTGTTCAGCTTAAACTGTGATAGGATCAGTTTTGTTTTTCAGACTTGAGATTGCCAGATACCATTAGTTTTTAGAGTGTAGGTTAATAAAGAAGAATTCTTGTTTATCTGTCAGTGCTACACCTCTCTCTCTCTTGCTCTCGCCTCTCCTGCCCCCTTTTCTAAAGTAAACAGCTTCTACATTTTGGGATGTGTTCTTTCATGAAAATGCCCTCATTTGTAGCTTCCCTTCTCAGCTATGGTGAGGGGCAGTTTCTGTACTCATGTGCTTTTTCCATATGCCCCTTCAGGAGGCTCATACACCATCTGGGTGCATTTTATTTTGTTTTAATACTGATTTACTGTTCTGTGGGTGAAGACAAGGGAAAGAAGCATTTGCTCTTTTAACAAAGCCCCTGTACCCACATCTTCCAACTGAGGAAATATTTTTATGAAAAGTGTATTGATCACCAAAAAGCACATTGATTACTATTGAAAAGTCAAACATTCTCAACAGAATAGGGCAGGGGGAGGGACCTCAGGATAATACACTTGAATCCCTGAACTGAATTGTTCAAGATTCATTTCCTTAAGTTGCTGTCTGGAGGGTAATGAACAAACTCATTCTGTAGTATTTAGACACCAGAATAATCACCGAAATGTAATAGGATGGTCACTAAGACTTGAAAAGGTAGAATCAGGAGAGTCAGATGATGGAGCAGACCAGTGGAATGGGACTGAGGATTATGTCCAGAGGTTGGACTGAACAAAAAGTAAATGGAGGAGAGAGATCTTGTTTCCGTATCCTGTTTGCATCTGATGCTGAAGCAGGGACATGAATTGCTGATGGTAATGGATTCCCTTTTATGAGGGCAGCAATATTATATAAATAGTGGTTGTTTGGAGGGGGAAAATGACAAATTCCCCATCTGTGCCTGTGCACACTTTGCTTTTGAGTGTCTCTTAAATCTACCTAAGTTGGAAGATGAAAACTGGGTACCAGGATAGAACCAGGACTTACAGTTTGTTTGGAAGAAAATGAATTCATATTAGATCACCTTCTCTTTATTCTTTTTTAAGAACTTGTGTTTTAAGAACTTGTGTTTTCTAAGGGTATTCCTGAACATGGAAGAGAGTGCTGCATTTGGGAAGTGAACTAGGGACTTCCTTTATAGTATTGCTGAAGAAGATTACTCGATGTCAATTACTACAGAAAGAATGTTTCCTTTAGGCACATTATCAGGGGCAAGGGAAAACTGCAAATAAGAGACATCTGAAGTCTTATCAGGGTTTCTTCACACATTATGTTATAAATGCCCATCTGTTGTTTTTTTGTTCCTTGAAATTTAACATTCAATTTGATGGATATTGAATATTTAGGATTCTAAAAATTAGAGGTCATTTAGAACAGACCTTTCCTTTCACTTTACTACAGTCATGAAGGGCAGTTTTAATTTTTCATAATAAATACAGCTACTGAGATAACATTATACTAACTGTTGCCATTATAATAGTACATTCTCTGCACCAAGAACCTTGAAATTCAAATGGATTCCTGCACTATATGGCAAATATTACAGATAAAGCATTACAAACCTTGTGGTATTTTAGGGTGTCAGTACATCCGAAACAACGTAATTTTTTTTTTTAAGTTCATAGAACATTGAGAAGATCAGAAAAGAGGGAAACGTGATACATTTTACCACCGTATTTGCATTTTGTTAAAATTAATACCTGAGACTATGCTAGGGATAACATTTCGCCTAGAACTCTAGGAGCAATAGAATGAGAGAGAGATTTAAAGAATTCATTAGGAGATTGGCAACTCAAAAATGTAGTTATGAAAAAAAAGGACCACTATACTATATTTACTAAGTAGTATTAAGATTTTTTTCTTATTGTCTTTACCAGATTTTAAGATAGATTCTTCCTGAAGATATGGATAACTACCTGATTTGGATAATTCATCTGATTTGTTTTTTGGTTGAAATAAATTCAAGGATAATTCCAGAATATGTTGAACTTCAGCAATATGTTGAAACCAAAGTTTCAAATATGTTGAAACTTTAGGAGGATGCTTGTGACATCCATCCGTCCATCCATCCATCCTTCTGCCCTTCTTCTCTCTCTCCCTCTTCCCCTCCCCAGCTTTCTCCATCCACCTGTCCTCTTACCCACCCTTCCTTCTGTTTTACCTTCCTCTTTTAATAAATGAGACTGGTGGAGGGGGGAGCATTTTGTTAAGAAATTTGGAAATAGAATTTCTTCTCTGACAGGGTTAATAGTTGTGTTTGAAATTCAGAGCTAGCATGTTACACTCTCCCCAGGAAATTTTTTGACTTGGTGTACCTCAGGGAATAAAAACTCTAAATTAAAACCTATCTTGCCTCTTTAACTTTGTGTCATTTAGCAAAAATGTCTTTAAGGATGAAAGGAAGAGACCCTTATTTGCCTTAAATTCCAGGTCACTCTGTGACTAAGCCTAGTGCTTCAAGAAATATTAAACTAGAAGTCTGCTGGGAACTTGAGTCATCAGCTTAAGATACCACTAAGACCAGGACAACTCTTACTGACCTGATGCTGGTGTTGATTCAGGGCTTTGGTGGAATGGACGGAGTCTCTTGCCCTTGGACTTCTAATTAAGAGAGTCTTTTTTCAGTCACATGTTAAGTGACAGGGCTGATTTTCAAATCTGTAATTTGGTGATGAATTGAGGACAGATCAGGAACTAAGGAATTAGGAGCGTCTCTTGTTATTGGGATGCTTTATTTTACCTGTACCAGCAATGTGAGGTTACTGGGTGAAAAGTCAGGTGATTAGTTTTAGATAGATAAGAGGAATGCTTAAGTCACATAGTGGTTACACTAGCTTCTCTTTGTAGTTGTGGGCTTTTAATTGTTGAATTTGCCCGTACTGTGTATAACGTGTGAACATCTTAAATATGTTACCGTATTTTAAAAAGTCGGATGATAATTTAGCATTGCAGTAGTTAGGAAATCATGTTTATATGCAGTCTTAAAGTGAAAATAGTATTATAATTGTGTTGATTTAATAACATAATGTAGATAAGAGTACTTGCATGTGACAGAACATAATCAAAATTTGAGAATTAGAAGTTTGAGATAAAAAATTTCTCGGGGGCCTGGGTGGCTCAGTGGGTTAAAGCCTCTGCCTTCGGCTCGGGTCATGATCTCAGGGTCCTGGGATGGAGCCCCACATCGGGCTCTCTGCTCAGCGGGGAGCCTGCATCCTCCCCTAGCCCCCGACCCCCGCCTGCCTCTGCCTACTTGTGCTCTCTGTCAAATCAATAAATAAAATCTTTTTTAAAAAAAGGGTTTTATCTTTTAAGGGATCTCTTCAGAATTTGAGAGACAGGAAGTCTTTAAGGGATTGTAACTGGTTTTTGAAAAGCATATTTTCTTAGATTTTTTTTGATTCTTGAATTTATGAATTTATAGTAATCTACAACAGAGTGGTGGATGTATACACTAGAAAAAAAAAAAAACAGATTAAGGGAAGGAGGGTAGATAGAAGAAGGGGACGAACACCAAGAAAAAGTACTAGAAAACCTGTGAAACCCTCCCAGATAGGATATAATAAGAAACATCCTCAAAGGAATTAATCACAGTTTCACTTTTTTTCCTGTAAAAGGAGTATTTGCACAATGGATCATGTAGGCTCAAGTTTGATTTTTGAAAAATTAATTTTTAAGTATTTGTTATGTTATCCCAAATATTCTTTTTCAAACTTAGGATCTGCTACTAAAACAATGTATGATACAGATAATGGGAAAGTCCTTTTGTTTCTCTGGGTAACATCATTAGATTATAGAGCAAGGGAGATTCATTTGACTTCTAAGTTCTGGAATTCTGGTTCTATATATCGATGTATGCTGTTGTCAGTAAACAGTAAAGATTTCAAGCCTATGGTTTTAACAGGAGTAGACAAGGGGAAAAACTTGAAATAGAGAAAAGCTACCTTTTTTTGCATTGTCCTTTTTTATTAGGAGAAAGATCAGGAAAAGGAAGAGGATTGGGGGGGCACCTGCTTTGGCCAGGCAGTGAGCTGGCCCCTTTACAGTTCCATGTGGTATAAAGGTATCATTTTCTCTACTTACAGAGATAAACCTAATCTGAAAAATTCTTGAGGTCACACACCTAATTTCATTGATAATGATTTGCTTTATCATGAGAATATGCCATCTTTATAAGAGAAAACCAGTCTCTATTTGATTTCTAGAATGCCATCAACGATCCTGCTCCCAAACTTGATAGCCGGAGAACTCAAGGAGCACATCCAGTCCACCCAGCCTGGATTCTCAAAAACCAGTCCTAGGAGGAAGTTATTTCCGGTTGATAATTCTGCAGGAGTTATTGTTAATTCTCTGGAGAACTAATGCCCCATTCCCTGTGCTTACCTGAAAACTGTAAGCACCAAGGGCAACCATGCAAGCTCTTTTCCCTCCTCAAATGCTAACCCTTGGAAAGTATACCACAGAGTTACTATAATGTTCTTTGAAGCAGAGAAAGCAACTATGTTTCTCGATATAATTCATTAGAACACCTTGTCATGGTCTTAATCCCGATATTCCCAAGACTAATTATGTTTGTCTACTTCAAGGAGCAGTTGCCACAAATTCAGACCCGGAGCTCTTCCTGGTTGAAAAGTTAAAATTCTTGACTATAACGGTTCTTGACATGAATTTTGTTTCATTGCCCTATCTTCATCCACAATAATTTATTTTAAAGACTACGTTATACTAATAAACTAGGCTCTTTGATACAAAGAGGAAATTAATAATATGTTTGTGAATTTACCAGAAGGAAGCAGAAATAGATGAGTATTTGGCTTCATTTGGGAGTAGACTATTGTCAGGAAAGAGATTTTTGATTTTAGGGAAGTTTGTGGCATATATTATATTTTTAAGTGTACATTAGACATGTTTTTTTATTGTTGAGGTCATGAGAAATGTAGTCCTAAACCTCTTTACCTCTTTTTACTTACCTCATTTAAAATTTATGGAATTTTGAACCCAAAAGAGTCAAGCTGAGGGGGTGCCTTGGTGGCTCAGTGGGTTAAAACCTCTGCCTTCGGGGCACCTGGGTGGCTCAGTGGGTTAAGCCGCTGCCTTCGGCTCAGGTCATGATCTCAGGGTCCTGGGATCGAGTCCCGCATCAGGCTCTCTGCTCAGCAGGGAGCCTGCTTCCCCCTCTCTCTCTCTGCCTGCCTCTCCATCCACTTGTGATTTCTCTCTGTCAAATAAATGAATAAAATCTTTAAAAAAAAAAAAAAAACCACTGCCTTCGGCTCAGGTCATGATCCCAGGGTCCTGGGATGAAGCCCCACATCAGCCTCTCTTCTTGGCAGGGAGCCTGCTTCCCTTCCTCTCTCTCTGTCTGCTTCTCTGCCTACTTGTGATCTCTGTCTGTCAAATGAATAAATAAAATTTTTAAAAAAAGAAAAAAAAAAAAGAAAAAGCCCGACTGGTTCCCTCTACATTAAAAGTTACAGTCAAATTCAAACAACATTGGAGACACAAGGATGAGTAATAACGCTCATATACATAATATTTTCTAGTGTGCTTTGGATTTTGAATTGCCAAGTAAATGTTGGATAAACAAATGGGTTTCTATAAAACCTGTGAAAGAATGTTTTACTATGATGTTTTATTAAGAGGATGTATTGTATTTGGCCAGGTAAGAAAGAAACTACATAAGCGAACTATTGGAGGGGGGCAAACTTTCTAGGGTTCAGATGCATATTTACATATTTCCCTAACCCATGCCTTTAAAAAAAATTTGATTGAAATAGACTGAATCTCCATGAGGCCAGGGATTGAAGACAGAAATTTTGTATTCACCATCTGGTTCTTTCCCAATATCCAGATGTTTGGTGGTGTTGACGCAAAACTCAAAGAATTGCATTGTTTACTTTGTTAATAAAACATTGCTCTTACCTATCCTAGTAATTATTGACTGACCCGAATCAACGTCATATTTTCCTCTTCCTGTTTTGTTTTGTTTGGTTTTCAGCTTTTACGAGTTGAAGTAATTTCATAGAATCCTTAGATTTTCAGATGGGAAGGGAATTCGATAAAACCTAAGGATGCTCCAGGTTTAAGTATATTTGTCCTAGAGGTATTTTGTCCTTCCCATTTTCAAACAAGTTGGTTTTATAGAGGCATCATAATGGAAAAGCACATAGGATAGGTGGTTGGTATAAACTATAAATCAAATAGTAGTAAATGCTACTGTTTAGCCCTTACACTTTGATCTTCCTTTCTCTCTCTCTCTCTTTGTTTCCTCTTCTTCCTGTTTTCCCTTTTGTTTTCTCAATTTCTAACTTGTCCTTGTTTTGTTTTGTTTTGTTTTTTCTTTTTTCTTTATTGCCAGGGTATACCTGTGATGCAATGGGGTAAAATTACTTGCTTATCTTCCAACATTGTTGTTAATGCTACGATATATGGAAATGTGGAATCACTATATTGTACACCTGAAAATAAGATTACACTGTATGTTGACTAACTGGAATTTAAATAAAAACTGGAAAAAAATAAAATAAAATATCCAAAACAGTTGCTTGTATTTTACAGAGGAGGAAATTGAACCCCTGAGAATTTTAGTAAATTTTAAAACTCATCCAGACAGCAGGGGTGCCTGGGTGGCTCAGTGGATTAAGCCTCTACCTTCAGCCCAGGTCTTGATCTCAGGGTCCTGGGATCGGATCGAGCCCCACATCAGACTCTCTGCTCAGCAGTGAGCCTGCTTCCCCACCCTCTCTCTCTCTACCTGCCTCTCTGCCTACTTGTAATCTCTCTCTGTCAAATAAATAAATGAAAATCTAATAAATAAATAAATAAATAAATAAATAAATAAAATAAGGAATCCTGAGCCCCTTTAAAAAACAAAACAAAACTCATACGGATAGCAGTTGAGTAAACCCAGGATAAGAAATCAAGTCTTAATTTATTTCACACTTTGTTTTATTAAGGCAGTCTCAGCAAGAGGGCTATGTACCAGGTGTTAAGAAGTAGTTATTAATCTTTGGTGATGGATCTAGCAGTAAAGTCCAAGCTGACCTCATGATAATCAGAAAGACGGTCTTGAGAAGCACAGTGAGGCAGAGCCAGCTACACCCGCCCCCCCCCACCCCCTACGTCTTTGTAGCCTATTTTCTTCTCCTGGGACTGAAATCTGGTCTTCAGAACAGTCTTATGATTCATGTATTCTAGTAGTTGGAATGTTACTTTCTGGGCTGAGAATTTAAAACAAGTTTTACAGGGGAGCTATGCATCTATTCATGCAGCAGCTTTGTTCCTACATGTTATATACATTTTGAGTTCTACTTAAAAACCAGTAGGGAAACTTCTCTTTGTAGGTTAACAGAGCCAGGTGCCTTTAGTTGACTAGTGGGATCAAAATACTCACAGGTCAGCTCTGGTTATTACTGAAGAGTCATGTTCTAAAATCATCAGTGCAGATAGTTGGGTGTCTCAGTTCAATTGGGAATATAAGGTAAGGTTATGGCCCCTGTTTCAGTGCTCTCCTATGAAAAGGTAACAAGATGAGAGGGCACTGTGTGGACGAAGGTGGTGATGCCCTGAGCCAAGTGTGTCTAGATCCACCCTTCTAGAATGAGAGCAAGAGAAAAAACCTAAGGGTAGCCCAGACTGACCACATTTTAATCCTGGTGAAACAGATTGCGAAGGAATATTCTCACTCCTGGGACAGTGGGCAAGAGTGTGTAGATGCTCACTACAGTCCCCAGGCCTCCAGTAAGATCAGATTTGTCTCTCACAGTTCTCTGTACTCCTTCCTGATTGTAATAGTCCCACTTGTTTAGTGTTTGTGTTTCTCAGTAGACCCTAAGCTCTGTGAATAGGGGCTTTTCATCAGTTGTACTTTTGGTACTGTAGGTGCCTGGCACAGAGAAGGCTCTTATAAACATTTGTTGAAATGGACCGTACCAATCCCAGTTACTGGTAAAATCTGGCTTTGGGGGGGGGGTCAGGAATGGAGTCTTTATGTATTTATATATAACGGCAGCTAATTATTATCTGTAGCTAATTCGTAGTAGCTACTGTTCTACAGGTTTTTTTTTTTTCTTTAGACTATTTAACTTAGGACTTCTGAAAGGGATAATATTTCTTCCTTAAAATTTATCATCATCTTTCTAGGCATATTAATTATGAAGAAAAATGTGAAACTATTGGTGACATTATAATTACTTGGCACTTAAAATTCCTTTATAATGCTAGGTTTCTTAAAAAATACACAAATGACAATATATTAGAAAACACATTTAGCGAAACCTTTGGGGGAACATTTAATTATTTTTTAAGGAAACAAAATTTTTTATAGAGCCTTATAGATAGTCTCCTTAGGTTATGGTAATGGTAAAAACCACCAGCTTGACATATTTAATCGCATTGGATTTGACTGGTTGGGAAGATGGAGGCATTTTGAAATCTCATGTCTAGAATTAATTTTGGTGCTAATTAATCTAAAAGTTAGAGGCCATCAAGAATCATTTGATGATTCAAACCTACTAAGTTGGAGGACTTACGTAGTATATGAAGCCCCTTTGCTGTTGTTTTAACTAGTAACTGCTCTTCTCTGGAGGTGAATCTTCTGTTAGAACACTGCTATGTTCAACTAGATTAATAATGCTAAGGTAGAGAAGAAATTTATTTTAAAATGGAGCTCAGGAATTTCTAAACTAGTCATTTTCAAATGCAAAAGGAAATGTATAGATTATCAGGGATATATATATTTACAACACTGAGATTTCACAAATGCTCTTAAAATAACTTTAATCCAGTTTCTTGCTTTGTGAAGACAAAGTGTTTTTACTAAACTTCAAGCATGCTTGGAAGGGACGTCTTCTCTCATGGCTCGTATATATATTTTTTTATGTCACATGCTTATAAATCATAGTAAAAAAGATATGCAGGCCACTGGACGATTGTCCAAAGTAAGAGGGTAGAAAAGTTATCACATTTACTAATTATGTGATATATTCTACTTTGTGCTTTCAACATTGTTTTATCCTGATTAACTGAAGTATGTTTGCCTTTCATTGTTCCTTAATGTCAGTCGATATGTTAAGAGAATGCATGAATTCTATACATTGGTATAAATCTTCCAAAGTAGGATTCCTCAACAAAGACCCAAACTTAATCTCTATGTTCATAAACTGACTCTTGTAACTAAGACATGATGTGTCGTTTGAATTAACAGCATTTTCCTTTGCAGTAAAAAGGGTGAATAAGATTCTGAATCATTATTTCGCTGGTAATTTTCTCTGCTACCAGTGTTTGTTTTAGTTCTGACTACTCATCCATCCATGTATGTTACATTTTATACATTCTCATATGCCTTCTGATCATGCCAAGTGACACTTTCCTTTGAAGGTGTCATTCTAATAGCATGAACACATCTACTTGGAGTTTTAAACTCTGATGCCGTGTTTTCTTACACCTTAACACATAATAAATTGTCATTGGATTTAGTCATCATTTTAGTACAACACTCGTCTTTCTGTTAAAAATTATGGTATGTTCCAATTAAAGGCATATTACCTTCACCTGTAAGGTTCCGATGGAATGACAGCATTAACTAATACTGGAAATAGGTAAAGTGGGCTTTGGACAGTCAACAATAAGGACAAAATTAAAATCTGATGATTAATCTTCTGAGAATTGAAAATTAATATGCATTTTTTCACAAGAATCCCAGATGAAATCCAAAATCTGTTCTCTGTTACTGATCTTTACATTGTTTTCATGTGTTACAGGGAGAGTAGTAAGAAAGTTTTCTAGCGGGACGAAGAGAATGGGCGAGCAATAGTAACACACATTACTATATGCTACAAGTACCCCAGTGATGACAGCATGTTAGTTTGGACTATATCTGATTTGATTTTACACTGAATTTTTTTTCACTGTAAACAAAAAACAAGGTTTTTTTTGGTCTATATATTTTGAAATTCTGATAGATGTGAACAGAAATCCATATACATATGGGTGTAAAAAAGAGGTATTTTCAAAAGATATCCAGCTATGAATTCATCTGCTGGGGAGAAGTTGTGAGTTGTAATTGCTTAGTGTGGCTTAAGTCCTTTTCTCTGTTGAATACTTCAATGAAGCATCAGGAAAGAAAGAAAAAATTGTATTCATACGTATTGCCTTATATTCGAGTGTCGCAGAAGCTAGCCATTCTTGATGACCATTGTTAACCTTTAAAAAGAAGAAAAGAAATAGGGCGGGGATAGAAAGTTCTGTGTGCGTGGGGAAATTATTTCTGAGGTCCGTTCACGTGCCCACATATTTTGCTTTAGGCCAGTTTGTGCAGTTCGACATGTGTAGTGCATTCTAGAGAATGGGGAACGATCCACATTTGTGGTGAAAATATTAGTATCCCTAACATGCTATCAGTTGGTTTAACTATTAATCAGAGATACGGTGGAGAATAAAGGATTAGAGCCAGAAACAGGTTTCAGTATGGCTCAGCTGAAACTATGAAAGGGACGAGCCATTTAAAGTTCTTCCGAACTCAGTTGGTAAAATAAGGGGGTTGGGCTGGAATCCTAATTTGGTTC
Source organism: Neogale vison (assembly GCF_020171115.1). Lineage (NCBI taxonomy): Eukaryota > Metazoa > Chordata > Mammalia > Carnivora > Mustelidae > Neogale > Neogale vison. The sequence goes on from NC_058096.1 coordinate 28,210,694, forward strand.
TTCTCAACTCCGTAAGAGTCAGTATCACTTCAAAAACGAGGTTTTACTGTTGCATGCGTGGAGTAACGGTGCATAGAACTAAGGGCTGGGAGGGTGTCCCTTATGATTTTTTGAGCTTGGCATTTAATATTTTACAGCAAAGTTTTTAGCTTAACATAATTGAACTTGTACTAGATAGGGTTAATAGGCTAGAACAAAAGGTCAAAGCATAAGGCATTAGGCTTAATTAAGGGAGAGCAGGAGTGGCAGGAGTATGTGACAGTTAAATGGGTTTCCCACAGACTAATGTCGGTTACAGTCCAACCATGCCTCAACTTAAGTGGGTTATTTTGTGCAAAGGGCAGCAGTGATTAGCAGTTTGACATGCCAGACACTTCTGGCCAATCCCATCTGTTTTAGAGGTTAAAAAAGCACACCTTTATGAGCTGATGGATTGATTTGTGTGCCCGTCTGGTAAAGATTAGAAGTCCAAGGCCAATGCAGTAAATGTCAGTTATGGAATATTGTACTTTCTCCGTTGGCTCATTGTTTTAACCGTCAACTGTTTTATAATGGTGGATTACTGCTGTTTATGGAGGTGGATGCAGGCTGGGTGGGGGAACAGGTGAGAGAGGAAGAAAAATATTTCCTAGACAGAATGTGAATGCACATATTCTTAGCAGGTGTTTCGAATGGAGATACGGCGTATTCTAGGCAGATTTGATTTTTATGGAGTGTTTTTGGCCTGTTCCTTCCAGTTTAAGTCACGTTGTGCTTTTCTGAGTGTTATCTGAACAACCCTGTCAGTCCAGGATTTAATTTTACATGCACAATTGTTAAGTTTCTTTATCTAGGTAACTCTTTTTCTGACACATGTGTAGTTTATCTCTGGATCATTATATATACTCAAAAGTGTAATATTTTGTTCATTAACCTCCTGGGGAAGAAGAAAGAAAAAAGTAAAGAGAAAATGGAAAGAGGCATACACACACTTGAACACGCGTGCACACTTGCTTGGTGGGTAGGATTTACTAGGCTCACCTGAGATTGATGCTGTTAAAATAAGTGTATCTAAACCTGGAGTCGGACTTAACTTCTTTCTTCGAGAGCTGGAGGAGTGATGCCGTTAATACAGTTCGTTTTCAGTTCAAGGTTGTAGCCCATTTAAAGATACACAAAGGCTAGTTTGTGGCTATAAAAATTGGCTTTAACGTGTTCTGATATCCAAGGAAAGGAAAATCCCAAATCTGTGTGGATGGAATAGAACTTCGGATGTTGTGATTATAATCAGTGAGCTGCAGGAACATAAGGCACTCCTTCAGTCACTTGGGTAGACAGAGAGAAGTGTTTCAGAAATAACAAAAAGTTGTCATCTTAACAGGGAATTAATATTGTCAACCTGAGATTTGAGTTTAAGTAAAAATGTGACCAAGAAAAAAAAATGTGACCAAGAACACTGGAAATAATATTGGAAGATTCTGATCGGCCTCCATGTTCTTATCCTTGTCAAAGGATATGAACCATGAATTGCCTGTTACATAGTTATACATATTATGTATATTATGTTAGACCCTGAGTTGCTTCTTACAGAAGAAAATTTATCCAAAGAAGAAGTGACCACTGAAAGTTATATGTGGATCATAATAGTAACTAGTACCTTTAGAAATACCTGTATGCATTAATTTTATTAGTAAGCTATTCCAAAGTGAATTGGCTTAACTTACAGAAAAAAAAATGAGATATTTTATTTCTCATTTAAAAAGAATAAAAATGACATTATGGTATTGGAGTTTATTTAGGAATATAGTGCTTAAATAAATATGTATTTATCCTGTGTTCTTTGTGGAGTAGCATCGGTTGAAACTATTTGGATCTAACACAGATTTACATGAAAAAAGTCTTGCCCTTCTGTGAAGGTAGAGAAGAAGGTGAAGAGACATTTTATAATAAGGTTGTTTCTCTTTCACTAACTCAGTTTTAATTACAAAACATTGGCTTGGGGAGTATAAAAGTACGTGGTTAGTTAGTTAATGAAATGTGGGAGGTTTATCTAATTTAATGGACAGAAACTTTTTTTTTTTTTTTAAGCCAGAGAAAGAGAGAGAGAGAGAGAGAGGAGGTGGGGAGGGGCAGAGGGAGAGAGAGAATCCCAAGCAGGCTCCTAGTCCGGTGCGGAGCCCAACATGGGGCTCCATCTTACAGCCCCAAGATCACGACCTGAGCCCAAACCACGAGCTGAACATTTAACTGACTGAGCCACCCAGGCAACCCTGGATAGGAATTACTTAAATGAGTATTCCAGTGATGTTATGTTAAACATAAAACAAATATCTGATACTACATTTTTAAGGTACCCCCGAGATCCTATCTTCATTTCCTTCTCTTTTCTCCAGTAAATTCAAGTGCCAATATTATCTAGTTTGTATTAGAATTTTACAAAACTAAAGGGAAATATTTTTTTGGTTACCTTGTTTTTGTGTGGTTTGGTATATTCTGAAGTTTTCAAAGATATGCCTTGGCTTATAATCTGTGGTAATCAATTTCTGTCTGTTGTATTTCCCTCCTTTTACTAATACTGTACTACTGATTTTGAGACATTTAAAATCTGCTTCTCTAAGCAAAATAATTGAATGTATGCTTGTTTAGGTTATAAAAAGAGAAAGCAGAAACTCTTAATATACTTAAGATCCTGTGTTTGCAGTTCTTGTCATAAAAATTGTTTTAACTTTGTAACCTGAATTTTAGTTGTTAGAAATTTCATGAGAGAATGGAAAAAATAATAGCTCTGTTTCATCTTTTGGTTTTAAATGCTGGTGAATTCTGCTTTACCTCTACTCAGGCAGATTGATTTTAACAAGCAAGCCATAATATATGATGAACTTATTCTAATATATATTCTTAGTATATCTATGTATTTATAGTTATAAAATCAGTGTGCATATGTGTGATATGTTTCAAAAAGAGAACTCTGCACCTGTTGATTGCATTAAGCATTTGGTATCTTTTAATGAGGAGGGAGAAGGTGCTATCACTCTAAGCGGATCATTCCTCCTCAGTAAATTGTATACATTTTACTTTTTTGTATTCTGTGACCTTGCAGTCAGTGACTTCAGCCCAGAATAGTTTCAAAGTCATGTAAATGAATGCAATTAAGGTATTGCTTATCATCTTACATAGTTCAGATGAAACCTTATTGGATAGAGAGATTGTTTGCTTTATGAGGAAGGTCAAAATAAGGTTAAATTTTATTACATAAAATGATTTGGTAATGTTTTTATTTAGCTGCTGAAAAGTAATGTCCTAATAGGAAATGATAATGCTCTTTTTTCTTTTTTCTTTAAACCCCTGGGAGGTCTTTTCAGGGTTTTTGTTTGTTTGTTTGTTATCTGTCTCTAACAGTTATAATTCTATTTTAAGATGATACCAACTGTCTACTTCTAAAATTTTGGGAACATTCTGCCCTTAGTTATGATTCTGGGTATCTTTGACTCATACATGTAGGTGACATTTCCTGCTGCTGATGGAGGGTTGCTTAGGAGCCGCTGATGTATGTGCGTAGAGAATTTGTGTTCATGTGCAATTACCAGGCCAGTTGGTGCAGGACCTCGGACAGCAGGATTGGAGTCCTAGTTCAGAAAGGGGATCTGCCACCCTACTAGGCTGATTGTCTGTAAGGGAAGGGAGAGCATTAATATAGATACTAGAAGAGTTTTGCTGATGAAGGATTGTGTGTGCATGTGTGAGTGAAGTAATTAAAAGGCAAGTATTCCTCATTGTAGTTGGCTCATATAATTACCCTCTTTCTTTCATGGTATTATTTTTACTTCAGCATGGTATATTATTGAGGAAGTCTCGAAGATCCACCGATTGGTGGAGCCGGTCAGCTCTGGGCCTTGCACCGTGTTAGGTGTTGGAGGACTCAAAGATGAATGAGGGGTTCACAGTCACAGTGAGAGTGAGAAGAAGCACGATGCCCAGAAAGTGCTCTGGAAGCATAATGGTCAAAGAGCCTGCTTGGGTAGGGTGTTGAGAAAGCATTACTCAAAGAAATCTGATACCTCTATGTGGTTTTAGGGTAACTACAGACACTGGTAAAATAAAGTAATGATGGAAAGTAGCTACTGTATTTTCGGAAGTTGAAGTTGCCATAGTGGGATCAGGGTGTCTGCGTCTCGCCTTCCTTAGGACCAACTAACTTCACTGTCCATTAGCCTGTTGATCAATATAAAGTCCCCTCAGCTACTGCAGTATTAAAGTACAGCCTGTGTCTCTTGATGGTCAGAAAGTCTTCACCCGCTCCTCTATTCCTGAGGGTATAAACTTGCCCGCACGTTGATGTCATTCTGTATCTAGAAGGCTTCTAAATCTCAGCCTAGCATTTTTTGTTCCTAGTGGTCTAGAGAGAAAGAGAGAGGAAGAAAAGAGGTGTTTCAACTCAGTATTGATTACAGAATACTCCTAGTAGCTTTTCTCTCAGAATTCCTCTTCATTAACTTCTCACCTTGAGAATAGGTAATAGTGTTTATGTAGTATAAAGACAGTGTATTTTGGTAAATGATTTTGTAAGCAGATTGTTATCAGATACGGTCAACAGCTATGCCCGAGGAAAGCATGTAAAATGAAAAATATTTTTTATCTTACATCTTTTTTGCTATTTTTTGAGATAATTCATTTTAGTCAATGATTAACATTTCATTGTAAAACATACCATTGAAATTCTTTGAGATAAGAGGCACTTGAAGTAATATTTATTTTTCTTAATTTTCAGGGAGTTTCTGGACTGTGAGCTATTTCAGACCTCTGTTCTCAGGACCCATTATTTTAACAGTCAGGAGACACACATCGGAAGGTATTGTATTTTGTCTGTTGCTCCATTTAAAAAAAAAAAAATAGAGTTAAGCCTTTCCAATTATAGAAAGAATATTATGTTGCATTTTGTTCTTTGTTTTTAAGTTTCAAATATTGATTAACTAGTTGTCTGATGTTTGTAACAGAGGAGAGGGATATATTTCAGTGTTGGTAATTCTGAATTTTGTGTAAGTCAGTAAAAAAAAGCTGCTTTGGGGGGCTGGCTGGTTAGCACAGTTCATTAAGCATCCCGCTCTTGATTTCCACTGAGGTCGTGATCTCAGGGTCATGAGATCAAGCCCCTCGTGGGGCTCCTCACTCAGCAGGGAATCTGCTTGAGATTCTCTCCCTCTACCCACCCCCACTCTCTCTTTTTCTCTCTCTAAAATAAATAAATAAATCTTGTTTAAAAATCTGGCTTAGTGGGATGCCTGGATGGCTCAGTCGGTTAGCATCTGCCTTCAGCTCAGGTCACGATACTAGGGTCCTGGGATTGAGCCCCACGTCAGGCTCCCTGCTCCGTGGGGAGCCTCCTTCTCCCTCTGCCTGCTATTCCCTCTGCTTGCTCTCGCTCTCTCTTTCTTTCTCTCTCTGACAAATAAATAAATAAAATCCCCCCCCCTCAAAAAAAAATCTGGCTTAGATAGAAACAGTGTTGCCTATTTTAAGCACCTGAAGTATTTACATTTTACCTTTTTTCATACAGGACTATTTTAAAGAATGTTTTCATTTGAAAATGAGATATTGAAGGCACTTATTTATCTAAGGCAGTATGGAATAGACATTAAATTAATCAGGCAGGGCTAAAGTCCTTCCTGCCTCTGACAACTCCACCTTGTAGTATAGGGATCAGCTGCTGTCTACATTTCTGCCAGTCTTTCATCAGGATCCCTGGACACCTGACTCTGCCTCTGTCCATCTGCTAAGTTCCCTATCTGCGTTATCACGTGGTTAGATCAGTGTTGCATAATAATTCATCTGCTTGCAAAGCCTGAGTCTCAGACATGTAATGTATTACTAGGAAGGAAGGAACTTACCTGTTTTATGTTTTTGTCTTTTGTGACCCCAAGACCCCATGTGATTGCACTAAAATCGACTAAAGTCAGTGGTGAAGACAGTTCCCTTTAGCCTTATCCAAAGTTTCCTTCTTAATATCCACCTTTAAACCTCCCCTAAGTTTTGTGTTTTCCTAAACTTGCCTGCTTTCTTGCTTGGAATAGAAATATTTAATAAAATAATGTATTTCTTGAAGTTGTAGTGAATAAGCCAACTTCTTTGAATACATATTTTCTTTATTAATTGGATATTTATTATTTATATTCACATGAGATAATACAGAAATCAGTGTCACAGAGTTTCTTAATCATTTGTCAAACCACATGAATTACTAGGACTGATTACATTTACAGTATTTTATGTTTCCTAGTACAATATATTGAACTTTTAAAGTAGTAACTTTATGTGTTTAAAATTCTTCACCATTGGCAAAGAGACATTTTCTCCTTCCTCTTGTCAGTTATGAGAGGGAGAGTAAAAGTGAGTAAGAAATTTAAATAAGTACATTAGGACTATAAAAGAAATTGTAAGTGAACCCCAAATGTTAACTTTAATTTTGACTATTACCAGTGAAAGAAATGATATGATCAGAAGCTCTGGATTTTGTGACATCTAGTTACCTTTTTATTTTGGGGGAGGGGTTACTAGTATTTATTATTTTTAAATTTAATTTTATTATAGTACTGGTATAATTAACACACAGTGTTATAGTAATTTCACATATACAATGCAGTGATTCAGCAATTCCATACATCACCCCATGTTTAACACGAGTGCACTCCCTAATCCCCATCACGTATTTCGCCCATCCCCCACCCAGTTCTCCTCTGGTAACCATCAGTTTATTTTCTATAGTTAAGAGTCTGTTTTTTGGCTTGTCCCTCTCTCTCTTTTTTCCTTACTTGTTTGTTTTGTTCTTAAATTCCACATATGAGTGAAATCATACGGTATTTGTCTTTCTCTGACTGAGTTATTTCACTTAACATTATACTCTCTAGCTCATCCATGCCATTGCAAATAGCAAGATTTCATTCTTTTTTAATAGCTGAATAATATTCCAGTATATATTATTTTATATATATATGTACAGACATGTGTTCCTCTGTATATATATGGCAGTTCTATTTTCAACTTTTTGAGGAACCACCACACTGTTTTCCACAGTGGCCGTACCATTTGCATTCAGTGAATACCATTTGCACTCACCAACAGTGAAAGAGAGTTTCTTTTTCTCTACATCCTCCCCAACACTTGGAGTTTCTTGTGTTTTGTTTTCAGCCATTCTGACAGGTATGAGGTGATACCTCTTTGCAGCTTGGATTTTGCATTTCCTGATGATGACTGATGTTGAACATCTTTTCGTGTGTGTTGGCTATCAGGATGTCTTCTTTAGGGAAATGTCTTAAAAATGCCCATTTTTAATCAGATTACTTGCTTTTGGGGTGTTGTATACTTCTTTATATGTTTTGGACGCTAACCCTGTATTGGATATGTCTTTGCAAGTATCTTCTCCCATTCACTAGGTCGCCTTTTAGTTTTGTTGATTGTTTCCTTCACTGTTGCAGAAGCTTTTCATTTTGATGTCCCAGTAGTTTATTTTGCTTCTGTTTCTCTTGCCTCAGGAGACCTATCTAGAAAAATATTGCTATGGACGATGTCACAGATCTTATTGCCTTTGCTGTCTTCTAGGACTTTTATGGTTTCAGGTCTCACATTTAGGTCTTTAATCCATTTTGAGTCTGTTTTTGTGTGTGGTGTAAGAAAGTGGTCCAGTATCATTGTTTTGCATGTAGCTGTCCAGTTTTCCCAAGCACCATATGTTGAAGAGACTGTCTTTTTCCCATTACATATTCTTGCCTCCTTTGTCAAGGATTAATTGACCATATGATTGTGGGTTTATATCTGGGCTCTCTATTTTGTGCCATTGATCTGTGTGTCTGTTTTTGTGTTAATACCAGACTGTTTTGATGACTACACCTTTGTACTGTAACTTGAAGTGTGGGTTTATAATACCTCCAGCTGTACTTTTCTTTTGCAAAATTGCTTTGGCTGTTCGGGGTCTTTTGTACAAATTTTAGGATTTTGTGGGGGTACCAGGTGGCTCAGTTGGTTAAGTATCTGCTTTTGGCTCAGGTTATGATCTCAGGGTCCTGGGATCGAGCCCCACGTTGGACTCCCGGCTTAGCGGGGAGCCTGCTTCTCCCACTGCCAATCCCCAGGCTTCTGCTCTATCTCTCTCTCTAAAATAAATAAATAAAATCTTTTTAAAAAATTTAGGATTTTTTTTTCAAGTTCTGTGAAAAACACTGTTGGTATTTTGATTGGGATTGCATTAATGGTATAGATTGCTTGGGGGTAATTTAAACCTTTTAACAGTATTTGTTCTTCTCATTCATGGAAAGTTATCTTTTTAAATTGAAGATAAGAATGTACTATTACAATTAAATATTTGAAACAGACATTCAGATAGTTCATTAGTTATACAGATGCTTGTTACACTTTTCAAGTCATGAATTATCCATTTGTGAAAGTTTATCATTAATCTCAAAATTAAGAGGATGTTTGAATAAAGTTGAACTGGTTATGATATTTTATTAAAAATGCAAATAAATTCATTTTAGTTGTAGGATTAAGTAAATTCAGAATAAGAATGTAAATTCAAAATAGGAATTGGTTTTAAGTAATTCTTTTGAAACTAATGATACTTAAGACCCTTTAAAAAAAAGTTACTTTTAAAAAACAAAACAAAACAACTTTTTACCAAGGTATAACTTCATGTAGTCAAATAGGCACTCTTACTTTTTTTTCTTGTTACACATAAGCATACCCTGCATAACTAACACCCTACTTCAGAAGGTTGTCTTTCCCAGTCAATACTACCTCTACTCAACAGAAACAAATCTATGGCATTTTTGCCGTGTGTTTGTTTTGCCTGTTTTTGACCTTCTTATGGCTGGAATCACGTAATACGAACTCTTGTGTCGGAGCTTTTCATCAGCATCTTGTCTCTGAGCGTCATCGTGTGTGTGTCCTGTGTTTCCCCAGTTGTCTGGATTCCGTTGTGTGATCACACCACTGTTTCTCCTTTCCACTCACTTTAGATGAACATTGAAGAGCTTTCCAGTTTGGGGCTACAAATAAGGCAGCCATGAATTTTTTTTTTTAGATCATTTGGTAGGAATAAGCGTTCCTGTATGCACAGGAGCCGAACTGCTGAATTGTGGAGCATGTGTTTGTCTGACTTTAGTAGAATGCAGACTTGGAGTGCTCTTTGGGATATTTTGGGATATTTGGGAAATGTCAATCAGTGTATCTTTTTGTAATGACAGATTATACTGTGATACAGACTTATTTTTCTCCAATTTTGTGCAAACTCCAAAGTTGTTTTTTTTTTTTTAGGAGGAATGAAATTTTTCCCATCTATTAAAAAGAGGTTGCCTGTTTTCTGATGCCATTATGGCATGTATTTGATCTATGAAACTTAGATCTCTCCTAACCCTACTGAAGGAAAATAGGACGTAAAACCCTCCCATATATATTTACTACTGTGGAAATACTGAAATTTTAAATGAAATCAGACATTTTATACATGAAGCTTTTATCTTATTCTTGAATTTTGGGATACCTCTTGAATATCTAAAATAATACACTCTACAGTCACAAAAACTTACCTTAGCATTTGTGATGAATATTTCTTTCTACTTTTATCTGTGTTGTGTTCATCTTTTTGGTGATCTAAAGTGAAATTATTCATTCTAGAACATAAGTACTTGAGAAAATTTTTGTCAGGTCTTTTTCTCAGTCTTGAGAGCACTGATGTTCATTCAAAAAAAGTATAATGTAAGCTACACATGTGATTTTAAATTACCCAGCAGGCACATTAAAAAAGGAAAAAGAAACTGATCATTTAATAAAATATTTTATTTAACCCAGTATCAGCAAAATATATTTCATTGCGTAATTAATATAAAATTATGAGATATCTTACATTTATTTTCATATAGTAGGCTTTTGAAATTCAGTGTATATTTTCACTTATGTCATTTCTCAGTTAAAACTAGTCATCTTTCCTCTACATTGTTAGAGCTTGGAGTTGAGGCCACTGCCTGGCCAGTGAACTTGCAAGTGTGGGTAGTACTACACGAGGAGGGGCAAATCTTTTGCTCACAAGGGGCTCTGTTTGGCCCAGTCAATGAATGTTATAGTAATTCTTACTGCAAGTGTGTGTGCCTGTAAATATATATAAAAGTAAAATTGAAAATTAAAATTGAAACGATTTTGAAAAGGCAAACTAGTCCCTTTTCAGGTGCTTCATAGCCACATGTATCTAGTGGCTATCATATTGGACAGCACAGCTATAGAATTACATCTTGGGTTTTTAAAAGACAAGGCTTCAGTCAAATTCATATCTAGTTATCCCTTAGGGGCGCTAGGTGGCACAGTCGCTTTAGCGGCCCACTCTGGGTTTGGGCTCAGCTCGTGATTTCAGGCTCCTGAGATCGAGCCCCGCGTTGGGCTCCACAGCCAGTGAGGAGACGCTTCAGATTCTCTCTCTTTCTGACCTTCCTGCTCGTGCTGTCAGAAGCTAATATACCATCATTGAGTGGGTCTCAAACTGCCTGTTTTTCCTTCAGTGTTGAAATAATTAACATTTTCTTTGGTTGAACATCAGATAAAGCAATCCGCCCATGTTTAGGGAACATGTATGAAAAATACATATCTTTAGACCGCAGAATCGAAATCTGTAACAGCAGATGAGTCCTAGCTTCCATCTTACTCTAGGTTATGTGATGGATAGAATTTTAATCTTATTGTATGTTTCTTTTTTCCTTTATTTATTTTTTTTTTTTTAAAGCATGGCTGGTTCAATTTGAATGTGATAAAACTGAGCGATGTAATTCCACTATCTCCCGCATAAAATAGGGCAGTTAAAAAAAGGTTATATTTATACATATTGGTGTACCTGTGACTTTCATCAGTTAGGATATTTAAAGGTTACCTACATTATGAGGGTTAATTAATGTTTCTTCATGCATATATTTGCCAAGTAGGATAAATCAAAACATATGCTACCTCATATGAACTTAGGTCGAATTTTACTACCAAATTGCCTTGCTTTAAGCTTTTTTAGTGTTCAGAATGTGGATAAGGTTCTATTGACCTTTGAATATGGTCACATGTGGAGTTGTTGTGAGGGATAGGGCTCCTTGAGCAATACTGGCCGTAATTGTATATGTTACCTGTTATTTTGGATTCTAGATCTGAGGTAGCCAGTTTACAGTTCTACTCACTAACTTTTTTTTTTTTTTTTTTTAAGAGTACTTAACCTCTTCCTTTATAAAAGAAATCAACTTTACTTTTTTGACATCCAGTTCTAACAGTACAGTATTGGCTGCTTTTTAAAGATGAAAATCATCCTTCTGTTGAAAATCCCTCATCTTGGTTGTAGTAAAATTTAAAGTTCTGTCTTTGCTGACCAGGCCATCACATCTTCTTAATTAGGCCTTACCTGGCGACCACTCCACCCTGAGTGGAGGCCTTCCCTCTTTCCTTTCTCCACTTTTCTTTTTCCGCAGCACTTATTACATTTAAAATTACCAACATAAAATTTTTTTAAATTATTGTTTATTGATTATTTTCCTCTTCTAAAGTGAAAGCTCCCCAAGGGCAGGAATCTTTTTATGTTGTGTTCATCACTAATATGTATGAAAGAAGCAAGAATAATGCCGGGTTTCGATTGGTACAGCTACTATGGAGCAGTGTGGAGCTTACTCAAAAAATAAAGAACTACTGTCTGATCCAGAGTCCTACTCCTGGGCATATATCCAAAGAAATTGAAATCAGGAGATTGAAGAGCTGTCTGCACTCCTGTGTACATTGCGGAAGTGTTCACAGTAACCGAAACATGAAAGCAACCCAGAGGTCCGTCGGCATGTGAATGCATCAAAGAAAATGCAGTATTTCCATTCCTTAAAAAAGAAGGAAATCCTGTCATTTGTGACAACATGGATGAACCTAAAGGACATTACCTTAAGTAAAATAAGCTAACCAGAAGCACAAATACTGCACGATCTCGCTTCGGTGAGGACTCCAAAAAGTCAGACTCACAGAAGCAAAGAATAGAATGGGGGTTACCAGGAATTGGGAGGAAGAGGGAACTGAGGTTTTGGTCAAAAGGTGTAAACCTTAAATTACGCAAGAGGAATAAATCCTAGGGATCTGCTGTATAGCACAGCACCTGTAGTTAGCAATACTGTATTTTATACATAAAAATTTGCTAAGAGGTAGGTCTTATGTTAAGTGGGCAAAAAGAGGTCAGAAAGAAACTTCTCAAGGTGTTGGATATATTTATGGCATTGCCTGTGGCGGTGATTTCATGAGTGTGTGATTACTTCCAAATTCATCAAGTTGTATAGCATTTTGTATATCAGTTATACTTTTAAAAACTGTTGTTGCTTGATGACAGGGATTTAGAAGGAGCTCATAAATATTTATTGACTAAGTATTTCTTGAATGTGTGGACAAACTACACTTTTTTTCCACTCCTGGAAATTTGCCTTTAGGAATTTTCTGGGGGCAGGGAATATTTAAAGCAAGAAAAAAACAAAGATCTTCAGTTGTATATATAATAATTTATTTTGATAATTTGAATTCGTCAAAAATAGTTTATTCATCCAACTGATACATGTATTACGCCTCTGAAAGGTAACAAGTAAATTATTATGGCCAAGTAATTTATCTTTTGGGTATTTATATGTGTATTTTTCCATTTGGGTCATAAAAATAATGTTGGTAATCAGTTAAAGAAATATATTTATAAGATACTTCTTCTTGTGAAATATAGAGACACACTTTGTATTTTGGCATCTTAAAATTAGTATGAATCAAATAGACTTTGATAGTTTTTAAGAAATAATTTATATGTAACAAAGTATAGATTACTTTTCAACTTAGACGTTTTCTTTTCTTTTCTTTTTTTTTTAGTAGACGTTTTCTACTTGTAGTTTTTAAAGTTTTATATTTAGGTCACCTACAATAAATATCTTTAAAATAGTACAAAAATGTAATCAAAGACTTACATTAACAAGTGGTGTATCCTACCTTAAATACATTGAAAGGAGTTGTTATAAGTGGTTTTTCCAGAATGGTGAATGGTATGGTATGTGATTATATCTCAGTAAGGCTGTAAAAGATGTAAAAAATATTTTAAAAATTTTAAAATTAAAAGAAGTTTTTTTTTTCCAAAGTAGAATAGGTAACTTTATGTGATAATTTAAGCAGTTTTTCTTGCAAGTCTGTTTACAAGTGTTTGGTTTTATTTTATGCCTTTATTTATCAACCCATGATCTATCTGACCATTTCAATAGTCATTTTTATGAGAACAGGAAGAATTATAAGTTTTGGTTTATTTCTTTCTCCTTCCACTGCCGTTCTCCAAATTCAAGCATTCATACTTCCTGCTTGCGAGACAGTTACTGCTGTCGCTTTCTAACTGGTCTTTTTGCCTTTTCTTTTTTATTATTCAACCCATTCTACATACTGTAGGAGAGTAAACCTCTCAGAAGAAAGTATTAATAACTCTGAACAAAGGCCTTTGCCTAACAAGATAAAGGCCAAGTTCTATTTTTATCTGGCTCCTACTTCTTATCCCAACATTGTATTCCATTTGCCTGGGCCTCAGAGACATTAACCGCACATTTCTTCTGCGTTGTCTTGTGATCTCTGCTCATTTTCTTTTACCAAAAAACTCTACCTGTCCTGTGATTTGAATAATCACCCTGAAGTGCCCTCTTCTGTTCTCCCTTAGTAGTTGATGAGTACCTTTCACACTGCATTTATTTTATTCGTCTCTTCTGCAACATTGTAAACTTCTGAGGGGAAGGGATCATATGTTTTATAAGTCTGCGATTCATAAAGCACCCAGCTTCAAGCCCTGTGTGTATGGGATGATAAAACGTTGATGAGGTTGATGAGACAGCAGCTCGAGGGTGTATCCTGGAGCTTTAGATACAGTTAAGAAAAGGATACACATTCATCATGTACGGTGCGTAAGGTGCAACAATTTTTACATGTGGCTCGTGTGAAGATTTTACATGTGGTTAGAAATTTGTAGGTTCCAAAGTATGATCTAAGCATTTGTGATAGTTCTCAAACTGTGTTTTGTGGACTTTAAGTTTCTTTGTCTTCATGTAAAATACATAGAATGTTGTTTTAACGTTCCTTACCTGACTAATGACAAGATTGATTTGGTATGTTAGCTTGAATGTTTACTGTAATAAGTCTCTTTACCATTCATCTGAAACAACAAAGAAAATAGAGATGCCTTTGGGAAAGTAATAAATTACCTGTGTGGTGAATGCAACAATTTGAGAGATGAATGAATTTGAAAGTTTTGTTAACAACTTCCCAGAATTGATCTTTAAGTCATTATATTGAATTACATGGAGTAAAAAAAATTTTTGAAGGGCATCATCTCACAGATTTCCATAAGTTTCTCAAAGGTGACCCCATCCCTGCCAATTCTATTTCCTAGGAGTATTTAAAATTAAATAGCTTACCAGGCTAGTAGACGTTCTAAATGGGACTGAAATCAGAATGATGACTTTTTTTTTTTTAAATGGGGATATAGTTCTGGTGCTCAGAACAGCATCTAGAAATGGAGTAAGTTTCTGATTTTTCAGGCATTTCTTTTTTTCTACCCCCTCCCCAAAAAAAAATCTGGATATCATGTATATCTGGGTTATAGCTGTGGAATTAATTCAAAGAAAGAGATAGGTTGAGGTTCCAGGGAGGAAACGGTTTTATAGAACCAGCATCTTGAACCATGAATACAGTCACCACCGTAGACCCTGAAAATAGGTTCCCGTATGGTCTTGTGTTTATGGGATTATGGTTTCTAAATCCTCCTTACTCGTGGTAAAATGTGATGTGCAATTTGGATACTGTTCTTTTGGCAACTGAATAGGTTTGAGAAGTTAACCTTACAGGCCATCCCGGTATATTTTAGGTGGTTAGTATACAAAGCCTTTACTTATTATCTAGGTCATAATAGAAAATAGCCTTTAATTTTTTAATGGTGCTTAAATATTTGATCCTTCAGTCTTTTTTTGTTTGTTTGTTTGTTTGTTTTGTTTTTGTTTTTTATATTGCAGACAAAAATTTTGAAGGAAAGTCCAAGTGTTTACCCTAATAGAAATGGATAAAGCCTGACAGTGAATGGCTGTGAATTCTGGACAGTGAATGTTAAATGTTACTTTGACAAGTGTATTAAAAATATGTGCACGGGGTTTGTATTAATACTGAGTCCATGCTAATTTGCTATTTTCACAATAATTTCAGTAAATAAGAAATAGATAAATAACACTTTCATTTTATTTAAGTACTTCCATGGGTTTCTATTAAGGGTGAATAGTATTTGTTGGAAAGTTGCATATAATTTAAACCTAGTCTGGTGACCACAGAATGCTATTTTCTTAGTTTTTAAGTCTTAGTGTAACTTGAGAGAAGGCAGAAGTAGCTGTTTCTTTGTCATATGTATATATATATATAAAACCAAAGGATAGACAGTTGACCTTTGAACATGGAGGTTAAGGGTACCAGTCCCTGCAGAATCGAAAATCTGTGTGTAATTTTGAGTCCCCAAAACTTAACTGCTAATAGCCTACTGTTTACTGGAAGCCTTCCTGATAACTGTGAACAGCTATGTGTGTTACATACTGTAGTCTTATTCTTAATTTTCTTGTATTTTTAGGCTACATGGTTCTTCCATTTTTTCAAATTGTTGCAGATCTCCAAAAAATTTTCCAATATATTTACTGAAAGACAGTGGAGCTACACAGTTCAAACTTGTTCAAGGGTCAGTGGCGTTCCTTTTACTCCTTGTGCAGATCCCAAGAGTAGTCCTGTCATGGCCACAGTTTAATACAGTGACATGAAAAATGCTGGTCTTAGAGTCGCAGGTTTGACGTTTGAGCTGTAGCTCACCAAAGAGACTGTTTAACTTGAGTCTCAAGTTTCCCTATCTGTAAAATAAGGACATAACCTACATCAGAGGAATATTATGCAAAAAGTAAAGGAGAAAGTAAGTTTGTTGTCACCCGGTGAAATGTTCTAGAAAGATAATGTTTTATTGACAAGACTGTTAATTCTGTATATTCCAAAAGAATTAAAATAGGTTTTTGGATGACTACTGTTTTACTCAATAGCACACCCTTCTAAATTAGGACCTCTCTTCCACACATTATGCATTCTTCTTTTTTTGCTTCTCTTCCACTTGAGGAGTTTTCACAAACCCTGCTCCACGCTTTTGGACGCCTTTCAAGTTTGAACCCGTTACCATCTGCCACCTACTGACCCACTTCTCTCTGCTTCCTTCAACTGTGCTCTCCCCATACGCACTTGCTTATTTTTGGTGGGTGATTAAATTGGCCTTCATTTGATTTTTCCAAAGATCTAGATTAATACAGGGTTATAAACAGCAGCTCCCGAATGTGTGTGAACTGTAAGGCAAGGTAGAGAGGGGCCCGTAAGTAATAATACTCTTTTCTCCCCCTCAGGAAGACAGTTGTCAGAGAAAACAATGGATAAAACCCCAAACGGACTTGTTTTCCCTTTTGTTGTGTAGCACTTAGAGGTTTGTAAAATGATTTCTGCCTGCATATCCAGGTTAAAAAGTTTTCAGTATAAAGTATTAGTTTGTAAAGTGACTCACCACGTATGCAGGCACTTCAAAACGCGTGCCCTTAACTACTATTTGAATTTTTATAGGTTTGTAGTTTTGCTGACTGCAAGAAAATAAAAGGCCTAGTGCCAGTTTTTACTGGGTCAAGATTTATTTTAATGTATCAACATTTCCTCAACGTTTTGAAACTTTAAAAAGTCCTAGAGATTTTCCTGCAAAAAGGCTTCACAGACTTTATTCCAATAAGGAAAATTCAGGGTACTTATGCCATGGTAGTAACAAAAGCAGTATATTTGGTAAATTTGTTTACAGAAATTGCCAGACTATCCTAGAGATGTATTTTTGTTTAAAGAGGAAAGGACTAGTAATTACATTTGTACAGCTCCAGGCAGAGGAAATTTGACCTGTGATTTAAAAACATACTGTTGGTCTTTCATGAAATGATCAGCAGATGGGTTGACCAAGGCAATGGGTCTGACACTGTGGAGGCTTCCTTCGGTCGCGGTTTGTTCGATGTGTTACAGGAGCGCACTGACTGAATTTGAATCCCAGGTCTACCCCATAACTGTTCATGACTTTGGGCAAGTCACTCCATGGCTCTGAAGCCTTAGTTTCTTCATCTGTCAAGTTGAATAGTATCTGTTTTATAGATAATGATTAAGTGAGATAATATGTGACTTAGTATGATTGTTAAAAAACAAAAACAAAAACTGGCATCTGTTTGCCATCTAGTTAATAAAAGTTCATTATAATGGCTGGGATTCAACCCTCCAAATAGTAGTTTTAAAAACTTGCATTTCTGGGGCACCTGAGTGGCTCAGTTGGTTAAGCCACTGCCTTTGGCTCAGGTCATGATCCTGGAGTCTCAGGATTGAGTCCCACATCGGACTCCCAGCTCCACGGGGAGTCTACTTCTCCTTCTGACCGTCTCCTCTCTCATGCTCTCTCTCACTCTCTCTATCAAATAAATAAAATCTTAAAAAAAACAAAAAAAAAAACAAAAACTTGCCTCTCTAACGGGTATACTTTTAGTTCGCCCATGTGGCTCAGTCAGTTAAGTATTTGACTCTTGATTTCGGCTCAGGGTCATGAGATCAAGCCCTTTGTGGGGCTCCGGCTTAGTGTGGAGTCTCTGACCGAGATCCTCTGCCTCTCCTTCTGCCCTTCCCCCATCCGCTGTCTCAAATAAATAAATAAAATCTTAAAAAAAAAAAAAAGTACACGTACCATGATGGGCACTGAGTGATGTATAGAATTGTTGAATGACTATGTTGTACACCTGAAACTAATATAACACTATGTTAACTATATTGGAATTTTAAAAACTTGCTTAAAAAACCTTGCATTGCATGTTGAGAGTCAATAAAGTATGGAAATATATTTAAGATTTCTTTAAAATCTTTAGGAAGCCATGTTAGAGTCAAAACAGTGTTTATGGGGTGCCTGGGTGGCTCAGTGGGTTAAGCCTCTGCCTTCAGCTCAGGTCATGATCTCAGGGTCCTGGGATCGAGCCCTACATCGGGCTCTCTGCTGAGTGGGGACTCTGCTTCCTCCCCCCTCTCTCTCTCTCTGTCTGCCTCTCTGCCTACTTGTGATCTCTCTCTCTCTGTCAAATAAATAAATAAAATCTTAAAAAAAAAACTGTTTATAACTAATAGACTGAATTTGTCGTTTTGGATAAGTGTGAATCCTGACTCTTGACACCTGCTTTGTTGACTTTGGACTAACCATCTTACCTCCTAAGGCTCAGTTTTCTCATCTGTAAAATGGGGATAACTCAGTAGGGCTGGTTTTGAGAATTGAAAGACTAAAACCATGGAAAGCACTTAATGTTGTTCTTGGCACAGTAAGTTTTAGTTATTGCTAGTCCATAGATACCCTTTAAACATGGCCTTTAGTACTTGTGAGAAGTATAGGCTACATTTTTTTGATGTAACAGTTAATGTTGGAATTTTGGAATTGATACTTTTTTTTTCCATTTGTATAATGCTTATCTAGTTGACCTAAGATAAAATACTAAAATATTTTGAATCTCCTATTGTCCAGATAGCACTTAATTTATATTTGGAAAAACACATTTTTATATATCATCTACTGTGGTCGGAATGTTTATTTTCCCCTCAAAATTCATATGTTGAAATCCTAATTCCCAAAAAGATGGCATTAGGAGGTAGAACATGGTGCTTAGATCATGAAGGTGGAACCCTCACAGTGGGATGAGTTTCCATATAAAAAAGGCCTGAGAGAGATCCCTTTCTCTTTCTGCCATCTTTGGTATAGTGAAAAGATGGCCATCTCTGCACCAGAAGGTGGATTCTCCCTGGATACCATATCTGCATGTACCAGGATCCTAGACTTACCAGCCACCACTGTGAGAAATCAGTTTTTGTTGTTGATAAGCCACCCAGTCCATGGTACTCTTGTTATAATCACAGCCTGAATGGACTAAGACAGTATCCATTTTTTTGAACAATTTTATGGCTCTGTACTTTTAATCCAGTCTTTAATCATGTTTCTGCTTTCCTTCCTGCGTCATTGCCTGAGAGTGACCCAAAGGAGAGGCAGGGAAAGCAGGAGGAGGCAATGTCAGTAGATGGTCAGCCTTACCTTGATCAGATGTACTCGCAGGACTAAAGCCCTCAGCTAAATTGATTCATGTATACTTTTTGAAGTATTACCAATAGAATAATTTTTATTGCCTTTTTACTATTGTGGAATATGTGGAGAAGATTTTAAAGGAAATCTCTACTTTTCCCACCATCCTTCAGTGATTTTTTTCAGAGCCATGATTTCATCCAGTAGTTTTTCCAAGTGGCAGCTAATCAAAGATTGGCAATTAAATAGTTACCATAGGGGCCCCTGGGTGGCTCAGTGGGTTAACGCCTCTGCCTTCAGCTCAGTTCATGATCCCAGGGTCCTGGGATCAAGCCCTGAATCAAGCTCTCTGTTCTGCGGGGAGCCTGCTTCCCTCTCTCTTTCTGCCTGCCTCTCTGCCTACTTGTGTCTCTGTCAAATCTCTGTCAAATAAGTAAATAAAATCTTGAAAAAAATAGTTACCATATATTATAGTCATTATATTAAGTATAGAGTTAAGTTTATCCTATATAAAGTTAATTTTTTTTTAATCTTCTGTTTGGTGCCCTTTTTGTTTAAAGGAAGTTGTTTAATGGCATAGGGATTTTACTTTTGTAGGAATTTTCTAAGTTTATAAGACCTTAACAAGGAAACACTATAGTTCAGTAGGTTCTTACAGTGAGAACTTGAAAGAGAGTTTTGGATAGATAAAACTTTGGCTTTGTTACCAATGATTTGTCTTTGAGTTAAAAACCAAAACCTGATGACTGTTAGCCATTGCACTCAAACCATTACTGAATCACCAGATCCCCCTTCCCTGTAAATCTACAATTACTTCATGGATAAAAGGGTCCCCCAGCTGCCGTCCAGTGTGTGTACACACACAAAGGAAGTGTAATTATTTATGTTTAATTCATCATGTCCTGATTTTGTGTGGCCTTGAGACCTCTCACATCCCTCCTTACCACCTAACTTCCTCTCTTTCTCCTTCCTTTTCTTCCTTCCTTTGGATGAGTACTGATAGTTCTGCAGAACCTGGTTAGGCAGATAGTGGTTTAGAGCACAATTCCCTATTTAAATTATTTCAAAGTTCTATATTTAGATTGCCTTTGCTTTGGTCATATGTTTCTTTTCAACTCTTCATTAAGAACGCACTGTTTATAAATTAAATTCCTGTGAGAAAATATGACTCATATTGAGAGATCTTGTTTTATTGTCATATGACATGTTCGGTAGGCATGCAGCATAAAAAAGGCGAAAAACACCTGACATCCATCTTCATTTTATTTGATTAACACATTGCAGGAAACTGTGGCTATTTAAAAACTTTTTCTTTCTGTGTTAATTAAAATACAAGTAATTAAAGACCTAACTAAAATAACTTAAATAATGAGGGATAAATATCCTACCAAACATGAAGTTTAAAATACAGGTACCTAATTAATTGTCATAATAGTGTGATCAGGAATGCACATGCTATTTTCCATTTTTCTACTCTGTTGTCTTGAATGTTCTGGCGATCTTTGGTTACGAGGTAGACATTTTTTCTATACTACTTTTTTTTTTTTTAAGTGAGAAAAACATTTTCTAGTAAACCCCATTGGCCATAATTGCCTCATATATCTGTGCCTAAACTCCTGACTGGCAGAGTAAACATTACTTGTCATGGTGGCTTGACCTAATCAGGATTCAGTTCCTAAGAGGAAGAGAGTGAGTGTTCTGCCAGCAAGTGAGAAGGGGAAGGTATGTCTTTGAGAGGGCTGTCACGGTAGATGATACAGCTAGGGAAGTTCATAGTTCTGTTAATTCTACAGGCTTCCTTATGGGATCACAAAATATAGACAGGTTGCCTTGATTCATTCAATGTATGTTTATTGAGTATCTACTGTATTCTAGTTATTCTCTGTCCTAAGAATAGAGCAGTGACCAAAAAGGGGAAAAAATCACTGCCCCTTTGAAGCTTACATTTTACTGATGAAACAGACAAAGAGTATACAACTGTTCAACTTCCTATGAACTGTGCTGAGAAAAAGCTGAACCAGAGAAGGGAGCTTGGAAGGTTTGTGGCAGGGATGTATGAAATTTTAGATTATGTCCAGGGAACCTTTCACTCAGAAGATGATTTAAGTAAAGGCTGAGTCAAAGTGGTACATACAGCTCTCTGAGGAGGAGTATTCTAGTCAAAGCCCCTGTGGGTGAATGAGAGAGAGTCACAGGAAGTGAGGTCAGAGTGAGGTGCACTAGATGGTTTTGAGCCGAATCACTTTGGCGGTTGTGTTAAGGAGAGCAAAGGGCATTAGAAACAGAAGTGGGGAAAAACCAATCAGGAAGCTGTTGTAATAATCCAGAAGAAATGATGGTGACTTGAATGGGGACAGTGAGAAATAGTTGGATTTTAGATATTTCCAAGGCAAAGACTACAGAATTTGCTGACGAATTGGATGTGGCTTGTGAGGAGAGGACAGGCATCTAGGATGCCAGCCAGGTTTTTAGAATGGAGTTGATATTATCTGAGATTAGAAGGAACAGGCACTTGGTCATTGACATGTTAAATCTGAGATGTCAGATAAACAATTTATAGATGTCAGATGGAGATGTCAAATAAACAGTTGGATATGTACATATTTTTTAAAGATGGTTCAATATATTTTTAATAGGGTAACATTGGTCATTAATATAAATAGGGAATGTCTTTTAAAAGAATATAAATTTAAAAACAGAAACCATAAGAGAGTAAGGAAACAGAGAAGTAAAGTGTATATGGGGAGGGATATTTTATGTTCTGTTGACCAAATATAGGGAGATACTGGAAGGAATCTTAGGATAGACCAATGGGGGGAAAATTTATGCACTGAGCATTTATTTAGTGCCCAATATATTCTAGTTTCAGAAATTGCACAAGAAATATATTTATTCTTTCAACCAGTACCTCATTCCTGAAGCCCCAACCTTTGTCAAAAATACGCATGAAAAGTAAAATGCACCACAAGGACCAGTGGTGTGCATGGGTTTAGTTTTTGCTTGTTCCCTTTATAACATGATGCAACATTTTCTCTAAAGGACGTCTGTTAACCAAGAAGCTATGGTCCCCGTCCCAATTTCCTCAGTATTGTGCAAACTATAGGTAAGACTCAGGCATAATATTCAGTTGTGATCCAAGCCAGGAAAAAGAATTGCTATTATGTACACACACACACACACACACACAGTATATATATATATAATGTATCAGGATGAGTGGCTTTTCTTTTGAAGAGGAATTAGTCCAAGATGCCCTTTAACCAGATTTTCAGTCTGTGTGTATCACATAAAGTGCTGAGAAGCACCTTATAAAATACCTTTTATATTATAGATAATAAATATTTAGATAGGAAATTTGATTTAGAGCATCATTAACATTTCTAACTTATTTTTAAACTTTTAAAAACACTATGCTGCATGAAGTAAGTGTTGCTTGATAATACGTGCCTTACCTCTAATGCAAGGTTGTTGAGGAAATTGAATTATCATGGGTTTTGTCAGATCAAAGTATTGTATAATGAGTATAAGGAATTGTTTATTGGGCAAACAAATTTTGCTCTTTAAGGTGGGTTAGGCTTTTCTCATCACACTTTTGGCCAATCAGAATGAGTATATAACCATTAGCCTATAAGACCAATGAGGGGAAATGCTTAGGATTAGAGGGGAAATACTGTCTAGTCAGAACCTGAAGTATATTGAATTACTTCGGTTTGCCTCTTTCTCATGTTAAGTAATTTTTGCAACGTGACCATCTCCCATGAAAGAGTTCTGCAGATTTGCAGTAATTAAGCAAGCATTTATGCTAGTTTTGAGACCAAATTGACAGTAGATATGAATTAGCCTCATTCTTTGGTTGACCGAGCTCTAAGTTTTTATCTACAAATCTACCTTCCATTTCCGTGGAGTGTATCTCTTTATATGCTCCTTTGCTTTTGTTTTTGAAGAGGAGATTTAGGAAAATCTGTTCCCCAGCAGTTTAGCATTTGTTCATGTGTGCAAGTTAAGATGCTTACCTAAACAATATTTTTATCAAAGTAAAACTCTGTTTTGCTATAGCATGGCAGCTTATTTTTTATTATGCAATCAGGAATATATTTATATTTTAAAGCATAATACTGAAATGATCTACCAAGAGTCCACCAGCTGACATGGAACCAGAACTTGACTAATAAAGTATACATCTACCAGCATATGCCTCTTCTTCCC
The DNA here is from genome assembly GCF_020171115.1 of Neogale vison. Taxonomy (NCBI): domain Eukaryota; kingdom Metazoa; phylum Chordata; class Mammalia; order Carnivora; family Mustelidae; genus Neogale; species Neogale vison. The sequence continues at coordinate 28,234,059 of NC_058096.1, forward strand.
TGTGGCGCTGCCCTTACTGCCCTCCCTGACCCCCTGATCCCCCAATCATTCTTCAAGTTTGTGTTTATCATTTACTTTTTAATAATACTGCTTTTATCACATGGGTCTTTAAGTAATATGCTATTTAGTTTTACTTTTTTTTTAAAGCTTTATAAAAATGGTAGCATTCTGCATTAGCATTCTGCATCTTCTGAGACTTGCTTTTGTTCTTTGTGTTTTTTTTGAAATTTATTATCATATGTAGTTTGTAGTTCATTTATTTCACTGCTGAGTAATACTTCATTGTATGAATGTATTTATTTTCTTGTTGGTAGATATCTGGATTGTTGTTGCTGTTGGGTATTTTTGTTTGCCTGTTTCTGGGCAACTCTATATTGAGTTTGATGTGTATCTGTATGTTGATACAGATATGTTTTTGCTATTAAAAGCATTGCTAATGTCTGCGTTCTTTTATATGTGTTCTGGAGCACATGTGTAAGACTCTAGGATACATACCTGGGAGTAGAGGTGTAGAGAATTATGAGCATTATATGAGTATATTAATCAATTATGCAAATTAATGCCAGTTGTTTAACATATCATTAGGCCAGTTTAAATACCACCAATAACAACCAGAAGGTCCCAGTGAACCAGATCATTGCCAAACCTTGGAAATCTCAGGCTGCTTAACTTTTCTGAATATAGTAGCTACAAAATGACATCTTACTATTTTGCTTTTCTGTGATTGCCAGTGAGATTGAACATCTTTTTATGTGGTTACTCAACATTGGTATTTTTCTTTCATGAATTTCTCATTTATGTCTTTTGTCCATTACATACTCAAAACTATGCATTAAATATATTTATTTTTAAAATTTTAAAAATTTTTAAATAACACAATGAGGAGGAAAAATTTTCCCCAACCAATTTTTCCCCAACCAATCACCCATTCAGGGTGATTGAGGGGTGATGAGGCATCACCCCTGAATAAATGAGTGTATATTTCCTACAAACAAGGACATCATCCTATAAGCCACAATAAAGCCATCAAAATCAGGAAATTAACATTGATGCATTACTACCATCTAATCCTCAGATCTCATTCAATTTTCACAAGTAGTCCCAATAATGTCCTTTATAGCAAAAGGATCTAGTTCAGAAGCACAGCTTGCATTTTACTTGTCACATCTTTTCAGTCTCCTTCAATCTGGAACAGTTCTTCAGTCTTTGTTTGACTTTGAAGACCTTGGCACTTTTTAAGACTCTGCTGTATAAGCCACTTATTTTGTAGAATGTCTCTTCCTTTAGGTTCAGCTGCTGATTCCTAATGATTACGTGCAAGTTAATGTATATTTGCAGGAATATCACGGATGTTACGCTGTGTCTTCTCTTTGTATCTTGTCAGGTGACACACGATTTTCATTGTGACCCATTACTGTGTATGTTAACTTGATTACTTGATTAAGATGGTGTCTGCCATGTTTCTCTACTGTGAAATTACTCATTTTTTCTCTGTGTTTAATAATTGTTTTGTGCAGAGGTCCTTTAAAACTAAGTGACTGTCTCCTTCCCCATCAAGCTATCATTTAATTAATTAATTTGTATCAGTATGAGTTCATGATTCTGTCTTTTATTCAGTGAGCTCTGATCAGTAACTGTTGTTCCTTATTTTGATGCTCCCCTTGCCCCGATTTAGCGAGAGGGATTCCTTTAAAGTTGGCTTCTGTGTTCTTTTGACATGTCATTCATCAATCATGCTGCTACTACCAATTTCATTCCTACACGAGAGTTTAGTCACATTTTTCCCCTTTCTTTTTTTATATCCCCTTCTCTAACACTAAGAAACTTGCCTATCATTAGCCTAAATGTGTTTACTTAATTTGACCAGTTCCACTGGGTGTCCTCAGTCTGCCATATCCATCGCACCCTCCTGCCCAAATTCTCTTTAAGCTTAGAAGACCCTTCATGTGGAGGCCCCCTTCACCCTGTTTGGATTCCTGCATTCCTACATGCACCGCACAGTGCATCTTTTTATTGGCACCCTCCTGCCCCTGATCAGTCACTCACATCTGCTGTTAGATCACTGGTGGGCAGGTCCTGCTCCAACCCACACCGCTTTGCCAAAGCTTGGACTCTGACTCCCACACCTCACTTTTCCCTCCATTCCAGCATGGTACCAGCTTCATCCTGCTCAGACTCTCACATCCCTAATCAGGGATATGTTTTTGTATTTTTGCCTATTTTTATTTTTATTTTAAAGATTTTATTTATTTATTTATTTATTTATTTAAGTGAGAGGGAGACACTGCACCTGAGCATGAGCAGAGGGAGAAGCATCAGGAGAGGGAGAGAATCTCAAGCAAACGCCCAGCTGAGCCAGAAGCCCTACACAGGGCTTTCTCTGGTGACCCTGAGATCATGACCTGAGCTATAGTCAAGAGTCGGAAGGCTTAACCAACAGAGCTGCCCGGGCACCCTTACATTTTGCCTAATTTTTTTTTTTTTTAATTTTTATTTTTTAAAGCTTTTTTTTTTTTGAAGATTTTATTTATTTATTTGACAGAGAGATCTCAAGTAGGCAGAGAGGCAGGCAGAGAGAGAGAGGGAAACAGATTTCCAGCTGAGCAGAGAGCCCGATGCGGGGCTTGATCCCAAGACCCTGAGATCATGGCCTGAGCCGATGGCAGAGACTTTTGCCTATTTTTAAATAAAATGTTATAGGATACACACACGTGTGCACACACACATATTCCAGGCACCGTAATTATTTTTTTTTTAGGCAATGTGCTTTGTGGTATTGTAGTTAATCTTTTTTTAATTTTTCCTTGTTGTGTCTGTTGATGAATGGAAGTTTTTAATTATAATGTACTTGAATTTATTAATCATATGCTTTATAGTTAGCCCTATTCTGTGTCTTAAGTTTTAAATCTTCCGTACTCTGAATTCAGAAAGGTAGACTCATGTTTTTTTCAAAAATATTAAGGGCTTGTATTCTCAACTTAAAATTTTAATCCCTCTTGAATTTATTTTTTACATGTTGTGTGGGAGGGATTCAATTTCTTTTTATCCCCCAAATGAATAACCAATTCTTTCAGCACTGTTGACTGATTCCTTCTTCCTTCAGTGATCTGCAGTGTTGTGACTTTTGTCAAATATCAACTCATAAAACCTTTTGAATTTCAATCGGCATTGCATTAAAATCAGTTGAATTTGGGGGGAATTTTTCATTTTATGATACTGAATCTTTCTTTGATGAATATGGTATGTCCTCCTGTTTATTAGGTCATATTTAATGTCTTCAGATAAATTTTCAAGTTAACTTTTATTCTTTAGGTACATTTTATTGTTGGATATTTTTTAAATGTTATTTTCTGTTTGTTACTGGTGAGTAAAAGTGCAGTTGATTTTTTTTTTTTTTAAGTGTGGTTTTGTTTGTTTTTGTTTGCAAGATTTTATTTGTTTATTTGACAGAGAGAGAGAATGAGCACAAGCAGGGGGAGGGACAGGAGAGGGAGAAGCAGGCTCCCCACTGAACAAGGAGCCCGATGTGGGACTAGATCCTAGGACCCTGGGATCATGACCTGAGCTGAAGGCACTTAACCGACTGAGCCACCCAGGTGCCTGCAGCTGATTTTTTTTTTTTCTTTTTTTCAGAAAGATCACAGTAGGCAGAGAGAGAGGGAAGCAGGCTCCCCGCTGAGTGGAGAGCCCGATGTGGGACTCAATCCCAGGACCCTGAGATCATGAGCCGAAGGCAGCGGCTTAACCCACTGAGCCACCCAGGTGCCCCTGCAGCTGATTTTTTTAAAAATGATTTATATTTAGCCACAGTGAACTGAACACTAACATACCTGTTTAGATAAATGTTAGACATGCTCAAAAGAAAGTAAGATTAGAAGCCTAGATTTTTACTCTGAAATTACTTTTGATATTTTAATAAATCGTACATTAACAATCATCGTTTTTTTAAATATGGAACGCTTCACGAATTTGCGTGTCATCCTTGTGCAGTGACCATGCTGTTCTTCTCTATATTGTTCCACCTTTAGCATATATGCTGTCTAAGTGAGCATAGTAATCATCTGTTTGAATAGATTTTATTGAGATACAGTTCACATACAATAAAATTCACCCATTTAAAAGTGCTCTTTATAGTCACACGTGTACGCAGCATCACTACCATCTAATTTTTGAATATTTTCATGATCCTAAAAAGAAACCCTATACCCATGGTCAGTCACTCCCTGTTCTTATCCTTCCCCACTCCCAGCTCTGAGGCAGCTACGAATCTATTTTCTCTTTCTGAATTTGCCTGTCCTGGACGTTTTACATAAATGGAATCATACGGTACATGTTTTTTTGTGACTGGTTTCTTTCACTCAGTGTAATAATTTCCAAGGTTCATCTGTGTTGTAGCTTGTATCAGTACTTCATCCTTTTTGTGGTTGGATAATACTTTCTTGCTGAATGTATCCCATTTTGCTTACCCATTCATCTGTTGAGAGACACCTAGACTGTTTCGAGTTTTTGGCTGTCATGAATAATGCAATTATGAGCCTGCATATACAGATTTTTATAAGGACATAAGCTTTCATTTCTCTTCTATTTATACCTAGGGGTTAGACTTTCTGGGTCATATGGTCATTCTGTATTTAACTTTTAAGGAACTGCCAAACTGGTTCTCCTTAGCAGTTGTACCATTTTTCCCTTGCACCAGCCATAGATGAGAGAGGTGAATAGTCGCCTTGAAACTACTTTTGCATTCTCTAAAGAGGAGTTGCTATACATTAGGCTTATCTTTAATTGTGATTATTATTTTAAATAATGGGAGAAATAGCAATTTATTTTAACATCAGATTCATTCTCATAAATGAATTAAAATTCATTTTAAATGAATTGAGAAACACTCATTTATGATTCTATTTAGAATATATCCTTTTAATTTTTTATAGCCTTATTGAGGTGTCGTTTACGTACTATACAGTTTACCCTTCCTTAGCATTCAGCATGATGATGTGCAACCATCACCACAGTCCAGTTGTAGAACATTTCCCTCACTCCAAAGGGGTCCTTCATGCTTGTTGCAGTCAATTTCTGTCCCCTTCTCCTGTCCCAGGATATGATCTACTTTCTCCCTAATTAATTTTGGCTTTAGACATTTTACATATAAATGGAATCATATAAATATGTCTTTATATCTAGCTTCCTTCACTAAGCATTACGTTTCTTAGTTTTATCCTTGTTGCATGAATTATTAATTCCTTTCTGGGGTATTTTTTGTTTGTTTATTTGTTTGTTTGTTACTACTTTTTGCTTATCCCTTTACCAGTTGATGGATATTTGGGTCGTTTACAGTTTTTGGCTGTTATGATTGATACTGCTATGACCATTTACATACAGTGACATATGTTATCATTTCTCTTGGTTAGATACCCAGGAGTGAAATTGCTGGGTCATGTGGTTAAGTATATGAATAGGCTGTTGAGAAACGGCCAAACTGTTTTCCAAAGTGGCCGTGCCATTTTATATTCTCATCAGCAATGTATGAGGGTTGCAATTTCTTCCTATCCTCCCAAACTTTGAATTTTTCAATTTTAAAGATAATTATGGCTATTCTAGTGCGTTGTGTAGTGGAATATCATTGTGGTTTTATTTGTATTTCTCTATTAGGTAATGATGATGAGCACCTTTTTATATGTTTACTTAAATATTAATGCATCTTTGGTGAAATACCTTCATAACTTTAGCCCATTTTAAAAAATTGTTTTATTTTCTTATTCTTCAGGTCTGAGGGTTTTAATATGTTAGACACCATTTCTTTATCATTTGTATGATTTGCACATATTTTCTCTTATTTCGGGGCTTGTCTTTTACCCAAATTATGACTTTTGAAGAATTTGATGAAATCTAACTTTTCCATTTTTCTTGTTCATTTTTTAATATTGCGTCTTTGTTGTCATGTTTAGAACTCTTTCCCTAACTTAAGGTTACAAGCTTTTTTCTATGCCTCCTAGAATTTTTCAAGTTTTAGTTCTATAGTTCCCGCGGTGGTCCATTTTAAGTTATTTTTTTGTATATTGTGAAAGATTGACACTTGTCTATTTTTGCATGTGATTCTTGACCTGTCCCAGCATCATTTGTTGAAATGACTATGAATGTGAGAGCTTATTCTGGGCTCTGTCCAATTTCATTATCTGTATGTCTGTCTTTATGCCAAAATCACACTGTGTGGTTTTTATAGCTTTATAAAGGTTTGAAGTTAGGTAATGTAAGTCCTAAAGCTTTAATCTTCTTTTTCAGAATTGTTTTGGATATTCTAAATCCTTATTTAGATTTTATATATGTCTATATATGATATATAAGATATTTTATATATATATGTGTGTGCATGTATATAAATATATCTTTCATATATATCTTAGAGTCAATTTCATGTGTATCTTAGAATCAGTTTCTACCAAAAAAAAGCTATGGTGGTATTTTGATGATGAACAGTATGGAGAGACTTGCCATCTTTTTTTTTTTTTTTTTTTTTGCTAAGAATGTTTTAATTTTTTTTAATTTTAATTCCAGAATAGTTAACATACATGTTATATTAGTTTCAAGTGAACAATGTAGTGATTCAACAATTCCATACATCACCCCATGCTGATCACGACAAACGCACTTCTTAATCCCCATGCCCCCCGCTCTGGCAACCATCAGTTTGTTCTTTGTAAGAAAGACAAACAAGAAAGACTCTGTTAAGAGTCTTTTCTTGGCTTGTTCGACTCTCTCTTTTTTTTTTCTTACTTGTTTGTTTTGTTTCTTAAATTCCACATAGGAGTGAAATCGTATGGTATCTGTCTTTCTCTGACTTATTTCACTTAACATTATACTGTGTAGCTCATCCATATCTTTTCAAACGGCAAGATTTCATTCTTTTTTATGACTGAATAATATTCCATTATATGGAATTCCATTATATTTTATATGTAGATATATAGATTTATATATTGCAGCCTGTCTAAACTTTCTTAGTAGCTTTTTTGTAGACTTCCTAGAATTATCTCATAGAAGATAACGTTGCCTGCAAAGAGTTTTAACCCCCCCCCCATAATTTATGTGTCTTTCTCTTCCTGGTCTTACTGCAGTGAGTAAACTTTCTGGTCCAATGGTGAATAGTGGTGTCTAGAGCAGGCCTCTTGTCCTTTTACCAGGATTATAGGGCAGTAGGATAGAGCATTCAGTCTCTCACCATGAACTATGGTGTTAGTTGAAGATGTTTGTCTCAGAAAGGAAGGGTTGTTTTCACTCTGAAACAATCAATTATGTAATATATCTTATTACTAGAACAAAAGGAGAGGAGCCTCTTAAGTACCTCAGTAGATGCAGATAAAAGAAAATCAGGGAAACAGAAAACAAAATAAAGAGTTTAAACAAAAGAAGAGGTAGAGGGGAAGCTACTTTATGTAAAGTGATGTGGACAAGCTCCTCTGAGGAAATGACATTAAAACTGATTATCTAGACAACCTGAAGGTCCTAATCAGGCAAAGAGAACATACATGAAGGGTAGTTCAGCATCTGGCATTGTTCTTGTCTTATTCACTTTGTAATTCCAACACCAAGCACAGTGCCTAGCCCCTTACAATTTGTTCAGCTTAACAGATAGTTGAGTGTCTTGCTTTCTTAGCCTCACATTCATTTTGCCGTATCTGTCATTAAATATTATTTGAAATTATGTATTTTGATGATCACATAATATTCTATGGAAATACTAAATTTCTATAATTATAACAGTTACTTAAATGCTTTCTTATTCATAGAAATGCTTCCTATCTTCATGATCCCAAACTTCTGGGAAATATAGTTCCACTGACTTGTATTTAAGACTGATTTACTCATTTATTAATATAAAACAGTCTTAAGATATTAATCTGTGAGAGTAGTTTCTTTAATATTACCTTTTGCCGACTTTTATTTAAGTATTCTTTTAATTTATCTTTCATGTGATCGTGTTGGCTCAAAAGGGTTAAATAGTGCTTTAATAGAAACTAGCCATTAAACTGTTGTAGAATGTGGCAAAATATCAGACACCAATTTTGGGCTCTGGGTATTTTTCTCTTTACATAGAAAGTATAGACTCGTGAACTTCATATACCATTGCCAAGTGTTTTGTACTGCCTGAACTGAGACCACTGTAGGTGGGTTACGCGAGAGAAAAGTCAGATGTCTCTTCCAGAGAACTGCCAAGGCCCCATTTTTGTTGCAAGTAAAATATACCAGAGTTTGAATTCCACTTTAAGCTTTTACTGGTATTTTGATTTGGGGCCATTTAAACTCAGGTTCCTCATCTATAAAGTGGGGTTGATGATAGTCACCTCATTAGGTCGTTTTAAAGATCATGTATATAACCTGATACACATGAAACACTAGCATGTCTGATACACACTAAGCACCCAGAAAACAAGGCTACCATTAATTACCTTTTAAGTCTCTGGTAGTCGTGGGCGTGTTGGTAGGAATGCTAGCTATAAGGGTTCCTAATGCTTCAAGGCCTCATTAGCAGATGCTAACCAGCTTGTTAATGTTGTGCCTCTGAAGATGGTTACTGATATTTTTGTGAGGAGTTGATCATTTTCTTCACTGAGTATACTTGGAGTCATCTGGAGACTGTTTCTTGTCTGCACGTGTCCTCAAAAAGATTTGGCCCCAGAGGTGGTATTTTAAAATACCATTAAGTTAGATCTTTTGACCTCTTGTAAGTCAATGTTTGTAGCATTCATAAATTTATGTATATAGTTATGGTTACTTTCTTTTACCCACTTTAAAATAAAAGGTAATACATTTTCTTTATTTTTCAAGAAGGAAAGAATTGCAACTGAAAAATAAACAATTAAATTCTACTAGAATTTCAGAGCTTTAGTAAATAATGTTGACAAGGGGCAAGATGGGGTTGCCAGGGTATAGCGTCTGAAGTTGGGCCCTGGGGATTTAGGAAATCCCTAAGGCCCCCAGCAGATGCTAATAGGAATACTAATATGATTGCAAACGTGGTTATTTTTAAATTCACATATAAATCACTGCCTTCTAGTTATAAATAATCAGAAGTGATTGTTCCCTGTTTCTCTTAGAATTCCTATCAGAATTTATAGTCAAGGTTCAGTTTAAATCCAAGATTTGTAATTTTGGGACATGACACTTGATTGGCCTTGCTCAGTTGTCTGTTTTCCCTCTGTAAAATGGGATCATGCCTTCTCTGCTCGTTTCACTGAGTGACGAAGATCAAATGAGGTCATGCCCATGAAAGCGCTTTGTAAAGCACGTAGCTTACTAATTATTACTCCAGTTTTTCCTGTCAGACCTGCCCTTTTCTCACGACTGTTTGGTAGGTCACTGGTGGAGGTGACATGATAGCTCAGAGCTCTGTAATGGGCACAGCTCTGAGGAGTCTTTTACTCGTGTAGGGAGTGGACAGTTGTAGGCTGTTGGTATTTTTATCCTTTAATTCATTTTATTTTACCAAAGTAATGTGTGTTTATTATAAAGAAAAAAGAAACTAGGGACTATAAATCAGCAAAAAGGAAAAATAAAAATTACCTCTAAATGCAGAAATAATTGCTACATTTATTTTCATATATGTTGAAAACAAATTCAGCTATACTGAACATAGTGCTCGGTTTCCTATTTTTATCACTCAGTGTATGTTTTATGGAATGATAGCCTATATTTTTTTATATAATATATTAGTGGCTACATAGTATCCTACCATGTAATATGCCAGAATTTATTAAACGTGTCCCAAATTTGTTATTTTACATTTAATGGCTGTTTTCTTTCTTTTTTTTTTTTTACTATTAGAAATAATGTATATTGTCACATCCTTATGGCTGAATACTTCTATATGTCCTCGTTTTTTTTTTCTCATTATGATAAATCCTAGACTTGGCATTGCTACACAAAGGGGCATACAACATTTGAGGAAATTTAATATTTTGTAGCTTTATTAAGTCATAATTGACATCTAATAAACTGCACATGTTTAAAGTTTAAAGCTTGATCAGTTTTGAATGTGTATACACCCATGTCCAACACAGTTAAGGTAATGTCCTTTTGTAATCCTTCCTTCCTGCACCATCCCACCCCTGGATCCCCAGATAACCACTGAAACATTTTCTTTCCCTGTGGATTACTTTGCATTTTCTACAGTTTTATGCAAATGGAATTACAAACTGTGTATTCCTTTTTGTCTGGCTTCTTGCACTCAGCATACTTATTTTGAAACTCATCCGTGCTGTTGTTTATATCAATCGTGCATCCTTTTTTGTTGCTGAGTAGTAAATATCCCATTGTATGGGTATACCATAATTCATTTACCTACTGAAAGGCATTTGAGTTATTCCCAGTTTTTGACTTTTTAAAATAAAGCTGCTTTGGAGATTGGTGTGCAAGTCTGTCTCTGGACGTAAGGCATTTGATATTTATTACAAATTTTGTGCTAGAAGGTTACATAGGGAGTATTTTGTAACAGAAAAAGCTTAATATGAACATCTATTTTTCCTTTTTCCTTTTTAGTTTTCTTTTTTCTTTCTTTCCTTTTTTTTTTTTTTTGAAATATACCTTTGGGAGGATTTAGAATTTTTAGATGTAACTTAATTGGAATAATTTGACAGAAATTTGAAATTAACAGAGGTTAACAAGCACAAGCTAGCAACTGTAAACCTTACTCACAGTTGCCTTGAAACATCTACTTCGATCAAATGTATTCTCTAAAAAGCAAAAGTTACGTAGTTTCCCTTAATGAATGATCCCTATTTCATAAAACTATATTCCTCTGTTAAATGACTACTTCTACATTGAACTTGAACAGAAAATATACTGGGAAAAGTTTACAGAACTCCACAAAAAATATTCCAGAATCTGGTTTTCCTTTTCCTCAGGTGCACACTAGACCGGAGGAGAAACGGGGAATTTAAAGTTTCCAGATGACACCAGAGCTCCTTTTCAACAGCCTTCTCCATTTCCTTTCTCAGAAAGTAGAGACAGATGGTGAGAATATTCTTCCTGACTTCTTAAGGCTTATTTAATCATGGTGATTTTAATATATTTTGGAGAATCCTTTCTTAGTGATAAATTAGCTTGTAATCACCAGATTTATGTTTTGTGTTTTATCTGCGCAAATTATTTCATTAGGCACAACGTGGTTTGAAACAAATAAACAAAAAAGTCGATATTGAATAAGATACAATCCTAAGGAACTTACTGAGAAAGGATAAGTAGAGATAAATTTAATCAAGTAGTAGAAAGAGCTTAAATGCCATAAGAAAGACAAAAAAAAATATTCTATAGAATTCAAAGTAGTAGATTACTTGTGGAGTGGGGGATTGAGAAGCTTGAAATTAGAAATAGTGTTTGTGTTGATACTTTGTTTTTACCAAAAAACAGAGAAAATGAACAGTTAATATAAAACCCGAAATAGCAATCTGATTTCAGATAAAAAGTTAATTATTGTTTTGAGGAAAAATAGAAGCATGCTTGGTTATTGTGGGATTATTATAGTCTAAGTCAATGATTACTTTTTGAATTAGGTAAAATGGTTACCTCTTATAAGGCAAATAGTATATTAGCGTTTTTGAGAAGCGATAAAATGGTCTGATTAAATTAACACAAGTAAGTGGACAGCACAACAGAAAGAGATGGGTGAGTGGCTAATTCTATGTGGATTAACACTCCTGTTATCTAGTAGAGCTAGAACCTAAATGAATTTGTCATATCTTAAGCTCTTGGACTTTGTGCTGCTTACGCCTGTGCAGAGAAGTGCTCCAAATAAACTGGGAAAGGACACAGAGATTAATTATTGTGCTCATCATTAGTTGTGAAGAGTTCACTTTCAATTAGCTAGCTGAAAACTCTTGTTAGAAGAAAGCAGATAGGATATCCTGAACTTCATGGTGTTTTAATGGACCCTGATGTTTCTAAAGGAGAATGGCAACTTTGAATCAAATTTGTTCCTTATCTAAGGTGTCATATGGTTGGCACAGTGATAATACAAATTTCTTTTTCTCTACTATTCTGATTATATTCAGAAAACCTAGTAATTAAGTTATTTAAGCATTCTACTTCTTTCTTATTTTAATACTGTTTATTCTTGTAGTTTAAGCAAGAAAATCTTTAAAACATTTACTTAATAAAAATTACAGTTACTCATAATTATTTGGTTGCTCGTCATTCGTCACATACTCACATACTGGTTTTTTTCCCCTAAATCAAGATTTTAAATCAGCCAGACTTTTATTTGTTCAATGCTGAGTTCTTTCATTCAGGTATAATTATGTGTTAATGACTGATAGTCTGAAATCTATTTTTTATTTGATGAGCTAAGTTGCTACTGCACCCCAGTTCCCAACTTTTAATTTCATTAAAATGAAAATCATAATCATGCGTATTCTTGTGACCCGCAAGATACAATTAGTTTGTTGTTGTTATTTGTCAACGCCTTTGTTGTACCAAGTAACTACCACCACTTTGCCAGTTGGATAAATAAATCATAGATAGCCAGCTGAGAAATTTACTTAGCCAATAAGTTGTCCTTGAAAAATGGTCAGATTTAGATCTTTCTCCCAGATAGAAAAGACAGATTATTTAGAATGTACAATGAATAGTTTGGAAAGCATATACAAATGAGCTATTTGTGATAATCATTTATGTATATTTAAATTTTTTTCAAGATTTGAAAAGGAATATGTTAAGTATATGTTTTCCAAATTGTGTTTTGAATGAGACTCCATGGTCAAATAAATTTGGGAGAAGTTGTCATTATATAAAATATCTTTTCAGTAGGCATTCCATGAGCCAGCCTTTGAATTCTCAGTTTCCAAAAGGAGGGCCTTATTTAGACTAGTATTTGATAGAAAAGCATTTGAAGACTCTGAATTAATATATTCCATGAGGTTTTACTATGGTTTGTCTGTCATACAGCTACACTCCAAGAACGGGTACTTTTTTTTTTTTTTTTTTAATGGAAGAGAGAGAAGGTAGGGGAGAGAAGGGAGAGGGAGAGAGAGAGAATCTCAAGCAGACTTCTCACTGAGCTCAGGAGCTTTATACGGGGCTCAGTCTCACGACCCTGAGATCATGACCTGAGCCAAAATCAAGAGTTGGATGCTTAACCTGCTGAGCCACCCAGGCGCCCCAGTACATCATGTTTTTTAAGTAGAGTAATGTCCTGAATGAGAGGCCAAGGAGGGTGATTAGGAAAAAAGGAGAAGAATTGGATTAAATGAATATCGCAAACCATAAAAAGCATGAAGTATTTATAAAGCTTCTCAGTGCCTTAAGCGAGATCTCCTTTGCTCCCTTGTCAGCTCCTTCTTTTGAACAAAAAAAGTAATCATCCCACATAACTAATAAAATAAAATCACCTTTTTTTGTTTTTTAGAACTCCATATACTTTCTGTGCTCTGTTTATTTCAGAGTGCAGCATTTGTTAGCTGATTTTGGCAAATACTGATAATATTAAAAACAGTGACTGTCTCAGGTAGAATTAGATAGTTGGCCATAAATCAATTTACCTTAAATACTTGAATATACTCATTTTCTCACTAAGTGGAATTTTTATTGCTATATCTCATGAGTTCTCACTGGGAAGAGTTCTTTAATGTATATATTTTTTCCTAGTCCGATTACATTGGTGATAGCTATTTCAATGCACATAACTATTTCAAAACAGTTTTAAGTGCTAGAACTTTTCTATCAGTTATAGAAGTATCTGTATGAAAAGACAATGGCCATTACTCAGTTGGTTCTAACAGAATAGGTCACCAGTAAAGTGACCTATTTTAGTAGGTGGTAAAGTGAGTCTAATCATCTCCATGAAATGCTTTCCCCAAACTTTATAAAACATTTCTTAAAGTCATGTTTTTAATTTAAGAAATAATACTTTGAGAGGCACCTGGGTGGCTCAGTCAATTAAGAATCTGGCTCTTGATCTTAGCTCAGGTCTTGATCTCAGGGTCATGAGTTCAAGCCCCATCTCCACACCCAGCATGGAGCCTACTTGAGAAAACAAAAAACAGGGGCGCCTGGATGGCTCAATGGGTTGAAGCCTCTGCCTTCTGCTAGCTTGGGTCGTGATCCCAGGATCTTGGGATGGAGCCCCACATTGGGCTCTCTGCTCAGCAGGGAGCCTGCTTCCTCCTCTCTCTCTGCCTACTTGTGATCTCTTCTGTCACATAAATAATAAAACCTTTAAAAAAAAACAAAACAAAAAAAGAAAGAAAGAAAGAAAGAAGGAAATAATACTTTGAAAAAGTGTGTTTATGCAAGGTAATCAGTGAAGACCGTGGTACTGGTGAAACCAAGATCAATCCAGAATCTAGGTGTGTTATTTTAGTTGGAATTAATTCCCATAAACTAAGCTATCTTTCTCAGCTGATGTTTCCCTGGCTTTGTGGACAACCTGGGCAAGAAAATTTGGGTGATGGCCTCAAATGAAGTATTGATTTCCAGCATTGCTTCTACCTACTCTTTAGTTTCCTTTCCCACAGCCAGCATCTTGTCTCAGTGCGTACCTCATCTGGGTTGCTTGTGCTGGAAGCCTGCTTACTTATGCCTTGTCTCCACAGCTACCACATTTTCCTAAAACTTCCAATTTGCTTCTGTTACTTCTGTGATAAAATAATTCAGTGATCCCAGTAATATAATGACCATAGGAAAGTGACAGGCCTTCCTTAATCCTATTTCACTGTTACAATGGGAACTGTTAATATAATTAATATTTTGCTGAAATTGATGTCATTAAAGAATTGGCTTTTTTAAAGTCTTTTACTTAGTACCTTAGTTGATACAACCAACATCATTTTGAGAGGAAAATTCCCCACTACACCAAGCCTCCATGTCAACTCAGATTTTTTTTCTCTCCCATGAAAATTTTCAAATGAAATAATTAAAATAATTTTAAAATGTCTTGGTAAGAGTGTCCATTCACTTTCTCTTCTTATTCACACTCTGGTTTTTCTCACTTAAAATAATTGTAGTGAACCTGATTCTCTCCTTGATTCTCTGCGATGTTTGCCCTCCAACCACACGGCCTGAGGTTTGCACTTTGAAGTTAGTGTGATGCTAACAGTACAGCTTATGCATGTTATTTAGATAACCAGAATTTCCTCATTCTAGATCAGAGATATACTACATATACTAGAGTAATTTTCAAACCCCATTTATTTATTTAGTTAGTTAGTTATTTGCATTTACTTATAGAAAGATTATTAATAGGGCACCTGTGTGGTTCAGCTGATTGTGTCTGACTCTTCTTGATTTCAGCTCAGGTCATGATCTCAGGATTTTGAGATCGAGCCCCAGGACAGGCTCCTGCACTGGGCATGGAGCTTTGCCCAACATTCTCTCCCACCTTCTCCCTCTCCCCGCCCTCTTCCTGCCCTGCCCTATATGAGCATATCCTCTCTTTTTCTAAGCAAAATAGATTATGAAACTTTTATCTCCAGTTGTCCTGCCTCCATCCCATCATCCTGCATCTTGTTCTCTAAGGTTCTCAAAATACCTATGGCGAAGGACCAGTTTTTGTTTACACTCCATTTTTTTTTTTTTTTTAACAAATTACTGTTCTTGTATTTTTTTAAAAAGCCACTATCTAGGACAGATTGGAAATGAAAAAAAAAAGGCCTACAAATTTACAAGTCCAAATTTTTCATCATTGACTTCAACTGATATCACATTACATTATCGAATTCTAGAACGTGTCTTCATTACTCACAATTTCTGTGCCTTGAACAGAGGTCCGTTGTCCGTTACTGGAAACTTAAAGTCTCTAAAACGTGTGTGTGCTGTTCCTCTTCCCGCTGGGACCCACGCACCTCCCCCTGCTTGAAGAGTGCTCTTTAACTTCTGTTCCATTTGGCAAAGCTTGATTTTTGCTAGTCAGTTCATGCCACCTCCGTGGCAGAGTGCCTTCACTAACAAACGTGTTGCCTGCCTGTCTTCCTCCCAAGAATTTGCCCTTCCATGCTCTTTTGGCTTTGCGCAGGCCTTTTCTTATACTAGCATCTCACTGGGTTGTGGATTACATTTTTCCTGACAGGGTGAGCCTACCAAGGGCTCGTTTGTTACTTAGTTATCCTTCCGTCTTCAGCCCTCGGCACACACCAGCTTATTTATAAATATTTGTGGATTTGTTATTCTGGCGTGGTGGATTCAGAAGAGTAGTAACCGTGCGTCCCTAGCTTACTAATTTTCTTTTTTAAAGGTCATTTTTTTCTTCCCCCTACTCAGCTCTCCGAGACGTTTCTGCATAGAGAACAGTACTTATCTGGCATAGTTATAGCATAAATTCTTGAAAATTAGAAAGTAGAGATTTTGTTTGAACATTGAAACCAAGATGGAAGTTCTTAACTTTATTAGAGTAGACTAGCAGCCGCTCTTAAACTTTTCCCTTCAGCACCCCTTCAATCTCTTAAATTATTGAGGACCCAAGAGAGCTTTTCTTTATGGGGGTCATATCAACCAATATTTTACCATACTAGAAATTAAAACTGAGAAAATTTGTAAAGCACAAGAATATACAAGGCTATACTCCATGAGCCATTAACACATTAGCCATGACACGTCTCATGGCCTCTGGACAACACCGTTGCACAGTCATGAGAGAGAGAGACAAAATGGGTATCAGATTAGGTTTTGACCTCATGCACCTCCTAAATGGATCGTGGCGACTCTGGGGATCCCTGGACCACGGTTTAAGAACTGCTTTATAGGAATTTACTGTCTAATTGCCTACAGAATATTCTGTATTTTTACTTCAATAATGTATCATAGCTTTTGCATTTGTAGGTTAATAAGTTGTGTGGGGTTTTTTTAGTTTTTTGGTTTGTTTGTTTTTTGTTTAGTATCTACAAGTCTTAACATAGTACCCACCCCCATATTAATATCTAGACATCCAGTGTGCTGGAAACTTATTACCGGTAGGGTGGAGATGCTCAGTCAAGAAGTCATTTTGTTTGTAGATACTTGGGAAGGTCATTTCTAGTTGTGCCCTCTCACTATACTGGCTTTCAATTGCTAGACCTTTTTATGACTTGTGAATCTCCAAATATATCTCCTGTGATGATGATTCTTCCTCCGGAGGGTTTGGAGACTTGGTCATTTCTTAAGGAGTTGACATAGTAAAGTTTGCTTCTTCTTCAGGGAAGTGAGAAGTACTCCCTTCAGAATCTTTCTTCTCTCCTTTGTTTGACCTTCCCCTCCACTTGCCTCAACCTGATCCCTGATGCTGGCTTTCCTTTTCTGAGAGTACAGTCTGCTCTCTGGCAGATAGTTTCTTGGCCCTGGTGACTCCTGTTCTTTTTTACTCCCTACCCTCTTACCTTGGCTGGTACTCTGTTAAATTCTTTCTGAGGTCTTAGCAGGACAGTCAGTCTCCAGAGTATTTGACGACTCTCTTCAAATTGCATGGGTACTGGGTCTTCCCAGAGAGTTCTGGGATTTCTCTGTCAGCTGCCTCGGAATACCAAGATGGCTGCTAGTTGAGAACTAATTCCCTAACAACTCAATATTCTTTTTACTAATAGGCTTTTTATTGTGTAATGGTGTGATGGTGTGAACTATAATTTAGGGACTTATTATAAGTGACACACTAGAAGCACAAAGCTGATAGAATGTTGGGGACTTTTTATTTTTTAATTCTGAGTTCTAAACATAGTACATACTCAATAAATGTTTGCAGAGTTAATTTTGTGCTCATTAGTGTTGATGAAATGCTTCATAATATGGTAGCCTCATCAACCACGTTATGATTTAAGCCAGACATCTCTGTCTTATACCCCAGGGAGATACGCCTTCACACTATTCTGAAAAGGTACATATTGCTGCCTTCATAAACAACAATCCCTACCTGATACTTAATGAAGATTATGGTTTGAAATGTACAAAATTCAAATCTCAATGAATTCTGATTCTGACTGTTCCCTAAATACCTCTATAGGAGTTCTTAGTTATCATGAAACTTTGTACAAATCATGTCAACAAGATGATTTACAAATGTGGGCTTCAGATACAATAATTATTTTCATTATTTTTTGACTTAATGAATTTGCTATTAAAAATACCCTTTTTTACAGCACTATTTATGTCCTATAAATTGCTTTCTAAATATTCAGACCAGCCTTTATTTATTTTTCAGTTAATCTTTTTCTTCAGCATTCCTGCCCCTGTCATATTTTGACCATATTTTCTTCTCTACACGAATTCATCCCAATTTCTCCCCTCCAAGCCATCAACGACTCTACAACTTCTGTTTTTGTTTTTGGCATGCATTTAATCATACCATTGCCTGTAAACCTTCCACTGCCCACCAGATAAAGGCTAGCTCCTTGGCATGGCCTTGATTCAAAGTCCTTGGTCCCAATTGCATTTTCAGCCTAATCTCTAGTCACACTGGACCACCCCCTTCCTGTATCACACTCAGCTCTTCCCTGCCTATTTATGTAACCCAGAGTGGCGCCTTTCTCTTCTCCCTGGCCAGACCTTCCTGGTTTTTTAATGATCACAGACCATCACCTAGGGCACACGTATCTGTGAACGGAAAACCTAGTTACTGCTCACTCTGCATCCTTAGAGGTTTTTTTTTTGTGTTTTTTTTTTGTTTTTTTTTTTTTTTTTTTTTTTAGCACCAAGTTTCTAGCTGAAGCATTTAGCACAGTGTGTGTGTGTGTATATATATATACTCTTTTCTCCCTTTGCACAGGTACTAAAGAAATTCACATGTATGGTTCACTTTCATGCGTTATCTACTTACCTAGGTACTGCTTTACCCTTTTCCTGTCCCAGTCAGGAAAGCCTATCAGAATTCAAGTTAGTGGGAGTGCCTGGGTGGCTCAATGGGTTAAAGCCTCTGCCTTCAGCTTAGGTCCCGATCCTAGGGTCCTGGGATAGAGCCCTACATCGGGCTCTCTGCTCAGCAGGGAGCATGCTTCCCCCTCTCTCTGCCTGCCTCTTTGCCTACTTGTGATCTCTCTCTCTGTGTCAAATAAATAAATAAAATCTTTAAAAAAAAGAAAAAAAGAATTCAAGTTAGTGAAAGTGTCCTGTTACTCAGCATAATCTTCAGTTTACTTAGTCTTTTTCTTTTTTGAAGGGCATGATTTGAAACCTATTGAACCTTAACAAATTCTGTACCTTTTACTAAATGCTCTTTACAACGAATTATGATATACCTTATATCTGATGATGACAAATAGACATGTTACAGGTGCAGAGATACATAAAATGCAGTATCTTAAAATCAGTGTTACAGTGTTTGTTCCCTTAGACTATTGGGAGCATAGCTACTAAATTAAACTTTGAGAGCATTTCCAGGGAAGACTCACACCCTGTGCTGGCATTGATACTGATTTTTTGTAACAAGCCTGACATTGCTTTGTTTAAAGTATGTTCATTTTCACTGTTCTGATTTCTTCCTTTTAGCAGTGTATCCATCATGTTAGATACAAGAAATTTGTAAATGTATGATGTAATTTTCTTTACCTGTTGTAATTTTAGTGAGCTATATGTAATACGTATGAAGCTTGCAACTTAACCAGCTAGAACCTTATTCTTTAAAAAAAAAAAAGAAAGAAAATTCTAGAGATTAACGTTGATGGAAATACTTCCTTACTCTTAACCTATGACTGTTCTGCAAATCTAAGAGCAAACAAACAGAGCTTTAAGTTTTACATTCACTACACTAAAATACAGGCAAGAAGAAAATTGACCCAAATTCTTAAATAAGTGCAGTGGGGAGGTTTAGTTTTGAGGGCTAATAGCTGCCCCATCCTTTGTGATTGCTTGCTTACATAATTTGTTATGAAAGAATGCTTCTAGGTAAACCATATCTCCAGAAAGCTTGTGATTTGTTCTGTTCTGCTCGGGAAGGGTTAAGAGGAGACAACATCCTGTCAAAGACCTTGTTTTTAATTTTGCCTCTCACACTGGCACAGATCCTGCTAAGAGCAGCCCAGATTAGTTCGGAAAACCTTTGAAGAGATTTAAGATGTCCTTCAGCCAGTTTGAAGGTTTTTGTCTTGCAAATCCAGTACAAGGGCGCCTGCAGGCATCTCGACCCTTGCTGTGCCGCTGATGCAGCTCAAGGTCACACTAACCCGCCCTGTGACATTCAACAACAAAAAAAAATTATGCGGTGAAACTGCTTCAGCGTTTAGCCAACCAACAACTTCCTTTAGTGAGGAACTGAAGAAGAAGTCTTTTTTTTCCCCCCTCTTTTTCTTTTTTTGGGGACTCTGTGAATTTTTTGCTGTAGGAAATAATCCCGGATTTATGGTGTGTGTGATGACAAGGTCATTTCTTAATTAGAACACATGTAAAGAACAAAGCTAAATGGCTTCAAAACAGCTTTGTAGTTGATGGAGAGGATTTAAATTATTTAAAGAGATAGTCACCCATGTATGATGGAAGCTGAATTCTAAAGGCATTAACTCCTTCATTCCAGTCTACTTGCCATTTCTTTCTTTGAATTCTTACGTTTGACTTGAGAAGGTTGCCTTCTGCACTAAAGCAAATGTGTAAATGCCCACTTTTTAACAAGGTGAAATGTAATTTACGAATCAAATTCTTGGGTAAACTTTTAATGGAGAAGTTTTCTTCCCATGACAATTCTCTCCTGGGAATTTTATCCAATGACTTGATTTAGGAGCGAGGAATTATGAACTTTTCCCTCTGGCAACCGTGATTTATTTATAATGTGTTGGAGGGGATGAGCGAAGGGCTTTTTATTGCCTCACCTTGTCTCCCTCACTTTTGCCCATTTGTGATTTAGAATTCTAGTTGAGCAATTGGTCCCTGCTTCTTTAGAAATCATAGCACAGATCATTCAGGTTTCTCAACTCAAAGAATCAGTATGGGAAGTTACATGCTTTTTCCTAAGGGAAAGAAAAAAAAAACAGTGTCCGTTTAAAGTGGACTTTCAGAAAGTTGTTTCTAAACATACAGAACTTTTTTAAGGCACAACGACACCATGTCCATGAACACTGAGCCATACTGGATTCCCTCTCCTTTGTGGGGCTTGTTTGCCCATTTTGTTCCTCCTTGGTTGCCTTGCAGTGTGAAGTAGCAAAGACATTCTTTGGAGAGATCCAAGTGAATTAGCTTCCTATGCTTGGGACTTAATGCATATCACACCTAATGCAGAATAAGCCGAGTAATTTATAGTTGGTTTTTTAGATACATATCCTACACAGAAGCACACACTGCAATTACTTCTCTGTACACAGAATCACACCCTGTACAGAAATTTAACATCGGCGTTATGATAGCCACATCACAGTTTTCTCAGAATTCATACCCGGTTACTCTCTTGGAGACATTTCCCTGTGAGTGTGATTAAAGTAGAATCAGGGCAAGTACTAGGTGAAGAGGGATGATGTTTTGAGGGTGATTATTTGAACTGATATTTTAGATTTTGTGGGCCACACTTAAATTTAAGTTTGAGGCAATAGCGTGACATTGTTTAAGAACAACTTAGAGTTAACTAGACTTACTGTTCTGAAGGATTTTCTTCTAGTCAAGAAACAGTTTCTTTGGGTCTTCCCTGAAAAGTAAGAAGGTATGTGTTCTTTGAGGTTCTGGGTATTTTAAAGGATTTTAGGTTTACAGAAAGAAAAAGCTAGAGGGAAAATCTATATGCAAGAAGATGGTCCGTGTGATTCTTCGCGTCCCTGCCCTTGCCCGGAGTCTGCTGTGCCCTTATGTCATGTATGACCCAGGCTCACCTGCTAGTAATTTCTAATTCACTGTCCTAATTCATCGATTTGTTATCACTAATTGTTCTTCATTTACTTCTGTGTAGTTTCCAGTACCTAAAGGGTTGAAAGGTTGCTGTAATTGGCACCCGCAGCTGCTCTTTCTTTTGACAGGGGATAATTTTGCAGCCTATGCTTTGTGTGACAGCTGCCTAATTGGGCATTCTCCCCTTGTAGCAAGCCTGCCTCCTCCAGCCTCCCTGCTGACAAATGGTGGTGGATTATAGATGAGGACACGCTGACCCATTCGACCTTGCTGAGACAGCGGGGAGGGGCCTCCTGCTACTTGAGGGAAGCTTTAGGTCATTTAGAGGACAAGGTCATGAGCCAGGTGGGGAAATGACATGATATCACATGACAGTAGCCTGATGACATGGTCAGTGTGTCAAGGACAAATGCATCAGTATTGATGAAACATTATTGCAAACATTATTGCAATACTTCATTGAAGGCCCTAGTATTTCTTAATTGTTCCTGCTGCCTTTTTTTTTTTTTTTTAAGAAAAGTGTGCAGAATAGGACATGTTTTCTAGCAGTGTTAAAGTGTTTGTGTACATGAAAATAGATGTGGTTTAGGAAGCCTCCTGTTAAGTTTCTTTGATTATCTAGAGTGTTTTGTCCCTAATTATTGCTTCATTTGCAGCCCCTCGACTGTCAGTACTTTTGAGGAGTTTTTTGAAAATTAAGGCAGGCAAATTAAAACGGTAATATGTGTTGTTAAAAAAATATTTATCAACTACTGTTATCACCCTACTCAGTGATTGGCTTACCTTTCCACATTTTGGATAAAAGAAGAATAAGCCAAGTAAAAATGCCCCATAGAAAGGAACCTCAGTGTTTTGAATTTAGGAGCTCAAAATTACCACTATGATACTACCATAATTATAAAGTTTTCTTAAAAATGTTTTCTAAATAATTTTGAGACCTGTAAAAAAAATTTTTTAAATAGCTTGTGATTATACTTTGTATGAAAACTTTAAGATAAATGAAAATCTTTTGAACATCTCTTCACTGTTGGTAATGCACATACTTTTCTTGAAGGAGTAGACATGAGCTATTACTTTTTAGTGCAAAATGCTAAGAATCTTTGCTGAGTCCGTTAACCCTGTGTTAATACTTGAAAGTATAAATCCGTGTAAACTGTATTGAATAGTCCAATTTAGAAAAATGCCATGTTTAAAAAACTGAACAGTATAATGCAGAGAATACTGATCATGATTCTCATTTCTGGAAAAACGTAATTATTGTTGGATACTGTTGCATCTAAGCCCCCAGTCCAACAGGAGGTAATTTTATGCTCCTGAAATTTAAAAAAAAGAAAAGAAAAGAAAAGAAAAGAAACTATCAGTGGTAAAGTGTGCTGAATTAGTTCACTGAAGTAGACACATCTGTATTTTCATGGCATGTGCATGGGTGGGTGTGCGTGTGTGCGTGTGTGTGTGTGTGTGTGTTTCATTTTGACTGTGCTGTGCATGTGTTAGCTGCTCTCAAACCCTGACTCAAGCTTGGTGGAGGTTTAATCCTGTGCCCTTGTACACGTAGACTTGATTAGTAGTTGTGGTTATCTCAGCAGAAGACATACCGCCCTCCTCCTAGTATTGGTCGGGACCCGGGCATTGGGGAGTCAAGGCAAAGGAGAAAGAAAAGAGATTTTACATTAGTATTCTATGAAAGCCTTACTGTCTGCAGAACAAATTGATTGCTCCGGTGTACCTGTGCTTGGCACCACTGCTGTGAAGGAAAGGTAGGGTTGTAATCTGTTTTATTGTATTACATATTGTGACACTCCAGGAATATTTAACATGCGCTCTTTCTGTGGCACGTGCTTTAAGTGTAAGTAAAGAAAAAGGAAATAAATGAATGGAAAGTATGCAAGAACAGTGGGCTACAGCTTTGTTTACTTCCATCCATGAGAGTTCATTCGAGTAAGATAATTTTGCTGAAAGCGTCACGAGGAACAAACCCTGATTGATAACGAAACCCTGTAAAGTGTTCTGAGGCACTAATCTGCTTCACTGCTTGAAACATGTCAGGCAGAGATGAAATTCAAGCGAATATTGTAAGATTTTAACCACAAAACGAATGGGAGAAGTCATGGAGAACCTAGTTGGTTTAGGAAATGATTTTTAATTATTTTCAGTATATTACCTTGTTAAAGGTCCTACATAACGTGCTGCAGAGAATAAGAAAAGAGATTTTCATTTAAAAAAAAAGAGGTAATCACGGTACAGCTTTAACTATATTAAGTAAATTAAGAAATGTTTTATTTACTTTATTCTTTTACTGATTTCATTCATTTATATGAACATTGGACTGTTTGATTCTGTTGTAGGAAATTGAAACATTTTTTCAGGGTTTGTTTATTTTTTTCAATTATGTGACTGTCAGATAATTATAGTGTAAAATTTAGGGTTGTTTGGTATGAATTCAATAAATGTTTTAATATTTCACAAAATGGTTGAAATATCTGTGATTGGAATTTGACCCCTTGCCATTTTCAGGCATTCTTGATATGTTGTGGCTGTACTTTTGAGGTTACGTATAAATCTGTACTGTGAAGGGGAGAGGAGGAATTCCTCTTGTCTGAGCCTCTTGCCACATGTGAACTGCAAGTGCCCTCTGCCTCCTCTGTCCCCATCCTGATCCTTCGATTAGAATCAGAACCTTGATTTCGGTCAGAGGGGAAGCAGAATAGCTCACAGATGAAAGGAAAGTTGTTTTCCATTGTTTACTACAACATTCCTGAAATTAGTATATAGCTTCACAGTTTTTAGGTTGCATTTCACTTCCATTTAAATGTGTAATTGTTCTGCATATACTAATTTTAGTTTTATATCACAAAAACATCCTGATATAGAAGATCAGAGGTCTTGGACATTGGTCTAGACTTGCTCTCAGAGACTTTTATAGATAATGGGTGAATGGAGAAATATTTTTAAGCATTTGTTAAATAACAAATACAAATATACCAAATCCTGATGTGGTTAAAATGTAAGGCTTTATTACCCATGAAGGGAAGGGCTGCTTTCAAAGAACTTTTAAACTTGATGGCAAATTAAGACTACTAGAGATGTTTTCAGATGAATATAAGTCATCCAAATGATTACTGCTATACTCTTATATACTTAGTTTTGTAGTTGTTTTCCTATTGAAAAAATGTAAATTTAGATAACGTCGAGGAAAAATAAACCATGGCACTAAGAACCAGAATATTTTCCAGAATAAAACATCTTTTAAACTTTCTCTAGTTCTAATTTTAAAGATTTTATTTATTTATTTGACAGAGAGAGGTCACAAGCAGGCAGAGAGGCAGGCAGAGAGAGAGAGGAGGAAGCAGGCTCCCCGCCGAGCAGAGAGCCCGATGCGGGACTCGATCCCAGGACCCTGAGATCATGACCTGAGCCGAAGGCAGCGGCTTAACCCACTGAGCCACCCAGGCACCCCCTCTCTAGTTCTAATTTTAGTTTTTAGTTTTGTAATTACTTCACAAACTCTGAAAATTTTGGAATCTTTCACCTTCTCAAAAGAAATTCATGGCATGTGTATGTATAATGTCCAGCCAGCTCAGAATGAGAAGATAGAGAAGGGAATACCAAATAAAAGAAACTGGTATTTATTTTTTCTTTTCTTTTTGTTGTTGTTCTTCCCTTCTTTTGGTGGAGTGGGAGGTTGGTTTTTTGTTTATCAAAGTACCTGAAATTCTTATTGTATCTGGCACATAATAACTGCTCAGTAAATATTTCTTGGTCAAATGAAAAAAAGAGTGCTTAACCAATCCATCCCCCGCCCCAGCACACACACTTTAGTTCTTCCTCTCCTGTCTATTTGCGGTTCAGTTTTTGCAGTGCGGACTAGAATGAGTGCTTAGCATCAGCTTCTCTTCTGAAAGTGTTGATATTTAAAGAGAAGAGAAGCCTTCTCTTCTCTCTGTGTTGAAGGAGTAGGGACTCATTGTTCTAGAACCAACCTAGGGATCGTGTTTATAGAATTATCTGACGGTCAGAGTAATTCAAGTGACTGCTTTATCTTGTTCTTCCTCTGAACACAGGACAAGAAAGTACGAAAATCAGAACTGATCCGTGATGTTGAATTTTTTAAAACTATGAAACCTGTTTCTTATTTAGATTCATTTTGTGAATCTAGGTACATTATGCTTATTAATCAATATCAACAAATTATGTTGAACATCCAAGGAAACTGCATGTTAACTTGGGCCAGAGATTTCTAGGTACATGAAACATATGGAGAAGACAAGCGTTTGGCACGTTATCATGACTATTAATTTAGGTCATAAAATAAAAGTCATTCATGAGGACCACTTTGAATATGTGGGTGACAATTCTCTAAGCTCAGTTAATGAGTTAATGTTTTCATTAGTTGGTATCCATTAGCCCAGCTTAGACCAGAGTTTTTGAGTTCTAAGAACCTTAGAAATCAGTTAATATAAAGCGTACATTTAACAAATGAGAAATCTTATAGCCACAACAAAATTGAATTCATTTCCAAATAGGATATAAATTAAAGCAAACTGATATATCATTTTATACACACACAGTTGTGGATTGCTCCCAATGAATGAGGACCCCCTATATTTTTATACCAGAGTGAGAAAATATTGATATCACTCAAAAAGACATTAAAAACTAGGGAGAAAATCTTTATATAAAATTATAGTGTCTATAGTAGAATAAATCTGTGAAAGGTACAGTCTCAAACACGTAATGTCTGTTGGTATTTAATAATTTATGGCAGTGTTTTCCTTAATAGTGTAATAATGGCTGAGCAGAGAAAGAGAACAGCTAACAGAGACTCTTGTTGGGTAATAGGAACCTCCAAGATGGAGATCCCAGCCACGCATGGCCTCCTTGAAGCATAATTAAATGCTGAATTGACAAGTTTGAGAAATATTCTGATTGTTCTTGGAAATATCGGACTCGTGGGGATGGAGTTAGGGTGTGCACATCGGTCCCAGCAGTACATGTCAGATGAGTATCCAAGTCATAGAATGAGAAAGTCTGTCCAAAATGCGTGCCTGATAGGAGTAGACTCGCCTTCATCTACCTGTGCTGAGATTTATAACCTCATTTTATTTTTAGCAGAGAAATAAGTGAGGAACTAGAGAACTGATGGGAAACCAAATTGGTCAAACATGGAAGTAGTGGAAAACTAGTAGGCATTGGAGGTGTGGTTTGAGGACTTTGCTGTCTCATGCTTAAAATTCAAGTTTATATAAAGCTGACAAGTCAGAGGAATTGCAATAAACTGTTTCTAAGCCTCTCTCCCGTAAGTGGGGGTGGCGGGGGGGGTGGGGTGGGGAATCTCCATTCTTAGCTCTTTGATTCAACAGTTGGGCAGAGCAAAGTTTACCAGCAAACTGTTTCACATCTCTAAACCTCAGTTTGCCCATCTTCAAAATGGGCATTATTAAATATCTACCTTTTGAGGTTACTACAATGAAATGAAAGGACTCGTGAATAGTGCTTGGACCATTATATAATTATTTGATCATTTTTTTGTGTATAGGGGCTTGTGTGTCTCAACATAAGACAGCCTTGCCCTGTGAAGATGTATCCTTTATGCTACTATTGATAACAGAGGCCCTGACAAGATAACCATAATACAATGGGATAGAACTTTTGGCTATTTTAAAATAAATGATACAGTGTTTTCTATGCATTATAGTGAAGCTATATAAATACTCTTATTCCCATTTTTTTTTAACCTGTCCACTTAGTGTCAGATTTCAATATTAAAAAAAAAAAGGTCTGTAATTTTATATTATTCCCTCTCAAAAATACATACTGGTTAGTTATGTGGTATTTATTTGCATTGGCTGTATTAAAATATGTATTAAAAACTGCATAATTTTCAATGACCACCTTCCAATGTAACAGTGTAAAATGCTGAAGTAAATCATGGATCTCAGTTTAGAATTACAGTAAATAATTTAGAAAATGAGAAGCTAGAGGAGATAAAGTTTAATTTGGTTCAATCTTAGCTAAAAAGTTTAGTGTTCTTCCAGTGACACTTGTAGTTTCCACACTTTTCTTTTCTCCCTTTAGTTGTAGGGTCTACCTAGCAATTTTAAGGCTTTTGTAGATCTTTAGAAGATCTAAGTGTACCAACATGAATGCTAAATAAATTGCATTTAACACGATACTTTCTCTGGAAGGCACAGAGAAGAGAAATATTAGAAATACTTCATGATCGATCTGAGTTTAAAATTTAACTTTTTCATTAGGTAGTACTTATAATTTTAAACAAAGTGATTATTTCTTTTGACCTTTATAAAATCATAAAAATCAAAGAATTTCTTAGTGATACTTTTTAAAAACGTCTTTACTTGTCTTACATGATAAATTATTTAAGTGATTGTATATGTATTTTTTTTTGTATATGTATTTCTTATGCTGCAATTTGTTATTCAGTATGAGAGTTGTGTGGTCAGAGCGAAACTAAGAATATGTATAGATCCCCGCTTACTCAGCAAAAATTCAGTGTCTCCGACATGCCTGTGGCAAACAGAATAAAACTAATCCTTGTCCTCCTGGAATAATAATTACAGCATAGTGGTCAAAGACAGGCGTTAAACAAATATTTAAAAAGCAAGGAAAAGCAAGCAAGAAAAAAAAATTACAGAATGAGAGAAATCTTAAGACAACTGTGTTTTCTGGGTACTTTGCTAGGGCGTGAAGCCGTTGGAAGGAGAGGGGACACACAGACTGAGTTGGGGAAGGCGGCAAAGGAGCTGTCAAAGGAAGAGCCTTCTAGGAGAAGGGAACTCATGAAGCGGGGGCGGGGAAAACTGCCTGTTCTGGCACCAAAGGAAGTCCATGTAGCTCAAGTGATGCTGTCCCGTATGGTAGCTGCGAGCCACACAGGCTTTGTCGAAATGGAGATGCGCTCCAAGTGTAAAATATATGCTAATTTAGAAGACTCGGTGTGATGAAAAGTATATAAAATAGCTTAAGAATTTTTTATTGGTATCAAAATATTTGGGGTATATTGGGTTAATAAAATTTATTCAGGTTGGCTCTACCTTTTTTTTAACTTTTTAAAAGGTATGGCTACTAAAAAAATTTAAATTACATTTTTGGTTCTCGTTATGTTTCTGTTGGACAGCGGCTTAGTAGGGTGTAATGAACAAGGAACTAAATGGCTTGAAATAAAATTGGTTCGATTCACCAGAGCCAGGTTATATGGGGCCTTGCGGACCACAGAGAGGAATTCAGACTTGATTTGAAGTGAAATAGGAAACCATTATGGGTTTTTAGCCAAGGGGATTTACCTTTCACAAAGAGCATTGGCTCCAACGTGGAGAATGTATTGGAGGGGAGCCAATTAGGAAGCTCCTACAGTAGGACACACACACACAGCTAATGCAGTTATCACAACAGCTGTCAGATAATGTTATATAAGAAGTCGTGTCTGTCATCGTAAGTGAGTTTCTCAGTCCTTCTGATGGCATTTAGAAAGCTGTAGATGTAGACATGGGTTTAGGTTTATATGTGTAAGAATTTTCTTTTCTCCGTGTTCATGGAATATTAAAATCCTTACAGAATTAAATCTCTGCCAGCTTCCCAGAGCACTGTAATTCATGGAAACGGTAATACCTCCAATCACATATAGCTTTAAAGATTTTTAAGAGTTTTGACAAACCTGAAACATTTCTTAGTACTTTGGGGTTCAAGGAATTACTTGCTGATATGGTGGAGGCTACTGACATCGTGGATGGGGCAGTCTGCCTGTGCAGCCTCGGATCTCAGGCTTAAGAAGCTTCATCAGACTGGACGGCCTTGAATCCTCCAAACCATTCTCCTGGTAGAGCTTGTTCTCCCTCTTGTGCAAAAAGACGCCGGAGACTTAGAGTAATTAAGCAAGCTGCCAAGGTTAGAGGGTAGTAAGTAAGTTTCTGGCCTGAACCTCCGATCATTCAGATAGGGGCTGGGATTTCCTCTTATCTGATTGCTCCTTTTCTGCAGTGTGTGTGTACGTGTGTGTGTGTGTGTGTGTGTGTGAATGTGAGTTCGATTCATCATTTGTTTTGTTTTTTTTTTTTTTTTTGGCTCATAAGCTGCATTTGTAGGACCACTGTTCAACTTACATAATAACATGGGAATGATTCATAACTTTGGCTTTTTACTGTTATTCTGTGATGGTACAGATTTTAGATTATTTTTCATAGTTTTGAAAAAAATGTAAGACATGTCAATATAGTTTGGGGTTTTAGTCATTGTTTTTTGGGTTTGGCGGGGTTTTTTTGTTTTTTTTTTGTTTGTTTGTTTGTTTGTTTTTTGCCTAATTTTGGGGAAAGAATACAGTTTATTTACCACAGAATCTGCTTCCACTTATGAGTACTTACAGGATACCAGCCACAATACTATGTACTTTGCTTGTTTTATGTCATTAAATCCTTTTTACAGCCTTATTTAATAGGTAACATTATTCCCAGAATCCCAGAAAAGTGACTTTCTGAACTAAGATTCAAAGCCCAAATTCTTACCTTCGGTATGTTACCCATTTTTTACGTATATTTGAAACAATCATCTTCTCAGTATCCCTGTTACGAAGCATTTACACTGTCAACAGTATTTTTCACTGTAAAAAGCAAAGGTCAATTAAACTTAAGTTTGTAAAAATCACAGTTCTTGGGGCACCTGGGTGGCTCAGTCAGTTAAGTGTCTGCCCTCATTCAGGTCACAGTCCTGGAGTCCTGGAGTCCTGGAGTTGATCTCCCCTTCAGGCTTGATGTGCTTCTCCCTCTGCTGCTCCCTCTGCTTATGGTTCCTCTCTCTCTCTCTCTCTCAAATAAATAAAATTTTTTTTTAATCTCATTTCTTTAGAAAATTGAAGTTGATGCAGGTGTTATCACTGAAAAGGCTGATACTTTTCAGTAAACTAAAGGTTTTATTTCCTTTAATTAAATGAAAATGGGGGGAGCAGTTAAGGCAGCACTTAAGTTTTCCCTGTACAGCATAAAAATCTAGCAGTTTGCTTTTAATGGATGATCTTACAGAGAATAGGATAGTGGAGTCAGTAGGCCCAAAACGTGATTAAGTGATTTCCTATCACTTAACATACCAAGTCACAGTAAATACATGTTATATAGTTCTACTTTAGATTTCAGATTCTGTTAGTTAGCTATGTCTTATTTTATAAAAGGTTGTTGAAAATACTTGAGTATCCAAAACATTTACAGTATAGTACTAACTTACTTTAGTTTCCACTATATTGATTGGTTTTGGAAAGGACAGTTTTTGCCTAACTAATATAAAATTATGTTAAAACAATTACATAAATTATCAGCAGTATCTACTAGAGAGATAAGTAGCACAAAGAAGGAAACTACGTTAACATTTCTTCAGGACTCGCTGTGTTGGATGTTATGTTTTACATTACTCAGTCTTCACAACTGTCCCTTTCGATGGGTTGATACCCTACATATTAAACTGAGGTGCAGACAGATTTACCCACAGTTGCAGAGCTGGTGGGTGAGCCCCAGTGCCCTTGTGTTTGAAGCTCGCAGTATGTTTTATAAATGAAAACTGGGAGGAATTTTTGATGATACGAATTGTTTGAAGATGTAAAACAAGCTCTTTCCAAAGTGAACTGCGGAGAATCTCTTAAATTTTCTTCATTTTAAAGGATTGGCATTGAAAGCTTTTGCGATTAAAGTGGTATCTAGTCCTGTGAGTAGCCAAGACAGCGTAACAGTTCATGGAGTTTAGTTTCTCAGTCCTAATTTTTTGTTGTTACTCGTCTCCATTTTTGTTGGTTCTGTCCAACCATCTTTTGTCCCCAGGCCCATCACAGATAATGCAAAAGTATAAAGACTTCATAATGCAAAACACAGAGGTGATCTTCTGCCATTGTAGAAGTGTTTTTCCTGTTGACATTTCTTTTAGCAACTAAAAACTGGTATTGAACAGATTTGAAGGAGGTTTAATCATTTTTTTCCCTTTTCAGTCATAATTGTGTACTAAGAAGATTTGACTAGTAGCAACTATCTGATGACCGTTTTTCTTGACTGTGTAGTTAAAAGTAGAAATTCAGGGCACATTCTTACTCAGTTTTGTGCCAGTATGCAGGTTTTAATGTATAATTTTGTTCTTCGATTTTGCTGGTTATACACAACTGCATTTAGCCCCTTTATTCTGACATGTGTTCCAACCAGTTTTACTTCATAATGTTTATACTCTTGAATAATACAGTTAGAACCAAAATATGGTTCAATTTGGGGACTTTTTTTTAATACATCGTAGCTATTTTTAGTATATTGAAGGGTCCCCCTCCCCTTCCCTTTCCTGCTTTGTGTCATTCTTCTAGAATTCTGAAAGGAATACTCTTAGTATTCCTATAGTGCATACCTCTTGAAAGGGTGAAGGGGGCACTGTACTTAGGAAGACAACTTTGGTAACTATTTTATAGCAAACCCGTGTCTGCGGTTAGACTTTTTTTTTTTTTTTTTTTTGGAAACACTGAGTCTTTTCTTTTAAAAGTTTGAATGGCATTCTCTTATGTAAATGGGTACAGAAACTTATCAGCCATTTCTGTGAGTAGATTTTAAACCACTGTCCTCACTCAAGCTGAATTTGTAAGTTAAATTGTTTAAGTGTTAACCTTGCCTCTGGAATTTATTTCCAAAATAGACTGAGTCTCTTTCGGTACAGTAGTGCATTCAGACTAGAGGAGAAAGCATTTGTTAGAGAAACAGGGGAAAGCAAGGGAGAGGAGGAAAAATTCTTGAAGGAAACGAATCCTGGATGCGGTTTCTTACCATCTCAGATGTTAATGGACAATATTTATAGTTTCTTCCACTTTAATACTGGGAATATTTTTGGCTAATCTTTCTCACATGCCTGGGTTCTAGAGTGTGTTGTGGGGAGAGTGAAAGGAGTAATGCATGCCATGTTTACTCTGGTTATGATATACATGGAAGAGTACATTACCTTTTTATTCTAGTCACTTTCTGAAAATTTGGTATCCTTTATGCAAGTATTTGTATTTCCTTTTGAAATCCAGGGTAATTATCTCTAAAGCTCAACTGCAAAACAATTGGAGTGACCCTTAGAAAAGTCTCCCTTTTGTGAGTAAGAAGGAAGATGAAAGAAGGCATTTGATGCCGTCTAGAGTAGGAACACATAGATACTTACCCCCGGAAAGGAGCATCAGTCCTAAAAGATGGAGAAGAGAAAGAAAGGCAGAATGATGGGGCTTAGCTGTACTAAGAACATTCTCAAGGAGGGCTTTAAAATAAGAAGCTAAAATAGCTAGAGCCGAGGGAGATGAGATAGAATCTTAAACCCGATCTTGTTGAGCCTTCTCGTTTTAAATGAGTAGAGTGAGGCACAAAGAGATAAAAACACGAGGTCACTTTTCCCCCCCTTCAGTATCCATTGTAGCTCCAGAGTTCCAGGAATTGGTCCCGATGGCCAAATTCAGTATCTTCCGCAGTTGATCGTGCCCTGGTCCTGTTAACAGGAAGAGGCATTCTACGTGATGTGCAGGAAGGAATCGAGGGAGAAGTAGTCGGAGAACTGTCACAGAGGAACCTTCTGCCTCTTTTCTTATTTATCCCACCACGGAGTAATCGTTCTTTCTGACTCTTCCTTTGGACAGTTAATGCCAAAACATTTTTGGCCGAGGCTGTAATCTAGGATCAGGAGCCACCAAAGTTTATTTAAGAATTGGAGGCAGGTGGATATCCATTAGTTGATGGCAGCCGATGAAACAAGAGAAGCATCTGCAGCCCTTAGGTGCAGCCTGGGCTTGCCTGAGCCAGGGTAACCCAGCTTCCCAGCCAGTCTTCACTAACGAAGCTTGACTACAGGCACTACCCAGTGTGAGGCTGCCCACTGTTAGATGCCGTACCCATGCCCTGTTAGAAATAGGGGCATATTTTTCTAGAGATGGTAGAGGTTAGCTGACTCGAGATCCCCTCATCTAATATTTTGCTATCGAGCCCTCTGAGCAAGAACCATCTGGTCTTTATTTGCTTGCCAACTTCAAAATAACCCATCTACCCACCCTTCGTGCTTGATTCTACTTTAGGAATTCATTTTCCATATCCACTCACACAATACAGCTTGAATACAAGTGTCTTCCTTAAGATTTTATCACCTTTGTCTGATTCCTACTGTAATTCCCTGGCACAGACCCTTACCTTTCAATTAAGAGAAAATACCCAGATTGTATATTGGGTTAAAGACATTCCCTCTAAGCTTGCCCTTTTTTTTTTTTTTTTTTTTCCCTTCCAAACATTCGTTTTCAATGCCTTAAAAGGTTCAGGGGCCATCATCTAGGGCTTGGACAACCCTAGTCTTAGTCATAGTTAGGCATTAATATCTGCAGTGTTAACTATGAATAACCCACCCTGTCCCACTCCCACATCCAGTCCCCAGCATAGAGAATGGGACTTTACCGTGAACACCAGGAACCATTGTCGCTGTGAATACCAGCAACATTGATGAGTGAAACAAGTAAAATTAATTTAAGACTTGAGAATTAAGCCTTAGGCTAGTGGTGATAGAACCAGGATTTGAACCGACTTGATGGATGTGAATCTGACCTTGAGGTCTTAGGACCTGCTCTTGAGGTTAATAGTCCAGATTTGTTGTCATCTTCGCAAAATTACAAAGTAGAAGAAGTCGGGATTGTGGAGAAGGAAATGGGCTACCTGTGTTCTTTCATGGTTCCCTTTTTTCTTGATTGAAAGGAAGACCAATATTCTGTTGCCTGTGAAAAGAACAGTGAGTCTTTATTTCCTTTCCAGTGGCCATGTTTTAGATGAATTGCTTTCATTTCGAATATGAGAAGTCAACTTTAATGTCAGAAAATTTCAGTCCCCTTTGCTCACGCACATGTACGCACACACACAATATGTAATTTCACGTGGATTCAATAACTTCAGAGTCAGTTAAACTGCTTGGCGGATATGAAAATATTTATCAACTTTCAAATTGAATAGAGTGGAGAGAAAATGATAAAACAAATTAAACTGTAAAGTTCTTCAACATCAGTAAGTTTCACACAGCTGCAGGGATAACTCGACGAAAGGACATGTTCAGCCAGATGGCCTGCGCTGGCCTCCTTCCCATTCCCGCAAAAGATATGTTATTCACTCCCAGGGTAACTCAGGGAAAGAGCTGATTATGGAATTAAAACAACCAATGTCCAATTAACCCCTGTTTTGGTCAATGTTTCCTACACAGTTTGGATAATTGGCATACTTTAGTTCCGTCAAGGGAGGCAGCTGGTTTATTGGTGAGTTCAAGCTCCTGGGAATAAGGAATTTGAAATTCTGTTATCAGCTCTGCCCCTACAAACTAAGTATGACCTCGGACAACTTACTTACCTCTTCATGTCATCACATTTCCCCATTTGAGAATTGGAGATACATGTTGCTCTCAGACCATCCAGAGGTGAAGGCACTGTAGGAAAAGTAAGGGAGAGTGTTGATACATTGCAGATAAGACTGTCAATAAAATGGTACAGTAGTAGGGGCGCCTGGGTGGCTCAGTGGGTTAAGCCTCTGCCTTCGGCTCAGGTCATGATCTCAGGGTCCTGGGATCGAGCCCTGCATCGGGCTCCCTGCTCAGCAGGGCACCTGCTTCCCTTCCTCTCTCTCTCTGCCTACTTGTGATCTCTGTCTGTCAAATAAATAAATAAAATCTTTAAAAAAAAAAAAAAGGTACAGTAGTATTATGTAGTATTATTATAATATTATGAGGTTGCTGTAGTTGCACAGAACAGAGGCCCACTCAACTCATGTACGGAGGCTTCACTAGAGACATGCAGTAAGTTCAGGAACCCAGCGACAGGAGTGCGTTGCACCTCCTTGAAACTAGAAAGCCATTCAACAACTCCTGACTGTCCCTTCTTTCTTCCTTTTGCCTTCCTCGTCGTTGCTTCTCTGTATGTGCCTCCTTCATTCCTCTTTTCAGCATACTGATGCCTCCCTATTGTCATCTCTGTGTTGTGGCCTCATTAAAGCAACCCAAAATGAAGGTTTTCCATCTCACTGAATTTCCCATCCCAAGAGAAGAAATGAATCAATCCAGTTTAGGCAGGTTCCGAACCTCCCCACATTTCCCTGTGCCCTGGGGACTGGGAACAGATACAATTTACGAAAAAGATCTAGGGAAGAAAGAAATGATCGCTATCTTTTGTACCTAAACTTACTCTTTGGTTTATGGAAACATGTCTTATAAAATATTAGAAAATTAAGGAATAAATTAGCTAGGTTATTCAATTATTTTATAGATCCAAGCATTTTTTTTAAGTTTTCCAGGATATATAGAGAATATGTTAAAGCATTCAACAGATAATTTTTTTTTTAAAGATTTTTTTTTTTAATTTTATTTATTTGAGAGAGAGAGACAGTGAGAGAGAGAATGAGCGAGGAGAAGGTCAGAGAGCGAAGCAGACTCCCCATGGAGCTGGGAGCCTGATGTGGGACTCGATCCCGGGACTCCAGGATCACGCCCTGAGCCGGAGGCAGTCGTTTAACCAACTGCGCCACCCAGGCGTCCCTCAACAGATAATTTTGAGTGTCTCTAATCTATTAGGCACAGGATACAAACACAAAAGACAATCTCAGTTCTCAAGGAACTTTATGCGGTGATGGGCAAATGAAATTTTTCTTCTTTTTTGCAAAGATCTGGTGCTACAGCCATGACGAATAGAATAGTTAATATTAAAAAATACCAGATGTTGGGGTGCCTGGGTGGCTCAGTGGGTTAAGCCTCTGCCTTCGGCTCAGGTCAATCTCAGGGTCCTGGGATTGAGGAGCCTGCTTCCCCATCTCTCTCTCTCTTTCTCTGCCTGCCTCTCTGCCTGCTTGTGATTCCTCTCTGTCAAATAAATGAATAAAATCTTTTAAAAAAAAAAAAGATGTTATACTAAAGTGTTTTACGTACATATGTCATTTAAGACAACAGCTTCATGAATGTTGGGAACCTCACACCAGCTTTATGAGGTAGATTCTGTGATTCCTGTTTTCCAACTAAAGAATCTGAGCCCCAGGATGGATAGGTGACCGACCAGAGTCACCTGCTGATGAATGACAGAGTCAGGAATCCACAGAATTCTCTGAAACACTGTGCTTTGTGGCCCTTCTAATAAAAACCAAGAGACAGGACAATAGAGACAAGATTTTGGAGTAGAAAAAGTAATCCAAAGTTTTCAGAGTGCTGTAAATGTATTTGCCTTACCAAAATGTTTCCAAATTCACTTAAGCTCTACTGGATGGCAGTTTCACATGCTAATAAGAAAGGCTAGAACCAACTTGGGTTTGGATGAGCTACTTAATGGCCTGTTTAACCACTCACTCAATTGCTCTTAGCTTTACTACCTTTGTTCGTTAAAATGTGAATGAGGATAATATACTATTAACCAACCCCGTAAGAAGAAATGAAGGAAATATATCTTGGTATTTCATTGGAGGAGGAGATGTGGCTTAAAGCACTTGGGGAAAATCAGGGTCTTTTTAATTTAGAGTAAACAGCAAAGGAATCCACAGTTTGTAGCAGAAAGCCCCCAGGAGCTTTTTAGACACTGCTTTGGCCAGCCAGGAATATGTAAAGAATTGTATTTTTGGAGCATCTGGGTAGCTCGGTCAGTTAAGCGGTCAGTTAAGCGTCTGCTCAGGTCATGGTGTCTGGGTCCTGGGATTGAGGCCTGCATTGGGCTCCGTGCCCAGCAGGAAGCCTGCTTTTCTCTCTCCCACTCCCCTGCTTGTGTTCCCTCTCTCGCTGTGTCTCTCTCTGTCAAATAAATAAATAAAATATTAAAAAAAAAAAAAAAAGACTTGAATCTTTATAGCACCCACCACAGACTGGAGCCCGAGAACTTTTGTCTTCTTTTGTTTGTCTTTTTTGTTAGACTCCTGTCAACAATGAAATTTTAACTCTCTTACCTAGAACTTAATGAAGTGCTAGATTTAGTGGAATATGGCAGTTCTTTTCTCGGGTCTGAAGGATAATTGCAGGCCTAGCCCAGTTTTCTGAGGCCTCTAAAGGACCAGCCCTCAGGCTAAAAGGAGACAAGAGGATAGCCCAGTGTAGGGAAGAATTTTTATACTGTTGCACTTGTGCAAATGTGAAACAAATTCTCTACATAATAGGTAACCTTTACTGAGTGCCTGCTCTGTGCCCAGGCACTG
This sequence comes from Neogale vison, assembly GCF_020171115.1. Taxonomy (NCBI): domain Eukaryota; kingdom Metazoa; phylum Chordata; class Mammalia; order Carnivora; family Mustelidae; genus Neogale; species Neogale vison. The sequence goes on from NC_058096.1 coordinate 28,271,984, forward strand.
TGCTGTGCACTCTGTGAACACTGGAACATTTAGCCCTCACAGAGGCTCGACTAAGTTTTTGCACATTTGTAAATAAAACTTTCAAGAGTAGTTAACGTGCTTAAAGTCAGACAGTTTACTAACGAATTGATAAGAATAGTTTGGTAGGTGGAAGAGCTAGAAATTGAACCCAGAGCTGTCTAGTTCCAAAAGATACCACCTTGGAAGACAGTCCATGGTCACCGAAGGTTTTGGGGAAAAAAACTAGACAATCAGAGTTAGTAAATGGGTTATAAAGTGGCTTAAGCATTCTGTGGAATGACTGGTTAGGCAGACCTTTCACTTCTCTTTCAACCGTTAAATTCTAATCCTGTAGTGTATATAGAATCAATTTGCAAGACGTACTGTTAGGGAAATGATAGCCGGCGGTAGAGTCATTACAAGAAAATAGGTTTCTCTTTATAAAAATTAGCTCTTCTGCCAATTTTATACAAATTCTATAAATTTGTTTTCCCGATATTATGCAGACTATGATGTTGGTCAGTTTAGCTTTAAAAAGAAGTCATGAGTCCAAGTGAAGAAAGTGCCAGGAAAAGAAAAAAAATTATAATGAATGACAAGAGAATTTGATTAGAAAGCTCTGTATCTTTAAAGCCAATGACTAAATAGCTTTTGGAATACATTAAGGTGTGTTTTGTTTTTAACATATATTTAGGAGTGGTTTACTGTACATTTTAGAAACCTTGAGTTTTCAAAATCTTATCCATCTACGTCCAAGTTAATTTTTTGGACTCATGTGACTCCCTCGCCTCCTCAGACCTGAGACACATTATTTAGGCTTTAACACCATACCAGGAAGCAGGAAGAGACCTGAAGTTTACCCCTTCAGCGTGGGTCAGAAGAGTCAATGTCCTGATTTTATATCACTACCAAAAACACCATGCAGATAAGGCGAAAAGTAGAAAAGACACAGCAGTGACAGCTTGATCTCCTGCATCAGTATTCAAGACCTGCTTGGATAATATTTGTTTTTATTGAATTGGTTATTCTTTAGTTTTTAAGTCTTCAAAAAATAATTCAATTACTTTTATGTCCTCTAATTGAATCACTTTGGTAGGATATTGTTTTTATTTAGCCAGACACAGTAAAATCTCACACTTAGAATTCTAAAGGTTCAAATGAAAAAGATTATCCTAAGAATAGCTTTGACCAACTTGATTTCATCTTTATCACATAATTTAAAGGGTTCAAGTTCTTTATGATGATTGTCTGCTTCAGTGATTGATCTTTAAAATGGGCATAGAGAAACAGTTTCTCAATTGTGGTTGATACAGCTGTGAATTAAGGTTAATTCATAAAACCTTTCTTTTCCCCATTTTGTCATAACTGTTTTTTAGGATTTGGTATGTCTGGCTTTGGGGAATAAATCTTTCAATGTATTAACTTCATTTCTTCACATATCTCCGTCATATGAAAATTTAACAAAATAATATTATAATGTTAAATAGGTTTTAATCAATTTTCTGTAAAGTATAGAGTACAGTTTGAAGAGGGGAAAAATGGTAAAAAGCTTTATGTTATCAGTATTCTGAAACATTTCCCCATTCTAGATATAGTCTGTGGGCATATTAGATCTTGTAAATCTTGACTGGAGAGACACTAATTAAAAGAAATTCAATGAGTGTGATCAGTTTTTATATATACATATGTATAAACAGATGTTGAAAAAGAAGATGTTCCTGTGAAAACTAAAATCTTCTAAATATATATATATATATATATTTCTAAAATGTTTAAAAGTTGATGTTTTCTAACAGAATACTAGTCACACTATCTTCCAAACCTAGAACTTTCTGCATAGGACAAAATACTTTATTACTCTGTAATTTTGTGGTTTATTTTTTATTCCTTTATATCCAGAATGAAGGAAAAAAGGGTATCTTGAATTCAGAACCAAACATTATAAATAGCATTATCATACCATCTTAAAAACATTTTTTAAAAAGATTTTATTTATTTATTTGTCAGAGAGAGAGAGAGTATGAACATCAGCTTGAACGGGGGTGGGGGGGGAGCAGGCTGTGGGAGAAGCAGGCTCCCCACTGAGCACAGAGCCCAATGAAGGACTGGATTCCAGGACCCAATGATCATGCCCTGAGTCAAAGGCAGACGCTTAACCAACTGAGTGACTTAGACCTCTCATATCATCTTAAATCTTAAAGTACTTTAGAGTTATGACAGTGGGCCCCTCATTTTATAGACTCAGATTCCAAGAGGCTAACTTGTTGCATGTTCTACTAGGAACACTACCTCTGCCAGGTGTGGGACATGAGGATGACAGAGATGTAATGCTTGCCTCTAAGTTGCTTACCCTCTAGTTGAGGACCAGGCATAAACAAATAAAATACGATTTTGCAATGAGATAATTGAATGATCTACTGAGGGCTGTGGAGTCCCAGAACTGGAAAACTATCCTCAGCCTCTGTAGTTCGGGGAAGGCTGTCCAAGGAAGGGGTAAGTCCTCAGCTGAGGCTTACAGAATAAAAGAGGTGTCTTATTCCTTTAGCTTGAGAGTAGGCAAATGGGGCTTATTTTATGATTCAAAAATGTATTACCTGATGCATTTTAAAGTCTGATACATTTCATGAGACGAGGATGATTGATTGTAGGGATTGTGTGGGTGAATGGGGGAGAGGGCACTGAGTAGAAGGTTCTTTACTCTCTATCCATTATTCTCAAACTATTATGTCTTATTCATGTGTAATGACAAGAATTTAAATATGAAACAAATAATTCATTTTATAAATGCTATAATTGAAAATACAATAAGGACCAAACAACCAAGCAAAATATAAATAGTAGAAAGTATTGATGTAAGGATTTCAGTCGTTGATGTTAGAGTTGAACAAAGTACTAAGCATAGAAGTGATCGAAATAGTGTATATGTGCCATTCCACATATCATCATTCTGTCAAAAAAAGAAAAATGATATACATGATACCCTGAGAATCTCATAAAGCTAGAGTGTGTGATTTTTTGATGTAAAAATGTTTTAATTTCATTAAGTAATGCTAATGGTAGATAGTAGTGGTGGTTTTTAAGGGTCTTAATTGCTGAAGTCAGAGTTGTTCTGAAATGTCTTTGGTCTAATGAGCGAAGTCAGAAAAGCCCTGACTTCTGTTACTGCTGTCCTTCTCACTTCTTCCCCAGCTCGAGAGGAGCCTCTTCCAAAGCCTCCTTACTACCCTGCCCCCCTGGGTCTGTATTTGTGGCTGAGTGTCAGGTACCCCAGCAAGGGCCATAAGTAGACTGTCCCTGAACGCACTGAACAGACCCGAGACCTGGATAGCAGCACAGCTGGAGCTCACGCTGGTAGGCCTGCCTGTAGTCACTGAGGTGATTGCTGCAAACATCTGCTTACGTGCCCAGTGAGCACAAGACAGGTTGGAGGAAAGTATGGGTGGCAATTTCTTCAATAAAAATGAAACAATTTAAATAAATAACCTGTTGACGGTTGCTATGCCAGTAGCTCCATCTTCCTAGTTGAAGAACATATTTTTAATGTTACACTTTAATATTTAAAGACAGAAATTCTCCAGGTACATTGTGCATACTCTCGTTTTTTGTTTATTAATCCCCTGGGGTGGGACCCTGTTGGCTATTGACATCTTTTCCTTACAGATACCGTCATTATGTCTGTCTGCCCAGGGATTGTGTCTATAGTGATGTTTCTCTGCCTCAGGCTGACTAAAACCTTCAATTAGGAAAGCTCTGTATTCTGGGCCAACACAGGCAAGAATGATATTGTGATGTTTACCATTTCTGGAAAATCAAGTCAGAGTTCATGGACCTTTCATAGCAAAGCAGCCCTTTCATCCAGGCAGCACATAAAGAAGGATGTTAATTGGTGAACTGATTAATTGATAGATGATTCCTCTAAATAGACATTAATAGTGTATTTTATAAGGAACTTTATTTAAAAGAAAATAAATGTCAGTAGATTTCTGTCATCAAATTTTGATATACTAATTAGTATCCATTACTAGTCATTTTACTACACCCACATTCTTTTTCTGCCTGGTAAAGGAAGTTCCACTTTTTGTGGCATTTCATTGGATACATCTGTTTTTTATCTTTCTACTTTGTAACTGAGAAACCCAGTCTTCCTACCATAGTACAATTCTGGTATTTTCCTTTAAACCTATTTAATTATCAAAAATAATTTTGCAAAATGAAAATCTGATCATTGAGAACGTCTACATGTACATACATTATAATTTACAAATTATATAAAACTATAGCAGGTGATACTGGATTTAAGAAGAAAAGCTTTTATAGTATGAATCTACCCCCAAAGCATTGTGTGCCCTTAAAAATGATGATTTTTTTAAAATAAATTTTCTTTTTTTTAAGATTTTATTTATTTGACAGAAACCGCAAGTAGGCAGAGAGGCAGGTAGAGAGAGGGGGGGAAGCAGACTCCCTGCCGAGCAGAGAGTCCGATGTGGGGCTTGATCCCAGGACCCTGGGATCATGACCTGAGCTGAAGGCAGAGACTTTAACCCACTGAGCCACCCAGGAGCCCCCAAAATGATGATTTCTTGATCAGAACAGGAACATTCATTACATAACTCTTGGTTCATAAATGTAATTTAATATAAATTCAATACCTTGTTTGAACAGCTAAAACAAAAGGCATGGTTTTGTTAAATAATTGCACTGTTCAATAATATATTCCACTAAGAAACACTTTTATTGCTGTTGTCAGTGACCAAATTTTCTTCTTATAATTTATAATAACTTCTTATAAGTTATCATGGAAGACTTTGGATATGTTCTAAAATTTTTCTGGTTGAACCAATTTTTAGCAGTTAAATCTGTGTATTTGGTAAGAAGTAGCCCAATATTGAGAAATATATGATTAATTTCCATTTCAGCTGGTACAAAGGCATGAAGGGTCGGGGACCAGGGAATGATTCAGGGACCTGCAAGTTAAATTAATTCCAAATTGTCACATGGCAAAGATTGGTAATAACAAATTAATATGCAAGCATACACATGCACATACATATACACAAGTTTCTTCTTGTGTTCTGTGATCAATGCGACATTTTAGGCAGAATATGCTTTATAACAAAAAGTGCACGAAGATCTTGTCTTCATAGATGGGGAACATTTTTAAAACAGAGTGTACCCTGTGAGTAAATGCAGAGTATCTGGTAAGTGTACTTAAAACCTCAGGAGCTTTGATCAAATGCCAGCTGTTACATCAGTTCTGTTGGTAATCTTTCTTACTGATCTGTGACCTTGACCTTGTGCTTGTATCTGTATCTCAAATCTATTTTTGGGATGGGAAGACCATAGTTGAATTTAATAGGATTTATGCTACAATCTCAAAGGATGTCCTGGGGTATGTGTGTGTATACATAATACATACACATGTACACACACACACAAACACACACATACACACACACACACACACACACACAGTGTAAACACTTAATTCTAGGAGGAGAAAGCACCATTTTTCATTATACTTTTATATTTTGATAGGGATTGGAAAATATACTTTTGAAAACGAATAGAAAGGAAGCACCAGTTACTTTGAAGAGCTCTTGCAAAAGGTTAATAGAACCTATACCTTCTATTTATTTTATATTTAAACACTTTTTTCCCACATTGATGTGCTACCAAAATAATGTGTCAGTGAATGTTTTGTGTTTCTTCAGAGAAACTGTTGTTTCCTCAAGAACAGTAGGAGGCAGTGAACAGACATTAATATTAATGCTAAGTAAACATCGTATGTATTCTTTATCATATAAGGATTCTCTTCTAGGTTTTTAAAAGTTGTAGCTAGAATTCATGTTAGCTAAGAGCATTCTAGTTTCCTAGCTAATGCAGCCCAGCATCCAGGAAAGCATTCCATTTTGGGCGTAGAAATTGTCGGGCCGTCGAGCTCTTTCTCTAGCTCCTTTCATTCTGTGAGCCTTTTTTGACTTAAAAACCTCCAGCTTTTTCATCTTAATTTCTATTTAAAATAAATTTTTTAATAAACTGTAGAGGCAGAGTAAAAGGGATAGTGGCTTTTATTGGATCGGATTGTATACATAAGCCTTCAGAACAAAGAAGCTCTTTATTTTGCTATATCAGTTATAGGGGTTATCTGTTTCTGTCATCTGGACAAATAATTGTCCTCTCGCTCATATGCTTTTATCTACGTTATCAAGGATCCTAAATCTTTACTATTGCATTTTATGTAGTATGTAGTCACTGTGAGATAAGCCAAAGCTCCAGTTTGAACATTAGCTCATATTTGGCTTTTAAGTAAATATCTGTTTGAAATTCTGCGCCACCCCCCAAAGACAGCAGCGAAGATAAATAATTTGGGGGGTATTGGATGTGCCAGGTGTATGGCTGTTTCAAAATCATTTCCTTCCCTCAGAATTCACTAAAAAGACTATAACACATCTTGGTCAGGACTATTTCCACAACTTTATGATAAGATTATCATCTTTCTGATTAAAATGCTGTCATGTTCATCAACTACAATTTGATAAATTACTTGGAATCAGAGAAATAAAATTTTAGAGTTGAAGAGGTCCTCCGATACATGTCCTTCTATTAAACACTTGAGTAAGTCAAGCACTAGTGTGTTCTAGGGAATCTCTTTGAACAGGGAATGTGAGTGACACTATTTTACTCTTATGGAAGCAGCTGACAGCAAGTTAAAGCTGATGGACCTGGAAGTTAGGAGCAAATTTGGCCTTGGGCAAAAATATGTAAGTCCCTCAGGTTGTGGTGCAGAGCAATCTGGACACCTGCTTTCCTCACTACAGTGTCAGTGACTTCTGTTAACAATCTCTGAAGACTATTTACATTTAAAATGAGAACGCCTGGGAGAGGGCAAGAAGCTCTTATGTTCTAATTTAATGTTGAGGCCCCCAGTAGAGCAGAGTGTTTTTAAATAAGTTTATTTTCCTAGTACCCATCAAATTGTACAACCACACATCCGTCTTTTGATGACGATACTACTACAGGGAAAATTACTCTCTTGGTATTCAAATTATAGCAAAGGACATTAACAAATATTTATTCCTTTTTTTCAATGAGAAATATATTCTGATAAGTGAAATTTCAGGCTTCCTCTTTGACCATACCCTTTTTATTCCCCCTTGAAATGGCAGCAATTGAATGTTTCTTTCACTTTTTGTTCCTTAATTTTTTTTTTTTTAAACTGACTTTTGCCCATTTCTGCCACTGATTTATTATGCTTCTCTTATAGCGGGGGTCAGTCTGTTAGATTTAGTTTTAATAAAATGATAGTTATAATAATTAAAAGAATAACAAATGATATATATAGTTTTTTAGATGAAATAACTCAGTTTTTCAAATGTTTACAAATACTTAGAATTCCTTTGTTTTTCCAGTTTGAAATAATTGACATACATTACTATAAGTTTAAGGTGTACAGTATAGTGGCTTGATTTACGTATATTGTAAAATGATTACCACAATAGATTTAGCTAACTTCCATCTTCTCATATAAATACAATTTAAAAAAAAAGAGAGAGAGAAGGAAAAATATTTCTTCTCATGATGAAAACTCTTAGGATTTACTCTCTTAACGACTTTCCTAGATAGCAAACAGCAGTGTTGTTTTATTTTTGTTTATTTCTGTAGATTCTACATATAAGTGAGATCATATCATATTTGCCTTTTTCTGTCTGATTTACTATTTCACTTAGCATAATGCTTTAGAGGCCGTCCATGTTGTCACAAAATGGTAGGATTTCCTCTTTTTGTGGCTGAATAATATTCCTCTGTGTGTGTGTGTGTGTGTGTGTACACAGCTTCTTTTTCCATTCATCCATCAACCGTAGACACTTAAGTTATTTCTCTATCTTGTCTCTTGTTAATCATGCTGCTCTAAACAGGGATGCAGATCTGTTTTCAAGTTAGTATCTTTTTTTGCTTTGGATATAGTCTCCGGAGTAGAATTGCCAGATCATATGGTAGGTCTATTTGTCATTTTTTGAGGATCCTCCATACTGTTTTCCATAGTGGCTGTACCAATTTACAAACACACCAAGAGCGTACGAGGGACTTTTCTCTCTACACCCACATTGGCATTTGCTCTCTCATTCTAACAGGCATGAGGTGATGTCTCATTGTGGCTTTAATTTTCATTTCCCTAATGACTAGTGATGGTAAGCATATTTTTTCATGTATCTCTTTTGGAGAAATATGAGGACTATTCAAGTCTTTTGCCCTTTTTAAAAATGGGTTATTTGGGTTTTTTCTATTAAGTTGTATGAGTTTCTTATATTTTTTGGATATTACCCTTTATCAGATATATGGCTTCCAAATATCTTTTACCATCCCATAAGTTATCTTTTCACTTTGTTGATTATTTCTTTTGCTGTGTGGAAGCCTTTTACTTTGATATAGTCTAATTTTTTTTAATTGCTTGTGCTTTGCTTTATTGCTGGGTGTCATATTCCAAAAATCATTACCAAGACCTGTGTCAAGGAGCTTTATTCCTATGTTTTCTTCCAGGAATTTCATGATTTCAGGTCATACTTTCGTCTTTAATTCATTTTTGTGAATAGTATAAGACATGGGTCCAGTTTTATTCTTTTACATGTGACTATCCAGTCATGCCAACACCAATAACTGAAAAGGCTATCTTTTCTCCATTTAGTATTCTTGACTCTTTTGGCAAATATTAGTTTATTTCTGGGCTCTAGATTTTGTTCCATTGGTCTGTTTGTTTTTATACTAATACTATTTTGGTGATTATAACTTTATAGTATAGCTTGAAATCAGAAAGTGTGATGCCTCCTGCTTTATTCTTCTTTCTAGCTGCCCTCCCCCCCCCACCGCTATTCGGTGTCTTTTGTGGGTCCATATAAATTTTAAGAGTGTTATTTTATACTTCTGTTAAAAAAAAAAAAAGCCATTGGGCTCTCGATAGGGATTGCATTGACTCTATAGGTGGCTTTTCGTAGAAGTGACATTGTAACAGTATTAATTGTTCCAGTCCATGAATACAGGATAACTTTTCATTTATTTGTCTTTTTCCTTTGCTGTCATCATTGTAGTTTTCAGAGTAGAGATTATTCACTTAGTTAAATTTATTTCTAAGTATCTTATTTTTGATGCTAGTGTAAATAGAATCAATTTCTTTTTTAGAAAATTTGTTGCTAGTATACAGAAATGCTACTGATTTTTGTATGATTATTTCGTATCTTGCAGCCTTACTGAATTTATTGATTGCATCTAACAAAATTTTGGTTGGTTGAGTCTTTAGGATTTTCTTTTTTTTTTTTTTTTAAGATTTTATTTATTTATTTGACAGATGGAGATTACAAGTAGGCAGAGAGGCAAGCATAGGGGGGTGAAGCAGACTCCCTGCTGAGCAGAGAGCCCTATCCGGGGCTCCATCCCAGGACCCTGAGATCATGACCTGAGCCGAAGACAGAGGCTTAACCCACTGAGTGAGCCACCCAGGTGCCCCTAGGATTTTCTATATATAAAATCATTTAATCTGCAAATGGAGACAGTTTTTGCTTTTTCCTTTCTAATTCTGATACCTTTCATTTCTTTTTCTTGCCTGATTGCTCTAGCTAGGACTTCTAATACCATATTTAATAGTAGTGGCAAGACTGGACACCATTGTCTTGTTCCTGATCTAAGACCAAAAACTTTCAACTTTTCATCATTGAGTGTGTTGTTAGCTGGGGGCTTGTCACATATGGTTTTTATTATGTTGAGATATTTCTTCTGTGGCAAATTTGTTGAGTTTTTGTCACAAATAGATGTTGAATTTTGTCAAATGCTTTTCTGCATCTAGTAAGATGATCATCATTCTTTTCTTTCATTCCATTAATATGATGTGTCACATTAATTGATTTGCTGGTCTTAAATCTGTACATCTCAGGAATTAGTCCCATTTGATCATGGTAAATGTTTCTTTTAATATGCTGCTAAATTTGGTTTACTAATATTTTATTGAGAATTTTTTTAATCTGTATTCATCAAGGTACCTCATCTTTCATTTTTTGTAAGGGTATGACAAAAATTGGTGTTAATTCTTCTTCAAAGTTCAGTGAAACTCACCAGTGAAGCCATCTGGTCCTGGGCTTTTCTTCATTGGGAGATTTTTGAGTACTAATTCAATCTCCTTACTAGTAATGTCTCTTCGGATTTTCTATTTTTTTCCTGATTCAGTCTTGGTAAGTTGTATGTTTCTAGAAGTTTTTCCATTTCTTATAGGTTGCCTAGTTTGTTGGAGTATAGTTGTTGATAATAACCTCTTATGATCCCTTTCATTTCTGTGGTATCAGTAATGGCAATATCTCCTTTTTTATTTATAGTTTTTGTTGACTTGGGTAAAAATAATTTTTTTATTTATAATAGGGGGTTCACTGTAGTCTTTACTTCTTTTTTTTTTTTTTTTTTAAAGATTTTATTTATTTATTTGAGAGAGAGAGCATGAGCGAGGAGAAGGTCAGAGAGCAAAGCAGACTCCCCATGGAGCTGGGAGCCCGATGTGGGACTCGATCCCGGGACTCCAGGATCACGCCCTGAGCCGAAGGCAGTCGTCCAACCAACTGAGCCACCCAGGCGTCCCTGTAGTCTTTACTTCTTAAGGAAGCCCCAGGACCCTCAATCTGAAATGTTATTTTTTCTTTCTTGTTCTGTGAAATTTAGTGTTGAGTTTCATGTATTATAACTTCTCATTGGCCTGGAAAATGTTTGGTGTTACATCCTTTTGATAAATTTTAATAAATAAAAATCTTGGATTTTTGTTCCCTTTTCAACTTTTAAAACTTTCTTTCAAAGTCTCACCTTAGAGAACACCAAGAGTTTTCTTAATTATTTACCTCAATTTGTATTGATTTAATGGAAGTTTCAATAATAAGGACTTTGAAATCTTCCTAGTACTCAGATATTTTTCTTTAAATGCTTAGTGAAACATCTTAATATTTTTCTTAGCCTGTTGTGTGAAGCATTCCTAAAATATTCTACAGTGGAAATTAGGTAATATTGTCCAATAGGAGTTATTCTTGAATGTCACATTTCAGTAGACTTTCAGTTACTTTTGCATTTTGAGGAACCAGAGCCAAAAATTAAAAAGCTCATTAGAGTGATATTGGAGAAGTGCCTTTAAATTCAGTACTCAAACAGGTATTACTTGATAATGGAGAAGAGAGTGGAAGAGATTTCATGGAAACAATTGGAAGTCATGAGGTATTCACTAGACATAATTTTAAAACCATACAAAGTGAATTCATAGGTGTTTAGTCATTGAAATGTGTTTCTAATGGAGAATTTGATGCAAGTAAGATACTGAATCCTTTACAGCTGGAGGAAGACCTTTCTCATTATTTATTTATTGTCAATTAAAAGTAGTCACACGTGCAAGAATTCTATTAGATTCATCTTTCATTTATCCAAATAAAAATCTGTTTTGCCATTTTAAAAAGTGCTTAAAAATTCAGTAGATTTTCCCTTTCCTTAATAAGCCGTTTCCAAATAGGGAATGCAAAATGCATTGCAATGAAAATAGTTTAACTACTTCAAAGAATCAATATAACACTCATTTGGGAACTCTTAACATGCAAATTATTTACAACTATCTTATTGATTAAAGTTCTAAAAAAAAAAACCTTAGACTTCAACATAATTTCATATTTTTCAGGTACTTAAAATGTAGCTTTAAAAAACTACACTCTGAATTCACACATTTTACTAGATAGACATCTAACTAAACTAACCTATATGTTGAAGTTTGAATCTTTCCCCAGTTTTGTGCATATGGTCAAGATTCCATGGACTTTTTTAATGTTATAAAGTAGTTTTACATGAATTTTATTAAATTATCAGGAACTGCATTAATCCTTGATATACTGTCAAGCAGGGTTCTTTGGATCTGGTGTTAGTTTTTGAAACTTTTTTTTTTTTTTTTTTTTACTATTTCTAACTAGTAGGAAGGATTATATTGCATGTCTTTAACTCTTCTTTTAACATTTTAATCAATGTGTTTTTAATAGGAAAAGAACAGTTATCTTGCTATTACTATATGTGCCAAATCAAAGATATGTTACAGAACCTTAGTGACCTTAATTTTCCCATACCATTAAGTATTTTGCCATTTTCTGGTCTTAAGAATTAATTCATTATTTATTTCCAACTGTGCCAATTAAAGACTAAAAAGAATAAGCCAAGAGAAAATAATGGAAGTGCCTAGAATGATGATGCAGTAGTGAAATAAGCCATCATTATATCATCTTCAGTTTCCTTATTGCATAGCCCATTAATTCTGTATCATTTTTCATGAATGTTTAAAAAGTCTGGAGACACTGTCTTTGTAGTCTTCCTGTTCTAAGCCTTTAGTAAACACAATGGAAAATTCAGCATTTTCCATTTTCCATCTGTAATGTCAAAGAAAAGAAAGTTGACCTGGGAAGATGTTCCAATTAGATGAATCAGAGGATGACTGCAAAGAGAATGATTAGTAGTACTCCACACATGAATGGTGATGGTGACATTGACCGTATAAGCCACATCTCTCACGTGGTCTTCAGATGACAACATCCTCAATGAATTTTTTCACACTCAGGAATCAGTGAGTGAACAATATAGTCCAACGTTATAGTTCTTTTATATTTTTCCAGGTTTATTGAGGTATAATTAACATGTGACATTGTGAAGGTTTAAGGTCTACAGTGTGGTGGATATGCACATTTTTGCAAAATGATTCCCATAATAAAGTTAGTAAATATACCCATCACCTCACATTGTTCCCACAACACTATAGTTCTAAAAACAAAAAGGAAATACAGTATTTCATCTGGTCAGTTGACTTCAATAAGAAGGGCTTCATCACTCACTATTTTGTGACAAGAACCTCAACTGTTCTGTTTTGCTCAAAGGAAGTATGACAGTATTCTTCTTTTATGATGTTGGTACGTCCAAATTTATTTGAAATGATCGTTAAGTGGACAAATATTGAAGGCTGGTTTGTAATAAAAGAGATCAGAAGAAAAGAGATGACATGGATATGAAATAATTCATTAGGTTGGTCAGTATAATTGGTGTTAGTAAGTCTAAAAATAAAAAAATACGTATTTTGCAATTATGAAACAAGTAAGATTTCTGTCTTCTTGTCAGCATCATTATGAGCTTTCAGAGTTCGCTAAAGAAACACATTTTGAATTATACAAGTACAAAAAGAAGACTCGGAGGTGATGATAAAGCTTACCTCTTAGACATGTACCAATCTGGAATTGGTACTTAAAGGATGTTTCCAGGTTCTTGCATAACAGTTGATGAGCTGTCAGTTACCATTATCTTTCAAAACCAGGAAGATACAGAATTAAGAATGTGAAAATTCTTACTTAAAATTCTGATTTTTTTATATTATCCCTTCATTCTTACTTTATTAACTATTCATAAATTGACTTAAATATTAATAAAATGTTTGTTGCACTTAGATGGTAATGGTGATGCCTATTTTTCTTGGTACACTGAGGGTTAAACAAATCCATTAAAATTACAAAGAGCTGATTTTGATTTAGAATGATAAATCTAAAATGAAGATTAAGTCACCTCTTGATATATTATAAAAGATTACACAGAACTTTTTTAAAATCAGTTTTTCTAAAAGTTCTGTGGCACCGCCTTATAAAAATGACAACTAAGTTTCAATTCAATCAGCTTTTACTCTATCACTGGGTAAGTTTAATTTTTTTCTCCTTCATATATGTGCATTTTTAGGGTTCATTAAGTCTTTCTTGGCTTTGCCTGTCATATCTACCAACCTAATGTTTAAATATAACATGTTTTAGTTTCTAAACTAGAATTCTTTACAGAATCTCACGAGAGTTACAAAACGTGTGAGGCCTTCATTTGTTACTTTCTTCTACCTTTTTTTTTCCTGCCCCCTCCTTAGTTTTACAAAGCTCTTGGTTTTCTTTTACCTCCCATAATCCAAATGTTGTGGAAAATTCTGTTCCCTTTGCAAAACCACTTAGCAAGTGTATGCTATATAAGTAAAGTCTCTTCTTTATTGTGTTTGTGAAAAGACCGTTGAGTATCTTTAAATAGATACAGGCTCTAATAAATCATTGTCAAAATTATGGACGTGCACGTAGATCCACTGGTAGGCTATTGAATCACAGTAATTTGTAAAATATTCCAGTTTTAAAATATATTGCTTACCAATCTCTCAAGAAGCCTAATTCTTAATAGTGTGTTGACATTTAGTTATTTTTAACCGAATATGTGTGTTAAGCATCTGGCAGCGTTCTTAAGTAACCTGTATATAAAATAAAAAAGCAAACAAACTCTATGTCAAAGATTCAAAAATAATGTGATGGGGCGCCTGGGTGGCTCAGTTGCTTAAGTGTCTACGTTTGGTTCAGGTTATGATCTCAGGGTCCTGGGATCGACTCCTGCATGAGGCTTCTTGCTTAGCAGGGGGCCTGCTTCTCCCTCTTCCTTTTCTTCTCCCCCTGCTTGTGCTATCTCTCTATCTCAGATAATTTTTAAAATCTTTAAAAAATGTGGTTGTCTTTTTGCTAAAAGAAAATGAGTCGGGATATTATACTAACTACATGATTTTAACTTTAAGAAGTTTATTTATTAGGCGTGGTAATACTTTACATTATATCCTAATATCTGCAGTCTGGGAGAGGTACCATATTCAGTCACCTTGCCTCCTCTTGTTTCTTTTCTAAATTTGTCAGTTAAATTGTATTCTTTATAATGGAAATATGAAAAGGCAAGATTTGGGAAAGCTAGGAAGGGTTGTTAATGATTTCTCCTGCTTCAGTTATTTAAAGGAAAGAAAAGGAAGTTATCAGAAAGTATTTGGCTCACTCAATTCCCTGAAGAGTTTTTAATAGTAGGATCTGAGTGAATTCAAGCCTTAAGTAGTCTCAGAATTCCTGCTTTCTTCGGCATTTCATTTTTGCTAGCATGATGGTAGCTATTGCCACTGAGTGCCTCTTGAAGCAGCATCTCAGGAAATACAGCCTTTCATTTACAGATTCATCGTATTAAAAAACAGATTTCCTATTAAAAAAAGTTCTTTCCTCCCTGTTTCATAATGGTGCTGTTTATATGTTTTCTTTCCCAAAAAAATTAATGAAAAATAACCACATTGACTTAGAATTTTCTGGAAGCAATTATTCATCTTCCCTTCAAGCCTATTCTAAATTTGTTTCCTACCCACTTTCTACAGGGTGCTGTGAGTGCCTCTTGTATACACATGGTAATGTTTACACATATTATGGTAACCACATTTTCTCAACTAAAAATTGGTACAAGTGCCTTGACACATTTTTCTAGATTAATGATTTTTATTTTAAAAAATCTTATAAATTTTTTTTCAAATCACGTATAATAGTTTATTTATACTTTATTTATACTGATAATGAAGTCACACAAAAAGAAATAGCATTGGTGGGGAAAAGAGTATTTTCTATGAGGAACATTCTAGAAATTGAGAATTACAGGTTCATCCATAACCTGTCTTCTTCATCTGCTAGGAATGGACCTCACATTAAAATTTTTACCTAGAGCAATGAGTGAAGATGTAAATTGGATACATTAAACCTCTGATAGACTTGATGAGCATGTAGAGAATCACTCTCTTCTGGTTTAATAGGTCATGGTAAAAACGAAGCTTTGATTATGCTTCAGTGTTTATGAATATGACTAAGACTGTCCCACTTTGCATAGGCCTGTAAGATACTTAGACTTGTCAGTCTTCCATTTCTTTGAAAACAGAAATCCTATAGATTACTTAACAGAATTTGCGATGTTTCAAGGATGCTATCAGAAGTAGTACTCAACCCTACACCCAGCTCATCAGATGAGTCCACGTCACATGATCTCTTTTCTTTTCTGCACCTCTGCTTCTGTTCCCTCATAAGCTCCCAGTAAAATAAGAAGGCTAATTCTAGCTCCCTTATAGAGCTACATCACTATAAAAGAGACTTAGCATTTATATTACTCTGCAAAGTGTTCATGAAAATTCAGAAACTTGGTGTGCTTTGGAAGACAGTTACATAATGCCAAAATATTTTCTCTAATTGATTTGCAATGTGGATTGATTCATAGGATTTCCAGTGGCAAGTTGCAGTTTAATAGGAATGGCAAAATATGTTACCAAAGAACTGTCTACAATGCATATATGTGTATGTACATTATGTTTTACGTATGTAAGTATGTTTTACACACACATATGTAGAAACTTACAAATACTAGATTCTTTTGCTTATCGATAGCATAATACGAGTTCTGCCCCTTCTTAACTTTTTTATTTATTTTTTTTCTTCTTCTAGAACACTGCTATTTGCATTAATTGGACACAAAAGATGAAGAAGGAAAAGCAGTATATTCGCTGAGGATTCTATGTGCTTGCTGCTGCAGACCTATGTATTGAGGAATTCTTCTGCTCCTTCTTGCTTAGGAGTTGATCAGCCCTGTGGTCAGGCTCCTTTGAAATTTGCCTATCTTTCACCTTGTCATTGCCAGAGGAAATCCTGGTTGGAATGTCACAGGGCATCTCTGCCTGATTACTATGGAAGGTGATAAACTGGCAGTCACTTATTAAAGTTACATCTCACTCACCCCCAGAAAACCATTCTTTAACGTGAATAGAAACCAAGCTCTTGTGAACACTTCTATTGAACATGACTCATGGAGAAGAGCTTGGCTCTGATGTGCACCAGGATTCTATTGTTTTAACTTACCTAGAAGGATTACTAATGCATCAGGCAGCAGAGGGATCAGGTACTGCCGTTGACAAAAAGTCTGCTGGGCATAATGAAGAGGATCAGAACTTTAACATTTCTGGTAATGCATTTCCCACCTGTCAAAGTAATGGTCCAGTTCTCAATGCACAGTCCTATCAGGGATCTGGCATGCTGCATCTCAAAAAAGCCAGACTCTTGCAGTCTTCGGAGGACTGGAATGCCGCGAAGCGGAAGAGGCTGTCTGATTCCATCGTAAATTTAAACGTGAAGAAGGAAGCTTTGCTAGCTGGCATGGTTGACAATGTGCCTAAAGGCAAACAAGATAGCACATTACTGGCCTCTTTGCTTCAGTCATTCAGCTCTAGGCTGCAGACCGTTGCTCTGTCGCAACAAATTAGGCAGAGCCTCAAGGAGCAGGGATATGCACTGGGTCATGATTCTTTAAAAGTGGAGAAAGATTTAAGGTGCTACGGTGTTGCATCAAGTCACTTAAAAACTTTGTTGAAGAAAAGTAAAGCTAAAGATCAAAAGCCTGATACCAATCTTCCCGACGTAACTAAAAACCTCATCAGAGACAGGTTTGTGGAGTCGCCACATCATGTTGGACAAAGCGGGACAAAGGTCATGAGTGAACCCTTGTCGTGTGCTGCCCGATTACAGGCTGTCGCAAGCATGGTGGAGAAAAGGGCTAGTCCGGCCACTTCACCAAAACCTAGTGTTGCTTGTAGCCAGTTAGCGTTACTCCTCTCCAGCGAAGCCCATTTGCAGCAGTATTCCCGGGAACATGCTTTAAAAACACAAAATGCAAATCAAGCAGCAAGTGAAAGACTTGCTGCCATGGCCAGATTACAAGAAAACGGCCAGAAGGACGTTGGCAGTTTCCAGCTCTCGAAAGGAGCGTCGAGCCATCTCAATGGTCAGGCAAGAACATCGTCGAGCAAACTAATGGCGAGCAAAAACACGGCCTTCCAGAATCCAATGGGTGTCGTTCCTTCTTCCCCCAAAAATGCAGGCTATAAGAACTCACTGGAAAGAAACAGTATCAAACAAGCTGCTAGTAACAGTTTGCTCCTGCATCTTCTTAAAAGCCAGACCATACCAAAGCCAATGAACGGACATCACCAGAGCGAGAGAGGAAGCATTTTCGAGGATAGTAGTACGCCCACAACTATCGATGAGTACTCCGACAACAACCCTAGTTTTACAGATGACAGCAGCGGCGACGAAAGTTCTTATTCCAACTGTGTGCCCATAGACTTGTCGTGCAAACATCGAATTGAGAAACCGGAACCTGACCAGCCTGTTTCTCTCGATAACTTAACTCAGTCCTTGCTAAATACCTGGGATCCCAAAGTCCCCACCACCGTAGATATCAAAGAAGATCAAGATACCTCAAGGAATTCTAAGCTAAATTCACACCAGAAAGTAACACTTCTTCAGTTGCTCCTTGGCCATAAGAATGAAGAAAACGTAGAAAGAAACAGCAGCCCTCAGGAAGCACCCAGCGATGTGCCCAAGTTCAGTACTCAGAATTACACGAGGACTTCGGTCATCGAATGCCCCAGTGCCAACAGGACTACCCCCGTGAGCACTCCTCCGTTACTTGGCTCCACGAAACCAGAGTCTCCTATCAATCTCTCCCAGCACTCTCTGGTCATCAAATGGAATTCCCCCCCATACGCCTGCGGCTCTCAGTCTGAAAAGCCCGCCAACACCGCATCCAGCCACTTGATGGACCTGACAAAGAGCAAAGAGTCGCACGGAGAGAAGCCCGTCCAGAATGAAGGCGCGCAAAACTCCGCAACTTTCAGTGCCAGTAAACTGTTACAGAACTTAGCCCAGTGTGGAATGCAGTCCACCTCAGGAGACGAGCAGAGACCCAGCAGGCAGCTGCTAAGTGTAAACACAGATAGACCCGTGGGCATGGTTGACAGATTAAACAGTCCTCTGCTGGCAAATAAAACAAACGCGGTGGAGGAAAACAAGGCGTTGAACAGCCAAGCAACAGGTCCCGAATCAGGACTTTCTGGTTCTGAAATAGAAAATCTGCTTGAAAGGCGCACTGTCCTCCAGCTGCTCCTGGGAAACCCCAACAAAGGGAAGAGCGAAAAGAAAGAGAAGGTTTCTGTGCGAGACGAAAGTACTCAGGAACACGCAGATAGAGCTTTAAGTGAACAAATACTGATGGTCAAAATCAAATCTGAGCCTTGCGATGACTTACATACTCACAACTCAAATGTGCACTTGACCCATGACGCCAAGGGGGCCCCATTCTTGGGTCTGGCGCCTCCCGTGCAGAGAAGCACAGCTGCCTTACCCGTGTCCGAGGACTTTAAATCGGAGCCCGTTTCACCTCAGGATTTTTCTTTCTCGAAGAACGGTCTGTTGAGTCGACTGCTAAGACAAAACCAAGAGAGTTACCTGGCGGAAGATCTGGACAACAGTCACAGAAACAGTGAACTGACAATTCTAGAATCAAAGAACCTTTGCATGGTCCCTAAGAAAAGGAAGCTCTATACGGAGCCTTTGGAAAACCCATTTAAGAAGATGAAAAATAACATCGTCGACGCGGCAAACAGTCACAGCGCTGCGGAAGGACTGTATGGGTCCTTGCTTAACCAGCAAGAGCTGAAACTGAGCAAAAATGATCTTGAACTTAAGTACCCTGCCAGTCATGGTGCGGCCCCCGAAAGTGAACATAGGAGTTGGGCCAGGGAGAGCAAAAGCTTCAATGTCCTGAAGCAGCTGCTTCTCTCAGAAAACTGTGTAAGAGATTTGTCCCAGCACAGGAGTAACTCTGTCGTCGAGAGTAAAAAGAAAGGACACAAAAATAACGTGACCAATAGCAAACCTGAATTCAGCATTTCTTCTCTGAACGGACTGATGTACGGTTCCCCTCAGCCCGGCGGCTGCATGGATAGCAGGACATTCCCGTACCCAGGAGTAGTGAAATCTCCTATGAGTCCCCCTTTCCCCGAGCACTTGGGCTGTGCAGGGTCTAGACCAGAATCTGGGCTTTTGAACGGGTGTTCCGTGACCGGTGAGAAGGGACCCATTAAGTGGGTTATCACAGATGCGGATAAGAATGAGTATGAGAAGGACTGTCCCAGGCTGACCAAAACTAACCCGATACTGTATTACATGCTTCAGAAGGGAGGCAGTGCTGTTACCAGTCGAGAAACGCAGGACAAGGACATTTGGAGGGAGCCTGCACCTGCCGAAAGTGTCTCACAGGTTACAGTCAAAGAAGAGTTACTTCCCGCCGCAGAAACTAAAGCTTCTTTCTTTAATCTAAGAAGCCCATATAATAGCCATATGGGGAGTAACGCCTCTCATCCACACAGCGCCAACGGAGAAGTTTACGGACTGTTGGGAAACGTGCTAACAATAAAAAAAGAATCAGAGTAAAACGTACCTGCCATCCAGCTTCGGATCTTTTTAAAACTGCTTAGTATGAACTTGCGATCTGTATAAATAAGAGCATGATTTGAGAAAAGCATGGTATAATTGAAACTTTTTTCATTTTGAAAAGTATTGGTTACTGGTGATGTTTAAATATGCATACTGCTTTTTGCTTTACGTTAGATGTCATGAGGAAACTACTGAACTAGCAATTGGTTGTTTAACACTCTGTATGCATCGGACAACAACTGTGAGTAGCCTATGAATGAAATTCTTTTATATTCAGATAACAGGCATAAATGAAAATGTAAATCTCCATCCATAGTGGATTAACGCATTTTGCTGCCTTTATTAGGGTACTTTATTTTGCTTTTCAGAAGTCAGCCTGCATAACACATTTGTTTTTAAATCCAAATTGTTAAATAACTCTTGAAATGTTAATTATTGAGTAAAAAAAAAAAAAACCTAATTCACTTCTCATTATCTGATTCAGAACCAAATTAGAAAAAAAAATGCTTACATTTTTCACTTTTGCTAAAAAACATATTTATTTTTAACTCTTGGAAGGGGTTTTGTGGTTCCCAATGTGTCTGCCCTACCCGAGTCCTTTTCAATATCTATTTCTTTAAACCTTGTACTACTTAGTAAAAATTGATTACAATTGATGGGAGTTTGATAGATCCTTCAAAAAAGGCAGATTTCCATTTTTGTATTTTAGCTACTTTACTAAATTAATAGTTCTCCTTTTACAGAATTAGGAAAGTTAACCATTTACCTTCAGGTGGTTTCCTGAATAGGTGAATATTTAAGAAGTTGTTTTTAACAGAAGCAAAATGGTTTTTCTTTGGACAGTTTTCACCATCTCTTGTAAAAGTTACTTCTCACCATTTCTGTGGTACCTGTGAGTCTTACGACCAGGGTTTCTTAAAAGCTGGACTCAGACCACCTGCATTAGAATCATCTGGAGCCCTTGTTTTAAAATGCAGATTCCTAGGCAGCATCTCAGATCTACAGATCAAGAAGCTCTGCTAAGTGAACCGGGGAATCTCCCACCTGCATCTTAACACACTCCCTAGATGTTTCTTCTGCATGCTGAAGTTTGAGAACCATTGCTCATGACTTTTCTCAGAACACAGGATTGTAAAAAAAAAAAAAAAAAGAAAAAGAAAAAAAAAAAAACTATTTGATGCCTATATTTTCCCCAGTACAGTTATACATCAACTCAAAATTTGCAATATTGTAGTTCATATATAACCGTTCTGTCTTTGGAAAATCGGGTTCGAAATACTTTTTATGACAAAAAAAAAAATTGGGTGGAGGGGACAACTTTCATATCTGGCTCAACATCTCAGGAAAATCTATGATTATTTATGTGTTCTAATGAGTAACATCTACTTAATTAGCCTTAGGGATGGTATAACAGGGCCACTTACCAAACTCAGGTGATTCCAGGATGGTTTGGAAACTTCTCCTGAATACATCCTTAGTTTCTATTAAAATCATGTCCTAAGATCACTGCTGACAAAGATGAAAACATTTCAAACCCAAGGAAGGCACGAAACTCAGCTTGACTAAACAGAGAAGTACAAAGGGCACATAGACATGACAGAGTTGTACACGATCACTCCATTGGACCTATTATTTTAAAATTGCAATTAGAAGTAAACATTAATATTATCTTGGAAGAACTTATTATTGAGCCACATGGTGTTTTGATCTCAAAACAAGTCCATATGTTTAAGTTCAGCTTTCATTGTCCACAATTCACTCACCAGATAATATTTTTGTTTTTAAAAGTGAACCAGGTTTGCAACTGACCTATCAACAAATTGTTATATAATCAACTGTTAATTAGAAGGAAATCTATTTGAAGTTGTTCTACTTGAAGTTGTTTCTAAGATTTTTATATTAAAAATGGGCGTTATTTCCTAATATGAATTAAAACCCAAAATGATTATTTTTTCTCAAAATGATTTGTAAATAGTTACTGGATTATATTATGAAACAATAGTCAGGAGTGAGTATTATGCTACATCATGGAGATATGAAGGCATACACTTATTCTGAAGTGAAAATCCCACTGGCCAGTGAATATATTCTACTCCATCCCATATTGACTTTGTGACAATCTTATTGTCTACATCCTATAAATAAGCTTTTAAGCAAGTCATTTTTTTTCCCTGCTACATTATGAAAGGTCTGGAGCCTTAGAGGTATGTTAGAAAAATTGTTGGTATTCCCCTTTGGTCGGGGGAAAATGGGCTTTCACAAGGGAGGGAAATTTAGGTCAGGGGAATGAACATCAAGGGCCAGCATTGCTATATTTTTGTTTGTTCTTTTGGTTGGTTGGTTGGTTGGTTGGTTTTGTTGTTGTCGTCATTCACAGTTAAAGGAATGAGGATATATAATATGTAGCTAAACATGACCAGAAAAATGATGTTCTGATTTACTAGAGAATGTCCCAAATTTGAATTTAGGGTGGTCTTAAAGAACAGTGAGAAAGGGCACACATCGATAAATTCACTTTGTTTATGCATATGTAGATACAAGGATGCACATATACACATTTTCAAGGACTATTTTAGATACTAGATAATTTCTTCCCAATGAAGTCATTTGTGAAAGGGTACTACAGCTCTCATTGACAACAGTAAGGTAGCATTGCCTGTTTATTCTCTGGCACATGTTACAGAGGAGTAAACTGGTGAGAGTATATATTTTATATATATATATATATATAATATGTATATATATATATATTGACTTGTTACACGAAGATGTTAAAATCAGTTTTTAAAGGTGATGTAAATAGTGATTTCCTTAATGAAAAATACATATTTTGTATTGTTCTAATGCAACAGAAAAGCCTTTTAATCTCTTTGGTTTCTGTATATTCCATGTATAAGTGTAAATATAATCAGACAGGTTTAAAAATTGTGCATGTATGTATACAGTTGCAAGTCTGGACAAATGTATAGAATAAACCTTTTATTTAAGTTGTGATTACCTGCTGCATGAAAAATGCATGGGGGACCCTGTGCATCTGTGCATTTGGCAAAACGTCTTAACAAGTCAGATCAGATGTTCATCCCAACATGACAGTATTCCATTTTTGGATATGACTTCTGTGGTTTAAGCTTTGTGGAAGAATGTGCTTTGAATCCAAGGGTCTTTAAACTTTTTAAAATCAAGTCAACCACTTTTCAACATGACAAGTTCACACAACTACTTTCATGAATTTTTTAATCCCATTGGAAATGTACTGTTCTACCAGGAGTATCCCAGTATGCTGGAATACAGGCACATTACCACTCATGAGATGAATTCTGGGGTTTACACAACCAATTTTGATGCGATCTGCTTCGTAATATAATTTGTCATTTTTATTAGAAATTTAATTTCTTCATGTGATGTCATGGAACTGTACATACTGCAGTGTGAATTTTTTTGTTTTGTTTTTTAATCTTTTAGTGTTTACTTCCTGCAGTGAATTTGAATAAATGAGAAAAAAAATGCATTGTCCTTGGTTTCAAATGACTGTTATTTTGTGGGCTTTCTCTGGTTTTTAGGTTTTCCATAAATATAAAACTCCCTGGTCACGAAAGTAGCAAGTCTTCAAGGATACTTTACCCTTCTCAGAAAGAAAAAGAAGAAGAAGGTGGCCAGTGAGTTAATGTACCTAGAGGCAGGGCAATTGAAGTGTAGCTCAAAGAGGCAGGCAGCCTACCTTGCCTCGATTCCGTTGTTTGGTGTGTAACTCAATGATCACCACAGATTTTCAAAGTGCGAAAGAATTTGTAACAGGTTCAGAAATAAAAAGATTTGATAAACATTTGTTTTAAAATAAGATTTTATTGGGTTTTATCCAATTTTCAATGACTGTTATATTCATTTTAAATTAAAAAAAAAAAAAAAGGTCAGGGCGCCTGGGTGGCTCAGCCTGTTAAGTGTCCGACTCTTGATTTCAGCTCAGGTCATGATCCTCAGGGTCATGGGATGGAGTCCCCTGTTGGTCTCTCTGCTTAGCTGGGACTCTGCTCCAGATTCTATCCCTCAACCTTTGCCCCTCCCCCTGCCTGCTTGGTGTCTCTCTCTCTCTCTCTTTCTTTCTCTCAAACTACATAAATATTTAAATAAATAAATACATGTCTTCAGTCATCTTCCAAAACAATGTATATACACGTGTGCCCAGGCATCCATATGTAAATATATACCGTATGTATATAGGTAACGACTAGTTGACAATGATAAGCAAAATATGTAATAAGTAAGGTAGACCAATTTATTTAGGAAAAAAACAATTCCTGTGATCCGATGGCCTGGGAACTTTTATTTTTTCATAAGTATTATTAATGATAATTTAGGAGGAAGACATTTTCCCAAAATGAGTGTCTATTTTCTGGCACTAAAATAAGTCTGTTACAACAGTGAAAATGTTGCTGCTACTCTCCTAAGAGGTCTATAAGCCTTTTCTGAAAAACAACCAAGTAGCAGAAATACATTCAGCTATTCTACATCATCAAAACACTGAAGTTATACTTTGCTATAATGTATAGCAAATATATAGATGTATAGATACCGTCATTAGAAGCATAGCCCTGTTTATTGATTTATATTCTGAAAATACATAATAAGTGTACTGAGTAATTAATTGCCCAGTAAGGAACTTTTTTTTTTTTTTAGTTTGTTTATTTAATCTCTACACCAAGCGTGGGGCTTGAACTCAACAGCCCCAAGATCAAGAGTCTGCATGCTCTTCCAACTGGGCCAGCGAGGCACCCCAAAGGGATTTTTAAGAAGAGAACTAGTTACTAATTCTTGACTACAAGATAGAGCCCATGACTTAAATATGAAGAGTCTTTAATAATCAGAATTTTTTTCCACCACTGATAGCACTAAACTGTGTCCTATTTGGTTTTAGATATAGATACAGAAATAGATATAGATATCATCTATAGATAATTTTTATCTATATCTCTATATATAAATATATACTACTAAAGTATACTACTTTATATATACTACTAAAATATACTACTTTAATATATATATATGTATTAAAGTAGGTTTCAATGTTTGTTATTAAGCATGTCACTTTGTGTTTATTCCATGAAGCTAAGAGAGGTATCAAACATGCACCTCATAAGGGCTGGTGGAGGGAGCTATTGGTATCATTTAGCATGAACTATGTTTCTCTCAATGGTTGGTAAAGTAATATTTACAACATTTTTAAGATGGCATCTTGGTAAGTTAAAGACTCCTCTGAAAAACCAGAATTAATGTATTCTTTAGTTTTAGCAGAATAATTGGAAATAAAATCTGTATCTTACAAACTTATAAGTAAATAAGTAAATAAATAAATGAAAACTTATAAATCAGTCCTGAGGAAGTGCTGCTGCACTCAAGAGTTCCCCTGAGTGTCTGACAATAACTATACAAACCCAGGTTTTATTTTTTTTTTCTTCTTTTTTTCTTAAAAAAAAAAAACCTGGTTTTTAAAATAGTGTATTTCTGCAGTCAGAGCAAGAAGATTTTTGAGTCATTCCAAGCAGTCTTACAGCCTTTTCAGTGACTCATATACCTAGACAAATTCTGTTTTCCAGCCTTTGTTTTCACCAAGTTTCATTGGGAGGTGCTCTAAACTTTGAGAGAAGTTTTGGACTGTGTGCTATAGTCATATCTGCTGATCCAGCATCCTCCTGTGAAATCACTTCTGGAAAAGGATGTGGCCTCTCCCAGGTGGATGCCCCTCGCCTATATTTTTCTAAAACCACCAGCTGGACCACAGAGGAGAGCCAAAGAGCGAATACACGGAGATTTTATTTTCTCTTAGCTAATTAACATGAAATAATTTAAGGATACAATAGTTATATGGTTTTCTTAGAAAACCGCAGGTTTCTCTAAAGACTGAAAGCGTTGCCTGCGGCAGCCATTATAGCTAATCTTACAATCGAGCTGAGAATCCTTTTAAGACTGTCAGCACCCCGCTGGGTGTGCCACCCAGCCCTGTTCCATCTGGGAGCCTGCCTTCTGACTTCTGGCCCTGCCTGCGTTTTCCCATTCTTAGCTTCTTCTCCCACCAGCTAACACCTTTCTGCCCATCATCACAGAACATTCCAATGTTCATACCTTCCCAAGAAGAATTCACTATTCAGGGAACACATCTATCTGCCTCCTTGGCATCAGCGCCTTTCAATCATATAACATTGCCTAAAACACCTCCCTCCTTTGCCCTTTCGTCCCCACCCCCGGCTTTATAAACTTATACTTGTCTTTACAACTTAAGAGATATCACCTCCTCAAAGAAGCCCTTCGTCTGCGGCTCCTCTAGGGCAGAGCCCCTTCAGGCCTCTGTAATCCCATAATGCTTTGTGTGGGCCTCCTTTGTTGCAATCCTTAGAGTACTTGCCAACATGCCTTGTATTCTTCCAAAGGCAAGAAATGTGTCTTCTAAGTCTGACATTCAGTAGCAAGTCCAAATCCCGATACAAAGCAGCTAATTCAATAAAGGTGTACCTCATCAGAAAACGAATGAAATACAAAAATACATTTTTTTGCCATACACACACACACACAAAATGAAAGGCTGCCCCCCCCACCCCCATGCACCAGTCTGAGACATGAACAAAGTTATTTATGTAGGGACGGGTCCATTTCCCTGAAACAATGTCCAGCCTCCTCAGCCACCTTTAGCCCCAGAGCTCGTGATCTCTGTGGTCCAACCCATGTCTTCTTCCTTCTGCCTTCTCTAATCCACAGAAATGTGACCTGCTAAGAAATTCCTGATAAAGAAACTGGTTCTTGAAAGCAGAATGGAAATTGGGGGTTTGACCAGTAAAAGTCTAATAACCTGTTGTACTATACCTCCCTCCAAAGAGCAGGGAGCATCTTAGAAGTTGTGCCTTGTAGCCAAGAAGCTCTCAACGCTACCAAGCACCGCTCTGCTGAGATAGGCCTGAGGCAAGAATTCATGGCTTCTCCTGCCAGTCATGAATGTGTTTATGTTCCAGAGGGCTACATTTGTCCGAACTCTCGAACTCTACAAAATCAAAGCCAGGCAGAACATGTTGTCTTGGGGAGTGTGGTACAACTAACTCCTTGATGCTGAAACCCTCACCAGGGAAGGAACTGGAATTAGTATTAAGCTATTTCCAGTTCTCAAGGCAGTCTGGCTTCCTATGGTGTGGAAATGCAAGAAACCAGGGCAACATATGAACTAGTCCATCCAAATTAATATTCATACATCAGAGTGCTTTGATGGTGTCAACTCAGGTATAAGACCAAATCGCCAGGTTTTAAGAGTTTTGTAAAGTAATACATACATTCAGTGATTTGTTAGGTGCTGAATAAAAAATTGTGTTATACTGATGTGAAAGCAGAAGTTCATCTTTCATGTCTGGAACTGGGCAGATGCATGTAAGTTCCTTTTATTCAGATATAAAATTAACATAATAAACATTTTAATTTTTAATTATTGCAGTTTATTCAGAAAAACTACATTGCCTGTTCCCAGCCCCAAGAGAAGAAATAAGGTCTCAGTTTAAATCATGCTTGTTGTATGTCCAAATGGCCTTAAGGATTAGCAGAAGAGTATTCAAGATGAAGCGATCACACTATACACTCCAGGATTTTCTTTTCCTCAAAACTGTGACTGATAGTCATCTGAGGAAGGTTCCAAGAAGCCAGGGTCTTGCAATTGTCAAAGCATCACTTCCTAAAATAATGATGACATTGATGCCAGTAGGTGAATGGGATCATAGAGAACTTAGAGCTCCTTGTGATCAGCAAGTGAACTCACTCAAGCAGGGATATAGGCCAGAGCATCCTATTCTTATATTTATCAGATTGCTTTCTCAATCTCTCTCCCTCTTTCTAAAATATAATAGATACATACTGTACAATCACATACTGTGTAATAGACCAATCTGAAGTATATAATTCAACGAATTTTAGTATATGTATAGTCACTATAATCTCTAGACACATTTTCCTCACCCCCCCAAAAGAAACTCCATTTCTTCCCATTGTGTTAGATTAACTGCTAAATCTAGTTTCCGTCTCTGTAGATTTTTATATATCCCAGACATTTCATATAAATGGAACCATATATGATCTTTTGTGAATGGCTTCCTTCACTTAACTTAATGTTTTCAAGATTTATCCATGTTGTTGCATGTATCAGTACAGCATTATTATTTTTTTTTTTTTTGCTGAATAATTTCCCAT
Source organism: Neogale vison (assembly GCF_020171115.1). NCBI lineage: Eukaryota > Metazoa > Chordata > Mammalia > Carnivora > Mustelidae > Neogale > Neogale vison. The sequence continues at coordinate 28,300,363 of NC_058096.1, forward strand.
TTTATACATGTCACATTTTATCTATTTATCAGTCACTGGACATTTGGGTTGTTTTCCTTTTTAGCTATTATGAATAATTGTGCTACAATAGTTGTTGCTGTAGTCACTCTTTCAAAAAGAAAATGGACAACCAACTAAAATTTGGCTTGGACATAGCCACATATGCACATCATTACAGTATAAAGTTAATTGACCATAAATGTGACGGTTAATTTCTAGACTCTCAATTCTATTCCATTGATTTATATGATTATCCTATGAAGTAACACACCATATTGATTACTGTAGCTTTGTGGTCATTTTATTTTTTTTAAAGATTTTATTTATTTATTTGACAAAGAGAGATCACAAGTAGGCAGAGAGGCAGGCAGAGAGAGAGAGGAGGAAGCAGGCTCCCTGCTGAGCAGAGAGCCCGATGCGGAACTCAATCCCATGACCTGAGCCGACAGCAGCGGCTTAACCCACTGAGCCCCCCAGGTGCCCCTTTTGTGGTCATTTTTGAAGCAAGTATGAGTTCTCCAAATTTGTTCTTCTTTTTCTACATTGTTTTGGCTATTGTTGGTTTTGTAAATTTACATACCCGAATTTTAGAGTAAGACTGTCAATTTCTGCAAAAGTGATTGGTGGAATTTAGATTGCATTCAATTTGTAGATTAGCTTTGGGAGAATATTATCCTAGCAAGATTAATCCCTCCCATCCATGAACATGGGATGTGTTTTCATATATCGCAGGCTTTAATTTCTTTCAGCACCAGCACCCTAGAATGTTGGCTTGAGCAGGACTCTCTTGGACTCTTTCCCTGATCTGTTAAACCGTCCGTTTCTTCTGGTGTCACACCCAGCTGTTAGGCTCCACTAATTGCTTGATCCTTGCTCTATTGTTTTTGACAATGCCCTGGGGCATAAATAGCTCCATTGTCTGATCTAATTAAATTTGGGCCCTTTTGCAAGAGTAATTTTTGAAGCCAGTCTTTGAGATTTGTTCTGTTCCCTGGGAGGGCTCTTCCTAGCAGTCTCGTGCCCGCATTCTCTCTGGTAAACAGCTGGTTTATGGCTTCTTGTTTCTTGTTCTCATGGAGCTACCAGCCTCCGATGGGTTGCTCACCACCAAGATCCTCATTGTTTTCAAGAACTCATGATGCTTGAACTTCTTAACTCTGTTCTAAATGAAGGGAGACTTTCAGAACTCTCTGCCCTTATGGCTTGCCTCTTCCCCTGGGCAAAATTTCTGAGCCATTATTGTTGCATTGCTGGGCCAGAGATAGCGGCCTGCTTCTCTCAGTTAACAGTCTTGCTTTAAAAGCAGGGTTCTGGGTAGAAATGATAGTCGTTAGGGCTCTCTGGTCACCATTTCTGGTGGGAAACATCTACCCCCTGAGTGAGCAGTGGTTAGGTCAGCCAATGCCCACCATTCCTGGCCCGCCACACCAAGGGTAGACTTTCTTCCCTTAGAGTGGAAGCCATGTAGAGGAAGGACTGTGTAGAGTCAAGGACTGGTCCTTGACATTTGGCACTTGCCTGAAATTATGCTTCTGTAACACAGAGCATTGTGGAGATGAGAAATGCTGGTGACCTGGCCCTTCCAAGGAGATACACTTTTATTACTTTTTTTAAAGATTTTTATTTATTTATTTGACAGACATAGATCACAAGTAGGCAGAGAGGCAGGCAGAGACAGAGAGAGGGGGAAACAGGCTCCCTGCTGAGCAGAGAGCCCGACATGGGGCTCGATCCCAGGACACTGGGATCATGACCTGAGCTGAAGGCAGCGGCTTTAAACTACTGAGCCACCCAGGCAGCCTGGAGATACACTTTTAAAGAGGAATTGGGGAGGGGATCCTCATCTTCTCAGCCATACCCAACTTGAGGGTAGTTTCCATCCCACTAAACCGTGGCTGAGGAAAAGGCGCAGATCCTGGTTCAATGCCGTAGACTCTCACTGTTCTTACCAAGATTTAACAGAGATTTTTCTTATACAAATGTCTTCTTCATTTGCTCACTGCCCTTAGGAAAATTTTCAGAGTATTTAAAAAAAAAAGTCATCAGTTTATATTGTTTTGCTTGGGAGTGTGGGTCTGTAGGGTGCCTTATGCTCCCACTTTCAAAGTGGGTCCTTACCACTGACCTTATTTCTAATCACCAAATTATTCAAAGCCACATTCTTCAGAGTCACTTGCTTAAGCAATGTTGAGCTACAGCTTTATTTCTGTCCATAAGATGGCACATTTTTGGCACATACTGTTTTGAAAGACTCTTTTCCTCATTCTCATTGTCCATAATTTACCTAAATCTATTCTCTTTTCTCCAAGAATTTCATTTATTTCTTTTTTTATTTTTTCATATCCTGCCAGGACAATATTCCTGGCCCATCAAATGTTCCACAGTTGAATCCACCAGACCAACCTCAACACAACAACCTGCCAACACTTTCATATTCAACTTATAATAATTTAAATAGCTCTTTGGAATTTAGTTCAATAAAATTATTCTTAATTTTCTTTTTTTTTTTCCCCTCGCTGAATCTTTTGAGCAGTTTCAGGTTTACAGACTAGATCAGAAAGTATGAGCATTCCCCCATATTAACATACCACACTCCCTCACTCAGTTTCTCTTATTATTAATACCTTGCATTAATACAGTGCATTTTTACAACTGATGAACTAATATTGATATAGTCTTAATTGTCGTTCATAGTCTCCGTTGGGGTTCACTCTTTGTATTATACCTTCTATGGGTTTTGACAAAAATATAATGACATGAACCCACTGTAATAGCAATATACAGAGCAATTTCACTATCTTAAACATTCCCTATGCCCCACCTATTCGTCCCCTCATCCACCTTTGCTTCCATCCACCATTTTCCCCTGCAACCGATAAGCAACCAATGATCACTTTACTGTCTCCATGGTTTTGTCTTTTCCAGAATGTTGTAAAATGGGAATCACACAGTATATAGCCTCTGTGAATTGGATTCTTTCACTTAGCAATATGCATTGAAGTTTCCTTTTATGTCTTTTTTGCAGCTTGACAGCTCATTTCTTTTTATCATTGAATAATATTCTGTTGTATGTATATATCACCATTTGCTTATCCAGTTACCTACTGAAGGGCATCATGGGAACTTCCAAAGTTTTAACAGTTATGCATAAAGCTGCTATAAACATCAATACACAGGTGTTTGTGTGCACTTTCTTTTGTTTTTTGGTATGTGTTTTCAGAGACAGAGCTTATCTTCCGGTGATTTAAATTTCCCACCATTCCTGTGCACCAGCAGGGCTTAACAGTCAATTCCAAGCCCATCGATTTCATTGGATGTATCAGTTGGCTCGGCTGAATGATACTGCAGTATCACACAACCCAAGCTCTCAGTGCCTGATAACCACAGTTTATTTCATATTCTTGCTACGTGTCTGACTTGAGTTGGCACAGGGCTTTGTTTGTGGTGATGCTTGCTTTGGGACCTGGGGTGGTGGAGCCGTCACTGTCCCGAAAGGTCAGTGGTTACCATGGCAGAGCTAAAGAGCATGGTGAGCTGAGCACCAGCTTTGAAACGACCTAACACTTCACATTACATGAAACAAAGCTTCCGCCAGCTTAACTTCAGGGGTGTAGGAAATACAGTTGCATCCTATAGCTAGAAGAAGAACCAGAAATATTGATGAGCTTTCAGCAATATCAACTTTTATTTTACAATTTGTGTGAACATAGAACAATAATCTTTTTTTAGAACAATAATCTTTTGATTACTGAATTTAATTTGATTATATTTTAAAGTTCACTTTCCCTCTCCAGACTCTAGGTGATAGGCTAGAAGATAAAATTAATTAAACTTAAGGGCTCAAACAATTTACTAATTTACAATTTACTAATCCAAACAAAAGTGTTCTGGTTGTAACACAGACTTCTATAGGCTCACTGTAAGGAAGACATCACAAGACTCAGCACAAATGAGGATGCGTTCTTTTCACCAAGGCTCAGTGTAACAACAGAGAGATATTCACTTGTGGTATCATGTAACTGTCTATTCATATACATTGACTGATATTATTTCAGGTTGTATGATTTTTAATGTTTTATGTATTTACTTTTTTTTTTAAGATTTTATTTATGTATTTGACAGATAGAGATCACAAGTAGGCAGAGAGGCAAGCAGAGAGAGAGAGAGGAGAAAGCAGGCTCCCCGCTGAGCAGAGAGCCTGATGCAGAGCTCGATCCCAGGACCCTGAGATCATGACCCAAGCCGAAGGCAGAGGCTCAACCCACTGAGCCACCCAGATGCCCCTACTTTTTTTTTTTTTTTTAAGTAGGATCCATGTCCAATGCAGGGCTTGAACTTACAATCCTGAGGTCCAGACCTGAGCTGAGATCAAGGGTCAGATATTCAATGGATGGCGCCAACCATGCAGGTGCTCCTTTTAAAAAAATTTTTTAACTTTGTATTTGATTTTGCAGTTTGTATGATTAAATCTTCTCTTCTCTTTCCAAAATGGGATGCTTCATTTGAACCTAAACATACCTTGAAGCAAATTTCAACTCAAAAGAGTTTTGGTTTAGGTCATTGTAAATTTATGTAATTGCTCTTGAATTCTTTAGTAAATACCTACTTTGTTTGTTTTCAGGATTTACTTACAATTTCTGATTTACCAGCACCCACCTTATAAAAATGCTTTATTTACGAACAGCTCCTGGACCTGGGCACTCCTTTACCAGTCCATCCCCAGAAACTTCTCCTCTGCCTTCCAGAAACACCTTGTGATTATGCTTAGGATTTGGAAATGAGAAGATTATCACAGATTATCCAGATGGGTGTGAAATATAATCACAAGAGTTCTTAGAGAAATATAATCACAGAGAGGACATTTGACACAGGCAGAAGAAGAGAAGGCAATGAGATCATGGAGTCAGAAACTGGATTGCTGGAGTCACAAACCAAGGCATGCCAGTAACCACCAGGAGCTAGAGGAAACAAGGAACAGATTCTTCCCTAGCGCCTCCGAAGGGATGGCAGCCCCGCTAACACCTTAATTTTGGCCCAGTGAAACTGATTTCGAACTTCCGGTCTCCAGAACATTAAGAGAGTAAGTTATTGTTGTTTGAAGTCACCAAGTTTGCAGTCATCTGTCCCAAAAGCCCTAAGAAATTTAGAAATCCTGTCCTGCTGCCTAGAAAAATGAATGAAAGACAAAGAAATCAATTTTAATGTTCTGCAAATACCTTTCCAGGGCAGGTGCAGACTCCTGTAAACATGCACAAACTACATGAGAGATCTCTGTCTTGTTTATGTGTGTGTGAAAATTTAAGAATCAAGTATTTACTGGCCTGAGGGGAGTAATAAAGTAAAGGTAAATTTCTCAAGCCTGCGGTATATATATTCTAAGTAGAACACACACACACACACACACACACACACCCCTTTAGCAGAGTACAGAGCCCTGTGTTTTCTCAAAGTCCACCTTGAGGTACACACTTTGAAATATGTTAGAATTCAGAACACATAAACATGAAAGTGTAGTTTGAATCCTCCCCCTTTGGAGATATAATTGCAGTCGTGGAAAGGAAAATAACAAGGAGTCGCAGATAATAGGGCCCCAAAGATCTCAAAGAAATAGGTTAATCTCACTGTGGATCCTAGCATGTCATAAAACATCAATGTGCACTAGCTTCTCTTTCCCTTCCTTGGTTAAAAATGTCCCTTTATCGTCAAGGTCTAAAAAAAGGCAAGACATAACAAATGAATCCGCAGTGATGTTTGAAAAATACACCCTGACACATTTGGAACATACCCACTGTTCAAAATCTGCCGGCTAAGAGAAGCTGATTAGAACCCCTGATGGCCGTGGGAAGCCCCGTCCAGGTGCCTGTTACCTGCTGCTGCCAGCTCTGCCTTGGGCCAGCGTGGAGCCAGAGTAAGTTGCCTCTCATCTTTATGTAAACACCAGACCAGGAGGCAGCCACTGCTGTGGATACCAACATGAAGGGAAGGTTGTGCTGACTAGCAAAGAGGACGAGGCCCCTCTCTTCCTCTTCCTTGGCATTCGACTTCAGTTGGGTCTCTGTAGTGATGAAAGCTCATCTTTTTCTTTATGAGATGCCTTGACTTTGGTAGTTTTTGTGTCTCTCTTCATTTGAAATCAGAAAAGATGCTCTCTACACAGTCTCCCTTGAAGCTCCCAACCAAGAGAGACTTAAAATGATCATCTCTGTTGGTATGTGGATTTAAAATCGAAAGGACAATTCTGAAGTTGGCCAGAAGCCTTGGATTCCAGCCCCACATGGTGGATTTTCAGTGTATTTATCATCCACATTTCCTTTCCTTCCTGAGGGGGAAAAAAAAAAAAAAAACCCACCCTGCCAGAATTCATTTAGCATGTATCATTTTTTATACTACTATATATTCTGAAATAAATCATTAATGTGATTATAAATAATAAAGCATAGGAAAAGTTTTCTAGGAATGAAATAAGTCAAAATGGAACTACTGGTGCTATAAGCCATAGACAAAGCAGCCATGATCCACAGTATAAAGAAAGTCTCATTAGGGGAAAAATGGTTCATACATATATTTATTCATTTAACAAAACATTTATTAGTGCCCGCTCTATAACATCATTTTGTAAGCTCCTAGAAACACAATGAGGAATAAGACTGATCGTGTGTCTGCTCTTAAGGAATTTAAAATCTAATTATTTTCAAAACTAACAGGAGAAACAAATGGCAGTCACCACTTGGTTCCCTGATAGGGAGCAGAGGAAAGCATCTAACTTCAGACTTGATTGGTCATAAGCCTTTGCTGTGGAAATAATATTCTCCTTGGAACTTCGAGAATGGAAACAACTTGAGCAGCAACTTGAAGGTAGGAGATAATTTGAAGTATATTAAAATACGTAAGTAGGATCACAGTGGCTGGGAGATGAACTCTGAAGCTACAATCCCTCAAAGGGGTCTTGTAAATAAAGACGGCGGAGGTTATTAAAGGACATTAAGCAGGTTAGTGATGTGATCCAATTTACCCTTAAGAAAAGCTCTGTATCTACAGTATACAAGATGGCTGCCAGAGTCATTTTGGGGAGAGGCGATGGCGGCCTAGGCAGTGGTAGCGATAGTGAGGAAGCAGATGTAAGTGGATGATCCAAGAGATATTTAGGAGAGATAAATTTGTCAACCTTGGTGATTGAGTAGGCAGGAGGTGAAACAGGAGAAGGCTAAATCAAGGACAAATCCTAGCTTCCCAGACTTCACCAAGCAGCAGGTAAAGTTAATGGCTCAGTTTCAGACAAATGCATCGGAGATGTCTAAGTTGTGTTCAAGGAAAGATGTTCAGCAGAGAGTTGGATAAACGAGTTATTTCAGGAGAGAGATCCAGGCCAAAGGTATGATTTAGGAGTTGTCAGCAAGTGGTGGATTATTGAAGCTATGGGAACCACAGAGGATACTTCGAGAACCTTCTAGATTTAGAAGAGATGAACACCTGGGACAGAACCTGAGAAATATGACGTCTTATGGGATGAGAGGAAGAGAATCTGGCAGAAGAAACTACAACATAGGAGAAAAACTGGGGGAGTATATATCATGGAAGCCAAAAAGGAGTTTTTGAAGGAGGATGCCATGGTCCCAAATGCTGACTGTTGCCTTGATCAGTATCCCATGTATTTAATATCGGGGCAAGAGTCCCTGTTTCCTATGATGAAATTATTTGTAGTCATCATCGGGTGAGATCGTAATGGTCTTTATTTTCTTGATTTGTTAAGGTTAAAATGGGCACAATTTTAAAGGAATAAATTTTAACTTTGAAGGTACTATTCAAACTCAGATATAAAAACAAAGTTAAAATTAAAATGAAAAATAAATAAAATTTTAAAGAATTAAAAAAGCCCTCAGTAAATTATTTCATCTACAGATTAAAATTTATACTTACAAAGCAAGTAACACCTCAAAGTTCATACAGTTTTGCTGTTTCCAATTTTATTTATATATTTATTTATTTGAAAATTTTATTATTATTTTTTAAGTAATCTTTACACCCAATGTGGGTCTGGAACTCACAACCCTGAGATCCAGAGTGAGCCAGTCAAGTGCTCCCTAATTTCAAATACAAATAAAAACTCCTAACATGTGGTAACACAAAATGACAGAATTAAAATAACTCAATTTCTGTTTCTTTGTCTTTACAATCCCCGTGTTGTCATGGCTTATTTTGAAGCTACTGATTAAACATGGGAATATGTATACCGTATGGCTGGAGACAAAAACCATGCCCAAAGCAAGCCCGAATGATTCTGAATCATTATGGATTTCCTCTTGAAATAAATATATGTAGCTGAGCCCATATGTGTCTGAGGTGAGCTGCAGACTCCTGAATATGTTATTTGCTAAAGGATAACTAATAAAAGCACTCTTATTTTAATTTTACACACATGCACATTTATATATACAATATACCATATTATAATATACATGTATAGTAATAATATATATTATTGAAATGAAGCAGAAAGTAGCAATTGCATAGAACTTAGCTCAACAAAAGAATTTTGGGAAGGAGGATTTTATACTTACATTGCTTGGTATTGCTGATGCATTGTGATGATAGTAAGACTTTCATAAGAAAGTCATCGGTGACCTTGGCAGACATAGTTTCAGAGGAGTGGTCGGGGGGTGAAGCCATTTTACACTGGGCTGAGAAATCACTAGGTAGAGAAGCAGTTTAGACAGTGACCTATCTTACTGGTCCTCCAACTTCCAAATTCCTGGTTACTTTTTATCTCTTCCCTTTCAATCTTGCCCATGCCTTCTACTTCCCAGGCATATTCAAATTTTCCACTCTTTCTTGAGCATAGCAAGACCTGTGCTAATTTTCCTTTGCACTTACCATTCTGCTTGCTCGGAATGCCTTTTCCTCCTGATTAATTCCTTTCTTTCTTGCCACCCCTTCTCAATGTCAGTGATCCAAGCAGCGTCTTCTCAACTCTCCCAGGCAAAATTTCAGTCTGCCCCCCTGTCTCTGTACTACCTGGTTGTGTAGAATATGTTTTCTTTCACATCTCCAACAGTTACCATCAAACCTGCCTGTTTTACTCATAAAGGTTCATTGGGTGGATAAATGAGGAAAGGAAGAAGGAGTAAGAATTTAAATGAGCGAACAGGTGAATGCATCAATACAAGTCAAGAAAATCTGAGCCCTTTAATTCTTCATGTGTAACCACATGAAGGCTAAGTGGCCTGATGGCAGTGTGATGATGGCCACAGTTACAGGTGAAGTTGGTCCCTGGCAGATGAGTTCAATCTGAAAATGATCATCAGACTTAAATCAGACCAGTCGGTATGTGGTCCTATCTCCGGCTTTGAAGCTCTGGGTTCTTCCCATCTACTAGAATTCCCCTGATCCTTCTGCTGTGATTCTCTGGCACCATAACCAAGAGGGACATTTCAGTTCTCTAGGTGCAGGAAGCAAGGGAGGTTTCTGCAAAAGCAGTTGTTTTTTTTTTTTTTTTTTTTTTAAGATTTTATTTATTTATTTGACAGACAGAGATAGTAAGTGGGCAGAGAGGCAAGCAGAGAGAGGGGGGGAAGCAGGCTCCCTGCTGAGCAGAGAGCCCGATGCGAGGTTCGATCCCAGGACCCTGGGATCATGACCTGAGCAAAAGGCAGAAGAATCAACCCACTGAGCCACCCAGGAAACCCTGCAAAAACAGTTTTGTCAGCTCAGTCTTAAAGCTTAATTGAGCAAAGCAGGAGTTATTGTTGCCCTAATGTGTCCCACTCGTGCAGGAAAGGCTCCATTGGGTTTTCAAAATGAATGATTCAGATGCATCTAAATATTTACATTTGTTTGAGAGAGATGGAGATTTCAGAATGTAAATGGACATGAGCCTTTCCCCCAATTCGTGAACTCTTCTGTTCCTGTGCTTTAAATGTTCAGCAGCATGAAACCAGGTAGTACTTGACTCTGAAGTAACTTTCAGCAGGTCATTGTCAGCTCCAAAGTCAACAGTGTGCCTGAGGTCAGGAAGGAAAACTGGGTTGTTCCTAAGACCCCTCCCCTCCCCGCACCAGTTTCTTAGTGCTTTTTCTTGTAGTTGTTAAGTTTATAATGGGGCTTTTCCACGTCTTGAATTCACAAACCACCAACGAGGACTTAGAGAGACTTGTTGATAATGGAAACTTGAGGCTGGAGTTCAGGATGTAAAATTGGGCTCTTTATTCTGAATATTTGTTTTCAGACTGTGTCCATGGAGCTCCTCAGCCTACTGGGGGCTGATACACTCTGTCTCTAACAAAAGCCATTTAAATATTTGCAGTAAGGTTCTCCTCTGTGAGTTCAAAGGAATGAATAGTTGAATAAATAACAAGAGGGTCAATTTCTGTGAAGGAACAGTAACATTCAAGAATATCTCTTTAAGTATGGTAACCTTTATGACTTTTACATATTAGAAAATCTTAACAATGTGTAGCTGGTGAGTGAATGCCCTTTTGATAATTGAATATTTTTTCTGGGATACAAAGCTCTAGATTTAACAGATGTCCAGTCAACAGTGAAAGCTATACTCAGTTGTGTAAACACTGACCTTTTCTTATCCAATTTCCCCCCTGAGTTTATTGATACACATCTGAGCACTCTTTTTCACAATGGCCTATCCAAATCTTGAACAAATTTTCGTTATTTACATGCAACTCAGCTAGAGCTGGACACAGTAAGACCAGGATGAGAATAATAGGATCTTGTTATTTGTTGATAACAAATTGCTATTTGGTGATTTTTTTCAAGGGCAGATATTCATGCTAAAATTAAATTCAGGAAATGTAATGATGCAATAGAAAGATCCTGTTGTAGTCCTGTCTTGGCCATGAAAGCTACCATATGACCTTAGAGAAATCAATGAACATCTCTGGCCCTCAGTTTCTTCATGACTGTAATGAAATCATTGGATTAGATCACTGGTGTCCAGCCTTATTCCTAAAAGCCCCAAAGCCTCTCAGGACATGTCAAGTGCCATATGGTTTGTTTTCTCTGTGGTTTTTCTTTTTGCCATGTTTCTGTAAAAACTGGCACAAAATCTTGCCATAATTTTACATATATATATATGTATATCATATATATGTATATATGATATACACATATATCCATATATGTATATCATATGTATCAGTTTGATATATATATCATATGTATCATATATATCATATATATGATATATATATCATATGTATCAGATATATATATATATATATATATATATATATCATATGTATCAGTTTGAATTTTGTCTCTGTTTATGATGGAGTTGATATTCTGACTTCCATGCCCCAGCCCCACTCCTGCTGTCAACGTCATGTCTTTCTGAGGAGGCTTCTCCTTTCCAAGGATGAACTCCAAGAACTCCCTCCTTTACAATACCTTGATTGATTTATCAACTCATGTGAATTGTTTGATTTCCCTGAACTTCCATGAAGTAAACACTTTGTGTCTCCTTTTCTATAGTTTTATTCTCTCTGCGTTAACTCCAGACTCAGCAAGTAGAGTGCAGATTTCACGTGAGCACGACTGTGGCAACCTCTTAGTGGTCGCCCCCATCCCTTCCCTTTAGGCACAACTGAATGGATCCTCTGACTGTGTTCTTATTTAAAACTGGAGAGTCATGATTGGTCTAAATCAATTACAGAAATCCTGTTCCCCTTTCTCAGGTTCTCTACTGCTGAACTTGAGCCTATGACCTAGTTCTGATCAGCGATATATAAACTAGTAGAAGTCCACTGGGGAGATAAGGGAAAGAAAGCTTTTTTTCTCTTGAGGAGAACTATCCTTTTTTGCTTTCTCATTCTTCCTGCCTCAACCACAGATAACATGCCCCGAATAGCAACAGCCATGTGGAAACTGTTGAAGCAACCAAGATTGAGGGAAAGACGAAGGAAATCTCAGAGACACAGGACCCTGATCTTGGTAAATGACAAAATCAATAACATAAATGTACCTCTGGATTTTCACTTTTTGAAAAACTTTTATTTAATTAATGGTTAGGATTTTAAATTCATTCATTCATTCAATGAGTATTTATGATGAATCTATCATATCCCAAACATAGTTCATGAAACACGTTAGTAAACTAATATAAAAAGTTCATACCCTCACAGAGTTTACCTTCTAGGAGGGGAGAAGAGACAAAAGATTAGCAATACCTATAATAAATACCCCTCATGTCTTTCTGATTTTAATATAGCCTCACATTTTCCCATATATATAATTTGGAAAATGCTACATGTTATGGAGAAAAGAAAAGATATGTGTACTAGAAAGTCCACACTGGGGGGTGGGGGGTCAGCTCAGCCCCCAGTAGGTGGGAAGCTCCACAGGCACAAATAAGATAGTAGGAACTTGAGAAAGTGATATTTGAGCACAGACTTGAAAGAGGTGAGAGATTTAAAGGATAGTTGGAAGGCACGTAGGAAGGGACAAACTGTCCACCCCTAAACCCTTAAAAGGATTTTACACCACCCTGGAGAAACCTTCTACCCTTTCCTATGTGATAGATCGGTGACAGAAACCTGATTGGATGACAGGTGCATGGAGGGCTCATCAAATTGAGACAGCCCGCCAACAAGCCCATAAGAACCCCTAGACTTATACATTCCAGAAGCAGCCCCTTCAGGTCCCCTCCCTCATTGGGACCCTTGTGCTATTGCTTTGCTATCACTCAATAAAGTTTGTTTTGCTGCCCACCCCTCTGTCTGGTCTACCTCTTCGTTCTTTGAAGTGGCGTGACAGAGAACCGTGGGCACGGACGGAGAAAAAAATCCTGCAGCAGTCTTGGGGGAAGAAAAGTTCAGACATGGAGTATAATCAGTACAAAGATTGGAAAGCTGGAGCACACTGAATCTGCCCAAAGAACCGCAAGAAGACCAGTGTGACTGGAGGGAAGTGAGCGAGGTAGACGGGAGCGTGTGTGTGTGTGTGTGTGTGTGTGTGTGTGTGTGTGTTGCATTTTACAGAATCGTATAGTTACTGTAAAGACTTCGTCTTTTCATGACATCTGTATCTTTGGGGTAAATATCCAGGAGTGCAATTGCAGGGTCATAGGGAAGTTCTATTTTTAATTTCTTGAGGAATCTCCACACTGTTCTCCAAAGAGGCTGCACCAACTTGCATTCCCACCAACAGTGTAAGAGGGTTCCCCTTTCTCCACATCCCCTCCAACACATGTTGTTTCCTGTCTTGCTAATTTTGGCCATTCTAACTGGTGTAAGGTGATATCTCAATGTGGTTTTAATTTGAATCTCCCTGAGGGCTAGTGATGATGAACATTTTTTCATGTGCCTGATAGCCATTTGTATGTCTTCATTGGAGAAGTCTTTGTTACCCCAATGTTTATAGCAGCAATGGCCACGGTTGCCAAACTGTGGAAAGAACCAAGATGCTCTTCAACAGACGAATGGATAAGGAAGATGTGGTCCATATACACTATGGAGTATTATGCCTCCATCAGAAAGGATGAATACCCAACTTTTGTAGCAACATGGACTGGACTGGAAGAGATTATGCTGAGTGAAATAAGTCAAGCAAAGAGAGTCAATTATCAAATGGTTTCACTTATTTGTGGAGCATAACAAAAAGCATGGAGGACAAGGGGATTTAGAGAGGAGAAGGGAGTTGGGGGAAATTGGAAGGGGAGGTGAACCATGAGAGACTATGGACTCTAAAAAACAATCTGAGGGTTTTGAAGGGGCGGGGGGTGGGAGGTTGGGGGAACCGGGTGATGGGTATTGGAGAGGGCACGGATTGCATGGAGCACTGGGTGTGGTGAAAAAATAATGAATACTGTTATGCCGAAAATAAATATAAAATAAATTAAAAAAAAAAAAGACTTCGTCTTTTTTCTGGGTGAAATGAGTAGTAACATGAAGGATTTGAACAGAAGTATAATAGGTCTGGCTTGCATTTCACAAGATTACCTGATCTACTCGGATGAAAATAAATACAGGGGACATCATGGGTGGGAGCAGGGAGAAAGACTAAGAGATTATTACGGTGATCCAGAAGCCAAAGTGTTCTTGCCTGGATTAGAAAAGTAGCAACAAAAGTGCAAGTGGAGGAAATTTTCTTCTTCTTCTAAATATATTTTAAAGGCAGGAACACAATTTCCTAATGAATTTGAGTGAAAGTGATCAAGCCTTGTCAATTTAGGATTATAAATACATGTTAACTGTAAAATAAACACTAAATATAAAGTTCTAGTTTTTAATCCAAGTCAACTGACTGGAACTTTGAAAATCAGTTACAGAAAAAGATCTTATCCAATAAGGAAATGTAACATAGCAGGCAATACCCTATAGACAAACCATGTTTATTGATTTTTAAGAAGCTATCCCATTCTTCTCTTTTAACCCTACAAAAATTACTTCCTGAGTAATGAGAGGAACTTCACATACTTAAGATTCACTTATACAACTTAAATACAACAGTGTAAAATTAACTCCCACTCTCCATTTGCTCTCATCTTAAAACTAATTTGACTGCACTTAAGTGAACTTGTAGTGGCAATAGCAATTATTTTTTTTTTTTTTTTTTTTTTTTTTTTTTTAGAAAAGATGTGGAGGAAAGTGGAAGAACTCAAATTCATAATTTCAGGGGCAAAATACTTGCCAAAAAGTAGGTAGTAGTTGTTCACATTTGACCTAGTAACTTTGCAGAACAACTTTGAACAGTTCTTAGTATCCAATCATTGGTCATCTTTAATCTTCAAGGTAGTAATGGTGTGTGTATGTGTGTGTCCAAGTTTAATGTTGACAAATCAAACTGGGTGAGCTGTCTGCAAAGCGTAGGTGCTGGTGAGACATGGGTGCTCGTTGCAAAGAGTGCATGTGCCTAGACAGCATTCTAGCTGTCTGTTGTCTTGTGTGAACTCTGTCTAGAAGAAGAAGGACAGTGATGTAATAACACTTATGTGTGTGAGATATATTTATTGGCAACTCTCAAGCTATAATGAATTAAATAAAAACTGTTGGAGAAGCAAAGGCATTTGAGAGCTTCATAGAGTCAAATCTCTGAGAAGAAGGACTCGCTATTCAATCTGTAAGGAAGAAATAGTTTTCTCTCGACCCTGACAGGGGTCTGGAAATTAAATTGACAGACACAAATTAGTAAGAAAAGTATACAAATTTTATTAAATTTGTACATGTACATGGGAGCCTTCACAAAAGAATGGAAAGTTAAAGACGTGACTGTAGCAGAAAACTTTTATACATTTTAGACAAAGAAACACTAAATTTGCAAGCGACTGTTAAGAGAGAGGGGGTTTGTGTTAGGAGTAGTAAATGGTGAAGAAGTAACTAGAAAAATAGTGTTAGTTTAACAAGTTTGTTTGTATAGATTTCTTGGCCCCCAATTCCCTCTCTCTGGTGATAAGAATGTCTTCCTCCCTCCTGGTACAGGGAAGTTACCTTTCACATGGGAGTTTAATGACCCGTTTCAGGCAAGAAGGATGTCGGGGCTGTGTCAGAGTGACCTTCCTGCCATTTTCTCAAACTCCTTCAGCTTAAGATATTCAATATATATGAAGGTGTCACATTTTGGAATAACACGTCCTGAACCCTACCAGATCTTTCTCAGAAAATGCCTAAATTGTCAATTAAATACTTCTGGCTCTTCCCTAGTTAGTGTTCTCAGTACAAAGCTTCTCTTTCTGAAAGCTTTGGTTTGTATTTTTGTTTTTGTTTATTACATGTGTGAAATATTTTCACATTGCCAAATATCCAACACATATTTAAAGAGTACCCATGAGCGCCAATACCGCACCTGCAGGGATGACTAAGATGAACACCATCCTTCTTCTCAAGAAATTTTTATTCTATTCAAATGCTCATGGAATTTATGGAAACGTCCACACAGGATGTAGTGAGCTCGAATATCAGTGTTAGATGTGGAAGAAATCGTTACCACTTACAGAGGATGAAGCGGAGGCACAAAATGAAGGACTTGGCCTTCATCATGTGGCAGCAGAGTCAGGGAGAAGACCCAGGTTTTTCAACCTTCCATACTCCACGCACCACCATAGACTTACAGTTGTTTGGGAAGAGTGGATCACCAGGGAAGATGGGAGATATCTTTTAAGTGAATTAGCTAATTCTCCAGCAGGGAAAGTACAACTTCAAGATTAATTCCAATGACTACATAAAAGTTTAAATGGATCTTGGGACTGACCCACCTTATTTTGGGGACCTGGTTTAATGGTGTGACCCAGCATAAATATTGTGACTCTCATCTGGACACGGTTCAGTACTGTAGAGCTCATGCTCTGTCCTTACTCTAAGACACAAGGTACAAATCCACATTATGGCAGCTTTTATGGTGCTGAACTGGTTCCCATAGGGGGAAAATAACAAGTGTTAACTCTCATCTACTTCTTAAGGACTAAATTATGTAGTATGTGTTCGACAGCCTTGCAGAGAAGCTGTTTAGCCCAGTGAGAGATAGTGGAGTGGCAAAACTGTAGGCCTGTCTTCTGAGTTTAAGGTTTGGCTTTCCAGATACTAGTTATGTGAACTTGAATAACTGTCTTAACCTCCATGAGCCTTAGTTTTTGCTTTGTTTTTGAAGATTTATTTATTTATTTTAGACCGAGAGAACCTCAAGCAGACTCCCCACTGAGCTCAGAGCTCTACCTGGGGCTCGATCTCATGATCCCGAAATCACGACCTGAGCTGAAACCAAGAGTCAGATGCTTAACAGGCCGGGCCACCCTGGTGCCCCTGGGTCTTAGTTTTACTGCGAAAAAATGGGGATCATAATACAGCTTTCTGAAGACTGAGTTAATATGAGGAAATCACTTAGAACAGCATCTGGCATCTAGGAAGATCTAAATAGTTCTGTTTTTGGAATAACCACAAGCATTTGTGAAATATGGACTGGGGCTCCTGAGAGATACCAGTGAGGCAGCATCGAGCTGTATGCGTGTCTGTGTTTGTGTACATGGCAGAGCCAGTGCCTGAGACAAACCAAAACCCTCCAAAGTAAAGACTCTCCAAAGTAGTCATTGTTTTCCTCAATTTAAGATGGCCATTTTCCATCAAAGAACTGTTCAAAAGCATAGGTTGACTGTGTACGACTGGCTTATTTTCACAAGTTGGCAGCCCTTACATAATGCTCCTGCTTTATTCAAGAACCAAAACCAAAACCAAAGCAACAACCGACCCCCCCAAAACAACAACAACAACAAAGTAGCAAGGTGTTTCAAGCATTGTATGACGTGCTATTAAATCCAGAATTTCTGGTTTTCTTCCCCGCACAGCAAGAGGTCTCACGATTCTGTCCCCTGTGAGATCACTTACATGGGTGGCTCCCCCAGTCCCTGTGGTTCTCACATGGGAAGTGCTTACACAAGTGCCCGTGTCACCCCATTCAATCGGTCGTTACCACCTACCTCTGCGCTTTTGATCTCCAATGAAATTGTCTCCGGCTATAGTAGAGGAATTAGGGCTCAGGAGTGGGACTTGGCTACAGTTTCAGTAACTGGGTGTCTAGTCCTATCTCTTCTTTTCCAAGGACTGGATTCAATGTCTGAAGCATCTTCTATTGTGGAGGGTTTCTGGGTGCTGCTGGGCTAAACTGAGGACTTGCTCATTCTTGCAGACTCTATATTGTCAGTTTTATTGAAGTAATTCCAAGCCCTCATAACAGCCAGAGTAAATGTTGGCTAGAGTTCCTCCACACGTGTCTGAAGCACATCACAATGGCTTCCTTAGATTTACTAGATTAAGTCCGCTGGGGAACTTTTGTATTTTGCTCTACATGGATTTCATAAAAAAACAATGCAAATTATAGAGAAATTGGAACATATCATTTTGCCATTCACAGTGTGCACATGAATGGTATCCATGAATATTCAGCTAATGAACAGCTAAATTTACTAAAATATCAAATAATGGTCTGATGATAACTTCAAAAGCATACATCTGTGGAACAGAAAACCACCTCTAAAACTTGGAGGGGTGCCGGAGTGGCTCCTTCGCTTGAACATATGACTCTTGAGGATTTCTCTCCCTCTCCCTCTCCCCCTCTCCCCACTCACTATCATGAATGTGCACGCGTTCTCTCTCAAATAAATCTTTAAAAAAAAAAAAACCAAAAAAAGCAAAAACATGACCTTGAAATGTGTCACTGTGTCAGGAAAGGACCCAGGTATGATGCACTTAAATGAACAGTATCCCTGGGTGCCACTGTTTTTTTTTTTTTTCAAGTTCACTTTTGTCCCACCTTCGTCAGGACCCTTCGCTGGACAAGTAAGGAGAGACAAGCTCCTTTTGTAAATAGCTGCATTTTATGATGTGAGGCGACTGAAACTGTCTGTGACTTCCCCTTCCTGAATTTCTTTTTCTTGTATCTAAATGGACATAAGGGAAGACTAATTTCTTTTATTTTAAATATCTTATTTATTTATTTGAGAGAGAGGCCAAGTAAGCAGAGGGAGAGGGATAGGCAGACCTCCCACTGAGAGAGGAGCCTGATGCAGGGCTCGATCCCAGGACCCTAGACTGCAACCTGAGCCAGAGGCAGACGCTCAACTGAGTGAGCCACCCAGGGACCCTGAAGACTAGTTTCTACCTATCAGGATACATGCTTCATCTATGAAAAGCATGAGCTACTTATCTAATTGGAGTTCGTTATGCTAGACTGTATGAACTGTACCTT
The DNA here is from genome assembly GCF_020171115.1 of Neogale vison. Lineage (NCBI taxonomy): Eukaryota > Metazoa > Chordata > Mammalia > Carnivora > Mustelidae > Neogale > Neogale vison. The sequence continues at coordinate 28,319,044 of NC_058096.1, forward strand.
TGCAAAATCAAGATGCTGAGCTAGAGCCCAATACCCCACGGAGGGCTGGGCTAGCAGTTCTTCTAGACATTTCTCAAGTGCATCTAGTGGAGTCACCGATGACACTGAGTCAGTTCGAAGAAAGGCATAGACACATGGCAGCCTGTCCGGGATGGATTTAATAATCCCCTTTAGTTTCAGAGAATTGTTAGTTGTCAGGGAATTCTTGGCATCATGACATGATGTGGCATATATTGTAAAATAATATACTAATAGACAAATAGCTAGAAAACATTTCAGCAAAGGTAGTGCATTCTTGGCAGAAGTGACTACATTTGGCATTAACCTCAGAGGTACAAGAGGAAGATTGAAAGCAAGAGATTTTCAAATTCATATTTTTTCTAAGATCCACTTATTTTTACACTATGAGTTAGAAGCTATAAATCCTATTTGTGTATTGGACAATACACTCTACAATTTTAGGACACTTTTTAAAGCTTATTTTTTCTATTTGATGTCTAGGATTAAAACTGCCTGTATCTGTAGCCCCAAAAGGATAATAGTCTTCCTTCATTTTCATGTTCTTCCTCACTAACTCCGGCACCTCCCATAGTCAATTTAACTGAAATTTTTGCTCCAAGTGTTTATTATGCTTTGGGTTTCTGCACTGTGCATCAACAATTATTTTTGTATTATGAGGAATGTGCTACTACTACTCTTTTGTATATTTGAGACTATATCATGCCCTTTTTTGTCATTCATTGCTTATTTGTGGCTGTGTTTCCTCAACTAAGTTTTTCAGAGATTGCTTAGCTTGGTAAACACTCAGAGCCTTTGACTTTCTGAATATTTATTTATATTATTTTTCACTTTAATGCCAGCTTGGCTGGGTATAGGATTATAGGTTTGAAAGAACTCTTCCCTTTAATTTGGAAGATCATAATCTCTGTCTCCTAGCATTGAATTATGCTCTTGAGAAGTTATGCTGATGGCAGGCTGATTTTTCAGATTTTTTTTTTTTTGGTTGCCTGTTTTTCTCTTTTTTTCTTTAAAAAGACTCAGGATTTTATTAATCCTTGCAATTCTGAAATTTCACAATGATGCCTGTGGCTTTGGCTCTTTTAAAGTCTGGCTAAGCACTTTCAATTTAAAGATCTATCTTTTCTTCAGACCAAGAATTTTTGGTTTGTATGGATTGGATCACATTTTCTCTTTTTTCTTATTCTGTAATTTCTATAGTCTAGATTTTGGAATTTCTGGATCTACTCTTCGTATTACTGAACTCTATACACTAACATTTTCTCTCTTTTTATCCGTATGTCCTGCTCTGTGTGAGGATGTCTCAGCTCAGGTTTTTCAGCCCAGTATTTCACAACACAATACATACCATAATTGCCTCTGCATTGAGATTTTCATTTCTGTTTCTTTTTTATTCTCAGACCTCTAGGAAATACATTTCATAGATGCAATGTTCTTTCAAATTTTTCCAAGTATATTTATATTTTCTCTAGTTCTTTCTGTTAGCTTTATTAACTCTATGTGGGGGTGGGGGGGTATTCTTTTTCTTATTGCCTAGCTGTCATATTATTGATTTTCTTAAAATGTCTAGTGCTTCTTGACTGCTTATAACTTTGAATTTGAGACTCAGCACTCGTGTGTCCTTTGTATTTCCATGATTTGTGTCGGTGTATGGAGAGGAAGCATTTTGAATGGAAGCTTGTCTTCCAGGTGTTAGTTTCCATCGTTTCTGGAAGTCAGTAACTGCTTGACCACCGCCAAGACTTCTCCAACCCCAATACCCCTCTGCAGCCAGTGGTTAAAGCCAATGCAACCCAGAAGAAGGAGAAAGGAAGGAAACTGACTAGCTTGCTGTTCTAAATGCAGCTCTCCAGTTAAGTCTCCTTTTAAATGCCCAGGGTTTTCCCTTAATTCTTGGAATTGTTGACACTGGGCTTAGAGACCTTTAGACCTCTTACCTGCACAGCAGGTTTCTCCTACATGTGTTGGAAACCTGTGGTTTCCTCCAGTTCTGTTTTGCTGAAGATCTGCTGGTATATGCCTTCTAAATCCCAGAAATTCTAAAAAATCTGTGGTTCATTGATTCTACTTTTAATACTTTCTAAATATTTTCTGTATTTTTACTTCTTCATTGTTGTTTTGTGTATCTGGGAGAGGGGAATAGAGGTATGCTAAGTCCATCCTGTCTAAGAAATCATTCTTACAAGAAGAGCTTACAAAAGTAAAATTATTTTCCTCAAGTTCAGAGGAACTACTTCAGTTCAAGAGTTTAATTTGCTCTTCAGTACAGGACTTTCCAAATAGGGGCATGATAAATTATATACCACAAGCAATCTTGGATCAAAAATATTTTCTTAGGTCTTTTTGTGAGACAATAAGGTGAAGACAAGGTCCTTTCAATTATTTTTTTGACCTTATACCCTGCTATTTGGGGATATTTTTTCCCTAGCAATGTTCTCATTACAATAAAGTTTCACCACAATAAATGTGAAATCTCCTTACAGTTTATTGTAATTGGTGGAGATATTAATTTTTAATGGAGTTCTCATGAGGACAAGGAGACATCCTTTGGGATCATGTGGTGGTTTTATCCTTAGAGAAGATGAAGTCATTTTGAATATAGAGCATCCTTTAACTTGCTTAATGGGATCATTGACCAATAACTTTCTATCAGTGACCTGACTTGACTTCAGTGCAGAGTTGTCGAAAATATATGCAAGACTGTGACATTTAATTACAACACAGTTTTCGGAAATAGTATCATTACATGTTAGCCACTAGATCATGTACTTTTGGCAGTGGATATGGGCTAATTTCAACAATGCAAACTTCTTATTTTAAACTGCAGTTACAGATAGAGTGCAGAAACTCTCTGTGCTACTGTATGTGACTATAATCCTAGAGCAATGAATGAGAAGGCATGGCAGATGGTTGATGAAATAATGCTGGATATGAACTCCAGAGTAATCTCCCTTCCTTCTCTTTTTATTTATTTCTTTCTCCCAGCAGAATGTGAATAGCCATGTTGTGTGTCTTTCAGCAGGTTTCCACATTATCATATCACATTTAGTAAAGTTTGGGAGATCACTAGCAAATTACCAATAATAAGAGCATTTCAGGAGTCCACTAGTCTTCAGTTTGATTAGGTGTTTCTGCCACCTTTTTTAGTAACTCAGACTGACTTAATGCTTTCTTATCTGTAAGAAGATGTGCCTGTAGTAGAAAAATGCACATACTTGCTGATTTAGCAATTGATTCAACACTATTGGACTCAAAATATGAGTGATAGAGATAAATCTAAAAAGAATATTTTTGTTTTTCTATAGCCAAGTTGACTTTGCCTTTGACATTCAGTTCAACAAGAACACATTGGCCTTTTTTATATGCATGTTAGCTCTTTAATGTTAAGTGACTCCTTAATATAACATGGGAATAATGATTCTTACTCTATTTTAGCAAAGAGATGAAGAAGTTCAGTAAGTTCACCCAAGTCATATAGTCAGTCTTTGGTAGGTCCAAGGTTAAACTTCAGGAATTCTGGCAGAAATGCAAAGAGAATTTTCCATTGACTCAAAAATCTAGTAACAAGGCTGTAAATCAAAAAAGAGATGGACCTTTGTTCAGAAACTCAGAGGCTGCATGAATATTACAAATACTCTCCAGAGTATCAGTGGCTCTGAGAGTCCCAAGCACAAATGAAGGGAAATTCCTGATCCCCTTCTCAAATAATTTGAAGCCACTGGTACACTGAGCCTAACTAAACCTATAAGAATGTCCAAACACAACTAGATTGTGGTTTAGATGGACACAGCACACCACACTTACACTCTGATAGAGGAAAGGGTATGATTTTTCTGTGGAAAATAATGTTTTACTTTAGTCTTTATTGTTCTTTTACATACTATGTCCAGAATACAGAAAAAAAAAAAAAAAAAAAAGGCGACGAGGAGCATGGTGAAAGGAGACATAATCCATGTTAAAGAGAGGACACAGTTAATAGAAGCAAATACTGAGATGCTTCAGGTGGTGGATTACCAGGCAGGGACTTTAGGGAAACTATAATCAATATGTGGAAAGGATGGATGATGTGGGGGAACAGAAGGGGATTTTATTAGGGGGTGAACTTTTTTTTTTTTTAAGATTTTATTTATTTATTTGACAGAGAGATCACAAGTAGGCAGAGAGGACTGCTCTGCTCTGAGCAGACAGCCCGATGCGGGGCTTGATCCCAGGACCCTGGGATCATGATCCCAGCTGAAGGCAGAGACTTTAACCCACTGAGCCACCCAGGTGCCTGATGTGAACATTTTTTAAAAGGCAAATGAAAATGGTAGAAATGAAATATATAGAAAATTAAGAATTTACTCAGTGGATTTATTGACAACTGGAGTGGGCACAGAAAAGAACTGGTGAGGGGTGTCTGGGTGGCTCAGTCATTAGGTGTCTACACGCTTTTGGCTGGGGTCATAACCCTCGGGTCCTGGGATCAAGCCCTGCATGGGGTTTCCTGCTCAGTGGGAAGCCTGCTTCTCCCTCACCCTTTCCTCCTGCTTGTGTTCCCTCTCTTGCTGTCTCTCTCTCAATCTCTCTCTCTCTCTCTCTCTGTCAAATAAATAAATAAATAAATAAAATATTTTTTAAAAAAAGAAAAGAACTGGGGAGCCTGGGTGGCTCAATGGGTTAAAGCCTCTGCCTTCAGCTCGGGTCATGATCCCAGGGTCCTGGGATCGAGCCCCCCATCGGGCTCTCTGCTCAGCAGGGAGCCTGCTTCCTCCTCTCTCTCTGTCTGCCTCTCTGCCTACTTGCGATCTCTGTCTGTCAAATAAATAAATAAAATCTTAAAAAAAAGAAAGAAAGAAAAGAACTGGTGAACTTAAAAATGGGTCAGTAGAAATTATCCAAAATGAAATAGAGAGAAAAGAAACCCAACAATGAAAGTAATGAGGTACAGTATCTGAGATCTGTAATTTAATGATTTAATACATGTGTAATTGCTATCCCAGGAGAGGAGAGAAAGAATGAGGCAGAAAAAATATTTGAGGATACAATGAGAGTTTTCCAAAGTTAGTGAAAGACATGAAGAAGTACAAAAAATCCTAAGTGGAGAGTGTATGAAGAAACCTTCACCTAAGTCATATTTTTAAGTATTTTTAAAATAGAAAAATAGGGGGGCCTGGGTGGCTCAGTCATTAAGCGTCTGCCTTTGGCTCAGGCCATGATCCCAACATTCTAGGATGGAGCCCCCTCATCCAGCTCTCTGCTCCGTGGGAAACCTTCTTCTTCCTCTCCCACTCACCCTACTTGTGTTCCCTCTCTCACCATCTCTTAATAAATAAACAAAATCTTTTAAAATAAATAAATAAATAAATATAATAGAAAAATAAAAGAGACGATAACAAACAGGGGAACCATGATAAGAACAATGGGTGCCTTCTTATCACAAACAGTGAAGGCTCGAAGAGAAAATAATTACATTTAATTCTAAAATAAAATTCTAAAATCACCTGAAATTCATATCCTGTAAAAGTAGCCTTCAAAAATGAAGATGAAATTAAGGCATTTTCAGAAAGGAGACAAGGTTGAATTCATCTGCAGCAGATCTGTACCATGGCACATATTTAAAGAAGTTTTTTTGGAATGAAGAGAAATTATGCCATGTGAAAACTAGGATATGCAGGAAAGAAGTAAGAGCACCAGAGAGAGAAATTCATGGATAAATGTTAGAATGGCTGTCGCTACTTGTATTCTGCATTGTACCAGAAGTTCTACTTACTATAACAAAGCCAGAGAAAGAGAGAGAGAGAGAGACATAATGATTACAAAGGAACAAATGAAACTGTGTGTGTAAAACTCCATGGAATCCACACATATATAATAATTACTACTGAAACTAGTAAGTGAATTTAGCAAAGTCTCAAGACACAGTTTCAACACTCAAAAATGAATTGTGTTGCTATTGTATTCTATCATTAAAGCTATAAAATGAAATTTTAAAATATCATTTGAATACCCTCAGAAAGCCTTAAATACCTAGCAATCTAACAAAAGATGAGCAAATTTAAAAACGTTATTGAAAGAAATTTTAATGAACTTAAATAATACCATATGCATGAATTGGAAAGCTCAATAGTGTTAAGATGTCCATCTTCCCTCAAATTATTCATAGATATGATACAATTTCCATAAACATATCAGCAGGCCTTTTTGAAGAAATTATAAGTTAGTCTAAAAATGCAAAAGAACTGGGGCACCTGGGTGGCTCAGTGGGTTAAGCCTCTGCCTTCGGCTCAGGTCATGATCTCGGGATCCTGGGATCGAGCCCCATATCGGGCTCTCTGCTCAGCAGGGAGCCTGCTTTCCTCCCTCTCTCTCTGCCTGCCTCTCTGCCTACTTGTGATCTCTGTCTGTCAAGTAAATAAATAAAATCTTTAAAAAAAAATAAAAAATAAATAAATAAAAATGCAAAAGAACTGAAGTAGCCAAAACAATATTGATAAAGAACAAAGCAGATGCGTTTACACTACTTCATTTCAGAGCTTAAGACAATGTCACAGTAATCAGGTCAGTATGGTATGGGCATAACAATAGACAGATTGACGGAACAGAATTTAAAAATCCAAAAATAGGCACACACACAGTATATGATATGTACACATCATAGAGCACAAATACATGTATATGATATCTATGTCCACAGATATTTGGTATCTGACCAAAGTGGCAAAAGAAATCGATGATGAGGAAGAGATAATTTTGTAAACATGATGTAGAAACAACTGGATGTCCCTTTGAAAAAATTTTGTTGGTCCAACCTCACTCAATACACAAAAATGTTATTTGGAAATGGATCACAAATGAAGATTAGCAGACTATGCCACCCCAAAATTTGCCTTGTTAGCTTAAGGATTATTTTGAGTTCAAGATGTTTGAAAAACAGCAGGTGAAGAACACTGTGACCTTCCTTTTTCTTCCTAAAAGTAAGAGGTGAAACTTCCAACTGAAAGATGCCCTTTTACACCAGGAGGAAAGAAATATTCTTATAACCAGAGACAAGGGCTTGAAGCCAAGAGAAATCTGTACAAACAGACCTTGTTAAAATCATTCTTATCTTCCTTCATTTTCCCTATACATTTACTTTTTACAGTTGTCTCTCTTTGTTCAACCTTGTATGTAAATACTTAGGCCTAACCAATTCTCTGGGTGTTCATTTCCCTATGGGGTTCCCCCATCTATGTAAAAATCTGTATGCTGCTTTTCTCCTGTTCATCTGTCTTATGTCAATTTAATTCTCAGAACTAGCCAGAGACCCTAAGATGGTAGAAGTAAAGTTTTGCTTCTCCTACACAAATGAAATATAAAAGCTATAACAAAAAATCTTCTAGAAGAAAACAAGTAAGAAGATCTTTGCCTTCCTGGGATATACAAAGATTTATTAGACAGAATTTAAAAGATAACACCTATAAAAGAATATTTGAGTTTCATCAAAATTAAGAAGTTTCTGCTCATGAAAACAAAAGAAGTAGACAAATAACAGTCTGGGAAAATATTCTTATCATTTCTATTTCATGAAGAATTAAGATCCAGACATATAAAGAACTTTTACAAGTCAATAATAAAAAGCTAAATGCCTAATAAAAATGTGAAGAGACTTGAACACAAACTTCGTGAAAGAAATTGTAAGAATCCCACATAGGAATGAGGCCAATGACCACATGAAAAGATACTCAGTATCATAAGTCATCAAGAAGATGCAATTTTAATACAATGAAACAGCACTTCATACCCAGGAGGATGGCTAAAAGACAGACAACACCAAATACTAGCAAGAGTGTAGAGCAACTTAAATACACATTGTTGTCAGTAGCAGAAAACGTTGCTACTGTTTTGGAGAATCATTTGCCATTGGTTAAAAATTAAGTATTTACATACTAGGAGTTCCATTCCTAGGTAATTATCCAAGTGATCTAAAAATAGACATATACAAAAATGCTTATATAAGAATGATTGGAGGAAAAACTGGATGTTAAGTATCTATATTCAGGAAAATAGATGAGCAAATTATAGTACATTCATACAATGAAATATTATGCAGCAGTGAAAAGGAATAATCTAGTACTATGTGTAACAGCACTAATGAATCAAAACATAATAGTGAGCAACAGAAGTCAGATATAAAACAATGCATATGGTGTCTTACTTCAAGGAGAGGCAAAAATGACCTATGGTTAGAAATCAGTACAGTGGGATCTGCCTAGAGGGGCAAGAGGAATATTTCTGGAGTAACTGAATGCTTTGTATCTTGTTTTTGGGTGGTATTACCTTGGTGTATATACCAGTTATCAAAACTCACACAGTGAACAATTAAAATATGCTCATTAAAATTTTGAAATTCCATAATTTATAAAAGTGTAAAGGAGAAAAGGGGAAAAGCATCATGAGCCCTATGAACTGTCATTTTTTTAAACACTTGGTTTTCATCTAATCAATGTTTTAAAGCAAGAACTAGGGGGACTAGTGCAGGATTTGCTGAGTATTTGCTAAGGTGGAAGGAAAAGGTCAGGTCGGCACCACCTGTTTCTGGCACTTGTCTGACTAGACAGCAGATTGCCTCCTGGCTTATTCCAGCTTTTCTGAACACAGGGAGAGTCACAATAATACCAGGGAGCCTTCTGCTTCCAAGATGGACACCATATGTTTTCACCATCCGTTCAGAGTTCTTCTCCTCTCTCTCCTTCTTCTGCCCTTTTACCATCGAGATCCGATGACCCCAAGAAATTTAATATGAGAAGACACCATGAATGAAATGTTAACATTTTTTTAATCAAACACAAAGGGAATGCTTATATGTATTTATTCTTTTCAACCTTCCAATAGCTGTTACTTATCAAATCACCACCCAAACTTTCAAACTGTGTCTTAAAATGAATATCCATGCTTTGTACAGCTAATTGTGAACACTTATTAAAAAATCCTACACATATGACTTAAAGATACCACTTACCCAGGATAGGAATTCTAAATAAAATATAGTAAATGTCAGAGAAATAGCAAAATGTGGCAGAATTTTCAGAAAAAGTAACTAGTACTTGAAGACAGGTAAATGTATTACTTTTTTTTTTTTAAGATTTTATTTACTTATTTGTCAGATAGAGAGTATAAGCAGTGGGAGCAACAGCAGAGGGAGAGGGAGAAGCTGGCTCCCGGCTGAGCAGGCAGTCCCATGCGGGACTTGATCCTAGGACTCTGGGATCAAGACCTGAGCTGAAGTCAGATGCTTAACCGACTGAGCCACCCAGGCACCCCAAGATATTACATTTTTTAAGGTGGGATTGTGATGCGGCATTGAGCTGGGTCTCTCTCTCTTTTTTTTTTTTAATGACCAGATTAGGATTTAAACACAAATTAATTTATGCATAACTGCAATTTGAGAGACTATAGCTGTTAAATATAAAGTATACATCTCTGCCTCTCTTTTGTTCCATTTGCTTGCATGCGGAAATATTTATCCATAAAACTTTATGCTTTGGGCCACAGGTTTCCATTTACAGTTCCTTGTCCTGGAGTTATCTGAGGTGCCCAGAGGAGGAAGGGGACAAAGATGTGTGTGAAGGATGATGTTAGTGAGAATGCACAGGGGTGCAAAATTTGCAGACTGGTTCTGCGAGCTTACCTGTTTTAGGATTTAGCTCGACCTGGAAGTCCAGAGAAACACAATCCTGTTGGCTGTAGTATGAGTCTAATTTCTCCAAACGGCCCCTTATTTGTGGAGCGAATTTCTACCCAGCCACTAAAAATAATTACTTGCCTCTTGAGACACATATTGTAGTAATAAAACAATGTAATTTACTTCCGAGGAAAAGAATTTGTATATAGTTTTAATGTTACATTTAATGCCTACAGTTTCAGAATCTCTGGGAAGGAGTGAGGACTGTCGGTCCCGGTTTCTCAATCCGCTCCCATCTTTGGTGCTGGAAATGGACCTCCCCTAAAGCCTTAGGAAGTAGCTTCTCTCTCCTATTCAATCCACAGAAATTACCTCCTTTCTCGTTTTTTTATCGCTTTATCTGATCTCTTCTATCTGCCTCTCTCCCTTTCTCTCCAACTCCTGCATGTTTTTCAGCTCATGCTTACTTCCCACCTTTTGATGTGTGCGAATGATAATGCTCAGCTTTGGATCCATCAGTTACAAAATATGCTGTAGCCAAAAATATTTAGTAGAAAAGCATATTGCTGCTGCAAAATGACAATTGTTTGGAGAAGCAGTATTGGGCCATTGAGAAAGGTTTCCGGGTCTCAGTTGCAAGTAAGATGTGATGGTGATTCAGATGGAAGAGTAAACAGCTAAGGATGTGGTCATCCAAACAGCCCACGTTTCCCCTGCTTCTCCAGTGACCTGCGTCTCCCAGCTGGAATGTCAGAACAGCAGGGGTCACAAAGCTCGCGTCCACACGTACCGCGAGCCCGTATTTCTGACCCTTGGTAAAGCTGTCTTCTCAAGAGCTTGGAGGTTGTCGGGAGGATACAATGTAGATGACTCTGGTCTTCGGCCAGTTTCCCTGTCCCCAGGCCCTGCAAACTTTCACACAGTTCACGGTGGCCTTTATTATACATGAGAAGTGCTACTTACTGAAACATCAAGCGTAGAGTAACTGGTTTTGTGTTTGCAAAGCCAGAAGGAGCGTGTCTGTGCTTTGTCGCTCCGTAGGATTACCGGCATCAGGATTCTGCTATGGGCGTGCATCAAGTGGGCATGCGTGGGCATTTTATTTATTGATTTGCTTTTATTTGCTTACTTTTATTATTCCATTTTATTAATAGTATGGTCTTGTACATTTCTTTAGCTCCATGAGGACTTTGATCTCCATACTTTGGATTCATGAAAAAACTCTCCGAGTCGTCTTCAGTGTCTTCCATCAATGTTTGATGGTTTGCAATCTCCAAGTCATGCATCCCTTCCGTGACGTTTATCCCTCAGTATTTTATTCTTTAGTGCGATTGTAAATGGGGTTGTTTTCTTAATTTCTCTTTCTGCTGCTCTGTTGTTTGGGGATTTTGTCCTGAACAGAGGTTGTACTTTGTCAAATGATTTTTCTGCAACTATTGAGATAGTCATATGGTTTGTTTGTTTGTTTTTAAGATTTTATTTATTCATTTGTCAGAGAGAGAGAGAGCATGTGCACAAGGAGGCAGAGGCAGAGAGAGAAGCAGGCTCTTCACTGAGCAAGGAGACCGATGCTGGACTCGATCCTACGACCCTGGGATCATGACCTGAGATGAAGGCAGCGGCTTACCCGGCTGAGCCACCCAGATATCCCAATAGTCGTATGGTTTTTATCCTTCTTTTGGTTACAGGTTTTTTTGTTTTTTGGGTTTTTTGGTTTTTTTTTGTTGTTGTTGTTTAACTTCCAGTTCATTGTATTGTTGTTGTTTTGTTTTTTTAAGATTTTATTTACTCATTTGTCAGGGAAAGAGAGAGAGCACAAGTAGGGGGAGGGGCAGGCAGAGGGAGAAGCAGGCTCCCGGCTGAGCAAGCAGCCTGATGTGGGACAGATCATGACCTGAGCCAAAGACTAACTAGCGAGCTAACCAGCTGAGCCACCCAGGCGTCCCAAATTCCAGTTCGTCAACATAACGTGTAATATTAGTTTCAGGTGTAGCACACATTCATTTTTAAAACTCACTGATCCTTCCTGGTTGCCAAGGAAATTGGAAGGCCACTGTGGGCACCTTAATTCACTTGCTATCGGAGTTTGCACTTTGTTTAAGTGCTTGCTTTGCTCCCGAGTTAGTTTTATGTTCCATAAAACCTGCTCCTTCTTGGACCGAAATTTGAAGTTTGTCTTTTTTTGTCACTTGCCTACTAGACTCCTGGGGCTGAGCAAGAATAGACCCGAAGCTTCTGCGTAACATACAGAATCAGGCTTGTTTTCAGAGTATTTGAAGTCTTACCAGGCGCCCACTTGGTTAACTCAGACCTGTGTTTCTTGCAAATGCTATCTGACTGGGAATATTTTAACTGCCTCCAAGGGCTGCCTCTCAAATCTAATGAGCCTTGCTTGCTTGGGCCTGGCCTATAATAATCTAAAGGTATTTCGGGGACCACTTCATCAATGGTAATTCTGACCCACTTACTCTACAGCAACTTTTGTTGCCATGAAATGCTGCAGACATTTGAGATACACTTTGCAAAGCTAGCATGTGCTATCTTTGGCCATATGAAATGTTTTCTTGTCTGTAAGCAGTGCACTTTTCTTTTACGTGCGACCATTTGGGGCGACTGCAGGAAACGTAGGTATAAACCCAGGTTCACAGTTTAAAGAGAACTTAAGAATGTGGGAACATAGTTGATGAGAATTTATGTTACACGGATCAGGGTGTTTTTTCTTGACCCTAAGCTACATGTGGAGAAACACTAAACCAACACGAATAATAAACGGCATAATGTCAACCTTCCGTAACTTACTGTCAGAAACGTCTTCTAAATATCAAAACAGTTGCTCTGAGGCAGTGATTCTCAACTTAGGAGTGGTGAGGAAAGAAGATTCTGTCCCCCCCAAGGGGGGGGGCACTTAACTATGCCTGGAATCATTTTTGGCTGTCATTTTTGGGAATAGCAATATTAATGGCATCTAGCCGGCAAAGGCGAGGGATATTGTGAAACATCTTAGAGTCCCCAGTACAGAATCCACTCCACCCTCAATAAAGAATTTTCCGGCCCAAAGTGCTGGTAATGCTGAAGTACGGTGCTCATGCTCTAGCGGCAACATCTCAGAAAAATGATATCCTTTTATGTCTTTTGACAAAATCTCTAGATTAAATTTCATTCAATGATGAAAAAAAGAGAACTTAGTCTGTAATTCTACCTATGTTCGGGCTAGCCTTTGACCCCTTTCTCCATTGCCTGTACTCACGTATTGCAATGTTGGTATTCCTCCTGCTTTTTTTTTTTTTTAAGATTTTATTTATTTATGGGGCACCTGGGTGGCTCAGTGGGTTAAAACCTCTGCCTTCAGTTCAGGTCATGATCCCAGGGTCCTGGGATCAAGCCCCACATCGGGCTCTCTGCTCTGCAGGGGGCCTGCTTCTCTTCCTCTCTCTCTGCCTGCCTCTCTGCGTACTTGTGATCTCTCTGTCAAATAAATAAATAAAATATTAAAAAAAATTTTATTTATTTATTTGACAGAGAGAGAGATCACAAATAGGCAGAGGCAGGCAGAGAGAGAAGTGGGGGAAGCAGGCTCCCCGCTAAGCATAGAGCCTGATGCGGGACTCGATCCCAGGACCCTGAGACCATGACCTGAAACGAAGGCAGAGACCTAACCCACTGAGCCACCCTGGTGCCCCTTCCTCTCGCTTTTTTAACTTCCGTACGGTTTGACTTTTGAAACATATATTCTGTATTTGAGGAAGCAAGTTAAATAGGTAGGAAAGACATCAGATTCAAGCATGACCGTGGTGAGGTTGAAAGAGAGTGGACTCTACCTCCTAGTGCCTCTCTAGGCTTCAGCGATTTGTGCCCCACATTCTATAACCTAATATCATATTGAATAATTATTTTAGAAGCTATAAAACACCCAGCTCAGCAGTATTTGCCAATGAGCACAGTGGTAGGGAGAAACATTTTGCATAAATAAGTTTCATTGAGTTGATATAATTTAAAGCCTGGTAAGAATGATTTTATATCGAATTCAAGTTCTAGAATTTATAGCAAAACGTTATTTTACTGCATTTAGTATCAAGAATTTCCCATATCAGTCATAGGGGGAAAATGTACAACCATTAATAGTTCTGAGGAGCTTATGAGAGGTTATTAAAAAACATTTTCAAAAGGAGAAAAATCTTTAATAAAATATGATACTATAAACCGTATTAAAATTCCTGTCAAAGCATCTTTGCTTTGCCAAGTAGACCTTTACATAGAAGATGGAAAGAATTTGCTAGAAGTAATCTCATCTTTTGATGTATCTTTTTATTTTTTAATTTTTATTACTTTTTCAGAAGATTTTATTTATTTATTTGAGAAAGAGGATGAGAGAGAGCATAAGCTGGGGGAAGGGCAGAGAGAGAGAGAGAAAGAGAGAGAGAGAGAGGAGCAGGCTTCCCGGTGAGCAGGGAGCCCAAACAGGGACTCAATCCCAGGACCCCAGGATCACGACCTGAGCTGAAGGCAGATGCTTAACCAACTCAGCCACGTAGGCACCCATTGATGTATCTTTTTAGAAGTGTGTGTTTGACTTAGTTGCAAGTGTTCTGCTTAGTTACCAATGGTAGATTTAAACTATATCTGGAGCAACATTTTTTTCCCTTGCTAAATGTAAATGAATTCTGTAGATTCTTTGCTTTCACTGTGTGATGAAACAAACATACACACATGTAACCCATTTTCTTTGTCAGGAGCAGAATTTAGGATGTTACTGATTACGAAAGCAAAAGCAACAAAATTATCTCCAAAAAGAAAGTGTGAGATGTAACAAAATAAGGTGAATACATCTACGAGCTTATCCAAAATTCAGCTTACCTCCTTATGATATTGCCCAATTTAATTATCTATCATCTTAAGATTTGCTTCTGACTTACTTTTGGTTATTTATAAATCACATTTACACTCAAAAGATGAAGCTACATTATCATAGAGACATTCCGAAATTGTGGCACAGAGAATGAAGGCCATCTTCAAAAAGGAACTCCAAAACATGTTTAGAATCATCCCTTTATTAATTTAAGTATGCAGCCTTCTAAATGGATACTTCAAAAGCAACAGTACACACTTGGATATGTGAATTCTGATTTTTTTATTTTTTTTTTTTAAGTCAGACAGGTTTGTGCCTGACAGTCTTGCTAGGGATACATTTCTTTCTTGGGAATGTTTATAGACCGAAGGCTGACTGTTACCTCACCAGCGAGCCTGCTTGCACGTACACACATACACACACACACACACACACACACACACGCACGGAGTTTAGAAAGGACACTTTCTCCGTTGTAACTAGGCCAACATAATATTGTGATGCCTTGGAAACATCCTTAGGTATTCACTCCGAAAAGGGGATGGCATGGATTCAGACTCTGTGAAAGCAACAGAACTTGGTGATCTGGTTTGCTTAAGATCTCAGTCATTCTTCAGTCAGTTGAGCGGAACTTTGCATCTGGAAGTTAGTAGGTAAGTCTCACAACTCTAGAAGGATGAAAAACAGAATGGACTCCATAAGATTTGGTCTTTAGAGTACAGATCTGTCTCTATTTTGGAAGTAATAATCTATTTACTAATTACCTATTTTGAAACAACTTTCCTCTTGCTTCAATGATTGAGGATTTCCAGAGCATACTTTTGTCCTAAGTCAGCTTTGCCTTTCTGGCAAGCAAGCTCTTGTTTTTCAATACACAATCTTCTTTTAGGCCCTTATGACCTTTTCTCCTTCAAGCTTCTCTCTTTCTTCCCTATTTTAGCTCCCACGTTGGCAGCCCCCTATTGGGTCGCTGCTTCTCCTGGGTCACTGCTGGGTCAACTCAGGTTGTTGAGTCTGAGGTTGTTTTCCTGTCTTAGGATCCCGAGTCCTGTGTCTGAGTCAGTTCCGGCCCTTCCCATTGGAAGCTCATTTTTTTTCTACCTCCAAGCTCCTCGTGCTGTATAAACCATGCATAACACCAGGTGACATAAAATTATCCTGGTAAAACGGATTCTATCTTGATGCAGTTACAAACCACTTCAAGCCCTCTCTTCCATGTCTAACACCTATTAATTCAGACAGCGGAGCTCCCAACGTGTGTTTACTCTACCGTTTTTCTCTCTTCTTTCTCTCCATGCCTATTCCATCTGTTTGTCACAATGGAAAATCTTTCCATCTGCCATTATTTCCTGTGAACAATAGCACATGCCACTTGACCTTGCCAGCCCCGAGTTTTGCTGCTACTTCAGCACATTTCCCCCTCACATTTTTTGGCAAGCTAGGAAGAACCATGATGTCCGTCCTACTGCAAGTACAAAAGACGGAGGTATAAAGGTGACTCTGTATCTCATCTTTATTAACTATTGTAGTCTGGCGTCTGAAAGGAGCAAATGTAGATGTAGATCTAGGTCTTTTCTTAGCTAAAACTGAGAACAGCTTTTTGGATTCAGCAATTCTCCCAGGCATATATTTGTATGTCTGATTTGCATTTGGAGAAGGGAAGAGAGAGGGGAGGAGGAAGTCTTGTGTCTGAAGCCCTGAGAAGGATTTGGAAGCTGAGAACAAAGGAAATAAAGAGGATAACGGGGCATCTCATTCCTGGGCCAGGGTGGCAAGGAACGGTTTGAGCCCCGTGAATTCAGGGATTAGAAATCTTTGCGCCATTTCCAGGGAAAAGCAGGGTGGACTGAAGGGAAGCCCGGGCCCGGATGGCATCGCAGTGCTACGAGGCACTGGGGACACCAGGAACCCTGTGGGGGAAGGTCATGGTCTCTGTAAGGATCCCAAGACAGGAAACACACAGCTGCCCCACGGACCATGGCAAAAAGCCAGGAGAATCTGAAACAGCACAGCCGGTTGGTTTTCAACCCTCAAAATGCCCAGAATCTCTTAAGTGCAAGGAAAAACTCTTCGGAGCCCAAGATTCCTTCTAGGTAGGTATAGTAGGGAGAAGCCTGTAACTCAGTGGGCAGATCTATGCCTTCGTTTTGGTTGCAGACTGAGGCCTGAGGATGTTGAGTGTTTATAAATAAAGAAAGAGAAAGAGAATGTCAAATACTATTACATGGAGGGACAAAGAAGAACAACCTGGAAATCTGTCAATAAGCAAATATTTAAGATGAGAGAACATACTTTTTTAAATCTCTGTTCTTTGTTTCCTGTGTCCTATGATCTGAAGCCAGAATTGTGAGTTACAGGTATTAGTCTCAATTTGGAATTAGATTTGAGTTTCAAGATCCAATACTTTTCCTTTTTTTTTTTTTTAATATTTTATTCATTTGCAAGAGCAAGTGAAAGAGAGAGCATGTGCATGGGGAGGGGCATAGACAGAGGGAGAAGCAGACTGCCATCCGAGCAGGGAGTCTGATGCAGGGCTCGATCCCAGGACCTAGAGATCATGACCTAAGCCAAAGGCTGACACTTAACTGACTGAGCCATCCAGGTGCCCTGAGAGCCAATACTTTTTAATAGTTCCAAAGCTTTTCAATTTTTCCTCTGTATTTTTTATAAATTACTGCATTTTTCTGGGCCAAATCTGATGTGCTATAGGGAAAATTAAAGATGTGATTTGGGCTCTTTCTATGTATGTAATTATTGACCAAGGCATAGACACCCCTTTTGACGGTACTATGGACATTTCGATCTACCTTTCCTCTGAAGAGTTTATTTGCAGTCTTATGGCTTGAGTTCCAGCAGGAAACCTTATGTTAACCTACTCATCAAGTGGTTTTGCTAAATCTTCGTAGACATTTTCCAAGAACAAGACTATCAAACTTTTTGTCTTCTATAGGTGACGAGGTCACCAAACGATCACTTACAATCTTATTCCTCTTAGCATGAGCCTCTCTTAAGTATAACTGGTAAAAGGTCACACTCCTAGAGATTTTTGTCTCTTATCCCAACACTCTCTAGGTGTAAGTTAGAGCTCTGGGATCTATCTCCTTCATGAGCATGTATTCTGGTGCCTTCTTTTTTAAGATTTTATTTATTTATTTGAGAGAGAGAGAGAAGAGAAAGAGCACAGAGTGAAGAGAAGAGGCAGAAGCGGACTCCTTGCCTACCAGGGAACAGATGTGGGGCCCTGGGATCATGACCTGAGCTGAAAGCAGACACTTAACAGACTGAGCCACCAGGTGCTCTCTGGAGTGAAGAATGAAGCCCTCCAGGCATGAAGAACAGTGAGCCCCTGGAAGCCTGGTATCTGCTGGGTCTAGCTTCAAGGACCTTTGGGAGGAAGGTTTGAGTGTTCCACAGGAAATAGCTTCAGATCACCAAGATCATTCAGATGACTGAGATGTACAAATTAAACACTGTACCCAGGGGCAAAAAAATAAAAATAAAAATAAAAACACCCAATAGCTAAACACATACCAGGAGTTTAATTTTTAAAGTGGGAACCCCCAAGCTGTTTTAGCAAAGCACTTAAAAAAAAAAAAAAATCACTGGGAAGTTTGGTCAACTATGTGAAGAAAAATTCTGTTTCATCTTTTTCTTGTACTGTGGATATGAATGCCTAAATAATTCATTTTAGAACTTTTCCTATGGTGTTCGGACCTTGTATAAATGCTAAATTTGCTAGATTCACACAGAAGCCCCATAAAACTGATGAAATATTTTGTCTCAATAAATAAATTTCAAGACTAGCTTAAAACACCCTCCTCAGAGTTATAGATGACATTTTTGCATGCTTAGCTCGATTTATAACAATTGGAAATATTTGCTTTTAAAAATTTGAGTGGAGGGGCGCCTGGGTGGCTCAGTGGGTTAAGCCGCTGCCTTCGGCTCAGGTCATGATCTCAGGGTCCTGGGATCGAGTCCCGTGTCGGGCTCTCTGCTCAGCAGGGGGCCTGCTTCCCTTCCCCTCTCTCTGCCTGCCTCTCTGCCTACTGTGATCTGTCTCTGTCAAATAAATAAATAAATAAATAAATCTTAAAAAAAAAAAATTTGAGTGGAAAAGAAACTCACAGAAGCAATTCATTAGTCTTTGCTCTCAGAACGCTGTAAGATTCTATGAAAATGTAGGAACTTTCTCAGCCTAATCAAGTAGTTAAAATGGCTTTAAGAACTAAGTTCCAAGCCAACGCTTATACCATGTAATGCTAGGTAGAAACAATATTAGCAAATTAAAGTGGGAAAAGGAATAATAAGTATTTGAATGGGGCTTTTTTTTTTACTCCTAAGAAGTAGGAACTAGCCCAAAGTCATTTCATTTAAGTGGGAGAAAGAGGTCTCTCTGGAATCCAGATAAAACCGATCCCGGAAGTGACAGGACTGATTAGCCCCTTCTCTGTGAACAGATTTCTTCTCTCTCAATTTGTCTCCCTTTCAAGGACCATGTTTTTCCGGACATTGCTTCTTAATCTGCTTCTATTCAAGTTCTCTTTCTATCCCAACTGGCTGCTTCTGCTTTTCTTGCACAGGGTCTCTGATGACTGCCCAGGCTTTGAACTTGCATGGCCCCAGGCTCAGAAGCAAACAGTTAATCTGTCAATTGGTCACCACCCACTGAGTGTTCTAGAATTAATTCCTAAGAAGGAGACTCTGACTGGTCACAGCAGGTGAATCATGGCAATTTGAGCCTCCAAGACCACCCAGTTTTAGTATATGTGCTGCCGAAGCAAGCACCTCCAAGACCACCCAATATTATCAAGAGGACAATTGTGTTTTCCACCCTTCCATCTTTTCCGCATAAGGTTGACATAGCTTCTATCATATGTGTGAAGATGGAAAGGTACGTAGAAGATGGAGGTGAAAATTGAGATTTTATTTGGGGGAGACACGGACCAAATGCTGGACATCACCTTCCAGGATCCTAAATGGGGTTAACTTCTAAAAGCAGTCATTCATTCATCATTCATTCATTCATCCATGCATCTATTCATTATAGCTTTCAGTTACCTCTCAAGTATTTATTGCATGTCTAGTATGTGCTGGACATTGTGTGAGGCATGGAATTGCCTCTTGTCTCTAGGTCATTTGGAATGGGTTCTATGCAGTTTAGTAATTAAGAGATGCAGTATATCATTGATTCCTGATTGCTAGTCTTGTACCTATAACTGGATTGTTTGTTTCTCATGGGCATGGGCTATCATAATTTACACTCTAACACAAGATGAGTGTACATCTAATAAATAGGAAAAGTCCTGTCCTGGCTCTTTGTCTATCTTCTTTGCTATCTTGCTTTCAAGATTAAAACCTTGGGAAAAATAAGGTGCTCAAAAGAAAGTCTGGTTACAATTCCTTAGAGAAGTGTCTCTCTACTTTCTTTTTTCTCTTCCCTTTCTAGAAAAATTTTCTAGAAAATTTTTTTCTTTCCCTGTTTTGAAGTCTGCAATGAAGAATACTATTTTAGTAAAGGTCATATGGTATTCCATCTTGAATTTGACTCTAAAAATTACGTCAAATTTTGTTTGACTTTGAAAGAATTTATTCTGGTCTTAGAAAAATTATCATAATGTTTTGTACCATTCTATAGAAAATGGCATTTGGGAAGGTTTCTTTGCACATAGTATTTATCTGAAGCCACTACAATCCTTCATGGATATTTTCTTTCTCTTTATCATGAGGAGACATCTCTGTGGACCTTCTACTGGGTATAAAGGTGGTGTGGAATGGCATGGAAAGGGAGCCAGCTACAGAGGGTAAAGTCCTGAGGACAACTGTTAAATTTACAAATCATAACAGATATTATCCAAGTTATGGTTTCATCCATGGCTGAATTCATCAAATACTTATTGAGCATCTATTGTGACCTAAGCATTGCTCTGGGGAAATAGTAGTGACTGAGAGAGAAAAAAGTTCTTTTCCTCATGGAATTCATCTTCTAGAAGGTGAAATTCTGAAGCTTTTCCGAAGAATATATGACATATTTTAATGGCTAGTCCAAAATAAGACTCAGGTTTCTGTTTTTTCTTTTTTTACTTTATTTATTTATTTGACAGAAAGAGAGAGAGAGATCACAAGTAGGCAGAGAGGCAGGCAGAGTGAGAGGGTGAAGTAGGCTCCCTGCTGTGCAGAGAGCCCAGTATGGGGCTTGATCCCAGGACCCTGAGATCATGACCTGAGCTGAAGGCAGAGGCTTAACCCACTGAGCCACCCAGGCGCCCCAAGACTCAGGTTTTTAAAACACTGTATAGATGTCCTCACACAGATGTTTAATATCGAATCTTTTTTTTTTTCTTTTAAGATTTTACTTATTTATCTATTCGAGAGAGAAAGCACCAGCCAAGGGAGAGGCAGAGAAGCAGACTCCTTGCTGAACAGGGAACCCAATGTGGGACTCGATCCCAAGACTCTGGGATCATGTCATGAGCCGAAGGCAGACAGTTAACTGACTGAACCATCCAGGTACCCCAATCTTTTTTTTTTTTTTAAGCATATCAGTGATTTTTTATGCACAGTTCACATTGATGGGCATCTAATATTTTATTTACCAAGTACTATGTCCAGCCTTAAGAAATGCAACTTTCATATGGTCCAAAGAAAGTCTGTATCCAATTATGCTGTTAGAATTTTCTTCAAAGCTATCTGTCCTGGTTTTTAATACACATTCACACACTTAACTAAAACTTGGGAGATGGAGATGGGGGTTAGGGGGAAAGGATACCAAGTCTCTTTAAAATTAGGTACTTTATTTCTTTTATGTATGCCTTTTATTTATTTATTTATTTTTGATCTCGGATTTAGGCTTATTTTCATTCTGAAATAAATGGAATGTTCTCAGAATCTACAGATGGAAGAAGTTTCATGGGTGCTGGTACACAATGTTCTCTGTTATCTAGATTTTTTAAAAAATTTACCTTTGCATCATTGCGTGATGCTAAGTTTTCTGTTCAATTCACTGTATCTAGTGACCTTTTGTGGAGTCCGTTCTTACAAAACTTTTGAGATGGGAACACACGGCATACTGTGTTCCATGTCAAGTCAATCATTGCTCTCTTTGACTTTACTTGTGTACTCAAGTCAATATGTTCCAGATTAATGGGGCATTTCTTCTTAATCAAGAAACGATTTAAGAATACACTTTTAATTTTAATGACTTGTTTGTGATGAATTGTTTCTCCATGCCCTTCTCATATTTAAGGATACTTCAAACCTGTTGCCTTTTTTTTCACAGTTCCCAAACATCTGAACACTGGTAGTTGCTATGACCCAGTGACCTCAAGGGACTGAACAAACAGGGTAATCGATTTCCTTCAGAAATTCATTCAAATAGCTCCCTTAAATTAAAAATGTTTCCAAATAACAATAATTTTTAAAGGCGCTGTTAAGCAGACTGTGTGGTTATACGTGATATGTTTTTAATGTTCCCTTTAAACTCTATATCTAATGAAGTCCTACTGTTTTATGAGGAACCATGTTAGAAATAATTTGTGAAGTAAACTCACTTTCCCAACTGATCTATAATATGCCATTAGCTGATTTAA
This sequence comes from Neogale vison, assembly GCF_020171115.1. Taxonomy (NCBI): domain Eukaryota; kingdom Metazoa; phylum Chordata; class Mammalia; order Carnivora; family Mustelidae; genus Neogale; species Neogale vison. The sequence goes on from NC_058096.1 coordinate 28,341,137, forward strand.
TTAAAATGTACTCTGTTGATTTATGTTTTATTTTTTTATTTAAATAACTATCAGATGTGTGTATGTACATGCATATGCTTTATTTGATGCTACAAAAACAAGTGATTCATGGCCTCAATAATAACAGCTAACATATATTGAGTGCTTATTATCTGCCAGGTTTTGTTCCCAGTCTGTTAAATCTATTAACTCTTTTATTATTCTCCACTGCCAATTTGGGAACCCTGTTTTATTCCTGTGTTATAGATCAAGAAACTGAGACACCAAGATGATAATAATTTGCCCAAGGTCACATATAAATTATATGACAGTTTAGAGATTGGAAACTTAGTAGTCTGGCTCCAAAACTCAAGTTCATAAACACAAGGCTATACCCCTCTAGACATAAAGAAGCTTCCGGTATTGTCAATCCCTTTTTAGGAACTTTAGTTATTTTGTACTACCTGAAATGTATTTGTAAACCTTACTTATCTGAGGTCATTATACTAACTTCTTGGTCCTTTGGTCCTTCTTTTATAGATGTTAAAGATGGAACAGATGAACTAGGCCCTTCAAATTCATACATTTATTTACCAGACTTATGTTTTTTTTTTTTTAAACAGAGTAATACTGACATTTTTAGAGATTATCAACAATTCAGTTGAGAAATGGAAATGTGGATTGGCAGAATTCCTCTGTGTCCCCATGATGGCTTTGAGCATACAGAAGACATACTAGTCATTTTGTGATAATACAAATTGTGTTGTGCTTGTTTAAGTAACTGACTTTTTTTTGGGTTTCATGATGAGTTCATTCCATTTCAAAGAGCTGTAAGAGAAATATGTCTCACTTGGCTTTTAAAGTGAGGATTTAGTATAATTACGTTTCACCTGGTTCCATTCAGGATTCCATGGGGTTTTTTTGTTTTTGTTTTTTTAAAGATTTTATTTATTAATTTGACAGAGAGAAGTCACAAGTAGACGGAGAGGCAGCCAGAGAGAGAGAGAGATAGGGAAGCAGGCTCCCTGCTGAGCAGAGAGCCTGATTCGGGACTTGATCCCAGGACCCCGAGATCATGACCTGAGCCGAAGGCAGCGGCTTAACCCACTGAGCCACCCAGGTGCCCAGGATTCCATGTTTTAGAATTATTTAAGATTCATTGTTGTTCCCAGTTTAAAGCCTAATGGGAATAATGGGTTTAAACTTTCCTACCACTGAAGACAATATCACAGAAATAGAAAATCAGAGTCACTGATAAGAAATGAATAAGCATGGTTGGAATTCTTCTTTTTAAAGTCACTTTCTACATATTCCTGATAAGTCCACTGATCACTCTGAGGCTTGGCTTCCCATTTGGTAAGTTCAGATGGTGGGAATTTTATTCATCAGGAACTCTTTGGTTTACGTGTGACAAAATTCAACTAAAACAAATTTGAGCAAAGTAGAGAATTTAGAAGACTCAAGAGTAGAAATCCAGCTGGATGTGAGGCAGAACTGGAAATGGAGACCTGAGCACCATTAGGACTCTGTGTAGCTATTGCCTCTGACTTTCTGGGGTATGAGCTTTCTTTATTTTATTTTATTTTTCTTTCTTATTTCCTCCCTTATTTTGTTCCCTATGACAGGAAATATGGTTACTGGTACTTGGCCTACTAGTTTTACACATCATACTTCGGGCACCCAAAGAATGACTATCAGTTCTGGATAAAACATTCTCAGGATGGAATTCCAATTTTTCCCGTTTGTTTCAGGTGCCTGACTGAAACTTAAAAGTTTTGGCTAAGAATATGAGGTCTGGGATAGGGATTATGATAAAGTCTATGATAAAGTCTATTATTTTGAGTCAGTGTCTATTCCTGAGCCAATAAACTGCCCTAGAACAGCATCTATGATAACCTCATGAAGGGGGTGAGGAAAACGGGCATTTCCCCAATGAGGAGGCTGGACAGATAACCCCATGTGTGTCTGCTGCACTTAACACCAGTTTATACATAATAATAGGCCCTTTTCTGTCTTAGGTCATAATAAATGGTCTGAGAAGTCTTTTTTTTTTTTTTTTTTAAGAAGATTTTATTTATTTATTTGAGAGAGAGAGAGAGAATGAGAGGGGGAGAAGGTCAGGGGGAGAAGCAGACTCCCCGTGGAGGTGGGAGCCCGATGTGGGACTCGATCCTGGGACTCCAGGATCATGACCTAAGCCAAAGGCAGTCACTTAACAAACTGAGCCACCCAGGTGCCCCTGAGGAGTCTACTTTTGATGGGTATAAAATATTTAGCCCCAAGCCTACTGTACATATATAAATTCTTTTATAAAACATCTTTGCTATGATTTTCCTATAAGTGGATATGTGTTTATGTATTCATTGATTAGAACTAAACTTTGGGGTTCCTGGATAGCAATTGTTTAACTGATCAAAACCGAGTTTTGGGATTCAGGGAGAGTTTGGAACAAAAAACAGGGATTGTACGAAGTGCATTAAATTCTGGGTTATTACAAATGTAACTAAATAATAAATAAATAAGATTCGGAACCAAGATAAATAATTGAATTGAATAAAAAGATAGAAGATTAATTGAATCTGGTAGATTAGAAGGAAAGAAGTGAAATTAAGAGTTTTTCATGAATGCTGGAAACCAGTATGAATTCATAGTTTGAGTTTTAGAACTCAGATGGACATTTTCTGTTTGACAGACTTATACTGGGAAGGAACCAGACTTGGATGATGAAAAGAAACCCTGGATGGAATAATTTAAACATAAGAGGCAAAAGGCAGAATGCTTCTTTTTCAAGTATCTGTCCAGGTGTGATATGGATATAGCAACATTTCTTACTTTCCCCAGTGTGGCTTTGTAGGGCTCAGGCTAATTGTCAATGTTTTGCCAGGGAGGAAGGCTAACATGAAAGCTCAACCTCTGCAAGTTCCTGGTGGCAGGAAGAGTGATGGGGAAGGTAGGCACCTTGCACTTGACACTTCATTGTACCCTGTTCTCAATAGGCTTTTAATTTTGTGAAGGAGACCACTCAAAGTTCACAAAGGATCAGAGAGCAAGGCTGTGTTGTGTGCACTACTCTTTCTGTTTAGTGCATTTTTCTCTCCTGGGTCTGGTGTCACCTGGCATCTGTCCAAGACTGTTTTATTTTTTTTACTCTTTCTTGCCATAGAGGTCATGTGTTGTAATTTGGACTCTGGTCTGCAGTTCATGTTACTGCATGCACTGTAAATTCAGTCAGCAAGGCTTTACTGAAAAGAAAGTACTAGAAGCACTGTGTGGAGAACCCCGAACGAAATATTTTAATTGGGAAGGGTCACTGACTAGTAGAATAGTTCTCATCTTTATGGGCTCCAGATCATTCTGTCTCTTCGCACTGGGTTGGGTGGCAGGAGGTTGCAGACCAAAGCCTGGGAGAATTTCAGACAAAGCTTGCAGGAAGGCTTTAGACCCACGTGGGTCTAAAATCCCAGGCAGGCAACACAGATGAAAGCCATGGGAAAAGACACTGAGCCAGTGGAATCAGGAAACAAACACAAAACAGTTATAAATAGCAAGGGACAGAAGTTAGGTAAGGAAATGGGTTTAAGGAAATTTAAACACACACACACACACACACACACACACACACACAAAACCAAGAACTCGCTAGTCTAAGGGCTGGTCACTTTCAGGTGGAATCTGGGACCCCTGTCAGCCTGCGTCTCTGGAAGTTTCGAAGATATGAGTTACCGACCCACAGACCGAGGGGCAGAGACAGATTCCATCCTTGACTTCCTTTACAGCCCTCTTGGCCTCATCCAGTTTTAAAGGAAGACTGTGTTTTATTCAGAATATTTTGGACAAGCTTTGTTTGGAACTCCTCTGAACTTTGACCACGGCTGAGACCATCCTACCCCTTAGGACATTTTTCTTCCTGAAATAGCAGATGTTTCTGGATTGGTTATAGTGGGACTCACAGATGAAGAATAATTGACATCATGGATGTCAGACACTAAACCGTGTGCTTGCCATGTAATAAACACTAAGTCGATGTTAGAGATGATGGTCATATGATCATGTGATCTCCATTCCTTTGTTTACTGCCTCCCCTGGAAGATACTGCCACACACAATGCCAGTCATCTGGGAGTCAGTTGCCTGCAGCTCTCACAGACCTTGTAATTATTTTTTTAAAAATGCATCTGAAATTTCATTTCATCCTCACACCAGATTCCAGGAACACTGTAACCAATCTCTTTTCTTTGACCTAAGCATACATTATAAATGATTCTGGTTTCTTTAGCTAGCTTTAGATCCAAAAAAAAAAAAATCTATTTCTTCATCTCAAGTCTTTGGAAAATCCAAGTGCATAGCCTTGCTCTAGAGTCGTGATCAATTTTAAGGTTGGAAAGTGAAAATTCCTGTTACTGCAGAGACCGTGGGAGATCTCCGTCCCCAGATGTCATCTGGTACTGTCCTCAGATTTTTTTCCCCCCAAATATTAATCCTAGCCCCAAGACAAAGTTCACTTGTCTGAATTCCCAGTATTTCTTTCGGTTTTCCTTTTTTTTTTTTTTTAAAAAAAGACCGCTGTGTTAGAAACTGGACAGTCTTCAACCACAGTTGCTATTTTTAGGAACACGGTATCCATTCTCATCAGTCTCTGCTGTTTCACACCTTATTTGCTTCAGAACACTCAGATAAATGCCATCTGGCCTGAGTGCTTTATTGAACTTTGCTTTCTTCGATTGCAGCATCTCTTCTTCTAATCTCTGTCTTTCTTGTGAAAAGCGTTCTCAGAATTTAGAATTTCCCCATCATTTCCTAGAGTCGAGTGTTGCCAAAGAACCAAACAAAAACACCTCTCTGGGCTTGTGTTCCTATAACCTTATTATTCTCTTCTGACCACTTATAACATCATCCAGGTTTATATGTTATTCTATTATCTGTTGTCTGGCCATGCTGGATTTCTACGTAGAAGACTGCCTTTGATTCACAAATGCTTTTTCTTCTTTTAGAAGTGGTTCTGTTCAGTCTTCTGCTTGTCCTTTTTGACTGTTTTCTCTGATGGACAACCTGTTAATTTCTTGGATTACTATTTTGGGCAAGAAAAAATAAAAAAACATCTGAGCTCCCTTTGGCCCCAGATTCTATAATTCTGTAACTTTTCAATTCACTTTCTTTACTTCTGTCCAAATGGTCTTCGTCGAATGGGAATAACATTCCTGGTAGATTTTTGTATCACGGAAGTAGATCATATGGTTGGGGGTGCCGTCTTTGATCCTTTATAGTGGTATGCTACTGGCTGAATTGTTTAGATTTAGTTTTCTTATTTATAAAATGGGGGTAATAAAACTATCCCTTCTTCGAGGCTGTTATGATAATTAATGTATCGTGTACATTAGGAGTTAATAAACATAACACGCCTTGAAGGTGCCTGACACATTGTAACGTGTAACAACTGTTAGTAGTGTGCTATTCCCCTTGATTCAGTGGATGTTAGATGAGCCACAATATCAAACAGCACCTGTCACAAGGCCGACACATTAAATGGAGGACAGAACAATGTCATGGTGAGAAAGGAAAGTCATTTTGTCCAAATCTGAAAAGGAAATCAGACATACCTCACAATATTATGAAACATAGAGCATGATCAAGAAAATTTGGCAGAAGTTTTCAAACTTACAAGACATGAAAAAAAAATAATGCATAGGAAGGCATTATTTACAGTACTGGTAGGTAGTAAGTTACCCTAAGACAGCTTATCTCATAACATCTGGATTTCATCATGAGTAAGAAAATAGGCTTAAATCATTCCTTGGGTGATAAGAGGACAGTCCCCCTCTGCTCCATGCTGACCATGTACCCCTGGGCAAGTCCTTTGACTTCGTAGTTCTTTCTGATAAGGCAAATGCATCATTTTGGCAACAAACCAGGACTTTTGCCCTTTGGGGACCTAGAAGCTTATAGAAAGGAGCTACCTGTGTCTATTTTTAACCTATTCTCTGTTGGCATGGAATCTTTGGTTACATGGAGTCTGGTGTCCCCGGTCTTGAGGTGTGATCGTTAGTCCAGCATGGTTAGTGTGAGAAAACAAGGTTTTGAGAGTCTGTGGCTGCTCCTATGAATGTATTTGAGATCTAAAACTCACTCTCCGGGTGAGCCAGTGATTAGGAGAATAATCCATGGACTCTGATTTACAAATTATATATAATCAGTCCAATATATACGATGAAATGCCTGTAATAGAAAGATATATAATAGAAAAATGTGAAAAACCAAGGTTGTCAGTCTGGGCTACTGGTCTAGGCTAATCCCACAACTGGTTTAGATGTTTGAACTATAAGCTAGGGCTGCCCAGTATCCCTCCAAAGCTAATTACATAAACTCCCTTCCCTGCCCTTGGGACTATAAGACCAAAATATCTCGGGGCAATCTCCCTAACACTTTCCATATGGTGCTTGCTTGTCTGATAATCAAAGGACCCTTAATTTGTTTGATGGGTGAATTATACTGTACCTATTTGCAATTAAAAAGCAACTTGAATGATTGTATGTGAAAGTTGTCTATATAAGGAACATAATTTCCCTGCCTTGACTTTGTTTTCTCTACTTCCATTAATAATAAGAAGGTGACCACAGATGTTTAATGGCTGGCTGGACAGAGGATCTTAAAATCTTTGGCAATACCAACTTTAAGCTCCTGTACTGGGAATGGGAAGACGTTTGTTTCCCCAACCCCTTTGTGAGCATATGACCGATATTAATATTTTAATGAAACATTGTATTTGGGGCTTGCATTAATGTCTGAACATCATTTCTTTTTGCAAGGTTTAGAAACTTCATAAGGAGAGCAGAAATATCTCAATACAATGGCTCAAACAGCCCAGACATCTCGGGGTTACTGGGTGGATAAGCACAGAGTTACTCAAGGTCTCGGGTTCTTTCCATCTTCTTGCTCTGCTCACTTCCAGGATGCTGTTCTCATCTGCATGGTTGAATGTGTGAAATATTATCTCCAGGCAAACGTGAGTCTAGCTTGAGCTTTCTTACTATAGAGGAGAGTGCTGCTCTGGGGAAAATCTGGCACCAAAACGTGTCCTTTTTTTTTCCCTCTAGTAAAACTGGCAACTTCAACTTCCATTATTTCAGAAGTACAGATTGGCTTTGCTAGTAGGACAACTGAGATGTCCTAGCTGAAGCTCTAATAGGATTAAAATTTGGTTTTGTGAGGAACTGTTTGTACTGATTGGTTACCAACTGTCTGGGGTAGGGAAAATGAGAAAAAAAAAGGAGTTTTGTGTACAGGTGCCAAGAAGAGGGTAAAGGAGGAATAAGAGGCTGGGGAGATTTTGTGTCCCCTCCCCAGATGGCCCAGGCAACTGCCATTAAGGCCCAATAGAAAGAGAGATTAGGAGGGGCTCCTGGCTACCTTAGTCAGTGTAGTGTGTGACTCTTGATCTCAGGGTCGTGAGTTCAAGACCCACGTTGAGCATGGAGCCTACTTTAAAAAAAAAAAAAAAAGATTTAGAAAGAGGGGTTAGGAGCAGGAGCAGAAGAAGTTACTCAATGAAAAACTACAGTGGTAGTGATAAGAATGATGAAGATAAAATTAATAATATCTATACCATTTGCTCAGTGCTTACCAACTTCCGGCTCTATGCTAAGCACCTGGTTTTATATATATATATATAAAATGCTGAGTGAAATAAGTCAAGCAGAGAAAGTCAATTATCATATGGTTTCACTTACTTGTGGAACATAAGGAATAACAGGAGGACATTAGGAGAAGGAAAGGAAAAGTGTACTGGGGGAAATTGGAGGGGGAGATGAACCATGAGAAACTGTGGACTCCAAGAAACAAACTGAGGGTTTTAGAGAGGAGGGGACTGGGGGAGATGGATGAGCCCTGTGATGGATATTAAGGAGGGCACATACTGCATGGAGCACTGGGTGTTACACGTAAACAATGAATCTTGGAACACTGCATCAAAAACTAATGATGTATTGTATGGTGACTAACATAACACAATAATAATAATAATAATTATATATATGTGTGTATATATAAAGTAGTCCTTTTAAAACTCAGATAATCTTATGAGGAAGGAACTATTATTGCCACCCTATTAAAGAAGATAAAAACAGAAATTTGGGTTCAGAAAGTTTTTTTTATCTTGCTGAAGGACAAATACATAGTAAACAGCAGGGACAAGTATGGAAACCAGATGTGATTTTAGAGCCAAATTCTATATTCCAGCCTACCTCTAATGAAGTATGACTAAGAAGCTGAGAGAGTTTATTCTTCTGTTTTTCAACAGCTTCCCCCTGCCTTCCCTTCCTTTCATTTTCTCAATCCTCAACCCACACACCCATGCCCCAGAAAGGCTCTTGTGCAGCAGTCTTGAGCTCTTCCACAGAAAATGGAGGTACAAAGGAAGGACTCTTCTTAGAGAAAGGCCCAGAACAGGACCTGGTGAGAAGTGGCATTGAGGAAGGGGCCAGGGACAAAGAACATCAACTGACTTGTTTCTGAGGATACATGAGGCCCCTACAGGACTTTTTGGAAATAGAGAAGACCTTACAGGGGAACTTGAGTTCCTAGATAATTGGGGAGTTAAGGTTGCTGTTTCCTCATCAGTCCTCCTGTGCTGATGAGGTTTAGAACCATCTAGTTATAAGGCTAATTGCCAAAGACAATCCATTCCTCAAAGTTTTCCCAAGTGCTTCTAGGTCTGCAAAATGGAGGCATTGGATGAGATGATCCCTAAAATCCTTTTTGACTCTCAGAAACTATGAACCCATAATTAACTTCCAGCTGGAACCCAAATTGGGAGATGGGAGCAAATGCTTTTATACTGATGATGATTCTATGAAGAAGAACCCAAGGCCAGTGGAAAGGAAAAATGGAAAATGATGTGGCTAAGGGTTAAGCAATCATCTAGAAAGTTAGCATTTTTGAAACACAACATAACTAGAATCTTATCTAGAAAATTATCTTATCTGGAAAATTCTAACATGACCAAGGAAATTATGATTATAATCCTTCTTCCCGGGGCCGCCTGCCCCGGGCTGGAATCTCTAATGCCTGCTATTGGTTCAGGCTACTGGGTCTCCAACTTCTGGAGATGAATATGAAATAAATATTATAGGAGGTTATTGTTCCCTCTTCTCAGTGATGAGTACCTTAAGAATCCCCCTTAAGGATGATGGAGGTAATTTACATAATCATCTGTTTGTCCATCTTTGTATGTATCCTTCATCCATTTATTGAAGAGCTATACAGTCTGCACCCTCCATATGTCAATACTGTGCTGGATATTGGGAAAAGTTGGCACCCTTACTTCCTTTGGGAATCGAAAACAATTCAATGTAAGTCACAGACAGCTAGTTTCAGCCAAATTGTTGACTGCTACAACTGACTGGTGAATCAAGTTGTGTACATTGTGGAATAGGAGGCTTTTATAAAACCAGTGGGACTACGAAACACATGCAGAGAAGGACCAGGTTCAGTTGGGTCTTGAAGTAAAACTGTGAATTGCCTGCAGGAATAAGGGCAAAGGCATTCCTGGAAGCAGGAAGATATGTGAACGGTTTTATACGGCCCACTGAAGCAGTAGCAAGCAGTTTTGTATGATGGTTTTGCATGACTTGGCAAGCATGACATTAATGAGGACGAAGAAAAAGATGGGATCATTTAATGAAAGATTGGGGTAATATGTTGGCTAGCCAAGATGTTTGATTTTATCATGAGGATAATAGAGAGTTGTCAAATCAGGTAAGATGGGAGAGTGAGTTATTCCTCAAAAGAATTGGGAAAAATAAGGTGTCCGTAAACTGATAGTCCACCTGTGACTCCTAATGCCAATGGTGACTTCTAGAAATGATTCCTATTTAGAAGCATCTAACTGTGCAGCTGCCTTCATCCTTAAGTTCTTGTCATCACAGCTACACTTGAGAGCATTTAAAACCCTAATGGCAGAGTGCCTGGTGGCTCAGTCGGTTAAGAGTCCGCCTTCAGCTCAGATCATGCTCCCATCCGCATGGGATCGAGGCCTGCATCAGGCTCCTTGCTCAGCAGGGAACCTGCTTCTCCCTCTCCCACTTCCCCTGTTTGTGCTCTCTCTGTCAAATAAATAAACAAAGTCTTAAAAAAAAAAAAAAAAAAAACCTAATGGCCCAGCTCCATCCCAGTCCAATTAATTCAAAATTTCTAGGGCTTATGGCCCAGACATGAAGGATATTTTAAAGCTCCCAGGTGATATCAAAGCACAGCCAAAGCTGAGAACTGCGGTGCTAGTGGCAATCCAGAAAGCTGGCAGGACGGTGGGAGTCCATTCTCTTGTATACCCTGTTGACTTTCAGCTCACCTTTGCCAGCCATTAAGGATTTACTGAATCCTATTCCTGTCAACTTTCATTCTGTATTTCTGAAGAAGGGCCCTCTGGGGGAATTACATGGGAGTTTTCTCCCTCAATTTGATCATAATTTATTGTTGGAGGCAGAAAAGTTGACCAAGCATTATCATGTGGGTAAGGGAGTTACTCCGATGCTATTCCTTGCATGGATTGCTCTGGAAGGGACACTTAAATTCAGAAAGGGAAAGGGAGATGAGGTATGGGGGAAGAGCAGTATTTAGGTGGAGTGCAGGGTTCCAGGGATCTAGGAAGAGAAATCAGAATGTGGAAGGCAAGGAGGCGTAGAACAAACCATGGCAAAGACTCAGGGTTCTCACGGCACATGTTCATACCACTGGTAGTCCACTCTTCACGCTGTGGTATACAGTGGAGTCTATATGGCTCCAGTTTTCTTTCTTTTCTTTTTTTTTTTTCTAACTTTATTTTATTTTTTCAGTGTTCTAAGATTCATTGTTTATGCCTCACACCCAGTGCTCCATGCAGTACATGCCCTCCTTAATACCCACACCAGGCTCACCCAACCCTTAACCCCCGCTCCCCTCCAAAATGCTCAGTTTGTTTCTCAGAGTCCACAGTCTCTCATGGTTTGTCTCCCCCTCTGATTTGCCCCAACTCCCTTCTCGTCTCTTTCTCCCAACGTCCTCTGTGTTATTCCTTATGCTCCACAAGTAAGTGAAACCATATGATAATTGACTCTCTCTGCTTGACTCATATCACTCAGCGTAATCTCCTCCAGTCTTGTCCATGTTGATACAAATCCAGTCTTATTTCTATCCCATGAGGACATCCAGGGTAGGTATGCCCAGAACACAGTCTTAACGATATAATAGCCTCTTAAAAACTGAAGAGGTTTCCAGAAAAAGAAGAAAGCTAATCAAGAATTTAGTCAGACACTGGGCGCCTGGGTGGCTCAGTCTTTAAGTGTCTGCCTTCAGCTCAGGTCATAATCCCAGAGTCCTGGGATGGAGTCCTGTGTCGGTTTCCCTGTCTGAAGGGGAGCCTGCTTCTCCCTCTCCCACTCCTCCTGCTTGTGTTCCCTCTCTTGCTGTGTCTCTCTCTGTCAAATAAATAAAGTCTTTAAAAAAAAAAGAATTTAGTCAGAAAATTGAGAGAAGGTTGAAAATAACTAGCTCAAATACAATGAGCTGACTTAAAAATAAAAAAGAAGAAACATATTCACAGGAGTATATTCTTAAGATGAACTGAAACCAGAAGTTATTCTGAATGTAATATCAGTCCAAGCGTCTCAGTACTGTCCAAAACCTCTTCACCTCCTAATCTGACTTAATACCTGATTTTCCCTGAACACTCTCCTATATGAAGTGACTTCCTTTGGTCAACATCCTAATCAATATGATCACATCTCTCAAATATTACCCCTCACTTTGAAGTCACACTTTGACTCATAAGGAACTTCCGCCCTTCCTCACAGCTGTTGAGAGGGGAGTCCTAACAAGAGGAAGTAGCCTAGTGTGCTGTCCCCACTTCCTTCCTGTGGCTGTGTCAGTCCTCAGTCTGGGTCATCCAGCTGCATCCAGGAGTCTCAAAGGATGCCACGAAAATGAGTCTAGGTCACGACCTCTTCAAAGCCATATCTTCTAACTTTGATTTGTATTATAATTAATCAGAAAGTCCAAGAACTGACTTTGTCAAAACTGACAGCAGTGAAAAGTATTTATGATGAATGTATTTATTGTATATCTTTATTTCAAGGTTCTCACCGTTTTGTGTTGTTTTCTCGCTAAGTCTTACAAAAATTATTAAGGTAAAAAAACAGGTAGTATTACCCTCATTTGGGTAGATAAATTGTGACAAAGGTGCTTTCTTGAAAATTTTTTGGAACAAATGTTGGTAGTTTTTTTTTTTTTTTTTTTGAAAGTAGACGCATTCCTAATAGGTACGTGTTGAAAAAATGGACACACAGATCATTTAATTTATTAGAAAAGGACACTTAAGGGTTGTATGCAGTAACAGCTTCATTTGGTGGTGGTCCAAGGAGTTGTTCTAAGCAAGATGACTGGGTTGAGTTAATATTCAGTGAATATCCTTACTTTTTAAATTTGCCACCATCACTTCAAGAAAGCTAGTCTTGCCTTTATTAAGTACATATATAGAGCTCTATAGCTGTCCTCTTGGCTTCACGTTTGGACTTTATCATATGAACATCTCCCTTGTATTCCTTTCCTTATTTCTATGTGCTTCATTGGGTTCATTCATCCATTTCTCTATTCTCTCCAAAACCCCACCATGTTTCGCAAACAACTCTTGACTCCACAGTCCTTTAAATTGCTCTGATTTGGGCGCCTGGGTGGCTCAGTGGGTTAAGCCGCTGCCTTCGGCTCAGGTCATGATCTCAGGGTCCTGGGATCGAGTCCTGCATCGGTCTCTCTGCTCGGCGGGGAGCCTGCTTCCTTCTCTCTCTCTCTGCCTGCCTCTCTGCTTACTTGTCCTACTTGAGATTTCTCTGTCAAATAAATAAAATCTTTAAAAAAAAAATTGCTCTGATTTTTGCCACATTTTGTGGTTCTTGAGCTCCTCTTTGAGCAAAACAAATAAATGAACATAAATGGTGTAGAATTGGTTACAGAAAATGCCGTAAGAGAAGACTGTAAACACAACTATTTAAAAATGTCTTAGGTTTATCTTTTCCAGATATGCCGATCTCAGGACAGAGGTACGTGAGGAGAGAGCTTTTTTGTGACCGCTCTTGCTCTGAGATTGAAAACATAAGAAAATACATTCTGATGTTCCCATCCAAGGCAAGTGATAAAGATCAAACACTCATTTTACTACAATATTTTTATTTTTATTGAACAGATTCACTTTGGATCTTGCTTCCATTTGGAAAGTTTACTTTTTAATAAGGGATCTGTTTAAATGTGGATCAGAGAACAAGGGTTTCTGTTTTACAGTTCAACTTTTGACCTTGGGGGATGAATGGGCGGAGGCTAAGAGGAAAAGTCCACTGTGTTTCTACTGAACTTTTTACCCTTAAAAAAAAAAAAAAAAAAAAAAAAAAAAGCAAGTTTAAAGTTCACACAGTGCACAAGAGGTCTCCACTGGGGATTTCTGGTATTATTAACTTCCTGACCTCAGATAATTAAAAAGAAAGAGCAGAGCCACCTCAGACTATGACTCAACTTTGAACTTTTAACCTTCCAAGTAAAGTATTTAAATTGTAAATGGTAGACCCTGGAAGCCTTCTTATTGCTATTAACTTCCTTCATCTCTGGTCACAAAGTTATAATTTAGGCCAAAAGCATGGCCCGAACTTTCCTTTTTATTTACTTAACCTCTTCTAGCAGAAAGAATCGAGAACTCTATTTACCTAGAAATGACAGGTATGTGGGAGAAATTAGTGAAGCCTGAAGGATCATCGCTTCTTGGAGTGAGAAGCAACCCTCAGTGATCTTTCTGGCCTGCTCATTTGTGAAGGAGAATACTGAGAACCAGGGAGGTGAGTGATTTCCTTAAGGTCAGACAATTAATAGGAGAACCAAAGAGCATCCCTGATTCATTAGCTGTACTTGTTTCAGTAGTGGAAGGATTCAAACATGACTGCGAGGAAGAACTATTTCCATATGTCGCAAAGGGGTTGAGATTTTTACACTAAAATTCATAAAATGGAAAAAAAAAATCCCTGGATGGGGAGTCAAGAGGCCTGGGTCCTGGTGACCCTTTTACCTATTGATGATATAATCTTAGGAACTCCTTTAACTTCTCCAAGCCATAATTCGTGTGGTCATAAAATGGAATGTAACTGGGAGGAGGTGATAAGCATCCAAGACTGTCCTGTTAGAACATTTTTGGTTTGAGAATCCTTGCTGTGATGCACATTTAAGCGCCGTATAGATATACAATGCTTAGCAACAGCTGGGCTTTCTTAACACAGAGGACAGTGCTAGATGGCTGTGATTTGGGGGTCATTAGCTTTATCACTCTGGGCTTGACACTGATGATGAGGCTCTCTGTAAGAAAAGAAGACAAGACAGAAATCCCAAAAGAAAAGGGGAATGGCGTGTAAAGAAGCCTAAGGGACAGGGAGAAAAACAAAAGATCCGGGGCAAAGAAAGGAGCTATGGGGCAGGGGGTGGGGGAGGCATTAGAAACGAAGGTGATAGAGAGTCAATAGCTCCCTCAAGCCCCCTCTGTTGGATGGGATCCAGCCAATGCTTGTGTTACCCAGAAAGTCAATGAGCACGTGGTGAACTGCCAGAGCCACGTGCTGTTAATACTCAAGCCCGAGAGGCCACTCTCCCTGGCGCTGGAACAACATGCCATGTGCTGGAGAGCCAGCCTTCCCCGCCCACGCTTCCCTCCTGCTGTTTGCTAACACCTTTATTGCCTCCAGTGAGTTGCTCACACCCTCTCATTCCCATCTGTCAAGGAAATTTCCCTCCTTTTCTTATCCAGAAGAGACCCTCCCGGTGCAGCTTGCCCAGCACGGGCGCTGGTCCTGAGCTGGACGTGGCAAGCTTGGAGTCGGTGAGCCACGGTTTTCTTGCTTCCTGGCTCCAAGAAGCAAGGGAGATGACCATAGGATCCTGCCTGAGACCCTCCTGTGGACCCAGCTGGACGGGAGGGAGAGCGTGATGGCCGTCCCATGGAGGCTGTCTGCTTGGCCTGGAAGCAGAAGGTCCAAAGTCACTGCCTGGCCAAAGTGCTCACGGCTGTGTTTGACTCCCCTCTCACCACAGATATTTACCCTCCTAACTCCTCAACCACTCTCAGCTGCTTTAAACTAATTTACTTCTCCCTTACAACCTCCTCTGTTCCTTCTACCCCTCCTCCTGCCCCAGGCCAGCCAAGGCAGGCAATTAATATTTGAGCAAGGGACTGCCCTGATTTGGGGATGTCTGAATAGGTGATTAAAGTTGCAGGCATGGGATGCCTGGGTGGCTTGAATGGTTGGGCATCTGTCTTGGGCTCAGGTCATGATCTCCCGGTCCTGGGATAGAGTCCCGCATCACGCTTCTGGCTGGCTCAGCAGGGAGCCCATTTCTCCCTCTCCCTTTGCTTGTGTGTTTTCTCTATTTCTTTCTCACTCAAATGAATAAATAAAATCTTGAAAAAAAAAATAAAGTTGTAGACGGGTGGGCTGCAAACAACTATCTGTCCCAGATTCAGGTGGGCAAAATCACCCAGTTTTTTCTCTGTTCAGTAAGCCCTATTGATTCATTAAATTTCTTCCACTTTTTCTAGCCTCGAATGCATTCCTTCCTGAGTAGATGTCCAGAGTACAGTCACATTAACCTCAAGATCCCCTGAGGAAAGAGGTCGCAGGTCACCAAGCAAAGCATGACTGTCCTGAAATAAGTAATACTGCCTCATTGACACTTACCTTCATCAACATCTAGAAAGGGAAGGAATAAAGGACTGGGTCTTGTCTGCCAGCTACCCCTGCAGTGGAAAACATCAAAATGTGAATAAGATAGACTGTGCTTATGAAACTTAAAAAGAAAAAAATAAAGGTTTATGCCCCTATTCTCAGTGACGGGCTACTGCAAATTCTAGGTGGCTTATTTAGGGCAGTGATGATAATTCCGTTTTTTAAAATTAATCTCCTTTTTTTTTTTTAATCTTCTGTACCGTAAGGTGATGGGAGAAGCATAGAGAGTTAAACACAACCTAGAGAGCCAGTGATGAATGATTCAGGAGGTAAGTTATCTGCCATGAAGACTCTCCTAAGCCAGGCCCAATAATCCCCCCTGCAGGTAGGAGAGTCTCAGTACCTCTCAATACCTCTCTGGTACTGAGCCCCTCCTCACATTTCCCAGTGGCCCTGGCCCCACCCAGGGTAAACAGAAGAGCTGTGTGTGGTAAGTAACTTTGGCCCATTCTGTGCCCACCCCCACATCCCAGCTTAGCCAAGAAGCTAAGACTTGGCTCCAGAAGCAGCCAGAGGCTGATGGATCCTCTGCAGTTGTGTGTTGTCCCTGGAAGTATTGCCTCTGTTGGCATGAACATCTGAATTGGTGATAAAACTGAAAAAAAGATTGGAAAATCACACCAGCGAAAAGGCCCTCTTCTTTGGTTTCTTCATCCATACATTTGGCTAAAATAGATCCCTTCTATTTGTCTGGTATTATTTCTTTGGTTTGATGTTCCCAGCTGGCAAGAATAAGTCGTCTTTGGGTGATTAAATTTAGTTGAGCCCCAGGAGCTCCAGAGCCCTTAATGGAACTTCGGGAGGCAAGACAGCAATCATTGTACAGCAGGTACTGTGTAAATGGGGGGCCAGGAATCCAAGGAGCTGCAGTCTTCTCCTTTCTTTTCACCAGAAGCTCTGAAAGTGAACAGGTATCTAAATTAGGTGTTATTTTAGATGACGAATGGGTCCCCCCTAACAGAAGTAACACCATCAAGCAGACAGATGAAGTTGGAAATTGGTTGGTATCTAGGGATGGCAGTTGTTGGCTTGTTTATTTATTCAGTTGGTCAGTCAAATGACATGTATCACAGCCATCAAAAAGATATGTCAGTCTCTGGACACAGGGATCTTCTGGTGATCTCTGAGATACAAAAGAGCAAATTAGGAATGATCACTACACAATGCCTGTTTATCGAGGACTGCTAGGCAGAAGGCATGCCCCCAGAGGAGCTCTGACATGTTGTGGCCCATAAAAAAAGAGAATTGATTCTTCTTGTCCAGGGCCAGAGAGACCAATCCCCTTTACTCCTGAGAAGAAAATTAAGAGGTTCTCTGTAACTTTATGGTAGCCATATGGATAGGGTTCCCTTTTACTTCCCACCACCTTGAATTGACGGAGATACAGTTGGGCCAAACTTTTAGAATTATTGTATTGAATGTCTACCAAATGCAAGGCATTATATAGGATAAAGGATAAATTAAACATGGGCCATACTTGATTCAAAAGGAAAAATCTTTTCATACATAATTGTAATATAAGGGTAATTCTGGAAAAGGCTATATGAGAAAATGATTAGTTTCTGGTAAGTTGTTTAGGAGAATATCAGAGAGAAAAGCTATTCCTTGGACATAAAAAATGGATATAAATGTACATTGAAAATAATAACAATGTAGTATTTTTTAAGTCAGAGGCACTGCTTTATAAATACTGGCAACCAATTAAGACAAGAACGGTTAAAAAGATGGATTAAGTTCATGTGGTAAATAATTCCTTAGACTCATGAAAATGGTAGTATTTGAAGGTTCTGTGTGTGTGTGTGTGTGTGTTTAAATGAAAGATTCCAGGAAGCCAGAGACTTCTGGGTAATGTTTAAATCATTGGGAATTGATCTGACATTTAATGGCAAAATGTTGACTCTCTAATGCCGTAACAAGGTCAATGGGTCAAGGGACCTCCATTACCTAACCTTCGCTGTTCTCTTTCCATGACATATCAGAGTATTGATCAGAGCTATTATGCGGGATTGGGCATAGTGTTCTATATCCTTTTTATAGTATTCTTAAGAACCGGGTCTAGCCATTATATTATATTCTGCTATGATCTGCATTTTTGTGTGGTCCCCAGGAAGGGGGCTTGCTCTGTTTTTGTTTATCCTCCTACTTTGATTTTTCTGTACTCCCTGGACAAAACTTAAATCTTCTAAATGTTCTGTCGCCAGGGTTCATTCCCTGTTGGGCTTAACATTTTCTGGGATTCCACACTATATTTTACCTTCAAACTTCATTGATCTTCTAAACTCAGTGATGCTATCAAAATGGTAGGCAATATTGGTATTCTTAGAACTATGACACTGGATGATTAAAGTCAGATTCATACCACCTAGTCATTATATTTTGATTATGGAAATGTTGGGCACTTAGACTAGACAAAGACTGGTTTCAGAGGGTCAAACTAACTCCTTAGATTTGAACAATGAAAGAATAATTCAGTTTTATTTCTAACACTGTAGACCTATAATACTTTAGTTTTTCTAAACAGTTTTAAATATTCTCTCATTTTATTCTCATAACACATATGTGTATAATAATTCATAAAAGGACCCTAACATTTCATCAAGCAAATACATTTCCATTGCAGATGACTAATGTAAGCTGTAGGAATAGTTTGTTGTCCAAAGGCTCCAAGACAATTGATTCTTGAAACCTGGTTGTATCCTCATGGTTCTTAAGATATGAAAAGGTTTAGAGGATATGGTGGAGATTGCAAGTTTTCCACCCAACTCTGTGTTCCACTGCTTTCCATGGTAAGATAGAATCATAACTGAGTCAAAGCTGCCCAGGATGGACTGTATTTTCCCACTCCCTTACAGGTAGTTGTGGCCTTAAGACTAAGCTCTCTCCAGGGAAGTATGAACAAAAGTGATAGATGCCATTTGAACTTGGCCTTGAAAATTTGCGAGCTCATTCTTCTTCCTCACAGCTGAAATAGCGGTGACAAGACAAACTTTAGAAGCCATGTGTTGACCGTGGAAGACCTACCCTCATTCTGGGTTGGTTCCTGAATGACTGAGTGGAGCCGAACCCTTTCACTGCTTCAGTCCCCGCCCTCCTGCCCCCTCCTCCACCGCCTCAACTCAGATTGTTTCTTGAGAGATAAATCCACTTCTATTTTATCTCAGCCATTATATTTTCAGGATATTTACTTTGGTAGGTTAGCGTGTTTCATTGGTATGGATGGCTACTTGTACTAGGAAAAATTTCAAGAGCCTTCAAGCCTCGATTGATGATGTGACTGAACGTTATCCAGCCCAGACTTGATTCCCTCTCTCCATCAGGTATTTGATGGGGAAGCAAAGGGTAGGAGAACAGGAGAAAAGAACAAAAAAGAGGTAGGTCAAGGCTAGAGGAGGCAGCTGTGGAGACAAGAGTTGTGCTACAGAGATGTTTACACCCACTCTGAAAGGAGGGTGGAATAAAAACGTTAAAAAAATTGAACGAGAAAAATCCCCCCCCTTTTTATTACATAAAGCCTTAATTGAGTATGCAGAACTCACTGGATATCACCAGCTAATGAATTCTCAGTTCTTCATGTTTGATTTGCTAATCATTATAGTGGATTAAACACAAAGAATACAGCAAGGGTTCTAAAAGAAGCATAGCCTACCAGTCACCCTCGACACATACTTCAGAAAGTAACCTCTGTGTTTTCTTTTTAAATATTTTCCAATCAAATTGTGTCTTTTCTCTTTAACACTTGTCACTTAGATCTTTATCTTAGTAGGTCATCTCAAAAGTCTCACATGCTAGAATCCAGAGAAAGAGAGAGAGAAGCATCGCAGACATTTATCGATGATACAACTACTTAATATCCTCCAGAGTGGCTCCCACATACCCATTCACATGAAAACAGGACCCGACAGGAACTCTAAGAGGATCTCAAAGGAGAAGCCATGGCTGGTGTGTGTGTGCAATAACCCACAGTCATCACTGCCCTAATAGTATCTGATCTGAACCTGGCATAGCTTCAGAAAAAGCCATGTGTTCAGGCTAAAACAAGAATGAGAAAAAAGGAGAACGTTGCTTTCTTCTAATGTGGTAAATAGGGCATGAAGTTTTTATAGTTTGCTGGTAGAACCGGTTTTACAAGTTTTCTACTTACCCATAGGGCTTAGCCTTAAGGGAGAAAAAGATTTTTTATTCAGGAAATAGCTTAAGACTTCTGGTAGAGTGTTTAAATTCAGTATACAGAATAAAGATCTATATTAATGTGGTTGTGTCTACATTTATTGGGACGAAGTTTGAAACTGAAACTATTACATTTTAAAAGTTTTTCATGAGTGCCATACTTCCCACTTCTGTATTTGACATGAGGAAGTGCTAAAAGAAAGCTTCCTACTTTTGTATCCTTCTTACGGGCCCCCTTGTTATGAAGTTTTGGTGGATTCCTCAGATTCATTTCAATTGCTCTCCCAGATGGTTTAATATAAATGTCAGGAAATGATCATTTGATGGATCCAGGTCTTGATCAGTTTGGAGAAGAAATGGCTTTAAGTAAGAAGTCCCCACACGGTATCAATGTGTGTGCACCTCTCGGTGAGCGTGTGTGAGAGAGGACCAGGCCGACAGCTAGGGACAGAGAATGTGACACAGGGAAAAGAGGCAAAGAGACCTTAAGGCAATGATATCTTAAGGCAATAAAATGTTCAACATGTTATATTTGTGCTTTTAAATTTCCTTTCCTCTCCAGTTTCAGTATCCCTCAACGGACTTGAGGTGTCTTCTCAGTGTGGCCGCCTTTGTAGACAGTACTGGGGGGAAAGCAGAGCAAGGGATAGATGAGGAGAAAAGGAATACATGTGTGTTTGTAGGTCAAGTTCATCTCATTCATACCTCTCTCCTAGTTCAGTTAGTGCAAAGTGTTCTTATACTGATTCTTTCATTTAACAACTTGTCTGCTTTGACGAAGACAAATCAGCTTTGGCTTTTGGTGACCCCTAGGGAAATATTCTATATCTAGTGGTGAAACTGATTGATTTTATTAAATCTCTGTGAAATCTCTGCTTCCTCAGGAAGAAAATTATATTTTTCTTCACTGGAGATTGAGTAAGAGAAAATAATCTGAATAAATATTATATGTCATATTCAATTTTTAAAGATATAAATAGAGTACAGAGATTGCCTTTAGACTTCAAGTTTGGAAAACTATATATTATATATATGTGTGTGTGCATATAGTGCACATATTCTTAGTGGAGAATACTAATGCAATCATAAAGACTTAATAAGTGAGTCTTTTATCCACTCACAGATTAAGAGTTGTTTTGTTTTGTGTGTTTTTTGTTTGTTTGTTTGTTTTACATTTAAACAACTTTTTCTGAATCAGGAGAAAAGTGCTTTTGTTCCTTTTTTCATCTGAGGAGCTAAAATTTAATCTTGAAAATTTGGCTATGCAGCTGATAGCTGCTGGCTTAAAAAAATCTCCCTCTCTTCCTCTTCCACAAGGACCTCTCTGATACTTCAGTTCAATCCTGTCCAGCAGTTTTGAAGGTCTAAAACAATTACAAAATTTTCTTGTCTCTAATGATTTTTGGAGACTGTGAGAGTTCAGGTATGCCAGAAAGGCGTTTGAAAGGAACAAGAAGTACAAGCGTTGGCTTTGTTCCATTCAAATTAGGGGAGCTGCCTTACTGCTGATTTTTTTTTTTTCCTAGTAAAAGCTATTTCTCCACATTTTCCCTATCCCCTATGTCTTAGCCTTTTGGATCACAGAAAAATGTGACCACCCTATCAACAAACAACCCATAGTTTTGTTAAGTCGGTGGAGGAGAGTAGAACTGATTTCTTACTACTGAAAAGAAGCCGTTGTCAAAATAAGTGATGTAAGCAAGACGGGGAAATGAGCCTGTTGCTACCATCACTCAAGCCAGGCTTGTCCTCGGCATCAAAACTAAAGGGAGACGCGGCTGAAAATGAAAACTCTTTACATACTTCGTTTTACTGAGCTCTTCTTTCAACTTCTTGGAAGGAGAGCTTGTTTTGTGTTTTGTTTTGTTCTCTTTTTCTAAGCAAGGAGCAGCGGGGGTTATCTTTTCTTGGGCAAGCTACGATCCGTCACGTTGTCAGAGCAGACAGATGAGGCTGAAGAGGACTCTGCCTCCCAGAACCAGAGAGCAGGGCTGTGATTTTTTGCTCACAACAAGACCAACAGGTACTCCTTGGGGGAGCAAGCAAATAAGTTGCCATGTCTTTTGCTGAACTAGAAATTAAAGCACTGATTTAAAAATTACACATATGACTTCTGGAGCCATGCCAAGAACCCTTTTCTCATTTTAGTGTCGCTCATGGTTAGTTTGCTTGTTATGTGTCATTTTTTAAGAGCCATGAAACCAGGCAAAGAATGGAAAGACCATAATGTGGTCCTGTGGGGATACCGCTGCCTCAAAAGCAAAGATGTGTATTAAATATGTATCAGCAGGGATTAGAAGGAGTCAACTATTTAAAGCAGAAGGTGTATAATCGGAAGTGTTTCTATGTGTCTTTTCTCTCCAACTTCTTATTTTGAAAATTTAAAAACATTACAGAAAATCTCAAGTATGGTACAATAAAATGCATATATAGATCTGAGCTAAGAGGGTAGCCACTTCCCATATGTGGCTATTGGCTACTTCAAAATTTGGCTAACCCAGATTATGGTGTATTGTTTTACATGCCTTTCCCAAAATAAACACCTCCTAGAGTTTTCTGAAAAGTGAATAGATACCCGGGTTCTAAACCAAGCAGATAAAAATTGCAAACACACACATAGAACATATATATTATACACACACACACACACACACACACACACAATATAAATTCATACTAATATTTGTGAAGAACACATATTTGTGTATCTCTGTGTACGTATGTTTAACTGTGGATCTAGATTTCAAAGCCTGGAGAAGAAAGTGATTGTTTGGAGAGCTATGAGATGAGGTTTTATGTATCCAGCTTCTAAAAGGTGCTTGATATTTCTCCTAAAGAGTGGACCCAGGCCCAGTACACTTATTTATTCTCACATGAAATAGAAGATGTTAGAAATAATAGAGTCTCTGTTTTTTTGGCAAAATAAAATAAAAGTAGAAGTTAAAAACCAGAAATCTTAAACATTAATGGCTATTTTTGGTGCTTATGATTTTACAAGACAGCTTATCTCTAACACTTGCCTGTTTGAAGGCTTCTTTGTTTTTCTACCTATTCCAATGAAAGCTAAAATATAGGATTATTAACATTTATTTGAGATCAATTCTAAATTTAATAATCAATATCTAAAGATTCACCATTGGCAAATCAATGAAGTCACTAAAGAAAGGTCAGTCAGTGACTTTGAACCTCTTTTAATCTGTTCCCATATAAAATGGAATTAGATTGTTTAATAAGTAAACAGAATATACCGAAATGATGGATGGCCTTCCCTTCTGAGTAGTCTCTTCCCTTGTAAGGTGATTCTTTCAAGAAAGTGTTTTTTTGTGGGGGTTTTGTTGCTTTGTTTTGTTTTCTTAAGTAGGCTCCATGCCCAGCTCAAAGCCCAGCTCAAAGTTTAATGCAGGGCTTGAACTCATGACCCTGAGATTAAGACCTGGACTAAAATCAAGAGTCAGCTGCTTACCCAACTGAGCCACCCAGGCACCCCTGAAAGTGCCTTTTTCTCCCTCAAAAAGCACATTGCTATTATTACCCATAAAAGTGCTGTACCATGCTTCTTGGTAACTGGCTTTGAATCTTGCAAACTGGCAGACTTGGTTAAAACCAAGTAGGATGATAAGATTGATAAAACTTCCTGTATTAGTCAGCTCAGGCTGCCATAATAAAACAGCATAGACTGGGTAGCTTAAACCACAGACATTTATTTCTCACAAACCTAGAAGTTGGGAAGTCCAAGATCAAGGTGCTGGCAAGTCAGGTTTCATTCAGAGGCAGAGAGAGAGAGTGCGCTCACTCTTCTTTTTAAAGACCGCCAGTCCTATTGAATTAGGATCCCACTCTTGCGACCCCATTTAACCTGAATTTCCTCCTAAAGGACCTATCTCTAAGAATAGTTACATTGGGGGTTAGAATTTCAATATATTAATTCTTTGAGGGACACAGTTCAGTCCATAGCACTATCTGAATTTTCAACCCCTGAAAGGCAGTAATTATAAAAAGGCTACTTTTATGCCTGTGTGCTTATGGCTTAAATAGTCCAGAATATACTTCTAAATAAAAGCTTTAAAAAAATGTTATGTTGTGCCAGCCTTGTTTGAAGAAATAGGTAAACCACTTCTTTGTTTTTTTAATTAACAAAGAAATATATTTCCTTTGCAGAAAACTGGGAAAATGAAAAAAAGAATGAAGAAGATTGAAACAATTGTATGTTACTAAAATTCTCAGAGAATCACATCTTCCCAGTATCTTTTCTTTCTTTTTTTAAAGATGTATTTATTTATTTGAGAGAGAGAGAGAGCTAGAGAGCAAGAATGTGTGCAAGCTGGGGGAGGGGCAGAGGGAGAGAGAGAATTCTCAAGCAGACTCCTTATTGAGCATGGAGCCTGACCCAGGGCTCAATCCAGGACCTTGAGATCATGAGCTGAGCTGAAATCAAGAGTCAGTTGCCTGAATGATTGAGCTACCCAGGTGCCCCTCCCAGTCCATTAAAAAAATAATAATAATACAGAAACTTGGAATCAGAGGCTCCTGGGTGGCTCAGTCAGTTGAGTGTCAGATTATTGATTTCAGCTCAGGTCTTGATTTCAGGGTCATGAGTTCAAGCCCCATATTGGGCTCCATAATGGAGCTTACTTTAAAAATAAATAAATAAATAAATAAATACAAAGAAAAACAAACAAAAAAACAAACAAGACCAAAAACACCTTG
The DNA here is from genome assembly GCF_020171115.1 of Neogale vison. NCBI lineage: Eukaryota > Metazoa > Chordata > Mammalia > Carnivora > Mustelidae > Neogale > Neogale vison. The sequence continues at coordinate 28,365,768 of NC_058096.1, forward strand.
GTATCATATAGCTGAGAAATGTTATGTGTCCTGATCTTTTCCATTTAAAATTAAATCCTGAGCATATTCCAAATTAAATAATTCCAAAAGCAATAATTCCAAATCTCTTTGAGGGATTTTTGTTACTCTCACTTCTCATTGTTGTATATAAGAGCCCATTAATCTTTGCTTTTATTTATTCATCCTTGTACATAAATATTTGCTGCTGGTCTGTGTATTTCCTTAGGATAATTCTCAAAGAGAGAAATTACTAGGTCAGAAGATATTAATAATTGTTAGACACTTGATTCATATTGCTGAATAGCTCTCCTACAAAACTGTATCACATGAAACTCTCACATGATATTTGAGAAGAACAAGTTCATTTGCCAACACTAGCCATTATGCTTAAAAACATCTTTCTCAATTTGTAAAGGAATCTGCATCTGGCTTTATTTGGCAAGTAAGAATGGACTATTTTTTTGAATCTGCTTATTCATCCTTTTCTCCTTTTTGTGAATTGCCTATTCCCATCCTTTACCTGCTTTTCCTTTGAGAAAGTCCTTTTTCTCACTGATTTTTTTGTTGTTGTTGTTGATGTCTTCTTTTTCAACCCTTTGTTCTGTAACATTGTAATATGCAATGTATTACATTGTAATATGTTACATATGTAATATGTAACATTGTAATACATGTAATATGTATTTTCTTTGACTCTTGATTTTGTGTGTTTTATAAAAATATCTATATCGGGGTGCCTGCCTGGGTGGCTCAGTTGGCTGAGCAACTGCCTTCGGCTCAGGTCATGATCCTGGACTTCCAGGATCGAGTCCTGCATGGGGCTCCCAGCTCCTTGGGAAGTTGGCTTCTCCCTCTGACCTTCTCCTCTCTCATGCTCTCTCTCATTCATTCTCCCTCAAATAAATAAATAAAATCTTAAAAAAAAAAATCTATATCTGCGTAGTAAATCTATCCATCTTATTTTGCCTGGAGTGGTTCTTGAATTTTCTACAGAATGTCTCAGTGTGTTCATTAAAACACAGATTCCTGGGCCCTGTCAATTGGGGTTATTATTCACTGATCCTCTCGGGTAGCCCTGGCAACTGTTGTTTCCAAGTAACCCAGCTGATTCTAAATGAATTGGTTAATAAACCACACTGTGAAGCACTGCTTTGCAGGTTCTTGCTTTGGATTGATACTTAGTTTCTCTCAGTCATGTCATATAAATAGCTAGGTATATTTTCTTCTATTTCCTCACGTTTTCATTTTCTACATCTGTCTGTTTGATTCAGCTGGAATGTACCTTACTATAAGCTTTACAACAAAATAGTGAAGCATTTTTCCTAGCACAATTTACTTACTAACAACCCAACATTTCCCTAATAATTTACAATTCCAACTTTACCGCTTTCTACAATTTTATAGATATTTGATTGTATTGCTGAGCTTGTTTTTTCTCCATTGATTGATCTCTCTATTCCAGCATACTGTTTTAATTATTCTATCCTTTAAGTAGTTCTAGTACTATGAGAAAATGTCCTCTCCCATTACTCTTCTCATTCAGAAATATTTTGGCAATTCTCACCCGTATAATTAAAAAAAAATAGTTTGGCAAATTAAAATAATAAAACATTTTTTCTGGACTTGTAGTTAATCTGTAAAATAATTTGAGGAAACATCACATTTTTTCAACACTGTGGCTTCCCTAAAACGTATATTTCTATTTATTTATAGCTCTTCTTTTTTGCTATGGTCTGAATGTTTGTGTCCCCTCCAAAAGTCATCTGTTGAAATCCTAACCCCCAAAGTTGATAGTAGTAGGAAGTGAGACTTTGGGAGGTGCTTAGGTCATGAGGGAGAATAGTGCCTCATGAAGAAGAATAGTGCTTTATGAAGAAGGGCTTATGAAGAGAGAGATCCCTTTGCATCATGGGAGTATATACCAAGCCAGCTCTGAATCAGGAAGGGGCCTCCCACCAGAAGGCATGGTATACATATGTAATATTCAGATACTTATCCAATGGGTAAAGATGGGTCTCATTACTTTAAAGCTGTACCATTTTGATATCCTAGTAATGATAAAAAGTATCAGTAACTTAAAAAAAAATTAAAAAAATTCAATAGTAGTTTAATAATCTGTTTTTTTCCTTCATAAAATTCATGTTAGTCTTTGTTCAGACACTGAATTTACCAGTTCTCCTGATGTGTAGGACTCAGAAAGAATGCTTCTGTTTTTACCTAAAACGCTATTTTCTGGATACCAAAACATAGGAAAAAAAATTTTTTTTTTTTAGTTTTAGCTGGTTTGGGAAACCCTCCTAATAGAGAGCTGGATTATATCTCAATGTTCTAGTTTTGAAAAATTGTCATGGTTGGCACTGCCCTTAAATCGAAAACTGGTCATTGATTTCCCTCTATCCATTTATGGAAAAAAGCGTTCACTTAAAAAACTGTAAATAAATAAATACAATAAGATGTTTTTCTTGATAGTTCAGAACTTCATTATACTGTTAAAGTTGTTCCAAAGCAGGATAAAATTTAGTTTAAAGCTGAAAAAAAAAAAAAAAGAGAGGAATTTGGGATGCTGAACAGAGGTGAATCCCTTCCTGGTGGCCTTCACAGCAGACACTCCCTGCTTTGTTCTGTTTCCTCATCTTAGTCTGATCTGTAGCCTTCCCATGGGCATCTTCGTCTGACTGGTTTCCTACCCTTCTCCTGTGGCCAAAGAAAGAGGAAGAAAGGCTTTTTCTCAGATTGAGGCCCCTTTGGAAGTAATCCTGGACTGTAGGCAACGTCAGACTTCACCGCCAGGCAATGACAGCAATGGAAGAAGTGAAAGGAAAACATGGCAAAATGGAGTGTTCGGGGCTTTTCCAACTCATCTTTGGGATGGTTGGGATGGGGATTTACAAAGAGGTTTTCTTATTCTTAAGGATATTATAAAAACAAGAGGAGGTAAGAAGCCTTATTGCAGACCTCCAAGGGAACATTAGCCTTAGGAACATGGATGAAAGAATGGTTAACTCTGAAAGGATAAGTGAGGCTTCTGAATATTGTTGAGTTTGGTGTGTGGCAGGGAAAGATGGCCAGTAGGTTGGCCCATGGAGCTTTCGAGAGGTTCCCACTGGAGACATGAACTAGAGAGGCTCTGACAAGGAACATTAGAATGTGAGAAACAGTGTGAAGGGTCCTGAAAAGTGTGTGGGAGGAGTCCTGGAATAATACGGGTGTCCAGTAATACTGGACAAGAGCATTTTAAGAAAATGTTGAGTGAAGACTAACGGTTTGCTTGATAGCATCTAGATTAGTTTCCTATGGCCGCCAACACAAAGTACTGGGAAATGGGTGGCTTCAAACAACAGAAATGTATTATCTCAAGGGTCTGGAGGCTGGAAGTCTGAAAACAAGGTGTTGGCAGGCCTGTGCTCCCCCAGCAACCTGTAGCAGATTCCTCCCTGGTATCTTCCCGGCTTCTGGGGGTTCACTGGAGATCTTTGGTGGTCCTTGGCTTATAGCTCTATAATTTTAATTTCTGACTTTGTTGTCATGTAACATTATCCCTATTTATGTATATGTGAATATATATGTGTGTGTGTGTGTGTGTGTATTAGTATTTATGTCTGTATCTGTATTTATATATAGGGAGAAACACACAGACATATATATGTGTGTATCTATATATAGATGTAAATACCAAATTTTTAGTAAATCAAGATTGTTTTCTATTAATATAAATTCCTAAGCTATTAATATAAACTCCTAAGCTATTCCAATCAGTGTGAAGACACTGACTAGATATAGGCTAATTAGATTCTCTGTATATAGGTTTACATATATGTATATATGGAAATATAAAAATTTTCCCATGTTTTATGCTATTTCCTCTTAATATTATGCAGTTACTAAGGCAGACAATATTCTCATAAGATGAAGGTCTGAAATGAGGAAGGCATCTGCAGTTTATAGTCCAATATATCTTTTTCCTTCAGAGTTTAGAAAATCATCTTATTTGCTTTTTCTATGACTAAGTAAATCTGTTTTATTAAAATCCTATTTCTCCCCCTGAACTTTCCAGCATAATGAAAACCTCTGAGAAATTTAAGATTTTCTCCACCAAATGTACTGCCTGTATTTAAATATTTGTGAGTATATACAGTCTATGTACCCTCTAAAACACGCATAGAATGTGTTTTATTATTTATTAATGACTATTTTGATTAATTAAACAGATTCTCGAATTGTGCATCACTTTAAGGTTGTTTGATTTAGAATAGTATTTGGTTTCACTGATAACGTGCATCATGAAAAAACTTGAAAATGTGATCTTATTTCCTTCTTGTAATCTCTCCTCAGGAAAGTAAACAGGAACTGTCAAAGACATATCCAGTGTGTCTCAGAGGCTACATCACTGGCTCCGTCCAACTCTCAAGTGTGCCGGCATTTTTCCTTTTAAGGACAGTGAAGTCATCTCTATAAAGGCCACTGTGTCAGGCACCGGGAAGGAACCGCCAGGAGGAAGGAAGCCATTCCCTGACCAGGTTCAATATTGCCCCCAGCAGGAGCATCTCTGCAATGGAAGGTTTCACTTAACCACCCAGCAGTTTGAAGAACAGGGATGCGGTCCTTCCGGAGACAGAAACTCTATTTTCACAAACAAGTGAAGAAAACAACAGAAGGATAGAAAAAAATTCTTATCCTTTGTCAGGAGACTCCAACAAATCCTCTCGGATTTGACTTGTAGATTCTAGTTGACTTTCATGTTCTTCCTTGATGTCCTTTCCACCGGGCCATGAGGCACTTTCTGTTACCCTGTGAGCCGGCTGCTGGGACTTTTCCACAGGTCTCATGACTCTTAGAGAACCTTCGTTTTCATTTGGCTTTGAGCTGGGCAGGCTATGGTTTCTCAGGTTTAGCTTTGGGAAGGTGCCCCCTACTGGGCTTTGGGCGATGGAAGAACTTGAGGACCCGGGAAGGGGAGCTGCAGTAGCTGCCCATGAATGTAACCTGGACTTTGGAACCTTCTGGATGACACAGTTGCTTACCCGTCTTGTTATCAATCTGGAAATCTAGTCAAGCGATACATTTCCAGTCCCCTGACTGTCTCATGATCAGCTTGTCGGTGTTAGGTAAAGTTTTGTCCAGAAGACTGCCATAAAGTTGTTGACTGGACCCAGTGTCGGGAAAAGTCGAGCGCGTTCGGGCAGCTTTCGTCACACGCCACCAACTCCGAGAGGTCAAGGGTATTATGGAGAATAGTAATGTTCTTAAAATTGACTCATAAGGGGCACCTGGGCGGCTCAGTGGGTAAAGCCACTGTCTTCAGCTCAGGTCATGATCTCAGGATCCTGGGATCGAGCCCCACATCGGGCTCTATGCTCAGCGGGGAGCCTACTTCCTCCTCTCTCTCTGCCTGCCACTCTGCCTACTTGTGATCTCTCTCTCACTCTATCAAATAAATAAAATGGACCCATGAGCTTGCCTGTGAGTAACCAACTCATCTCTGGTCTAACAGAGGATGTCAAATGGCCCAAAAGGCCCTTCCCGAGAGTCAGTGACAAGAGGGATGGAGAAGGGGTCAGTCATGTAACAGAAAGTCTGGACAAAGGCCAGATCAGTACCAACAAAACGATCAGTCTCTCTGCCCTTTTCCTACTTGCCCCAAAATTTCACTCAGTAGAGATTGGAGCAAAATGCAGAAAGTGTTATAGTTTGTTCTGAAATCACTGTCTGTCACTGTCACAGGGCCCAAGCTTGCCATGAGAATCCTTGCATTTCATTCATCGTGCTTTCTTTTGAAAATGTAACTCAGTGTAAGTGATGTCATTTCTACTGCTGCACTTACAAATGGGCTTTGAGTATTTAATTGCGTAGGCTAGATGTTAATATTTCGGTGTGGCTTGTAAGAGAGGTCATTATGATATGCAATGTAGCAAAATATTTGTTTTATGTTAAGAGAGAAATACTCAATCATTTTTATTTACATTCTTGTGCAACTTGGGTCAGGCTGCCCTAAGGAGTTCTATTTTCTAAAGAATAAGACTCTGGAATGACTTCATCAGAGATTCCAGTTCAGGAGTGAAACAAATATAGCCTTAGGACTTCTGCTAGCATACCACCCTTAATTTTCTAGAACACGGGAAAAAAAGTTATTATATGTAATATTGACTAAAACTCTGATCTATTATTTTATTTTTAAAGACATCCATGAGTTTGAAATAATCAACAAAAACCTTTTGCTCTGATAAGACACACATAACAAAAATAAATCTACTCGTGATGTAATTTTAAATGCAAGTTTAAAACAAGTGATATATTTTTTTACATATTTGTTATGAACAAAGAGCAGTAAATTACCAAACTGCCTTTAGGAACTTATGTTGCTATGTGTGTATTTATTCCAATTAAAGGGAGATATAATACATCAAAAATAATGATAGGAAGCTAAATTATGTCTTAAATATGGGTAAGGAAAGAGATTTTACTTTTTTTTTCTTTTTTTTGAACATTTTATTTATTTCTTTTAGAGAGAGACAATGAGTGAGAAAGAGCACATGCCGGGGGCGGGGGGCGTCAGAGGGAGAGGGAGAAGCTGACTCCCCACTGAGCAGGGCTGTATCCCAGGACCCTGAGATCATGACCTGAGCCGAAGGCAGATGCTTAACCAACTCAGCCACCCGGGCACCCCAGGAAAGAAGTGTTTCTTCCTTATTCTTTTTTTCAAGAATCAAAAAGGGGAGAAAGCAAACAGGCTTTCAGTTCTGAAATGGGTAAGTCATAGGCATGAAAGGCAGAGCATAAGGGATAGAGTCAATGTTATCGTAATAGTGTTGTATGGTGACAGATGGTAGCCACATGTGTAATGAGCACAGCGTAATGAACAAAGATGTCGAATCACTGTGTTGTACACCTGAAACACATTGGGTGTCAACTACACTTCAAAAATTAAAACAGAAACAAATCCAAAGAGGGTAGAAATTAGAGTGGCCAGCAGGGGGCTACTTTTAGGTTTCTTTTTCCTTAAAGAGCTAAGCCAAAAATAAATTTTACTCTTTAATTTTATAAATCAGGTATAAAGTCTAAACAAAACAACTTTTTCTTCTCTTTCGTGTACTCCTCTCTTCTACTTCCTTTCCCACCACCAAGACCGGTAACATGGGATCCCAGATGCCTGGCCACTGCTGCCTCTGAACCCACCAATTAAAATTCTATCTTTGAAAACTGCCCAGGGGAGGATTTGGATGATGGGCTTCCTACCAGACAAAAATTACAATTAAATTAAGAACAAAGGAGCATATTCTGGTTTGATGATTTAAATGGTAGTGACAGAAACCTGGTATCACCCTGAACCATTTGGGAAGAACTTTCTGGAACGATGGGCTTCAACAATAGTATAAAAAGGCAGAGAAATGGCCATGTAATATGTCATTTTATAGTGCGTGTTTTCCCAGGAATTTGAGAGTGTGTGAAAGGCTTCCAGGACCAGCAGGCAAATTTTGACCCATTTTGGAATATAGTTTCAAATCATCTTCCATTTCTTTGATTTGTGTGAAGCCTATCCTCCTATTTACCTCCTTCTTTGGGCCCATTTCTTAAAGGTAAGAAATGTAGGCTCAGTGAGTTTAACAACAGCGCAGAATAATTCTCCAGGTAGTGAACTGAAAGGTAAAATTTTGGCATTCGTGTTATCCAGGTGAAATCTCAAGAGAAATTGAAACTGACCTCATGTAGCATTTCAAATAAAATTGGGTTCTAACAGAGGAGGCAAGCAAGATAGTCCTAATAACCTTGAAGTCAGTGATTCTCGATTCAACACCCAATACATGAAATCATGTTAGGATTTTGTTTTAAGTCAAAGAAATTGAAACTTTGACTGTAATGATAACTCACAACAGACTGGGACACATAGCAGTGAGACATGGGTTACTGAAACCCCAGGAAGGCCTGCAGCTTCTTGTTGTGCCAATTTACATGAGGACTTGGAATAAAAGATGAGTGATTTTGCTGGCAAAAAAATATTCAAATATTCTTATGCTACTTTGATAGGGCTATATTATGAAAGAGAGTATAAAATTCAATGATTCATCTAAGATAAAATATGACCCTTTAAGAAATTTTGAAAATGCAAAGGCCCACTATAGTTTGAACCCCCACTCCCAACCCCATCCTAGATATATTAATTAGATAAAAGCTTTGGAAGCCAAACTACCAGATTTCTCATCATGGCTTAGTGGTTGATTGATGTCATTTAAGTTTTCACGTATCAGTATAATTGGTCCCAGCTTTGAACACAGTTGAAGAATTCTTAGAAAATAAGGATTATAGAGTTGAATATTGCCTTAAACCATTCATGTGGATAAAGCTATGAACACCACTACTGATGTGTTTGTTCAAAGTCTTTGGATCTGAGAGGAAAAGGAGGAGGTGTTGGAAGCAGAGATATCACAACAATGATGAGAACATAACTGTGAATTATATGTGCTTGCATAGCTTTGTCTTTCATCAGACCTTACTTTTCAGGGTTAGCCATCAAAACAGGGAAGAAATGTATTTTTATTACTGGATGATTTAACCAGTGTCCAAGATTATGACTTATAACCTTGAATTTTAAGACTGTCTAGAGGCATAATTGAGCCTAAAATTTAGTCGTTTCCTTCTCTGGTTCTAAAAGAAGAAGTCAGTCAGAAAAGAACTCTGTTATCTAGTTATGGTTTATAAAATAATTTTTGGGAATGATATCACAATACAATTTATTTGATCCAAATTAGTCCTCAGTAGCCATCACTACAACTGTCCTAAGGAAAAGATGCCCTTTGGTATTATAAGGAGCCCCTGATGAGCATTGAAGGAAATGTGCAAAAATAAAGTCCCCTTTCTTTTAAAAAATGCTATATCATTCTCCCCTTCTTTTAATTTTTTTATTTGCTCTTTTTATTCCTTTTCTTTTGTGAGTGGGGATAAAAAGTGTAAGTTAATGTATGTAATCATGCATTCATTGAACATGGCTGTCTCTCGAATTTTTCTTGCCTTGTTATTATATTGTTCTGGAAAACTTTGACAGAAAATATTAAGAGGAAAATGAATGAAAGATCAGTTAGTTGCATGGCACTAACTTTTTCTTTTTTTAAAAAAGACTTTATTTATTTATTTGACAGACAGAGATCACAAATAGGCAGAGAGGCAGGCAGAGAGAGGAAGGGGAAGCAGGCTCCCCGCTGAGCAGAGAGCCTGATGCAGGGCTCGATCCCAGGACCCTGAGTTCATGACCTGAGCTGAAGACAGAGGCTTAACCAACTGAGCCACCCAGGCACCCCATGGTACTAACTTTTAATTAAAACATTTGTGGGCTATTCATATCCAGTTACACAAAGATTTAGTGTCAATGAAGAGGTAGCTAGTTTTCTTCCTTCCATATTCCCTCTTCACCCTTGGTATATTTCCTAGCAGTTTGTCCTGGAAACCTCTTAAGAAAAAAAAAAAAAACAAAAAAACTCTATACTCAATCAATTACATGCTGAAAAAGAGCCTTAGAGATTAATGATAAATTGATTATATTAGTGACTCGAACTTTTTGTGGAAAATTATTTCATGCCTTTTGGAAGTGACCTCCCACCCTGATCCTAACTTGGCTGGATGACTTACTTTGACCAATGGACTTACAGCTGACTTGAGGCAAGCAGAGGTTTGAAACACACTTATGCATTTCTGTTTCCTTTAGTGAAACCCTGCCACTGCCATGAGAATATGACCTGGCTCTCCTGCAGGACAGATGTGAGAGGAGTCCAATGAAGGAAAGCCAAGTTTTCCTGGTGATGCCATCAAGATCGGCTAACTGCACTGATACAGTTGCATGAATGGGCCTAGCTGGTATCAGCCAACCCCTTAGTTGAAAGAAAGGAATAAGTGAAGTTTGCTTCAGCCATTAAATTTGGAGGAGTTCCTAAGCAGCATTAGCAGAGCCATACAGGACATTTTGCTTCAGACTTCCATTGTAGAGGTGAGAAAACTGAGGCTTGGGTTTACATTTTCTCCAGCTTTACAGAGCTATTAAATCCCCCATGTGTTAGAGTTGATGGTGTGAACTCTAGCCCCACCTTATGTAAAAGCCCAAATACCTAATCATTGATGGACTATTCAATCCTCAGCAGATAATTCCAGTTAATAGCATAATAAACAATGCTGCCTAGAATAGTTATGGTCATTATACGTAAGATTAAAGATTCTGTCAAGACTAAGTGATGTTTTTCTTTGCAGAAATTGTGATTTCTGAGGAGTTATTCTCTTGTACAATGGAACAGTCTGTTAGTGTCGGAATTTGTAGTTGCATTTGTGCTTAAGGGGTAAACCCTCTGAAGCACGTTACAGCTGTCATCTAGAGACTGGACTGGTTTCCAGTTGATTTTAAGTTGCAATTCAAATTGCTGTCTTTCATGTATAGCAACTATATTGTTTTAACTCTTGACTCTCAAAAGCTACTGGAAATAAATTTCTAAACTTTGGTACTGGAAGAAATGTTACCCTGGAATATTTGTAAAGGTAACAGCATATGAGTTAGGATGGTTCTTTTCAGTTATAACTCAAGCTTTCAGATCTAAACTATGAAGCATTCTACTGAATTATAGTTCTCTTATGGCAATATATTTGGATTGAGAAGGATAGATACAGAATGGTTTTCTCTTCTGATAGTTTGATGTTTAATGCCATTTCCTTTTATTAAATGTATTCCTTTAAATTTTCTTTAAAATTCTTAATATTTTGATCTAGTATATTATTAACTACAAAATTTTTCTTCTTTTTGGTTCAGGAGGTAAGAGATGATTAAAACTCCTTTCATGAATTTTTCTTTCTTCTGATACTGCCATGCCTTTGAGGACTAGGTTTTTAAAACTTACGGCACTGGAATTGATTCACTCTGATTTTCATTTATTTGTTGAGTCTGTGCCTTTGTCCCAATATTGCAGAACTCCTTAGCATACCACAGTAAATCTGTATTTATGCTTTATATTAAATGTATAAATTAAGTTGATTTCTCTAATCTTTCTCTCTGCTAGCTTAGGTTAGTTTTTTATGAGTGTGATAATATTTAAAGAATTTAAAGGGAAAACATGTAAAAAAAAATTCAATCAAGAGGAAATGTGAGGGCACCTGGGTGACTCAGTGGGTTATGCCTCTGCCTTCAGCTCAGGTCATGGTCTCAGGGTCCTGGGGTTGAGCCCCACATTGGGCTCTCTGCTTGCAGGGAGCCTGCTTCCCCCTCTCTCTCTGCCTGCCTCTCTGCCTCCTTGTGATCTATCTGTCAAATAAATAAATAAATAAAATCTTTTTAAAAAAAGAAGAAGAAAAAGAAATGTGCCTAAAAGTTTAAAGACCAAAGCTTTCTGTCACCAAAATCCAGAGGAGACCACATTAATATCACTGTAATTATTACATTCTTCCTAATAAGTTATTGAGTGCTTCCAACATAAAAGATGAGGAAAAAACCATAGAATATTAGTTATCTAATAAATACAATAAATTATAATATATATAAAATACACAATAAATTACCTAAAACTTTTTAAAAAATATTTTATTATTTATTTGACAGACAGAAATCACAAGCAGGAAGAGAGGTAGGCAGGGGGTGGGGGGTGGGAAGCAGGCTCCCTGCTGAGCAGAGAGCCTGATGTGGGGCTCAATCACTAGAACCCTGGGATCATGACCCGAGCCAAAGGCAGAGGCTTCAACCCACTGAGCCACCCAGGCACCCTACGTAAAACTTTTAACAACACAAATTTAGTATCTCAGTTTCTGCAGGTCAGGAATCAGAAGAACTTAACTGGGTCCTCAGCTTAGCATATCTCACAAGCCACTGTTAAATGGTGTCATCTGGGGCTGTGGTCTAATCTTGAAACTCACCTGAAGAAGGATCATTTTCCAAGCTTAGTCATGTGGTTGCTAGCAGAATTTAATGGCTTGCAAGCTCTTGGCAGAGGGTTTCATTTCCTCACTGACTGTTGGCCAGAGGTCAGCCTCAGTTTCTTAAACACATAGGCCTCTTCAACATGGGACTTACTTTGTCAAAGCCTGCAAGAGAGAGAATCTGCAACCAAAACCCTTAAGTGCATCTCATCACCTTTGTTATGCTATACATGAAAGCAGATCACTAGGTCCAGCCCACATTCACAGAGTTCACACAGCAGCATGAGATTGTATAGGTGATAGGAATCATTGAGGAACTTCTTAGAAGTCTGCCTAGCATAACTGGAGCATCCAATTGTCTTAAGGTTGTCTCCCTTTCATATATCCATCTTTAAACTTAATTTTTCTTAACTACAACATTTAATTGCATATACTCTAACATCACGGACAATGTGATCATCATATTATACACAAAAAATTATATAAAATTTTCACGAAGTGGTCGAGCATTTAGTTCTGGAGTAATCTAGCAGCATTAATTAATGCTAGTAATCTAGCAGCATTAGTGAAAATGCAGAGTATTCAATAGTGTGCTAGGGTGCTGATTTCAGGTTTCATTTTACCTGTGAGTTGTTCACTTCTATAAAAAGAGTGAGTTCTATCTTTTTGTTCTGCTCCAGTGTGGGTCCAATAAAATACAGAAAATAATACTGAAAAATAGATGCAAAAGACCAGCGTGATCTGCACTTACAACTGCTATTTCACACAATATTGGAGAAATAAGTTTCTTAAATTCTCACTTGTGTATCACTTTGCAACAGCTGGAACTACAGAGTTAATTAAGTTTTTTTTTATGACATTTAGATGTGAACAGTTTCAGATATTGAGAATTCTCTGTAATTAACTATATAGGTTCTGATAATATAAGGAGCTAGTCATCCCAACATAAACTGGCACAGAAAAGCAGAGCAGAGTCTATATTATGAAGGAATCTAAACCAGGCCAGGCAAGATATATTTTTCTTCTCCTCAGTTGATTAGGGTTTTTCATAAACTCCCTAGTATAAGGTTGAGGCAGACATTACTAATCCTCATCAATATCCAGTTCTTTCCCTCCAACCTCATGGAAAATTAGAACTTATAAAAGTTTGTTCAGTTATGCAGGATCATGTGATTTTCTGGCCAAAGGATCATAAATCTGACCATATGTGTCACTTTCTAAGCCAAAGTATAGAAGAGTGGGTCTGAAATCTTCATGTACTCTCTTCCTTCTGCTGCAGCAACCAGTGATTTTCAAATGCTGCAGTCTCTGTCAATGTGAGTCCTTGACTGACCATATAAAGGAAAGGCCATGCACCATCCAGTGATGGAAATGTGCTATGTCTAAAATGATAACTTTCTTTTCATGTTAAGACCCTTTTTCTTAATGTTTTATTGTTGCTGTAGCAGATTACTAAGCAATGCAATTTATTATCATATACTTCTAGAGGTAAGAAGTCTTAAAACCAATGTTTTGTTAGGGTTGTGTCCTATTTTTTTTTAAGATTTTATTTATTTATTTGACACAGAGAAAGAAAGATCACAAGTAGGCAGAGAGGCAGGCAGAGAGAGAGGAGGAAGCAGGCTCCCTGCTGAGCAGGGAGCCCAAAGCGAGGCTCGATCCCAGGACCCTGAGATCATGACCTGAGCCAAAGGCAGAGGCTAACCCACTGAGCCATCCAGGCATCCTTAGGGTTGTGTTCTTATCAGATGGTCTGGGGAAGCATCCATATCCATGCCTTTTCCATATTCTAGGGGACATTTACACTCCTGGCCTTGTGGTCCCTTTCTCTACCTTCAAAGCTATCAATAGAACATCTTCAAATCTCTGGTCTCTGTCTCTGTTTCTTTTTTTCTTTTTCTCCCCCTGTTTCTGCTTCCATTTTCACATTTCCTTATTTGACTTTTATCCTCCTGCTTTCATATTATAAGAACTCTTGTGATTACATTGCCACATCGAGATAATCCTGTGTAATTTTCCCATCTCAAAATCCTTAACTTAATCTGCAAAGTCCCTTTTGCACATAAAGCAACATATGCATGGGTTCTGGAAATTAGGATATGTACATAATTGAAGACATTTAGCCTACCATATCTTTGAATTTAGTGGTTTATGTGTTATGTAACATAGCTTAGTGTATGCTGAGTAACACAGAAATCACTGGAAGTTAATAACAGAACTTCATTGTGCATTAACTGTAGTATGAGAATACTTAAATTAGCTATTTAGTGGATTCAACTAGTCTCAATTTTTCTCTATGAGCTTGCAAATGACACAACTTGCTTATAAAAATAGGTATAAAATGTACGACACTGATAATTGTGTATCACTTTTAGATTTCTGGTTTCTAGAGTTGTGAGAAAAGATAAACACCAAATACAGAAAAACAAACTTTATTCCGATTTGTATTTTTACATTACACATTATTTTTTATATAACTATATTTGAAGGAATTATAATGTAACAGGATATTATGTAAATGATCTGAAATGATAGTGAAAATATGGTTCTAAAGTCTATTTCATGATTGCAGTAACCACATTTTGTTTATTAGGTTGTTCTCCTATCTGGACAAAAAGGCTTTTTAGTCTGTGCATGATATCTTATGATTTGCTCCCCATTGTGTAATTACTTTCAGCTGTATTATTATTTCTGTTCTGATAGGTGGAATATTATGATATGGAAGGCCTCATTAATTAATTTTTTTTTTTTTGCATGTGTGGGCAGTTATGTTTAAGACACAGGTACATCAGGAATGTGATTAGGGTACATGCAGCAAGACTGCAAATGGAATTTTATGGGCTCAGACCTTATCTCATGTAAGAGAGGAACTCAGTGGGAATGGAGCTTGCCTCAATTTTTATCATTTCAACTCCAGAAGATGTTGCTATATTTTTTGAAGATCTATTTATTTATTAAAGAGAGAGAGTGAGTGAGAGTACCAGTGAGAGGAGGGGCAGAGGGAGTTGGGGAGAGAGAGAATCTCAAGCTGGCTCCATGCTAAGTGCAGAGCCTGATGCGGGACTTGATGCCATGACATAGAGATCATGACCTGAGCCAAAACCGAGAGTCAGATGCTTAGCCAACTGAGCCACCCAGGTGCCCCCCAATTCCAGAAGATTATTAATTCAATGATTCATTTATTAATTAATTCACCCATTTATCCTTTTGACATTCCTTCAGTATCCACTAGGAAAAACTGTAGTTTATTTGTAAGGATATAGGCTTTAGAGACAGACTGACACTTAAGCTTTAATTTCAGCTTCACTACTTACAAATTGTATCCACTTGGGTAAATGTGGCCCCTCTGACCCTTAGTTTTGCCATTTGCAATTATGATAATAATGTCTACACTTAAGGATGAATGTGAAAATTAGAGATAATGTACATCCACACTTGGTAAATTATAGGCATGCAACAGGTGGTAATAGGTTGTTGAAACAATGGTTGTAATCAGCCAGAAACTGGGATGCAAAGATGAGAACCACATAACCCCTACCTTCAAAAAACTACAGAAGGAGCAAATAACCACAGTGCAGAATAGGGGTATGATCAAGCTATGTATCAGAGAGAAGAGAGTGATTTAGTCTTTGGGAATGTCATGAAAGGGCTCACATGATAGGTTACATTGGAGATGGTTAAGAGAAGTGAATTAGGCATCTGAGAGAATAGACATAAGAGCAATATGTGTAGTTACAGCAAATGCGAGAGAGCAGGGAACATACAAGAAACCTCAAGTGATTTGGTTTGTCTAGGGAATAGGACTCTTCAAAACTCCTCCTTCACCATCTTGCTCTTTCAAAATTCAGGTGTAGCATCACCTGTCTATGAATCTTTTCCTAATATAAATGGACTCGGGAAAATCACCTACTCTTTCTCTCATGCTCCCACTGTACTGAATAGATACCCCAAACACATAGTCCCTTCCATTTTTAAAAAATTTTGTTATTTGTCTTTCCTCTCTACTAGATGGTAAGTATCACAAGTTCATTGAAAAAAAAATAAAGATTAAGTAATTATAATATTACTGGAGTCAATGAATAAATTAATAGTGGGGCAATGGTAGGAGACTAGAATAAGACTGAACAAGTTTGCTAAGCTAGGAATTTTAGATTTCTTCCTATGGGTAACAAGAGGCATGTAAGGGAGGAGAATAAATTGAGGAGGGAAAGAATGGGTTTTAGGGCATTGTAATGGGAGAATGGTGGAACTTGGGAAGAGACATATTCAAGACACATTTATACTTAGAATGACAAATCTTGGAAGTTGTTTGCTAATGAACATAATGCAAATTCCTGGCAGAGGAGAATATTTGGATAAATACTCCATATGAAACATGTTGAGTTTGGAGTTTCCATGGAACTCTGGTCAAGAAGCAGTTGTAAATATTTTATAGTACATAGTCAAGAGAATGGCTAGTGCTAGAGAGAAACATTAGGGAACATAGATGAAATGAAACTATAAAGATAGTTGAGATCATCAAGGAAAGTGAAGACTGGGAAGAGAAAGTAATCGAGCAAAGAACCACAAGGAACATCAACATGTAGGCAGTGAAAGGAGAAAACAGCTAGAAGAGCAGACTGAGAAAAAAAAAATTGCAGGAAGCGAAGAAAATTTGCAGGATTTTGTATAACTAAAATTAAGTGAGTTTTGGGAAGGTGGATGTCACTAAACAAAAATAAAAAGGAAAGAACATAATATTTTGGAAAACATCTCCCAAAATTAACAACTAAGAAGCTGGTGATGACCTTTGTTGCCACATTTTCTTTTTTTCTGGTTGTAAAGGTGAAGCCAAATTAAAATGCTTGAATAGACTCTTTTTCAAAGAAGGATTCTGCATAAAGGGTCTTCTTTAAAGAACACTCTGATCTGGAGGATGAAGATAGGATAGTTATTATAAGATGAGATAGGGCCAAATGTAGGCCAGTTTAGCATATGTGAGAGACTTGAGCATAATTTTTGGCCTGAGAGAAAAAAAACCAGTATAGAACAGCTGATTAAAAATACAAGATAAATACAGGATTACTGATAGATTAAGTTTATGAGGAAATGGAGCAGGATAAGTGGATACGCTGGACTTCTCCACACGCCTAAGGGCATGGGGAAGAGATTATACAGTCAACATTGGTTATGAAATGGTCATTAAATGTTAACTCTGTAATATTATTTTGGGCATTTACTTGGAAGTATCGCTCATTTTTGTAGTAAACATTTAGTGAGGATGTACTAGGTGACCAGCACTGGAATAGAAGTTCTCACATTTATACCATCATTTAATCTGAAGATAGATCTTTGATCCAAAGTAGAAGTCTAACAGAGAGTTTGGAAAGCAAATATAGGAATAACTTTTTGGAAGAAAAGTTCTTAGAATTTCTTCAAACTGAACCATCTAGAGTTGCTTCTTGGCCTATGCATAGACTGGCCTGTCTTCTGACATTAGGAAATAACACACCCAGGGTTATTTTTACATATGATGTGGTAGTGGTGGAGGACTGTGTGGAATATTCCTGTTTTGTGGCCTTCAGGTCACAATAATTGCCTTTGCTTCAGGGATTTTAGATTTACCATTTTTGGAAGCCCAATGTGTTGACCTTTTCAAGTTGATTCTGGAAAGCCACCCATGCTGTCAAAGTGCATTAGAAAATAGACATTTAAGTTGAATGATGCTTGTACTGTAAAAATAAGGACCAAGGTTTCTTATTCCAGGTTGATAATTCTTTCCAAGAGGTCATAGTCATCTTCATATGAGATGTAGTTTGAACATGAAATCAGAAAACTTAATTTGTATGGGAATTTTATTCTGATTGTGTAAGAACAGTAACAAATACTTGAAAACTTTCTCTTTCATACTCTTTTGAAAGGAATTAAATACAAATTAACTAAATAATGTATTTAATAGATGAGAATTCTATTCCCTTAATAATGTTTGGTTAACATAAATTCTCATTCCAATGGTCTGTGTAAGATAAATTAATTTATTTTCGTTTACTGAACCTTATCCTGCCATATTTATTTATGTAATGGCTAATCTATAATCTCATTTTAATATCAACCAGAGTGCTCTGTTTCTATTAATCTTTTGCCTTTTCTTAATTTCTCCCCTGTTCCTCTTCCTCTATTTCTTCCAGTAGACATCCTCATTTATTTGCTACCTTTAAATCTGTTGACCCTGAATTAAAAGTTTAGCAACTGTGGTGGGGGAGGGCGTTGAGGGGTGAGGAGGTCTCCCTTTCTTCACTTAGGTAAATGGCCAAAGTTAGGGACTCATCTGCCTAACTTAAAAGGAAAAAGGGAGGGGGAGAAAATAGTTCTATGAGAAGAGCAAATGAATTTCTTTAGAAAACATAAATGGAGTCTTTGAGAAACAAGTGGAAAATAAGAAAGTTTGTTGTGATAATGTTTATTTAGACAGGTGTGAGTGGTCTTTTTCTGTCTTCTTCATGGCCATAAAACTCCCCTAGAGAAGGGATTTATGACAGCTTAATTCCTTTGGAAGGCTCTGCTTTTAAGCGGATAAGAGGAATTCAGGAAAAGATTCTTTACATTGCCATATTCTGGATCCCTTAATTTCTGTTGTCTGAAACTTTCTTGTAAGTTTCACAAATAAGACAGCTAGAAGAAAACAAAAATTGTCCCACATCCCATTGAACCCAGTCTCCCAATCCTAGGTCTAGCCCACTCTATTTAAATGGTTATGTTTCATTGGCAGTGGTGCAGATGGTGATTGGGCATCCACCAAAGTTAGGGCTTTATAGGGGGCTAACAGTTAGGCATTTGATGAGTAATATTTCTACAGAAACAAAAGAAAAATGAAGATTAAAGGCTGGAATACACTATAAAACAAGGTTGTTGGAGTTTCTGTTTCTGTTTTTGTTGGTTTTTTTTTTTTTCCAATTTATTTATTTTCAGAAAAACAGTATTCATTATTTTTTCACCACACCCAGTGCTCCATGCAAGCCATGCCCTCTATAATACCCACCACCTGGTACCCCAACCTCCCACCCCCCCCGCCACTTCCAACCCCTCAGACTGTTTTTCAGAGTCCATAGTCTCTCATGGTTCACCTGTGTCTTTAGATGGTAGAGTGAGGACAGTCATGGCTGTGTCACAGTCATGACTATTTCCTAGAGCCAAGTATGAAAGATGTAGGTGTTCCAGTAAAGTTTCTGGGTGATCCACATTGTTATGGTGATAAATCCTTTGCACTAAGTAATCCAGCTTACACTGAACTTAAGCAAATAACTATCATCGTCCTGTCACAGTCCTTTCTGAAAGTCTCTGAGGCAGTATTTTTGGTTGAGGATGAAGTACTTTGACTGGTAGCTGATTGTAAGAGCTTTCAGAAAAGCATTAGAGTAAAATAATAACTACCTGTAAATGACAAAAGACTTAAAATAGCTGTGGTTAAAGATCAAATGAGAGTTCATTATAATGTAATTGAAAAGGAAACTTGGTTATCTGTTACATATAACATTTTAGGAATTTTATCATGACTGATAAAATTATACCAAGATATATGATGGATAACAAAGACATTGTAAATTTCTAGGAACTTTATATATAATTTCTGAAATACCTATATTAATAAGATATACAGATACAAATATAACCCAGGAAGTTTAAGAATCTCTACTTATTTGACAATGCTTCTTATGTAATTTAGCATATCAAATTTAATCCTAATTAGTTTGACATCTTTCTTTTTACAAAGTGAATGAACAACTCCTTGACACTTTTTTTGGGTCCCCCTGGGAAATCTCAAATTCATTTCAAGGTCAAGAAGATTCATTTAAAATTTGATTTGAGGAAGTTGTCAAAATGTCAGAAGGTTTGAATACTTGATTTAACAGGATCATAGATCACTAGGAAATGATACCTAGTTATCTATTTAACCAAAGTGATAATAAGAGACCTTAAAAGTAAATATAGGAGGTAACATAATTTTAAAAAATAGCTCTTTTAACATTGAGAGAGGTCAAAAAGATTTGGTCAAGGACAACATGATAAAGATGACATAAAGCCCAGGAAATTATTCAACAAAACACAGAACCTTTGTTTCCTAGGTAGATTACTAAAAAGGTAAAGAAAACATTTTGCAATCTCTTCTTAGGAGCAGAACAATAACCCAAGAAATCTTTGTCCCTTTAACAGAAAAAAGAAACCAAACTTTAGCTTTGCATTGGCACACTATTAATATTAAAGCTCATTTAAAAACCTTTATAATAAATCCATTCAATCTTGGCTAGTCTAGTCTGACCCCATGAGGTATTCTCACTTGCTTTCTTTTCTGTCCTATTTCTTTTCTACTAATGCTTTATCACTTTTTATATCCATTCAGGCTTTTGTCCTTCATTTTCCTCTTTCTCATTTTGGAACAACCTTTTAAAACCTCAAAACAACAATTTTAGGACAAGATTCCCCTCCTTTTTTCTTTAATAAAAACATCCTACTTTCTTTGAGTACTTTGCATGGAGTTTTTTTCCCCCTTCAATCTTATTATTCTTAGTAGTTTCATTTACATATATTGATTAAAATTCTTAAACTTCAGTAGCTTTAATTTGTAGAAAAAAAGAGGAAGTAGACAATATGAACTGTCTGTCATAAATCAGCCCTCTTTGCAGCAGATTGGAAAATTTATGAATACATCATTTCATAACTACTTTACTGTAAAAATTTTTAATGTAGCAAAAAGAACCTGTTTATTAATAGGCCCAAATATCTCTATTATCTCTGTAAAAATAGGAAGCCAAAGTAGATAAATTTAAACCTTTATTTAATAATTAATTAATTTAATACTTAATGTTTCAGTATTTTATCTTATATAGAAATGTAGATATTTGAGGGTGCTGGGTGGCTCAGTTGGTTAATCATCTGCTTTCTCCTCAGCTCATGGTCCCAGGGTCCTGGGATCAAGCCCTGCACTAAGGCTCAAGCCCTGGGATCAAGCCCTCCCTCAGCAGCAAGTCTGCTTCCCCCTCTCCCTCTCCCCCTCCACCAGCTCATGCTCTCTCTCTCATTTCTCTCAAATAAATAAAATTCTTTTTTTAAAAAAAGAGGCGTAGGTATTCAATAGATATCAATAGTTTAACTTAACCCACTATAACTTTAAGTTTCCAATTTACCAAAAAGAATTTGGAAACTACTTCTCAGCAGCTATATCATAAAACGTAATTATTGTTGAAATAAAGTCTAAGAGATCACTGACTCAGTTTTATTAAAATCAAATCTGTAATCTTAAACATCTAATAGATATAAATAAGCTTACTTGACTAGTAAGCCCAGGCAGAATAAGAGTTGTATTTCTGCATGTACATAATGCTGACACTTCTGAAGGGAAGCAATTTTTATTAAGTCAATATTACCAAACTAGTCTTATTTAAAATTTTTCCAAATCATGAGACCTTCATAAACATTTGCGTTAGTTTCCATTTGTGAGAGTTTTAGGAATATTTAATTTATAAGTGCTTTTTTTTTTAAGTAGGCATGGATGGAGTGGGAGAAGAAATCTTTTGTGTTGGCTGTCTGCAGTTTTTATAGTTCAAGATTGAGACCTAGCTGAGAAGACTTAGAAGAGTCCGATTGAAAAAGCTGAGGCCTAGTGGGTTACTGTTTAAATTTTCCTTTCTCTTAAGTACAAGATAGTCCTTTTCTCAAGGTCCTAGCTTTTTACACTATCTACAGTATCTTGAGATGAATGGGGAAGGGTTTCTGGTTGGTAAGAAAAATGAGTGGGCTTTGTTACTCCTAGAGTTATATTTCTGTTTCTACAAAGACTCGATTTATATGGTAAAGATTATTGATTTTAATTTCTCATTTTTATTGCTTTCTTGCAAGCAATTTTCAAAGACTCGGTTGGCAGTCTCAACAATAACACAGAGGGGCTGACCTGCCCATCCAAGCATTATTATAATTATTACTAGATTTTTTTTTTTTAATTTCAGGAAGAAGATTTCCAACTATTACAGAAATTAAAAGATTTCTGTGTTCTGAGGCTTCTGGATTTAGAGGTGTGTGTCTTTGGAATGTTTGTATATGTCATTACAACAAAGGCTTTAAAATATATTTTCTCCTTTTGCATACATAATTCTACTTTCTCCCAACTAACATTTGAAGGGAAAACTTGTAAAATAGCTCCTGCCAGGGCCTGAATATTGCCCATAACTAGGTCAACTACTGATTTACAGAGGTTCTGGAAGAGAGTCTGACTATTTGTTATTTTGGTGAGGAGAGTTTTTGACTCATTACATAACTACAGTAAAACTGTGGGTGGGAGGGTTTATGGTGGGTTTGGATTTAAATTTTTGTTCTAAATCTGATTTCTGCTCTTTAATTTTGTCAAGGGAGTATTTTAGGCCAGACATGGTACTTTTGTCCTTCTTTCAATTTGATCTCCTCATAAGTACCAGTAAAACATTGGTATAGCATAAGAGATCTTTGCCCTTTAAAAATTCTTTTAAATATAAAAGTTTTGGGGGCACCTGGGTGTCTCAGTCAGTGAAGCAGCTGCCTTCAGCTCAGAGTATGATCTCAGGGTCCTGAGATCAAACATCCACATCGGGTTCCCTGTTCAGTGGGAGGTCTGCTTCTCCTTCTCCCTCTGCTGTCCCCAGATTTTGCCCCCCCCCCAAAAAAAAATAAATAAAATCTTTAGAAGTTTTTCTAAATTAAATGGTATGTTATCTGGCCATTGATGATTTAGGGTCTCCAGAGGTATAAGTGTTCCAAAATGTGACTCAAACCAATAAGACTTATACTTAACCATGGACACAAGACACATCCTCCACAAGGATGCAGAAGGTACAATCCTCATGATTCAAAGTCACTCCCAAAGATAATTTAAGAATAAGAAAGAGACTTAGATGAACTTGAGAGCCAGCAATGGTCTGTCAGACACCAACTGCAAACGGAATGCCTAGGCCACCCACATTTCTGGGCAGCCAACTATAAATTCTTAGGGCTTCCCAATCCCTTTGCGCACAGCCCCAGGATGCAGAAAGTCAGAGGGAGAATGCTCTCATGGATCCAAGTCAAGCTATCAGGACACAAAATAAGACACAGAGAACACAATAGCTATATCTGGGAGGAAAAGGATCAGTAACAAGAGTACTCAAACCAAGAGTCAAAATGCCCAAAGTACTAGTTCCTTCAAGTGTTTTCTCTTGCTAATCAAAAGCCTGGAAAAAAAAGACAAAGAGAGGCTCTT
The DNA here is from genome assembly GCF_020171115.1 of Neogale vison. Taxonomy (NCBI): domain Eukaryota; kingdom Metazoa; phylum Chordata; class Mammalia; order Carnivora; family Mustelidae; genus Neogale; species Neogale vison. Next base: position 28,388,887 of record NC_058096.1, read on the forward strand.
ACTGCCCTACCCTGACTTGACCTTTAGCAGAGTTCCAGAATTCTGACTATTGAGGAAATTTACCTTTTCTGATTTAGAGATCCCAAGGTCTCGGCTGCAGTCTCCAGAGTGACTGATAAATCCCAATCATCCAATCCTCATTACCAAACTGTCAGAGAGGAAAAACTTTTCCTCTACTCAACTATGTGCCTGAAAATTAGCCTGACAAAAGACAGACTGGCAAGGAAAAAAAAAAAAGTTTATTTGTATTGATATGGAAGCACACACAAAAAGTGGCTCACTACATGACTGAAGTTAGTGGCATATATATTTAAATTAAAACGTGAGAGGGAAGGGTGAGAAAAGGATTCTGGGATGAACAGATGAGTTTCTTTAGGAAAAATAAATGGTTCTTAGAAGAACAAATAGCAGATAAGAAAACTTATGATATTGTTTGTTCATGCCAGTGTAAGTGGTCTTTTTTCATCATCTTCATGGCCATAAAGACACCCTGGAGAAAGGATTTATGATGGTTAAATTCTTTTAGGAGGCTCTGCCATTAGGCAGATAAGAGGATTTTAGAACAAGGTTCTTCACAGTGCTATATTCTGGATTTCTACCACAAACCCATTACAGCTATGCCCACCTTGACTCCCATGATTGTCCTGTTCTTTAATGCAAGACATAATTCCCTAAAGTCTCATACCTAATGACAGTGAGGTCTGATGTATTAAATATAACTTATACTATGTATATTTTAAACTACTGGGTAGTTGACCTAACTAGATTTTTCAGTTATATATATTTATTTTTAAACCATTATGTGCTACAGGAAATACAGAAAAGACAAAGCAGTTCAGTTTAGAGTTTCTTCCTTGAAATGTGTTTCTTCTTTTCTTATGTAAAAAGAGGATAACAATACCATTCTTACAGGATTGATAGAAGATCATGAGATAAAGAAGGATGAAAGAACTTGGCACAGTGCCTGGTAGGTAGTAGGTATTCAATCCATTGTCAGCTGAATCTAGATCTAGTTGAACCCAACTTCTCAGCATGGCAATAAAATAATACGTTATGTTTTGTTTTTGTGTCCATCCATGCCTTGGTTTACTTTTAACATAGTTTTAATTATAGCAGAGATATAATAGTGCATTAGTATATTTTAATTTTTTCACTTAACATTATTTGATATATGTTTACACTGCATTAGCACCGTGTTATCCCTTTTAAGGTCATTACCCTATGTTGTCACTAAAACTCAGTCAAGTGGAATCACAGTCATTTGCAAGTGCTAGTTATTTGTTTGGCAAGGTGGAAGCTTATACTTTTAGACCATAAATTAATGACCAAGTTAATCTCTCTTTTTTAATTAAGAAAAGTCAACTAAGCATAAATGCTGATTAAACAGACAATGGTACTGAAAGCAGCATATAGATAATATATGTTACACTAATTACTTAGCCTGTGTCTTTCCAGGAAGAGTAAAGAGCGAATCAAGGTGATTGTCCGAAATGTACAGGCATAAAGTCTAAAAAAACAGTATTTGCCTCAAACATATCTGTGAATTTTTGAAGGAATTATCCATTTAATTGGTTCAATAATCCGCTCGGCTCCTTAAAGTTTTAACTTTTTTTTTTTAAAGATTTTATTTTTTTATTTGACAGACAGAGATTACAAGTAGGCAGAGAGGCAGGCAGAGACAGAGGGGGAGGCAGGCTCCCTGATGAGCAGAGAACCTGATGTCAGCTTGATCCCAGGACCCTGGGATCATGACCTGAGCCCAAGGCAGATGTTTTAACCCACTGAGCCATCCAGGCACCCCCTTAAAACTTTCTCTAAACCCTCTTTGTTCAGTTACTTAAAAAAAAAAAAAAAAAAAAAATCATTGTTTTTCCCTTCGCTATTTTATACATGTAAACACTGAGAAGATAAATAACAAAGAGTTGACTACTAAGCTCTTTATAGGAGGTGCTGAGAATAAAGGCAAAACACCAAAAGAAAATTTCAAACTGCTCACCTTATTTTGGGTGGAAATTCTTTAATTATTCTTGGTCAATATTTCTCAGTCTTGAAACAAACCTTAAGGAATCAGCATCCTAAATTATTTCTGTAGGGTGTAAATTCATCTGCTGTTCCTTCACATTAAGTTATTTATTTTTAGAGAAAAATCAATTTTGAAGTTGAGATTTAATCAGGCCAAAAGGCAGTTTAAATCCAGTGATGGAAGTGCTAAGTCTCATTCGCACTATCAGTTTGAATTCAGGTATCTGTGATCCTCTAGAATCTTCGCTTTTTCCCTCACATCCCAGCTCTCTTATGGTCAAAAAGGAAAGGGGTATAACGTTTGTTGTCTAAATGCCAAACATCAATTGAATCATTTAATGGGTATTGATACTAAAGAAAAAGAATAAAGAGGAGGCGTTTCAATCCTCTCAAAGAATAAAATAGCGTATACTCCATTCATTTGGTATTCGACTACATTTGACACTTACTCTTTTTCTTCTTGCTTTCACTGTTTATGTTCAAACATCTAAATGCATTTATCAGGTTGCCTTTGGAGACTGCCTGGGAGGATAGGGATTTGCAATCCGTTTCAAAGATCACAGCATCTTGTTACAGAAAACATTCATACTGTTATGAAAAGAAGTAGTCTATGCTAAAAATACACAAGTGTCACTTGAAATCTAAGCTTTTAAATAAGAACAAGGATATCTGGCCATTCTCCTGGTCCCTGAACTACCACAGGTCTGGAAATGAAGAAATTTTCCTTAGCAGGTAACCAAAAAAGTATGCAGTATAATAAAACCTAGCTAACTTACCCTCCCTTGATTAAAAGATGTAAAACCATTTTCAAGAGCTGAAGTTCAGTTTATAGTCATTGATTTTGTAATACAAACTTGTAAGAGTTTAGAAACTATAAATAAGGGTTAAGTGAACAATATCTTCAGAGGACTTTTGCAAAATTTCTTCAAATATGAAATAGTACACAGTATTTTAAAGGATTTATCATTTTGACCTGCTCATTACCTGGGATAGATGTCTCCTTCAACCCAGTCTTGATCAGCTCATATTATGAAGGATTTTATTATACATTCTATCTTCTGCCAGGAATGTTCTTTTCCCAGATACTCATGTGACTTGATTCTTTATTTTCCTTTAAGTCTTCACACAAATATCACCTAGATCAAATAGCATCCCTGCTGTCTCCAGGGCACATTCTAGCTCTCACCCTGTCTTATTATATTTTTTTCTCCTTTACTCTTATGATGTATTTGTCATTTTGTGCATTTGTTTATTGCCTCTCAACTTCCACTAAACTGTAAACTTTATAAGAGCAGGGATTTCACTGGTTTTGTTCATTCTTTGTTCCCACTGCCTACAGTAACTCCTGGCACAGAGGAGGTACACGAGTATTTGTGGAATGAAGGAACAAATGGAATTTGCTTGACTCTGATGCAAAAAAAATTGACTAAGGAAAAGACACCCATTCATAAATAACTGATAGAACATTAACACAGAAAAAGACCCTTTCTATTTGTGCCTGATGTTCTTAAATCTATTTGTTGTTTGTTTTTTGCTGGACTTGAAATGTAGGCATCCAGCCAGGAGCCTGCCTGCTGACTAATGAGAAAGAGATACAGATCTAACCCAGCAATATTCATACATTCTATATGCATTCATTTTTCTCTAGTGACATTTTAATATATTTTGGTAAAGATATTCCCAAGATAATGAAGATATGTCGAGGGAACATTGAAAGTGATGAGTCTTTTTTTCCATTATCAAAGACAAATACAGGTGTGTAATAAATGCAGAGCATTGAAAGTAGGGAAAGAAAATGAGAGAATCCCAAGTAATGAAAAGAAATTAAAGCTCTCCAGTAATGAAAAGGAAGGCCAAACTGAAAACATAAATCTCTAGACTCAGCAAGGTTTTATGCTGATGTGGAGTGAGTGGACCAATGGCTTTCATGATGTGATTCATTTTGAAAAAATGTCATTTCCACTGCCAAGTAGAGTTCATGGTTTAGTGAAAATTTCATCTTCGGTCTAATCACACGAGCCAAATTCTGGCCCCTTTTATTCTGATATGAGGAATGAACTAATTCCTGGGCTTATTTGTGAGATTCTAGGAATAATAACAAGGAGGGGTGGTCACAGCTAAGGTTAAGATCTTAGTATATTTATTTGTACTAGGCCTTATGCTATACACTGGAACTTGTGGGCAATATGACATTAATAACACAAAACCCACTTAATTCAAGACTATTTTATACTTTTTCTAAATGACTGAGACAGATATCAACTCACTTACATTGCAGTCCTGATGGTCAGCCTGTAGGATATATGACCATGCATTATTTATAGCAGAAGCTCATAGAATAGCAGCATAGGGGAGAATGTAGACAGGTCATTTTCAAGCAAGACCAAATCTGTGTCAATTTAGAGAGATTTTGCCAGGTTTTGGGATTGGGTTTTAAAGAACCGCTGTCATTGATCCAAAAAAATTTTTTGTTTTAAATTGATCATGTTAGAGTAAATTAAATAGGACATATCCTCTAATATTGGATATATAATAGCAAAATTAGGGCAAGTAGTTCACACAGTTTATACCTGAGGGTATTGATGATTAAAATGAATCCAGCTATTTTCTTTGGAGGAGGTGAAATCTCTCTGGTTGGTAAATTAGGTAGAAGTAGCTAATTAAAAAAAAGGACGAATGGATAAGGAAGATGTGGTCCATATACACTATGGAGTGTTGTGCCTCCATCAGAAAGGATGAATACCCAACTTTTGTAGCAACATGGACTGGACTGGAAGAGATTATGCTGAGTGAAATAAGTCAAGCAGAGAGAGTCAATTATCATATGGTTTCACTTATTTGTGGAGCATAACAAATATCATGGAGGACAAGGGGTGTTAGAGAGGAGAAGGGAGTTGGGGTAAATTGGAAGGGGAGGTGAATCATGAGAGACTATGGACTCTGAAAAACAATCTGAGGGGATTGAAGTTGTGGGAGTGTGGGAGGTCGAGGTACCAGGTGGTGGGTATTATAGAGGGCACGGATCGCATGGAGCACTGGGTGTGGTGCAAAAATAATGAATACTGCATTTCTGAAAATAAATACATTGAAAAAATTTTTTTAAAAGTCATATAGTGTAGGCCATCCTACACTGGTCTGCTCTATCTTGGGTGTCACGTATTATGCAGTAAAATTTGACTTCAGTATTTTTCCAAAAATTAGGGATTGGCTATTTAATTCGGTCACTAATAAACTGATTTCTGATTCTTGTGGCTGGAATAAGTAAATATTCACAGAAGTAAATAGAAAAAATGGAAGCCAAAGAGTAGATGTAGATATATATGTACAGGACTGCAATAATGTTGGTTGTTTTTGAGCTGAGATCTAGGTCAGAATTGGGACTGCTTAGTACGGTCCCAGGTGACAACAGCCATTCAAAACGTCTTCTGCTGAAAAATTGTCTACCCTATCATCTGTGGGAAAGAACTAAAAGCCATAAAGTTGACTCAGCAGGTATTTCAAAACTCAGTAGGTAAAGTTATTATACTCAATATTTTAACATTGTTATAACCAAAATGTCCTTCTCTGGAGAGATCCTCTATATGTATATCTGCCAATAAGTCTCTCAATTATTATTGTTGATTTACCCAGGTTTTGTTTGTTTGTTTACAGAAAATGGTACACATTGATTTAGGAAGACATCCCTTGTTTCAAGCTTTAATCAGTATTTCCATTTGCTTTAGTTTGAATTCTCCCAAAGTGCTCAAATTCCAAAAGCAAACATAGAGTATGAAAGAATGAATCAGGACCTAAAATGCAATATATATTTGAAATCTTATTCTTCTTATCAAATGATAAGAAGAATCAAATTCATCTTATCAAATGAGTAGAACTTCTGCCAACATAAATAGAATGTCTTCCAGTATGATATTTGATCAATATAGTATTCTTTCCTTTTTAAAGCTAAAATTAATTTAGCTATATTGTTATTGGAATGAAATATGCAGAATAGAAAACAAAATATAATTAAGCCTCAATAAACTTTCAACACGACTTTCTCTAACAGTTGCATATGAAAAGAAAAAAAAAAAAGCAATATAAAGGCTTGTTTTCCTGAAACACCATCTGTTATTTTTGTTTGAATCAAGCTCAATGCTCAAAAGGTTGTGGATACTGTGCAGTAATTAGCAACATTATGGGAAATGTTGTTACTTCTATGTATTGGACTTTCCCAATTATACAAATACAGAATTCCAAAATGATCTCTTTTATCAGAGGTATAACTAAATTCCTTGCTTGCACTGTAATATCAGCAAAGTTAATATTGGATTGTCAGTTTGTGCGCTCTGAGATGCAAATAAAATACAAGCTTGTTTTGCATATTTTCCATCTAATTGTTGTTTTCTTTATGTCATATATAGGGAGACTGAAGAAAGTGGTCATGAAATTGCTATCAAGTACCTATAAATTATATTGATTTCTCTACCTTAGGGAAATTAGTTTTCTTATAACTAATAAGAAAATTAGATTCCTTTCCCCAAGGGGAGGCCAACAAATTTCAAGTACTTTTATATATTGCATAAATATCAGTAAATGCTTTGTATGTCATCTCCCCTCTGTTCTTTGGGAATGGTAGTCCAGAAATATCTAGTGCATGGCATGTGGTTATAGATATTATACATGAAGGCTATATCTGTTCTTTAGCTTACAATTCAAATGACGAATTTAAGATTCATCGTTCTCAAGCATTGCTCTTGTGATATTTTTTAAAAAATTAATCTTGAATCAAAACCAGATAGAAAACTAAATGGGGTTTAATCATAGGCCGAAACCACTCAGATTAGGGCTTTTACCCTATGAATTCCGAGAGTCGAACGTTTGAAAGTTCGCAAGGCTCTTTAGAGTGCAGCAGGAGTCTGGCCATGAGTTTCATCAGGACCACTGCCATATCAGAGATTGCCACCTGGTTAAGTCATCTCACGATAATGATGAGAGCTAATGTAAGTGTAGACTTGGCATGTACTGAATGCTTTATTTAAGTAACTCATTCAATTATGATAACAGATTCCTTAAGGTAAGGTGCCATTGTTATCTCCATCTCAAAGGTGAGAAAAAGGAAATAACATTCTCTGTGGTGCCAGGATGTAAGTGGCAGATCAGAACCATGGCAACCTGGCCTCAAGGTGAGTCTGTGCTCCTGGCATCTACCCGGAGATGGTGGTTAGCAGCTGAGGTTTGCCTTATGGCCATCTTCATGGGCAGACATCATGAAGGAAGGCCAGTGTGTAAGTCAGGGCCATCTCTACAACAGTAGTAAGCCCTTAGATGGCACTAGCTCTACACTGAACACTTTACATACATCAGTTCAATCTTCAAAACACTCCCCCCATCAAGAGTAAGGAATTCCCTTAACTTTTACTTTATAGTTGTAGAAAGTGAGATGCAAAGAGATGGAAGAGCTTGGTTATCTCTGCACTATAGTGGCAGAGACAGGCTTTGAATTCAGGCAGTCTGATTCTACAGTGTATATATTCTTTGTCATTATGGGATATTGTATCATGTCTTGGACATTTAAGACCTTCAGTAGATAATGGGTAAAATTCAATTTGTGGGAGTTAAATTTAGAAGAAAGAGGAGGAAACATGAGTGCCTTTTAAAAATTAATATTGAAGAAGCACCTGGGGGCTCAGTTAGTTAAGTGTCAGCCTTCGGCTCAGGTCGTGATCTCAGGGTTCTGGGATCAAACCCCACAACTGAACCCCATAATCAGGCCCCAGGAATCAGCTCCACATCTGGCTCTGCATGGCTCCCTGCTCAGCAGGGAGTCTGCTTCTCCCTATCCCTCTGTACCCCTCCCCCAGCTATTGTGGTAGCTCCCTCAAAAATAAATAAATAAAATATTTAAAAATAAATAAATACAATAAAATTTAAATTTAAGGAAAAAAAAGGAAGAAATACATACAGAAAATCAATGAGAGTAATATATGGGCACTCTACAATTTAATCTACATTTACCCTCATTTTAGTACTTGTTACAGGTTGAATTGTATCTTCCACAAAGTTGTATGTTGAAAGCCTAACCCTGAGGACCTCCGAATGTGACCTTATTTGGAGACAGGGTCTTTGCAGAGGTAATCAAGTTAAGGTGAGCTTTGTAGGATGGGCCGTGATCCAATATGACTGTTCTACGATAAGAGAAGGAAATCTGGACACAGATACACACTGAGGGAAGACAATATGAAGACATCTAGAGAGAAGATAGCTATTTACAGTAGAGAGAAAGAAGTGTGGAACACAAAAAGCCCTCAGAAGGAGCCAACCTTGTTGATTACGTTTGTTTCAGACTCCTCCTCCCTGGAACTGTGAGATAATAAATTTCCATTGTTTAAGCCACCAGCTTGTGGTACACTGTTAAAGCAGCCCTAGCAAACTGGTGCAGTACTCTTGGATCAAAATGAGCAGAAAATCATTTCAAACATCTTAGCTAAACGATAGAATTTCAGAAAGGATACTAGGACATCTCGTGGACTCCAGGAAAGTATGACATCCAGCCTCCAGTGTACAGAGACTGGAGGGTCCCAGAACTCTGGCAGCATTTCTGAGTCTCATTCTCCCTGCTTCACAGGCTATAGCATCTCTAATTTTTCTCTTTTTTCCTTTTTCCACACACACATGACTGCACCAAAACTTACAAGGGTACCTGTCCCCCCAAATTAACAAAAATATTTATTAATAAGTTGAAATCTCGATTCTGAATACCCAGAAGAGATAGAATCTGATGGGCCTGAGCTGAGTAAAGTGTCCATCACTATTTCAATATCCACTATAGTCAGGTGGCAGGGCTGTGTAGGGTAAACACGGCTTTTGGGAGCAGGGCCCCATTATGTTTCTTATGGGGTCTATTCACTTTTTTTATCCCTAAAAAAATTTATTAAAAATTATGTTTTATGATCATAGCGAGATGGAGATTATTGTCAATTAAACATTTTCTTTGACATGAAATTAACTTTTTTCTTTTTGATTTTAAAGAATGAAGACATTTTCATGGTTCCCAGAAGCATTGTGGTCCCTAAACAGTAGGGCTATTCTGCCCAATACTGCTTTTTTGATGAAGTAGTCTTCTTAAAGAGGAATCTAGATAACTACACGTTCCTATTTAGCTAGTCTTTCTTTTTTTTCTCCTTTTTTAAAAAATTTTTTTCTTTTGTTATTTTTTATTTCACAGGGAGAGAGATAGCAAGAGAGAGCCAGCACAAGCAAGGGGAGCAACAGGCAGAGGCAGAGGGAGAAGCCGACTTTCCACAGAGCAAGGATCCCAGGATCCCAATGCGGATGCGGAGCTTGATCCCTGGATTCTGGGATCATGACCTGAGCTGAAGGCAGATGCTTATCTGACAGAGCCACCCAGGCACCCCCAGCGAGGCTTTTCAAAGTCTTTCCCAACACTTTTTCAATAAGACACTTTTAACTTGTGTTGTTGATTATGATACAACCAATACTAATGTTGGAGAGGATATTTTCCTTGTATGTTCCTCAATGTAAATGCCCTTCAGATTTATAACCAAAAGTTTTTAACTTCCAACACCTGATTCCTATATGGTCTCAAGGGTGTAGAATAATCTTGATGCTTATGAATGGAAAATACTTGGGGTAAATTATTTAAGCTCTTGGACACAGCTGAGTATTTTCAAATCCCTTCTCCAATACACAGGGTTATATTTTATTAGCTATATCCATGATAACAATTCACTGAAGCATATGCCATTAGTCCATCTTTCATAAGTAAAATAAATCAAGAAGTCTATTTATTCACTAGGAAATACATATATCTTGCCTTTAAGATGACATTTAATTATGGGTCAAATTGAACAACTATAGAGGTATATTTTCTATGCTAGAGGCATGAAGAGGCTTCTAAAACTTGTTCAACTTCTCTAACTATTATGTGTCACTTTCGAGTCCTTTCATCTATGCTAGCGATAATGATAGAAATGAAATAACAAAGACAGGATGATAAGTGGGCAATTATTTTCTGAGTTTCAAATCTAATAGGTTGCTCGTATGACTTGATTGAGGATAAGCATTTCACCTAAGTGACTATTTCAAGAGGGACTACTATCATGTGACTTGAAATACCAGGGAAGCACATTTTGAAATACCCAGAAAAACCATCACAGCTCTTTTAGAGTTGTGGGTTACAGAAGAGACAATAGTTTCACAGAAATTGGGTGGCCTATTTTGAGAAATCAAATCAAAGTAAGGTTCTGTAAAATGCCACTGGAGTTATACCTTGGAGCCATTGCGGGTGTTAGCAAGTGTTGGTTACTCAGTGCCTTTTTAGGCTATATGCACAAATGTACACTGCATTCACCTTGACAGCAGAGGATCATCCTCTACAATAATAAGTATGAAAAGGTAGAGCAGAATTATCATTGCCTTGAAGTCTTACTCAGTCTGGCACCACGATGAATTATGAGGGTTAATTTTATATGTTAACTTGACTGGGCCACAAGCTCCCGGATATTTTTTCAAATATTATTTTGGGTGTGTCTGTGAGGGTGTTTTTGAATGTGAGTAATGCTTGAGTCGGTAGACTGAATAAAGTAGATTATCCCCTTTAACGTGGATGGACTTCATCCAATCAGTTGAAAGCCTGAATCGAACAAAAAGTCTAACCCTCCCTCCCACCAGACTGTTTTGTGCCGGGGCATCAGTCTTTTGTTGGCCTTCAGCTTCAACTAAAACACTGGTCCTTCATGGGTCTTGAGCCTGCCAGGTTTCATACTGGAACGGAAGCATCAACTATGCCATCAGCTGTCCTGGGTCTTCAGCTTGCAATCTGCAGATTTTGGGACTTCTCAGCTTCGGTAATCACATGAGCTAATTCTATATAATACATTCATTCATATATAGATAAGATATATGTCTGTCCGTCTGTCTATCTATCATCTCCTATTGGTTCTGTTTCTCTGGAGACCCCTAATATAATGAGTACATATTGAGGAAAGCTCAGTCTAAATTCCTGCCTTGTAACCTATGAAATACTCTTTATAACTTGGCCAAAGTGAGACTAGCCTATGGTAGGCTATTGAGAGGATTTATTAAGAAAAAAAAACAAAAACAAAAAAAACAGTAGTTACGACTCCCATGATCAGGCATTATTTCAGAGCAGCAGCTTTTGCTTCAACCTAGTTTATAGGGTACCATGAAAAGATGAAACTCCAAGGGTGCAGCTGAGAGGCAGCGGAGAAGGTGGGTCAGGGACCGCGCACCTGCTCTGAAGGCGTCCACCGGAAGCAGCGTCCTCCTGCGTCTACCGGAAGTGGGCCCTGTGCAGTCAGGGAGGCGCCATTGAATGGCGCCGCAGCTGAGGGAGATGTGTGTGTTAACCAAGGTAAAGCTGGAAAGCGAGCTGAATGAGTGGGAGGCTGACCGTGCCCTGGCTGGCATGTAAGGTGCCATGGCACTCCAGCTACGAGGACAGCGCCGGGATGTTGCTGGGAGTACTTCCTCAGGAGCTGACCAAAGGAGATAGCCTCTCTGGGTTCTCCCAGTATGGCGAGATCGTTAACATGAATTTCACGCGGGCCCGGAAGACAAGTTTCAAGTTCAGTTTTACCCGCTATGAAGACCAGTAGAGTACAGTTTTGGCCGTTGGCAATTTTAATGGACGCAGGTCCCTCACGTATTCCGTTAACAGCCCCCCTCAGCTTCAGAGGGTGTGGGTGACGTGACCAGAGAGCTCTGGGGGAAGGGCTCTGGGGCTCAGAACCCCCTCATGGAGTCCATCTGAAATCTCCAGTGACGAAACACTCTCAGAACAGCACAAATTAGAAGAACAGAAAAGAAGACTGTTAGGGTCCGTGATCAAAGGAACGAGACTGATACAAAGCGAAGGTCAAGCAAAACTTTATTTCGCGCCAAGCATCAGGAATCAAACAACCAGTCAGAGCTACCTCTTACGAAAAGGCGGTGACGATGAACCCAACAAGGTCACTTCCAAGAAGGCCACTCTGGACGAGGCCGCTCTAGATGACGCTGCTGCTCCGCAGATGAGGCCGCTCCATGATTGGAGCCGTTCCCAAGAAGAGGCCACTCCCAAGACAAGGCCACTGCTCAATGAAGTTGCTCCCCGGACAAGGCCGCTCCCAAGAAGAGGCTGTTCTGGACAAGACCATTTCCTGGATGAGGCCACTCCCAATGACGAAGAAGCAACAATGACAAGGAGGACAACCCAGGTGACACAGACTCTGCTCCCCACGATGCTACTCTGACCAGGCTTCCACCCGGAGGAAGCCACCACTGCGGACAAGGCCACTTGTGGTTCGGGGTGGCGAGGCATTTTGCAGCGAGGCTGCTGGTGTCTAGGGGCCGTTGGCATCTCAGGGCTGCTTACGCCTCCAGACCGCTGGCATCTAGGGGCTGCAGGTGTCAGGACCGACTGCTGGCATCTAGGGTCTGTAGGCATTAGGACCGCAGGCGTCGAGGGACCACTGGCAACTGGACCGCAGATGTCTCAGGACCGCAGGCGTCGAGGGACCACTGACAACTGGACCGCAGGCGTCGAGGGACCGCTGACAACTGGACCGCAGATGTCTCAGGACCGCAGGTTACAACTGGACCGCAGATGTCTCAGGACCGCAGGCGTCGAGGGACCGCTGACAACTGGACCGCAGATGTCTCAGGACCGCAGGCGTCGAGGGACCGCTGACAACTGAACTGCTGGGCCGCCGCCGGAGGCTGGAGGCTGCAGGCGGCGGCGCTCGGGGCCGCCGGAGGCTGGAGGCTGCAGGCGATGGCTCGGGGCCGCCGCCGGAGGCTGGAAGCTGCAGCCGCGGGTAGCTTACAGCAGTGTGCGGAGCGGGGGGCTGAGGGAGGAGAAACCAGCTTGGGAGTCCAGCCGGTTTCCACACGCTGGAGGAGGAAAGGGGAAGAGAGCCCAGGTAGGGGCAGAGATGGAAGCTCAGAGGCATTCTAGAAGGAAGCACAGCCCCAAACATTCTCCAATCCCAGGGACTTAACCGCCAGACCAAAGCTGTGGTCTGCTCAGTTCTTCATATTTTTAAAGGAAACATGACATTTAAAATATTATGGGCTGGAAGTTGTTATTAATTTTATAATTGCTGTAAATAAAGTAACTGGGACAGAATTTTCTTAAATTTTGAACCACCACCATCCCCTTTTTTTTCCTGGAGCCATTTAGAATTTTACAATAGTTGTGAAATTACCTTACTGAATTTGTATGGCTTTTTTTGTAAGCTCCTCGAGATTTTTTTTTTTTTAAGATTTTATTTATTTATTTGAGAAAGAGAGAGTGAGAGACAGCAGGGGCAGAGGGAGGGGCTGAGGGAGAAGCAGGCTCCCTGCTGAGCAGGGATTGGGGGGGGGGCTCCCAACAGGGGACTCAATCCCAGGATCCTGGGACCATGACCCTAGCCTAAGGCAGATGGTTAACTATCTGAGCCATCCAGGCACCCGCTCCTGTAGATTTTGCTGCCTAAGATTTTTAAGAGTGGTGACCTATAGTTGTTCACCATGCAGGAACTACTCCCATGGTATCCTGCTAACATACTACCATTTTCTGCAGAAAAGGATTTGCAAAAGGTTAAAAGCACTGAACCAGATAACCTCTGTAGTCTGTTATAGTTCAAGCTTCTCAGGCTACAGTGGGAGAATTTCAGCCAACGTAGAGGGGATTTACTGCATCGTACAGTTTTTCTAGTAAGCAGTAAAAAATATTTAAAATATTTAGGGTCCTGCTTTTATATGATTTTATGTTTTTAATAGTAATAGTAGGGTTGTTTTTTTTTCCCCACTGTAACTTTAGCTAATGATAAAGGGCAATGGAAAGGAGTATCATTTGAAGTACATAATTAATCATGGGGGATTGAAAGTAGATATCTCTCATGGCACATTCTTGCTATTTTCTACTTCGTATGTATATATACATGTATATACATATACATACCATTTATATATATATAATTCAAGAAAGTATGATATTTTATTCTGTCTCATAAGAAGTTGTTTTATCTGCTAGAGATCTTGGGGTATGTAAAGTGATATAGCATAATTGGAAATGCAAAATGTTCCCTGGATTCTGTTAGTATTTGATGTTTGATTGATGAGTGTTTCATTCCCATTTGCAATTTCATATTCTGCATATGGACAGAACTCCGTGTATGAACTTGCAGAGGTTGCTACTTCAGATGGAAACCTTAAGCTAACCTCTTGGAAATTGCCTGTCCATTTTAAATAAGAAAAAAATCCCCAAATTCTTATATATCTTGAATGATTTTGAATATTGCAAATTTGGGTCCATCATTCTTTATACAGGCATACCTAATTGTGTTCATAAATACTGTGTTTTTTAAAAATTGAAGTTTTGAAGCAATCCTGCACTGAGCAAGTCTAGTAGCACCGTTTTTCCAATAGCATTTGCTCACTTTGTGTCTCTGTATCAAATTTGGAAATTCTCACAATATTTTAAACCTTTTCATTATTATTATATTTCTTATGATCTGTGACAGTGATTACATCTTGCTGAAAGCTCAGAGGATGGTTAGCATTTTTAGCAATAAAGTATTTTTAATTAAAATATGTGCATTTTTTAGACATGATGCTATTGTATTTTTAATAGACTACAGTATAGGATGAACTCGCATTTATATGTACTAGGCAACCAAAGAATTTATTTGACTTGCTTTATTGCAATATTTGCTTTCTTGCTGTGGTCTGGGGACCCACAATATCTCTGAATTGTGCCAGTTTAAGAAATGTGTTTGGCCTACAGATTTTCTTTAAAAAACTCTTAATAATTTTGCATTACTATATTCAGAAGTTACCAGTACTATAAGCAATGGCAGCATTGCTAATCCACATTTATTCATGAATAGAAATTTCTGTAGTAGACATTTACTATGGATTTTAAAGATCTTTTGTTTTTATTTTATTTTTTCATAAAACTAACTAAAAATAGAAAGATCAGAACTCTTTTCATATTTCCACATTTTCTTCTAGTATTTTGCCCAAATATGTGTGTATTTTATATAGTTGCACATCCTTCATTTGTTCATTTATTTGTTCATTTGTTCATTCAAGAAATATTTAAGTTTCTATGAAATACCAGGGGCTATAATGTTGTGAATATGAAAATAAATGTGACACAGTGCCTGGCTGCAGGGGGTCAAAATACAGTGGAAGAAGTGTACATGCAAGCAATAAAATTAGAAGTATGTGAAGAATATGCTAGAATTGTGAAAGGGAACACAGATGAGTGACTGGGGCAAATTAGGTGAGAAAAGACATTGTGGGCAGGGATTCTAATATGTGTAGAATCCAGGGAAGTTACAAAGTTCAGTGTAAGTGGTAACACGGAATCCTACACGTAACAGTGAGAAATGAGGCTGTTGAAAAAGGGATACAAAAAAGTTCTTGCATGCTACACATGCTAGTTGAGCTTATCTTACTTTGAAGAAATCAATGATTTTAAAGAGAGTAACATGATGAGAAGTAGATTTCTGAAAAAAACACATGGTAGGAAGGTGGAGGAAGAATTAGGTTGGGGGAGGAACTGGAAGAAGGAAAAGGAGTAGGAAGGCAATTGCTATAGTTTAAGGGAGAAATCATGAGGGTCTCAACTGTGGCAGTGTGGTACAAGAGAGGAACTGGGGACTAATACAGATTCTAGGAGATAATATTGCAAGGAAGGGCAAGACTCCCAAATTTATGTAATATACAAGCAAAGTATGTGTGGTAGGGAGGGAGTGGAGGCATGCGGGGTGATGACAGAGAAGGTCATGTTCATTTTGCTTCTTGTTGAACTCCGCGAAAATAATGGCTTGATAGTGGCACAGACTTAGGTGTGCCTGGGTGGCTCAGTCTGTTAGGCATCTAACTTTGGCTCTAGTCATGTTCTCAGGGTCATGGGATCAAGCCCTGAATGGGACTTCACGCTCAGTGGGGGAGTCTGCTTCTCCCTGTTCCAATCTCTCTGCCCCTCCCCGCATTGTGCACGTGTTCTCTCTCTCAAATAAATAAATAAAATTGCAAAAAAAAAAAAAAAAGAAGAAAGAAAGAAAGAAAAGAAAAGGTGAGAGGTAATCAAATATAACAGCAACTCAAATAGTATCTTTTGGTTGATTTCATATATATATATATATATATATATATATGGTGGTATAGTACATGTTACCATAACTTTAGTAACTACGTAATATGCCATCTAGTAAATGCAGAATAATTTAGCAAACATGTAAAAGTATTTTTGCCCTAAAATAGCAGAGCATTGAATACATTTGTGCATATGGGGTTTTGGTGGTGTTATGCTATTTTTATAGGATAAATTCTTAGGAACTGCATCATTGGGTCAAAGAAAATGAGTGGTTTGATCCTTTTGGTTTTTCTAAGCCATTTAGCATCATTTATATGATATTAGGGAATGGATTCAGAAATAAAAAATTTAGCAGGTGAAATAAAATAACAAAATTCTGAACTGAAATTCATAACCTTGGTGAATGTGCCTAAGTTTACTGCATCTTTTGATTTGAGGTTAATCATTTTTCTCAAATATTCTTTCAAAATTAAGGTGGTTCTAGAGTTTGACTTCCAGCAAAAGACATTTTTTGACCTTATAATATTCCTGCTTGGGTGGTATACTTATTTATCTTGTTATTTAAAGTCTTTTTTTTTTTAAGATTATTTATTTGAGAGAGAGAAAGACTGATTAAAAGAAATAGTGGGGCAGAGAGAGAAACAGACTCAATGTGGGACTGGATCCTAGGACCCTGGGATCATGAACTGAGCCAAAGGCAGATGCTTAACCGACTTGAGCCACCTAGGCACCCTATTTAAAGTCTTAATAGAAGGAAGCAAAATACTGGTAAACTAATTTTATTCTTAAACCTGTAAGAGGAGAATATAATTGACTATCATTTGAATCTTCATGTGTGGGGTCTTTGGTCAGGAGCTGCCTCTGGTTAGAAGAGCGAGCAGGTTATATTTTTGGAGCTCTGTATTCAAATGGAGGAGTCCATTCATTGTCTAAAATATGTAACATTAAGTAACCGTAGATACTAAACAGAAGAAAATCCATGAGTTAAGTAACAATATTTGTTATCAAAAATGATCACTTTATAGAATACATAATCTAGGGCAACTCTGTTGCATAAAATTCAGTAATTTGTGCTGAAGTAATCAAGTTACCTTGACAGGCCTATTGTTGATTTTACTGTCTTCTTGCCTCCAGTGTTTTGCTTTTCATTTGTAAAAGATGAAGAAGACACATAATATGAGTTTGGCTCATGTGTCTGAATATGGCTCCACAGGGAAGACTTGATACAGCTGAAGCTATTGCTTTTTAGAGACCTTTTATTTTGAGCAGCTGCCTTAACAGCTTTCATCTTGTTATATGAGCTATATCTCTGCAATGGGAAGAGATAGATACGACTGAGCAATACTTTTGGACTAAAACTTAAAATTGCAAAATCAAAAACAGCGATGGATGTCCCTGAAGTTATATTTTTATAATATGTGACAGATACACAATTTTCTTATCCAGTTTTAAAGCATTCCCTTAATCCCCAGAGATTTTTGTTTTGTCTCATTCACACAAGCTATTTGCCATAAACTATTGCATTTTGGTTTAGTATTTTGAGTCCTTATCCAGAAGGCATCTCAAAGGGCTCATCTACAAAAATAGATTCCAGAGCCACTCATGCTGAAGGACAATTCAGTACTTCCTTTCCTCTTGTGCCCCTGTATATACATGAAAAACCTCAGTTCATAAGCTGTTCTTGTAATATGAGAAATGAATTATGCTTGTTTATCTAATCGTGCTTAACCAGAGGACTAGAATGGAGTCAACCACAGCTCCATTTGTGAGATGTGGCAAGAACGGCTTTTAGTTTATAATATCTAAGTCAGCTAGGAATCTAGCTGATGGCAGTGTCAGCACCTCTCAGACATTCTTCATGCCTGTGAGTTTAGAAATGTATATATTCTCTAAAAGTACCAGTAACATACAAAAATATCACATATCACTCCAAGCCACCTTTACAAAGTTGCAGTGGGTATAATTAATAACAGTTACATTAGTGTTTGTTTGACCCCTTATGGCTGATGGACTCAATTTACTAGTTGCTTTGGTATATTCAAGCAATAATCCAAATTTTCTTCTCACTTCAGTTAAGGAACTAGTCAGGGAAATACACTTTGATTTGTTGGGAGGCAGAAGTTCTCTCTTAAGTGACAATCTGCTTGGCCTTCTAAACTAAAGCCTAAATTGAACTGCAATATATTTTCTTGATACTTTGCTTCATTTGATCCTTTTACTCTTGAATTGAAGGTCAGTTTTTTACTATAAATGCATAGAAGATAAAAATATATTGAACTTGAGTCTGGTCTGCTGAATGAGTGAGGACTTCAGATTTTCCCTTAAAAAGTTTTGAAAGAATAGCAGGCGATAGATACAATAATAGAAGCCAATACAGGGGATATCTGGACTGCAACTCTGAATAGATATTAATGATACCCTATTGTCCAACACAAATGGCTAAGCAATATTTCAGGGATGTGGGCCTTTTTTGGGGGGCTTATTCATTCCAGCAAGATGGATTAAGAAGACAAGAGGGCCTAGAGAATTCCCCTCTGACAGGGCTTGTCTTTGGGGTCTGCTTGAAACCAGGTTTGTTGGTAGGAAAAGCTTGAGTGACAGGATTAAATGTCAGGGTACTATTTCATATTTAAATTCTGAAAAATTTGATATGTTTAAATAGGCTTGAACATAGATTGGACTTGTACAGTGAACCATGTTGGAGGAATAAAAGCACAGAACAGAAACAGATTTGGCTGTGGTATTTTTATATTTTATATATATTTTTATAAGAAGTAGTCACTTCTCAGGGTTAGTATTCTATTTCATTTGATTATGTATGTAATAACTAATATTAAGAATAAAGGTCTTATGTTTTTAAACTCTTTAACTGAATGTTTTTATAGGAATGGGCCATCATTTTTGTCCTTAGCAGTTTTAATTAGTAAGTAATGGTTAGCAGACACTGTGGTAATTGTTGAAATATTGTGGGAGTGTCAGTAACAAAGCCTTCTCTTAAAATGCTAGGAATTTATTGTGTAAAGGGTTCTACATTCATTATTGTAGTTTTCTTTCCCATAGTGTTTTTGAGACATTTCTGGCATGTTACTTCATCTTTTTGTTTGATTTCTGTCAAACAGGACTTTTTTAGTATTTCTCTTAGCAGTCATAAGAAAAAGCAAATCATTGTTAACATTAAAATGTTACTTGATTTCTGATTCCATACAAATTTTAGGATTATTTGCTCCAGCTCTTTGAAGAATGCCGGTGGAATTTTGATCGGAATGGCATTAAAAGTATAGATTGCTCTAGGCAGTATAGACATTTTAACAAAGTTTATTCTTCCGATCCAAGAGCATGGAATGGTCTTCCATCCTTTTGTGTCTTCTTCAATTTCTTTCATGAGTGTTCTATAGTTCCTCAAGTATAGATCCTTTACCTCTTTAGTTAGGTTTATTTTCAGGTATCTTATGGTTCTTGGTGCTATAGTAAATGGAATCGATTCTCTAATTTCCCTTTCTGTATTTTCATTGTTAGTGTATAAGAAAGCCACTGATTTCTGCACATTGACTTTGTATCCTGCCACGTTGCTGAATTGCTGTATGAGTTCTAGTAGTTTGGGGGTGGAGTCTTTTGGGTTTTCCATATAAAGAATCATGTCATCTGCGAAGAGAGAGAGTTTGACTTCTTCATTACCAATTTGGATACCTTTTATTTCTCTCTATTGTCTGATTGCTGTTGCTAGGACTTCTAATACTATGTTGAACAAGAGTGGTGAAAGTGGGCATCCTTGTCTTGTTCCTGATCTCAATGGGAAGGCTGCAAGCTTTTTCCCATTGAGGATGATATTTGCTGTGGGTCTTTCATAGATAGATTTGATGAGGTTCAGGAATGTTCCCTCTATCCCTATACTTTGAAGCGTTTTAATCAGGAACGGATGCTGGATTTTGTCAAATGCTTTTTCTGCATCAATTGAGAGGACCATGTGGTTCTTCTCTCTTCTCATATTAATTTGTTGTATCACATTGATTGATTTGCGAATGTTGAGCCATCCTTGTAGCCCAGGGATGAATCCCACCTGATCATGGTGGATAATCTTTTTAATGTGCTGTTGGATCCTGTTGGCTAGGATCTTGTTGAGAATCTTAGCATCCATATTCATCAGTGATATTGGTCTGAAATTCTCCTTTTTGGTAGGGTCCTTGCCTGGTTTGGGGATCAGGGTAATGCTGGCTTCATAGAAAGAGTCTGGAAGTTTTCCCCGAAACGCTAAGGAAATGTTGAAAAACAAAAATAAAGCTGGCAGCATCACCTTACCTGATTTCAAGCTTTATTACAAAGCTGTGATCACCAAGACAGCATGGTACTGGCATAAAAACAGACACATAGACCAGTGGAACAGAGTAGAGAGCCCAGATATGGACCCTCAACTCTAGGTCAATTAATCTTTGACAAAACAGGAAAAAATATACAGTGGAAAAAAGACAGTCTCTTCAATAAATGGTGCTGGGAAAACTGGACAGCTATATGTAGAAGAATGAAACTCGACCATTCTCTTACACCGTACACAAAGATAAACTCAAAATGGATAAAAGACCTCAATGTGAGACAGGAATCCATCAAAATCCTAGAGGAGAACATAGGCAGTAATCTCTTTGATACCAGCCACAGCAACTTCTTTCAGGATATGTCTCCAAAGGCAAAGGAAACAAAGACGAAAATAAACTTCTGGGACTTCATCAAAATCAAAAGCTTCTGCACAGCAAAGGAAACAGTCAAAAAAACAAAGAGGCAACCCACGGAATGGGAGAAGATATTTGCAAATTACAGTACAGACAAAAGGTTGATAACCAGGATCTATAATGAACTCCTCAAACTCAACCCACACGAAACAGGCAAACACATCAAAAATGGGCAGAAGATATGAACAGACACTTCTCCAATCAAGACATACAAATGGCTATCAGACACATGAAAAAATGTTCATCATCATTAGCCCTCAGGGAGATTCAAATTAAAACCACATTGAGTTATCACCTTACACCAGTTAGAATGGCCAAAATTAACAAAACAGGAAACAACATGTGTTGGAGAGGATGTGGAGAAAGGGGAACCCTCTTACACTGTTGGTGAGAATGCAAGTTGGTGCAGCCTCTTTGGAGAACAGTGTGGAGAGTCCTCAAGAAATTAAAAATAGAGCTTCCCTATGACCCTGCAATTGCACTCCTGGGTATTTACCCCAAAGATACAGATGTCGTGAAAAGAAGGGCCATCTGTACCCCAATGTTTATAGCAGCAATGGCCACAGTCACCAAACTAGGGAAAGAACCAAGATGCCCTTCAACGGATGAATGGATAAGGAAGATGTGGTCCATATACACTATGGAGTATTATGCCTCCATCAGAAAGGATGAATACCCAACTTTTGTAGCAACATGGACGGGACTGGAAGAGATTATGCTGAGTGAAATAAGTCAAGCAGAGAGAGTCAATTATCATATGGTTTCACTTATTTGTGGAGCATAACAAATAGCATGGAGGACAAGGGGTGTTAGAGAGGAGTAGGCAATTTGGGTGAATTGGAAGGGGAGGTGAACCATGAGAGACTGTGGACTCTGAGAAACATTCTGAGGGGTTTGAAGTGGCGGGGGTGTGGGAGGTTGGGGTACCAGGTGGTGGATATTATGGAGGGCACGGCTTGCATGGAGCACTGGGTGTGGTGAAAAAATAATGAATAATGTTTTTTCTGAAAATAAATAAATTGAAAAAAAAAACATAGATTAGGTTATGCTATTCCCTTTAAAAAAAAATGTTACTTGATTTCAAAGGTGGAAGCCATTATCTTTTCCTATTTTTCCTTATGCTGCAGTGTTTGTAATGTAGTGTTCCCAAAATAATAAGCAACTTTTGGGAAATAAATTTAGAAAAATAGCCAACTAATTTCTCACATAAAATAAACAAAGAAAGGTAGTGCCATCAGATTAAGCTATTAAACTGTATTTACATAGTCTATATCTATAAACTATAAACTATTAAGCTCTATCAGTACAACAGTAACTATCCATTATATTGACCAACCAGAATCTATCCATTTTTGCTCATACTGATCTTGCTTTCAGGATGGAGTGAGATAGAGAGAGATTTTCTTCCTTTTTCTGTTGGTTGTGAATGGAAGTCATCAATTTTTTTTTCTGACTTTCATCTTAATGGTTTGAAATAAAGAGATGCATGGCTTTTCAATTTCTTTTACTACTTTATTTTATTACTTGGTTATTTTAAGGTCAAAAGATTTCCATTTCCAAAATACATAATAGAAATAATAAAGCAGTAAAATTTGGACTTAGATAGTATGGACATTTTTCTTAAAAGTGTCAACATGATTTACAAATGATTAAAAAGGCAGTAAAATTTGAACTTACATAGCATAAACTTTACCTTAAACTGTCAGATACATGATTTTAATGTTACTTTTTTAATCTATCATTAATAATTATTTTTCTTATCAAGAGAGAAACTGAAGTGAAATCTAGTTATCTAAGAAATCGTTAGAATTGGAAACATTAGATATTCACGTGTTAATTCAGTTTCATTTATCTGAAGTTTATATTTCTGCTGTGTTACTGGAGATCAATTGTATATAATCAAATACCTGAAGGAAAGGTGAGGGTTTTCTAGTTGAATCAGGCTCCAAACATCATTTTTATATAAGTTACGTGGAGAATTGACAAAAGTGGTTTCATTTAAAGGCTATCTGTAGGAGATAATTGCTTCAGTTTTCCATTTAGCTAGAATAATCCTGACCATGTCCTCTTCTGTTGAATTTTCTTCAAAGTAGGATTCCAGAGTCCCTATAAAATCTGAAATAGTTCTCATTTGGGTAACTTAGCATCCCTACAGAAATCCTGTCATAATTAATTTGTAAAACAATACCTTTACATATCTAAAATAGTTTTTCATGAGAAGAATATTCCGTAGGAAAAATAGTTCCAAGTGAAAATAATTGGCCTGTCCCTTGGAGAAAATGCTATTAAATAGTATATTAAGGGTACAGATAACATTTTCCTTGTCGTTGTGATCTTTTTTCAATATAAATTTTGGTTTAAGAGATCAGTATAAAACAGAATATACCAGAAATAATCAGTCCATAAATGCTTCTTTTGAGGACTATTAAATGAAAAGATACCAAAGGAAGCACTCCTCCGTGTTTATAGAACTGTTTTCCTCCTGAGGAGGCTTGTAGCATTTGTTATTTAAGAAGGTATGGCATAAGGTGCTAGAATTGTGATTTTTGCCAGCTAATGTTCCCTAATGGCAGTAGACCCTCCAGAAATTGAAAATTAAAAGTGATAGTAATATGTTCTATATATCATCAGTATATTCTCTAATATTTATTGTTAAGTATACATAAAGTGTAGCCAGTTGTGATAATCACTACCTTATTTGATACCTGTTGTCAAAGATCTTTGAAAACAAAGCTTGTAAGATTGGGGACCAACAGGAAGATATTCCTTAAAATGATGGGATTATTTTAAAAATATCCTCCACCAGTCCATCCCAGTGGGAGAGTATCTACATGGGTATGAATATTTGGGCAAAGTGGGTGAAACATTAGAACATAGCAAAATGGTTTTGAAATGTTTTCTTGTTCAAAATGCATTTGTTGCCATTACTTGTTGATCATTTTATATCCCATTCCCAAGAGTGTTTAAAACACCATATTACAGGCTTCTGATTCCATGTTGGACAACTTTTAAATCCATGTGTAGGTAGTGAATGAGCTGATTAGTAGCATGGATGACTTCTGGATCTCCCCATCCTTAATGGACAGTTCCTTTGTAAAGCAAAGCTAGTCCTGTAGTCTGGTAATAAAGACAGGGACTTCTCTGTTCATGAGGCAGTACAATGGGTAGGGTAGCTATGGAAAGGTACTTGCAATATATTCTCTTTGCTCAGTACTCCTACAAATACTGCTATCCCTATGTACTTGAATCAGTAGTGTATAATAGAATACTTAGAGTCTTCAGTAGGTTCCTGTGACCTTAAATTGGTGATTATGTCAGATAATAATTGCCATATTAGAAATTGCCATCCTCATCTTTTGCAATTATTTTAATTTTCAAAGTTACCATCCTAGTACTTTTAATATTTTGACATTTCTTTTTTTTTTTTTTAACTTCACTTTTTAGTTGAATATCATTATTCATCCCTGGAGGATTCCTCATGTTGGGGATTTCCAACTACTCCCCTAAAATGAATGCTTCGCTGGAATAGTTTCATGCCATTAAGAATATGGGAAAACAAGCAGCCATTTATCTCTTTTGGTTTTAGCCAAAAGAACTTAAATGGAAGAAATAAACACAAACTAATCTGGTGATACATGAATGCTTATAGGTTGTTGCCATCAGCATCTCCATCAGCATCTCCATCACCATCACCATCATTATCACATGTAGTACTTCCTATGTGCTCAGCACTGTTCTAAGAGCCTACCCATATTAACCTAAAAAGAAGCCTTTGAGGTGGGTACTGTTATTATCCTTTCTTGGGATAAGGGAGACCAGGAGAACAAGGAGGCAAGACTGGTTATGAAACTTCCCCTAATCACCCACTTAGAAGGTGCTAGAGCTAGAATTCGACTCCAGGCAGTTGGGCTTCAGAATCAACCCTTAGTAGTTATGCATGTTACGATGTCTTATCTCCAGGTTTTTTATTTTGTATAACTTTGGGTGGGCAAACATTCATTTGAACTTCCCTATTTTTTAATCCTTTATTAGGGCTTTGAAATTATTTTTTTATTAATAAAACATTAGAGTTGCTATAAAACTCCCAGAGCTCCTAACTTTTGAGTTGTTCCAAGCCTTCATTTGTTTCTGCTTGACTCTTCTGAATCCTCACTCACAAAATGAATAAAGCTGGTCGTATAATACTGCCATGTTCAGCTCTCCAAAAATAACCCTTGTGGCACATGACCTATCATTCTTATGGATCCTATTGAATGATGAGCTCAGCTCCTTGTACAAATCATTTTATTTTCCTTCTCCTTTAATACTGTCTATCAGCAAATCAGGAAGAACTATTTCCTTTTGTGGTGTTGCTCAAGATAGGAGGATTTTTTTAAAAAAAGATTTTATTTATTCATTTGATAGACAGAGATCACAAATAGGTGGAGAGGCAGGCAGAGAGGAGGAAGCAGGCTCCTTGCTGAGCAGAGAGCGCAATGTGGGGCTCAATCTCAGGACCCTGGGATCATGACCTGAGCCGAAGGCAGAGGCTTTAACCCATTGAGCCACCCAGGTGGCCCAAAATAGGAGGATTTTGCACTTGTAAAATGTCCTTTCATATCTTAGCCCACTGTCTATTATAAACAAACCCAATAAAAACATGCCATGTTATAACTATTTCTAAATCAGAATTATTTTCCAGATCAGTAAATGCCATGTTATCATTGTCATTGCCTTAACAATATTTTAAAAAACTGAGTTAAGGAAGCCTGGGTGGATAGAATTTAACAAGTGGTAAAAAGAAAAAAGTGACCTTTGATTGTTAGATCAAATGCAGTTGAATTTTGACCTGCATGCGGTGGCCTTGT
The DNA here is from genome assembly GCF_020171115.1 of Neogale vison. Lineage (NCBI taxonomy): Eukaryota > Metazoa > Chordata > Mammalia > Carnivora > Mustelidae > Neogale > Neogale vison. The sequence continues at coordinate 28,414,569 of NC_058096.1, forward strand.
CCACAGTTAATAACTAAATTGATCTATTCTTTGTTGATTTGGTCTTTTCTTGTCAGCTTTAATGATCAGTTGTTGCCTTATTGCTCAGGTTGTCATGTAGTTTATTTGTTTTTGTCATTGAAAGATAAAGAATTACCCATCTATCAATCTGGGATATGTCTCAGGTAAAGACAGACAATAAGGAAGTCAGATCATTGAGATGAAGAAATCACTGATACTGGGGAATACAATTTTTTAGTATTTTGTTTAACCAGGTTGGCTACTGATGTTTATCAAATTTCATAGATAATAAATGAGTTGCACATTACTTATCAAGTGCCTCTTCCTATATGGTGATCATCTAGACTGTATACCAAATCAGGCAAAGAACATGATAGCTTTTGGTTTATAATCTGGAACAGAAAAAAGCAAGCATAATTTTAAAATATAAAGGATATTTAAATAATGGGTGTATTTCTGTGTGGAACAGGAAAGAGATAAATCCATTTTGTGGGATCAAAGATTGATTGAGAGGGTTCTAGAGAAGGTCACTTTGCCATATTGTTAGTCAGAGATAATTCATCGATGGGGTATATTTTCAAGAGGAGTTGGAAACAGAGGGAAGCAGCTGTTGGTAGGCTTTATTTGGGATAATAAAGACATTCTAGGAATGGACTTTAACATGCGAAGATACAGATGTGGAATGATAACCCTGGAGGCAAGGTAAAAAGTGGGCCTGGCAATAGACATAAGTAAATAGAAGGTGGAACTCAAAATTGAAGACTTTCCTTAATTCTCTGAAAGGAAGTGGTGTTTTAATGAAGCCAGAGTGCTATGAAGACCCTGTTCACACCTGGAAAATATGTACAGAATGTGTTACATTTAAATTAAAGTTTACATTAAAGTCTCATCCTATAAGAAATTAGTCATTAAGCATATTCTAGAACACTTTCTTAACTGGTGTCTGAAGTACCTGGAAAACAATCATTAAAATTTCATTTATATTTGGTGATAGGCAGATCATTCCCTAGAACATTGTCTAAATGCTGCTGAGAGATGTAATTTGACTAGTAAATTAATGGTTTCTGGTGATCTTAATGTTAACATAACATTTGGAGGCATTGCTCATCAGGGGTGCAATATTGTGTTTTACAAGATGCATGAGACAAAGGCACTTAATGAGTTTTGGCTGCACTGCACATATTGTGCACAACTCTGTTCAAACTGTTACAGGCTTCCTGCCAAGATATGTGGGAGAAATTGCCTAGAAGATTAGTGGAAGAAATGGTCCCATCCCCTGCTGCGTACCCTTGTGATTGGTTTGTCAACAGTTGGAGAAAATTTTGGTATAGACAGTAAACAATTAGTGTCAGTTCAGAGAAATGCTGGACCTCTGCATAAGATTTATGAGAAGAGAAATAGTGACTCCAGTATAGTATTTTCTCCTTTGTGATGAGTGGAGGTTTTAATAGGTAATGGCTACTCCTGATATTCATTATTCATGTCCATTCACATTTTTAATAAAAATTTTCTGTGATAAATTCCATCTGATGTATACTTCTAGAAAATGAATGGCTAGATAGCATTCCAAGTTTAATATTCCTTTTTTGTATACATAGCAAGAATTTAAAACTATTCACATGCTTATTAAATTTTACACTTAAATAAATAACAATTAAAGTTGTTCCCCATTAATAGTCTACAAATGAAAGTGGCAAATGCTGTTTGTTATCCTACATGGTCTGCTGCTTAGAGGACACACATACATAATCATTATTCCTGAGCTGTAGAATCATTGTACAATTGAAGAATAAATTATCTATAAAATTTGAAACATACACAACTGCAATAGTTTTATTTAAAAATTTTTTTTGCAAATTATTTAGTGTATTCTCTTTGTTGGTTATCAACATTTTTTCTTATATGTTATCTTAAAAATATCCATTCTTTATCAGCTTATAAATGTTTTACATAGTAACAAAGCTTAATTTTTTGTTATGCCATTACAAAATGTATTGGCCAACATTTATTGAGTATTTTCTACATACCAGGAACTGTTCAAAGTGGCTTTATATGTATTAACTCGTATCAACTACAGAGTAATCCTAAGATGTAATTACTGTTACCAACATCACTTTATAGAAAAGTGAGGTACTGAGTAATCAGGCAGTTTTTCCAGCCTCACACCTGGGAAGTGGTGCAGTGAGGATTCAGTCCAGGTAGCCTGACTGGGTCAGACTGGGTCAGTCCTGTTGGTATATTATCGCTTTCAGATTACTGGGAAATAAATGTTTGTGGTAGATAAAATTGAACTGTAGAATGATTTTAAATTAGAGGCTCCTTCTAAGAAGTGCTTATGTTTAGCTTTAAAAAATATAATAACCAAAATAAGATTTGAAATGATTGTTTGCATTCAGTAGTACTATTACTATTTTTACCATATTAACTATTTTAAGTATATGGTTCAGTAGCATTAATACATTCATACTGTTGTGCAGTTATCACCACTGTCCTTCTGCAAAACTTTTTCTTCATCCCAAAATGAAGCTCTGCGCCCATTAAATAATACCTTCCCCCATCTCCTTTTCTTAGCCCTTGGCAAACACTATTCTACTTCATGTCTTTGTATCTCACTTTTCCCTTCTATAAAGTGATGCTGATAATAGTAATTACCTCTTAGGATTATTGTGAGTTAATAATAGGCTTAGCATAGCATGGTCTCTCTTCAGAGCTATGTCAGACTGCAAGGGGGGCACTTGGATGGTGAAGTTCTTCTAAGATGAACCCAACATCATTTGAATTGCTGGTTCTTTCACTATTGTTTTCTGCCCAAAGAGAAACACTTTCACGGTATGGGTGTGGGGTGGGGTGGTGGGGGCTGTTGCAGGGAAAGAGGTAAGATGGGAAGGAAGGAAGTTTGAATGAATGAAGGAACAAACAGATAATTGGTTTATATCAGGATTCCAGGGAGGGGTGTGTATGTGTGTGTGCATGCATGTGCATATATGTTTGTATGTTGGCAGAGCTTGAGGAGTGAGGGATAGATATATCAGAATCAACTGTGAATTGTTTTCAAACTATTCTTTGCTGCTTTGCAGTTCTTCAGGATCCAAACTAGAGTCATTGGGGAGGGTGGGAGTCTGTCATTTATAGAAGCCCTTTCGTTGGTGTTGGTACCCCCCAAAGCCCGCCTCCATACAGTTTTACACATTACTGCACAGGCACTTACATGTCAGTTAAGAACTACTGTACTGACTACATCATCTAAAAAGGAGAAAAAGGGAAAAGCTAGTTCATAGCTGGGTTGTCCATAGCTGGTTACTTTGCAATGCATTTGGGAACATGGAGGCAAGCAGAACTGGGAATTTCAGGTATATCTGAGCTAACAATTTTGGATAGTAATGCCAATAAACAGAGAAAGAGGTGGTAGCTATGAAACATGAACAAACAAAATGAGATTAAAAAACCAAAAAGATGGCAGAGATGCACAGAGCTGGTCTAGGAAGCATCCATGGGCCCAGGACTGAGGCCGTGAAGCATAACCTGTGAATTTATGAACAGACACATAGCTAGATACCATGAAAATAAGCAGAAAATCAATTTAACATGTGTTTTAAGACAAACATTGTAATACTTTGCTTTTAAGGATATGATCATTTTACTTTTAGAAGTGTTAAAATAGATTCCTGTGGCTCATTCGAGATGTATGCCTAATTCACTAATCCTTTTAGATGTCTTAAACATGTCTTGAGTATAGTTCAAGCAGAATCACCAGCTTGTCTTGGTTTCCCCAGGACTTTCTCAGTTTCAGCACTGGAAGACCCATGTTTCCGGAATTCCTTTAGTGTCACGCAGTTGATGATGATTGGTCACCGGAAGTTGAAGACACATTATTTATAACCATACCTTTATCATTTTATGATGTACATATTAATTATGTTTTTCTACTGTTTTTCTTTTTTCATATTTATCTGTAAGAATAATAAATAATATACAATAAAGTCAACTTTTCTTTGAATTACAATACTGCAGTTTTTGAAGTAGACATTTTTGCTTTCAAAGGAAGAAGGTGGCAAAATGTTACTGAAAGCAATTGCATTTAATGTTTAAAGTGATTCTTCCTAAATTGGATACCTGGCTGGTGACCAGATGTTTTAGGAATGCATCTTAATTAATTATAATGTCTGGCTTCAAAATGCGCATGCATATGCTTGGAAAATCTGTCTGTTGGGCGTATGTATCTTTCTTAAGATAATTCACTCTGATGGAAGGGAAGAGAGCACAGGTGTTAGGATTCTTCTTCTCAGATACGGTTTTGTTCTCAGATAATCATTCAAAACTGTTTGTTTTTTCCTAATACAAGAATTTTCCACTATATATTTACCTCCAAGCATTGTTTTAGCACCTTCCCACACCTTTTTATACATGTGTTTTTATTTTCATTAAGTTCAAAACATGTTCTCATTTTCCTTTCAACTTGCTCATTGACACATAGGCTATTTAGAAGTATGTTGTTTAATCTCCAAATATTTGGGAGTTTTATAGATCTGTTTCTGTTATTGATAATTTTGTTATGAATGGAGAAGACACTTGGTATGGTATCAGTTATTTTCATTTGATTGTGGTTGGTTTTGTGGCACAGATTAAGGTCCATCTTGCTGAACGTTCCATGTCGGCTTGAAAAAAATGTTGAATCTGTCGTTAGATTAAATCAATTGATACTAAGGTCTTCTAGATCCTTAATGATTTTCTGTCTACTTGTTCTATCAATTACTCAGAGAGTTGTGTTGGAATCTGCATTTATAGTTGCAGATTATATTTTTCCTTTTAGTTCTATCAATTTGCACTTCAGCTCTGTTGCTAGTGTGTACATATTTAGGAATTTTATGTCTTTTTGGTGAATCTAACCCTTTATCATTATGTAAATTTCCCCTTTCTGCCAGATAATGATCCTTCTTCTGAAGTCCACTTTGATATTAATACCATTTCAGCTTTATTTTGATTTGTGTTCCCATAGTGTGTTTTCCCCATCCTTTTTCTTTTAACCTGTTGGGGTCGATTCCACGTTAAAACACGTTAACCCCCTAGGGCCTGCCTGGGCCTACTTAGCCATAGTGACTCCATGTTGCCTAGGTAGACATTTTGTTGTTTAATAAATGCCTCAACAGTTATTGATATCAGTTCCAGGTAACTATTACTAAAACACATACCTAAAACAAGGCCATTTTGTTGTTTAATAAACGCCTCAACAGTTACTAGTATCCGTTCCAGGTAACTGTTACTAAAACACACAGGTAGGAGACATCCAATCAGCCAAAGCCACATATGTAGATGTCTGCAATTGTGCCCTATAAAAACTAGCCTGTAAGACCAAGGGGCGTCGCTCTCTTCAGAGGCGGCCCTGGCCGGCCAGTCTGACTTCTAATGCTTGGCATAGAATAAAGCTTTACCTAACTTTTACTTTGTCTCAGCCTCGTTTCCTTGGCCGGTCAGTCTAACTTCTAATGCTTGACGTAGAAAAAGGCTTTGCGTAACTTTGTCTCAGTCTTGTTCCTTTGATAATGGACTCAACAAACCTATCTATGTCTTTATTTATATGTAAAGTGGGTTTCTAGTAAACAGCATGTATTTGGATTCTGCTTTATTAGTTTAATCATCTCTGCATTTTCATTAGTATGTTTTGTCATTTACCTTTAATGTAACTATTTTATGTAGTTTAATTGAAAGATGCCCAACTTGCTAGTTGTTTTCTACGTGCATCCACTTGTTTTTCTCTTCCATTTTTTTTCCCAATTTTTTGAATTGTTTACTATGATTCAGTTTTAAGTTACTGGCTTATTACTTATACCTCTTATTATTTTTAGGGTTTCCCTCTGGCTTACAATACGTACCTTGGATTAATCATGATTTGCCTTTAAGTAACATTGTAACACTTCATGTATAATGTCAGAAACCATTATAGTATACTTCCAATTCATCCCTCTCAATTTTTCGCTATTGTTGCTACAAATTTTTCAGGCCTAAGAAAAATACAACCCTTGGGACAAAGCTAGTCATACTCATTTATTTATAATGTGTAATTTATGGCCACTTTCATGCTACAAAGGATAGTTGAGTAATTGCAACAGAGACCTTATGGCCCACGAAGCATAAGATATTTACTACCTGATCTTTTAAAGAAAAAGTTTGACAATTCCTGCTTTAGACAGTTATCCTTTTTAGTGTGATTAAGAAAAGAAGATCTTTTATATTTACCTTTATTTTAACCAGATTCAGCAATCTTCATTTTTTTCCAGGAGATCCAATTTTTTGTTTTGTGTCATAATCTTTCTTGCTGAAGAACTTCTCTTTAATATTGTAGTTCAGGTCTGTTGCATATGAATTCTCTCAGTTTTGTTTAATCTGAAAAAATACTCTTTATTTTTTCATTATTTTTGATTAACATATTTTTCTGGCTTCACATTTATTTTTTTATCTGTCACTCCATAGTCTGGCTTCTATAGTTTTTATCAAAATTTCTGCTCTAATTCTTACTTTTATTTATTTGTGTATAATTTGGATTCTCCTGGCACCCTGGTTGTGTTTGGTATTTTTTTTAAGACTTTATTTATTTATTTGACAGGGAGAGGGAGGTCACAAGTAGGCAGAGAGGCAGGGAGAGAAAGAGGGGGGAAGCAGGCTCCCTGCTGGGCAGAGAGATACAGTACTCCATCCCAGGACTCTGAGGTCATGACCTGAGGCAAAGGTAGAGGCTTTAACCCCCTGAGCCACCCAGGTGCCCCCAGTATTTTTTCTGTCTTTACTGTTCAGCCATTTGAATTTGATGTGCCTACAGGCAGTTGTTTTTATTTTCTCCTGTCCCCTTGTCTCTTTGTTCTCCTTCTGGGATTCCAGTTTTGCTTATGTTAGATTATTTGATATATTCTCATGGTTTTCAGTGCTTTCTTATGTCTTTTTTTTTTTTTTTTTTTTTCCTGTTTCTCTCTTTCTTTGTGTTTTAGTTGGGGTAATTTCTATTGATCTATCTTCAGATTCATTGGTTGTTTTCTTGATTATGTCAAATCTAATGAGTCTCTCAAAGTCATATTACCAATGACTTTTATTTTTAGCATTTCTTTCAACTCTCATATAATTTCCATTTTTCTGCTGAAATTCCCAATCTGTTTTTCACCTTTTGCACTAGATCTTCTGACATATTAATCATAGTTTAAAAAAAATTCACTGTCCAACAATTACAGTCCTTCTGTTTGCTTAGTTTCTCATGCCCTATTTTTAAATTTACTGATATTTTCTCTATCAGTGTCTAATCTGCTAAACCTATTCTATGGAATAATTTTCATTTCTCTCTTGATATTTTCTATTTGTTTCCTCATTAGGTGTAAGTTTTACTTTAAATCTTTCTATACATATATAGAAATACATTATTATTTTTATTATTCTCAAAATGTTTTTAATCTCTGCTTTACTGTCTGGTAATTCCATTTTTTTTTTTCATTTTGGGAACTATACCCATTTACTGATTTTCCTTGTATTTTCTTCTTTACATAGCTAGTAATTTCTTATTGGATGATGCCATTATTGAGCTCACATTGTTGAGTCTGGATTTTTTTTTTTAAGATTTTATTTATTTTATTTACTTGACAGAGAGAAATCACAAGTAGACGGAGAGGCAGGCAGAGAGAGAGAGAGAGGGAAGCAGGCTCCCTGCTGAGCAGAGAGCCCGATGCAGGACTCCATTCCAGGACCCTGAGATCATGACCTGAGCCAAAGGCAGCGGCTTAACCCACTGAGCCACCCAGGCGCCCCGAGTCTGGATTTTATGGTCTGTTAATAGAATATTGAATTTTGTTCAGGTAGACAGGAAATTTTCTAGAGCATGTGGTTAAACATTTGAGACTTGATTTTAAGATTTATTAGGAAAATTCTATAGTGGATGTTTTTTGCAGGACAATATTAGCTACTTTTCATGTACGGTTTTTCTTAATTGTAGAATATGTAGCAAGTTCAAAAAAAGAAATACAGTATAGGTTAACATATTATAAGGGTTTGCCATCAGAAATTCTCAGTAAGGTACCTATTTAGAAGAGCCATGAGATCTTCATTCATTCACTCCTCTATAAATTATTATTCTCATGAGGACTAGGAAGATATTAACAAGAAGAGGTAAGGTTCATGGATTTTAGAGAAGGAAATGTGCAAAGAGTTGTAGAAATTCTGAAGAGAGTACAGATTTGGTTTCAGGAGGTGCTAGGAAGTCAGATTCATGAAGGAAGTGCCATTTTAATTGGATCTTGAAGGAAGGAAGGATTTAAATTAAAAGCTTTGATGGAGGAAAGAGATTTCAGACATAGCTAACACATATAAACAATTTTAGAAAAGTGATAAAAATCAACATGTCGAAGTTGTCAAAAATGTTAGGTGGGGTTATAAAGTACTTAATATGGTTATTCTACATGTAAAGTGAAATAATGCATGTAAAATGCTTACCAAAATATTTAACATGTAGTATATACTGATGTTTATTTTGCACATATTTGGGAGGGAATATTTGATTTTTTTTTAAACTGGAGATGATAAGCTTGTGTATATTCATTTAAAAAATGTGAGTATCTCATCTTTTTAAAGAGGTATTTAAAAACATTGTTACTTTTGCTTCTAAAATTATTAATTTTTTGTTGTCATATTTTCAGGTTAATCATTATTTATTGTAGGCCCTATAAAGAGACATTTTTATCTTAATTTTTAAATTCTGGTTATTACTCAATAATACATGTCATAGCAGTAGACAAACATGCTTTGAACTTGACCTTGAAAGGCTTAGATCAATAATTTTTGAATAATCATATAAAAATAAGTTTATACTTTTTCAGGTATTTATGATTTGCATTTGAAACTTATAATTGATATTTGTCATGTTTGGTGACCTTGACTTTTTGACATCATTTCCAAATATTCAATCACTATTATATAGATTCATGTTCTTGTCATATATCTAGTAATTGATCTGTTCTTTATTATGTTAAACCTATTTGGATTTAGAAGGATGGGCTTCTTCCTAATTAACCTTAGCTGTTATGATAAGATTATATTGCAGATTGACACTGGCAATTTATTTTATGACATTGTTTATTTGTTGTTCAGGAAAGCACTTAATCATTTAGCTAATAAACTGTCAAATAGATTGTATTGGAAGCCAGAATTTGGCTTTGACAGTGCTTCAAAAACACGTGTTTTGACACAAAATTAGGGAAATAATCATTAAAATCATTAAGTACCTAGGAACCAAATCACATTTAAGTCACATATAAAAAACTACATAAGTTTCTTGGACCTTAATATTATGTAATATTAGCAATAAATAGTAGCAATAAATCAGTGAAGAAGATGCATTACTGTGGTGAAAGAAATACTGTTCATAGGGATTGAGATATTGTAAGAGACATCCACGTGTTCAAGAACACCAGGAAACATATCTTGAAAGAAGTTACTGTGGCTGATATCAAAGAGGGTACTGCCTATGTTCTCCTCTAGGATTCTGATGGATTCCTGTCTCATGTTGAGGTCTTTTATCCATTTTGAGTTGATCTTTGTGTACGGTGTAAGAAAATGGTCGAGTTTCATTCTTCTACATATAGCTGTCCAGTTTTCCCAGCACCATTTATTGAAGAGACTGTCTTTTTTCCACTGTATATTTTTTCCTGTTTTGTCAAAGATTAATTGACCATAGAGTTGAGGGTCCATATCTGGGCTCTCTACTCTTTTCCACTGGTCTATGTGTCTGTTTTTATGCCAGTACCATGCTGTCTTGGTGATCACAGCTTTGTAATAAAGCTTGAAATCAGGTAACGTGATGCCCTCAGCTTTATTTTTGTTTTTCAACATTTCCTTAGCGATTTGGGATCTCTTCTGATTCCATACAAATTTTAAGATTATTTGCTCCAGCTCTTTGAAGAATACCGGTGGAATTTTGATCGGAATGGCATTAAAAGTATATATTGCTCTAGGCAGTATAGACATTTTAACAATGTTTATTCTTCCGATCCAAGAGCATGGAATGGTCTTCCATCTTTTTGTGTCTTCTTCAATTTCTTTCATGAGTGTTCTGTAGTTCCTCGAGTACAGATCCTTTACCTCTTTGGTTAGGTTTATTCCCAGGTATTTTATGGTTCTTGGTGCTACAGTAAATGGAATTGATTCATTCTCTAATTTCCCTTTCTGTATTTTCATTGTTAGTGTATAAGAAAGCCACTGATTTCTGCACATTGACTTTGTATCCTGCCACGTTGCTGAATTGCTGTATGAGTTCTAGTAGTTTGGGGGTGGAGCCTTTTGGGTTTTCCATATAAAGGTACCAGGTGGTGGGTATTATAGAGGGCACGGCTTGCATGGAGCACTGGGTGTGGTGAAAAAATAATGAATACTGTTTTTCTGAAAATAAATAAATTGGAAAAAAAAAAAGAATCATGTCATCTGCGAAGAGACAGAGTTTGACTTCTTCATTACCAATTTGGATACCTTTTATTTCTCTTTGTTGTCTGATTGCTGTTGCTAGGACTTCTAATACTATGTTGAACAAGAGTGGTGAAAGTGGGCATCCTTGTCTTGTTCCTGATCTCAACGGGAAGGCTACAAGCTTTTTCCCATTGAGGATGATATTTCTCCAAATGCAAAGGAAACAAAAGCGAAAATAAACTTTTGGGACTTCATCAAAATCAAAAGCTTCTGCACAGCAAAGGAAACAGTCAAAAAAACAAAGAGGCAACCCACGGAATGGGAGAAGATATTTGCAAATGACAGTACAGACAAAAGGTTGATATCCAGGATCTATAATGAACTCCTCAAACTCAACACACATGAAACAGGCAAACATATCAAAAAATGGGCAGAAGATATGAACAGACCCTTCTCCCATGAAGACATATAAATGGCTATCAGACACATGAAAAAATGTTCATCATCATTAGCCCTCAGGGAGATTCAAATTAAAACCACATTGAGATATCACCTTACACCAGTTAGAATGGCCAAAATTAACAAAACAGGAAACAAAATGTGTTGGAGAGGATGTGGAGAAAGGGGAACCCTCTTACACTGTTGGTGGGAATGCAAGTTGGTGCAGCCTCTTTGGAGAACAGTGTGGCGATTCCTCAAGAAATTAAAAATAGAACTTCCCTATGACCAAGCCATTGCACTCCTGGGTATTTACCCCAAAGATACAGATGTCATGAAAAGAAGGGCCATCTGTACCCCAATGTTTATAGCAGCAATGGCCACAGTCGCCAAACTATGGAAAGAACCAAGATGCCCTTCAACGAACGAATGGATAAGGAAGATGTGGTCCATATACACTATGGAGTATTATGCCTCCATCAGGAAGGATGAATACTCAACTTTTGTAGCAACATGGACGGGACTGGAAGAGATTATGCTGAGTGAAATAAGTCAAGCAGAGAGAGTCAATTATCATATGGTTTCACTTATTTGTGGAGCATAACAAATATCATGGAGGACAAGGGGTGTTAGAGAGGAGAAGGGAGTTGGGGTAAATTGGAAGGGGACGTAAATCATGAGAGACTATGGACTCTGAAAAACAATCTGAGGGGTTTGAAGTGGCGAGGGGGTGGGGGGTTGGGGTACCAGGTGGTGGGTATTATAGAGGGTACGGATTGCATGGAGCACTGGGTGTGGTGAAAAAATAATGAATACTGTTTTTCTGAAAATAAATAAATTGAAAAAATTAAAAAAAAAAAAGAACACCAGGAAAGGGGACTTGTGACTGACACAAGCTTCTAATAGGGAGGCTAACCTTTTTTTGTTCCTTTAAAGGTAGAGTTCATACATTCTGTAGTATTTGTTAAGCCACTTCTACTTTTGTAGGTAATGAGAAAACAGATATATTAAATACAACTGTAGAATTCAGGATGCTTATAGTTAGAGAAGATGTATTTGTATGAGTAATAAAATGAAAAAATTATCTTGTTCAACCGTCTTTATAAGCATAGAAATTTTATGTTATTTTAGCAATTCATAGATCTGGGATTTTATGGTAGAGTTGGGTGCACAATCACAGGTTTTTAAATCTTTTCTTTTTTTTTCTACAAAATAAAATATGGTTGTGTCTCATTTTCTCCTTCTGTGAAATGGGCACTATTAGCATGCCTTTAACTGACTAAATACTTGCAAAGCAAATATTAAGAACATATTTAGGACTCAATATCTGAAGCTCTTAGCAGCATTATTTTAAGTTTTGTGCTATTTGGTGAAGACTGTATTTAATGCTGTAGGAATTTAGACAAGAATATAATTAATGGGGAATGGATAAACAGATTCTTAGCCACATGGTGGAAGACCACAGAGTACAGCATAGTAGTAAAACTAGGAAATCTAGAGCAAGACGAGTTGCATGTAAATCTTTTGTCTCTTACTAACAGTGGAACCATGTGCAACTTAGTTATAATTTTAGAAGCTTTAGCTTCCTCCAGTTTACAGTAACAAAACCTATGCTTAAATGTGTCAAGTGCTCAAACTTGGTGTATTATCAATATGCATTATGTGTTAGCTTTTATTACTAACCAAACAATTTGACAGAATCAGCAATTAAATAATGAAGTCAGTATAGCCAGAGGAAAAGTACATTTAAACTAACTTGTACTGACTATATAAAGCTTAATTCTCAAATCTTAGTAATATCAAGGTTAGATTTGCCAAGGCTATAACTGAAATACTAAGGTTTCTTAGTAACAACTAAACATATTCATTCTGACATTTCCTTTCCATTTTACTTTTAACTTTTTCTTTTATATAAAAATATCTAAATGAAATGTTTTTAATAAGAACTTTTTGCTTTAAAAAGTTACCAGTGTGACTAGTATTGAAATAATGTCAATAAGTAACATATGGTAATGGTACAAATATTACACTAGTTTTTTTTTTTTCTATGTTATAATTGTTAAAGAATTGGAAATGTGTGGTGCCTATTGTGTTAGTCTAACAGAAGCAACGGGAACTCAATTTTTTTTTAAAGATTTCATTTATTTATTTGACAGAGAGAGAGATCACAAGTATGCAGAGAGGCAGGCAGAGAGAGAGAGAGGGAAGCAGGATCCCCACTAAGCAAATAGCCTGATGCGGGCCTGGATCCCAGGAACCTGAGATCATGATCTGAGCCAAAGGGCAGAGGCTCAACCCTCTGAGCAACCCAGGCACCCAATGGGAACTCAATTTTATCATTTAATATTGCATTATTCCTTGCCAGCAAAGTAAACTATGTATTACTAGAAATGGAATTTTAACCTCTCACTGTACAAAGGAAAAATTTACATTAATAGATATTGACACTGGTATTGACCTGATATATTTGTGTATGTAAATATATATGTATGTGTATATATAAAATTTCTAATGCTTTTAGAAATTATAAAGTATATATTATAAGATTGATATAAATTTAACACTAAGGAAAAATTGGAAATGAGTAAGGAACAAAGTAAAAACGTTCATCTTTTTGTCCTTTGTCCTTTGAAGAATAAGATCTAATAGATAAAACTTTGAACAATGTGGTATATTAAATATCTATAGCTACCTAACAAGTTGTTATAAGCTGCTAAGTTGTACCACAACTTAGCAGCTTATAACACCAAACATTTATTATCTCACAGCATATAACACCAAACATTTATTATCTCACAGATTGTCAGTTAGAATCTGGGAGTAGCTTAGCTGGGAGATTCTGCTTTAAGGTCTCAAGTAGTTGCTGTTAAGCAGTTGCCAGGGCTGCCTTCTCATCTGAGGGCTTGACTAAGGGAAAAGTCCGTTTCTGATCTCATTCACATGGTCTTTGGCAGGCCTCAGTCTTCATAGAATGTTGCATTGAGGGCCTCATTTCCTTTGTGGCTGTTGGCCAGAGACCTTTCTTGGTTTCCTGTCATATTCCCTGCCTCTCTATAGGGCGGCTTACAGCACAGAAGCTGACTTTCCCTAGGGTGAGTGACGCGAGAGACAGAAGGCCCTAGGCAGAAGCGACCGAGTTTTATAACTGAATCCTGGAAATCACTTCTAGTGTATCCTGTTAGTTATACATAACAACTCTGGTATGAAGTAAGAAGGGACTTCACAGGGGTGTGATAACAGGAGCCAGAAATCATTGGGATCCATTTCAAAGACTAGATACCACAGAGGGAAAGTGGTGCTCCTTATTAACAAAGAAAGAGTTGCTACCCTACCTTATTTCTGAGGCTCTTGGGACTATATACTCTGCCTTGGATGGTGATTTCTGTGACAGTAGCCCATAAATTCATTAAAATTCTTATCTTACTGATTACTTAGTATAAAAGACAGAAGGTCGCTGGTCTGAGCAGACATGTGCTTATTTTTTCTCGTGGCTTTTTCCATAGAACATTTACTCTGTTTGGCCAGTCCTTCAAGGTTCTGAATCTCTCTATAAAGCAAATTGGAAAGACACCTTATTGTGGATATTTACATAAAGCACTGAAATTCCTTTTATGCCATTTCACCTCTAGAGTGCACCTTTACAGAGCTATTCATCTGCATCCAAGGCTGGACTTTAAAATAGTTCTTTTGCAATTTAGGGCCCTTTAGCTCTCTTTTGTGAACAAAAGAGGAATTGGCTAAAACTGGGATCATTTCCAATAGACTGTTTAAGGAAGGTCACAGTTGGGTTATCTCTGTGACCAGTTGACATGTATAATAAGACTTAATAATAAGTTTAACATATCAATCAGTGACTTATCAAAGTGATCATCACACTTTGCTGGCTGGAGGAATTTTGTTTCATTTAAATTGTATGTATTTTTCACTTAGAACAGATGAACGAAAGAGTATTTAATAGGCTTTCCTCCTGATTCAACCAGATTTTTATTTTAATTTAATTTAATTTATTTATTTATTTTTGTTCATCCAGGCTCCAGTGCTTACTGTGTAATTGATTCTGGGCATCTGATGAATGGCAAGCAAGCCACAACCCCAAGGTCTCTTTCCACAAACTGCCTTATTATCTCTTTCCATACGTATTTAGCCTGCATTTTGGAGTTGAATTTAAGTGCTTATGCAAATATATCAAGAGAGTGATGATTGCTTTCTCTATTGCTTTAAGCTATAGATGGCTTGAGAAGAATGGCAGGAGAGGGCATAGCTTGCCTCTAAAGAATGGGGCTACTCTTTCAGCTCATTTAACTCCATGTGATGGATTTTATTATTGTTCCTAACTATGTGCTTCCTCCCCAAGAGGTATATATCCATTCCTTTTGCCATGCGGCTGCCAGTACCTTCCAATAGGCAGAATATACTTTCCCTACCATTGTTAAGTTTGGCCATCTGACTTTATATGTGCAATAGCAGAAGTAGCCCTCCATCATCAGCCTGGGTTCCAGAATGAGAAAAATCTGGAGCAGAACTGAACAGAGTTGCAGCAACTCTCGGACCTGTGAGTGAGAATTGCAGGTTTATTGTTGCAAATTATTTTTAGAAGTTAGGGTTGTTTTTTCCCATAACCAAAGCTGATTAATACACCATATATACTGTGAAATGATCATGTACTATAATGGACCATGTGGCTATGTCATGGCTGCCAACCATAGAACAGCCTGTCTCTTATAAAGAAAGGACTGCTGGCACCATCCATCATTTCACACATTTGAAAGTAATAAGGAACAGCATTTTCAACTGTGAAGAATATTTATAAATGTACATGTTTTCTATCTCTGTATAAAAGAGGATTCAACAGACTAGTTGGTGGTAAGCAGCTTAAGTTCAAAAAGAGAAGTGTGGTATATGTTAATCTACTATAAGTGTTTGACATTATAAAGTTCTCGGCAAGTACCTATTTAGAAGAACTATGGGATCTTCATTTTTTCATCCAACAATTATTCCCATGAGAGCTAAGAAGATATTAACGGAAACAGGCAGTTTCACGGATTTTAGAGCAGGAAATTGGTACAAAGGATTGTCAGAATTCTGAGGAAAGAACACAGATTTCTGGCTTCAGGAGGTGGTGGGAAGTCAGATTCTTGGAGGAAGGGCATTTTAATGGGACCTTGAAGGGAGGAAGGGAGGAAACAAGGATGAAAGGACTGATTTCAGTTATGAAGTTTGTTGGAGGAAAAGATATTTAAGATCAGATCTATGAGTGTAATGTCAGAGTTGAAAAAATATGGGATGTTTATGAGAAATAATTAGCATTTTAATTTTAATGCAGCATAAAGCACATGAAAGAAAATAGGTCCAGATGAGAGTGTAAAAAGCCTTGAATGTCAAATGCTTGAGTTCAGGTTTTGATTTCTAGGAAATGGGGAAGCATCAAAGATTTTCAAGTAGGGGTTTTAATGGCTATTGTTATTTCTCGTGTGTGTGTGTGTGTGTGTGTGTGTGTGTGTATTTGACTCTATCCATTTTTTCTCTGTCCCCTTTTCTAAAAAACATAATATGAAAATTGTTACTTGGGAGACTTATTGAATGGAATAATTGCTGGAGATTTCTGATCCCTGGCAAAGTAATGTTACTGAGTTTTGTTATCATTATTTACCTGTCTATGTAGAAACATTCCTTACTTCCTGTTTGTCGATTCTAAATCTGCCACCTGGTTGCAAGCCTCTCTATAATATGATGTCAAACTTTGTGTTGGACTTGCAGCATGAAGACATGAAATCCTGCAGTGAATAAGAGTAGGTGATGACAGGAAGAGCATGATGGATAATCTGAACTTCTAGTAGCTGTGAAAGGTAATTTTGCTTTCCTCTAAGAGGCAGCCCAGCCATTTTACATTTCAAACTAATTGCCTATGGACCATACACATAAGTGATAGACCTGATGTTTGATCTCAGGTATGTTTCTCTCTAAAGTAATTTAAAACCTTTACTACTTCCTGATATTGGAGGGAATGGGAATTTAACAGACATAGCAGAACATACCATACATCATAGTAAGACCAAGATTTTAGTAACTTGTTCTAACATCTAGGGCACTCTGAGTTTTGTAGACTGATTCCAAAGGCAAAATTTAGCATTTTGCTTCCTTAAATCATTTAAGATAAAACTTAGAATGGATAGTATATTCTAGTCTTCTAGGAAATTTTGCTAACTATATAATTTTCTTCATTCTTGGTTATCATTATTTACTTTTCTTTTCCTGTAATTAGACTTAATTTAAAACTGGGAAAACAAAGCAAATATGGGAAAACAAGAAGTATCTCTGAGTCTCTTTCAGAGATAGCAAGGACAAAATTGAAAAGTGTATATCCTAGTTTCCAAAAGGATCTGGGGTCAGTAGTGATGGTAGTACTAAGAATATCCCAGGTTGGAGGCAGGTAATGGCTTTTCAAGAAAGTAAGTTCCAAGTTCCAAGAACAAATATCAAGAACATGTGAGGAAAAAATAGGAGTTTTCTGGGAACTGAACTGAGAAGAGGGGATTAGATTATCACATAGGTTGGAGAAAGGCCTCCAGAGTTTTTTTTTCCCCTTTCAAATTTTATTAAAGTATGACTTACATACTGTAAGGTGTATCCATTTTAAGTATACAAGTACAATGAGTTTTAGGACATTTATAACTCCTATATACAAAAAAATCAAGACTTGGAACACTTCCATTACCAAATTTCCCCACACCCCAAAGTAACCATATATCCCTTCCAGTCAATTCCTCCTACCTGTGGCTGCAGGCAACCAATTAACTTATAACTCACAGTAAAATAGCTTTGCCTCTTTTAGATTTTCATGTAAATGAGGTTATAATACATGCAATCTTTTGTGTTTGTCTTTTGCTCACCACAATATTTTTAAGATTCATCTGTTTTTGCTGCATCAGTTTTTTGGGTGTGTTTTTAAATTTTGCTTTACATTGTATTGATAGACCATAGTCTGTTTATCTATTCACCTCTATCTATAGTCTATTTATCTATTCACCTCTAACTAGTTGTTCCTAGTTTTGGGAAACTGTGAGAACAATAAAGCTGCCTATTAATATTCAGGAACAAGTCTTGGTGGATATATGTTTTCATTTCTGTTAAATAAATACCTAAGAATGGAATTTCTGGGTCACATGATACATATACCTTCAACTTTTTCAAGAAACTCTCAAACCATTTTCCAAAGAAGTTGTACATACCATGTTCCTGCTAGCAATGTGAAACAATTCCACTTGCTGTGCAGCCTCTTCGTTACTTGGTATTATCTTTTAAATTTAGCTATTCTAGTTAGCCTGTGTAGCCTGACTTAACATTGAGCATCTTTTCATGTGCTATTGGCCATTTGTTTATTTTCTTTTATAAAGTGTCTGTTCAAACCTTTTGGGCATTTAAAATTATGGGTGTATGTATGTGTTCTTATTTTTAGTTTAAGAGCTCTTTGTTCTACTTTAAAGGTCTTTGTCAAGTATGTGTATCACCTAATCTCCAACTTGTTCTTTCATTTCTTAACAGCTTTTTTTTGAAGAGCAGTTTTTATTTTTATGAAGTCAATATATCCACATACGTCAACATTTTCTTGTATCTCATGCTTCTGTCCTGTCATGACATCTTTGCTTTCTCCAAGTTTCAAAGATTTCTGCCTGTTTTTTCCCCTAGAAATTTCACAGACTGATAAGCTATTTTGACTTATTATTTGTGTATGGTGCCAGGTGATGGTTGAGTTTCAGTTGTTTCCATATGGATATCTAGTTGTTTTCAGCATCATTTGTTGAAGAGTTCCTTTCCCCTATTCATTACTTTGTCATTTATGTTGAAAATCAAGACTATGTATGTATGAGTCTGTATCTGAGTTTTATATTCTATTCTATTGATCTGTATATTTCTTTTTACTATGGTACTACACTTTCTTGATTACTGTAGATTTAATCTTTTAACTTCCATCTTTTTCCAAAATTGTTTGGCCATTCTAATTTCTTTCCATTTCCATAACAATTATCAGGGTGTCTTGTCAATATCTACAAATCAGCCTTCTGGGGTTTTGACTAGGATTTGTTGAATTTATAGGTGAGTTTGAGCAGAACTGACAGGTTAACAGTCTTGAGTATTCTGCTTAACGTACATAGCTTATAGCTCCCTTTATTCTTGCTTTATTTCGGTTTCCTTTAATTTTTCTGTTTTATAGTTTTCACTGTACAGGTCTTATGTATCTTTTGGTAGATTTTTTTTTCCTAAGTACTTTATATTTTTGGATGCTATGCTGGTATAATTTGTTTTTCCAACTGTTCATTGCTAGCATACAGAAATGTCATATATATATATATGCTGATTCCTCAGAATATTCTGCATAGAGATTATGTCATGTACAAATAGACCCCTGTATGTCCTATGTTATTGTTCCTTCTAGAACTATGGATGTCTAGAACTACACCATCAAACTGAAATAGCAAAAGTGGATATTCTTACTTTTGCCTTGTTTCAGTGTCATGGGGAAAGCATTTAGTTTTTTCCATTAAGTATGATGTTTGCTATAGGTTTTTCAAAAATTCCATTTATTGGGTTTAATAAATTCCTTGCTATTCCTAGTTTGCAGAGGCTTTTTTTTTTTTTTTTTGGTAGTGGTATTGGATTTTGTCAAGTACTTTTTCTGCGTCCATTCAGATGACTGAATTTTTTTTTCGCTTATTTTAATCAACCTTACATTCTTGGATGAATTATCCTTGGTTGTTACTATTTGCTTAATTTGGTTTGCTTATATTTTCTCCAGGATTTTTGGGGGGCTAGAATTCTCTTTGTGGGAAAATTTTAAAAATATAAACTCTTGCTTCTATAAATGACATAAGTATACTCAGTTTATTATTTCTTTTTGAGTCAGTTTTGGTAATTCGAGTCTTTCAAATAATTTCCTCACTTATGTTGTCAAATTTATTGTGATAAACTATTCGTAATATTCCCTCATATTTCCCTTTTAACATTAGTAGCTTCTGCATTGATATTCTTTTGATTTTAAAAAATTGGTAATTCATGTATTTTCTCTATTTTTCTTGCTAATTGGTCTAGCTGGATCAATTTAATTGATCTTTTCAAGATCCAGTATTTGCTTTTATTGATTTTCCCAATTGTTGGTTCATTTTATGTGTTACTGATCTTCACTCTTTAATTCTTTCCTCTTTTTATCTCTTTGGCTTTACTTTTCCTTACTAGCTTCTTAAGACAGAAGCTCTGATCATGAATATTAGAGCTTTCTTCTTTTCTTATCTAAGCATTTATATCTACATATTTCCCTCTAAGCATTGCTTTAGCTGAAGCTGAGGTTTTAATAAGTTATACTTTCAATTTTTTTAAGTTCTGATATCTTTTAAATTCCCTTGTGTCCTGAAAAGTGTTTTATTTACTTTTCTCATATTAGGGGACTTTCTAGATCTCTTTTTGTTATTTATGTCTTATTTAAATCTATTGCAGTCAGAGAACATATTTTGATTTATATTAATATTCTAAAATTTGAACAATGAAAACTGAATTACACACTTGAAAGTGGTTAAAATGGTAAATTTTATGTTATGTATGTTTACTACAGTGAAAAATGTTAGCTATAATTACTGAGTACAATAGTTTTTGAAATTGTGTATTAAGAAAATTGTTGAGATTTGCTTTGTATCTCAGGTCCACTTGGTCTGTGGTAAGTTCCTAGTGTCACTGTATATGCTGCTGTTGCTGGATTGAGTGTTTGATAACTACTAATTAGGTCCAGTATATGGAAAATGTGTTGTTCGTATCTTTTGTATCCATAGTAATATTCTGCATGAATTACTGAAAAAGGAATGAAATCAACTGTATTTGGAGATGTTTCTGTTTCTCTTTTCAACTCTATTCTTACCTAGTGTTATTTTGTTTGTGTTTTTGTTTTTAGTTCTGTGCATGGGTGCATGTCCATTTGGCGTTATATATTATTCACGATTGACCCCATTATCAACATGAAAGGTCCTTTTTTTCCCCTAATGATACTTCTTGTTCTGAAGTCTACTATAAATGATATTTATAAAACTACTCCAACTCTCTTATACTTAGTGATTGCATGTCTTTCTCCCCATTCTTCTATTTGCACCTATCTGTGCTTTTACATTTAAAGTATGATTCTTAATAGGTCTTTTTTGGTGTGTTTTCTTTAGTCCCATAAGCCCACTTACCTTTATTGTAACTATTAATGTGACTGGGTTAATCTTGTTCTATGTTTTCTATTTGTTTCAGGGTTTTTTCATTTTGGGGGGTTTTTGGTTGTTGTTTTCTTTTCCTATTATTTTTTGGGCTGAGTATTTTTGGTATCACTTTATCTCCACTCAATATATTACTTGCACCTCTGAATTTTTTAGTGCTTTCTTTGTGTTTTAGTTTTCATCATGAGTATTAAAGTCATATTATTATATGTTGTTACTTATATCTCTTCTTCACATTATGACAATCTAACTGCTTTTCCTCCCTCCTGTTCTTTGTACTATTTGTGTTATACATAATTATAAACTAATATACATTTATTACTTCATCATATTTTACGGGGTTTTTTGCTTTAAACAATTATCTTATTATAGAGTATAGTATACTATATTGATGGTATGTGACAACATAGGACTCTCTAAGACACTCTGTCTAGGGAATCTATGCTGCCAATTGTTGAAGAGAGATTCTCACCGTGTTAGACTGAGTTAAGGCAGGGAATCCCCAGCAGCTGGAGACCTCTCTGTTCCTGTTTTGCTATTATTGGGACTAGTGGTCCAGGGGAGTCTTACTCCTTGGGAACAATGCAGATCATAAGGAATACCACCTTGTTTCTGTAGCCAAATTCATTATTATATCAGGAAAGTAGAGTTTGCAAAAGTGATCATGAGGGGAGTGCCAGCCCCAGCATCAAAGGTAAAAGAGTAGGTTTCATTGTTAAAATAACAAGACATCCTGGTTCTTAGGAGGCCCTCTAACCCATTTTTTTTTTTAATGACCTCATACCTGTCAGTTTTCTCCAGACAGAGGTCTGATCCATAACCAGCAGATTTAGGGATGGGGACACAGAAAGCCATGCTAGTGAACTTCTCATTCCACTCAGGGATGATCTTGCCCACAACATTGGAAGCTCCAGTAGATATAGGGATGATGTTCTGGGCATCCTCATACTGTTATGCCAGTTTCCCAGATTGGCCATCCACAGTCTGAGTGTCAGTGATGGTATAGACTGTTATCCCTCTACAATGTCAAAGTCATCCTGGATGACTTTTGTTCAGGAGGCAATGCAGTTGGTGGTGCAGGAAGCTTTGATGATAAGTTTGAGAAAGTTGTCATAATTCTCATGGTTCTGCTATGGAAGCTGGGTTGAGGATGGGAGCATCACAAGTATGGAAGCATTAGTAGAAGGCTTAGAGATGATGACCCTTTTGGTTCTAGACTTCAAGTGAGTCCCAGGCTTAATAGACTCCACAACATATTCAACACTGGCACCATTTCATATAATGTTGGTGGCATCTTGCTTCTGGAAGATTAAGATGGCCTTCTTATTGGTGACAGGCTTCTTGTTTTCAGCCTTGATTGTGCCACTGAAGTTGCCATGTGTGAAATCATACTGGGACATGTTAGATCATGTAGTTCATGCTCTAAAGGAGATGATGATGATAATTTCCTATTTGTTGAAGTTAAAAGAAGCCCTGGCATACCTGTAATTAATATGGACAAATTTGACCTTAGCCATCACATCTCAGGGATGTGACTGACACTGTACAAAACATATGGCTGTTTGTGGACTAGGGGGAGGCAAAGAATGAATCATCTTTTAAATTACTTAAAAATAAGAATAATTTTCTTATATATTTACTCATACTTACCATTTTGGGTGCTCTTCATTCCTTTGTGTAGATTCAAGTCTGTATCTGGTATAATTTTTCTGTTCCCAAAAGTTTTCTTTAACATTCCTTCTAGAGATGATCTGCTGGTGGAAAATTTTTTAGAGTACATGTTTATCTGGAATCTTATTTTACCTTTGGAAGGTATTTATGTTGTTGCCCAGGGTTTTAGCCAGCAGAGAGCTGTAGTTTGGGATGAGAATAGATGCTGGGGCACTTTAGTAGACCTCCAAGCTTTCAGTGATGGTAGAGTCTGATCATGGCACCAATTCAGCTGAGATCTGCTTCAGTTTAAGGTTTGACAAGAAAAGAGAACAGCTTCTCCCCATAATCTACTAGATAAATAAAAATATTACTAGGAAATGGTAATAGTTTACTTAAAATAGGTCAGCAGGAATTTGTAATATCATTCAAATATTGAATTTTTTTTTCCTAGAAAGAAGTTTAACAGTGTGAATCAGAGCTTAGTTTTCATTCCTGGAGGAGAGCTGGTCTATGTCTGCTTTTCAGGTAGGGCTTTCTGTCCTCTCCAAAGCAGTGCTTGATGTTCAGGTTTTTCCTCTTAGAAATGTCCATTTCCTTTTAATGTTTTCTCAGAAGTAGGTAGTCATAGCCATTATATTAATGATTTTTACCTGGGTACCAGGGTAATTTGTCAGTTGTCTGAAGATTATATTCTATTATTAATTTCATTTTAGATATATGAGTGTAATGGCTTATTTATAAAGAATCTTATAATTTATTATGAAAGAGAAGGAGTTTCCCACCTATACAAGCCCATGAAATGTTCCACTTGCAGAACCACTCAAACTTTATAATGATAAGTTGATGGCCAGAGCTCATGTTACAAAGGAGTACAGTGAGTGACGATGCCACTTTCCTTCATTCTGTGATAGAAGTTTTGCCTATTATAGTTTGAAACTAATCACCATCAGAGAGGCAGTTGGACAGACCCTGATAGACCCAGCTCTGTTACATACTGGTTGTATGACTTTTGGCAAGATATTAAAGCTCTTAAGCCTCAGCTCCCTTTTCTAACATTAGGATAACCATAGTATTTAGCTCATAGGATTATTGTGAGTTTAATGAGATAACACAGGTAAACCACTGAATACAGTGTATATGCCACATTAAGGTAATAAATGTCAATGATTATTTTAATTAGCTTTAATGTTCAGTGAAGGAAATACATGAAATTAAATAAAATTAAATTATATCCACTGTATGAATATTTCAAGAAGCATGGAGGGAATGCAGGAGAGATAAACAGTTAAATGGACAAATGCTAATGGTTTTCTAATTTAATGAATCATCCTGCTAACTCTAATATAAACAGAATGTGTATGATTTTTGAGAACCTTTCCTCTATAAACCAGTACTAATGGTACAATGTAATAGAAAGACCACTGGGCTTTGTGTCAGTAGACTTTGCTTTATCATGTCTCTATCACATCCTGTTACCTAATTTTTGCACATAATCCTGTTACCCTCTTTGGCCATACATGGTAGATAAACCTCTTCTAAAACCTCTTGACAAAAGTGAGAAAGTTTCTGATGCCTTGTCTGGAGGGACCACTGGTAGCCATGAATAGATGAGGCTACACTTCAGAAGTAAGTAACTGGATGCCACCTATTATGGACTGAATTGTGCCTCCCCAGAATTCATATATTAAAGTTCTACCCAACCTCCAGTATGACCTAAATATAACTATTTAGAGTTAAGTTCTTTAAAGAAGTAATAAAGGTTAAATGAGGTCATTGGGGTGGGCTCTAATCCAGTATGACTGCTATGTCCTCATAAGAAATGAAGATTAGGGCACAGACACACACAGAGCAAACACCTTGTGAAGACACTGACAGAAGATAGCTCTTTATAAGCCAAGGAGAAAGGCCTTCAAAAAATACCAACCCTGCTGACACCTTGATCTTGGACTTCTAGCTTCCAGAACTATGTGGAAATAATTTCCTGTTGTTTAAACCACCCAGTCTGTGGTACTTTGTAATAGCAGCCCTAGCAAATGAATATACCACCTGTTTGCTCCAAGTCTCCTTGTTAGCACGTTTCTTCAAGAACTTGGGGACTCTATATGGGTAGTGTCACAAACTTAAGAGAAATCATCTTCATCCTTCCCTTAAAAAAAATAATTAAATGTTTGCAAAGTGGAAAATAGCTGAACTGAACTCACATTTCAAAGGCTCTAAATTTTCCTTTAAGTGCAGAGGTTTGACAATATGTCACAGATTAAAGTCCATCAAGATGCGGCAGTGGGGCTACCTTGTGGCTCTTCTCTGAACCTTGTGAACTATGTTTCCTTTATATAGAAAGTTCCCTCTGAAGGAGAACAAAGTAAAGACAGAGACCCTTCTTTCTGGCTTTCAGAGACTGATATATGAATATTAGATGTTGCTGTATAGCCAACAAGGAAAGTGAGTGTGCCCTCAAGACAAATGTACTAGGGAAGACCTCATGTTCTAAATGTTAAATTGCCAGTTGATTCTTCTGCTGCCAAAAACAGCAGGTTCATTGCAAAATGTGGTTTGATTGTAACAGTATTTTAAGTTAACACCTAGTTATTTGTTTGCTGTTGCTGCCATGAAAAATTACCACAAATTTTGCAGCTTAAAACAACACTTATTCATTATATCTTAGTCTATGAAGTCAGAATCTGTGTTCAGCATGGCTCAGCAAAGTTGTCTCAGCTCAACATCTTACAAAGGCTGAAATCAAGGTATCAGCTGGCCTGGGTTCTTACCTAAAGGTTCTGAACTTTGAAAGAATGTTCTTTCAAGTACTCTGTGATGTTCACAATCCAGGTTCTTGTAGTTGTGGGACTATCCCTGTTTCTTTGACACAGCCTCCTTCATTTTTAAGCCAACAATAGTGGCTCAAGTCCTGTTTATGAGTTAAAGAAAGACCTCTGATTTTAAGGGTGCATATGATTAGATTAAGTCCACGTGGATAATCTCCCTCTTTTAAAGTCAGCTGATTAGTAACCTTAATTACATCTTCAAAAAAACATGATCTATTATGTTATGTGTATAATCTAATATATTACTGGGAATAATGAACAAATTATTGCAGAGACCAAAATTCTATCATACATCACATAAATGATACCCTCTTAGTTTACCTAAGTGAACTTTTATTTCATTTTGGAGTAGTTATAAACACATAGGTAATGTTTAAATAATGACATTTGATTTCCAGGGATGCATTTGTCTTTGTGTTTTTATTTTTTACAATAAATTCTTCATTTTTCTCTCTGTCTTACAAATCCAGATCCAATTCAGTTTTTGTCTACTGTTGGACAACTTCACGGTTATCTCTGGGCTAGTCTAGTAATTTGGGCTTGGTCATGAAATACCCGTCTTTAAAGAATTTCAAATATGAATACAGGTAAAGACAATACAATAATCCTTATTAGAAAAACCTTTATGTCAGTGGTTCTCAAACTTTAGGATACATCAGAATCAACTGGAGAACTTGTTAAAGCATGGATTGCTGGGCTGCATTCCTGAGTTTCTGATTCAGTATCTATGAGATGGAGCCATTTTTAACAAATTCCTAATGATGTTATTACTACCAGTTTAAGGGCCACACTTTGGAAACCACTTCTTTAGTTTGCTTTATTTCTATTTATCCTACTTATAAAAATCATAAATTTGGGGCACCTGGGTGGCTTAGTGGGTTAAGCCACTGCCTTTAGCTCAGGTCATGATTCCAGAGCCCTGGGATCGAGTCCCGCATCAGGCTCTCTGCTCAATGGGGTGCCTGCTTTCCTCTTTCTCTCTCTCTGCCTGCCTCTCTGTCTACTTGTGATCTCTGTCTGTCAAATAAACAAATAAAATCTTAAAAAAAATCATAAATTTGGTGCTTCATGTCTTTGAGGATGCCTGTATTTAATTTACCGTAATTACTGTATTTATTTTACACTTACTCCATCAAATGCTGTGCATAGAGTAGAAACCTAGGGAAAAAAATGTAACATGGAAAGAAGGGTACCTGGTCATTAATGCTATTTAGGGTATTTTCCTTATATATGTCATGTGATGATGAGTTTGTTTTTAATCTCTTATTTATTTTCTTGCTTCATCTAAATATGGCTCTATAAATAACAAGCATAAAACAATTAGAGGGTCTGATACTAAGGGACATTTAAGGAAGAAAGTGAATTGTTAGCATTCAAATGTTTCCATGGGAAGTGTGTCCAGGAAAATTTTTTTTTGAATCTTGATTTAAATTTCATTCCTCAACTCCTGAACCAATACTCAAAGGAAATATTTGCTATAACATTCTCTCAAACTAAAGTTCTTTTGTCAGTGATATAGTTGTCCACATTGAGTAGGGTCACATTTATTCTAAAAAGGTTTTATGGGGGAGGGTTTGCCATAAGATGTTTCATGGTGAAAGTGGAGAATCTTCAGCAAATTAGGATACCACTTTTTGCAGATGATAGTTGTTTTTTCACATTACAAAATTCCAGTGACTGGTAATTATCACTAATTCTGATGAAGATAATATTGATGAAGTGGTTACCATAAAAGTGGTTCTCTTAATATATAATATACTACCATATAAGAGTAAATGTCAAAATTTGAATCTGTAAATGGAAACAATTAAAAACTATTCTCTGTCCAGTTTGGTGAAGGTGAGGAATGTGCGAGGGCCCTGTAATACACTAGACACAGGCTTTGGAGGACCAGAAGCACAGAAGCAAATGGAAGGGTAGAAGGGGAGAATTCTGACAAAAGAAGGGGGGAAAAGATGATAAAGTCAGTGAAAAGGATTAATTTCCCCTTGCCCAAAGATGTCGTAGTGGATTTCTAATTCTCTTCTCCGACCTATTTCTTCAATATTGCTTTAGCCAATCTGTTAGAACCCTAGTTAGGAAAAGCAGGAAAATATATTTGTCAAAACCTCTAATATTCCACCTAGAGTTCTTTGAAATCCAGGAAATTTGACTCTGAGATAATTCTCTACCCTTCCCCTAAGCATGTCTGCTTAGAAGGAAGCAGCACAAAAGGTCATGGGAAAAGGCGAATGGGTTTCATACATCAGGATTGCTAAGGAATTTCTAGTGTCTACATGCAATTTTAATACTTATTTTTTATGTACGTTTTAATAAACTGAAAATGACTTATAATATGAACTTGTGGTAACAGTAGACCTGGGAGCAATGTTAAAAATTAATCTGTAGCCCAGCCATAGGGTAGGTCATTTTTATATAATAGTGACAATGAATTGTCAAGCAGATGAACAAAAAACTTGGGTTTACCTCACATCCTACTGATTTGTAAATTCTGGAATAATAACCACAGGAATATTCCCTTACGTCAGCAAATGTATTGGTTGTTTTTGGTCAAGGATACTTCTTTGGGAGCTTAGAGGCTTTAAGCAACTCCAAAAGTCACAGAGAGTCTTGCCATCCAGGAAGCCAGAGACAAATCCCTGCTAAGTGCTGCTGTCCATTTTCTTTCTCCAAGTTGAAAATTGCTACTATGGATCTTGGAACTAGATAACATTCATATGCCAAATTTTACCAATAAGTGACCGATCTATGAATGAGAGTGAATTTATATGTGTAGAAACATCTTTCTAATCAAAGTGTAGCAACAGCATAAGGGTCTGTGAGGTGAAATAGAAGGGCGCAGAATAGGTGTTAAAGTCCTGCCTGATCAATTTGGGATTAATTTGTTTGTTTTATATATGATATAGCACAGTTCCTAGTTACATCAGAGGCCCATTCCAGTTTGAAGGTTGTTGTTATGTTTGGGGAGAAGCTGACTTAGCTTCTAAGAGATGTGGTAAAAGAAAAGGAAGAATGAAAGGAGGAAACAAATATGCTATGGCCTTGTGGAATATTCTGGAGAAGATCAGCAATGCTCTTGTTCACCAGCTTCATGAAATACAAAAGCTGGTACTAACACGGTAGAAATACTAGTTTAAAGTGCATGAGATTAGCCAAGTACTGGGCTAGATGTTTACATTTGATTCTAATATCAAGTAATTTGGGGACTCTGAAGCTCAGAGTGGCAGAAAGATTGTGAATGGATTGCAAATATGGTGTATCTGGCTTCACAACCCAATCTACATACTTGAGGTGCTGCTGAAATCTGATTG
This sequence comes from Neogale vison, assembly GCF_020171115.1. NCBI lineage: Eukaryota > Metazoa > Chordata > Mammalia > Carnivora > Mustelidae > Neogale > Neogale vison. Next base: position 28,443,468 of record NC_058096.1, read on the forward strand.
GAATAGTGACCAATGACCTGGATGACTTTTTCAAAAGTCATAGTATTCTCATATGTAAAACAACTGATCATCTCTAAATCTTGTTCAAAAAGGCCTAAAAACATGATTGCATTCCCAGGAAATTAAAAGGATTTCACAAGGGCATTGGCAAAATTTCCTCCACCATTTTCAGGTCTAGAAGTACTTTCCCTGACTTTGTAAAAGCACTCATTCATTTAACTTCAGTTTATGTAAAGACCTTTGGGTCTAAATAGATGAGAAATATTAACAAGGTATTATTTTTTTAATATATTTTGAAAATAATATAACAATAGAAAAATTGGCAGCAGTAATAAATTTCTTGATTTTACTCATCCTAGAGTGGCTTATTTATTTTCATTTCCCAGGGGTGTAAGGAGCATTGAGCATGGTCCTAATGAAAATCCTGTCACAAATGTCACAGTAATTACCTACACTGAAGTCTCCACTCCAATTGTAAGTCTCTAACTGATTTGGGCCCTGCCCACCTCTCCAGTTCATCTCCTGCCTCTCAGATTGAGCCACACTGGCCCTCTTGCTTTGAATACTCCAGGCTCCATTGCCCCAGGACCGCCCTGTTCTCTTTGCCTTTAATGTTCTTCCCTTGGATACTTTCATGGCTTATTCTTTCACTTTATTCAGATATAGACACAAAAGGTTTCTTACCATAGTGGAGTTGTTTGACCACACCAGCTAAAAGAGTATGTTATATCCACCCCCACTGGCTTCTCTGTCCTTTTGCTCTGCTCTGTTTTTCTTCACAGCACTTACTTTTATACTGTATTACACATTTTTTCCTCCTCCTCCCCAACAAACCCCAGACTATAAGCTTCAAGAGGGCAAGGAACATGATTATTTTATTTTATCAGTACACTCTAGACCCCAGGACAATCCTGAGCAAGCAGTGCCCAATAAATGTTGTATATGCTGAACGATTCAACTGAATGGTTGTAACTAATTTTTGTTTAATAACATTTGAGCTGAATAAAGCTTTTCATGGGAATGAAAACCCAAGCAATGGGCTAATCAGATTAATTTTCCCCCCACTGTCTTTAACTTAAGTAGCTGGCAGAAAATTCTTGGGATCGGGCAACCCGGAGAAGCTGGCATCAATTTAATTACAGAGGAGCCATTTTAAATAGCTGAGTCATTTTGCCCCAGTGTTAATGAGGGAAAACTGACATCGCAGCTGGGGCTCCTCTCCTGGTTGTGCTGCTGCTGCCCTGCAAATGTGGTGGGAGCACGTTCCACTGCACCCAGGCTGCCATGCGACAGCAGGTGGTGCCACTTGTTTGGGCAAGCAGGGCATCTCCTGCGGGAAGGTCAGCCGCACGGTACGATTATTATGAAAATGTGTAGGAGCCTGTTCTTCTACAGCAGGTCTTTTAGAGGAGAAATGTGTGAGGATCTCAGAGTCAGGAATTTGGGATAAAACCTGCTTCCTAGGATGTCAGTACATAGAGTCACTAAATTTATGAGTGATAAAAAGAGTAAGAGGAGAAAGGCGAGGGAAAGGCCGGGTAACATATGTTCTGTCCCATTATTAACTTATTATCCCTCACATACCTCTGGAGAGGGGGGGTTGTTGGGATGCTTCGGCGAGCCTTAGATGCACACCTAGCATACAGGTTTACTCTCACAATTTTAGGGTGTACTGTGGAAAAAAAAATGTTCATTTCTATTGATGACATTTTATTTCACAATAGAGTATTTAGCCTATGTTATCGAATGCCTAATACATGAGAATCTGTGTACTAGAAACTGAGGCCACAAATCATCATAAAGCATGATTCCTCTTGACAAGGTAAGGTCACGTGAATGATGTTATAAATACCATGTAAGAGATAGGAACAGGATGGTATGGTGTCCCCAAGGAAAGTGTGTCGATGACTGGGGGAATTAGGGAAGGCCTCCATTAGAAGGTGATACTTGAATTTGAAAAATGAGCAAGAATTTTTTCAGTCAGAAATGTCATGGAAAGGGCATGCTGTGTGGAGAAGGCAGCATGGATCAAAAACAATGAATTAGATTTGGTAAAGGCAAGAATTTTGGTTTGGCTGGAGCATAGGGTGTGTGTGTGTGTGTGTGTGTGTGTGTGTGTCCATCCATTTGAGGGGGTTTATCTGCCAGGTTTGTTCATGAGAACCTCAGCACACTTTATACTGCTGGTTTCAAATGTTTGTTTAGGGACTTAGAAGCTTAAACTCATTGGAAGCTTTGGGGAGATAAAGACTATTTTAGTATGGAATGATTTTGATGAGCCCATTCAGAAGGCACTTCCAATCTCATGACCACCCAAGCATCAGCTTGCAATATCAGAAATAATGCTCTCTTTTTCTCTTTACCTTTCCAATTATGGGTGATGCCTATCAATGGTAGATTCTAACTCAGAATCACATGGGAGAAGGATATTCTCAGCATCATCATTGTTCTTAGCTCCTTCAAACCTTAGTGAGGATATAGTGGTGATGAATAAATGGGAGAGAAGGAAGTTCGCTGAGAGACAGGTAATGTTGGCAGGAGTCTTACTATAAGACTTATGTGATAAAATATGTGCTTGTACTTCATCTTAGAATCATTGGGGAAATTGGTGAATATCCTAACAGGGAATGAAATGATTAACTGAATTTTAGAAAAAATAATCTATTACTTTTATTGCCAGAAAACTTAATTTATAAATTTAAAGAGGAAAATATAAGGGGTAAAACAAAAACATAACACTTTGGTAATTTTTGTGAAATATGGATTAAAGGAAAAAGAGATAAGAGGCAGAGAGGCCCATTGCTTCCTAAGTTCTTACTTTCCCTTAACTGTCAAATTTTGGTTCTGGGAACATTAATACATCACCAGTATGCTTATGGAAAGAAAAGCACTCTGATAGTTTATCTTTCATACTTTTTTCAATCCTATTCACCTAACTAGAAACAGAAGTTTATCTCTGCGAAGGTCACCCATGACTTCTATTCCAGCGAATGCTAGCTGTCTACTAGAAATCTGCATTGCCCTTCCATAGTGTAGAAGTTGCTGTGAAGGAGCTGCTTAACCATGGACTATCCTTCCCAACTCCTTCCCAATTTACATGGGACAATATGACTGAATTTCTGTTCAATGGAATGTGGGTAAAAGTGAAGTATATCACTTCCAGAATGGGTGCATAAAGTCCTTCCACACCATCCGCTGAAGTGTTATCTCATCTGCTAGTTGGATGAAACATTGCCAGAATACCTTGGAAACCACATAATAAAAAAGGTAGAGTCTCCATGAATTTAGGTCTTAGAACCACCTTAACCCCATTCCAACTGCTGCCACCACCACCAGCTGAACCAGGTGAGAAGAAGACAAATATTTCTGTTTCATTAAACCACTGAAATTGTGGAGCTTTTCTGTCACCATAGTTAGTAATACTTTTCTTTTTGCTACTCTGTGGCAATAAGTACCATCCCTTTAGTACTTGATGCTGGTAGCCATTGAAATGAAAATGTCTTTGGGGATAATTAAAAGTGAAGATAAAAAAAAACCTCAGGATGGTCTGAATATAAGAATTTTGGAGTCATTAGCACATAGGAGGTAAAATCTTGGGCAGGAGTAGGATGTTTCAGGGAAAATGGGTAGAATGAGAAAGGAAGGCCAATGCAGGAATCTTTAGGAGAAAAGCAGTAAGGGTACAGGCAGAGAAAAGTGGAAGCAAGAAGTGTGGTAAACTACACTCCTTCCTAGAATTTATGAGAATTCAAAGGAAGGAAGACTATGTCAAAACCTGAGTATAAACAATATATAACTAGAATACAAAGAGCAAAAGTAAAATTGCTGTGCAGTTAGGAGTGAAAAATGTGGTGAAGGTAGAAACAAATCGCAGCTGACTCTAGAATTGTATCAGAAAGCATGTTCACATGCTTTCAAGGTCAGCAAAATGAGTTCACTCTTTTTTTTAATATGTATTATTATGTATTTTTAATTTTTTAAAATTGTAATTTTAGTACAGTTAACATAGTATTATATTAGTTTCATGTGTATGATATAGTGATTCAGCGATTCTTTACATTACTCAGTACTTATCATGGTAAGAGTACTCTTAATCTCCTTAATCTCCTTCACCCATCCCCCACCCCACTCATCTTTCCTCTGGTAGCCACCAGTTTGTTCTCTATAGCTAAGAGTCTGTTTCTTGGTTTGTCTTTACCTCTCTCTTTTTTTCCTTGCCTGTTTCTTAAATTCTACATTTGAGTGAAATCATATGGTATTTGTTTTTCTGTGACTGATTTCACTTAGCATTATACTCTCTAGCTCCATCAGGGTTGCAAATGGCCAGATTTTATTCTTTTTTTATGTCTAAATAATACTCCATTGTGTATCTATATCTATTCTTATTCACATGTTTTTTATCCATCCATGAATTGATGGAAACAGGCTTCCATATTTTTGCTATTATAAGTAATGCTGCAGTAAACATAGGGATGTATACACTTTTTGAATTAGTGTTTTTATATTCTTTGTATAAATTATCAGTAGTGTAATTACTGAAACATATGGTAGTTCTATTTTTAATTTTTGGGGGGACACTTCATACTGTTTCCACAGTGACTGTACCAGTTTGCATTCCCACCAACAGTGCACAAGGATTCCCTTTTCTCCATGTCCTCACCAGTACTTGTTGTTTATTGTGTTTTTTATTTTATCCATTCTGACAGGTGTGAAGTGACATCTCATTGTGGTTTTTATTTACATTTCCCTAGTGATGAGTGATGTTGAACATCTTTTCATGTGTGTATTGGTCATCTATATGTCTTCTTTGGAGAAATATCTTGTCTTCTGGCCATTTATTAACTGATGATTTGTTTTTTAGGTGTTGAGTTGAATAGTTCTTTATATATTTTGGATACTGATCCTTTATTGGATATAACTCTTCTAAATATATTCTCCCACTCAGTAGGTTGTCTTTTAGTTTTAATGATTATTTCCTTTGCTGTATAGAAGCCTTTCATTTCAATGTAGTCCCAATAGTTTATTTTTTCTTTTTTTCCCCTTGTCTCAGGAGATATATATAGAAAAATGTTGCTATGGCCAATGTCAGAGAACTACTGCTTGTGTTTGTCTTCTAGGATTTTTATGGTTTCATATCTCACATTTAGGTTCTTATTCCATTTTGAGTTTATTTTTGTATATGACGTAAAAAAGTGGTTCAGTGTCATTCTTTTGCATGTAGTTGTCCAATTGACTTGACACCATTTGTTGAAGAGAGTATCTTTTTTACCTTTGCATACTCTTGCCTCTTTTGTTGTAGATTAATTGACCGTATAATCTTGGGCCTGTTTCTGGGTTTTCTGTTCTATTCTATTGATAGGTGTCTGTTTTTGTGTTAGTACCATATTGTTTTGATTATTACAGTTTTGTAATATAACTTGAAATCTGGAATTGTTACACCTCAGCTTTGTTCTTCTAAGTTTGCTTTATCTATTTGGAGTCTTTAGTGGTTCCATACAAATTTTAGGAATGTTTGTTCCAGTTCTGTGAAAATGCTGTTGGTATTTTGATAAGAATTGCATTAAATCTATGGCTTACTTTGTGTTGTATGGGCATTTCAATGATATTGGTTCTTCTAGTCCATGAGCATGAAATATCTTTCTGTTTGTGTTTTCTTCAATTTCTTTTATTAACATTTTATAGTTTTCAGAGTATAGCTCTTTTACCTCTTTGGTTGTGTCTGTTCTTCAGTATTTTATTATTTTTGGTCTAATTGTAAATGGGATTGTTTTCTCAATTTCTCTTTCTTGAACAGATGCATTTTAAATATGAGGATGAGTTAAATAGGCTTGTAAGCTGAAAGGGAAGGGCCAGTGAGAGGGGATTTTTTGATGATAATAAAGGATGTGGATGTTCAAAAGGCATTGGAGGACACAATAGAATAGTAAACCCACGAGGAGAGGGGCTTTGTCTTGTTTAACACTGTATCCCCAGGCTTAGACTATCTGGCACTAGAAGGCAGTCAAAAAACATTTATTGAAGGAACATAAAGAGAGGAAGAAGGGAAGGGTGAGAAAGATGAAATCAAGAATACAGATAAAGGTGTTATCTTTAGAAGAAAGGCAAGGCATATACAGAAGGGAATGAGGGAAATCTGGGGAACATGCAGATAATATAGGAGGTGGAGTATGTGACTGATGATTGCTATTTTCTCTGTGAGGTAGGAGGCTATGCCATCTGTTAAAACATGAGTGGGTGAGTCCAGTTGACTGATTTAAAGTAGAATGGTAAAGGTTTATAACAGCTACTGGCATGAATAAATACAGTTATTTACCTGAGTTGAAAATATTAGACAGTCCTAACAACACACAAATTGTGAGCATTAATTCATTCATAGGAGATTGTTTAAGCACACGTTTATAGACTATAAACCACTGGACAACTGGATACATTTAATCTTTGATAAGATTTGATTTTAGGCTTAAAACCTGAAAATAAATTTGCTTGCATATTATCTAGAAGGAAGTTGTATATTATACAATCTCAGACTCTGTGGTGGTCATTATGAAGTTTAGAGTCTGTCTTATTATGATATTAGTAGCTGTAGCCTTGTGCAATGATTGCTTTATCATTTTGGGTAAAATTATAGAAAAAATAAATTATCCTTAATTCTTTGAGCAAACAAGTCCTAATGTCTTTTATGAAGAAAACATAAGTAAATTCTATGTGAGTACTTAAATTTTATAGACTGACACTGGCTCTGAATATGTGGATTTCATAATATTGAACATCATGAAGACTTTTATGGCAGTAAAGAGCTTTTATTATTTTAATATACTATCAGGGCATATACTTTGGTATACTTTTAATATACTATCAGGGCATATACTTTTAATATACTATCAGGGCATATACTTTTTGATTACCCTTATATATACTGATCTGTATAAAGTTGGAAATTCCTTCACTCACTCATTCAAGGAATTTTTAGTAAACACTGTCAGAGCACTGGGGAATAGTGAAGACCAGAATGACTTGGTTTTTCTGAAGTCATGGAGATGAATACATGAATATTTTCATCAGCTTCAACATGAACTCTTCTCAGATTTTCCCCATGAACAACAGACTCCTACCTCTTCATAATTTATTGAGTCCAGGTTGAAATGGGCTCACTGGTTATGTATGTGCCCATGTCTCATTTTGTTTTGATCGTATGTGAAAAGCAGGGATGTGAGCAAGTCCCAATTTTATTTGGATGGAATATTCTACTAATGTCAAGATTAAAGGCTTCATGTTGCGTGATAGACTGTGAGAGAAGTGGACAATGGAACCTATGTTTGGAGGGCCAGTAGTAACATTTTAAAAGAGGAGGGAAACATAATTGACTATTTTAACGATCTGCAGTGCATATACACTTTTGGGCTGCTGCCCATTAGGCTGGGGCAGTTCAGAGGTAAGACATTATCATTATCTGTGGACGTCCCTTTGACTAGCATTGTATTATGATTTTTTATTGTGGTGCGTTCTCTCTGAGGACAGAAGATACTCCAGGGAGATAAATTATTAATCTTATCTTGAAGCATATACTTCCCCCCACCCCCCCAATATGGAATGGCTCTGGAACTTTATGCTTCAGATGAGAGTTGAAAGTTTGAATTTGTAATTTTGTATTTTTATTAGAGAGTTATGAGTTGAGATTAAGAAATCTTTATTTTACACTTAGTATGTGATGATCAATATTTCCTACTATAAACAGCCATGTTTACCAATATAATTTAATTTTATAATGATTACTTTTTGTCACTGAACTGTGTATATAAATAAAAAACCCATTATAAGTTAAAAGATTCTTTCATATCTATAAATAAAGAAATCCATTTTTGGTTAATGCTATAAATTACTAGTTTTGGGGGTTTTTATAATTTAATTTAATTTAATTTTATTTTATTTTATTTTTCAGTGTTCTAAGATTCATTGTTTATGCATCACACCAGTGCTCCATGCAATATGTGCCCTCCTTAATATCCACCACCAGGCAGGCTCACCCAACCCCCCAACCCCCTCCCCTCCCAAAACCTCAGTTTGTTTCTCAGAGTCCACAGTCTCTCATGGTTTGTCTCCCCCTCTGATGTCCCCTAACTCACTTATCCTCTCCATCTCCAAATTACTATTTTTAAATAATAATGTGGTTAAAAAACACATAACATGAGATCTACCCTCTTCACAGAATTTTAAGTATAATACAATGCTGTTCATATTGTATTGCTAATGATAAGCACAATGTGATATGGTAGATCTCTAGAACTTTTCCATCCTGCATGACTAAAACTCTAAACACATTGAGCAGCAATTTCTCCTGCCATCAGCACCTGGTAGCCACCATTCTACTTTCTGTTTCTATGAATTTGACTATTTTACTCATGTATAAGTGACTCCACTGCATATACATGGAATCATGTATTATTTGCCCTTCTGTGACTGGCTTATTTCACTTAGAATAATGTCCTTAAGATTCATCCACATTGTTGCAAGTGACAGGATTTCTTTCTGTCTTTGTGGCTCAGTAATGCTCCATTTATGTATACCACATTTTAAAAATTTAATCTGGCAATGTATATTTAGGTTATGTTTACGTCTTGACTATTATGAATACTATTGCAATAAACACAGGAGTGCAAATATCTCTTCAGATTACTTATTTTGGTTAAATATCCAGTGGTGGGATTATTGGAATCATATGGTAGTTCTATTTTTAATCTTTTGGTTAAATATCCAGTGGTGGGATTTTTGGAATCATATGGTAGTTCTATTTTTAATCTTTTGAGGAATATTCACAGTATTTTCCATAGCAGCTTACAATTTTACATATTCCCACAAATAATGCATAAGGATCAAGATTCTCCATATCCTCACAGCAATGTGTGTGTGTGTGTGTGTGTGTGTGTGTTTATCTCCTTTGGAGAAATGTCTATTCAAGTTCTCTGTTCAGGTTATTTTATTGATTAAATGGCTGATTTCTGTTGAATTGTAGGGATTCTTTGCATTCTTTGGATAGTGACTTCTTATCAGACATATGGTCTGAAAATGCATTCTTCTATTTTGAAGGTTGTCTTTTTCACTCTCTTGATTATTTTCTTTGCTGTGAAGAAGCTTTTTAGCCTGATGTAGTCCCATTTATTTTTGTTTTTATTGTTTATGCTTTGGTTGTCATATTCATAAAATCATGCTAAGATCAATGTCATGAAAATGACATTCACATTTTTTAAGGAGTTATATTGTTTCAAGATAGGTTTATGTTTAAGTCTTTGATCCATTTGGAGTTGATTTTTGTGTAGTATAAGGTAAAAGTTCCATTGGTCCATGTGTCTATATTTTGCTGGTAGCATACTCTTTTATTTACTATTGCTTTGTAGTGTAGTTTGAAATCAAAAGAGTGATGCCTCCAGCTTTCTTCTTCTTCTTCAGGGTTGCTTTAGCTGTTCAAAGTGTAGTTCCATAAAAATTTTAGAATTTCTTATGAATTTAGAATTTAGAATTTCTTATGAAAAATATCTTTGGAATTTTGGTAAGGATTGCATTGAATCTAGAGATAATTTTGGATAGTATGGGCATTCTAATATTAAGTCTTTGAATCCATGAACATGGTGTATCTTTCCATTTGTTTGTGTCTTTCAACAAAGTCTTAAAGTTTTCATTGTAGAGATCTTTCATTTCCTTTGTTAAATTCATTTCTAAATATTTACTGGTTTTGATGCTATTATGCATAGGATAGCTTTCTTTATTTCTTTTTAGATGTTGGTTTATAGAAATGCCACTGATTTCTGTATGTTGATTTTATATCCTGCAATTTTAATGAATTTCTTCATCAGTTCCAACAGCTTTTTTGCTTGAGTCCTTAGGATTTTCTCTGTATAAGATGATATCTACAAATAACAACTGTTTTAGATGCCTTTTATTTTTTTGCCTTGCCTAATTGCTTATAGCTAGGTTTTCCAGGACCATGTTGAGTATTAGTGGTGAGAGTGGACACCCTTGTCTTGTTCCTGATCTTAGAGGCAAGCTCTCCATTTTCCACCATTGTTTATGATATTTGATTTGGGTTTGTTGTATATGGCCTTTATTATGTTGAGGTATATTCCTTCTATATTCAATTTTTCAGGTATAGTTTTTTTTAATAGTTTGTCATTTACCCTTTATGCCAGAATTAAAAGTGATTTACACATCACCATTGCAGTATTACCATATTCTCTATTTGTCCATATATTTATACTTGCCAGCAGTTTTTCTATGTTTGTATTCCTGTTTAATGCCCTCTTATTTCAATGTGAAAGACTCCCTTTAGCATTCTTGTAAGGCAGGTCCAGTGGTGATAAACTTCCTCAGATTTTGTTTGTCTGAGAATGTCTTTATCTCTCCTTCAGTTCTAAAGAATAGCTTTGTAAGGCATAATGTTCTTGTTGGGTTAATTTTCATTGACCTCTTTGTATATTTCGTACCATTTTCTCCCTAGCTTACAAAATTATAGTCTTTTGGTTCTAGTTGCAATTCTGTTGTGTGTATGTATTGGGTGGGGAGGCGGGAGTTCTGACAGAACACCAAGTAGTTCTCTAGACACCAACAGTCTAGAATTCACCTCAGTTTTGACACTATCTATCTGAAGAAGGCATCAGATACTACAGGTTAAAGTTCAGACCTACACCCTCCCCACCCCAACTTCAGATGCCAGTCACAAGTCCAGATTATTACTTATGCTTTTGACAAACCAAGTATAGATTTGAGGGTTCTAGTGACCCCCTTCTTGGGTTATGCCAGTTGTAATCCAGGTTGTTACTTGTCTTTCTGACTGACTGGCTATAAATCAGAGGTTCCCCAACCTCCTCCTCAGGTTCAGTTAGTTTGCTAGAGCAGCTCACAGAACTGAGAGAAGCATTTTACTTGTTAGATCACTGGTTTATAATAAAAGAATATAACTCAGGATTAGTCAAATGGAAGAGATGCATAATGCAAAGTATGGGGAAAGGGCATAAATCTCCTTATGTTCAACAATCTGGAAGCTCTCTGAGCCCCATTATTGGGAGGTTTTGTGGAGGCTTCATTATTAAGCATGATTGATTAACTCATTGGCCATTGTTGATAGACTGAACCTCTATTTCTCTCCTCTCCCTGGAGTTTGGGGAGTAGAGCTGAAAGTTCCAGCCCTCTAATCACATGATTGACTTCCACTGGCAACCAACACATCTTCGGGGATCCAAATTTACATCATTAACATAACAAAAGATGCCTCTAGGATTTTCATCTCTTGGGACATTTCAAGAATTTTATGAGCTCTGTGCCAGAAATGGGGACAAAAACCAAACATATATTTCTTATTAATTACAATATCACAAGTCTTGTGGGAGTTCTTTTGTACATGATGAGTGTCTTTGCTGCTTTCAAAATTCCTTCTTAGTCTTTGACAATTGACAATTTGATTAAAAGTACACATTTGGTTGGATTTCTTTGGATTCCTTCTAGTTGGGGTCACTTGGGCTTTTTGGATCTTGATGTCTTTTCCCTTTTATATTTAGGGTGTTTTCAATCATTATTTGTTTAAATAGCTTTCTGCCATTTCTGTCTTATTCTGGGACTCCCCAAATGGGTATAATTGGTCTCTTTGATAGTACTATTATATATCTCATAAATGGATGGATAATTTCAAATGACCAATCTTTAGGTGTGCTTATACTTTTATCTGATTGATGAAATCTGATGTTGAACCCTCCAGTAAAATTTTAAGTGCAGTCATTCAGTTCTTCAGCTCTAAGATTTTTGTTTGGTTCTTTCAAAATATTTTCTGTCCATGTTGATACTCTTATTCATTCACTCATTGTTTTCTTGAGCTCATCAAGCTTCTTTATGATGCTTATTTTGATGCTTATTTTGAATTCCTATTCAGTTAATTCATGTAACTCTGTTTCTATAGGTTTGTTTTCTGGAGATTGCTTTTGTTCTTTTGATTGGGCCATGTTTCCTTCTTTTTTCATATGTTTTGTAACTTTTTATTGGGATTTTTGTGTTTGAAAAAGCAGCCACCAATCCCCCTCTTTAAAGGCTGACTTTGTACTATGAAGGACCTTCACCAATCAGTCCAGCTAGGAATTCTAAAGGCCTCTGAAACCTTTTTGGCAGACAGTACAACTTCTCTGGGCCTATGTGCATAGTTTCTCAAATGCTAGTTTCTATTTCAGGAGCTTATAATCTTTTGCTCCCTTTAATATCTGTCTGTGGAACTGCAGTTCTCTAGTTCTACAGAAGCAAGCTGCCCAGCTTTCCCTTGTTCTCAGTGGCCACTAGGCATCCACGGTATACCAGCTCCCTGTTAGTACCTGAGTTAGATACCAGTCCCCAGACAGCCCACTGAAAAGCCAGAGCGCTGGACACTCTACTCTCTTCCTGCCCTCCTGAGGGAGTAGCATCAAGTTGTATACCTCCTTTTGAACATGCTGAATTATACTAACCATAACAAGCCTCCTATCTTTTTCCTATCTTCTGAGCAATCACCGGTCATCCAAACTATGTTGGTTCTCTCAGTGCTCCAAATGAAGTAAAACAGAAACCACTCCTTTGGGCAGTCTTTTAATGAGCTGGAATGGCAGATACGCATTCCACTCCTCTCCCTCCTTTCTAAGGGAGAATTTTCAGGTTATGCTGTTTCTACCAATGGTGTTGAACTATGGTGACTGCAACAAGGCACCCACTGCTTTTCTTTGTTTTCAAAAATGCAAAGTATACTAGTTTTGTCCGTTATTCATGTGAGGTGAGACAGAAACCAGTTCCTCAGGTGGCTCTCCAAAAAGCCAGAATATTGAAGGGATGCCCCACTCTTCACTTTCCTCTCTCCTAGTATTGAGTTGTGCTGGCTTGGGAGACAGGCTGAAGCAGGTTAAGTGAAATTACTCTCTTACCTGTTTAAAAACAGCTGTCTTCAGATTTATTCTTACCTTGGGACTTGAGACTTCTTAACTGGATTCTGGAATTCTCATAAAGGTATATTGGTCCATATGTCATTGTTAAATCAGTGTTTTTGGACTGGGTCATCTTACTAACATTAGTCCTATTACAAATTATTTTGAAATGTTTCAGTATGTTAAATGTGTTAGTATGTTAATAATTAACTTTAGTCAGATTGCTTATGTCATCAAGAAGCTATCTATCAATCAGACTCTTACTCTAAAACATGTGGCTAGCCATTGGCATCAAAAGTTCAAGAACCTTCTCTTAGAAAAAAAATAATTTATTATTGATTATCAGTTTCTAGCTGTGCAGTCTCTCACTTGATACTGTGAAAGTCTTGTTGGCATTGAAATACAGCTCATAAATAGGAGGTTAGGAGGTAAACACTCTGGGCTCTTCATTTGGAAGCTTTAATCTCACCAGTTTGAATTGACTGTTCATTGTTCTGAAGCATCCCTTCCCCAGAAGAAGATGGTTGGAGATTGATATAAAGAAGACATATTCTGGAAAGAGGAATTTTACTTAAGGATGGTGTAGATAAGATTTCAGCAACATATTTCCAACCTCTCTTTAATGTGCAACATGGGATTTTTGCCATAATTTTAGTGGAAAAAATTGATTTTATATCCAGATAATAAGTATAGAAGGGAATTTTAAAGTTAGTTTTTTCTTCTTTCTCCTTTGTTCTGTTTCTAGTAGTCTCTATATTTATTTTTCTTTATATATATTAGTCTACCTTGTTGCCATCTCTTCCTTTGAATGTTTTTATGCATTTTATATTGTCCCTTGTAGACTGTCATGCATGCTCATTGATTCTATTCATTAATTCTAGGTTATCTTATTTCAACGACCAGTGAAGAAGTTCTCCTTTTTTCTCCTTTATCTGACTATCCCTTTTTTCTCTTTGGAATAATTACTTAATTATTTACCAGGAATGTCTTGACTGGTAAATCTATAATTCAGACACTGATTTTTAAACAGAATCCAAAGGTTGCATTTGAGGCTGACCCAACTACATATCAGCCATATGCCACTGAAATAACCTATTGTTTATCACTGTTTTATTGTGTTCTTATACAGTTTTATACTGCTTGGGTGTGATCTGGCACTGTTAGCTTATCCACTTCAAAATTAATCAAGCCAGCTGGAGGAGTGTAATTTAGAGAAGTAGCACATGGGTTTGTAAATGCTGACATCTTGAATGTGCTCTGAGGGTGTCTTTTATGTTTTTTTTCTACCCTAGTTTCACCCAAATAAACCATGAATATGAAAACATGTATCCAAACCCACTCATTTATATATGCACAAAAATCATTGTATTGTTCAGGTTTCACTGAAATAGCAAGAAAATTAAAACAATAGTTTGTGAATTTGCTTTAAATCAAAGCAAGTCTGTGGCATTTACAAATATTTAAGAATGGTGTGGCATCTAACCTAGTGTCTTGATGGTTTTTCCAATATACTTTTCCCTATTCTTTTCATTTTATTGTCAAAGAGTCTATTTATTCAGTTCCCTTCTTTCGTTTTTCCCTCTATTCCTTTCCTTTCTTTCTTTCGTGTTCTCTTCTCTTCTTTAAATACTTATAGAGCATTGCCATGTGCCAGAGATTTCACTGATGAATAAGATTGTCATGGAGATGTTTTATAATATACACAAACACATAGTGAAAAATATATGGTTTTCAGTGGTCATAACTTTTATAAAAGAAAAGTCACAATTACATAATAGAGACAGACAGATGAGGGTAGGGTAACTATTTTCCTATAGAAAACCAAGTAAGACATCTCCAAGGAAGTGGTATCTGAGATGTCACTTAACTGACAAGAAATAGCCAACCACAGGAGAACCTGGTCTCACTGTTCTAGACTGATATAAAATATGAGCTTTTTAGAGTTTAAGGAATATAAAGCAGGCCATGAACAGTGAATGAGGGGGGATAGTGGAAAGTTTAGTTCAGAGATAACCAGGGTTCTGTTCATGTCAGCTGATGAAGGTTTGAGGAATGGGTTAGATTTTATTCCAGTTGTAAAAGAAACTAGTGGAGAGTTTTAAGTAAGGATATGAGATAGTTTGATTTATCTTTTTAAAAGATCACTATGGCTTCCACATAGCTAGTAAGGGAGGTAAAGAATGGAAACAAGAACTAGGAAACACAAGCACCAATATATCAAAACGTTTGTCCTAGAATACAAAGAGAGCCACAGAACTAGAACACTTGTTTCCTGACTCAAAGTAAAATCCTTTTTATTGTTTTATTAAATTGAAGGTACACCTATGAGTCATCATTTTTATATATTTTTCTATCATTTTGTCCTCCAGACACAATATTTCTTCCTACCTTCTCATGTTGTTCTAGGAATTATCCAATTATCTTTTAATTTATTCTTTAATGGCTTTACCTCACTAGGTTATAGATGTTTTACTGTTTTTATTAAAGTATCCCTTTTAGTGAGGATAGGCTTAGTGCATGTGCTATATGTTTATTTAAATGTAAAAATATGATTATAGGATAAAACTGAACAGATTAATACCTTCTGTGTTGAGAGAAAACACTGGGAAATAGGACAGTGATGGAAGAAAACTAATTCTTAGTGTTTATGAGTGCTTTTCATAAATGGTTCCTCTTGGTTCTATTTAATTTTCCAGGAGAAAAAGGCTTATTTGGTAAAGTAACTCTTGTCTAGAGAGATTAGGGTGTATGTGAGATAATTCATGCACAGTTTTAAAAGGTTGAAGTTTTAGATGAAGAGTGGATACTACGTAACCAACTTGATGTAAAGTTGAACAGAATAAAACTGTTACAAATCTTCTCATTAATTATTTTTTCTGTTAACTTGTTTATTCATTAATTTCTCCATTCAGCAAATCTTTATGGAGTAATTTGTGTGTTAAGGGATGGATGCTCTCACCTATCTTTGACTTCTGAAGTGCTGATCTTTCTTGGTTTGTCCATTTCTTATTCCTTGGGATAATGTACTTTCCAGACTTCTTCATGTGTTCCTAGCAATGTAGTTATAGTGTCCTTGAATATTTCTCCCAGACTGAGCATTTTAATCATATTTCTTCATCTTGCTTGCACATTATAACTTGGCCCATTTTCTGGAACATGACCTGTCCTGTTTGCTAGTATTTGAGGAATTTTTTCCTGGGTAATTGGCAAGATACATCAAACGTCAACGGTACTGCTAATCATTTCTGTGGTTTCTTTGCTTCTGATTTCTAATGATTATCTTTTTCTTTTTCCACTGACCAGTTCTCTACTTGAAATCCCGTCTTTCTCCTGAGTAAGAACATTTTATTAGCCTTGGACCTTAATTCTGTATCTGAGTCAGACTTTTCTGTCTATTCTCTGTACATCACTTACTTTAGACACTTCTATGTCTTCTTGCTTCACCTCATAAGATATGACCTTAGGTGGTGGGACATTACCTTCTACCAAATTAACCAAGAGAGATTCTGAGGTCTTTTCAGACTGCATCACCTCCTCAGAGGAACTCACTATAATCTGTTGTCCCAGTCCTCTACAATACATAAACTGATGTCTCTAAGGTCACATATAGCTTTCTGTTTGGTGTATCCAATGGGCATTCGTTAGAGGTTGCCATCTGTTTTGATCCTTGATACATTTGTCTTCTCTAACCCAGTTTTGTTTTGTTTTTGCTGGTTCTCACATATCTTCTCTGCTTCCTTCATGGTTTCTTCCACATGACTCATCCTTTAAATGTTAGATTTTCTCAGTATTCTATCTTTAAATCATCTGTCATTTTAAAGACTCAGTGGGCAATATTGTCCACTCTTATTCAATAGCTATAACCCCCAACCATAATCCTATGCTTTGGATACATATACTCAACTTTTTGTCAACCATATATCATTACCTTGATCCTAATATTTTTGAAAGCTGAATGTGTCATCTTCTCTTCCTAAACTTTCTGTTTAATCATCTTTCTTTTCCACAGTTCCTTTTATCTATCCAGCCATAAATTCTAATAATTTTAATACTTAAGTACTGCTTGACATTTTCTGATCCTTTCACTTTTATCTCCATTACCTCAATTCACAATCACAATCACAAGACAATCACAAGAGTGTCCTTATTGATCTATCTGCCTCTAGTTTTGCCATCTTCAAGCACATCCTTTATAGAACTGCCGGAGAGATCTATTTAAGATGTCAATACCACTAACTCAGGCTGCTACAGAACCTTTTTACAACTTCCCTTTATCTACAGAATAAATTTCAAACTCCTTTGACAGTATATACAATCATCCATGATCTTACATACCCAGTTTCATCTCTTACCATCCACTACCTGAAACTCCGGCTTATAACGTTGAACTACTTGTAGTTTTTTGCAGGTTTTGCATATTGTTACCTTTTGGTTCTGTGGTCCCATTAACTTCTCCTGCCTGGCTGATTTCCCCCTCTTACCACTCCCCATTACCAGTCATTTACTGTTCATCTTCTTTAGCTTAATATTAATTTCCGTATTTCTTCTGGAATGACTACTCTAACGCAGGTATTCCTGTCCACGCTTCCTCTGCCATGGTGAGTTAGATGTCCTCCAGCTATTCCCCAAGGTATATAGTATATAATCTTAAGTATCTGTTTAGATATAATAACTTCTTTTGCATTTCCAATGGTTCTTGGCCTACTACTAATCAAAAATTCAGTTCAGTAAACGTTTGTGGGTTGTTTGATTTTCAAGTAAGTTTATTTCAGTAAGGAAGCAAGATGAATGCTGTTAGTCTCTTGGTACTTATTTTTCTCATTCTTAAGCATTTTACTAAATATTTTTGGAATAGTTATATTGGGAGATTTATTTTCTATGTGGGAGATGCAGTTTGAAAAAACTCAAGTAAAACTGAAATATTCCAAGTAATATAAATTTGGTTTCTTTTTAAAGCCCATTTTCCACCTGTTAAAAGTAATAAATATTCATCATAATAGATGACTAGTCTTCTTTCCAACCATTATTTTAATTTCAAAGGAATCAAAAGGATATTCCTTTTCTTGAAAAGTTTGCTTTTATTTTTAATTATACTATCAACTCATTGTATGGTTTTGGATGACTTGCTTAATGTTTCTATTTCTTTTTTGTTAAATACTAATATCTCCTAATAATTATTACAGTTATCATGATGCGCAACTTAGAAATTCTGCTATTAAAGCTATTTTTAGTAGTGTAGCATGATTAATATATACAATGTCCATGTAATCCCTTAATTTTTTAATGTGATGCTATTTATTTATAAATACCATTTGCTAAGCACAGCTCTCAAATGCCTTACGTATAATGCATTTAATCTCATGTTAGCCAATAAAGTATTGTTATCTTCATTTTACAAATGAGCTAACTCAGATATGCAGTTGTCATGTTACTTGGTCAGACATACCTCTTTTGAACTGAATTGTGTCCCCCCACCTTCCAAATTAATGTGTTGATGCTTTAACCTCAGGGTAACTGTACTTGGAAATAAGGAAATAAGTAAGGCTAATAAGTCATAAGGTCAGAGCCTTCATCCAGTAGGACTGGGGCCCTTGTAAGAAGAGGAAGAGACACCTAGGGATGTGTGCATGCAGAAAGAAGGCCAGTGAGGACACAGCAAGAAGGCAGCCATCAACCAACCAGAGAGAGAGAGAGAGATTGCACCAGAAACCAACTCTGCTTGCAGCAAGATTATAGGCTTTCAGCCTCTAGAACTATGAGAAAAGAAATTTCTGTTGTGTAAGCCACCCAGAATATCCTGTGTTAGTCTGCTATGGCAGCACTAACAGGCTAATATAATACCTGGCTAGCAAATAGCAGAGTAGAATAAACCCATACAGGATGGCTTCAGAGTACATTCTTGGCTATTATACTGTCTTACAAAATTGCCTTGGCATTTCAAGTTCAATTAAAGAAAGTTCATAGTGGTTGTGTGTCAATAAATTTAGTTGTTTATTTTCATATTTCTATTTAAAATGCATATTTTCTTTTCAATAATTATTTAGTGTTTCCTGGAAAGCAATTTTGTACTATTTACTAAATTCTTAAAGAAATCTATACCTTTTATAAGGATATTTTTACCTTTGATATTATTTCTAAAATTAAATCCTTAATAAGTAATCAAAAAGTTTGAAAAAAGTAACAGTGAATATCCCAGAAATACAAAGGATTATAAAGCAAATACCATAAAAATTATATTTAACAAATTGGATAATCTAGAAGAAATGGATACACTCCTAGAAATATATAATCTTTCAAAACTGAATCAGGAAGAAATATAAAGTCTAAACAGATGAATTGCTAGTAATAAAATTGAAGAAGTATCAAAAAACTCCCAATAAACAAAAGTCTAAGACCAGATGGATTCACAGGTGAATTATACCAAACATTTAAGGAAGCATTAATACCTGTTTTTTTTCTCAAACTACTGCACAGAATAGAAGAGGAAAAACTCCCAGATACATTTTACGAGGACAGCACTACTTTGATGTCAAAATCAGACATTATTAAAAAAAGTACAGGCCAGTATCCCTGATGAGTTTGGATGCAAAAGTCATCAATAAAATATTATCAAACCAACAAACATCATCAAATCATTAAACAAGATAATATCAATATATTAAAATATATATGATTGAGATTTATTCTGGGAATGCAAGGATAGTTCAATAGTCACAACTCAATCAGCATGATATACCACATCAACAAACAAAGGATAAAAATCATATGATCATCTCAAAAGATGCTGAAAAATCATTTGACAACATTCAATGTCCATTCATGGTAAAAACTTTCAACACACTGAGCTTAAAGAGAATATACCTGAACATAATGAAGGCCATAACTGAAAAACTCAGAGCTAACATCCTACTCAATGGTGAATAACAGAGAGCTTTTCTTTAAGATCAGGAAGACAAGGATGCCCACTTGTACCACTTTTATTCAGCATAGGTACTGGAAGTCGTAGGCACAGCAATCTGAGAAGAAAAAGAAATAAAAGACATCCAAATTTGTAAGGAAGAAGCTAAATGGTCACTGTTCATAATGACATACTGTATTATATAGAAAACTCTAAAAACTCCACCAAAAAACTACTAGAAGTAATAAATGAATTCAGTAATACACAGAAAAAAACCAGAAATCACTTGCATTTTCATATATTAATAACAAAGTAGCAGAAAGAGAAATTAAGAAAACAATTGTATTTACATTTGTACCAAAAGAAATAAAATACCAAAGAATAAACTTGGCCAAGGAGGTGAAAGGCCTGTACTCTGAAAACTATAAGCCACTAATGAAAGAAATTGAGGATGACACAAATAAATGGAAAGATACTCCATGCTCATGGTTTGGAAAATTAATATTGTTAAAATGTCCATACTACCCAAAGCAATCTACAGATTCAGTGCAATCCCTATCAAAATACCAGTAACATTTTTCAGTTTTCTTTTTATGTTTCCAATAGTAATTTTTGCAGAACTGAAACAAATAATACTAAAATTTATATGGAACCACAAAAAGTCCTTGAATAGCCAGGGCAATTTTGAGACAACAAAGCTGAAAGTATCACAATCCCAATTTTAAGATGTACTGCAAAGCCATAGTAACCAAACCAGAATGGTACTGGCACAAATAAAGACATATAGATCTATGGAACAGAATAGGGAGCTAGGGGGCGCCTGGTTGGCTCAGTGGGTTAAGCCTCTGCCTTTAGCTCAGGTCATGATCCCAGGGTCCTGGGATCGAGCCCCGCATAGGGCTCTCTGCTCAGCAAAGAGCCTGCTTCCCCTGCCCCCTCCCACACCTGCCTCTGCCTACTTGTGATCTCACTCTCTCTCTCAAATAAATAAATAGAATCTTTAAAAAAAGAAAAAAAAGAATAGGGAGCTAGAAATAAACTTATGCTTATACAGTTAATTATTCTATGAGAAAGGGAACAAGAATATACAATGGGGAAAGGGTAGTCTCTTCAATAAATGGCACTAGGAAAACTGGACAGCTACATGAAAAAAAAATGAAACTAGACCACTTTCTTACACCTAACACAAAAGTAAACTCAAAATGGATTAAAGATCTAAATGTGGATCATGAAACAATAAAACTCCTACAAGAGAACATAGATGGTAACTTCTTTGACATCAGCGATAGCAACATTTTTCTAGACATTTCTTCTTAGGGAAACAAAAGCAATAATAAACTGTTAGAACTTCACCAAGATAAAAAAAAAAAAAAAAAAAAAAAAACTTCACCAAGATAAAAAGCTTTTGTATAGTAAAGGAAACCACCAACAACAAAATGAATGGGAGAAATATTTGCAAATAATGTATCTGATAAGAGGTTAACATCCAAAGTACATAAAGAACTTATACCAAACTCAACATCAAAATAACAAATAATCTGATTGAAAATGGGCAAAGGATCTGCATAGACATTTTTCCAAAAAAGGCATACAGATAGCCAACATGAAAATATGCACATCACTAATCATGAGGGAAATATGAATCAAAACTATAAGATATCCCCTTTAGCTGTCCAAATGGCTAGAATCAGAAAGACTAGAAATGACAAGTGTTGGTGAGGTTGTGTAGAAAAAAGAACCCTCATGCATTGTGGGTGAGAATGTAAATTGGGATAGGTACTGCGCAAACATGGTGGTTCCACAAAAAATTAAAAATAGAGGTATCATGTGATCTAGTAATTTTACTACTGGATATTTACCCAAAGAAAATGCAAACATTAATTTGAAAAAATGTATGCACCCTATGTTTATTGCATCATTATTTCCAATAGGCAAGATAAAGAAGTAACCTATGTCCATTGAAAGATGAATGAATAAAGATGTGTGTATATATACAGATACCACAAAAATAGATATTATATATTATTGTATAATATACAAAAATAGAGCATATGCTATAATAATATGTAATTATATATATATATATATAATATAATATTACTTAGCCATAAAAAGGGTGAGATCTTGCCATTTGTGACAACATGGATGGACCTAGAAGGTAAAATGTTAAGTAAAATAAGTCAGACTGTGAAAGACAAATACCATATGATTTCATTTATATGTGGAATCTAAGACACAAAACAATTAATAAACAAAAAGCACAGACACTTAAATACGGAGACCAAACTGGTGGTTGTCAAAGGGGAGAAGGGTAGTGAGAGAATGGGAGTGAAGGGGTGAAGGGAAATGGGAGATACATGGTTACAGTTATGGAATTAATAGGTCACAGAGATGAAAAGCACAGCACAGGGAATATAGTTAGTGGTTTTGTAGTAGCATTGCATGGTGACAGATGGTAGCTACACTTGTGGTGAGCATAGAATTATGTATAGACTTGTCAAATCACTATATTGTACACCTGAAACTAATGTAACATTGTTTATCAACTACACTTCAATAAGAGATTTTGAAAAATAGTATTTAATTATCTAAATAATTAAATAGTTATTCAATGAATATACTGTAACTATTAAAAACCATTTTTGGAGACTGTTTTATTATATGAGAAATGCTTAGAATTTTGTATTTAAAAGGTTGCAATATTATAAGGGCAAGGGGTTATGGGGGGTAGAGAGGGAAAAATGAAACAAGATGGGATAAGAAGGGAGACCAACCATAAGAGACTCTTCAGCTCAGAAAACAAACTGAGGGTTGCTGGGGAGTGAAAGGGGAGGGATAGGGTGACTGGGTTATGGACACTGGGGAGGGTATGTGCTATGGTGAGTGCTGTAAAATGTGTAAGACTGACGATTCACACAGACCTGTACCCTTGAAACAAATAACACTATGTGTTAATAGAAAAAAAAAGTTGCAGTATTACATATATAGAACCATCCTAATTTTTTAAATTAACCATCTATGTATGTAAATATATGGACCTACACATACTATATATATATATATATGTATGTATGTATACTATATACTATATATATATATGTGTACGTAAGTATGGATGTATGTATCCATACATCCATACACAGATACATGGTAAAAAGAATGACAGGAAATATATTAACAGTTGTTATCTCTGGTGGTGATTTATGGGTGAATTTTATTTTTCTTCTTTATATTATATATACTTTTTACATATTTTAATTTCTCATTGAATATAAAATACCATGCTTATATTGTTTATTTCTAACTAGAAAAAAATCCCAAGTCATATTACTTGAAAAAATTTATTAGCTAGTTCAGTGGCTTTTCTGGGTAAATTTTCATTCCTCCAATTACACCACCCAGTTTATTGTCAGACAGTATCAGGCTAGTTTATGTTCTTAAGTTCTGGAACACTGATAGTTCCTTATTATTTCCAGTCAATGTTGTTTTTAAAACTAAACTCAAGGGGGCACTTCTGTGTTATTTGCTTCCTAAAATTGTACAGACTACAGGTGACAGAATCAGTGTTATCTACTTGGAAGGCCCTCTGTTACCTAGAAATCCTAGTTGCCATGATGCTAATGATGACCAAGAGTGTCTTAAATCATGGATGCTTACTAAAACCCATTTTCCTTTGTTCTCTCTGAGTGTGATGGTGTTAGCCATTTAGCTTCTTAATAGGCACTGACTCCGTTGGAAGAGCGAGCTGCCCTTGATCTCAGAATTGTGAGTTTGAGCCCTACATGGGGTGTAGAGATTACCTAAATAAATAAAACCTTAAAAAATAACAACTTAATAGGTTAAATAACTAATTATTTGAATATTTGGGTTAAATTTGGCTATTTGGATAAAGTAGCTATGAAGAAGAACAAATATATTGCATTTAGAAATACAATTTTCATGATTCTGAACCCTAGAAAACAAGTTCTATATATATCAATAAAAATATCATCCCTAAAATAAAAATATAAAAATATTTTACTCCTTGCTTCTTCTGTATGGTATGTATATAAGTAAGTACTTTATTAAAATTTTGTAGTTCTGTATATTACTTACCTCCAGCATTCTAAATCCACAAACTCAATGCTACTTTATTATAGTTTTTAAAAATTCTAGAGCACTGTAAAAAAGAGAATGTGAAAGCAGAAAAAAAAGAATAATATAAAATAGGGAACGAAATGAAAATAGGTTGGAGAGAAAATGGTGTGTGGGTGTAGTATATGTAAGATTAATCTCTAAGAATCTAACTAAAATTGCACGATTTAGTGTAATATGTACAGGTGATTGGAAATATCACTTATCTTGCATTAACCAGGAAAATTCAATATGGATATGGAATCAGTTTTTCTTCCTTCCTTTTCCTCCCAATAGATGTATATATCTGTAGAGTTTATTTGGGAAGAGAAAGAAAAGGAAGAGAGAAAAACTTATCCACATTTTAATACTCTGTGTTTCTAAGTATTCTAATCATGACTCTTTAAGTTAAAAAAAAAAAATCAAGAGATCATCTAACCATTTCACAGCTCAGTTATAGAAATGGGTTTTCTTCCTAAATTTATTGACTAGAGAGTACACATTCAAGAAAAACATAATGTGTCAGATCTCTTCATGACAACCTCAGGTTAACTGCATGGTTTTGAGCTTTTTGGAAACTTGTCAAAATAAATATCTTGCTACATATCACATTATCAGTTGGATATATTGACCATTAAGGAGTTGCCCCTTTGAAGTGAATTTTCACATAAAAAAATGATTAAAATAGAAAGGGATAGGAGAGTGAAATGTTGAACCTGTTTGTACTCTACCTTCAATTTGTTTCATTCAGCCATTTGGTATATTTACTTGAGTGTTTATTAGTTATTAATCACCTTTTATTCTGTATTTTGTTTGGATATATTAATTTTTAAAATGGATTTTCCTTCATTACTTCAAATATTTGAGGTAGGATGTGTTACTTGGATTTAAGAGGATTTAAGTATGATAACTGGATGCATCACTTATTAACTTACCAAATATAGCTCACCCAGTATGCAGTGAAGACATATACAATAAAATATTTCAATCAATGAAAGTGACTTATATTAACAGAGGTTGGAGAAAGAACACATATGGAATTATTGTATAAAAAGTATATAATCAAAGCAAGCATTTTTCAATGGAATATATGTTAAGACCTAAGGGTGCTTTTACTGTATGGAATTGTTCTTTCCAATGGGAATTTTAAGAAGGAGATTTTAACTGGAACACAAGAAGAAAGGTAGCAGAAACTTCCAGGAACTTGGAACTAATACGAGTACCTTTTCTTTACAAAATGAGTTCACACTCATGTTCTTAACAACACTATGAGATAGGCAATAAGAAAGCTAAACCAGAGATTTTAATTAGGGGGAGCAGCATGAGGTAGTGGTTTTTAAATTGTATTCTAGATCAGCGCTTCTTAAGTTTATTATGCACACATACCACCTCGGGATCTCTTCAGATGGTAGATACTATTCAGTTAGCCTGGCGTGGGGCCTGGGATTCTTCACTGCTGCTGTGCTCCTGGGTGATGCTGATGACCACTTTGAGGAAGGGCTTCAAAGGTTCTAGGACTGAGTTGTTCCTGCTCTGGGTCTGGAAAGGAAGAGGACCAATGGAAGTCCTTAAGGCTCTGGCATCACTTTGATTAGGTCGCATATTGAATTGGCACATCGGATTTTATTTGAAGAATATTTTCGCTGTTTTTTTTTTTTTTCTTATCGGTTGGTTTCAGAGTACTGGGGGAGGGGGGACTAAGTTTCTATCATGACTACAGCACTATGTCTCTTCAGTCTCACAGGATGTGTTTAGTCTTCAGTAAAGTAAATGAAATCAAAGACAAAAATCTCCAGGATAACTGCCAATACTCTCCATTTGATATTGTTTTTACTGTAAAACTGCTAATGAATGGTAGATTCAGTGGTTAGACCCATGTCTTCCAGATTTGGGGTTCTTCTCAACATACCACATGTTTATTCATGGATTTCTGTAGGTCAGAAAACAAATACGGCCTATTTGTTCATAGTGAGTAATGGAAGAATCATTGGCTTTGCCAGAGGATTCCATTAAAAATATTAGAGATTAATAGCACATATTGGAAAGGAGGGTATGATGAGAGAGGAGAAAAAACTCTTTTCTCTTTATAGCTGATTCTTGAGTGAAAATTCAGGGTCAATGAATCATTAAAATTTTAAACTAGAAGGGATCTGGAAGATTTTCTAATTTGAACATATTTTTGCCCTCACAGAAGTAACTTGTTCCAAGGTCACCCAGATAGTAGAAAAGTTTGAATTAGGCTTTAGGTCTCCTGATATATGAATATTTCTGTACTTCTTTTAGTCCTGTAACAAACCTCCTGCTAGTACTGGTGATGTGAAGCCATTGTGGAAAGTTTCATACATTTGGTTTCTTCCATTATCCCTTCCCAGCTCCAACTCTCCTGCTAGACCTATTATTTGATAAAAATGATATAAATAGAAGCAAAGCAGCAGATACCAGCACCAACAGAAGCCAAAGAATACACAATGGGGAACTGAACATTGATCAGATTACAGAAGTCCTATTTCTTCTTCACAGTAGAAATCGACATCATCATGCCTGCTTCAGATTCTCTGGGGTTAGTGCATTCTGGTGTGGCACCCCTCACTGAGATACTGGGCCAAGGGTAGAATTTTATGATAAGGTAATGTGAAGCCACTGTTAACATAAGAGATGCCATTGAAGGAGACTGACTGAATGCAATCAAAATTTTTTCCAGTCCAGTAGCAAAAATATTATTATTATACTAATGTACCAAAGTAGTCAATAATTATTGAGAGCATTGTATATAGTAAACTTTCTAAGTGTTTTATACATCTTATATCTTTTATTTCTGAAGTGCATGGAATTTCAAGTCCGTGGGTTGCTAGAATTATAGTAAAAAGAGATGAAAAGTTTCACAATTAAGCTTTTACCAGATGGATTTTTTGTTGAATTTGCAGTTATTTGACTTAATGCTTCATATCATCTGGTTTCTTGGGCATCTGATGGACACACATCTTGGCCAGGTCACTTTAGACCTCTCACTTTTTATTTGATCTTGTAATGTAGAGTCTGCAAATGATTCTGGTGCCTTTTTCTCTTTAAGACACATAGAACCATTTAAAACATTCAGTATTTTCTGTTTCTGTTCTTTTTCCATCCCACTTCAAGAACGAGTATAAACTAAGAAATCTTATTTTAGGTTTACTCATTCTCAAATCAGTACTTTTGACATTAATGCTTGAGATGGTCCAGATTTTGTTGTTATGGCCATCCCATTTTTTTATTAAGTTTTTTTTTTATTTTAATTCTAGTGTAGTTAACATACAGTGTTATTTTAGGTGCAGGTATACAACAATAGTGTGCAATCAAGAGTGATTCAACAATTCTGTATATTACTCAGTATGAAGATTCCTCAGAAGTTAAAAATAGGGACACCAGGGTGGTTCAGTTGGTTAAGTGTCAACTCTTGGTTTTGGCTCAGGTCATGATCTCAGGGTAGTGGGATTGAGTTCCATGTCCAGTTCCATGCTCAGCACAGAGTCTACTTTTCCCTCTCCCTCTTTTCTTCCCCTGCTCTCTTTCTGTCTCTAGAATAAATAAATAAAATCTAAAAAAAAAAAATTAGAAACAAAACTGCCTTATGATCTGGCAATCACTCTACTGGGTATTTATCCCCCTAATTACAAAAACACTAATTCAAAGGGATATATGCACCCCTATGTTTATTTCAGCATTATTTATAATAGCCAAATTATGGAAGCAACCCAAGTGTCCATCAACAGATGAATGGATAAAGAAGATACAGCATACATATTGTCATTGAATTTTAATTTTTTTATAGGAACATCATCGATACATTATCATCGACACACAAGATTTCATTAGGTTCAGGTATACAAATAAGTGATTTGACAACTTTATACATTATGCTATGTTCACAAATCTGTTCATACATCTGCTCCATTTCATTGCTATTATGATATTGTTGACTGTTTCTTATACTCTGCTTTTTATTTCCATAACTTACTTGCTTCATAACTGGAGGCCTGTATCTCCCTCCTACTCATTTTGCCAAGGCCCCCCACCCCTCTCCCTCTGGAAACCATCAAATTTCTTCGCTATATTTATAGCTCTGATTCTGCTTTTTGTTTGTTTATTTATTTTTTAAAGTTTCCATTTGTGAGTAGAATCATATGGTATGTGTCTTTCTCAGTCTGATTTATTTCATTTAGTTTAACACCCTCTGGATCTATCTATGTTGTCTCAAATGGCATGATCTCATCCTTTCTATCCCTGTGTAATATTCCTCTGTGTGTGTGTGTGTGTGTGTGTGTGTGTACACAACATTTTCCTTATCCATTTGTGTATCGATGGACACATAAGTTATTTCCTTATCTCGGTTATTATAAATAATGCTGCAATAAACATAGAGATGCATATATCTTTTCAAGTTAGTGTTCTTGTTTGCTGTGGGTAAATACCCAATAGTGCAATTATTGGATTATATGATATTTCTATTTTTAATTTTTTGGGGAATCCCATACATTTTCCATAGTGGCTATACCAATTTACATTCCTACCAACAGTGCATGAGCGTTCTCTTTTCTCTACATCCTCACTAACACTTGCGCTTTCTTGTCTTCTTGATTTTAGCCATTCTAACAGATTGTGGTTTTGATTTGCATTTCCCTGATGAGTGATGTTTAGCATCTTTTCATGTGTCTGTTGTCCATATGTATTTTTTGGAAAAATGTCTATTCAGGTCCTCTGCCCATTTTTTAACTGGATTGTTTTGTTTTGTCTTTTGCTATTAAATTGTATGTGTTATTTATTTATTTTGAATTTTAACCCCTTATCAGAAGTATCATTTGAAAATATCTTCTCCTACTCAGTAGGTTGTCCCCCACTTCCTTTTAAATAGGCTCTATGCCCAATGTGGTTAAAACTTATGACCCTGAGATCAAGAGTCATGTGCTTCACTACCTGAGCCAGTCGGCCACTCTCAGTTGGTTGTCCTTTTGTTTTCTTGATGGTTTCTGTTGTTGTTCAAAAACCTTTTACTTTGATGTAGTCCAGATAGTTTATTTTTTCTTTTGTTTCCTTTCCCTTAGAAGACATATCTAGAAAAATGTTGCTATGGCTGATGTCAGAGCAGCTACTGCCTTTTCTAGGATTTTTATGGCTACATGTCTTACATTTAGGTCTTTAATCCACTTTGAGTTTATTTTTGTGTATGGTTTTTAGAAAGTAGTCCAGTTTCATTATTTTATAGGTAGCTGTCCAATTTTCCCCGCACCATTGATTTAAAGACTATTTCTTCCTCATTGTGTATTCTTGTCTGCTTTGTCATAGATTAATTGACCATATAAATGTGGGTTTATTTCTGCTGTCTCTATTCTGTTCTTAACATATAGAACTAAATTCTCTTTTTATTCCATTGTTTATCTGTTGGCTACAAATGCTAAACCTCAAATACCTCCTATATGTGTCCTCTGAAGGAAAGAGTTCTATGACATTGATAACCACTGTGTAAAGTCTATTACTAACCTGTCAATACATCTATGTGCTCCCTTTGTCTGGTATCCTGAGTGTTAGAGAATTCTGTCACTAACTACTCAGAGATCACACTTACCTCACAGATCAAGGGCTAAGTTTTATAAGACTATTCCATTTCAGATATCCATGGCAAGTCTCAGGTTTCCATCTATATTTCTGAGCAGCCAGTTATAAATTCAGGGGATTCTCACAACCCCTCCTGAGATTTGATAATTTGCTAGAAGGACTCACAAAATGCAGGGAAAAAAATACTATTATTGGCCTATTATAAAAGAAAGAACTCAGTAACAGGCAAATGGAAGAGATGGATAGGGCAAGGTATAGGAGAAAAGACACAAAACTTCTGTGCCCTCTCCATGTATGCCACCTTCTCGCACTGTGATATGTTCACCAACCTGGAAGCTCTTTGAACCCCATTGTCTACAGGTTTTTTAGGGGTCCCATTAAATACCATTTAGAGGTATGATTGACTAAATCATTGTCCATAGGTGATGCACTCAGTCTCTTAAATCCAAGGGTGGGGCTGAAAGTTTCAACTCTCTAATCACATGATTGGTGTATCTGATAACCAGTCCCCATCCTGAAGCTGTGTAAGAACATACCAAAAGTCACCTTCTTAGCGTAAACTCAGGTTTTCTTGAAAGGAGATTTTTTATGAATTATAAAAGATAATGCTATTATCCCTATCACTAAGGAAATTCTAAAGATCTTAGAAAATCGGTGTCAGGAGCTATGGACAAGATTTCTTTTTTTTTAAAGATTTCATTTACTTATTTGAAAGAGCACAAGAGGCAGTGGGTCAGAGGGAGAAGCAGAGTTCTTGCTGAGCAGGGAGTCCAATGTGGGACTTGATTCTGAGACTCCAGGATCATGACCTGAGCTGAAGGCAGACACCCAACCAACTGAGCCACCCAGGTGCCACTGTGGACAAAATTTCTTATCATAGGATAAGATAAGATTTCTTATCACACTAGAGTTTTAAGTTTCTAGGGTCAAGGGTCACTGCATACTTTTTTATTGTTAAATTTTATTTTGCAAATATTCACATACACAAAAAAATACAAAGTTAATGAATGCAGCCACCATGCAGTTTAACAAATGAAGTATCTGTGTATTTGAAGTCCTCTGTGTTTTTTGCTATGATCGTGACCCACTTCTTTGCCTCTTCAGGGAAATCATTGGTGTTAACCTTCCAGTGCACTTGCAACACATGAACTACATATACCCCTAAGCAATATGTGATCATATTCTCTTGTATGTTTTAAGAGCTTATGTAACTAATCTTATACCAGTGTGTTCTGTTATCTTGCCTTTTTCCCTTAACATTTATGTTCCTGAAAATTTTTCACATTGATATGTATAACTGTATTTTATTCCTTTTCTTTGCTATATAGTATTATACTGTTTGAACATACCACAATTTATTCATACCTTTATTTGTGGATTTTTTTTTCTAATTTTCTACTCTTCTAACTCTTTATACCCCATGATTTATTATGAATGAAAGATAAACAGTACATACACTATTTAATAATTTGATTAGGAATTTAATGATAGTAATTAACTTGGGGTGGAACAAGGCTCCTGAATGCCCTTTTTCAGCACACAAACACTTCTGTTTTGCAGTGTCTCTGCGTTACCATCTAGGACGGGACTTAACTCATATTTATATTTGAGTTATTTATAAATGAGCCACAACTTTAAAGGTTCATCTCCTATAGGAAAAACTTTGAGAATTGCTTTAAATACAGCAGTTGGCTTGTTGCTGTTATTACTCAGTGCTCCAAAAGACAGGCTCCCCATGGGTGCTGAAGGGCAAAGAAGACTTGTTGTCACTCCACTGTCCTGTATATGGGTATATGTTTTGCTTTTCTGGCATGGCTTAATTTAACCGACTGGAAAACCCACCCAATTGACTTAGATCTGTTGGAGTCTCAATATTGAGTACAGACTGTGTGGAAAATACAAAACTGCCAATAAACAAAACAAAACTTCATCAGTGACTAGTTTTCTCCTTTCCCTATGTTTCTAAATTGTGCTGTAAATCAAATAGACAAATGTAGAAATTCAAATGCCTGTGTGATTTTTTTTTGTTGTTTGGCATTTATCTCAGCAAATGAGGAGATGATGTCATATCACAAGAGAGGTGTGATGATAAGTGCGAAGACAAGTCATCCCTTAACAAGGGAAGATTAATGTGCTGTTCTAAAATGGAACTATTATATGTGCTGTTTACTCAAAAGGAGTATGAAAAGTGAACAAATGGAGCTGTCAGACAAAGTGCTGATGACATACAAAATATTGAAATAAACAGCTGATGATGCATGAAGCATTGGAAAACACATTGATACCCCTGTTGGCTTCATTGCTCATTTATTTCCATGTGATTGTCCTCTTCTGAATGTGTTAGAGCTTTTGCTCTGTTAATAGTCTTCCAGATTGGGTCTTCAGGGTGGCAAGGAGTCAAGGAGTTGGGCAATTTTCCATTGACTATAAATTAATAGAGTTAAGAAAGTAAAAGAACTCAAAAAAGACAAATAAGTTTTCATAGTTTACAAGGAATTGTTTTTGACTGAAAATTAATTATATCAGTCATCATGATTATGGAAGTGACTGGGTAGCTACTCAGAAATCTGTTTCTTTTTCTGTATACACGTGATGAACACATCACTCAGCATTCTTTGTAGTTGAGTTAGGGCCATGTGCCTACTTTAAACAAAGATGATGTGAAGGTAGGTGTTGAAAGTCAACTTTAGACTCAGTGCCTAAAATCTGCTGTGAGATCCTCCATTTGCTTGCTATGTGTGTCTGGAAGTGAAAGACCCCCAAAATGGCAAAACCACATAATGGAGGGAACTCAGATCCATGAGTCATCACTTGAAGAAGAAGACAGCCATGAAAGTTGCTCAATACGTTAGAACTCTCTGTGCCTGAGAAACAAAACTTCATAAGGGTGTCTGTTCAAGCAGTTAGCATTTCTGTCATAATATATAGTAAACAAGTTTCATTCAAATTAACATTTTTGTTTTAGATTATTTATATGATCTACTAGTTTTTAGATTTCTTTAGTTAATATAACTTTAGCTGGATCTTCCCATAACTAAATTGATAGTTTTAAAACTTTTCTTATAGATATAGGACAAAATCATGAGACTTTAAAATGAACCAAAAAGATTGTCTAAGCACATTCTTCTGGGTTATCTTATTCCATGATTCCATGGATCTCTCTGTGCCTTTTGTTGTCTTTGAGCTAGTTTATAACACTTGCAGTTGCAGATCACTAATAGCAATGCAAATGATTCTTGTCCATACACATACAAATGAATTTTGCCAGTGAAAATACAACTGATCTCTCTCACATTACATCCATTCCTCCCACAGAATAAGGCAGTTTTGTATCTATTTTCAAATGTATTTCAGTATCACTGCTTTATATTCGTGGTTTAATAATTTAATAAATTTGACTAAAAAGTCTCTTAAAGGAGCTTTATGCAGATTAAATTATTAACAAACCAAAAATTGAGCATTACTAAAATTTGTAGAAAAATAATACATTTTAAACTCCTAATACTTTAAGTGTACTTGATTTTAAAAGTTCTTATGGAAGCTAACTTAGAGGGGCATCTGGGTGACTCAGTCAGTTAAGCATCTGCCTTTGGCTCAGATCATGATCCTGGGATTCTGGGGTTGAGCACCTCATCAGGCTCCCCATGTGATGGAAAGTCTGCTGCTCCTTCTCCCTGTGCCTGATGCTTCACCTGCTTATTCTCTCTCTGTCTCTCTATTAAATAAATAAATAAAATCTTAAAAAAAAAATCTAACTTAGAAATGTTTTAAGAATTCAAGTTTAACTTCTTCATTACCAATTTGGATACCTTTTATTTCTCTCTGTTGTCTGATTGCTGTTGCTAGGACTTCTAATACTATGTTGAATAAGAGTGGTGAAAGTGGGCATCCTTGTCTTGTTCCTGATCTCAACGGGAAGGCTGCAAGCTTTTTCCCATTGAGGATGATATTTGCTGTGGGTCTTTCATAGATAGATTTGATGAGGTTCAGGAATGTTCCCTCTATCCCTATACTTTGAAGCGTTTTAATCAGGAACGGATGTTGGATTTTGTCAAATGCTTTTTCTGCATCAATTGAGAGGACCATGTGGTTCTTCTCTCTTCTCCTATTAATTTGTTGTATCACATTGATTGATTTACGAATGTTGAACCATCCTTGTAGCCCAGGGATGAATCCCACCTGATCATGGTGGATAATCTTTTTAATGTGTTGTTGGATCCTGTTGGCTAGGATCTTGTTGAGAATCTTAGCATCCATATTCATCAGTGATATTGGTCTGAAATTCTCCTTTTTGGTATGGTCCTTGCCTGGTTTGGGGATCAGGGTAATGCTGGCTTCATAGAAAGAGTCTGGAAGTTTTCCTTCTGCTTCAATTTTTTGAAACAGCTTCAGGAGAATAGGTGTTATTTCTTCTTGGAAGGTTTGGTAGAATTCCCCAGGGAATCCGTCAGGTCCTGGGCTCTTGTTTTTTGGGAGATTTTTGATCACTGCTTCAATCTCGTTATTAGATATCGGTCTATTCAGGTTGTCGATTTCTTCCTGGTTCAATTTTGGTAGTTTATATTTTTCCAGGAATGCATCCATTTCATCTAGGTTGCTAAGCTTATTGGCATATAACTGTTCGTAATAACTTCTGATGATTGTTTCTACTTCCTTGGTGTTAGTTGTGATCTCTCCCTTTTCATTCATAATTTTATGAATTTGGGCTTTCTCTCTTTTCTTTTGGATTAGTGTAGCCAGTGGCTTATCGATCTTATTGATTCTTTCAAAAAACCAGCTTCTAGTTTCATTGATACGTTCTACTGTATCTCTGGTTTCTCCCTCATTGATCTCAGCTCTAATCTTGATGATTTCCCTTCTTATGTGTGGAGTTGGTTTGATTTGTTGTTGATCCTCCAGTTCTTTAAGGTGTAGAGACAGCTGGTGTGTTCTGGATTTTTCAATTTTTTTGAGCAAGGCTTGGATGGCTATATATTTTCCCCTTAGGACCGCCTTTGCTGTATCCCATAGGTTTTGGACCGAAGTGTCTTCATTCTCATTGGTTTCCATGAA
The DNA here is from genome assembly GCF_020171115.1 of Neogale vison. Classification (NCBI taxonomy): domain Eukaryota; kingdom Metazoa; phylum Chordata; class Mammalia; order Carnivora; family Mustelidae; genus Neogale; species Neogale vison. Next base: position 28,478,043 of record NC_058096.1, read on the forward strand.
TTGTTTCAGTTCTTCTTTGATCTCCTGGTTGATCCAAGCATTCTTAAGCAAGGTGGTCTTTAGCTTCCAGGTGTTTGAGTTCCTTCGGAACTTTTCCTTGTGATTGAGCTCCAGTTTCAAAGCATTGTGATCTGATAATATGCAGGGAATAATCTCAGTCTTTTGGTATCGGCTGAGTCCTGATTTGTGACCCAGTATGTGGTCTATTCTGGAGAAGGTTCCGTGTGCACTTGAGAAGAATGAGTATTCTGCTGTTTTAGGGTGGAATGTTCTGTATATATCTATGAGGTCCATCTGGTCCAATGTGTCATTCAATGCTCTTGTTTCTTTATTGATTTTCTGCTTCGATGATCTGTCTAATTCTGAAAGAGGCGTGTTAAGATCACCTACGATTAGCAAGTTGGTGCAGCCTCTTTGGAGAACAGTGTGGAGATTCCTCAAGAAATTAAAAATAGAGCTTCCCTACGACCCTGCAATTGCACTCCTGGGTATTTACCCCAAAGATACAGATGTCGTGAAAAGAAGGGCCATCTGTACCCCAATGTTTATAGCAGCAATGGCCACAGTCGCCAAACTATGGAAAGAACCAAGATGCCCTTCAACGGATGAATGGATAAGGAAGATGTGGTCCATATACACTATGGAGTATTATGCCTCCATCAGAAAGGACGAATATCCAACTTTTGTAGCAACATGGACGGGACTGGAAGAGATTATGCTGAGTGAAATCAGTCAAGCAGAGAGAGTCAATTATCATATGGTTTCACTCATTTGTGGAGCATAACCAATAGCATGGAGGACAAGGGGCGTTAGAGAGTAGTAGGGAATTTGGGTAAATTGGAAGGGGAGGTGAGCCATGAGAGACTATGGACTCTGAAAAACAGTCTGAGGGGTTTGAAGTGGCGGGGGGGGGTGGGAGGTTGGGGTACCAGGTGGTGGGTATTATAGAGGGCACAGCTTGCATGGAGCACTGGGTGTGGTGAAAAAATAATGAATACTGTTTTTCTGAAAATAAATAAATTCGGAGAAAAAAAAAAAAGAATTCAAGTTTACATAATAAAGGTGAATCTTTTATAAATGAGAGTAGATCAATAATTTTGGCTTAATAAAAAGATCTGTGTCCTCTCTGATTTATCAATGTTAAGTAAAGTAAGGTATTCTATCCTATTTAGGTTTTTTTTTTTTTCCTATGCTTTTTCTTGTATTGATCACATAAACCAACATGACTATTATGTGAGGTTTAAGATTATCGAAAAAGTAAATTGGTGTTCACCTGGACTAAGTTTTCTGACAAAAATTTATTTTGACAGTAATTATGTTTTATAACATGTCAGCTTGAAGAAAATTTCCAGGATCTGATACCAAATTGGATGGATAATCATTGGAGGCCTAGAAAATTTCCAAGTGATCATGTTACTAGTTACTAAGCATATTTGAAGTTCATATTCTTTTTTTTTTTTTTAAACATTTTATTTATTTTTTTGAGAGAGAGACAGTGAGAGAGAGCATGAGCGAGGAGAAGGTCAGAGGGAGAAGCAGACTCCCGTGAGCTGGGAGCCCGATGCGGGACTCGATCCCGGGACTCAAGGACCGTGACCCGAGCTGAAGGCAGTCGTTCAACCAACTGAGCCACCCAGGTGCCCTGAAGTTCATATTCTTTATTCTCATTTGTATATGCTATCGAGAAGCCATATCTTTTGTGCTTGTTATTGGTTATGTTCATTTTTGCCCTTTAAAGAAAGTATCTAAGATAATTATGTGACATTAGAAAGTTGTATGATGTGTGTCCATGTGCTTTACTCACCTGCTAAAAAGCTTCCATATGACATTTATGAGCCATCCTCTACCCCAGTTTTTTTTCTGTGATTATTTGTTAAGCAGTTTAATTAATATGAATGATTGAAACTACACTGGGAGTATGATAACAGAGAAATGTAACTGTGTGTACTCTATAGAAAAAAGAGTGTTTTTGTTTTAAGTAGCAGTGTTCATGCTTTTTTTTTTTTTTCTATTTCCCAAACTCGTTTCATTGAGTTTCATTGAAGATCTCAAGGAGCTTTAGCTTATGTGTGTTATATAGACCAATATTTACATGTTAGGAATTAAAACAAATATATATAATACTTGCAACTAAGAAAAGCTATGAAATGTGTTACAGTTTTAGCAAAGCTTACTCAATGAGTTTGCTTCTTTGGCTTACCGATTTGTCTTCACCTACAGTATGACTACCTTCTCTGTAGTCTACATAAATTAGCAGAGATTCTGTATTTTTCCTGAATAATTTTCTGTGTGTTCATTGACTTATTTCTCCATTAGGCAAAATGAAAAAAGGAAGAACAAAGATTCCTCATTTGTGAAAGAGGTAAGGTTTCTACAAGCATCCCACTTTCCATGTTTATTTTTATTTATTTATTTTGAATTATTTATTTATTCATTTATTCATTTATTTTAAGATGTTATTTATTTATTTTCCAGAGAGAGAGCGCACACAAGCAGGGGGAGCGGCAGGCAGAGGAAGAGGGAGAAGCGGGCTCTCCACTGAGCAGGGAGCCCAGTGTGGAACTCAATCCCAGGACCCTAGGAGCATGACCCAAGCTGAAGGCAGATGCTTAACTGAGCCACCCAGGCATCCCTCTATGTTTATTTTTAAGTGTTTTATTGTCACCGTACTTAAATAGGTAACTAAGTGAATGCTCCAGATCACCTCTTAAATATTTTGATTTTTGCTTTCCAAATTCAGGTCCTAAATGGAGAAAAAAATAAAATAAAAATTTTGGTATATTGTGTACTCCCGAACTATCTTTGGGATTTCCCAGAGGGTTCTTGAAAAAGCATAAATATTTATTCTTTTGCTTATAAAGAGTCTAGAACTAATTAGTTCTTTTTGCTACCCTGTTTAAGAGTTATGTGGGAAAAGCTGTTAAATTAAAAGAGACACTCAGTCTTCTCTAGGTTAAACTTGCAAAAGTAAAATGTTATTAATATCAGTATTTCAGAAATATATGCTTTATTCAAAGTCTCTGGAAATTTGTCAGTGTTTTGCTTTCCATAATATACTTTAACCTCTCATGAAGCACGGATCAAATTTCTTATGAAATAGTCTGTCAGGTTTTGTATAATTATCAGAGCTCTAGGCTGCTTTATGTGATGATGGAAAGCAACAATGCTATATAGCATTATCTTTCACATTTCAGTTTTTACTTAAAATGTTTACTTCACCACAGCCTTCCTTTTATTCTACGAGTATGTTAAAAATGACAGCTGTCCAAGGGTTTCTCATGCCCTGTGTGTCTTGCTTGGAATGAGGAGATTTCAAGGCCTGACTGCTCTTTGACCTCTTCCAGTTCTCAGGGCCATGTTCTCATGAAGAACTTCGAGGAATGAAGCAGGGTTTCTTTCTGAGACAAAAATTAAGACTTACTTACTGCTTTCTAAAGAAGCAATGGATTTCCCCAAACACAGTGTTCCTCAGACTGTGACATAAACTCTCTATGTGCACAGCTTCCATCTGGGCTCTCTCTGTCACCCCAGTGGGATCCGGGGACAAGGGAAACTAATGCAATTTTATGTTCCCATGCTTGCTGTGATATGAGCAGTAGAGCTCTTTGCCTACGAACAAGAAGTCGCAGGTCTTCTGCCAGCATGCATAGGACAGTAACACGGTATCTCAGTAGCTTATAAGTAGAGTGAAATCAAATCCCACCATCAACAAAAATTAGCATCTTCTAGGCCAGTGGAGTTCAACTGGAGATAAACATCACACTTAGGGAAGAAATTTTACACATAGTTGGGCCCTACTCCAGACTTGCTGAATCTCCTTACTTGCTATTGCTGTAATCTTCGTATGTTATATGTTTTATCTCTCAAGAATATTATATGTTACATCACTGTTCTAGTTGTATAAATCAGACATAACATTTAATGGCATTTTTGAAAACTTAATCATTACTGTTAAGGACCTGTTTTTCGGAATGGCTTTATCATCTTTGTTTTTCATGTCACGGAAACAGCCGGTACTGCTGTCAGTTGCGTTACTCATATCCAAAACCTCATCATATTTTCACATTTGAAGATTGTGTGATTGTGTGTAATAAATTAACCCCAGTCATTAAGTATCTCTTATCTACAAACATGGAGGCTCAGCTATAAAGGATGGGGAAGAGTTTGTGTCTTCACCAAAGGAGAATTTCACAACCTCAGGGACCAGGACTGTTCTTCAAAGTGTTGATGTCTGAGAGCTGATTTTACATCGCTTAGAGCAAGGGTTAGCAATCTATGGCCTGCTGGCTGGCCCAAAATATCCACTGTCAGTTTCTGTAAATAATATTTTATTGAAATACAGTCATAAACAGTTATTTATGTTTTGTCTCTGGCTGATTTTTTTTGCTACAATGATGGAATTGAATAGTTAAAATAGAGAACATCTGGCTTGAAAACCTTAAAATATTTACTATGTGAGATTTTATAGAAAAAGTTTGCTCTCAGTCTGTACCCGTGGATGGGGCTGGATTTTCATGACTGCTTTTTGTTCAAGGTGGTTGGCTTAATGAAACTAGTAATGTAAGATTAAGCAGATCAAGAATTAATTAAATAGTTCTAAATGAAATGATAAAGAAATTTTTATTATAATAAATTTTTGTAATATTGTTTTTCAACTTTCTGGATAGATGAAGTCCTATCTTTTTTTTTTTAAAGTTATTTATAGCCCACAATAATTTAGTAAATGCTGTTTTTGTAAACTAAAATGAAAAATTTTAAATAATAGCTGATTCTCACAAACTTCCTGGAATTCCAAAGTTCCTAGTCTTTACCTTTGATGGTAATATAGTTATGTGTATTGATAGATTCAGTAAAAATCTGTGCTCTGTTTTACATGATTATAATTGGACAAATCAATTACACAACCAATGCCTTGCTGGAAATATTTTTTTGAGAATTTTTGAGAATAATACACGTTTAATCAAATACAACAAATCACCTTTAAAGAACTAAAGTTGATTCTACGTATGGAACCAATGACTATTAAGCCTTCTTAGGAATATTGACTCACAGGGTTCCAACCCTACAGGTAGTAAGACAGTCACTTCCTTGCAAGGCATGGACTTTGAAAAATTTGGGGGCCCTTAGAATAGAGGAATTCATTTAAATTTATAAGGTACTACACATGAAATCTGGAGTAGATATTTTTTGGGGTTTGAATTTCTAGTCTTAGAAGAACAAATGAGATGTTTATAAAGGTCATATCAGAAATTCCTTATGGAAACTCTCGGACAGAAGTTAAGTTTAAAGCCTCAGTGGTTGCTTGATACTGTACAGCTCTAGGTTGGTAAAACAAGCTCGAAGAGGTTTATTACTAATCTTACTGCACCTGTGTAAGTAATGGGACCAGTGCTTTCTTTGTGATCAAGTATAATCCTTCTCTTAGATAATTATGATTTAAAGTAGAAGGTAATGAGAGACGGAAGTAATGTCTTACTGACTCTGTAAAAAAAAAAATCACAAATTTAGTGGCTATAAGCAAAAAAAATTATAATTCTGAAGTTCTAAGTTCAGAAATCATAAATGGGTCTCAGTGGGCTAAGATGAAAATGTTAACAGGTCTCCATTTCTACTGGAGGCCTTAGGTAATAATCTGCTTCCTTGTCTCCTGTAGAGGCTTCCTGGGTTCCTTGGCTCATGGCCTCCTTCCTCCTTACATATCTTTTTGTTTTAATTTATTTTTTAAGATTTTATTTATTTATTTGAGGAAGAGAGGGAGAAAGAGAGAGAGAGAGAGAGCAAGCAGGAGGAGGAAGCCAGGGAGAGGGAGTGGGGAGGGAGGGTGGGAGGAAGAGGTAGGGAGAGGGTTAGGAAGAGGAGTGGTAAAGAATCTCAAACAGACTTCATGCTGAGTACAGAGCCTGATGTGGGGCTTGATCTCAGGACCCTGAGATCATGACCTGAGTCAAAACTGAGAGTCAGATGCCCAACCAAGTTGAGCCACCCAGGTGCCCCTATTTTGTTCTTATAGTTTGTTTAAAATAATCAGGTTTGCCTATAGAGTTTTCCAGAGTATGTATTTGGCGGATTGCCGCCCTCTGCCACAATTTAATACATGCTTTGGTCTTCTGCTCATTCTGTAAATTAGTATTTGATTGTCAGTGTCTTGTTCCATTAGTTTATTAGAGTTCACAAAATTGTGAAATTCTAATTGATCATTCATTTCTTATTTATTAGCTAGAATATTTCTATACAAAGAAATGTCTCCTGATCTTTTATTTGATTATCCAGTTGTATAGTTCATGTAGGAGAGATAGAAAAATACTTAATCTTTTCTCTTTATTTACTGGTTTCTAAAACATATCAATCGATGCCAAAAATCTTTCTGGTAGAATTTAATACTTAATTTAGTTAATAAGTAAAAAGCAAATAATTAAAAATACAACAACAAAAATACTTTTAAAATATTAGAAATAGAAGTGTGCTTCTTAGCTCAAAGAATATGTATCTCAAACAGAGAGCTAACAAAATACTTAAAGGTGCAAACATAGGTGAATTTCCCTGTTGCATGTAATAAGACAACTTTCTCCAGATTAAAAAAGGGGGGGGGTGCAGGCAAGCAAATAAGAATGTTCACCATTATTATTGTTTTAAAATTCCTAGCCAACACAGTAAGATCTAAAACTGAAATCATCATTTATGTAATGGTATAAAGATTACTCTTCAAGATAAATATTTTTTTAAATATTTTGTGAATAACTTTCAGTGACAAGAATATAAAGTCAATGGCTTTTCTACTTAACAATGAAATATATATGAAATATGTGGATTGTAACATATCTACATGAAAATAAATTGAGAATACATTCTGTTTATAGTAGCATGAAAAGCATTATATATATACTATCAACTTCAACAAAATACATAAAGAAAACTGCAGGATTTACTAGGAAATATAAAAATAAGACTTAAATTGTTTCATGCTGCAAAGATACAAATACTGTAGGTTTAATGTAATGGTTAATGTTTAACATAATAGATATAAAAAGCTCTTTGGGCTTTTTTAACAGGCTGAACCATTATAAAGTTACCTGGAAGAAATAACTTACAAAGATTTAAGAAAACAACAGAGAATTACCTCCTAGATATTGAAATTAATTATAATGGGGCATATATTATAATAGAAAGTTACTACTTTGACAGTAGGCAGATAGATCAATAGAAAAAGCTAAATGGACACCAACAGATCCCTACATTTATTAAAATTTAATATTTGCGGAAGATGACATTGTACATTAAGTTGGGAGGAGAGAGATTTTGAAAAAGAGAGATTGACTAAAGTTTTGGGGAAAAAAACATTGTAGATTCTTTCCTCATACTGTAGGTCAAAGTAAATTCAGGTGGTTTAAATAATTAAATGTAAAATGAAAATGAGAAAAGTTGGTGAAGGAATGGGAAAAAGATCCACAGATTTAATCATAAAAAATGTAGTACTTTTGAAAATTAACAAATTTATAATCATATATTTGCAACATATTAACAAAGGGTTATAGACTCAACTTATAAAATACTTATAAAAATTAATTAGAAAAATCATGAGGAATGACAATAGACAAATGACAGTTATTGAACAGACATTTTTCAAAGATAGAAATACAAATTGTTAACTGGTACACTTAAAAGTGTTATCGAATTGAGAACTATACATTCAGAAAAAAAGGTTACCAAATTAAGAAGGCTGCTTTAAAATAATAATACTCCACATTGGCAATAGTATGGTGAGATATTCATTCCTCATTCTTTGTGGGTCTATAAATTGATACAGGTTTTTTGGACATAATTTGGCAATATTTATCAAGAGCCTTAGAAATGTTCACATATACCCTTTGACTCAGAATTTCACTTCTGGGAATCTAAAGATTAATGAAGAAGAGCAAAAAATAGAAAGTGAATTTCTAGATTGGAGAATAATTATATAAAATATTATGCTACATAAAATATGATCTCCTATCAGCTTGCAAGAATTGTATGTAACTCTTCCCAACTCTGCATTCAGAAGTATCATATTGACAGTTTGAAATTTCCTACAAAGGGAGTCTTTGCTTCATGTATATTAGAAGATGCTAATGTAAGGGCTCTTTTTCCCTCCCTCAGAGATCTACTTGTTAACTATTTACAAGCATGTTACTGATTACAACCGGCCTAGCCCTTTAGAATAATAATCTAATTTTCTTGTTTTATTAATTGGTATATAATTTCCTGTCCAAATTTGCACAATGCATTAGTAGCAGAATTAGCATCTTGTTGGGGCAGTGGGTGGGCTGAGTGGGTTAAGTGTCTGACTCTTGGTTTCAGCCGAGGTCATGCTCTCAGGGTTGTGAAATCAGACTTTGCACTCCGTGTGAAGTCTGCTTGAGATTCTCTCTCCCTCCACTCTCCCCACCCCAATACACACATACTCTCTCTTTCTCTCTCTCTCTCTCTCTCTCTCAAATAAATAAATAAATAATAAATGAATTAGCGTCTTGTTCTCCAAATGCTTAGGCTAAGAACTTTTCAACTTTAACATTTTACCAAGGAAAGTTCTCGCTAACCTGTTTTAAATCCTCAGACTGAAATAATACTTTTGACTTGTATACCAAGTTCTAGATGAGCTTCAGGTGAAATGATGCCTATCTGATCAATTCTGTCAACAGTCCCTGTCAAGTAAAGCACAAATTAATCGCAGGTATCTATTTATACTTGGAAATTTTGCTTCAGATTGGCCCTGGCACAAAGCATCCATATTACTTGCTGTGTCTCCTATAGGTGTCCAGAAAAATGCCCTATGAGACAATCTTAACATATTGCCCTTGAAGGTATTCTAAGAGTAAATCACAATTGTATTTGCAGAATATGTTTGTGATCAAAATACATGAAGTTCCATTTTCTTAGAATCTCTATAATTGTAGTACTTATTACACTGACACATCAAAAAGGAGACCAGAATTTCCATCCATCCGCTCATTCCACAAAAATCTCTTGAGGATGGATGTTGTACTGACCCAGGGCTTGAGTGAACCCTGCAGAACTCCAGAGGCTCACTCGTTTTTCCTAATGACTTCTCGTGGCTGTTGACTTCATCTTTCAGTGAGCTGCAGTTCTTACTGAGCACTGTTGCATCTTAGTTCCAAACAAACAAACAAACAAACAAACAATCTCTTTCTTCCTGTCACAATTGTGGTCTCCGGCAGTCTCTCTGGATATTACCAGAGGTTTGTTTTTTTGTTTTTTGTTTTTTCCTTTTGAATTTTTTGAGTTTTCCCATTATTTTCACAATCCTAGTCAACAGGGAAATTGAGTTTTTTGGGGCTTCACTTCAGGGTTTCACGTTTTGAAGACTTACCTTCTATCCTGTTTCACCATTTATAAAACTGAAATGTGCATTAAAATTACTTTTGTTAATTTCGTTGTTGTTAAAATTTACTTTCCTAAGCCCTCCCCCTTGATTCTGATCCAGCAGACCTGGCATGGGTCCAGAATTATGCATTTCATAAACCCAGACTCTGCAGGTGATTCTGATGCAGTAAGTCTCTAACCAGGGACTTACTCCCCTAGAAACTCTATAGCAAGTTCCCAGGGCTTGGTTCCAAGATGGATTAGCAGAGAGCTAATATAAACTGAGAAGCCTAAGTCACCATTAGATGACCAAATATTTATAAGCCCTTGAATCTCATTTTATACCCAATCTCGGTCTAGAAAGAATTAAGTGCATGCAAAAATGGAAGTTTGACATTTTGATTGGTAATACGAAATTTGAGATGTGCTGGGTTTTCTAATTCCTAACATATTTAAGTCAGAAATTGAAAGAAGATTTGAGAAAAAGAGGTCTTTGAAATGTTCAAAAATAACCTTTTAGATTTTACTTGTTGCCTTACTGTTGAGTTTAGTGTCATTTAGTGTCTTCATTATTTTTATTATTTTTAGTTACAATCTAAAGAATGTAAATATTTTTATCCATAGCAATTAATATACTCCCACTATATTTAACTTCATGATATCAGAAATTTTTTTTCACTCTGACTCTAATAAGTCCTGGAAGTCTTTAAGCCCTAAGATGATGGTAATACCAATAAGTATTTAAATTTACATGGTAACATTTGACCTACTTGGTAGACACATGTACAAAAAGAAATCACAAGGAAATAAAGCCTTGGATACTCATCAGCTATTTAAAAAGTGTCAAACACTTGGTAAAATCAACTGTTCTTATTATTTATTTGAAAGATGAAAATATGTGTATGTTAATGAAGAACCTATACTCAAATGTTAGAACATATGGATCTACAAAATGAAGTCATCTGGTTGGTGTAGCTCTCCTATTTATACACTTTTTTTTTTAATCTTCTGTTCATCCTTCAGGTATTAGTTTAGATCACACTTCCTTCTTTCCATTCCCTACTTAACTCCTTTAGGAACATTTCTCCTATTCAATTGTATCTGCCTCTTTCCCCATCAGTGCTCCCTTAGATGGAACTGTACCTTGTTTACTACTGCATCTCTGTACCTCTTTACAGGCCCTGGCAGTAATTGTTGCTCTATAAATAATCACTGGACAACAATTAGTCAGCACTTTCCAGCGTTTTTAACAGATAAGCCTCCTGAGGATAGATATTCCATTCCTAGTACTTAGCTCCTCATAAGAGGCACTTTGCAAATATTCTGGAATGAATGAAAAAAATATATAAGGGCAGCCAACTGTGACATCCCCCAGGGGGTGCTAAAGGCCCAAGTCCTGTTCACTTAGGACTTGAACCTCAGTAAACTTGCTCTGTACCCTTTCAGTTGAATCCAACGTTTCTTGAGTGCTGTGGGTTTCCTTAGAATTAAAAGATAACCAAGACTCAGTTCTTGTTCTTAGGGCCTTTAGAAGCTGGTGTGGCAACTGGTGCAGTTGACAGATTACATCAAGATTATCCACTAAAGGCAAACAGCAGGCCTTTTAGGTCATGGAAATTTAAAGGATATTGCAGCACCCAAGACTTTTACTTCTAGGCTCTGCCAACTACTACCACAGACCACCCTGGATCATTTGCAACCATGCCTTGGGATTCCCTCTTTGTTAGGAATTCCATCGAAGGTTGGGACAATTCTTTACCCAAGAATAGATCTAGGATTGATGAAAAATTCAAAATCTCTCTAAAAGCAACTTCCTGTCTTTACTTAGAATCAGTTTCAGAATTGACCAGACCTAATTAGCATAGAAACCTCACCCCTCTTGGTCCTTTAAGACAAATGATGTATCATTTGATGGTCAGTAGATACATTTGAATTAATGGTCACATGCATTTGGCCATATGCCCAGAAATTTGGGCACCACCAGAGGTGCCTGTGGGGATAATGACCTCTTCCTTGCCATGGCTTTTAATTGCAAATGGCTATAATACCATAATCTGAACTGAGGTCAGAGGACTGCTGGGTGAAGTTTTCCATAGTGCAATTGCATTTTTGTTTTTCCTGGCAATGATCAAAGGCTTCCAGTTGTGCCTAATTAGAGAGTATGATTTTTGAGTGACCAGGCTTTAAGTTTGTTACCAACAAAACACATACCACATGTGCCCTAAACTGAGTTGGAACCTGTAATTCTGGGCAAGAAACTAGTTTGCAAACTTATTTTAAGTGGTAGAAACTTTACAACAGATTTTTTATTTTTTTTTATGTTAAAGTGGGAATTAGGTAGAGTAGTAATTCTTAATAGGAATTGCTTGGCTAACTCCCTGTGTCTCACTGAAAATTTATATCCTAATATTAGCTTTTGGCTAATGTATATTCAGTGAACAAGATCTAACCACTGTTTTAGTAAGGACCCCTGTTGAAAGGTAGAAATGGCCATGGGAAATAGCCAATTCTCATCCACCCTTTAGATACTATATACAAACTGAAATATAACCTAAAGAGACCAAATGATAAAGGATTAGGAAAGAGAGAGAAGTTAATGCATAATGCTACCTCTGTGAGAAACAGGATATTTGCCTTTTTCATGATGCAAAGAACAACACAGGTGTTTCTAAATAATAGCTGGCTCAACAAAGAATGTGTTCCTTTAATAGCAAGAACCATATTTTTGTGTTATGCTGGCTCACCACACATTTAAAATTGACATACATTGGAGCACTTCAAATTTATATCTTCATTTCAGCCATTCATTTAGTAGGTCAAATCATCATTATATTTCACCAGTATGGCGGATTTTAATTCATTTAACATTTTAATCTTTCATCAGTTTTTCATTTAAGAGGATTTCACAGCATATACGGGATTTGTATAAATTTGTGTGCAGTAAATTTATTCTTTTAACAGTTTTATTCTTTCATCAGAAATTCATTTAAATGGATTCCACTATATATCACTTCCACTTCCAGTGCAGCTTTAGGTCAGGCTGTAATTGATGCAAAAGCAATGAGGTATTAAAAGAGATAGGAAATATCTGAAATTGGAAAGAGTTCAAGAAGTGGGCTGTTTTAAGGGCATTACACTCCTCAGATAAGGTGGGGAGGGGAGAATAATATGGCATTTTGATCTGAAGCCTTCCATGCTTTATAATTTCAATTCTCAACAAAGTCAAAAAGATCTATTTTACCTAAGCTTGTGTCTTTAAAACAAAATTAACTGCTTCAGTGCCCTAAAACAGCCCCCATATGGCCATGTGAATGTGCACGCTTGTCTTTACCATCCATTTGAATTAATGGCACAGCTTCTTTCAGTGAACATTCTATCTCCTCCCTCCCCCCTGCCGACATTCATTAAATGACATCCAAGTGATAAACATTAATATAATAAATACAGTAGCTATGGAAATAACCCAGAGAAGAGGTGCATTCTATCATGTTCTCATATGGAAGTAGATGAAAATCACCAGTAGTGCGTTATTGTTTGTGGAAGGAAACTGCAGCATGAGAGATGCCTTTGGTGCACCAAAGAGCAGAGGTGCTGGGGCTTGAATTGTGTGCATTGGAAAAGTAAAAGGTGACCTTGAGAAAGTCCTTCTTGCTCATCAGGTCTCTGCAAAGGGAGTGACTGCTTTTATGGCACCTACTGTTATGAGGGCCTTATTGTCTTTGATTGGCGAGTGAAAGATGCTAGAGAAATGATAGGTGGCATTCAATATTTATATTGTTAATGTCTCTTTGGGAAGACAGTACCTCAGGAAGAAATGTTCCTAACACACACACACACACAATGGTAATTTTGTGAGATGATGGGTGTGTTAAATTAACTCTGTTGTGGTAATCGTTTCATGAATAAATGTGTATGTGTATCAAATACACAATATACATGTATCACACATCAAGTTGTACACCTTATCCTACACCATGTTTTATGTCTGTTAAATTTCAATGAAGCTGGGGGGAAAAAAAAGTGAAAGAAGGAAGGAAGGAAAGGGAAAAGAGGAAAAAGGAGGGAAGAAGGCAGAGTTTTACCTTGTGATATTGTTGTTGTATTTAATATACTTCTTTATGAGACTGACAGCTGCTTCTGTCTTCCTCTGGTTTTATTGGCACCATAGAGTTCCTTTCACATCAAATGGCTAATAACTGCTTATGGAACTGAATTGAATTGTTCTGAATTGAAGGAAGAAAATCTTAAATGCTAGAAAGATGATCTAAGCCCATCATACCTTACCCGCCATCCCCCCACTAGGTCACAGTATAATCGGATGTTAGAAGTGTGAAATCAATTTACTTATCACCGTTTCATAGAGTATGTCCCTCTACTCCATCTGACTAGGGACAGAATGTAGCTGAGAGAAAAAAGGGTTGCACTCAGACTCAACATCTAAATGAGTATTTCTAACAAAAATGATGATTGGTCATGAGAGATTGTGGGAGAGGATCATACCTTATGTCCAACGCTGATGACATGCTGAGCTGTCCTGTGGCTCCTTTCATCATGTTATGGGAGTGTCTAGTTCAGGGCCGGCCGTCTGTAGATCTATGGCAGTTCTTATATGGACATTTACATGTAAGTTTGGGGCAATCACTGGATTTCTCTGTAGTTTCAGGGTAGCTTTCATTGGTTCTAGAACCCACAGGACATTTTAGAATTGATTGAAATACAGAAAGTCTAGTATATTTTCATCTATGTTAAAAAAACATACAGCTTTACTTTCTATAGTGGTCTAAAGGAAAAAAGTGAGGCAAGGGACAATTTCTACCCCCCACTCCCACCCCCACCCCCCTTACCCCCTACACCACTCCTCCACCCCCACCCCCCGGCTTCCAGCACTTCAGTGGGCTGCATGCTGCCAGGTCTAGTCAACAGGTTTTCTGGTCCATTTGGGTGAGGACTCTGGTCCTCTAAAATGTATATATGTGCCAGGAAGTTTATTACAGTAATGTGAAAGCATCTTATTGAAGACAAATTTTATTTGGATCTAACTTATCAACCTTGCTGTCAAACTACAACTGAGAAGGTGAATTTCACTGTCCGGACAATTTTATAACCTTTCAAATGATAATTGCCTGAATTTTTATGCAGGCATATATTGATAGAGACTGACAGATGTTGAAAAGAACAGAGCCACAAGCCACACCATAGAACTGAGGATAAAAATCATCTTTTCAGTCATCCCTCTTCTATTGCTATTTTTGTAATGCTTTAAAACTCTTTCAAATGCAAACCATGAGGCTGGGCCCTCATTTATCTAACTGATCTTGCATATGTATTTCCTTTAACTTTGGTGGCTTTTCTGACCAGCAACCTCCTGGCAGCAATTTCAGATCAGTGTGCTCATCTAGATGGTTTTCTAGTTCTTACTGTTTTAAAAAAGTTTATATTAGTAAGATCTTTACTTAATACCTGACTGGTTTGGTTCAGGAAGAGCTAAGATACTCTGCAAATCTGTAGTCATCAACAATTTCACAAATATGGAGCCCATGTCTTAGAGGATTTGAACATCATGAGCGTGTTAATAAAGAAAGAATTCTGATTTTTTCTTTTAAACTCATGTTTACATGGTGTTATCTTTTCCCCTCTTTTAAGTTCAACTTAGCTATTTTTTTAAATTTAATTAAATTTTTTTTCAGTGATCCAAAATTCATTGTTTATGCACCACACCCATTGTTAATGTGCCCTCCTTAATAACCACCACTGGGCTCACCCAACCCTCCCCCCAACCCCCTCCCCTCCAAAACCCTCAGTTTATTTCTCAGAGTCCATAGTCTCTCATGGTTTGTCTCCCCCTCCGATTTCCCCTAATTCACTTCTCCTCTCCATCTCCCAATGTCCTCTGGGTTCTTTCTTATGCTCCACAAGTAAGTGAAACCATATGATAATTGACTCTCTCTGCTTCACTTATTTCACTCAGCATAATCTCTTCCAGTGCTGTCCATGTTGATACAAAAGTTGGGTATTCATCCTTTCTGATGGAGGCATAATAGTTCATTGTATATATGAACCATATCTTCTCGATCCATTCATCCGTTGAAGAGCATCTTGGTTCTTTCCACAGTTTTGCAACTGTGGCCATTGCTGCTATGAACATTGGGATACAGATGGCCCTTCTTTTCACTACACCTTTATCTTTGGGGTAAATACCCAGTAGTGCAATTGCAGGGTCATAGGGTAGCTCTATTTTTAATTTCTTAAGGAATCTTCACACTGTTTTCCAAAGTGGCTGCACCAACTTGCATTCCCACCAACAGTGTAAGAGGGTTCCTCTTTCTCCACATCCTCTCCAGCACTTGTTGTTCACTGTCTTGTTAATTTTGGCCATTCTAACTGGTGTAAGGTGTTATCTCAATGTCATTTTGATTTGAATCTCCCTGATGGTTAATGATGATGAACATTTTTTCCTGTGTCTGTTAGCTATTGAACCCTCAACTCTATGGTCAAATAATCTTTGACAAAGCAGGAAAAAATATACAGTGGGAAAAAGACACTCTCTTCAATAAATTGTGCTGTGAAAATTGGACAGCTATGTATAGAAGAATGAAACTCGACTGTTCTCTTACTCCATACATAAAAATAAACTCAAAATGGATAAAAGACCTCAACCTGAGGCAGGAATCTATCAAAATCCTATAGGAGAACATAGGCAGTAACCTCTCCGACATGGACCACAGCAACTGCTTTCAAGACAAGTCTCCAAACGCAAAGGAAACAAAAGCAAAAATAAACTTCTGGGACTTCAAGATCAAAAGCTTCTGCTCAGCAAAGGAAACAGTCAACAAAACAAAGAGGCAACCCACGGAATAAGAGAAGATATTCGCAAATGACACTACAGATAAAGGGCTGATATCCAACATCTATAAAGAACTCCTCAAATTCAACACACACAAAACGCATAATCACATCAAAAAATGGGCAGAAGACATGAACAGACACTTCTCCAAAGACATACTTTTGTTGTTTTTGAAGTTAATTTCTTAATGTTTTTATTTTTTTAAGATTTTATTTATTTATTTGACAGAGAGAAATCACAAGTAGACAGAGAAGCAGGCAGAGAGAGAGAGGGAAGTAGGCTCCCTGCCGAGCAGAGAGCCTGATGAGGGACTCGATCCTAGGACTCTGAGATCATGACCTGAGCCAAAGGCAGCGGCTTAACCCACTGAGCCACCCAGGCACCTCTTGAAGTTAATTTCTTGTAGACAACCTATAGTTGGGTCATGTTTTTTAAATCCACTCTGCCAACTCTGTTTTCTAATTGGTATATTTAGATCACTCATATTGAAGGTAATTATTGATATGACAAGGCTTAAGTCTGCCGTAGTTTTTCGGTTTATTCTGTTTAGTCTCATACCTCTCTCTGTTCTTGCCCTTCTATGAGTTACTTAACCATTTTAATTCTTAATGGTTTTGAGAACACTTTTTCTATAATTTTCTTAGTAGTTGCTCTAGCTATTATAGTGTACCTATATAAGTTATCACAATGTGCTAGTTTTGGCATTCTACTACTTCCAGTGAAGTGTGGAAACCTTATTTCATTTAGGTCTCTTTATTTTTCAACTCTGAAAATACAATTATCTTAAATATTTTCTATACACATGTTGAATAGATGGTCTTATAATTTTTGCCTCAGTGATCAAATGTGTTTTTTAAAAAATCATGAAGAGAAGAATGGTCTGCTTAACATTATTTACACCCATTGCATGGTTTGTCCTTCCTTTCTAGAATTTCAAATATTACCTTGCTGCCATTTTATTGTTTAGAGATCTTCTTTATTCTTAAAGATAAGTCTGCTGGTGACAAATTTTCTTAAATTTTCTTTGTCTTTACTTTTTCCTCTATCCCTAAAGGATATATTTGGGGTTGACAGTTCTTTAAGATGAAAATAATATTGTCCCCCTATAGGTAGTATCTTCTTCTTCTTCTTCTTCTTTTTTTTTTTAAGATTTCATTTATTTATTTGGCAGACAGAGATCACAAGTAGGCAGAGAGGCAGACAGTAGAGAGCCCGATGCGGGGCTCAATCCCAGGATTCTGGGATCATCACCTGAGCCGAAGGCAGAGGCTGTAACCCACTGAGCCACCCAGGTGCCTCTATAGGTAGTATCTTCTTGGCTGCTTTTTTCCTCTGACTGCTTTCAGAATTTTGTCTTTGTCTTTAAAATTTTAATTTCAATGTTTCTTGGTGTGGATTTCTTTACGTTTTTTCAATTTGAGGTGTGCTCAACTTTTTGAATCTCTAGGTGCATGTCTTTGACCAAATTTAGGAACTTTATAACCATTATTTCTTCAATATGTTTTTAGCCCCATTCTCTTTCTCTTTTTCTTCTCACACTCTGATGAAATGAACATTGTGCACATGCATGCGTTGAGTGTGTTTGTTGTGTGCGTGTGTTTTCTTTCTGTTGTTCAGATTGAGTAATTTGTTATTCTAACTTCAAGTTTACTGATTCCTTCCTTTGCCATATTCATTCTGCTATTGAGCCCCTCCATTGAATTTATTTTTAAATTTCAGTTATTGTATTTCTTAGTTCTATGACATTCATTTGATCTTTTTTATTTTTGGTGAGATTTTTTTTTTCAAGGGTATTTATAATTCTTTGTTGAAGCAGTTTTATGATGGCTATGATAAAATTCTTGTTAAATAATTTCAGTATAGCCTATTTACCTTAGTATTGGTATCTGTTGTGTTTTCTCAGTCAAGTTGTAATTTTCCTATCTCTTGTTGTCGCAAATGACTTTCAAATGTATCCTAGAAATTTTTATTATTATTTTGGGTACTGTGGATCCCATTTAAGTTTTCTGCTTTATCGCACAGTCACCTTCTTTGTGTTTTCTATATGTTCTGTGGTTTTCTATATCTTATGTTCTAGTTCAGCATGCAGGTCCTGACCTACATTTCATGGCCTACAGTTGTACTGACAATTTATCTTTATGAGCCTTTACAGTCTGTTTTTGTCTCTTTGGTTTACCTGCCTGATGCTGGTTGGTCCCAGATTTTTTGTTTGTTTGTTTGTTTGTATTTGTTTGTTTTTTTATGCCAACCACAAGACGAGGGACTTAGAATCTTTAGGTTTTTAAGGGAAGGGACATTCCTGTTCATGAGGTAGAGATGGTTCCATGAACTTCCTATTGTTGGCAGGGTTCCCACTCAATTGAGGCTGCCTTGTGTTTCTGAGTTTGGAGGTCAGGGATAATCTTGGCCATGGGGCAAAGAACAATAATCCAGGCTGATTGTTCAATCTGGAAAAGGAACTCAGTTTTCTAGACCATATTCTGCTATTTAGTTGGTGACCAGAAGATGTTGGGCCCAGTTCTCATTCTACTGGTACAAATAGGGACAAGGGAAGGTCAGAAGATGCCATACTGCTATGTTTCCTCTTGGTTCTGAGATTTCTAGCTAATTCACCTTCCTCTTTTCAACTTTCAGAGCTGGTTTGGGTTATTTTCAGAGTTTTTAGCTGTACTGGGAGAAAAACAGAGAAAGATGAGTCTGTGCCATCTTCTTCCCTTCTGTCTTGTTAAGTGTTCTTAAGTACATATTTTGGTAAGAAGTAATCTTCTATGTTTTAATCTCTGTGCTTTTATGTACTTAGTAACTTTGAATTAAATATTAAGAATGAACTTGTTAGAAAAAAATAAGAAAACTCATCAAAAATGTTTAGTTATTTTCATTTGGTTGGTGGGATTATGGGTGATTCTTATTTTCTGCTTTATATTCTGTTACAATTTTTAATTTTTTGAAAGCAGTGAACAATATTACTTATTAGTAAAAATATTATTTTTCAAAGAAATTAAAAATCGTGAGAAGGGAATATGTGTTGAGCATTGCTAGACTAGAAACAACAGCATCAATACTTTTTATTTTCAAGAACTGGACTCTTGATTTTTTGTGCATCAATATTTACTGGATAACATCTTCAAATCTCTTATTAGCTAGGTAAAAAAGGGGGAGGGAAAAAAAAGATCTTCAAAACCACAACAAAGCTAGCCATAGGGGGTAATGGAGAAAGGATGGCCATTTTAATAAGTTGCTAGGTGAATTGGATATTCATCCATTGAGGGAGGGATATATATCTCCTAATTCATATCTCATATCTCCCAACTACACAGAAAAGCCAACTGCAGATAAAGTATAGATCTTCATGTTAAAGGTAAAACAGTAAGTCTTTAGAAGCATAGAAGAATATCTTCAAGATCTTAAAGTAGAGAAGTATTTCTTAATGGAATTAAAAATAAAATCAAAACAACTGTATTTTAGACAGAGTTTGTAATCACCTCTAGTTTTTTTATGCAATTTCTGCTTCTGTAGGCCACAGAAAAGGAGAAGACAATAATTAAGAGGTGGTAATTGGTGGTAGATGCTCCTTACTTTCTAAACCACTACCCTGGAGTGAGGCAATTAATGGCCTAGGAATCTCATGCTTCTCTTTGACTTTGAATGGCCTCAAAATAAAAACTATTTTTTTTGATATTAGTATACTGACTCTAGCTTTCTTCTGGTTACTATTTGCATAGTATATATTTTTCCATCCTTTTATTTTCAATTTGTTTGTGTCTTTGAACCTAAAATGTCTCTCTTGTAGAGAGCAGATAGATGGATCTTTTTTTTTTAATTCCATCTACCAATATGCCTTTGCTTGGAGTGCTTTATCCAGCTATATTTAATGTAATTGTCCATAAGGTAGCATTTACATCTACATTTTGATGTTAGTTTCCTAAAACCTGTGCTTTTTTTTTTTCGCTCCTCTATTTCTCCATTTTGCCTTTTTTGTGTTAAATAGGTATTTTCTAGTGTACTATTTTAATTCTCTTCTCATTTCTTTTTACTATACTTTTTTGAATGGTTGCCCTAGGGATTACAGTGAACACTTAGTTTATATCAATCTAGTTCAGATTGATGCCATATTAATTTCAATTCTGTAAAAAAAACTTTGGTCCTATTTAGCTCTGTTTCTTCACCTTCCTATGTGTTATTATTGTCATACAACTCACATTTTTATCCACTATAAGCCCATCAACATAGTTTTATATTACTGCTTTATGCAGTTGTCTTTAAATCAGATAAAAGAGTAAAAATCCAAAATATATGCTTTTTATTTACCTATATAGTTATAGTAATAAGTTCTCGTTCTACTTTTTTTTTATCACCACAGCCACCAACAAAAACTCTTTTAGCCTATCATTAAAATACATATTTGTTAAATATTGGCCCAAGATCAAGTTTAGAATTGTCAGAGATAGGAGAATGTAAATCTTAAAGGCTAGCCTATTTCTGGTACAGTCTAGCTCAGTGGTGAAGACAATGTAGTATTTGATGGCTCTCACATTTCCTGTGGCTCCTCTCATATCACTTAAACCTAATTGCATTTGAACTGGAATCTCGACCCATGGCCTGTAACATGAGGATATTATATGTGTGTCATGAGAAAAGTATTTGATGTGCTGTTCCACATCGTAACAAGCTACTAAAGATTAGAGCCAAGGGAACCCAAAGAAACCAAGATCTATAATTATTGTCATTTGTGGGAATTGTTTTAAGAACATTTAGCTATTTTAATCCAATTTTCTTTCTTTATGGTCCTTAATGAAAAGGGTAATATACACAGAGGGCTTCAATCTGCAGCCCTCCTTTTTAATGAATGAATCTTTTTTTTTTTTAATGAGCTTTTATGAGCTTTTTTTCCCCTTTATTTTTTCATGTGGTTTCAAGTTGCTGTTTAGTATTCTTTTATTTCAACTTGAAGGATTCTCTTTAATATTTCTTGTAGCAGTAGTGATGAATTCTTAGTTTTTCTTTATCTAGGAGTGTCTTATTTTTGAAATATAGTTTTGTTGGATATAGAATTCTTGATTGACAGTCCTTTTCTTTTGCACTTCAGATATGTCATCCCACTGCCCTTCTGACCTCAGTGGTTTCTGATAAGAAGTCAGCTGTTAATCTTAATGAAGCTCCTTTCACATAAGTTATTTATCTCATGTCACTTCCAAGAATCTGTCATGGAGCTCCTGGGTGGTACAGTTGGTTAAGGATCTGACTCTTGATTTTGGCTCAAGTCCTGATCTAAGTGGGTGAGATTGAGCCCTGCATGGAGCTGTGGGAGCTGTGTGCTCAGCATGGAGTCTGCCTGAGATTCTCTCTCCCCTTTCCTCTGCCCCTCCCATTCACTCCCTCTCTCTCTCTCTCTCCAAAATAAATAACTAAATATTAAACAAACAAACAAACAAAAAATTCTGTCTGTCTTTCAACAGTTTGATTATGATATATGTAAGTATGGATATCTAACATTGCCAATAATACTTGTACTAATTTTACTGATTTTACTATGGAAATAATGTCTGTTACCAACAAAGTACCAGGTCTTTTCATTAAGTTTCCTAAACAGTGACCTTATATTCCCTAAAGGCTAAGTAAAGATACACATCTGTATCTTCCCTCATATCTAAATGGTATCTGTCTGATCTGACCATATCTGTTGTCAGATGAAGACCAATCCCTTTGACTTTTTGTTTACCATCTGGGTTAGTCTCCTTGCAGGATTAGGACTGCTTTTGTTTTCTTTTTTTTCTTTTCTTTTTTTTTTTTTTTAGTTTAAATAAGCTATTCTTTGGGGCACCTGCGTGGCTCAGTGGGTTAAGCCTCTGCCTTTGGCCCAGGTCATGATCCCAGGGTCCTGGGATCGAGCCCCACGTCAGGCTCTCTGCTTAGCAGGGAGCCTGCTTCCCTTCCTCTCCCTCTGCCTGCCTCTCTGCCTACTTGTGATCTCTGTCTGTCAAATAAATAAATAAAATCTTTTTTTAAAAAATAAATAAATAAATAAATAAAATTAAAATTAAAAAAATAAATAAATAAGCTATTCTTCAAACCATTCTTTACCATTCTTCTTACAGTCAGTTGTCCTTGTGTGAATAAAACTGTTGCTGTGCTGTCATGCATAGCATTATAGGTAACTTGACTTTCCTTCTTCTCACTGAAGGAAAGAGTTTTCACATTATTCCTTACTTGCAAGTAGATGGTAACTTCAAGAGCTAAAGGAGCTATTGAAGTGATTGAGAATGCTTAGTACGATGTAATTACTTAGTGGAAGAGCTGAAAATGTATCACAGTGGTAAAGAGACATGAACTAGGAAGGACAGACCATCTGTTTTCGGCCTTCATTGACTGGATCCCTTTCCTCTCTTCTTACCAATGGCGAATTTTAGTGAGGTAATAATCTGAACCATCTTTCAAAATAACTCTGCTAAGTGACACATCTAGCTCTAAAGTAGACCCTTCCATTTGGAAGGAGATTGATTGTAGCAAGACAGTTTCATCAAGCTTTAGGCAAAACTGAGTCTCACATATGGAAAAATAAACAGATTTCAATGAATTTCACACTAAGCCCCTGATCCTAGTCATTGGTTTACAGAGCATATAATTCTTTTTCACTTTCCTTAGGGAAACTAGAGAATTTCAGATCACTAGTATTCTCATATATCAATAAATTGCTAGTACAAGGGAGAACAAGCAACAACCAGGCAACTGAATGAAGTGTATGTCATGGTATTCTCATATTTGACTCTTTTTTGTTTTGTTTTGAATTAGTTTTGTTTTAGCTATAATGAGGGCTATTTCCAGGAACACTAGTTAGCCAAATTATTGACAAGCTTGATAAAAATAGGCTAGTATGAAGTACCAAGCAGAGGCTACCACACCAACACCAAAGCATAAAGCACAGTGATCTTATGTTCTTTTATTAGATTCAGTATTCTTTTGCAGATAGATGTAATTACTAAGGGAAAAGCCTGATATGACTGGTCACCAATAGTTGTTCTCAGACCTGAAAGACTTGTATATATGTTTTTATAGTCCTACCGCAGTGGTCATCAATATTACTGCATTACTTCTTGTGGTGATTGAAATGCTTTGGCATCAAAAGTAATCACAGCATGGTTCGTAAGTTGGTGTATTAACCAGAGAGGTTTTAGGTACTATTATTACTGGCTAGAATGGTTACCCATACTTGCAATTTGTCATTATAGAAACTATAGATCTGCCATTTATAAAGTTGTCATGGTTTTGTCACAAGATTAGGCTAACATTTGAAAGTATAGACAAGTAGGAGCACGTCACGTGATCCTTGAATATATTCTAGACCTTCATCAGATTAGTATTATGGGTTAGAACATTGATAAAGATGTGGATAAACTGAGAAGGACATTGAAAATACCAATGAAGGTGATTAAAGGGATGAAAACAGATCTTTTATATAAAGATTAAAGGAATAGGGAATATTTAGTGTAGAGGTGAGAAACCCAAGGGAAGTCTTGATCACTACCTTAAAATTTATTAAAGATTTTTATGAGGAACACACCTAATAGTTATTCTTTCTGTCCATGGGAGACCAAATGAGAAAACACATTTAATTCTTTATTTATTACCATTATTATTTCACCTTCTGATTAACTGCTTCAAGAGGTATTAATGGAATTTATATCTCATTACCTAAATCACTCCCTGGCAATAATTTGAACCCTAAGGGTTGTACATTAATTTTTTCAGACCCCAGGGGCACCACTTAGTATTCTTGAGCAATAACGACTATGTACTAAATGGTATAGAATAACCTGATGATGGCTCATTGATCGTTTAGTTATAGATCAGAAAACAACTAGAGATCATCTGGCCCAGGCTCCTAAGGGGAATAATGCATCATATTAAAAAACATAGGTTTTATTTACTTCTCAAAGCTTTCAAGGGATGGATACTCTATACCCGTCTCATTGAAGAGAAAGAAACACATACATATAACTAACAGGCACATAAATTCATTACATACATTTACTGAACATATAAGAGCATGTGTTAGATGCTGCTGGTGAGAGAATGGGGAGTGGAGGGAGCTGAGTACAAGAAAAATCCATGATTCTTTTTAAAAATGGACACATTAATGAATAGTGAAAGAGATGAAATGGTTTATGAAGTTCTTAAGTCTAATTTTAGTTCTTCTCACAGGATCCAAATTACCGTAGGTGCTTTAAGAAACTTTAATTCATAATTAGTTAAAAAGCAAAGTTATATGCTGTGCCTACATAACTCCTTAAAATGGTCAAAGGGACAGATTGAAGTTCAAATAACTAGTGTTATCAAGATTAGTGGTAGAGCTTTAAGGAAATGGTAGACCCTCCCTCTGTAGGGAGGTTAACCATTATATTTCATTTTATAAACCATTCATATTTCTGTTTTTCCAATAAGATAAATGTGATTTTAATTTATGGTACAAGAGAGAAATAAGTCCTGGTGAATTTTCTTATCTTTAGTCATAGATCAATTTTTTAAAATTTAAATATTATTTAGAATCTTTTGCACTATGTCTTGAAAATCACTGTTCTGTGCCATCATTATTTCTTCTATTTGTGAATGAATGTAGGTGGTATCTATAATTCCAGCTTTCTGTTTTGGGAATTACACCTCCAGGCTGATATGCCATCTCAGGATGTCAGAGAACTAGTTCCCGGCTTGCTGCACTCAATTTCTTTCTGACAGCCAAGAAATTTGATTTTTATAATGAGGTGTAAATCATAGAAAGGGGTTGTCTATAAAAGACTTTGGTAGAGATAAGAGCAGGAGTATAAGCATTTATGTCAACAGTGCTGTAGATTAAAAGAGAACATCAGAATTAAGTACATCATCAGAGATGAAGGGGACTTCAGTTTACTTGGGTATTCTATACTTATACTGAATATACAGTGAAGGTAAAAATTAGCAGTGGTGTGTTTCATGTTCAAATCAACTTTTCCTACAATGGTAGTCAAATGGGCTGTCTAATGAACATAGGAACAGAGGCATGGCACAATACACATGATAATATTTCACATCCTGCTGTAACTTCCTATAAGGCAAGGAGAAAGTAATAGGGGAATAGTCTCCTTTCCTAATCACCCACACTTGAGCATAATTACAGTGCGACATTGCAAAAGACCCTAGACATGTAGAGTGCAAAAGGAGAATTTAGAATTGTAGCATGAAGGTTAATTTTCTTTACTGAGTTGAAAAATTTGCTTGGGTCCGAACTGATAGAGAAGAAAAAGTTTTATTTCAGGATTTAAATGTGATATTGGTATTTTTAGCATTTACTCAACTTCTTATTTTATTATTATCCTTGCATACATTTTTTTGTATCCAGTATCTCAGGTAGTAGTTAGAAAGGAAATGAATAAATGAGATGTACACCTGGTCATTGTTCTCGTCCTGCCTCCTTCCCTAGCCCCAGTGAACTATTATTAGTTCTTAGTTTAATTTACCAATCAAAAATTGTAGCATTTATTCATAAAAATAAATGTGACATTACTGTGGATACATAATGATATTGATCCAAAATACGTATTTAGGTATTTGCATACAAAGTATAAAACACTCACATAAGAATGATAAATTTCAGTTAATTATTTGGATATTTTATTTATATAACATGAAATATTCAGATATTTAAGAAATATCCAGCTAACTGATTAGAGGTCTCTATATTCCATGCAGCTACTTGGCAATGTTTATTGATGTATTGATGTATATATGATGCTCATGTAACAATTACATAGAGATATTTTATGATCTGAGATAAGTTTGGGTGACAAGAGGAAAATATCTCTTGGGAAATTCTATGTATTTTCTTTTTCCATTATATGTCTCATGTCAATTTTTCTTTCACCATGGTTAAGGTTTTTTTTTTAATTATATTATTTATTTGAGAGAGAGAGACCAAGCACGAGCAGGGGGAGGGGCAGAGGAAGAAGCAGACTCCCCGCTAAGCAGGGAATGTGATGGGGGGCTCAATACCCAGGACCCTGGGATTACGACCTGAGAAGAAGACAGACTTAACTGACTGAGCCACTCAGATGCCCCCACCATGGTCAAGTTTTAAGGTTAATGTTCCATCACCCAAGGTTAAAGCTAGGTATGAGAAGTGGGTGTGGATCATGGTTATAAAAGTATCTGAGTTAATATCATTACTTGGACAAATTTCAAGCTCCTTGGCTGAGATGCTCTAACTGTAGATTTATTTGACTCTTAAATAACAGTTTGAGAAACTCTAATGTTGCTGACGAGGCTTACAATGATGATTCACAAGAACAGCCTATTTGTTTCTCTATGTTTGCTTGTTGCACATCATTCCTCTGGTTGGATTAGTGAGCAGAAGGAATTGTAAAACCACAGGGGAACAGTTTAAATGGGATAATGCAGACATTAGAGAATGATTAACAGTAATTTCACAAAGGTGGAAGGTAAGCTGCTCATTTTTATGGAAGGGAACAAATGTGTTTGGATGATTAACAAAATAAGACATGAAAAAAATAGAAAAATGTAGCCACTCAATTCTATTTGGGTAACAAACCATATGAGATATAAATGCAAATTCTCCCCCAAATTCACATACTTAACATTATTTAATGTTAAACTTTAGCTAGACTGTGGCAGACAACCAGCACAGAACATAAAAACCACAGTGCTTAAATGCCAGCCATCCTACTCAGTTAAAAGGCAGTTTATGTAATGTGTACTTTTCTTGAAAGTTTTTTTTTAACCTACATAAGCCAGCTTAATTCAATGCTTAACAATAACATTTCGATAAAACCTAAACTGCCTTCTGTAACAAATAGGTCAGATAAGTCGCTTAAATTCTGAAAGCTTGTAACATAAAGAACAATATTTTTTTCAGTCATTCATTCCACGTACGTTTAACCTGTATTCTATGCAGAGCACTGTCTTACGGGGGGGGGGGGAAATGGCAACAGAATCTATACAAAGTAGTTTCGTAAGGAAGCTGGACAAGGACATGCCTATTTAAAATAAGTTTGTTACTATCCAGAGGCACTTGTTTCTCCATCATTTAGGCTAGGTTGGGACCAGCTTTAATTTCTAGAGAGCTGCCACTGCAACTTTCAGAAACAATTTCCCATATCATTCAACTACCTTTTCCTCTTTTCTTCCTTGCCTCTGTTTAGGAGCAGATGAACCCTAAGAACTTCTTTGGAAGCCCTGTCTCTAAACCTCCCTAGCACAGCACCCTACATGGTTAGCCTAGCACCATCTTTATTTACTCCATTCTGAGCCATGGTTCTGAAGAACACAGTGATGGTGCTCTGGAGGTTTGGTATTATGAGAGAGGTTCATTCCTAGGAAGCATCAGTATTGTTCTGGAACTGTAAGCCTTTGCTTAAGAAAAAAAAAAAAAAAAAAAAAAGCGGTGGGGGAGGGGGCGCGGCTGTATGGTCCACTAATGTTAGTATCACTTGAGAGCTTTTTAAAAAAGCAGGATATCAGGTTCACATCAGATGTAATGAATCAGAATCTGCATTCACATGCACTTTGAGATTTGAGAAGCACCATAATAAACTATGGAAAGATAAGTGAATTGGAGGAGCCCTCATTTATAGTCTTACTTTGACTTTAATTTAATTAAGGCACAGTTGGTCAGAGTATGGTTTAATGAAGTCTTGCATTCTATACTGTGCAGGCAATTTAGGATAAGGATTATATCTCTCAGCAATGTCTCCCAAATGCCCGGAAGAGTGTTGACATGCACTAAAAAGAAACATGTTGAATGAGTTTATATGTCCTGCCCAGCATCAAGTATAGAGAGTCCTGTCTATGCTTGTTGACTACAGATTGCTTGTTGACTACAAATTTGCAGGTAGAATTTGGTATTTCAAGCCCCATTTCCCAATGCCTAAAAATCCATTACCTTTTGATCAGATGTATAACTATATATAAATGAAGCCTATTCAGTCAATGTGCAATATTCATTGAGCACTACAACTATTCCCTTTACCAGGAATTTGGAATTAAAGAATTAAAAGATTTTCCTTGTGCTCAGGGTGTTTATAGTCTAGCTCATTGACAGGCATGAAGATATATACTATGGATCTATTTGGATGGACATAAAGAGTACAATGGAAATGTGAGAAAACAATGTAATTTTTCTGGAGTACACCAAGAATGACTTCACCTAAAGTGGTTTGACTGAGGACTTGATGGATGTATAGTACATAAAGTTAGAAAAATTTGACAACATTCTAGGTGAAGGAATCAAGGTATAAAAGAGCTTATGAAGTATCTTATTTCTGGTGTTTATGCAAAAAAAGGAGAAGGAAGGAGACATTATACTGCACAAAAAGGCAAGGGCCTGACCAAGCAAACCCATGCATGACTTATAAGTGAATCTGTATATCACCAAGCAGACAGTGCGGGGCCCACTGAAGAATTTTTAACAGAATGTGATGTGGTCAGATGTATATTTTAGAAGGCATCCAGAGCAAAGAGGAAGGATTGCAACTAGAGTCAGAGAGACTAATTAGGAGACTATTGCAGTAGTCTGCATTAGAAATGATAAGAACTCAGACTATGACAGCAATGATGGGAATAGAGAGAAAGGAAAGAGACCATGCTCAGGAGGTATAAAGGTGAGGAGGACCATAGAATTCCCAAATTCTTTCAGCATGGGCAAAGAAAGAGTAAATTGCTCTTGGCAGATTTATTTTCACTGCCATAACGAATAGTTACTTGTCATTTTTATCAAGGAAAAGGAAAAACTGAAGGGGTGCCTGGGTGGCTCATTGGGTTAAAGCCTCTGTCTCTGGCTCGGGTCATGATCTCAGGGTCCTGGGATTGAGCCCCGTGGAGGGCTCTCTGCTCGGCGGGGAGCCTGCTTCCCCCTCTCTCTGCCTGCCTCTCTGCCTACTTGTGATCTCTCTGTCAAATAAATAAAATCTTTAAAAAAATAAAATAAAAGGAAAGGAAAAACTTATCTTCTGAGGATCAAAGTTATATTTGGTCTAAGAACCAAAGAAGAAAATTCTACCAAAAATTTCAGAATCAACACAAAATGGGGAGACCCAAGCTACTCTTCATGAAAATCTAGGCAGAAAAATTATCCTAAAATGCACCATGGCAAGCCTATAATAAGCAGCTAATTGGCTATGAGTTATGATTGATTTCATTTCCTTTACAAGGTGAACAAATATGAACAAGACTTTCCTCACATGTAAGTAGATTTGATTATTGCCTACATAGGATTTAAAGAACAACTTAAAAATCGTCCCCACCCCTGTCCTTACTGGTATCCAAAAGTCTCATCATCAAGTCATAGAACTACTTGCTTTTCTAAGAGTATGTCTAAAGGCACAGATAACCCTGCCACACATGATCAGTTTGTAAACCAAATGTCTCAAGATGGTTTTAAAAGGCTCTGCAGCCAGATTTACCAATCCACAAACTGTAGAAAATAAAAATGAAGAGTAACTACCTACAAAAGCAAGAGAGAAAACTGGAGATGTTTCTGTAGAATTCTCATCTCCGCAATACCTCAGTCTGCACTACTCACTTGCATATTTTCAGCTGAACTTGCTCTTATTTTTTTGAACAATCTAAATAATTGTTCACATTTTCCACTTCCGATAGACACATCCTTATTATAATTAAAGGAAAAAAATGTATTTGGTTGAATATAATCCAAAGCTTACAGCTAACGTACAGACATTAGATATAGGGGACAGAACACTGTAAGATACAATTAAAAGATTGGCTCTGGTTATATTTATCATTGTCTTCTTTTGCATAAAAAATAGCCTTTCATTTTTAATGAAAGATTAAAATTTTACTAAACACTGACAATTTGGATAACAGCAACACTAACAAATGGAAATTTTATCTGGCCTGAATTCAGCCTGCAAAAGTCTCTTATTTGTTGTTTAAGTATAACAATTACTCTATCTGGGTCAGTTTATTTAGTTATTTTATATTTTAAATATATTAAAAATATGTGACCACCTAATATTACCTGGCTTTGAAAGTTAAGCCTGTGGCTCTGTTCCTTCTATATATCAATTCTGTGAACTTGTTCCACAGACAGGCAGGCATAGTATAAAAAGAGGATTAAGACTGTTTTCTGTATCCTCAACTTTATCAGGGATGACACAGAAATCTCCATCATTCATACAGCCTAGGGAATTCTAAAGCATTAACAATTTATCTGGTTTATATGTTATAAAAGCTAGAAAGTGTATATTTTTAAACCAATCACCAAATTCAACCATAATGCAAAAAGTTGCATTCCAAGTTTGACTAGTACAATTCATGCAGAATAAAAATATAGGGCATGCTCTTGGAAAAGCTGATGTCCAATAAATTTGACGATAAAAATCTCATCCAAAGTAGTTTAAAAAGGTATTTGGGGAAACACACTGCTGTACAAGAATGGTACTATCTTTGATGTGTAAATACTTTTTCTTCTTTCTTTCTTTCTTTCTTTCTTTCTTTCTTTCTTTCTATTTGTCCCGATGAACAACATAAGGCATTGGCTTTTGCAAGAAAAAAGTTGTTAACAGCTGCTGATAGATAGATAGACAGATAGATCGTTGATTACAATGTTTTTGGAGTTCTTTCACCTTCCCTTATCATTGGTCCAGAAGATCTGCTCTTTTTTTTTTTTTTTTAAAGATTTTATTTATTTATTTGTCAGAGAGAGAGAGAGCGAGCACAGGCAGAGCGGCAGGCAGAGTGAGAGGGAGAAGCAGGCTCCCCGCGGAGCAGAGAGCCCGATGTGGGACTCGATCCCAGGACGCCGGGATCATGACTTGAGTCGAAGGCAGCCGCTCAACCAACTGAGCCACCCAGGCGCCCCATAGCTGAGTCCAAGCAGGGCTCTAACGGCTGGCCTTAGTCAAGAAGGAAGGTTTGTTGTTCAGGAATCTGCAGTTCTTCCCCACCTTTTCCTTTCTCTTCCCTCTTGCTAACCCTTAATGTATACCTGATGTAGGAAACCTGGTTTCCTTTATTTCTTACACAAAGTCGAAGGTTTGCTACAGGAAAGGAAAACACATCATTCATAAAATACAGAAAATATGTTGACAGAAAAACAAAATTAGGTAAGGTGAATTCTATCTTTCCTTCCCTTTCTTTCTCTATTGTTTTTAAAATCCTTAAGGTATCAAAAAGATGCAAAAAAAAAAAAAACCAAATAAATATAACAATAGTCAAAGGAAGTTGAGTTTTGGATTAAAAGGGCAGTGAGGAAATTGTCCAGTAGTAGAAATGGTTTTAGGTAACTAGCCTTTAGATGTCATCCTGGATTCTAAGGGCATGGTCAGGGAGTCTTTTGCCAACTTATTTCACAGGCAGATGCCTGAGCCCTGCCATAGACCTCTGAATCAGTCTTTGGATGTCAGGCCTTTAATCAGTGTTGTGAATAAGCCCTTCTGAAACTTTTGTGTACTTTGTAGTTTGAAAACTTCTACATGATTGGAATCAACTGACCTTGTGTGCTCGACAATGACAGTGTCTAAGGCTAACAGTCTTCTTTTCCTTCCATTGTAAATGTCCAAAAATGCCATGCAACTTTACAAAGTACCAGACAATTGTTTATCTGTTCTCAAATGATCTGTTCCTGAAAATTCTCTCTGAACTAAGAAGGTACAACTCAGTTCTCAGCAAAAAGTTATCAGTTTCCTGAATTTGTCCCCATTTTTTAATGGTATTCCTTAAATCAACTATCAGGTATCAACTCTCTAAAAAATCAACACAAAATATTTTTACAAAGCTGTTCCTTAACCTCCTAGAGTAAGGGAGAACACTACCTAAGTCTTAGTAGTGTCTGAAAAAGGTTAGTGTTTTTTATAGGACGTTTATAGGGCTTTCAGTATGGTTTAAGTAGGTCTTAGAGTGGGTGGTTCAAGGTAGGGAACTGATTGGACATGGGCAACATACTAAACTGACATAGCAGTTTAGTATTGGTGTACTTAAGAGGACAAGGTCTTTAAGTGAATCTTGATAAAATAAGCTGAAGTTTGATAAGTGAGTTGTTTGCCCAGGTGAGCAATCTGTTGCCCTGAGAGGAGAGCAAAATAATTGCCCGGACATGTTGGTTTTTAGGAATTTTCTTAAAGCAAACAGCTCAGTTATTTATTGATTTATTACCCTAAGTTCTTGGACAGGAATTTCCTGCCGCAGATAGTTGAGTCATGCTAACCCAGGTAGCTTTAGTTTTCACTAACATTTGCTATCTATAGGTAGAGGTGGTCTCATTTCTCCAACCAGCAAGGATATAAGAGATCTTTTCTGAGATTTCTTTATTCTAAATTCTTAGTGAACTTCATTCAACAAATATTAATTGAATATTCAGAAAGAAATGGAAAGTGCGAGGTACAGTTACTGTTATTTCCCCACACACAGATACACACTGACCATTATAAACATTAATAATCAATACAACATTCCTTCCCATTCATCCTGAACTTGACCTCGTGCTCTTTTTCAAAGTAGCATTTAAGGCAATCATTTTCAATTCATCAGAGTAGTCCCTCAAATTACAACCTAAGGGACTGTGTTAATCATTTGGGGAATATGAAGATGAATTCGGCATACACTGTATTCTCAAGGAGTTTGAAATTAAGAAATCATTGGGTACCCGAAGAACATCACTGTGAGTTTCGGTTAGAGGTAAAGCAAACATGAATGTGTGTAGTATAAAATAAGTACAGATATAGAGGTGGAGGCCATTCATCCTTGAGGTGAAAATAAGAGTGTGTGACACTTAAAGAGAATGGAGAATACTAAATCAGGAAAGGCTGGGAATGAAAGAATCACAATGTGCTTCAAGAAGATTATTCATCTGGAAATAGACAAGAGATTCTATAAATGCAGAGAACAAGTACAAAGCTATTGCAAGAATCTCGAAATAACATAATTTAAGAACGGATTAGTTCAGTTATAGGTAGATGGAAAGGAAGGGGTAGGCAGGAAGAACTTGCCATAGAGATAGAACTGGTAAGCGTTGACTGCCAGTAGTTAACTGTAAGGAAGTAATCAGAGGACATAAATGACTATTTTATTTTATTTTATTTATTTATTTTATTTATTGTATTTTAAAAATGCAAACTTTGTATTTTGAGGAACAACAAAAATTTAGTTGTTAAATTTCAACAACAGTGAAAAGAAACAGTTTCAGTCAAAATTTAGTACTTACAAGAATTATTTATACTCTTCTCCATGTGACTTTTATGAAATATAAAATTACAGACCCTATCCCACAGGGTTATCACATATCCTACACTAGACCAACTATTGGCACTCTGTTGGGAATTCAGTCCTTAAGGTGAAACACTCAGGAATGAAAGGTGGTAGGAGTACTCAAGAAACTTTTTGTGTTTTAATACCATTGAATTCCTCAAGATAACCTAGTTCTTTTCTTTTTGGAGAGCTAGTTGTTTAATTCTTCTTAAGCCTATTAGCTATTCAAGGAGAGCTGAAGCCATCATAATTCGTTTTCCCTGTGTTAGGCAATACTGAGATCCAGCAAATATCACTTAGCTTCTTGCTCCAGGATATACTTGTTCCTGGAAGATAAGATTGTGAACCAATTAAAATTAGGACCAATAGATTGCCCATCAAAACTCATTTCAAGGCCCTTGCCACACTGTGCTCACTTAACCCAAGACTACCATATTATAAATTCTGCCCAGGTAGTTGCTTGACTTGCTGACTTCCTTTATAATCACTATATCCAGACCCTACAACCCTATATATGTTGACCTTCTTTAGTGTAGTAGGTCTAATAAAGTTATCTTTGCTGGATCAACAGGTTTTTCTGGTAGTCATTTCAGGGGAACCAAAAGTCAATAGTAAACAGCCAATAAATTCTTTTTTATTTCCTGGACAAACCAGATAAAATTAAATGATGTTGCCTGCAAGTGAAAAATTGCTAATTATTTCATGCATTATCATACCTGCTAATAGAATGTCATTTTGTGTACAGCTTGACCCATAAAATTAGACTGTCAATTTCTGGAAGGCAAAAAAAAAAAAAAAAAAAAAGAGAAATCAAATTGAAGTATAATGGTATAATGTTAAATCACATAAAATGTAAAGAAATAGACCAACTTACTACTTGTGCCATCCCATCAGTCACTAGCATATTGTCTTAGTAAAAGTAGATCCCTAATATCTGTTTGATGATAGCTGTACCTATTGTGCTTAATTTATAAGGTCCTTAACTTTAGATAGAACACTGCAGTAAGCCTTGTTGGAGTGTCACCCATTTCCTCTTGGATTCTCTATTCATTTCAGTGGAAGGCACCCCATGATTCCTAAATCACACCCTTTGTTCCAGAACTGCCCCAGGGAATTTGCTGCAGAGACAGCCCTTAACTAGTAACTGATGAGCATAGAGGGGTAATTGGCCGGTGGTTCTGAGTTCCCCAGGGGGTTGAATTTTAGTGATCCAGTGTGGTACCTCATTTAATAACATCCCCCTTTATAGATTGCTTTCCCTCTATCACCTTCCACTCTCCAGTTATGTGGGGAGAGTTATACACAAAAATGACATTCCTCAAACATGTACACTAATAGCCACGATACTTGCAACTTTTTATTTACAGGTAATGGAAATTGATTTTGCCTTAAGTATCTAAATAAGAGGGATTTATTAGTGGGTTATTGGTGTTTACTCCTCAAATGACCAGTAGAGATATCTCTTGATCCAGCACACCTAAGATTACACATAATTCTTGCTTCAAGGTCTGCTTCTGGAGAGATCTCAACTGAAACATGGACCTCTTAAGAAAGTGAGTTATCTTTATCCTTTCATGGCAAAACAGTTCGTAGAATTGTACCAGGGATAACTTCCAGTGAAGAGTCTGCTGGACTGTACACTCCCAGCAAGAATGATGCCTGATCAGTCTGATCTGTTGAGTGGCTTGCACAGTGCCTGTCACAGAGTAAGTAATCAGTATACACCTGCTAAATAAATCTTCATAATCCAAGTAGCCTGGACAATCTCAGGGCCTGACAATTGCAGGGGCATGGCCATCACAGCAGACTAGAATTGAACCATGGTGAGGAATGAAGGAGGCATTTGTTCAAGAAGTGTTTTAGCCAGTCCACACCTTATAACCAGGATGGATGCTTAGGCAACGTGTATTGGGATGTTTGAACCAGTTGTCCGTAGTTGTCCATTCTAACTCTTGCTTTGTCTGTTCTGATCTGTATGGCCTATGCTCTCCTAGGTGTTAACCATTTTCATATGACCCATGCTCCTAACCTTTTTTATCAATTACTTTATCTCAGGTGTGCTTAAATCTTACTCTTGAAAGCTGAAGAGAATGCTCTCAATACTTTCATATGTTCTTTATTTTATATCTCTTCTCACTAGTTCCTTAGCATTTCAAAGAGAGACAGTGCCTTGGCCAAAGTTGTTGCTTGTTTCTGAAGCAATACAGCTGATCATACATCCATGCATATATTTGTTTTTCTCCTTAGGAATTATGTTTCTTATCACTGATTGCATTGGCCTAGTACCAGTCTACTCTGTGCCATGTTAGGCAGCATAAATACTAGTTTTGGTTGGTACTGTAGAAACTTATTTAATGATAACCTGGACAGTTTTAAGTCAGTGCTTAAAACCAATCATCAGAAAATAATGTTTTTGTATCTAATTAGGTAAAGCACTGTGAAAATGGCAAAGGGGACATACAAGAATTCCAACAGTGATCTTTGCCTTCTAAATATATAAGATTCCAATCCAGTTCTGGTACACAGTATTTATGTAACCCCAGGCAAGTAATTTAACCCTTGTGTCTCTCTTACTTACATGTAAAATGAGGATAGTAACTACTGTGCAGGCTTGTAAATGTAAAATTTCAAACACATAAATGCTCCTTAACACATAATAGGCATTGAAAAATGGCAACTGAGAGAATCATCAGTCTAATTGCAAAGTTGAGATGTAAAACACATGTAACGGTATAAAATATCACCTGATAGGTATCAAAAGGCAGCTACATTTTTCACATGTACAGAATTTATAGTACTGTGAATCCAGGGGAAGCAGCCATTCTGGGCTGGAGAAATCTGGGGAGGTCTTTTGGAGTAAGTGACACCAGAACTGAGTCTTGAAGAAGGGGATGCTCCTTAAGATGAGACCGTGTGAGGTGTGCAAGACTCCCTGGGCCAAGTACCCTCACCACACTGTATTAGGTTTTGGGTCTCAGGGGCTGGGGCCAGGGGCGAAATGAGCCTGTGACTCCTCTCTTTGATCATGAAGAAATTAGATTAAGGTCACCAAAATTTGACTATAATCATAGTGTAATAAAGTTAAAAAAAATAAGAGAGTAATAGTCTAACTTTCATGAGGAAGCAAGCAGGGTAGCAGCAGAGGCTGGGAACTTTGCTGATGAGGTGAAGGCTTATTCAAAGATGAGAGGAATACACTCTGTCTACTTTTTGAGAATCAACATTTCTCTTTTTATTTTCATTCTCCCGAGAATAAGCATATATAGAGTGGTCAAAACAAACATTAAAAATAATTTGTTTTCTTATTTTCAATTTTATTTTAAAATAAGACATGATGTCATATCTATTTCACAAATGAAGACTCATTTTCCAGTTCTTTTACCCATTTCATGCAGGACTTTATTTTTTTCCTACCTTAATTGTATGTATTAGTAAGAATGATATTATAAATTATAACTTCAAGGAACAGAGAAAATATTTCCTGTTTTATATTTTCCATTTGTCTTAAAATTGATCATATTTTTTAGAAATATATTCATACAGAGTCCAATTGAGAGAAACTTCTAGAAATGAGAGTAAATGTAAAAAAACAAATATGTTCTAAACTTATTCTTACAATCTTCATGTGCTATGTAGAAACGAAGGTGTTAACTTTGGTCCTCAGGTCCATTTATATGTTACGGATGCGTCCACTGAATTATAGGTGTGAGAGCCATTATCTCTCAGAAGCACCTTGAAAAAGAGATGTTTAATCTCAATAATGTGACTTTCTGCATTAAATAAATCCACCATGTTCTACAGTTCTTCGTTCTTAAGGGAAAAAATGTCGCCCCCATTCACCTCTTCTGATCTTAAAAAGAAAAGAATATCAAAGAAGTTTGAATTTTTCCTAACCAGAATTGATTTTGTTTCATCCTACTTGGTATTCTATATTACACGGTATATGCGTGTGTGTGTCGTGCGTGAGTGTGCGTGATGAAATGGGTGAATAAACTCAGGAGAACCCATTTATTGGCCAATGTTTACCATAGAAACTATTTTCCTTCATACTGACTTTACTCTCTATTTCTTATACTAGAGTATATGCTTATTTAAAAAAAAAAAAAAGCAATTAGCCTGAGGAGTCTAGTTTAATGAACACACCTCTGAGGTAATACTTGGGCAATGCCTAAGAAAGTACTTAACTGGGATTTTGAAAGGCTCAGGAGGCTTCCACTTCTGCCCTGCAGATGAGCTACATTAAAGGAGCATCCTACAGAGGCTGTATTTTTCTTTAAAACAAAACAAAACAAAAAAAACCACACTGTTCTACATACTTAAAACTAGTTCTACACTAATAATAATGTGTGCCTTGGCATTTGCAGAAAAGATTCTGACCAACATCTATTCAATTTTGGCATCAAGACTGTGTCTTCTCCTTTATAATTGCATGAGATACAGTTGATGGATTATATTGAATGATTGTTTGAGCAATTGAAAGTAAAGAGAAAGTGATTTTTTTCTTTAAATTTAACTTTAGTTGACTTCTTTATCTCTTATACAAACCGGTATATCCACCCCTCCCTACCCCCATGTCCACAATCTCTTCAATGAAATGGAAATAAATTCTAGAAAAAGAAGAAAGGTAAAATGACATGTTCACATTAGTGCCCCCAACCAGTCTCTTGGTTTACTGGGTAACAATAAGTTTTTATTTTTTTTTTACGTGTTTATATTTTTACTATTATTATTTTTACTATATTTTTTACGTGTTTATATTTTTACTACTTTTACGTAATCCACAAACCAATAGAGCGGTAGAACAAACAGTTAAACATTACTGATAATAGAGTATTTTCAGACAGTCTTATGTGAATGACATATACCTTATTTCATATTTTAATTTAGATATTAAATGATTTAGCTTGAGAAATCCAGAGAAAGTTCCCCAGAGTCAGAATTTTAGAGCTAGAAGTAAATATCGGTATTACTTAGTCTGACTCTATATCAAAACAGAGGACTACAGAGATAACTAGCACTTGGTTCTCATTAAGGGTAGAGAGAAGACTAGAGTTTGTGTCTTCAGTAAACCATAAAATAATCTTCCTTTCCCTTTAATGACTATCAAAATAATGTAACACTTTCCTTGTTACACTTGTAACACTTTCCTTGTAAACACAGCACTACAAAGTCTTAAATATTGAACACTAAAGGATTTGACCAGTTGGCGTGATCACCCTTGTCTGTGTTTACCAGCTGAATGCTGGTTCTTGATACCTGTGAATGAAGATTTCTTCACATTTCGTGACGCACTGTTCTTCTATTAATACAGCTAAGAATCGTGCTTCTCTTAGTTACCGTGCCACGTTACTATGCCAGGTTTCAAGTGGGGTCAGCTCTGACTTCAAATGCCTCTCTGGCTTAGACAAGGCAGCCTAGCTCTCTCTGGATATTTTCTTTTTTCTTACCTAATGGGTGTGTGCTGCTCCTGGCACTGTATTATTACTTCATTCTATGTAGACCTGCAGGCTATTTCAGCTTATAAAGGTCATGTCTTATTTTAGCTAGTTTCAGCTAATTCATAACCATCAGAAAATGATTTTGAGAGCAGATTCACTGAAGACCGTATCTATACCACGGCCAGACTTCCAGTGGATTCGGTCAAATTGGTAAAAATCAGTGCAGACAGTTGTTTGGCTTTTTTGAATTAAACAACAGATTAATTTATTGTCTTACCTTTCCATAGTTGTGCTGGATTGTTAGTGAACAACATATGAATATTGTATAAGGGTCTAACATAGGAGGAATGCCACCAGAGTTTTGACTGCTTGGATCAAAAATATCCACTAGTAGAACTCCTCCTTGGGAATGACCCCTAGCAGTTTTACAGTCACCTGCTGATAATTTGATTTAAATCACATTTCCTCAATCTGTTGGTGAGGACCATATGCCATTTAGGACAGGATGAAGAGATGCATTTTGGTGAGACATACTGTGTCTCTTTCCTTTTCCAACCTAGCGAGTTTGTCGATGTAATAGAAAAGGATTATTTTTATAGCTTTTAGAACTTGGTGTTTGAAAGCTTTTCTTAATTGGTTTCCATAATTTTAAACAGAAGCCACATGGTAGACAGAAAACTGTAGTGACTAACCTGAGCATGATAGAAAGTAACGCTCTTTTAAATAATTAATAGCTGCTAAAAGGTCCCATGCATTATGGAGCGAGGAGGGAGAAGACTAGATTTAATCAGAAGATTCAGGAAGGAGGGTTGATGAGAGAGATTAATCAAACCAGAGCATGGTCATGTAAGGGACAGGATCAGATGATTCACTCACAGAAATGAGTAAGAGCAAAGGAAGCAGGGAGTGGGGGGAGGGGGACATGATGGAGAAAGTCACATATGTGGTGGTAGTCAAATGTCAAACCTCATTAAAGAAGTTGTCCACAACATCTCTAATGAGCTGGAAACAATGTGTGACAAACCTGGTTAGAGGCTTTTTTGCACAAATTCAAACTCAGGCCAGGTTGCTCAATGGGTCTTCAGAGAAATGACAAACACTGGAGTGAATCCTAGCCAAGGAGAGCTGTGTTAGCAGACTTCCCCCAACCGCATAACTTTGGCAACTGAGACAAAGATAAAGCTACGTTACCTCCTTGAGGTAATGCTGAATTGGCCTCACCTATTTGTTGCCCCCTGAGAATTGTGACAGAAGACACTAGGGTTAGAGAAACTAAAATAAGCACAACAACAAAGACCGCAACACGGTTTTTCTAAAATGTCAGGATCGAGCAAGGCCAGGGGCCAGATATCAGTGAGCAGGAGAAGGATTTGATGGAAATCTGTGTTCCTCTGCCAAAGGAGTTAACTACGCTGAGCCACCTAAGCCATCTGTATATGCAGAATGACCTTGGCAGAAGTGGAACATATTATTTGTTTCCATGGAAGGTTTGTTTTTTGTTTTTTTGTTTTTTCCCCCTAAGTCAGGCTACATGGTCTAGTGCAGAGGTGTCCTCACTGTTCCTGCCAAGAACTCCTGGGCATCTGGTGAAATGTTGTGAACTTCTTTCGAGTTTTTGATCTAAGTTGGTACTCCATGTAAGTTTTAGATTAAGGGATTAAGAAATTCATCAGCGTTCAACTCATTTTTTTTCTTTTCTCTCTCCAACCATAAGTAGAAGGAATGATCTTCTGCCATCATCTTTCAATTATGTCACCTTCCTTAAGGAAGCCATTAAAAGAACTCCCAGTTTTAATTTACGTCAAAATAAAATGCTCCGACTCTCTTGCTTTGTCCATCCTGTACTTTACTGTTCGTTTCCCACACTACTCTTTCCTCCCTTCCACAGCCAGACAGAAACTCTTTGCTCTCTTGCTTCCCACACTATTTTCCTCCTTTAAGATTTCCTATTGTTCTCACTTAAAGAAGCACACACACCACTTTCTGTTAAAGCAGTTCACTTCTTTCCATCCAAACTTGTTTTTAGAACTTCCGCGCAACTGTCTTCTGTTGTGTGCATACACCTGTTTCTATAAGTTAAAAATTTATGTGCATTTATATTGTTCTTTGCTCCACCGGTAGTTCGTAAAATTCCTTATGGACAAGAGCGTGATACCGTTCTTTTCTGCCATTGTCTTAGTGGAAGCCTTCTCAATGTCAATTGATGATTGATCCCGTCTAAATACCAGAAATACCATGCTCCTTTGCTCTCCATTCAAGCTTGGGCAGACTCTATTGCTTTGTTCTCAGATTAATCCTTTTTTATTTTTTAGTTCTTCAGGCTTTTATCTCAAGTCTTAAAATGTTTTCCTTGAAATATTCACGAGACTGATCTCCGTGACCAACTGTACATGAATTCAGAGTGCCGGGTCATGCTTTGGAAGGTGAAGAGAGTATCAGACAAGTAACAAACCCACAGCTCTCTGTTCCACCCAAAAGTTACCTGTGTTTGTGTGCGTAACGTTAAGTTCTGACTCACATAGTCATCAGTAGCCTGTGTGCCTGTTATTTTGTTTATACTTCTAATGATACCAGAGTATCACTTTTCTGTTGATTAATTTATATTGTCTAATTCCTAGCATGTTGCTGTATTTCCAGTCTCTCTTAATGACTTATTGATGGCACCAAACACATCTTCTTTAGCAACTATTTCCAGAGCACAACACACACACACACACACACACACACACACACACACACACTGTAAATGATGCCATTTTTCCACCCAAGCCTCTCTTGAGTCCTAGCCATGATGATGTTGTTATGACAGCCAGATCTCCTGGCCAAAAAGCTCTTAGTACAGTGCACTGAGATTATGTAGACATTTAAATGTGAAGAATTTGGGCCCAAACATATATCCGTGGGCATGGGAAATATCCACTTCTTTTCAGAATGTCTCAGACTGACCCCAAACAGCATTTTTGTGGAATCCTAGCCTCGAGGACCAGTATTAGTTATGTAATTGCCCTACAATCGATAGCCCAATCTCTCAGGGTATAAGCCTAACTCTGAGACCATGATACTAATTTAAAATACTTGGAAACCTGCACATAGACAGACTTGAGGATGCATTGACTAAGTTCCTGTTCTAGGAGACCATACGTGTTCCACTGTGCCCAAACTGTCCAACTTAGCCCCTCAACATTTCTCAACTCTTTTCTCATCAAATCTCAACAGCAAAAACAACCAATAATTGAGAGAAAGAAATGAGATGGCCTGATGAGAATACTGCTCTGAAGTTTTAGTACACTTCTGGTGAGGCAAGAGATAGCAATATTGCTCTTGGGATCCCTGTGGCATGTGAGCTACAGAACATGTACAAGAGAGCTGTGTGAGATACGCCTGCAGAGGGAAGTTTGGATAAACTAATGAAGGAAGATGACAAGTTGATCCAGGCTATTACTTGTATTTTTAATTTGAACGTTATGTGAAGCTGCCTCCCTCAGATGCGGGAGGAGCCTGTTAACAATGCCCCCCCAGGCCTTCTGAGTTAGCTTCACGGGGGGGGGTCGTGTTTACCTTCTAACAGGCTGTGGTTCAGGGAAGTTTGAGGACCACCCAATATACTAAAATAGCAAATAGAAATTTTCACTGAGTGCTGTGTGCTGTACCGGGTGGTGAAATACAAGAGTAAATAAGGAAGACCCACTTCCAGAATTCCCAAAGGCAAGTTATAACACCAAAGAAAGTGAACACAGTTATGTACGCCTATAGAATTTATTTCAACTGTACACCCGAAGACCAAGTTTTTAAGTAGGTTACTTTTAACTCCTTTAAATGGAAATGGATTTTCTTATCAATTAACTTAATCTAAATGATTTATTTAAAATGTTCTAACTGTTACAGTCAGAAAGTTTGGAAAACTTTTTTGCCTAAGCCAATCTAAGGTGTTGGGGCAGAACTGGTGGGCAGCGTTGTGTCTCTGGGACCGCAGATTCTCCTTTCTTTGTTTCTAGCATCTCTCTTGTGTTTCTTCAAGGGTCGCCTGACCTCCTGGCCCTTCCTTTGCTCTCCTGCCAAAATTGCTCGCACAATATGGATAGAATGAGAGTGCTAAGCTGGTAGTCAAGAGAAATGGGTTTGCACTGTGACTCTGGTACTAAATAAATTATATGGCCTTGAGCAAGTTCCTTGAACTCTCTCTGTGTTTTCCTATCTGAAAAAAACAAAGGGTTGGGTTTTAGGAACTCGGATATTCTTTCGGGTTCTCTTTCTATGATTCATCGAGTTCTCCGTGCCTTGCACTTTAAGATGGCAACTGAGGTGTCCATTTGGCAGAAGGAGAGGTTGATGAGGAGGAGTCAAGGCTGAATTGCTTATGAATGATGGAGCAAGGATCTGACCAGGACCCTTTAGAGCTAGTGAGGAGTCAGAGCGCTGGGTTTGAATAAGCTTAGCTCTACCTCTGACTTCTCTTTATTTTCCTTTATTTTCTGGCTTCTCTTTATTTTCCTCATTTTGAGGTAGAGACAGTAATGATAACTTTCCTCATGGTGCCATTGACATTAGCAAGGGGATGAGCAGATGTGTTTAAGGTACATGGTAGGCATTTCATAAATGTTCTTTTTTTTGAGATTTATGTATATTTTAGAGAGAGGGGGAGCTGGAGGGAGGGGCAGAGGGGCAGAGGGAAGTGGAGAAAGAGAGTCTCAAGCAGACTCCCTGCTGACCACAAAGGCCAGCATGGGGCTGGATCTCATAATCCTGGGATCATGACCCGAGCTGAAACCAAGAGTCTGACACTCAACCTACCAAGCCACCCAGGTGCCACCATAAACGTTTCTTTATTTGTGGTAAAGGTGCAGTTTATTCAGTGCCTCATTTTACTTTCCAAGAGTTAAGCTATTTATTTAATAAGCCTATACAGAGATCATCATGTTCCAGGAACTAATCTAAGAGCTTCACTTTTAAAACTCATAATAAGGCTTCAGGGAACTATTATGATGCCATTAGACAGATAAGAAATTTAAGACACATAACCTGCCCATGGTCACCCACAGAGCAAGCCTGGGTCCACTGTCTGTACTCTCAATCATTATTCTACTGGTTTATACAGAAGGTCAGAGAACAAGAAATGAAGCCGAATATGGGCAAGCCAACTCTATT
Organism: Neogale vison; assembly: GCF_020171115.1. Classification (NCBI taxonomy): domain Eukaryota; kingdom Metazoa; phylum Chordata; class Mammalia; order Carnivora; family Mustelidae; genus Neogale; species Neogale vison. The sequence continues at coordinate 28,522,074 of NC_058096.1, forward strand.
ATTTGTCAAAGTCTGCTTAAATTTGGTATACCAGAAAGATATCATAGTAATTTAGAACGTTTCTAAAATTATAATTATAATTATATTCTAAAATTTCTGTGAACCTACAGATAGTCCAAACCCTCAGGTGTTGCTTTTGAATAGACATTAGTCTGTTATCAGGAATATTTACAAAGCATTTTAAATATGTATGGCAATCCTTCACAGAAAAAGCAAAGGGTGAGGACATTCTGAATCTTGAAATAGGAGTTGCAACATTTCTTAAACACCCTCTTTCCCACATGTCTTCCTGTCACACTTCTCCTAGGAATCGTACTCACAAGGAAGGTCTCCCCTGCTCTTCTTATATCTCCTAAAACTCTTCCCCAGCTCCACAGAAATAACACCCCACCAGCAGCCTCAGGATGCTAGCCTTATTTTCTCTCCCTGTATTATTTAAATCATTATACAGTATCTTATTTTCTTACATCCCTTTTTAGAGATTTAAGGGATACTCTGAGAGAGTACAAATGTAACATGTTGTAGGGATAAATCTTTTTACAGAAGTAATCACTAAGGCCTGTGGCTTACCTGGTTTCCCTTACTGTAGTGCCTAGAATCTTGATTAGGATAGGTTTTCTTTAAATTGGAGATTTTATAAAGCAATGAAATGACGAGTTAAGAATAACTCTGATGTGGGAACTACTGTATCTACAACTTAAAAATCTAATAAAATCCAGCACAATTCTTCACAGTAAATTGAATGATAGTTGTTTCTAATGTCAATTACCAGTCTTGCCTTGTGAGTAAATGGCCCCATTTAGCCAATTAGAACTAAGAAAAGAATTCTGTTCAGGGTTGGTTTCAATTGTTAAAATTTTCTACTGCTCAAATTCTACCAAACTTCTTGGGTAACACGAAATTCCACCCTGAGAGGTTACTTCCTTATTTCAGGTGCCTTTTGCTGTAAGCAGTCCATTCTTGGCCTCTGCTTGTGTAATTGCTCAGAGCGTACTTTTAGTAAAAACTTTCTATCATTCACATTTCTAAAGAGGTTTACTCCCAGAGACATGCTCTGTCAAATACCTGCTATTAATTACTTATTGCCCAGGGTTCAATTTCCCTTGATTGAAACACGGTGTCGAAGCTTTCCGTCTCCATCTGAGTTCTCCATCGTCTTGCTCAGATACCTTATGCCTTATGCTTTTCATTTTTCAAGCTTTGACTGAGCACCTACTTACGCTAGACACCTCTGGGCACTGAGATGACCAACACAGATGAACTACAACCTCAGTGTTCTGGAACCTCACCCTTCACAGTGGGACAGCTGTACAGACAGACTTCTGTGAAATTATTTGATAAGGGCCATGATGTATTTTCAGGTACTGTGCCAGGCTAAAAAAAAAAAAAAAAAAAAAGATATCAATTACACACTAGCAAGGTGGTAATAAGGGAGGCTTCACAATAAAAGTGACCTTTAAGTCAAGTTTTGAAAAGGGGGTTGAGATTAGGTAATGAATGGTGTTTTAGAGGCCAGAGCACTATAGAAGAAGCAGCATGTGTAAAAACATGAAAAAGTTAGACAGTTGGTGCATGTATGACACTAAAAGACATTTTCTGTGGCTGGGCATAAAGTGTGCAGGACAGATGTGACACTGGGATGACAGAAGCTATTGGGCTACGTCATGAGGGGTCTTGGACTTCATGCTAAGGTTTATGGCTTTGTCATATTAACCTTGATGGTACTTCAGGCCTATTTCAGAATCTGAAGGAAACAGAGCAACTTCTCCTAAAAAAAAAGGAATACTCAAACAGAAAAGCTCAAATTCATACAGATCTCAGAACCTTTCAAGTCTCCAGATTAAAATCCAATACTTTAGATGAAGAGACATTGACTTAGGTGGGAGAGAGGTATGTCCAAAACTCTCAGCAAAGGAAGGAGTTTTATGGTGCTATAGAGAGTGGCATACACAGGATACCTTGGGCACAGACACAGTTAAGAGATGGTTGCAGAGAGCCTGCTGAGCAATTATGGAGACATACACTGAAACACTGGTCATTGACACTGAGCAGAAGTAACCATGGCTTTAGAGGGGAGCCCTATTATGGATGTAGTATTGTTAGAAAGTATTAATTAATTAGATGTAGTGGAGAGCAAAGTGGCCCAGAAAAAAAAGTGTAGAAGTACTTGACTCAAAGCCCCCACAAGAAGTCAGTTCAATGTAGCCCGGCTGAAAACTTAGGTAGGTCAGAAGCCCAGAATTTTGCCCTTTTGCATTTTTTTTTAGATTTCTGCCCTTGCTGAATGTAAGGAATGGATTCCTTCCTTTTTTCCTTTCTTCCCTTACTTCCTCCCTTCCTTCTTTACACATTTTAATTAGTCTTGGATGAGTCCAAGTGTCCTCAGGCTTTAAAAGTTCCTCAGGTCCTTCTAATGTGCAGTGAGAATTGCATAGCATTGCTTTAAACTCTCCTTGTGGAAGGTAAGCATTCTCCCCATTCAACATTCAGTACTCAGTTTGGTGGACTTAGGGCCAGGAACTGATAAAAGACAACTAAAAAACCGAGATCCTTGGCCACATCTTAAAATGGCAGGTGTTATACCATCTACTGGAAGAATATGCCAGGTACATAGGTGCCAAGGTCTTCTACTGCGGGTTTCATGTTCTTTCTATGACACCTCAGAAGGCCAGACAGTCTATAGATTAGCTCAAAATACACCCTACCAACACACAAATGAGGTAATTCAATGAAGAAAGTATTTCTACTTTATTGCCCAGTTTTTTCAAACTGATGATTTTGATTTTGGCTTTCAGAGGTCATGTGATCTATTTGCTCTGATGGTAACGAGCTGACAGATCCTCCAGAGATGGCTCCTTACTCTGCTCCAAGTGCTCCTTGCTGTTGCAACATTCCATTTTTGCATGACCTGTGTTTTCATACATGTTATCAGGATGCTCCAAATCCATCTTTGATCTGACAGGTACAGACTGTTGCCATCATCTAGCTAAGGAATATCACCAACCCCTGTTAGGTGGGGCTAACCCAGGATCACTAGTTCCTTTTGGGCTATATTACCATTTTGGTCTGTGTAGTGTTGGTGTGTAGGGATGGGGATGGGGGCTGACCAGTTATCTCAATATTTTCTATTGTGGGAATTTCCCTATTATTTCATGAAAGTAAGTGTTTGCAAAAGGCAAGATAGAATTAGAAATTTTATTAAATGTTTTAACTCTCAGAATGGGACTCTTCTTATAACGTCCAAGCCTATTGCTTGACATTTATATCTTTGAACTTTACTCGGATATTCAGGAATTATCTTTGTTAAACAAGGTAAGTCTGCATCGTGGGCAATTTCATCACAAATAGTCATGGAAGTACTTACCTAAAATGAATTATTTTATGTTTGTAGTTTTGTGACCTGAGTTCACTGCTCTGGTTCAAACTGCTTTATTTAGGACCAAAGACAAACAGGTGCCCTGCAGAGAGGGGTTCAAGGATTGATAAGTGTACAGCTCACAGTGGGGATTCAGAGGAAGCCCTGGTTAGTAGCTGTGGGAGTGTCAGGACAGGATTAGTGACAGAGATAACAACTGAGGCCATTGTTAAACTATCAGGTGTCAATCAGCAAAGAGAGAAGGACACTCTAGAGGAGCATAGACCAGAACAACACATCACACAAGATCAAAGTTCTTCCCGGTGGTGTGAGCATTGTGTGTAAGAAGAAGGAAAGACAGCGTGCCACAAGAGGTAAGTTAGGGAGATGTAAAGAAAGCAAAAAACCTTTGTAAGCCATCTGTAGCAAATGCTGTCAGAACTTCACCCATACCCCTTGTACCATAGTGAATTCACTGTGTCCCAGTGCTGACTTCAAGCTGTGTATAGGGTTTTACTGGATAACAGGAGGTCATTCTGGCCACTCCTAGTGGGCCAGAGTGCCGAGGGAAGTGAGACCTCCCTCCCAAGAGCATACTGACTGGAGCTGATACGTATATATCCCAGCAAATGTACTCCCATAGCGGGATAACTAAGACATGGGTTTTGCATCATGTCTCAGTATTTCAGCAGGATTCAGCACCCTGCCTTCCTGTCTCGGTATCGGTTCCTCATTCCCTTACTGGCCTTCCTTGTCTTCCCAAATAAACTACGAGCTCATAAACCTTTATGTCAAGGCCTGCTTCTGGGAAAATTTAAGCTAACACAACATGATAAGGAGTGCTAGGAAGGGGTTCAGATGTTTTAGATAAAAGTAATTTTGTGACTGATCACCTTGACCGGAAGGGAAAAAATGAAGGGGAGGTGAGAGAGAGTAGAGGCAGCAACATCAGAGAGGAGAGACTTGCTAGAGTCTAAAGAACGATGATAAAGACTGAACTAAGGCAGCAGGGGTTCGGAGGGTGGAGATAGGTTTGGAGGTACTGCAGAGATTTTATGGGAGTAGATGGGGAGGCAGTAGGATTGAGGTTGGGGGTGGTGGGCTGAGAGGGAATGGTTAAAGGAACAACAGAAGACCAAGAGAAGGGGTTATCCATTCCAGGAGGGAAGAATTAATCAACTGTGCCAAGAGCTTCAGAGATGACACCACAGTCAGTGCCTCTATTGGATTGGGAAACTTTGAATCATAATAACCTTCTGCAAAATCACCTTTCATCCAGAAGGATGGGGCTAAAACTCTGATTGAAGCAAATTAGAAATAGATGATATGAACAAGTGATTATAAGCCAGTTTTTGGAAGAACTTGGCTATGAGAGGAAGGAGGAGCAAGAAAGTGATGGTTCATGGAAGGAGGCTTAAAGTCACAGAGGACATTTTTAAAGGCAAGGATGGGTTGAGCTGATGTATAGACTACAGTGATAGAACAAGTACAGGCAAAAAGGCTGAAAATATACCATTAGTAGTATAAGGTCTTTGTTCTGGAAGAGATAGAGGGGGGCGAAAGCATGAACACAGCAAGGAGTTTAACCTCACCCTGTCAAGTTAAAGAGAAATTGTTCATATGCCAGACACATGAGAGAATGGAGGAAGTCAGGAAGCTAGTGTAAGAGAAATGGCATCTTCGAAATCGTTCTTCTGGTATTTCGATAGGCATCCCTGAGAATTCTCATTTATGTTGGAAGTCAGTGTCTTTGTAGATGCGACCCTAGGTCTTCAGCTGTGTGCTGCAGAAACAGAAGGGGGATATAACCAAAGATTGGGAGTAGGGAAAGAAGGAAGCCAATTTAGAAAATGGGTCTGTAAAGTTTATGATGCTAATGATTTTTAAACATTTTTGGAAGCAATGGAAAGAAGAATGCAAAGAAAATGAGTTTATTTTCTAAATGCTTTTTTGTTGTTGTTTTGAAATTACCATTTGCTAATTTCATCTAAATTGTGTCACCTAAATTTCCCATATTTTGAAAATATGAAGACCACGTTATATATGTAGATTACTACTTATCACTCCAACAGCAAACAAGTCAATGAATGTTCTAAGTTTTAATGAGGCAGGTCATTACTTTACACCAACTTACTATCTTCTCTAAACTCTACCCAAGATGTGCACACTGATCACCCTAATATCCACCCCTTCTGCAAAAATAGACCCAGAGCTCTCAATATTAATCCTAAATATAGCTCTGCTTGACCTCTGTCTGCTACGTGTAGGCTTAGCAGATTTTAGTTTTTCAGATCTTCTTTTTGGTATCTAATTTCCTAAAGTCCAAGAGACAGCTGTCTGGGGCCCAAGAGCTAAGGTGATGAACATGCAGATATCAAGGAAATGGTCTTCTTACAGCAACAGCTCCGTTTAGATCTGAGCATTTCCTCATTCTTGTCTGACAGAAGAGCTTCGTGAGCTCTACAATATGTGCTGAATTCAGACATGTTCTTTCTTACCGATGGGGGTGGTTAGGGTTAACTTCCTTAGCCTGCTTAAATTTAAGTAAGACAAGATCTAATTGAAGTAATTTCCAGGTTCTAGTAGTCTGACATTTTGACTCTGTATCCTGCAGAAAAACAGGACATACAGATATTTGTAAATTACAATAATGGAAACTAGTAAAACTTTTTTTTTTTTTTAAAGCATTCAGAGAGGGCTTGTTTTTATTTCTGGGCAACGATGCTTTCTATTTTAGCCATCGTTTCCTCATCAGTCTAAGAAAAGTAAGCGTTTTGTCTTCTCTTGCAGTTGGGGTTTCTCATATGAGTATGCTCCTTTTCTGCATAGTAGAACAGGAAGCACAGTTGACTGGTTGACTTCCTTCATTCAGCATCTGCTTGGCTAAAGTTTGGACTTCATAAAACGGGTTGAATCTTTGTGACCCTAGTGATATTGAAGATGAAGCAATTAACCACTTACTTCAAACTATGTTAACAGTGAATCCCAGCAATTTTAACACTGGACACTTTCCCACCCTGAATTATGGAGGAAGACAAATCTACACAGTAGAATATTGGTGATGAGCCAGGGTCAAATTGGGTCATTTAGGACACGAAGTGGACAGCTCAATTTCTAGAACAGAGTATTTGTAATAACACTGGGTGCTTTATATCAGTGTTGTCGAGTGGCTAAACTAGCAATTTGCAATGATTTCCAACTTGGAGTACTAAAATGTTGTTTGATTTTCTGACCTGCTCTGTCACTTCTATATTCCATGTGGCATTTTTGCATTTTACTAAGTGACTTTATACTTACAAGTGAGTTTAGCTAAGCAACTACATACCACTGTACTTGCAGATTTTCTTTTTCTTTAAGTTACCTAAAAACCCTCTAATTTGCCTTAAAGGCAGTTTTGGAAATCATTGCATTAGAAATAGAGAACTGTGAGGAGTCCTAGGGACCATCTGGTCCTCGTTCTTATTTTAGAGATAAGGAAACAGGCCAAAAGAGGTGAAATGAACTGCCTAAAATCAAATATCTAGTTACTTGTTGTACTGATTTTGAAATGGTTGTCAATGTTCTTGCTCCTTGTGTCCACATCCATTGCAATGTGACTTTGGAGCTTCTTCCGTTAAAAGGAGGCATCTCCTTCCCCACACCTTGAACCTGGGCTTGCATTTTGACTTCTTTTGGCTGACAGAATGCAGAAGAAATAAGGTACCGTTTCTGCTACAATAGATAACTAACACATAATTTATTTTATTTTACTCTTTAACTCCCTGAGTAGTCCAGAAAATCAGCAGTACTCAAAAAAAAATTTTTTTTTCTCCACTCTCGCTTCCAGCTACTTGGCAAATTTTCAAATATTTGCTTTCTTTGCTTGTATATTGTATAATTTCTCTTACATCTTCTACCTCATGAAGCTTTTTAAGTGTATTCTTTTCTGGTTTGAGTTTTTAGGAACATCTTTAGCTGAGGTGAAATTTTGGACTATGCTTTGGGCATTACTTTATGGCACAAAATTTTAATCCACTTAACAGCTTTCAGCACATGTATTTTGTTGGCAGGCAGGTGATGCTGTCAGCTATGTCCATACCAGCTGGCAAATTGCAGCAAACAAGTAACTCTTGAAATGAATGAGAAAATATCTTTAACCAACGGGGAGGTCAACTAGCTGTGTCTGATAAATTTCAGTTCTTTGTTACCTGAAGCTATTCACATTAGCATAAGACATTATCATATGCGTGGCCTGAATAGAATCATATTATCTGAAATCTTCTGTTTTGGGTGGCTTACTCATTGTTATCTGGGGGGCAGTATGAGGTAATAAAATGAGCACTGAACTTTATGATTAGGACTCCCGCGTTCATATTCTAGATCATCTGCACATTAGCTGTGTCCCTTCGGGAAAGTCACTTCTCTTAAATCCAGTTCTTTTAATTTTAGTTTCCAATTTACTTAGGTTTTTTGTTTGTTTGTATGAGAATAAGGTGAGGCATGCAAACCATTTTGTAAGCTGCAAACTGCAACCTCTCATCTCTAGTCCTCTGAGCTCTACACATTTTTCTTCTGCATATTGGACAGTCTCCGCTGGGTGTCCCACATCTAAGATCCATCTCCACATGCACTGCTCAAGCTTATATTTTCTCCTGACTTCTGAAATTCTATTACTTGGTACTCACATCTTGCCATTATCCAGGTTTCAAATCTCCAAATAAGTTTTTGGTGACTCTCTCTTATTTATTCCTTGTAAGGAATGTATTCATTTATTTATCCAGCAAATGTTATTTATCTTTACTGCTTACATATATTATGTTATTATGTTATATATCTTTACTGTTTATATATATCTTTACTGCTCTTGCATACTTCCCTTCTTCCAGTCTCATTCCAGTGTTTCAAACCAGAGTTTGCTCCATCTTATCTCTCTGTTTCAAACTCTACTCGTCTTGATCTGGCATCCATCTTGGATCTCTCAGCCTAGACCTTGACCAGATTTGATTCCTTCTCTCTTAGTCTTTTTTCTAGCTCCAGTCACTCCTGTCTCTTGTCTCTGGTAAGAACACCTTGTTCCTAGTCTGTGTCCTTTGGGACCTGTCTCCTACCCCCAATAGCTAGCGGAGACACTTATCCAATTTGTTCCCACTCCCATCTCCCTGATAGAAGAGACTCAGACACTCTAAGTGACACTGAAGGTGTTACCTAATTTTAATCAACATGTTCTCATTTATAAAATCAGAGGGATTCCGACTACCTCACTAGGCCACCATGAAATGAGGTAACACATATGACTGACAGAGTGGAAGCCCTCACAACCTAAGAGTTCTTCCCAAGGACCTGGTTATGATTGCACAATGCCAGACACAATGCTCCCTATCTGACGAATCAAAATAAAAGCAGCTTAGAATCGAATTAGGGAGACGAGAATGAAATGTTTAATACCATTTGTGTATATAGATAAAATACGAAATGCAGCGTAGGTGGTTAAGTACAAAGTGGAAAGGTAAGAAGTGTGAAATAGGGTTACTCAAGGAAGACAAGCAGGCAGTGACTTGTAAAGAAACTAATAGATGTGAACTGGTGAGAAGACAGAGGAGGGTGTGGTAGGGGTGGAGAATGACATAGGAAAATACTGGAGAACAAAACAGTGTGACATTGTGCTGCTAGCCTGATAAAATGAGAGGATGGGTTTTATGTTAAAGGTCATGTTCAGAGTGGTAGAGTCGTACCAGTCACAGTCGCCTTAAACTCCTGTCCTAGGGGGCGCCTGGGTGGCTCAGTGGGTTAAAGCCTCTGCCTTCGGCTCAGGTCATGATCCCAGGGTCCTGGGATCAAGCCCCACGTCAGGCTCTCTGTTCTACAGGAAGCCTGCTTCCTCCTATCTGTCTGCCTCTCTGTCTACTTGTGATCTCTGTCTGTCAAATAAATAAATAAAATCTAAAAAAAAAAAAAAAAATTCCTGTCCTAGTAACAGAAATATATGTGAGCCAGTGTTTCCAGGAATATCCAAATTTTATTTCCAATAAAAGCTGTGTATTTTGTTGTGTCCTTAGGAACTTAATGAATTTGTAAATTCTTTGATTTATATTAAACAAGTGGTCTCTAAGCCCACTTTCAAATGCATTATTTTAAGTGTCAAATAATTTTGTGGAGAGAAAATTTGACTGCATTTAAGCAACTATCCTTCCAAGGGAGGTTTCCTGTGTTTTATTTATGAACATTAATTGCCTTCCCTTTCTGTGTGAATTGGGCTAGAAAATCGCAAATGTAAAAGTCTTTGGGTTTGTCTAATCCAAGCCCTGCATATTTTACAAATGAGGAGCAGAGAGAGAGAGGTTAAATACCTTTCACAAGGTCATAGTTAGACAGTAGCCAAAATGAAATTTAAACTTCTGTCTAGATTTTCAAACTAATGCTTTAAAAAATTACTAAGGACCTCGGATAGCCAAGGCAATATCAAAGACAAAGAGCACTGCTGGAGTATATTCACCACCAAATAACGAGACTTGCTCTAAAGCTATTGTAATTAAGAAAGTATAAATATTGGCACAAAGACCAATGGAATGTGATAAAGATTCCAGAAGTGTATCCCCACTGAAATAGTGCCTTGATAAGAGATGGTATGGATGCCACTGTATATCAATAGGGAATCAATGATCTTCCCAATAGACAGTGCTGGATCTATTGGCTATAGCAATGGAAAGCAAACCAAACAACAAAACAAAACAAAACAAAAAAACCCTCCTTGACTCCTACCTTACACCCAGCACAGAAATTAACTTGAGATAGATCACAAACAATAGATATGAAAACTAAATCAATCAAACTTCCGGAATAAAACATGATGAATAGTCTCTTAACCAAGACACCAAAGTCACTAACCAAAAAATGATAATAATGAATAAACTAAATTTAATTGCTTAATTAATTAATAACCTAAGAACTTCTATTTATTAACTGATAGCATTAAAAGGATAAAAAGTCAAGCCACAGGCTGGTAAAAGATTTTTTTAATATTACATCTCTATATATTTGTCAAAGTTCTCATTAACAGAGGATAAAGAATGCTTACAAATAAATAAGAAAAAAGCAGGTAACTTAAGAATGGCTTAAAATTTGAACAGATATGTCAGCATCAAAATGGCTAACAAACATGAAAAATAGCTCATCCTTGTTAAAAACTGTGCCATACACCGGCACAGTTGAAATTAAGAAAACTAACAATGCCAAGTTTTGATGATGATATAAAAGGACTGAAATTCTTCACTGCTGATAGGAGTATAAATGGGTACAATCACTTTAGAAAATTATTTGCTAGTATCTACCAAAACTAACCATATACCTAACCTATGACCCAATTTTCCACTCTTAGTTGTATATCAAAGAGGAATGTATGCAGATAACCACCAAAAGACCACTGTATGGATGTTCAGAGGAGCTTCATTCATAACAGTGGAAATGAAAAACAAAAAACAAAAACCACCCATTGCCCATCAATAGTACATGGGTCAATAAATTATGGAATATTTACATAATGGAAGACCACACTATAATGAAGAAGAACAAATTACAGCATGGATGAATGTCCCAGACATAATGTTGAATAACAAATCAGATCTACATTAAAATTTAAAAAAAAAAGTGGAACTAATATATGATGATAGAAGTTAGAATAGTAGTTACCTTGGAAAGGGGTGAAGAGGGTATTCCCTTGGTGGGGGAAGTGGATATGAGGTAGCCTTCTGAACACTGGGGGCTTGATCTGATCCTGGTAGCTGTTGCATGAGTGGGTGTATGCAAAAATGTATTGAGCTGTATTATAGACTTAGAGCTTACCATGTGAATCCTATATCTTAGTTTTTCAAGATCGACAATGATGTTATTCCCTGAACCAAATAATTCACCATTAAGAAATCTTGGAGAACATTTGCCTTATTTCTTTAGGGCTAGTAAATGCTTGAAATATTTGCTGTTGTCATCCAACTGCCATAGCTCCCAGTCCTTGACTCGTCATGGTACGCATAGGTCATAATGATATTTTTATGGCGGACTAACACTGTCCATAGCCAGAGGATACAGGCCCAGAATGACTAGACCCTCTAGGGCCTAGTGTCTGGTGGCCTGGAAGCATATCAGTATTTTGGTTTGGCCAAGTCTATGAAAATCTAGGCTATTTTAGCATTATCAAACCACCCATTGGCATAAAGGCAAATACAGTCAGATTGTTCTCAATAACAATACACAAAGGCTACATAAGCAAAAGGAGAAGTTCAACAGGCAGACATTGACAGCCCTTTCATGGCATGTATTTTTCTTGATCCTAAATTTGAACTATGCCTAAAGCAAAGAGATATGACGTGAAACAGGCATGTGCACTTCCTAGTGTCACCACATCTTTTAATGGAAAAGTATTTCAGTTTGGGATGGACAAAAGCAGTCTTCCAGAGTCATCAGTGCCACGTACCTAGTATGGAGTGCTCTCTGAGGCTAGTGATCAGGGCTGCTCTGGAAATCTGTTGCGCAGAAGATAAGAGTTGTATTTGCTTTTCTCTATCCATATCTTCTGTATTAAATTAAAACTCTAAAACTACTAATTTTAAAAAATGATGATTTTATTTGTAGTCATAAAGCATTTTTTAAATTGGTTACATTTTTTTTCATTGAGTTTACTTTTGTCTGTTATTTTTAAACTCTAATTTATTCCAGTTTGCTTACAAAGTTTTTTTTTTTCATTTTATTTTATTTCTTTTCGGTGTTCCAGAATTCATTGTTTATGCACCACACCCAGGGCTCCATGCAATACGTGCCCTCCATAATACCCACCACAAGGCTCACCCAGCCCCCCCACCCCTTTCCCCTCCAAAACCCTCAGTTTGTTTCTCTCCCTCTCCAATCACAAAGTTTTAAAGTCGTCTTTTATTCATTGCAGTTTTCTACAGAAATTTGAAAAAAAAGATGAAGAATCTTAAGATTATCCAATTCTAGGACATATGCTCTTTTGAACTTTCTAAAAGCTTATTCCTTGTCAAATTCTACTTTGGTAGCAAGAAACATTAAAAACCTTTACCAAATAAAGATTGAAGTCTCAGCACTGCAAAATCAACACACTTCTGTAAACCTTTATCTAATATACATGGCTTTCCCTGAAAATCAGTCCCTGAAAAGGCAAAATACTTTATTTTCTATAACAAAAATGTGTATACTGTTAGAGTTCTCACTCTCCTTCTCTTCTCTCTCTCTTAACTCTCTCTCTCCCCCTTTCTTTCATTGATACTGGATGCTTACATTTGGGAAAACAATGTTATCTCAGTTGACTAGCTAATAGTTATGACAAATAAATGAATAATCTCTGTGAGTGATTTCCAAAATGTAGGTATTTTCATGTTCTACTATTCTAATTATGCCTCCTTAAAATATGTCACTTTAAGTTTGTGCTTTGTTTATGAAATTTTAGAAATAGGTGAGATAATAATGATTATTTATTAAGCTAAGACACTTCTTTGCAATGCAAGGACTGTATGATTTATAATTATTTCCATTTCATTTAAGGAAGTGCCTCCTGGAGATACGTTGGGGTCTCAGAATTGTCTATAGGATAATTTCATGCAGCAGTCCACAAGATTTGAATACAAACATTAGATTTATCTCTCTAGCTTGAAGGATTTTTCCTCCCCACCCCAAGTCTAGTTTAACCATTTTCCCTGCTCTGAAGCATCTATCCCAAGTGTCATGAGCCAGAGAGACTTTAGAATCCTCCAGATCAGAGCTTCCCAGCTGGCGTGCAGTGACATGCAGAGACGCCAGGAAGGGCTATGGATGTGCTGAGATATCATCTCCTTGGAACCTGAAGTGACTGGAGGAGCCTTGAAGAAACTTCCATGTGCTTTTGTGTGTGTGCTGTTCTATGAAATATGGTTAGAAAACCTTATTCTACCTCTTTTGTTTTGTAGATGAAGAATTGAAAACCCTTTGAGTTTTGAAGGCTTTGTGAGAGGGTTCCTTAGTTCTAAGGCTAGGTGCAGAATCCAAATCTTGTGGCTTTTGCTCTGATGCACTTTGGCCACGACACACTTCCTTTCTTTCTTTTTGGGTGAGACAGTAAAATTTAGTGGCTGCTCTTGGTAAGCACTTTTATTGGAAGGAGCAACCAAACTAATTCATAACAGTTTGCTGAATTCTTACTGAAATTCACTTTATATACATTGGTATCAACTCATGTAAGAAGACGTTAGGACAGATTCTATTATCACTTTTTTATAGAAGTGGAAATTGGCATTCAGAGAAGTTAAGTGACTTGTCAACGATTTCATAGTAAGTTACTGAATTCAACTGCAGATCTGTCTGGCTCCGGAGCTTATGCTCTTTGCACACTATCATGATAACTACCTGTTGGAATGAAAAGTAATTGTCATCTCTATAACATAACAGAAATTCTGCCTGCAGAGTAGATAGATAAAAGATAGTTAATTTTCAGTATATGAGAAGAGAAGGAGAGAAGAGTAGAAAATAGGGGCATTCCCTGTGCCTACCAGGACTTAATCTCCTCTCTTACTTGGCGGTGACTTTGGGGGAGTGCATGTCCTGGTACAATTCCTTGAAGATCTTTTACAAAAAGAATCTTAGGATATTTTATTGTTTTTATTGCTTCTTCCAGGCACATGACTCGGGAAATTTTCAAGTTGAAGAAAAGTATAGAGAGACAAATTTTTACAGTATTATCTTTAGAATCTGCCTATGGTAACAAGTTAGTGGCAAAGAAGAGAGAAAGACAGACAGGAAGAAAAGAAGAGAAAGAGAAGTTCTAGACTAAAGGGACATAAGAGACATGAAACCCAAAGTGACATGTGATCTTTTTTTATTTGGATCCTGATTCAAATGGTGCAAATATAAGAAAAGATCCTTTGTTCTTCTTCTTAAGATTATTGGAGCATTTAATTATGGAAAATGTTTTGACTATCTTGGCACATAGTAGACCACTTAGTGGCTTAAAACAATTTATTTTCCCACAATTTTGGAGTCAGGTCAGGTCTTTCAGAGATGTCTCTCTGCCCCTTCGCTATAACTAGGGTTCCTCATCTGGGACTTGAGGACTTACTTCCAGGATTGGCCTCACCCAATAGGAGTAGCTAGCACCTGGGTGCTGGTCATCAACTTGGAGAGCAGCTGTTCTTGGTTGGAGCTGTTGCTAGAACCCCTTATGTTCCTTCATAGAGGTCTCTTCTCTGCTGCTTGGGCTTCTTCACAATAGGACAGCTGGCAGTCCTCCTAAAGGCTAAGTTTAGATCTGGCGCAGTGATATCTCTTCCATATTCCATTGATCAGTGTAGTCACAGCTTCAGACCACATTCAAGGAATTGGAGAAATAGACTCCATCTCTCTATGGGGGGAATGACATGGGGAGGTATTTGAAGTTATCAATGAGTAATTTTAAAGTGTAGCAATGGCACTCTGATTGTCTAAGAAAATGTCAAAAAAATTTTAGAGATACAAAGTAAATTGTGTAGGAATGAAATGACATGATGTCTGAGGTTTCAAATACTTGCACAGGAAGGAAAAATGGTAAGAATAAATGAGATTGATTTAGGAACTGTTATAATATCTTGATAATTTTTAAATATAGGTGATAGGAATATGGAGGGATTAGTGAACTCCACTTTTGAGTTCATATGAAAAGCTCATCATCAATTTTGTTAAATACCCAGACTTGAAATAGTATTATAGTTCCTAAAAGAGATTCAAAGTTCTAGTCTCATCTGGTTTCGATTTTGATTAAATTTTAATATCTCATCTTCTCAGAACACACTGTAAATAATACTCCCCCAAAGTACTAACTTGGGAAAGCATGCAGAATGGAGACTCTTATAAGGGTGCTGTGGAAGCTATTGGGAAGAATAATAGAGGGCAGTCAAACACAGAAGACTGCTTGACAATGGTGCTGATGGTTTACTTTTTTCATCTGAAAGTCACCATGGGAGAACTTCGTGATTTGAGGTCCTACATCCGTCTTCAGAACATGAAGGGAAGGCAGCGAAACTGTAGAAAGTTACCATGGCTGACCTCACTGACCCTTGGCATCAATTGTCAATGCACAGACCAGTCCTTTTTTTGAGAAGAGTAACTTGAGGAAGCATTCTCAGATATGTAGTCTGTTACTTGGAATTCAAAGCATTTTTAACTCACAGCACTCTAAGAGCTGAAGGTGCCAATGTAGTTCTCCAGGCTTTCCTGATTAAAGAACAAGGGACAACTGGAGATGCCTTTTCTGAGGGTATTAGAAATAAATGTAATTTAAAGAAAAATAAGCCCAGGACTGGCTGAAGAAGCAGTGTATTTGCAAGGTGAAAATTGAACTTCCCAGCAATTCCACATCTGGATATGTGCTCAAAAGAATTGAAAGCAGGGATACAAATAGAGATTTGTGTAGCCTTGTTTATCGAGGCATTATTTACAAAAGCCAAAAGGTAGAAGCAACCCAAGTGTCCATCAACAGATGAATGGATAAACAAAAGGAGGTATATACATTCAACGAATATTAAAAGTCTTAAAAAAGAAGGAAATTCTGTCAGATCCTACAACATGGGTGAGCCTCAAAGACATTAATGCTAAGAGAAATAAACTAGTCACCAAAGGACAAATATTGTATGATTTTACTTAAATGAAGTGCCTAGTAGAAAAGCGAAATTCACAGAGACAGAATGAAGAATGACAGATGCCCAGGGGCTGGTGGGGAGGGAGGAGTGGGAAGTTAGTGTTTAATAGGTCCAGAGTTTCACTTTTTCCAAGACGAAAGAGTTCTGGTGATGGATGGTGGTAATGGTTAATGACAATGTGAATGTATTTAATGCCACCAAACTGTACATTGTAAAACAGTTACAATGGTAAATTGTTATGTCTAGTTTACCACTATAAAAAGTACTTATTTCACTATCTTGCCTTATTAAAAAAAAAAAAAAATTTTTTTTTTTTTTTTTTTAAATTAATGGAAGGAAATAGAGGGATGGAGAGGCACACACGGGACACAGCTTCAACCTACCACCTTTGAAGGGAAGGTGATATTTTATATTGAAGGATGGTCTTTTCTTTTTTGTTTTTCCCGAGATTTGCTTTATCTTTTCAATTTAGTTAGCTAGGTCTATGATGGTTTTCACTGCAGTTTTCCTTCAGACTTTAGTACTATCATTGCCACCTGTGAAATCTGTTTACACAGAACATGGTATGTCTCATCCTCTCATTTGAGTAGCAGACTTCCTCATTAATTTAGAGAATTGTTTGTTCAATAAAGACCTATCTCATTTGATCCTGGTCTCTGAATCCCCTGGATTATGGCAGGGATTTTACTCTATAATCATCTCCCATGAGAACTGCCCTACAGCTGTGAAGCCAAGAGAGAGCTACAAGGGGTGATCATATGCTCGTAGGCACAGCAACAAGGGACCGGAGCCTACCAAAATGAATCTCTTCTGCTTTTCACTGGTGAGTTTCTTTACATGCATCATTGATATCCTCATTTTTATTTTACTATATCAATGAAAAGGAATGGAGTTCAGGTATACTCTAAACTTCCTATGTGGTAATTAATTAATACATTTAGGGTCTCATAAAAAAGTCCACATCAAAAAGAAGAAAATGTTGTTTTTATTAAAGCACTTAAGCCAACTCTATTCAGATGCAAATAACTAAACTATATATACATATATATGTATACATATATATATTTATCAAAACAATGACTAGTTATTTAACATTTTGATGCTGAATGCCTTTTTTATGCTGAATTTCTAAGAATGATATGTAAACAGTATTTTTGAGGAACTATTTTCTTCTATTTATTGTAAATATGGGAAAGATTTTTGCAAAATGTGCTGCATTTGGGTTACTTGCTTTGCTTTGAGACATCCTAGGAATCAAAGTTTCTTCTTTACTGTGTGAGTAATGAATTCCGTCTAATGTTGGCTTTGTCAAACTACCATGGAGGCAGCCTCCTGAGTTACACAGTACTGTAAATGCGAGGTACAATAGATTATTCCAATCCTGCAGATGTACTCATTCAAGGGTATAAGCACTTCTCAAATTCTTTTTTACATTATTGCTTTTTTTTTTTTTTTTTTAAGTTTAGCCTGAAGTGGATCAGTGAAAGTTAGCAGGTAGTCATAGATCTGGAAATACTTTATAACTCTAACCTGCAATTATGACCATCTGCCAATGCTAAAAATGGATTTCAAAAATAATTTTATTCATTTCTCTCTGTGTTTACAGCAGGACATTATGCCTATTCTTTGGTTTTTCAAGATGTGGATGGGAGATCCCTGTCATTTGTGGGAATAAAATGGTTTACTTTGATGTTTGTTTTCCTTCCAAATTGCAAATAAGATTAACATAAGTGCCAGAGATGGTGCTGACATAGGTTGTAATACCTAAACAGGAGGCGTTTTCAGCCAAGATAAGGGATTTAATCTTGGAGCATCTTGAAAAATAAAATGCAGTTGTGAGTTGTGGCAAGCTGAATCATCGAGTTCTGATTGCCTTTATAGTCCCAATTTACAAAATAATTGCCGGTGCTCAACTTCGCTTTGTGCCATATAAATCTGACTGGAGAAATCCCATTTCAGGTGATTTAAGTGGTATTGTGCATTCTTTTCTAGTCCATCTAAAAGAGCTATATGGGGTTTATGTGAATATACTTCCCATGGAAATAGGCAGTGTTGTAGCGGAGACGACTGCATTCCAGAATCACTCTGAATGGCTCTATAATCAGTATGCTAATGTTTCTGTAACACAGTGTGGCTCAGCAGAGTGTGGCAGACGTTCCTAATCCCGCGATGGAAGCCATCTAACCATCTAATGAGCATCATTGTCTTTCTCTGTAATATAGGGAGAGGGGCACGTACTCAAAAAGGATTGCTTCAAAGCCATGCCGCATGGACTCAATCTGACTGCAACACTTTTCCGTGTTGTAAAGTTGTCCTTAAACATTTCCTTGTTTGGAAACATATTTGATTAGACGGAACCATCCTGAACACGGAAATATTTTGTTCAAGCATTCCAAAGTTTGTCAAAATTAATTGCTTTCATAATAAAATGTCCACAAGTGACTTGGAGAAACCTCAAAACTATTTTAGGTGCCTTTTATTTCTTCCTGTGGGCTAAATAAATAAAATTGTTCAGTGTATGGGCTCTCCACCAGGGTGCTATGACACCCTACTGTGTTGTTTTGAGCTGCGAAAACGGGGAGGGGTTACAGCTTTCGCCAGGAATTTGTGCATAATTCAAAACATATTTTATCTGCTCCTGTAGGAATGTGAACATATGGGACAGGCATTTAAAATAAAAAGAATAAAAATCACTGATTTAGTGGAAAGAAAACAATTTCAAAATCACAAAATAGAGGTGTATATTTATATATTGATCTTTAATTCTGTGGGAAGGAGGTGGTTTAAATATTAAGGTCCACATAAAGATTACCACTAAATAAAGCCAGAGAAAGAGTTAAACATTCTCTTATTTAAGTGGAGGGGGAAATTGTAAATCTTTTAGTAAATGGGGTTTTTAAGAGAAATATAAAGCAAACTTAATGAACTACCCATTCTGAACCAAGGATCCTATAAATAATCCATTAAAGGTGATTGCTATTATTTTAGATCTATAAACTCGAAATGGGGTCTATCTTTCAAAAGGGAGGCAGGGATATCCTTTTATGTATGCCACTCTGACTCCAGAATTTTTCTTACGGTTTTAACATTGTGGTAAGGCTTTTTAGAAGACTTGCTCATTAGAAGCAGGATGATTTTCTTGTTGAGCTCATCACATAGTTACTGAGTTTAACATGACTTTGTAACCCAGTAAGGTTACAAATCAATTATCCCTGCACCATTTCTTCAGTGATTTGTAATAACGCTGCTTCTATTCTATTTGGACTTTATTCTATCCCTTTGGTTTCTCTCTACCCCTTTCCTTATACCCCTTCTTTTATATACCTATTAAGGTAATTCTAACGCTAAGGGAGATATCTTATTCAATAGAATACCCTCTCCTTGTCCTTCTTCAAAATTTGGACTTCTTAAGTCTTTGTGCTTCTAGGTAAATTTCAAATAATATGAAAACCTTTGATATGATCTTGGTTAAAACAGATTTAATCTCACATCATCTTTAGGGGAAATTGACTTAATTATGGAGTTAAGCCCTCCCACCCACAAACATGTGTAGCTTTCCATTTATTCAAGTCTTCTCCTATGGACTATTAATATATTTTATGATTTGCTCTATAAAATTCATGCACATCTTTTACTAAATTTCCTGCTAGGGTTCTAAGAATTTTGGTGGCCATTGTGATTATTTGTTCCTGATTTGTTTCTGCTGATTTATAGATGCATTATCGACTTCCTGATTACTGATATTGCAAGTAAACAATTTTGCTGAATTAAAAAAATTCTGATAGTCTATGTTTTCCCATACAGATAATCTGTAAGTTTTTCTCTTCTTTAGTAATTATATCATTCTCAAGTTTTCTCTCTCTTCTGTTACATTACAGTAAGAATGCTGTAATAGCAGGCACCCCAAACTTGTTTCTCACATTCACGTAGTTACTCCTAATTGAGTCTTTCTGAGGTTTTTGATTAATAATCCTAGTGAGATTAAGGAAATCCTGTCTTTTCCTAATTCACTAAGATTTTATCACAGATGAATAAGAAATTTTTCAAATTTATTGAAATAATAAATTTTCTGTTAAATATTTTAAAAAGGCATCTAAACGTTGAAACACCCTTGTATTTCCATATTAAATACTGATTGACCATGGTGTATTTTTATGGAAGCTACTAAATTGAATTAAATTTAAATGTGTGCATTTCCTTTAGAATTTCTTAAAACTATTTTATAAGTAAAATTGTTCTATATGTTTTCTTTTTTTTTTCAAGATTTTATTTATTTATTTGACAGACAGATCACAAGTAGGGAGAGAGGCAGGCAGTGAGAGAGAGGAAGGAAAGCAGGCTCCCTGCTGAGCAGAGAGCCTGATGTGGGGCTCGATCCCAGGACCCTGGAATCGTGACTGGAGCCACCCAGGCACCCTATAGTTTTTCTTTAATTGACGGGAAAATTCTGTCATTTTATTTTTCTAGAATCCCTGTTCATCTTTTTTTGTCACATCCCTCCACATTTCTACCTGAATGTTCCATATGTTTTCTATTTATCCTTATATGCTGCACCATGGGTAGACTCTTCAGTATTTCTTAATCTTTTTCAGATTTCTAGACTCAGGTCTAGAGTTAACCCTCATTTTTTAATTTTTTCATATAAATTTATTTGATTATATTATTCATTCTCAAGATGTTGTAATTGTTTATTTTTGTTGCTCTTTAATGATACTTGTTTCATTGCTGCCTTTTTGGTTTCATCATAGACTGTTTATAGTTGGATATTACTTTTTTATTTTACTGTATAAAGATCACATTCTTTCTTAAATTGTTTCTCCATCTATTTTGATTTTAATTTTATCTGGAACGAAATGGTTTGATTTTCAGATTGTCAGTTCAGTTGGCTCTCTTTCTCAGCATTTAATCCCCTCACATGTTTTGGTTAATGTTGAATGCTAAAACTCTTTCTGTTCTCTCTCTCTGTGTCTCTGTCACTGCCTCTCCCTCACCCACCTCCCCCTCTTTCTCTTTCCTCTCTGCCCTCTTCACCTTTCTCCATTTGGTTGTGAGGCAGAGACCTCAAGTCTCTCTGAGTCTCCAGGTTAGAGAGAAGACATATTGCTGGTCCGGGGATATATTTTTTTTTAACATTTTTTTTTTAAGATTTTGCTTATTGATTTGTCAGAGAGAGAGAGAGTGAGTGAGCACAAGCAGGGGGAGCATAGGCAGAGGGAGAAGTAGACTCCCTACTGAGCAGAGAGCCCGATGGGAAACTCAATCCCAGGATCCCAGGATCATGATCTGAGTCGAAGGCAGATGCTTAACTGACTGAGCCACCCAGGCGTCCCTGGTCCGGGAATTTATCCCAAAGTGATAGTTAGTGTATGACTCAGCCAGTGACTGCACCAGCTGGCTGCTTACTTGTTTCGGGTCCCATTTTGCTGGCTGTGTTGATAAATTTCGCTCTTCCGAGGGCCCCAGCAGCTATTGGAAGGAGCTTTATTCCCAGCCTCCTTTCTAACTGTGAGTTTTGCTGTAGTCCCTGGATTTCAGCATGGAGTTGCTTTATGTGGTTGATGTCTACTGCACGTTACCCCACAGAGCCCAAAATCTGGTCACTACTACCTCTTTGTGGATGGGCACCCAACAGGTTCAAAGCTTTACATTCACCCACCGCACTATGTTTCAGTTCGATTTTCAGTCTCCCTACACGTTTAGGTACCTTAGAGCATATGCGACTTAGTTCTTACTTAAGTCTTTTTAATTTTCCCAGTAATTTGCCATGTGATTTGAGGAGAGGTTGTTTAAAATATAAAACTGTAGAGCATTTTAGTTAAAAGTTCTAAAGGTAGATGATGCAAATGCCATTCAATCTTAGCTTATATATTTAAAAAATTCATTTTTAAGGATGAGAACATTTTCAGCACCACACTATCGTTTTTATTATCCTTTCAAGCAAGAAAACTTTCTCGTAATCAACAGACATTTATATTAATGACACCATTATCAGCATTGCTAGTTACTAAAGAAATTTCTATATACTGTCTACCTCTCTCCCTTAAGACTTTTCCAAATGACATCACAACCAGAACAATTTTGTCTCAAAAGGAGAAAATACAAGTCAGTTCAGTTAGTAAGTTGGCTTTCCAAAAGCAAAGAAAATTTACAGTATAGTTCATAATGGTTTTAAGTGCAAACCATTCCGTTTAAAATTCATTATTCTGTAGGGGCGCCTGGGTGGCTCAGTGGGATAAAGCCGCTGCCTTTGGCTCAGGTCATGATCCCGGGGTCCTGGGATCGAGCCCCGCATCGGGCTCTCTGCTCAGCAGGGAGCCTGCTTCTTCCTCTCTCTCTGCCTGCCTCTCTGCCTACTTGTGATCTCTGCCTGTCAAATAAATAAAATCTTTAAAAAAAAATTCATTATTCTGTAAAAGAATAAAAACAAGTAAATAATATTATTTATTAATATAAATACTGTGAACATTAATGTCAAAGCCTTTATCATGCTTGTGAAATACTTTTGCTATTTCAAAGCATGTCCTGTGTTTTCATTTTACCCCGATGGTTCCTCTGTAACGTGGATGAAACTGCTACTTCACTGTTAAGGAAGCAGTACAACAGATTGTGTTTCTCCTACAAGGACATAGGACTAATTAGAGGGATATGTGTCTCTAAAATCTGTGACCTGAGAGCCAACACAGTTTAATGTTGTCCAAATCG
This sequence comes from Neogale vison, assembly GCF_020171115.1. Lineage (NCBI taxonomy): Eukaryota > Metazoa > Chordata > Mammalia > Carnivora > Mustelidae > Neogale > Neogale vison. The sequence goes on from NC_058096.1 coordinate 28,544,763, forward strand.
GCCTTCATTTAGTAGTACCTTGAACTTGATGCCTTCATTACGCTTCTTGAAAAACTGCCTCCTTTTGTGCATTGCTCCTCAACACTTGAGTCTTGTTTGAATTGCTGGCTCTAAAGTGAGTGGTGAAAATGCCTTCCTTTACTGCCTTGTTCACTGTTATAAAATGGTGTACCATTAACTCTTAGTCTTTATGCCCAGGATGATTTAGATAGGATACTTTACGAAAGTGGGTACATAGGTCCGGAGGCTGTTCAAGGAGGGACGCCTGGGTGGCTTGGTCGGGTGGGCAGCTGACTCTTGACTTCAGCTTGGGTTGTGATCTCAGGGTCTTGAGATGGAGCCTGACATCCAGCCTCATTGCCCAGTGGGGAGTCTCCTTGGGATTCTCTCCCTCTCCCTCTCTCCTTCCCTCTGCCTGTGTGCTCACTTGCTCTGTAAAATAAATAAATCTTAAAAAAAAAAAAGACTTTTCAAGGAAAATATTTCATTATTTTGTGCCTTATAAATCTCTTTTATTGCAGGAAGGCTCCACGGACAGCTTGTATGAGCCAGTCCCAGAGCAACAGACTAACCAAGAAAGCACCTCTGTCGGGATTGGTTCTGTTAGCTCACCTTTTGGAGAGAGTGGAAAAGCACCCGACAATCTCTTCATGGTGAGTGAAGCCCCAAGTCTCGTGGATTGCTTCTCTATTGTGTATTTCAAATCACTTGCTTCATGACACCTGTTAATAAAGCAAAAACCTCTGTTCTCAGAAAGTTCTGCATTTACTTTCGATTTCTGAGTTTCTCTTCATTGTTGTCTCTTTGATGATTTTAGCTTCTTAATATAAACTACCATTTACAGAGTATGTAATATATAAGTTAACTCAGTTAATCATCAAAACAACCTTAGGACAAAGAAATAATTATATTTTTTTGAGATTAGGAAATTGCAGGAGAGAAAGCAAAATAACTTTTTATTTTTTATTTTAGTTGCTATTTATTTATATTATTATTTATTTTTATTTATAACTAAAGGCTATAAACTGTGAAGTAGTAAAGCTGGAAGCTAAAGATATATGGATCTGCCTCAGCAGTTCATCAGTAATGTATTGGTAAACCAGGTCTTTGGGATGGATGGAGGGAACCCCAGATCTGTATGTAGCATTTGCCGATTGCCTTGGTGTAAATGCTCCTACCATGGTCATGTTCAAGCTACCAGTGGTTTAATAACAGACTTACAACACCTGAATATTTATTTGTTCCTTATCTCCAGTGCCAACTGCCACACACCACTGGTGGCTTTATAGTCTGTGCTAATAATCATTTTATTAAGCTTCTCCTTAAATTTATGGACACACATTGTGAACTTACAAAAACCCGAGTATTACTAGAATGCAAATGCAGATAGTTTTTTTGAATTATCTTTATAATTATAAGAGGCAGAGAGTTCTCAGTGCTCTGCAAAATTGGCCCTGTCCCTGTTTAACAGTGCTGGCTATTCTCATAGTTGATGGTGCTGTATTTAAATTGATTCCATACTAACAAACTTATTTCACTTCTATTGTGACAATACAAAACGTCCATGTTTGCTACAAAAAAAGAACTTCCCTATACTTATAGATTTAAATGTCATCTCCTACCCCTACAACCATACCCTTCCCCAGTAACAACACAAAGATGAATATCCACTTCTTTTTTTGTACTAGGTGATGTTATATATGAAATTATTTGTGCTGATCCTCACAATAATTTTAGAGAGATTTAGAACCATCAAGAAAGGGGGTACCTGGGTGACTCACTTGTTAAGTATCTGCCTTTGGCTCAGGTCATGATCCCAGAGTCCTGGGATTTAGCCCAGTATCAGGCTCTCTGCTCAGCAGGAAGACTGCTTCTCTCTCTCCCACTCCCCCTTCTTGTGTTCTCTCTCTCATTGTCTCTCTCTCTTTCTGTGTGTCAAAAAAATAAGTAACATCTTAAAAAAAAAAAAATGTAGAGAAAGGTTATATAACTTTCCCAATTGAAAAAAGGATGACCTAGGATTCAAATCCAGAAAAGTACCTTCATGTTTTATACCTACTTTCATACCTACTTATTTTATTCCTTGGGGGATATTCTTTGAAAACCTTTTTTATATAGCTTACAGATCTAAGCAATGTCACATCAGTTAGCAACCAAGTTCAATGATAAGTCTCAGTAAGTAAAAATAATCCAAAAAAAATTTAGTGTAGTGGAAACTCTTCCCTCAATCTATACCCTTTTCAATATCCATGAATGTGTTGATGTTGACAGATATGCAGAAGAGGAAGCAGCGGTACACTTTACATATTAATGTGAGAGGGTGAGACTTACATGGAGACTCTCAATTGACACTGCAAAATGTTTGTAAGCATTTTTACTGTATAATTAAAAAGAAAAATTGAATAGGCTGAAGAGCCTGAAGATATTTCCTTAAATGTGTTAGTTCCATAAATATGCATGAAAAATAAACAAGTTCATGGCCAAGCAGTCTACTAGAATTTTTATCAAACGTCCTTACATTACAAAGTAGATGAGAATAATGAAAACACGATTTAAATTGCTAGAACTCTCTCTCCATGTATATATACAACATTACACACATATACGTGAGTGTGCATATATTTATGCATATCATGTATATAGTTACATACATCTGTATTTAATTTAAAAATGTATGCATACATACAAGCACCAATGTGTGTGTGTGTGTATACACTTTTGAAAGGCAACCAGTTCAACCACTGATTCTATATTAATTGTTAAATTGTACCAGTCCTTTCACTGACCAGTCCTTCACTGACATTTTATTCCTAATGAAAATGATTCCATAGCTTGGATAAAATAAAATCAATCTTTTGACAAAAATGACATTTAGTGATTTAGAACTTTCCCTCTGAGCCTCTGAAGAGTGGATCAGTTTTTCCTCTTAGTATTCCCACTTCCTTTTTTTCCCCCCTAATTCAAGGGGGAAAAAAAAAAGTTTTGGGCTAGTCTTGACAGTATCAGAAAAAAATTGTTTATTTTGGATTCATGTTCTAGAAATATTATAAAAACACCCGTACAGTTCATGGAGATATACCTCAAGCTCCCAGTCCTCGACCCAATGTATCTGTAACCCTTCCCAGAGAGGAGAGGTGTTCTCATACTCAAACTCTTTGAAGCAACCAGACAGTATAGCTGGTTGTAACAATGGAAATGAATAGCCCATACCAAAAACACTATCACTTGTCACATGAATTGAAAAGAGAAATCAGCACCTGGGTGGCTCAGCCAGTTAAATGTCTGACTCTTGATTTCCACCCAGGTCATGATCTCAGGGTTATGATATCGAGGCTCTTATCAAGCTGTGCACTCTGTGTGGAGCCTACTTAAGATTCTCTCTCTCCCTCTCCTTGTGCTCCCCCCAACCACCCTTCTCTGTCTCCTCTCTAAAAAACAAAAGAAAGAAAGAAAAGAAAAGGAAAATCAAAATGAAAAAAGCATCCTAGACTTCCTGGCTTCCCTTAAACTATTTTATTTATACATATTTATTAGTTTTGTGATGTAGAAAACACTGTTTTGGAGGGAACCTGGGTGGCTCAGTGGGTTAAAGCCTCTGCCTTCAGCTTGGGTCATGATCTCGGGGTCCTGGGATGGAGCCCCGCATCAAGCCCTCTGCTTGGTGGGGAGCCTGCTTCTCCCTCTGTCTCTGCCTGCTGCTCTGCCTACTTGTGATCTCTGTCAAATAAATAAATATAATCTTAAAAAAAAAATAAAAGAAAGAAAACACTGTTTTAAGTAAGGTGTGGAGTTATATAGATGGATATAAAACAATCCAGACTCCCAGAGGAGATGTTCTGGTGTAGATCGACTCCAGATTTAAGGATTGAATAGGTATTAAAGGGAAAGAAGTTTATTTGGGGATTTTCAAAATATAAAAAAATTAATTGAAGTATAGTTCTCACATATATTATTAGTTTCGGGTGCACTACACAGTGATTTGACAATTATCTACATTACGATACCCTCACCATGATAAGTATAATTACCATCTATCACCACACAGAGTTATTACAATATTATTGACTACATTCCCTATATTCTACTTTTCATCCCTCTGACTGATTTTATGACTGGAAATGTATACCTCTTAATCCTCTTCACCTATTTTGTGTATCCCCTGTCCCCTTCCCCTCTGGTAACCTCTAGTTTGTTCTCTATATTTATGAGTCTTTCTTTCTGTTATTGTTGTTACTTGTTTGTTTTGTTTTCTAGATTCCACATTTAAGTAAAATCATATGGTATTTGTCTTCCTGTCTGACTTAATTCACTAACTATAATACATTTATTTATCACTGTTGTCACAAGTGGCAAGATTTTGTTCTTTTTATGGCTGAGTAATATTCGTATGTATGTGTGTGTGTGTGTGTTTAAGACAGCTTCTTTATCCATTTATCTATTGATGGTCACTTAGGTTGTTTCCATATTTTGTCTATCATAAACAATGCTACTATAAACATAGGTATGCATGTATCCTTTTGAATTAGTGTTTTCGTGTTCTTTGGGTAAATACCCAGAAGGGGCATTACTAGATCTCATGGTATTTCGATTTTCAATTTTGGGGGGAACCTACATACTGTTTTCCACAGTGGCTGTACCAATTTACATTCCTACTAACAGTGCAAGAGGAATCCCTTTTCTCCACATCCTCACCAACAATTGTTATTTCTTGTCCTTTTGAGAATACCTATTCTGACTGGTGTGAGATGATATTTTATTGTGGTTTTGACTTGAATTTCACTGATGATGATTGATGTTGAGCAACTTTTCATGGGTCTGTTGGCCATCTGCATGTCTTCTTTGGAAAAACATCCTTTCAGTATTTGGCATTTTAATGACGAATAGCTTCCATTTTAATTGCAGTTCCAGGAGGGGTTGGTAGTGGAGAACTGGTCCAAAGTTAAATAAATTTAAAATATAAAACTTTATTAAATTCTGTGAAGAAGAGTAAGTGAGATCCACTTGTATCTTAACAAAGCTAGAGAGTTTTGGAGGGCTACTAACCAAAAAAAAGAAAAAATATATATGTGTGTGTGTAAAAAGTTTTTTGGAGTGAATAATTGTGCAACTAAATAAATATGCTGAAAGAAACTATGCTAATATACCAGCCTAACTAAGATGTAGGCCATTAGGGCTTCATTCTGTACCTATTTTGTTACTGCTTTATTATGTCTGAAGCTAATAAAATATCTTGATTTAGAAATAGAGTGAGAACATAAAATGTTTGTACCTCTGCCAATTGAGGCTTAACTGGATTGGTTCTGAATTACCTGGTTTGCCATCTGTATTGACTGAAGTAAGTAAATATTTGTCAATTTTCGCTTCCATTTTGTAATCCATAAATTAAGTTGGTAAGAAATTTAAGCCTTTTCCAAAAAAAATGAGCTTTAATGTGAAGTAGGGGCAATGTCCCCATTATTTACATGTTGCACAACTATTCATTCAGTAAATTTTCATAAGCTAAATGAATGAATGAGCGAGGTTCCATTAATCAAGCTAAAGAAAGTCTTAATAACAAAAAATGTATTGAATAGACATTTCTCCAAAGAAGACATCCAGATGGCCAACAGACACATGAAAAAATGCTCCACATCACTTGGCATCAGGGAAATACAAATCAAAATCACAATGAGATACCACCTCATACCAATCAGAATGGCTAAATTTAACAAGACAAGAGACAACAAATGTTGGAGAGGATGAGGAGAAAAAGGAACGCTCATACACCATTGGTGGGAATGCAGGGTGGTGCAGCCACTCTGGAAAACGATACGGAGGTTCCTCAAGAAATTAGAAATAGAGTTACCCTATTACCCAGCAATTGCATTACTAGGTATTTACTTCAAAGATACAAACGTGGTGATCTGAAGTGGCACCTGTACCCCAATGTTCGTAGGAACAGTGTCCACAATAGCCAAACTGTGGAAGGAGCTGAGGTGTCCATCAGCAGATAAACGGATAAAGATGTGGATCATACATACAATGGACTATTACACAGCCATCAGAAGGGATGAATACTTACCATTTACATCAGGATGTGTGGACCTGGAGGGTATTACGCTCCATGAAATAAGTCAATCAGAGAAAGACAATTATATGGCTTGACTCACATGTAGAATATAAGAAACAGTGCAGAGGATCATAAGGGAAGGGTGGGAAAACTGAAGAGGAAGTCATCAGAGAGGGAGACAAACCAGGAGAGATTCTTAACTATAGGAAACAAACTGAGGGTTGCTGGAAAGGAGATGTGGGGAAGGAGTAACTGGGTGATGGGCATTAAGGAGGGCACATGCTGTGTGTTAAGCACTGGATGTTATACGCAACTGATAAATTATAGAACACTGCATCTGAAACTAATGGTGTGATATATGTTGGCTCATTAAGTTTGAATGAAAATTTAAAAAAAATAATAACGAGGTAGGTATGATGCAGTGTCAAAAAGCATGAGCTTTGGAATTAGGCAAATACATGCTATTTGACCTGGGAAAATTGCTCAAATTCTCTAGACCTCAGTGTCCTTCTCTAGAGAATGAGAACAATCCCCTGTGTAGGTTCAGCTGAGTTTTGGTGCCTGGAGACAATCTCCTCTTGATGCTGCTCCTCTCCACACGCAAGAAGGATTTAGCACAGGAGTTAAAGAGCCATGAGAAGGGCTCCAAACTGCAGCCTGAGGGGAGCCTATATTGTATGGCCATAAGCTAAGAGCCGCTTTTGCATTTTAAAAGATTTGCTTGTGGCGGGGTGGGGGGGGTGGGAGGTAGGGGTACCAGGTGGTGGGTATCATAGAGGGCACGGCTTGCATGGAGCACTGGGTGTGGTGAAAAAATAATGAATAATGTTTTTCTGAAAATAAATAAATTGGAAAAAATAAATAAATAAAAGTACAGAGGTAAAAAAAAAAAAAAAAAAAAGATTTGCTTGAACACAAAAGCAAAAGTAAATAAGACTGTGCTATAGAAATGGTCTGTGACCTCCAGAGCCTGATCTAGTTCTATCCGGCTTTTCAGAGAAAAAGTTTACTGACGTCTAGAGCTGTGCGGTCACAAACACAAGGGGCCATTGAGTGCTTGAAAAGGGGTTCGTCCAAATGCGGGATGGCAGAAGGGGTAAAATACACGCCATTGTTGACAGACTTTCTGTGAAAAAAGTATAAAACAGCTTATTAACAATTTGTACATTAACTACTTGTTGAAATGAGAATATTTTAGATATATCAGGATACATGGAATTTTACTCATCCCTTAACGTGGCTACTTGATGGTGGCCTCCACGTCACATCCTGCCTTTCAGATGTTACACAGATGCTTATATTTGCTGGACTTAAATTGCATCTGTTCTCCAGGCTTTAGAGAACTTGGAGAATGTGACCTCTGAAAGATGAAATCACACTAGAAGGAAGGTGAGACGATTTTAAGTTAATAATACTGTGTCCACCATCCTTCCCTCTGAGACTTTCCATACTTACTATAATTGGCATTACCATCCTCAAAGACCAAAACATAATAAAACAAAACACAAAAACAGTGTCCTTCCACCTCTGGAACTCCTCTGCAGTAGACAGGGAAGCTGACCAGCTTTCTGAAGATGGTTCTCTTTTGTCTCTGTAGAAAGCAATTTCTATCATTCCTACCCCAGGCTTACAGTATTATCCTAACATTTATAGTGAGTTACAACTCCTCTGTAATATTTGGATCTTATAAAGTGATGATAAATTAAGACTTCTGATTTTTTTCCAGTTAAGCTAGAGTGGAATGATTTTTAAAAATAAATAAAAAATAAAAAGACTATCTATTACTATTACATTAAAAACTAAATCACAGGGGCATCTGGGTGGCTCAGTCAGTTAAGCATCTGATTCTTGATTTAGGCTTAGGTCATGATCTCAGGGATCATGTGAGATTGAGCCCCAAGGTGGAGCCTACTTGAGATTCTCTCCCTCTACCCCTCCCCCAACTCATACAGAATCTCTAAAATACATTTTTAAATCTTTTTTTTTAAAAGATTTATTTATTTATTTATTTGACAGAGAGATCACAAGTAGACAGAGAGGCAGGCAGAGAGGGAGAGAGAGAGAGAGAGAGAGAAGCAGGCTCCCTGCTGAGCAGAGAGCCCGATGCGGGACTCGATCCCAGAACCCCGAGATCATGACCTGAGCAGAAGGCAGCGGCTTAGCCCACTGAACCACCCAGGCGCCCTAAAATCTTTTTTAAAAAAGTCATAAACAAAAAAGCTGCTTTTTCTCAAGAGCAGCTGGACATCAGGATTACCTGAAGACACATATATCTAGAGCCTACTCTGGATCTACCATACCAGTAAGAAGGAATTAAAGGAGCCCCATCCAGTAGAAATACAATGCAATCCACAGATAGAATTTTAGGTTTTTTAGTAGTCACAGTAAAAAACAAAAACAAAAACAAAAACAAAATCAAACTTAAAATTTAATTAATACAAATATTAATGAGACATTTTACATTCTTGTTTTTAAATTCTGACTTTTGTCCGATTTTATACCTCTTAAGTCAGATGCTAAAGCGTCAATGGTTAAAGTGAAATCTTGTCCTAGTGAAATCATGAAGATTGTCTATCTTCTGCCCAGCATCAGTTTCTAAGTTAAAATTAATTTAAGTTTAGTTAAAACTTAGTTCCTCAGTCACACCAGCCATCTATCAATTGCTCCATAGCCACATGGGGCTAGAAATGTCTTCTGTATTAGGGCAGGACGAGAGGCTTGAAACTGCTAATGGTACTGAAGAATCAAAATAACCACATCATATCATACTCCACGCCACTTAAGGAAGTATAGGTATTAAAGTATAAAAATACTTGATGATAAACATTTAATTCTATACTTGTAGAAGGAGAGGAGACAATAGGGAGCAGGTGTGTTACCCAAGGAGGAAGCTGAGATTAGTGGCTTGTATGGAGAGACAGATGGAGTCAAGACTGGAGTTCTGGCTTCCCCAATACTAATCTCGTCCTTTGGCCACTCTGCCAGAAGTGAGCGTGAGAGAGAGAGAGAGTGTGTATATGGTATGAATGTGTGTATACACAAGAGTTGGAGAAGGCAGGAGTCGGGTGAGTGGCGGAGTGCTTTTGGGAGATAAGTAACAGGAGCGGAAGATAGGAGAATAAAGAATCTGACCTTATAATATATATGCTAAATATAATCTGATGATACAGAGAACATAGCAGAGAACATAGCAGAAAGAACTTGAGATGGGCAATGCAGTTAATAGACTCGAGTTTTATTCCTGCTCCCCAGGCGGCTGAGAAATGTGTGTCCTTGAAAGTGTTATTGAACTTCTCTGACCCTAAATTTCCTAAGCAATAGAATGTGGCTAAAAATGTCTGCCTCTTAGTTTGTAGTGAGGATCAAATGTTTTCACACACGTTAAGCACCTGGCCTAATGCATGTTAATGTTCATTTTCCTTCCTTCTGCAACCCATCACACCAGGGCAGAGTGATCCTTTGATTTAATATCCTTGATTAAATGACTTTAAGTCAAACTCTCACTTGAGCTAGGATGTCGTTTTAAAATAACTGCTCAAAAATAATTTGTAATCAACACTCCTTACCTAAAAGCATTGATTTTTACTGGGCTGGACAAGAAGAAGCAACAGGATTTATTGTTGATGTGCATTAGAACACCCAAGATTTTAATCTCCACAAATTGCCTCAAATCAGGAACACTCAGGTTGAGTGCAATGTTTGACAATTCAGCCCGAGATTTCCCATCATGTGTAGACAGCAGCGAACAAGAAAATCCATCACAGTGGGTCTTATTTGCCTAATTCTTATCTCAGGGTGGTTTTTGTTTTGTTTTGTTTTTTGTGGGTTTTTTTTTTTTTTTTTTTTTTGGTTTGGTTTTGGTTTTGGTTTGGGGGGATCCATTTTAATTTAAATATTATTTAAATGAGAGTTCAATTTTTTATATATTCACTCATCACCATTTAATACTGATAAAAAGCACTGTAGAAATCAATTAAATTGTTCCCAGCCACCAGATGTTAATGAGAAAGTAATATAGCAGATTCAAAGATCGCTTTAAAGACAAACAATACAATACATGTCTAACTGTTGGTTAGAGCTCTGCACTAATGAGGCCAAGGTCAGGGGTTTAATCCCCATATGGCCAGTTATTTTTGCTGTGTTCCATAGCCACTGGCAGCATCCATGACCCCAGCCCACAGTCTTGGCTGTGTGTGCCATTGATCATTAAGGAATCTGGGTTGGGGGACGAGGAGGTACAAGAACGAAACTATTGCCCACTTATGGGAAGAGCAACTCAAGGGATAAACAACCCTGCTGACTGACAGTTCATCTGCCCACAAACAAAGAGTTTCCTTCGCTATAATCAGTCTTCAGGCCACCAGTACAATTCTCAGCCTTCATCTTGGGATAATTCCGGGGTCAGTGGTAAGAGCATTATGAGAGAAAACTGATTTCTCGCCTCAGCTTTGTTCCCAAATAGTGTTGAATAAGTCCTTACACTATCTGGATCTCAGTCTCCACCTCTATAAGGTAATAGGTTTAGACTAGGTGATCTCTAAGGCCCCTTGCTGCTCTAAAATGTTTCCTTGAATACATGTTAAGTTATTTTCGAGGAAGGGGCTCCTGGGTGTCTCAGTTTGTTAAGCATCTGCCTTTGGCTCAAGTCATGATCCCAGGATCCTGGGATCAAGTCCCACATCAGACTCCCTGCTCAGCAGCGCCCCTGCTTCTCCCTTTGCCTCTCTGTCTCTCCCTGTCTCATGAATAAATAAATAAAATCTTTTTAAAAATTAAAAAATTAATTGTTTTGGAAGGGAAGTGTTGTCTAACATTAAACACTATTATTTTCCTTTTGGAACTGTGGAAGACAGACTTCTAAGATGTCCTTTAATGAACCTGGCTATCTTAGTCATTGTTCTCTAGAGAAATAGATCCAATAGGTTGTGGAAATATGAAGAAAGGAATTTATTTGAAGGAATTAGCTCATGTGATTACGAGGCTGGCAAGGCAGAAATTTTCAGGAGAGGCTGGCAGGCTAGAGGCCCAGGAAAGAGTTGATGTTGTAACTAGAATCCAGATCGAGTCTAGAGGCACTATCTAGAAGATATATAGACTGTCTAGAAATAGTCTTCCCCTGTGGGAGACCACAGTCTTTTTGTCTTAAGATCTTCAACTGATTGGATGAGACCCACCCATATTACAGAAGGTAGTATGCTTTACTCAAAGTCTAGTGATTTAAATGTTGATCTCATCTCAAAAAAATACTTTCATAGTGGCTTCTAAGCTAGTGTTTGACCAAATATCTGGGTATTGTGGCCTAGCCAAGTTGATAGAAAATTAATCATCCTATCTGCCTTCTGATATTTAAGTCCTCGTGTAATCCCCACCCTTTTGTGTGATTTGATTCCTGTAGAATTTGGCAAAAGTAACAGGAAGTCGCTTCCATAATTAGGTTACAAAAGACCCTGATTTCTGTCTTGGTAACAGACTGGCTTCATTACCTTCTTGGCTTAAACATCACGATGAAGCAAGATCCCATCTACAGAGGCCCATGTGGTAAGGAACCTAGAGCAGCAGCCAGCCTACTGCCTAGATGCTGCCAACAATCATTCACTGAGTTTAGAAGAGGATCTTTCTCCAGCTAAGCTTTGGATGAGACCTCAGACCTTTAGACCAACAATTTGACTGTAATCCTGTGAGAGACGATGAAACAGAGCACCATATAAGTCAAGGCCATATTCTTGATGCACAAAAACTGTGAGAGAATAAATGCAACTGTTTTTGAAGTAATTTATTACACAATATTTTTATTTATTTATTTATTTGAGAGAGAGAGAGCACACGCATGCGCGCACAAGTGTCGGGGAAGGGCAGAGGGGAGGAAGAAACAGGCTCCCTGCTTAGCCTCAGAACCCTGAGATCATGACCTGAGCTGAAGGCAAATGCTTAACCGACTGAGCCACCCGGTATCCCCACAGCAATATTTAACTAATATGGGGACTAAAATTAATTTGACAAGTTATTAATCAGAATTATTTGCAGATTAACAGATTCATGCTAATTTAATCAGAACGGAATATAATACAAGTTAAAGAGAGCTCAGAATTATTGGGAGGTTGAAGACAGATACCTAGCTGACGATGTAGGAATTACTCTGAGAAGCATCCTACAAAATTTGCTACCCAAGAGAGGGGCTGCTCCTGTCATAATCAGGAAGTGGCCAAATCAAGAAGACAGTGTCACTGTGGCAGGCTCCAGAGCCCCATTGTCCGTGCTGAGATTTGTTACATTAGAAAATGGATGCCCATAACTTATAATTTGCCCTTTGTCAGTCAGTTTTGTGTAAGTGCCTTAGGTTGGTGGATGTGGTGCGCAGGACCTAAACCCCCACATCTTATTCAACAAGAGAAGTTTCTTTCTTTCTTTTCTTCTTTCTCTCTCTCTCTCTTTTATGCTCTTCCTTCCTTCCTTTCTTCATCCTGTCCTCTCCTCTTCCCTTCTCCCTTCCTCCCTTCCTCCTCCTTCCTTCTCCCTTTTTCCTCTTTTTCCTCCTCTTCTACACAGTGATTTCAGCTTTAGTGGATGATAGAGATGTCAACTACAGCGGGAAATACATACGCCCAAAATATCTAGAGAGAAACATAAATAGCTATGTAATTAAATGCTGTATTGGAAGCATCAAGCTCAACTTCTATAAGAATTCTCAGAAGGAATTTCAAAAGAAAAAATAATATTGTTAAGTGGCCTGAAACTGGGGGATCAAATAAGCCTTATAAAAATCTCAGCTTTGAAATTTACCAGCTATGTGATCTTGGACAGGTTCCTTTGACTCTTCAAGCCCTGTCTCTTCTCTAAAACGAAGAAAGTGTTATTCTTATTCATCACTTGAGAATAAAAAGTAACAGTACAATTAGCATTATTAGCACAGTGGTTGGCACAAAAATAAATGATCACCAATAGTGTTATCTCTAAGAACGTAACTGTGGTTTGTGGTTTAACGGTGCCAGTCCCACGGGGTTGAAATTTAATATTTAAAGGAAGAACTAGAGTTAAAAGTGGTGAAAGAAGGTGGTTAAAACATTATCATCGCACACTATTCTAGCATCTTTCACAAAAGAGCTTAAAAAGCACTTAAAGCCAAGTGTCTTATAAATGGATAAATGGACACATTGAAATGTGACATGTCATTTTAGAATAGGTGAGTAATGGAGAAGTCAAGGTAGGTGACTCTCAGGTTGGTATTCTAACCACTCAACTGCATTTCTTACTCGTCTCCAAACTATTAAAATTGGGAGTTTTTTGTTCTGTCTCCATATTAGCATCAGCATTGACAGAGCTATTAATAACATAGACACTAAAGGAAGAAAATGAGATTAACAATGGCATCCCATCAACTAGGTCTTCATCAAACGATGAATAAGAAGAGTCAGTGTCAAAACAGGGCATGTAATCCTTTCCTTGATTTCTGGATTGTAAAATGACTCCTAACAAGCTGACATATAAAACACAGATTACCTTCATTAAAAAGACGGCTCTGTTCTCTCGTTTTTATTTTTTTACCCATTATATCTATGATCACATACGGTGATTCTCCTGCCACCAATTCCTGTGCGAACACTTTCTGGTGGTTTTAATTAGTGTCCTCTAGTAAATAGAGACTTATTTTAAAATAAAATGAAATCAATAGATTAAGGTTAATTATGCCTTATTCTCTTTTTTATTTCCTAAGCTTATGATACAATTACTAATTGAATCTAATGAAAGCCATGGTTATCACTTTAATCATGTTTTAAAGAAAAAGCTGTAAAGCAAAAAAGCCCATTCTCACTTTAATTTTCTCTTAAAAGCTTTTGCCATCCCTACTGATTTTGGATTGAAATATTGTAGATTAGGAACCATGGCTTGTTTCCGCTGGAGGAGATTGTAAAGTTCTCAGCCACCAACCTTATTCTGCGGATGCAGGGACTGAAGCTCTGTGAAAATTTTTATTTCAGATTTTTACCCATCGTATGTGCTACGGGACTTCTCACAAGTTCCTTTGGCTTGCTCTCATTCCATTTGTGGCTTTGAGGATGGAATAAGATAATGATCGAAGTGACAGCAAACTGGTACTTAATAAGCAGTGTTCCCCTTCCCCAAACCTGGTGTAAATATAATTTCAGAAATCATGACACATTTGAAGATACTTCAGAAAAGCTCTCTTTTTTAAGAAATCTGGAATGGAATCTTTTTGTAAAGGAAGAATCTTTTATAATGCAAATAACCATCCCCTAGGAAACTTGTTTTGTCATCCCGGATATTTATAGCGCTGTGAGAGGAGTTTGTTAGTTCGGGATTGATAGAAAGCTCACTTAGCACACCAGTAGACAAATGGCAAAATTTTATGTGATTTACCAGCTCTGTTCCTGGTGGATTAGATACGGGTACCTGTGCCTTCTCCAGGCACTACAAGCTCAGTGATCTGCCCTGAGATGACGGGCCACATGGGGATGGTATCCACCACCTGCTTCTCTTGAGGAAGTCAGGATTCATTAGCTATATAGGGTTGTTACTCTTTGACAGGAGTCGGACAGGCTGGTGAGAAAGTCTCCTTTTCCCATCAGGATGAGCTGACATTGCTGCTTCTTCTTCATTGCATTCTCATGGGGGGATGAAATCTGTTTTCCCCGAGCACCGTATCATTATTACAGTAATATACTGGGGGACCTCCAATGTACAGACTGTCATCTAAATTCAGTGGTTCCTGAGATGCCCACTTTTAATTAAATGTGCTTTCATAAATTACTGGGCATTCTTTGGTGATGACGGCAGCATCCACAAAATGATTAGTGCCTTTAAAACACATGAGTGTGCTGTCTATGCACTTGTCTTCAAATAATACTAAATTATTCATATTAATGCTTTGATTAGGGTGTACTTTCTGAGTTCTTTGTTTAGTAGAAATAACACTGTATTTTCTCAGCTTCCTCATAGCCACTCTTCCCCTGGCCAATAGTGCTCATTTGTGAGATCTCTGATCTAAATGATAGGTAGATTTTGTATCTGTGCAGTCAAGCATAGAAGTAGTATTGGGTGCTTGTTAAGATATCAGACATAAAAGGGATGCCTAGTGGCTCAGTGGGCTAAGCTTCTGCCTTCAGCTCAGGTCATGATCTCAGGGTCCTGGGATCGAGCCCTGCATTGGGCTCTCTGCTCGGCGGGGAGCCTGCTTCCCCCCCTCTCTCTCTGCCTGCCTCTCTGCCTACTTAGGATCTCTGTCTGTCAAATAAATAAAATCTTAAAGAAAAGACATCAGACACAAAATATCAGTCTTACCACATACAAATTATGTCACCTTAGGCAAGAATCTCGACTGTTCTGTGCCTCAGTTTACTCATCTGTAAATTGAGGATAATTATAATAGTATCTACCTCACGGGATTACTGTAAAGATTTAGTGAATTATGATATACAAAGCATTTAAAATTGTGTTTAATACAACATGACTGTTCTGCCATTATTATTCTGCAAATGTATTAAATCAAGAAATGGAAAAGCGATGTGATTTAAAGCCATATTGTTCTTAGCAACTTGCTTTAACCAACTGGGTTGAGACTAGCTACATCTGCTAACATGCCTGTCTTTTGTGAGATCTATTTGATAACTTAGGAAACTTCTCCATCATGGGACTTTTCTCCCCATCATGGGACTTTTTCACATGTTTGCCCTAAGATGTATAGGCAAGGAAGAAAAGCTCATGGGGAGTAGGACTCCTTTCCATGGGTGATGGTTTGTAATCCAGTCACACCAAACTCCTCTTTGTTTTGACAACAACTGATAGCTCATCTACCTGCCTGTGTGTGTTTATGTGTGTGTGTGCATGTGTTTGCATGTGTGCCTGTGTGATCCTTGGTGGCCTTAGGGGCACTGCAAAACTACTCTATTTTATTAACTTTGAAGCATTATAATTATCTTTGCCAGATGTCTCTGAGAATTTTTTTTTAAAAAGGAACTTCCATTAATTTCCATGTCTTTTTTGAACATCTGTGGGAACTTTAATGAAGCATAGGAACCTAAGAAATGTCCAGAAACAGGCTCATTCAGTTTGGATGTGACATTCTTAGAATTGCTATATTTTAATATTAGTAAATTGCCATATTTTAATATTAGTAAAGCCATTTTGGTTATGCAAGTGAAACCTCATTCTCTTGAAAGAACGAGTCAGACAAAATAGAAAGTGTGTTAACTTATTTTAATGAGAAGTTATGTGTATACATATGTATGTGTGTATTTGTATTATGTTCAAATCTTGCTTTACTATTAGAATTCGATGTAACTAATAATGAATAATTAATTTAATGAGAAATAACATCTATAAGTTTCTTGAATGTGTTTGACATTGGGTAAGGATTTTATGAAGGCCAGGTCATTTAATCTTCAAAGTTAAGAAAGTCATAGACTCCAACAGGATCCTGAAATCCATAGTCATTGATGGTTGAATATTGAAGAGAAGGACTACTTATAATTCTTCTTTGCATCTAAAACAGTGTCTGATACATAGTACATGCTCAATAAATGTCTGTTGGAACAACTGTGAATGTATGAATGAATGAATTATATAATTCTGAAAGAATATATTAGATTGAAAATACGACTAAGATTTAATCAAAGTAGAGCACTATATGCATGACCCTAGACAAGTCAATTTACCATTTGGGATCTCAGTTTACTCATCTGCAAATCAAAGGTCAGCTCTCTACAGTCTTAAAAGTTCACCATGAGATTTACATCATCACTTACTGCCAATCAATTTTCTCTGGTGCCGAAACACCTTTCACATTTCCATCAGTTAAGGCAACAACAATCCCTGACATATTCACTTCATTTTTCCTTTTTGACTTTGATTTGAAGGTAAGATTTAAGAACCAATAATGCAAGGAACAGACACATATTAGACTCAACCCCAAAAGACAGTCAACTGTAACCACTGCATGAGAACAGAAATGTAGCATTGGGTGTCCAAAATTTCTTTTAAGTGGCCTCTTCTCTTTATTCATTTTGAATTTTTTTTTTAATTTGACCTAATACGACTTTGTTGCATAATTATGTGAAAATGCTTTACCCCTACAGCCCACTCTCATCTACTTGAATAATAACACATGTTAGACATATTCTTTAGTTTCTGCTGGCCCATTTATAATAATCTGCCTACATTTCATTTTTTATTTTCCTAACAATGGCCAGGGGTAAAAATTAAATTAAGCCACAAACTCCCTAGTGAATGAAAGGCAAGACTAATGATTAGTGCTTGATTTAGGGGATAATGAAATGAAGGCTAACAGGAGCAAGTTTTGCCTGGTATTTATGGCAAGTGTCAAATTAATGGACTAGACAGAATCATTTCATTGACTCTCTGAAATGGTATCTTCTTTTTGGAGTTCAGAGTAACACACACACACACACACATACATACAGATGTAGCTCTAAAAATAAAGCTGTATCTAGTCTTTCCTTGACTTGCCCCTCTAGGAATACAGGGTCTGAACTGTGAATACATAACAGTCTGCTTATGTAAGCAGAAGTCAGAAAGGAAAGCAGCTGCTTTGAGTCTGGTACAAGCAGTACTAAAAATTGCTTAACCAATTCAGTAGTAATCTACAACTAGGCAACACCCAAGGAACAGACATATTATTAATTAAGTAGATGTTCCGCTGTTTGAATGTTCCCCTTCCCCCGTATAATCACACTTCAGACACACATTTAATGTGCTTGACTCTGTCTACCATTTTGCAAGAAGCAGGTTGCCAAAGGAAAACTACATTACCTCTTATATCTTATTAGGGATTAAAAGAAGTTTTAACCCAAAATCTTTTTCTTTTTTTTTTTTTTAAGTTTTATTTATTTAAGTAATCTCCATACCTAACACAGGGCTCAAACTCACAACCCCGAGATCACTACTCTTCATACTGAGCCAGCTAGGTATCCCTCAAAATCTTTTCAAAGTATCCATTACAAGAAAACTCTTTAACAAAAATCCCCAAACCAAAATGATTCATTACAAGTAAAAATTGGATAACCCGGAATCCTGTAAAACAGAACAGATAGATAGACCCTAGAGAATGTTGTGACAATGTATGCTCTAAAAATAACCAACCTCTATCCCCAGTCATATGAAATTCCTTCAGTCTTGTTCCAGATGTCTGTTTACCTCAACCCAGAGCTAACTATATCTCTTTTACCACAATGAGCAGCCTCATGAATTTGACCAGTTTTGTATGGGCTCAATACCTCCTTGTATTAACTTAGATACTTCACCCAAGTAAAGCATTAGACCATGCTTGAATAATCCCCGCTCTGTCCCAGACTCAAACACTTAGAGCTCCATTGCGCACAAGTTGTGTGAGTCCTCTGGAATTAATCTCTTTGGTAGCATTTTTCATCCAGCACAAAATAAACTTTTCTGTGTAAAACAACAACCAAAATAATGAATTACTAATGTAATAAGTTAATTTAAAGGTAATGGGACTTGCATGATTGAAAATACAAAAGGTATCTGATGTTTCCCATCTTTCACATTGCAAGTTGACCTTTTGTACTGGTTACCTCTAGACTAGGCACATCTTTCTCTGTACTAAAACAGGTAGAAACTATTTTGAGGACTATGCGATTTGTAATCTGAAAAAAATTATCTACATTCATACAACAAATTCGTTAGACACAAAACATTGGATTCTGATTATTAAGACATATTTGGCCCAGATTTTGAAGATTATGTGAACAGGGAACTTGCTCCTTCCCAGTTAAATTCCAAATATATGTGAGAGGTAAGTGTAACTAGAAAGATGGATGGCCATCCTCTTTACTGATGACCCTCACAAAGCTGGTGCGGTTGCTGATGGTGCCGAAAGGAACACATTTGGCTTCCAGGCTGAGGTGTGGAGCCATCCAGACCAACACTGAAGGAATTTCATAAAAAGACCATGGATACAGATGAATTATTTTTAGGACACATGATGACAAAGCATAGAGAATTGAAGGAGTGGTCGGTCTGACCATTAGCCCCTCAAAGGTCTGTTGATATCCAACCTCACCTCAGGGTTTGGTTCATGACTCCCAAGTATCCATCCTCACTCCCTCTGTTTCCTGCTAGACGTTGTCCTTTGGATGACTCAGGCATTTTAATTTGGCAAAACCTGTTCCTCAAGTTCAGGAATGGAATGTTTCAGCATCTGGAATTTTCAGTGACACTCTACTCAACAGTGACACTCTACTCAACAGCTGGAAATAGGTAATTTAAATTGTCCTTAAGAGTTGAATCTTGACAGAAATACAATAAATAAGGGTTACTCTGTAGGGACGAGTTATGGTGGATTTGGCAGTGCTCTGACAGGTACTGTCAGCCACTGGAATAATAAAAACAATTTTCCTTTTCCTGATTTTTCATTCACTACTCTTTCCCACTTTTGCATTTCTGTTTTTCCCACGAATTCCTACCATACCAATCAAACCTCTCTACAGCAGGGTCTGTTGTCTATGATATAGTACATGTTCGGAAAGCAATTGAACATCAAAAACATAAATGGTTTTGAATGAAGGAGAAGATGAATGATAACAAGAAAATCTGAAGGGTTCTTAAAAGTGCCTGGGAGCAGTTTAAGCTCTTTCAAGGATGGTGAAAGACGTGGCGACATATTCTTCCCCAAAAAGTGTAAGGGATTTTACACAATGTTCAGTTGCTCTGATGAGAAAGGCCAGATGAATCACAAATGTATTTCGACACACTCGGGGTATTGTGATAGATTGAAATTTCTCAAAAGAAAGTACTATGTGATATAATTAGCATACTCTAGTGCATATCTCTGCCCTTGGTGTTGGTGGGTTGATGAGGAATGGAAACTGAGGTTATGAGGATTTAATTGCATGTTTTTATTTAAAACACTTGTGTTATTAACTGATCAGGGCTTAGAACAAGGAATAAACCCTAGTTAATAAAGGAAGCACTCTACACCTCTCAAAGTTAAAAAGAGAAAAAAAACTTGAACTGAGATTCTATGATAGAGTACCAAAATACAGGGAGGAAACACCAGTTACCTTCCTGGGAAAAGGCAAAATGAACTACATTTAGATTATCCTTGAAGATGAACCATTCTTGAATTCTCCTTCTGATTTCTTGGAGTGGTATTATTTTATTTCATTTTATTTTGTATTTTGTTTTCCAGGAAGTTTCTGACTTTGAGAATGCACAACCACAAAGAAAGTAAGTCAAGTTCACTTTGTAAGTTTTATGTTGTTAGTTCTATCATGTTGAATGGAATATTTTCGTGGTTTTCCTATCAAAGTGCTTTTTTAAAAATTGTCATGTACAGATCTAGATATGTTTTACTCTGCTACCATTTATCTGTTTATGCTGATGCATTGGAAACCTGTTTTGTGACATTTCTGTCCACAGAGAGGTGAAAATTGAATTTCCAGAAGAAGAAACATGTGTTCAGACTAGGCTCAGATTAAAGTGGGAGCCTTCTCAAAAACATGCTTCTATCAGTGATCTATTAATCTTCTGAAGGGTTCTGCTAATCCAAATAAAAATGTGTTTGTAAAGAGATTTGGGTTATTTAGGTCAGACTTGGCTTTACATTCAGCACATCAAGCTGCCAGAGGATGTGGTACACACGTGTTGCATAAAATAATGTGATTTTAACTAATAAGCGGGAAATACATAGGGGCCGGAAGTTGGTTTATGGGGAAATTTCCAGATTGGTTGCTGATGATAGGGAATAGCTTCCTTGCACTTTGAATGCTCTGAGACCAAACTGTTCCTTTGTGGAATCCTGTCTGGATGGAGTCTTTCCAGACGGTCTTGCTCTCCTGCCCCCAAGACGCGCTGTGCTTTTACATAGTTGTTTTCCTTACCTGCTCAAAGCTTTGTCCCAGTAAGGATATAAAACACACCCATAGGAAGTAGGTAATTGGATTAACAGTTTAAAGCACCTGGCAGAAAAAGGTAGTTGTCTTTTAGCCACAGTTAACTATCTAAATTACAACGGTGGCATTTTAAGCCTGAGCTGGAGTAAAAAAGGGTTTTTTTGGCACAGCTCATCTCCATCTGAAAAACTGCGATGCCTATGCCGGGTCTCTTTCCAGCCACGGATAAGGAATCACCGATTCCAAATAAAATCCTTAAATGAAATGACAGCTATTGGCTTTTGATTGATGCTTCTATCAATCAGAGGATATCAAACCATGCACAGGAAAAAGGGGAATGGATGAGAGGGAAAGTACCTGATGCCGACTAATTAGGATTTTTCAAAACCAGTGAATGTGCTCTTCCGATTGCGACCGATTAAAATAAAATTGAAGACTCTCCAGTTCCTTAATCCTCTTGACCACCACTCCCCTGAAGGGATAGCATCTCATGCTGTTCTCCACCTCCCTCACCTTACAATACTATAAATAGTTCTTTGGGAACACTTACTCTGCCAACAGGTGTCCTAAGCGTTTGCATTAACAAATAAAAATAAGTAAATAAAATTAAATGGTAAAGACAAAAATTACATATACAGACTTTTTTTCTTAGAAACCTGAGCTTAAGGAAAAGTGAACGTGGCACTAATTTAATGACTACCAAGAATATAAATAGTGGAAAACGCTCAAGCTACCCCAAAGTTAATCATAGGTACAGGACACGTGTGTGTTCACCCAGTGCGTAAAATAATTAACATGATCGAGTCAGCACAGTCTTGTTCTCTGTTTCTGTTTTGGGCATTTTATTATGGGAATTTTCAATTATACACAATGGAGGAGATAATGATGAACTCACATCACCAAGCTTGAACAAGTGTCAACCTATAGTCAATCTTATTTTATTTCTACCCATTGACACCCTAGTGCTCCAACCTCCACAATTTTTTTAGAGCAGATACCAGACACATAATTTTGTATTTGGAGATATATTGCTGAAAATTAAGCATACACACACACACACACACACACACACATATATATATGTATACACACACACACACACACTCACAGTGCCTCCACTGCAGTAGAACAAAATAAGAAAAATTGTATAATATGACCAAATATATAGTCACTGTTAAAATTTTTCTGATAGCCTCAAGTGCTTTTTTTTTTTTTAATAGTTAATTTGAATCAGGATCCAATCAGGATCATCGCAGTGCATTCAGTTCATGTCTCTTAATTCATAGGTCCTTCTCCATTGATTGGTTGAAGAAACTGAATTGTTTGTTCTGAGGAATTTTCCACAATTTTTAATCTTGCTGATTGCATCATTGTGGTATTTAAAAAAAGAAAAACAAAAAACATGTTCATCTATTCTGTATGTTTCCTGTAAATTCTTTAGGTAGTCTCTAGGCTTGATAGTGTTCAAGTTTGATATGTGTGTATGTATTTTAAAAGTAGGTTATCAGTGACTGTAGGCTTCCTGCTGCATTACTTTGGAAGCCCATATATCTGGTTGTCTGTAGTTTTATGACTGTGAACGTGCTTAGTGGGTTCAGATGGTATCAGGCTCAGCTATCAGCATAAAGTTGCCCTTTTAGCCTTTCAATGAAAAGTTTTAACAGCAACTATTGATTATTGCCCAGATCTATTGTTTCATTAGGGATTGTACATGATTATATTTAGTCATCCCTTCTGTATTTATTGAATGGAATTATTTAAAAAAGAGCTTTTCCACGTTAACTATTTATTGATTATCTCGAGATACAGTCATGTAAAAGTGGCCCACTTTTTTTGTGTGTGTTTTATGAATGTTGCATGGAAAGTTTTCCAAATTGTGTGGAAATTTCCAGGCCAAGGTTATACTTATATTAATTGTACTTTGCCATCTAGGGTCAGGAAAATTCAGGGCTATATATAGACCTTAGTTAGGGGTGGAATGTATTTCTCCTCTCAAACGTAGTGCAAGCATGTCTAAGTAATCTAATTTCTGCTTGATTGAAAATATTATTTACTAGGTGTAGACTTAAATATCTGTTTCTTTTATTCTTCTAGGTCAATCCGGAGATCTATGTCTGAAAACGAAGGATTTGGTTAGTAATTTAGAAGATGACTCATGCAGATAATCTGTTCTGTTTCTCTAAAAGTTCTTTTCTTCTGCCACTTCCATACAGCAACAATAAGTGATTAATGAAACAAATTGAGTTGTCTTTGAATTCTACAGAAGAAATTTTTTTTAAAGGAAGGTGGTTCCATTCTAACTGTAAATGGCTAAGACAAAGAAATCATTGATTTATTCAGAATAATTTCCTTTTACATTAAAAATATAATTCTCTTTGATGGTTTATTGGCTGATTATCTTCTGGCTTCTCAATGTTAGCTTGGCTGACCATGGTCAAGGTGACCTCTTCCGTATCTTTCAGATATATGAATCTTAGGAGTGAATAAAAAGAAATAAAAAATATATTACAAAAGACTCTTCCACAGCATTTCAAACATCAGACCTTTTCTTTAGTTTCTGTGGTCATAGTTTTTGTAGTTACAATAAAGGCTTGATGTTTATTTAATTCTGAAGTAAATATCTAATTCTATTAATTACTTTTAGAAAGCTAACGGATAACATCGCTCCTTTTCTTACAGAATATAGTTCACTAATTATAAAGTAGTCACAGTGGCAAAACATCTGGATTAGGGGCGCCTGGGTGGCTCAGTTGATTTAGTGTCTTCCTTCAGCTCGGGTCATGATCCTAGGGTCCTGGGATTGAACCCCAAGTCAGGCTTCCTGCTCGGCGGAGAGCCTGCTTCTCCCTCTCCTCCCCACTCATGTTCTCTGTCAGTATCTTCGACTCTCTCGCAAATAAATAAATAAATAAAATCTTTTTAAATATCTGAATTATTGAGGCAATACTTTATTTTTTAAATATTTTGTTTATTGGGTCTTGGGTGGCTCAGTGGATTAAAGCCTCTGCCTTCAGCTCAGGTCATGATCTCAGAGTCCTGGGGTCAAACCCCGCATCTGGCTCTCGGCTTGGTGGAGAGCCTGCTCCCCCCCACCGCCTGCCTCTCTGCCTACTTGTGATCTCTGTCAAATAAATAAAATCTTTTTAAAATTTATTTATTTATTTATTTATTTGAGAGAGAGCAGGAAGGGGCAGAGGCAGAGGGAGAAGCAGGCTCCCCACTGAGCGGGGATCCCCCGATGTGGGGCTTTTTTCCATGACCCCGAGATCATGACCTGAACTGAAGGCAGATGCTTAACCAACTGAACCACCAAGGAACCCAGGCAATAATTTATTTTTAGTGAAGCTTGTTGAATTTATGGGTGCCCTTTCTCTCTGGTAGAGTCTAGGAGTTGGATGCTCAAACTCAAACTCTTTTCAAAATCCAGTCTCCTAGGTAGGATTTGAAAATCTCATTCAGACCCGGTGATGATCATCAAGGGATGCATCTTCAAGAGTGTCTGCATCTTAATGAGGGCCGATATTCTTCAGAGGGCAGCATCCACAGAGGCTGTGTCCTATCTCACTAGTCAAGGCCCTGTGGGCAAGTAGTTTTTAAATACTTTGCCTATCAGCCCTGATTTAAATAATGCATAATCTTAAGTAAAAGGAAATAAGTCAAAGTTGTATTTTCCATCAGATTTCTCCTCATAGCCTGCTATGCAGTTTGTACACACAAGGCTATAGCTGTTTCCTTCCTAACATAATTCTTGATGCTCGAGTCCCTTCCTGTAGTCAAAGAGGAGAGTAAACAGTGACCTTAAAAACAACACAGACATGCTGACTTTGCTTCCCTGTGACGCTTTGGATGTATTATCTCAAATTTGCCTTATCAATATGATGACAGGACGTGTGGAATGATCATCTTTGGTAAAGAGACGAGAAGGGATTCTAATTCGTCACGTTAGCGCGGTTTCGTTCTTCACCGCACGTCCAGGCCCTGCTCTGGGCGGTGGGAGGCCAGGGCCCAGCGAGTCATCGTTCTTCCACTCAAGATTTGAGAGTTTCATTGCAGTTCGGTGTTCTCTCCACACGCTTGATCATTTTGTTACAAATGATGAAGAATGCGGAGGGTGGGGAGACTTGAACTAAGCATGAAAACCTAAACGTTCATTCAGGAAAAATCCTTCCAAGAATAATGTAATCACAGACTGTCAACAGGTATATCAATAAAGCATCCTACCGCGTATGCTTGGGTGCTTATGTAGTTTATGGAAAGACATGGGGGCCCGCAGGACACTTGGGGGTTGTCTGTCAGCCACTAGAACTCTCTAGGATGCACCACAGAGCTCTCCTATCTCTTACCAAGTTACAACTGTGTGCTGATCTTGTTTTGATTTCCTACTTCCTACACTTACTGGACAGATGTTACTGTGAATTCTGCTAACCAATCCTCTGCTTTATTTTAGAAAGGAAAACAGTGAGGGACACAATCTGGCAGGAACCCCGCAAGCCTGAGAATGATTCCCACATCAGAACACTCTGTCAGCTAAAAGGTAATTGCTAAATTCAGTTCAGCTGACTTTGCATTTTCCCAAAGTAGCTTAAAGGGCAGGAAAGAAAAATTTACATCTTTCCCTATTAAAATAAGCAGGGCATTGTGGTCTACTTAAAAAAGGAAAAACAACTAGAATAGGAGGTATATATTGTTAATAGGATATATACGTGTGTCTGGGTGTGTATAGATACTCATAAACATATAGAAAGGAAGTAGAATCTAATTAGGTTGACTGTTGAAGCAAAGAATCAATTGCAAATAATATTTGAAAGTCTTTAACATCTGTAAGAATTTTAACATGTGTTAAAAATCAGCCCATAGAAAAACCCTCCAAAATAACATCAATATATTAATAGCTGTTAAAACATTTAAATTTTCCTTAAAAATATAGAAGAGCACCCTTGATTATTAACACAAAATTATATCATTTCATAATTTAAAAATTCCCAAGAAGAGAAAATTAGCAGCCAGGTGTAGAAAACTGTATTAATAATAAATGACTTCAAAATTAAAATTACTTAACTTCGGGAACGTAATGAATAAAACAAGAAGTCTTCAGAGTTCACAAACATGAACAACAGCATAAAAAAGTTGCTTGGTATTCTCCCTTTAATGTTACTAGAACAAAAAAAATTATGTTAGTTATTGATTATTTAAAAGTTTCTAATTTTTAATTAAATATATTTTTAATACCCTGGCACAAAGGGAATTATAGTGCATATTTATCATTAGTTTAGTGATTTGATTATACATTCTGTCCAGATTTTACCTTTTAAAGAGTGCTCTTAGATTTACAAAGTAATTATTTATGAAAATAATTTATTTTGAAATATTGCTGTTTTATTCAAGATTATGTAACATTTTGGGAAATAATTTTAATTGAATTTTTAAATAGTTATAATTTTTTCTATATAAATAAATAGATGAAACATTTTGGAGTTTAGGTATTTTCTTTAATCACAACATAGGAAATGTCTTAATAAGATCATGTTGCGATTGGACTGTATCTTTACCTCGTGGATGCCAGCTATGTTCACTCACACACTCCACAGATTAGTCAGACATTCATCCACGTCGTCTATCCTCCATCCCTTTAATAAATACATGTGATTTTTAGATTATTGTATATTGATCTATGGATCAAGAAGTTATAACTGTACTGTAGATTATTTTGTTATAAATTTTGCCATTTCTTAATAATTCAATTTGCTATGTTTTTCTTTTTCTTGCAAATAATTTTCTCCAATTTTATTTTTTTTTTTTAAATTTAGGAGACATAGGAAGGTAATTCTATTATAGCCAAAAAATCTTGGCTTTACAGTATGGTGTTTCTGATTAGAGATATGCTTTTGTCAGAGGAAAAAAAAAAGCAAGCCTTTACAGAAACATTCTCAGCTTTGGTTACTTCTGCATCTTAAGCTACCATATATTCGCGCGTGTGCATGTGTGTGTGTGTCTAAAAGTTCAGCTGGCATTTCAGCAGTAGCAGCTGAGTCACAGGACATTTCCTAGGGATTAATGCTGTGCAAGGAAGAGTTGATGGCCCGAGACCAAGGCCATCCGTGCCACTGTAAATTGAAGGGAGAATTTCAGTGGGGAAGGGAGGGCCACAAGTTGTGGACTTGAATTTTATGGGTGGAGAAGCTTCATTTGGAAAGCTCAGAGTATTTCTAGGCAATTAGTGCCCTACCCATCAACCCACAATATTTCTTTCTCATTTTTAAACACTACTTTTCAACTGTTAATTGCATAATTACTGAAGAGAGGTTTACTATGTCTAAGGATAGGCAGTCTGTCAAGTTTAGGGAGAGGAAGACCGGAGGGTGCCTCATTGCTATCACCAGAGCCCATTATTTTATTGAACCCATATGATGAAATTCGGAAGGTAGCCTCAATAAAATAGAAGAAAATATACAGGAAATTGAATGGTAGGAGTGGCACTAACTTCTACGGAATCTGTTACCATCTCCAAGACCAAAGGGGAAAACAAGGCCATTTCTCTCCATTTCAGTTTCAATTTCAAAAAGACGTTTGTTGATGACACATATTAACAACAATTCAGGCCTAAAGACTATCAGGGCCTGATGAAAGAAATGTCCACGAGTTATGTTTAGCAAGAATTTGCCCCTGGTGTTTGAATCTATAGATATTCACGTAGCACAATAATATGACTGTGTTATGTCAGTTGACAAAATTTACCAGAATACATTGAGTGCGAGAAGCATAATATTTTTAGTTTATCTAGTCCATTTCCTTCTTCTAAGAAGAGTTTTATCGAAACCTCCATCTGTGCTGTTAAAAGAGACTACATCTGCAAAATAAATGCAAAATAAATTAAGTGCTCAGGACTTTATGACTAAAGCACTGGCATAGTTTAGGTATCAAGGAAAATTAATCTGTAATTCATATCAATTGTATTTTCAGCACCATCAAAGGCAGAATAGTCATAATATTCATTAGAGTAAATCAAGATCAATTTTAAAATTTTAACTTTATGATTTTAAAATTGATTTTGGACTTAATTTTATGAAGAAACTAAATCAAGCCTGAAAAGAACAAACTTTGAAATCTGTGAATTGGAGTTTACCTAAGATCAAGTTTTAATTTAAGGAAAGATAGTGGTATCAGGAATAAGCTTTTTATATTTTATGTCAGAAAGTACAAAGAATAAAGGCAAAGCAAAATTTTTAAAAAAATTAATAAAAAGGAAGCAGAACATATTTAGAGATTTTTCAAACAGTGTGACTATGACAGACTATTCCATAAAACAGAAAATAGGCAAAAAAATAATAATAAAACTTGGCCTGTTAGTAAAGGAAGTAAAGGGCTGGATAAGATCAGGAAACATGGTTAGTATTGAGGGGAGTATTAATTTCACCCATACTGTTGTCAAATTATTTTAAAAATAAATACTCCTTACGTATGATTTTGATGAGATTCATTACCAAAAATCCTATTATAGGAGGGATGTTACTAGGGCCTTCCGGTTTCACATTTGAATTGCCATTGGTCTGAAACCTTCTTTCCTAAATCCTAGTCAATATTATTATTTGGTCCGCATCTTCGGAGTATGCATGTAAACATTCTAGCTTGATTTTTCCAGACCTTATTAGTTCTCTTCTTTTTTGGCTTGATACCCTAACTTTCAGGATGCAAATAGATAAAGTCACTAATGTATTTGCTCTTCTATTTAATTTTCAGGGACCTCCAATTAATTTAAAAATTGTTTCCCAAGACCATGTAATTTAACTTTGGTTAGACTGGATCACAGGAAGGCGTGACAGAGAAAAGCCCTATTTCACACCTGAACATCCGCTTATCATCTAGGAAGAAACTCCCTGAGCACAGGCTGCCTGTGTGCAGGCCTCTTGCTTCCAAGGAGGACTTTTCTGAATCGAGTGATGAGAACACTCAGCACCTTCGTGTTTTGGACAAATAAGTCTCCCTTCAGTTCCTTAGTGGATTTCTTCCTAGGGTTATAGTTTCCTGAGTGTGGTTAGGACTACCTTCATTAGAATCGCCTGAAAGCTGATTAGAATTATTAGATTATTTTGCTTTTTAACCTCATCTCATTTCTTCCCCACATCTGCATTCGAGGGGCAGTTGGGGTCTGAATGTGTACGTCGGATGTGCATTCCTATGTACGCGGTCATTTGTGACTCACTTATGTAGTTTCTGCATGTTCTCATGATCTTGTTGCTGCAAAAAAGCCACCCCCAAATTTAATGGCATCAAACAGCATTGTATCGGGCATGTGGATTTTGTGGGCCAGGAATTCATTCAGGGCAGGGCTGAATTCATGATATCTGTGGCTTCTTCTGGAAAGACTTGAATGACTGGGGAGGACTTAAATATCTGGTGACTTGAATCATCTAGAGAGACTTTTTCATTTATATATTTGGCACCTGTTCTGGGATCACGTGCAGGCTGGGCTCGGTGGAGACTTCCAGTATGTGGCCTCTCCAGGTGACGTCCACCCTGGACAAGGACTGGATTGCAGGAGGGAGGGACACATGAGAGGGAGCTTCATGCACCACGGGAGGAATGTCTGGAGAGTGAGCATCCCGAATGAACGAGGCAGAAGCTGTAAGGCTTCTTCTGACCTAGCCTTGGCGCGGGGGTGGGGGGTCACAAAGCATCATTTCCACTGCGTTGTCCTGTGATAAGTGAGTTACTAAGATCAGCTCAGTTGAATAAGAGGAGAATTGAACTCTGTTTCTTAATGGAGACATACCAAGTTCACATTGCAGAACATGTGGTGTGAGGGATATTTCTGTGGCCATCTATGGAAAGTGCAGCTGCATGTTGCCTAATTCGACTCTTGCAACTTCGTTACTACTCAGGAGCAAATTGCTTCTGTTTTCTAAATATTCTCTTGTAGGGCAATATTCGGGAGATTGCAAATAAATAAAAATGTGTAAGACCACAAGACGAACAGCTAATCTTCATAAAATACTATTTTTTCTGATGTCTCTTCCTTAGTTCAAGATCCTCAAACGTCCTCCTTTTTCTACAGCAGAAACCACAAACTGGTAGCTGTGTAACTGAATTTAGTAGGTAGTATGCTACTCTTTTATTACTGAGAGGGAAACTGAGTCCCAGAGAGGTTCCATGCCTGCTCAGATACCCAGCTGGCCAGTGGCGTTCTTCATTTTTTCTTTGTTAAATTTGTATTTTATTTTGACCTGTTTCTTGTGAGAATAAGATATCTTTAAGAAAATAAAGATTTATGATCTAGGCAATATAGTACCGTAATAGACTAACGAAAAGTATAAAGAGTATTAAATTGCACTTAAACTTCTTAAGTCCTGTAATTTCTGGTAATCTACATAACATTTATCTCTTTTCATAGATCTAAATGAAGATGATTTTCTTTTGAGTAATAACATGCATACTTTTCAAGGAAAAAAACCACAAGGCATTTCCTGTCAGGTAATGTGAATAATCAACGTTTGGCATGTGTTTTGTGAAAATCATCTTGTTACTGAGCTCTGTAGTATTCTAGATGCTGTGTACAATACTTCGCCTCGTAGCTATTTTGTATTTATATATTGTAGGCTGTTTTTATAATTGATATGCTTATATCTGTGAATTGGAATATAAATGAAAAAATCAAATGATGACTTGAGTTAATAAACCATTTGATTATGCAAAACATTATGCTCTACAGCCTTTTGATAAGTAACTCTGAGCCTATTAAATTAATGTACTGGGATTTTCTCTGACAAGATCCATGTTAAGTGCTTAGAACTATCTGGTAACCTTCAGTGAGGGGCACGTCCCTCATGTTTTTACATTTGATATAAAAACATATACTATTATTCCTGACATATCCCTTATAAATTGCATTAATTAGCTCAGGAGTTCAGGCAATTAAGAATGTCTGAACCTTGGGTCTCCCTCATAATAATAACATAACATTAATTAACAGCCCAATAGTTGCTCTTCACCTTATAATAGAAAACAGTATATGAGCCAATTGGGCCAACTCAAGCATCACACTGATTTTTGATATTTTTCCGACAGCCCATCGTGTTCTCTTTCATCATTCTGATAGTTTTATTAGGAAATTTAGAACCGGCCTTCCTCGGTGCAGTAGATTGATCCGTTGGAAGACAGGATACAGCATCTGAATCGGGAGGGACTGAGTTGGTGAGGAAAGGAAGCTCGCCTTCCTAAATCCAGCCTGATTTCTGAGGCTGTCGGAGGCCTTCTAACGGGTTAGACAGTGGACCATAACCTGTGATCAGCCACAGCGTCTCCTGGATGTTCCGATGCTGCCGGGGTGATAGGAGTGAGCTCCTGAGGGGGGCTGCCCCAAATTGCCTTCAACCGGCATGGTGTCCCACAGTGCGTGGTGGAGAGTTCTGGAAACACACAGAGCTCTGTATCTTAGTTGGGCCCTTAGTACCTTTGTGATTTGGGGCAATTTACATAATTTCTCTCTGCCTCAGTTTTCATGATCTGGAGAGTCAGGCTATAAAGAACATTCATCTCCTGGCTTCATCAGGCGGTTTAAGTGAGGTACTTTATTAAAGCACTTCCCTGCATGGCTAGTATTTAGGAGATGCTTAAAAAATTCTATTGTGGTTGTCCCTGAGGCTCCTCTCTTCTCTTCTGCCTCCCTCTCCTCCTTTTCTTACTCTTTGCAAGGGCTTCAGGACACTTTCACCAGCACAGCTGGCAGATTATTTCTAAAATCTGCGGTCTCATTCTCCTAAATTTAGATGAGGCCTCAGATATAGTATCTAAGTGAAACATTGTCTGATAGCCAGGAAATAAATGAAGGCTGATTTACAGTAAGAGCTCCCCAGACATGTGTTGTGCCAAGAGAAGTCCTTCTTTAGGTTTTTAGAAGAAAAATAGAACCATCTCTGAGAATGAAGAAAATGATGTAAAAACTTCTCAGCAGAAAAGGGTTAGGGCACCTGGGTGGCTCAGTGGATTAAGCCTCTGCCTTCGACTCAGGTCATGATCTCAGGGTCCTGGGACCGAACATGCATTGAGCTCTCTGCTCAGCAGGGAGCCTGCTTCCCTGCCCCTCACCTCTCTGCCTGCCTCTCTGCCTACTTGTGATCTCTCTCTCTGTGCCAAATAAATAAATTTTTTTTAAAGGGGGGTTAAAGGTAAATCTTTACTACACCAGTTGTTCTGGCATTTTCATTGGCTGAGAAATGATCCTTCTAGAATAGTAACCATTCACTTGTACTGTGTAGTTTATCACTAAAGATCAGTTGAGGGAATTCATAAGCAATGACAGACAAGCTGGAGATACCTAATCTAGAAATTTTCATTTGGGAGTAGAGGTTGGTCTTGTGTATCTTTAATATCTCTCTTCTCATTCATGGCGGGCATTCAGTTGAATTTAACTAATTAAGAAACACTTTTTCTGGTGTGCCTCAGTGGCTCAGTCAGGTAAAGGTCTGCCTTCAGCTCAGGTCATGATCTCAGGGTCATGGGATCGAGTCCCACATCAGGCTCTCTGCTCAGCAGTGAACCTGCTTCTCTCTCTCCCTTTTGTAATCTCTCTCACTTTTGCTCTCTCTTAAATAAGTAAAAGTCTTTAAAAATAAAAAAAAAAATTAAAAAAAGAAACACTTTTTCTGTATGACAGAATACTTTTGTATAATGAAGTATTATTAAGTATTAAGAAGTGTTCTGCAAATTATTAACCTATTAACTCCTTATGACTGAGGAAAAGTAAAAGCAGTTTATTTTTTGAAAGGTGGGGCAGAGGGGGCACCATTCTCTGGTGTGAAGGGGCAGACTAGCTTATCAGTGGGATCCATAAGAATGGACTTCGACATAGACTGTGGCCTCTCAATAAGTGAGCAAAAGACTTATCAGAGCAGTGTTTCTCTGGTGTAGCCTGGGGATTGTCTGTATCAGAACAAAGGGACTTAAAAAAAAACAAAACAAAACAAGTGGAGTTGGGTGCTCCTGGGTAGCTCAGTTAGTTAAGTGCCCAACTCCTGTTTTCAGCTTAGGTCGTGATCTCAGGGTCATGAGATTGAGCCCTGTGTAGGGCTCCTTGCTGTGGGTGGAGTCTGCTTGAGATTCTCTCTCTCCCCCTCCCAGGCATTTTTATGAGTAAAATGGTGATGCTAAGTACATGAACCATGAGACTCTGGCTTCCAGACAGTGGACAGGCACTGGTCTACAGACATGATGCCCCACACAGTTTCACTTTACAAGCCCAAACTTGGCTCATGTCTGGTCTGATAAGACAATAACCTCATGGAAAAATCGAAATTGGCATTTGTTTCCTATCGTGAGAATAATGTATATTCATTGTAGAACTTCTTAAAATCATGTAAAGGAAGAAAAGATTAAAATAATGCATAATATCTTAACAGTGTACATATTTTCACATGGTTGGCCATTTTACTGAATATCATTAACATGGGATATAAGATATATTCATACTTCTGATTATCACAGGACTATGCCTGAAAATATATTTTAGACAATAAAAAATTCATAATACAGAATTTAAACATTAACTGAATTCCCCATCAGGAACCCCTCGACTAGACAAGTTTCCTTCATGTTTTCAAAATAAGAGGAAAGATCTCAGGCCTAGAGGAAAGTGCAAGGAACCAAGGGGCAGGAGGTGGGGGCAGGAAGCGTTTATGGAATTCTCTCTCCAATACGGACTTAGTTCCATGAGTACTTCTGACTACTTGGCCTGGGATAAACTTGCTGGAGAACCCACCTTGCAGGACAAGTGCCGATGGGGAGAGTTTGAAGCAAAGCCATCTGCCCGGTGCCGTGATCATTACACCGACCATAGAGAACATCTTGGGGTAACTTGACTCCCAGCATTTATTTTTGTATCCTTGTTCTTATTTGTTCTTTTCTGGCAGCATTCAGTTGATGGCTCAGACCTTTTGTAGCATATTGAAAAGGGTATAAAATATGCAGTAATACAGACTTTGGGCTAATATATTTTCAAAAATGTTTCATGCCTCATTTCTCACGTAAATTCTTAGGTTGCTTTCAGCCTTCAGAGCGTCATTCATATTCATGATAGAAAAGAGGGATAACATTTATTACTTTCAGTGCTGGTGATATTAAGCCCTGTCAAGCACCCCCCAACCCAAGATTGCACCAAAACATTTCCTCCCTATGTTCCTTCAGTGGAAAAAGTGTTGCTGCATGAATTAATTTTTAAAAATACGCGTGTATGTAAGCCTGGGTTAGGTTCTCTTCTAAAGGTCACACCCATTTCAATCAATTTCTCCTTTGACGTCCTTTCCTATGGAGACTGCAAAGCTTAAGTAGTTGATTTCTTGGCCTCCCCTGTAGTTAGAGTGGTCATGGGATCCAGTCCTGACCAGGGAATTATAGTGAGAAATGCCCTGGGGAAGGTTTTCTTTTCGGGGGATAAGGGGAAGCAAAGCTTCCTGAGGAGAAAGTTTTGTGCTTTGCCCTTTCCCTGCTGGAAGCTGGGACATGGTATCTGCTAAGTTAGAAGCTGTCCTTCCACCACAGGGCAAAAGGCATATGGTAAGAATGGTAGAGCAGTGGAGGGGAGTCAGTCAGTTAAGTGTCTGCTTTTGGCTCATGTCTTGATCCTGGAGTCCTGGGATCGAGTCCCGCATCTGGCTCCCTGCTTGGTGGGAAGCCTGCTTCTCCCCTCTCCCTCAAAGCTGAACGTATTCCTCATGGACACACGTTATTTATATAACTGCCACTTTTGCTAGTGCCGAGCCCTAATGAGATATTTGACCAAACCTTGGGCACAGAGTTAGAGCGTGACTCGACTCAGCCCCAACTGTGCAATCTAGACCAGCCTCCTTCTGGGTCATTGGCTTCTGGAGTTGAGAGTTGGTCATTTCGTCCTTAAGAAAAAATTGGATTAATAAGAAAAACAACTCTTGGCTACATACAGCCCATTGGCAACATAGAGACTTTAAACGTAGAGACTTTAAATTGGTATCCAATTCAGCACACCATTGTTGGAAAATATATCTAGATTGGATCAAAGTGGAGCTGCTTTTTGGTGAGCTTAACTGAGGGGGCTTGTCACAAGGTGACCGGGAAAATACTTAAGGTTACAGTGTGATCCAGAAGAGACAGATCCACTGTTAGGTTTCATCAGACAAATCTACGGTGGTTCTAATCAAAGTCTGAACCAACTGTAAGGCAGGAAAAAACAGGCCAAAACGACAGATTGTTTACTTACTACTTGAAAGTGTCAACCAAAAAATTGTTAGTTTTTATGTATGATGGAAAATAAAAATGAACCAATTATGTTGTGCATCATTCTTATTTTCAAGTCCTTTCTTATCCACTGTATAACTTTGCTACTGGATTAATTATCTGTTTTCAAAGTCCCTCTCCCTGCACTAGGCAGGGCTTTCTGCTTCTTGCTGGAGGCCGTTAGGAGGAATCAGTACCTCATCTTGTTGGCCTTGGTATGTGGCTGTTTGAGTATATCAGAAGGTGGCATTTGGCTTCCCCCAGAATGTGTGACCCAAGGCACAGAGTAAGAAGGAGACCAGGATTCCTTTTAAAACTTGGTCTCCAAAGTCATATGCCATCACTTCTCCCTTATTCTATTTGTTATAGACAAGTTATTAAATCCAGCTAATACTAGGGGGAGGGGCATTAAGACCCACCTTTTGAAGAGAGCAGTATAAAACAATTTATAAACATATTTTAAAACCACCCAAGCCACCCAATAATAATGTGACATTATAGATGGAGGAGTTTTCCTATATCCCTAGAGCAATATTATAATTCATTTTGCAGGTAGAAAGAATGTAGAGCTCTGTTTGTTAGCTGGAAGAGAAACATAATCTCTTTTTTAATAGAAGATTTTACAGAGTGGATTTAGTTGGTTTTAAACATTCCATGTTAATATGAAATCTACATCTTGGGCTCTGGTGAAATGAAATTAAAATCAGAATAGATATTCTTACTTTAGTATCCAAAGTCATGCTCGCTGTGTCTGTCTATCCCTCTATCTACCTACCTACCTACCTACCTATGTATCCATCTATCCATCCATCACCTTTTAAAGCAAGGAAAAGAGGTTAACTAGTCCCCATTCAACTTTAATTTATACACAGAAAAAGAAATGCCTGGTTCTAATAAATGAATTTTATGAATGAACTATATTCCTTAGCCAAGTTTTTATTTTAAATATATGGGTATATATATACCCATATATATACCCATATATATATATAACTATATATATATATATATATATATATATAATCCCATAATGATAATTTTAAAAAGTTGAAAGGAATTATTGGGGTAACCCTTAGCATTATTCTCATGTTTAAAAGAATTATACAATTCAAAAAATGGCTTGAAAAAACATTCTGGGGACTTATACTGTGCCAAGCACCAAGTACTAGTTGACATCTTTAAAATGAAATTTAAAATTTCAGGTTTCACAAACCTGAAAATGGGGGCCTCCTCCCTCACATATCCACATCCTACACCCAATGGCAAAGTACAATCCCATCACTCAGTACTGGCTTCAGTCGCTTCAGCTATAATGTTGATTTTCACTTTTTGCCTCCTGGTCCTTGGCTAGAATTTGTGGGACTTCTACTTAGCTTTGGCCTTTATAGTAACCAAACTTGCTCCACCTTTATAGGAGTGATAACTTTTGACTTTGAACTTGTTTAAACTCTCTGTGTCTCCGATTCCTTATGTGTAAAATGGTGATAAGAAAAAATTCTTATGATTGTTAGAAATATTAAATGAAGCAGCATATGTATGTTACCCCCAAAAGAGGAGCAATGAGCACTTGTGTCCTCTCCCTAAACTCCTTGGAATCCCATTGTAGGCCTCACCCTCAGAATCAAGTTCAAAGTTCTCTTCTGTTCCGTTGTAAACTCCATCCAATGCCCTTTGCTTAATACCAAGTACATGTATTATTCGAGTAGATGTAGACAGTAAGGATCTTGCATTGACCAGTACTAAGCATAATAAAAAATATCCTATGCTATGATTCCAGATATTACCTAACTCAAATATATATTTGGTTTGAGTTTAAACTCTATCAGAGTTTCAAAAACGATGCCCATTATGTACCTGATAGTGAAGGGCAGAAAGGAAATAAGGTGTAGACGGCTTCATAAACCATTTTCTTGATCCTAACTCTCTTTCTACCGACTTCTGAGTTTGTGGATTTTGGGATCATGTGTTGGGACTGTAGTAAGTGAAGGAGGGGGGGGGGATCCACTATATATTTAATGTGTGTGTATGTGTGTGTGTGTGTGTGTGTCTATATAGATAGATAGATAGATATCTATATATATATACCTACACACAGATTTTCATCTTTATATGTATGTATTTGGTTAAATGGTAATCACTGTACTTTGTTAACTTGATGATTATTTAAATTGAGAGAAAAGGATCCTTTCTCCATTATTTTGGCACCTGTGTGGTTTTATTTTTATTTTATTATTATTATTTTTTAGAAGAATGTTAACATCAATCTTGTCCTTTTCTTTTTCTAATGCTAAAGCTGGTAAACTTTTTTTTAAGATTTTATTTATTTGACAGACAGAGATCACAAGTAGGCAGAGAGGCAGGCAGAGAGAGGAGGAAGCAGGCTCCCCGCTGAGCAGAGAGCCCGATGTGGGGCTCGATCCCAGGACCCTGGGATCATGACCTGAGCCGAAGGCAGAGGCTTTAACCCACTGAGCCACCCAGGCACCCCAAGTAAACTTTTTTTTAAAGACTTTATTTACTTATTTTGATAGAGAGAGAGAGCACAAGTAGGCAGGGGGGGGGGAAGCAGGCTCCCTGCTGAGCGATCCCAGGACCCTGGGATCATGACCTGAGCTGAAGGCAGAGACTTTAACCCACTGAGCCACCCAGGTGACCAAGAGGGTAAACTTCTTATACTGGAGTCCATCTCACTACCAAAGACATGTAAAACCTGCTGCCTATGAAATGGAAGGAAACTTCTCCCCAAATAATACTATTTAACTGTTTTTTCTATTTCCCAATAATTTTGATACAGTGAGCATTATTTTCTATAGTTCTTTATTGCATTTGCCACATGGAAGTGTTTTTAGAGAACATAAAAGACTCATTCTTATCGAGAAGCTTTCTGACTTAAGCATAAAGCAGTACCTCTAAAGAAGAATGAGTTTTTAATGTGAAAATGTTCCCCCAAATTTAGCAATTTCTTGTGAGATAAGGAAAATTTTATAGTGTTAAAAACTGTATCGACTTTCTCTTACCATATTGAAATCCTCAGATCACCTTAACCATCCTCCTTTCCTTGTTGGGCCATTGCTAAACAGAAGTTCAGGGAAAGGATAGGTTTTAGAAGGTATGGAAAATTTCCAGGGCACTCATAGACATCAACACATCTTGTAGTATGTACCTGACAGTGAAGGGCAGAGATCTGAACCAACTGTAAGCCATCTTTACAATTATTTTTCCAGACTTGCTTTTGGGACCACGGCTAACTAAATTAGACTGATTTATTTGATTATTATTTCCTAAAATGTAATATAAATACTTGCAGATTCTGTGGAAATGACTACCTTCAGTAAATCTTGTTTCGTTATATAGGTGCAAATATGATCGTTTCCAGGTATCTCCATTCACGGGATTCTCTTCCCAAAGATAATTAACATGTTAACGTCTAAGTTTCTACAATAGTTTTCTCAACAGTAGTTTTTTGCCTAAGGGATGATAGCTATTCTAGGTAGGAAGAGGTGATGAAAAGGTACTGTTTAAATATGACTTCTGTGTCCTGAAAAACTACTGTACTCTGCCCTTTGTGGACCCATGCCTTCTAAGTTTTTAATAACTAGTTAAATATCAAAGAGCTGTAAGGAAAAAAAAAACCTGAATCTTGATAAATACAAAAAGGACTTCCCAGGTGAAAGCAAAGCAATGCATTTGGAAGGACTAAGAAATAACTTAATTAGAAAGAGTATCAAGGAACCAGATCAAGAGACCCAGAGCTACCACTTCCTTTTGAAAGTAAGGTATTGGGCTAGATGAGCACAGAAACTTGTTGGAACTCTAATTTAAATATGTGGTTATTAGTAGCTCATTCTTACTTTTCCCTTGATATTCTTCTGAGGTCCAAGAGTCGGGTGTAAATAACAAAAATGAGACAGTTATGTAGTGTAATGTCACTAAACTTGTTAGACAAACAAAGAATTCCTGTGATCCGGCTTCTTATTTTATTGAAGCCCAGAGGCGCGCAGTGGCTCGCTCAAGTTCACGTGGCTAGTCACAAAGCAGAGCATCCCAGTAAGGCAGCCATTCATCTGAAGACCAGGGCTAGTTCTATCAAACCAGATCATTGTTTGTTCATTTATTGTATAGATTAAACTATAGCTCCTATATACAATGTTTGTATTTTTTTTTCTATGTAATTTCCTACAGCCATAGCTTGTTGTATGCTAGAACTCTAGTAGATGCTTAATAAAGATTAATTAATTTGTATGCTGGCACTCAGATTTCCTACTGTGCACATTTTTTGGGTCAGCTAGAGGATGTACCCAAAAAGAGAAGCAATCTTACGAACTGTTCTAGAAACTTCTTCCAAATTTGAGGGCAGAGGATATTACATGGGAAGTAGTCTCTGACTTGTGTAATCCAGGCAGCTCCCAGCTGACTTTGCAAGTGTCTTCTAGAAGAGTGACCCCAACATATGGGTAAATGAGCAAACAGCAGTCTTGGCTCCCCCCATACCGAAGAGGGGGAAAGATGACCATGGAGTTTTAACTTCCTGGTGCCACGGAAAATAGAGTCTGTGTGATGCATTATTCCAAGACAGAATTGTGAACACCAAAATCTACTTGAGAGGAAGCAGAAGGAGCCAGAAACCTGTATTAGAACTTGAGTAGGTGATTTGTATTTATATAGTGGGATAAGACTGTTACATAAAGGGCTTTGTTAGACATGCTAAATTACACTGTTCAAATGCGTCTTAATCCTCTAGGCAAGCGCTTTTCCCTTCCCCACATTACCTTATGCAATCTTCTCTCCTGTGAATAACCATCACATTTTATTTGTACTTCTCACATGACACACATTAACCTTTTCCTCCAGATGTTTGGGTTGGTTTTTTTTTGTTTTGTTTTGTTTTGTTATTTTAAAGATTTTAATTATTGGGGCACGTGGATGGCTCAGTTGTTAAGCGTCTGCCTGCCTTCGGCTCAGGTCCTTGGGAGGGAGCCCCGCTTCAGGCTCCCTGCTTGGAGGGAAACCTGCTTCTCCCTCTCCCACTCCCCCTGCTTGTATTCCTTCTCTCGCTGTGTCTCTCGCTATCAAATAAATAAATAAAATCTTAAAAAAAAAGAAAAGGCTTTATTTATTTATTTATTTATTTTTAGATTTATTTTGCTTTTTTCATGTTCCAAAATCATTGTTTATGTACCACACCCAGTGCTCCATGCAATACATGCCCTCCTAAATACCCACCACCAGGCTCACCCATCCCCCCACCCCTTCCCCTCCAAAACTTTCAGTTTGTTTCTCAGAGTCCACAGTCTCTTGTGGTTCGTCTCCCCTCCAATTTCCCCAATTCACTTTTCCTTTCCTTCTCCTGATGTCCTCCATGTTATTCCTTATGCTCCACAGTAAGTGAAACCGTATGATAATTGACTCTCCCTGCTTGACTTATTTCACTCAGCATAATCTCCTCCAGTCCTGTCCATGTTGATACAAAAGTTGGGTAATCATCCTTTCTGATGGAGGCATAATACTTCATTGTATATATGGACCATATCTTCTTTATCATTTGTCTGTTGAAGGGCATCTTGGCTCTTTCCACAGTCTGGCGACTGTGGCCATTGCTGCTATGAACATTGGGGTACAGATGGCCCTTCTTTTACCTCTATCTGTATCTTTGGGGTAAATACCCAGAAGTGTAGGGTTGTAGAGTAACTCTATTTTTTTTAATTTATTTTTTTAATGGATAAGGAAGATGTGGTCCATATACACTATGGAGTATTATGCCTCCATCAGAAAGGACGAATACCCAACTTTTATAGCAACATGGACGGGACTGGAAGAGATTATGCTGAATGAAATGGGTCAAGCAGAAGAGAGTCAATTATCATATGGTCTCACTTCTTCGTGGAGCATAACAAATAGCATGGAAAACAAGGGGTTTTATTTATTTGAGAGAGAGAGTGAGTAAGAGAGCAGGAGTGGGGAGGGGCAGAAGAAGAGGGAGAAGCAGACTCCCAAATTACAGGTGGAATCCAGAATCTGAGATCATAACTGGAGCCGGAAGCAGACACTTAACTGACTGAGCCACCCGTGTGCCCCCCTCCAGGTGT
Organism: Neogale vison; assembly: GCF_020171115.1. Lineage (NCBI taxonomy): Eukaryota > Metazoa > Chordata > Mammalia > Carnivora > Mustelidae > Neogale > Neogale vison. The sequence goes on from NC_058096.1 coordinate 28,586,021, forward strand.
ATTTTTAACCAACTGTTCATTTCATATATATTTATTGACCATATTAAAGACCAGGTTTGAGATGTGTAAAAATCACTCTGGAGCCCCCCAAACTCATCCTTTTAGTGGAGAGAGCAGGCACAGGAACAGGCTACTGTTAAGTTTGGTTTTTAATCAATTATACTAAGCAATGAACATCACAAAGCAGACAAAATAGCTTATTCTCCTTTCTATCTCCCACAGATTAAGTGCTCAGTAAATGTGTGTTGAATAAATAAATAAATATTTTATAAGTATTCTAGGAGAATATATTCTTTCATTCATTTATTCATTCAATTGCCTGCTCAGCGGCCTTCTTTAAAATTATGCCTAATCTTATTTTAAGTACTAGTCCAGTGTTTGTTTAATTTTAATTTCTATTACTGAAAAAATAATAAATTTTATAATTATAATGATATAAGAATCCCTAACATCAACATGGCAATTTTTCCACCAGTTATTTTTTTCAATCAATTCATTTATATAAATGAATTCTTTTCAAATTGTCTTTTTAGTTAGTTTTAGTTCCAAGAAAGCATTAAAATAATTCTCTGAAATGAAACTTGTTTTCGTAGGTTGCATTGATTGATTCTAGTTCATAATTCTTTTGGTTTTATTACTGTCCATTGAGTTACTACAATGTTAACTGATCATTGTGACCTTACAGATTATCTTTTTAGAGTTTAAGTCATAAAGAGTAGTCCCTTTTATATAGAAGAGAATGGATAGACAGCTTTGGGGTTTTAATAATCTCAACATTTAAAGCTAATTATTTTGTTTTACCATGAACATAAATTTCCTCATTTTTATCTTGTCAAGTGGCTGGGAAAAATTCACAGTAGAAAAGCTGGGTACTTCTGTTCTGCTTGGAATAAATAGATCTGATTATAAAAACCTGTATTCTAACATATTTTTAAATTATAGAATTTCTTCTAATTATAGGAATAATATATGTTCATTGTAGAAAACTTGGAAAATGCTGAGTATTTAAAGAGAGGGAAAAGCCACTTAGAGTGGTGTTTGTACTTTTTATACAAATTTACATACTGATTTTTCACTTAATAGTGTATAGTGAGCATTAGAAAAATTATTTCTAAAGTTTAAAATTGGTAAATCTTTAGTAATTAAGTGAAGAGTCAGAAGAGTTTGAAACTCAGAAAAACTGTCAATGCAAAACACATGAAACTATCTGAGGTTTCATTTCAGCGAGTTCATTATAGGCTTTCTTTAAAATAAACCAAGATATTAATTTGAAAACATCTCTGTATCTCCTGTTGAAGAAATTATGTGAAACAGACATCATGTGAACAGACTTTTTCTATTTGAATACTTGTTTAAGAGGTCACAAGAAAAGAACAGTTTTCTAATTCAGAAGAACAGAAAAAGAACAAAGGGAAATGATTATACTTCATGCAAATTCTATCCTGTTACTTTCCAACTTCCTTTTCATTAGTGGGATAAAAAGTACACAATTCAGACAGTTAGGTGACTTGGATTTAGTTAGTTTCCTAAGACTAAGTTTCTCCTGTGTGAAAGGAAAGGGATACCATTGGAAAAAAATTAAATTGCCAAATAGTGAAATATATATGGGAAAGAAGATGTATGTGTGTCAATGAGGTGTATATATTCATGTATTTGAGTAAATATGTATATGAGTAAATAATATATAAATAAGAAAAATAAAAAAATATCTTTTTACATTCATATATATATGAAAGGGAAGATATGAATATATATGTATGTATGTGTATATATATACACACACACACACACACACACACACGTTTCATATATATATGAAAGAGAATAAGCCTATAAATAGGAGTGCTTATCTGATACTCATCCTCTATTGGAGAAGCATATTTAATATATAAATCAAAACCCTGGATTTGATTGGTCTTAATGTGGCTGTCATTCCTAGATAACTAGCAGTTATGCTGGCTTCTAAAAATCTTGTGAGAAAGGACATTGGATTAAAAGTCAGAATACTTGATTCTCATCCTTGCTCTATTATTAATGAATTATCTTTCTCTGGGTAAGCCACTTAGCTTCTCTGGTTTTCTCATTTTTTAAATAAGCTGGTAGACTAGATGTCCAATAAGTTTCACCCCAGCTCATAAAATATGGTTGTAGGACTATTCCAGTTCAATAATTCATGGATGCTATTTTCTAAAAATTATTCTATCATCCTAATAGTCAAGCAAAGTGTCAGAAAGTGAGGTATATTTAATTTAACACTTGTAACAAAATTTTTACATTATTTAAGGAATGTGAGTGAAATGAGCTAAAGGATATGGTCACATTATATATGAAAGATAGTATATATGTAGTAAAATATACATATGAAAAATATTTAATTTATATTCATATCTAATTGTCATTTTAGTGGCAAGAAATTTTAAGTAAACTAAACACAATAATTTTCTCTCCTTTCATTCTCAATCCCTAATTCTGGTTTTCACATCATTACCAGATCAAGTCCTCATTCATTCATTCATTTTGTATTATTACTTGTAACTAATCATTTTGTGCCATTACTTCTAATACATTTTGTATCATTTCTTCTAATTAATATAGAGTACCAACTGTCAAGAATACTATAGGTACTAAGGATACTGCATGGGACCTATATGGAAGGTTATGGTTTCTGCCTAACTTCAGTTAGAGTCTATGGGGAAGGAAGATGTTTAACCAATGGCACAAAAATACAAATCTGAAGTTGTGGTGAAAACCAAGAAGGTAAAAAAATGGGAACCTAATTTGGACTTGGGAGTCAGGAAAGAGCTCTCCGAAAAAACATTTAGGATGAAGCCCCAGGGGTGAGTAGGAATTAATCAGTGTAGGAGAATGAGAATAAGCATTCCAGGCTGAGAGAGCAGCACTCATAAAAACACGGAGGAAAAAAAGTGCTCTGGAGATTGGTAATCTAAAAGTCATCACCTTGTGAGTATGAAGAGAGTCTAGAGGCATAGGTGTTATAGACCCCATCAAGTATTTGGGATTTTATTTAGAGAAAACTGGGAAATTTTGCAGTAATTTAAGCAAGATAGTAATAACATCAGATTTACATCTTTCAAAGAGAACTCTAGCATATATTGTGAATCAACCGAAGAAAGGCAAAAGTAAAAAGAAAACCATTTAGAGATTTCGCAGTAGTTTTAATGAGAGAATTTTTTTTTAAGATTTTATTTATTTATTTGACAGACAGAGAGCACAAGTCAGCAGAGAGGCAGGCAGAGAGGGACGAGGAAGCAGGCTCCCTGCTGAGCAGAGAGCCCAATGCAGGGCTCTATCCCAGGACCCTGGGATCATGACCTGAGCCCAAGGCAGAGGCTTTAACCCACTGAGCCACCCAGGCGCCCCTCAATGAGAAGATTAAACTAGGGTGGTAAGAAGGGAAATGGTGAAAAAGAAACAGGTTCAAGATGTATTCTGGAGGACAAACCAAACTCAGTAATGGGACTAGACCAAATTTAGTAATGGATAGGTATGTGGCAAAGGTGATAATCTGATTTATAGAATGTGCATGAGGGTAGATGAAGATGGCATTCATTAAGTGGAAGAAGCCCAGAAGAGAATCATGTTTGCGGGTGTAGAGGTCAGTCTTGATAGTGCCCAGAAGTCGTTTTAGGTAGACAGTTGCATATTTGAGTCTGAAGTTCTGATGAAAACCTTGGAGAAATAAATTGGGCATCCATCAGCATGTAAGTGACATTAAATGGAGTGTGTGTGTATGTGTGTGTGTGTCTGCGTGCGCACGTATGCATATGTGTAAGTGAGAAAAGAATGATGGTAATATTAGATGAGGGCCCAGAGTTAGTTATCAAGGAATTGAAGCATTTGGTCTTGAGAGAAAAGGAGTTATCAGCATATAGGAGTTAGAGAAAGAATGGCCAGAAAGGGTGAAAGGAAAACCAGAGAAGCCAAGAAAATAAAGTGCTTCCTGCAGACCATCATGGTCAATCTTGCTGCATATCAAGCAGTAATGGAGTTTGAAAATGGTTCATTGGAAAACAAAAGCAGTCTGAATGGAATAGTAGAAGCAAAAGCTGATTGACAGATGTGTGAACCGAGTTGAAAGGAGGAGAATTAGAGGAATTAAGGGAAGCACACACAGTGAACTTTCTGAGAAGTATGCCTGGGAAAGGGAGGAGAAAGAGTCGTAAATAAAATATGGTGAATTAAAGATAGATAAGATCAGAGCATATTTGAATGTTTTGGGAGAAAGTCCTTTAAAAAGTAAGATGATCAAAATTCAATAAAAAGGCAAAAAGAATAAAATGGAAACCAAGTATGTCACTCCCTGATTAGAACAAATACATGTTCCTCAACCTGTTCTACAAAAGCCTCCTTGGAGGCCTCTCTTCAGGTTTCTGGCTGATTTTCCACGTTCTTCCCTCTGTTCTCTTCCTTGGGCATGCTGAGAATTCTTCCAGGACCTTCAGCTTTAGAACCTCTGCACAAGACAGAGCCTCACAGGAGTTCTCTTCCCCCTGCTTTTCGATGAGCTCACCCTTCTCTGTCGTTCAGATCTTAGGGCCGGAAATAGCCTTTCTGACCATGTACTGAATTCAAAGCAAACACCATATCTTCACATCCGGTTCCTTATAATTCAGGCCTGGGCTTCTGTATCCTTAGTGACACCACCCCTCATCACTCAATGTAAATTAGTAACCTCCATCATCCACACTCAGTCATGCTGCTAATTGTTAGAGTAGCAGATGTCAGATTTTCTTGCTTCTGTATGTGATTATATGCTTATGGTATGCTACTTCCCTCTGGAATGTAGACCGTATGAAAGCAGGGGGTCTCATTTTACTTGTTCAATGCCATAGCCTCAGAATGTGTGATAGTTAAAAAAAGAAAGAAAGAAAGAAAAAGAATTAAGATAGTGCCTGACATACAGTGGGGTGTTCAATAAAAATGTGTTGATTGGTTGCACGGTGAGTTCAATTTATGAGTCAATCTTCTTAGAAAACATCTAGAAATTAAAAGGTACATTATTATAAGTTTTAATCAAATTCAGCACAAATGCACAGGTAACACATTAGGAGACTCTGGTGAATAACTTTATAATTTTGAAAATATTCTAAAGGATTTATTTTTATTTTTTAAAGGGTTCCTTTTTAATTAGATCATCTTAATGATTCTATTGTCTCTTATTATAATATTTACTTTAACTTTCATCCCTCAGGTATGTACTACCTTAATAGCAAGAGAAGGTTTTTTGGAAATACTTTGCTATTAGAAAGTAGTCCGCCTAGGGCACCCGGTGGCTCAGTGGGTTAAGCATCCGCCTTCAGCTCAGCTCGTGATCCCAGGGTCCTGAGATCCAGCCCCACATCGGCTCCCCGCTCAGTGGGGAGCCTGCTTCTCCCTCTCTAGCTCCCCCATGCTTGTGTTCCCTCTCTTGCTATCTCTATCAAATAAATAAATAATATCTTTAAAAATAATAATAAAAGAAAATAGTCTAGCGTAAAACTTTTACTATGGATAAGCCTTTTGGTGGATAAAACATACATATGAACTCAAGAGTGTATTTAACATTCAGCAAAGACTTAACAAGCCAGGTACTATCCTAGATATATGGGATTCAAAAGTGAATAAAATGCAATAGATTGATCTCTATTAACTCAAAGATCTGTGAGTGATTAAAGATACAAAAGTTAATGAGACTCTGCTTTGAAAAGACTGTAATACAGTTTGAACAAAATAACGAGAGGTCAGTTTGTTTTAACACCTCTGGGCCATGAGCTCTCACTTATATGAATTTAGACATTATACAAATGCTTTCATTCCTCCTAGGGGCAAATCATTAATATGAAATTCAGTTATCCTGGTCTGTAACACCTTTCCCCGTATCAAGTGAAAGTCATTTTCACAAAGAAGGGGGAAGGAGAAGGCAATTTCCGATTTCAGTGTTTCAGTGGAGCAATTAAGCATCGGCTGTGATAGGAGGAGGTTGCCATATGAAAGAAGTACAACAAAGAAAATTATCGTGCTCAATAGTTGTGCAATGTCAGCCTATTATTTCTGGAAGGGCCTCAAGATGAGAAAATGACTCGTCTTGAGTTACAGCGCCTGGGAAACCAAGTAAGTCAGAAAATACTGAAAAGGAATACAGAAGAAAATAATACAAAAATAAATAGCCATAGAAATTGTGTGGAGCTGAGTATGACCTTTGGAAAGAGAGGGAAGATTTTTGCATATCTAAGAAAATCTCATCACAAGCCTCCCTGGAAGATTAAAATGACTTCAATATTTTCCCATTTATTTAATGCAAACAGGTCTGGCTTGTTCTGACAAAACGTCACATTTCCTATTTAGGTGCTTTTATGCAGAGACAGAACATCAAGTTTATACTGGTTGCTCAAAGTCATTCTTCAAGACCAAGAATAAGTGCTGAAAATAATGATTGGAAATGTTTGTGTGCCCGAGATCCCCTCTTGCAAACATTTCTTTGGGCTTCGTTTCTCTCAAAGGATTGGAGAGCACTATTATCAGTGTATCTCATTCAAACAGTAATGAGGAAGCAGGTCATTCACCTTTTGAAAATTACGGTATTTATTCAGATGTCATTTCTCAGCTCTTCAATGAAAAAATGAGGCAAAACCATAAGAAGAAATAGGTCGGCATCCAGAGATTTCTGGGTGAAAAGTATTCCTCTATGTATTACCTCATATCTAGTTAACAGCACAGGATACAACTATTTTACCAATTAGTATTCAATTTAACACATAAAGTATTAATTTCCACAATATTTTGAAATTGTTAAGAGTAAGCTATCCTAAATAGAGTAAGTAAAAGCAGTGTGAGTACAAATTTGCCAACTTAAGCTAGTGGGAAGTGTTTCTGTATCTTTCAGAGAAATCTGAGTCATTAAGCAGTATTAATTGTTCTATCCATTCTTTTTGCTATAATAAACCAGTGACACTTAGGTACTAAAACATAATATAGAATGCCCTGGCTGGTTTTTTTGTTTTGTTTTGTTTTGTTTTTTCTCAGTGTCTATCTTCTAAAATGCAAAAGGCTAAATAAAGAAAAGGATTTTATTTGAAAACATTTCGTACTTGAAATAAAATGCTGTTTTATCAGAAATTTCCACAAGGAAAAATGAAAATCTCTGACTTTTGCTTTTTTGCCTCCATCAGTCTGTCCCCACACTGTCAAGAAGCAACTTTAAACCTCTCGTTCCTTCTTTGTTACCCTGCAAAGACCTTGTTCCTTTCCACTATTTCACATTGAGCATGGGCGACTCATTTTTAGATGGCTCCAGATTCAATCCATTTTGCAGCATGTTGAAGTTAAAAAAAAAAAAAAAAAACGTAAAGCAACACCCTGCTTTAGTATGACTGGTCAGTTGTAATATATTTTACAAGTTTGAGACCAAAAAATGGTCTGCTTTCAAATTATTGCTTAAAATTGTCCCAGGCTACAGGTTTTAAGGTCACATTATCAATTTTCCCACATTTATGATCTCGACACATTATGTATTTAATCTTTTGTGAAGAAGAATTTGTCTTTACCTTGAGCTGTGTTTGTGCTAGGCCGTAAAATCAGGCGGTGACCTAATGGAATCAACGGGGACGTTAAAGAGACTACAGAAACTAGTCTGGGCCAAGAAAGCCAGGGCCCCCAGTCTGAAGGAGATGAAACCTGCCTTTGTAAATCTCCGTAAGTAAGCAGTCAGAATGCTGCTAAACGTTCTTCGAGAAAGAACTGTGGTAGTGTATAGGAAATGAAGGCCATTTTGATAAGGCCGTAAAATAATCATTAAAAGTTGAGGGGCTTTAAATTACCAATTTATTTGTGAAACAGATATATCCTTACCCTACTTCTGAATTTTCCTCTATATACCTCGTATCTCCTTCCCTTCAAGACCAGACTCTGGGACAGAGTGGGAGAAAGAGATAGTAAGGGTCAGCACCGTCCACTGTCCCCATTCTTTGGCCAAAGGAAATGGTATCTTTCAATTTTGACTTGAGTGTGGCAAAATGGCATGTCATACAACTCAGATGTTCATTTATTTTTTTTTTAATTGTGTTATGTTAGTCATCATACAAAACATCATTAGTTTGTTTTTGTTTGGTTGGTTTTTTAAAGACTTATTTATTTATTTATTTATTTGACAGAGAAATCACAAGTAGGCAGAGAGGCAGGCGGGGGGCGGGGGGGAAGCAGGCTCCCTGCTGAGCAGAGAGCCCAATGCTGGGCTCAATCCCAGGACCCTGGGATCATGACATGAGCCGAAGGTAGAGGCTTAATCCACTGAGCCACCCAGGCGCCCTATCATTAGTTTTTGATGTAGTGTTCCATGATTCATTATTTACGTATGACACTCAGTGCTCCATGCAATGTGTGCCCTCCTTAACCAGGCTGTGACAAACACTGTATGCATAAATCTCTTTATAGATTGATATTAGAAAAAAATTAGAATGCCAATAGGATTTCAGCCCATGTACACTGAGATTTCATTTTCTCATGAAAGGAGAATATTTCATTTACTTCCTTATGATGCTCTCTATACACATTACCTCAAAAAAATAAAAAATATGTAAGAATATAAGCACACCAAATTATGTTAATATATATAGGGATTTTTTAAATTTGTAGTTTTCTTAAATATCTTTCAGTATACTATTTGTATGTGACTTTCGGTCATTGTAGTCAAACTGAATTTAATCATTATATACAGCTTCAAAATCCTTGAGGTAAACCTGTCTTTACAAAAAAAATCATTTACTATACAAAAGATTACTCTTTAAAGAATTGCAATTGTAGGGGTGCCTGGGTGGCTCAGTGGGTTAAGCCTCTGCCTTCAGCTCAGGTCATGATCTCAGGGTCATGGGATCAAGCCCCACATCAGGATCTCTACTCAGCGAGGAGCCTTCTTCCCCCTCTCTCTCTGCCTGCTTCTCTGCCAACCTGTGATCTCTCTCTGTGTCAAATAAATAAATAAAATCTTTAAAAAATTTATTTTAAAAAAGTTGCAATTGTAAATTATTTTGTGAAATTAAATGATTTCCTGTTTTATCCTGTGGTGTTCGTTTCTACTATATAAAAGGAAATATAATAGTCATAATTTCTACCTGTGCAAAATCATTTGACTTACTTCTTATTTTTCTTTGTCATTCAGAAGATGAAGATGAAACATTGATTTCCTGTATGAAATTAGCCAGATCCCAAGAAAAGAAAATTAGTAACGCTAGCACAAGAGGAAAGGAAGAAATGGAGATTGGATGGGATTCTATTTCTGCATCACGGGCTAGATCCAGCGCTTCAACTGGATGCAATTCAGCAGAAATGTTATCCCCCAACGAAGGTGAAGTTCAGATGTGGAACAGCTGGAAGCCTTTTCCAGAAAACCCTCTCTGGACATGTGTTGATTTCCCAATTGCCCAAATTGGACCCTGGAACAACTGTTTCCGCTGCCCTTACCACCCACAACTGAAGTCTTCTTACACAGATATGGATCTCCCACACTCTTGGGTAAGTTTGTAAACGAAAAGAAATGTATCGCCTCATCTGCATGTTTTTACCAGCAGGAAAGAAACAGATAACGAAAATGCTAATCAGTCAAATTTATCAGCGTCAGGAAAGTTTCTAGAACTAGAGTTGTCTTTCCAAAAAGCAATGCAGCTCTCGTGACTTTTGCTATCCTGTTACGTGTGTATCTCTGTGTGTGTGTGTGTATCTTGTGTTCAAATAATCTACTGCACGATATTTTTTTAGAGAATTTTTTTTTTTTTTTTTTTTAGTTGAAGGCTGTTCATTCAGATCAAGATGTGGATTGAATTCTGTACATCATTGCTGTGGTCACGAAGTCTCACTGACCAACAATAGCTAACTTAAATGAGCATTTTCTATGGGCCTGCCATTCCTCAAAGCACTTTATCATTTTATTTCAATCTCAAAACAACCCTGTAAGGTAGGGAAAGTTATTCTAATACTGATTCCCCCATTTTACAGTTGAGAAAAATGAGGCACAAAAAAGTTAGCAACAGGTACAATGTCACAGAGCTAACAAAAAGTGGAGCCAAGATCTAGAACCTAGACAGTCATATGCTAAGGATCCTGCTTTTTGCTAATATAGTGTTTCCCATATACTAAACTAGGCCCTAAAGCCATATGACTCAAGAGAAAGAGTATAGACTCCAGAGTTACAAAAAATTGGGTTTGGATTCAAGCTCTGCTACTTGTTTGGCTTGGGCAAATTAATTAAAAACTTTTATCCTAATTTTGTCAACTGTAAAATTGAAATAGTAATATTAAATTCATGAAGTAGTTGAGAAACCAAAACTAGGTAACACGAATATCCTAGGACTTAAGAGTACTTTTTTTTTCACCTTGATTATACGTTACTTAAGACATGTATTTTGTACCTTTATTTCTCTACAGTTCATGGTCATTTGTGCTTGTAGTGACTGCATGGAACAAGTTTGTGTTTCCAGGATCCCTACTCTATGCCATTTTGCTCTGAGAATCCATCTCGTACTAGACAGAGGCTGTATTTCATGGTGCATTAGAGCTCTCTGAAGAGGCTTGGAGTCCTTTTCACCTTTTAAGACTTGTATATTAAGTTAGGTCTTTGCAGACTGGAGCTAAAGTAATCTGTGTTCAAAGTACCACATTAAATATTACAGGTGTCTAGTAGCAGACTTGGAACTGATAAAACTGTCCAACATTAGTTATTTTTAGGAACGTCTGTGCCACTTCCTTAGTCTTCATCTTCTCTTTTGGGGCCACTGGGTTTTGCCGACTTCTTCTTGGAGGACTTTCTTAGAGAGCACCTGGTAATATAATTAGGAACCACTTCTGAAGACTCCCCTTGACAGCTTCAGCGTCAGGATCAAGAATAATGACTAGTTGGCAAGCAGCAAAGCTGTTGTATAAGTATCTAAATTCACATATTTAGAGCTTCTTTCAAGAGTAAATCTGGAGCCCTTAATTTAGCAATTCTGGATTTTAGCAGTCTGACCTCAATCTAACCGTTCAGCGCTGTCTATAACTTCTTGTGGATTTCCTGGGCTGGGCTGCCGAACTGAATGATCTGCTTATTCCTAATGACTGTCTTGTACTCTCCTGCATCTCTGTCTTTGTGTATCTGTATTGGCCTCTGCCTAGCATGTTATTCTTGCTTTTAACCATGACCCTAGCCCTTAAGACTTGGATTACTTTGTTGTCCTTTAGGAAATACTTTCTGGATCATGCCAGATAGAAGTAATTGCACCTTCCTTTGAGCTTCTAGAGAACTTAAGGGCATTATTCTTTCATTATATATTTATCAAATACATATTGGCATCATTGTACGCCAGTTTGCAATATTAGCACTGGGAATACAGAGCAAAACAATACATACACTGCCCCCATCTTCACGTAATTTACCATACTCTACCTTATGGTAGAATGACTTCAGCGTTTGTTTATTTGCTATAAGTATTTTATCTTTGTATCCTCCATAGTCCCTAGACTGTGATGGGTCTTAGATTAATATTTGAGTGGCACCTGCTGACTAAATGAATGGCGTTTGAGAAACCAATGGATTTTGTTTCCATAGATCTACATATTTGTTCTCATTTTTCTGTTTTTATTTCAATCCAATTATCCATAAACTCAGTTATTGTGTATGTGAATCTGTGAATGTTTGTCTAGATTTAATTATATATACATAGTAATGTTTTTCTTTTCTTTTGGTGGTGGTTTTGTCGATTTTAGTACATAACTAAATGATTAAGTAAATGAGTTTTATCTGCAGAAGGTCAAACGTATCTGCAGAATACTCAGAATTTCAGATGATAATGCTCAGCATTTGTGACAGGAAAACCTCACTGGATTTGGAGCGAGAGTTCAAGAACATGCTAGAGTTAAATTGGTTTGGTAAACGTAATGAAACCACTTACTCTCAGGGATTTGAGACACAGAATGAAAGAAGTTGGATGAGTGCAAATTATTATTTTTATATTCTACACATATATTCTATAGTAATACCAAGTGAAAAATACCCAGTTTCATTTTAGCATAGCTGGTATTTTTTTTCTGTAGTAATTGCAGGGTTATTATTTGGGTTATATTTTAACTTTCATTCTACAGAAGGTACTGAAGGCAAATGGTGTTGAGGGAAAAGTTGTGCTTCTGAAATGAGTGTTACTTACCATACATGACAGGTAGTCAGAGGTGACATTTTTTGCAATTTTAAAGGGTAAAAGTGTGACCAGATTTTTTTTCTTAATGTACCAACATATGCAGATATGCTGGAGCTGAGCCAAAACCCCACATTTCAGGGAAAATGAAACCAATCCACAAAGACACTAGATTCTCCTTGACTTTAGAAATTTAAGCAATAGTAGATTCCAGTGCCTTTGATCCTGTTACCAAAGCAGAGCTTTCAGGTGGCCTGCAACTGACTTGTCTTCCAGAAAGTTCTTATTCACCCTAGTCTGACTCACTGTTAATCCCACTCAGGTTCATAGTCTCAAAGCTGGTTCTGATAGAACTGGGTTTAATACCAACCAATTCTGACCTTACCAGCCCAGGGAGCTCAGGCAAACTCCTCAGCTTCTTTAACTCACTAATTCCAGTTCTGGACATTATTATCAGACCCTGCTCATCCCCTCTCTTCTGAGTGACTCTCTGTGTACTGAGAACACCCATTTGTAAATCAAGGTTATCAACATCTACCATGTGGGGTTGTTGGGAAGGTGAAAGAAAAGGGTGCCAGGACTCAGGTGACAGTAGATGATATTCATGCAAAAACGGAGGAATCAAGAGGCTTGTGCTGGACTTGGAAAGAAGCATCATTTTATTCAGTGGAGATACCATAAACAAACTGAAATCAGACAGGGGAATATATATTATTTGCGAAGGGCTTTTCACAGAAGTCAACAGGAGGACGATGAGACGCACACAGATATTTAATGTGCAGTTTAGTTGTTTGCAAGGTCTGTGGGTTCTGGAGTGTGGGGAAAGATAAGTGATGATTGAACTGATAGAAACCGAGAAAGGTAAAGGCCCGATTTGTGAAAGTATACACTCCACGAGAGAAGTGTGAAAGGAAAAACTACTTAGGGATGCAGGGGTTTTTTCCATATCTGAGATGAACAGTGTGGAGAGGGGATTTCAGATACATTTAGGAAAGGTAATAGTGGAGGTAACCAAAAATAATATGTGAAGCCGAGTGTTTACAATCAGTTTAGGAGGAGAGTGATTGAAGGGTACTTATGACGAAGCTCTGCGTGCTAAGAACTTGAAACATCTTAACAAAAGAGGAAAGTGAGTCCAAAGAGACTTGGTTGGGAAGAAGGGCAAGAAAGAATAAAATGGGTATGTTGCAAAGAAGACGAGACCGTCCTTTAATAGAATGTTATGATAATAGCAAACATACTTCAAAACCTGGGGCAATTTTTCAGATTTATAGGAAGGACAAACAACTTATTTTTTGTAATATAAAGATATGGAAGTAATCTTGACATGAAAAGGGGGAGCAAATATACATTTTTCCCTGTGTATGTCTAAAATATTTTATAAAAAATAGTGTGATACACTTAAGAAGTGATAATAACAAAAGCTCTTTCAGGAAGAAGGAAAGACAAAGGCCTGAAATAACAGAACAGAGACCCAAGTGCAGGATAATTCAAACACAATGTGAATAGAAAAGTAATAATGAGAATTGGATAAAAATCAAAGAAAAACAAGTGAGGGTGATATACAGAATCTCAAGGTGAGAAAATAAACAGAGCTCTACTTAAAGCATCTTAAAGTACACAAGAGGATGAGAGGGGTGGAGTCCTAAGGTCTTGTTGGAGGAGTATGTGAACTTGCCACAACTCTGCCAGAAGAGAAAGCACGGATAATGGAACATTTCTACAGGGAACTATTTGTTTTAGTGAGAGGAACAGGATGTAGGCTAAAACTCACCAAGAAATAAAGGAACAAATATTTTACAGTTAACCTTTTTTTTTTTGAAGATTTTATTTGTTTATTTGACAGACAGAGAATGTAAGTAGGCAGAGAGGCAGGCAGAGAGAGAGAGGGAAGCCGGCTCCCTGTTGAGCAGAGAGCCCGATGCGGGGCTCAATCCCAGGACCCTGTGATCATGACCTGTGCCAGAGGCAGAGGCTTAACCCACTGAGCCACCCAGGTGCCCCTAGAGTTAGCATTTCAATTCAAATGGAGAGTAGGGGAAACTAATTATTGACATGGGAAAATGCTCCTGGGACCTCTAGACCCATCACTGAATTGTGTAAGAGTTTTTACACTGACCAAGAAAACTACTGATCTGTGGGAAAGAAGTGACCAAAGCAGGATAAGCTGTTTGTGTGCCTCTTCTACCTTCTCTACTCTCCACCTTGGCAATCTCTCCCAGTCTATCTGACCCTGGTCTGCTTCCTTCAGTCAGCATGACGTGTCATTACCAGATTAATCTACCAGATTAATGTACTTGACTAATCTACCTGATTAATGATTCCAAAGCTCAAATCTGACATTACTGCTCCCCTCACAAACCTTTAAATATCTCCCCAACACTGACAGGGTCAAATGCAAACTCATTCACCCAATCTGCCCTCTTAACTAGATCCCCACAAGTCTCTTTCACGGATACACTCTGCTGTCAGCAAGGTGGTACCAAACAATGATTTGTCTCTATCTCCATAGTTCTGTTTATACTGTTTCCTCATTTAGTCCCTCCTTTCTTCTCTACCTATTTGATGAATAGTATGGAAGTTTAAAGGTGTAGATGGAGAAGTAAGAATCCATGATGTACACTTTGAAGAAAAAAAATGTAAAAAGACAATAAGAAAACACATGGTTCAGAAAGAAAAGACATGTTAATTTCATGGATTCCACCATTTTCTTTGTACATTAGTGATGTCAGTCTCCTACCAAAAAGCCTCTGTGGTCCCACGGAATAAGACATTCTAAGAAGACTGCTCACAAATCCACCCAGAGGGAGGCAGGCTCTGAACCATCCATGCATAATTTCTCATTGTTGCATGCCCTTGTGTTCAACAGTGAAAGCAAAACCCATTTTTTAGAACAGCTTAAAACTTTTATCTGCTGACACTGGAATTATGGTAGTATGGAAAATGAACATGGATTCAATGAATAGATCTGGACAACCCATGAAAAGGAAGGCAGAGTAAATGATAATCGAGACTGAGAAAATCAAAAGGAAAAATAGAAAAATGTGATACAAAAATACCAAAAGATAGCTATACTTACTACACGCCGCACTGAAACTGATGAACTTGAGAATTGAGATTCTAAAAATAATTTTAAAAGCTTCAATGAACAAGAATGAATAATGAATTATGAATATTTTACATGACAGAATTTTAACTGCAGCCAGGATAATGTTTGGTGGAAAGAGAATTAACATTTACCCAAGAGAAGCGTTTGAAAAATAGGAGATGTTGCAACGGCTTATTGATTCCTTCGTTCTTTCATTCATTCACTCATTCACTCCTGAGCAAATTCATGTTAAGTGCCTCCTGAGCTACTTAATGTATGAGTGTACAAGCTTAGTGTATGTGGGGGGATGGCCAGCCCACTCTTTCATATTTATAATGAGAGCTTATGGGTTAAGAGGCACGTCAAAAAGGAAGGGAACAAATAATCACAGTCCTTGGTATAAAAATTCACTAGGATAGCAAACACACTGCAATACTTACATACATAAAATGATCCTGGAGAAGGTCTTGCAAGACATACATTTCACATTTACATTTAAAAAGAGAGCTTATATTTCCTATGCTCCACAAATAAGTGAAACCACGGAGAACATGGGGAGATGGAGAAGAGAAGTGAGTTTGGGGAAATTGGAGGGGGAGATGAACAGTGAGAGACTGTGGACTCTGAAAAACAATCTGAGGGTATTGGAGGGGTGGGGGACGGGAGGTTGGGTGAGCCTGGTGGTGGGTATTAAGGAGGGCACGGATTGCATGGAACACTGGGTGTGGTGCATAAGCAATGAATTCTGGTACACTGAAAAGAAATTTAAAAAATTAAAAATTTTTCCACGTTGCTGAATTGCTGTATGAGTTCTAGTAGTTTGGGGATGGAGTCTTTTGGGTTTTCCATATAAAGAATCATGTCATCTGCGAAGAGAGAGAGTTTTACTTCTTCATTACCAATTTAGATACATTTTATTTCTCTTTGTTGTCTGATTGCTGTTGCTAGGACTTCTAATACTATGTTGAACAAGAGTGGTGAAAGTGGGCATCCTTGTCTTGTTCCTGATCTCAACGGGAAGGCTGCAAGCTTTTTCCCATTGAGGATGATATTTGCTGTGGGTCTTTCATAGATAGATTTGATGAGGTTCAGGAATGTTCCCTCTCTCCCTATACTTTGAAGCGTTTTAATCAGGAACAGATGCTGGATTTTGTCAAATGCTTTTTCTGCATCAATTGAGAGGACCATGTGGTTCTTCTCTCTTCTCATATTAATTTGTTGTATCACATTGATTGATTTGTGAATGTTGAACCATCCTTGTAGCCCAGGGATGAATCCCACCTGATCATGGTGGATAATCTTTTTAATGTGCTGTTGGATCCTGTTGGCTAGGATCTTGTTGAGAATCTTAGCATCCATATTCATCAGTGATATTGGTCTAAACTCCATTTTTGGTAGGGTCTTTGCCTGGTTTGGGGATCAGGGTAATGCTGGCTTCATAGAAAGAGTCTGAAAGTTTTCCTTCTGCTTCAATTTTTTGAAACAGCTTCAGTAGATAGGTCTTATTTCTTCTTTGAAGGTTTGGTAGAATTCCCCAGGGAATCCGTCAGGTCCTGGGCTCTTGTTTTTTGGAAGGTTTTTGATCACTGCTTCAATCTCGTTATTAGATATCGGTCTATTCAGGTTGTCGATTTCTTCCTGGTTCAATTTTGGTAGTTTATATTTTTCCAGGAATGGATCCATTTCATCTAGGTTGCTAAGCTTATTGGTATATAACTGTTGATAATAACTTCTGATGATTGTTTCTACTTCCTTGGTGTTAGTTGTGATCTCTCCCTTTTCATTCATAATTTTATGAATTTGGGCTTTCTCTCTTTTCTTTTGGATTAGTGTGGCCAATGGTTTATCGATCTTATTGATTCTTTCAAAAAACCAGCTTCTAGTTTCATTGATACGTTCTACTATATCTCTGGTTTCTACCTCATTGATCTCAGCTCTAATCTTGATGATTTCCCTTCTTATGTGTGGAGTTGGTTTGATTTATTGTTGATTCTCCAGTTCTTTAAGGTGTAGAGACAGCTGGTGTGTTCTGGATTTTTCAGTGTTTTTAAGGGAGGCTTGGATGGCTATGTATTTTCCCCTTAGGACCGCCTTTGCTGTATCCCATAGGTTTTGGACCGAAGTGTCTTCATTGTCATTGGTTTCCATGAATTGTTTCAGTTCTTCTTTGATCTCCTTGTTGATCCAAGCATTCTTAAGCAAGGTGGTCTTTAGCTTCCAGTGTTTGAGTTCCTTATGAACTTTCCTTGTGATTGAGCTCCAGTTTCAAAGCATTGTGATCTGAGAATATGCAGGGAATCATCTAAGTCTTTGGGTATTGGTTGAGTCCTGATTTGTGACCCAGTATGTGGTCTATTCTGGAGAAGGTTCCATGTGCACTTGAGAAGAATGAGTATTCTGTTGTTTTAGGGCGGAATGTTCTGTATATATCTATGAGGTCCATCTGGTCCAATGTGTCATTCAATGCTCTTGTTTCTTTATTGATTTTCTGCTTCGATGATCTGTCTAATTCTGAAAGAGGCGTGTTAAGATCTTCTATGATTAGTGTATTCATATCAATATGACTCTTTATCTTGATTAACAGTTTTCTTAAGTAATTGGCTGCTCCCATATTGGGAGCATAGATATTTACAATTGTTAGATCATCTTGGTGGATAGTCCCTTTAAGGATTATGTAGTGTCCTTCTGTAGCTCTGACTACAGTCTTTAGTTTGAAGTCTAATTTATCTGATATGAGAATCGCTACCAATTCAGCAACATGGCAGGATACAAAGTCAATGTGCAGAAATCAGTGGCTTTCTTATACGCTAACAATGAAAATACAGAAAGGGAAATTAGAGAATCGATTCCATTTACTATAGCACCAAGAACCATAAGATACCTGGGAATAAACCTAACCAAAGAGGTAAAGGATCTGTACTCGAGGAACTACAGAACACTCATGAAAGAAATTGAAGAAGACACAAATAGATGGAAGACCATTCCATGCTCTTGGATTGGAAGAATAAACATTGTTAAAATGTCTATACTGCCTAGAGCAATCTATACTTTTAATGCCATTCCGATCAAAATTCCACCGGCATTCTTCAAAGAGCTGGAGCAAATAATCCTAAAATTTGTATGGAATCAGAAGAGACCCCGAATCCCTAAGGAAATGTTGAAAAACAAAAATAAAGCTGGCGGCATCACCTTACCTGATTTCAAGCTTTATTCCAAAGCTGTGATCAACAAGACAGCATGGTACTGGCATAAAAACAGACACATAGACCAGTGGAACAGAGTAGAGAGCCCAGATATGGACCCTCAACTCTATGGTCAATTAATCTTTGACAAAACAGGAAAAAATATACAGTGGAAAAAAGACAGTCTCTTCAATAAATGGTGCTGGGAAAACTGGACAGCTATATGTAGAAGAATGAAACTCGACCATTCTCTTACACCATACACAAAGATAAACTCAAAATGGATAAAAGACCTCAACGTGAGACAGGAATCCATCAGAATCCTAGAGGAGAACATAGGCAATAATCTCTTCGATATCAGCCACAGCAACTTCTTTCAAGGTATGTCTCCAAAGGCAAAGGAAACAAAAGCGAAAATAAACTTTTGGGACTTCATCAAAATCAAAAGCTTCTGCACAGCAAAGAAAACAGTCAAAAAAACAAAGAGGCAACCCACGGAATGGGAGAAGATATTTGCAAATGACAGTACAGACAAAAGGTTGATATCCAGGATCTATAATGAACTCCTCAAACTCAACACACACGAAACAGGCAAAAACATCAAAAAATGGGCAGAAGATATGAACAGACACTTCTCCAATGAAGACATACAAATGGCTATCAGACACATGAAAAAATGCTCACCATCATTAGCCCTCAGGGAGATTCAAATTAAAACCACATTGAGATATCACCTTACACCAGTTAGAATGGCCAAAATTAACAAAACAGGAAACAACATGTGTTGGAGAGGATGTGGAGAAAGGGGAACCCTCTTACACTGTTGGTGGGAATGCAAGTTGGTGCAGCCTCTTTGGAGAACAGTGTGGAGATTCCTCAAGAAATTAAAAATAGAGCTTCCCTATGACCCTGCAATTGCACTACTGGGTATTTACCCCAAAATACAGATGTTGTGAAAAGAAGGGCCATCTGTACCCCAATGTTTATAGCAGCAATGGCCACAGTCGCCAAACTATGGAAAGAACCAAGATGCCCTTCAACAGATGAATGGATAAGGAAGATGTGGTCCATATACATTATGGAGTATTATGCCTCCATCAGAAAGGATGAATACCCAACTTTTGTAGCAACATGGACGGGACTGGAAGAGATTATGCTGAGTGAAATAAGTCAAGCAGAGAGAGTCAATTATCATATGGTGTCACTTATTTGTGGAGCATAACAAACAGCATGGAGGACAAGGTGTGTTAGAGAGGAGAAGGGAGTTGGGGTAAATTGGAAGGGGAGGTGAACCACGAACAACTATGGACTCTGAAAAACAATCTGAGGGGTTTGAAGTGGCGGTGGGGTGGGAGGTTGGGGTACCAGGTGGTGTGTATTATAGAGGGCATGGATTGCATGGAGCACTGGGTGTGGTGAAAAAATAATGAATACTGTTTTTCTGAAAATAAATAAATTGAAAAAATAAATAAAATAAAATAAAATAAATGGGAAAAAATATTAAAAATTTTTAAAAAAAGAGCTTATAGAAGAAACAAATTACAGGAGATTGTAAAGGTACAAGGTATCAAATGAATGGAAATTCTCTAGGTTGAGTTTAAGGAAAGAAAGTTGTCAATGTACATAAAATTATTAAATATTATTTCTAATAAAATTTAAAATAATAAGAATAAATATAAAATGAGAAAATGTAATTGCTCTGAAAGTGTGAAGTATTATTCTCCAAGTCCAGGATAACTAGAGATATTCAGTTAGACTTTTGAGGCAGAATAATGAAGAATGAAAACCAGTCTGATCATTTGATTCGTGGGTGACTTTTCCCAGTTACACTAACCGCATGCCTATCAATGAGAATAGCAGATCTGTGATTTGCTTCTAAAGCTGTTAGAGAAATGAAGAATCTTTCACCTTCATGAGTTGCCCTAGGGTTTTAGCCAGCTTTTCTCTTGGTTTTGTTTTGTTTTGTTATCCTGTGCTTGTTTACTGAAATGCATTAGATTAGGGGGAAAGTTGAATTGGCGCTTCTGACAATAAAACCTTTCTGTTTCATCATGAAATATTTGTCATTTAGAATAGTTCTTTTGATAATGAAATAGGATCCATGATAATCAGTTATAACTACATTTTGGTTTCCACAAGAAAGCTGAAATTTGTTTCACTGGATCCTCAAATGAGAGGACAAAAAACATCAGTCCGATGGGGATCCAGTTATGCTCATTGACCATGGGACACCCAAATCTCCTTCCTTATTAGAACCTACCTCTTGCTTGGTTCAAAAATAAAGAAATCACTGAAGCGGAACATCAACCTTTGGAAGTAGAGAAGCTGAATATTAGAACACTGTATATAATGAGCCTCGGAAAACACTCCAAAGTGTTGGTAGATTTTCTTTTGTGGCAGAGAAACAAGCTCAGAATTTGAATTTTTGCTAAGCAAACTAAAGACAAATGTCGTACTTGAGTGTATAGTGTGGTATGTTGGAGGCCATGTTAGACATCAGAGGAGCACAGGTTGAAGCCAGGAGCATCACATGGGAATTCAACTGTCACTTACTAGAATCACTGTGGGTCAGGTTGCTTAATCTCCATGGTCTTCTGCTTCTGCCTCCTCATCTTTAGAATGAAGGAGAGCTCTCTATTATTTTTAAGATCTTATTTTATTTTTATGTTCAATGTTTGGGCCTATGCGGACACACTAAGGATGATGAATTCTATGTACAAAAAGGTCAGTGCATACAGATTTTCTCTTAGCTTTGTCAAACCAGCTCTTTTTTCACTCTTCAGATGACCACTGGTGACCTTATTTCTATCATTTTTTTTTCCCTAAGCTATTTTAGGTTTGGGTTTGTTTTCTTTTCCCTAACCATACTTCCTCTGTCCCAGCTACTTCCTCTCCCTCTCCCTCATGTTCTGAACCAGAAACTGTGTATGTGAATGTAAACTTCACTTGAGACTCAGCCAAGTTCTCCTGGCCATGCAAATTTCTTCATGAACCCAAATGTCTACATTTCCATTCTCAGAAGCTAAGAAGGCTTCCACGAAGAACATTTTCAATGTCATTTCAGAGGACTGAATTTTGCTTTGTAAAATAGGTGGGAGAAGTTGAAGTAAGACTGTAAAGAGGGGAGCAGAAGGGCAGGGGCTGTGGTGCCTGGGTGGCTCAGTCAGTTAAGCATCAGTCTCAGCTCAGGTCATGATCCTTGGATCCTAGGATGGAGCCTTGCATCAGGCTCACCATTCAGTGGGAAGTCTGCTTCTCCCTCTGCCTCTCCCTCTCCCCCTCCACCAGCGACTTATGCACTCTCTGTCACTCACTCTCTCTCTCGCAAATAGATAAATAAAATCTTTAAAGGGAGAAAGAAGAACAGGGGCTATGCAGCGTAAAGGAGTGCTGGGTTGGAATGAGATATCCTCTTTTGTCACCACCACTTACCACATACACACACATGCCCTAGGTGCCACCTTGAGTGGTTCATGCCTTTGAGAACTTGTTCTGACGAGGCAGGCACGTCCATTTAATGATGGTCATGGTTTCTGTGGACTTAGCACTTGACCATGTTTCAGGTGCTTTTATGTATGTGAACTTTCTGTCTTGATTCATTAAGGTGGTATTATTGCTCCCATTTTTATGATTAAAAACCTGAAGCTCAAAGAGGTTAAATAATTCCTGCAATGTGAGAGCAGGTGGCAGAGCTGGATTTTTAGGCTGTTATCTGTAAGAGTCCAAAGTTTTCCTGCAAAGATCAAGGCTTTGTAAGGTTTGAGACTAGGCTGATCACTTACCTATGCTTTTCTCATTTGTGAAAACGAAGACATTAGTTCCTACCTTGCAATATAAAATGAAATGATCCGTGTGAAAGTGTCAATTCAAGGTAGGGGCTTAATAGCTTAATAAATAGAGTCCCTGCCTTCAAGGTACAATATAACTTTTCTCATATTTTACTTTATACTAGCTCTGTGAATTAGGCAAAGCATTACTGTCATTTTACACATGGAGTAATTGAGGGAAAAGAAGGGTTAAGTGAGTTACCTGAGGTCCCACAGCAGGGGATGGCAAATATGGAACATCAACCTTCTAACTCTTAGTCCAGACTTTCCTTATCAGTAAGTTGTCTTTAAGTTTGTTTGTTTGTTTTCAGCAGAAAAAAAAACAAAAGAAAGAAACATTACAGGGAAAGAATTCTATGTGTGCTGGAGCCAAATAAGCCTGGTCTTGACTTGTAGCCTTACTGCTTACCATGTGACTAAGCCCCTTGATTTCTCTGAGTTTCAGTCTCTTATCTATTAAATAAACAGAATGAAGATTTCTTTGGGGAGTTCTTGTGAGAATTGGATGTAAAGTGTTTCTTTGTACTGGATTCCCAGTTGGGACTTAATAAAGAAGAGCTACTACTTTTAGTGACAAATATTACTATTTATAATGTACAATTATGTGTTTATAACTATTTATCCTTTGCTCAGTGAATACAGTATAATGTCCATGGTATCAAGTATTGCCTGGGCTGTGGGGTCACAAAGATGGCTAAGACACATATTTGGCCTTAGAGTGCTACAGTAAATCATTCTCTGTGATAGCATATGAGATAATGTATTAAATGTACATTACTAGCTTTCACTGATTTTTAAGATTTTTTTTACACCATTTGCCCAATTTTCTCCCTGGAGATAAGAAAGCCAGAAGTGCCTAGTTCAAATGTATCCAGTATGGGTAGGATAAAACTCTACTTTTAGCTTCCTGGGGCTGCCCTAGTGACCTCCACCATGCAGACAAAAAGAAGGGGTGGGAGTGCCTGGATGGCTCAGTCAGTTATGCATCTGACTTCAGCTCAGATCATGATCTCAGGGTCCTTGGGCTCCTCAATTAGCAGGGGGTCTGCTTGTCCCTCTGCCCTCCCCTATCCATTCTCTCTCTAATAAATAAATAAAACTTTAAAAAAAAGAAAAAGAAGGTGGGCTTGGTGATGTATGTGCTGTGCTTACCATTGCCCTTTTCTGATTTCCCAAATTATCACCATTATTAGCAGCATGTTACTTACATAAAATTATTTTAGTTTTAAAGGCCCCTATCATATATTTATCATAGCCACATCACAAATGCATTTCATGATATTTTATTTCAGAGTCAGAATATCACTCTCAGGCATAATTCAGCTTTTTAAGATGAGAATGAAAAGTGAAGGAAAAGAAATTCATGCTCCCTCTCCTTCCTAGGAAGTTGTAAAGCAGCTGGTTGAATTCACTCAAAAAACCCATATGAATGTTCAGTGTAAGATCCTTCTGCATCTTGGTTCCTAGCTATTAAATACAACTGTGCTGATAAATGGTTGGGTTAGAAATACAGCCTTATTTCAGCCTACCTTAAGCCCAACTGGAACTGAAGCCTACATCTCATTCATAGAAAGGGATTTTTAGCCAGGGCACAAAATGGATTAAGTTCAAGAACTTATTCATTCTCTGAACATTTGGAATATTTACGTTAAGGAGGATAAAATGTTGGGTAGAAGCAGGTACTATGAACCTCATGAGTCCAGTGAGAGACAAACCGTAGAAATAATCAGACAAACATGAAGTGAAAACTTGGACAAGGGCTTTGAGAGCTCCATGGATCAGTGAAGGCCTATGATAAACAGATTTGCTCTCGTCAAGGAGTCGGGAAAAACTTACAGGGGTAGTGATGGTTGGACCGAAATCTGATGAAAACAGTGGGAGTTAATTAACAAGCGAGGTTGTGGCATGGGTGAGGAGAGCTGGGGGAGAGCATGGAGACGTGGCACAAGGTAAGTCTGAGGAAGGAGTCAAGCTACTATGGCTTAATTGCTTACCCCAAGTTTTGTCTCCTGTGCCCCAAAAAAGCAGCGGGAAACACTACAAGAAGTGTTTTAAGCCAAAGGCTTGTTTTTATTGTTTGTTGGTCCTTCTTTGTTGAAGGTGGGAGATGTGTGCTGAAGCTTGTATTTTGAAAAGATCCTTCTCCATAGTGATGGGACTAGACTGGGGTGGAAATAGGGGCAAGATGATGGTGATGTGAACTGTGACGGTGGAAAGAAGACATCAATGAAACGCTCTCGGGCTCATAGACGTATGTACCCAATGTATACCGTTCTCCAAACGAAAGAAATGTCCCTTTTGAAAGTCACCTTTTGTGATGCAAACTGAAAAGTTTGCCACAGACGACAGCAGAAATGCGACAGAGTGACATGACTGTACATTCCAAATCTGTCCTTTAATTTTTAAAACTCAGAAGCTCAGAGCCACCACGGTGACTTAATGGAATCATTACCAATGGATAAGGACATGTCATCCATCTGCTTCCCCTCATTCCACTTGGACATAGGCCATTGTTTCTACAAAGAGTGGCTTGGAGCCATGCAAGGTTTCAAGGGAAATTGGCCTTTCGGGGGGGGGGCATATGAATAGATAATGCATATTGCCACCATAAAATCTCTAATGAATATTAAGGGTGGCTTTCATTTGTGGTGATTGAAAGGAACTCATAAATTGTCTCTCTAGGATGCGGGAATTTTTTCCTCCCTGTGGAGAGATTTAATGGATTTGCGGCATTCTGAATGATTTGGCAAGAAATCAGAGGTACCTGTGCAGTCACCCACAAAGGGCACTTAGCTTCTTGCATGTGATAGTGACCCCCACAAAATATTTTCTGCAAGAACCCAGAGTGATTGATGCAACCCACCGTAAGTCATGACAAGGTGTCAACTGAAAAACTAGAAAAAGAAGTGGTTAAAGACACCGCAGCTTTAAAAACAAATTTGACTTTTAGAGAAGGGTTATTTCCTTTTAGAAAAAAAAAAAAAGTTAGACCTGCCACCTGCAAGAAATTTAGATTAGTTGTTTGTGGCAAGGGCCATCATACTTTGAGGCCACTGAGAGCTCCTACTGCTCTCTGTGTGGAGTAGATTAAACTGTTCCCACACAATGATAAATATATTGCAAAGAGCTGTAACAGGAATACAGTAAGTTGTAGCACTTAATGGTACAACTTCCAGTTAAAACAATATTCTTAGGGTTTCTTTGGCCAGTTCCCATTTTATGTGTGCTATTTTTGATAAGTTAATTTTTTACATTTGCAGAATCAATATCTTTCAAAGCTTTATAGGATTGAGGAAGAGAATTAGAGGCATGAGTTCCAGAGAGATTTGCTAGCTGTGTGGCCCTGGGGTAACAGACCCCATTCTGGAAAAGGTAAAGATAATCTATTAAAAAAAAAAAAAAGCAGATGAGGATTATGATTAAAAATACCATCAGCTCTAAATGTTCCATGTGTGTGGAAGGAAAATGGGGAAAATACCCCAAACATCAAGGACTCCAAAGGCATTCAGATTGTTCTATGGAATGTGACAGATGATCTATTTTTAGAGAAAGTGATTTTTAATCTTTTTAATGCTGGAATTTCAATACTTGAAGTAAAAAAAGTTCTAGGTAATTTTGTTTTGTTGGAATAGTGTATTTCTTTGCGAAATGAATCAAGGATCTTGCTTTCTCATCCCATGAATTAGATACTCTGAAGGAAGTTAACCCAAATGCCCTGTGTCCTACTTACGTGAAGAAATTGTTACTATGATTTAAGACACTGATTCCTTTTTGATGCTGGCTAGCAAAGCTTGGCTCAGTGGGAAAACTTTTCTAAGTGTGGAATTAGTTCTCAATTAGGCTTCCCTTGGGTGGGAAATGTCTTCATTTTTGAAGATTCCGGTTTAGAAGACAAGCCAGATGGTGTAGGCTATAATTTCCTTAGCTGTAAAAAGTAAATGGATAAGACTAGGTAACCACTAAGATCTCTTTCAGGGACAAATATTTATGAATCAACTTTGTGAAGGAATAAATAACTGTTGAAGATTATATTAAGTCATCGTCTTGGGGATGGGACTTAATTCCCATGAAAATATTCCTGAACTTAGAACCTTATATTTTAGAAGATAAGATGGTAAAAACCTATTACCCAGTTTTATATAACTGGGTAATGTATAGTGTTTTAGCTTGGGTGTCTTGTTATTGCTCACTTACTAGAATTCAATGCCATTTGGATCTGAAAGGCTGATATAGTTTCATTTATGAGAGGGACTTAGGGAGCTCATTCTAGATGAGAATCAGAGGCCTTGGAAAACTGAAAGTTTAAAGGAGAAAAATGATACTGGAAGAAGGAAGCACAGCACATGTGATGATTTCAAGTAAAATGTGTTTCACAATTTTGCTTATGTCCTAAAACTGTATTTCTCGATGTGTGGTTCCGTGAACCAAGGGCATCAGAATCACCTAAGGCATTTGTTACTAAGGTCTACCTATGCCAGATTTACTGAATTGGATTTTCTAGGATGGGCATTCTTTGATAAGCTCCACAGGTGATAGTTTTATGCTCACCAAACTTTGAGAATCACCTCTGAGTAGAAGAAAACAATTCATGGTTCCCTGATTTTCCAATTTAATCTTCACCTAACCAAGAGTCTTTTTGAGCGATGACAGTTAGATAAGATAGATATTTAACTTAATTTAATTTAGTAAGAAGACTACCCTGTAAAGTAGATAATTCAATTTTCCAAAAGAGACAGTAGGGCTCTGAGGATTGAGGAATTTGCCCAAGCTCTGTTCCAGGGCTAGGAGTTCAAAGCCTTCGGAATCCCCTTCCTATAAGATAGTTACATCACTTTAGGGACCTCATGCTCAGAACACAGCAAAGGAATGCACTGGGCAGCCCTTGGGAACTCTCAGTACTCAAAGCCCATGTAATCATCCTGCTTAAAAGTGTACAGAGCCTCTAATGGGTGCACCTGATAAATCCCCAGTAGTAGTTCAGTGCTTTCCAAAGTGACTTGGTGAAAACTCCCATCAGAGAGTGTTGGGGCTTTTGATAAATCATAGAACAGAAAAATCCCCAGATAAAGGATAACAAACCACAAGGCCACTTACCCTGTATCTTCCAGATTTTGTAAAATGCTTTTGAATATAAATAACTCTTTGATTATGATACATTTTTCCTTAGTAACTGTGTAAATGGAATCTGATTTTCTTAATTAGATTATAGTTCTGTTCTTTCAAGCTTAACATCCAAGATGAATTAAAAACCATTTGCCCAATTCATTTTTGCAACTTTCTTAAAATTATGGGTAACTCTTTCTTTCCTATGTTGCCATTTTCCAACCGTCTTTTCTGCCAACTCCTCCTTAGTATGGATGTTATAGTGGGTTACTTCCCTATGGTTCTAGTACTCATGGAACTCTCTCCCAACACTTCTGTATGACCTAATGCCCTGAACACAACACTCTATCCAGTCACTGAGGAGAAAAAGTCATCCCCTGTCAGAGGGTTAAAGAAAATGTCCCAGGACTGCGAAACATGCAACCCACTTACTTTAGTATTTCCAGTATAATTTGGTGATGATCTCGAAATCCTATGATGTTTGAGCCAAGGTGATGGGATTGGAAGGGATCTCAAGGTAGTGTGTGCATGTATATCAGAGCGTGTGTTGCTTTGCATCAAATGACATTAGCAAAACTCAAAAAGAAATGTGTGAAAAAGGTTTCATTTGATTCACCATAGCCAACCCCCATCTGTCTTTATCTTTATTTTAAACCAGTAAATTGTAAGTGGCGTTATACGGCGGTAGTCATATATGATGCAATGGTTTTTTGTTTTTTTTTTTTTAATGTTCCTTTAAATGTCAGAATAGGTTGTGGGAAATGAAACTCACTGGTGTTAAATGGTAACAAAACTGATGATTTTGAAATATTTATGTTAAAAGGCTTTTTGAAATTGAGTACTTAGCTTCTGTAATGTGCTTTTCCTGACAGTCTGCAACACTTGGATATCTTTATTCACCACAATTAGTAAATTTGATGGCTGTATTTATTGTGCATTAATTCAGTTCTGATGAAAGTGGAGAAAAGTCTCCCTTGACTAAAATACAATTGAATTCAAATTCAACCAAAGGAACCGCAGTACAAATGTGGTTACTGCCAATGAGTTGTCAACCAAAGCAACAGTGTGGCCTTTGTATCTGAGAAAATTGTTAGAAAGGTGAGGTTACAGCTTTATCAGTAACAAAAACAGGACTAATTAAAAAGTCAGTGTGCATATATGAAACTGGAAGTAAGTAAATTATGGTATGTCGCTATTCTTTCCATTGTCTAGACACATGCCCCATTCCCCACCTCACTGACAAGGAGACATAGTACAATGGCTTGCCTTTGGAAATTAAACTTATCAGCCCTTCACCAATATTTATTAAACCCCTACTATCCATAGAATGCTTTTGCATTTTTAGTGTGGCTAGCCTGTACTTAGAAGTTTTGCAGCATTATAAGGGGAACACATTAGACTATAACAGAAGGGACCCTGAGCTTAAATTTGGGATCCACGGCATCCACATTCACATTACTGCCTGATACCCAGTTGCTTCTTCTGCATGATGGGGAAAATAGAGCCCTTATCCCAGACTTATTGCTAAGATGATAAGAGAGATTTTGTATGAAGGTGCTCAGCTCTCTGGCTGGCATAGAGGTCATGACCCAAAACCCCAAGAACGAATGTTAGAAGGAAACATGGATTTTGGAAAGCTGCATCTCAGCACCAGTGTGGCAATTACAGATTCAGGTGTAAATGAAGCATTTTGTTGAGCTCTTTGACTGCCTTTTGAACTTTAATACTGTCTCTAAACTTCTCAGTATGGCTGCTGGTGTACATGTTAACATTATCAATAGAGGATCAAACTACTGATCCCCTATTGGATGTATGGATATTTTCCATACATCTTGAAGACTTCTATATGATACACACAAAGCAAAATGTGTTTCTCTTCTTAGCTTTACATGTTTCATTGTGCATCCCTTCTGTTTTTCTCCCCTTTACCTCTGCTCAGTTTCAGTGACTTCTCCAGTTGTATTTCCATCCCTTCCAAGCTCGCATACTATCTGGTAAGTTGGTGCTTGCTACAACTTCCTCTCTTGGCTTGGTTTCAAATTCACCCTCCTCCGCCTTCAATTTCCTTCCCTAACTGCTCCTGAAAAATACTCCATGATGGTCTTAGGAGGAAGCAATAGTGTACCAAGGCTTAGGAAAAGAATTACAACATAGGAAGTGGGGAAAGGAAAGAGACCAGAAGAAGGGGCAGAGGACAAAGGTGATGAGGGGTCCCATCCTCTAGTTATAAAACCAAAGTTTATGTGCACAGCTGATTGCTAAAGAAGTGAGTGGTGCTGCTTTGGGCTTGCAATTTTCTCCCTTAATTTGCTTTGAACCTTATTCTGTATAAAGGATTTGGCTTGCGGTACAGTGGAGTCAGACTGGCCTGGGTTCAGTCCTCATTAGCTTTTTGACTTTAGGTGAATTCACTCCTTTGTTCTCCAATTTCTTACTTATAAATGAGGAGATGATAATACTTTATACAGTTGTTCAAAAGATTAAATGAGATACCCATTAAATGAGATACTGAGACACATCCGTATGTTTGCTCATTTTCCTCTTTCAAGCAATTGCTCTTCTTGCCTATTCTGTACTTAAATAACAAACTACACTGAATATATAAGTATGGGGCATGGTGGCTTTTTAACTATAAACACTATTTCTCTGTCCATATATCCATCTAACTCTTCTTTCAAGTCAGTATTTTAGAGGCATCTAAGTTCCTCTCTTAGATGATCTGATCTGAAATCAATTGCATAGGTTCAGAACTAACCATCTCTTTCTTTCTGAAGTCCAGATAGTATATGCAAATTAAACATTGTTTTAAATGGAGATATTCTCCCGTGCTAGGTATATAATAAGTACTAAAAAATTGTGTTTGGAGAAAGGAGTGGAAAAAATGAGTGGATACCAGTGGGTAAGCATAACTAACTCAATCACCCAATGTAGATACAGGGTATTTTTGGTTTAATGATACTGATGAAGGCTTCCAACCTTTTTAAAAAGCCATTTTGTAGGAATCATTAAGTACAGATCTTTACACAAACCTGATTTTACACAAACCCTGTTGTTTGTGTACCCAGAGCTTATCACTGTGGGAGATGGTCACAGGACAACAGCATGGCGCCGCCTCTGTACCACAATGAAGGGACTCAGTATAGTCAGGCTGTAGGTCAGTGTTGCCCTTAGTTATCTCTGCTTCCCTCAGTCAAGCCTCACCATCTCTCTGAGCCTTAACTTTCCCAAAGGGGTATTAGAATTCTACATATCAATGTTCAAAACATACAACCTTGTACACAAGTTTTTCCATGTTTGTTTGGGAAGAGTCTTAACAATCTCATGATTTTTAAACTTGTTATTATACTGTATACCTCCTGTTTAAAACCAGGGGAAGTCATGTTATTGACTCCTTCAATATCATACAATCTAAGACATCTAATTTACATGTCAGGTTATGTTATAAAATTAATATATATTCTTTAAGTAATCTCCATGTCCAGTATGGGGCTAAAACCCAAAAACCCCAAGATCAAGAGTCACATGCTCTACCAACTAACCAGCTCAGTTGTCCAGAAATTAATATTTCTATAACATCAGTTATGATATTCAGTAAGTGGAAGTTATCGAGACATGTTTTATATTCACTAAATTATTTACTCATATATGCAAGTACAACACGCTGTGTCTCAGGAGGTTATGATGAAATGGCAGAATGTGAATCAGAATGCCTTAACAGAGCCTTCTTGCTCTCTAGTGAATTCTATCACTTTAGTAAAGATATATCACTTGTAAAGTGTGTATGTGTGTGCATTTATGTTGCTTGAAATACTGAAAACATACTCGTCTTCTGTATTTGTAACAGGATCTATTTAAACCATTTAAGATTAGGAATAGCTAGAGGATATATAGCCTTGCAAGTGTCAGAGGCTTGGATGCCACCTACTCCAATTAAAAAGTCATTTGCTTGCATCAGAGCTGCCAATTATCATCACAATTCATGATATTTCTAGGAAATACACCTAACAGAAATAACAGCTGTACTCCAGCTTCCCTAGTATTGATCTTAGTGACAGTATGTTTCTTAACAAGTTTTTTTACTTGCCTCGGAATAGACATTTCAAAATGTGGATATAAATTAGTTTCTCCAATTAAGATAAAGATCAAGGAAAAGCATTCTGGGAACTCAGATGGCTTGCTACTGGAAAATTAATTTTATTCATTTCATGGCCATGAGATCTTCAACTGAATTATATTTTTTTATCAATATCAAAATATCAATATCAAAATCACTTAAAGTGTCTGTATCATAGTATTAGTACTGTCATTTTTCATCATGACCTTCCCATCACTAAATAAGGGAGTCTGGGAGGATTGAATGCCAAAGTGTGCCCCTTTATCCAAGTAACATTATACAGACAGGAGAGCTCTACTGTAATATTTTGAGCCAAACAAAGAGAAGGAAAAGAGTGATTCTTTCTCCATCCTTTTTGTATATTTCAGAGATGAGGGGATCCTAACTAAGTATAGTGATCAAGGAGCTTTGGGAATTTTAGAAATTCTCTCCATTCCACATCTCCATCTAAGGTCCACATTTCAGCCAGAACCTTCTGTCTAACAACACACATCTGGTTGTGTCACTCTCATGTTTCAGCAATGGTTCTTCAGTAATTTCCATCCCATATAGATGTATACTCCCATTATATTCAAATCCATACTCTTTAGTATAATGTGTTCGTTCTCTTGGGTGGCCATCATAAAGTAGCACAAACTTGGGTGGCTGTCTCACTGTCCTGGAGGTTAGTAGCCCCAAGTCATAGTCTTGGCAGGACCATACTGTCCCCCAAAGCATTTAGAAAAGGATTCTTCCTTGACTCTTCCAGCTTTTTGTAGCCCCAAGCAAGTTCCTGGCTTGTGGTAGAATAGCTCCAAATTCTGCTTCCATCTTCATGTGACCAGCCTCTGTGTGTTTCTCCTTAGCCTTCCCTCTATGCATGGGTGTGTCCAAGTTCACTCTTCTCTTAGGGACACTGGTCATATAGGATTAAGAGCTCATCCTACTCCAGTTTTCAACTGCAGCAACCCTATTTCCAAATAAGGTCACATTTCAAAGTACTGGAGGTTAGGATTACAACATAGAATTTTCGGGGGAAGACACAATTCAACCCATAACACAGGCCCTCCAAACCATTCATAGTCTGGCTTTGAATCATCTGGCAGCCCCATCACCTGCTTTTCTCTTTGTTTACCATACACACTTGCTGTAAGAAATTACTCCCACTTCCCAATTACAACACATTCTCTCATACCTCTGATACTATCATACACTCTTCTCACT
The DNA here is from genome assembly GCF_020171115.1 of Neogale vison. Lineage (NCBI taxonomy): Eukaryota > Metazoa > Chordata > Mammalia > Carnivora > Mustelidae > Neogale > Neogale vison. Next base: position 28,618,696 of record NC_058096.1, read on the forward strand.
GCTAGAATGTTCTTTTCCCTTGTCTGCCCAGCAAATTCCCATTGGCTCACTCTTAACCTCAAGCATTGCTTTCTTAGTGAATTATTTCCCTACTTCTCCAGACAAATAAGCAACTTCTATTTTTTTCCACACATTGCAACCTGGATTGATATAGACTATGTTACATTGGGTTCTCCTTGTGTCTGGATCTGCCTGTCTTCTCACTAAACTGTAAAGTCTTGGAAGGGAGTGCCCATGCTTTTCCATCTCTGGACACCTGGCAGAATGCCAGGCCCACAGGAGATATTCAATAAATTCTCATTAAACAAATAAGATAGGAGGGGCTGTCCGCCACATCTTAGAGCACAAGAATGATGAGAGAAGCCCAGAAGCAACATTTTTTGCCTGAGGGAGATTCAAATCCCACTCAGTTTTCTCTCTGTCTACCTAGTAGGGGGTTTCTGCCAAGTCCTCCTCACCAGTACAAGAGTCAGTCATAGGAAACACACGCCTTGACGTGTATTAAGGGTTTCCAAGCTGGTAACCAGAGCTGCAGCGACTTAAAGACCAGCAGCAGATGTCTACAGTTTCTAGAGTGGTGCCTTCTCAAAGTAGTGCTGTGTAGTTTCTGTTCACCTACTGACTGCCAGGAGAGCTGACCTTTGCTGGCTGTTTCAAAGAAGGTGGCTTTGCATGAACCATATGACATGCTTATCAACTGCACTAAGAACTAGAAACAAAATCCACGTTTTCCTCCTAAATGTTTATCTTGTAAATAAGTTTCTTTTCTCTTTTAAAGGAGAAGTGTTCGTTTTCAAAAGAACCATCTTCACAGGATGAGTTGATAAGTTTAAGTCAGGTTCTAACGTTCAGAGAATTATAGGACTAGGATTTTAGTAGAGATGGGAACAATACAATTTCTCTCAATAGCTTGTAAGGAGGTATTTCATTTCAATGAATGTCTTGCAGGAAAGCTCACGGGCTCAGTAAGAAGTCCTAGAATCAGGGGCTGACTTGGTAGAAGAGGAAATTCAAATAATCAGTTTCCCATATGCATAAAATCAGGATAAGTACTTCATAGGAAAGCTGTTAAGATAAAATAATTTATGTTAAAAGGTGCTCAAGCCTTGAAAGAACGTTATAGAAATCAATAATAGATCATTATCAGCATTAGGAAGTATGTTGACATATCTTATGCATTTCTCCACGAAGGAGAAAGCATTTTATGAAGTGGTCTATAGTCTGTATGTTTCAAAATTTTTGTAAGATCTTTTTATGATAATGTTTAATTAAGCATTTATTCTGCCTGCCATAACCCCTTTGGTTTTGAAGGTTATGAATTGACATTTTGATCCTGATACTTGTCAGTCCAAGGAGATGGCAAAAGTGTGCAAAGCTATAGAGTTTAGTGTGTTCATCCATTCAACAAATGCTTCCTAAGCCTCTCTGTGTGCCAGGCTCTATGCTAGTGCCAGCAGTAGGCCTGGCCTCTGCCTCCTGGGTAACTAAAGCAAACAAATTGAATGGTGTCCAAACACAATGAGAAGACCAACATGACCAGGTCAGAGAAAAGAGGAGAGTGACATAGATAGGCAAAGGCCAGAGATGTTCAGGGGAACACGCCCATGTTTGGTCATGGGCAAGAGCATGGAATTTGTTTGAAGTGCATTTGCAAATCCACAGTTAAATGCTTATCCCCAAATGTAAGTGAAAGTAGAACTGAATTCCCCTGTCGAAATTTCCCCTGGTCGGTGGCAGAGGATAAATAGCATATTCAAATATCATTAGAGCATGTGACAGTGAGAGAACATCAAGTTCAACTAGCAAGGACATCATGCACGGACTTTGGAAATCAGAAGCTGAACAGGTTACTAAGAAGTTGGGTCACACTGTGACCACATCCCAGAATGAGGTTGGGGCTTGAATCCCTAGGGAGTTTATGTTTTTCTACTTTTCCATTTGAAGGAGAAAGAGTAAAACTAGCATTTGTTAAGAACTTCTTCGTGTGAGGAATTTTATAGATGTTTTCTGACTTACACTCAACTCTCAAGAAGAAATATTTTCCCCTTTTACCAAGGAGGAAACTGAAACTTGGAAAGGTCAAATGTTCGGCCCCAAGTTACATAGCTTGTCTGAATTCTGACCTATATCAGTCCTCCAAAGCACACTTGTTCTCATCATACCCCAGGGCCTCCAAGGATGGGTGGCATGCGGAAAAGCAGACCCCAAGGCAGGCTTACTCAACAGAGGACTAGTAACCAAAATTCCTAACTGCTGTAGGGGCCACTTTGAGTGGCCTAGAAATCCTGTGCCCTGGAAAAGGAACAGGGAATCCAACAGGGAATTCCAACTAGCTATTAGTTTTTCAGTTAGTTGGTTTTCTTGGGCTGCTGGGCGCAGATATTAACTTGGTTATTTGGTTCACTGTACTACAGATCAACAAAGAAAACCAGACTTTCATTTCTCAAAAGTATAGCTGAAAAAGTTATGGAAAATTTTCTTGTTAGAAAGGAAAATAGAATTGAGTTGTGAGTAACATACTTGTAAAGTCCTATAAACGGTCAAGTAATTTTTCTCTTCCCAGAAATGACAAATACAGATGCTTTAAAATTAGAATGCAGGGGGCTTTCTGAAGAGCTGTGCCGCACTGTGGCTTCACACTCTCTGTGGAAACCTTACTTGGTGTGTTTTGGGTCAGGGAGAATAGTGTGTATTTTTTTTTTTTTACAATGTACCTGATCTGCGAAGAGGCTCTTCCATTACTCTTTTTATTAAAAGGAAAAGAAGGAATTCCATCCGAACAAACATAAACATGTATATACACATTCATACCACACATAGGCATAAAAAATTGTATACATACATATATACATATATTTATACACATATGCATGTAATGTGTGTGTATGTATATATATGACCCTATAAAATTTGGTTTTGCTATGATAAACATTTTTACTTTAAAAACACCCACCACTGGGACACCTAGGTGGCTCAGTCAGCTGGGTGGGCACCTGCTTTCAGCTTGGGTCATGATCCGGAGCCCTGGGATCAAGTCCCAAACTGAGCTCCCTGCTCAGCAGGGAGTCTGCTTCTCCCTCTTCCTGCTGCTCTTTCACTCTCTCCCTCTCTCTCTGACGAATAAGTAAATAAAATCTTAAAAAAATAAAATAAAATAAAAACATCCACCACCATCATAGTCTATTTATTTCTTTTGTAATTAAACTAATATGTAATTAAAGTATGTCTAATTGCATATTAGTTTAATCATAATTAAATTATGCTGTAGCCAAGGTTGAGGGAATGAAGATCCCATAAAGGATTCTGATTATTTAAATAGATTAGGGTATACAATTACTGTCTCCTATAGCTTTATAGTTTTAGTGCAGTTTCAAATGATCAGGTCTGAAAAACAGTCTGATCACTCTTCAGTCTGCTGTAAATTTTTCCGACGAATGAAGGTAGAAAGGAAATAGAAATGATTTTGTTCTTCCAGTTTAAAAATAGCTTTTCTGAGGAAAGGAACTCATATGTATCTCTTTAGCAACACTTTATTAATTGCATTTTTCCTCAATAGGTAAAGACAGGAAATCATGGTCTATTGATCAGAGCAGCCTCCCTTCCTCTTGTGCTTCTGGGGAAAGAAGTATGAATTAAGCAGGGGGTTTTAATAGTACATGTAAAGTACTTTTTACATGTGCTCAGATCAAAGTTAATTAGAAAGCACTTCTGTGCAAAGTTAGTTCAATTTTTTTGGCCAGTATTGTACTATGGACAGAATTTCCTTTCAGCCTAATGAAATATGATCCAGGTAACACTGAATTATTTTCTTAGTTGAAAAAGTACTTTGAAGACTTTCAATGAAATGTGATTTTTTATTGTTTTCTTATATTCTCTATAAAGAATTGAAAGGCAAACTATTTCACAAGATTGTGCTCATGAAAAGCCTCTGAAAATGTCTGGAGAACACAAATACTTAAATGTGAGAATGGACTTGCCCTGGAAAAGCTTTGTGTTCGTGGCTTAGTTTTTCCCTACCATATCATGCCAATAGCCATGTCCGATGTCAAGTTTAAAAATTATAAGATTGGAGTAGAAGTGACAAGGATCAGTTTTGTTTTGTTTTGGGTTTTGTTGTTGTTGTTGTTGTTGTTGCTATTAGATGTATATTCCCTATGATGAGTTGCTTACCAAAACAAGATAAAGAGACACAAATATTTTAAAAGACAGAATGAGAATCAGAGGTGATACAAATGTGAAGAAACAGAGTTGGCAAAACTAGTGTTTAAATATAGTATATTATCTGCATACATTTACCAAAAAGATGAAGACCTGCATCAACAAAAACACTTGGTAAAAGGAGGTAAGGAGAGATGCTGGTTCGTGTTAGGGATGATGGAAGGTGCAGGAAGGATTGGAGCCAGTGGCAGTCACAGAACCTGCAGGAAAGCATATGTCAGTGCAATGAGTCATCAGCGTGCATAGAAGACCTCTTGAGATCTCCAGCATTCGTAACCTGCAGGGAAGCTACTTCCTGTCCCCCACAGCCCTCCCAGGACACGGGACGATTATTATCCGCCAAACCTGAATGGCCTCTGAGAATAGAACTCCAGAAACTGCCATTTGGGGGGTCTTCTGCTGGGAAGGCTTCTTTGCTGCCTGATGACCTAATAAGCCCACCCATTTACAGAGCTACTAGTGAGGATTTTCATAACACGCTCTTAGTGATGTACCAACAGCCAAAGACAGCTAGACATTTGAAGAAAGCCTCAAAGGTAAAGACAGAGATCAAAGCAAACAGAAGAAAGAAAGCAGAGAAAAAAAAAGACGATGAAAGGGACAAAAGGAAAAGAAAATTAATGACAATTAATAACCACAGAAAGAGAACATATTCCATCATGTATTTAGTTCTTAGTGTCTAGTGCATACCAGACACTTTGGTACTAATTTTTAATAATATCTCACTTATTCATCATAGTATTCCCTTTGAGGTATGCACTACCACCAAGTTCATTTTATAGTCCAAGTAACTTGTCAGGGGCATCCTATTAAATGGCAGAGCCAGGATTTGAACTCAGGTAGTCTACTGGGTTCACAAGTGCACCCTCTTACCCAGTACATTTTACTGCCTTACCAAGAATTAAGAACAGAATGTTTTTCAAGACCCACTTCCTTTAGTTTTAATAATATACTCTTATTCAAATAAACCCCTGAAAGAAAATCCCAAAACAGGACCTCAGAAATAACTATCTATCTATGCTGCATCCCCTCTCCTGAGTGAATTATTATACCAAATGCTATGTTCCTTACTCTTTCCTTTTTAAAACTATGTATACGAGCTTTTTGTTTTTTAAAGAGCATCATGCTACGTGTAATTCTTTTGGGAATGGTTCTTTTCACTTAATATATTTTTAAGATTATCCATATCATTGAATGACAGTTGACATCATTAATTTTTACTGCTTTGTTAAAAAATAAAAAGAACAGAATGTTATGAAAAGAAAATGATCAGAACATTTACAAAATAAAATATTATAATTAAAAATCTTTATTACATCATTAGTAGAAAAAGTAATGGAATTTCCTAGAATGTTAAAAAAAATGGAAAACAGAGAAATATAAAAGAATGATAGTATCAATCCAGAATGTCTAAAATTTCCACAGAGAGAGAACAGAGAAAAAGAGGTGAATAATTTATTAATAAAACACAGAGCAGAAAGTTGTGTGTTTCCATTTTGAAAGGGCCACTGAATGAACATTAGGAAATGTGAAAATAACCCCTATCAAGACACATCATATGAGATTTTAGGACATACCAAGGATAAAGGGGAAACGCAGAGAGAGACAGAGAGTCCATATACAGTAAACCAGGAATCACAATGGTATTAGACATCTCAATAACAACTCTAGAAGTCAGAGGACAACGGAGAGGCCATCTAAATCCTAAGGAAAAATGAGGCTAGAATTCTATTTCCAGTCAAAATAGCATTCACATGTGAAGGATCTACAAGGACCTAGAACACTTCCATTTGGGAAAGTGTGATTCTGCAAATGAGAAAATAGACAACATTGATGATGTGAGATTCAGGCCATCGAGTATCCAACTCAGGAGAAGACTGAGAAGTTCCATTTCAGCCTCAGCCCTCTATACTTAGAAAATAACCAGGCCACGTTGGAACAGAGGAAAAAATAAGCCTGAAACACTTGAGTATTTGACATTACAAGTATGATGGCTGTATTTAAATATTCAAAACTAATCAGGTGAGGGGTGCCTGGGTGCCTCAGTCAGTTAAGCATCCAAGCTGTGATTTCAGGTCAGGTCACGATCTCATGGGTGTGAGATAGAACCCCATGTCAGGCTCTGTGCTGGACATGCAGCATACTTAAGATTTTCTCTCCCTCTCATTCTTCCCTGCTCCCCACTGCCCCTGCACAGGTGCTCACTCTCTCTTTCTTTCTCCAAAAGACAAACAATAATACATAGGGAACCAACCATAAAAAAGGAAAGTAATCAAAAGCTCTAAAAATGAACAGAAAGAGGAAGCATAAAGCACTAAACACAATTTGACTTAGCCACAGGCAATATTTACAAAATAATAATGACTAATGATTTAACTAAATAATTATAAGGGAGCTGAGGAGTGAAAAGAGTACAAAATCCTCAAGGATAAAAGCAGGAATCAATAGGTAACATCTCATACATAAATCAAGAAAGTATAGGCCTATCATTGAAAAACCTGAATCTGAACAATGAGAAAAATGGTTTTAATAGTGCAGGGAGTCAGGAAAATAATTACTAGGAAGTCTGGGAGAAGAAAGGAAAGCTTTTTTTTTTTTTTTAATTTTTTAGGGTAAGCATTTTAATTTTTACAAAACTTAAGATGATGTTAAGATGTGTTGAAAGGAAAAGTACTGTAGAAATATGAAAATTATGACCATAATTGGGATGTGACTTTGGGGCAAGAAAAAACAGGTGAGATTAAGAGTGAAAAATTAAGAGAATAATAAAGTTTTGGAACATAAATTTGGGAGCTATAGCTCCAGATCAAAGAAGAAATAGAATGTGCCCATGATAGTGACTTCACAGGTGGTGTCAGTTTATAGATGAATAGTTTATCAAAAGCCATCTTCAGGGTACTTCGGAACCTAGGGAATTTCATAAAGTGTTGACAAGTCTAATTTGTGCTCCCACCCTGAATTTTATAAGCATGAAATTATTATTAAAGATAGCACTGAGGGGCTTTTAACTCTTCTTAGAGTCACAACAAGGTGGTTTGGGTTGGAGAAGGAAATGAGGTGGTATCAGGCATTCCTGGGGTGCTGACTCTTAAAGAGGGTTCAAGATGGGTTGCATACTTACTGGTTTTGAATTCTTTCATACATACGATCATTGAAACACTGTGTCCAACCAGTAGCTCAGCAATACCCTCCTCCCAGTCTCTACTCTTTGGAACCTACCCCCCAAACAAATTATTTCCATTTTAGAGCAGGTCTTTAAATATGCCAAAGCGTAACTATGATAGAGAATGGTGGCTGTGAGCTAAGGCTTTGGATTGAATCCTGACTTTATCACTTCCTAGCTGTGCAAACTGGACACAAAACCCAACTTCATCTGGAAGTTGAGGATGGTAACATTAGACCAGCTCATGGAGATTTTGTGAGGATTACATGGGAAGTATGGGTAAAGTATTAAGCATAATGCTAAGCATATAATAAGCAATCAAAGTTGATTCTTGTTATTATCATTAACTTTAAGAATAATATTGCTTCATGAGTATTGTAACTTTGAATCGTAAATAAATGAAATTTTATTTTATTACTTATGGCAACCACTTAGAAATATATTTACAAAGTATATATATATATATATATATATATATATATATTTACAAATTATTGAATAATCTGAATAAATTGCACTTATTTTGAACTTAGCTCTCCTAATTATTTTTGTTACTTTGGAACTGGCATACCTCATGTTTTGTTTACTAAGTCTTCCCTTACATTGTTTTCCACATCTTGCCATGCTTTATAGACATGATCTTAGAAGTTCTTTGTCTCTTTCAAGACAGTTTCTTCCTGTATGATTCTTTAGGTTCCCCATTTATTTTAGACAGTTGGTCCTTCTTATTTATTTCAATTCTCTATTTCTTCTACAATTGAGATAATGAGATAAGGTTCTCAATTATTTGTGGGAAATTTAAAATATGCAATAGTATCACAAAGCACTAGACTCTCTCTCTCTCTAGAGGCTTCCCAAGATATCTAGCATCTGCCAACACCCCCACCCCACATCTCAGAAGGATAATATTTTGAGGATACCAAGAATGGATCCCTTTTTTGGGATATACTCCAATTAACCACCATGACAGTTCATTAATTTATAGTAAGAAATAAATTGCAGTATTTCAGGTACTTGATGTCCACTTGAACAATGCATTTGTCACCTGTAGATGACAAGGAACTAAATCATCATTAGAAGGTTACTTATTGAGCTTAAAATCAAAATAAAATAACGAGAAGTAGTTAGACAAATATGCTGTTTACCGAAATCCAGCTAACATTGCTTGATGCATCCATCTCCACAAGATGGATTATCTTGTCAGAGAATTAAGATACTTGAAGTTCTTTGAAGTTCTCGTTCTTGAACCCAAATATTTGGGTTCTACCAAGTATTTGCCTCTGTTACACTCTTTTCCCTATGTGAGGTGAAATGAATTAAGATTTCCTCTTACCGGGGCGCCTGGGTAGCTCAGTGGGTTAAAGCCTCTGTCTTTGGCTTGGGTCATGATCCCAGAGTCCTGGGATCGAGACCCGCATCAGGCTCTCCACTCGGCGGGAAGCCTGCTTCCTCCTCTCTTTCTCTCTGCCTGCCTCTCTGCCTACTTGTGATCTCTGTCTGTCAAATAAATAAATACAGCTTTTAAAAAATAAAAAAGGTTTCCTCCTACCTTCCTAAGTGGTTTGGTCATGATCCCATCTGATGAAACTCAGGCAAGGCACCATATCACAAAGAGAAATTAATAGATAAAATATTAATTTCTCATATAGACCTGATACGGCTTCTTGGAAAAAAATTAATCCTCATGATCCATATGCTTAATTTCAGGCCTTGTTGGGAAAAACAAACCTCTATAGCTCCCATCTTAATACTTCCTGTTAGTAGGATCAGAATTTTCTCTCAATTATCTCCTCAAAAGCTTTTCTTTGTTCCGTAAAGCACGTCATTGGGCAAAGAACAAAAGCTGCTGGAGGGGTGCCTCAGTGGCTCAGTGGGTTAAGCAGCTGCCTTCAGCTCAGGTCGTGATCTCAGGGTCCTGGGATCGATTCCCGCATCGAGCTCTCTGCTCAGCAGGGAGCCTGCTTCCCTCTCTCTCTCTCTCTCTGCCTGCCTCTCTGTCTACTGTGATCTCTGTCAAATAAATAAATAAATAAAATCTTTTAAAAAGCATAAGCTGCTGGAAAGCTTTTCAATCAGTAGGAAGCTTTTCAATTAGAAGGAATATCAAGAGCTTAGGAAAGGGAGTGGGTCCTTTATGGAAAAGGGTCAGTAAATAGGGACTCCAGAGACAGAATGGGTAAATGATATCAGAGAGCTAGGAAATGTAAGAGAGTTGCAGAGAATTCACCATTTCTTCCCCACTTCACCACTGTAAGTCTGGTGGAATGTCCCTACCACCATTTCTCCATAAACCCTCAAGTCTAAACAAGGAGGTGTTTTATCCATCATTTTGTAAGAGTAAGCTAGATATGTGGAGGGTACACCTCATATGTTGCATACGGCCAAATGACTTTGAAACTACCAACTGAATTATTGAATAAAGAACTACAAGAACTCCAAATCAATATGTGTATCTGCTTCTAGAAATCTTGAGTAGAGTTAAGATTTGTATGATAGTGTAGGATCTCCACTTCCAACAACTAGAAACAGGCAAGGACACAGCAGCCCCACTGAGCTTCTTTCTATAAATTTCCCTTCCCCATTCTGTAGAGAAAAACCTGCTCTGTGGAGCCAGAAAGAAAAACAGAACTTTCAAGTTATTTTTATGATTGACTCCTTCTTTTCTTTATCACAAGTGACTACGTTCTGTAGTTCTAAATGGAAGATAATCCATTCTTTTCTATAAGATAATCTATCTTACATTAAATGTTAATTTCAGAGTTGCACTCCATGATTACAATCTTATTTCTCTTATTTTTCAAGTTCTTTGAAGCTGTTTATTTGTATTTTAGGTTATAGTTACTCAAAGAGCTTTTGGTCATGGTCACCCCAGTAATACATGACACATTAGATTTACTGTGACCAAGTCCAAATGTTGGAGGTGTACAGATTAAGGTTGATGTGGGGATCATAGTCCCATTTTAAAAGATGTGACTTGAAAACCCTCCTTCTTTGGACATATGTATCTAAAGGATAGAGTATGATTAATCCAAACATTATTAATTTCAGTCTTCAACCTAATGGCAGGAAGCAAAGGAGGTCTTCCGGCAATCAAGATATTAGAATCAAAGACATCAGACCCCATTTTCTTTAACCTATACTTTTCTGATTTGAATTTTATAATTCAGTTATTAGCAACCCACTAACAAATATTTGTTAAACTGCTAAAAAACTCTTCTGTGGCCTCTTCATTTTCTCATAAAAAACAACCCAAAGGCTGTTATTTGATTGCAATTTCTTCAAAATTTTGACTCAGCCTCTATGACGCAGAAATAGTGACCAGTACATATGCCACAAAGTCCCAGCCTTATTTCACCATGCTGGGGTTCTAGGGCCATTAAGGTAATTTGTGAAAACAAAGCACCCGGACTGCTGTTTTGCAATTTTCCTCCTTCATAACATGTCTTAAGCAACATGTGGGTTAGTGGTTTAATCATGATAGGAAGTTAGGTATGTTCAATAATCTTGACCCCATTCTTGTCCAACCTTTGACTTTTGAATTTGCTGGGTTATTCTGGTCACTCATTAAGTATCCTGGTGGCCCCAGAATTCCATAACATAGTAGATAACTGATTAAAAAAAAGAGAGAGAGAGAGACAGACAGACAGACAGACAGAGAAAACATTTGCTACCTTACAACCTGAGATTTTTGAGGACTAGGTCATTTAACATAGATTGTGACAGGACTTCAAATGTCTTTGAATAGCTCCAGAAAACATTTTTTTCCTGAGTAGTAGAGAAGGTTAGAAAATTGCTTCTCCCATCTGTGATTCTGAAGGAAAAGATTTCAGTTTTACTTATATTTTAAAGTATTTCTTGAGCGACTGGGTGGCTCAGTTGTTTAAGGGACTGCCTTCGTCTCAGATCATGATCTCAGGGTCGCAGGATTGAGTCCTGCATTGGGTTCCCTGATCAGCTGGAAACCTGCTTCTCCCTCTTCCACTCTCCTTGCTTGTGTGCTCTCTCTCTCTCTGTCAAATAATTAAATAAAATCTTTAAAAAATAAGAACATAAAATATTTCTTTTTTTTTAATTTTTTATTTTTTATAAACATATATTTTTATCCCCAGGGGTACAGGTCTGTGAATTGCCAGGTTTACACACTTCACAGCACTCACCAAAGCACATACCCTCCCCAATGTCCATAGAACATAAAATATTTCTTAAAGTGTTAATGATGGTAAAGTGCCTAGAGCCTAGAATTCATAAATTGTGATTTTGGATGAATTGCTCAAGTGTAACACTTTTGAAAACTGTAGATAGTCTAGTCCATGTATGTCCTCATGAATGTGAGTGTTCCCTATTCCTTAGTTGTTATTGTAGAAGTACAACTTATATCAAGCACCACCCCAACCTAAGTATTTGAAATCTCTGACTTTTTTAAGATCCCCAAACAATTCTTGTCATTAGACATTCTATAAATGCCAAAGTCATATAATAAGTATGCTCTTTACTGATAATTCCTTTTATTCTCCCTAAAGCTCTATGACTGTAGTAAGTGCAGGTACTATCATTCTCCTGTTGTTGATTAAACTCCACAATTGAATTAAATTTCTATTCACAGGTAAAGAAGAGAGGGCACGAGGGTGCAAATGTTTCTGTTAAGAAATACATTTTTTTTTCATGACTTTCAATTCCTGAAAAGATGAAACTAAGATATACTTAGGTCACTGCCTGAACCTAAGCCATGCTTCTAGGGAATTACCCAACCTCAGAGTCCTCAGTGTTATTTTGAAAATACCAGAGTGATCATTCCTAAAAATATAATTGCTCTTAATATCTAGTAGAAGAAGCATATTAGCCAGAATCTTAAGTGTATGTCTTTAATTCTATTATAGAGCATAAACAATTTTTAAGCTAGTCAAGAGGCATGATATACTGTCAAACAGTACACAACATGTAATTTAATATTCATTAAATGATTAGTGAAATTTGAACACTTAGGACTGGGCCTCAGGGAGGAATGGCTCTGAGGTCTGAGGGAAGACTGAGAAATGAAGTCAGCTGGTCTTGACCTAGAGAAGCTGCTCGTTAACAACATGGCACCCCTGCTTTTCAACCGAGAGGTTTGATAAATGAAAATCTGGGTTGATTTTCTTAACGAGCCTGTTTTAATAGAAATGGAATTTTAGATGCTCTACAAGTCTCCCTTTGGTAAATCTCTTATTAACAAGAAAGCTTGAACTTGTTGCTTTTACTTTCTGGGTGTCTTGGTTTTGACATTATAATAAAAATGTTAAACCCTTCAGTTGGATGAGAAAAGTCTTTTTAAACCACAATAGCTCTATTCCAGGCCTATTAAATAGAGACTCTGGGTGTTTCATGTAAAGGTACCATTGATCCATTGGCTCATCACTGGAATAACAATTATCTGTAGATGGCATTGCCTTTGCAGCTGCAAAGACCCAGTGAAGGCAGGGTTCTGTTTCATTGCTTTCCACATTGGTCAGGGCTTGACAACATAGTTAATGGGTTTAAAAGGTAAAAATATGTATAATCATTGAATTCTGAAGTCATACTCTTCTTTATATTTATTTGAATCTCACCCACACTCTGTTTTTTAAGTATATGCATTTGTACTTTAAGGATTAGTATTCCTCCTTACTATAAAGTCTAGTTCATTTTGTCTTATGACAAAGTTTATTTGGAAGTATAAAATTGACTAACCTGAGTATTCTCTGCATTTTTTTAATAGTAAAATGCCCACATCTCAAGTTTTATTTCATTTATGGGTTCAGATATTTTCCTCCCTCTAGCCACAGAATGTGTGATAGATTTCTATTTTCATATAAACTAAAAAAAGGAAAAAAAAATCTTTATTCTGCATCCTTATGGCCTTAAGGGTAACTACAGGCATGTAAAAGTGTAAGATTTAGTAATCTACCTCGAAGAGGTAGACACAGACACAGACCATGAGTTACCAAAAATTACCGTTTAAAAAAAAAAAAAAAAAAGACAAAAAAAAAACTTTACCCATGTAGATGTGAAGTCATATCCTGACCAAAGGAGGAAGTGGCAGGTCACTGAGCTCAAACTTATCTGCTATACATCATTGACGGCACAGTGCTGACAGCCTTCAGTTGTTTCTGTAACAACAGAAAGCACACTTGTTTGGAGTAGTGTGAATTCAAAATGCTGAAGAGAAAACCATCCAATGTTTCAGAGAAGGAGAAACATCAAAAACCAAAGGTAAGGTAATTTCATACACAAACAAAATAAAACCACTTAAAAGAATACACGCACACACACACACACACACACACACACCACACACATTGTTCTTCTCTTGTTAGTTGTAAATCAATTCAACCCTAGGGTGAATGCCTCATGGCAAGCATGAAAAATGTTGAACTGCCAAAAAAAAAAAAGAAAAATGTTGAATTGCAAATTTAGGTGTTAAATAATACCTGACAATTACTGTCTCTGTAATTTTATGTTATAGTGTATATTTGATCATTTACATATGTAACTCAAGTTAAAGTAAAGTTGGAGCTCAGATCCAACTTCATGGAAATCAATTTGGTGGTCTCTTATAGGTTGATATTATGAAACAGTCTTGAACATTTTTAATAACCATAAAGTTGTCAATGTCTATTTAACTGAATGAATTTTATCCCTCACATGTTCAGCTCTCATAATACCTCTAATTATCAGAAGATTGTGAAATAGAGATGTTTTGGCTCAAATATTTGTTTTTTGTGGTTTTTTTGTATTAAAATATGATAGTTTGCTGAAAAGATTATTTTTCCTACTCTCACTTGAACTAACACTTTACTAGAGAGAGGATTGGGTTATATTTTTAAGAAGCATCGAAACCCCATATATTGATAGATTTATCAAATTGGTTCTATTTGGAATGTTATGCTGTTCTTGTCTTGACAATAAGTGCCGCTTTAAAAAAAAAGTACAGCATGAGATAACAAAGTTTAGATTCTATTGTAGAACTCTAAATTGGTTTCATTAATAACATGAGAGAAGCTATGAAATACTGGGTTCAAAGATTTTCGCCAATACTTATACATTTCTTGAGTTTCCCAGATAAATAATATTTTTAATCTATTTGTGAATGAACTATAGCTGAGGTCAGATGTCTTTTTAGAGGACTGACTTATTATCTATTATTGGTCTTTATTTGTTTGGCACCCATTCTGAGAGAAAGGAGTTGGGAATTGATTGTGAACTTCTAAATTGATGTGGCATTGAACAATGGTCAATATTTTATAAGTCTTTGCAAGTTACTATACAACCTGTCTGAAGGAAACTAAAAAACAAAAGATTTCCTATCTTTAAAAACTAAGTCAAACATCTTTAGTTAAAAATGCAACTGGATAATGTATCATGATTTCTGGTTTTTTTTTCTAATACAATAAAAACTCACAGCAATATTCCTCAAAGAGAAAGAAAAATTTCTAAAACCATCACTTCTATACTTAAGATTAATTTTATATAGAATTTACTAAATTAAATGTAACTAATATTGAGTTGACAATAGTAGGTTTTAGGAAGATCATAGAAGTTAATATGAAACAGAGGTTTTCCTTTAAGTACTTAAAATCTGAAGTGGAAGTATTTGACAAGGACTGCATTATGTAGTGAGTTACTATCATATTTATGTCATTGAACTGTTTTCAAAATAATACTGTCGTCTATCATCATCATTTGCCTTAATTGCAGGAACCATTGAAATGTAAGTGGAGTGTTGTTAATCTTTTTGACTTCTTTATTTCTTTAAATAAAAATATATTTGGTAACACCTATCTATGAATAAAATACATCACAGAGAATAGTCACTTTGGGACATACTAACTTTTGTTGTGAATGAAGTCCCATTTTCTGTAGATGAGTGATTTCATTTTCCATGAATTTGAAGAAATATGTGAGTGCATATGTACAAGTGTGTTTTTTGGATATTCCAGGTCCACAAAGGCCTTTCTTTTTATATATATATTTCCTTTTTTTTTTCTAACCATTATAATTATGTCT
Organism: Neogale vison; assembly: GCF_020171115.1. Taxonomy (NCBI): domain Eukaryota; kingdom Metazoa; phylum Chordata; class Mammalia; order Carnivora; family Mustelidae; genus Neogale; species Neogale vison. The sequence continues at coordinate 28,634,099 of NC_058096.1, forward strand.
TAGAAACAAATCATCTTCTATTCACATTTACTTATTTTATTGGGTAATTTTCTTTGTGAATTTTATGGAAAAACTGCAGAATCCCTAAAAGTTGAAAGATCTGCGTGTCATGACGATCTCTACGAATAAATGGCCAGTAGAATGAAGAGTGCAAGTTCCTTCATCTACTGGAAGGGATCATTTGGCCCGTGTCTAGAAAGATGGAAGAGAACCATCAAGAAATCAGCCTGAATTATGGGGAATAACACAGCCTATGCTGTTTCACTATGGGACCAAATAGTATTTTCACATCTCCTGACCCAGAGAGACATACTCCTTGCACTATACTCTTTCAGAATAGCTGAGAGAAATTCTCTTGTCTTCTATTGGGAACGCTACCGTAGGTAAAGAACAGCAGCATTAAAAATGAGGGAACCATTACTGAACCATCTAGTTTGTGTTAACTCCTGTGCTAATTATAGTTCAGGTGACCTAGTACCCAATTCGAAGGGTGAATGCATATTATACCTAATGTTGCCTCAGATAAAAATTATGGAACTGTTCATTTGAAAAGGAAATCAATGGAGAAGGACTTTGTTACGAGTATTTTTAAGTAGGTACCACAATTGTGAGAGAATTCAAAACATTCATGGATATAAAATGTGGCAATAGATTTTATGAGCCTATATACAAAATGATTTATTATTTTCTTAAATTCACAAGTCTTATCAATAGACATGTCCGCAACTCAGAGAAATAATGAAAACACATGTTAAAATATGGTTTTACTGTCTTTAATTTTATCATTAACATGTCATAAATAGGACCAATAGTATTCATGTCTATTATAAGGGATTCATAGTGTAGGTTAAGGGAGTAAGACCAGAAATATGCTATCAGGAAAACTGGGAGGGCCTTGGAGAATTATTACCAGAAAACCCCACTATGTATATTGGAATGTTAATAAATTCCAGAAAGTTTCATTTGTGTCTCAGAACTTTCTATGGTGTATATAGCTAAATTCCAAATTAATAAAGAAATTTGATGAATAATAGCTAAGAATTCTACATTTAGATTAATCACTCAAAAATAGCCTTGCTTAACATACATGCAAGTTTCTGTACTTTGGTTTTTGAAGTGTGGTTTTGCTTTCTCATCACTACTTCCCACTGCTGATAGTGATTTTTAAAAATTTTAAGCATATCAAGGATTTGGATTTGATAAGATACGATCTCCTTACACTCTATAAATGCTTAAATTATAGAACATGATTTTCTGTGACTTTTTCCAGCTGAAATGTTTTATTTTATGTTTCTATATTTATTGTGAGCTTTTTATACATTATTTAATATTTAATTTTTTTTCAAGATTTTACTTATTTATTTGAGAGAGAGAGAACATTAACAGGGGAGGGGCAGAGGGAGAAACAGACTCCCCTCTGAGCGGGGAGCCCAATGTGGGGTTTGATCCCAGAACCCTGAGATCATGGCATGAGCCGAAGGCAGATGCTTAACTTCCTGAACCCCCAAGGTGTCCCTAGTATTTAATATTTCTAGCAACTCTGTGAATCACTCTTACATAGCTGCATAGATGAGAAGGCATAGAGAAGATTAATTAACTTGAGCAGAGACAGTCAGATGAAAAATAAAACTGTGTGATGTGGAATATATATGTCAGTTTCCAGTACTCCTGTTCTTAATTATTATGCTGCCATTACTAGCATAGGAACTGTAGATATGACTCCTATTTCTGTCTTAATTACCAAATACATTTTATGGAAACCAGGGAGAACATATGTTTAAGAGCCTTCATAAGCTGGAAAGGAATTGAGAAGTCCTCCATTCCTATCTCTGATTAGATACAAGAATTCCACCAACAAAATCCCTCCAAGTGTCCAGTCAAGCTTCAAAACTTACAAATGTAAAACAATAACAACTTTTAAATTTTTCAAATGTTCAAATTGTCAAAAAAAAAAATAATGACATAATAATGAGATTAAGTTAACCACAAATTGCCCTCCTGCCCTGAGCATACCACCATCAGTGTAGTAGGCCCCTAACAAACATGTGTGGAGTGAATGGATTTTCTTGCATCTACTCTGTATATCCTGGTTCAAGTATAGATACCCATTAACGCAGTGCACTTTCATTTCCTTTGGTCCTAAGTCTGTGAGTGTGTCCCTAAGTTTATATGTATATGTATAAATGCAACTGTAATTCATTTTCAAGCTTTATTTTAAGGACCCTAAGATAGCAAATGTTTTACAAAACTCTCTGGAGAGGTCGACCTTTACATAACCATAGACCTTTGTTCCAGGTCAGGGATTATGGTGGAAACTTCGAAAATAGAAAAAGAATAGATAAATGAAACTTTGCAACTGTAATTAGAACAACTTGGCCTTTATTTGGCTGGAATTAATGGTCTGTGTTAATAAATTTTAATAGCATTTTTTTTTTCAAATAAAGGAGATTCAAATACCACTGTTATTTTAAAGGGAAACACTGGAATAATGGCAGTTCTGGAAATAGCTTTTTTTTTTTTTACCATATTTTTAAATCTAAAGTACATACTAAATGAGACACCATTAGTGTCACAGATGCTAATTTTCACTAGCAATGACTGAAGTGGCATTCTTTCCCATTTGCATTTGATCCTAGCAATGATGAGAGGTGATGAGTTGATTATGAGCTGTTTTCACTGCACTGCCCGCTGTGCAAATTTATGCTCCTAGACAAGGATGACACATAGTTGTGGCATTAAAGAGCTTTCTTCATCGCTTTTCCTATCAGGACTGCTGAGATACATTTTAACTCTTCTCTAACCAGGTATAAGAAAAGGGAAGAAATGTTCACATGTACGAGTGTTTTACTTTAGGCCAGGCACTTACACAAGGGGCTTATTGCATTGTCCCTCCAGGTTACAGGAAAGAAAATAGTCCTGTATATGTGAAATATTGTCCTCAAGGTGTCATAGCTAGTAAAAAAAATATATATATATATATATATATATATTTATATTTATATATTTATATATTCAAGATTATAGGAACAGCTTTTCTTCTTCTAAACTTGTGGGTTTCTCCCCATTACTTCTTTTTGCTCCTTCATCTGGTGTGTAATTTCGGACTTTAATTTAGATAAATTCAGTCGAATGTTTTGGCTTATCAAACAAAGTGATCCCAAATAAGATATATGATATACAATGGAAAAAGTACTTTAAATTTACTTTTTCCACTTAAAAATGATGGGTGTAAATTAATGTTTATTTTTACTTTTGGTTAATACTCCTCTCCACAACTGAAAAAAACCTCCCAAAAGGTTCTCTTCATTTATGTATTTAGTTAGTATTTACGTCACCTTCGTTTTCCAAGAAATGGCTAAATTATGATCCAAAACCAAAACAAAAAAATTCCGGAGAGAACTGAGTATAGATCATGTTAAAATGTATCACAGGACCACCAAGGTCAAGTTGAACGTGGATCTAAGTGCCTGCTGCTCAGTGTGGGGTCATTCAGACCGGGAGCTCTGGCATTTTAGGAGTCAGCTACAAGTGCCGACTCTCTGGCCTTCCCCAAACTTATTAAATCAGAATATATATTGTAACAAGATACCTATGAGTTCTCTGAGAACTTTAAAGTTCGGAAATGATGTTTGCATCGATGGTTCTCAAACTAGGTTGCACATTTGAATCACTGAAGAACTTTAAGAAATACTAACGATGGGATTCCATCTTCAGATGGAATCTGAATGTGCCTGAGCATCAAGAATTTTAAGTTACACAATCTGGAAACATTTTTTCTATTAATCTTTTCAAAAGACTTAGAAGGTAATTGATTAATCCATTTATTCTTTCCTTCCTTCATTCATTCATTCTTTAATACAACAAATATCTCTTGAGTGTTGACTGTAGACAATATAGAACTTATGCTGGGAATGCAGTGGTGAATAAAACAAAGAACCTTGCCCTAGTAAAACTGACATTTACTGGGGATGATACACAACAAGCCAGATAAATATGTTAAATATACAGTATGCTAGGTATCGGTAAGTGCTAAAAAGGGGAGGGATACAAACCACGGGGAAAGATTTGGTGAGAATGGGACATTTGAAAAAGGACCAGAAGGAAATGAAAGAGCTGCGTATAAGTTTGACTGATGTAATTATATTCCAGGCAGAAGGAAGAGCAAGTTCAACAGCCTTGAGGCTTGAGTGTGTTTGAGAAACAGTTGAACAGAGTGCACAAGGGGAAGAGTGTTCCCAAAGAGCAGAGTCATAGAGGGCTTCTAGATCTTTATAAGGATTTGGGCTAAAATTGAAAACTTTGGAGAAAAGAAGGATCTGGGTTACATGTTAGTGTGTTTATTCCACCTTTTGGTTTTCAAATACACTGACGAGACTTGGAAAATAGGGAGAAGAGACCTGTTAGGAAGCTCTTACTGAAACTAGGCAAGAGATGGTGGTGGTTCACACAAGGGGAGTGGCAGGGTGGTTGTTGAGAAGATGAGTTTGGGACCTATGTGTACATACTGTGTCCCTTTGAATATGTACAGGAAACTTAACCACACCACCTGTGCTGAAAAGATGGTGAACAGAAAGGCCACCACTGCCCTACACTGCTCTTTGCTTCTAATAATTGGTGCCCACCTTCCCAGGAGGAATGCCTATATTTCTCTGTCATGGCCACCAGAAATTCACACCAAAATTGATGTGCCACTTCCCCAAATTTTCTGTTCTTTCTCCAAACTACAATTTCTTGTTGAGCTTAATTCTCATTTCTAGTATATCTCAAAATCAGAAGAGATGAACAAATAATTTGTTCATTTTATCATGTTTAATTGTTTGAAAGAGTCTAATAATTTTAGCTTTGAAAACTTTTCTCCAAACAAAGCACTACTTCATTCTCACCTTCCCATTTTAGAGAATATGAATCTATAATCAAGTTGTATTGCAAGCAAGTAGTCAAAAAAGTAGGGCCAAATAGGATGGCTAAACATGAAAAAACAAAAACAAAACAGTGTCCACACAAGCATACAGGAAGTTCAGGAGACAAATGGCCGAGAGAATGACAGAAGTGTAGCCTCCCTTTCTTTGGAAATTTAGATATTATATCCTATGGGAAGAGTATCAAGTCACTACTTTGACTACCAATGCACTGGATTTGTTAAAAATCAATTTAATGAAACACATCTCTTTAATCTTTCTTTGCCTTGCTTTGGAGACAAATGGCTTCATTATCCCTGAAGATTGTGGTTTTTTTCCCTAATGGAATCAACTCCATACTCTACATATCCAAGTTTTCCAATTTAGCATTACCAAACTGATCCATTTCTCTTCCTTTCTAGTGTTAAGGATTTAGGTGAACTTTTAGAAACAAGACATTCATAATTAGCTTCTTAGCAGAGAACAAAAATGTCCTACATTAAGAATTGATTAATAAGAACAGAAGAGGTTTTTAAGCTGTCTCTAGTGGTAGACGAAGTGATTCTTCTATACATAGAGAGACCCATTTGTCAGCACAGCTGGCCGTGTCTCCTTTCTCCCCCCACGTGATGAGCCTTAGAAGTTTTTACCTCACGAGCAGGAGTTTGCTGGGGTTGCCATTGCAAAACACAATGGGCTGAGAGGCTTAAAAAACAGAAACATATCCTCTCACAAACTGAGGTTGGAAGTCCAAGATCAGGGTGTGTGGGGTTGTTTTCCTCTGTGGGTCATGAGGGGATGATCTGTTCCAGGACTCTCTCAGTGGCTTAGAGATGACCACACATTACTCCTCTTCACTTAGTCATTCCTCTGGCCATGTACACCCTGGTAGACATCTCTCTTTATGCACCCAAGTCTCATTTTCTTATAAGGACACCAGTAGGATTGGATTAGGGCCTACCTTAACAGCCCCATTTTACCGTAATCACCTCTTTAAAGGCCCCATGTCCGAACGTAGTCATAATCCGAGGTACAAGGGATATGGTCTTAACATACACATTTTGGGAAACTCAAAATTCAGTTCATTATATAGTCCGTGAAATTCTACTAATTCAAAGTGAGGATTTGATTTTTGGCTGCTTCCTTCCTTCCAATGACCCTAGATCCCTCTTTACATACGGTAGGCCAGTCCCCTCATTCAGCCAGCCCCACTGACCTCACGACAGTGGCTCCCTTTTACCCACACTGTCCAGTTTTTTTCCTTGTTCTTTCCTTCCATCTAAACCTACCTCTGCTACATCCCACAAGGCCTCTACTAAGAATCACTGAAAATTAATAAAAGTAAAACATATGCTCTGCCCCTTTGGCCAGTGGCTTTCTTGCTACAGATTAAAATCACTTTTCTAGCTGGACTGTTAAACCCTCAACAAAGCCTCCACCAAGTAGCCCAAGGCAATGTCCTAGAGGACATCATGGCAAAGTGGTAGGGAACATAAACTAAAGTCACATAGACTTAGTTTTGAAGTCCTATTTTGATTATCTTCTCACCAGGGGACATTGAACATTTTATTAAGCCCCTTTTAAGTCTCAGTGTGCTTATCTGAAGAAGGGGTGTATTAAAGCATGTCATGTAGGATGGATGAGAGGATTTTGCTAATTACCATATGGAAATTTTCTAGCACATAGTACATGGTCCATTAATAATCTCACTCTCCTATCTGTTTTCACAGTGACTGTTCCACATTTCTATTGTTTCTTGTAACACAGTTTATTCCACTATGCCCTCCCAACCAGAGTTATCATCAAGAACAGGGGATGTACCTTATGTGAATTTGCATCCCTGGAATTTTTGCTGGGGCACAAGGGGGACTAAATTCAATCCGCCTGACTTTCAGACTCCACGTGCTTCCTATTATACTTTGGCTACTGCCAAAAATATTTATCATACAGAACATAGTCAGGATTTCTCAATGTGTGTACAATGAGTGTGAAATGACTAATGGATAATATTAGTCATCTAAAAAGTACTCTACTCCAGGACATAGTTTACAAAGGGTCTGCTGACAAAGATCTGGGCAACACCCACGTGAAGCAAAGGAACCATTCTTAGAATCAGAATGTAATGAAACAAAACAATAATCAAACATGGCAATTTAATATAGCTGATGAGTTAAAAAAAAAATAGCAAAGGGGCTTGCTTTGCTGGAAGCCTAGAAAAGAGTGGAAGAATAGAAATGTGTCAATATCAGCAGAACAACATAGATCAACCAAAGCAAATATTCCATTTGGCTCAGTGGACTTGCTCACTTAGTAAGATAAGTAATTCAGGATTTGTAGCTTCCTGTGTCTAGCCCTGGGTGCCACCTAGTTACTGTAGCTTTACTCTACTAAGGAAGCAAACTTCCAACAATGATCTTGTGTCTCCTATAGTGTTTCCTCCAGGGGAGAAAATTCTTTGGTAAGTCAACAAGAACATGTATTCTTCTTGACGGTTGAATTTCCAATACCCTACCAATACTTGCCATTGCCATTTTTGGTATCATATTAGTTTGGTTTATGAGTCAGTCCCTCAGAGATTATTTCAGAAAGATTGAAAAACAAAGTTTCTATACCTGATGAAGTGAGGGCCTGCCATTGGGCATGGAGACCTACCCAAGAAACAGGCTTCCTAGCTAGGAAGGATAACCTGAGTGGCCACCTGGCCCCACCTTTTCTCTACATACATACAACAGAGACAACTAAATATAAAATAATGAAGTTCCCTTTCTACGTTTTTCATAATTTAAATAATTTAAATTCTTGACATAAGATTTAAGGCAGCTTTACCTTGTAGCATATTCTATTTTATACCATACATAGTGATATAGCTAGGCATTAATCTGGATATTTGGTTTAAATTTTTTTTCTGAATATTTCACACGGTTACAGCTATGCAACTTTGATTTTTTTCATTAAGTAAAAGTAACAAAATGAGTAATTAAATATACAAATTATACAATGCTAGTTATTATACAGCTATCATCTTCTAAGGCCATCTACGTTTCAAGTGACTTTAAGATTAAGAATATCTTACTATAATTAGTTATCAATCTTAAAGCAGGCCATTACCTATAAAACAAATAATTATACCAGATTTCTAATTTTGAGAGAAATTTCCTTCCAAGATAAATGGTCTAGTCAGACATTGTAAGTTAAAGAATTATCAACAGAGTTCATTCCTATCTATTGTTACATTTCTTTTTTTTTTTTTAAAGATTTTATTTATTTATTTGAGAGAGAGACAGTGAGAGAGAGCATGAGCGAGGAGAAGGTCAGAGAGCAAAGCAGACTCCCCATGGAGCTGGGAGCCTGATGCGGGACTCGATCCCGGGACTCCAGGATCACGCCCTGAGCCGGAGGCAGTCGTCCAACCAACTGAGCCATGACTGTTACCCCTCAGTATAATGAACTGTTTAAATAGCCAAATCAAATTTGCTGAAAGGCGAATGGGACTGATCATAAGGAAGCTACAGAACCCTAACATCTCTTCCAAATATCCTAGCATGAACTTACTATTTTTTTCCCACCTATTCTTTCCTTGTTTGGGATTACAGACTGTATATTTGCCCCACATAAACATGTCTGTTCTTACTAAGGAAAAAAACGTTTAAATTCCTAACCAAAGTGGCAGCGGGTACTGCCTGAGATGGGAATGTTTATAAGCTTTATGATATTAACTGCAGCACTCCACCTCAGGTGGCATAAAGCATGCAAAAAAGAACTTTCTGTCAGTTTTATTATTTCTAAAAAGGTTCCCCTTGAAGCAGCAGAGTGACCTTGCTCTGCTGAGCTGACATATGCCACTGGATTAATGGTCGAGCTCTGCTGGAGGGATGCTCACGGAAACATTACAACTCTAGAAGCTGGGCTGGCGGTGACCATTAATCAGGGGGACCAAAATCATGCATCAAACACTCTCATTTAAAAGTAGTAAAAATGACTTAAAAAAAAAACTTTTTGAGAATTAGCTTATTGTTTGTCATTACTTGTGTTCAAGGAGATCACTGCATGACTAAAATATCCCTTGAGGAGACCTTTAGAAAGGTTATTATGTACCCAGAGGCCACATGAAGACAGAGGACATAGAAGACTAATGGAAGTGACTGAGTTTTTGTTCCAGAGAATTTGAGAGGAAAGTTTATTCAATTCTGGATTCTGTTTTCCCAGCTTAATTTTCACTCCTTTATTTAAACATGATTTCAAAACAATGATTATTTTGGTTCTTTGTGATGAGTTTATTTTTTAAACTGGAGTAACTGGGTTCCGTGGTATAAACATTTGATTGGTGAATATGTTGGGAAATTGTTCAGGAACCTAAAGTTTAGTCAAAATCCAATTGTTATGTTCAAAAGTATCTTAACAGACTAAAAAGTACATTCTTCCACCATGTGTCAGTTAATGAAGCATTTTCATGACTTTTCCTCTCTCTGATTATTGAAAAGAAAACTAAGTCTAAGTTCATTAAAAGGTAGAAGAGCGGAAGAGGCATTTGTTAAGAAAACCAGAATTTTGGGTGCCTGGGTGGCTCAATGGGTTAAGCCTCTGTCTTCAGCTCAGGTCATGATCTCAGGGTCCTGGGATCGAGTCCTGCATTGGGCTCTCTGCTCAGTGGAGAGCCTGCTTCCCTCTCTCTCTGCCTACTTGTGATTTCTCTCTCTGTGTGTCAAATAAATAAATAAAATCTGAAAAAAAAAAAACAAAAAACACCAGAATTTTGATAGTTAAGATAATGGTCAATATAGGGAGGCCTGTTATGATTAGTACTTGAAAATTATTCTTCTCCAGGGTACCTGGATGGCTCTGCTGGTTAGGCCTCCAACTTTTGATGTCAGCTCAGGTCTTGATCTCAGGGGTGTGAGTTCAAGCCCTAGTGTGGAGCCTACTTAAAAAGACAAACCAACCAAAATAACAACAACAACAATGCAAATTATTCTCCTGGGGTACCTGGCTGGAACATGTGACTCTTGATCTCAGGGTTGTGAGTTGAAGCCCCACACTGGGCATAGAGCCTAGTTAAAAAAAAAAGGAAAGAAAATTGTTCTCCTAAATAACTTTCTTTTACCATCATACTCACTATTACCTTCATTAGCCATACCCTACATAGGAGGATTATTTATACAGTTATTTATATATGTATTTATTTCTATAAAGATTATTTACATAGTTTATTTGCAAGATTATTTGTTTTTGAAGTTTAGTTATAGAATGAAAATAGTAGATAATTATGGGTCAACAATTAAAATATTTAATATTTGGTTATAAGTAGGAAAAATCTAATATACACATAATAGAGAGCCAATTTCTAAATTTATGGAAGAATAAGGCTTATTTTTTTCATTGGAAATTTGAATAATCTCTATTTGGTTATCATCTGCTCTCTCTCAAGCTACTAGATAACAAAATTAGTAATGAGAAATCTGTGCAGGCAAGTTACTTAGAGTAGGGATGGTAAATACATCAAACATGTTACCTGTAATTCCTCACTCCTATCCCCACCACCTTCCCTAAAACACACACTATCTTCTGTAACAATTGTTGACACAGGTGATCATGACCTCTTTCACTCTAACCCTGAAAATGGCCTCAGAACCCTTCTCAATACAGCTCTTCATTAAATTTTCAACAAACTATCTGTGCTGGTGCAAGAATTGAAAACTTATTGGTTCTGAGAGATAGTTCTTCCAGATAATGGAAAAATCCTAAACAAATATTCCTGTACTGAATACACAACACTTATAGTGACCAAAATTATTATGTTCCCTAGAAACAGCCTTTCTCTCCCTTGAAGAGATCAGGAAATAACTAGACACATTTTTGTTACCCAGTGTTTCATTTAATGTAAGTGAGTAGTCCATCACTTTTGTGTTATTTTGTCATCATTTTAGCAATCACCATCTTTGGGCTTGGAGATTTCTCTAGAGTCCCTCGGTTAACAACTACATAATCTCTTAGGATAAATAACTTTTGAGACAAATTCGAACTGTATTGATTTCAATTGATTTTTTAAAATTTCTCAACGTTTTAATGCCCCTTTCTTTAGACTGACTATAAATAAGACTGATTTCAATTGATTTTTTAAAATTTCTCAACGTTTTAATGCCCCTTTCTTTGGACTGACTATAAATAATAAAGGTACAGACATGTGTCTACAAAATGCCATCCATGTACTAAGTAGTCAGTGCAAATAACTGTTCATAAATGGATGAACATAAATTTCGAAGTTGATGTCTATTATACGTTATTAAGTTCATTTATTCTGTGAATAAATATAATCTGCTTTAGGAACTGCTTCTATATTTGTATACCATGCATTTAAATATGGTTTTACTTAACTCTTAGGGATTGAAGTTATTTGGTTGATGGCAACCATAAAGTACAAATTCCCCAGGATAGATTCTTGTCTTATTCATACAGACAGCCTGACCCCAAGCATAAAGTTTAGCCAAAGAAGCCACTTAATATATTTACATTGAGTAGTGTAATGCAACACTTTATAGTCTGCAATTAAACACCAGTAAATTATGTTCCTTGGCTATAACATGATCAAGTTATAATTTGCTTTTGGGTTAACCATGAAAAATATGACTTTTGGACAGTTAACTTGAAAAGGAACACGGGATTTGTGATCTGCTGTGGTTTTCCCAAGACTCACAACTGTAGGATTTTTCTGCAGAGATACTCTAGCACTTAAGAATGGGAGCGTTCAGCGTGTGCTAACCAGGGGACACACTGGCATGTGATCTCCTAGGGAAGGAGGGACTGGACTGCTCTTGAAGAATGGACTGGATCTGCGTGGGTGGAAAAAAAAGAGGAAAGATGTTTCTTGGAAAACAACAAACAAAATAGAAACAAAAAAACAAAAACAAAAACAAAACGAAAACAAAAAAACTGCAGGAGCAACAGCTTAGAAAAATAAGTGAATGTATCCTTTCTGCCAGTTCTGCCAAATCAGACTGACTACCTTACCTGATGCCATGGGGAATCATGAAAGTGCAGCACACTGAGTTCAAGCTTTATTTTATTGACTAGAAGAGCTACTTAAACTCTCTGAGCCTCAGTTTTCCTCCTCTGTTTTCCTAGCCATCAGTTGTCCTAGCTCAGAGGGTGATTATGTTTACTTAATGAAATAATCAGAGACAGATCCCTTGACATGGAACAAATCCTCAATAACCATCATAATAATGGGGAGCAAGCTGTTACATTTTGAGAGGAACGAAATGATAAGAATCGGTATTTTTGAAAATTAATTCAATGGGGGGTGGTAGATAACTGGAAAGGCAAGAGTTTAGGGACTAAGAAGCTAAATGTTAGCGCCTTGGCTCAGGACTCAGGTTAGAAGGACATACTTGACTAGCAGTAATGAAAATAAATGCCTACAGTAGAGATTTCAAGAAAGAACTGAGCAGATGTGGAGGCTCAAAGAACGGGTGTGTGGTATACTGCGTTTTGCATTATGTGTCCGAACTCCTCAAAGTGAGCAAACACAGATTTCCACGAGGGCAGGCTCAGAAGACAGAATCAAATCAGATCCTCAGGGGCTACTGGATATATAAGCAGAGAGAGCCTTTGGTTGGCACATCTGCCTTCCAGCATGAAAGCAGGCAGAGAGGCCACTGTGGGCTTAGAGCGGCTATGAACACGGGTTCCCTGGAGAAACTCTTGAAGATTGCAAGGAAGCCATGGTATAATGAAACAATTCCAGGAGGATCAAGAGGGACCATTTGGTAGTTAGAGAAAAAGAAAGAAGGAATAAACCGTGAGCTGTAACAATAGTCTATCGGTGAGTGAGCCAAGCAGAAGTTTTGCAATAGGGTGGATAAGAAGCTGAGCAGTCCACGTTAGCCTGATCATGGTCACACTATTTTTTAAGTTTTTTTTTTTTTCAATCTTCTTTTTATTCTATAGGGTTTTGTAGGAATCGGTAATACCAAGTGACTGAACTTTTGCCATATTAAGCCTTTTACCTAAAAACAAGATATTTAAGATGCAGCACTACTACGTCTTTTAAAACCTCTTTTCAGCTCAAATAGAATATCCTAATTTCTCTTCAGTTCTTAAAACTGCAACCTGACTTGGTGTCTATGGATATAAGTAAATGGTGGCATACAGCAATACATCCTGCAGAGAAGCAATTGAGAATTTTAAACATCCGAGTCTTTTTTACTCACAAAACTTGTTTTGTTACATTAAACAGGCAGATGTGAATAACCGCTCTTCTAGGTTATGGATCATTTTGCATTGATTTTTTTGTTGTTGTTCTAGTTTCTGTCTTTTGAGGCAGTTTCAATTTGCACAAAAACATCTCTCGGGGCACATCAGCTTTTGAAAGTAGAGCTTTCACTTGGAAATTTTGACACAACTTTCAACTATTTGGGTGGAATCAGAATCTGCACTTCCTTTAGGTATTTTGCAGTTGACAGAAAAGATACTGAACCAGATAGATCAAGTGAACTCATCTGGTCCGGAGTCCAGATCTACATTAACAATACGTAGAGCACCGCCATATGTTTGCGATTGGGTGGCCTTGACTCCAGGTTAAGTTGTGGCTGTTGAAGGTTATGTCTCACAGTGTTCCAGTTGTCTCTTACTCTTCAACCCCCTGACACAAAACCATCTCCCATCGACACCACATGAGTGTCATTACTTAACACTGAGGCAATCCTAACAGGTTATTTTAAGGGAGTTAAATTTGTTTCACACTCTCGAAAAGATCTCAGCACCTGAGTTAAGTTAGAACAATTAAATCCTCGAATGTCTTTGGATAAAAGCTGACAATTTATTGACATTTAACATACTATTATTATAGAATATTCATACAAGCGCATGTTGAAACAATTCTGATTTTCAAGAGCATATTACTAACCATCGCTCTGTGTGCAATATTTAGAAGATGTGAGAACTCATTGGCAGAGAGTGTGTAATCCTTAATTTGCCAGTGTATTTCAAAATACTGCGGATGTCTGACTCAGATATGTAAATTTTTTCTTTGAAATAGACTGTGAAACTTTTCCACCAGTGCCTTACCAGTCATGCTGGAGATAAGATTTTACTTGAAGACCCCCAAAGTTGACGGCTGGTTAAGAAATGAAAATAAGGGTCACGTTGTCTTGGTTTTGGTCAAAAGGTTGATTTGTGTTTCCAAAAAGAGACCCCCCAAATGTTCTTCATGTTGATAAATTTAGGCTGGCCGTTGTTCTAAGAATCCGATTCAGTTCCGTTCATTCGATCAAGATAACTTTCCAAATTTCCATCCTGCTCAGATAGCAAGTTTCTTTGAAAATAGAAGACAAGATCGAAACTTTGGAATGGGATGGCATAGTTGAGAGTACATCCGGGTGGAGAAGTGAAAAAAAAAAAAAAGAATTTATTTTTGCAAGTCTGGTTCCTGTAAGTTTCCTCACTGAGGTCTAGATCATTTCTAAGAACACTGTCAGCTTTATATCATGACATGACATTCTGTAATAATTAGAGTTGTTATACAAAACTGGGGCGGGGGGGAATGTGACAAATAAAACAATGAGTCGTCTTAAGTTCTTTTTTTTTTTTTAAAGATTTTATTTATTTATTTGACAGAGAGAGATCATAAGTAGGCGGAGAGGCAAGCAGAGAGAGAAAGGAGGAAGCAGGCTCTCCGCGGAGCAGAGAGCCCGATGCGGGGCTCGATCCCAGGACCTGGGATCATGACCTGAGCCAAAGGCAGAAGCTTTAACCCACTGAGCCACCCAGGCGCCCCCAAGTTTTTTAATTTTATTCATTGCATTGTTTAGGGACACATATGTGTTCAAACACCCCCAATGACTCTGCTCAGCCTTTTTTTTTTTTTTTAAAGATTTTATCCATTTATTGAACAGACAGAGATCACAAGTAGGCAGAGGCAGGCAGGGGGAGAGGAGCAAGCAGGCTCCCTGCTGAGCAGAGAGCCCAATGTGGGGCTCGATCCCAGGACCCTGAGACCATGACCTGAGCCGAAGGCAGAGGCTCAACCCACTGAGCCACCCAGGTGCCCCTACTCAGCCTTTTTTTGGTGGAAGCCAAGTAGAGTAAGTAGAAGAAAGTAATCTGTATCCAGTAATTGCAGAGAATCGTGCAATCTAATAACGACCATCTATATCAGAAAGTTGATTGTTCTAAAATCAACTTGGAAAGCAAAACTTTATTTTCTCCTTCAGTATGTCTGTACTTTCAAACAACTATGATGAAATCAATACGAATATTTTTACACGTTGGTTCCTTAGACAGTTGTGTAACCATTACCTTTTGTTTAAAGACTATTTTTTAGACAGTTTTAGAGTCACAGCAAAATTAAGAGAAAAGTCGTTTATCCGTGTACCTCCCAGCCCCTGCACATGATTAACTCTTATTTATTACATACTACGTAGGTATGTTTCTCTTTCCTTTTTTTTTTTTTTTCCTTTTAGCCCAACATTATACTATGGGAAACTTCAAGCATATGCAAAAATGTAGTAGTACAGGGGTGCCTGGGTGGCTGTGGTTAAGCGTCTGCCTTCCACTCAGGTCATGATCCCAGGGTCCTGGAATCGAGCCCCATATCTTGCTCTCTGCTCAGTGGGGAGCCAGCTTCTCCCCTCCCTTTGCTGTTCCCCCCATTTGTGTGGGCGCGCTCTCTCTCTCTTTCTCTCTCTCCATCAAATAAAAAAATAAATCTTAAAAAAAAAAAGAGTAATAAAATCTACGTTATATCTCCATCACCCAGTTAACCATTAGATAATGGCCAGTCATGTTTCTTCTTCATGCCCACACACTGGCATTAGGTTATCTTGAATTATAAGTAAAAAATAACGGTAGTTTTTCAATATCATCAAATAGCTAGTATTTAAAAAAACTTCCTCAGTTGTGTCCTGGCTGCTTTTGCTATTGTGGTTTCTTTGATCTATATCTAAACAAGATTCATGAGTTGTATTTGGTTAGACAACTCTTAGAGGTTCTTAGTCTTTCTATCGATCAGTCAAAGAAACCTAGTTATTTGTCCTGTAGATTTTCTTACTGTCTAGATTTTTCTGATTGACTGCATCCTTTTGGTGCCATTTAAAATGTTCCTTTGTCCCTATATTTCCTATAATCTAGTAGTTACATACAGAAGTTTGGTGTGATTGCGCTTTTTTTTCCCCCTGAGACTGCCTCACTGGTGATATTAGGTCCTACTACTAGGAAGCACATATTCTAGTTGTCTTTTTGTAATTCTTGTAGCCATCAAGGATTATCACCAAGATCCTTTATTACCATCAGGGGTTTATGAAACAGTGACTTTGTCATTTCATCATTCCTGATTAGCTTGAATACACACACACACACAGAAAAAGATAATTTTTCCTCATTAACTATTTACTCTGAAATATGTTTCATAAAAGAAGAGCACCTCGAATGCTTATGTCCTTTCCTTTGCCAGTTTTCATGATATAACTGTAATGTTTCCAAAAGTGATCACTGATTTTTTTTTCCTTTAGGTATCATGAACTCACCAACTTTGATATATTAGGTGCATTTCAATATTCATTTATTATTCTTATTGATATGAAAATTATCCCACCTTTGGATACAATCTACTCCAGTGAGAATAGTTTCAATATGGCCCCTGTGTTGTTTTGAGATGGGCTTAGTAGTCTTTAGTAGTACTAGCACTACTACTCGTACTTAGTAGTACAAAGTTCAAAGACTTAGTAGCCTTTGAAAGACCACTTGCTCTATGCCATGAACAATATGAGAATTTTGGCTGAGAACCTTTACTCCAATGTCATTAACATCATTACTTATTTTTATGGTCCCTCAACATAGGCATTTATTTATATATATCAGTATTATTAATAACAATATGATTACTGAAAACAGGTTAAAATTTAATTTGTCATTGTTTTTTGTGCTTGGGATAGTCAGATCATGGTTCTTAAAAGTCATTTAAAATAATTCCTCTCTCTAAGCCACAAATTCAATATAGGATTAAGTTCATTTGTTTGATTTTTATTTAGAATTTTTAGGGATCATTTTTTATTTTTGTTTAATTCTGTTAAAAATAAGTAAAAGTTACATCGTTTTAAAACCAAATCTAGAAAAGGAGGTCTATTCAAAGAAGTCTGTTTCCTCTCCTTTTTCACTTTGCTCATTTTGTCCCATATGTATTCACCTATATTAAAGCACAAACATCTATTTCCACCCTTAGATAAATGGCATCCTACTATGTACATTTTTCTCTATATACATTGGGCTTTTTTCACTTCTACCATATCCTGGAGATCATTCTGTAGAAGTATAAAGAGATGCATTTCAACTTTATGTAGTTACACACTGTTTCATTGTTTGGATTTACCACGCATTCTTCAATCAGCCCCCTCAATGAACATTAGGGTTTACAGACTTTTTTATAATATAGAAGTTTTATAGTGAATGTGGATTCGTAAGTGAGTTTACAGCCAAGTATGTGTTTCTGGTACAGATGTGTAGGAATGGAATTGCTGGGTCAAAGGGCAAATACATATGTAATTTTACTAGTTTCACCAAATTACCCTCCACAAATGTGCTATTTCACAAATGCACATTTAATTGCACAAGGAAAGGCTGTATAAATATAGACAGAGTAGAATTAAAGACTAAATATGATATAATGTCAATAGATACAAAGAATTATCTAAAATACTAATTGCATTTTTATTTAAGTTACCCTTCCCGTTGATAGCTATTCATTCATATAACAGCTCTGTCTTGATGAGAGCTTCTGTCACAAGATAGTATTTGCCAAATCTAATCCATTATGATTATATGATGCAAAATTACTGATATTCAAACACACTCTCTTTTATAAAGGGGTAATATCTAGGAAGCCAGCTTGCTTCCACATGATTCACCTTTTCATTGAAAACTTAACAGGGGTAAAATTATAAATTTGTTCGTTGTGCATACCTCACAGTAGACATTGGTTCTTTTCATCATAAGCCATAACCTACACATTATGAAACCATCTCAGAAAGTCACTAACTTTTAGACTAGAGAATAATGAAATTTTAAAAACATCATTTTAAATACTTAGATTTGCTTTTTAATGGTGTCTTATCTTGGATTGATATTGCACTCCTTTGGTTTAAAGCTGTTGAGTGATTCGCAGTGAGATGACTGGGAAAACCCAAAGTAATAGTCGAAAGACTTCTTAAACCACTGCTTCTCTTTATTGATATAATGAGGGGAGAATTAATTTTAAGAGGTGGTGACTATTGATTACTTAATGGCAGAAGATAGTGTTGAGAAATGCTGAAGTGAGCCTATTCTGTGCCCTCCTGGGCAATAGGACCCATTATCCAGTGGTGGAAATCATGCCGTAACCCTCATTAATATTTAATAGGCAGGACGTAGGCTGGATGCAAGCGGTCAAATTGCCCTAGGCATAGGCTCCAATAGGCCATCAGAATGTTTCGAGTATATAAAAGAGTAACAGATTTCCCTGGGTTCAGATTGTTTATAAGCAGGACAACAGTACACTCAATTCCCTGTTTTGATCTCTGGGCCATGATGGCCTCATGGAAATGCCTACTAGGCGAGCTAAAGCAGTTAATGCTCTTGGAAGTCATTCTAGGTTAGTAAGCCCTGCCTGGGAAGACTTAGTATTTTCCAGTGTGGTTCTCAGTTTCAGCCCTACTCTTTCTGTCTTCTTGCCACAAGCTGAAGGGCTTGTTCAGCAGGGGAGGCGAGTCAGCAAAAGGCGTTAATTGTGTCTAACACAGCCATCATCCTTGGGGCGATATTACGTATCACACCGTCTATCAAGCTAACCCCTTGTCACACGTCAGGATCTTTTTATTTCGGCTCATTTAAAAAGGAAACAAGAAGTTTTAAAGATAGCTGGTGGAGAAACAAGACTGTAGGATGCTTGTAAGAAGGACAAGCCTTTCAAGCTGACTTGCACTAAACGGGGCTATGGCTTCTGAAAGGACAAGACACGGTTTTATAAATTACTGGCTCCCTTTGTTAACTTTTCAAACTACCAGGTTATTTCTTAGTACCAGCAGCTTATTCTGAAAATATTGTAAGCTTGGAATGAAATTAAGTTCTTGAGCTAGAACATATTCTTGGGATTTATGGCTACATAAAGGACACAACATCAAGATATCCACCACTCCAAACAATGTATAAAATTAAACAGATAGTGAAGAAATAGGCTTTTTTTTTTCTCTCAATGACTCTAAAGATTATTGAGAATGTACTTAGGAGAATCATTTACTGTAACATAAGAGGAATTATTTATAATTACCTGCCTAGAATGAGTTACATAAGAATAAAAATTTAGCTTTGTAGGCAGAAAGTATCCAAGGGAACAAGTCTTCTATTAACATATTGAGCTTTTTCTCAAAACCAGTGAATGAAATTGACCCAGAGGTCTCATTGTAATTCCATGCTAAGTGTGGACAAATTCAGTTTTACTTCCAACCTTAGACTGGGCATTGCCTAAATGTTGCTTTCAATTTATTAATAGCTCTGTGTGTATGCCTTCTCTGACACCAAGTAGAGAGTCTCAGATTATCACGTTATCAATGATAAATGCATTTGTGTTCATTTTTGGTTTTTTGGCAAATACGATCTTTATGCGGCGTACTGTGGTGGCTCTACTCAGATTTTTTGTTTGTTTCGTTGTTATTTATTACTTGGTTGGTTAGTAATACAAGTCATCCTATTGTGGAAATTAGTTTGGGGCTAGCTCACTTCAAGAAGGCTTAGCTTAGAATTCATAGATTCTTCAGCTGCCATTCCCAAGAGCAGACGTAACACTATAAATTGAAAATAATTTAATAGATTTTCTTCAAGGTTCTAAACACTATAACATAAAACCTATGAAGGCATTTTGTCAACTGTAAATATTGTAATGTTAATAATAGTTATACCTCCAATGCCTTTAGATATTCCAGACAGAAGAGCTCTTTTAATCCTATGTTTGCAATATACTGATGCTTATGGAACCATAACCTAATATATTTAGCAATTTTTTCAGTGAAAGTCACAAATCCTAAATGTCCTTTCCTTTCCTTTCCTATTTTACAGCGCAGCAGCAGTTTTGGGAATTTTGATCGTTTTCGGAATAATTCCATTTCAAAACCAGATGATTCAACTGAGGTTAGTATTTTATTACAATTTTATGAATGTTATGCAAGCACATTAGGAAAATTTATGAAGTCAATATCACTTTTGCAAAATACCGTTAAGAAAAATAAGTATATTTAAAAATCGCAGTCTTGCCTATATTTTTGTAATAAAGGAACAAAGAACTACTTAGTACCGAGTTACCCTGCTGGGTATTAAAAGCAAAAAGCTCTCTAAGCAGCCTAACATTAGGAAAAGCAGAACATGAGCTTAATAAGAGAGTTAAGATTTAAAGGAACACAAATAACCCCAAATTTTCTGAGCAGTTCCACCATAAAAGAATATATATGTTAAATTTTATGTAAATGGTAATTGCATTAATTTAATTTAATGATTAAATGGCTTAGTTGTAAATTTGTCAAGGACAGCATATGGTTACTCAATTGCACTTGCACTTCTGCCATGTGCATTGAAATGCCTCATAGGTGACTATTACACCTACGTTCGCAAACCAGGAACACTTCAAATGTAGCTTAAGGAAAGCTTCCCATAAAATGAAGTCCATATAAAAATAATGGTAATAATAATAGTATCTACATTTAATTGAACACTTACCATGATACAGGAATAACACTAAACACTTTACCTACCTCTAATGTAGGAACTATTAGTATTATTATTTTACCAATGAAGAAATACAATTACTTCTAAATCACACAGTTAATAAATGACAAAGGCAGAACTCAACATCTTGTCTGACTCCAAGTTTGCATTTCTGTTACACTATCTCACAAACCACAGGCCAACTGTGATGTGATTAATGAAAGGTTGACACCTGATCAAATAGTAGGGAGGGGGGATATATATATATACACACACATATATGTATATACATATATATATAGACAAAATTAAAACGTGTTTATCATTGAACCTGATTCAGCAACTCCAAATGTGATACATTTTAGACCAATAGGTTTTAGATCTCATGTATTTCTTAATTATTCATTCTCATTATTATATGTTTTATTTTTTATAAAGAATTTTTCCTGGTATAATTTCTCAATATACTTTTCAGATTCTTGTGTGTATATACCTATAATATTTTTAAATATTGGTATTTCAGTAATGGCTATTCTAAACAAAAGAAATGAAAATAAAATGACATCTAGTATTACTTTATAAATACATCCATTAGTACACTTACATGCGTGTGTGTATAATACATCCCCTTTTATACATATGCATATTATTTATATCCCCTTTTATCCATTTACATATTTATATACACATGCTTAAACTTGTAAATAGCTATATAGTCTATCCACATTTATTTCATTTTAAATAGGATAATATATGTATATATATGTGAGAAACCCTATATAATTTTCAATTAACATCTTATATAAATCCTTACCTTTCCATAATCACATATAGTTTGTAGATTCTACACAGTAGAATCCATTATTTAGTTTATAATTCAGGGTTAACCTGTAAAAGTAGCTCAGGTTCGCTCAGGCTCATTTATTAGTAATGGTGGCTTAGTAATTTGTGAAAGAATTCAGCGAACCTGAAAAGGTAGTTCACACGTTTTTCAGCAATGCATCATTCATTCATCCGACTAGTATTTCTTGAGGACCTACTCTATGACAGGGTTTCCATGAGGCACTCAGAAATTACTGTGGTAATAATTGATGAAAATCCCTACTTCATGAAGCCGAGAGTATAGAGGGAGAGACAAATTATGAAAGAAAACAGCATAGAAAAATGTGAAAGTTGAAAATATGCTGAAGTAGTTTCTTTGAAATGTCTGTAAAAAATGATAGAGCAACTTAAAATATAAAATATTTGTGATACGGGGCGCCTGGGTGGCTCAGTTGGTTAAGCCTCTGCCTTTGGCTCAGGTCATGATCCCAGAGACCTGGGATCCAGTCCCGCATTGGGCTCCCTGCTCAGCGGGAAGCCTGTTTCTCCATCTTCCTCTATGTGCCCACCCAACACCCCCGCCTTGTTCTCTCTGTCTCCGTCAAATAAATAAATAAAAATCTTTTTAAAAATATTTGTGATACTTTTTTGAAGCTTAGGCAATGGTAATTTAACACAGATAATAATAAAATAATACACTTTCTTTTCGGGGTGATTTAGTTTATAATTTTACAGGGAAGATAGAGCTTAAATAGAGAGAAGAGAGAAGAAAAAGGCTAACTTTAAAAATTTAAAGGGTTTCCAAGTTATATTTTATTCAGGGCTTTTGAATTAAGCAAAGAATCTTTGCCTTTTATAACCTTAAATGTAGAAATGAATAAAGTTCAATGAGGACTTAAATCAGCTGTCCATTCATATTTATCATAGGCAATTTGGGGTAAGATATGAAGTAAAAAATAATATTGATTAATAATTTTGTTAACTATGTGGTTAAACCTTCATATTAAAATATTCAAGGAGAGACTGGGTGGTTTGGTCAGTTAAGCATCTGACTTGACTTCGACTCATGTCACAATCTGAGGTTTGTGAGGTTGAGTCCATGCTGGGCCTGTGGGGAGTCTGCTTGAGACTCTCCCCTCCCCCCATGCATGCTCTCTTTCTCTAAAATAAATAAGTAATCTTTAATATAACAACAATAAAAATAAATTATTCAAGTTAACTGAATAGAAGTTTCCCCTAATTTTTTTTTTTTTTATATTCAGGAAATGTCTGTCTGTCCACCCATCAAGAATGGTGGGCAATGCTAGCCTAGATGACCCTTAAGAGTCCTTTCTTAAAATCTAAGATATTAAGGATATAGAATCCAAGTAAGTCCTTTAAGAAAAAGAAATCACTCCAAATCTCTATATGAGAAGTTTTGCTTATTCAAAAAAAATCAAGTGTCAGTGATATTCCTGGAAGTGTTCTAGACATGCAGAATAAATAAAAAATATAAAATCTCTAAGCTCATGGAGCATACCTTATCGTGGAGGATGCAGGCAATAATCAACCAAACAAACAAACTTTGTATCAGGTAATGTTAAATACTTAGAAAACATTACATGTGAATTACATGCCCATTTCTATACTAATGGCTAGACCATGTTCATAATTACTGTTGCTTGAGAATGTGGGAAATATGCATGGGATACTCACCCGCAAGAAGAAAACATTGCACTTCCTCAATGGATTTACTTTACTTCAAAACTTTTTTTAAAATAACCATTTCAATTTATATAAGAATCAAGAGGATATTTTAATGCCCCTTCAGCATGAATACATGCTATAGCCTTTCTAAAGCCCCCAATAAAATATCTCCCATCTATGTAGACTTAATCATTCATTATGCTTATGATTTAATTCTATTTTGCCCATCTCAAAAATGGGGAAAACTGGAGCGCCTGAGTGGCTCAGACGGTTAAGTGTCTGCCTTTGGCTCAGGTCATGATTCTAGAGGCGTGGGGTGGACTCACACTTTGAGCTCCCTGTTCAGTGGGGAGCCTGCTTCTTCTCTCTCTCCAGCTCTGTCTCTCTCTCTAATTAATAAATAAAGTCTTTTTTTTTTTAATGGGAAAAGTGGCTCTACTGTACAGCTACTTAAAGAATAACTAAAATTCTCTTAAAAATTTTTAGATGTGAAGCTCAGGTCCTTCAACATCACAAGTTTTATTTACCGAGTTTGTAACACATGGCACCAGGTTTGGACAACCCTAAAAATAGGTATTCTATCCAGATTGAAGTTTGGAGGCTGCTATACACAATACATAGGAAGCCCACAAATTCGGAATCTTCACTATAATAATGTTTTCAGAACAATGATTTTTATTGCTTTATTATTCTGTCTTTTGTAAACAATTCTAACTAGATATATGAAGGGGAACCCATAAATGAAAGCGGAGAACAAAATAAAACTTCAAATAATGGAGGAGGATTAGGGAAAAAAATGAGAGTTATTTCCTGGACAATGAAGAAAAAAGTGGGCAAAAAGTACGTCAAAGCCCTTTCTGAGGAAAAGGTAAGTGTACTCTGCCAATCATTTGTATTTTTCTATTAATTTTTTTTCTTATAAGAGCCAACAGATTCTTCTAGACATAGAATTACTTGGTCCTTTAGGAAGGACTTCAACGTCTATTTTCTCCCTCAATAATTGTGCCCAGGAACTAGGTAGAAAAAAAAAAAAGCATTATTACTCCTATGTTAATAGAGGAAATGGAGGCTCAGAAAGATCACACATGTAGTATGTGAAGAATGGTATGTCATATGTTGTAACAAACATCAGTACTTCATTTCTTTTTATTGCCAAATAATATTCCATTTTATACATAAACTGTATTTTATTTTTCCTTTCATCAGTTGATGGACATTTGAGTTGTTTTCACATTCTGGCTATTGTAAATAATGCTGCTATAAATATTTAGGAGTTTTTGTGGAAATACTCTTGTTTCTCTCTGATATATGGTAACTATCTGATGTTTTGAGAACTTGGAACCTGCTTCCCAAAGCAGTTGCATCCTTTTACATTCCCACTAGCAATGTGTGAGGGTTCCAATTTTTCCATTACTGTCTGTTTGATGCTAGCCTTCCTATTCCTAGTGGGTGTGAATTTCAATGCGGCTTTGATTTGCACTTCCCTAATGACCAACGATGTTGAGAATCTTGTTGTGTTCTTATGAACCATTTGTATATCTTCTTTAAAGAAATGTTTACTCAGGAGGACCTGGGTGGCTCAGGTCATGATCCCGGGGTCCTGGGATCAAGCCCTGTGTAGGGCTGGCTTCCTGTTCAGCAAGGAAGCCAGCTTCTCTCTCTCCCTCTGCCTCCGGCTCTCCATGCTTGTGCTTGCACTCTCTCTGTCTGTCATTAAAAAAAAAAAAAAAAAAAAAGTCTATTCAAACCTTTTGCCCACTGTTTAATTAGGTAATTTGGGTTTTTACTATTATTATTATTATTACTGACTTTTAAGCTTTTTAAAAATATATCCTGGATGCAAGTACCTTATCAGATATATGATTTGCAATATGATATATTTTCTCCCATTCTGTGGATTGTGTTTTCACTTTTTTGATGGTGTCATTTGCAGCACAGATGTTTATAATTTGATGCAGCCTGATTTATCTATTTTTTGTCATTTGAGCTTTTAATATTGCAGTTTTAAAATTATTGTTTAATCTCAATTCACAAAGATTTACTCCTGTGTTTTCTTCTAAGAGTTCACAGTTGTAGCTCTTAAATTTTGGTGTCTGATCTACTAATTTTTCTATGGAGTATAGTAGGAGTCCATCTTCATTCTTTTGAATATGGATATCAAGTTGTCTAAAAAGTTGTTAAAAGGTCAATTAATTTACTATTATCTTTTCTTGGCACCCTTGCTGAAAATGAATTAATAATAAGTACATGGTCATAATTATATGGGTCATAAATACATGGGTTTATTTCTGACTCTCAATTCTGCTACATTGATATGTCTTAGTCCATTCACTTTTTAACCCACTAGGACTTCCGTCCCCAATAACTCATTAAAATAGGAGTCATAATTGGTATTAACCTCTGTATTGCTGAATTTACTGGTCACTTTTCTTACTTCTTACATTACTTTTCAACGTATTTGACACAAGTGATGATTTCAATACATTTGAAACATTCTTTCTTGGTTTCTTTAATGGGCATTCTTCTGGCTTTCTTCCTCAGAGTTTCCTTTCTTGGCTTTGCCTTCTTTCTTGGCTCTAAACATTGAGTCCTTCCAAGGCTTATTCCTAGATGCTCTACTCAGTCTACTCTTCCCCTCAGTGATCTCATCTAGTCTCATCACTTTGTTTTTTGCAATTATATCTCTAGCTATGATATCTTATCCATTGTACTTGAACAACCAGTTGTGTATTCATTATCATCACTTATATGTACAGTAGTTATCTGGAACCCAGTATATCCCAAACTGAATTATTAATTCTCTATGCTCTACCAAAAACACATGTTTCTTGTCTAGTCTTCCCAGTAGCGATAGACAACAATTGCCATAACTCTAGATGCAAGGAAGGAAAGAAGAGAAGAGAAAAGGAAAGAATAGAACAGAGAAGAAAAGGAATGAAAAGAAGGATGGTAGGAAGGAAGGAAGTAAAGAAAGAGGAAAGCCTAAGAATCATTCCAAATTGCTTTTTTCTCTCACTTTTCACACCAATTCATCAGCATATTCTATTGGCTCAAACTCCAAAATCTTATCTAAAACCCATAATTTCTCTATGTATACTATTCCTGCTTTTAGATCAATCAACCAACCAACCAAAAACAACTTCTCTTGCCTAGACTGCCATAATAACCACCTAATTGGTCATCTTTCTTCCACCCTTTCCTCCATAACCATTCTCCACACAGAAGCTGGAAAGATCTTAAGTGGAATTTCAGAACATATCATGCCCCTTGCTTAAAATTTTACAATGCCTTCACAATGCCTTCACTTACTATAGTATGTTCATTCCAGTCCTCTGAGAAACAGATCCTAAGAAAGCAAAGGACACCCAAAGATTACTGGGGAAAATTAACGTGAAGGATAGATAAAGAACTGGATAGGGAAAGCCTTCTGACAGCAGAGCAAGTTTGACACCTGGGAAAGGAGAAGAAGAAAGCTTTAGCCAGATTGGCAGATAGTCCTTGAACCAAAGTTTTCCATTAGAGGAACCCTATATCCCACCAGAATGGACTCAAATGGTGCCCTCACTGTTTCAGTCATTGGCAGAGAGCATGGCTTCCATGCACTGTGGTGGATTTAGTAGCTGGGGCTGTCCATAAAGAAGGGTCTCACAGCAAAATATCTGAGTGAATATTCCATGACCACCACATATGGTCTATAAAGCTCTTACTGATCCGGCTCCAGTCTACTCTGAGCTTATTTTCTTTCTTTTTTTTAAAAAATATTTTATTTATTTATTTGACAGAGAGAGAGATAGAACAAGCAGGGGGCTCAGCAAAGGGAGAAGCAGGCTCCCCACTGAGCAGGGAGCCTGATATGGGGCTCGATGCCAGGACCCCAGGATCACGACCCATGCTGAAGGCAGATGCTTAACCGACGGAGCCGCCCAAGCATCCCTCTGAGCTCATTTTATAACACTCTCCTTGATCTCATTCAGTTCCAGCTACCTTGACTTGGTCTTCCCACTCATAAGCCAAGCTAATTCTGAGTTATTTTGTTCTTGCTATTCCTTTTGCTTGGAAAACTGCCTCCAATTCTTCCTATAAGTTACATCTTAAGGTCAGAATTCAGAGTCAAGAATTCAGAGCATATATTACTCTATAGAGAAGGTCTTTGGAGGCTACTCCATCGAAATCAGCCAACCTTCCCCCCACCCTAATCCTAGCAGCTAATCCTCTCACAGCACTCAGTTTTATCTCCTTCATAGCACTTGTTCCCTGAAATTTCCTTTTACATTTGTTTACACACACATCTCCAAACATTAACACACACACACACACACACACACACCATAACACACTAAAATGTTTATCTTATTAGAGCAGGGACCTTGTGATCTTGTTTACCAAGGTATCCCCAGTTCCCAAAACAGTGTCAGGTACTTACACGGTGTTCTATAAACTTGTGTTGAATGACTGAACAAATGAATAAAGGAATGGATAAAAGGAGAGAATCAAACTGAGTGTATATCATGTATGTATTCTGAAGTTTTATTAATGTTTAGAAATGCTCATATATGAGGAATATTGAATTACATTTTGATGAATATTAAGGAATTTATAGTTTTTGTCCAAACTATCTAAATATGGAAGACATCTGAGATGTTTTCAAGCAGATGTAATTTGTTTTGAAATTGTCTGTCTTTCCTAATTTTATGCAGGATTTGCTTTTCACTTGACTAGGTGTGCAAGCTTGGTATGAGATTTGTAAAGCTTCTTAGATAAGCTTTGCTTTAGAATTGCAAAATGTGCATGTTTTATTCATATCTGGTGATCTGGTAAGGTGCAAATAACTGACATGAAACAACGATGCAGAATTTAAACTTGTAATATCAGATCTCAAAGGATTAGTAATGGTGGTAAATAGATGATAAGGAGAACATGAAGAAATGAAAATGCTTTAACAGATAAAGCATAGATATTAATAAATCTAACACTTCTGATTAAGTAGTATCAATATGATATTCATCCTAACTTATAAAATGAATTATGATGATTTCATTTGAATTCCATAATGTGGAGTGTTTCGTCTAAAAAATTTTTCCAAGTATAACGTGTTTTGCTAGAAATTGAACTAAAGATTAATGACTCTCATATTTTATGCTGATGGATTCCTAAGTATTTTATTGCTAAAATATGTCTTGTTTGTTAAATCAATGCACACAGTGAATATCTCCATGGAAATCAGTTCTCTGCACTTAACCTCTGATATGTTTTTTCTGAAGGATGAGGAGGATGGAGAGACTACCCTCCCATATCGGAACAGTGACCCAGTGATTGGATCTCACACAGAGAAGGTCTCCCTCAAAGCCAGTGACTCCATGGATAGTCTCTACAGTGGGCAGAGTTCATCAAGTAAGCCTACAGAATAAGGGACGAAATCGTAACTGGGAGGGTTAAGTGGGTGAGGAGGTGGGTGACATCGGTGAGGGGGATTAAAGAGTGCACTTAACCATGATCCGCACTGTGTAATGCACTGAAGGGTTGAATCACTATACTGAACACTTGAACCTGACATAACACTATATGTTAATAATACCGGAATTAACATTTTAAAAACAATTAAAAAAGAAAAAAGAAATTGAAATGAAAACCAACAACAGATTTGCTTCTCTGGGGCTTTCAAATTAGCAAAAAGTTTCCAGATACTTGATAAGAAAAATAGTGAAAATGTAGGATTGCTGAATCCGTAGAGTTGCTGTTGTTTAAAATGATACACAATATATTTGATAGAATTATGTATTATTTTGAAACTTCTAACACTGTAGTTGGCAGGGCTCTTGGGGATATGCCTCAAAAAAATCATCTTGGGTGACTAAATCTGCATCCCTAAAATAAAATTGTTTGCTTAGGAGAACTAGCATTATCTTGAGTCAAAATCTTAAATGACTTGACATATTCAGATAAATGAAATCCTGTTCTCTGTCTCTTGTTCCGTCCATCCCTTCCTCCTTCCTTTCCTTTTCTTTTTATTCCTCCTTTTTTCTCCTTCTTCTTTCTTCCTTCCTTCTCCTCTTTTTCCTTCTTTCTTCCCTCCCTCCTTTCCTTTCTTCCTTTCTTTCTTTCTTCTCTTTGTTTTTTCTCTCTCCTGTCCCCTCTCACTTTTTTCCTTCCTTTCTGTTCCCTTTTGCCTGAAGTATTCTGAAAAGAGAGGGACATATGCATCATTTCTCACATTCACTTTTTAGGTGTCCTTCCAGTATGAGTGAGTAAAGAATGAAATACTGTGTAAATACTAAATAGAAGGAATATAGCCAGTTAGGTGACAGGAAGGAAGCAGCATGTGTTCAACAAGGATTTTCTAAAACCATTATTTCTAAGAAGGAAGTCATTCAGGTTTTAGTCACATATCCTGCTATCTGGAAGAAACTACTGATACCGCAGGGGGCTTTTTAACTTTTTTATGTGTACACTGTTGTACATTCCTCTGATCTTTTCAGGGCTTTTAAATGTTTTCTTTTTTTGCAAGGTTTATTTGCCATTTCCTTTTTAATCAACTGCTTCTGTTACTTGAAGATAGATCGCAAATACCAGATGTTTCAGATATCCTGAATTTTATTCCTACTTTTCCTATTGGCTGAAGAAGAGTTATTTTGTGAAGAAAGGAGAAAAAAAAATCTAATGTAGAAACATTTGAAGGATATATTTTTGCATGTGTGAAATTCAGATTTCATTAGTATTCACTTCTGCTGGAAGTTTAAAAATTCTAAATTGTAATGCTGAGTGTGGGTAGAATTTTATTAACTGGGATATACCATGAAAAGCCAAGGCCAGGGGTGGGCATGGAAGGAAGGTGTAAGGAGATAGTGGCCCACTTATCTGTTGTCATATACAACTTAATTTTTGCGGTTACATGCAACTCACCCTTTCTTACAATGGTTCAGATTCAATATGTTAAGGTTCTTTACCTTGTTTCCATAATTATTTGATTAAATAGTAGAGAAACCAGGGCTGTTTCATCATTGAAGAGAGCACTGAGAGGCCTCACTGCAGGAGAAAGTGGAAGTCGTGGAGGGTGGTGAGCGTGGTGGAGAAACTGAGACCTACTTCCGCTGGAAGCCATTCTTACCCCACCCCCGCCTCTTGCGGGCAGCAAGAAATGGAATCTCTTCTTTCTCTCCCTTGAGGTTCAAACTCAGAAGGAAAAGGACCAGAGAACAAGGATTCAGAGTAATTTAAAAAGCCCAGTTTAGAAAGTTTAGAACCACAAGGAAGGATAGACATGGGAACACACTTTCTCTTTGCTTCAAATTCACACAAGCAGAAGTGCTACCTATTATGCATAGAGATGTTGCTTCAAAATGGCTTTTGGTACATAATAGGATGTTTGGGAGAGCATTCTAGCTACATTGTGATAAGAATAGGGAACCCTGTAGTCTGATGCTTTGACCATTTGTGATCTGTAGTACATAAGGATCAAACTGTTGCTATAGGTTTTTGTCTTTGTTTACAGGTACAAAATTAATTGTCTGGCCTGCACAAGGAGTTCAGTCTGTATCGTTTGTCTCTTTAGCAAGTAGCCAAACACTTTGCTACTGGGTCAGATCACAGAGACCGAAGTGAGAGGGTGTTTGGGTTAGTGGTTGAGGAAAGAATGGTCAGATTGGCTCGAGAAAGTGCAGAAATGGCTCAGAGGACAAAGGCCACTGATGGAGAGTGACTGGGAGTCAGAAAAAAATAGGAATCCATCATTTAGAACTCCCTCAAAAGGTTGGCGTCCAGTGCTTCAGCATGATCCCTGCTTAGCTCTATCCAGATGATGGTTCAGAATGTTACGAACCTCCGGTGAGAACTGTTAACCTCTGCTTTGCTTTCATCAGGTGGAATAACAAGCTGTTCGGACGGTACGAGTAACCGGGATAGCTTTCGACTTGATGATGATGGCCCCTACTCTGGACCATTCTGTGGCCGAGCCAGAGTACACACTGATTTTACACCAAGCCCCTATGACACTGACTCCCTCAAAATCAAGGTGTGTGCACATCATCACTGCATTCTGTCTGGTTTGTCTAGCACTGGTTGTATGGACTGTGTCAGGAAGTGCAAGAGAGGGAAGGGGGGTGGGCGGTGAGTGTGTTCTCCCCAGCACTAGAATGCAGGAATGGGTTACTGTGGCAAGAATTTGAACAAAACACTGGAGGTGGACTAGGGGAATTGGTCTGTTGAGGCTATAGCATGAGTTGCTGTTATGTAGATAATGCAGATTCTGAGCGTGTCTGGGGAGAAGAAATTGTCTACATTTTTCTGAAAACCAGAAGCCTCACAGGTTACTGGAGGTGCCCAGCTCTGCCTGCTACTTCCTGGATTAGAAGGAGAGAGAGAAAAGATGGCGCTATCAGGAAAGAGTCCCTCACAGCAACTCCCTTGGGAACCAGCCTTGGCTGGGCAACTTCAGTACTTAAGTTGGGGGCTATGAATAACCAGACATCTTTCTCCCAGTGATATTCCCTCCTGAATTCCCTCTTCTTACCTCTGATTCTCTATATTCGTTTTCTATTGCCATGTAACAAATTTCCACAAACTCAGGGACTTTAAACAACACAAATGCATGACCTCACAGTTCTCTAGGTCAAACATGGAGTCATGGCCCAACTGCATTCCCTGCTTAAGGTCTCACGGGGCTAAAATCAAGGTGACAGCTGGGGCTCAGGGTCCTCTTCCAAACTCACAACTATTGGCAGAATTCAGTTGCTTGAAGTTGTAGGATGGAGGTTCCTGCTTTCTTGCCAGATATTGCCTGGGAGCCACTCTCGGACCCTGGAGGTGGCCAGCCATGGTCCTCTCTACAACATGGCAGTTTGCGCCTTCAAAGCCTGCAGGAGAAAAGTTCACTCATGTCTTTATTTTTAATAAAGACACAAATGTCTTTATTTTTAAGAGCTCCTACCTAATAAAGTCAGAAACACCCAGATAATCTCCCTCTTAATTATAAAATTAACTAATTTGGGACATTAATTACATTTGCCCAGTCCCTTGTGCCATATAATACAACATAATCATGGGTGTGAAATCCATTGTTTTCATAGTCCTACTCACACAAGAGGGGATGTGCTGTTGCAATCATATAACTAGAAGGTTTGGTGCTGAAGTATTTTATACATGTTAAATTCTTCCTTTTAGTAATACGAACTGGTATAGCTAAAGGGACAGAAATTGTGACTTTTCTCTACCATCATCATCAAGCCAATGTTAACCAGTAATTACGACAAGTTATGAAGTACTGATGTTATTATTTAATATTCAAGACACTCTGCTCTTCTCTTTATCCCTTCTTTTGTAACAAATCAGACTAAGCTCAGCGGGAGAATGAGGAAAACGTTATTTTCCATAGTTAGCTCCTTAGTCATTTCTATGAATGCTTTGAAATCTAAGTTTAAGTCTTGGGGGAGGAACATTTGCAGCCTAGTAACCCTTCTTGGGGGAGGGTGTAGAAGGGAATAAATTGAACACATTTAGGCTCAGGAGAGCTTTTCTCCTTTCCTATAATACCATGCCAGTGCCCCACTGCTTGTGGTGCCTAAGGTGATATTTGTAGAGCTCTTGTAGGACACAAAAGGAATCCCACAGTTACCACTGGGAATTGAATGCCATTGTTTATATCAAGGGTCTTATCTGCAATGAAATTGGGTCTTCGCTGGTGACCTGTGGGCTTTCCTGGAATGTATACCTTTTTTTAAAGTTTAGAGGATAATAGGAAGGATGCAGCAGAGAGATCCCATGCTTTAGAAACTTCCCCTAGAGCTTCTGGGGATTTTCTAGGTCTGCTTAGCGGATCCCACCTAGCCCAGATTCAACTCTCCACAGTTAAAGGCAGGAAGAACTAGACGAATAGCTTATAGGGTCAGACAGGCAGATGATCACAAATCAGAAAGATCAAATCTTTTAATCACACTGAATCCTACTATTAAAAATACATTGTGTGTTTTAGCTGGAAGAATACACATTCGTAGAAAGTGAGGAAAAAACATTTTTAGTAGCCAACTTAATGTTTTGTTTATTTGAGCGTAGTCCCTTGAAAAGGCAACAATATCAGAATCTATAATGTTCTCTTTGGGGTAGAAATTATTAAGTCTCAAAGGAGGAAATATGACTGTTATTTGGGTAGAAATCAATTTTCTTTACAAAGAAGTACTGCAGGGGTTTTTTTACTCTTGCCAGTAACTGGCAGCCTATAGACAATTAGAGTCTTAGATGTGAAGAAAGGAAAAGACCAACTGGTTTGTCCATCCTAATGTGCTTCATTCATCCTGTGACCCAAACATTGTTGTGAAGCTCAGACTAAGATTATCTTCTCTAAAATAATTCAGTAGCATAATTTGTCCTTGGTGTACACACACATACTTTTATTACATATTTAGATGTACGAAGGTCTAATAGTTTTGTTATTTTAGAGGAATGCAGTACTTTAGATGGTTTCTTTTTTACTGTACATAAGTTTTTCAGATGAACTAGAATCATGGACAGAGAGAGACTTCTTTTTCTTTTCCTTCCCCATGTGGGAACCCCTCCAGGAATGATAACTTGAGCTTTGTTATCTGTCTGTTGCTTTGACAAGATGAATGAAGAGAGCATCATTTTTTAGTTCAGACAACTGATTGCCATTTGCTCTGGGAAGTTATTTAATGTTACATTCCTATTCTATAGTAGTTAGAATTATAAAGATACCTTGTATATGTACCTAATTAAAGTGTCATGGGCATTAAATGATTCACTATATGCAAAAGTACTTTGTAAATTTCATTGTGCCGTACAATTACAAGTTCAGAAATTGATATACCAAAACCATAAAGATGTCATCGAATGCATGTAGGACCTTTTCTTCAAGCTTGTTCAAGTGTTCTTCGTTATTACTAGTAAAGAATTCCCTTGAACTTTTAAAGTAAATTTTCTCTTAGATTTATTTCTGCTATCAGTGACTTCCCTTATCATATTCCCTCATTATTCGAATTTCTGTGATTCCATTCTTTCTACTAATTGTCATAGCACCAGAGTTCTCTGTAAACTGATTGGAATATTTCTTTGTCTTTAGAAAGGAGACATCATAGACATTATCTGCAAAACGCCAATGGGGATGTGGACAGGGATGTTGAACAATAAGGTGGGAAACTTCAAATTTATTTATGTGGATGTCATCTCTGAAGAGGAAGCAGCTCCCAAGAAAATAAAGGCACACCGAAAGACTGGAAAGGAAAAACCCAAGACTCTGCAGGAGTTCCTAGAGAAGATTCACCTTCAGGTTAGCAAACCTGTGACCTATTTGATTCTGGTGGTATCTGGATGGGATAAATAAAAAGAAAGGATCGGTGTTAAAAAATATAGGGCTTACAGCAAAGGAAAATCTGCTTTCCAAGAAGACTTCTTATTTCTCCTTTATTACTTTTATTACACAAGGACAGGTCTTGATATAACCTCCTTTGGACTAAACTCTAATGGTACTTAGCAGTGACAGTAGAGATTAATGTTGAGACAGTACTGTGAAAAATTAGAAATACCTAGGAGAATAAGAGGTCCAGAGAAAATATGTAAATGAGAATGTTACAGAGAGTATGAGAGTAAAGGTAAAAATCCAGAGAATTGAAAGGAAAATATGGAAAGAAAATTACATTTTCTGTAGGGCAAAGATCAAAAGCAAGTCAAGAGAAGATAACTAAATATAATTGTTTCAAAAGCAATTTGTTAGGAAATAGTGGTCATTATGTCCCCATGATGATTATGTTAAGGAAATTGTGTTGTCTGTATTTATAATCCAATTATTTTCTTGTTATATTAGCAAAATTTTTATGAAATATCTACCTTGTTCAATGGTGTGTACATGCAATTTACCTAGCCTCACTCAATTTACTGTTTCGCAATCCATTTCTAATATTAATGCAGCAGTACTCTGAGAGTTTTCAAAACTCATCAAGGCAATAACCAATTAAACTTTCCTTAATTGTTTCTCCTGAATTATCTAGTTATACTCGACACACGACCTAGGCCTTCCTATATTACTTTTGGTGCCCCCACCCCAGATGGGGTACTGCTTGGATGAAGTACAAGTTTCAAACCTGCTTCTTCTTTTTGAGTGTTCTGTGACCTATGAGAAAACCAAGGTCTAAGGAAGTGAAATAACTTACTCAAGAACCCATAATCAAATGGTTATGTCAGAATGGGGACTTTGGTTTCTCGGTTCTAATTCAGTGCTCCTAAGAGACATCATTTTTAAAAGAAGTGGTACTTTTTCTTTCTCTCTCTTTCTCACTTAGATTTGGTGGGTGGGGGATGGTAAAAGGGGCTGGCAGTTATTCCTGATTACTTAAAACTAAGGGTATTGAAATGATGATCAAGTAAAATGGAAGGAAGTTTTGAGGAAATTGTAGAGCATTCAACTTCCCTTTGCATTTTTATTCTGTTAGAGAGAACAGAGGTTACAAAAATAACATACAGACTCAGAAATCAGAAGCCTGTGAATTTTAAATTAATACATATTGATGCAAATGATGGACAAACTATACATGCTGAGAAGAGAAAACTTCAGGGAAAATATTTTTCCCAACCACAGTGCTTTTATAACCATAGTGACTTTCTAATTAAATAGAAAGTCTGGAATTCCTTAGGTTTATATAATGACATTCACCAAATGCTAAGTCTATTGTTCTGTGCCTATTTCAAATTCATTTTTTAAACTATCCCAAGACATTAGTGGGGGTAAATTATTTTTGCAAGCCAGCAAACAAGAAAAGATGTAGATTCAGAAATATTACTACAATTACTCTTTTAGAAGCATTTTATTGATAGACGTAAGGACACGCTAGCTTTGTCGATTGAGCTATTTGAGAAGTGAAGAAATGCCAAGTGGGATGAATGATTCCGCTCTTTAATTGATCCATGATTTAGCACTGCACGGCTTAAGGTAATTATTTCTTCTTTACATTTGTCCTTCCAGAAGGTGGCAATTCTCCAACATACTCTTATAAATGCCCTAGAGTTCATATGTGGAGAACTAGTACAGAGTAAAATAAAGTTAAGCAAAAGTTCTGTCGGTGCCTTCGGTGTCCATATGCACTTCTACACTTTCTTTAAACCTAAAGAGAACTCAAAATAAAATATTTGAATCTAACTAGTTTATATTATACATATTTTTCTTCCCCATAGGAATATACCTCAACACTTTTACTCAATGGTTATGAGACCTTAGAAGATTTAAAAGATATAAAAGAGAGTCATCTCATTGAATTAAATATTAAAAACCCGGAAGACAGGATGAGATTACTATCAGCTGCTGAAAATCTCCTTGACGAAGAAAGTAAGTGTGCACCCCTACTTTTCTCCTTAGCTGAAAATCGCAGTTCAATGTAAATAGGAAAATTATTAAAAACAAAGCCCCAGTTTTGTTTACGGAGAATCCTATCCAGCATTCTTTTCGATAAAATAAGTATTTTCTTACTTATTTGGAAACAACAACACTGGTCAAGTCTATAATTAGGAAGAGGACTTTTTTCCCTTCCTGGACTCAGAAAATGGAGAGACTTCTCTGGGCATCTCATTTAGAGTCTGCAGAGCTATTAATTTATCCACAAGAGGATGTCTGCATTCCCAAAGACTGAGGGAGTTAGAGACAAATATTTAGTGACAGCATGAGCCATTAGTGAGAAATGTCATATGCAACTTTTGTAGAACAGTGCCGAGCATGGCTCTAGCTAATGAGCCTTCGCCCCACACAGGAAAATTCACTTCATTACCATATGGTCACATCTTGTATGTGTTTATAGTAAGCTTTCAAAACGTTATAATAGCTTGCAAAAATATTCAGCACTCACTTTTATTATCTGAGATGGTTCTCTGTATTTTTAAGTATGAACTGAAGGTAGAGTAATGCGTGCACATTCACTTACCAACTGGGTTTGTAAAGACAGGATAGCTTTTGGCACTACCATTGCCCAATCTGAACACTCTTCTCCCTGAATCTGGTCCGGCTTCTGAAACCCTGAGCTCAGGACCTACCAAACTCCTCAAGGAATATTTTGTAAGGAAGAAAGAGGGATGTAGGGACTTTTTTTTTTTTTTTAAAGAATTTGTTTATTTATTTGACAGAGAAAGATCACAAGTAGGCAGAGGGGCAGGCAGAGAGAGGAGGAAGCAGGCTTCCCACTGAGCAGAGAGCCTGATGTGGGATTCGATCCCAAGACCCTGAGATCATGACCTGAGCCAAAGGCAGAGGCTTAACCCATTGAGCCACCCAGGTGCCCCGGGATGTAGGGAATTTTAAAGAAGAAAAACAACTCAGATCATCTCATCCAGCTTTCTCGTTCAAAAATAATATCACTCATAATCATTAACTATTTTTTTGAACCTGTTCTCCGAGTCAAACGTTGAGCCAAGATCTTTACATGTATGATCTTGTTTAATGTGCTCCACGGTTTGGCGAGGTAAGAGAGTCCTGTCCCGTATTTATGATGAGAAATGGAGATATAAGTGACTCGTCCAAGCTCACACACGGTAGTGAATTGTGGCGAGCCGGGACTGGTGTTTGTGATGCTACTCTACTTTCTACAAATAACAGCCCAGATGGAGAGCAAGGAGGAAAGTTGTATTTAGGACCCAGGCCTCCTGACTGTCTCTCAGTAGGTTTTCCCACATCCAGTCTCAGATGCTCCAAAATGGGCATGGTTACACAACACGTGTTTCTACACTGGCCTTTTATCTAGCAGGAATAAATTTACTTTTTTGGAAACCGCATCGCGCTTTATTCTTACTTGCTGTCTTGAGCTTGCACAGAGCTTTGTCCTTTCCAAAGAGCTTCCGCACGTAAGGCTAATTTGACACCTGCTGAAGTTACCCCATTTTAGGCCCAGGCGTTCACGAGCGTTCTTTGATGTTGTGGGGAGAGGAGAGGGGGCTGAGGTCACAGAGGCAGACAAAGGTCAAACGTAAGAAGGCAGCCAGTTTCCTCAATAGTACAAGCCAAACAGTCCTGATCTGTGTAAACTGACGTAGCAGAATCTCTGAGGTAAATGAGGCGGTTTCTTTCACATCTTGTCGTTTCAAAATGTGGTTCCACACTAAGTGATGTCAGGCTAAGAAACAGATCCTGTAGATTTCTTGGAATTGGTAATGTGCAGTATCATTGTCAATACCCTCCAGAATAATTTGATGTTGAAGTAGAGGTAGGGAAAGGGGTATTTTTCGAGCACTTGTAAATACATTGCTTTTCTTCGATAAGACCATCTATATAGGGATTTTGTCCATTTCACAGATGAGAAAACATTTCAGAGATGAATTTCAAAGAGGCCAAAAACAGCTAGCTAAGTAGCAGAGCTGAAGTTTTAATCAGAGGCAGTCTGCTATAAAAATCCAAGTTCTTTCTTCCACACATGCAAACTGGCAAATATAGAAAGAACAATGAATATCTGAAAATTGAAGTTTTCTACTGTGCCAGCTTTCTCAGGAGCTTCAGTTCAGTTTTCCATCTCAGAAAGTGGAAGTTCATACGTCAGTGAGAACAGAAACCTTGCAACAACATTATGCCTGCAAGGTTCAAGACAACTATGGCTGCATTGCAACAGGGCTGGTGGATAGGAAGGGCCAGAGAGCCTGGGTGAGAAAGGATTTTAGCCATGAAAACAGTGCTCAGTCTGGACCCACAGCGGGAAGATCGGTCCAGGGCCGGAGGCTTGGTCCGTGTGTGGTGTCCACTTAATTTCTTCATTCCCCCTCCCTCATCCCCCCTCTCCTTTCTATGTTAGTGAAAAAATAATGATGTATACATAAGAACATATATGAGAGCTAGGTGCAGTTCGAAAAACCATCTGACCCAAGTGCTTCCTTTGCAAGATGGGGAAACCAAAACCAGACTTCTCAAGGTCACAAGTCTAAACCCAGGCTCCCACATCTATTAAAAACACATTCTACTGTACCCTGGAAACAAAACACAGTATCTCCAAAGAGCAATATAAAATAGTACAAGTCCCCCGAATTATTTCCCTTATAAGACATTGGAAAATGGTATTTGAAGGTCACTAAAAGTTGATCATTTACCAATAGCCCGTAATGTACACATGGACACACACTGAGCCAAACGCTAGGGGATGAAAAATAAAAGAAAATGCCGATGCAACCAGTGTTCCTTGTCAACACACAACCCTGAGATTTTTCTTATTTTCATCTTACGGTCTAAAGTAGTATTAGAATATACATGTCAAAAAGATGCATATTGCATGTTAGGCTCTCCTGACTGAAAGCTATTTATCTTATATGAAACTGCTTTGCTCAAGAAATAAAGAAGAATGACTTCTATTTGTTGATAAGATGGTGAGTTCTGATGATTCGGCCCCATGCTGCTGCCGTGCATGCTTATTTTTATCTATTCTCTACTCTGTGAATCATATCTCCTACAACCATGCTCAAGATTAAATGCACAACCTTCATGTACCTTGAATGATAAAGACCTTGAATATATGGTTATATAAAACTAAGATATTATTAAAAACAAATGCATGTCACAGTCATGGGTTAAAAATAGTTTTGTGGTGTGTATGTGTGTGTGTATTAAGAATGGAGCATGCAAATTGGCCAGGATTTTATGTATGCATTTGATCTTGATCATTGAAGATAGTTTGGGGAAGGTCCATAAATTCCTAGTTTAAAGCTTCAGTGCCTCTTAAGATTGGGAACTGGAAAGTTTTGCTTTACCAACCCTCCAGTATAAAAATTGAGGAGAGTGGACACCTGTTTGCCAGGCAAGAGTTAAAACTTTGACATAATGGAGGAAAAACTGCAAGCCCCATGTGAGCCTTTAATATACCTGGAGGGACCAAGAGGGCAGGGGGAGTGGGACAGGGACCAAAACAGAAACCTAATACTTAGGGCAAGCAACTTTCCTTTTCTCTTAGGCCACAACAGATAGCATTGTACCCACTCTGACCTTGAACACGAAAACTGGATTAAACTTTTTAGGCCACAGCTTGACAGGAGGTAAAGTTGTTTCTCCTAAAAGCTGATAGAAGGGCTGGTGAGGGGTGTTAGCACTGATTACAGGATTACCTCTGGAGGAGGATAACGACTTTGGGGTTCTGCAATCCCGCCAAGGCCAATACCTGAACTTGAACTTGCTGAACTTGCTCCCGTGTTGCCTTAGGAGAGAGCAGAATTAGGTCACAGGCTTCCCCAGCTGGGAATCTAGATGAGGCTAGACGGAGAAGAAAAATTGGGGTGACACTCAGCTTTTGAAGGGTCAAAAGAGCAGAATCTATTTATTTGGTGCACATTAGGCTTTCTCTATTTATCACCTGAATTTTAAAATGGTTTGTCAATTTTAAACAATTTTAAAATCGTTTGATTAAAGATTCCCAGTAAGAAAAGAGAATGTGTGTGTGTGTCTGTGTGTGTTCGTGCGTGTGTTGTTCATAAACGCAACCTTCGGGACACCTTTGCCTTGCTAATAAATGCTTCTTGCAAATAATTAGAGAGTTAACTGCTATTAATAGTAAATATTTTCTCTTTATTCTGAACTCTTTCCTCTTTTCTCACATTTAGAGGCACTTTGATGTGTCTTAAAAGTGTGTCTATGAGAATGCGTGCTATTGTCCTCAGGGAAAACGTGTGATGGAAATATCGTGTTCTCCATCGAAGCAGAGGAATAATTAAATTTTAAATCGGAGGGGGAAAAAAGAAAGACTTAGTAACTGAAGGAGCAAACTGTCCTAGAAGCCACGGATCATGTATTTGAGGGAGCTGCAACCTTTGTTTGCGGCGCTCAGTGAAGAGGAGAGGGGGAAGGGCGGCCTGTGTGCCAGGCTGTTGGCACCAGCTGTGGTCACAGCAGCTCCGCTTGCTCAACTATCCCCAGTTGTGCCTTCCTGCCTGCCTACCTGCCTCAAATGACTCAGGGCAAGAGGCAGGTCCCAGCCAGGAGCCTGGAGCACGAGCTGCCCGCAGGGGAGATTTGCAGCTACGCCAAGCAGCAGTCCAGCAGTTGGCCTGACAGCGTGCCAGGGTAGCCTGGTGCCCCAGCCCCTGACATGCAGGCCTGGTGTTTCCAACCCACCTGCCATATGATTGGAATCTAGATTCCAGAAGCGTGCAGCTTTGAAGAAATGCAGGCTAATCATCCGCATACACGCAGTAGAGAAGGCACACGGGCATCTGACGTTTGTGTATTTATAAATATGTATTTTATATATATATCTCTAGTTGTAGCCATTTAGCTTTATGCAATTCAGTTTCTTCAGATTTCTTTTTCGTTTTACCTAAATTACATCTTGGGGGGGTGGGGCACGCAAAATTTCATTTACGATTGATGCCGTTTTCCGTATAATACAAAAAATAAAATGAAATGTAAACATTTTTAATCTCCTATCAGAGCACAGTGCCCAGAGTGGAGAGGCCATAGAATTGTCACCTCAGTCACCTAAGGCACTTGTAATGCACTTGTTTTTATATTGCACTCTGATGGTGCGCTAGGGTACTTTGTAATGATAACCCTGGTCAAACAAGACTGAATCTTCTGTTACCAGTGCCTTCCCCAAAGCCCCTCCCACTGTGCTTTGCATTGAGTAGGTGGTTTACAGATGCTTGTAGGATGAAAAACAGCAACGACAACAACAACAAACAAAAACACCCAGCAACAACAAAACAACAAAATCTTGCAGAATGAATTAACACGGAGGGAATAAAGAGATTTGTAAATCATAAGGAAGCTTTTTTCTGATTATAAACCTGAAGTCCCTAGCCATCCCGCCTCACAGATAAAAAAAGTTTTTGTAGTAGGCAGATGGGTGTTGGTATGGGTTGTCAAGATCTATGTCGCGTGTATGCTCACTGTGCTGCCTGTGTATATGCAAGAGTGTAAATGAGTACATCTCTAGAGGACAAT
The DNA here is from genome assembly GCF_020171115.1 of Neogale vison. Taxonomy (NCBI): domain Eukaryota; kingdom Metazoa; phylum Chordata; class Mammalia; order Carnivora; family Mustelidae; genus Neogale; species Neogale vison. The sequence continues at coordinate 28,676,114 of NC_058096.1, forward strand.
AATGTAAAACCTATCAAAGTTTGAGATGTGCATACTTTTGTATCCAGAAATTCCAGTTTTAGGAATTTGATGAATTTCAACATACAAACGCTAAAACTGCGAGTTAAACTATTACTACTTTTAAAGCATGAACTTCCATCAGTAACTGATTTGTTAAATTAATTAGTATATGCAAACAAGGTCCTACAAAGATACTAAGCGAATATAATGCGTACTGACATAAAAATATGTTTAAAACGGGGCACCTGCATGGTTTAGTCAGTTAAGTGTCTGCCTTTGGCTCAGGTCATGATCCCAGGGTCCTGAGATCCAGCCCCGCATCAGACTCTCTGCTCAGCAGGGAGTCTGCTTCTCCCTCTTCCGCATCTCCTGCTTATGCTCTCTCTCTCTAATATATAAACTTTAAATAAAATACATTTTAAAAAAATGTATTTAAAATGTATTACCATTTAATGGTAATACCATTTAACATTAAATGATAAAGGCAAATTGTAGATCAGTAACATACAGGATAACCCTATTTTTGTCAAATAATAGTTTTTTAAAATCATGAAATCAGGTTGTTTCCCACCATCTCAATAGATTATTCTATAATAAAAATGAAATTAATTCCCCCAGCTCCTAAAGAGGAAATATATAATGATAGTTTTTAATCTTACTTAAAATAGTTTCATCCATATGGGTCCAATATGACATTCAACCAAAGGTAAATATTTCCTGGGACCAAAGCCTTCCATAGGGGTGTCTACTTGGGCAGAGTGGCACCCGCGCTGGTGCTGAGCAGTTAGATCTCAGATGAGTGTGCCTCTGCCCTTACCAAAGCAGTCGGCATGGTACAATGGGAGGTTGCTATGAATGGGAGTGCAAAGATTCACTCTCTGGCCCGTATCTCATCAGAAGGTAGACTCTGCTGTTACATCACAAAGAGAGGGGCACCTGGATGGTTAAGCCTCTGCCTTCGGCTCAGGTCATGATCTCAGGGTCCTGGGATCAAGCCCCGCATCAGGCTCTCTGCTCAGCAGGGAGCCTGCTTCCCCTTCTCTCTCTGCCTGCCTCTCTGCCTACGTGTGAGCTCCCTCTCTGTGTCATATAAATAAATAAAATCTTAAAAAAAGAAAAAAAAGATGCAAAGAGAGATGTTCAAAAACAGGGAGCGGCATTTCAACTCCTATTCTCCCATGGCCTCGGGAAAACAAGAGCAACTGGTTGTTATTCCATGAAGGGATTCCTGTTTTCCATTTGTTGTTTTTCCAAATGACATGAATACCAAAAAGTCATTATTATAAAACTAACACGTTCAGGTGATTTAAGGATGTGCTTAAGATGAAATCAGAAATAACTTAGAGTTGCGCCATATTGTCTACTGAATGGTCCTCCTTGAACAACATTGCCTCTGGACAAATAAATACAACCATAGATACCTAGAGAATGTCTGAGTTTTGTTCTCAGTGACCCAAGTGGGGCTCCAACATGAAGCTAGGGTTTTGTGCAATTCTCAGAGAGGATGACATAGGCTTGGTTTTGCCTCTTTGAAGATGGCACCAGGAGAGAAGAAGGGGACAATAACTGAAAGAGCCAAGAGATATCTTCATTTGAATTTCAACAAAATTTGTTATTTGATCTTTAATACCTATTTCCTTTAATTAACCTAAACATCACAATCTTTTTATTTAAAAAACTGCTTTCTGAGCACTTGCATTGGCCAGGTATTTTCTTATGCCCCGTAGATTGCATTATTTTATAGTTTCCCCAAAGAACCAGGAGCCTAAAGAAACAAAAACTTCATACATAAGGCACAAAAGACAGTAAAGTCAAAATCTGGAATATTTGTGTGAAGAAAGTTGAGAAAGAAACCTATGTGAATATAGGACAGATTTCTCTCTTTTGGATATGAGAACTTTTCCCAGAATTAGGATTTAGTTTGAATTCTTTAAAGCTTTCTTCACATTTAATATAATTGAGATTGCCTATACTTAATTAATTAAATGTCACAATTCCAATATAATTATTTTATGAATATTATATTAGCTGTCTTCTGTTTTAATCACCATGCCACTTTTTATCTTTATCGATGACTATCTTAAAATGTTGAGCCACGGGCTTTACATGATTCCATAAAAATCTGGGTAAGAAATAAAATATTTTAATATTCAAATGAGTTCTTTATGACAAAATATCTCCTAAATAATCTCCTCTTAACCTGATTATTCTTAACCTTAACTTAACCTAATTTTATTATCATTATATAGAGTACAGAAATGTTTGGGGCTGCTTTCTGGCCTTCTGATGATGTTTGCTCTTAGCTGCCAGCAACAAGAGACACACTTTTCCAAATTATTTAATATTTTCCAATATACCTAGATTTGAAAATGTATAGCCTTTGGAAGATTTGCAAACCATGCAGGGGCTTTACTGAAAAACTATACCGTCTTAATTTTTTGTTGTTTTTTAATTGAAATATAAGACATTATAGGTGATGAGAGAAATAAAGAGAAAATCTATCTAAAATGTTAACACTTTCATTTGTGAATTATAAGCATAAGTCTGTTGGTCTTCACATAATTTTATTAATAGAATACTTAATCATATAGATTGTTCTTTTTAACTTAACATTTTATCAGAAACATTTTGATATTAAAAAACGCATTCAAATCTCATATGGTAAGTCTGTAATTTTGGAGGCAAACTGTTTCTTATTCCAGTGTGTTATTTGCCTGGTTAGCTCAGATGATTGGACCATGGGCCAAAACTGATGAAGGTTATAGTTTCAATTTCTAGGTAGGTCAGTTAGCTTTACTCTGTTTCATGGCCACATGAAGGGACTAAATGACTTAGAAAGAAAATGTGGACATAATGGCCTGAATTTATCCCCTGTGCTGGAAAAAGTACCCATAGTACAAGACCTAGGTTTGTGCCAATCTGGAAGTCATTAGCATCAGGACAGAAAAAACAACAACAAAAAATAAAGCAAAAGAAGGAAAACCCTGAGCCCCCCCAAACACAAAAACTGAATTCTATATAGCTTTCATTTCCATAATATAACATAATGACCTGCCTTTTCTTTTTATAGTTAGAGTCGAGGGGCTCCAGCTGATCACCTGCCTAAAATTATTGCAAGCCTGGTGGGAAGCATTCAAGGAGGCAGAGTCATGTTTTCATTTCATTAGGAAATCATTTAGCAAATTACTGCTGTCCTGTAAATTGCTGCGCTGCGTAACTTTCATACTGAGAAACTATTTCCCTTTTTTCATAAAAATTGCAGATAAAAGGTTCCTATAATAAATAACCTGTATTTAAAACAAACCAATTCCCAGAATTTTGGGACGGTGATAGAGCACTTCTCAGGTGAAAATAAAAACAAATACATTTTATTACCAATATTTAAAAACTATATATTCTCTGTTAAAGTCAGATTTTCATTTATTGTTTGTTTACTTTGTTACTCTTTGAGGGGAATGGAGAGAGGCTTCTGAAGACAAAATAACAAGCTAAGTACTTATTTTTGGAAAGAAAAAGAACTAAGTTTGGAAATCAGAGCTCTTTAAGCCCAAGTCTTATATCTTGAAGAGAGTCCCACAATCAGTAATCAGCCTAAATAGAACACGGTATTGGGAGCAATTTTTACTATGCCAAGTTCTGTCTAAAATGTCGGTCTGAAGGGAAATAACTTAGTTCTTTTAATTTTGTGTCGAGGTGATAGGCCCAAATATAATCTGGGGAAAGATGGCCTAGGATCACATTCCAAGTATGGTAAACCCTGCTGATATAGCAGTAAGCATTACAAAAGGACTAATTTCTCTGGCCTTTTCCAGAAGCACTTGGATAATGAAACAGAGCTGGTTCTTCCACTTCCGTGGCAAGAAGACAGAAAAGCAGAGGCAGGGGAGAAATCTTTCCGTCAGAGAAAGAGGTCCCATTTCAGTGCTGTCTTTTTGTAATAGAAGGCTTTGGAAACAAAATTGAATGACTGATATTCACAAACATTAATGGATATTAAGAAGTTTCACCCTAAACTTAAAGATTGCTAAGACTAATAAAGAGGAAATGCTTCATGGTGGCTAAAATTTTTAAACAGTCACATTCAATGCATAGTAAAAGTAAAGGTCTTGATATCTAGAACTTGTTATAACATCACTGGACTTAAATATCTGATACTTGAGTCCAAAACGTTAAAAATGTTGTGCAAACAGGGAGAAGATTCAGAAGAATGGCCTAAGCATGGTTTTATTGTTGCAAATTAAAGCTTTGAGGAAAAGAGTAAAAGAACTGTTATGATTCAGTTTGAAGATGAGTCGACGAAAATGATCTTTATCATTTTTCCCAACCTTTCTCAACCACTGTTCCTCATCTAAACCACAGAGTCCAAAAACTAATGTGACTCTTTTCTCAGTTCTTCTGTGGGTGGTACATAAAAGACTACCATTCTAGATCCATTGAGGAGATGTGAATTCATTACATACAAGGCTGCCTTCGGGCAGCACGGCTCAATTCTCTCTCGTAAAGTATGTTGATAACAATTGGATACACAGTAGAACATGATGTTGGCAAGATATCTGAAGCCTAGAAAATGCAGTTAAAGAAGCAGGGTGTCTGTAGACAAGATAAAGGGTGGATTTCCTAAAGCTAAATGACTTAGCATTTTACTTTTATAGAGTCTGTTGAGGAAAATTACAGTTTCCTTCTTCCAGGATTTTGGAGCTGGGATTTATTTTCTTCTCACCAGAATAGGATGAAGTGCGTAGTCTTGGAAGGCGGAGGTCTTGTCCCACCCTGCAATGGGTGCGTTTGGTTCTTCCCAAGTGGAGTTATTCAAATGTCTAACGTGGAGAAGCTCTGAGGGTAGAAGGGGAAAGAACTAGATATGCTGGTAGGGCTGATGGGTGGTGGCCTCAGATACATCTCCTCCCCGAGGAACCCATCTCATGATGTGGGGAAGCACACGTTTGCCCAAGTCAGGGAAGTCAAGGAAAGAAACTTGACGTTGACCAAGAGAACTCTGACAGTAAAGGCTTCTGGAGAAGATTAGAACTTTATAGTGCTGCCTAGGTTCTTCAAAATATCTTTTGTGACATCTCTAGTATTAATTTCAAGGAAAATGTCTATTGAATCTAGAATACTGACTTAACACAGTTACCAATTTGAATATAAATAATTGTTCTTCAGAATTATAAAGATGTAGAAAGACAAACTAAATAAGGCAGAGTCAACAAAAATGGTGGTGTTTTACTATCTAAAAGCAACGTGGTTTCTATGTTAATTTTCATGGTGAATGCAGACATAGGAAAATTTTGAATACTTTTAAAGTTTTTTTTTAGTTAAATTCCAAGTAATTGAAGTCCTACTATCTGTTGTTGCCCAAAGAGATATTTTATTCATGACTCCACGTTATCATGATTCTAGAACTGTCCACAAAGATCACTATTGAGTTGGATTATACATTTAAACTACAAGTGACTTTTTCTAATGTTACTTTAAGGAGTATTTGGACAAGGCATCAGTCAAACTGTGGATACAATCTGCTTTCTCTGGCAACTTATCATTAATGTAAAATGAGAGTCCATATTGATCTTTGCTTATGCAAGCAGTTCACATGAATTCCATGAAACTGCAAGTGAGCAAAAAAAAAGACAAACTTTGTCTTCTAGGAAAGCAGGGCTTGAATATTTGAGTGCAAATATCTCTTTTATAATAAACAAATATATTGTTTACTCACGGAAGTTTCAAATGTAACGAAGTCAAGGATGGTACAGTTAAAATAGCTCAAAGACGAATGAGTACATGAATAAAACTTGTTTTGCCTTCTCTTAACTGCTGCCCTCTTTTCCATTTACAGCTATTCAAGAGCAAGAAGATGAATCTGTGCCCCTATCCTTAAGCCCAGACAACTCCCTAAATAAGTCACAGTTAGACGACTGCCCAAGGGACTCTGGTTGTTATATCTCATCAGAAAATTCAGATAATGGCAAAGAAGATCTGGAGTCTGAAAATCTCTCTGACATGGTACGGAAGATTACTATCACAGAGCCAAGTGACTGAACACACATTCTCAACTATATATCTACAAACGCATTCCATTTTAACTCTACTTGAACTAAAAGATCAAATAAATGGGAGAGAAAGAAAATATTTGGCGATACAACCTAAAGAGAAAGTGTTTTAATCTGAATGATTTTATATAAAAGTTCATGTCTCTAACATTCCCAATTATTGTAAATAGTATGTATATTTATTATTTTAAATGCTACGTGTTAATATTTCACTTGCCTGTATTAGAAAAGGCATAGTATAAGTCTTTGATATGTGTGACATAAGCTATATTCAGCTTTGTTTAAGTGTGAAATGATAAATTCTGCAGGAATAATCTCTTTTTTTCATACTTGTTGGTTTTGCATTTGTGTCTGTTATTCAATAAATAGTAATGAAGCATGTGTCTGTTTAACCAACTGTCCAAGCAGCATTCACACTCATTTTTATACTTAATGGGAAAGCGTGAGTTAATACTGGAGACATTTTATCCTGATCCACAGTGGAGTTTCAGAAATTATTTTTTGTTAATTTCTTCACTGTTATGTGGTACAAAAGTATAGATAACAAGATATTGTTGACTCTCGTTGAGTAAAATGAATTTTAATAATTGTACAGATGTTTCATCTTTAATTGTAAATATTTTTAATTGTGAAATACCTTAATTTTAAATAATAAAAAGAACTATGTGCATTTGTTATTTTCCAGACTACTAGTACTTAAATGTATTTTTATATTAGACCTCTAGACAAAATATCTATTACCAGAAGTTTTATAGTCTGTCTGATATATAGCATATATATGTGTATATGGATATACACATATATATATGATTCCCAAATGAATTACCTCACTTCCATCTGTCTCCTGAACCCCAGGTCTGTGTTATCCAACTTCCTGAACACTTCTATGTATTAGTCATCTCAGGCTGCCATAATAAAATATCATAGACTGGGTGGCTTAAACAACAGAAACTTATTTTCTTAGAATTCGGAAGGCCAAAAGTTCAGGATCATGTTGCAGCACGGCTGGATTCTAACGAGAGCTCTTCCTGGCTCACAGATAGCTGCCTTCTCACCGTGTCCTCACATGTCAGAGATAGTAAGCTTTCCGGTGATTTTTTCTTAGAAGGGCACTGATCCAATCACGAAGGCCCCACCTTCACATCCTCATTTAAACCTAATTATCTCCCCAAAACACCATCTACAAATACCATATGTGGGGGGGGGGGCTAATGCTTCAACATTCAAATTTGTGGGGAAAGGAGTCCAACATAGGACTCTAGAAGCTTCAGATCAACATACCCAAATCTCTGACTTTTCTCTACAAATTTGTCTCTGCTTCTTTATTCCAAACAAAGCTCTTTCTTTAATGACGCCAGTGCCCAACCAGTTACCCCAAACAGAAAATCATTTCTTATATCATCTCATATAGACCCTTCTCATAGATTCAATTCTCACAGATTCAGTATGTAATCAAGTCCTACCTCTTGAAGTCCTTTGCCATTCATGACTTTCTATCCCTTCCCATGGCTGCTGTCTTGCTTTGGAACCTCATGAGCTCATTTATGAAATAGTGCAATAGCTTTCCAACTGACCCCTCTTCTACCAGTGCCCTACCTTTTAATCCATCCTCCACACAACCTCCAGAAAGGTCCAACATTTGAATCAAATCATGACTTCCAGCTTGAAGTTGTTTTTTTGCTTTGTTTTGTTTTATAGCTCCTCACTATCTTCAGTATAATTTTTGAACTTTCTTCCAGGATATATAAGGTTCTTCTCAACCACTTTTTACCTACCCTATGAATCAGATCTTTCCTCCCCCTCCTCTCACTCTACACTCTCTATAATCTACTTGCAATTCCACAAATTCACAATTTCTTTTGTGACTTTTCTTATGCTATTTATTTTTCTGGAGTGGCTCCTGCTATTTTTTTTTTTTTTTTACATCCAAGAGTCTCCCTTTGTTTTCTGTTTTAAGATTCATCACAAAAGTCACTTACTCTGTGAAGCCTTCCATGATTTCCTTTGGTTTTCTCCTCTGGGTTTCTTTAGCAACTTGTATTTCTGTTGGTTATAGCATTTTATTATACTTTATCTATTTCAGAGGCACTTATCTTTCCACAAGACCACGATCTCCTTGTGACAGAGGTTACTTTGTTTAGCTTTGTAATCTCTGATGCCTGGTACTAGACCTGTACAGAGTGGGCATTTAGGAAGCATTTGCTGGAGGGCAACAAATATAATAATTTTTCCCATATAACCTATTCTGTATTTACATCTAAATCAATGTACTTAGTCTATAGGTAAATACTATCGTGATATAGGTAAATACTATATTTTGGTATAGGTATAATACAATATTATATATAATATAATACCTATATTATAGGTAAATACTATATTTTGAATGCTGGGAGACATTATTACACTGTTAATTTCTAGCATATTTTTCCAGATCCATGAGATTTACTCCCATATGCAGTGCTCAGGTCAGGAGTAAATCACATGCCTACTCCTATTCTTCCCCCTCCACAGCAGCAAATAGTGTTTCGATTTCAAATTTCCAACATGCTGCCTCCATCATGGTCCTGCTCCTGACTATGGCTACAACTCTAAATAGATTATTCTAGGACCTCCTTGGACACAGCACAGCCTCTGACCATAATTTTTAAACTTTAATCAACCTGCTGCCTCAGGGAATTCTAGAGAGTACAGCTTCTTTATGAGGACAGCAAGAAATTTGTAGGTTAGGAAGCATGTAAGGAACTGTTTGATTGTAAAATGGCAGAAATCACTGGTGAAGCTTACCCAGCCACAACTTCTTTTCCTTCAGAATAAAGATCTGGTACCCAGTTCGAGGATTTAGGGAAATGCTTTTGAGCAGAAGTGCTGCAAAGGCCTTGAGGAGGCTGAGGAAGAGAGACTGGATTCCTACAAAGAGAGAAGGAGGGAGGAGTGGAAACACCATGAGGTTCAAGTTGCCAGAAGGACGGCCCCATCAAATAGCACAATGTGGAAAGGACACCTGTAGCAAAAGCATATCTCACACTAAAGGAGTCCTGTGGCCCTCGATTTTACCTATTGGATCCCTGCGGCTCGCTTTCCTTGGGTTTTTCTCTTGACCGTGCAAGCTGGATAAAGAGAAGTAAAAAGGCTAGACATAGTTTAGCCAAAGTTGTAAGATAGTTGAAAGACTTAGACTTTTGGCTGCCTTCGACTAGGAGACAGACAGGAGTCTTAGCCTTTCAAGAGTGGATGGGAAGGTGGTTAGAAAGTGACATTTCCATGGTTCCCAGATGGCTTTGTGTTTCCAGGTTGAAATGTGGTGAGAATCCTGGCCTCAATCATTTCTTTATTCACACAACAATTCTGAGACATGGAACGCATATGCTGCCCAAGACTATGCCAATGAAGGCCTCTGGATCATAGAATCTGCACAAGAATCTTGCCATAGCCTGTCACTGGAATAAGCTGTCCTCAGTACAGAAAGATTATAAAAACTGTTCTGGGATGCCGTGATTGCTCTGATCCCAAGAACATCTTATGTTTACAAATTCAAGTGTATGGTGAAAGTATGCCTAGTTAGAGAAATTTTAATCCAGATAAACGGATAAAATCTCCATAATACTTTTTTTGTTAAGAACAAAAATGAACTCTTCAATTCTGCCCCCTCGATTCTATTGCCAATACAAGTACCAATATATTTTCACTCTGAAATTTGTTATCAGAAGCTTTTCTTTTTTATCAATTAAATTTCCAAGATAGTTAGTAAAATAACTCTTAAAACTTCTAAGATGATAGCTCAAGATTGTCAGGTTTTAGACAACATCTAATTCACTGAGGTTAGTCAAGCGCCTTGCAACTTCCTGAGTGAGGCCAAATTGATGACATGATGACATTTCATGTTGAGAAACTTCCGTTACAAGCCTAAGTTCTGAGAAAAATAGTATGAAGAAATTGTAGACACTCTGTCACACCACACACGCACACTCTTCCATCCCCTCCACACCAACAAAGAAAACAGTTCGACTAATCAGGACGCACAGGATGTCATGCTAGAATTATGTAAAGGTTGAGAGAAAAATGAATAGGAACTAAATATAGGTAAAAGAACAGCAGTTTCTAAATATGACCAGGTTTCCTGGTTACCAAAATAAGATAAAAGGAACCCTTACTTTAGGCTACCCCCTGTCCTACCATTGAATTCATCTGATCACATCCAATGTTGACCGAGAGGTCCTGGTTTGAGCACTGTGTGACTTTGTGTAAGTCACTTAGCCTCTGAGCTTAGGTTTTTTGGGTTTTCTTATCCTTTATGAACTACGATACTAACATTTCATATTTCTGTGTTGGCTAAATGAGATAATGTACACAAAACATTTGGCACAGTGCATGTCACGTGAATAAAAACTGATATCTGAACACAAAATGAAAGCAGTGCACATGTTACCATAATACAGGCCTGGGCTTGTAGTTATTTGAAATTCTTCAGACACTGATAGTCTGAGGGCTAGGACAACCGTGTTGTGCCACAGCAGTGAGAATCAGCGGATTTAACAGAACCTCACAGATAATGACCATTTTGTTATGACAGAATATTTCTTTGTCAGGTTCTGATTAGAAAGAGGTCATGTTGCATTTAGCTTTGATTCCTCACACTTGGCACATAATAGGAATAATCACTTTTTAAAAATATTTTATTTATTTATTTGACAGACAGAGATCACAAGTAGGCAGAGAAGCAGGCAGAGAGAGAGGGGGAAGCAGGCTCCCTGCCAAGCAGAGAGCCTGATGCGGGACTCGATCCCAGGACCCTGAGATCATGACCTGAGCCGAAGGTAGAGGCTTTAAACTACTGAACTACCCAGGCACCCCAGGAATAATCATTTTTAAAGACCAAATGATTTGAGTATATAAATAACTGCTTATATTCATGAATAAAATTAAATCAATGAAAGATGTGGGGTTATTACTCTTAATACTGCACCTTGGACCCTCCCCGGTCTTTATAATATGGAGTTGCAGCTCATTGTGCTATAGCCCACACAGAAGCCCTTAGAAGGACACCCTAAATGCAGATTTTTACATATTTACAAAGTTAATGGCACTTAGGCAAATGATCTGCTGTGGGAAAATCACAGTGCAGAGGAAAATACAAGCTTTTCATCACTCTCCCTTTCTTTCTTCATCATGCAAACTTCTCACATTTGAATCACCAACAGTCTGAGTATTAGTGCATCTGCGTGATGTCTATTATAAATTAAGAAGCCATGATGGAAAAATCTTTAAAATGGCATTAGGGTGTTCAGAGATCTCCTTTGACCTCCTGGGATCCCTGGTGGGCCTGAAATGCAGGGCACTGTTCCCTCATAGGGACGGAGTGGAATCCTGATGCAGAAGGCGAACGGGATCGTTTTCCTCTCCGACTTTTTGGGCACCACGCCAAGTGAATGGGCAGGAATCATTCCATTTGCAGAGTAAAATGGGGTGAAAAGCACTTCTGGCACACTTTGTCCATATAAATTATACTTGTTTGCAATTCATCAACTCCTTCTCTACTTTATATCCATATGTAATGTAAATGATCGTCTTTCTCTGAAGCTCCGTAATGATGCGCAGCTCCAAAATGTGATATAATCAGCTAAAAGAGAGCAGATGGAAGTTTTTTCCCCAATATGCATATTCATAAAAAAATAGAGAACTCAACAAAAGGAGATACATAAGTACTTGTACCCGGAGGGCTGCTTCATGGACTTATGTACAAAAGTAAGTGGGTTTTCTGCAACTATTTCATTCTTGAAGCCTTTACTCATTCATTCCTGCAACAATCATTGAAAATGCTCTGGAAAAAAAAAAAAAAAAAACTGCCCTTCCATAGAGCAAAAGATCCATTTTCCTTAAGGTTTTTTGTTTTGTTTTGTTTTGTTTTTACTGCACCTTAGAACTCATGGTTCAGGAAATAATGGTTAGAATATTTTACTAGAGGAAATATGATTAAAACAGTATACCATGAAAAAAAGTGAAGACTTCACTGTCCCTTTAGCAACACAGACTACAGACATTAAAATTCACACTGTTATACTAGAAAAAGCTGTATAGAGAGAATAATGAACTGTCTGGATAGCATTAACTATATATGTATGTATTTTAAATATCTGATTCCTCAGAGGGTAAGGTGGTTCAGCTACTAGAAATTTTGTTAAGGGAAACAGCAGTAGGCGATATTGTGAAAGAAAGCAACCATAAAAGAAAATTTAAGAACTGAGTGAAACAACAACAGAGAGACATAAGAAAATCATTCAAAGTGTGGCTACGAGTTTTGGTCTTGTAACCAAAGAAGTGGTATTTAGACCAAAATTAGATGTTTCTGACCATGTGTGTCTTCTTCCAGAATCCCTCTCCACATGTGAAGCACTGATGTTCATTGAGAGAGGCTCCGCTATGGACTACATCCTTGATCTGTGCCCTCAGGTTCCTGTTGGGAACAATGAGTGGGAAGCCGCATTAGGAGACTTGGGGGCTTGGGGGGGAAGGAGACTGTGGGGAGAGAGGAATAAGGTCAGTATCTTTATTTGCTCCATGACATCACCTTGTGTTACCTGTCTCAGTCAAAGGTCACTAGTCACCCAAAATTGTCATTCTGTATCTGACTCTCTTAGCTTCAGATTTTGCTAACTGCTCCTTTCTCTCATCTCCAAAAGCTTAGATTTAACAACAGCTCTGTGGCTTGCTAGCTCATTATCTGCACAGACTTTAATGGTTCCCTTACCCTCCACCCTGCCCATATCTTTGCAACTAAGCCATCCTGGAATTATCCTAATTTGGTCATGCCATCGATTTCCTGTTGGTAGCCAGACTAGTGCCCTGATCCACCACCGCTCATGATTTTAAGTTACTTAGGTCATGTTCTTGAGTCTAATGAGCACTGCTCTGTGACTCCAGCATAACTTTATTTACATGGTCTCAGGACATTACTATCTGTCTCGCTATTAGCCTCCACCCTTCCTGACCAAAGCTTCAGGGTAAAGCATTTCCACTAACACTAGCGAAAGTCGTGCCCTTTTCCCCCTTTCAATTCCTCATCCACCTGTCTCATGAGTCCACACACATACTTCTCCTTTTTTCTACACAGCTAAGAATCCCTGGAATAGGGATGAATGACAGCACATAAATGGAGGTTTTCGTGGTACAATTGAGCCATCTAACTGCATGATGGAACACATGTTCTATCTTTTACTAGTAACCAAGCTCACAGTATTTTGCTATGAAACATGGGGTCATTTCCATTGGGACAATATACCATCTACCAACATTAATATCCATCCATCAACTATGTAATAAAACAGAATGAACTTTGCTGCTTTTAGCTGCTTGCTACCTAATCAGAAAAACCTGACATTAATAACATTTTGGGTTTTTTTGTGAATGTGATGGCACATAGATACTGGAATTTTACTAGCAACTTTTTGTTGCTGAAATTCTTAATTCTAAGTTATATTTCACCTACTGTACCACTCACTAACATGGGTCTCTCAGACACAAAGCCTTGGGCTTCTCAATCTCAAAAGAGGTTATTGTAAAATATGGATGCCCAGATAATTTGCATGATTAATGAAAATATGTTTTAGAATATTAAACATTTAAGATGTTAGCATTTAGTAGGCTTTCTGACAGAAGTTAAAAGACTATTAGAATGACTGATGAATTGCTACAGTACATTAGCCCTCAGAACAGGGAATGTGCTAGAGGACATTTATGTAACTTCTTAGTGTTCTTGGTGTGTGTGTTTTTTTTTCCCTCTCTCTCTCTCTCTCTTTTTTTTTCTTTCCCTTTCCAACTAAGCTGTCCTTTTTTGACCTTGGATCAGTTGTAAATGACCAGGCAGGGGACTTTGCAAAGTTTGGAGAATCTTGAAAATTACACGGAAACCCAATGACAGAGGGACAAAGAAAGCAATTGTATTAGCCAGGGCTTTATACCTAATAGCTGGTACATAGTAGGAGATGAATTAAAATGTATCAAAGAAATGAAACATCTTCTTTCAGAGTTCAAATACCTTACCTCAACACAGTGGAAAAAATGAAACAGAAAATTCTTCCCTGTTCAGTGACAAGGCCACTGGCAGTTTAGTGGTTCATAACCAGGGAATATAGATACACTTGCTCTTTCCACCTGTTAGGAACTGGGTTTCAGAATGAAGCTCCACCAACTGATCTCTTTCTGGAGCCTTTTGTTTTTTGATTGCTGCAGAGCTCATCAGAACCTGTTTAGTCATTTATGTCCTCCTCTTGTTATCCTTACAGATGAAATATGCCAGGAAGGACTCTCATGGAGGTATTCATCTCCCCACTGGGTAAAAAGTGAAATACCATTGAAAAGGTAGGACCACAAAAAATACCAAAATAAATCTTTAAGGTAGGAGCAATAAACTGCTTAATGGCCTTGCTTTGGGAGAGACAATTAACATTACTTTAATTTATGTGAAGTATTATCATGAAGTTATGAGCTCCCTCTCTGAGCCCTACTTGCCAAAGCCTGCTTCTTTAGGCAGCATTTCCCTTATAGCATTATTTACATTATAGTTTCTCCAGCACTCACTAATTACAGGGTACCTCATTCCTGTGTCGGTGAGCGTAGAGAGAAATACACTATTATATATCATCTAGAATCCCACTACTTAGTAACATAAAAATGCAGTAGGCTGAATAATTGCCCCCCCACCCCTGCAAAAGACAGAAGATCCTAGTCTAACAGAACCTCTTAAGTGTTACCTTATTTGGGAAAAGGGTCTTTGCAGACGTGATTAAACGTGGGATATTCAGATAGGGAGATTCTCCTGAATTATCTTGGTGGGCCCTAAATATAATTACAGGTGTCCTTATAAAAGAGAGAAAGAGATTTCTTTCACAATGAAGAGAAGGCAGTATGAAGACAGAGCAAAGAAGACTGAGGTGCTGCCTTTGACGACTCAACTGATGGGGCCATAAACCGAGGAATGCGGACAGCTTTCAGAAACTGCAAGAAGCAGGGAATGGATCCTCTTCTACAGACTCTACACGTGTGGCTCTGCAGACATATCGGAATTTTGGTCCAGTGATAACTGATTCTGAACTTCTGACTTCCAGAATAAGGAGAAAATAAAATTCTATTGTTTGAAGCCATCCAGTTTGTGATCACTTTTTTTTGAAGTCTTTATTTATTTGACAGAGACACAGCAAGAGAGGGAACACAAGCAGGGGGACTGGAAGAAGGAGAAGCAGGCTTCCCTCCCGAGCAGGGAGCTGGGTGTGGGAGGCTCTATCCCAGGACCCTAGGATCATGACCTGAGTCAAAGGCAAAAGCTTAATGACTGAACCAACCAGGCATCCCAAGTTTGTGATCATTTGTTATGGCAGCCACAGAAAACTCATACAGTAAGTTAAACAATCCCAGCCTTAAACAAAAGGTTAGTGACCCCTACTCATGGTCCTTACTAGCAGACCATGAGAAAAAATTATATTATTAACAACCAGTTTAATGCAAAAGAATATTGACATATATATCTGTTGAAACCTATGTATATTGTTCTTCACTTGTACGTGTATTATGTGAATATATTCAAGCAACTCATTTTTTTTAAACAGGAAAAAAAGGTTCTTTCAACAAAATAATGAATTTATAAATATGAAAGTCAAATACATACTATTTTTATCCTTCAGATGTTTCAAAATTTCATTTACTAAGAGTACACTTTTTTCCATCCCCTCCTAGAAGGTAGCTATTATGGGCTAAAAGATAATGCAAATTTAAAACATTCTTTTTTTTTTTTTTAGACTTTATTTATTTATTTGACAGAGAGAAAGAGATCACAAGTAGGCGGAGAGAGAGAGGAAAGCAGACTCCCCACTGAGCAGAGAGCCCAACGCAGGGCTCGATCCCAGGACCCTGAGATCATGACCTGGGCCGAAGGCAGAGGCTTAACCCACTGAGCCACCCATGCTCCCCTAAAACATTCCAGTAAAGCAAAAACACCCTGATTTTGGCCTTACTAAGAATAGAAGCTTCCTTTGAAACTTGGGAATATGTTTTGCTGAAAGAAAAATGACTTTTTTTTACCATGACTTATTTATTCCTTCATCAAATATTTATTGAACATGTTCTAGGCACCTGGAAACTATACTAGGCTCTGGAAATAGCAAGATGAAAAGCCATAGCACCTATTCTCAAGGAGCTGGGAGTTCAGTGTGCTCCTTTGGCAAATGTGTAAATAAATAAATTCTTATGAAGTGTGAAAAGCTAAAGTAGTTACCTAAGCAAGTGATATGGAAGCAAGATTTAAAAATAAATCATTCATTTTAGAACCAGATGATTCTTTTTTTCCCCCTTTTTCAGTCACATACTTTATTTCCCTTTCTTTTTTTTCTCTCTTTCTTTCTTTCTTTCTCTCTTTCTTTCTCTCTTTCTCTCTTTCTTTCTTTCTTTGTTAACATTTAATGTATTATTTGCCCCAGGGGTATAGGTCTGTGAATCATCAGGTTTACACACTTCACAGCACTCACCATAGCACATACCTTCCCCAGTGTCCATAACCCCACCCCCTCTCTCTACCCTCCCTTCCCCCAGCAACCCTCAGTTTGTTTTGTGAGACTAAGAGTCTCTTAAGGTTTGTCTCTCTCCCTAACCCATCTTATTTCATTTTTTCCCTCCCTACCCCCCACGACCCCCCCACCCTGCCTCTCAAATTCCTCAACATCAGAGAGATTGTATGATAATTGTCTTTCTTAGAACCAGATAATTCTATGAGTTGGAGAAGAGGTCAGTTGTGTCCTGGTATTTGCAAGAGAGGAAAAAAAAAATCAAACAATACATTGGAAAAGTTTCTTATTCCTTATTTGGGACATTTATTGCCAAAATTGTACTCAAAGTTATAGTAGCCAAGATTCAACATCTTCAGATTCTGGAGAGCAGAATTAACAAATTACAGTAGCTTTCTTCTGGTTTCAAAAATGACTACTTGTACAATAAAGGTTGCTTAATTAAAACTTATCCAACTGAAACGCCCATTTATCTGAAACAAATGTTTATGCTACAGACATCAACCAACTCTTCACATGAGTAGCTAACAATAAGCAACGGATGATGCTTGATGAATATCAATTAGAACACAATTGCTCCCAATGAACTCTTTCCTGAAAAAAATACATTCCTGCATGGACGTATATTCATATGCACACACCCATGCACACACACACACACATACACTTGTCTTCTTTAAAAAGTTAATTGGCATTAACTTTATTTTGAAGACTGGCTCTTCATTTTATCATTGAGCCCAGGGTTGGTCTCTGATAAGGCATGAGTTACAGGTGGGACAAGCTACATAATGGGGGATGTCCAGAGAGCTTAGAATAATGGCCCAGTGCAAAATGAAGTGCAGAGCCCCACGTTCAAATTTATTAGGACTCTTAAGACAGCAATAGCAGAGAATTAACACAAATATGGAGCCTTAGTGAGAGCAGAGCCCTGTGCAACAAGACAGGCCGTATGTCCCTAAAACAGGCCCTGGTTTCATGTATCCTTTATCAATTGCCCCCATTTGGGTTGTCCCAAGCACCATTCTACAGATTATGAAAACGAAAATACGCTGCCTAAAAGTCACATTATGGTCATATATTCTTTGCACAGGGCTATATTAATTCTAAAGGCATTGTTGGACACCCATTAAAATTCTATTATGATCAAAATTATTATGATTTTGCTTTTTTCTGCTTTATATAGACTTAACATGAATGATGAAGCAGAAAAAAATGCTGTGTTCACTGAACTGTGTCTATTAGCCACCTGGGTATGTTATGAGCCCTCCTGCATTCGGTTGTGTCTATGTGACCAGGTCTAGCCAAAAATCTCCTTTGAGGCTCATGTTCTCACCTCACTAGGTTTTCCTTACTCTGCCCTATGCTTACCCACCCCTTTATCTAAAGAGTTGGAAACAATGGACACTGAACTATGGAGCCCACGATAGGAAAAGCCTGAATTCCTGCGTCATTTGTGGAGGAGAGCCATTCAGGAATGCTGCTTGACCCACATGAGTGCCACACAGAATTAAACTTTATTGTCTTAAGGTGCTTATATTATTACCCTAATACTCTATGTTTGGTAGAAAGATAGTCTGAAGCAGTGAGCATAGACCCAGAGCAGTACCTAACTCATTGAGCATTTCTGATATACCTTTTGAGAATCGGGACTGAAGTCATCTTTTCTGCAGACTATAAATCAATGTACTAGTCAATAGCCATGGTGTTCTCTCATGGAGTTGTTCACATTGTCATAATAACACGGACCTATAATTTTCTTTTTTTTTTTAATTTATAATTTTCAAAGCACTTTTTCCTATGTATTTTTAGAGGATTCCATTGTAAAGACTTCAAAATCTATAGGAGTGAATTATCAGGGACAGAATAACGAATAGCAACAATGACACTTTGCCAAACATTGTCTCAAATCTCACACATCCTCCCCTGTCAGCTTATAGGGCTTACAGACCTCAGAAATTCAGATTACCCAAGAAAGCATTTGATAGAAACCCTGGAATCTGGGCTGAGTCTGAGTAAGCATCTGGGAACACTGTTCTTAGGAAACTCAGCTTGGTGTTGCTGCGAGGGACAAGGGGAGATGGCCAGAGTGCTTAGAATAATGGCAAGTGTTCTTTTCCCTTTGGCTGCAGAATGTCAGCATTTATGGGAAAAAGTCGATCAAGTACTTACTGGATCTGCTTAATCAAGCATAATTGTCACCATGTGACTGGCAGTTATTGGAAGCTCCTATGAGAGACAGTGCCAGAAACATTATGCAAAGAACTACCTATATTTTAGAGAGTAAAAGGAAAAATAACTTTTCCTCAACACAGGAAATCAACATGATGCGATTTAAGAGCAGGAATTTTTGGAATGGGAATCAGACTTAGTTTCAGCACTTATTTGCTTCAAGTTCTTAAGCATTTAAGCTCTAGTTTATTTCAGTGTAAAAGAAATGTTAATGCCTACATTGCAGAGTTGCCTACATTGTGGCTTAAACAAGCTTGAACAAGTAAGAGATGCCTACATTGTGGCTTAAACAAGCTTAAACAAGTAAGGCACGTAGCATGATTTCTGCAATATTTTACCTCTGTCGGGTCCATTTTTTGTATTAGTGATATTATTTTTAATAATAATATTTTAAGGAGCACCTGGGTGTCTCTGTTGGTTAAGCTTCTGACTCTTGATCAAACTGGGGTCCAGCTCCACACTCAGTAGGAGATTTGCTTGAGATTCTCTCTCCCCATCTCCCTCTGTGCCTCCCCCCCACCCCCGCACATGCCCTGGTGCTCTCTTTCTCTCTAAATAAATAAATCTTTAATAATAATACTACTTTAAGAATTAAGGACAAAGAAGCACTCGCAGGCATTTTCAAATTTATACTATAAAGAATCTTACCAAACATCCTTCCTGCCCTCTCTAAAACTTAGAAACTACTTTTCCCCAATTTTTTTTAAGACATACAGTGTCAAGCATTTATAATCACACATTTCCCCACACAGCCAGACATATACTCATATTTCAAACAATTCTTTCAATTGCCCAAACACTGATAGGTTGTAGGAAATAATAATTCATTAAATATTTATGAAATATTGAACTATCATATTCACACCAAGGGAGTTTAATGAGAGAAATTACTTTCTTATCCTGAATCTTAAAAAGGACTCTAGGGACTCTGATTAATATAGATTTTCCTAGAGTGTCCCTTTTATACTGCCTTTATAAATGTTTTATTTACTGTGCTTTAAGAGGCCTAGCATAGTTTTCTTCTAAACAAAACCCCCAAATTCTTCAAAATCTAGGCAAAATATGTAAATTTAAGGATTCTTTACAGTGCATTTCTGAGATAGGTATCAGACAGCACATAAATTTCTATTAACAAATATTTACTATCTTCTTTCAGTAATTAGAAAGCTGCCTCAAATTTTAATGTATACTACATGTTGATAAAGGGGGGAAAACTCAGTTATCCAATAAATTGTTATTTTAGTTGAATTAAAGGTATTTTAAATTTTGAAATACCCAATACCTACAAAAGATCCCAGGCTAAACTCTATGGCAGTAACCAAAAGATCTAAATATATCTTTTGACATAAGAAAAACAGAATAACAAAAATCTGAGTAGTTAAATTCTATAATAGAAAAATAACTATTTATGTATTAAGGTTGTTTCATGAATTAGGAAGTTCCATAAGTAGACTAATGTTTATTGATTTTATGGTGAGCTTGCAATGGCATCTTGCCCTACTTATAGGATTCCAGCAAATATTAATTGAACATTTTTTTAGATAAGGAAACTATGTTAGACACTTGGAATACAGGATCATGAGATACATGGTATTTTCTCTCAACAAGTTTACAATCTAGCTGAGGAGGCAGGCCAAGTATCAAAGACTACCTATGGTAACAGCATGTTCCTGTAAGAAAAGATACTTCATAGTTCCAAACCAACAGGACAAAGTCATAGCTATAGAGTTCAAAGAGGAAAGACATCCCTAAATGTTGTGAGATTGAGATATTTGTCTTCAAACTGAAAAATTCTGGTCCTCAGTTTATAGTGGGGGGGGTCGGGGGGGTGGAACCAGACAGATACCTAGTATATAACTATATACTAGGTAAGCTATTTTGGAAGTAGCAACTACTTATTTGTATACAATATGATAGTATGTCTTATGAGTGTTATTGTCAATTAAAAACCAAATAACCACTCATCACTCCAGAGTGAATTTCAGTTTCCCAAAATAGATCAAATTATTCATTTCTACATTCCTTTTTCATTGATTTCTGTAGAAAATCATTTACATTTCAGTGATTAAAAGGAAATCTTTAGCCCACATAGTTTTTCCATAAGCATTTTTTTTTTACATACAAAAAAATCTTGTTATATAACATATTAAGTGATTAGTTATGGGACTAAATGTTAAATGACAGGTGCTAGGGATATTTAGAACTGATATTTAGAACTCCCAGATCTTCAGGGACTTATCATTTGGCTGGGAAGTCAAGATATATATATATCTATAGATCTATAGATATATATATATAGTACATAGGTGTCTCAGTGGTCATAACATTCCCCAAACCAAAAGAAACTATTCTCATTCTAACCCTGAATCCATGAATGTAGGAATGATGCTGTTATAGCCTTCTTTTATTTCAAACTCCCCAAATTTCCATTATCTGCAATAATACAAGACAGGTGGGGTGACATCAAAGGAGAAAGGATATATCAGTCACGAGTGTCATGAATAATTTGTTACGAAATTATAAACTAAATATATACATGGATACTAATGGTTAATTCCTTAAGAAGAGGGATCCTTGTCTTCATGGAATCAAAGATGTCAGACATGGAGGCCCTGGAGACAGTCTGTTCCAAGGCCGCCATATTGTAGAAGAGATCTGACTGAAGCCTAGAGGAATAGAGATATATCCATGGTCACACTTACACACAAATAAGAAGAGTTCAGATTTTCAATGAGATCATCAGGAATTAAGCCCAGGTCTCTTTCTTTCATACCACATGGCTTCACCATGGGTGGAACACAGGGCACTGGGCAAAGTTGAATATTTAATATAATATTGCTGACTGAAATTATGTCTTATCAAGAAAAAGTAACTTCTCTCACACATACAAATCCTCTAAAATATGCAGTATCTAAAATCTAAAATCTACAGTAACATATTATCCTTAACTAGGAAAAAAGTAGAATGATCAGTCTAAATATCTGACTCAAAATAACAACAAACTAGAAAATATCAGGAATATAATGTCTGCCTTGTAGAATCCTGATAAAAATCCATGAGAATGCTAACCCAGAACAAGAGAATTTATAAGCCAAAGGAGGCTTTACGAATCTTTCCCACAACTGCATATAAAATATGAAATCTATGCCAGTCAACTTAGAGAAAAGCCATACCTCCTGTAAGAGGTCTTGAACACCATCAGAACCTTATGAAACACATTTTGATAAGCAAAGTGAAAATGAATCACGATTATTGGCAAAGAGTTGTGCTACAATTTTTCTCAAACCAATAACAATTGTTTGAAAAAAGGTGAAACATCAAGAAGAAAGATATATTCTATGGGCTGCATTTTGATTAGGCTCCTGGATCTCCACACTTAAGACTTACACTTTTCCCAGGACTCATCACCATCTGGTGATAATTACAAAGGTATGGTAATAGAGGGCCTTAAATCAAACATGCATGGTAGATCTGCTGTCACTGCAGGAACCATCTCATTGCAAGTTGGCAGGGAAGGATGTGCTTGCCTTTCGACTGGCAGAGCAGGCCTCTTGGCTGGCACAGCTACCAGCTCTGCCTTAAATCTTCCTGAGATATGCCCTGTTAGAGTAATTTGGCTAATTTAAAATGTCTGTCTTTGGAGAAATCTTTGATAACATTAGTTTCATTTGCAAGTTGCTGAGGAAGATCTCTAGGGCTAGCTGCCTACAAAGCCCTGGTTCATCAATAGTCCCAATCCAAAGGGTCCACTCAGACCAGGAGCCAGGCAGTGACCTGACAGTCATCCTCTCTTGCCAGAAGTTATATGTGAACAAAGTTTCTTTTTTTTTTTTTTTTTTGAAGAATTTATTTATTTGTTGGAGAGAGCTTGAGAGAGAGAACACAGGCAAGGGCAGGGGGCAAAAGAAGAGGGAAAAGCAGACTCCCCACTGAGCAGGGAGCCCCACTCAGGACTTTGATCCCAAGACCCTGACATCATGACCTGAGCCAAAGGCAGATGCTTAACTGAAAGACACCCGGGTGCCCTGTGAGCCAAGTTTCTTGAGCGGATATGAAACCTCCAGTAAAGCAGACAACATAGATGGGGGATTCCTAGGCTACCCTTGACAATTCTTATTATCTCAAGTAGTAGTACGAAATTGGAACACTCCCAAGGGAAAACCTGCCCACCGTCTTTAATTTTAAAAATAAATGTATGCACCATCAGTTGGGAAGAATAAGCAGAGAGAGGAGAAAGAATCGAAGTAGAAATTCTTTCACAATTCAGAAAGAAACTGTAGTTGAGACACTGTATTAAGTTTCATGAAAAGTGAATAAATAATAAAATCACAATAAATATGGTGCTGCTTTTCAGTATTCTTATTTCATAGTCATTTCGCCTTCGAAATCACAGAGCATATTTTCTTAATCCTTAAAGTACTAATCTGCAAATAAAAAATGAGCAATTTCTCAATTGTTGGTTATCCTTTACACTATGTCTACCCAAATAAAGTTCTACCAAAGTACGTCAATGAACTCAACAAAACAAGCTGAGAGCATTGGTTGGAAAAAGAAATCAGTCTCTGAGGAAGCAAATCATTTTTGTTTTTTTCTTCCTGTTCTAGCCCAGTTCAGCCTCAATTGGCCTCTAGTTCCTCCTTTTCCTGTGTCTCTGAGTCCCTTATCTAATCCTGGTCTCATTCTGCTCTGTTGGTCTCACCAATCCTCCTATATCCATTGAGTCATTCATTCTTGCTTCACCTGCGCACCTACTTCTTTTCCTGCGCACTGTCTGGCTGGTTTCAAGCCTGCCTTTCTTCCTCATCTGGGTAATTGCTTTAAAGTCTCCTCAAACCACCCAAAACTAGCAGTTACAAACTTTCACGAACACTTAAAATATTTCAAGTAGAACAATCAATCTAGGGGTTCCCAAAACATAGCTTTGATATCTTTGGGATCTGGTATCATGCCAGGTGTATATCTGCTCAAGGCTCCTTTCTAAAGGATCTAAAATATGCCTTGCTGAGTGCTTTCTATTATATGTCCTGGGATGAGCTCATTTATTTAAAAGTACACTCCAGCTCAGCAAAGCTATCCTTCAAATTTATTTGTAAGTCAATCCCTTGGAATTCTAAATGTCTTTTCTAATGGAAACTATCTTACACAGAATGGTGAAAGTCGTCAACAAATTCCAAGTGTCTATCTAGTCCACAAAGTACATAAAGAATAGTACTAACGAAAAGATATTGGAGGCCCATTTGGTTAAAGCTGGAAGGCAGCATAGAGATTATATAATACAACTCTTTTATATAATAGGTGAGAAAACTGAGATTAAAAGGGTAATTTTCCATCCTCATATAGCATTCTCTCCTTTATTATGAAACCTAGGTACTATCTAAATTAATCTACACAACAGTCTTGATAGATTAGTAGTACTATCCCTAGGAGAGGAGTGAGGCTGAAAGAGCCAAGTAATTTTGCCGAGGTCGTGCTTCGGGTACCAGTAAAGTGTTGGAGGTGGGATTTCATCTCAGTTTTCTCAGACTTAATCTATGTTCCAGGCCACTGCTCCTCACAAAGCCGCAGTCATACACTGCCATTGAGAATCTGCATAAAGGTACAATTTATCTGTGTCGGGCCACATTTCTTTCCCATACAATGGAAGAAAAGTAGTCATCTTTCTTATTCCCGAATACAAGCCACTAGTGATGACCCTATGGTCTAGGAGAGGGACCGAAAAAAAGTTTGTAAATAGAGAATAAAGTGGTTAAAATGATTTCTGGGACAAAGCCACTTTTTTTTTTTTTTTTTTAATGTTCTGTGAGTCACCCTACAGTACATCATTAGTTTTGGATGTAATGTCCCATGCTTCATCGTTTGTGAAAAGCAACTTTTGTTACTCCACATTCTATTCCAAAGATTGGCCTATATTATCTCTCCTTTCATTCATAGCCCAGTTTCTTTGGCCTAAACTGTTTCTCTCTTTTTGGCTTCCCACTTATGCCACAACATAGTTAAGATTCCACCTTGCCATCCCATTGCAATTGCTCTAATAAAAATCACAGTGACCTTTTAGGATATCATTCAAATCAGTAGTTTTCAAAGTGTTTTCTCAACTATATAGGCAGCATTCAATGGCTTTTGGCTATTCTCTTCCTAAAACTCTTTTCTCTCTCTCTCTCTCTTTTTATAAATCCCATCTATCTCTGAACAGGTCCTTATCTGACTCATTCATAAACCCCTTGTTCTTCTCCTGGTCTTAAATGCTTCTGTTTCCTAGAACCTGGCCCTTGAACATTTTCTAAAAACCAGTGGGTTTCAGCTTTTCCTGAATATTAGAAACTATCCATGAGGAGTTTCTAAAATTCTCATAGAAAACACTTCTGACCTCCATATATCTACCCCTTGATAAAAGGAATGAGAATACTAAGAAAAATGGCCAAAATGATTTTTGTCAGAACTCTGGAAATTAACCAAAGAGTTTCAAAAATATGGGGAGAATTTATTTAAGAAAAAAATAGCTGAACCTTGGTAAAGACAAAGTTTTATGGCATTTCAACTTGTCTTAGATCCAACCCCAACCATCCAGTCTCTGTGGTAACCTTCAAACCCAAACCTACACAATGACATTAACTGTGAAAACCAGCAGCCTAGAGGCCAGTGGAAGGAACAGAATCAGTTTGGAGTCACCCTCCAAATTCCATCCCTAGAGAACTGTCACTTTTTTTTTTTTAAAGATTGTATTTATTTATTTGAAAGAGAGTCAGCACAAGCAGGGGAAGAGGCAGAGGGGGAGGGAGAATTAGGCTCCCGATGTGGGATTCGATCCCAGGACTCTAGGATCACGACCTGAGCCAAAGGCAGTGGCTTAACCAACTGAGCCACCCAGGTGCCCCGAGAACTGTCACTTTTTACCTGTCTGGTATCTCTATTCTTCAGACTTATTTTTATTTAAACTAAGTGACTACTGAATCAAACCTGACGCAGCTCAGTCAGTGTGAACAGTCATGTCTCTCAGGCATTTATCAAAAGAAAATTAATATCAATTGTTTAATAATGCAGCTGCCTGAGGTAGCAATACCAGTTGAGTTAAGTAAGAAACTTACTAAAGTATTATAAAGGAAAAGCAACATTTATGAAATTTTTATGTGGGGTGTTGAAAATATCCAGCATAATCCTGGAAAACTAAAAGACCATATGCATGTGCACATTTGCTCAGGAAAGACACTGACGAGGCTCTAATCACCCACCTGGAGATGACTCTGAGTCTCTGCACAAGCAAGAAGTGAAGGCTAAAGTAATGTTTTAAACTCCCTACTGGAGTATTGAAATACTCCTCCCAAACATGCACAAACCTCTAACAAAGTCAGGGAGACTTACTGGTTCAATGCATTCAAGGAAATCTCTGTCCAACAATTAGCTGACTACTAAGCTAATTGAGAAAAGATGATAAGTGGTGTATTTTAAAAAAATGAATTCAGACTGTACAGAATTCATTCAGGAAATTCACTAAACAAACAAACAAACATCCATAACAACAGAAGAGCAGCATCAAACACCAAAACCAAAACTCAAAGGAATGTGGGAGGGGGGAGAAGAAGGTGATTTCCAGAGTTGGAGAGATCCAGTTTTCAAGGGAGAAAAACAAAACTATAACACATGCAAGGAAACAGGAAGTTATAGACCATATAAAGGGGGGAAAAAAAATCAAAGAGAGTTCAGGGGCACCTGGGTGGCTCAGTTGGTTGATCAACTGCCTTCAGCTCAGGTCATGATCCTGGAGTGCTGGGATCGAGTCCCACATCAGGCTTGCTGCTCAGCAGGGAGTTTGCTTCT
Organism: Neogale vison; assembly: GCF_020171115.1. Taxonomy (NCBI): domain Eukaryota; kingdom Metazoa; phylum Chordata; class Mammalia; order Carnivora; family Mustelidae; genus Neogale; species Neogale vison. The sequence continues at coordinate 28,702,758 of NC_058096.1, forward strand.
CCTTCTGACCTTCCCCCCTCATGCTCTCTCTCTCAAATAAATAAATAAAATATTTTTTAAAAGGGAGTGAGAAAGCTCAGATATCAGACTTACTAGAAAAAGACATTTAAAAAGTTCTTATAAATATGTTCAAAGAATTAAATAAAACCATGTCCAAAGAATTAAAGGCAAATTTAAGAACTGTATCTTAACAAATAGAAAATATCAATAAAAAGAAAAAATTGTCTAAGAAAAAGAACCAGGGGTAGTTGAGCAGTTTGTTGAGCAGCCAGCTATTGGATAAATGGCCAACTCTTAGTTTTGGCTCAGGTCATGATCTCAGGCAGATTCCACACTCAGCAGGGAGTGTGCTGGAGATTCTCTCTCCCTCCATTTACTTCTCCCCCTGACCCTCCTCCAATGTGCTCTCTTTATACCTCTCTAAAATTGAAAGAAAGAAACAAAGAAAGAAAGGAACCCAATAAAAATTCTGGAGTTGAGAAATATTAAAACTGAAATGAATAAATTAATGGGTTTAACAGCAGATTTGAAATAGCAGAATTTGAAGATAGATCAACTTGGATTATCCAGGCAAAAGAACAGAAAAAAAGTTAATGAAGTTAAATTAATAGAGCCTCAGAAAAATATGTGATACCAACAAGCACACAAATATATGCATGATGTATGTCCAGAAGAAGAAAAGAGAACGAATAGGTAAAAAGACTATTTGAGGAAACAATGGCTGGAAACCTCTCGATTTGATGAAACACACACACACACACACACACACACATTAATATGCACACCCAAGAAGCTACATAAATTCCAAGTGGGATAAATTAAAAGAGATCCATATCTAAACAAACTAGAAAAAAAAATTGTCAAAGACAAGGAAAAGAGAATCATGAAAGTACCAAAAATAAAAGTATTGTCTAGTGTACAAAGTTTCCTCAAAGATGAACAGGTAGTTTCTCATCAAAAACCATGGATTCCAGAAGAAGTGGGATGACATGTCCAGGATACTGAAAGAAAAACAACCAATACTCTTAAGATTCTTTGTTCAGCGAAACTATCCTGCAAAAATGGAGAAACGAAAACATTCTCAGTAATCATAAACTGAAATATATTGCTAATAGGCCTGCCCTGTAAGTAATAGTAATGTTTCAGGCTATGAGAGGCACTAAACAATAACTAAAATATGGAAGAAGAAATAAAGATCACTGGCAAAGATAACTGCATATATTAATATAAAAACATTATAAATGTATTTTGTTTATAACTTTTTTCTACTATTTGATTTGAAAGACAATTACATAAAATAATTATATAGCTATTTTATGTAAAAATATAATTTGTATAATAAAAGCACAAAAAAAGGGGGCTTTTAAGAGCTAAATGGATTGGAGCGCCTGGGTGGTTCAGTGGGTTAAAGCCTCTGCCTTCGGCTCAGGTCATGATGCCAGGTCCTGGGATTGAGCCCCACATCGGGCTCTCTGCTTTGTAGGGAGCCTACTTTCTCCTCTCTCTCTCTCTCTCTCTCTCTCTCTCTCTCTCTCTGCCTGCCTCTCTGCCTACTTGTGATCTCTGTCTGTCAAATAAATAAATAAAATCTTTAAAAAAAAAAAAAGAGCTAAATGGAATTTTTTTTAATCTGCACATTTTTTTAAAGATTTTATTTATTTATTTGACAGAGAGAGAGAGAGATCACAAGTAGGCAGAGAGTCAGGCAGAGAGAGAGGGGGAAGCAGGTCCCTGCTGAGCAGAGAGCCTGATGCAGGGTTCGCTTGATCCCAGGACCCTGAGATCATGACCTCAGCTGAAGGCAGAGGCTTAACCCACTGAGCCACCCATGCGCCCCTGGAATGTTTTTATATACTATTTGAATTAAATTTCTATTAATAAAAATGAGATTTTTAAAATTTTAAGGCATTGTAATCCTCAAAGCCATTATTAAGAAAATCTTTAAAAATAGTAAAAGAAACAGAGGAATTATAATGGCCTGAATTAAAATATCTATATATCACAAAAGAAGGAAGTAATGGAGAAATACATGAACACAAAGACAGTAACATTCAGAAATCCTACCTTACCAGTAATTAAGTTAAATGTAAATGGTTTAAATATTCCAATTAAGAGACAGAATTTCCCAGAACCCCCAAGAAAGTTTAAAGAAAATATACAACACTATAAAGGCATTGTCTGAAAAACCAATAGTAACTACCATACTCAATAGGGACAAACCAAGAACTTTCCTCTAAAGTCAAAAACAAAGACAAGGATGTCCACTCTCAACACTTTTTTTTTTTTTTAATTTTTTTGACAGACAGAGATCACAAGTAGGCAGAGAAGCAGGCAGAGAGAGAGGAGGAAGCAGGCTCCCCGCTGAGCAGAGATCCTGATGCGGGGCTCAATCCCAGAACCCCAGGTTTATGACCCAGGACCCCAAGATCATGACCCGTACCGAAGGCTGAGGCTTTAACCCACTAGTCACCCACGCGCCCCTCACTCTCAACACTTATTCAACTTAGTACAGGACTACTGACTATACAGAAATAAAAAGGATTGTAAAAGAATATTATAAACTATTGTATGCCAACAAACTAGGTAACTTTGATAAAACAGGAAAATCCCCACAAAGAAACAAATTATTGATACTGACTCAAGAAGAAACAAAATCTAAATAAAACTACAGCACAGTAAGAGATTGAATATTCAAAACCTTCTCACGAAAAAAAAAGCCCACAACCAGATACCTCCACCAGTCAATTCTATCAAACATTTAAAAAATAATTAACATCAATAATTTGTAAATCTCTCAAAAAATAGAAGAGTGGAATACTTCCAAACCCATTCTCTATAGGTAGTGTTATTGTGATATAAAAGGTTAAAAAATACTATAAGAGAAAGAAAAATACAGACCAATTTCTTTATAAATATAGAGGTAATAACCCTCCACAAAATACTAGCAAAACAAATACAGCAACACGTAAAAAGTATTGTGCATCATGACCTTGTGGGATTTATCACAAGAATGCAAGGATGTTTCAACATTTTTTTTTAAAAAGGCCATTTATGTAATACATCACATTAATAGAATAAAGAAAAAAATCTCATCATCTCTATAATCTCAACAGATGCAGAAAAAACATTTTACAAAACTCAACACCCTTTGATGACAAAAACAGTTGCTAGACTGGAAGCAGAAAGGAACTTCCTTAATATTATAAGGAACATATATTAAAATATCAGAGCTAACATCATACTTAATGATGTAGTTTTTGAATGTAAGTGAGGTCCAGAGCCAACATCCAAGAAAGAATTCTTGAGACCTCTTTGGTGCAAAAAGATGGTTTTATTAAAGCATCTGATCCATGGGCAGAAGAAAATGCTGCTACACGTCAAGTTAAGGTTTGGTTTCCCCTTTAGTAAAGCATTAAGACAGTTGGGAGTTTCCTGGAGAAATGTTAATCTCTGCTTATCACAAGTCCTCACCAATGGGCTGCAGCTTATAAGGAAATTTTGTTTTATTTACATTTCCTTCTTCCTTTGTTTCCCACATCACTCTAGATGGGTGGGTGATATTAGGGCTCCAGGAAACTGAGTCTATGGGTCTCTGGAAGTTAGGCTATTTATTGATAAGAATGCTTTTTTCTTGTAAATCATTAAGATATTTGTAAAATGAGGGAGACTCCTCCCTTGCTGGACTGTGATCTCTATTAGTTAACCATTCGTTTTTCCCTTCCCTTAGCTTTGGGGGAGCCAGGAGTGCCTGAGGAATGTCACTCATAACCCACCTGGAGGAGGGAGGGGGCACTGCAGGGTGTCAGCTTGTTCTTTGTCCTCAGCTTGCCTTCTTTTTTTTTTTTTAATTTAATTTAATAAAGAGAGAGAGAGAGAGATCACAAGTAGGCAGAGAGAGAGGGGGAAGCAGGCTCCCTACTGAGCAGAGAGCCTGATGTGGGGCTTGATCCCAGAACCCTGAGATCATGACCTGAGATGAAGGCAGAGGCTTAACCCACTGAGCCACCCAGGTGCCCCTCTCAGCTTGCCTTCTGCTCCCTCATCATTTAATGGTAAAAGAGTGAATACTTTCTCCCTAGGGTCAGAAGCAAAGCAAGGGTGTTTGCTGTTGTTATGTTGTGCCCAAGTTTCATGTCTAAGAGACCACCAAGGAGCCAACACCGATGCAATCACACGAGGGTTTATTCAGCAAGCTCCAGCGTGGGTCCAAGTATACCCGGTGCAGCAGAGCAGGGACTTGGACCCCCAATCTGGTTACAGCATGGTATTTATGTGTTGTTTCGGGGGATTTCCAATAAGGGGCATGGACTCTGTGTCTCCGGGTTCAGTTTCTGATAGCATACTGGGCGTGTCGGTCCTGTGGTTGACCCTGGCCACACACAGGTGGTCAATGAGATTGCAACACACAGAGAAAGCTGCACAGTCATGCTATGTCCCACACAGGTGGCCAACTGATCTACAATTCACCCCACAGTAGCTATTTGAACTAGCCTATCACCTTGGTCAGAACTGGCGCCCAAAAGGTGAGGCCCACACTCCTTGGTAGCTAGGGAGACAATATGCATACTCCACTGATTGGATGTCTCCACCTGACCTGACCCATCCCTGCATTTGGGTTGTTATCTCCACCTGAGACTGGTTTCCCAGACTTGCTTTTAAGTAAGTTCCCTGGCAGGGGCAGGGGCAGTTTAAGTTTTGCTGCATAAACAACAAAATGGCTGTTCAACCGAGGTGGGGAGGCTCTGGCTAAATAGGCCCTTACAGTTATTTCTGTTCAATACTTACGAGAGGTTTGAGCCAGGGTAATTAGGTAAGAAAAATTAGGTAAGAAAAAGAAGAAAAAGGCATCCAGTTCAGAAAAAAATAAGCAAAATTATATGAATTTGTGATGGCACAATCTTGTATATAGACAAGCCTAAGAAATCCATATTTAAAAAACAGAACTAATAAGTGAGTTCAATAAAGTAGGAGGATATAAGATCAATATTTAAAAATCAATTACATTCCTATACAATAGCAACGAACAATCCAAAAAGGAAATCAAGAAAACTATTCCATTTGTGAAATGTATGAAAAATGATAAAATACTTGGGAATTAATTTTAAAAAAGAAAAACCACAAGCCACCTCTGCTGAAAACCACATAACATAACTGAAAGAAACTGAAGACCTAAGTAAATGGATTTCAGTGTTCATGGAGTAGAAGACAACATGGTTAACATGGTTAAGATGGTTAACATGGTAAGAAATGCCTTACACATCCAACACAGCCATATGAATATTTCTAATGCCATTTTGTGGGAAATGACCCACTGATCCTAAAAGTCATGTTGAAGAACACAGAACAAATTCGGAGCATTCATGATGTGGGAAACAAAGGCATAAGGAAATGTAGATAAAATTATATTTTCCTTATAATCTGCAGCCCATTGACAAATACTTGAGTTAGGCAGAGTATCATTCCTCTAGGAATGCCCAACTGCCTTAATGTTAATGCTTTGCTACAGGAGAAAAATAACATTAGCTTGACAATATCTAGGCCACCCAGATCCTGTGAGTCTTCCTTAGCACATGAAATTCTTTGGAAACTTCCTTTGTCTCTACCCACCCCCAGGAAACCTGCTGGCAGTCATCCCCCAAGCATATGACCCACTGATATACACCTGAGGAGTCTCATGACTAAGATTTTCTTAGACAGTAATAAATGACTTTTTCCTAACACTAACCAACCCCCTCAAGGTCCTGGAAACCTTGCTTTCAAAATTCCTTACAGACTTAGGCTATCCCTAACCCCCTCCCAACTTGAAAGTATATAATCAGTCACTCCTCACACTTACAGTGCCGCTTACTGCCCACGGGTCCTGTCCCTATGCTTTAATAAAACCACCTTGTGTAAGATTATACATATAGATAACTAAAATGGAATTGAGAATCCCAAAATAAACCTTTACACTTATGGCCACTTGGTTTTCACCAAGCATGCCAAGATAATACAGTGAGGGGGAAAAAATCCTATTTTTAACAAATGGTGCTGGTAACAAGATAGTCAGAAGGCAGGCAGGGACAAGGGCCCTCCTCCCCATCCAAGAGGAAACTACCCTTAAACAGATTTTATACCTCTCTGGAAGGTATCCTCCACCCTTTCCGATGTGAACAACTACTTAATAGGCAATGAACTCAAGGACAAAAACCTGATTGGTTGACAGGTGCACAGAGGGTTAATCAGATTAAACCACAAGTCAACATTGTCTTAAAAACCCCTAGACTTAGAAACTGGTGGCAACTGTCTTTGGGAGCTTCATACTATTGCTCAATAAACATTGTTTTGTGGCGGGGGGGGAGGGGGTGTCTGGGTGGCTCAGTTGGTAAAGAGACTGCCTTCAGCTCAGGTCATGATCCTGGAGTCCCTAGATCTAATCCTGAATTGGGCTTCCTGCTCAGCAGGGAGTCTGCTTCTCCCTTTGACCCTCTCCCCTCTCATGCTCTCTCTCTCAAGTAAATAAATAAAATCTTAAAAATCATAAATAAACAATGTTTTGCTACCCACCACTCTTAATCTGATCCCCCTGATGTGGGAAACAAAGGCAGAAGAAAAATTATTAAATTTCCCATGAACGAATCCTTGAATCAGGCAGAGTGACATTCCTTTAGAGACTCACCTGCTCTAGGGCAAAAGGGAGTCCTACCCAACACATCCCCCTCCCCCACCTCTTTCCCAGAATACTGTAAGTCTACTTTAACATAAATAAAAATTATTTGGGAAACTTCCTTTATCTCTACCCCCTAAGTTACCTGTTGGTGATCATTCCCCAAGCCCACTGATACACATCTGAAGGGTCTCCTGGCTAAAGTTTTATTAGTGTTGGGTCCATGGTCAAAGGAGTGAGACTGATACAAAGCGAAGGTCAAGCAAAGCATTATTTTGCGCCAAGCATCGAGAATCAAACTGACCAGGCAGGGACGTCTCTGGCAAAGAGGCGATGACCCTCTGCCTTAAAGACTAGCTTTTATTTTTTTTTTTTTAAAGACTTTTCCATTTATTTGAACAGACTGAAATCACAAGTAGGCAAAGAGGCAGGCAGAGAGAGAGAGAGATATCACAAGTAGGCAAAGAGGAAGGCAGAGAGAGAGGAGGAAGAAGGCTCTCGGCTGACCAGAGAGCACGATGCAGGGCTCAATCCCAGGACCCTGAGATCATGATCTGAGCCGAAGGCAGAGGCTTTAACTTTAACCCATGAGCCACCCAGGCACCCCCAGACTAGCTTTTATAGAGCAAAGGCCATGTGGTTTGGCCTGGCCACACATAGGTGGCCAATGAGATTGTAACACACAGAGAAAGCTGCACAGTCATGCTAGGTCCCACATGGGTGGCCAATTGAATTACAATTCACCCCATAGTAGATATTTGAATTAGCCTAACACCTTGGTCAGAATGGGCACCTTACCCATACTCCTTGGTAGCTAGGAGACAGTATGCGCTCCCACATCTCCACCTGACCTGACCCGCCCTTGTATTTGGGCTTTGTTACCTGGGACTAGTTTCCGGGACTTGTTTTTAAGTAAGTTCCCTGAAGGGGGGGCAGGGTCAGGATGGAGCTGCTCTGGCTAAATAAACCCTTACAACTAGACAGTAATAAATGACCCTTTCCCAACTACAGCTAGCCCTCTCAAGATCCTGGAAAACTTGCTTTCAAAATTCCTTACAGACTTTTGCTATCCCTAACCCCTTCCCACCTTGAAAGTATAGAATTAAATGTAGAGTTACTATATTACTCAGTAATTCCACTCCCAGGTAAGTATCCAAGATAACTAAAAACATGTTTTCACTACTTCAGTGATCCAATCCATTCTAAGTTTTCCACCCAGCCCTGCCATTCAATGATCTGTTTTCAATGTCTCACATGAATTTCCAACTCAGCTTATTCAAAACTAAACTCACCATCTTCTTTGCAAAACTGTATTCCCTACTAGTACTCCATCATCCACCCAGATTTCAAATAGAAATCCAAAAATGAAAAAAAAAAAAAAAGGAAGGAAGGAAATCCAAAATGACCATTTTTTCCCCTCTCCCATCAATATTATGCAGAGTATCACATTCCTCCAGGAATCCCCAGTCTTAATGTTAATATGCTTTGCTAGAGAGAAAAACAACCTTAGCTTGACAATTGCCAAGATTCCAGGATCCTGTGAGTCTTCTTCAACATTTAAAAGTCCTTTTGGAAACTTCCCTGGTCTTTACTTGCCCACCTTGAAAGTATATATAGTCAGCCACTCCTCACTACCCCAAGCGCAGGTCTTTTTGCCCACAGGTCCTGTCTCCATGCTTTAATAAGACCACATCTTTGCAGCATGGAGGGCTCAAGAATTTGATCCCCAACATTTCCACATCATTATTTTTTTTCCAATTTATTTATTTTCAGAAAAACAGTATTCTTTCCACATCATTATTAACCAAAACATTACTCTCCAAACTCTTCCTCGGTCTTCAAGATTTAGTTCAGATAGTAACATTTTCTGAAAGAACACCCTGGATATCCTCATCATGAATCAAAATTTTCTGATGTATGCTCCCATATAATTCTGGGAATTCTTCTACTACAAAATTTATCACTCTCACGAAATTGTCTGTTTACACACTCTCTTATTAATTTGATTGCTCTCCAGGGCAAAAATTGTATCTTCAGCAATGAGTAGAGAATCAACATATAGTAAATGAGTAATAACCTAAAATAAACAATGGAGAAACAACTTATTTGTTTGCTTTTGGGGGGTGTGTGGATTGTATATAAGAGCATTAGAATAAATCTGCCATTTATTATCAACTCATTAAAATTATAAAATACAATGCATAGTTGTATAAATGTACATATGTGTATATATGCACATATATATATATTTATATGAGAAATACATATATATTGTAGTGTCTCTCCCAATTGGATGGGGGCCCCCAACTGTGCGGTGATCCCATCAGGTGGAAGACAGCAACAAGGGCAGTAAAAGAATTTACTTCAGGCAGAACAACGCAGACAGAAGTTTACTGAATACATCACAAGTAAGCAAGAGGCAGGACAGCGAAGAAGAGACTGTCAGCAATGAGGCAGTTTGGAGGGACCACATTTAAAGGCAGAAGGTGAAGAGGTATGGGGACTGATAGAATTTTTCCTTTTCTGGTAACTATTCCTGGTTGTAGGTAGCCCATTGCTCAGCGACAGTTTATGGATATTCTGAGGTGAGTCACCTAATGGGCCTGTTTGTATTCATCCGGGGGTTTGGGGTCACTATAGGTCCTTTTGCCTTGATCAAGTTTCCATTGCTCAAGCCTGTTGCCTACAAGTGGCCTCTACATATATTGTACACTGTGTGTACGTACATACAAGAAAAAATGACACAGAAATGGAAATAATATTAATAGCGGTTCTCTAGGACATGGGAGTAGAGATGTTTTATTATATTTTAAAATGATTTTATTTATTTGAGAGAAAGTGAGTGACAGAGAGAGAGAGAGAATTCATGGCAGGGGACAGGAGGGACAGACGGAGAAGCAAGCTCCCCGCTGAGCAGGGAGCTGGATGTGGGGCTTGATCCCAGGACCCTGGATCATGACCTGAGCTGAAGGAAGACACCTATCAGACTGAGACAACCAGATGCCCCAAGATATTTTATTTTTTTTTAAAAATTCTTCAGTATTGGGACACCTGGGTGGCTCAGTGGGTTAAAGCCTCTGCCTTCAACTCAGGTCATGATCCCAGAGTCCTGGAATTGAGCCCCACATTGGGCTCTCTGCTTCCCCCTCTTTCTCTCTCTGCCTGCCTCTGTGCCTACTTGTGATCTCTCTCTGTCAAATAAATAAATAAAATCATTAAAAAAAAAAAAACCTGTTAGTTCACTTTTCTTTTATAAAACTGTGACTCCCAAACCATTTTAGATGAGGAATGGAACAAAAGAAACAAAGCAAACTAGTGCCTAACCATATATCTCTTTGTTTTAATTCTCTTTTTTTTTTAAATTTTATTTTATTTGACAGAGAGATCACAAGGAGGCAGAGAGGCAGGCAGAGACAGAGGGGGAAGCAGGCTCCCCGCTAAGCAGAGAGCCCGACGCGGGGCTCGATCCCAGGACACTAAGATCATGACCAGAGCCGAAGGCAGCGGCTTAATCCACTGAGCCACCCAGGCGCCCCTGTTTTAATTCTCTTAAGCCATTGCCTCATTGTCTTTAAACCCCTCTCTTAAGATTTCCTAGTTCATAAATATGGTTAAATTCAGGTTATCTCTTAAGAGTCTGGAGCAAATCCAGCCTGAGCAGGAACATAGGCTGAAGACAACAGATTTGGGGAATCAAGGAAAATTTTAAAGGGGAAAATAAGAAACCAAAGAACAATCTGGAGCTCGAGAAAAGAGGAACTTAGAACAGAAATAAAAGGGCAATGGCCCTTGCCTTCTGATAATTGTATGATATTTATGTGAGTTTTTTGTCTGAGCATAGACTCGAGTATATTTGCAGGATTATAAACCTATTTACATGAGTATAAACCTCAGGTCTTTAAAAGTATCCGGTGGTCTCCCTGCCTCCTCATTTTTAACTTCCGTCTTTCATCCCACCTCCTAAGCATTCCCAGCCTCATCCCAAATTAAGACATGTATTCCCTATGCTCTCCCTATTACCATGTCCTATCAGGTACTTATACTTAAATATAAATTGGAGGATGATGTTTTAAAATCCAAGGATACCTGTGGTGGGATGACTAGAGCAATAGGCCTCTGTATTTGACCTCTTTCCACATCTCTCATCCTAACTGTACTTTGTGCTTTTGGCATAGGAGAAGTCAGGGAACTTCTAGAATTCTGAATAATATATGCATTCATATGTAGAGGATTGGTTCCTTTCAAACAAACCTTAATCTATGCATACTTATTAGATATTATAACATGATATTAAGACCACATATCCAAAGGTAACATAGTGTAAGGCAAGGTATTTCCCTTCCCACTTCTTTCCACTCCCCCTTCCCCGCCCCCTGCCGCCCCTATAATGAAACTCGATTGTGTCTCATCTCACCGGCAGGTGAAAAAATTTTCCTAAGAAGGCTCCTTTTAAAACATATTTAACAGATTCCTATGTTGGCCATCTGGATGTCTTCTTTGCAGAAATGTCTGAAGGACCTCAATGTGAGAAAGGAATTCATCAAAATCCTTGAGGAGAACACAGGCAGCAACCTCTTCGACCTCAGCCGCAGCAACATCTTCCTAGGAACATTGCCAAAGGCAAGGGAAGCAAGGGCAAAAATGAACTATTGGGATTTTATCAAGATCAAAAGCTTTTGCACAGCAAAGGAAACAGTTAACAAAACCAAAAGACAACTGACAGAAAGGGAGAAGATATTTGCAAATGACATATCAGATAAAGGACTAGTGTCCAAAATCTATAAAGAACTTATCAAACTCAACACCCAAAGAACAAATAATCCAATCAAGAAATGGGCAGAGGACATGAACAGACATTTCTGCAAAGAAGACATCCAGATGGCCAACAGACACATGAAAAAGTGCTCCGTATCATTTGGCATCAGGGAAATACAAATCAAAACCACAATGAGGTATCACCTCACACCAGTCAGAATGGCTAAAATTAACAAGTCAGGAAATGACAGATGCTGGCGAGGATGCGGAGAAAGGGGAACCCTCCTACACTGTTGGTGGGAATGCAAGCTGGGGCAACCACTCTGGAAAACAGCATGGAGGTTCCTCAAAATGTTGAAAATAGAACTACCCTATGACCCAGCAATTGCACTACTGGGTATTTACCCTAAAGATACAAATGTAGTGATCCGAAGGGGCACGTGCACCCGAATGTTTATAGCAGCAATGTCTACAATAGCCAAACTATGGAAAGAACCTAGATGTCCATCAACAGATGAATGGATCAAGAAGATGTGGTATATATACACAATGGAATACTATGCAGCCATCAAAAGAAATGAAATCTTGCCATTTGCGATGACGTGGATGGAACTAGAGCATATCATGCTCAGTGAAATAAGTCAAGCGGAGAAAGACAACTATCATATGATCTCCCTGATATGAGGAAGTGGAGATGCAACATGGGGGGTTAGGGGTGTAGGAGAAGAATAAATGAAACAAGATGGGATTGGGAGGGTGACAAACCATAAGTGATTCTTAATCTCACAAAACAAACTGAGGGTTGTTGGGAGGAGGGGGGTTGGCAGAATGGGGGGTGGGGTTATGGACATTGGGGAGGGTATGGGCTATGGTGAGTGCTGTGAAGTGTGTAAACCTGGTGATTCACAGACCTGTACCCCTGGGGATAAAAATATATTATATGGTTATGACAGAGGACAGCTGAGTTATCCTGTTGGTTTTTTTTTTCCAGTAAGTCTGAAATTACCTGTTCAATACTTCATTATGATCCCCTGAATCTAAATAAGATAACTTACTTGAGAATTCTCTGCAAATTGCTGGATACCGTACAAATAAAGAGTATCAGTAGTGTTCTTACACAAATATAGTCTAGAGATTGGTTTGCTTCATGTATTTTGGACAGAGTGGGATTTATTTTAAGCCAGTTGGTTTCTTTTGAAGCTTTAGTTAACACATTGTATATATTCAGAAAAATGTACAGATCAGTGTACAACTTGAGGAATTAGCAAGACATGAACACACCCATGAAATCCCCGTTCAGGTCAAGACATAGAACATTGACACCACCTGAAGTCTGACTGTACTCATTCCAGTTGTCCACTCCTCACCTCCTCACCTCCTCCTCCAAGGTATATATTGTATAAGTATTAGTATATTAGTATTTTAATATATTATTATATACTATATAGTATATAGTAGATACTATATAGTATATTAGTATTAATATATACTAATACATGAGTATTTACAATCTATTTATACATTTTCTGGTGATGAACATTAGGTTGTTTGCAGTTTGGAATGACTGAAAACAATCCTGCTATGAGCATTGTCTGAAATGTCTTTTGGTGTTCTTGTAAATGTGTTTCTATTGGATATACATCTAGAAGTGAATTTCCCAGACCATGGGTTTTAGTAGATAATGTCAGTTTCCCCAATGGTTTAACCAGTTTTTATTCCTGCCATTTGGTAAAGGGGTTCTAGTTGCCTTGCATCTAGCCAAACTATGGAAAGAACCTAGATGTCCATCTACAGATGAATGGATCAAGAAGATGTGGTATATATACACAATGGAATACTATGCAGCCATCAAAAGAAATGAAATCTTGCCATTTGCGACAACATGGATGGAACTAGAGCATATCATGCTCAGCAAAATAAGTCAAGCAGAGAAAGACAACTATCATATGATCTCCCTGATATGAGGAAGTGGAGATGCAACATGGGGGGTTAGGGGTGTAGGAGAAGAATAAATGAAACAAGATGGGATTGGGAGGGTGACAAACCATAAGTGATTCTTAATCTCACAAAACAAACTGAGGGTTGTTGGGGGGTGTTGGCAGAAGGGGGTGGATATGTAGTCATGGATATGTAGTCATGCCTATCTGTGCCACTCCTCCACAGAAATGGACAAAAATGGTGCAGTCATATTCCCTCAAGATCGATGACTGCATCAGCTAGGCTTATTTGCTGTTCAGCCAGTTATTATGAAGATTCTGATCCGAAGGAGAGAAAGAACAAAAGAAAGAAAGAAGTAAAAAAATAAATTTTGATTAGAGAAAAAGGAAAAGAGAAAAAAAAGTAAAAAGAAATTTTTGTGATAATCAGAAAGAATTGAACATAGATTTGGGCATTATATCATGTTAAATAATTATTGTTAATTTGGTTAGGCATAATAGTTTTACTTGAGAACAGCTAGACTTCAAGACTTCCTTTTCCACACTACTCAGCCAAGGATCTGTGCCACTTAACACCTGTGTAGAGTAGATTTTATTGGAGTGTAATACAGAGGTTCCCAGGATTGGGAGATACCAATATCAAGCATCTGAAATAAGGTAATCTGTACTAAAAACAGAGAATCTAAATAAACTTTTATACATTTATACTGAAATCCCTAGTTCTTTATCTCTCCCTGCTCTGAGGATGCTGGCAGTCAGGTTTATCCCACCCAAACAGGAAAAGGATTTTTTCTGGAGAATCTGAGCCATCACAAGAAAAAATATCCATACATATTGAGATCCCCAATGAGACAGCCTAATAAGAACACCTTATAATTAAACCTATAATCATGTCACAAACACATGTACACTCACATATATGTATATAAACATTCCAATCAGTTTTTTAGTGCCAAACTTTTATATGTAAGCATATATCCCCAAATCATCAGACATCTGAAAGTCCCTAACATGATAGACAAGCACAAACAAGCCAACATTGGAAAGCAACTTGAAGTAAACAATTTATGCAAGGAAAGAGGAAAAGAGATGGTTGATATTTTCAGAGAAAAAAGAGGAGTTATTTCATCCTTGACATAATGAGTGTCAACTCTAAAGAAAAAATAATCAGAGAACAAAAAAGAGACCTTTAAAATTTTAAATACTAAAGTAGAAATTAAAAAATTAATAAAATATTAAAGGACAATATTTTAAAAACTAGATATAAAATTTAAAAAGATAAAATTATAGGACCAGAATAGGAGGTACAATTTATTGTGTGGATACCAAATAAGAGATACCAAAAGCCTAACAGAGAAAAAGAAAAGAACTAAACTTAAAAATTTTTTTCAATAAAATTTTCTGAGTTGAAAGATCTAAGATTGCACTTAAAGGGAACTACTGAGTGGCCAACACAATAAATAAATATATATGCACATTACATATCACCCTGAACTTTCAGAATACTAAGAAAAAAGAGAAAATTTTACAAGAATTCCAGAAGGAAAAAAGATGACATAAAAAATGAGAATAAAATGTTCTATAATCTTCTCCACAGCAGCACTAGATACAAGAAAACAAAAGGACAATGCCTTTAAAATTATGAGAAAATTATTTCCAAACTAGATTGGTAAATCTAAACAAATTATCAATAAAATGAAGTAAAATAAAGACATTTTAGACATACAGATATTTAAATTCTCCTTCTCAGGCAATCACTGGAAAACAAGTTCTACTAGAATGAGGACTTAAATCAAAAACCAAAAACAAAAAACACTAAAGTGATAATCAAAAGAATTTCAGGGAAAAAAATTGTAAAACTATTGTAGAAAATGGGTACCATTTGGAGTTGGTCAAAATGGTAAAAAAGAAATACTGTCAAGAAGGTGAAACTAGGGAGGTGCCTGAGTGGCTCAGTGGGTTAAGTCTCTGCCTTGAGCTCAAGTCATGATCTCTGGGTCCCTGGGACTGAGCCCTGAATAGGGCTCTCTGCTCAGGAGGGAGGCTGCTTTCCCCCGCTCTCTGCCTGCTGCTCTGCCTCCTTGCGATCCCTCTCTCTTTGTCAAATAAATGAATAAAATCTTAAAAAAAAAAAAAGGTGAAACTAGCATATCCTATACATTAGCATATAAAATAACAAAACAAGTATAATATAAATTTCAGGCAGCTTAAAAAAACTTTAAAAGAGTAATCTTATATGCACTAGACATCACAAATATCACGTTCTCCTTTTGTTCTTGAGAATTCCACATCCCAATATCCTTGCAATTAGACAAAGCCATGTGACTAGTCTGGGTCAACAAAATGTGAGTAGGAGTGGCATATAACCATTTTTTACCTGAAGCAGTGAAAATCCCCTGGTTTTTCCACTCCATTCTCTCTCTTCTGCCTTAGAGATTGTTACTGAACTGGTACAGCCACAAGATCAGAGCCTTCTGAAACACTGGGTCAATGCATTAAGGGAAAACTGCCCAGGGGAATCACTTGATCCTGGTGTGGACTTTGTATGAGCAAAAGCCACTGAGGTTCTGGCATTGTTCGTTTCTGTGCTGTAGATTAGTCTATTCTGGCTAACACAGTATTACACACAGTTCTATTGTAGAGAACATTTACGTGTTCACAATAATAGAAAGAGTCCAAAACCATAACATAACTATATGGCGGGCATAAGAAATGTGTTGTGCGAGGACGCTGTATGGGGTGAGGGAGCTGGGCCTGTATGTTGGTGTGATAGAGATGTGGGGGCGTCAACGAGACCAAAATCCTCTTCTTCCACAGTGGAAGGTCAATATATAGTACCTAAAACTCAAAGAAATGGTAATAGAAGTGTGACTGGGCGTCAGCTTCGGACCTTACCTATTTGGCCACAGTGAAAAACCCCTCTTGACACACAAAAGTCAGATCAGTTGAGAACATGTATTAGGTTTTCCTTTTGTAAGAGTCACTACAAGAGTTCAGGTCTTTAACAATGGTCAAATACCTTACAGGCAATTATACTTGATTGGTTGTCCTGGTTCAGGGTGGTGGAGCAGGTGAAGAAGTGGTGGAAGGGGCACCCCCAGCAGCCCGGTGTGTGTTTCCTTCTCAAGGCCCCTAGCCATGGTTAATTCAAAAGACGGTACTCAACTGACTTGAGCAGAGAAAATAAATGCAGGCCCTAAATTTAGAGTTGAGGCTACAAGACCCTCAGTTTAGTATGGTCTGGCTATTGTTGCTTTGAAATAAGACAGTGGGATCCTAGGAGTTGGGATGAGTCTATCTTCCCCCACGGTGTTGACTGAAGAACAAAAGCCAGTGTGCAACACGAGAAGAGGAAACAGATGTACAGGGAATAACATCCTGGGTCCTTAAAAAAAGTTCAGTTCCCAGGCCTGGGAGCACCTCTTACATGTGTAAACTAGTTTAATTCCTTTTCATACTTAGAGTCAGACAGTTCCGACTACCAAAATTAATACTGATCAATCCAGACCTAAAAAGGCAGCTTAATTCTCTCCTTTGCACCTAAAAATACACATTCCTTAGGTAGTTAGAGGGGAAGAGCTCATTCAGAGTCTCTCCTTTGCCTAGACACTTAGATTTCTCTGACGGCTACGTATGCCTTAGAATTGGCCACTGGTCCTTCCTTACAGGGCACAGAAAATTTTGTCTAGGGAACCCTGTGGAACTAAAGAAGAATTAGAATCTTGAAGTGGGTGATTTCACCATCACTTTCACTGTGGGCCACATACAACACAAAGTTTTATAGGATACCAAAAAACCAAACCCACCGCCTAGAACATTTATATCTTTTAGTAGAGGAGACTAGCATTAATGATCTGTTTCCCCACCTCTAGAAACTGCTGGAGTCCTTTTGTTGATACTGTCAGCTTGAGTTTATAGTCTCCCAGTGTCCTGGAAGACAGAAGGAGAGTCAAATGTGCTATGCTACTAGGAAGACATAAGCTAATGAAGAAAAATGATTAATCGATATTTGTGAGCAACACATCGAAGCAAGGAGAGAGTCTGCATTTAGCTCCAGAGTGTAAACCATTCTGTAGAGAGAGCACTTCTGAATCCACTTCGTCATTCTTGATTTAGCAAATGTGAGCTTTTCTTCCTCTCAGCTAACAGCCAAAATAATTAACACAGAGTTTACATGAACTGGGAAAGTGCTGTGTTGAGGGAAAAAAAGAGAAATTGTACAAACCCTGTGGCCAAGCAGTTCGCTGCAAGAAATAGAACTGTGAACATCGGTCTGATTGGAAATGCAACCGCGTAGAGCAAAGGTGACGGAAACTCAGACATCAGATCAACATTTTCCATATTCACACCTTATGCAAGGTTCTCAGAGCATCTTGTCGGGAGACATAAGGAGAATGGGGACAGTTTTATGTCACAAATGTCAGATGAGAGAAAATAGCAATTTAATTCAACATTAAGGGGTACATCAAAATGAAAAGCATTTGAAGTGTTTCGTTTGACATTGTCCATTCTAAATTCACACTAAAGCTGAGTAGTTTAAGCCTGTTACACTGAAAGAGACCCACAAGATCACGTGGTTCTTCATTCTTGCTTTAAACGGCAGAGGAAGAGGACACGCAAAAGGTTGAGCGCAGGTCCAGTTTAAGCAGCTGGCGAAGAGCAGAAGAGACACGGAAGCCAGTCCTCCTGGCTGCTAATTAGTGCTCCTTCCGCCCCACTGGGCTTCAGGTAAAGTCTGTAAGGGTCCCAGTATGATAATGGGACTAATGTCACACATGAGAAGACGTGATCTCAGGCTTCCCACTTGTTAGAATGCAATTTTTCTTTTCCAAAATGGGAATGACAGCCTTCTTTTTGAAAGCCATTCAAAGGTACAAATGTGTGGACTTTGAGCAAACTGTTAAGGGAAGTATATGGCCTAGGCATAAAAAGAAATGGCACAGGTAAAAATCAGGTGATTTCATGTACAAATTTGATACCTTGGAGTCTAACTATCTTGACAATTCTTAAGGGGGAAAAAAAATCGGGCTTCTTGTCACCACGATTGAACTGCGATTCCATTACTGAATCAATACTCCTGCTAGCAAATATCCCTTATGAAGTAGTCTTGTTACACAGATTGGAACAGTTTTGGGAGGAGGGAGTAGCAATGCTGGGAAACTTGGGAAAAATAATGACTTCAAGACAGAATTTATTTAATAGAACTGGGGCTGAGTGAGTGGGGGTGTGGCAGAAGGGGGGTGTGAATAACTTACATTTTGATGAATTTTTTAATAAAAGCAGGATATAGACATTTCGGTTTCAAGTCAGAGGATAAAAGGATCAAATGGATCTTTTCTCCAAATAAATACTGTTAGGCTACATATTCATGGTCAGTAGTGCTCCATTTATAGGTGTCCCTCGTTTCAAAAACCAATTTGGCTTATCTGTTTTCTCCTCCTTACATATATCTCAAAAGCTGTAACAGATTCGGGGAAATAGATGACCCAGTCACAAATGCTCACTTCTCCGGGGACCTGCCTTTAAACTGACCTTGAGCTTCACAAACCAAAAAGAGCATCTGTGTACCTCAGGACAGTATTCAATCTGGAAAAAAAAAAATTATGTAAAAAGGAAGGCAAGATAGGCTGAGTTGGCCAAAGCAAATAAATACTCAGTAGAACATCCAAGCCAATAGATAAGAATGTAGAACCCTCATTAAGTTGCTGATTCGTTAGGGGTATAAGTGGTTACAGGAAATGTCTGTTTAGATTAATGCCACATGATCCTTGGTCTTTTACAAGAAAATTTAAAATGTAAACTGGTCCAAATTTTTATATGGCTTTTTTTTTTCTGTCCTTTTAATTTGGAAGATTTTGTTGGTGTTGGGGGGAGAAAGAAGAGCCTAGGGTTCAGTCAAGTAGTATATGTGTCAAGGAAAATTTAATTGTTTACTAATGAATTTTGATGTACTTTTCTAAGTCCTTGGTCTCTGGAGAGGAAACACACACACAATTGTGTGGTGATATTAGCAAAATTACGGTTACCAATGAATAAACTGAAACCAAGTTCTGTATGACTTTTGACATAAATAAAAACCGTTGCTGTCGTGGGAGGGAAATTCCCCCAGTTAATGCTCAGTGGCCTGTGGTGGGGAGGGGTAGTGGGGGGGGTGCCAGTTTTTAAATCTACAACTGCCACCTATTAATGAGGGCTGTTTTAAGAAGTATCAAAGGTTTAAAAAGAAGAAGAAGTAGTAGTAAAGGAAAAACAAAGTTAAAGTTTGATTTAG
The DNA here is from genome assembly GCF_020171115.1 of Neogale vison. Taxonomy (NCBI): domain Eukaryota; kingdom Metazoa; phylum Chordata; class Mammalia; order Carnivora; family Mustelidae; genus Neogale; species Neogale vison. The sequence continues at coordinate 28,722,367 of NC_058096.1, forward strand.
CTATGGCAATCTGAAATAAACAAAACCATGTTTTTGTAAGTTTTGGCAGGATACAAAAATTATGGCTTAGATATTTAGCTAGTACTTTCTAGGTGCAGTGGATAGTGTGGCAGGTTAAAAATGGCTACAAGTTCTTTGGTATTTCTCCAATGTAAAGATAGGGTCTATAATTCCTTCTTGAATCTGGGTTGATTCCGTGATGACTTACACCAGTTGAATATGGCAGAAGTATCTCTGTGTTAAGTTTCTGGACCTAGCCCCTAAAAAGCCTTTAGCTACTATTTCCTCTTTCTTAGAACACTCTCTGGGAGCCCTGAACCTCTAAATAAGAAATGCTTATTCTAAGAAATCTACTGCAACAGGTCACATGAAGGAGTTCTGGTCTTTCTGGTCTACCGTCCTACCTCTCCAGTCATCCCTACCACACGCAGGGTATGTGAGTGAAGCCACGTGGAACTTCTCCAACTTCCCTCATCGATGTAGCTCATCGACCAACTAAAAACCACCAAGTGACTTCAGTTGATAAAGCAGAAGAATAAGGTAGAAAAACTGCTCCACTAAGATCTAACTTCCTGGCCCACAAAATTGTGAGATATAAAATGGTTGTTTTTCAAAGCCACTAAGGACCGGGATGGATATCAGAAAATGTAATATGCATGTTCTTTACATTTATTAACCTATTTAATCCTCATAATAGTCTAATCATGTAGGTAATGCTATTTGCCCCGTTTTAGAAATAAGCCCAAAGAAACCGAAGTTTAATGAGATTAAGTAACTTGCCCACAATCACATTGCTAGTAAAAGGGCAGAACAAGAATTCAAGCTCGGGCAGTCTAATGCCAGAATCTATACTTTCAGACATATTTTCTCCATCTATCCTGAAAAAAAATTAAATAAAACTACCAATCAATAAATATTCATGAAATGCTTTGAAATATTGTCAAACACTCTGGGAGGTGTACTGTAGCAGGAGAACCCTCACCAGCGATATTAGTGTAACAATCCCAGCTACTAAAAGAGACACATTCTCGGGCGCCCAGACCAAAATAAACTGCCTTCCTTAATTTCTCCCACTTCCTCCCCAGTTGCTTCTATCTCATCCCCCCAATTTCTCCAGAGCACTTAACCCCAAAGCCAACCCTATTCATTTAGCTGTTGATTGCCTTTCTCCCCCTTTGGAACTTTAGCTTGGGAGAGCTGGTGTGGTGTAGCTTGGACACCCTGTATCCAACAGCCTTATTTTATTCAGCAAAGAGTTGCTAACTAAATACTGAATAACTTCTCTCATCCTCTTTAGGCTAGGCTCTTAGCTCTAAATTACCAGAGGTCAAATATGGAAATGTTGAGAAAAAGAGCCCAGAAGAATTCTCTAGTTGTGTGCATTTATAGTGGGAGAGAGATGCTAACTTTTATCATGTTATCAAGAGAATATTTAATTCAGAAAGTATAAAATGCTGTTTGTTTAAAAAAAAGAGAGAGATCATTTCTCAACCTTTTTTTTCACTGCCATCCATCACAAAATACATTTATTTTGAAGGTTTCAGTATGTGGGCTTGCACACACCCAGAGAAAAATGGAAGCACAAGTTTCATGAAGCAGAATTTCCTCTAATTTCATGGAGTACACTCTGGTATTTTTCTATTTTATTTATTGTACATCATATTTGAAACGATGGCCTGATTTCCTAACTTACTAGTGGAAAACCTGTGCTAGTTCAGCCACTTTTTTTTTTTTTTTTAAACTAATTCTAGCTCTTCTTACAGATGAGACATTAGAATCCGGAGGAGCTTGTGTCATGTCTTGGCAGACAGGTGGAGGGTAGATGAGAGCTTATGAACTTCTCCAATATATACTGCGTAACAGTTAGTTGTCCACCTCCCTCTAGGCGAGGTGCACCTTCAGAAAATACATTTCCATAAAAAGGACTTTCTCAGTGTGGATATGCATATCCATTTGTGTGCCCGTGGGCTTCAGGGGCGGGGCAGGGTAGATAGGGTGAGGAGTATGACAGTTTGATCTTTCAGAAAGGAAGTTCTTTGAGAGCATATCCTGTGGTGAATCTACAAATTACCTACAGAACTTCACACAGCATCCTGTGGGTACGCTGAATAGGGAGGCAGCTAGTACAAGCAAAAGATCACTGCACTCTGAATCAAAAGAAGTGGGTTGGAGTCCTAGTTCTACCAGTTGGGCAAGTCACACAAACTCTTTGAGCTTCAACTCCTAATTCTTTAAAATGATAAAAATAAAGGAACTCTGTTCACCTAACAGGGTTATGGTGAAGAACAAATAAAACAATGACTAGATAGACTTAGGAACTTTTTTTTTATTTTCTCTTTAAACTAGTTCCTACTAACTGAGAATAATTCCAATCAATTCAGTAATTATTTGCAAATAATTCACATTTGTTCAATAAATGTCTTTTTCAGACTAATAATTGTATGACCTTCTTATTCTATTTTTCCAGCATTTCACTCACTCGCCGCTGCCTCTTTTCCTCACAGCCTGCCTATTCCATCTTCTCACAAGAGAAGGACTTTAATTTCCTCAGAACCTTACTAGCAAGTAGCAGCACCTTGGGATGGTGGAAAGTAGAGCTGATTAATGAGATGGAATAAAGTTAGTGGAGAAGAGAATTAATGACACAGAGGCAACTTGGGTGTGGTTGAAAAATTCTAGACTCCGGAGTCAGGAAACCCATTGTTTAAACACCAGACCCTTAATTCACTACTTATGTGCAGTGAATGGGCTGAATTGTGTCCCTTCCCTCAAATTCATGTGCTAAAGTCATATGTGACTATATTTGGAGGTAGGATCCTTAAAGGGGTAATTAAGTTAAAATGAGGCCATTAGGGTGAACCCTAATCCAATATTACTGATGTCTACATAAGAAGAGGAGATTAGAACACAGACATGAACAAAGGAATGACTGTATGAAGACACAGAAACAACAAGGCCATCTACGATCCAAAGAAAAGTCTCAGAATAAAGCAACCCCATCAATACCTCAGTCCTGGACTTTTGGACTCCAGAACTGTGAGAAAATAAATTTGTGTTGTCTAAGCCACACTGTCTGTGGTACTTTCTTATGATAGTCTAAGCAGACTAATATACTATATAACCTCAGTTACGCTGTAAGAATAAAATTTGAGAAAAAATATTCTTTATAAATCATTATGGGCCTTCCCAGTGTCTTTATTTTATCAAGATAAAAAAAATAGGTCTTTCTTATAAACGAAATCTGACAAAGCATTTATAGGTTTTTGGAAATATGAGCTGCATCCCTGCACTAAGAAAATGAGGAACATCTTCATACCACTTGCTTAAATACCCTTTGCAAATCCTTCGTGGTCATTCTGTTTGGCAAGTATATCTTTGAATAAGAGAGAATCTGGTGTTTGAAAAATAATGGCAAAAGTAAATTTTAACACTTGATTTCATAAATGGGCTCACAATCATGACCCTGGGGAAAGCAAGGAAGAATTGTCATGGTCCTTCTTCTTCCTGGACACCAACCTGGTAGTCCCAATGATGCTCAACTGGAAGCAATACCTCTGACATATCTTCCATCACCAAGGGGACAGAGCCAGCTTTGGGGAGGAGCACTTCTCCAACAATGAAAATTCCATCTATGCAATGAAAGACTGGGAGAATCCAGGTGATTTCTGTATGAAGATTGAGCACTGCACTTGACATAGAACAAAAAGCATGTGAAATTTTGTCTTAATATCCTAAAATTACTTTTTATGTTCTATAGATGAGGATAGTCCCACTTCTTTTTTTTTTTTTATGACTTACAGCAGGAGTGTGTGTAAGCACTGAAATGCATATGCCCTTACACACATATACACACAAAAACTGTGTTTATCTATGGGCTTGGAGATTTTTAAAAGTAATATTTTCCTTTCTTTTCAGTACTGTCTCAATATCCTAAATTACATTAAATTTATAACCCGAAAGAGAAACATTAAACTTGTGTGCAAGTATACATGATAATTACTTGTGACTTAGTAAGTGATACAGGGAATCATCATGAATAAACATATGAATAAATAAATGAATTAAAATTGATAAATTGAGAATAAAAACTAATTTTTAAAAAATGACTCTGCTCTCTCTTTTGTTTGATGAATAACTTGGGCCATTCAGAAACCACAGGGAGAGCCTCCTTCTAGGGCTCCCTTCTCTGCTGTGACTAGGCCAGGGCACTGCTGCCTATTGTTATCCTGTTATGGTTCTTTCACTGATCATTCTGATAGTATGACTGCACACACACACCTTAGAGGTCCTGCAACAGCTTCCCAAAGAGTTTGTGTACGTCTGTGTCCTTTAATCTTCTCTTGCTATGTCAGGGAATTGTCAATTAATTCTTTGAAAGAGAAATTTTGCTAGGAACTCTATCTTATGAAGCCAGGGATTTCTTTTCACATTCTAGATTGTGAAAATGTGATAAGAGGAGGCAGGTGGTAGAGTGGTAAATGACAGGAGTTCCCTTTTAGGAAACACAAAAGTTATAGCCACAGGTACAAGGTCTCATAATGGCCTCTCTCGTGCTTGTATCTCTTAAGCATCAATGAACTTAGAGCCATAGCATAAGACACAACAACCACATACATATTGTATACATACCCTTGGTTGACAAAGAGTACGTATAAGACCATCCATCCATTGGCATACACATTGCAGAACTTCATTGACTCTTATAGCATTGCTTTAAAAACAAAAACGAAAAACAAAACACAAAACAAAACAAAAAAAAAACATGGTCTTTGGAATCAGGCACATATCTGGATTCAAATTTTGTCTTCACTACTTGCTGCTGTGGAATCTCATGCAAGTTATTCAATTCTCTCCTCCTGCCCCTCGCCCCACTTACACAGGTGCACTGGCTCGCTCTCAGTCTCTCTCTCAAATAAATAAACAAATCTTTAAAAAATGTTCTGCTTTTTTTTTAAAGACATATTAAGTGATTTGGAACTTACGGAGCAAAACTGTGACAGGTCTAGGCCTACATCAAGGGTCTGAGATAAAATCTATCCATGTAGATGAGAAGCCAGGAGATATGGCATAGATAGACACAGATAGAGAGAACACTACTATGGGTGTAAAGAGCAAAGAACCCACTTTAGAGAGAAAGGGTTGAGGAAACTTTGGGAAGCAACGTTTTAACAAAGACTTCAATGAGGAGTAAGAGTAGCTCCTGAACACTTCAGGAGCCTGGCTGAAAACAGCTCATGTGAAGGTGAGACAAGAGTGCATGTTCTACAAAAAAAAGACCTCCATGAGCCTGGAGTGGCATAAGCAAGCATAACTCGGCAAAAGATGAGGCTGGAGAAGCAGGTGGAATCAGAAGAGCCAGGGTGCGGTGGGTCAGCTTCCACAGAGCTTTACAGAGCAGGATTTTACAGGGAGAAGCAATGTGAATCAATATGCATTTTAAAAAGGTAATTCTGGCTACTATGCAGATTGGACGGGAGCCAGAATAGAAAAGAGAACTGTTACTGCAGGAGGCTAAGTGAGGGAGGAGAGTGCCTTGAACTAGCAGGTTGACCCCGGATATAGAGCTAAGTAGATGGTTCAAGTTGTATCCTGGGGGTAGAATCAATAGGGCAGGTGATGTAAGTGGGAGTGAAGGGAAGGTTGACTCACCAGTAAAATGAGGGGATTAAAAAAAAGGACCCACCATCCAGGCTCATGGTGAGCTTTAAATAAGATAATGTATATCGGGGGCACCCAGGAAGCATTCAATGCGTGCAAGATGTTATTATCACCAAGACAGGTATAATAATAAGCCATTTTAAATGATCGGCAGTGAGTTTCTTTAAACTGGTGGAATACTGAAGGGTGAAAATTGGCTAATTTTGAACATCTTCCTATAGATGCATGTATCTTTGAAGGAACTCTTATTTTTCACTTGTTTAGAATGACTGCCTCATAATTTTACCATATACTTTTTATTTTTATTTTTTAAGATTTATTTATTTCATTGAAAGAACAGGCAAGCAGAGTCGGGAGGGGCAGAGGGAGAGACGATCTCCAGCAGACTCCCTGCTAAGTATGGAGCCTGTACAGGGCTGTGACTCAGGACCCTGAGATCATGATGTGAAAATGAAACCAAGAGTCAGATGCTTAACCCACTGAGCCACCCAGGTGCCCCATAACTTTACTATATACTGAAAACAACCTCAAGCAGGGGGAGAATCTCTTAAGTTCCAAAGGTACTAAAGAATTAGAGAGAGTAAAGAAGGTTGAAAACTTTCATTAAAGATTTACCTCCTCATCAGTAATCCAAAGCATCCATAAAGTGGGTGTGTCCCTGATGATTCAAAGAGATACTCTCAATTGGAAGGCTTTAGTAACCCAACTTTTTGCTTCTGTGTCTTGAGATCATAATTCTGAGAATTTTCTTACATGACAAATACCTGACCTTTTGTAAAGATGTCATTTTCTCAACATGACTGCAGAAATGACAGGAGAGATGGAGGGTCAGAGAAGCCAATGAGTGCTATTTGCATCTTGAGAAAAGAAAAATGCAAATGGCAAAAGTGCATTGCAGGAGACAGAAAAATAGATCTTTCCTGGTCACTCTCCCAAACTGATAGACCACCCCGTCTCATCACCAGAGACCTCTGGTCATTTTCCTAAGCAAAATAAACATTAAAGGGTAAATTTTTTTCCCCTAATGTTTCTACAGGTGTCTTTCTACTTGTCAGCCTTGTTGTTTTTAAGGTTTTCGTAACAAGCAAAGAAGGAGGCATAGGTCCTTCAAAAGAGTCCACACTTGGGTCACAACAGGGCGATAAAATTCCTCAAGGCTTCTGACAGGCACAACTGCAAATATACCATTATACCTGACCACAGAGGACTCAGGAGGACTTAAAAAAAACAAAACTGAACAGACTCATTGAGTTACCCAGATCTGTCTTCCCGATTTCCATTGATTTCTTTTCAAAGTTTCTGTACCAATTAATTGGTCATGATTTACAATATCCTTCTGTGGGGAATCAATGCTATTATCCCTGGTGTCATTCAATAGTATAATAATATCTCAATAACTTTTCAGTCTACTTACTGTGTTTCCTGGTCTGCAAGGATGTCTTATTACCATGACAGCTTTTAATACAGTTTGCTCTTGGTATGTAAAAAAAGTCTTTGTACTAGTGGATTTTCTACTAACTAGTAAAATGGTTCCCTGCCAATCCACAACCTAAGAGGGTTAGACTCTTAATACCTTCAATGCCATTGGCCGCCAGCCACTCCAAGAGTCACTATCATTAGAACAATCCACCATTTCCCACCAGTTGTCCTAGTGTCCCCCATGGAGCTACACAGAGGACTTAGAGTCCCACGCCATGTCCTAATGTAACAAAGGGGCTGAGAGTTCTAATGTGGATGGACAAGTGATTCTCTCACTGGGGTGAGAAGACCCTTCCTCAAACTAGGGCTTATTAGTACATACAACTGAAAGTTCCCTAACCCCAGTATATTGTAAGCATCTGTCTCATCTGAAACAAACCCTTCTCATTTCTGTGTGCCTTGTACCAGTCACAGAGTGTGCTTTCAAAAATATGTGATGGATTGAACTGAATTCAGTTTAAATCAAGAATACTATGCCCATTTGGCTTTCTCCTTTTCCCCGGGTCAATAAAATGGCAGCAAACCTGGTTGTTATTTTTCAGGTGTTCTCAGTTGAAAGTGGCAAAAAGCCAGGTCGGTGTGATGAGAACTGATAGTGTATTTCTCCTGTTCCCAGGCTTCTGGGTCTTTGCCATGGGAGAAGGTGGCAGTGAGCCAGAAATGGAAGCCAGAATTGCATGGGGAGCAGTCTCTGCCCTATACTAAAGTGTCCATAATTAAAACCTAACTTAAAGCTAGAATGCTACTGCTAAGGAAATGAATTAGGTACATTCACAATTCTGGAATATTCTGACAGAATCATCATAGGTTCAGAAGTTAAACAGAAATGAGAGAAAAGTTAAAACACGGGAAGATTCTGTTAGTGAATTCTGTAACATTGCTAGGAAATCACTACAGATGACTTTTTTTCTTATCAGATCTACAGATGCTTTCAGTGATAAGAATGATACCTAATATAAGTTAGGACTTCTCCTTTGATTCCAAGTTTGCAACATTTGTACTGACAAAGTTAAATGAAAGACTACACGGAAGAGAGTCTGGGTGGCCTCTCAAATGGAAAGGGAGCACGTGGCAGAAGCTCAGGTACAGAAGAATAATGCCTGTGCCCCAGTTCCAGGGTAAGGAACTGCTCTCAGGGTGGCAGCAAGGTGAGCATTAGGCTTCTGAAAAAGAAAGATGTTATTTTTGAGGTCTGAGGTTTGGAGTAAAAGGTATGAAGCAGTGGTTAATTTTGTTATTAAAAACACAAATCACATATACACACACTCAGACTGGGAATATTAGTTATATAAGTAATGGATATTCATAAATGCCCTCATTGGCATAATTTACATTATCTGCTGTTAGCTTTAAAAATTAAATTTGGATCGAAGACCTATGACAACAGTTCCACTGAATGCCCAGAGACAATCTAGGTGACACTACTCTCTCCAGCTCCTCCCTTGACTTTATTCTTTCCTTCTTAACTTCTATGACCATAATCATTCCATCTGCATTTGAGTGCTGCCGTTGATGCACCGTAGGAGTAGTCGTCTAAACTCAATGATGAAACAGAGTTAAAACAATAGCTAAAGTTTTCTTGCAGAGTAGTGTACTTGAACTATCAACCAAGTCAAAGGGCTTAAACACTAGCCTGAGTTCTGCTAATAGTATTCCTGTGATTATTCACATTTGCTAACTCATTAGACAGCTTCTTAAGCAACCTGAGCCTTGATTTTCCATCTGTGAAATGGAACAAAGAATCCATTTCCTGTCCACCCCATGAAGCTCTAGGATCAAGTGAGAACATACACACGAAAGCTTTTTACAAACAGCAAAGTGCCATAAAATACCCTTGAATTTATAATTATGGCCAGGCATTATGAACTCATATCAACAATAAAAACAAAATGATAACATGAAATTATCATTTGGAAATGTAGAGATAAAAGCTAGAAAACAATCTGTAGGAATTAAGTCAAAATTATGATAACACCAGCAATAAGAATGTTTAATGTGATCTGATTTACATCACTGCCGATGACTGGTAGAGGCAATGGCATTTGAATTGTGTATAATTGTCAATATATTGTTGATTTAATACCCAAAGTTTGTTTGCCCAGCAAATATCACAAATGTTTAGCTAATTTTGAAAAACTGTAATACCACCTTCTTGCAACTCCCATCTCTTCCCTATGTTTCAAGTTTCATTTTCTGTTCACTATGTATTGCTCTCAAGGTTATAAGGAAAGGAATAGAAGGGATGAGTCAATAATGAATATTTTTGCCAGAAAAATAAACACTGAATTGGGACTGTTGTTAATAAGAGTATTACATATAAAAACAAATTATTTTTCTTCCCTTTTTGGCATTTAAAAGCTCTCAGCATTCAGGGTTTTAGTTTTCTTTGTTAAAGCGTATCAAAAAACTGGAAAAAATTCAGAGAACAGCAACCAAATTAAAAAGTTTAGTAAATAAAGAAGGATTGAAAGAATGGGGCAATCTTAGACATGAAAAAAACAAAACAGCTAGCACAGTAAAAGGTCAAGGAAAGATAGATAGTAAATTTAGAACCATTTTACATAGCAAGCAAAGGATAAAATAGGATTAAAGTTCTTAGGTAGGACCTATTGTTATAAAAGAAAATACACAGCGGCTCAGTGGGTTGAGCCGCTGCCTTCGGTTCAGGTCATGATCTCAGGGTCCTGGGATCGAGTCCCGCATCTGGCTCTCTGCTCAGCAGGGAGCCTGCTTCCTCCTCCTCTCTCTCTCTCTCTGCCTGCCTCTCTGCCTACTTGTGATCTCTCTCTGTCAAATAAGTAAATAAAATCTTTAAAAAAAAAAAAAGAAAATACACAGCAACATATACAATTACCTAGTTTCATTTGAGTGTGAAAAATTCCACTTTTAAGAATTAACTTGAGGATTAGAATTGTAAGCATTCACAATGCCAGCTTGTTTGATATGCCCAAGTCACTTCCATTCTTTCTTTTTCCATGAATGACAGAAATAAAGATGCAAATGACCTGGACACCATCCCTCAGTGCTAATAAAATGCTAGAGTGTAAACAGTGCAAAATAAAGATACACATTACAGAATAAATAATTTGTATTTTATTGCTAAATTATTCAAAATCTCATGGAAATATGACCCCTATGGTATTGTAAATAGTAACACCCAAAACCATGACTGCTGAGAGACTATTAAAAGATGTTTCTTCGGGAATATCATGACTTCCATGTTTTTGCACAGTGGGCAATGTATTTTCATATTGGATTCCAGGCAGGAAGTGTTTATTCCTGCCAAAGAGGATGTAAAATTTCCCCCACTCCTGTTGCCACTGAGGTTGTTGCTACCACAGAGAAAACCGAGTTAGTTGCCAAAGAGCGCATCGTTCCAAATGGAAGATGGAGACATGAGAGGAGTCACAGCGTCATATGGCCACAGAGAGCATTTGGTGAGATTTTGGACAAAACTGGGTCTTCTAAAAGAAATTGAGAAAAAGTCAGTACCTTGTGCACTCATTAAATATCTATGTATAAAATAAAAGTTAATGATAAAAAAGTAGCAGACATTCTACTGCAGATCACACGAGACCAGACATGAAACTTACACAGAACAAGAATCCAGACCAGGCCAGATGAATTTCCTCAGAGGATGTAGGCTTATTACTAGTCCCTCAAAGAAAAAACTTACTAAAATGTGGCAAATATTTCTCATTTTAAAAAAATGCTTCTCGTATATAAAAATAGAGAAGACAGTTTCTTTTTTTTTTTAATTTTTTTTCCCAATTTATTTATTTTCAGAAAAACAGTATTCATTATTTTTTCACCACACCCAGTGCTCCATGCAAGCCGTGCCCTCTATAATACCCACCACCTGGTACCCCAACCTCCCACCCCCCCACCACTTCAAACCCCTCAGATTGTTTTTCAGAGTCCATAGTCAATCATGGTTCCTCTCCCCTTCCAATTTACCCAAAAGCACATACCCTCCCCAATGTCCATAACCCCACCCCCCTTCTCCCAACCCCCCTCCCCCCAGCAACCCACAGTTTGTTTCGTGAGATTAAAAGTCACTTATGGTTTGTCTCCCTCCCTATCCCATCTTGTTTCATGGATTCTTCTCCTACCCACTTAAGCCCCCATGTTGCATCACCACTTCCTCATATCAGGGAGATCATATGATAGTTGTCTTTCTCCGCTTGACTTATTTCGCTAAGCATGATACGCTCTAGTTCCATCCATGTTGTCGCAAATGGCAAGATTTCGTTTCTTTTGATGGCTGCATAGTATTCCATTGTGTATATATACCACATCTTCTTTATCCATTCATCTGTTGATGGACATCTAGGTTCTTTCCATAGTTGGCTATTGTGGACATTGCTGCTATAAACATTCGGGTGCACGTGCCCCTTGACAGTTTCTTAAACATCGTGAGCAATATTAAAAAAAAAAAAAAAAAACAGAAAAGGGGTGCCTCGCTGGTTCAGTCAGCAGAGCACAGGACTGTTTATGTCAAGGTTTGAATCTGAGCCCCAAGTTGGGTGTTGAGATTACTTTAAAAAAAAAAAAGTATATATGGACACTTGGGTGGCTCAGTCGGTTAAGTGCCTGCCTTCCGCTCCGGTCATAATCTCATGGTCCTGGGATCAAGCCCTATGACCAGCTCCCCTCTTAGCAGGGAGTCTGCTTCTCCCTCTCTCTCTCCCTACCTGCTCGCTCACTCTCTCTCTCTCTCTCTCTCTCTCTTTCTCAAATAAATAAATAAAATCTTGAATAGAAAGGAAGTATATAAAAGAAACCAAAAGAAAACATTAAAAATATGACACACTTAAAATGATCCCCAATGAATCTAAGAGCAATACAAATTTAACTGAGGGTTACTAATAGTTTGGAGACTTTTAGCTCATGCAACAAGTCTCAGAAAAGAGTTTGTTGGGGCACCTGAGTGGCTGAGTCATTGAGTGGCCAGCTCTTGATTTCAGTTAGTGTCATGGTTTCAGGGTCCTGTGATCAAGCATGTGTCAGGCTCCTCTCAGCGGGGAATCCGCTTGACGATTCTCTCTCTCTGTCTCCTCTGCCCCTTCCTATTCCCCCACCACCCCTGCTCATTCTTTCTCTCTCTCTCTAAAATAAATAAATCTCTTTTTTTTTAAGAGCTTCCTAATTGATTAAATTTTGTAAAAAAAAAGAAAAAAACTAGGGTTCCTGGGTGGCTCAGTCGGTTAAGCAACTGCCTTCAACTTGATTTCGGAGTCCTGGGATCAAACCCCATGTTGGGCTCCCTGCTCAGCGTGGAGCCCACTTCTCCCTCTCCTCCCGACTCGTGCTCTCTCTCACTATCTCTGTCTCTCTCTCTCTCTCAAATAAAGAAATAAAATCTTTACAAAATAAATAAATAAAAATGTAAAAAATTTTGAAAAGAAGGAAAAAGCTATTATTATTTGCAGATGATATAATTTTATGCCTAGGGAGTCCAAAATAAATATTTTTTATTATCATCATTATTATTAGGAATAGGATGTCATGTCTAGATCCTATAAGCTTTCATGACTGATTACATGGTGGTAGCAAAGTAAAAGAATTATTGAAGTCCAACGTTTTAACTTGATTTGTGTTCTACTTCCCTCTGTCTCTAATACAATGACCTTACAGCATGTCACCATCTTTTCTGGCCCAGGTTACTGTACCAGCTACATTATTTCCTCCCCAGTCAATGATCCCCACAGCTGTTGGAGTGATTTTTTTAAAGTTGAGATATAATTGGCAGAAAAAGTTATATGAGTTTCAGGGGTACAACATAATGTTTGATATTTATATATTTCAAAATGATCACTATACCAAGTCTAGCCACACATAGTTAAATTTTTTTCTTGTGATGAGAACTTTTAAGATCTTCTCGTTTAGCAACTTTCAAATTTACAATATATTATTATTAACTGTAGTCACCATGCTGTCCCTTATATTCCCAGGACTTATTTATTTTATAACATAAGTTTGTACCTTTGGCTATCTTCACACATTTAACCCACCCCAACAATGGCAAATCTGTTCAAATGCGCTAGCACCTGAGGCTGGTCATGTTCAGAAAGCTTTGGTTAAAAAGAAGTTAATACACTTTAATAAAACCATCCCCAAATTTAGTGACTCAGAATGACAAAAAACAAAAAACACCCCCTCTCCAAAAAAGACCCAACACATTACCCGCCCCCCCCCCAGGAGAAACAACAGGAAAAATAAATGGACAAATAAATAACTGAACTAAGCTTGGTACTCTTTTCAGAGTATAAATACTATTGATCTTTAAAGGAACTATGCTTATTTAAATTAAAATTTTGATTTCACCCTTCTTGCCCAAATATAAATGCTATATGTTTAGTTTACCTCTCTATATAAACACTCACATAAAGTTTAATATACTTGTAAGAAATTTAAGTAGATAATACTCTCGTCTTCTACTTATGGTTAAACCCTTACTGTATTTTTGAAAAAAAAATTAAGATGTTATTTAGGCTTCATATCTATATCTATAAGTTTGGATTTATGGTTTTTTTAGATTCCACATATGAGGCTATATGGCATTTGTCTTTCTCTCTCTGACTTATTTCACTTAGTATAATACCTTCTAGGTCCATCCATGTTGTCACAAATGACAAGATTTCATTATTTTTTATGGATGAATAGTATTCCATTATATGTGTTTGTCACATTTTCCTTATCCATTCACCCATAAATGGACATTTAAGTTCCTTCCATGTCTTGGCTATTGCAAATAATGCTGCGATAGACATGGGGACACATATGACTTTGAGTTACTGCTTTCATTTCCTTCAGCTAAATACCCATAAGTAGATTGGCTGGATCATATGGCTGGATCTATTTTTAGTATTTTGAGGCACCCTCATACTGTTTTTCACAGTGGCTACACAAATTTACACTCCTACCAGCAGAGCACAAGTGTTTCCATTTCTCCACGTCTTCACCAACACTTGTTATTTCTTATATTTTTTATAATAACCATTCTAACAGGTGTGAGGGGATATCCAATTGTGATTTTGATTTACATTTCCATAATGATTAGGGATGTTGAACAACTTTTTGTGTACCTATTGGCCTTCTATAAGTCTTCTTCGGAAAAATGTCTACTCAGATCCTCTGCCCATTTTTTAATTGGATTGTTTGGGGTTTTTGCTGTAGTTGTATAAATTCTTTATATACTTTGAATCTTTACCCCTTATCAAATATATGATTTGTTAACATTTTTCTCCCATTCAGTAGGTTGCCTTTTCATTTTGTTTGTCACTTCTTTTGCTGTGTTAAAATAATTTTCAAATAAGTGAGTTCTATAAAGTGGTTCTATGTAAGAAAATACATCAATAGGTTTCCTTTATGGAAACAAAATTAAATTTGGAAAATAAAATGGAGAAAAAGAACAAATTTATATTAGCAACAAAATGTGGTAATGTCTTAGTATAATTTAACAAAAAAAGAATTTAAAAACTATGAAGAAGAAACTAGGGTCACCTGGGTGCCTCAGTCAGATAAGTGTCCAACTCTTGAATTTGGTTCCAGTCTTGATCTCAGGGTTGTGAGATTGAGCCCTGTATCGAACTCTGAGCTGGACATGGAACCTGCTTAAGATTCTCTCTATTCTCTCTCTCCCTCTGCTCCTCCCCACCCAGCACCCTCTGTCTCTCTCTAAAAAAAAAAATAAATAAATAAAATAAAGAAAGAAACCCATATAGCCTTACTAAAGAACAAACAAGAAGAAAAATGATTTTCCAAGATAAGAACACTTAATTCCATTTAGATATAATGGATTTATATTATTAGATAAGTACAATGATGTTCCAAAAGAAGCATGGCCCTTTTTCTTTTTAAAACCTGACAAGTGGATACAAAACCTAAGAAAATTTTGAAAAAAAACAGGAAGATGTGGCCCACCAAATAACTGTAAATATAAAGTCTAATACAATATATAAGAACTAATATAAGAACAGAGAAATTCTAATTTCTAATATAAGAAATTCTAATGTTCTAATATAAGAACAAAGAAACTGGTCACTGGACTAGAGTAGAATTCAGAAACAATGC
Organism: Neogale vison; assembly: GCF_020171115.1. Lineage (NCBI taxonomy): Eukaryota > Metazoa > Chordata > Mammalia > Carnivora > Mustelidae > Neogale > Neogale vison. The sequence continues at coordinate 28,737,580 of NC_058096.1, forward strand.
AAGTATATATTAGAAACTCTATATGATAAATTTGGCATTTCACATCACTGGGGAAAGAAAATTTTATTCAATTAACTGGTATTGAGACAATTTGTTGTCATACGAAAAAGAATAGTTGAATTCTTATATTATGCTTATACTCTAATAAATGACAGATCATTAAAGATATGAGTGTGAAAACAACAAAACTATAATCAAATTAGAAAGATAAATAGAAGAAAAATTTTATAATATAGATGATACAAGTCAAAATAAGTCAGATACCATTCTTCATGTATAAGCTTGACAAAATTAAAAGATTAAGTTGATTTAAAAGTGGCGAAACAGATACTCTCCTATATTGCTAATGGGAGTATAAATCATTACAAATGTGCATACTCCACGACCCAGCAATCATATCTCTAAGACTCTATTTTGTGAAAATAATGAAAAAAATAGCCAGTCAAACTTTCATTTACTATTTACTATTGTATACAGGGCAAAACACTGGAAACAACTTTTGAAATCCCTAACGGGGTAATTCAAGAAATCATAACATGTCTATACAATGGAATACTGTGCAGTCATTAAAAACAATGAGAAGGATAACCTGGAAATATGTCCTGAATATATTGTTGGGTGTTAAAAGCAATCTTTCAGCTATTACGCAGAGTGTGGTTCTAGTGATGGGATTAATTGGTTACTGCGAGGACAGTATAGAAACTGGCTGACTCTGCAACCCTCCACCCCTATTTATCAAGCCCCAGACATTACAGTAGGGTTTGTCTCCACGAATGAACAGTGTCTGGATCAAAGAGACACGTTGCCACCCAAATAGGTGGTGACATCATTGAGGATTAGGCAGATGTTAGGGCCAGAAGACCAACTGCTGAGACATTATTCCCATCTCCTCACTTCAGCTGAAAACAGGTGAAGTATAAGACCTTGGAAGATGATTTCCCGTCTTCCTCCCAGGCTAGCTACTGACAGTTGGAATTCTCAACTATATGGATGAGTTTTGATGATAACCAACTCACTGAGGGGAAAAAAAAAATGAAGAAGGAATTGATAAGTGAGGAAAAGTAACTAACTACACTATCAGAAAAGATATTTTAAAAAGGTATTTAAAAATGAAGTTTAATAATCCTCAAAGTGATGCAGGCAGGTATTTCATCTAGGAAGCAGGGGTAGGGAATTATGAAAAAGAAGCAATATATACTTATGAAAATTAAATGACAGAATAGCCATAGCTACAGGGCAAATCAGTGAGTTGGAAAAGAAAAGAACATGTCACAAGTCCATAAAGTTTAAAAATAGAAAAAGAATCATCACTTAGAGACAGAGAGGAAATTCCCAAGAAGCCAACATTCATCTGGTATGGCTTCCAGAAGAAACGGTTGGAGAGAATAAAAAGGAAGCCATCAAATAAAGAATCTGGAAGGATATAGTCACAAGATAATTTACAGCGACTATATACACAGTGAAGTAGAATTGAAAGGCAATGGGAAGAGGTAAGGAAAATTTTTTAATAATTATAAATGTTGAATGATTTTAAAATTTTGTGTTGGGGCACCTGGGTGGCTCAGTTAAGCATCTGCTTTCAGCTTAGTCATGATTCCAGGGTCCTGGGATCAAGCCCCGCATTGGGCTCCCTGCTTCGCAGGCAACCTGCTTCTCCCTCTCCCTCTGCTGTTCCCCCTGCTTGTGCTTTCTCACTCTCTCTGTCAAATATATAAATAAAAAATCTTTAAAAAATAAAATACAAATTTTGTGTTGTAACAAAAGTATGCTTATATAAAGTATGGGCTCAGTTATTCATATAAAAATACTTTTATTATCTTACAATATCTTATAGAATGTCTGCAATTATCTATTTAGATAGCTACACAGATCAGGTAGACTTTTGCTAGCTCTGAAAATCATAATTCTATTGTCCAAAGAAAGCAAAACCAAGCAAGCAGAATACCTTACGCCATGATTTTTTTAATAAAATTCTATCTTATTGAGACTTACTCTTATATACTATAAGCTAAATAAATTCATCACCATAATTCTACCTCTACTGATTTTAGTAAAACAGGGCACAATTATAACACAAAGAACTTGCTTCACTCTGCTATAATCATTCCAATGCCTGTTTGTTGAGTTTGGTGATAGTCTCAAACAGATGCAATGTGAGAGGCCACGTCACACCATTGTAACAAGAGGTGGAATCTTGAAGAGACTATCTGGATGATTCCAGAGAGACCTCCTACTTATCATCTTGGGCATTTATTCCAAATGGTTGATTTGTTAATATACTTTAACAATTTCCCAATTCTTTTCAGTTCTTACAGCTGCAGTCTTATCTTAAATGAAGAATAAGAATCTCATCATCTTTTTAGAACACGAGGAGTCACATTCAGACAAAGAAATAGTGAAGAGGGTTTCCCCTTCTATCTAATAAGAGGATGAGGATGTTGATGGTGTATTTGTTGAAAGAGGGACAAGAGGCTCCATAGAATTTCGCCTGCCACTTTCCCCACTATCATCAGTCTTTGCTTCAAAATTGGAATTTGGAGTCCACAAATCAAATGTAAACATTCTCATTCCACGCCAAAGTATAAGAATACCACTGTTTCCCATATCTATTTACCAAGTGGAAAAAAGAAAAGCTACTTGGGAATGGTAGCCAAGATGGAACTGGTGCCAGATTATAGGGGCCAGAGCAGATGCAAGCAACAGTATCTCCAAAAGCAGTGCTGACAAGGGAGGTGGGTGAGCACAAAGACAATGTCCCTCAGATTTGGGGTCTAGGGACGCCTGGGTGGCTCAGTTGGTTAAGCAGCTGCCTTCGGCTCAGGTCATGATCCCAGCATCCTGGGATCGAGTCCCGCATCGGGCTCCTTGCTCTGCAGGGAGCCTGCTTCTCCCTCTGCCTCTGCCTGCCATTCTGTCTGCCTGTGCTTGCTCTCTCGCCCTCTCTCTCTGATAAATAAATAAATAAAATCTTAAAAAAAAAAAAATTGGGGGTCTAGTAATAGACTAAAACCCAGCTTCTCTGTAAGAAAATGTTAGAAGAGGCCTGACTCAAAGCAGAAAGAGTTATAAGCTCAAATGAACTGTAATGCTTGCATTTTTTGAAATTCTTTTATGAAATGGCAAATAGTGAGAGCAAATAATCGTGAAAATGCTGGAGGTGAGACTTCAAGGTAAAGAATGAATATATAAGTTATTTCAAAAGCAGTTTCTTAGTATTGACAGTTCCTCAGAAGCTTCTAGAAAGAAATGCCTGTGCTAATGTATGCAGGAGACTCAGATCTCCTTGAATTTCCCACAGAGTTCCTTCTTCATGTCTCTGCTTTCCTCCTGCTATGAAGACTTGATACCCCAAGTGACAGTCATTTGCCAACACCACCAAAACTGAAAAACAAAAAAGTAAATAATGTCAATCCTAACGTGATGTGAACAGTGACAGGAATTTGTATGTGTGTGTGTGTGTGTGTGTGTTTCCTTAAAACAACTCCAAAGCGTCAGTTACTCCACTGTTAGGTTTTAGAGACTTAGTCTTTTTAGAGAGTAAACCATCTAGCCTGCTGTTGCACTGCAGGCTATGGAACACTGTAAAGCTCTGTTACCTTGAAAGTACTTCTTCACTAATTCCCAATACCTCATTTCTCAGTCCAGCAGTGTTGTTGAACAACTGCATGTGTTCTTCAGAATCAGAATTACTGTCCACAGTAAATGTGGTTCCCCCTGTCCCTTGAAAGTCCTTTTCTGTAGTTTGAGTAAGTGAGTAGTTTGAGACAGAACATTTGAAACACAGCCATACAAAATGGTACATGACTCAGAAAAATCTTTTACTCATCCAAAGGTGGTTGTAGTAAAAAAGAGCCAGTCTTGGTTTCCTTAAATATCTCTGTATCTTAAATATCTCCTCTTAAATATCTCTGTGCCTTGTCTTGTTCAGATGTTGGGTGTTGTCCCTTTACTGCCCATAAGAAGTATAAAAATCTTTTTCTCCTACCATCATGTCAAAGACAGATTTTATATTAACCATTTACACTTTAGTATGAATGACTTTGTTATAATTACTTCTGGAAAATCTGCATTTAAGCCTTGCTACTAATTGTCTGAAAAAAACTTTTGTCCCTCATTAAGTTTAGGAGTCTTATAAAACTTGGCAATTATGAGTTCTCATCATATTTCATGATCTTTTCTCTTGATCCTTTACCAGTCTCTTTTGCAAGAGCCTAATATTTCAGTGATCAAAATCCATTTACCTTGTGCTTTTTTCCTCTCTGAGGTTTATCTAAATCTCCAGATGCTTAGAGAGTCCCACATCCACATGACCTAGAAGTTCTACTTCCTTACGTCCTTTATCTCACAAAATTACTCATGCGAGAATTTCTGAATGTGGGAAAGGGTGAGGAAGATTTGAGAAGGAGAATAGTAAAATAAACAGGAAGAAGATAAGAACACTAGTGCCTTCAAAACTAAAAAGTGAAAGGTACCCATATATTCCTCCTCCTTTCCATTCTTCCCACCACCTCCAAAGAGTCAGAGACAACCTGCATCAGGAGGCAGCAAAACTCAAGGCAGAGAAAGAGAAGAAAATCCAATGACAAAGCCCTCATCTCTTCCACATTGTCACTTCCGGGCAATAACAAGCCAGAACTGAGAGAAGTTAGTTGCTATAAATGAAGTAAGAATTTATACTAAAACTCTGGCTTGAGTCTGTTATTAAAATGAGTCTGGTTTTGAGTTTGAAAGTGATCAGAGTTCTTTTATAATCAGAAAAAACATAGAAGTTGATAAGTCTAAAATATCAAATCGGGGAAAAAAATAGAACCTCCTGAGTTGTTTAAAGAGACAGTAGAAGAAACAAAAATAGTGTCTCTGACATGCATCCAAGGAGAGGTGCTCATACCATACACTTTGACATAAGCTGTATTTGTTTTCATGTAGGAGGAGTAACATTTGAAGCAGAATTGTCTATGAAGTAAGATGACAATGGCCCTGATACTTCAGTTCTTTAGTTTGTCACTGGTCTGGGAGAGAGCAAATGCAATCCACAGACTAACACATCAAGTATACTGTGTAACAAGAAGTCAAAAAGTGCTCAGAACAAAAATTAGTGATACCAATAGTTTAATATTAAAGCTTGGTGAAAGATAAAAATACAGAAAACAAACAAAAACAATATTGGCACCCTTTATTGTAAAAATTCCATCTCGGATGGAGACATCTTTGGGCTGATGAGGAAAAGTCCCTGGAGAGCTGCTGTAGCCTAGATGAGAGAAGGATTTTGAGGAGTCAAAATGAGCACCCTTCTTCTTTAAGGAATTACAGAAGAGGAGATTATCTGTAGAATTATTTTTGAAAATGACCACAATAAGGCAGCTGTCAGAAGTATAGGGCACTACTTAATTTCTTTCTTCAAACCAATGGGTTCTTCGGTAGACTTTACCTCATAAAACAAAAGACCCTGGGATTGGAGGTTTTAAAACTTGCCAGCAAGTTCTTTGACATTATTCTCATTGAAAGTGTAAAGTCTAAGTCCCCTCCTTTTGGAAATACACTGACTTTGATGACTCTTTTAAATAACTAAATCAATAGTGGCAATACCTGAATTTTGAATCTAGGTCATAAAAAGAGATAAAATTTCCACTTGGCTCTCTCTTAGAATGTGGCCTTGAAGATCTGAACTACCCTGTACGAATTCCAACTACCCTGAAACCACTGTGCTGGACAGAAACAAAGAGAACAGAGAGAGACAGAAATGGTATAAGGAGCCTCAGCTGTTGGTATCTGCACAGCCTAGGTGCAACAGGTGAATGTGCAAGCTGTCAGATGATTCTGGCCCATCAGTATGTGACCACAGCCAGGAGAGATGCCCTGAGTATGAACCACCCAGCTGAGCCCAGTCAACCCCAAAACCATGCAAAATAATAATATAAAGCTTTTAACCCCCAGATTGTTGTCTTGAGGTGGGTTGTTACACATCAATAAATATTTGTAACACTGGTATTCAGCAGTACTTTACAAATGAGGCTGAACAGTCACCTGGTATGTAAAAATATACTATAGATTAATTTATATGCATGTGTTATTGAATCATCTTAATACTTAATCATTGGAATATAATTTATAATTTACCCAAATTAATTTAGCAGTACATGCCCATGATTTATAAACATACAAACATATGCTTCTCCAAATATTTTACTGGTAAGTACACACCATAAAAATATTTAGGGACCACTGTTATGGTAGACCAAATCTTCTGCCAGGAATCTGCAGACTGAGTTCAGGTTTCCATTCAGTCCTGCTTATTTTGTAACCTTGAGCATATCTCTGTATCTTGCAAGTAGAATTAATGATGGCTACATCACATTCATAATGGCAAATTTCAAAACTAAAAAGTAATAGAAAAATGTCTTACTATATCACATTTTCCCAGATTTTACTGTTTTAGGAAAAAGCTTTGTGATGTATCAGAAAGAGGTAGGCATCATAATCATAATCACAAGCTTTTTTTTTAAGGCAAACTCAAATTAATTTTGTTCTGTAAAGCTAACTAAAATACAAGGCCATCGAGATACTTTAACTTTTTTTCTGATATTATCTTCTGCACTCAACTCAAAATGTTGTCATAATCCTTACGTCCAAAGTCTGATTTTGCATTTTTGTTTGTTTTTTAATAGCCTTTTTTTTTTATATACAGATTTAGATTTACAGAAAAATTGAGAAAACAGTACACAGAGTTCCCGGACCCAGCTTCTCCTTTTATTACCATCTTACTTTAGTATGGTACATTTGTTAAAATTAATGGATCAATACCTAATATCCCTTTTTAGTTTCAGGATTCTATCCAGAATACTACATTATATTTAGCTGTTATGTCTCTTCAGGCTCTCGGAGCCTGTGACAGTTTTTTAGACTTCATTTTTGCTTGATAATCTGGACAACTTTAAGGAGTACTGTCAGGATTTTTACAGTATCTCCCCCTACTCGAATTTGTCTGATATTTTTCTTATGACTTTACTATGGTTATGGATTCTGGGGGAAGAATATCATGGAATTATAGTGCCATCTTCATCAAGGTTACAAGCATATCCAGGGTATGTGATATCAACATAATTTATATGACTGTTGCAGTTGATCTTAACCACCTGAGTTAGTGTTTATTAGGCTTCTCCACTATACAGTTACTCTCCCCACCCCTCTCCATATTCTTCTGTTTGGAAGGAAGTCATTATGTGCAGCCCACACTTAAGGAATGAGGAGTTATGTTCCTTACCCTGAGAGCAGAGTATCTACATAAATTACTTGAAGTTCTTTTACATAGATTTGTTCTTTCTCCTACTATTATCTATATATTCAATCATTTGTTATATTGATATTATTAAGACAGCATGGACTCGTGGATACTTATTTTATACTTTGGGTTATAATCCAATACTACTTTGTTTTCTTGCTTAAATTTCCCAGTTTGAGCAATGAAGAGCTCTTTTGGTTGGCTTCTGTTTCCCCTTGATACACTCTCATCGATACAGGTTTTATTTGTGAGCAGTTCCTTATTTTCTGGCGCTAAAAGCTGATCCAGACTCATCTTGTATATTTCCTATTCCAGTTCTAGAATCGGGCACCTGGGTGACTCAGTTGAAAAGCAACTGCCTTTGGCTCAGGTCATGGTCCCAGAGTCCTGGCATTGAGTCCCACATTGGGCTCCCAGCTCCATGGGGAGTCTGCTTCCCCCTCTGACCTCCCCTTCATGCTCTCTCTCACTCTGTCTCTCTCTCTCAAAATAAATAAATAAAATCTTTTTAAAAATTTTTTTTAAAAATTAAAAAAAATAGAATCAATAATTCTCCAGGGAGTTCTAGCTACCGTGCTTTGTGTTATCAAGAAAATATGCCATGTATGTTAACCTTATGCATCATTTAACCTACAATATCATTTAACCTACAATAAATATCATTTAACCTACATTTAAATATCATTTAACCTACAAATAAATATCATTTAACCTATAATATCATTTAACCTACAATAAAACCAAATGCATTGAGATTTTTATAATTTATCATAATTGTGTGGAAAAGCTGGAATGGGGAGGATCTGATAGTAAAAGCACTGAACACATAAAGAGGCTGTAATCGTAGAAACAAACTGGTGAGATTAGAAGAGTTTACATATACAAACTTAATATTTTACCAATAATGATCATAGAAAAGAGAAAGATCAGAAAAATCAACACATAATCCTCACACACGGATTCTGAGTTGAAACACCAAATATACTAGCAAAGAAGTGTGAGAGTAAAGCTGAGGGAGTCAAGTTTTATTGTGCGTGATATTAGAATTCTAAACTGTCACCTAGTGAGATTCTACCAATTTGTAGCAAACATCTAGAGGCAGAGGAGGAAAGATAGACAAGCAAGACATAAGACCACCCCAAGCTTGTCGGCATTATCTGCATCTGCTTAAGACTATCAAGAAAGAGAAGTCATCTTGTCATCTTTTACAAACAACAGTAGAAATTTGGGTCTGGAAAAGCCATTAGCAGTGATATTATTATTATTATTGTATTACATTATTAGGACTGCCATAACAAAATGCCACAGAGTAGGTTGTTAAAACAACAGAAATTTAATTTCTCACTGTCCTGGAGGATAAAAGACCAAGATTAAGGTGATGGCAGATTTGGTTTCTTCTGAGACTTCGCTCCTTGGCCATGCAGATGGCCACCTTCTGTGTGTCCTTCACATGGTCTTTTTTCAGTGCTCACACATCCCTGGTGTCTCTGTGCGTCCAGATTTTCTTTTCATAAGGACACCAGTCAGAACGGATTAGGACACATTCTAATGGCCTCCTTTTAAATCATCTCTTTAAAGGCCTGCCTCCAAATGTAGTCACGTTCTGAGGTACTTTGGGTTAAGAGTTTCAACATAGGAATTTTGAGGTAAAACAATTTAGCCTATAACAGAGTCCAAACTCATTATTCTGCAGAGGAGAAAACCAAGATTCAGTGAAGTAAACAGATTCATCTAGGATTATAAAAAACTTGGGATTCAAAGCCAATTCCTTCTCCCAGGCCACAGCTTTTTCTCCACTGTACTGTCTCTAGAAGAAGTTATTCTAGGATTAAGATGACAGTGCAGGACATGGAAAATTTCTTACACTAATACTGCCTTAATTTTTGTAAAACTGTGCTAGACTATACGATCAAATCCAAGACAAGGTAATTCATAGAAAATTCAAGGTGTAGTCTAGTCCCATTCTTTTTGACTAAGACTTTTAATTATGAAGTAAATCCAAAGTAAGGAAAATAATACAATATCCTTCAAACAAATTTTATTTTAAATAAAAATGATAGCTACAGTAAAATTCCCACTCAGCCCCCATTAGTTACCTACTATCCGTGATGCATACTATTCTCATGAATAATTTTGTAATTGTATTACCTATGATATGTACACTATTACTATACTACTATGCACTATTGTTTGTGTGCTTTAAATTTCACATAAGTAGTATCCCACCATATCTTATTTTTTAACTCATATTTGTGACAAATATACATGTTGACATAGGTTGATATATTCATTTATTTTAATCAAGAAATTATAGCATGTAGCATAAATAAAACACATTTAAAGTTTATTTATATCTCTATGAGGTGACAAGTTTTTCCACTCTATTATAACCAGTCTAGACTTGAATTTTTTTTTTCCTGTAATTGTTTGGGGAAATGTTTCCAGGTTGTAGACATAGATACAAAATTACTGGTTGGATGCTGTGCTTATCTTCAACTTTTCTAGAATTTCCAAATTGTCCTCCCAAGTATATCTGTATGTACACCCACCAGCAACCCTTCAGAGCTCCTAGCAATTGATATCTTGCCAAGATTTTTGTTATTCGAGCAATTAATTTTGCTTACCTAATGGGTATTAAATAAAACTTCAATGTGATTTAAATTGCACTTTACTAATTACTAGTTAGCTTAAACAGCTTTTCAGCTTACTGTCCATTGGTTAATAATTGCTCATTTGTATCCTTGGCCTATTTGTTCTGAAATGTTTATACTTTTTTTTCTTTTATTAAGGTTTAGAAGTTTCTATAGAATTTGGATACTAAATCTTTGTTGATTATGTAGTTGCAAATATTATTACCCTTTTTGTCTCTTGTATTTTCATTTTTTAAAAATACTTTATTTATTTGCCAGAGAGAGAGAGAGAGAATGAGAGAGGACACAAGCAGGGGGAGTGGCAGGCAAAGGGAGAAGCAGGCTCCCCGCTGAGCAAGGATCCCAATGCAGGAGTCAATTCCCAGCTCCTGGGATCATGACCTGAGCTGACACTTAACCAACTGAGACACCCAGGTGCCCCATATATTTTCATTTTTTAGTAAACCCATTGATAAATTCTTTAAATTTGTTCTTGAGATATAAACTAACACTGAAGTGTGTAAGTTTTAAGTGTACATAAATTTATACATATTTATGTACCTGTGGACCCACCACACTCATCAAAGTATAGAACAATTCTAACACCACAGCTGACTTTCTGGTGTCCCCTCCCTGTCAATATTTTCTGCCAAAGTAACCAGCATTCTACCTCATAGAATTACAAAGATACAATGTCGACTCCTGTAACTGGTTTCTTTTATCAACATTTTATTTGTGAGATTCATCCATGTTATGAGTAGCTTTAGTTCATTCTTTACTACAATTCATTCATTCTAAGGCTGGTAGCCATTTGGGTTGGGTCTAGTGATGGGAACACTAGAACCATGGCTAGAAGTGCTATAAATATTATCAAATATGTAGATATTCATGATCATGGGGTAGCATTTATTTAGAATCAGTAGAAACTAACCAAGTTTTACAAAATAGATATCTCAATTTACACTCCAATCAGCAGTGTATGAATGTTTCAAATGTTCCACACCAATATCAACACTTGGTATGTCAATCCTTTAAGTTTTAGTCTCCTAAAATTACCTACCTACTACCTGTAGGAGATTAAAAGCATCTAGGTGTGCCTGGGTGGCTCAGTCAATTGACTGTCTGCCTACGTCTCAGGTCATGGTCCCAGGGTCTTGAGATAGAGCCCCACATTAGGCTCCCTGTGTGGCATGAAGTCGGCGTCTCCCTCTCCTTCTGTGCTCCCTCTGTTTGTTCTCTCTCCCTCTTCTTCAAATAAATAAATAAAATATTTTTCCAAAGTATCTCATTGTGATTTTAATGTTTGCATTTCCTTAATAATGTTGAGCATGTTTGAATATATTTACTTGTTACTCTTTTATAATTTCAGTGTTTTTGTTTACAAAAGTATTTCCTATTCTAGTAGCATAAAGATATATTCTTTTAAAATGTTTTGTTTTCTTTTTATATTTAGTATATAATCTACATGGAATATAGTTTTATCTTGGTAAGAGATAAGTGTCTGGTTTTACATATTTCCAAAGGAATAGCTACTCACACTGGTATCATTTACTGGATACTCAATCCTTGACCTACTGATTTGATAATATCTTCTCTGTCTTGATTACAATAGCTTTTAGAATGATGTGTTATAATTAAAACAATGTCAGAGATAGACCCCCCCAAAAAAATGAAAAAGAAAAGAACACATCAGAACACACAGAAACAGACCTGCATGGATCTAAGATCCAAGCTCTGGCTTTTGATGATCTTTACTATTTGTGATTCTATTTCATTTCACTAACTTCCTTATCTTCATTATATCCTTCCCTCTGGTTTCTATTTTTGTTCTTAATTTCTTTAGTCCAATGCCTTAATCATTATTCATCACTCTGACTTCTCTTCAAATGAATTTAAAGCTATACATTCCCTCTACTGCTTGAACGGAATCTGGTAAGTTTTCTTATAAAATATGTCGTTGCTGTCCAGTACTAAATATTTTTTAAAGATTTTATTTATTTATTTGACAAAGAGCACAAGTAGGCAGAGGGGCAGGGAGAGGGACAGGGAGAAGCAGGCTCCCCGCTGAGTAGGGAGACCAATGTGGGGCTCGATCCCAGGACCCCAGGATCATGCCCCCAGCCAGAGGCAGTCCTCAACCATCTAAGCCACCTAGGCACTCCTAAGTATTTTCTTTTTTCTTTTTTTTTAATTTATTTATTTGACAGAGATTGCAAGTAGGCGGGGTGGGGGGTGTGCAGGGGAAGCAGGCTCCCTGCCGAGCAGAGAGCCCTGTGTGGGCTCAATCCCAGGACCCTGGGATCATGACCTGAGCCGAAGGCAGAGGCTTTAACCCACTGAGCCACCCAGGTGCCCCCCTAAATATTTTCTAATTTCCATCTTTATTTTTACTCTGACCCATGAAATATTCAGAAATTTATTTTATTAATTCCCTAATGTATGAGTAATTTTTGTATTATAGATATTAATTTTAATTTATTTAATTATTTCCATTTGTTTCCCTGGCCAGGGACTGTTGTCTGTGTAATACTGATTCATTTGTATTTTTTGAGGCTTTTTTCGGGTTGAGAACATAATTAATTTTGGTACATTCCATGTGTTCTTGAAAGGAACATGCATTTTATAAATACTGGGTACAGGGTCTACAAAGTCCGTGGGTTAAGAAGGTTAATTGAAATGTTCAAGTCTTCTACAGTCTTATTAATATTTCATTGGCTTAATCTATTTATTAACTGAAGGGAGTTTGCTATAATGATTCCTCATTATATATGAAACAAAAGTGGACACAAATACCTGTATTTTGAGGCTGTATTAGTGCATACAAGTTTAAAATTGTTATATCCTTTTGGTGAAATGTTTTTTTTACCTACTTGTTAGAAAAAAATGAAGCATTTCTTTTCCCTACAAGTTCTATTTGTTTCTTTTAAAAACACTTAAAAAAATTCCTTCTTAATGTTTTAGTTCTTCTTTTATGTCTTAAAAAAGAAAAAAAAAATCTTCAGTGGTTAGATTGCTCTATTATACAAAGTTCTTGAGGTTCTATTCTTCCTGTTCGTTATTTCCTACTTTTCGTCATTTTTGTGCGAATTCCTGTATGACGTGGATTATGCAGTCTAATTCCACTATGATTTTACAAAGTCTTCTGCAAGAGATTCAAGCCAGGGACCATCTTTTATGCTAATCTCTCAATTTGCAGTTTCAGTGTGGATCCCTAACCTGCCAGAGAAAGAACTGGGAGTTTTGACTTCTCAGAAAAGACCACTGTTGTGTTTCACTCCTGTTTCCACCTGGGTCCCAGCTAGAAAAAGCCCCCTCATTGCTAGAGATGGATTTCTTTTCCTTAGTATATTATTTCTTTCAACAGCATAGCTCTTCAGGGATCTTGGCTTTTGTATTGATCTTGGCTCCAAAGACTGTCAAATCCCAGGCCTCATATTCAGCCCCTACATAAGACTTAAAATACAACTCCAGGACTGAGACCTCCATAAACTGTATGGTGAATTAATGCACTTAGTACTCCAGGGATCAGTTGTCTCTTCTTTTTTGGGACCTTGGCATTTCCCTTTCTTCTTCTGAGCCTATTGGTGTATTTAAAATTTATTACATTTTATCCATGTTTGCAGCAGGAGGATAATCACACCTTTGTTTGCTTTCATCAGGCATCTCACTGGAAGTATCCTACTTAATGTAAGCATCCTATATAATTTGTATATGGAAATTTAAGAGTGATTAATTTCCTGTTTTCATGTTGAACTACAGACTATTAATACTCTGAGAAGACATTTCACATGGAGGCAAAGAACAAAAACTTGAGGAAATTACTAACAAAATACTTTGCAAATGATGTAAAATGGGAAAGTGTTCAAAATGTATTCTGTCCCAATATTGCCTTCACACTCAAAGCAGAGCAAATATTGGACTCATTATTTTAATACATTTATATAGATATTAATTATGTACATGGGATAGAAACATATAGCTACACATTACTGGTTCAGTATCCTGAGAACTCTGTTTAATTGCTCTCAGGTATACAACATGATATGTGTTCTGTGATATCATTTTACCACATTCCTAGAACACCCCAATTTTTTATATAGGAAATATACACACTAAAAGGAGTGTAAACAGGGGTGCCTGGGTGGCTCACTTGGTTAAACATCCGACTCTTGATTTTGGCTCATGTCATGATCTCAGGATTGTGAGATGGAGCCCTGCGTTGGGTTCCTGCTGGATGGGGAGCATGCTTAAGAGTCTTTCTCCTCCTACTCCCTCTGCCCCTCCTCTCCTCTCTTCTTCTCTTTAAAAAAAAAAAAAAGGAGTGAAAATCAATCTCCTTTTCTTTTCATTACACTAATTACAATATTTCAAAACAAAACATTAATATAATTTTACTCTTCTGGAATCTGTAATTAGGGAAGATATGAAATCAGCATTATAAAGAAAGACCAATTTTTCTGGGATGGTGAACTTTCTGTCTTGCTTCTAGGCAGACAAAGGAACACAAGGCTCAAATGAAATCCAAGTCACTCCTAGATTTTTGATTCCTTCATTCTTAAATCTCTTCCAATATGTGTAAAAATTCACTAGACTATTTAAATCACCATGTGTTGCCCATGTTGCATTTTTCAAGAAAAATAAATTTTTTTCAAAATTACTGAATAGTTTGTTTTATAATGTGCTTTGAGCTTCACATAAGGAAGATGGTGTGAATCTTGATTCCTTTTTCTATTACAGGTACTAGATTTCCACTAATCCATAGATAAACTTCAACCCAGTTCTTCCAGGTATTTGACCAACAATGAAATTGTTGAAATTGAGGCACTGGGGCTAGAAATATAACAAAGATTACTGGCCTATAAAACCCATCCCCCTGACCTCATTATCACTGTGCTCTCACTTCAAAGTATGCTCAGTTGTGACTTCTAGAACAACTTATGATGCACGAAGGAAATCTGTGTGAATTAGATCATTCTCAGATGACCAGGGAAAGCAGGAAGGCTCATAATTACATTTAATCCAAACCAATAATTCTTTGAACTAATCAGACACCAAGACAACTACAAGCCACATGTCAGCACAGGCGAGGGTGATATTTAGATGAGGCATTTCAGTGGTTAATAGTTTGCACTGCCTTTAAAAAACCATTCGACAGGGGCGCCTGGGTGGCTCAGTGGGTTAAGTCACTGCCTTCGGCTCAGGTCATGATCTCAGAGTCCTGGGATCGAGCCCCGCATCGGGCTCTCTGCTCAGCAGGGAGCCTGCTTCCTCCTCTCTCTCTGCCTGCCTCTCTGCCTACTTGTGATCTCTGTCTGTCAAATAAATAAATGAATAAAATCTTAAAAAAAAAAGTGTAAAAAAAAAAAAAACCATTTGACAAATATCAGTAAAATCCCACATGCATTATCAGATTATCTCAAGCTCTTTTCAGATGTGTTTTCAAGACCAGATGATATTTCACAAAAACTGACTTTAGATTAGATGCTAGAAAATTAGCAATCTTTATAAATGGAAATTTATCATTACTATTTAATGCTTTTATAATAAAATTGCCTAAAACACTTAACACATTTTATAAATATTTTTACATTTTTCCAGTGCACACACCCCATTCCTCTTTCTCCCAGAGATTAACTGGAACCGATAAGTAATAGGAGACCTGTAGAGAAGTCACAAGAAAAGGAAGAGGAAAAAATTTTTTTTAAGATTTTATTTATTTGAGAAAAAAAAAAAGATTTTATTTATTTGAGAGAGAGAGAGAGCAAACGAGCCCAAGTGGAGGGGTGGGGGGCTGGGGGTTGCAGAAGGAGAGGGAAAAGCAGGCACCCCCTAAGCGGTAAGCCCAACCTGGGGGCTGAATCCCAGGACCTGGAGATCATGACCTGAGCTAAAAGCAGCCGCTTAACCAGCTAAGCCACCCAGGTACCCCAGGAAGAAGAAACAAAAAGCTGTTGGGCAATTTTAAGGAGGTACTCAGTTCTACTAAGAATAAGTGCTTCCAGGGGTGCCTGAGTGGCCAAGTTGGGGTTAAGAGGCTAGCTCATGATTCAGTTCATGTCATGATCTCAGGGCCCTGAGATAAGAGTCCCACTTCGTCCTTGGCTGCCCACTCATTTGGGAGTCTGCTTGAGGATTCGCTCTCCCTCTCTCTCTGCCCCTCCCTCCCACCTGCCCCACTCCCCTTCTCCTTACCACCCCCAATGCTCTCTCTAAATAAATGAATAAATTGTTGGGTTTTTTTTAAGATTTTCAATTATTTATTTGAGAGAGAGTGTGTGTGAGAAAGAGAAAGCACAGAGGGAGAGGGAGAAGCAGACTCCCTACTGAGCAGAGAGCCCTAGGCTTGATCCCAGGACCCAGAGATCATGGTCTGAGCAGAAGGCAGAGGCTTAGCCAACTGAGACACCCAGGTGCCCCATGAATAAATCTTTTAAAAAAAGAAAAAAGGCAAAGAAAAGAAAAGAATGAGTGTCTCTGAACTCCACATAAAAAAATGCATATTTGTGACTGTGTGTACTTAAAAGAAAGGATTCATACATTACATATGATTTTAAATTTACTTTAATTTTAATTTATCAGCATATTTTGATCATCTTCCAATGTAAAGAAATGGTTCTTCTACAACTTCATTTTTAACTGTTCACTTGTATTCTATTAGATTGATGTGGCATAATCTATAATTAACCCATTAAAATCCTCCTTGCTGGATATTTCAATTTTAAAGTAGTCTAGTGGTCCCTTTTTCATTTTTGGTCTTCCAAGCTTCATTCCCTCTCCACAACAGTACCCTAATTTCTAGGGAAGTAACTCTTCCATTGTTTTAAGTCTTGGGGGAGAAAAATCTCAGAGACGGCTTTCTATTACAGAAACCAAAGGAAAAAAATGATCTCTTCTGGTTCAACAGCCAGGTGTTGGCATGTAACCTAAATCTGGCCAGTTTGAGGCCTTCTCCTGGAAAGAAGAATGTGGTATTCTTCTTATATATTCTTCTTATTATTCTTAAAATACCACTTTGAATGTGGTATTTTGAAGTACAGGAGGAAAATGTTAGAGGTTGTTCATCCCAATAGGGGTAGTGTCTGCCAAAGTTGTGAGGGCATCTGGACCAGATCTGCTAGCTACAGGACAGCGCGCTTCTTTCCTCTTCCTTCATGATAACCTGATAATTTCCGTTCTTCTGAAGACTCCCAGGAAGACTCATAATAAATAAACATCTGTGGAAGTCTGATTCTGTAGGATTAACTAAGAATTTCAGCATTATAAAAGTCTTCCATAAAAACCTCATAGATATATTTTTACTTATCCATTATTATTTCTTTAAAACTTAGAAGTGCTAAGCCAGAAGTATGCAAAACTTTAATTAAAAAAATTAATTCCCTAAAAATATAGCTTAGAGGTCAGGAATGCTTGCCAACCTCCTAGTCTGCAACCCAGTACAACTTATCTCTGGGTCTCGGTTTATTCATTTATGAGATTAATCATAGCACGAATTAGAGCTATAGTGAGGAAAAAATGAGAGAATATATACAAAGCTTAATACATCCTAAATTATCAATAAAATTAGATTTTTATTGGATAGAATGTTCAAATTATGCTCTCACTGGTAATGTCCAGGTGTACTCATTCACTTCTCTGCTTTCATTTGGCTCTCCCTTGGTCCCCTTTATCCATCCCTATGTGTCTGCTCTACAAGTTAAATTCTTGGCAGGGGAATTTTGCATAGTTCTGGGTTTCATCTTGACCCTTCCTTTAACTCAGTGACAGATTCTACAAAAGGCAGAACAAATTTAGGAATCCCTCAATATAGATCATCAGATATTTTTTCTGGAGTTTTAAGAAAAAGAATGTATTTGATATATTAAGGAAACTCTGCCATATTGCCATAGTTAATATTTAACTTTAGTTAAATTTTTTTTAAAAAACTGTCAAATATCTTTATCATTACTTAGTTTACTATACTTTGATTTAATAATATATGTGGAGGTGTGATATCAAAACCTTTTCAGTCCTACTGTCTTCTAAAGATCTTAAACCAGCTGTCCATCTAAAAGATGGTGCAAGATAAACTTAGAGAAAGAAGATAAATGCCAAGCACTAAAAATTAATTTTGGGTAAAGCATCTTTAGGAAAATAAAAAGAAACACCATGATTAACAATATAAGAGTAATACACATTTCTTCACATGGCATGGAAGAAGAAAGGAAATTTAAACATAAAAACTGAAGAGAATTTAGTTAGGTGTAAAATAGGGTCAATGTAAGAAAAGGCTCCAGAATCTCAACTGCATTGTGTAACAGAGACACCTGCTGGTTATTATATATTTCACTGTTCAAATTCTCAAATACATTTTCTCTTTTTATTCTACATTCTGCTCCCCCAGATAGTCTAAACCACTGAAAATTCTCAACATCCTGTTCCCCCAGATAGTCTCTAAACCACTGATAGATTCCCATAAAAGGATAATCAAATCAATGGAGTGTATTTTTCACTTTGAATCTGAGAGAAAATCTGTGCAACAAGACAACCCTTCTAATGCCATTTTAATATAATTACATTAAGTCTGCTTTGTGTAATGTAATAATGCAGCTAAAAGTTAAAGTATACCATACAACTCTCCTTTACCAGAATAAAATAGCTAGTGTTTGCTTTCTGAAAGTGCATGATAATACTATGGCTAACGATAAAGATAAAAATGATAAAAACAAATGAATCTAAGATACCAAGTCAGGATTTCATCTTAGAAAAAGAATGTAAACTGTGATTATGTAGAATACTAAAAGCTTACCTTCTAATATTATAAACCAGTAAATGAAACTGGTTTATCTTCTCTCACTGCTGTAAAGTTCTCAAAATAGATGTGTCTATACCAACTATACTGGTACTTAGAAGGTGTCAAACATAAATATTAATCAGCTGATTGTGACTGATAAATAGGGACTCCCATCCCTAAAGAGAACTTTAACTCAATGAAAAATATTTTTTTAAATTCTGATTAATTAAGATACTACGAATAATATACTTTCTGCGAACAAAATATAATTTTACATTTTCCTTAACACCCTCAAATTTCTTGCTTTGAAAACAAAGATTTAAAAATTATTTCAAAACCAAGAATTACATTCAGATTCTAAAATTGCACATGGCACAAATTAACTCAGTAAGTTAGACATTGTTCATTGCTAAATTTACAATGTGAGTAAATTTTTGAAGTGCTAATTATAATCAACTAGTTCTCAATTGATATTCATTAACCCTCCGTGCTCAATACAAAGGAAGAGGTGCAGAACTGTAGACAGTTTATTTTCAAGGACTGGATAGATTACTTTACTTCACATGAACTATTTTATGAAAAAGTCAGCATTTAATTATGAGCTAAACCAAGTGATGATGACCCAATGTCATGTTACCCCCGCAAGAGTGCTAAGATAGTTAGAGACTAGTTAGGGAAATGTTTATGGTAGAAATGAACACTTAATGGGAATATGAATACTGTCCTCAATTTGAGTAGGTGGAAGTCTTAGTGAAAGATGTTGCAGGCAAAGAGGATAACAGGAGTAATGGGAAGGGAGCAAAGCCTGGTAAGAGTGTGCGGGCAGAGTGTGGGTCTCCCTAAAGCAGAGAGTGGAATGATGGAATGGTAAGAAATATTTGGCTTGAGAGTGAGGGGCCAGTGTAGGGAGATTCTTGAAAGCTTGGCAGTAAGTTTAGATTTGATGCATCAGGACATAGAAAGATGAATTTTGATAAATTCAAAGAGAATGACTTGATATATTCACTGTTTAGGGAAGATTAGTCTGGCAGGAATCTTCCACCATAAGTGGTCTAAAATAGATTGGCTCCACTTGAGTTACTTTGCTAATAATATTTGGATTCGAACTTCAGCTACAGGGAAAGCAGTTCATACATAACTTCATACATTCTATATGATGATTAAATTATTTACTTGGTATCCATGCCAATAATAAATGAGGAAGAAAGTTAAGCAATAAATTTGATTCATATTGATGACCAGCCTAGTAAATGAGACTCCCATGCTCACCTTCTTCTACTTCCCTTCCTCCACTCCCTGACTGAAAGATAAAGACTGCTTAGGAGAAAGCAATAATTATCATTGTCTTTTATTACCTAATCCTCTTTAGGAAAAAGTAGATTTTTCCTGAATTAGGTAAGACTCGAGTAAGTATACACCAATAATTGCAATAGGGAATATATGCCACTACTAAGGAATGCCTATTATTTGTCAAACAATATTATCTCACTTCATTCTCACAATGGTTCTGCAAAGAAGGGACTGTGATCTCCATTTCTGCAGTTGGGTGGTCTGAGGCTCAGAGTCTGGAAGAGCTTCCCTCAGATTGTCTATGCGGATGAGAAGTCAGGTCTGTCGAGCTCCAAAGATGGCGCTCTCAGTATGATCCAACTCAGTCTTTCCGGAGAGGACACTACCTGAAACACTGGAACTCTGAAATGATTCCTGTCCAGGCCTTATTCTCATAGAGCAAAACATCAGAGTTAAAGGCCATCTCAAACTACATCCAAGTTGTAGCATGCCAAAATGTTAGTGGGCTACTACTGCAGTCATCATGGGAAGTGTGAGTATCAGTACAGTAGCAAGGTCTGGCTAAGAACTCAAGTGGCAGGCTTTCGGTTCACGATTTCAAAATTAATGTGAAGTATCCTAGAGTCCTAATGAAACTTGATGTTGAGTAACAGGTAAGGTAATAATCTAGTTTTGTTTGCTCGTTTCAGATACTTAGTTTTGGGGATACCATTCAGGCCTGTCTACATTCTAGCTTGTTTTTTGAAGTTCTGAAAATAAACCATGGACATTGAGACTTTCCACTATTATTGATTAGTGTAATCCTATTACAAATAATCTCTGATTTATAATTTTTAAATAAGAGAGAAAGAATAAGGGCTGCTAGCTATCTAGGTACATAGTTCTTTCCAATTTCGGTAATAATGTACAATAAAAAAAGAGGAAATGGGTCTGGGTCAATTGATTTTAATGCCAGAAGCTAAAGTGTTTTGTCACTTTCATTGACCCTTACTCACAAGTAAAAATTACCATTTCAGAGGTCATCAGTCAATTCAAAATATGACATTTTTGGCTCAAGAATTTTAAGATTGCAACATAAGACTCTGGAGGACTGTAATTCTGGAATTGTATATTCAAGAGCCCTCTCAGTAGGAAAATAAGTAGGGGTTTTCATAAAACATTGTTTTTATTTCATGCTAGTCTCCTGAAAATTTGAGGAAAATCTCTAAGAAACTAAAATGTTTAAAAAGTTTGCTGAGGGGCGCCTGGTGGCTCAGAGGGTTGAGCCTCTGCCTTCAGCTCAGGTCATGATCTCAGGGTCTTGGGATCGAGCCCCGCATCAGGCTTTCTGCTCAGCAGGGAACCTGCTTCGCTTCCTCTCTCTCCCTCTGCCTGCCTCTCTGCCTACTTGTGATCTTTGTCTGTCAGATAAATGAATAAAATCTTAAAAAAAAAAAAAAAGTTTGCTGAAACTCGAAGGGAGGAAGCCACAGATACCCTAAAGGCAAATGCTAAAGTTACTCCAAATCCTGGGCCATTAACAAGACAAAGATGAATCTGAGATTCCTAGATTTAGCCAGAGGCCTTGGACAAAGCTAAAGTGTCCAAATCAACTGTCCTCATCAAAGTGGATGTCTCAAGTCATTTTTTTTCTTTTTTTTAATACAAAAACTTAATTTTTTCAGCAGTTTTAGGTCTAAAGCAAAACTATGGGGAGGACGTACTGAGATTTCCCATAAATCTTCTTCCCTCATAGATGCAGAGTTTCCACCATTATCAGCATTTTCCTCCACAGTGTAATTTTGTTACAACTGCTGAACCTACAATGACACATCATAATTACTCAAAGTCCACAGTTTACCTTAGGGTTCACTCTTGGTGTTGCACATTCTGTAGGTTTGGATAAATGTATAATGATATGTATCCATCATTAAAGTATCATACAGAATACTTCCATGACTCTAAACATGATCCTCTGCGTTCTGCCTATTTATTCCTACCCTACACTCCAATCCTTGGCAACCATTGATCTTTTACTTTCTCCCATAGATTTGTCTTTTTCAGAATGTCATAAAGGACAGTTGGAATCAGACAGTATGTAACTTTTTCAAACTGACTGCTTTTACTTAGTAATAGGCATTTAAGGTTCCTTCAGGTCTTTTCATGGCTTGATAGCACCTTTCTTTTTAGCACTGAATATTCGATTGTCCAACTGTACCACAATTTATTTATACATTCACCTCCTGAAGGACATCTTAGCTGCTTCCAAATTTTATTAATTATGAATAGAGCTGCTATAAATATTCAGGTGCAGGTTTCTGGTAGATATAAGTTTTCAACATCTTTAAGTAACTATCAAGGAGCATGATTATTGGAATGTATGGTAAGATTACATTTAGTTTTCCTAGAAACTGCAAAACTGTCTTCCAAAATGACTGTACCATTTTGCATTCCCACTACCAATGAATGGGAGCTCCTGTTGCTCCACAGCCCCACCAGCTTTTGGTGGTGTCAGTGTTCTAGATTCTGACCATTTTAGTAAGTAAGTGGAACTGCATAGTTGTTTAATGTGCATTTCCCTGATGACATATGATATACATCATCTTTTCATATGATTATTTAGCATCTGTGTATCATTTTACTGCAGTGTCTGTTAAGGTCTTTGGCCCACTTTTTAATCTACTTTTGTTGTTGTTGTTGTTGTTGTTGTTGAGTTTTAAGAGTCCTTTGTGTATTTTGGATAACAATCCTTTATCAGGTACGTCTTTTGCAAATATTTTCTCCTAGTCTTTGGCTTGTTTTTTCATTCTCTTGATGTTGTCTTTTGCAGAACAGAAGTTTTTAATTTTAATGAAGTCCAACTTAATCAATTATTTCTTTCATAGAGCATGCCTTT
This sequence comes from Neogale vison, assembly GCF_020171115.1. Lineage (NCBI taxonomy): Eukaryota > Metazoa > Chordata > Mammalia > Carnivora > Mustelidae > Neogale > Neogale vison. The sequence goes on from NC_058096.1 coordinate 28,760,424, forward strand.
GGTGTTATATCTAAAAGATTGTATCCATACCCCAGGTTCACCTAGGTTTTCTCCTGTGTCATCTTCTAGTTTTATGATTTTGTGCTTTACACTTAGATCTATGATCCATTTGCAGCTAAGTTTTGTGAAAGATGGAAGGTCTGTATCTATATTTAGTTTTTTGCATTATTCCAACATTTGCTGAAAAGACTACTTGGCTCCATTGTATTGACTCTGTCCCTTTAAAAAAAAATCAATTGATTTTATTTATTTGTGTCAGTTTCTGAGCTCTTTACTCTGTTCCATTGATCTACTTCTCTATTCTTTCACTATTATCAAACTGTCTTCATTGGTGCAGCTTTATAGTAAATCCTAAAGTTTGATAGCTTCAGTCCTCCAACTTTTTTTCTATCAATATTCTGTTGGCTATTCTTGGTCTTTTGTCTCTCCTATAAACTTTAGAATCACTCTGTTGATATCCACAAAATAACTTATTAGGATTTTGACTGGGATTAGGATTTTGATTGGGATTGCACTGAATTTATAGATCAACTGGTATCTTTAGATAAACTGAATCTTCCTATCCATGATTAAAAATATCTATTTAGTTCTTTCTTGATTTCATTCATTGGAGTTTGGAGTTTTCTATATATAGACCATATACATATTGTGTTAGATTTAGACCTAAATATTTCATATTTTGAATGCTAATATAAATGGTTTTGTTTTGAATTCAAAATTCTATTTGTTCATTGTTAGTACATAGGAAAGCAGTTGATTTTTGCATATTAACCTTGAATTCAGCAAATGTGCTCTAATCACTAATTAGTTCCAGGAGCTTTTGTTGTTGTTAATTCTTTTAGATTTTCTACATAAATTATCATGTCATCTATGAAGAAAGACAGTTTTCTTTCTTTCTTCCCAATAGCTATACCATTTACTTCCTTTTATTTTCTTTTGTTTTTAAGATTTTATTTATTTAATTGACAGACACAGAGAGAGAGGGAGCACAAGCAGGGAGTGGTGGGAGAAGGAGAAGCAGGCTTCCCCCTGAGCAGGGAGCCCAATGCTGGGCTCAACCCCAGGATCTTGGGATCATGACTTGAGCTGAAGGCAGACACTTAACTACTGAGTCACCCAGAGGCCCCTCTTCCTTTTCTTTTCTAATTGCATTGGCTAGGACTTCCAATACAATGTTGAAAATGAGTGGTGAGAGGGGACATCCCAGCTTTGTGTCTGGTCTTTGCAGGAAAGATTCAAGTTTCCTGCTAGTAAGTATCATGTTAGCTCAAGATTTTTGTGTAATATTCTGTACCAAATTGAGGGACTTCTATTCCTAGTTCACTGTGAATCTCTCTCTCTTTCTTTCATGAATGGGTGTTAGATTTTATCAAATGCTTTTTCTGCCTCTATAGATATAATCATGTGGGTTTTGCCTATAGCCTATTGATGTGATGGATTGCCTTACTGATGTGATGGATTTGCCTATTGCCTATTGATGTGATGGATTTTTCAAAACCAGCCTTGCACACCTGGGATAAATGCCACTTGGTCATGACATACAATGCTTTCTATACATTGTTGGATCTGACTTGATACTCTTTTGCTGAGGATTTCTGCATCTATGCTCCTGAGATATATTGGTTTTTAGTTTTCGTTTTCTTGTAATGTCTTTGATTTTGACATTAGGATAATGTTGGCCTCATAGAGTGACTTAAGAAGTATTCCCTCTGCTTGCATACTCTGAAAGAGACTGTAGAGAACTGGCATAATTTCTTCCTTAAAATGTTTGGCGGAATTTACCAGTGGACCCTTCTGGGTCTGTCATTTTCTGGTTTTGAAGGTTATTAATTATCTATCCATTTCCTTTAACAGATATAGATCTATTCAGGATGTCTATTTTTCTTGTGTGAGTTTTGGCAAATGTGTCTTTCAAGAAATTCGCCCATTTCAGTTAGACTATAAAATATATGGACATAGAGCTGTTTATAATAGTCTCTTATTATCCTTTTAATGTCCATTGGGTTGGTGGTAATGTCTCTTCTTTCATTTCTGATATTAGCAGTTTAGTCTCCTTTCTCTCTTTCTCCCTCTCTTTCTCTCTCCTTACTTTACTCTCTCACCCCCAACACTCTCCACTTTTTTCTTAATAAGCCTGGCTAGACGCTTATTGATTTTACTGATTTTTTCAAAGAACTAGCTTTTAGGTTTATTTCTTTTCACTATTGATTTCTGCTTTAATTCTTATTATTTATTTTCTTCTGTATATTTTGGATTTAATTTTCTCTTCTTTTTTTACTTCCTAGGGTGGAAAGTTATATTTTAAAAAAAAAATGTTTCTTCTTTAACATACATGCATTCAATGTATAAATTTCTCTCTAAGCATTGTTTTCACTACATCTCACAAATTTTGATAAGGTGGGGAGACCTTATCAAAGCCACCTGAGGGTGGCTCAGTCAGTTAGCATATGCCTTTGGCTCAGGTAATGATACCAGGGTCCTGGTATTGAACCCAGAATCATCAGACTTCCTGCTCAGTGGGGAGTCTGCTTCTCCTCCTTCTGCCTTCTCCTTCTGCCTGCTGTTTCCTCTGCTTGTGCATGTTCCTGCTTTCTCTCTCTCTCACACACACACATAAATAAATAAAATCTTTTAAAAAAATTGATAAGGTTATTTCTATTTTCATTTAGTATTTCCGTTCTCCCACACGGAAGGCTAGAAATTACTGTGGTTGGGTATTTCCCTTCCTCCAGGTCAACTGGGCTCTGATTATCTAGTTTCTCCTACCGGGAGACTTTGTTAAGAAGAGCACAGAGCTCTGGTATATTTCAAAATGGTTCCTTTTCCCTTTCCCCTGCTGAAGTAAAAGGGGATTTTTTTTCTGACATGTGTTGTCCCCTTGGAGCTTCAAGCAGTTCACTAATTACAGATCAAGTTTTCATACCCCGGCAGTGGTTCTCACAGCAATTTCCACTCCTGCGTGTCTGTTCTGGTAAGTCACAACACCCTATACCGACTTGTTTGTCTCTCTAATCTTGAGGGCAGCAGTTTGCTCTATGTCCTTACCTGACTTACGGATCCTAAAAGACTTGCTAATTTTTCAGTTCAGTCTGTTCACCTTTTCACTTGTCACTAGGACACGGTGGAGCCTTCTGAGAACCTTACATACAGAACTGAAAGCTGGACAGTTTTTTTCTAATATTTTTTTATAAATAATGGAAAGGAAAATGGACAACACACTCCTGAGAAAGAGAAATAAAGTGAAGGTATTTTCTCTGATAAATAGCATGGTCTACTATGAAACAACAACAACAATAATAATAGTAATAAAACAGTATTAGATCAGCTGATTGGCAAAATAGATTTGACAACTCAGAAACATATGTATGCATATTGAAATGATATATGATAGAAATGACCATGCCAAACATAAAAATCATGGACCCTTCAATAAGTATTGGACAATTAGTTATATATACGGAAAAAAATAGTATAGAATTCCTTACTGCAAGCCACACATCAATCAATTCTAGGTTGATTAAGGAACTTATCTCAAAGCTAACAGAAGCTAACCCAGGAGGATATATATTAGTGACCTCAGAACAGGTTAAATGTTTTTAAAATAAGATACAAACAATGTTAACCATAAAAGATTGATAAAATTGGTCACTTTATATAATTAAAAGTTATGCCATTAAATGGCACTATAAATGTATTAGAAAGATAAACCATAGAGATATTTGTGACATATATAATCTGTGAAATATTAGTATTCAAATATGTAAATAGTTTCTAAAAATTAGAAAGAAAAAACATATTAGAAAAAAATAAGTGAAGTTAAAGAAATAGGAATTTCCAGAAGACAAAAAAGAAATGGGTAATAAATGTGAAAATATATTCAATTTCATTGACAATCAGGAAAATGCAAATAAATATCACAAATATCTTTCTACTTTCATCAGACTAGAAAATATTAACCAGTGTGATAATGCCAAGCATTAATAGGCAAGAATATGGCTCCATTAAAACTCTATATGGCATGGGTAAGAGTATAAACTTGGCAAAAACACTCTGACAAGCAATTTGGAATTATTTTATAAAGCTGAACAATTCTATATCCTACTTTCTTCTATTCTAAACCATGGAGGAATGTTTTTATAATTACATCAGGAAAAATAGAGAAGAATTTCCACAGCAGCATTCTCCACAATGCCAGTAACTGAAAACAAGTGAAACGTCCATAAATAGAATGGATAAATAAACTTGAGACTTTTCCCATGATGAACTATTTATATACCAATGAAAATTAAGGATATGTAACTACACAAAACAGCTTACAAAATAAATATGGAGAGAAAAAAGTCACAGAAATCTATAAAGACTAGATACTTTTTCATCATCTCAATTCAAGTAATTCGAAACTACATGTCCTAGAATACTTCTAAATACTTTACTACTTTTAGTTAAGTTTAGTTGTTTAAAAAAATTTATCTGAGCTTTTAAAAGGTGAAATTTTTAGCTCCCAGAAGATTGGAATCACTCATGTGTATTTGCAGCTCCTCATATGTTGTCACAGATCTTGGGAAAGGACAGCAGCCAGGTCTGCCTGCAGCTCCCCCAAATCCCTCGAAATGTTCTCCTTCAGCTTCTCTGATTCTGGCCAGGTAAGGCTCAGAATGTCATCCTTAGGTCACCTCCATCAAGATGGGAGGCCACAAGAGATAAATGTGTTTCTAGTCTGTCCTTGGTTTCTCCCCCTTTATGTCCAGCTCCACAAAGGGACTTTGGCTTGGCAGATTTTGAGCTGAGGGAGGCCAAAAAAAGATCTACATAGACGCCTAACTGGTTCCATAACGATGGCTTCATAATTCCCTAAATGCTGCTCTCTGTGATAAAGCGCTTATTCTCTATCATTAATAAGGGTTCTGCTTCCCTGAGCAAACCCTAACTGATACAAACAGCATGATGTCAGTGTGTGGCTAAATGTTTTAGGTAAAAAATGCATTGCTTTGGTATACATCCTATTTTTTTAAAACAGAAAATCGAAAAGACGAAATTTGCCTCTGGGAGGAAAGCAGAAATAGGAAAGGATAGGAAAGAAACCCATTGGTAGAGTCAGAGGTATGTCAAATGGCATAGGTAAAGTTCTCCAGGCCAGAGGGGAGAGTCACTGCTGTTCATTTTATTATTTCATTTCACATTAGCACAGAGATTATATTTATAATTTTGTGTCTATCAAATATTATATAAAAAAATAAATAACTAGGATAAGAAAAGCTGGAAACAAAAGTTAAGAGATTTTTTTTTTTAATTAACAGGAGAAGAATGTAGTGGTTAGTGCATAAGTTGTAGCAGTTTTCTGAAACACCCTAGAAAAAACCCATCCTCAGAGAGAGCAGAAGCTAGAAATATGAGCAGGCCTGGGTGTAAGCCTCAGGGTAATTTGAATTATTTAGCAATAGTAATTTTAGTCCTCTGGGTGTACACCAGAATGGCTTGTCTGTCCAATGGACTAAGGCTGTAATCAGTGACGACTGCTTTTGGGACAAAGTTGCAGCAAGTTCCTAACTCTGTCCTCACAGCCAGAGAAGCAATGGAGGAGTATTCCCAATAACACCATTCCACACGGCGCACATGAAAAACGTTTCCACACATTTGCAGGGAATTCCTTCTCAATTTTCTCATTCCACAACAGAAACCAATTATCATTTTTTGAAGATGATCGCTACTCAGCAAATCAGAAAAAAATAAAATAAAAACCAATTCAGTGGTTTAATGCATCAAAAACCATTAGTTTAAGAGTTTTTAACTGACAGTGTAATTCTAGCAAAGACTGCAAGGCAATCCTAACAAAATCTACAGAATACCTTGGAATAAACTGAACAGGGAATGTGTAAGACCTATTTGAGGAAAAATGAAACTGTACAACCAGACACAGAAGTCTTCATTAAATGTGTAAATATGTCTTGTTCCTAGATAGGAAATCCCAGTTATTGTAAAGATGTCAATTCTCCTCCAACTAATATATAAAATTAAAGTTTTAATAAAAATCCTAGTAATATTTTTTAGAGGAAAGGGAACTAAGCTGATTCCTTTTTTTTTTTTAAGATTTTTATTTATTTATTTGTCAGAGAGAGCAGAAGCACAGACAGTTCCAGGCAGAACAGGCAGAAGGAGAAGCAGGCTCCCTGCTGAGCAAGGAGTCCGATGTGGGGCTCAATCCCAGGACCCAGGGAATGTGACCTCAGCCGAAGGCAGACGCTTAACCATCTAGGGGTCCCAACTAAGTTGATTCTTAAGTCCATGTAGAAAAGAAGGTCAATGAAGAGAGACAAGAAATTATCAAAATGAAGAATAATAAGCATACATTTGTCCAACCAGATATAAATATGTATGATAATGCTTCAGTTATTAAAAACACGTTAGTCACCCTGATAATCAGATTAATGAAACACAATAGTCAAGCAAAAGACCCATATGCATTTGGAAATTTTATATATGGTAAATGAAGCATTTCAAACCAGTGGGGAAGGAACAGCTTATTCGGTAAAAATTATTTTAGTCATTGCCTTATATCTAGGAATAAAGTTGGAAATCAATCTTGAAACATATACTATAATAAATTTATGTTAACTTTGATATTTGAATATTAAAAAACATAACTATGTAATAATAAAATGTGGGAACATTATTTAAATCTTAATTTGGGAAGTTCTTTCGAAGTATGATACCAACCTTAAAAGCCATAAACGAAACTTAACTCTATAAAAATACACAATTTAACATAAGAAAGGTGACATAAACAAAATTTAAAAAAATAAATGACATACTGGGAAAAACTACTACAACATACAATTGTGAGTTCTGCTGTGAATATTAACAGTAAGAATCTACAAAATAATAGGTAAAATAAGAAGCTCAAACATAAGCAAAGTAAGTATGAATGAATTATAAACTTTAACACAGACTTTCAACAGCATCAGTAAACATATAATTGCAAAAATAAAGCAACTGTAATGTAGTCCTCCCTATGAGATGAGCAAATATTGATAAAATACAGCACTAGACAGAAGACAGAGAGGAGTAGGGGCGCATGCACATATAGATACAAGAGTATAGCTTGTACACAGTCTGTTAGAGGGCGAAATAGCAATATCTATCAAAGTTCTGAATCTGTATAAATTTTAAATTCTAAGTAGTGATATACAAAAATAATTATAGAAAAAGGAAAAACCGACACAGAAGGATTTCATTTTGGAATTATAATAGTAAAAAGCTAGAAATAACTCAAGTATCCAACACTACTGAAGTATCCCACTATTTCAATAAATTACAGTGCATTAGTGTGGTGGAAAATTGCATAACTATCAGAGGGAAACAATTATGTATAACAACATGGAAAAGTAGCCACTGTGTGTGTGCACGTGTGTACATGCCTGCGTGTGTAGTTATGGAAGATACACAAACTATAAAACTCTATCACATAAGCACATTTCTGTTAATAAAAATGTATAGCTATATTATGTATATCTATGCAGAAAAAAAAAATTCAAGAAAAGACACCATATGGGAAAGTTGGACAGTTTGAAGGGGAAAAGTTTTCTTTCTAATTTTATATACTATTGCATTGTTGAAATTTTTTACAAAAAGCTATATAAAGAGAATGTTTTCAGCTGGCCTAAAATTTAGGGAAAAAAATTTCACATTAAAAAAGGAGAAATCTAGGGCACAGTATATTTCACCTAATCCTCTGAGCTCACCATCTTCATGAATAAAACAACTCATTGGCAACGTGTGTAATTCTTAAAGTAGAAGGCACTGAAATAGGCTTAAACCTATCTCCTAGAATAGTGAAAAAGAAAAATTTTTAGGAAATGGACAGTGAATTTCGCTAAAATGTATTTAAGAGTCCTACAGTTAGCCTCAAAGAATCCCGAGTAGATTGCATTGCAAGTATTATTTTCTTTATAAAAATTTTAGCCCATTATCAGTTAAATTTCTCTTTCATTGCAGAAAAAAAAAAGACAATGTTTTCCTTTAACACATGTCAGTTGAAGTATACATAAAGACATAAAGTAATAATAATAATAAAAGCCTCCTCTCCACTAAGGTAAATCTATCTTTGAAGCAGTTATCGCACTTAAGATTATACGACTATTTTAGTAACTAGTTGCTAAATATCTGGGCTCCCCCAGCTAGGCTATAAGCTCCCTGAGCTCAGGAATTCTTTCATTCTGGTTCCTTACTGTGTGCGCAGTGCTTAGGAAGTATAGGTATAAAACAAATATTTATGGAAGGGAGAATGGGAAGGAGGGAGGGAGAAAGGATGGAAGGAAAGAGGGAAGGAGAAAAGGAAATGGGTAACATTTTGGAAGAAAGAGGTACTCCAAGGCCATCTCTACAAAAGAGATACAATCAGTAGGTCATCAGTGTTACAGGGCTGGCTCTGGAACTGTCTTCTATTAGCTGGCCCAGAATTCTTTCTGTTCTACCAGACAACAGATGCTGTTTCAAGTTAGTGTATTTCATCCCAATTTGAATACCTTGATGTGCTTAGTACAACAGATTTGGTAAAAAATTAGGAAAACCTTTCAACACTTATTACTAAAATCTCAGGTTGTTACATCCCTTCCCTTCTCTCCTTTGTCGCCAGCCTGCCTGTTGTTAAGGCTAGAAGCTACTGAATTTTGCAACTGTATTGAGTTTCTTCTTTATGCTAGATAAAAATTTAAGGCCAAAAGTATGTGCGATAGAAAATCAATTAAATACTTTGAAAAGACTACTTTTCTTAAGGCATTTTTTGTTGAAGGGGAAAAAAAGAAACAAAAAACGAAAGTCTGCCATATGCTCTACTCCATATTAAGTCCCTACTGGTCCAGCTAAGTAAAATAATTTTTAAGTGTCAGGACAGTTTTCTTCATGTGCTTGGAAGCATACCTGAAATCTAATGATTTTCTATGACTGCATAATATTTTGATGGGCTGAGGAGCAATGAAAATGGCAAAAAGGATTAGACACCTGAAGTGCCAAATTTAAGGCATAATCAAATTTAGGAGCCTAAAGCTGAGTTTAGGCTTTGAATCCTAGAGCTGCTAGCAAGAACATTAAAGGCTGTGTCATTTGCATTGAAAATAATGTATAATCTACTCCTACTTTAGAGACAAAAAATTGAAAATCATGTAAGAACACAAGTCTGTGCAACCATAAACTTGATCTTAGGTGGTGAAGTCCACTCATTATTTCATCAACTATTACTACGTGTCTAAGGGTTATTCATGGAGTTCATTGTAGGTCACAAAGTAAATCACATCCAGAAGACAAAGTAACTGAAAAGTAACTCAAACTATTAAATTGTTTCATCCTTATTTAAAAATTATAACAGTACTAATTATAAAATTGCACATTATAGTATTTAAAAACTGCTACAGATTGAACTGCATTTCCCCAAAATCTTATTTTGAAGCTCCATGAGATTGTAAGTAGAGATACAGGTAACATGGGTGGAGCCCTAATCTGAAAGGACTATGAATTTATAGGAGAAATCTCTCTCTTTTAAAACCATGTGAGAAGGCAATCATCTGCAATCCAGGAAGAGAACTTTCACCAGAAACTGAATCGGCTGGCACCTGATACTTTGATCTTGAACTTCACAGTCTCCAGAAATATTAGAAAGTACATTTCTGTTGCTTAAGTCACCCAATTTATGGTATTTTGTTATTATGACAGCCCAAATTGACTAAGACAAGAAGACAGGTTGTTTGTTGGTGTTTTTAATAAAAAGGCCTAGTTCCTTCCACCTTAACTAACTTTCAAAATTTTGAACTAAAGTTCAAAAAAACTTTCCTGTTTGTAAAGAGTTATTAAGCTATCCCCAAACCCATTTTTAGAAATAAAGCTTATAACACATATAAAGCAATTATTATAGAAGTAAATAAATATTATTATTTTATGTTTTAATCATCATTTAAAGTGTTTAGCAAATCATAGACTGTTATAACTTAAAGATAGCTTAAATAATACATATTTAAATACAAATTCACCATTAGTATTGGTTGTCCAGAAACCAGCAGAGTTTTGGGTGGTCACTGCCAATAGAATATAAAGAAACCCCAATATGAGTGCTGGGGCAGTGCAAAAATTCTTGCTTTTTTGCAAAGCTGAGGAGACAAAGCCCCTCTAGAGGGAGGGGGTCTGCAAAAACACAGGAAGTGTCTCTACTTGAAATATATGAAACCTGAGGAGTACTAATTTTATCTTAGGCTACAATTAAGCACCTACCAAGCTAAGTTCCCATGTGAACTGAGATCTTTTGTCCTCAATGTGCATGAGTAACGGAGAAAAGGGCAAATACTATCTGAGATATAATAACATCAACCTCTCTCTTTATGGTTCTTTGGCATGCAAAAGTAAACATGAGACATGGGAAGAAGCAGGAAAATGTAACTGAAAATAAAGAGGAAAAAAAAGATGATAAAAGGAGACCACACCTCTTCCATGAATGTCATTAGAATGCACAGACAAGAGGTTTAAAATAAATAACAAGAATAATTTTAAATAAAATAATGTAAAGAATTAAAGATGGATATTTTCCACATATAATTAGAATCAATATAAAAATCAAATGAGACATTCTAGAACTGCAGAAATACATATATGAATTTAAGAATTCATGGAATGTGTTTAATACTAAGACAAGACACAGTAAAGAAACAATTAGTGAACAAAAAAAACAGAAAAATATTCAAACTGAAGCACAGAGAGAAAAAAGAAAAAACAGAACAGAACTGAGTATTAATGAATATAAGACAAAAATCTCATATAGGACATGAGCTAATGTATGTGTAACTGGAATCTCAGAAGAAGAGAAAAGGGACAGAGAAAATATTTAAAAAGATACAGATGAGAATTTTTCCTAACCTGATAACAGGCATCAGCCAGATTCTTCAGAGACCAAAGAATCTCAGTCAACTCCAGAAAAGATAAATATAAAGAAACAATTTATGACAAAACATAGGTAAAATGTTCAAAAACAAATAAAGAAATTTTTTGATCAGGTAGAGAAAAAAGACACATTACCTTCAAAAAGCAATTAAAAGACATATGACTGACTTTCCAAAACTAACAATAGAAGACAATGGCAATGGAACAACATCTTTAAAGCAATGAAATGAAAAAACTGAAATTGCCAACCAAAACCCTATATCCAATAGAAATATTTTTTCAAAAATGAAGGTGAATGAAAGATGTTTTCAGTCCCTCCTCAAGAAAATCTGAAAGAATGTGTTGTCAACAAACCAGCACTTCAGGAAACATTAAAGGAACTTTTTCAAGTTGAAGGGAAAGGGTTGTAGATGAAAACATGAAAGAAATAAAGAACAGTAGAAAAGTTAAATACTTGGGCACTGGGGTGGCTCAGTTGGTTGGGTGACTGCCTTCAGCTCAGGTTATGACCCCGGAGTCCCAGGATTGAGTCCTGCATCAGGCTCCCTGCTGAGCAGGTGGTTTGCTTCTCCCTCTGGTACTTCCCGTCTTATGCTTTCTCACTCTCTCTCTCTTAAATAAATAAATAAAATACATTTTTTTAAGAGTTAAATATATGTGTAAATTGAAAGAAAACTTATGGTTTAAAAAATAGTAATAAGTATGATTTATGAGGTCTATAACACTATATGTATAAAATATGACATATCAATAATTCAAATGTGGGAATGTTAAATGGAATAAAAAGTACTCTAAGATTTCTGCAGTCTTCAAAACTGATAAGAGAACCAACTGTATATAAATTAAGGATATTTGGTTCAAATCACTACAGTAATCACAAAAGAATAAAATAAAAAGGGTTTTAGCTAATATATATAGTATATAAATAAAGGATTAAAAAATATTGGTTTATATCAAGGAAAGAGGAAAAGTAAAAAACAGGGGTGTCTGGGTGGCTCAGTGGGTTAAGTGTCTGGCTTTTGATCTCAGCTCAGGACTTGATCTCAGAGTCATGAGTTCAAGCCCTGCACTGGACTCCACACTGGGTGTGAAGTCTACTTAAAAAATAAAAAATATATGAAAATAAGAGCAAAAAAATGAGACAAGTCTTTTTAAAAAATTGGTAGACAACTTTACATATAGGTCTATATCCATAATTACATCTAATGAGAAGGGACTAAACGTTTCAGTTAAAAAACCCACTATTGGGGCACCTGGGTGGCTCAGTGGGTTAAGCCTCCACCTTCAGCTCAGGTCATGATCTCAGGGTCCTGGGATCGAGCCCTGCATTGGGCTCTCTGCTCAGCGGGGAGCTTGCTTCTTCCTCTCTCTCTGCCTACTTGTGATCTCTCTCTGTCAGATAAATAAATAAAATCTTTAAAAATAAATAAATAAAAGACCTAATATTGTCAAACTTCATTAAAACATAATATGTTCAACTACATATTATTTGAGACACTTTAAATATAAGGACACAAAAGGGTGAAGGGATAAGCAATGGGAAAAAATGAACCAAGCAAACACCAACCCAAAGAATGCTGGGTCTTGCTATATCTGTATTAGACAAAAGAGGACCAGAACCAGGATAAGACAAGCCAGTGCCAGTTATTAGGTTCATTGCATGGGAGAGTGAGTGCCTTTTGAAGAATGAAGCATCTAGGGCCCAAAATTCAAGGAGGCCCTTATCCTCAGGGCTGGAAAAGTGCAGAGTCAGCAGCAGAGAATTTCCTTACATTTTGCATTCCAGTTCTAGCCCTATGGCAAAACAGACTTGCAAGCAAGAGCTATTATTAGACATAAAAAAGGTTATTTCCTGATAACAAAGGATGATAATAATCTCAAACTTGTATGTGCCTAAACAAAGAGCTTTAAAAAATATAAACCAGTAATGGATACAGCTTCAAAACACACACACACACACACACATACACACGAAAGAGTAACACATAATCATACATGGATATTTTAACATACCACTCTCAGTAACAGATAGCACATACCTTTGTCATTATATGGCATTCTTTCTGTGTCTCTGTACCTTTAGATGACTGTTTTCTTTCACAGTATTATATTAACAGACTGTTCTACTCCTGTGTGACCTCATCTTACCTAATTACATGAGCTACGATCCTATTTCCAAATAAGATAAGGTACTGGGATTCATATCGTTTTTGAGGGGGCATATAATTCAACTTAGACAACTGAAAACGAAATGCTATTATTTGTATTTACATTTATTTAAATGTGATTAAAATATCTTTTCATGTTTACTGAGCATTGTCATTTTCTGTTAATTGCCTACTCATAGCATTTCTGGTTTTTCAATTGAGTTGTTAATATTTATACTGTCAGGGGCTCTCTATAAAATACAGAAGTTAATCTCTCTTGTACATCATGTGTGTTTAGTATTTTTTCAGTTTGTCATCTGTCTTGACTTCATATATATTTACATATAAATAATTTTAAAATCCTATGGATCAAATTTCTTTTTTGTTTAGTTTAGTTTTGCTTTAGGATTTCTAGGTTTCAAGTTTTAATGTGAAATGCGTTTCCCAACTCCAGGTTAATGAATAAAGCCATCTATACTTTTCAAATTAAATCTTCCAACCATTTGGAATTTATTTTGATGTTAATGTGTAATACCCCTTTTATGGATAATCATATAAATAGCCAGTTTTCTTAATAACACTCACTGAATAATTTGTCTCTCCTTTTCCCCTTAATTTTAAAGAAATACCACTTTCTGCTTTGGCCTATTTATTATTTCCTCTGTAGTATAAAGTTGTTTGGATTTTTGTAGCTTTGTCTTTTGTTTTAGCATGTGGAAGGGCCATTCCCCCACTAAATTCTTTTTTTTTTTCTTTAAGATTATTTATTGATTTTGACAGAGAGAGACACAGCGAGAGAAAGAACAGGAGCAGGGGGAGTGGGAGAGAGAAAACAGGCTTCCCACGCAGCAGGGAGCCCAGACATGGGGCTTGATCCCAGGACCCCTGGGTCCTGAGCTGAAGGCAGACACTTAATGACTGAGCCACCCAGATGCCCTAAATTCTTATTCTTAAACCTTCCAAAAGAATTTTTTTGTCACTTTGTCAAATTATAAAATATACTGCTTGTAAGGGTCTGCCCCTCCCAGAGGAACTTGCTTGTGGACCCTGAAATGTAAGGATGGGGCAGACTGAGTGGAGACATCCAATCAGTGAGGCGTATGTATATCCACTGGGGAAATTGGAATTCAATTGGCCGCCTATGTAGGGGCAGGGCTCAACCACCCCCAGAAAGGTTACTCTGCCAGGCTGTCAGGGGGCTGCTGCAGGAGAATTTGGCAGAGAGTCGTGGGAGAGCGGTGGAGTTGGCGGAGTCGGCGGAGAGCAGGGAAGTCAATGGTGAATAGAAGACTTGTAACAGCTCTTGTAAGAGCTAGAACCGCCTCTGGCGGTCCAGTCTCTGGCGGCCAGAGCCGCCGCCTGCAGCCTCCAGCCTCCAGCCTCCGGCGGCCCCGAGCCGCCGCCTGCAGCTTCCAGCCGCCACCTGAGGCCCCGCCTCCAGCTTCCAGCCGCCACCTGAGGCCCCGCCTCCGGCGGCCCCAAGCCGCTGCCTACAGTCTCCAGCCGCCTGCAGCTTCCAGTGGCCCTGAGCCGCAGGCGGCCCTGCCTTCAGCAGCCCCGAGCTGCCCAGACACCAGCGGTCAGCAGTCCCCACGCCTGCAGCCCCTAGATGCCAGTGGTCCCGAGACGCCAGCGGTCAGTGGTCCCGACACCTGCAGCCCCTAGACGCCAGCGGTCCCGATGCCTGCAGCCCCGGGATGCCAGCGGTCCCAAGACGCCAGTGGCCCTGAGATGCCAACGGCCCCTAGCCGCCAGCAGACTCGCCGCAAAATGCCTTGCCACCCCGAGCCACGAGCGGCCTTGTCCGCGGCGGTGGCTTCCTCTGGGTGGCAGCCTTGTCGGAGTGGCATCGTGGGGAGCAGAGTCTGTGTCATCCGGGTTGTCCTCCTTGTCATCGTTGCTGTCATCGTTGCTTCTTCGTCATTGGGAGTGGCCTTGTCCGGGAAGTGGTCTTGTCCAGAATGGTCTCTTCTTGGGAGCGGCCTTGTCTGGGAGCAACCTCATCAAGCAGCGGCCTTGTCTTGGGAGTGGCCTCTTCTTGGGAGCCGCTCCGATCATGGAGCAGCCTCATCTGTGGAGCAGCCTCATCTAGAGCAGCCTCGTCTGGAGCGGCCTTCTTGGGAGTGACCTTGTCGGGATCATCGTCATCGCCTTTTTGTAAGAGATAGCCCTGACCCGTCAGTTTGATTCTTGATGCTTGGTGTGCAATAAAGTTTTGCTTACCCTTCACTTTGTATCAGTCTCGTTCCTTTGATCACGGACCCTAACACTGCTGGCATTTTATTTGATATTTCATTTAATTAAAAAATATGTCAACTAACATCTTTAATAAAAATAACAGTTCCCTAGCACACAAATTATGATCTCTAAATACTGCGTCCTAGTGAAAGAAAGTAGGGGTCCTTGGGGGCATGGCTAATTATAAGATCAAAACAAAACAAAAAACAAAAACCCCAAAAAACAAATATGAGGATCCTGGGGCATATTTTCAGAGCAAGTAGCACAGAAAAAAGTGAAGCCTACTAGGGTTGTGTCAGAAGCACTCAAGAGTGAATTTTGAAATGTTTGCCACTGGCCAAAGTTAGGATATTCTATGTATTAAAAGGATAATAATTATAATAGATTGGCATATATAACACTATATGTGTTATATACATATATATTGGCACATATAACACCACATAACAACTGTAACAACAACAAATTGGTCATCATTGAATGATGCTAGAAAGTTGAATATTTTTAAAAGTAGAAAATAAAGAGAACAAATCAAGAATTAATCATGTCCTTCTACATAAACTCTCCTACGGGTGATCAAATAATAAATGAAAGAAGTTTCTCTTTATAAATACATTCCAGCTAACAAAGAAGGAAAAAGAGAATATCATTGTTTTTCAATACTTAATAAATTAATGCACTTGGACATTACTCATCAATGAAAAGAGAGGCAACCACATGTTATTTGCCTTTTAATGGAAAAATAAATGATCAAAGATAAAGTCATCTTGCTATATTAAAAAAATAGCCTAAATTAGAGCAAACCTCCACATCCAACTAGCAATTAATACTAAATACACGAAAGAGACAAAAATGTCCCTACCATTAAGAAACAATCCATAAAATTCAGACTGTAGGAACCCTTGAAGGACAAATGGTTTATTTTTTAAAAACTGCAAATGGTAGATTTTGAATTCTAATTCAAAGGAGCAAAATGAAAAACAATATAATATTTATGAAGCAATTAGAAATTTGAGCACTGACTAGATTCTTAATAGTGGAGAATTACCTTAATATTTACATTTGACAATATTATTTTGTGTTTAAAATTTTTTTACAGGTACTTATTGAAATATGTAAGGATAAAAGGATTTATCTCCTATTTGCTTCAAAGTAATATGAGGTTGAGGAACAGGGCAGATAGACACAAACCATGATCAGTCACTCACTGATAATTACTGAATCTGGATGAGGGGCATGGTAACTAACCATCTCTGCCTCATTCACGTTTAAAATTTTCTATAATAGGGCACGTGGGTGGCTCGGTAAGTTTGAGCCTCTGCCTTCAACTCAGGTCATGATCTCAGGGTCCTGGGATGGAGCCCTGAGTAGGGCTCTCTGCTCAGTGGGAAGCCTGCTTTCCTCCCTCTCTCTTCCTGCCTGCCTACTTGTGACCTCTCTGTGTGTCAAATAAATAAATAAAATCTTAAAAAAAATTTTCTATAATAAATTTCTTGAGTTTTCCTATCCAAAAAGGTATTGTCTTTTTATTTACGTCAGTATTTTGTTCTAGTCTTAGGAGAGATTGATAAATTGATTGACTGATTTTTAGGAGATATTTAAAGGTTTCTTCTTTTATTCTTAAATGTACTTCTAAGAATTTTGTTTGCTACTGTAAATGGGATGTTTCCTGCCATATTTTTTTCAAGCTAGGTATTCTTTGCATATAGAAAAGTTATTCTTGTACAGTATTATTAAAGGAGCCCTCTATTCAATTCTTACTGTTTCTCAGACATTTTCAGCGTGTGTTTTTAATTTATATAATTGTTACAGACTGTGTCTCCACTCTTCCCCACCCCCCAAATCTATGTTGAACCCCAATATAATATAATTATATAATATAATATTAATATATATTAATATAATATAATATAATTATAATATAATCCTCAATATAATAGTATTAGAAGGTGAGACCTTTGAGAGGTGTTTATATCATGAGGGTAGAATCCTCACAGGTGGGATTAGTACCCTTATGAAAAGACCCAGAGATTTCCCTTATTACTTCCACCCTGCGAAGACACAGAGAGAAGACAGCAGTCTGTGAACTAGGAAGCAGGCTTTCACCAGACACCTAATCTGCCAGTGTCCTGGTCTTGAATTTCACAGGCTACAGAACTGTGAGAAAGACATTTCTGCTGTTTAAGGGCTACCCAGCTTGTGTTATTTTGCTATAGTAGCCTGAACTAAGACAATAATCATATAATTATAAAAATGTTGATAAATTTGCCTTTTTATTTTCCCTAAATTTATACTTTCTATTGTGTTTTCTTACATAGGCTGTTAAGGCCAAAGCAATGTTATATTCTAGTTATAAAGGAGTATTCTTATCTCATTCTCAATTTTACTGGTAATAATTCTAAGTTTGGTACTGGTTCATTGTTTGGGACTTTTTTTTTTTAAGATTTTATTTATTTATTTATCAGAGAGAGAGAGAGGGAGAGAGGGAGAGAGAGCGAGCAAGCACAGGCAGACAGAGTGGCAGCCAGAGGCAGAGGGAGAAGCAGGCTCCCTGCCAAGCAAGGAGCCCGATGTGGGACTCAATCCCAGGACACTGGGATCATGACCTGAGCCGAAAACAGCTGCTTAACCAACTGAGCCACCCAGGTATCCCTGGGACATATTTTTGATCATGTAAGAAGTACTAGTATGTTCATATGCCTTTAAGTTTTTGTTATGTTTTGCTTTGATTGGAAATAAGATTTTTTTAAAAACAATGTTTCTTATTATAAACATATGTAATATACATTTCCACTTAAATTCACTTGAAGCTTACAGAAAATAACCAGAATATAAGCTATTTTTTAAATAAAGGGCAAACATACTCATCCTTCAGAAGTTCGGAGGTATGATAATAAGGTTCTGTGAAAAAGCAACAAGACTGGTACCAGCATTTTGGTTACAGATCAGGTTTCTTTCCCAATACCTTTACATGAAAAATCTTCATGCAATAAATTTTCAATTCCCAGAAAACAGAAATAGATGGAGCCATAACAGTCTAGCACAAGGGGGGAAAAACCTGGTTCAATAAGTGAGATTTGTCCTGTTATGGCATAATTTTAATATAGTAGTAATTTTTTATGTTTAAATATTATAGTGTTCCATAGAATCTAACAATGTAACTCAAACTAATTTGTAATTTTATTTTATTTATTTTTTTAAAGATTTTACTTATTTATTTGATAGAGATCACAAGTAGGCAGAGAGGCAGGCAGAGAGAGAGGAGGAAGCAGGCTCCCTGCTGAGCAGAGAGACCGATGTGGGGCTGGATCCCAAGACCCTGAGATCATGACCTGAGCTGAAGGCAGAGGCTTAACCCTCTGATCCACCCAGGCGCCCCTAATTTGTAATTTTAATACACTTATTCTTTTAATGAATGTGCAGAGAACTGGATCAATTCTCCATTCAATGAACTTTTCTTATATAGATGAAGGAAGAGAAAAAAGTGTGAGTTAAACAACAAGGACAATATGTCCCCTGAATTAGACTGATATTTAGTAAGATTTCTGTTATTTAGCAATGATTTTCCTAACAGAGCACATTTCTGAAATAATAATGAGAAATATTGGGATATATAATTAGACAATTTTTCACTCCAGCTTCTATTGTTAAAGATTACCTCTAATCACTAAATTGAAGGCGAAGTGTAATTTTTTAAGAGAATGAACACTAATTTAGATCATAATTTTCTTGACTTCTCTTGGCCTCTATTTTTCACTCTATAAATAAGGGGGTGGGTCCAGATGCCCTCTAAGATATTTTCCAGCTACCAACTTCATTTCGCTACCTATTTTAAAAGTCTCTAATAAATAGTTACAACTGTATATTAAAAAAAGACAATCTGGCAGTTTTTAGTCTATCCTGTTTGTATGTATGCATATAATAAAAATTGACCTTAAATCTGTCGTCTGATATATATTTTTTGCCATATTGCTTCCTTTGTTCATATATTTTTGCTATACGGATTTTTAAACTTTAAATTGTATATATTGACACTTCTTTATGGAAAACTGGAAACAAAAGTACACATTTAAATTTTGTCCCACTTATTCTTCTCTATAGCCTACTCTTTTATCTCTATGTTTTATCATTTTTTAGTCCTTCAGAAAGTTGCCTTCAAAGTCTTGAATTTCCTATTTAGGTTTCTATGTCTCAAATTCTTCATTCTAATATCTGTGAACTTCCTGCTAGGAAAAATGAAGAAAACAGTATATCTACATTTCTTTTCGTATCCTGGCCCACCCGCTTATTTCCCAACTCTCTTCTTGCTGTTCTTTATAACATTAGTATAACCGACATTCTTATCTAAGTATTTCATTGTTCCTTTTATTGTTAAGCAGACAAGAAGAAAGAAGTGATAACAGCTACAACCCAATTTAGATGATTTAGAACAGTTAGGACTTTTGAGCTGATGAGATTTAGAAGAGCCTTTTGGACTTTGAATTGATGCTGTAATAGGATGAGACTTTGCATTGGGATGGATGTAAATCTTTGGGAACCAGAAAGCAAATTGTGGTAGGCTTACCTATTCTAATTGTGGTAGGCTTACACATTCTAATTCCTGGAACCTGTGAATATGTTATTTTACAAGACAAAATAGACTACAGTTTTTTTGTGTTTTTTGTTTTTTTTTAAGTTACAGGGCTTGAGATGGGGAGATTATCTTGGATTGTCTAAAGTAGGTGGGTCCAATTTAATCACATGATGTCGTCTGAGCCTACTGTTGCCACGTAAGTAGAAAGTTTCTCAACTAAGTAATGTGGGTGGCCTCTAGAAACTGGGAATGACCTTCAGTCATTAAAAATGACTTATAAAAAAATAAGAACTTTGATCCTACAATCACAAGGAGAAAAAAATTCTGCCAGGAACTCCTATATAGCAGGAAACAATTCTCCCCTAGAAACTCCAGAAAAGAATGCAGCCAACTGCTTACTTGATCTGGTCCAGTGAGACCCACAAGAGATTTCTGATCTTACAGAAATGTAAAATAATAAATGTGTGTTGATTTAAGACACCAAATTTATGGTAATTTGTTAAGGCAGTAAGGGAAAGGTGGAAACTGTCCTAGTTCATTTTAATTCCTTCCTTATATTAAGAGCATTCCACTCATGTAATCTCTACTTACTTCTTGACCATATCAGGATCCTATTAAGAGGAAGAAGTGAGTGGTAGGGATAATAGACAGCCATGACCAGTGTCTGCCACAGATAACTAGTCCCCCTGATTTGGTTTATATCTCTAGTCCCACCTCTCAGACTTTCCCCTCATGCTTTATAACCCAGCACTTCTAATCTATGAGATTATCTTCAGTTTCTAGGCTCTTGGTAATTCAGTCCCCCCTTTTCTGGAACACCTTTAGCCAATTGCTTCATAATATCCTATTAACCCATCTCTTGGCTCCCTTTCACTCTCCTACTTCTTAATGCATATTCTTTCACTAAGTCTTCTTGACTTCAAGATTACATTACAGTGTTTATTCAGTTCTGCGTCTGCCCTTTATTCATACACAATTATGCTTTTGTTAAACCTAAAGCTAGCCAGTTATTTCACTAGCAGAACGAGTTTATTTGGGAATAGCAGAGGAAGTACAATTCAGGACAAGCAAACTATAGTGAATCATAGGCAAGTCCAGAGAACCAAATGAGAGAGGTTTATTTCTATGGAGGACGGGACAAAACTGTGAAGGACTTTCCTGAACAACAGTGCATTGGAGTGGAGTGAGAGTTTGAACTTTTCTAAAAAAAAAAAAATTAAACAATTTTATTTGAGAGAGTGAGAGAGTGCGTGAGTGATGAAACGTGAGTGTGGAGTGGGCTGCAGACTGGGGAAGAGGCAGAGAGAGAAGCAGAGGGAGAGGCAGAAGCAGACTCCCCACTGCAGACCAGGGAGCCCAAGGTGGGGTGAGGGGGTTCCATCCTATGACTCCAGGATCATGACCGGAGCCTGAACCAAAGGCAGATCTCAACTGACTGAACCACCCAGGTGTCCCTAAAGAGTATGAACTTCTCATTGGCTATTCCTATTTCTGGGCAAGGAGAAAAGTTTACTGGGGCAGTAAATTAAGCTTCTTCCTGCTCAGGATGCAAGGTATGGCTCCCCCGTCCCTCCACCCTGCCCCACCCCACCCCTGCATGCAACTGACAACTGGTGGTAGTCCCAGAGAGCTCCCCCTTCAAGGCTTCTCCTGCTCCATTTGAGATGCTATTTCCTTTATTTTCACAGTATACACCATAATAAATTATGTTTGTGTTTACCTTCTGTCTCTCCTTCTGACTGTTACCCGTGGCTACCGCTATGGTCAAATGTTTGTTAATATGATCATTATACCTAATAATATTCACGACTTGAGTGTTTGAATTATGTGTTCTTCATAAAGAAATTATACTGAACAGTACTCACTATAGACCTACACACACTTTTCATAGTTTACATTATGAAAGTTGTTTTCAATGTACAAAAGTGGAGAGATTATAATTAATCCCCATTACTTATACTTCAACTTCAATAACCATCAATATTCTCATATACATTTTAAAATCAGAAAGCCAGTAGTATGTATCCCAGCAGCATGACCTATTGTCAACAGGGATTGTTTGACTTACATCTAAAATGAGGAAACATATTTCAATTCTCCAGGATTATAGTTCTGGGGAACTTTAACAGCAATGACAGGCAAAACACTCTCAAAAAGAACCATGAAGTACTACCAGTGACCAAGAAAAAAAAAAAAAAAAAGAAGGGTCTCTGTATTACAGACTAGAATCTGAAAAACAAGTGTCCTGGATGGCCATCACGTGCTACAGGACTTGTCCATGAAAGCCATTCCTGCCAAATATGACTTAATTCAAGAGAAAGCTCAAGCATTTTGTTTTCGTTTCCGATTACAACAGCTGACTCCAGTATTAGCAATTGAGAAAACGCGTCTCTGCTCTCTTGGATAAATGACATTCGCTGAAGATTGCTTGAACTCATTTATCCCAAAACAAAAGCTGCGGGCTGATGATGTCATTAGAAGTTAACAGGGCTGTCCCTCCGGACTTCCTCTGCGCCCGCTAGGAGGTAGGGGCTCTTGCAGGAAGGCTGGAGGAGTGTGAGGTGTTTAGAGGAACCCCATCCAGAACCCATCCAGATCCCAGGCAAAGGAGCATTCTTTAAAAGGTAGGAAGAACGAAAAGACAAAGGCTCTGAACCTAGGCCTGGGATAGGAACACGGCTTAACAAAAGTGAGCACCTAAGGTTCCTCACTCTCCCTACCTCGAATGGAGGGTGGGGAAGAGGCCCGAACTACACTTCCCAGAATGCAAAGCAGTGGGGCGGTGCTAAAGAAATGGTGTGTTTTTACCTTAACGTGGCTCCAGGAGCTTCGGGTTTGATTATAAATTGCAGTCGTTCTTCTTGGCTCTCCTTAACCTCAGCCTAATTGGCTCCGTAGTAG
The DNA here is from genome assembly GCF_020171115.1 of Neogale vison. Classification (NCBI taxonomy): domain Eukaryota; kingdom Metazoa; phylum Chordata; class Mammalia; order Carnivora; family Mustelidae; genus Neogale; species Neogale vison. The sequence continues at coordinate 28,783,203 of NC_058096.1, forward strand.
TGGCGTGGGCGGGCGCTCAGACGTCACGGGCAGCGGTTGAATGGAGGCTCTCGGCCCCGCGACCTGACGGTAAATGAAGTCCCATCTCTGGTCAGAACTGTAGCTTCTCTAACTATGTTGGAGCAAGAGAACTACATTACCCAGTAAACCTCGGGCCTGGGAGACGGCGTGGGGGCGGCACCTCACGTCTTACAGTCATCCCAAGCCTCTCCGGCGGGACTGTGATGGCTGGAGAGATGACGATCTTAGGTCAGTGAGCAGGGGTTCCTTGTGGTTGTTGTGGGCATCGGCGCAGTTTGGGGAAGGCCAGGATGGGCGTGGGTGGTTGTCACTTCCTGGATGCAATTGGCGCAGTGGGAAGGATTCCGGAAAGGTGACTTAAAGGCGGTTTTTGGTTCTTCGGGGCGCCAGATTGAGGGTCGCGTCTAGAAACGGTCTGGCCCAGAGTAGGCCATGTGGGGCCGGCGGCGACCCTCCGCGTACATCCCAGGGACATCGGGCCTCGGGAAGGGTTCTTTTCGAAAGAACGTTGATTTTGAGTCGTTGGTTGAATTGGGGCCTTTGGGAGGCTGCAAGAACGTGCGTCTCCAGGACCCCTTTGTAGAGGAAGGGGGAGGAGCAGTACCGGCGGCCTGAGCTGTAGACGGAGGGGATGCTGCCTTTTGAGAGAGCCAGGCCTCTTGGAGGTATAGTCTGATGCACTCTCCGCCAGTCTGGGTTAGTAATCAACCCTCCCCGAGCGAGAAGATCATGAAATGTTTCTGACGTTCTCCACGTAGGAGCTAGAGGAAAGTGGGGTTGACACTTGATCGATCTTTCTTTCTTTCTTTCTTTCTTTCTTTCTTTCTTTCTTTTGAGTTATGTGTTGATGAGGATGAGCTCACAATTAGTCAAGCAGACTCCTGCCAATTGACGTTTTGGGTCGTATGTAACATATATGGACATAGTCTCCTGAAACCAAATAACAGATTAGTTGTAAATTCGATGTGGCATCTTTCTTCATCCCTATCGATTACGGTCTGCGTGGCTTTTTTTCGAATTTGTGTATGTATGTGTGTGTGTTTCTTTAAATCATTATTTGTTGAGCATCTGCTATGTCCTAGGAGCCATTCCTAGTGCAAGGGATACAACAGAGGATAAAACCTGCCTTCAGGGAGCTTTATGTTGCATTTAGGGTTAGACATTTATGGTTCTCCTTCCCTAAATGTTAACTTCTGCAAGAAGCATTTGCTTAATTCGTATTTAAATACAGAAAAAGTTAATTGTTTCTGTTAATTAATTCTGTTGTAAAGTAGCAGTTTCACATTTAAACAACTTTCAAAATAATTTTCCCAATTTATCCAGTTCATTCTTTTGAAAGGTAAAAGAACATGAGGGGATAAAAAGTTTTAGCCCGGGGTGCCTGGGTGGTTCAGGGGGTTAAAGTCTCTGCCTTCGGCTCAGGTCATGGTCCCAGGGTTCTGAGATGGAGCCCCGTGTCTGGCCCTCTGCTCAGTAGGGAGCCTGCTTCCTCCTCTCTCTCTGCCTGCCTCCCTGCCTACTTGTGATCTCCATCTGTCAAATAAATAAATAAAATCTTAAAAAAAAAAGTTTTAGCCCTTCAATAACAGAGTTTTTGCTGTCGAAATTCTAATAATGGAGTTTCTTTTTAATAATGATAAAGCTGTCTATAAAGCTATGAGATCTAAATATTAATTGATCAAGAAATTGAATTATATCTATATTACATTTATCTAGTTTTTGGTAGAGATAAATGGCTTTTCCTGTCAGCATCAGCACAATTATTTAAGTTTTTACTTTATATTCACCCATAGGTGAAGTACTCAGACATACAACTACAGGGTTTTTTGTTTCTGTTTTTTGGGTTGTTCCTTCATTTTAACTGTATTATAGTCATTTTGCATTATGAAAAACTTGATGTCTGAGGGAAGTGTTATCTATAGTACTGTAAAAGAAAATATTTGAGAGTGCATTAGTCTTGTTTCAAAGAGTGATATTAAAGAGACTTTGCTATAGTAATTTAGCATATTGTACTAGTTTAATAAAACATATTTTAATTTGCCTGTATTTCAGGATCAGCTGTTTTGACTCTCCTGTTGGCTGGCTATTTGGCACAACAGTATTTACCGTTGCCTACTCCTAAAGTGATTGGCATTGACCTTGGTACCACCTACTGTTCTGTTGGGGTGTTTTTTCCTGGTACGGGAAAAGTAAAGGTCATTCCGGATGAAAATGGGCATATCAGTATACCCAGCATGGTGTCGTTTACTGACAGTGATGTATATGTGGGTTATGAAAGCTTAGAGCTGGCAGATTCAAATCCTCAGAACACAATATATGATGCCAAGAGATTCATAGGCAAGATTTTTACCCCAGAAGAGCTGGAGGCTGAAGTTGGCAGATACCCATTTAAGGTAAGTGATTAAGCTAAAATCTATTGTAATTTTAGTTCAGCATACTGTTTCAGTTGATGCCTTGGCCTCAAGTTAAAAACATTCTGTTTCAATTTACTTAATCTGCATGGAAGCTACATTATAACAAGCTGTCCTACAGCAATTCCAGGATGAGTTAATTCATGGGCTCCACAGAGCTACTATGTTCTTGCTCTGCCATTTTCCAGAATATTTTCTCTCAGAGTATCTGCTTAGCTTTTTTATCACTGTAGCAAGAAAACTGATGAAACCCCATGAAATATGGTTGGATGGAGGCATGATGGATGTCTGCTTGCCTGCCTGCTTAGCTCTTCCTTTGTAGCAAGAAAGCTAATGAAGCCCCATGTACTATGGATGGATGGTGGGTGGATGGATGGATGGACAGACAGATGGATGGCTAGATAGGTGGATAGATGCTCTCTGTGTTAGGATAATCATATTTATATACTTGAAAAGAGATCATAGAGGTATGTGATTTTATGACTTGTTTGAAATTCAACAATATGACATGGTTCCTTAGAATGATATTTGGAGTTTTTTAAGTTTCTGAGTGTTGTGATTTTTGTTGTTTATGTTTCATGTGGGATCTGATAGGATAGTGTCTTTGGGCCTCATTTTAATAGTATCTGTAGCTTGTTTTTATTTTTCCCCAATAGGTTGGTAGATGGTCAAGTTTTCATCATTGAAACTGATGAAACCTAATTATGTAGTCTAGAATGATGGGGGTAAAATTCTTATAATTTCTTAGAAGACTGATTCCCTTTACTCTTGATATGAATAGTCTTTGATGAAAGTAGGGTAGTATGTTTTAGAATTAACCTAGTTTTTTAAATGCACAACCACATTAGCAGGGATAGTGACCTAATACATGTTTTCATGGAAATATGAATGTAAATGATATTTTATTCTTTTTTTTTATTTTTAAATTTTTTTTAATTTTTTTAATTAACATATAATGTATTATTAGTCCCGGGGTACAGGTCTGTGAATTGCCAGGTTTATACACTTCACAGCACTCACCATAGCACATACCTTCCCCAATGTCCATAACCCCACCACCCTCTCCCTACCCCCCTCCCCCCGACAACCCTCAGTTTGTTTTGTGAAATTAAGAGTCTCTTACGGTTTGTCTCCCTCCCAACCACATCTTGTTTAATTTATTCTTTTCCTACCCCCCAAACCCCCCACATTGCATCTCAACTTCTCAAGTGATATTTCATTCTTGGATAAGAACATAATGAAGTACTAAATTATTCTTGTTAATATGTTCCAGAGCATTTTTTCAGGTATCTATTATTTTTGGAATCAAGTTAACTAAATAAAAAAGATCCTAAGTCAAATACATGATCCAGCAACTTTTATTCCTTACATATTTCATTTTTTTTTCTTTCATTCATTTAACATATATATATATATATTAAGAATTTTCTGTCTTGCCTTCATATGCTTGGTGATGGATTATTTTTATTCTGCTGTTATTGTAGGTATCACTTTATGGATTTTTAAAGTATGGCTTTTAATAACTTCTAATCTTAGTAAATGATAGATTACAAATAAATGATCTTATAAAGTTTTTCTTGTAAGTCTGGTGTGTGTGTATGTATTTAAATATATGTGTGTATGTATATATGTATGATTTTACTTTTCTTTCTTTTTTTTTTTTTTTTTTTGGCAAATCCTATTCGCAGGTTTTAAACAAAAATGGAATGGCTGAGTTTTCTGTGACAAGTAATGAGACCATCACCGTTTCCCCAGAATACGTTGGCTCTAGACTATTGTTGAAGTTAAAGGAAATGGCAGAGGAATATCTTGGAATGCCAGTTGCCAATGCTGTTATTTCTGTACCAGCAGAATTCGATCTAAAACAGAGAAATTCAACAATTGAAGCGGCTAACCTTGCAGGTAATTTTACCCTTGCTTGAGCTGTATTTTTCCAAAATGTTCTTGGGTTGAAAATCTTCTGTAGTAAGGTGTATCACTTTGAAAACCACCTAACTAAATAAGCCCAAAGTGGGTAAATTAGGTGGATTTTGATATGTTTACAAACAAAAATTAAGAAAACTCTATAGCAGGGCGCCTGGGTGGCTCAGTGGGTTAAGCCGCTGCCTTCGGCTCAGGTCATGATCTCAGGGTCCTGGGATCGAGGCCCGCATCGGGCTCTCTGCTCAGCAGGGAGCCTGCTTCCTCCTCTCTCTCTGCCTGCCTCTCTGCCTGCTTGTGATCTCTCTCTGTCAAATAAATAAATAAAATCTTTTTTAAAAAAAAAAAAAGAAAACTCTATAGCATAATGTGAGTTGCAACATACTGTGACAATTGCCAGTCAGGTAGGCCTCTAACAAAGGCTGAGAACATGGGCGCATGTTAGCAATGAGGAATTTTTTTCTACAAACTTTCTTTAATGTTCAGATGACTGAAATATTTTTTTGAAAATCTGAGGTAGAAGAGAATTCATTTGAAGCCATTAAATATTGAGTGCCTTGGTAAATGAAACAAATAAATCTCTGTTCTCACGGAACTTATATTCCACTGGAGGGAAACAGAAGGTCTCTGTTAAAGATAAGTATGTTCTGGGGTTTCCTGCTCTTAGCATTATTGACATTTTGGGCTAGATAATTCTGAGTTGTGGGCAACTCTCCTGTACAGTATCGGTCAGTTAGCTCACCCCAACCTTGTTAGGTGCTAGCAGCCCTCTCCTCTCCAAGTAGTGACAACCTTTTGTCTTCAAATGCTTTCAGATATTCCCTGAGGGGCAAAATTCCTAAGGGCAAAATTGCCCTGGTTGAAAACCGTAATAGAACGTATATCAGAAAGTAACATGCTATGGAAGAAAAAAAGAACAGAACTGGAAGAGGATTGCTGGTGGTGATCAGGAAGTGGGGGAACTTGCAGGTTTTAGAGTGGTCGGGTAGGCCTCCTTGAGAAAATAACGTTTAAGCATATTTGAAGGAGACGACGAGGTTGTTAGCCAAGCTGATGTATAGGGGAAGGATGTTGCAGGGGAGAGAACAGTCAATGTAGCAGCCATAAAATGGGAATTTGCTAGTGCTTATGAAGATGGGAAGTTGGTCAGTGTGACCAGAGCGGAGTGAGCGATGAGGTCAGAGAGCTAAGGGAAAAGGTATGAAAGGTTTTTAAATAAATTGTTCAGAATTGGAATCGTTTTTTATGGCTCCTGATACATAAATGCCATATTACTTTCCAAACCACTCATGACATGTGACAGTTGGGTAAAGTAGGAAGTTTGTGCAAAGAAATCTAATCTTTTTTGCCTAAACTTTTTCACTGTTTTACATTACCTTCAAGATCAGATTTGCTATATATTTCAGATTTACATTTGAGAGTCTTAAATTTTAAGTACTTTTTTAAGAGTCATTGTACCAATTGGAACCCTATATGGTCTGTGGTGTGAATGGGAGGGTTAGAGAGGAATCAGTCTACATCTAAAATTTTTTTTATGATCTCTTCTGTTTACTTACCTGCTTTTTTTCAAAGTCACTTTAAAAAAAAAGAGTGTAGTAAGTTTATTTCATTTCCACAGCAATTTATTATAGTACATAATGATTAAAGTTTTATTACTCTTATATTCCTAAGTAAAATGAAAATTAAAAGGGGCTAGGATTTTTTAAATTAAATATTAAATAATCCAGAACATAATGATATATTCCACTAAATCTGGGCTTTTCTCATATCAATAACTTTTAAGATGATTTTAATGATTCCATTTAGAACAACCAATATTTATCATTTCCCATTTCACTATTTTTGATGGGTTTGTGACTGCTCCCATTGTTACTCAGTGGAGTCCTTGTCACATAAAACATACTAACATGGTGTGATGTTGAGTGGGACGGAGTTTTGATCATGCTGTCCTCTGATGACTTGTTCTTCCTTCCAACCAATCTTACAGGACTGAAGATCTTGAGAGTAATAAATGAACCCACAGCGGCAGCTATGGCCTATGGCCTCCACAAGGCTGATGTCTTTCATGTCTTGGTGATAGATTTGGGTGGAGGAACTCTAGATGTGTCATTGCTGAATAAACAAGGAGGAATGTTTCTAACCCGAGCAATGTCTGGTAAGAAAAATACATGGAGACTGAAATAGGTTCAGATGTGCTTTTCTTAATTAGCCCACCTAATGTGTTGTGTTGATTTTAAAACTTTTTTTAGGGGGTACCTGGGTGACTCAATTGGTCAAGCATCCAACTCTTGGTTTAGACTCAGGACACAATCTCAGGATTGTGAAATCGAGCCCCGTATGAGGCTCTGCATTTGGTGTGGATTTGCTTGAGATTCTTTACCCCTCTGTTCTTCTCCTTGCTCGCACGTGCGTACGCTTGCTCTCTCCAAAATAAATCAATAGAAATAAAAAAACAAATTTTTTTTCTCACTATACTTGGACTTCATTTTGGTGGTCTGTATATGTGATTTTATAACCACCATTTTTATATATAATAACAACAAAAATTGAAGTCTAAAAAAAATGAGCACCCTATCAAGCAACTAAATACATTGCCAGTTGTAGCTCACTGAGCCAGTAGGACTTCATGGCTGTGGTGAAGGGAACAGAAAGCAAGAAAAATCCTTGAAGTATTTACCCTAAAGATACAAATGTAGCGATCCAAAGGGGCACATGCACCCAAATGTTTATAGCAGTAATGTCCACAATAGCCAAACTATGGAAAGAACCTAGATGTCCATCAACAAATGAATGGATAAAGAAGATGTGATATATATACACAGTGGAATACTATGCAGCCAGCAAAACCCCCGAAATCTTGCTATTTGCAGCAACGTGGATGGAACTAGAGGGTATTATGCTGAGTGAAATAAGTCAATCAGAGAAAGACAATTATCATATAATCTCTCTGAAAGGAGGATTTGAAAGGCAGGACAGGGGGGTTATGGGGGGTAGGGAAGGAAAAAATGAAACAAGATGGGATTAGGAGGGAGATAAAGGGTAAGAGACTCTTAATCTCACAAAACAAACTGAGGGTTGTTGCGGGATTGGGGGGAAGGTTAGGTTGGCTGGGTTATGGACATTGGGGAAGGTATGTGCTATGGTGAGTGCTGTAAAATGTCTAAGAAATGTCACAGACCTGTACTCCTGGGGCAAATAATATATTATATGTTAGTAAAAAAATGAAAAAAGAAAAATCCTTTAAAATGAAGAGTGATCAATTTATTTTATTTGATAACATGTTTTACAAAATATGTTTAGAAAATTTAGTAATAGTGTTCTCTAGGAAATTATAGGATTTTGTATTCTAAATCTTTTAAGTTTTTTTTGTTTGTTTTTTGTTTTTAATTTCAAGAATGGAGGCTGTTTGAAAAGTGAAGCTATAAGTTATAGGTTGTCTAACTTTAGCATTTTTCTTTTTCCTACCTGGACTCTTTAGAACCAAATTCAATGCCAGGGATTTGTATTAACATTAATCTTTTGCTTTTAAATCTCTCTCTCTCTTTTTTTTAAATTTTAGCTCTTAAGCAAGCGGAAGGATCGAAAGAAAAAGATAAAATGGCTACTGTTACTTTTTAATTATAAAGACTTTTTTTTCCTCTTGAGAGTAATAACATTCAGTGTTTTTAAATTGCTATTAAAAGCTAATCTTTCATCAACTTTTACCTTTGGAAAAATTATTGGATATCGTTAAGCGATAGTTCCTTTTTTTATTAAAAATTTTTAACCAGGGGCACCTGGGTAGCTCAGGTAGCTCAGTGGGTTAAAGCCTCTGCCTTAGGCTCAGGTCATGATCCCAGGGTCCTGGGATCGAGCCCCATATGGGGCTCTCTGCTCAGCAGGGAGCCTGCTTCCTCTCTCTCTCTCTCTGCCTGCCTCTCTGTCTACTTGTAATCTCTGCCTGTCAAATAAAATAAATAAAATCTTTAAAAAAAATTTTTTTAACCAGATATCCATTGTTTTTAAATAATACACATTAGAGTTAAAATTATTTTAATCCAATTATTTTACATCAGTCTTTGTGTTAATAAAATCTAAATAGTTAAGTACGTTAAGCAAGAGATTTGTTATTCCTAGTATATTGTTTTCATACATGCTACAGAGACATATATGTGTATATATATATATACACACACACGTACACATACAAACACATAAGTATAACATGCCTTTTTATTTCTAACTTAGGAAACAATAAACTTGGAGGACAGGACTTCAATCAAAGACTTCTTCAGTATTTATATAAGCAGATCTATCAAACATACGGCTTTCTACCCTCTAGGAAAGAGGAAATTCACAGATTAAGACAAGCTGTGGAAATGGTCAAATTAAATCTGACTCTTCATCAGTCTGCTCAGTTGTCAGTATTACTAACAGTGGAGGAAAAGGACAAGAAGGAGCCTCAGAGTAGTGACACTGACCTGCCAAAGGACAGATTTTCTCCCGCTGATGGCCACCATGTGAACAGCATGGTTAGAGCTGGGCTTTCTGAAAAGAAGAGTGGAGAAAGTCAGGTGTTATTTGAAACAGAAATATCACGGAAGCTCTTTGACACCCTGAATGAAGATCTCTTCCAGAAAATACTTGTACCCATTCAGCAAGTATTAAAAGAAGGCCACCTGGAGAAGACGGAGATCGATGAGGTGGTTTTGGTTGGGGGTTCTACTCGTATTCCTCGAATCCGCCAAGTCATTCAGGAGTTCTTTGGAAAGGATCCCAACACTTCTGTAGACCCTGACCTGGCAGTGGTGACAGGAGTGGCTATCCAAGCAGGGATTGATGGGGGCTCCTGGCCTCTCCAAGTCAGTGCTTTAGAAATTCCCAATAAGCATTTACAAAAGACCAACTTCAACTGAATCATGGAGGGATGATGATTTGTGATTGTCTGATGAGCGCTTCCTCTTTATCACACCACCTCCAATAAAGAAAAGTCTCTAAAATACTCATTTACCTGAAAGGTAGCATTTAGATACACAGAATTTTACATAGCATTTGGTTTTAGGATTAAATGTGACCAGATTGAGCCTACGTGATTTTGGAGAGCTCTCATTCCAGCAAATACTTTTCACATGATAGAGTTGAAGTAAAACTGTTGCAGGAGCATAGGTGGTTTTGTTTTCTGGATTCTGTAAGTAGATAATCACATGCACTTAAAGTGACATTCTGTAAACATTGCCTAGTGCCAATATTACGATTCCCAGTTCTTACTAAATTGTATTAGCAGGAGCTGGTAATTGATTTACTTGGATATCACATGTAACTATTAGTTTGAACCATACTTGAAGGACAGTATTGGTGTCAGGTTTTTACATTGGCTGGGAGATAGCAGTATTAGGAATATAAGCTGCATATATAATGTTCAGTAATGGCCATATTATGTAATAAATTTACTTTCACAAATTCCATTACGTGTCCTATTTACATAACCTGCATTCTTCAGATTTTTAAATTATTTATTGTATCAACTTTCTTTTTAAAATAGCTACAGATTTATTCAGGTGTTTCAATACCAGACAGTAAATGTAACCAACGTATATTCTAGTTCTTTGGTTGCCTTCATCATCTTTCTCTGCTTGGATTTCCATGATTCTGCCTGATTAAACACAGTTGGGGGTTATTTATTTCATTTTACACGTCTTAATGTCACAATAAAGCCATCATTACTATCTATTCTTTGTTACCCAAGACCTTTGCAGACATTGTAAAGTACCAGTAATTAGCCACAGTATTTATGGTTTTGTTTCTTTATTTTCAGTAAGCCGGGGAGCATGTAGCTTGAGTTTGAACTACCCAATCATACTTGATTCAGTTTTTACTGAGATTTTTTTTCCATATATTAGTTTTGAATGAGGAAAACATGCTCACTTGTAAAATCTTTATTGTTTCCCACTATCGTTTTACAATAGTCACAGTTGGACTGCTTTCAGCCTTAAGGTTAGTATGTGATGCGAGTAAAAAAAAAAAAATTAAACATTGAAAGTAATGTGGCAATATAATGTGAAGGGCAATGTTGAAAAATTTCTACAAATCAGCATTTGTAGCAGTTTTGTTTTGATTTTCTTTGTTTCCTTTTAGAAATGCTACAGGGACCAAGAAAGAAAATGTAGCAAGTCGTTCTGTTACTGTGATGCCCAAAGTTGAAGGTTTTTGTTTTTGTTTTTGTTTTTCCTTAATGCATGCTTCATACTACTATTCAAAGTTATACTCTGGTCAACGTGTTTGTTAATGTAAAAAGTATGTCTGCTTTATCTGTTGTTGAATTTAAAAGTTACTCAATTTCGAATCACCGAAAAAGAGAACTAAGCAGACATTTCAGCAACATCGAACATTTCAGCTTCTCACAGTAAAAAAGCTTAATGTTAATATTTTTTGCAGATCTAAAAAAAATTGTAAGCGATGAGATTGCTGTTAAAACACAATTTCAGTCACATAGTTTTGTGTACAGATTGTCTAGTAAGTAGATAGAAAAGTAAAAAATGTTTGTTGACATATTTTATTTTAGCGCTAACGGAGAAATGCCAAAGATGAATCCTTCACTGCATTATGAAAATATTCAAGTGTTCTCTTGGACTTGACGTGAATCTTTAATAGATTTTAAAATTGGAAAATATCTTTTTGCTTAGGTCTTAAGAGGAGAGTGTTCAATCTATCAAAATCTCCACATATATTATCAGCTTTAACCTAAAGCATTTTAACATTTTTTAAAAAATATCTTGACTCTCTCAAATACATGAGATAGTTCAGGAAGATCTGTTGCCACTTTTTAGTGGAAACAATTTGCAAAACAGGGCAGCTAATCTCATACTGATGTTAGAATTTAAGTCATTTGATCGTGTCCAAAAAGAATGGCAGTGCTGGGATTTGGGGGCAAGAGTTTAGCATATTCTCTCGTATAGTTATGCCTTGAAAAATACAAAGCAGTGTCTATCTTCAATCATACTTTAGGGGCCTCTGTATAAATGGTCTTCAAATCAATGTAGTTTATTTATTTAAAAAATCAAAATGCATCCCAAAAGGGATTGTTTATGCCTAATAATCTTGACGTTTTCCGTAAAACAATACATTTTGGCTGTACATGTAACTAGTGTTTTTTGAAGTGCATTAACTTTTTAAATACTAACTGTTGTATGAGTAGAATATGTGAATGGGTAATTTATTTTGTATCAGGAATGTTTCGGTACTGTGTTTTCACTCCAACCACTGATGTAACAGATGCTACTGTGTATACCATGTACTGAAATTTATATAGTTATTGTGCATAACAGATTGTGCCTCTTAAATTTGTGTGTGTACAGGTAATTCACATTTGAATGTAAATAAATACCACTTTGCAGTTTGTTTTTTAAACTGTGTACTTTCTTTTCCATGCACGGCTAGGCCAGAGTACATTTTTGAGGTTTATAAGTGAAAAGGGAAGCAGGGTCGGCTGATAGGACACTCATGGTGCGTGAGCTCTGTGGCGCTTGCCCTCTCCCCTGCATCCTGACGCTGGGGTTGCTTATGTCCTTTTCCACTTACTTTCCTAATTTAGAGGTGACAGTTCCTGTATCATAGAAGTAGCAGTTCCAGAATTCTGAATACAAATTGATGACCTTTCACTACAACAGAGACCTAAATTAATCCATAGTTAGTGAATAATCCTACATAATAGACTACTATAATCCTTTGGTGGATTCAGTAATACTTCATCATTTTCTAATAAAGTTTGTCTTCTTTGGATAAAAACTATATATACATATTTTATCTATTTAAAGAAATTCATTTGATTAATGTAGTCTTTTCAGATGAGCCCTTGAAGATAGTAGACTTGACTTTCCAATTGTTCCTGTGATTCCTTCATGGTTTTTCTAACCACCATTGCTGAGTGACTCAAATGAGGAAATACAGTGACACTCCCGTATTTAGTTTATTTAACCAACAAAAACACAGTAGCCCACTGAGATAGGCAGCCTACAGTGTAGCTTCCAGTGACCCCTATTTTCTGGTATTCATCTTTTTGTGATCTTCCCTTGAATGTGTGCAAGATTGGAGGACTCCCTGCTAATGATGGAAGGTAGGTACATGGAGGTGAATAAGCTCCCCAGCGGACAGTACCAACTTCTGGCTGAGAGAGCCTTCTCAAAAGCGAGCCCTCTCTTCCTTAGATAATGCGGCCACAGTTGAAATTCAAGTATAATCTCATGAGAGATTTAAACCATCAGCTAAGTGGATTCCTGACCCAAGGAAATTATATTTTTGTGGTCTTAAGCCATTGAGTTTTGGATTAATTTGTTGTTCAGCAATAGATAATAGAGTACTATGTACCAGTACTGCTCTAAATGTTTAATGATAGGGGCACCTGGGTGGCTCAGTGGGTTAAGCAGATTGCCTTTGGCTCAGGTCATAATCCTAGGGTCCTGGGATCAAGTCCTGTGTTGGGCTCCCTGCTCAGTGGGGAGTCTGCTTCTCCCCCTCCTTCTGCCCCTCTCCCCACCACTCTCTCTCTCTCAAGTAAGTAAATAAATAAAAATCTTTAAAAAAATGTTTTAGTGATGACCACTTAAGTTTTGTTCCAGCAAACCAATGAGTAGGTACTATTATCCCCATTTTCAGATCGGGAAATTAAGGCACAGGTGTGTCAAGAAATTTCCCTAGGATTGATTATACAGCTAGTAAGTGGCACAGAGTCAGGATTCAAATCCAATCCATGCTCAAATGCGGTGCTGTGCTGCTTTTTCCATCACATAGTAAAACCCCATAGTACCGATTTTATTCAGTTACTTAACTACTGGATGGTATCCATGAAAGACTTCTTATTTAGCAGATGATAGTAAAATTAAAGATTTTGGTAATGCTATTTAATCCTTTATACTTCTGACTAAATCACTGGTTTTTGAGAGTACCTAGAGCAAAGAAAGTACTTGATAATACAAATGGCTGTGGTAGATAAATAAGCAAAGAAGTTCAGTGACTGCCAATTCCTGTGGGATTGTAAGAAAACGCCACAATAAAATAGGTTATTATTTTACCTATGACTCTCAAGCCCCTGATTCTATAGTTCTCAAGTTTCTGCAAGTTACTGAAAATTTTCCTGAAGTATGAAAGAAAATAAATTTGCCTTGGTAAAGCATTTATTTACTTTGTAATAGGAATTAATAGACATTAAGTAAATTTTTTTTAATTGACATTATTTGTATGTTAAGGCAGGACCAAATGCTGTTTTACACCTTATTGAATTAATTATCATCTGGCTTACCTAAAATATCTCCTTGTGACTTTATTAACATATGTATATCACATAAACACACATACATTTCTCCTGTTAAAGAGTTCATCCATTCACCTTAAATCATCTAATGTGGCCTATGTAGTATTGGAAATTGGGAATTGGATCTCAGTTAGTACTTATAATAACTGCTCTTCCTCTGTCTCCCTCTTCGCTAAACTAAAGTTATTTTGCTGAGATTAGTTCTGGTTGAAAAAGACTTCGTGGCAGAGAGTAGTTATGGCAGAACCTGTCGAAGGCTATATTGCAGTATCTTTCCTATCGAAGATAGAAATATGTTTAAAGCCGCAACACCCACTGCTTTAAAACCTGTTCCCCATCTTCCTTTGCAGCTAGGGGTGGCTAGTGATTCAATTCTGACCACTGGGGTGTAAGCATAAATCCCTAGGTAGAAACCCCACACTTTTTTTTTCTTTTAAGTTTACACATTTGTGCTATTAAATGTTTTGTTCCTCACCATTCCTTTCTTCTTGCAATACAGACAAAAGCAATGGGTTTTTCCAACTACCAACCAAGAGGGGCTATGGATGATGTTTGAGCAAAAGATAGAAGCAGCCTGGTGGGATTATCGAACCACACTGGCCAACTTTGTCCTCTCCACCTTGAGACTTCGTTCTACTTAAGAACAATAAACCCCATAAGGGGGTGCCTGGTTGGCTCAGTTGGTAGAGCATACAACTCTTGATCTCAAGGCTGTGAGTTTGAGCCCCACATTAGGCATAGAAATTACTTTCAAAAAATTAAAAATAAAAAAAAATAAACCCCATGGGGTGCCTGGGTGGCTCAGTGGGTTAAAGCCTCTGCCCTCGGCTCAGGTCATGATCCCAGGGTCCTGGGATCGAGCCCCGCATCGGGCTCTCTGCTCAGCAGGGAGCCTGCTTCCTCCTCTCTCTGCCTGCCTCTCTGCCTACTTTAGTTTTAACGTCTTACTGTTGTGTTTGGAGATAAACTGCTTCCTGTGTTACATACTCAACACTCTGTGCTGTTAAATCCATATCCTATCTCTTGTTTACTTCCATACAATAGGCACTTTCTCTTAACCAAAAGAGATTGAATGGAGGGACTCCTGTTCACTAACTTTTCTCTTAGTTTGGGCCCATAACATTCATTTTATTTTATTTTTTGCACTGATATGATTGAATCATCTTAAAAGGTGGCAAAGCCCCTTAAAATTGTTTTCATCACTTTGTTTACCCAAAGTGAAAAATCAGATCTCTGCCAGACACTTGAAAATTCATACTTGTATGCATTTCTACAAACTCATTAAATTGTGTATATTAAATAAGTCCAGTTTTTTGTATACCAATTATATCTCAATAAAGCTGTTTTTTTAAAAACAAAAAAAATAAATCTGTCAAATAAATAAAATAAATAAAATAAAATCTAAATAATAATAATAATAATAAATCCCTTAGTTGTTTACCCTTCTTTCTTTGTTTTCCTTCTTTTCTTCCTTCTGCTTTTAAACTTATGACCCTTAAATGCATGGCTAAACATTTGGTCCAAGTGTCATTTGTTGGACTTCTGGTTTTGGCCAAGATGGAATAAGGAGTAACTCATTTGACTAAATAATCAGACAAAATATATGAAACAACAGGACTTTGTGCATATCATGGTCAACATTAATTCATATCCATTACCTCTGTAAATCATTGATATGGTGGTACAGGGAAAACAGATAGCTCTTCTGTAATACCTGGAGATTGTTACACAAAGGTTGAGAACCGAGAGCCAAAAGCAAATGTTCAGAAGAAATTAGTGGCGACTGAAGTGTTATCAATACATATAGCTAGTTCCTATTTGTGCTCCACTGCCCCTCATTCCAAATCATTTATTCCAGCCTTACTCTCTGATCACCACATTACATTTTCTACTACATGTGTTGGCAAGAAACCAATGATCATTCTTAAGTATATTAATGAGTTACATTTTTTAAGCATGAATTCGAAAATCGATCCTCTATCACTTCCCTTTGTGCACACAAAGCAATGCATATGTGTTATTTTCATTCTAAACATTGTGGAGCAAATATTTTTCAAATCTTTCAGATTTTTTAATATCACAAATATTTCTCAATCATGACCTATTTTTACATTTTACTCCTATGTCTGTCCATTTTCATTTTGTTCTTTGTACCAGATTAAACAAGATGCCTTGTTTGATCAACTACATGACTAACTCTGTGCTCAGACGGCTCAATGTATGAATAACCAGTGGGCAACTCTGGGTACCTCATCAGCCACCATCAAGAGAAGCCAGCTGGCCTTTTCCCAGTTCATACCTATTACCTTATTAATTTAGCCACAGAGCAGCCACTTGAATTACCTAAATACTCTTCATCTCCATAAGCACATTTAGAGAAATGTAGCTTACAGTATAGCGGCAAGTCTTGATTTCCGTATTCTACAGATGGCTCACTCGCTTGCAAAATGACGGCTAGCAGAATATGAATCAGGAAAGCTAGAAGGAACTGGATCTGTCCTGATTGCCGCCTCCTCAAGTGACAGAATATAATAACCCAACAAAAACAGGATACCATATTGTGGAGCACGGGGGACTGTATCTTATTTTAATCTTCAGTTTCCCAAGTTGCTGTGAATAGACTTTCATAAACATTGGCTTGATTTTGCCCTTTTTATTTACTTTACATGTGTTCCATGATGTGAGTTTGTAAATATGAGACTACAACCAAAGGGGCTGTGATTGTTGATATTTAAATAATAGCTAACATGTTATTGAGTATTTTCTACATGCCAGACACTGTCCTAAGTGTTACATGTTATGTGATTTAATTTTCAAAAACTTTAGGAGGTAGATAAAATTGTTACTCCCAAGTAAGCCCAGAGAAGTAAACGGGAGAAGTAACCCCAGCTGACTCAACAGAAAGTGGTGGGAATGGGATTTAACTCAGGCACTCTGTCCCAAGATCCTGAAATCTTTTAAACTAGTCACTATATTTTATTTTATTTTTCTTGGTTATTTTTCCTAAAAGAAGTCCCTACAGATCAGTTATAACTATTTGTGTGTATTAAAATACAGCATTATGTCTTCTTTTTAAAAAATACCTTATTTTTTAATAAGAGAGAACAAGTAGAGGGAGCAGCAGGAGAGAGAGAAGCAGGCTTTCCACTGAGCACAATGCAGAGCTCGATCCCACGACCCTGGGATCATGACCAAAGGCAGATGCTTAACAGACTGACCCA
Organism: Neogale vison; assembly: GCF_020171115.1. Classification (NCBI taxonomy): domain Eukaryota; kingdom Metazoa; phylum Chordata; class Mammalia; order Carnivora; family Mustelidae; genus Neogale; species Neogale vison. The sequence continues at coordinate 28,800,062 of NC_058096.1, forward strand.
CCCAGATGTCTCAGCATATGTCTTCTTAATACTGTTTGGTATCAAAAAGGTATATGAAATTTAATTTAAAAGTATATGAAATTGGGACGCCTGAGTGGCTCAGTGGGTTAAAGCCTCTGCCTTCAGCTCAGGTCATGATCCCAGAGTCCTGGGATCAAGCCCCGCATCGAGCCCCGCATCGGGCTCTCTGCTCAGCAGGGAGGCTGCTTCCCTTTCTCTCTCTGCCTGCCTCTCTGCTTACTTGTGATATCTGTCTGTCAAATAAATAAATAAATAAAATCTTTAAAAAAGAAAAAAAAGTTAGTTTAAAAAAAAGTATATGAAATTGCCATTATTAAACCATTTTGACTTACAAAATGGCTATTTCGTATGGTTCAAACTTGTATTTGTAAAAGCAGCCTGCCCCCAAATTTTAATTTCATTCGCTATGTTTACAAAGCTATTGGTTTAAAATCTTTCTCCCCCACTTTCAACAACCAGACTCTTTAACTAGTTCTCCCAAGAATGAGACATTTAATTGGAACTGGAAAAGACATGATTTTCTCACCATGTAGACCTGGATTCCACATACTATTGGCCAATTTCCCCTTGAAATCTTGTTTTTGACAAAATGGGTAGATAAAATATCTTTCTTATATTCTTTTTTTTTTTAAAGACCTTTCTTATATTCTTTAGTGAAGACTGAAGTAATTAAAGGTCCCAGTGCCTTGCACAGTACGTGGCATATGGTATGCTTTCAATAATAAATATCCTCATTATCCTTTAAAGAATTCAACTTAATCCTCCTTACGATTTTCCTTCTATCAGCTAAGGTAAATATTTCCACATATTGAAATTATAATCATTACTTTCTTAATTTATTTTATGGTTAAAATCTTTAAACAAATCAGACAATCATCGAATAAAGGCTTTTTTTTTTTAATAAAATTCAAACTACCTCTCTGTAATCCAGTCATATTGAGAACCCAGCTCTTTGCTTACAGTGGTCTTCAGTGACTGGATAAGCTTGGTGAACATAACTGTAGTGAACATGTAATATTAATTTCTTAAAATATGGCAAAATTATCTTTGAGTACTTTGGGTTTAGTCTTTGTTTTTGTTTTTATTTAAATTCAAGTTAGTTAACATATAGTGTAATACTGGTTTCAAGAGTAGAATTTAAATGATTTCATCACTTATATGTAACATTTTTTATATTTAATTTTGCTTTCTTTTTCTCTTAAGTATACTATATATTTTAGATATATCTGTACATATGTTATACATATTTTGTTACACATATATCCGTATATGTATATATAAAACTGCAAATATCCTAAATATACAGCTTGGTGAATTTTCATGAACTAAAGCGATACTCCGGCCCGGATCAAGAAACAGAACTTCCCCGTTATCCCAGAAGCCCATCGTGTGTACCCCTTCATTCTTTACCCCTCAATCCTTACCAAGAATAGCCAGTATCCTGACTTCTAATAGTACTTAGACTACTTCTCCTTTTTTTTTTTTTAAGATTTTATTTATTTATTTGACAGACAGAAATCACAAGTAGACAGAGAGGAAGCAGAGAGAGAGAGGAAGGGAAGCAGGCTCCCTGGTGGCAGAGAGCCCAATGTGGGGCTCCATCCCAGGACCCTGGGATCATGACCTGAGCCGAAGGCAGAGGCTTTAACCCACTGAGCCACCCAGACGCCCCTACTTCTCCTTTTTTTAAAAAACTTTTGTATAAACAGAATTACAGAATCACATACTAATATTCTTTGGTCATTGGGCTCTTTAACCCAACATACTTGTGAGAGTCATCCCTGCTGCTGCTGTCGCTGTGCACTCATTCTCAGAGCCGTATAGAGTTCCACTGTGTGACTCCACCGTAATTTATCCAGGCTACTGCTGATTTCCCATCAGATTTTTTTGAATTACAGAGGGTTTAAAAAAATAATAAAAAGTAATAAATTATGGAGGGTCTCTGGTTGATTTACTATAGGTGTAAAGAGGCTAAAACAAAATATTTTACAAAGAAATATCTAGATCGATTTTTTTAAAATTAAAGTATACCTAACATGCAGTGTTATATTAATTTCAAGTGTATAGTAAAATCATTCAATAATGCGCTATATGACTCAGGGCTCAACAAAAGTAAGCATACTCTTAATTCCCTTCACCTATTTGAGCCACCTCCCCCAACCCATTTTCCCTCTGGCAACCGCCAGTTTGTTTTCTCGATTGGAGTCTGGTTTTTTTTTTTTTTTTCCTTTAAATTTCTCATCTTTATTTCTTCACTTCTACATATGAGTGAAATCATATGGTTCTAGTCTTTTCTGACTTCTTTCACGTAGCATTATACCCTCTACATCCAACCATATTGTTGTACATGGCGGAGTCTCATTTTTTTTATGGCTAAGTGATATTCCATGATAGAGATTTTCTTTATCCATTCATCTATCAATGGACACTGGGTTGCTTCTATATCTAAGCTATTGATAATGAAAACACTGGAAGAATATATGCTACAATAAACATTGGGGTGCATATATCTTTTCAAATTAGCATTTTTCAGTTTTTTGAGTAAATACCCAGTAGCATAATTATGGAATGATATGGTAATTCTATTTTTAATTTTTCAATGAAACTCCATTCTGTTTTCCACAGTGGCTGTACCAATTTGCATTCCCACCAACAGTGCATAAAGTTCCTTTTTCTCCACATGCTTGCCAACACTCATTATTTCCTGTCTTTTTGATGTTAACCATTCTGACAGATGTGAGGTGATATCATACTGCAGTTTTGATTTGCATTTCCCTGATGATGAGTGATGTTGAGCCTCTTTTCATGCGTCTGTTGGTCACATCTACGTCCTTTTTGGGAAAATGTCTATTCAGGTCATCTGCCCCTTTTTAATTGGATTACTTGACTTGAGTGTTGAGTTGTAAAACTTCTTTATATATTTTGGATATTAATTCTTATGAGATATATCATTTACAGATATCTTCTCCCATTTGGTAGGTTGTTTTATCTACTCATTGATGGTTTCCTTCACTGTGCAGAGGCTTTTTATTTTGGTACAGCCCCAATAGTTCATTTTTGCTTTTGTTTCCCTGTCTGAGGAGACATATCCAGAGAAAATACTGATAGGCCAGTGTTCAAGAAATGACTCTGTTTTCTTCCAGGAGTTTTATGGTTTCAGGTCTCTCCTTTAGATATTTTTAAAAATCCATTTAGAGTTTATTTTTGTGCTTAGTGTAAGAAAGTGGTCCAGTTTCATTCTTTTGTAGGTAGCTGTCTGATTTTCCCAGCCCCGTTTGCTGGGAGTCTAGATCTCTTTCTTAATGGAATTCAACAGATATTTATTCATTGTTAGTACTGAGTACAGAACATACTGATGTGCACTTCAGGGATTGTAAAGACAGGATAACACTTCTAGTGGCTTACATTCTACTGGGAGGAGGTTTTAGATAATATAGTGTTTTATAACTTAAGGCAACTTTTCGTAAATACCTGTAGGGAATGAAGCTAGGTTGTACATGGTTTTGCATAGAAGGAGAAAAGGTAAATAAAAGAAATAGTTGGTAGGTCTTCAAGAACATGTTAAAATATTTTATTAAAATCATCTTAGAAGGAAAATACCATTAAAATTTGAATACTTCAAATCTGAAGGGCAATTCAAGAAGTAATATTGCTTCTATTACAGTAAAACTACTAAGTTAAAAAGTCCTTCAAAACATGATTAGTATTACAAAAAAAAATCTTCTTGTGAATGTATACTATCAGATTCCAAAGTCACTGAGGTTAATCCAGCTAAAAAAATAATGTTGCATAGAAAGTAGTTTTTACTCAAAATCAATAGTAAGAAATATTATAAAATATTATTTTAAAATAAAGTACACCATAAAATACAGTTAATATATAGTTACTATTTCTAAAAAGTGACTGAATAACTCCTAATATTTTTTCTGTGATTTCCCCATCATTTTATATACAGCAGCTCAACACACATCACATCTGTCTATAAATACCTGCATTATATTACTCGAAAATGCCAAGTCATTAATTCTTCAAACATTGCTCGGGTATCAACTAGATGAAAATGACCATACTAGAAACCCAACATATAAAGATGACTGACCTTGGGTACTTGCCTTTAAGTAACTTTAGTGGGAAGACAGACTAAAATAATTAAAATAGAGCATGGTCCCTGCCATGACACCAGTAGGCACACGGGGTTGGTGAGACTACAGAGAGGGTCAGCTAGAACAGATCAGAGAGCAGGGAGGAAATCAAGGGACACTTCACAGAGAAGGTGACTCATGAACGAAGTCAGAGACTTAAAGGATACATGGCATGTAGCACTTTGGGCAATGTGGAGAAAGCAGACATTCCAGAGGCACGAGTGGAAGAGAGAAGTTGGGTGCATCCCAGGACAGCTGGAACGCCGATGCTCTTTGGTATTTATGCCAACATGTAGCCGGGGGCCTGCCTTTGTGCAGTTCCCCCCATTGCTATTTTTAAAAATACTAATCTATTTTGTATTCAGTATAATCAATCTATAGCTAAAAGTATTTATTATTTTGTCACTAAGTTCTGTGTTATTCCAGCTTCTGTCAGCATTTCAAAGAAAAGTCCTTTCTGGCATATCAAATTCTGCGGTGTTTCAAATTCTGTAATCCTTCCAGAGTCTAGAACAAGTACCCTGCAATGTGAAAAGAATCCAGTTAGGAACCTTTAGTCAATTTCCTGGTTTACCCCTTTTTGTTTTCTTGCTAATGTAAAATGTAGTTTACTGTGTGAGTTATGTCACTATCAAATACAGGTACCACTGAACTCAAGAAGTATATCCGTTTTCAAAATATTCTTTTGGCATAAATGTATCCTTTCAATTGTTTGAAAAATATGTTTCCTACTCTTAAGGAAAATTTTGTATCTCTCAGCATGGATACAATCCTTTATGAGTGGCAATTAGTACGTTTGGTATATTCAGTGGCTAACTCTGTAGAGAGAGATAGATATGTTTTATTTCTGAAAAACAAGTAAAGCGTACCTGTCTGAATCAATGATAGAGTGCAGTCTATGAGCAATCGTCAGGATGGTACAGTCAGAGAACTCTTTCCTGATCGTGGTCTGTACCAAGGTATCAGTCTCAAAATCAATGGAGGCTGTTGCCTCATCCAAAATGAGGATTTTTGTTTTTCGAAGCAAAGCACGAGCAAGACAGACAAGCTGCCTTTGTCCAACGCTGTTAAAAAAAAAAAAAAGGTAAAATCATTTTGACAGTGGACTTCACGGTTACACGCTTTCTGTTCTAAGACCCCAATGCTGTCACTGCTCCCGCTCTTTCTCAGCCACACAGTCATTCATTGTTTTATTCGAGAAACACTTGTTTTGTTGAAAGAGACAAAAATCTCTACGTGGAGTTTACATTCTCGTGGGAGGACAGAAACAAAATAAACATGATACATGAGGAAAATGCACAGTGCGAAGAATTCAAGCACACAGAAGGGGAGGTATAGAGTGTGGGCCTGGGGTAGACATGGCAGACGGGCCTGCCAGAGAAACCTCACTGGACTGAAGGCACTGCCTTTTCATTCCAGACCCTGAGGAAGGGGAGAGGGAGCCACGCAGATTTCCAGTGGAAACTTGTTCTTGGCAAAGACAGCAGCAGATGCAAAATCCCTGAGGCAGGCAAGAGCTGGCCTGGTATATTCATGGATCAGCAAGGAGGTCTGTGTGGCAGAAAGAGTGAGGTAGGGCGGGCATCAGAGAGACCGCATGGCGCAGGGCAGGGCGGGAGCTCACTTTCCATAGGTCTCTGATAAATACCTGCATTATAGTACTCGAAATTACTCGAATGCCAAAGGAGCTACCATCAGGTATCAAGCAGCTACGAAGGAAAAAGGAGCCCCTAACAACCTTTTTAAGGAAGAAAGCTATTCAAATAGGAGTCTTTACAAAAGAAGAGTCAATTAAATAGTAACTTTTCATACCAGATCGTTCCTTTTTTCCCCTTTCTTTCCTTCACCAGTGGTTTCCCAGCCAGTGGTTACCATTATATTCCTTGAGCATTCATGTGCTTCCATCAGACCAAAGGCGATCCCTGGTGACTCAGGCAGGACTTCCCTTTGACGCTAACTCAAAGTTTCTAGGGAGCCTTGGAATGTGTAAGTTGGCCAAGCTTTGTTCTTAGCAGCTTACCTGAGGTTTTCACCTCCCTCTGAAATCTCATGCAGCAGCTTCTTGGGAAGGGACTGCACAAAGTCTTTTAAGTGACACAGTTCCAGCACCTCCCACAGCTCTCGATCAGAATACTTGTCTAGGGGATCCAGGTTCATTTGAAGGGTACCAGAAAATAAAACAGGATCCTAGAGAATAAAATCGTCACCAGTAATCTTACTTTCACATGAGGCAAAAGCACATTAAAAAAAAAAAAATCAGATTCAGAAAGTAAAGAAAAAATAAAATGATCACACCTAAATAGTTATAAAATTCATTTTATATTGAAAATAAAAGAGAAGAGAATCAGGATAAGCTGTAAATGAGATTAAATCATTATAAATTTCATCATCTTTCCTTCTCACTAACAACATCAACATAAGCCACAATAATAATAATGATGATGATGATGGCTGCCATTTAGTCAAAGATGTAGAATAAATGCAAACTGCAGTGTGGATGTAATATTATCAATCAGCACAGCAACTCAGAACGATGGAAGTCACTATCCCCATTTCACAGAGACTGAGCTGGAGGGTCCAAAGAGCTCTTGTTGAAAGACACACAGATGGTGAGTGGTTGAACAGAATTTGAACAGGGCAAGTCACGCTCTTTCCAATATACCAACATGCCTGGTAAAACTGTATTTTACTATGCTTTATTTATTTATAAGAAAGGAACGACTAATATCTCTTTTCTTCATTAAATGTTTTTCTCTGCCTGAATTCCCTTCAAATTTGCTTTTGAAGTAAATTCATGAATACGAGTATATGAGTATATGTCTAAACAATATGAAAAAGAGATTGTATTTTAAGATTTTTATTAGAAGGTAATACAAAGACATCCCATAAATACTCAGCTTAAATCTCTCAAACTCAACTGAATAACTCATCTTTGACTGTAGATGCATGTTCTTGAGCCAATTTGCATATTTGTTAATGATCAAGTTCCTTTGATGCCGCAGACAGACAAATCAAAGCACTTAAAAAATGATCTAACTAAAATATTGTTCTTTTCATCTTTTTAAATGTTTTTAAACTTCAAATCAAAGAAGCAAAATTTTACACTCACTCTACCAATTAGGCAAAAGCCTCAGTAATCGTTTTTTAAATCTTAAAAAAAAATTATTTATTTGACAAACAGAGATCACAAGTAGGCAGAGAGGCAGGCAGAGAGAGCGGGAAGCAGGGTCCCCGCTAAGCAGAGAACCCAACATGGGACTTGATGCCAGGACCCTGGGATCATGACCTGAGCCGAAGGTAGAGGCTTAAACCCACTGAGCCACCCAGGCACCCCAGTAATTTTTTTTCTTCCAAAAAATAGCAATGCATTTCAGTCTGATCTCTTCATTCAAATTTTATTATTTGCATTTACTATTATGAAGGAAACTTGTAAAGCAACATACCAGTTTTTCAAATGATTTTAGGAAAAACGTTTTAGAGTAAGAGTGTTTAATAGGATTTAGTTACGTAGTGATTTTTCATAACACATTTAAATGCGCTGGCTTCTAAAAATGAATTTAGACACTTGGAAGGAACACACTTTAAAAATAGAAAAAGAAGAAGCAGCAGCAGCAGCAGCAGCAGCAGCAGCAGTAGAAGAAGAAGAAGAAGATCACCTAAAGGGAGTTAAAAGAAAATCTACTGACAAAATAGGCTTTACCTGTGGAATAATGTTAAGTCTGCCCCGAAGGTCATGAAGTCCAATAGTTGATATGTCAATACCATCGATAATAATTTTGCCTCCTGATCTTTCCACAATTCTAAACAGACAATTTGAAAGCGTTGATTTGCCTGCTCCAGTTCGTCCCACGATTCCAATCTGTAATGAAATGATCATAAAAAGTTTGCACTGTGCTTTTGGTAAAGGACTGGGGCCTTTTTGCACTGACAACAAATACATTAGGTGTTGGCTCAGTGGGATTTAATTTTGCCTAACAGACTAACACTGCCTGACATGGAAGATGTAATGTGACTTCTAGGGTGCAGTCTTTATCCAATACTCATTACTAACTGGAAAAGCCCAGGGTAATTATGTAGGTTTTCTTTACTTTTGAGTAATTTAATAACCATCTAACTAGAGCACACCAGCAGTCGCAGGAAGAGCAGACAACCCCTGAACCATCCTGGGATAGCTATTCAGAGTGTGGCCAAAGATGACTCTGATAATGGGGTAGTTTTCTTGGGACTTTCAAAATGAGGCTTCTCTACCCCTGCTTCCACAGATAAAACAAACTAACAAACAACAAAGGGGACAGGAACCCTTTGCCAGAAGGATAGAAAATCCAAAGGAATGTTTGAAGATTTCCTTGGTGTATCAAAACAACTCTGGCATTAGAACTACTGAGGATACCTATGGGTAACATCTGAGGATCTTGGATTCCTGGACAAGATAATCAACTTGACATAAACATCAAGTGATTGCACATAGTCCTTTCACCACAAGGACTAAAGCAATCCCTAGAGGGATGCCTAGTGTCTCAGTTAGTTAAATGTCTGCCTTTGGCTCAGGTCATGATCCCAGGGTCCTGGGATTGAGCCCCATATTGGGCTCCCTGCTCAGTGGGGAGCCTGCCTCTCCCTCTTTCTCTGCCTGCTGCTCTGCCTGCTTGTTTTGTCTTCACTCTGTCAAGTAAATAAATAAAATCTTAAAAAATAAATAAATAAAGCAATCCCTCTCAGTGTTGATTTGTATCTTGGTTTTAATGGGAACGTTAAGCCAAGAAAACATTAAGGAGGCTGGTTTGCCCTGATAAAAGATCTTAAATCTTAAACCTGACACACTATACTAGGAATATCAGGTTCTGTTGAATTAATTGGGATCATCAAAATTCTACAATGACTTCCTTTGTTCCAAAGACATTTTTTGTTCTTGATGCTCCTACAGTGGACATGGTTTAGACAGTTAGAAAAAGAGATGTTTGGGGTTATAAAAGTCAGGTCTCTGAAAAAGAAAAAGTGGGACATTACTGTCAATTTTTTTCTTCATTTTTTACTTTTTTCACTTGTAAAATCTTTCTAAGGAAATAATATTTTTTCATAAAACATTTTGAAAAATGCAGGAAAAACTATAGTAGTAGAAATTATTTATAATCCTGTCACCTGAAAAGAACCACGATTTATGTTTTACAACTGTTTTCTAGGATTTTTGCTAATGTAGTCTACCTGGTTTGCTTTTTTAAAACAGAAAACTGGTATACTATCAACAGTTTTGTATATAGTTTTTATTAACCAAATTACATCTCAAGTATTTTCCCTTTTCACTAATAATCCTGGAAAACATGGTGTCAAGGACTACATAAATATTCTCTCCTATGGATTTGCTATATTTTGGGTAACTTGATTTTACTGTCTTCTTATTGCTCTTTACGTAATAGAAGGAAGTAAAAATAAAGTATACTACTGGGTATATATCCAAAGGAAACAAAATTAGAAATCTGCACTCCCGTGTTTATATTCACAATAGCCAGGACACCAAAGTGTCCGTCCATAGAACAATAATGAAAACGTGCATATATATATGCACACATACATATGCACTGGAATATTTAGACATAAAAAGGATGGAAATCCTGCCATTTGTGCCAACACAGATGAACCTGGTGGACATTATGCTAAGTGGAATAAGCCAGAGGGAGAAAGATAAATACTGTACGATCTTCCTTATATTTGGAATCTAAAAAAGTCAAACCCATAGTACCACAGGGTAGACAGTGGTTACCAGGGACTGAGGGTGGGGAAAATGGGAAGATATAGGTCAAAGTGCATGAATTCTCAGATGAATAAGAAGAATGTGTTCTGGGGATCTAAAGTGAGATGACTACAGTTAATAGTTCTGTATTGTATACTTGAAATTTGCTGAGATAGATCTGAGATGTTCCTACCTCGTCCAAAAAAATCAAAACAACAAAAGCAAAAACCTTGTAACTATGTGAGGTGATGGATGTGTTAATTGATTGTGATAATCATTACTCTCTCTATATATGTATATAAATCCCACCATCACGTTGTATACTTTAAATATCTACAATATTTACTTGTTAATTATAACTCAATAAAGCTGAAAAAAGTATACTAAAATTATGGGGCGCCTGGGTGGCTCAGTGGGTTAAAGCCTCTGCCTTCGGCTCAGGTCATGATCTCAGGGTCCTGGGATCAAGCCCCACATCGGGCTCTCTGCTCCTCAGAGAACCTGCTTCTTCCTCTCTCTATGCCTCCCGCTCTGCTTACTTGTGATCTCTGTCTGTCAAATAAAATCTTTAAAAAAAAAAATAAAGTATGCTAAAATTATGTTTCATAATACAGTATGCACAATTTTAAAACAACTTTTGTTTTTAAAGAGGAAAAACTTGCTCTGTATATACCAATGACATGAGTTTATTACTTTTATATGAAATTTGAACAAAGACCATATTATATTCAATACCATATCCTAGTTAGACCTTAACAATGAATGAATTCAAACAAAACGGAAAGTGAAACTTATAAAATATATATTGTACCTTCTCTTCACCATGAGTCTGGAAAGTGATATCTCGTAATGCTAAACCAAGATCATCTCGGTATCGAGCCTGGTAATTAATAAATTCCACTATCCCTTTCTCGGGCCATTGTGATGGAGGCCTTTTAGACATTATCCAGGGTGCCTTAAAACAAAGAAATATTATAATAATCACAAAAAATACGTTTCCCTCCAAAAAATAATTATCTTGCATATAAATAAAAGTGATAGAAAACATCTGTGGATATTATGATCTGAAAATAGTTTTAAATATTACCAACGCAAAACTTCTCATGTAGTTACAAGAAAAGCTTAGAAATAAGTTTTCGAGGACACCTGGGTGACTCAATTGGTTGGGCGTCTGCCTTCGGCTCAAGTCATGATCCTGGAGTCCCATGTCGGGCTCCCTCCTCAGGGGGGAATCTGCTTCTCCCACTGACCCTTCCCCCTCTTTCACTCTCTCTGATTCTTTCTCAAATAAATAAGTAAAATCTTTAATATAAAAAAAATTTTAAAAAAGTGTTTGGAGGTAACAAGGCTTCCCATCTCCTATACAGTTATTAAGAAGAATCTTCGAGGGGCGCCTGGGTGGCTCAGTCAGTGAAGCAGCTGCTTTCGACTCGGGTCATGATCCCAGGGTCCTGGGATGGAGCCCTGCACTGTGCTCCCTGCTCAGTGGGGTGTCTGCTTCTCCTTCTCCTACCCCCTCTGCTTATGTTCCCTTTCTCTCTCTGTCAAATAAATAAATAAAATCTCTTAAAAAAAAAAAAAAAGGAAGAATTTTCTAACTACAAAGTCACTGAAGGTCACCTGTTGGAAATTTTAGCTGAGAAGAGGACTGTTTGTCATTCATTCATTGCCCAAATACTATTTCCTATGCTAGTCAGTACTTTAGCTGATGGGATTCATCCGTGAGCAAAACAGATACAAATTCTTGTCCTTACAGAGCATACAGGATGCCAGAGAGAGACAGAAAGAACCATACAGCATATGTAGAATGTTAGATAGTGATAAAGCTTCAGAAGATGGCGGTAATTTTAAGTAGGGTGGATAGAGAAGTCTTGGCTGGACAGGATATGGGAACAAGCCCTGTGGATACGGGCTGAAGTGCTTTCTAGGCAGACAACTAACTATACATGCTGAAGTCCCGAGACAGGGGCCTGCCTGAGACACTGCAGGAACAGCTGGAGGCAGAGAGTGTGGTGTTTGGGCAGCGAGGGGAAGCGTGAGGGCCGGGGTGGTCACTGGCTTCAGAAGATGGATTAGGTCACGTGATGACGGACAGGAGACCACTGGTGATCTTGACAAAGGCAGGTTCAGTGGAGTGGTGGGGTTTAAAGCCTGTTTGGCCAGAGTCCAAAATAGAATGAGAGACGTATAGGCAATTCCAGAGAATTCTTCTGTAAAACGGTGCAGAGAAATGGGGTTCCAGAAAGATAAACAGAATTATCTGAACAACCGACTTCTTCCACAGTAAAGCTTTTATAACAATACTTGTCACACCTGCATCAAATTACATAAAGACAACTTTTTTAAATGTGTGGGTGTAGGTGGTTTTTAATATGGAAAGAATATATATTATAAATTTATACATACATAAATAAGAAACTTATATACAAAGGTATATATACAAAAAATTAAAAGGTATATAAAACAATAAAAGTTATACAGCGGTCATCACATGGCAATAGATTGAGCAAACTGAATGTTGATAATTGGAGGTGGTGAAGGTAGGTTAATCTTCCATGAAATTTGTGTCAAAAAGGAAGGTAAGACCTGGGGAAGAATCTAGGTGGGGAGGGATTCAAAATTTAGGGAAGAGTTGGAAGATGCAGATAATATTTTAGCATGTTTATAGGTTGAGAGAAGCAAGGGGGTCAGGGTGCTGAGATGTAGAAATGAAAGGAAGTGGTTAATGGAGCAACGTCTGACAGAAGACGTGAACAGATATAACCGAAAATATAAGAGGAAACTCTGGTTTTCTCTTGGAAGGAGGGACACCTCTTCCTGAGAGTCATGAGCAAAAGAGGAACATTTCATGATTTAGATACCTCTATCGGTGGTTTGAAGAAGATACAGAAATTCAAGTAACTTTAACATCTGCCTTGTTAATTCATGGAACTGGGAGGCAGAAGTAATGGAGATGAGTAACATACGCAGGTAACTCAAATATTATACTCTGTCAACAGTGTAAACCTTCTCCTTTCTAATTATAATTAATTAAAAGGAACAAAACAGACTGATGTATTCTCCTCCTTCTTTCCATCCACAGAGATGTTAATGATGAGTAAATGGAACACAAAGAATAAACAATAAAAATGTAGTTAATTTAACAATTGCACAGACTTCCATTATGAGATGACTACACTAAGACACTTTTCATAATGTAAAATCCTCACAACGTTATAATCGTAGGTTGCATATTTTACTCTACTTTGGTAGAGGACAAATCACTGCACCTTCTAAGTTAGAACAGGCACTCATATTTAATCTCTGCAATATAACATATCTTATAATTTGTATACTACTGCAATTCAGTTAACTGGTATTTTTTCTATTTTAGTGATATATAAAATAATGGTGTATTTAACAGTAGATTGGGTTTTAATTTAATTGAAATGCTGAGTATTACAACATGAATTTGGAAAAGCAGGTTGTGTTTAAAACTTATTTTTTTTAATGTCAATTTAAGGTGCATTAAAATGTCTTAATGCTGCATCTACTTACTGGTTATTTGGGACTGCTTACCTCTTTATCCATATTTTCATATTCACAAACTCTTTCAATGGAAACTGCATTGGTTTCAATTTCACAAGCTTTCCTCACCCAAAAATTCAGAGATTGAGTAATCTGGAAAAAAAAAAACCCAAGCTTCATGAATGGTTCTTTAGTCTTTTACATAATATGAATAATACTTTATAAAGTTTCACTTTCCATCATTTTCATATATTTTATCTCTTCTGATTATTCAACAACTTTAGAAGTAAGCATATTTACACATAAACACACAAGTGTTTAAGTATATTAAAATCATTCATATCATAAATAATGGTTTTTTTGGCAGAAGAAATAGTTCAGCATATGTTGAAGGAGTCCCTACTTGGGTGTAAGGAATGATGAATATTGATGAATCTATTTCAAGAAATGTACACCCCGGAGTGCCTCAGTGGCTCAGTTGGTTAAGCATCTGCTTTAGGCTCAGGTCACGATCCTGGAGTCCCAGAATCGAGTCCCGCATGGGGCTACCCGCTCAGCATGGAGTCTGCTTCTCTTTCTGATTTTCCCCCTCTTAAGCTTTCTCTCTTTCACTCTTTCTCTCTCAAATAAATAAATAAAATATTAAAAAAAAAGAAACAAAGAAATGTATACCCTGTGAGAAAAAAGTTGTGCACAGTATTACCTTTGGCATTCCTCACTATCTTTCATCGGAAGGAGGATTCTCCTAAGTTTTGACCACTCTTGTCTCCCCTTTTCCTTTCTTTATTTCTTTCTTTAACTCTACTTTCTTCTTACCATATCCACAAATATAGGTTGTAATCCACCCTAACTCTAAAAGTCAAAAAGCTCTGCCAATTCAGTGTTTTCTCAAATTTGGTGCCAAATAATTTGATGGCCAACCTGACTTGAAAACTAATATGGGGCTCTTTGAAGTCTTTATTTAACACACTTAGGGTAAAATACCCACATATTTCACTGCAGAACAAGTAGTTTGATTGTGGGGCTCTGCCCTAGACCTTGACTATGGTATGTATATCATATTTCCTTTCTACAAGCCCAAGTTCCGAATTCTGAAATGCAACTTGCCTTAAAGGTTTTGGATAAGTGATGAAGGGTAAGTACTCAAATCATCTAGACTTATCGTTTAAATAATGTATAAGTATATTTAGTAGTTTAGGGAATATTCTATTTAGAAAGAGGGCATGAACACACTGAAATAACTAGTACTTTTCAGTGTAATACAAAACAGGAGTTATCAGGGAAAAACTTATAAGCATAGAAGAAGCAGAGCATATGTTCTTCTCAGAGTCTGTATTATCTCCTTGGTTAGGCTGGGCAAATTGGAAGCACAGGCCACAGCGCAGAGAGGCCTACAACGGTCACATTCTATAAATCTATAAGGCTACGAGAAAAGGAAACTTCTAGGTAACGATGCCACGCCAGGCATTTCCGAGACTTCTAGCACTCAGCCTGTTCTTTTTGTGAGCTAACTTGGAATTGCTGAGCCAGCTTCCTGCTACAGAGGAAGAAATGAGCCTCCAGGGCCTCTCATTACTTAGCTAATACGATCTATAATTCAGACAGGCAAAGAAGAAGAGAGTTTAATTAACTGGATTATAAACATATCATATACCACAAAGTCATTATTACTTACATTTAGGGCATAGGATATGGACAAACCAACTATTGCTGAATCTATAGACTTGCCAGCCAGCACAGCGAGCAGGGCTGCGAAGAATACCATTAAGTTGCCAAGGAATTCCAGTCTGACAGACAGCCACCTGTGATAATGGAAAATATTCCTCAGCTGAGATGCAAAGGTTTTGGTACACTTGGTATGAAATCTCTCCTGGGACATGAAAATGTAAACATCAATAGCTGTTTCCTTTTTTCCTCACTTACTTACAACTCAATCACAATAGGATCATTGCAGTGACAAAAGACTAAAGGATTCCTCTGCATAAAAACACACTTTACTTTTGCAGAACTTTGCTTTAAAACTTAAACAGAATTAAAACTCAAAAAAAACACCAGTTATGCTGCATCATATTTTAAAATCCTCTCAGAAAATCAATCATCTTTTGGATTACTTGCCCTTTTTTACATGATAAAATTAGTCTCCAAAAGTTAAAAATGTGCCTAGGTACCATTTAATATTTCTTTTCTCTCCTTTATGTGAAATGATAAATTTAAAATATAAATTATTGTATGCAAATAAAATATATTTTACAAATACAAAATATAACACAGAGTCATATTATTAGTAATTTCAATAGTATCCTATATAACCTTCAAAAACTTGGGACCTGAGGTGCCTGGGTAGCTCAGTCAGTTAAGCCTCCAACTCTTGGTTTCAGCCCAGGTCATGATCTCATGGGGCATGGGATCGAGCCCCTGCATTGGGCTCCATGCTCAGTGGGGAATCTGCTTGAAGATTTTTACCTTCTGCCCCTCTCCTTGCTTGCTGTCTTTATCTCTCTCTCTAATAAATAAATATTAAAAACAAACAAACAAGCAAACAAAAAGGCGCCTGGATGACTAGGTGTGTTGGGCCTCTGCCTTCAGCTCTGGTCATGATCTCAATATCTTGGGATCGAGGCCTGCCCTGGGCTCTCTGTTCAGCAGGGAGTCGGCTTCCCTCTCTCTGTCTGCCTCTCCACCTACTTATGATTTCTCTCTCTGTCAAATAAATAAATAAATAAAATACTAAAAAAAAAAACAAAAACAAAAGCTTGGGACCTTATTTTCATGTAAAGTAGTATATACTTTTCATTTGAGTGTAAATAGATGCACTTTCACTTAAATGTGTATTAGAAATATGTAAGGCTTTCTTCTTTTTTAAAATAATCTGATGAAATGCCATTACAAAACTCTTTTTCTGTTTAAAAGTGCACAAGACATCTAAAAAGAGACTGGTCTTGAACTACGTATACTGATACGACTTACCTGTTTGAAATTACGTTATTGTAGAAGCAGACCAAGTTCTCATTCACTACCTCTTTGTTTTGCTGGATGAACCTCTGTTCATGTCCAAATGCCCGGATAGTGGACACCCCTGTTAAGGTCTCACTAAAGTGTGAAATGATGGGAGAGCGAGAAGCTCCTGCCAACCGCCGAATTTGCCGAGAACTCGCCACGTAGTATCTCTAACCCGAAGACAGAAACAGGCAGTTGGAAAGATGTAGCAGAAATTGCTTCAATGGTTTGCCAATGGCAAGACACTTGAGTGACCCAAAAAGTGAAGTTCAAGTTTTAACTCCAGCACCTATGAATGTGGCCTTATGTGGAAGTGGAATCTTTGCAGCTGTCATTAAGGATCTCAAGATGAGATCATCCTAGACTTAGGGTGGGCCCTAAACCCAGGGCTGGGTTTCCTTGTAGGAGACAGAAAAAGAGAAGACAAAAGGGAGAAAGCCATATGAGGATGATATTGGAGGAATGTACATATTAGCCAAGGAAAATGCAAAGGATTGCGGACAGCTGCAGTTAGGAGAGAAGCGTGAAATCAACGTTCCCTCAAAGGATCCAGAAAAGAACCAACCCTGCCTATACCTTGATTTTGGATTGTTAGCTCCCAGAACTGTGATAGAATAAAATTCCTGTTGTTTGAAACTACTAAATTTGTTATCGGAGCCTTAAGAAACAACTACACCCTAACAGTAGAAAGCTCCAATTCTGGACAGCATGGCTAGAACAGCATTGGGCGAATCTCCACTTTGATAATCCTTTCAAGCAACCATTGCTGAGAACCTACTACAGAAGAAGCTCTGTGTCACAGGTTGGCAATGTGACTAGGATGTTAACCCATTAAACGAAGGAAGTCGGGACGCCTGGGTGGCGCAGTTGGTTGGACGACTGCCTCCGGCTCAGGGCGTGATCCTGGAGTCCCGGGATCGAGTCCCACATCAGGCTCCCAGCTCCATGGGGAGTCTGATTCGCTCTCTGACCTTCCCCTCGCTCATGCTCTCTCTCACTGTCTCTCTCAAATAAATAAAACGAAGGAAGTCAACCAAGTGTACCAACAATAGTATTTTTGTACCTAGATATCATCATGAGAAAATTTTGTTGTTGCTGTTGATGAAAAACTCCTACCAGTGCAGCCACGCAAGTATTACTGGCTACTTCTCCTCTAACTCGGCTGAGACTGGTCGAGATGAGTGGAGACCGGAGAGCTGGAGGGAGAATGCCCTAGGTTAACCGGACCATCGTTCACCAGCCCCAGATAACTGCTACAAACTAGAAACGCAAATCAAGAGTTGCCACATCCTGCAATTTTTTTCAAGGAAATCTTTGGATCTGGAGTTTTACATAAAATCCCTGATTAAAATGTCCTCGTTTTGGTAAAAACCTTGAGCAAGCTGAGCAAAAACCTATTTGAAACTACCTGTCAAGCTGCAGCCTATGAGCTCTACTCTGTGCAAGTGCCCTGGAGAACACAGAAGACTGTGGCATTCTGGAACTGCAAGGGGACTTAAGAGACTGTCATAAAGAAATTCTGACTGACTCTGGGCCTCACCCTGATAGATTCTTTATTTCCTCCCAGTTTTATAAAAATGTGATTAACAACAACAACAATACACACACACATATACACACACAGACATTGTAAAATGTGACTTTAAAAAAAAAAAAAAAAAAAAGAGGTACAGGGGCGCCTGGGTGGCTCAGTGGATTAAGCCTCTGCCTTTGCCCCAGGTCATGATCTCAGGGTCCTGGGATCAAGCCCTGCATTTGGCTCTCTGCTCAGCAGGGAGCCTGCTTCCCCTCTCTCTTTGCCTGCCTCTCTGCCTACTTGTGATCTCCCTCTCTGTCAAATAAATAAAATCTTTTAAAAAACTAAAGAGGTACAATTAGAGATTCTGATTCAATAGGTCTGGGGTATGGCCCACAGATCCAGGGACCATCCTTTGAGTAGCACTGATATAAAGCAAACCTCCTATTTTACAGGGGGAAGCAAGGAAGCCTAGCAATGTGCCAAGCATAGGAGTCAGGAAAGGAACCAGAATTTGAGTCTCCTGAATTCATATTCAGGGCTCACTTTATACTGTGTCCCTAACAAGATAGGGTTTCTAGACTCATTTCCACTCCTGGTCATCCTATCCTAATTTACCAACCATAAAACCATCACATACATTTTCATTTGTGATACGAGGGTTTGGATTTTTTTTAAGCAGATATAATTGATTATCAATACTATTCCTCATATTCTAGATTTTTTTCTTTTAGCTCTAAGACATAGTGTCTTCCCTGGAGGACTTACAATCTCATAAGCGAGACAATTTGTGGTCTAAAAAAAATAGCCTGTAATACCAGCGGTATAATAAATCCATAATACCTGGATGAGTCTGAGCTCTTTGCACTATTTTGGTAGAGAATAGTTCACACAGAAAAGAAATATGACCTAGGCCATGAAGGGTAAGTCAGATCCAGTCAGGTGGAGAGAATAGGGAAAACATAGGAAGTAGGAGGAATAATAATAGCATAGGTGTAGAAATGAGAACATGATTAACATTCTGGTTTGGGAAGATTAAACTCCAATATGAATTTTAAAAACTTGAGTTTTGGGAAAGTGTCAAACTACAAGAACCACATCCTTTTCTGTAAAGAGCCTCAAAGTACTTTTGTTTTTAAATTAAATATGTGTTAAGAAATTTCCTTTTACAATGTAGCCTCCCGGTGATATAACCTTGGAATGTGGTTGACCGCATTTTAATTGGAATATAAAGATATGTATCACAAGAGATCTATTTAGTTCCTCAAGGAGTCCTTTGCTGATATTGGGGATAATGGGACAAGAAGGCAGTTACTGGTTTCTCTTTTGGATTTACAGAAAAACTTACTTTCTGCTAAAATGTAAATACAAGATAGATTCTGTGGTGGCCATAAAAATGCACAATTCCATTCTGCTGCAGCAGGAGCCACAGCTGACTGACAGCCCGGCTGCTGCCCCTCTGGATCCACTACTCTATGACCTTGGAGGCCATGTTTCCCACAGGTGGCTTCCAGGCGATGACTGAGTATGGCAGGGGTGCCATAAAGCACCCTTATGGGTGCATAAAGCAGGCCCACTTCAGGGACAAGTGGGACACTCCAATGTGTGGCACTGATTGTAGACTTCCCATTCATGCAATAAATCTTTCATCAAACTGTCCTGTAATCCAAGATGTTTCCTACCCAATCCTCTTCTCTCCCTTGCAAGAATCAGACCTGCATCCCTGTTGGAGGGCTCACGCAGCCTTCTGCGGCTCCCTCTCCTTTATCTTCTACAGGCATTCCCCAGGAACTCTCTGCTATATGGAATTCTTTCTTGGAATCTGCTTTTTGGAGAACATGAACTAATGGGCCGTCGAAGTGGGTCTGAACCTGAAATCTGTGAACTTATGTTATTAATACACATAAAAATCCATGTACTTACCTGTATAGTGAGATAGAGGAACATCAAGGGAATAACCCCAAGAATGAAGAGTGGTAAAGCTCCCCCAATGACCAAAACTGTTCCAATAACATCCAATGTGCAGTTCACCCAGTTCCGCAAGTAGTAATGGAAGCGTATATCAATTATAAACATGTCCTGAAAAAATTGGTATCAGGTCACTTTATTTTTAACTTTTCATGATTTAAAATGAAGAAAAGAAGAAATATATCACTCAATGTAAAAATTTTTTAAAAAATTACTCAGATGTAACAATCTGATGACTGAATAAGTCTAACTACATGGTCTTTTTCCTCCCCAATATACCCTTGTATATTTTTCCCTTGTGGTCAGTTGTAATAGTTAACAAACTATAATAGTTAACAAGATGTTAACTATTCTAGCAACAAGATGCCCATGGTCAAGCAATTTGGATTTCCCAATGAAAATGATGCAGCACTTAGTATATATGACTAATGTCAGACTCTGCTTAAAAAAACATTTAAAAAATGAAGTCCAAACCCCAGTAACTGGGTGCTCAGAAGCACTGGCCTAACCGCTATTTACTACTCTGTAAAATACTAGTGAGCCATTCTTAACCACTGAGAACATGTTCAGTGGCCTTTTGGATAGCTGGATCCTGTCAACATTCCAAGAGGCAGAAAAACAAAATAATCTCATCTGCAAAATTAGAAACTGAAAGATGGAAGTGGACAATGAACGAAAGAACACAGGAAGGTCATGCATCAATTCAAAAATAACTTAAATCTATGTTGTCAAATCTATGGCATAAGGTATGACCTAAGAAATTCCAGGGAGTAGGAAGATACCCAACACAGAGGCATGGACAACTACTCAGTTCATGACAAAACGGACACAAAGAGTGGAGATGGAATTTTATTAGTCTCAGTCTTGCTTTGGGATTTCTCTGTTTATCTCATATTCCGAATAGGGTAAGAGCATCATAGCCATATGAACTTTCCTGCCTGTCTTTAGAACACATCATCCCATATTCTCACCTGTTTAAGACCCAAGCATTTGACATGTTACTGTATAAAAGTGACATATGTTCACTAGGGTCCCAGACAAATGTCCACTGAGAGATAAAAATGCTAGAGATCAAGTTTTTCCATACATTTTCAAAAAGAGTGTGTACATTGGTATGACAAAGCAAGATTTACTATTCCACCACACGTTTATTATGTTAGGTACTTTCATTTAGATTTTCATGTTTTATTCTCACTTCCTCCTATATACACACCAAAAATCTTTTACACGTACACACAATATATTGGCATATTTTATGGTTGTGGGTCTGTACTACCTTATTCAGGAAACACTAGCGATATGTGTCTACTGAGAGAGCACTTGAAATGTGGCTACTGCAAACTGAGAATGTGCCATAAATAATACAAATCAGTTTTTGAAGACTGTGTAGAAATAAAGAATGTGAAATATTTAGTTAATAATTTTAAACAACTTTAAGCAAGCCTGAAATGTTTCGGATATTCTCTGTTAATATATATTTTATAATTAATTATTTCCAGCTGCCTCTTTTTACTTATTTATTGCAACCATCAGAAAATTTAAAATTACTTATGTGGCTTGCGTTCTATTTCTTTTGGACAGTGTAATTTTAAGTGTTTGATAGAAAACGAGAAGGAAAACCCTGTAGGTAAGCAGAGACACTCTGGGAAGCCCCACCACCCTCATTCACCATAAGTGAGTTGACAGTTTTCTTAAAAGCAGAATGCTTAAAATCCAGTTATCATCATATACACTTCTATTTTCTTTACTTTCTCACCCCAAACCAGTGATTCTCAAGCTAAATGTATGTAAGAACTGGAGTTGTAGGCACCAGAGCACATGTGCTTTTTGGATCCTTTCAGCGATTTTCAGGGGCTATTTTGATTATTATATGAGATGTGGTACTGCTGTACATCAGTAATAAATGTTCCAAGAATTAGAAATAAAATAATAAGGAAATCTATACTACACATAACCCATATTTTCAGGATGATATATATATATTTTATAAATACTATTACAAGGTCCTAAATACAGGTCATCGTTTTTAGGTATGCTGTTCAATAAGGTGTGGCTTTACTGACCTTGGTGAAGCGGTTGATGATCTGGCCTATGGGATTGGTTTCGAAAAACCTGAGCGGGAGGTGCAGCACATTATCTAGTAGTTGAGTATGCAAAGTTCGAGAGGCAGTCAGGGATCCTCTGGTGAGTATATAGGCTCCAGAGCAGACAAAGAGACCTAAACACAAAATGTTGCCAGGGGTATGTTAACCTCTTAAAGGAATTTTGTACCTTAACTCTCAAAAAGTTGCTTATCATAGTATCTTTTAAATGGAAAACTCAAAGAGCAAACTTAATAATGTATAATCGTGGACCAAACCAAGTACAGATATACAAAGTGCATTGATAATAAATATACACTCCAATGGGTTGCCATCTCACCAAAGAAAGGCTCGCTTTATTCACAGGCACAGATTCTAGAGAAATGCACAAAACATAACAGGACAACCAGGTTCACAGAATACTAGCAACCTATTAAATTTTGTGATGTCCTATGGGACAATATGGAATTCACTGGTGCTGCTAGCCAAATAATTACAGCTCTCCTAGCTTCTAGGTCCATGACAGAATTGTTCTTTCTAGCCTCCTTGTGATTTATGGGACCTTATAAAGAGTTCTGAGCAAGCTGAAGGAGAAATAACACGTAATAACCGGTTACAGCAATTAATTGCTGATATTAGAACTGCTCAAGTTTACTAACTTTGTACAGTGCTTGCCAATATTTATAATGGTGGATGGATTACTTCTTCAACTTGGGTCCCAAGAATAAGGATAAACCTTTTATTATTAATTAATTAATTTACTTATTTATTTATTTATTTTGGTCTGTTAAAACTACTGAGGTGGTGGGTATTATAGAGGGCACAGCTTGCATGGAGCACTGGGTGTGGTGAAAAAATAATGAATACTGTTTTTCTGAAAATAAATAAATTGGGGAAAAAAAAAAAAAACTACTGAGATTTGGTTGGTGGAAGGGCTGTTCTTGCAACAACTTGAAAAGGCAGACTGCTCAAGTTTACTAACTTTGTACAGTGCTTGCCAATATTTATAATGGTGGATGGATTACTTCTTCAACTTGGGTCCCAAGAATAAGGATAAACCTTTTATTATTAATTAATTAATTTACTTATTTATTTATTTATTTTGGTCTGTTAAAACTACTGAGATTTGGTTGGTGGAAGGGCTGTTCTTGCAACAACTTGAAAAGGCAGACATATAAATAATAAACATATAGCTGTATTGGAAGAGGTTGGAAATGGTCATCAGCATCTAGTGATTCTATAACAATATGACTATTGTTACATGCGTTTGACAAGCTATGACAGGAAAAACACAAGTTCATAAAAGAGCTATCCATGTGTGAGAAGAAATGAAAGGAGAAAAAGTTGTCAAATTGGAGAACTTGTAGGGCTGGAAGAAGACATGCTTTGTTACAGTGATTGGTCAAAGATGGATATGTGATTCAAATTGTTTCAAGAAGAGTAACTTCTGGATTTCTATGGAAGGAAGTTCTTTGAGAGAGAACATTTCCAACACCATGTGAAGCCTGATAATTAAGGCGATGCAGAGCTGATAAAGAGTAGTGAACACTTCATCTGAGCACAGGGACAGAGTGCATATATAGACCCATGCCTGGACTTTTTAGTTTGGGAAGTCAATAAGTTTCCATGTTACCTAAGCTAGTTTGCTCTGAATCATAGGGGATACACAATTGCTCCATTGCTTCTAATACAGAAAATTGCTAATAAAAATGGATTGCCAGTATGGTTCTCATTCCTTTGTTAAGTATGTGTAAAACAAAACAATGACAGTTGACCCCGACCATCTTAAATTATTTCAGCTAATTGTTTTATATTTTAAATATCACATGCTGTTGTTAAATGATTTCTTAGCTTTAAATATTTTCTATTTTTTTCCTACTTCACGCTCCCAAACTCCCTTTTTTCCCTTTTCAATAACAGGTTGTCACCCTCTTTCCTCAAATAAACATTCAATATTTATATTGCCACCAAGCATACATTATGCATGAAGTTCACCACTCCTTTCCGTATTCTTAGTTTCCTATGCAACAAGCACTAATTTATTCCCAAACACTTCAATAGTCAGCGAATCTCTTCTGAATATATTCAAACTCATCAGATATTCTATTATTTCCTTCATCCTATGTAGCCCCCTTCTCTTAGCAACATACACTACTCTCTTGGATCCCTCTTTTTTTCTTGAAACTGGAACGGTTGCAAGATCAGATACGTGCATTCTTCAGTTATGGGAAATGTTAAATATTATAAATTTGATTATTTTCACTTGCATTTTCTGACTTACGTGAGTGTTGAACTTCCTGGATTATTCCTCTAATTTTCTTATTTATCACTTTTCATCTCTTTTTGATGTTATACATCTGGGATAATTTCTTCTAGTTTATCTTCTCACACTCGTACAATCCTTTTACATCCTTTAAATGTTTCAAGAATTTTTGGTCTAAGATTGCACTTATTTCATCACATTTTTGCACTTGCTTTGTGAATATAGTATTTTGAATCTCTGAAGGCACCAATTTCACATTTTAAGTTTCTCTTTCAAATAAGATTATTTTATTTCTGGGCTCCATTGCTTTATTTGTTACCTCTTATTTATACTGTTGGTTTGATTAAAATGTAAGACCATCCATCATTGTCAGTGTCAACATATGAGATAAACATATGGTTAATTAACAGAGGTACCTGGTATGGCTTCCTTCTGCTATTGAACACTTTAATTTCCCCCAACATTGTTTCCCTCTGAATGGAAGGGATTGCTTCAAATTCCACAGGAGTGGGCAGATGTGACTCAGAGTCGGACTATTGGGATCCAGACATGGAGGCTGGAGCTTTTCCAAAAGCCATTTAAGGAGGATTTCTTCTATGTATTCCACACACACTAGGAATCCTAATTTCCTCTTCAGATATCAGCTTTCTAGTTTTCATTGAATTTCTGCAGTGCCAGTTGGTGTGCACATGATGGTGGTGATGATTGCAGGAAGGACCGATGGGCCAGAAGAACAATGGTCTAGTGAATTATTTTAGTTATTTCCATGCAACTTAATCCTACTCTTTACCTGTGACCATGAATTTAGTGTTTCTCTCCTGCTCAAATGAACATCTCCCTCTTGTGTTACAGCTTCTCCCCTATTCATTTCTGGCTGCAGGTTCTTCTACCCTTGATTGACTATCAGTTTGATTGTTTATGTAGAAATTTATCCCTCAGAAATCTTCTCAAGTCTTTCCTTTCATATTTATTCACTCTCATCTCATTGGAATTTTGTGAGGTAAGTAAAGTAGATGACCCAGTCACTCATCTTAAACGAGAAGCAGCCATGTACTCATTAAACATTGTACTTTGAAAATAAGGTGCCTATACTGTTTACATTGAATTGGAGAAAGGAATTTCCTAATAAAGAAGCATAAAAACATAATAGATTGGGGATGTTTAGAGTGTCCTAAAGATTCTAAGGGGAATAGCTGGGGCTTTGGAAAAAATGTGCAGAACTATTTCTTGTTTAGAAAATGAGGTCAGAGTTTTACTACTGTTAGAAAATACAACTCTAACAGTGGACTGTGAATTCTAGTTTCTTTTAGAATATTGATTTCTACATTATTCACAGTAGGTCTGTGGTATTAACAGGTGAAAAACAATGTTGCTTATGCTTTAAAGCACTCCTGTCCTTTTTATTTTGTGATCTATGATGATGTAAATGAATATAGCCTGCTCTTCATCGGACAAGATTCTGTAAGAGGCAGGTGTGGTCTACTGAAAAAAAAAAAAGAAATTACACAATTTTTATTTCTTAGGCTTACCCACTTATAGAAAACTTATAATGGGAACTAATAAATAAGTCTTCAGAAAATGTTAAATTTTAATGCAAAAAAATTTTTAAATGAAAGAAAAATTAGGGAGGATTCTTTTTCTTAATTAATTAATTAATCTATTTATTTGTTTATTTATTTTTTATTTATTTTTACCAACACGGGGCTTGAACTCATGATCAAAACCTGAGCTGAGATCAAGAGTTGGATGCTTAACTGACTGCCACCCAGGCACCCTGAGAAGATTCATATTTTAATAATTGAAGACCACTCTACATGAAAAGCCAATCAGAAAAAAATCCTTTGGTTAGACTGCATAATCTGTTGCCTCATTACAAAATATTTCCTATATCTACTGATAGCTAATTTTTTTCCCTTCTGATAGTTAATCAAAATAAGAGAATCTCTTCAACAAATGGTGTTGGGAAAACAGGACAGCAACATGAAGAAGAATGAAACCGGACCACTTTCTTATACTGTACACAAAAATAAATTCTAAATAGACTAAAGACCTAAACTTAAGACCTGAAGCCATAAAAATCCTAGAGGAGAACACAGGCAGCAACCTTTCTGACATCAACCATAGCAACTTCTTGCTATATATGTCTCCTGAGGCAAGGGAAACAAAAGCAAAAACAAACTATTGGGATTTCTTCAAAATCAAAAGCCTCCTCACAGTGAAGGAAACAATCAACAAAATGAAAAGGCAACCTATGGAATGAGACACGATATTTGCAAGTGACATATCTAATAAAGGGTTAATATCCAAAACATATGAAGAACTTATAAAACTCAACACCCAAAAAACAAATAACCCAATTTAAAAATGGGAAGAAGACACAAATAGATACTTTTTTCAAAGAAGACAGATGGCCAAGAGACATATGAAAAGATACTCATCATCAGGGAAATAAAACTCAAAACTACAATTAAGATACCATCTCATGGGGCGCCTGGGTGGCCCAGTGGCTTAAGCCTCTGCCTTCTGCTCAGGTTATGATCCCAGGGTCCTGCGATCGAGCCCTGCATCGGGCTCTCTGCTCGGCGGGGAGCCTGCTTCCCACCCCTCCTACCTGCCTCTCTGCCTACTTGTGATCTCCGTCAAATAAATAAATTTTTTTTAAAAATCTTAAAAAAAATCACCTCACACCTGTCAGAATGGTTAAAATCAACAATACTAGACACAACAGGTGTTGGGAAGGATGTGGAGAAAAGGAATTCCCCTTCACTGTTGGTGGGAACCCAGTGTGGTACTGCCACTCTGGGAAACAACATGGACGTTCCTCAAAAAGTTAAAAACAGAACGACCCTATGATGGAGGAGTTGAATTAGTAAGTATTTACTCAAAGAATTCCAAAATACTAATTTGAAGGGATATAAGCACCCTGCTGTTTATAGCACCATCCCCTACAATAGCCAAATGTCCATCCACTGAAGAATGGATAAAGAAGTTGTGGTACACACACACAGAAATAATAGCCATAAAAAAGAATGAAATCTTGCCATTTGCAATGACATGGATGGAGCTAGAGAGTATTAAACTAAGCAAAGTAAGTCAGAGAAAGACAAATACCGTATGATTTCTCTCATATGTGGAATTTAAGAACAAAACAGATGAATATAGAGAAAAAACAAAGAGAAACAGAAAACAGACTCATAACTGTAGAGAACAAAGTGGGAATTACTAGAGGGGAGCTAGGTGAGGGAAATGGGCTAAATAAGTGATGGGGATTAAAGAGGGCACTTGTGATGAGCACTGGGTGTTGTACGTAAGTGATGAATCATTAAATTTTACACCTGAAACTAACATCACACTATACATTAACAAAATGGAATTTAACTTTTTTTTTTTTTAAGATTTTATTTATTTGTCAGAGAGAGAGAGGAAGAGAGAGCGAGCACAGGCAGACAGAATGGCAGGCAGAGGCAGAGGGAGAAGCAGGCTCCCTGCCGAGCAAGGAGCCCAATGCGGGACTCGATCCCAGGACGCTGGGACCATGACCTGAGCCAAAGGCAGCTGCTTAACCAACTGAGCCACCCAGGCGTCCCAACAAAATGGAATTTAAATAAAAACTTGAAAAAGATAAAAAAAGATATATGGAAAATTAAAAAAAAAATGTGTACCTTAAACCAGTATTCTGCTATATGTTAACTAACTGGAATTTAAATAAAAAGTCTAAAAATTCTGATAAAAATATAAGACTTTTTACAGGTAAAATTGCAAACAGTAAATTTACATACCTTGGCTAGTGTAGGAAATGATATTTGCTCACTTACAATACCCTTCAAAATATACTGAATTTCCCCTAAAGTTCTTACAGGAGCTCTTGAACTGGTATGAGTTTTACACAGTTTCTTTTGCTGCTCAGAATTCTAGACTGCTGTATCTATTCTTTCCTCAATGAGCTGCAAACTGTAAGCCAATAATCTTGACTCTCACTGATTCAAAACCAAACACATTGTATCCTTCATAGTATAGATATTCCTTACATCCCATTTTAATAATCAAAAATATCTCTTTCCCCAATGAGTATTGTTAACAGAATGGCAAAATAAACATAACTCTGTCTCATAATATTTGCATACTTTTGACGGAGACACTTCTAAGCAATACAATGGCCACACAATAAAGATAAAAAAGGAGAAGAGAAGCAAAGCCCTAAGTTTCATACTTTTTATTTTATCTTCATTTTTCATTTTTTTAACCAAATTCATGTATCTCTTTGTGTTTTCCCTTATGAATATCCTTAGATAGCATGACTTCCACTTTTTTTTTTTTTTCTTGTTTGAATTCTCCCTGAATATCATTCCCCCTCAAGGTACCTTTCTTTCCTCTTATAAACACACACAAAATGTCTGTACTTAAAAATCTTCTGTTTATTTGTATTGTACTTTTGAATATCCTTCTTTTTTTCTTTCAAATCACCTAACATCTTTGAAGGATAATACATATCTACTCCTTAATTATCAATTGTTCAACTACCTACAATCTGTATTCTCTTCCTATCTCTTTCTTGATGATGTATCCTTGACCACAATCCTGGGTCTTTCCTCAATGTTTTTCTTCTTAACATTTCTGTAGTATTTCAGAATCACTGAGAACTTCTTTGAAGCACTCCTTTTCCTCCTTTCCTTTTTTTTTTTTTTTTTTTTTGGCTTTTGTTACATCACATTTTTCCCTTGGAAGGCACTGTGTCATCATTTAGAGTTTTCCAAAATATATTCTATGGAAAACAAGTTGCTCAAGATATTAATGGACAACACAAGAAAAAAACATGTTTTCTATGGTTAAATGATTTGAGAAACATTGGGTTAGATAGAACTAAACAGGTCAGTTGGCTGAAGAATATCTCAAAACTTTTAATGAAAGGAAAGAGAGATTTCAGATTCACAGAAACATACAGTTCTGTTTTCCAGACCTACTGGAGTACAGAACCCTATACTTATGGAGCCTCTCTACTGCTTCATGTAAAACTCTTCGGGAAATGTTAATTTAGTGGTTAAGAATAATTCAGGGAAACTGGTACACATGGATTCAAATCCTCGTTCTGAAACTTTTTATCCTCAGGACTTCGTGCATAGTATTCATTTCCTCTAGCGTTAAATAATACCTAACATTTACTCACTCTTGCTATGTGCTCAGCACTTTTCTGCAAGCTCTAGACATATTAGCTGATTAATCACTAAAACAATATTTAGGTAGAAATTATCCACATTCTATAAATAGTAAAACTAAAAGTTTTAAGTAACATGCCCAAGCTTAAAGAGTCCCTCATTAGAATGTATGTTAAATGAATTGATAAATTAGTCTAGACCATATGAAATTACCATTTTTGTGCATCATAAAATTCCATGTATCTACTAACCTCTATAACTAAAATGCTTTGGGTTTCCAGGAACAGAGCAAGCCTTCATATTATTGTGCTTTTGTGTCGTTTTGCATTTTTGTGTTTGCATTTTGTGTGTGTTTATCTGTTGATCAGGAACTTACCTCCGCTCAAATTCTCTGAAGCCAGTCCCCTAACTGGCTGTACATCAGCATTCCCCAAGTATCTATCATTCACCCTTGGAGCTCTTAATCCTCATTCATAGTAATCATATCTGCTCTAGGGCTCATTTGTTATCTCTATTAGAATAACTCAACATCTTGGAAGAACCACAGAGCTATAGAGTGTTAGAGGTTGGAGGAAATGTAGAAATTATTGAATCTAAGCCCTCCATTTACAAATAAATGAAATCTGTTTCCCAAACTTCCAGATATGCATTTAAATTTGCCTACTGGGAGGAAAAAAAAAGTAGAAAAATGTATCTACACTTTCTATTTAATGTGTCAAAAATTGGATTCATTGTTGAATTGAGTTGAAGTCAATTGAATTCCCTGCCCCACCTATTAAGATTTCCCCCGGAAAAAAAAAAAAAAAAGATTTCCCCCTGGTTTCCTTATCTTTGTCTTCATCATTCCTCAGTTACCCAAAATGAACTTCAAAACCATGAATGAGGCCTCTTCTTAGCTTCAGATCACCTATTCTTACATATGTTTTCACTATAAGGTCTTCCCTATCTATCCCTTTCTCCAACCGCATTGCCATTCTCTGACCATTGATTTGTTTGTTCATTTATTTTCCTTCATTCTTTATTCATTCAATCCTATTCCATTCCCTACTCATTGTTTAGCAGTGGACTAGATGCTTTGGATGAAGAGATAGATCAGAGATCTTTCTATATTAGATTATCTCCTGTCCAAATTTACACCTAGAAGACACCTGACTACTCTTTCCCTAGCAAACCCCTCGTCTCTGATTTAATGCCTCCAGTAAAAGTCCATCATTCTTCTTCATCACTGCTAATTCATTCTTAGTTTGAAAAATTACTCTAGTTCACCTCTTTTCCCTCAAATCTCAGTTTTCCACTGGCCTTTCCAACTATCATGTCCAACAGGTCTCCAAACTACCTTCCCACCTCTAATTCCCCTACTCCCCTACC
Organism: Neogale vison; assembly: GCF_020171115.1. NCBI lineage: Eukaryota > Metazoa > Chordata > Mammalia > Carnivora > Mustelidae > Neogale > Neogale vison. Next base: position 28,830,806 of record NC_058096.1, read on the forward strand.
AATAACCTGAAGACCACTCAAATTGGCACCCTCACTCATGCTTATAATCCCCTTTCTCTCCCCGCCCTGTCTTTATTCATATCTTTCTCTCTGCATCTGTCACCTTTCCTTTTCTGTGATTTCAGTCTCACAAAATTAAAATCATTCTTTTAGTGACACCTCAAATGATAATGATTCCTTAAGAAATTATCTTTTTTTTTTAAAGATTTTCTTTCTTTCTTTTTTTTTTTTTTTTGACAGACAGAGATCACAAGTAGGCAGTGAGGCAGGCAGAGAGAGAGAAGGAAGCAGGCTCCCTGCTGAGCAGAGAGCCCAATGCAGGGTTGATCCCAGGACCCTGGGATCATGACCTGAGCCAAAGGCAGAGGCCTCAACGAACTGAGCCACCGGAAATTATCTTAACCCCAATATGGCTTTTTCCTGCTCTGTGTCCTTGCACATTTTCTTTTATTACTTTTATAGCATTTATTGCTTGCCATGTAGTTTTAGCTTTTATTTACAATGTAAGTTTGTGACTGTCTCACTTACTGATCTTCGTATCAATCACAAGTCTCACACATTCAGTGAATAGCCATATGGTCAGGAAAAACCTTTCCAAATACTTCATGTCAAGAATAGAGTGGGCCGTGGTGCCTGGATGGCTCAGTTGTTAAGCAGCTGCCTTCAGCTCAGGTTATGATCCTGGGGCCCTGGGATCGAGCCCCACATCGAGCTCCCTGCCCGACTCTCCCACTCCCTCTCCCACTCCCCCTACTTGTGTTCCTGTTCTCACTGTCTCTCTCTCTCTGTCAAATAAATAAAATCTTTAAAAAAAGAAAAAAAGAATAAAGAGAGGACCATGTAGCAGACACACATAAGTTTTGGGTTACTTTCTCAAATATGATCAATTAAAAACCTATGCATTTGAATTATCTCAAAATATTTGAAAACATGGTATAGGTTTTATTTGAAATAAAATTATGCCATATGTTTGCATTTAAATAAATTAGGTCAGAAAGAGAAAAAAAGAAGCCCCTGGACTTATTTTTTTACCTTGCATTAGTCCCAATAATCCATAGATGTTAAGTTTATTGCTTCTTATTTGCTTCCATTCTGTGAACTCATTCATGTGTTTTGCTTCTTTTACCCAGGCGCTAAGCCATAGGTTCTGTGCAACGCCCACCAGATTCTGCCCAAGGTAAGCAGCCACACTCAGCCACACCCACAGCCAGCCAAAGGCTTGGAGGTACTTCAGAATGACTGAGAACTTCACCTAAAGGCAAAATTAATATAAAATTAGGTTGCTGTATTTAAAAGTCCTACATGACATTTAAAAATCCTACGTGACATTTCTTAAGCTTTGTGATCTTGCTCAAGTTACGAACTGCTCTAACTCCCAGATAACTCAGCCGTAAATTGGAATTTTAGCAGCAGCCACCTTATAAGTACATGTAAAGTGTCCAGCATAGACCTGAGCACTTAAAAATGAAGCATGTTCAAATAATATTGGTAAATATCATTAGTAAACAAAATATAGATATCTAAGTAACATGTAATCCTAATTAAACACCACTATAATAAACCAACAGTGCCATTTTATGTAATTTCTTCAAACTATTTTATAGCAACCGTCCTCACATAAAAAATATGATATTTATTGATAATGCATGTAATCATTTATATTTGTGTGGTTAATAACAAATAATACTAGGAATTCTGGTGCTTACCCCACCAACAGGAATCTTTTCTTTTTTCATTGAGAACTGTTTTCCTTGATTCAATGAGGGCCTAATAAAGCAAGACAATGCACATTTTGTAGTTTTCAGAGTTTTTTTTAAAGCTATACATTATCAACCATTTTACTGCATATTCTTCTGCCCCGATAACATTGTTCCTTTAATCTTTTCAAATGGAGTTTACTCTCCGATATCCCATATATTTTAAAGTCAGAACATATAGTCTGATTTTTTTTTTAAAGATTTTATTTATTTATTTGACAGAGAGAAATCACAAGTAGTCGGAGAGGCAGGCAGAGAGAGAGAGAGGGAAGCAGGCTCCCTGCTGAGCAGAGAGCCCGATGCGGTACTCGATCCCAGGACCCTTGAGATCATAACCCGAGCCGAAGGCAGCGGCTTAACCCACTGAGCTACTGCTTCTTCTAGATAATTATTCTTGAGTCAATTCCCTAGGTTATTTAAGCTAATGCTACCCGACTGTACCGTACTCTACGTCTTCTCATCTACTTGCCTCCTAGTCTACCAAGATTATCATCAAGGAAAACCTGGCTAGCCCAGTCAGTAGAGCAGACAACTCTTGATCTCAGAGTTGTGTGTTTGAGCTCCAAAGTAGGCATGGAGCCTACTGAAAAAATAAATAAATAAATAAATTTTTTAAATAAATTCTTTTTTAAAAAAGGGGGCTCCTAGGTAGCTCAGTTCATTGAGCATCTGACCCTTGATTGTGGCTCAGTTCATGATCTCAGGGCCACGGAATCAAGCCCCACAGTGGGCTCTGTGCTCAGTGCAGAGTTAGCTTGTCCCTCTCCCTCTGTTCCTCCCCCAGCTCATGTACTCTTTCTTTCTCTCTCTAAAATAAATAAACAAGCAAATAAATAATAAGAATGGAATCAGGCTCATCGTCCTACTTCGTTCTGCCACCCTCCTGGGTGATGTCACAGTTTACACAGACAGCTTATTAAACTCAATGTCTTTTCAATCTCATGACCTTCCTACTTCCGGGTCCTTCATCTGCATTCTGCTTTGGCCATCAACTGTCAGGACTTCAAGCCATGAATCTTAATACCAGGAGCTAGCCCACCTCAGAAAACCCAACTTTAAACGTTTCAATCTCTGGCCATAATCCCTTCTATTTCTTTCTTTTTTTTTTTTTTTTCAAGATTTTATTTATTTATTTGACAGAGAGAGAGATCACAAGTAAGCAGAGAGGCAGAGGCAGAGAGTGAAAGGGGGAAGCAGGCTCCCTTCTGAGCAGAGAGCCCGATGCGGGACTCCATCCCAGGACCCTGGGATCATGACCCAAGCCCAAGGCAGAGGCTTAACCCACTGAGCCACCCAGGAGCTCCACCCCTTCTATTTCTAAGTTGTACATTCAATAACTCTCACTACATTTGGGTTTAGTTCCATCTAGACTTCCAGCTTCTAAATCCTTGTTCTCCTCAGATGACTGATGATTCTGTTTTCCAGATATTCCTGATTTTAGCACTGACTATCCAATATTCCAGGAAAATCTCAGTCCCGGGCAAACCTATTACCTCTTTCTGTTGCCTTCATTATCTGGCCTGTACTCCCTGATTATAGTATTATCCAAACTGCGGTAATATTCTGAACTCTCAGACTCTGCTTTCTTTCCATTAAACCTCCATGTTAGAACTCACATGTCGGTCTTCATCACACTCGCTTCAACAAAATCATGCAGCTCTGTGAATTGGTTCCACCATGAATTAGCGTCTTCCCTCTACCTGGGCTCTCAACAGTGCCTAGAAATTCTTCATGAGTCTCAGAAGGGACCCCACATCCTACTTGATGGAAAAAGTAAGGGCAGACAGGAAAGTCAGCCAACAAATCTCTACATTTATATGCATCTCTACATAGCCTTTTCTAATTCTCTTCTATAGAAAACAAAGGAAATTCTTTCCTCATATCTAAGAATAACCATATGATCTGAATCCCATTCTGTCCCATTTCCTCAAAACACATTTATTAACGATAGCGTTTCCATACTGTCCTGTCAAGGAGTCACTTGATGGTACTTGCTAGAAATACAGATTACAGGATTTCCCCCACTAGAAACCTGCCTTTCAAACAAATGATCCAAGGGATTCTCATCTTAAGGCAAATCTAAGAAACCCTGAGTTGTTCCCAATTTTTCTAACCTTCATCTTCTCCTCCCTACACCGACCTTTCCCCATCACCCCATAGAAGATGAGAACAACACATTCTTCTCATCTTAAAGCTAATACCAACACCACAAAAATGATAACTACTCTCAACTCTGTGTTCCTAAGTCAGTTACTATCCAAATTCTTGCCTTCCCTTTAGAGCCAAACATTTTTCTGCTAAACAACTTTGTCTCCTTCCACTTTCTGGCTGGAAGTGTTTCCTTCAATGGTGTCCTGATGAAATGAGTAAAACACTTATTGTTATATCCAGGGGATACCTTAAAAAATATTTCACTTTAATTCTTCATGACATTTGAAAATCATTGACTACTCCCTTGTTAAAGAAATGTTCCCTTTAATTTCCCTACCACCGTGCCATTTGTATTTTCTCACACCTCTCTGGCCCTCCGTGAGTTTCTCTTTAGGCTCCTTTCCCTGTCTTCTCCTTACTGTTTACATCTCCTCAGAATCAGTTCTAGTCATGACAGTGGATCCTTGAACAGCACAGGCTTGAAATGCGCAGGTCCACTTACAGGCAGATTTTTTTCAATAAATATATATACGGTACTGTGAATGTATTTTATTTCCCTTTTGATTTTCTTATTAAGATTCTCTTTCCTCTAGCTCACTTTACTGTAAGAATATGGTATGTAATACATGTAACATATAAAATACACGTTAATTGACTGTTTGCTATCAATAAGGCTTCGGGTCAACTATGGCTATTAGTAGCTAAGCTTCTGCAAAGTCAAAAGTTATACTCAGATTTCCAGCTACGTGGGGAATTGATGCCCTAAACCCTCACACTGTTCAAGCACCAACTCCATTTCCTTTATATGCTCCACACTCTTCTGAGTAATCTCATTCACTCAGTTTCAGTGACCTCCTTCTTCGTGGGTGACTCTCAAATTGATTGTTCTAGTCCATACCTCTCCCTTGAGTTCCAGTAAAATGCTTACCTCATTGCTTTGCTGTTTATCCCTATACCACCCTAAATTGAACCAGATATTTCCCTACCTCCTTTAAAGCTTTCTTTGGCTTTGTAAAGGGCCACAAACACTTTCTCTGTCTCAATCTTGGCGCCTTTCTAACCAATCACCAGGTATCTGTCAATTCCTCTAGAACTGTATTATTGGAAAAACATTTGGAAAATGCCTAACAGGATGAAGAAAAGTAATGCCAAAGGAGGAGGGAAAAAAAAGATGCTAGAGAATACTGCCATAGTCTTTTCTCTACGTGTGTAGTATCGTAATACACATGTTCTAAAACCATTCTTTAACTTTTAAACAATTTTGTATATGGTCTCTGTAACCCAGCATGCAAAGAACTTAAAATATTATTCTATAACTGCATTATATTTTTCATTTTACTATATTAAGATCCATTTAACAAATTCAGTAGTTATACTGGCTGTAGATTTTCCCCACTTTTTTGCTGTAATTGTCATTCTTTTTACACATCTCTCTCATCGTCCCTTGAAGGGACACAGGAGCATGTGGCATGCTAAGTTTTAAGTCATTTGATAAACCTAGATCAAAGTGACCTCTGGAAATACTGAACTGAGTTTAATTTCCTCCATTTCTCCATGTTTTCCATTTTATTTACCAAAATAAGAAAGACTTCATTTGATCACTCCAGTGGCTCTTCCCTTTCTATCTCTGGCACTAGTGTCAAGAAACATTCTGTGGGAGGTTGCAATACATGGCCTTTGTAGAATCAGCTTCGCCATCAGGAAAAGATACACTATTTAACAGACACTTTCATTGGAACAGTTCCTGGTATATGATTTGGGTTAATTACTGTCATCATCCTTCAAGCCCTTGGCATGGCTTCTGTTTGGATAAGCAAATTCAGCATTGGTGTCAAGCCAAAAAATTAATTCTTAATGTAGTTGGATATAAAACGCTATGAAACCCAACTGTTAAAAGGGAATTAAAGCATCCTAATTAGACACAACTAACAAAGACAAAGAATTTATTGGACACTATACAGGAGGGCACTGCTTTTGCAAACTATAATGTTATTCTTTTTCCACAAAAATACTGCATTTGGTTCTGGAAACTTTGTAGTGAATAACAGGTTCCATCTGAATTTTAAAAGAGCAAATTATTTTATGTTAGTGGAGAAGTTTTAAAAATGAGTCTTGTGTTGTCCTTCAGAAACCCTCAGGAAAGTTGGCACAATACCCGTCTGCATATTTTTGTATAAAAGATATAAAATTAACATACTGAAACCATTATCCCTGAACTGAGCAAGCAGCTGCAAAGTACGGAATATGGATGGAAGGATTCAAGTGATTAAAAGAGTCTGACATGAAAGACAGAAGGGGGCAGTCTAGATACTGAAATCACAAGCCGGGTTCACTTTATTCAAGGAAGACATTAATAAAAATTTTAAAAAATAAAGTAATTAATGTGTACCATGTAAATTTAAACCAGGAAGTGAGAAGTAAAATGTAGAAACAGTTCATATTATTTTAGTCCCTATTATAGAACTGAACGAACGTGTCATAAAGTAATTCTAAGTCTTAAATTTCAGACATTTATTTAGTCCAACTGCCTTGTCACCCTTTTCCTATAGGCAGTTAGCCACTTTCCCCATGAAATACCTAACTTTCCCATGAAGACAACTCACTGCATTCTATCTCTCAGTACATCCCATTGTAGAGCATCTCTAACATCCCACTGTGGAGAGTCTCTAACTGCCATAAAGTTCCTGCCCGTGTGTATCTTCCAGTCCCTTGTCTATCTTAATGCTGCATGAGGTGGAAACTGGACAAATCCAAAAAATAGAAAGTTAGGTTAAAAATTCAGGAAAGTTTTCTAGATGTAATATTATCTTATTAAACAGTGAAGCAGATAAAAAAATGAAAGCTAGAATGAGAAGTAGCACAGAAAATAATAAACCAGAAAATACACAGGAAGTAGCCAAACATGCACATATTTTGGAAAAAATAGGTCTCTGGTCTCTCAAACACAAGATAAAAAATGATTTAAATACTCTGGTGACAAATAAGAAAAGATGAGCATGGGGGAATTCATGGACTGCCAATCAACATTTTTATCTCAGTTATTAAAGAGTAAGCTTGAAGCTTGTTGTGTTGAGAAGAATGTAACATATTGAAATGGAGGCTATCTCCCCAGCCTACTAATCATTGGAGAAGTAAGTTTCAGAATGCTGGCTTCAGTCTGAGTCTCCACAACTTAAGAAATGTTTAGAAATCAATTCTGTAAATAAATTTTTATAGGGATTGGGATTCCTCTTTCAAGCAGAAACTTCCCAAAAGTGATTCACAAAAACTTCAAGGGGTTCAATTTAGGTATTATGACTGACAATGATTTTATAAATAAGGACAACTGATGTATTATAGAGAGAAGGGTATGATTAAGTTAACAACAATACTTACTGATTTTTAAGTTTTAAGATTTTTAACAACATACATATTGACGGCATGGTGAAACTATACACAACTGAAAATTCTCCTAATGACCAGACATGTGTAGATCCTATAGCACATGAATTTCAAAGTCTGTTTCAATGCTTCTAGATTCACTTCTCTGGGGAATCCTTAAAAACTAACACTCATTTAAATGAAAGGCATTGTCATAATGTAAAAAAAATAAAGTAGAATAAATAATGGATCAAAAGACCCTTGGGGCACCTGGGTGGCTCAGTGGGTTGAGCCGCTGCCTTAGGCTCAGACCATGATCTCAGGGTCCTGGGATTGAGTCCCGCATTGGGCTCTCTGCTCAGCAGGGAGCCTGCTTCCCTCTCTCTCTCTCTGCCTGCCTCTCTCTCTGCCTGCTTGTGATCTCTGTCAAATAAATAAATAAAATCTTAAAAAAAAAAAAAAAAGAAAAGACCCTTGAGTGTTCTTTCAGAATTCAGTTACTTATTCATCCATTCAATAATTATTTCTTGAACATCAGCTTATATGTTATAATAACATAAAACACAGCTTTTTATTCAGTGTTTAGTCGAAACTTGTTATTTAGGTAGCAGTAAAGCAATGAACAAATGGACAAAAATTTAGGCTGCTATAAAGCTTAAAACTGGAAGTAAAAGATAAAATAAAAGGGAATAATTTTGTAGTATACTGAAAATTAATAAGAATTAGAGGGGAAAAAAATAAGCCTGGGAGGAATTGGGAAGTATTGTGATAAAATGGAGCAGCTAAAACAAGGAATTTTGGAACACTGAAAAGAAATAAAATAAAATAAAAAAGAAAAGAATAAAATAAATAATAATAAAAAACTAAAAAACAAAACAAAAAAAAAACAGAGTGGCCAAACCCAAAGTCTTCATCGATAAGGTAATATTTGAGCAAAGACCTGCAAAAGGGGGATGAGCAAGTCATATGGGTCTCTGGGAGAACGATTTAGCTGATTTATTGACTCAGCTGAAGCTGATGCAGAGGCAAAACTCAAACCAGCAGCATCCACATCATCCACACATCCTTAGGAATATCCACTCTTTTCAAAATAAATAAATAAATTCAAGGTCTTTTTTTTTTTTTAAAGATTTTATTTATTTATTTGACAGAGAGAGATCACAAGCAGGCAGAGAGGCAGGCAGAGAGAGAGGAGGAAGCAGGCTCCCTGCTGAGCAGAGAGCCCGATGCGGGCCTCGATCCCAGGACCCTGAGAAGATGACCTGAACCGAAGGCAGCGGCTTAACCCACTGAGCCACCCAGGCGCCCCAAGGTCTATTTTTTAATTCAAGGTCCAATCTACAAAATTCTGAGCCAATGGCTCTCTAAATGCTTGCTTCTTTATAATCCACCCTAATTCTCCATTTTAGCAATTCTGGTGAGTGGCTGTTCCTTGTAATTCTGGCACCAACTTCTTAATCAGTGTATTCCTACTATTTCTTTTTTTTTCTTTCAGTCTCCTATTTGCAACAACTGGGGGAAATATTGAGGCAAGTAACGGATTAGGGTAATTTGTTTTAATTACTGTTCATTTTAATAACTTTTGAAAAAAGAAGTATAATACAACAAAATACAATCGGGGTCCATGTTTTATTATCTTTATTTCTCTCACTTTCTTCCATCCTCCTTTTACTTCTTCCCTCCCCCTTCCCTGCATACCTTCTCCCCCGCTTCCTCCTTCACTTCCTCCCTTCCTCATGTCTTTCCTTCCTTTCTCTTGCTTCATTTAACAGATTCTCCAATTCCTACACCTAGTCCCTATTTCTAGGTCATATATCCTGGCCTGATAACTATACCAGTCCATTGCAGAATTCTCAAGTCTAAAGCTTATTTTCACATTCACATCAGCAGTGGGTACAAATGTTATGAGCTGGGGATAGTACCCGCACGCTCACGCGCGCGCTCACACACACACACACACAATTCTGCTGCTAGAATTTGTCTAGAAGTTAATGAGAGTCTAATGAGCATGTATTTCCCAAACTAAATCACATCCATCTCTCTTAAAACCTTAGGGGTATCCATCTAACAGAGTTTAAAATTTGGAGACCACTAAGTACATTTAGTAGCCATTGTAATGTGTAGATCCTTTATAAAAGGAGCATTTTAAATGCTAAAAGGATTGCAATTAATTATTTATAATCCCATTGAGCCTCTTATTATCCTAATACTCACCTATCATTTTGCTCCAAGATTTGGTCTTTCAGTATAGTTCTGGAGTTGATTACACTGACTCGCTTTAAAGAATGAGCTGGAGAGGAAGATGGTGAGTGCTTTTATATACATACAGGCAAACAATGCATAAAATAAATGATGAATGATTAAATCAGTTGGGGAAATTTGGGAGTTCTGGATCCACACGTATACAGGGAGCCCTCTCATTTTTCCCATTATTTTCCCTTCACCTGAAGTATCTTCTAACATCTTCTAAAACTAAGATTTCATAATGAAAAAGCCTACAGAAATTCTTTTTTTGGACATTAGAGAGGAGTGCTAACTTGTTTTGGACTTCCACAGAGGGGCCAGGTATTTGCCCAAGAGGAACCTGACTCTAGTCTTTAAAAGAAGAATGCAATTTAATGAGGCCTTATAGACAATTGTGATTATTATGAAGATTACTACTGAAACACAATGGTAAATTCCCCAAATCTCTGTCATGTTCTTTCTAATGTCACAAATACTAATAACAGATTCCTATGTGGAAGATACTATAATTATCCCTTTATTCTAGAGATAAAAAGACTGAGGCACAGAGAAGTTAAGCAGGTCACCCAAACCAAGGTTTCACATCTAGAACTACAAGACTGAGGTTCAAGTTACTGCTTGTGAATTTGATGGGAAACATCTCAGAGCTTGGCTGAGTTTTGTCTTTTTTTTCCTTACAGTAGAATACTTAAACTCCTTGAATTTCAGACTTCTCATCTTTAAAACAAAGGAACTGTTTTTGGGAATTTCTACAATCTCATATATGAATTCTGTTTTTTCTTATTTCTAGAAAATCCCATGTCTCACAGTATTCCATGTCTCACAGAATGAAAAGTTGATCTGGAGCTATTTCAGCCCCTCCTGCCTAACGTACGTTTTCATTTCTATAGTTTATAATAATCATCTTAAAATTTATATATTTACAATTTATAGAGTGCTTTCACCATAATTTTGAGTAACAAATGAGCTTATAAAATAAAGAAAATAGTTAAGCTTCTCCATATTTTGCAAGGGAAAAATAAAACGCAGGATAAGTGACTTGCCTGAAACCAACAGTCATTAAAGAGACGGAGTGAAAGGGAGAGAGACAAAGAGCAAACAAGAGTGAGCTAAGACACACACTCATTCCTGTCTCTTCACGCCAAGTTAATGTACTTGTTCTACATGTTTAATACAAAGTTTAAGAGTTTGGCTGGCCTCTGGCATGAAACAGAGGTAGTATTGGATTCAAAGTCTGCCACTTACAATCTGTCTTAACTTGTACAAGATATCTGATCTCTGTAAAATCATGACCATGTGGTCTCGGGAGATTTCTGGGAGGATTAAGCAAAGGCAAAAGTTGTGAATATATTGACTTACTATCCATGATGTCCTAGCTATCACTGGGATTATTAGTGTGGGTAAGAAGTAGCCTACACTAATCCTATTAATATGTAAATTAATCATCAGGCCTCATACCTTTTTTCATTGACCTTTCTTCTCATCTCTGATTGATTCTCTAATATAATATTCCCTTAAGTTGAAATTTGTAGACTTTTCCAAGCTGGATGGAGTCTTTGAGACCTGATGTCTCCAAACCCAAATTATACTATAAAAACTACTTTTTTCTAAGTTATCTGTTATTAACCCTAATATTGAAGGTGAGAAAGACAGGAAAAGAAGTAAAAGTGGTTAAGTCATAAGCAGTTTTGAGGGCAAGGGAATGATAGAAATGTTCTTTGTGCAATTCCAAATCAGCCACCAGGAGAAAAAAAGACTTAGTTCAAGTCCCATTTTTCATAAATGGGAAGAACCAGAGGTGTTAAGTCATCCTATGAAGACTCACTTAGTTATTCAGAATCAGAACTAGAGCCTGGGGCAACGTAAACTTGGCCCAGAGTGTTTTCCCACAAGATGGTGCTTCCTGTTGCTCCACCCTGGTGTCACCTAAGTTAGCATGAATTTTAAAATGGAAGGATTGTGTAACTTTTATAAATATTCTTGAACAGACTCAAGATCAAAGAAGATAAAATATATAAATGATAGATCACAGGGTGTTTTAGAAGTGGGGATCATACATCTCAAATTCCATTCCCTGTCCAGGGAACCCTTTTCTTCTAAATCCCAACAAAAATGTTCTCAGATAAAATTTGAGTTTTCCCTACTACATCCACAAATAAGAGAAAGAAATGCTGCATAGAAACAGGCCTGTGCCTCACATAGGTGGGTAACAGGGCAAGAATAAAAATGAAGGCCCCACATACCATCATCCTAATTATTTAACAGTAACCATTGGAACCAGCCAACTTATCATTAGTAAGTTCTATGGCTTATCCTGACCAATACAGCTTCCCAACCACCTGAATGCTAAAGTCTATGTAAGAGTGTCTGGAACCCTAAGAACTCCTTGGAAACATGACAGTCCTAGGTGAGGTGGGGTCGGTTAAGGCCCCGCCCCCTTCTCTCCCACCCTGACCCCATCCCCCACTATGTCTATGGACAGCTCAGCCCATCTGTCCCGGCTTTGTTCACCCTAACCCACCCCTCCAAGAAAGAAAAAATTCCTCGGGTCAAAGAGCGACAAATGCCCGTAGATTAACCAGGCTTCGGGAAGACAGGACTGAGGAGCAAGTTTATGTCATTTGGGCAGAGAATTCTGGAATCCCAAATACCTGGAATGCTCAAAAAGTAGACGTTTGGAAGGGGATCCTGATAGGCACAAACCCTTGGGCTCTTGACTACAGAGCCAGCAATAAAAGGCCAGAACACACTATAGTACTGAGTCATGCTGGTCCAGGTCTAAGGGCAGCATTGTAAGAACTTGATCCTGGGGGCGTGGGGGTAGCTCAGTCAGTAAAGCGTCTGACTCTTGATCTCAGCTCACGTCAGGATCTCAGGGTTGTGAGATGGAGAGCCTGTGTAGGTCTCTGGGCTCCAGGCTCTGGGCTCAGTGCAGACTCAACTTGTCCCTCTCTCTCTCTGCTCCTCCTCCCCCTGCCCAACTGGTGTTCATGAACACTCTCTAATTCATAAATAAATAAATAAATAAATTGTTTAAAAAAAAAAAAAAGAACTTGACACTGAATGTTATCTGGTTTGAAGCTATTGTTTAGTGAGGTGCTTTATATCATGAAAATCTCCTTCTGCCTTGCTCTGTGTGGCCCCTAAGGGATTACACTATACATGGCTGACCTTTTACAAATACCTATCTAACATCCAGTATCGACATGTGTAATTTTATGGTTGCCTTTAAAAGACCTTTACATTTTTTTTTTATTCAGCATCCAAAAAAATAAAAATCCCAGAAATCTTATTTTTCAAAAATATATTATATTTTTAGTATAAAAATTATCTCTACTCATCATCTTCCTGAATTTTAAGAGAGAAGACACAATAGTGAAGTCATTAGGAAAAAAAAACAGTTCAATTTGCATTTTTCTAACTCAGGCAAATTTCTGATAGAGGAAGTAACATCTATTAATGTCAGCCCAACTTCAAGAATAATATTGCTTTCCATTTGTTACCATAGAGGACTCATGTACGTAAGAAGGTATATAGAAATAAAAGAGAATGCATGAACCTTGTTTTCAAAACTGGGGTTTTAAACAAGAGCAAGTTCCACAACTTTCAAAAGACACACTGTTTATATTTTATGGTAAATTAAATACTGAACATAAAACTTATGCATTGCCTGTTTTTCGAGCTACATTCTCCAAAGTAATGCAACTTGTATTTCATGTGACCTTTAAAATAAATGGCTACATGAAAAAGACACTGGCTCATAGCATTCCAAATCATCCCATTCCGTACTTCCGGCAGATTCACTTGTTCAACGGCTACCGAGGACCGGTAATGTGCCTAGCATGAGATTACCTAAGTGCTGAGAATACAGAAAAATGACAGACCACATTTTCATCCTAAAAGATGCTCACAGTCCTCTCTTTCCTATACATACTGTAAGCACGAATTATTACTTAGTCTGGCCAAGAACGCAAGAGATCATTTCCAAAATTGCTAGCCATTAAGAGAAGAGAAGGTGTTTCTTTTTTTAAGAATGACCATAGCCATCTAATGATGCATCAGAAATCTCTAAATGCATCTACAAACAAAATACTTGAATTTGAGAAAGGAATAAAGACAAGACAAAGAGAAGAAATATAAAAAACAGTAGTATATAACTAAAGTAGATTATTTATGTTCAAAAAAGAAACATATCAACAAAAGTGCTTTGTATTTTGGATTCCATGATGTTCAAATAATGAACTGTACTGATTCCATTATAAACTGGTTTCATATTTTCATGACTTTTATAACTATGTACAGTGTAAAGTGATCAGTGGATATGAGTTCATATAGGAAATACTGAGATAAAGCTCTGTATTTCTTTGTTACCCTGAAATTATGAAGTAGTTAATTGATTTTATAGTCATTTCTCAATGGTATCCTGGGAAGTTATAGGACAAGGATTATAGAGGTCTACCCGAGAAAGCATCTGTATTTGGAAAAAATGATGATGCACATTACACTTCCTTTCATTTCATTTCACTCCATTTCATTTTTGACAGAGAGACAGCGAGAGAGCACAAACAGGGGGAGCAGCAGAGGGAGAGGGAGAAGCGGACTCCCTGCTAAGCAGGGAGCCTGATGCAATGCAGGGCTTGATCCCAGGACTCTGGGATCATGACCTGAGCCAAAGGCAGAGGCTTAACTGACTGAGTCACCCAGGTACCGCTACACTTTCAAAGATGGGAAATAACTGACCTTTAGAATATTAAGCTAATACTTGACTTTAAACATCCCTGTGTCTTAATTAGGTAAGGATCAAACTATTTACATAAACATTTATAATCTTAATTTAGAATGGTAGGAGTAGGAGCATAGTAGCAAAAATTAGTAAGTAAAGCCAATTGTTATCTCATAAAAGTTAGACAAGTATCATTCCCCTTTGTCTTTCCTCAGATTCCTTTTCTGTTTGTTCATTTCTCCTCCTTGGCATGCAACAATGTTTAAAATATTTATTACTTACTTGACATGGATTTATGTTCCCTGTTCTTAATTTTAAAGAAAGTAGAATGTTTAGACTCATTATATTCTAGACCCGCTGTAGAGCTTATAAATCATCTAATCTCTCATTTCATAGATGAACAAACAGATCTTGGGGCATAACATTTTGCTTAAAAAATCATAAAGGAGGTTATTTTTTAGCTGATGTGTTCCCACGTATGTTTCTTTTCTAGAGAAAGAAATTAAGCGGGATAACTTAAGCGGGATGAATGAAGAAAAATGCATTGTAAGAAATCACATAATTAACGGACTTTCCGGATGGCTAGGCATACTGTTTCAAAGGCTTATTTTTCACTGGGTCTTACCTTTTTCTTGTTCACTAAAGGCCTGAAGCAAATTTGTGAGGTTTCTGGTTTTAGACAGCAGCTCGTGGTACGTTCCCATGTGTGCAACTCTGCCACTCTCCATTACAACAATCAGATCCATCTCTGGCAGAAGCGTGAGGTTGTGTGTCACTAAAACACGAGTCTGAAAAAGAGTGTTTTATTCCTTGGGTTAAAAAAAAAAGGTAAAAATACTTTATTTTAAAGAAAGATATAGGGTTGTTTGTTTGTTTGTTTGTTTTTTTACTAGTTCAGAGTGTAATTGTGAGTAGGTACCAGTTTAAGGCAGCATATGGCTATTTTGCAATGAATGATTATATGCTGTTAGACAAAAAACAGACAAACAAACAAAAGATTGCAAGTGTTTTTACCATCTGGTTCAAGTATTCTTCATTCATTAAAAATGAATCAATTTCATAACAAATTTAAAAATTTCTCATCTGTTATTCGTGCTCACTTTTTAAAGGTCTTATAGCATCACAATAAAGTATTTGATTGCAGTCATAATTCATAGTATTTCTTTTCAAGCCTTTCTATATTATTGTACACATTCACGTAAGATTGAACCAGAAGTGTTTATCTTGGGCTCATTCTAATAAGTAAAGACATTTATCTATTATTCACTTAGATATATACTTTAACATTTTATACATTTATTTAATGTTTTCCAGAGTGCCTTATATTAACAAATCTATAAATGCATATGATGAAGGAATGGGTATGGCTTTGTGGTCAGATAGACTTGTTAAAATCTCTGCTGTTCTTTTTTTTTTTAAATTAAAGTACAGTTGCACACAATGTTATATTAGTTTCAGGGATATAACAGTGAGTCAACAATTCCACATGTTGTTAAAACCTCTGTTGTTCTTGAGGTGCCTGGGTGGCTCAGTGGGTTAAGCCACTGCCTTCGGCTCAGGTCATGGTCTCAGGGTCCTGGGATCAAGCCCCAAGTCGGGCTCTCTCCTCAGTGGGGAGACTGTTTCCCCCCACTCTCTCTCTGCCTGCCTCTCTGCCTGCTTGTGATCTCTGTCAAATAAATGAATGAAATCTTTAAAAAAAAAAAAAAAAACCCTCTGTTCTTAAGCTAAGCAACCTGTATCAAATCATTTTGAGCCTCAAGTTCCCTCATAGGTAAAATAGGAATAATGATAATACCTACTCAGAGACTTGCTATAAGAACTAAATGAACGAATTTAGTGTCAGACATGCTATGTCCTTGGTAAATACTAGTTCCCTTCTTGGCCCTTTCACAAGAGAACTGAATCATTACTGCTATATTAGTAATACCATAAATTTAAGTAAAAAAAAAAAATCAGTAAAATAATACTTTTTTATGCAAGTACTATGTATGAAAATACCATTTAAAAAAATCAAGTAAACAAAAACCAATTTATTTTGACATACAAATCCCCTTAGAGTATGATATCAGTCTATAAGGCAACAATCACATAATAAACTTGGAAGAAAAAACTTCAAAAAATATTCATTAAAATTTATCTATAAAAAGATCAACATGACATCCCCTTTTTCGTATGAAATATCACTACCTTACTTCAACAAATGAACAAAATGTTGGAATTTAGGCACAGTGGTATGCAGATTATGCTCCCCTTTCCCCATCAAAGCATTAAGTGACACTATGGCTACCTTGTTTTTCAAAATACCCGAGGACCCAATCACTTTCTCAAAAAGCTGCTTTCCAACATGAACGTCAACTGCAGCAAAGGGATCATCGAGGAGGTAGATGTCAGCCCCACTGTACACAGCTCTGGCCAGACTTACTCGGTGCTTCTGGCCCCCACTTATATTCACACCCTGAAAATGGAAGGAGGAGGAAGAAACCGAGACCACAAATGTGTAAATCTCAAAGCACACACAGTGACATCCAATTTCTCTTCTGCAGCATGGACAGAAAACAATTCAAGATTAACCCACAAACCTTTCTTTATTAGAAAATCCAAAGGCCTAGCCCCCAACCCCAATTTCCAAGTGCTACTAACTTGTGCAAATTAACAGCTATATACTTTCTGTTAACTGCTTACTCTCAAAAGTAGATGCGAACAATTGAGGAGAAAAGAATTTCCAATCCCCTAACTCTGAAAAGTCATGCCTTTGAAATATTAAATAAGACTTTTGGCTGCCAACCAAATACTGACACCAGTGATCATTTTTAAATTGACACATGGAAAATGGAGAAAAATAGCTAAATTGAGAATAATAGCTAAATTACCAAAGCAGTAATCACCATGTCCTATTTTATTCTGTAGAAAGATTAGTACAAGTCTTGTTGGCAAAAGTACAACTATAAGAAGCAGGAATAAGGAATATACATCATTCCGTGTGAGAATTAAAGTTGACATGTATAGCCACATACAGAGAATTATGGGGCCAGGCCCAATTTACTTGATTTATTTTATATTTAGTGTTTACAGGTCTAGCTTAAAAGCCCTCCTTGCAGCATAGAACTTAGCCAGTTACCTCTAATTGTAAAATGCCATTGTTTTTTTGCTTTTCTCATCCTCCACCTACTCAACAAATACCTCCTTTGTAGAACCATATTCTGGGTGCTACACCAACACTTGGCATTCAAACATAAATGAAACTGAGCCTCTATCATGAGGAGGTCACAGTTTAGCAGGGGAGACAGGCATGAAAACATATATAAAGTAATATGATACCTGTGCGTGTATGAATGTGTGTGTGTGTGTGTGTGTGCGCGCGCGCGTGCGTGCGTGTGTGTGTGATTATAACAGCCTCCAACTCATGGGTGTGTCAGGAACATCTAATAAGATGAATGTAAAATATTTACAACAAATCCAACATCAAGTACTAATCCAATCAACCTCGCTATTATCACCCAATCACACCTCTCTCCAGTGTACCCCTTGCCTTGTCATTGCATAGCCTGGGATTATGTAATCACCTTGTTTAAAAACCTACAATGCCCACATCTCATCTGCCATCATCCATGAGCAACAGCAAGTTCCTTAGTATAATACTCGTGTTCTCGTATTAATTCGTATTTCCATACTGTCCCCACGTGATTGCAGCCTACCAACCAGACTAGCAGACGCTAGTCTCCTCTGCTAGGGAGCTCAAACAGCCCCTTTTCAACTCCGAAGCTATTCACTCTAGGAAGTCCTCTCTGAAAGCAATCTTCCACCCAGTGTTCCAAGTAAACTGACTCGTCCCCTCCATCCCTGTCCTGGCGGTGCTCCAGTTACTCATCCCATTACCAGAAATGGCTATACCCACATCAGTCTTCCTCACAAGACTACGAGCTAAATTCATCCTTGCACTCCCAGCACACAGACTGTATCTGATGATTAATAAGTATTAATAAAGACAAATGATAATTTCATGGGCAGAGATCCACTACACTGAAAAAAGCAGGGTGACAGCTCTCTTGCTCACTGTTGTGTACCCCACAGCACAATAAAGGCATATAATACAGTAATAAGTAATTGTAGTCGATTGAAGAATTCCAAAGGGAAAGATAAATGAAGTGAAGAAAATTCTAAACAGCTGTAAGCAGACTGCCTTTTGAAATATTCAATTACATGTTTATTTTAAAGCATATTATCAGATTGGGAGGTATTTGATAATAAAAAGCAAAAGTTATAAATGGCAATAGTATTTATGCCTATATTAAATATATACTTTATATTTTGGAAATTTTTCTTCTTTAGATTCTTTTTAGTTACATACTATCAACTATTTCATATTATTAGAGATAGGCTTTATCAGCATAATATTCAATATATATTAACAAGTTTGAAGAAGTCACATTTCTGTGTAATTTTAGCTATGGAGCCATTTTTGCCTGCAGACAGGGAAGACACCAGAATAAAAACAAAGGTGTGGAGAAAAAAATTAAATCTGTTTAATAACTTGAGAAAATACATCCGCAAAGTAGAAGACCATGAGCAAAGCCAACGTTAAGTCTACTTGAAAGGTAAATTTTAACCTCATTCTAGATTTTTAAAATGTGCACTTGCTATAATTTTGTTCTCTCTTTATCAATTTATATCAGAGGACTAGAAACAACAGGGGGCCAGGGGTAAAAATGCCTAACAATGCTACGCTGACGCTCTTTTCAGAAATGCAAAGCACTTGGCAAGGATTATTTCCTCATCTTCACAGCACACATGAATTGCAGGCAGAGGCTGCTTTTGCATTCATGTTTAATTAATGGAGATTTTAGTCATGGGTCGGAGATAATCTCTCGGGGGTTCATGCTTTGGCTCACGCTATCTTGTTTTGTTTTAACTCCAAAACACTGGATAGCGTAATGACTATTCATTAATGCAATGAAAGTAAAATAGAACAAAGACTATGGGAAATGAGATCCTCTTAAGCAAGAATGAGCCAACATGGAGAAGGCACAGTGATGACAGCATTGTCCCTGAGCCTTTTTAGAACCTGGCCTCGGAGTCACTGCTGGAGACTGGAACTCTGCTGCTGCTGTCCTAGGCTTGTCTTTGTGCACAAGAGACACAGAGAAAAAAACAAAAACAAAAACAATAACAAAAACAAAACTATCATTCATTCATTAGACAGGGAGCCAGCAACGAAAACAAAGTGCTGAGGATCCCTTTGGTGGGCTCTCATTCCCCCGCATGGATCCTAATGACAGAATTTCCTGCTGATTTTAAATCTGTTTTCCAAATAGTCAATTATAGATAATTATTTGTCCTTAATATTGCCATCTCTTTCATAGGAATTCTGTAATGATTTTTAAAAAAATTATAGTTGTGTGTGGCTCTCCAGGACCTCAGGAAAAAGACTATAAATATTTTATTAGCATGGCTGAATGGAGTGTTATTCTTACATATGATAAATTATATTTTCCTTACTCTTTCTCCAATCTCAGTTTGATCTCCATTTGGTAACTGCTCCAAATCAGGAAGGAGAGCACAGGCTTCCAATACTCGCTCATAAAACTGCTTTTGCATGATGGAGCCAAAGAGAATGTTTTCTTGTAAAATGCAATTCTGAATCCAGGCCTGCTGAGCAACATAAGCCACAGAACCCTAAAAAAGGAAGAAATAAAAGAGATGCTCTTAACAAGGAAAAAGAAAAAGCTGCATGTACCACATTAAAGGAACATATTCAGTCCATGGTTTTGCTTTCTTTAACTTTAAACTGAATTTCTTAAAAAAAAAAAAAAAACTAGGTTATTTCTTAAATGTAACTATATCCTCTTGACATTTTAATTTTATATATGTTTGTTAGAGGCCTCTTCAAATGAGTTACTTTGTGCTTATTTGTTTTCACTGTAGTTTCTATCAAAGTTATCTGCCTCCGATAGAGTTTTCTGGAAGTAGAGGCTGAGTGTATTAGTTAGCTCCAGTTGCTGTAACAAGAGACCACAGACTAGTTTGCTTTAAACAACAGAAATTTCTTTTCTCACAGTTCTGGAGACTGGAAGTCTGACAAGTTGTCAGCAAGGTTGGTTTCTTCTGAGGCCTATCTCCTTCTGCTTGCTGATGACTGTCCTTTCTTGAGTCTCCACATGGCCCTCCCTCTGTGAGGGTGTATGTGTCTTAATTTCTTCTTCTTCTCTTAAGAACATCAGTCATATTGGGTTAAGGCCCAACTTATTATATTTTAACTTAATTACCTCTTTAAAGACTCTATCTCCAAATACAGTAACATTCTTGGGATTAGGACTTTAACACATGAATTTGGGGGGAAACACAGTTCAGTACATAACACTGAGCCCGGAGTGTGAGTTTTTTATTTGGGATCAGTTCTGGGGGAAGGAAAAAGGGTAGGAGGATTGGGTGGATGAAGAAGTCATACCATGATCCAGATCCAACAAAGCTTTGACCAACCCTCTAGACAGACAGAGAACATCACCCATCAGAACTGTTCCATGTTACTGTAAATTGGCCTGGCTTTCTGCTGCGTGGCCTGACCCAGGCTTTTCTCATCAGGCCAACACTGAAGGAGCTGACTTGCTGCATGAACTCCCACGGCTGGGAGGCAAGCCCTTTCTAAATGGGGTATTTGGGTGGCACATCTCTATTTCCACATACTCACCGTTCCTAAGCTCATTTTCTGATGATTTTATAACTCAAATGACTCCTGAATATATGGCACTCTACGGTATAACATATCCTTTTAACTGACCCTTCTTTTCTTAGAAAGGACCTACAGTATTTGAACTAGAGTCTTACCTTTCAGTCTGCCCCATGGACTCTACCTACACATTGATTTTAGATAATTTTGACTGCTGTGCATTATATAACAATACAAGACATTTAAAGTACTTTTTGACCTATGACCCTATGGATATGTATGTAACTATTAGCCTTTTGATTTCTTCAGGTACTTTAAAGATCAACTTTTAATTCTTTTTTAAAGATTAACTTTTAATTCTTCTTTGTTGTGCACATAAGACATGGAGTAGCTTTTGATCCCAAACAATATAATTCTGACCTGACTTGATTTTGAACACAAAAGTAATTGCTCTTGAATTGCCTTGCCTAGTGAATAACCTTTTATTAAAATAGTATTAAATCAATTCTCAAGTGATAGAGATTTTGAACACTTACATATTTAGCAAGATAAGGGGAACAGAGGAAGAACAACAGAAAAAAGACTGGAGAACAGGAAAAATGGTGCAAAATATAAAACAGAAACTAAATACTACATTGAGAAGTACAGACTTGATGTGTTGGTATGAATGGAGCTGAAGAAGAGTTGATCCATTGTCACAGAGGTACAAATTTTTCCTTTAATTTTTAGAGTAATTATTACTTCAATTTCATATACAAATGACAATGTGTTAAATGTGTTTTTGTTTCATTTTATTCTTGATAATGAAACCATAATAGAAGTTTTGCTAATTCAAAAATGTCTTCCAATCTCTAATGTTCCTGATGGACTGAATACTGAAAACTGCATGAATGGTGCCTGGTGTGAACCTTTGATACTGAGAACGAGGAGACTGAAGGCTGAATGTTGTGATATGATATGCCTCAAAAAAATGCTCACATGAAACCCTGAAGAACAGAAAGATAAAACACGAAAGCACCTTGTAAATACTAAGTTTTAATTTTGTTGTTGTTGTTGTTGTTATTATTAAATTAGGGAGGATAAGAATGACAGTTATAAATTAAGGATTAAAAATGTTTTGAGGGGTGCCTGGGTGGCCCAATTGGTTAAGCATCTGACTCGGGGTTTCGGCTTGGGTCATGATCTCCTGGTTATGAGACTGAGCCTTAAGATGGTCTCTACACTGGGCAAGGAATCTGCTTAAGATTCTCAAGATTCTCTCTCTTCCTCTCATTCTGCCTCTCCCCTGTCCTTCTCTCCTTCTCTTAAAAAAAAAAAAAAATTGGGGGGAAATAATTCAGAGTGTGACACCTCATATCCTGCCATTGCTCCAGACCAAAGAACTTCCTGAAGGATGAAACTGTCCATTACACTGACAGATCATATCCTCTCTCTTCCAAAGGGTGTCCTCTCGGTCTTGTGACTAGTAACTGCATTGTTAGGATTTTTTGCATCACTATGAACAGTTTCTTAATTTCAAACCCTCAAAGGTATCAGAAATAATCTTTAACTCTTACCATGAGAGCTTTAACAATCATAATAAAGATAACAATAACCATAAAAATTCACAGGGAGCTAGCTGACTCTGTGCCAAGAGCCAGGCTAGGTTTTTGGACATTAATGCATTAGATGAAATCCAGAATTGATATTGTTTTTATCTTGATCAATTCCTAATTATTTTTCAAGATCAAGTGAAAGGCTACCATCTCTCTAATAATTTTTCTAACTCTTCAGTTTGTTGCTTTTTTTTAATACTTTGATTCATTTTTTTATATCTGATTTAAACGTTTATCATAATTGATTTTAGTATTCCCCTCACTAGATTATAAACTGTAAAAAGACGGGGTATATCATATTCATGCCTGTTTCCCTGGTACTAAGGTCAGCCACCTAGTATGTGTGCAATAATTGCTCGGTAAAAATAGCTGAAGGCACTCAATAAATAAAAATAAAGTCAATATCAATCATATTTTTAAAGGATACTCACTGGTCTAAGAGAAGTTACAGTCATCTTCAACTATAGACAAATGACTGACTACAATCATTATGAAGAATAGAGGGGTACAAAGACAGTACACTTAAGGTTAAAAAGTCATGTTATTCATTACCTATAATCTTATCAGAAGAAGTCCCAGATACCATAGTTGATTCTAAAATAAGTAACAGTAATGCTAAAAGAGAAAAGAAAAAAGGACTAATCATTAGAGGATTGGAATCAGGAAAGATATAAGGATAAGAGGAAATACATATTATGAAGAAAAAATGATAGAGTTGGAGTTGATTCTTCCTAGAGATAAAAACTGTGAAGAAACTGATCTAACTAACATCCATAGGATTCCACCATATTGTCAGAAATGAGGTGGGATTAGGTGAGTAGTTTACCTAAGAGCTAGTTAAATCTAAGGAAAAACTCATTAGATAGTCTAGTGTTTCAAAAAAACAACAGCTGATTAAGAACTTGTAGAATTCGGGGCGCCTGGGTGGCTCAGTGGGTTAAGCCGCTGCCTTCGGCTCAGGTCATGATCTCAGGGTCCTGGGATCAAGTCCCGCATCGGGCTTCCTGCTCAGCAGGGGGCCTGCTTCCCTCTCTCTCTCTCTGCCTGCCTCTCCATCTAATTGTGATTTCTCTCTGTCAAATAAATAAATAAAATCTTAAAAAAAAAAAAAAAAGAACTTGTAGAATTCTTATTTCTATTCACTTTTAAGAACAGAACAAAAGGCTTGGAGTAGTCCTCTCTATAGTCTAAGGGCTGAAATTTAGAAGTATTTAAAAATAATATTACTGGTTTTCTGATATTTTTTCTGGGTCAAAGATCCTACCCCTGAGCAACTATAAGTCTTCTTAGAAATGTGGCTGTAATTACTTAGACAACTTTGCAATGAATGATAATTAGAAACCAAATCAAATTAAAATATAAATCATATTAGTTTCTCTATAATTGGCTGCAATTCAGTTAATATCATCAAACAATTACCATAAGCATTCAAACATGATTCACTAAAGTATTTGGAGAACAGAATGCTGTTACTAATCCATCCACAGCTAATCAATTTTTTGTGGAAATTGAAATGTTTGCTACAAACTAGAAATGCCCATTAAATACTTGCATCTTCAATTTGATTTGATAAATTCTTATTGACGCTAACCACGTGCTGGCCATAGCCTATTACACTAGGAGATGTGGAATGAAAGCACTGTTGGCTTTACCTTTCTTTGAACAACTCCTGTAAGTTTCTCCATTTCCCCCAGAATGGCAGAAAGCACAGATGATTTTCCAGATCCCACTGGCCCTACAACAGCCACTAAAGCTCCTTCTGGAATCTTTATGTTCAAGCTGCATGACAAGAAAAGGACAGAGATGATGCAGGAAGTTCCTGTTACATTTTTAATGGTTTTTCCCAGATAAGTCAGAGCACTGAGGATCATTCTTGAGATTGCTGCTATTCAAATGATACTACATTATTCTAGGAATACCCAACCTTCCAAAATACAAACAACAAATGCTGCAGTGGAAACTGAGGAAATGAATAGAAAACCAGAGAGTTAAAGAAAAAAAAATCCATAAAGATAGAAGGTATCTTGAGAGGTTTTAAAAAAAAAATAACAACCTTGTAAATTTCAATTTAATATCACCATCTTCTCCTTTAAAAATGCTAATAAAAATATGGAACACTATAGAATTAAATGCTAAAAAAATTTGTTTTTAATTTTTCCCAAACTATGACTTACTTTTTTAGTACTGGAACCCCTGTTTTATCCCAGGAGAAGGAAGCATTTGTAAAACCAATGGCATGATCTGAGAAGAACAATAAATACAATGGTGCATTGTAGAGTCAATGATTTTCAACCTGGAAGTCAAATAAATATTGAATGCAGAGGAAATGCTGACCTCCTATATAGTTTGTTTCAATATTTTGAGGATGAAGCTCTTCAGTGTTGAGAAAGTCTTCTAAACGATCCAATGATACTCTTGTCTATCAAAATAAACACAGATGGAATTTATTTGGGGGCCAAGTAGAACTTCAATTAGAAAGACTCGCAGCATGATTAAAAATCTGCAATGCAAATTGAAGACAGTGATATAAATATTCAGCAAGCATAGCTTGAATTGTTCTAATGTTTATAAATAATTTCATTCCTGAAAGAAAAGAATGGCTTCAAGAATCAAAGATCAAAACAGATGTCATTTATGCAGGAAGGTATGAGAAAAAAGAAACAAAAATTCCTCCTTAACACTCTAGTAAAGACACAATAACTAATTAATAATTATAGAAAGATTAGTTTTTTTAAAAAACAACATCAGAATTGTTGAATGAATTCAGCTTCTGAATATTAAACAACAGCTTTGGCAATAATAACACCAAGTTTCAGTAAAATAGCTACAAAAGTACTTAGCTACAATTAGGATAAATAAGATCAATTTTGTTTTCCTGAAACTGACTTACAAGAAATCTCTAGTGCATTTTTACTCACTCAATGCTAGAAGACATCTATTGTTAGTGGATAAGATGTAACTGGGCCATGGTTTGTTGGGCCAAGTGCATCATATTAGTATGCAGGACTCATTTTCTTTCTTTTCTTTCCTTCTCTTTCTTTTGATAATTGCTCTCCGTATTTATTTAGTGAAGGCAGAAGTGTACCATTAGGAGTTGGAGAACACTTTGAGATACCAGACCGTTAGCTAGATTCTAATTTCAAAAGCAAAACAAAACTTACTCTAAGAATGGCATCTTTCTTACAAGCAGAATGCTACGAGGCAAGTGTTGTTACAAGCATCACATCAACAGTACTTCTATGCCCTCTGTTGGCCATTACTAGTAAAAGGACAACAAAAAAGGTATCCTGTAACAAAGGTGGATTACTTGGTATTCCCTACCTAATTAATTCTTTATTCAAATAATATACTATTATTACTAGTATAATTTCAATATAATTAATACAATTTAATATCATTATTATTATAGTTACCATGAAGTAACTATAAGTGACTATTTATTCAAATAACATGAAAGTTTTAAAGGCAAAGTCCTTAATCAAAGAGCTGGTTCTAATAAGCCCAGCTTCACTTTGTTTATGAACTCAGACTTGAGAAAAAGGATCAGTGGGGGACACTAGGCAATCCAAACCAGACATTCAAAAAATTTTAACAGGAAATAGCAGGACAGAGGATTCAAGGAACTCACTTCTTCATATTCCCTGTGGTTTTAGCAGCTTTCTCCTCATTATAGTATTCAAAGCGTCTCCAGAGACTGGAGATTACAGTGAAGGTAGGCTGAACCAAATACCTCATACAAGGCTGTTTGGCAGACTCGCACGGGTCTCCCTGCTTTATTCATTCAGTGCAGAGGAAATGCTGCTGAACCTTGGGAAAACATTCATATCCAGTTCCATGCAAAGCACCTCACTAAAAATTCTTCAACTGAAAACAGACAATGAGCCTTCTGCTGGCACAGCATCTGACACCAGTTTTAAAAAGCTAAATAACAGAAATGAACACTTCGCAAAGAAAACGATATCCTATATTGAAATACTTAAAAGTCATTTTGATAGAAAAAAAGCATAGGCAAAGAAGACATGTCTCCTTCCATTCTTTAAAGTTCTCTATTACTCCTTAATGCAGGGAGATTAATTTTGAAAGCAGCATGAAACTACCACAAAGAGCATAATAAATAATGAAAAAAAGAAAGAGAGAAAATGAGTAAAACCATAGACTCCAGTAGATGAATGATTCTTAGTTTAAACATATTTTGGATGTACCTGGACTACAGCTGATATCACCACTGGTAAATCAAACAAAGGAAGCCTCAAAATATTAAACAAAGACATAGATGTAAACACTTTGGTGGCTGTTAAAATATTTCCTTCATCCAATAAGAAATAGATGCCAAATGTTGCCAGGGACACCTGAAAAATAGAGACATGTTCCTTCCTTCAATTACTCAATGCTAAGAACAGGATGAGTTAAGGTTCCAAAAATAGGGGAAAAAACTTAAAACCTGTTTTATTGTTGTTTAAAAAAAATTCAGTGTCATCTAGTGTGATTGCTGAAGAATATAAAATAAACATTCAGCACACTAAGATACACAGATCATATAATTATATATCTTAGACCATGGCATCCTTGGGACCATGCAGTCCAGCTCCCTTCTGTAAGACACTATGTTCTTAACTAGAGTCATCCCTCCCATTTAAGTTGTATACTACTGGAAGTCTGGGTGGCTCAGTTGGTTAGACATCTGCCTTCAGCTCAAGTCATGATTCTAGGGTTCTGGGATCAAGTCCTGCCTCAGGCTCCTTGCTCAATGAAGGGTCTGCTTCTCCCTCTGCATTTTACTTACCTTGCTTGCTCTCTCTCTCTGAGAAATAAATTTAAAAATAAAATAAAATGTATATGAATTGACCTTTTTTTTCTAGATGGAGTATTACGTAAATTTACTTTCCAGTGGTATATGTATATTCTGATTCATATGTAGTGGCTATACTTTCTGTGAGTCATAAAATTAACTTAAGAAAGTATGAATAACTTATGGCCCATACCATTTATATTTACTCTTGTTAAGTTTCATTTAGAAAAGGCAGAAAAGTGCATATATACATGAGAAGGTACTGACTATCACGTACCTAAGACTTATCTTAAGCAAAATCTTCTTGGACATTTTTACCAAAGAATTCCAAATGTAAATATTGCTTTTATTTTCATAATACCAACATATATTTTTAAATAAAAAATAACAATATTTTAACTTACCAATGAAAGAGACATATAGAATTTCTCCTGACTCTCTGACCATCGGGAATGGTAACTTTAATTAAATCTGATGCTTCAGTTCTATGTGGTTTCGTTACCCTTTGGCTTTTACTCATTGCTTTATACCTCAAGGCAATTTATACCCTAGTTTATGTATCATGGGACTCCTAATGTGTACATGGTATGATAGAGAATGGCCTCCATTCGTATCAATTTGCCCCAAATACTAATTCTATAACTTTGAGAATGTATCCCAAACTAGCATGGACTTCCAGTTCCTTTTGTGAAATGAGAAAAGTGAGGCCTTATTATTGCAAGAATGAAATAAGGAAATCTCTATAACTTATCTGACATGCAGGAGTAACATTCAATAAATGTTTATTTTCTTCCCAACTCCATATAGTGTGTGTTGGGTTTTGCTTAAAAGGGATTAATCACACAAATCAAGATATTCTAGAGCTGAAATGAAACTCTGGAATGCAGGTTATATGGTTTAAGAGTAGAATAGCATAGGGGCGCGCAGGTGGCTCAGTGGGTGAAGTCTCTGCCTTCGGCTCAGGTCATGATCTCAGGGTCCTGGGATTGAGCCCTGCATCGGGCTCTCTGCTCAGCTGGGAGCCTGCTTCCTCCTCTCTCTCTGCCTGCCTCTCTGCCTACTTGTGATCTCTTTCTCTGTCAAATAAATAAACAAAATCTTAAAAAAAAAAAAAAAGAATAGAATAGCATATGTTTGAGCTGTGAGACATTTACAAAGAAGTAAAATTTTATTATTTGAAAAAAATACAGACCAATGAGAAAGCACATATTTTCCCCTTCTTTAAAACTTCCATTCCCTAATCTACATAAATCAATGACTGCATTTCTTGAAAATTTTATTTCAAATATAGAAGATTTCAATTTGGACACCTTAATTCCAGGTAACTTGGAGGTGAATCTACAAATCGAATTTGAAAATCAAAATGGGAAATATTATATACACTCACCAAGAATGGAATGCAAGTCAATGTCAGCATAGAAAATACAGCAAGATACCCAGCTGATTTTTGTACTTCCAATTCCTGTTCTCGAATTTCAATAATCTTCTTTTGATAGGAAGATTCCCATGCATAAAGCTTGAGAATCTGTAAAGGTAACAGACAATGATATTTGATAATCAGTATCATAGAAGAAATAAAAACATGCATACATGCAAATATACACAGCCTACTCCCCCCACATACGCAATTGTAAAAGTTAAAAAAAAAAAAGCTGGTAAACTCATAAAGTAAAATGCCCCTATTTTTAGCTGAGTCAAAATATTTTCTTGAATTGTGATTTTTTTGGGAGGTAGTGGCTGAAAGAAGAAAATCACCATCTCTCTCTAGCCTTAGGTCCTTCTTACCCACCAATAGCTTATTCTTGAGTCAGACTTTGGCAACATCCCAGCTCTTGGCATAAGCTCCACAGCACATTCTGTTTAGCTTAATCTTGGTACTTTTCCTGCTGGTCCAACTCTCACTTCAATCCACTCCTCATTTCTTAATAGCTACGTTCTTCTCCCTGGACTCCCAGTTTCTTGGAAACTGATGGCATGGGACTTGAAGCCATTTTTCAGAAAGATGACTGGTGTTTTGAGATTGAGAATTGGAATATAAATAATTTATTTTCTGTTTCTCTGGAGAACCCTAAAAATCTCTCACTGGCACTGTGAACTTAGACATGACACTTAATTGCACAGAGACTTGGTTTCCTTGTATAAAAAATGAGAATGAGAAATTATTTTCTTGGGGCTTATAAGAATTATATGAGGAAACAGATATAAGTAGAGTGTATGATCCATAGAAATTGTTCACTAAATGGTAGCTACCATCATTATTAGAGAGAGGCCATGGCATCTGTTATCCTTACCCCAGGGATACTGACCGCCCACACCTTTAAACTATGCTATACTTTCAACTTGCCTATACTTGGTCCTCTACCAGTATTCTCGTTAGTCATTACTGGGATTGTGATTTCAAATTTTAGACTTTGCTCAAATCTTCAGGAGATGTTCTTTATTTTATCTACACTGTCCTAGTCTTACTAATAATATAAATTTCCTTTTAAGAATATCAGTATTTAAAACCTATACACATACACTGCTGTACTTTTTATGAATACAGGGGTTATCAGTTAATCCACTGAGAGGTCCAAGATTCATTTGGATCACATTACTTTGGGAATGTCTGACCTTAATCACATAATCTCAGTTATTCAATAATTTAATCTGAGTTAAATTTCAGAGCTACTTAAGGCTATTCTTAATTTCAGATAAATAAATGAATATTAGTCTCTCTTCAGGGTATCTTTTATCTAACAATATCTTTCACTTTAGTAATTTTCAATGTTGTAAAAGTTCTACATGGCACAATACAGCATAATTTTTATTAATTCCTAAAGTGAATCAATGTGTACATATCATGGGCATATCCTATGTTTACAATGGTAGATGCACCAGACGGAGGAAAATTTCCTATGAAACTATCAGTTCCAGAAGGAAATTCTATGTGGGCTTTGTAAATTTTGCCCTTTAAAAAAACTGTTAAGGCATAATCCAGATGCAACAGGATTGAAATTCTGTCTGTCTATCCATCTGAAAAGTTCATGAGTTTGGTTTCACTGTTTTATCAGAGAGAAAATATTAATGGCATGGGGCGTCACTTCCTTATGGAACAAGTAACTTCCTTATAATGTACCTTTTGCAGAATAACATTTGTATGATCATTTCTATTCCACATAAAAGAACCTGAATGACGTGTCATCATTTCCTGCATATAAACCTGCCTTCACACTGAGGATGACATTATTGCCACTCTCGCCTGCTTCATTCCATCTCTTCTACCCAATCCCTTCAAATAAGCCATTTTTTGTGTCTCTTGGGGTATTTGTGTTCACTTTTTGGGAGAGAAACAAAAAGAAAACACCTGAATTTTATTTGGTTTTATTTAAATACTATTATAACAATAAGAATTCCTATACATCTGAAATCTGAAATACTCTGCCAATAATTTTATATATAATTATATAATTACTTTGATATTAAGAAGGATAAAAAAATTCATTTATTGAATAACATTGCTATATTCTAAATAGTGAAATTAAAGTCATATTCCTTGTATATTACCTTAATTCCATGTAAGATTTCATTGAGTAGTTTTATCTGTTTATCTTTGTTCTTCGTTTGGCTTTTCTATTTAAGGGAATAAAATGATAGCATATTTGAGAAGGCTGCTAATAATTTAACTTACATGGCCACAGCTATTTAAAAAATAGTCTATTTTTTCCATTTTATATAATATTTAGTTGAAAATCATCCTAAAATATTCATATATTATTCTACTGATAATGTTAAAAATTAGCTATAAATAGATATTTTAAAATAGATATTTTAAAACCTAAAAGTAGTCAGCAGTAGATATAAGCAAGGTGAACATTTCACAAAATACAGTATTAATTTAGATGTAATTTGTTTAAAATTGAATAATAAAATAATATCCATCTTCTATTAAAATGGGATAAAATTCCCCAAACTCTATCAATTGTTTACATATATAATACATATATATCATAACAGAAGTATCACAGGAATAAAAATAAAGGTCTGTATATTGTACATACACTATCTTGTGTATTAATACTTGTGATTAAAATGTGTATTTTCAGACTCCTGGGTGGCTCAGTCAGTTAAACATCTGCCTTTGGCTCAGGTCATGATCCCAGGGTCCTGGAATCAAGTCCTGCATTGGGCTCCTTGCTCAGCAGGGAGCCTGCTTCTCCCACTGACTGCGCCCTTTTTCTCTCTCTCTCTCACAATAAAAAAATGTCTTTTAAAAAAATGTGTATTTTCAAATACTGGCTCTTTTTTGGCAAAGCCTATGTAATTACTGTATATTTATTCAAATATTTAACATTTATATTATTTTATCCTTATTGCTTGGATATTGCTTCTTAAGTGTTTCTTCTAATAATACTGTCACGATTATGATATAAATAATCATAAGTACAATATTTGTATATTGTATTTGTATATTTGTATATCTAACAAAGTACACATTTAAACGTTAATATCCGTAATACTGTTTGCACGATTAAAGGCCTATTTTCTGCTTATCATATTTGTACATAATATTGCACTCTTTGAAAGTTTTAGGCCTCTACATTAAGGTCTCCCAAATCTATTTCTAGTCCTAAATATCTGAATTTAAATTATTTAAAATATAAAAATTTTTAAAGCTAGCTTAAAAGTATTTATTAAAATTATAAACAAGCTTGTTATTCTAAACACTAGTGTGTCAATGGTTCACAATTACTTCATAGTTACATGGTATTTTCTGGTTCTCATCTTTAAAGACTAGTCATCTTTTTGATAATTATTTGGTAATTAATCTGAATTTTAAAAATTCAGAAAAATATAAAAGAAGGTGTAAATCCTCAACACCTCAATGTATTAAGGTAGTAAGTGAAAAATCTCCCCTCCTTCCATCTAATTCTATTTTCTAGGTAACATTTATTTATTTATTTATTTATTTAAATGTAGGTTCCATGCTGAATCAATGACCCTGAGATCAAGAGCTGGCGACCTAACCAACTGAGCCACCCAAGCACCCCTATAGGTAGCTATTCTTCAAAGACTGCTGTATCTCTAGATTCTTTCTATGCATATACAAATTCATTTATGCATCTCTATCATACCCACATGCATTGGCATATTCACATTTTAAAAACTGGATTAAGGATAGTTATATACCTATGTGCATAATATACACATATACATACACACATGTGTTTCTTTCTTTTTTCCCCTAATATCTGATTGACATATTTCCATGTCCATATATAGATATTATTCATCTTTGATCCACTTAAAATAATAAGTGCCGTAAGCAATACAGCTACACCTGTGTCATTACTTTAACACATGAAACCATTTGTCTCTCTCCTGATGGCGTGTGTGGCTCTCCAGGGCAGGCAACTGTGTCCTGTTTCTCCACTCCTCCAGTACAGCACTGTGCACACTGTCTGGCACATGGAAGGTGTCAAAAAATGTAAGATGAACGACTGAATGTAAAGGATGAATATTCAAATGGATTCAGTTAAGCACTTACTATCTCCTTGCTGTACGAGGTCACTCCTGGATCACTGTAGCCCACTCTTTAGACACAATGAGCATTCGCTCACTGCCAGGCTGTGTATACACCATTTCTTCTGCTTAGTAAATCTTTTTCTCAGATACCCACATGGATTCCTCCCTTACCCTGCTGATATATCGCTTCCTTCCTGAGGACTTTACGGCCTCTGTATGTGAAATGGTGCTTTTTGTTACTCTATCGCCCTAGTCTAAGTTCTGTTTCTTTGTATACAAATTAACACCAGGCATTATCTTCTTTCTTTATTTCTTAATGCCTGTCTCCTCTAATGAAAGCAGGAACTGATCAGCTCGACTCACTGCTGGACTTTGCACAAAACAGATATCCAATCAATACTGGCTGAATGAATGAATGAATGATAAATCTGGATTATTTCCACATGTACAGAATTAACTATGGTTACTGTCAACTCTAGTCAGAAAATTCAGCTTCTGTTTGACATATGTCAAAGGAGGCCATCTTTTTCTTACCTTTAGCTTTTTCACTCTAGTTGCAACGAAAGCATTTACTGGTATCACAAACACAAGGACTGCCACCCCTGCTAACACAGCTGGACCCAGCTCTTGCCAAAGAAGTGATATGGCCATCAGGATCTGAAAAGGGGCTGACCAGAGGAGACTGAGGTTTGCTGTCAAGTCCATGAGCTGCTGGGCATCTGCTGACATCAAGTTAGTAATTTCCCCAGTTGAAAACCTCTTTCGAGAAACATTAGATAGAAGGAGTGCCTGAGAAAAGAGAGGCAAAATATTTAAAGATTTCTGTAGATGATGAGACATCTTTATCACCAAATGATGGTAACTTTTAATGTCAATTTTCAATACATTTAGGAAAATCTACAACATTATTTATGTGTTAGGATTATGAAACACTGAAACTTTTAAAAATGTTTTTAGATGAAGAAGATACAGTTACTGATCAAAACACATAGTTCTAAACTTCACTGCATATTTGTAGAGAGTAACATTTGGATTCCCAAGCAAATACATTTATTCACCAAAACCCCTCCACAACTTGTCAATTACAAAATTGCAATCTAGCCTAGGGGTGCCTAGCCAGCTTAGTCAGAAAAGCACACAACTCCTGATCTCCAGCTCATGAATTCAAGCCCCATATTAAACATAGGACTCACTAAAACAAAACAAATCTATTCTAGATTTCTGGCATTGAGGATCCCCTCCATTTGGTGCCACCCCTATGATGCTAAACCATCTAAATTTTATCAGTACAAAGTACATAAATGATTCAATAATTACCAAATGAATGCTGATGAAAAGTAGATGCTTGAAACTAGAAAGTTTAAAGATGACACTGTCCTAGTTCTCAACAAGATTATAATTTGGTTGTGGAGTCCACTCCCCACCACCCACATATACCTCCTACACAGGATGGTCGTAAGCATAAAAATAGTTAAGAAGGGCCATGGGAATTTGGAGAGAGAAAAATACTGGAAAGGCTTCTTGGAGCAGATGGAAATACATCTTTTCTTCCAGAGCCCAATTCTCACTTTCTGTGCACATTATTTTAATATTTGTATATTGAATTCAATATTCCAAAGCTTAATTATTGGTAACCTTTACTAAGGTTGATCTTAGAAATTCATTTATTAAAATTTCCACCCATTTAAAATCCCCAGTGAAATGCATAAGTAAATTGTCAAAGTGGTCGAGAATTGGTATGTGTACTGGAAGCCAGGCAAAAAAGTCCATTCATATGCCAAGAATTTTAAGGAATTTCCACTATACTGATTTAAAGAGACAGAACAGACAGGTGGAACTAACAAGAGTAAATGAGATACAGGAGGCACTCAAAGTCTGTTTTTTCAATAAATGAATAAGACAAAGCCTCCCCAAAAAAGGCCCATGTGGAAAATAAGTAGTCAGGGCCTTCAGGGGACCTCTTCTGACATTCCTGAACTCAAAGCGGAGGGCTTCATGCAAAAGGGGGAGGCCACAGGGCCCACTGGAGGGACTGCTCAGTCCTGAGACGTTCACAAGGCACAAGGATCCCCCAAGCTCTACAGGCTACTTTAGAGTCCAATCCTTATTTACATTTCTACACAGTGAATTGGAAACATTTCTGTTACTGATTAGTAAGAGGGGAGAGTTGTGCTGATGATACAAGAGAATGACCACTACAGACACAAGTGAGGAAAAAGGAAAAATACTAGTCCCTATGACAGTCAAGCTTTAGCCATGTCTCCTCCAAAGGTAGGCTCTTTACTCCTGATTAGTTACTGACCACCTAATGCAGCCAAGTGAAACAACGAAAATCCAAGCACTGGAACTCTCATTTCATTAAGTCTCCAACATTTCTCCAAAGATGTTCACTATTCTCTAATAAAATCCACCAGCAACTTAAAGTTATAAATAAATATACTTCTCTCATCCTTCTAGAAGGAAAAGATAAATAGTATTTAGTATTTATAAAAATACTAGCAGATTGAAGAGTTCAAAGTAGTTAAATTAGACAAGGAATCAAATGAATGACCTACTATTGAAAAAAACATACCACAAGAAACATAAATATATGGCTATCTCTTTGTAATCTTTATAATGGAAGAACATGATATCCATTAAAAATGAGTAAGAACAGAAAAATTACTTCAAATTGAAAGCATAAATGTCAAATTTAAAAAAATGTAATGGAGGCAACAAAAACCCAAATGGATATTACAACAAATGGAATTCTTAAACTTTCCCCAGAAATTAGAGAAAACATGTTTTTAAAAATGAAATGATTTTTTAAAAACACTTCAGCATAGAGAAATTTCAAAATCACAGGCACACAAGATATAAATATATACACATTTATGTATACGGTACATAAACATATTATATTAATACAAATATTAATATATTTATATTTCTTTATAAATTCAGAGTAATGAATAACACAACTTCTAGAGAATGCCTAGGTTCCAGGGCCAGTTACTCTGTTTCACATCTCTTTGACTATGAGTAAGTCACTCACTGTTGAGTTTAAGTTTCCTTAAACCAAGAACACACACACAATCATTATATCTACAGCAACCTCTGTATCTACAACTGATTGTATCTATTTCTATGCATATAACAGTGCTTAAAACAGAGTGCAACAGATACATATGTTAATGTGTTTATTATATATGTATTATTGTTTATTATATATGTATATTACATATACAGATAACACATAAAATACACACATATATTACACACATAAAACACAACACATAATACAATTTACATGCAAAGAATAAGAGGAAATAATTAAAAAAAAAATAGAAATCTCAGACACCTGGGTGGCTCAGTGGGTTACTGCCTTGGGCTGCCTTGGGCTCAGGTCATGATCTCAGGGTCCAGGGATCAAGCCCAGCATCTCAGCAGGGAGCCTGCTTCCTCCTCTCTCTCTGGCTACTTGTGATCTCTCTCTCTCTCTTAAATAAATAAATTAAATATTTTTTTAAAAAAGTAGAAATCTCTCTAAATGAAGGAAAGATTTTAAACCAAAAGCAGTCAGAAAATAGTAGTCTAATTTAAAAGCAGTATACCTCCTCTTACCCTGGTGAAAACTGTAAATTTTATAATGTTAAAATTATCCTGAAAAAGAAATACTTACGAGCACCCAAACACAGAAAAATCAAAACAAGACACGTTATCCTAAAATGGTGGGGTAAGAGGTAGAGGTTGGCAGGCACTTTGTTATGTACTGAGTGAACCATATGTATTATGAGTGAAGATGGGGATAGCAAGGTGGAAAGCGAAACAGCAGAAAAACTGAAAATAGTAGGAAAAAAGTTTAAAATATATACGAAAGTTTCTGCTATGCATTTATTTAAATTTATGCTTAGATATAAGAATAAATGTACTTAAAAACAAAATCAAACAGATTTTTTTTTAAGATTTCATTTATTTATTTGAGAGAGAAAGAGAGAGCACATCAGCATACACTCACAAAGAACCTAAACAGGGGGGTGGGGCAGAGGGAGAAGCAGATCCCCTGCTGAGCAGGGAGCAGGATCAGGACCTAAGCAAAGGCAAGCCCTTACAGGACTAAGCCACCCAGGCACCCCCTCAAATTGATTAAATACAAAAAAAGAATCATAAAGAAATCCTATAACAATGTATTTTCTCAATATGTTTTGTCATGATATATTATGAAGCACTAGGTATTATACGTAAACAATGAATCTTGGAACACTACATCAAAAACTAATGACGTTCTGTATGGTGAGTAACATAATAAAAATTTAAAAATGAAGTAAATAATAGATTATAAAACAGTGTATTACAAATATATATGTATGCAGGTAAAATAAATGTTAGGAGAAAAATACACCAATGCTTATCTTTGCAATCTAGAATTATGAATGGTTGCCATTTTCTCTCTCCTATTTTATATATTACACATATTTTCTGCAATATACAAGAGAAAATTTGCCTTAAAAATTAATTGTTTTTGGGGCTCCTGGGTGGCTCAGTGGGTTAAGCCGCTGCCTTCGGCTCAGGTCATGATCTCAGGGTCCTGGGATCAAGCCCGGTATCAGGCTGTCTGCTCAGCAGGGAGCCTGCTTCCTCCTCTCTCTCTCTGCCTGCCTCTCTGACTACTTCTGATCTGTCAAGTAAAGAAAAATCTTAAAAAAAAAATTAATTGTTTTCAAAATATTAAGGAAAAGACGAAAGAGCACTATATAACTGGATTTTGTTCTGCATGGCATTTTTAACATCAAGAGCACTGATTTCTCTTTCAGTATTTTTGACTGCCAAACAAACTTTTATGTTTCTGTAAAATTCACAAGCCATGAAGGGGAATTTTGTTACTGCTTATTGCTAAATTATACAATCTAAACTGCCTCTTTGTTATATGAAACAATTTGGAAAAATTTTGTAATATGACAGCACAATTATGCTGGATGATGCAACATGTTCTAGAATTGTCTGGTAAAAAGTATTTAAAAAGATAAAAGAGAGAAGCCAGAGTGAGGTAAAGAGAAAACCAATGGTAAAATCTAAAACCATATAAAAAGTTGGGAGTTTATAAATACTCTTCAATCTAAATGATAATTAACCAATTTTCATTTACAATTACATTTTAATCATAATCACTTTCACAAAATTGTTATTTTTAAACTCCATCCAATTTTGAGATATCTTTTCTACAATATTTTCTTTAACTAGTCTACAGACACACACACACACACACACACACACACACACACACACAGCACAACGATGTGATTTCTCACTTCCTGAAATTTCATTGATTTCATTTGTTGAATTATACTCTAAAAAGACCCAGATGAACCAGATAAGGCTCCAGCCTCAAAAACCTCTCTTGACTGGAAATATTGTGATTATCCCTGCCCTCAATTCACTAACATCTCACTTTATCATCTGATGATGAAGTTTGTTCGCAATTTCCCATTCTCCCTCTTGTATATTTGCTCCTTTCTAGACTCATTGCCATGGTCCCGGTTCATATCTTTTTTTCCGGAACTACTGAAATAGTTCTAAGGTACCCCTTATTTCCAATCCTCTCTATTTTCATTAGTTTCTCCGGTTCATCCATCTGCTCTATGACTCAAATGAGTCCCAATTTCCTCTAGAATTAAAGTCCGTTTTTACAATGGATCTTTCAAGTTTCTGAAAAAATAGTTGCAGTCCCTTCTGTTTTACCGTCCTACCCCTCCCCACCATCCTACTCATAAAAATATGATCTCTAGCTAAATTAATCTACTCATCGTTTTCTGAGCAAGCCATGTATTCATCTGTGTACTCCCTTCCACAACATATTCCCAACAGTAGAGTCTTTGCCTCATGCAACTCACCCTTCTGACTTAAACCATGCAATATTATGCAATATTAACCATGACACTTTCCTGACTATCCTAGCTATAAGTCATTGAAGTCACATAATTTAGAGCTGGAAGGGTCCTAAAAATTCCTCACCCAGTGATTCTAAACCAACAGTTACTACACTTCTAAAGAGATATGGTATACCTAAAGGTGGACCCTCATAACATTTATAGGAACTCATTCTTCTTCAGTTTTTTTTTTTAATTTATTTATTTGACAAAGACAGACAGACAGAGAACACAAGCAGGACGAGTGGCAGGGGGAGAGGAAGAAGCAACTTTTCCGCTGAGCAGGGAGCCCAATGCGGGGCTTGATCCCAGGACCCTGGGATCATGATCTAAGCCGAAGGCAGATGCTTAACCAACTGAGCCACCCAGGCTCAGTTCTTCTGTATGCAAAAAAGTATGTCAGGATTCTCTTTTTGACTCTAACTGCAGGATCTGGATTCTGCTTCTCCTCTTTTTGATGACATTTAAGTGTTTTAATTTTTTAATTTTTAACTTTAATTTTTATTTATTTTTTATTTTTTTAATTGTATTAAATTTTATTAATTTTCTTGCATTTTATAATTATCACAATTAAGGTTAAGAACAAATCTTTAAACACACATATAGACAGTGTAGGCACTGCACTATTGTCCAATAATGGTGCCCACTAGCTATGTGTTGTTATTAAATATAATTAAAATTAAATATCCACTTCCTTATGAGCCACAGTTCAAGGGCTCAACAATATGTGGCTAGTGGCTGCCAAACCGGGTAGTGTGGATGTATTACTTTTGTTTAGTTAAAAAAAAGTTTTAGAAGTCAGTAAGTTTTTACTGTATTTCGGTTCTTTTACTTTATTTCATTTTTTTCTTCAGAAACCTCCTTCAACATAAAACAATACTTTGGTCTCTAACTCAAAGTTATTCTGTCAGCACCCCATGTTCCAAATCTCTCTGTTTTTCCTCCCCCACCTTTTTAAAAAATTGTGATATATTTAATTGACATATATTAGTTTCATGTGTTTAACAAAATTATTTGGTATTTGATACACTACAAAATGATCACAAGTCTAGTTACATTCATCATCACATATAGTTACAAAAATTTTATTTTTTGTGATTAGAACTTTTAAGATCTACTCTCTTAGCAGCTTTCAAATACACAATACTTTTTTTTTTAAGGACTTTATTTATTTATTTGAGAGAGAGCAAGCACAAGCACGGGGAGAGGCAGAGGGAGAGAGAAAGGGAGAAGTAGACTCCCTGCTGAGCAGGGAGACTGATGTGGGGCTCGATCCCAGGACCCCCTGATCATGGCCTGAGCTGAAGGCAGTGGCTTAACAGACCGGGCCACCCAAGTGCCCATCACAATACGATATAATTAACTATAATTGTCATGCTGCATGATACATCCTCATGACATTTATTTTTTAACTACAAGTTTCTTACCTTCTGATCACCTTAACCCATTTTTAAAATCACAAAGATTATACTGGACAGTGTTTGGTGGCAGAATGCCCCCAGACTGCCCATATTAAACCCAGGACTAACTGATGCTGCTTTTGAAGCATATCCTGTTTCTTAGTCCTCAAG
The DNA here is from genome assembly GCF_020171115.1 of Neogale vison. Taxonomy (NCBI): domain Eukaryota; kingdom Metazoa; phylum Chordata; class Mammalia; order Carnivora; family Mustelidae; genus Neogale; species Neogale vison. The sequence continues at coordinate 28,871,074 of NC_058096.1, forward strand.
AGTTGTCATGGGGCCTGAACCTGTGAGCTAAGGGGTAACAAAATCTGAACTTTGAGACTCATGAACTCTTAAAGTGATCAAGTGGAATGGGGCCCATGTTTTTCCCACAAACCTTAAAAATGATATTCCTTGAACTTTATTTCAAACCATCAGCAGTCATGTGGATGGACAGAGAACAAGAAAGTCCTATCATTTCCCTTCCTTACCAAGAAAAGGATCTGAGAGACTATGTTTATCCCACTCTTATAGCAAGTCCCTAATGAAGTAGCAAGTCCCTAATGAAGTAAAGCCAATGTCAGATTAATATGGGTCCTCTGGTGCCACTATGAGAGCCATTTTGGATATTGAAGGTATCTAAATACGATAAAAGTCAGAATTCTACAACCTGTAAGGAGAATGGAAATCTGAGACGCCTGGGTGGCTCAGTTGGTTAAGCGGCTGCCTTCGGTTCTCGTCATGATCCCAATGTCCTGGGATCGAGTCCCACATCAGTCTACCTGCTTGGCGGGAGCCTCCTTCTCACTCAGCCTCTGCCTGCCACTCTGCCTGCTTGTGCTCTCTCTCTCTCTCTCTCTGAGACAAATAAATAAATAAAATCTTAAAAAAGGGGGAGGGGGATGGAAATCTAACTACCCTAATTAGTTCCACAGAGACAGACTCTCTGGAAAGCGTGTGTAGGATATAACACTTAGAAACAAGGCGAGTCTTACATCACCGCCACATGCATGTGCTATCTCAGTGCCTCAGTACAGGTTATAACGACACAGGGTATGACTTCTGCTGCTTGTTGGACGGACTTGGCATTAAATCGGACTTGGCATTAAATCGTAATGCATACACCAAGCCCTACTGAGCTGGCTTGATTCCTGTACTCCTTTGATCTTGAGTTCTCTCTGTTCTTAAACCACCTCTAGGGAATTGGTGGTTTCCTCCCTGTAGTCAGGGTTACCTCTCCCGTTATTATCTCTGGGGTCTCTCTACCCATGAAATAGACTCACCTACAATGCTTGATTTTCTTTTTTTATCTGACAGCTTGTTCTAATTTCTACTGCAGTCCACTCTTTTATATAGTTCATCCAAATCCTGTTTCCAAACTCCAATGCAGTAATCACTGAATGAAATCCTGTTCCATATGGACTATAGATCAGAAACAAGTATTAAGATTTAAACTGATTCCTAGACTCTTTCTCAGAATTTACAGCTTCTAGAATTATGACCTTAACAGTATGTACTTGCATTTGGGTAAGACCATTCCTTACCCCCATTTTGGCCCAATATGGCCAAATGGCCTATAAGCTTCATGCCCAGCTCAGCCCAAATTATAATACTTCCATCCGCTAATACAAATTCTACACCTTTCCCAAAGACCATATGAAGGCTTCCTTTCTGTGTGAAATCTTCTTTAACTGCACACAATCTTTGTAGATTTCCTGCTTATCTGACCTCTTATAAAACCTGCTTTTAGTTCCACATATTAATATGTATGCTAATGATTCCCCCCAATTTCTTAAAGGCAGTGGCTCAGTTATTCATTTACTCAGTCACCCAACTTTTATAAAAACACATTAAAGTCACTTTCCCAGATAATAAAAGTACAACAGGTAAATAGGTTTCTATTCCAAATCTTAAGGAGCCCACAGTTTATAGAAGAGTACAGAGTAAGAAGGCAAAATACACTTGATTGACTAATTTAGGTGATAACTATGGGAAGGAAGAAACTCTTTAATTGTTTATAACTATGAAGCCTAAGTAAAAGGCTCTGAATGGTAAAGAGGTGGTACTTAAAATTGCATTTTCAAGAAAGAACAAATTAAACTTCAGCATGATCACAGATGTAAAGATCAGCCAGGTTGTTCTGGAGGTGGGTGGGCACAGAGGCAGAGCCTAGAATCCAAGAGAAGCAGATAATGATCGTACAGAGAAAGACGGCTTTGCTGCACAAGAAAGCAAGTAGAGCCAGCAGAGGAAGAAAAAAGTATGAAGAATCAAAATGATCATGAAAAGAAGAAACTTTACTGATACATAAACACAGACAACCATGAAAACATTCATCGCCTTCATTTTGGGAGGAGGGGTTTGGTGACACAACAGTGACGGCTCACCAGAAGTTGCAGGGCCCGTAAGGACTACCGAGAAATTAATACAACCAACATGCATGAGTCAAAGTTCTTTTAAAGCAAAACAAATGTGAGTGCTGTGAAGTGTGTAAACCTAGCGATTCACAGACCTGTACTCCTGGGGCTAATAATACATTATATATTAATAAAAAAAAAAAAAGGCAAAACTAACATACACTCAAGGGATGCCTGGGTGGCGCAGTTGGTTGGACGACTGCCTTCGGCTCAGGGCGTGATCCTGGAGTCCCGGGATCGAGTCCCACATCAGGCTCCCAGCTCCATGGGGAGTCTGCTTCACTCTCTGACCTTCTCCTCGCTCATGCTCTCTCTCACACTCTCTCTCTCTCAAATAAATAAATAAAATCTTTAAAAAAAAAAAAACATACACTCAAAAGGCACTCTAGGAACATTTTAATACTCTCCTATTTTAAAGTATGCAAGTAAAGAAACCATTTAGAAATGGAAAATTTCAGGGCACCTGGGTGATTCAGTGGGTTAAGCCTCTGCTTTCAGCTCAGGTCATGATCTCAGGGTCCTGGGATAGAGCCCCACATTGGGCTCTCTGCTCAGCAGGGAGTCTGTTTCCTCCTCTTTCTGCCTGCCTCTCTGCCTACTTGTGATCTCTCTCGGTCAAAAAAATAAATAAAATCTTAAAAAAAAATTTTAAAAAAGGAAACGGAGAATTCCTTAGTTTTTTACCTTTTTGTAGATGAGTCCAATTACGGCTGTCTTAATTTTTGCTGAAGTGAGCATGTTAAAACGTTGGTATTGCTGAAGGATCAAGGTTTGCAAAAAGACTACAACAAAAAGTGCCAAAGCATAACCATAGCCACTCCATCCAAAATCTGGGCGATGTTCACAGAAAATGATCATTTGCCTGGATGTCATACAGAAATTGAGAAAGGGGAAGAAAGGTTAAACACCTGAGGTAGTTAAATGCTTATAGGAATTAAGTGTTTTCCAAATGTTAGACACACTCACATGTTTACCTGCTCTTTTTCTCTTCTTGCCAAGTTGGCTTCTTTCCTCCCCTCTTTATTTTTAATCCAAGTATTATATAATACAGTAAACAGAATCAACAGTTTCTTTCAGAGGCTTTTGAGTACAAGGTTAATCTCTACTTTTTTTATGGTAATCTCACCAATGAACTGTTCTGGCCTAACTTCTTCATACAAATTGAGACACAAAGACGGTTAAAGCTTCCTTTTTTATCATTATCATGAATTTTGTTAAATACAAGGAAATATATGACAATTAGAATGTTAAGTAGTGAATCTCTCAGAATGGCACACAGTTTTTTTCAAAGGCCTGAATTTTATCTCACCTCTTCTTACTTTTGTCCATATCCAGTTTCTCTCTACTCTATCTTCCCACATTTCCTCTTAAGTTTGGTGACAGCAAGGTCACGATAATCACGGTCAGTGCCAGAGTACAGTGGGGTACAGTGGGGATGGTCCTAATCATAGCTCTCTTGCTTGCTTATTGTCCTTTAACTGTGAACACTGGTTACAACTCCAAACGCCTCATATCATAGTTAGTAACTTTATATAGGTGCTCTCATGGATACTTTTTAAAACTGTATCCATGTGACTAATAATACAAATTTTAAAAGCCTACATATACTCTACGTCATGGTGCAAACAACTTGGATATATTCTCTCAGATACTACAGATTAATATGTCATTTTTTTTTTTTTTGCAGCCTCAATTCTTGGTTGACTTAAGTAGTTTCTGTATTTTATAAGTAAAATGTATAATAATGTTTTAGAAATGTATACATATATATATTTTACTCTGAGTTCTGGAAATGCAGAAATGTACTTGTTATTGTAAATAGCCATTTTGAATTAACTTAAGATTATAAACAGAAGGAAGCCACATGTGGTTAGGTAGAGTACCCCTAAATTTTTTTAAGAACATTGACTTAAAAACTCATTCTTTGTGTGAGTTTACATTTTTAAAGTTTATATTTTTAAAAACTAAAAAATTAATGTCTAGCCTTAATCTGTTTTCTTTTGCAGTTTGGACAACTTATGGGTAAAAAAATTAAAGGCAATTTGTGCTTCCTGAATTGCTTTATAAACCAAGAACTTCAAAAGATTAACTTTATTGGAATTGTACTTTCCAATCAAATATATACTAGTGTTTCTAAAGTTACTATTAAAACCTCTAGTCACTAAAAATTATTTAGAGCACTGTGTATTAAATTATACCACAGCCCACCTAGATGAAATAACAGGAAGTTCTGTATTTCTGAGTGGATTTCTATCAGATGCCATCCACTGAAACACCAAATTATTTTTCCAAGAGTAACTTACTGGGGCGCCTGGGTGGCTCAGTGGGTTAAAGCCTCTGCCTTTGGCTCAGGTCATGATCCCAGAATCCTGAGATCAAGCCCCACATCGGGCTCTCTGCTCAGCGGGGTGCCTGCTTCCTCCAGTCTCTCTCGCCTGCCTCTCTGCCTACTTGTGATCTCTGTAGGTCAAATAAATAAATAAAAACCTTAAAAAAAAAAAAAGAGTAACTTACTAAATGTCTTTTTGGTCTATGCATTAAATTTCTTGAAAGAGGTGCACTATTCTTCTTATTGTGGGTGTATTTACCAATTAGACTTTTTTCCTTTCTCCTAAAATCTAACAACTAAATGACTATCAACAGGTACCATAGTGGTTCTACACTTATAAATCAGGAAGTATTAAAAATAATCAATGATCAAAACAGTGAATACCATAAAACCAAATTCATCAGATATGAATACTCACTGGTTTGACTAATATTTCAATAAAAATCACAGAAAGGGGGGAAAAAGTAAGCATAACTATCAACAAGAAACATTTCTTCTAATAGTAAAATGAAGGTATTATTTTTATATATTTTTTAAAGATTTATGGGGCGCCTGGGTGGCTCAGTGGATTAAAGTCTCTGCCTTCGACTCAGGTCATGATCCCAGGGTCCTGGGATCGAGCCCCACATCGGGCTCTCTGCTCAGCATGGAGCCTGCTTCACCCTCCACCCCACCTCTCTGCCTACGTGTGATTTCTGTCAAATAAATAAATAAAAATAAAAATAAATCTTTAAAGATTTTATTTATTTATTTATTTGACAGACAGAGATCATAAGTAGACAGAGGCAGGCAGAGAGAGAGGAGGGGAAGCAGGCTCCCTGCTGAGAAGAGAAAATATTAAACCTATTTAGCTACTCTAGAATGAGAATCTCTTGAAAATATGTGACTTCAGATAAGCCCATTTATTCAGAATTCAATTCAGGAAAAGTATTTGAGTTCTATGTATCAGGCTCTGTGCTAGGCAGTAAGGACACAGAAATTGAGTAAAACAGAATCCTTTACCAGGAGGAGTTCATAGTCTACACAGGAAGAAAGATAACATCAACCAACTCATTTCAATGCAATACTGACATAACTGTTTTGCAAGTATGGTCAAGCTAGTGTGTTATAAAATCGTGTCACAAAATAAGGGAGAACATTCTTTACCCCATAAACAAGGATCTAGTGATTATTTAGCATCCTGTAGACTGTAAATATTTGGAGAAAACAGAGACAAGAATTGCCATGAGCTATGCTATTTTAGATAACAGTCGCCTCAGGGAGATTCTAGAATGAGTTTTTTGAGCAATAGTCACTGAAAACTAGGAATCAGAGCATGACTAAAAATGGCCAGGATTTGCTACTCCTCCCACTCAGAAGTCAAACCTAACTATTCTAAGTCTCCTCTCCTTCCATCTGGGCTGATGCAGGGCCTGTTTGACCAAACTCATGTGGCACAGTCACATCCTGGGGTTTCTAAGGCTAGGTCATAAAAAGACCAGTCGGAGCCTCTTGGCACGTTCAGTCAGAAAAAAATCCAGCTGCTATGTAAGGACTTCAACTGCTCTGAGATGTCTGTGCTCAAGCTAACCATTTGGAGAGGCTTGGGGAGAGAGAGAGAGACAGACAGACAAGACAGAGTTGGAGATCTGGCCACTTTTAGCCATCTTAGCCCAGGCATCAGTATGCATGCTAAGAAGGCATCTTGGACATTCCAGCACCAGCACACATAATAAAGAACCAAGACAACCCCACTGACAGCCAAAACCAAGGCCCCCAACATATATCTCTATTTGAGTGTCTACAGCTATCGGTAGCTAAGCTAATCAGCTAAGGCCCCCGTCATGGTGGATCAAAGAAAAGCCATCACTCTCTGAAGTTCAGATCCATAAAATCATGTCTTATGTCTGTAGCTTAGTGGTTATCACGTTTGCCTCACAGACATTGGTGAACATAATAAAATGATCGTTGTTTTATGCCACTAAATTTTGACAATCTTAATACTACAGCAATAGATCACCAGAAGAGGGCAGGAGACGAAGATGCTGGTCAATACATTTCTGAGAGACAGATTTCCGGCCACAGATGACAGAACTCTACGGCAACTCCTTAAAAATAGCTGACAGATTTCCGGCCACAGATGACAGAACTCTACGGCAACTCCTTAAAAATAGCTGTAATATACAAAAGTGAGTGGCAGAGGCAGGGGAAGAAGAGGTATGTTACTTTTTCTGGTGGGGGTTTTAATCCAGGAGACATCTGGCTTATATCTCCATAGACAAGGGGGCCAAACAGATGTTGGGGTGAAGACTGAAAGGAGCAATTTTCTGATAACAAAGAAACACCTTCTTGCCTTTGATTCCCTGACACCACACTCCTTTGGTTCTCCTCTCTTTGCACTAAACACTCCTTCTCACTGTCCTTTGATGGATAGCCCCATCTTCACTAACTCCACACACTGGAATAGCTGATGTCTTTACTTCTCCTTATCCGTGCTAAGGGGGTCTCATCAACAAAAGTGGTTCGACCTACCCAGTATAATTTGGAACAATTCCCCAATGTGTTACTCCAGCCAGTATTTTTCCTAACTCCAAGCTTATGTAGATAATTCCTCAATCTTTCTGGATTGGCTAGATGGCTGTCAAGGATCCCCAAGGCCACTTCCTAGTTAAATGACTTATTAGAAGGGCTTACAACAGTCAGCATCTAGTCATACTAATGACTATGATTATTACATTAAAGGATATTTAAAAAAAAAATCAAAAGCAAAGAGAAAAGGTACATGGGTCCTGGAAAAAACAGACACAAGATTCCCAAAGTCTGTTCTCAGTAGGGTCACACAAAACACACTTAATTATCCCAGCAACTAGTTGTGGTAGCAGATGAAGTATTGTCTACCAGATAAGCTCATTAGAGATTCAGCATCCAAGGCACCCTCTCCCTAATATATGCCAAATTCTAAACTTCTAGAAGGAAAGTGGGTATTCAAAATGAACTATATTGATTGTTGAGTAGTTCGGACAAATTGAGCTACTCTAAACAGTTCTGGCAGTAGGACCTCTGCTGATATGCAAGTTCTAGTTGCCGGCCAAAAGTCACCTCTAGAAGCCACCCAAAGGACAGCAGTCAGGCCTTCCAAAGGACAGCAGTCTGTCAGTTCATTCCTTCTTGCAAAATGGCTAATGTGTTTTCAGATTTAGCAAGTCTAGGACAGCCCACTTCCTACTCTACTCCTTCCTGAGCTTCTACATCTCAGTAAATGGTGCCTCATTTATCTTGTGACTTCAAAAAAAACTCTGAAGGCATTCTTGATTCCTCCTCTCTCAACCTACAGTCAATCCATTAAGACTATGTTGACTCTACCTTTTTTTTTTTTTTAAAGATTTTATTTGTTTATTTGACAGACAGAGATCACAAGCAGACAGAGAGGCAGGCAGAGAGAGAGAGAGGGAAGCAGGCTTCCCGCTGAGCAGAGAGCCCGATGCGGGACTCGATCCCAGGACCCTGGGATCATGACCTGAGCCGAAGGCAGCGGCTTAACCCACTGAGCCACCCAGGCGCCCAAGAGCCAGAATCTGTATTTTCTAGAGTTGGATACAAATACAAATAAATATACATCAAGGTGTGACTTGCTCTTTCTTTTAGTTAGCATATTACTGCTTTTGAGAATTGTATTTCAAAAACTGTACAGACATTTTATTCCCATTCTGCATCAAATTTTGTATCAGTTTTTTATAAAGAACAAATTACATTTAAAAAATCATTCTGATAATATTGAAATTAGACAAGCTGAATTTTCAGGAAGAATATACTGAAACAATGGCAGCAAATAAACATATCTGATTTCTATCTCTAAGAATTGTAGGAAAGCAGAGCAGCTGTACCGTGTCTCTCTTTACTGCCAGATGCCTGTGTGATCTTCCAGTAACAATTCTAATATAAATAGAGCTAAATGAATTATCTTCTAATATAAATAAACATAGGTCATAACATCAGATTGCATGCCATATGTTATTTTTTAAATAAAAGGAATATATGGATTCTGTAAACTTGGTGCTTTACATTTCTATGAATTTCTTTTTTACTCTTGAGGAGCCTTGAAATTAATGACTAACTCCTACACATGAAGGTTAAATGCTTATTAAAGGGTTTGCTGGGCATTTCATGATGGCACTTAGGATATTTTAAATCCAATTCTAACAAAACTTGGTGAAATTAAAAAAAAAAAAAAAAAGGGCCAGAATCTGACCACTTGTTATCCCCTTCATTGCCACAACCTAGTTGAGGCCCCACTGACCTTTACCTGGACTACCTCAGTCTTCCAACTGGTGACACTTCTGCTTTTGCTCCTCTTTACATTATTTTCCACACAGCAGCAGAGTGATCCTTATAAAAGTTAAGTCTAATCACATCAAATCCTATTCAGAATCTTCCCAAGTTTTCCCTTCTAAAACAGAACAAAAGTCAATATCCCCCTCATATTCCATAAGGCCCTTTAAAATCTTTTTCATGCCCAGACCTTCCTAACCTCAATCTATTACATTTCTTCCCAGCTGCTTTTGCTCGAGCCTCACTCACCTCCTGTGGGTCTTCAAAGACACCAAGCGTGCACCTGCCTCGTGGTTTTTGCCTTTCCTGTTCTTCCTATTTGCAATGGGTATGGTCTTGTCTTCTTCCCTAACTTCTTTTAGGACTTTTCTCAAATGCCACCTTATCAACAATGTCTTCCCTAACCTCCTTAAATTAAACAGCACTTCCATCTCTCCCCAGAGTGGCATTTCCTACCCCCCCCTTGTTGTACTTTTTTTTCCTTGCCACTGATTATTTCTTAATATCATTAATATTTATTCATCTGTTTGCTATTTATCTCATCCCTTAAGGTCAAAAGAGCAGGGACTCTGATTTTTGTCCACCCCAGGGTCTATGAAGAAGAGGGGTATGTAGTAGGTGCTCAATAAATACTGGATAAATACATTTCTGGATATTATCTAGATTTTAAGGAACTAAGGATTAATTCTGTTTTCATGAATTAAACAGTTCTTAAAATAGTTCCACAGGTTTCTTACAGTATAAGTACCTAATTAAATAATTCTCCCACAACTTGGGAATGTATTCAATATTAAAATATTATCATATAACTCGAAGGGGGTGAGGGTAAGAAGAAACTAAAACTTACCCACAATCACCCAGATATACCTACTGTAAATTTTTTGGTGTATGTCCTTCCAGTATTTTTTCTCTGAATATATAAATATTTATATATGCTTAAAATATTTTACTTGCTGACTTATTGCTTTCTATTTTGGCTTGTTAGGATATTCTGAACACTTTTCCATTTCTTGAAATATTATTTTAATGGAATTATGTCTAATGACTAAAGAGGATATACCATAAAAAATTATCATAGATTAATTTAAAAAACCTTATTTTCCATAAACCATATAAGAGATAGGGCAATGACTTCTTGACGAAGATCCCACAGAGTCAAGGTCCCAATTTCATTGTCTGGCTGTAAATCCTTGCATATAGATACTAAAGAAATATCAAGAAAATTCTTCTAACAGTGTGTCTCTCTCTATGTATATGTGTGTGTATATAAACCCATACGCATTTAACATTTATTTATATATTATTAACCTGGCTGATAAAGTTCAACTCCCAAAAGGTCACAGCTAAGAAAAATAGTGAGTGTATGTACATTTCATTTTCTAAATATATATTCAAGACAGGCTTCCCAGGTTTTAATAATAATTCCTGCATTTTTTATCTATGTGAACTTAAGCAAATTACTTAAACCTTTATTTCTGCATCATGATAATGAGTGTAACAATATTTCCTGTCTCATAGGATTGTTGTAAAGACTGAACAGGTTAATTAATACAAAAATTTTAGAACAGTACTTAGTATATGGTTGATTTCAGTAAATATTGACTGTATTATCATCATTCACATTTGCATTATAGCAAAGCTAACAGAATGTCCATATCCTAAATAAAATTTGCAATAAGGGCCTTCTGTACTCTTTTTTAGTACAACTTTTAGAGTGGAACACTTGCCTATAATTTACCTATGGTATGAGATTAAAAAAAGAAAGAAAGAAAGAAAGAAATACACAAACAACAAAAAAAAAACAAGACTACAACTTACTTCATTATGAGCGGGCTAGTGAAGGACAAAATATCAGCAAACACTTTGAATAAAGCAACTTGAATCAGGACAAACTTAAAGGTGTTCCACAATGCATAGACCAGAGACGGTTTCCTGGCATGTGTCTCTTTAGGAAAGGATGCCTACATAATGAAAGAGAATAAGAAGCAATGAGAAAATTGGACAGAGCTAAAAGAAGAAAAAAAATGAAATACATATACAAACTAACCATAAAACTAGTAATGTGCTCTAAAGATAAGGTAAGAAGAATGGGATAAATTCAGTTAAACTTGAAAATATGATCTGTATCATTGGTATGGTATATCTTCAGTTCACTGCTATTATTTATACCATTAATATAAACGGGCAAGAAAAACAGTTGTATTTTTTTTACTTTTGTCAATGTTGAAACTGTTTTATTAATGTAATTAATATTAATATAGATACAGTGTTATCTTCAAATTATATTTTCTTTTTGAAAATTCTGAAAAGGACACATATGTATGTACATGACACTAGGTAGATATGGAGTACCTATCCGTCCCTGCCCCATTAACTTTGATCCTGGTCACCATATTATACTTGGAACAACAGATATAAGGCCATAGGGAGATACAGAAACCATCTCTGCCACAGCAGTTGAGCAAAAGATACTGGTAAAGAGCCAAAGAAAACATATCAACACACTGTTCCTGATATTAAAGGGAGGGGTTGCTGAATAATTCGTTGAGAGAAATTAGTTGCAATAACCAACTCTGCTTATGAAAATAGGTTGTCACTTCACATATTTTAGGGACTTTCTAAATTAATACTAATAATATCTCATGTTTGGAAAAAGGTCTTTCTAGTTTTAGGTAGTAATTAGGTACTTAGGATTTAATAATTAATTACCTTTACTTCTTGCCTCTCTTGAGTCCTTAAGACTTCCTTCCTCCATTGTTTTTCAAAGATGGGACACACAATATAGGAAGAATCACTTTCATGTAGCTCACAAAGGTCCTCTCGTTCCAAAGGTTTCTTATAGCCTAAAACAATTACTCTAAAAATGAAAGAGTAAGGTAAACAATTCAGCAAAACTAATAATCAAGTTAAAAATACTTTTTGCATGCAATTATCTTATTCTTTGATGTATAAATTATTTTTTAAAATCAGGATGCAATGACTAGATTGTATTGTGGAAAGTCATACAACATATCCTGCAGTTCAGTAATGTGCAATGATCATTTGTAGCTTTCAGAATTACCTGGACTTCCAATTATTCAGTAAAACACTCACTTCATTTACTCATCTCATATTGGAGGCACCTACTATTTTACCTCTCTTATTGAAATTTAAATAACTAACTTTCACAGTAAGGTGTTCACTTCAAAACCCCAGCTCCTCTGTCTTGTATCAGAGGAGAAATGGACCCAACCTCTGCATTTGCAACTCCTCCTATTCCACTCAGATATCATATTCCCTTTTGCCCTTGACTTTACAAATTGTCCAGCTAGATGTGGAATACCTGGCTCTGTCCCATAAACTTCAGCCTTGGCCATATTATCTTTGACCAACAGAATATGAGCCAGGGTGACAGTGCTGTTTCTTAAGGTGCCTTAAGAAACATGGCAAGTTACTGCTAGCCTCAGTACCTCTACTCCCCCCCATTCAGTGACCTTACCCCAGGGGACACTGAATAATTATGCAAGAACAATGAGTCTAAATCAGGACTGTCCCAGGCAAACTACAAGGCATGGTCTAGTTACACCACAAATATTGTTGTGGCAGACAGGAAGTTATACTTACCTTACAGCCTTCTTTCAGTCCCATCATCTGACACCTGTTCAGTTGAAAATCTTTTAAATTCAGGGCAACTCCTTATCTCAGCCACAGAGTCATAACGTATGACTGGTCTAATGTAGTCCTGGTAATCTCAGTACCTTTGGCTTGGCATTAGTAATTTTACTCAGCTATGATTAAGGATACCGAAACAAAAGTCTGCTGAGGAGAACTTTCTTTTCCAAAAAGAGGCACAAAACTTCAAGAGGAGAAAATGTTTGCCTTCTTTTTTCCTTTCCCTTCCTCCTTCCTGCCTGCCCTGGAGGCATAATGCTCTGACAGAAATCATCTCTGCCACCCTGGGTGAAAAGCCAAATAAAAAGGAAGGGAGGTGGAAAGAGAAAAAAATCTGGGCCCTTTACAACATAGTTTACCAGCTGGTTCCTAGCGTTCTGCCCAATAACAAGAAAATAAATACCTATTTGTTCCAGCTATTATTATTTGGCTACTCTGTTGATGACAAGTTCTTTGTTTGTTTGTTTTTTTTCTTTTCAATTTTTTATTTAAATTCTAGTTCGTTAACATGTAGTGTAATATTGGTTTCAGGAGTAGCATTTAGTGATTCATCGCTTACACTTAACACTCGGCGCTCATCATAACAAGTGACCTCCTTCACCTCCCTCCATCAACCCTTGGTTCGTTCTGTCGTTAAGAGTTTCTTATGGTTTGCTTCTCTCTCTCTTTTTTTTTCCTTCCCACATGTTAATATGTTTTGTTTCTTAAATTCTACACATGAGTGAAATCATATGGTCTTGTATTTGTTTTTTCTCTGACTGACTTATTTCACTTAGCGAGGATGAGAAGAAAGGGGGACCCTCTTACACTGTTGCTGGGAATGCCAACTGGTGCAGCCACTCTGGAAAACAGTATGGAGGTTCTTCAAAAAGTTGAAAATAGAGCTACCCTAGGACCCAGCAACTGCACTACTAGGTATTTACCCAAAGGATACAAAAGCCAGACAAGTCCCTAAGTGATATAGTTCAGATATGCTCAGTTGATGAGCCTGGTGACACGACTTGCTCAGGAAGAAATTAAACCCACGTTTAAACCCAGGCCTTCTGACTCAATAGTTTCTGTTCTTTCCATTATGAAGTACATTATTAGTCCAAGAGACCATAACAAAGTATTACACTACTCCAAATTGGGATGGCTTTCACTGTCATTATTACTGAACAATCTCTATCGATTGACCCTGAGATGGATTTAAAACCTACAGTAACCAGAGTCTGCACTGGATTCAATTTCACTTTTATTATACTACATAATACCATATTACAATTCATATTTAACAAAAAGGTTTAAATGTAGTAAGAAAGGAGCTTCAGTAATCATGTTTCTGTTGGCTCAAATACCCTGGACATTTTCCTGCAGTGCACTTTCAAAAACATATTAAGCAATAAACTACTTTTATGTCATATTAAATCTTTCTATCCCATTCTACAAAATAAATATTCATTTTCAAAATAAGACTGCATTGATTTTCACAAAAGCATTTTTAATAATGTTTACTGCCTCAGCATTTTGAGTTAGAACAGTGCAAAACTCAGCGGTTTTGGTTCACGGGGCTAAGTGACCCCTGGCTTTCATGCTGAGTCTCCAAATAATGCAGCTTCAGAAAGTGACACTTGGACTGAATTGATTGTGATGCACATGGTTCAGTTGTTTAACTACTGTGACTTCCCTTTTCCCAGGTGTGTGCTCCTTTCTCCTCTCTTGGCTCTCTTTTGGTACATTTAAATAATGTGATCACCCTGGCTCATCTTTCTACCACACAGAAGCAACCAGGAAAAGAGGAAGGAGTGTGTCTTTAAAGCAAATGATGAGGCAGCTTTTTGGGAAGAAACAAGGACCAAGAGCTGACCCTCCCAATAAGGGGATTGTTGCATGCATAAACTATCCATAAACTCTGGACCTGATTCGTAAGCATGTATCTTGTATTTTTTACACTGATACTTCTTTTCAAAGGTCATTCAGTTAATTTGATCCTCACAGCTCTCTAAAGCAGGCGGAGCCATATTAATTTCCCATTATTACAGGCCGTTAAACACCAGGAACTCCAGGGAATGGTCAGGTTTTTAAATGTGAAATAAACCATTGCTTTCAATTCTGTGATCTTAGAGAGAATTTCTAGCATGTTCAACATAAATGAGTGGGAGTAAGCATCTCATCCTACTGATGTTAAGAGCAGTAAACCAGTAGCAGTTCGCTAGGAAGATGAGATGAAATGTAAATTTTGTAGATGGGTAATACTGGAAAACTTGAAAAGTAAAGATAAATATGTAGTTGTATTATCAATTTCATTACTATTAATCATTTTTTTTAAACAAATGAGTGACTGTGTTATGGGAAAAGGCAAAAGTCAGTCTGCCCAAAACTTGTAAGACAGGACAAAGTCACGTAATATATAAATTTTATTAATATGTGAGGAAAGGGAGGACAAACTGAATAGTGTATCCCTGGTTAAAATAGTGATTCAACTGTGACCTATAAAAACTTTAACTAGATTTTTCCATGTATGTCAAGGGGATTACTCTATGACAATGATTATTATACACTGATGACAGATTATATTTGCTAATAAAGGCTTCATAATTATTTGATCATCAAAACTATCTAGACAGCTCCTGCCTTAGGAATTAAGGCTCATAAGCATATAATTCCCTAATTATTTGTATCATCTGAGCACATTTTAATTGAATTATTCATATAATTACGAGAGCTTGACTTCGGCCTAGGAAATAATTTCTGACTTTATTCTGTAACTCAAAGAACAGATCTGAGAACACAATTAACCACTGTCTTCAAAGAGGCATTCTCTTAAACAACAGCTATATTTTAGCTGCAATTGTTTAATTACCAGATAAGAAATCAAATTAGATTCATGCCAATGACAGTTCCAGATAGCAGCATGTTATAAAAATATTTCCTATCTAGTTCTGAGATGTTAAATCTAAACAGAAAATAAATGTGATATTCAAAAATTACAGCTTACTGGTTTATTTGCTTGATCTAAAATACGGACTTCAAGACACTGAGGTGTTATATCTTAAAATCTGCTAAGCCTTATCTTGCTTATTAATTTAATTTCAGGTCATATTTTAGCCCTCCTAAAATGGTGTTTGTAGTAATTAAGATAAATGCATATAGTCTTTACAGTTTGATAAAGTTTTAAAAGTACAGTCCCTTAAAGTTAATTTTATTTGCATTATTTAAATTCCATGATAACCTGTGACTTAAAAATTATAGTCTAAAATTTTTAAAGCCAGAACAGACATCACTCTTCCTCTCAACATGAATGAAATACAATGCAGGTTTGAAAAAATGTATTTATACATATACAAATTTGAAAAATCAAAATCATCAAATGTAAATAACTCACATTTACATAATTCCCACATAACCATTCTTTTTTCTAGTGTGTAATTTAATGTTTAAATTAATATGTTTTTTTAAGGTTTTATTTATTTGACAGACAGAGATCACAAGTAGGCAGAGAGGCAGGCAGACAGAGAGGAGGAAGCGGGCTCCCGGCTGAGCAGAGAGCCCAATGCGGGGCTCGATCCCAGGACCCGGGATCATGACCTGAGTCAAAGGCAGAGGCTTTAACCCACTGAGCCACCCAGGCGCCCCTAATGTAGCGTATTGATATAAAACTCTTGCCATCCTCTGTAAGTGACTCCTAGATTTGTATTAACTTGGAATTCTTATAAGTCAACCCAATTATTTGCTTCTGCCCAATTATTTGCTCACCAAGTATATCAGTTTTCTACTTAAACTGCTTTCATAACAATCACCAACAAACTTTATTTACATTGCCAAATTCAATGAAGAATACTCAGTTCTTTTTAAAATCTACCCCTTTTCGGTATTGGGTAGGACGGACCACCTTATTTTTCCTCCTGTTTCGACAGTTTCCTTAGCTTTCAAACACACTCTTTCCTTGGTCTGTGTCTTATACTCTGAATGCCTTTCCTTAGCTTCCTCGGTCATTCCCCTCCTTCCACCGTTCGAATACTGAGGATTCTCAATGTTCTTTTTGCTCATCCCATTCAGTAGTTCCTCTCTTTCTGGATGACCTCATTCAGACTCATGGCTTCAGCTACTGACATACAGTCAATGACTCCCAAACCCATATCAAAAGCCTATATATCCAAACACCTATTAGATATTTTTCCTGAGGATGAGTCCGACATCTCCAACTGAAGCTTCTCCAAACTGAACACACTGTTCTTCCACGACACCTGAATCGGGCAGTTATCTGAGCCAGAAACTGATAATCTTTTTCCCAGTTCTTCAATATCCTGATCTAATTAGCTCAATCTGTTCATGCGCTTTTGAATCTGGTCCTTTCTCTGACCATAAGCCTAAATTTGCAGCATAACTGAAGAACCTCCTAACCCCCCTGTTTCCATTCTCACCTGGTACACACCATCTGCACAAAACTGCAAAGGGGATTTTCTGAGGAGCGAACATGAGCTACAGGACACTCTGCTTGATCTCTGGCCCCACCAACACACCGTAGTGTAGGAGGGTCAGTCCATGCTTGTCTCTCTGGTTTGCATACAGTCTTTGCTCAACCTGGAATACCACTTGGCTCACTCTCTGGAATACCACTGGCTCAGTCTCGCACATTGTTACATGTTGGGTTCAAGCATCAATTTCTTGTAACACATTCCCTAACTGTGCAAATGAAGTTAGATGGCATTCCTGCAAACGATGTTTCTCTTTTGGCTTATACTGCCTTTCGCTTTTTTGGGTAACTGACAACATACTTTTTAATCTTTCTAAATCTACTATGAATTCCTAGAATATAGGAACTAGGGCACCTAGTTCTGCATTTTTAGAGGTTAGCATAATGCAGAGCATCCAGGCCACAATCAACCTTTTCTTTTCTTTTCTTTTTTTTAAGTATTCATCTACTCTTGAGAGCATATTTATAGATCATATTGGGCAATTTTGTTTCTACCAACTGTAAAGTAAGGGGCATAAGGTTAAGATAATAAATTTGGTTTCACGTATCATTACCTTTCTGTTATGGGGGAAAGAACTACATCTCTAAATAAAGCTTCTGAATTTATAAAATTGGAAAACTCAATTCTTCTCTTTTACTATGATTTAATTCTGTGTTAAAGCCCTCATCACACATTATAGATGAATTGTTCTGTGAGATAAACCACAATATATGTCTTATAACAATGACTGTGTATGTGTTTTAATAGTAGTGTATGGGGGGGCAGCATTCCTAGTAAAGAGTAGACTATCAAAGTGAAAAGAAAAGCATGAAACATGGACTCAAAAACTGACTTCTAGCACCAAGTTGGTGTACTTCTTCATGGTATCAATGGACAAGTTACTTCCTCTTCCTAAGCTTCAATATTCAATTTTCTCATATGTAAATGCCTATCTCATAAGACTTGAGGGAGAGGGCGCCTGGGTGGCTCAGTGGGTTAAGCCTCTGCCTTCAGCTCAGGTCGTGATCTCAGGGTTCTGGGATCGAGCCCCGCATCGGACTCTCTGCTCAGCAGGGAGCCTGCTTCCTCCTCTCTCTCTCTGCCTGCCTCTCTGCCTGCTTGTGATCTCTATCTGTCAAATAAATAAATAAAATCTTAAAAAAAAAAAAAAAACCCTGGGGAGAATTAAGTGAAATTATACATACATATATACTGGATGTTAAAAATAAATTCAAATTTCTGGGACGCCTGGGTGGTCCAGTCAGTTAAGCACCTGACTCTCAAGTGTTGGCTCAGGTCATGATCTCAGGGTCGTGAGACATACCCTACCCATGAGCTCTGCATGGAGTCTGCTTGAGATTCTTTGCCTATCCCTCTCCTTCTGCCCTGCCCCTCCCCCTGCTTGCTCATGTGCTCTCTTTCTTTGTCTCTCTCAAATAAATAAATAGAATCTTAAAAAAACAAAATTAGATTTTTCTCCTTCCATAGTGCTAACAGGGTTATAGATATTATACAGGGACAGATATATTGCAGGAGTATTAGCAATCTTATCTGTGGAACTACTTCGCATGTTATTATCTATCATTTCTCTGTAATAAAATTAGAAAAAAAGTCTTTACAAAGAAATTTTATAAAAATATTCATACTTAGATTAGAGAAATAACATTTAGGTGTCATTTCCTTGGAATCTTCCTCAGGATGGTATGCTACAAACGAATTAGTAAAATTCCTACCTGCTAAACCAGGAATATGTCATCCTGCTGAAGAACGAAGCATTTTTCTCTGGGTTGCATTTCTAAAAAGAAAAATATAACAAGTAGTGCATGAAGAATATGCCTTTAAATTTGAGGTATCTTCGTCAATAGGTGGAAAAGTAAACATGAAATAATTTCAACTACCAACAGCTGCAGGTATGTTGATATTATAATCCTTAAGGAATAAAATTACTAGAATGGTAGTTGGACTAAAGGCATTTTAAGATTTTTACCAACATTATCATTATGACTCTGTTTACATAACAAGAAACCATGTAGGAAAAAAAAAATTTCTGATATTTCTACTTCTCATTCTCACACTCTGTATATATATCTCCTTGAATTTCTATGACTGTGTATTTATGTATGTTTATGCATATGTATATATACATAATTTAGTATCTACATATAAGGTAAATTTAAAACATTTTAATCACTAAATTAAAGAAGTTTTGTCTCATTTTCTAAAAATATAAAAATAAGAGAGTATAATAGGCATTTGGCTCACTTCTGTGTGCTTAATTACGTATTTTAGTATAAAGATAAATACATAAACATCTATTTATCACAATTACATATTATTTTGGGAGTTTGTAACATTACCTGAAAATTCTTTCTGTTCACCTGGTGAGTTCAACAAAAAGAAGGGCTTAAAAAGAAGGCCTCAAAAGTAATCATTTTATGTTTTTAGAGTCGGAACCAATGCCTGTATTTTAAAAAGTGAGGACTGGTCACTACAGTAAAGTTCATTATTAGAAACTGTCCCATACTGACAATTTTAGCACTGATCCTCTCTAATCCAGTTCTGATTTCATACATAAAGTATTAACTATGTTTTGAAAAATTATTGTCCTAGAAGGAATGTGTACAACAAAATTCCATCCTATACAGCAAAATGTCCTGAGTAGGGAGGAGAAAACATTATTTACTCCCTATCTGTTCCCTGAGTTACAGCAAATGATATACTACAAATAATTTACTCAATTGCTATCTGTCCTTGTATTATTGTTGCAGAGAGTAAATGATATGATAGATGTAAAACCTGGGCCCCAAACAACCACTCATACATGTGAACTCTAATGTCATCATCACTACTATTACCAAACATATTATTTGGAAAATAAGTGCACATATTGTGGAAAATGTTTTGAAAGTTCTTGAATTAACCCACAAGTCACGTTTTATTTCACAGGGAGTTGCCAATCTGATAATTTACCACCAATGTGAAGATCTGATTCACCCCCAAAACATGTGCATTTCTGTGGCAGACTGCAAATGGCTACAAATCCTTAGCAGCTTTCACCATCAAGAGGTAAACTCTATTCTCCACTCCCTGAACAATTTTGATCATGAAAACGCCATGAGTGACACCAAGAGAGCTCCAATTCTAAGCCTTGAGAGGCTTGCTGTGCTCAGAACCCTGAGTGCCACCATGTGTCTGATCCCAAGCTGACCTGCTAGAGGATGAGAGACGCCACAGAAAAGACATGATGTGCTCATATGACAATCTGTCATCCTGGCTTGGAAAGAGCCAGACACATGAGTAAATTAGTCCTAGACGATCCCGTCACCAGCCAGCTTTCCAGTGGACTGTGGTGCCTAAAAGAGTTCAGCAGACCAGCAAAGTTGACCCAAACCAGGTCATGACCCAACTGATCCAAAGACTCAGGAGCTAAGTAAAAAAAGTGGTTGTTTTCAGCACCACATCTAGCAAAGCTACTAGAGAGGGTTATTTTAACAGTCCCAAACCTCAGTATTTGACTTAACATTCCCTCTAGGCCCCTTTTCCCGTAGGAAAGCATCTCATAGGAGGCCCTTTGAGTCCTTTGGTAAATAGCCTCCTTAGATGTGGGCCAGGCATTTACACTGAACTTACCACAATAAATTTCAAATTTACCTCCCAGAAAAAAATTACAGTGGACAGGAAAAATATCTGGTGAAGGGAATATGCTTTATCAAGCCCCAAGAATATACAAATGACTTTTCAATAAATACTGAATTCTTAGCATGGGTCTCACTGATTTCATTATTGATATATTGCTACAGAGTAACTTCTATGTAGAAAAGCAAACAGGACAATTCTAAGAGTATCTTTCAATGTTCTAATGTACTCGGATCTTCTCCATTAAACATTTCTCAATCCTTCTAACTCACTATTTTCACTGTGACAGCACTTGTGGTCTGCAGATCTAACTGACCTCAAATGTTTCCCATTTCCCTTGTTGCCCTAAGCCCACTACAGGCCTTTGTTTCCTAAGCCCTCTTCTTTTCTGTTGTACTTATTTACCACTGAGTGTATAGCAGGAATCCCATAAGACACACCTTACCATTGCTGACTTAAGGACAATTTTCATGTGAATGGAGGTCCTGTTATTTCTGGGTTTTGACAGAGGAGGAGGAGGAATTTTTGGCCATGAGACCACAGCATAGCCAGGGTCCAGGATTAGTGAAGTGTTTTGCTTTCAGTCTTCCTTGGGTTCAACCTTGAGATGTGGTCCCATGACGAAATGATTTGTGTGACTACTGCATTTCACAATAGCTCATAACCCCTAACTTCAGGAGCTTCCTTTGTGGGCACTGGAACAGTGTTCTGGGATTGGTGGAGGAAGTTAGGGGAAGTGAAGGACAGCCTCATGGAGAAGGGAAAACACCCAGAAATCAAAAATTTATATTTCTTAATCACTTAATATGTGCCAGATTCTGTACGAAGTATATTACCTCATTAAATACAACATGTCTTTGTGGGGTGACCGGGTGGCTTAGTCGGTGAAGCACTGCCTTTGGCTCAGGTCCTGGGATCAAGCCTCATCAGGCTCCCAGGTCAGTGGGGAACCTGCTTCTCCCTCTGCCTCTCCCCCTGCTCATGCCTGCTGCCCCTCTCTCTCTCTCTCTCAAATAAATAAAATCTTTTAAAATGTATATATAACATGTCTTTGTGGTGAAACTATTTTTGTCAACCCCATTTTACAGGAGAGGAAACTAAGGCCCAGAGTTTAAGAAACTTAAGGAAGTTTGAGAGACTGGATCTAATGCAGTTAGCCCATTCCATCTTCCAGTCCTAATTCCACACTCTCAACTCTGTTACAGGCTGCTGCTACTTAGAGATACCTTTCCTCCTGTCCACATCCTTCTACTTCACTTCTGGCTAATTCTTACTTGTACTTTAATCCTATTTAAGATCCATTGCCTTTGGAAAGGGAAAAGATTTATTGCTTTTGGTAATTCCTTTCCACCCAATCCCAGCCTTCAAGGCTTATATTCTTGTTCTGGGTTACCACAGCAATCTCAACATATTCCTCAGGGAGGATTTAAAGGGGCTCTTCACAGCTGTCTTTACTGAATTTACCCTCCCTCTTTCCTGACTATGGAATCCTTTCCTGACAGGTGCTTCTCTCTTGCTAGATTTAGTTCTGACAGAAAACTGTATTTGATTTATCTTTATATTTTCAGTTTTAGCCTAGAGCCTAGCTCATAATAAACATATTTTGCAGGGAAATGAATGAATGGCTGCCCACCAATCACAAGTATTTATTAGTATTCTAATCATAAGTCACTGTGCCAGGGCTAGAAACTACCAGAGAGTCATGTTCTTAGCTTATAAGTAGATGGGATTTCTGTCTGAGATCTATTACGTCAAAACATAAGGTCTCAGCAATGAAAGGTCTTCCATAGGCTTTGAAGCCATCAACTCTTTTTTTTTTTTTAAATTTGGCATCACAGAGATACCAAAAAGAAAATGCAATTAAAAACTAGTATTTTCAGGGCGCCTGGGTGGCTCAGTGGGTTAAAGCCTCTGCCTTTGGCTGGGGTCATAATCTCAAGGTCTTGGGATCGAGCCCCGCATCAGCCCCTCTACTCAGCGGGGAGCCTGCTTCCCCCCCCTTCCTACGTGTGATCTGTCTGTCAAGTAAATAAATAAATAAAATCTTTAAAAAAATAAAATAAAACTAGTATTTTCAATCCTGTCTAAGTGGATTCCTGGTCTACATAGCTAGCCAGGTTGAATTAATAATCAAGTATATAAATGATGTTGAAATCCTACAGGAAGAACTGCAATTTTGGGTAAGAAATTTGTTTGAGTTTTATAATTTTCCACCCTACGAGTTTGTGATTCAGTGCCTTTGGCCACCTCTGTAGTTGTACAAATGATGTTAAACCCGTTTCTCTGCTTAAGCCTGACATCTCTCCTATAAAGTTAAAAAAATAAATAAAAAAATAAAAGAAAGAAAGAAAGAAAAGAAGAGGAAGAGAGGAAGAAAGAGGGAAAGAAAGCGGGAAAGAAAGAAAGAAAGAAAAAAAAAGGAATACTGTCCTGGTAGAGCTCTTTCACATTTTCCAAGGATTTATTCAGCATCTATATTTTATAGACTTTACATATAATTCGCTTTACTTTTAAAGACATTTATAGTTTCATTTTATAGGTACTTAGAAGAATGCTGTCATATTTATTTGACACTTGGAGTCACTAACAAGAACGAGGATTAAAGCAAGCTCCCCTGAACCTGATTTTTTTTTCCTTTTTAGAATTACTGAGCTACTTACGGAAGGGGCTATTTCTAAGGCTTTGTCTCGTGGTGAAAAGCAAAGCAAGTGGGACTTTGGTTAGGGACAGTGCTGGAACACAGCGCTGCGGGGTTCGTCGCCCGGTACGACTGTCCCGGCATGTGACTTCCCCTGCGGAAGAAGCACGTGTCGTCACGAGGGCAGAGCAAGGCACCGTCAAGGGCCCGCAGTTTCTGGACTGCCCCGTCTCGTCTCCCCACACCCCTGGGTTAACACCTGTCGGTCCTCGGTGTCACTGATCCCGCATCACCCCCGCGGGGCCGGCGGGTTCTGCCACCGCCCGTGGAGCGCCACCCCAGCCTCTCCGCCTTCGGTGACGCCAGGGCCATGCACGCTCTTCTCACGCGCTCGTTTCTGGTGACCGGGCAGTTATCCCCCCTTCAGAGAGGCCCCTTTCTCCTCCCGCCGCCACCTGGACGGAGATCTGGACGGCTCCGATCTCACAGGGTCCTGGGGACCGGCGTCAGTTCCCACGACTGCGCGCGTCCGTCTGTCTCTGTGGGTGGCGACTGCTGCGAAAACGCGGCTCGAAGCCATCCGTGCCCGGGCCGCGTGCGAACGGGCGGCCTCCGTCTCCCCACCGCAGCGGCCAAGAGCGCCCGCCTCTCCCTCCGGGACCAACGAGCATTACCTGCGCCTCAGGCCCCGCGGGGACCCGCTCGTAGCCGCTGCCGGCGCCCCACCTCCGCGGGCAGGAAAACATGGTGCGCGGGCGCCGGGCGAGGGGAGGCGGAGGGAGGTACGGAGGCGCGGGGGCCCGTCGCCGCGGCGCCCCGAAGTGGGCAGGACGCGCGGACTCGGCCAGACCTAGTTGGCAGTCGCCCCGCCCCGAGCCGGCCCTTCCGGCGGGCGCGCCCTGGGTGGGGCGGGGGCGGGCGGATCCGCGCGGGGCCGGGACGGGGTGGGGCAGGGAGGAGGGGGGAGCCGGGGGAAGGTTAGGGGGTGAGGGGTCGGGCGGAGAGGGGATGCTGGGAAGGGGAGGAAGGCGCAAAGGCGGGACCTTCTGTAGAGTACGAAGATCTCTGCTGCTGGGGCAGTTTGCACTTGACCCCGTAGCTCTCCGCGCCTCGATTTGCAGGACTGCGCTGTTAGGAAAATGTTTCTTTACGATCGAAGCACGAAGCGCGTGTCTCCCTGATGTTTGTAAATAGCGTATTACAGCGGTCCCGGACCGAAAACTGTTAAGGACAACAGGTGGCAGTAGAACTTTATGGAGCAAATTTCACTGCGATGACTTTAAAATTAGAAACAAATGAAATACTCCCCTTATTAGAAAACCATGACAGTATACGAAATCTAAATTTTACTCTTCAAATTAATTATAAAGCAACACAATAAATGAAAAGCTAAGTAGTAACTAGAATCAGCAAAGGGCTAAATGAGAAACATGACACATAAAAGGGAATATGAATATTAAGGTTAATAACGCTTGGCGAACCTTGAGCCTTGTACAAAAAAGTACTGATGTATACAATACTTTGAGGAAGATACGCTGATCCCTGAGTTGTGTCATTGGTCTGAGAAAATATTTTGTTTCAATTAACTTAGAACCTGAAGCAACAGGAATAATTTATTTTTATTTATTTATTTACTTATTTATTTTTTAAGTAGGCTCTCCCCACCCCCACCTGGGGCTTGAACTCCTGATCCTGAAATCAAGAGTGGCATGCGAGATTGAGCCAGCCAGGCATCCCAAGACGGAGTAATTTTAGAAATTCTGAATAGGAGATAAAGTTAAGACAATGTGATAATTTCACAAGGATGGGTAATTACATTTCAGGACTAAGCAAGATTCTGTCTGCTTCTTGAAATTCATGTTAGAGGTACATGGAAAGAATTGAGATTTAGGATTGAAGAAAGCCTGTTTCCTGGAGAAAAAGACCCAAAGAGGGTACCCGAATGAAGTTTGGGTTTGCCCATAGAATGAGTCTAACTGTGAGGAACCAGACAACTTCCATGAAAGGATTAGACTAAATGATTCATCAGAGAATTCAAGTTCTGGGGGATGTTTACAATGCAGTTTATTGGGCTTTCCTCCTCTCTAGACCGTATTGGTCTGGCCCTATGCAAAAAGAAAGTTGTAGATTTTAGTTTAAAACAAACCTGTCTGTAAAGAATTGAGATTGCAGCTTGGGGTTTAAAAACTTTTTCTCACTTCTTCCAGAACTTTACACCAACTCCAGTGCAATCTGGGGACATTTCATATTCAGCAGCCTGAGAGGTCCCTTCTCCATCTGTACTTTTCAAATGCTCACTGTGTGGATTCCATGTGCAAAATACAAGATCTTGTGGAGTTAGTCCTCGCTTTTCAGATACAAGGAAAGAAGGAACTTGGAACCTGTGCCTTGAAAGAGGAAGCCAGGAAGAAGAGGCCTAAAAATAGCTCAGGCTTTAAATTCAACATGTGTTTCCCTTCCTCTTCTTGGAATCAGTCCCCTCAGAAAAGGCTGGTGTTCTGGCAACCAAAAGCAGACAGATTTCCACACAGACTCTGTATAGACACACAATTCACTAATCAGTGGGAAGAGATAGAGATCCCCAAAGTAATTTAGTAAAGGTGAGAGAGAGCTATAGGTGTATTGGGGAACCGGAATGATGAAGTCTCCAATCAAAGGAATTGGGGGAAAAAATCTCTGGGAACCCCCACAGAATTCTATTTTAAATTTGTCCATTTTGAAGAAGGCTCAAGGTAAGACTATGCTAATGAGGTGGAAGACACGGGGGTTTTCAAGAAAGGAATGATCATTTTCATTGGCTCAGTGAAAAAACAGTAAAATATTCAGATTTGCCTAGGCAACAGAAAGTATAAAATAAATGACCTTGACACAGGCAAAACACTGTTGCAAAATTAGCATTCTATCACTGAATTCTCACACTAGCTGGATTGTGAAATAAATATTTCCTCCTCAGGGGGGAAAAAAAATCATGGAGAGATGGAATAAAAGGGCATTGGATTTAGTAACGGTGGAGCACGTTTTATGTCACAGTTCCATTTTCTAGGTTCATTTTGAGGATTTTTTTAAAAAGATTTTATTTATTTATTTGATAGAGAGGGGGAGCACAAAAGCAGGGAGAGCAGCAGAGGGAGAGAGAGAAGCAGAGCCCAATGCAAGGCTCCATCCCAGGACCATCCCATAACCTCAGCCAAAGGCAGAGGCTTAACCGGCAGAGCCACCCAGATGGGCCAATCTTGAGGATTCTTTTCCTCCCGTGGATTCTGTTCAACTTAACAAGCTCTGCAGGAGCTCAGCTCATCCTTTTCTAGAAATTTTTTTTAAAGATTTTATTTATTTATTAGAGAGAGAGAGAGGGAGAGAGAGCAAGCACAGGCAGACAGAATGGCAGGCAAAGGCAAAGGGAGAAGCAGGTTCCCTGCCAAGCAAGGAGCCCAATATGGGACTCAATCCCAGGACGCTGGGATCATGACCTGAGCCGAAGGCAGCTGCTTAACCAACTGAGCCACCCAGGCGTCCCATCAGCTCATCCTTTTCTTATTGAGGGCTTCACAGATCAGGGTCCGAACCTCTGAGACTGATTAGAATAAGGCTGAAAGAAAGAGCTGCCTGTTTCCCACTGTTAAAGGAGCAAACGGTTGTCACCATGGCAGAAAGTGGAGAATTCTTTTCCTCAAGACAACTGTAGGTCGTGTTTTTATGGGGGGTAGGGTCTGCAGTGGACTTTATTTCCATTGTTCTTGTTAACCTTGGTATTAAAAATACAATTAACAGTACTTTTCAGTTCATGGCATACTACCATCATTTTGTGAAGCACCATTTTTCTTTTTTTTTTTTTTTTTAAGATTTATTTATTTATTTGACAGAGAGAAACACAGCAAGAGACAGAACACAAGCCGGGGGAGTGGGAGAGGGAGGAGCAGGCTTCCTGCCGAGCAGGGAGCCCAATGAAGGCTCGATCCCAGGACCCTGGGACCATGACCGGAGCCGAAGGGAGACACCCGGTGACTGAGCCACCCAGGCACCCCATGAAGCACCATTTTTATTTTATTTTGTTTTCTTTTTATTTCCCCACTGACTCGATTTCCAATCCCTTTATTACCCACCATCGGTCATTTATCTGGAGTGGCACAAAAGTATACAAATGGCATTTTCCTAGAAGTCATTATAGTACAATTCCTCCCCTCCCCCCCTTATTTATTAATTTGTTATTTGTAGAGATCTACTCATGTGAGGTCATGCAGTACTCGTTATTGTTCCTGAATTCTCAGTGGTACTTTTTTCTTGATCTTTATAGGAACTTGAATGTGATCACGCACATAGACTCTGAGGTAAGACTTCAGGTTGAAGTTCAGCTCCACCATTTAACAGCAAGTCATTTAACTTCTCAGGGCTCACTTTCCCATCCATAAAATGGAAGTGAGAGAGATGCCTTCTTCATAGATTCGTTGTGAAGATGACACAATTTAATCATGTACTAAGTAAAGCACTTAGAACAGCATGAGCACATGGTGAATATTGAACGAATTATTACGATGATTATGACTTATCTAGTCACCTAGTGAACGAGATGTAGACTAAATCCAGCTCCTTGCTCCCATGGTCAGTGCTGTGAGGACTACCTCTCTGAGGACTGCTGTAGGACTTTCTCCTAGATCAAGAGATCTAACTCAAACTTTCTGGACTCAGGAACCCTTTACATTCTTCAAAATTACTGAGTATGTAACTAACTTTTGTGTATATGGAGTATCTTGATGGATATTCACTATATTAGAAAATAAAATGAGATTTTTAACTTATTTATTTATTAATTTATTTAAAGATAATAATAAACCCATTATATGTTTTCATTAATGATAGATTACTTGTGAAAAATAGCTATATTTAAAGAACAAAAATTTTTTCTGAGACTACTGACATTGTTTTACATTTTAATGTCTGGGTTGGTAAAAGATGGTGGAACTCTCATACCGGCTTCTGCATCCGATCTAGTGCAATATATGCTTTTGATCGAAGAAGATGAAGAAAATCTGGCTTCCCACGCATATGTAGTTAGAAGAGGTGGGTTAATTTGTGGCTTTTCAGGTAGTTCTGGGTATTTATTTTTCTTAGCTATAACAACAAAACTCTGTTAGTTTCTTAAAAGTCAGTTGCAGTGTAGAAGCCAAAACCCTATCAGTAAACCTTCTGTGCTACATTTAAATTCATTGGTCTGTCTTGCTTTTTTTTTTTTTTTGTCTTGCATTTTGAATGATCCTTTTATAACTGTATGATTTTGTAGCATGATGTATTGGTTATTTGGTTATATTGGTTCCCAGAGTAATGAGTATCTTCCAAATGTTGACACTTATCATTATGTAAAATCAAAAAAAGTTTATTGATATCACCACCAATGTCACCAAAAAATTCTTTAAGTATTGGAAAGCTGTCAAGCTCGAAATGCTGGATACTGGGAGTCTAAAAATATAACTTTCTCTAAAAACCTTGAATTTTTCATTGGCAGCAAACACTGTCAGTTATATTCCTTGAAATGGCAGAATCGCTTTATTTTCTCTTGAGCAAACTCTGCCAGACTTCCAAGTCTGAATAACCATAGTTTGTCTTCCGTCCTTCTTTCATGTGAAAACGGTGTTCCATGAAATAGTGCCCAATCCAGCTTCAGCTCAAACTACTGTATAAGTGTTTTTCCTTGAAGCTACCCTCGTACTTCAGAATGCAGCTGAAGTGCTTTGTGGGAACTTTGAAGTTCATCTCACGAAATGCGAGACATACATACTCAAGGGTCAAGACTGAATATTCGTCCTCACACACATTTTAACTTAGTGTGAGTGCACAGTGGTAAAGAATGTGATGACTCTTTGTACTCAGCTCTGCTGCATGGACTGGTTTCAAGGAGCCAGCAGTTTCACCCATGACTACTTTTACATCACGGGTCCAAATATTAACAAAGTGAGAAAGACAAGTGAAAAAAAGACTAGGAACCAACACTAGTCATATGTCTGTGGTACACAGCAAGACTACCATCCAGGAAAGTTCTGAAGACGGTTTACATTAAATTTAAATGTAAATTTAGGCGCACCTAGGTGGCTCAGTGGGTTAAGCATCTGCTTTCGGCTCAGGTCATGATTTCAGGGTCCTAGGATCGAGCCCCACATCGGGCTCTTGCTTGGTGGGGAGTCCGTTTCTCCCTCTGCTCCTCTTCCCTGTTCCTGCTTTCTCTCTCTCTCTCAAATACAAATTTAAAAAAATTTTTTTAAATGTAAATTTAAAATTTAATGTTAAATAATAGAATTCACCATTGATTCATATTCTAGCCCAAGGAAATAAGCAGCAATGAAGTCAAATACTTCTTAGTGATAAATATTTTCACTGAGTCATTATTTATGTATTTGGAGCAAAGGAAAAGTAAATTATAACAGTAGGATAACCTTTGAGTTAATCATACATACAACCACATAAGGCAATATTATGCCATGATAAAAAATGACATTTATGATAAAAGTTAATATCTGAACATGCTAACAATATAATTATATAATTTTTAAAGGATATAACCTTCATAGATGACATCAACTATAAAATATATGTAATTAATTAAATTACTACAGTTCAAAAATATTAAATTATTTAAAATGTTAAATTAAGGTACCTGGGTGGCTCAGTTAGTTTATTCTCTATATTTATCATTTTTTCACAATTCCCTATAGCAAACTTGCATTAATTTTTAAAGTAGACAAAAATAAATGTAAAATGAGGGTGCTTTCACCAATAGGTGATGTGTTTTTAAACAGGTACATAATTCTTCGACACAAGCTTTGCACCTCCATGGCTCACGTTTCCCCCAGATGATTTATCAACGTAGGAAAGGAGATGATTGAGGGCCGGTTTGAAAGCAGGGCTTGAGTGTGAGACCAGAGGCAGAGTCTCAGTCCGCATTTGCTAGCTGTGTGAAACGACGCAAATCACTTCACTTCTTATCTCTTAGCCTCAGTTTTACTGCCTAATTTTTACCTCACCGGGGACGGAAAGTACTATGCTAGAAACTGAATTAGAAACCAGATTAAAATGTTGGGCATAGAACCTACCACGCAGGTAAGCACTCAGTAAACATTGCAATCATACTACATTTAGAGTCATACCTAAAAAGTGTAAAGGTTAGGGCCCTGCTCAGATTGGAAACCGGAAATGTAAAGCAAGGCCAATGAGCAGAATTATGAGGCTGACTTTTCAGATCTGCTTCTCCATAGGAGAACAAGAGTGTTTCAAGGAATGATTGGATTCACTCAACAAAGAGAACCTGTGAAATATTAAGATGCAAGAACTGAAAAGGCTTGTGACAGTCACTGTGGCTGTCCAGATTGGATAGAAAAGTGATAGGCGGGGCCTCTGCCTTCAGCTCAAGTCATGATCTCCAGGTCCTGGATGGAGCCCCGCATCAGGCTCCCAGCTGGTTCGGGGGGCAGCCTGCTTCTCGCTCTCTCTCTGCCTCACCCCCTGCTTATGTCCTCTCTCTGTCCCTCTCTCTCAAATGATGAATAAATAAAGTCTTAAAAAAACAAGTGATAGGCAACCGGAGACGGAAGTATCTCAGAGTATAAACCTTTGTGAGTTTTATTTAAACAATCAGTCACCAGATCGATTCCAAATATGCCCTAGGAGACACAGACAGAACAAAATTCCACCTGAGTCTGACAACAGACTGCTGCCTGTTAAGAGTGAACTTGGGGGCGCCTGGGTGGCTCTGTGGGTTGAGCCTCTGCCTTAGGCTCAGGTCATGGTCTCGGTATCCTGGAATCTAGTTCCGCATCAGGCTCTTAGCTCCACAGAGAGCCTGCTTCCCCCTCTCTCTCTCTCTGCCTGCTTCTCTGCCTACTTGTGATTTCTCTCTGTGTGTGTCAAATAAATAAATCTTTAAAAAAAAAAAAGTGAACTTGGCTTTCTTCTACATACTTGGAACTGCATGTGCAGGTTCGTCCTTTGGAGTTGGTAGCTTTCTTCTTCTTTTTTTTTTTTTTAAAGATTTTATTTATTTATTTGACAGAGAGAGATCACAAGTAGGCAGAAAGGCAGGCAGAGAGGAGGAAGCAGGCTCCCTGCTGGGCAGAGAGCCCGATGCGGGACTCGATCCCAGGACCCTGAGATCATGACCTGAGCCGAAGGCAGCGGCTTAACCCACTGAGCCACCCAGGCGCCCCGGTAGACTTATTCTTGATTGGACATGGCTGCTGGTTATCCCCCCGCCCCCCCAGTAATAAGCATAAACAAATTTCTTCAGAATTTCCATACTGATCACAATAGCACTTCGCAGCCAAAGGGCAGGTATTGATTTTGACAGGGAGAATCAAACAATTTTTTAAGTTAGAATGCCTTGGTTTATTTCTGCTAAATGTGCACAGGTTTTTCTCTATGAAGCTCAAACTGAAGAATGTGACAGCATCGAGAAAATTGCCAACTTTTTAATCCCTGCCTTCTTCCTAAAATGACAGCCAATAGCCAAATGGAGTGAGAAGAACAAGTTGGCCTTCAAAACAAAAGAGCCAGTCATTTGACCAGCAACACGAGTTAATTCGAGAACAGCAAAGGAATTGCAATGAGGAAGAAGCAGAGGTTGGCACACCAGAGGGCGGTCTGGAGGGCGCAGGAGAGGGGCTGCTTCATAGGAGGAGGGAAGAAGCTGGGCAGGGCTGTCCTGCGGAGTTCAGAGAGGTGATGGCTTCTCATTGGCTCAGTCTGGCAGTTTCTCATTGGCTGGGCTATTGATGGGCATAGAGAAATTCTTCCTTCTTGCTGGGTTTCTTCCAGTTGGGGAATGCGAGGTGTGCTTCTTCTACTGAGTTGTAGTGCGTGAGAGCGCACTTTTTTTTTTAAGATTTTATGTATTTGACAGAGAGAGAGATGGCAAGTAGGCAGAGAGGCAGGCAGAGAGAGAGGGGAAAGCAGGCTCCCTGCTGAGCAGAGAGCCCCATGCAGGGCTTGATCCCAGGACCCTGATATCATGACCTGAGCCAAAGGCAGAGGCTTAACCCACTGAGCCACCCAGGTGCCCCTGTTTTCAAAAAGCAGTTGAAAAAGCAAAGTCGCTTATTAATTCCACGTAGTAAAAGCAAGTGCAAGTTGCTCTGATTTCGACTGCATTACAAAACCTAAAAGTCAACACCAGAGAAGCTAAAAACAAAGCAATCGTAGAAAAGATCTCAAGTTTTGAAGGATTTATTCTAAATCCTCCATGTCACAGAGGAAAAGAGGACGAAGGAGAGTTTAATGATTTTCCCACCATTACAGTTAGAGAGAAAACCAGGGCAAAGTATTTGATTTTCTTAAATCCAGGATTCTTTGTGTTTGCTTTCCCACTACACCAATATGCTACCCTTTCATTTTTCTTCAAAAAAAAACAAAACAAAACAAACAAAAACACAGTGATTTGCAAATGTGTGAGAGTAGCAACTAAGTCTGGTCATCTTCTGGTAACAATTTACTTGTGATCATTTTTGTTTGACCCCCTCTAAAGTTGTATGCACATCACTAGCAAAAAGAAATTTCCAAATTTTTCCAGAGAATCTCTTCAAATCTTCACTGCTTTATTTAATCAATTTATTTAACAAATATTAAATGACTATTTCTATGTGCTAGGCATTCTGGTAGGTCCTGGAAATGTAGTGACTTGTCCTTATCCTCATTGGATTATATACTCGTGGGAGAGACCAAGAAGAAACAAGAATACCAGGTAGATAAATAACTACAAAATGTATGGTGCTGGGGCCTGGGTGGCTCAGTGGGTTAAGCCTCTGCCTTTGGCTCAGCTCATGATCTCAGGGTTCTGGGATCAAGCCCTGCATGCGGCTCTCTGCTCAGCAGGGAGCCGGCTTCGTCAACTCTCTCTGCCTGCCTCTCTGCCTACTTGTGATCTCTCTATCAAATAAATAAATAAAAATCTTTTAAAAAATGTATGGTGCTATGAAGAAAACGAATAGGATGCAATATTAGAGAACAATGAATCAAGATATGGATCACCTTCTAGTTAGTTGGGGAAGGCTAACAGGATAGAACGTAATGAACAAACTGTAGTCAGTCACAAGAATAGCAGGAGGCAATCATTTTCAGATAAAGAAATAGTGTGAGCAGAAACCTAAACACTTTTTCTTTGTGGTTTTTTTTTTCATGCTTTTTATGATGCAAGTTACTTGAAAGCATATAAAATACAAAATTTGCCCATGACTCAGTATTGCTAAATATGCAGCCGAACTGTATTTTTTTTTAATTTTATTTATTTTAAATTTTTAAAATTTTATTTATTTGAAAGAGAGAGAGCACAAGTGGGGTGGGGGGTAGAGGGAGAGGGTGAAGCAGACACCCTGCCAAGCAGAGGCTCGATCCTAGGACCCAGGGATCATTACCAGAGCCCAAGGCAAATACTTAACCAACTGAACCCCCAGGCACCCCCAGAACTGTAATCTTTATTTCTCTATCTTTCCCCATCGTTACCTGAATCATTATTTGATTTCCAAAGAGACATATGTGGGGCAAAATCCACATTTATCTTTTTTAAAATGAACATTTATTGAGCCACCTTACACATGTCTGTACATGTTTCTTTCTGTACATTCTGTGCATAATGCAAATCTATCTAGTTTTGATAGAACTCACATAAGATGCTAGAACAGAGCCTTGAAGACGTTAAGCTCCAAGCTTAATAATAGCTAATATTTATAGCGCCTTTATTATGCCAGTTGGTATGCTATTTCCACTTAGAATCCGAAGAACTCCACACGACCACATCTGTGACTTTTTGAGAAAATAAGTCACTTGAAAAGAGTCATCTGGCTGGTAAACTAAGAATTGACCAGTAGCAGTTTTACCACCAAACTATTCAGAATAGAAAGTAACCATGCAAGAAAACCCAAGGGCTGGGGCAGCTTGCGCCCACGGTGATATTAACACAGCCGGAGGACGACAGTGTCAGCACAAAGGGGTGCGGTTGTTCTCAGACTGGGATTCAGAGAGGAAGACATTTTCTCAGTGCATAAAGCCAGCATTTCAAAGGGAGGGCAATTCCTGCAAACTATGAATACTGTTTCTAAGTTTTCCCATTCAGTTGAATAGTCATTTAGTCATTCATCTGCTATTCATTAAATATCTCTTTTGGAGTAGTCACTGTGTTAGGTGTTTGATAAAATTTTCTAAAAGTTAGAAGAGGAAGTAAAATCCTGCCCACATAAAATTTGCACTCTCTTGTGTTTGGGGGGACGGTGAACACACACATAAAGAAATCTTTTGATGTCGGATAGTGCGCTAGGGGGAAAAATACTGAGAGGAAGAAGCAAAAGACTATGAGTGGTGTTGTAATTTATAGTGACAAGCAAAAGACTCTCTGAAAAAGGATTTTAAGCAAAAACCTAAGGGAAAAGGCAAAGAAGGAATTTGTAATCTGGCAAAATTCAAGGAAACTACGATGAAAATTTGCAGAATGGATGTCAGCAGTTTGGAAGAAACTGGTCAAGAGTGGGACACTTTTCAGAATGTCCACCGATGGGACCCCTGGGTGGCTCAGTTGGGTAAGCGGCTGCCTTTGGCTCAGGTCATGATCCCAGCGTCCTGGGGTCGAGTCCCACATCGGGCTCCTTGCTCGGCAGGGGAAACTTCTCCTCCCTCTGCCTGCCACTTTGTCTGCCTGTGCTCGTTTTCTCTCTCTCTCTCTAACAAATAAATAAATAAAATCTTAAAAAAAAAAAAAAAAAAAGAACGTCCACCATTCCCAGTTCTTGATGGTACAGGGGGACCATAGGATGAGAACAAAGAGGACCACATCAGCTCTGCCTGGAAGAGAGATTCGTAAAAGTTGGATCTGAGTAGAAAGAAGTTTTAGAAATGTGTCAGTTGATTTGATTTACTTCTGTATATCATTTTCACGTAGGCACAGGAGTGATAAATAAAAACCTCTAACTAAAGCCTAAAAAAATTCTCTATGTCCATATAAAAGAAGAAATATGCGAGTTTAAGAAAACATTGTTTCATAGTTTAGTTGATGATATTGTTTTTCCTTAGCGGCCCATGAAATAATGGTAAATCCTAATCATTGACATCTTAGAGCCAATGAATTACAGTATTTACGGTATTGGGAACAGCAGATAGTGGAATTCAATAAAGGATAAAGATTGGCAAACCAGGCTCCTTATTTAAAAAAAAAAAATCTTTTCAAAATAAAGCTAATGTCTCTCAAGTACCTAGTAGTAGAAATGATAACATCACATGTATTTAAAAGCTTAAAAAGAGGTCAGGTTGGGCAAAATTTCTGCCTCTTTCCTTGTGCCCCGCTTGGTCAATATTCTCTTAACTTAGTTAGAATCATCATCAATCTTCATCTATTAAAGAAAAGGTGCTGGTTATGACAGAGGAAAGCAGTCATTATCTTCCCATTAACATTAACAAGATGAATCTGTGGGATAAGGATGAGCCATAGAAGCAAGAGTTTTATTAATTTGGCTTTTAAAAGGCACAGTAATGAATAGGAGAAGTCGAAAAAGCTTTAGATTCTTCCAAGACTACCAAAGTGATTATCTAGCCTTAATTGTAGTACACCTTACAAAAATTTAGACATGGGTTCTCCCTCCAATGATTAGTTGTTAATTGGGAGTTAATTTAAGGATTAAAGAGAAAAATAATTTTTATCCAATTTGGACAAAATGGAAGAGAAAATGAAAATATGTATTATTTAATATGTTAAATTTCTTTCTTCTTAATAGCTAAAACTGTCTAATTTAAAGGACACATTATTTTTAATTCAAATGTCAAATACACCTAAGTTCATATTTGAAATAATTACGCTTTTAAATACATGAAGCAAATCACCTGAATGTATTATCTCACAGTTTTATGAATTGAACAAAGACAAAAAAAGATTTTTAAAAAGAGCAAAGAAAAGAATCACCCATATTCCATCGTCCTCAGATGGCCACTCTATATATGATTTCTTTTTATGTCCTAGTTCTTTCTATAAACACCATTACTGCATTTAGTTGCAATTTTACCAGGATCACATTTATGTTCTTCCTTTTTGCTACCATGGTTTCCTTTTGCTGTATTTTCTACATAATAATTTTTTTTTGACTCCTTAATATTCTATTGCTAATGAGGTATAATTTCATTAATGCAGTAACGGCGATTCTTCAAATTTTAGATTATTTTCAAATTTTTACTGTCACAAAGGACTCTTTGTGCAGAAGAGGTCCCCATCCACTTCTTTTCACTACTTCCTTGAAGTGAGTTACCAAGAATTATTAGTTCAGGAGGTTTAAACGTTTCCATGGCTCCGGTTAACTTTGGCAACATTATGCAAAAGTATATACTATGACATATACTTTTCCACCTGGTTCTGCAACACTCCTCCAGCTCTGTAGATCACAATGATTGTGACAGCGACACCACCACTAATGGTACTTAATCTAGTTCAAAATATGCCAGGCACTATGCTAAGCACTTCATATAGAACTGTAATGGAAAATCACAGATTTTATATTCAAATGAACTTGTGTTTGATTCTTTACTCTTCTTCTAATGAGCTCAGTGACCTTGGGTAGGTTACATAATCTCTTTGAGGTAAGTTTTCCCAGTCATGCTATCCAATTAGTACTTAAAAATCTTGCAGGATTTTTGAGAGAATTGGTTTTCTTAAACCTTGAATTATTTTAAATCTACCCCTTTCATCTAACTGGCATTTATTCTTAATATGTTAAAATACATGAATATAATTCTTTTAAATAAATGTTTCATTTATCACAGCATTGCTAATTAAATACTATCCCTTTTGCCGTTAGTGTTATATACTTCCTTCTATTCTAAATTATCATGTATAATTGTACCTACTTCTAAAATATCTATTCTTTTTCACTGATCTATTTTTTTATTGATCTATTTTTATAGCAGCATAATAATACTTTAGTTACTATTGGATCAAAATATGTTTCATTCTTTGGTAGGCTATATGTTCTTTGGTTTTGCAAATTTATTTTTACAATAAATAAATTTACAATTTATTTTACAAAATAAATTTGCAAATTTATTTTACTTATTGTAAAATAAGTTTACAAGTAAAGAAATGTATATGTATTAAATGCATATGTTAAATGTCAGGAATATCGATATGTTTTCAATACAAAGTGAAATTGTTGAAGTTTTGTTGCTAGGGTCTCAGTATAACACAGGTGCAGCAATTTCCCTAAATGAGACTGTTGGGGAGAGAAGAACATTCCGGTGCTTTCATCAAAGTCACTTGAATAAACTTTTATAACTATAGCAGCTATATGATATGATTATGTGATTATAGTTTTAGGATTATGTGATTATAGTTTTGGAACTATATGATTGTAGCTATAGAATTAACTGAAACATATTAAATTGGGTACCTCATTTGAAATATATAAGGTGTGCATTCCAAACTGTTTATTAGATATAGGTATAAAATTTGAAAATATATTTAAATGATCAAGAATGTAAATATTGGTATAGTGAGCCAGCGTGTGCCATTTATAAAATAGAAAGAGAGAATTAATTCTGATTCCTGAATTAAATCTGGATTTAATTGAAATTCATTTAAACTTAATTATATATACTCTGTCAGGCTACTTAAATGAAAGATAATAACATTGCATTCTATAAAGAAATTTGATTTGCATAAAATATTCCAATAAGAAATAAGGACACATTTACCCTAAATGAGTGGTCCAAATTATACAGTAGAATTTTAATATTTTAGACGCATGTTCACAAAATTTCAATTTGTTAAGTAATAGTGATAATATTATCAGCATTTATTTAGCACTTCTTATATGCCAGACATATTGTAAGTGCTTTATTTGTACTCATGTTATCTCAGAGCCATTCTATGAAGAAGCTATAACTGCTTTCATTTTACAGCTGGGGAAACTGAGGCGCAGAGTGAATTTGTACTCATGTTATCTCAGAGCCATTCTATGAAGAAGCTATAACTGCTTTCATTTTACAGCTGGGGAAACTGAGGCGCAGAGTGAGTCTAAGAACCTTGCTCCAAATTGTACAGAAGAAGTGTATGCACCCAGATCATCTCCTGAGCCTTTGCTTTCAACCATTTTGCCCCAAACAATTAAATCCTTTGTACACTATAACTTCAACTTTGTTGAACAAGTGCTTTTCATTATCTATAGCTTTGCAAATTTAAATTAAATCCCTTATAAAATCTCATCTATTCATTTCAGGTGACGGGGGAATTCCTGTAAAAGATCAAATAAAGCTTAACAAGTGTTCTTGTGCAGGATTAAATACTAACCGTAGAACAAAATAGTATGCATAGTATGGATTAAAAATTGAGCGCATCTCTCAAATGTGACTTTTCAATTAAAATATATGATATATGGCTATAAAGTACGTCTTTATGCCCACACACTTTGGATTTCATTTCAAGAATGTTTTATGATTCTATAAAAACTGTATCAGTAAGTCTATAAAGGCTAGAAGATATTGGTTTAACCTTTATTCTTTCTACACCCCAAGTAAAACAAGCAATTACAGGCAGCTTCTGTATAGAGGCAGGAGGCTGACTAGCTAGCATTTACAATTGCAAATACGGACTTTACCTTTCTAAGGCAAAGGACAGCGAGTTTGCCATGAGAACAAATCAAATCTTGGACTAGCCTGCAGAGCCCCCGAATCAACTATACATGTTACTTTGGCGCCATCTGCTGGACACTTTAAATAATGCTCCCTTTGCCGCGAACTTCAGAATGCTGAGATAATAATGCAGGGCGAACTCCTGAATTTCAGATCTGCTCATGCCTTGTGTAGTAGCAATCCATGTTCTCTACCTAATCAGAATTAATTGCCCGTTCAGAACATTTACCTCCCTTTTTGCCTATTGATTTACAGGCATGAGGAGCTCAAAGTGGCCAGGTGGTAGGCTCAACTTCTCAACTTCCAATGTAATAGAACAAAATTACTGGGTCCCCTAGTGAAAGAATTACTCTACTGGGAACCAAGATGGCTAAGTTAGAAGCACAAATCCTGAGAGCCCTGAGGACAAAACCACTCAATGCGGCCATTGCGGTACGGAAGCAGCCACAGACAGGGTGTGGCTCGATTATTACAACAAACATATAATTTAGAAAAAATAAGCAGCAAGCTGAATGTGGCCTGTGGTTCATAATTTCAAACCCCTGATATATATGACAGAAATCTTTACATTTTTTTTAATTTTTATTTTTTAAAGATTTTATTTATTTGACACACACAGAGAGACACACACACACACAGGGAGAGGGAACACAAGCAGGCCTCTCGCTGAGCAGGGACCCCAATGCGGGGCTCAGTCCTAGGACCCTGGGTCATGACCTGAGCTGAAGGCAGACATTTAACAACTGAGACACCCAAGCACCCCAAAATCTTTATAAATTTTAATGACTTGTTTTATAACCCAGGTTAAGTTCAGCTTTCTTAATTGTTTAGTGTTCTTGTTGATGTGATGATAGACGGATACAGAGGCAGATAGAAATAAATAGTCAAATAATGGAATTATCAGTTAAATTGATATCAATAGCTAACATGAATTATCAACATTTTGATATCAGTATCAATTAATTATAGTTGATAAATGCCTTGTTCGGCTTTTCTACATCCTTTATTGATTTGTGTATGCGCTTCTTTATATTATGTATAAAGATGTAAAAAAAATCTCCCAGTATAACTGTGACTTTATTTCTCTTCATATCTCTGGCAATGTTTTGCTTTATGTGTTTTGAGGATGATATTAGGTACATACAATTTGAGATTTATATCAAACTAATGAATTGAACCTTTTCCTATGTTCAGGTACCCACTTTATCATGTGTAATAGTGTTTGCTTTAAAGTCCTTATTTCTTGGGGCGCCTGGGTGGCTCAGTGGGTTAAGCCTCTGCCTTCAGCTCTGGTCATGAGCTCAGGGTCCTGGGATTGAGCCCTGCATCAGGCTCTCTGCTCAGCGGGGAGCCTGCTTCCCCCCCACCCTGCCCCGTCTCTCTGCCTGCCTCTCTGCCTACTTGTGATCTCTGTCTGTCAAATAAATTAATTAATTAATAAAGTCCCTATTTCCTGATATTATTACATTTATGCCAGGTTTTTTCACATTTCCATGGTATATAATTTTCCATTCTATTACTTCCAATATTTCAGTATCCTTTCCCATTAGTTGGCTTATTGTAAATAGCAAATAGGTGGGCTTTTAAAACAGTTGGTGTGAAAATGTCATTTATCTAGAGCTCTCATATTTCATGTTATTATTAATGTATTTGGATTTAAATATACCATCTTATTGTGTGTTTTCTTCCTCTTCTTCTTCTTCTTCTTCTCCTGTTTCTCCTTCTTCTCTCTTGTCCTGTGTTTCTTATTCAGTCTTTATGGCACCACCCAAGGCCATGCACTCTGGGGTGGTCTACATCAAACATAGTCTGATACAGTTTGGGGTATAAAGACCAGGCCATTTCAGTCC
This sequence comes from Neogale vison, assembly GCF_020171115.1. Taxonomy (NCBI): domain Eukaryota; kingdom Metazoa; phylum Chordata; class Mammalia; order Carnivora; family Mustelidae; genus Neogale; species Neogale vison. The sequence goes on from NC_058096.1 coordinate 28,911,690, forward strand.
AAAAGAGGATAGCTCTGATTATGATAGGACGCTCAATGTCTCCCTCTGCCCATTACTGCTCACGTCTCCCTCCTTGGGTATTGATCCCAAGGCTACTCGCCTATAAGCCTCCTGTACACTAAACTCCATCTCAAAATTTACTTCTGGGAGGTCCCAAACTGTGACACATCCTTTAAAAAGTAGGACAGCCATATCAAAGGATTGTATAAAGCCTGGGTCAATGTGAAAGTGGAAAGCAGGTAAAATCAGTATAATATACATAAACCATTATCAAGCGAATGCAGAGGTGATGGAGATTGCCCTGACTCTGAGAGATACGTTCCAGAATCTCGGGGAACAGTTTTCGAAGGGAAGACACCATAGAGATGATACATGTTGAAGGGATCTGAGCAGAAGAGTCCAAGGCGGGGCTAGATGTTGTTCTGATAAGAGAACAGTACTTTCTGGGTGACGCGATCCAGTTCAGTGCAGTTGGGATAGATCTGTACAATCCCTGTTTCTCACAGACTCAGAATTTACTGTGCATGCCTTATAATTCTATCCCACTGTGGGTGGCCTTTCAAAACAAGACTAGGGTTGTTGCGGGGTTTTTACTCCTTCCGTGCCCACTGTTCTTGGTTACCAGCTTGGAAGAATGAAGAGGTAGACCAAACAGAGGGGTGGGTAGCAAAGCAAGGTTTACCGGGCGATAGCAAAGTGATAGTGGGAGGCTCCTGAGAGGGGAGGGAACCCGAGAGGGTTGCCACTGGGGTTTATAAATCTAGGGGTTCTTATGGACTTGTTCGAGGACGGTTTTTTTTTTTTTTAAGATTTTATTTATTTATTTGACAGAGAGAGATCACAAGTAGGCAGAGAGGCAGGCAGAGAGAGAGAGGAGGAAGCAGGCTCCCTGCTGGGCAGAGAGCCCAATGTGGGACTCGATCCCAGGACCCTGAGATCATGACCTGAGCCGAAGGCAGCGGCTTAACCCACTGAGCCACCCAGGTGCCCCTCGAGGACTGTTTTAATCTAACCCTCCTCCCTGCACCTGTCACCCAGTCAGGTTTTTACTTCCTCTCTATCACATGGGAAAGGGTGGAGGGCTCCTTCCAAGGTGCTGTAAAATCCTTTTAAGGCTGGTTTCCTCTCAGGGTGGGGCCCCTTGTCCCGGGTTTCCCCCCACCCTGCCCCGTCTCTGCCTGCCTTCCAATTACCTTTCATCAGGGTCAGGGGTGTCTGGATGGTTCAGTCAGTTAAGTACCTGCCTTCTGCTCAGGTCCGTGGGATCAAGCCCTGCATCAGGCTCCTGGCTCAGCAGGGAGTCTGCTTCTCCCTCTCCCTTTGTCCCTCCCCCAACTGTCCCCTCCAGGTGCTCTTTTGTGCACTCTGTCTCTCAAATAAATAAATAAAATCTTAAAAAAAAAAAAAAAAAGCAAACAAGACTAGAATCTGGACCAGAAAGTAAGAGAAAGCTAAAATGAAAGGAGCCCTAGGGTTCAGCTCGCTTAAGGACAAGAATTACCCTCCAAGGTTAAATTCTCAGAAACTTCTGGAAACTCTTGAATTTAGCTGAAACAGGAGGGGGATAGCCCAGGAAAACTGCAGGCTACAGTATGTAGCAGATGCTGGGGTTACGTCTTTCACTATACGCATCCCCCTCCCCCAGATGCCCGAGCATCTGAGTTCCCTGGCAGTTAAACACAGTGCCCCATAGCTCACAGCTTTCTCCCCGCAGGTCTCTTTCCTGATGTCTGCGGGTTCTCCAGGGCCCTAGAAAGGCTGGCATGGGCAGCTGGTGCGCCAGGGCAGCTCTTAACTGGTGGGGGATGGGAGTCCAAGGGTAAATGGCCACACTCCCCACCTTCCAGGGGGATGACTCTGAATTTAGATGTTGTGATTTGTAATAAGAAATAAATGCTTGGTCTGCATCTCCATTTCTGGCACAGGGCTCCTACAACCCTTGGATTTTCCTAAGAGATGAGAGGTACAAAGGGGTCTCCTGTTAGGTTAGTGAGGTCACATTTGGAATCCACCTGAAAATGGAAGGTGTTGAGAGAATACCTAACTAACCCTGTGATTTGAAGGATGGACCTTTTAATACTATCTCCCTGACCTCCAAAGAGGAGGTGGGGCCGGAGGTTGAATCAGTGGTGGATGGCCAAGGATTTAGTTATCCATGCCCAGGTTCTGAAGCTGCCATAAAACCCCAAAAGGATAGGCTCAGAGAGCTTCCAGATTGGTGAGCCCATGGAGATCTGGGGAGAGTGATGTGTTCGAAGAGAGGTCATGGAAGCTCTGCCTGGTTTTCCCATACCTTGCCCTAGGCATCTCTATTTGGCTGTTCCTTAGTATTTTTTATGTGTGTGTGTGTGTGTGTGTGTACATATATATATATATATATATTATATATATATAATATGTATATGTTATATATTATATTTTGCATATTTTATATTTATATATAAATATATATTTATATTCTATATTTTATATTTATATTTTATATTTTTATATTTTATATATATATATTTTTTTTAAATAATAAACTGGTGCTCTCAGTTCGTATGCTAGAGCTGCTCACAGAACTCAGAGAAACATTTTACTTACTAGAGCACCAGTTTATTATTTAAAAAAAAAATATATATATATAAAATGTTTCTCTGAGTTCTGTGAGCAGCTCTAGCATACGAACTGAAGCACGGAGGGAGCTCTTGGTATGGGATCCAGAGCCAGCCGGTCAGAAGCACAGACGATAAGGCCGCCTTGTGAGTGGCGTCTGAAGTGGGAGCATTGTAATTGGGGCCCGTGCAGGAGCCCCTGGCCGTGGCGGTCTCAAATAAGCCAGTTTCGACCACTCACCACTGACAAAATCCAAAGGCAGACACGTGACTGGTGATGAAACGAGAAGAATTCATTTCAGTGAGGCCAGCACTGGGAAGACAGCAGACCGATGTCTCCAAGACTGTCTCCAAACGGCTGAAAATACTTCCTAGGGTTGTGGAAGGAAAATGCGGGGCAAAGGTCAGCAGGTATAGGCCGTGGGGCGGTAAAGGTGGGGCAGGTCTTAGGGTCAATCATGTGGGGTCTTGGAGTCCGGGCAGTCGTTATTGCTGGAGGGGGTAGTTCAGGTTCCCATCAGAAGATGCTTCGCCTGCCGGGTCTTCTGCCTAAATTAAGAGATAAGCTGGAAAGAGGAACTTAATCATTAGAAATTATAGGCTAAGGTCAAAATGGAGGTTGTTAAACTCCTCTTTGAGCCATGAGCCTGAGCCCTTCCTCTCCACGCAGGCTTAGAGGATGGGTAATCAGGGTTCCAAGGGGGCAGGTGAGGTGATAAACTTCTGAATATTTGGGTGAGTACCAAAATAAGGAACTTCAAAAAACCTGGGAGCTGGGGCTATCGCCCTAGGGATTTCCTAAATTTTATAAGGCAGCAATCTCTGAATATCTCTCAGAAAGGAAATGGGTACACAGATCAACTTGTCCCTCCAGATGTGATAAAAACACATTGCCATAATAAACCCTTGGATGGGAGCGCTCTCCGGTTGCTTTTATTGGATCTGGGAAACTTAGGGAGACTGTGAGGCAGAACCCAGATGCAGCCACCAAAGAAACCCAGCTCCATGACATGGAGAATTGCTAAGGCTGCTCCTGAGAAGAACACAAAACCATGAAATATTTAAATTTCCTCAGACTGTAACTTAACATTTTTAGCTAGTTTGGGGACCTTCATTCACAAGGCAAGATTATTTGATTTCAGCTTTGGGACTTTCATTTCCTTTAATTTCTTTTAGTTGTGAGGAGATAATTTTGTTAGCTAATTTCTCCCCGGGAACATGGTAAAGGATTATAGTAAAATAAAGAAATCTTATATTGGCATTTTATTACTGAGGCTTTCATGCATTTGACTGTTGGGGTGTCTTTCTGGACTCATCACCCGTGGTCTGCGTTAGCGATCGTGGCTGGGCGTAGTAGGAGTGCCCGGTCAGAATGTGCTGTTCCAGTTTCCACTCCTTTACCCTAAGGGAAAAACAGAGCTTCAAATTCCAAGGTGAAAACACTATGAAACACAACAGAAAACCGCAAACAGTTTTTCTAAGGGTGAGGGGAACCATTGAAAGAACAAATGCCAACTGGGAAGACCTGTGAACACTGCCTCCCAGTGAGTGTAGACACTGATACAACCAAGCAATGAAAAGTTTCATTCTGCAGGGCTGACCTATGCTTCCAGGACTGTGGTCTCACGGGAGGCCAGGGCAGATGGGCAAGAAGATATGTGCTAAATCTCTAGGACATTCACCTTTTATCAATATATCCATAAAATCAGAAAATGTGTATTAACAGGTTTTGTTTTGTTTTGTTTTGTTTCAGTGAAGAACCCCATACCTCCATATGGTCAAATGAATAAGATTTAGAATAAAACCCCATGAAGAATTATTTTGGGGGGCACCTGGGTGGCTCAGTGGGTTAAAGCCTCTGCCTTCGGCTCAGGTCAGGATCCCAGGGTCCTGGGATCGAGCCCCGTGTCAGGCTCTCTGCTCAGCAGGAAGCCTGCTTCTCCCTCTCTCTCTCTGCCTGCCTCTCTGCCTACTTGTGGTCTCTCTTTGTCAAATCTCTCAAATAAATAAATAAAATATTAAAAAACAAAAAAGAATTATTTTGGGGATATCCACGGAATGAGAACATGAGGTGAATGAATAATGTATTTCCCCCTAACATCCCTAGGATTTTCATTCTCCAATCCATTGGTTTTTTTTTTTTTTTCCAATTTATTTATTTTCAGAAAAACAGTATTCATTATTTTTTCACCACACTCAGTGCTCCATGCAAGCTGTGCCCTCTATAATACCCACCACCTGGTACCCCAACCTCCCACCCCCCCGCCACTTCAAACCCCTCAGATTGTTTTTCAGAGTCCATAGTCTCTCATGGTTCATCTCCCCTTCCAATTTACCCAAAAGCACATACCCTCCCCAATGTCCATAACCCTACCCCCCTTCTCCCAACCCCCCTCCCCCCTGCAACCCACAGTTTGTTTTGTGAGATTAAGAGTCACTTATGGTTTGTCTCCCTCCCTATCCCATCTTGTTTCATGGATTCTTCTCCTACCCACTTAAGCCCCCATGTTGCATCACCACTCCCTCATATCAGGGAGATCATATGATAGTTGTCTTTCTCCGCTTGACTTATTTCGCTAAGCATGATACGCTCTAGTTCCATCCATGTTGTCGCAAATGGCAAGATTTCGTTTCTTTTGATGGCTGCATAGTATTCCATTGTGTATATATACCACATCTTCTTGATCCATTCATCGGTTGATGGACATCTAGGTTCTTTCCATAGTTTGGCTATTGTGGACATTGCTGCTATAAACATTCGGGTGCACGTGCCCCTTTGGATCACTACGTTTGTATCTTTAGGGTAAATACCCAGTAGTGCAATTGCTGGGTCATAGGGCAGTTCTATTTTCAACATTTTGAGGAACCTCCATGCCGTTTTCCAGAGTGGTTGCACCAGCTTGCATTCCCACCAACAGTGTAGGAGGGTTCCCCTTTCTCCACATCCTCGCCAGCATCTGTCATTTCCTGACTTGTTGATTTTAGCCATTCTGACTAGTGTCCAAAATCTATAAAGAACTTAACAAACTCAACACCCAAAGAACAAATAATCCAATCAAGAAATGGGCAGAGGACATGAACAGACGTTTCTGCAAAGAAGACATCCAGATGGCCAACAGACACATGAAAAAGTGCTCCATATCACTCAGCATCAGGGAAATACAAATCAAAACCACAATGAGGTATCACCTCCAATCCACTGGGTTTAACCCTTAGGTCCATACTGATCGGGGACAGGATATTTCCCTTTAGAGGGGAGACTTGCTCCTATCAGGGCAAACAGCTTCCAACTTCAACAGCCAAATCCTTCAATGTCCAGTACTACTCTATTTCTAGATTTCTTCCTAGGCCGTTAAGAAGCAGTTTATAGTTCCTCCCAACCAGCAGAATAGTAAAATCAAGTGAACGCAAAATTGAGTTTCAGGGTGCCCCAAATTTGAGACATATGGCCCAGAATTCTAAAGGAATAGTTTTCCACTGGAAGGCACCAAATGTCACCTAGTGCTTTACGATATACCAACCTCCCTCTATTCTAACTATATTAACCACCCTTTAGATATGTTAGGAATTTTTTAACATAAAACTGTTTTGATTAAATTCATTTCTCAAGCCCACAGCGTTGGAATTAGTACTTGTATTGATGTATTAACACTATAGCTTTCTTTCTATCATAAAAATAAGAAAAATGAAATTAAATTAAATTTAATTTAAAAATTTTTAAAAAATTTTTTTCTAAAGTAAACTTTGGATTCATGCAAAAAAAAAAAAAAAAAAAAAAGAGTTGATAAAGTCATCAGTAGGTATGACACACTTTTCCAGAGCTACCAGGAGACACAGGCCCCAGGGCTGCTGTTCAAAGGAGGTGCTCACAGTGGACGGGGGTCACCCCATCTCGATGATCTTTCTGCAAATAACCCAACAGATCACACTCTTAGTCACACTTGGACCTTCTTTGGCTCAAGCTCTCTACAGACTCTGTGTCTAGAGTACTTTAACTGCTGCCCCACTATGAGGGGTAAGTGTTTGGGCTATGCTTTTCTTTCTTTGAAGTTTCCTTATGGGTTTTTATCCCTTATTTTTGGCAAATAGATAGATGTAAATACAGATACATTTTTTTTAAGATTTTTTTTTTAAATTTATTTGACAGAGAGAGATCACAAGTAGGCAGAGAGGCAGGCAGAGAGGGAGAGGGGGAAGCAGGCTCCTCGTCGAGCAGAGAGCCCAATGGACCCTGCAGGACCCTGGGATCATGACCTGAGCCAAAGGCAGAGGCTTTAACCCACTGAGCCACCCAGGCACCCCTACAGATACATTTCTAGTGATTAGGAGAGTCTACTGGCCTCCTGAGACTATTTTATCCGACACTGTGAACCAGTCAACCCCTTAAAAGCTCCATGCTAATCTTTTTCTCAATAAAAAGGTGTGTGTACATGTATGTCATCTAGAATCTTCTGTCATAGCTGAACCCTTCCTACTATTTAAGATTGTAAGATTGATCCAAATCCCAATCCATGTCTTATCAGGTACGCGGGGAGCTCCTCCAGATTTCTGGGAGTGCCATAGTCTTCTTTATCTTCAAATTCTTGGCTTCCAGTAAACTAATACAGACAATACACGGGCGCTGCTGCACACCTTATTGACTCAAACACTGAACTCAGTTTTCCTCATTTTCAACACACGTGCAGGTGTGCACCCACACAGAAGGTCTTTACGGGCCTTGTTGACTTTATTGATAATCTAGATAGATGACCCAGGTTGACATTGCTGTGAAGTAATCTGAAATTGTAAATGATTTGAAATTGGAATCTAAAACATTCTCTCGTGGTGCTTTCCACCAAGAAAGGGTTCCGTCTCACACTTTTTTGATCGTCGGTCTTCTCTCTTGCTCTCCTATTTTTCTCAATTTCCCTTCTTCACTCTCTCCCACACTGTCCTATTTGTTTCTATGCAGTGCTGGTATGTTTCCTAATTTCCCACAAAGCATCACCCTCTCAGGGCATCTCAAGGTATTCTAAACCAAGACTGACTCCTAATCACTCCTGTTAGCTGTTCAGCTTAATTCATTTCCAACAGTTCACTTATAATAGATGAAGCCAGTTACCAGCACAATTTTTATATAACTGTATTTTGTAACTTATTTAAGTTGTTGAGGAATTGATTAGAAAGAGATGAAATATTTTTCCACTTATTTTGCAAGAACATGGTTTCTCTGAAAAGAAATGATCTCTCAATGAACCATCTACAATAAAAATATCTTCCGGGAAGTAATTCACTAGGCCACATATCGGCGTGATTCATCATGTTTTGCGGAACAGAGGAAATCATTAAAATGAGAAGGTTTAAAGGAGCCCTAGGGAGGGTTTTGTTTTTTGTTTGTTTTGTTTAATGGCACTGGCAACTGGCTTTTAGTCCCCATATTACAACCCTCAGACACATGTAAGGTGTCACTTTTCTCTTTCCTTTCTCTCATTGCAAAAATGAATTTTGTAAAGGACTCCATGATCATTGATCCAACAGGAGCAAAGGGGATGATGAGTCAAAACCCTCATGTTTTTGCATCAGTAAAACCATAGAATAAGTAAAGTTGTCTGCTGAACACTTGCACAATCTGGCCATGTCCCTATGATATCACTACGCTCTGGAATCCCCGAAGAGTTGCCTCGGACTTGCTAAGAATTTTAACTCGCTTTCCTGCTGTGTCACATGGTAGCAATTTATCCCTTACAATCTAACTCCACTAGTTAGATAATGGGTAAACCATTTTAGGAAATGAGATATCTTTCTCTCTAATCATGTTTTCTCTAGGATAAGAAATATTAAAATTCATCCTTACACAGATAACTTGAATTGGAGAATTGTATCAATTATCTGACTCAGTGGATAAACATAACCAGAGATATGGAAAACTGTACATAGCTATAGTATACCCTTGTCTTAATATGGAAAGCTATTAAATGGTGCTGCTGTGTTGAGTGTTTTCTCACTGACGTGGAACAGAGCCTTGCTTTTAAGTGCTCATATGGAAAAAAATACCAGTCCATTTCCACGCACCTCTTATGATTACAGACAGAACTCTTGCAATAAATATGACGCATTAGATTTTTTGGTAGTCCATAAGGAAAAATAATATTTACTAAATATTTATAAGGTGTCTAAGACAGTCTTAGTTGCATTTATCCTTCACATGTGAAATAGATCATTGTTTTCCACTTAGCATATGAATCAACTGAGAACAGAAATGGTACAAGTTTCATGGCCTATGTTTCTATATTTGATTTGGATTGGATATAGACTTCAGACATGCAGTTTCTTGAAGAAACGTTAAAGGATCTGTTATCCAGAGAATTTAGGACAACTGGCATATGGCAATTTCTGAAAATGTCCTAAGAAACGGTATGTCAGTTAAAATGCATATGTTCTTGCAATCAAATTATTTACCAGGGCACACTGACTTAAGTATTAATAGACACTGATATTGTCAGATGAGTGCTGAGAAAAATCAATCTGCAACCCCATCTGCTTGATTCAAAGGCACTATGAAAGAATGTCCATCTAAAACAGAACCAGATAATATAAAGTGGAGAAATCTCATACATCTGCTTTCAGAGAAGCAAAACTTAAGGACTGAGAGATTGATTTCCCCCAAATACCAAATTTATAGAAAATTGGTAATAATATTTGGATTTTTTTTTAAATGACAGGGAAGTAATTAGGGACTGCTTCATACCGACTTTGGAAAATTTGGCTTATTTTCCAGAGTCTTTGAACAAAAAATGACCCAGGACAGGTTGGACTGGCAAAGGAGCAGAACTGAACTTTGTCTGCATGACTGGACTGGTTTTGTCTGCTCAGCAAATTTGTGAGGCTGGTCTCCATTTGTTTAGATTTTATCAGACTCTAACTGAACTCTCCCCTCTTTATATCCCCTGCCTGTATAGATAGCCTATCCCAAACCCTCAGTACATTTTCTTGCCTGTCCCAAATTATAATTATAATTCCTCTGTTATTCCCAAATAAACTCATTTTTTTTAAGAGGGGGAGAGGATTTTTTTTTTTTTTTTTTTTTTAGAGAGAGAGGGGAATTGGATTTGGTGACGGGGAGAGAGCCTTAAGCAGGTTCCATGCCCAGCACGGAACCCAACATGGGGCTCAATCCCACAACCCTGAGATCATGACCTGAGCAGAAATCGAGTAAACTCATCTTTTAAAAATGATTTCAAGGGACACCTGGGTGGCTCAGTGGTTTAAGGCTCTGCCTTCGGCTCAGGTCATGGTCTCAGGGTCCTGGAATGGAGCCCCGTGTCGAGCTCTCTGCTCAGCGGGGAGCCTGCTTCCCCCTCCCTCCCCCCCCATCCTGCCTGCCTCTCTGCTTATTTGTGATCTCTCTCTCTGTCAAATAAATAAATAAAATCTTTTAAAAAACAATTTCAAACTTTCCTCTTTATTTAGGTCGATGGTACTATATCTTCCTCAGAAGCTATGGGGACGGAACAGATGAACTTGCTTTCATGATATGACACTGCCATTAAGAGAACTAATGAGATTTTTACAACATATTTATTCATTCTGCTTAAATTAATTGTGCCCATAGCACGTATTTAAATGCTTTTCTTAGTTTGCGTTTTCTTTCAGAATTATTTGAAAATAAAATGTATCTTTCATATAGTATTTTTCCCCACATGCTAGTTGGGTTTCCTTTTTACATTTCACAAATAAAAAGTAGTTGGTTAATGACCTCTTGCCTTTTTAAGAAAATAGTTATAATTGCTTTGCCTCACTCAGCTCCCGACTGAAATACTTGATTCTCGAAGCAGAAGAGAAGAAACACTCAAAAAGTCCATAGTAGTAAACTTGTCTGAATCATAGGAAATTTTCTGCCAGGCTGTTAGAAGTGAGAAGCCAGTTAGCCATTCTCCTTCCATCCAGGCCATTCCCTTCCTGTTTCAAAGCTTGGAAATCATTAACAAATAGAAAATTGACAGCTATTCCTCTGTAGCTAATAGTAGATGCTGGTAGTAGATGATACTTTGTAATGTCAATATTAATATCTACATCCTACCAACTTCTTCTATACCTAATTAGATACCAAAATTCCCATAATACCAGTAGGATAGAACAAGGGGCCACCCAAAATCAAGACTGGTGGTGGCAGCTTACTACCCTCTGCAAAAGGTCATGCTCACAAATTCAGCACTAGAAATAGGGATGGGGTCAGGGAGCCGCTAGCCATGGGGGTTCTAGAGATCCACGTGCATTAATCTGTTCAGAATGTTAAAAACCCAGGTGGTGAATATAGAAAAGGCTCATCTCATTCCTGCAGGACAGAAATAGATAGAAGCCTTCTAAGTAATGAAAAAGCTTATGAACTCAGCACATGCTCCTGAAACAGTATTCTGGATAAAGTCCCAACACAAGAATGGGAATTGCACCCAAGTTGGCACGCGATGGACACAAACTCATTCCTCATTCCATGTAATTTGGTAAACACTGCTTGAGGAGAGCTCTCATTTAAAAATGAGTACATTTTAAGAAAGGAAAATTAAAATGTATGATAAAGCCACAGAGAAGTTTCCAAAAAGTTTCTGAGGAGAAGAGGGAACTCCAAACATTATTTACTTAAAGCAATGTAATAGTGAGCATGTTTATTTGCCTCGTGACATGAGAGATGTCCACATTAACTAAACATGCGGGGAGAACCACAAAGAAATTGAAGGTTAGCATGAAGGTGAATAAGACATGATAAAAAGGGAGGTACATGAGAAAAAGAGGGATTTTATATATCCCATAAATGGGGAAAAAAGAGCCAAATTGGAAGAAGAGCAAACCATTTCTCAGGCAAAATCAACAAGAATACCTTCACACCTTTAAATATCCTGTAAATGAGATGAAAATAACACCTTGAATATACCTACAGATTAAAAAAAAAAAGAATGATAGAAAAATTCTGAAGATATAAAGAAGCAAAAACTAAATTTCTTACAAAGGATAAGAGAACCCTCACACTGGCCTCAAAGTTCATCTTTGGAACTTTTCTTTTTGCCTTTTGTTTTCTGTGAACCACTGGTTAATATTATCTTCTATTTTTAAAACGAAAAGATTTTAGCTCTACCACTGATTCATAAATCCTTGTTCTTCTTATAAAACTCAAGCAATATGGGCACCTGCGTGGCTCAGTCTCTGCCTTCATCTCAGGTCATGATCCCAGGGTCCTAGGACCGAGCCCCGCATCGGGTTCTCTGCTCAGCAGGGAGCCTGTTTCCCCTTCTCTCTCTGCCTGCCTCTCTGCGTACTTGTGATCTCTCTCTCTCTGTCAAATAAATAAATAAAATCTTAAAAAAAAAAAACTCAAGCAATACAGAAGTATAAAAGAAGAAAAAATTTCATATCTCTCAGTCCTCATTAAAACTCCTCTGAGCAAAGCTAGCTACTTTGAACTAATGCAGCAGGAGTATTAAAAGATTATCTTTCTGGGGCGCCTGGGTGGCTCAGTGGGTTAAGCTTCGGCTCAGGTCATGATCTCAGGGTCCTGGGATCGAGTCCCATATCGGGCTCTCTGCTCAGCAGGGAGCCTGCTTCCCTCTCTCTCTCTGCCTGCCTCTCTGCCTACTTGTGATCTCTCTCTATCAAATAAATAAATAAAATCTTTGAAAAAAAAAAGATTATCTTTCTGAATCTATGAACCTCTGGAAATTCATATAGTAAATAAACCCATTAATAATCAGCATTTTGTGCAAAGGTATCTGGCATAGTCTTATCTACAATAGGGAAAAACAATTCAAAGTCCTAATAGAGTCATCAAGCAATATTATGAAATGAGTTCTATAGCCTACATTAGTTCTATAATTAGTTCTACAGTTGTATAGCCTACATTAGCTCAAGGTTTAAAATGTGATTATATGAGCTCTTATAATCTCTATCTTCCTCACCTGTTAATGGAAAGACAGAAGCTATTCAGTAAAGTGTAGAATTCTTGAAACTGAAAATACAGAGAAGTTGCATTTCTTGGTGATGGGGCAAAAGTCTAACATATGAGGGTGGGAGTGAGCGTATAAGAGTTGAGAAGCTCCAAGAAGAGTTCGAGGAACTAAGAGACCAATGCTTTAGAAGGATCTGCTGGGTGTACATTGACCTCACTAAAATTTTGATGCGAATTGTGTTAAAGACAATGACAGTGAGCTGGGAGTTAGATTCAGGAAATGAGAGAAGGTAGTAAATGATGCAATGAAGAGGTATGGCAGGAGATATATTCGAAATGAGAGAAGAAGGGAGAATGATCTTGAAGTGGCAATGTCAGGGAAAGAGACAACGATCCCTCTCCCAGGCTAAGCAGTAAAGGGCCAGTGCATGAAGAGAGGAGCCAGTCGCCCCTTGAGAAGACTTCAAGGGAACCCGTGTCCTCAGAGGAGAATCTAGTTTTAGTTAGAGCAAGAAAGTATGGGGACAGGTTAGAGAGATAGGATTTTTCTGTTGAAAGACTGAATTCTAAATGCACAGCAGGAAGGTTCGGAATTGGGAAGAGGTAGAATATGGGTCAAGAGGAGGTATGCTCCCAAAATTTCTGGTCCCTGTAGTCTGGGAGATGCGGAATAACTTAATGCGCTTTTTGTAGCCACTGAAAAAAATCAAGATGAACACCATAATAAGACTGATCTTAATGGTCTCGGGGAAAATAATGATGGGGAAGCTGTGGGAAGAGAGAATGGTGAGTCTCCCACCAGAACCTCGCAGAACTATGGAGCCTTCCTTTGTTAGCACTGAGGAGACCCGAGGAAGAGACATCTTGTCAGTGCACAGCTGTTCCTTTGGATGGAATCTCAAAATAATCCAGTCTCCTGAGGGATTTGGAACTCTGATTGAATCACAAAACAGCTATAGAATCCAGATTCTTATTTATATAATACCTCATATTCTACACTATCTTAGATCTATATTCTAATTTAATAGCTATTGGAAATATTGGGGCACCTGAAACCACTTAGATGTTTGGCATTAGAAAGCTTGAGAATAGGGGTGCCTTGGGTGGCTCAGTGGGTTAAGCCTCTATCTTCGTCTCAGGACGTGGTCTCAGGGTCCTGGGATCAAGCCCCACATCCAGCTTTATGCTTGGGGAGCCTGCTTCCCCCCCTCTCTCTGCCTGCCTCTCTGCCTACCTGTGATCTCTCTCTCTCTGTCAAATAAATAAATAAAATATTTTAAAAAAAAAAAAGAAAGAAAGAAAGAAAGCTTGAGAATAACAAGGCAGCATCTGCAGGACAGTCACTGAGAATAAACAGGACAGATTTAGAAAAAAGATGGAAGGAGACTATTTTGTCTCCCTGAATGAAATGTGAAGAAATAGAAGACGTTCCATGAGATAAACAGAGCTTTTGTAATCTTACTTCACCTGAGAAGATTAGAATGGATTTGAAGCTTTTCTAGGTTGTGTGGCTTGCCCCCACCATAGTTAGTTGTGAGGGAAGAAGGGCAAGAGACAGCTTCACGGGTGGCCAGCTCAGAGAAGATGCCAAAAGTCAACACCAAGCAGAATACGAAAATTCTTAGAACAGCTTTAAAGCGAGTGATTTCCCAAGACTACTTAAGACTAGATTTTAAACATATCTGTTTATGGATATAGCATATGATTAAATAGGATTTTTTATGGTTTAAATTAAATGAGCATTAAAAAATTTTACAGATTAACTGTAAGGGTTGAAATTCTGTAATTTTACTCATTCTCGAACCGTAAGGTGGGAGAGGTGCCACAGAGATCTCAATTCCCAGTTAACAGATATGTTGCCAAAAGATTCAAGGCAGGTTGACTGCAGAAATGCATTTAAATTGTTCGGTGAGCATATGGAAAGTTATTTGCATTGGTTAATGGAACATGACAAAAAAAAAATCAGCTCTTTCCTCTCCATCTCACTAGTATCTAAAAGCAAATAAAACCAATGTGATTGCATTAATATTCTGAAAATTGGGCTTGGCAGAACTAATGTAGAGAGGGATGAAAAAATATCCCCCCAAAGCTCCATCTGAATTCCAAAGATATGAGAAGACAAGGAGTGACCAAAATATAACAATTTTTATTAATAAAGCTTGAGAGGAAAATGTAGAGTATTATATCTAAATAGTTCCCAATTATTGAACTCCAAAATTCGAAAAGCTTACTAACCCAGTAAAGGTGGTGCCAGAAAAAATGTATTATTTGGGAAACACATGGTACCTGCACTCGAGAAGACCAAGAGAAACAGGAGTTCCTCTTTTCCATATTAAAATGATATGAGTGCTTTCTCTCTGTGTCCTACCAGCGCAGACTGAGATGTCTCACACTGAAACATAGTTCTATCGCCTATGGCAGTGCAGTGAATGACCTCAAAGTAACTAAAACCTAAGGGGCTAAAAATCAAAACATTTTATGATATTTCATGATTCCGTCGGTCAGAGATGTAGGCAGGGCTCAACTGGGAAGTTCTTCTTCTCCCTACGGTGTTCACCAGCTATTTTGGTGGTGTTCAGCCGATGGGTCCAAAATGGATTCACTCACGTGCCTGGACTTTGCAGGAATTGTAGGAAGGCTGGATACAACTATGCTCTTTTCCCTCTCTGGGTAACTCAGGACCTCTCCACTTACAGGAAGTGTAAGTGCTTACAGGAAGATTCAACACTCCAAAGGTGAGTATTCAAAGATACAGAAAGCGCAACCATTAGTCACTTAAGGATTAGACCCAGAAACGGGCACTTAATCACTTTGCCCATATTCTCTGTGCCAAAGCATTCAGAGAGCCCATTCAGATTCAAAGGGAAGACACAAACACCCCCTAACTCAATGAGGAGAATGCCAAAGAACTTATGGTCACCTTTATTGGGTGAGAATCTGCGTGCTCTCTGACTAGAAAACACGTTCAGCCCCTCCTGTGAGCCCTGGGGTTCCCATGGTACAGCATCAAGCTCAGGGGGTCGTCTTCTAAACCAGGTCCAGGCATGGGTGAGGTTCTTTGGCTTCTGGGGCGTGGTTCATCTGTCTCTCTCCAATAAACTGTAAACTAAAGAGAACTTTTTGGTTTCAAAGTCTTTTTTTTTTTAAGATTTTATTTATTTATTTGAGAGAGAGAGGGAGCATGAGTGAGAGAGAGAGCACAAGCAGTGGGGGGTGGAGGGGCAGAGAGAGAAGAAGCAGACTCCCCGTCAAACGGAGAGCCCTAATCGGGGATCGATCCCAGGATCAGGTCCTGAGCCAAAAGCAGAGGCTTAACCAACTAAGCCACCCAGGGCCCCTAAAGTTTTAAAGTTTTTCTAACAGCGCATGATGGGGAGCCAAAAGTAAGTGCAGTAGGATCTCCAGTTCCAATAGGGAAAGAATCAGAGGAAAACTGGAGTTAGTAATTGTGAGATCCAAAATTAGGGACAGTTTGCTCCTGGGAATGATTCTCCTTGGTTCTTGGCACTGCCTTCTAAGTTCTTGGTTTTGCATTTTGGGTTTTTATCTAGATGGGACAGCCAAGTTTTGCAACAAAGTGAGGTTCTCAGCTTGCTTCTTGCCCATAGTAAATTGGGAAAATCCAAAGACTTCTTTTTACTTTGTACTTTTTAAATTCATGACATTAAGCATAAACCACACACACACACACACACACACACACACAGGTTTTTTTTTTCTTTCTTTCTTCTTTCTCTTTGTTTTTTTCTTTCTTTCTCTCTTCCTTCTTTCCTTCCTCCCTCCCTCCCTCTCTTTCTTTCTTTCTCTTTCTATCCCTTTCTTTCTCCCTCCCTCTCTCCCTCCCTCCCTTCCTTCCTTCCATCCTTCCTTCCTTTCTTTCTTTCCTGAAACAGGCTCTTAAAGGAGAGACCTTAGGCCAAGAGCAACAATAGAAGGCTGTGGGGTAACATCTATATGATCCTGTAGAGCCCTAAGAGAGATGCGTTCAGTTTTTTTGTGTTGTTTTGTTTTGCTTCATTTTTAAGGTCTCAATAAGGGGATTTATGGAAGCTATACACTTGCAATCCTTACCCTGAATTTCTTGTAGTGTTCTAGATTTTATACATGCTAAAGCTATTTCTTTCTTTGAGAATCTTTTTCTGGGAATAGCTGAGGATGAAAACCAATTTTATTTTCAAACCTCAAATCCTTGGATCCTTTATACTTCATCTAAACTCTTAAAATCCAAATAAAATGATACAGTTCCTTCTTTAGTTTCTCTTCCTCTTCCCATCCCCCCCTTCCATCTTGTATTTAATTATAGGAAGCTGGAAGCTTGTTGAAATTTTCCACATTCTGTCTATAAATCTCTCCAGCTAGGTCCATGAATTCATTAAATACCCTCTTTATTCTTTGCATTATGACAGGAAGCTATGTTACCAAACGTTTCAATAAGAATTTTCTTATTGTTTTTCAAGCCTTTGGTCTTCTGAAGTCTCTTCCAGCTTGACTCTCTCCAATAACGCTAGTATTTCCTGCTCTTGGACTAGAGGTCATGTTATGTGAATTTCAGATTAGTCTCTTCCCAGTGAATATTAAAGGACAATGCCGTTGGAGGGCTATCCCCAGAGAAACGCCTCTCTAACACAGATATACATGTTTAAGAACTATAAGATGTTTAGTCCTTTTTAAGTATTATGTGTCAAGACCATTGAAATTAGAATTAACACATTTTTATAAATGGCAAAGAATTTGCTGAAGAAAAATTTCATGATATAAGAGCTATCAATTCAACAAAGATGAGAGAACAAAGAAAAGAAAGAAGAGAACATTAGATTGTTCACTTTCTCTTATTATTTATTTCTTTTCTTAGAGATTTATTTCTGTATGGGGGAGGGGCAGAGAGGTAGAAAATCAAGCAGACTCTTTGCTGAACATGGAGTCCAATGTGTGTGGGGTTCAGTCTCATGACCCTGAGCTGAAATCAATTCTTTGCTCAACCAACGAAGCGACTAAGATGTCCCATCTTATTAATTATTTCTAATGATACATTCAAATAAAAGGTTCAAAAATATTGATTCTGTTTATCTCTTTCACCATAAATATCAGAGACTACTTAAAAGTAAAGTGATTGACAAAACGTAAATGACACTGACACAAGAGGGCAGCCTTTGCATGTATATTTTTCAAATAAATTACCAAGAATTTAATTCTTTGGAATTTAAGCTCATATTAGAAAAGATGTGAAAAGAATCCCAAAGCAAAATTAATCCTTCAAGGTGATTATTTTACCAGTTTCCTTATTTAATCACTGGCAAGGAGTTCTTGAATTCAAACTATTTTACATCAATACAATAAAACTAACACAAAAATTATTCTAACTGCAACAAAATTTTATTGATTTAAATGTTTTATGAAGAGGCAAAAGGCTGTGGAGATAAAATCTTATATTCTGAAGCTAGAGTAATTAATGTAATACTTATTGTAAAGCCTGATAGTTCAATGAAATAGAATAAAAAGCACAGAAACACAAATAAGTAAGGATTTATTACGTGACAAAGGAGTCATTTTAATTAACCATTTGGAGAGTGAATGAGGTTATATACTTAAACCAAAAGGGAGCATGAGTTGGAGGGGGCGGGAAGGGGCAGAGGGAGAAGGAGAAGCAGACTCCCTGCTGAGTAGGAAGCCCAACTCAGGGCTCTATCCCAGGACCCTGAGGTCATGACTCCAACTGAAGGCAAACACTTAACAGACTGAACATCCCAGGTGCCACTTGATAATATATTTTAATATTAAGTATTAAATAAAATGCCAGAGGAAAACCCAGAAATAGTCACATAAATTAATAGTAAAAAAAAAAAAGCCTCCCTGAGAATGTCAAGCAAAGACAGGTACCACCAAGGAGGAAATGGTAGACTTGAGTACAAGCTAAATTCTCCTAGCTTATATGTACCTAAACAAACCTGAAAGCAAATGATACACAGGGAAATATTTGCAACAATTATAAATGTTTATCAATAATATTCCTCCTCTATAAGGACCCCCTTAAAAATAATTAAGAAAAATATGAGAGAAAAAATGGACAATAGACTTCATTCACATAGACTAGAAATGATCCATAAGTTAGAAAAAAAGGTTCACTTTCTTTTTCTCCATAAATTTTATTTATAACAAAATACATGAAAATTTAAACAGGAAAGGTAGCATACTTGGCTTACTAGATTAGCCATTATAAAGAGAGTAAATACGGAATGATGGTGAGGTTGTTGGGAAATGAGCTAGCTGTCTCACACTGTCATAGACAATATGTTGAAACCTCACCCCTAAGGTGATGGTATTAGGAGGCAGGATGTTTGGGAGATGGTTAGGAGTAGATGAGGTCGTTAGTGGGGAGCCCTCATGAATAGGATTAGTGCCCGTAGAGTCGGGAGAGAGCTTGCTTCACCTCCGTGCTCTCTGCGGTGTGAAGATACACAGAGAAGTGTGTTGTCCACAACCCGAAAGTGTGTTCTTACCAAAACTTTACCATACTGGCACTCTGGACAACCCAGCCTCCAGAAGTGTGAGAAATAAATTTCCTTTCTTTATGAGCCACCGGTCTATGCTAGAAGTATCAATTAGCATAATCTTTCTGAAGAGGAAATCAAAACAAGAACTGCTTAAGTAATTTGCCCTGAGTGACCCCTTCAGAAAGATTATGAAAATGTAAATTGAAGACCTGAGCAAAAGGAGGGAATTTATTATAAAATTACAGGGGGCATAGGTAGATCTGTTTGAATGAGCATCTCAGATGTCTTTATTACTCTCTTCTGTCTCTGCTTTTCTCCACGCATCTGTGTAGTTCTATTCTGTGTTGGACTTCATCTGTTTTCTTACTCACAAGATGAAAAGCCAGCTAGAGGAAGCTCCCAAATTTTCATTTTTTTGCAAAATAAAGCCACTCTTTCCTTCCCTTTTTGTACTTTCCAGCGGAAGAGACCATGACTGAGCCACCTCAGTCATGGGATTGGGTGCCAATCCCAACCAAGTGCTTTTGACCACAAGTGGGAGGTGGCAAGGATTGGTTTGGGTTGGGTTTTGTACATGTAGCTGCTCCAAACATCTGTGACTAAGGAAACAGAATCCTTTTTTCAAAATGGCTTTTATGATGTGATCATGGTGAAGGAGGATTGGTCTTTAAATGAGATTATTTAATATGAGGCAATCCACAATGTGTGTGGACATGATCGGTTTCCGGAACTTCACAATGGAGGACCACACTCTTTATAGACTCTTCATACTGAATTTAACAATTCCAGGGAGAACTTCTGTATCCTTATTTATAGGACTAACTCAGGACTAACATCTGGCATGGAGTAACCTGAATAAATAGTGGTTATTATGATTATTAACCTCATAAAACTCCACACTATGGGCAGCAACCCTGCTTTATATCATACCTTTTGACTCTCAATATAGTCAATATGACTCAATTTCAGGTTTCTTTAAGCTAGTGACGTAAAAATTTAACCAAGCAAGCACAAAAAGTGAAGTATTTGAAATTTATTAAGAATGTGGCTTTTCATTGTCACTCAAATTTGCAGGAGGTGGTTTTCTTGCATTTAAAAAAATGCTTTTAGGGACGCCTGAGTGGCTCAGTGGGTTAAGCCTTTGCCTTCAGCTTAGGTCATGATCCCAGGATCATGGAGACGGAGCCCCGCATCGGGCTCTCTGCTCAGCAGGGAGCCTGGTTCTTCCTCTCTCTCTGCCTGCCTCTCTGCCTACTTGTGATCTCTCTCTCTGTGTCAAATAAATAAATAAAATCTTTAAAAAAAATCCTTTTAAATTTTTTGCTACTGATGTCCATCTTCTTAAACACACACACACAAACACTCAACCAGTCCATTTAACATTTCTCATGTTTATGGAGATAAAAGGTATGGCACGGAGAACATAGTCAATGATGTTGCAATAACATTATATGGTGAGGTTAGCAAAATGTCCAGAGTTTCTGAATCACTGTGATGTTTACCTGAAACTAATGGAACATTGTGTGTCACCTATACCTAATAAAATTTTTTAAATAAAATTTCTCATGTTTATATTTCCTAAATGGTGCTTATTCTATGGAGAAAAGCAGCTGAAACTTGGATCATAGAACTGAAATAGGATTGGGGTATCAAAGGATAAAAAATCAGGTTAGTCATAAAATGGTTCACTTGCATAGAATAGTGTTGGAAAGCCGCCATTGAATTTACCCAGAGAAACTTCAATAGATTTGAAATTCATCCTAAGTTAGGACGGAGTCTTTATGTAGAGCTTCATTTTTAGTCATACTGACCATTGGGCCCAGGTTTATATGTAGAAGTGACAATGACATCAATCCTAGCATGAGATAATTATGACATCTGTTTACAAATTTTCATTCAAAAGCACTAATCAGTTATTATAGATCCTGTAAATAAATTTTTAGTACCAACAGTGTGGTGATATATTTAGAGTACGGAGCAGGTCAGGCCTCACAATACTTACATTCTAGTTTTTCCTCTGCTGAAAAAAGATGTGAGTTTTTGGACAAGTGAATGAACACTAGGTTCTTCATTTATAGGGTGTTCTCAGGACCGAGGTCTGGCATGCAATGGTCTGAGTACATAGTAGTTATTATTAACCTTGTGCAGCTTTAGTTCCTCATTCATTCATTCATTCATTTCTACTCCCCAAACCCAATAATGAATAGTAAACAAAGGAAGTTTGATTATTCAGTTAAGAACATTTAAAAAAAATTTTTTTTAAAGATTTTATTTATTCATTTGACAGACAGAGATCACAAGTAGACACAGGCAGGCAGAGAGAGAGGAGGAAGCAGGCTCCCCGTGGAGCAGAGAGCCCGATGAGGGGCTTGATCCCAGGACCCTGAGATCACAACCGGAGCAGAAGGCAGAGGCTTTAACCCACTGAGACACCCAGGTGCCCCAAGAACATTTTTTTTTTTTTTTTTAAAGAACTTTTTACTATTGCCTGAAAATTTAGTTCTGGAGTGTTCTTCAGAAACTCAGGTGTCTCAGGTATTCTGCACAATTCTTTCTTAAGGTTCCCACTTGCTTCTGGTGGATCAGAATGATTGTCTTAGTCCTGTTTTGAGGGGGACAAGGAGGGAAGAAGCTGCTGTATGTGGACAGCTGGATAACCTATAGGTAGAAGGTGGAGGTCGTACCCTTTTGCGAGAAAGACAGACCGGTGATTTCCATCAAAGAAATGGCTTGTAACAGCCTGACTCCCAATTTCACATACAATGCATAGGCTGATGTTTTGGAGTTTATCTTCTTATTTTCTGAACATGACATTTATTTTGATCAGATTCTTCCTGTGCGCATGTGTTCTGAGGGAGGGACTGGGCCATGTGACCCGTCTGATTTGCCTTCCAAAATCTTGTGACATGGCCCTGAGCTTTGCCCCTGCCTAGGAATGAGGTTTTGAGCTCAGGAGATCTTAATTAAATTTTAAAGCAATACAATCACTAATTTAAGTATCTCTGGCTAAGGAAACATGCCAATTTTTCAGACCGAAGTATTATACTGGCATTTGAACAATGAAGAAAAGGACGATATACGGATGTGCATTCCGGGCGCATATTAGTTGAACCAAAAACACCTTACTTAGCTCAGTAAATACAGTTCAGGGTTACTGAGTTTTCACCATTTAAGAAAGACTAAATTTTTTTTTCCTTAATGTAGTATTGGGTTCCTTACATAAATATAAACAAGCAAGCCTATTTGCTGTTAAAGGGACCGATAACCCACCAGAGTGGTATGAGGATAGCTTTAGACTGAAAACATCTGAACAAATAGCGGCCCTTCTCAGGAAGAAATCTTATCTAACTTCCCTTTGCTGACTTAAGCGGAGCCATAAACCCTCCCCGCAGGGGATTTCCTGTTTGAAGGAAGACTGATCTTTAGCCCTGGTACATGAGGGTTCAGCCACCATAAATACCCCTCCGGGGGAGCTTCAAGCCAGGAAGGAGACCGCCCATCAGCACCTGGATGAAAGCATGTGTAAACGTATGTGGACAGTGGAACCTTCCAGACTTTCCCACGGAAGCCCTAAGCCACCACCCCCTCAACTGTTAAGCTGCCCCTTGCAGCCTGAGGAACCAGTCCTCATACGAGGCACCCACAATGCCTGTGAATTAAACTTTTCTTAAAGTCATTAACTCAGACAAATAATTCCAACAAAATTAATTAATTAACCTTTGCCAATTTCATTTTCAGGCCCCAGACTCCCTACAGCTAGGGTGGTACGGGAAAAGTTTTCTTCCTAATCCTATCCAGCTTGGTAATGAAAGTGGTCCATCTTGAATATATACCACTTCTTCCCATGATGTTAAACTCAAATACTATAGTGTGATAGTTTGGAAAAGGGACATGTTTTCTCAATGTTGGTGTCCTTGTTTTCATAAAGTAGTTTACAGTTTGATGTCTTTTAGAAGGGTCACTTTGAAGTCACCAAGTGTCTTGCGCTAAGACTCAGGATGCATTTCTCACTGTCCCGTGGATGGGTTGAAGAGGAGATGCCACTGAAACACAGAGCAAGACAAGCGAAGGGATTGTTTGCCCTCCTCCCATATTCCCTCAGAGAAGCCGAAGTTTTGTGCCTGTGAGTGTTTGTGGCCATTGCCGGTGATGCCCTGAGTTTGAAGACCTTGGGAAGTTGCAGTACCCCTTGTGGGGGTCGAGGAAGTGGGAGTTAGCTGCTTGTCCAGGGAAAACGAGCTTGAGTTTAACCCTTATGCCTGGAAGAATCACCAGGAAATACTTATTTTGCCCAGCTCCTCATCAAAGTAGGTATGTGGGTTATTTTCAGAAAATCCTGCTCCTTGTATAACAGCTGACAATTTAATACTTTCCTTAAGGGTTCATTCAACTATTTTCTTAACATTTTTGATGACAGCAGATCTATTTCCTAGGCTGTTTTAAAGTAGTCATATTAAAGTAGTCATATTTAAAGGAGTCACATTATTACTTAAGATTCCCCCAACTTAAATTTTAGTTGACTTATAAGTTTCTTTTTTTTTTTTTTTTAAGATTTTATTTATTGATTTGACAGAGATCACAAGTAGGCAGAGAGGCAGACAGAGAGAGAGGAGGAAGCAGGCTCCCCGCTGAGCAGAGAGCCCGATGCGGGACTCGATCCCAGGACCCCGAGATCATGACCTGAGCCGAAGGCAGCGGCTTAACCCACTGAGCCACCCAGGTGCCCCGACTTATAAGTTTCTAAATGACATCAACTGTATCTTACTTCAGTTCCTTAAATTCCTCTACTTTTATTTGCCATATTCTGATTACGTTGTCATTTTCCTATCTCTAAACTGTTCATTTTGCTGAGAAATAACCTCCTCATTCTGGATGTTTCAAAACACCACACATTGTTCTAAATTTAAGTTTAATGTCACTACCTTCATAAACTTTACCTTGTCACCTCAAGTGGAAATGAAATCTACTTTATTCAAACCCTTTGCTGACTGCACTGTTTATTTTTTATTTTTATTTTTTTAAAGATTTTATTTGTTTATTTAATGGATAGAGAGATCACAGGTAGGCAGGGAGGCAGGCAGAGAGAGGGGGTGGGGGGGAAGCAGACTCCCTGCTGAACAGAGAGCCCAATGTGGTGCTCAATCCCAGGACCCTGGGATCATGACCTGAGCGGAAGGCAGAGGCTTAACCACTGAGCCCCCCAGGTGCCCCTGTGCTGTTTATTTTATGTAAAAAGCTTGCATCTCTTCAACTTAATTTCTGTTTCACACTCCCATTACAATGGGTGGAGGCAGTAAATTCAGTTAGTGGGAGTAATCAATCCATCCCTCAGGACTCTATCCTCTTCAGGATTACCTAACATAAGAATACAATTGCTATTTTAATAGCAATTAAATAATTTAAAAACCTTCAGGTTTTTTATTATTCAAATAATATTTAATTATTATTATTTATTATAAAAATAATATTAAATATTATTAAAATAATGTTAATTATAATGGTGTTTGTTTAATTATTATTTATTAATATTAATATATATTTATAATATTAATATATTATTTATTAATTATTATTGTTGTTTGATTATATCAAACAATTAATTATTTATATTATTGAAATAATAAAGAACCTTCAGGCAAGCATTCAGAAAGAAACTAAAAATTGCTTATGTTGTACAAAAATCTATAGATTTTATCTCTTCATATCCTAATAAAGCACTCCACAATCCATGATTTATATGTAAAATTGACTTTGGCAAAATTCTTTTTTTTTTTAAGATTTTATTTCTTTATCTGAGAGAGAGAGAGAGAAAGAGACAAAGCATGAGTAGGGAAGAGGAGGTAGAGTGAGAGGGAGAAGTAGACTCCCCACTGAGCAGAGAGCCCAATGTGGGACTCAATCCCAGACCTGAGCCGAACAAAGGCAGATGCTTAACCAACTAAGCCACCCAGATGCCCCTGAATTTGGCAAAATTCTAAAAGAAAACACAACAGATTTTCTCTTAATCTTTGATTGTGAAAGGATTTCTGGAAGAAACTCCCCAAACTGTAAGAAAGATTTATACATTTGACAATATATTAGCCATATGAAAATTAAAATCTTCTGCTCTGGCAAGAAAACACAAAAAATAAACTGGGAAATTATATCTATCTATCTACATGTATATATAGATGTACATATCTATACATATATATATATACACACACACACATATATATATACATGATTGTGAATTTTCTTAAGATAAAAGAGGATTTAAAAATCAGTAAAAAGAACTTTTTTAAAGCTGACACACTGACATGCTGAGACCAAATAGTTTTACCTCTTCTTCCTCCAAAAACTTGTTTAAAATAAGAGTAAGGATAAAAAAAGAAAGAAAAAAAATTTAAAAAAAAAACTAAGCAGAAGAGATTGGGAAAAGAGACAATAACAGAATTTTAGTCATTCTCTAGATCTTTAAGAAAACTAACCAACCCAACAAAAATCTCTCTTAATCACGTATCTTCCTTGAGTTATGGTCTTATTTTTCTCCTCCCTTTTAGAGCAAGAAACTCGAATAAGTTATCTCTGCTTGCTGCCCATCAGTTATTTCTTCTATCCTCACTTGAAATCATTCTGGTCATGCTTTTGCCAGAATCACTCATTGGACAAATTGCCATTGCTAAGTCCAGTGACCAATTCTGAGTCCCTATCTTACCTGACCTATCAACAACATTCGACACAACTAATTATTTCTTCTGGAAATACTTCTTCTGGAAACACTTTGTTCGGATTCCCAGACCCTATGTTCTGCTTGTCATTCTACTGGAGGTTCTTCTTCATCTCTGTAAGGTACAAAATCCTGGCAATACTAAAAGGGCACAGACCTTGGGGCTCATCTCCTTTCTATCTACATACACTTCTTAGATGATCTTATCCAGTCTTGAGACTTGAAATACCATCAATATGCCAAATATGCTGATGTTTAGATCTTCAACCTTCTGGACTCCAGACTTATATATACAAATGTCCTGATATCTCCTATTAGATTTCTGATACACAAATCATAATTAATACGCCCCAAATTCTGCTCAAGATCTTGCTCCAAAACTTGATTCTCCATAGTTTTGCCCATATCAATAAATGATAACTTAGTTATTCCAGTTACTTTGAGCAGATACCTTGGAGTCATTGTTCACCCTCCATTTCCCTCTTTCCCAGGATTAGAATGCTTAGCTTTACCTTTCATCAAGAATCTGATCACTTCTATTGCTACTGTTTCGAGCTAAACAACCATCTTCTCTTGACTAGATAGCTTCAATAGTCTTGATATGTCTGATGATGTCCCACTCTCACTCCCCTCACCCGGTGCACAAGACATCTCCACTCAGCATCTAAGTCCGAGTTGTCACAATGGCCTAGGAGTTCCCAGTAACTTCTGCTCACATCTCATCTGTGATCGACCTCCTCCACCATATTAGCTTCCTTCGCTTTCTTCCCTGAATGCTTCCTCCATGGGGGCCTTTGTATCAGCCATTTCCTCTGCCTGGCGTTCTTCCCTCAGATATGCACGTGGCTTACTTTCTCTCCTGCTTTGAGGTTTTTAGTCCCTAAACATTTCCCTTAAAAAGAAAAGTTGTTTTCCTCGGCAGTTATCAGTTATTAATATCCAACTTCATGTGTTATTTATCTTACCTATTCTCTTTCCACTAGACTTTTACCTAAGAACATGATTTGTTGTTGTTGTTGTTGTTAATGATCTTCATAACCCAAGTTCCTGTATCCTTAAGAGGTTGGGGTGATACTGACAGGAGGCAAGCCATTTTACTTGCACAGATTTAATACTTGGAGACACTCTTCTAAGGACAGGTGAAGAACAAGGCTAAAAATGTGAGGAGAGTTGAGTGTCAGGATGGAAAATTGTTGGGCTACCAGATATCTTTTTTTTTAAGATTTTATTTATTTATTTGAGATTGAGAGAGAGAGAACATGAGAGGGGAGAAGGTCAGAGGGAGAAGCAGACTACCTGTGGAGCTGGGAACCTGATGCAGGGACTCAATCCCGGGATTTCAAGATCATGACCTGAGCCGAAGGCAATCCCTTAACCAACTGAGCCACCCAGGCACCCCTAAATATCTTTTTGTGTGTGTGTGTGTATCCAGGTGATTGCCTTTCTTCCTCCCAGGATTAATTTTCTTGAGAAATGGAGAGTCTCATGCCCTCCCATCATTGCACTCCATGTTTACCTCTATTATGTTGTAGCATTAGCCTGAAATCACCTTTCTCACTGTCCATCTAAGCCAGAAGATCATAAACTTCTTGAATGTTGGGATCAAATTTTTCCACTGACGCTGTGGCCTCAGCACCAAAATCTGTGTTTGGAATGATAATCATTCCTTGTTGATTGATTTGCTCTAATGAATACTCCAAGCAGGAAATGAAAACAACCTGAACAAGGTCACAATGAGAAGTTAATGACCACTTAGAAATGCAGTGAATGGAATTGTCTAGAATAACTCCCAGGGTTTTGATTGGCATGCAAGAGAGTCTGCAATGTTTCCCTTGTGATTAACTTGGAAGTGGGATAAAATCAATGAAGATTTGTTGTCAGCCTGGGGCAAGCATCTGGGGCGAGAGTTATTTTCCTATTCAGGATATTACTAATTGTCTCACATAGAAATAGAAGCAAAGACAATAATTACCAGGTTTCAAATAGTGTGTTGGACTGATCAACACTATTCATTTAAAGCATGTTTTCATTCAAGCTCTCCAAACAAGGTCAAGTAGTTGAAACGGCTATTGTTAGATCCAGGTTCCTTGCAGCAGGTAATATTATGTAAGCTTGTTAGGTGCCAATCATTCCCAGAGTTTATAACACAGGAAATTTATGATGGTCTATTCTTATATACTGTTTAGGTCTTCTAATTATAATGCAAGTAGCCCATGTGTTTCTTAATCCTTATAAAACCTGTTAATATTATAACACGATGGTATTGGGAGCTCGAGAGGAAATTTTACAGGGAACCAGAGAATAGACTACTTGATTTCACCTGCTAAGGGAGTTTTGGCAGGCCCATGAAATAATTTTTGCAGGTCGGGCATGACTGCTAATTGACTTAGTCCACAGTTGCAGTATCATGTGACTTTGTAGAACCCAGTCTAATCAAATATCACTAACAACTTCAGCAAATATCACTGATTGCAAACTGGAGAAGTGCTCACTGAGCTTCCTCAGGTTTGGGGCACAGAAGCAGACATCATTCTTTGTTAAAAAGGTGTCCTTTGCTGGGTGGTAGGATAGCTCTATTTTCAACTTTTTGAGGAACCTCCATGCTGTTTCCCAGAGTGGCTGCACCAGCTTGCATTTAATGGATAATGTCCACAATAGCCAAACTATGGAAAGAACTTAGATGTCCATCAACAAATGATTGGATAAAGAAGAGGTGGTACACACACACACACACACACACACACACACACACACACACGAATACTGTGCAGCCATCAAAAGAAATCTTGCCATTTGCAACAATGTGGATGAGGGTATTATGCTGGCCAAAATAAGTCAATCAGAGAAAAACAATTATCATATGATCTCCCTGATATGAGGAAGTTGAGAGGCAAAGTGGGGGGTTGGGGGTAGGGAAGGAAAAAATTGAAACAAGATGGGATTGGGAAAAGGACAAACCATAAGACTCTTAATCTCACAAAACAAACCGTGGATTGCCGGGTGGAGGGGGGTAGGGAGAGGGTGGTCGGGTTATGGACATTGGGGAAGGTATGCGCTATGGTGAGTGCTGTGAAGTGTGTAAACCTGGCAATTCACAGACCTGTACCACTGGGGCTAATAATACATTATATGTTAATACAAGTTTTAAAAAGATATTCATTAAAAGCAAAAAAAAAAAAAGGTGTCCTTTGAACTTTCTGCATTCAAATATAATTTTTATGGAGATTTATGTATTAGTCCTCATTTTACCCAAAATCAAATCCAGGCTATTAATTCACATTTCTTAATGGGAAATGCGTTAATGAGAGGCTCTTACTTCTGATGTAACTAGCTTTGCTAGGATGTATAGAAATGGAAAATAGAGGTAGGATATGGACACTTTAAACCGAGCTTTGACTCTAGGCCTGAATAGCTCGGTTGGTGTCCCATCAGTTCTTCAGGACAGTGTTCTAAGAGCCAACCCCACTCCTCCAGCCTTTCTTCCTAGGGCCAAGGAAGACAAGGGAACCAAAGGGCCACACTATCATCCAGGGCAGCTACTGAAACCACATCTGTTATGAGGCACATCTGCCTTGAGGAGAATATGCCCAGGCCTTAAGCATATTTAGGCTTATTTTAATTTCCTTAAGTACTTAACATCAAGAGTGCTTCATTATTGTTCAGGTAGGCACACAGGCTGAGAGAGGCTGAAACGGTTCTCTGTTCAGTCACTGAAGTGAGATCAACAATTGTTCCAACCCTCCAGCACCCAGTGTCCATAGTGAAATACTGGTCCACACTGATCACAGAAGAAAATGGGGCAGGAAACTGGGAGACGAAAAAATTGGGGTAATATTGAAAGTGTTGGGTTTGTATTGCTAATGAGACATTCAGGAGGTTAGTTCAGTAGGCACTGGAGGAGACAGTCTGGGGATATGGTTTCAGAAGTACTGCATTGGCAAGAGATGAAAATTTCACTTTTTAATTGCCCAATAATTTATTAGAATTTAGCTATACACAGGAAGAGGTTGACTACTCGGTGTACAATATTCCTGCACCTGGACACTGCTAAAAAAAATGCAATAATTAACTCTTTTTCTTTCATTACACTCTAAATAGATGACCAATATTATTACATCAGAACTTTGTGTCATTATAATAAATTAGTTATTGCTAATCTTGTAATAATTGCATTTAATGCTAAGATTTCAAAGGGGACAACCGTCTTAGTAGCTACACATAGTTATCTTGAATCACAGTTCAGGATGCATAATTTCAGTAAAGATTTCAAGGGGGTGTTTTGCACTCATCTTTTTGACCAACTTTAATTCTAAGTAATTTTTCTCAATGGTTTTGCCACTGACTGATGCATTTCAAAAATTTGTTAAAAAATTAGTGAATATGAGAATAAAAAGAAATTACTTTGGTTCTCAAATTCCAGCCATCTCCTAGCATTTGCAATAGAATGTACACATACATAAAAAAATACATTATGAGAATAGAGAATTAAAATTAGAAAAATAAAACCCTCTAAGGCAAATAATTTATAGAATTTTTAACTCAAAGACACAGCACTGGGAAAACTGATGGTTTAAAATTATACAGAACTGTAGATTATAGTAACATTTTAAGGAAAGTTTGCTATTTTTTTAAAAATGAAAGGGCAAAAGAGGTGTCTTTGCCTTCTTCTGGTTGGCTCAAATTGGCTGACTTTCTAAAGTTGGTACTGGGGTTATTCTTGCCTGTGATGGAAGAAGTTGCAAGAATTCCTCGCAGTTCTAAGATTTCGGTTCATGTAACAGTATTTCAAGGTAATTCTCTTACAAATATATACTCTTACTTGCTAAGAGACATTTCTTAGGTACATATTTTCTATAATGTCAATCACTATGAAATATTGTAGGGCAAAGGTGAACTATAGGTATAAGAGTTGAAGATGTTTTAAATTGCAAAAATGTGAAGGCAAAAAGAAAGTAGCCTGATTATTCAGGAGCATACAACATATATAGATCAAACTATATCAAGCAGTATTTAAGTTTTCATGTTCGTCAGATGGAAATGGATTAATATTTATATTCAAAACTCTACTGCACTGTGTATTTATAATCAAAAGTTAAATTCAATCATTCATTTTGCAAAAACATCTTTATCATTTTAAATAAAGATCTATAAAGTGCTATGCAACCTGCAAAATAGATATCTATAAGCATGGCTTTTCCTATTGAAGTGGGTGGGTACCCCTCAATGAAAGTTGAAGGATTCTCTTAATTAGCCTTAGTAACTAAATACTGTCATCATTATGTCACTGTAGTTCATACGTAGCATCATGTATGCTTATGAGCCACAAAGTTAACAAAGTGTCCAAATAAACCATGAATTTTCATGTACTCTGTCTTCTAAAAATAAATGAACCAGAAATAAGAAACCTGATTTAAGAATATTAAGTATCATATATTAATGAAATATCATTCTGCTTATTGTTCATTATCAAGATTTAAGTATGTCAAATATACTATCTCAAACCCAGTTGGCAAAAGAGGTGCATAATAAATACTGTCATAGCCAACTAATTTTCACGAACTACAATTAAGTGAGAAGTAAACACGCAGGTATTTGTTTATATACACTCATATAAAAAAGGAAGGATCTAAAAACGAGTCCTATCATAGTCATCTTTCCTTTGGTATCACTGTCAGATATTCTCATTTTATGAAATAAACCTGTAGGAAAGTAAGGCTCAGAAGGAACATATATAGACTTAAAAAATAAAATGTTATTCACAAAGGAAACTAAAGCCTGCTTTTCCCTCTTTGTTAGGAACAACAGGAGACTCCTGAACAGTTGCCTAAACCCACCACTCCATGCAGGCAACAGTCCAAGAGAGCAGGGGGCCTTATCCACAAGGGCTCAGTGAGTGACTTCTGATGGATAATTTCGTGCAGTTTCATCATCAGTACTAAAATATAACAACTCATATTTCTTGTTGACAATGTGTCAAAAATACTGTTACAAAAAGTACTACACTGTATTATTTATAAGTTTTTGTCATTCAAGACAAAAATGAAATAGCAAATCAGATGTCGTGGTATATATTTCAAAAAAACACAAGAAATTGGTCATTTAGAAGAATATAGGTTTTTTTTTTTTTTTTTCCTAAGAAAATGAAGACCAGGGTAGACAAATTTCATGTGAACATAATGCTAATATCTTTTCTTTCTCTTACACTTTCGGAACTTTTGGCCGCATCCATTTCCTTTCTTGTTTTCTGTGCTACTATCACTGTCACTGGTTTGTTTTTGCCTCTTTCGTTTATTCGTCTGATACAGGTCAGGGTCACTGGGTTGTTGGTGAGTCCATTCGTAGGAGCTGGGTCCAGCCTCCAGATCTGGAGCGCAGTTCAGTGAAGACGCTGCAGATGTGCTGTTAGGAAGCGGTGCTGCCATCTCATAGTAGGGCAGCTGCAGGGTGGGATTATAGGCAGGCCACTGCTGGGGAAAAAGGACAATCATCTAGCAAAACAAGTCCGAAA
The DNA here is from genome assembly GCF_020171115.1 of Neogale vison. Lineage (NCBI taxonomy): Eukaryota > Metazoa > Chordata > Mammalia > Carnivora > Mustelidae > Neogale > Neogale vison. The sequence goes on from NC_058096.1 coordinate 28,943,911, forward strand.
CATTAAAAGAAAAAGTTAACAGTTTACATGCATTACACAAAAAACTACCGGCAAACTGAACCACGTGTTAGGACAGTGACCTTCTAAAACAGGAATGTGGTAGTTCCCTTAAATTGTTAATGGAAAGATTCAAGGTAGTGTACAGCTTATTACAATACAGATTCTGCCTTAGAGAAATAGAACACAAGCACATACACAGTTTTGTATCTTCTCCTAGTAGCCGCAATACAGAAATAAAAAAGAAACAGGTGCCATCAATGATGCATTTTTTTTATCCCCCCAAATCCCAAATATTGTAATTTCAACATGTAAACAATATAGAAATCATTAATGAGATATTTGACGTTCCTTTTTCTACATAAGTCTTTGAAATTTGGTGTGCATTTTATACTCATAGCACTTCTCAATTTGGATGCTACATTTTCACTGAAAATACTTGATCTGAATTTAGATTACCTAAAATTTGCATTTAAAAAAGTAGATGCACATACCCAAGTTTCTGCAAATATTCTTAAAAATATTCTAATAACTGAACCAAGTATCTGCCTTTAAATTTTAATAAAAGTCAAAATTAAATAAAACTAAAAACTGTGCTCCTTAGTCTCACATGTGGCTAATGGCCACAGGATGGTACAGCATTTTTGTCAACTATTAAGATAGACCCTTCCTTGTTTCTAACTCAAATTTTCAGCTATTCAAAGTAGACTATAGATTAAGAGACAACATGAACTCCGTGTGTGTGCGCACACACGTGTGTATGTGCGTGTGCTGTGTGTCTGTGCTTCTCATCCCTACCAAGGATAACAAATGCTGGGAAGAAGAAAATTGACAATTTTGGATGAGAACAGGTTGTTTTTAATATCTCACTGTAACTAAGAAAAATTTTTTTCCAAAACTTAAATTCTCCATTTTCCTTATGTTTACAAAATAAATGAAAAGGGCTACTTGAAAAGTCTGAAGCTCACAGACCTGTTAGATGTTCACAACAATCATACCCTGTGAATTACAATACCTGTGTCATAGTCCCACATCTGTCTCTAATAAGCTGCACTGCCTTGGGCCTACTGATTAATATCCCCGGACCTCAATTTTATTATGTATAAAATGAGAAGTTGGAAGAAAAAAAATTTCCTAAGTTCGCTTTTAACTTATTGGGACCATAATTATGATTTCTAAGCCAGAACCGTATTACTGAGAGTCTCTGGAAAGAACACAGTTTACCCTACCACTGAGAATCTACATTAAGTTAAAGTTTAAATGAGCACTCTCCACTCCAGCTGTACCTGGACCACACTGCGGCATCACCACCATCCACCTCTCCTGTGCTGACACACCTCCTGAAGGACGAGGTGTGAGGTTGAAGACGACTGCGTTTGAGCAGACTGCCACTGGGGAGACCGTGCTCAGGGCAGCTTCTGCCTTCACCCCAGGTTTAGGTTTGAGAACTTTAAGTTTCATCACAGTCTGTATCATATTATATATTGAACCACAGGCATATTATACTTACCATCTTCTGAAAGAAAAAATATTCTTGAGGTAAAGCTGCACTATTAATTGGAAAGAACTGCATGGGAATGGAAGATCTGCCCACAATTTCTTCATTTCTTTGGGGAGGTAAAAGAAAAATTCACAGAAAGTTAAAATCCCTACACAAAATGTCTTTTTCTTAAAAAAAGAAAAGGTCCTTGTAATTAAAGAACAAAGCTTCTCTAAGACAACTCAGTTAAGATTAACTTTAAACATATGACACAAATAATCAGATATTATACTGATAATATAGTGATATAATACTACCTTAAGTCTTATTAGTTGCTACCTAATGAAATTTCAGTACTTAAAGTCACATCTGGCTTTATGACAGGAAAATGTTAAGCAGCGTTATATGTGTATAAAAAAATAGACACTTGGATATGAAGAGAGCAAAGCAAGTCATTAGTAATCACCAAGGGTACATTCAATCTTCTACAGATTTAAGAAATGAAAGAAATATAGAAAATTTCTCTAATTCATTGTTGAAAATATCTTCACTGTTTAGCTATAAAAATTATGCTCTTTCCTAAAAAGACTGCTAATGTTACCATAAAGTCACGTTTGTGAATTAAGATAATAAAAAGCCCTAATTTAAAAACTAAAGCTGAAGTTTCATTTACAAGTGTCATAACATTTGCTTCTATGAAGATGTTTACCAAATTTCAGTTATAATTACTAGTTAGATTCTATAGCTAGCCTTCACTTATCTACATGCTCCACAGCATTCCACAATTTTAATGCAAATACTAATAATCCTTAGGGAAGGAGGTGTGCTGTGGGAAAGGCAGAGGCAAAGCTGAGGGCAGGTGAACGACAGGGGTAAGGTGGAGAGGTGGACATCCCATTTATGAGAGCTGAGGGCAGTATCGCAAATACCAGAGGAAGAGTCAATTTCACTAAGGAAGGAGTTAGGGGTTAGTTGTTATAAAAAAGTAAACCAAATAAGCATTGAAACTACTGAATTATTGTTCAGAAGATTCCTGATAACCTTTAAAAGAGCACCTTCCATATAACAATGGTGGTTAAGAAGCATGGAGGAGGTAAGGATGTGACAACGAAAGATTTTTCAGGGAGAAGAAGGGGAAAATTTTAACAGTTTGATTTGGAGACAAGGCTGGAGCAGACAAGAACGTGTGTGTAGAGTAAGTGATAGTAAAGAAACAAAGACAAAGTGCAATGAAATTATAGAGTGGGGATGATATGTCTGTAGTAGCAGAAGTGCTAAGACTAGCACCATTATGAAAACAGCTGCAGATTCTCTAAAACGACTATCTTTCCTGTGTGACTCCCAGGGAATGCATAGTTGTTTAGAGAGATGAATCACATGTAAATTGGGAAGAGTTATGAGTTGAACTGTGTCACTCCAAAATTCCTATGTTGGAGTTCTAACCCCCAGTACCTCAGAATCCGACCTTATTTGGAACCAGGGTTGTTGCAGTTGTAATTGGTTAAGACGAGGTCATATTGGAATAGGATGAGTCACTAATCCAACAGGACTGTTGTCTTTTAAAAAGGGGAAAGTTAAGGACAGGTATACACAGGAGAACATCGTGTAAAGATCTGGGTGATGTGTCTACAAGCCAAGGGATGTCAAGGACTGCCAAATAACCAGAAGATACTATGGGAGACACAGAACATAATTTCTCAGAGTCCTCAGAAGGAACTAATTATGTGGACACCTTGATCACGGACTTCGAGCCTCCTGAACTGTGAGACGATGCATTTCTGTTGTTTAAGTATCTCTTTGTGGTTATATGGGAGCTCGAGTAAACTAATACAGGAACTATTTATTAAAAACAAATGGTATGAGAGGCAATAGAAGCATTAAAAAATCCTTTTCAAAGAAAGACCTGGGAAAGACTAAGGCTATACCATGTATACAGTCACATTACTTCCTAGGACACTATAACCTATTCTCATTTTTCCTTTATAATGTAACAAATACTAGAAGACAAGGTACTGCCAATGGAGTATACTGTTACGGAATATACATATAATTCTGATTTTCTACTCTAGAATTTGAGATGATTTAGTTTGTCAACCATAAACACAGAATACAAAAGTTATGACATCTTGAATTGCTTGTCTTTCTACCTCTGCCCAAATAACAATAGCTTGTTTCTTCCTCATTCCTGAGAAAAATTAGGTATGCTTTCCCAGTAGTAGGAGAGAGTAAACTCTCATGTTACATACACGGCTTAATTCATGAGTCTATACGAGGTTCCCTACCAACATAGTAAATTATTCCCTCCTTTCTGGTAACATTGGCTGAAAGTATTTACTGAATACTTACTATGTGTCCAGTATTTTAGACCAGCACACTGTGTTCAACAGTGAATACAGCACACTGTATTACAAAATTTGATTATCACAATAATCTCTGAGGTATGATCCTTGTTTTAGAGATAGATTCCAGTGTGGTGAAATAACTCGTCCAAGGTCATACCATTAATAAAATGGCAAAAGTAAGATTTAAGTTCACATAATTTGATATCAGCACCTCCTTTTTAACTTTTCCTGATTTCACTGATACAGAAATGCTGGGAAGAATGAAGATGTGGAACATACTGTGTTTTATTTAGGAGGCAACACTTTTCCTACAGATAAACCTGTGGAATTGTCAGTCCTCAGTAGCACTCTCTTGTGTCTCAGAGAGATAGAGGGCTTCAGCTACTGTTAGTCTACATGGGAATATTCAGTTCTGCTGCAGAAGACAGAAACAAACAAGATGGATGAAATGCTTGTAATAGACTCTAAATAAGCCAGTAGTTTATGGGTCAGTGATAAAACCTTGTTAGGAACAGAAAAGGCAAATCACTTGGGAGATATAGGCAGAATTTATAATACATGTTAAATATAGACAATAAAAAAGTTACTATCCTGTCAAGTGTACTACAGATAGATTCAACTGATAATATGTGGAATAAGTAAGAGCGTTATAGACCAAAACGGGAAAGAAACAGCAAGTCCTCATCACGTCACCCCTGGGCTAACAGTTACGCTGCTCTTCTTGTCTTTGCTCTGCCTCAGAAATTCAGTTAAAATCTGGGCGCAACTGGCAGACTAGCCACGAAGTGACTCCTGTGGTTTGGTGTATTTGCCCCTAAGTCTCTTTGAGAGAGTGGGCGAGTAAGATTAGCTCCAGGAATTTTCCATACGCATGGAGACCCCTATTAAACCTCATAATCACACTAGCAGTAAGGAAGTCTGACACTGCAGAAAGAACCATGACACACGAATACTAGCGTAACCAGAACACAGTGTGCTGGTCCTGTGGTCCACCTGCACCTGATGCTAAGTGTGCGGAACTATCCACGATCTTTCCTGTTGCTTTTCACTGTGTCTTCTAAATTGGTTTAATAAATGGTATAATTTGGACATCTTAATTCAATTTCAGCCTTTCTCTTCCATGACCTCTGGGAAAACATGCCTGACAGAGTTTTTAGAGGCTACCATTGCATCAAGAAATCAGCCAATACAAAATTTTAGAATATTTGGAAAATTATCATAAAGAAGTTCTAAAAAGTAGTACAATAAATAACAGAATGACTTAAAGTCAGAAGGCTTAATTTCAAGCCTAGCAACTATCACTTTTTCATCTTTATGACCCTGAAACTTAGTTAACTTTTACATCTCTGTTTATTTAAGTATAAAATATGGATAATAGCATCTCTATGATCCATCACAATGGCACCTTGCAAGCTCAAGTGATTTTACATCTATGAAAAGCACAAGGTAAATCATAAAGAAAAGAACACTAGAAATATAAATCTTTCTATTTACTATTGAAAATATTAAAGCTGAACTTTAAATAAAAATATTTTGATTATTAAAATATTTTAATTAAAATATTAAAATATTAAAGCTATTTCTTATATAAAAACACTTTTTTGGGAATTTTTCCTTTTTTTTTTTTTGGAATTTTTCCATTTTTTAAAATTACTTTTCAATGTTCTAAAGTTCATTGTCTATGCACCACACCCAGTGCTCCATGCAAAACACACCCTCCATAATACCTACCACCAGGCTCACCCAACCCCCCACCCCACCTTCCCTCCAAAACCCTCAGTTTGTTTCTCGAGTCCACAGTGTCTCAGGGTTTGTCTCCCCCTCCTATTTCTCCCATATTTATTTGCTTTATCTTTTTGAAAAAATATTTTTAATTACCTGTAGCTGTGTGAATTTATCTTAACACAGCTCTCAAAACTTTGGTTAGCTGGTTCAGAAGAGCGAGAGCTCCCTGTATAAGAAAAAGATAACAAGTAACTTAATGGTACAATTTTTTGAAGTTCTACTGTTAAACCATAGAAAAATTCCAAACCTAAAAGGATGTAGCATTGGTTAAAATTCCTCAATCATATAAGGTACCTGAGTATACCTTTGATCTCCCAAGTAATATTTACAGATTGTTTACAACAAATCAATGATTGAATTATAACCAAGCTTTGTCCAATATACGGCTGTAGGGAAGAATGATACTGACATGGGATCGTAAGATACACGATACTGTGCTGTTCTACATGCTCGTAGGCTAACAATGGCAAAAATTAGTGTTACCTGCATCTTGCAGAGAATGCAAGAGTTCTTTAAACTGCACTGGCCAAAATGGATGCAACCTCCCAGAGGATGTGGAGCAGCCAGCTAGGACGTGTCAGAACACAGTACATTCTGGCCCATCTTACCAGTCTGTGTGAGTTAACCAAACAGGACTTGAAAGCAACGATACAGCCAATTAACCTTTGCAAAATCATTAAAAATATAATAAAAGAAAGAAACACAAGGAGAAACTTTTTCCTTTGCAATGAGGTATTGTTTTCTTATTACCTGTTTTTAGTTTAACAAGAGGAAGAAAGTCAACAAACAACAGATCTGCCAATAGTCTTGCATCATTTAGGGGAGGGAGACACCAGAAGCATCACCTTGTTCAGTCCCTCCAAACAGGAGAGAGGCAGAGGGTTAGTACGATGTTCTCTGGTTATCAAACCCACTTTTGACAGGTGTGTAGGACAAGGCATTTGAGATCATTTGTGTCTGGAAGCTCTTCTTCACAGTAACTGAGGGTCACTCTGTGGCTACTTTTGGCCAGCTACTCTTGCAAGGGCTTAGATCCAGGGCAGGATGTGGAGTATGGTGTTCCCAAGAGAATGATTAAGGCACTTACTCTACCTTCCAAACAGTAGGCATTTGATACCATACGCTAGAGTTGACAAGAAGATTAGCAAATGGCCTTGATGTATTGAAGGCTAGAACTGTTTGCCCCCAATTTATTTAGATTTGCTTAATTTAAAACAGCCAACAGCAACTATCATAGCTACTTGCTGGCTGGTACTAAGAACAGTTTAAATTTTAATATAGAAAAGATGCTATAGGACTGGCAATACTAGTTAACCATATAATATGAATGTCTACATGTATTCTGAGAAAATTTAACAGAGACAACAGGAGCACTTTTTGGGTCTTACATTATGAAAACACAATATTGACACCTCTGAGAACAACACCATCAACAAAACACACTTGGAAGATACATCAGTGGCAAGACCTACCAAATCGATACTGTACATTAATTGGTCTTCCATATAAACGAATTCCATTCAGCAGAGCTATGGCATAAGACACCGATTCAGGGTGTTTAAAGCAGACAAATCCAAAAGTCTTCGGCTTTCCTTCTCTGTCTTTGCATATAGTCACTTTGGTTAACGGCCCAGCCTATAAAAAACTTAAAAAATTATTTTCTCATAAATCTAAAGATTTTTTTTCTTACATTCAGATAAATCAGGTATATTCAACTTCAGACTTCCAAAAAAAGACCTGTTAGCAATAATTGTTTTATGTAGCTCTGTGAATAATGCATTTCCTAACAGTAAATACTGTATTTCATCACACTTTCTGGTATTTTTTGGCTCATCAAGGAAACATTCATGGTGTTAAGAACAGAAGATTTTAGGCAATAGTTCCAAATCTTAAAAGAAATGTTACCCTCTGTCAACATTAACAAAAACAATTTAGAGAGCATTTAAATCTAAGAGTAAAATACTATTTTATCTCCATATGTATTAACTGTATATAACTCAGAAGCAAACTGAAATGACAAACCTCATGTCAGGTTGAGCAAGCCTAAAAAAGTGTTCTATTGTAGCACAGCCCATTTTTTTTTTTTTAATCAAAGTTAACAATTTTGACAAGAGAAACTAGTCTATCATGTGTTTTGGTCTAATAACCCCATTTGGTAAATATTTCCAAAGGAAAAAAATGTTTTAGTAAGTTTACAACTTTTAAGTAGGTTTTGTTTATCTGAGTGAAAAATTAGAAAGGTTCTAATTCCAACAATGGGAGGATATTATTCCATCATGTAGTACTAAAATGGAATAAAACAAACTGAAAATATTCAGATTGTATTGATAGTAAAACCTGTAATTAGTAAGAGAGTAAAAAAGTAGAGTGAAATATTGTAAAAAACAGTAAAACTAAAAAAATTACATGTCCTCCATGATAATGATTACAGGAGGCACCCACAAAGACTTACAAACAACTAAGATTTAATGGCAACTGTCTCATAATTTTTAATTGTACTTTAATGATTGATTACTATTCTCTGTCAAGTTGGATAAAGAAATTGCTTTAATTCTAAAAAAAAATGTTAACTATCATCTTTAAAATGATACTATATTTTAGGGTTCAGTCTTTTTTTTTTTTTTTTTTTTTTCCATTTTCTGCTTTCTTGGGACTAGCTCATCCTCCCTTCTGGTTTCAAGGACCACTTCATCAACAAATCTGTTTCTTACACTCATATCTCCTAGAGACCTCTGTGACTGTTCTTCAAATTCAACATATTTGAAACTGAATTCATTATTTTTATCCTCCAAATGTCTATTTCAGTATTTCTTAGTCAAAGTACAAAAACTTTAAACCTGATTTTCTCACTTCAAAGGATAATCAGAAACTTGAAACATGTAAACTTGAAACTAGTAAAAGGATAAATATACAGTAATAAAATAAATCAATTTTAATCAGTACTGTTCTACTACAGATATTAAATATATGAAATCATTAATGAACAGAATATGCTTAAATTCTATAAATTTGAAGATATACCAAAGCATTTCTTTTTTTTTTTTTTTTTTAAACATTTTTTTTTTTTTTTTAAAGATTTTATTTATTTATTTGACAGAGAGAGATTACAAGTAGGCAGAGAGGCAGGCAGAGAGAGAGAGGAGGAAGCAGGCTCCCTGCCGAGCAGAGAGCCCGATGCGGGACTCGATCCCAGGACCCTGAGATCATGACCTGAGCCGAAGGCAGCGGCTTAACCCACTGAGCCACCCAGGCGCCCATATACCAAAGCATTTCTAAAGATAAATTTCAACAAAACTTGTTTGTAGTAACAATCCCATCAACTTTTAGTCTTTCTGAAGACTAAGTTCATGTGTTTTGAAAAGTCTTTCTAAAAGATACCTCACTTTAGCAAATCTTTACAGAATACAGAAGGACTTGGGCAAAAATAAAAACATATGCTTGGTTGCCTGATCTGTTAAAAGAGATGAACATTTTGCTTAGGTAGAAATTATTCTTTAAAATGAGATTTTATATATATAATATCTATCTATCCATCTTGTAGATCCATACAACTCATATCGATCAAGTTTCTACTGACTAAAAATAATATAAGTGCATGCTTGGGGTCTTTATGTCTACCCGAACCCCTTCACCAACTCCCCTCCTCCTTTCTGGAGGCTCAACATGAGAAAACCTTCAGGGGAAAAAGAACTATAAGGTTTTTTCTTTCAGTTTTCCTTTAATTTTTTTTTCCGTTGTTAGAGTGATAAGTTTCAAATGATATTGGGAGAAATAACTATAAGACAACTATCAGACCAGATTAAAAAGGGCGAATTCAAAAAGATGGAAAATTAGAAAAGTAAGCATAAAAGCCTTAAAATCAACAGTATTTTTCAAATAATAAGGTTTTATGTCCAGGAAAGGAAACTGTGTTCCTGAGGAAGGGGGGGGGCAGTGGACTGTCTTTATGAAATTGTATTTGAGATTAACAGAAGACAGAAATTTAGGGCCTTTCAAAAAACATGTAAAGAACACTTTTCATCGCTAGTGCTATCACTTAGTCCTAGAAACTTAGTTTTGCCATTGTCTGCCTTGCAACCTGCCCTTATTCTGATAGGGGGAAGTCTTTCTTTCTTGATTTCTCTTGATATTAGTATTAGCAGTATTAATAATAGTACTATTACTGGTAGCGGTAGCAGCAGCAAGCACTTAGAAATGCCAAGTTCAATTCTGTTTTACCTGGATTAATTTATTTAATCTTCCCACCACATCATATTGTAGATGCTATTACTACCATTTGACATTTAAGGAAAAGTGCAGGACTGAGATACTCATTTACTTGCCCAAAGTCCCATCGACGTTAGACGTTAAGACATTAGAGTTCATATCCCCAAACAACCTCAATATATTATGTATCCTTCTCTTTTTAGATTACCCTAGATCATGGTAATTAATTTTAAATTTCTCCTTTTAGAAGGACCAAGGGTTAGCTCTTGGTTAGCTCTTATATTTGTATATTCAGCATTTTATTTCGTGTTTGTCATGTAACGGCTAGACGAACGGCTGGATGAGTAGATCACGTTAGAAAAGTGACACCTACATGTAGACCATAGGTGAGTGTTTACAGGGGACAGAAGGCTTACTCATGAAGGTCCTAAGTCTCGAGAAGTTTCCAAAAGGTCTTCTTGGCATGAGAAGAAATACAAGGAACTGCCCAGGCAATCAACTGGTTATAGTCAGGATCTGACTGTCGGAGTCATTAAATCTCACTTGACCATACTGTAGTAAAAACACCCTCCACATGAAAGGGCTTGGGGGAATAAGACATGTATAGGGCAACGTTTTAAAATCTATACCATTCATTTCGCTGGATGTAAGACATGACGGTTCTTATGACCCGAAGGAAGGTAGTGACACGGCTGTTTTCTGTTTTGCCTTAGACACCCAAGGCCCAGGTAGTCTCCGCAAAGCGGAGAGAGCTTTGGCGGGGGGTGGGGGACATGAACTGGGGGGAGCCAAGTCACCGCCCACCCCGAGAGCTCTACTATGGGGATGAAGCACATATTCTATCACTTCACTACCAGCTGCTCACCTAGGGGCAGGTGTGCGAAAACGGAACACATTATAAACCCGGGCACAGGATGCCGCGGGAAGGTGGCCGCGCTTCGGATGGTCCAGGTGCGCCCCGCCCCTCCGGCTGTGCTTCCGGCTCGACGCTGCCCGCCCCTCCGCCGCCCCCGGCCGACGATACCTGAAGGAATAGCTCGTAAAGAATCTCCTCCCTTACTCGGGCCTCTAAATTCCCCACAAACACCGTCCTGTCGGCCTCCTCCTGAGCAGGGAACATCCCTCCGGTCTCGGCCCGAGGATGGAGGAGGTCTCCAGGCCCCGCCCCCTCTCGTCGCTTTTCTGCGCCGCTCGGAACGCGGGAGCGGGGCGGGCGACGGGAGCGCGCGCGCCAGGGGCGGGGCGGGGCGGGGCTGCGGGGCCACGCCCCCCAGAGGCTTGAGGGAGCCGCCCATCGCGCCTCCACGTGCGTCGGATGCGGGCGGAGACCCTGGGAGAGTGAGTGAGAATAATAAAAAATACTGCGCTCTGGGTTTTGGCGTTTAGCTTGTGGAGTGCCTTCCATTTTCCTAGATACAGCATTATTAATTGACTTCGCATTTATTCAGTCAACATTTTCAGTAAAATATCTGTGGAGATGTTTTAAGACGTACTAGCTGCAGTAAGGGAGCTCCCAGGGTAATGGAGGAAGGTTTGTTTCCTAGGAGTGAATGAATAAATCATTAGGAGTTTGAATTTATATTCTGTATAAAATAACTTTTTTATATAAAATACCTTATATAAAATACTTCCATATAAAATACTTTTTATACAGTGTAAAATACTTTTTTGAAACAGTAAATCCTGCATGCCCAGATGTGGATGTGAAATATAACAGAGTCCTAGAATTAAAGTTTATTTACCTAGGAAGTGGGCCCGAGAGAAGTCTTTGAAAATGGGTCACAGAGGTTTTAGGTGGCTCCCAGAAGGCATTTGAAAATTGAAAAAACGGCCTCTCCCGAGGAACATTAGCAGGAGTATAGCAAGTTTTGTGACTGAAGCCTGAAATTTTGAGGATGGAATCCCTCTTGTAGCAGGAGTCAATGTTTATACTTTGTATCACGGCTGTACTTTGTATACAGTGGGTGAGTAATCAATTCTTGAGGAGGGTTAGGAAAAAAAAGTACTAAAAAAAAAAAAAAAAGGAAGGGAGAAGAAAACCCACTCAGAATCTCAGTAGATAGATAAATCAACTGTCTACTGTTAACTTGGCTTCCTTTCTGAAGAATCCATGGGTCTATGAAAGACCCTGAAATTATCCTATGAATATACATGTAATCAGGACACCATTTGGCTGTTAGTTAGGAGTGGTGATAATTCACTTTGCCTTGAAGAAGGCATGAGTGTAGGTGGTTGGTGGACCAAAAAAAGCCCTATCTTTTCTAATGAAAAGGAACACATCTTTGGAACCCTGATTTCTAATTTAACTCTGACATTAATTTTATGGCTTTAAGCAATTTCTCTTTTTGGAACTCACGTTTTATTTCTTAAGGAGTGGTTAGGGTTAATGTAATTACAGTACTTCATTTAGTAGGTGTTTTTTGAATGCTTGCTATGTGCCAGGCACTGTCTTTAATCCTTGGGGAGCAAAGGTTTAAGTATAAAGATATGCCCTCCTAAAGCCTTCAGCATAAGGAGAGAGACAGACTTCCCAACAAAATCATGGTTCAGGGGCGCCTGGGTGGCTCAGTGGGTTGGGCCGCTGCCTTCGGCTCAGGTCATGATCTCGGGGTCCTGGGATCGGGTCCCGCATCGGGCTCTCCGCTCAGCGGGGAGCCTGCTTCCCTCTCTCTCTCTCTCTCTCTCTCTCTGCCTGCCTCTCTGATCTCTGTCTGTCAAATATACAAATAAAAAAAAATCTTAAAAAAAAAAATCATGGTTCAGTAACTTTAGTAGTCACCTTCTGTCGATATCCTAAGGATGTTAAGTCCTCTTTCCGTTTTTCCTTTCTTCCTTTCTTCAACATTGTTGTGGTACAGTAAAAGGGGATTAAGGAAACTAGCATATTGCAGTTGTATAATAAATATATGTTGATCAAGTGAATGGATACCTGAAGGTCTCATTTATGTGTAATACTATTGATTTTAAATTCATTTTATGTCATAAATCTTACCCAAATGAATATATTCCTTCTTTAACTTCCCCTCAATCACAGCTGATCTGGGAGTTGGATCTTCAGGTTTCATTGTAAAATTTGTAGTGTACATATCTGATTGTGAATGATAGAAGCTTTTAGCTGTATTTATAAATAATTAACAACCATATTGTTTGCTATATTGAAGTTTGCATCATACTTTTTTTTTTTTTTTAAAAAACAAATATGTATGATTTTAGCATTCTTATCCCATCCTTTTTACTTTTGGCAGGACCTGAGTTTATGGTGTTTAGACTTCTAGATTACTTTTTTAGTATTATAAGCTCTGAAAGTCAGCTTGTGCAGTTAGCTGTTTATTCAGAATTTGACCTAAATATGTAGCATTTTTCTAATTTAGGCTTACTGTACTTCCTAACTTATATTGAATAAGTAACACATTGTAATGAACCTAGCAGTAGCTAAAAAATAATTTATTCTCGGGGCACCTGGGTGGCTCAGTGGATTAAGCCGCTGCCTTCGGCTCAGGTCATGATCTCAGTGTCCTGGGATCGAGCCCCGCATCGGGCTCTTTGCTTGGCAGGAGCCTGCTTCTCTCTCTCTCTCTCTGCCTGCCTCTCTGCGTGCTTGTGATCTCTCTCTCTGTCAAATAAATAAATAAAATCTTTAAAAAAAAAAAATTATTCTCAGCATTTCTTGGGCCATTAGTCAAATATAAGATTTAATGGATTAAATGTGTGTAATACTATAAAGAATTAGCCTTTCTTCACTCCTATCAGGATGTTTTATACCCCTAACTTCATATATTCAAAAATGAAAATGTTTATATATAATATATAAAATTATAAGCTATGTATATAAATCTATCTATCTAAAACAAGAGCTTCTTTCTTCCTTTCTTTGCCCAACTGACTACTAGATCTTTTTTACAGTCCAGCCCGGGCAGCATCTCCTATAAGCCTTCTCTGAACTCTGCATTCTAGATTAGCTGGCTCCCCAGCTGTGTGGCACCATGGTTCCGTAGACATACCTTTTTCAAGCCCTCCTCACTGTGAATTTCTATAGGGTAAATATATTTCAGTACCTAGGACAATCTCTGACATACCTGTGGATGTATCTTAAATAGTTGTTGACATGATACAGTTTGAATAAATGAACATCTTTACTTTGTGTGTTCAACTACATTATGTCCAGAAGTCAGTACATGCTTAATAAAAGTTTCATAGATGAATGAGTGAATGCAGAATCTTGATCAAATAGTGTTAAGGGACTCTAGTGGATGCTTTTGCTAAAATTGACCTCACTTTTGTCTTCACTTTTTTCCTACCTTCGTTTTTTCTTTATTCTGATTATTCTAACCATATTTGTCCCAAGTAAGTAGAGCTTTTTTTTGTTTTACTTGTTTTAGATGCTTATGGTAAAGAAATATTTTTAATGCTTAAAGAAATAAAATAAAAAAATATCAATAAGTCTACCATGCAGGGATAAACATTTTGGAGGAAAACCTAACTTTGATCTATGCATATACATGTAAAACATATTTTAGGAAAATAAATTTTACTCTACATATTATTTTGTAGCTTGCCTTTTCTCCCCTTGAACTATGGAATGGAGACTTTCTATACCATTAATATTGATTTATCTACATCATTAATTTTAATGCACAGTACATACATTATTAGACCAACACCCCACTGTTGGACATTTACATTATTTCCCTTTTTTAGCCATTATAAAAATGCTGAGATTAACATCCTTGCTCCTATGTCTTTGTGCACATGGGTTAATACTTCTGTGGGAAAATATCTTGGACATTTGATTGCTGAATCAAAGGGTAAGACCATTAAATATTTTGACACATATTTCTAACTTACACAAAAAGATTGTGCCAAAATAAATTCTTATATACAATGACTCCCCTATCTCCAGTATATACTACTTAACTTTCCATTATAGTTACTGTTAAGTGCCTGGTAGAAGTGTACATGGTACACAGGGCTCAATCAGTTTTAATCCACTGAGCCACCCAGGTGCCCCTCACAGGGCTCAATCAATTTTATATCTTTATCCTTATCATCCTCATTATGACTTTTATCATATTATTTATATTGCATCCATGTCTGTAAACTTCAAGTCAGTTTTTATTTTGAAGGGGCACTAAATAAGCATGGAAATATTCTCTTACTAAACTATGGACACTTTATATAATTTGCCATTTCTAGTATTTTGCTATTTAATGCAATGGATGGTAATTTCAATTTTATTACTACTGACAGTAAGTAAAAACTATGAAAATAGTATAGTTTTTTACATTTTGAAATTCTGCTATGTTGCGTACTCTTTTACATGCCAAGATGATATTTTCAATATCATCTCTTCAGAGTGGTTAAGATGAAAATAATGTGTAAGATTAATATTTCAGAGTCACATCAAATGCACAAGATAAAAGAAAAATGTTAAATAAGAAAGATTTGTCTTTTAAGTATAAACTTGTTAAGAATCTCTTTTAACATGTATGACACTTATTTTACCTTTCTTCCCTCATTCCAAAATGATGTGGTTTATTCCTATCTTTGTTAGCGAAGTGCATTGGTGGTCTCCAGTCAAAGTATAGTAAATTATACAGGGCTCCTTCTAAAAGTGAAGTCTCACATAAAATCCCTGGAGATCAAATAGTTTAAATTGATGATTTTTTAATTTTTCATGGTTTTTAAATGAATACCTCATTTTGTTTGTGGATTCTTTGAAATACCTCCCAGACCTTGATTAGTTTCTGCTGATCAATGATATGAATTAGGGACTTCTGATCCTAAAGTATCTTTGGAAATTTACAGAGACTTGAATTTACAAAAAAAAAAACTTAATTTTTGAACTGATCACACATGTACTTACAACAGTTCTCCATTTTCCAGACCTACTAAAGTCTATTCCTGGAAGGAAAATAAGGGGAAAAATGGAGTTAACGTGTGGGGGAAAAAACCCCATAATTTTAAAATGTTTGTTAAATTAAAAACAAAAATATTTTTTATTTTCCAATTGTAGAACTCAAGGGCAACCCAGCATTTTAGAATTTTAAAATAGCCACTGAGTTTAGGTTGCAAAATTACACAAACATGAAAAAGCCATATTTTATATTTGACAGCTTGATGGATATGGATTTTATTATTGATTTTATGGTATATGAAGACAACTTAGTTTGTAATCAAAATGAACATAAACCACAACATTTTCTGACTTTCCATTTCTAGCATTTTTTAACATCACATTTACTCTAGGCTTTGAACAGACATATTCTTCCTGACCACTTCTGAAATCTTGAGGTTAAGAGGAATAAAGAAAGATATAATTAGTTTTTCTTTCCCTAAAATTTAACTTGGGCTGCTGTTGGGGACTTCTTAGAGTTTTGACTTAAAAGTCCTCTCACCACCACGAGCCAGATAAGAGAAGACAAACTACCTTACCTTTTCTACAAACAGGGAGGAGCAAAAGGTCAGGAATCTTTTATGCTAAAACCTACCAGACTCTGGCAATCTTACCAAAGAGAAACCTTAATGAATTTCAGAATTTCTTTTTTGCTGAGTTAGAGTGCTGCTTTTACTTTTATTGGATTCCAAATGAAAGTATACATTTTTCTCTGTTTGATATGCTGGGCAGAATCTGGTAAGAACTAAATGATTTGATTGATCTTACCAAATTGTGTATAAGATAATTAGTACAGTCTTATGAATCTGGAATAGAGAATTTTATGACATCATAGTATGAAAAAAAATAGTATGATTTGGGTACTAATTATATCAAATGGGTAATTATGAAGAAAGTTTATATATATATGTGTGTATGTATATGTGTTTCTTAAATTGTATATTCTGTATTTTATTTACTTTCTAGAAAATTAATAACTAGAAATCCTTTAGCAGGAAGATGTAAATGGAGGACAGAAAAATTCAATAGAAAGAATAATTCAATAATATAGAAATTAATTCAATATTTGAGAATCATGACTTACTAAACATGTTGTTTCAATTTCAGTGTTCAAGTAGTCTTACTTTTGAGGAAACTTTTTACTTTTTACATAGCTAAGTTGCTAATTGCCAAGCAAACAAAGTAAACATACCTCAACTTTTTTTTTTTAACCTATTATGCTAACGTGTAACAAAACAAAAACAAAAATGGGTTTAGAGCAATAAAATAGAATTTTATTCTCCTGGTTTACTGATTTATAGTAATAAAGTTTATTAATATTGGTGATCTCATTTACTTCTTTCTGGTAATAAAGTAGAACTAGAACTACTTGTTCTACTTTATGATAATACGTAACAAATTTAAAATTCATGATGAATAGATTTTTGTGCCTTTGCAAAGGCAGATGATTTTCTTTATTTTAAACTTCCTTTTAGAAAAAAATTCTTGAATGCATCCTTGAATAACCTTAAAATATCACCTAGAAATTCAAATTATTTCTCGTTTCTTTTCAGTTGGATATTTGGGTTGATCAAATTCTAGAAATGTTTGAATTTTATAAGCAAATGCAGAATCTAAGTGATATTATTATAGTTTATTATATTTTTCTCATTTAGATGTTTCTTGATAAGCATTTATATATTTGGATAATGTATGATAGTGGCATCTTAATTTAGAAGTCAGAGAAATTTGAAGTCTAGCCCCCTAACTTTGTGTCATTTCTTATTTGCATTATTTTAGAATCATAGTTTATACTCCAAACTCCTGTGGCAAACGTTCTAAGATTATTGTTTTCATTAATACTTAGGAATTACCTAAATTTTCAATTGAGAAAACTCTGATATAATTACTATGTGTGTTTCTGTCTCTGTTGACTGAAATAGAATAGCAGGCCTTTTAGATATTAATGACAGTAAATAGAAAATAAGGAAATTAAAGATTTCAGTTATTCTCGAAATCATTCGTAACCCATGCAAACTCTTGGTGCTGCCTCTCATTTTCCTGGAAATCCCACATGCTTAGGAAATCGTTGAATTTTCAGTAATTAATTTCATATAAGTATGTTTTATTCAAGTTATAATTTCCCCTTCCTTCTCCACTAGAGATTTTGATATGTGCCTTTTAGAGAGCCCACCTCACATTCCTCAACATGAAAATCATTACATGATTGCATCTCCCTTCAAAAAGGGAAAAAAAAAAATTCTGAAAACCTGGGATTATCAGATGTTTTAAACATTTTTAAATGGAGGGGTGTCTGGGTGGCTTAGTGGGTTAAGCTGCTAGCCAACCCTTGATTTCTGCTCAGGTCGTGATCTCAGGGTCCTGGAATCAGCCCTGTGTGGGAGCCCCATGGGGAGCCCATATCGCCTCTCAGGTAGGGCTCCCCATGGGGCTCCGTGCTCTGCAGGGAGTCTGCCTGAGTATTCTCTCTCTCTTGCTCTCCCTCTGCCCTTTCCCCCAGCTCACACTCTCTCTTTCTCTCCTTCAAATAAATATCTAAAAAAAAAAAAAAAAATTAATGGAATAAAAGGGGAATGGAGAAATAGCTGAAGAAACTCTTTACAGATTTGTATCTATATGCACATATATTCAAGTTATATATAGTTTTAGTACAGTTTCTGATTCATACTAAGTGCTTAAATGGTAGTTGTAGCTGTAAGGGTCAGCAAATATTTCTGTATCAGGCCAGATAGTCAATATTTTAGGCTTTGAGGGCCATACAGTCTCTGCTGAATCTAATCAGCTCTGTCACTGTAATATGGAAACTGCTCTAGACAATTCATGAATTAATGAGTCTCGTTGTATTCTAATAAAATTTATTATAGACAATAATATTTGAATTCGTTGCAATCTTGACGTGTCACAGGATATTATTATTTTAATTTTTTCCCACCATTTAGAAATGTAAAAACCTGCCTTATCTTGCCAGCCAGATTTGGCCCTCAGGCCATAGTTTGCCAAATCTCCTGTTCCAGTAACTTGGAAGAGATGTTAAAGATACTTAATTCTTCTTTCTTGTTTTATAGTTGAGGACAGTGAAATTCAGAAAAACCGAGCCATTCTAAGATAACAATTGTAATATGCAATATAAAATACTCTGGAATCTTGTTTGATTTAGAGATTTTTATCCACAGGCTGGAAGAGAGGCCCAAGATTCTGCAATTCTGATAAACTCCCAGTTAACGCCTGTGGGTGTGTGGAACTACACTTTGAGAAGGGAGAGTGTAAAAATTTGTAGAACTTGGTAGGCTTTGTAGGGCAGTGATCTTTCCAAAACCCAAGGCACTCAGCTCATCGACTCAACAAATTCATCATTATTTTTCTCTACATTGTATAAAAATTCATATATTTGTATTAAAATTTTATGAAATTTGTATGTTTGTATAATTTGTATTAAAAAATCTCATGTGACTAGTAATTTACCTCTACTGATTTGCTAAAATCACATGCCTACAAGCAGCTTTAGTACAAAAGTTTAAGATAAGGGTAATCTACAAGAACATGGAATTTGCATTTAAAAGATCCAGATTCAAGTCCTGCTGGCTTGTTTTATCAAGGCCAAGTCACTTAAGCTCTGTGAACCTCGGTCTCCTCATTTTTAAGTGGTTGTGAAAGTCATAAAGCTGTCTGGCGGCATGGCAAAGCTCAGAGGAGGTAACATAAGTGTGTGATTTGCTCAATTATAAATTAGGTTAGTATAATCCACTGTGTTTTTTTCCCATGTACATTTTCTCTGTAATTGTCTCAAAGTACTTGCCAGGTGTAGGCCTTCACATTACACAGTTGGGGTAGACCTGTATGGACTATGGGTATCAGAATGCCCTGGGGTAAGGATTTTAAAATGCAGATTTCTGGGGTGCCTGGGTGGCTCAGTAGGTTAAAGCCTCTGCCTTCAGCTCAGGTCATGATCCCAGGGTCCTGGGATTGAGCCCTGCATGAGGCTCTCTGCTCAGCAGGGAGCCTGCTTCCTCCTCCCTCTCTGCCTGCCTCTCTGCCTACTTGTGATTTCTGTCTGTCAAATAAATACATAAAATCTTTAAAAAAAAAATGCAGGTTTCTGGGCACCTGGGTGGCTCAGTGGGTTAAGCCTCTGTCTTCGGCTCAGGTCATGATCTCAGGGTCCTGGGATCGAGTCCCGAATCAGACTCTCTGCTCAGCAGGGAGCCTGCTTCCTCTTCTCTCTCTGCCTGCCTCTCTGCCTACTTGTGATCTCTGTCAAATAAATAAAATCTTTTAAAAAAAATAAAAAGGCAGATTTCCCTGCCAAATCAGAATCTCTGGGGATGTATCATTTTAAACAAACTTTCCCAGACTTTTTAATCCTCAGTTTTAAAACCATGCTTGAGAATTCTTTTTTTTTTTTTTTTTTTTTTTTTTATTTGAGAGAGAGAGACAGTGAGAGAGAGCATGAGCGAGGAGAAGGTCAGAGAGCGAAGCAGACTCCCCATGGAGCTGGGAGCCTGATGTGGGACTCGATCCCGGGACTCCAGGATCACGCCCTGAGCCGAAGGCAGTCGTCCAACCAACTGAGCCACCCAGGCGTCCCATGCTTGAGAATTCTTGATGTAAAGACTTACCAGACATCTACCTTATTTTGTTTGTGTAGTCATCTTCATTTTCCACAACTTTCCAAACGTTGATTTGCCCATTTGGAAAAGTTACTGATGGAATATCATGGTTACTTATGACTTGTTAAATCGTGTGTATTTTCTAAATGTGCTCTGATTATTTCAGAACCCGAAGATTAAATATACTTTTACCTCTTATTTTGCCTTCTGCCCCTTGCCTTCAGAGATACTAAAGTTCTGGTGAAGAGACCCCTCTTCCCTTCCCCCTACTTGGACAATCCTCCCTTATCCCAGCACAGCCCTGGAGTTAGGGGGGGGGCAACGGCATGTTGCGGGGGAAATAGGTACACTTGCTGCGCACGGCCTGTTACGCGCAGATAGTCACGTAGGCAAGGGGGGGGGGTCGCCTAAGTATGTGGACCTAGTCACGTAGGCAGGATGTTTCTCTGCTGAGTAATAAGATCCAACTCCCCCTCCTCACTCCCCCTCCCCACCTTTCTCTTCGCTCGCTGGGGTCCTTCAAAGCCAATCTACAAACACCGAGTATGCCTTATATTCAAACCAGCCAATGAAAACTTTGTAACTATGTTTCTGCTTCTGTACGTATGTTTTCGCTTCCCCGTACCCCATAAAAAGGCCCTGAACAAAGGGCTGGCGCGCGAGAGTCCTCCTAAGACTTGACCGCCCGCAGGTACCTGTGTCTACTCAATAAACCTCGTGCTGTTTGCATCTGATCAGCGGACTCGGCTTGGTTTTTGGGTCCGGGGGTCTCCTCCTAAAACGGGGTCCATTCCGGGGTGCTTGGAGCCCCGGGGGGATCTTTCACTGGCTACAGTTTTGCATCTTAATTAACTATGCGGCCGTATAAACCTGTGTTTTTGTAGGCATAAGGTCAGTCTTTTGTTTCATACCTGACAGTTTGCTGGCTCCAAAAGATCTTCATTCTTTTTATTGCACATGAAGATAATGGAGCTAGTGAATTTAGGTTGCTCAACTGTTTGCATGATCGTTTGTGCCACGAGTATGGTTGTGCTTTTCAGATGTTACTCATAAGTGTTCTTTAATTATGCGATCTTCATATATAAAATGAGGGACAGGATAGCAAATATAAAGCAGCACAGTGCCTGACTTGGAGTGAGTGCTGAATAACCACTAAGCATTATTATTATCTTTGATGGTATTGTTATCGCTGTTAACAAATACGTATTGTTTTCAGAAATGAGGAAAAGGAAAGAAGAGTCTTGCCCTTTCTTGGAGTCTTTTGAGGGTGAGAGTGGGGTTTCGGAGGAGTATCAGAGGAAGTCGGGTTAAACCTTTCCAGAATGTGTTAGATTTTTTTATTGGCTTTTTTTGGCTGGGTTTTGAGGCTTCTCTGTTACTAACTTGGACAACATTCAAAGCTGTAAGGCAAGGAGCACCTGGTGGCTCAGTGGGTTAAGCGTTTGCCTCAGGTCATGATCCCAGAATTCTGGGATCAAGCCCCTCATCAGGCTCTCTCCTTGGGGTGGAGAGGAGGAAAATCTGCTTCTGTGTACTTAGTTGACCGAAAAATAATCACTGTTAAAAATCCCATGATAAACATTGATGTTAATAGTCAATGGGTATAATAATAAAAGTGATACAGGAATGTAATTTTAATTAATCTTTATTTGATTTTTAAGAAGATTAAGCACACTTTGAGGACTTAATGAGCCATTTTCCTATTTTATTTTATAAATATCTGTTTATATCTTTCTCTTGATATTCAGTTGGGTATTTTCTTCCTTTGTATTTTATATGTAAGTATATCAATTTCCTTCATACCTTGCACTGAAAATATTTCCCTAACTTATATATCCTTGTCTTTTGGCTAGTGTACAGTGTTTATGCACAGAGGTTTGAAATTTATGTGCTGTGAAATTTATTAGTCTCATATTTTATAGCTTCTTTTGTTTTTATGCTAGAAAGTCATTCCTTGAACTAAGGTCATGCACATATTGACTATATTCTTCTAGTTCATATAAGTTAAAACTTTCCTAGAATCAATTATCCTAGTCCTTGTTTATTTAAAAATCTATTATCTTTGATTATGAATTGCCATCTTTATCATGGGTAATATTGTTTATTTCTGGGTGTTACCATTCTGTTTCAATCTGTGTATCAATTCTTGATTCAGTTTCAGGGGCTTCTTTTTAATCGGTTTATAATATAAACATAATTTTAATCATTTTTATGATTTTATGATCATAACTGACAGTTTGCTGTTTTTGTTGTAATGTTATAGCTGTTTGCTATAAAATTATGATTTTATTATCTTTAAAAAATCATTTATTTTCTTTGGGCATTTATTCCCTTCCTGGAGACATCTCATTGCGACCTTAATTTAGAATCGCATTAACCATATAAGTTAATATGAGTCTAATTGATTTTGTAATATCTCTTCCTTTCCGGATCATGGTATATCTCAGTGTTTATTCAGATCTTTTCTGTTTTTATGTAAGGTTTTTAACCTTTGTTGTTTTCTTTTAAGGGTATTCTATTTTTCTTTCTTCCCTTTGGTCTTCTTTGTCTCTTCCTCCTTTTCTTCATCTCTCCTTCTCCTTTTTTTCTCTTCCTCTTTTCAAAGAGCTAGTTAACTTGCAAATCATAGGAACCTGGTTCAAACTAGCTAAGGAATGAAGAAATATATGACCTCCTATAACTGAAAATTTTTACACTAAATACCACTGGATCTGATACTGGAAAAAAATGATTACTGTCTGTAGCTTCAGGATGTGTTTCCTTATAGATTGAAATCTGGAAGGAAGGAAGCCACTTTCTCTCTCAACTTCCCCCCAAAGGTCCTAAATGGACGTGTTTGAATTTCATATCCTCCTGTGGTCTAATCCTGGGTGTAGGCTGATTGCGCATTCAGATTGGTCCTGGATGAAGGGAGAGCATGTCTTTGTGGTGAGTTCCAAAAATTCACGTAGTGTTGGGGTGTGGGGAAGTTTTCAAAAAGAAAAGCTGGAGAGCTGAGAAAATATAAAATATATTTACAATATTAATAATTATATTTTTGTGTGTTTTAATACTTTTCTTTATTATATTTTATATTGACTGTTGCTAATATGAGCCAAGGCTAATGGTTTTTGTATATTTATATGTCTATACTACAACTTCCCGTTGGATTAATTTTTTTTAGTTCCTATTTTCATATTTTTAGATAGAATATTGTATCACATGAAACAAATAATGATGTCAGTATCCAATGATTATATCATATTTCTTTTTTTTATACTATTGCTAAGTTAGAATATGTGGCAGCAGATATTTTTATACTTTCTTAATTTTAATGGAAATAATGTCACCAGTGTTTCATCATTAATACGGTAATCGCTATTGGAATGAAATAGGTAATATTTTATCATTCTAATAAAATATACTATTTTTAATTATGTAAAATAATGTTAGTTAAAATTAATTTTTCTTGTCCTACTCTTTTTTTGGGGGGGGTTTCCTTTTGTTTTTTTTTTTTAATTTATTTATTTTCAGAAAAACAGTATTCATTATTTTTTCACCACACCCAGTGCTCCATGCAAGCTGTGCCCTCTATAATACCCACCACCTGGTACCCCAACCTCCCACCCCCCCGCCACTTCAAACCCCTCAGACTGTTTTTCAGAGTCCACAGTCTCTCATGGTTCACCTCCCCTTCCAATTTACCCAAATTCCCTACTCCTCTCTAACGCCCCTTGTCCTCCATGCTATTGGTTATGCTCCACAAATGAGTGAAACCATATGATAATTGACTCTCTCTGCTTGACTGATTTCACTCAGCATAATCTCTTCCAGTCCCGTCCATGTTGCTACAAAAGTTGGATATTAGTCCTTTCTGATGGAGGCATAATACTCCATAGTGTATATGGACCACATCTTCCTTATCCATTCATCCGTTGAAGGGCATCTTGGTTCTTTCCATAGTTTGGCGACTGTGGCCATTGCTGCTATAAACATTGGGGTACAGATGGCCCTTCTTTTCATGATATCTGTGTCTTTGGGGTAAATACCCAGGAGTGCAATTGCAGGGTCATAGGGAAACTCTATTTTAAATTTCTTGAGGAATCTCCACACTGTTCTCCAAAGAGGCTGCACCAACTTGCATTCCCACCAACAGTGTAAGAGGGTTCCCCTTGTCCTACTCTTATGCTGTGGACTGTGCTGTGGACTATGGGTGCTTAGTTGTGTATTATTTGGGAATTTTGCTTCAAAAATATTGCTTGAGTTGTAATAATCTCTACTTCACATACCTATCTGTGGGCATGTTTGTCCTATCTTTGTTATGTTTGATATTAGAGGTGTTCTATCTTTTAAAAATGTTCTACTAAGCTTTGTATTTTTTCACACTTTGTAAAAAAGTTGACATTTGCTGTAAGTTTTAACTTAATTATTGAGATTATATTGAGGTTATTGAGGTTATAACATAATACGATAAAATATTCTCATTTAAGAGTACACTGTGGTGAGTTTCAAAAAATACATGCACCACATTTTACATAGCATGTAACAGTCTTATCAGTCAAAATATAAAACCTTTCACTGCATCCCCAAAAGTGAACTCTTTGCAGTTAATTCCCTCTCCATCTCTGGTTCTAAGCAAATCTCCTTTCTGATACTTAAGATTAAATATCTCTTTTCTAGAATTTCATACAAATGGAATCAAACAATATGTACTCTTTTTCTTGGAGTCTTTTGCTTAGTTAGCATCATGTATTTGAGACTCATCAAGGTTGTTGCATGTACGGATAGTTCATTCCTTTTTATTGCTGGGTAATATTCCATTGTGTAGCTATACTACAATTTATATATCCATACTCATTTTGATTGACATGTAGTTTTTTTCCAGTTTGGGGTCCTTATGAAAAAAATTCTACAAATTTATAAATATTGTGGACAAGTGCTTTTCTTTTCCTTTCCTTTTTTTTTTTTTTCCAAAAATTTTATTTATTTATTTGACAGAACAAGCAAGCACAAGCAGGGGAGCAGCAGAGGGCAGGGAGAAACAGACTCCCTGCTGAGCAGGAGGCTTGGCAGACCTCCATCCCAGGACCATGGGATCTTGACCTGAGCCAAAGGCAGTCGCTTAACTGACTGAGCCACTGAGGCGCTCCAAGTGTTTCATTTTTCATGGGCTAACAGTTGAAAGTGACTTTTTAGGGTCATTTAACATTTTAAGAAACTACCGAACTGTTTTCCAAAATTTTATACCATTTGGTCACTTTCGTCAGCAATGAAGGAATCTTGAAGTTGCTTTGTATCTTCACCTATATTTGGTTTCGTCAGTCTTTATAATTTTCGCCATCCTAGTGGGCGTGTAGTGAGGTATTATTTTGGTTTAATTTATACTTTCCTGGTGATGTATGATGTTGAGCATCCTTTCTTGAGCTTATTGGCCATTATACCATCTTTTGTTTTGTGTCTTCAATTCTTTTGACAGTTCTTGAATGTTTTACCTGTCTGTGTATATACAAATGTACATTCCCTCCACCCCACATGTACTGGACACAGGTGGTTTTTCAGGTGTACATATTGCAAGCCTGCATATTCATATTCTTAACAATGTCCTTTTGGGAGCAGACGTGTTTCATTATGACAGTGTCTAGTTTATCAGCTTTTTCTTTTACATGTCCCACTTACTGTAAACTTGTCTGAGAAATCGTTGCTTACTTCATAATCATTAATATTTTCTCTCAGTATTTCAGACATGTTGCCTGCTCCCTGCCAGAAAATGAAGCCAAATCAAAGCAAGCAGAATTGAGAGAATGAGAAGCAGAAAAGATGGGCCTCTTTTACACTAGAGCTAATTAAGCTCCCTTAAAATTGGGGCGCCTGGATGGCTCAGTGGGTTAAGCCTCTGCCTTCGGCTCAGGTCATGATTTCAGGGTCCTGAGATCGAGCTCTCCATCTGGCTCTCTCCTCGGCGGGGAGCCTGCTTCCCCCTCTTTCTCTGCCTGACTCTCTGCCTACTTGTGATTTCTCTCTCTGTCAAATAAGTAAATAAAATCTTTAAAAAAAAAAAAAGGACTTAAAATTAAAAGACCCTTCTAGGGTTTCTATTGAACATCCAAGATGTTCTCTGAGGTCCTTTGACTCTGACTCGCCAGAACTTTATTGTCTTTCAGAGCATTTGTGACCTTTGAATTGTTCAGCTTAGAGCTCTTTGTGGAATGTTACCCTCAGCATACATGGTTTATATTCAGCAACCTACTCATGGGACGCCGCTGCAGATTTCAGAACTCTGCCTCCACACAGCTCCTTCCATTGCAGCATCTGATATAAATTCTAGTTACCCTCCCTAGACTCCCATTTTTCTCCCTGGTTTGGGAACACCACCCTGCTTTCCTTGGGTCCAACCTTCCTGCATGGAAGACTATTCCAGGCAGAAAGCTATTAGATTTAGTGTTCAAATAATTTATTTCCTTTCTTTTAGAGATCACAGTTCTGAGACCTTTGTTGTCCAGTGTCTAAACTTTTATATATACATTTTATCCAGAATTCTAGTTGTTCATAGAAGTAAGAGGAGTTTGGATATCTTTCATGACAGGAATTGAAGTCTATAAAGCACAATTGTGATAAAACATACATAAAAATAACCATTTGAATAATTTCTAAGTGTACAGTTCAGTGATATTAAGTACACTGATATGGGTGTACAGCCATTGCCATTGTCTTTCCAAACTGAAACTCTTTACCTATGAAACAGTAATTCTCCATTTACCTCTCCGTCCCAGCCCCTGGCAACCACTATTCTACTTTATGTTTCTCTTTGACAACCTTAGGTACCTCATGTAAATGGAATCATATAGTACTTATATTTTTGTGACTGGCTAATTTCAGTTAGTTCTTCCATGTTGTAGCATGTGTCAGAATTTCCTTCTTTTTTAAGGTTGAATAATATTTCATTATATGTATACACCAGATTTTGTTTATACATTCATCTGTTGATGGGTACTTGGATGGCTTCCTCTTTTTGGTTATTATGAATGATGCTGCTATGAGCATGGGCTTGTAAGCATGTTTGAAACTCCACTTTCAGTTCTTTGGGTGTATACCTAGAAGTGGAATTTCTAGATTATATGGTTATTCTATTTTTAAATTTTTTAGGAACCACTATACCATTTTCCATCCCCATCAGCAATGGACAGGGTTCCAGTTTTTCCATGTTCTTGCCAACAGTTATTACTTTCTGTTTCTTGATAATAGTCATACTTTTTTAAACTTTCAAATCCTAATGGATTTGAAGTGGTATCTTATTATGGTTTTGATTTACATTTCTTTAATGATGAGTGATATCAAACTTCTTTTCATGTGCTTACTAGCTATTTTTATATCTTTACCTGTAGGTTCATTCAAATATTTTGCCAAATATTTAATTGGTTGTTTATTTGCTGTTGTTGTCATCATTGAATTATGGGAGAGCTTCATGTATTCTGGATATAAATGCCTTATCAGATACATGATTGGTCAGTGTTTTCTCCCATTCTTTGTGTTGCCTTTTCACTCTGTTGATAATGTCCTTCAATACACAAAAGTTTTGAATTTTGATAAAGTACAATTCATCTATTTTTCTTTTATTGCCTGTGCTATTTTTAGTAATGTTAAAAAAATAATGACTTTTTGATCCAAAGTCATTGAGTTTTCTCTTAAGTTTTCTTCTAGGAGTTTTATGATTTTAATTCTATCATTGTCTTTTCTTTTTCTCTTGTAAGAATTTCAATTTAGAATATATTTTCTCTGATAGAAGTATAGAAAATTAACAAAACAGGAAACAACATGTGTTGGAGAGGATGTGGAGAAAGGGGAGCCCTCTTACACTGTTGGTGGGAATGCAAGTTGGTGCAGCCTCTTTGGAGAACAGTGTGGAGATTCCTCAAGAAATTAAAAATAGAGCTTCCCTACGATCCTGCAATTGCACTCCTGGGTATTTACCCCAAAGATACAGATGTCGTGAAAAGAAGGGCCATCTGTACCCCAATGTTTATAGCAGCAATGGCCACAGTCGCCAAACTATGGAAAGAACCAAGATGCCCTTCAACGGATGAATGGATAAGGAAGATGTGGTCCATATACACTATGGAGTATTATGCCTCCATCAGAAAGGACGAATATCCAACTTTTGTAGCAACATGGACGGGACTGGAAGAGATTATGCTGAGTGAAATCAGTCAAGCAGAGAGAGTCAATTATCATATGGTTTCACTCATTTGTGGAGCATAACCAATAGCATGGAGGACAAGGGGCGTTAGAGAGGAGTAGGGAATTTGGGTAAATTGGAAGGGGAGGTGAACCATGAGAGACTATGGACTCTGAAAAACAGTCTGAGGGGTTTGAAGTGGCGGGGGGGGTGGGAGGTTGGGGTACCAGGTGGTGGGTATTATAGAGGGCACAGCTTGCATGGAGCACTGGGTGTGGTGAAAAAATAATGAATACTGTTTTTCTGAAAATAAATAAATTGGGAAAAAAAAAAAAGAAGTATAGACATCCCAATCTGCTCTTTCCCCACCATACAGCTTTATTGATGAATAATTCACAAATATAATTGTGTATATTTAAATTGTATAATGTGATAATTTGATACACATATACATTGTGGAATGATTGCCAAGATCAAGGTAATTCATACATCCATCTCCTCTCAAAATTAAGACTCTGTGTGTGTGTGATGAGAATGCTTAAGATTTACTCTCAGCAACTTTCAAGTTTACAGTATTATGACAGAACCAAAAATAGTTTCATATTATTAACTATAGTCACCATGCTGCATATTAGACCTCAGAACTTCCTCATCTTACAACTGGAAGTTTGCACCCTTTGATCTGTATCTCCCCACCTATTCCTTCTGAACCTCTGGTATAAAATTATCTCTCTGTAAAAAACTATTTTACTTAGCATACCCTCTAGTTTTATCCGTTTGTTGCAGATGGCGGGATATATTTTTTATGACTGAATAATACTCTATTATGTATATACACTGCATTTTCTTTTTCCATTCATTCACTGGACATTTAGGTTGTACCCCTGCCCTCGTTTGGTAACTTTCTGTGTTGCTTATGTGTTTTTCATCCTAACATTTTCAACCTATAAGTGTCTTTAGATGTAAAGTGAGTCTCTTATAGATAGCATATAGTTGGATGCTGGCTTTTTATCCGCTCTCAATCTGTTTCTTTTTATTGGGGGGTTTAATCCATTTATGTTTTAAGTTATTAGCGATAGGGAAGCACTTATTTTTGCCACTTTGTTGTTTTTTATATGGGTTATAGCTTTTTTTTTGTCTTTCGTTTCCTCTGTCTTTTATTTGTGTTTAGTTGATTTTTATAGTGACATATTTTGATTTCCTATTCCTTTGTGTGTATTCTATAGATTATTTTCGTGATTATCATATGGATTATATGTAACATCCTAAAGCTATGACAACCTTTCTTAAATTGATACTAACTTAACTTTAAAAAATAGACATCAATAAAAACTTAACTTTTACATAAATAGCTACTTCTTTACAGCTCTGTGCTTTCCTCATTTTCAGTTATTATGACAAAAATTTTATCTTTATATTGCATAACATTAACATAGGTTTATAATTATACTAATGCATTTGTCTTAAATTCTGTAAAAAATAAAAAGTAGAATTACAAATCAAAATACAAAAATGCTGTTTTTTTATATTTGTTTGTGCATTTGCCTTTTCCAGAGCTCTTTATATTTTCATATGACTCTAAGTTACTATCTAACATCTTGTCATTTTAACTTGAAGGCTCCAATTAGCATTTCATGTAGAACAAGTCTGTGGTAATAAACTCCCTTAGCTCTTGTTTGTTTAAGGAAATCTTAATTTTGCTCTCATATTTGAAGGACAGTTTGCTAGTTATAGAATTGAAGTTAGAAATTTTTTCTCTTCACCAGTTTAAATACATAAATGTATTGTCTTACTGTCTTCTGGCCTGCAAAGTTTCTGCTGAGAAATTTGACAGTCTTATTGGGGATTCTGCTAGGTTTTTGATACCTGGAACTTTATTTTTCTCCTCCTAATTTAATCTACCAGAATTGAGTCAGTTTTATGTTTTTTAGGAGTTTTAATATATACTAGTTAACATTTTTTATCATTTGAAAACTTTTTTTTTATTTTCTCTACCTGATACTAATATTACCAATGTAATCAATTATATGATGTCCCAATAAAGCTAAACAAAATGAAACAAAACAAAAACTCATTCCCTCGGGGCACCTGGGTGGCTCAGTGGGTTAAGCCTCTGCCTTCCGCTCGGGTCATGATCTCAGGGTCCCGGGATCGAGTCCCTCATCGGGCTCTCTGCTTGGTGGGGAGCCTGCTTCCTCCTCTCTCTCTCTCTCTGCCTGCCTCTCTGCCTACTTGTGATCTCTGTCTGTCAAATAAATAATAATAAAAATCTTAAAAAAAATAAAACCTCATTCCCTCAGCAGCATATGACTTAAAGAAGTATTACTCACACTGGGTGGGGTAAGGTGGGAATTGATTAAGCAACAACCATCAACTTGGCTTTTTTGCCCCTCTCTCTCCTCTTCTATCAGGCCAGACCAAGGATATTTTCATGGCGATGGCAGAAGTATGAGAGGCCAGCTCCATAATACGCAAGCCCATTTCAAGCCTCTGCTTGCATTAGGTCTACCAGGGTCCTATTTTCCATGGCAAACTGTATGTGCCCATATCAAGAAATGAGGCAAATCACTAATTTATGATAGTAGAAGAATGACTCAAAAGTTACAGGGAAAATGGCATGGATTCAAGAAAGAGTGATGAATTGGAGGCACTCTATAATTGAGTACATCAACCAGCTTTCTTTCCTTTTATTTTACATTGTGTAGAATATACCTCCCCCATTTCTTTAAAACTTCCTGTGTGCTTCTTAAACTTACAGCTAAGTTTCATTTAGAAATATTATTTAAATTCTAGTTAGTTAGCATACAATGCGATGTTGGTTTCAGGAGTAATTTTAGTGATTAATCACTTAAAACACCCAGTGCTTATTTTTTGAATGAAATTTGAGATTCTTTGCTTTTTAATGGACAATTTTTATACAATTACATAACTTTATGTATCATATATGTTTTCTTCTCTAGTGTAATTGTGTCATTTTGTTTCATGTTTTCTACTTTTTTTTTTCATTTTTTTATCTTTTGTGTATGTATACTGTTTGCTATACTTTTTTGTTTTTTTAGCGTGTACAAAGTTATGAGTACTGTTTTATATAGCACAGTGGTTAACATTAAGGTTTTCAATATCTTTTTAAAGCCACACTTATCTGTTTATTAAAAATTTTAAAAACTGACATCATTTGAATCCGCCAGTTAAGGAATTTTTGTACCACACTTACTTTCTCTATATTCCTTTTAACCTATAGTCCCATTTTATTAGTATATTGACTTATATTAATAATTAAATATTCTTAGCAAACATTTGAATAAGAATGCCTTTGATATTACATGTGTGTTTAACTCAGTTTTATAATATATACGCTTGTACTGGTGTCTTACCTATTTCCATGTGAACTTTTGATCTTACAGTAATACTATGAGTTTCTGTGAATCTTGT
The DNA here is from genome assembly GCF_020171115.1 of Neogale vison. NCBI lineage: Eukaryota > Metazoa > Chordata > Mammalia > Carnivora > Mustelidae > Neogale > Neogale vison. The sequence goes on from NC_058096.1 coordinate 28,975,805, forward strand.
CTTCAGTAAATCTGACATTTATTTACCAGCGATGATGTCAGGAACTGTACTATGTCATTTATGAGTGGTGTACTATAGGAAGAATATAAAATCATTAGGTCACACACTTTTTTCACTTATAACCTTCATTCATTACACTTTTATCTGTCTAATGTATTGTTTTGGAAGACAAATCTGAAGTGATCGTGACTTCATTCCTCTAATTTAACATGGATTTTCTACCTTGATGTTTTTAGAATATTTTTCTCTTTCTCAGTCGGTTAAGCATCTGCCTTCGACTGAGGTCTTGATCCCAGGGTCCTGGGGTGCAGTCCCATATCAGGATCCTTGCTGAGCAGGGAGCCTGCTTCTCCCTCTGCCTTCTGCTCCTGGTGCATGTGCTTTCCCCTGCTCTCTCCCTCTGATCAATCAATCAATCAATCAAAAGACAAACTAGTTTCTAGGAAGCCTTTTGGTGAGTCTGACTAACTGCTTTGCTTTAGATTGTGATGTGTCTTTTCAGTTTGCACATCCAGGAATGCAATTACTTCCTTAGTCATTATAACTGCAACCCCCTCCCTCTCCAGTTCTTCCCCCCACCCCCAGGGCAACAGTGATGATTTTTAACTTCTTGTCACTTAATCATCACTTCCTGTTCCATATCTGTGTTTCCCTTCATAATTCAAGTCTTTCTTCCTTCATTTCTTACTGTCAGGTGAGCATTCCATGTTTTAGCACATGTAATACAAATTTTTATTTTACACTTGCATTTTTTCTTTTCTTGAGTTGTAATATCTCATTATTCCACTTTTAATTTTATGCTAATGTTTTTTTACCTCAACACATTTTCTCTTGATATCCTCCTATTTTTGAGACATGATTTTTCTTGTACTGGAATGAGGGTGCTGTTGAATTTTCTGCAACTACTGCTACATCGGCAGTAGATAATAGATTGCTCTGTTGATTGTTTCAAGTGATTTCTGTCCCTTACTTTATCAGAGAGATCCTACTTTTTATTCCTCATTACACATCCGAGAGCCAGGTAAAATCTACCTTGGCTTGGATTGGACCAGCAGTTTGGGTATATTGATTGATTGCATTTGGCCTTCTCAGAGTTTCAGCTGATGGAAACATTTCGGATGGTGGAAAGATGGATGTACACAATTCCCTATGCAATTTGTATAGCGTAGTAAGCAGTGATGTTGCACTGAGGTTTGATTTATTTCTCCTCTCCACTTCCTCATTCTCTAGGACTTAGGACAAATGAGGTTTGTTTCAAAGTCTTCACTTGTCTGAGTATCTCTCACCTGTTAACCTGGGAACTAATTGTGCCTCTCCTTCACTTTCTTCCTCCTTTATCTTCTGAATAATTGTGATAATATCACATATATACTTTCCAAACTAAAAGGTAGGTTATAATTTGTACATATTATTATGGATTTATCAAATATGCATTATATGTCTGTAGTTTTAAATATATGTATATATAATATATATTTATTTTAAATATATTTGTAGTTTACTTAATCACATCATTATTTCTGGGCATTTAAATCACTTCTACTTCTCCAGTGCTAAAATAATATATATTAGTTCATTTTTATATGTTTAAATGGCTATTTTCTTGGGATAAATTCTTGGAAGTAGAATTATTGGCATGAATTATATTAACAGTTTTGTGAATTTTGGGTATAAATTGACAGATCGTTTCTCCTAATCTTTTAATAACTTGAACTTCCAGAAAAGTATAAGCATATTCTCATTAAAAAAAAAAAAATTGGGATCAGGCGCCTGGGTGGCTCAGTGGGTTAAGCCTCTGCCTTCAGCTCAGGTCATGATCTCAGGGTCCTGGGATCGAGCCCCACATCAGGTTCCCTGCTCAGCGGGGAGCCTGCTTCCCCCTCTCTCTCTGCCTGCCTCTCTGCCTACTTGTGATCTCTGCCAAATAAATAAATAAAATCTTAAAAAAAAATTGGGATCAGATGCTTATGTTGAAAGAAATTACAATTCTGAGACTCTGTGAAAAAGAAAATTAAAAAACAGCCATTGTTTCACTGCCTATGTATGGCTATTGCTATTGATTTGGCTTAGTTATTTCATTCTGCCCAGCTTCCTTCTAGGATGGATAGATGGTAAGAAAGGTAGGTAGGTAGGTAGGTAGGAAGGTAGGTTGATGGATAGGCAAACACATAGGATGCACACATCAATGAAAATACTATACGATCATATTTAAGATATTTTAAGTGTCTGTGCAATTATGTATAATCCTGTTATTAATATGTTTACATTTAATTCAAATTGTTTATTTCATTAATATAAGTCCTAGGAAGAAAATAAGGAAGAACACATATTTTTAACACATGTATGTGTACCATATAATTTCAATTTCAAAAGGAGGTTGTATCAACACATGCTCTCAGCATCCATGTCACAAATATTATGTATTAAAATGATTATGTTTTAAATAACATATTAATATTATGTATCAAAATTTTTCTTTTTGTTGAATTTGATAGGAAGAAAATGATACCCTATTGTTTTGATTCGTATTTATTTGATCACTGGTTAGATGAAATATATTTTCTTGAATGATTATTATCCATATATATTATTCTGCAGGATTTCTGTTAAGCTCAGAATTAGTTTACTTTTATTGGTGGGCGTAATAGCTTCTTTACTAACAATGTAGTTTTTAAAGATTTTATTTATTTATTTGAGAGAGAGAAAGAAAAAGGGAGAGAGCGCTCATGAATGAGGTAGTGGGGGAGGAGCAGAGGGAGAGGGAGAAGCAGAACTCCCCGCCCAGGAGGGAGCCCAGTGTAAGGCTGGATCCCTGGACCCTGAGATCCTGATCTGAGCTGAAGGTAGGTGCTTAACTGACTGGGCCATCCCGGTGCCCCTTTACTAACAATAGTAATGATTTTGGTGATAACCGTTGCTCTTTTGTACAGATAAAAAATAATTCTTAATTTTTTACCAATCATTTCTTCTTGTATTTTATTAAAAAATTTTGGATGCTTCTTGTTCAAAGGGTCTTTTTACATAATCAACACATTAAACATTGTCATTGCTCAGAGTATTATGTGGAAATACTAATGAAATAAAATCCTCACTCCAAGTTCAAATCTGTTCTTTGTAACAGCAATAGAAATTGTATCAAATACTATCCCAGTACTCAGCTTGACTGACCTTTGTTTTCTTATTTCAGAGAATAAAAGATCATGCCTTCAATTCTCTCATCTGGGTGTAAAGGATTCCCTCAAAGACTTGTTTTCTCCCCAAATGGAGGTTTTCTTAATGATGTATACAAGGAACAACTTCAACTGTGCTGAGCCCCTCTTTGAGCAGAATAACTCACTTAACATTAATTTCAACGTCAGCAAGAAAACAGTCTGGCTTATTCATGGGTACAGACCAACGGGCTCTGCTCCTCAATGGCTTCAGAACTTCCTAACGGTTTTGTTGAATAAAGATGATATAAATGTAATTGTAGTAGACTGGAACCGGGGTGCTACAACTCTCCTTTACAACAGAGCAGTTAGAAACACCAGAAAAGTTGCTGTGAGTTTGAGTAGCTACATTCGGAATCTTTTGGTAAGAATTTTATATATTCTATATGTTTTATAATATACAGTGTTTTGTGCAATACCACCAAGTAGTAGTAAGATAAATACTTTTTTCCTATACACATTAAGAATTATTGCTTTGAGGGGCGCCTGGGTGGCTCAGTGGGTTAAAGCCTCTGCCTTCTGCTCGGGTCATGATCCCCGGGTCCTGGGATCGAGCCCCACATCAGGCTCTCTGCTCAGCAGGGAGCCTGCTTCCCTTCCTCTCTCCCTCTGCCTGCTGCTTTGCCTACTTGTGATCTCTCTCTCTCTGTCAAATAAATAAATAAAACCTTAAAAAAAGAATTAATTTCATTTAATACTTTTATAAAATATCGTTATAAAGTTTGGTTATCCCAAATGTATAGATAAGTAAATGAGGCAGAGAGATTAAGCAAATGCTTAAAGTCACACAGACGGTTAGAGGTAGATTTGATCTCTGAACTCTTCCAGTCTGATTCCTGACCATTACGTGCAAACTGCTTCTTGGATTGGTGAGCTTGCTTAATTTCAGGGATCCTTGGAAATTCAGCACAACACGACTCAAAGCAGATGTCAAGCCCCAGAATGTTCCAAATCAGAAATCACCCTTCTCTCAAGTGCTCATCACCACCACATCTCTATAACAGACACTGATCTCCGTATGGTTTGACATAGTAAATGTAAGTCATTGAAACTGCAGGTGACCTAAAACTGGCTTGAATGTAACTGACTTACCCCAACCCTGCTCCTAAATCCTGGACATTTCTAAATGGTACAAAGAATTCCCTCCAAGGTCGGCAGAAGAATGCTACTTTTCAAGATGTTTTTCCCCTCACTTTTACCAATTTACACTTGATTTAACTATAAACACATGGCCATACCTTAGAAAGGATATCTAAAGAACCTAATGATTGTATAGTTTATCCCCTTGGTCCACATGGAATCACTACCCTAACATCAAGTCAGTATATGTAGAGTTTAAAATAATTAAAAATTTTAAAAAGATTTTATTTATTTATTTGACACAGAGAAACACACTGAGAGAGGGAACACAAGCCAGGGACGTGGGAGAGGAAGAAGCAGGCTTCCCGCTGAGCAGGGAGCGGGACACTGGGCTCAATCCCAGGACCCTGGGATCATGACCGGAGCTGAAGGCAGGTGCTTAACGACTGAGCCACCTAAATGCCCCTAAAAAAATTAAAATAAAAACGATTTAAAGATAAAACATCATAACTGAGTTTTTAAGATTTTTTTAAAAAAAATAAGAGTTCATAACTAGGTACAGAATTATACCCATCTACACAAATTAAAGATGGCTGTAAGTGTTAGCATATCAAAGCAATAGTTCTTTTTGTATTTGTTTGTTTAAAGGTTTTATTTATTTATTTGACAGAGAGAGAGATCACAAGTAGGCAGAGGCAGGCAGAGAGAGAGGGGGAAGCACCCACTGAGCCACCCAGACACCCATGAAATTAATCCTTAACCAGTACCTGGCATATAGTAACGATTGAATATAATCAGGAACAGTATAATATTTACATCCCCCAATTTGGACAAAACCAAACCATCTCTCTGGAGAGACAGTGGAGGTAATTGATTCATCTGTTTTTATAGTCTATAAACTTGATGTCCGTCTTTTTCCCTTACAGTATTAAGTATACATGGCTTTGGGCAACTCATTATCAAACCATGTTAATCAACATTTAATAGGTTTCAGGAATAGTTTGAGACAAGAGGATAAAATAAATACCTCATAAGACTAATGTGAATATTAAATATGAGATTTACAAAACACTTATTCAAGGTAAGTACCCTAAAATGTCTACTACCATTATTACAAAATTCTTTAACTAAATGTACTTTTTTGCATCTACTAGTTTAGATAACAGATACAAAAGATTTTAAAAATGTCCTGGTATTGCTAAGAGTGTATAGAGAAAGATCAGATCTCTTATGGAAAATGTTGAACAAAGATATAGCTGTTTTCAAATTATAAAATCCCATTCTCCATCTCCCAGAAATGTATTAAACTAGGGAAAAAAATAACAAATTCTAGAATATTGATGTGCAGGGCATAATTTGTGATTTCTGAAATGAAAATCATAACATTGCATTTTCACTTGCAGGATCATGGGGCATCTCTTCATAATTTTCATTTCATAGGTATGAGCTTAGGGGCTCATATTAGTGGATTTGTTGGAAAGATATTTCAAGGTCAACTTGGAAGAATAACAGGTAAAATATTTGTGATAAAATGTGTTTTAGCATTCTTTAAAGCATCAGAAGTTATTCTGTTTAAAAGTTATCAGTCACAATAATTAAATAGTAGAAATGACACAGATTTATTCTTTTTCTGTATTATATTCAAATGCTAGGCTTTGTTTAGTTAGATTCTAAAGTCTTGTTTCTTATTTAGTTCTTAACATTTTTGAAGTACTCCTATAGAAATGGATGAAGAGGGACGCCTGGGTGGCTCAGTTGGTTAAGCAGCTGCCTTCGGCTCAGGTCATGATCCCAGTGTCCTGGGATCGAGTCCCACATTGGGCTCCTTGCTCGGCAGGGAGCCTGCTTCTCCCTCTGCCTCTGCCTGCCTCTCTGTCTGCCTGTGCTCGCTCTCTCTCCCTCTCTCTCTGACAAATAAATAAATAAAATCTTAAAAAAAAAAAAAAAAAGAAATGGATGAAGAATATCGATTTCTGCAACCCTAGTGAATTTTTTTTTTAAGATTTTATTTATCTATTTGACAGACAGATCACAAGTAGGCAGAGAGGCAGGCAGTGAGAGAGAGGAAGGAAAGCAAGCTCCCTGCTGAGCAGAGAGCCCGATGTGGGGCTCAATCCCAGGACCCTGAGATCACAACCAGAGCCGAAGACGGAGGCTTTAACCCACTGAGCCACCCAGGCACCCCACCCCAAGTGAATTTTAAGGACACATTATTGCAACAATCCAGAGGAAAATTTGACCCATTAAATATAAAACTTTTTTCATGTACTAACTAAATACAGAACCATGTACTTAAGCGTAACTGGATGGCTCAGTCATTAAACATCTGCATTTGGCTCAGGTCGTGATCCCAGGGTCCTGGGATTGAGCCCCGCATCAGGCTACCTGGTCAGCAGAAAGTCTGCTTCTCCCTCTCCCACTTCCCCTGCTTGTTCTCTCTCTCTATTTGTCTGTCAAATAAATAAATAATACCTTTAAAAAAAAAAAAAAGAACCATGTACTTAATTTTCATAAACTTTGACACATTCCAATTATTTTAAAAATTGTATTTAAACAGCAGAAGAGAGAATCAGGAGTTGATATCCCAGATTGAGGGAGTCTAGATCCTGATAGCCCTCATATTTTCGTAACAGAATTCCTACGTCCAGAAAGCTTAGTAATCAAATAATGCTGACATGGATTTTCATGCTTCCATTTGGGAATGGTGGTGATTTTAAAATAGAAAGATCATATCCCTCTCCAGTCAAATCAGCTTTTTAACAACTATTGAGATCTGTGTCCATAGAAGATTTATAATAATTTCAAGTGTTAATAAAAGTAATAGAGTTAAGTTAAACAAAGGGGGCAGCGAGAGGTGAATAAATTGCACAGACAGGATGTTTACAAACCTTAAGTATAACCTTACTATACTTATTCTGATCAGTTTTAATATTATCCCCATTATTTAGGTGTGAAAACAGGTTAATGGAATGAATGTAGGGGGAGGGGGTCAAAAAGTTTTGAACAGCTAAGCCAGGATTTATACAGAATTCTCTAGCATCCAAAGCCCATTCTGTTTCAACCACCGTAGTCATCCTACTTTATGTTAAGATGTATTTACTTGGGGCACCTGGGTGGCTCAGTGGGTTGAAGCCTCTGCCTTCTGCTCGGGTCATGGTCCTAGGGTCCTGGGATCGAGCCCTGCATCAGGCTCTCTACTCAGCAGGGAGCCTGCTTCCCTTCCTCCCCTCTCTCTTACTGCCCCTCTGCCTACCTGTGATCTCTGCCTGTCAAATAAATAAATAAAATCTTTAAAAGAAAAAGAAAGATGTGTTTACTCACGCTTTATTCCAGTTCGATTGACTCCATAGGCCAAGCAATCATCAAGGTTTAGAAGTCCAGCAAATGTGGTAGTTCTGCATCAGAATTATTCATGAGAAGAGAAATTTCTGCCTCATTCAGTTAAGTGAGCTTAAATAAACCAGGATAGGGAAAGGGCTTGAGATGAGCAACATTATATTTTATTTTTTAAAATATCTTTTTTGAGATGATTGTATCTTCCATTGTGTAGAAGTTCTCAACTTGTTGAATTTTACCTCCTTCCCACACCCTCACCTTTTTAACACTCGCCAGTAGGTCATGAGCCTAGAATTTCTATTTAAAAGTTCAAATACAGGGCGCCTGGGTGCTCAGTCAGTTAAGGGTCTGCCTTTGGCTCAGGTCATGATCTCAGGGTCTTGGGATCAAGTCCCATGTGGGGCTCCCTACTCCACAGAGAACCTGCTTCTCTCTTTCCCTCTGCCGCTCCCCTTCTTATGTTCTCTCTCTCTCTCTGTGTGTCAAATAAATAAAATCTTAAAAAAAAAAAATTTCAGATACACCAGAAATAATATCTATAGCCCATGGAACTCTTAATACATTTTTCTTTTCTTGTGTGTATGTGGGAAACTTCTGTGAAAAATGAATGATAAGATAATAGTATGTTTTATGCCACATCCCAAATTGTATTTGGCACTTAAAAATCATATTAGAACTGCAGATAGATCTGGGATGAACTCATAAGGCATGAGGTTCAAGACAGGACCAGGATATTATTCATTTCCCCTCCCTCTCAGGGCAGTAGTAGTTACTTATTATTAACTATAAAGTTACTAGTGGTTTATCTGTCAGTACTACTTCTTTTTTTCCTTTCTTTTTTTTTGTTTTTGGTTTTGTTTTATTTTTGTTTTTTATTTGACAGAGAGACAGTGAGAGAGGGAACACAAGGAGGGGGAGTCGGGGAGGGAGAAGCAGACTTCCTGCTGAGCAGGGAGCCCAATGTGGGGTTTCATCCCAGGACCCTGGGACCGTGACCTGAGCGGAAGGCAGATGTCTAACGACTTAGCCACCCACGTACGTTCTCCTATCCCTAAGTGCTTCTTAAATAAAAATGCTAAGAAAATAAAACCTACAGTTTTGTTGAGGCATCTCCAAGTGTGGCTTAACATTAGATTGTTGATAAACTGATGATTGGTGAAAAGTATCATTCAGATAACGAAGATATTTGCTATTCATCTAGTTTCATTTATCTTGATATTAGTTTTTGCACAAGTTTAAGTTAAAACTATATAGACATGCTTATAATGTAATAATAATGCAAACATACGATCTAATAAACACTGTAGTAGGAACTGATTCATCGACTGATAGTTTCTTTCTTGAATTTCAGGTCTTGACCCTGCTGGGCCAAAATTTTCTGGAAAATCACCTAAAGACAGATTAGCTTACACCGATGCGAAGTTTGTGGATGTTATCCATTCTGATACCAATGGTAACAATGTAGGATTTATTGCTAAATTATTTAAAAATGAAAAGTTGTAGACATTGGGGAGGATGAGAACATAAAAGGGCAAAGAGTAGTGGGTAAGTGATGATGAGTCATTGCTATAAATTATAAATTATTATCAAATGATTCTATTTCCCACAAGCAGTATTTCTTGGAGTTCCTGATGTCAAATGACACTTTGCTATCCGCTTACCCTCTTTCTGGTTTCAAGGACTGGTCTTATCATCCTAAAAAATGGAAACTTGATAAAAAGTACTTCTTCACCTTGTTCATGCTGTTGACAATTTTAATTCATCAGAGTTTCTCCCATGCTTAATGTTCCTTCTGTATTTAGGTTACCGTTCTCTCCACTCACTTTCTTATGTGATGTGTATCAAGTAGAAGTGAACATACTGTTTCAGGCATAGATGGAGAATACCCTCCCATAAAGACAGGGAAATAATTTCTCTATTGGTTTTAATTATATTCCTGAAAATGTCCAACAGGCTGTTGGTAGTTTGAGCCTGCGTGCTTTGGATAGACACTTTCAAGGAAGAATGTAGATGGCCCCGAGGCCCTTCCTCATATGAAATTGATGATACTATTATTTATTGAGCACTTTCTATACCTTAGGCAGTGTTTTAGATGCTTTCTGTAAATGAATTACATCATTCTCCTAAGTCCCCATGAGATAAGGAAATATCATCCCCTTTTTATTGCTGTTCGGGAAGCTAGGGTCACGGCCACAAGTGTCAGAGCCAGAATTTGGAATCTTATGATTCCAGAGTCTACGCCTCCCCAATTTGTTGCTCTGACCAGCTCATAATTTACATGTGCTGTGGCTGTGGGCACGGGCAGGATACGGAGCTACCACGGAGAAGCGAGGAAGCCATGCTAAGGCTGTTCTGATTTCCCTGTTTCCTCAGGTTTCTTTTCTCTTTGGTTCGGGTCATTTATTTGCTTCCATAGTCCTCTGAATTGTCCTTGTGGTGATTCATACCAATTCCTTTGTGAGAGATACAGATGCCATAAATGCCACTGAGCACAACTTTTCAGCTTCTATGGTTACATGCCAGGGGACTGAGCTCTCTCTGCCTATTGTTCTGTTCCTTCTTTGGAATCCAAGTTCACTTATTTTTCTCACACACAGTGCACCTGTTGCCCAGTTCTCTGCAGTTTTCTGAGCTCTTGTTTCTGAAATCCCAACTTCAGCTTTGCCTGTAGCCTTTGAATTGGCTCTTCATACTTTTTATTATTTTTCTTTTTTTTTTTTTTTAAGATTTTATGTATTTATTTGGCAGACAAGAGATCACAAGTAGGCAGAGAGGCAGGCAGAGAGAGAGGAGGAAGCAGGCTCCCTGCCAAGCAGAGATCCCGATTCGGGGCTCGATCCCAGGACCCTGGGATCACAGCCCAAGCCGAAGGCAGAGGCTTTAACCCACTGAGCCACCCAGGTGCCCCAAAGATCTTATTTATTTATCTGACAGACAGAGATCACAAGTAGGCAGAAATAGAGGAGGAAGCGGCTCCCTGCTGAGCAGAGAACCTAATGCAGAGCTAGATTCCAAGACCCTGGGATCATGACCTGAACTAAAGGCAGAGGTTTTAACCCACTGAGCCACCCAGGGGCCCCAAGGCTTGTAAAATATCTTATTTTTACCTTCTTTCCCTGAAATAGAGGAATATAGAATGCTTAAACTTTATATATCCACCCTCCAATTTAATATATTCTTGGGGAGAAAAAATAGAACAAAAATAGAAGGCACAGTGAATAGTAATAATTTTAAAAAGGGCATCTGGATGGCTCAGTAGGTTAAGCATCTGCCCTTTGCTCCGGTATTGGGGTCCTGGGATCAAGCCTGGCACCTGGCTCTCTGCTTTTCCCTGTCCCTCTGCCCTTCCTCACCTCATGCTCACGCTCCCTCTCTCGCTCTCAAATAAATAAATAAAACCTTAAAAACAAATAAAGGGACCCTTGGGTGGCTCAGTCAGTTAAGTGTCTGCCTCTGGCTCAGGTCATGATCCCAGGGTCCTGGGATCAAGTCCCACTCGGGCACCTTGCTCATTGTGGAGCCTGCTTCTTCCTCTGTTTGCTGCTCCCCCTGCTTGTGCGCTCCCTCAGTCTCTCTGAAAAATAAATAAAATCCATATATATATATATATATATATATATATATATATATATATATATGAAAAAATAAAATAAAACAGAAAAAGTTTTACAGATACTACAGATATGAAATTGATCATATTATGATGTAATGAACAATATTATGCAAATAAATATGAAAATGTGTGATTATATGTTATGGTATAAAATAGAAAATTTTTATGAAAAAGCAAAAGCATTTACCAAACTGAGAAATTAGGAAAGAAAATTTGAATAGTTCTATAAATATTAATGAAATATAACTTGTAATTTAAAGACTTCCAACAAAGTAAATTCTAGGCAAATTATTCATCTCTACCAAACAATTAAGGTAAAAGTAAGACCACTTTCACACAAATGATTTCAAAGAATAATAAAGAGTTGGAAACTGTTTATAACTTTTTAAAAAGCCATCATAAAAATGTCAAAACTCGAGATAGACATTACAGAAAAAATTTGTAGACATTCTCTATTATAACATGGATGCAAAAATTCTGTGTAAACTTCACATTAGTAAACCAATTCTGCAACATACAGAAATGGATAATAATCACACCCAATTTGGATTATTATAAAAAAGCAAGTTGATAATAAAAGGGTTACAGAAAAGCTACATGGAATAGGAGTCAATTTATATACAGTTCCAAAACGGGCAAATCTAAACTGTGATGTTTTGGGAGGCATCCTTAGAAGCTAAAGAATAGCAAAAAAATTATTTTATTAAAAGATGTTATTATTTATAAAGGAAGGGAGAAGCTGGTAATTAGGTAAGAGCTAGGGATTTGTGGGTGCTATTTCTTGACAGGGGTGTGATAGTTATAAATAGTGGCTCTTTGCTTTATAATAATCTATAGGTTTATGTTCTTGTTTGAGTGCATGTATATTAAATTATAATAAAAAGAAAATTTAAAAAGCCATAGCTACTCTTTTTACCCTCCTTGAATCCAAGGGAATGAATGACCTACACAGACCAATCTTCTCTGCCCCTTCCTCTGGTAAAGGGGAAAAACGTGAATGAATCAAGGGCTGCTTGTAAGTTAATATAAATATGTCTTTTGCTTCTCCCTGATTCCCGAGGAGTCTTCTTGGTTTGATTCTACTTCAGTGGCAGATTGGAGAAAATGATGTCTCCAACCTGGAACTCCTAATCTTGGAACTCCATGTTGAATTCAGAATAGGGAAATTCTAACAATCTCCAAAATTTAAAAAAAAAATTTTTTTTGGTCATATTTAAGAGAATGCAAACAGATGATGGAATGTAAAGAGGGATTGGCTAGCCTACCCTCCCCAGGTCACAGTGAAATCACTCTCATACTTCCCTGGATTCTAAGGAGCTTTGACGAGGTTATCTGAATTGTACTTTGCCTTTCCTTACACACTGACTCCCCTCCCCTATAACACACAGGCCCAGTGTCCTCGGGCTCTGGACCCTAATCAGCAGCTATCTTACTCTGTTAGGAGCTATCACTAAATCCTGTCCTGCATCTTAATCCTACTGTCAGACCCAAGTGTTTGTCTCTGCTATGTAAATCTATTGTGGATCACCTTCAAGAGTTAATCATGTAGGAAATTTCTTGTGCCTTAAGCCAAAGCGTCAGGAGTCAGGACTTCCCAGCAAGACTTTCAGATCTTATCACGTCCCCCAAGTATTCTGAGCTTGCTACCCTGTCCCATTCCCATGACTTCCCTGGGTTTTAACCCCCATATTGGTAATAGTGGACTCAGCCTTCGCACCTTACCCAATGCCCGGAGGATCCACAGATATATGGACGCCCTTAAGACATAGCTGCACATTTATGTCACTCTGACCCAGTTTGTTCCAGCTGAAGCAGCTTATGTAGTTTTTTCTAGTTAGCGAATCTAGTACCAAGTCTTAGGCCTTATCCAGAGTGTAAGCAAATGATCCCACTTGCCTAAAAGGTCCTATATGACTTGATTTCCTCTAGTGCTCCCTCTTACACCGAATGCTCCGGCTGACCTGGCTTCTTTGAGTACTTGAGGTATGCTCACATAATTTCCTGCTTGTCTCACTGTCTCACATCCTCCATGTCACTGTGTGACTCTACTGCCTGAATAGGAAATTCCCTAACCAAACTACTTAAAAGTGCAACTGGCCTACCACCCTGACCAGGCACTTAGGGTCCTCTTAGGCCCCTTGTGTCTTCTCTTCAGCACGTATGCTCTGACATACTGTATCTGTACTTGTTTTTGATGTCTTTCTCCACCAAGATGTAATTTCTACTACAGAAAGGAGTTTTGCTCTGTTTTACTTTCTTTCTTATATATGTGTGGCTCATGGAACTGCAGTGGACCCATAGTAAATTGGTGACTAGTAAATATGTTAAGTTAATGACATACAATTTTCATGAGGAATTAACGTGAGGCATTAATACCAGAAAAATGCATCTTTTTAAAAAAAATGGCCTCTATTTTATTTTCAATTCAAATTTTAGGAGTCACTTTCAGTGGAATTTATAGGAGATTTTATTGTGTAAAAGTGTTGTTGGCCTGATTATATTCACTTTGTGATTTCTGAGTGTTTTTCTTTCTAGGTTTAGGCATTAAAGAGCCTGTGGGACATATAGATTTTTATCCAAATGGAGGAAAAACACAACCTGGCTGTCCTAAGTCCATTTTATCAGGTATACCAATGAATGAATTACATTATCATTTGAATGAATTACATATGATTCAAATGATGAAAGAAAATCAAATTTACTTTTTTCCTTTTTAACCTGTGGGGAAGATTTTGATCATCCTTGCTCATGATTCTGGGGAGTAATTGGCAAAAAATGGTTGAATTGGATTTTTCTCAGTTCATAAAGTTTAGCAGTCGGCATCCCATCTGGTCATGGTGGGATTCATTGCATTAGCTTCAACAGCTTTATTTCATGATTTTAAACATTTGAAGTGCTAAGTTGGTGAAGAAGACACCGAAGGCCTGGGTGTCATGTAACATGAGTTTGGTATCAGGATTTAATCTTTACCATCATTCTGATACCGTACAAACGCAGATTCATAATTTCTTGCACTCGGTTCTTTTTTTTTTTTTTTTAATAAACATATAATCTATTTTTATTCCCAGGGGTACAGGTCTGTGAATCGCCAGGTTCACACACTTCATAGCACTCACCATAGCACATACCTTCCCCAATGTCCATAACCCCACCCCCTTCCCCCAACCCCCTCCCCCCAGCAACTCTCAGTTTGTTTTGTGAGATTAAGAGTCACTTATGGTTTGTCTTTTTTTTTTTTTTTTTTAAGATTTATTTATTTGACAGAGAGAGAGATCACAAGTAGGCAGAGGGGCAAGCAGAGAGAGAGGAGGGGGCAGGCCCCCTGCAGAGCAGAGAGCCCGATGCGGGGCTGGATCCCAGGACCCTGGGATCGTGATCTGAGCTGAAGGCAGAGGCTTAACCCACTGAGCCACCCAGGCGCCCTGTTGCACTCAGTTCTTAAATAAGTAGCCGAGCCGCTGCTCCAAGTGTGGAATTTGGCTCACTTCAGTCATAGGAAGCAATGTTTTGATGTCTACAATGACAACTTGTCAAGTAACACACAGCGAAAGGCCACTGCAGCTAGAGAAGTTTGGTCAAATGTTGTAAGGATGTGAGGCATTGGAGAAAGAAATAGACATGATAAAGCTTTAATGTTACCTGGTTTCCTGGTTCTCTCTGACACTGAGTAGAAATGTTAGTAGTGTGAGGTTAGAAGGGAAAGATGTGCACAAAGTTATTAGCTATGGTAGCACTGTGTTTATGGAGTTTGTCAAATTATTGAAATTGAACATTTTTTTCCTGTGGTAATTAGTACTTCAGAAAAATTTCTTATAAATCTCATGTAAAAGCTTACTAAATTTATATTTTCAATGTTACTACTTATTTAATCGCTTGAGATAAAACTGTGCATTGTAGTCAACACTTTTAATACTCACAAGCATGTAGTATTGAGAAGAATGTAACGTTTAATTTTTCTCTAGTTTACTTGAACTTGGTTTAATACATCTGTCCTTCCTCTGCTTGATTTTTAACACTTAAGGAATTCAGTATATTAAATGCGACCACCAGAGAGCAGTTTACTTGTTCATGGCCTCTTTGGAAACAAAGTGCAATTTTGTTTCATTTCCTTGTCCTTCGTATGAAGATTTCAAAGCCGGTTTATGTGTAGACTGTGACTACAACAAGGGCAAATCCTGTCCTAAGTTAGGTAAGCAAGACTTATAATTACTCTAAGTTTCAATGGAAAATGAATCACATAATTGTTAGTATTTTTGCTGGCAGCTTCCATATTTGCTTGTGAACATGTTAGCATTTTATGGAAAAATTACCTGTGAAACAACCAGAGAAAACAGTTTATTTCCTACTAAATATTTTTAAGGTGTTTAGTGAAGAGAATTTAATCGTGGCTCAGGGGAATTGAAGCAACTGTGCTCAATGTAGTGTGCAAATTTGGTGGTCCATAATGATCCTTGCTCTTGCTTTGTAAAGGAATCTCACTATCATTCACCTGTATTTCCACTGAAGAAAGAGACTGCATTTTTTTTTTTCTTGAGACTTGTGCATTTTTTTAGTGGCACTGAGGGTTTTTATTTTTATGGTAAGTCTTAGGAGCAAGTGGAGAGGTGTAAACCATAGTTAGCTTTTCATTTGCTATTAGCAAGTAGGCATGAATCATATATGGTTCACACCTTCCAAATCGATAAATCTTGGCAAGAGCGGTTACGTATTGCAACTTTTGATAACGACAGCCTGGCGGTGGGAAATTATAGCGGAAAAAAGAATCCACATAAAAATAGAACGGTAGAGCTGAAGGAAAGAGACTCAGAGGCTGTTTTTTGCTCAGGATTTTCTGAAGAGATCACTAGACCCAAAGCTTGTCATGAACATGGAACATCTTATCAGTGTCGTGATCAGGATCTGCTAGAAATGTTTCCAAAGCCAAAGGGGCTCAATGAAATGGGAAGCAATAACAGTGGCTGAATTAAACAGCCTTCTGCAGTTTTCTTGGGCTGGAGGTTTATACTAAGGCACAAAGAGAATTGCTAAGAGAGGCAGGCAATCTGCAGGCTTTGCCAGACCTATTTTCTCATAGACCCCTTCTGTCCAGAAGACGTCTTGTGGGATTCCTTTTTTTTCTCCAGACCTCATGTTGGGGATTGCTTTTCTGGTCTCATTGCTTTTCCATAAAAGTGAGAAAACTGTGACCCAGTGGGAACAGAAGGATTATGTAAGGACACAAGTGAGAAATAGAGTTAGACTCCTTAATTCTCAATTCAGTGTTCTTTCTATTACATTCAGATTTCAAGTTCGGTGGTAGCGATGTGGGAACAGACAAGTACATAAAGTAGGAAGCATTTTAAATATATGTGTTTGTGTGATAATATTTCAAATGTACTAATAGCATAGGTATCTGGAATATAGTGTATATAGATGTTATCTATACAACACACTTTTGTTACACATGCATCATACATCTATTAATGTGTATACATAGGAGAACTGGGAACTGTACTCATGAAAATAAATTTTGTGCTTGTTTTATCTAATCATTTTATTCTGCTGAATTTACTAAAAGGAGGTACATGTAAAATTCTGAATTTATGAAAAATAGTAAAAACTGCTACAAATGGATTGTAGCCATATGGAGTCTGCGCAGCTCTGATAAGGATTCCAGGGAGGGCATTTGTTTGTGAATCTTGAATTTGATTTATAATGTAATTAAAATGAATAGACTATAAAATTATTTGGAAAGTGGTTTTAAGTTATAAAATCATAAATTATTATTATAACACATTGATTCTTTAGTTGCTTTAGTGATTTAAAAGCTTTGTGTGCTGTTTGATGGAAATCTGGTTTCTAATGTTTCTCAAATCTTAGGTTATCAAGCCGAGCTATGGAAGGATGTTTTAAACACAAGAAAAGAGACCACTGTGTTTTTGGATACTACTGGCAAGAGTCCATTCTGTAGTAAGTTAATATTTTCAACAAGTGAACAAATGATTGCTTTTATATACTAATTTATATTTCCTCCAAAATGTTCTTCCAACTCACTTAAATTCCATCATGTAATTTCAAGGAACTCTGAAATTTATTAGAGTCCAATTCAAATAAGGATTTGATTTTTTTAGTTTGTTTAATTGTTCATCTCTTGAAGGGTATCAGGAATATTTTTAGTTTTTGGCTGCTACGAATAAAGCTCCTATGAATATTTATATACAAGTTTTTATGTGAATTTACATTTTTATTTCTCCTTTATGAAGGCCTAGGAATGCAACTGCTGGGTCAGAAGCTAATTAGCCTTATAAGAATGACAATGTGTGGGGCACCTGGGTGGCTCAGTGGGTTAAAGCCTCTGCCTTCAGCTCAGGTCATGATCCCAGGGTCCTGGGATTGAGTCCTGCGTCGGGCTCTCTGCTCAGCA
The DNA here is from genome assembly GCF_020171115.1 of Neogale vison. Taxonomy (NCBI): domain Eukaryota; kingdom Metazoa; phylum Chordata; class Mammalia; order Carnivora; family Mustelidae; genus Neogale; species Neogale vison. The sequence goes on from NC_058096.1 coordinate 28,993,446, forward strand.
GGGGGCCTGCTTCCTCCTCTCTCTCTGCATGCCTCTCTGCCTACTTATGATCTCTGTCTGTCAAATAAATAAAATCTTAAAAAAAAAAAAAGGAATGACAAAGTGTTTTTCTGTGCGCTGTACCATTTTGCAATCCCCCCAGCAAAGTATGAATGATCCTGTTTCTCTGATTTCTCACTAGTGGTTAGTGTTGTCATCATTTAAAAAAAGTTATTCAGAGGCACCTGGGTGGATCAGTGGGTTGAGCCTCTGCCTTCGGCTTGGGTCATGATCTCGGGGTCCTGGGGATTGAGCCCCACATCGGGCTCTCTGCTCAGCGGGGAGCCTGCTTCCTCCTCTCTCTCTGCCTGCCTCTCTGCCTGCTTGTGATCTCTCTCTGTCAAATGAATAAATAAAATATTTTAAAAAAAATAAAAATAAAAAAGTTATTCATTCTAATAGGTGGATAGTGATGACTTACTGTAGTTTTAATCTTTGTCGCCCTGATGGTTTATGATAATGAAAGTCTTTCCTGCATATCATCTTTGGTAAAATATGAATTTGTGACTTTTGCCCATCTTCCAACTGCATTTTTTGTAGGTGTTGAGTTTTGAGAGTTTTCTTCATATATTTTTACAGTAGTCCTTGTTGTATGCTTGGTTTGCAAATATTTTCTCCCAGTCTATAAGTTGACTATCTTTTCATCTTCTTTTAAAGGGCTTTTGCAAGGGCAAAAGCATTCACTTTTGATGAGATCTAATTTATCATTTTTCTTTTCATAGAACATGTTTCACAGAACATAGAACATAGTTTCATGTTTTTTGTGTCTGAGAACTCTTTGCTGAGTTTAGGACCTGAAGATTTTTTCGCACATTTTTTTTTCTTAAAGTATTTTTTGTTTTATGCATCACATTTAAGTCTATAATTCATTTCTGATGGATTTAGTTTTTGTATGGTATGTGGGTTTTAGGTTGAGGTCCAATTTTTTTTTGTTTTTTTGCCTGTGGATTTCCATTTGCTCCAGCACTATTTGTTGAAAAAGGGCTATCTTTGCTTTATTGAAATGCTTTTGTACGTTTATCAAAAATCAGTTAAGCATATTTGTTTAGGCGTATTTCTATTTGGTCTAGATTCCATTTTCTGTCCTTTATTTATCTGCTTATCCCTCTTCCAATATCACACATTATCAACCACTATAGCTAATACTATGGCCTTAATATCAGATAGAATGACTATTTCTTCTTCATTCTTCTTTGTCGTGATGATTTTAGGTAGTCTAGGATATTTGCCTTTCAATAAAATTTTAAAATAAGATTCTCTGCGTCTACAAGACTTTGGCTGGGATTTTGTTAGGAATTGCATTAAACCTATAGGTTGATCTGGGGAGAACTGACATCTTCAGCATGTTGTCTTCTGATACATAGACATGTTATGTCTCTACACTTACTCTGATTCTTTGATTTCTTTCATCAACATTTTGTAATTTTCAGCATAGAGGCCCTGTTTATTTTTTGTTACATGTGTGCCTAAGTAATTATTTTTTAAATATTTTTGGAGTGATTTTAAATGATATTTTAAAAATTTTATATTCCGTGTCTGTTGTTAGTTTGTAGAAGCGGGACTGAATATTTTGTATTGAGCTTGTTCCTTGGTGCCTTGCTGAATTCATTTATTATTTCTTAGATTTTTAAAATAGATTTCTTAGAGTTTTCTATGTAACAACCATATCATCTACAAATAAAGAGAAACTTTTACTTCTTCCTTCCTAATCTGTACACCTTTTATTTCTCTTTCTTGACTTATTTCAGTGGCTAGTACTTCCAGTACTATGTTAAATAAGAATGGTGAGAACAGACATCTTGTCTTATTCCTAATCTTAGAAGAAACATTGTTTGCTACCGTAGGTTTTTTGAACATGGGTTGTTTACAAACATGTTGTTTAATGCCATGTATATAGAGATTTTCCTGTTGTCCTTCTATTACTGATTTCTAACATTGATTATGTTATTTAGGGTCATTATGTTTAGAAAACATTCTATATAATTTCAATTCTTTTAAATATTTGAATATTTTTTAATAGTCCAGGATATAGTTTATCTGGGTGAATGTTTTACAGGCACTTGAAATAAATGTATATTCTGTTTTTGTTGAGTGCAGTGTTCAATATATGTCAGTAAGATTCTGTTGGTCTCCAATATCATCAACTCATTATGACATCAACTCGAAGTAAAAAAATCTCACCTAATGTCATCAGATAAAAAATTCAAAATCATATCATTCGATTCCAAATCTAAATCAGATTTGGAAAAAGCTGTAGGTAGAATCCCACCCATAGGCACAATTACCTTCATTTGTGAGTCTATGAAACTCAAGAATCAAGTTATCTGCTCCCAAAATACATTGGTGAGACAGGCATAGGATACTAGTCATAGACATTCCTATTCAAAAGGGGAAAAAAAAATGAAAGGAAATGGAGGCAATAGTCTGAAGCAATTTTAAAGTCCAATGAGGCAAATCCCATTTGGTTTCAAGGGTTGGGAATAATTCCCTGTGATTTATTTCCCCTGGGATCTGCTCTGTGGGCTCATGACTCTATGTTTTAGCTTCTTAGAGTCATCTTTTTTCTTCTTTTTTCTTTTACTTTATTTTATTTATTTAATTTTTTTTTTTGTATCAATGGTAACTTATGCTTACAGCTGAATAGTTTTAACAGTCTGTTCCTTGTCTGAAAAATTTTGGAGGTCCAACACCATTCTTTCATTTTGTACCCTGTCTCCTTCAGTCTAAGCTGGCATGGTTTATGCTACTACAACATTGTTAGAAACCTTGTAGATGTCCATATATATATCAGAGATTCATTCTGTTAAAAGAGAGGTACTTCCAAATATCTTTTGTAGATAATCCTATCTCTATTTTGGCTTTCTGCTGAGATGGCTGAGGGAATCTAAGAACCAAATACTTAATCTTTCCAAAGAGCCTTTTGTGTTACTGACTACTGACTTTTTGATCATTCTAAGCCAAAGGGTTGTCTAGCCATACTCCTGGATTTTTCTCTAGAGCGTGGTTTCCTGATGATGATGAATCTTAGTGTCAGTATCTTTCCCAAACCTGATAAGGATTTTTCAAATCATTCTGTCCACATTGGTTTTCGTGTGACACTTTTATCTCAATTTACATTTTTCCTCTCCCAGTTTCACCGTAAACACCAATAAGAAACAAGGCCAGATTTATTTACAACTTTTGCTTTCCGTATAATTTCAGGACATAATTTTGTTAGGCTTTCTGTAACTATTTCGCAAGTATTCTTTTTTCTACCAGTTTCCAACTTGTCCCTTCCTTCTGAGGCCTTCCCAGCAGGGGTGTTACCGTCTGCATATCCACTAACAATGTGTTCAAGGTAATCTAGCTGTTTTTTTTTTTTTTTTTTTTTATCATGCTTCTCAAAGTTCTTTAAGCTTCTGTTCATTGCCGATTTTAAAAGCCTCTTCCTTATTTTAGGTACTTGTTACAAGAGCTTCCCATTCTTCACATTAAAATATGGATTCATTTTCTGTCACTAACATAACAAATTACCACAAATTTAATGGCTTAAAAAAGCACCAATCTATTATCTTTCTAGTCCTGTTGAGGTCAGAAGACTGACACAGGTGTCACTGCAAAAATTGGGGTGTCTGCGGGACTGCATTTCAGGAGGCTCCAGGGGACAACCCGTTTCCTTGAGTTTTTGCACTTCCGGTGGCTGGCTGCGTTCCTTGGTTCATGGCCTCTTCTTCCCCAGTGGTGGCTTGAGTCTTCCCTCACACCCACTGCATCTCTTCAACCCTTTTTGCTTCACATCTCTCTTTAGGATTCTCTTCTGTCTTCCTCTTCCGCTTTTAAGACTTTGTGATTACAGGCTGTGATTGTGATTTTGATTGTGATTTTACAGGCTGGGATTGTGACTTTAAGGCTTTGTGACTACACTGCTCCCACTTGGATAAATCAGATAATCTTCCCATTTCAAGGGCAGCTGATTAGCAATTTTAATTCTATTTGAGATCTTAATTATGCTTTGCCATTTAAGGTAACATATTCACAGGTTCTAGAGATTAGGATGTGGATCTATTTGGAGAGGTCTACCACCATGACAATAAGCACATAGAATTTTTCAGTTTCCTGATATCAACATTTTCTGTGAAGTGTGAGAACTTGACTTGCATTTTGGTTTCTTTACATTCTCCACTTTAAAAACTCATTGTCTTGAGTAGCAGATTGTGTGATAATTTTGGTCTCAATCATCAAGTATATAAAATTCACAAGGAAAAGGGTAATCTATTGTATGTATGCAGCTGTCTTCCCTTCCCATTTTTACCTCTTTGTTTTTGATATATTAAGATGATTTCAATTCGTTTCTGTTTGAAGAAATCCCTTCTTACAATATTTAAGGGATTGAGTCTGCTAATAAACTCCTTAAGTGTTTCTTTGTCTTAGTGTGCCTTTATTCCTCCTTTATTCTCAAAGGATAGTTTTGCTGGATATGAGGTTCAGAGCTGAGCTCTTTCTTTTGGCCTTTGGGAAAGGTGCCACATAATGTGTGAAAAATGCTAGCCTCCATTATTTTAGATTTAAAAAAAAAAATCCAGGGCGCCTGCATGGCTAGTGGATTAAAGCTTCTGCCTTTGGCTCAGGTCGTGATCTCAGGGTCCTGGGATCGAGCCCTGCATCGGGCTCTCTGCTCAGCGGGGAGCCTGCTTCCCTCTCTCTCTCTCTCTCTCTGCCTGTTTCTCTGCCTGCTTGTGATCTCTGTCTGTCAAATAAATAAATAAAATCTTAAAAAAAAATTCCATCGTGACTCAAATTGGTGTTCTTCTATAGATAATGCATCATGTGTCTTGGGCTACTTTCAATTTTTTTCTTTGTTTTTTTGTTTTCTGACATTTAATGATGATACAACTGGGTAAGATTTGTTCAGGTTTATCATATTTCAGGTTCACTTAGCTTCTTGAGTCTGCATATTTGTTTTCTTCACCAAATTAAGAAAATCCCTGGCCATTGTTTCTTTGAATACTCTTTGGTGCCGCTTTCTTTTAACTCTTTCTGACATGGTAACACAGATACTGTATCTTTGTTGTGGTCGCACAGCTATCCGAGGCCCCTGTTTTTCCCTCAGTCTCTTTTCTTTCTGTTGCTGCGATTGGATGGCCAGTTGATCTGTGTTCACATTTGCTGATTTCTTTCCTCTATCATCCACCTACCAACAGGCACATGCAGTGAGTTCTATGTACATTACCGTAGCTTTCGCATATGTAGTTTCTACCTTGTTTTCCTTTACAGCTCCCATTTTTTTTAAGATTTTATTTATTTATTTGACAGAGAGAGAGATTACAAGTAGGCAGAGAGGCAGGCAGAGCAGGGGTGGGGGGGTAGCAGGCTCCCTGCTGAGCAGAGAGCCCGATACCAGACTCTGTCCCAGGACCTGGAGACCATGACCTGAGCCAAAGGCAGAGGCTTAACCCACTGAGCCACCCAGGCACGCCAACAGCTCCCATTTCTTTGCTCATATCTTTCTATTCATTTTTTCAAGAGGCTCTAACTGACTTTGAAGCATTTTGGGGATGGCTTCTTTGAAATCCTTGTCAGATAATCCCAGCATCCGATTCATCTCAATATTGGCATCATTTCATTGTCCCTTCTCACCAAAGTTGTGGTTGTCTTTGTTCTCGGTATAATGGGCAATTTTCAGTCACATCCTGGACCTTTTGTTTATTATGTTGGAATTTGAGTCCTATTTAAATCTTTTGTTTCTAAGCAGGCAGCAACTTTGTTTAGATTTTAGCTTTATGTATTCTGAGGCTGTGGTTTCTTAGATGTATAAGAGTTCGAGACGATTTATGCATAAAATTGCATTTTGACTCCCAATTTTATCTGATTCTATCACATCGACAATTTATCTCATAGAGACCTTGAACCTTTGTTTTCTTTTCTGTCTTGAATATTATGTTCTATAGTATTTTATTTCACATGTTACTTAACAATCAGTATTTTTTAGGAATGTTATCATTACAACAAATCCTCACCCTATTTGCCAATTTTAGTTTTCTACCTTTTTTTTTTAAGATTTTATTTATTTATTTGACAGACAGAGATCAAAAGTAGGCAGAGAGGCAGGCAGAGAGAGAGGAAGGGAAGCAGGCTCCCTGCTGAGCAGAGAGTCCAATGTAGGGCTCTATCCCTGGGATCCTGACCTGAGCCGAAGGCGGAGGCTTTAACCCACTGGCCACCCAGGCGCCCCAGTTTTCTACCTTTTTTCTTGTTATCTTTTCCCTCCACCACTTTTTCCTTCTGAGTCTAACCCCGGTCTTACTAAAATACACCCTTAGTGACTTTTTACTACTGGTCTTTTTCGGTTTGTTTATTTCCTTGAAAATGACCTTATCTTTTCCTTACTCTGGAATGCAAATTTAATTCAAGATAGAATTCTACATTGAGAGTATTTTCACTCAGCACTTTGAAGATATTAATTTTCTTTTCAGATAAATTTTCTTCATTTATTGTCAGTGTAATTGTATCTGGCAGATAATCTATAGTTTTCTTCTGGTTTAATTAATTAGTTAATCTATTTATTTTTGATTTATTATTATCATTTTCTAGTCTCAGTGGTCATTTTAAGTCTCTTAAAAATTAAAGAAACATATTTGTGCTATTTCAAAATGAAGACTCGTGTATTCTTTTAATATATAAAAAACTCAGTAGTCAGCTCTTCAAAATTCTTTCTTCAGAGCAAGTTGGATTTTGTTTTTTCCAGAATTTATGTAGCATAGTCTTGGAGCATTTTTAATATAATTTGGAGGGGCTGGGGAGCCTTCACCAAGTGATGAGTGCTAATTTAAATTCCTTATTACCAGGGCACCTGGATGGCTCAGTTGGTTAAGCATGGGACTCTTGAGTTCCTCTCAGGTCATGATGTCAGGATTCTGAGATCAAGCCCCGTGTCCGGCTCCATGCTCAGGGCAGAGTCTGCTTATCTCTCTCTCTCTCTCTATCTCTCTCAAATAAAGAAATAAATAAAATCCTATTAAAAAATTCCATGTTACCTGGAGTTTTATTTAGTCTTGGTAAAAATTTCCCCCCATCTAAGACTCATAGACAGCCAGTAGGAAGAATTTTCCAAGTTCCTCTTTAAATGGCAAAGCAGAAAATTAAGGTCTCTGGTTCTGAGCAGGGACTTTCATTTCAGCTCTGTCACTTGGCATCGGGTCTCCTGTGCGTGGAAGCTGACATTGCAGCTGCAGCCTCCCTACATCCTGTTCTCAAGTCCTGAAGGTATCCAGAGCTGTAGTCCGTCTTAAGTTTTGCCTTTACTTCCTCCGCATTTCTGCTTCCTGGTATTTTTCCTACCTTCATCTGAGCTTGGTTGTGTATTTGATTTAGGGATTGTAGACTCTTCATTCCCATGTACTTGTAGCGAGAGGTGGGGTTATTCTGTAACACCTCAACGTGCCATGCTACCAGAAGTTACCTGAGAAAGTCTGAGCACCTGCTTTACTGGGTGAGGTGGAGCAAAGTATTTTGTCTAAAGCTGAGCAGTCGCTTCCAGTAAGAAGTGGTCTTCAACTGTCTTGTGCTAGAAATTGATGAGGTCCGGTGATAAATACACTTCCTTATTGGAGGTAGTACTCAGCATCGGGAATAAAACAAGAAGTTAACTACTCTTGCCTGATTAGTAGCAGCATTTAACAGCTAGCATGCATGATTTTTGTACGTGTATTTTCACGGGAAAATTTCATAGTCCTTGTTCTGTTTTTTGTACATTTTTTTTTCTAAGATGGTTCACAGTACAAGGACTAGTGTCTACCTCTCTTATGTAAGGTATGATGGAGAGGGACTGTGCATTCTAGTCCTTAAGTTACAGTATCACAACAAGATTGGGATAGAACTAGAAGAATGGGTATCACCTTACACTGGATTGTAGCAAAATGTGGTCCACTTAGCTGTTCTTGGGACTGGGGACTAGGCATCTAAGTAATAATGGCATCTTACTTGAAGTATGGGAGAAAAAGTGGATATTGATGTTAAGTGGTAAAAGGGGTAGACTTAGTGAGCACTTAAAAATAGCTCTTTGTTGTGAATTTAAATCCTCCCTTTTTCTCGGTATTTCCCCTCCAGATGTATCAATATCTTCCCATCATAGAAATGAAAGTATCTTAAACTTGCAATCTCAGCTAATCTTCTAGCTCTTGTTTGAAGGTGGAAGTAGTGGGATCTTGAAGCAGTTCTGGGCTGTAATTTTTAGGTTGGTGTTTCTGGCAGAGCCTTAATCTCTGGCCCTCAGTAATTATTTGAACTACATATTTCCTAATAAATTCTTCTTGTGCTAAACAAACAAACCAACCTCCCAGGGAGTCAGAACTTTCTGTGTAGCTCAGACAATACTGAATATAGGGGTAAGTTCAGCATCCTTACTTCTGGAAGATTTACTCTTATCAATTTTTAGCTGGGGCATTTTGAAGAAGAACTAGACATACTTAATTTTACAGTCATTCCTAAACAACCAGTGAAACTGGGGGTTGTATTTGTCAAGCAATTTTACGTAAGACTATTCATCAGATAATTAAAGAACATTGTCATGTTTACTTTGGTTGTGTATCAATGAATGACCTAAATTCTGAATTTTCTTGGTGCAGACCAGTTAGTATTCTCTAATTATTTGGCCAGCTTTTCACCATACCTATGACTGTCTGGCAGTCTTTTTCATTCCTCATTTTAAAGTCTAGTTAAAAATTGCCAGAAAATAAAATGTATTACCCATGTACTAAATGAGTGGCTCTCAATATTATGTGCATATATAATATGTGCCTACACTGCATACATATATACATATAGGTGTATCTGCATAGACACCAAAAATAAGGAAAAAAGTAATAATGTGAATTGCATTCTATATTTTTGTGTTATAGCCTATTATTTTGTTCTCACTGTGACTCTTCTGGATGAAACTATGGAGGATGGCTGTTTTATATTTAAATTATTAAACCATCTTGGAAAGGTTAAAGAGCCAGAGCTCTATGAGTAAGTATAATTTGGTATTTTTTTTCTTTGATCAATTAAATTTTTTGTTTTCTTAAGCATCTGCTTTGGAATATGGTGCAAATGGTACAAATTTTCAATCCATTATGCCTTAAAATGTTCAATATTAAAAGAATCTCAGGTGTGTATTTTAATACATGCATTCTGTGGTAGAAGATGCTGAATATGAAGTTGACTAACTTGTTTATGTCATACACACCTAGGAACTACAAACAATAGGGGGAACATTTTTTTCCCTCTCATTCTCTCATTCCAGTGTTCTTCTCAAACTACCTTGCCTTCTAATTCTCTCTGGTTTTCAGGCAACACTGTGTTCACAGGGGTGTGAATAAATGTCTGGTAACTTCTGTCGGTAGAGTGAACCAGTTTCAGCATTTCTGAGAACCACTCCCAGTCACAAATCCCACAAATAATAGAAGAGGGTTTTGTTTTTACTTAATCTTCTATTTAACTCTTTGTGTATATGTGTATATGTAGGTATATACTCATATTTTTTAAAAAGATTTTATTTATTTGACAGACAGAGATCACAAGTAGGCAGAGAGGCAGGCAGAGAGAGAGAGAGGGGGAAGCAGTGGCTCCCCGCTGAGCAGAAAGCCAGATGTGAGGCTCTGTCCCAGGGCCCTGGGATCATGACCTGAGCTGAAAGCAGAAGCTATAACCCACTGAGCCACCCAGGTGTCCCTATATACATATTTTTAAAGTTATCTAGTCATCTGAAACAATGTTCTCTGCTTGAGTTTGTTGAATGCATATTTGTGTATTTAATAATTACTCAAACTAAGAAATTCATTATTTCCTGTTAAACAAAAGAATGATATGAAGGTGTGTGCTGCTATTAAAACTGTAGTTTCTAACCTGCTGTGCTAGACTTCTAGAAATCTATTAAATAACCTAACTTTTCAAAAGGCTCACTGGTACCATGTCTAGTGATGAAATAAAAGATACATTTTATTTTGTTGTGCCTGGATTTAGAACAGTTTGGTTTAAGTTTAGTCTTATTCCTGATGACATCTTTAATAATTCAAGAAGCATAGTTGACATGTCCAGCGTTTGCTGTTGTCATTGTCTTGGTAGTTACAGTACCTGAATTGATGAAATCTGAAGTGTGTTGGGCTTCAGACCTGCATACGTCATGATGTCCAAACTTAATCAACCATTAAAGCGAACCAGGGAAAAGTCTCTGCACGCTTATATATTTGCACATTAGCATTGCAAACAATGGAAGTGATATTTGTAATTTTAACCTTTGTTTAAAATCTAAAATGATACTACAGTGTAAAAAGTATCCATAACTCATAATAAATGAAGTTTGTTTTGAACATCAATCTTTAAAACCTTGAAATTCACAAAGAAAAATAATAGTAAAAGTAGTATATTATGATAAAATATCAAGAACCTATGTACTGTGGGGCACCTGGGTGGCTCAGTGGGTTAAGCCGCTGCCTTCGGCTCAGGTCATGATCTCAGGGTCCTGGGATTGAGTCCCGCATTGGGCTCCCTGGTTGGCGGGGAGCCTGCTTCCTCCTCTCTCTCTCTCTCTGCCTGCCTCTCTGCCTACTTGTGATCTCTGTCTGTCAAATAAATGAATAAAATCTTAAAAAAAAAAAATTAAAAAAAAAAAGAACCTATGTACTGAAGTAACATAAAGACTACTTCATCATGGGATACTAAGACCATTCTTGGAAATAATATTCTGAGTTAAAAGTCAGGGAAAATTTTTTAAACATCGAGCTGAACATATTTTTAATATTAGATCCTTAAAACTTTAATTTTCTTAAAACGATTAATGACATTGCACAGATAATTTAGTAGTTGGATCAGACTGGTGATGAGTGAGCATCAATTTTTTTTCTCCTTTCTTCAACTTCCCCTCAGTCACCCAAAGAAGAATATTAAATAAATCAAATTAGGATTTCAGACTCTTCAAATTCTTCATTTACATCAAGGTCCATCTTTTTTTTTTTTTAAGATTTTGTTTATTTCTTTGACAGCGAGAGAGGAACACAAGCAGGGGTGTGGGAGAGGGAGAAGCAGGCTCCCCATGGAGCAGGGAGCCCAATGTGGTACTTGATCGCAGGACCTTGGGCTTATGACCTGAGCCGAAGGCAGATGCTTAACAACTGAGCCACCCAGGCACCCCATGGCCCATCATTTATTAAGAGAAACTTAAGTTCTTGCCACTTCATTTTGAGCACTCATAGTGTTATAATAATAGTTTATAATAGTTTATTGCTTTAAATCACTTAAAATAGTATATATATGTGCATATATATAAGACATATGTGTATGATCCTTTATTTTTTTTTATAAGACCCATGCTTTCTTGGTTTTTGAATCCACCTCTTTAGCACCAAAGGACCGTATTCAGGCATTTCACCAAATAATGTGTATTCAAGATAAAATCGTACTATTATTGTTCTCAAGGAAGCCACAGAATACTTGGAGGAGATTAATGCGCGTTGGTAGCTCTGAGTAATAAGTTCTGTAGTAGCAGAGTACTTACGTGCTATGGGTGTACAGAGAAAGAAGCAAGGGAGCATTTGAAGGGGAGAGACTGCAGTCCAGGAGTGGAGAGAGAGTGCTTTCAAAGGCACGGAATCAGGAAAGTACCAGAGTTCAGTAACAGCACAATGACTTACGGTCCTAGAGAAGCTATTGCCAGCTTGTTCAGAAGGCAATGAAGTTGTGATTCTTGATTTCCTTTACAAACACCAATGTCTGTGCAGAACACCATGAAATATTGATGCATTTTATTCACACACTTGCCTTAGTGCATTTTTCATGAAGGAATATAAAACATGGATGACATACTCATGGTAAATATGTCCATTTAAGCCTGGCCATAGGCTTTCTTGTTTTTCTATTAATAACGCTTTGCTAATAGCTTTGGTCATGCTTTGGGATTTGAACCGTTTCAGAAACCAAGGAAGTCAGAAACTTTTAAACGATCTTTTGTTTCCCTTTTCAAAATTGAAAGGGACTGTTTGTTCACTGTAGAAAGTGTGTCATACAGTAAAAAAGGAGAAGCATATATAATTATATCATTCAGGGATGTTCACATTTACTAATTGGTCTACATCTTTGTCTCCTCCTCTTCTTCTATCTCCTCATTTCCTTCCTCTTTCTTCTTGTACATACCCCTGTGCATTATTTTTTTCACTTAGCAAAATTAAGATCTTATCCTGATTTTTATTCCAAATGCAACAGTGTAATCATTTTTTTATGTCACTAAAAATTACCCACACATTATAATATGATGCCAGATATATTAATACATCAATGTAGGAGTTTAAACAGGAGGTATCAGTTCTGGACATTCTAGTTAGAATGATTCCCTCAGAAGATAAGTAATAGAGATACGAGAGTGACACAAGTCCAGAGAGGTGGCTGTTGTAATAATTTCTGTGAGAGAGGATGGAGGCCTGGACTGAATCTGTAGAAATTATCTATCTATTTATTTTTTATGATTTAGGAGAGGTGAGTTTTTATGATTAATTAAATATGTGAAAGTGAAGAAAAGAAACAAGTTTTGAGGCAAACATTTAAATTATGGTGCCATTTACTGAGCTAGGTCATGGAGAGGTCATGGAGAGGAACCAGTTTAATTATTCAATATCAGATCTTGAAAGCTTCTATAGGCCAGTAACTGTTCTAGAAATTAAGGATACAGTTCTGGACAGATTAGAGTGCTATCGTTACATAATTTCTGTCCATTGTAGCTAATAGACTTTACAAATACATAATACAAGTAAAATTTTAATGTTCATCATTCCTCTATTCAAATAATTTTTAATGTGTATCTCCATTGAGCTAGGGACTGTGCAAAGTGCTGAGGATACTATGATGAGAAAAATAGACATAGTCCTACCCTCATTAAAGTTACAGCTTAATTAAGGATATAACAGTAATCAAAAATAAATAAAAATGTATAAACAAAATACGAAGAATGTCTTGAAGCAAACTGTAGTGTGTATGGAAACATGAAATAGGGGATAGTGAGGTCACTAAAAGTTTCTCTAAGGACATGTCTATTAGTTGAGACCTAAATGATGAGCGGAAATTCATATGTTTTGCTATATTCTGGGCAGAAGGATCAACAAATGCATAGATCCTGAAGTAGGAGGGAACATAGCCCATTTTAAGAACTGAAGGAATTTTATAATGTCTTAGAATGGAGGCAGGGAAAGCAAGAGAGATGTGAGAGAGTTAGAAAACCCCTCAATTTCGTAAGAACTAGACCTTACAGGGCATTTCTAGGATTCTATTTTCCTCCCTGGGAAAATGAAAACCACTGAAGAGTTTTAGTTGGGGGCAGTCTGGTTGCAGCCGGGACTGGATCTTTATTTTGGGAAAACAATTCGATCACAGTGGGTTGATGATGGAAAAGAGAGGTTGTTTTTGCAAGAATATAGGCGAGGAACAGTGGAACCGTGGTACCCTGTGTGCTTGCAGTGGAGATTGAAACTGAGGGTGGATTCCTAGCAGACTCAGGATATTTCATAGGTATAATCAGTAGGAACTTATGATAGATAGGAAGTAAGGGTTAAAAGAGGGGATAGGAAGGGTGAATCTTCATTGTCTGGCTTGGGTAATTGGTGGTGACACCATTTAAAATGATAAAGAAATTTGTAAGCTGTCGGGTTTTTGTCCCCCCCCCTTAGATTTATTTATTTATTTATCAGAGAGAGAGGGAAAGCACAAGCAGGGAGAGCAGCAGGCTCCCCACTGAGCAGGGGACTCGATCCCAGGACCCTGGGATTGTCACCTGAGCCAAAGGCAGACATTTAATCGACTGAGCCACCAAAGCATCCCAAAGCTGTCGGGTTTTATTTTGTTTTATTTCTTGGTGGGGAGGGTTGTTGGGGAAGATGTCATTTAGATTTGAAACTACTGAGCTGCAGACATCCTTGAGCTGTCCAAGTAGACATGGTGAATAACAGTACATGCGCTTGTCTGGATCTCAGCAGACAGTTCAGCTAGAGGCAGAGATCTGGTGGTCCTGAGCGAACAGTTGGTATTCGAAATTGTTAAAGTGGGTGTGAAATTGTAGGGAAAGTTAGCACATTCCCATCTGGACACGTTGACTTGGAAGTGTCACTGAGAAATCCAGGTAAGGTCATGGATAGAAATTAGAGAATCACTGATGTTCTATTCCGTGAAAGAGGAGGTAATAACAGTGCCTGCAGGGAGCAGAGATGGGCTTTGAGGAGTGTGATGACAACCTTTTTTTGGGCCTAGTTGTTCTGAAGAATCAAGAGGAGGAAAAGATGGGGATAAACATAAGATGGCACAAGAACTGGACACATTCTTCATGTGTTCTACATGTGGTTGTTGCCTTTGTTCAACAAATCACGTTGCCTTAAAGGAGGAAATTAATACAACAGGTTTTTTTTTTTTGAAGATTTATTTATTTGAGAGAGAGAGAGAGGGACAGAATATGAGCAGGGGGAGGGGCAAAGGGAGAGGGAGAGGAGAGAATCTCGGCAGACTCCATGCTGAGTGTGGAGCCCCACATAGGGCTTGATCCTGTGACCCTGAGATCACGACCTGAACCGAAATCAAGAGTCAAAGGCATAACTGACTGAACCACCAGGTGTCCCAGTACAATAGGTTTTTCTTTTTTTAATTTCTTTCTCTCCTCTTCCTTTTTCTTCTCTTCTCTCTTCTTCCCTTGCTTCCCCCTTCCTCTCACTCTCCCTCCTTTTCTTTCTTCCTCCTCTACTTCTGCTTCTCCTCCTCCATTTCCTCCTTCTTTGGCATTTTCTTTTTAGTTAAGCAGATCCATACTGATCTAACTGACTCCAGGCAATGCTCCTGGCACACAAAGAGGAGCGATTTGAGTAGAGTGTTGAAGAATGTTGACATGACTGTGTTTGCATTCTAGCTTTGCAGTCACTAGCTTAGGAAAGGCTCTTGTATGCTCTGATATTTAGTTTTCTCATCTGTTATGGCAATACTAATAGTACCTAATAAAGGGAGTTGTTAAGATAAGGTCAAGTATGTCAAACTTTATACTGTTCTGGGTGCACTGTAAATGCTCAGAAAAATATACTTACTTAATTCTACCTTTATGTTTTTCCTTTTGAATCTGAGACTTTTATAATTATTCCTTTAATACACAAATATTTGGTAAAATGGCACAAAAGAATGAAAAATTGTTATTTGAGTATCCAGCCCATCAGGGAACTATGATAGTTGTTGAGGTGTCTAAAAAAAGAAGCATACAGGAACTTCTTTAATCTTAAATGTACAATCTAGACACCAAGTCAGAAAGATAAGATGTCCCATTGTTTTCTCAGACAGTATCCCCAAATAATTTTGTATGGAGGTGTGTATATTTTTATTTTATTTTGTTTTAACTTATTTTAAATTAGTTTTTTAAATGTTTATTTTATTTAAATTCAATTAATTAATTAAATTAATTAATCAGTGTATGACTAGTTTCAGAGGTAGAGTCCAGTGATTCATCAGTTGCATATAATACCCAGTGCTCATTATATCACATGCCCTCCTTAATGCCCATCACCCAATTACCCCATCCTCCTACCACACACCCTGAGGAACCCTCAGTTTGTTTCCAGTAGTTAAAAGTCTCTATGGTTTATCTCCCTCTATGATTTTGTCTTATTTTATTTTCCCCCTCCTTTCCCCTATGATCCTTTGTTTTGTTTCTTAAATTCCATATATGAGTGAAATCATATGATAATTGTCTTTCTGTGTTAGACTTATTTCACTTAGCATAGTACCCTCTAGTTCTATCTGTGTCATTGTAAAAGGTGAGATTTAATTTTTTTTAAAGATTTTATTTATTTATTTGACAGAGAGACATCACAAGTAGGACAAGTAGGCAGAGAGGCAGGCAGAGAGAGAGGAAGGGAAGCAGGCCCCCTGCTGAGCAGAGAGCAGAGAGCCTGATGTGGGACTCGATCCCAGGACCCTGAGATCAGGACCTGAGCCGAAGGCAGCGGCTTAACCCATTGAGCCACCCAGGCGCCCCGATTTAATTTTTTTTAAAGGCTGAGTAATATTCTGGGGGTTTTTGTGTGTATATATGCACACGTATATATATATATAGATAGATATTATATATATATACAGATTCATCAACAGATGAGTGGATAAAGATGTGATATATATAATATTATGTGATATATATAATATTATATGTTATATATATAATATATATATGTGATATATATAATACCACATCTTTATCCACTCATATAATATATATATGTGATATATATAATATATATATAATATATATATAATACCACATCTTTATCCACTCATCTGTTGATGAATCTGTCAACATCTGTTGACATCTGGGCTTTTTCCATAGTTTGGCTATTGTGGACATTGCTGCTATAAACATTGGCGTGCAGGTGCCCTTCGGATCACTATGTTTGTATCTTTTGGGTAAATACCTAGTAGTGAGATTGCTGGGTCATATTTTAAATTATTTTATCAAATACTTTAACAAATACTGTTTGGCCTTTTTCCTTTAAATTATTCTTTCTACCTTACATTGTTAACGTGACATTGACTTTAGAGTTAAATTATATTTTATTGATATGCTGAACATATTAAATTCTCTCTTTAGGGAGAGCACATCAACTAATGATCTCCAAGAAGTCAAGATTCTTGCTCGATTTTTTAATGATGTTGTAAATATTTCAAGCATGAGTTTGACATACCTTCAGAACACAAATTTGCAATGTCTCCCAGGCGGCTACAACATCCAGCGCATCATGTTACAATCACTTACGTATCCAGAAAGGTAAGAAAACTAGATTTTGATTTCTTTGTATAATCTTTTCTTTTTTTTAAAGATTTTATTTACGTGACACAGAGAGGGAGGTCACAAGTAGGCAGAGAGGCAGGCATAGAGAAAGGGAAGCAAGGCTCCCTGCTGAGCAGAGAGCCCGATGTGGAGCTTGATCCCAGGACCCTGAGATCATGATCTGAGCCCAAGGTAGAGACTTTAACCCACTGAGCCACCCAGGTGCCCCTCATTGTATAAATTTTAAGCTTGAAAATATTGGTATGCTAGTATGCTAAGAAATGTTTTAAAAGTTTATATATTCAAACATCTGTTTATTATGTATTTCAGGTTATATTTCACATAAATATTAGAATATCTAAATTAGATATATTAGAATATCTAAAAGGTGCAAAATGCACTTTTTTAAAGGTGAAAATTAGTTTGAATGAAACTTTGTTTGGAATCACATTACCTAAGCCAAGGAAAAACACTATCATTGCACTAGACACAATAAAAATGAAAAAAAAAATGAGACAGATGTCTTCCTCAGAAGTTGATCAATAATTTCTTATGTATACATATATATTTACAGAGTGGCTGAGATTCCTTCTATACAATTTTTGCATGGGGCTCAATGGCTAAAAACTGTATAAGGAGGCATATGTCATAGAAGATAGAAGTCATCATGACTTTCAATGATTTTTTTTTCTCTTATATTTATTTTTATTTGGGAAGAGGAAAAAAGTCTATTTTCATCTGTTGTATCTAAGATTCTATATATCACTGGAAATTCAACCCTAGGAGTATATTGGCAGAAGTAAAGCTCTATCATATATATGACAACAACATGAGGAAAATCTGACTCTGTACCTTAATTTTACGATCCGATGTCTTGGTTTGACTGTTATGTCACAGATATCTCCACTCCACATCATAACTTGATTTTTTTTGGAAGATGATAGAATCCAGCAGTATTTATATGTCTATTTAATATGTTTTTCTTAGTTCCATGTTCTCATAACTGAAGAGGTTTTCCTACTATCCTTGTCCCCACGATATTGATGTATGTGTTCACTATGGCAGAATTCATATTCCCACACAAACACCTCTGTGAAAGCACTAAGAACCACTAAGACCTCTTTAATGAGTTGGCCATCTGTCTATTTGGATATGGGACATGTGATTTGTTCCAATTACGAGAGTCAACTGAGAGCCAATAGCCACGGGTTTGTGGATTGCTAGAAATCGCTGTTTTTTGGTTTACCGCAGAGCTTTCTATTTATTTCTCTTATGTTTCTGTATTTATATATTTGATTCCTTAATGACCTTTCTATGAATGTTGCCCATACTAAATAAGAATTTTGGAGAATAAAATTAATAAATGATAAGAATATGCGTTTAGATGAGATCTCTGTCAAAAGAGGAGAATTGGTGGGGGGGCACCTGGGTAGTGCAGTCACTAAGCGTCTGCATTTTGCTCAGGTCATGATCCCAGGGTCCTGGAATTGAGCCCTACATTGGTCTCGCTGCTCAGCAGGGGAGCCTGCTTCTCCCTCTCCCTCTGTCCCTGCTCATGTTCTCTCTCTCTCACTCACTCTCTTAAGTAAATGAGTAAAATCTTAAAAAAGAAGAAGATGATGATTATAATGGCTCCTGGCTTAGCTTCATTCAAAGGACCAAGTGCAGATTCTGTGCTAGCTCTTGGCTTTGCCATTCACATTGCTTTATCCTCAGTCTTGATAATACCAACTTGGCTGCTGCTTGATTCCAAACTCAAATCCCATGAGGATGGGTGGGAAAAGAGTTTTTATAGTCTCTTTGCACGTCACTGACTTTGACTGGGCAAGTACATACCTTTGAACCTCACTCTGTGGTCAGGGAAGTAGATTCTTCTGATTGGCCAGGGAAGTAAATCCTTTGATTTATGCTTACTTATTCTGTGACAAGAAGGGATCAAATTCAATCCTACGGAGAGTAGGATGAAGAATGTTAAAAGTAGTATTACCCGAGAAGATAATATGACCTCTAAGGTGAAAAAAATAACAGGACACTACAGAAAGGCTGAAAATATTTTGATAAAACAGGCAAACATTAATTAAAAGTGGATTGGCTTGTAATTTATCTTACTGTAGTTATATATTGATTTAACAACAACAACAACAAACTCAATGTAATTTTGATTGGCTGATGCAGTTAACCTGTGAATGAAAGCAATAAATGAATAGGTAAACTGAGTCACTCGAATTCAGATTTTTCAAGATCTGAATACTTCAAACGATTTTGGGGTAAGTTACGTTTTTGAAGTGGTTATATTTATTGTTCTGGATAGCCATAATGTAATATTTAGCCTGATAAGACAACTGGAGATTGAACAATGTAGTAACTCCTCAAATAATTTACTCCAATATATCATGGAGGGTTGATGTATAACTTTAGACACGTTTTCCTTTTTCAAATTAGTTAAATACTTGAATCATTGATTTTATAGCTTTGTCCTGAATGCCTTACTTGCTTCCTATTAACTTCCCTAGTTATATAGTGTTGCATTTAGTTGAATAATTTCAACATTTCATAAGCCATTTTCAAGATGAATAATGCTGGTTAAGTGTGTTAAGATTTACCACATCCCAGACACTGCTTTTGCAACCTTTGCAACACCTCTCTGAGCTAAGTTTTTTCTTCTTTTTATTAGTGAGGGAACAGAAACTGAGAGGTTACTCAGCTGAGAAGTGCCTTGCAGTGATTTGAAGGCAGACTTTTCTTGGTTTTTGATGTTGTTGTTTTCTTTTCTTCTAGTTGCTGTTATTTTGATAGGAATAAACATTTTTTTCACTAATTAATATAGTGATTTATTCCCATTGTGGAGTATTTAGAAAATTTAATTCAAATGTAATGCTACAAGCAGGAGCTGTCACTGTTAATATTTTGTCAGGCTTACTTATCATCACACATGTGACAAGTGAATTGTGAATCTAATTATTTACATTAAATGACAAGCCAGGTTTCTGTGCAGAATCGTGCAGTTTGAGCTGTGGGCATCACTGTTCGCATAGATAACGAGGTGAACGTAATGTACTTGGAGCTGTGCAATACCATGGACCTGATTAGAAGCATTTTTTTCTTCCAAAATATAAATTAATGGCAGCCATTATATTCTGTCTTTTGTGAGATATTCAGATCAGCCTTTCCTTTATTGTTAGGCATTTTGGTGCTTTTTCCTCCCCCCCCAATGTGTGCTTATCATGAATATTGACTCTCGATGCATAGAAAACCATTGGCAGGTAAACAGTTTCCTTGTACTATATTTATAGAAGGAACATTAAGGAGGAGGAATATTTTCAAATCTTCTACCCCAGCACACAGTGTTCACACTTTGATATTGGTTGGTGGTGAGTCTACAGACAGTGGTTGCTTTCTCCTTTTTAAGTCCCTTATTACAAGGGGAAAGGAAAGGGGGAAAAAGGCAGACAGATGTGTCCACCATTATATGTGACTCCCTGTCTTCTTAATCATTTTTGCGTAGACAGCTATTGTACCCAATTTACTCATTGGTTAATAGCTTTAAAAAATAGGGTAAAGTAATTGGAATATGCTATAGAGGAAAAATAAACATGCATGTAATTTTAATTTTTATGTAAAATCTTAACAGTGGGTAAGAAATGAAAATTTACTAAATTTATAAAATTTAGATGCAGTTGTTTCTACTCAGGGCAGGGGGTGGGGAACCAAAAATACATTTTGTGGGTGGTTAGAAAACTCAACATTCCCTCCTGGCTGGGGATGCTAACAGATGCTTGGATGAAATGTATGCTTTAAGTTTAATTACCTAGATAATTACCGTAACCGTTTAGCTGCTTTTCCTATTTAGATCTGTCTGTACAGATAATGTGCAATTAATGAGAATTAGCACTGCCAAATTATTGGGAATGTGAGTTTTAAAAATGTGATGCCTTATGGTCCAGATAAGCTGTGTACGCACTCAACCAGTAATGATCTCTGTATAATAAACTCTGATGCTCCAGCACAATTCCCCTTCAGGGCATTTCCAGTAGAGCGGGGCCTTTGAACTTAGGGACTGAGAGGAATATATATTCACAGTGCAGGAGACCTGGGATAATTTCCTGAGAGAAGTGGGACTAAAGCTACTTTTTGAAACTTGAGTGAACGGTAAAATGTACTCTTTTTGGTATATGGCTCTATGAGTTTGGATACATTCATGGAGTCATGTAATGACCATCATGTTCAAGATACAGGACATTTCCATCAATGACGAAAACTGTCTTGAGCTAACCCCCTTCTTTTCTTTCTTTTTTTTTTTTTTTAAAGATTTTATTTATTTAACATAGAAAAATCACAATTAGGCAGAGAGGCAGGCAGAGAAGAGAGAGGGGGAAGCAGGCTCTCCACTGAGCAGAGAGCTCGATGCGGGACTCGATCCCAGGACCTTGAGATCACGACCTGAGCCAAAGGCAGAGGCTTAAACCACTGAGCCACCCAGGCACCCATAACCCTATTCCTGGTCCCTGGCAACCACTGTCTCTAGTTTTGCCTTTTTCAGAACATTATGTAAAAAGGGAATCATGATAGCATGTGCCTTTTTGAGTGTGGCTTTTTCCACTTAGCTTCGTACATTCAAACTTTATGCATTTTGTTGCTTATACCAATGGAATGCTATTGATGAATAGTATTCCATTGTATGTATATACCAAAGTTGGTTTATCCACTCACCAGTTTGAAGACATATGGTTTGTTCACAGTTTTTGATAGCTATCTATGGATAAAGCCAACATAAATATTTGCGTGTAGGTTTTCATGTGAACATAAGTTTTCATTTCTCTTGGATAAATACCTAGAAGTGAAATAGCTGGGTCATACTCTAAGTGTATGTTTAACTTCAGAGGAAACTGCCAGACTGTTTTCCGAAGTGACTGTACATTTTGCATTCCTACTGGTGCTTAGCAGAGTTCCATTGCTTCTTCCGCATCATCAAAGACTGCACCTTCCCCAATGTTTTTGTTGTTTGGTTTTTATTTTCCCCAAACTAATAGGTGTTTAAACATTGTGCTTTTATTTTTTTTCTTTTATTTCTTTTGTTTATTTTTTAAAGATTTTTATTTATTTATCTGACAGAGATCACAAATAGGCAGAGTAGCAGGCAGAGGGAAAGGGAGAAGCAGGCTCCCTGCTGAGCAGAGAGCCCGATGCGGGGCTCGATCCCAGGACCCCGGGATCACAACCCGAGTCGAAGGCAGAGGCTTTAACCCACTGAGCCGCCCAGGCGCCCCAAATGCTATTGAATATTTTAAAAACTTGTCCGGTGATATCCTAACCAAGCTAGAAGGAGCCTGGGAACAATGTACATCTTGAACTAGAGCAATGCATCTGTCAAGTAAAGGGGAGCCGTCAGCACTCGTGAAGCTGAATTGCCCCTTTTCCTTGACTAAGTTGCTGTTACTCACATAGGAAATTTCCATTTATTTCAACCATTTTTTTTTCTTTAGCTCCTTTCCTGAACTTTTACCAATCTTTTCTTATCCTACTTGGTTACCTTTTTATGGATTTTAAGAAGGTTTTTAAGATTCTTTGAAAGACATTAATAGGAAGATAAAAACTAGACAAGATGCTTGATTCATCATAGTGACTTGACTTTTCAGAAGTCTTCAAATGCTAAATACACAATCTCTCCAAGATGTAGAATTCTTTACTGATTATCATCTCCACTTTAGTAGGTGGAAAAGAGGACTGATTAGATTATTAGAAAATCTGTGTATGCAATTAAGCCCCATTCTTTAATGGTGCCTATCATGATAGAAAAAGTGGCCCAGCCACTAAGTGTCGAGTTCAGGCTTCAGCTATTTCAGTATCCAAAAATGTCTTCCGTATAAAGTAAATATCTCAATGAAGCATCAAGGAGAGGAGAAATTGAAACACAGAGAATTTTTTCTTTCTCCTAAATATTGTGTCTACTTCATCCCTGCATAGCCAAATGAGATGGAATGGGAACGAGGCCATAGGTTTGTCCCTGCATTTGGAAAACTAATCAGTCGCAGGTATTGAATATCCTACCGTTTATAAGGAAAAAATATAAACTTTGCCACTTTTTACAAATAATTATTTTTTTTCTCTCTCCATAGACCACCACTTTGCAAATACAATTTTGTACTTGATGAAAATGTGGAAGTATTTCTCAATCTACACACATGTAAATCAAAGGAAATATAAAATGCTTTCTTCTGTCAAATATAAAAATTTGTTTGTGAATTGAAGAACTTGTAAATGGGATCAATCTGGGATTCAGATATTTCTACTTCCTGAAAAAATTTTTAAAATAAAAAAATATAGAAAACTATTAAAGTGCATATAATAAAACATTCTGAATATATTCTTTTTTCTTTAAAGATTGTATCTATTTTATTTTAGAGAGGTTTAGCACAAGCAGGGGGAGGGGGAGGGAGGGGTAAGCCGACTCCTACTGAGTGCAGAGCCCGCTTGATCTCATAACCCTGAGCCATGACCTGAGCCAAAATCAAGAGTCAGATGATCGACCAGCTGTGGTAGAGCATTTGACTGCAGATGATCAACCAGCTAAGCCACTCAGGTGCCTCACATTCTGAGTGTATTCCAAAAGCTGTTTATTGCTGTTTACCTCAAATGTTTGTCATTGAGTATTTCCCGTAATTACTTATTAACAGATACTATGTTTTTAGAAAAAAAGAGAAACGTGTTGCTTCAGTATTGTCTAAATAGTATCATTCTCTACATCTCAGACTGCAGTAGTAAAATAAGTGAATATAATATATATATATTCACTATTTAAAAGATTTTATTTATTTATTTGAGAGAGAACGCAAGGGAGAGCATGCGAGGGGAGAGGGTCAGAGGGAGATCAGACTCCCCATGGAGCTGGGAGCTTGATGCAGGACTGGATCTGGGGACTCCAGGATTATGACCTGAGCAGAAGGCAGTCGCTTAACCAGCTAAGCCACCCAGGCACCATATGCTTTTAATTGTAAATTTGTCACTTGGAGAAGTCACTTGGATTAATGTAAATCTTGTGAACATAAATATAACTTCTGTTTAGTGTTCCATTTGATCTATTTGGCTTAAGGTCAGATCTTGGGTCCACTTACTGGTGGTGTGAACTTGAGTAGCTAAACTTACCTCACCATGTCTCAGTCAATCTAAGAATTTTTGAGAAAATTAAGTCAATATTTTAACTAGTGTCTGCCTGTAATGATAATAATAAAAATACTGATAGCTAACACATACATCACTGTCTTTCTACACAGTTTATTAACATATATATATATATAAAAATTCATTTAATCCTTAAAAGACCTTGTGAGGTTGGCCTTGATACTTCCACTGATGAAGAAATTGAAGGATTTCTGGGTCTCGGCTCTCTCTCACCTGAATCTGAATACTCCCAAGGTTTGTTTCATGTATGTTTCTAAAGCAGTCTGTCCATTACAGTCACAGTCTCTCTGCTTTTGACTTCCTGTCATATTAGTTTGCAGGGTTTCCATAACAAAATACCTCTGCAAGTGTGACTTAAACAGCATAAATCTATTTTCTCATAGTTCTGGAGGCCTTAAGTCTAAGATCAAGGTGTCAGTAGGCTTGATTTCTTCTATGGCCTTTCTCCTTGACTTGCAGAGGCTACCTTCTTGCTGTATCCTACATGCATGGTCTTTTGTCTGTGCATGGTGTCTCCTTCATGTGTCTAAATTTCCTCTTCCTATGAAATCACCAGTCAGATTGGGTGAGAGCCCACCCTAATGGACTCAGTTTTAATTTAGTCACTTCTTTAAAGATCCCCATCTCCAATTATAGTCTCATTCTGAGGTACTGGGGGTTAGGGCTTCAGTATATGAACTGGGGGGGAGGGCACAGTTCAGGCTATAATACCTGCCATGACTCATTAGTTCCACAACGATGACTTTAGCCTCCTAAGTCTTTTGATGGCTAATTGGGGCCATTGTGTGAAGACCCTTTAAGTATTAGATGTGTGTTCCAGACAGAAATAAGTAGCAGTTTCCTCACTTTTTTTGTCTAGGGATCCGATCAGTGCAGCCTGTACCCCAGACTGTCCTACAGTCCTTGAACACAGCTCCTTCAGTGTCTGTTTGAGCCCTTCACTTCACAGGCCTCGGACTCAAGTCTGCAGAGACCCGCACTCTCTACTCTTAAGCATTTGCTCACAGACTTTCCACATTCTTAAACAAAACCACAAACCCTCATGCAATTTCACTTTTCTAATCCCCTCCAATTATTTTTCAGATAGCCCCAGCAACTTTTGAGTCTCATTTTGTGATATTAATGACATTTAAAATTAAATAAAATGCACTATAGATACATTATGAGGAGCAGAAATTCTGTTCCAGTGTACCTGGTTGCTTAAGGTCTCTAGGTAATAGAGAGACTTATAGCACATTAATGGGTCCTGCAACCCTCATAATAAAGCTTCCTTGCCATAAGATCTTCCAAGGATAACTTGAAGACATAAACTTGCAAAGTGTTTAGAAGTTTCCAGATCACAGTAACTTCTCGAGAATCCTAATTCTTCCCATTTTTTTTTTTGAAATAAAGAAGGCTTTGACTCCCCTAACCTCAAGTTCATAGTCTTCAAACAATATTTTAACCATTTTTTTTTAATTTGTGGAAATCATAGATCAAAAACAGAAGGGGAAAAATGCACTTTTTTGGAGGATCATAATGCACAGGTTTCAACAACAATTATCTGAGACAACAAGAGGTACACACAGATTATTATGCACAAAATACGTTATGCCAGGCTGCTTTAAAGACATACTGTTCTGGAACAGATAGGAAAGGAAGCAGGGAGATGAGATGTTTAGATTCCTTATCTTTCAGAATGCCTACTCGGCATGCATCACACAATCAGACTCAACTTTGTCTTTCAAAGTCCTCTCAACCACATAGTTTTATTATTTTTAGGCTAATTTTAGGATTTTTCTAATTAAATATTGTATTACTGTTTTACTGATTTGCCTGTTTTGTGTTTCCATGGCATAATAAGCTTTATATTTAAAAAAATAAATCACCAATAAACCAACGTGTTATACCTTGGTTCCCACAATAGTTGACTGAAATGACAAGGAAGTATAATCCTAGATTTTGTTTAATAAACTATACACTTAAAAAAAACCCAAATTGCATCATTTATAAGCTGTAAAACCATTCTGATGTACTGGATAATTGTTTAAATTGTGTGTATGTGTGGCCAAAATAGACAAAGTACAATTATAAGAATATTTTAATTAGCTACATTCATAAAATTGTTGTTGTGGGTCATAACATTTTTTGTATTTTTTTTTTTTTAAAGATTCCATTTATTTATTTGACAGACAGAGATCACAAGAAGGCAGAGAGGCAGGCAGAGAGAGGAGGAAGCAGGCTCCCTGAGGAGCAGAGAGCCCGACGTGGGGCTCGATCCCAGGACCCTGGGATCATGACCTGAGCCGAAGGCAGAGGCTTTAACCCACTGAGCCACCCAGGCGCCCCCATTTTTTGTATTTTTAAAAAATTATTTTTATTGGGGCGCCTGGGTGGCTCAGTGGGTTAAAGCCTCTGCCTTCGGCTCAGATCATGATCCCAGGGTCCTGGGATCGAGCCCCACATCGGGCTCTCTGCTCAGCAGGGAGCCTGCTTCCTCCTCTCTTTCTGCCTCTCTCTCTGCCTCTCTCTCTGCCTGCCTCTCTGCCTACTTGTGATCTCTGTCAAATAAATAAATAAAATCTTTTTTAAAATTATTTTTATTAACATATAATGTATTATTTGCCCCAGGAGTATAGATCTGTGAATCATCAGTCTTACACATTTCACAGCATTCACCATAGCATATATCCTCCCCAATGTCCATTACCCAGCAGCTCTCTCCCTACTCCCTACCCCCCAGCAACCCTCAGTTTGTTTTGCGTGATTAAGAGTCTCTTAATGGTTTGTCTCCCTCCCAATCCCAACTTGTTTCATTTTTTCCTTCCCTGCCCCCCACAACCCTCCCACCCAGCCTCTCAAATCCCCCACATCAGAGAGATCATATGATAATTGTCTTTCTCTGATTGACTTATTTTGCTCAGCATAGTACCCTCCAGTTCCATCCACATCATTGCAAATGGCAAGATTTCGTTTCTTTTTTTTTTGTTTTTGTTTTTTTTAATTTTGTTCATTTACATCACAAGTAGGCAGAGAGGCAGGCAGAGAGAGAGAGGAGGAAGCAGGCTCCCTGCTAAGCAGAGAGCCTGATGCGGAGCCCGATTCCAGGACCCTAGGATCACAACCCAAACTGAGGGCAGAGGCTTTAACCCACTGAGCCACCTAGACACCCCAGATTTCGTTTCATTTGATGGCTGCATAGTATCCCATTGTGTGTGTGTGTGTGTGTGTATGTATCTGTATATCTATATAGATATAGATATAGATATAGATATAGATATAGATATACCACATCTTCTTTATCCATTCATCTGTTGATGGACATCTAGGTTCTTTCCATAGTTTGGCTATTGTGGACATTGCTGCTATCAACGTTTGGTGCACGTGCCCCCTCAGATCACTACATTTGTATCTTTAGGGTAAATAGTGGGCCATAACATTTATGGCCTATGTATTAATGCTGTTTTTGATGTTATTATAATATTAATAGCAAATACACAATGCATACTTAAAATGGACCAGTCTATGATTGACTCATTGATTGATTGATTGATTGATTGATAGTAAGCTCCAAACCCAAGGTAGGGCTTGAACTTAAGATCACAAGGTCAAGAGTCACATGCTTTTTACCACCTGAGGCAGTCAGGTGCCCCACCAGTCTGTTTTAAGTCCTTGACTCACACGACTTCACTTAGTACTTAAAAATGCTCTATAAGGGATGCCTGGGTGGCTCAGTTGGTTAGGCAGCTGCCTTCGGCTCAGGTCATGATCCTAGTGTCCTGGGATCGAGTCCCACATCGGGCTCCATGCTCGGCAGGGAGCCTGCTTCCCCCTCTGCCTCTGCCTGCCGTTCTGTCTGCCTGTGCACTCGCTCTCTCTCTCTCTCTCTGACAAATAAATCAATAAATAAAATCTTGAAAAAAAAAATGCCCTATAAGTTAGATACTTTTGTTACCTTCAGTGACCATGGGGAGTAAAAGAGCAAAAAGAAAGCCTTTGAGTAATTGACAATACTTGAAAGATATGTTCATTGTTTATTGTCTGTTGAGTCTGTAAGAGGCATTAGGCAAATGTTTGAGGATGAGTAAGTGGATGGACATGTGAACAGGAAGTCACTGGAGAAGAAGGCATATTCCAAAAAAAAGAGCCTGACTCAGAAACTGTGATGTGGTTGGTGAGTGCCTGCCAGCTGCCAAGGTCTTGTTGAATGTCACCATTCTAGCAAATTGCCAGACACATGTGCTGGTTTTCTGAAATACACTTTTAGGCTCTTAGTATGAAGACCCTGTTAACAGTTACCAAATACCTGAGTCCTGCCTCAAGACAATATAGTCTGCTTCTCCAGACGGCATAAATGGCGCGGTCAGAGAACATCAGTGGATGACTTTGGGGTTATGAAAATGTAGGACTTCAAAGCACAGATAACATTTTCATTCATAATTTCTTTTTTCCCATGAACATGTGGTACATGAAAAAAAGAAGGAAATATGGGAGGTGAACAGCTGGTTATGCAGATGGTGTTGAATTGAATTTGGATTTCTGTATCATGGCTTAAGTTTCTGGAATGCTAGGCTCTTGGCTAAGGGTAGAATTATTTCTCACAGGGACATGGAAGAATGTGTTTGCATGTAGGCTAACAGTCATGATTAAAGTGTTTCAAATGGAACATAATATTGCAGAAAGTGTTTGAAGATTCAAAGCAACAGATCATTCCCCTAAATTCTCTAGGACTCCGTTGAATACTTTTCTAGCTTTCCTGTTTGATCCCCATTAACACCTTCCAGTCCTTAACTCAGATTTGTCCTCACTTCTCACTTGGTCCTTTTCTTGGTCTTTTCCATAGTTAACTTGTTACGTCTTAACAAATCACTTCCTTTGCTTTCACCTCCTCTGTTCCCAGAGATGCTATTTCATGTCCCTGTTAAAGCATGGGTTATTAACTTTTTGCTTACTTGTCTGTATCCATCACGAGGATGTGATCTTCCCGAGTAGGACATTTTGTACTATACATCCTGGTATTTTCAGGGTTGAGACCAATGCCTGGCCTGTTTCAGGGGTTTCATAAATATTTGTTGAATGATAAATGCAAAATTAAATGAAGCAGTAAGTTTCTTTTTAGCTTAGTCAGGAAGAGTAGGCAGTCACCATTTGACTGTAGGCTATTTAGAAGAACAAAATGTTACAAGTTGTTCTGATTAGAGATAACCGAGCTCTCACAGTACATCAAATTTAATATTAACTGTGTCTTAAACTCTTTTCTAAAAATGTAGTAAAACCAGATTTTAATATTAGATGATGTTAGTCAAGACAGAGTGCTTAAGAATAATTTGCATTTAGAATTCAATTCCAAAAAATTCTTCCACATATATCATTCAAGTATTAAAACACTAACACTCAAAACGCATTGAAGAATGATAAAATGTGGGTCTTTTAAAAACAACTCCCTGGGAAAGGAAACAATTTGAAGGTTAAAAGAAAAAAAATATGTCTGCAACAGGCATAGATTCTAAAATCACTGGACCTTTGTCAGTTGAACTTGTAAGTTATCAAAGGGTTTTGTTTTGTTTTTTCACTCTCCCGCACATGTTAGTGTTGTGTTACTCTTTAACCCTTGGTAGGAAAGATTCTTACTTGGGAAAGTGTCTGTGAAAAAAGTTTTCAAGATGAGGGTTGTCAAAGTAAATGAAGAAGGAAGGACTTAGAAGGTGGGTTTACTCTTAGAAGAAGACTCTTTAAGTTGAGAGGGGATATGAGATGAGAGAGAGAGTGACAAAGAGAATTCGAATTTATTAAGAATACACTTTATCTTAATGATCAAGCTAAATGTATTTTCAGAACCACATGACCTAGAGCACTACCCTGAAGAAACTTTCTTCTGAAACACAAGATATAGTTTCTGTGAAATGACTTACTGATCATAGGGGCCATCTTATTTCAACCATATTTCCCCATAATCTGTACCAAAGAAAGTAACAGTTGACTAATAATTGTAGATTTGAGTACAGGAGCAGTTTTAATGTAAAGAAAAATTTGGAAGACACCATAGGGTTATGATGATGGAAGCCAACCGTGATGGATTCACCCTTACCTCCCTTTCATTTGAACAAGTCAAGGAAATACACAGAATCTAGGATTGAAAATATCTGCAATCTAGGAAAATTACTTATAATCTTCCAAACTTCAGAAGGAAGTTATAATAACCAGACACAAATGGTACATTGAGGCAGATGGTTGAACTGAGAATGGGGGAAGGGAAAAGAGATTGACTCATTGTACTGTGATTCCAGTTCACTCTCCGGCCAGAGGTGTGTGGTCATTTATCTACTCAGACTCAGTACTTTTCTGAGAGCAAGAAAATTTCCACTCTCCACATTCTCCTACATTATTTCCCTTTCTAGCAATCAGTAGCCCAGAAATCCAAGAAAACTATACTATTGGAAACAAATATACACAGCGTATGGTAGTTTTCCACCTGGGGTAGATTGTTTCAGTAATACCACCCAATTTGTTCAAATATCCCTGTAACCATTCCAGTAGATAGCACCTTCAAACCCTGAATCTGCCTTACCTTGGCCACTGGGACAATAGCAAATGCAACCCGACTTGAGACCTGACAAGTACTTTCTTGACTTGGATCCCAGAGACATCATGTTAAAATGCCCAAGCTAATAAATGAAACAAGATGGGAACTGGAGGGAGACAAACCACAAGAGACTCTTAATCTCACAAAACAAACTGAGGGTTTCCAGGGGGAGGGGGGAGGGAGAGGGTAGTGGGGTTATGGACATTGGGGAAGGTGTGTACTATGGTGAGTGCTGTGAAGTGTGTAAACCTAGCGATTCACAGACCTGTACCCCTGGGGCCAATAATACATTATATGTTAATAAGAAAATAAATAAAAATAAAAATAAAAAATTATATAAAAAGGGAAAAAATAATAAAATGCCCAAGCTAGGCTGCTGGAAGGATGAGACAAGGAATGGAGGAAAATTAAGATACCTCAGCCGAACAACTGCCATCCAGCAGATTGACCACAGACACAGAGATGGATAGAGCTGGCCCAGACCTGAAGAAACATAATACACTCAGAAAATCACGAGCTAAATCCAGTGGTGGTGGTTTTAAGACGCTGTGTTGGGATGGTTTATTAGGCAGCAAAAGTCAAGCAATATGAATTCTGAAACATGAAATAGCATGGATCGTGGCAAGACAAACTATGTGCTTCACCTAGAATGTGTAAATGAGATGTGTCTATGTAAACAAACATTCATTCCTTTGAACATGCGCTGAATGTATATTGTGTGCCTGACATCTTGCTGGAGACCCAGCCATGAGCAAAAGAAAGCAGGTTTTGAACTCGGTAGGCTTCAAGCAAAGAATCAGTAAGGTAACAAAAGCAATTTCAGAGAGTGATGAGGCAGTGAGAAGAACAACAATGAAAATATATAGGGATATGAGAGGGATTGAGTTCATTGAAATGGTCAGGGAAAGCTTCCCTGAGAGGGTAGTCTGGGGGCCAAAATGGAACCACCCATTCAAGGATCTAGGGAACAGGGTTTCCAGCAGAGGGTATAGCAAATGTAAGGACCCGAGGAACAAAAGTGTGTTGGAAGAATAGGAAAAAAGCCAGTGGAGCTGGGAGTTCATGAATCCAGAGACAGGGTGGCAGGAGTTGAGGTTGATGACATTGGCAGAAGCCCTGTTTTAAAGATCTTCTTGGCCCTGGTAATAGTTTGGATTTTATTCTAAATATAACATAAAACCACTAATATCATTCAAGCATAAGAGTAACAGTGTTTGTATTTCATTCCTGGAAGGCCACTCCCCTAGGCAGATAAGTGGGAAAGCAGAGGAACCACTAAGAAGGCTGTGTGATCATGGTGGCCAAGTCTATGGTGTTTTTGTCATTGTCGTTTTGGTCTTGTTTGTTTTGCTGGATGTAGTGATTAGACTCAAGTATTTTGAAGGTGGAACTATTAACAAGCCAACTTATTAAATATGGATGTTGAGGGAGGAAAGGTGCAGCATGACCTCTTCTTAACTAACTACATCTGCCAAAACCCAGTTCTCAAATAATGTCACATTCTGAGGTTTTGAGTGCATGTGGATTTGGGGAACGGCAGGAGGGGAGACACTATTCAACCCAGTACAAAATCTAAAACTTAGCTCAAAAAAATAGAGAACAAAATAAAACTTTATGAAACGACAAAGAAAATGAAACATTTTTGACATGATAATACTTACCTTAAATGAATGGTTTTCACTTAATCAACAATGCAACAGTCAAGTTACTCTTGTGGAAATCAGAATCAAGGTAAGGAAATCTGTTATCACTGTTAGTAGTTATTTTTACCTGGAAATTTTGCCCAAATAAAATGTGAGATGGAAACATGTGTATATAAAATACATACACATTTGATGGACAACAAAGAAGGTATATATGATATAGAGCTTATAGAAGCATGCTATCTAAGACACTTTAGTAACATATTATATTATGTATTACTACCATCTATAGACACCACCAACTCTGCATCCTCCTTTCTAAAGTTATTAGTAGATGGTAATACTCTATACCAACAAAACACAATAGAATCAGCTATCCTTGTAACAAATAAGAATGCTATAAAGCGATAGGGAATAAAAGAATACAGAAAAATTCATCACTTCTCTATATTCCTAAGTTTGAAAACACTGGAACTGCCATTTTGGAAGAAATATAATTCACATTGGCAATAAAGTATGTGTACCTGGTGTGTTATTTTTATGAAACATTGATTTTTTTTTCTGTTTATATACATATCGATTGTAGAAACATGGAAAAACAAAAAGAAGTGGGATGCAAAAATCATAAATCCTATTCCTAAGAGCATTTCCTCTTAATCTCTCTTTCCTCCCCCCACTTCACTAATTCACCCCAAACCTGTATCTATGTATAACAACGTGGATTAAAATTTTTTTGGATCTTTTTGTCAATAACTTAGAAGGGGCTGAGACATTTCCCTACTTGCAAGCTAACAATTTTTTCTGCCACAGTTGAATAGACGCTGGCTGAAGACGTAAGACTTCTGGCTCAGAGGGAAAAAACCCTGTTGGTCTTAGCAATAGCATAGCCAGGCACACAACTCTCACAGGGCAACACAAAGGGGCCCAGTGATGTCTGCACCTTGCACTGTGGACATCAACTACAAGCTTAGGGAACCTCCATCTTTTATTACGGCCCTTTACTTGCCTGGACTTTTCCCCAGAGAGGGACATGCTCTATATTATACTGAACAGTAAACAAGCTTTTCCTTTGCTCCAGAAGGAGACACTGCTTCTATACTGCAAGGCTGTTTTCTATACAGATATTCTTGAAAAGACATTCAAACAAGGCAGCCAGTGCTCACAAATTGTGCAGAAATGAGACCCCCCTGAAAAAAACCCCAAATCTAGTTTTTTAAAATCCAATTTTTTTTAAAGATTTTATTTATTTATTTGAGAGAGAGACAGTGAGAGAGAGCATGGGCGAGGAGAAGGTCAGAGAGAGAAGCAGACTCCCTGTGGAGCTGGGAGCCTGATGCGGGACTCGATCCCGGGACTCCAGGATCATGACCTGAGACAAAGGTAGTCGTCCAACCAACTGAGCCACCCAGGCGACCCTAAAATCCAATTTTTAAACCAGTTCTTTTTCTCTACATAATTTTACACCTTTAATACGCTATCATATTCTAAGATCGTATTTTTTTTAAAGATTTTATTTATTTGACAGACAGAGATCACAAGTAGGCAGAGAGGCAAGCAGAGAGAGAGGAGGAAGCAGGTTCCATGCTGAGCAGAGAGCCTGATGCGGGGCTCAATCCCAGGACCCTGGGATCATGACCTGAGACAAAGGCAGAGGCTTAACCCCCTGAGCCACCCAGGCGCCCCTCTAAAATAGTATTAAGAATGATTCCAATTTCTCAATTGAGAAGGGTACTATGAATTTAACTATTTAGTACTACTTGAACTAGAAATGACTGAAATAACTAAGAGTTATTACCTTTATATTATTATGAAAAAAAATAATAACCAGGATACTGCGAGGTGACATAAAAACAATGCCAGTCATCCCTCCTGGTTGTAGTCGTGGGTGTAGTGTTTATCGCCTGCTGTAAAATTGATGGACTGCGAAGAAAGAGATTAGAAGAAACGAATTAAAGGATGCATTTTCAAATGTAGGCAGGAGAAAGTGGAATTGGTTTCTGAGAAAAAAGATCTCAACGGAAATGCCCATGAAGTATATCCCTTAACGGCAAGAACATCCTGGACATCAAATCACCTAAATCAGGTAGAAGGACTAGTGCTGGGTATACCAGTTGTTCTGAGGATCAAAAACAGACCCAATATGGAACATCTACATTCAAGGCTACTGAGGAAGCGGTAAAGAATCTAGCCCACAGACGTCCCTATATCTGACCCCAAAGAGCCTGAGAATGGGCTTCTTTCTGAAGCATTTTATCAAGATTAAAAATACTCTGCCCACTTCCTCTACATTTTACCAGATTGAGTGTATCTATTTATAACTGTGCGATGAACACACAAACTATGTGTTTGTGCATAAAACGTTGTGATGAATAAATTTATAAGTGGAAAAATGCTGTGCCTTCGTTACTGTCGCTCTTTCTTCCCCGAAATCTCATTTTACAAAATAAGCTGCGGAAGGCTATTGGTTGTCGCTCAGGACTTCACATCTTAAGCACCTGTGAGTGCATTTCCAGAGAACCAGAATGTCTACGACTCTGACTTTGTGTGAGGAGGACTCCTACAGCAGCTCTGTGGGGCCTGTGGTTTCAAGTGCAAGCCCAGGAGCCAGGCTTCCAGAGTACAGATCTTGCCTCTGCCACATACCAGCTGGTGATCTGCATCTGACTACTTAAGCTTTCTGCCTCAGTTTCCTCAGCAAGAAATGGTGGCAGTAATCCAGCTTCCTTCACGGGATTGCCATAAGGATTAAGTCATCACAATGTCTAGCACCTAGTAACAGAACACACTTTTGCCTGCATGGGGGCTAGCTACTACCTTTACGTACGGCAGAGGCAAGAAGCAAGGCATTGGTCATGGGTCATTGGTGTCAACGACTTTAGAAGTTATGGAGAAGTCATGCCGTGTTCAGTCTGAGACAGGGCAAGACGGTGCTATGAAGTCATTAGAAACTGGTCATCTGGCTTGACTGTTAGCCAGATGGTCTCAATTCAGAGACTGCCTGGAACATTTTCTTTTACTAAGACTTTATTATTATTATTAATTAGAGCCATTTAAGCTTCACAGCAAAAGGGAGGGGAAGTTACAGAAATTTCCTTTGTAGGGATGGCTGACAATACTGACTCCATATTGGGCTCTCCATCATGTCTTATGCCTGTGCAATGACCTTCCTTGGGGCGACATGTGCTAGGTCCCTTGGAGGTTACTGTATATCCTGACCCGAAGGCAGGAAGGCTTGTTCTCATCTTCCCTAAAGCTGTTGATAACTAGTAGAGATAACAAAGTTCTTCCCCTCTCTCCCGGCTGGTAACAGATGGCATCACTGTAGATAACTAGTAACTCCTCCCTCTATAAAATCCAGACTTCCCAGAGAGCAGCTGCCTAGCAAGCACCTGGACGGCCTGACTGCCCAACCCCCTCCCGGTTGTTGAGTTACCCTGAACAGAACTGTGTAAATGGTGAGGAGTGGCTTGCTTTGTGTTTTTTGGTCTCACAGTGACTTCTTGGTGTGGAAGATGCTTTATAGCCCCTCCTCCACCTTCTAGCACGTCTGCTCACACACTTGCAAGCCTCTCCTTTACCAACATCCCCCAGCAGAGTGATACATTTGTTACAATGGATGAATCCGCATTCATATATTATTCTGGTTTGCAGAGTTAACATTCTCGGTGGTGTACATTCTGTGGGTTTGGACAGACGTATCATGACACAGTATCCATCACTACAATATTGTACAAGTATTTTCCCTGCCTTAAAAATCCTCTGGCTCTACTTACTCATCCTTTGCTTCTCTCCGACTTCTTGTCTTTTTTACCTTTCCCATAGTTTTGGTTTTTACAGCTTCCATAGTTTTACTGTTTCCCTAGTTTTGCTTTTGCTTTTTGCCTTCCCCCCTCCCTCTGGTGTGGAATCATACAGTATATAGCACTTTGAGGCTGGATTCTTTAACTTAAAAATATGCATTTAAGATTCCTCCATGTCTTTTCATGGCTTGGTAGCTCATTTCTTTTTAGCACTGAATAATATCCCATTGTCCAGAGATACTATAATTTACTTCTCCACTCACCTACTCAAGGACATCTTGGATACGTCAAAGTTGTAGCAATTATGAATCAAGCTGTTATAAACACCCATGTGTAGATTTTTGTGTAGACATAAGTTTTCAATTCCTTTGGGTAAATACTAAGGAGCACGATTGCTGGATCATATGGCAAGAGTATGTTTGGTTTTGTTACAGGATTTTTTTTTTCTCTGTCGGTGCTGAGAGGGTTGCCATCAGGGTTTTTCTTTCTTTTTTTTTTTTTTTAAGACTTTATTTATTTATTCAACAGGGAGAGGGAGACAGCTAGAGAGGGAACACGAGCAGGGAGAGTGGGAGAGGGAGGAGAAGCAGGCCTCCCACCAAAGCAGAGAGCCCAGTGTGGGACTCCATCCGAACACCCGGGGGACCATGACCCAAGCCAAAGGCAGATGCCCAACCACTGAGCCACCCAGATGCCCCACCCATCAGAGTTTCTAAGTATAAGGGGTTTCCTGGGCTTGTTGGAGAGCTGTTTTAATCTGGTTAACCCTCCCTGGCCTGTCATCGGATCAGATCAGGTTTTTGTTACTATCTGTCCAAAGGGTAGAGGGCTCCTCCCAGGGTAGTATAAGATCCTTTTAAGGGTGATTTCCTTGGGGGATAGGGGGGTTGTGGCGCGCTTGTCCCTGCCTGCCTGCCTTCCAGCTATCCTTCCTCAGTTTTTTGGTATTTTTTTTTAAGATTTTATTTATTTATTTGTCAGAGAGAGAACACAAGCAGGCAGAGCAGCAGGCAGAAGCAGAGAGAGAAGCAGGCTCCCCGCTGAGCAAGGAGCCGGATGTGGGACTCGATCCGAGGACCCCGGGATCACGACCCAAGTTGAAGGCAGCGGCTCAACCAACTGAGCCACCCAGGCAGGCATCCCTCATCAGTTTTTATAAGAAATTTCAACTCTCTTCCAGAATGGCTATACCATTTTGTACTGCCCCTAACAGTGAATGCGACTTCCCTTTGCTATACCTGCTCACAGGCATTTGGTGTTGCCAGTGTTCTGGATTTTGACCATTTTAATAGATAATGTAGTGGAATCTCATTATTATTTTAACTTGCATTTACTTGATGACATACGATGTTGAGCATATTTTCACATGCTTATTTGCCATCTATATATCTTTTTTGTGGGGTGTCTACTAAGGTCTTTTTATATTTTTCAGTTGGGCTGTTCATTTTCTTATTGTTGAGTTTTAAGACTTTGTGTGGGGAGTGCCTGAGTGGCTCAGTGGGTTAAAGTCTCTGCCTTTGGCTCAGGTCATGATCCCAGGGTCCTGGGATCGAGCCCCGCATGGGGCTTTCTGCTCAGCAGGGAGCCTGCTTCCTCCTGTCTCTCTGCCTACTTGCGATCTCTGTCTGTCAAATAAATAAATAAAATCTTTAAAAAAAAATACTTTGTGTATTTGGGATAAGCTCTTTATCAGATGGGTCCATAAATATTTTCTCACAGTCTGTGGCTTGGTCTTCTCATTCTCTTGGCATTGCCTTTCAATGAGCAGAAGTTTTTAATTTTAATGAAGTCCAGCTTATCAGTTATTACTTTCATGGATCGTGTCTTTGGTGTTAAAAAGTCATGGTCATGTCAAATGTTATCCAGGTTTTCTGCCTATGTTATTTTGTTAGGTGTTTAATAGCTTTTCACTTTACATTTAGATCTATGATCCCTTTTGAGTTGATTTTTGTAAAGGATAATATGATTGTCTAGATAGGCTTTTTTTTTTTTTTTTTGGTATGTGGCTGTCCAATTGTTCCATCGTTCAACCACTGTTGAAAAGACAATCTTTGCTTCCCTTCATTGTATTGCCTTTGCTGCTTTATCTTAGATCTGTTAACTGTATTTATGTGAATCTGCTTCTGTGTTCTCTATTCCGTTCCAGTGATTCTTCTGCCAATACCACACTGTCTTGATTGCTGTAGCTTTAAAGTAAGTCTCAAAGTCAGGTACTGTCATTCTTCTAACTTTGTTAATCTCATTCAGTATTGTGCTAGCTATTTCTTGAAATATTTCTTTGAGAGTATATCT
This sequence comes from Neogale vison, assembly GCF_020171115.1. NCBI lineage: Eukaryota > Metazoa > Chordata > Mammalia > Carnivora > Mustelidae > Neogale > Neogale vison. Next base: position 29,031,753 of record NC_058096.1, read on the forward strand.
CTGAAGACTTGCTTTTGCATCTTTAAAATATCTTACAAACACTCACGTGTTCCTCATGCATTGCCTTAAAAGGAGTGGGGTTACTATGTCCCTAATCATCTCAATCGCATCGATAAGCCTTACTCAAGTATGATAGGTATACAGAGTACAAAAACGGAAAAGTTTGAATTCTTAGACTCAAAGAATTTATATTGTATTAGGAAAGCTACTTGTATAAACATGTATTGCAATTCCAAGTGATAACTACAGAAATAATGATTACTCCTAGGTGTGGTGTGAAGGATCAGCTTCAGTGGATGAGGTCAGGCAAGGCTTGACTGATAATAGAGATGACTAAATTCGTTCTTGATGAAGGAGCAGAGGCAGCAGTGGCTGGGGAGGCAGTGGTGGCGGTGGTGGCGGCTCTGGAAGCCCCAGTCCAGGTCCTGGCTTTGGCCCCATTCACACCATGGTTATGCTCCCTGAGCTGCTGGTGCTCTTGGCCACCCTTCTGGCTGCCCTTCTGGTCACAGCCATGGGCTACTTTGCCGGGATCCACAGGCATGAAGAGGAGTGCTTCTTGGGGCAGGTCACTTTGAGCACCACGGTGGGCCTCCTCTTCGAGACTGTGGATGGAGGCTTCCTACTGATATCAATGTGGGGAAGACAGGGCCTGATAATAGAAGAGTTTATAAAGGAGACCGAGAGTCCAGTGGGAAATACACATTTGCTGCTGGCATGGATGGAATACATTAGGTTTTGTTTTAGCAACAGGATGTCTACCATGACTCCAAAGACAATGATGTTCTCCATTGATATTGGGGAGGACCCCAAAGGACAAGACATTGAAATAGAAGCTCACCAGGACAAGCTGGAAGAAATGATTAATGAGCAGGCAGGGATGATGGCGGCTGTCGAGCATGAACAGGCGTCCATGGAAGATCAGGAGGGGGTGCACAGAGCGATCAATGATGACTCAAGCAGCGGAGTGGTCCCTGGGTCCTTCACTGAAGCTCTTGTTCTAGTTGCTGTGAGACTGGGATCGATCTACTACCTGAAGAAATTTTTGAAGTCTGGAGGGTTGTTTAAAAAGCCTTTTTTGGGGGCACCTGGGTGCTCAGTGGATTAAAGCCTCCACCTTCGGCTCAGGTCATGATCCCAGGGTCCTGGGATCAAGCCCTACATCAGGCTCTCTGCTCTGCAGGGAGCCTGCTTCCTCCTCTCTCTCTCTCTCTCTGCCTGCCTCTCTGCCTACTTGTGATCTCTGTCTGTCAAATAATAAATAAAATCTTTAAAAAAAATAAAATAAATTTTAAAAAAACAAACAAAAAAAAAGCCTTTTTTGGATGATCTCAAAATCATAATTCACTGTTTACCAAACATCTTGGTCATACTAATGTCATCTGTTCCTTTTTTTTTTTTTTTTTTTTTTTTTCAGAACAGTACTTATGTACAGTTATAGATTCACAGCTCATGTTTCTTTGTGATTTGTAGATACTGGGGAAAACACCTTTCTAGGAAAGTTATGGTGAAAATCTGACACTTGATTGGCATATTTTTTTAGTTGAGTTCCGCCTCCATTATACAGGCCTGTCAGAACTCAAACACTGTAAATGAAATACAGGCATACAATCCCGGTTATAACTTCTTTTCCTTTTGTGTTCACAATAAAATAAAATGCAGTCTGTTCAGACTAATACTTTACTGATAGTACTTTAACTAAAATGACTACATTCTTTGGATCCTTGAACCTACAGTTCGAGTCATTAAAGATTCATTCTGTTGGGTCCTTACAAGAAACAGCAGTCTGAATCTTGACAATTTCTACCTAGGCTATTGGCAGAGCTCTGACTGGAGCGTATGATCAGGCTGGTCATATGGTCACCTTTATACTTGTCTGTCTTGTGATTTTCTTTAAAGATAAGCCCTAACCCTACAACATTTTTCCCCCTAAATTTATATGTTGAACCTTAGGACTCAGTCACCTCCAACCTGAATTAATGACACAAGCAGCTAATAACCATTTGTAGGTTTCTGCTTAACCTTGTAAAAGGTCTCTACTAAAGCCAGTTCTCTGGTGTGCAGTGAATGGTAGCTCTTTTCTTCGTATGCGGGCCCATCCACTTTCTCCACTCTTGTCATATAGGAAGTGTGCATTCATGTAATTGAAAAAAAAACTGGATATCTGATGCCAAGGATTACAGCCTCCTGAATTTCACTGCCATGATATACAGCCACTATTTTCTTTTTGATCAGTGGCATTTTGGCCACTGTTTCATCAGGGTACTGAACATCACTGTCAGTACTAGGATTTCGTTTTTGTTTTTCTTGGGACTTCCATGTGAATTTTGTGTAAAATAGAATGACTTTCTCTTGGTCTCTGACGATGAGTTTAAAATTAAAGGAGCATCTGGTTGTGGCGTATAATCCAGGATTATATTGTGACGGATGTATCTTAGTTACTTGAACATTTGTTCGGGATCTTTGCAAGGGGAAAACTAGAAGCAATATGCTTTATATAATTAATTAAAATTTATTACAGGTTTTCATGTTTAAGATAAACAATTTCTCAACCTGGGGTGCATATACTTGCAACAGTTTAAAGTGATTGTATTTTACCTTGGGACAATGGTTACAATGTCATTTTTGGGTGTTTTGATTTTTTTTTTTCTTTTCTTTCCTGGTGTGTTTGAAAACACCACAAAATTTAGTTAAAAGATCTAAACTTAGAATTAGTTATTATCTAATCTGTCCCAGTTCAGTAAATAAATAATTCTTTTTAAGAACAAGCAAGCAAAATTGGTTCTTGATGGATATTAGGGATTAATACATGCGAAGAGAGAGGTATAGAAGAGAATGCATCCTGGTAGACTTGTAGACTATGACTTAAGAAGGAAGAACAGAAGGGACACAGGCAGGCCTGATTTCATGAAGTTTTGTGTATCACAGTAAAGGATTTACTCTAAACAGGAGCTGTTTAAGGTACTCAGGTAAGAACAGGGTATGAGCATACTCATGTTTTCAAAGAGACCTATCTCCTATGCTTTACTGAAGAGGTCTTCTCCAACCCTGATGCTGGGGCACTGGGCATCCGAGGTCAGATAATAAAAGACATTAGGTAAGCAAGGTGGACACCTCCAAGACGTTGGAGAAATTCAGCCCAGCAATGCATTGACATTTTACCACATCAGCCTGGCAGGAGCGAAAGAAAAGTTTATGCGCTGTAAAGTGTGGTCTTCTAATGCGGCATAATTTTTTTCATCCCTTCTAAAGCATGTTGAGATGCCCGTTCCAGCCCTATCAAACTCTGGTGGAAGACCTGAAGGCGGGCTCAAGTGGAGTGAGGAGCAAAACAGGAGAAACAATTAAGGATTAACTATCATCTGGGTCTTGTTTTAAAAGACATAATACACTTTCGGGGCACCTGGGTGGCTCAGTGGGTTGGACCTCTGCCTTCGGTTGGAGTCATGATCTCAGGGTCCTGAGACCCACATCGGGCTCTCTGCTCTGAGGGGCGCCTGCTTCTCCCCAACTCCTTCTCTCTGCCTGCTTCTCCACCTATTTGTGATCTCTGTCAAATAAATAAATAAAAATATTTTTTAAAAAAAGACATAATAGACTTTCTTTTCAGCAATAGCAGGGACATGAGGGAAATGGCCCAATGAGTTGACCTGCGTGGTAGAGGTAAATCTGGGCAGTTCGTGCTCTTTGAGGGGCTGCCAGTAGACGTGTTTGGCAGATCCAAGCCTGCCAAACTTGCATAGTCTACGTGAGTTAGGTCCCTCCTCTCTAGGTCGGAATTGCATCAGATCTCTGTCATTTATTCTCCAGAATAAGGATATTTTTTATTTGTTCTGTTTTTGTTTCTTGTTGTTGTTGTTTAACAGAGATCATGATAGGGAGTTCGGTGTTCTTTTTATTTTCTCTTTTTACCTAGGGAAAATGACTGACTCACAACTATGTCTATGTGCTTACATCCGTGTGTGGGGGAGGAGAACAAGTTAGAAGTCTCCCCAATTTTCTCATCGAGGAAATTCAGGTTTTCATGTGAGCACAATTGAATATATAAATTGAATATGTAAGTTAGGCTGTGAATAAAAGTAAAATATCTACTTACATTTATTAATCATACATACCATGTAAGAAATTCAGATTTCTTAGACATTTTTAGAAATTCTCACACTTAGAAATTCTCACATTTCATGAAATAATTTAATCAAGCTCTTCACATACATTTTTTATATCAATGTCTTTTTACCAATTAAATCCCCTTTAGTGTTATCTAACAGGGTTTTCTAGGCCATACTTTTCATGTCTGTCTAAGTTGTCTGGAGTTATAGAACTTTTGAAACCTGTATATAATGTGTCACAAGGAATTTCCTCTTCCTTGTTTGTTTAATCTCTTGACATGACACAGAATCAAAATGTACTAAAAGGACATATATCCAGAGTTCCCTGCCCTGGATCAAAGCTTATTACCAATTTCTTCTTTATCTTACTAGAATTAAAATTTTCATTTAAGTAATCATTAAAGTTGTGTTTAATTGCAGTTTTGATGTCACACCATTAGGACTAATCATTCTCTTTGATAAGTTACCACACCCCAGCCCCCCCTTTTTTTTGGTAGCTTGACTCTGATGGGTCTAAAACTGTCCTAGATTGGGGTAAAGGAGCCAGGACTTTATATACATTGACCCGCCTTTGGATATGATCCGTCTTGGAGAAGGGTCTGTGAATTTGGATGTTTTGAGTCAACTGTGACATTACTGCAAGCAGTCAGCTGTCCACACGCCTGGGAGCTAGGAGAATGGTGCTTTAACCCTGAAGAAGGCATCTGGATGGCAGAGCACAGCCTTGGTAAGGAGAGCGGGGGGTTGTATGGTAGTTAGGTCCTTACCTGACCATCTGTCCACACAGCTGCTGCTGGCCCGTCCTTTGTCCATCCCCACATGGCTCATCGAGGCCCACAAGACCAGTGTTGCTTCTTTCTTATATTTGGAGTGCAAAAATCCCCTCACGAGTCTCTTGATGGCCCCTTCTGCCTAAACATCATTGTAGTTTTTTGTCTTTTTTTTTTTTTCCCCCCTGGGATGTTTACATCTCATGAGATATTTCTAGGAAATTGCTTCCAGGTCTCCTTTGCTGATCAAGGGACCTTCTGTTTTCCCCTCCTCTCAACCACGGAAAGGGAATGTAGAAATGTGAAGAGTAAGTTTTTTTCCCTAATCTGGGGAAAATCTGTCTCCTTTCACATTTATCCAGTGTTTCTAATTCATCCAAATACTTTTCTCTACTCGTTCCATGATTAAGGTCTCCCCAAGGCCTGTTTTTAGAGGTTAAAAGTCAGAAAGAATTGTAAGTTACTGTTCCTTTCCATAAAATGCTTTCTTTCCATTCTTCTAAATTAGTGAAACCAGTGAAACTTTGCTCTGGGCCAAGACCTGGGCAAGAAGACCTAGAAAAATACTGGCAGAAAAACAAAAACAAAAACAACACAACAACCCAAAACCAACATCATAAAAACACCACACGGTCATTATTATACTACAGAGTGGCGATGAAATGAAAAGAAGGAAACAGTGTCAAGAGATAAGAAGGAAATCTACAGACTATTATGAACCCTTACCACACTGCATTCAAATAGTTTATGGTGTGGTTTCCCCCATTACAACTCAGTTCCTTAAAAGTAGGGATTAAGTATTTTCATTAACATATCTCCAATTTCTAGGGGGTGCTTAGCATATAATACAGTCCTGTGTGTCTTATTCAAATTTCAAGTGTTTCCAATGTTAGCTGTTCGTAGTCTGTTTCCCTGGGTCTTTAAAGGAAAGCTAAGTACTCTCTCTTCTATACTTCCAGGTGTGGTATACACATATACCTGTACTATGGCATTCATGATTTTTCTCCGTGATCGTTTGTTTACATCACCTAGCTCCTGGATTAGACCTAGAGCCCTTCAAAGCCAGAAGGTATGAACTATTCATCTTGGCATTAGTGATGTTTACTGATTAGCTGCTTTTCAATCTGGGGGTGACATTCACATTCATAGTAACATAGATGAGTCATCAAGCTCTATGATGTGTGCCACTGGCACCTCAGTCTGTAGCAAAATCTAATTTTTTAAAAGCAGAGAAGTGGGTCGTATATATCGGAAATGTATATATTAAGTTAGTTAAATAATGAGATGGGCTTAAGTTTCAGCTCCCTGGAACACCTTACCTAATCAGAACAATTCATCATCTAAAATTGTCGTATAAACAATATATTTTTTAAAGAAATTACAAAGGACATTGAAGTTTTATATCTCTTTAATGCTATTATGAATTGGAATTTAGAGGGTGTAAGGTCAAGTTTTACCAGCAAAACATACAACACATTGTCACAAGAGGGCAGCCTTTTAACATGAATTGTTCCTCAACCTGTAGGTGTTCCTTGAGGTTTTAAGAAAATTACGTAAAGCCACACAACTGAATAATGAAACAATGCAAAACATTCAAGCAGATACTTTGCTTTATGGTGTTGGCTTTTTTCTTTATTACTGCTAACAAAAAAATATTTCAAATCTATAAAGAAAACAAGGGCTGAATTGTCTCATGCAGAAAGGTGGCTTTACACAGATGATACCTTGTATACGTCGAGTCAGTGGTAGGTCAATGGGTGAGTCGTGTGCACCAGAGTTTTGTATGACCCAATGGGTCTAAATGAGCAAGGCAAGCTGGAGGCATCCAGACTGATATGTAAGCCATGGGCAAATTAATATCATTGGATTGCTTGTTTCTGATTTGTAAGTTTTTAAGTGTCTAAAGACACAATGCTGCTGTTAGAGTAAATTCCAAGAGGTCTTGGTGTGGGGCTGGACTCGGTGTGCAACACAGCTGAATAGAATTCCTTCTCCCAAAGTCATGAGACATTTCCAGGAGTAGCTCACAGTGTTGTAGCCCCCTGACCCCACCTTGCCCCACCTTACTCTGATTTGGGTTTCTCTTCTTACTGAATGGGAAATTCTCCAAGCCAATAGTGGCTTCACAAACCCTCCAGGTGATTTTAATTGAGGACTGTTAGCAACTACTGGCCGAGAGTAACACAGGACCAAATCTCCCTGTAAGGTTTAAAGACTGCATCTAGTTTTTCAGCCTGAATACCTCTCTCTCTTATCCACAGCCTGGCCCTTTAGCTGCCCTCCCCTTCCCTTTTCCTGCTCCTGCCACACCAATATCTATAGGCTATACTGCCGCCCCGCCTTGAGGACCAATACTGACCTATGGCAGAAGGGATTGAAAGACCTCATTTTTTGAAGTCATGTTTATGCATCACTTCTGACAGCTGTGGAGTGTTCCAGTTATATTCATGAGACAGTCTCTCAGTGACCCCATCCCAACGCTGCTGCTGTCAAAAAGTGGCGAGGCGCTTAGCCAAACTAGGGCACTCAGCAGGTGGAATGACGAGAGAGCTCCATGATGATCCTGTGGACCAGAGATCAGAAATGTGTGTTCTACAGACCTGGCAGATTTGGAGAGGATTTTTGGTTGTGCTGGGGACAAAGTGGGCACAAGAGTGATCTTCAGGGACTAATGACTGAAGCCGAAAGAGTGAGTCCATCTTGGCGGTTAACATTTGGTGCTGCTTCCAGCCCATGCAAAATCTTAACAACTAGGAAACTCCTGTCTGGTCCCTGAAATCTAGGGTTCTGGGAAGAGGATGGGGGAGAATCTGAATCGATAATTAAATTTTGCCACCTAGTGGCTATATACATAACATGTACATTCAGCCATTGTCCTCCATTTGGTGGCGACTTACAGCAGTTCTCAGCCTTGTACCAGGAGGGACTAACTTTCTTAGTAAAAAATAATACTTTCCTTTATACATTTATATAATGATGGAAACATCACACACCTGCCCATCCATATGCAAACTTGGAGCACACTATGATCTTTACCCCTAAAGATTAATAGCTTATGCACAGCTGATCTTCATGTGAGACGGAGTGGAATTTGTTTAAATTAGTGAGATTTTTAAAAATATTTATTTTATTGCCTGATCACAAAATCATAATAACACATCAGTTTTCAATCTAAAATATAAATTTTTAATGCATTTTGAATTTCATTAAACTTATTTTATCTCAGGGGAGAAGCTCATTAAATTTTTTGGAAGAGCTAAAGCGATAGTTTAAAATATAAATTACTAGGGAAGTTGGATAGTATATCAGCAAAATATGTAAAGTTGTATTGAAAACATTTCATCTCTGCATAATAAGGCACGGAATCTAATCACTGTAGGCCATTTTGGTCTCAAGCTAGAAAAAATCTGATTAAAGCTGATGAGAAGTACTAAATACAGTATTTTAAAATATATATATATATATGTGTACATATATATACAAAAATGTATGATATGAACTTGGTTAACTTTTCAGATTATCTCTATAATTCAAAGCATTATGCCCCATTAATCGGTATTTTATGCATTGAATGTAATTAGATAAATTTATCAATTTGTGGCTTAAGGATTTTAGATGAGCAAACTCCAAAAGGAATACTTGTAAATTAAATATTTTTGAAAGGCATTGATAATGTTTTAACACCAGAAGATTATAAAAGTTAAACCATTTCTTTGTGATGTGGTATAGTCGTTTCCAGCGCATTAGCTGGATTGGAGCTAAATGATAAAAGCAGTTGGGAATTCCGTGCAATGATGTAGCTCTACCGTTGACACTTGAAATTTCTTTTTGATTCTTGACTGAGTGTACTTCTATTTTTCTCTTTAAATGGAGAGCAAAACTACTTAGGTAATTTTCAGCTATTTTCCTGGATCTGGGATTTAACTAAAAATATAATATTTAATCAATAAGTATTGGTTAAATATATGGACATATTATATTCTCTAAGTAATTAAGTGGTCAAGTTTATAGTCAAAACTTGTTTTTATATAGAGAGGAAGAGTAGAGAAATTGAATGAGGTGGATGTTGTTGAACAAGACAGAGGTTTGTAAGTCTAAATCTTCATCATGGAAACACTGGGGACTTTGTAACAGGAAAGAAGTCTGAGTATTACCCATTAAGAAACTGATTCAGTTCTTATGGATATTTTAAATTTTTCAAGAAAATCTGAGGTTTTAAGTAATGGAAAAAGCAAATTATGTGACAATTAGCATTCCAGTTAATTTAGAGAATTTAATTAAATTTTGTATTTAGAAAGTATACAGTTTGGGGCGCCTGGGTGGCTCAGTGGGTTAAGCCGCTGCCTTCGGCTCAGGTCATGATCTCAGAGTCCTGGGATGGAGTCCCGCATCGGGCTCTCTGCTCAGCAGGGAGCCTGCTTCCCTCTCTCTCTCTCTCTGCCTGCCTCTCTGCCTACTTGTGATTTCTCTCTGTCAAATAAATAAATAAAATCTTTAAAAAAAAAAAAAAGAAAGTATACAGTTTAACAAATATTTTTTCCTATTTTTCCTTTTGAAAAAAAATTATTCGTCTATCTTTAAGTTTTCTGATATTTTCTTCTATCACGTTCAGTGAGCCCACCTAGTAAATTTTTCATATTCAATATTGTGTTCATTAGTTCTGGCATTTCTATTTCCTTTTTTTCTAGCTTTTATTTCTCCCTGGAAATTCCCCATGTATGCACATGATCATCTATTTCTTTAATTCTTGATCACACTTTATATTAGCTAATTTAAAGTCCTTGCCTTCTAATCTCCAAATTAGGCCATCTCAATGTGTCTGCCCATGGTCTACTTTTTTCCGACTTATTATATTTTCCTTGTCTTTTTACATCTAGCTGTTTTTAATTATATACTGGATTTGGGGCTGATACATTGTAGAGACTCTGTGTTCTGTTATTTTTCTTTGAGGAGTGACTCTTCTAGTATTAGTCATCTATCTGTAGCTCAAACACCAAACCTTCAAACATTTTTAGTGCACAGTAGTTGAAATTTTCTCTGTTCTAGTCCTTTAGCTGTTGCTTTTTGCAGGGGGTCTATGGGGTCTCCTCTACACATGGGCAGTTTTAGGGGTCACCCATAATATGTATGGAGCTTTTATGAATATTTTAAATCTTCACTCTCTGTGACTTTCACTTGAATGGGATTCTCTCCCATTCCACTCGTTTCCCAGCTCTTCTGTTTTCTTACCTTGGAACTCTGTACTCTTCCTCCTCACGCTAGACTCAAATTGTTGCTCAGGGTGTAGTCATCCAGGTCTTCCACCGTGTAAAACCATAGTAATGCACACTTAACCAGAGCAGTTATCTGCCTTCGATGGTCAAACACTTGGTCATTGGATGAGTACTCTGATATTTCCACCTACTTTCTGCCCCCCTGCCCATAACATTAAATGTGTGTGTGTGTTTTTAAAATGTTTTGGTAGATTTGGGCACCTGGGTGGCTCAGTTGGGCAACAGCCTTCGACTCAGGTCATGGTCCTGGAGTCCTGGGATTGAGTCATGTGTTGGGGCTCCCTGCTCGGCAGGGGGTCTGCTTCTCCCTCAGACTCTTACCACTCCCATGCTCTCCCTCCCTCTCTCTCTCTCTCTCTCATTCTCTCTCTTTCAAATAAGTAAATAAAATCTTAAAAAAATTTTTTTCATAGTGTTTATAATTTTTCCTCAACATTTGGGTTAGTCAAATATGAGCTACTACTGCACATTATAAAGGAAACTGTAAGCAAAGTAAAGTAAATTGTAAAGTACATTTTTTGTAAAGTAAATTTTTTGTCTATCATCTTTTGAAAAACCGCCCTATGTTTAAGGGATTTTCCAAGCTGTGAATTCCTCTCTAAAGTGAAGCAAGGCTCAAATCCCTCTATGTCCTTGTGGGCAGATGTGTACTTGAAATTTAGGCTGAGCTCATCAGACATACTCACGCATTTGAAAGGAGGAAAAGTGGTAAGAGGCACTGTTTTTCTTTTCTTTTCTTTTTTTTTTTAAAGATTTTATTTATTTGACAGAGATCACAAGTGGACAGAGAGGCAGGCAGAGAGAGAGAGAGGAGGAAGCAGGCTCCCCGCAGAGCAGAGACTCCTGATGTGGGACTCGATCCTAGGACCCCGAGATCATGACCTGAGCTGAAGGCAGAGGCTTAACCCACTGAACCACCCAGGTGCCCTGAGGCACTGTTTTTAGATATCATTTTAATTGATGCAGGCAAGAACAACAATAACTAACTTTTACCAGAGAATTCTGTCTTCAGCGATTGTTTTCCTGTGGATAAGTGGTTAACTTCATGGTATAGAAATAGAATTGCTGTGATGGTAATGCTTGATTGTAATGATATTTTGGTTTTGTCCTTTTTTTAATGTTGATTCGCTTTTTTTTCTGGCCCTGCTATCTCTACAGTATATAATGTCTCTTATACAATTTGATTCTGGCTTTTTGTTTCCTGGTGTAAACTGGCTTTTAATGGACAACATTCTGACTTTTGAGTGAAAGGAAGGGTTTTGGTTGACATAGACCGAAATAACAACAAAGAGGAAAATTAAGAAATCTGTCATCTTAATAACATTATATTGACGAAACACTGACAATGCAACAATCCTCTTCCAAAAAATAGCAAGTTTCTAGAATTTCTTTAATTATCTTCAAAACAATATCATTAAATACAATTTCTACCACACAAAGGATTTCCAGCATATGCAATACTTAATAGCATGCAGATCATTAGGGGGGAAATAATTAGAAGATTGAAAGAGGTGAGCACTGGCAGTAATCTAGATGGAACTCAGTATGTGCATGGAGCCTTACTACTTTTTATCATGACATTTATAAAATAAAAGTTAGGTTCCTGTGAACCTGCTAATTAATATGACTGTCATAGACATTTCATTAACCTAAACAGTTTAGGTTTCCTGTAGATAGACCACATGTATTCTCATCTTTAACCTTTCCATAATGTTTCCTAATTATAGATTTCATTGATTCTTAATAGCAATGGGACAACAGTTGTTTAGAAAGTTATGTTTTAATTTCTTATCCCTTTTTTTAACACCAATATTTAAAGTGATTTTGCCTTTCATTTCCCCTCTAGAGCTAATTATGCATTTTAGGTTAACAAAAACTCCCGGTCATGCTACCACTGGCTTAAATTTTACAATGAAACTCATTATTTCCATTTATTACTATCCCGCATTACGGTAGTATGTGACTAATTAGTTGTCAAAATGTTTTTTGAGAGGTTAAAGAGTTCTTCAAATAAATGTCAACATTAGCTTATTTATCTGAATTTTTAAATTTTTTTTTCTTTTTTAACCCAAGGGGGTACTCATTAAGTTAGGATATGAGTTCTCTCTGGTTAATAAAGTTGCAAAAGTTAAATGGATTATTTCTAACTTTTTCCAAAACAGTGAAAATGATTAATTTTTAAAGGCTGTCTTGTGTCTGTTTTATTCAAAGGGGTCAGCTCCTTCATTTAGTTGTTGTTGAAATTTGAGCAACCTTTCTTTCTTCTATTTAATATAGTTACTGACCAGTCCAGGTCTCCAGCTTTGCTGGTATATATGAAATTATAGAAAGAGTAATTAGACAAAATAAAGCAGATGTTTTCTGCTTATATCATAAATCCTGTGCAACCGGTTCTTAATTGCTTCAATTTATGAGTTGAGAAATACAAATGAAAGCACTACCTAGTAACAATAGCACATAATTTAAATTATATGAGCCTTTTGTTTTGAGGAAACTCCCTCTAAAAGTGCATATAAAACCTATAAAGAGTTGTCTGTAGGTGAGGAGGCAAAGACACCTGTGAATAGAACAAATGTTTGACAGAGATGCTTATTTTCTGTATGTACTATCTTCATGTTGAAGGATTTCCAGAAATATGTAATGCTGCAGGTCACTGATCATGAGGAATAGGTAAGAGGCAAAGGATAGAGTGAAGGTGAGGGTTAGTGGAATTGTTTTTTTAAGAAAACGATCAGATGGGAGGTAAATTCAAAACCTGACTTTACCCAGTAGTATTTTCTAAATGTACCATGTGAGATGATCCATCACCTGTGTGTGTATATTATGCCATGAAACAAGCCCTAAGGGCTATGTATTATAATCTCAAAAATCATTGATAGTGGGTGAATTTTTATATTTATGTTAAAAGCAATAATCTTGATTTTTAAGGGGTGTAATGATCTCCTGAAACTATCCCCCAGTGGATTTTCAAGGGGTGTCTCACTGGCAAAATCTCAGCCCCAAATGGCTACCTTCATCAAAAGTAGAGGACATTTTCAGCAAGTTTCAGCAAGTGGACGTCCTTATAAGTTTGTAAATTGAATTGCTATCAGAATAAAATATTAAATGGTACTATTAATTGAATCCTACAAATGAAAAGCTAGGCCACTACAGTTCTTCCTTCTTAATAATTGAGTTTTAGAAATCTTTTTGTTCATGTCTTTACAGCCGGAGCAACACTCTTAAGACTTTCTTGTGAGACCCATGGCTACCAGTGTAACTGTAATTTAGAACTAATTAGCCCACTTGAAGGGGGCTGGTTAAATTGAACTGAGAGAAATTTCCTAATTGGCATATCCTGGAATTAAAAAAAATCTAATAGCATTTATAAGAGAGTATAAGCTTAAAAATATTTTTATTAAATTTTGTGAAACATAAATATAAATTTTGGTCTCCTGTTTTTTTTTTTTTAAGATTTTATTTATTTATTTGACAGAGAGAGAGAGAGCACAGGTAGGCAGAGAGGCAGGCAGAGAGAGAGAGGGAGGGAAGCAGGGTCCTCGCCGAGCAGAGAGCCCAATGCGGGGCTCAATCCCACGACCCTGAGATCATGACCTCAGTGGAAGGCAGAGACTTAACCCACTGAGCCACCCAGGTGCCCCTGGTTTCCTGTTTTGAAGTTTGATAGTGTGTATTGTGCAGTCAGTGTGCCACTGGGCAACAGTTGCTTATTAAGCAAGTTGATGCAAAAGCTTTGGGACTGGTCCAGCTCTAGGTAACACTGTAAAGTATTCGATGTTTGTGTTCAGAGTTTCTTTCTTTCAGACATAACCCCCCTATCAAAAGATACATGGGGTGTGGGCAGAGCTTCCCCAAATTTCTGGTGGGAAATGTACAATGCATATGCTCCCCTCAGTGGCCTGCATCTTTCATAAGCCTCTTGGGCAACAGCTGTAACACTGCAGCTCATTCTGTCTCCACCCACTCTTGCACGTGGCAAGACCAGGGAACATACTTGGCTAAGATGTGTCTAGGTTACAGGATATGTTTATTATTAGCTGGAAGTTAATTTTTCTCACCGTGCAATTCAGTAAATCAATTATTGGTGTAACAATAAGCAAGAAATACAAAAGTCTTAACAACTCCACCTTAGTGAGGGAAGTAAAATTTAGGGTAAACCCCAAGTTAGATCACTGGAAAACATGACTAAAGATAAGAGCACTTAAAGGACCAAGACCATAAATACAGTTGACCCTTGAACAGCATGGATTTGAACAGCACAGGTCTTTTGATACACAGATTTTTTTACAATATAGACTATAAATGTCTTTTCTTTATAATTTGCTTAATAACATTTTCTTTTCACTGGTGTCCTTTACAATAAGAAAACAGTATATGATACATATAACTTACAAAATATATTTTAATTGACTGTTGATGTTACCAGTAAACCTTCCAGTCACCAGTAGGCTGTTGGGCTGTTAGTCGTTAAGCTCCTGGGGAGTCAGAAGTTAATAAGAGATTTTTTTCAGCTACATGAGGCTGAGATCAATGCCCCTAACCCCTGCATTGTTTAAGAGTCAGCTGTGTTCAATAGTATTTCCTAGATATTTAGCAGTCTAAGTAGGGGAAGCCCAGAAGATCAATAGATTTGGGACTGTTGAAGAGACATGCAGAGCACGAGCACTCTGGACATATTCAGACTCAGGCTAAGCAGGATGCTGGATGGCCCATTTATCCTGCACCAACATTTCATCATCACCTTTTTATCTTTGGGTTCTCTCTTTTCAATGTTCTCTAGATGGCTGTACATTTGGCTGCTCTTGGCGTGGGTGGAAGATGATGTCATGCAAGACGTAACTGAGTGAGTTCTATCTTTTTATCATTCAGGATGGCAGTGGTAACGTAATAAAAAGTGGTAGTTGGGAAATTAATGTAAGATGCTTCTGGAAAAACAGAGTAAATGATAAGATCAAATGTGAACAATCAGAGAGTCAAGAAAGCTGTTCAGAACATTAATAGTTGCCTTTTAGGAATATTTTTATTCATGTCCTTATAAGATTTCTTGTGAGACCCATAGCTACCAATATAACTGTAATTCATAGCTAATTGTTTCTGTTTGTGATGGAGCTATAGTTTCCCAATTCCTATCAAGTTCCCATAGTAATATCTAATAATGAAAAAATTAATAAATGAGTATTCAAATGCCCACTGTGATTTCAACAAATGAAAAATGTGTTTGCTAACTTCTGATCACCTGAGATGGGAATTCCTTCCTGCTTACGTGGCTGTTCTCCTGAAACCATGCAGCCACCCAAGAATGTAGACTGATAAATTCTAGAAGACCACCTGGTATCAAATGAGGCACATTTGTATGTTATAAAAATGGGTAGTTTTGGGGCACCTTGCTGGCTCAGTTGGTAGAACATACAACTCCTGATCTCAGGGTTGTGAGTTCAACATTGGGTGTGGAGCCTATTTAAAAAAAAGAAGATAAAAAAATACACGTACTTTCTTGTTAACCTCTAAACAGAGCAGGCATTGATCTGTCTTGAATGTTTCTGCATTTATTATGGACTAAACTTGGGTCATGATTTTCTGACTCTTTATCATTGAAGACAGTATTTAGTTTGGGAAATGCTCTTCTTTTTCATTTGAGTGTAGTTGACACGTAATGTTACATTAGTGTCAGGTGTGCAGCTTAGTGATTTGACAAGTTTATGCATTATGTTATGTTCACCGCAAGTATAGCTACCATCTGTCCTGTTCCAGCACTATTATAGTATAATTATACAATATGGTAGTATGTATGCTACAGTACGTATTCTACTCTACCATTCTACTCTGCCTTTTATTCCTGTGATTTACTCATTCCATAACTGGATGCCTGTATCTCCCTCTCCTCTTCTCCGTTTTGCCCAATCACACACTCCCCTTCCTTTATGGAAACCATCAATTTCTTCACTGCATGTATAGGTCTGACTCTGCTCTTTGTTCATTTTTTAAAAAGATTGCATTTATGAGTGAAATCGTATCATATTTGTTCTGTTAAGATGTGATGTGGATGGTAATTGCCATTTATGAGTCGACCTTCTAGCCATTTTAATTGTCAATTCTGTGTAGTCAAGCAGCATAGTGAGAGGCCTTCACTAAAACCATGGTATAGTTACTGATAATTATATATATATATATATGTGATTAGGAGGGGTTTGACCTTTCTCCTAGATCTCTGGGTGGGGAGCTGGGCATAGATATTTCTTTCACAGGTCCTTCCAAATTATCTTTGTGTAGATTTTCATGGGCTTGCATTTGGGAACCACTGATGAAGGAAATCACTAGAACCGCTATCTTCAGACAGATTCTTCCCTTCTTCCACACATGCAATGGTAGCTTTCTCAGTCCAATGTTTTGCTTTTGAAATCATAAATTTTGAATATTGATTGATAAGTTGGCTTCCATGAAAGAGCAAAGTTTGACACTGGTGAATTGTTTTTTATGCAGACTCTGAATCACTGTCCACTCCCCCTATGGTCTCCTGTTTTCTAAGTTTTAAGATAAGATTAAAGCCATTCCCCTATATTCTAGTCATGAACCAAATGATTAACGTGAACTATCTGTTTACTAGAAACACACACTCCAAACTCACCATCTAAGAAGTGACAATTTGAAAAGGCACCAATTTAATCTTCATAGCATTTGTAACTACATTTACACTCACATTATCAGTGCTCACAATATTTAATTAAGTTTCGTGTTTATAGTGATAACAGTGTATATACAATGAGGAACAAACAAGGCAACCTTAGTGAACACACAACTCAGTGGTATTAGCAGAAATGCCTGCTTATAGCCACAAGAAACCTGCCAGCCAGAAGGGACGAGCAGTTTTCCAGGCAGAAAAATAATATTAATCAAGGAAGTAAGATGAGTATTGGTGTGTTAAAATATCAAGTACTGATGGTAAGTTTTGTTGTGGTTTCTACCAAGAAGGAAATATAATACTGCAAAAATTTTCTCCTTACCTCTCTATTCACTATTGTGAACTAAATATTGTTAATATTTTGTAAAAGCTACTAGCAGCCACTGTGTCATCCAAGATCTATAGGTCAGACTCAACATTGGCATTTCCCTCTACCTCAATGCACTTTGTCCTACATAGCCTACCTCTTCCAACTCCTTAGCCTCTCTCTAACCCTTTCTTTACAGCTTAACTATTGGTACTTGATTTTTAGAATCTCTTGTTACTGGAAGTTTTGCCTCCCTTCTAAACATCTTGCACACAGTGCAAGATGTGCCATATGATACATCTTGTGATGGTGCTCTATGACACAGTATAGGCATGTGATGCTTTTATACGAAGTCTCTCGATATCTTTCTATAAGCCCTACGCAAGAAGTCCAAGAAGCTTAGCAAGTTATATAGATCCTTGCTATACCATTGTGATACAGTTTAATCTCCTTCCTTCATGCTTTTCCTTTCATACCATTTTCTCCAACCTTATTGAGCTAATGAAATTCCCTATATATTCTCATGTCTTCTCTCATCTCCAAGCTCCCTTGGCCTGAAGATATGTCCTTTCCCTACCATCATACCCATATCATCCTCTTATTTACTTTTAGTTATTTCTAATTTTTTTCATTCTTCTGGGCACAGTGCATATAACCACTTTCGAAAAGTTTTCTCTGACATTCTCAGTCTGTATAAGGCACACGCAGATGAACTTCTAGACATTTACCATTCTGGATTTTACTTGTTTGTCAGTGGATTAGGCTGGACACCAGCTCCTTGTAGGCAGGGGTTGGGATGTATTTATCCTTATTCCCATCATGCCTAACATGGGACCCATGGTCATATATGCATTGAAGGACCATAATTCCTAAGGATAGGCACATATTGTAAGGACCCATAAAGTCTTAGAATAAGTGAAAATGTGAGAAACTGGGGGAGTCAGGAAACTGAAATGTCTGTGTAGATGAAAAGCAAGAGTAGAAGAGGTGATGGGGAGATAGATCCAAAAAAAACGAGGAAGTATAGTCAGAAAATAAGAAATTGATCCTAGGTGCTTAGAGGTGAAGAAGTTTGGAGAGAAGTACTTGAAGCTGTAGCTCAGGGAATGAAATGGGTAATAGAGCCCAGTAACCACATTCTACCCAGTACTAGCAATACGATTAGGGAACTGCACTGGGGCAGGGTTGTCATCGGATAAACAGAATTTGGGATTAAATGGAAGACTAAGTAAGAGGCTGATAGCCAGTAGATGCCAGACTCCAAAGGTATAGAGAAACAATTGAATGCCTCAATCTTCAAAGAAGATATTTTTGCACCGGGAAGAAGGAATAAGTTTGGAATGTGATAAAAAATGAATTGATAATCATTTTGTACAGTGATCTGAGACACACTGCAAGCAGAAGTGTTGATGGCAACCTACGCTTTGCTTACTGGCAATAGATTTTTAATATCTTCAAAACTGCCTTTGAAGACAATTTCACCCAATCGCTGTGAGGGTCTACTCAGCTGTAGACAGAGGTTGCTGATATCTCTGATTGGATGTTATTGGTATTCTCTGAGGCATGGGAGATTGATCTTACATGGCCAAGGGATGGGGCTGGAGTGTGTTAGCTGAGCAATAATGATCTTATAATTGTAATAATTTACATACAGCAGATTTTACACGTTACCCTTTAGAAAGCACTTCAAATACATTATTACTTTATGTTGTCTTCCTTTACTGTGTTTGTCTTTCTTGATATTGAGCTATCATACTTGCTGACTTCAGAAGATGTCTTTTCCCAACAATAGTCAATCATCTCCTCCCCTTTGTCAAAACTTTTTGTCTTATGACTTGGGATCTCCAAGAGAATATTTCTGACAAGCCTCATCAGTTTCCAGTCACTGATTCACCATTGTGATCTCACCCTTGCCCTTCTCAATTTAATAGAGCTTTCAAATATGCTTTCCAGGCAAATAGAGTTGTATCTATGGTTTTACATTTCTTCCTGGTACGTTTATAACCATTTATTCATGCTGGCATTGATTTCTGTCAGACCATGGGCTGCTCAGGGTGAAGAAAATGGTACAAGATGGCTAATACTTGTCAAAAACCAGGTACTGTTGTAAGTGTCCTACAAGCTTAAACTTGTGTACTAGCCACTCCTAAGAGAGGCACAAACTGATGCTTATGTAAAACTAAGGCACAGAGAGGTAAGGGAACTTTCCCATCACCAAACAGCTAATAAAGGGATGAGCTAAGATTTTAACCCAGAGCCTATGCTCCCAACCATCATTTTACTGGTCTCTAAATTAGACTCTACTCTCTGTGACTTCAAATAGCCATTATGTCACTGATTATCTAACTGTCATTATGACTTAGTATCTATAAGACTCAATTTTCTTCTCTGTAAAATTATAAAGGTCAGTACATATCTGATAAATTTATTATAAGGATTGCATGAAAGAATGCATGTGAAGGTCTCAAAGGAATTAGAAGATGGTAAACTCTTATTTTCTCAATAGTATACCATGTTGATGTATATGGTTGATGTTAAGTGAGTTTTGACTCAAATGAATAAATGTTAGTGCTTAGTAGTAGTCAATGTATTATTAATATAACATTAATAAATGTAGTTATTTTGCTATTGACTGGTACTCATTTTTGGCATCTTTGGTCTTTGTCCAAAGACTTTTTAAAATCTTCTCAATAGTGTATACATTTCTTAAGTTGATGGAAGGATTTTTATAGGCATTTGATGTTATGCTTTCCTTAGTAAATGCTGAATTTCATCATGTGCGAGAAAGATTTTTTGTTTTTGTTGGTATATGGTTTAATATGTCCTTGTACTCCCTGTGTGGTGGTTCTGATTTAATTGGTGTTTAGAATAAAGCTCACTACTTATTATATGTTTTCATAATTGAGAATATGTGTTTTAATTTATTCTATACATGTCCTGTGCTGTTCTTTATTTCCCTAAGTCTTTTACTGTTTCATAATCATGGCATTTGAAATCTCATAAGATGTTATTTGGGGGCCTGCTGGAAATGTCATTTATGTAGTAATGGCTCAAGTTCATATCATCTTTAAAGCCTAATAAGAGACAGAATTCATAGAAGAGTAATAAACATCTCCCTTTGGGGTATTTGTGATGGGTATGACTTTGCTCCTAGAATGTAGTTAGCAAGGCAGCAATGTGATTGTGTGTACAAGAATAAAAATAATAAGTAAAAATGAACCAAAAAAACTCCTTTCAAGTCAACACAGAATTATTATTGCATTTTGTCAGAATCTAAAGTCTGTGAACGCTAGACTCTATGTTTAGCTTAGCAGTGGCATAAACTGATGGGATTTCCAGAACATACCCAGGTGAATAATCTGAATTCAGTAGAACATTGTTTGGACACCTACCTTTAGAAAGTGCTCTAGTTGAACAGTATCGAGCAAAGAATCCTCGTTGGGTATAGGGCTATCCTCTTCCTCCTGTGGAAATAGGTCTGGATATACACCTAGAAAATTAAGTGGATGTAAATCACACATGACCCGCAAAGGGAGATCGTTTAAAAGAAAGTGCTAAATTTAATCCAAAGGAATTCCAAACCAAAAAACAATAAGCTTTCCATATGTTCTTTTCCTCAAGAGTGCTATTCTCAAGATGGCTTAAATGTGTTAGAATTCTATAAATAATTACAAAACTCTTCTTTAGTGATACCCAAGCAAGGTAAATGTTCTTGCTCTGTGAGCCCCAGCACAAAAACACATGGTTTCCCCTGGAGATCACAGAGGCAACATTTACCAAGTAATCAGTTGATTTCCCCCATTCTGTTCACATGTCTATATCCTAATTTAGAAGCTGGAACAACTCAGATGAAGTCCACTGGTGTGAAGTCTCTCAAAAACTCAGAACCTGGGTGTTTTAATGTGCCTCCAGTTTGCATGAGAATCAGAACCTTTGCCTAGTTAGGAAAAGAAAAAAAAAACATATTCCCATTTCCAGCATAATCTAATCAGAAAATTGGAGAGATTCAGGCTTCAATATAATAGAATAGAATAGGTAATAATAGAATACAAGTAAAAAATTTCAACTAACTTCATAGAGATGCAAGTAGAAATTATTTTTAAGTCTGAAATTTATAAAAGAACAGATCTCTAGTATTAAAGATAGGGACCTCAAAGGTGATCTAAAATGTGTAGTTGTGAGTTTAGGTTGGGGGGGGATAGCATTAGATTCTTATTGCTATAAAAGTTCAAGTGTCAGATAAATACACTGGACCAAAAAGTCTTCTAGGAATGACATTGAAAGCAATGTTGGTGAATTTGAGAGAGCCATGGAGAGGGGTTGAGATGCTAGAACCCAGAAGATAGGTAACTATCCAGGTTTTAAAAAGAAGCAAATGGTGAATTCCAAATGTCAGTGAGCTTCTTATCGATCCTGAGCACAATTTCAGGAAGGTCCATTAAATGAGTGTTTTGAGAACACTTAGGATAAAAGGCTGGCAGCTGAAATTCATAAGAATGAGTCACTAAGTGATTCGGTTAAGACCTGACTAATAGAAAAAAGTAGGTTTTAGACGTAGACAATCTGGATATTTTCCAGTGTAGGGTTACTGTGGGGCTACCATTGACCTTTGCCTCTGCCCACAGCTTTTCCCAGGGAGAATTCCCAAGGAAAAGATGGTTGCCCTGTGATCTGGAAATTTATGTTGGCTGGCAAATACATAAGTAAATAATAAAATAAAACCAAACCTTAAACTATCCTTTAGGCTGGCTTAGGCTCAGTTAATTATTAGATCATATGGATGTGCTTTTAACATGGAAAGTCCATACTGCAGACACTATTAAAGAGACGACTTTCTTTCTCTTCTTTTTAATGTCCTTCATAAGACCTGTTATGGTCTCAGTAACTAGACTGCCAACTACTTAAAAACAGGGACTCTATTTTTTTTGTCTCAAAGAACTTACAAATGTTTTTCACATTATGGAGGCTGTAGCTTTTTAATTATTCAATTGTTAGTTAATAAGAGAGTGCATAGTGTTATAAATCATAGAAGACACACTTGTTACTTACATGAGACATTCTCAATTTCTCTGGTTAATAGAACTTCCATTTCATACAGGAATTGGACAGGAAGTATGTTTCAATAGGTGCTCCTTGCCCTAGAATGAATAGTGATAAGTCTAAGCCAATGGTTTTCAGCTCTGTGTGGCCTAATACCTCTACATCATAACACATTTTTGAATGGCTCCTTCACTACACTAAAGTGTTAGTAAAAAACATAATGTACATATCTGAGTCCTTCAGCAATGAATAGAGTGCCTCAAGTTATGTAAAGGAGAAATAATTTGAAATACATTTATAATAAAGAATGTACATAGTTGTGCCAATGTGTATTTGCATATTAAAATACTGTGGAAGATAATACAATTTTTACGTGTGCACTTGTATCTTGAATCATTGTAAATGCAGAGCTACAATGTGGTAATGCATGTGAGTTTTACTGGACAATTCCGATACTGAAGCTGCCACTCCCTTTGCTGACGGGATTGATCCGACTGACAAACGCCAGAGATCTCTTCTGTTTGTCCCCATCCCCAGCTGTACTACACAGCTTACCTTGCTTTTATCCAAGTAGAATAACCTATATTGAATACCTCAGTAGGTTCCTTTGCCCTTTGGGTTCTGTCTATGCTAAAGAGATTAGAAGGAAGGAGTAGGGAGGGATCAAGGATTATTCCCCAAGCTCCCTCCTTACTAGGTCTCTTTGGCCACTCTGTGTCTCTCATCAGAAGTTCACGTTTCCCTTCCCCTCTTAAGATGGACAAACTGAGGGTTGTAGAAAGGGAGGTGGGTGGGGAGATGCAGTAAATGGGTGATGGGCATTAAGGAGGACCCATGATGTGATGAGCACTGGATGTTATACGAACTAATGAGTCATTGAACACTACACCTAAAACTAATGATGCTAATTTAGTTTAAATTAAAAAAAAAAAAGATGGTTTCTTCCCAATGATTTTCTCTGCTGTTACAAACCCAGGGTTGTAACCATCCCTCAGAACAACGTACTGTTTAAAATAACCTATGAGAACTTATACTAGTTACCAAGCATGCTTAGATATAGCCTTAAGAAAAACACGTAGTGGGCACCTGTGTGGCTCGGTTGGTTGAGTGATTGCCTTCAGCTCAGGTTATGATCCCGGGCGTCCAAGATCGAGTCCCGCATTGGGCTCCCAGCTCCTTGGGGAGTCTGCTTCTCCTTCTGACCTTCTCCTCTCTCATGCTCTCTCTCTCACTCTCTCTCAAATAAATAAAATCTTAAAAAAAAAGAAAGAAAGAAAGAAAGAAAGAAAAGAAGAACATGTACTGGCAATAGACCTTGGGGGAGAGGATGATAGATGTCCTAGAAACCGAGCAGCTGGGGATGCCTGGCTCACTGCAGAACCCTGCCCGCTTCAGTTTTCCATTGTCTCCTCTTCCTCAGAGAGCACAGCAGTGAGTCAGACAGTTCTTTCCTTTGAGCTTGCTCACTATGGGTCATGTATTATGTGACCAGACATATTTTGCCTTTCTTCTTACAGATCTACAAGACTCATGGTCAATGTGTAATCTACTCCGGCTTCTTTGTTGGTTGTTACCCAGTTTCTTTTTTTTTTTTTTTTTTAAAGATTATTTATTTATTTATTTGACAGAGAGAAATCACAAGTAGACGGAGAGGCAGGCAGAGAGAGAGAGGGAAGCAGGCTCCCTGCTGAGCAGAGAGCCCGATGCGGGGCTTGATCCCAGGACCCTGAGATCATGACCTGAGCCGAAGGCAGAGGCTTTAACCCCCTGAGCCACCCAGGCGTCCCTGTTACCCAGTTTCTAATAAATCTGAGACTGAGGAGTTGTTGGGGCGACAGGCTTTTCTACTGTCGCGTCCCCCAGCCCCCCATTCTCTTGCAGCTGACTCGTTTGTGCCTTGCTCTTCTCCCGCGTGCCCTCAGGAGGCGGCGCACAGAGTTCTAGTGCTCCTACATTGGACTCCACTCCCAACCCCCTTACCTTTGTAAGTAGTCTTTTGTGAATAATCCTTTGTTAAATTATCTTAATATGAGATTCTTTTCTTTTTTTTCTTTTCTCTTTTCTTTCTTTCTCTCTTTGGGACTCATGGGAGTACAGAAATCTCTTGGAGATAATGACTTCATTCAGGATCATATAATCTGAATGGAAACATTTTTCCTTAACCCACAATATTGTTTCTTTTCTTTTATGTGCAAATTTATCCCATGATAATTGTTTTAAAGACCAATTTGAATGTTAGAAAAGCATTTTGTACAACATTGCGCTCTAATATCCAATATTAGATTATATTAACTATGTAAATATTGTTTAAGTCTATGATGTTTTCCAGTATTGACAGTGAAACAAAACATATTTATCTGTAATAATAGACTCCTGTTGATTTTTAATTTTGAACAAAACTGTGTATCTTAAACTTCCTTTGAATTTTCAATTTTAGATACTAAGATTATGGAATCTCAAGAAGAAAATGAATCAGTGTCTGATTCTATTCTGGGAATCACGATTCAATCACCCGTCCAACAATGTGTGTTAACTTTCCCTCACATCGTATGCATACATAATGCCAGGCTGACTAGTGATGGAAAAGGTGCAGCTTCAGTAACATCTTCATGAAATGGTCAGTCTCATTACACCTAAGCATTTTGGATTTCTTTGTTTTTTGAAGATTTTATTTATTTATTTGAGAGAGAGAATTCGAGAGAGAGAGAGAGAGAGATAGATAGATCATGAAGGGGAGAGAGCCAGAAGGAGAAGCAGACTCCTTGCTGATTGGGGAGCCTGATGAGGAACTCAATCCTGGAACTCCAGGATCATGACCTGAGCTGAAGGCAGTCGCTTAACCAAATGAACCACCCAGGTGCTCCTAAGTATTATATTTTTAAACTTTTCTTTCTTTTCTGCTATCAATAGATGTCTTCCAAGAGATGAAGAAACAGGAAAACTTAGAAAAGAACGTCAATCTAATTAACTATCGCCCCTATCTCTTAAGAATTTTTGTTTTCAAATAATTCTCACTGTCTTTCCTCTTCAAGCTTTATTTTTCTTTACCCTTTCCAACACCAGACTTTCCTGTTTGTTTTCTCTACCTTTTAAAAATAGATACCTAGAGTTAAGAAAAAAAAATAACTATGACATTTCCAATGCAGCTACAAATTTTGCATTGCTACAGAAAAGAATTATCTGCTTATAAAGAAAAAAAAAACAATAAAAATATGAACCAAGAAAGCACAGAAGGTAGTAACCACATTTAGTTGTTTATCATGGAATCATCTTTATAATCCATCTGTTTCAACTCCACAGAGCAAATTATGAATAATTAGGAAGTTTCTCCTCATTTTATAGATTTGGGCTTGGAAGTCTTGGAAGGCAAGTACAACACAAATACTATTTACTTTTTCTTGTATTTGGATTTCAATTTTGGTAAATGGCTACCAGGTGGGTGATGGAGGCTTGTGGGACATACAGATGGTTTTCCTACAGCTTTGATGATGTCAATAGTATATTTTTGCATTCTCTTTTTATCAAAAAAAAAGCACACTTCATTTAAAAAGAGAGCATTATATCAACAAATCATACAATTTAAAAAACACAAAGAACGCTAGGTATTAAAAAAAATTCCTGTATAAAATTGGTTACCACTGTTGTCTTCAAATATTTTTAGCTCCTTTAAATGTAAGCCTAACTCTATCCCCGGTTTGTGGCCCTGAAGATATAAATTTGAAACTTAAAAAAAAAAAATGCTACTGGGCATTGCCTACATATCAGCTTTTTTAGATGACACACTCTTTTTTTTTTTTTTTTTTTTTTTTTTTTAAGGAACCATGACAGCAGCAAGTCAGGTAGTCAGAACTTTGGTCTCTGGTATGGTCTTGATTGGTTCTAGCAGAAGTTGGCTGTGATGAATGCTCCACTAAGGTGTATGATTGGGCACTTGGGCTTAAGGCTGACTTGCTGGGAGGTTGCCTTGAGACGTAACTCTACAAGGAGAGAGAAGGTTGGTTGCTAAGTTTTCAACTATGGGTTATTATGAGTTGCATTTCCCATGCCATCAAGCATCCTGACATGAAGAAACAAAGGGTGGTGAGGTGAGCTTCTAACTTGTTCAGCTTGGTAATTAGGTTAGGGAATTTGGGGGTAAACAATGTCCCATTCTTTATTCTACCTAACTCAGGGCCAGTCTGTGACATGGGCTCCATGAAAAACAGCACTGAGATCCAGCAGAAATATGCATTTTACCATAGGAGACAGTCATTCTAGTCCTAGTGATGCTTCTTTCCCCTTATCATCTAGAGTGTGACTTCTTACAGCTTGTCCCTCTGTAAGTGAATGTTGGGCAGAAGACAAGTTGCTTACACTGGTGGATGGAAAGAAGTTCTAGCAGAGGTACAAAATAAATTGAAAACCACACAATTGCCTGTGTGTGGACCAAGGGAGAGGGCTAAGGAAGGCAAAGGGAGAGGAGCCAAGAGGCCAAATAACCTCTCCGCTTTCTCTACCTTGTGAGAGTGAAATTGTCAGCGATACATATCAATAATTAATTAGAGGCTTTATAAAAAGTAAGACTTCTAATAGATACCTTAATAGCTGTAGTCCCTCTTCAGTACTGCACATGACCTGTGGACAGATTTTAGTCATCATTAATTATTCAACAAACAGCTAAGTTCAAGGAACAGTCTTAAACCATGCAGGACTTATATCAAACAAACAGAAGTGAAGGGCACTCTCTCTGCCTCACAGGACACTAAAAACGCTAGCTGTTAAGTGAGAAACATGACGATAGATTCCATGACCTATACCTGCTCTCAGTTCTCATCGGGACTCTGCTACTGACCGGTTCCCTTGTCCTTGTTCTGGTGACCTGCCTATCATGTGGCATACTCCCTACTCCAGGGAGGGCCAACGCACCTGTGGATGAATCTCCCTCACCATAACTACCTACCTAGATATTTGATTGTTTCTTTTTTAATGTCTGCTTACCTTATAGCTGCAAAAGAATGTGGTTTGATTTTTGTTTGTTTTTTAAATACTTCATTTATTTAATTTGAGATAAGAGAGAGAGAACACAAGTGGAATGTGGATCAGAGGGAGAAGCGGACTCCCTGCTGAGCAGGGAGCCCAAGGTGGGACTTGTTCCGGAGAGTCTGGGATCATGACCTGGGCCAAAGGCTGATGGGTACTAACTGAACCACCCAGGCGCCCTAGAATGTGGTTTGAAACATGAGACTCTGAGGATCAGTAATGGATGCAATTGTCTGGATTCAAAGATCTTTCAGGGAAGGGATTTAGTAGCCAATTTAAAAAATTTTCTTTGTTCTTCTCACATTTGGGGTGAAGGTATTGTTTAATTTCTACATCAATTTATTTTAACATGATTTACACACATCAGTTCTTGTGTGAGTTTCTTCTCCTCCACTGATAACGAGTAATCAATTCCTTACTTAAACTCACTAAATATAAATTCCATATGGTATGTAAAGCTATCTTTTTGAATTACTGCTGTAGAATATATCCAACTGTGTGGGTTTTAGGACAGTCAATATAATTTTCAGGCATTTAAAAGTTTTCAGGAAAGTGTTCTTTTTGTTTCCGTTTACAGCACTTTAAATCTTGTAAGTTACCACCTACTAGTTAAATCACTAACTTACAGCATCCTGACATTTGTTTTTCTATTTATTAAATCATCTAGGTGTTTTCTCAAAGCTCTTCTATGGTTTTTTGAAAATAAAAGAGAAATAATGATTTTAAGAATTGTTTTTAACACCAGAATCATATAGAGTAAGAGGCTGTATATTCTTTTCACCTGTCCAGAATGTATATATTTCTTTTCCTGTGTAACAGTTTGTCATTAAAAATAGTTTCTCAACACTGCTTTTTATTTAACAGTGTTTTATAAAGTGAGTTTAGGCAGTAAACAGGTGTATGCCATCATCTGCGGGCACCATCCACAGGCATCATCTTTGGACGCCATCCACGGGCATCATTTATGGGGTGCTTTGGGCCCATAACTGGCTGTGCAATTGTCTAGTTTTATTTTTATTTCTTAGTTTCTCCATTTCTATCTTTATTTCTTAGTTTTTCAACACTGATTTTTATTTAACAGGGTTTTATAAAGTGAGTTTAGGCAGTAAACGGGTATATGCCACCATCTGTAGTTTATTAGAAAGTGCCAGGGGTGCCTGGGTGGCTCAGTGGGTTAAGCCGCTGCCTTCGGCTCAGGTCATGATCTCGGGGTCCTGGGATCGAGTCCCACATCGGGTTCTCTGCTCAGCGGAGAGCCTGCTTCTCTCTCTCTCTCTCTCTCTCTCTCTGCCTGCCTCTCCACCTACTTGTGATCTCTCTCTGTCAAATAAATAAATAAAAATCTTTTAAAAAAATTAAAAAAAAAAAAAGAAAGTGCCAGTCATCTACCTTGAATGTATATCCCCAACCATGTGACATTTCTCCAGCTGCCAGGAGTTATTCCAGATTTTGAGAATGAAACAAAGGCTCGTTGGGAATGTTTTCATTGTGATGATCAAACAATTTGGTATTTCAACTGTAAAGTATAAAATCTAGAATAGTCCAAGAGAATTGGGTAACTTCTGCTCTCTGAAGAATGTGTATCCTTTTCAAGATACTTAAGAGTACACTGTCTTAAATACCAAACTACTTAGTAACAGTCTCCAGGAGGGCCTGCCTATCTTACTGGAAGTTTCTATAGAAGGCAAAATCTTTCAACCTCTGGATAGTGTATTCTAAGTCAGCTCTAAGTAATAATTGGTAAATCTCTGGTTTAAATACCCATGAGATTCTACTTCAGTCTTTACCACTTGCTTCTTTGAGTAAAATTTGGTGGCAGCAATGATGGCCTTTTTCCGACAAATGGGTAATTAGGCTTTTAAGTACCAAAGGTTCTCTTGGTACCAGGTTACCAGGGTAATCTTACCATAGTGCTAATAACTGGCTGTCCAATTGTCTGTTTTTATTTCTTTTCTTTTTTTTTTTAAAGATTTTATTTATTTATTTGACAGACAGAGATCACAAATAGGCAGAGAGGCAGGCAGAGAGAGAGAAAGGGAAGCAGGACCCTGGATCGTGACCTGAGCTGAAGGCAGAGGCTTTAACCCACTGAGCCACCCAGGCGCCCCTTATTTCTTTTTTTTATAAAGACAATTTTAAATATAGGGTTTTATGATTTTGATGTACACATATGGCTTACATATAAAATCATGCCTTTGAATGTGTTTTCCTTTGATAACTTAGATATTGAAGGTATTCATGTTTTTTTGTCACAAAAATAACCAAATATATCACTATATCAAGAAATGCCTAAAAAAAAAAAAGAAATGCCTGATATATTTATTCTTATGAACCTTGAATTCTTTCAATCCATGTTTAATTCACCCCTGGGCAATTGTACATAATTATAATGGCTCTTCCCTGCTAGTCAGAAGGATTTGTGGGGTTAACATAGGATAAAGTGTGTTGAAAATGGAAACATGCTTGAGTAGAAATAGTATTCTACAGGTATTTCCCTTTTTAGAACTGATTTTCCAAAAGATTAACAAAAGATTAAAATTCCCAAGCCTCTCTGTATCATTCAACTTTGGATCATAGGAACATCTCATTGATGAACCAGGGCCTATTTGATAATTAGTGAGAATAATTTTAACATGAATAACTGCTTAGGACATAGCTAATAATTTGTAGTGGGGTTTTGAAGTGCAAATTACATATTTCTCTTTGAGTAGAGGGAAATATGGACACAATCAATTTACACTCTATATACACAACTAACTTCAATTTATTCCTAAGAAAGGTTTCATTCTGCAGGTCCAATTCACAAAATAAGGTGCTAATAAGCTACATCCTTTATTCTCACTTTTAAGTACTTTCTTTTTAATCTTTCTTTTTTAGAACAAAAGTACTACAGTTTGCATGGAAATCAAAACCTATTTCACAGTCAAGTTCTTTAAGGAGATCACTTAACTTCAGTCATCTGTTCAAGATACACATGCTTTTACAGTTGGGACAGGAATTCATAAGTATTTGTTAAGTTATGCGACCCTCCTTTAAGATGTCTCAAAATCACATTTCCCTTGTTATACAGTTAGTTTTCATGTAGTCACAAATGAGATGCTATGCTTTTGCATTAATAATTATGTATATCTATAAAGTTTAGAATATAAATAGCTTCACTTGGAAAGAACATACTGAATGAATTAGCAAAGCAATTTTATTGGTTCCCAGATTTCCAGAGACGAAATAAAACACGCTTATGAAAATTTCCGAGCACTTAAGTCCATTTAAGGTCTATTTCATATGCCGTAAAGTTCTTCAGATGTTACTGCCAGTAAAAGGAAAGCACCTGATAATAAAACCATTCTCTCACATTCTTCTTGTGCGTACACAGAATCCTGTCTCCATCGTGGTAGGAACACTGTCTCTGCCTCCTTAGTCTGTGTGAGTGTGAGGAGAAAATGTTAATTTTGCTTCCTATAAAATAAGCTCTCAATAATTGAAGGTCCAACAACAAACTTTATTTTTATACTAATATCTTACAATTGCCAACTGGCTTCTATTTAGATGTTGTGACATTCTGACTTAGAATATATATTTTGGTCTTTGTTCATGGCTCCTGGCCTAGAGCTCCTCAAACCCTTGGAAATTCCTGAACAATAGGAGAAATCAAACCATCATTTGTCATATTTGGTGTCTTGTCCTCTCTTCCTGAAATTGCTTCAGCACTATAATGGTCAAATGAGTGTCATATTCACAACTAGTGCCTTTCAACCACACCTGGGTTTGCCAATGAAGTGACTTTTAGAAACCCCCTAAGGGAGGGGGCAGAGGAGATGCTGGCAGCTAGGGGAAACCACCATGAATAGTCCCTTTCCCTCATTTTCAGGGAAGTAGAATCAGTCACCAATGGTCAGTGATTTAATCAATCATGCCTATATATCAAAGCCTCTATCAACCCCAAAATGGATGGGATTCATAGAGCTTCTGGGTTGCTAAACATGTGATGCTTTAGGGAGAATAGTGCATTCAGAGCATAGAAACTCCACACATTTTCCCATACCTTGCCCTCTGCATCTATTTCTTCTTTTCGCTATTGATTGTATCCTTTATTATCCTTTATAATAAACCTATAATTTAGGGAATAAACGATATCCTGAATTCCGTGAGATATTCTAGCAAATTAATTGAACCTCAGTAGGGGGTCATGGGAACCATTGATTCATAGCCTGGTCAGAAGAACAGGTGACTTGAGAGCGGCCTCTGAAGTGAGGGACAATCTTGTAGAAGTGGTAGGTAGGCATCCAGGTAGATAGTTTGAGAAGTGAGTGAAACCATAGGACACTCAGCGGATATAGAGAATTGCTTGATTTGGGGGGGAAAGCCTCAGACATGTGGATTGATTGCAGAATCACTAGATGTTGAATCATAAAAGAAGAAAGTCAATATTTATAAAAATTAACTATGTCCCAGAAATTATGTTGATACCATATCTTCTAATTATCACACTCATGTTTCCAGCTAATGTAATTGTTTCCATGCTTTGAAAGGGTTCATAACTTGTTGATAATTCACAGCTTATGAGAAGAAACCACAGTGGATCTCAGGCTTGTCAGACTCTAAAAGTCACATCCTTTTGTATTTTCATACTAAACAGAGGAGAGAGAAAGCTGAGTCTTCTGTCCCCAGGGAACAAAATTTTTCAATCAGAGAAATGAATTATCTTTATACTTTGCAGGTGAGTAGGTAGCAAAACCTCAAATCAAGACTACATTTAAAAGTAGAGTCAAGTATCATATGGTTTCACTTATTTGTGGAGCATAACAAATAGCATGGAGGACATGGGGAGTTAGAGAGGAGAAGGGAGTTGGGGAAAATTGGAAGGGGAGGTGAACCACGAGAGACTATGGACTCTGAAAAACAATCTGAGGGGTTTGAAGTGGCGGGGGGTGGGAGGTTGGGGGAACTAGGTGGTGGATATTAGGGCACGGATTGCATGGAGCACTGGGTGTGGTGCAAAAATAATGAATACTGTTACGCTGAAAAAAAAAAGTAGTGACATGAGTAGCTAGGACATATGTCTAGTGACGTAAAATAAAGCTACTATGAAACCTAACAATTTCCCTCATGATTCCCAAATCATATGCACAGCTACATTTAATAAGAGTTACATGTATCAGTACCAGGTTCTGAAAGCTGAATTAGCAAAGGAAAACTACGATTTTTCAACAGCAAAGATCTTGTCTAGTAAGAAAATTATATTAAACAGAGTATTGTACTCACCAGGCAGTTCTGATTCACAATTCAGCTCGCTCAATGTTTATAAAATATGACAACAAACAATTATAAAATTCTTCTAACTTTGTATATAATATTGTTGCCTATAGTTCCAATAAAAAGGGCAGATTTTCCTGCTAAAGCTTCTTGCTATTGTTTTCCAATTTCCGTTTCTAGAGAGATCTGAAATGGGCATGACTTAAAGTAGTAATTTTTCAGTTTGTTTGTTTATGTATATATGTATGTATGTATTTATATGTGTTTTTATTTAAATTCCAGTTAGTAAATATACAGTGCCCTATTAGTTCCAGGTATAAAATATAGTGACTCAACATTTCCATACAACACCTGGTGTTCATCACAAGGGTCCTCCTTAATCCCCATCACCTATTTAACCCATCCACCCCACCTCATCTGGTAACCATCAGTTTCTTCTCTATAGTTAAGAGTCTGTTTCTTGGTTTGCCCATCATTCTCTCTTTTTCCCCCTTTGCTTCTTCGTTTTGTTTTTTGAATTTCACATATGAATGAAATCATATGGTATTAGTCTTTCACTGACAGACTTACTTTGCTTAGCATAATAGTCCCTAGCTCCATCCACATCATTGTAAATTTCATTCTTTTTTATAGCTGAGTAATATTCCTCTGTGTGTGTGTGTGTGTGTGTGTGTGTGTGTCTGTGTGTGTGTGTGTAATCACCTCTTCTTTATCCATTCATCAGTTGATGGACCATTGGGTTGTTTTCATAATTTGACTATTGTCAATAATACTGCTCTAAATATCAGGGTACATGTATCCCTTTGAACTAGTATTTTTGTATTCTTTGGGTAAATAGTAGTGTAATTGCTAGATAGTAGGGTAGTTCTGTTTTTAGCTTTTTGAGGATTCTCAAAAAGATGCAACCAGCAGTTGCACCAGTTTGCAGCACCAGTTTGCATTCCCAACAACAGTGCAAGAGGATTCCTTTTTCTCCAATCCTTACCCATACCTGTTGTTTCTTGTGTTGTTGATTTTAGCCATTCTGACAGGTGTGAGGTGATATCTCATTGTAGTTTTGAATTGCATTTTCTTGATGATGAGTGATGTTGAACATCTTTTCCTGGGTCTGTTGGCCATCTGTATGTCTTCTTTGAAAAAAAAAAATCTATTCATGTGTTCTGCCTGTTTTTGAGTTGGAATATTAGTTTTTTGGGGTGTTGAGTTTTATAAGTTCTTTTTATATTGTGGATACTTACCCTTTATCAGGTATGTCATTTGCAAATATTTTCTCCCATTCCACAGGTTGCCTTTTTATTTTGTTGATTGTTTCCTTTGCTGTGCAGAAGCTTTTATTTTGATGTAATCCCAGTAATTTATTTTTGCATTTGTTTCCTTTGCCTCTGAAGACATATCTGGAAAAAACTTGCTATGGCCAATGTGCACCTGGAACATTTTCCAGAGTGGATCCCATATTGGGTCACAAAACAAGCCTCAACAAATTCAAAAAAAAAAAAAAAAGTCTGGAAAGACCACAAATACATGCAGGTTAAGCAACATGCTACTAAACCATGAATGGATCTCCAGGAAATCAAATAAATTTAAAAAACAAAAACAAAAACATGGGAACAAATGAAAAAGAAAACACAATGCTCCAAGACCTTTGGGATGCAGCAAAAGCTGTCCTGAGAGGCAGTTTTACACATTTTATAAAGAAATGATGAATTTACAAAATAAGGATAATAGATGTTTGGGAGCTTTAATTAGTAAGGAATTCTATGTGGAATTGAGCTGAGGTAGTAGGTTACTAAAAAAGTAAGGTTTATCTCTCTAGCCTTTGTGACTTTGAAGTCACTATCTTTGGTGCAAAGGATGTCTTTTTACTTAGTCCATGTAGCAGGGTATTTTTCCCACTCCTAAAACCATTTATACCTCCTTTACTACATCTACATTCATAGTCTGCCCCCTCTCTATGAACTGTCACCGATCTATATTCATTCTCTGATGATGCTAACTTCATAAATGAAGAAACTGAGAATGGATTAAACTTAGTTTCTTATTATAACATAGCTTAGATTCAAACCCAGGGTCTGTTTCCCAAGCTGGGGCTCAAAAATGTGTGTGTTTGGAATGGGGGAGTCCAGTAGAAAAATCAAAGCTGGAGAGATTCTGGATAAAACTACTGATTGAGGAAATAGACACTTACTACTATGAGCACCTTGAAATATAGACCTTCAGCATTCTCATCTGGACCAAATCAGTCAGTCTGGAGAGATGACTAGTGTTTGAGATTTTTGAGGTCATTGGACAAAGATCTTCACCCAGTAATTAGATATGAAAAGCTTAACTGGCACATTATTTTGAAAGCATTTCATTTATAATATATCATTGGTCAAATGCAACTTTGGAAATGATCATATAGCAGACAATTACAAATCTGCATGATATGAAGAGTGGAGAGAACTCAGAGTTTTCTCAGATGCCTGAGATTAGGGAAATTCTTATATCCCAGAAGGGAAAGGTCTCAGAAAGGGAAGCTTGAGAACATAGAAAATGAACTTGAAAATTTTTATTATTTGATAAAATGTCAATTCTGTGAACGAAAAACTAATGAGCATGTGACATGACTTTGTCATTCACATCTGTTGTTGTGTTCAGCAATATTTTATAATATATAAATTCTTTAACAGTAGTTTGTTAATAAAGACCTCTATTTCCGAGGAATTTATTCATCAAAATCTCTAAAAAAAATTCTAAAAATGTTAATATTTTCAATTTAAATATCATATGACTCTACATAAAATAACTTTATACCAAGGTACAAGCCCTGTGAAAACAACTCCATTATAGTTATTGGCTGGTGATTTTGGTTGCATTTCATTTTATAAACACAAATCTAGTTAAAACTCGGATTCTGAACTGAATTCAGAATAAGTATCTCAAAAAGATCAATTATATATGCAGTCCAATCTTTAAAAAAAAATCTTTCCTGGTTGTTTCTTAAGATACTCCACAAGCTCTGACTTTGGATAGACTCTGGAAAAATATTTAGATTTATGTGTAGCCATTGCAACGTGGGAGCTCTGAATGTCTATTCTGTTTTTGGTAGCTCTTAGTCTAATTGCTATAAAATATTTAATAGATTAGTTGACAAATGGAAAATTTGAACTTCATGCACTAAAATTTTACTTTGTCTCTTCTATATGCCCCTATTTTTCAAGAACTGATAATACATTTACTTTACTACATCATAATATATTTCAGGCTTTTTATCTTCAGCTACAGAAATCCCGCATCTTTTTAATTACGTTAACAGCCCTTAGTCACCCAGCATAGCCTATCCACCTCCACTAATTTGCAGCTCTCTTATATTTCTCCAGGGGATGTATTTCCATAGTTAAGCCTTCTCATAAGGTTTATTTTTTTTCCTTCCAGGTTTTTTTTTTTTTTTTCCTTTGACTGCCATCCAAACTTTTTTGGCTTTATCAGGGATTTTTACTTTGTTACTTCCTTTTTTTTCCCCCCAAAGCTTTTCATAATTTACTGGGGTTATATCTTCCTAGGCTTTTAGTTCTCTTACAGATTTGTTTTTAAGACTTCAAACTTTTTCATTTTATTTTTAGCTCATGATACTTGCAAAAGTCTGTACCCTTTTGATTTTCACTTGCTTCATTGACACATTCTTGTGTTTTGTTTTCATTTTAAAATACCAGAAAGTAAAATGTCTCAGCAGCTTGGTGAGTGGAATATTTATAATTCCAAAAAAATGTTACTTTTTTGGAGTTATTTGCTTGTAGGTTAAAATCTTGTGTATAAATTCCTGGAAAAAAATCTTAACTTTCCAGGGAGTTGACGAACCTTCTTTTATCATTAAATGCAATCATTCTATGATATCATTCTATATCTGGTACGATATTTATATTCCTCCACTGAGAGGAAATAATTAACAAAGATTTGTTATTAATGACATCTGAATGTTAATGTATTCAATTAGATATTGCTAAAATGCTATTAAGCAAGTGGACACAGAAAAGTATAAAAACTAAGATGTATATAATTTACCTATATTCATGACAGACATTTTTTTTTAATCTTCTGAAAACAGAGAACAACCTGGTGTTGTATAAACATACTGACTAGGGGGAGAAGAGTGGGGAAAGGAGAAAAGCCCTGATTTCTAGCATTTTCCCATTTCTATGGTGTGAGTATTATCACCAGGACCAATTTCAAGCTACCAGCAGTTTAACAACTAGTTCACAGAATTGCTGAAAGCTTATACGCTGGTATAGGCTAAACACAGTTCTAGCACAAAATTTAAAATGTTTATTAATTTTCAGTAGGTCACAGATATCTTTGCACATATGTTAATCTCAGTGACCCTCCTTAAACAAACACAAAGCTTGTATATAGATTTTTGACAAAACTTTGCCTTTCTACCCATGGATCCCTGTGTAAGAATCCCCTTTCTACATGTACTTGTGATTTAAGGGGTTCAGAATTTATGATTCACAGATGATAATTTACCTTTTATTAAAAATTTTTTTTGAAGATTTTATTTATTTTTTTGACAGAGAGAGAGATCACAAGCAGGCAGAGAGGCAGGCAGAGAGAGAGAGGAGGAAGCAGGCTCCCCGCTGAGCAGAGAGCCCGATGTGAGGTTCAATCTCAGGACCCTGAGATCATGACCTGAGCTGAAGGCAGTGGCTTAACCCACTGAGCCACCCAGTCGCCCCATTTTTAATTTTTTAAAAAAAAATTTTAAAGTTTTTATTTAAATTCCAGTTGGTTAACATAGAGTGTAATATTAGTTTCAGGGCTACAATATAGTGATTCAGCACTTCCATACAACACCCAGTGCTCATCACAGGTGTCCTCCTTAATCCCCATTACCTAGTTCACCGATCCCCCCCCCAATTAACTATTAGTCTGTTCTCTATGATTAGGATTCCGCTTTTTGGTTTGCCTCCTCTCTCTTTTTCCCTCCCTATATTCATCGGTTTTGTTTCTTAAACTCTACCTATTGAGTGATGAAAGACTATGAATGTCTTTCTCTGACTGTTTCCCCTTAGCATAATACGCTCTAGCTCTATCCACATTGTTGCAAATGGCAATATTTCATTATTTTTTATGACTGAGTGATATTCCATTGTGTGTGTGTGTGTGTGTGTGTGTGTAATATATCATATTTTCTTTATCCATTCATCAGTTGATGGACACTGATTCCATAATTTGGCTATTATAGATAACGCTCCTATGAGCTTTGGGGTGCATGTATCCCTTTGAATTACTATTTATTTATTCTCTGGGTGACAATTTATCTTTTAATCTCAACACTTTGGCTTTCATAATTTGAGAGTCAGGTGTTTAATTGCAGCATTAAAAACTGCGTTTCCTCAGTGAAACTTAAGAACTGTCGGAAAAAGTTGCCTCGGTCTCCAAAGAGCATGCTTCTCTTCCTGAATCATACCATCTAGAAAGATACTTTTGTTTCAGAGATTATATATGATTTGTACACTTCCAGTTACTAGTTATCTACTTTGGGATTCTTTGTTTCTATATTTCTATCAGAAAATGTGAATAAAGAACAACTTTTACTTGTTGGTATATTAAAATAATAAATTTTGGTGATTTTTGTCAAAATATAAAATCATAAGTTAAATTTAGTGAATATCTGAATTTCTGATCTATTGTTACAAGAAACCTAGATGTTGCTTTGTTTAAAAAAAGTGAAAAGAATTTATTCTTTGATTCTCAATTGCCACTTCAATGATTTGTGGCTTTTTTTATAGTTTATCTAATTAAAAGGCAGAACTCTCAATTTCAAGTTTTATATGCATCAACTGTCTTATTGGAAAGTAAATTCTCTAACCCATATAATCTGGAGTCAAGAAACTTGTAAAACAAAACAAAAAAAAATCACTTTAATTTCATTGCTGACAAGTTTCTGAATTTAAATCTCAACTTCCTGTGATGAATTTATTTACTTTGTGCTGACAAGACAGTATCTTGGGGCTTTGTTTTCCAAGTCAGTTCTAAATCTGCAGTGTATCAAAATCTCCTCATTATGCTTTGGATGTTATGGTAGATAAATGGTATCTTCACAAAGATACATTCATTCTGGTATTGAAAATGCCTACTTAACATTCCGTATGAATAGTTTTATTGAAAAAATATGTAGACAAGCCATTAATTATACACAAAGACTTGGAACAAATTCTTATAAGAAGCATAGCATGCCTTCCATTAAATGTACACATTTTATACAAAGTTACTGAAAGTCTTCCTGAGGTTAAACAATAAATCTTAGAAATTTAATCACTCTGTTCCCCAAAAGGTAATTTTTTTTTCTCCATGACACCCATAGGATATACACTCAGATCTTAGCCTAGTTTAAATAACCAGACAGTATTTCCAGTGCATTTTTCTGTTTCTTAAAAATCTAGTTGCTGAGAATAAGTTGTCCAATTATCTTCCTCAATTTCTTTTTGTTTTGTTTTGTAATTATTATTCTATTTTGGTTCTCCTTCAGAATTGTGAAATATCTTGAATCAGAAAATGCAGAGAATGAGAGACAATGCCTCCCTATCATGAAACCAAATCTGGAAAAAGTATTTTGTTGTAGATTATACCTTGAATTCAAAGCACAATTTATTGAGAGCATTTTCTAGCTCCTGTATTTCACAGCAGTATAGGATTTATTGTATTTTTATTTGGAAAGAGATTGAGCAGATAAATGATCACTTTATTTCTTACACTTTTAACTTTGATATTCTAAGTTTCTCACATTATAAGGATTAGTGAAGTCTTTACAAGTAAAATTCACAGCTCTTTTTTTTCCAGTTAAAAATTGCTAAAGCAGATCATAAATACACATACATAAATAAGTTTTAACAAAAAAACCAAACTTAAATACAATTAACTGGCCAAAATAGAAACCCATAAATATGCCTTAAAATTCTTACTATCCTGAGAACCAAAATGGATTGAAAACAAACATTTCTCGGGAAAAAAGACTAAAAAGTTAAAATATATGGCAAGGAAATTCCTTATTGCTATCCAGTATGTGACTAGCCTGGCATTTCAATAAGTGCTAAATTTTTTTCTGAAAATGTAGAAATTGAACTGACGGTGGTAGAACTTCAAAAGCTTTCCCTCTACAAATGCCTTTCATGTGACTGGTAAAGAGAATTGTCCTGTTAACTTATTAGCAGACTCAAATGAAGAAATTCCTTAAATTCTTCTTTTTTTTTGAAAGTCACAGACAGTTTATCTTTCTATAATTAGATTAGGAGGACAGACCACAAAGAACGCACTGGTAGCAGGAAGAAGCAAGAGTCTTCTAGGGTCTGGCATTTGATGAGATGTTCAGTTCCTGTGCATTTCCATTGTTTTTCCATGGCAGAACATACGGCAGAGGCTTGGGAACACGCATGCCTGAAGCCAGGTTACTCTTATGTTCCATAACCATGTTGCCTATAGGGCTGTTGTTGCCACAGTAGTTGGCTGTGCCCCAGACAAATGGGGTGCTGGTCTGTTCCCACAGATCTTTATCCCAGTCTTCATCGCAAGGAGGGCACTGCCACGTGCTCTCAGCCAGAGTCTTTTGTCCAGCGTTCCTGGTTTGGTTGACAACATCCTGCTCAATACAACTTTTATCATCACAGCTGGAGATAGGATGACTGATTTCAGCCAGGGGAACCTGGTGACACGCATGGAAGGGACAAGTAGCCAATTTGTTTACGACATCAGGATGATTCTTTCTGCACTTGATAAGATGATAAGGAAACCTGCAGGCCCTAATCTGGTGGTTTTTATCATAGGGGCATTGTATTAGCTTTCCAGAGTCCAGGGAATTGATGTAAGTTTCTCCCATGTAGGAGATAAAGAAGCTGCATCCAAGCGCTCGGTCGAGACACGTTCTCTCCACCAAGAAATCCCTTAAATTCTTTTTTTTTTTTTTAAGATTTTATTTATGTATCTGACACAGAGAGAGAGAGCACAAGTAGGCAGAGAGGCAGGTAGAGAGAGAGGGCAAAGCAGGCTCCCCACTGAGCAGAGAGCCTGACTTCGATCGGAGGACCCTGGGATCATGATCTGAGCCCAAGGCAGAGGCTTTAACCCACTGAGCCTCTGAGCCACCCAGGTGCTTCCCTTAATTTCTTACCAAGAACCCTCAGAGAAGCCTGTGGAGCCACGGTGCATATTCAAAATTCTGATGAGAGGGGCGCCTGGGTGGCTCAGTCATTAAGCGGCTGCCTTCAGCTCAGGTTATGATCCCAGAGTCCTGAAATCAAGCCCCGCCTAGGGCTCCCTGCTAGGTGGGAAGCCTGCTTTTCCCTTTCTTACTCCCCCTGCTTTGTGTTCTCTCTCTCTGTCAAATAAATAAAATCTAATCTCTGATTAGGAAATTCTCTTTACACTCTCTTCCACGTGACAAAGGCAGAGGGACTCTGCAATCCAGGCAAGGAGCTCTGACTTACCATCACTTCAGATACTCAAGGGGAGGACTGCATTACTGACTACCAGAAATTCTTCATGAAGTTTCCCAAGCCAAAAGAATGAATGTAACATCCATAGCTCATTGTGTTGGCACTTTGGAGCTCTTCTTATTGGCCATTTTATTCTGCCCATAAAAAGTTATAGAGCTGTGTTAGTCCCTCACCGTAAGTTGGATATTGTGGTCTATGTTGAGTGAGTAGGGATAGAAATACAAATAACCCACAGCCAGTGACCTCGGTTTGCTTTAGTGGATCATACATACACTATATATAAATTCCTGGTAATGCCCCAGGCAGTCCCAAGTAACTGAACATTGTCCCTCCCAAGATGACATGAACATTGCCCCTCCCAAGATGCCTTGCTCTTATCTCAAAATGTTTGCCTAACTTGCTTCATAAATACGTAGATACATAAGTACATAGAGCTCTATGTATTTACAACCTTGAATTTCTGTGTTTTGTTTTGTTTTATTAAGTAGATAAATGAGTGTTGGCCACTCATTTAAATTCTCTCATTTTTAAGCTGCCGTGACGCCATTTTGCTTGGCTTTTTATGCCTCTAAAGTCACACATAAGTTTTCTTTCTAGTTTTTTCTAATGTCATCTACTCTTCAGTTCGGATCGCCCTCTCCTCACCTCCCGCCCCCAGAAGCGGGTCCTCCATTCTCTAGTCTCATATCCTCTCTTTGAGCGATTTTATTTACAACCACATGAGACACACCTGTAATTTCATGGCTCTTGGATCTGTACCCATATTTTCAACATCTCTTTTAGCTAGAGACCCATGTGGGACTCCCTTCTAATGCTCTCAGTTGCCATTAATGAACATTTCCTCTTCTCTTCTCGTCCCATTCTCACACCCTCTGCGCCAGTCTGCACCTATTCCTGCTTTCCATACGCTGCTTATTTCCATATTTCCACACGCCTGGTCACCAGAGGCAGATATTCCAGCCTCATGCTCGCCTCCTA
Organism: Neogale vison; assembly: GCF_020171115.1. Taxonomy (NCBI): domain Eukaryota; kingdom Metazoa; phylum Chordata; class Mammalia; order Carnivora; family Mustelidae; genus Neogale; species Neogale vison. The sequence goes on from NC_058096.1 coordinate 29,073,649, forward strand.
TCCATCCCTCTTACCTTCTGCCCCAGTTATATCCAGTGAGTCACCATACCTCTGGAATCGTTCGTCTCTGTCTATCATCATTTCTCTAGCCATTGGTACATCTCTCATTATCTCTCACCTGGACCATATTATATACTAGACTTCTTCCTTTCTCCGGTTTACTCCTCTATGTTCTATCTCATTTGCATGACTATGTCTTTCATATCTTCAAAATAAAACTTTAGCTTCTTCTCTGAAACGCAGGCTCTTTAGGATTTAGAGATCACAGCTATCAGCCTCGGCTTTTCATTCAAGACACCGAGGACATTTTGTCCCCAAAGCACTCTCCCTGAAATTGATTTAATGCATCTGGGGTATGATCTATGCCAAAGTATTTCTAAAAACCCAATAGATCTAAATAGAAAGATCAGAACGTCTCTGATTCTATCCTTTTACCCTTTCCCATCTGCCCTCCTTAGGGGCCTGAATGCTCTTCCTCCACTTGCTTAGGACCCTATACCTTTGCACATCAGATCCTTGGCCAGCACACCCTTTTATCTGTTTTCCTTCCCATCTTTGGTGCCTCTTTCTCAGTAATCTGCTTAAACTGTATTCAGAACAACTGGAAAGTGGATTCCATGAACACACCCTCAAATGAAGTGACAGATTACCCTCAAATTTTATTATTGAAGGATGTACACTTATTGTAATTGTTACATTTGTTCATCTCTGCGGAGCCGTGAGGTCCTTTAAGAAGGGAATGTGTTGTTCTGAAGTTCTCAGTCTGTCCCACGGGCTGGGACACAGTAAGTGCACATTAAAAGATTTTAAAATTGACTTTAAGGTATTCTACATGATTGGATTCTGTGTCTAATATTATCAAGTGTTGGATGATATCAAAATAATTCACAAGTCCAGCCCACTTCTCACCACCTTCCCAGCCTGCAGTTGAGGCTATCGTAGACTCTAACTGGTCTGTTCACCCTTGCATCTCAAAGCCTTTGTACTGGCTCTTTCTGAGAGCTGATTGGTACAATTTCAATATATTTGAATGGCTCATTCATTCACATTATTTACATCTCTGTTCAAATGTAATCTCAAAGAGGCCTTCTCTGGTTAACCTTATGGAAATAGCCCCTCAGCCCAGCTCCTTCCACTTTCTTTATCCCTGCTGTATTTCCTCTATGAAATATCTTGCTGTATTAAATTACCTTATTTATATTGTTTGCTCATTCATTCATTCACTTCTACTCCAGAATGTAGACTTGAAAACAATGCTAACCCTAAAATTGGTTGCTCAAGAGATTTTTCTTTTCTTTTCTTTTTCTTTAAAGATTTTCTTTATCTATTTGAGAGAGACAGAGAGCACGAGAGAGAGAGAGAGAGAGAGAGAGAACAAGGAGGGGGGAGGGGTAGAGGGAGAGGGAGAAGCAGGCTTCCTGCTGAGCAAGGAATCCAATAAAGGGCTGGGACTTGTAGGGCTCCATCCCAGGACCCCAAAACCATGACTTGAGCTGAAGCAGATGCTTAAGAAGGTGCCCTGCTCAGGAAATTTTTCAATATTCTTTTTTTTAAAAATGAATAAAAGTGACGTTTATTACTGAAATTTCAGAAGCTCAGTTCTCTTATAATCATGGAAGTTCTTATTCATTTTTACTTGTCCTATATCCATCATATGGTATTTTACTCATTGGAAATATTTGTATGTTAATATTTTGATTTAAAGTAAATATTCATTAAATACCAATTGCATAGCTGTAATTTTTCAAAATCTTTCTGTGTATTTCATTACACTTCACAGGAATTTAAATGCCTTTAAACTTCTAGACTATGTCCTTGAGAGGTCAGCATTAACTTCTGTAGATTAGAAAAAAAAATAGGCAGGTAGAAATAAATGATTTATGTCATCTGCTTAGTATGCCTAACTATTCCCTTCTTTAAGAAATCCTTAACCTCTGTTTTCTCAGCATTGCATTTTCCTTATTCCATTACTTGGTACCATGCTTTTTTTTTTTTTTTTTTTTTTGACTGAACTCTAAGCCAGTCAAAGCCAGTCAGTTTTGTTACCACTACAGATGCTATTAACTTGCATTTACTGTCATCATTTTATAAATTCTGGTCTTGGCTTCCTGATAAATTCTATGTCACTCACTTCCCAGGCACTATCAACGATACCTCGTGAGTGACTGACTTCTCCAACTTCATCTTTAGCTGTCTCTAGCCAATCTTCAGGCATTCTCTGTATTTACCTTAATGCTCTTGAACACATGAGCCTTAAAATGGTGAATACTGAGCAGGGAACTTATATCCATTTTAACACATTAGTGGCACTACCTGTGTTTTGATTTTTTTTTTTTTTTTCATCTTGGTTGGTTGGTTTTTGTGTGCTTTTAGTCTATTGTTTCTAACTTTTTTCTCTTTTAAACCTTCATTTTTGGGGCGCCTGGGTGGCTCAGTGGGTTAAGCCTCTGCCTTCGGCTGAGGTCATGATCTCAGGGTCCTGGGATTGAGTCCCACATCAGGCTCTCTGCTCAGCGGGGAGCCTGCTTCCCCCTCTCTCTCTGCCTGCCTCTGTCCCTACTTGTAATCTCTCTCTCTCTCTCTCTCTCTCTGTGTCAAATAAATAAATAAAATCTTCAAAAATAAAACCTTAAACCTTCATTTTCAATCATTTTTCTGTTTTTCTTGACACAGAGTGTCTATTCTGGTCTGTCTTTGCTTTTTCTACTATCACCGTTCACATCTTGGTCACCTATTTCCTGAAGCACTACAATAATGTAATAAGGACAGCTAATACTTTGAGTGCTTATTTTGTGCCATGCAGTATCCTAAGCATTTTGCATGTCATTTTAGACCCTATAAAAGCTTTATACTTTTCTGAATAACCCAATCGTTCATGTTGGTGAGGGGTAGAACAATGCACATTCCCATTTACTGTTGGTAGGGGTGGGGGAAAAAAAAGCTTTATAGTTTTCTCACCATCTTAACCAAATGAAATGTATCAACCTTTATTTGGCCTTTAGAAGATACTAACTAAAATTAGTCAACTGTAATATGAAGCTATTAAAAAAAAAGTCAAAACTGATAGTTGAAATCATAATGATCTTGAGATGGAATCTTCTACCTCAGCTACTATGCATGTAGTCTGCTTATTCATATAGTACGATACTTTTCAACATTGTTAGCCCAGTGCTAACATTCAGGCAAGAAATGGTTGCTGCTGCTTACTTCTCTACTTTCAGTCTTCCTTCCTATTAGTCCTGCCCATTCATAGTTAATAGAATACTTTTACTGTTTTACCATTTACAACTCACCACTATACCATTTAAAAATAATTATAGCATTCCCAGGGTGCCTGGGTGGTTCATTCAGTTGAGTAGTCAACTCTTGGTTTTGGCTCAGGTCATGATCTGAGGGTCCTGGGATTGACCCATTGGGCTCTGTGCTCAGTATGGAGTTTGCTTGAGATTCTCTCTCTCTGCCCCCTCAGCTCCTCCGCCCACCTAGGCATGTGCACTCTCTCCCTTTTTCAAATAAATAAATAAAATCTTTTAAAAAAAGTAACATTCCTGGGCTGCCTGGGTGGCTCAGTGGGTTAAGTCTCTGCCTTCAGCTCAGGTCATGCTCTCAGGGTCCTGGGATCAAGTCCCGCATCGGGCTCTCTGCTCAGCGGGGAGCCTGCTTCTGTCTCTCTCTCTCTCTACCTGCCTCTCTGCCTACTTGTGATCTCTCTCTATCAAATAAATAAAATAAAAAAAAAAACATTTCCAAATTTGTTAGTCTGTCTGTGTAAGGTCCTGTATCTCTGACCTCACATCGTTATTTGGAAGCTTATGACACTATTTTACCCATGACTTTCCTTTACATTAAAAAAGTTCCAAGCTTTTAAGCCATGTTCTCCTATTTACTATACCCATGTCAGCGACCCCTTGTGTATTCATATCACAGTAGAAGTACCAAAATTAACTGTAAGGTAAAGAAGAAATTTGTTAGGATTTTATATAATTTTTCAGACCATGAAATCACATAACTTTGAGTATGGAATTGTGAAGCCCTTTAGAGGTCATTCAGTAGAAAACAGACCTCTTCTGACACTCGGGTTTGGTGGCCTGCTTGAATCCTATTAAACAAAAGTACACACTTCATGAAGTAGACAAAATGCTTTTTTTTTTTTTTTTCAGGTAATTGGCTTTCATGAAATTTGTAGACTGCTGGAAAAAAACAGAATTTTTAACTTTGGATAGCTTGCAAATATATAAGGAAAAATTTCTTAATTTTTTCTTTGAATTAAACATGGGACAACCTAAAGTTATCTAAAATTTTCATGAATTTTAAAGCACTCCTCATATTTTGAAGTATCTTCTTGATACTCTGCATTATATTAATGTATCTTTTGAAATGAGAGTTTCAGAAAATAGAATTTGGCTTGTAGTGTAACAATTTACTAGTTACTCTTTTATGATGTAATAACTTTGTAATAGCTCTTACTACAGTTTTATTTTATTTTTTTCTTCAGTTTTAACCTAAGTTTAGCAGAAATTTAGCTTATAGTGAACTAATTCATTCTGATCTTTGCAAAATAAAATACTTTGACGTTTTCCTTCCTATATTCATTTATTTGTAATCCATCTAACATTTATTATTGAGCAAATCCCAGGTAATAAGTACCACTACAGTTGCAAAAGATACTAAAAAGGAAATGCAAATCTAAGGGTCACCTGAGTGGCTCAGTGGGTTAAGCATCTGCCTTTGGCTCACGTCATGAACTCAGGGTCCTGCGATCAAGCCCCGAATTGGGCTCTCTGCTCAGAAACGGGCTCTCTGCTCAGTCGGGAGTCTACTTCCCGCCCCTCCCCGCCTCTGCCCACCTCTCTGCCTACTTGTGATCTCTCCCTCTCTATCAAATAAATAAATAAAATCTTTTAAAAAAATACAAATCTTATACTTGCTATAAATAGGAGACCAAGACAAATGAACCGAAACTTACAGGAAGCTGTGTCACGTGTTTCAAGTTTGGGTTTCTCAAAAAAATACACTTCATAAACCTAAATATAGAACTTGATACTTGTCTCTATTAAATTTGATTAAGATGCTTAGTTCTTAGGCATCTTATTTTTGAATCTTGAGTTAAACAATCCAATATATGTTTACAGCCCATTTCTTTATCCATGCCATTGATAAAAATAATGAATAAGCAAGGTCTAAAGAAGAGTGTCACCCTAAGATGTTACTAGAAACCTCTTTCCAAGGTGAAAAAGGAAGACGAACCAGCGTATGTGAGACATGTATCACCATTAAAACAGGTGTATTAGAGTTCTCCAGAGAAACAGGACCAATAGGACATTTAAAATAAGATCTATTAAGATATTTATTGAGGAATCAGCTCCTGTGATTATGAAGACTGAGAAATTCCACCATATGTTGTCGGCAAACTGGAGATCCAGGAAAACCAGTGTTGGAAGGCCTGAGAACCAGGCAGGTGGGTGGTATAAATTCCAGTTGGAGGGCAGCAGACTCAGTCAGCTCAGTCAGACAGGCTGGGAGGGAATGGATCCTCCCTTTCTCTGCTTTTTGCTTCACTCAGGCCATCAGCAGATTGGGTGGTGCTCACCCCCTTGGGGAGGGCATTCTGAGGCCACTGATTCAAACATTAATCTCAGGCAGCAACACCCTCACAGTCATGGCCAGCAATCATGTTTAATCTGGGCACCCCAAGTGCCAGCCACGTTGACATATGCAATTAATAATCACAGCAGGTAAAATCACTCTGAGCTCAAAACCCTTTTATTTTTTTCCTATGCAGTCTGTGTACCTTATTGTACTGTACAGATAAAACCAAAATATTCCTTTTAGAAACAGTGTTTACCGAGTTTCCCTTTATTATGTCTGTTGTGATAACATTATACCATCTCTCTGTAATCCTGCCTGTTATTCTAGGATATGTGGTGTAGTGATCGAAAGCGTAGGCCCTGTTTGGGGGACCCAACTTGATGGTTGCCAGACCGAATTCTCAGGACACAAAATGAGACAAATAAGAAGGCAATAGTTGTCCCTAAAAGAGAAAGCATCCACTATCAGTGGTACCCAAAGGCAGATTCACAAATCACAATTCAAAGATCTAATTCCTACAAAGGTTTTTTTTGCCTGCCAATCTGAATTAAGAAAGGCAGGGACAACATAAAATTTTACCTTCCTCTCTCTCTCTCTCTTTTTTTTTTTAAAGTTTTTATTTATTTATTTGAGAGAGAGACAGTGACAGAGAGCATGAGAGGCGAGAAGGTCAGAGGGAGAAGCAGACTCCCTATGAAGCTGGGAGCCTGATGCGGGACTCGATTCCGGGACTCCAGGACCGTGACCTGAGCCAAAGGCAGTTGCTTAACCAATTGAGCCACCCAGGTGCCCCCTCTCTCTTTTTTTTAAAGTTAGATTTCTTTTTTCCTTATGAGAGAGAGAGAGAGAGGAGATGAAGGAGGGGCAGAGAGAATTTTTTTTCAAGATCTTTTATTTATTCGTTTGAGAGAGAGAGAGAGAGACGGAAAGTGCACACGGGAGAGGGGGTTGCGGGTGAGGGAAATTGGGAGAGGGAAAAGCAGATGCCACATTGAGCAGGGAGCCTGATTCAGGGCTTATTATGGGGCTCAAACCCAGGACCACAGGATGATGACCTGAGCAGCCTCCCAGGCCCCCTAGACAGAGAAAGAATTTCAAGCAAGTTTCACACCTAGCCTGGACCCTGAGATAACAACCTGAGCCGAAATCAAGAGTTGGAGGCCTAACGGACTGAGCCACCCACTTTTCTTTTAACCAGGAGGCCTGGGTGGCTCAGTGGAATAACCCTCTGCTTTTGGCTCAGGTCATGATCTCGGGGTCCTAGGATTGAGCCCCGCTTTGGGCTCTCTGCTCAGCAGGGAGCCTGCTTCCCTCTCTCTCTTTGCCTACTTGGGATCTCTCTTTCTCTGTCAAATAAACAAAATCTTAAAAAAAGAAAAAAGAAAAACAAACAAACCAGGAAGCACAGACAGAGATGGGGAGATCTGACTTAGGTAAGCATCCCCACTCTTTTCGGCGTTCTGACAGTTTCCCCTGGATCCTGTCTGCAGACTAAGGAGCAAAGTGGATGTCCCAGCTGGTCTCATTTGGTCACCAGAAACTGTAGAGGAGGAAAAGTAGTTTTCCTTTTTCTTTTTCTGGGTGCTTGGCTGAGCCTCATTTTCTTCAGGGGACCTCATAAATGAGCATTTTTTCTAGGTGAAAAGTTCGCCACTGTGGCCACTGTAACTCAAGATTGTCTTTGGTAAGATGAGCCTGCTTGCTGAGCTTTACCATTTTATCCCCCTGAAGCCTCACCCTGGCCCTCCTCTAAGGTGAACCCAGTCCAACCACGGATTCAGTCTGGTTTCTTTCTTTTTTTTTTTTTTGTAGACTTTATTTTTTTTATTATTTATTTGACAGAGAGAGATCACAAGTAGGCAGAGAGGCAGGCAGAGAGAAAGGAGGAAGCAGGCTCCCTGCTGAGCAGAGGGAGAGGTCTTAATCCACTGAGCCACCCAGGCGCCCCTCAGTCTGGTTTCTAAGTCGGACTCAGTCTGACACCGCGACTTTGTCCCATTTCTTAAAGATTTTATTTATTTGAGAGAGAGAGAAAGAGCATGAGAGTGGGAAGGGTCAGAGGGAGAAGCAGACTCCCTGCCCAGCAGGGAGCCCCATGTGGGACTCAGAGATCACGACATGACCTGAAAGCCTCTGCTTAACCAACTGAGCGCCTCAGGTGCCCCTCAGTCCCGTTTCGAAGTGGAACCTGGTCTGACCTTCCCACGCTCCCGCCCACCCGGTCCAGTTTCTAGGTGGGACCTGGTCTGACCTTCCCACGCTCCCGCCCACCCGGTCCAGTTTCTAGGTGGGACCTGGTCTGACCTTCCCACGCTCCCGCCCACCCGGTCCAGTTTCTAGGTGGGACCAGTCTGACACTGTCAACTCCTCCGCTTCCCGCACCCGGTCCAGTTTCCAAGTCAGACCTGGTGTTTCCCGCTGACTTCCCTACTTCCCTACCTGGGCAGGGGGAGAAATGTTTACAAGTTAGAAAGCTCAAAACGTAGAAGGCCGTGGAGTAGAGCGAGAGGGACTCTTACCCACCACCCTCCGGAGGCAGCAGGAGAGCAGTGAGCTCCAGGGACTCAACAGGTACCTACCCACTGAACACTCACTCATGGCTCCTGCAGGCTTTCGGGCTTCTCCCTCTGGTTCCTTCTTTTGAAACGGAACCGTTACAGGGCGCCCGGGTGGCTCAGGAGGTTGAAGCCTCTGCCTTCGGCTCAGGTCATGATCCGCAGGGTTTTGGGATCGAGCCCCGCATGGGGCTCTCTCACTCTGCCTGCAGCTCTGCGTCCCTCTCTCTCTCTGCTCTGCTCTGCCTACTTATGATCTCTCTGTCAAATAAATAAATAAAGTCCTTAAAAAAAAAAAAAACGTTAAAAGTGAAATGAAACCATATTAAGTATTTTGAAGAGTTAATTTGTGTGGAAATCAGTTTGAATCAGGCAGCATCTAATCTAGCAGATAGAAAGAAGCTCCAAGGAGTTATGCAAAATGAAGGACTTTTGTAAGCAGACGGGAGCAGGAGCAGCGACAGTGGTTATACTGGGCAAAAAAAAAGCGGATTGGATATTGCTAGGTTACTTTCCTTTAGGGGATGGTAGGGGTCCCTCGGGCAGATGGCTTAAGTAGTGCTGCTCAGGAGATCACTGATGAACTGGTTTACGATTCTGTACCTGGAGCTGAAATGGTCTTGAATTTTGCTTTGGTGATGTGGGGGCTTAGCATAAGTGATTCCATTTTGCCCCCCGCCCTTTTTTTCAACAATTATTTCCTTAACCCCTTCAATGACATATAGAAGTTGAATCAGGAAAAAGGCTAAAAAGGGGGGGGGTGAAGTTGGATCACATGAGGTAAAAAGAAGAGTCATGAGAACTCCTTTAGCAAATGAAATCCAAAAGTAGAATCTGGATCCTCAAAACTTACTTTCAGAGCAAAAGGTAATGAAAGCTATAGATGGCACAAAACTATCAAGGAAGTAAAGTGAGTTTTCTTCTACGTCCATAGATCAAAAAGCAACCAAAGGAATTAAAAAAAAAAAGAAAAAAGAACTGTTTTCTTTTTTTTTTCTTTCTTTTTTTTTTTTTTAAAGATTTTATTTTATTTATTTGAGAGAGAGAGAGACAGTGAGAGAGAGAATGAGTGAGGAGAAGGTCAGAGAGCGAAGCAGACTCCCCATGGAGCTGGGAGCCTGATGTGGGACTCGATCCCTGGACTCCAGGATCACGCCCTGAGCCGGAGGCAGTCGTTTAACCAACTGCGCCACCCAGGCGTCCCTTTTTTTTTTCTTTTTGATTTATTTATTTGACAGAGAGAGATCACAAGTAGGCAGAGAGGCAGGCGGGGGGGGGGCGGGGGGGGGGGGGAGAAGCAGGCTCCCTGCTGAGCAGAGAGCCCAATGTGGGGCTCGATGCCAGGACCCTAAGTTCATGACCTGAGCCAAAGGCAGAGTCTTTAACCCACTGAGCCACTCAGGCTCTTTTCTTTGTACAGATCTCTGTCTTCAAAGTTAAGCTGCTCTGGGTGCAAATTTCACTTGTGCGCTGGTTCTGATGCTGTTTACCCAGTCTTTCTTCCAGGGTGACACAATGTTATTTCAGCTCATATGAAAATCAATGTCTGAAAATAAAAAGCAATATATTTTGCGGTTGCTCAAAATCTAATTTTCAGCACTATGCAGTAAGTATTTGCTTATGTAGCCCTCCATCTATTTGCTCTTTTGAGTAACATACCTCGTAGTTTGCTTTCTTTTACTTTTCAGTCTATGCTAAAAATCAGACTGCTATCACTGGGTCATACATAATCAATCACATAGACCAAAAAGCTATTTGAAGTAAATTTCTATCACTAAACTGCCTTTGGGGAACTCTATAATTGGTGTGCTTCACTAGATAGTCAAATGCATGCAAATGTCTTTAATGTTCATGACTTTCTTCCAGGTAGTCTCGTGGGTTCATACTACCCATTCTTTTTGCTTTTTGTAGGTAGGTGACTTTATATATTTTTAAGCTCTCAGTGTATAATAATGGTGACAAGAAAAATAAATGTTCACCAAGGACTCAAAGATAATTACCAGGCCACTATTTTAAATGATAGTTAACTATAGGCCTCTACTGTTTGGGGATGAATATAGACAATATTTTGAATAAATCCTTTTTCTTCAAGAACACTTTGAGGGATTGAGTGCACTTTTTTCTTTGTAAGTATCAGTTAAAATATAATTTGCATTCTCTCTGATCTTGGGGTTTTGATGTTGTGTGCAATGAACTGAGATACTGCATTACAAAAAGAAATCTTTATACACTTGACAGCTTTTAGGTCTCCAAGGATTCTATTCAATTAGTGTCATGTCCTGGTTCCCCGTGGTATGGAAATGCACAGAGACTTGCAGATATTTTAGAAATTGTATCTAATAGACCAGGAAAAGCATTATAAAACTCTTTCCTTAAAATAAAATAAAAAATGAATTGGGTTCCTGGGTAACATATATAAATAAAAGCAGTAGCATGGAACCCGGCATTTGGTTCATTCTGAATGAAGGTGTATTATCTGAATCAGCTAACCTAAGATTCTATAGCTGTAATTTTAATTAGATATATCAAAACCTATTTAGACTGGCTGGGTCAAAGTCAGATTTTTTCTCAATGGCAGCTGGGAAAATGCCATTTCTGAGGGAGAACATGTCACCAATTAGATATTACAGATTGGATTCCAGGATTGAGGTCACGTAGGATAGGATAGATTCCCAGAGTAGATAGGAATGAAGAGAACCTTCTGGTAAGTGTCAGCCTTTATCTATGGAAGGTATAGAAAGCAAAGTCTAGAGGAGTTGAATCTATTATAAAAGTCAAATGGTTAGCAAAGTGCTATGAATGAGATTAAAATATTACCAGAAAAGAAGGAATATAGTTAAGCACAAGCATAGAGTAGGAAACAGGAGCAAAGGAGGGGCAATCAAAGAAAATTCCGTTTTTGATTTCCCTAAACTCACTTTCATTGGTTGCAGATTGTGTGATATATTATTATAAAGGCTTGATATAAAGGTACAGTTTCTGTGTGTCCAGTTCCTTTCTTGGGCTGGAGCAATGGCATATATGCTTCCATCTGCTTGCAACAGGCTTCTGCTCTAGCAGAATGTTAAGTAGAAGGTTGTTGCTCACCGTGCCATTAATGCCCAGATGGCTACAGTGGTTTTGAGCTCTACCTTGAACTACCACCTGACTTCTAGAGATCCCTTGGTCTTTCCTTCCCATACCTACATCCTTCTAGTTGTCTTGATCTTTTTTTCTCCTAATTAGATACACTCTTCTGTCTCAAGTTCATTTCTGGTATAACCTCTGTCCCTGGTTGTATACTCCCCTTTTTTCTAGCCATGTCTTGATCTCTGTTCTGTGTAATGATCCCGACTCTCCGCCATTACATTGATCACAATTTCCGTACAATTTCCATGTGCTTATTTCTCCATATTTGGTTCATTCTTGGCTTTTCATTCATTTAAATGCTTACTATGTGACAAATTTTGTTTTTATTCTACTATTTAATGAAGAGATAATTAAGCAGCAGGTGTGAAATACGTTCTCTCCCTTTATTGGTGTTTGATCACTGAGAGTGAAAGTTACTGAATCAAACCTGCTTATAAACATACTAATGAGAAAAATCCCAGCAGATAAATTGATGGCATTGTCTGGTGGAAGAGTTTTTATTTTGAGAACTCTTTGGCAAGAATTGCTTGATTGTCTAGAATTACCAATAGCAAAATAATATGGAATCCATGGATTTAGGGAGCATGATCATCTGAATACAAAGTGGAGAAGTTTCATACCCAAAATGGCTCCTTCCGTGTAGTTGATGTGGTTACATATATGTTCTGGAGACCACATTTTAAAATCCACGCTTAGGGTGCATCCCAATGTGATTAGAAAAGGCCTGGACAGCTATATTGGTGGCCTTAAACCTGGCTCTGTTTTGTCTTTGTCTCATGATTGTTTCCTTGAAATTAGTAAAACTCAAATGGATGAGCTTTCTGATTCATAGGAGTCCGAATAAACAATCTAATCCCTTCTGTGTTATTGCAATCATCTGGTATCCTTTTGCTATTATTCATCAGTGCCCACAGTTCTAGGGCATTTCAGTGTATTTAAAATTAATTTAAAAATTAAAATTAAAAAAATTGGTAAGATATTTTCATTATAAACTTTCTGTTATGAGAAAAAAAAAGTTCTGTGGCTATATGAAATATTATATTTGAAATACTTCAAGTTAGATCATGGTTTTTGAAGTTTTTAATTTTTAATATATAAATCCTGTAGTCTCTTTTACTAACATTCATTGAGGAAAAACTACCTATGTTAATAGAATTCCTAAAAAGTTACACTTCTTTATCCTAGAAATATAGGAAAGTCCTAAAACAACATTACTAAAAAAATCACATAAATGTAATTTTACATTGTAGCATATATGGCAAATATTTAAATATTTCTTAATCCAAAAGAAAGTACATTGATTGTGGCTAATAATTACAGAATATCTGCTAAATACAGTGACCATACTGATATTTTATATGTATTAATTAAATTTCATAAGCCTTGGGATTTATTCAAGTAGCAATTATTATTTATAGATGAGGAAGCAGATTCAGAGAAATTCAATAGTATTTCTCAGATTATTTGAGTAAATAACATGCGTCAAATTGAAAATAAGGGCTAATTCAGTAGTCCTAACCCTTTTGCTATAGCATGCCACCTAATATAACACTTCTGTAAAATACACATTATTATAGAGTTAACTTGGAAAGAACTTGCTTTGGATTCTATACCATCATTAGAACACATACTGTTACAAGAACTATTGATTTCTAATTTAAAATTCAAAACAATTATTTCATTTTTACTGTTTAAAATATATGTAATTATACCTGTCTGTAATTTCATTGTCAAACTGGTTTCAGTAAAGTATTATTCATCCTATTATATTTGTTATTAATTTTAATTTGTGTGGTCATACATGTATTGAATTTGTTTTGTAATTTTTCTTAAGTTTTTATTTTTTAAAATATTCTATTTATTTATTTTAGAGAGAGCACAAGCAAGTGTGAGTAGGGGGAGGGGCAGAGGGAGAGGGAGAATCTCAAGCAGAGTCCTGCTGAGTAGGGAGCTGGTCTTGGGGCTTGATCCCATGACCCTGAGATCATGTCCTGAGCTGAAACCCAGATTTGGATGGATGTTTAGCCAGCTGAGCCACCAAGGTGCCCCTGTTTTATAATTTCTTAAGAGTTATAAACATAAGGAGCTTGATAGCAGTTTTATATTTGGCCACATAAAAGAAGAATTTAAGTCAACACTAAGAGTCCATGCAAATTTTTGTTTGTTTGTTTGTTTTGTTTCCCTTTAGAAAGGTTGACACTTGGAAAATTTTTAGAAACAGAGATGGAAATTTCCTGTGCTTTGATGTTGATCAAAGTTAAGTGGTTATAATTTGGAGGGGAATAGATTGCTAAAGTATTTTGGATCCTATGATGATTATTTCTCAATGGAAATCAATTTTGTCATTAAGATTTGCATGCGTGTCTATTGGTGTGAGCTACTAAAAAAATGAAGGACCAGGTAATAGAAAATAATTATCTAATATTGCTGTCAATAGCCCACTTCATTTTAAAAATTTTTATAAAAAATAATAAGCTTATATTCTTTAGTGATAAATTAAAGCATAGAAAGTTTACTAAGATCAGGACATATGGTATACACTGAAGACCAACTGCATAAGTGGGGAAAAAAATAAAAGGAAGGAGCAAGGACAAATAGAAGAATGTATCCTAAAACTTGACTTGGGGGAGGAAATGATATTTAAGGAAAGTGATTCTAAATTCAGTGCATTTACCTAGTAAGAATTTAAGTTAATCAGCTATTAATTGTATTCAGCCTTCATTCAGTATTTCTTCCAAGTTTAGCTGTGTTCACTTGACTGTTTTTTCTATTAGAATGAATTTGTCTGAGGGAAACTACTGCCATTCAGAGTTGTGTTACCATTTTGATACTAAATCCATTCATCGTAGTAAATACTTAGTAGTAGTATTTAAAAGTCTTGAGTTTTTAACTCTGTAATAACAATGTTTCAAAGAGGTGGGTGTGGGATTGTGTCCATGTTACAGATGGAGAAGTAGAAGAATGCAGAGACTGTGTAATTTAAATAGGCAGTGGGGCCAAATTCAAACTCTGGAAATCTGACTCTCTGCATGTTCTTATATACATGTATATAAGATATACATGTATATATTGGTATTGTACAGTATATACTACACAATATATTGTATATATAGTATAGTCTCTTTATAACCTGGTAAATAACCTTTGCCAGCCTTTAAAAATATCTCATTAACAAAAGCATTTATGGATGCTTCAGATCTAGAGGCAGAATCTATAATGGTTGCTATTAAGGAGAATTGATTGTCTGATGCCTGTGTTGTAGCCAACTCTTATTCAGCAACTAAAGCTCATCTGTGATGCCAAGGATTAAGCAAATAGTGCAGTTCCACTAGTGACCTATTTATAAGAGGGTTGTACATAAATATTTTATACTCTATTTTGTTTTTTATGCTCAATGTGTGATGGGATATTTTATCTACTACATTCTAAATTAAACGTATTTTATACTGAAATGTTTTAAATTATATTTTCTCAAAGTTTGTACTTTTTATATTACAAATATAAATCAATGTTGATTTTGAAAGAAAAAATAATGACTGCTTAATTTGAAATTGAGTATAATTGGGAACATGTACACACAGAGGCAGGTTTACCCTCAATATTATCATAAATTAGTTGGTAGTTCGCTTTCGACATTATTGGGGGTCTTGGCACCACTTTAGGTATTGACTGAATCTGCATCCTTATTATAATTAAAAATGTATGAAATTCCATGTATGGAAATCTAATCATGTTGTATTTATTTTATGTGTCTATTTTATTTTGATTTGATTTATATTTATAATTTTATCGAGTCATGCTACTTACAAATAATTACCATCTACCTTAACCAATATGAAAGGAGAAGCCTAATCATAAGTTAATTATGTTTTCTCCTGGTAAATAATTTCAAAGCACTTTGTCATTATGTACATTCCTTACCTGCTAATTTTCATGGTGGAGTTATCCAGTTAAGCTCTTTTCTATTGAATTTCTTATTTGTAGTAGGTAGCCAGATATATCTTCAGTTGATTGAATAGCAGTAGATAGAGTCATCCATGCTCTTGCTAAGATGATGATAGAGCAAGAAGAGAGCTTATAAAAAGCATCATATGTAGTATCATGATCAGATTCTTAAAAACTATAATGCCAGTGAAAAACTAAAAAATGTCCTCACATTTAATATATTTCCAAATGCAAGTACATTTCATTCCTCCATAAACGTGTCATATCATGGCTATGTTTTCACCACACCAATAGCTGGCAAACATTTACTTCTGAGTAAACTCAGTAGTTCCATCTGTAGCCAGTTATTTCTATATCAGCTGCTTGGTTGTCAAAATTACTTAACTGATGTTGAAACAGATTATGTTCCTCATTCTGTTAAATAAGTTAATATATGTAAAGCATTTCGACCAGTGCCTGGCATACAGTAAGCAATATAGAATGTTATGTGTTACTTTTTTTTTTCTTCACAAATTTAAGCTTGGTTCTTTGGCAGATTTTAGGATGAGACCATGTAGCTAACTTTCTAGATTTAAAATATTATATACACACTAACACACATCATTTAAATGTTTCTGTCAAAGAAATAACCATGAATTTATTCCAGATTTCAGCAGAGTTGTTTATATACATTTTAAAAACACTTCTCTCTAGGAAAATCTCATTATAAATTTTACTTGTTATACTGGAAATAAACAAACTCATGTGGCATCCCTTTATGTAAATTTTATAGACCTTGATTGTGTACTTTAATACCACTTGTGTTGCAGACAGTAGAAGTGCAGACAGTTGGGGGAGTGTTTGCCTTGTGTACCTAGAAGTAACTCTGAAAACTTTGTTAATGCTTCCTAGATGTCTGCCTTAAAATGAATATCTTAAATATCTTTATATAACTTTCCCTTCTTTTGGATAACCTTCTTTCCCTAGTATAGACTTGATTTGGGGTGTGCGTGTATGTGTGAATGTTGCAACGCTCCACATTGTAATCTATGGGGATTTAAAAAGACCCATGTGGGGGCACCTGGTTAGCTCAGTGGGTTAAGCCTCTGCCTTCGGCTTAGCTCATGATCTCAGGGTCCTGGAATCGAGCCCCACATCGGGCGCTCTGCTCAGCATGAAGCCTGCTTCCCGTTCTCCCCCGCCCCGCCCCCCCCCCCCCCCCCCCCCGTGCCTCTGCCTGCCTCTCTGTCTACTTGTGATCTCTCTCTGTCAAAATAAATAGATAAAATTAAAAAAAAAACCCACGTGGAAGTTTTAAATACTTAATTTTAATTTTAATTGAAGGAATCCTGCTTTGTACTAGTCAACATAAATTATGGCCCAAACAACTAAGAGAAAGGCTACATTTAAATTTTGAATGATCCCCAAGCTGTATGTGTAATGGAAAACTAGTTTGTGTGTGTGTATGTGTGTGTGTGTGTGTGTGTGTGTGGCGAGACTTTGGAAAACTATTATTAAACTTCATGTCAGGAGAAACCACTTTTAATTTATTTTTTCCCCCCTGGAAACAATCTATATTTTTCAGATGAAAATTGTAACCCTTAAAATAGTTTCAAAAGTTTGGTCTTAGTACACTTTGATTACTACCTACTGAAGCCAACTAAACCATGAAGACACAAAAAGAGAAATTTAGCAAGGCGTTTTTATTCATCCTTATTTTTTTTTAAAGGTTATTTTGCAGTCACAACACTTGAGTGGAGTAAGGATAGGGCACCCTTGTTTATTGCTAATCTAGGCTATGCTTTTAAAATAAATGACTCATTTGTGATTTGAGACCATTTTAACGTTAGCTGGGCTTCAATAATAAATGCTAATAAACAAAAAGCCATTACGACTATGTTTACCTTTACCTTTTTTCTTCCTGTATCATGATGTATGAATTTACAAGATTAACGAAGTACAGTATAGAATTTGTGGTTAATGGGTAGATTTCTATAGGCCCAGAAGTCGATGGATTTCGAAGCTCTGAAAAAATCAATATGTAAGGGAAAAACAGAAAGATGTGGGAATACCAAATTCAGCTCTTTCAGTCTGTATCATCCCACTTGGGATGGGATTTGTTGACCTTAAGAAAATGTCTCAGGGGTGGAACTGAATATAAACTCTCATTTAATATTGTTGCCAATAAATTAAGGAACCTCCCCAAAGGCCGCCAGGTAATGGGCAACCTAAAAAGCAATCAATAGGATACAAACTAAATTGTAAACTCTGAAAAATGACATCTGCTCTGTAAGTGGGTTAAAATGAAGTGCAGGGAATGATGTCATTGAGGATAGAGAATAGGGCGGATGTTAGCGCATCATTGAAAGCTGGGTCTGAACTGAGGAGTTTAAACTATAACTTCCTACCTGTGTGACTTTGACCGGGTTATTAAACCTCTCTGAGCCTCAGTGGCCTCTATTATACAACTGAGCTAATAAAAGTCACCCCTCTGTATTGGTATAAGAAATAAATGGGAAGTACTGTGATGAGTCTTGGGCATGCAGATTTTATTAAAAAAATCAAAACTGTAATTTTTAAAAAAAATTTTATTTATTTATTCAACAGAGATTACAAGTAGGCAGAGAGGCAGGCAGAGAGAGGGGGAGGAAAACGCTCACTGCGGAGCAGAGAGCCCGATGTGGGGCTCGATCCTAGGACCCTGAGATCATGACCCGAGCTGGAAGCAGATGATTAACCCACTGAGTCACCCAGGCTTGACCCACTGAGACCTGAAAATTGTAATTGTTATCATTTTTGTTATAACTACCTAAGGTTGGACACTGAGCTTTTTTTCCCCCCTGCTGTGACTCTAATAGAACTCCGTTACCCCTCACAATAACAGTAGTTAAGTCTGCAGTAATTTAAGTGATGCCATCTATACAATCTTTTTGTCTGTGGAGTTTGTTCTGTCTCTCCTTGGTGTACACTTTGGTTCTTGGTGGCTCTCTTGCTATAGTCTCTCAGATCTCCCTGTGTCCTCCTCAGTCTCTTTAAATTTGTTCACACTTTGAAAGACGTGGCTATTTAAAAATTCTTCAGTGGCTCCTCTTTATTATGAGGGTAAGAGAACTGTGTTTATGGCGGGGGCAAGGCACTACAGTCTCCTCTGGCCCTATGAGCCCTGTTCCTGGACCCATGAGATCTTATTTCCTCTGTCTGGAACTCTCCTCTCCCTTTCTCTTCACCTTCAGGACCACCACATCTGGCTGTGTATTTTGTGCAACTTCAAGCATTTTTCAGGTCTCTTTCCAAGATGGTGTATTTTGAAAATATTTAAAGTTATTTATTTGTCTCATGGTACAAAATGTCTTTTGTGAGATGCACTAATTGGTGGGGTATGAAACTAGGAATTTCAGTTCTTCAGAATCCAAGTTCTATCTCTGTGCATTCCTCTCCACACCTTTTCTTTTTTGGCAAATGCTAGTTCTTTTTATGCATGATATTTCAAAGTCACCTTCTATAATAAATACCCAAATGCTAGGCTTTAATAGTATTCATTGCAAACATTTGTATCTACTTCCATACATTTGATTGTAGCTGATATTACTCCATTCCAGGACTAATCTAAGAACCTTTTAATTTCCTCCTTACATCCCAAACTCCCAGTGATATATACCACACACTGCTTAGAATAATCTTCCTAACTTTCAGGTCTGATATTGTCTCTCCCTACTCTTCAAAAAAATATTGAGGCCAATTTTTTTCTTTAAAGATTTATTTATTTACTTGAGAGAGAGAGAGAACATACATGAGTGGGGGGAGGGCAGAGGGAGAGGGAGAGAGAAACAAGCAGACTCCTTGCTGAGCCTCGAACTTGATGCAGGGCTCTGTCTCGGGACCCTGAGATCATGACCTGAACTGAAAGCAGGAGTCAGTCGCTTAACCAACAGAGCCACCCAGGCACCCTGAGGCTAACTTTGTATATATCTTAGATAAACTATATACAGCATCAGACATATCTGCAAATAGCCCTCCATATCTCTCCCCACTTCCCACCAGACTACAATGAAGGGCGGGGATGGAATCTTGCTCACTTTTGAATCAAACCCTCATTCAACTGCAATAACCACCCAGCTCCTAAGAAAGTGGCACTGAACTAATATGATGCATAACTTCATGACCACATAGAATGTGACATGGACCAAATAGCGACTGTCAGGTCCCAAAAAGAAATTGTGATGCATATTAAATTGTTCTTTGAAGTAGGTTGGCCTTTAGAAAAAGATACATTCTTAACTGTCATAGAAGCTGTTAGCTACACTTTTTCAAATAAGCCACCTAAGAAGTATTAGTAACAAAGAGAAGAAACCATTTGAACGGAAGCAATTTCTGTAGCCTCTGCTTGGGAAAACGTGGGGAATAAAGCATCAGATCCAGTGCCATTTTCAAGCAACATGGTTGAGTCAGAAGAAATAAATAATTTCAGGAAACCTATTTTGTAGCTCTCATATGTTGGGTAGAGCATGAAGGCCTACCTTTCATGGCTGTCCGTTGCCTCCCCCATTCATCTTGAACAACATAGTTCTACATCAAAGTGATTCGCTGCTGGACATTTCAATGTATTAATACAACATCCCAATTAGTTCAAATAAGGAGCACCATTGCTCTTAGAAGCTAGCGGTCATAAGAAGGCCATGATTAGTCATGTCAGGTTGAAAATTTCATCAGTGTCAGCCTTCTTAACATAAACAAATTGTCAGAAAGCTACCATCTTTGAAAGAGAAGACTGCCATTTACCACCATTTCAGGTAGAATGGAAACGAATAGAAATGGCATAAAACAGAGATGAACAAAAATGAGCAAAAGTCAAAGCATGAGAAAGAAGAAATTATTTAGCTACTACTTTGTGTCCTGCAGTAGCAGCTCCACATTCCAAGTCTAAAAACGGTCTATGGGATCCAAGAGTGCTCTTCACCAGTTGGCAACACTTCTACCATATGCTTGTCATTTGAGCTTTTTCCTGTCACTGGAGAATAAGCTGAAATCGTCCAGTCACACCAAATGTGCCTTTCGGAAGATAGTCCTCTAGTTCACTGTAACGGAAAAATGAACATAGTTAAAAGATAATGAAATTAGTATCAGCAAATTTCAAGTCATCTTATAAAAAATACAGTAAGGATTTTGTGAAACTATGCTTTTAGTAACTATTTTAAAATATAAAATCCTCAAACCTCATAGTGGCACTAAGAAAGACAAAAAAATATTGACATGTGTTACATGGAATGTGTAATTTTATTGTGCTAACTGAATTGTTAAAATTTGGAAATGTCTTCCATGTTTTAGTACGATCTATAGCATTGTAACTGGCAGGCATTAAAGACATCAGTGAAATTCAGAGTGTAGTCCTTAATTTCATATGAATTCTTTTTATAAAAGTACATGTAGTGAAGGTATGTAGTACGTACAATGTGACTAGACATAATTTTCACCGCCTAAGGTTACGGGAAAAAAAAAGTCTCAAGGGAAAAAATTTAAAGCCTCCATTTAGAGAATAAACACATCCCTTTTTAAAGCAGCTTGAATTTACTTCTAACTGGCTTGAAATCAGGAATCTGATTTTCTGGGACTGACTTGGTCAAACTTTTAATAGCTGTGACTGAAAAAATGTTCTCACCTGGTTGCAGAATGCTTCTAAGCAATTCCAGCAAACGCTGACAGTGGTCAGATTGTTTGATTTTAGGGTGGAGAACAGGAAAATGTGGCATGTTAGGAATTGGCCTCTGCCCATTCTTGGCAACTTTTCCCATTGGTAAGTGGGGTCTGTGTTCTCCTGGATTTCCCATGGAAACCTTGATTCACTTAGACGAAAGTTCTTAGAAGGAAGTGACACCATATGTCTTCTGGGGCTAGGTCATAAAAAGACCATGCAACTTCTGTCTGGTTCTTCTGGATTGCTTGCTTTCGGAATGGTTTTTGGTATATCTTCCTGGGATCCGAGTGCCATGCTGTGACAAGTCATTGCCACAGAGAAGACACTGTATAGGTGCTCCAGGCGATACTTTCAGTTTGTGAGTGATTCCAACCCTGGTGCCAAACAAGTGAGTAAAGAAATCTCTAGGTGATTCTGGCTACTTGGATCTTCCTAACGAAGGCTCCAGATTTTGCAGGCAGGGGCAAGGCTTCCCCTTTGTGCCCCTTTCACACTCCTGACCCACAGATTCATGAGCATCATAAACTATTTGCTATTTCATGTCGCTAAGATAAGAGCAATAATTTTTAAAAAGCCCTTAATAACTATCAAGTTAATTTCATATATTAAATTAGTATATTTAGAAATTCACATATAGTTCACTTTATTTTTATTATAAACCAAGA
This sequence comes from Neogale vison, assembly GCF_020171115.1. Taxonomy (NCBI): domain Eukaryota; kingdom Metazoa; phylum Chordata; class Mammalia; order Carnivora; family Mustelidae; genus Neogale; species Neogale vison. The sequence continues at coordinate 29,095,203 of NC_058096.1, forward strand.
GACTGGTATTTTTAGTTTGCTTACACATGAATGACTCGAGTTCAGAGAAGTTAAGTTTCCTGAGACTACTCTTAACTGGGGGGTTGAAATTGAAAACCAGGTTTGCCCATGTCTGAAGGCCATTTTTTTTTAACTATTGATTTTTTTTTCCCAAGTCATGTTTATAAAGGCTGAAAAAAGGAGCCATCCTATTCAATGGTTATTTTAATATTTCTCAAGCTCAGTATCCTAGACACTGTCAAACATGATTCAAATGAACACTCCATCATTTCAGTCAAAAATTACTTTTGCTTAACATATTCTAGAGGGAGGGAGGGCAGTTGCTGAGTTAATATTTCAGTTAGTCTGATGCTGATTTTTAGTAGATGCTTCTGACATGCTTTTTCAAAGGATAGATGAAAGAATGAATGAATCAACCAGCTCATAGTAGCTTAGTAGCAGAGGTCCTTGAGGAACTTTCTAAAAGACTGATTGATGTCTTCATAGAAAAATGTAATAATCCTCCATTATCATATTTGCTGTTTTTCTGCTATCGTAAGATAAATAAATAAACCTCTCATGACTTCAAACTAGTAAGATTCCTTATTTAAGTGGACACTTAAAATTTGCTAATAATACCTTAAATTGGAATGCATGGATTGGGGGTGCAAAATGAATCAGGATTCAGGAGCTGTTTCCACAAAGTACACTTGAAATGGGCGGACAATAAAAATAGGCATCATGCAGGTCTTACTGCGCTACTGTAAGATTTAAAGAGGCAAGACACAGGAAACATTTTTAACGATTCGGAAGTTAACATTAACAAGAGACTTTTTTAATCAAAATATTGCCATCTTTAAAGAAACAGTACTAATGCATTGATCGAAGTCTTTTCTGTTAATATTTTTCTCTATGACACTAAAAATCAGGTAAATAAAAATAAAAGTGTAATCTAATACAATGAGCTCAATACACCTGATATTATTGCTAGATTATTGGGTTAATGATGCTTTCAAGTGAAAAATAGCTTCAGGAAGTCTTAGGGGCTTGTAAGGTTAGGCACTTAAACTGATGGGAACCTGACCCATGCATCTCAGATCCATCAGGACCCAATCTCATATTGATTTTATTTCATAATGGATTATTTCCACATTATAAAATTTTATAGGGGAAAATTTCTTACAAATATATGGGCAAAACAATTGATGAAAAAAGTTAGTCTGTAGTGATATATTCCTTTTTTATTAAAATATAATTGTCATATAATATCCTGTTAGTTTCAGGTATATATTATAATGACTCAATTATTTTATGTTATGAAATGATCCCCACCATAAGTCTAGTTACCATCTGTAACCAAAGTTATTATATTATTGACTGTATTCCCTATGCTGTAATTACATCCTCATGACTTATTTATTTTATAAGTGGAAGTACCTCTTAATCCCTTTTACCTATTTTGCCTTCCCTCCCAACAATACCCATCTCTGGCAACCAATAGTGAATTTCCTATATCTGGTAGTCTGTTTCTGTTTTGTTTTGTTTATTCATTTGTTTTGATTTAAAATTCCACACATAAATGAAATTATATAGTGTTAATCTTTTCCTGTTTGACTTATTTTACTAAGCCTAATACTCTCTGGATCCACCCATGCTTTGCAAATGGCAAAATTTCATTCTTTCTTATGATTGAGCAAGATTCCAGTATAATATATAATTCCAATTATATATTATAATATATAATATTTAATTTGTTATTTATAATAGATGTTATGTATAATATATATAGTGTCTCTGTATAAATATTCATACCATATTTTCCTTATTCATCTATTGATGAACACTTAGGTTGCTTCCATATGTTGGCAATTGTAAATAATGCTGTAGTGGACATAGAGATGTATACATCTCATCAGATTGTTTTCATTTTCTTTATTTATAAAGTTATTTTATTTTAGAATAAAATTTAAAAAAATATTTTTATTAACATATAATGTATTATTTGCCCCAGGGGTACAGGTCTGTGAATGATCAGGCTTACACATTCACAGCACTCATAACACATACCTCCCCAATGCCCATAACCCAACCACCCTATTCCTGCCCCACCCCTCAGCAACCCTCAGTTTATTTTGTGAGATTAAGAGTCTCTTATGGTTTGTCTCCCTCCCAATTCCATCTTGTTTCATTTTTTCCTTCCTGACCCCCCACAACTACCCACCCTACTTCTTAAATTCCTCATATCAGAGAGATCATATGATAATTATCTTTCTCTGATTGACTTACTTTTTTTGGCATAATACCTTCTAGTTTCATCCATGGTGTTGCAAATGGCGAAATTTCATTTCTTTTGATGGCTGCATGGTATTCTATTGTGTGTGTGTGTACACACACACACACACACACCATATCTTCTTCTTCATCCATTCATCTGTTGATGGACATCTAGGCTTTTTCTGCAGTTTGGCTATTGTGGCCATTGCCGCTATAAATGTTCAGGTGCACATGCCCCTTTGGATCACTACATTTGTATCTTTAGGGTAAATACCCAGCAGTGCAATTTCTGGGTTGTAGGGTAGCTCTATTTTTAACTTTTTAAAAAACCTCCATGCTGTTTTCCAGACTGGTTGCACCAGCTTGCATGCCCACCAACAGTGTAGGAGGGTTCCTCTTTCTCTGCTTCCTTGCCAACATCTGTCATTTCCTGACTTGTTGATTTTAGCCATTCTGACTGGTATGAGGTGATACCTCATTGTGGTTTTGATTTGTATTTCCCTGATGCCAAGCGATGTGGAGCACTTTTTCATGTGTCTGTTGGTCATCTGGATGTCTCCTTTGCAGAAATGTCTGTTCATGTCTTCTGCCCATTTCTTGATTAGATTATTTGTTCTTTGGGTGTTGAGTTTGCTAAGTTCTTTATAGATTTTGGACACTAGCCCTTTATCTGATATGTCATTTGCAAATATCTTCTCCCATTCTGTCAGTTGTCTTTTCATTTTGTTGACGGTTTCCTTTGCTGTGCAAAGCTTTTGATCTTGATGAAGTCCCAATAGTTCATTTTTGCCCTTGCTTCCCTTGCCTTTGGCAATGTTTCTAGGAAGAATTTGCTGTGGTTGAGGTCGAAGAAGTTGCTGCCTGTGTTCTCCTCAAGGATTTTGATGGATTCCTGTCTCAGATTGAGGTGTTTCATCCATTTTGAGTCTGTTTTTTGTGTGTGGTATAAGGAAATGGTCCAGTTTCATTTTTCTGCATGTGGCTGTCCAGTTTTCCCAACACCATTTGCTGAAGAGACTGTCTTTTTTCCACTGGACATTCTTCCTGCTTTGTCGAAGATTAGTTGACCATAGAGTTGAGGGTCTATTTCTGGGCTCTTTCTTCTGTTCTATTGATCTGTGTGCCTGTTTTTGTGCCAGTACCACACTGTCTTGATGATTGCAGCTTTGTAATAGAACTTGAAGTCCGGAATTGTGATGTCACCAACTTTGGCTTTCTTTTTCAACATTCCTCTGGCTATTCAGGATCTTTTCTGGTTCCACATAAATTTTAGTATTATTAGTTCCATTTCTTTGAAAAAAAAAAACTGATGGTTTTTTAATAGGGATTGGATTATATAGATTGCTTTAGGTAGCAGAGACATTTTGACAGCATTTGTTCTTCCAATCCATGAGCATGAAACGTTTTTCCATTTCTTTGTGTCTTCCTCAATTTCTTTCATAAGTACTTTATAGTTTTCTGAGTATAGATTCTTTGTCTCTTGTTTTCATTTTTTGATAAATATCCCTAAGTAGACTTCCTGGACCATATGATAGTTCTATTTTTAATTTTTTGAGGAACTTCTCCATACCTTTTTTTATAGTTATATAAAGAACGTATTCCCTTAATTTTGAATTTGCATCTACTTCTTGCTAAACCAAAATTAAATATGGCTCTTTAAATGGTGGTTTCTTCTCTAGTTCCTACTCATCCTGATTTAAGAGTCTCAATGATAAATTTGAGCCAAAGTGTCCAATGCCATTTACATTTTCATTATATTACATTTATATCACAATGCCAATGCCATTTACAAAATTATACATTGTGGTTACTATCTTGAGGAGGAGATAACTGATGGGCATGTTATAAATTGAGTTCCATGTTACAGTACAGTAGGCTACAAAATAAAACTCTAAACTATAGGCCTTTAGGTAACTGTGTGTATAACAATCTTTGCATATTTGTGGTGGGGGAACTAGAATCAAAGAAGATTGGTAAAATCATTTATTTATTCTTTACATATTTTCTAAAGGTTATTATTTTAAATATTTATCTATTTGAGGAGTGGAGGAGAGAGGAAGAGGGAGAGAGAAACTCAAGCATACTCTGCCTTGAGTGCAGAGCCTGCTGTGGGGCGAGTCTCATGACCCTGAAATCACAACCTGAGCTAAAACCAAGAATTGGCACTTAACTGACTGTACCGCCCAGTCACCCCTCTTTTCATATTTTTATTTAGGGACTATAGATAAGACATTTTCTCATTTTAAGGGCTTTATAATATAATGGATTCATAGACAGATACATTAAAAAAGTATTATTATAGGTGAAATGAAAATTTTATAGGTGATAGGGTGAGAGCACCAAGGAGAGAGCTTGGTAATTCTCCTTGGGATTTAAGTTTAAGGGCATGATAAATTAATTGAGATGTTTTTATTTATTTTATTTATTTAGTTTTTAACAATTTGTATATTTATTTGAGAGAGAGAAAGAACTCCCATGTGTGTGAGGCAGGCAGAGGAAGAAAATCTTCAAGTGTAGTCCCTGCTGAGTGAGAAGGCTCTTGGGTGCAGGTGGGGGCTGGATCTCATGACCTGTGAGATCATGACCTGTCCTGAAACCAAGAGTTGGACGCTCAATTGACTGAGCCACCTAGGTACCCATGAGATGTTTTGAAATAAAACATAATTTTTTAAATTTACAATTGTCTAATTCGTATTTTATCAACAGTTTTATTTTTCAGTATTGAAAATAAGTATTAAATGCCTCTTTGGTGTATTCTTTCTTAAGTGTTCTCTGGTTTTCCCCTGCTACCCTTACCAACATTTTCTTCCTATACAGTGAAGCTCATCTTAATTTTAGCATGAATAAAACAAAATAAGGATGATGAATCAACTACCAGAAGGTCACATCAAGATATTCTAGAAGCAAATTAAAGTGACATTTGCTTAATAAACTCCTTTTATATTCATGTACTGGCTTCCCTCCATTGAAAGTAAATATTCAGAGACACTATGATTTAACTAAGAAGTAACACTAACATTTTGAATTCTCCCAGTTCTTAATGTCTAAAGACATTAGGTTTCACATTTTCCTCAATTTCAAGGAAGACTGTTTCCCTTACTTTCTGCCAATGTCTTCTCATCAAGTATAAAAGATTACTAATGATTTTCTGTTGTGCTGTGTAAGTTTTAAAAATGTGATTTATTGTCACCAGTAATATGCATGGCTTAATAAATTTTTTTCTCCACATAAGTGTGTCACCCATCATTTCAGTGATTCTTGGGGTGGGGTGTGGGAGTCTTGACGTCGCCTCCCATGCAAACTGTCTTAGAGGAAATGGGACTACCTGGACCACAGCAAGAGCCTTGATTTGTATATTGTACAGTGTTTCTGCCCTGGCACAGCAGTGTCTAGAAGGGGAGGGATATTTTCTCCTTCAGTATTAACATTTAATTAAGAAGACTCCAGGCCACAGCTGATCTCCCAGTGTTAATTTGGTTGAAGCCTTCGAATTCACTTGGCATCCGGTTTCCCAGATGTACAACACTGCCAATAGGATGGTGGGATTAGAAGAGATTGGGGTGTCAGTTGTTTTGCATATATCTAACTAGAACATCCTCTCCATCCAGATTTCGAAGCAGAGAAGCCATCAGCACATTTATCCTTTTCTTAATCTTATGGTGACTTCTCTAAGAGGCCTCACTGCCTTTTCCTCCCATTTGGTCTTGGTCATGCATCAGAGCCTCGGTCTTCAACTAAGTTATAACTGTAAACCTTCAAAGGAGTAAAAAAAAATTTTGGCCCCAGGAGGCCCTCTCCTAGGTAAATTTGTGGACACATGAGAAATATGCTCTTTATGACTGCACCATAATTCTGTGTTCATGTGCTTGCTTATTCTGGGACCTTACTGAAGTTGCCTTGTGGCAGTATAGTGGTAATTTTTATAATTATACTACTGGCACTTGGAAAGAAGCTGTAGTATAGAGTTTAGTATATAGCTATTTGATCATGTTTACTGATATCATTATTCAAGGATCCTTTCTGATTTTTCTACTTAGTCTGTCAGATGTTTAGGTTTCTCTGTACTGTTTCTTTATTTCTCCCTGTATTTATGGAATTTGGGTTCTATATGTTTCAGCACTGTTTGGAACATGAAGATTATATATTTATTATAGATTTTACCTTTCAGCATTTTAGGTTTTCTGAGACATCCCTTTCTGATACTATTATTTTTTTAAATTAAAAAAATTATTTATTTATTTGAATGAGAGAGAGTGTGAGAGAGAGCATGAGAGGGGAGAAGTCGGAGGGAGAAGCAGACTCCCCGCAGAGCTGGGAGCCCCAATGACAAACTCTGTCCTGAGACTCTGGGATCATGACCTGAACGGAAGGCAGTTGCCCATCTGACTGAGCCACCAGGCACCCCTATATCATTGTTTTAATCTTGCTTTCTTCCTTTATTTCCATACCATGTCTTTGTCCATCATCTTGTTTGTAGCTGTAGTTACCCTTACTGTGTTCACATGATATAGTGATTATGTATTTTCATGTGTTTTTACAGTGGATTCTAATGGTCTGTTTTTTCATAAGTTTCTTTTTTTTTTCATTTTTTGTTATAATAGGTAGTTTTGCCAAATTTTTGACATATGAGTTTGTTTTTTATTTCTAAGGCTCTCTGTTTTGACTTCATTTATGCCATGTTGTTTCGTTGCCATGTCACATATACATTTTTTTTATCATTTGCCAGTAATTTGAAAGATAGGAGATTTTTTAAAAAATTTAATGTTTAAATTTACACTTCTATATTATATATTTAAACACACATTTCTCAAATTTCAACATCAGAATGAAAGAGTATTTTGTAAAATGAAGAATGCTTAACACATACAAGTCTTTTCTGCTCCTTTCTTGGGGGCAGATGTGTATTGAAATCTTGACCATAGATTGTTAGATTGTTGACCGTGTTAAGTTACATCCTGTTTTGTTCCTCTAAGTATAATCCTTTTTTTTTTTAAAGACTTAATTATATTTGCTAATACAATGTTAAGATCAATATTTTTCCTGTGATACAATTATTTGTGAATTCTTTATTTTGATCTGTTTCTCATCTTCAAATGGACTTTTTTTTTTTTAAAGATTTTATTTATTTATTTGACAGACAGAGATCACAAGTATGCAGAGAGGCAAGCAAAGAGAGAGGAAGGGAAGCAGGTTCTCCGCTGAGCAGAGAACCCAACACAACCTTGATCCCAGGACCCCAGAGCTTTAATCCACTGAGCCACCCAGGCACCCCTCAAATGGACTTTTTTTTTTTTAAAGATTTTATTTATTTATTTGACAGACAGAAATCACAAGTAGGCAAAAAGGCAGGCGGAGAGAGAGGAGAAAGGAGGCAGCAGGCTCCTCACTGAGCAGAGAGCCTGATGCGGGGCTCGATCCCAGGACCCTGGGATCATGACCTGAGCTGAAGGCAGAGGCTTTAATCCACTGAGCCACCCAGGCGTCCCTCAAATGGACTTTTTAAAGGAGAAGTGTACTTGGGTGATATGGTTCCTGAGTTTTAGTCTTACTGAACAATACTTTTCTGTGATCTGAGACTACATAAATGACAACTGCACTGGGCATATAATTTTTTTGTTCTCAGATTAAAGCTTTGTAGAGATTTTTTCACTTGCCTTTTGGCATTGAGGACTCCTAGATGAAACATAAGAAACAGCAACAGTGACAAATTCTGATAAGTTTATTAAATGTCAAGGTTAAGGAAAGAATCTTAAAAATCATCTAAAACAATCCAGGGAGAAGAATGAGGTCACTAGCAAAGGTTTCTGTATCTAACTTTTGCTTTTACATTTGTTCAAGTTGTCACTATTTTGGATCTTATGTGAAGTTATTTTCTTTCTCTGAGTAAAATTGTTTTGATTTGTGAATATTTTAGTTCATTTGGTCATGCTCAGGGAAAGATGCTCTATAGTACGAAATACTACCATTTTTCTCAAGAGTTGGATTTTTCTCCCTTTAATACAAATACAATAAAATAACTAACAAATAATAATTTGACTAAGTTTATCACAAAAGTCTGTCTGCAATAGTAGTTTTTAAAAATTACAACTTCAAGCAACTAAAATTCAGCTTGTCTGAGCTCCTGGAGATTTTAGATGGGCAAACAGGTCCAGAGACTAACCTATGTATTACATTTATTGCCTGGATATTTAATGTCAACTCCAGGAATATAACAAGGTTTTTATGCTACCACCCACAATTTTATCTTCCACTTCATGTTGTTTCTCAAAAATATTTGTGAGCTAATATGGCTAGAAAAAAAAAACCAATTCTGAATTGATTATGACTCAAATGTAAATAAAATTTATTGTGATTATATTAGGTTCTGATATTTTACATGGGAAGTTCACAGCCACTGGGAGTTTTGTAGATAGAGCCCTTCATTGTGAGCCTTCCTCAAGGATTTATTTGGCTGCCGAGAGCTACCCCACCCATGGTCACCACCCTTAAGGGTAACCTCACCCAAAGACTGACTGATATATATGGTAAAAGGCCCATTTGTTGAATCCCAATTCAGACACTTCTGAAGGACCATCTGAGCTCCAGAGCTCCCTATAGGTTCCATTGAGAGCTTTGTTGAGATTGTATCACTGCTCATCTTCTCTTTCTGCCCGATATTGCTGCTTCTTTTTTTTCCCCCTTCTGTAGGTTTTAGTCTTTAAGATACTGCCTAAAAACTTCTTGTACCCTGTTCTTCATTTCAGATTTTTGGGAAACCCAACCCAATTTGAGGATTAAAAAACAGCCCACTTTGGCACTAATAGAGTTGGATGTATTTTTCTTTTATAACCTGAATCTGTTTTCACCTTCAGCGTAGGAGAACACAAGGACATGCTTTAGTCTCTGAGGTTTATTTGATTTTATCTTTGTGAAGCTTGTTGTGTAGTCAATCAGCATTTGTTGCACCAGATTCTGTGCCAAGTGCTGGTGATTGAACATTATAGACAAAGCTATAAAACTCTGACCTATTGAAATATCATCAAAAAGTCTCTCAGATAAAAATCAGTAATCACATGAATAGGTAAGATATTTTCATAGTATAATCAGTACTATGAATAGAAACATGAGAGAGATTCAAAGAAGGGTTGAAGATAGAGTGAAATAAACTAGGATTAAGAAGGGTCACTTTGAAGAAATAGCATACAAACTAAGGACTAAGAGCTGAAAAGATCACAAGGCAATTCCAAGAAATGAGAAAAGCACATGACAAGGAATTGTGACATGAAACTATTTGTTATGTGTGGGAAACTGAAGCTTAGTGTGGCTGTAGCATGATAAACAAGGGAGGGATGCATGATGTGAGGTTGTAGACATGGTTAGAATCAGGGTTCTAATTATTTTAGAGGTTTTATTCATTTCCTCAATTTTTCAGCCATAAATAAAATTTTGTTTAAAAATTCTTTACTACTTTATGTAAAATCCAATTCAAAAATTATGTTGAAATTGAGCTACTAAATTTTACACTGACAATGCATTCTTTATTTAAAAATTTTATTTATTTTTATTTTTTATTTTTTGACAATGCATTCTGAATGAAATTCCACATGGTAAATGTGTAGAAAAATCCTTTTGATAAGTATAATTTTAATTAGTTGAAAATTAAAAGGTTTGTAATATTTGCATATGAGTATCATTTTTTAAAAAGTCTGTTTAGATTATATATGCAGTCAGGCTTCTAGTAATATTGTATATATATCATGGAAATATTTTTCAAGAGAAATGAAATTGGAAATGTTGGAGTATTATGTGAAAAAAAAATCTTTGCTAGAAAAAAAAAAAGATCTGTCCTCTTGTGAAGGTTTGCTTTAGCCACTTTGACAGCTGGGGTGAAAAAGAAGTTAAAGACATATCAACATGATTCACAAATGTGTGCTTAGAAATATCTTATAGTTGAAAACAGAATTGTATTATTACCTGTGTAGGGTTTATTCTTTTCCTCCATATTTATGTGACTGTCATCTACAGAGATTATGGGAATTTTAAAAATAGCTGAGAGTAAAGAAACACCACTTAACTGAGTACATAATAAAACATTTCCATCCTCTAAGAACCTTTTAAAACCGTGTTCCCTTATCAGTATAGTTAGGTGAGCATGCTTCACATGTTTGTGTTTTCCTGTTTCTTCAGTTGAGAGTCCTTTTATGATCATCCGAGGATGATGCTGTGATGTTTTTAGCTTGATTATTTTCATTTGCTCTTTCATTTCTCATCTTTATGTATTTACAGTTTGTGTGTTGAAATGTTTTTTTTTTCCAAGTGTTTTATACAGAAATGTGAAAGGTACAACTACATAAATGAGAGTAAATTACCATTTATGTCACAAGGAAGTTAAAATGTAATTTTATCTGGTATTTACTTTTTTAGTTTACTTTTTTAGTTTCTCATCCCTGATACTTCGTACATTTTTTTGAGTGTATCTTAAAACATCCAAATGCTTAAAACATCCAAATCATTTCCTGTAATACTCTTAAGGGATATTAATGGAGATGTGAAAGGGATTCACAGAGAAAATGAGGCCCCTGAATTGGAGATTGTGTTCCTACTAGGGACTAACAAAGATAATACACATCACAGAGGAATAAAGATATTGCATATCCTAGAAGAATTAAAAAAAAAAATCTGCTGCAGCTTGGCTAGCTATTTGGCCTCAGGCAAATTTCTTAGTGTATCTAGACCTCATCTCCTTCATCTCTAGTAAGAAACTTTTGACAAATGCCATTTATTAGGGTTTTAAAACCTTTCTACTTTTAAGATTCTATGATGTCTGCTCTAGGTGGGAGATGTTAGTATCTTTATTTGCATATTGAATTCCATGTGAAAATATTAATATGAATTTTGCTGTTCTGAGTAATATTTTGCATTTTTCTTAGTCTCCTTTGGGGGATTTATGCAGTTTTCTCAGAAACCAACTGGTAGAATGGGAGAGGGGTGATGTGTTAGGAGCAAGGGATTAAGGAAAAACAACGCAAGGGTACTTTGGGGAAAATACAGTAAGGCTGGGGAATACTTCCTTCCAACAAAAAGACCAGGGTCACAATTCTACCCCTTTATAAGCTGATCTGTCCTTTAAAATGTCTGGCTACACAGAAGTCCCCCTCATTGCTGGGCTTAACGTAAATCCTTTTCATGTGCATCCCCCTATGGGGGAAAAAAAAGAATATTGGTGGTGGTACAGTCTAAGAAATGAGTAATAATGTCTAGTAGACATTCCTAGACTGTAAATCTTTACATATCTCTGAGCCTAATGAGGTGATTTATTGTCCCATAATGCACAGTGAATCATATAGACATTTCTTTGTGATCACACTGCAGAGTGGAACTAAATACTAAATACCAAACATAATTCCCATGATTCTTACAGATGTCATTCATGTGACATATTTATACTCATTTTTTTCTTATACATATTCTCATAATTTCTTATACATATTCTCATAATTCATATTCTCTGCTTTTAGGCTGCTTGTGGAATTTTGGGGGTAATTTAAATAATATTCCATTGAGAAATGCCAGGTAGAAATTCTAAGTAGAAAGGCTCTCTTGGTTAATCTTAAGTAGCTTTGCCACAAAAATTTTGGAAAACAAAATTTTTGGAAAACAACAACAACAACAACAACAACAAAAACCCCAAACAAACAAACAAAAACCCCACCCCACAAACTTCTGATATTTTTAGTATTTGATATTTTTGGAGTTACTTCATAACAATTTCTCATGGATGATATTTAGTATTGCCTTTATTAATCTATAATACACTGTGTTCCAAAAATTATTGGTGAGGCTTAAAAAATCAGCCATGCATAAATAAAGTTAATGAAATAGAAAGGAAACCACAGTCAGGAAATGGAAGGTAGAAGCAAGTGTATTCACTGTGTGTTAAACAGGGTTTGGGCTTCGGAGTGAGGCAACCAGAGTTCAAAAATTTTGTCTGTGATTTACTAGCTCTGTGACCTTGGAGATGTTATTTAAAATATCTCTCAGTTTAGAAGATGATGTTAGTGGCAACTTCATAGAATTATGACAAGTACTATATAAAAGACTTTGCTTACTATCTGGAAGAGCAAGACTGTAACATTTAAAAGATTATTAAATGTTAGTTGCATTTTTGTTAACTTTGCCATTATTATTATAATTGTGGTGCATTCCTTCATTGACAATGAAATTTAGGCATAAAGGCAATTACAAAACAGGGCTCTCAATCTTAGTATATGACTCACTTGGGTCTTGTCTAAATGCAAATTCTGATTGAATAGGTATGGTTTCTGAGAAGCACCAAGGGATGCTGACGCTGGTGGTCTGCAGACCACACTTTGTGCAGGAGTGAATCCATGTAGATAGGATGTCATGATCTTATTAGAAGTGAAAGTATGACAGTTTTTCAAATAAAACAGAATTACAGATTTAAATATTGATCCCTGTGTCTTCACCATATTTCATTTCTCTCTCACTACTATAGGTATAATTCAGACTAAATGCAAAGAAAAAAATTTGAAATAATCTTCCTATGTTCATTCATTCAATCAAAACTGTTACTACTACTGATTACTTGCTGTAGAAGATAGAAGGTGACTTTAGCATAGCTCCTCAAGAATCTATCCCTCTATAGGCTTCTTTTCAGAGGAATCCAAAAAATACAGGGATAATCATAATTCAAGAGAAAAAGTAAAAAGTGCAATAAAATATCCAGACAGGGTGATAGAGGTATTCAGAGTAGGGGGAAATGATCCCAAAATAATATGTACCTGTAACATTAATTTAGCTATTTATTCTAGGCAGCCCTCAGCCAATTATCAAATTGAATTTGGAGCCTTTTTTGTATCTTGACGTTAGTTGCCAAATCTTACTATATCTTGAAGTTCTCAGTTTCTTCATATAACAGTAGCAAACACTTGGTGCATACTATGTGTCTGGAACTATTCTGTGTGCTTTATTTATGTAGATTGACAAATACCACAAGCCATGAAGTAGTTAGAGTTATTTTCCTCATTTTACAGATGAAGAGATTGAGAAACAGAATCACTGAATTAACTCAGATTTCTGAAATAGCTCTCACCAGGCATATTTACCCCCTTCCAAATTCTAATGACCTGTTGCAGCCTGTTCTCTTCCAAGTCTCCTACTGCTTTGCTCTAATCTTTTCATTCTTTCCATCATAGTTGAACTCTCGGTTCCTTCGAGTAACCCCATGTTGCAAGATGATTCCATCTTTTCATGAGCACAGCGGATCTTCAGATATGTTTGTTAAATGGACGAATATATAGACACATGCTAAATTCAGTGAATGAAACAATTGTCTAAAGATTTATCTATTCCTCTGTCAAATATATTTATTTTTAGTAGCAACCCCTTGATACATTCAAAGGTATGACTCTAGGGGTGAAAATTACATAGCCAGTGGGAGAAGATGGTAGGTTGTAGTATGTTCTAGAGACAATTCACTTTTCTTAAAAAAAAATATTTTATTTATTTATTTGACAGAGAGAGAGAGAGAGATCACAAGTGGGCAGAGAGGCAGGCAGAGAGAGAGGGGGAAGCAGGCTCTCTGCTGAGCAGAGAGCCCAATGTGGGGCCCGATCCCAGGACCCTGAGATCATGATCTGAGCCCAAGGCAGAGGCCTGAAGGCAGAGGCTTTAACCCACTGAGCCACCCAGGCGCCCTCTGAGAACTCACTTTTATAACACTGACATAGGCTCCCATTTCTCTTATGTGGGGATCAGCACAGTATATTTTATTTTTTGAGATGTAAATGAATGCCTCTTTTATTCAGGAAAAGAAAATGTATGGAAAACTTAAAGATTTGATCCTGTAGCAGTCCTTTGCTAAGTTATATGTCATTTTTATATTACGCTTTAAGTCTATGGACAATGTATAGAGTTATGAATTAATGAACTTTTTGAGATTCATTCAGAAAAAGCAGTTTTTTTTTCCTTTTTTAGAAACTTTGTGGAATATTTTTTTTTCTCCCAAGTGCTTACTTGTTTTGTTTATTTATTTGTTTGTTTTTGTTTTTGTTTTTGTTTTAAATTAGGGAGAGAGAGAGAGGCAGAGAGAGAAGGAGAGAGAGAATCTTAAGCAGGCTCCACACCCAGGTCTACAGCCCCACAAAGAGGGGAATGCTTTATCCTACAACCCTGACATCATGATCTGAGTTGAAATCAGGAGTCTGACACTTAACCTACTGAACTACACAGGTGCCCCTGTTTACTTATATATACTCCCTTTTCTAACTCCACTTCATGAACACCTGTATGCAAATAAAATTGATTTAAGAAATTAAAACCATTTTAGGGGAAAAAACATTTTAGGGGAAAATTTTGGTGATAAAAAATGATCAGGTATGAGCTGCTTCAGTCATTCTAGGGCCTTGGCTGTCAGTTCCATCTCTAAAATTTCAAAAAGATCCTGATCTGAGATTCTGTGGTCCCTTGGATATTCTTCCAAATGTATTTTCCCTAATTCCCTCTTCTCTTTTCTGATATAAAGGTGAACACTTGCAAGCTGAAATCCAATCAAATGTGGAGACATGTGTTCCTATGTGATGGTTACCAGTGAAAGTAGATAAGGAATTTTACCATAAACTAAAGGCAAACAGGCATTCCAGAAATGAATTAGAGTGTGAGGATGGCTCATGCTAAAAAAACTTCACTGGATAGTTGTTGGGTACAAATATCTTCACCAGAAAATCCGTTAGACTCAGCTAAAATCAGAATTGCTTTAGGGAAACATAGACTAAAGTATGTGAAAGTGTTATATTCTCTGCTCCGATTAATACTGTTCATGGTGTTGAAAGGTTTGTGGTCTTGCCTTTGAGAAAGCTAAAAGGTCAGAAACCACAAAGATGCATGTGTGCTGTCATTTGCACAGTTACTAATTGTTCTCATTATTTCCATAATGAGATGTACTATTTCAGCAGAGAGACCCTCTTGAGAGTTCCTTTTAGTGTTTTCAGGCAGGCAGCTCTTTCACTTTCATGTTATGGCCTTGGCCAAGAAGTTCAGATAGACTTCTCATTTATTCAGCAAGAATGCATTAATTTGTTATTCCATTATTATACTGTAAACGCTGTAAAGTCAAGGACCATATCAAGTTTGAACACCATTGTATACTCCGCATCTTGCAGAGAGGGTTTAGAAAAATTAGCATGGGCACATATTTTTTTGAATAAATGAGAGACTAAATCAAGTTTAACCAAATGCTTTACTCTCATCTCTGGTACAGAGCTTTAGCATTGATAATGTATGAAAAACATAACATCCAGACAAAAACCTTCTCCTTTAGAAGATTATTGTCTAGTTAAGCAGATGAAATATATACACATAAAATTTTAAGGAGAAATAATTAGGCCTTTGTAAGTATATGAAAATTTAGCACAAATCTGTCAATCCAACACATTTTATAAAAAAGTTATGTAAAATGGCTGGTAAGAGAGTTTATAGTTGGACAGAAATATAAAAAATCGAGGATAAGCATTACAAAGAAAACCAAAATGTGTGGTTAACATTCAAAGAGAGAAAATTTACTTGTAAGACAAGTCAGAGAAAGACTTACGGGTACATGTACACTGAGTATTGAAGGATAGATGATATTATTATGCCAATATTAATAAATATTTAGGTAGGATGAAAAAAATAAATATATATTTGTATGTTCAATTAGAAGAGGTAATGAAATTAATAACACAGAATGCGAAGTTAGTCTTTTATGACTTTTATGACTATTAATGAGCAAAGTTTATTCTTAATTAGTTAATTGGTGTTTGATGTTGATATAGTTGCTTTAAGATTGCTCATCTCCTATGAACCAATGATTTCTCTTTTACCTCTATATTTCCCTGAAAATAAGAAGAAATAAAGTCCTCCTTGAATAATTTCTGGAATGAAGCATAGGATGAATAATCAGAATAGATTTGGTTTTAAGAAATCTGACTGTAGGGCACCTGGGTGGCTCAGTGGGTTAAAGCCTCTGCCTTCAGCTCAGGTCATGATCCAGGGTCATGGGATCAAGTCCTGCATTGGGCTCTCTGCTCAGCAGGGAGTCTGCTTCCCTCTCTCTCTGACTGCCTCTCTGCCTACTTGTGATCCCTGTCAAATAAACAATTAAAATCTTAAAAAAAAAAAAGAAATCTGACTGTACATCTTAACACTTTTATCTCTACAAAGGAAAATATAGAACTCATTATAGTATTTCATGCTATAGAAGGAATTCTTATCCTTCCCCTGAGGAAGAAATACATCATGACATATTAGTAAAGAAGTCGATTTTATTACTTTATTAACTCTATTTCTATAGGTTTAAGTACATTTAACTGTGAGTTCTATCTAATATACTGGATGCTTGAATGGGTAATGAATTTTTTATATAAAGTTAGTTGAAATAAATGACTGCGGATAGTTTAAACAATGTGAAGTAGTAACTGTGTATTCTAAATGGGAAACAAGTACCATGTTGGTTTACTAGGACTTTTTCCCTTGCAGAGACCGTGCCCATTATAGGGTGCTTGAAAGAGTCAATATTTGACCTTTTATAGCAAAGAAAATTCAACTTACATGTGGCTGGCAATTAATTCTGAAGATTTTGAACATTACTTACCTTTTCTGATTCTGACTATTGTTATTTTCTAAGTAATCACCTGGTTAGCATGCATCTGATTTGTTGTTACTTGCAGTGTTTGACTAATTTACAAGTCTCCATGTGATTTAAGGATTCATTAGCCTCCTGGTGTGTATTTGTTGATAGTTCTATTATCTTTATTGGCTCACCTGCACAGTATTATCTAAGATGCTGCAAGACATTACACTCGAAGTATAGATTGTGGGACATACAGATTTCAGTTGTTGTTTAGGTTCAGACACATAGAATGTCTGTGAGCTTGAGCAAGTTACTCCATCTCTATTTCTTAAACTATAAGATAGAGTTGCTAATACTGCTTTATGGAATTGTGGTAAAGATTAATTGAGGGGGAAAAGGAGGCTATTAAACAAAGAGCCTGGCATTTAATAAGTATTCATTGACTTCCCTTAGGAATCTGTGTTGTTACGACTAGGAGATTGCTTGTTTGGGTTAAAGAGCCCCAAGTACATCCCAAATATGCCCAAATAACCGCACCGAATCTTATACCACTTCTTAGACTTTTCAGTCTTAGAATCTAGCCAAGTTATTGTCTCTGCATAGAGAATAATGTTAATACAGATATGTTCTCAAATCCCTTTTTTACTTTTTGGCACTTGTGAATTACAGGAGATATTTAGGAAGAAGTCTGAGGGTATTGATTATTTAAACTGACAAGGGGGTGTTGCATGCTAGCCGGGAATAGCTGGTCGCCTCTTCCAGCCCATTTCTCTGGTGACTGCAGGAGGCAAATCTGCAGCACTTCTGGGACTCCAGTGTCTCTCAAAGGGGCTTGCGTGCACTGCCCGCCCCGGGAGGAGCCCAGAGCTTCCTCATTAGCACCACGGACAGCTCGTGCGCCTGGAGGAGGGAGGCTGGGAGGACTCTTCTCTGCGCCACCGCCAGGAAGAGGGAGTGCAGTAGCGGCAGGCGGGGAGGAGGAGGAGAAAGGAAGGACAGCTCCGGTGGGGAGTGGAAGAAATCTGGGAGCAGCTAGAGCAGCAGGTCCGGGGGGGAGCTGCTCAGCTGCACTGCTTCCATTATTCAGGCGGACTCCGCTGAGCTTCTCAGGGCTGCTTCCCCGTCCCTCTGAGCGGAGGCTGCCTTCTAGACCTGACTCCAGGTGAGTTAAGCGGAGAGATGTACTGAGGGGTCTCGAACTAGAGGCTTGGAATTGGCGAGCTTGCTCAGCTCCCCCAACACTGCCCGCTTTACAAATTATCCGAAGTCATGACAGACTGGTTTTGGCGTGGCTGCAAATGCTGGGGATGGGCGGATGGGCGGTGGGCAGTTTCGAGCCTCACTGCAAGGACTGGGGGATTCGGATAGAATTCAGCTGAAGTGACTGGATTTTAGAAAATATCCCCAAATATATGCGTTAGATGTGTTCATCTATAAGCTTTCAAGACAGTCATTTGTTTTTCTGGCTGCCTGTTTTGTCCTTCTGTCGCTTCTTCCCCATGGCTCCTGCCCAATTTTACAAGTCCAGTCAAAGGTATGAGAGTAGGGAGTCCTAGGACACATTGGGACAGGGCAGCCTCGCTCTCTAAGTGGGGAGTGGTGTTCCTTTCACCCTGATTTACCAGAGGGTAACCTTCTGAGGAATGGGATGTTCTTTTGCTCAGTACTCTCCAGAAGCTTATTAAAAGGCAGAGAACTTCAGGCTCTCTAGACAGGCTCTGAAATGTGATGGCAATTTAGCTTAAAAGCCATGTTGATTCCCTCATTTCCTCTCCAGCCTTTGTTCCAAAATTCATACCATATTATTATCATATTGTTCTAAAATTATTACCAATAGTTCTTTAGCAGCACAACTTTTAAGTGTCTGACTGACAGGAAGTCTATTTCTTATTCTGAAATGCTATGGGAAAAGTGATGAGTTCACGTTAAGAGAAGAGCAACTTTATTTTCCTGAAAGGACTGTGGGGAAAGGGTTTGAAGAAATTCTGGGAATGAAATTATGGACATTTCCCACAGAACTTTCTGATTTCTTCACATTTGCTTATGTGTGTGTGTGGCACAATTCCCAAGGTGTGTTACAAGTTTATTTAGTTTAGAGGTTCCCTTCTCGCTAGTAGCACTAACTTTTAATCATCCTGAGCACAAGACTTTTATTTATTTATTTATTTTAAACTGTTTTGCTTTTAAGTGGTTGGGGTATCTCTTTTTGTTTTTATTTATTTATTTATTTATTTTTAAAATAATTTTTTTATTTTTTATAAACATATATTTTTATCCCCAGGGGTACAGGTCTGTGAATCGCCAGGTTCTGTTTTTGTTTTTAGATTCAATACTTACTTTATGGGCCTTGCAGGATACTTTTCAGTAGCATTGGTGGGCATACAATTAGTCATATGGGCTACCATGCATTTTAATAATAGTGAAGCCTATAAATTATGAGTTTAGCAAGTAAATATCAGAACCAAAATTGAGGGATGAAATTTACATCTTTCACTTATTTACTAAATTCTCATTAAGGCTCCGGTGTCATTTTGTGTTTAAGAGAGCTTATTGGCTTTTCAGTTGAGTTATATGCATCTACAGTTTTAGCAATTAAGATTTAATATTTTACTTTTCTTCTCCCTTTAACATTGTTTAGATTCAACAAATCCTTCCTGTCTACTACTGTGAACCCCGTTCTTTCTCATCTCTTCCATTCCTAATTTCTTATAGCAGTTTAGAAAGATCCATCTTCGTTCACTTTTCAGGTGAAAAGACTATAATACAGAGGGATTAATCTTCCTAAGTCTCTACAATTACTATGTAATAAAGTAGAAATTTAAGCCTCGAATATTTAACTTCAAGTTCAATGCTTTTCCCAAAAAGTGCACAGCTGCTTTTAGTTGAAACTATTACAACAGTGATATACAAATATGTCCTTTGTAAAATATTGCACATTTTTTCTGGTTATTTATTAAAACTTGTTTTATTCTTTGATATAAAAGAAATTTAATTATGCAGATTTACATGGTTTTCACTTTCAAGTAACTCCTAAACTTCTAACAGCTGACCTTGAGTCTTCCTTTGTAAGAGTGGATTTGAAAGGTAGACTCAATATTTACTACAAGTATTCTTGAAATAATTTATGTCTTATAATCAAGATAGAAGACAGTCCCCATTTAGATGCAATTTAAAACTGTTTAGTGTGAACTTGAAACACAGCTACAACTTGTTTTCAAAGTGAACCCCCAGCCTTCACAGTGAGTAGATTCCTTGAACATTGGCAGGTAATGTATGCCTGTGTAGGATTTATGAGAAGGGGAAGTTAGAAACGGAACAATTTTATTTTTGATACATGACCACATTCATAAAAATTTATTAAAGCTTTATATGTACCATGGATGCTTTGTCTGATACGGACTGGTTCAAAATAAGCCTCATTTTAACTCCTCAGAGAGAGGAAAAAAAAAACAACTTTAGATGTGTTTCAGCTGTTTTATTCATTTTCATTCTTAAGTGGTAATAACCTGCTCTACTTAAACTCTTTGAAAGCCATTTGAGTTGCATAAATAGTTTGTAATTTTTTTTTTTTTTTTTTTTTTTGTGGGAGGATGCATTTGTGTGTGTTTACATGCTCAGGAGGGCCTTTAGGGGTATGGGAAGAAGGTGAGCAAGAGCCCTAAATACTTCTTGGAGTGTCATGTGCTTTGAAACTATTTTTTTTTTTTTCCTGTGATGGACCTAGCATACATGGTTGCATATGGGAACTAAGTATATGTTAGTTGGTTAGCTGGTTAGTATACTAACTTTGCCTCTGATTGCAGGATTCCATGTACACCCATGGCTCAAGTATTCTTGAATGAATCAAGATAAGTTCTGTGGCTCTTGAGCATCCACCTAATTCCCTTCATGTTCTGGCATTAAAAGGAGCACTTATAGTAATTTTTCTGGAATCTCAGAATCTTTCAGATCTTATAAAGTAGCTCAAGCAGGATATGTGTGGAGCTCATCATTGTTTAACATCTCAGAGGAGGGGTCCTCTTGATAGTGGTGGCCAAAAAGACTGACTTTTTTCCTGTGCAGTTCTTCCAGATAGATAGTAGGCTGAGTGAGAAAGGAGGGAGAGGAGAAGATAAGAAAAAAAGATATATTATTTTCTCCCTCATGTAAGAGTGAGGACAATTGTGCATCTTTATCTACGGATGTTCCTGGCAAGAGTGATTTCCATCACTGAGTAAGGGCTTCTCCAAGAAAGGGGGACATTAATGGCCTAGAATTTCTAGACTGCCCTGTGCACAGGCTGAGACAGCTCTGGTGATGTACTTATCCTCCACCTCCCACCCCAGTGGCAGAGTTGTACCTATCCCACCCCCCACGCCAGTGGCAGAGATGTACCTGTCCCCCTCCCTCACTGCTTAGCCCTGGGTGTTGTCTATGTGCATGAGAACAATGAGTCCTAAGCAGGTTTAGGTGGAACAGCCAACAGTTCTTACTACTGGAGTATCATGAACATTCATAGATGAAAGCGAGTTCTTTTTTTCACATACAGGATCCCCATTGGGTCATGCTTTCTTAGATAAAAATTTGCAGAGATATAGATCAAATTTTAGACTTAACTTTTCTAAAAGTGCCATGTTCACTTAGTTGCTCGTTTTAACAGAGTAGGCATGGGATACTAAGGAGAGGAATAAACATTTTATGTTTTACATTATGAGATTCATTCCTTATCTCCTTTTGTGGTGACACCTGATAGCGCAGGAAGTATTAGAGGAGATTTACTGCAGAAAAATGTGGAGATGTATGAAGAGTGGACATGATTGACAACTACAATTTTCACTGCATTGTTTAATGCCAAGGTAACTTTGGATCAACACACTTTATTCACCGCTTAGGAGAAACTAAGAGAAAGTAGGGGAACTGGGAGAAAGCTAGAAGGTTGACTTTAAGACAAACTTGTGATTCTTAAAATGGGCTACATGATAGGAAAGAAAAAGCAGAAGTCATTGAATAAAAATTTTCTCTTATATAATTCATGAATTATTCTGATTTGTTGAACCAGTTCCTTAAATGTGTTAAGCATAGGGAGAATTAAGGAAAACTATGCTTTTTAATACGAATATACATTTAATGAACTATATTGTATATAAAGGAATGATCAATCCAGTGATTTTTTACTGACTGAAAAACTTACTTGTTTTCATTCCAAACTATACTAGCAGTTTAGTGTGATTTACCACATACTACTTGAGCTCCAAAATTTTCAACTAAAAAGGATGCATGCATTGAACTTTATTGTTCATGGATAACTGTAATGTGAATGAGAAGTAAAACTGCAAAAGACAAGGGAAGAAGTTTAGTAATTCGCAAACTAAATAAGAGTAAGGATAAATTGTAGTTCACAAGTTTTATTGTGCTTAAGCACGTGAAAGGAAGCAAGCTAGTCTCAAAACAAGTTTTGACAAAAAAGGGGACACATTTACCCCATTAAACACTTACTCCCTCCCATCCTTGACAGTTTTGTACTGTCATTATGTGAACACCGAGACTTCTCTATTTAAATAGTTTCCTATTTGTGGTAGCATAATTTATGGCTGGACTTAATCCAATTAGCATAAATATAATGGAGAGTTGGGCAATGATTTATTTTTAACAAGAGGAAAAAATGGACATGATTTTATAGTATTACTTTGAAAATCTTTCAAACAAACTTTGATTCTGTTGGTGAAGGTAGCATCACAAACTTTGTCCTAGTGGTGTTCTTGAAAGGTAATATTTGAACATTCTGCATATTGTCCCCAGATTGGCCTAATAGGATTTAATTTCAGATATAACTTCTCTGCTAAGCAAGATTTCTACATGAAGATGTTTGCTCCATCAGATATAGGGTTGCTGAAGACTATCTGCGTGGGATTATAGGAAGACTAAATAGAAAATTTTCATCTCTAAGTTAGACATACTGGTGGATTCATATTGATTGATTATGATTATTAATAACATGGCTCAGGGATAAGCAAGTAGCATATACAGTTATCAAGATAAATCCTGTTTTTAGCATCCCATCCCCCACCGCCAGGACTCTCAAGTTCATCACTATTTCATTTTCTTTATTTTGCTTATTTTAATGGTATGTTAGTTTCCTATGGCTGCTGTAACAAATTACCGCAAACTTAATGGCTTAAAACAACACAAATTTATTGTCTCTGATACAGAATTCTAAAATTAGTTTCACTGGCTAAAGTCAAGGTGTCTGGAGGCTCTAAGGAGAGAATCCATTTTCTTGCCTTTTTCTGATTCTAGTAGCCATCTGAATTCATTGGTTTATGGCCCCTTCCTCCATTTGCAAGTGCATGGCTTCTATCCTTTCTGTCTCCATATTGCCTCTTCCTCTAACTTCCTTTAACTTCTCCATCCCTCTCTCAAGGACTTTTGTGATTATACTGGGCTCACCTCGATGATCCAGGATCTCCGTTTCAATATTCTTAATTCAATCACATCTGCAAAGTCCCTTTGACTGTGTAAGGTAATACATCCATGGGCTGTGGGGATTAGGAGGAGAATATCTTTGGGGGGCATTACTCAGCTTACCACAAAGGGGAGTAATATTTGTGTGCTTTGAGAAAATTAATATGCTTCCTTCCTTGTGGGGAAAAAAGTGTAAATTTGGTTTTTTTTTTTATATCCATTAGAAGATATTGATGGATAATTTTCCAACAACAGATGCTGATCCCTTAAATTTATTGGCTCTAGTTTTAGTAAAGTGTAAGTGAACTCATTTGTTCTTCTAGGGTAAAAAATATTAATTAAACCCATTATCTGTTGAGGCTAACATCTGGATGACTTAAGTTTAAATTACATTATCTATGATAGTTCTTATTTATGAAATTAGTGCTTGTTTACAAAGCCAAAACTTTTCAGGACATATTCAAGGGTGTGCCATTTAGTAGTTCCATAATAACTGGTGCTCTTCACGTATATTCATTGCGAATATTTTATCTCATGAGTTATATACACTAATTGTAGACTTCCAGGAGAAATTTAATGATGGTCATGTCAGCTTTTCAAATCTCTCTGTAATCCAAAAGAGAAATGTTGTATAAGATGGATTCATTTCCTCCCCTGTACCATCGTTGCCAAAGGGAACATGAAATGCCCTGCTCAAATTAATTTAATGCAAATGAATCCTCACCATCGCACAAGTTTGTCCTTCATTTTTCTTAAAATTATGTTGTAATTGAACGTGACATGCTTTACTGGTTGTTGTGCAGGGAGCGTTGTCCTTCCTAAAAGCTCTCTCATTTGTCAAAAAGAAGCCATTAGGAGAAAAGTAAATTATCCTATCTGATCACAGTATTAAGAATGACCTTAAATCTATAAATTTTATTATCAGTACAATAGCCGAATGTCTTTGCAGTTGTGGAAATTCCAAAGAAACCCCTGTTAAGGTGCAAAGCTGTTATAATCCTCCAAAACCCATGTTTTTCTCTCACCTTGTAAAAAGTAACGTGTATGGAATGCAGGTTTGCTTATTACTATCTTCTTGCTTTCCACAATTAATTTAAATACTTTTGAGTTTTACAATATTTTTATTTTTCTTTAACATTTTTAATGTCAAACAATATAACTTTATGAATATCTAGCTACCAATAGAGGTTTATATAACATGGAATTAATCAAGCATCATTAGAGTGTTCGTTTTTGATAAAAGACTGCACATTTGTCCTTTGGCACATAAATACAAAATGTTTTAGTGAGGGAAGGTGAGATTGGGAGAAGGAACTCTGTTGGTGCTTATGGAGCTGTTTTTAAGAAGAGGAGTAATGTACCTGCATATTTTTGCTTTCATGTCCAGCAATATAGTAGTTGCACAATAAATGGTATTTTTCTACTATGGAAGCATCTTCTCCAGCCATGCTATTCATAAGAACAAGAACTTCAACTAAGATTTCAGCAACCATAAGTAAAAAGGATGATGTGATAGGCTGCCTGTACATATGGCTCTCTTTAGCAGGCCAACTGTTACTTTTGCCCACCCACATCACTGAGGACATATGGTATTACTTTGGCTGTGGAAGCAAGTGTGTGTGGACATGTCTCAGTGTGGGTAGAAGACCGCTGGTTGTCTTCCTCATGTTGCTCATGCAACCAACTGTCTCTGGGTTGAAAACTATTATCCATAGTACTGGATTTGAGGACAGCAAATGACATAGATCTTATTATTAAATAGGAAAACAATACAGTTAATTTTCTCTCTAGGATGACCACAAGATCTAGGGGATGTTTGCCATTATAAAGCTTATAATAAGAAATAATGGCTTTTTCAAGAATAATAGTCAGGGTTTATCCTTTTTAATCAAAAGCTAACTCATTCAAAAAAACCAGGATTATATAAAACCAGAACAGTAGAGGCATCAGAAAGGTGGTGGAAATAATTTATTTTGTGGAATAATCAATTAGTGAAATTTAACAATGACTCTATTATTGTTAACAGTGACTGTGTGGGGAAAAAATAACAAGAACATAGGTGAGATAGGCTGAAATGAAGAAAGTTGTCGAATCCCAGCTCAAATTATTTCTAGAGTTCACAGTGTTCTAAAGCAATTTTTAAAAATTAGATTCATTGTTTTCAGTATAGTGTGTTCTGAATTTTCAAAGGAAGGCATTTCCATACCTGCAACAAGTATGTATTTTTAGTTGTGGTTCTAAACTCCTAGATGCAGTTTGATTGGAAGTCCAGGCTAGAGGGGGTGTGGTGAGGTGGCAGGTGCACGGAACCTGAGAACAGGTGCACCAATTATCTAAAGAGAAGAATGGGTGGTGCTGCTGAGGGTTATGGGAACGATAATGACATTCTCTGTAAGTTACATTTTGCTGCCACTACTGGCAAATTTGTATCATCAAGATTTGTTGTAGATTTCCTTTATAGTCACTCAGCAGTTTCACATACTGTAGTCTACAAATCTGAACCACTAAAACAATATTTGTGAAATATCAGGTAAATAAAATCAAGATTTGTGAAAGTACCATTGATAAATGGGGTATTTCCAGATGTAGAATGATAAGTTTTCAAAATGTTTTTGAATATCGCTTTTTCTACGAAGTCTCATTTCAATTTCATGACTTTGGCATGGCTATTAATTACCATTAAGGCTGTATGTGAAATATTTGGCAATATGGGTATCACAGATTTATGGTGATGGTGATTGATGCCCAGGATACAGCATCATTATTGTTGTTCACTGGCCTTGAGAACTTTGATTTTCATTCTTTTTCACCTTGCTGTACCACTGATTGACAACTTTAAATTATTTAATTCATCAAATAATATATTTTTTTGCAAGTCACTAATTTTTATTTTTTAATTTTTTTATTTTACTTATTTTTTTTTAAGATTTTATTTATTTATTTGACAGACAGAGATCACAAGCAGGCAGAGAGACAGGCAGAGAGAGAGAGAGGAGGAAGCAGGCTCTCCGCGGAGCAGACTGCCCGATGTGGGGCTCGATCCCAGGACCCTGAGATCATGACCTGAGCCGTAGGCAGAGTCTTTAACCCACTGAGCCACCCAGGCGCCCCTAATTTTTATTTTTTGATAACTACATTTACTGTGGTGAAGTATCAAATTGTCAAAGTATTATATCAATTAGGCAGTTCAGATGGAAGCAAACAAATGAAAACAAACAGATTTATTACCAAGATATATAATATATTGATTTTATTAACAGAACATAATATATAGACAACAAAACCTCTGGGTGAAATTATTATTTTTTTTTAAGATTTATTTATTTATTTTAGAGGAGGGGAGGGGCAGAGGGAGTGGGGGAGAGAAACTCAGGCAGACTCTGCACTGAGACCAATGTGGGGCTGGATCCCATGACCCTGAGATCATGACCTGAGCCAAAATCAAGAGTCAGCCACCCAATTGACTGCACCACCCAGGCACCCAGAACTGTCTTTTTTGATATATGTATGCATTTTGCAATTGAGCTTTCTATGTTAAGTGAGTATTTGTGCATGCACACATATTGACACAAATTCAGTTTTAGAAATCTTAGTCAAAGGGTTAATTTCTTAAGGTGACTGTTTCAAATATGTATAAATTATGGCAAAATTGACATAAAATGGCAACATAAGGTGCCATAAAAATGAGGGTAAATAGGAGATATTGGTTTAAAACAGCTCTAAATGAATTGGTTTTGATTTAAATGCTTTTCAGTTTTTAGCTAAGGAAATGACTAGAATTGAAATTTTATGCAAATCATTCATATTTTTTGGGTACGTATGCACATATATGTGTATTATAAATACAAAACAGATGGCATATTATTTAGCCCATACATTCATACCTATCTGTATAGATATATCCATCATGAAAATGAGTACATGTAATATATACCTACACTGTGTATTTTCATTTTTACATTCATTATTTTTCTCACTCCGTTAGCAATAAATTAAAAGAGGAGAAAGTTTCATTTGGTAATTTCATCTTCCACATTCTGTTCTTTTCAATCTCTCATTTATGGCTTTCAACTGTTATTTTCTTTGTGACCAGATCTTTGGAATGAACAAATATCTTATAATCTTTGTTGACATTGGGAAAGCAGTGTATCTCTGGAAAGAGCGTGTCTACGTGCACATGAGCACATGCAAAACTGTCATGAATGTTTTATTTTTGACAGGGAAAAGCCAGTGAAAATGATTCAGTGTGGTAGCACCACTGCAATGGGAAACCAGATATCTATCAATCTAATCATTAAACAGATGTTTTGAGCACCCACCCAGTACCTGATGTAATTTTAATGGAAATGTAGCTATCACATTGCAGGATGGATTGGTAAAGCTGAAACACAGTTCAGAACCAGAAAATAAAGTTTCCATGTTGTTCAGATGTCATTTAAACCATGTTATGTTACACACTGAAACCATAAGAAAGCAATTCCTCCATCCATTCCTTCGGGGGATAATGGTGAAGAAGAAAATTAGTCATTATGCTTGAATTTACATAATTTCATAATTATATAATGTTATATAATTTCTGTAAACTTAAAATCTGATACATGATACAGATGGTCTTTCACATCAGTGGAAAATGGTAAGTGATTGATAAAATAATGTTCAAGTAAGTGGGCATATGTGTTTTATAGTTGTAAAAAGTTATACCATCTATAAAAATTACTTTCACAGTAGGTATTGAGTAAATGGCCTTGGACTATAAAGAAAAAGTCTATGGGCAAATATCATTTATAATATTGGGCTAAATTAACTTTCATAAGTACAGCCCAACCAAAGACAGAAACTAACAGAGATTGATGGGTTGGACTTTGTTAAAGTAGAAAACTTTAATATTTCAAATGATAACTGTGAGTAGGTATAAAAAGAAAGTGCCAAATTAGGGAAAAATATTTGCAATTCATTTGAAATATTTGACATAGGAAGAGTTCAGTAAATCAATAAGAATGGTCCAATAGAAAAAAGGACAAAGTATATTGGCAGGAAATGTTGAGATGCATGTGAACACTAAATCTATTAGAATATGTATTGCTAATAAAAATTTTAAAAAACCTGAGGAAATTATTTATATAGGGGTATTTGTGATATTTTAACAAAATTATAGTATGAATTTATTCATGCTATAAATAAAACTATAAAACTGTCTATAAAAGCTTATGCAGGTTCATGCCCATGTAGTTTGTTTTCTGTTAGTTCCTTTAAATTTCTGCATTTCCCCGTATTCAAACATCAGAACACACTCTTTGCTTTTGAAAGCAGCCTTTCCAATATACACTCACACATCCCTTTCTCTAAATTTTATAGGGTAGGGGCAAGGATGCCTTATCCGAAACTATATTTCAGTAATTACTTTTTTGTTTTCCAGTAGTAGTTCCTACTCTGGACTTAATTGGTAGAGGAAGACATTTTTTTTTTTTTTTAAACAAAGCTTTCTGATGTACTTTTTTTTTCTTTTTCTTTTTTTTATTGGAAAGAGCTTTTATTTCCTTAAGTGTTTTGTTGCCTAAGTATGATGAGTATCCGGCAGCGGAATTTAGTGGAACAGATGCTTATTGTGATATATGAGATGAACTTGTTTCCCTCAGCACACATAGGCATGAAATGCATCTGGCTTCTGTACATAAAAGTCAGTTATATTCCCAAATGTGTTTCTGTGCACTACCCAGACTTTTAGGGGCAGAAACCCTACTATTCCTTCAAATAGGGGCTTTACTTAATTGTGAAGTTTAAGTTAGATGACAACTTGAAAAATACTAAATTTCAGGCAGAGCCTGAGCAGGAGATGGTACCAGTGCATACTAAGGTGTTAAGTCACGCAGACAGAGCAATCTGTGTGTGCGTGTGCGTGTGTGTGGGGGGACGTATGCATAGAATGAGAGAATCTTGTAAAGCAGAGCATAACCAAGTGTGTGAGCATATGGAACACATAAGAAATGAAATCAAGTTCAGAGGAGAAAATAAGGGGATGCCAGGGGGAAAAAGAAAGACTAATGAAGGTAAGCTTTAAAGAAAATAGGACTTAAACAGTGACGAGAATAAAAGTGTTTGGTAGATGTGGGGGAAGTAGCATCCAGATTGTGTTGGAAAGGGATTTGCTGTGTGTGTACATTCTGCTAGGGTTTTAATATGCAGAAATCAGGCCTCTTGAAGTATAGCAACTATGGTTCCTTTTCTATTCTATAGGTTGCCTTGAATATTCCTTTTTCATTTTAAAAAGACCATTTATTTATGTGTGATGGATTAACATCAAGGACATGAGATTTTTCTAGAATATACTACAACTGATCAATATTCTAGTAGCTAAAACCTTTTAAAATAATTTGTGATAGATCTTTATGTAATGTAATATTTCATTGCCAGAGTTAGTAGTGCATTATATGTAATTTTACCTTTTTTCCAATTATTTGGTATGGTATAGGTGGAACAGTGTCCTCCCACATACGTTCACATCCTAATCCACAGAATTTGTGACTATGTTGTACCAAATAGCAAGGAGGAGCTGAGGTTGCAGATGGAATTAAAGTTTTTAATCATCTGACTTTAAAATGCACAGATTACCTTTATTTATTTGTATAGATCCAGTATAATCATAAGAGACCCTATAAGAGGGAGGGCAGAAGA
Source organism: Neogale vison (assembly GCF_020171115.1). Taxonomy (NCBI): domain Eukaryota; kingdom Metazoa; phylum Chordata; class Mammalia; order Carnivora; family Mustelidae; genus Neogale; species Neogale vison. The sequence continues at coordinate 29,125,177 of NC_058096.1, forward strand.
TCATTCTAGAAGGAGATGGAGTGACTGAAGGAGAGGTTGGAATAATAAGTTTTGTGGACGGAGACAAAGAATACATTCAACTTCTAGAACGATTCTCGCCCAGAGCCTCTAGAACTAACATAGCCTGGATGATGGCTTGAGTTTAGCCTACTAACACTCCTTTTGGACTTCTGAACCTATAGAAGCATAAGAAAATAGCATTATGTTGTTTAAAGCCACTGAGTTTGTGTTAATTTATGATAGCAACAATAAGAAACTGACACATTTAAACCACATTTTTTTGCTATAGATGGTTGTTATAGAATTGACTGGACATTTTAGGAAAGAATTGAGAATTAATTTTTATAAGAAAGTCCTTCATGTTAGAATAGTGAGAATGTAGAGAGATGAACTGTTTTATATATGTAAACAAATGATTCATAGGTTTAAAAAAGCAGTGTCTTTTGAAGGCTAATAAAATCATAAAAGTGTCCTCTGATTATGTGAGGCTTGGGTGGTATATTCAGGGCTGTATTGGATAACCCTATGATCTTTCTGGCACTGTGAAATCATTAATAATTTTAGTTTAAGAGTACCATCATCCAGGGTCCCTTGAACCAGTGCCCCTGATAAAGGTTAGGATTGTGAGGACAGCTTGAGTTATTTGAAGACCAGAATAGGGAGAAATAGGATATCCCACTGATATTCCAATTTCTACCATCCATTCTAATTTTACATTCACCAACCATTTATGTGTAGGACATTATGTCCTGTATTATAGCCCAGTGGTGGAAACAGCTGAAAAGTGTGACCAAATTAATAGGTAAGCTGCTGAGAAGAAGCAAAGCTGTACAATTGGAGAACCTGATGGTTTTCCAGATAAACAGGATTAGAAGAAAATAGAATTATGGGAAGGTTGAATTTGCTCAATATCTCCAACTTAATAATAAGTCAGAAAACTAAGTCGCATTTTCTTAAAACTCAAAGAATGTTCCTATTGATGAAAGTTTTAAATATAGTGTGCCTTTACATTATATTTTCCTTTATCTTTTGTAAACTGCTTACAGGAAGCCAGCTGACAAATCTGACAAATACATTGATCATTATGTCTGTGGGGAGTATGATATTCATCCAGGGAATAAAGCTTTGCTGGCCAAGGAATGAAATTCTTAACATTTCCCAGTAATATGGAATATATTCAATTAAAATTAATGATACAACTTTATAACAAACATTACTTCTCATGAAGTTTTATAATTATTTTTTCTTTAGTTTATGATTAATGGCATTGGATTCATAAGTTGAAATTCTCTATGGTAATTGAAGTAACATCCCTAGAAGATTTCTTTAAAAAAAAAAATTCCTTAATTTTGCATATCTCCTTTGTTAAAAACATCTCTAAACAACTATGTTAAATAAAGCTTATGCATTCAAGTAAATTATTACTAAAAGTATATCTTTTAGGATTGAGCTGTCAAAAATTTCTTAAGGTGATTGTAAGGAAAATATGTTTTAGTTTATGTTATTCGATTAATCTGATTAAATCTTAGTGACACATCCAATTCAGCAAAAGTAAGAGTGATAAATCTCAGATCATACTTTGAAATGTCTCCATCAAGCATTTGAAAACAATTTGTAAGTTCACCAATTGGAGTCATTATACTTGGCTCTAGAAGAATGCCCTTAAAAATGAAGCTCATTTGAACTTGGCAGATACCATATACGAACTCTTAACAGTCACAGTTTCTGTGCCTCATTAGGAAAATGATTATTTCCAGAATCCTAGTGCCTTGACCAGAAATGCATTTATTATTCTAGGATGCTTTTACTGAGAAATTAGCCTGATTTCTCATTTAGGTAAGCTCTGTCAGGATTCTAATTTTTTAGTGTAAATAAACTTAAAGGCATAGAAGGCAGCTGGAAAATGGGAATGAAGGAGGTGACCATCCTCTCTACATTCCCTATCAACGCCCTTCAACAACCTTAGAACTTCACGGGAAACTCATGGATGTAGCTTATATATTAAAATAACAAACACTACATAACTTCATTTAGTTCAGATAATTCCTGCTGAATTGGGAAAGACAAGTGTAAGGGTCTTATAGAATTCTGAAGTCTAGAAAAAAGTTTATATTGTCCAGTTTACAGTTTAGCAGGATACTAGTAGACTGAAATCAATATAAATATCACCTATGAAAGGAATCCAGCCTCTTCAATTATGTACTGAAGAGAGGTTAAATAAGAATAAAAAGTCAAGGGGCACCTGGGTAGCTCAGTAGGTTAAGCCTCTGCCTTCGGCTCTGGTCATGATCTCAGGGTCCTGGGATCAAGCCCCACATCGGGCTCTCAGCTCAGCAGGGAGCCTGCTTCCCGCCTCTCTCTGCCTGCCTCTCTGCCTACTTGTGATCTCTGTCAAATAAATAAATAAATACTTAAAAAAAAAAAGACTATATAACCTTTGCCTTAATATTTATTTAAAAAAAAAAAGAATATAAGGCCAAGTAACTGAGCCAAATAGTATCGGGCTTATTAGCTTTAAGATTTTGCTTATTAAGCTACCTCTTCCACGTAGAGGTGTACGGACTTAGTCACAGTCTAACTCTAGCACGTAGCGCAAAATGTATGTCACTTGTAGAAGACAGATCAAAACAAAGCATTTTTTTTCTTGTTCTCTTTTCCAAATTCACATATAAAAACTGTCCTGAGGAGTTTTCGGAATGCCATGATGGCGACATGTGGCAGAGAGATTGGTTAGTTGGAATTCTAGACTGTAGACACTCAGAACTATGAAAGCAGCGCATTCTATACTGATTTAACAAATTCTCATTTTTTTCACTCTTTGTAGCTTGCCCTGAAGTAAAATGCTATATATTTGTCTTGCTTGAAGTCTATAGTTGGAAGATAGTGCAATGGCTGAAGATCTACGGCAACTGCATACACAACCCAGTCATCATGGCTTTTTTTCTCCCCCCCTAATTTCTTGGTTTTTATTTCTAAGTTAGCTTTGTCAGGAAAACAAACAAACAAACAAACCCACAAGTCAGAGATGCAAGTTATTTTTGTAGAAAGCAAGTTACATCTATCTAGTAGTATAGACACTATATCGTCCTATTTCTCCTTAAATGGATCTTTTAGTTTAAAAGTACTCACATTTATAAAATTTGAACTCTCATCCAGATGCTATATCTTGACCAGGCATTAAAGAGTTGAACCTCGCAGATAGGTTACTTCCGCATCCTGTAAAAGGCTCTGCCAGCCCTGTATTACTTTTTTGATGCCTTGCTCATGGCAAAAAATGACTTAGCTAAGTTGGTTTCTAGAGCTAGAATTTTTTGTTTTCTTATATTCAGGTTAACTTATATAAAGCCATGTTGTAATTCCTCAAAATCTCCATGCTTGAAGGTTGTGGGATGATTTGTTTACTTTGAATGTCTTCCTTCAAAATGAGATCTGCAGCTAATAGGACATGTACACTTGAATGTGTGTGTGTGTGTGTGTGTGTGTGTGTGTGTTAGTGCACCAATACTGTTTACTGAATAAAACAAAGTAACTGCACAGTATAGGGAGAAACTTAGAAACAAATTATCTGGTTATCTTATTTGGGTGGTTTTGAGATGTTATGACATTGAAATTTATACTTTTCTGTTAAATCTTAATTTTTTAAAAAAATATTTTATTTATTTGACAGACAGAGATCGCAAGTAGGCAGAGAGAGTCAGGCAGAGAGAGAGAGGAGGCTGCAGGCTCCCTGCTGAGCTCGATCCCAGGACCCTGGGATCCTGACCCAAGCCGAAGGCAGAAGCTTTAGCCCACTGAGCCCCCCAGGCACCCCAAATCTTAATTTTGTGTAGTATACTGAACTACTGGAAACTGTTAAAAGTGATTGTTGCTAAGTTCAACATTGAATTTTTAGTTCTCTTGAAATGAAACTTGGTTGATACCAAAGGATAACTTTCCCTTTCACCTTCACAAGTAGAGATTGGTCTTTTCACACCCTCCATCTGCCTTATGTCCAGAAGTTGTTCTTGTTCTACATGATAACTTTCATATTGTCAGTTTCTCTCCCTGCTGCCAGCCGTACTGTTCCTTTGAAACAAAAATGCTTTGAAACTATTGGTCGTGTTCTTTTTGTCTTGTTGTTATCAACAGATCTCCTAGTGACTTTTGTCATTTATTTAAGGCTTTAGATCCTTTTTCAAAATCTTCTTCAGCTCAGTCCTGTTGTCATTTTCAATGACATCCAGAAGGAAGACCATCAAAGTCCCCTCTTTTACTCTACTTCTTGACATCCTTATCTCTATTGCTTTTTTTCCTGCCTCCACTTTAGTTACAACTTCATGGTCAAATCTACCTTTTCTATACTGGTATGTGCACCATCAAGATATGATCTTCATGGCAAATATTCCAACATCTGGACGTCAGTCCTCTTTTAATTCATGTCTCAGGTATCCTCGTTCCTACGATTCTTCATCTTCATTGACATTCATCCTAGGCCACAGCTTTTGTTGTTCCTTCGCAATTCATTTGTACTCTGCTGTCTTCATGTTCTACCATTTTGAGTTCAGATGTCATGGTTCATCTGTAGCACTCCCTTGCAAATATCCTAAGGTCTATTTCTCTACCATTAATAAGACAAAGTGTTTCTGTTCTTCTACTCATTACTACTAAATATTGCTATTTCTTTGGGTATCATCCTAATCTCTGCTCTCTATACACATACATACTCTGTAAACTCTACCTACCATTTCTTTACTAAAGAACTAGGAATTTCCAGTTTTAGAGCTTATCTCAGATTTTACCTCTGGAAGTCCATGCCTCACTTGACAGCAGCATATAGATACTTCAGAGAAAACATGTCCTAGAAAATGGCACTGCTAACCATTCAGGTTAATAAGCCAGAAACATAAGGGTCTTTTTTGTGTTTTCCTTCTATGTTCTGAAATACCCAATCCAGCATTCATTTAAAAAAATATTGTTTCCAAATATATGTGGAATTTTCCCACTGATTTCTATTTCTAATGTTCAAGCTAGCCAGATTCAGATCTTTTCCTACCCACTTTGTTATCCTGTCTCATCATTAGTCTACCTAATTTTATTCTTGACTCCCTATACTCTATTAGCTACATAGAAACCAAAGTTATATCTTAAGATGTTTATCAGTTCATCTCTCTTCCTACTTTTTCACGTACTTGGACTTGAAACCCACATTCTGTGCCATTACCCACATAACTCTGTGTAATACCACATCTTCTTATCTTTTAGTCACATCACATCAGTCTTTTCTTCATGCAGTCCAGTGAGATTCATAACTTTTAATTACTTCTACATGCCAAGATCATCCTGATATCAGGGCCCTTGAAAATTCTGGTTTCATTTCCTAAGAGACTCTTCCCATTATAAGCAAAGCTAGCTCTTATTGTTTTCAGATCTAAGCTTAAATATCACCTGAAAGAAGTGGTTAAAGTCTACTTTGTCAGTTGCCCCCCTACACCCCCACTCTCTTCATCCAGTTCTTTGTTCGATCTTGCATATGAACATATTTTGTAATGGTTTTCTTTCTTTGTTTAATTAGGTTTTTGCACCTGAATTTCTCTGTAGAATTCAAGCACTTAAGAGTGCAGGGACCCTGGCTTTCTTGTTCATCAGTGTAGTTCAGTAACTAGTATAATATTGGACACATATGTGTTGGGTGAATTAATCAGTTTAAGACCAGTAGATCCGGTGGTGTCTGTGAGGGGGTGGAAAAGAATTTACCATGCTAATGGACATCAGAAAAAAGCAGGAGTGGCAATCCTTATATCAGATCAATTAGATTTTAAGCCAAAGACTATAATAAGAGATGAGGAAGGACACTATATCATACTCAAAGGGTCTGTCCAACAAGAAGATCTAACAATTTTAAATATCTATGCCCCCAACGTGGGTGTCTGTGGATGTATTGGTGTCCATGGAACTATTACTTCCTGTTCTTTCCAAACCTCAAAATCTCCTTGTCCTACCTTAACAAGTTCAGGGATTCTAGTCTGGAGATTTTTTTTTTTTTTTAAAGATTTTATTTATTTATTTGACAGAGAGAGAGAGAGATCACAAGGAGGCAGAGAGGCAAGCAGAGAGAGAGGGGGAAGCAGGCTCCCTGCTGAGCAAAGAGCCTGATGCAGGGCTCGATCCCAGGACCCTGAGATCATGACCTGAGCTGAAGGCAGAGGCTTTTAATCCACTGAGCCACCCAGGTGCCCCAAGTCTGGAGATGTTTTATCTTTAAGTCTGCTTGAGACGATGTCAGGATATGCAACAATGGTCATATGCTACTTCAGTAATTCCACAGTGTTTAGGAAGATAAATCACTCAACCTCTCTGGGGAGATTTTAGGCCTGTGTGGTTCCTTTGGGATCCCAAACAATAGAGAGATTACTGCTAAACTTGTTTTAGGTCCCTTAGTCATATTTATTTAAAATTAGACATAAATGATTAGTCACTATTTAATGTTGCATTTTTCTGAGAAGTCAGTCTGAATATAAAGCTTTCTATCATTACGATTAGAAAGACTGGATTCCTAGTAAATCTATTTATATGTAATTTTTAAGTGTGATGGTATAAACCAGCAATTCCTAACTTTATGACTAAAAGCTAACCATTCGGAGGATTTTTTTACAATGTATGCTCCAAGGCTTCATCTCCAGAGGTACTGATTTAATGTGTCCACAGTGCTATGTAGGACTGTACGTTTTGCCAGGTTTCTAGTTTATTCTGAGGCACAACATTTGTGGACCACTCTTTAGGACAGAATTCCATGTTATGTTACATTTTAAGATGCCTGGTTTTTTAAAATGCCACTGGCAAATGATTTATCAGTCTCCCTTGAACTAATGACATAGTATAATTTTAATACTTTATAACTTACAGGAATTTTAGAGGTTTTTTTTTTCCCATTTGTCACATATGTAGAGACTGAATCTTAAAGAGATTAATTAATTCATCAAAGATGTCAAACAGGGTCAGCATCTAATTTTCTTATCACTGCCTAGGCATTTTATTCTAAAGAATGGTGGCCTAGAGGGGCTCCTGGGTAGCTCAGTCGTTAAGCAGCTTCCTTCACCTCGGGTCATGGGTCATGATCCCAGGGTCCTCAGCATTGGACTCCCTGCTCAATGGGAAGCCTGCTTCTCCCTCTCCCACTCCCCCTGCTTGTGTTCCCTCTCTCATGGTCTCTCTCTCTCTCTCTCTGTCAATTAAATAAATAAAAATCTGAAAAAAAAAATGGTGGCCTTGAGTAGTATTTTCAGCTTCCAGGGTTTATCCTGTTGAAAAATAGAATAAATAAATATAGATGTATTCATGTATTATATCTACACTTAAATTTACTCATATTGCAATATTAATTTGGAATAAATAGGACTTTGCCGTCGCTATTGCATACCAGATATATTTTGAACTGAGGTCCTACCTACTAGAATTTACTATTGTCAATAAGGACCCTTTTAAAAATGACTCTGGCACCTGGTCCAAGGACAATGTTAAAGTGAGGCTCCAATATATATCTTAATCTAAGTTATTACTGAATGTAAGTCATGTGATGGCGTCTAATGAAAATTTCCCATTGAAAAAAATCAATGTTAATAACTGGAACTCGAGAGCTGTAATGGGCTCTATGTTTTTCTGGCTTAGATTGTGTTCCTATAATATGCTGAGAAGAGGAATTTATGACCTGTGAGCTATGGTCACTTCCTGATCCCATTTGATTCTTTGGTCTCTAGTTTTTAAAAGGGTGATCCAAGAGGTTGCTTTTTAATGGAGAAGTTAAGCAGAAGGAGCATCAACCTGGAGGCTTGTTGGCACTGCCCAACTCTCTCACTTGAGAAGCACTTCTTCAAAGAGAACCATTGCCAAGAGAGAGTCTTGCAAGGAAACTTCCAGAGAAGAATTTTCTTTTTCTTTTTTAAAGAAGCCGCTGTAAAAGCCAACCAGAGCTACTGCCTATGGATGACAATGGAATGACAAGTCTGGGGGCATTACTTATCTGGATTCAGAAGTAGATTACACTTAAGAACCGATTTCATATATGCATACAATCTAGGATGGCTGGTCAGGTCTACTACTGGGGTGGAAGAGAACATCTAGAAGATCCAGATTAGAAATTCAACTACTGGGAGAGGGGAGAAGATTTTAGAAGTTGCCAAGATAATGCAGGGATGGTCTGTAATAGAAACTTCCACTTGTGTTGATTGTAGGGGTTCTATAGCTAGGATCCTTAATTCAGGACTTCCCTCCCTAGTTGGGACCTATAGGTGTGATGCTTCCCTCAGATCAGATGGTATCACTATGGGAATCATCTGAGAGATCAGCGTCCTGTAAATATACTCGGAACCTCAGTACTCTATGACACCATCTCATAGTGCTGTTTGCTCCAAAATCCTTGCACAACCCAACTAATTTTGCTATTATGTATAACAAGAAATAACATGCAATACATTCTAAACATCTATTTTCTTTCTTTGGTGACCTGCAACATGAAGATAGTCAGATGAACACTATTGAGTCAAGGTGTTTTACATAGTCATTACTAATCTGACGTCTTCAGGTCTTCTCGGCTTAGGGAATATCAAATCTATTTTATGACAGAAAAGCACAATGGATTCAACTTTTAGGACTTACTCCAATCTTTAAAGAGTAACAATTAACAAATAAAAGTATTTAAAGCCAATATTCTTCATCTACTTTATATAGTCAAATGCATGAAAAGAGTGTTATAAAAAAAAAAAGATTTAGGGGAGCCTGGGTGGCTCAGTCGTAAAGTCTCTGCCTTGGGCTCAGGTCACGATCCCAGGGTTCTGGGATCGAACCCCACATCAGGCTCTCTGCTCAGTGGGGAACCTGCTTCTCCCTCTCCCCTACTTGTGTTCCCTCTCTTGCTGTGTCTCTCTGTCAAGTAAATAAATAAAATATTTAAAAAAAAAGATTTGAGAATTCTATAGCATGTCTTTATGATAATATTACCTTATTTTCTGGTTCATCTGGCATACTTTTTTAAAAGTTATTTTGTTTTTCTTTCATAAAAATGGAAAAACATTGGTTTTACATTCTGTGTGTACCTTATATAAAAATCTAATAAAAGTTAAGATTTTTGTATTTATAGAATGGCAGGAACAGCATATAGATAACACGTGATAGTAACTTGGCATTTATAAAATATTAGTTTTCCATAAACATCAACTCAGGAGGGTTTAATTTTTTTATTATAATAATTTGAAAGCCATCTGCTCTTTAAAGTTTTACTTAAATATATAGTGGAACTGGTGTTTTATATGCTAATCCTTTCTGAAGAGTGTTTTTAGATTTTTCAGATACTGCCTCAATTCTGTATAGAATGTATATTTTTAAAAAGGCACCATTTAAATTGAGAGCTGTGTGTGGACTAGCAGAAGTTCAGGAAATATTAAATAAGAATAAATTTGCCAAAGCAATCCACTGAAGGGTGATTTAAATCTGAATTTTGACACTGCTGGTACCAGATTAAAAATGGTTAGGCAGTGGGATGCCTGGGTGGCTCAATCAGTTAAGCATTTGCCTTTGGCTCAGAATTGGGCTCTCTGTTCCTCAAGGAGCCTGCTTCTCCCTCTCCTTCTGCTGCCACTCTCTCTCACTCACAGTGTCTCTCTCAAATAAATAAAAACTTGAAAAAAATGGTTATGCAGTGATTAGAAGGGGACAAAGATCTGCAAATTAGTGGTTAAAAGAATGTGTACATGTATCCCTCAAGCACATACACACTGCACTAGGTTTGGCCTTTGGCAACAATTTGCTCCCTAAACAAATAACCAGGCATCACCTTTGCTCTTTTTTTTTTTTTTAAGATATATTTATTTATTCATTTATTTAAGAGAGAGCAAGAGCATGAGCAGGGTGAGGGACAGAGGGAGAGGCAGGCTCTCTGATGAGCAGGGAGCCTGATACAGGGCTCAGTCTGGGGCACTCTGGGATCATGACCTGAGCCAAAGGCAGGTGCTTAACCAGTTGAGCCACCCAAGAGCTCCTTTGCTCTTTTAAAATATTACTCATTATTTTCTTCAGTGTAAAATTATTAGTAATGTTAATGTGTATTGGCACGGGGTGACATTTGTCCTGGACATCCCCTATTCCTCTGGAAAGGGTTGATTCTTTTAGAGATTAACTGTAACCATTCAGTTGATTTGAATGGTTTCAATGATTTTCAATTTGAATATATTTACTTGGAACGAATGAATATATGAGGTTCAATATGAGGAGATCTTTTTCCTTCTTAGTATACTTTTTGGAATGATTGCTGGACTGTAGTTATATCTAGGGCTACTTTTCTGCTTAATAATCCATTGCTCAGAGCATAGGCTCTTGATGTCACTCTGTTTTGTCTCAAATCACAATGGTGGCTACAAATCATATGGCTAGAGAATGGTATGGTTTTTTCCTAATCCTCTGTTTTCTTAGCTATAAAATGGTGATTTTTAAATTGCTTTGGTCATAAAGTTTCTGTATGAACTGAATGTGACAAGAAATACACGGTATTTAGCAGGGTAAAATAATGTGGAATTTTAAAATTTTTAAAGAAATATTAGTGCTAATACTTTCATCTTCCACATCATTGTATTAGTACACTTGAGCTTGGGGATGTCATTGCAACATTCTTGGACTGTTTGCTCATTTAAAATGAGCAGGATGGGTTGGGGGTGCCTAGGCGAGTGAGTACTTAATGAGTGGTTAAGTCTTCTTCTTTCTTAATGTGGGAAAAAGGGAGAAGGAAAGGTTCTGGATGCCTAGATTCCTTTCCAGGTTTGCTAGAATTATGATTATGGAGCATTTTGAATATAGGGCTTATTCTGGAAATCATTAAATTTACTTTCCTTAGCTCCATATTTTGTCAGTTGTGGGAAAATTGGGATTTGGGGTAATCTTTGAGTGAGATTTCCTTTTGGTAACTTTATTTATATACTTATATATTTATTTATTTATATTGTGGTGGGCGGAGGAAGAGGATGAGAGAATTCCAAGCAGACTCCCCACTGAGCAGGGAGCCCATCGTGGCGGGGCTTGATCCCCGGACGCTGAGATCATGACCCAAGTTGAGATCAAGTTGGATGCTCAATCGACTGAGCGCCCCTCTTGATAACTATTTAAATTGTGATCTTGTAATTTCCTAATTTGGGCGATGGAGGTGTTTATCATTCTTATGCAGCATTATGTTGAAGTACATATTTGTGCATATACAAAAATAAACTTCTTCATATAAAATATATATTATTGGGGTGCCTGGATGGTCAGTGGGTTAAAACCTCTGCCTTTGGCTCAGGTCATAATCCCAGGGTCCTGGGATCGTGTCCTGCATTGGGCTTTCTGCTCAGTGGGGAGCCTTCTTCCCTTCCTCTCTCTGCCTGCTGCTCTGCCTACTTGTGATCTCTGTCTGTCAAATTAATAAAAATCTTAAAATATATATATGTATATATAATTATAGTATTGAACCTATCATTCTGCAACTTGCTATTTTTGCTCAACTTTCAAATTTTGACATTTATCCATGTTTGTACATGTGGCTTAAGTTTTTTCATTTTAGTTACTGTTTATCATTCAGTTATAATAAATAACATATGTTTGGTAGGCAGGTAAGCATTTTAATGTTGCATTATTAATAACAGTATTAAAACAACCATTCAAGTATATTTTATTATATGTGAGATAATCATATTTTATCTCTGTATGATTGTGCCTATGGTTTATATACATATATCTGATATAGGAATTGCAAATGTTTAGTGCTTTCTATAAATTCTCAATTTTAAGTATTCAAGTTTAGTTTTGTGTACATGATAAATCTATGTAGTTAAAGTTACCAGTATAACTAGAATGCTATTAAATTCAAAATGACTTTATGAGATACTTAAAGTTTACATAAATATGTTGCAAATTCATTTATGTATGTATGCATAGAGATGATGTGTATCAGTTTACCTCAACAAGTTATAACTAGTGGCCATATATAATTTTTTTGCCTGACTAATTTCCAGTCTGATTTCCTGACTGATTTTGCCTTACTGATTACCAAAATACCAAAACTACTTTGCAGACTGCTATTGAAAAATATCATTCAAATGAATGGTTAGAATATGAGGTTAAAGATGAATGAGTTTTCATATCAATCATTATTGTGAGAATTCCAAAGAGAAACATGATTTTCAAATGTATCTCCTTGTACACAGGATTATTTTTAAATACACATTGCACATTAGATATGGGATTTGAGTGGTAACACATAAGGTTTAATTTACTATACTTCTTGTCTACCCCACTGATTATGTAGAGTTTAAAATGCAATGGCTAGAAGACAAGGAAGTGTTACTAGAAGAATGTGGACATGGACTCCAGAACTGCTAATGATGACTGTGATCCTCTGGGGTCAGCAAGGGAATGGACAAGTCCAAGGTAGGTGCACGCATGTTTTAATATTTGAGAGCTGGATATGAGTTTCACTTTACTTTGAAGTTATGTGGATCTTTATTTTTATTTTTTTTAATGTGAATCTTTAGTTTGATGTTTTAAGCTATTTGTTTCAGTCCTTCTCCAAGGTTTTTTTGTTAAAGTGGATTATACTTCCAAGTTAGTTAAGTTGAGCTAGAATTAGGTGTGAGTTGGTGTATCACATTTGAAGTCACTGCTCCAAAATTGGCTTCACTCTGTTGTAGTAGGTGCTAGAGATACAGATATGTTTGTATGTGTGTGTGTAATTTTACAAGAACATATTACTTTAAGGTTTTATATTTTTGAAGAGAAGCTTTTGGATCCCTGTTTTGTTCCTTGAGTGGTTTTTAACTTTTTAAATTTCAAGAATATATTCTCTAAAGGGTGTGATATTCTTTAGAAATTAAGTGAAAAATTTGACATTTCTCATCACTCTGCCAAGTGTGTTTTGGAGGAAATTAATGGTAGACCCGAGTTGCAAGATTGTGGTGTCTTGAAGTCTCATTTGCAGAGTAGGAAAGGACGATAGATTTTGTAATAAGGGTTTTCAGTGTACTGATTTGATCAGTAGCTGTGTGGAGTGGTTTATGCCAAAGCTAGTATCAATGAAATGTGTTTTGTGAAAACTGTTGTAGTATTTTTGGAGGTGTGTTGCCTTTTCGGATACAAATTGCTATTTAATGTTTTATGTGAAAAAAATGCTGAGCCCCATGGCCTTTTTTTTTTTTTTTTTCATGGAGGAAAATCCATTTTGATATTGTTTCTGCTTTTTCAAGACTTGAAAACTATGAACAGGAAGGCTGTATGGGCAGGTACATTACTCTAGATGAAATTGAGAGTGTATAGAGGTGTTATGTTATGTAATTGTGATAGAGTTGTTGAGCTTTTGCTAGTCTTTTGGTTTCCAAAATATACAATAAATATTGTGTATATTAAAGTAAGTTTAGTAACTCTTTCGAAAAGATAGTTCAAGATGAGCATTGTTTGCTCACTGTACATAATTTTATTTAATGAATTTTTGAAGTGAAATAGGATGGTGTTTTTCAAAAACAAAAATGCATGTATCTTTGTGTGATAATAGGTATATATATGCACATAACAGATTATAATGATGAAATAGGCTTTGATTTTAAAGTTTTTCTTTCCTGCCATTAAGAATTTATATTAGCACTTAGTTGTATTCTCATTTCATTTTTCTTTTTTGATAAAAATAATGGAAGGAAATTATATTTAATACACATAGTATTTTTTTTTTTTTTTACCAAAGATCTAAAACAAGAATCTGTAGGCAGCAGCTACATCACATTTCTGTTGGCTAAAGGAGTTGTTTATTCCTCTGGCAATGGGTCAGATCACTAAAATGCAGCAGGACAACTGTTTTTCTGCAATAGTGATCCAACAGTACATTTAGTATTACACAAGATTGCCAGAACCCTTTCTGAGGCCATCATTTCCAGGGATTATGGCTTTTCTTAATGGATAATAGTTTATTGGATATTTAAAATGTTAGAGGAGAAATAAATATCATCTCTTTTATTTGTCCAAGCTCTTTATTCTTTCTTCAATATTGATTGCTTGGATATTCTCTTCTTTGATAGTGACCAACATTTGTAAAGAACATTCTGTGAAATCAATTCCATGCTTAGCTATAGTGAAGCCTGTGATGGTAAATGCAACTTAAGTAATTTAGTTTCTTTTTAAAAGAATAAATTAAAATAGACAGTGATTAAAGGGAAAAAACAGTTTAATAGATGGCATAATGGAATGATTTTAATTTTATGATTAAGGGAATTTTTGCTTCCTTTAGGTAGCTAGATTGAATGAAGCAGGTTTCATAGGCATGCTAAGCAAATCTAATAATTTCAAATACAACCTAAACAGCATATTATCATCTAAATCAGTAAGCCTCATTAAATATTAATTTTTTCACCTTTGGACATTCAGTTAAGCAGAACTTAAAGATAAAAATTTTCAAATGAAAACTTTATATTACTGCCTCTCTTTTTAAATAAAAATTTCATGGTACATTACTATTTGTAAGAAAATAACACATTGATATATATATAAATGGAGTTTTCTCTATATTATTTATAGCTTTGTCTTAAACTTTGATTATTGGGATTTCCAAAGTCCAGAGTTGTGATTATGTATCAGTTAAGTATGACTCTTACAGCAAATATGCATGTAAAATATAGTAAAATTGTTTTTACCTAAAGTTAAATTCCTTAGGGATGATAACAAAGCTAAGTTGTATTTTTTAATATAAGCTCTCCGTATTTATCAGTAGATTATATGCTGATTATTTGTAAGTCATTGGGAAATCTGGATATTCTTTCCCATAAAAATCATGTTAGAAAAAATAATCAAGTTGTGGAAACAAGAGGCAAGAATCTACATATTCTAGAATGTACATAAAGCATTACACTCAGTATTAATTCAGCTGTGTGCAACCACCACTTACCGCAAACATGTTACAGGAATTGCATCTTGATTTCTAAGTAAGAATGTTGGATGATGATCTCTCAAGGGCATCATGGTCAAATAAGAAGAAAGGAATGGACAGTGGATGGACAGGTAGATGCCCCTTGTCAATATTTTATATCACTCAAGAAAAGCATCTGCTTGGGTAGTCTGTTTCACTGACTTCTTACTTAAGGAACAAGAGATATATATACTTAGAGCATTCCCTGACTTGGACACTGCCCATTTCTATGCTGCTTAGGTGGTTTGCACATTAGAAACTACCAAGTAAATGACAATAAAGCCAGTCTTTTTTTTTTTTTTAATAAAGCCAATCCTTAAGATAAAATAGAAGATATGTGATTTTTTAAAAACAAAATGTTTATTATGAAAATTAAATAAGTTACAAAGTTGTTCAGATTTATTTTGTCTTTAAAAGAACTGTTACAGATGTTAATAGAAGAATTGGGTGTGGGGTATGTGGCAGCTTTCTCTATTATCTTTATGAGTTTTCTGTAAATCTAAAACTATTTTAAAATAAAATATTTATTTATATAAAAAGAAAAGAACTGTCACAGATAGTTGTAAATACACACATTTCCAAATACGATACATTGACTTTAGGGATAGTCTAGAGAAAACTGAACTGACATCTAATATGTCTAGTTGTAATTTGTAACACAACAGTTGTAGCCATGGGAATGCTGATTGGCAAGAGGGACTGTAGGAAGGCATCCGAGAGACCAAATGATTTACAGGATTCTGGGAGGTGCCTGCAGTAGTTATGATGTTTAGAACTGAAAAATTACTTGCAAACTCAGCAACCCCATTTCTTTCTTTCTACAACAGTATATTCAGGTAATAATATGAGATGTTTATTAAGGTAAAGGTGTAATTTAAATAAAAAAATTAAGAAAAAAATCAGTCACTGAGATGCATGTGAATGACTATAAAGGCAGAATGAGGCAGTTTGCGATCAAGGTGAACGCTTGTTAAAAGTAAAGATGCTATTTTGACTTTAAAAAACAAATCACTCAGAAATATTGTTTGGCAGTTCTTAAAACTATATTCCTATCTTAATGGTTTTCATAAAAGAGTGCTATTCTTTCTGGTACTTAGTAAGGATAATAACAAGAAGAATGGAATGTGTATGTCAGCCTATTTCCAGAAATAAGTTTGTCATAGTTTCTGACTTAGTGCTATTTTCCTGATTTTTGTGACTAATAAAGGTTGTAAAAATAGTAATATTTTTCACATGTTATCATGAATACACAAAGAATTTTAATCAGTTTGGGTCCCATGATTATTCACATGCTGAAATTCCCAACCCTGATGCTAGATATAAGAAATATGAAATTTGAAAGAAACCAGTTGAGATCATGTAGCAAACTTAAATTTTGAGGACAAATCAAGTTATGTTTGTTTTCATGACCAGAATTAGGGTTAGGTATTAAGCATTCAAATAATAAAATTTGATAATATTCAGCAGTTACAATTTCTAAGTTTTATGATTTACCTTATAAAATAATGTTTTAGTGAAGGGACAAAATTTTGAAAAGTTAATCATTTGATTGTCCTATTTTGCAAGTTGTTAAACTGTATTACCTTGGAATCATATTAATTATACTAAGCCAGTCACCTGTATTTTGTGTTTGTCACATATCTTTTTTTTTTTTTTCCTTCTAGAGACATAGGGGAAAAAAAAAAAACTTTTAAAGGGTGGGTGGGTAGATGACTGGATAGAAGGATGAATGAAGAATTCTCTTATCTTTTTCCTTCCCTTTCTCCTTTGAAATCTTTTCTCAGCGTAGCCCAAAGTTTTATTTTTGTCCCTGTCATTTTTTGTTTTATTCAGGAATCTTGAGTGATTATGTAATTCTGTCAGTAAGTGAAGATAGTATACAACTTTGAGTGAAGGTTTATAGCTACAGCTTTTCAATAAGAATTTCTCAGATCATATGACCTATGAATTTTAATATCTTAGAATCATTTACTAGTGAGAAATAATAGTCTCAAAGGACCTTAATTCCACCCAGAGTTTATGTTTTTCCAGGTTACTTGGGTAAATTGTTTTCATCTTATAACTGAATATTGTCTTAAGAGAGGTGAGCTCAAACGTTTGGCAGTCAATACTGAATGATGATTATTTGTGTATCCCAGGAGACCTGACCTTAAAATATCATTAAGCTAAGTAGTGGTGAAATTGAACTCTACTATCTAACAGAAGTCTTAATGTTTCTGGCATTCCTTATTAAATGTAAAGAATTTTCCTTTGTGTTAGTCAATGATGTATATGTGTGTAAGTTGGTCTGTAGCAAAATTATTTATGTTCAGTTTTAGTGTTTGATTTAACCTTCTTAATATATAAATGCAAATATCCAATACTTAAAAATCCCATAAATATCCACCCCAACAGCATTTAAGTTCTAACAATAATTCCTAAGAGCTTTTTAAACTAACAGAAGCAGCAAAAAGCTAGCCATTCTTGGACATTATATGCAATATGCCATTTCCATAGCTTAAAAAATTCGCATTTTATGGTAAACAGGGAACATAGTGGTTTAAGAATATGGTAAATTCACTTTAAAGAGATTAACATTTATTAAGATCTTATCCTCAGAATTTGGATTTTTGAGAATACACACATTTCAAATTCTTTCCAGACATCTGAAGGTTATATTCTTAAAAGAAGTCAGTGCATGTTCTTTTATGCAATCTGCATGGAAGTCCATAACATAAGGGAGGTGATGTCATAAATATCTAATTGTAAAGACTTGCTCTGGAATGCTCCGCAGAAAGGGATTTCTCTTTACAACTTAGACATTAGATGGTTTAAAATGAAATCACTGTATTCTGTTTCAGTGATTTAAGCTGTCTTCTTGATCATTAAAGTCATTGCCATACAAAAAAAAGGCTAGTTGTAGAATATTCTGTTTTTATGCAGTACTTTCTACTGAAATTATATAGTATCGTCTACCCTTTGAGTGGCATTTGTTCACAATATTTTAAAGTATTCTTACCATGCAACATAATAAAATGTGTGTTTTATTTCCCATTTATTTTATTTAATTTGTTTTTTAAGGAAAAACTCTTTTTAATGAAAGTTCTCCTATCCTCTAAAAATTTAATTTATTTAGGAAAAAATATCTTAAACACTCTTCCTAGTGATCTTTGCATCTTTTTTTTTTATTGAGCTTTAATGTTCAGTTTTTACGTATTTGGAGACTATTTGGAGACTTGGTTCATTTTTTAATTTTTTAAATTATTTATTTATTTATTATTTATATATATATTTTTAAATATTTCATTTATTTATTTGACAGACAGAGATCACAAGTAGGCAGAGAGGCAGGCAGAGAGAGAGGTGGAAGCAGGCTCCCCGCTGGCAGAGAGCCCGACACGGGGCTTGATCCCAGGACCCTGGGATCACGACCCGAGCCGAAGGCAGAGGCTTTAACCCACTGAGCCACCCAGGTGCCCCTGGAGACTTGATTTAGAATTAAAATTTCATTTGGAGATTTTTGTCGTGTTTGGAATTTGTTATGGAATTTGACTTCAAGAAGATCTAAGTTTATTAGACATTATCTTCTATGGGATATGTTCACCTCATCTCTCTCTCCAGGCATATATATGTATATATTTAATATAAATATTAAAATTAGAATAAAGAAGCCGTAATAGCTTGAGACTGTGTGTCCTGGTCTTTGACAGAAATTACTGCTTACTCTTAATTCTTTTTGTTTCTTTCTACTCCTTCAACCTGTAATGCCGTACATACATCAGCATAGAGACACACTTGAGAATCACTTCTCTGTCACTTAATTATGTTTCCTTTAAAAAGCTCATGAATTACACATGATTTTCTAAGTTGCCAACTTAGATTTCAAGAGACTTCAAAAAAAATTAATCTGGCACCTTTCCATTATGAAGACTGTACACAGTGTTCACAAGCTCGGTCTTGTCTTTAAGGGACACGTGCCTCGTCCAACAACTTTCTTCCCTAAATCATCAAGATATTGTCTAAAGGATTTTTTTCAAAAGTTAGGAAGCACTGAGGTTTCTATTTGGTCATGTCACATGGTGATCGATTTATCAATGATAGCTTTATCAAAGCATAATTGTGTATGACATAATAGTTGGGATGCAATGTGTATTGTGCTTTTGTTCTTATGATGATTTTTTTTTTAGCTTATATTTCCTGTAGTAACTTCTGATGCTCCTTTGTTAGCTCTTCCTTTCTCTTTTTTCTTCAGCTGGCTATCTTCCTTTTGTTCCTTAACTCAGATGTCCTGTGCTATGTCTCTGTCCAGATTCCACATTGATATTTTGATGTTGTTTTCTAAGGTCCCCATACACAACCCTACCAGTATTTCTCAGTATGCGCTGTAATTGTTCATTTGTGTCTTTTCCTTATTTCTGAGCTCCTTGATGGCCCAAACTATATATATATCCATCTATTCAACAAAAGTTTATAAAGTTTTTACCTTGAGGCAGGAACTATTCTGGATGCTAAAGTAAAGAAAATTGACAGTCTTGCCATCATAGAGCTTGCATTCTAATGGGGGGAGACCGAAAACAGACAATGAGTACAAATATATGCAACGTATATTTCACCAACGTTGATGGTGAAAAATAATGCTGTAATGTGGAACAGAGGATTCTGAGATGACAGTTTTTAATTGGACAGTCTGGAATGACCTCGCAGAGAAGATGGCAATTGGAGGCCCAAGGTAGTTAGGGCCTAAGCCACGCAGAGACTTGGGGCAAGAACGTTCCTTGTTAGGGTACAGTCAGTGTGTAAATCTTGAGCACGATTATGCCTAGTGTTTTGTAGGAATAGCCGAGAAACTAGGGTGGCTGGAGCAAAGTCCATGTGGGGTGGGAGGGCGTGGTAGAAGAGCTGAGAGTTGATAGAACAGAAAGGAAGGGATGGAGACCTTGTAGAATCTTGCTTGACATATTAAAGACTTTGGCTTCTGTTTAGAGTGAAGTGGGAAACTACTGAAGGATTTTGAGATTTCTTTTTGGTAATTCAATCTGAGTTTTCAGATTGTACAATGGTCACTACTTAGGACTCAATAATTTTGCTTTATTACTCTTGCAGTTAACTACAAATGAGTGTATTAAAGTAATGTTAAGTTCTAATTTAAATGGATTAAAACAAGCTTTTATCTCTTTCTCTTTTCCATTACTCAGTATCCTGTTTTTAATTAATGTAAAAGCTTGCTAGAATATTGAGCTAATGAAAATTTAGCATAATGTATAACTTATTCCTCATTAGATTCAGGTACTTAATTGAAGTTGCTAATTAGAGAAGGCATTTGTTCTGTTGGAAAATGTTGATAAAACTGTTTTTGAATTATTATCACATAAATAGATACCATATTAAATTGTTCTAGAACCTATATGTAGACAGTGATAATAAGTAATAGCTATAAGTAGATGTCTTTCATTTCTATGGTCAAGAATGCTTGAAAGTAGAAAAACTTACTGGCTTCAAATCTGGAAATAAGGAATGACTAAAAGTGCTTTTGTTTGTTTCTTGGTCGAATTGGCTTCCTGGTAAGGATGTATCTTTTTATACTAAACAACATATACTAAACAACACTCTATTCCAACTTACATATTTTTTTCCAAAATAGTGTGGGGTTTTTTTTTTTTTTTTTTTTGAGGCAATTAAGCTCTCACAATATAATGGAGAAGTTTTCAGGACGCAGAATGATACAAACTTTAAAGATGAGTAGAAAGTCAGAAGAGAGATAAGAAGGGAGAAAAATATAGAGAGGGAGAAGAGAAATAGTGTGACAAAAATTAGTCAAAAGGATTCACATATGCATAGTAGTCAACAAGGTAATCAGAATAGAGTACCTACTATATGCCAAACACTGGGGATATAGCAATGAAGGCAGAGACCCAAATAGTTATAATGTAGTAGAAAGAAACAGAGGAGGAAAGCACCCAAATACATAAAGAAATCAATACTATGAAGGGCTATGACGTATACTACTATGAAGAAGATTAAATGTGATCCTATAGTTGAGTATAACTGGCATGTGGAGAGGCAGCGATCCAGCTATGGGGAAGTCAGAGAATTTTCTTTGAGGAGTTGATGTTTCGGTTGTGATTGGAATGAAAAGATAAAGGTCCTTCGAAGATCCCAGGTGTCCCAGTCAGAAAGAATAGCAAATAGAAAGGTTCTGAAATAGAAATCAGCTTGATATTTTTGGGGATTGCCGGCCAGTTTGGCTGGAATGAAGGAAAGGTATAATAGGAAAGACACGAGATCAGGGACTATAAAGGACCACATTAGTTAGGATTTTGCAGTCAATATTTAGATAGAAAACAAATCAATTGGAAGGTTGAAGATAGAGATGTGGTATGAGTAGATTTACTCTTACACAGTTCCTTCCACTTCCAGTGTGAGGGGTGTGCTACTGGTGAGGGATACAGTGGTGGGGGAAGAGGAATTATGCAGTTGACTATTTCAGCTGTTCAGATGAAGAATGATGGTGGTTGGGATTGTGATGATAGCAATAACGTTGCTAAAGTTATAGCACTAAAGTTGTAAAATTGGTTGAAATTAGGAGTTGTTTGGAAGATAGACCAGATAGGATTTACTGATCAAGGATCACATCAAGTGTTTAGATTTAGAGACATGGTTATGGTCATTTATTTAGATGGGGAAGGTGTGATGACAAGGGATAGATTAGAAGTGCCAGCGGTGTAGTTAGATACACGTGTATTATTGATTTTACTTTCTCCCCTACATTAAATTGAGATGCCTGTGAGAATTCAAGTGGATATATCAAGTAGGCAACAAGAAGATGACTCGGTAGAGATCTGAGTATGAAAATCGTAGGGCTGTAGATCATGTTTAAAGTCATGTATCTGGGTCAGACATTGATAAACTACATCCCATGCACCAGATCTGTTCTGCTACCTGATTTTATGTGAGCTATAAATATTTTTTTTTTACATTTTTAAGTGTAAAGTATAAAATATACAAAAGACTGTCTTGTGACAAGGACAGTTGCCCAAGTTTTCCTCTTGGTCCACAAAGCCTGCATTGCTTATTCTCTGGTTCTTTACAAAACATTTCACTAGTCCTTGGTCTAGATGGAACTGTGGGGAGAGAGTACTGATATGTGAGAGAGCATAATTATGGAAATTAAAATTGTGCCGACTGCAGTGCACAGAGTGAAAAATTCAAGTCCCGGTATAATAGATGGTAAGACTTTAATACAATGATTTCATTATCAGCATGATCAGTGAAAACTTCCGCGGCAAAAAGAAAATATCATCATCAGACCATTCATTCAATCACTATAGGACGTGTTCTGTGTTTGAAGAACTGCGAGAAGTCCAATATAGTCTGATCAAAGAAAGCAAGTGGGAGGATGACATTAGCTCTGTCTGGAGATTTAGGTCAGGGCCAAATACTTCAGTCTGTTTAAAGTGATCTTTAGAGAAAGAGGAAGTCATTAAAGCATTCTGAAGCAAATCACAGATACGGAAAAAGATCACTCTGGCTTTACGAGCAGCCAGAATGAAAGAAAGCCAATATGGAGGAGGAATTAACATTGTCATTGGTATTAGTGAAGTGAAGACCCCAGGTGACCTTGGCAAAGGGAAATTTGTACAAAATCCATAGTGGAATGGACTTAAACAGTGAATGGGATCAAGACCCAGGTGTATGTTCAGTGAAATTTATTAATCCTCTCACTGTGTAATATACGTAGGTGATCAAAATAAGGAACTTCCATGGTTTTTGTTTTGTGTTTTCCAATTCATATTTGTGAATTGAACTCCTAAAGATTTGGGTTTAATAAGTACAGACTAAGGACAGAAGTTTCCTTTTTTTTTTTTTTTTAACTCCCCTAGTGAATAGAACACTAATCATGACTCTAAGGATACTGAATACTGTTCTGACACTTTGTTTTTACACCTTCATTATTTATGCCCATCCGGGAGGTTTTGCCATAGCTCCATGCAAATCCATAATTCAGTGCATCTAAAATGTGTCCTTCCTTCTGCAGTTTCCATGATTCTTCACATGGAGGATAGATTTCCCTGCTTGGAGCTTCCCTGTAGCACCCCACGTTGTCTGATAACTACCATACTGATCTCTCACCCTCATTGGTGTGTGACCTCTCCATGAGGCCTGAAACTTCGTACTGTTCTTCTGAGATGTACAACATTTACACTCAAGTAATTAAACAGGTTCTATTTTGAAAATGACATGTCTTCCAGTTTGAATTTCCCTTTTTTCACTCCACTGCTTAGCTACTAAGTTATTTTATGAAAATAAATAATTTTAGCTGTGTACAATCACTTTTGAATCTAACTCTTATCAGTGAAGATTAACAGGTCAACATCTATAAGGATATTTCCTTCCATATAGTATTTATAGCCTTTATTGTTGTTTTTAAAATGACTAATGTTTAGTTTGGAATAATTCACCATGAGGGTTGGGATGAGGGATAATTTACACAATGATAATCTTTTTTTTTTTTTTTTAAGATTTTATTTATTTATTTGACAGAGAGAGACACTGAGAGAGGGAACACAAACAGGGGAAGTGGGAGAGGGAGAAGCAGGAGCCCCATGTTGGGGTCGATCTCAGGATGCTGGGATCATGACCTGAGCAGAAGGCAGATACTTAATGACTGAGCCACCCAGGCGCCACACAATGATAATCTCTTTCAATTTTTATATTTAAAATACCACTTATCACAAAAAAAGCCAAGTATTATATTTTTGCTTTTACTTGACTTACCGAATTGATTTCAAGTCATATTTTTCAGTATGAGCATGTTCACTTACTTTTGCTGAAATAATATTACTATCTTGGGATCCTTTTTTTCCTTAATGCCTGTGTGCCACTCTCCATTTCTGTCCACTTCTTGCTTCTCTTTATTTGGTCCATTTGTACTTTGGAGATTCTTCTGTTTGGGGTTTTGTTGGTTTATAATAATTATATTTTCTTGGAAATAAGTACTTTTCTTGGAAATAAGTAGATGTTCTCTTCCATTTTGTTTGTGAATTTGTCTTAGATGTATTTGGTATGTACCTTTTACCCATAACTCCTGAGAGGTCCCTCTGAGGATAATGATTTGACATGTTACTTGATGTAACGCTTCAAAGACTCGACGCCTGCTGACTTTCGCTTTGACATAGATTGAAATGCTCACTCAACAGTGACTGATGGAAAGTTTTCCTTTTCCACCCTTAATTATTACTTCACCTTAAAAGCAAACAAATGGAAACAAACAAATGGAAATGAAGATTTAGTTTTTGGTATCCTTGGTAGAAGTGGTCCCTTTCTTAACGAAACAGGTTTTGTCATCTAACCCTGTGTGTCAGTCTTGAACGCACAGGTTGTGATGTGAGCACATGTTTACAGGACCAGAAGATGATGCTGTGACAAACCACTGGAAAAAATGAATTCTGTTTTCTCTTCACATCCCAGAGCTAACTCTTCTGAAAGCTCTTCCAGTTCATTATAAATTATAGTTGTTGTTATTGTTATAGTTGTTATTAAAGTTGAAGTTTCATTCATGATCTGAACTTTCTGTGCAGTGTATTCTTTTTTTTTTTTTAAGATTTTATTTATTTATTTGATAGAGAGAGATCACAAGTAGATGGAGAGGCAGGCAGAGAGAGAGAGAGATGGAAGCAGGCTCCCTGCTGAGCAGAGAGCCCGATGCGGGACTCGATCCCAGGACCCTGAGATCATGACCTGAGCTGAAGGCAGCGGCTTACCCCACTGAGCCACCCAGGCGCCCTGTGCAGTGTATTCTCATGTTTAATCATTTTTGCATGCTAAAGCACCTGTAAGCAGGTGCAAACAAATTGTAAACAAATGGCTTGTCCTTGAGAAAGAGTTTCAGAGTGAGGGTATATTAGGTGCCAGCTGGGACTATGCCAGTGGCTTTATCCATATAGATGAAGGGGCGTGTGTGTGTGTGTGTGTCTGTCTGTGTGTGTATCTGTGTGTATCATCCAACGTCTTCAAAAAGATTATTAACAACATTGTGGGGCACCTGTGTGGCTTGCTGGTTAAGTGTCTGCCTTAGGTTCAGGTCATGGTCCTGGGATGGAGTCCTACTACAAGGCTCCCAGCTCAGCAGGGAGTCGCTCACTCTCCTTCTGCCTCTCCCCCTGCTTGTGCGTGCTCTCTCTCTCTCTCTCTCTCCCTCTCTCTCTCTCATTCTCTCACATGCTGGCATGTGTGCACTCTCTCTCTGTCAAATAAAATAAAATCTTAACAAAAAAGATTATTAACGAAATTGATACAAAATTTTAAATTGTAGTGTCCCTGAATTCAGAGCTACCCCCTAGATTTAAATTTCTATCCTTAAATTAGTAGTTCTCTTTGTAAAACTAGACATTCATATTTGCACAAAGAAAGGAAGAAATAAATGATAGATTCAAGAAACAATTAGAGGTCAGCTTCCTCTTGCAGCAGTCCAGTGCCCTTCCCCCACATACCCACATCTCAACATTCAAACATTTTATTTTAGAACACACAGTGTCCTAAACATATAGGATGTTAGTGGTACATCCTATTGGGAGGCACACAATAGTTAAGAAGAATATGTATATTTTCATTCTGAAATATTTGGAAAGGAGTAGTCCTTTTTTAGTAAGATATGCAAGGCTTTTGATAGGATTCACAAACTTTTTCTGTGAAAGATTAGACAGTAAATATTTTAGGCTTTGCTGGCCATATTTAGTCTCTCTTCTGGCCATATTTACTCTCTCTTGACTTGCTCTTCCTCCGTAGAACCCTTTAACATTGTGAAAATCATTCTTAACTGTCAGGCATCAAAATAAGCCATGGACCAAATTTAGTTTGTGGGTGCATAGTTGGTGGACCCTGCTATATCATCAGATTTCTGCTTTTTTCTAAAATGTGTAATATATTAGAAATCAATAGTGCCTCTAACAGTTGAAACTAGCTTTACGTTTGAGCCCTGGAACGCAGTGGAATGCCATGAAAGCAAATACTCTGCTTTTTAAAACAAGTTGTATGCTATTTATTTCTGATACATGGAAACTACTTGTTTAAACAGCTTTAAGTTTTCAGTGCAACCACTCACATATAGTAGAAAGAAATAATTTCACTTTCCAATTGAATTTTTATGCAGGGAAGAGTTCCAAATCCTATTTTTTTTTTCCAGTGAATAATTGCTGATACCTCTTTGAGCACATTTTGTGGCTTTTTTTTTTTTTCAGTAACTGTAAGGGTCCAGTCCAAATGCATTTTGCTTTTTCAAGCAAAGTAAAATAAAAACCTTAGCTAATATTTACATTAAACTGAAGTGTAAGATAATATGAAAAAGAAAAAAAAAGAAGCACAATAAATTGACCTTTTGGTAACTTCAGAGGACAGCAGATCAAACAAAGACTGGACTTTAATGTCTTACATTTTCAGATCTGACACAGCAAATACACAGTGCCCTAAATATAGGTCTTAATCCTAAATTGTAATGCCTCACAAATACTGTCATAACACAGGGCTTGGTGACGAGAGAGGTTGATGGTTCTTTCAACTTGTTTCTCTTTGTATGAAACTGTGTTTAAATCCATTATAAAACTAGCTATTTTGTTCTAAAGAGCGGAGTCTGACTTTGGAAGTGAAAGTATTTTTACTGCAATCATTAAAATAAATTACTCTGTGCTGTGAAGTATGTAAACCTGGTGATTCACAGACCTATACCCCTGGGGATAGAAATATATGTTTATAAAAAATAAAAATTTAAAAAAAATTACTCTGGGTACTTGATTTTTCTGTTTTACAGCAGAAAGAGTGAAATAATACTGTTAAATAAAAAAGAATCTAGTAAACCAATATAAGCACAACCGTCAGTCACCTTCCCAACTTGTGTCCATTTTTTCAATGAGGTGAAAACCATTCTCTGCCCTTCTCGATTTAATAGACGTAAGCAGTTTCAGGTTTACAGGAATAAACTGAGTGAAAAGTATGAAGTATCTGACTACTCCTCTCCCCACCCTAATTTCTCTTATATTTAACATTTTTATTAGTGTGGTATGTTTGTTAAAATTGATGAGCCAATATTTAGGGATGCCTCGGTCAGTAAAGCATCTGGCTCTTCATCTCACCTCAGGTCTTGATCTCAAGGTCATGAGGGCAGGTCCCATGTGGGGCTCCACACTGGGAATGGAACCTACTTAAAAAAAATTGATGAGCCAGTATTTATACATTATTAGTAACTAAAGTCCATAGTTTGTATTAGGTATCACTCTTCAAGTTTGAATTCTTTGGGCTGGACTAATCTCTGATGACATGTTCACCATTATAGTATTATACAGAATAATTTTTACTGTCTTAAAAATTCTGTGTTCATCTATTCATGCCTCCCTTCCTGGTGCCCAACCCTTGCCAACCACTGATCTCACTGCCTCCATAGTTTTGTGTTTTCCAAGATGTCATATAGTTGAAATCATATGTGTATAGTTTTTCTGGATTGGCTTCTTTCAGTTAGTAATATGCATTTAAGTTTCCTTCATGTCTTTTTATGGATTGATAGCTCATTTCTTTTTAGTACTGAATAATATTTCCTTGTCAGGATATACTATAGTTTATCTGTTTGCCTAGGAAGGACATCTTGGTTGCTTCCAGGTTTTGGCCATTATGAATAAAACTGCTATACACATTTGTAGGCAGATTTTTGTGTAGATATGTTTTCAGCTCATTTGACTAAATACCAAGGAGTGTGATTGCTGGATCATATGGTAAGAGCATGTTTAGTTTTCTAAGAAGTGGCCAAACTGTCTTCCAAAGTGGCTGTGCCATTTTGCCTTCCTACTGACAATGAATGAGAATTCCCGTTGCTCTACAACTTTGTCAGCATTTGGCATTGTCAGTGTTGTGGATTTTGGTCACTCTAGCAGGTATCTCACTGTTTTTGAGTTTCTTAATGACATGATGGTCTCTCCTTTATACAAAGTATCTCATTGTGGTTTTAATTTGCATTTCCTGAAGTATGATGTTGAGCACGTATTCAATTTATTAACTTGCCATCTGCGTATCTGCTGTCCAGGCCTTGCCTAATTTTTTTTTAACTAGGTGATTTGTTGCATATTTAAAGTTTGTTGTATAGTTTACATGTCAGTCCTTTTTTATTTGAAAATTATTTAAAAAATTATTTGAGTGTAGTTGACATATATGTTGCCTTAATTTCAGGTATACAGCATAGAATTTAGTATCTCTGTTTGTTATTCTCTGCTCACCACAAGTGTAGCTACTGTCTTTATTACAACATCATTGACTATATTCTTTACACTGTATCTTTTGTTCCTAGGACTTACTCATTCTGTACCTAGAAGCCTGTATTTCCCACTCCCCCTCATACATTTTGCCCATCCCCCTTTTCTTCCTCTTCCCTAGGGCAACCATCAGTTTGGTCTCTGTATTTATAGATGTGTTTCTGCTTTTTGTTTTTTCTTTCATTTTGTTTTTAGATTCCACATATGAGTGAAATTATATGGTATTTGTCTTTTTCAGTCTGTTTTATTTCACTTAGTGTAATATCCTCTAGGTTCATTCATATTGTTGTAAGTGGAAAGATCTCATTCTTCTCTATGGCTGCATAATATTGTGTGTGTGTGCATGTGTGTACCGCATTGTTTTAGTCATTCCTCTGTTGATGGACACTCAGGTTGCTTCCATATCTTGGCTATTTAAATAATGCTGCAATAAGCATAGGCTTGCATATATCTTTTGAAATTAGTGTTTTTTCTTTTTACAAATACTTCGTAATGGAGATATTGAATCATATGGAATCTCTCTTTTCAATTTTTTGGTTACTGTTTATATTGTTTTCCACAGTGACTGTACTAATTTACATTTCTATGAACAATGAATGAGGGTTCTTTTTTTCTCCACATCCTCATCAACACTTGTTATTTCTTGTCTTTTTTTTATTTTAGCTATTCTAGCAGGTATAAGGTGATAGTTCGTTGTTGTTTGATTTCCATTACCCTGATAATTATTTGAGCATCTTTTTATGTGTTTGCTGGCCATCTGTATGTTTTCTTTGGAAAAATTCTATTCAGGTCCTCTGCCAATTTTTTAATCAGATTGGTTATGGAGATTTTTATTTTTTTTTATTATTATTTTTTGTTTTGGCATTGAGTTGTAGGATACCGTTCTTTTTTCTGTGTGTGTGTGTGTGTGTGTGTGCGTGCGCGTATGTGTATGGTGTATGTGTATGTGTGTGTGTGTTTTGAGAGAGAGAGACAGAGAGCATAAGGAGGGGTGGGGGTAGAGGAAGAGAGAGAAAGAATCTTAAGCAGGCTCCATGCATACATGATATGGGGCTCCATCTCAGGACCCTGAGATCATGACTTGAGCCGAAATCAAGAGCTGGATGCTTAATTAACTGATCCACCCTGGTGCCCCCTTCATCTATGTTTTGAAAGACTTTCTCTTAGGGGCACCAGGGTGGCTCAGTCATTAAATGTCTGCCTTCAACTCAGGTCATGATCCCAAGGTCCTGGAATTGAGCCCCATGTCAGGCTGCCTGCTCAGTGGGGACGCCGCTTCTCTCCCTCCAGCTACCCCCTGCTTGTGTTCCCTCTCTTGCTCTTTGTCAAATAAATAAATAAAATCTTAAAAAAAAAAGACTTTCTCTTAGTATGTGTCTTTCATTTTCTTTCTTTTTTTTAAAGTCTGAGAAATGATAAGTTTAAGTTTTAGTGACATACATCCTGAAAAAGTTTAAGTCCTACAACATGATTTGATTTACAAGTATTGTGAAATGATTATCGCAATAGGTTTATCTATTTTCATTTTCTAAAGTGTCTCTTGTAGGGCAGAATCTTTATTTTAATGAAGTCTAATTTATCAGTTTTTTTCTTTGAAAAAATTCTAAGCCTAGAAATGTAGAAAGCTTTCTACCATTTAAGATAACTTAATATTCAGACAAACACAATGTAGGCCTTCTTGAAACAGTCATAGCTCTCACACCAAAAGTAAAATATGAAATGAAAACAAAGACAAAGATTCTGATCCTAATACTGACTTTTTGTTTTCCAGTTCAAGAACAGTGTAAGTTTTTCAGTTCAAGAGCAGTGTAAACAATACATATAAACATCATTTTTGCCTTATGACGGTAACCAAATCACCTTGATTCTGATCTACATTATTGTTGTTAAACCAGCTGTAATTAGCCATAAATGAGAAACATTTTGTTGTATTTTTTATTTGACCAGGTCTATCTTTTAGCTTTTACAGTTTTCCCCTTGCAATTTCTCTAGTATGGCCACTGTTACCATTTACATGGACTAGTTAGTGTCAAGCACTTTATTTTTTCAGTTTTTAGAGTAGTGGGGGAGGGGCAGAGGAAGAGGAAGAGAATCCTTAGCAGGCTCCACACCCAGCACAGAGAGAGCCCAACAAAGGGCTGCATCAGGTACCTGAGATCATGACCTGGGCCGAAATCAAGCGTTGGACACCCAACCACCTGAGCCACCCAGGCACCCCAATGTTAAGTGTTTTATAAATACAGTTATTTTCTCCCCACACTTCGACATCCTTCTCTATTCATGCAGTCGACACAGAGGAAGCACATCAAGGGGAAGTCATGTGCCATATGATTTGCTGGGGCTAAAGAGAAGGTACTAATTTTATTAACTATGTCTGAGCTTCTTTCTTCGGTCTTTGTTCTACTGAATATATATACGTTTTCTCTTCTTCAGGACTCCCTAGCCCTTTGACATTCAAAAATGCTTGATAGGATCAGGAAGCTGGGTATTTGTCATATCCCTGTGGGGGGCCGGGACAAGGGTAGGATGGGGAGGAACTGAGTGCCTATATCTTTGTCATGCAGGACAGAGAGCAGAAACTAAAAAAGACTGGGCTGCCAACATGTCTCCTCTTTGCCCCCAAATCACCCAACCCTTCAGCTCCTACCACTTAAAGGATGACAGCAGATCCATGATTCGCCTTTATCTAAAATATATCAAGGACAAGAGAAAACCTGTGCTATCATTCCTATTTTCTCCTCAAACTTGCTTCAGCAGAGAAGTTCCCAAACTATTCCTAATGTATGTACTCTATTCCCAGCCCATACAGTTTTCTAAGAAAAAAAGATAAAATTTAGGAAAAGGTGTGTACCGTATCTCAGCTTTAAATTTCATCATTTGCTTTGGACAGTGAAGCTCCAAGAAAGAATTTTTAAAAAGGAATTTCATAATTTTTACTCAGTATTTTCCAAATATTTATGAGGAAAATCACAGAGTTAATGTTCCAGGAAAAAAATTAGCAGAATCCCTTGTGTTTAACACAATAATGTAGCTATATGCAAAATTTAAATATAATAATACAAGGGAATTAAAAAGAGTCTCAGTGATAGATCCATTTTGCTTTGTTGTTGCTCAGGAGAGGCAGTTAGAAAGTTAGAAAAGTAAGAAAGCATAGAACAAGTTTCCAATCAGAAGAATGCTACCGGGTATTGCCCGCAGAAGGAAATACTGGAGAAATACAACAAATTCACCCTTTTGCCCTCTCCCTATTTAGTTTTTTTGCTGGTATGAATGGAAACAGATTCACCTCATGGTTTTGTCATTATGAATATATAACTTAGCAGGAGCGATAGAGACACTCGATATGTACAACAAAAGATTAGATGTAGGTTTAACATCATTATTTTGTTTATTTGCATGAATACCAGTGAGGAATTTCCACTTATGCTCTCGTTTTCAAGATGAGTATTTAATTGAATTCCAGGATTCGTTTTACGATAGGACTATGAGTAGAATATAAATTTCTTTGCAAGAAAGATAGTTTGTACACGTGAGTCTGAGGGCAGTTTAATGTTGATGTAACCCCATTGCAGTCTTCCATTTCCTACTTTGTAAAAAAGGGAATAGTTTGATAGTGACTGTGTAGGTTATAAAAGATAATGCTTGTAAAGGTACTCTGTTCACTTAAAGTGTGCTCCATAAACTTCATTACTGTTGACATTTTGGGTTTACAAGGCTACCATTTGCTGGCAATTCGAATCTGACTCTGAGTTAGGGCCCTTGGTGTAGGAGGCAATGTTTAAAGGGGTTTAGAGCACAGGCCTGCGATTGGACAATCCTAGCTTCCCATCCTCTGTCTCTTACCTCACTGTGCCCATTCTTAGCCGTTTGAAACCTCTTTTATCATCCTTAAGATGAACTATGGTCTCACATACTTATCTTAGGGAAGCTTAATATATAAAAGGGGCCTGCAACAGTGCTAAGTACAATGGTGTCCCAGTCCAGTGCTATTGCTCTGGCTTAGGGTTTTCCCACAATGGAATCTGTCACTGTATCCTACATACTCAGTGTTTACCGTGGTTCCTAGCACATAGCAGGTACTTATCAATATTAGTATTTCAGCTGCTCAGGGGTTGATTATGTCATATTCACTGCCCTTTAAGTAAGAACGTATCCTAAGACACCTTGTTTGGCTAAGCAAAACTTGGCAGTTGTTAAAAATAGAAGTTTGATCTTTGAATGTTGCCCTGTATCACAGAGCAATGGGAGTCTTGTCTCTTGGAACTAAATCATAAGCAGTTGGGAAACTATATTCTTTGGTGTCCATCCTATCAAGCTTTATACTGCTGGAATCTGACACATCATTTGTGGGATTTTCTACAATGTCTTTCCCCTCAATAAAATTCACAAGACCTACTCTCTCAATTGTTAGGCTTTCATGTTGCAAGTAGAAACATTCTGTCCTAATGTTCTAACAGCGTTGGAAAGCCATTTGAAATGACTTGGTTTTGTTTCCTGCAAGTAATTTTTATGTCAGTCATAATTATTGTGAGCATTACATTTTGATTTGGGGATGTTCAAATCCCAAAGCATTCTCCTTGATATATCATAAAAACCACATGGAATCATTGAGGTAAGTCTGGAAATATGCATCATTAGAGACTGTCTTAGTGTGGAATACATTGTTAGTATTTCTGGGATTTTATTCCTCATATGTTCTCTAGTAGAATGTAATATGACAGTGAGGTGCCTGGGTGGCTCAGTTGATTAAGCACCCCTCTCTTGATTTCAGCTCATGTCATGATCTCAGGGTCATGAGATCGAGCCCTCCATTGGGCTCTCCCTTGCGTTGGGCATGGAGCCTGCTTAAGATTCTCTCCCTCACCTTCTGCCCCTCCCCCACCTAGTGTGCACACACGTTCTCGCTCTCTCTTAAAAAAAAAATAAAATGTAATGTGACAAAAATATCAACTTTACGTGGGTAAGGATTCTTGTTGTATTTGCTTAATAAACAATGACCACAGATAGCAGGCATTCAATTAATATTCATTGTTTGAATGCAGGTTTAGTCACAGATTTTCTATTTGCCACCAACGACTGTCACTATGATTGGCCTGCTTTTTAGAGAAAAACAAACTGGACAATATCCATTGAATTTTTTGAGAAAGTAGGTGTTTTTCTTTCCTTTCTTCTTTACAGTTATAATTCCGGGAGGTTGGTAGATACCATGGCCTTAATATTTTAGGTCACAGGAATGGAAGATATTATACAGTTTGCAGTTTACTTAATAATAATATGAAGTTTGAGCTTTCATTTCACCATTAAATAATGTATTTATATAGAGTTGATTATCTCAACTAGTATTGAGCAACTACATATAAATGTAATAAATATCTCATAACCTAACTTGAAAGAAAAAAAGTTTTTTTTTTACTAAAGTATTCTTAAATGGACCATATTCAAGTTAGAATTACAGGTAATAATCAATTTACATATATTAGACATATAAATAATGTATATGTTGCATTTTCATTTTGTTTCTATGATTGAAATTCCTACCCTGATAACCTTATCAGTTTATAAGATGCATTTTCAGAAGAAAAGAAAAAGTTAAAACATAATTAGTTTACCATGGTTTTTTTTTCCCTAATTTAAATTTAATAATTTAAAAAAATATGCAAAGGCAATTTTGTTTGAAAGTTTATGCCAAGCTCCCTACATAATTTCTTGCATATACTCCTAAGTAGAAAGTTGTTTTTGTTTTTTTGTTTTTTTTACTTTACTGTCCATGTTAAAATCAATGGCATTGAGTGTTTTTTTATTTTACAATTTTAAGCTACTTAATGCTTAAAAAGAAAGCCTTCTGGCTTTTAAGGCATTAACCAATTTGATCATTATCTATAATCTAATTAAAGTCTTCCTCAATAGTGTTATTATTTCTGTCAATATTACTGTCAGTTTGACAGGACATGGACTGTTCTTGTCTTATCATTTATATGCAGTTTCTTATTTTTCAGATAGCATTAGATAGCATTAGAGGAGAGATGTGTGGCATCATATGCAAAATAAAAGCATCCGAAAATGTGTATATACTAGTATAATAGATGATGCTGATTATTTTATTGATATGTTTCTGAAAGTAGAGTAGATTTGGAAAAGCATTGGTAAAAGGAATTTTTTTTCATTTTATTTTATTTCTTTTCAGTGTTCCAAAATTTGTTGTTTATGCACCACACCCAGTGCTCCATGCCATACGTGTCCTCCATAATACCCACCACCAGGCTAACCCAAGCCCCCATCCCCGTCCCCTCCAAAATCCTCAGTTTGTTTCTCAGAGTCCACAGTCTCTCATGGTTTGTCTCCCCCTCTGTTATCCCCCAACTCACTTCTCCTCTCCATCTCACAGTGTCCATCTTTTGAGAGCAACCTGTGATAAATGATTACATTTTATCTTTGTCTTCCTCTCTATCCTTTCCATCCTCGAGGGGTGGCTAAGCTTTCACACTGAGTTTATTATTCTATCTTCCTTTTCTCATCCACTCTCTAGATCTCTTTGTTTGGTCTATGTATTGCACAAAGAAAATCTCAGCTTAACTTTATAATTTCTTATTACATTTACATAACATTTGTGCACCTTCAAAATTATACTCACTTAGGAGAGAGTTTCTTATTGGGGATATAAGAATTTTACTTTGTATGCGACTTTTAAGACAAAAAGAATTAAAAGAAGCAACAACATTGCATCAATAATTTACGTGTGTCATCCTGATTGACAGCAACCAAAATTAGAAAAGGCGAATTGGGAATTTCTGAAAATAAACACTGTTTAATATAGAAATTAAACTATAAACCAATTATTTATTTATTTAAGATTTTATTTATTTGAGACAGAGGAAGAGGGAGCATGAGCAGGGGAAGGGACAGGGGGAGAAGCAGACTCCCTGCTGAGCTGGGAGCCTGATGTGGGGCTCGATCTCAGGACCCTGCAATCATGACCTGAGCTGAAGGCAGACACTGAACAGACTGAGTGACCCAGGTACCCCTATAAACCAGTTTTGGCACCCTATTGTTACAAAGCCTCTGTCTCTAATGTGATTTTTATATGGGGTGGTTAACTTCCCTGTCAATCCAAGTATCTCATTCACACATTCAGTAATCGCAGAAATACCAATGATTTGTTTAATCACACACTCCTTTCTTCTTTCCTTCAGTCAACACTTACCATTATAGGCCATCTCTCTTCTAAGCAGGGGATATACAGTGTTAACTCAGCTCTGATATCTGCATTTGTGGAGCTTACACTTTAGTGGAAGAAAGAGATAGTACAGGCAAAAACCAAAACTGTTTAAATTATAATTGAGATATGTGCTCCTGAAGGCAAATTTAGCACTCAGAAAAAATAATGAGGTGAGGAAGGATGATTAAATGAAATTTGTTGGGGCCAGAGGAAACAATGAGGAAGGCACGAGGGAGGCTTTTGGGGTCAGAAAACTGGGATGGGCATATCCAAATTGCTGAGTGGAAAGATAAGTGTTCTGTTCCATCTGATTTACTGATGCTGGAACCAGTGTAGGACTCATATATAAGGGAAGAAAATAGCACATTTTAAAATAAGGGGAAGACATGGTTTGTGGAAAGAATATAACCAAGCCTAGGTTCTAGATATGGTTTGGCTAGGTAGAACATGTTTAACTTTGGATAATGCATAAATCCTCTCTAAATCTTTGTTTCTTTGCTGGCACAGAAATCGAGCTGGAGTCACCAGTAAAATGTCTTCTAATTCTGTGATTGCAAGTTGGTATGTTTTAAGCTTCCTTCCTGATATTTTTCTTACATTGTTCCCAATAGTGTGTGTTTTTTTTTTTTCCCTTTCATAAATCTGTGGCAATTGTGTTCCAGATGTGAAAATACTTCTATTGTGCTTTGTGGAGATATGTATCCTTTTATTTTGGCTGCTAGACAAAATGTGTTATTTCAAATGGGAGGTCTATGGTTTTTCTTTGTGCTTGATCAGTAGATGTTTTCACCTTCCTAGTAGGTAGCTTGTTTGAATCACAAAGCTCAGTAAGCATCATTCTTTCTAAACCTGTCTCCTTTTCCTGTAAGTCTGTCAGCTGAGACTAGGAAATTCTCAGTATGAGATTGGTATTGTACCTAAATTCATCTGATTTTTTATATTTTCAAAGGCCAAGTTGATGTAGCCTTACATAATTCTTTGTTCATAATTAGAACAAAATATAGTTGATAGTTTTTTGACTTTAGAAAATGTCATTCTAATACTCAATAAAAGAAATAAAAATAGACACCTGAAAATAATGGCAACATAATTGGGTGTTTAGTTTGGGAAATCCATTGAGTCTTTTAGGCCGCAGAAGTTATACTGACTGTATTAGTTTGCTAGGGCTGCTATATCAAAATGCCATGGGCTGGGTGCCTTAAACCACAAAAATTCATTTTATTGCAGTCTGGAAGCTGGGAATCCAAGGAGTTACTTACCAAATGACTCAAAGTGGCTCAAAGAAGACGATTTACCTTGTTTATAGAAAACTTTTTTTCCCTTCATTTCTCAGTGGTAGTGGGTTTCAAACAGAAGTAGCTTTTTGTTGTGTTGGAAGAGATGAGCTGAGCTCTAAATGTCGGAAACAGTATGAGGGTTTCCTGCATTTCCCATCCTCTTTCCCTATATTCAGGTATTTTTCCAGAGTATTGAAAACAATCTAATGAGCTAATTGGAAGGTACATAAGCAAGAAACATAGTTGTATCTTTTTAAAATAGAACTTTTGCATAATTCTTTAAAAAATGTATCTCTTATTTACCTCATTCCTCGTATAGACATTGAGCATATTTTATTTTTAATTTTTTAAATTTATATTCAAATTAATTAATTAATTGATTGATTTCTTGGTGCAAAAGGTGATTTTATTAAAGCATGGGAAAGGACCTGAGGGCAGAAGAGGAGCTGCACCCAGGTTGTGAGGGGTGGCTGTGAGCTGGGGTTGCTAAGGCAAAGGGAAGGTTTCAAAAGAGCTTTCCTATGCCAAAGAGGACCTAAAGATGCCGGAGACCTTGCATACATTTTGTTTCATTATTTTTGGTATCCTAATTGTTCTGATGATAGTACACAAAAAATAATTTTGTGTTTTACTAAATATTATTATATTATACTTGTAATCTCAATGTTTATAATTTTGCCTCTATACATAAGTTTTTTCATTATAATAAATCCTATTCCTAAATACTTCCATGATTAGAATATTCTTCTCAAAATGGGGACTATAAGAAGTCAGGCTTCTACAAGTCATACTTTCTGATCGCTAACTTACTTTTCATCAACACTTACATGGTCAGCATTACTTACTCTTTATTTATCTTAAGCAATAGACGTTTTCTTCTTTTTTTTTTTAAAGATTTTATTTATTTATTTGACAGAAATAGAGAGAGAGAGATCACAAGTAGGTAGAGAGGCCGGTAGAGAGAGAGAGGGGTGGGGAAGCAGGCTCCCTGCTGAGCAGAGAGCCAGATGTGGGGCTTGATCCCAGGACCCTGAGATCATGACCTGAGCCAAAGGCAGAGGCTTAACCCACTGAGCCACCCAGGTACCCCAAGCAATAGACATTTTCATTTAAACTTTAGTCCAGTTAGAAATATATTCTTTTATAATTTAAACTATAAACTGTTAAGTTCATGACTTTCTACAACATACAGATGTTTTCACTCCTGCCCAGCCCACCTTTCAAACTCTGTTTCTTCTATATTCTTCTGAAAAGTAAAGGATCAGAACACTTAATATGTTAAGTGTTTTATTCTGTACAACCACATGGTACTTTGAAGAAAACCTTAATGCTCTTTTGACATAGAAGTAATAGAGTGAGTTTATTTTGAAATTCTGTAGGGTAATGACATTAATAATTATAGTCAGTAATTATTAGTGTGATGATGTTAGTAGCTATGTCCTCATGGTTTGTTGCCCTTGAAATTATAGAATCTTAATTATTTTTCCAAGAGGTCACAAATCTGTATATCTTAACCCTATAATATTAAAGAGGCAGGAGTTTAATTAGTTCATCTTGAGAATCAGTCACACCATTCATTTCATGACTGGGCAATTAAGTAATCCTATTAAAATAGAGAGACAATGTCTAAAACTGGCTGGGTAGAATCACAAGACGTAACTTCAGGAAGGGAAATAGCTTCCTATTAGCACTCTGCCTAAGAAATAGTTTTTTTTTTTAAAAAATGTTTTACATGTAGAAAGAATATGAGTGCAGAATTGATTAATTTGTGTATGGTTCCACATAAGTCACAATAGCAACTGAATTAATGTTGAATTATCAGTTGTGAACATTTTTTTAGGGTTAAGCCATTTTCTCTTAATGTAATGTTGGCTTATTTTCCTGGACATCCACACAGTCTTTATGATGTTTCTGTTACAGATTTGTCTACAGCTGGAAGGCAGTGGTTGTATAATGAAAGTCACATTGACTGTGTAACTGGCATGCCTGGATTTGAATCGTGCTTCAGCCACTACCTGTCATGGCATAATTGAAATAAAGTCTCAGAATCTTAGTTTTCTTTATTGAATCTTAGTTTTCTTTATTGAAAATAGACCTAGAAACATCAATCTCATGATGTGCTGTTTAAATGAGATAATTTATATCAAATGCAGAACAGTGCCTCACAGATAACAGGCACTCAAATATTAGTGCCTATTTCCTATTCCCTGCAGCCCTTCCTTTTCTACTTCTGCTAAACTGCTAAAAGCAGCTTTATGAAAAAACAGTTTTCAGGGCACCTGGGTGGCTCCATCAGTTAAGCATCTAACTCTGGCTGCGGTCATGATCTCAGGCCCTGGGATTGAGCCCTATGTTGGGCTCCCTGCTCAGTGGAGAGTCGGCTTCTCCTCTGCTAAACAAAACAAAACAAATCAAAACAAAACAAAACAAAACAAATTTTCCATTCCATGCTTTCTATTGATGAACGAGAGAGGGGAATTGACATTTTCCTATCTGGCAACGTGTATCTCCTTTTTGAGTTTCAAAAGTTAGAGATTATCAAGTGTACAGTTCATTTGACCTCATGTCTCTACAAATGATTTTTTAAATCCACATATTGTTCACTATGACTGGAGTTTTGGTGTGTAGATTCCTATCTTTGCTTTCTATGGGATGGGATGTGTGAATATGTGTGTGTGTGTGTTTAGATGCTGTAATTTTTGCCTGTTGAGTAGGTGGAAGAAAGGGGGAAGAAGTCATAACTAAAAATTTTACTCCAAAATAATGTCCTAACTTTACTTTGGAAGAATATAACAGCATAATTCTTGAAACTTGAAACCCATTAAACTATGCCTTTTTTTTTTTTTTTCTTTTCTATAAGGATCTCAAGATGAAATGACTGTCAGCAGGCTGAGGCACATGCCAGTGTATACTGCCAGCTTGAGATAGTTCCTAAACCAGGACTTTTTTTTAGAATTGTCTATATGCCAATCTTGAGGAAAACTCGGTTACTTTCAGAGTTTTGCTTTGTATAGAAGTGAATTTAGTTCAGATATGTTGATCTGACTACTAGAAATACGTAAGTCAATTTTGTAAATAAGTTGGGCTAAATGACTTATCTTTTAAAAAATTCTAGGTGTTTCTTGGCTTATTTTTTAAATAGATATATGCATGTGTGTATCCAAAAAGGATATTATAGTAACTACAATAATTAAAGTGATATCTAAAGTTACAAATGAATACATGACACTCAGATGTAGCAGACTTTCTATATGTTTCTTACTATACAAGTTTCATACTTCTTCGTCCTAATAACTTGTTCTAAAGGCAAAAAAAAGATGCCCAGGAAGGAATAATGCAGTTTAAGTACCTGAAGGAATCTTGTACTTTCCATTACCTTAGTCACCATGCATTAAAAAGCAAGCTTATTTTTAGGCCCTCTAAATAAATTATTAGACTTAACACAAACAGGGTGGCAGAGATTTTAAGGAATTACTTGAGGATGGTGCCCATTTCTAAGAGTGATCAGAGGAAGATATTACAGAAAGCAATATTTAAGATCCTATAATTGCCTTGAAAGTAATCCTGACTTGAAGTATCCTCCAGTACTGAGAAATGTTCTGGAATGCAGAAAATACTCATTTAGAATATACTGAACAATTTAAAAAAGAGTTTAAAAAAAAAAAAGCCAAGAGAGCCAAAACTACGAACAAATAACTTCAGATATAAATGTCATATGATGTTTCCATATAGGCAAGAAACAGTGGTTTATGTTTCGTTTTGCTTTATTTTTTTAATGGCAGTGATCAGTGTGAAGTAAGCGTAATCAGAAAGGCAATCAGTTAGGACACTAGATACTGGAAGGTAGTCACTGCTCTGTTCTTGTTTCATGTGTTGCAACAATAACTATTTATTTGTTCCTTTGTTTTATTCTTTTATTTGGCGGGTGTGGGGCTGAGGGAGGTGGAGAGAGAGAACCCAAAGCAGACTCCCCACTGAGCACAGACCTCCACACAGAGCCAGAGCCCATGACCCTGAGATCATGACCCCAGCGGAAACCAAGAGTCTGATGCTCCACCAACTGAGCTAGTGCCCCTCACTCCTTCTTAATAATAAAAGTTGACAACAATGTATTAATAATTATAATAGCAACCAAGATTTTAAAAAATGCTTTCTCTCTTCATGAACCGTGCTACCATTTTACTTGTTTTATACATATTTTGACAATAAAATTTGAAATTACATCTATGCCAACATTTTACAACCAAACAGACTGAGGCTCAGAGAGAGAAAGCAACTTTCTGACAGTGAGTAAATGGAAAGGGTTCTATACCCATCTGAGGTTTTTTCCTACCTTCTCTTTGCTTTCTTACCACCCATGGAGGTACCTCCATCTGATTCCCTCCTCTGGACCCCTCAGTCATTAAAGCATGCCTCAGAAACTGCCCTTCCTATGGTCTTCAGGGGTGTCAGTGCTGTTAAAGAATGACACTTGTCAGTCAATGTTTTACTTGTACTCCTGCAGCTTTGGACTGTTTCGACACCACCTCCCATCCATCTAGAATACTCCTTTGTTCATCCACTGAACATCCAGTTTGCTAGATTTTTTTCTATGAATGACCATGCTTTCTCAGTCACTTTTTCATGGTCCTCTTCCTATTTCTTAAATGGTAAATCTTCATTAGGCCTTAATTTATACACCCCACCTAAGAAATCTCTATTTCCATGGTTCTTAGAGCCAGATCCTCACTCCTACTTCTTCACAGGGACTGTTCCCTGTTTTTTTGACCCATTTTATGAGAAGTAGTTCCTACTTATCCTTCAAG
Organism: Neogale vison; assembly: GCF_020171115.1. Lineage (NCBI taxonomy): Eukaryota > Metazoa > Chordata > Mammalia > Carnivora > Mustelidae > Neogale > Neogale vison. The sequence goes on from NC_058096.1 coordinate 29,166,690, forward strand.
TCTCAGTGCAGATACTACTTTCTTGGAAAGGCCTTGGAAGACCCCTAGGTTCAGTTAATTGGTTTGCTATTAGTTCTTCAGTTGGCTTTCATTTTCTTTCTCACCCCAAATTCCACTTTTTAAAAAGGATGTATCCAATAGAATATATGGTTTACAAGAATAAGAAGGAAGTTTATCTTGCTGCATAACTATTCTTGAAACATAGGAATAGTCTTGATATATAATAAATGTTGAGAAGCTTGTTGAATTCAGTGAAAACCTGCAACTCATATTTACTTTTTAGTTGTGTGAGGTGTGGATATCCAGCATTTTCATGACAAGGTTTTGCTTCCTTACATTTTCAATGATGTAGAAGAGATGCCAACAGAGTGTCATATTTAGATAAAATGAAGCATTCCAAAGAGGGATATATGGTTTATTTGAAGCATTTATGAGGGAAAGAAAGACAATTTTCTAAAAGATGCTTCTTCTAAATTCTCTCTTAAAGCTGTAAGTAGAAAATTGAGTTTATATTACATTAGAAGGTACTGTATAGTCTTTAGTTAATTCAGTGTGCAATCTTTAATCAAATAAGTAAATGCATTATTTATTCCCAAGGTTAAAGCACACATTCTCTTTGTCTGGAATGCCAATTCAGGAGGAAAATATCTCTAACAATGTATGAAATTGAAGGCTAATGTTACTTTTCATCATTCTTGAAGTATTTAAAAGACCTAACAGCTGTCTTCTGTGCTGTTGCATGTTTTCAGATAATACACTTTCTAGAAATTAGATATTCTTATGGATATGAAATTAACCTCAATAAATAATTTATTTTGGACACTTACTCCATGCTAATGAAAAATCTTTGAAATATTTTTTAAATCTTTAATTAATATTCTGCAAGCAACTTTGAAAATAAAAACTTCTAGTGGAGAATATTCAAAATGTCTGCTTGAGATTAAAAACTTCATTTTATCAGTCAAAGAATCTCTATCATTTCTAATACTTAGGACATGAAAATATATTGACCACTGAATAACTAAATATAATACAAGTTTTTAGATTTGGGGGACTTAAAGAAAGAGAGCTTGTAGTAATTTCTTTTCTTTCTTTTTCTTTTTTTTTTTTTTGGTAGGAATTTCTTGGTGAGATCATGTTGATTGGGTCATGAGCCCAAATTAAATAGAGAAAACAAATTATTGTGCTATACATCAGAATTTCATAATAATCTTTAATCTTAATCTGAGATACTTGAACACCATAAAAATGTCAACATAGTTATTTTTATTAATATTTGATGAAAAATGCTATCTCAAACTTTTAGCAAAGGAAGAGCTTAAAGAGGAACAATAACTGAAAACTTGGGCTTGAATCCTAGTTGATTTGCTAGTGGCAACCTTAGACAAGGAATCAAGCTCTAATTTTCTCTATCTGTAAAGAATGAATAATTGAACCCATCCTATTTTGTCTAACTTTTTTGTGAGCAAACTGCGTAAGTTTGAAATTTTGTGGTGGGATATAATTATTTAACCATCTAAACTGATGAAAATTTCTTTAGCATATACACTGATATATTAATTTTTTCTTATAAGCTTATAGAGATTACTCAGCTTTATAGGTGATGCAGTCACAAAAAAATGTTACTATGTATAAGAATAGAACTCTTTCATTCTCTTCTATTAATTGGAAAAAAAACTCTATATAATTGGAAAGCCCCACTTATTCAGAGTATGCAGTAGGAGATAGCATCTTGAAATAAATACTTCTGTCATTTTTCTATTGCTTGAGTTTTGAAAGTAAGGTTTATTGCAAGGCAAATGAAGGAAAAAGTTTTGTCCTTAGAAAAGTGATATTTCTGACCAATTTTAGATGACCCAGCTTCCTGTGGAAAGCTGGTGGAAAATGGTGCTAAGTCAGCTATATATTCTTCTCCCCAGTTCCCTGTAGGTCCAATAAATGCTTATTGAATAAATGCTCATCAAAAAGCTATTTCAAGTAAGATACTTTAGAAGCAAAAATTAAGACGCACTTAGCCATTTGTAAGCATGTTTTGAAATATGCATTGAAATGATCAATAAAAAACCAAAATGTGCTAAGTACCACAAAAGTGGTATACCAGATTATTATGAGACCCCAAAATTAAGAAAATATTCTGGGGTAAGTATGGAGTCCTAGAAAGGATTTTTGGCCAATAACCAGGACTGTTTGAAACAAGGCAGTGATGGTAGAGCAGGAACACTGGACATCATGTTGAGATAATGTAAAGAAGAAAACCCAAATGCCAGAAAATGAAAGGTCTCTTAAGAGGAAAACAAGTTGAATGTGTGCTATCAGTTTGATTTTATTACTCTTTTATAAGCAAATTCTAAAGAAGTGAAACCCCATGCAATTATGTTAGGGACATAATTGGGCACTTGGACAGGAACTTGTAATTTAGAGATACTTTAGGGCCTGTCATAATTTTCCTAAAACTAAGTCTTATAGACTGGTTGTACTCAAAGCGTAGTCCCTAGGTTAACAACATTAATGTAACAGTGTTACATTAAGACAAAAATTGTGGACCCCTTCCCACATCGTCTGAATGAAACTCAGGAGATGGATCCCAGCAATGTCTTTTGTATCAGGTCCTCCAGATAACTCTGTTGCCTACTTGAGTTGAAGGATCACTGATCCTTCTCCAACTCTCTGAGGCTGTCGGGCACGAACTATGGTAGCCTATGAAGTCTAGCCCCTACAAGACTAACCTTGTTCCTCTTATCTAAAACTCAATGACAGAACAAAGGATGATAAATGAGAGGATACAGCTTTGCATATAAAACAAGATCCATGGGATAATCTATTTTCAAGTTTTCTGACTAGAAGATACAACTTGATGTTAAAAAAAAAAAAAAACATTTTATTGATTTGAGAAAACCCACTGTGTGGCAGGAACTATCCCAAATATGATATATGTCCTATATCATTGAACATACCTAAATTTTCAAAAAATCAAGGAAAAAATTATCTTAACTCAGATGACACTGTAGTATAGATATAAGAACTGTAAAATCAAAAGCAAGATGCCAAATTGTACATGGAATGAATTGTTTCCTTGCTAAAATAAATATTTGAATAGAAAATGATACATAAACTCATCATCTCACACTGGAGGATTTATGAGAAATTGTATAGCAGCAGCAGTAATACTAATATTTGAGAGTAGCATATAAGAGCTTAACAGAGTATTCTCTAGAGCTTGACTACGTGGTATAAATCTTACCCACATCTCATTGGGACTGTATAAACTTGAGTATTTGACCCTTTCAGAGCTAGCTTCTTTATCTATAAAATGGTAATAAAATAGTGTTTATCTTAAATGAAAACTAAATGAGATAAATTATTTATAGGGGTTAAAAGAGTGATCGGTATTGTAATTAGTCAATAAATGTTATATTTAATAAAACTAGTTTACTTCCATAAAAATATTAAAAAATTCTACTTGTGATCTTGGTCTGCCAAGTAAATAAAATCTTTAAAAAATATATAAAAAATTCTATTGATTATAATTATGAAAATGTTTCAGTCTAAAATGTTTGTAATATATGATAAATTCTCCAGTAAAAAAAATAGCAATAACATGCAGTTTAGATGGTTCTCTATGTTCAGTAACTATATAAGGCTGCATCTAAAGAGCTTATAGGGTTCAGTTCAATAAGAGCTACAGTGGTTCAGAAGAAGGTGAATTTGCATTCCATTATGACTAGAGGATGCTTTATGGTGGCAAGTTCGGTGCCTTTCTTGGATGATATATCTTAGGCCCTATGACAGTTCGTGGTAATACTGAGAGTGAGGATGTTTAAATGCTGAGATGTGGTCCATGCAAAACAGGAAAACACAGGGACTTGTTCAAACATTGATGTGTAGAATTGTGGCCACTTATGAAGGCAGACATGTCCGTGTTTCCTGGTTCTAGTTGGTGAGTCTAACAAGGGTTGATCTTGGTCAGACTATCAATGGATTTGGTGATCTGGGCTAGGGAATCTGGAGTTGGAGTGTAAAGGTAGAATGGGGCTTCTAGGAATACTGGTATGGCGATAGGATGTGTAATAAGCAGCAGGAAAGCGTAATTGGACTACATAAGGCCTAGGAGTATGGAAACCAAAAGGGGTAATAATGATGGGAAGAATAAGAGAGATGTTAGACTCTGTTTAGAAAAAAAAGATGATAGAATCTATTATCTGAATATGAAAATAAGGGAAAAGTAATAGATGTCTGGGAAAAAGGTAGAAATTTTGAAAAAACAGAGGAAGGCAAGAGAACTAATTTTATAGAGGGAATATTTTAGATTGGTCTGAAATGGTAGCAGCACATGAAATAAAAGTAGCTATGCAGTAGGTGGAAATTCTGACGTAAGGTTCTAGATGGAGTTGTATCTGAGTCATCACCTAGAAATAATATTTGAGATCACAGAGGTAGATCGAAGAGGGAATCTAAAAGCAGGAGATAAAATGGATGTGCCCAGGTTTAGAGAAATAAGTGGTGAAAGAGAGACCAAGAAAGAGGTTGGGCATGGGCTGTTAAGTAGATAAAGTTCAGGTGTGGAAGAGAAGAGAAGAATTATGGTAATATGGTGATATATACCATGAGACAAGTGCAGAAGAGAAGGAACTCTTTTGAAAGGAGAAAGTAGGGGAGAAGAACAATGTATGATCAAGTTTACTCTTCATATGCTTCTGAGAGCTCATTATTTGCTAAAACTGAAAGGCTATCAGAGTTAGCCATTGTGAAGTCATTTGTAAAATATAAAGTACTTGGTGAATGTAAAATACAGAAGGTGAAAGGAAGAGTATATACATTTGTGTAAATACAAGAGATAGACTCATGGACATAGTATAGGATGCAGTGGGTGAAAAAAATGTATGAAAGTTGAAAAGTGCATGGAAGAAAGAGAAGATAGGTTCAGATAAGTATTTTTGGTTCAAAGGCAATCAGTTAGGAAGGAATACCATGTTCATTGTTGTAGTTATTTTCACATAATAAGAAAATTTGAATTTTGGATGGTAGGTACATTTGAGCAATTAAGAGTAGCTATACTTTGAAGTTGTTATAGTGGGAGTATTATTGGGGTTTAAAATCCATTAATAAAAACTTACTGAAAATTAGTCAAGATACTGTTGATATCAATAGGAAGTTTAATTTTCAAATTCTGTGGCTTGCCCTAGTTATCCCATGCACTGACTCACATATAATTTGGCAGAACATTTAAAATTTCACCATGTTAGTAATTATTATGTATGTTATGTAAATATTTCTAATATTTTTCATTATTTCATTTTAATTTCACAGTGAGTTCTGGCAAAATTTTGTATTTCCATATTGTACAATAGGAATTAGTTTTGAGAAGCTAATATTGCAGGTATATTTGCTTAATTAAATATTAATTTAATTCAAATCTTAAATTATATAATATCTATCCAATTGTAATAGGAAAGAATTTATTGATACCATGTAAGGTACACACAGATGTGAGTTTGTACACATGGAATATCTTATAAATTAATAACAGCTTCATCTTTGTGGTACCTTAGCATGATTCTTGAGCATGTTTCTTGAGCATATTTCTTCAAAATACAAAGAATAACAATTGAAATGAGCCTGTGGTAATCTTTTTTCACAATAGTTGAAAACATTGAGTTATTTTAAATGAGTTTTAGTGTATACTTTACATTTGGAAGGAAAGATTCATTTGATTTAGAATTGCCCAGATTAAAATATATGGTAGATATTCAGAGGAATATCACTGTCTTTCTTAGTCTGTTTATGCTGCCATAACAGAGTACCACAAACTGGGTAGCTTATAAAACAACAGACTTTTATTGCGCAGTTATAGAGGCTGGATGTCCAAGGTCATGGAGCTGGCATGGTTGGGTGAGGGCCCTCTTCCAAGTCACAGACTTCTCATTGTATCTTCACATTTCAGAATAGGGTTAGGGAGCTCTCTGGAACCTTCTATAAGGGCACTAATCCCATTCAAGTAGGCTCTACCTGTATGACTTAAGTACCTCCCCAAACCCAAACCTATTAATACCATCACCTTTAGGGGGTAGAATTTCAATGTATGAATTTTGGGGAGGACATATTCAGACCATAGCACTGTCCCAGACTGTTTTGTTTTCTAATCAAGTTTGACAAATGTATATTGACATAGACACAAATTTAAAGAATATTTCCACCCATTTAGTAGTTTGTTGGCCTCTCCCTAGATATTTTTTAAGGTTCTATTTACAAGTGTTTATTTCTTCAAGTGATATGACCCTTAATATCAACAGCTATAACATTAATTAATAATGTGGCTGAGAACATTATTCTGTCTGACTTATTCTCCTGAGTAACAAGGGGATGCTAATATGACTGCATAAGGTTAGTGTGTGAAGGTTGAAGATTGTGTATGAATCTGTGGTTCACAATTTATTAGTATAAAAAAACTAAGCAAAATTCTCTCTATTTTTGGAAGAGATAATTACCAATATAAGATAGGAAATAGTATTAATCTGATTTCTATCTAACTAGAGAGGCTTTTTTTTTTCCCCTTCTTATTGAGCACAAGCTGGAGACTGTGCTAACGCCCTCCTGAAGACCTAGGGCCCATAAAATATGTACTGCTATGCAAGTCTGAAAATCAGTACTGAATAGGAGCACTGAATGCATATCACCAAGAAGTACCATTGCCAAGGTAATGGTGATCTTTAGCTGTTGCCTGTAAGTCTTCATTGGAGAAGTAGGGATAAGTCTTGAAGATCTGTACAGATGGGAATAGCAGAAACAAATTGTAAAAGGTAAATAATAATAAAAAAAAATGCAACTCTACGCTTAAAGGTTACGTGGTGGTATGCATATGCTGTGGTCTAGCACCCCAACCGAAATGTGTACATGTGTTCAAAATAAAAATGTACTGGAATGTTTATGTCAGCATAATAGCCACCTATTGGAAACTAACCAAATGCCCAGCGGAAGTGGGATAGAAGAATTAATCATCGCATATTCATACAATGTAATATTGGAGAGCAATAAGAATGAACTACAACCACAGTCAGCATTATGAATGACTCTCACAAACAGAATGCTGAATAGGAGAAGCCAGGCACAAAAAGCTAACCTGTATAATTCCATTTATTTAAGCAGAGAAGTAGCAGGTCATTGGTGATTGGAAGAAGGTAAAAGGGGGAGCTTCTAGGGCACTGGCAATATTTTATTTCTTGATTTAACTGTTGACTACCTTGTTGTGTTTCGTTTGTGGAATTCACTCAGTTGTATTTATATGTTCACTTTTTTGAAAGCATATTGCACATAAGTAAAAATTTAAAAATCCATTTTGTTATGAAGAAAGAGAGATTTCAGTAATTCTTAGTAAAAACACATCTAATGAAGTTTCTGTTGTGACAGAGACTATTGTAAAACTTAGACTATAATAATATACAGAGAGGAATTAGGAACAATAAAAACTCAGGAGGAACAGAAAAGACCAAAGTCCACATAGGATCAGCATTAAGATAGGTTTCCTAGACACACATTTGTGGAAAGGTTTCCTCCACATGATAATACGAAGTACCTCGAGACTTATTAGCTTCATGGTGTGTTTTAATTTTAGTTGATTCCATCTAAAGTTTTATTTCCTATTAAGCAAATTGTTTAGAGTTCTCATCCCATAGTTTAGGTATTTTTAATTATTCTTCTTTCTTTATAGAATGTCATAGTAAATAACTCATTCATGTACTATTAAGTAATTATAATTATTTTTGTGCCTGCTATGCAGAACTAGAATTGCATAATATGATAAATAGAAACCTTTTAAAAAAATCTGCTAATAAACAAAAGATCAGAGGCTTAATGGAGCTAATTCTTTTTTTTTTTTTAAGATTTTATTTATTTATTTGACAGAGAGAAATCACAAGTAGATGGAGAGGCAGGCAGAGAGAGAGAGGAGGAAGCAGGCTTCCTGCTGAGCAGAGAGCCCGATGCGGGCCTCGATCCCAGGACCCTGAGATCATGACCTGAGCCGAAGGCAGCGGCTTAACCCACTGAGCCACCCAGGCGCCCAATGGAGCTAATTCTTACGCGGCATCACTGTTTCATGACAGCATATGGAAACATAATATACTCTTTGGTTCTGATGGAGTTGGAACACAGATCAAAAGAGGGGTTAAGAGCTCCTGGGTGGCTCCGTGGGTTAAAGGCTCTGCCCTCACTTGGGTCATGTTCCCAGGGACCTGGGATCAAGCCCCACATCGGGCTCTCTGCTCGGCAGGGAGCCTGCTTCCTCCTCTCTCTGCCTGCTTCTCTGCCTACTTGTGATCTCTGTCAAATAAATAAATAAAATCTTAAAAAAATAAAAAGAGGGGTCCAAACATACGCTAAACAGCTAAACAATGAATGTGGAAAAAATATGTATGTATATTCATAGTTTGTTCTTGTTAACAGAATCAATGACCTCAGACTATTAGAGAATATTTGATGAAAGGTTAAGTTGTTATATAAGAAAGTGTTGACTTGCATATCCATTGCTGGTTTTCATTGGTTAGAGGGAGAATCAAACTTTTTCTAACTCATAACTCCTTTCTTTTGAAACTCCTTTCTTTTGAAAATGTTTAAAAATATTTTTCTACTATCAGTCAGTCTATGTACCACACTTTATACTACTTAGAGACTTTTTAGGAAGGCTATAAATATTAAATTGAATTAATATTAAAAATAAACATTTTTAAAAACCAAGACAGATTTTTAAAGTTTTATAAGCTTTTCTAACACCTGCTATAGTTATTTTTATATTACCTAGATGAAAATTCACATCAATTGAAGTTTTTTCCAGATTTCAAAATGACATAGGGCAAAGGCCCTTGTCATCATGGACTTAAGACTTTATAATGAAAGTACTTATATTTCAAGAGAAATATATTTTAGGATTCCCCTCCCTTGCTTTCAGAATAATGTCATTCTTTGAAAAAAGAAAAAGAAAACTTATATGTTGTCTCGATCCCCCAATTTTTATTTATTCCATTAACCTTCTTTAAGAGCTTTTATGAGAATTTTTGATTTGATTTTCAGTAGAAGCCAAATGTTTATGATTTAAAATTTTTTTTTTCCTGCCTAGTATGGACTACCATACTTACACTTAAATGTAAAAACACCATGGTGCAATAAGCAATAATGGATTAAAAAGAAGTTTTATCTCAGATCTTCCTCATATTTATTTTTGAGCATATTGCAGGAATTAACATCCATGAATGTAGGAGAAGTGGTGGTTAATTTTCACACGAAATATGGCAAGTTTCTCTAGTCAAAGCTATGCAAAGTTTAACTGCACCTAACTACTGAAGTGGATTATATATAGCACATATACAATGAAAAACTGGAAGACTGAAAGCATTGCTGTTTACTTAAATTGAATCTGGCTAAACATGTACCTTTCCGACTTAAAAAGAAAAAGAAAAAATCCTAGTGCTGTATAGATATTTGTATTGGTTCTCCTTGATTTTATACCAGTAATTGCTTCTCTTCCACTTCTCTCAACTCTTTTAAAAAAAGTATGCTGTAAGTTGTAGGGACAAACATTACTGATGAGACAGAATTATAAACCTATGTTATAGTATATTCACTGATATGGACATATATTAACATTTATATTTTCATCTTATGTAGAATTTTTTTACTTACGTTTCACTATGTGAAGTATTCCAATCAAATATTAATTACTTTGTACAGTAGAAACAAGATAGTTAATACTTCAATATAACATTAAACTAGCTCAGATATTAGCCAAATCTAATATCAGAAATGAATGAAAAGATTGTATCTACTATAATGGATCATTATTTTCAGTAGAACGTAAGATCATTGAAGGCAAGGGCCCATGTGTTTTCAGTGACACTTCATGTACAGTCAGTGGTAAGGAACTTGGGCAAAGGAATCATACAGACTAGAAAGAAATTATTTTCTTTCAATTCTTCTTGAAGTTTTGTTTTCAATTCTTCTTGAAGAATTGAAAACATAATTCTTCAGTTATTCTTTTCCAATTTCAATTCTTCTCTTTCTCAATTTTCCTGTTTGCAAAAAGGGAATATCTACGTATTATATCCTGTATCTATATCCTAAGGTTGTTGTGAAGATTTTAATTTGATGCACGTGAATTTTACAAGACCATGTCAGTTCCATAGGGTGTATATAACAAATGTTATTTTTTTATTATTTACAAACAACAATTCATCCAACTCTAGGTATTGAGGACCTATTTTGTGTGAAAGACTTGGTCTACACTTTATAGAAATGATTTATTTTCATTATTAAGTGCTGATATTTATATTCATTTTAAACAAGTACTATAACAAACTATCATATAAAAAAGTTTATTTTTTAATTCTTAAAATACAAGTATTTCAGTACAAGAATATAGGTCTCAGGATTTTGGTATATTTACCTTTATAATTTCAACTACACTTTGTGTTTTTCATAATAAATTGCTGCTATTACTGTCTTCTTTCTAGGATCAATGCAAAAGTTTGATCACACTTTTAACACTTGACTGTAGAGTTGTCTGCTAGTCACCTTTCAACCTTGCCAACAAATTCAATCAGCTTAAGAGCATTTTAATGTACCTATGCAACTCCTCAGAATTTAAGATTAGGAGAGAAAAGTAGGTCATATGACCTTTATAAGTAGCATTCAATGGTTACTCTGGAAATGATAGAATTAGTTTAATTTGAGCTGCAATTTGATTGAAATGTTTTCCAGCTTAAAATCAGATACTCGACTAGCGCCCACAACGTGAGGAAGGTTATATGCTGTGCATTTCTAATGCAGTAGAAATGCAGTCAAGTCAAATAAAATTATTTTGTCCTCAGTAATCAGGAAGAGGTTGCCCTAGATGTTTTAGATTCCAATTTTTAATTTAACAAGAAAGCTTAAGTGTACAGTAGTGTAGAGTATACGCGACTCAGCTCTTTTTACTTAGAAGAAAAGTGCAATATTTTACTTTACTTTGACCTTGGGTCAACGCTTTGTAAAGAATCTGATTCTGAGTGGATTGGGGGTGAAATGAAATGAAAAAGAGGGAAGAGAGCTGCTTTTATCATGACCAGATGGTAATTTTTACTAGTTGGCAGTGAATTAAAACACATTTTTTGAAAGGAAAGTATACATTATAGACTGGCACAACTAAATGTGTGAAAGCATCCCAAAAATAGATAAAAATATTCTTTAGGTTTGAAATAAAGTTATAATAAACTTGTCTAAGTGCATGGTTATCTGTAGGTTACAGGTAGCAATGAAGACTAACTATACAGTCAGAGGTCCTAAAGGATTAGAACTGAGTCAACAATATTCTAAATTCTGATGTTGTATCTTCAAAAACTTGAATTGTGTTCCTCATGTGCTAGTTCTAGGGTAAACCTGGTGTATGCTTTAAATATTAACTGTTTTCTTGCCCCAGTGAAACCCCAGGTAGTCTCACTAATGCACAGTGTAGATTTCTCAACTAAATTTTTGAGATCAACTAAATTCTGTCACAGAGGTAGACATCTTGAAGTCTGCTGAATTATTCATTAAATAGCTTATTTTAGCTCTTCAAGTTCACCAGGAGAGTTGCAATGACATGATCTGAAAGCCATTAAAATTTACTTGCCCAAAGTCTAGAAGACAAAAAATATTTAATTACCTAATGTTGATTATTTTGTTATTAGTTTCATTTGTCTTATTATTGGCATGACTTTTTGATTAGACACTATGACTCTAATTCTTTGATTATTGATATGGTAGATCTGATGAATTCTTTATTTTTTACTTTTTGAAAAAGATTTTATTTATTTATTTGACAGAGAGAGGCACAGCAAGAGAGGGAACCCAAGCAGAGGGAGTGGGAGAGGGAAAAGCAGAGAGCCTGATGCAGGCTCCATCCCAGAACCATAGAATCATGACCTGAGCCTAAGGCAAACGCTTAACCAACTGAGCCACCTAGGTGCCTCATGATGAACTCTTTAAACAAATTAGTAATCTTTAAACCTTTCTAGTGGTAGGATATCTAATATTTTACTTGGAAATGACTGAAATATCATTTCAACATACCAGTGCAAGTTAAAAGTAGAAAACTGTCCCCAAACAAGCAGTAATAACCCTGGATCCCATTCTGCTGCCCTACCAGAGCAGGGAAGTTAGTTTATAGCCCCATCTACTGTTGAATATAGTGCCTAGTCCTGATCATCCAATAAGGTTGACAAGAGTTCAAGAAAGTGTGAAGTCAATCCTACAACCTCACTTTAATAAAGAACTAAGACAGCAGTACTGTTCAACTGATAACCAGTGGCACATCTCCCCTGTGCCCATCCTCAGAGTTCAAAACATTGCCTTGCCCCAAAAGAGACCATAATAGCAGATCCCACCTGCCCCTGGACATTATATGCAGATGAACTCAGAAACCCAAACTGAGCTGCCTAGTAGAAAAACTGTGGAAAGCAAAGCTGTAAATTCTGTAAGAGGGGCACAATTACTCAGATGCACAGACACCTGTGTAAGGAGTCAAGGATCACTAAAAATCAGGTAAATATGATACCTTTAAAGGAAATTAATAAAGCTCCAAAAACTGACCTTAAGGAAATGAAGAATCTGTGAACTTTCAGATGAAGAATTCAGAATAATCCTTTTGAAAAAGTTGAGTGAGGGGGCCTGGATGGCTCAGTTGTTAAGCGTCTGCCTTCAGCTCAGGTCATGATCCCAAGGTCTGGCTCCCTGCTTAGCAGGAAGCCTGCTTCTCCCTCTCCCACTCCCTTTGCCTGTGTTCCCTCTCTCACTGTCAGTCTCTCTGTCAAATAAACAAAATCTTAAAAAAAAAAAAAAAGAAAAGAAAAAGTTGAGTGAACTATAAGAAAACACAACAAAACAAAATTAGGAAAAAGATGCATGAACAAAACGAAAAGTTCAAGGAAATAACAATCTTCAAGCAAAACAAAACAAAACAACAAAACCAGAAATCTTAGAGTTGAAAATATAATAACTGAATTAAAGAATTCAGTAGAGCATGTCAAAATAGACTCAATCATTCAGAAGTAAGAATCAGTAAACTGGAAGATGAAATATTTGATGAGGAAGATAGAACTGTCAGAGGAGCAGAAAGGGAAAGAATGAAAGAGAGTAAAGAAAGCCTACAGGAATTATAGGATAAAATTAAAAGAAACAATATTTACATTATGGGAATTCCAGAAAGAGAAGAGGAGAAGAAAGGAACAGAAAGCATATTTAAAACAACCATGGTTGAAAACTTCCCAGCCCTTGGAAGAAAAATGGACATCCAGAGCTGTAACGCCCAAAGAATCCCAAATTGGCTGAAAGTACGTTATAATTAAATTGTGAAATGTCAGAGATGGAAAGAATTCTAAAAGCAGTAAGAAGAGAGGAGTTGCTTACAGAGGAACCCTTATGAGACTATTGCAAATTGTCCAACAGAAACTTTTTAGGAAAAGAGAAAATGGGGAGGTATATTAGAGATAGTGAAAGAAAATAACTGCCAGCTGAGAATTCTATGCCCAGAGAAGCTATCCCTCAGAAAAAGAGGAATAAGACTTTCCCAAACAAACAGAAGCTAAAAGGGTTCATACCACTAGTCTTGCCTTACAAGAAATGTAAAGGGAGTTCTTTGAGTGGAAGTAAAAGAATGCTAATATCATGAAAATAAGGAACTGTAAAACTCACTGATCATGGTAAGTATATAGTTGTAGTTAGATTCTGCAATATGTTGATTGTGGTACATACTTCACTCATAACTCTAGAATTAAAAAAAAAATAGAACATGGTGAAAATATCCATAATTATAATAATCTGTTATTGGTTACAAAATATTAAAAAAACTTATAAATTGTAACAGCAATAATCTAAAATGTGAGGGGGAAGAGTAAAGTGTAAAGTTTATGAATTCTTTTGAAGTTGTTATCAGTTTAAAATAGGATGTTACAAGTTTAAGTGATTTTATGTAAGCCTCATGGTAACCACAAGGGAAGATTGTATAATTACACACACACACAAAAAAAACCTTCAAAAAAAATAAAGCATATTGATATCAAAACACACACACACACACACAGCAGGATAAGAAACAAGGAACAATGGATCAGCAAAACAGCCAGAAAACAATTAACAAAATGGCAGTAGTAAATCCTTACTTATCAGTAATTACTTTAAACATAAATGTACTAAATTCTCCAATCAAAAGACAAAGAATGGCTGAACTGATTAAAAAAAAAAATCTAACAATATGTTGCCTACCAGAGATTCAGTTTACCCTTAAAGACACACAGAGTTCAGAGAAAGACAACTATCATATGATCTCCCTGATATGAGGAAGTGGAGATGCAACGTGGTGGGTTTGAGGGGTAGGAAAAGAATAAATGAAACAAGATGGAATTGGGAGGGAGACAAACCATAAGAGACTTAATATCACAAAACAAACTGAGGGGGGTTGGAGGGAGGGGGGTAGGGAGAGGGTGGGGTTATGGACATTGGGATGGGTATGTGCTATGGTGAGTGCTATGAAGTGTGCAGACCTGGTGATTCACAGACCTGTACCCCTGGGGCTAAATATACATTATATGTTTATAAAAAAATAAAAACAAATTTAAAAAAAAGACACAGAAATTGAACGTGAAGGGATGAAAAAATACATTTCAAGCAAAAAAGGAGTAGCTATACTTATACTACACCAAAAAAGACTTTAAGAATGGTAAGAGACAAGCAGGTCATCATATAATGATGTAGAGGTCATATCAGGAAGATACAACATGGTAAATATTAATGTGCCCAACATTGGAACACCTTAATATATCAAGCAAAAACTAACAGAGCCTAATGAAGAAATAAACAGTAATGCAATGACAGGTGGAGACTTTTAATACTCTGTTTTCAACAATGGATAGATCATCCAGAGAATCAATAAGGAAACAGCATCTTTGAAAAACACTATCAATCAAATGGTCTTAATAGACATATTCAGAACATTTTATCCAACAGAATACACATTACCCTCAAGCACACATGCAGCATTTTTTAGGATGGACCACAAAACAAGTCACAAATTTAAGAAGATTGAAATCATACCAAGTATCTTCTTTGATCACAGTAGCAAGAAACTAAAAAATCACAGTAGGAAAAGTGGAAAATTTATAAACACCTGGAAATTAAACAACACTCTTCTGAGCAATCAATAGATCAAATGAGAAATTAAAGGGAAATACAAGTTTCTTGAGATAAATGAAAATGGAAACAACATGCAAGAACTTGTAGATTGCAGCAAAAGCAGTTTTAAGAAGGATGTTCAAAGCAATAAAATCTTTACATTAAGAAGCAAGAAAGATTCCATAAATAATCTGACTTTACACCTTCAAGAGCTAGAATAGGAAGAACAAACTTAACCCAAAGTCAACAGGAAAAAGAAATAATAAGATTAGACTAGAAATAAGTGAAGAGTACAGAAGAATAACAGAAAAGATTAACCAAACTAAGAGTTGTTTTTTTGAAGAGATAAGGAAAATTGGCAAATTCTTAGCTAGAACAATAAGAACCCAAATAAATAAAATTATAATTGAAAAAGGAGACATTATAACGATACCATAGAAATTCAAAGAATCATAAGAGGCTACGTGGGCAACTATAAACCAACCACCAGGACAAACTAAAGCAATGGAAAAATTCTTAGAAACTTACAACTTACTGAGACTGAATCAGGAAGAAATAGAAATCAGAATAGACTATTAGTATGGAGATTAAGGTAGTAACCCAAAATCTCCCAACAAAGAAAATCCCAGGACCAGATGGCTTCACTGGTGAATTTTACCAAACATTTCAAGAATTAACACCAATTCTTTTCAGATCCTTCCAAAAAATCAAAGAGGAGGGAATACTCCCAAACTTATTTTATGAGGCCAATATTATCCAGATACCAAAGCCAGAGAAGGATACTATTACAGAAGAAAAGCTACAAGCCAACATCCCTGATGAATATAGATAACAAATTTCTTAAAATACTAGCAAATCAAATTCATACACCATGATCAAGTGGGATTTATCCTTGGGATGAAGAGATGGTTCAGCATATGCAAATCAATCAATGTGATATATCAAATAAACAGAATGAAAAAAACTCATATGATCATCTCAGTGGACACCAGAAAACACATTTGACAAAATTCAACATCCATTCATGATAAAAACTCTTTTTAAGAAATTAGGTCTAGTAGGAACATCTCTCCACATAGCAAAGGCCATATATGACAAACCCACAACTAACATCCTACTCAGTGGTGGAAAATTTGAAAGCTTTTCCGCTAAAGTCGGAAACAAGACATTCTCACCACTCCTATGCAGCCTAATATTGGCAGTTCTAGCTAGAGCAATCAGGCAAGATAAAAAAATAAAAGTTATCACAATTGAAAAGGAAGAGGTAAAAGTGTCTTTATTTGAGGTGACATAATTTTATGCATAGAAAACCCGAGAGACTCAACTGTAGTTCTTAGATTTAATCAGTGAAATCAGTAAAGTTGCAGGATACAAAATTAATGAAAAGAATCAGTAGTATCTATGTATTATTAATGAATTTTCTGAATAAGAAATAAATTGATCCCATTCAATAGCATTTAAAATAATAAAACACTTAGAAATAAACTAAGGAAGTAAAAACTCTTTATTCTGAGAAGTATAAAGCATTGATGAAAGAAATTGAAGACAAATGGAGAGGTAGTCCATGTTCATGGGTTAGAAGAATTAATATTAATATTGTTAAAATACCAATACTGCCAAAAGTAACCTGTAGATTCTTTACAATTCTTACCAAATTTCAATTTTGTATAGAAGTAAGAAAGACTCCTAAAATTTATATGGAAACACAAAGCCCTCAAATAGAATTCTGAGAAAGAAGAACAAAGTAGGAGATACCACATTTCTTAATTTCAAGCTATGCTATAAAGCTGTAGTCATCAAAACAGTAGGTACTAGCATAAAACAGACAAATAGACCAATAAAAGAGAATTAAAAGCCTGGAAATAAACCCAGGCATGTAAGGTTAGCTAATATTTGGCAAGGGATCCGAGAATACTAGGTGTAGAAGCCATCTCTTCAATAAATGGTTCTGGGACAATTGGATATTCATATGTAAAAGAATGAGGCAGGGCCCATACACCACTCATAAAAATGAGCTTAAAATGAACTAAAGGCTTAAATGTAAGACCTGGAACCATGAAACTTTTAGAGGAAAACTTAGAATAAAGCTCCTTGAGATGGGTCTTGGTCACAATTTTTTTGGCTATGACAACCTAAAGCATAAGCAATAAAATAAAAAAATAAACAACTGAGACTACGTTAAACTAAAGAGCTTCTTCACAGCAAAAGAAACCACCAACAAAGTGAAAAAAAAAAAACCAACAACTATGGAATAGGAAAAATATTTACAAACTGTATGCTTAGTATGAAATGATAACCAAAATGTAAAGGACTTATTCAACTCAATAGCAAAA
Organism: Neogale vison; assembly: GCF_020171115.1. NCBI lineage: Eukaryota > Metazoa > Chordata > Mammalia > Carnivora > Mustelidae > Neogale > Neogale vison. The sequence continues at coordinate 29,184,194 of NC_058096.1, forward strand.
TAACAATCCAATTAAAAATAGACAAAGGATCTGAACAGACATTTCTCTAAAGAAAATATATGGAAGGCCCACAGGTAGGTGAAAAGATGCTGAACATCACTATTCATTAGTGAAATAGAAATGGAAGCCACAATAAGGTATCACATGCCTGTTACAATGGCCATCATCACAAAGACGAGATAAGAAATGCTGGTGTGGATATGGAGAAAAGAGAATCCTTGTGTACTATTGGGACTGTAAATTGGTACAACTACTCTGGAAAACAGTATAGAGGATCCTTAAAAAATGAAAAACCTACTGTATGATCCAGCAATTCCACTTCTGGGACTGTATCCAAAGAAAACAGAAACACTAACTTGAAAAAAATATCTACACCCCACCTACGTGGTAGCATTATTTATAATAGCCAAGATATAGAAAATACCAAAGTGTTCATTGACGGATGAATGGATAAAGAAGTTGTGGTATATGGTATTCAGCCACAAAAAATAAGGAAATCCTACTACTTGCAAGAACATGGATGGATGTAGGAGGCATTATATAGGTGAAATAAGTCAGACAAGTAAGTACTATATGATTTTACTTACATGTGGAATCTAAAGCAATTAAAAAAAAAAACAAAAACCCAACCAGGAAAAAAAAAACCCAAAAAATTCACAGAAAAGATCGGACTTGTCATTATCAGAGACAGAGGATGGGGAAAGGGAAATTGGAAGAAGATGGTCAAAAGGTAAAAACTTCCTGTTATGAAAAAGTACTGGGGATGTTATGTACAGCAAGATGACTGTAACAGTGCTGTATCGTATACAGGAACGTTACTGAGAGTAAATCCTAGGAGTTCTCCTAACAGAGAGACTTTTTTTTCTTTAACTTTATCCTTACTGTAACTATGTGAGAAAATGGATGTTATCTGAACTTAAACTGTGTAGTCATTTTACAATATGTGTAAATGAAACAATTATGCTGTATACCTTAAACTTATATAGTGATATATGCCAATTATTTCTTTTTCAAAGATTTATTTATTTGAGAGAGAGAGAGAGAGAGAGAAAGAAGCAGACTCTTCACTAGTGTGGAGCTGGTCGTGAGGCTTGTTCCCATGACCCTGAGATCATGACCTGAGCTTAAGTCAAGAGTCAGATGCTTAACTGACTGAGCCACCCATGTGCCCCAGTTATTTCTTAATAAAACTGAAAAAAAATTGTTTCCATTCCCAAATTATAGAAAGAGATACTTCACACTTATTTTGAGTGTTTTTATGGGTTAATTTTTTTCTACCTTTGAGTCTTTAGTCAATTTGGAAAATACTTTGGTATAAGGCACAAAATATGCATATATTTAATTTTTAAAATAATTTCTTAGCAAATTTGTTATGAACTATGTTTTCAGTAATCCAAACCTTTTCATACCATTATGAAATGAATTCATCATATATATTGTTTTCCCCCACCAAAAAATTAAAAAAATAAACCTCTCACATTTTAATAAAAGTCACTGCAAAAATTTCATGTTGAATAGATACAATGTATTCTTCCAGGGTGTATGGATCAGATCAGAACAGAGTACATTGTTAAATGGCCATGTATATATTATTATTTTACTTATTTATTTATTTGTTTTTAAAGATTTTTTTTTTTTTAATTTATTTGTCAGAGAAGGAGAGAGAACACAAGCAGGCAGAGAGGCAGGCAGAGGCAGAGAGAGAAGCAGGCTCCCTGCCGAGTAGGGAGCCCAATGTGGGGCTCTATCCCAGAACACTGGGATCATGACCTGAGCCGAAGGCAGCTGTTTAACCGACTGAGCCACCCAGCATCCCTGTATGTACTATTTAAAAACTCATTGTTTGAAAGGACGTATCAAAGTAATTACTGAGTTGGCTTTTCTTTGAATCTAATTTTTGTAATAATCAGTATGATAAAGTGAAATGTCCATCATGGTTTCTGGTTTTTTTTTCTTAATTAATTGCAAGATATCCAGAGTTATATTTCTTCTTTATGTGAGTTTTCAGAACCATAATTGGAAAAATAGTAATAACAAATACTAGGATTTCAAGATACAGTAATATTTAAGGTTGGATAGAAAGAGCTGAGAGCATGTGAATATTTGGTACTATGAGAGAAGTGTAAATATTTAAAAATAAATTTGTAGGCTACACATTTTTTATATTATAATCATTTAGGGAGAAACAATTCATCTTATTTAATATAGATCAGTAGGGATAAAAGTAATAGTTAAAAATAGCTAATATTTTTCTGCATGCTATTTGGTATAAATTATTTTTGTGTTTGTGTACATCTGTAATTTACATACATTTTAGCCTAATTAGACAAGAAATATATGAGACAGAACCTAAGTGACCAATTTTCCCACTTTGTAACCGATAGAAGATCTGAAATTCCAACCCAGGCAGCCTGACTGCAGAGTCTATGACCATTGTAAGGTACTGCCTTTCTAAAAAAAAAAAGAAGAAGAAGAAGAATTTGGTTGTCTATAATGATTTCAGCTTAATTAGTGGCATATTTTCAATACTCTATTGGTGTATTTTATAAACACAGTAAACTCTTGAAGCATCAAGATAATAGTGGTCTATTTAAATAAGCATCAATCTTAGTTCTTTTTTTTAATGTATGATAGAACTCAACAGTGAAATCATCACAATCCAGGGCTACTCATTTATTTTCATTACTAGCTATCTGCTTATTCAGATTTACTATGTCTTCATGATTTAGTCTTGGTAAGTTTTGTTTGTTTGCTTGAAATTTGTCATTTTATCTACATTATCCAATTTGTTACCATGCAATTACTCATGTTTTTCCCTTATAATCTTTTCTGTAGAATGGGCAGCAGCGTCTCCAGTTTCTATTTAAGTAAGATGAGTCTTCTCTTTTTTTCTTTTTAGTCAATCTAACTAAAGGTTTGTCAATTTTGTTGATCTTTTTGAAGAACAAATTTAGAGATTTGTTGATTTTTCTCTAATGTTTTTCTATATTCTATTCATTTATCTCTTCTTTAATCTTTGTCATTTCCTCCCTTTGGCTAGCTTTGGGTTTTCTTCTTTTAAGCTATTAAGTTTTCCCTTTTAGGACTGTTTTCATTGTGCCCTGTAAGTTTTTAGAATGTTGTGTTTTTATTTTCATTAATCTCTAAGTAGTTTCTAACTTCCCTTGTAATTTCTTGTTTGATCCATTGGTTGTTTTAGAGTGTCTTGTTTAATTTTCACAGTATTGTGAATTTTCTAGTTTCCCTTTGCCGCTGATTTCTGACTTCATCCTATTATGGTCAGAAGAAGTATTTTGTATGGTATATCAAGACTTAATTTGTTATGCCAGGTATATTTTTAACTTAAAATATTATAAAAATTGCTTCTATTAATTAACATAATTTTGAATTCTCATGTTGGATACTTTTATTGAATCTGTAGAACTGTTATCTCTCTTTGTATATTATAAGCCAAGCTTATTTTTAATTTTTTAACATCTAATGTATTTGTTAATTTTAATGAGGTTCTTTGTTCCTTTTTATTTTACTGTGTTCTATTGCATTATATAATACTTTGAAGGGATCACTGTATATCAGGGACATTTCCAGAAATTGGTTAACTCGATAAAATGATCTTAAATACAGCTTGTAATAGCTAGTATGTTAATAATTCCCATTGGCTATTAAATGGTTTTATAATCTACAGCAAATATAAAATAGATACGAAACAATAACTCCCCATGGGTTGTAGGTTTTCACAGATGAAGTTGAAGTGTATTTTCTGAATATTTCCAGGAAAGATTTGTTTCTCACATATCTCTGCTCCCACTCCAGCTTTGCTTGAGCTGTGTTAACATTATGAATAATGTCAATACCAAAATGAAATATGAATATAACCTATGAAATTCACAGAAATATCAGAGGGGCTGTGAATGAAGGAGTGGATGAACTGATGAGAAGTTGTTGGAGTGTGTGCTAAGGCACTTAATATTCATTCTGATACCGGTGAGGATTTGGCATGTGGATAGTTGCTTTAGTTGTATTTCTGCCATGATGCTACTGGTCACAGGTAATTATCATTTAGTTGGTATGTCTTTCTTTTCCTTCTTGAAAGATAAATCATTGATTTTTCAAGATAAAAGAAAACTCCAATTGTGCTACAGAATTTCCAAAATAGCTAATTTTTCTAAAAATCATTGTTGAAATCCATAAAAAAATTAAACAGTCTTATAAAGTGTGTTTCTAATAATTTGGTCTGTCATATAAGTTCCTAAAACTTCATTTAAGAGTTAATAGGATTATAGAGGTTAGACTTGGAGGAGGAAAGAGTTTGACCTGGGTCACCATATTTTTTTACTTTTCTTTATTTGTTGGGCTCTGCCTCTGGAACAATATGGGAAAACTTTGGAAACGACCAAAGATGTTTATAAAGAATTGTTGACTAGGTAGGGGGATTGGGTAATTGGGTGATGGGTATTCAGAGCACACTTGGTGTAATTATCACTGGGTATTGTATGCAACTGATGAATCACTAAATTCCACCCCTGAAACTAATAATACACTATGTTGTTAATTAAATTGAATTTAAATTGAAATAAAATCATTGACTGAAGATAGCTCATTTTTTACTTCAGGCTGGATTGAAATGGCGTGTCTTATTGCTCAATTTAATTTATCTATTTTATGTAACTATTTAAGTAAATATGTAACAATTTAAGTAAATTTCCTTCATAAAATATTGTAAAGTAGATTAGATTTTTTGTCATCCATTGCTAAAATGGAAATAAGTAATTAAAATTTTTTGAGTTTGAGGAATAACACAGGGCTCTAATATCACTATGGGAGGTTGAAGTAGGAATTTATGCTTTAAACCAATTCACAAAATGAAATACACATCCATTTTCTTGTTCTTTGTCTTGTCACTATGGTTATGAAAGAAAAGATTCATGATGGCAAGTGATGAATTCAGAGCACTAGTGCCTTTGCTAGGTTCCCTTCTAACTTTCAAAATTCTAGGTCAGAGTCCTCTCTTAACTATACTACTTTGCTTCCTGTAGGGTTTCTTGTCATTAAGCAATGGTAGTAGTCCAGACATGTGTGGAAATGTAGATTCATAAACTCTTGGCTTATTTTACTGTCCACACTGTGGCAAAGAGAAGAAATAAGATGCTGCCATAATGTCCAGAAACACATAAACTCCATGTGGTCCATGGATTTACCAGTTGACTCCTTCCTTTCACTTTCTCATTTTCCTTCTCAGATTGCTCCCAAACTCTAACCCTCTGCCAAGGTAACATTAGAGAGAGTATATATTGCTTTGTTCACCAGTACTATTTACTTCATTTACATACTGCTTTTTAATTATAATGATCTTAATGCACTGGACCAGTTACATGGATATATGGATATATGCAAAGGGTTGCATAAAAATTTTAAGAAGAAGACACTGATAGCAGAAAATGAAACCAAATGCAGGACCTTTCTAAGCCCTGGGCTCTCTGTGTCTGTGTAAGTTGCTTGCCTATAAAGCTGACCAGGTTAACAGGAGGGGTCCACACCGAGATTAATCTGAAGTGTTATCAGAACAATTTTTCTTTGAGCTGGACCTTTTGTTCCATTTACTCAAAGTCCACTTTTGACTGTATCTTATTTCATTCTTATAATTTCAAGAATGTCAGCACTCTGAAGCCTTTTACATCTATTTTTTTTTTAAATAGATTTTTGTGGCTAAGTTGTAGCTCCGTAAATCCACTGATTTAGGGCCTTTGAGATCTTTAACATAACGTAATATTTTAAACATTTAGAATCATTTGATTGTAACTTTACCCATTGTGTAACATTATGCACTGTAAAAAAATTCCTTAATGTTTTACCTTTCTATCCCAAAGTACAGAATATTATTTTTCTACATATATGATTGTTGTTACTGTATATATCACATGGTCCATGCCCAAATTCTTGTAGTGATTTGCCTGATTTCTTTGTATTGTTAAGCCAGTTCTGCATCTTTTACATGACCATTTCTTGAATAACACTCTCTTCAGATTTCAATTAAAAGATATAAGTGAAACTACTAAATTAATTATGATCTAATAAGTATTTTGTTTGTTTGCTATTTGTCTATAACTTATTTGCCTAGAGCTTTAATGTAGAATATCATATAATTAGGCCTGATCAGTTTAAGTATTTGCTCTAAATAATATTGGGAATGTATATATCTACTATAGCTAGTTTTTAGCACACTTGTTAATATTTTTGTTGCATGATTCCTTTAGTGATATCCTCAGTATGTGTTGGTACAGTTTGAATGTAAAATTAGCAATATTGTATAGCATGTTTCATTTGTGAATTTTTTATCTAGCTTCTGACACCTCTGGTTCTTGTGATAACATGTGGGGTTCTTCAATGTATAATGATACCTTTAAATATAAATACTTTTACTCGAATTATTTCATTTATATTTTCTCTCATACATCTTTTTTTTTTAAAAAAGATTTTATTTATTTATTTGACAGAGAGAGAGATCACGAGTAGGCAGAGAGGCAGGCAGAGAAAGGGGGGGAAGCAGGCTTCCTGCTGAGCAGAGAGCTCAATATGGGGCTTGATCCCAGGGCCCTGAGACCATGACCTGAGCTGAAGGCAGAGGATTAACCCACTGAGCCACCCAAGCATCCCTTTTCTCATACATCTTTAAACCTGTGTCACCTTTATAATAACTAGTATAATTTATATATATTTACTTTTCTAATTTGTACACATGGAGTAGGGGGGTATGGGTGCTGTATGCTGGTAGACATTAACATTGTTTTAAAATACCTACTTTTACTTTCCAAGTATGTTATTTCAAATATAACATAATTAAATGGATAAGTACTTGGGTTATTTTCTCTCTCTTAAAAATCATCTCTGCCTTAAAGGTCATCTTCTTAGAAATACATATTGCTTATAGAAGCCACATTCCTGACCACTTATATTCCAACTGTTATCATAGTAACTGCGTATTAAAACAGTACCTAACTATGAAACAGTTGTTAGAGGGATTCTCTTAAAACCTTGACCTAAATTGTTGGCAGATCACAATTTTCTAAGGGGAGGGAAGAAAATTCACATGAGTAATGGGGTTGTAATTTGTGTTTTTTAATAGTAAAATAATATTGTATACAATATAATAAAAATAAACATTGCTTCATGGCAATGGATTTCAAATGGAATGAGGTATAAAATTCTGATTCTCGATAACTATAATCTAAACATATGTTTACAGATTTTTTTCCTACCTTTGTTTATATTCTTGTGAATTTATGGAATTATATATTATCATTTCAGTTCAAATGGCATGAGACCTTGGAAACACAGGGTACAAGGGATCAATATATAACAGACAAATGACTTGAACAGGTGGTACTTAATGCTGTTTCATATATTGGTCACTTGGGAGGAGAGTTCAGTTACTGAAGTGAATATCATTAGAATAATGTTCACCTCATCACTGATGAAACTAAGTCAAAACATACCACTACTTAGAAGAATGAAGGAACAATACAAATAATGTCTTTAATTCAGCTCAAATTTCAGCCAGTCATCACCAAATGAGTCCAACAATAAGCTGAAGGGTGAGGATAAAAAGATTAAGGCACAGCTTTTATCCTTAAAATATACTACTTTTGAGACAAGAGATTATCTTATTAGCATACAAGATATATTAGCAGAAGATAGAGGACTGAGCCTTGGGGTAGAAAAAAGCACAGTTTGACTCTAAGATACATTACAATGTTCAATAAGGCAAGTGATTTATTTTCTCTTACCTCAGCTTCTTTGTTTGTTAAACTCTTGGATATTTTGTATGTTTTCTTCTAACCCAGACTTGAATTGGAATTGGCTTAGAACAGTTTCTCTTTCAGCATTGACTACATTTCTCTATCCTTTTATGAGATCTCAGTGGTGAAAGTCAATATGCTGGCAGATATTATGCAGTCCTAGGGCTCCTTGGAGGTGGCAGTATATAGTGATCAATCAAGTAGGTTCTGAAGATGAGTAGCCTGGGTGCAAATCAGACATCCTCTACTTTCTAATTATATGATTTGGGCAAGGTAATTAGTCTCCGAGCCTCATTTTCTTCCTCTGGATTGTTTTGAAGACAAAAGAAATTTTAAAAATGTTTAAGACATATGGAGCTAAACAATATGTAAAAGTATATCTCTGACACATCCCAAATTCCCAGGAATATTACAATTATTATTTTAAGAACACAAGAACAGTGAGATTTGATCAAGAAATCCTTGGTGATTTGAGTCAAATGGACATTCTCTTGCTTTGAGGGATGATCAAGAAAGGCGATTTCAGAAAGCAGAGGGAGACTTTAGGCAATGCCTTGCAGTAGGCTACAAATTCAGAAATCAGCTCTCAGTAATTCACTGGTTAAGAGGATACATGTTTCAGGAGTAGCTTCCATATGTGTGGCAATATTGTAACCTATGAGATTTACCTTCATGGTAATTGGTGAAACTGCAAGTGGTCAAAATCTGCAGAAATGAAGGTATTTCAGGTTTTTATGTCTCCCCTAAACTTAGAGTTGACATTTTACTCCTTAGAAGTGAATGAAAGCAAGCATACATGCATTCCCTTTTTTTTGGGACAATACAGAGAAGTTAACTAGCAACAGATGAAAAATATTCATATGATTTCCTCATTTTATAGCAACTCTTTGAAATGAAAGATAGTTTCTCATTCCTTTAACAAACTTGCGTAAAAAAGACAATAGCTATATTTAACTCCTAGGCTAACACCTCATGAGAATATACATAAAGCTTCAAGAGAAGTGATTTGAGTTATGGTGTGTCACCATAGTTGGAAAAAAGCAACGTCGCATGTGGAAATGTCACGAGTAATAAATGAGGGGGTTGTAGATGAAAAGATCAAAGGGAATCATCTTCTGTGAAAAATACCTTCCATCATTTTTGGGAAGCAGGGCTAGTAGAAAAAAGACTAGTTCTTTGTAATCTTAATTCAATTATATATCTTGTTATTTATATTATAGTATTTACATATATAATATATTGAAAGTATTTATATATATAATACATATATAATATATTTATATTATAGTATTTACATATATAATATATATAATATATTGAATATATATAATATATTCCACTTCATTCATTCATTCATTCATTCACTCATTCATTTGTTTTTTCCTTTCAAGTATTTATTTAAATTCATGTTAGTTAACATACAGTGTAGTATTAGCTTTAGGTATACAATATAATGATTCAACACTTGCATACAATACCTGGTGCTCGTTATGAAAAGTGGGCTCCTTAATCCCCATCACCGATTTAACCACCCCCTCCACCAACCTCCCCACTGGCAACCAGTTTGTTCACTATAGTAGAGAGAACATGTAAATGTTGAAACAAGAGTTAGTTTCCTTTAATTGAAAAGAGCTTATAGAGAGGACACTACAAAATGGAATCATAGAACAGTTGTTCTCAGTTAGGATCTCAATAAGTCCAAAGATTGATCAAGAATTATTTAATGTTACAAAATTAAAATGAAATATGCAGCTTTATTTAAAAAATAGATCTTAAATGTTTATACCACAAAAAAGGAATGATGATAATATGTCGTGATGGTGATTCTAGCTAATGTTATGATGGTGATATTTTGCAATGCACAGATAGATCAACAGCTTACTCAATGTTCTATGCCAATTATATTTCAATAATAGTAGAGGAAATTAAGACAAGTATGGCGTCATACAGAAATGAGGACATCCTGCGAGTAAAAATGAAAATGTTCACTTGAAAAAATTTAAAATAATCTATCTTAGAAGAAAAAGCAATGTTAAAATAAATGTGGATAATCCTATGAAATAAAAATTTCCAGAAAAAATTTTCTTTCAAAAAAATCTGTGCAATTGTCCTTCTTGATAGTCATTTTAATTTGCAAGAATGACTTAAAAAGTCACAGTAATACAATCAAGGAAATTTAAAAAATACTGTAATGTGTCAACAGCTTTTAAAGTTGCTGCTAATTATATTTCTGGTTGTTACTAATTTCTGTACATTCTGATTGAATCCATGATTTTCTTTTTAACAATTTACTTTTATAGGAAAGCACAGCTGTGTGGGTGAGATGACTTTATTTCTCATGTACAGCTTGGGGTAAACTTCAAAGGTTTAGTACGAACAGTGCCAATGACACCTACTCACAGCAACAACAATGTCATGCTTAGTGTGAAAAAAATAGTCAGATCCTTGTGAAATACCTTGCAAATTCAAATTCTGTAAGGGCAAATACAATAGGAATTTGGGGTGCCAAATCCCCCAAAATAACCTGTATGTAAAATTTTTAGGCATTTATTATAATTATAAATTTATGGTTTATAAATTTAATATACCTCAAATAACTTTGGATTCTTATGGTAAGATATTAAATTTTCTTTCAGTGTTATTACTTGTTAAGCATATAAAATAAAATATTTCCTGATAGTGTAGTTCAGGAGCCTACCAAACTTGTTTTTCTTCCATGTCAAGCCTAAGATGTTTTGTTGTATGCTCTTTTTGTCTTTTATTCTTGATTTTAGGGGTTAGGGCACAGTATTATATTTCTGTTAGGGTGTCTGGGTGGCTCAGTTGGTTAAGTGACTGCCTTAGGCTCAGGTCATGACCCTAGAGTCTGGGGATCCCCTCCTACATGGTTCTCCAGTCCCACATCTGGCACCCTGCTCAACGGGGGGTCTGCTTCTCCCTTTGACCTCCCCCCTCTCGTGCTCTCTCTTTCTCTTTTTCTCTCAAATAAATAAATAAATAAATATTTTAAAAAATGATATTTCTGTTAGCTCTTGGAAAGAAGAACAGTTTAATTCAGGAAGTTTAATACTTGGTTCCCAGTTCCCTAGAATGTTATGGTTTACTATTTTCTTTTCACTTAACAGAAGGCATTTTGCTTCTTACCCAGATGCTAATCACAGATTTGTTACTGCCCTGAAAACATCCCTTTACTATGTCTAACATAAAGTTGTCTTACATTTTTCTAAATTTTCTGAATAGCAAAGACAATTCAGAACATCAAGAGAGTAGTAATTTCTGCTTCCTTCAGAAAAGCATGTCTAGGAAATCCTAGGCATAAAAGATATAATCTGATTTCATGGTTTTTTTTAATATTCATTTATGGATGATTTTTTTTATATGTTCTACTATGTATATATGTGTATATATATACACATATATATGTATATATATTGTTTTGGAAAATGAAAGTGTGTAAGAACACTGGTTGCTGAAGCTTTTGTGTTCTGAGAAGTTGATGAATGTTTTCTTAAATGATGGCAACAAAAGAAAAAAAATATTTCCAACATTTTAATCTTTGACTCTGCCTTATAGTCATTTTTCAATGTGATAATTGGTTTCTTGCTTGACTTCTTTATTGAAAATTGGTGCACTAAGTTGCTGAAAAGAAGCTCTTTAGTTTTTGCCTTCTTTTGCTGGTCAGTAATTACTAATTTCTCGTATGTCTTTTATATGTATTATCCTTTTTTGTTGATATTCAAGAACTGCATTGAGAGTTGAGTTGGACACATGTAGACACCTGTACATTTTTAAAAAATCTACAGAAATGTCTTTAAAACTTAATAAAATATCAACTTAGAAATCTACTGTGCCTGGAACTGAGTAAGTCCAAAGGTGAGAGGTTCAAAGTGAGGTTAAATAGGAAGGCAATAGAACGGGAGTTGGATTTTATAATGTGATGAGGACTAAGTTGTCTGAGAAAGAAATTGGCAAGACTTGGACATATGTTACTGTGTGCTCTTTAAATGTAACAGTAGTAGCTCTGCCTGCCCCCTTGTCCAGGAATCAGAGCACAGGCTCAAAAAGAACAATTCCTCCTCGACTGATGCAGGAGGTTTACCAGCTCAGCTCCAGGTATGACTTCCCTTACCATTGCTGCAGACTTCTTGTCACTGTCCCAGAGGCATTAAGTTAGCATTCATGCCTTCTCAACAACCTTATTTCCCCAGGCTCGTTGAACACAGAGCGTGTTGGCTCTACTAGGCTGAAAGCCATATGCTATAAATTGCAAATGCCTTGCTACTATTCCTAAACATATCACTGAACTGATTTACTGTGTTGACCAGATGCTCACCTTGAGGGTATGTTCACCAGAAAATTAAAAAAAAAATTACAAAAGCACATTTTCATATTCATGATTAACTTTATCCTATCAAGATGCTGAAAGAAAATGCTGAAGTATCTTCCCACTGTCAGTTCAGAGCTCAGTGGGGAGTCTGCTTCTTCCTCTAACCCTCTGGCTCCCCCCCCACACAAAGACTAAAAATAGAGTAGAGCAAGGGGAACTTACAACTGAAGAGAAACAAATTTAGGATAATTAAAAGCAAACGTGTAGAAAATTCTGAAAGGAATCTCAAGGTGGCATATGTGTGGACATTGTTTCTCACCTGAAACTTTAAGAATGCAGTATTACTTCTAATAGTCTCCCTTTTGGTGCTATAGCTCAGTGACTTGGTAGTGTTATATCACCTGTCTTCTCAGAAAGTAGATTTATTTTTTTTAAAAAAGATTTATTTATTTATTTTAGAGAGAGTGCGCCTGTGTGTGTGCATGTGCATAAGCGGGGGAGGGGCAGAAGGGGAGAGAGAGAGAATAATGAAGCTGACTCCCTGCTGAGCAGGGAGTCTGACTAGGGCTCTATCCCAGGACCCTGAGATGATGGCCTGAGACAGAAAACAAGAGTCGACCTCTTAACCAACGGAGCCACCCAGTCACCCCAGGAAGTAGTTTTTAGACTAATTTCAAAGCTAAGTTGTTCAATTGGAAAGCAATTTTTATCCAAGATTCTCTAATTTCTACTTTAATTAATTAGTAGCAATACAATTCTTACCAAACAAGGAATCTAAATTCATCAAGATTAAATTTTATTTTATATCTGCCTAGAGATAGTGAAACACTCTTTGGGAGATATAAATTAGGATGATAGACAATATCTATTCTCTCTAAAGTAAAGCCTTTATGTGTAATGAATTATTTGTCATAATTCTAGGAAGTGGCATGTTTTGGCAATTATAAATACAAATTGTATTAAACTTGCAGAATGAAATATTCAGCCATATTATTATGGTCAAAATGATGTTTAAAGGAAAAGTGTAACTATAGTCTCCAGTGTATTAAAATGTGATTTATTATGTAATATTTGTACATCAGTCCCTGCAAGAGAAATACATTTTTAATATAGAAGTCTTCTCTGACTCATGCATAATAAAACTTGATAAAGTAAAATATATAAATATTTGACAGGATCAACTTCCTTCAAACTAGTTTTTAATTAATTCAGTAAGCATTTATTGATGACCTACTGTATACTGTACACTTTGCTGATACCAATATAATTGATTATGATATGAGGTCATGGATCATGTTATCTATCCTTGAGAATTTATTTATTAAATGCTTGCATGTTATTCTATTTAAGCAAAATAAATAAGTAAATAAAATAAATGTTTAAATTCCTTTAAAAAATCCAGGTAGTATTATTATGAGAAGTTCTATAACTTCTCCAATGTCTGCTTTTTCCATTGGGAGAATTCCTAGTTCCCATTTAAATGAAGCCTATGAGGCCACCAGCACATAGTAGGTGCTTAATAATGTGAGCTTATATCAAATAAGTGTCCTCATGCATTGTATTATCCTGTGTACTCATAGCCTCTAAATCTCTTTTATTCTAGTCTTGGGCTCCCTTTTCTGTGGCCTTACATATTTATATTAGATTAGGATAAAAATAGCACCATCTAATTCTTTTGACTTAACTATTTCATAGTTATTTTCAGATTCACATTTTTTTTAAATGTTGAACAAATTATAACTGACTACATACAAAAATACACCTTTCTGGAACATGTTAGCTTTAAAAGTTTAGAGAAACTTTCCTATGCAGAAAATGGTATAAGATATGCATATGTTCACATATCATATTTACTTAAAAGATATCTAATGAAATTCAGAGTTTGCAGTTGTGTTACACACAGTTGAAGTTGCAAATCAAAAAAGACAGAAATCCAAAAACCAGGCTGAATTTCTACCTCAGAAATACTTGCTATCTTTCATTAATGGAATGACAGATTTTGTGATTTTTAAGTTATATTTTATGTAAAACTACATTTTACACAACTCTAGCCATCAGAAACTTATATTAAAGACTAAATTAAGTCATACATCAGACTAAGAAAGATAGCAAATTTCTTGTATTCTGGTGTGGGAAGAAAAAGACATTTTTAGTATAAAATTTACTATGCAACACAGAATGGACAGATGGTGCGCATAATCCATTTGTTGAAAAGCTCTTAGTTCTGTGCATTGGAAGAAAACCAGGTGACACGTTAGGCAGCAGTTTTTGTCAGAGACATTTTCACATTGCATACAACCTGAGAATAAAGATCTAGAAAGTGGCTTCCAACTGAAACAAGTCATTCTTGATCAAAGATTCCACTATTAATAATCACAAATACTTTATCTTCTCAAGCCTAAAAATCTATTCTCTTCTCACACTTTCAGTTTTTATAGGAGTTTCACAGACAGCATCTTATTTTTTCCTCCTAACTAGATGAATTGGCAGCAAAGATGAGAGAATAACTCATTGCAGTTGGTGATTTTTCTCAAGATCACAGAGTTGGTCAGTAGACCATGTGGTTCAAATAAAACAGGAGACTAGCCACTACTGGGTACCAAAAAAATGAACAGCATTGTGACTACTAAACTGATAAAATCCCCCATTTTATTAGTTTGGGTGATGACTACAGTAAACATGGATTCATGCATGTTACTGTGAGAGAATTAAACGGAGAAAATTCACGTGATTTTTTTTTTTTAATAGCATGCATCTGCTTAGGACAGACTGTGCTTTTTAGATGAACAACTTCATTCTGCAGTTAGAAACTCTAGAGAAGTGTGATAGCAGAACTCAATTGGGCTTGATATTTAAAGTCTTTGTACTAAAATACTAAATCTCTTTGTGAACAATACAAGGATAAGATTTGGCATGAAAGTTGTATCAGTATATTTCAACATATCGGTGCCTCGGTGCTATATTCACAAGAAAAATATTTGGCACTTTTCAACAATAGTCCTGTATTTAAAATCTGACTGCCTTTTTGGTAAAAATATTTTAAGCAAGTTACCTGCAGAAAGTTCTGGTTCTGTACTGGCTTAAAAAGGAAGACTCCTCATGCAATATAGGAAAATGGTTTATCTTGATTAATGTCAGTGTTATCTCAGTTTTCTCAAAGAATATAAACTGGAATATGTAAACTATTCATGCTGTGGGCCATATTGAAAGATAATAAAAAATTTAAATAAAGTGCCAAGATATTAATGGGGACCCATCTGTGCCTACTAGGATCTCAGTTTCACCTGAGAATTCTTAGAGGCACTTGACTATGCCCCAGAAGGCAGTGATTTTTCAATACACACTCACTTTTTCTATTGCTAAAAATAGTTTACCAGAGGGAAAGTGTAGGTTGTGTTAAGAGGCAGTTCAAATAAAGGATTAAATCAGGTACAGAGTAGCCATGTGGGAAGCACTTTGTGTTAAAACTTACTTAAAATGCCATAAGTTACATAAGGTTTCAGAACAAAAGAAAACAGCCTGAGTTCTGCATAAACAACTGCTGGCCGGTATGAAATGTGTTGTAAAATATGGAAGAGAAATTAAGAAAAGAACACTTCTTTCTTCTGATCGTTGTCTTCCCTCTGGTTCTTAGCCAACTGAAACAATTTGTTTCATATTCTTGCTTAGGGCTCCTTCTATGGCAGCAGGTTCTTGCTCATTTTGACAAATGTCACTTTCTTAACAATCATGACGTATGGAAAGGGGCCCAGCAATTCCTGTAGCTCTGCAAAAGACAGGCATACCTGCTGGGTATTAGAGTCTACCAACTGCATGACAATTTATGATACATTTTCCCACTGCAACCAGCAGTGCCTCTATTTGAAACAGGATGTCCAGTGATAGGTCCAGGTTTCTTCTTGAGGTTCCTTTTAGTCTCAGAAATATCCTGCTTTGTCAAACAAAATTTATGGCCATCGTATCACCTGTTCTCTGTACAAGAAATGCCAATGTTAAAAATTTTTGGCGAAGTAGAAATAAGCTTTGCAATGTCTGCAAGTATGAAATGATATCTGAGCACCATCTCGGTCACTTCGCACTTACAGAAGGCGGGTGCTGAGGCAGTGAGTTCACATACATCAACATATTTGTGAAACTGCATGTAGTAGACTGCTCACATACACATCAGTCACATATGTACACTCACGCAACACGTGTCATGAGGAATGAAGGTTTCTAGAAGTCAAATAAAGTGGGGCAGAACTGTAGAATTTTGTCTTCGTTTAAGTTTTTTTTTTTTTTTAAGATTTTGTTTATTTATTTAACAGACAGAGATCACAAGTAGGCAGGCAGAGAGAGAGGGGGGAAGCAGGCTCCCTGCCGAGCAGAGAGCCCAATGTGGGACTCGATCCCAGGACCCTGGGATCATGACCTGAGCCAAAGGCAGAGGCTTAACCCACAGAGACACCCAGGCTCCCCTGTCTCATTTAAGTTTTATTTATTTGTTTATTTATTTATTTAAAGGATTCTTTATTTTAGAGAGAGAGAGAGAGAAAGCGTGGGGGAAGGGGTAAAGAGAGAGGGAGAGAGAGAATCTCAAGGAGACTCCCCCTGGGGCGTGGAGCCTGATGTGGGGCTCAGCTCATGAGCCTGAGATTGTGACCTGAAGTAAAACCAAGAGCCGGACTCTTAACCTGACTCAGCCACCCAGGTGCCCCTAAGTTTTATATTTTAAGGGGCATGATCAAGGTATGGGGGAGGAGATTATATCAGTTGAATAAAACATAAAACCTTGAATACCTTTCAACTCTTCTTTTTGTGGGGACACTAAGAAGCAGTCCAGGGAATGTTTCTGTGTGTGAAGAAGGATACTTTATCAAATTTTCCTTTTTTTTTTTTAAAGATGTTATTTATTTGACAGGGATCACAAGTAGGCAGAGAAGCAGGCAGAGAGAGAAGGGGAAGCAGGCTCCCCGCTGAGCAGAGAGCCCGATGTGGGGCTTGATCCCAGGACCCTGGGATCACGACCTGAGCCGAAGGCAGAGGCTTTAACCCATGGAGCCACCCAGGTGCCCCTCAAATGTTCTTAATAAATTCTATTTAAGTAGTTAATTTGTTAACATTTGGTGAAATTTGTATGTGCCTTCTCTATAAAGCTTATAATTTCACTTCAGAGTCTCTCTAAGACACACAGGAAAATCCTACGATGTTCTTTGGAATATTGTTAGTTGATAACAAAATGGGGGTGAATGAATAAACTTTAGTCTATACATTACTGTGTAGTAGTTAAAAGGAATAAACTAGATTTACATTACGTCCATCAAATAGGTCTCTTGACTTGATAAAGTGTCTAAATGAAAAATGAATAAAAGGATTAATCTATCCTTTATTTATAAGTGTAGATTAAACATGTATACAGTAAATATATGAAAATTAGCCAGTAGATTTTTTAACTGTATCTTTAGTAGTTCCACTAATTTTTTTTTTTTTTTTTTAGATTTAGTCTATTGTTGTTTCTCTAATGCCTTAACTTTTTAACCTGATTTTAGAGTTTATTGATTTCTGGTGTGTTTTAAGTGTGCTCCTGTATTTCCAAATATGCAAATTCTTTGAGTTTATTGATTTTTAAAAAAAATTTTAACTTAATTGCATTTTGATTGCAAAAAGTAACTGCTTTATGACTTCCCCACACACTCAGGTTTTGTTTCAAGTTTCACGTGTATCTGGGATAATATATATTTCTTAAAATGATGTATTTGTTGATATCCTATATATATCATTTTGCTTTATATATTTTGATGGCAAGTTATTAGAGGCATCAGTGCTTAGAATAACTTCCATAAAGAGTTATTTATCATTGTTTTGTGGTCATTTTTATTCTATGTACTGTTTTATGCCTTAAAGAATACTGTTTGATATTAATATAGATACAGCAGCTTTCTTTGACTACTAAGTACCTAACTTTCTATCCTTTCTCTATCCGTTTTCCTATGTCCTTATTTTTAATGTGTGATTCTTATAAATTATATAATCCTGGATTTTATTTATTTATTTTTTTAAACCCTTAACTGGAATGTTAATACGTTTATTAGGATTACTGTTAATTTTAATACATTACTATATTATTTCTTGTTTTTTTTCTTTGTATATTTCTCCTCTGCTTCATTTTATCACTCTTTCTGCATCCTTTAAATTGTTTTTTTAATTGTTTTTATTTTTTAATCCTATTTCTCCCTTCTACTTTGCAATAATTGCCATAAAACTTTAGCAGGTGTATTTACCTTAAAGTCTGTAGTAATCACTGTCTCTACTTCCTTCTGTATAACGCATGGACCTGGATTTTTTTTTTTTAAATCAAATCACCATCTATCTCACCCTTACTTATTATTGTCCCATATTTTAATTCTATCTTTTTTTGTCCTCAGATTAGGTATTTTTCTTGTTTTACACAGACTGTGTGTATTTAGGTTTATGCACATGCTTACCACTTTCTCTGTTCAATATTTCTTCTTGCATCTCCAATTTTCCTTCTTTGGTTATTTTCCATCTTGCATAAATAACAATTCTTTTAAAAATGAGGAAACAGTGGTATATTTATTCACTTATGGTCAACTAAAGGGTATTTTGGTTTTTCTTTTTTTAAGATTTTATTTATTTGACAAAGAGTGAGAGCATAAGCAGGGGGAGTGGTGGGCAGAAGGAGAGGGAGAAGCAGACTCCCTGTTGAAGAGAGAGCCCAAGGTGGGCTCTCCCAGGACTCTGGGATCAGGACCTGAGCTGAAGGCAAATGCTTACCTGACTGAGCTACACAGGAGTCCCTTTGACTTCTCTTTTATATTTATTCATATTTTATCAGCAATAATTTCAAACACAAAAATTTTGCAAGAAGAGTACAAATAATCTCCATATGTTCTACACTGATATTCCACACTTGTTTGTATTTTATTAAATGTACGTCATTATTTTTTCTCCCTCTCTTCATCATTAGTGTTCAGTATGACCATGTTGAGAAGAAGTAGTGTTATTGCTGTTATGGGCAAAATTTAAATCAGACTTGCTTATTACCAGTATAAAGTCCAAAGGAGAGAAAGAAGAATAACTATGTGAACCTCTTTGTGGCTTTTCATGGAAATGGAAATGCAGGTGTGGAAGAATATTTGATTCAAGGAAAATCAGAGAAAAAAGTATGATCATGTTGCTATGATAGCAGCTGTATGTTTATCTTATTTTATTAGGGTTCCTCAGTTGGTTACATTTGTAAAACCCTTAAATACAGTGAAATTGTCTATGAAATTCTCTAACTCCTCTCCCTACTAATGACTGGGTAGTATAAAGGATTCTTTTAAAAAAAAAGTGTGATTCATTTTAATCATAGTCAACTTTCATATCTAAGTGTACAATATAAAGTACGTTAAATTTCTACAATATCCACATCAATAGTGCATATTTTCCTCTTATATACATAAAGACATAATTGCTCTAGGTTACAAGCAAAAAAGTGTCAGTGATTAGATTCAAATGTAGTCTCTCTGATGTCCAAACTCATGCTCTCAATCATTATACACACCGCTACCAATTTTATGTTTGGGTAATACATTATCTAATGAAATTTCATGGGTTTTACATAAAGAAAATCTATCACTTAACATTGTCCCAATAGTAATATCATTGTTTCCAAAGAAAGTGGGAAATACTTCATATAGTCAGAAAGGTTTGGTTAAACACTATAAGGGGTTGTCCATAGAGTATGAAACAAATCTTAGTCTGTAACATGTATTTATGACCTTAAACTAAGCCATGATTTTTTTCTGAAGTAGAGAGTTAAGGACATGGAGCATCTTAGATCTATAATTTGTGAAGAGAGATGCTCATTTGGCCTACCTTTATAAGGGAGATGTAACTTGGCAAGGTATTGTGAAAAACTTAACTTGTTTCTTTAATATCCTAAAGTAACCGGTGCTTATGTTTTATAACTGGTACTGCTTTTTAAAAAGCCCCGATTCTTGGCACCTGGGTGGCTCAGTGGGTTAAGCTTCCAGCTCAGGTCATGATCTCAGGGTCCTGGGATCGAGCCCTACATTGGGATCTCTGCTAAGCAGAGAGCCTGCTTCCCCCTCTCTCTCTGCCTGCCTCTCTACCTACTTGTGATTACTCTCTTTCTCTGTCAAATAAATAAATAAAACCTTTAAAAATAAATAAAAAATGAAAAGCCCTGATTCTCTTTGTATTTGGTTTAATTTTTAAATGCTTTGGCTCATTTGCATATGGCTTGTTTCTGAATTTCAACATAGTCCAACTTAATTTAGTGTAACCTGTGGTGTACCTGCTAAATAACTTAAACAGATTACTATAACATAGAAATTAAGATTGTAAACATGTATTTTCAAACCTGAACTATAAGGTTGGAAAGTCTTAGAAAATAAAAGTATTGGAAAATAGCATTATAAAATAAAAGTATTAGAAAGTATTGGAAAATAAAAGTATTAGAAACAGTATTAGAAAATAAAAAGAAAATAGAAATAAAATAGAAAATAATAGAACAAGTATAATGAAATAGATAGAAAATAGAAAATAAAAGCAAGAAAACAATGTACTTAGACACTATTTCTGATGCAGTTTAATAATACGGAAAAATTCATTAATGATGATATTTGAATATATCTACAGTGTTTTTTAATGTTGCATGCTATGCAATTTTGGGAGTTTGGTTGAAAATGTATGTCTGAACTAGATTTCAGATTTTTTTCCCCCCCTGTATTGATGAAATGTGAACTGCCATGTCTTTATGTGGCCACTTGATGGAACTCTTTCATTTTGCTTTCAGCAATCTCCAAGCAATGACAACCTTCAATTTCTGGCAAGGCATGAAGGAATCTCTCTTTTTTAAACAATAAGCTTAAAAGAACTTGCTATCTAACATACCATGGAATTATGGTTCTCTATGGAATGCTAAATCAATATGAAAAAAAAAAAAGGAGGGATAAAAGTCCACATTTTCTCAAATGAATCTTGTTCCTTTTTTCCTTCAAGAAATTTTTATAGAAAACGAATTTTACATTATTCTAAATATTTTAATATAATAATGAAAATATTATTGTGCTTTGTAATGAAATCTTAAATTCTGTTTCTGAGATGTCTTCAAAATTAATAGTCTATACAATATCGTGAGGAGGAGCCCCTGGGTGGTTCAGTCAAGTGTCTGACTCTTGATTTTCGCTCAGATCTCAGAGTGGTGTGTTCAAGCCCCGCATTGGGCTTCCAGTGGAGCCTACTTTAAAAATATATTATGAGGAAATGTTGCTTGAAGCAGTCCCAAGTTCTGTGGGGTTAGAGGGGATTAAGTAGCCATTGGTAAATTTCTAGCCATTATCTCAGTGGGAAAGAGAATTTGGGAAGGGGAAAGATTTATTACGAAGCAAAGTTTCCAGTGAAGTCATATAAAATAGTTAAGAATAACTAGAAATGAAATGCTGAAAGAAAATTACATTATTTCCATTGAAAGTGTTGACACTATATATCACCAAAAGGATGGAGGGTATGGATCAGTGACTCACCTGTGAACTTGTCACTTAAAAACTTCCTAAAGTTTTACATAAAAGAGAAATACATCTCTTGAGAGGTCCAGATAAAATAAAATTTACCATAATAATATACTTACAAACTCTAAAATCTTCATATAAGTGGTAGTTGGAATTATTATGTTGGTGTAAAGAAGGTCCACAGTAAATATGTCAAGTATATCTCAGAGGAAAGTCTATCTTCAGTGATTCTGCTCTGAGAAATCTTTTCCATCTAGAATGCTCTATAAAGGCTCATTCCTGGTTGCAAGAATCTTAATAAGTGAGGTCTCGTTTGAGTGTACCATTTCTTTTATTTGCCACTTCATTGGTGCCTACTCTTGTGTTAATGATGGCCAAATTCATTTCTCTAGTCCTGTATTTTCACCCAGTTTTGCCATCCTATTGGATATTTTCTCCTTGTTATTCCAGTATTCAGTTTCGTGGTGTTCCAAATTGTACTCATTGTGTTTACCCAGCAAAATTGCTGTAAACACTAGGCTAATAGATATTTTGTATTCCAAATTGGTGAGCATAGTTCATTTTCTCCCTGGTACCTAGCCCATGGTAGTAGGCAACCAATTAACCATTTAATAACTAAACTATTTTGAAGCTCAAGACTTAGACTAGAACCAACATTGATAATGTCAGAAGTTTGTTTTTTTTTTTTGTTACTCAGATATTGGCTTGTATGACATTACTTTTCTTTTCTTTTTCTCCAAAGATTAATTTATTGGGGCACCTGAGTGGCTCAGTCACTTAAGCATCTGCCTTCAGCTTTGGTCATGATCCCAGAATCCTGGGATCCTGCCCTGCTCAGCGGGGAGTCTGCTTTTCCCTCTCCCTCTCCTTATCCCCCTACTTCTGATCTCTTGCTCTCTCTCAAATAAATATATAAAATCTTAAAAAAAGAAGATTTATTTATTTTAGGGAGGGAGAGAGAGAGCGCGCGCGCTAATGGAGAAGGCAGAGGGAGAGAGAAAGAGTTCTTTTTCTTTTTTTTAAAGAATTTATTTATTTATTTGATACACAGAGAGAGAGACCGTGAGAGAGGGAATACAAGCAAGGGGGTGTGGGAGAGGAAGAAGCAGGCTTCCCACCGAGCAGGGAACCAGATGCGGGCAGATCCCGGGACTTGGGGATTGAGACTGAAGCCAAAGGGAGACGCTTAACGACTGAGCCACCCAGGTGCCTCGAGACCGAGAGCTCTAAGCAGACTTCTCACTGAGCTTGCAGCCCAAGGCAGGGCTCAATCTCATGTCCCTGAGATCACAGCATAAGCCAAAACGAAGAGTTGGCTGCTTAACTGGCTGTGCCACTCAGATGCCGCACTTTACTTTGTTTTTTTGATGGTTATATTTATTTTTGATCTAACAAGCCATTGGAAATATAAGGCACCGAATTCACCTTTATTTTCAGGCAGTATAAAAGAGATTCTATTGCTACACTAATAACAAAAATCCAAGAAACTCTCTTTTAGTGATAAGATATCAAATACTATTAATGCTTTTCAGTACATAAAGTTTCTCTTGAATTACAAAGGAATTCACTTAAGGGAAATTCCCGTTAACAGGAAAAGCTGTAAAAGTAAAGCCTGTAGTATTCTCACCTCAGAGTGAAACTATAAGATCAAATGCTTTCACTGCACCAAAAATTATAGACATTTTCTGCAGGTCTGCAATGTGCCCTGTACTTTTAAAGGTACTAGGGAGAAAGTAGTGAACAAAAATGGGCATGTCCTTTTCCTGGTGTAGCTTATAAGGGAGGCCCAATATAAACACATAAATTATTTATATTTGATTTTATGGCAGGATATGATAAAAAATGTGAAGCAGCACAAAGTGATAGAATAATGGAGGCTGCTTTTCCTAATGGGCTGTCCGAGAAGATTTTTCGAAGATAGACACTTGAATGAAATAAGAGGCACATCATTTAGGGGGAAAAAAACAGGCAATAGAAGTTGCAAGACCTCGAGATGGGATCATTCTTGACATATTTGGAGAAGAGCGTCGATGGCCAGTGTGACTCAAAAGCAGACGGAGCAGAAACTGATAGATAATGAAGTTGGAAATGGAGGCAGAGGCCAATCTCTTAGGACCTGGTAGTCCACAAAGAGAAGTTTGGGTTTTGTTCTGCATGTGTAGGAAAGTCATTGGGTTGTTTTAACACAGAGAATGGCTGCACTTGAATATATAAATTTTGATGTTACAAGGATAAAGAGGAATGGTAGTTAAACTTCTGTGATTGGCTATCACTGGTTTTCAAACTTTTTGGTCTCAGGATCTCTGCACATTCCAGAAAATCTATGTAGGACTCTGAAGAACTTTTGCTTATTGTGGATTTTCTCTATTAATATATACTGATTTGAAGATAAAACAAAGTCTCAAAATATGTATTAATTTATTTAAAAATAAGAATAATGAGCTTTTTACATGAATATGCTTTTTTATAGTCGATAATTATATTTTCCAACATAAAAAATAGTAGGAAAAAAGGGGATTGCTTAAATTTATGCATATTTTTTAAATGGCTTCCTTAATAAAAGACAGCTGGATTCTTACATCTGCTTCTACTCTCAATCTGTTGAGATATCATTTGCCATGTTGCTTTTGGAAAACCTAAGTGTGTAACTGTGAGAGAATGAAATAGTTAAAGCAAAGTGACATCTTATTATAACAAAATGTTTTGACCTTTAGGATCTTTTCAAAAGGTCTCAGGGACCCCTAGGGGTTTCCAGACCGCACTTTAAGGATCTCTGACTGAGAGGTCAGTAATAGAGAAGAGACATCTGAGAACTGATCTAGGTCAGTCCAACATTTGGAGTACGAAAGCAAAGAAAGTTCCATAAAATGTGATCTTTAAAGCATGTCTACTGTTCTGTACACATCTTTTGTGAATTCCAGTTTTCCATTTGGACAGCATATTTTTCTTCCTAGGGTCACACTTAACTTTTTGTCGCCTGTAAAGAAATCCATATACATATGCCCTAATTCTAATCCTTATGCCCTAATGATGGCATAAACTATTCTTAATAATGAGAGCATAATGTATAGGTAAGCAGAGCTCAATCAAAGGACACAGGTATCAGTGTTAAAATAAGAGCATTTCATGTATCTTGATTCCCCCATTTACTAGACTTCTAAAATTTCTAGTGCACAGGGTATCACTGGGTCTTTTTTGGGATCTGTGATATTGCAATACTTGTCAAAGAGTATATGTGCAATGCTTGTAGTTTGAATTAATTAGTTAATTTGAAGGGGACCTGCTGAACAAGTTGTTCCTAAGGAACAATGAGTGATGAGCCCCTATGGGGTAGCTGCATAAGGCTGTTCCTGAGATCTAGGCTCAGTGGGTTAAGCCGCTGCCTTCGGCTCGGGTCATGATCGCAGGGTTCTGGGATCGAGTCCCGCGTCGGGCTCTCTGCTCAGCGGGGAGCCTGCTTCCTCCTCTCTCTCTCTGCCTGCCTCTCTGCCTGCTTGTGATCTCTCTCTCTGTCAAATAAATAAATAAAATATTAAAAAAAAGTTAGTTCTAATATTATAAAAAAATCAAATATGTGAAAATAAAATCAAATTAGCAGGGTTTTTTTTTTTTTTTTTCCCCTTTACATCCGGAGATGAAACTAGAGATCTCAGAAGGTTCCCAACCAAAGTTTGGGACAAAAGATAAGGAGAAAAAGTTATCCCGTTACATAACCTGATAAATTACAGGTCATTCATTTAAATTTAACTTAAGCCATAAGTAGTTTGGGGTGAAGTTACTCTAAAAACTTATTTGTTGTTTATGTGGAGCTTAAGTGGGCATCCTATACTTTTATTGGCTAAATCTGATAATCCTGGGTTAGGACTTGGACATATGAGAGTAAGATGCACTTTCTGGAAACATTCAGGGACCTACTCTTGTTAGTCCATCAATCAAAGCCAAGGAACTAAAGAGAGATTAGTAGGGCTGAATGTTTCAGGCAGTTGAATAAAGAGTTTGGGGTGAAGTATTTTTTCAAGAAAAAAAAAAAGGAGGCTAGCTTTTAGAGAGATGAAATTTTTTGTTTTTAGCTGCGATTTTTTAAAATAAACTTAGAAGAGTTAATCCTATCTCAAAAAGAGAAGAGAGCTAGCTATAAGTACGCTAGGCTCTGTGCGTGCAGCACATGCTGTAGAATTAAACCAAATTCACATATACTCTGATAAGCAAACAGAGAGGACAGTTACCACAGGAAGCTAAACGAGGTCCTCTTCTCTGAAGAAAATGGTAGGCTCATGTGATTTGTGGAGGCCCTACGATACTCAAAATGAGAAGGCGTTAGATGCAAATAGGAGTTATGTAACCTCTTTAGCAGTCAGAGATGCAAGAAAAATCATTAAGTTTATAAGTGAGGTAAAAAGTAACAGAATTATTCCCAAATATGTGATAAAGACATTAAAAAGTACCATGACTGACAGAACTCCAGAGTCATGAGAGGCTCGTTAGTAAATTCTAAAGGAAGTTGCTAATGACTAAGAAAAGCTGTTAAACAGACTTTACAAATCTCCAAAGAACTAGGACAGGCATTAAGGAAATCTTTAGGTAGGTGCAATATAATAAAATTCAGACAAAAAAGTTTAACTGTGGTAGGGCATAAAATATCAAATGCCTTCATGATTTTGAAATTTTTTTTAAAGAGACAAAAAAGAAAACAACCTTTCTACCAAGGGTCACTACTATGTCAAAACCTTAGAATCTCTTAATAACATAAGCAGCTGATGAGCTACTAGCTTACATGATGAAAATGCAACGATTACAAAATATTTTTTACATGTAAAAAAGGCCTGGGTTATTTGAATTTGGTCTATAACTCTGTTTGTGTGCTTGAAATTAAAGTTCTATCTATGGCATCCCAACTCTGTTGTGGCCACATATTTGAGGCTCCTCCCTGGCAATGATGCTGTGATATTTACTTGCCAAATTATGTAAAGGCCATCTTTCTGGATATTCAGATATCGGGGTGGGGGGTGAAATTAATCATCCAATAGATACAGGTAGCCCTGAAATTCAAAGCAACAGCATCCGAAAAGAATTTATTATTCGGATGGTAGCTCAACTGAAAACAAGAGAAGGGAATTTTCTTTAGAGGATAAGAATATTAGTAAGAAGCGAGTATGTTTATTTTTTGTTTGTTATAAACAAAGTTCCATTACCTTGAAACCAGAAAACAGATAAGATAAAAATAGAAGTGATTATGGAAAAATTAATAAAACTTTATCATTCCTCTTTGTTTTGGTCAGCTGGGCTTGGTAAGTGTACAGAAGAATCATGGCATTTGTTTAGTGCCTCATAAATACTGGAAAACTCATAGCACTTTAAAACATTTCTAATGTACACATTTTGCATGCTGTAGCATGGTAGCTTAAATAATTATATATAAGGGAGCTCCAGCTAGACCATAATATTTTTCAAAAAGCAACGTTCTTATCACACACCTTGAAGTGAGTTTCAGTGTGATACTATATGACACTGCTTATTGGGAGGAGATAATGTTTTCTTTTAATACTATAATATGTGACACATTTAAAAACTTTTATAAAATACAGAAATAAGAGAAACCCAGATACTTTTTGACTGGTTTTCAATGTAAGAATAAACAAAACTTCTAAAATACTATAAAACTGATGTAACAATAAATTTAAAAAAAAATAGGGGAAATTTTGGTGTTTGTTTTTTATTTATTCCTTAGGGGAAAGAAAAATAAATAGTGTTTTTTCTTTCAACTTCGTAGTTGGGGCAAATGTCTAAAGAAAAACAAGTTCAGTGTTTTCATTGGATTTTCTAATATCTTTCTCTAGCCTGGATTCTTGCTTGGCTGGCCTGATTCATGTGTGACATACATACATCACTGTCCACTGTATGCTGTGCTATTGTTTCTGCTTCTAAGAGTGCAGATGTTGAAAAGGCCCCTGGGTCAACCTGCAGCTCTTTGTACATTAAGTTCCTGCGTCTCCTGCTGTGTACAGGGTCTGCTACTGTAGTTCTGTCTCTGTGTCCCACGTGCTATGATATTTTTGTACTAATTGAGCCCTCGCATGTCTCCTAGATGGCAGTGTGGTTGGCCACTGGGGTTTTTCTCTGAAAAGGAAGCAGTAAGCCCATTACCACTTAGACTGTGTATCTGTACCTGTGTAATCAACCACGCCCAAATTTAAGGGCTTGAACCGTTGCCATTTTGCTCGTGATTCCATGGGACAGCAATTTGGGCAGGACTAAGCAAGGATAGCACATCTGTGCTCGACAGGGCTTTGGAGGGCTGAGCTGAAGCAGGAGGAGGAGCCAGTGTGGGCACGTTCACACGTCTGGAGCTTGGAGGCTTACCGTCCACTGGAATGCTACGGTTCTCCTCCTTGTGGACTCCATCTACCTGTGGTCTCTCGTTCTGCAGGGCCCATGTACACTTCTGTAGCAGGAGAATGTAGGTTTCTTTATGTGGGAATTCAGTTCCAAGACAGAAACTAGAAGCAAAAGACCTTAAGCTCAAAAGTCCCCAAAACCATTTCTGTCACATTCCTTTGGCCAAAGCAAGCCCCAGGGGCATCCTAGACTTAAGGATCGAGAACTAGACTTCGCCTCTCGATGGAAGGAGTGACACATTTTATAAAGAGGCATTGGCATGTTCATTGGTAGGTGGCTTTCGACACCCTGCCACGCTGCTATCGTAAATGACATAACAGTGGCCTTTGAAAAAAGACAGTTGTTGCCTGATAGCATTTTCCTTTGAGTGAGGAGGAAGCGTGAGCTTCATGCTTTTTCCCCATGTGATTTCTAGAGACTTTTATCTTGAAAAAATTGTTACCTGCTTGTTTGTGATTGCAATATTAAGTAAAAAATAATTGGAAATTTCATTCTAATCTCTTTCTCCTCAAGTAGCTCAGCTGGTTAATTCAGGAGAACCAAATGCTATTTTTATTGTATTTCTTTCTTTTTGATGAACAAATCACTTAAGCTGATTTTGTATAAAAAGATGTGGAGATGTGGGTTAAAGTCCCTTGGAACACACTTAGAACTGAAAGAACACAATTGGAATCCCCTTGTTGCAGTAGGAAATGCTGTTCAATACTTAATAACTGGCGTTGATTCTATTTGCTGGAATCGAGGGAGGAGGTATGTGGAGAAGTACTTATTTTGCAGATAAATTATGCAATTCTACTTCCCAATTTATCTGATAAGTTAATTTTTTCATCTCCCTAACTTCAGTCTGTGTTTATGTGATATAGTCTCATTGTTTCGCTTAATGCTCTCCAATTTCTTCCCGTGGCATATAGAAAAAGTGAAAATTCCTTTGTGTGACGTTGAAAGCCCTGACCTGTTTCCAGATATAATTCATCATAATTCATCATGTCCAGTCTCTCGACCTCTGCCCCAGCCAATCAAACTGCCTGCAAGTCTCCCAAGTTACTGGGGCAGACCTGTCAGACTTTATTTCAGACCCCCATGATGAAGCCTTTTTCTTTGGTCCCAAATCATTTTATTCCACCTCCTCCCGAAATTCCTGCCTCAGGAACACTGCTGCTCTTTCTAGACTTAGCTCAAGTATTTTTTTTTTTAAAGATTTATTTATTTATTTTATTTGACATACAGAGATCACAAGTAGGCAGAGAGGCAGGCAGAGGTGGGGGGGGGTGGGGAAGCAAGCTCCCTGCTGAGCAGAGAGCCTGATGCGGGGCTCCATCCCAGGACCCTAAGATCATGACCTGAGCCAAAGGCAGAGGCTTAACCCACTGAGCCACCCAGGCGCCCCTTAGCTCAAGTCTTAACTCAAGTGAATCTTCCTTTGAACTCCCTCTTCTTATGTTGAACTGTTTTTGTTTTGTTTTTTTGATTAGACAGAGGGATCACAAGTAGCCAGAGAGGCAGGCAGAGAAAGAGATTGAGCAGAGCAGGAAGCAGGCCCCTCGCTGAGCAGAGAGCCTGATGTGGGGCTCCATCCCAGGACCCTGAGATGATGACCTGAGCTGAAGGCAGCGGCTTAACCCACTGAACCACCCAGGTGCCCCTGAACTGACTGTTTTATCTCATGTTTGCCAGTTTCCAGACTTCCGTCCATTTCTATCTTTGCAACTGGATCATTTTCCTGCATGTATTTACTGGTCTTCTTCTACCAGACAACATGCAATATACCCCTTTTTTCTGATTCTTCTCTTCCTAAACCAGTGCTTTGCATATGTTTGATATTTTAAAAATGGTGTTTGTTGAATTAATGAAACTCTCCTAAAATCCTTTTTGATATTAACCTTCCCCTAGACAAGTGCCAAGGCAGAGACATGAGTATTATCTCAGCATGGGTTATCCCAGTGTAAGTCAGAACAGATTACTCATGTATGATACTCTGTTTTTTAGCTGAGACTTGAAGTAATATTAGAAGCTGAATGTGTTCAGTCTGAAGATGTGCTTTGCTGGATTTTCTCTTCTGTGCCATAAACTAATCAGCAGGCTGTTAAAGAGCAACAGGAACATCCTTTTCTTCTTTCAGAAGTCTGTTAAGACAGAGTCTTTGATGTGCTTGCTTTCCAAGGCATACATTAGTTGAGTGCAATTAAATGAAGGAATGTTGACTCCGTAAGCCATATTGCACAGAGTATGTTTCACAGAGCTGTACCTTGATGTGTCACATAATTCCCATATGCATTTGGAAGTCTGTGCTCATTGTCAATGGGAACTGATCTCATCCAAAAGTGTCAGTTCTGATTGAAATTTTCATTTGATCCTACGAGTTAAATGTGAGGCTCAGAGCACTGGCAGATTTTTAATGCATGCGTCTCCCTCACCCTCTACCATATAGTTAGCTCCCCTTTTCCACGGGAAAAGTACAAGCCCTCCAACTCATTGTGTTATCGTAATGTCTCTCAAAGGATTATTTTCTTCAAAGTTCCACTTAAATTTCTAAAGCTAGTGTCAGGATAGTTAATCCTGGAGCTGAAAATAAAAGATCAGTTGATATCCTTTATTATAAACCACTTCACATTTCTCTGAGGTAGAGTTGGTATAGTAGAAAATTATACGTTTGGGATCGGGAAGAAATTAGTTCAAATTTTAACTATGCTACTCTTTAGCCAACTGTGTTCTTTTTCTTTTTAGTGTCTGCTTTCTCAGCTA
This sequence comes from Neogale vison, assembly GCF_020171115.1. NCBI lineage: Eukaryota > Metazoa > Chordata > Mammalia > Carnivora > Mustelidae > Neogale > Neogale vison. The sequence continues at coordinate 29,214,973 of NC_058096.1, forward strand.
CAAAATATTCTTTATCCCTGTGTATTTCCATTTACCCAGAGGTCAAGAAAAACCTCACTTCCATTTGCTTTACAGTATTTAGACATTTTACTATAATGTACTTCGCCATGCTTGCTTTGTTGTTTAGTCATTTGGACTGCTTTAGAAAAGCAAGTTCAGTTTGCCATCCTCTGTGTTATCTTCTGATTTCTGTTCCCTATTTTTTATTGATATTTTCTTCCTCCTTCTGGTTATAGGCAATCATCCCTTTCCATTGTATCCCAGTGAGCTTTTGAAATTAATCCTAATTTTAAATCTTGCTTATTGAATAACTCATTCTTTAGTCCATGTGTTTCTTTCGGCATGTGTAAATGTATAAATGTAACCTTTTCTGTGTGTCAAGTCTTAGGTTAGGCAGGCACTGGGGATAGACTGAAAAAGAATATAGATTTTTTTTCCCTGCCTTCCTGGGACTTATAGTCAATCAAGGGGAAAAAACAAAATAATTTTTATAACTTATTTTAATTACCACTTACATAAGCATAAAGACGGAGTGAGACTGTAGACAAAATTCCTGGACCAGACTGAAAGGTTGGATGAATTTTTATTTTAAATGTCATTGAAGCTGAGACTTTAAGAATAAATAAAGATTAGATAAAGATTAGTCTCATGGAAGGGGTTAGAGAGAAAGTGTGAATGCATAAAATTAAATTGGAGATGAAATTAGGGGAAAAAGTAGATCAAAATGTGTAGAGCTTTGGAAAAGTTCTTTTAAGTTTTTTAGTTTTCCTGAAGGGAGACAGGAAGACACAGAAAGGTTGCAGCAGAAGAGTCATAATATCTCTTTTTTAAAGATATTCTGGGGGTGCCTGGGTGGCTCTTGGTTAAGTATCAGCCTTCAGCTCAGGTCATGATCCCAGGGTCCTGAGATTGAGTCTTACATTGGATTCCCTGCTCACTGAGGAGTGTGCTTCCCCCTCTGCCCCTCCCCCCACTCATACTTTCCCTCTTCCCCCCTTCTCAAATAAATAAATATAATTAAAAAAATAAAGATATCCTGGTTTTTGTATATGTGTATGTAGAATAAGAAAAAAAAGTGTATATTGCTTGAGGAGGAGCATGTGGAAGAAGTCATGCATAGAATTTTGCAAGTTAATTTTGCAAATAGATGTATAGAGAAATAGATGTATAGAGCTTGAAGACATAGCTGGTGTACATAAAAGTTTGACTTACTAAAGCCTATAATTAAAAGAAAGGATGGAAGTAGACGGATTGCCTTGAGAGAATATGTTGTAAGATGAGGGATGAAAAAGGAATCATGAGGTAGTGCAACATTTAGTAGTTGGGAAGAGATGTAGGATCTGGTTAAGATCAATCTAGTTGCAGAGGTTATTGAGGTGTGGGGAGCATCCTGAGAATGGGGTTCATTTGTACGGTGAGTACTTTGATATTAGCCGTCTTTGGGGATTGACTCTATTAGCTGAAAACAGTTGCCTCATAGAAGTTGTGCGTTCCCTAGAGGTGGCAACCAGTGACTGCTTAATTTGGGTGTATTAAGACCCAGTCTCTTCTCCAACTTGGGCTGGGCCTTCATACCACCCTGGAGTGTCCTTTCATCTCCAGATATTCCTGTGAGATGAAACTGGATACAGCCTCATTTCTTTCCTTGCCAGAACGTGATTCTGCTCTTTTCCTGGATATTGACCCCAAGAGAATCGTGTAGTAGATGTCCTTCTTGTTAATATCTATCTGAAACCTCCTGGGGAATCTTGGAATCTGGCTTGAAATCTCTCAGGGAACCTAGCCTACAGCGTTTGGAAAGCAATGCATATATTAAGAGGTTGTGCTATATTGCATCTAGTGATCTTACACAGTTCTCTACTGGGTGGAGAAAAATGCTGATAACTCTTTGGTTCAGTAGTCAGTGCAGCTATTTAAATTGAGCCATGAAAGCAGGAATGAGATTGGGCTGTGGAGGAGTAAGAGATGAAGATTTAGGATTATTAGGAACATTGCCAGTCCTGTGGGAAACTTTAGTAGTAAAACATAGGATCTGGGGAATGTGAGGTACCTGGATAATTTAAGATGGAAAAAACTGGATACTTGATTCCATGATATTCCTGAACAGATGGAAGGAGTGGTCATAGTGCAGATAAGTTTTAGGTTGATTTGGAGAAGGATGCAGCAGTTTTCTGTCCATGGATTCTTTTTGTCTCAAGATAAAAGAGATGAGTCCTCCTTAATACCCACCACCAGGCTCACCCATCCCCCCACTCTCCCCCTCCAAAACCTTCAGTTTGTTTCTCAGCCCACAGTCTCTCATGCTTCGTCTCCCCCTCCGATTTCCCCCAGTACACTTTTCCTTTCCTTCTCTTAATGTCCTCCATGTCATTCCTTATGCTCCACAAGTAAGTTAAACCATATGATAATTAACTTTCTCTGCTTGACTTATTTCACTCAGCATAATCTCCTCTAGTCCCGTCCATGTTGATACAAAAATTGGGTATTCATCCTTTCTGATAGAGGTGTAATATTCCATTGTATATATATGGACCACATCTTCTTTATCCATTCTTTTCTTGAAGGGTATCTTGGCTCTTTCCACAGTTTGGCGATTGTGGCCAATGCTGCTATGAACATTGGGGTACAGATGGCTCACCTTTTCACTACATCTGTATCATTGGGGTAAATACCCAGTAATTCAATTGCAGGCTCATAGGGTAGCTCTATTTTTAATTTTTTGAGGACTTTCCACACTGTTTTCCAAAGTGGCTGCAACAACTTGCATTCCCACCAACAGTGTAGGAGGGCTCCCCTTTATCCACATCCTCTCCAACACTTGTTGTTTACTGTCTTGTTAATTTTGGCCACTCTAACTGGTGTAAGGTGGTATCTCAATGTGGTTTTGATTTGAGTTTCCCTGATGGCTAACGATGATGAACATTCTTTCATGTGTCTGTTAGCCATTTGTATGTCTTCTTTGGAGAAGTATCTGTTCATGTCTTCTGCCCATTTTTTGATGTGATTATCTGTTTTTTGAGTATTGAGTTTGAGGAGTTTTTATAGATCTTAGATATCAGCCCTTTGTCTGTAGTGTCATTTGCGAATATCTTCTCCCATTCCATGGATTGCCTCTTTGTTTTGTTGACTGTTTCCTTTGCTGGGCAGAAGCTTTTGATCTTAATAAAGTCCCAAAAGTTCATTTTTGCTTTTGTTTCCTTTTTCTTTGGAGACATGTCTTGAAAGAAGCTGCTGTGGCCATTGTTGAGGAGGTTACTGCCTAAGTTGTCCTCTAGGATTTTGATGGATGCCTGCTTCACGTTGAGGTCTTTCACCCATTTTGAGTTTATCTTTGTGTATGGTGTGAAATAATGGTCGAGTTTCATTCTTCTATACATAGCTGTCCAATTTTCCCAGCACCATTTATTGAAGAGACTGTCTTTTTTCCACTGTATATTTTTTCCTACTTTGTTGAAGACTAGTTGACTATTAGTTGACTAAGATTATTAGGTCTATATGTCTGTTTTTGTGCCAGTATCATGCTGTTTTGGTGATCACAGCTTTGTAGTAAAGCTTGAAATCAAGCAATGTGATGCCCCCAGTTTTGTTTTTCTTTTTCAACATCTCCTTGGGATTTCAGGGTCTCTTCTGGTTCCATACACATTTTAGGATTGTTTGGTCCAGTTCTTTGAAAAATGCCAGTGGAATTTTGATCGGGATGGCATTGGAAGTATAGATTGCTCTAGGCCATATAGACATTTTGACAATGTTTATTCTTCCGATCCATGAGTATGGGATGCTTTTCCATATTTTTGTGTCTTCTTTCTTTCTTGAGTTTCTTTCATGAGTGTTCTGTAGTGCTTTGAGTACAGATCCTTTATCTCTTTGGTTAGGTTTATTCCAAGGTATCTTTTGGTTCTTGGTGCTATAGTAAATGGAATCGATTCTCTAATTTCCCTTTCTATATTTTCATTGTTAGTGTATAAGAAAGCAACTGATTTCTGTGCATTGATTTTGTATTCTGCCACATTGCTGAATTGCTATATGAGTTCCAGTAGTTTGGGGGTGGAGTCTTTTGGGTTTTCCATATAAACTATCATGTCATCTGTAAAGAGAGAGAATTTGACTTCTTTATTGCCAATTTGAATACCTTTTATTTCTTTTTGTTGTGTGACTGCTATTGCTAGGACTTCTAATACTATGTTGAACAAGAGTGGTAAGAGTGGGCATCCTTGTCGTGTTCCTGATCTCAAAGGGAAGGCTGTCATCTTTTCCCATTGAGGATTGTATTTGCTGTGGGCTTTTCATAGATAGATTTTATGAAGTTGAGGAATGTTCCCTCTATCCCTATACTTTGAAGAGTTTTAATCAGGAACAGATGCTGTATTTTGTCAAACGCTTTTTCTACATCAATTAAGAGGACCATGTGGTTCTTCTCTCTTCTCTTATTGATTTGCTCTATCATGTTGATTGATTTGCAAATGCTGAACCACCATTGCATCCTAGGGATAAATCCCACCTGGTAATGGTGGATAATCTTTTTAATATACTGTTGGATCCTATTAGCTAGGATCTTGTTGAGAATCTTGGCATCCATATTCATTGGGGATATTGGTCCAAAATTCTCCTTTTTGATGGGGTCTTTGATTTGGGGATGAAGGTAATGCAGGCTTCATAGAAGGAGTCTGGAAGTTTTTTTTCTGTTTCTATTTTTTGAAACAGCTTCAGGAGAAGAGGTATTATTTCTTCTTTGAATGGTTGGTAGAATTCCCCAGGGAATCTGTCAGTTCCTGGGCTCTTGTTTTTGGGGAGGTTTTTGATCACTTCTTCAATCTCCTTACTAGATATTGGTCTATTCGGGTTGTCAATTTCTTCCTGTTTCAGTCTTGGAAGTTTATAGGTTTCCAGGAATGCATCCATTTCTTCTAGGTTTAACTTATTGGCATATAACTGTTGATAATAATTTCTGATGATTGTTTCTATGTCCTTGGTGTTGGTCATGATCTCTCCCCTTTCATTCATAATTTTATTAATTTGGGTCCTCTCCCTTTTCTTTTGGATTAGTTTGGCTAGTGGTTTATCAATCTTATTGATTCTTTCAAAGAACCAACTTCTAGTTTCACTGATGTGTTCTACTTTCTAGTTTCTAACTCACTGATCTCTTTAATCTTGATTATTTAATCTTGATTATTTTCTTTAATCTTGATTATTTTCCTTCTTGTGCATCGGGTTGGCTTAATTTGTTGTTGATTTTCCAGTTCTCTAAGGTGTAAAGAGAGCTGGTGTATTCTGACTTTTCAGTTTTTTGGAGTTAGGCTTGGATGGCTATGTATTTCCCCCTTAGGATTGCTGGGTGTGGTGCATAAACAATGAATCTTGGAACACTGAAAAAATAAAATAAAAAAAAAAGATAAAAGAGATGAAGAGTAAGGGAAATAAGTAGAGGGTGATTCAGAGGGTTGTGTATATGGGGAAAGAGTCAAATAGTTATGTTGTAGAGTGATGGATGGAGTTGAAAGAGAACTACTATAATTTTCCTATGCAGTGTTGGGAGTCCAATGGTAATGAATATATACTGGTACAAATTTAGGCAATCAAATATTCTTGTACTTGCTTTCTTGTCTAATAAAAGTGCCATGCATTTGGGGTTGCTTGGTAAGTGATGCTTGTGATGAAAACATCTGTTTTTTTCTATTCCCTTAAGAAAAAGCCATTCAAAGAAACTTTCAATTACCTTTCATTAGAAAACAGCATACTAATAAGCTTACATAAACATTTTCTCTGTTGCAGAGTACTTCTTAATGAGTCTTATCCTTACCACACCTGTCCATAGGGCAAAAAGAAGGAATATATTTGACTAATAAGTGAAAAAGAGTTCTTTGTGAATTTATAATGATAAGCATATATATATATATATATATATATATATATATATATATAGTTGCCAGTCTAGGTTTATCCTGTTGAGATTCTGTAGTTAGAATGTGACTGAAGAGAAGGTATATATATGTATAATATAATGAATTGTCTCAGGAAATTTATTTCCATAGAGAATGTGGGTGTATGGATGGCCCATTTTATTTTTTTCAAAGATTTTTTTTTAAGATTTTTTATTTATTTGACAAAGAGAGATCACAAGTAGGCAGAGAGGCAAGCAGAGAGAGAAGGAGAGAGAGGGAGGAGGAAGCAGGCTCCCTGCCTAGCAGAGAGCCCGATGTGGGACTCGATCCCAGGACCCTGAGATCATGACCTGAGCTGAAGGCAGAGGCTCAACCCACTGAGCCATCCGGGCAGCCCTCAAAGATTTTTTATTTATTTATTTGACAGACAGAGATCACAAGTAGGCAGAGAGGCAGGCAGGGAGAGAGGAAGGGGATCAGGCTCCCCGCTGAGCAGAGAGCCCGATGCGGGGCTCAATCCCAGGGCCCTGAGATCATGACCTGAGCTGAAGGCAGAGGCTATAACCCACTGAGCCACCTAGGTGCCCTGGATGGCTCATTTTAATCAGTATTTAATCAGGATCACATGATCAAAATCTGCCTCAGAAAATAAGCTGCATACTTTTGAAATTCCTTTGAATTCTATAAATTGCATGAAAGGTGATATATTAGTCCTCTGTTAAATGATATATTTATATATATTATATATTATATGTTATATATTATATATTTTAGAGGTGGGGAGGGGCAGAGAGAGAGGAAAAAGAGATTCTTAAGCAGGCTCCACATGGGACCTGAGTCGGGGCTTGATCTCACAACCCTGAGATTGTGACCCGAGTTGAAATCAACAGTTGGGCTCTTAACCAAGTGAGCCACCAAGGTACCCCTGTTAAATAATATTTTAAATTAAACAGTCTTGGGGCAGCTGGGTGGCTTGGATGGTTAAGGATCTGCCTTTGGCTCAGGTCATGGTCCCAGGGTCCTGAGATAGAGCCCCGACTTGGGCTCCCTGTTCAGTGGGGAGTCTGCTTCTCCCTCTGCCCCTCCTCCTACTTATTCTCTCTCTCTCTTTCTTTCTTTCTCTTGATAATAAATAAATCTTATAAATCTTTAAAATAAATAAGATAAATAAACACTGTAATGAATACAGTCTTGGAATTTTGTTGCCTTTGTGCACATGGAAAACTTCTGGAAGTTATTGCTAATATTTGCTATTTGACTTACTAAATTTATAGATTTAGAAAATTATCCTTAGGCTTTCCATTATTTTTCCTATTTTATTTATAAATGTATAAATGTTACAGATGTTATCCTTATGTTATTTTGTGTTTTGAATAATATGTAATCTTTTAACAAATATAAAATATATTCAAATAGTTTAAATTTTATTAATAAATTTATATAACTTATTTTAAAATGCTTCAATTTTCTGACAACTAAACTTTAAAAAAATTTTTTGTTATTGTGTTATACCAGTCACGAAAAAATGCATCATTAGTTTTTGATGTAGTGTTTCAAGATTAATTGTTTATGTATAACACCCAGTGCTCCATGCAATGCATGCCCTCCTTAATACCCACCACCAGGCTCACTCATCCCCAGCCTCTCCCCTCTAAAATCCTCAGTTGTTTCTCAGAGTCCATAGTTTCTCATATTTCATCTCCCTCTGATCCCCCCCTTCACTTTTCCTTTTCTTCTCCCAATGTCCTCCATGTTATTCCTTTTGTTCTACAAGTAAGTGAAACCATATGATACTTGACTCTCTCTGCTTGACTTATTTCACTCAGCATAATCTCCTCCAGCTCCATCCATGTTGATGCAAAAGTTGGGTATTCATCTTTTCTGATGGCTGAGTAATACTCCATTGTGTATATGGACCACATCTCCTTTATCCATTCATCTGTTGAAGGGCATCTTGGCTCTTTCCACAGTTTGGTGTTTGTGGACATTGCTGCTATGAACATTGGGGTACAGATGGCCCTTCTTCTCACTGCATCTGTACCTTTGGAGTAAATACCCAGTAGTGCAATTGCAGGCTCATAGGGTAGCTCTATTTTTAATTTTTTGAGGACTTTCCACACTGTTTTCTGAAGTGGCTGCACCAACTTTCATTCCTGCCAACAGTGTAAGAGGGTTCCCCTTTCTCCACATTCTCTCCAACATTTGTTGTTTCATGCCTTGTTAATTTTTGCTATTTGAATTGGTGTAAGGCAATATCTCAATGTGGTTTTGATTTGAGTTTCCCTGATGGCTAATGATGCTGAACTTTTTTCATGTGTCTGTTAGCCCTTTGTGTTTCTTCATTGGAGAAGTGTCTGTTCGTTTCTTCTGCCCATTTTTTTTTGACTTGATTATCTGTTTTTTTGGGTGTTGAGTTTGGGAAGTTCATTACAGATCTTGGATATCAGTCCTTTGTCTGTTGTGTCTTAAGGCTAACTTCTTTCTAGTTATCTGAATAGCCTTTGTAAGTCTAATAGCTATAGTGAACCAAAATTTCTTCTAGTTGTTCTAAAACAATACAGGAACAGTGAGATATCAACTAAAATACTCTCTAGGTCAAACAATTAACTGCATATTTTAAATTTGAAATTATGACCTATCATTTTAATCACTGGCATTTCTAAATGTAATATATGCTATTTTATTTTTAAGTTCTTTAATTTTCTCTATCAACAAAATTTCTCTGATGATTTTATTCTTTAGTAAATATGGTAAGCCCCCCAATTTTGCAAATAGTCCAATATTACACATGATAATGGTAACACATTTAAAATCAAATATCTATACCAAGTATTCAGTTGCAGATTTGATACTCTACCTTAAAACTATTACTGTCACAGCTAGGATCTTTTAAATGTTACAAATAAAATAAATTTTCCAAATATATTTTCCAAATATATTTTTCAAATATTGATTCTTTCTCAGTGTAAAACTATTTTCCATGATTTTAAATATTCTAAATATTTCTGTATTTAGTTATACTCTTGAGAGGGAGGAAGCATATACCCACTAAGAATGTAATCAGCATCCATATTACCGAGGCTACTCAAAGTAGTGAGTAGTCTGTACTTAATTCTAGATCTTTCTATTGAGGAAGATAGTGTCGTGTTCTATGACTACAATTTATCATGATTAGCAAGTCTGACCAGGATATTGACTGTTTGGTGTGTGTGGGGGGTTGTTTGTTTATTTATTCATTTTTGAGCTACTAACAGACATCTATCTAGAGTTGATATCAGAGACTGTAAAACTCACAGAGGAAGTCACATACCCCCCTAGTCCCTTGGACTCAGTGGACACAGATTTCCTAATTCCCCTGTTCTTAGAGTTCTGCCTTCACACCCTCATTGTTCCTTTGTTTGTATATTGAATTATTACTTTAGCTCTTACGAAATATACATATTTTTTCCAACTAAATTTTAGAACTTTGTTGGAACCCCAAGAAATGTCTTTGTGATCTGACTTTAAAGAACTTTGAATGAGATGGAGTTTTGTATTCTTTCATATTCTTAATACCACAAAACATAGATTTTATGAACATGAATTAAAATCTAGGTATATTATAGCTTTGTCTGACTTGGGCTTAAAAATTAGAAGTTCATTCGAATGACAATTATTTAATCATCACTTCTGACATTTTTTGTGGATTGATCCCTGCCTTTGGAAGGAGAGGATGCTGTCATTTTGCTGGTTATGACAAAGACATATTGCCATTCATCCACTTGTGATTGTACTTCAACTTCAAGAGATGTGTAGGTAATGCTTTTGGGTTTTTGTTTTGTTTTGTTTTTTTTCACCAGGTAAAACCTCAGAACTCTCAGCAGGAAGGCTGGTGTGTGTGTGAGAGAAAGAAACAGAGAGAGGTAGAAAACAAGAACAAGCGTGGTTATTATTTTGAGACTTTAAAACCTTAAGAGGACTAGAAAGTCTTTGGCAGGCGACAACTGATGAATGTCTTCCACAGTTAATTAACCTCGAAGAAACACACACATAGGCACACACAGAGTAAAAATTAAAAAAAATCAACTCAGAATATCCTAAAGTGCCAGAAACAAAGAAAGAGGAGTTAATTTCATCCAAACCTTAAATATAGGCATTTTGTGGTTTTGAGCAAGTGGGGTAAAGCCTTCTAAAATTATTACATTGTAGAAAGGATAGAATGCCTGGTTAGTAAATAGTAACATGACTTAAAAAAAAAAATAAAATGAGCAAAAGGACTTGATTTTTAATGTGTGATACCCAGGTGTATATAAGAACTTTGATAAAGATTGCCTTTTAAAAACAGTAACAGATGTTTCCAGGTGTGCAGAGGTAGGTATGAATATGAGGAATTAAAACAAACTGAGCAGAAAAGCAGTGTTGCTATAGAAAATGTATTTGTTTAAAGACTGTTCCACTGAGGAAGTGTTTTAATGCTGCATTGTATACATACAATTATTCACATCTGCCTAAGTGTTTTTTGACTTTCACAAAATTTAGATTCATTGCAACCCTATTTTACACTTTTACACTAACACGCTTTGACACTAATAAGTAGTTTCTGGATCTTGGAAGTAAAACAGGATGGAACATCCAAATGTCTAAAATAATGTCTTTGACTTCTAAGAAATTACTAAAAGCTTACACATTGAAGTGTTTAAAGCACACACAGAATTCTAGTCTGTGTGTTTTCCCTAATAGACCATAGCCCCACAGATTTTTGTCCATTAATGTATAGCCCTGAGGAAATGATGCCTTTGTGCCTTCAGGTATCCTTTCCCCTTTTCTCCTATTGTTCCCTAGGATATTCCTTCTTTTCCACTTGGAAGTGTGTGGTCTTGGACCCTATAGCTTTTATTGTTTCTCTTTCTCACTGCTTTACTCTTTTCCAGTGCTGAGTTGTGGTCGCAGTTACTACAGGTGAGAAAGGGGAGAAGGCACAGCGCTCAAGCTACTGATTACCTACTGTGAGGCCTGAAAATCATCCTTCAGTTTATAGACTTTCACTTAGTCCTTAGGAAGTTTGATCATCTATTCTCCAAAGATCATGGTGGGGAAGAGCTAACATTTACAACAGCCTTCCTCGACTGCTCAGCCTTTGATGATGGAAGCGCTGAAATGCAGACCTTATGTTCTGGTCAGCTCTTCAGTGGTGGAAAACAAAATAATACTTATTTCCAATGCACTCTGGCTTCTATTCAAGGCTTCCAGAAGCAGTCACTTAATCAATTTATGCTATGGTATCATACTAAGCATGGAGTAAATATCAGCAGGCAAGTGGTCTCTCCCCTTTCAGAATCCACATTGTCACGAGACTGTGTGAAGAATGCCTTTAGAGCACACTGCCCTACTGTGGTTCTCCTCCACCCCATGTGTTTTGTCTTTTCTGTCTCCCTAATTTATTGCTTCATAAAATTATATCATGACGTTGAGTGCTGGTGTTTTATACCCTAAGGTTGCATAAAACCGTATTTTTTTTTAATCTCTCTACTTGGCTAATTATAAGTGACATTTTATATGTAGGGGCCTAGCCTGTAGAGTTGGAGGAGGAAGAAAGGAATGTCATGTTGTTGCCGTCATGGATCGGAGGGGACAGCATGAAACTCCTAAGTACCCATCTGCATTTTTGCCTTAACAAGGGTAAATGCTGAGCAAGACAGCCAAGATGTGCGGTCTGAGGATATGGACTAAAAACTATGACAAAGACGTGATGGAATAGAGAAGTACAACATTCTTCCTTCAGTGATCTGCATTCTTCCTTAGCCTATGTCCCTACCCCCTCCAAAGAAGGACAGGTTTCTAAATAGAAGAGAAGCAGTTTTTAGTTAAGAGCCTATCAGAACTATTCTTCATTGCTATTACCTCTAAATCAGTTCTCAGGTGTACTCGCTAGAAGATATTGGGTGACACTTACTACTGCTGTTATTATAAAGATTTACATGGGCGTGTGGGGCTCAGTTTAACTGGAGGGTGGGGGAAAAGAAGCCGCAGTCATAGGGATTCATGCATTCATTCAAATAAGTTTTGAGTCTCTATTATGTCCCTCCATAGGGCTTTAGCCTCATGGAGTTTGGAGCATACTGCAAGAAACAGAAAAATTCAAATAGGAAAGTGCATAAGTAAAACAGTTATAAACTGAGTTAAGTTCCACAACTGAAATACCCAGGGGAACAGAAAAAGCTACATAAAAATTGCATGTTGTGTTAGAGAAGCTTGTTTTAGAAAAAGTGGCTTAGGTAAGCTAAGGAGATTGCATTTAAACTGGACCTGAAAGATTTGGGTGGGGTGAGGGGGCGTGTCCTCTGTGGAGACAAATAGGATAGGCCAAGACCCTTGAATTGGAAAATTCCTAGGCGGTTTGAAAAACTGGTACTGAGGTGGAGGTAGAATAGGTATGAGAGCAGAAGTCAAACAAGCCATTTCAGTTTTATTACAAACTACATATAAGGTCTGTAAATATTTAAGAAATTAAATTCTTTGTCATCCTTGAGAAAACAAAATTTTAGTTTCATCAAAATCTTTTCATAAACTCCGTTTACATTTTATTGTCATATGCGAAAGCTGGCCCTCTACTGCCCCCATGTGGTAGACTGCTGCATTGCACGTGTCTTGCTTTTTAGGGCTGCTTCGGGAAAGATACTGTTTTGTGTATTTATCTTATAAACAGGGAATGCCAAAATAAAAAGGCCTACAGGCCACTTTCCATTTTTCAATCTCTTTCTGAAAAATATTTCTATTTTTATCCAATATACATAAATAATCTCCCAATCAAATCAACAGGTGCTTCGTATCATTCACTTGACTGCTCTATAAGTAATGATTTTACACGACAAGTTGCTTAATTTTGTTTCCAGGTTAAACATTTGTCACAGGTTTATTTTGGAAAATATTGAAGGAAGTTTTATTGCTCAAAATTCTCTCTAGCTGATCCTTCCTTCCTTCCTCGGATTCTTCTTTCCTTTGTCCTTTTCTCACTTCTTTTTTCTTCAGGCAGCCATTTTCACTGTGTTTTCCCACATATTTTTGTCTTTATGCTTTATGGAATGCAGCTGCTGGCCTTTTTCTTCCATTTCATTCCATATTAGAGTAGACCAAAACCCTTTTCTGACTCTGTGGAGACTCCGAGCTCTGACTGCCAGTATTACCTTGTTTCTATTTTTAGTCAGAAACCCAGTGGTCTTCTGCTCGGTCTCATCCTTATCAGGTTCTTTTTTTCCCAAATGGTGAGCTTGTACTCCACACCCTTCAGTTGCTTTTTAGAGGGTCCAGTTCTGTTTGTAAATGGAAACATAGAATTACAGTTTTCCTGGTACTTGTCAGGGAGCATAATCTCAAATTCACTGTGGCTCGATACCTTTCAAATACTTGGCTAAGAGAACTAATATTTATGGAAGACGGCCTGGAGGAAATGCAGTCATCCGTTTTGCCGTGTAATCTAAAATCTATTTCAGGATTAAGGGAGACCATCGGACACTGCCTCGCTGAACCCACACACAGCCGAGCACAGTGGCTTCTTTCTGAGCTGTGCTTCGCTCTCATGATGAAATAGTCTATGAGGGCCCAGAGGAAAATATTTTACTTTACTTTGTTTTGGCAATTCTCCCAAATAACTGGCTTGTTTTATGTACATTCTTGCTACTGGTTATATATTTTCTGCTTTCCTCACATCCATTACGAAGGTCAGCGTCAACATCAAATTTGTGTTCTACCTTGATTGAGTGCATGATTTGTCAAGGCGTGCATTTGTTCATTAGCCACATTCCTGGCACCATTTTGCTTTCCTATTTTTTTTTTTTTTGCTTTCCTATTTTTATTTTCTGAAGATCTCTTTATAGAGTTTAAATGTTTTATCTTGCTGTATTTATGCGTCTATGAACAATGTAAAAGCATTTGGGACCAAAGTGATACACCAATAGCCATATGGTCTTTATTGATGCTATACTTAATTATAAAAGTTATTTCTTGGCTGAACAGTCTGTAACTTAAATAAGTAAGAATTAAAACAGAATGTACTATAATGCCACAAGGATGTAAGCCTCCCCCCACTGCAACCAATACCATGGATTTTAGAAACCATGCTAATCCTATTTCTCAGTGTAGAAATATTGCATTTGTGGACTATTGATGCATTGATTTTTCCCCATGAAAATATTGCTAACTAGAGAGAGAGAGGAGGTGAAGAGTAAATTGAAAAGGGCCAAAATATTTTTTTAGGATAACATTTGAGCCAATACATCCATTAGTTAAAGCTGATAACCCAGCATGCCCTCCTCTTTCACAGAGAGCTGCTCTGGTGAAAGGATCAGTACGTGTTTGGGGCATAGAACTCTCCATCAGGGAAGGTTGGCACACACACTGTGTGTGGGTGAAGATGCGTCTTACCACTTAGAGTCTGGATCTATGGTCTGGTTCATTGTCCAACATAATCATTCTGGGAGTTTGAGTGATGATGAGCTTCAGGGATAATTACATTAAAATGCTTTAACTTCATGTAAGCATAATTTAATAAGATGTAGATCTTTGCAGTGCCCCACAGTCTAGCCTTGGATTCAGTCTTGAGAGCAGAGACCGTATGCCTGTGTAGATCATATCTGGAAAATTCGTGCATTCTTAGACCTCGGTTGATTTCTACTAAGAGGTAGGTTCTTTTTTTGTCCGTGACCTAATAATCACATCTGCATATTATTATACTCTTACTACAACAGAGAGTTCGAGGCTTTTTCTATACCATTAAGATTATCTTGCCTCAAATATTGTTAGGACAAAGACAAAATGTACTGGTGGCACTCAGGTTTGTGTTGAAGACTAGACAGCAAACCATGGTGGGCCAAAAAATTTTGTGTATATACTGCAACTCTTTTTACTTACCGTTATAAACAATAGGGAGTATGTAAATGTTTTTGATCCTGTGAGCAAGTCCTTGAGCATGAGAAAATTGTAACATTTATCCTCTGCTGGTGAAATTGCCAATTGTCAAAACTGGTTTGAAAAACAATTTGGAATTATACATTTGAAGATGCTTCTGGGAATTTCTTTTTGGCCTTAAATATATAAACATCCATTCCTGATTGTTCTGTCTACATGTTCTTCTCTGAACTTCATTCATAGACGTCACTGTCCAGTGTTTTCTAATTCCTGTCACTTTTTCATCAAACAAGGAAGCTAGGTGCATCTCTCAGCCCCATAGCTGGCATGGTGCAAACATTTCACTTCTGGCAGCACTGAGTCCATCTCTGGAAACCAGGCCAACTGGCAGTATTCTTTACTTTTGCTTCCTGTCTCAGTCTATTAAAAACCAATACAAAGATGTGCCTCTTTTTCTTAACCCTGCTGTACGACACAAGCCTAGCAGGTCACTGATTAAGTGGACACAGAATGGTTTCCTGACAGCAGTTGGTAGCTGATGCTCGCCATTCCCTAGGTAGGAGGGACAGTCAAGGCTATAAATATATAAACACCCACAGACTGATTCCTGTCGCTGTGGAGGCTCGTGCAGTGTGTGTTTCTCCACCAGGTCCTGTGAACGCAGTATCCATGCGGGGTTCTCTCTCTTCCCTACCGATGCCCAGTGGCTCCAATTTCCAGATCTGCTTTATCTCTGTAATTTCTTCCTTTTCTCCTACAGCTGACTTCTTCCAACAGAGTTCAGTAAGTAAAAGGGAATTTATAAAAACCTTCTCTAATAATGTAGCTATGATTTTTTGAAAAATTCCTAGCAGTCTTTAAAAAAAAAACAAAAAACCAAAAAACAATTCCTAGCATTCTTAAAATTTTCTTTAGACTGTAGAAGTGGAAGAACAATCAACAATTTCTACTCAATTTCAGCTCTTCCTTTTAGCCGAGGTATATTTTAAACATGTAAACTTTTGTGAAATATTGATAACTTGTGATCAGTTTGTGATCATATGTCCTGGGTTGAGTTTCCTTTTTTTCTTTCTTATTTTATCACAAGTGTAACTTTTTTCTCCCTAGGTGTACCTTATATTGTGGGTTCTAAGATTTACTTCTTATTCCAGTTTACAAAAAGTAATGAAACAAACACAAGAAAAGAATTATTCACTTATTCAGTGCCTAGTATGAAAAATAGCAGTTTAAGTTCTTTGAAACTCTAACGTATTTGTGCATCTTTTTTTTTTCGTTTTCCTAATGAAATACCTTGCTATATAGCTGTGCACATATCACTACAATGGTAAGAGACTGATTCACAGTCCATTTAAAGGACCAACCTGATTCCCACATCTCAATGAATTCAGCCGATGAAATAATTCCAACTCCTCAGAGAATAAAATTCTAGTCTCTGGAAACTTTGTTTTCACAGATTTGTTAAACATGAATCTATATTATACAAAGGTTTTCAAGGATTCTCTGAAGTATAGAGATCAGTGTTTCTTACAGGTAGAATGCCTAGAATAGGTGTGGATTATATTTTTAAGTCGTGTCAAATATTGCAAGTTAACAGTACAGAAGAAACGTTTGATTTATGCAACAATGATGTTTATGAGATTTTATTGGGGCTTTAAAAAGAATAAGTATTTTAGAACAGACCTGGTTCACTTATACTGTATATATGGTATTACCCTATGATATCATTAGGTGCCTTGCACTTTAAATCTGTGACAAACCATAACAAATTTTTAAAAAGGAAGTATTATTATAAAATGAATTGGGTATTTTCTAAAGGCTATATTGTAAACTTAACCGATAAAACTCTGCTTAATTTAGAGTTTTAAAGAAATATTCTCTCTTCAATGAAGAAATTTTCATAGTGGAGTGATTTACATTGACATGATAAAGAGTATCAAAATAAAATGTTTAAAAATGTTTATATAAAAAAGTTTCCTCCAGCGAGTCTCAGATTTGAAATATGATATATTTTTTGTGTGAAATGGAAATGCAAATAATCACACACACATACCCCCCCACACACACAGACACACACACACACTTCTTATCTTAGTCAGTAGTCAGTACCGTAGACTGGGTGGCTTAAACAACAGACATTTATTTCTCACAGCCCTGGAGGCTGGGAAATCCAGGACCCAGGTGCCAGCCTATTTGGTGTCTGGTGAGGAGCCTCTTTCTAGTTTGCAGATGGCTACTTTCTTGCTGCATCCTCACAGCTGAGACACAGAGAGGGGGCTGTTTACTTCCTCTTCTTACTAGGGCACTAATCCCACCATGGGGGCCCCAACCTCATGATTTCATCTAAACACACTTGCCTCCCAAAGGCCCCATCTCTGAATACCATCACACTGGGGATTAGGGATCCAACCTGTGAATTTGGTGGGGTGGGGGTGGGGGGACACAGATATTCAGTCTGTACCACTTTCTAGATTTACCTTCTCAATGTGTTTTTAAAACCTATACAAAAACAGTGATCTCATCTGACATAGTAAGTGCTACAACAGAAAAAAAAAGAAATAGACTGAACTCTTAAAATTGGGTGGAAAAGAAAAGGAAGACTTCCAGGAAGAGTTGGCAGTTATGCTTAAATTTAGTAAGAGGTAGTGGAGTAATTTAAATCTTAACTTCACCCTAAATTGCAACATTTTTTTCACCTTCCAATTGGGTATGCTGGGGCTGACACAGGTGCATATTAATGAATATGATTTTGTTCCCTAATAAAGTTAGTAGAAATAAGAAATAAAATAATGGGAGGTCCAGGGTTTAATCTCTAGTGAGGAAACACTACATTAATCCTAAATTAATAATATTTGATTATGCCATGTCATACCCTAATTATATCATGTTGCCATCCTGGAGACTTTTTAGTTAGAGTGTCAGCATGATACACATTGTGTACTCAATATATATTTTGTAAGGGGCACCTGGGTGGCTCAGTGGGTTAAAGCCTCTGCCTTCAGCTCTGGTCATGATCCCAGGGACCTGGGATCGAGCCCCGCATTGGGCTCTCTGCTCAGTGGGGAGCCTGCTTCCTCTTCTCTCTCTCTCTGCCTGCCTCTCTGCCTACTTGTGATCTCTATCTATCAAATAAATAAATAAATAAATAAACATAGCTTTTAAATTTTTTTAAAAAAGATTTTATTTATTTGACAGAGGGGAACCGTAGGCAGAGGGAGAGGGAGAAGCAGGCCCCCCACTGAGCTAGGAGCTGGACATGGGGCTCAATTCCAGGACCTTGGGATAATGACCTGAGCCTAAGGCAGATGCTTAAGCATCTGAGCCACACAGACGCCCTGTACTCAATATTTTCAAAATTTAGGTTATCTCCTCATTTTCTGATTAAAATATCTCCACAGTAATACTGTAAGGACTAACAGATATTCCTACTGCATTGTAAAACAAAAACCTCTTTAATCTTTCACAATCTTATTTTATTTTCATAGAAATTTTACTGATTATTGTTTATGATTTTCAAGTTGGAATTTGCCCTTGAAAAATTTGACATTCATATCTTCTAACCTGATATGATAAACTGAGCTATCTTTTTGCAAGTGGTATTTTATGAAACTCATTCTCTGTCTGGGGACAAGTGACCTAAAGTCATCATGTTCACAGCAGCTGTGGTCATATTTCACATTCAACTCACTGTGGATATCTTAAATTTTGAAGGTTTAATGTCTGAATTCTGCTTTAAGAAACAGAAATGTTCCTATCGGTATTTAAATGAAACTACCATTTTTATTTTTTTATTATTATTTTTTAAAGATTTTATTTACTTACTTGTCAGAGAGAGAGAGCAAGCATAAGCAGGGGGAGCAGCAGGTGGAGGCAGAGGGAGAAGCAGGCTCTCCGCTGAGCAGGGAGCCTGATGCCGAGCTCCATCCCAGGACCCTGAGATCATGAGCTGAGCTGAAAGCAGATGCTTTACTGGCCAAGCCACCCAGGCATCCCCAAAGTGGATAACCTTTATTTGACATACCTGTATCAATTGTGTAAAAACTGAACTGTATAAAATTACATTGACTAAAGACATTAACAAACATGATGATATGGAACGGTAAGTTTTATAACTTTATGGAAATATGCCCTAAGACATGCCTTTTCATACTTGATTGATATTTTTCACTTGACTATATAAATATAAAGATTATACTTAATTAAAATAATAAGGCAACCCTCATAGTAAAGGAATCCTGATTTGGTGAGGTGAGATGTATTAATTTAGTTTAAACTAATATAAAATATTTTATTTGGATCTAGTTCTATAGGCCAGATAGAGAAGGCATGGAAATGACTCTAGGATATTCTTAACATTTTAGTGGGTAATTCCCAGGTGTAGGTGATACTCAACTCAGATACATTCAACTTACCTTTATAATCTGAAGTTATCCCCACATAGCAGGAAGTGTGGGTCAGAAGCCAAGTACTTACCATGAGATCCATTAGGGTTGATGAATTGGGTGGTGACTGACTGTATTGGTATTGCTATGATAATAGCCTCAAAATCAAATCCTTATTTGCTGAGCCAGAGGAACAGATAGTGGCTGAAGGCATATCTGAAACCAGGTTATAAGGCAAGCTCTTATTTGAAGCATTTATTTTTCTTGAAACATTTCTAGAACTCTTCTCTATAGGAAACATTGATTAAGGTGACAGTAACCACAATGGAAATAATATGGGAAATCTATTACAGCAAATAGTTTATTATTCACAACATTTACAGTTTCTAAAACTGATATGAAGAGTTGTATATGTTGAGTACCCAATTTTTAAAAATTTATTCTTATTAACATATAATGTATTATTTGTTTCAGGGATACAAGTCTGTGAATCATCAGGCTTATACATTTCATAGCACTCATCATAGCACATACCCTCCCCAGTGTCCACGACCCAACTACCCTCTCCCTATCTGTCCCCAGTCCCCTAGCAACCCTCAGTTTGTTTTGTGAGATTAAGAGTCTCTTATGGTTGAGTATCCAATTTTTGAAGTTGCATTAAAAAAATTAACACAAAAATTTCTGCCTGTCGACCATTGAAAGAATTACAGTGACTAGAATGGCATATTTTTCAGTATTAGATATATTTGTGTATTTTTTTTCTTCAAGGCAGGATTTCTTTCTGGAAAAGAATGCTTAAATACTTTCCCAATGCCATGAGACTTGAACCTAAGGCCTTCCCCAGATCTGAATGTCCTCTTCTGCCCATCCACACCTCTGGGATAAATGTGTCAAGTTACTTCTTTTGAGGAATGAACTCCTAAAGTAATTGACATGAGAGTGAATTTAGACCAAATTTCAGAAATGGTCATTCACTGTTATCATTGTGGATTTCATTTTTCTATCAGAACTAACATACTTCTAGTTGTTCTCTCTGTGGGATTATGTCTTCTTCTTTTTAGTTTACATTCCTAGGGCTCTATGAGTATAGATCCCTAATAACTGTTTTGAAAATAATTCCAAACATGAGAGCTTGAAATGCATTGCCATCAGAGAGTGGGGGGGAGAACTTTTATTTCCTGAGTAGCCATCTTGATATGCTTCCTTTTCATGAGCTTACTACCTCATGTGTGCTGTGTCCTTAATTTCTTGAGGTGAAGTTTGGGGAAATAAAAAACCTGGGGACATATTACTAAGTAGATTATCAGTTTGAAAGGGCAGACCTCATTTATTGTTACCACCAGCTTTTTAAAACAAACTTCATTGACTGCTTTTACTAATTCAGTTTTTCATGGCTTCTTCAACATTTTGGGATTAAAAATATGTATTTAGAGAGTCTGAAGCAAATATATATATATATATATTTGCTTCAGACTCTCTATATATAGATCTATCTATCTCTCTCTATATATTGACTCTGTAATATAAAAGCTATATTCTTTAAGTTATGTAATATAAAACCTATATTCTTTAAGTTATATGATATTTTCTTTAAAATTTGGTGATAAGAAAGAGTCATGTTGACTGATTTAATTTTAACTATATTCTAAAAGAGCCTCTAAAATAAAATTGAAAGAGGACACATACTTTTAAAATGCTGAAGCTCTGTTACTTCTTTATAAGGGTGGTTAGAATGAAAAAGGGAAAAAAAAAAAAGGTCCTTAAATGTCTCTCTGGCATTGAGGCAATTGTCTTTAAAATATTTCACATATATTTAAATTTGCTTTTTGTCCGAGGCTGGCATGCTGCTATAATATTAGGTTGGGGATGTCCATGATAACTTACAGAAGCAAAAATCCTAACCATACACAAGTAAATTATGAATTAAGAAGTGGTAATGCTTCACAGCTTAAATACTGAAAATTGATTTGTTAAAGACTAGCCTATAGTAGAAGAAAGTATAATGTTGGATGCAGCAAATAGCACTTCTTGACCATATAATGTGCTAGGGGTGCACAGTTTCAACTCCCACACCCCATTAAAACAACCAAAAAGATAAAAATTATGTCTTCATAACTCTGTGTGTGTGTGTGTGTGTGTGTGTGTGTTGATACTGTTACTGAGCTAAATATTCTGTCTATTTAACTCTGGGTTTCCCCTAATTTTCCAAAGACCAATTAAAGCCCCACCCCCCAAAAAAGGTCTTAAAATATTTTATCATGAGACTCTGGATTCCCTCTCATTGTATGTACGGTTTTAGTTATCATCACTTCTGTGTTTCTGTAATCTTTTCTTCCTCTTTACTTCAGTCTGACATTACCTCAGTGTGGGCTTACTCATTTGTGTTCCCCTCCCCCTCTATACCCTGTCAAGAACATAGTATGATTGCCTTGCATGCATGGGAGCCCCTCCCTTTGGTGATCAGTACGTGTTCTTTCCTTCCGGAGTCCAGTCTATGTGAACTTTGGGTCTCTAGGAGGATCTTTAGGAGGAACAAAGCCTACTGCTTAGAGATGTTAGTGTTTGGAAGCTTAAAGTTCTTTTAATGAGACAGACATTCCCTTTATAATGTGTAAATATTCCTTATATTGACTCTATAAACATGTTCTAGGTTAATATTTTAAGTCAGTGTGGTGTCACTGGGAAAGGTTGTGCACATTCTCTTGCATTGGGAATGATCCTCAACCTGGGAAGCTTTCAGGGTGACATTTAGGTGGAACTTTTTAGAAATATATCACTTTCTCAGGAAAGTACTGTGCAGAGTAGAACAGATTTATAGAGCCGAAGCCTATTATGCAGAGCTGTAGATCACTACTGTCGACCAATGAGAACAGCTTTTGTGTGTGTGCGCGCACTCACGTGTGTGTGTGTGCAAGTATTCACCTAATGTCCTTTGTCTTGTCTTTCTAAAGTAACAATTCAGTTTTATTTTTTTTGTCTGAAAATTCAGATTGCTTGTTACTCTAAATCATTTTCCTTGATTTTTTGTTCCTAATCTCATGTGTTAAACAAATGTTTTTGTTTAGCTGTATTTGTCAGGAATGATAGATTTAACAGCAAGCATAAGTGTAGACAGGTAGTTAAAAATCCAGTACAATAAATCATTGTATTTACCCTGTGTTTATGAAGGAATATGATTAAAAAGGAAACATGTGTAGAAAAAGAAATCCAATAAGATTATTATAGATGAGCAGTATTAGAAAGTTCAGAACTATAATCATTATACAGAACTTTTTTTTTAAGGAAAACAGATCTTATAGTTGTTACTTGAAATATTTAAGACTTCTAATACTTTATCCTTTAAATGTAAAATTGTCTTTTTTGCATAAAGCAACCACTTATAATCTTAGAACTTATTTCAACTTATTTGTTGCAATAGAGTGACAATTTCCACTTGTTAGAGAGCATTTCATATATCAAAGCTCAGAAAGGAGCAAATCTTTACAATATTATACTGTATGTGATTAAAACATAACTTTGCCAGATCAAAGTACTTTGGTGTGGTTTTCCAAAAGAATAAGCTAGAAAACCAATATTTCTTATAAGACCATGTGATTTGAATAGTTGAATATTATCATTTAACCTTAACTATAAATCACGTTCATGATCTTACAGTCTGAAAACTATCTGTAGTATGGTTATTAGTAATTACATCTATGCTGAATACTCCATTCATATATAAATGGAATATCTTTTTGTTTTAGAGTCAAAAATATTTTCTGTGTACATCAGAAATAGAAAAAAACAGTATGGACATTATGTTAATATGCATACACAAAATTGGGACAAATAAGCATATGCTTAGCCATAGCTTTTTAACAAATATATTACATTGTAGGATATGACAAAACTTTTCTGTTCCAGTTCTCTAAGGTTTACAAAATGGTACTTGAGTGAGTTATTTTAATGAGCACTGGACATTTTGTCTTATTTTCTTTTGCCTTCTGGGAAAAATTGACTGCCTTGGAAGGTGGTCATCTTGAAGGCTTGCTGCTATTTCTGGTTGCTGACTTCTGCTGCTGACTTCCACTGGTATTAGGATTTTCATCCCTAATAACAGGAAGTATACATAAAATCAGATTGCTGTAGGCTAATTGGGTCCCTTTACAACTGTAAATAGCAACTTCCAAATTTTTGCTTGAAGTGTCACACCAATGGTATGACTATTTCACATTTTTTCAAGTTGGGAATAGGTATCTCTTTCTTGTTGTGTGAAAGATAAATTAACAGATCTTGTCTGTGACTCCTAGCTTGGGAAACAGATTTATTATGGAGAGAGAAACAACAGAGAATAAGAAATCTTGAACTTCACTGTCTCATGATGATGCTTCCCCACCACAAGCATGGAATTTGATTTAAAGTACTCCTATTTGGGGCATCCTTTAATGTTTTAATATTAGAAGTTCTACAAGTATACTCTTGCCACAGTTTCATTCCAAGGACAGGATTTTTGCAAAACTCTATTATATGTGAGGATTTTATTTTCTCTTATATGGTTTGCCTAGAAAAGGCCACAGTTATTTCTTATGCTATTTTCTTTATAAAAACTATGAAAAATCAGTGTCAGGGGGAATACCTGTGTGCAAATCCTCATTAAGTTAATTCAGTATCAGTCTTTTAAAATTTTGCCATTAATGAGTAGTAACACCAGTTTTAGCAAAGGGAATTCTTTTTTTAAAAATATTTTATTTATTTTATTTGACAGATAGAGATCACAAGTATGCAGAGAGGCAGGCAGAGAGAGAGGGAGGAGGAAGCAGGCTCCCTGCTGAGCAGAGAGCCCAATGCAGGGCTCGATCCCAGGACCCTGGGATCATGACCTGAGCCGAAGGCAGAGGCTTTAACCCACTGAGCCAGCCAGGCGGCCCACCAAAGGGAATTCTTAAAAAAAAAAAAAGAAAGAAAGAAACTGGAATTCTTTCACTGAGTAAACCGAGGTAAAGGTGTTTCTTTCTTTCTTTTTTTTTAAGATTTTATTTATTTATTTGACAGACAGAGATCACAAGTAGGCAGAGAGGCAGGCAGAGAGAGAGGGGGAAGCAGGCTCCCCGCCGAGCAGAAAGCCCAATGTGGGACTCATTCCCAGGACCCTGAGATCATGAACTGAGCCAAAAACCAAAACCCATGGAGCCACCCAGGCTCCCCTCTTTTTTTTTTCATTTTATTTCATTTCATTTCATTTCATTTCATTTCATTTCATTTCATTTCATTTCTTTCAGTGTTCCAAAATTCATTGTTTATGCACTATATCCAGTGCTCCATGTAATACATGCCCTCCATAATACCCACCAACAGACTCACCCCCCACCCCGTTTCTCAGAGTCCACAGTCTCTCATGGTTTGTCTCCTTCTCCAATTTCCCCCTACTCACTTTTCTCCATCTCCCAATATCTTCCATGTTATTCCTTATGCTCCACAAGTAAGTGAAAGCATATAATTGACTCTCTCTGCTTGACTTATTTCACTCAGCATAATCTCCTCCAGTCCCATCCATGTTGATACAAAAGTTGAGTATTCATCGTTTCTGATTGAGGTATAATATTCCATTGTATACATGGACCATATCTTCTTTATCCATTCATCTGTTGAAGGGCATCTTGGTTCTTAGCACAGTTTGGTGACTGTGGCCATTGCTGCTGTGAACATTGGAGTACAGATGGCCGTTCTTTTCACTACATCTGTATCTTTGGGTCAAAATTCCACCGGCATTTTTCCAAAGAGCTGGAACAAAGAATCATAAATTTTGTATGGAACCAGAAGAGACACCGAATCGCTAAGGAAATGTTGAAAAAGAGAAACAAAACTGGGGCATCACATTGCCTGATTTCAAGCTTTACTACAAAGCTGTGATCACCAAAACAGCATGGTACTGGCACAAAAACAGACACACAGACCAGTGGAACAGAGGAGAGAGCCCAGATATGGACTCTCAACTCTATGGTCAACTAATCTTCGACAAATCAGGAAAAAATATCCAGCGGAAAAAAGACAGTCTCTTCAATAAATGATGCTGGGAAAATTGAACAGCTATGTAATAGAAGAATGAAACTCGACCATTCTCTTAACACCATATGCAAAATAAACTCGAAATGGATAAAAAGACCAATGTGATGCAGGAATCTATCAAAATCCTAGAGGGTAACATAGGCAGAAATCTCTTCAACATCGGCCACAGCAACTTCTTTTAAATGTGTTTCTTTTTAACACCTGCACCTACCTATTAGGGACATCAGCACATTAATGTAATTAAGGGATACATTACATTTCAACTCAGCTGTTTGAATTTTCTATATTTCTCTCAGTATAGCCTCATTGTTCAGATTCATATTTTTTTAAAGACTTTTTATTTATTTATTTGACAGAGAGAAATCACAAGTAGACGGAGAGGCAGGCAGAGAGAGAGAGAGGGAAGCAGGTTCCCTGCTGAGCAGTGAGCCCGATGCGGGACTGGATCCCAGGACCCTGAGACCATGACCTGAGCCGAAGGCAGCGGCTTAACCCCCCGAGCCACCCAGGCGCCTCAGATTCATATTTTTTTTTAGAACAGATTACTTACTTTTTAAAAAAAATATTTTATTTATTTATTTGAGAATGAGCAGGAGCAGAGCAGAGAAAGGCAGAGGGAGAGAGAGAAGCAGGCTCCCACTGAACAGGGAGCCTGACATGGGGCTTGATCCTAGGATCCTAGCGTGCTGAGATCATGACCCAAGCCAACCACAGACACTTAACTGACTGAGCCACCCAGGCACCTCTTTATTACTTTATTAAACAATCTTTACTTTTAAATGTGTTCTTATTGTGTCTGTAACTAATCATGGATGCAGAAATCAAATAGGTTATTGCTTGCCTGTATTTTCCATATTTAACTCAAAGGTACTATTCAACAGAACCATTTAATAGTAGAGGTATACTCTAGTAAAATATGTTTTTTAAAAAGTGTATTTAGTGATCTTTATGCTCAGTTATTTTTAATATGTCATCTGAAGCACTGTAAACCCTTTTCCTAGACAAAATAAAATCACATTCAAGAATTATATCACAAATTATCACTCATGGCTTGGTGGCTTAAAAAAAAGAGCAAAGATTTATGATCTTATAGTCTGTCCAATACAGATCTCTTTGGGCTGACATCAAGGAGTCAGCAAGGCTACATTCCTTTTTGGAGGATCTAGGGGAGAGTTCAGTTTCTTCCCTTTTCCGGTTACTAGACACCACTCACATCCCTTGGCCCATGGCCCTCTATCATCTTCAAAGCCACACATGACATCTGTCAGTGCCTTCTTCTATAGTCACGTCTCTCTCTGATTCTGACTCTTACTCAGCTTCTCTCTTCCGTTCTTAAAAACCCTTGTGATTACATTGGATTCAGTAGGATAATTTGAGGTAATCTCCCCATTTTGAGGTCAACTAATCAGCAACCTTATTTCTCCTTTGCAATGTAACCAAATATACTCATAGGTTTCATTGATTAGGATTAAGGTGTAGACATCATGGAGCACAGGCAGAATTATGACCTTAATTCTGTCTGCCACAAGAATGAAGCCAACCTCTAAAATAAATTTTGAAAGCCCTAACTGGTTTTTTGGATGCATTAGTAAAATAAAAATATCTTTTAAAATATTTTATTTATGTATTTGAGAGAGATTGGGTGCAGAGCGAGTGAGAGAGAGAGAGAAAGCACAAGTGGGGGGTCAGGGCAGGGGCAGAGGAAGAAGCTGACTCCCCAGTGAGCAGGGAGTCCAACATAGGGGTCGATTCCAGAGTCCTGGGTCATGACTTCAGACAGAGGCGGACACTTAACCGATTGAGCCACCGAGGCACCCAAGTAAAATGAAAATATTAATAAAATAATCAAAACCAACTATAAAACTATTTTGTTAAATAAAATTTAACTTAAAATAAATATGTAAACTGAATCATAGTTTTTCATCAGGAACTCTAGCAGAATTTACTACTGTATCATACTACTTCACTAATTGCCCCCCCCCCAAGAATAACTTGTGTAAGGGTAATTACAACATTTCAGGACATTAGCAAAATAATGCACCAAGTTTTGTAAATCACAAAATGAGCACCTTCAAGTCCAAACTTCTCTCTTCTCCTATCAGGGTGGCACTGTTGGTGTGAAGGAAGATTCAAGGTAGACTGTTTCAAAGCACTTAACCTTACATTTACATTTTTCTTTCTTTCTTTCTTCCTTCCTTCCTTTTTTTTTTTTTTTAATTTTTTTTTTCAAACTATGATCAGCAACATATACACTGGGGCCTGAAGCTAGATCTATAGATCTATGAAACTGGAATGGAATTTAGGTCACTTTTGGGTCATGCTTTACATTCTAGACAAGAAGAAAATAAAACAGACAAAGGTGAAGAGGCTTATGTAGGCTCATCTGGGTGTGAAGGCTGGGGCTAGAGTTCATTCATGCATCCTTTAAACCCTTCCACCCCTCCGATTAGCTCGCACACAGATTTGGCCACAAAGAAAACATAACTGATGTGACTGCACTGCGCATCTTTTTTGTTTAACTGATTTTGGTGATCTCATTAGGAACTTCTATTATTTGGGGGGTCTCAGTTACCCTATCTAACTTCAATTAGGTTTGCTCTGGCTAGTTTAGGAAAAAATAAAATTAAAAAAGTCATTAGAATCTCCTGTAAACTTTATTTGGGGCACAGAAGCTGATATGGAGGTCGTGCACATGCAAACAGTAAGACTTCCCCAGCAGACTGGTCTGGCAGGGAAGCTACCACGGCTAACACACAGCCCACTTGCCGCCGGTGCTTGGAACAGGGTGTTGCTGCTGGACTCTTTGCCTCCATAGCTTCCAAAGGCTGGGTGTCTCGCCTCCGTGCTCTGGTATGCTCATCGGAATGGAATCTAGGTATTCTTCAAGAATCTCTCCTCTACGCCAAAATCTCAAGCAAGTTTATCTATGTGCTAGATGTAAGGGAAAACGAGTTTGTGCATTAAACCTGGAGAATTCCCAAAATGGATCTTTCCCATTTCCTGGGCACAGTACTGCTCAAAAAGCGTCTACAATGTTAACTCCAAGGCTGTCATATCATCCTCAGTTCTTGACTTGGCATAAGGGTCATTTCCCCCCAAGATGGCTTCCAGCCTACAAGCTGATGTAACTTTGGGTGGTAAAAGAGCATCGAGAACAGTAGGAAGAATGGAAGATTATAAAAATTACATATGTTGGAGTAGAGTGGGGAGAAATTGATGTCATTGTCAATCCTAGTATGTATCCTTGACTTTTAAAATAATAATCAGAATTCAATTAAGTGATTTGTTATCCATAAGTTAGAAATCAGTTGCTGTCAGTTTTTGATTAACATTAGATTCAATCATTCTAGAAGCCTGATTATATTTTGTTACATATCAGCTCATTTAAAGAATTGAAAATCTAATTCCTAACTATGTTTATTCAAGGTAATTCTAACTGTATTCTTCAAGGAAGAAATGAGTTACCTAATTTGGTAGCTGTGCAGAATTTTTCAGCTGTCAATCATGACCATGAAGTAATCTTGCAGAGTAATCCTATATGCTAACTTTTCTTCCGACCAAACTTTTGAGATAGACATCATGATTATCCAGATAAGGAAACTGAGGTATAACTTGATAAAGATCATTGAGCACACTTGTGGCAAAATAAATAATTTTATACAAGCCTTCTGTATGCATTTCCTATGTAATAGCCTACCCTTGGGTGGAGTGAGGTGAGGTGTGTGTATGATTAAGTCAAGTTGTAAGGCAAAGGTAATGAAACAGTCAATCTTGTGAACGTTTTATGTTCTGTAAATCTCTGTAGCAGATTTGGGTTAGTTTTGCTGGCTTTAGAGAAGTAAACTATCATATTTTGAGAGGACCATATGGCTAGGATCTGAGGGGTGCCTGTAAGAGTTGAGAGCAACGTTTGTTGACACCCCACAAGGGCACAGGGCCCGTTAGTCCTTTACCTAGAAGGAGCTGAATTCTGTCATCAACCTGAATGAGCCTGGAAGAGGCCCCCAAGCTCCAGATGAGAACTGCAGGCTGGCCGGCACCTTGCTTTTGGTCTGTGAGCCCTGGAACAGAGGAGCCGTGCCTATATTCCCGACCCACGGGAACTAAAGATAGTACACTGGGGTTGTTTGAAGCCTGTAATGTGGTAAGCTGTTCAAAAGCAAGAGGAGACCAATGCACATGATGAAGGCCACAGAGCTGACCAGTGGCTGAGGAAATAATTTTATCTGGGAAGTCTGACTGCAAAGCCTCCAATCTTTCCCAGGTGAATCATTGCCTTTGTGGTAAAGGAACCAGCTCTAAACAAATCCAGGAGCACTGCCATTGGCCCCCCTCATACTCTGGGTCAGGCCAGTGGGTGGTACCACTGCTATTAGAGAATTGTAGCTTAGTCTTTTGATAACCAAATTTAAAGGTGAATTATTAATGATTTAGAATTTTACTGAGTAGTATGGTATGATTAGTTTTCTAACCTTTAGAAAGAAGAGGAAAAAAAAATGTCTGACCATTACTTTGATTATATTAGGAAATATAGTTAGATCTGCACCAGGCCTTTTAATTTTAAGCAGATAACTCTTTTTTATGCAAAATACAGTTTTCTGGTCTGAAATAGTAATACAGTGTAACCACAATTGATCTAAGATATTTCAAAGGGAATATGTACCTATTAATGCTAGTTTTTCCAAATTTTATATAAAATACACTATGCCATTATTTGGTAAAGAAGTAATTTTTTGGGGGGGAGTCTGTGCTTATCTCATATCTTTATCACAAATGTATAGGTATGTATGTATATATTTACATAAATAAGTTG
Organism: Neogale vison; assembly: GCF_020171115.1. NCBI lineage: Eukaryota > Metazoa > Chordata > Mammalia > Carnivora > Mustelidae > Neogale > Neogale vison. Next base: position 29,244,972 of record NC_058096.1, read on the forward strand.
AAACAACTTTTTTTGCCATATTCTATGTTATAAAAAACAGTATCTTTAGCTAATTCTAGGTATAAAGCCATCAGACTAACAAGCATCTGTTTAGGGAATAAAATTTCTCTAAATCATAAGCTTCCCTCTAAAGCGATGTATCTTTCATAGTATGAGGGCACAATGGAAATTATTTGCCAAAGTAATACTTTCATGCTCATACAAATATGATGTGATGCTAATTATTACATGCGTACTATTTTTTAAAATTTAGATATATGTATGTCTCTATATATGATGCATATTGAAATTTTACTTAGACATATTGGTTCGTTTAACTCCAAGTGTTGTCTGTAAATATTTTAGACTAACTATTGAAAGAACGGTCTTTATAATGAAAACCTATCACACGAGTGCCCAGACTGTAATCATTATATATTCTTGTATTAGTCTCTCCTCTCAACAAGTGTTCTTAATCAGTGTTCTTAATTTTTTATTTTTTTTTAAGATTTTATTTATTTATTTGACAGAGAGATCACAAGTAGGCAGAGAGGCAGGCAGAGAGAGAGAGAGGGAAGCAGGCTCCCTGCTGAGCAGAGAGCCCGATGCGGGACTCGATCCCAGGACCCTGAGATCATGACCCGAGCCGAAGGCAGCGGCTTAACCCACTGAGCCACCCAGGCGCCCTTAATCAGTGTTCTTAATTGAGCCTTATAAATTGTACTGAGGGTTATTTTTCTCACTCTGTGCTCCCAAAACCCTCACTTTAGATCTTTCTAAGGCTATAACAGCCTCTATAGAAGGCACAGTTTATCATCTAGCTTTTATACAAATGTGACATGAGCTCATTATATTTCTACCACTAGATTTTATCAGTTTAATAATCCATTACAATATTTGTAGAATGGCATGATGAATCATTTTATATTTATCATTTTGTATTTATATTATACAACAAATATCATGACATGCCAATGAATCACTCTATTTTACAGTGTTGAGATTATTCTTCCAAACTGGCATCAAAATGATGAATCAGCGTATGGTCTTTAGCAAATCTGTAGTTTTGCACAAATTTGTACCTTAGAGTGTTTAATATGTATGGAAATTAAAAATTATTTCTTTTTAATCTTTTACTAAGGTAAAGTTACTTAGTTGTGCACAATTTTAATTTCCAAAATAAAGTATTTCTTATAAATGACCCATTGTGTTAGGAGTAATGCAAATCATCTAAGAGTAATAAAACTGGGGCACCTGGGTGGCTCAGCTGTTAAGTGTCTGCCTTTGGCTCAGGTCATGATCCCAGGGTCCTAGGATCAAGCCCCACATTGGACTCTTCGCTCAGCAGGAAGCCTGCTTCTCCCTTCCTACTCCCCCTGCTTGTGTTCCTTCTCTTGCTGTCTCTCTGTCAAATAAATAAATAAAATCTTTAAAAAAAAATAATAAAACTTTGCATAAGCTGGGATTTCTGGTGAATATTTTTCCTTTTGCAAGAATGGATTAGAGGAGGGGTGCCTGGGTGGCTCCGTGGGTTGGGCCCCTGCCTTTGGCGCTGGTCATGATCTCGGGGTCCTGGGATTGAGCCCTGCATTGGGCTGTCTGCTCAGAGGGAGCCTGCTTCCCCCTCCCTCGCTCTGCCTGCTTCTCTGCCTGTTTGTGATCTCTGTCTGTCAAATAAATAAAGTTAAAAAAAAAAAAAGTTAAAACAAAACAAAAAAGAATGGATTGGAGGAAAACTCTATTTTATTTTTTTAAAGATTTTATTTATTTATTTGACACAGAGAGAGATCACAAGTAGGCAGAGAGGCAGGCAGAGAGAGAGGGGGGAAGCAGGCTCCCTGCTGAGCTTAGAGCCCGCTGCGGGGCTTGATCCCAGGACCCTGAAACCATGACCTGAGCTGAAGGCAGAGGCTTAACTCACTGAGCCACCCAGGCGCCCCAGAAAACTCTATTTTAATAATTAGAGCCCACAAAAAAGAAAGAATATAGAAATCTGGTTTAACCTAGTTCTATAGACAAGGAAATGGGTTCACAAAGGAATATAATTAGTTAGACTGAAAAAGAAGTGAGATCAGAAGTTGAATTTTCACACACTTATTTCAGCGTTACTTTATACTAAATCCTTTTTTTTCTTTGAAATTCAGTTGCTGAAATTTAAGGATTTAATATTTGATGTAAATATCAGGTCAAGCTGATACATATGGTCAAACAACAAGTTAGCCTAGATGGTGGCAGCATCTTTTGGAGGCCAAGTGCCATTATACTGGAAATACATTAGAAATAAGCTTCTGTTGTTTATGTCCCACTCAGTACATGATAAACCAGATTTAATCGACGACCTTAGGTGATGCTTTAGTTTCTTCGCTTTTCCTAGCAATAGAGCAAACCAGAAACTTGGCATTACTAAAAAACAAAAACAAAAACAAAAAGCGAAACCAAAACTGTGGTTTACCTTGAATATCCATAAATACTTTAAGTTACATACGATTTACAAAAAAGATACTTCTTTTGTTTATATTCTTCCTTATCTTGAAATATTTAATTGTACTTGGTGTTAGATCATTGAACATCTTCTAGAGGGCATAGTTTCTTCCAATTCAAAGGATGAAATGTATCTTTCTTTTATAGAGCTTCACAGATGCTCTAGTTACCAAGATTTGTTGTGGCTTTCTATTCCTGTCTTAAGCGAAATTTAATGGAAAAATCAAAAGCTCCTCTAAAATGTACATACTTGTATATTATTAAGCAGTATTATAGATTTTTTTAATTTTTATTTTTTAAGTAGAGTTGATGCACCATGTTATATTAGTTTCTGGGGTACGCCAGAGTGATTTCAACAAGTCTGTGCATTATGCTGTGCTCACCACAGGTGTGAGGTGTGCCTACCATCTGTCACCTCGCAATGCAGTTACAGTACCACTGACTATATTCTCTGTGCTGGGCCTTTTATTCCGTGACTTACTCATTCTGTAACTGGAAATCTGTCTCTCCCATTTCCCTCCACCCATTTTGCCCATCCCCCCACTCTCCTCCCCTCTGGCAACCATCAATTTGGTCTGATTCTGCTTTTTGTGTGTATGTTCTTTTTTTTTTTCTTTTTCTTTTTAGGTTTCGTGTGAAATCATATGGTATTTTTATTTTTCTCTGTCAGATTTACTTCACTTAGCATAATACCCTCTAGGTCCATCCTGTTGTTTTTAAGCACATGTGTTTTAGGATTTTTACTCTTATGTAGATTGAAAATTTTGAAAGGATTGAAAAGTCAGTGTTTGGGGTTAAGTCCTAAACTTTCATTTCTTTGATTGGTTTGACAAACTTAAGGAGAATCCAATATGCAACAGTGACTAATTTAGGTGCTACAGTAGTGATTTAGCTGATTTAGGAGATAGAAAAGGGAACAATACACAAAAATCGTGGTCCCCTTAGAACTTACCTTCTATTGGGGTAAGACAGTCTCAAAGAAAATAAAACACATTTATCATAAGCTGATAAATGCTGAGGGGAAATATAGATATATACATAGAGAGGGAGGGAGGGAGGGAGGGAATACAAATTGCAGTTTTTTTTTTTTTTTTTAAGATTTTATTTATTTATTTGACAGACCGAGACCACAAGTAGGCAGAGAGACAGGCAGAGAGAGAAGAAGGTAAGCACGCTGCCTGCCAAGCAGAGAGCCTGACGCGGGGCTCCATCCCAGGACCCTGGGATCGTGACCTGAGCTGAAGGCAGAGGCTTTAACCCACTGATCCACCCAGGCAACTCCCAAATTGCAGTTTTAGATAGCATGGTCAAAGAAGGTCTCACTGAGTAGGTGATGTTCAAGCAAAAACCCAAAGAAAAAGAGGATAAGCCATGCAGCATAGCATGGTGCTTAAGTGCACAGCCTGTGCGGTAGGAAGTCTGCAGTGCCTGATGTATTCAAGGAAGGGCAAGGAGTTTTGTGTCACTGGACTGTAGTGAGCAACAGGCACAGTGAGAACACAAGGAGGTAGACAGGTAATGGGGCCAGATTATTCAGTTCCTTGTAGATATTTGTAACGTCCCAGGCTTTTCCTTTGAGTGACATGGAAAGCCACTGGAGAGTGTTTAACTAGACATGTGTCGTGATCTGGCTTATACTCTGAAGTATTGCTCTTCTGGGTAGAGGCTTTGAAATGTCAGGCTGTATCCATAAGAAACACCAAGCCTTCCACTTGGGGCTAGACCTTATCATCTCTCACCTAACCCCGGGACATTAATCTACAGACTTTCCCCTATCATCAGTTCTCCTCTTTGCAATTAATGATCTTCTTCATATACAAATATGATACAATTAGTCTTCTCTTAGAACACCTTTCCGGGTCATACAGCCTTCTCAAGGTCCTGCCTCTTTTCTCTGATCCCCAGATCTAAGCTGCTATAGTCTGTACCCACTGTAACGAAATCCTTTCTTCATAGTTTTTGGAGATTCCACCCCAGTCTGTCTTCTCCTTTGTTACTTTACAAAAAGTATGTTTTCCAAGGACAATACCAACCTCTTTATTCCTCAACTCTCAGTCTTTTTCTTAGCATTTGACAAGGCTGATCATTCACTTCTTCAAGGATTTTCTTCACTTGGTTTCTAGGACACTATAGTCTTAGTTCTAGCTATTGAATAAACTGTTGCTTCTTATGCTCCTTTGCTTGTCTCCCATCTTCCTGATTTCTAGATTGCAACATGACAGAGCTAAATTCTGACACTAATTTCTTATATCCAAACTTAATCCTTTGTGGATCTCATGCTTTAACTCTCATGCATATACTGCTAACTTTCAAATTTTTATTATCAACTTTCAATACTCTGCTGAACTCCAGAATTATATATTTCACTGCTTGGTTGATACTTCCACTTAAAATCTAATAAGTAACTCAACATTATTACTTGCAAAATTGACCCTCTGAACTTCCCTCCTTCAAAACTTGGTACTCCTAAAATCTTGCCCATTTCAGTAAATAAATTCCATTGTTTAATTATTTAAACCGAAACCCATGGAATAAATTCTTAACTCTTCTTTTTCTTTTGTTCCATACTTAATCCATCAGGAAATCCTGCAAGTCCACTTTTAAAATATAGATAGATTCGAGATATTTTACAGTGATAATACAATTGTCCAAGCTGCCATCAGCTCTCAATGGAACACTGTTAGGGTCTTCTGTCGTTTGAATTTCTTAATCAAGTGCAGATGAAGCTATATAGTGGGTTTATTGCCAAACCTTTCTTTCTGAAATTATTATTATTAGGTGGTTTTTACATAATTGACTTATAAATTAAGCTGTCTCATCAAAAGTATCTGCACTATGTCCTTCGTGATCATTAAAAACATCCAAAACATCCTTTACTAAAATCTTGAGATAACTTTCTTCCCGTGGCTGGTTTTCAATGGTGAGCTCTTGCTCAAGAGCAAGGACAAATTTGAAAGTATTAGCTAAGGGTAAGTCTAAACTGAATTTAAAGAGAAGAGAGTTGTTCCTGTATTAGGATCTGAAATTCATTGGGAGTTTAATATCATAGGAACAAGTAGATTTTGCATAAAGGGCACCTTATAAGTATCTCATTAGCCATTCAGTTTTTATAATACATCCAATTAAGTGTCACATTCCCTGAGTCAAAGTTAGCATTTTATGGTTCATAATTTTTACATTGGTAAAAATTTTAATTTGGTCATAACATTTGACTAGTTTTCAGTCATAATTACATTTTTAGGACACGTAGTTTACCTGAGTTGATGATTTAACCCATTCAGAATTTTCTAATAAATACCAACTGGTCCTCATAATTCTCTGTTTTTGTCTGAAGTTACTTTTTCATGAAGTCTTCCCTAAAATCTCATATTTGTCAAGGTTTTTCTTTAGGTTATCATAAAACACGTTTGTGATTGGAAATCCCTCATCATTCCACAGATGAATGGAAGAACATAGAAATGAATTTGACCTCTTTGCTGCTTTGACATCTTACTGAATTACTACCAGGTTTCCTATAAAAGCCATTAGCTCATTAGTAACTATATCATTTATAATATATTATACTAAATATAAAATATTATGAACTAGTTAGGTTATCTGGTTTCATGCTGTGTAATTGCCCTTTTAAATTTATATCTCAGCTGGATTTATGTGCTTTGTAACATTTAGGATATATTCATATTTTAATGTATTTCTTATTTTAGTCAAGATTTGATTGTCTTCAAAAACAAGTTCTTGCCTTGATTTATATCAGCCTTGTGAGCAATTTGCTAATTTTCTAATGGAATTTTTGAGATCATAGATAAATTAAGGAATGATACTGCCATTTAAATTCACTAAGAGAGTTAGAAGACACTGATAGTGATATCAGTAATGATTTAGAACTTTAGAAAAGAAAACAAAGTGTTTAATAAAATTAGAAAAAAATGTATTCTTAATGAGTATAACTTTTTTTATTAATGAAAAGACTGATTTTTTAAAAAATAGAAATAAATTTGAATTTTCAGATTCCTAATTTCAGACATGCCTCTCTCTGGTAGCTGTCCATTTTTTACCCATTTTCTTCTTTGTGCAACAAAAAATCTCGCAAAAAACAAAAACAAAACTATTTTGGAGAACGTAATTCCATGTCAAAGGAAGCCTGTTAATAGATGTCTCTGTGGTTTATATTCTCAAATCCATGTTATACCACATCCTTTTGTACTTTATAAACCAGTGGTTTAGGACACACACACACACCTCAACCCAAAACAAAATTGATGTTTCTCAAATCACTTGTGATTTGTTCACACACATTGTGTTTTAGCATTCTAGCAGTGTTTTGGTGGATTTAAAGACTGGTTTGCTCTATAACATGATAATCTAAGGAAGTTTTTCTTGGCTTTTAAATCTGATCTCTAAGGGTAGAATAACAGTCTTTCTTCCCCCCCAAAAAATCTTTTTTTAATTTTTTTTTCCTTGAAGCACATCAATTTCTTGGTTCCTTTAGGATATACAGGAAAAGAGATTTAAAACATTGTGTAGAAACATTTTCATCTTTTCCATTTTGTAGAGCAGTGTTCCAAAGGGTAGCTGATACTGCATCTCTCAGCTGATTTTTTTTTTTTTTGGCTAGAATAAATATTAAACAAAACTTAGAGATATAATGACCAGTTAATTCAATAAAATGTTTTCTTTATTTATACTCCTAGATAAATTTTACTAATAAAGACAGAAAGACAACTTAGAAACTTGGTACATAATCAGGAATTCCATAGAATTCCTATAAAACATATACATATATTTCTAGATGAGGGGAAAGTTTGGTTTTGTTTAAGACCCTTTGTCCTACCAACTCCCCTAGTGCCTGAACATCTCATATTATGGCTTAAACTGCTATTCAGAAATAATGCTCTTTCATATCATACATTATTCTTAAAATAAAAGCAATATATTTAGCAATATGACTAAAAAAAAAAAGCAAAAGCAAGTTGTACTGAATATTTTTTAAGACCTTCACTAGTAAAGAGCTAAAAATATATAAAAGATGACTGACCGGAACATGGCCAATGGTCACAAACAATGGTTCAAGGAACTTTGGTAAAGGAATGTAGCCAAGTCTCAGAGGCAACTAGAACTAAGAAGTAAATAACTGACAATTGGTTCTTTACCTATTCAGACCTCAGTTTCCTCATTTGTTAAGTGAAATCAGTAATAGAATCTATATCCCAGGACCGAGGATGTGATGTATATTAAACATTCTTATACTTTGATACAGCAATTTTTCAACATTCGACTGTAGACGATTATTTTTATAATTTGTGTTATTTTGTTTTCCTTGTTCTTTTCCCAGCCATTTGAATTAGTTAACTGTTGGGACCAGGATAATGGGACTGATCTACTTTTTGTTCTAATACCTTTGCTCAAGTGCAGAGGAGGTTATTCTCCCTAATGAAGTCTAACATCTTTGTTTCAGATGCATGCCTTTAATATTTTCAAAACATTTCTGATGTTTTAAAAATGAAACCTATCACTTATTTGTGAAATTTTTAGTATGAGCATTTTTCTTCATTAAAATGTTAAGTTAACTGAAAACTTAACTACATTAAAAAAAAGACAATTATACACATACTGAATAATATTTAGTTAATTTGGAGCATAGTCAAAGGCATCTGGGATATTAATCATTATAGGTGAGCCTTGAATTAATACCAGTTCAAGGTAGTTTGAAAATTAAGAATCCTTGCATGTTATTATTTTATAAAAAATAAATCACATAGGTGCAACTAGAGTGATAAACAATGTCCTGACACATTTGAATAAGCTTTCATTTTTCAAAACATTTCTATTTGGGAAAAAAAATAAAATTCTATTTGGTACATTGCCTTGAACTTGTCCTCCAGTATGGTTTCTCTCTTGAGGCCAGGTAGATACGCAAAGTTGATGTTTAAGGCCTATGCATAGGACATTACTACCCTTCTAAGTCATCAGATAATATATTGTGGGTTGCTTTTTTTCTTAAACATTTTTTTAAAGATTTTATTTATTTATTTGTCAGACAGAGAGCAAGAGTGAGAGAGTGAGTGAGCACAAGCAGGGGGAGCCTCAGGCAGAGGGAGAAGCGGGCTCCCTGATCAGCAGGGAGCCTGATGTAGGATGCAATCCCTGGGTCCTGGGATCACGACCTGAGCCAAAGGCAGATGCTTAATTGACTGAGCCACCCAGGCATCCCATACTGTGGGTTGTTAAAGTCAAGCATTGGCTCAACATTTTGACTGTACTGCATTGAGAAAGAATATGCACCAAGGAGAGAGCTTCTTAATTCACAATGTCAGAGAGCAGAAGAAAAGGAGTGTCTTGTGACAGCTCATGGTTTTTTATCAACATATAATGTATTATTTGTTTCAGGGGTACACGTCTTTGATTCATCAGTTTTACAGGATTCACAGCACTCACCATAGCACATACCCTCCCCAATGTCCATAACCTAGCCAACCCATCCCTCCTATCCCCCTCCACTCAGCAACCCTCAGTTTGTATCCTGAGATTAAAAGTCTCCTATGGGGGACGCCTGGGTGGCTCAGTTGGTTGGACGACTGCCTTCGGCTCAGGGCGTGATCCTAGAGTCCCGGGATCGAGTCCCACATCAGGCTCCCAGCTCCATGGGGAGTCTGCTTCGCTCTCTGACCTTCTCCTTGCTCATGCTCTCTCTCACTGTCTCTCTCTCTCTCAAATAAATAAATAAAATCTTTAAAAAAAAAAAAAAGTCTCCTATGGTTTGTCTACCTCTCTGGTTTTGTCTTGTTTCATTTTTCCCTCCCTTTCCCTATGATCCTCTGTCTTATTTCTCAAATTCCTCATATCAGAGAGATCATATGATAATTGTCTTTCTCTGATTGATTTATTTCGCTTAGCATAATATCCTCTAGTTCCATCCACGTGGTTGCAAATGGCAAGGTTTCATTTTTTGATGTCTGCGTAGTATTCGTGTGTGTGTGTGTGTGTGTGTGTGTGTTTGTACACACGTGTGTACCACATCTTTAACCATTCATCTGTTGATGAACATCTAGGCTCTTTCCCTAGTTTGGCTGTTGTGGACATTGCTGCTATAAACATTGGGGTGCACGTGCCCCTTCGGATCACTACATTTGTGTCTTTGGGATAAATACTCAGTAGTGCAATTGCTGGGTCATAGGGTAGCCCTTTTCAACTTTTTGAGGAACCTTCACACTGTTTTCTAGAGTGGCTTCCCTAGCTTGCATCCCCACCAACAGCTCAGGAGGGTTCCTCTTTCTCTGCATTCTCACCAACACCTGTTTTTTCCTGGCTTGTTAATTTTAGCCATTCTGACTGGTGTAAAGTAGTATCTTATTGAGGTTTTGATTTGTATTTCCCTGATGCAGAATGATGTTGAGCACTTTTTCATGTGTTTTCTGACTATTTGAATGTCTTCTTTGCAGAAATGTCTGTTCATATCTTCTGCCCATTTCTTGGCTGGATTATTTGTTCATTGGGTGTTAGTTTGATAAGTTCTTTATAGATTTTGGATACTAGCCCTTTATCTGATATGTCATTTGCAAATATCTTCTCCATTCTGTTGGTTGTCTTTTGGTTTTGTTGACTCTTTCCTTTGCTGTGCAGAAGCTTTTGATCTTGATGAAGTCCAGTAGTTCATTTTGCCCTTGCCTCCCTTGCTTTTGGTGAGCCCATGATTTTTTAATATATGGTGAGCTTGCCATTAGTTAATGGAGCTCATGTGTAGGTCAAATATTAATCAATCAGATTAGTATTTCTTCTTTTAAGAGGAGTGACTAAAGAAACTTGAAAAGATGAAAAGATACACAGGAGCATATCTTCTTCCTTAATTTATTGTTAGAAAAAATAGATGATTACGAATAAAAAATGAGAGAATAAAGTTATATTAATTGAGATATACTAATAAATATTTGTTATAAAACTGGAGAAATTTGTATTAAATAAAAAATGAGACTTTCAAATAAAATAATCGATTATGTTGATAATACACAAAAGGAAATAGCCCAAATTTGCTACTTTTTTTAAATGGGGAAAAAAAATTGCTCTTTTTCAGGCATGGCCCTTTAAAGCATGTGGAAAAAGGATACAAACATAAGTTTAAGATCAACAAAATGGTGAAACAGCAGCTGTAAGAATCTGAAAATAAGTTGCTTCTTTAAGGAAAGAAGGAAAGGTTAATGAAATGACACTAATTTTATATAATTATAAATAATACATGACAATAGAGTTTTTCATATTCTTCGAAAGTATAAATTTGGGAGGAGGTACCTCAACCGGAGGAAGTAAATATGAACAAAAATAAAACAGTCAGACACAAGGGCTAACTATGAGCTTGGTCATGTTTATGTAACTGAATTCCTCATTGAAATGGTGTGTCTTCCCTCTGCATTATCTTGCCCCCCCCCAATCCTGCCACGCTGGAATCAGGCTCTGTTGTTGTGGAACTCTGTCATGCATCTTTCTGTCCCACGGTCAGTTCCTGGTGGCTCATCTAGTATCAAAAATGAGTAGCTTCAGACTGAGAAAGACCAGGGCAGAAAGACAAATGTGGGTCTGTGAATCAGAGTGCCAGGGTGTGTGGTTGTATGTGCAGACTGGATGTGCTGAGATTGAGGAAAGAGAATATCTGAGCATTGTTTGCATGACTAACAGCTTCTAAATGCTGTCCCTTTGCTTGTAATTCCTGTCCAAAGTTAAGTGAGGGGCACGATAAAAATGGATCTCTTAAGGGCACTTCTTGTCTTCTTGGTAGGGTTGCCGCCTTAGTTACAACATGTATCGAAGAGCCTCCACATGCCACTTGGGAAACAAATTTATAATTTAATAGTAAGAATGAATTTAATATAATATTTTATATAATGTGATGATATTTTTAGCCAAGTGTCACTTCCTTGCCTCAGTGACTTTCTGCATGAGCCCAATAATGTTGACAAAAGAGCATTGAAAATATGATCACTTCTCTACCTTCAGTGGCACCTCCATCAGTCCATGGAAAGGCAGTAAAATCAGAAGGAAAAGTACAGTCATTCCATACTGATAAAGACCAGCCTTAATGCCAAGGACTCTGTATAGTTGTCATGTTTAAGTTTGATAATAGCTGTGTGAGACAATTGTTCTTATCTTTATTTAAAAATGAACGCCAAAACAGGATCAGAAAGATTAAATAACTTGCCTTGGATCTTAATTAGTTGGTAGAAGGGCTGGGGATTCAACTTCAAAGCTGTCCAATTTTAAATTCTGTGCCAGTTCTAAATCCTTTTCCAGTGAGGAAATACCTCATATTGAAAACTTTTCACAAAGCAAGGAGGTTATTGAGTTAATGTTTATATATACATTTTACCAGTAATATGTTGCCCTTTCTTATGCAATGACCATTTTACCCACATTGAGATGTTTTTTCAGTATTGGTTATGGGTGTGGTTTGCATCTCCTTTAGTGTTACTTGGTTTTCATTTCAGGTTAAATGTGTTCATTTGCTGGATGATTAGCTTGGACTTAATAAGTTGATTCCCATGTATCAGATTCTTTTGTGCCTGAATTGCTATACAGAAATAGCCGACCTCTAAGGGGTTTTCACTGGTACAACTGTTTTTAGTCTTGAAGCACCAGCAAATCAATCTTCTGTCCCTGTGGCCAAAAAAGGCCGTATTAGCCTGCAGTTGACACCAGCCGGCATTTTAGAATCACACAAAGAATTGAGGGCATAAAGAATTGTACTGACATTTTACAGTATATGCGTTCATTTTATGGGGGAGTATGTGTGGAGGTGCTTCATTTATGCATTCTAAGGAATAGAATTTAGCTACTAATTAAAAGTATTTAACCCACATAAAGTCTTTTATACAGGCTATAAAATTAATTTTATTACAGAAATTGCATTACACTTAACAGCTGATGACCTTATCTTACTGCAGTAATGTATTTTTTATTAAAGTGAAACATTGTGTTTCAGAAGCAGAAGCCAAGAATCAGGCCTTGAATCGGAAAGGGCCACATGTATCATGTACAATCGCTGTCTTCTAAAAGGGCGTATAACCTGGTGTTTCTCAGTTTATTATTGTATCAAGATGAGCAGATTTAAACTCTAATTAAAGAGATGCCATACATTTTCTTTTTACAACTTGGGTGACTTTAACTGTTGTACTGTCAAACCAGCCTCAGTAAATATTAACTGTTATTTTGGTCTTTTATGTAAGCTCTGATTTGTAGGTTGAATTTATCATGAAGTCAGAGTATTGACTATCTTTCCATTAGCCAATACGTTTGTTTAATTCTGGCCATACCTAGGTACTGCGATGTTTTATTTGCTGGTAGTGCAAAGTGAATTTTATTTGCTTTTAGTTATTGCAGATCATCCAAAAGACATAAATTTTCTGTGGTACATGACAGGTGCACTATGGATGGCAAGTAAATAATTAATTATGTTCATGAATGGAGTAATGGATTTTAAATATTTTCCATTATGTATAGAAATGCAAAACAATAGGGATTAGGGTACTTTGAAGTCTTACATAGGTTTAATAATCCGTTTTAAAGCCTCAATGAATTTTCAATATTGGGATCCTTCTTGAAAGACTAAACTGCATTACTTCATATGGTTTGGGTAGTATTTTTTCTGAGTTATTATTATCATAAAATAGAAGTATTATACAGGTGAGTGAGTAGGAAATCCATACATTATGAAACGCTAAAATGTAAAGATACTTTAAACATAAGGATGAAAAAATGGGTAAATACTAAAATAACTTTAGATTTTGAGTTGTAATTAAAAAAAAGGAGTAGTATAAAATGATCAAGAAAGTGGATTTGCAGGAGAGAGAATAAATTTAAAGAGAGATTCTATTTTAAATCAAAGAAAAACACAACTTACCAGTTTCCACTGATAACTATATAATCTCTCCACCAAAATAAAACAAAAGATTACAATTTCTCCGTTAATTAGAATGAATGACCAGTGCAGATTTACTACTAATAACCTGTTCCCTATCTCTGCTTACCTTACTGGGAATACTGCTTTATTCTGGAAAATATTTTTCCTTGGCAATGATGAGAAAAGAGTAGAAAGAAAATATAATATTCATATGATACAGTTTAATAGATACACTGTGCCATAACCGATTATGTTTTCATTTTTGGCTGTGAGTTTGGTCATTTTTTTGTTGTTGTTGTTAATGAATCTGAGTTGATATTTTAAAATTGACCCATTACTTAAATCATAAAGTTATTTTATAGAAATAAATTTGAATGTATTTGGAGGATTTGAGGCACTTTTTGGTAGAATCCTAGTGTTGATTCAGTGGCAATGCTATTGGTTTATTTAATACTTGAACTGGTATACTACAATATTAAAGGATTAGAAAAGCAAAGGGTTAAAAAATAGTATAAGTTTAGAAAAGATAATACATTTGAGGATATATAACTAGAGTAGATAATGTATTCTGAAATAACTTTTAGTGTCCTATTTTTGAGATAAGTAAACAATTTACATATTTAATATCCAAATTGGAGACTTACTCACTGTTGAAAATAATTATATCCTAGAAGTAAATGTTTTTCTTTAAAATCAGTATTTAGTAAAGTTCTACTGTAATTAGAAATTTGGTTTTGGCAATCATGTTTAATGAGATAAAACCATGAAGAGTTTATGGTAGAATATAGGTTGATCTAAATTCAGTGGTAGATTTAAGGTTTGATCAAGAGTGCTCAAATTATAAAGAAAGGACTAACCTAAAACATAGTTTCTACAAAAAGTCCTGAAAATTGGCTTCACCAAAAACATTGTTATCAGGAAAATGAGAGGATGGAAAATGGGACTAATATATACCTGGTCGTTGCCCTCAAATACTTCACTTCAGGAATGTACTAGAATGCTGTAACGTAATTTGATCTTCATATTAACATCATGTTTGAGTTGTTTCTCTATGGTTTGGAAGCATGACACAATTTGATTTCTTATGTGCAGGGTGAGATAAAATCTAGCTAGAGCAGAGCAAGTGACCAACAGTCAGTTTACAAGCAATTTACTGGAGATCAGCCATTCTAATTGGGGTGTGCTGGCCTTGGCCAGATTGCTGATGGAAACACCCTTTTCCAGCCAGTAGGCCAATGTCCAGTGTATACCTAAAATTAGAAAACAGGATCTCTTTTTGTAACAACACTTTTCAGGATTGCTGTTAAATATCCTACATAGCAAGACATCCAAGGTGTTTACTACTCAGTACTGATCTAAAATTCAAGCAGAGGTGGTGCCTGGGTGGCTCAGTCATTAAGCATCTGCCTTCCCCTCAGGTCATGATCCCAGAGTCCTGGGATCAAGCCCCACATTGGGCTTCCTGTTCAGCTGGAAGCCTGCTTCTCCCTCTCCCACTTCCCATGTCTATGTTCCCTCTCTCGCTGTGTCTCTGTCAAATAAATAAGTGAAATCTTTAAAAAAATAATAATAAAATTCAAGGACAGTTATTTTCAATGGTCTCTAACTGGTTCAGGGCTTTGCAGTGGGAAGGAGTCTGGATTATATCACAAAAACCAGTATCTTAGCCTTTGTGGCAAGATGTATTTTCCTGAAAAATATATCACATTCTTTGATTTCTGCGAAAGGTGCTAATTTGGGCAAATGTTGGATTTTAGATCTATCCTGTTTGCTAATTGAATTACTCTAAAACTCCTCTGTATAGTTGCTTATAATTTTTGATCATATATGTCTACTCACTGTCTATTCAGATGTCATATTTATAAGTGAAAGTGTTTTAAGATGGAATGCCAGTCTTTATTTTCATCATTTCCACCTATTTGAGGGGCAAATTCCCTCTTAAATTTTGGTTTAACCATCTATAATAGGTCTAAGTATGCCAGGGATTCGTAGGTAAGATATATAACTCTTAATGCAAACAAAACAGAAAATAGGGCATTTTCCCCCCCTTTGGAGTAATGGAATTGCTGTATTTAAAGCATCCATAGAGAATATTTCAAACCCCTTGCTTTTGCCAATATCACATGCAATTATCCTATAGTTTTTCTTCTTAATATTCCTTTTAAAAAATATTTTCTAGTCCTGGAGAGACTGGTTTGTTTATGGAAAAAGTAGCAATTGATTGTAATTTATAGCTTCTCTTTAAAGAAGAAAGCCTTTTTAGGACTCTATAGCAGAACAATGTGCATTAGCAGACCATTCAAACCACTTTAAGTGCAAATTCATGAGAACTATTAAAAACTTGTTTTAGACTTTTTATGAAATGAAATATAGATGTATGATACACATTCTATGACATGTACAACTGAATCCTTTCTTAAGATACATTACGCAGATACTTGCTGGATGGAAATTAATGATCTCTGTTTCCAAAGCATAATGTAGATAGTTAATTTTTATCCTCGCCTTGTTTCTTAATAAATACATGAATGGTCAGGCACCTGAACCTATTTTCTCTGTAAATGAGGAAAATTGTACCTCAATAAAGAGATATGGGAAAGAATAATATTTGATACTGTGAGCTTAGTTCAGCCTCACAAAGTGATCAATTGATAAATGGTAGTAGTAACAATAAGAAAATAGATCATCCATTGTTTTAGTACTTCCTTATGCTTGAATGTCTACCACAGAATTGGGTCAAAATGAGAACTTCTGTCTAATTAGAGATGCATAAATGAACACTTCACACATGCCTCACTCCATTCAGCCCCTATACAGTAATTTGCCTTCAGGAACAACCCAAATATGAGGTTGCTAGAGCTTTAGGTCCCCTTTTACATAGTTCGTTTTCTCATCTCTCCTTACTTTGCTACAATAGAATAGAAAATGGTGTGCAGGTATGCACATACACATACACACACACACCAGAAATGCTAAAAGTACAGATAAACAAAAACCTCAAGAACAAAACTCTCAAATGTAGAGGAATGCATGGCCATATAGAACACACTTTCTTTTCCTAATAAAATTAGAATCAAGCCACAGATTTTTGTGGCTGGCCCATCACAGCCACTAGTTTTCTCCTGTACCCAAGCTAATTGATTCAGTCAACAAACCTATAGCAACTATCTTAATCTGTTAAGCACTGTTTTATATCCTCAAAAAAGGAGAAGTCAACTCTATTCTAAAAGTCTGATTTAAAAGGTGAAGACTTACAATCTGTTGTGTTACATGCCATGACAATGTAGGTATATGAGATGGTGTGACTGTTGCTGCTACCAGAAGTTAGGGATGGCTGACCACAGGAGATGAGTCCTTAAATATTCAGCAGAAACTAAGAGAGACATGGAAAACTCCTTTTTACATAAAAACAACAACAAAGGGCACCTGGGTGGCTCAGTGGGTTAAGCCGCTGCCTTCGGCTCGGGTCATGATCTCAGGGTCCTGGGATCGAGCCCCACATCGGGCTCTCTGCTCAGCAGGGAGCCTGCTTCCTCCTCTTTCTCTCTATCTCTCTGCCTGCCTCTCTGCCTGCTTGTGATCTCTGTCTGTCAAATAAATAAATAATAAAAATCTTAAAAAACAACAACAACAACAACAAAGAAACAAAGCCACCTGTATAAATGCATAAAAGGGCATTGTGTGTGCAGAAAGCAATGTGAAGTTTAGATAATGGGAGTCTAGGAAGGGTAGTGGAGAGGGAGGAGCAAGGACCAAAAGGGTAAATAACCATGGTAAAGAAGGATGAGTTCAATGCCACAGGTGACAGAGATTTTTAAACAGAAGAGCTGCCTGGTTGAATCTTACCTTTATAAAATATGGCCCCTTTGTTAACTGTAAGATTGTTCAGGAGGAAGTGACAAGTTAGCAGAGACTGAGTAGAGTGGGAGGGAGTATCAAGGCTTTTGTCCTTACCTCCTTCATGTGTCTGTACAAATATTGACACTTTATATAAACAGACCCCGGTTACTTTATTTGTGTTAGAGCTCCTGCCACCATTTATCCCCATTTTCTACTTTTTCTTCTTAAAAATATATTTCATGAACAGCTGAGTTTTGGTGTTCCTTCTAAAATGTAGGCTTTATATTTATTGGGTTCTTTACCATAGCCTCTGTAATTAGAATATTGCCTAGGACATAGTAGCTGCTCAGCAAATACTTTTTTTTTAAATTAAATGAGTGATTTTTCCAAATGTGAATATATGAGGACCTCAACTAGCAATCACCATGGGCTTGGAGTAGTGAACACAATCGACTGAAGAAGCTTTTCTAAATTAAAATCAATAAAACACATTTGGTGATATGGTAGATAAGAAAAAAATAGAAGAGGGAGCTTCTTCATTCCAAGCATGAGAAACAGGATGAAGTATGATGATGAATTATGATCATCATGACAGAATGTAATAGGAAAAAAAGGTTTGGGATGGAGATAATGAAATCAGTATCAGACATATTGAACAACATTTGTCTGTGGGCCAATAGAATTACAGATGTGGAACTTGGGAGAAAGATCTGTGATTAAAGTAGAGATTTATAAATGATCAAAAAAATGATAGCAGTGGAAGACATTAAGTACAAAAGTAAAATAGCATAGGAAGAGAGTAGAAATACTGTAAAGTTTAGAGCATTGGGGAAAATATTAGGACCAGGAAAAAAACTGATAATTTTTAAATGAGTATAAAGGATAGCAAAAAGTCCATTGTTTCATTCCAAAATTTTTATAGATTTGGAATTGACGGAACCATTGGGAGTCTTTGAGGTTGACCACCATTCATCATGGGGTTACTGAACATTTCTTTCTTTCTTCCTTCCTTCCTTTCTTTCAAGTAAATGAGGGAAAGGAAAAAAATAACTTTTTTTTTTGTCAGCATATTTTATGTTTTTTTTTTGCATTTTAAATTAGAGAAATTATTAAGGTTTTAGATATTAAAATTATGTAGGCTAACAACTGAATTCAGTTTCTTTGGTGACCATAAGGTAATGATGATATTTATATAGTGATGACCTGTCCCTCAGCAGTTGACTGACAGGGCCAGTACTCTGAAGGTGTTCCCCCTGTTTCTAAAGCCTATACTTCCCATGGTTTGCTGTCTGTGCATTTATTTCCTGTTGAAAGACTGCCTGTGGTTCTCTATATTACAAAGCAGCAGTAATTGAATCTTTAATATCTCTTTAACTCATGTTACCATGTAGCTTTCCTCTGGTGCTTGTCCTTTCTGTTTTCTTTAAATAGACCACAAAAATTCCATTAACAACAATTTCTACAATGATGGCCATATGATGGTTAGTACTTCTGAACTGCTTAGTAAAGGAGACTTTTGAAGCCACCGTATATTGGTAAACTTATTCTAACTTATACCTGGAAAACTGTCCCTTCCCCACGCTCAGCATATTGTTTGAAAAGAGATCAGGAGTGATTACTATCTTCGTGGAAAAAAATCCAGTCAGTGATAAGTAAGACTTTTATTGGGGTTTCTGAGAAAAAAGGCACTTTTCTTTTTTACTCTGTGCTGAGAGAATGTGAAGAACAGCAGCTGCCATCTTATAAAGGTAAGAACCTTCGTATGAAGCTAAATGGAAGACTATGAACCTAAGGAAGGAAAAGAGAAAAAAGAGCTGCTAATAAGTTCTTCATAAAACTACGCATAGACTTTTCAGTTATATGAATTAAAAATTGCTATGTTACTTTGGCCATCTTGTTGGGTCTTTCCTCAGATTCCTACTTAATACTTAGATCACATGCCATTAGTTGTGCCACACGTTTTATAAACATTATATCACATGATCCTCCCTACAATTCTATGAGGCAGCTATCAACATTTTTTTAAGATTTTATTTATTTATTTGACAGAGAGAGATCACAAGTAGGCAGAGAGGCAGGCAGAGAGAGAGGAGGAAGCAGGCTCCCCACTGAGAAGAGAGCCTGATACGGGGCTCAATTCCAGGACCCTGAGACCATAACCTGAGCCGAAGGCAGAGGCTTAACCCACTGAGCCACCCAGGTGTCCCAGTTATCAACATTTTATAGGTGTAGAAGATGAAGAACAGAGAGATTAAGAAATTTATACAAAATCACATTGTTAATTGAGGTGCAGATACAGAATTTGAACCCCAACTCTACTTTAAATCCTGTAGTTAATTACACATCCTATTACTCCATCTGTCTTGACCAGAATTTGGTTACACATTAGAATTTCCGCTATAATATCTGGCTTAAATTTCCCTCCAAGCTTTGTCTCATTCTAGTCCATCTCATTTTCATGTTCACAGAGTAGTTTAAAAGTACAGAGTTTATATTTCTATCTCTATCTCTGTAAAGAGATTGAAGAATTTCCATCTTACAGAAAAGAATCCCATTAATAATAGTTCTTGCTGCTCAGGAGGCAATTAAGATATTCTCCATGGACTCATCCAATCCCAGGTCCACATCTTATTCAGTGAAACATATGGAAACTGAGCTTAATTAAATTAATACAATAAAATGAAGTACTTAAGAATTCAGAATGTGTCCAAGTTAGTACCAGCTGTATTACTTAGGTTATCTTTAGACGTTTTTCTGTTAGAAAACTTCATATAGCACCTGTGTTCTTGCAAATGCTGAGTGTGCACTTAAAATTTACCCATGATCTGCTTCAATATTTGTGTAACACAAAGTCCCCAGATATATACAGATATATTTGAGTCTGTGTACAAATATATATTTAAGGGTATTTCTAAAATTCTTAAGTACTGTCAACTATACAAATAGATCTACCTATATTGAGTCATTTGGAGAATAATTTTTAAGTTGGCTCTGATATATGATTTGGCTAATAATCTAGTGAATTGCACATACACAAGATGGGAGAATAAATATGCAATAATATTAGCTGATGTATATGCATATGCATATATATGTGTACATATTAATATATATGTTTGCACATATATAATATTATATATATTACATGCGTGAGTCTGTGTATGTGTATGTGTGTGGTTTTTTTTTTAATATTTTATTTATTTATTTGACAGAGAGAAATCACAAGCAGACAGAGAGGCAGGCAGAGAGAGAGAGAGGGAAGCAGGCTCCCTGCCGAGCAGAGAGCCCGATGCGGGACTTGATCCCAGGACCCTGAGATCATGACCTGAGCCGAAGGCAGCGGCTTAATCCACTGAGCCACCCAGGTGCCCTGTATGTGTGTATTTTATTCTCAAAGACACCTCAGAAAGTGTCCTTCTTTAGTTAAGTGTTATAGAAATGCCATTCAACTTTGTATTCTTTCCTAAATCTGATTTACAAAAAACTAAAGTTCTCCATCTAGTAATCCCAATTTTTGTTATCAGTTTTAAAAGGTGGATTAAAAAAAAAAGCAGAAACATTGCATACTATAATGTTTTAGTAGAAGTAAATTAAGAACGGATTTTTTTTAAAGTAAAAAATATATTTCGGATTTCTGGTTTCTTGGTCGACTTGTTAAAAGAGCCTGAAAGTCACCACTTTATCCTAAAGGCAAGGGAAAAAAGCATAACAAATAGAAAAATCAACAATTTTTCTTAGGTCCGTCAGAGAAGTGAGGTCACAGGAAAAATTTATTTCCCCAAAATTAGAGAGACAGATGGGTAGATAAAGAATCACAACTTACTAGAGTAAAAACCCACCAGCAGCAATTGCTATAGGAACCAGTGAGAGATAGGAAAACTTGAACTGTAAGTGGTAAATTACTGGAGGCTCAGTGTGGACAACTATGCAAGTGAAAAACACCAGGGACTCAGCAGGAGGGGATCCTCATACTTTTGTGAGTTTTACCACTAGAATCTTTTCTAGGTCTTCATAGTATATTGAAGAAAAATTCCCTGATGTTTCTGGCAGAGGGAGGAGAAAAGGAACCATCTGACGTATGCCAGAGCATCCTGTATTTCTTGATAAGGCCTTCAAGATACACTGTTTTACCAGAGGCTACCCTAACTAGGGGAAGAGAAATACCCAGAGCATAACCTAAATGGGGGAAGAGAAGTACCAAACTACAGCAACCTCTAACCCTCTCATGTGTGGGAAGGGAAATACATAAATCTAGCCCCTTCTCGCCATCTGGTCCTATGTAATGGGAATGGGAGGAAACTGAGAAGCACTAATAAAGTTCACAGACCAGGGACATGAGCTCCCTCAAAAACTTAGACCTACTCATAAGACTACAGCATGCTATTTCTTCCCCCATACCTTATCCTTTTATGACTAAAGGCCTATTTAGGGCAGTATATCATGGTTGCCTTTTAACAAAAAAGGCAATGGAATAAGCATCATAACCAGAGTCACATACAGCAGAAATGTTGCAGTTATCAGAATGGGAATTTTTTAAAATTACGATTAATATGCTCAGGGATTTAAAGAAAAAAGTACACAACATGCAAGAACACATAAGAAATATAACCATAGAGATGGAAATTCTGAGAAAGATTAAAAAAAAAAAAAGCTAGAGATCGAAAACACTGTACCAGAAATGAATGCCTTTGTTGAATTATGGGACAACTACAAAAAAGTAAAACATAAACATAATTGGAGTACCAGGAGCAGAAAGAAAGAAATAGGAGCAATATTCAAAGTGATAATGATTGATAATAACTTCAAATCAATATCAGATAACAAACCACAGATCTGGGATTCTCAGAAAGCATTAAGCTTCAAAAAATGAAGAAGTAAAGAAAGAAAGAAAAAACCACCTCATACACCCTACACCTAAGCAAATCATTCAAACTTTAGAAAATCGAAGATTTAAAAAAAAAAAAAAACCTGAAAGATGCCATAAGGGAGGGAAATACCTATAGAGACATAAAGAATTATATCTGGCTTCTCTTCAGAAACTGTGCAAGCAAGAAGAGAGGGAAATGGAACATGTAAGTGATGAGAGATAAAACCCACCAACCCAGCATTCTGTGCCTTGGGAAATTATGCTTCAAAGTAAAGGAGAAATAAAAATTTTCTCATAAAAATAAAAAGGATCTATCTTGTGAGAAATGTTAAAATAAGTTCTTTAGAGAGAAGAAATATGACATAGAAACTTGGAACTACATAAAGAAAGGAAGAGCATTTGAGAAAGAATAAGTGAAGGTAAAATAAAAACCTTTACTTTTCTTATTCTTAATCTATCAGATAACAGATTGTTCAAAAAAATAGTAGCCATGAAGTATTTGATTATGTATTCTAATGTGTAAGTATCTGTATGTATAAATGAAATGAATTGAAATAATGGCAATGATATAAAGGATGAGAAGGAAGAATTGGAAATATTTTTGTTGTAAGGTATTCTGATTATACATGAAGTTAGGTATAGTATTATTCAAAAGTGAGCTTGGATTAGATGCAAATATATATGGCAAACTCTAGGGACATAACTCGAGGATCAAAAAACAGTACAAAAAAGCATAATCAATATGTTGGGAAAAGAGAGAAAATAGAATCATGTAAATGTTTGATTAAAGCCATTAACGACAGAGAAAGTATGGATGACAAAAATGGGGACAAAGAACAAGGGCAACAAATACAAAATGGTAATAAATATGGTAGGTATTAATTCAATAATTTTAATAATCACCTTAAATATCAGTGAACTAAATACAATAATTGTCAGAGTGTATCAAAAAACAAGACCCAATTATATGTTATTTCCAAGAAACCTACTTTAAATATTAAGACACATATGGGTTAAAGATAAAGGGATAGAGATAAGAACTACACCATGTTAACACTAATCAAAAGAAAGCAGGAGTAGCTATATTAATTTGAGATAGAGCAGGCTTCAGAGCAAAGCAAGTTATCTGGGATAAAGTGGGGCATTATATAGGATAAAGAGGTCAAGAATCCAAGAAGACATAAAAATCCTTAATGTGTATGTGCTTATCAAGGAGGGTCAAAGTGCATAAGGCAAAAACTGATAGAGCTTCAGGAGAAATACATGAGGCTACTCTGATAGTTGGAGTCTTTAAGACCCCTCTGTCAGAAATGGACAAAAATTCAGTAAGAACATAATTGAACTCAGTAGCACTATCAATCAATTGGTGTATGTATCTCTATCAAATAGAATACTTCATTCAGCAACTTCAGATTACACATTTTTCTCAAGGTTACATGGAACATTCACCAAGCTATACCACTCTGAGTCCCACACCATAAGAAATTGAAAATAAGAATCATACAATGTCTGCTTTCAGTCCACAGTGGAATTAAAATAGAAATCCAACAGAGAAATAGCTGGAAAATCCAAAATACTTTGAGATTAAACTACATAGTTCTGAACACATAAATCAAAGAGTAAATCTTGAGGTAAATTAATAAATATTTTTAAATAATGAGAATGAAAATACAACTTATCAAAATTTGTGGAATGCAGTGAAAGCAGTGCATAGAGGAAATTTATAGCATTGAATGCACATATGAGAATGAAGAAAGCTTCTATCTTAGTAGACTTGAAAAACAAGTAAAAATTCAATCCAAAAGTAGAAAAAGGTAAAGAAATTATAAAAATTAGAGCAGAAATCAATGGAATTGAAGATAAAAAATCAGTAGAGACAGTTAACAAGCAAAAGCTGGTTCCTTGAAAGATCAATAATAAAATTCTAGGCCGCTTACCTAAAAAAAAGAGAGAGAGAGAGAGGAGACACAGATTACTAATATCAGAAATAAAAAATGCATCACCACAGATTTCATGAACATTAAAATGGTAAAAAAGGAATGCTCTGAACAGCTCTGTGTCTACAACTTTGATAACCTAGATGAAATAGACCAATTCCGTGGGAGACATGAGTTGCTATAACTCATACAAGAAGAAATAGACATTCTGAATACGACTATAGCTATTAAAGAAATCACATCAGTAATTAATAACCATCGAAAACATAAGGCACCAGGCCCGGATGTGCTGGTAAATTCCATCAAATCAGTAAGGCAGAAATTGCATCATTTCTCTAAGTTTTACTAGGAAGATCAAAACATACTCAGGTAATACTTTTGTTACTTGTCTTGTGAAGTCAGTATTACCCTAATATCAAAGTAAAAAAGACATTATAAGAAAACTATAGGCCAATATGTTTCATTAATATAGATGCAAAAACTCTCAACAAGATTTTAACAAGTGAATTCAATAATGCATAAAAAGAATTATACAACAACAACAACAACAAAAAATTATACAACATGACCAAATGAGAATTATCTGAAGTTTTGCAAGGTTGGTTAAACATTTCAAAGTCAGTTAGTATAATCCATCATATCAATAGGTTTATATTTTTTTTAAAAAGAAAAATCATACGATTGTATCAATATATACCAAAAAAACTTTTGACAAAATTCAGCACACAGCCATGATAAAAACTCTCAGTAAACTAGGAATAGAGGGGAATTTCCTTAACTTTGATAATGAGTATCTACAAAGAATATACTGCTAACATCGTATTTACTGGTGTAAAAACTCTAAGCTTTTCCACTAAGATCAGAAATAAGCAAGGGATGGCCCCTGCCACTTTTGTTTTTTAACAATGTACTAGAATTCCTAGCTAATTCAATAAGCCAAAGGAAAGAAGAGGTATACATATTGGGGAGGAAGAAATAAACATGTACTGCAGATAACATGACCATATAGAATAACTGAAAAAAAAATAGTAACAATCAAAAGCCTCTCCTGGAATTACTAATGATTATAACAAAATTGCAGGATAAAAAATTAACATACAAAAGTCAATTGCTTTCCTGTCTACCAGCAGTTCACAAGTGTGATTTGAGTTTAAAAGCACATTATCATTTATGTTAGCACCTCCAAAAGATACAGAATATTTTACATAATATTTAGGAAGAACAGAATTGGAGGACTTGATACTACCTGCCTTCAAACTTATTACAAACCTATGGTAGTCAAGAAAGTATGGTTTGTATTAGTGAAAGAATAGATAAATCAATGGAACAGAATAGAGAACCCAGATATAGACCTTCATGATTATAGACAACATTGTAGATTTTTATCAAAGGAGTCAAGGCAATACAATGGAGCACAAATAGCCTTTACAACGAACCATATTTTAAGAACTGACCAGCTACATGAAAAAAAAAATGAATCTCAACACAGACATAATAAACTTCCCAAAAATGAACTCAAATGGATAATAGGCCTAAATGTGAAACATAAAATTTCTAGAAAGTTAGACTAAAACCTAGATGACCTTGGGTGTGGTGAGGACTTTTTAGCTAAAACACCAAAGGTACAAAACATGGAAGAAATAATTGATAAGCTAGACTTCATTAAAATTAAAAACTTTTAGAAAAGATAATGCCAAGAGAATGGGATGATAAGTCACAAACTGGAAGAAAATATTTGCAAAAGACACATATGACAAAGGACTATTGGTCAAAATACACGAAGAACTCTTAAAACTCAACAGTAAGGAAATGAACCACCTGATTTAAAAACAGGTGGAAGACCCGAGCATACACAACACAAAGATGTCAAATAAGCATAGGAGAAGATATTCAAAAGATATGCAACATCAGGTATTATTACAGAATCGCAAATTAAAAAACAGTGAAAACTACCTACTGATAAGAATAATCCAAATCTGGAATACTAACAATGCAAAATGCTGATAAGGATGTAGAATGCCAGGAACTTGCTCATTCATTGCTGGTGGCAATTCAAATTGGTATGGCCGCTTTGGAAGACAGTTTGGCAGTTTCTTAAAAGTCTAAACATTTTCTTACTATACATTCCAGCAGTACGTTCCTTGATATTTATCCAAAGGAGTTGAAAAATTATATCTATGCCAAAATTTTCACAGATGCTTATAGTACTTTTACTTATGGTTGCAGAACCTTGGAAGTAACGAAGATGTCCTTCAGTAGGTGAATACTTTACAAAACTGTGGTATTTCCAGGCAATGAAATATTATTCAGTGCAAAAAGAAGTGGGTATCAAGCCATGAAAAGACATGGGGGAAACTTAAATGCATATTATGAAGTGAAATAAGCCAATCTGAAGAGGCTATTCACTATATGATTTCAACTTTATGAATTCTAGAAAAGGCAAAACTATAGAGACAGTAGAAAGATTGGTGATCATCAGAATGGGCAGGGAATAAAGGAACAGGTGGAACACAGGGTTTTTAGAGCAGTCAAACTATTTTATAGTTCCTACAATGGTGGATAAATGCCATTAGATATTTGTCAGAACCTATGGAGTATACAATACCTAGAGTGAGTCGTAGTGTAAACTATGGATTTTGGGTAATAATGATGTGTCAGTGTAGGTTCATCAGCTGTATCAAATGTACCACTTTTGGGAGATGTTGATATTGTAGGAACTTATGTATGTGTGTGGACAGGAAGGATATATGGGAACTCTACTTTCCACTCAATTTTACTGTGAACCTTAGACTTCTCTAAAAAATACAGTTTTTTAATTAAAATGTATGTGTATATAAATTTACTTTGAGTTATCCAAATTCATTTCACTGCTGGCTAGCTTGATGATAGAAGTGTGTAAGCAAGAAAATCCAGCTCCTCCTTTATCTTCCTGTCATTGATTCTAAATAGCTGTCTAATCATTATGGAATCTGATAAACTCTTTTCTCTTTAATAGCTGTGTGATTCGATTTTTCAGATCAAAAGCAATGGCTAGTGCCTTAATTTCTATGCCCTAAATTAAAGAATTAGGACATCTGATTTGTATTTTTTTTAATGCAGTGATCCCTTCTTTCTAGAGTTTATGTGGGTATCCCCAGGTAAGTGATCAGGTACCTGTATGCATATGGTTTGAACTTGATTTCTATGGGGCAGAGATTTGTGATGGATTATAGCTATCTACTTTATAAAATTTCATTTTAGTGATAGATCCTTTGCTTAAGAATACTTATAAGGTCATACTTAATCTTTGAGACTATTTCCCAAAGAATTGATATTAGGAGTTCTTTGCCCATTTTGAAAAATTAGAAAATGCAGACATATTCAGTGACTCAGACAACTTTGACAAAAGAGCAATTTAGAGTATTTTCTAGATCGAAATCACTGAAGACTTTCATTTTTGCATTCTTAAAAACATCTTCCTCAAATCACTTTTTATTTATCATGCTACTTATGAAGGTATTTTGCATGGCAGCCCAAATGTAGGAAACTTATTCCCCCTTTTCTGTTGAGTAAAACATGGTTGATTAAGCCTGTTTTGGGATACTTTTGAGATGTAAATTTGATTTGAACAAAGACAGTTGATTTGAGTTTTCTAGTCTTTATATTTGTCTCCTTGTGTAATCATCATTGTGTTTCTGTTGCCTTTATGTAAATGTTATAAATTCTGCCCATCATAAAATTTAGTATGTGGAAAGTCCCTGATGTCATCAGCTTGCATCCTCATTTGTTTTCATATGTGATCAATCCTGTATTTATGTGCCTTGTGTTCTGGGTGCCCTTTCTTCTCTATAACAAGTAGACATTAAAATAGCATTTTAAAATAAATTATCTTTGCCCCCCCAAGAAGAGATTTTGACATTGGTTATTCACAAGATTTCCCTTCTGTCAGACATGCGTATGGCAAATATTTATTGAATGCTCACACAGGCCAGCTTGAAAAATAATATTTATAATGTATTATATACAATATATTATATATAATTGTTATAGATTTACATGTAATATATAATATAAGGCATAATATATTATGATGTATATCATTATATAGTTATATATATAAGATTTTTGTAATTTTTTTTTTAAAGATAAAGGTCTTCTTTTATCATTCCTCCCAAAAATTCAAATGAGAATTTTTTTTAACACTTAATGTTCTAAAATACCCAGCTGGAGCTTTCTGTCATGGTGGTTTTCCTATTTTAGTTAAAGGGAAAAAGCCATAAAATGTATTTTTATTTGTATGAATGTTTACATTAGAGACATAAATGACCATATAGGAGAAAAATACAGTACAAAGAGTGATAGTGATAAATTTAGGGGGAAAATGACATTTTACACTATTTTGTTTATCAGTTTTTAAGATGAATATCTATTTCACAGATTATCTTGGCCACCTTCATGAGTATAAGAATTTACAACAGCACAGTTAGAAATATCAGTGGAGCTTTCTGGTTAAGAGACCGACAATCTGGGGCACCTGGGTGGCTCAGTGGGTTGAGCCGCTGCCTTCGGCTCAGGTCATGATCTCAGGGTCTTGGGATCGAGTCCCGCATCGGGCTCTCTGCTCAGCGGGGAGCCTGCTTCCTCCTCGCTCTCTCTCTGCCTGCCTCTCTGCCTACTTGTGATCTCTCTCTGTCAAATAAATAAATAAAATCTTTAAAAAAAAAAAAAAGAGACCAACAATCTAAGGTCTCTGATTTTACTGCTCAGATTTGTGAAGAAATTAAAAGTTATTGGTCATATATATGTCAGATACCAAAAAATTTCTAATAACCACAGACGTGTGGAAGACGTCTGAGGAAGAATAATAGAAATGCACTGAAAAGTGTAAACACACACACTCACAGACACATACACACTCACAAATCTTAAGAAAGAAACAATCAAAAGGACCCCTCCAAAAAAAAAAAAAATCTGAAGGAGATTTCTCAGAGTTGTCAACTAGGTGTACCTACCTTACAAGCATAAGACTTTCAGTGACCAGATGAATGCAGCAAAGCACTCATAATCCTCCAAAGCAAGCAACCTTCATTAATACTTCTCTGAAACAACTCCCCCAAAACACAAGGCCACTAAATAAAAGATATGTTTGGGATTTTCTTTTATTCCAGACATAGAGTCAATAGTGGAAAAGAGCTAGGCTGAAAAGATTCTTTCATTTTTAAAAAATTTTCAGTGTTCCAAGATTGTTTATGCACCCCACCCAGTGCTCTATGCAATACGTGCCCTCCTTAGTACCCACCACCAGACTCACCCATCTCCCCACCGGCCTCCCCTCCAAAATCCTGTTTGTTTCTCAGAATCCACAGTCTCTCATGGTTCATCTCCCCCTGTGATTCCCCCTAATTCACTTTTCCTTTCCTTCTCCTAATGTCTTCCATGTTATTCCTTATTCTCCACAAGTAAGTGAAACCATATGATAATTGACTGTCTTTGCTTGACTCATTTCACTCAGCACAATCTCCTCCAGTTCCATCCATGTTAATACAAAAGTCAGGTATTTTTCCTTTCTGATGGCTAAGTAATACTCCATTGTATATAAGGACCATATCTTCTTTATCCATTCGTCTGTTGAAGGGCATCTTGGCTCTTTCCACAGTTTGGCAATTGTGGCCATTGCTGCTATAAACATTGGGATACATATGGCCCTTCTTTTCACTACATCTGTATCTTTGGGGTTAATACCAAGTAGTGCAATTACAGGCTCATAGGGTAGCTCTATTTTTAATTTTTTGAGGACTCTCCACACTGTTTTCCAAAGTGGCTGCACCAACTTGCATTCCCACCAGCAATGTAGGAGGGTTCCCCTTTCTCCACATCCTCTCCAACACTTGTTAATTTTGGACATTCTAACTGGTATAAGGTGGTATCTCAATGTAGTTTTGATTTGAATCTCCCTGATGACTAATGATGCTGAGCATTTTTTCATGTGTCTGTTAGCCATTTGTATGTCTTCTTTGGAGAAGTGTCTGTTCATGTCTTCTGCCTATTTTTTGACATGATTAACTCATGTCAACACTCTGTTTTTTTAGTGTGGAGTTTGAAGAGTTCTTTATAGATTTTGGATATCAGCCCTTTTTCTGTAGTGTTGTTTGCAAATATCTTCTTCCATTCTGTGGGTTGCCTCTTTGTTTTGTTGACTGCTTCTTTGCTGTGCAGAAGCTTTTGATCTTGATGAAATCCCCAAAACTCATTTTTGCTTTTGTTTCCTTTGCCTTTGGAGACGCGTCTTGAAAGAAATTGCTGTGGCCAATGTCAAAGAGGTTATTGCCCGTGTTATTCTCTCGGATTTTGATAGATTCCCGCCTCATGTTGAGGTCTTCTATCCATTTCGAGTTTATCTTTGTGTATGGTGTGAGAGAATGGTCGAGTTTCATTCTTATACATAGGTGTCCAATTTTCTCAGTACCATTTATTGAAGAGACTTTTTTCCACTGGATATTTTTTCCTGCTTTGTTGAAGATTATTTGACCGT
The DNA here is from genome assembly GCF_020171115.1 of Neogale vison. NCBI lineage: Eukaryota > Metazoa > Chordata > Mammalia > Carnivora > Mustelidae > Neogale > Neogale vison. Next base: position 29,275,472 of record NC_058096.1, read on the forward strand.
GGAGTTCAGAGTCCATATCTGGACTCTACTTTGTTCCATTGGTTTATGTGTCTGTTTTTCTGTAGGCTGAAAAGATTCTTGGGAGAAGGATGCTCCATTTCTTTCTAGCAAGAGAATTAAGTCTTTTCCAGACTATCGTATCATATCCACTGTATAGTGAAGCCTACAAAATTCCACAAAGGAGAACACATTTAGCATCTGCTACCAAACAAAAAGATTGTATAAACATTGCTCATCTAGGGGTAAATAGGTGATAAAGGGAAATTATAAATCAAGAAACATGCTTAAAAATATAGCCTTCAAGATACTGAAAAAAACCCTTCTTCTGAAAATAAAAGTAAATTATAGATGCTTTGTAATATCAATAAAATTCAGCTAAGTTGGAGTTCATGAAATAAAATAGATGAAATAGACAACAGACTGATATAACTTGAGCTGTCAGTTAGTTAGATGGCAGTAAAGATTATACAATGTAAACAATAATCACAGAATTGATGCCAATACAAGAAGTAATAAGAAGTGGAACTAAACTGTAGGAAGAAGTATATAAGAGGCACACTTAAGCTCTTTCATAATGTTAGAGGAGTGAAGAGGAGACTAAAATGCAAAATATGCAAAAGGAGAAGCTAATATGGTGGGCAGAGAATGATCCAAACATATAACTTTGTTTCTTAAGTTGACATCAGAACACCTGAGATATAAGTAATAATTAAAGAAACAATAGAATAAAACTTAATAAGCTGAGTCATAGTATGATTTGTGAACAACAACAACAAAAAAGACTCACTTTATAACAGGGAAAATTAATGAAGTACTGGAGAGAAACGAATGACATTTACTTTCAATAATAAATATTTTTTACCAATGAAAAAAAATGAAAGACTAATTACAAAAGAAAAAAAAATCAACATTTTTGGGAACATCAGTGCAACACTAAATAAGAGAAGTAAGTGTATGTTGAGCTGACCCCTAGCATTTTGACCCAAATTGGAACCCCAAAAATAAAAAAAATCAAAATTCAGTAGTTGTTTATTTGCGAAGAAAGGAATCATCTATTCTTTTTTAAAGGATTTTGTTTAAATTCCAGGTAGTTAGAAGACAGTGTAATATTCATTTCAGGTGTACAACATAGAGATTCAACATTTCCATACAACACCCAGTGCTCATCACAAGTACAATCCTTAAGCCCCATCACTCATTTAGCCCATCCCCCAACCATCGCCTCACTTCAACCATGAGTTTGTTCCCTGTGGTTAATAGTCTGTTTATTGGTTTGTCTCTCTCTCTCCCCCCCTTTTTCTCATTTGTTTTTTATCTTAAATCCCACATATGCAAGTGGGGGATGGGGGCAAAGGAGAGGGAGAGAGAGTATCTTAAGCAGGCTCCCCCCTCAGTATGGAGCATGATACAGTACTTGATCTCATGACCCTGAGATCGAGACCTGAGGCAAAAATCAAGATTCAGATACTAACTGAGCCGCCCTGATGCCCCGAGACTCACTCATGTATAAACAAAGTCAAGGTAATCATCTAATAAATTCAATGAGAAAAAAAACCCATAAAAATACACATAAGCAAAATTAAGAATAGAGACTGAAGAAATAAAAATGCAGCATATAAATTTGAAGATATTGATGGAGTTAATAATTCTCTAGAACAATAATTTGCCAAACATAGAACTAAACATATATCAAATTGTCATACATAACTGAAGTGTTACTAGGTGTTAAAGGAATGCCTTCGTTCCATATAACAAATTTATTTTTGCCTCTGGGGAGGTAAAATGAACCTTTATTGATTGGTCTCCACAGGTAATTGTTTCCCCACGTGTGTAACACACATGGCTAGTATATTCACAGACAGTCTTAAGGTTCTGAGAATCCTGTGATGCTGAGCAAAGTTTCATTATAGATCTCAGGTTTACTTAGGCCACCTTTATAATTAATTATACTTTAAGAAGATCATTCTGACTCACATTTTCAAGCTAAATGACTCATTAATAACTTTGGGATCATAAATCAGCTAATATAAATTGGGTGATAAGAATATCCAACAGAAAAGCACTTGAAAAATAAAATATATTAGACTAATCTTAAAAACAAATCAAAAGCAGAAACAAAACTACCCCAAATGGATGTATTTTATAGGGAAATCATGTTATTATTCCAGAAGGAGATAATACTATCTTGTTTAAATTACCCCTAACAAAAAGGTTACTAAACATATGAGCCTTTTCAGCATGGTTTAACAATGAAAACTAATATATTTGGGCATATTCATTAATTTATTTTTGGTTTCATTGATTTCTGATTTTAGATTTTTATCTATTCAAATTTTCGTAGATTACTAACCATAATAGTAAAAATAATAAGTTAATACTGCTTGAGCACTGAAACTATATTAGGCCCCGTGCTAAGTGTTTTACAAGTATTGTCTCATTTTATCTGCACAATAACCCTGCTAGGTATTATCCTCATTCTATAGAAAAGAAAACAGAGACATTTATTTATTTGCCAATTCAGTTTGTGTCTCAGGTATCACTACACAGACTAGTTAATCAATATTCAGTATGAACGAACATATAAACATCTCTGCCTTTGTCATACTTACCTTTCGCAAGAACCATTTTGGAAAAAATAGTTGTGCCCAGACACTTAATCAAACTCTTTCTTAGTAAAATGAGAATCTGATCTTGGGTTCCTACTCCAGTAGTGTTCCCCTAGAAATCTAATAAGCATAGATTATCAATTGTAATTCAACGACATTACTTTTGATGAAAAGTGACCCCACGTTAAGCAATTACATCTGGATTGGTAGGACATATGTAGGAGCTACCAGCGCATAATGGAAATGCCGTATCATGGGCTTTCCTGAGTGTGATGACACTAGTGACTCTGTACAATCCCTATGTCTTGTGGTCACAGAATTGTTAAAAGAAATACTGGGTTCTTTCAGTTATGAAGCTATTAGTTAGGAATACCCTTGCCCCTCATCTCCTTGTGCCCAGATGGTCCCTAGATGTGGAACTGTACTAGGAATTGCTTCAAGGACTTCTGTGGAGAAAATTTTTTGATGCTGCCTTGCTGGCTTCAATACCTTCCAGCATAGCTGGGTTTCTGATATGTCATGTGGTAGTCTAAACAATATTTAATCCTAAAGAAACACTCTAGTGAGCATTGTAATAGCCCAAAATGTGCATGTGGCAGGTGGTGATAAGTATTCTGATTAGGAGTGAAAGGACATACCAGAGTGAAGGTTTAATGGTGGGAATTAAAATTAACAAACAAATAAATAAAAGTGTGTCAGGGAGACTCTCACATAGAAGGTGACCTATAAATACTTGCTAAATATTAGCTTAAAAATTTAACAATAATTTCCAAAGTCATGTAGTTAATAAAAGGCTAATCCAGGTTTGGTAATCTAGAAGATGTGAATCAAGCTTATTTTTATTTCCCCAAGGACATCTTGGAAATCTGGACAATAACAATGAAAAATTCTCTAAAGTTCCTCTATTGATATGTAGGAGAACACAGCACTATTTGACATGCTGAAAGTTACCATTAGTTTGCCAAGGTGAGGTCATTGTTCAGTTCAGCATCTCCTTATATTCAAGAGTGTGGTTTACTATCTTCATGTACATGATGTCTGGTCCAGTATCATCATATATGTGTGTATGACTAATATCATAACAGTTGGTTCATTATAATATTCAGGATTGAAAAGCAACAGTCTCCAATTTTCTCCACAATTTATATCAAATGTTTCACCAATTTGAAATTGAATTTCTACTTCTAGGAGTTTGGATTGAATTTCAAAGTGTATTTTAAGAAATAGAGTGTATACTTCTATAGAAAATATTATTTCTTTGTGGTTAATTCTTTTTTTTAAAATTAAATTAATTAATTTATTTTCAGAAAAACAGTATTCATTATTTTTTCACCACACCCAGTGCTCCATGCAATCCGTGCCCTCTATAATATCCACCACCTGGTACCCCAACCTCCCACACGCCGCCACTTCAAACCCCTGATTGTTTTTCAGAGTCCAGAGCCTCTCATGATTCACCTCCCCTTCCAATTTACCCCAACTCCCTTCTCCTCTCTAACACCCCTTGTCCTCCATGATATTTGTTATGCTCCACAAATAAGTGAAACCATATGATAGTTGACTCTCTCTGCTTGACTTAATTCACTCAGCATAATCTCTTCCAGTCCCGTCCATGTTGCTACAAAAGTTGGGTATTCATCCTTTCAGACGGAGGCATAATACTCCATAGTATATATGGACCACATCTTCCTTATCCATTCGACCACATCTTCCTTATCCATTCATCCAAGGGCATCTTGGTTCTTTCCATAGTTTGGTGACCGTGGCCATTGCTGCTATAAACATTAGAGAATATTATTGATAAACTAGGTAAATTTTCAAAAATACAAAATCACCAGGATGTCAAATATCTGTTTCTAGATTTTTACATGTTATGAATATGATTTTTGGTATTTAGAACTTGCAGTTTTTAAATGCAGCTCCTTTGCATTATTTTAAAGTCAGTGCTATGGTAACCACTGATGACATAATAAATAAAATAATTATGCAAACCAACTTATATAGTTCCATATATATTTAAAGAGTGGTGCTGGGCCAAACATAGGTGTCCTATAGAGACTAGTAAGGTCATTAGTCTTGTGGGTAAAATTGAAGTCAGATAAAATATAAACAAATAATTCCCATCATGACCAATTCATAGTTTTCACACTGTTTGACTGATATGTATATATAAGAAGTTATCACTTAAGACACGAAATCTAGATGAAACAAGAGCATAATTTTGATCTGAGAATTACTGACTTTTAACAAAGTAAACCTTATGATCTAAGAAGTAGTGACTGCAAATGGCTGCTTTAAATGCCATAGCAGTAGGTTCATTATTTTTTGTGCATTAAATAATGATTTTAATAAAAGTCTCGAGTTCATGTTCTGAAAGCTATTACCTTTCAGCCATTGCATATACTTCTTTGTCTAGAGGGCAAAGTGAACAACATCTCATATTTTTCTTAGGCACGATATGAAAGCATTAATTTCCTTCTGCTGCTTTGATGGAACGCGGTGCTTTGGGGCAAGTCAATGCAAAATGATCACATTTTCACTCGTAATCAATATAGTTGGCTGACAGTGGACATCTATTTTTCATTCCAGCATACAGTAAAGTAAAATGATATGTGGATTTTCTTCAAAAGAGGTGCTTTTAGGAAACACAGATGAAATAGCATTTTTAGCAAGCCACTGAGAAAGTTGGTTATTACTGCAACTCCTTGGCTGCAGAGACAGATGTGAGTCTGGCCTTTTCTTTTCTCCTCTTCTATCTCAATGGGATAATTTGAAAATCTGTAACTTTACTTAAGGAGTTGGCTATGAATCATAAATGACAGAATTAGTTTTTAAGGATAATATATTTAGTCCTTGTAGTGTCTCTGTGGACTCCTTGACTTCTAAACACCCATTATGTTTTATGTGAAGAGCATAGATCTGCATTTTCTGCTGAAAAAAACGTAATTACCAAATTGCTGCAGGTCCATTTTTTTTCCAAGTCATATATTTTCTACTCATGAGATTTTCTAAAATATGAATAAGCTAAATTATAGAAAATGTCTCAAATTGCAGTTAGCTGATTTTGACTGAAAAGCAGTGGATATTTGATGTTGAAGTTGAAATGTTAGAATGCTTGGAGAAAATGACTACAATAAAAGAACTAACTTTTATAAACTCTATAGGATCCTTTGAATTTCATAGTCGTACCAAAAATGTGTATTTCACTTATTTAAATTCTATAAAATTTTATTGTCTTTCTATAAATAAATTTTTGCATTTATTCAGATGGTTAGGAAAATGACTCACCAAGAACAGAAGGGAAGGATAGGAGGGAGGAAGATAAGGAAGGAAAGGGGGAGGGAGAGAGAAAGAGTCTCTTTAGGGCTGGCCGATTCCATGAGCAGAAATTGCTTTGCTTCTGGAGCCTTTTGGTCATGTTGCCGTGGAATCTCTCTCTGATATATTGGCCAAATTTTCAGCAATCTTGTTAGTGTAGTTTTCAATCGGAGGTGAGGAAAAGGATTAAAGATGATGGTTCTTATTTTATTTCATAAGTGTCCAGATTGTGTAGGTTTGCAAAAATCACCAGGCTCATGGGGTCATGACTGTACTTTAACAACTAGAGAGAGTATTGAGAAGATGAACTGGAACAGATTTCTGTAACTGTTTATCATTCAGTTACTTGGGACCACGACTCCTTGGGCAATTCTTTCTGCTTGATTTGTTTTAGTGTCTAGGAACTGATTGATGATATTGTGCGTCTTGATTGATTTTAGAATACCAGTTTGGAGGAGAAACATCATGATTGATTTCCAATTCATTGGCATCACCGTACTTTAAAGCATTATCTTTTGTTGTTTTGAAATAATACATACACAAATCCATCATGCTGATAAAGGAGTCAACTAAGTAAGTGCCTGTATGGAATCAAATGTGAAGACCCCAGTTTACCTGCCTCCTGCAACCTCGAGACTCTAGAGTTCAGTGTATTTCCCATATTGTGTTTACCTTTCCAGCCCTATTCCTGTGCATTTTCAAACCTTTATATGAACACACAGATATTGAAAAAAGTGATCATATTACATGTTGTATTAAATGTCTATTGCTGCATAATAAATTACCACAGAGGTAGTGGTTTATAACTGCCCCAATTTATTAGCTCACGCTTACATAGATTTGAGATCTGGCATGGCTCAGCTAGATTCTAACTTCTTGGTTTCACAAGGCTGGAATGAAGATGTTGGCCGGATTTAGCTCTTACATGGAGACTTGGAGGAAGAATCTGCTTCTATGCTTGTTTCAACTGTTGACAGAACCCAGTTACTTGTAGCTCAAGGATAGCTCTGCAATCCTTGTTTCCTTGCTGGCCATTGGCCAAGGGCTGTCCTTAGCTACTGGGGGCGCCCAGGCCTTTTGATACAGCCCCTCTAACTTCAAAGCAGCAATGGTATGTCAAGTTCTTCTCATGCTTTAAATATCTCTGACTTCCCTTCTACCCTCAGCCAGGATGAAAGCTCTGCTTTTAAGAGTTTTTTTACATTGAGCCCACATGGATAATTCGGAGGAATCCCTTTATTTTCAGGTCAGTTGATCAGATGTACTCATTACATCTGCAAAGGTAAGGAAACATATTTGTGGGAGTAATACCAGGCAGAGGTGAACATGAAGGTCAAGATTCTACCACCACACCTCAGTTTGTGTGCAACTTGCCTTTTTCACTTAGCAGCATGTCTTTGAAATCTTTCTGTGGATCTAATGTTTCTGTGTTCTTCCCATTTGTATTTCTTTTACATGATGTCACTATATTCTTTCATGGCATGGAGATAGCATACAACATTTAATCCTTTTCCTTCTTGTGGATATTTTAGTTGGAAGCTGTTTAGTATTATATATGATAAGAGGCAATATTAGGTTTCTAAAAATCTTATGACCTGAGTCGATTAATGGCCCCACTACTTTTCTCAGTATGTGAATTGAGTCAGCTCTTTAACTTCTTTGGACTGTATTCTTTGTTTATTTTTAAAGGATGGGTAATAGTATTTATTTCACAGAGTTAGTAGGGAGATTAGGTAGCTTAATAGAGGTAAAATGGTTATCCTGGCAGAAAATATTCACTGAAATAATGTGAATCATTTCTATGCTACACTGACATGTGTATTTCTATGGTATAATTTCCTAGAAGTAGGATTTAGATAAAGATTAATGCACTTTTAACTTAGATAAGACCAAATTGCTTTATGGTAAATCCATCCCTGTAAGAAAGACACAATTTTCTGATTTTTCCTGACCCTCTAATACTGGATTAGGTGCTCCTTATTTAACAAGTGTTTATTAAGTACTTATGATATACCAGATACCTGCTAAGTATCATGCAATACAATTGTGAGCAAAACAGGCATGGTTCTTGCTTGTTGAATTTTACAATTTCATAATTTGTCAGTAAATGAACAAGATAAACTTCTTATTTTACTTTTTAATAATTCTTTATTTTTTAATATATTTTATTTATTTATTTGTCAGAGAGAGAGACAGATAAGAGGCCACAAGCAGGGGGAGCAGAAGAGGGAGGGGGAGAAGCAGGCTCTCTGCTGAGTAGTAAGCCTTATGTGGGGTTCCACCCCGGGACCCTAGGATTATGACCTGAGCCAAAGGCTGACACTTAACTGATTGAACCACCCAGATGCCCCTATTTTACTTTTTAAAGGTTTATTTATTTTAGAGAGAGAAAGAGTGTGAGCAGGAGGGGCAGAGGGAGAGGGAGAGAGAACCTCAAGCAGATGCTGCACAGAGTATGGAGTTTGACTCAGGTCTCAATCTCACAACCTGAGACAAAACCAAAAGTCAGACACAACTGACTATGCCATGCAGGTACCCTGATGATCATACATTTTAATTATAAGTTGTGATTAGTGCTATGTAAATGGATCAGAGAATTAAGTAACACGGAACCAGATCTTGTTCAGGGAGTTAAGTGGCCATCCTAGAGATAATGTTAGTTCAGGCTAGAATAGAAGAAAGATGTGTGAGATTGCTTCTCAAAGGAAATAAAATTAAATGGAGGAAGTTTGAGTCGGAGGGGAAGATCATGCATTTGAACATAGGCACATTGAATTTGAGGAGAATTTGAGACACCCCAGGGGAGATGTCAAATATACAGTAAAATATATAGAACACAGAAGAGGTCTGGGCTGGACATAGATGTTTTAGCGTTTGTGGTTTTTTTTTTTTTTTTTTAAGATTTTATTTATTTAGTTGACAGAGAGAGATCACAAGTAGGCAGAGAGGCAGGCAGAGAGAGAGAGAGAGGAGGAAGCAGGCTCCCTGCTGAGCAGAGAGCCCGATGCGGGACTCGATCCCAGGACCCTGAGATCATGACCTGAGCCGAAGGCAGCGGCTTAACCCACTGAGCCACCCAGGCTCCCAGCGTTTGTGTTTTGAAGTGGTAATTCAAACCATAGGGAAATATGATACCATGCACCTCTTTAAAGAACAGAGCTGTACCATTCAATATAGGAACCACTAATGACATGGGACTTCTTAGCACTTGAAATATGGCTGGTCTGAAGCTAAAATTACACTCAATTTTTTAAATTCAGTAGGACACAAAGTATGTAAAATATCTCACTGAAAATTGTTTATGTTGACTGCATGTCAAGATGATAATATTTGGATATATTGAGTTATTAAAACTAGTCTCATCTGTTTCTTTTTATACTTCTGATGTAGCTTCTATAATATTTAAAATTATACATGTGCCATTTATGACTCACATTATATTTCTATTGGATAGTGGTGGTACAGTGACAAAAAAAGTACCTATATTTGATTTTCTTAAAGTTCAAATTTGAACTTTAAGAAAATCAAATATTTAATGTCTTGGTAGAGAATGCTTAGCTGCAAAGGATGTTGTAAAAGAGCAGTCAGACTACAAAGAGAAAAATAATACTTAAAAGCAGAGAAAAAGTACACTTTGAAAGAAAGTGTGCTTTATTGAATATTGCTCAGAGGTCAAAAAAGATATAGATTGTAAAGTGTGCATTGGATTTATGACTAGGGATTTTTACAAAGGCAATGACATTTATTTTGGTGGAGAGGGATGAGTTGAAGACACCTTTCTGAATGTTGATGAACAAACCGAATGTAAAGAATTAGAAGTTGGGAGGGCAGACATATCTATGAAATTTGGCTATAAAGGGGAAGTAGAATGAAGTGACATGTTTTAATACAAAGGGATTTGAACATATTAAAAACAAAACAAGACAAAACAAACAAACAAACAAACAAAAACCCCAAGAGAATTATGCAGAAAAGAAGGAGAGGTTTCAGATACAGAAGTTAGACATATTGGATAGTATGTAGATTATTTGAAGTAGAGTCAGAAAGACCTACCAGAGAACTCATCACATGTTAAATAACTATGTGTTGATCTGTCTATATGTATCATTAGGCAATAGCTCCAAGAAGATAGCCATTTCTTCTTCCTTATCTAACTCTCAACACCTTCCTATGAAATATTCTATTCCTAATATAGCATCAAGGTATGTTTAGTACATGAAGAAAATATGAAGGCTAAATATATATATATATGTTTGCTGTATAGATCATAATCACAAAGAACAGTTCTTAGATACCATATTATTGTTAAAGAAAAAAGAATTCTTGATGTTCATAATGCACAATGAGAGGAAAGAAGAGAAGGCATTACATACTGATTATTTTCATATTTGCTGTTTATACTATAGACCCTGTGGATGGCCAGAACCACTGGAAGCTGGGAAGTTTAATAAAAATATATTAGCACCAGTGTGGGACATGCCACAGGGCCAATGAAAAATAAATGAATAAAACCCAAGCCACCTTCCCCCTACATGCCTTCAAGTCTAGGCAATTGGTATTACTGAGTTTCTTGATATCTATTATAACTTTATTCTAGGGTCCAAGTTAAATTATTTTATAATTTTCCACCTTAATAATGTATTTTAATCAAGTTGCTACTGGTGAAACCATGTATATGCTGGGGTTGTTTGCCAGGACTAGGGTGTCCATAAGTGTGAATGAATATGAGAACAACCGAATGTTTGGGGATGCCTTAATGGTTGGATTTTTCTTGTTTTCTGCTTCCCTGGTGCATTTCCTCTTTTCCTGGTAATATATCTTCTCTATTGGTCTTAGATAGACATGGTGGGAAGATAGAAAGTCCAGGAACAGGGCTGTCTGAACAGTAATCTCATTCTGTTATAGATCAGTATACCTATTATTTTCTAGAAAATGAATTTGGATGAAATAGATAAAGTTCAAGGGATGCTGTATTTTGAGTAGATAACATTTAATGAGCACTTAAATTTTCCATAGGTTGTTGAAACATTTTAGAGTATCAATTCATTTAATTCTGAAACCAGCTTTTGGGGTAGATACTGTCTTATTGTTGTTATCAGCATTGTTAACCATCTTCATTTCATGAATGAGAAAGGAAGGACACAGACCCTTTAAGTAACCAATCTAAATCCTCACAGTTAATAAGTGCAAAGAAAGGGATTTGAGCCCAGCCACTCTGACTCTAGTTTCCTAGCTTGTACCTACTAATTTTTTAAACTGCGTAAAGCCAGATGGAAATGAGCTCTTAGTTGCTGTACTCAAATAATAGAAGGAACTTGGTGGTCTAATGGAGTAAGTTGAAAGCACTAATCTCTTTGTGTGTGTGTGTGTGTGTGTGTGTGTGTGTGTTAGGCTATGAAGGAAAAATGGGGCATTGCCTTGAGATCTGGCCTTATATGCAACTGTGGCTTTATCAACAAGTGAAAACCCCATTAGTCTCAGTGTCCTTCTTTGCAAAGTCAGTCGGTTAGCCTGAAATTGTCAATAAAGTCATTAAGAAGCATTGAATGATGAGATTCTTGAATATTCTTGGAATATTCCCATTAATAGATTTCATCTTTAAAATAATCATCTTAGCAAGTAGGCTGCTAGATAGCAAATGATGAATATGTAAGTGGAAAAGGACACTATTACACATTTTCAGTGAAATCTTTATGAGAGAAATCTCTTTAATTTTTCTTTTAAAACATTTTTAGCAAAGGTGATGGATGACTAATTAGATGTTAATTGTTCATGTCTACTGATTAGGAAATTTAGGGAGGGTTTTTATAGCGTTGATTTAATAAGGAATGACACTTGAATCTTACCCATAATTAGCTTATTACACTTGGCTGCTGTTTGAATCTGTGCTATGGGAATGATTTAAAGAGATTAGTCTTTTTCAAGGACCATGTAAGTGCTGATACATTACCCTAGAACACCTTTCAAGCTTGCTGGAACAATGATGACCCTGATTCTATGTAATATGTTGATACACTCGTTAGGTTAAGGGGAAAAGCAAGAGATCTAGCTTTTGGGTATACCCCAACTCTCAATATCAGTTATGAAAAGGTTATTCAGTTTGTTGCCTTATGCCTCCTTTAATGGGGAAATATTTCATGGTATTTAACAATGGAAAATCCATTTTTCAATGTGTACATCAAAAAAGAAACTATTCTCTTTCTTGCCAAAATTTGTGTATAAACCCTCCTTTCATCCCAGATTGACAGAGAATTGCCAACAGCAGAGGAAAGAGAAAAGAGTGAGAGTGCTCAGCTTAGATAAAGAAAGCTGCGGAAATAATTCCAAGAGTGAATTAATAAACACTTGTGTGCCTGATATTCAGCTTAAGAAATGCAACATTGTAAACAGTATTAAGCTCTGGGTGTTACCTGAGGTTGGAGTAAATCATTTTCAGGAATATCTTTATATTTTTACTTCATATTTATGTATCTCTAAACAATATGCTTGCATTTTTTTTATTGTTGGAAATTTATGAAGCTTAATAAATGGCAATCTTTTTCTTTGCCTGAGTTCAGAACCAGTTGAAAAATAGACTAAGAAGTTAGGTAGCTAGAGATCGCTTGATAGCTAGCAAAGGGAGAAAGGCTTAGCTGTGCACCAACAATGAACTCCTGAGATGTGAAGTCCAAAATTAGAGTTATCTATTCATTGCTTAGAAAGACAGAATGATTGCAGACCTTCGTATATGGAGGTAAATCATACTAACCGTAGGAGCAGATCAGAATGCCTCTCTGTGAGTCCAGCTAACCCCCAATAAAGAAGAAATGTGGAGCAAAGTATCTTCAGAAGCCAAGGAAAGAACACAGAATCACCAAGGAATTCCTTTGTCCATAATTAACAAGGGTTATCACCACCTACTTCCATAAGAGGAAGGGAAAGTTTACTTAAAAGCCCCACTGTATAAAATTTTAGTTATTGCATAAATTTATGTATAACTTAAAGATCTAGTAGACAGAATTTTATTTTAAGCTTAATCATTATTCTTTCCCATCTTCAGAAAATCCTAAATGAAAAGATCTCTTGATATAGTGATATATCACTGGATTAAGTGGGCTAAATGGACCCTGTTTGTTTCATAGGAACAAAAATTTTTTAATCTGGAGTTAGAAAAGGCAAATGTGTAAGACTGCTTAAAAAAAAAAAATCTAGCCTACCTTACTTTACTACATGCTCCCTGTTGGGTAACTCAGAGTCAATCATATTTATTCCTTGCCACAGACCAATTCCACAGAAATAAAACGCAAAATAGTCTGTTTGAAAGTATGTGTTTGTACATAAAATAGATTGTACATTAATTCAAAATAAAATATACACATTTAAAATACATATTTCTTGGGGCACCTGGGTGGCTCATTGGATTAAGCCTCTGCCTTCGGCTCAGATCATGATCTCTGTGTCTGGAGATTGAGCCCGCATTGAGCTCTCTGATCAGTTGGGAGCCTGCTTCCCCCTCTCTCTCTGCCTGCCTCTCTGCCTACTTGTGATCTCTGTCAAATAAATAAATAAAATCTTTAAAAAGATAAAATATATATCTCAAATTTACTACTACTTATATAGCTTTTGAGTATTTAAACAAATAAAAATTCATCTCTTTTCCATAGTTTCCATGCCACACTCATAATTAGTTTAATGAGGCTGCTAAAGAGTTTTGAATCATGGCTTACTTACCTTCCTATATACAGATAAGCTTTCTTCCTTGTCCTTAAATAATACCTTAAACTTGAAAATCCATTTCAAAATAGAAATCAAATGAGAAAATGCAAGATGATCCAAACAAATTGTAAGCATTTCAGGAAAACGAATAGCATTCACATTTTGGAAAGCGTAGTAGGACAATAACAGAACTTTTAACTCTTTGATATATAAAATAATGATGTTTGACTGACTTAGAGTAGAAGGATAATGGGGAAATTTCTTGTTGTTTGAGTAATGGGGAACATGCCAAGGGACTAGCTATGTTTCATGTCTGGTTCATTCCTTCTTTGCTGTCAAAAGGGGAAAATTTGATGCTGTTAAAGACTGTTCTTGGATGTGGTGTTTGAGAATCATCCAGTTCAGTTTCTCCTCTGTGTGACTGCAAGTATGCTTGGATACGTGTTCCAGTATTAGAAGACACAATATGTAATAGAAATAACCACAAAATTCAAATATCAGTTAATAGGAAATCTACCACATTATATCTGTGTACTTTCATAAACATTCTCTCCTTTGAAGTTCACAATAAAAATGAGTGGATGTTATCCCATTTCACTGAGGAGGGAAGCTGACAGGGGTTTATTCAAGTTGAGGTAGTTACTGTTATTGCCCCCATCATAGAGATGAACAAGCTGAAGCACAGAGACTTAAGTGATTTATCCAAGTTCACTCAGCTGGGAAATGAGTTATAAACTCAGCCAGTCTGACTTTGGAGCCTGTGTCCGTAACTACTACACCATCTTAGAGAGGCAATGAGAAGGCAAACTTCTTCATCTAGGTCGAAATATATTTACCGTTCTAGTCAATATGTATTCTCAAAGAACTCTAAAAATACCAGTCTAGCGACTTTTCTCCTCAGGCTATATTTAATTTAATTCCGCTAAAGCATTTGATGCCTTTGGACTAATTCTCTTCTTAAAACTGTCTTCCTTTGGCTTCTATATTGAGAAAAATAATCCAATATTTGCATAACATTTTACAGTCACTTTTACAAACATCATTTTATTTTATGTATATAGAGCTTGGGCTATGTTGGGAAAGTTTTGTGATAACCATTGTATAGATGGGGAAATTAATGCACAGAGACAGTCAATAACTGGTAATAAGTAGAGAAACCACATATAAAACTCCTACCTTTAGGTTAACTGGCCTTGCACAATTTCTGTTGAAGAATGTTGCCTCCTTAAAATTTGTTTTCCAGCTGGGTGAGTTACTCTTTTTTTTAAAGAGATTTGTTTATTCATTTACTTATTCATTTACTTCTAGAGAGAGAGAGAGAAAATATGTGAGAGTGGGGGGAAGAGGAGAGGGAGAGGGATAGAATCTCAAGCGGACGCCCCACTGAACGTGGAGCCCATGCAGGGCTCGATCTTACCACCCTGACATCATGACCTGAACCAAAATCAAGAGCTGGTCACTTAACTGACTGAACCACCCAGGTGCCCCTGAATACTCTTAAAGTTATTATTTTTCTTACTCAGATTGGACCATCTCTAAATTTGTTGATTATGGTTAGGTTTTACTGAAATTGGGTTTAGAATAATTGTTGCCATCTTAAAAAAGTATTGTGTGTTTGTAGTGTTTAGTAATGTATCAATTACTGCCATGAAACCAAGCTATAGTGTAATGCATCCAGGGGATGTCCTATCTGTATTAAATATAATAGACTAATTTATTCATTAAATTCTCTATGTACATATGTAATATTGGTAATGTATAATTTATTTCTTAGGCTTCTTCATGTCTTTATAACAGCCTACTGCCATCTACTGGGTTTTATTCAGAACAGTCCTATTCATCACCAAATTATAACTATAAATTTTATGAGTTTCATATCTGAGAGCTTGATATTGAGACTTAATTGATTTTTAACTTCTTTCTTCCTATTATAGATTATGAAATTATTTAGTGGAAAACTAGTTTAGTTTTTCTTATTTAGTATAATTTACCATTTTACTTCACAGGACTTTTAGAATTCAGATCTTTCCAATAAACTTGAACATCATCACTATGATTTTGAGGTTCATATCAACTTTTAAATTTTATTGTATTTAAAACTTAGATTTCATTCTATAAAGTTTTTTTTTTAATTTTCTCATCCTTCTGTTTGAGAAGGATGATTTTAAAATATATACACTAGTTACCTCTCCTATTTAAACTGGAAGGTAAAGTCTTAAGATAGCCCAAGTCTCTGAAAATTATTCACAGCTAATGAGGAGATAATGACAATAATCTATAATATTACTTTTTGCAGAAACAAATACAATTATAAGTAAACTTTTAGTTTCTGTATATTGAAAAAAATTATTCCTTAGGTACAAATTATTATGTTTTCACTCACATGCTGCTAATAGAATGTAATTAACTTTAAGTTTGAAATTTTGTTTTTATTTATGTTTTGTAAGTATTGTTTTGTTTTTAAAATAAGAGTAGAAGTCTGATTAGGCTTTATAGGTATTAATTTCTCACTGATTTCAGTTATATAAGATAATGTGGTAGTAATTATTACTACTTGCATGTATTGTGTTTTTCAAAGCACTTGTAATTCTACATTTTTTTTAGCCTTCTTTCAAAAGTAATAACTAACATGGAGAAAATGTTTCTCCAAATCATTAATAATGCTGATACTGATTTTTAAATAGTTAGCAATATTGAAATTATTGCAAGAGGCTTTACTGATATAGAATAGAGTCCACAGTACAATAAACAATGTTGTAGGCAAGTACTTCATAAATGGAATTTATAATAGTATCATCCCAGATGAAATGCTCTTTTCTTTTTTTTTTTTTTTAAAGATATTTATTTATTTATTTATTTATTTTTGAGAGGTAGGCAGGAGAGAGAGGGAGAGCATGTGAGCACTAATGGGAGAAGAGGCAGATGGAGAGAGAGAATCTTAAGCAGACTCTCAGCTGAGCGTGGAGCAGACGTTGAACTTGATCTCACGATCCTGAGATCATAACCTGAGCTGAAATCAAGAGTCGGATACTTAACTGCCTGAGCCACTCAGGCACCCCGAAAATACTTTTTTTCAACAGCGACATTAAAATGCTTCTCTGAGGTTGTAGAGAAACCAAGACTGTTCAGCAGGAATAAAACTGGGAAGAAGAATGGAATAAAAATACTGAAAAAAATTAAAATTTTGGCTGTATGGGTTTGAAGATTTAGAAGGATAGAAAATGCAGTATTTCAGGCACTACTAATAATATCACATTTAACATGATTGATAAAATATGCATAACAAAGGTAACACCCTAAAGAACTTCTTTTGCAGAAGCCTTGGTATCATCACTCATTTCTCCATCTCTCATTAACCCCACGTGTAATCATTTACCAAGAATTGACTTGTGCTTCCTACTATCTCTGATTTCCATTTCTTCTTGCTAATGGCTCTTTATCTGGCTCCCTTCTTATGTTACTATTGATATTGCAGTAATTTTTAATTGGTCTCCAATCCTCCAGACTTCTATTTCTCTAGTTCGTGTTCCCCACCGACCAAAGCTGAAATAGAGGCAAGGAAGGGGCAAGGAGTTAGGTTTGAAAGCTTGTCATTTGCCAAATGCTTCTCTGAACACTTTGCCCCCGTTTATCCAACACTCATGAGATAGATTAGTCCTAATTTGCAAGATATAAAATTGAGTACTGTAGAATTTCCATAGCTAGTCTAAGTTCACTGAGCTAGTAAATGTCAGGAACAGGATCCACTTCCAGTTTCCCATTTCATCTTTCCTAAACCAGATCCATGAGAATGCTTTCTACAGGTAAGAGCATTGCCACCTTTCAATGTCAGTCTAAACTTTAATGATAAAAAACAAACAAACAAACAAAAAACGCACCAAAAAACCCAGTTTATATTACACAGCACTTTTCATCTTATCAATCATTTTACTTAATGTTTTAAGTGTATTAATCCATTTAATATTAAAAATAACCCTACCAGGTCATTGGTATTATTACCACCTTTTTTTTTTTTTATGATGAGAAAGTGGGGCACAGAAAGTTAGTCTGACCAGTATTACAAAGCAAGGATATATGAGAGCAGGGATATGAACCTATGCATTTCAGCTTCAGAGTCCATGTTCTTTTTTTTTTTTAAGATTTATTTATTTATTTGAGAGAGGGAGAGCACACAGGGGGTAGTGGAGTGGGAGAAAGAGAATCCTCCTGCAGACTCCTCACTGAGTGCGAAGCCCCATCCTGGGCTCAATCTCACAATCCTGAGATCACCACCCTGAGATCAAGAACTGAACCCAAAAGCAAGAGTTGATCACTTAACGGAGCCACGCAGGTGCCCCCAGAATCCATGTCCTTAACTACCACATAAAACCTCATTGTTTCTTTGCAAATATTTTTTTTTTAAGATTTTATGTATTTATTCCTCAGATTGAGAGGAAGAGAGAGAGCACAAGCAGGGAGCACCAGGCAGAGCAGGCAGAGCAGGCAGAGGGAGAAACAGTTTCCCCAATGAACAAGGAGCCCGATGTGAGACTCAATCCCAGGACCCTGGGATCATGACTAGGGCTGAAGACAGACACTTAGCCCTCCAGGCATCCCACAAATACTTTTCGACTTGAAACTTGAAAAGTCTAATAATTGTGTATGGAAATAGATTTTATGAATAAATGTCAAGTGGAAATAAAAAGGGTATTGAGGTCCTAGAATTAAAAATCAAATAGAAAAATAAATTTTACCAGGTACATACTTAAGAACTGTGGAGACTTGAGAGGCTAAAGTCCTTGTTGAATCTTTCCTCAGTGTGCAATCAGAATAAACAAAAACTTTGAAAGCATAGAGGGAAAAGAGAGGGATGGGAACAACAAAATATGGCATGCTTAAAAAAAAACAGAATAAATAGTGAAATAAAAATCGGGGATTGTAAGAACCAATCATTTCTCTTAGTCTTGATCATAAAAAATGTATGTTTAAACCTTGCCCACCTCAATAATCATGCAAACTTCATGTTGTTTTATGACTCCTCAAACTTAGTTGGAGAAAAGTATTTAATTTAGTCTGCTATGAACAGAATGTTTGTGTCTCCCCAAATTCAAGTATTGAAATTCTAATCCCCAATATGATATAGTATTTAGTGAGGGGCCTTTGGGAAGTGATTAGGTAATGAAGTCACTAGTGCCCTTATAAGAAGAGAAGGGAAAGAGCATGCTTCTTTTCTTTCTGCACCAGGAAGAGCCCCCTGGCCCCCCACAATTAGGAACTCCATCAGTCACTACCTTAATCTTGAACTTCTTAGGCCCCAGAACTGTGAAAGGTAATTTTTGTTGTTTAAGCCCCCCATCCTAGGATTGTCTTGGTTTAGCAGTCCTAACTGATGAAGACCTAGTCTTCTAGCCAAGCAAACTCTGACTGCTTGCAAGGAGACTGCTGGTTTTGCCAAAATTGTGGTTGAATTCTGTATTCCAAAATGATCTATTGAAGTTTAACCCCTAATGCCTCAGAATATGACCTTCTTTGGAAATAAGGTCATTGCACGTGTTTAATAGTTAAGATAAAGTCATACTGGAGTAGGATGGGTCCTTAATCAATATCACCATGTTGTTATAAGAAAAGGAGAGAGTAAGTCCGAGTGTAGACAGCCGTGTGAAGACAGGGACACATAGGGAGAACACTATGTGACAGCAGAGGCAGAGATGGGAAGTACAGCAGCTAGCCAAGGAGTACAGAGCACTGATGGCCACTACCAGAAGCTAGAAAGAGACAAGGAAGAATTCTACCCTAAATCTCAGTGGAAGCATGGCTTTGCTGATACTGTGATTCCTGGACTTTTACCTTTCAGAACTGCAAAGGAATCCATTTCTGTTACATTAAGCCACCGGAAGTGTGACTCTTTGCTATGGCAGCATGAGGAAACTAATATACTTAGCATCATTTCACACTCCGAGGGAGGCTCTTGCTCCCATGCTAGCCAGCCAGCTCTAGAATCTCTTCCATCTGTGGGTTTTCTATTTCTATTCATTACAATTATGTGCAATTGCCCAGAATGGTTATATTCAGAACAGGAAAAGCCCCTTTCGAAAACATGTGGCACTTTCCAACACATAAAAGATTTAAGTCATCCTCTGTCCTGAAAAGACCCCCCACCCCCGCCATCGGCCCTACACACACAGGATTCACTTTGCAGTTCTTTCCTTTTCTTCAAAAGGAAAAGGGATGCACCTACTCCATCTGGAATGTTAGCTACAAGGCTATAGGAGGGTGGCAGCCCGCTCTCTCCCTGACTCAGTCAATTCGTGGATAAATGATCTGTCCAAAAGGAAAGACTCACTGACTATGCAGTTTTGTAACCTGTCTGAAGACTGTATGCTTCTCAGAACTGGTGCAGATAGTGGTCTTATTACCCACCACAAACCCTTCTACATCCTGAATCACTTGAAATAGCTCCACCCACCCTTAACCTGTCATGATGAGCTGAGAACTCAAAATTGGTTGCTCATTCTATTCAACTATATATAACGTTGTAATCATAGCTCGTTCATTCTCTTCCTTTCTCTTTCTTTCTTTCTTTCTTTCTTTCTTCATCAAAGCTTAATTTCTCATTATTTCCACATATTATCTTGTCTCTTGTGGACTGGAAAACAATAAATCTTAGCTGTTCTGTACCTTGATCACCAAAGTGATTTTTTTTTCCCCTGTTGGTTTCAGGAATTTGGTAAAATATATTAGAGTTCTCATAGGCAGATTGCCAAAATTTCAAAATGCACACTGATTCTCAAAATACAAATAACCTAGGGATATTGTTTCTATTCCTCTCATTAAATCTTGTAGAACTTCAAAATTCTTAGTATTACCAATTATTCTTAGGTCTTAGGCTTATTTGTCTGCTTTCTTCTTGAACGAGAAATCCCTTTCCATGTCACTTTTCATCAATGGATAATGTATCTGTCGAATGATAGTGAAACTATAGATATGAAATTTGGTGCAATACTCCTTAATATAATTTGCCTTTCAGAAAAACTCATCAGTCTAGATAATATTTTTGGTGATCAATCCCTCCAGAGTTAGGAAAAAGTCAAATGAGATTATTTTTAGTCCAGAAGCAAAATAAATTATTTTCAAATAATTTTTAAAATATAATATTCATTTGATCAAGATTTTACAGTTTATTTTTGCACGTTTGTTTTTCAAGCTTTATAGTAAAATACCACTACCTTTTTTTTAAAAAATTTTAAGATTTTATTTATTTATTTGACAGACAGAGATCACAAGTAGGCAGAGTGGCAGGCAGAGAGAGAGGAAGGGAGGCAGGCTCTCTGCTGAGCAGAGAGCCCGATGTGGGGCTTTATCCCAGGACATTGGGATCATGACCTGAGCCAAAGGCAGAGGCTTTAACCCACTGAGCCACCCAGGTGCCCCAACCACAACCTTTTTATATAATATTTTCTGACTATATTTAGCAGGCAAAATTACTATATGTCACTGAAAACTTTAAAATGTAAAGTGTTTTTTTCTTAATAATAGAGTATTTTAAAAATAAATTTTCAGTAGACTATTATTGATCGACATAGGAAATTTTCTATTGAATGAATGTATGTTCAGTGTGAATCTGTCAACACAATTAACTTGTAATTATCTTTAGTGGAATAATGTCCACAAATAGCACTGATGCTATAACTTTGCTGGTTTGCTATATTCATAGACTTAAAAATAAATGAAAGATAAAAAGATAAATAATAAATCATATCTACTCTTGGTGGAAAAACAACATTAGTTATTAAAGATTTATACAATTATTCTTCAAGATCTCCAATAAATAGATGGAAGGAAAAGATTTGAATGAAGATTTACTAAGGTCCAAAGCAGTTAAATTCTAAACATAGATCTGAAAATCAACTTTAAGATAGTGGTGAATGGTAATTTCAATTTGTTAAATAAATAAATAAATAAATAAAGCCTTAGATTATGATTTAGGATTAAACCATGAAAAATCATGGAAACTTTTATATGGAGATTTCACTGAAGGGCAAAAGCTTTTGTGTTTAGTTCCTTGACACTTTCGTTGAAAGAACATGGAAAACTTTGCAGAGAGAGAGTTCTTAGAAATAAATGTGTGAGCAGACTTTCAACAATAGTCCCTTATGCGTATCTCACCCTCAAAATTATGGTGAACAATGGGAACTAAAAAATGAATGAAATACTGAGAATTGAGTTATTGTAGTATCAAAGTACTTGACGTTTTCCCACCATTTGAGCATTATTATATGCTTCTAGATTTTTTCCCCCAAAGAATCATCTTTGTTGTTATTAAAATATTTTTGTCAACCAAGAAAGAGTTTACTTTTTAAATTCTTTTTGTATTTTTCTCAACCAATATGAAACTTCTGCTATTATCATAATCAGAAAAGAATCAACGCTTCCTTTAGTTTTTGTGGTTGTTGAGTCATTGGAAGGTAACCTCTGCATAGTGGACTCCCAGCTCTTAACCACACGGGGCAGTAAGTGCTGCTGCACTTAAATCTGAGAATCCGAGACATAGACACACACACACAGCCTTGAATAATGAAGACCTTCTTTTGGGAGAAATAGGTAGAGTAGGTACTAGTAAAGTTACATTCAGTGTGTGTTCTACTTTCCTCTGTAATCTCCCACCGTGTCTAGAGATAGGGCCAATACAAATGTTATAAATTACTTGCTTTATTTGTTAACGCATTACCAAAAAAATGAATAATCATGAGGATAAAAAAGACTCAAATCCCTAAATGCCATTGTTTTGATGCATTCCCTTATGGTCATTAGTTTAAGGCTTCTTCTTAACTTACTGATTTTTTAAATAGATTTTATTTATTCATTTGAGAGAGAGAGAGAGAGAGAAAGAGAGAGCATGAGCAGGGGAGAGAGAGGAAGAGGCAGATGGGAAAGCAGACTCCCTGCTGAGCAGGGAACCCAACGTGGGGCTCGATCCCAGGACGCTGAGATCACAAGGTGAGCTAAAGACAGATGTTTAACCATCTGAGCCACTCAGTCACTTCTATTTTAGTAATTTAAATAATAGTTTTATGCAGTTCTTTATCTTGCACTTTCCCAGTTGCTACTTGATTTTCATTAATTTTTTATTTGCTACAATGAATTGAATAACTATGTCATAATAATGGATAAATGATAGACCTAGATAGACCATTCCTCTATCATGGACTATTACATAGATTTCTAGAACGATCCTCTCTATATAGACTTTAAAGATTATTTGTTTAAATTTGACATTGCTTAATTGATAAATCTATAGCATGTAAAAATATTTGAGTCTTTTAATACATATTGCCAAATTGCCATCCAAAGTGGTGCTGCTGATTTTTAGTAGGTGAGGTGGACTATCTTTTTCTCATAACTCAATAGTCCAACTTCTTTGGCTGAATGTGAGTGACTCTGAACAAAGAACTGAGGAATATCTTATTTGATTAATTGCTTACAGTTTATTTTTCTTCTTGTTAAAAAGGTATAGTTCTAATTTAAAGTGAATTTTAAAGAAACATTGTATTCAGATGAAATTATCTCAGAGGCTGAGAATTTTGTGAACATCTAAACTTGAAGCATTTGATGTCTTTTCATGAAATTAATACTTTGGGTATTACTAGTAGAATGGATGGATTCTATCTAGAAAATGTGTCACGTTTTTGTGATTACTAGTTATAACTTTTCAATGAAGGAGTCATGTTAATAAAAATGATATTATTCATAATAGCAA
This sequence comes from Neogale vison, assembly GCF_020171115.1. Lineage (NCBI taxonomy): Eukaryota > Metazoa > Chordata > Mammalia > Carnivora > Mustelidae > Neogale > Neogale vison. The sequence continues at coordinate 29,298,827 of NC_058096.1, forward strand.
CCGTACAACACCAACTATTATTTAATGGCAGCTTGTAATGGAATCTTTATTAAATTCTTTATGTACGTGATTTCATGTCCTTCAGAGGAGCTTTCAAGATAATTATTACTATTTTGGAAGATGAGGAAATTGATCATTAAAATGAACATTAAGTGATATGACCAAAAGCACCCAACTAGTAAGAGGTGAAGCTGAAGACCCAGAGAAGCTGTATTCCCGAGTGCATGTTACTTTGACTTTCTCATACTACAAATTCATAATTTATCTTCTGACAAGAGTAAGGGGCATGATTAGTGTAATCTTGGAAAAATAGTTGCCCCTGAAATACCAATTTTTATGAAGTGATATCATGATCATTTGTGAGCGCTACCACAGATATTGAAATATCTAAAGGCAAATTTCTTGGGCACTAAGACTATGACATTACCAGATGAGTTTTGTTGTTGTGTGACTAAACAGGATGACTTTCTGTTCAGAGGGGTTACGATTTATGATAGTTCTTAGATTTTATTCAACTAGATTTTTTTTAAGATTTTATTTATTTATTTGACAGAAAAGAGATCACAGGTGGGCAGAGAGGCAGGCAGAGAGAGAGGAAGGGAAGTAGGCTCCCTGCTGAGCAGAGAGCTCTATGCGGGGCTCCATCCCAGGACCCTGGGATCATGATCTGAGACAAAGGCAGAGATTTTAACCCACTGAGTCACTCAGGCGCCCCTTCAACTAGATTTTAAATGACTTGCTCTCTCAATGTGACACAGGCTTGTGTGAAACCAGAACGCGGATACCTCATACATCCTGCAAAGAACCATGTGCTTCTTTGGAAACTTGTTCTTGAACTGATAAGCAAAACTTCTGGATGACATGTGTGTTGTAACCCACTTATGGAACATTCTCTGTCCATGTCTTATGAACAACCATCATATTAAAAGCTGATTATTGGAGTTTTCTGCTGTATAATGATGGATTACTACAATTACTAGTATTGGGAGTCTTAAATATGATCTCCACATTTTTTTTTGTTAGCCAGTATTCCTTAAAAGTAAATTTAGATTCAAAAGTTTTTAAGAATTTCATTTTGAAAGAAAAGATTTCCCTGAAATACCAATAAACTAAGAACTTTCATTAGAAAACTCAGCTTTAAATACATCACTATAGGATATAAAGAGTAAGCACAGAGTTTGAATCGTTACTTTTTCTGAAATGATACAAGCAGGATAGTTACAGTCTGTTTTACTCCTAGCCCCTGACATTAGCATTTCTACCTCTGACAAATCCACTCCACTTGCACAATTTATAGGCATCAATCACAAGTTAAAAATGACAATGACAGATGAGAACAATACAACAGTTTGTTGTGATTTTTTTATATCTTGCATTTTAATTACCTAAAATGCTTTCATCCTCATCACTATGGGAAGAATCACGTTAACTTTCCAGGCAAAGATTTGGATTCAAATTCAGGTTCTATGGTTTGCGAGCTGGTGAGCTAAAAAAAATCTGTATTTTCTTCCCCAGTTGTTTTGTGTGTAAAACTGATACAAAAATAGATCCCTCCATATGATTATTATAAGATGCAAATGCAATCACATATGTAAAATATTTAGCAAAGTGAATATGATGATTAGTATCATTAATATTAGTAAATCTAGCATTGCTCTGAAAATTTTTAAATAAATAAACAAATTCTGATTGTTTCCCTAATGGCTCTTTGTAGCATTAGCCATGGGAAGTAACTCTCATGAAATTCAATGCTTCTGCTCTTGTGTCATCCACATGGACATCTTGTACGTAAGTTTCAGCAGCTATAGATTATGACAGCCAATCTCTTTGATGTACCCCTGGAACAACAGCATGGGATTGAAAGTATGCTATGCCGCATGCATTTCAAATTATGCCATTCCAAATGCCTCCAAATTTGTTGGAAATTCATACACAAAGTTTAATTTTGATTTTTTAAAGATTGTGTATATCTATCTCACTTAAATAACACTATTAACTGGTTGTAGCCAAGATCCACAAATAAGTAGTGTTAGAACCAGGTCTTGATTTTAGGGAAATAGAATAGCATGGGCTGGGGCGCCTGGGGAGCTCAGTGGGTTAAAGCCTCTGCCTTTGGCTCAGGTCATGATCTGAGGGTCCTGGGATCGATCCCCACGTCAGGCTCTCTGCTCAGCAACCCTGCTTCCCTTCCTCTCTCTCTCTCTGCCTGCCTCTCTGCCTACTTGTGATCTCTGTCAAATAAATAAATAAAAATCTTAAAAAAAAAAAAAAAAGCATGGGCTGTGAAGCTAGAAGCTTTTGTTCAAATCCTGGCCTTGCCCCTCTCTTGTTATATGACCTTGGGTAATTTACTTAACCTCTCTGTGCCTGTCTTCTTCAGAGTATCACTAGGATTAAATTAGCGGATTTTACATTAGATGTGTAGAGCAAGAGCCCCAGGTGCAGTGCATGTGCAAAATGCTATTTTCTGTTATTCCCTGTCTTCAGTTAAGTATTCCTTCTAGTTTCCTTTTCTTGGACATGGTCTTAATGGAATCCTCGAACAGTCAGGGGGATAGAATGAATTAATGTGTATAACTGTTGCAGTAACTCTGCTATACACTTTCTACATATTATTTCACTAAATATTAGTAAACTACTTCAGAGCTATTAATATCCATGTTTTCCTTTAACTTAGAGGGTTAGAGCTGGGAGGAAAACCTAGATCTTTTTCATTTCTAAGTTCATTTAATTTTAATGGCTTTATCTAAGCCTTGTCAATCAGAAGATTTTAGACTTCACTGTTTTTATAAACATTTTAGTTTTTTTCAGATCTTAATCCTTCTGTTAGTGGATTTGAACCCTCACGACTAATATGCTAGCATTGATTTGACCTTCAGTTTCTTTTTTTTTTTTAAGATTTATTTATTATTTAAGAGAGAGAGAAAGAGAGATGTGTGATAGTGACTTTGGGGAGAGGGAGAGGAGAGAGAGAAACTTCAAGCAGACTCCCTGCTGAGTATGGAGACTGACTTGGGACTTGATCCCACCAACTTCAGGGTCATAACCAAGAGATGGCCACTTAACTGACTAAGCCACCCAGGCATCCCTTGACCTTGTTTCTTTGATACCATAAACATTTAAGCAATGTCCATGAACTCTTTAAAATGGATGTACAGATGTCATACTCTCATCAGCTAGAAGTTTCTACTAAGTTTGTGTGTGTGTGTATGTGCATGCACACAGAAGCATAGTGACTTTCCTCACCTTTGGTTGCCATTTTGATTTTTTCTTTGATTTGAGTAACCTATGATTTTAGTGAAAATTTATCAAGCAAAAGCTTCTGTTGCAGATATTAAGGTGTTGCCCTCAAGGAATCATCCTAGCTTGTAGGTTCCTTCTACCAACCTCTGAGGCTTATGTCCGTATTCAAAAAATTGAAAAGAGAAATAGGTTATGAAATATGGGCTAATGAGATAATTTAAAATGCTGCCTTTTGAACTATTTCTTTGAAATGTTTATAATAATTGGCTGTAAAGCAAAACTTCTTTTAAAAAATCTGGAGTAGAGTAGATATATAGTAGGTAGATGATGTTGAGGTGAATTTTTTAAATGTCTGGAGAAGTACCACAGGTAAGATCTAATGTCCCAGCACATTTTATGTATAGTGGGGTCATTTCTGGAAAGCATCTGCTTGTTCATTGTTTTGTCATGGGGATAATGACATACATTTTTCTAATCCGTTATTATGGCTATTTTAATAAACAATAAAGTTGAAGGAACTGCCTAAAAGAGTTGGGCTCTTTCATGTCTCTCTTTAACTCATTTGAGAATATAGAAAATTTATTGAACATATCTGGGGTTAAACTGGTACAGAGATTATAGAGAGTTTGTGGTTATTGTTTCCAAATAGAAGTTCAACAGTTCCTCTGTAGGCACCATTGAAAGTTAACCAGTAATGATGAATATGGCGTGTATATATAAACTAGGCTAATAGCAGAGCACATTGATTCAATAGTGTGTCTGTTCTTTATATGGAAATTTTTGTATTCTGTGGTTAAGGTATCTTGTTTTCCTCTTCTAGCAGTTTCCTTATAGCCATCATTTCACAAACATGGGTATATTAGGTTTTGCAATTCAGTAGTAAGAAAATTTTATGTTCCTTGCTCTCCTGAAATTTGTATTCTTGTAAGGAGAAATCTCCAGCTAGCTTTATGGGTTTTCCCTTGTAAGTTAAGGACTTCTTTTATCCTGCTGCTTTTAAGGTTTTTTCTTTATCACTGTATTTTTCAACTTTAATTACAGTATGTTTTGGTGTTAGTCTGCTTTTGTTGATTTTGATGAGAGTTCTCTGTTCCTCCTGGATCTGGGTGTCTTTCATCTCTCAAATTAGGGAAGTTTTCTGTTATTATTTTTTGAGATAAATTTTCTGCCCTTTTCTCTCTTTCTTTTTTATGGGACTTCTGTAATACAAATGTTATTATGTTTGTTGGAGTCACTGAGTTCTCTAATTCTGTTCTCATGTTGAATAATTCTTCTTTATCTCTTTTTTTAGCTTCATTATTTACCATTATTTTGTCTTCTAGATCATTAATTCTTCTGCTTCTTCCAGCCTGCTGTTCATTGCATCAAGCCCATTTTCAATATTGTTTATCACATCCTTCATCTCTGATTGATTCTTTTTTTAATTCTATCTTTGTTGTAAGAGTTTCATTGATTTCTTCTATTCTCTTCTCAAGCCCAGTGAGTATCCTTATGATCATTGCTTTAAATTCTCCATCAGGCATGCTGCTTATATCTGTTTCATTTAGATCTCTGGTTGTGGTCTTATCTTCTTGCATTTGGGATAATTTTCTCTGTCTTGGTATTTTGTCTAAGTCTCTGTCTTCTTCTGTGTGTTAGAAAAGCCAGTTAATCTCCTGCTACTGAAAGTAATGGCCTTCTGAAGAAGAGGTCCTGTCATGTCAGGAAGTGTCTCAGGTGTGTGTTACATGTGCTCTGCTGTTGTGTACTGGCTGCTCTATCCATCAGGCTGATCTTCTGCAGAGACTCTCCTTGCGTGCTTTGAACAGTTTGGTCCCTGGCCTGAATGTGGTGAGTTTCAGCTAGGTGTGCTCTGGTCTGCTTGCAAAGTGAGACCTGATGCCAACCCCACTAGAACTGAAGCCTTGCAGAACTCTCTAGTCAGGAGAGGTGGTGTGGGCAGTGTGGGCAGGGGCTTGTGTTGGTCCTCTGGGGGAGGGGCCTAACACACTGGTACTGAGGCAGACTTTACAGAAAGACAGTACTGCTAGAGCACAAGGGAGCTGGGACCTTGTGTGAACAGCCAGTGACAGTGCTCTCTGCCTCCTGCCAGAGGCTCTGTGTTTATGCTGGTGGGGAAGGAAGGAGCAGGGAGGGAGATGGTGCCAGCCAGCCCCTTTGTTCCCATCAAGGCATTTCCCTGAATATTGCCTCTCAGGGAAGCACACCTAGAATAGTGAATAATCTCCCCACTGTGTGCCCCAGGTGGTTTTCAGATCATTCTTTCTGTACTGCCTGCCCCCAGCTTGTTAGTAGGGAGAAAGATGTCAAAGAGAAAGGACTCTAATAAATTTTAAGTGAAAACTATAAGCATTTTATAAATTCCATAAATATATTTGGTAAATACATTTTATTCTAAAAGATAGAAGTGACATAGTCTCAGTGGCCAGAGAAATTTCCCTTGAGATCTGAAAGAAGTATAGCAATAGCAAAATATATATTTTTAAAGATTTTTTATTTATTTACTTGACAGAGATCACAAGTAGGCAGAGAGGCAGGCGAGAGAGAGAGAGAGGAGGAAGCAGGCTCCTTGCTAGGCAGAGAGCACGATGTGGGGCGGGGCTCGATCTCAGGACCCTGAAGGCAGAGGCTTAACCCACTGAGCCACCCAGGTGCCCCGCAAAATATTTTTTTTTAAAGATTTTATTTATTTATTTGACAGAGATTACAAGTAGGCAGAGAGGCAGGCAGAGAGAGCGGGGTGGGGCGGGGATCAGGCTCCCGGCTGAGCAGAGAGCCCACTGTGGGGCTCAATCCCAGGACCCTGAGATCATGACATGAGCAGAAGGCAGGGGCTTAACCCACTGAGCCACCCAGGCACCCTATGAGCAAATTTTTTTTTTCATAAAAATCGTTAAATATAAAAAATGATGAAATTATTCACATTCTACTGACTATGTAAGAAGTGAGAAATAGAGAGGAGGAGAGAGGGAAAGAAAGGGAGGGAGAGTTTTCAAGTGCAGATAAAATGGAATCCTGCTTAGAGAATCCTTCAGCAAGCTTTATCCATTATTTGTAGTGGTGGTTCCACTCTGTTATCTTTTATGTATTTCTGTATAAATGATGGAAAGGACTCACTATACTTAATATGGAATGCTAAGAAGTATATCAAAATCTTGGTTTGCTTATTAGTGTTGGGAGAGGTCTGTTTCTTTTTTTTATTTTTAAAAATTTTTAATTTTTTTAAAGAATTTTATTTTTTTGTCAGACAGATAGAGAGAAAACAAGCAGGGAGAGCAGCAGGCAGAGGGAGAAGCAGTCTCCCCACTGAGCAAGGATCTGGATATGGAACTTGATCCCAGGACCCTGGGATCATGGCCTGAGTCCTAGGCACCCCTAGGTGCCTCTGTTTCTATATTTTATTTGTATTTTTTTAAAGGTGTATTTATTTGAGGAAGAGAAAGAGAGAGCAAGTGTGGGGAGGGGCAGAGGCAGAGAATCTTCAAGCAGACTCCCCGCAGAGCTTGGACCTCAGTGGCTCATGACCTGAGCCAAAACCAAGAGTTGCATGCTTATATGGACTGAGCCACCTGGTGCCCCAAGAATTCTGTCTCTTGAAGGATTAAATATCCCTTCAGATATTTAATGCGAAAGATCATGCAGTGTTTCCCCAAAGAAGGATGGATTAAAATTTGATGGAAATGAAATTCTCAATTCTTTTCCCTCAGAGATTTTCAGATGAGAACTCATGATAAAACTCGGGAACACCAAGGATTGTAGTAGAACTTTAACTATTGAATCGTACTTGACCCAGATAGTTACATATGATGCACAGTTAAGATTATAGCAAAGAAGAAAACATTCCATTTGTTCATCTTTAGGAAGTTTATTTGCCTGTCGCTCTTAACTCTTCCCACATAAAACTGTTTGTGTTCTGAAAAATATAACTCATTTTAACAAAAAGAATTTATGACCTATTTAAAGAGTTATCAAGTACAAATACTATTACTACTATTATCATTAATACTTCTAGTGCTATCATCAGTAACAATAGCTTTGGTCCCCTAGAACTGAAAAAAAAAATAGTGCCAGTTTCTATGCCGTATAGAGAATGCCAGATTTCTTTGTTCTTTCAAAATATAGAGCAAAAACTGTTTATGTTAGCAAACTTATTTTGCATGGAAAATCGTGTCTGTAGGGAAAGTAAAAGAGAATCTCCTTCAGATGCTTTTTTTTTTTTAAGCAACTGTTCTCAGGAAATGAATATAATATGGGGATATAATGGTTAGAGAGAGAAAAATAATGTATATAAATTGTTTCTCACCATGTACACCTGAACAAATGAACTGTGTTAAATTGCTTATGTAAAGTAGGAGGACTGTTGTCATTCATGAATAAATAGCATTTATAACATTGCTGTTCTAAAGTAATAAATGAATTTGCTGGTGGCTCATGCACCAAATCAATTTTGGATGGGTCAAATGAACTAGATATTATACTATTATAATGGCTTGTTCCCTCTTCAATTCAAAGAGAAACAATAGATAAAACATTTTATGCTGTGAATAACCTTCATAAAAATTTTTTACTATAGTTCACTTTGTTAACAAATATTTCTTGATTTTTATGGGGAGATGACAATAAGATTACAAATATTTCTAAAATTTTGTTATCAGTTTATTCAAATTATGAAATTAAGATTATTTTGTCAGAGTTATAGGTTCATTAACATATTTATTTGGTTAGTGACCACATAGACCATTAAAGGTTTCATATTATTATTGAGTTAAGATCATTCATAGGAATTCAGAGACAAGCATAGGGTTAACAAGTAGTTGGACGTTTAACATTTGCAAAATGTCATATTATTATGAAAAAACTGATATTCAACATTTTATACCAGCTTACTCTCTGAGAATCTTCACTAGATCATCAGTCACAGAGATTTTTAAAGACTGTGTATACCCTATCTTTTTCTTTTCTCTCTCTCTCTCTCTCTCTCTCTCTTTTTTTTTTTTTTTTTTTATCTTTAATGTTGATATTTATCACTTTCAGATCTCATCCCTGGTGCTCCCCGACACATAGTTGAGTGGTGGAACAAGATCAAACTTATGTTTGTAGGATCACATAGTCCTATTAATTTTAGTATTTAATCTTTTGCTGACATTAAATATATGATTGTTATTTAATAAATGTAATTCTATTACATTTTTTATGTGAGTTGTTTTTATGTGAGTTAAAATATACTTCACAAATTTTAAAATTCTCATTTAAAGTACTTATATGGTTTAATTAATGAATGGCTTAATGTCTCTTTTGCCTCTCTGATTCCTGTATGGGGCCCCACTTTACCCTGATTAATAACCACACATTAATTATATGGGGAGCATTTTTTATATACTTCTAGGATGACAAATTTTACCTGCTTTGCATCTCCTAAAGAAAATACCGTGTCACTTTGAACCCATGAGAAATTTCTGTAATACTTCTCCTAAGGTATGTAAAGCATTGTAGAAGAGTTCTTTCTGCCGTATTCTCTTGCTTTCTCCTCTTTTATTTTTCTCATTCTCCATCCAAGCCAGAGCAATACTTACCTGTGATAGAAATGCTTGTGTTTCCTGTAGCACCTACCAGATTGATGGCCACATAGAAAATAACCTAAACTTCTTGAGGGAGTCAAACGGAAGAGAGTGCAGCAGGGATAGAGGAGATGGACAAGAATTTGATGGAACTTTTTATCATTAGATATCTATTTCAGGGATAAAAGACAAGCCATGAAATTCTTGCAATGCTGAAAGAGGAAAATGGTGACTACTCCACTCCACTCCACTAAGGGTCAAGCAAACCATTTAATGAGAGCAGCAATTTCATCATCAATGGAACAGAGTGCATATGATAGAATTACTTCCCCAGCAGTAGCAATTTGGGTGATTACTGTCTTTAATATGTTGGCTTACATTTACCTTTCCTTGTTCAATTTTTAGGTTCAACATAATAAAGAAATATTATTGGATAGTAAGGAAGGAGAAGGAAAATAATTGTTTAACTGTAAATAGCAAAGCATCTGTGTGATTCATTTCCAAATTCTTTATAATCACAGAAAATAATTACAGTATTCTGTTCTAAAAATGGTACAGAAATAATTATTAGGCAGATGTACAGCTATTTGTCATTGAGGTTGGACAATTTCATTTATAAACTAACGTGTTTATGTAACAGCCCTGGATCAAACCTACACCATCTGCGTTGGTTAAAAAAGCTTATTTGGGACATGTGCTGCCTACAGTACTGAAACAATTCTTTTGTTTCACTAACAATTGGGGATGTTGTTCTGTGTGATTGGAACCCTGGCATTTTACTCTTCATTTACCCTGGGGAAAAACTCATCAGAATAGTTATCCTTTTATCCACATGTAATTCACTGAGGGCCATACAGTGTTCTGTGATAAATTATTTAAACCTCATGTCATGAATACTAAGGTGTGGGTCTTACAGAACTCTAGAGCTAGACCTTGGAGGCAGACTACCTCTGAGGTGTGGCTAAGGCTCCAGCCAACCAGACTTTTTGGATTCAGATTCTGCCTTGAATATTTAGACAAGTTAGAGAAGTTATTATTGAACTCTCAGGGCCTCAATTTATTTTCCTTTAAATTAGGCATAGTGATTTTTAACTCATAGAATTGATGTGAGGATTAAACATAATGCATGGGAAAAAACCCTATGTAACACTATATGCCCTGTTGTAAGCAATCAAATACCAGCTCTTACTTTTTCGTTTTACAGATAAAGGAAGCAAGGTCCTGATGCTTTGGAAGGCATTGATGCCAAATATAAAAAGAACAAATTTGGTGTCAGTCAACTGAGTTTAAATTCAACTCCTCCCTTTACTAGCAATGTGGCTATTACCTCAAATGTTACCAAATATAAAATGAGGGAAACAATTCTGTATTCTTACCAGATGATTTGTTGATAGTGTCCAGGAAGGTATTTAGGGTGTCCTTGTTATTATTTTTTGTATATTTTTCAGTCTCATCTGGGATTTCCTTTATGACTCAAGAAGAAAGATCTGTTTCTTTTTTCCCCCCAGAAGTTTTTATTTTTGTTGTTGTTATTATTGCCTTCAGAGTGATAAGAGAATGCATGCTATCTTCTGCTACTTTTTGGAATTTCTTAAATTATTTGTGTCCTAAAACATTTCTATTTTTTATAAACAATCAAGGAATGTTCAAAAGTAGACAGTGTTCTGTTCCCTTTTCAAGATACAGAGCTTGGTATATACTATTAGATGTTTCTTAGTTATGTTTTTTTTCAGTTTTACTTGTTTTTGTCCCTTTAATTTTCATGGATGGAGAGACAAGATTAATGCATTTGTCTTTTTTCCCTTATATTTTCTCCCCAGTTTACATTATGCCTGTTGATACTGTGGAATTATTGGCATAGGTGTTCATCATGAACTGCAACTTCCAACAATAAAAAAAATACCCTTCTTCATTTTGTTTGTGTCCTGACTTAATGTTTGCCTTATAAAAGATTTTTAATCATGGATTTCTTTTTGTGGTGAATCTTTTGTGTACTTTGATATCTTGGTTTTTATTTTCTAAATTATATGGTCAATGTCTATTTTTTGTAGAGCCTAGAGTTAGGTTTTACTCTGGGCAAACATATAGGGAAGTCTTTTATTTATTGTGTGATAATTTGATCTTAGTTCTAGCATGTTATTTTGTGTCTTATAGCATTTTTAATTTGTTTGTGTTTTTCTATTTATAGTTATAATTCTGTTCTGATGTTTAACTTTATCACTATAATTTTATAGAACTCTATGTAATATTGTTAATGTCCTGTTTTTAGATAATCCCTTCTTATCTGACCATTGATAAAAATTAGTATATTTATCCTTCTTTGTCTACTTTTTCCTTCTCTGTCATCTAATTTTAGTGGATTTATTAGCTTTCTTAATGTCTACATTTATAATGGTGAATATACTTTACATCTACTTCTTGTTAACATTAATAGTATTTTTTTGTTTTGTTTTTTGTCTTTTTTTAGCATTTTTTTAAATTTATTTTTTATTTATTTTCAGCATAACAGTATTCATTATTTTTGCACCACACCCAGTGCTCCATGCAATCTGTGCCCTCTATAATACCCACCTCCTGGTACCCCAACCTCCTACCCCCTGCCCCTTCAAAACCCTCAAATTGTTTTTCAGTCCATAGTCTCTCATGGTTCACCTCCCCTTCCAATTTCCCCCAACTCCCTTCTCCTCTCTATCTCCCCATGTCCTCCATGCTATTTGTTATGCTCCACAAATAAGTGAAACCATATGATAACTCACTCTCTCTGCTTGACTTATTTCACTCAGCATAATCTCTTCCAGTCCCGTCCATGTTGCTACAAAAGTTGGGTATTCATCCTTTCTGATGGAGGCATAATACTCCATAGTGTATATGGACCACATCTTCCTTATCCATTCGTCCGTTGAAGGGCATCTTGGTTCTTTCCACAGTTTGGTGACCGTGGCTATTGCTGCTATAATCATTGGGGTACAGATGGCCCTTCTTTTCACTACATCTGTATCTTTGGGGTAAATACCCAGGAGTGCAATTGCAGGGTCATAGGGAAGTTCTATTTTTAATTTCTTGAGGAATCTCCACACTATTCTCCAAAGAGGCTGCACCAACTTACATTCCCACCAACAGTGTAAGAGGGTTCCCCTTTCTCCACATCCTCTCCAACACATTTTGATTCCTGTCTTGCTAATTTTAGCCATTCTAACTGGTGTAAGGTGATATCTCAATGTGGTTTTAATTTGAATCTCCCTGAGGGCTAGTGATGATGAACATTTTTTCTTGTTTCTGATAGCCATTTGTATGTCTTCATTGGAGAAGTGTCTGTTCATATCTTCTGTCCATTTTTTGATATGATTGTCTGTTTTGTGTGTGTTGAGTTTGAGGAGTTCTTTATAGATCCTGGATATCAACCTTTTGTCTGTACTGTCATCTGCAAATATCTTCTCCCATTCCATGGGTTGCCTCTTTGTTTTCTTGACTGTTGCCTTTGCTGTGCAGAAGCTTTTGATTTTGATGAAGTCCCAAAAGTTTATTTTCACTTTTGTTTGCTTTGCCTTTGGAGACATATCTTGAAAGAAGTTGCTGCGGCTGATATCGAAAAGATTACTGCCTATGTTCTCCTCTAGGATTCTGATGGATTCCTGTCTCACGTTGAGGTCTTTTATCCATTTTGAGTTTATCTTTGTGTACGGTGTAAGAGAATGGTCGAGTTTCATTCTTCTACATATAGCTGTCCAGTTTTCCCAACACCATATTGAAGAGACTGTCTTTTTTCCACTGTATATTTTTTCCTGTTTTGTCAAAGTTTATTTGCCCATAGAGTTGAGGGTCCATATCTGGGCTCTCTACTCTGTTCCACTGGTCTAGAACCTTAAGATACCTGGGAATAAACCTAACCCAGGAGGTAAAGGATCTGTATTCGAGGAACTACAGAACACTCATGAAAGAAATTGAAGAAGACACAAAAAGATGGAAGACCATTCCATGCTCTTGGATCGGAAGAATAAACATTGTTAAAATATCTATACTGCCTACAGTAATCTATACTTTTAATACCATTCCGATCAAAATTCCACCGGTATTCTTCAAAGAGCTGGAGCAAATAATCCAAAAATTTGTATGGAATCAGAAGAGACCCCGAATCGCTAAGGAAATGTTGAAAAACAAAAATAAAACGGGGGGCATCACGTTACCTGATTTCAAGCTTTACTACAAAGCTGTGATCACTAAGACAGCATGGTACTGGCATAATGATACGTTTTACTTAAGTTACTAAAGGTTCAGGATCAGTGAACCGACTTTCTTCTTACCTTGCTTCCCCATTCTTCCTCTCATTTTTTGTTATGCAATTTTTGTATAAGTACCGTGAGCTAACCAATTGTGCCCCTGGAGCTCCTGTTATGCAATTTCTTGAATACCAGTGGATGTTAAGATCATTTATTTACATTCTGTTCTGAAACCCTAGACCCCACATTTCTTTCAGTTATGGTAGTTCAGTTAAAAGATTCAACTTTCTTTCACAAATACTTTTCACCTTTTGAAAGTGGGTAGAGGATATCCACTTAAATTTGATTTTCAAATAAATATAGAATAAATTTTTAAGGATAAGCACGTTTCATGAAATATTAGGAATATTAGGCATCTTGTTATTTTAGCTGGTCATCCCATGTGGAGTTCTTTCACCAAAGATTTTGTCATTCCTAGATTGTTTGGAATTTGGCCTCTAGCAGATCCCTAAAAAATGACTCAGCAACAGTGTGCAAGTCAAACTGTGTGTCTGGTAACTTTGTACTTGGAAAACAGGTCAGCTGTGTAAAAACAGTTTTCTTAACACTTAGAGTGTTAAGAAAAAAAAATCTGTAGGTGTTTTCTCACTATCCTGTGATATCTGGATGATGTTGAATAACCTAAGACCAATCAGATTTTTCCTTCTTTCATAAGACTTAGTATTTTCCCTTTCTACACAAAGCATCTTTCATTTGAATTAATACACTTTTGCTAGGATTCCATTGATTCTTCTGTGTCATTTGTACCAAGAATAAAATGTTCTCTTTTAATTTTAGAAGTCTTATCTTTTGTTTCTGAAAAATTTTCTTGTATATTTATATTTTTCTTATGTTCTATTATCTTGATTTTCTTTTTAGAGGAGATCACCCAAGCTTATAATAAATTTCCCTTGATTTTTTTCTATGCCTGTCATTTTATTTTATTTATTTGACACAGAGATCACAAGTAGGCAGAGAGGTGGTTGGGGGTGGGGGATGGGATGAGGGCATGGGAACAAGCAGAGGGACTGATGTGGGGCTCCATCCCAGGACCCTGGGATCATGACCTGAGGCGAAGGCAGAGGCTTTAACCCATTGAGCCACCCAGGCACCCCAATGCCTGTCATTTTAATTCATTTTTTTCTCTTTTTAAAAAATGTCTTTTCATTTTAACTATTTCTATTTCCTATTCTTTTTCAATTTCTGTACCCTTTGTTTCTCAGTATTATTTTAGTCATTCATGTTCTTTCCTGTGCTCCTTTTAGATTCACTTTATTTCTATGATATTTTAATATTTTCTTCCATTTTTTACTGAACCCCCCAGCTCAACTTTAAAAGCTCTCTCAATTGTTTTGTCACTTATTCCCTGAACTCTTGGCCTTCTGCCTTGTGTTCTTGACTAATTGAAGCAATTACTCTTTTTAACTCATGGTGAAAATATATGGTCACAATTTTTATCTTCTCCCCACTAACAATTTTTCTGTTGGGAATTTTTCATTTTCTGTACATGTTTTCTCTCTTATTTTACTCCTTTAAAAAATGTTGTTCATATCTTATTCAAGGTATTTTTTTTAATTAATCGTCATTGAAGGGATGATATTTTCATATCAATAGGGTCAACTATTCTTCAGGCAGGGTGTTAAGGTTGGGTTCAAATCTAATTGCAGTTTTTCTTATAATACTGAGTTTCTTCTGTGTAAGTTCAGCTATTCCTTACTTTTCCCCATCCAATGAGTTAGGTAACTGCATGGGATTTTTTTGTTGTTATTTCTTTGTTATTGCTGTTTGTTTAATTGCTTTTATTTTATTTTAATTTTTTAGATGGCCATGTTCTCTTTTCTTCTGCAGTCACTATGACAAGCTGGTTAACTGGTTTCTGCAAGATGACTTATCTATTATTCTCTATTTAGCTTTATTTCCTCTGTTTCTTAGATATAAACTGAGTTTCGTATTCTCCTGCTACCAGGTGGCATAGTTCTGTTCTCACTTTTAAAATTTTTTTTAGTTCTTTTATTTTTTTTATAAACATGTAATGTATTATTAGCCCCAGGGTTACAGGTCTATGAATTGCCAGGTTCACACCTGTTCTCAGTTTTAAAAAAGAGAATTCTGTTTGTTTCTCCAGGAGTGGCCCTCATCTTGAAGAAGTTCATTTTTGCTTCCTCTGTCTGAGATGATTCATACTCAGTTTGTATTTTCTGATACATTATCTTTTTCCTACCACTTTTCCTACTAGATCCCTGTTGCTTTTGATCACATTTCTACCTGTGGGGGTGGGGGTGGGCATTACATGTTCCCAGTTTTGCCAGGATACAAAATAATTTTGTTGTTGTTACCCTCTTGGTTTTTGAATGATTTCATGGGAATCCTTATTTTGTGCTAAAAGTTTAAACCTATATATTCACTGTTGTACCCTTTAGCATAAACTTGTTCCGTGAAGAAAAATATTTGCTAACTTAATAAGATTTGTCTTAAAAATAATGAGGTATTTTTTCCTTGTTTAACCAAACTGGATTAAAGTCAAAGATGTATAAGAAAAATCATTATGTTTAAAGCTGAAAGTTGTTTTTCTTGAAAAACAAATTACTTAATTGGAAAATGCAGAAATTATTCAAGGAAGCCAAGTAACATTATTCAGGTTTTGAAGAGCTTCTCTGTATCTAACTAGTGTTTCTGCTGTATTCTTTGTTTCAAGGAAATATTTTTATTTTGTTAGCTTGAATGGCACTTACAACTGATTATTGAGATCCACTGGGATTATTTATCTTATGATTACTCTTAGTACTTGTTTGATGGTAAGTCCATCCAGTACTCTGTACTCCTACTGTGCTAGGATTTGCTTTTTGTAACTATTTGTATGCTAAGTTTGCTTGTCATAAAAACATCAGGGCAAATTCACAGCCTATCCTACACGTTAAATTAGAAACCAGAATAACACTTACCGTACATTTGCACACTCACTATTTGATATAACATTCAGGGTACAGCACAGTCAATGGAAAAAAATTTTTTTTTCTGTACATTGTTTTTCAGCTTCTGTAAAGTCCACTGATGAGTAGTATTACTCCTCATTAGTATCGGGTAGAGGACTCTGCAATGAGATTTTAGTAAGACATACCAAGTTAGTCCACTAACATAGGGTCAAGGTGAATTCTTTTTTCAAATGAACTTAGAAAAATATTTCACAACTAAAACTCAGTGTCTAATTTTATATATATTTTTTTCTGATTTGAAGAAAAATCTGTAAAAAATTTGTAATGAAATTCACCAATCTAAACACAGCAACATTTTTAAGTTAGGATTGTAATTTCTGTCTGGGTCTTATACTCTGTTACATCACCAGTGCTCTGACTTTTTTCCCTCATAAACTTAGGTATTCAGTTAAACTAAATTTTTTTTTTATTGTAAAGTACAGTGTTTTAGGTCATCCAGATAATTTCAAAGAAAAAAATAGCATTGTCAGCATTTAGCATCAAGACAAAGGAGTAAAGCAGGCTGTTTGTTTTTAGGTTTTAAAAGTGTGATTCTCTGTCACACAAATAATAATTTGAGAGTAGGAGTGTCAGCATAGGGGAATCTGCTAATTTACAAGTATTGCAAAAATTATACTGCAAAACAGGAAAAGATTTAAAATTTTTCATTAACATATTGAAAAGACAGTGCCTTCATGACTTACTAAACTAAGTTTAAATGAGGAATATAGAAATAGAAATATAATTCTCATGTTGTATGGGGTTAGGAATCACAATCTCCTAACTTTTGAGGGAATATAGTATTGCATGCAAATTATCCCTAAATTGAGATCTCCTCTTGGATATTTATTATTCTTAAGCCCTATTACTTGCCCGCTATTTATAGATATACAATAAAAGGTGTTCATGGTTAACACCCAGAATGGTGGAAGCATATTAATCTCTATCTGGCTTCATTAGCTTGGGAAAACAAAAGATTAATTTGGCACTGAGCATCTGTTTAATATATTGTTGTGAGATGGCCAACCACATGTTCTTTCCTTGACTGTTTCAGAAAATTGTTGATATATGATTAAGGGTAAATGAAGGAGGGACTCTGTTGTGGCCAAATTCTATCATCAAAGATTCTTAGTCATAATAAGAGAGCTTAGATACTCAGAACTTCATGAAGCAAAGCTTTTCCTCAAAGACGATATGCCACTATGATTTCATACTTACTTATGGGAGAAATCGCCAGACTTCGGGAAGTTTTGGATTGATTCACTTATACCAACCTCAATCCCAGATACATTTCTATCAGCAGTGGCTTTCAAGGCCACTTCTAGAAGTTGAAAAATCTACAGGCTGACCTTTTCACAAAGTTAAATCCCATTTTATTCTTTCAGAGCTGTCAAATTAATAATCATAGCTCGTATTGTAGGAGAACTCTTTTGAGAGGTGTTTAAAAAAATGAGCAGCACATTGTTTATCACTACATTGAAAGGATTTGTGTAAATTGTCACTAAATTGAACCCCTTAAAACAAATAGACTAGAGTGTGGGACATAACTATTATCTAACATATATAATTTTATGAAATATAAACATTTGAACAAGTTGACTACTATGGTACAGTTGGACAAGTTCATATGGAAAAACAAATGAATATTTCCTATTCTACAACCAAATGGCTGCAGGCTTTCTTGAATATGATTTGAAGTAAAACCAAGTAAAATCCACTGAAAACATAATGCCGAGATAGTAGGATGAAATAAAATGAAGAAAACCAATGAGTTAACATGGTCCATTATCAAAGTGCCTTCTACACAGTTTTTAGGACTGTGAGTTCATATAGATTTTAATGCAAATTGCTGTATTATATCAATAGCAAATCTGTTTTATAAAATTTCTCTGAAGCCTGGGTACTTTCAAAAGCAGAGGGTAAAATGATGATTACAGAAAGTGTATGTTTTAAAGCATTCTTACTAGGTAAAGTAGCAACGCTGAAGTGTCATTTACACACAATATACAAGTGTGTTTGATTCGTTATGCTTAACAGAAAATGTGGACTTCATGGCAAAAAGGTCTTCAGGCTTCTCTTATAAAAAAAGAAGACATGAAAAGGATGAGACTAAACCCAGAACTGCTCAGTTTCTAGCCTTTGGAAGAAGAGCACATAAATCTTTCCTCTCAAAGCAGTGACATTATATTAATTTACAGTAACTGTTTTCCAATTCAAAATCTACATTGAAGAAACCTTTTAGGAAATTATCTTGCCTCACTGAAAAGATGAGATCTCTAATAAGTAGCCATTGTGTCTAAGGAAAGTTGATTTACAGGCCATTTTTTCTCTGAAGGAAAGGTTATCCCTAAGGGTATGTGCGTGTGTGGGGGTGTGTGTGTGTGTGAGAGAGAGAGAGAGAGAGAAAGAGAGAGAGAAGCGGGGGGAGAGAGAGAGAGAGAGGGTTTGTGTTTATATGGATTCTCTGGAAGAGAATCTTAGTCATACTGGAAATTTGCATACAATCATGTTGGTTGGGTGATCTGGCTCAAAACTTCTTCACTTCTGACATGTAGTCAAGGGTTACATACTGCTGCTTCACTACTGCATTGTACATTTATTGAAATAAAAATAAAAGAGAATTTCAAAAATACTCATCCAGTGCTTCAGTGCACCACTCCTTGGAAATGATTTGCATGATTTTCTTCGCAGAAAAGGAATGACAATGGTGATTGTGATTCAAGAGTTTGCTTGTACAGCAAAAACTTGTGAATAATCGTGGTTTGTAGTTATTGTTCTTCTGAACTTCAGAGCATTCAGAGATACCAAGAAATTCCTAGCTGTAAGGTTATACTCTATGAAAACACAGAGCAGAATGAAACAAAAGATGAAATGACAAATTTAAAAAAAAAATTCTTTTAGATCAGTGGACTTTTTTCTCATTGAAATTTGAAAGTGTGATTTCCATAGTTGCGTTTTTTTGTGACTTTGGCAAGGATAACCTAGTCCACATTTCCATCTATTGAGGACCAAAGCCTCTGCTCAAATGATGTGAGAAATATTTTCTGGCATCTATAGCACCAAAGTAAAAAGCAAACAATTTGCTGCTACACACTAGGGAATGAGATGGCATACACTTTAAGGAAATTAAGCTCTCATTTTATACAGGGTAATTCCAGGATGGATTTTGCTTCAGTATTCATAATCTTAAAAGAAATGTGTTCCCTTCTTATATTCAGATGTGTCTTTGTAATTGGAGGCCACTTGAAGTACACTACCCAATCTCCTAGAATTTAACTCCAATAACACCAGGTAATGAAGATAACTCCTTACATTGGTCCAGCACTTTAGAATACACATTGGTGCTTTCACATTTATAACTTTATTTTTAGGACTGGGCTGAGTTTAAGAAGGAGAATTCTTCTCATATGCATTTGAAAAGTTGTTAAACATGCCCAGTGAGGCGCCGTGACCACTATATCCAGTAGCTAGAGAGGTTTATGTGCTAAAAACTAAGCATGGTTTTTTTTCTAAGAGCAGAAAAGAAAAACCTAAAATATTTAGAGCTGTGTCTCTTGAGCCAGTAACCTTGACGACTGAAGTCATTCCTCAAATGCTTGGAAGTTTTCTAGAGCATGGATTTAATTCTCCTTGATATCAACTGACAGATTAGTTCTTGAACGTTGTCCTACCACAACTATGTTTTTCTATCTTCTGCCTTACCTCTAAATTATTTTGATGTATTTTAGTTGCAAGTCTCTCTTGTGCTGAAAAACCTGATGCTTCTAACATGTAAAAAGAACATAAACAAAAAAGAATTTTTGAAACAAACACATGAGAAAGTTCTCAGCTGCTAGCATTGGAGAATATATTACAATGACAGTGAAATACTATTTTTACCCTCCATAAGGAAAAAAACCAAATTAAGTCTGACAGTATTAATTTTGGAAGTGTTGTGGAGACATGGGTACCTCCATATATGCTTGCTGGGAGTACAGAGTAGTGCAGTTCTGAAGGGCCAGTATCTAAAAAATACACGGATATGGACATGAATTATGCCCCAGAAGTCCCGTACTAGAAACTCTTGTCCACAAGAACAAGGTTTAGATTTGGATTTATTTCAGTGTTGTTTAAAACACTAAAACCATTAAAACAATGCTTGTGCTTGTATTGCTATAATTTTATTTGATAAATGTTTCTCAGTTGAATGGAAATATATCTACATAAAAATGTGAGGAAATATCAAAGATGTATGTTACAGAGGATATGATATAATTTATGTAAATTTAAAGAACTTACTATATACATATACATTTGTATATACATATACATGCACATGTATGTATATATACATACACACAAGTATATATACATAGGTATATATAGGTGTGTGTGTATATTTTCATATATATAAAAATATATATAATGTATATATATATAAATGTGTATTTATATATATACACATATACACATACACACAGTTGACCCTTGAACAGTGCAGAGGTTAGAGGTACTGATCTCCATGCAGCTGTAAATCTGCATAGAACTTTTGATTCACCCAAAACTTAACTATTAATAGCTACTGTTGACTGGAAATCCTACTGATAACCTGAGCAGTCAACTGACACATATTTTGTATGTGCGTGCATTCTACATTCAGGGAAGGAAGTCAAAAAAGTAACACTATTAGCCCTTCTGCTGATACCCCCTTACGTCTTATTGGCCACAAACAGGACACATGCCCATCAGTAATGATAAAAGAGCCTGGAAAATCAATTTCTAAAGAGGAAAAGGGTTATCGTCATTGGCTGGTACTAGTCATGAAATTCCTTCATGTTCTAAACAAAATGAGCATTCTATAGGCAAGAAAGAAAGACTTAAGCAACCAATAGTATCTAGCACTTAGTAAATCAAACTTTTTTTTTGTAATGATTTTATTTATTTGACAGAGAGAGATCACAAGTAGAGAGAGAGAGGAAGGAGCAGGCTCCCTGCTGAGCAGAGAGCCTGATGTGGGACTCGATCCCAGGACCCTGAGATCATGACCTGAGCTGAAGGCAGAGGCTTAACTCACTGAACCACCTAGGCAGCCCAGTAAATCACACTGTTGAATGCAGTTCTTTTTTTTTTTTTTAGTTTTTACTGGTGGATATAACCCTTGAATCCCATCTTGATTTCAAGCTCTTTGTGTAGAGATCCTATATTTAATGTTTCTCTCATGTCCCCAGAACATTCAGTGATGGCATATGGAAAGCACTTAAAAAATACTTGTTGATTAAATAAGCATTAAAAGAGGAGGATTACAGTCTTGCAAATGAGAAATTTAACTTACTATTTGACAGAAATTTTTTGGACTGCAATTGTCATATTTTTTAAAAATCATATTTTATGATTTTTTAAAAATCATATAATTCATTTATATAGTATATTACATTATACTAAAATCTAAAAGGTAAAGGTAATTTTTTGCTATTTCTTTTGCATAATTGCTTGGGATTGAAAAATCTGCCTATGATATGCTATAGATTGCAGCATAATATCTATTTGTTACAGTTGAATTTATGAAAGTAAGATCATGTTTCAGCTTACCAACTCTTAAATTAGAACTTCTTTTATAAATTGAAAGACATCTGGGGCACCTAGTTGGCTCAGTGGGTTAAGCCTCTGCCTTCAGCTCAGGTCATGATCTCAGGGTCCTGGGATTGAGACCCGTATTGTGCTCTCTGCTCATCGGGGAGCCTGCTTCCCCCTTCTCTCTGCCTGCCTCTCTGCCTATTTGTAATCTCTCTCTCTCTCTGCCAAATAAATAAATAAAATCTTTTAAAAAAAATAAAATAAATTGAAAGACATCTTGAAGATTCAGGTAGACTGTTTCCTTTAGAAATTTAAAAGACTTTATATATTATGGATTTTTTCTTAAGTTGGGTTTCCTGAAAAAAGAAGTCTGAGATAGAAATTTGTTTGTAGGAAGTTATTGGGGAATAAGCTTAGAATAAAAATTGAATGTCCATATGTGGTGAGGCAGTGTTATCTCTGGCAAGGGTAGTTCCAAGGGAGGGGACTCAACTGAGACCTGCCAGCAACTGACATTTCTGGAAGCTCAGTCTTTTTTTTTTTTTTAAAGATTTTTATTTATTTATTTGACAGAGAGAAATCACAAGTAGGCAGAGAGGCAGGCAGAGAGAGAGAGAGGGAAGCAGGCTCCCTGCTGAGCAGAGAGCCTGATGTGGGACTCGATCCCAGGACTCCGAGATCATGACCTGAGCCGAAGGCAGCGGCTTAACCCACTGAGTCACCCAGGCGCCCTGGAAGCTCAGTCTTAAAGAGAATGTGGGCAGGGGGCTACAATAGTTTCTGTAGATGTAGTTTCCCTGGCCACTTTTAGCAAATACCCAACACAAACAGCAGATGAGTACTCATACTCTGTCACTGATTTTATATCTATTTTGATATAAAGTTTATTAGTATTTTACATTCTTTCAAACATAGTTGTAACAAAATTCTATTATTCCCAATTGAGTAATTCTGTGCACACAGTTTTATAAGTTGCACTGATTAATACTTATTTTATAATCATCTCCATCAAATAAAATATCCTTATTGATTAAGGATTACAGTGATTCCAATCAGGAAAATTAAAGCACAGTGATACATAACCTATTATCACTAATAAACTTGAAAAATAACTAAATAAAAGCAATTATGACAACTAGGAGCCTTGTGGAAACTCTTAGGGCCTCCTTTATAGAGAGTCCCTGGGACGAGTCACTCAGAGGCATCACCAGAACTCATGACAGCTGTTTCATTACAGCAAAGGGACACACTGCAAAAAATGTTGACCAGGGAAAGGTGTTAGAGAGTCCGTGTACAAGTTCTTTTTCTTTTTTTTTTTTTTTAATGTTTCTTCCAAGATATTTAATCATTAGATTTTTCTTTCATTCTTTCTTTATTAGACTTTATGTTTTTAGAGCAGTCTTAGGTTCATAGCAAAATTGAGGGGAAGTTACGGAGATTTCCCATATACCACCTATCCCCACATATACATAACCTCCTCTGTAATCAACATTCTTCACAAAAGTGGTCCATTTTTTATAATCAATGAACTTACCCTGATACATCATAGTGCCCCAAAGTCTATAATTTACAGTATGATTCACTCTTGGTGTCCTATGAGTTTGGACAAGTGTTTAATGATATATATTTATCATTATGTTATCATACAGATTATTTTCACTGTTTCAAAAATCTTCCATGCTCTACATACTCATCCCTCCACCCAACCAGGCCCTGGCAACCACTGATGTTTTTACTGTATTTGTTCTTTTGCCTTTTCCAGAATTCATATAGAGAAATCATAGAGTATGTAGCTTTTTTCAGATTAACTTTTTTCACTTACTAATATGCATTGATATTCTCCCATGTCTTCATGGCTCAGTTCTTTTTAATGGTGAGCAGTATTCCTTTATCCAGGTGTACCACAATTTATCCATCACCTACTGAAGGACATCTTGGTTGCTTCCAAGTTTGGCAATTATGAATACAACTGCTATAACATTTACATGCAGGTTTAGAGATGTTTTCCATTAATCTGCAAGGAGCATGATTGCTGTATTATACCATAAGAGTATGTTTAATTTTGTGAGAAACTACCAAATTGCCTTACAAAGGGACACCACCAGCAATGAATGAACGTTCCTTTTGCTTCACTTCTTCATCAGCATTTGGTGCTGCCAATGATCCATATTTGGACATTCTAATAGATATATAGTGGCATCTCATTATTTATATTGCATTTCCCAGTTGACATATGATTGAAGCATCTTTCAAAAGCATCTTTCAAAGTTACTGCCATACCCAAGATCATCTAGGTTCTTTCTTCTGTTGTCTTCTAGAAATTTTAGTTTTGTATTTTATATTTAGGTATGTGACCCAGTTTGAGTTCAGTTTTGTCAGAGGTGCATGATCTATGTCTAGATTCTTTTTAATTTTTAAAATTTATTTATTTTTTGCATGTTGTTGATGTTCAGATGTTCTAGCATCATTTGTCAAGAAGAATATCTTGGCTGCATTCTATTACCTTGATTCCTTTGTCAAAGATCGTGGGTCTCTTCTGTGTTCTCTCTTCTGTTTCATTTATCTATTTGCCTACATTTTTGCTAATATTGCAGCATGTTGATTACTAGACTTTTACAGTATGTCTTAAAGTCTGTAGTGTCTGTTCTCAAATTTGTTGGCCATTTTGTGTGTTCTACCTCCCCATATAAACTTTACAATCAGTTTTTTGATATCTATAAAATAATTTCCTGGGATTTGATTGGGATTGCACGGACTCTCTAGATCAAGATCAGAAGAACTGACATCTTGATAGTGTTGATCCTTCCCATCCAGGAACATGTAAATTTTCCTCACTTATTTAGTTCTCTTTGTTTTTGTTCATCAGGGTTTTATATTTTTATTCATATAGCTTTTCTGTATATTCTGTTAGACATATATCTCTATATTTCCTATTTTTGCATGCTAATATAAATGATACTGTGTTTTTAATTTCAAATTTCACTTGCTTGTTACTAGTATATAGGAGAGCAATTGACTTTTGTATATTAGCCTTGTATTCTCCAACCTTGCTGTAATTGCACAATAGATCACAAGTTTTGTTGTTGGTGTTCTTAATTCTTTTATATTTTCTGCATAGATAATCATGTCATCTGTGAACAAAGGCAATTTTCTTTCTTCCCAGTCTTTTTCTTTTATTTCTTTTTCTCATCTCACTGAACTAGCTAGAACTTTCAGTATGATGTTGGAAAGGAGTGTAGAGAGGGGATATCCTCACCATTTATCTAATTTTAGAGGGAAAGCTTCTAGTCTTTTACCATTAAGTGTGATGTTAGCTGTTAAGTTCTTTGTAGATGTTCTTTACCAAGTTGAGGAAATTCCCATTTATCCCTAGTTTACTGAGAGTTTTTATCATAAATTGGTATTGGATTTTATCAAATCCTTTTTCTGCATCTATTGATATAATCATGTGATTTTTTTTTTCTTTGTCTGGTTAGAAGCTTATAAATTTTACTGATATTTTCAAAGAACCAGCTTTTGGTTTTATTGATTTTTCTCTGTTGATTTTCTGTTTTCCTTTTCATTGATATCTGCTCTATTATTTAGTTATTAGTTAGTTTACTTTGGATGTAGTTTGCTCTTTTTATCCTAGTTTCCCTAAGAGAATTGGTTTTAGTTCTTTCTTTTTTTCTAATATATGCGTTTGAGATTTCTAAGCACAGATTTGCTGCATCTCACATATTTTATAAGTTGTGTTTTCATTTTCATTTAGTTTAAAGTATTTTTTAATTTCTCTTGAGATTTCTTCTTCAACTCATTTACTGCTAGAACAAATTACCTCAATTTCAGTGGTTTAAATTATATAAGTGAATTCATAAATCAGTTCTGGAGGTCTCACCAGTTTAAGACTGAAGTGTTAGTACTTCTTTCTGGAGATTCCAGGAGAGAATGTGTGTCTTGCCTTTTCCAAGTTCTAGAGGCTGCCTGAATTCTTTGATTCATGACCCCCTCATCTTCAGAGCAAAGCCAGGTCTTCTTCTCATTCCATCTTTCTGATCCTTTTGTCTTCACTTCTTTCTCTGTAACTAAAGTCAGGATGGATTCTCTACTTTTAAGAATTCGATTGGGCCCGGGGTGCCTGTGTGGCTTGGTGTGCCTGGGTGACTCAGTCTGTTAAGCATCTGCCTTTGAAAAAAAAAAAAAAAAAAAAAAAAGCATCTGCCTTTGGCTCAGGTCATGATTTCCAGTCCTGGGATCAAGCCTGGCATCAGGTTCTGCATTGGGCTCTCTGCTCAGCCAGGAGTTGGCTCCTTCCCCTCCCTCCATGATCTCTCTTGCTTTTGCTCTCTCTCAAATAAATAAATAAAATCTTTTTTAAAAAAAGGAATTTGATTGGAACCACAGGGGTAAAACAGGATAAGCTATCCACCTCACGATTATATTCTTAATGATATCTGCAAAATCTTTTGCTGTGTAAGATATTACAATGATTATGATTAATATTCTATGAATATTAGTCAGGGGATAAGGGCATAAACATCTTTGAGGCCATTATTCTGTCTACCACAAAAAAACATGACTATCACGTTGTCATCATCATTGATCGTAGGTGATTTGGAAAACGATAAAAAATATTTTAGTCTTTTATAAAGAACTGTAATTCATTGAAAATGCCAAAGACCCATCAAGATACGTAATACCTAAATAACTGGATTTTTAAATTACCTACAAGACAAATAGTAGTGTGGCAAAAGTACTTTTATTTCATGCATCATACAGTAATACTATTTTATTACTTACAAATGTGGAAAATGAAAACAATAGAAGCCATATATATATATATATATGCATATATATGCCATATAGAAGCCATATATATATATTTATATATATATATGTTGCACTTGAACTAGAACATAAAAAATATTTTATAAAATATAGATGTATGGTGAACTAGATTCAAAATATATATACTTGCATCACATAAATTAAAGGAGATATAACATAAGAATATAACATGCAAGAAATGAGAGATTTACTGTCCTTTAAAAGGGAATCTGATGTCTAGGATGATATGATGGGCTAAAGTTTTTAGTAAGATTATCTGAAAGTTGAGATGTGGGCGCCTCTTTTGTATGTTCCTGGACTCTTACTTCAGGCAGTTCAAGCTTTTTCAATCAAGGGGGAAATTAACACATGAGACAATGAGACACTTTGTTCTTTTGAGTAAGCTATCTAATATCGACTAGTTTTCCTCAGAATCTAATTATTTGTAGCATTATAGTGAAATCATGTAAGAACTCTGAGAGCTTATCCTTATTTTAATTCTTTGCTAGATTTGAATGCCCTTTTCATTTTATTACAAATTATAGTCTTTATAGCATATCAGATGCATCTATTTTTTAGAATTTTCAGATGAAGTTTTCAAAGTTCAGTAAAGCAGAGTTACCTGAAAGGAAAATCCTTTAATTGGTCAGTGGTCCACCTGGGTAAACAAATTTACTTATATGGAATTTGCTCCAAGAATGAGCCACAAGAGAATGTTTTGGCAAGAAATGAGGCTTGCCTCTGATTTCCGATAAAGATTTGAGTTGAAACAGTGTGTGTTCACTTAATCTTGTTAAATGTAGCACAAAACACTAAGTGTATTAGAGCGTGTATTTAAATGATAACAAACCCTGCTGTTACAGCTAATAGGAAACAGTTTTGTTCTCATTGAGTTTCCACATTCAAGCATTCCTTTAGATATCATCATTTACTCTGACTTCCTATGGTTGACTACAATATGCTTTTGAGATGCATTTTTAAGCCTTTGTCTTTCCTTATTGCTAAGCAACAGTTTCTTTTTTTGCTAAAGTGATAAAATTTGGGACAACACTCTATTCAGAGGAATATCTACTAATGTGAAATGCACGAATATTTAAACCTAATTAGATCATTATGTTTGAAAAGTAATAACCGAATTTAATGATGATAATAATAGACATTCCAATATTGAGACTTTTTCTATTAAGGATTATTTTCTGTAGTTAAATTAATCATCACATCTGAAGCTTGCTATGTCTCAATTAAAATACAGAAATTAAATTAGCTTTGCTCTTGTACACATACCTGTACCGAGGTGGGTTTGGTTTGTGGGAGCAGGGACAGGGGGTCGAGGAAGGTCGTCCTTCAGAAGAGTAGTGGAATATTTAAATTCTTCATCTTTTTTCCTTTAGGAAACTTTAGGTTCACTCTGCCTTAGGGCAGGGTGATGACCTCTCAGGATCTCTTCCAGCCTCAAGCACCTGTGAAGTAAAAAGCATTTATAAAAACTTTAGAACACCTCTTAAAATATACAGTTATAAAAGATAAAGAGTCCCTGAAGCATAGTCTGCACTCAAGAACCAATATTGTTTATTACTCTCTGTTAAATTTAACAAGAAAAATGTCAGGTAAAACAGTGAGAAGTTTGTTTCCAAGTAATGGGAATGGCCATATTCTCCCAAGCGTCAGCTGGATATGTATCCAAGGCTTAAAAGCTTGTTACAAAACTACCCTCACTGAATCTTCTTCATGGGCGTTATAGAGTCAAATGCCATATGTCTGTCTTGTTAAATTTCATTCTAATTTATTTGAGCAATAAAACCGATATAAATAGCCAACTTACGGCACCATTTTGGCTTTTTCTCCTTAATAATAATGGATACGAGCTATATTTTATTGTGCCTTGATCAAGCAACTTTTTACTATATCCGCTGACAGTAATGAAGTAAAAGTAAGCTTTACAGATGATCTCAATTTGGAGAACATAAGTGAAAGATGAAGTGTGTTTCCATAGAGCAGTTATGACATGGTTGAGTATAAAATATTTGGAATAACTTAAACCTATTTTCATATTACCGCATTAGAGTACAGGAGCTGGATAAATAAAAAGTCGAAGATCAACTACACCATTTCCAGTCTTTTGGGCAGTAAAAAAAAAAAAAACCAAAACAAACACAAAGCTCAAGGCTAATAATAGCGAGGGTACTATATTCCAGACACTATTTCATTTGCTTTATTTTCATTATCTGATGAAATCTTCACCCTGTCTTGTTATTATCTTCATTTTACTGATGTGGAAGTAAGCCCAAAATGGTGAAATTGCTGAGGTAACACTAATAATAAGTGGTAAAATCAAGGCTCAAATACTTTTGTCCCTTTGGAGTCCACCCTTCAAACTTCCACCTCATAAACATCCTGTCAGTAAATTACCTGTGCCTTTCCTCAGACTCTTCCCTGTTAACAGGATGTCTTCCTCCACAGGTCTACATGTTGAAAAGTCTGTCCAAAGTTAGAGAAGTAGTTAGTGGTGATCCTAGGGAGAATACTTAGATTTTTTTTTTAATCTTATAATTTCATTGTATTTCCTATTATGCTTCAGTGTGTCAAGATGCCCATTCTAGTTTGAGGGTGGGAGAAAAGGAAGATTGATGAATTGATATTTTGATGATGATATCATATCTTCATTACTGGTCTTTGTATCAGGACTTTATGGAATGTACATAGCAGAAACGACAATAAGAACTGTTGTATTGTAATGGGGGGGGGGGTAATAAGACCATTACCAA
The DNA here is from genome assembly GCF_020171115.1 of Neogale vison. NCBI lineage: Eukaryota > Metazoa > Chordata > Mammalia > Carnivora > Mustelidae > Neogale > Neogale vison. The sequence goes on from NC_058096.1 coordinate 29,327,980, forward strand.
AACAATTAAGCCCTCAAATTTAACTTAGAAAATTGACAAGATCCATATATATATATATCATACATATGCATATATGATATATATATTCATTTCAGACATTAAAAAAGACATTCCTCTGTATTTACTGACCAAGAAATGATTTAAATAGAAGTGATAACCAATTTGGGCCTTAAAAATATGTATAATTCTGACAGAATTCTAATCACAGGGAGTTTTGTGGAAAAGCAAAAAAGCAAACAAACAGACAAAAATACCAAAAGAAAAAAAAAACAAAACCCAAAACCGAAACCTTGGGGAAAGGCAACTAGTAAGGTTTAATAAAAGCACAAAATAAAGGAAGAGACTTAAGTTAGAAAATAATTTGAGGGATGCCTGGGTGGCTCGGTTGGTTAAGCAGCTGCTTTCGGCTCAGGTCAGGATCCCAGGGTCCCGGGATAGAGTCCCATATCGGGCTCTCTGCTCAGCTGGGAGCCTGCTTCTGCCTGCCTGCCATTCCCTGTGCTTGTTCCCTCTCACTCATTCTGTCAAATAAATAATAAAGTCTTAAAAATAATAATAATTTGAAAAGCTAGTTAACATATCTGATTATGTCTAATTTTAGAAGTTAAGGCAAAGTATTTAGGCTCTATGGAATAAGCAAGAGGTTGTAACTAGATTTGCAGAGCTAAGCAGTATCTGAGTCCCAGTGGAGAGACCACCTGTGGCTAAATGAAACATCTCAAGGTTGGTTTGCGTGGGAGTAGGAGGAGAGTAGCATTGTCCAATTGAGGTTCTTCATGAAGGATGTTCAGCAAATAAATAAAAGAATTGAATGTGAATTAAAGTCCCTGAGAATCTGAATTCAACATTTTACTCTGAGGGGAGGGCTGTGATAAATTTTGCCAACTTTTGTATCCTCAGCCCCTGTAGATGCCTCTTCCATAGAAGGCACTGATACACATCGGTTAAATGAATGACTAAGAAGGTCAAAAGTTTTAAGCATTGCATAAAGCATATGGAAACTGGAAGGGGGTCAACCATTTAGTAGCTGAATGGATCAGCTACTAAAGATACAAGTGGAATAACAAATGGATTAGGCAAATTGTTCAGAAAAGAGGTTATAAAATGCCCAGTTCTATTGGATGGTCGTTCTTAATGCATAAGACACATAATAGGCACTCAATAAATACTGGCTGAATTAATAAATGAAATGAAATCTTCTCTAGGAATCACATTGTTAACTGTGGCTCAAGAGGATTAGTGTGGTTAAAGTGGAAGGGGAATTGGGTATGGCAGAAGACACCCCAGGCAATGAGAATAATTAGGTGTCCATTGAATGTCCCAGGGGGAACACCCAGGAAGGATTGGGAGGGGAGGACCCACAGAATTTGACAACTAATTGAGTGTGGAGATGAGAGCATGGTAGAGATCAGATGCTCAATTGAGTTAAGGAGGACCATCCTGATGCCATTAACTAAATAAGGGAAGAGCAGACTTGCTGGGAAAGAGGTACATTCTGTTTTTAATATGCTGAGCTGAGGCCATTGTGGGACATCTGTGGATAAATCTGTAGGAAGAAATGCAAGAGCTGAATTAGAGAGTATTAATTCAATGCCAGTGATACAGGCTTAGAGGTCACTATTTAATATATAAAGGCATATATTAAATCCATGCAAAGAGGTGAGATAATCAGGAAGGAATGATGTAAAACATAGAATGAAAAGGGAACTACAAGAACAACTCTAAGAATCTGAACATTTAAGGAAGAGAGGAAAAACAGGAGACAAAAAATGGTTGGAGAAACAAAGCGATTAAAATTATCTGGTGTCAAAAAACTCAAGACACTTGAAAGAAATGATTTATCATCTCACATTTTTATCCCTTTCTATGTGCATTGTTTCAGTTAGGTTTCCAAAAGAACCTGCATTATCTGAGGCTGATAAGGGAAAGAGTTAAGAGGAAAATCTTGTTTCCTGTGACTTTAAGCCCAGATTCTTAAAGGTATATGGTTCCGAAGCTGAACCAAATGGAGACTGAATGGATGTATGGATTTAGGGATCAAGATGTCACAGGCATCCTTTGAGAAAACATATTCTCTAGGAAAATGGAACTGGAATGCATGGAGTTAGAATCATTCGGCAGTGGGGAAGTAGAGGCAATTATTAACTAACACACACACAACTATTAGAGACTTAAAAAGACCTTTCTAGATGTCTATGAATAGAAAGTAGAGGGAGGAATGTGTTAGAGTTCTTAACAGGAAAATGATAGACCTCAATATCTGAAGTACTTTAGCTATTTATGAATTTTATGAACCTTCATTTATGAATATATTACAGCAAAAGGGAAGGATTTATCAGATAGTGAAAGAATTTGTCTCTGGAAAAGTACAAAAAATAGATTTGTACTTATCACTAAGCTCTTGGGCCTATTTCAACCAGATATGTAAGGAAACTAAGGTAAAGCCATTTTACTCAGACTGGTTGATGCATCCCTACATGAATTAATTAAAGGATTTAGACACAGTTGCATTTTTAACATTCATATGCATTGTTGGAGATCTTCAGATTATGGGAAAGAAAATGAATAATTCCTTGGGTGGTCGTATTTATTGCCATACTTGCAGTTAATTTACTTCACAGTTCAGCCACTCCAAACTGAAGAGCAGTCGTGTTTTCATTTTCAGGGTTTTTAACCTGTGGAATTGGATGGGCTTCCTTTGGGCCCCAGGACTCTCTGGAAATTAGACACAAAATGTTGAATGTATGTACATTTTTATAGGGAAAAGTTCCCTGGCTTTCATCAGGATCCCATACTGCCCATCAGCTTCCTTGTTGAGATGAGCATTATCTACAGTTACAGCTGGCTTTCAAAAGTAATTTTTAGTGCCTCTTTAACTTGGTGAAAATGACCTTGTCATACAGCTGTGGCTTAAAAATAAAAAAAATTTATTTTCATTTTCCACAGCACAATTTTGTTCCAAAATCCCTCTCTTTATTTTTAAAATCAAAGCAGTCCTACAATTCCTGTGGTAGATGATTTGAGGTGCTTTGATTTGGTAACTTGTAAGGAAGAGAAAAACTGGCTTTGAAATCATAAGGTTTTTATTTGGACAGCAGGTGAAAAAATGATTTTCCCTATGTAATAAGCAAAAGAACTTTCTAACCTTGGAATCTTTTTTTTTTTTTTTCCCTATTCCACATGCTAGAAATAGCAATTTTTACGTTCTTATAAATGTTTATAAGTTTATGTGAATTATTAATTTAGAAATACAGGCATAAGAGAAAACAGCTGTATCAGAATATATAACCTGTGGGCTCTGAACCCAGGTGTTCTCATCAGACACCATGGTGTTAAACTTAACAGCCTCTGAGATGTTATCCAGATCAGGTGATAACTATGAAGGAGACCAGTCCGATTAGTAATTTGTCATGACCCCAGTGAACTGACTATTCATTATTTTGCCTCAATGTTTGTGATTAGCTGTATTTTTTGATAGCAAAATAAAATTGATGTTTATATAGAAGAGACATTGTAGTCTATGAAACCAGAAAATTTTGTGTATGAATACAACTATAGATAGATAGATAGATATAGATTTTTTTACCCACTTACCTAAATATAATTCATTAGAAATAGAACTCAAGAAATTCTTACTCTGTTTATTCCTCTGAGTAGAAGTCTCTATTTCCTATGTGAAGTAAAAGTTATATTCTAATAAACTCAATTTTTCAAGCTAATTAGGCATCCCTGAGTTGTTGATGTTTACCAGGTAGACATTCCCCAAGTTTCAGTCCTCTGTTCATTCAAAAATATCACTTATCCGGGCGCCTGGGTGGCTCAGTGGGTTAAGCCTCTGCCTTCAGCTCAGGTCATGGTCCTGGGGTCTTGGGATCGAGCCCCGCATTGGGCTCTCTGCTCTGCAGGGAGCCTGCTTCCCCCTCTCTCTCTGCCTGCCTCTCTGCCTACTTGTGATCTCTGTCTGTCAAATAAATAAATAAAATCTTTTTTAAAAATCCACTTATCCATATTTAACTTCCACATACTAACCTTTGCATTTTTGCATCTTGGAACCTGTGAATAGTAACTCAAGGAAGTTACAGGGGAAAATAAAAAGAAGTCTTTTTATCAAGATTTTACCCATTTGTTGTTAAGCCTAAAGCTGAAGCATCTAGGTACAGCGTGATTCTGGGGGAAAGAGCAGACTTTGGAGTTTGAGACTAGCATTTAAGTCTTACTTATAGTGTGTTTTAGCTTTAAGACTTCTGGCTTTTCATCATTATCTTTGTGCCCTATTTCCTCATTTTTTGAAAGTGAATAGTAATATTTATTTTATCTTCCATAGTGAAGTCCAAGACTACTAAATGTGATTAGATAAAAATGGTTGGTAACATCCCCACCCCTCAAAGAAAATACATAAATGTACCCTGTGGCCATTTGTAACCCTTTTTGCAAAACATTTTTAAAAACTATCTCACCTCAGTGCCCCTGGGTGGCTCAGTGGGTTAAAGCCTCTGCCTTCAGCTTAGATCACGATCCCGGGGTCCTGGGATCAAGCCCAGCATTGGGCTCTCTGCTCAGCAGGGAGCCTTCTTTCTCCTCTCTCTCTGCCTGCCTTTCTGCCTGCTTGTGATCTCTGTCCATCAAATAAATAAATAAAATCTTTAAAAAACCAAAAACTACCTCACCTCTTCTTGTTTTTCCTTCTCATTTCCTATCCTCTCACTTTCCTATCATTGCATTCTCTGTCATAATCTTGACAATAATCTGCAATGCAGTTTTTAAAAGTTCTTTCTCTTTCTCAATATTTGTTAGTATGAAAATGAAATAAAACATATTATTTATATATGGAAGAATTTCATGGATGCTTTGATCTGTCAAGGAAGTCAGTGGAAACAGGATTATAGATTTATAGGGGTGCAAATGAGTGAGCAAATCTTTGCTGATACATGTTCTATAAACACACCACGTTTGGACCCAGGCAAATGATGGAAGAAGGAGGAAAAGCGGGAAAAGTTAAGACCAGAAGCAGGAGGCTGAGGAACTGCCAAGGAGAAGCACATTCTAGAAAATAAAGCCCTTCCTGGGTGTGGCCAATGTTCAAACCTGCGGACACTTTTTTTTTTTTTTAAAGATTTTATTTATTTATTTGACAGAGAGAAATCACAAGTAGACTGAGAGGCAGGCAGAGAGAGAGGGAGGGAAGCAGGCTCCCTGCTGAGCAGAGAGCCCGATGCGGGACTCGATCCCAGGACCCCGAGATCATGACCTGAGCCGAAGGCAGTGGCTTAACCCACTGAGCCACCCAGGTGCCCCCTGCGGACACTTTTTTTCTTTACTTTTTGTACAATTAAAGACTTAAGAAGTCTCTAATTCATGGAAATTTATCAAAAAAGAAAACAGTGCTTACTTAAGACTTCTTAATAGACGCATGGATTATCTCATACTGTCATTAGATTTCATGGATTCTTAGATGTCAAACAATGCTGTTTAATTTTTACTGCTCGTAATGGATTAGAGTCAAGTTGCATTGTACATAGTACATTTGTACATCAAGGAATTTCTCTAAATGAAAGGCAATAGCACTGAATTGCAGGCTGTTTTGATTTTAGTTTTTGTCTTGCTATTGTATGCTCAGGAAATCTTTAATCATTTTAGCTATAATAGCTGTCATATAACTATGAAGTGTTGTGCAAGATGCAATGAAGGTGGTTATTAAGAGACAGAGTCTGGAACAGGACCCCCCACCCCGCCTCCCACCCCAGTTTTAAATCCCAGCTCTGGATAAAATGGGCTCATAAAATACCAGGTTCATAAAACTGATAGAGGTTCAAACAAGCTGATAAATGGAATAGACTCATGGAACATGAAGCTACTATAAATATTCAGATGTTAACTATGATTGTAATTCCTACCGGGCTGAGTTCTGGTGCTATTTTAAGTACTTATAGAATCTTACAATGTATCTTTATATGAGAATTGAATTTGTAATCATCCCTTTTTGATACTGAGATTTGGTTTGGTGCATGTATTTAAAGTGCTGTAAAGTTGTTGATGGAAGATAGGATTACAATTAGTGGTGGCTGCTTCTGGCCATTTCCATGAAGGACACATAGATGTTTTCCAGAGTACGTGTGTTCCCAAGTATGATTTAGGCTTTCTGGGAATTGATATCTAATTTTGGGCGGATTTCTCTTTATCAAAGATTTGGCAGTTCTTTAAGGTAAAATAAAAAATATATATTTTTAAAAAATTTATTTATTTGTTTGGAGGGGAGGGGCAGAGAGAGAGAGTCTTAAAAGAATTGGTGCAGAGCCCACGTGGGGTTCGATCTCATGACCCTGAGATTATCATCTGAGCAGAAGCCAATAGTTGGATACTCAACTGACTGAGCCACCCATGTGCCCCAAGGTAAAAATAAAAATATTATGGGTGAGTTTCTAACAATTTAGGAAAACATTTGATTTTCTTAATTCTCAATTGTTGGGTTTGCTTTGTTACTAAAAAGCACAAATTATGTTTGAGTCTCTCATGTGTTAGACATTATTATGTATTTCTTTTTTTATTAATTATTTTTATTAACATATAATGTATTATTTGCCCAGGGGGTACAGGTCTGTGAGTCATCAGGCTTATATTATGTATTTCTTTTTGGTATCCTGCCCTTACCATTGGTAAATATGGCTAATGAAAAAAATATATAGCTTGAATATTAACTTTTCATCATTTATTTTATTATGGAGTAGAAAAATATAATTAGGCTATATATTCATTTGATAGAGAATGCTCCAAATAGCAAAACTGAAGTTTAAGCTTATTTAGCAAGCTTGATCTGTATTGAAAAATACCAAAAGGAATGAAGAATAGATTTGGAGTTTTATTAGCAGAGAATAAAAATTTTTAAAAATGTTCACAAGTAGAGGGTCAGATAGAAACATTTCTTCATACATGCCATTCATAATGAGATAAGCACATGTCAGAAGTACTTTATAAATTTTATAACATTTACATATAAAGAAGAATTCAGACTTTGCTATCAATAATTTGTGGTTACAAATATGAAATTAGAAACTAGGAGTTAAAGATTTCTTGGGTGGCTCAGTCAGTTAAGTATCTGACTTTGGCTCAGGTCATGATATCAGGTTAGCGGGTTCCCCCTAAAACAGGCTCTATACTCAGTCTAGTTGTCTTTCTCCCTCTGCCCCTCCCCGATCTCAGACTCTGTCTTTCTCTCACAAGTAAATAAAATCTTTTTTTTTTTTTTTAAGATTTTATTAATTTATTTGACAGACGGAGATCAAAAGTAGGCAGAGAGGCAGGTTGGGGGCGGGGAGGGAAGCAGGCTTTCCGCTGAGCAGAGCCAAACGCAGGGCTCGATCCCAGGACCCTGGGATGACGACCTGAGCCGAAAGCAGAGGCTCTAACCCACTGGGCCACCCAGGCGCCCCACAAATAAATAAAATCTTTTAAAAAAAAGCAAAAAAGAAAGAAACTAAGAGTTAAAATCAGTAAGAGAAGAAGCTCAACTTCTCACTCTAATCCTGTTGTAGACAGAAATCAAACTATAAGTCAGCTTAATAGCTTTTGTGCTTTCTCTAAGGCAGAAATACAGAAAACATCTTTTTTCCTCTGGAAACAGAAAATACGTATTTCTTTTTCGCCAGCATCTTGACTCTTTTCTCTATCTGCTGCCATTTTTAGAGCTGGATATTACTTATTTCTATTTGAAGATATGTAGGAAAATACTTGGATAATACCAGATTACACGTCAACAGGAAACTGTTGGCTTCCCCACCCCCCCACCCCCCCACCCCCGCCCCAAGTAAAGGAACAACAACAACAACAACAGATATGTATTAGGAATTATTTTGGCTAATTTTGTAACTCAAAGGCGATTTGTTGTTTTTATTTGTTATTTATTTAATTTTCTTACATTAAAAAGAGCTCAATAGGCGGCTGAGTTGGAGTGGATGTCTCCGAATTTTCTGAAATTGGACAATATTTGCTTATCTGGGATGCATACTGTCTACAGCACCATAGGAAAAGGGGGTAAGCAAAAGGAAGCTCCAGACACATTTGTCGCCTTTTCTGGAAAAAGCAAGTGCTTTCCCAGAAATCTCTTTAGCACTCTTCTCCTTGAATCTCCTAAGCCAGACTGTTTTATATGGTAGATTAGTTTGCTAGGAATGCTATAACAAAATATCACAGGCTGAGTGGTTTAAACAACAGAAGTTTATTTTCTCACAGTCTGGATCTCAGAAGGCCAAATCAAGGTGCCATCACGACTGGTTCCTGGCTTGCAGATGGCTGTCTTCTTGCCACTGTATCCTCACGTGGTCTTTCCTCTGTATGCACACACAGAGAACTGGGTCAGGGCCCCAAACCTCATGACCTCATTTAATGTTAATTACCTCTCTTATGGCCCTATTTCCAAATACAGTTTCATTTGGAATTAGAGTTTCAACATAAAAAATTTTTGAAGGAAGAGAATTTGGATCATAACATGGTTACCTATAGCTTTAAATAACATTGGATTGATCAGGATTGTCAGGTGAAGTTCAAAGTAGGGTTTCTCATTTGGGGTTGGATAATTGTGGACATTTTCCTGTGCACTTTCTTTCTTTCTTTTTTAAATTTTATTTACTTATATAAAATTTTATTTTATTTACTTATTTGACAGATGGAAGATCACAAGTAGGCAGAGAAGCAGGCAGAGAGAGAGGACAGAGCAGGCTCCCTGCTGAGCAGAGAGCCTGATATGGGGCTCAATCCCAGGACCCTGAGACCATGACCTGGGCTGAAGACAGAGGCTTAACCCACTGAGCCACCTCGTGCCCCCTGTGCACTTTCTGATCGCTTAGCAGCATTCTTGGCCTCTGCCTAGAAAACAGCAAGTAGCAAATTCACTTACCTGTTCCCTCTTCCAAGCTTGCGACATCTAAACATGTCTCTGAACATTGCCAAATGTACCCACGGAGTGAGAGTCAAAATCACATCCCAATCTCCCCAGTTGAGAACCACTGGCCCCTGAACAAAATAATGGATCTGCTAGTTACAATGTTAATATATTATGAGAGAGCAGATTATAAGGGAAAGCTGTAGGACAATTAATAGAGCCTGCTATAGGATTCCCTGTGTCTTCTATAATCTGTTTCTTATCCCAGTGCTGGCTTGAATTCCTGATGTCAGTGTCAACCCTGCAGCCTTCCTGGTGGAAACCGTTGCCCTTTTCCCCGTTCTTACCTCAGGGCTGGAGATAGCATGGATGTCTGCGTTATTACACTCTCACTCAAGGAGTCCTACTGGAAAAATTATTTCAATGAATTGGAACTTTAATTCCATTGATCCCACTATTTATTTCTCTTGGTCCATCAGCTTTAATCCTGGTTTATAATGTACACAGATTAGATTTCTATCCTTTTGATCAGTCTCTTACAGTTCCTCTTGCTTGCCTTTTTCTCCTTATCTTATGTGCGCCTACACTCCAACTCTGGATCTACCCAAACTCACTTTTCCATAACTGTAACTTAACAGTAAAAAACAACAACAACAACAACAAAAAAAAAACTAATGCAATTAATAAATCTGATTGCTTTCATTTTAAAAATTCATGATCACAAACCTGAAATCTTATCTTATGTTCCATTTGCAGGTTCACATTTTCCCCCTTCATGGTAACTATTTCACATCTTTTTTCCCCTCAGATTTGCATTCTGAAAATCAGATTCCATCATCAGCAAAATCCCCTGTGTCTCCACTCTTTTCTCAAGGTCCTCTACGTTCTTGCTCTAAATGAGTTCTTTTTTCCTTGCCAGTTCCTTAATCTAGAGTGTCTCTGCTGCTTCAATTATTTCTGACCTCTGTTATAGAATTTACCTGATTAGAACAGTCCTGCATAGATAATCCTCTTTGGATTAGTTTAAACTCAATTTATTAGATATTTAAATACTTCTTCAAGATCTCTTTTACCTTTGCCTTTACAAAGTAACCTAGGGAGAGTAATATCCCATCATATTCATAGTCTGCATTCCCATTTGAGAGGAAGGGATGACATCAGGTGTGTATATGGTGAGAACAGAATCTTTCTTTTCTTTCTTTCTTTCTTTTTTTTTTTTTTGGTTATTGGTTAACATGTAATGTATTATTTATTTATTTCAGGGGTACCGGTCTGGAATTCATCAGTCTTACACAATTCACAGCACTCACCATAGCACATAACCTCCCCATTGTCCATCAGCCAGCCACCCCATCCACCCACCCCACTCTGCTCCAGCAAACCCTCAGTTTGTTTCCTGAGATTAAGAGTCTCTGATTTGTCTCCCTCTCTGGTTTTGTCTTGCTTTCATTTTGTCCCCTTTTTTTCTATGATCCTCTGCATTCTTTCTTAAATTCCACATATCAGTGAGATCATATGATGATTGTCTTTCTCTGATTGACTTATTTTGCTTAGCGCAATACCCTCCAGTTTCATCCACATTGTTGCAAATGGTAAGATTGCATTTTTCATGGCTGCATAATATACCCACACACACACACACACACACACACACACACACACACATCTTCTTTAACTGTTCATTTGTTGATGGACATCTAAGCCCTTTCCATAATTTGGCTATTGTGGCCATTGCTGCTATAAACATCGGGGTGCACATGTCCCTTCAGATCACTACGTTTGTATCTTTGGGATAAATACCCAATAATGCAATTGCTGTGTCACAGCGTAGCTCTATTTTCAACTTTTTGAGGAACCTCTGTACCGTTTTCCACAGTGGCTACTCCAGCTTACATTCCCACCTGCAGTGTAGGAGGATTCCCCTTTCTCTAGAACCTTGCCAACATCTGTCATTTCCTGACTTCCTCATTTTAGCCATTCTAATTGATGTGAGGTGGTATCTCATTGAGGTTTTGGTTTGTATTTCCCTGATGCTGAGTGATGTTGAGCACTTTTTCATGTGTCTTTTGGCCATCTGGATGTCTTGTTTGCCGACATGAACAGACATTTTGGCAAACAATCAAGCCCATTGCTTGATTGGATTAATTGTTCTTTGGGTGTTGAGTTTGCTTAGTTCTTTATAGGTTTTGGATACTAGCCCTTTGTCTGACATGTCATTTGCAAATATCTTCTCCCATTCTGTTGGTTGTCTTTTAGTTTTGTTGACTGTTTCCTTTGCTGTGCAAAAGCTTTTGATCTTGATGAAGTCCCAGTAGTTCATTTTTGCCCTTGCTTCCTTTGCCTTTGGCAATATTTTTATGAAGAAGTTGCTGCAGCTGAGGCCAAAGAGGTGGCTGCCAATGTTCTCCTCAAGGATTTTGATGGATTCCTATCTCACATTGAGGTCTTTCATCCGTTTTGAGTCTATTTTTGTGTATGGTATAAGGAAATGGTCGAGTTTCATTCTTTTGCATGTGGCTCCCTTTTGTCCCCTATGATTTCTCCAGTTTTCCCAACAGCATTTGTTGACGAGACTGTCTTTTTTCCATTGGACATTCTTTTCTGCTTTGTTGAAGATTAATTGACCATAGAATTGAGGGCCCATTTCTGGGCTCTCTATTCTGTTCCATTGATCTATGTGTCTATTTTTGTGGTAGTACCTTACTGTCCTGATGATTACAGTTTTGTAATAGAGCTTGAAGTCTGCAATTGTGATGCCACCAGGTGTGGTTTTCTTTTACGACATTCCTCTATTAGGGGTCTTTTCCGTGTCCATACAAATTTTAAGATTATTTGTTCCATTTCTTTGAAAAAGTTGATGGTATATTGATAAGATTTTATTAAATGTGTAGATTGTTCTATGTAGCATAGACATTTTCACAATATTTGTTCTTCTAATCCATGAGCATGGAACATTTTTCCATTTCTTTGTGTCTTCCTCAATTTCTTTCATGAGTATTCTATAGTTTTCGGAGTACAGATTCTTTGCCTCTTTGGTTAGGTTTATTCCCAGGTATCTTATGGTTTTGGGTGTAGTTGTAAATGGGATCAACTCCTTTATTTCTCTTTCTTCTGTCTTGTTGTTGTATATAGAAATGCAACTTATTTCTGTGCAGTTGATTTTATATCCTGACACTTTACTAAATTTTTGTATGAGTTCTAGCAGTTTTGGTGTGGAGTCTTTTGGGTTTTCCACATAAAGTTTTATATCATCTGCAAAGAGTGAGAGTTTGACTTCTTTGCTGATTTGGATGCCTTTTATTTCTTTTTGCTGTCTGATTGCTGAGGATAGGACTTCTAGTACTAGGTTGAATAGCAGAGGTGATAGTGGACATCCCTGACATGTTCTGACTACAGGGGGAAAGCTCTCAATTTTTCCCCATTGAAAAATGTATTTGCTGTGGAGTTTTCATAGATGGCTTTTATGATATTGAGGTGTGTACCCTCTACCCCTACACTGTGAAGGATTTTGATCAAGAAAGGATGCTATACTCCATCAAATGCTTTATCTGCATCTATTGAGAGTATCATATGGTTCTTTCTATTATTAATGTATTATATCACATTGATTGATTTGTGGATGTTGAACCAAACTTGCAGCCCAGGAATAAATCCCACTTGGTCATGGTGAATAATCCTTGTAATGTACTGTTAGATTCTATTGGCTGGTATTTTGGTGAAAATTTTTACATCCGTGTTCATCAGGGATATTGGTCTGTACTTCTCCTTTTTGATGGGGTCTTTATCTGGTTTTGGAATCAAGGTAATGCTGGCCTCATAAAATGAGTTTGGCAGTTTTCCTTCCCATTTCTGTTTTTTGGAACAGTTTCAGGAGAATCAATATTTCTTCTTTTTTAAAATTTTTAAAAAATATTTTATTTATTTATTTTACAGAAAGAAAGAGCTCACAAGTAGGCAGAGAGGCAGGCAGAGGGAGAGGGGGAAGCAAGCTCCCTGCTGAGCAGAGAGCCTGATGCAGGGCTCGATCCCAGGACCCCAAGACCATGACCCAAGCCAAAGACAGAAGCTTAACCTACTGAGCCACCCAGGTGCCCCATTAATTCTTCTTTAAATGTTTGGTAGAATTCACTTGGGAAGCCATCTGGCCCTGGGCTCTTGTTTTTTGGGACATTTTTTTGATGACTGCTTCAATCTCCTTAGTGGTTAGGGGTCTGTGCAGGTTTTCTGTTTCTTCCTGGTTCAGTTTTGGTAGTTTATAGGCCTCTAGGAATGTATCCATTTCTTCCAGATTGTCAGATTTGCTGGCATATAGTTGTTCATAATATGTTCTTATAATTGTTTGTATTTCTTTGGTGTTGGTTGTGAGCTCTCCTCTTTCATTCATGATTTTATTAATTTGAGTCCTTTATCTTTTCTTTTTGATAAGTCTGGCCAGGGGTTTATTGATCTTATTAATTTTTCAAAGAACCAGCTCCTAATTTCACTGATCTGTTCTACTGTTCTTTTGGTTTCTATTTCATTGATTTCTGGACTTTTTTATTTCTCTTCTCCTGCTGGGTTTAGGGTTTCTTTGCTTTTCTTTCTCCAACTTCTTTAGTTATAGGATTAGGTTGTATGTTTGAGACCTTTCTTGTTTCTTGAGAAAGATTTGTATTGCTATATACTTTCCTCTCAGGACTACCTTTGCTGTGTTCCAAAGATTTTGAATAGCTGTGTTTTCATTTTTATTTGCTTCCATGATTTTTAAAAATTCTTCTTTAATTTCCTGGTTGACCCATTCATTCTTTAGTAGGATGCTATTTAGTTTCCATATATTTGAGTTCTCTCCAACTTTCCTCTTGTGATTGAGTTCTAGTTTCAGAGCACTGTTCTCTGAAAATATACAGGGAAATTTGAAAATATTATAATTATAAATATATATTTATAATTATAATATATTCAAATCTTTTGATACCCATTGGATCTATTCTGGAGAATGTTCCATTCCTCTGATATAAGGATTGCTACCCCAGCTTTCTTTTGATGTCTATTAGCATGGCAAGTGATTTTCCACTCCATCACTTTAAATCTGGAGGTGTCTTTGGGTCTAAAATGAGTCTCTTGGAGGCAGGATATCAATGGATCTTGATTTTGGTGGTTTTTTTTTTTGTTTTTTATCCAATCTGATACCCTGTATGTTTTGATTGGGGTATTTAACCCATTTACATTCAAGGTAACTATTGAAAGATATGAATTTAGTGCCATTGTATTGCCTGTAAGGTGACTGTTACTGTATATTGTCTCTGTTCCTTTCCACTCTATTACTTTTAGGCTCTCTCTTTGCTTAGAGGACCCTTTTCAGTATTTCTAGTAGGGCTGATTTGGTGTTTGCAAATTCTTTTAGTTTTTGTTTAAACAAATAGTTTAGCTATTTGTCTCTCCTTCTGTTTTCAATGACAGTCTAGGTGGATATGGTATTCTTGGCTGCACATTTTTCTTGTTTAGTGCTCTGAATATATCATGCCAGTCTCTTCTGACCTTCTAGGTCTCTGTGGATAGGTCTTCTGCTAATCTAATGTTTCTACCATTGTAGGTTAGAGACCTATTGTCCTGAACTGCTCTCAGGATTTTCTCTTTGTCTCTGAGACTTGTAAGTTTTAGTATTAGATGAAGGGGTGTTGACCTATTTTTATTGATTTTATGGGGGGTTTTCTGTGCCTTCTAGATTTTTATGCCTGTTTCTGTCCCCAAATTAGGGAAGTCCTCTGTTATAATTTGCTTCAGTACAAGTTCTGCCCCCATCTCTTTCTTCTTCTGGGATCATAGTTATTTTAATATTCGTTGGTCTTATGGTATCACTTATCTTTCAAATTCTCCCTTCATGATCCAGTAGTTCTTTATCTTTCATGTTCTCAGCTTCTTTATTCTCCATCATTTGGTCTTCTATATAACTAATTCTCTCTTCTGCCTTGTTTATACTGCAGTTGGAGCCTCCTTTTTTTATTGCACCTCATTAATAGCCTTTTTTATTTCAACTTTGTTAGATTTTAGTTCTTTTATTTCTCCAGAAAGGGATACTTTGGTTTCTGCAATGCTTTTTTCAATCCCAGCTGGTATCTTTAGAATCATCATTTTGAACTCTAGCTCCAACATCAAACTAATCTCCATATTGATTAGGTACTGGCAGTTGGTACTGTTTCTTGTTCTTTCATATATGTATGTGTGTATGTATATATCTATGTATATTTTTATATATTTCTGTACATACATACACACACACACACACAAATAAGTGTAAATACAATGAAGGGATGAAATAAGACTCTAAATATGAAAATTAAAAAAGATTTTTAAAAAAGGAATTGATACAAAGTTTATTGAGAAAAGAAAGAAAAAAAGAAAAGGAGAGAATGTGACCAGGGAGGAGACTAGACCAAAGCCATACACTAGATTTAGGTATATTTTGGTCTGTTAGAAGAAACTGTATGCTGAAATTTTAAATCTTTTTTTTTCTTTAAGATTTTATTTGTTTATTTGACAGAGAGAGAGATCACAAGTAGGCAGAGAGAGAGGGAAGCAGGCTCCATGTTGAACAGAGAGCCTGATGCAGGACTCGATCCCAGGACCCTGAGATCATGACCTGAGCCGAAGGCAGAGGCTTAACCCACTGAGCCACCCAGATGCCCTATCCCAAAATTTTAAAGAAAGAAAAACATGAAAAACAAAAAATCAGGTTAAATACAATGAAGGAATAGAGCATGACTGTAAAAATGAAAGTTAAAAAAGACTTTAAAAAAGAAATTAATAAGTTAAGATGTTGGCTGAAAAAGGAAAGAAGAAAAATTAAAAGAAAATAGGAGAAGAAAAAAAAGAAAATTTAAAAAATTAACTTTGAGAGACTAAAGAACCATGGGGTTAAAAAAGCCATGAATCCTATGTGTTATATTCCCCTAATGCTGGAGTTTTGTAGTTCTCATTGATCAGTAAACTTGGTCTTGGCTGGATGTTCTTATGGGTCTTCTGGGGCAGGGCCTGTTGTAGTGATTTTTAAATTTCTTTGCCTGAGGTGGAATTGTTCCGCTCTTCCCAGGGGCCAGGCTAAGTAATCTGCTTGGGTTTGCTCTTGG
The DNA here is from genome assembly GCF_020171115.1 of Neogale vison. NCBI lineage: Eukaryota > Metazoa > Chordata > Mammalia > Carnivora > Mustelidae > Neogale > Neogale vison. The sequence goes on from NC_058096.1 coordinate 29,343,961, forward strand.
TAGCTTTTGTTCCCTGAAACCTTTTCATACAGCTTTGGAAGACAAGAATGAAAATGCTCACTTTCCAGTCTCTGGCCCTGGAGAAGCCAAGAACTCAGGGCCCCCTCAGTGTGCCCTCAGAGGAAAGCAGTCAATCACTCCTGTCTCCTTGGTCTCTGGCCACATTTCATGCTCACTTGGCCTGTGACCCAGTGTTTCTGTCAATGGCACATGACCTTGTTTTGAGTCTCCAAACCCAGCAGATTCCTGTGGTGTGCTCTTGTGCTGCTTCTCCCTGGGGGAGGAAGGGAGTCTCCCCAGATCTGGTGCTTGTTGGGAACCTGCTCAAAGAGTAATGGCCCTAATGGCCCGACTGTGCTGCAGATCATGGTTTATGGCAACCCCAAGCTGAGAGACAACTACTGGGCTCCATCTTTGCAGCTGGCTTCCCTGCTCTGATACTTGGGAGCTCTGCCACACTCAGGCACCCCCAGTCTTTCTGTGACCTGAAGGTCCTGAGACCACACTGTCCCAGTGAGGGCTCCACCCCCTGCTTAGCCACTGGAGCTACATTCCTCCGTGGAGCAGACTTCTAAAAGTTCTGATTTTTGTGCTCTGCTGCTGTCTGACTTTGCCGGTAGTGGCCTGATGGGGGCTCCCTCCCCCCATGGTCTATCATCCCAGCTATCACCTCGGATTCACTTCTCTACATGTCCTGCTTTCCAGAAAGTAGTTGCTTTTCTGTTTATAGAGTTGCTGGTATTCTTTTTTTCAATCTCTTGTTGAGTTTGTAGGTGTTGAGAATGGTTTCATAACTATCTAGCTGAATTCCTGGGACCAGACAAAATTTAGGTCTCCTACACCTCCACCATCTTGCTCCTTCTCTGGTGGGAGTGGAATCTTGGTACAATGTGAGAATTCTGTCCTTATTATTGACACCTTTTGCCCAACATAAAGATAGAAAATTTGAGTAAAAAAAGTAATAATTATAGTTAACTGAAACAACTCAAAGAAACAACTTTTGCATCATGAATTTTTAATGCACACTGAAATGTAAAAGTTGCAAGATAGGGGTGCCTGGGTGGCTCAGTGGGCTAAAGCCTCTGCTTTTGGCTCAGGTCATGATCTCAGGGTCCTGGGATCGAGCCCCGCATCGGGCTCTCTGCTCAGCAGGGAGCCTGCTTCCTCCTCTCTCTCTGCCTGCCTCTCTGCCTACTTGTGATCTCTGTCTGTCAATTAAAAAAATAAAAAATAAAATATAAATAAAAATAAAAAATAATAGTTGCAAGATACAGGGGCATCTGGGTGGCTCAGCTGGTTAAGCATCTGCCTTCAGCTTGGGTCATGATCTCGGGGTGCTGGGTTAGAGGCCTGGGTCAGTCTCCCTTTTCAGTGGGGAGTCTTCTTCCTCCTCTCCTGCCCCTCCCCCCACTCATGCTCACTGATTCTCTCTCTCTCTCTCTCTCTCTCCCTCTCTCACATAAATAGATAAAATCTTTAAAAAACATTGCAGGATGCATAGAGGCATCATGGTGTAAACATAAGTGAATATAATGAACATGTTAAACTCTTTATTTTAATGAGCAAAGAGTTTTATATCTGTCTCTCTCTATATATACATATGCTTATTTTGTTTCTTCTGAGTGTTTACAAAGTACAAATATGTCTTTTGTCCAGGTAATTAGGAAAAAACTTTCAGAAAAAACTGTTTCACATCTTCTATCTTATGAAGCATCCAACAACCTCCAGTTCTGCTCACATTTCATAATCTTGCTTTTTACTTCAACACAAAAATAGAATTAATTCAGAGAAAATGGACTCCTGCCTCTAAAATAAGCAAACAAACACAAACTAGAGCTACCTGCCTTTCTATGGATGTTCTTCCCCTTTTCCTTCTGAGGGATACCTCTTCCACATGGAGACTCTGTCTCATCCTGTACCATCTGCTGGAAGAGTTTTGCCCCTTTAATTACTTCAGTTCTCCTTTAAATCATACTTCTTTTTGTACAGGATAAGTTCTTTAGTCTGTCAGCATGATGTAATATCTCTCCACATAAACAAACAACAACAACAAAAGCAATCTTTCCCTTCCATTATACTTGTCTATTTCTCTGTTCCCTTTTATAGAAAATTTCCCAAAAGAATCTAAAATACTATCTTGTTCACTTTTCCAGTTCCATTTTTTTTTTTTTTCTATTTGAGAGAGAGACAGAGTGAGAGAGCATGAGAGGAGAGGTCAGAGGGAGAAGCAGACTTCCCGCGGAGCTGGGAGCCTGATGTGGGACTCGATCCCAGGACTCTGGGATCATGACCTGAGCCAAAGGCAGTCGCCCAACCAACTGAGCCACCCAGGTGCCCTCCAGTTCCATTCTTTAGCCTAGCCCAGTCAGACTTTTATCCCCATCAATCTTCTAAAGCCTTCCTTTCTCATCACTAAGAACCTTCATATTGACATCTCCCAGTATTTTATTCTCAGCCTTGTTTTACTCAAACTCACTGCCTTATTTTAATAAGAGAGTAAAGAGTTGATTCCTCTCTTCTAGGAAATATATCTTTCACTTGAATTTTGAGATGCATCATTCTCTCATTTCCTCCCATACCCATGGCTTTCCCGATTCCTTCACTGTATCCTCCTCCTAGCTTGTGATTGCTTCAAGCTGTGTTCCTCTAAGGTTCAGTACTTGGCTTTCTTCTCACTTCTTTATACTCACTCTGAATTATCTCACTGAGTCACCTACTTTCATGTTGTATATACCATTTATATGCTGATGGCATCCATATTTGTCTCTCAGCCTTGAGCTCCAGTTTTAACACATCCAAAACGGAACTCTTGATTCTCTGCCCCCTCAAACCTGTTTTTCCCACTCTTTATGGGCCATCAAAATTCATTCAATTTCTTGTAAATTAAATTTCTTCTTTCTTCATTTTCTCTCATCATATATCTAGTGTATAAAAAAATTTGTTTATGAAGCAAGATAGGATCGGGAGGGAGACAAACCATAAGTGATTCTTAATCTCGTGGAACAAACTGAGGGTTGCTAGGGGTAGGGGGGAGGGAGAGGGGATTGGGGTTATGGACATTGGGGAGGGTATGTGCTATGGTGAGTGCTGTGAAGTGTGTAAACCTGGTGATTCACAAACCTGTATGCCTGGGGATAAAAATACATTATATGTTTATTAAAAAATTATAAAAAAATAGAACCTGGATATGGTAAACAATTTCAACCTCCATAAATGCCCTCCTAGTCTAATCCCGCTTACCTGTTCTTCTCAGGATGTTTAAAATGTAGATCAGAATATTATCACTGCCTGCTTAAACCCAGAAAGACTGCCTCTATGACTTTAGGTCCTCTCTCTCTTCTCCTTGCTCACTTTGATTCTGAGCACATAGAGGGCATTCCCACTTTGGGCCCTTGCACTAGCTGTTACATCCATCTGAAACACACATCCTCTAGGTCTCCACATGGACAATTCCTCCTTTTCTCAAGTAGCTGCTCAAATATTACCTCATCAAGAAAAATTTTCCCAACCAGATATTAAAATACTACTTTCTCCTGAGGTCACACTGTAGGCTTTCACCAGTTTTGATTTTTTCTTCATGGTGCTTTTTCCCTACTCGTCATCTTATTATATCTTAATCAGTTTACTCGCTTGGGATATGTTTTCATAATTAGAAAGGAAGTCTATGAATATGTCTTGTTTTCACTGAGTTTCCATTCCATAGGAGACTTCCTGCCTCACGGTAGGTATCCTGTAAATATTTGTTGAATGAATGAATAATATAATTTAAAATAACATAGAATAGGAAACTACTTTAACTTGAAAGTCATATAGCTATTATTCCTAAAAATTCAAGGCCATATTCCTGTAAAGTTCCTGAATTTCACCATGTTGCTGGGTCAGTCTTCCCCTTTTCTGTATCTTCCTTCTTCTCCATTTTTCTTCTCCCTTTCCTCTCTGCGGTAGTCAGAGAAAAGCTGCATAATCCCTACAACATTATTAGAAAGTTATTTGCCATATCAGAATAGTTAGTGAAGCCCTTGCTTTTATAACTAAAATGCCCCATTAAGAAATCTTCATAAACAAAACTCCTCCATCCCTAGTGGGGATTATGCTTGTCTCCTGGTGATGCTCATGCGGAAATCTTAATCTCTCTCTCTCTTGTTTTGTCTTTCCTTTTCACACAAAAATGGGATGACGTTATAATAGAGATATGCCAAGGCTGGCTGCTCAGGGAGGCACCAGAGCCACCAGGGCATGCAACCTCCTAAGGCAGCCTATTTCAATTTCCAACAGCTCTAATTTTAAAAATGCTCTTTTTATATGATGAGCTAATATTTGCCTGGCTGTAACTTTGATCCATTGGTACTATTTCTGCCGGCTAGGGCTCCTAAGCATAACTATTTCCTGAGTAGAAATAGAACAGCTGCTTAACACCTCCCATATGCTATTGCTTTATATAGCTGAAAATTGTAAATCCCCCAGCCTCCAGCACCTACACCATACACTTTGTCAGCCTTCTGTTCTCCGTTGTAAATAAATTCGGCTCTGTAGCCTTTCCTCAAATGACCCATTTTCCAAACACTTGATTACTTCTGAACTCAAGAGAGAGGACAAAGCCTTTTCTGGGAAAACCAGCCATTTCTGGGACATTTTATTCAGGGAGGATTATGTAGTATAATGCAAAGTGATTGTGAATTCTGACTTTAGTAACTTTATTTAATTGCAGTTTATTTAAAGTAGCGCACGTCTATTGATTTATTCAATAAACTTTATCAGGTGTCTCACTAGGTGTAAAGCACTACACCAAAAATAAAATAAACATAAGACATTACCATGGTCTTGAAAGTTTGGTTCAGTTTGTGCAATTAGTACATTTTCTTTTGAGGTTTAAAATACCTTTCTTCTATGCCCAATGCTCTTGTTAAAGGATGCATGGGGCTTTAGTAGCATTTTTAATGCACCTTCAGGGTTAAGGTGTTCCAAGTCTGAACTGAAGGGAGCTAAGTCACTAGGCTATTTCCCTGGTGATGAGTCCTGCATTTTGACTCCCTCTGGGTAAATGGTAGCTGCATTCATTTCATTAACTTGTGGGTTATAAGTTAATTTAGGGGGAATATGCTATTATAGATTTGGATGAGTTCCATTAAACTCCATTAAAACTTTGACTGTAGGAAGCATTAATAGAGCTTCAAAGTCAGTCAATCAAAAGATTGATGGAGTATATAGAATGGAATGTTAAATGGAATATTTGATATGAACTATTAAATCTTTCAGGGGAATTCATTTTCAATTTTAGATAGGGATTTGGGGATTGTCCTTCTAATGTATGTATCTGTGTTAATGCTGTGCATGGAAATAGTGTAAGATATTTAATTAGGGTGTTCTGTGGTTTTATTGTAATGAATTAGTTTATCAATTGAATTGCCTAATGGTGATAAATAAGAAAGATTTCTGAAGATTTTTGAAATTCATAAATATCTGTACAATTTCAGGAGAACTAACCTCTCTTGTGTCCCAGGAAGTTGCCAGATGGTTCTAATCACATTTTTTACTTACTCAGTATAATTTTTGAGGTACATATTACTTTTTATTATCCCCATTTTTCATTTGAGATCACTGAGACTCACAAATTGATGCTAATTCCCAATATAATTGAACAACACTAGTATTTACATCTAGATCTGCTTTATTCTAAATCTGAGAGATAAAATAGCTGCTATTAATGTAATATACCAGATTCTCTGTTGAGCAGTAATAATTATAATATGATAATCCAACCTCAGTTATTAGAATATGTTGTCAGTTAACTATGAGTAGATAATATGAATAGTGAATGGGTTGTTTCTGGATTCATGAAAATCTGGTTAAAGAAGTACAGGTCAGGGAAGGAAATTACATAATTATGCTCTTGGTAGGTTTCATAGCATTCAGGAAAAAATATTTTATTTCCAATGTAGAGGAAAGAAGCTATATCCCAGAGAGGTTAAATAACTTGCCCACAACTACACAGTTGGAAAAATGCAGAGCTGAAATATAAACCCATGTCTGTCTGCCTTTATAAACTGGCTCTTTTATACCAGAGAAATGATTTATATTTGGCTTCAATTTCATTTGAAATCAAATACGTGGACAGCCAAACACGAATGAGGAAAGATGACTGTTTTTTGTCTTGTTTTGTTTTTCTTTTGAAGATACGATAAAAACATAACCAAGGGCAGTACCCTAAAGCAAAATATCTTCTGTAATTTTTTCTAAAAATACAAATGGCACGTATTATACCATTTGTTTGTTTTAGTGGGAATGAGTGATGCTAGGTGTTGCAAAAGACAAATTGTACAGTCCCCATGGCTTAACACAAAATATGTTTATTTTCCTCTCACGTGTTATCAAGTGGAGATCAGGTCTTTCCTCTCCAGGGACTCCACTTCCATTTTTAGCTACGTTGTTTGAAACCCAGGCTGCCAAAGTCTCCTCAAAGGGATCAAAGAGCATGGGCTTTGTGTAGTGTAGGATGATTTTAAGCACCAGCCCTGAAAATGGTTCACATCACTTTTATTTACACCCCAGTGGCAAGAACCTGATCAGGGAGCTGCAAGCCCATTGCAGAGGAAGCTGGTGCTTGCGCAGGAGCCTAGGAGTATTTGGATAACACTTTGAGTATGTGCCACACTTCAGTAAGATTTTGGTTAACACATTCCTTCCTCTTGCCAGACACCTGATACACACTCCTAGGTGAACGGAACACATAGCTGAGCCATTACAAAGCAGCCAGAACTGAGTGGGACAGCATGATAGGTAGGAAGAGATTTCCCTGGCCAGCAGGGGAAAAAATGCTAATATTGTGTTGTAAGTGGAAAGCAGAAAAGATGAAGTGTTTTAAGAGGTAGGTTGGAGAGATTTGAACAGGCATTTCGAAATCAGAGCATGGCCTTTGTGATCCTGCCCAAACCAGCAGCAACTTCCCCAGAGAAAGAACTTGATAAAAGTTTGGTTTGCCTTTTCTTTTATTGTTTTGATTCTTCATCTCTGGAAAAAGCTATGATGAATTAAAGGTTTATTATTTGAAATCACCAGGCTAAAACTAATATATTTGTGTAACCATACAGACATTAGTGGAATGAGTCAGTAAAAATTTCAGTAATTTTCAGGATGATCAGACTACTTGGAAAGATTATATAGAAAAGTTCAAAGAGCACAATAGCCCTAACTAATATAACATGGAAAGGATTTCAAATTGATATAAAGATGGAAAAATAAACAGAAGTGTAAGAGAAGATTTTCATTGTCAGTGACAAGATAGCTGTTGAGAAATTATTTTGCCAGCTGAACCATTTCTAGGTTAGATTATTACTAAAGAATAGTGGAGGAGCTGGGATTTGAGTATATTTGATTTTCCTTTTTTCAAGATACTCTCCATGCTTTTTATTATATATCAGAAGAGAATCAGCCTGTTAGTAGGTCACCGAGGATAAGTAAGTGAATTAGGCTGCAAGAATGCAACTAGTCTTGGAGAATTCTAAAAACATTAGGACATTTAACTACCTCCTCTCTTCCATTTTAATACAAATAAACATTTATTTTTTCTAGGCAGATAAATATGTATTTTGGGGGTAATGACACAAAATGATTTTCTTTTCAGCAACTGTTGACTTTTTGGTTGATTTTATGCAATATACTACTTGGACAAATACATTTTGTAGTTATTTCAGTATCATGATTGATAGCTTGAATAAAATCATGCTTGGTTGAAAACTGAGAAAGAAATTTAAACTGAATGGTTGAAAAATGCCATATTATAAATGTCTGAAAAAGCTGGGAAATAAAGGAGAATACTTATTCTGCCTTTCCTACATGAGCTGTACTGTTAACTAAATACTACCTGAGAAGTATCTCTATAAAAATATCACAAGTAACACTTCAAAATAAATGTCAAAATTAGAATATCACCATTTTTGCAACCCCAACAAATTAATAGAGTCTAATAAATTAATAGAGTCTAATAAAATTAACGGGTGTAAGTGACTGATGGTTTTTAACATCATAAAAGGGTAGACAACCAGACATTATGGGTCTCCTGATGCCAGAACGTAGCACTACCTATAGAGTCTAATAAGAGAGAACCTGAGTCTGCTCCAGCTTCTAATTTGAAAGATACACAGAGAACAGAAGAACAAACTGGAGTGCACTGTGTGATTGCAACTAGCAGAATCCAGACTATAGAAAATACCCCTGGAAAAGAAAACTATCCTGGAAGGAAACTATTGATAAAACAAACAAACAAACAAAACCCAATTTGAATGATATAACAAGATTTTAAAATGAGCAAAATAAAATTATACTGTTCACATAAGTACATTTAGGGATTACAATTAAAGTCAGACAGTGATCACTTGAGGAGGGAGAGAAGGCCTGTGAAAGGGATGGTGGCCCATGGAAGCAGGTTCTAGGATGAGTGGCAAAGTCTATCTTGAAGTGAGCTGTGGCTACAATTTTTCAGGTCTTGAACTGAGTTGTTAAGTCATATGTATCTTTCTGTTAGGTCTACTTTATCTTACCAAGATAAAGTTTTAAAATATTCAATATACACTTAATGTAAGGAATATCTGAATGCTTCCAAAACATTAAACAAAGATGTATGTGAGTAGATATAACTAGAACTTGAATTTATTGCCAAGAAAATCTAATTGTACAACTACTTGGAGTGCTTTGCTAACCACTTTCACTGCAGACAATTTTCTTTTCCACCTTTTACTGTCAAACAATTTGGTTACCTTTTTTTCCCCCCAATCCAGAAGACATATTGATTTTACTAGGAGGCTAAACGATACCATTTTTTTTTGCTTCTCCCAGCCTATTTCTTTCTAAGTTCTAAATTTCAGATCTATCATTTTTGACAGTACTTTTTTTTTTTTTTTGGTCTGCCTTACCATTTCCCCCTGCTAGTTTAAATGTCTTTTAGGATTACTTTCTCTGAATCAGAACATCATAAGTGTTGTATTAAATATATATAGAATGAGATGAGGCTTTAAGATAGCAGCCATGTTTTTGTAAGAGAACCATACACTGAAAATAAGAGGAAATAAGAAAGTAAGGGAAAGATTTCTTCAGGTGCTTAAGGTAACAGAAAAAAAAAAAAAAAGCATCTCAAAGGTTATTTGTCTAGGCTACATAGTACAGTTATTTATCGAACAGCAAAAGTAGCCATACAGTACAAAATTTAACAAGAGTAATATATTTGTTGATATGTTTTTGTAGATATGTTATAGACTCATTACACAGGCCCATTCTGAGTTGGAATCCAGAATGGGAATTTGTAAGTATAAATCAGTTTCTGACATCAGATAACTGAAGCATATAAAAATAAGTTGACTCTACATCTGTGCTAAATGCAAGGTAGAAAGGTGAAAGGGACAGATAGATGTGCCTGTCAATGCAAAGATCTTATCGCATGTCAGGCCTTAGGCAGTGCTCCATAACTACAGAATTAATGAATTAAGAAGAAATCTGTAATTAAAGTGTGCCTGTTTGTGTGTGCTTTTGTGCATATATAAATTTTTTCTCTTTTTTTCTTTTTTTTTTTTCAAATATAAAATTCTTATTTGTGAGCAGAGTGGATTGGTATTTTCCAAGCCCAAGGAATGACCATTTTTGTTAGCCTCGGTATCTGACCCCACCCACATGTAGATTTTCCTTAACATCTTATGAATTTATGAATAAGGTCCTATGTCCAATCTAACTTTTAAAATAGAAGTTGTTAGTAACACTTTGCTGACTTAAATGAACCTTCTACTTTTTTAGTTCAAACTTCTGAGGCGATACTGTCCGTTGCCTATAGAGACCTTTTCTAGGGCAGCTAAGAGATTTGTGGGTCAGAACTGGGTTAAATAGAGTATTGTGGGCCAACAAGTCGATTAACTGAAAAATGAAAGTATTTATTAGAGTATAGTAACTCACATGTGTGGAATCTGTAGCTATATAATCAAGAAATTATTACAGTTCTATTTTCAAATGAAATACACTCTATACTAGGTTTTAAAGAGACACATAATTTCGAATATTTGTGGAATCTTTACCTAATGTGATTGGTGTGTTCTGGGGTCATATAGACATTTTTCTTCCTTCAGTCTCATTTTGATATCTGCCTTTTGTGGGAACAATACAATTTCCAGTAGCTTCCTACTGGAAGCTACTATTAGGTGCTTCCTAATTTTTGAATCTTTTTTCTTTATCATATTGGCTATGATCTTTTGGTGAAGAAAACCTTATTTTTACTCCCATATATATAACTACCACTTCTCAGATCCCCTGAGAGGAAAGTCATGTCACTGCATACTGGAATGTTTGCCTCTTCTCTTTTCAGAACCTGAGGCCTGGATTAGCCTCACAACTACCACCTCTGACATAGCATTCATTCTCATTCCCCCAAATCAGAAAGCACCCTTAATTTTTATTTTTTGTGTATTTATGATCTCTAAAAGAAGCTCTCCTAACTAAAATATATTAATTATCTCAGGACCACGGGAACCAAAAAGATAACAGTGAGAACTTTGCTTTGTATTTAAGATAGTTGTTTCTGTTGTTAAGCAACACACCCACACAGTGTCAGATCATGCTAGAATTGTCCAAAGAATCACATGAGCCTGGAGCCTGGGAGTCAGCTATTTTACCTCACTGATCCCGCAATCATCTTTCAAAGCTCTCCAGTTGGTCTGTTCTGCCTCCTTAACATTCTTTTTTTTTTCTTTTCTTTTCCTTTTTTTTAAAGATTTTATTTATTTATTTGACAGAGAGAGATCACAGATAGTCAGAGAGGCAGGCAGAGAGAGAGGGGGAAGCAAGCTCCCCGCTGAGCAGAGACCTTGGGATCATGACCTGAGCCAAAGGCAGAGGCTTAACCCACTGAGCCACCCAAGTGCCCCTAATGCTCTTTTTCTCCATCCTTTCTATTCTTGCCTTAGCCCAGGCCCCCTGAATTCCTCTTTCTGACTTTCGGCTCGTGTTCTTATCAAATCTCAGACCCACAGTCTCCAAAGAGAGGTGAAAGATACTTCAAAAGACCAAAGTCCAAATATTTATGGCTCTAATACCTAAAACCTTTATAAACTGACATAGTTGCATTTTTAATTATTTCCACTCAGTCTTTTTTGAAACTATTTGATAAGTGATCAAATAGACCGAACAACTATTGATAATGCCTTTAAATGGAGAGGATGGATTGAAGCGTTTGAGGATTTGCTGGCAAATGAGTGATGGGAACATTTATATATTGGGTTGTATATATATATGTGGAGAGAGAAAGACACAGACAGACAGACAGACAAACATGTAGCCTTTCATTCTTTGTCTTTCTCTCTGGAAGTTGGAGGTTTGGTAAAAAAGACTTGCAACAAGTAAACTGCTCTTGGTTGGAGTCTCTAGGATTCTTTTTGCAACAAGGATATCTTCCCGAGTCAGTATCATGGGGCATTCTATTATACAGTTAGATTATAGAGTCAGATATAGTATGATCCATGTTGTTTTATGTGTAAAATTCTATAGAGTAATTCTTATGCGCTGTGAAGTTTGAGACTGCTAGATTAAAAGAAGGAATAAAAAAATTCTTTATGCAGAGAGCTCGAGGGCTTTTAAGTAATTGGTACTTGAAGACAATTACCATATTTTTGGAGGAGAATGTGAGATGTTTTCACTGTTCCTCCTTGCCTACATAGTTAACTTCACTTTTTTTTTTTTTTAAAGATTTTTTATTTATTTATTTGAGAGAGAGAGAGACAGTGAGAGAGAGCATGAGCGAGGAGAAGGTCAGAGAGCGAAGCAGACTCCCCATGGAGCTGGGAGCCTGATGTGGGACTCGATCCCGGGACTCCAGGATCACGCCCTGAGCCGAAGGCAGTCGTCCAACCAACTGCGCCACCCAGGCGTCCCTAACTTCACTTTATCTAATAATTTACAACCAGTTATCTTTATAAAAGCTAAAGACCTAGATTTTGTTTTATAAGAGTGGAAGCTTAGAGCAACTAAGATTGAGATGAGACTCCATTCTTGTTCTCTGAACTTGAATATTTGTGTGTCCCCAGATACATATTTTGAAGCCTAATCCCAATATAATGGTATTTGAATGTGGTGCCTTTGGAGATAATTAGGTTTAGATGGGATATCGGAGATAGCGCCCCCATGATGAGACCGCTGCCTCTTCAGTTTCCAGAAAACTGTCATCTGTGAACCACAAGAGTAGTCTTACCAGAAATCAACTCTGCCAGTGCCTTGATCTTTTACTTCTCAGCATCTAGAACTATGATGAACATGTATTTGTTGTTTAAGTCACCCAGTCCGTGATTTTTTTGTTATAGCAGGCTTTATTGACTAAAACAGCTAGATTTCCATGGGAGTCAGACAGAATCACTGTAAATCCTTGCATGCAGCCCATGAAGTACATGCTTAGACAGTATCACTTCTCTTGCTAATAAAAAGAGTCTCATCACTCCAGACATTCCTTATCTAAAGCCAGTGATAATATTTCACCTGTTTACTTATTAGATTTTTACCCTAAACCTAACAAAATAGAGGCTTTAAGAAAACAGGAATTGAGTTTCAGATTTGTAAAGTAATTTTTTTAGACTGCTATTTGTAATATCCTTCAGTTTAGAACATTGGGTGTTATGAAAGGGCTCATGTAAGGGATGCCTGGGTGGCTCAGTGGCTTAAGCGTCCAACTCTTGATTTCAGTCCAGGTCATGATCCCAGGTTTGTGAGATCGAGGCCAGTGTCGGGCTCTGTGCTAGGCACAGATATAATTCTGTGCTGGGCATAGAGCCTACCTAGGATTCTCTCTCTCCCTCTACCTCTCCTGGCTCACGAGCACTCATGTGTGCTGTCTGTCTCTCAAATAAATAAGGGAATCTTTTTTTAAAAAGGCGGGGGGAGGTTTATGTCAGAAATTGGGCTTCAGGTGGGAGCAGTGATTACAGAGATGTGGAGGTCACCAAGCTAAAGGCCTCAATAAACACCTACAAAGTCTAGCCTAGGTTTGCCATTGTCTTAGATAGACATTTAAATTTCACTGTGAACTTTTCTTCCAATGATTCTGACATGTTCAATAAAACTTTTTCATATAATTTGAAACTAACAGGCTACCTTATAACTAGTGCTGTCAATGCATTTAGTGAGTTTTGTGAATCCATAATAGAGTTTCTATTTCTTATAAATGGCAGAAGTTGCACAAGTGTTGTAGGTTTCACAAAGCAGAACTGGATTTCTTTTTTGGGTGGTATTAGAGCTCCTTTTCATTCTTAGCTAAGATCACTTAATGTTTTTAAAAATACAGTGATTTTGATGACTGGAAAGGGTGAAAAAGTCAAATGGCAAATTTAGTGGAATATACTAAAGTTTCTAACCAAATCTGATCCTTGGGGGAAAAAGTTTAGAAAATGTTCTTATTTTGTTTGTCCTTATGCTGTGTTTCATAGGGTATGGTTTTATTTGCTAGAGTGACTACTGTTCAACGTTTGTGTGCCAATGTAATGAAATTTCTAAAACATTTCGTTGCCCAATAAAAGTGAAACAGGTTGATAGCATATCTGAATGTGAGCTAAAATGTTGACTGTTTCAGGTTAATATTCTAGCATGTCTCCAAACCAGAGTCTCATGAAGGATCCTGCTTACTGTAGTGCTATGCTGCCCAGTGAGTAAAGGTCATTGGAGACACAGAGCACAGTTTTTTTTATCTGATGTAGACTTGTTCTTCTTGTTCTCCTTTTCTCAGAGAAAACCTATTTTATAAACTTTTACTGACCTCTCCCCAGGCATCATAGTGCATTTTCTTCACCTTTTATCCAAATTGAAGCTCACATACTGCTTTCCCTGTGCTTTCATGGTGCCCTTGATTTTACTTCATTGTAGACTTTATCATGTGTCACTGAGTTTGTGACTTGTCTCCATCTCCCGCATTTGATTTTGAAATGCTCAAAAGCATGATTCCTGTGCCTGTCTATCTCAGCATCTGTCACACTTCTTGATACTTTCTGTGCACTTGAGCACATTAAATGAAAGAGTGAGCTCTGCAATTTCATTTGTCTCCATCTAAATTTGTATCTCATTTAAGTAAAAACATATAATATTTCATGTAGTTTGATCATGTTGTATACAGTCTTTAGTTTGGTAGACTGGAGTTCCTACTACACTGAGCTACAACTGAAAAGAAGTCAAGTTTTGAGTAATTTGGACAGAAATTGAGAGAGGAGATACAAGTGGAAGTACTTCTTTCCTTGATAGCTCAAATGTTCAATAAAGACTCCCTGGATGCATGCTATGTGTCAGGCAATGTGTTAAGATGTGGGAGGTACAAAATGAGTCAGGGAGCATAATACCAATCCAGTACAGCAGTGAAGATCAAGAACTTGAGGGTTCTTGGAGGGTTCCCGGAAGTATCTTTGATTTGGCCTACCTCTTTGGCACAAGTAAACTACTTTATTGTATTTTATTGTTTTTTCTACATTATAGGCATTTTAGAAATTAGAGAAATTGCTTATAATCTTATACCTCAAAACTTAATTATTCACGGCACAATTATTATCCCCAACAGCTTACCCCTTCTCTCTCTATATCAATTCCAAAACTGGGACCACAACATATACGTACTTTTGTATATTGATTTTTGTTTGTTTGTTTTACTCAGCATCTCTATACTATTCCTATTCAGCATAATAACTGACTTCAAAAATATTGTGGTAAAAAAAAAATCTCTCCTATTACTGAGTGTTTATGTTATTTTCTATTTTTCTTTTGATGGTGCTGTAAAAGACATACTTGACTATAATACTTGATCATAACCATGATTGATTTTGTGAAATGGATTGCTGGATAACAAATTTGTGTCAAAGGATTTAAGCATAGGAAACAGATCCAACAAGGTTGCTGAAATCTGTTCATTTAAACAGTTTGAAATTTTCTTCATGGATGTTGAGATTAGTTAAAAATAATAATTATTAATAATAATTATTATCTTTCTTCCCTTTTTTTTTTTTTTTGAGCTTACTATTTCACTCAGAAATTCTAATGTCTAAAATGGACTGGTAGGAATCCAGTCTCTTCAATTATGTACTGAAAAGTTAGAATACAAGGTCAAGGGGTGCCTGGGTGGCTCAGTGGGTTAACCCTCTGCCTTCGGCTAGATCATGATCTCAGGGTCCTGAGATCAAGCCCCTGAATCAGGCTCTCTGCTCAGCAGGGAGCCTGCTTCCCCCTTCCTCTCTCTGCCTGCCTCTCTGCATACTTGTGATCTCTGTCTGTCAAATAAATAAAATCTAAAAAAAAAAAAAAAAAAAAAGTGGGCTTTCTTAGATTTTCAGCCACCAAATTTTAATGTTGAATCCCCTAGTTTTTATCCATAAATATAATTTGTGTATCCATTTAAGAGGATTTTTTAAAATATTTTATTTATTTATTTGTGAGAGAGAGAGAGCATGAGAGGGGAGAAGGTCAGAGGGAAAAGCAGACTCTCCATGGAGCTGGGAGCCTGATGCGGGACACAATCCCGGCACTCTGGGATAATGACCTGAGTTGAAAGCAGTCGCTTAACCAACTGAGCCACCCTGGTGCCCTAGTAGGATTTTATTTATAAGGTTGGGAATTTTTGACTTGTTGATGTGATAGAGGTTTTCTAATACTGGAAATACCAGAATTCTCATTATAAACTAATTAATAATGATGAGATATTATAATGTATTAAAATTAGTCTTACAGAATTTTATTTAGAATTTTAATGGTTATTTACATGCATAATTGATCTATATTATGTGTATTATACACATATGTAAAAATATATATTTTTTGTTTTGGCTTTGGTACCACTTCATATTTATTGTATGAATTGTGAATTTTTAAGAGACAAGCAATTTTCTATTACAACTTGAAAGGCCAGCTTCTAAAATCTTAAGCTTTAGTAAGCTTAAATTGTTTAAAACCATTTTAAACTATAACATTCAGTTTATACCATCCTCTCATTTTCTTATTCTCAGAGAAGTTCTTCTCATTCATCATTGTCGTCATCATCATCATCCAGTTTTCTGGTTTGTTGAATGAACCATTGTCTTTCAACTTCACTTTTCTCTCCCATCCTGTGGAGCTAAGTCACCTCAACCCCTAAACTAATCCAAATTTAGCCTGATATCCCACTATCTAATTCCAAAATTTAGGCAGTTGAAAAAATTCCAGCTCCTTTCAGGGAATTTCCAGTTATACTTAAGATGGATCCTCAGGGCTACCTACAAAATAATGGAGTAACCCCAGCATAATACCTACAGGAACATACTAGTGTATAAACTGAAGGAGGGTATGAATTTCTGACTCTTGTTGGTGCTTGTACCCCTGCACATAGAAAAGTATTTGTACACAGTATGTTGGTCAAATAAATGAAAGGACATTTTCCCTGAATTCCTACTGTGTTAACTGTCTTAACTTCTTTTTATTTTTTTTATTTTTTTTTCCAATTTATTTATTTTCAGAAAAACAGTATTCATTATTTTTTCACCACACCCAGTGCTCCATGCAAGCCGTGCCCTCTATAATACCCACCACCTGGTACCCCAACCTCCCACCCCCCCGCCACTTCAAACCCCTCAGATTGTTTTTCAGAGTCCATAGTCTCTCATGGTTCACCTCCCCTTCCAATTTACCCAAATTCCCTACTCCTCTCTAACGCCCCTTGTCCTCCATGCTATTTGTTATGCTCCACAAATAAGTGAAACCATATGATAATTGACTCTCTCTGCTTGACTTATTTCACTCAGCATAATCTCTTCCATTCCGTCCATGTTGCTACAAAAGTTGGGTATTCATCCTTTCTGATGGAGGCATAATACTCCATAGTGTATATGGACCACATCTTCCTTCTATTAAATTTTCTCATGTTTCACCATTTTCATTCTTAACTTGGCCTGACCTGTGCCATGATTAAATCTTCAATCTCAGGGGTCACTATGCTCTCTTTGCACACTACTTGAGGATTACTGAATTAATTCCAGTTCTCTGAACCCACCCTACATGCTCACAGTTCCATGCTCTGCTCAAGAAGTTTTTAACGCTTCCTGGAATAATCTTGGTGCTTTTTTTCTTTTTCTTCTCTTTACTTTTTTTTTCTTTCTTTACTTTTTTTTTTTTTTTTTTTTTTGGTCTGTTCAGCTCCTCTTCCTCCTCCAAACTCAGCTTAAAAACTAGCATTATATGAAGTCTTCCCCGACCACTTCCCTCTGGATTAAATTTTTCTTCTTTTTTCTCTCATCATATGTCATGCATCCTTCTCTTGCAGCATTTATACCACCATGTCATGCATATCATGCATGCTTTCTTACTTTTCTACATCTTCCTCTGATTTGTGAACACCTCAACGATAGAAACTATTTTCAACTTTTGGGTCCCTACCACCAAACACAATGTCTGTCATTCATTCTTAATGCACCAGTAGGAATTTCAGTTATAAAGCAGCATATACCCATTCATCTCCTTTGCTTTTTAGCATTGTTCTCCTTCTATGATATCCTTTGATTTTTTATATAAAATAATTGCATTTCTGACAATGTTGCCTTTCTTTACATATTTTCTTTGAAATTTAAAAGCTAAAATATCACTTAATAGCTACAGATATGTGTCTAAAGGAAAGTAGAACCCCAAAATGGGTGGACAGGTTTAGCTTGTGAGGTTTTTAGTTAAACTTCTTTTTCTGTTTATGTAGCATCACTGCTCTCTGCTTCAGTGTATGAGCAGAGTGTTCCTGGTGGGTTGGGAGTCCGTGAACAGAGGCTCCAGATCTGATGGACGAATCACTGGTGGTGACTGCGGGCTCTGCTGATTCAGTGAACAATTTTAGGCAAACTAGATGATCCAGTCAACCTTGGACTAATTCATGCTGTTTTCTACTTCTTTTGCCATATATATATATGGATCTCCAACCTACTCATTAACTGCTGAATAGAAAGAAACCTAGGGAGAAAGAAATGTAAGCTAGAGCATAGTTAAGATTGTCTCTGAATGAAAAATGATTCCAAAGGCATTTAGAGTAAACCTATGTCATCTCAATGCCAACTCAAATTAGCATATGTACCTTGTCCTCTTATTTTCTTATTTCAAATAAGATTGGATAATCTCTTCTGTCTACCAGTTTTGAACCCAATGGGTGATATTCCCAGAGGAGACAATATCCTTGAATTACTATTTTTAAAATTTATTTTATTTTATTTACATTTTTTTAATAACCTGTATTTTGGTTTAATTTTCCTTCTCTGATCCATTTTTGTCAATAATACTTGACTGTTTCTTTGATACTTTTTTTGTATTAATCTTTCTTTTCACTGTATTGGTAATGTCAGTTCTCTTCAGATAGTAGTCTTTACATAAACGGTAAGTATGGAAAATGAAGTTTCTGGCTACAACTTCCTTTATTATGCTTAGGACTCATCATCCCTCAGAAACCCAGATATCCTCATAAAATGGACCTATATTCTTTTATCTGTAGCCCTTTTGAAGGTTAATCATAGTAAACAAACACTCTTTAAAGTACCATATGTATCTTGACTAAAAATGTAGACTGTAAGAATTATTATTAAAGTGCCTTAATTTTACATTTTAATGATTTATAACTGGAAGGAGTAACATATATTTGTAGGACGATGTAAAAATTGATGAATTCTTTAGTGGTCAGCAGAATAATAGTCTCATAATGTAAATTTTGAAAATGGATAATCTGGGGACAGCTGGGTGGCTCAGTTGGTTGGGCAGCTGCCTTCAGCTCAGGTCATGATTCCAGAGTCCTGGGATTGAACCTGCATCAGGCTCCCTGCTCTGTGAGGAGTCTGCTTATCTCTCCCCCTGCTCTTGTGCTCTCACTTGGCCTCTCTCTCTCTCCATCTCAAATAAATAAAATCTTAAAAAAATAAAATAAAATGGATTATCTACTATGTGTAGGACTCTACTAAACAATTGGAGAAACAAATACATATGTTAGTGTCTCTGTTCTCCAAGGGTTTATATAGCAAATTATTTGTATTGAGTTTTGCCAAGTTTTTAAAAGTTGGCCTTACTTGGTAACAACTGACATTTTTTGAATAATGGTGACATGCAGTCACTGTGTGAGGGATTTAAAGCAACAGGGGAAGCTTCTATGTGTTTGCAATATGAGGTCTGTCTTCTCAGATTCTTGGTTAGTGAAAAGCTCTTGATCATCATATACTTACATAGGAGAAAATAAACTCCCTTTCCAAAATATGAAAACTTTTTATCTGGGTGTAGGTGAATACATTAATATCTGCCACTTTATCCCACTTTATTGCATTACAGGGAGTCACAATCATTGAAATAAATAACTTGTCAACATATGGTGGTCTTGTTTGACTAAAACTAATTGACTAAAACTCAATGGATCTCTGCCCTTTTGTCAGATTTGATATTCTCACTGTTGAGTTGTTTTATGTTGATGAGCACTTTGGGATATGTTTTTTTCTAAAATTAAATTTTCCATAATAATTATGAGCATTCTATGCATTGACTTGAATGGGTTACAGGGTGCCCAAATATTCAGCTAAACACCATCTTTAAGTATGTTTGTGAGGGTGTTGAGGGTGTTTTTGAATGAGATTAGGATTTGAATTGTTGGACTCAGGGAAGAGATTGTGCTCCCCAATATAGGTGGACACATCTAATAATTGAGGAGGAATTAAATGGGGGGGGGAAACAAGCCAAGAAAAACATGGGGGGAGATTTATTCCTTTTGCTTTTAAAAATGGCAACTCACTTCTTTAAAACAATGGTTCTCAGCAGTACCATCTAAAATTATGTTGCCTACTCATCCTTTTTAAAATCTGAAAAGTCCCAGAGAAGTTAACATGTGATCTATATTATGTATGTTGTTAGAAAAAAATTTATAAAAACATACATTTTATTTTTAGGAGGGATCTTAGAAACCATCTTCTTCAAGACTCTGCCATTCCTCCCTTTCATCTCTTCTTTCCACTCTATAGATGAGAAAACAAAACTGATGGCAACTAAACAATCTGGCTAGGATGAGACAGTTGGGAAGACAGTTTTTTTAAGTCTTCTTTCAAGTACAACTGATGCAAATTGGCAGATTAGTCTCTAGCCCCCAGAAACAGCAAGAACAGAGACATTGGCCTTACTTGCTTAACTGAATGAGCTGCAACATCAGTCTTCTCTTACACTTGGACTGTGATTTACACCATTGGCTTTCCTTCTTCTCAGACTTTTAAACTAAGACTAAACTACATACTGGGCCTGCAACTTTCAAATGGCCGATAATGGGACTTCTTAGCCTCCATAATCTCATGAGCCAATTCCTTCTGGTAAATCAGTCAATCAATCTGTCTACCTACCTATATATGTAAATATTTTACTGTTGGTTCTACTTCTCTGGAGAACCCTCACTCATACAATAATTAACCCTTTAGGTCAAAGAACTCCCAAAAAGTTCCTCTCCTAGGCTATCAATATGAGGGAGGAGGATCTATATTGTCTTAGCTCACTGTTCTGCTTCTAGTTGTCTAGATCTGTGCAAGTGTCTGAAAGGCTAAATCTCTGAACTCTATAGTTCCTTGAATAGGTTAAGTGGCAGAAAGGGGACTCTGGAATCAATGAGCGAGGGATAAATACATAAGAACAGAGAATTGGAGAAAGGGATACCTAATTTTGTGTATAAACTAACTAAAGTCCCAAGTTTGCCCACCCCTCAATCTGTGCTTGGGCAGAACACACCCTAAGTAGCATATCAAAATCTTTGAGAAGAGAAGGAACATATAAAATCCCATTCAAGTTCTAGGCCAACTCCTGAGTGACTCATGTGATAGGCATACATAAACAGCACAGCAAGAGCACTGATGACTAAATGGATATTTAAGTCACTTTCCGTAGAAGGCACCACAGACCTTATAGTCTGGACTTAACCAGGTGATTTCCTTCTACAACAAAGAAACAAATTAATAATTTCCACATAATTTAACAGAACACAAAGACTCAAAACATATTTAAAATATCCACAATACAATCCCAAATTACTCAATATTTACTGACAACAAGGAAAAAAAAAGAAAGAAAAAGTAGCCAATTGTCTATCTAAAGACAATAAACTGATGTAAACCTGAAATGACCTGGATGCTGAAATTATCAGACCATGACTTTAAAGCAGCTCTTGTGACCACGCTTCATGAAGCAAAGGTGACCACTGTTGAAACAACTAACAAAATGGAAATTTTTGGCTAACTGAACAACAACAACAAAAAACCTATTAAAAATGGAAATATTGTTTTTGAAAGATATAATATCTCAAATTTTTAAAATTCAGGAGGTTATAAATTCATGAGGATATAGGAGCAAAATGGAGTTGAAAAAAAGAAAAGCCAGTGAATCTTGCAAATACGAATCAAACAAAAACTTCTAGCAAAAGTAGGATGGCTGGACCTTAGTTAAAGAAATCATGAAAGGCCAACTATGTAAAATTCATCAAAAACAAAAATTAGGACCACATAGTGAAAAGGTGAGGAACATTATAGTAGAGAATATGTACATTTCATTTTATATGCAATTAGCTTTGAGATTATGTACAAAGTAGGAAATACTTTGAATTTAAGTGTCTTCATTTTTACTTCATAAGATGTATGAGGTTTGAGGTTTCAATGGACAAATAATAATGTATAAAATTAAGTGAAGTGTAATAACTTCTAGTGTCTTATTCCTGAACTATTTTGAGTCAAACTATATTTGAGCTATTTATGGTTCTATTCTAAAGCTTGATTGAGATAATTAGCATGTGGAAGCAAATTTCTAATGCATTTTCTCTAAAAATTCATTTGACCATGAAATCCTTTTTTTTTTCTTTTTTAATGAAACAGACAGCAGTATATTATAGTGACTTCAGCTTGAGAAAGATGGTTGAAAAGATTTTCTATACTACATGTCTATAATGCTACCAGAAGGTTATATTCACAAACAATGCCTCTCAGATTCCTAGAATTGCTGTTAACTGACTAGGTCCTAATATTTTAGTTTATATCTATAATCAATAAAAGGAACAAGTTTATGTGAAACAAGTCAGTATTTATTTGAAAACTCTGAACCTGGATGTTTTATTACCCTACATTATAAAAATACTACCAAACCCCAGAAGTGGGCTGGAGGCAGACATCTGGTATAACAGTGGTAAGACCACTGTTAATCAATGAAAACTTCTCAGGGGATAGCACAGGGAAGGACCCCTGCAGTTTTGTGCTGCTGCATCTCTTGTAAATGACTCAACTCACTCAACTCAAGGCCAAAGCAACCTCAGACTGGCCCATTAACACAAGAACCAAATCCTGCCAACAACAGGAAAGAGCCTGTGCAGAAAACTGGCCTAAAGGATAGACTGGCTCAGCCACAAGAGCAGAGCACATGCAACACACACAAGAAATACCCTGAAGCACCAGGTTCTGGGGATCAGGAGACATTGTACTCTAGGGGTCTTAAGACCACTACTTTGAAGAGAGGAGATGTAGCTGACTTCTGTAACCCATAGAAACAGACACAGAAAGGGGATCTTGGGTGGCTGTCAGTTAATAAGCATCTGCCTTTGGCTCAGGTCATGATCCTGGGGTCCTGTGATTGAGCCCTGCATCTGGCTACCTGCTCAGCAGGGAGCCTGCAGCCTGCTTCTCCCTCTCCCTCTGCCCCCACCACCAACATACTCTCTCTCTCTCTCTCTCTCAAATAAATAAAGTCTTTAAAAAAAAGAAAAGAAGGGGCACCTGGGTGGCTCAGTTAAGCCGCTGCCTTCGGCTCAGGTCATGATCTCCGGGTCCTGGGATCGAGTCCCGCATCGGGCTCTCTGCTCAGCAGGGAGCCTGCTTCCCTCTCTCTCTCTCTCTGCCTGCCTCTTTGTCTACTGTGATCTCTCTCTGTCAAATAAATAAATAAAATCTTAAAAAAAAAAAAGAAAAGAAAAGAAGAAGAAGAAGAAGCAGACAAAGAGAGACAAAGTGAGGAGGCAGAGGATATGTTTCAAATGATAGAAGAGAACAAAATCACAACAAGAGACCCAAATGAAACAGAGATAAGTAATATGCCTGATAGAGAAATTAAAGTACTATTCATAAAGATACTCCTGGGCTTGAGAAGGAGTAGAGGACCTCAGTGAATCCCTTCACAAAGAGATAGAAAACATAAAAAAGAACTTATTATAGAAGAACTCAATAACTGAAAATAAAAATACACTAGATGGAATACATAGCTAGAGGAAGTGGAAAAATGGATCAGTGACTTGGAAGACAGAGTAATGGGAAGCAATCAAGCTGAGCAGGAGAGAGAAGAAAGAAAAAACAAAAAAAAATAATAAAAAATGAAAACAGAGAACTCAGCAATACCATCAAGAATAATATTTGTATTATAGGGTTCTGTGAGGGAGAAGAGAAAAGGGGGGGCAGAAAATTTATTTGAAGAAATACTACCTGAAAACTTCCCAAATCAGGGGAAGGAAACAGAAATCTATATCTAGGAGGCACAGAGAGTTCCCCCCACCAAAATCAACCCAAGGAGTCCTATAAGTAATCAACCTATAAGTAATTGCAAAGTGTTTCCCAGATAAACAAAAGTTAAAGTAATTCATAACCACTAAACCAATCCTACAAGAATTGTTGAAGGAGACTCTTTGAGTGGGAAGAAAAGACCAAAAGCAAAAGTAGGGAAAGTAGGAAGTACAAAAGAAAAAAAGAAAGAAAATATATATATATATATATCTATAAAAATCAGTCAAGAGACTCAGAAAATAAAGAATGTAAATTATAGCATATACATAAAATATATGGAGAAGAGGAGTAAACAATGGGTTCAAATTTCAGCAACCATCAACCAAATGGAAACTGCAAATCAAAAACCAGTAATAGATTCACAAAGAATAATGAGAAAGGAATCCAAGTGCATCACTAAAGAAAGCCAAGTTATCATGAGAAAAGAAAATAAAGGAGGAAAGGAACAGAGAAGAATTACAAAAATAAGCATTAAAAAAATTAATAAAATGTCAATAAATACACACCTATAAATAATTACTTTGAATATAAATAGATAACATCCTCCAATTAAAAGACAAAGGGTGATGGAATGGATAAAAAAACAAATCATCTATATGCTGCCTCTGAGAGACACATTTCTGACCTAAAGACACACACTGATTGCAAGTGAAAGGATAGAAAAGCATTTATCATGCAAATGGAAGTTGACAGAAAGCTGGGATAGCAACACTTAATCAGACAAAATAGACTTTTTAAAACAGACTGCAACAAGAGACAAAGAAGTACAATATATAATCATAAAGGGAACAATCCAACAAGAAGATATAACAATTGTAAATATTTATACACCCGAATTGGATGCACCTAAGTAAATAAAGCAGCTAATAAAGATAAAGGAACTAATTGATAATAATACAATAATAGTTGGGGACTTTAACAATCCACTTTTATCAATGGATAGATCACTCAAACTTCTCAGAAAATAGAAATGAAATAGTAGCTTTGAATGACACATTGAATCAGATGGCTCAAACATATATTTGGAGAATTCCATCCTAAAACAGAAGAATACACATTCTTTTCAAGTGCATATGAAACATTCTCAAGAATAGATTACATATTAGGCCCCAAAATAAGTCTCAACAAATTAAAAAGATTGAAATCATACCGTACATTTTTTCTGACCACAATGTTAAGAAACTAGAAACCAACCACAAGGAAAAATCTAGAAAGAACACTAATAGTATTATGTAAAGGTTAAATATCACACTCGTGAAAAATGAATGTGTCAACAAAAACTCGAAGAAGAAACCAAAAAATACATGGAGATGAATGAAAATGAAGACACAACAGTCCAAAATCTTTGGTATGTAGCAAAAGCTATTCTAAGAGAGAAGTTGATAGCAATACTGGCCTACCTCAAGTGGAAGAAAAATCTCAAATAAACAATCTAACATTCCACCTAAAGGAGCTAGAAAAGAAAAAAACCCAAAACTAGTAGAAGAAAGGAAATAATAAAGATTAGAGCAGAAGTAAATAAAATAGAAACTAAAAAAAAAAAAAAAAAAGTAGAAAAGATTAATGAAACCAGTAGCTGGTTCTTTGAAAAGATCAACAAAACTGATAAACTTTAGGCAGATTGACCAAAGGGAGGAAAAAAATATGAG
Organism: Neogale vison; assembly: GCF_020171115.1. Classification (NCBI taxonomy): domain Eukaryota; kingdom Metazoa; phylum Chordata; class Mammalia; order Carnivora; family Mustelidae; genus Neogale; species Neogale vison. The sequence continues at coordinate 29,369,147 of NC_058096.1, forward strand.
TGAGAGGGAGAGAAGGAGAGCGAGAAAGAAAGAGAGAGAGAGGAGTCAAACAAAATCAGAAGTGGAAGTGGCGAAATAAGAACTGACAGCATAGAAATACAAAGGATTATAAGAGACTTTTATGACAAATTATATGCTGACAAATGAGACAACTGACAAGAAATGGATACATTTCTGGAAATGTATAACCTCCCAAAACTGATTCAGGAAGAAATAGAAGATTTGAAAAGACCAAATACCAGCAATGAAATTAAATCAGTAATTTAAAAAACTGCCAAAAAAACAAAGTTCAGGACCAGACAGCTTCAGGTGAAATTTACCAAACTTTAAAAAAAGAATTATTCCTATTCTTCTTAAAACTATTCCAAAAAATAGAAGAAGAAGGAAAGCTTCTGAATTCATTCTATTAAGTCATCATTACCCTGATATCAGAACCAGATAAAGACAGAACAGAAAAGGGACTATAGGCCAATATTTCTGATGAACATAGATGCAAAAATCCACAACAAAACATTAGCACACAGAATCCAAAATACATTAAAAAAATCATTCACCACAAACAAGTGAGACTTATTCTTAGGATGTAGGGTGGTTCAATATTCACAAATCAATCAATGTATTACATCATATCAAGAACAGAAAGGATAAAAATTATATGAGCACTTCAATAGATGAAGAAAAAGCATTTGACAATGTATAACATCCATTCATGATAAAAATCCTCAATAAAGTAGGTTTAAAAGGAACATACCTATACTAATAAAGACCATATAGGAAAAAACCCACAGCTAACATCATACTCAATGGTGAGTAACTACTAAGGTCCCCTAAGGTCAAGAACAAGACAAGAATGTTCACTCTCATTGCTTTTATTCAACATAGAACTGGAACTTCTAGTCATAACAATCAAACAAAGGGAATAAGATGAGTCTAAATTAGGAAGGAAGAGTTAAAACTTTCACTATTTGTAAATGATATGATACTATATATGGAAAACACAAAAGACTCCAGTAATGAACTACTAGAACTGATGAGTGAATTCAGTAAAGTTGCAGAATATAAAATCAGTGTACAGAAATCCATTTCCTTTCTATACACTAATAATGAAACAGCAGAAAGAGAGATTAATAAAACAATTCCATTTATAATTGCACCAACGATAATAAAATAGCTAAGAATAAACTTAAATGAGGAGGTGAAAGACCTGTACTTTGAAAACTATAAAACACCGATGAAAGAAATTGAAGATTACACAAACAAGTGGAAAGATATACCATGCTCATGGATTAGAACAACAAATGTTGTTAAAATGGCAATACTATCCTAAGCGATCTATGTATTTAATGAAATCTCAGTCAAACACCAAAACCGTTTTTCACAGAACTAGAAAAAACAATCCTAGAAGAACTTGAATAGCCAAAGTGTCTTGAAAAAGAGTAAATAAAGCTGGAGGTATCACAATCCCAGATTTTAAGATGTACTACAAAGTTGCAGTAATGAAAAGAGTACAGTACTGGGACAAAGACTAGACAAATACATTGATAGAAAAGAATAGGGATCCCAGAACTAAGCCCATGGTAATATGGTCAATTAATCTTAAAGTAGGCAAGAATATGCAATGGGAAAAGACAGTTTCTTCAACAAATTGTGATGGGAAAAGCTACATGCAAAAAAGTGAAACTGGGCCACTTCCTTACACCATACAAAAAATAAATAAGTAAACTCAAAATGCATTAAGGACCTAAACTGGACACCAGAAGCCATAAAATTCTTAGGAAAGAGTACTGATAGTCATTTCTCTGATATTGGCTATAGGAGCATTTTTCTAGCTATGCCTCCTAAGGCAAGCAAAATAAAAGCAAAAAGAAACTATTGGGACTACATCAAAATAAAAAGTTTCTGCATAGAAAACAATCAACAAAATTAAAGACAATCTGTTGAATGAATGAAGATCTTTGCAAATTATATATCTGATATATATATCTGATAAAATGTCAGTATCCAAAATACATAAAGAACTTATACAACTCATCACCAAAAAGGTCAGTAATTTAAATGAAATGGGCAAAAAGCATGAACAGATATTTCTTCAAAGAAGACCTCCAGAAACATGTAAAGTTGTTCACATCAGTCATCATTAGGGATTTGCAAGTCAAATCCACAATGAGATACACCTGTCAGAATGGCTAAAATAAAAAAATAAAATACAGAAAACAACAAATGTTGGCAAGAATGTGGAGAAAAAGGAACCCTTTGCACTGTTGGTGGAAATGCAGATTAGTGGAGCCACTGTGGAAAACAATATGAATTTCTTTAAAAAATTAAAAACAGTACTACCATATGATTCAGTAAGTCCACTATTGGATATTTACCTAAAGAATATGAGCACATTAATTCAAAGGGATATATATACACCTCTTTATTTATTGATGCATTATTTACAATTGCCAAATTATGGAAGCAGCCCAAGTATCCATCAATAGAGGAATGGATAAAGAAGATGTATTATATTTATACAATGTATTACTCAGTCATAAAAAGGCATGAAATCTTACCATTTGCAACAACATAGATGGATCTAGAGAGTATCATGCTAAGAAAAATAAGTCAGAGTAAAACAAATGCCTTATGATTTCACTCATTATGTGGAATTTAAGAAAAAAATAAAATAGAACAAAGACAAAAAGAAACAAACCAAAAATAAATTCTTCGGTATAGAGAACAAACTGATGGTTACCAGAGGGGAGGTAGGTAGGGGGATGAGTGAAATAGGTGATGGGGATTAAGAGTACATTTACCTTGATAAGCACTAAGTAATGTATAGAATTTGAATCACTAGAACCTGAAACTGCATACAACATAACACTGTATGTTAACTATAATGGAATTAAAAGGTAATAAAATAAAATAAAATGACACCATAACTGATTCATCTGGAAATTAGAGGCAAGAGGTTTTCCCTCATGAATTAGTTTGCTACCTAGAAATGGAAGATTCTCTTATCCCATTTATTTTTCCTTCTCACGTCTGTATTAGAAAAAATTCATAGGTATTACATATGCTTAAATGTAAAAAAATTTTTAGGGTTTTTTTTTTCTTCTTTTTTTGTCTATGGTTCATGGTAGTTGCCTTTGAATTGCATTGATTTTATTGCATTTAATTGCATTGATTGTCGAAAAATGCTTTCTGGAAGTAATAAACACCATGAATCCTGTATGATACATGTTGTTTTTCCAAAATGGTTTTTGTGTTATATATTCTTTTAATTATTCTCTTCCTTCCTGGTATATCCCCTGATTGGTAACTTCTGGAAATCAATAGCACAGTTAAATTTTCACTTTTTTCCTCTATCCAAGTTCCATCTTTGTCACCATCACCAACCCTCACCATAGTGCCTAATAGGACTGATGATGAATTGTTTCATATCTTGAGTCAATAGTGTGTAAAATCTCTGAACATTGGACAATTTGCATTATTTTACAGCCAACATATTTTCAGATAGCTGCTGTGTTCCAGGAACTTGGGCAAGTACAGAGATACAAGGATAAATAACTATTTTATTGCCTGCAAGTTGTTGCTAGAATATTTTGTGGATAGTGACTAAAATCACAGTAGCAAGTGATAAATTTTTATACTAGGCGAGGTATGAGGTGCTAGAGTACAGATGGTGCATTTTTATATTGATTTGAAATGGTGAATGAAAAATACTGAGATTTGTAAAAAATGGATCAGAAAGAACTATATTTGAAATCTGAAAAATGGATCAAGTAGAAAGGAAGCATTAAGTTTCTTACGACTCTATATTATCTGGGAGTCATATAAAAAGAACTTTGCTTTTTGCATTTCTGCTCTTAACATGTACATACAATTTTACCTTGTTGCTTCTTTCCAAATAAGAATAGTTAAATATCATTCAGTAATATTCAAAATTTAACAAAAATTTAATTCACCATTTTTATTCTTTTAATGTTTATAATGACCCAATAACATGTATTTATTATTCCCATTTTAGAAAAGAGCAATCAAAAGTAGAGAAGTTAAATGAGTTGTGTAGATAAACCTGTATAACTAGGAAGAGGGAAAGCTGAAATTTGAACCCCATTTCTCTGATATAAAAACTTTATTCTCGGTGTGCCTGGGTGGCCCAGACATTAGGCGTCTGCCTTCAGCTCAGGTCCTGATCCCAGGGTACTGGGATGGAGCCCCGCATCGGGCTCCCTGTCCTGCGGGGAGCCTGTGTCCTCCCTCTGCCCCCACTCCCGCTTATGTTACCTCTCTGGCTGTTTCCCTCTCTCTGTCAAATAAATGAATAAAATCTTAAAACAACAACAACAACAAAAACTTATTCTCAGTGCTTCGAATTGTAATTGCTCATTATTTTGTTTTTTTGCCAGCATCTCCAAATCTTTTCGGAAAACAAAAGAAATATGTTTTCAATGGAAGTAATTCTAGCTACAAATTTTTGTATTCTTCCCCATGTGCATTCTCTAATATCAGATATACTTCTCAAATGCTTTATGTATTTGATTAAAAACATAATGGAGTGATCCTTTATTACATACTGGGCACTTCTTTTTCTTTGGTAGGAGAGGATGATAAGTATATTAAATTGAGAAGGATAAAATTTCAATTCACTGTGTAGTTTATTTTCCTGGAGAAAAGAAACAAATGCAAGTTACATTTTGGGTACCTGACAGGAACCTGTATTTTCAAGAACTGGACTTCATTCTATCTGTTCAAATTTCTACACACTTGAAAGAATTCAGTCCCAATTAAATACAAATACTGAAGTAGTATGGCGAGCAGTGCTGATGGTTTGGGCTAACTGGCTGCCGATGACATTTAGTGTATACCTTGTTTATGAATATGTTGATTAGAAAATACAAGGTGTGATCACCCTGCTGGGTCATCTGGTGAGAGGGTAGAGTAATTTATTTCACATTTCTTCTTAATGTTTCCTTCTATTTTTATTTTGGGTTTGTCACCTTTCTCTCCTCGCTGACTAAGGAGATGTTCTATTCTACATACTAATTGTAAATTCGCCTCTCTCCAAAGTCATCCGATTTCTTTTATATCTTCCCTGGCAGCTGCAAGAGAGAGAGAGACAAGATGAAGCCTTTCTACTGTCAGACACTGACAGAGCAGAGAAATATAGACAGATGGATAACAGATAGTGGGGTTCTAACTACCCTACAATTTATTGAGGCAAATAGAGGAGAGTTGAGTGGCAAATTACCTACACTGTTCACAAACCAGCAGGCAGCCCTGTTTGCCAGCTATCCAAATTGTTTCTGGGTAATTTGGCACATTTCTACTTTGTTGTGCTATATCTAAAGGTATGACTTTGAGTTTTGAAAATCTCCTGTTGTGAAAGATCTGCCCAATAACAAGCAGTATCTGGAGTGTGATATTTAGGGAAATTACCTTTATTTCATCATCCCAAGAAGAAGATTGAAAGTATGATTTTTTTAAAGCATTAAAAGGAAGAAATAATTCTAAAGAATATTTATAGAGTTTTTGTTTCTATTTTTAAATTTTATTTATTTATTTGAGAGAGAGAGACAGTGAGAGAGAGCATGAGCGAGGAGAAGGTCAGAGAGCGAAGCAGACTCCCCATGGAGCTGGGAGCCCGATGTGGGACTCGATCCCGGGACTCCAGGATCACGCCCTGAGCCGAAGGCAGTCGTCCAACCAACTGAGCCACCCAGGCGTCCCTTGTTTCTATTTTTAAAATCACCGTCTCCAATAGTCATACACATCATGGAAATTAGAATTTATTGATGATATTGATAGATCTCAGATATAGAAGTTACTTGTTGCTTTTCAAAACCATATATTTATTTTTTTATTTTTATTTTTTTTTTACCTTGCAGCAGATATAGTTGAGAATCACATATATCAATACTATAGGCTAGTGAATAACAAATTGGTGTTCTACAGAAATAGTTTCATAAAGATACTCTGGGGGAAAAAAAAGAAAGTAGTGAGGAAATCTGGAGTTTAAGTTAGTGCAGGAAAAACAATGTTTAGCAGGTGTTTATACTATCAGATTCTGTAGAGCCTATTACATGCTATCATTCACCATGAATCTCATGGAAAACACTGATTTTACTACACATAATAATCCATGGAACCTGGAATAAATGTCATAGACAGTAATGTGACTCAGGCATTTTAGTAGTTTGGTCCTTTGTTCTTTTTTTCAAAAAGGACACCTGCCCTTTGGAGCTTTGTGCTCACACTGAAAACTTTTATTCAAACATAGAGGATATTTTAGATTGTAAAATTATTATTATTATTATTGAAATGACGAATATTTAAAACCAAATGCTTCTTATAATGGTTTACCGTCGCTCATTCGGAATTAATAAAACAAGTTTTGACAGTCTGTTAGATATCACATGGTATAATAGACACCAGGGATGTAAGGTTAAACAACATAGAAGTAGCCACTAGCTTCATGGGGTCTCCATTCTAGTTAATAGATTATTAGAGTTTGCCTGCTGACCTCAAAAACATTGCGATGTAAAATGCCCCAAACTGAAGGAATGCTTTCTCTCATCTCCTACTGCAAACCCAGTGCTCCGTATTTCAGTAAGTGGCATCATCAAATGTCAGAGAAGTTCAGAAAAGTCAGAAAGCTGAAGTAACCTTGACTTTTTCACCTTCCTCACCTCCCACTGTCAGTCAATCATTAAGTCTTACCAGTTCTAATTCCTCAGTGTCTTTCAATTTCTGGTACTTCCTTCAGTCATCACTGCCTCTGTTCTAGTACATCGTCTTTTATTTCAACCATTTCCGTAGTCTGGGGACATATGTCCCCATATTTACTCCCCTCCTTCCCGTTCAGTCTTCTAGTTCTAACCAAGGTTATATTATGATGCTATCTTCTTTTTTTTGTAGCTAATGTGAGTCATTCTATTGTTTTCATCTGATACCTTACTTCCTTAGACATCTAATAATACCCAAACTTATGATTGGCTTGATTTTTCCTATATTACACTCACACAGTACCTCGAATGTTTTTTGTAACAGAGATTACCCTTCCCATAAATTGGTGACTACCAGTCAGTGTCACTAAATTTCAAGCTCCTTGAAGACAGGAAAGAGGTCCACCTTTGTCCACAATTCTAAAAGCAGTGCTTGACTAGCTACTGACCTATAGACGTACCCAGAAGTTATTTATTTCTATGCCATTGCTTCTGCTTCTCCTGCAGGATGGAATGTCCACATCCCTTTTCCATCTACACCTTCCCCCCAATTAAACATCCGTCCTTCCAGATTCAGATCAAATGTACTTCCTTAGTGAATTCTTCCATTATTGCTAATGCCCCCAATGTGTTCAGGATAACCATTCGACAGAATACTTTTCGCTCCTCTTACCATCAGTAATAATATCTAACCCCCCTCCATTAACATGCACACACAGTGCAGAGTACCTTGCATAAAAAGAACTTTCGAGGAAAGCTTGTTAAACTGAAACTGCTTATGCCGAGTCTAGCTTTATGCTATTATGTAGAAGCAGACCTTTCCTCAGGACACAGACATCCTATTGCCCAATTTGATCTCACCAACCAAAGAGTCTCACTTCAGATAATCGAAAGAGAATTGTTTTACTCACCCCAATTCAAAGCCTTCTTAATCTTCTTTCAATAATTCGGTGGTACCACCATCCATCCATTTTCTCACGTCGAAGCTCTGACAGTATCTCTGGATTTTCTTTTTCTCACCATCCTACTCCTTATGTCAAATCTAATAGCAAGCCCACTTGGTACTCTCTCCAGTCGTTTGATTCAGTGCCTTCTCTGTATCCGCTGGAACTATATTATTTACACCACCATCATTTTTGCCCCTGGCTCTTCACAGCAGTTTCCTAAAAGGTTTTCCTGAATTTGCTTTCACCCTTCACCAACCCACTCACTGTGTAGACCAAATGAAATATTCTTAAAACATAAATGAGAGCACACCACGCGATGGCTTCAGAACTTTCAGTGATTTTCCCTAGGGAAAAAAAAAAAAAAAAAAAAGACATCTTACCATGCTACAAGGCCCTGTACTCCGTGATCTGTAGCAGCAAGTAAATCTCTTCTCAGCCACCCCCGCGCCATCCGACATCTACCTCACTGAATTTCTTGCAGCTCCTGGCACAAGTCAACCTTTTTCAACCTGTGCTCCTGACACTCCTGCCTAGAATGCACCTTCCTGACATTTTGTGTCACCAGCAACTCCACTTCCTCCAGGGTCAGCGGAAATGTCAGCCTCCCCGGACGGCTCCGACAATATTACCTGCAAAAGGTCACCTTCTTCATTGCAGTGTCTAATATTTTGACTGCTTCATAGCCCTTATTATTTTTATTTACCACATACTTGTTTGTTGCGTGGATTCACTCATGAAATATAAGATCATTAGTGCAGGAGCGATGTCAGATTTCTATAGGACCTATGACATAATTTTATTTATTCTGGCCATTCAGTAAATAATAGGTGAGTGGAGAATGGGTTTGGATACTGACTTAGGAACTGAAAAACCTGTGGTCAGGGCAAGTCATGCAAATATTTGGAGCAATACTAATTACATTCCCTCCCTCTAAAACCCTAAAGTACATTTATTGTAAGGACTTTTAGGATGATACATGTAAAGTACATCAAGCAAAGTTTTCCGTGCATACAACAGGAGATTGGTAAGGAAAATGACACATTTTATTTACTTTTCAGTGGTAAATAGTAGTTGCAATAGCGGTAGCAGTATGTGGGCTTTTTTTCTTTCTATTAGAAATGCAACAGTTAGACTAACAAGGCTATATAAGAGAAAAAGGGATTTTAGGTTAAGTTTTGTATGAAAGAAAATAGTGGATTTCAGATTTTTTTTTAATGTTAGGTTAGTGCTTTGTTTTGTTTTTGCATTTGCTTTAAGTTAAAATTGCACGGTAATATTCCTACGAATATATATACTTTTGGGGCACCTGGGTTGCGCAGTTGATTAAGCATCCAACTCTTGGTTTCAGCTCTGGTTATGATCTCAGGGTGGTGAGATGGAGGCCCAGTCAGGCATACTCAGGAGGGAGTCTGCTTAAGACTCTCTCTCCCTCTCCTTTGCCCCTCCCTCCCTGCCCACACACATGTGAGCGAGCTTTCTCTATCAGATAAATATATATTTTTAAAGGATACATTTACTTCTAATAACAATGAAAAGAAATTCAAATGAGTTGACTCAGATTCTGCCATGATTTCTAAAATATGACATTTGCTGTAATGGGGAATTAGAGCTCTAAAACTCTCTACCAACTTCCAGGCTTTTAAAATGCAACCCAAGCATCCCTGAGATGTGGTAAGCCATGTACATTCTTGAAGATACTGTTCCTTAGTACCTTAATTATATTTGAGATAATTCCCAGGCTTCAAATAAAATATTTCGACTACTCTTCTTTCAAATAATCACTTAGGCTCCATTGCACTATTTTAAAAAGGTTAAAAACTTTCTTTCCCTTTTTAATAGTCATTTCCTCATTCTCAAGCTAGCTTTTAACCTCAGTGCTATTTTGACACAGAGATTAAAAATATCCTGTACCAATCATACTATGTTTGACCTTTGATGTCCTAAAAGAAAAGGATGTAGAAAGAGATGATATCATCTGTAGGGGGAATATGTTTAACTCCATAAAAAATCTCTGCATGCCACATTTTTATTATGTAGCTTTGTTCCCAGACCATTTGTCCCCCTGTGTATTTGTGTCATGAAAATGTTTGATTCAGTTTTATGTATTTGTATGTCTCTTTTTATTTCTGGGCAAAAGCATTAATAAGTAGGAAAGATTAAGAGTGAGTTTTTGAGTTTGGTGTATGAGAACCGGGACAGGTATGGCATATATAGCTGGAAATGAAGAAGGGTCAAGAGCATTAGATGGTTAGATAATTGAGTCAGACTAGCCTGAATCCTAAATTAATGTATTTGCAAGGAAAAAGGGGCCATAGCATTTCTTGTGAACCCTCTGCAGCTCATAACCAGTTTATATTGGCTTTTTTTTGTGAGGCAGTTTGTGTAATGGTTTATTTAGCCAATAACAGTCTGTCTTTTATGCTTTGGGATAACCTTCCTGACCACATACATGCTTTAATTCATGATCCAGAAGCCTGAGGTGTGTTTTTCTCTATATTTCTTTCTCAAACAGGAAAGAGAAAACTGTTGGCTCACTTCAGTGATAATGTTCAACTACCGTTTTCATGATCTGGAATGTGACGGTCTGAGACAACATGGGGATAGGCTCAATTCGGGATTAGGTTTTGTTATCCTATTTAGTGATTACAACTTCTAGGCCCTGCTAAAATATCGAATAACCCCTGTGTCCTCCAGTAAGCCTTCTAAATGCTCTGCAAGCTGATGGTTTCTTATAGACTAGGATCGTGCGTCATAAGGTTTCTCCTTCGTCAACTTGCTTGCCACTCTATGCTCTATGACCAACCACTGCCCTTTTTTTTTTTTTTTAAGATTTTATTTATTTATCAGAGAGAAAGAGGGAGAGAGAGCGAGCACAGGCAGACAGAATGGCAGGCAGAGGCAGAGGGAGAAGTAGGCTCCCTGCCGAGCAAAGAGTCCGATGTGGGACTCGATCCCAGGACGCTGGGATCATGACCTGAGCTGAAGGCAGCTGCTTAACCAACTGAGCCACCCAGGTATCCCCCACTGCCCTTTGAAAAACTATATAGCACACCTAAATTTAGGAACCTTAAAACTGAAATTCAAAATTAATATTCTTGGATTACACACTGTTCTTTTTGGAGATAAGGCACATATCCTAAAATTATTTCAGTTTTGTAGTGGTTTAAATAAAAGGTGGTTTTAGGGATGCCTGGGGTTATTGCCCTCTCAATCTTAGCTCAGATTTTGATCTCAGCATTATGAGTTCAAGCCCTGCCATGTGCTCCACGCTGGGTTTGACTGGGTGAGTTTTCTGGGTTTGGGGTTTTTTTTTTTTTTTGCTTGTTTGTTTTTGTTTTGTTGTTGTTATTGTTGAGAGGGAATGGAGAAAGAGGGAGAGAATCTTAAGCAGGCTTCGCACCCAGTGCTGAGCCTGACACACAGTTCAGTCTCACAGCCCTGAGATGATGACCTGAGCTGAAATCAAGAGTAGGGTGCTTAACCAATGGAGCCATCCAGGCACTCCTTAAGTTTTCTGTTCCAAATGATGTCTGTTGTTTGCATGGTGGTATTCAGCTGGCAAATGGACTGTTAAGAGAGACTTAGAGGTGTCATTTATGTATGTTGTGCTTTGCAGTGATATCTAAAGCCTACGTTCAGCAGGGACTGTCCAGTAGAGTGCCCACCAAGTAGTATCTTCGGGATAGCGATCTCAGGCCATTCAGACTTCTTATATGGTGGCTTAGAGCTCCTCCATGGTTGCAAGTGGTGTAGTAGAAGTTGTAAGGGCTCTTATGACCCAGCCTGAAAACCCTACAATATCACTTTTGTCCTGTTCTATTGATCAAGTCCACTGGGCCAGCCCAAAGTCAAGTAAGAGGAACTGGACTCCACCTCTCAGTGGGAGTGATAGCAAAGACTTTGTGGTTGCCCTTCATCTCTCGCATTGCTCAACCTTCTGTTAGCCATGACATTTATTGGGTCAGTTCTACCGTACTTAAGAACCATTACAGTGGCAAGATAGTAACACAGAGCTTCATAGATAATAGTTAATTTTCGTAGTTAATTTTGCTCAAGTACACACACAGCTCATAATTTAAGAAAGTAAAGATCAGATTGGCCTGACTCCAGATTTCATGTTTGTATTTTGGGAAAATTGATTAATTTGATCTGAATAGCAAATAACTTTTACTGCTTTCTTATTACAAAATTTCTATTATTTCTGGAATAATTTAGAAAATATGATAAAACAAAAAGTGATATTAAAAAGCACAGACCTGTAATCTACTGCTCAGATATATTCAGTGTGATCATTTGGGTATATCTCTGTATCTGTTCACTATTGTTGTGGAGGAAAAAAAAAACTACTCTCAACATTTTGTGGCTTAAAATAACAACCATTTATTTGGCTCACTGGTGAATGGATTGTTAATTTAAAATGGGTTCAGCTGAGCTCTTCTTCTGGCTCTAGAGCAAGGTTTTACATGCTTCTGTGTCCAGCTTGGAGTAAGCTCTCCAACTGTGCTTCCGGGTGTTGGCTCGCTGACTGCTGGGGTGCCACAGGTCCCTCACACATGGTCTCAACTGATTGTTAACATGCAAATGATGGCACTGAAAGACAGAAGACAGAAGTGTGCAATGCCTCCTGAGGACAGGACTGGCATATTGGCATGAAGCAAGTTGTAAGACCAGCCCAGATTTCATAGTTGGAGAAATTAACTCCAACTCTTGACCCAGGAAGATGCAAAGTTGTATTTCAAAGGGTATGGACTCAGAAAATGGTAAAAAAAAAAAAAATGTTGTTGTCATTTTTTCAATCGACCTGGTACAACTCATCCTATTTTTTATTCTCCACTAGGCCTATATAAGTAAACACAAATACAAACGTAAACACATGGATTTTATATATACCTATTTACATATTTACATATTACAGGTACACTCTCAGCACTGGCATTGTTAAAAATTACTTGCTACTTTTAATTCTTAAGCAAAATGACCTATTACCATTGCTTTAATTTGCATTTGTTTGATATATATGAAATTAAATATATTTCCACATGTTTGTTGGTTACTTGTTAGTGGAATTTAGAGTGATTTGCTGGAGTGAAATACAGGAGGCAAGGAATTACTTGGGAGCATTTTACAATTGCACATTAGAAAGTTACACTGTTGGTGGGAATGCAAGTTGGTGCAGCCTCTTTGGAGAACAGTGTGGAGATTCCTCAAGAAATTAAAAATAGAGCTTCTCTATGACCCTGCAACTGCACTCCTGGGTATTTACCCCAAGGATACAGATGTCGTGAAAAGAAGGGCCATCTGTACCCCAATGTTTATAGCAGCAATGGCCACGGTCGCCAAACGATGGAAAGAACCAAGATGCCCTTCAACGGATGAATGGATAAGGAAGATGTGGTCCATATACACTATGGAGTATTATGCCTCCATCAGAAAAGATGAATACCCAACTTTTGTAGCAACATGGACGGGACTGGAAGAGATTATGCTGAGTGAAATAAGTCAAGCAGAGAGAGTCAATTATATGGTTTCACTTATTTGTGGAGCATAACAAATATCATGGAGGACAAGGGGTGTTAGAGAGGAGAAGGGAGTTGGGGTAAATTGGAGGGGGAGGTGAATCATGAGAGACTATGGACTCTGAAAAACAATCTGAGGGGTTTGAAGTGGCGGGGGTGTGGGAGGTTTGGGGTACCAGGTGGTGGGTATTATAGAGGGCACGGATAGCATGGAGCACTGGGTGTGGTGAAAAAGTAATGAATACTGTTTTTCTGAAAATAAATAAATTGAAAAAATTAAAAAAAAAAAAAAGAAAGAAAGAAAACGAGCAAGAGAGCACCACTAGTGGTGGATACAGGAATAGAGGAGAAAATCATCATTAGTACAGAATGTAGGTAGTGTGGCCCCTGCCGGAGTGTGTCAAGAGAGGGAGAATGAAACATCAAAGACACTTTGGCAAGAGTGGAAGAATGAGGGTGCCACTAACAGGAATTGTGAGGTGTGGAGGAAAAAGCGATTTCATGAAAAAGTTCTCTCTTGAAGATCCTGACAATAAAATACAATCAGAACACCAAATGAAGATATTAAACATGCAGTCGATTAAACTATGGAGATGAGTTAGGTGTTTGTTTGTTTGTTTGTTTGTTTTAATTAAAGTGATGGTGGGAAAATATTTTACTTTCCAAGGGGATAAATGTTATTTCCTAAGCAAGACAAACACAGATGGTGGATAATACCACAAAGCATATTGCATTTAAAGGACAGAAGAAGTAAGGGGGGAAAACAAATGAGATGCGAAGGATTAAACATTTTCATAGACTGATTTCTTTCTCATTCTAAACTGTTACTTTAGTCCCTTTCTTATATCAACCCCCTATTACACTTGCTTTCAATTGATGACCATTTCCTTACACATGGTTATTAACAATAACAGTGCCTGGGGGATCGTTAGGACAGTGAGAATACTCTGTGTGAGTCTATAATGGTGGATACAGTCGTTGTACATTTTTTTTTCCAATTTATTTATTTTCAGAAAAACAGTATTCATTATTTTTTCACCACACCCAGTGCTCCATGCAAGCCGTGCCCTCTATAATACCCACCACCTGGTACCCCAACCTCCCACCCCCCCACCACTTAAAAACCCCTCAGATTGTTTTTCAGAGTCCATAGTCTCTCATGGTTCACCACCCCTTCCAATTTACCCAAAAGCACATACCCTCCCCAATGTCCATAACCCTACCCCCCTTCTCCCAACCAACCCCCCTCCCCCCAGCAACCCACAGTTTGTTTCGTGAGATTAAGAGTTACTTATGGTTTGTCTCCCTCCCTATCCCATCTTGTTTCATGGATTCTTCTCCTACCCACTTAAGCCCCCATGTTGCATCACCACTTCCTCATATCAGGGAGATCATATGATATTTGTCTTTCTCCACTTGACTTATTTCGCTAAGCATGATACGCTCTAGTTCCATCCATGTTGTCGCAAATGGCAAGATTTCGTTTCTTTTGATGGCTGCATAGTATTCCATTGTGTATATATACCACATCTTCTTGATCCATTCATCTGTTGATGGACATCTAGGTTCTTTCCATAGTTTGGCTATTGTGGACATTGCTGCTATAAACATTCGGGTGCACGTGCCCCTTTGGATCACTACGTTTGTATCTTTAGGGTAAATTCCCAGTAGTGCAATTGCTGGGTCATAGGGCAGTTCTATTTTCAACATTTTGAGGAACCTCCATGCTGTTTTCCAGAGTGGTTGCACCAGCTTGCATTCCCACCAACAGTGTAGGAGGGTTCCCCTTTCTCCGCATCCTCGCCAGCATCTGTCCTTTCCTGACTTGTTGATTTTAGCCATTCTGACTGGTGTGAGGTGATATCTCATTGTGGTTTTGATTTGTATTTCCCTGATGCCGAGTGATACAGTCGTTGTACATTTTTTTAAACCCATTATAAATTTTTCCAAACCCACAGAACGTACAACACCAAGAGTTAACTCTAGTATAAACTGTGGACCTTCGGTGATAATCATGTATCAATGTAGGTTCATCAGCCGTAACAAATGTACCACTCAGGTGAGGGATGTTGATGACCAGGAAGGCTATGTATATACAGGGGCAAAGGGCATATGGGAATTCTATATGCCTTCCCTTAAATTTTGCTGTAACCCTAATACTGTGAACCTAACACTGCACTATAAACAATAACATCTGAATAAAGAAAACAAAATAAGGAGTTCAGTATAACAATCTGAAATCTGGGTGTGGTTCACTGAAAAGAAAAGATTATGGCTAAGAATTTTAACAAATAAAAAGGAAAACAAAACAAAACAAAACAAGGAAAACAAAACCTCCCAGCAAACTTTTATGTTCTGTCACCAAACACAAAACACGCCTGTTAGTACACTCATCCTGTCTTTGTTCTATCCTCTGCAATGAAAAGAACAGATCTTTTCCTCTCTGAAGCAGTGTTGATCCCATCCCTTCTTAACTTCCTCCATGACTCACCCTTTCCCTAGCCTCTCTCTTTGGTATCATTTGCCTCTCTTTCTTCCAAATCATTTGCATTAGCAAAGAAATACTCTCAGTATAGCCTATCTGAAATAATAAAAGCATCTTCTGCTCTCATATCTGTCTCCACATAGCAAAAAAAAACAGATTCTCAAAACCTGAATTATTTCCTATCTAGATCCTAAATAATTTCTTATCCCTTCTAATGCTACTGTTCTTATCTCTCATGATAACCTTTGCACTGAGGTTTCAAACTAGTTTTCTAGAGGGTTTCTCCAGGCTTCTCCCTTAGTCTACAATGAATGTTTCCATCCTTCTTGCCATCTACATAGTTGTTCCTTCTTTTTCTTTGTAATTGTCATAACTTCAAAAGGTCTATTGTGAGTTGTATTGATGTTCCCCAGAAAAGATTTGTTGAAGTCCTCCCAAGTTCTGGTACCGGGGGATGTTACCCCATTCTGAAAAAAGATTATTTGGCAGATAGAATTAAGAGACGAGGCCATGCCAGAGGGAAATGTAGAGAAATGCAGGGGAAATACAGACATATGACAGTGGAGGTAGTGATTGATGCTTCTACGAGACCAAATTCTAAGAAATGCCAGCCAACATGATAATCTAGAAGAAGTAACCTGAGATCCCGCTGTACATTCTTCAGAGAGGGCATGGCCCTGCCAGCACCTTGATTTCAGACTTCTAGCCTCCAGGACTGTGAGAGAATACATTGTTATTTTAGCTCAGTCTTTGGTATGTTGTTACAGCATCCCTAAGAAGCTAATACAGGGCCTCAAATTCCCATGCTAACTACACCTGTTCTGGTTTGGAATATCTCGTATTGAGTATGTCTTTCCTTCACACACCCATTACACCAGAAATCTTTGCATCTGCTTGTCTGTATTAGTTCTTGTGGCTCCTCGTTTCTGCAGTGGAGGACCATGCCTTCCATATTCAGGCTCCCATCCCCAGTTCTGTCTAGCATACAGGCAACAATCAATGTGTTACCTGCTATCAACATGAAATGAGACCCACTGTTGGAACAGTCGAGGAAACGATAGCTCTAAGTAAAGAACTGGGGTTAAGAACAGCAGATACTGAAATGGAGTCAGAAGCAAAAGGACCACTGAATTTTGTAATGCTGTGGAAGCAGTTGGTACGATCTAAGAGAGCAGTTGCAGGAAACTGGGTGTGGCAGAAACCAAATTTTTAGAGCTAACCATTGAGCCACCAGTGCAGAACTGTAGAACTTAGGTGTACTTTGCCTTTGCAAGAAAGTTGGCAGTGAAAAAAAGAAGAGGAATGAAGCAGGGCTTGGTTTTTGTTTGGGTGTCTATCTACATAAAATGGTAAAAGAATATCCAAATAAAAAGGTAGGCCTGCTACTTATTAATGGCAGTAGAAACCTCTTAAGAGTCTGGTTTTGAGGAGAAAGAATTCAGTGTGAAAGAAGCGGCTGGTCTGATTGAAGATAATGATGAAAATACATAGTGTCACAGAGAGCCTCAGGGGAGTGGCTTTTATTTTGTTGAAAATTTTGTGTTTGATTTTTTTTTTAAGATTTTTATTTTTATTTATTTGACCGACAGAGATCACAAGTAGGCAGAAAGGCAGGCAGAGAGAGAGGAGGAAGCAGGCTCCCCGCTGAGCAGAGGGCCTGATGTGGGGCTCGATCCCAAGACCCTGGGATCATGACCTTAGCCAAAGGCAGAGGCTTTAACCCACTGACCCTTCCAGGTGCCCCTGTGTTTGCTTTTTTGAACATACCTTTCTTACTAGATTGTAAATATTTTCGAGTACAAAATTCTCTCTATACATACAAATGAGTGTAAAAAGGTCATTTTAAGTGAAATCCTCTTAAGCCATACATAATTTGTGTTTAGTAGGAAAGCTGTTGTTCTCAATTTTATGCCCAACTTTAAACTTGTCAGGTATTTTATCCTGGCGAGGGGTGGAAAATGTTATCTTCGTGAATCATTTTCTCTTAACAGAAGACCTCATATTAACTGAGTGCTTATTCTTTGCCAGAGTCTGTCCCAGGGTTTTTAAATACATTTTATCATTTATCCTTTGAAATAACACAAACAGGTAGATGTATTTTGTATCTTTATACAGATGGAGAAACTGAGGTTTAGAGAGATCCCTTATCTAAGTCCACACAAAGAAGTTGCAGAAATTATCAGTCTGCCTGTCTGCAGAGCCTCAGGCTTTAACTTCTGCATTACTGCAAAAATAGATATACAAAACAATTGCCTGAAAGATAATTTTGGTTGTACATAAAGCTGTATTTTTCATTTTATTACCTGTTAAAATACTGTTCACTATAAGAGCAGTAATAAAGTATGTCACTACTGACTTTGAGGCTGATGACTGGCTTTATACTTTATTCCACAATGTCCTATCTATCCTCCTGACAATTTCTTCTTTCATTGATGTTTTTTAAAAATAATGAACCTAAAATTTAGTATCAGTAAAACAAAATGATTGACAAAAGATATTCTAAGTAATAAAGTCTCCAATTTCCTTGTTTCTGGTATCTCTTCCAAAGAGATGCTTGGCAATAGTGCATATCTTTTAGATAAATATTGATGTGTCCATTTGGAAACTAATAAAACCTAATGCCTTGCACAGTTGGTAGCAATAAAAACAAAGTGTGTATTGTTCAAGGTGGACTTAATAGCCGACACTGAGGCTGACTCAAATTTTATAAGCATTTTAAATTATACTACTCAGCAATTATTGTTAGTGTAGGCATGGGTATGTGCAATTATCAAATTCTTTTAATGATCTAAAATCAATATGGTGGTAGTAAAAGCTTAGGCATACAACTTCAGAATGGTTCACATGAACTCATTTGACACGATGTTAATGTGTCTGTCCCTATTTAGCCTGTTTCCACCTTGTAAAGTAGGTTAATTTAAAAGTTTAAGGTACAGACTTCTGTAGCATTATAAAACGCATGAATGTTACCATTACGAGGAAAACAAGTAATGTTATGGGTAATAAAATCTCTAAGGTTGTCGCCTGCTTCCATTGCTATCCCTATTGTTTTCCCTTCTTAAATTGCATGTCATCCAAATGATTGCAGAAACTATATTTGCTCAGTCATTAGACAGTGAATTCAATGGTTCTTTTCACATATTCTGAACTTGATTACTTTTTATTTCTTATCCCCTTCTGTAGGCATGCAAAGATTTTGCACATTTAATGTAAAACATTCCATATTCTGGTTTTAAGGAACATTCTTTGGATTCTTTATAGCAGCCCAATGAGAGCAATTAACATTGGCCTTACAGTTGTATCAAGGAAGCAACAAGTGGATATTCTTTTTAACAACTGGTAAGTGGTGCTAATGGGCAAATTTAGACCACAGGCCAAGGAGAATCTGTAAGTGCAAATACAAATCTTGTTACATATGATTAAGTAAAATAAATTGGGTAATTAAGAAATAGCTCCAGGCTTAGATGTTATATGCCACAATGTTAATATGCATGTGGTACCTAAGAAAAGATCATTTTACAGTCTCATACCTTCTGTATGTAAAAGTCCAGTGTGATCGTTAGGAATTTCAGGTTTATTCATAATGACAGCTGACCTGCAGAGGATAAGTAGCTTTGTAAAGCCTCTCTGGACTGAGAGGGGCATGGCTAGGTTATTTTGACCATCTCCTGCTTTTCTGCAAGGCCATACATACGTTATTTGTGTAACTCGGATATCTTGTCCATTAAAACTTGTCAGAAGAAATATTTCTTGGCCTTCCTTTTTTAACCATAGAATACTTAACAACTCTCATTAGTACATTCCTCTCTTTCATTCGTGCATTCATTCATCCACTCTCTTTAGTTCTATCTTGTATGGTAAAGTCCATCTCCTAATTTTTATTTCTGCAGTAGAATATACCTGTTATCTACAACTGATTTGCTTCTCTCTCAGATCCTTTGGCAGGATCCAGAGCCTGCTAAAATTAGAACCTTGGGCGTTTTTGTTTTTTGAACTAAGCATAGGTCATTCCTTTTGTTCTAAATATTTCTTTTTGTAATGTTTCTCATACCATTCTAGGCATTCAGAGAAGTTTTCATCTTTGTCAAACCTTCTTTCTTTATTTCTTTTCCAGTGAACATAATGCAATGGTTGATTACTTCAGGTTTCCCATACCAATGACTTCACTTCTTTCCTGCCTTTGTCTCTCCAGGGTGTGCATGTAGAAAATCTTCGATGCTGAATTTATCCCTTTTTACCTTCTTTAGGCCTGAAACTGGACTGGTGTTTGCCATTCTAGAAAAATTCTTGGTTTCCAACAGCAATATCTTGTCATTTCTCTCGATAGTGCTCTCCCATTTTCTGAGGTAACTATTTCAAACCTTCCCACTCTTGTCAAATCACCTTTCCAAGCACCACCCTCTTTGCTATCAGGGAATGAGCTTAATTTCCTCATCACAGAGAAAAGAAGATCCTCAGGAAGTCTCTGAACGTCATGTCCATTCCCTACTCCTAACCCCACACCTAAAACTGCCCATCTTCTGCTGTGTAATAGAAGTTATTCTCTCTCTAAGGCTCATTTCTCTACATCTGGATGTCATTCCTTCTCACAAGATAAATGATCTCTGAATTGTTTCTGAATTGTTTATAATTTCAGTCTCTGTTGGTACCATCATGTTCAAGTTTGTCCAGCTTAGCAATACAAACAAAAAATAAAAATAATAAAATAATAAAATAAATAAAATAAAATAATAAAAACTTTCAACCCACCTCTCTCCAGCTCTGCCTCCTTTTCTTTCCTCCACTTGAGAGCCAAGCATATATGTTTAAGAGCTGCTCACTTTTGTCATTATTCCTCATCTTTCACTCGTAGGGCGGCTTGTGTTATCTACTTTTATCTACTGAACAACCGAACTACTTTTCCAAATGTAACATAATTTACTTGTTCAGAAATAGAATGAATAGTTTATTTCTTGTCTTATTTCCTTCCCCAGTAAAGTTTCACACTGTGTACAATTTTCTTCTTTGTTAACCCACCAGTTAAATGTTGGGGTCTATAAGAATTCCATTCTCCATACAAGTACGTGGGATTGCTCTTCTCCCGTGGCTCCAGTTAATGTCTTTATAGTTCATGATATCCACTTTTCGATATATTTCTGCCATTTCAGTGCTTATATCCAGCTTGCTCCTGGGTATTTTATTTTGTTTTATTTTTTAAGATTTTTATGTATTTATTTGACAGACAGAGATCACAAGGAGGCAGAGAGGCAAGCAAAGAGAGAGGAGGAAGCAGGCTCCCTGCTGAGCAGAGAGCCCGATGTGGGGCTCGATTCCAGGACCCTGAGATCATGACCTGAGCCGAAGGCAGAGGCTTTACCCACTGAGCCACCCAGGTGCCCTGCTCCTGGATATTTTAGTTCATTATGCCTCAAAAGCTGAAATTTGATGTGCAAAATTACTTTCAGGTATTTTTCTTCTCTTGCGCTCATTCTCTCAAAGAATGGTGCCACTATCATCCATTCAGTTATTCAAGTCAGAAAGTTAGGCATGGCATAAATCCCTCAGTCTGCAAATCCCATTGTTCTAATCTCCTCAGCTTTTAAACCATTCTAGGCCACAATTATTTCTTGCTTATGTAATACCTGACTCATTAATTCTTCCAATTGATTCTCTGTGTTATGAGTAATTTCTTTTCTGATCTGACCATTTATTTTCCATTTTTTAAGTCCATCAGCTGATGAAACTGCACTGAGTTGATGGTATAATCCCACAGAGAAAATTATTCATAAATTATTATTAATGACTATAAAGATCAGCAATTTGTCAATCAGTAAGACCTATTTTAAGCTTTTAAGCTTTCAAGTAACATCTGAAGTGACTTCCTAGAAAATGTGGTGTGAGTCCAGGGCTAGCCTTGACTACCACTGATCTTTATTCAGATACTAATTGGTTGTGTGATTTTTATTTTGCCTTTTTGGAATCATGGCCAGATCCTATACTTTCATTGAAGAACTTCATGCTCTAGTTGTAGGATGAAGATTGTTTTGTGTATCATCACTTATTTTTATCACAACCCTATAACTTTTGTATACTTTTTAAAGTCATTGTTATTATTCCTGTTTTGCTTAACCCCTTTCCTAATTTCATCACTGTTTTGCTATTTTAGCTTTTTTTTTTTAAGATTTTATTTATTTGTCAGAGAGCGAGCAAGCACAAGCAGGCAGAGGAGGCAGAGAGAGAAGCAGGCTCCCCAATGAGCAGGGAGGCTGATGCGGGACTTGATCCCAGGACCCTGGGATCATGACCAGAGCCGAAGGCAGATGCCTAATGGACTGAGCCACCCAGGTGTCCCTCTGTTTTAGGTTTTGAGATGGTTTTTCTGAATCTGTGTGTGTCTATGTATGTGAGTGTATTCTTATACATTACATCGTACTGCATTCTCAATGAGCACATATATTTTTAAGATTCCTAAATTCCTAAATTAAAATTCCTAAATTTTATGAGTCAAAACAAAACGTTGTTAATACCTTAAGGACTATGGATCCAGTACCTGACCTTGCTGTGATTTTTCAAAGTCTAATGTTTAGTTATCAGGCTGGCTGAAGTAAACAGGACCAGTATATTCATGTTTTTGTTCAAACTATTATTGGTGTGTTTGTTGTCCTTCCTTAAGAAGGACCCAAGTTTACAACTGCAAATATTATTCAGGTAACTTTTCTTAATCTCCCTTAAGGGCAATTTAGGATTGGTTGAGAAGAATGAAATCCATAATGAGTAAAATTTGAATACAGAATTTAACTTTTGTACATGTTGTATCATTTAATGCTTGTAAAAATTTGTTTCATTTTTCAGATTAAGAAATTGAGACATAGTTTAGGTTACAGCTAAAAATTATTAGAGCAGATTACAAATGTGTATCTTAAATACTACAAAATACAGGTATATGTTTTGAATAAGACATGGTCACAGTCTGTGATGAACTCAGAGATTACCTACTATTTAACAAATGTTTACAAAACAGCTTATTAGTACAATTATATTAGTACGAAACATGTAAGATTGCCAGTCCTTTAGGTATAAAGGGGTGGGATATTGGCAATTTTATAGAAACAAACTATTAAAACGTGCACAGTATAGAGTGGTGATTAGAGAAAAACACGATTATTTGTGCCCAGTTAGACCAGTGACTTCTTCAGATAGATGTTGAAAGGTAGTCTGAAGAGTTCAGTAGACAAAGGATGAGGCGTATGCTTAGTAGATGCACTCATGGAACACAGAGATGTAAAAGAGTTCTGTATACCCAGAGAACTCCAAGAGGTTTGTAGTACCTGAAACATAGGGTAAGGGTGCAAAGGCTACTGCATATGGATACAGGTGTCCAACTTGTGCATGGCGCAAGGGCCTGAGCTTTAATTAAGTGCCACTTGCATAATAGGCATATATTGACTTTTATATTACGAAGGCAGGTGTAGAAACGTTCGACTTTGTGGCTGGGACCTGGAGCAGCCAAAGTCCCCTGAGGATTCTTTCCTTTCTTGCTGCTACTCTGTTTGACCTGATTCTTATTTTCCACTGATGTCTACAAACAGCTGAAAGGTTTCAAACAGAAGAAATGGTTAATGATGATGAAAGCTACATAAGAATGATGGTGTTGACTCATGATGATAAGATTTCTAGCTGCAACTGAATGCTTTATTTTTATTTACCAAACACTATGTAAGAATTTTATACCTATGATGGCAATATGAAAATAGGTATTTTATTATTTCCAACATATAGTTAGCTATACCTTGGGTGAATCTTTTTGGGTGTGTGTGTACATGTGTGTGAATCCATAATCTCAAGAACTGCCTCAGAAAATTTTCATTTGGGTTGCTTTTAATTACTATTTTTTGTAAGTGAACTAGGCAACCAGATTTCAAAATGCTAATCTAAGAAATGAGAAATAAACAAGCATAATCCAAATAATATTTTTCTTCTAAAATTCATGTTTTCACCATGAGATTTCTCAAAGGTAACTGTAATTCATTTATTATCTTATTCTTGTTTACTTTGCGTAAAGAAATAGTAAATGCTATTTACTGGCAAAGTTCAAGCGAGGTTTGGAAAACTCAGGATCATCTAATTATACACGAGACCTAGAAGCTATTTGCTATTTGTCCTTATCCTACTTACTTTCTAAGGGTTATCCAACCAGAAACAACCATTCTGATATGTAATAGTAATAACCACTTGGAGGAAACAATTACGTCACCCACACATACTAACTAGAGATTAAGTAAACAAATAATCTATTGTAACTTAAAATGGTTTCCATGGTGTGCATCTAATTTAGTATGGATAAATGTTGGGTTGAAGCTGAATGATGCCAGTACTTTAAACATGTTTTTGATGCCTCTGGTGTAAATGGAAATGTGACCTCAGCCAGTTGTTAAATTGATAGTTATACTGATATGCCCAGCTGAGTGACAACATGGCCTTCATCATTTCTGGGAGTGAGGATTCATTGAATTCATCAATCCCTTTGTAGATTTGGATCTAGAATTGTATGTAATATATTTTAGGTATAAAATAACATTAGTATTGCTAGTATTCTGAGGTTTTTTTTTAATGCAGCAAAGATACATTTTCCCATTTACTGCTCACAACATATATGCAGGTTGTGTTTATCTCTACCTCACAGATGAGAAAATGGAGAATCCATGCAGTTAAGTAAATTGACCAAAGTCCTGCAGTTGATGAAGGGCAGAAACAGAATTTGAATTCACTTCCAAGTAATTTTTAAGCTAGTGTATTTTGAAATCTGCTTGTTGCTCATATATGAACAATTGGTATGCCAGTTACTTTTGCATGGGTTGAAAAAAAAAAAAAAGTCTTATACCCTAAGTAGTACAATACAGTATCTTTGTTTTATCTGTGATGACCATGGCACTTTTGCTCCTGGCCACCTTATACTTTAGATTCTAGTAATCTCCACCAACTCTTGATTCCTGAATTCTGTTCTTTCATGCTCCAGGGCCTTTGCACATGCTATTTCCTCTGCTTTGAATGCCCTCCCACCCTGGCACCTGAACAGAATTCACATTCCAGTCATCTAATAAATCTCTACTCATCCCTCACATCTGTATTAATTTTCTGTTGGTACCATAACCGTTTAAACAACACAGAGCCACCATTTCTTGGCTTTGAAGTTAACAGGGCCTAGAGCCAAGAATTACAGTGGCCTCTAGGAGCTGGGAACTATCCTTACTTTATTTATAGCCATTAAGAAAACTGGAACCGCAGACCCATGACCACAAGAACCTGACTTCAGCCGACAATCTGAGTAAGCAGGAGAGGAATTCTTTACTAGAGTATTCAGAATGTAACACCATTGCTGACTGCTAGTTCCGAGACCCTTACATATTTCTGACCTATAGAGCTGTGGCACAATAACCTTGTGTCTTTGAAGCTGTTAAGTTTAGGATAATTTTGTAAGAGACTGAATATACAAAAGGACAACAGCCAGATCATATAAAAAAAATACAAATCTGACCTACAGCCTCTGTAGCAGCTAGTCCAGGAAGACACATCACAACCTCTGTAGCGACTAGCTCAAAAGTAAAAGGGCTTAATCAATAAATTCCAGCTTCTCTGATTTTTTTTTCTCCAACTATCTACTGTGTATCAGCCAGAAAAAGCCAAATATGCTCCCCTAACTGAGCACATAGGATTCCTTACTTCTAATTAGCCCTCCTCCAGCTCACCCTTGCCAACAGCCTCCAATCAGGGCACATGTTAAGCATGTTTTCCTCTATAAAAGCTTCTGTACTCACCTGCGCGTAGAGTCTCTGCCAAATGCAGGTGATGGTTGCTGATTCTCTTACTAGGACAGGCTCTGAAGAAGTAACCTTTGTTTCTTTTCATGTGGATAGTCTTTTTTATTTCTATATTTGTCATGGCAGTCATAGAAGACTCATACATCCAGGGTGAGGGGCAACTTGTGCAAACTCAGTGGTCAGGCAGGGATGGAGTCTACCAACAAAGGCTGCAGTGGGCTTTACAGAAACAGGCGGCACTGAGCATCTTCATAGTATAGACTGACCCCAGTGACAGTGTAGAGAGGGCCAGACTTCAGCAGTACCAGTGCAGAGCAGAAAAGACATCATAGCACCTAACGGGGCTCAGACATGGGTGTTCTCTTCACATCGTGCATTCGTCATGACTGAGGCTGTTTAGCTCCTATGAGTTATGGACAGCTTGAGACCAGCCCTGCAACGTAGATATTACACTCATTACAAAACTAGCATGTGGGTTCTCAAGCCATTAATTGGAAAAATAAAAGAGATTTATTGATGCTTGTTCCTCAGTTTGTGGAGCATGAAATCATGGCTACCTTCCATTTCCACTCTATGCACTCTGTATGGTTTGAATTATTTATATTGAGCAGGCATTACTTTTAGGATCAGAAATAGAAAACACCACAAATACGTGCTAATTTTGCAAAGCAAAACAAAACCTTGAGGTCTTGATTTTTTTTTTTCCCTGAATTAGTCTTCATGAAACAAGAATCTTCTCAATTATTTGTGACTAGGAAGAAAGCTAGTTCCTGAAAATCCACACAGTTTGCTCTGAATTTCCTCTCAACATCCAATTTTAGACTTAATTTTATAAAAGTGCATTACAACCAACTTTAATTTCTTATTTAAAACATTGCCATTTCCAGTCTCAAAGGTATCCTTTCATTACCCTTAGGATTGTCATCTGTTGAACCGCATTTCATTATACCTTAATTATTTTGCTCTTTCATTGGGAGTAGGAAGATTCGCCTTAATATGGAGTTTTAGAAATCATTAAGAAATACTCGCTCCAAACTATCCCTGAACAAAAACAAAGCATGTCACTAATGGGACATCATTGCTGAACTGTGTCCCTGTGGTCATTGCAAACAATTACCAGCAAAATGGCAGTATGTTAATTCAAAGGTTGCAGTTACCCTCTTCAGAACTGAGGTTACAGCTCTTTCCCATCTGTTAATTTCATATTATTAGAATTTAGATTTCTTGAGGAAGCAGATGGCTATAAACTTTAACAGGTGTTTATGGTGCACTGCCTTAACTTTAAATGCTGAACAGGTACAGCTTGAAGTTTGCTGGGCTGCACAGGGAATTAGTACTTTAAGTGATGTGTGGGTAGAGAATTAATTTGTTTTGAACTACCTGAAGAAAATTCAATATATTGTACACAGAGGTTCACGCTTACTTGACATGGTGCAATACAATGAGAAATGTCAAAAAAAAAAAAAAAGATATAAAGAAATCCTGAACTGTATTCTTCAGACTAGCCTACCACCTTTCCTGCTAATAAATTACCAAACAAGAGCATGCTCCAAGTTATGGCAGTGGATGAAAGTGGAACAAATAGGGAAGCATTCATGCATCAATGACTGCTTCAACAAATGTATCTGTAGCACAGCTCTTCTCTGCTCTCCTGGAATGCAAATAAAATGCAAATCTGCATTTCTATTCTGTACATCTTCACAAATATTTTAACATTACATCATGTTGTGCTCCACTTGGCAATGTTCTGTCTCACTCGAATGGAACACTGTCTACTGTTTTATAAATTCACACAATGCTAAAAAAAAACAAAAAAACAAAACTGGTAGAGCACAACATAATGCCTAGACTTATATGTATTTTCTGGAAACATGTAAGTTCTTAAAACCCAGGAATATAACTTTCCACATATATGAGATGAATACAAAACTCTGAACAATGACTGATATAGATTTATTCAATTAATTATTTAATGATACTTTTTACCAGAACAACACATTTTCTCTAAGTTGCTTGGGTTATGTGACTGTAAAAGTGCTTTAGGCTAAGCCTTGTGTGGAGAGAACTTGACTTCAGCGTTCTATCCCCAACACATAGAACATTGCCCTGCATGTTAATTGCTCAATAAATACTTGTTTAATTTATTCAGTGTGTCATAGATGCAAAGAAACTAGAGAAGCCCAAATGTTTGTACTTTATAATTAGTGGTGAAACTGCAGAAAAATTATTGAGACAAGTGTGAAGCTGTCACAGGCATGGATGGATACTGCTGATATCTGCAGAATTAATGCTGCATATGAACACTCCAGAAAAGAAATAGCATATAAGTAATGATGATATTGCCAATGGTGAAGCTTATGGAAAACACAGTACATTTCCCTTGTGCTTCCATTTCTTTAGGAGTTTGTTGATGTTCTGAGTTAGTTTTTCTGCCTGAAGTCTACCAGATGTTGGTATGTGTTCTCTGAACTTTCTTGGATTCTTTAGGTGGTCAAATTGACACTTTCAGTTCTCTTAATGTTGTGGAAAAACTTTGGTATCTGTGCGTGGTTCATGAGTACAAACAGGATCATGTCATTCCTTCCCGAAATATAACTTGATTATAGAATGGCCCTTAGTCCTACCTCAAACATAGGTCCTTTGAGAGCTATGGTCGGCAAATAGAAATAATTGAAATGATTGCCTAAAAGAGTGTCCACTTGGATATTTCCCATTGATCCCTCCAGATCCACTGTACCCTTTTCCAAGTTACTTTGTTCTTAAGGAGGATGACTGATAATGGACAGCATCGGTAGACATCCAGTTGGTTTGGTCAACAGGGAACATCACCAAAAACTCAGAAAGAGGAATGAAAGAAAAGTCAGAGTAGTAATTTTCCTCTCTCCCTTGCTGAGGTTATCTTAAGCTGATTGCTTCCCTCAACTAAAGATCACTTATCCCTCTCTTTGCCTCTTTAGTCTTTGAATATACTAAGATGCCCTGCTGTTACTACAATCCCCAGAGAATTAAACTATTCATTGTATTTTTTCTAAACAACAGCCTGCACTTTTATAAATAGTGCCTTTATTAAATCCTCCTCAATTTACCCAATTTGAGTGTACGCCATCTGTATTTTGCCTGGACCCTGACTGATACAGTCCCCAAGTGATAACTAAAACATTTTAAAGGACTTAAAGTTTTAAATGGCATTCATTTGTTACTTTAAATTTCTTAAGTGATGGAAGATTGGAAGAAAGTGTGTAAGAAATTCCTCTACCTGCTTTTTTTTTTTTTCTTCTCAGTAGAGATGCTCCCATTTACTTGCAACTATTTTAGAGTTAAGTAACTACTTAGAATTGAGGAGAAAATAATAAAGCTGTTCTTTTGAGAAATGGAAGCTGTCAAGGCTTTATTACCAAGAGGAAGCACCAAAAGTAATCAAGGCTCTTTTTGCAAAATGTGATGTGTACCTTCCTGTCAAACTCCATTAACTTAGAGGTTTGAATTATAGTTCTATTTCACAAAATAGTATGATGGAATCAGACATAATATTAGAAGCTGAGAGTTCTGTTTAAAATTGCTTTTTCTTTGTTCTAGAGAGAAATAGAACATTCTGAAATGTATCCTCCTAATCAACTGTTAATAGCTAATTCAATAGCCACCTGCATCAAATTCTGCTGTTCTCAGAATAGAACACCTTGATATTCTAGAGGGAAAGTGTTTACTCTCCTGTTTGTGTGTAACTAAGCTGCAAGGTGAATTCCAAATGAACCAATGGGGAAATTGATATCTTCATGTGTCCCATAAATTGGGCATTTTTGGCCTCTGTTGGCTACATATCAGAATCTGAGTTCATCCCACAGATATCTAATCATGTGCAACAGACACAGGAGCATATTAAAAAAAAAAAGCTGGAAGATATAATGTAAAAAGTGTGTATTATTATGGCCATATTTTCGTTAGGCCTTTTTTTCAAAAGACAGAAATGACATTCAGATCAGTTTAGTTGGAAATTTATTGGGTCAGTTAACTCATTTTTGCAAAATGTGAAAAGAATTTTTAAAATCCTTATTTGGAAATATTGCTTATATAGTCATTCTTAGTTTTAACAGCTTTGATAAAAGCCTGGACAACTAGTATAGTTAGGCTTTTGTGTTGTTGTTGTTTTTTAAAGTCCTTTTTCCTTAGCCAATAGTAAAATGAAGATAAACCTAGTATTCTTTTTTTTTTTTTTAGATTTTGTTTATTTATTTGACAGAGATAGGTAGAGTGGTAGTAGAGAAGGAGGGGGAAGCAGGCTCCCCGCTGAGTAGAGAGCCTGATGTGGGGCTCGA
Organism: Neogale vison; assembly: GCF_020171115.1. Taxonomy (NCBI): domain Eukaryota; kingdom Metazoa; phylum Chordata; class Mammalia; order Carnivora; family Mustelidae; genus Neogale; species Neogale vison. Next base: position 29,398,915 of record NC_058096.1, read on the forward strand.
TCCCAGGCCCCTGAGGTCATGACCTGAGCCGAAGGTGAAGTCTTAACCCACTGAGCCACCCAGGTGTCCCTGAACCTAGTATTCTTTTCAGAGGGCCCAGTGCCTGGCATAAAACATTTAGCTGTTGTTATTTTGTATCCTGGTGTTCAACAAAAGTGGTGCTTCTTTCTCTTCAAGTAGGAGTAGATTTTTGTGAGAAAGAATAAGGCTAAGATGGAGTGAATGTCCTCATATTATGAGGACATTGGAGGTGAGGAAGTTCAAGTACACAAGAAGAGCAGGCTAGCGGCACCTCTTAGACCAGGACACATTTGCAACCCTGTTCCTCAGAGGTGAGGAAGGAAACTTCTAGACCTGCACTACGTGCCTATGTTGGTCACAGTTGGCCACAGTCCATCTGCGTGGCCGCCCTTTAGCTCAGATTCCATGTGGTTTACTGTCTAGCTTCTTCCCAAGTAACAGTTTTATTACTGAAAAGAGACGTTGAACTTTCACGAGCTCTCCCCAGGCTTGGATATTCCCGCCCAATTCTCAATTCTTGCCCCTTCGTGCCTGGCGTATTCCACCATCTCTGGGAGCTTGATAGTTCTCTGCCCAGAATGTCCCCTTTCTTACATTCTAGGTATCCCCATTTGAAGATGCCATCTGTTTCCTGACTGCTTGCTGATTGATAGAGGAAGCATTACAGGAATGGGCACACCGCATGTGGCCAAGCCAGATCTGCAACTACTAACCTTCTAGCCAGGCACGGGGTGGGGGTCCAGTTTGTTCTCTTCAACTCTTTACTGGTCCACTCCTCCTGACTTCTAGGGCTGGATCTCGAAGCAGGGATGTGAAAACAGAGGTAGGGAGGGGAGTGGCTCAACCCCAAATTTTCTTGGAACCCAGTTCAGATATTTGAACTCTGTCTCCAGAGACAAGTATACAGGTTTCCATTGTTACAGAGTTTAATCACCTGCAACCTACTAAGGCATGGAGGCTACCCCAAAGGCTCACCAGGGGCAATTTATACTAGTTAAATCATTGTTTTGCATTATTGTTTAATAACTGTCCTCACTTACTATTATCTGAATAATTTAATGACTTATAATTTGTCTATTTTTACTTTTAATTCATACCTATGTCTGCTTTTTTTGGTGTTTGCCATTTTATGTCACATTAGTCTGATTTGAAGATTTCCATCTTTAATTAATGTTTTAATTATCATCAGCGCTTCTCAAATTTGAATATGCAAAACCAAAAAGGCAGTAAATTCCTTCATGATGTACTCTGGACTCCAAAATGCATATAGGCATTCTCTTGTGTCAAAGTTTAAGCACCTTTACATCCTGCCTGAGTAGTAAATCGCCATTGGACTTTATCTTGATTGGGCATTCACTCCCTGTTTTATCTTGGAAGATACACTTGACCTCTCTGGGTCTTACTTTTCTCAGTTAGAAAAGGGGGCTCTTTACATCCCCATAGGTTGTTGTAAGAATAGAACATAATGATATGTAAAGCACCTCTATCCATGGCTGTACCTGCTATGCATATCATTATTGTTAGCCAAACGTGTTAAACATCAATATTAATTTGTTCAGATTCACATTCTTGAAGCAACATAATCCAAACATCTATGAAAGAAAAGACTGTACATTATTTTCTTTCCTGAGAGCTTAGTTTAAATACAAATTCTGGATATGACGACTAAAGCCATTAATATGCAAGATAACTTGTCCTAATAATTTCCTTAATGATTATCTTTAGCTCACAAATTACCAGATGCAGAGTTTGAGCAAAAAATAAACAGTAAGTTAAACAAGGTTTTAAGCAGTTTATTTTATGTAAGGAATCTTACAGCTATTTTAAGAGGACAGGTGGCTAATATAAAGTCAATGCAGGAAATATTTTACCTTCTAGTAAGTATATTATTACTATAATATATAATACAATTACATATAATGTGTTTAGGATTTTAAATACTGTTCTGCAAGTTTAGTTTCATAATTTAACACTATTTATTTACAAATTCTTAGCCGTTTAAACCTATCTTTAAAAAAATATGTGTTCAGGGGCACCTGGGTGGCTCAGTGGGTTAAGCCTCTGCCTTCAGCTCAGGTCATGATCTCAGGGTCCTGGGATCGAGCCCCGCATCAGGCTCTCTGCTTAACAGAGAGTCTGCTTCTCCACCACCCCCCTCTCTGCCTGCCTCTCTGCCTACTTGTGATCTCACTCTCTCCCTGTCAAATAAATGAATAAAATCCTTAAAAAAAAAAAAAAAAAAGTGTTCATGGCTCGACCTAGATGGCCCTGGAAACACAAGTAGGTACTTATAACTCACAAATTCATGGCAATTTTAGCATTTTTTCTGGTGTTTATCATGGTTTAATTTGATATATCAAGCCCCTAATTCAAAAATAACAAAGAAGGCTTCAATTAATTCATTTTTAAAAGAATATATCATTTTTTTTAGTATTATCACTTTTTATTCAGACAGTCAGCAAATATTTTTAGAAAATTGTGTGTGTGACAAATGGGTGAGATACTGGAAACATGAGGATGGATTAGATGCAGAGCCTGCCTTCAGGGACCTTGTGTCTAATATGGTTAGGCAACACACCCGGCGTTAAGAGTGGATTTACGCTATCACAGAAGTGTCTGTAGAGACAGTGTGGATCACTCAGGAGGAAGAAATGAGGTTTCTATTATTTTAGCATGTTGGGTTTTTAAAAAACAATGAAATGATGCTGGAGTCAGATCTTGAAAGTGAATAATGCTCTTACGAGGTCACAATTAGCGTAAAATTCCTTGAGGAATTCACTACTTTTGATAGAAATGATCTATTATTTGCCTTGTGTTGGCCTTAGAATTAATCGTCATGTATTAGAAATAAATTCAGTTAAAGAATTTTTCCAAGTAACTGTTAAGCTTCAGGAACATATCCTTTTAGACATCTCAAAAATACTCAGCTAATAATGTCAAGGGTCCCTTAGGTACTTAGGAAAGCATAATTTTCTCATTTCTTTATCTTTTTAATGCATACTTTGTTGTAAAATATGGGTTTTGTTCATTATTAATACTCTTAGGAAAAACTGTGAAATACTTGAAAGTGGGCAAAGAAAAGTAATACATTACTGAGTGTCTGTTCCTCTTTCCAGATTATCCTCAACTTTCATTCTCCTTGAACCACTTCAACTCTCTGCTGTTAGATAACAATGTACATGATCTTGTCCTTAGACATGGACAATGTATGTCCCCTCAGATTAGAAAAAGTAAATTTTCTAGCTATTTGTAGATTCATTTTCTCCTCTGAAAGACCTAAATATATATGGTACTTTGAATTCTCCTGTGAGGCAGTAAAAACCATTTAGTGATCCCTTCAATAATTAAAGAGTTAAGTAAAATCTTTGACATGTGTTCATTTATATTTGTATAAGAGTTTTGATTTTAATTGTTCTTAGAAATATCCTTTATTGCTACTGTTATTTGTAGTGAGATTTTCTCTAGCCCTAATAGAGGCAACTGACACATAATTGGTACAAATATCAAACATTCTGTATGTGGTATAGAATAGTTGAAGAGAAAAATATGTTACTATTTTTATTTTTATATATGTATGTATATATAGTATATTTGTATATGAATATTATATATAAAGTTTATAAATATATTGGTATATAGAAAACATTAAGATTTTCTGGGGAAGGTGAGTTAGGAAGGGCAACAACACCTGTATTCATATTTGAAGACACTTGAAATCAAGTAACATTTTAGGCATAGGGCTTTATTCTGCTACAAAGTTGTGATAAATACGGAAGTGTGAAAAGACATGGCATGCATGTGTAATTAGTTCACAATAGTTGTCAATTAAACTACATAAAGACATAAGGAAGAAAAGTGATTAGTAATGAGCCTGGGAAAAGTAGCCTAATGAAAGATTGCTAAGATCTTAATTATTGGATAGTTCAGAATTTATTCTCTATGCAATGCAGAGCCACTCAAGAGGTGATATGATCAAATTTGATTTTTTTATTAGTCAAATGACCAATGAATTAAATGATGCAATATTGTAGTCAAAAGAGGCAATATGGGCTCGAATTTAGTTGTTCAAGTTGGTGGGACACAGTTTGGCCTAGATCAGTAGTACTGAGATAGAGCAGTGAGGAATAGGATGAACCAATAGAATGAAAAACATGGATATTTGTGTACTACAGAAATGAAAAATAAGGAACTTTATCTTCTACTCTGAGTAAATTTTGGATATGGTAATTATCCCCAAATCAAATTTGGATATGGTAATTACCTGGATATGGTAAAACTGGGCTACTTCATATTCTTATCAGCCAACAAAATAATAGTGGGTGATTTTTGAAAGCCAGTTTGAAAACCTCAAAATAAACCACTTTTTAAAAAACTAATGTATTTGTTCCCTAAATAAATTTCAAAATATTTTAAAAATCACAGGTTTGGGGAATCATGTACTTTATCATTTTCTAAGTGAGTTGCATTGCAAGATATTTAAACTTCTACTGTACTTATGAAGAAATGCTTAAAAAAATCAATGGATTTTCTAGTTATCTGAAAAATAATATTATGCAAACGGTATTTTAAAATTATTGAGCCACAGTTGATACCATTTTTGTCTACCAGGCACAAATTTTATTTTCAAAAAGTTTTAAGTCATATTAGCTTTAAAAAACTTAAAATAGGTTACATTGTGCTTTGATTAGTAAGTACAAGAAAATTAGGGACTCAAATCAATACCAAATTTATTTTCAACCTGATTAAGAGCTTCCTTTTGTGTGCTATATTTAAACATAGTTAATAAATATAAATACTGTTTTGATTGAAAATTCCTACTTACATTCTAATATCTACTTTTGCATTTCAAAAAAGAAGAGCAAATTAAAAAATGTGGAGTATTTTTACTAGACAGTATGATTAATATCATCATCACGTGTTTATAAAGTCCCTAATTATGCATATTGTGCAAAGAGCCACCTAAACCTCTTCTTGCCCCTGTAGGATTCAGGAGTCTTATTTATGGACATTCAGGGTTAGCCCTAGATGAACTATCACAGTAGTTGATGTCGAGTATTTGTGTATGACATAAAGTTATGTTGATACCTTCCCTTGAACCTTCAAAATAAATTCTCTGCTCAATACGCTGAATTAGTCTTCTCAACACTTGCTGATAAGAAAATTAACTGAGGGAGGTTAAAGCATTTTAGTAAACTTCATGTAGTAAGTGGAAAAGAAAAAAAATTCATTTACGTCTCCTGAAATCAACCTGAGTGCCTCTCCTAATTCTCTATCCAAAGTTACTTGCTTCTTAGTTCCATACATACTCTTGCTAAATTCCAGCACTCATCAGGGAAGCCAGCAGTTTTTGCCTTTCTCTGAGGTGCCTCCTGAGCCATAATTCCCTCTGCAACTTCTCTGTCTTCTATAAATATTGCCATTCCTTTGGCAAGGGTGGCTTGAGTCCACAACCTGCTGACTTAGATTCCACTCCTAATTAAATGTGTAGGGTGACTAACTAACAGTCTTTGTTTTTCTTAGGGGTGTCTGATTTAAATAAAAATGTCTTGTTCAGCTAACATAAGAATGGAATTTTATTTTATTTTTTTAAGATTTTATTTTATTTGTTTATTTGACAGACAGAGATCACACATAGGCAGAGAGGCAGAGAGAGGGGGAAGCAGGCTCCCCACTGAACAGAGAGCCCAATGCGGGGCTTGATCCCAGAACCCGGAGATCGTGACCTGAGCCGAAGACGGAGGCTTAACCCATTGAGCCACCCAGGTGCCCCAAGCATGAAATTTTAAATAGAATTTTACATAATAGATGATGGTATTTTATGACAAGATACCTTTTAGGGATGTGACCTATTGTTTTAGAATCAAAAATTTAACTTTTAGCAATGATATATAGGAAAAAGAGATGCCAAAGTGAAAAATTATTTTGCCAACAAATGGCTAGGAAAAAAATGTACATTTTAGAAATCCCTTGAAGCAATGCTCTTCAGTGTTGAAGGAAAAATAATAATTAGGGAGAATAATTAAGTTCTTATCTACAGAAGGTATATGTCCAATTTTTTAAAAAGATTTTATTTATTTATTTGATAGAAAAAAAGAGCTCACAAGTAGGCAGAGGGGCATCTGTTACCCCTCTTCCTTCATCAGGTGACTGTCTTGGGCTTGCTCACATCATGGTGTTCCTAAGATAGTCAAACTTTTTAAGCAGAATTTAGCTTCCAAGAGAGAGCTTCCCAAGTGATGATCTCTTACAACCCATCTTTTAAGTTGAACATCATATCTTCTACTGTGTTTCTAGAGGTCAAAACAAATCATAAAGTGGACGCAGATTCACTCCTTGATAGAGGAGAGCTGAAGAATTTGCATCCTTCTGTGATCTACCATGAAGGAGAAGGTGGGTTAGAATTTCAATAGATAAAGAATAGAAAGTTTTCTTAGGGAGAGATCTTTGGGTTGGCCATAGTAGCCTTAAAACAAACAAAACCCAGAAAATTCAACAGGGCTTAGGAGTAGAGCTATCTAGTTCCAGAGAAATAATCGGAATAAGACAGAAGAAAATTGGGGATAAGAAAAGAAAGGAAAAGCAAATTTTTAGAAGAAATGATCTAATGTAATCTTAAACTAGGCTTTTAATGAAATAGGATTAAGATAGTTAGAAACATAAGGGTATAAAAAGATACTTAAAGGATGAAACTATTTTATGAATACTATACTGGACTATACCTTTAGTGCTTATTTCTGAACCTTATATCATTAAAAGAAAACTGAGAATGAAACTGTAGAAAACATTAGATGAGATAATTTTCCAAAAGATACTGCAATCTACATTTTAAGGAAATCAAAATGTTGATTCACCTTCATACACTTTTTAAAAAGTGCTAAGATAGGTTCTTCATTTACAAAACAGTATTTTGCTTATATTTTGCCTCTATCACAGTACTGAGCAAAAATGTGCAAAAACAGTACACATAAAAGTAGAAAAACAATCTTAGGGATGTAATGTCAAAAAAACACTTGCTTTTTAAGTTTTGATGTTGAAGTCTAAGTTCTTGTTAGGCATGTTTAATCACATTATTAATTTGGCCATGTGCTGAGGATATATTAAGTCAAAGAATACAAAAAATGTAGACTGTCAGTATTGGCCCCTTCATAAGATGGACTTACGTCATCTAATTCGTAGCTCTTTTAGACTAAATTCTGTCCATCCTCAAATCCTGAAGCTTCCCAAACTAACACATTCCTATTCTCATTCTCTAGGCTCAGCTACTTGTGCTTCCTCATTCCAATTATACTCTTCTGTTATCAGTAAAAATATTTCAATCATCCTGGCATTTTTATTGATTTGTTTTATAATTTAGGCTGGTAATTAATGCAGTCTTACTTTCCCTCTCCCTGACCAGGACTGTCAAAATACTAACTTCTGACAATCCTTTTTTAGGGTCAATAATACAGTTAATCCTAAAAAGATTAAAGGATTTGATAACTTCAGATTCCAGTCTAGTTTGTAAATTTTCTTACTTTCATCTGGCAGAAAGCAACCTGACTTCTTAATATAGCTATTTATAAAACTATGATAACTAGTAAATGTAAATTATTTCTTCAAGTCATTTTAATTTAAGTTGTTAATGAGAAATTAATAGGGTATCATTCATTCAGCAAATACTCATTAAGGGTCTATAATACAAATAGTGGGGGCTGTGCATTCTACAAAGACAAGAAAGGGCCAAATTCAGGTCAGATTTTTCAGTGGCCTCTCAAAATCTGAGTATATTTTAAAGCGAAACTAGGGGCACCTGGATCGCTCAGTTGATTCAGTGTCTGCCTTCGGCTCAGGTCATGATCCCAGTCATAATCCCAGGGTTGTTGGGTAGAGCCCCGAGTGCAGCTCCCTGTCTGGTGGGGAGCCTCCTTCTCCCTCTGCTTGTGCTCTCTCTCTGTCTCTTTCTCTCTCATGAATAAATAAAATCTTTTTAAAAAATAAGGCAAAAGAAATAGACTTTTTAACTTAAATTCAATTAACCAAGGTATAAAACGTCATTAGTTTTTGATACAATGTTCAGTGAATAATTCATTATTTGAGTATATCACCCAATGCTCATCATATCAGGTGTCCTATTTAATGCCCACCACCCAGTTACCCCATCCCCCTTCCCACTTCCTTTTCTAGAACCCTTAGTTTGTTTCCCAGAGTCAAGAGTCTCCCTCTGGTTTCTTCCCATTCAGTCCCCGCCATGGTCATCTGCACTATTCCTTATGTTCCATATAGGAGTGTAACCATATGATAATTGTATTTCTCTGATTGACTTATTTCACTTAGCATAATGCCTTCCAGTTCCATCCATGTCAATGTAAATAAGAAGTAGATTTTATACCAAGGTCAATATCTTATGATATAGCCCATTGCCAAAAAATACTATTTTTTACACCTTCTTTCTAAGGTATGACTTTACTAACACATTGAATCAAATATTTTCTCTCCTGGTCATTTACAAAAGAAGAAGGAAAACTTTTATTCTTTTATAGCAGTTTTGGGTTCACAGCAAAATTGAGAGGAAGACAGAGATTTCCCGTGTATCTCCTGCCTCCACATATGCATTTTCTCCCCCATTGCTGATGTCCTCCAACAGAGCTGAACATTTGTTACAATTGGTGAACCTACATTGCCACATTGTTACCACCCAAAGTCCATGGTTTGCATGAGGGTTTACCCTTGGTGTTCAATATCCTAAGGACTTGGAAAAGGTATACAGACATGTAGCTGTCATGTTGGTATCAGAGTATTGTCCAGACACTCCTCTGTGCCCTGCCTCTTCATCACTCCCACTTTCCTGGCCCATTGTAGTTTCTTAAATCTAAAACTGAACTTAAACTTATTGTTTGAAATAGTATCTCAGAATATCATTTTTCCCCCATACTTGTAATTTCAAATAGCTAATACTATGTATCTGCAAGATATATATATATATATATATATATATATATATATATATATACTCTCATATTTCTTTGTCCAATTTCAAAATGCTTTGATTATGGCAAACATGGATCAGGTACAAATTAGACATTTCTTCTAACCTTGAAAATGTGTTTAAAATTGTCTAAATGTAAAGGTAAAGTACATTTGTCCAAAATAACAGTTTGAATTATTATTCAAACTAACAGTTTGAATGTAAACTCCTAGAAGAAATAGCTCATCCTGAATATGAAAGCTTTTAAAGCAAATTCAGAACTTGAGATTCCTTTAAAAGAAATTTCCATAAGAAATTCAATGAAAACAACCAAAATAAATTTTCTACTTGTAAAATGAGTCTGAAAATCTGGTTAGTATTGGATGGAGACAAATAAGTATCATTAATATTAAGTATATACTTGCAATAATTTAGGGATGATGGAGATTTTTTAAAATTTTTTATTTATTTATTTACTTATTTATTAACAGAGAGCACTAGTAGGCAGAGAGGCAGGCAGAGAGAGAGGGGGTGGGGAAGCAGGGTCCCCGCCAAATCAGAAAGCCCGATGAGGGACTCGATCCTAGGACCCTGGGATCACCACCTGAGCCGAAGGCAGCGACTTCCAGCCGCTAAGCCACCCAGGCGCCCGGGATAATGGAGATTTTTTACATGTATACATTAATTTTGGATAAATAATGAAATTTTAACATCTCATAATTTTTCTGGGTTCTGAGCGATGTGTTTGTGTGTATATGTGTGCCCTTGCTGTCTTGAGGGTGGTGGTAAAGAGATGGGGGATATTGTCGTTGGAATTGCCATGTATTTCTAAATATCTTTTACTGATCTAAAAATTGAATAAAGAGAACTATGTGTTCTCTGTGGTTTCTTAGGTTGTAATAAGTCTATGAAAGTTTGAACCCATTTAAAAAAAAAATCAACTTCTGTGTATCTCCTATCCTCTCAGATCAGTTTATTATCTGAATCCTAACTCAGCCTAAACAAAGTATTTCCCTTTAGTGATCTCTAATAAAAGACTCACTTCCATTCGGCTGTCTTCATGTGTCTCCTTTGCTTTTTACTTATTTTTATTCAGTCATTTTCTTCTCTCTGGAGGTGAACAAACCACTTGCCCTAGGCCTTGATAACTTTTAAAAGCAATCTGAGCTTAAAAATCAATTTAATGACATGTTCCTATAGCATTGAGCTCCCTTGCTTGCCTACATTTGGCCAAGTTAAATGAGAAGGTGATCTGTTATAACACCTATAAAAATAAATCTACTGGCGGCAGTGAAAGCCCAGTCAAAGTCCAGAAGGCACTGCTATCCATCTCAGGGCTAAACATTTGTGCATTACCTGACTCCACCATCCCTCAGAGATGAAGGAGGCCTGGGAGTCAGTGTTCACCAGCACGCTGTTTTCTATTCTACATTCAGTGTGCAGTACGGTAGTTCACTACTTCATTAAGATGTATGTGGAATGGTTTAGAGGCTTGATTTCACAGCATATGATCATCCTTTTCTCTTTCTGGAAGTTATATTTGGTGAAGGCAAAGGAAATCTGAGCCTTAGGGTGGGGAGGGGATTCTGAGCTGCTGAAACTACAGCACATCATGGGTTTGTCTGTCTTGGGTTCCATTCATCTTGCTCTTTTGCCATTAATGTGGAGAGCGCTGAATAGAAAAGCTCGTAACAGGATAACTGAATTACTCTTTCTTCAACATTATGACCCGTGTATCACTAGTCCTTCACGGACTGTTTTTCTAAGAAGATAGCCATGTTTGTCTCTTTTAAAAAACAGTGTATGTGCTTAATTTTGACTCTACTTTTACATTCCTTGCACCTGAAATAAATCTCACCATAGTAAATAGAATACTCTATTTTTAAAGGACAGTGATTTTTCTTATGTATCAGAATCGGCCTTATTATTGTTTATTTTGTTTTTAATAAGATCTATGGTGTTTTGATTTTTAAAACTGCATTTTTTTCTTGCATAATGGTGGGAATAAACTTATTCTTTTCAAAGAAAGCACACATCTAGTCCAAAGATGAAAGGCATCTCTCCTACTTCGCTGCCTAATGTGGGATATTCATACCAGCAGAATCAGCTCTATTTTAGGATCTCAGGCCCCACCCCAGACCTTCACTTTAACACATCCCCAGGTGATTCTTCTGCACATGAATATTTGAGAAGCATTGCTCTGACAATTCTTTTGAATACACACATAATAACTTTTTTGATGCTGAGCCTTTATTTTTCTCTCCAAACCCTGGCCTAGGTGGTTTTTAGATTTTGTTTAAAGATATGGCCTGTTCTTTTGATAATATGCTAACTATATTTCATACACAAAAAGTAAGGGATTTTTTTTGTTGTTGTTGTTTCTAAAGAATACTTTGTATGTCTTTAAGGTATTAACTAAAACTCCTGCATAATATCAGGACTGTGTATGTAGCAATTTTGCCATGGTAAAAGGACCTGTGGTTGGGCTCAAATTCTCAAGTGTATCTGAATTGAAAAAAAAAAAAGTGTGGATATGGAGAATATGTGAAATATCGGGGATGAATTTTGTGAAGAGCTGGGTTAGTCTACCAAAGTTCTCTATAATATTTCCTGTTTCATTTATAGTAGTTCAATTTATAAAGATCAAATTTATATACAAATGCAGAAGCACATATACAGCAGCAATTGTTTAGGGGTTATGACACCAAGAACGGTTCTATAAGTAGACAACCCAGGGATTGTGCTAGGTCCTCCTCCAGGATCAGCCTCAAGCTTGCAGCCTGTCTCCTCATAGGTCATTAAAGCTGAGGCACTTTCATCTTAGTTTTACTAAAAGAGGTTTATAATAATTTTTAAGTGGATATTATAGACATTTTTCTGGGAAGTAAATCCATACTCTTTGAAGAGAAGTATAAACTAAATATATTTAATGTTGAGTTCCTATCAAAAGAATGGTTTCATATTCATGAAAGATTGAATGTTTATTTTTTTTAAAGTTTTTTTTATTTATGTATTTGAGAGAAAGAGAATAAGAGAGAGAGAGCGTGAAAGGAGAGAGGTCAGAGGGAGAAACAGACTTTCTGCGGAGGAGGGATCCGGACTCCGGGATCATGACCTGAGCTAAAGGCAATTGCTTAACCAACTGAACCCCCCAGGTGCCCTGAATGTTTATTCTTATATCCTTACATTCCAGTAGCAAACCAGAATTTTACTTGTCCCTTTTTTTGCAGTATTTTAAGTAAGTTATATTCAGGTCTTAGAAAATCTAAAGGCTCCAGTCTAAACCAGTTTACAAACTTCAATGAAACTTTAATGAAAACTTCCAGATTTTAATTGTGAATTACATAACTCACAGTATCCACAAATGAATAAATGAATGTCAAATTCACTTTGGGAAATTGAGAAATATCTAGCTATTTTTAAATATTTTAAAGGAAATCTATTTTTTCTTCTAACTCAAATTACTGACTCATATAATTGGCTTTGTATCAGTAAATATCATCATCTAAAAGTAGAACAAATGATGACAAAGAACGTTTTACCTTATTTTGTAGATTATATAAATATCAAGTGTTAATTTTCTTCAATTTATTCAGTTATTCTTAATATGAGTCAGATGGAAGGATCACATAAATGTTTGTATGTATAGTATAAAATTAAACATTTAAATAAAATTACTCAGAGGAATTGTGTAGGCTAAAATGAAATAGAGATACAAATATATCTGTTTTAAAACCATTCACTTTCTCTACGTTCACATCAGAATTAGCAGTTACTCTTTGGATCCTAGTTTTCTCATTATGAAAGAATTAGGAGGTTTTTTAATACATGTTTCTGGAAGGCATGTTTATAAAATTATACTTACGGAGAAATAACGACTAGAAACATCTACCAAAGGTATTTCTATGGTCACTTTGAGTTACCCAAAGTAATGTGACTGGCTCTCTGAAAGGAGGAGGAGCTATCCCAGCAGCACCCGTGCCTCTTTGTGCTGAGATATAAGTAACCTGCAGCTGTGCCAGCATCTCAGGGGGCTCCGGCCTGAAGTAACCTCATATAGCTGGATGGCAGGTGGGCCAGGAGATCTGGGAGATGCTGCCCAACAGTGGCCACCCCTTTCTCTAACAGACCTAAAGAGCAAAGAATGACATTTTCAGGGGTCACTTAACCCTGACTCCTCACTCTTCTCCCAAGACCAAATTTATGTCAATATCCACACATCCTTACATCTTCCCCTCCAAATACAAAGGATGCCCTTCGTCCTGATGGGAGTCCAGTGCATCCCATCCACTAACCCACGGTATCGAACGAAGGCTCTCTCTTCCTATAAATATGCATTGTCTTGTATTTTTCATTCTGAAAATGCCTTTTCTTAACCCACCTCCTTCCGATCTTACTACTATGAGGATCTACTAAAGACAAAGACCAGGAATGGTCAATTAATTATCAGATTAATGTTTGTTTCAGTCTTTTCTCCCCAATGTTCCCTATTTTTCTTCATAAGCATCAGGCAGTATCATTTTCTCCCCACTCAGGACGCTTTAGATCTCCGTCTCAATTCTCTTTCTCGGTATTCCTCTGTCTGCCTATGAATGTTCTTTCCATGGACCTCTTTCTTTCTCTTCTCATTTAAAAACTTTCCTTTGTGATCTCACCCTCGACAGTGTTTTTAACTACCATTTAACTACCTACTGCCCTCAGAAGGAATTCACACTGCCGACATCCTGCTTTCAGACTTCTAGCGTCCGGAACGGTGAGGCAGTCAATTTCAGTTGTACGAAGCCACTCATTTGGTTGTATTTTGTTACGACAGCCTTAAAACACCAATACACACCCATCCCCCTCTATCGAGAATTTGGGGAACTAAATGCAGCATAAGCGTCTCGGCATGATACATAAAGGCCATTTGTAGCCTTTTCTCTTCACTTTCATTGATTCCCACCATTTTTCCTACTTGAGGGACCACAAACACAGTCCGTGAATCTTTCCCTCAGCTCCACCTGCTTTGTCACCTTTCCACAGCTTGGCATATACCCTTCGCTTTGTCCAGAATACCCACTACTTCTTGCTGGAGAGGTAAACGACTTTTTGATCTACAAAAGCCAGTTCTGATTTCATTTCTTCTTGGATGACTTCCTTGACCCCTTTTCGGCAATTGCCCATTCATCTGTAGTTTCATTTACTGTCTTCTGTCTGGGCCTGCTATGAGCTTGGGGTTTGGGAAGGTGTTTATTTATCTCTGCATCCTTCACCTCTAACACAGGGGCTGGCCTAGAGCAGTTAGTGACTTTATCATTCAATTTAATTCAACAAACATTTGTGTACTTACATGTTGGAGTAATCTGATTTCAGGTCTAAGAAACAAGAATGAGGCAATCTTCTCTCTAAGGGTTTGGGGTTTAATAATGGGTTAAGGCCTATTATAAAGTATAAATGAGTATGTAATATAGTGTGTAGTATTCAAGCAGTGACAAGTAGAAGAACAGATTAATTCTAAATCAAAGCCACTGTCATTTACGAACAATACTAAAATTTATTGACTTAGTAAAAGTACTTGGCAATTTTAATTTGTTGTTAGCTATTTTCTATACAGGATGTTCTTTTTAAATAATTGTGAGTGTTCATTAATAAAATAAACATATAGATTTAAGTGCTAACTTGTCCAATATAGACTGCTAACATCATAAATATTTTATTCCAAATCGATCCCGGTGGTGCCAAATATCAGCCAGCCAGTTTGTGGTCTGAGTAATCAGCTGTTAGGTACGGAGTACTCAGAAGCAATACAAAGAAAAGAAGAGCCTTTTACTTATTTATCTTTCTTTTTTTGTGAGAAGAGCTTTTTAAAGTTTTTAATTTTTTTAGATTTTTTAAAAGTAGCAGCAATTCTCAAGAATTTCATACATAGTTATTAGATTTTTTTAAGGCATCCGCAGTATACGTGGCTCATAAAGACTAGTAGACTTGTAATAAGAGGATACGAAGACCACAATTAAGGATATTTTGGGTGCATCTTAGCCAATTGTTCCAGATTCCAGAAATATCATTTCCTAGAGGCTTCCTCAGTGTCGATCAACTCACTTGGCACTCTCTGCCACTGCTGCTTCAACAGTAGCAATATATTTAGACCTGCAGTCATTCATATGAATAAGTTATTGTGTTTGAAATTTTCATCCTGGAAAAGAAAATGTATTTATATGTCATTATTTGAATGAGAGCATGTTTGATGAAGAGTTGCAGGCAGTACTTGGATTACAAATATAAACAGTGGGCCTTCACACATCAGAAACAATCATTGTATCTGAATTGTTTCTTGTTCAAAGGTCACACACAGATCACTTAAACAGTGACTCCATTTTAATTGTGGCTGCTGTTAACATATGAGCGCTGTTTAATCCTTCTTACATATTTCATGATCATAGATTTCTACCAGACTTTTCCAGTACTGCCTGTCAATCCTATGACTTTCCTCTTGTGGGTTCTCTTTTTCCATTCTTTGACAACCATTTCAAACCTTTTATGACCCCCCCCTTAGTACATAGGCCAACACTTTATTTCATAGAGAAAGATTGCACTATGCTCAGCTACTTTCTACAAAATTGACTAATCTCTTGTATCTCTATGAATTTGTCCTATTCAATCTTTCTAAAAGAATAACTGTTTACCTTCCCAAGCCTTGAAAATCTTATGTCATTTACTACTAGTCTCTCTCCAGTGTATTAAGCCTTACACTTTCTGTTAGAATTTTCCCTCCTTCCTTCCTTCCTTCCTTCCTTCCATCCACCCATCCATTAAAAATTCACTTGTGAGTATTGTTCTAATTGTTGATACAGCCTAGTAGATAAGGGTCCCTGCCCTCAGGTAGCTGGCCCCTCAGTGGGGTCCACATACTTTAGCCTCTCTTATTTAAAAATAAAACAAACACACACCAATTCTACATTTTTCTCTAGTTATGTCTTACCTCTTTTCTCTAATTCAAAAGTAAACTTTTGCTAAGTTGTTAAATTCATGAGCTTCCTTTTTTCAGTTCTCCACTCTGATGTTTAATTTTAAGTGTCAACTAGGCTAAGGGACAGCCAGACAGTTAGTAAAAACATTGTTTCTGGGTGTGTCTGTGAGGGTGTTTCCAGAAAAAAAAAAAAAAATGACATCTTTAGACTAAGTAAAGAAAATTGCCCTCACCAATGTGGTGGGCATCACCCAAGCCATTGAAGGCTTGAACAAAATAAAAAAGTGGAGGAAGGGCACATTTTTCTACTTGAGCTGGCACATTCATCTTTTCTTGCCCTTCTACTTTGGTGCTCCTGGTTCTTGGGCCTTCAGATTCTGACCAGATCTTAGACAATTGGTCTTCCTGGTTGTTAGGCCTTTAGGTTTGGGCTGGAAATATGTACCAGCTTTCCTGGATCTCCAACTATAGAGAGCAGGCTGTGGGACTTCTCAGTGTCTCTAATTACATAAGCCAATCCCTCATAATAAACTTCTCTCCGTATTATTTCTCTACATTTCCTATTGATTCTGTTTCTCTGGAGAGCTCCAATATGCCCACTTAACCTTCAGTTCATTTCAACCTGATTTTTATCTTCAGGATGTTGACAAAAGTACTTTTGCTAGAAACAAACAGTCCCTACTTGGCAAACATAAATAAACAAGCAAATAAACAAAAATACTTATCTATGTTTTTGGCAATGTTATATCAACTCTTTAATGCCTGTCTCTTCTTACCAATTATTTGGTATTCCTAATTTCTTTAAAGTCCTCTTAAATTACATTCTCTCTGTTTATAATCCTACACCAATGACCTTTATTAATACCTTGAACCACTGACCTCCAGCTTCTTCTCTCAGAGCCAATCTTATAGGTCAAATTAAGTACCCAATATTTATATTTGGATGTCACACAGGCACTTCAAACTTACTCATTCAATGTTTTGTGCATGATCTTCCCTACCAACCTTGGGTATTTCAAGGGTCTCCTATTTAACCATAGAGATGACCTCAATCCATCCTTTTCCTAAATCCAGAAATCTAAGAGTGACTTCTAAAATGCTCCTCATGTTCACTTTCTGTATTGAATCAAGGATATTTAATCATTTTCTTATCTTCATTTTTTTGTGTTACGCCAGTTGAGTAAACTACTGTTGTAATGTCAAGGGATTACGATACATTTAATCTTCCCTCATTAAACGTGTTTGACTTTCTTCACTTGGTTCTCCATAAGGAATATACCAGACTGATAAGTCAGATGAAAATATCTGATCATGTTAGTGTCATGCTAAATACTCTTTGGAAGCTTCCCATTGCTTCCAAGTTTCTGCATTGTCTTAACTCTTTTATTTGCGAAGCTTCACGTTCCATCAATCTTCTGTCTCCTTCATTATATACCAATTATATTGGCCTTCCCATCCATAACTTTTCTGTCTACTGGGGACTTTCTTCTCCATTCTACCACTATTTATCTTATACCATACTCATTTTTAGTTTTCAACTTTAGTCTTTAATTTATACAGCATTAATGCTGTGTGCAGGCATTTGTCTATCTTAACCCTCTAAACTAAGATGAGCTCTCCTGCATATTCCAAAGCCATGTATCTTCATAGCGCAGATTACATTTGCAATTAACTAACATATATTAATTGTTACATATAACAATTATATATATAATTAACATAATATAAGTTGTGTCATTTATCTTCCAGAGTATAAATTCTCAAAGAGTAGGCATCCTTGTCCATTTTCTTATGAGTATATATTTTTTTTTATCAGAGCAACATGTGAAATGCTTGGGTACTTCAGAAGTGTTTAAAATAAGTGTATAATGACTGAGCAGAAAATAAAATAATGTCATTAGAGAAAATCTAATAAAAACTTTATAATGAGATCCAAGGTGTTTCTAATGCTAGAGGAAAATGTATTTACTTAAAATTTTTCACCGCATTGTGCAGTGGTTATTTTTTAATATAAAAGTACCTAGGGGTAACTGGGTGTCTCAGACAGGTAAGTGTCTGACTCTTTGATCTCAGCTCAGATCTTTATCTCAGGTCATGCATGGCCTTGGGTGTGAAGACCACTTTAAAAAAAAAAAAAAGGGACTAAAACATTCTACAGATAGTTTTCTATTCCCCAGCATCTGATTTATTGGCTCAATTATTTATTGCCAGAATAATTAATATCAATTAATGAAACCACCTAGATATCTTAGCAAGGTTTTATATTATCTCACTGAATTACTTTTCATTTCATAAACAATAGCAGGTAGCAGCTTTTCAGGTATTACTCATAGAGTCTACATTATTTAGGTTTTTTAATTTCCTACATGAAGAAGTCAGTATATTAGAAAATTTTGACATTCAATAGCAGTGACCCAAATTGAACTCAACTGCTATTACAGCTTTTCTATTTTTAGTCATATTAAAAATATTTATGTCAGTCTAATAATTAAAAGTGTGTCTGGAGATGTACAGCAGGAAATTCAGTGTACATTTCCAGGAGCTGTTCAGCAGCTTCTTAATGTCAGGGCCCTGGGTCTGTTGTCTCAGGTGCCACATTTCATAAAACTCCATCCAAGGCAGAAAGTAGAGAAAGACAGCACAAAAGCTCCTACGTTTTCTGTCCTCTCTCTTTTTATCAGGAAGACAGTATTTCTCAGAAGTGCTTATTGTATTTTCCCTTATCTCTCATTGAGATAACTTGTTCACACTGACAAAGTCTAGCTGCTAGGGGCTGGACAAGTGGAACTGAATTTAAGACTTTTATAACCTTTATAGCAGGTGACAGGTAAATGGTCTGGCCAAGGCTATTAAGGGGACATCCACAATGATCTTTCTCTGTGTAAAACACATTTCAATATTTACAGATTTCAAAATATAAAAATCTGAATACCAAAAATTTAAATTACCTATACTCTCATGGCTCAGGGATAAACATGATAAATTAATACATATGTGCTTTGATTTGTTTTGTTTTTTTCTAAATTTATCTTACATATCATTTTCTCATGTCTATTGATACTCATTGTAAAGGCTATACTTCCATTTTACAGATATACAATTCAATTAACTGTTAATAAAATTTATTTTTACTTATTTTATTGTTGGTTATTCAATTTTGTATTTCTTTTTTACTAGTCTTACCAGGGATATGTAAATAACAAGAGATATTGGTTTAAAAGGATGCATATTATTGAATCCTAATAGTCCATAATGCAACATATGAATATGTATATTAATTACTTTAATATAATGTTCAATCTTTTTAAGTGTGAAATAACTTTGTTTAAAGGAATATTCAGGCACCTGGGTGGCTTCTTTGTTAGGTGTCTGCCTTCAGCTCGGGTCGTGGTCCCAGGGTCCTGGGATTGAGCCCTGCATCAAGCTCCCCGGTCAGCAGGAAGCCTGCTTCTCCCTCTCCCACTCACCCTGCTTGTGTTCCCTCTGTGTGTCTCTGTCAAATAAATAAATAAAATCTTCAAAAGATAATAAAAAATAAAGGAATATTTAAGTTAAGTGCCTTTTTTGCTAATATTCTATCACCATGGGCCTACAGAGTAGGGCTGTCACTATAGAGGGGATCATTGAGCCAGAGATGACTATTCTCAGACCAAAAACCTAATGGGATTTGCTGTGCTGAGTTTTGAACTTACTCAGGGTAAGTGACTCCTTTTTTCCTTCAGTTATTCTTTCGTGGAATGGTAGTGTCTATCCATGCCTAGTCTACCATTATATTTTGGAAGCAGACAACTTGCTTCCAATTTCACAGGTCCAGAGATGGAGAGGAATTTTTCCCCAGGTTGGATTATACTCAAGAGTCTCACCATATCTGACTTAGATGGTTTAGAAGATGAGATTTGGAACTTAGAGTTGATGCTGAAATGAGTTAAGACTTTTGGGGCTATCACGATGTTGTGAAAACATTTTGCATTGGGAAAGGCATGAATCTGGGGGCAGAGGGGTAGGGGGGTTGAATTGTATTCCCAAAACCTGTGTTCAAATTCTACCTCCCCATATCTGTAAACGTAACTTTAAATGAGGTCCTTGTAGATGTAACCAAATTAATGTGAGATCATAGAGAATTAATTAGCATGGAACCTAATCCAGCGACTTGTGTCTTTATAAGAAAAAGGAGAGGGAGATTTGAATATAGAGAGACACAGACCCACAGGGAAGACAGCCATGTGGCAGTAGAGGCCAAGATTGGAACAATACAAACCAAGAGATGTCCAAGATTGCCAATGACCAGGATTAACCAGAAAAAGCAAGGAAGCCTTCTTCCCTAGAGCTTTCAGAGGGAGCATGGCCCTGCCAACACTTTTATTTCAGACTTCTAGCCTCCAGAACTGTGAGAGAATCAACTTCTGCTGTCTAAGTCACCCAGGTTGTGGTACTTTGTCACAAGGCCCTAAGAAAGTAATGGACATATAAAAATTTAAAGCAACCCTCAGGATATCTTTCTAAATTTGGAGCACTTGAACTTGTAACTTTTTATGTCTTTATAACTTGTCACATTCGTTTAAAGAGAAAATTCAGAAAATTAACAGTGTCTTAATGTCAAATCATGTATGAGCTCTTTGATAGGACTCATTGGTATGGTTGTTGGTGTTTGTATTTTTAGGACTATTAATTACATTGTAGGTGTTAAATAGAGTGGCATCCTTGAGAGTTGAAACAGTTAGGAGGAAGAAGATTGCTATAACTGAATAGCCAGGGAGGATTTTTTATATTCTTGAGATGGAGATTTAAAGAAGTGGAAGAAGAGAGGGGAGAATAAAGACAGCAGAGAAGATAGTATATTTTACTTATAAGAAACTGTGGACGAAGATGAATGGATTAGACATTTTATCTTATGTCGGTGGACATTAAGGAAATCAACCCAGTATAGTTAATTTTCTGTACTATTCAATTTAATGTTAATTACCAATTTGGATGATTCAGGTTCTCAATTATGTTTTTTGTTCTAATTAATTGGAATTCACTATTAATTATAAAGGGGACTAGAGAAATTACTTTATTTTAGTTCTTTGCCTATATTTAATTATTTTTCCAGGTACATATTTATTTATACTTAATATGGATAAAATGCTTCAAAATGTAAAAACAGAAACAAAAACAAATGAACACATGCATTGTAATAATTAATCCTCTCTACTATATTTACAAATTTCTGCTTTTTATAAATATATGTAATTATGTCAAATTTTGGCTCCACATTGAATTTTCTTATATAACCTCACCTTTTTCTATAAAAATATATATCCAAAGTACAGAGTGAAATAGATTTGGCAGGTCTAGTCCCACATACTGTTAGGTATAAAAATCATATTTTAGAAAGGTAGATGATATCCTCAAAGAGCAAAATCTCAAAGTTTCTTGCAAAAGTAACTGAGGACATTTGAATGGTGGTTAAGTACCTTTCAACATCCCTTGTGTGAGCAGTTGTCAGTGATTCTTCTTTCTTAATAATCTTTAACAACCTGGCAAAGGACAACACTATAAGGTTCTATGGACTTTATATTTGTGAATATTGAAGTAGAAAGATGGAATCATATATTTCCTTCTCAAAATTGTTCAAAATGAAAGGTAATTTGAGGGAGAAGGATCCATGATTAAAAGTTTTCTGATTTACACATGGTATGAACCATTTGAATAGATAATTAAATTAGTACAAAATAACAAATGACTAGATAATGTATGGTTTGATAGAGAAAATACACCCACAGTGTACATAATGTATTTTTCCTCTATATACAAACATTTTATGAAAGTTAAATTATCAAACCTTAATATCTTAATTGTCTCATATATTTGTTAGTAGAATAGCACTTCAGTAATCTGAAATTAAACATACTATTGTTCTTTTAAAGTTTGTATAATTAATAATTAGAAAGCAGTAACACAGCATTTTAAAACTTCAACTGGATGAATGATAGTAAAATTTAATTAATCTCTTTAATTACAGGAGCCATTAGTTGTGCCTCTTTAAAGCAAATGAATTAAACCTCCCACACGTAAACAATATAAAACTAAAATATCTAGAAATTTTGGTTTTAAAATATCTTTCATACCAAAATTATGAAAGGATTCGATCACTGTAACCTATCAAAAAGACAAGCTATAATTGGTTTTAATTTTTCTTTACATGCTTTATCTAAACCTCACATTTTAAAAATTCAGTAGAAATTGAATTTCTACAGAATGAATTCCAGACAAGTTATATCTTAGCATCCCTCCCTTTGAAGATTCATTGTAGTGTTAATTTTTTAAAACTTTATATTTTCCTCATGCCTCAACACCTTCACAAATATGCTGTGAGTAGTTTGCTCAAGTGACTAGATGTGCCAATGTGATAAGGTTGGTTCCTGCCACCAGTTCCCTTTCTTACTGTCTCCAGTTTGTGACCTAGTGACATTCAAATATACTAGTGAAGTCTGTCATTGCCTTTTGCCCCCAGGCCTTCACTCCCATGGGCTCATCCCTCCACTGGGTTGAGCCCAGTCCTTCGGTGCTTCTCCCACATGGTTCCTAGCACGGTGTTCCAGCCCTGTTGCCCTCTTCTAGGACCTGTTGATATAAGAAAAATCTTTTGCACGGTGGTGTTATTTTGCGTGGACACCAGATTGATCATCAAAACCTCCATTTTTTTTAAAACCTCCATTTTTAAGTAATAGAGTTATTCCTTATAATACAATACACCTAAACGATTTGATATGAATCTTGGGTGAATAAGACATTTGCCATGGCAAATAGGAAAATAAACAGTATCTTTTATGCCTCTTTACCATTGCAATTACTCCCTTACCATTATGTTCTAGGAGTAACTTAAGAAGTATCTCAGATGCCAATTAATAAATAAGTAGTTGATAAATATTGGCCAGTTAATAAACAAAGGAACAACCACTGAGCATCTTTTTCATGTTAATATGGTTCTGGCGGGTACAGTAATAAATGAAAGAGATAAGGCTACTGATGTATGACCAATCCTGGTATCTCCCAGATGCAGAAAGAGACAGAAATAGGAAGATAGGTAATGTGGCTGGAGGAATGAATGTGAAGAAAGGAGATGAGATTAGAGAGGTAAGTAGAGCTAAATTTAGGTGTTTCCACTCTAGAGCTAGGGATGGTTTGTAGATGTTCTGAGTGATCCTTCTCACAAACTTTGGGGGTGAAATGAGATCAAAGGCACGCCTAGTACCCATCCTTTCAGCCCTGTATAGCCTGTGGGGACTTGGGCCAGCTGGAGACTTGGAGTTTGATTTCCTTTGATCTCAAGGAGCTCCATTTTACTCTAGGAGGTCATATAAATATTACCATTTTCTAGGTATATTGTGACAAAAAGACCTGAGAAGCATCAAATAGACTTTTTGACCAATTTAAGGAGTCTGGATATTATTCTCACTGTAGTGTAAAGCCAAAGAAAGATTGCAACCAATGGAATAAAATAATCTGATTGATGTTTTCAAAAGATCTCACTTTCTGCTTTTAGAGAAGAGTTTAAAAGAAAAGAAAGAAAAAAGGAAGCAGTGAAACCAATTAGAAATCTTTTGAAGTATTCTATTCCAGGGTTTCTCAAAATGTGGTCTGAGGTCCAGTAGCGTCAGCATCATCTGAGAACTTGTTAGAAATGAAAATTTTCAGTCCCATCTCCTCCCCCAGACTTACATTAATCGATGGTTTAACAAGACCTCCAGGTAATTCTGACCCTTACTACATTTTAAAAACTGTTCTAATCTAGGAATGATGCCTTGGATGAAATGGTATCTATAGGGATGGAGAGAATTAAATAGATTCTGTGGATTTTTTTTTGAAGTGAGGTCAACAATTAATACTGCAATGTCAAAATATCAACTATCAGCAATAGCAATGTTCTGATTCCAATAGATACTATTAAAATGATTTTTAACAGGAAAAAAATCAAAATTTCCTGGCATAACTTTACATAATATACATGTTTATATATGTATGTATAATATGTATCTGCACACATATGTATAGAATATATATTATATATATCTAATGCATATTCATTCATAGGTGTGTACACACACACAAATACACACTTTTTTAAAAGAGAAGTCATCTTGATTAATCCATTTGGGTATAGACCCAAACCAAGCACTTATTCAACAGCAAGGATTCTAATACGTAGAGATGACAGATACTGAGGCCAACACAAAACTCTCTTGCATGGCCACATTACTGTGCTTGATAGTAAATGATGTGTGATTTCATTTGAGTACTACTGGGAGCTTGCTATTTCAAAGGAACTTCTTGGGAATAGTCCTGATGGTATCTACCTGATCAAGACTACAAATTAAATTATTTCATTTTCATAACAAAACTAGAACATTGATGCTTTCCTATAGTACCTTATTTACAAAGAGTTATGTCTCTTTGTAAATTATCATAATTTAACCTGGCCTCAAATTAGGGACTACCTGTCACTTATGAAAAGTGGCATATGAATGGTCCAGATAGTCAATGCTGCAAATTCTTAAGAAAGTGAGGTACAATCTGGTTGCAGCTTGGCAGAGAAGGATTCTGATTGTGAGAGCTATGAACAGGGCTTTAAAGGAATCGGGAGTGATTAGACTGACAGAAGACATGGCTCACAAAATACATTGGTTGAAAAGTGGGGAGGTGAGTATATTCATAGTGTGATCCTTTAGAATACACAGACTGTTCTGGACTAAACCACCATGTTTCTGTAGGGGGCTCAAGATTGGGCCGTTAGTCTGGAAGTAAAGTTTCACAGTGTGCTAGGTTAGGGAGATACCCTGGGAAGCTTTTAAGATTGCTTCAGTGGGGATTTCCATGATCAAACTATTATATTGAGTATATCATTTGACAATGATGTTCAGGATTGGTTGAAATAGAGAAAAATACTAGAGAGCATTTATAAAGACACCCAGAATAACCCAGGTGTTTTATCATTGCAGTGAAATGGAAAACAGAGGGTAGATGCAGGTTGGTTGCACTTTAGCAGAAAGAGCCTCACACAGGGAAACAGTAAACTCCTTGAGGGCAGGGGAGAGGTCTTGCCCTTTTTTTATATACTTTGTTGAAACCGGCTTTATTTACATACACGCAATGTGTTAATAATTAATAAATATATGTAATTTTAGAAATGAAATTATCAAAAATTACTTGTATAATCATAAGCATTGGTATTTTTGGGTCACATCATTAAGCCTACATAATTCTTATATGCCATGACTTAGACGGCAAAGATATTTCCTCCTTATGAGGTAAGAAAATATATTTATTTATTTAAAGATTTTTATTTATTTATTTATTTATTTATTTGAGAAAGAGTGCAAGCAAGCATGAGAAGGGGGAGGGGCAGAGGGTGAGGGAGAACCAGATTCCTCGCTGAGTAGGGAACCCACTCCCCTTCATGGGCTCAAACTTTTGATTTGAAAAATTCTTTTGCTTTAAGTTCATGTCCAGTTGCATTACTAAGTGAACTGAATAGTCCATTTAACACCTTACCCTTCAAATCCCAGAAGAAGATGAAAAATATGTTTCTGCACAAAACGTTCAAATGTATTCCTGAAACAAATGGTGTGTGATAAAAAAGCTCATTTGCAGATTGTTGCTAATTGTGTCTCTTACATATACTTTTGCTTCGTTCGATGTGAATTACAGTGGTAAAAAAATGATTATATGTTTCAGAGAAGAAAAAATTTACTGCCTGCATGCTATAACATTTAATGGCCTTTCCTTTTATAGTGTTTTATCATTGGCTCCAATGGATTAGGACAGCTTTCATGGTGGTTTTGTGAATAATTAAATGTTCATGTGTGAAGCAAAGTAGGAAGATATTAGAATCCTATTTAGAGGGTACTACAACAATCAGTTATTATAAGGTATGTTGAGTAGAGAGCCCAAAAAAATATGTGATCACCACCATGAAATATTATCATAGTAGTCACTGAGTTTTTTTTTTTCCTTTCTAAATGTCTCTGAGAAGTTTGAGACATTTTTCTTCCTTTTTTGGTGGTTAGAACATGGATCTTGGTTAACATAATTTCTTATTGCCAAAAGTAGTGATTATTTTATGAGAGTGCTTTCTAAAATCATTCTCCAATAGCCATGTTTCAGCCAGTTGCATTATAAGTGTTAGGGCATGTTTATGTCCCCTCCAAAATTCTTGTGTTGAAACTCTACCCTCCAATATGATGGTATTAGGAGGTGGGATTTATGGGAAGCAATTAGGTCATGACGATGGAGCTCCCCAAATGGGATTATTGTCTTTATAAGAAGAGGAAGAGCACTAAATCCCTTTCTTTGCCATCTGAAGATAGAAGATGACCATCTATAAACCAGAAACAGGACCCTCATCAAAAACTGGCCAGTGCTGACACCTTGATCTTAGATTTCTTAGCCTTCAGAACTAAGAAATAAAATTCTTTTGTTACAGCAGCCTGAATGATGACAAGGGGTAGGGGCATGGGTACACTGTTGAGGTGCTCTGTGCTGTCTACTAAAAACTCACAGCTTCCCCTTTCTTCAGATACTTGCCTTTGGCCAAAGGAGAGCCCAAGAGTTGCCCTGGGAGGCTTGCCGCTCTCCCCTGCCCCCCGGAGGGGAGCACTCTCAGTCATAAATTTCAAGTATAAGACGAAAAGGGCTGGTCTCCTTGCCTTGGTGTGGGATGCATTTTGTGATACAGCTTGGGCATCAGAACGTCCTGGTGGCATCAGGCAGAAAGGTCTCCCGCTGATGGCCCTAGTTTATTTAGCTTCTATTCCTCTGCCCTATTTCTCCTGTGTCCTTCATACTCCTTCCCTTGAGAGTACTTCCCCCAAACAAGAATTCGTATCTCAGCTTCTGCTCCCATGGAACCCAACCTAAGACATCGTGTATTTATACACAGAATTTAAGTTGGTGCTGGGAAGACTCTGCTGCTTCTAGGCCTGTACTGGCTCTTTAAATCCGCAGACACAGCTGACCCCTAAAACACCTCACCAACAAAAGGCAATTCCTGAGGGTTTCTCATTCCTTTAATTTCCAATTTGTTCCTGAGTCACTTGCTCAACCTTTCTCACTCACACCTCTGGTGCCAGCCAGACTGCAAAGTTGTCTAGCGTATGCTTTCTGGCTCCTCTAGCCCATTACATTTTCCTTCTGGGTACAATGAAGTCCTCTGCAGCTCTAGCTGCCTCAGCACTGCTAGGCCTTGTGTTTTCCTTAGCGTTCTGCTGAGGGGGCATGTGCCCCTCAACCCTGCCTTCACTTCCTGGGGGAAGGTAGGGTGGGGAAGGAGGCAACGGAGATCAGGTCATGTTTCATTCTGTTTTGACAAAGTGTAAGGGGAAAAAGTTAAGGGAATAGATCTTTGAGGATCATTTCCAGGATAGGTGACAAAATAATGTCAGTGCGCCCAGGAGAAAATACAGGGGTACCCCAAGATGGGGAACCAGCAGTGATCTCTCTGAGAATTCACCACAGGAACCCCCACACATGGAACATTAAGCAGGGATCAAAGCAGATAAAAACTGCTGGAGCTCAGGAAACAGTGAAAAAAACCACAGTCATCAACAGAAGGCTGCAGTTCTCGGTAGGATGCTTTGGAGGTGAGAGGACTGGTTTACTCTTCCCCCTGCTGTTTATCTCCCTATAGCCAAATTCTCAAGATTTTTCTTTATTATGACTTGGGGAAATTTATTTAGAGAACAAAGATAGTAATATTATCTTTTCCAGTTAAATCGGAAAAAAGCTCATAGAAGTAGTGACTGAATAAAATGAAATCAGGACCAGCATTTAGTGTGTCTATCCATATCCATATCTGTCCACATCTTGTCTATTGACAAGCTAGACAACAAGATAAGACTTTTTTTTTTTTTTTTTTTTTAAATTTGGGAGGAAGGAAGCTTGGGTGAGGGTCTTGGGGAGGAGTCCAGTTCTGTTATCAGGTTATAATACTAACAGTAAATAGTAGCTGATAATTATGATGTATGCATTCTGCTAGACATTCTGCTAACCATTTTACATATCATATCTTATTTTTTAGATTTTTACTTATTTATTTATTTGACAGACAGATCACAAGTAGGCAGAGAGACAGGCAGAGAGAGAGAGAGGAAGCAGGCTCCCCACTGAGCAGAGAGCCCCATGTGGGGCTCGATCCCAGGACCCTGAGATCATGACCTGAGCCGAAGGCAGAGGCTTAACCCACTGAGCCACCCAGGTGCCCCTATCATTTCTTATTGAATCCATATAACAAACTGATGAAATAAGTGTTACGATATTGCATATTTAGGAACAAGAAAATCGAAGCACAAAGAGAATAAGTTCATGCAGCTATTAAGAGGTAAAGCCAGGGGTGGAATTTGAGAGACGGATCAGAAGATGCAGCAGACACTAGCTAGCTGTCCTGAGCATCACTTCTTTGTTTTTCTTCGTAAAAGAAATTTTACTTAAGTATGCGTGGTCATGGTACTAGGACCTGGCCTATGGGAAATTCTGTGTACAGATTCCGAGTTGTGAGATGAACAGGAAGGAACACACACCTTTTGTGTTTTCAACCCACTTCCCATTGCCTGGCATCTGGATAGGATAATTTTGAGCTGAAATACTTGGCTCCAAGCATCAGGCAGAAACAGCCTATGAGGATGGCAGAGTGAAACAAATCAAGACCAGTTCCCTGCAAGCTGTGGGGCTAAATTACCAATCTTGGACTCTCCAGACCCTTAGGTGAAAGAAACACAAACTTCTATTTCCCTTGAGTCATGTTCTTTTGGGATTCTTGTCTAAGCAGCCTAACTTATATAGTATTTATTGATTCAGAGAAGCAGCATAATATATCGGAAGAAGCATTGGACAGGGCATCAGGAGACCAGAAAGCT
The DNA here is from genome assembly GCF_020171115.1 of Neogale vison. NCBI lineage: Eukaryota > Metazoa > Chordata > Mammalia > Carnivora > Mustelidae > Neogale > Neogale vison. Next base: position 29,427,722 of record NC_058096.1, read on the forward strand.
GGGAAATTGTACTGAGGCAGAAATTATGATTATAGACAAATTATGGAGTTATGGGTAAAATGAGGGAGTTAGAATACACATAACATCAGATCCCTTCTCATTGCATTTTAAAATGCTGTAAAAACAATTTAAAGAGATGAATAAAAATATACAGTATCACCTAATCAGTTGGGGAGACGTTAATGAATTACTTGACTTTTATATCTAGGTAAGTATGAGACTCATATCTTTAAAAAATTGCTCATACAAAATTGATTCTGTTTCTACAAATTTGATTTATGAGTAGGTTCACATTTCTCTACATAACCACCAATGAATTAAACATACTATATAAATATTACCACTCACATGATAAAACATCTTCTTGAAAAGCTCTTAATTTTAAATTTGCCTTTGTAAAAAAGGGAAAAGCAATCTGTTACTGGAATATTTTTAATATGTATCTGTCACATCTATTGCTTATAGTCTAAGCATTACATAATATTTTTTCTGTTGAAAAATATCAGCATTGACATAAGTTTTTTTTTTTTTGACATAATTATATTTAAGGTTTCAAATATATTGACAGAGTTGGAAAGCCCAACAGAGGGTAAACCCCATAAAGGCAGGGCCCAACACCTATTTCCATCACTGCTTCCTTCTCTGGGGGCCCCCATAAAAATGACATGTTGTAGAAATGCCGTAGGTATTTTTTTGAATGAATAGATGAACAAATATAAGTACTGCACTGTGATAGGTGATTAACATCAACTGTGGATGAAATCTACCCACAGTGAAAGCTTTTGGGAAGATGATCCTAAACCATAATACAACAGTCCCCAATTTTCACTGGTTCCACTTATGATTTTTTGACTTTACGATGGTCGGAAAGAGATGCCCATTCAGTGGAAACTGTGCTTGCAAGTTGAATTTTGCTCTTTTCCCAGGCTAGTAGCAGGCGGTACAATCGTCTCTTGGGATGCAGGGCAGTGACAGTAAACCACAGCTCCCATGCAGCCGTATGATCACAAGATAAAGAACTGAACTTGCATAACCATTCTAGTTTTTACTTTTGGCACAATATTCAATAAACTACATGAGATGTTCAACACCTTATTGTAAAATGGGCTTTGTGTTAGATGATTTTGCCTAACTACTGGCTAATGTAAGCATTCTGAGCACGTTTGAAGGTAGACAGGGCTGAACTATGATGTTCTGTAGCTTAGGTAAATTAAATGCATTTCGATTTAAAACATTTCCAACTTACAATGGGTTTATTGTGCCATAACCCCATCACAAATCAAGGATGATCTTACTTATCTCATTAAAAAAGAGTCATACAAAACTTAATTCATTAAAAATATTTTATTTTGGCTTATTTTTTCTTCAGTGTCAGTTTTTATTTCCTATAATAACTGTTAATCTTATTATTCAATTCTCATCTTCTTACAATATTTCAGACTTAAAATGTTTGTTCTCAGAAAGTTTAGGAATTCATGCTAAGCCCCACATCTACTGTCTAGTTTATCAAGTTTCCTAAATTACTCTCTTCAGGGGAGTCTGGGTGGCTCAGTTAGTTAACCATCTTCCTTCAGCTCTGGTCTTGATCCTGGGGTCCTAGGATCAATTCCTGCATCTGGGATCCCTGCTCAGCGAAGAGCCTGCTTCTCCCTCTCCCCACACCCCACTGGTGTTCTCTCTCAAACACTCTATCTCTCTCAAATAAGAAAATAAAATCTATAAATAAATAAATAACTCTCTTCTACCATCCCTCAGAATGAGAAGTTCAAGTATTTTCTTTGTTCTTCTGACCAATGCTTCTCTCTAGGACTCATAGTTAAGATATGCTTCAAGAGTCTGCTACTACTGTTGGCCATTTCCATCCCATCAGCTGTGCTAAATTGTTAAACTCTGGAGAGCTTTTAATATGCATACTAAGTAAAGGGAAGGACTTAATTTTATGAAAGGTACCTGTAAGTTTTTTTTATTTCCCATGTGTGTTGTGTATAACATAACTACGTGTCAGCAACATCAAAGACTCATTGAAAAAACAAAACAAAACAAAACAATTCTAGTATGTTGTATGTGTATTATATTAATGGAGAATTTTTTTCCAAACCAGAAAAAAAAATGTTTTTGAGTGTTCAGGGAATGGTCAGGTTGACTTCTATTTCCTGCATATCAGCTCACAAGGGAAACTCTTTCAACAGCTGTGAAGTAGTAAATGAAATATTGACTGAGTTACTTGTCATTTGATTTGTAATGATTTCAGTACTTTTCAAGTACTAGGCAAGGCATGGGGTATAATTCAATTGTATCCTTTCTTGCAATTTGAAGATGCAACACAACAAGTCACAAGTTAACTGGACCACAGGAAGGTTAATGCAGGTTATGAAAACTAATTAGTAAATAAATATCATGGTATGGCCAATTAATTATTCATCATTTTCCTGTTTACCTTTCCCCCCTACATTTTAGTAAAATTCGGCATTAAATATTTCACAAGTTTTTATTCCATTTTGTTATATAGTTCTTGCAAAAATACTTTGTAATCGTTACTAACTTTGTGCCCTTTCCACTAAAGAATCATGTTTAGGGAGTGGTCTGTTTCAGAATTATTCCCTGGAAGCTTTGGCAAATTCTAATTTTATTCTCTGCTGTGTGTATTATTTTCCCAGCTAACTAAGAAAGGTTCATTTTGAGAAAAAAATTTGGGAATGCTAGACTCTAGATTAAAGCATCCTTTTCTTTAATCAGTCTGAATTAACTGTTACATATAAGTTTTAATGGCCCCTATATTAACTTCATTTCTTTTTATAAAACTGAACTATGTAACTAACTTTATTAGTGTTGAACTGACTTCTCAGCCAAATCCTTACTTCCATTTTATTTCAATTCAAATTTTTTGCATTAGGAAGACAGGGTGAGATTAGTGGCCCTGGAAATTCTGACTATTCCATTTTAGATATAAATCACCAAGCCTGGAACATGACTTTGATGCTCAAGGATTGCCTAGAGAATAAGTGAAAGGAAATGATTTTACATCATCAGAGAGAGATGATCAGATATACCAAATTCCAGTTTCTGGTGAGCTATCATGTCAGTTTGATTTTGATTTGATTTATATTGATTGATAGATATTACATATATTTCTCTATATTTCTGTGTATCCATTCTCTCAGTTACTCAAGACAACTAAGAACCATTCTTTTCCCTTCTATCTTCTGCATGTACGTGTCCCCTCTATTGCCACATCCTGTTGGTTTTAACAATAAAAAAAAATAAAATAAAACCTATTGGGAGTGAGTGCTTCCATTTTACTCTATCTTCATGGCCATTGCTATAATCAAAGCCACCATGATCTCATCCAGGACAATTCCAGTAGCCTCATAGTTGATCTCCTCACATACCTTCTTCACTTTTTCAAATTCATTCTCCACCCGTTAGCTAGTCTTTCCTTTTAAAAATATAAATCAGGTCATGTTAACCTGTTAAATATCACTGAAGTTTTACCATCATGTACTGAATCCAAATTTCTTACTATTCCAATCTGTCTCCCACAGCTGTTCAACTGTCCTATGTTCTATGCCTAGAGGTACCGTGGCCGCCTTTTGTTTCCTTAAATACAACAGAGGCATTTCTTATTGTTTTTGTTTGTTTTTAAATCTCAGAACCTCAACTCATGCTACTTCATATACTGTAGTGTAATTTATTCTAGGCTTGATATGAGTCTTATTTATTCTTCATATCTTATCTTCAATGTTATTTCCTTAGAGAATTCTTCCCAGATTCCCACAATCTAACAGGACCTCTCAATCATTCTTTTTACTATTTTTTTTTCTTGATTGGTTGATACATTTATGTCATCATGGATGTATTTGTTTCCCTTCAGAAAGCGTATATTTCAACCAACTTCTAAGATCTATTGAAGGCATGGACCATGTGTATGTAGCTTGCTCAGGGACAAGCACAAATCTCTGTTCAACTTTCTAAATGTCAATTTCGAACATGATAGATTTTCTAAACCATAAATATATATTTTTTGAGATGAAAATAATTTGAAATGGGTGTAAAAGTGGGAAATTCTTCGAAATAAGTGGTGACTTATATATCCACCTCTTTTATCATCTTATTTGTTTATAAGCAATTAATAACTATACTTAATTATTATACTTATTATATTATATTAGTATATTAATAATATACTTAATATTATTATTATACTTAATAAATAATAATTATACTTAAGCTCTGTTGAATTTCACAAAATATTACCAGATGCCTTTTTAATAAAACAAAGCTAAATGTATTAGAACTTACAGAAGTTATAAAGAATACCATCATGATTGAGCAGTGCCTTTAGAAGTGGGGAATCAAAATTGATATTTACAGTTTGGGTGTCTGGATTTTGCAGTTGAAGGCGAATTTTTGAAGGCAGGCAACTAATTGGGAATAGAAAATTCACTATAGAGTAGTGTAGTATTGGTGGGCAAAGAAAAGCAGACATTTTAAAGGGAGAATTTTAATAGTTAAGTTGTTTGTGATAACTGAATTGTTTACCCAGGTGAGAAAAATGCTATCTTTGATAAATCTTCAGGAATTGCCTAAAGCAAAGAGTAAAGTTATTTTATAGTCTTACCTTGCACAGGCAAAACTTTCCTGATGCATGTAGCAAAGTCATGTTGACACAGGTGGTTGTAATTACGAGTGCTGTTAGCTAGGTCATGTTTGATGAAGGTGGTCACAGTTCTTCAAAATAATGCTACTATACCTACAGAAAAATTATTTTACTATATCTTCTGTAAGAGAGACAAAAAAGAAACAACTTTTCCAGAATGTATTTAACTAACAGAAACGTAGAATGAGAGAGGATAGCTGATAAAATTGGATCTCCAATCTAGGCCACTGTTTCTCAAAGGATGGTTTGAAGAATATTGCTTCTAAAGGAAGCTTCCAGATATTATGCTAAAGTCTGTCTTCAAATACATTGGAAGACAATGAGTTAAATGGTACTAGACAGGTATTGTCTTCACTCTCAAGGCATTTCAAAGCCCTTAATAGGTCAAAGTACATTGTAAGTTTCTAAAAGTGGGAAGAAATAAAGAACTTTTGCCATATTTATTTACTAGTATGTTATATATAGTATAATAGCATATATATTTTTTACATATATTTTGTGTATATATATTCATATAAAAATATATATATGGACCAAGGAATAAGGGAGCTAACCATATGAAGTGCTATTATAAGTTAATAGAATTCTGTAACATTAAGAAATTATATAATTACATTTGTTTTTCCCTTCAAAAACATGTATGAACAAAAACATATAACAAGAATATTTGAAATTGCATATCAGGACATAAATAATATTTTATAAATATTACTTGATGATCTTTTTGGGAACAAATAGAATTTTCACCTCATTTTGAATAGTTTTCCCATTTTTTACCTTTATTGTACTTTGAAATAAGATTCATATAAACTTGATTCTTTTTCATTATAGAATAAAAATCATGACTGTGAATGAAATTTTCAAATGCATCATATTTTCAGGGAAATTTCCAGCGCATAAGAAGTTAATAAGTAGTTTTGTACATAAAAGCAGTTGAGTTTACCTTTCTTCATGACATTCACCATAGAACCAGTCTGACATCTTACTACTGCCTTTTCTAAGGAGTCTGGCTTTGGGCAAGTTAACATATGGAAACTTCAGATTCCTCATAGGCAAAAAGAATGATGTAGGGATGCTCTAAGAATGTAATAAGGTAACAAATCTGGTAGGGTGCTTGAAACAACGCTTCATAAGTTGCCAGCACTAAACAAATGCTAACTGCTATTACTGAAAACGCAGATAAGTTCTAAAAGTTTACTTTTTACCATCTTCCCATTTTCTCCAGTGAATTTCGATATTCGTTATTCAGAAATTTTCCATGAGTCAACGTCTATAGTATTTCAAAATGTCATATTGTATGTTATTTTGAAAATTTGACTTCAGGGGTAGAAAAGAGACAAACTTTTATTCTTGTAATTCACCTGGATTATCAGAGCTATATAAATCTGAGAAACTATAAGGGTAGTGAGGATGTTTCTGCTTCTATTCAACTGATGCTTTAGCCTTCAGAACATATTCTTCTCAGACTGATTGTCGCTGTGCACAATATGATGACTGAAGAACAGAGTTCTTACCGGTGGCACCTGTACTACCCCCACCGGCTTTTGATTAAATTCCTGAGGTATAAACACCCTCTATAATTGTATTTTTGTAACTGAAGATAGATGACCAAATTTGTCATCAAGCTGAGTTATTAACTGGTGTGTGTTTATAAACTCCAATATGTCACACACACACACAAAAAAAAACAAAAACAAAACAAAACAAACAAAAAAACTACCTCCAGATAGTTGAGGGAGGGTATGAAGGAGACATGAAATGGAAGAGGCAGTTGCCAAGCCAAGCAAGAGATAAGGTGGTTTCCTCTGCCAGGGAACAGCTGTAGATCTAGGCAAGAAGGAAAACAACAACAACAAAAGCACATTTATGCCCTGGATGAAACTAATATAAATCTACAGTTATCCCCAGATGGTATGATTTCACAACTTTCATTTTATAACACTTGGTTTGGTGGTAAAATGGTCAATTTTTGTACGGGATCATACTTGTAAATTCTCTAGCAAAGTGTCATATTTTCATGTAAATACTTCCAAAGCAAAACTTATTTTTAGCATCAACTATAGGAAAGAAGTCATGAGCATCCTCTTTTGGAGTTGCTTATTTAACTGTTTTCTATAAGAACTGCAAAAGAAAAAGAAATGAAACAAAGATATGGATAAGGAACATTGACTTAGGATGATTGAATTAGTTTGAAGCTAGAATAAAATTTTCAAAGGGTGCTTTAAAAATTGGACTTGATGTTACATCATGCCTTAAAGATGTTGCTAGTTACAATTCTTTCATTCATCAAAAGCAAATCTTTACTAGGTATCATCTGTATGGCAAAAACCATTGTACACCCTGGTGAAATGGCCATGAACATGATGATTATGTTTTATGTGGAAGACAGAAAAATCACAAAACGGTGCTATGGTGTCGCTAATGACAAGCTGATGATGGAGACCAAGAGAGCCAGAAGACTGGGGCTTGCAGTGTGTTTATGTGAGGTCGTGGATGACATTTGAGCAGGCTTGAAGCAAGTAAATGAGTAGATCGTAAGATATTGGTTGTATTTTAATGTGGAACCGAATCACTGAAAAATAGACATGTTACAGTGAGCGAACTCATGCCATCACCATTCATATAGTGAATACAGTGATTGTGAATGGTGATTGTACAGATCGATTTGGACTAATCTAGGCCTAACTGTGAAACCAAGTGTAGGTTCATCTCCAGCTGATAAACCAGACTGTTGGATGCGACTTGATGAGGAGGGATGAGCGGATCAAGGGAGACAATCATCTCTGTCCATTAAAACTATTAGGGCGGCTTTGATAGACTGTGGATATGACTATTTCATTAATCAATACAATTTCTATCATGAATCAGTGTGATTTATATTAGGGTTCTCTAGAGAAATAAACACTAATAGGAAATTATCAATATATCTGTATCTTTATCTTTCTAGCCATGCATAGTATGAGAGAAGATTTACTTGAGGAATTGGTTCATAGGATCTTGGAGGCTGGTAAGCCTGAAATTTGTAGGGTAGGCCTAAAGGCTAGAAACTCGAGGAAGAAGTGATCTTGTATTCTTATTTATTTATTTGTTTGTTTATTTTAAAGATTTTATTTATTTATGCAAGAGAGAGGGAGAGCATGAGAGGGGAGAAGATTAGAGGAAGAAGCAGACTCCCTGCTGAGCAGGGAGCACCATGTGGGACTCCATCCTGGAACCCCACAATCATGACCTGAGCTAAAGGCAGTCACTTAACCAACTGAGCCACCCAGTCACCCCGATGTTTTACTCTGGAGGTAGAATTCCTTCTTCTGTAGGAAATCTGGTTTTGTTCTTGAGGCATCAATTGATTGACTGAGACTCACTACACTATCAAGGGTAATCTGCTTTACTTAAAGTCAACTGATTATAAGTATTGACTACATCTACAAAATACCTGCACAGCAACACTTAGATTGGTATTTAAGGCCTTGAGTCCTACAGACCAGCAGATGCTTTAATGAGGAATTTGTAAGAATTTTAAAGGCAGGTATGTTCCTGTATATTATGTGGCAAAATATAACATAATGAATAATATTTACAATAAAAGCTAATTGCCATTCTTTATAAACCACTGAGTCATGCTGTAAGAATGTGAGATGAGAAAAAAAAAAGATTCTGACAAGTTTTTGTTGCCTTTCTTACACTAGGTAACTAGGTACACTAGTTACACTAGGTAACTAGGGAAGTACAAGCACACTGAGTATTAGCATTATATAATATCGATTTTAATTTACATATAGAAAAAGTGGCAAAGCTCATCCACTAATAATTTAGTAATGTCTCTCAGTGCAAAATGCTACAAAATTCTCTTTAGGTAGGAAGTAGCTGGATAAATTTCTGGTAAGTTACATTCTTAACTCTCAGGAGAACACTTATCTTGAGAGAAGAAAAATGGAGAAGAATCAACAAATTTCTAGAAACCATAAGACAAATTATTTATAGCAAAGCAGCATACTCTCAAAAGTAATATGATATGTTATGGTAGTCAATATATAAATCATTAATAGCAGTCTATAGCTGTCTGTAAAATAAATTGGTAATTTTAATAGTAGTTTCAAGAAACTCATCTTTAATACCAGTAATTTTACTTTTGGAAATCTATCTCTGGCTTTTTTCCTTAGTTGCTATGCTGTGACTGGAATGATATGAATCTGTAAAAGCAAGAGCTTATAGGCCATTTGGATTAATATTTCTAAATGTTAAAAACAAAATTGGAATATAGTTACTATCAATTTCTTACAAAATTTTGTATGAGTGACTATGGGAGCCACCAAATCCATAGATAATACTCTGGGTTGTCACTGAATAATATATTAAAAAGACAGGCAGCAAAAATATTTTATTTCTTCTTTCTAGGACTAACAAACTATACCAGGAACTTTTGGTTCAAATTTTATATTTTAGTAATGTGCAGAATTTCCAGTGTGTAAATTAGGAATAAGTCAAAGACTTAGAGAATTGGCTTCTTTGGCACTTGCCTAAAACAGTGACACAATCAGATTTGCATTTTATAAATGCATTGTTAAAGGTACATTGGAGGAATGGAAAGTTAGAAATGCCTGCAATGTTATTTTAATACAGAAGGTGAGTGGTTGGAGAGGAAAGTAGACGAAGAGAAATCGAAAATTAAAAAATAATAGCAAAAAACTTGAGATCTTTGTGATGATATAACTATTCCGTATCTTCACTGTTGTGGTAGATGCATGAACCAATGTGATAAAATTGTATAGACCTAAGTATACATACACACACAGAGGAACAACAACAAAAAAACATGGATAAGAATTTTGTGAATTTTGGGGCGCCTGCGTGGCTCAATGGGTTAAGCCTCTGCCTTCAGGTCAGGTCATGATCCCAGGGTCCTGAGATCAAGCCCTGCATTGGGCCCTCTGATCAGCAGGGAACTTGGTTCCCCCTCTCTCTCTGCCTTCCTTTCTGCCTACTTGTGATCTCTTTGTCAAATAAATAATTTTAAAAAATAATTTAAAAAATAATCTGTGAATTTTATCAGTGCAAATCAATATCCTGGTTGTGATATTATAATTTATTTTTACAATTGTTACCATTGGGAGTAACTGAATAAAGTATACACAGGACCTCCCCATATCATTTCTTATAGATGCATATGAATCTGCAGTTATTTCAATGAAGATTTCAATTAATAGAATAGGAAGGACTTGGTAATTGGTGACCTGTTGGAGCAGCAGAAATGAAAAGTTTTAGGCTGCTACTTTGGACGAATGGTAATGATGCCATTCACTAGGATAAAAAGACAAAGAGAGGAAAAAGTTGAGGGAAGTTTCTAGTTCCTGTGGGAGCTATGCATTATATACTTAAATACATAAACTGGCTTACAGCTAGGACAATCTTTACCAGGTAATATAGATTTTAGAGGCATCAGAAAAAATAATGTTTGCAGACCTGAAAATGCATAAGATTACCTGCTACTATTTATGTTGAATTTTCTAGGTTCCTGCCCTATCCAGAAAAGAGTGAAAATATAATGCATGGAAACTCACAAAGGTCTGAAAATGGCATAAAAATTTTGCCTTAATATTCCCATTGAATTACACATTAGTCCATTGGGAGATTACCCATGATGGATGATATTTGCTCTCTTATTCTCTACCAAGACTGTCTTGGGATAAGTTCTTTGCATAAAACTTAATTTTCAGGCACTAGGCTCCAAACTGAGATGAGCTGAAAAATTTAAGTTCTAACAATTGATTCTGAATTTAAAACATTTCTCCGTAGCCAATATTCTATTATATCAAAAAACAATTTGAATTCCTAAGGCCAAAGTAGATGTTGGCTTGAAAATAGAATAATGAGAAAAGGTTGATAGATTTAAATTTAAGTGTTCAAGTAAAAAATCATAGAAATTACTATTTAACTCTTTTTCTCTGATTAATAAGTTATTTATCCTTATACAGTAAATCCACATGAAATTAAAAGCAACTTCCTAGAATAACAGAGTTCATCTTTTTTTCCACAATTATTGACATTTAGGTTCAGATCAATAGCAATAAAATGAGGCAATAGACGATCTTATAAAATAAAGAATTCTGAGATATGGAGAAACAAAATGTTTAAAAGAACTCTTAAACTTATGCCTGCATCATTGGAAAACAAACTAAAATATTTTCTCAAATCTTGGCTAATTCTGTTAAACTTGATAAGGTTTTTCTGGAAAGGCGCATTTTCTATATTTTTCTCATCTGTTGACCTGTTGGACTAGAGAGATCATATTTGGACCCTTTCATTTGTTTTTATCTTAACCTACAACTTTAATAAAAAGTAGTTCTTATTCTTTGATCTTAAGCTTCTTACCCAAATGAAACACTTAACTTCTTTTTTCTTCTGTGTTGAAGTTCCTATGATTTATGGTATCTTTGTGGTATATTAGTAAGGTTTTGATTTGGATCAATTTTAATATTCTTTAAGCTGTATATTTGATATTTTATGTCAACATTAATGTTTATTTTAGTTTTTTTATTTTTTATTATTACTAATCCTCAGAAAGCAATAATTCTTTATTCAACTTCATATTAAAAGCCAACTGTTTTAAGGGTTTCAATTTTAAAAAGCAAAGCAATGTTTTCTACAATTTTTAAAAATCAATTTCAGTGTACAGCTTACTCTAAGAATCAAAAATAATTTAGGCTATCAACTAAGATATCATACTAGTTGCCTTAAATTAGAAAAAATAAAGTTTCATTAAAACTACAAATGTGAGATATAGTGATCTGTGGTTATTTAGAGTGTTATCTGTATATATGGTATTTCTTTCATGGTTCTATGGTTATCATACTGATTTTAATCTGCTGATTGACCATTACTTTATCTCCTTTTTTTAAAAAAAAAAAATTCTGATGTTTTTCTCAAAGAGTGTCGCTTCCTTTAGCTTTCCTATTGGACTGTTGTCTTCCTCACCACAGATTTTTCCACATATGAAGGAATACATCTTTAAAAAAATCATTTTTCTAAGCATCTCTACTTAATCTGAATGACCTACTTTTCTTTCATTCATGCTTTCTTATTGTTTTCTACTAATAAATCCCTGATGTTAATTGAACATAAAGACTAATGTAGTCTTGGAATTTCAAGTAATGACTAATACTATTTATTTACTTACTTATTTACATTTTGGAAGGGAGGATCATCACTTTATCAACTTTTCTTCTTTCCTAATTATCATTATCCAGTTAAGGGGGCTGGGGCATCATTTACCCGTTTGTTGACTAAGATTAAAGACTATTTTTGGAAAGTTAAATGGTTATTATTGTATTCTTAGGCAAGGTACACTAATCTCATTGTCTTTTGCTTTCTAGTGATGTTAATCTCTTTTCTGAAATATCTCCTTTCAGGAGAAAATAGCAGGGAGTGTGTGCCATAAAATCTAACTAAGAGAACATGAATCAGAAGGTATAGTGAATTAATTCTAATCTCTACCTCTTCATCAATGTGATAGTCATTAGTCATTTATTTAACTCTCTAGACTTAACTCTTTTATGTATGATGTATGAAGTTTATTTACTTCATGCTAAGGCAGACACAGGGCTAAAGAAATAAGGTGAGGACCAGTTTCTAAAAGCTCACAATTGCTTATTCAAGGATTTTGCCTTTGTTTATTTGAAAGTCAGTTACACATAGGTTTCTCCTATTTCTTTACAACTTGTAGGTGGAGGTACTGATTGCTTTCATTCTGGACTATGTTCAAGATAATGAACAGCCTTGGAAGTTAACAGTAGTGTTTCTCTGCTGAACAGAGGGCAAATTTATTTATTGTTCAATGAATAAAGGTAATATCTCTTTCTGGGACAAATGTTTGGCTTTCAGTATTAAAGATTGGGATTTCTTAAGCTTGAAGTTCCATAGCAGTGATACATTGTGTGCATAACACCATCTTGGGCCTACATCCATTTTCTTTTCATGGAATCTGGAGAACAAGGAGAATCCATATGAATAGGAAGCTCATGTTGCCTGCTCAGCAATGAGTAATAAAATCCTTTGTTTCTGACCAAGGAGTCTTGTTTCTTCTGTTAACATCCATGAATGTGGGTCTGCCTAACTTCTTAGCTTGCAAGCAGAGTAAAACTTAGATATTTCACAGTTCTTGAAACCTTGTAGGAAATGGTAGGCAACAGGGATCTTAACTGATAGAAGTATATGACCAAATTATTTCGGAATCCTAGAAAAGTTCAGAGTTAGAAAATTTATTTGTCAGCTTTCTGTATGTAGTTCAAACCATAAAGAAGAATTACTCTGCAGAAGAGTGTGGTGATGGTCTAGATGAGGGCCAGAGATATGTATGTGTGGAATACCAGTGCTGATCAGCGAAATACAAATGACTTGGGAGAAGAGAACATATATCCAAATAATTTAATAAATCCAAAGAGTGAACATAAACTCCAATTTCTACAGATCATAGAGGGCTGATTCTATTTGGAATAAGAGGCAGTGACCATGGGAATAGAAAAGAGTAAAGGATGATGTTCCAAAGGTTAAAGAGAAAATGACTGGTGAGAGGATCAGAATCCTCAGCGGCAAATTGGAGAATTGGGAACACTTAAGCTTTGATTATATAATATATATATTATATTATATTATATTATATATATAATATATATAATTGAGAACATAAGCTTTGATTATTAGAAGAAAATTAGAACTATTTCAAGAACAATTCCAATTGGAAAGGGAGGATGGAGGTTGAATGGACTGCACTAAAGAAAAAATGGTATCAGATGAGGACACCAGGACGGCTCAGTTGTTAAGCGTCTACCTTTGGCTCAAGTCATGATCCCAAAGCCCTGGGATTGAGCCCCACATCTGGCTCCTTGCTCACTGGGAAGCCTGGTTCTCCTTCTCCCTCTTGTGTTCCCTCTCTTGCAGCATCTCTCTCTGTCAAATAAATAAATAAAATCTTAAAAAAAAAAAAAAAAAGAAAAATGGTGTCAGATGACATTTATTTTAAGGGGCACCTGGGTGGCTTAGCCACTTGAGTGTCCCACCCTTGGTTTGGGGTCAGGTCATGATCTCAGTAACAAGATGAAGCCCGGCATTGGGCTCCATGCTCAGCAGGAAGTCTGCTTGAAGATTCTCTCCTGCCCCTCTCCCCTCTTGTGCATTCTCTTTCTTTTTCTTGCTCTCTAAAATAAATAAATAAGTCTTTAAAAAATATTTATTTGAAAAGATAAATTCATGATTCATGCAAGTATGAAAGGCACAATTTTTATTCAATCCATTAATGGATCAAGGAGCCAGTAAGAAGAAACAATTAGTTCAAAGGAAATTTCAAAGGACCACACAGGAATGCTGAAATGAATTTACAGACAGCTGAAAAACTGGTCAATATCCACAGGACAATAGTCAAGTGCATAGCCTCCAGATATAATTTGCATTTCTATTAGTATGATATAACTTACAGAGTTATAAAATAGCTAAAAAGCAGTGCATGATAGAGATAAACCCAGAGGATATCTTAAGAAGGACTCCTAGTAATTTTTTTCTACTTCATATTTTTTGTCAGTTTTTCTTATGATAGGATATAAGGAAACAGTGAGAATGAATGCAGAAAAGGATGTGGGACATTGAGACTAATTTTGCCATGTATTATACTAGGAAAGTTACTGAAATAGGAATCCAGAAAAGAATGGCTAAATAATTGTATAATCTTGAGATTTAATTCAACTTCCAGTGTGATTTTTTATCAAAAATAAGGCGGAAACCCACAACTATATGTTCAATTAATCTTTGACAAAGCAGAAAAGAATGTCTGTTCCACAAATTATGTTGGGAAAACTGGACAGCAATACTCAAAATAATGAAACTGGACCACATTCTTACACCATACACATAAATAAATTCAAAATGTATTAAAGACCTAAATGTGAGAAATGAAATCATTAAAATCCTAGAGGAGAACACAACAGTAACTTCCTCAACATTGGTCAAACCACAGCTTACTAGGTACCTCTCCTTAGGCAAGAGAAACAAAGCAAAAATAAGTTATTGGGACTTCATCAAAAGAAAAGCCTAATGCACAGTGAAAGAAACAATCAACAAAACTAAAAGGCAACCTTTGGAATGGGAGAAGATATTTGCAAATAATGCATCTGATAAAGGGTTAGTATCCAAAATTTACAGAGAACTTCTAAAACTCAACACCCAGAAAAGGAATAATCCAATTAAAAAAGGGGCAGAAGACATGAATAGATGTTTTTCCCAAAGCAGACATACAGACGGCCAACAAACATATGAAAAGATGCTCAACATTACTCATCATCAGGGAAATGCAAATCAAACATACAGTGAGATATCACCTCACACCTGTCACAAGGGATAAAAGCAACATCACAAGAAACAACAGGTGTTGGTAAGGATGTGGGGAACAAAGAACCCTCTAGCACTGTTGGTGGGAATGCAAACTGGTGCAGCCACTCTGGAAAACAGTATGGAGTTGCCTCAAAAAGTTAAAAATAGAACTACCCTACCATCCAGCAATTGCACTATGAGGTATTTTCCCAAAGAATACAGACATACTAATTCAAGGGGATACACACACCCCAATGTTTTTAGCAGAATTATCTACAATAGCCAGAACTATGGAAACAGCCCAAGTGTCCATCAACTGATGAATGGATAAAGACGAGGTGATATGGATGATAGATGATTGATGATACATACATACATACATACATACATACAATGGAAAATGAATACAATGGTAAATTTACTCAGCCATAAAAAAGAAAGAAATCTGGTTATTTGCAGCAACGTGGAGTTAGAGAATATGATGGTAAGCCAAATAAGTCAGTCAGAGAAAAGATAAATACCATATGATTTCACTCATTTGTGGAATTTAAGAAACAAAATAAATGATCAAAGGTAAAAAAAAAATTAAGAATGAGGGAGGCAAATCAGGAAACAGACTCTTAACTATAGACTTATCAGAGGAGTAATGGGCAGGGGAATGGATATTAAGGAAGCACTTACGGTGATCAAGCCCCCGATGTTGTATGGAAGCACTGAATCAGTAAACTCTACACATGAAACTAATATTACACTGATGTTAACTAACTGGAATTTAAATAAAAACTTAAAAAAAATAAAGGGAGTTTAGGTTCCAGTTTAGTTTTGCTCAAACTTTTCTTTTAACCCCAATAACTTCTTCTAATTTTGCAAATTAATGCTTCCTATGAATTTTAATATGGAGAGAGCTATTCTCTTTAAAGTAATAGTAGCTATTCTATTTAACCTTGGGGAAACCCCTCTTGGCCTCCTTTACCTGCAGAGCCCTGAGGCATTTTTCAGAATTTCTTATTAACTCTAAAGTGGGTGTAAATTCCTATTTTTATCAGATCATAACAAATATATTTCTTCCTGAACTATACATGTTCATAGAATTTGAAGATATGTTCAAAATTTAGATTTATTGTATTGTTATTCATTTTGTAACCCAACCCATGATCACTTATATCAAATTAACTTTAATATAGAAAGGGTTGAAATATAAATTAAAATGTAATTATCATGCCTTATTAGAATTCAAGTAGCAAACAATATTTTCACCTGAACAAACATAAAATTAAAATGAGCCTAAAAGTATTTTGATTGTTCCATTTAGCCTTATGTTAAATAAGTTCTTACCTCATAGTAAAAGTATGATTATTATTATTATTTTTTGGTTGGTTGGTTGTATTAGAATACTTTTTCATGTATGGTTAAATTGATATATTCTATTTACAAGTGTGATTCCTGGTATACTATATAATTTATATTTTATAAATGTAACAGGTAATGGTTGAGAAAGACCATTATAGAGTTGGTAAGAAAAAAAGGTATAAAAATATTTTAGAGATCATCTGATACTAATATAACACTGTACAGTAATTATACTGGAATTAAAAATTAATTTTAATATAATAAAAAGATTTCAAAATATGTTATAGAAAAGTTGGTTTCCTTTTGGATCCACTTTACTATTGGGAGGAAACATATAGTTATGGCCCTTTGAAATGCAAAGATAATTTAGACCTTATTTTATTCAGGTGGCTTTATGGGACAAATGCCTATCATCACATTTCAGAGCCTGTCACATGGAAGAGGAATCTTCATCCTGTTTCAGTCATCAGAGCTGTGGCCAATGGGATGGCTTTGTATTTACTACCCCTAGATGCATTTCATTGTGTTTTATACTACTATAAGCTGGACTATACTCTCTTTAAAAGTTAAGGTCAAAATATTTAATGCATTTTATATGTTCAATTTAGGCTATATGACAGAATATGAACATCTGATGACTTAAATAAAATTGACCTCACTTTTTTTTCCCCTTCAAGTTCCTGAATAAGTGATTTATTTTGAGGTAATGCTAAAAAGTTGATAGGATATAAGATTTTTCAAATGTTAGTGAACTCACCACTTTTTGTTTTGTTTTGTTTTAAGATTTTATTTATTTATTTGTCAGAGAGAGACACAAAGAGAAAGGGAACACAAGTGGTGGGGGGGCAGGTGGTGGGAGAGGGAGAAGCAGGCTTCCCACCTGAGCAGAGAGCCTGATGCAGGGCTCTACCCCAGGACCCTAGTATCATGACCTAAACCGAAGGGATTTGCTTGATGACTGATCCACCCAGGCGCTGCAAGGAAAATTTGTTTTTACTGACCTTGACATGGTTGACTCTCAGGTTTTGGTAGAGAACCTAGTTTTGATTTTTTTGACTGCATTTTCTCTCTTTGTCACCTTTCTCTCTCTCTTTCTTAACTTGAGGTTGCCTCTAATGCTGGATGTTACCTTTCCTCATGATGCCCCCACATGTAGTATTTTAGAAATACTACGGCAGACAAATAGTAAAAAGTATACGTATGGTTTTCAAGAGTCTCAGGCTCTGAACCAATCTTGCAAGCCCAGAAACCCCCAGAGGTACGAAAGGTAACAGAGGTGTATGAAGAAGGTCAAGGTCAAGAAACAGTGAGTATAATTGACATACAAAAACTGTACATATTTAATGTATACAACTTGTTGAGTCCGAAAAGACATCTATGAAACTGTCGCCACAGTCTATGCTGTAAATATTATCCATCACCTCCAAAAATTTTCTCTTATCATCTTTACATTTTTAAAGAAGAACACTTAACATAAGATTTACACTCTTAGAAAAAACCTAAGTCTGTAAGACAGTATTATTAACTAGGAACTTTACAAAGTGTTGTTGTTTTATAGAAAAGAAACAGTAGGGAGTCATCAGAATTTTGGACAAAGCAGAGATCTGTTCTACTTGGTAGAGCACAGCGACTGGCTACTTCCGGCAAATTGGTGCCAGATCGTCCGAAAATTTTAAATGTTGGAAATTCAAACTTTTATGTAAAATCTCTTCGTTGTTAAGTGTCAGCAGCTTAAGAGTTAACATCAACAACTGCAGGGCTCTATTTCACAAGCTAAATCTCTGCACTCCAAATTCAGCATATCCTAGGTCCTAGGACAGGAACCAAGACATTTCCTGAACCTTATATTGGTCGTACTTGCAGCTCCACATTCCTAGCTCTTTTTAAACACTGGATCTCTTGGTTACTACGTAAGTGCAACAACAACCTGAGCTTTTTCTCCCCTTTCAAAGTTAATTTCATTCGCCCTCCTGCAAAAATTGTCAACAAATACTGTTCAGTCACAGCCCGGGGTTTCTTAGCCTGCAGTAGTTGCCAATTACCTTTGAGGAGGGCTATCAGGTTGGAATCCCAAAGATCTATCTTCCATGAATTTGAACATATAGTGGAAATTTTCACGTGGTAAGTTTTGTTTTAGAAGCTTATTGTGACGGTGAAATGGGATGATACCTGGTAAGTTACCTTGTAGATTAGAAAGAATTAAATCCTAGCTACAGTCCTATTCCGACTTAGTACTACAAATCAGAAGCTTTTAAATCAATGTATTATCTCTTCACTTGCTTTTTCCTGCGGGTTTTCTATTTTCCTATAAGACAATAGAAAGTTTTTTCAGCTTTATCCTTGAACCTCTCCCCAGGATGACTTTCTAGTATATTTCCTTGCCTACAGAATGTAGCTTGACTCAATTGTGCATGCTGCTTGATTTTTAACAATAATACAAGAAATAAAATTGTGATTTTTGAGGTCCCTTTCCTATGAAATGGATACAATTAGAGTCTTTATTCCAAGCTCTCTTCTGCGTTGTTCTCTTACCACGAATAAATGAGATAGTTGTAGATTCATACTGGTAGAAACTGCTATCATTCCATGCTTCCATTAAGCTTATCTGAAATTTCAAGGAACGGTTTATTAAGAATCATGTATGTTTATATTTCTGAGTATCTGTAAAACCCCGTGTAATAAATAACATTTTCTGTCCTTTCATTCCTCAAACAAGTAAACAATTTCTAATCCTTGGGAAATGGCTGCGCATTCAATTAGATATTTTAAAAATCCACATGTGCTTTTGGTACTTAAATTGAAATATTTTTAATTGTTTCTGAAAATGGAACACATGAATACAATTTTCTTTGTGTGCATGTTCTTTAGGTTGATGGTTAGCAATATTGATTTGTATTTCAGATAATATGAAAAGTATTCCTGCTGTTCATTCACATCATAGAATGTTTCTGAATGATGTTTCCATTGTCACGGCATCCTGTAAATTTCCTCATATACTACTTATAATGCTCTATTAGTCAAACTATCTCTTTGTCCCTATATTCAAATGAACTATAGAGGTTATTAACTTGCCCTTGGCAAATAGATTTATTTTTCTAAGATAAATGCTTTTATAAATTCAATGTGTGACAGTTTTATTACAAATTGTAAATAGAATACCCTGCCAGATTTTTATGACAGCCATCACTAACTCATTTGGGCCCTTATTGCATTTCAAGCCTTCATGTTCATGGGTAGATATTTTTTTAATCACTAGCAAGTCTATTTTGAAATGTTGTAGGTTTTAAGTTTTAGTGGCAAATTCGTATCATTGGCCTTTGAAATAGTAACCAAGTTTTTGCAATTTGGTTTGCTATCAGACATTAAATTTAATATTTATATTTACAATATAAATTTTGTAATTAAGTACAATATAGTTGCAACAGTCATCTAATGTTTCATGTTTCTTCCCAAATATGGAGTTTTAGCAAGTGATAGAGTTCATAAATTTACTTGTATCAAATTTGTTAAGTCCCATTACATCACATTTTTGTTTACTTGTATTGTATGATAAATATGGAATTAGAGTATAATATTAAAATAGTTTTAACATTTTATTCAATTAGCCAACATTTAGTACATCATTAGTTTTTGATGTAGTGTTCAATGATTCTTTTTTTTTTTTTAAGATTTTTTAATTTATTTTTTGACAGAGAGAGATCACAAGTAGGCAGAGCGACAGGCCAAGAGAGTGGGGAAGCAAGCTCCCTGCTGAGCAGAGAGCCAGATGCGAGGCTCGATCCCTGGACCCTGGGATCATGACCTGAGCTGAAGGCAGAGGCTTAACCCACTGAGCCACCCAGGAGCCCCATGTTCAATGATTCTTAATGTTTAAGCAAATCTGTGCTTAATACCAAAAATACTCTTTACCCTATGACTTATACTCTTTATCCTAAGGACAAAAGTTTACGCGCTAGTTAGCTAAGCTTTGGCAAATCAGCCTCTCTATAACTCATATCTATGCAGTGTCATGATGGAAATGCCTATCTCTTCAGACTGTCTTGAGGTTTAGACAAGATTATACTCATAACATTCTAAAAACATGACCGAAAATCCAGCAAGGATCTAACACATGTTACCAGTTACTAGTAAGAAAATGCTATAAGCTACTTGTTGGAATTTTTTTTTTTTTTTAACAAAATGTATTACTCATCTCAGTCCATCATAACAGATTATGGCTGACTGTAGCATAAACAACAGACTTCCTCACAGTGTCAGCGGGTGAAGTCCAAGATCAAGGTGCCATCACGATGGATTTCTGCTGAGACTTCTCGGCTTGCAGATAGCGACCCTCTCATTGTGTCCTCGCATGGACTTTCTTCTTTGTACCCACATCCCTGCTGTCTCTTCTTTCTTTTATAAGAGAACAAGTCCTGTTGGGTTAGGGTCCTATCCTTAGAGTCTCATCTTACCTTATTTACCTCATGAAAAGCCCTATTTCCAAATACAGTCACATTGAGAGTTAGCGCTTTAACATGTGAAAGGGGGGAGCATAATTTAGTCCATAATCCAGAGTAATATTGTTTATTATAGTTATGTTCTCCATTCAATTTAATAATTTTTAAAAGCACAAATGTCTCATGTACTCGCCATTCAGTTTATTTACTAATAAGGGAACCCTGCAACCCTGAATCTTCATGGTAAATTTTTAAAAGGTGAAATAATGTATTGAACTATACACACATAGAAAGTTTTTCACACAGTGGTACTTAGTTTATTTACTAATAAGGGAACCCTGCAACCCTGAATCTTCATGGTAAATTTTTAAAAGGTGAAACAATGTATTGAACTATACACACATAGAAAGTTTTTCACACAGTGGTACTTAGACCCTTACTCCTACAGGCTATAGCATTAATCTGTCAGTCATCTGTTGGCAGGAATTCAAATCAGAGATTTGTTTTAATATTACTTGCTTCACAGAAACACTGAAATAACTTTTATCCTATTTTCACGAGACCAGTGCTCTAACCCCTGAGCTACAGAGCCGCTTTTATCCTATTTTCAATATGAAGCTTTACAATGTTGACTTCTCACTTGTTAAAACTCTTTCTGCCCTTAATTTGATGACATTCACTTCATGGATTACTTGTCCCTTCTTTATATTAGATCTGAAAGATCTAGTATAACCATATACAAGCCTAGTCTCCCAGTGGACTGTGCACTTTTGAAGGGATGGTCATGCTTTATCTACCTTTTTTATCACTAACACATAGTACATTTTCTAGCACATACATAAACTCAATAAGTTATGGTTGAATGGGGGAAAAAAGCTAAAAATCAATGATTTATGAATCCATTGAAGTAACAAAACAGTTATTTTTCAAATGTCCTAAAAACCAATGTTTGTGGTTTTCTTACATTTTTGGATAATCCAATGTTTCCAAGTTTTCCTGCAGTAGCAAGAACTATTTAGTATTGCCTGTATTTAAAATGTGAAAATCAACACTGACCTAAAGTGTTTCCCATATTGAAAAATTGACATAGAATATTAACCTAACTATGATTGTCCAAATTGGAATTTCTGTTGAAGGTGATTGATCTTTCATTCTCTATTCACACTGAGATTAAAAGGAAAGAAATCAGAGTCTGGGTGAAGTTAGTTGATTAAAGACGGTACTAAGGAGGTGGCAAGAAATTCTTTGTACTGCAAGTAGAAAAGGCTACTATTGGATTTTACACAATCCCCTTCCTTAGATGTGGTTAAAAAATGGAATTGACTGTCAAATGGCTGAAAGTTTAAGAATAGTACTTATTGAAGTCTGGATACATCCTAGGTGATTTCTCAAAGGTCATTTTCACTTCACTTGTATAAATATTGAAGTAGTGGTTCAAGGGAACCTCAGTGGCACATAAGTGTTTCACCTCTTCTGGCTGCCAAAAGGAAGATTTAAGACAACCCAATCTTTCAACACACATTTCTCCTCTGTCTAAAACTGTGATTCTCATCATTTTTTTTTCCATTACCACCAATAAAATAGACCCTGCTCAGAAGCATGACACATCTCCATAGATAATTCCAGTTTGTATGCTACAGCAAAGATAGATTATATCTTCCAGTGTTGTACATTTTTCCGTACTTTAGTTGAGAGAATAGGAGCTCACAAGAGCCTGTGGTGTAAGGAGATGGCATCATGCTGTGAATGAGACCAGTATCCTAGATGACGACTTCTTTCTCCCCCTCCCCCAGTTTCTTTTTAAGAGTTTTTAGTGATAGGTGTGGATACAGTTTAAGTTTTGTATTTTCTTCAGAATGTTTCTGGGGCACTTTTTTACATAGTAAGTATGTGGCACATAATAAATGTTGAATAAATAAGTTAAATAATAAATATAGTATGCTAGATATGTTCTTTAAAAATATGGAATGAAGAAAAGAAAAAAGACAGAGGGAGAGAGAGAGGAGGAATAAAAATAGCATTAATTTGGGACGCCAGGGTGGCTCAGTGGGTTGGAGCCTCTGGCTTCCGCTCGGGTCATGATCTCCGTGTCTTGGGATTGAGCCCCGCGTCTGGAAGTCTACTGGGCAGGGAGCCTGCTTCCCTTCCTCTCTCTCTGCCTGCCTCTCTGCCTACTTGTGATCTCTGTCTGTCAAGTGAGTAAATAAAATCTTTTTAAAAAATAGCATTAATTTCACTACTAGCTTATAATTAGTGTGGAATAGTTTAAAGAAAAACACTCAGAGTACAGAAACTTGGATTCTCATACCAGGTGGGTTTCCTGAAAGCTTGGAGACCTTAGCCAATCAGTTGTCTTTATAACCAAGAGTGTCAGTGTCAGTAATTATGGAAGAGAGACCATAGCAACTACTCTGCCTACATATGGTAGTTTTTATTATGCTGAATTGAGGATGTACTTTGAAACACCAGGTGGATTCTCTACTTATAGAAAGACTTGGGAATTTTTATTATTACTATTATTAGCCTCTTGAATAGCCACTGCTCCTGGTAGGTGGCTTATTGGAGTAATTATTTAAAGGAAACTTACTTATGTTTGTATCAATATGGAAGTGAACCAATTATTTGAGTGCAAAAAAAAAAAAAAGAAAGAAAGAAAAGAAACAACAAACAAACAAACAAACAAAAAACCCTCAATAGGGCAATACTTTTTATATTGTGTGGTTTTTTTTTTGACTCCAAAAGTTGTTACCTAAAACAAGATTTAACTCATTAACTGATTATTATTTTATTTTTAACTATCGCTCCTTGGTGAGTGCTACTGCATATGCAGTAAGAACATACATAGTAAGAGGACTAAAAAAGAGTAAGAGACAACCAGAACCACAGAGAGTATGTGATTCCTGAAAGTGATATCCTTCTTTCTGGTAGAGATCTAGTCTCCATGGCAGATTACACATGTTTAAAGCCAAAGCTTCTAGTAAATTTAAGTGGATTAAGTATCTGCCACTACAGAACTCATACAACCTAATCAATGAAATCAATGAATAGATTGATTTATATTTCCCGATATGGGCAGAACCTCCAATTCCCTCTCTACAATCTGTTCAATAAGGCTCCGTATCTGTGCATGTACGCATCTGTTATAATACTTCAACTCCTTTTTTTTTTTTTTTTTTTTTAGAGCACACACACGATACACGTTCTCCCCTTTGCCCCCTTTCTTTTTTGCTGTCATTTCTTCATTTCTTCCACCTCACCTCTCCCCCAGACTCTTTATTCCACTGAGATGAACTACCCAATCTTTGTATTTAATAATAAAACCAGACTCAATAAATAATGGCCCTTAAAATATTTCTGAAGTGACTAACTTTCTGAAGTAACTAACTAACTAATACTTCCAAGGAGACAAAAACCCATCTGGATTTTTTTTTTTTAAATTCTACCATTTCAGTTGTCTCTTTTTCTGATATGTGTCATTTAAAATTAAAATGTGCAAAAAAAAATTAAATTAAATTAAAATGTGCTCCGTACATCCAAATTCCTAATAATTTTGTTAAGCTTTAAAAAAATCTACAAAGCTGGGGCACCTGGGTGGCTCAGTGGGTTAAGCCTCTGCCTTCGGTCAGGTCATGATCTCAGGATCCTGGGATCAAGCCCCACATTGGGCTCTCTGCTCAGCGGGGGGGGCCTGTTTCCCCCTCTCTCTCTGCCTGCCTCTCTGCCTACTTGTGATCTCTCTTTCTCCCTGTCAAATAAATAAATAAAAATCTTAAAAAAAAATCTACAAAGCTATATAAATATAATTTTTTTCAATGTAAAACATCAAAGTAAGGTATTTATTACAATGCCTGAGGAGAATGGTATCTCTCAGGGACAGAGATTTTTTAAGTTAAACAGTTTGTGTCCTGATGTTTAGATAAACTAGCACTTATCAAACCTATGACCCCCTGGCATAATCTCTTTATTTTTTTATGCCTTGGTAGGACAATCTCTTTACCTCAGCTCAGTAGCCTATATAATAAATGTGAAAGAAGAAGAGGTAAAGTCATGGAGCACGAGAGGTTATTAAAACCAAGTAATTAAAAAAATATATTGTTCTATTTTGAAACTCGACTGAAAAACAAAACAGAGTAAGTATTAGAGTTCCCTGCTAATCAGAGAATACCCCTTACGGAGGGACTCAGTACAATTCTGACATGTCAGCAAGGTAGCAACAGTGAGACATCGTGGTTTTTTTTTTTGGCTGCTGTGCATAGAATAAACGAGACACTACCGCTCAGCAGTAGGTCATTTTATTTGTATTTTTAGCAGTAATATGCATAGGTAATTTTTTTCTTGGACTTTACCTTAATAATAAAAATGAAAGAATTTTCAAAAGTAGATCTGAAATTAAGGGGCATATTTTCTTATACTTCCAGAATTGCAATTTTTTAAAGAAGTTTGACTATATGTTGTACATTTGTCCCTAAACTGTCTTATAGTTTTAGTGTGTGATTTGCTGTGAAATTGAGGTTATTACTCAATCTGTCCTAGAACGAGCACCCTAACTTTAAAGTAATGTATTATTTAGACATCTATCAGGAGAGGAACTGTTTTGTCTAGTTAGTTTACCTGAGTTCAGTAAATGTAATATATGAAGGCCTGTGTCATTGGAACTTAAAAAATAATTATAACATATACCCTTCTCTTTGTATATATGACTGGGTTATTGCATATAATTATTGAATATAATTAAAATGCGCTAACTCACTGCATTTTAATTGCACAATAATAAATGAAACAACAATAATTGTACTAATTGAGCAAATACTACGTGTACTTTTCCATGCCAGGTATTGTACTTATGATGATATGAGGTGAAGTAAAATATTTCTACCATCTTGCAGGTGAGTAATATGAGAGTTTGCATACCCACAGTTGCAATTACAGTAAGTGATGGAGCCAGAAGTCAAGGCCAGGTCAGTCTCAGTTCAGGAATTGTATTTTTAATGACCAACATACTTTCATGTGATTTTTTTTTACCCAGAAAAATACAGAAACACATTTACAGTCCTTAATCTGTTTCACATGTACTTCATGACTGTTGATTGTTTCTAGCCACTTTGTGTTCACCAAAAAAAGGATCAGAATGTCAAGTTATTTGAATGCTCTGGTTTTTTCCTATGCATAATTTCTTGAAACTAAATTCAGTTTTTCTAGGAAAGTTTCTATATCATATCAGAAATATTATTCGACAACTACAAAGCTCAATCAGTGAAGTTATTTGACTCCCTAGAGAATGTTTTCTAGAATTTGAAGTGAGGAACAAAAGAAAACAATATGAATTTTTTGGTAGCATGACTGTTAAGGAGATCTAAATGAAATTAATTCAGTATGAGAACCATCATATTTTAATGGAGGGGAGTACAAAGCCTTTAAAACATGAACTGTTGTATATTTGATAACAAATGTTTTCTAAACATATCTCAAAAAAAGTCATGTTGGCTTTAACCTCTCTGCTATCCTGAATCGACAAGATTATAAAATAT
Source organism: Neogale vison (assembly GCF_020171115.1). Classification (NCBI taxonomy): domain Eukaryota; kingdom Metazoa; phylum Chordata; class Mammalia; order Carnivora; family Mustelidae; genus Neogale; species Neogale vison. The sequence continues at coordinate 29,454,049 of NC_058096.1, forward strand.
CTGGGTTTCTAAGAAGAATCATTGTGATATGGAAAGGCATAGACTTCATGATTAGAACAATATGGGCATGAATCTTGACCTCCTTCCCCCAATCCCTATATGCCCTCATCAGGGAGCTTTTTTTTTTTTTTTTTTTAATTATTTATTTGAGAGACAGAGACACAGAGAATGACAGAGACCACAGGTTGAAAAAAGAGGGAGGAGCAGGCTCCCCGCTGAGCAGAAAGCCCTATGTGGGACTCAATTCCAGGACACTGGGATCATGATTCAAGCCAAAGGCAGATGCTCAACCCACTGAGCCACCCAGATGCCTAGGGCTTTTATTTATTTATTTATTTATTTATTTTTAAACCAGGAAGAAATTTCCTATATGATGAGAGCTCTTATTTTTTCACCTCCCCCCACCCTGAAAATATGTTATTTGAAAAGTAACAGTATAGGGAAATATCAGGCATGATGACCAGTTCAGAGCAGGTACTCAGGAAAGATTAGTTTTCTTTCCTTTCTACTATGACCAAGCAGATGTGGGATACTCTTGGATAATGGAATACAGATATGTCACATAGACACTTTTCAAAGGAAACAATAAAATTTAAAAGGACTATAGTTATTCTAAAGTTTCTAAATATCAGATAGTCTCCATCTCAGTCCCTGCTATGTAACTACGACTTTCACAATCATTTTATTCTGTAACTAGTATTTCCAGTTTACAAAATGAAAAATTTGGACAAGAACCCTGCCAACCCTCTGATTATATGATTCCCTGAAAACCACAGGCAGAAATGTTATCTATTCAATCAGATATTATTTTGTAATTAAATCACATAAAGCTAAATGTTAATTACATCTTGTTCTTTAAAGACCTATTTTCTGGACATTCTGCAGGAGACAAATTGGAAGAATGAGGTTTAGAATTTTAAATACACAATCCGTTTTGTGTATTCTTAAATCAGAAATTGTTTTTACACAATAAAGCCCTCCTGTAAATGACTGCCAGAGGTTTAGGTTATCTGGAATCAGTTCACTCACAGAGTTTCAAAAGCAGTGTGCTTAGTAAAAGTGTAAAGAACAAGACAAACAAAAAAACTTGGGAGGAGTATTTTTTAATTGTTTTTCATGGATGGTCTCATCTTAAAAATCAAACAGGTATAATTTAACAACATGAAAGGATGCTGATATCAGATAATTAACATTATAAGGGGATCATGCTGGTAACTCAAATATGCCTGTCTTTATTTCATAAAAAAAAAAAAAACACTTAAAAACCCAACACACAAAGTCTTTCTGAAATTTACATTTTACTCACTCACGATTTAGATGAGATAGAAATAATCTCAATATGGTATTTCAAGATGAATTTAGTTGAAACTTAATATTGCTACCTTTAGGGCAGGTATTACCTTTCTATCTGGAGGTGCAATGTCCTATACAACAGGTATTGGCTACATGTGGCTATTTAAATTAACTAAGAATTCATTTTGTCAATGACACTAACTATATTTGATGTGCTCAAATATCCACCTGTGGTTAGTGGCTCATCTGTTGAATAGCACAGATACAGAACATTCCCATTCATGCGGAATGTTGTATCAGACCGTGCGGGTAGAGAGTCATTCTTTTCTTTTGAACTCTAAACTCTAAAATGAGAACGTATTCTGAAAGTCCCCATATTGGAAATGTTGTAATCTTCACACATTTAAGACTCTTATGTGTAGATTATTAATATCATTGCAATAATCTAATTGTAATTAAAGATAACAGTGTTGAGTAATCAAAGTACTTAAATTAAGGAAGACTAACTGGTACAATTTAAAATATGACTGGGTTTTAATCTCATTAACAATGGGACAATGCCTTACCTAACACTGAATGAGAAGAAGGCTGTAATAATGGGGTGATTATATTCTTGTTTCTGGAGTCTGTATGATTTATACGAGGGCTGTCCAATAGAAATACACCATGAACCATGAATGTGAGCCACACTCTTAATTTAAAAATTTCAAGTAGTCCTATTAAGGCAATAGGAACAAGCAAAATTAAATTTCATAATATATTTTATTTAATCCCATATATAAAAAATATTATTTAAACATGTAATCCATATAAAATTATTCATGAAATATTTTATCTTTTTTCATAGTAAGTCTTCAGACTCTTGCATGTATTTTACATTTAAGTACATCTCATTTTGTACTGGTCACATTTTCTGTATTCAGTAGACATATGTGGCTTATGGCTACCATGTTAGACAACGCAGAAAATGTACAGTTCAAATCATCAAGCAGTCATAGGATGACTGTTATCTGTTGAGCACGTATTAGGCGCTGTGTATTGCACCTAGCGATAGGGTGCAAGTGGTGAATGACATAGCGTGCACTCTTAGAGAACTTCCATCTGGTGAGGCACATCACACAAACAGACAAATACAGTATTGTATTTTTGACAATTGACTGACTACAATTGACTACATCAAAAATCCCATTCCAGGTCCTTAGCAATGCAGAAAAGAGAAATTAACCCAGTATTTGGAGCATTGATGAGGGCTTCTGGAGAAAATATCTAACTTAATACTTTAATAATCTGTATGAATTAAGGAGGAAATGCAGGGTGAAGACACGGGAATGAGCTAACAGAATTTTCAGAGGGAAAGGAATGTGGAAAAGAGGTTTGCATGAGGATGAGTGTGTGTGTGTGTGTGTGTGTGTGTGTGTAACAAAAAGAGCCAACATGAGAGTAAGGGATCATTGAAGAAATGCAAGAAGGCTTCCATAAAATTGGAGGTTCCATTCTGGATGGCAAAAAGCAAGGAAGCAAGATAGTTTCATACCCTTAATGAGATTGCTTTGTCTGTTATGCTTAAATTAATATCTATCCATAGATTGGTTGGTAAGGAATAGAAGTAAAGAGCCATCAGTATGAAATGAAAGAAGCAGGGACTGGACAAAACCATTGTGAAAGGGAGGATATGAGAGGGTTACAAAATCCTCAAGCAATTGCCCTTGAATGCTACTACCAAAAGTTAACGTACTTTCCTCAATAACAAAATCGTTAAAAATAAGCAGTATTCTTGGAGCCCCTGGTTAGCTCTGTCAGTTAAGCATATGACTCTTGGTCTCAGCTGAAGTCATGATCTCAGGATCATGAGATCAAGCCCCACATCAGGCTCTGCCCTTAGCCTGGAGTCTTCTGGAAGATTCTCTTCCTCTTCCTCTGCCCCTTCCCCAAAATGCTTGCTATCTCTTTCACTCCCTCTAAAGTAGTAAATCTTGGGATATAGAATTATGTTTCTTACCCTGTAAACAAACAACCTTCAGTCAAATAATGAATGCTTGAGGTACAAAAATTTTATTTTTATAGGATGGTTTTATTGTCACATATAAGTCCATTAATAGCTGGGTACATAAGTAAAACCTAACACCACTTTTCTTGGAATGCATCTTCTGTACCCCTAACCATAAGAAAGAGTAAATACACTACACAACCAAACCACTTCATACTCTTTCAGGTTTAAAGTTAAAATTTCTAGCAAGAAACTCATTGGATTCTAATGATTGTCACTCAGTAGCATAGTTTTGTACAGTCCTTTGTTGGTACTGTATGGAGATTACTGGATCAAAGCATAACTCATCTTAATCTTCATTAAAAGGTAAAGGGTAAAATGTAATATTGTCAGGCTCTCCATTCTAATTAATGATAAAGTTAAATTTTTATGGTTTAATAAAATCTGCCACAGAGCAAGAGTAATTGGGTGAGGAAAGTAGAAATTGAAATAAAATAGAATTGAGCCTCCAAAATGAGGGAAAACATTGTGATTGACTTGACACTTATCCAAAGATCAGGTTCCAAAAGTTCTCCATTCACAATAAATGATAGATTCTCGTATTTCAGACAAAATACTCATAACCTTACAGAAACCGTGAATAATTACAGTTTTGCATTCTAATAAACTAGAAAACCACAAGTGCATTTCTGGATGTTAGTTGTGGTAGCAATCAACTTGTCGAAGTTGTTCCTGAAACAGAATTTTAATAGATTTGCCCCCAAATAAATACCTTCAGTTTCTCTCAGAAACTACTAAGCTTCATCTCATCTTGTCAAGCCAGTAGACATGGAGACAGAAGGTTTTGAGGAGTCAATAAAAATAACAGAACAGGGAGAGAAAAATACAAGTTTGTCCTGGCATTTATTTTAAAAGATTTCCCCCAAAGTAAAAGTTAGAAAGCATCTGGAACCTGTCACTCTGTGGTGATAGATCTGAACACGGAGACACATGTACGTGTCAGAAACAGAAATAGTTCTGTGTTGATGATCTGGCTGTCATCAGGTATTTGTGGAGAGGAGAAAGGAGGATAGAGGTATAGGGTTTAAGAATTAAGAGGGAAATCTGCCGATTTAATTTGTGAATACCACTAACCCTTCTTTTATAGTTTACTGATTAAGCTGTTACCCTCATCACATATTCCTCACTGTAAGTCATTATCCCATTCCTACCCAGTATCTGGGAGATAAAGGTGATGCCACAGGGTATCCTGTATGTTATGGGCCAACTGAAAACACAGTACAGAAAAATTTTCCCATTCTTTTCTAGTAATAAATTTAGATATATGAATGTTATTACAGCCACTGCCAATAGAAAGTGCAATTATATTTTAATTATATATATACATACATTTATGTGCTATATCTCTAGATAGACAGATATGGATATATGTAAGTGTCTGTAATGCTTATCTGTGTGCGTGTGTGTGTGTGTGTGTGTGTGTGTGTGTGTGTGGTGTGACCATTATAAACTTATCTTATTTTGGAAAATTTCTTGCAAGTTTCTAATAATTGAATAGATTGACTTTAGGGAAGATTGCCAAGTAGGTTGAGCTTGTATAGATCAGTTATCCAAACACAGTTTTAGTATTTATCTCTCCATTATGTGCTTTTCTTCCTACAAGAGCCAGATTCCCTTGTATCACCTTAAAATAATCTACTCTGTTACACCACTCAGGCTTTAACTTCTTGGATCATGTTTTGAAAATGTATCTTCAAATTATTCCACATAACTAACATTCTTTACTTAGACTTTCTTATTGAAATAGATCTGCAATTTATCTCTGGCATTGGGCTTTCTGCCACTATGACAAGTGAAAAGCAGGTATATTGTGATCCAATTGGTTATTATGTCTCAAATGACCTTATGCACGTGTTTTACATAGATTGAGAGTAAAAAGTTTATTCTTTAGTCTCCTAGAACAGAATCTGTTTGATATTTCCACACATGTGAAGCAGGAGGGTGTTTTTTCTCCTGTGATAAATAAATATGGAACTCGACAAATATAAACACCACAAAGTTCAAGGGCCTGCAGTTCACTGAAGAATGCTATAATGCTTTATTAGGTTAATTTTGTCCTAAAAAGTTATTAGTGGTTTCTGTTTTAGACTCAACAAACTGATGCCCACCATAACCATATCAAAAGTATTCTGTCCCTGAAACTGGAATCTAGATAAAGATTTAAAAGAGAAAAAAGATGACAACAAAAGTCCATAAATTTAGCATTTTAATCTTGGCTTTGACTCCCATGACAGTGTGCCTCTTTTCTTCTGACCACAATTTCAGGATTCATTTTAGCAACACACTTGCTACTTGCTTGACTGTGTCAGCTCCCCAGGGCTTACTCTCAGACCCTGGCTTGTCTCTCTCTGCTTCAGGTGTCTTCTCTAACGTTGGGATTTAAAATAACGTCTCTTCATTATTCCTTCACAACTCTACTGGCCTTTTAAGGTTCCCTCGTGTTATATCCCCAATGCTTTTGTGATGTATGGAAGCTCCTTTCCTAGTACATAAAAGAACATTATAAAATGAGCACACGTTACAGTCTGCATTTCCCATGGCATCTTGTTCATCTTGGCTGTTTATGCTTATCCAGATAGTCATGAAATTTTTTCTTTGTAGTTTTAATGAGAAGTACCTTTCTGAATTTTATCCTCTACTCCTCATACACTGAAGCCCTAACCCTCCAGTGTGACTACATCTGGAGGTAGGGCCCTTAGGAAGTAATCAAAGTTAGAGGAGGTCGTAAGGGTGAGACCCTAATGCAGTAGGACTCATAAGAAAAAAAAGAGATCAATCTCTCTCTACCCTGTAGGACCCAGCAAGAAGGCAGCTGTTTGCAAGGCAGGAAGAGAGCTCTCACCAGACATTGAGTCAGTCAGGACCTTGATCTTGATCTCGGATTTTTCAGCCTCCAGAGCTGAGAGAAATAAATTTCTGTTGTTGAAGCCACCCGGTCTGTGGTATTATACCTGAGCTGACTAAGGCATTTCCAAGTGTAGGTTTAGACCCTTTTCTAGATTTACTCCAAGGGTCTCGGGTAAGTGATCAATTTTAATTTCTTCTTAGAAAGTTTTATTTCTCAAAGATCTTTGTAGTTTTCACCTAAAACAGCAGGCACCTGTATTTGCTTTGAGATCTTCTCCAAATTGTCCTCTTTCCCTCAGTGTCTGGTTCAAAGTCCTTTCAGGTCAGAGCACATTTAAACTGAGGTCATTTTCCTCCATCGGTATAGCAAGTTCCAAAACATTCTCGCATGGTACAGGGGATTTTCTTATATTCGGCTTGTATGAATATCTACTGGCGTAGCCCTCTGGAAAGGTTTGACAGTTTGTGCTGGAAGACTTAAAAACACTTTTGTCTTTTGATATTATAAGTACACTCCTAGGAATTTGTCCTAAGTCAGTGATGCCAAGAGGACTTTCTATTGTACCAAAAATAACAAATGAAGCTGCATATCCATTTGTAGACGAAAACCAGGGGAATTATGCTTTGTTGGGATACTATGGAACCAAGAGAGTGTATTTAAAAAAAAAAAAAAAAGGTTTTTAATGATCTGGGGAAATTCTGATGATGCAATTAAACATGGATGCATACTATATACTCTTATACACTGGCAGATTTATTTTCCTACAACTATCCCTAAGGTTGCTCTGAGTTCTAACTTAATGCTGTGTATGACTTTGCTTACATCACTTCCCTTTGCCGGAAAATGAAACGTGTCCTGATATACCAGACTGTGTTCCTCCTATTATCCAAATTGCAGGCACAAGTAATATTCTCTGCAAAAATTTCCAAATCTCCCAAAGTATGATTCTTTTTTATGACATTTTAGAGAGCCGCTTTATTTTAGTACCAAACATTGTTCACATACAATAAGGAGGATATGAAAAAATGGTTCCTGCTGTGTATGAGATTGTTAACACAAAAAATTGTTTCTTAGGCTGATCCCCAAATTCAAAGATTATGTGTTCTCGGGTCTGTACCCCTCCGGAGCTCACCTAATAGCCAAGCCCCTAGAGGGCACTCAATAAATATTTAATTGAATGGACTGTTTGAAAGCTCTTTAAGACCAGCCTTTCAAGTTACACTGTGTAGTGAACATTCACAGATAGAGCATTGACATCTTTATATCCTCATTTTAGTTGCACTGAATTTATAGTAAGAAGAGTGTTATGAATTCTTCATAAGTGCTTCAAAAGCAATCTTGGCATATTGATCAGAGACTGTGGCCTGTACAGGAACTGTAGTTGCGTTTCCAACTGTTGTTTAGTTGTAATTTTATTCCCAAGGGTAAAGCCAACCTGTTCTGTATTTCATAATAATATGTAATAATATCATCCTGTAATTTTACTATTTAGAAAATATATTTGCCATTTAAAATGTCAGCCAAGAAGATATAAATGAGAAATAATGAGGCTTGCATTGTTATACTATTATTCTCAATTTTTGAGAGTGGCATATTCGAGTTGGCTGATTCACTTAAGTATCAGAGCAAATTTTCACAATTCTCCCGGATAAATCCACTGAAAGGTGAGATCCAGTAATGCTGTGAAATTGTTTATTTTCTCTAAACAAACAAACAAACAAACAAACAAAAAGAACGAAAACGAGAAAACCCCTCACAAATACATAGTGTTTATAAATGTGATTGGCTTAGGGTTATTTCACTTACAAATGCATGTTTATAATAAATGTGATTGGCTTAGGGTTATTTCACTTTTTATGGTTATTATTATGCATATTTTCTTCCCACTGGAATTTTAAAACTAAAATTTTAGATTTAGTGCTGTCTAAATCATTTTTAGCACTTCATTTTAAACTATTTTTAAAGCAACTTGAGAAGTCATCCACAGTTTTTTGGTTGTTTTTAATACCACGTAATGGGCCTGTCTGGCTGAGTGGTAATTCTTGCTGGGTATCAAATCCCATATTTGGTTTCAAACCTCACGGCGGTAGCAGGGAGCAATCACATCACAGATTATCTCACATCTCTAGTTCAAGTGCAAAATTGCAAAATTTTCAATAAGAAAACACACGTACTTAGGTGCCTAGAACCACCTTTACTGTCCACCTTAGGGCGAGAAGATATTAAGGTAGAAGTCTTGTTTTTATGGTTTTCATTTTATTGGAAATAATCCCGATTGAGACATGTGTATGAAAAAAACAAACAACAAGTTGAGCCGAGTTGTTCTGTATAAAATAAAAGCAGCCTTTTAATTTTAAAACCTAAATATATAATAAAATCGTCCTCTGTCATGAAACAGGGCGCTCTTTTAAGAGGGGGTAGCAGATTCCAATAAATCATTCAGACATAATCGGCCTGTTTTATTAGTAGATTGAATTAGAGGTACATTAAAGAACCAATGGAATTTCTCACCTGCCTTTTTGAGGGTTATCCCAGGACACAAATACTTGTCCCATCAAATTCATGTGTAGCAGCCTGTCTTCCAAACTCTAGTTTAATATAATATTAACAAATTACTTGCTTTCTCTAGATGTCTCTTAGGCCCTAGCAGGATTTTGATGTCCCAGCTTCAGTAAAAAACAATCAACTTTCCTACATAGGCTCAGCCTTAAATCGTATGTATTTTCTTATCGTACGTGAATCTTCGCTCATCTAGCCACATAGACTAGCTGCACTTGAGATGCTTTCAAAAGAAAGTGCATTTCTAAATTTCTTGTCACCCAGCCCTTATTTTTAAAATTTAATAGGCAGAAGGAACATTTATGACAGAGTTCCTGGAGGATATGGAGTTCACCTATTCCGCAAGAAATGCTAAAATGCAGAATGCTAAAATGTACTCTTGGCCTCTATATCACTGAAACATGGTTTTCTACAATGCCATCAACCTCTGTTTAGGGTTATTTTAAGATAAGAAACAGCACTATGAAACTTGATTATGTGGGGTTTAAGGATGTTGAGCATTTTTTCATTTTATTACACAGGGTCGTCTTATGAAAATCTTATGAAGAAGTACCTTTCTTGTCTTAGGATCTGTTCCTCTGAGCTATTGCTCAGCTTTTATTTTATGGTTGCAGAAAAATAACCAGACCTGCAAGAGACTAAGTGACACTGGAGAAGTAGGAGAGCTCGAATTTATTTTATGCCAGTGGACCCAGATGAGCTTGTGCTTGAAGTTCCGGGCCCTGGGTAGTGGGGTTACAGAGTTTTTATAAAGGGGTGTAAGAGGTCAGGTTCCAAGAGCTATGCTGGCTGCTGGTAGGTGGGTTTAAACTGGGGGGTGGGAGAGGGTGTTGCTTTATTCTGTTAGGGCAGTGCAGGGGACCTGTGGCAGGAAGCCTGTTTACAGAAGCAGAAGCGGCTGGTTATCTCTTGCTCCCAGTAGAGCTTCTGGTTATTTCTAGCTTATTGCTTGTAACTTTCCATCTTCTGGGACCTCTTGGCCTGGGCCTGCTCAGGGTAATTTTCCTCTTCTATGGAACCTGAATTTTGGACTGACCATTTCCCACTTTTTGCATTGACTGTTAGAAAGCTTAAAACCAAATGAATGGGTCAGTCATTCTAATTGTATTGGTTTCATTCCAGAATCAATTTTACATTCTTGCCCTTATTTTCCTTTTGCTATGTGTTTTCATCTCTTTTAAAATTTTGTAAATTAGTAGGTATTTGGGAGTATCTTATTATGATAATTTCAAATATTTTTGGAATAAGATGGCCCGTCAGCATAGAAAACTCTTTTCCTAAAACTAATCCCTAATGCTATTTCTGGGATTAGAGATTTTTTTCTGATGAGAAATATGTCTTTTTCACCTTTAATTATCTTGATGAGATTCTGGTCTTTTCCTGATGTTTATAATAGTATTCCAGCTCATTCCTTTAGAGTATAGAGCACTCCAGGGAACACAACTGCTCTAAAGAATTCTGAGATAAACTTAATCATCTTACCCCGCTGAAGGCATCACCCATTGTCTTCTTTCCCTGTATATTTGATAGATACAATCCACTCATTTTATGAAGTAACTGAGAGGATTATCCATTCATTTTCCACCTTCTTGAGTCATTGATTCACAGCTCCTCTCTGTGTGCAGTAACACACTAGTTTGACTTTATACAATTTTTCAATAGCTTTCTCAAAAATATAATTTGGTCATCAGCTCCTGTGGGTGAAAAAAATCCTGATAACTCTTGATCATTTTAAATTTAGCTGCAAAATTTAATTTTGTCCAAAGGAGCCTGACCCCTTTTCTTCATTTAGTCCTTCATATGACTCCAGCTGGTCGGGCACCTCAGCATTTCCCCGGAGTGAATTCTACCGGCACATTTTCTTACCTGCCACACTTACGTTGCCGGGATATAACTGAATTATTTTTTGAAGGGCTTAAACTGTTTCTCGGCACATGAAATCACAATGCAATCTCACTGTTGAAACTCGTCCTTTTGTTTTTCTGTTGCTCCTTTCAAAGGCTTTTAGCAAATCGTTTTTGTCCTACAAGCCTATCTTTTCCATCATGCTCTCTGCACAAGTATGTTTGGAGAAATAATATTCCAGTCCAGAGGCACATCTGAGAAATAACAACAAAGTTTAATAAGAGATCATTTCAACTGTTGTGGGACAAGGAGAAATTTCCTTGTTCGGAATAAAATTTTTTATTATTTTTTGCTCATGAATTCGGTGGAACAATCTAGGTAGCCCTTCACTGGATAAATGCTATATACATGCAATGTATTAGATTTTCTAAGTTATCACCCTTGTTACCCCCACTTATTGTTTCTGTATAAAAATAATTTTATTGTGACACATAATTATAAGCAATTTAAGGAACTTAATTATAGTGATGGTGCTCTAGTATCAGATTAAATTAAGAGTAGTGACAATTTTATTGTTACATTTATATAAGAAGAAAACATCAAAACTCTTATCACTGGCAGATTGGGAGTTAGAGAAAATAAGTCCCAAAGTCAAAAATTTAATATATTTTATTATTATAAATATTTAACACTTAACATATACACATTTAAATGTTATTATAAACATTTAATATTTTGATGTTAAAGATCTCAGGAGATTGAAGACAATGAAATTCCAGAGACACAGACCACTTTCAATCACATTAAATCAAACATTCTTCCCTTTATGTCCGCTTAATTTTAAGAGAAACAGTATAGAAATAGACGACCCTTTCTAAAAAACAGAGAAATCGTCATATTGTATAAGAAAAAGTTAATGCTACATTGTAAACTTGTTGACTCTTACAATTTAATCTCTAATCCAATCAAACTTTTGAGAACTTAAGCTTTCTCCCAAACTCCCTTATCTTTCATCTTTTTTATTGCTTATCTTAAGCAGAATCTTTTCTATTTTCTTATTCCCTGCCTCATTAAGCCCACTTCCTGTCATATTTTCTGTATACTTGTGTACATTCATCTCCAATTGTAAATATGATATGTACCCATGCTCTCATTTCTCTCCCATTACTGTTTAATGAGAACTCATTGATTGTTCAGGATTTACTGAATAGTTATTATATTCTGGGCACTGTAGTAGGCACTACAGAAACAAAAATGAATAATACATAAGCATTTCCCTTAAAAAGTTCACAGCCAGTAGAAGTCATAGGCACTCAAAGAAATAATTATTTTATAAAAAGATATGTGAAATAATGAAAAGACAGAATGAATGGCACTTCCCATTCAGAGTACACTGTAGGGCAGAGTTGGAAACAGCCATTAGAAGAAGAGAGAAAACCTTTCACAAAAGCAATGATATTTATTGAAGTGGATTTTTGCCTGGCAGAGACAAGATGCAGGCAACTCTGTAAGCAAAAGAGCCCAAGATCAGGATCAAAAACAAGTAATGGCACAGTATGCTCGATGGATTGCAAAGAGCAAATTGCAAATTGCAAAGTCCAGTGGGGGACTGGCGAGGTGGTAGAAGAACAATCTTGACAGGAAGATGCTTTTTTACATCAATAGTGTGAAAGATGGAACATCATTAAAGAATTATAATCAAGGGAGGGAAATTGCTTTCTTTTAGCAATATCACTTTGGTGACAGTGTAGATGATGACCCAAAGGGGATGAGGAATCTGTGAGGACACCATTGCCAAGTCTGGGAGGAAGATTTTGAGATCGGATATGGGGCACTAGAAAGGGAAGAAAGCAGATGGTTGAGAGACATGTTTATAATGAGGACTATATTTGTCTTGGGTATGGTTTGCTTATGGAAAGGTGATAAAGAAATATAATTTAGGAATAAATTCCAGGTTTCTTGCTCATGTGGGTGGTAATGCTAATCATTTACAATGGAGACTTGAGCTGAATACATAGTTGCTTACTATAATTTGTTCCTTTCTCTGTTGTAAATATATGTCCCTGACCCGTTGATTCATTTGTGGTCATATGACATCCTCTGGGTAATAAAACATGACAAGGAATAAGCTCTAAGAACTGGTGCTTGATTCACAATGTTTTCCTTTTCTCTCTGCCCTCAGACTGGCAATGTTCCAAACAGACATTACTCCATCTACCTGGATCCCAAAATCAAAAGGATGTGAAACAACGCCCTAGCTGACCAAAAATGTCGTTTCTTTCATTAAGCCACTGAGCTACCAGGGTTATTTGTTATTGTGCCTAACCTAATCTATCCTGACTGATAACAGAGGAATGTGAAATAAAAAAGGCAGCTTTGGAGAGAAGATGATTAATTCAGTTTTGGTTCGGTTGAGACTGGGCCTTGAGAAGGCCCTCTTATTTATGGCATTAGAGAACTCACTGGACATATTTCCATTTCACTGCTTTCTTTATTAATTGAGTACTCTTTTCCTAGTGGTTTACTTGTTGAGAGGTAGCATTATATAGCAGTTAAACGTGTGTCCTCAAAAATGACACTGTCTTATATGAATCCCAGATCTGTCGTTTGTCTACTTCAGTTTCCTCATCTGTAAAGTCAGGATGATCAAACAATGTGCCTCATAAGACCACTTTAAGAATTAAATGAAATAAAATATATATCTGCACTTAGAAGAGTGTCTGGCTCATAGTAAATGCTATGTAATGTTATTAGTGTGTGTGTGTGTGTGTGTGTGTGTGTATAATTAGATCCTTTAAGAAAGCAGGTGGAATGAAAAGGTAGGCATCCTTGTAAGATGCTTCACTTTCCACTCAGGCTGTAAGAAAAAATAGTGAAGAAAAAGATTTCTAGGCTTATCTTTTGAGGAAAACTGCTCTATTTAAAATAATTTTTATCATTTACTTTAAAGTGAGATGGCCTTATCTAAGTATAAAAAATGTGTCTTATAATTTGATTTATTCATTGGCCCTAGTAATGTCTTTATGAGATGTGGAAGAATGATTTCAAGGCTAAACAATTCTTTGAAAATGAAGTCTGATCAAAGAAACATAAAAATGTCAATTAACTAATTGAAAGAAGGAATAACTTATTGATGTAGCATGCTCTGGGAAAATACTGAAAATTATGTTACATTCGGATTACTTCTTTTTATTGGAGTTCCCAGTATTTGCAGTCTCTGGAATTACCCACCTACCTGCTGATCGCATGTTTCTGCAACACTGCCTATACTTGGACAACCCTGTATTTTGGTCTGGAGCAAGTTATCAAAGTCAGCTCTGACAAGTTTGAGGCTTCCAAAATGGAGAGAGCACACAAAGCTCTAGGGCTGATATCTTTTCTTTCAACCTACAGAGTTCTGCCTTTTTGTAGACATGTTCCATGTAAGATGCAATATGGCATAGTGGTTAGGGGGATCAGATCCATGTTAGCTATTGTGTAAGACTGATGGTTCACAGACCTGTACCCCTGAAACAAATCATATATTATATGTTAATAAAAAATTTAAAAAAAAATTAGCTGGGTGCCCTGAATTTTTTGCATAGATAAAATGGAATTGTAATAACATCTACCTCTTAGATTTCAGGGATTAAATAAGTTAATACACAAAAAAACAAATAGAACACTCCCTTTCAGAGCAAAAGTACTCATGAGTTAGCTACTGTTTTTGAAAATAGTTTTTCTGCTAAAAATAATAATTTATTAAAAAGTTTCAAAACCACAGGATGTAGGTTGCTTTCTACATTTCTCTGTCTTCCTTTTCCATAATCCAAATTTAGAACCACAGAAAACACTTCATACATATTTTTTAATTGGTCTGCTCTGAAAAACAGTCCAGTTAAAGATGTTAGGTAAAATGCCTGGGAAGGAAGCAGGCTAGTGAACATGATATTAATAGGCAAGTGGTGTTGTTAGCACCACACAAATCAACTCAGTAAGGCGGGTGCCTCCAACACCCCGGCAATGGCATTGGCATTGCCATGGCAATGGCATTGCCAACCATCAGAAAACTATAAACCTTTCCTTATCCTTCACTATTAGAGAAACATTTCAAGTGTTTATTAAGAAGCTATCGTGCTTGGGGTATCCTATCAAACATGATCAAAAACAAATGTTTAAGATGTAACCTTTGCTCTTAAACAATGTTGGCTCTTTTGCATGCCTATTCTCTCCTACTTGTTCCCACCTTGCTTTGGAAGGACCTGTGAGGTGTTGTCAGTGACCATGGACAAAGTAGACAGGGTGGTTTATCCACCTGAATTATTGAATATTAAGTTCAAAGTGAAAGCATGAGGAATAAATAACCAATCACACTTCCTAAACAAGAAAGATAGTCCTTCGTGCAGTTTAGAGAAATGTTAACAGATAGAAGAGAATTTTTAATTATTTTAAAGCATAAAAAGGCATATGATTCCCTCAGTTTCTCTCTCTCTCTCTTTTTCTTCCATTTTCAAGCCAAACTGAACATCATGTTTTTATTTCCTTTTTTTTATTAGCTTCTATTTAAATTCCAGTTGGTTGACATACATGTTTTTATTTCCATTTAAATCGTTGTAGTGATCTGCTTAGTCTACCTTGTTACATATAACCACGATGAAAAACAACCCGATTTAATGAGTTCTTGAACATGACTTTCCTAAATGTTATATGGCTGTTCTTGAATTTTTTTTTAGATTATTTTTGTATGGGGTTTGTTATGACACCACGTTTTTAAAAGACATCTTTAGATTACAATATTTTTTTAAAGAAGGAAAACAAAACCCTGATGTATTATAGTTCTCTCACCAGAGAAAAAGGAACTGTACCAGGGTATTAAACTGCAGGCAAGCAGCAATAGCAATAACATAGAAACTAGAACACAGAGACCCTAACGGCTTCAGTAGTCAAGCTGGCTTCTTGGCCGCTAGCATGTGTTAGTATGGGAATTAGAAAGGGTGCCCTTCTAAAGGGCAAAATAAATGTTCATAAAAATCAAACATTTTCATCAAGGAACTGAATCTAATCCCTCAAATGACCGAGAAGCACAGGCAGGGAGCCTTTTCCTTGCTAGGCAGAAATGACACTAGAGGCCAAAGGGGCCAGATTGAACCAGAAACTCTGCAGGCCCATATGCCAGGAGGTGAGTCAGAAAAGGTGTTACATGCAAGAGGGAATAGAAGTAACAGTTCAAGCTGGTGTGCGGGAATAAGGTTTTGAATCCAAAAAGAAGAAGACGAGTAAAAAGCATGTTAAACTCAGGAGGGCAAGAAAAGGATAAGCAGAGGCATTCTGATTGACTGATATCAATTCGCTAGAGTATCATCAGATGGCAGTTGCTGCTTTTGTGAGTTGGAGGGATATGAACATATGCTGGGATGACCCTGTTGAAAGGGCCAGGACTGTTAACTTTACAACCTTTGGTAAGGTTAGAATTTTCCTGGATTTGCAAGGTCAAGGACACGTTTCTTTTAGCCCATATTCTATTACTCCCAAGTTTTCTTTATCATCATTTTACTTTTCTTTGACATACTCAATTCAGAGAGGCAGGAGGAACCCTTAGGATCTCAGTGGCTTGTAACAAAAGTCTATTTCTTGCTTATGGTGAACGGGTAAGGGAGGCACGGGGGCATGCAGATGGCTTTGCTTCCTCTTGTACTCAGAGATTCAATATGGCTGATGTTCCACCTCAGCTGCAGTCTCTGGAACACTAGGCTTCTATTTTGCCTCTATTGACTGCTGAGTCCAGAATTGGTACACATCACTTCAGCTCACATGTCCTTTCCTTGGCTATCTCCAGTCACGTGTCTCCACTCAACCTCCAGAAGCCTAGGAAATGCAGAAAACATGTGAAGTATTTGGTGAATATTATTGTCTTTGCCATAGGGAGAAAGACTAAGTGTTGTTGGGTAGAAATTATAAAGAAGTCACATGTGAGGGTGTGACTCTGTTTGATAGAGTAGCTTCAAGCAGGCCATCGCTGGGCTGATTGTTTTACTTGTTTTAAATGGTCCAGTTTGCTAACATCTAGTTTTTAGCCAGATGCCACTTTCTGTTCATTTCATTTCCCCTGATGCCTTTTTGTGAATTTTTGAACTTTCCTTTTGTGCACTGGGGTCAATAATTCCAAGCATCTGCTCTAAAACATGAGGGTATGATACCTCTTCATACTGCACAGCAGTTGTAGAGATAAAATCAGGTCTTTTTTTTTTTTTAAAGGTAGCATTTTTTAAAGGTAGCACAGAATATTTATCCGTAAATGTATATAGATTTAGAAATACCTTTCTTAAATTTTCGCCTGGTCATTAGCCTTGTAGGTAATAGCCAATAATCAGGTAGACTTGGACAAAAGCATTTGCACCCTAATTATGAATTTGGTGATTCAGTAAAGAATCACATAAAGGGGACACGTAGTTTCAATGAAGAGTGGTTTTTGACCTCTTCCCCAAATGAGTGATGGTGATCCTAAGACCTATTATTTATAAGCAGGTTAATATTGCCCAAATGTCTCTCTTGCTGAAGATTAGAAGTAGAATTCAGGAGGCTACTGATCCAGATGGGGCTTTCTTATTCAGCACAAGGAGAGATATTCTGTCAAAAAGGTCAAATTTAAGTTACTAGCTCAGGTTGAGGTCCTTTGGAAGGATTCTGGGCAAGCCATAAAATTGCAAAACAAGCATCATTTGACTTTGACTCATGTACTTAATAATATGAGTCAGACACAATAACTTTCATGCTAATATTCTTAATATAAATTGTTTTTTAAAAATATTTGTATCTCGACTCAGAGATTAATTTCCTTTCCCCAGTCCAGCCAGTGGTTATGTTGGTATGGAAGTGTGGAGGAAAGGTAGCAATAGCTATACATGTTTCTAATGACCATCCAGACTATGCTTATGGAGACTTTCTTAAAAGGAGTGTGGATATGGAGGCAAAAGTTGTTGCCGCTAGTATATAATCTCTGCTTTCAAAAATTTTTTTATTTCTCTGAAGCAGAAATGTAAATAAGGAATTCTAGTATGTTGTTTTGTTGTAAATACTGTGGTAGATGTATGTCCCTGTTTTCAATAACTAAAAAGCCTCCACTAGAGTGGGGTTATAAAATTATATTTTTTATGACTCAACACTTAAGGACCATTGATGAAATTAATGTACATGCCACTATGTTAGAATTCTGTGTGTATATAACTTGTAGGCCTTCAATAACTTGAGGGAAAAGGGAAAATATAGTTTAAGAGGTCTCATCTAGAAGATTTTTTTTCCAATTTATTTATTTTCAGAAAAATAGTATTCATTATTTTTTCACCACACCCAGTGCTCCATGCAAGCCGTGCCCTCTATAATACCCACCACCTGGTACTCCAACCTCCCACCCCCCCCCCCGCCACTTCAAACCCCTCAGATTGTTTTTCAGAGTCCATAGTCTCTCATGGTTCACCTCCCCTTCCAATTTACCCAAAAGCACATACCCTCCCCAATGTCCATAACCCTACCCCCTTCTCCCAACCAACCTCCCTCCCCCCAGCAACCCACAGTTTGTTTCGTGAGATTAAGAGTCACTTATGGTTTGTCTCCCTCCCTATCCCGTCTTGTTTCATGGATTCTTCTACCCACTTAAGCCCCCATGTTGCATCACCACTTCCTCATATCAGGGAGATCATATGATAGTTGTCTTTCTCCGCTTGACTTATTTCCCTAAGCATGATACGCTCTAGTTCCATCCATGTTGTCACAAATGGCAAGATTTCGTTTCTTTTGATGGCTGCATAGTATTCCATTGTGTATATATACCACATCTTCTTGATCCATTCATCTGTTGATGGACATCTAGGTTCTTTCCATAGTTTGGCTATTGTGGACATTGCTGCTATAAACATTCGGGTGCACGTGCCCCTTCAGATCACTACGTTTGTATCTTTAGGGTAAATAAGGACCTCAATGTGAGAAAGGAATCCATCAAAATCCTTGAGGAGAACACAGGCAGCAACCTCTTCGACCTCAGCTGCAGCAACATCTTCCTGGGAATATCGCCAAAGGCAAGGGAAGCAAAGGCAAAAATGAACTATTGGGATTTCATCAAGATCAAAAGCTTTTGCACAGCAAAGGAAACAGTTAACAAAATCAAAAGACAACTGACAGAATGGGAGAAGATATTTGCAAACGACATATCAGATAAAGGACTAGTGTCCAAAATCTATATAAAGAACTTAACAAACTCAACACTCAATGAACAAATAATCCAATCAAGAAATGGGCAGAGGACATGAACAGACGTTTCTGCAAAGAAGACATCCAGATGGCCAACAGACACATGAAAAAGTGCTCCATATCACTCGGCATCAGGGAAATACAAATCAAAACCACAATGAGATATCACCTCACACCAGTCAGAATGGCTAAAATCAACAAGTCAGGAAATGACAGATGCTGGCGAGGATGCGGAGAAAGGGGAACCCTCCTACACTGTTGGTGGGAATGCAGGCTGGTGCAACCACTCTGGAAAACAGCATGGAGGTTCCTCAAAATGTTGAAAATAGAACTGCCCTATGACCCAGCAATTGCACTACTGGGTATTTACCCTAAAGATACAAATGTAGTCATCTAGAAGATTTTAAAAGTTGAATAACTTATATTTGGATTCTGAGTTTACCACTTATCATGTCCATAATCGCTGATGTGACTGAGTAAGTAACCTAACCTTTCTGACCCTGTTACTTCATTTAAAAAAAAAAAAAGAAGGGTAGGGAAGGAGGAGTATTGAGTTTCTACAGTAACCACACTCCTTTAGCTTAAAAATTGGGTGCTTTCAGGATCAAAGTAAGGGATGCTAGTGTAATACTGAACTCAGTAGTTTTTCAAGGCCTGTCTTACCCTTACTGGTCTTGGACCCAACTCCACCCCCCCAAAACCCAAATACAAACACAGTCACATAGTCACTCATAAAGGACATTCCCATCTCTGGGAGGCTGAAAAATCCTCCACAAAAGATGTTTACCTCAAAAAGGTAGAATCTTGGAACCTATGAATGCTACCTTCTTTGGGAAAAGAGTCTTGGAGGATGTACTAAGTTAAAGAGATCTTGGGAAGAGATCATCCTGGGTTGTCCAGGTGGGCCCTTAATCCAATAGCAAGTGTCCTTAAAAGAGACATACTGAGAAAAACAAACATACAGAAGAAAAAACGATGTGACAATGGAAGCGAAGATTCAAGTGGTGTAGCCACAAGCCGATGAAGCCAATTTATGCTGACAATCACCAGAAGCTGAAAGAGGAAAGGACGGATTTTCCTCTAGAGCGTCTAGAGGAAATATGGCCCTGTCCTACTAGCACCTAGGTTTCAGACTTCTGTTCTCCAGAAGTGAGAGAACACATTTCTGTTGTTTCAAGCCATGACATTTATGGTAATTTGTTATAAGAACTAACCATTTCTGTGTCTTTTCTCTGTTAATTCCTGCCTCTCTTCCTCCATTAACACAAATTAGAATCCTACCTACCCTGAGTATCACTTTTTTAGTTAAAATCTTTTGATTACCCCTACCCCCAACCATAAGGATTAATCTTGTCTCCCCCCTTTTCCTATGGTATTTTATTTATACCTGTTAAAATCTTGACTTCTAATATTCCAGTATTTGCCTTTTTATCCTGCCTCAGTGCTTATTTGATTACTGGAATAGAGTCAGCATTTCATAAATATTTCCTGTGTAAATATGGGACCATGACCCATTAATGCCAGAATAGGGCCAATTTTTAAAGTAATTACACATAGTGCCACTCCCTAACCTCCCAAGTATCTGGCTTCTTACTTGGAAATTGCTTTACAGATTCTGTGTTTTAAAACTGGTAGGGGGAAGGCTTAATGGAATAAGAGTAATAGGAAAAGAGAGAAAGTTAAAAAATAACTTTAGTACTATAGTTATATTAATATTTCATTAATTAACTAAAAGTCTCTAAAATCACAACTGCCACATTTTTACTTATTTACATCATACCTTGTTCATAAAATAAAAAGGGTCTGGCCTATATACTGTATGATTCCAACTGTGTGACATTCCAGAAAAGGCAAAGCTATAGGGACAATAAAAAGATCAGTGGTTACCAGGGTTTAGGGGTTGGGGGAGACTAGGGGAAGCACAGAGGACTTTTAGGCTAGTGAAAATAATCTGTCTAATACTCCAATGATGGATATGTCATTGTACACCTGTCTGTCCAAATAGTTGAAATGTACAACACTAAAGGTGAACTCTTATGTACTCTATGGGCTTTGGGTGATGATAATGTACCAATGCAGGTTCATGATTGTGTGTGTTATACCACTCTGGTGAGGGATGCTCGTAATGGGAACTCTATGCATGTGTGGGGCAGAAGGTATATGAGAAATATATTACCTTGTATTCAGTTTGGCTGTGACCTAAAGCTGCTCTAAAAAATAATTAATAGTAATAAATAATGAACAGGGGAGATGTGAGGAGATGTGAAATATTAGGGAATATATCTTTGGTGGCAAAATTTGAGGCACCAGCATGAGTCACTCAGTGGCATATCTCCTTGGGTCCTTTAGACAGTTCAGAGAGGCCATTGGCTAATACTGGGTCTGTGGGGTGGTTTGTGGGATGGTCTTAGATGCAAGAATCAGAGCCTTCATGTTCTCTAATGCTGTGGAGAAAACACAAACAATGCTCCTTTTATTAAGCTTTCAAACAACAAAATATTTTCTTTTAGATTTTATTTATTTATTTGAGAAAGAGAGGGGCAAAGGGAGAGAGAGAGAGCTGAGCAGGGAACCCAGTGCAGGGATCCATCCCAGGACCTTGAGATCATGACCTGAGCTAAGCAGAAGGCAGACACTTAACTGACTGAGCCACTAGGCAACCTGTACAGCAACATGTTTTTTGAGAGCAAGGTACTTTGCTTCTCCAAAACTGGATTTCATCATCTAGAAAAGGAAGGGTCGATGTACCTATGTGGAAAGGCTGCCCACCCTAAATCCTTTTTTTAAAAAAAATTTAAAATTTAAATTTAAAATTTAAAAAATTTAAATTTAAAATTTAAAAAAAATCCTTTTTTTTAAAATGTCTCCCCAAACCATAAGTGACTCTTAATCTCACAAAACAAACTGAGGGTTGCTCTGGGGAGGGGGTTTGGGAGAAGGGGAGTGAGGTTATGGACATTGGGGAGGGTATGTGCTATGGTGAGTGCTGTGAAGTGTGTAAACCTGGCGATTCACAGGCCTCTACCCCTGGGGATAAAAATATATTATATGTTTATTTAAAAAAATAAATATTAAAAAAATTAAAAAAAAAAAAAGTGTCTCCCATTGCCTTACCATGCTTATACTAGAACACTCCTTCTCCCCAACTACCTCTAAGTAAACTAGGAGTGAGACACTATTAGACCTCCCAAATGTTAACTTTTATCACGTGGAAATTACTCATCATCATCATTTTCATATGGTTATGCTGATGCAGAGTTCTGCCTGTCTTAAAACTAGACCCATGCTGCAAGGTATGTCAGTTACTGCTTGTGCTTAAAAATCTCTTTTAAAAATTACTTTTTGAAATGGTGATTAGTTATCTTTTTTCCAGAGAGGAAAATGATGTTTATAGCCTCAACTTTAAGAATTATATTTAGAGGGGTGCCTCGGTGGCTCAGTGGATTAAGCGTCTGCCTTCAGCTCGGGTCATGATCCCAGAGTCCTGGGATCGAGCCCCGCATCGAGCCCCGCATCAGGCTCTCTGCTTGGCAGGGAGCCTGCTTCCTCCTCTCTGCCTGCCTCTCTGCCTACTGTGATGTCTGTCAAATAAATTTAAAAAATAAATCTTTAAAAAGAAACAAGAATTATATTTAGAAAAAAAGAAAAAAAAGATCAAAGTGCTATGGAAAGAAGAAAGCTTATTTCTTACCTTTAAAAGATGTCCCACCTGAGACAAACATTAAAAATATATTTAATTCTTGAAGGAAGCTTTTGAGATCAACATAAGCAAGTGAAGGAGTGTGCCTAGAAGAGAAATTGTGTTTCAATCTCATGCTCTAGTTTCTTCCTGTAAGCTACAACATACATATTTTAAAAGGATAGTAGTGATTAAAAAAATAATAATAAAAAAATAGATACAAGGGACAACGCTGGTCATGTGGATTGTCTGACTTTATTTACACAGAGACGATCTTGTTTAAGATGGACCTAAAATGCTAACCCCAGACAGATGCCACCAGAGACTGGAGTTAGTGTTCTCTGGGGAGATCCTCATTCTCAGGCGTGAAACATAGGAATAAGACCCCTAGATAATTCAGCCTTTCTCCCGATAGACCATCATGGAGGAACTATAAGCTCAAATTACTTTCTAAGTCATTTAATTGGTTAGAAAATGCAGTGAAAAGTACTCTGTGCAAAGACTTGTTCTAGATTCTGTAGAAGTTAGAAAGAGGGGTTATGTTGGGTTACACAAAAGTGAGGGAAGGAGTGAGGTGGGAGGGGAAAATCAGGACAGAAGTTCATGGAGATGGAAGCAAGACATGCAGTATAAGTTCGATCAGGCAGAGCCCGGGGAGCTTGAGGTTCCAAATTAAGAGACTGGCATTAGAGATGAGGTCTCTAAATTATGGCTTTGGAACTTTACTTTGAGTTCCATTCTAGAATCAGGGAAGAGAGAGAATATTTGAAATAATTTCCAAATAAATGACATGGACTCAGAAGTGTCTCTAAGATGGTTTCAACCCCTTGGCAATTATTCAACTATCTGAAGTTAAAGGATGCATAGAAGGGGGAGAAGTCTAGCATTCTTAGAGTACATACTGTGTGCCAGAAACTTAATCTGTTATCTCATTTAACTCTAAAACAAATCCATGAGATAGATGTTGTTTTCTCCATTTTAAACGAAGGCTATGAGACAGAGAATATGAGACAGTGTCCCACTGCTGGAGTCGTAGAGCTAAGATTCCACACTGCTTTTTTTTTTTTTTTTTTTTTTTTTAAGATTTTATTTATTTATTTGACAGACAGAGATCACAAGTAGGCAGAGAGGCAGGCAGAGAGAGAGGGAAGCAGGCTCCCGGCTAAGCAGAGAGCCTGATGAGGGGCTCGATCTTAGGACCCTGAGATCATGACCCGAGCCGAAGGCAGAGGTTCAACCCACTGAGCCGCCCAGGCGCCCCTCCACATTCTTTTTATCCCTATCATGAAAATTTCCAAAGAGAATTGCAGTATCAAACTTTGTTACTGTGGTGGTTGTTTAGGTGTATGGCCAGATTAACTGTAGTTTCATTCTGCCTCTGCTAGAGGCAACGTAGAGCCTCTGATCTGTAGGTGGTGGTCTCCTTTAATAAGTGTCCCTAAGTGCCTGCCCTTCATTCCTTTGTTTAACAAATATTTACTGAGCAGCTTCTGGACACCAGGTAAATATTCGAGTGTTGTAGATGTATATATCAGTGAACAAAACTCACAAAATGTCTGTTCTCACAGAGCTTACAGTCTATTTAGAGGGAGACAGGAAATAAAATACAAAGCACAATGAAGAAGTAAAATGTATACCATGTTAAAAATTAATAACTATGATGGAAAAATTAAAAAACAAACCCCTCAGGATAAGGGGGTCGTAGGGGTGAGGATGGATATCACGGTGCATGGGTAGGTGTCATTTAGAGGGTGAAAAGTGAGCAGAGACAGGAAGCAAGTGAGGGATTTAATAAAGCTGAAGTCAGAAATAAAGGGGCCTTAACATTCAAAGAATCCAGACACGTTATCCTTAGAACAAACATTAGAACGTGTTTCTAGGCCAATATGGCTGGTGCAGAGTGAGTTAAGGAGAGAATAGGATAAGTTAAGGTCAAATTGGATTGGGGAAGGACAGATCATGAAACACATTGTAGGTCATAACGTGGGCATTGGCTTTTCCTCTGAGTTGAATGGGAAGGTGATGCAGAATTTTTAGAAAATCTGTGATATGGCTTTAGCTTTTAGAAGATTATTTCTCCTGTATTGATAAAATAAGTCAGAAGAAAGCGGGGTAAGGTCGAAATAGGAAGTACTGCTATAAAAGGTGAGGATGTTGGTGGGTTAGATCGGGGTGGGATAGTAGAAGGAAGGGAACTGGTTGGATTCTGGATATTTTGTAGATATCAATTCAGCAGGTTTGAGATGAATTTCATGCATGGATTTCAGAGAAAAAGAGGATTTTAGAATGACCCCAGGATTTTTGCCTGAACAACTACAAGACTGAAATAATCATTAAATAAAAGGAAAAGGCTAAAGAAAGATGACTGGGAAGAAAGGCCAGGAGTTTTTTCATTTGTTTTTTTTTTTAAACAGGTTGAGTTTGAGCTACTTGCTAGATGTATGTATCAGTTGTCTATTGATGCATGATAAACTTAACACTAAGTTAACAGCTAACTTAACACTAACTTAACAGATTAAAATAACACGACTATTAAAATAACTTAACAGCTTAAAATAACACCCACATTATTAAATCACGTTTCTCTAGGTAAGAAGTCTAGACGGGTTCTCTGCTTAGAGTTTCACAAAGCCAAAATGAAGAGCTCATCCAAACTGCTCTCGTAGCTGTACGTTCCGGGAAAGAATCCATTTCCAGGGTTATTCACATTGCTGGCAAATTTCAAATTCCTTGTGGTTTAAGACTAAGGTCCCTATATCCTTGCTGGGCTTTTATCAGAGGAGTCACTCTTTAGTCATTGTGCATGGTTCCTCCATCTTCAAAGACAGTAACATTCCGCCAAGTCTTTTCTTGCCTCAGATCTCTCTGACTTTCCCATCTGCCTTCCTCTTCTGCGGCCACCCTGGGAAAGCTCTCTGCTTTTAAAGATCTATTGTGATTAGGTGAGGTAATTTTTCTTTTTATAATACAAGAACATAATCATTAGAGGAGTAACAGAGGAAGTAGGGGAAGATGAAAGGGTGAAGGTTACGGGAGTCCACTTCAAAGTCTCACTAGTACTACGTACAAGTAGCGATGTTGAATAAGAAGTTAGTTATATGAGCTGGAGTTTAGGGACAAGGTGTCAGCTAGATTTGGAAGTTTATGTTTGAAGTCTTGATTTCTTTCTTCCCTACAACCTCTTTAAGAAGTTAGGAGTGAGTTGCTAAGGAACACTGAGCCATGGGCATGGATGGAGCTATTGACACAAGGTTAGACATTTCTGTTACCTAAAAAGTGCCTAAAAGAAACATTTCAGTGATTCACTTCATTGGGCGGATCTAATTGGAATGTCATGCTTGCAGTGATACGGACTTTCCCACCTAGAATGTGTGGTCACCGTTATTTATAAAAAATCTACTTCAGTCTCAATGGCAGACTGTGGCTGCTCCCTAAATTGTTCATTTGTTCAATCCTAAATGGTGCCTACTGTTCTCACCAACTTTAAATAGGTCTATGTCAGAGAAAAATTGCATTCAGTGTTTTCTTATTCCAAGAAATCTAGGGCTAAAATTCAGCGCCCATAGAAGCAGAAACCAAGCTGCTCTGTGTGAGATGTATTGAGCATGTCCTCTGGATGGAATAGTAAGTAGTTAAGAAGAAACCACCAGGACTTTAACACTCATCATCTGGTGAATTAATTAACCTGAGGCTTGACTAATGGGAAGCTATTTTGCTGTTAAGGATGATTAATTAACAAATTCTCCTACTTGGGAATTAGTGCTTATATATGCACATACACATATATATGTATATAAATATATCAGTGTGTGTATATATATTGCACTATTAGGCATGATTATTTAAAATAGTATTTTCAGTTTGTTTTAAAATAGTGTAAATAATTTAAAATAAAAGCAAAGGAATTGCCTCTTCCTGGAAGTTTCAGGAGCTAATGAATAGTCCCCACAGTCATATTAAATTGACATCCAACAGAAAAGAAAATAGAGCCAGGTGACTCTTTTCTTGTCAAAATCATTAGCTTAATGGTAGAGGACACAGGACAAATGAACTGTAGAAGCAATTGTGAGCCATACTTTGGTCATATGATAAACTCTCCACCTAAGCAATGGGAACTAGGTGGGTGGGGATAGGAAGGGGGAGGGTATTATGAACAGCTGCCAGATCATTTCTGTTATGTTTAGTTCAGCCTGAATTAGGAAGAAAGAAAAAAAAATGAAGAATGTCTTGTGCTCTAGGATGAATAAATATTGTTGAATCAGATGTTAAGATTGTCTTTAACAAACTTAATAGCATCCAGAAATCCAAAGGAGGGAGATTACTTAGATGATAATGAATCTGAAATTTGTACTCGAGAAAAGCAAATTATTTGGCCTGAGGGGGAGTGTGGGGGTGAGACTCAAGGGGGGAAAACAGCTATTTCCTAACATTCAAAGCATTGTCCTGATAAAGAAAGAAAATATTTGTTCAGCATTACATTAAAGAGTAGGGCTAGAATGAATGATTGGAAATTAAAAGCATCTAAAATATTTGAGATCAATGTAAGAATAGTCTTTCTAAGAAAAAACAAGCAGAATCTTTTACTTGAATTATTTAAATAAAAGCTAATACACCACTGGTGAGAAATGTTTGTATGTTGTTCTTTATAAACTAGGTGATCTTTCATCCTGATCGGACTCTAAGATACTATGAACTTATAAAGTAAGCTAGTTTTATTATAGACTTGAGCTTATTACATATGATAATTCAAGTCTCTAAAGTAGTAAGGGTTACTGTATAGTAGTTAAAAATTACTACTAAATTTTTTAAATAAAATTTCTATTACCTATCATCTATGTATCATGATATCCTTGTAAGAGACCACTAGTTTTTCTTCCAAAAGCTAGTGTCCCTTTTTTTCCAACAAAGTGGAACCCCAATATTTTTTGCTGATCACTGGCTACCCAGATAAAGACTTCACTTTCCAGCTTCCTTTATCTGTATTGAACAACAACAACAAAAAAAAATGGCCAAAGTATTGCAAGCAAAAGTGACATGTGGCAGTTTTCCTAAAGCTTTCTCAGAGACAGGTGCTTCCATCTCTGTCATTTCAGCCCCCTTTACCTTGTCCTCCTTCCTGCTGACTGTGATGTCTGCAGGGGAAGAGAACCTGTTGGATCCCGAGTTGTTTGGAATATGGAGAGCCTTCCTGATGAAGAAATTAAAGAGTAGTATTAAGTGCTAAGCTTAAGTGTTCTAACTACACATACACAGGTTAACTATATGAGGCGATGGATATGTGAATTAACTTGCTTACGATGAACATTTTACATTATATTTGTATATCAAATCATCAAGTTGTATAACTTAAAAATATACAATTTTAATGATCAATTATACCTCAATAAAATTGATGGGGGGAGAAATAGGAGCCTGACTCTCACAGAGCTTTATGAAGCAAAGCTCAATGCCTGTATCCAGACCTTTTCCATGAGAGAAAAATAAATTACTTTGAATACTACAGCCATTTTTTGTCCATGACATTTAAAAACTTAATTCTATGCAGATATATAACTGTATAATAGAATGATAGCTATTCCTAGAGCAATTCCTAATTGATAATTATAATTCATCATAGACGGTAAAGACATTGCAAAAATAGTTAAATATATTTCTTAAATGTTACTTTTAATTTGTTTAAAATTTACACTATTTTTAAGCTTGTAAATAATCTGAAAATTGTAATTTATTTGCTTTTTCAAAAAAGCAAAGTTAGTTATCTAACAGTTCTATCTTGTGTCTTCAGCATTCACAATATGGACACTTTTCCTTAGAAAATCTACCACTTAACCAGAAACTGAATCAACATTATAGTATTCCTGGGATCTCAAGAACACTCTGGGGAGAGCTGAAGCAGACTCAAGCATATATATTAATACATGCTCTACAGACATTCTCATGGGACTCTGCAACCCTGATTTAGTGACTATCAAGCTATTCAGATAAAAAGACTATTTAGAGTTTATATCTTTGTGGGAAGGACTATCCCCTGTTAGAGTAAAGTTATTATAAAATATTAGAAAGAAATTATATTTCTTTAATAAACATCCTATTGATGTCTCCTATAGATATGAAAAGTTTTATGTAATTGATGTGGCATAGCCAATAGACCATGGCAAGCTTTCTAGCACTGTTAAATGAACTTCATGAAAGCCCAAGACAATATCTCAGATGGAAAAAAAAAAAAAAGTGTATTTTATAGGTTTGGATATGCTTAAGTAGATTCCAAGGCTCATTCTCTAGAAAATAACTAGGATATCTCTTTAGGACCATATTCTGCCTTCTTTCTAGAAAAGTTATGTAATCATTTATAGTTTAGGTTAAAGATGAGTTAACATAGGCTAAAAATTAATTTCATTTTCTCAGGAATTCCCTAAACATACTAAATTTCATTGAAAGCCTTTTACACTTTACACTAATTTTATTTTATTAATATGTTTATGAGCACAATGACTAGGTGTTACAAAGCAAACCCAGACAAAATTTTCCTTTCCAGATTATTATTGAACACTGGAGTAGGGCTACATTATCAGAGATACCTAGAACAGAGTTTTGCTATTGCTTTGGTTTGGGTTTTGGTTTTGGTTTTGTTTATGTAGTCTCCATGCTCAACATGGGGCTCAAACTCATAATGCTGAGACCAAAAGGTTCATGCTCTACTGATTGAACCAGCCAAATGCCCTAAAGGAGATTTTTTTTTTTTAAAGATTTTATTTATTTGACAGAGAGAAATCACAAGTAGGCAGAGAGGCAGGCAGAGAGAGAGAGAGGGAAGGAAGCAGGCTCCCCGCGGAGCGGAGAGCCCGATGTGGGGCTCGATCCCAGGACCCTGGGATCACGACCCGAGCCAAAAGCAGAGGCTTTAGCCCACTGAGCCACCCAGGCACCCCTAAAGGAGATGTTTTTAAAACCCATGTACCCAGCTCCCACACATGACTTGCTGAATCAACACCACACTTGTACCCTAAGAAACTTCCTTTTTCTTAAAGGAATGGAATCCCCACATTTTAGCTTGTCTCATGGCTCTCCAGAATGAAAACTTCACTCTCCAGTTTCCTTTGTAGCTAGCTTTGGCCATGCAATGTCTTCACGCAAATGGACCCACCATTTGGAACCAATTATCATGGCTTTCAATTAGACTGAATTTAGCCCCTAAAATAGTGCTGATGGAAATCCTCCCTTTGGGAAACTGACAGGTCTCAGGACACCCTCGATTACTGCAAGCTATGAAAAAATATAAATAGAATTCCCCTTCAAAACACGCTTATGTGGAGTAAAACATCAAGTTGCCTTTCTCAGTAAAAGGCTTAAAAACATATTATGAAGTAAAACCACAGCTAGAAACTTCCAATAAAGGCATATGTAGCTCAGTTGGGTTTTTTATTTTATTTTTCTATGAAAAGAAAAATGACAAAAATAAAATGCAATATTAGGTGTTCCTTTGAAAGTGCAATTTACCAGCTTGCACCAATCTCTTTATAGCGTCATCCCTACCTTGCTATCTCCTGTACTGTAGGCTAATAGGAGGAGGGCCCCAGGTATGGCAGACTTTTAAGTCAAAGGGAATCAGAGATGTTCATGCTATAGAAATCCCTGGCAAATGAAAATATTTCTAAATACATCTCAGCAGTAAAAAAAAAATTATTTTTTTTCTTTTAATTAACTACAGATTTAAATTATCCAGAGTTAATTTTGCAACCATGCTACAACTGAAATAGTTATTCAGTACATATTTGACTGGTACGTATGTAACTGCACTAATTTGACCTTGGAAATCAAGTTAATATATATGTTACCTTGTACAAAAACAAGGGATGTTTCCCTTCTTTAGCCTGTGGAATGATCTGAATTTACGTAGAAGATAAAGAAGTACGGTATTATATAAAATACCTCATTGTTTCTATTTAAGGAAAACATAACATGACATTGAAACATTCATATGTGTATTTTGACTTGCATAGTCAAAATAGAATGCTCAAGAATTAAAGAGTAATACCAAAGTCATTAATGACAACCATGTATGTATGTAGGCATATATTAATGAACTTAGGTCTGGACCTTCAAGTTATCAGGTTAATGCTATGGCTAATTTATTAGTTTCTCCTGGATTAAATTCCCGCTAAAATTTTGTTCTGCTGGATTATTAATGGAGTATATAAATATATTAATAATAGTGCAACCTACAGTTAGTAGAGAATAATCACTACTATCATTTTAGGAGAGAAAGTAGTTGGAGAACCAGACAGCTAAGTTTGCCTCCATGATGTTCTTTGGTGGTTGAGTAACAAGGGAACACCAAGAATTTCCAGTGCAAGAGTGATTTTTACTGATCTACACATGTATCACTGAGCCCCTTCCAGCACTCCAGTCAAGAAAATCTGCTGCTTCTTTGTCCTCATGTAAGGTGTTCAGGGAGATGAGTGATTCATCTCATTTGTAAATGAATTATAGTAGGATAAATGGGAGGCTTCCTTTGAAACATAAGAATATGAATAGGAAATTTTTTGTTAGTGTTGCAAGAGAATGCTCTGGTAATGAGTGTTCTGTGATTATCTTGCAGCCCATCAAGTAGATCATTTGTTCTGGTCATACTTAAGTGAAACATTGGCTAGAGGAATCATCTAATGGTCAGACAAACTGAAGATACCTCAGAGTTTCTCAGCATTGGCACCACTGATATTTTGGCCAAGTTTTTCTTTGTTGTGGGTACTGTCCTCGTCATAAGATGTTTGGCAGCACCACTGGCCTCCGGCCACTGTATATGCTAGTAGCATCCACACCTCATTATGACAACCAAAGAATGTCTCAGAACATTGCCAGGTATCCCCTGGGGTGAGGGCAATTATATTGCCCCTGATTAAGAACCGCCTATTTATCTAATGACCAAAGTTACAGGACTTTCAGAGAAGGAATTGGCTGAGTCTGTAACTGCATGTGATGAAGTGAGTGTAATTTATGACATTAAAAATATATATATCTATATAAAAATAAACTAATGTTTTTCAAGTGCTTAGTTACATTTTTTGGTTGTACACTCATTAGGAGGTATTTTATCTTGTATATTTTCAATTACTAAAAGCATTGTTACCTAGTATTAGAGATTATTGAGATTTCTTGTTAAGAAAGTAAATAAAAGATAAAATTGTATTTAGTGCACATAAACAGTAAGATGTTAGGGAGTGTCATTAGAATAGAATAAAGAGTGGCATGAGAATAAAAATGAGTATAACTGCTAAGGTATATAAATCTTGCTTAATGATGTCAAAGTTGGAGCAGATATTAACAGGTCAGGCAAAACTGAATTTCTAAAAACATATATAAAGAAGAGAGCTGAAACACGGGGGCAATGTTCATTCCTTCTTGTATATATTTTGTCACCAAATTCTTAAAGATATAAACATCTTGATGATGGAGTCTTATTAAGCTTTGTCTTATTAATCTTAAAATATCTAGCATTTTCTGTGGCTCAAAATATGTAATTATTAAATAACTGTTGAATTAATTATCTCTTCCTATTGATTTACACTGTTTTCGTTTCACTTGCAAATACATCTTGCTTGGAATTGTGCTATCTTTCCACAGAGTTTTGTTTTGGTTTTTGCTTCTAATTTCATTCTCCACCATACTACAGACAAATTTTTTTTTTTTTTTTGAAAACTCATTTGGATCATATAAGTTCCTTGATTTAAACTCATGGTTGACTTCCTATCACTAAGAAAAATCCTAAGACCTTTGGCAGTAAGCATATTTAAAATTTTAATCTAGCCCCAGCCTACCATTGCTACCTCATCTCCCATGTGCTTAGATACTCAGCCATGCTGTCCTTCTTGCAGTTCTTAGAAGGAGTCAGGCTTTCTTGCATCTTTGTCACTATGTTCATGCAATTCCCTCAACCTGGATTGTTCTCCTCTTGCCTGATTTGACCTGTTCTTGAGATAGATATATTCATCGCTTGATTCTTAGTCAAAAGATCAGCTTTTCTGCATGAAGTGTCCTAGCTGAACCAAGTCTTTCACTATACTTTGTTTTCATATGTACTACCTTTCAGTACTTTTCTTCTGCACTTTTTTTATTTAAAAAATAAAAATTTTTATGACCTATACTAAAACGTTATTATGTTGTATCATAACTGTCCATAAGTCAGGTCTGGCTGGGGGGTGTAATCTTTCCTTGTGTTTTACTTTGAGAACATGCAAGTAGTGAAAAAGTTTTCCAATTGTCTCTTAGGGGGACTTCTCTGGTACCTTCATAGCCATAGACCTCCTTGAAGCTGCCAACAACCTGTGGAAGATTCCATGTTGCCCATACCATAAGACCCTCCCTCCCCTGTCCCACCATCCTCTTACTTTCCAGCCCCACTGGAGTACTTACAGTTTTCTCAGACCCATGCACAAGACTCTGGAAAACAGAAGTGGAATGACAAAATCTAAGGCCATACACGGTTCAAATCCTGGCTCTGTTATTAACTCACCATGTGATATTGAAGAAGTAATCGTCTGTAAAGTATGAATAATAATGGATTAATCTCATGAGGTTGTTGTGGAAATAATATAACTAAAATATGTAAAGCAGTTAATTAGAGCCTGGCACATACTGAGTGTGCCATCACTATTCACTATTCTTTTATATAAAGATGTTATTTAAGAGCAAGCTGAGCTCAGAAGTGTTAAGAGAACAATTTGGTTGAGAGAGAGCATAGTACAGTGATTTACAGAGGCTCAGAGCTGAGCCATTTAAGTTCACAACAGCTCTATGACCTTTGATAAGTGACTTAACTCTGTGCCTCAGTTTCTTAAGGTACTAAAAGGAAGATCACTCCTATGATCACTGGGTTTTTGTAAGGATTAAATGACATATAATGTAAAATACTTAGAATTGGTAATAAGTTCGCTAATTTATTGTTACTAATAAGGTAGCTGGAAAGGCATTTCTGTACTCATACCTATTCAAAAATTGGTCTCCACTGCCATTCCACTCAATATTTCTGTTGCTTTGTTGCTCTGTTGCTTTGAACTCTACCCGTTATTCATTCTCTTTGGTGTTCCCACTTATTTAAAGTTCTCCCGCATCTCTTCCGGTAGCTAAAAAGCTTGAGTAGCACTTCACATTTAGTCCAATGAGTTCTGGAGGAGAATGGCCTTCCCTCCATGAGCAGAGATTTGCTTCTCTAATTCCAGTTCAGTTTCCCCACCACACAAAGCTGTGGGCTGGTGTTTACTGGGGTCACCAACAAGGAAGCAAACCTTGAAATTCTAAAATTTCCTTAGAGTCAACCTGGCCAACTGTATCCCCTGTCAAGGAAGGAGTGTGTTTCCTATTAACTTCAGTCTGGCCCAGGCCCTTTAGAAATGTTTGACATCCCTATCAACATCCTTTCAACATGTTTAAAGCAACTTAACATTCTCTTGTTCCACCTAAAATCCAGGTGATTAAGCAAGAAGAAAAAGAAAAAAACAGAACTCCCTAATTATGAAAAGTTGTGTTCTTTCTTTTGGGCTGAATGGAACCAGCAGACAGTAAATAAGTTTAATTCTAGAATCTTCCTCTAGAATCTTCCTCTAGACAGTAAATAAGTTTAATTCTAAGTGATGGTGCGGAAGTTGGCCAATTCATTTTACCACTTCTGTTTACATGCATTATGCTGAAGGGAGAGGGAAAGTTGAGGTAAAAAAGATGAAGAATGACAGGTAAAGAGAAAATAGAATTCTGAGTTAAATTCGGGCTTTCTACTAGAAAGCATACAGAGACATAGAATTTTAAATTTACTATTTATAAGATAAGTCTGATATGAACTTCTGTCTTCCCTCAAAAGTTTTCAAATGACAATTTGAATACAAGTTGATTATTATTTCTAAACTAGGGATAACCTGGGGAATTTGTTTTGTGCATGCCATACTACATTTGACAAATATTGCTTCCTTTATATGAAAGCAAATCTTAATAACTGTATTTTCAAATTTAATGTAGTATATCTCAAAAAGATAAATTCTTCTTTTAAAAGGACTTCTTCCCATAATAGGACTTGAAAAGGGCAATTTATCCCATTTTGAAAGTGGTAACATCATAAATTGGCGGTTATCATAATATAGCAATTGATTACTTTAAAGTACATAAATGTATAATTCATGCCTTGTGGCCCACTGATTAAAAGAATAAGTGACCGTATAGATAATACTAAGATGCAGACAGATTTCAAATATTGCCCAGAATGTTTCGATCATGCTAATTCACTTCAGGCAACAGAGACTTAAATTACGTTTATTTGATTTGCCTTCACCTCCCTCCTCTTCGTCCGGGAGCAGAGTCATGTGCCTGGATGTTAATTATAACCACACCTTGTGATCAGTGATGTTTTCATAAATATAATTAAAAAAAGACGGAGAGACTTAGAGGGCTTTTTGTATTTCCATGGTGATGTACACAAACAAGTAAAAAATGTGCTCCCCTGAATGTGTGATTAGCAGAGCCCCGATCGAGCCTGTGTGGGTTTTTCCAAAAGTTTGCTGACAGCATTCACGGCGGGTTCATGCAGGTGACACACAGAAATGCCCAAACAAACCGACTGGAATCCAGAAGAGAACTGCCAACTACTGACAACTTGCCCTGCCTGTTTTACTGTTGGAGGTAAAAATCAGACACTTGCTGTTGTTCCTCTAATAAATATTTCAGACCCTTTGATGAGTAATTAGTGCAGACGCAATCCCCTTCTAATGGCACAAGGTGAAGGAAAGGAAAAATAAAATACGTTTTAAGTTCTGTGTCTTTTCCCATTACACCGCTGGAATCCGCGTCTATCCACACAATAGATTAACTACCCTCTGTGCATACTGTATTTTGCTCAGCCCTTAATATTCCGAAGCAGGGCTGAGCAGTCGTTATCTGTGGCGGTTCCTGGATGATTTTCAAGCCCCGCACTACCCACCCGAGTGGCAGTGACACCGGCTTTCACTGAAGCCTTATTACTCTTAAAAGAGCAATTTGGTTGGTCGCACGGCTCTTAGGATCACACAGCAGCCTGAAGGCTGTCAGTACAACAGCTTCTCATCTTTTTCACACAATCCTGACATCTTTTCTCTTTTCTGCTGGACACGGACATGACTGTTTTTATCATTTTCCATCAAGCTCACCCAAAACTCTGAGGAATCTATTCCCACTGAAAGCAAAGGGAAGATCAGAAATTATTTCCGAGCTCCTGGAGCTGGAGCAGAGCTGACTGCGTGCTGAGAGGAGCCGGATCCGTGAGAAATGTAGCTTGGCTCAGGGCTGCATCAGGGAGCTGCGACTTCAGCTGTGAGAGATGGCAAAACACCTACCTCAGGTTTTTCAATGATTAATGCTATTTTAATAACCGGGAGGGAAGAGGATGTGAGAAATTTTGTGACATTAACTTGTGGCAATGTTATCATTAGAGAAAGTGAGGAAATTGACTAGACTTGAACTTTTCTTCGTTTTGATGCTCTTTTTCTCTGGACCCACTCTGAGCAAGCTGACTCGAACCCCCTGGAAAGGAAAACCGTGGAAAGGAGGTAAGTGATGAAAGTTTTGCGTTAAGGATCTAAATGGAGTTAGCAGGGCTGATCAATGGCAACTTGAGGACAGCTAAAGGTAGAGCAGCTGCATCTGCTGGAAATCGGATTTTTATTTTAGGAAAGACGATCTGTGCTGTAGGTGGCGAGGAAGAAGAGTTCTTTCTGTGTTATTGATATAAATATATGTTTTTTTTGCGATTTTTGGCTTTCGGGGCTATCGAAGCATGGCAAGGATTGTTTCCAGCTGGGAGGATATAGGGCCAGACGCGTGGTACTCTAGTGCAAGCATATGGGTGGTATCCTCAGGAAGCTGCATTATTTTTAAAAAAAGAAATGGGTCCTGAATATGTTAGATGCCTGAATTGTTGGGCAGATTTTGTGAACCGGTCAGAGGGCTGCCCGAGGAGGGGCATGTGATGAAACACAGCGCCACCGACACTAATTTGCTGGCCGTCTCGATCAGTGTTGATGTGATAATAAAGATAAATTGCATTAACTTTATTGAAAAAAAAAATCTGCTGAACAAGAACAAGCCTTTCGGTACTTTGGAGACTGGAAATCCATTTTCTTCTACTGTCGAGAAATTCAGATGAGATGAGGGAGAATTTATGGTACTTTGACCCTGCCTTTTTGTAAAGTTCAGATGATTCTGCTTTTCCTGAATGAATGCCGTTTGTTTATACTGAACACAAGTTTCCAGCGTATCTGTTCTATGAATGCTCTAAGCCAAACGATGCTGCAGAAATAGCCCCTAAGAGACTTTCCGAACTCTGTTTGCATGTTTGGGGGAAAATCCTGATGGGAGATGTCGGAGGATTTTGCTTTGCAGGAGCATTTCTTTTCACCTAACATTTTTCTCTCAGCTCCGGAAACGTTTTCTGGGTTTCCCCACCTCTGCTGTACTGTCAATGGTATGATGTGAGGTTAAGGAGAAGCATGAACATTAACAAGAATTTTTAATAATTCATCACAACATCTCAGCAGGATTTTCTAAATACAGGAGCCCCTTCAGTTTGATCTTCCTGTTTCTCCTTTTGTTGCATTAAAGATATTACAAATCTTCTACCTCTAGTACCTTCGAGGGAAAAGTTCCAACAGGCACTTAGCTTAGATGGTTGGTGCAGATGTACTCCTGAGGAGTGGAGCTGCAAATTATCTTTGGGCATTGTAAATTATATCACCACATTACTGTATTTCCTCGTGTTATCAGCGTGTGTGTGTGTGTGTGTGTGTGTGTGTGTGTGTGTGTTTGGAGGGGGTGAGGGGTTCTTGCAAACTGCAAGCTGTTATTTATGTTAGCCTGCATGGCAGCTTTTTGGTGGATTGGGATCTAGAGATGTATGGTGTGTTACCCACTCTAAGAGATGTCAAAAGTGTTAACTTGTACTTCCTATCTAATTTTTTCAAAGATAGTCTGCACCTCCAGCATGTAAAAGTACTACCATTTCCTGTGATAAACTTTAGCTGTCGACTTTGGAGCTCTAGCTACCCAGGGAGAAAGTTAGATCCATGTAAGGCTTGGGAAAAATTGTTAACCTAGTCAGAAAGGTTTATTTCAAAATATTTGCATGTGTTCCTAAGCATTTATTCATTCCACACAGCTTTAAATACAGATGCATTGGATTGCATTTGTAAATCAGGTCTGAAATGTTTCGTCTTTGAACATATGACTACTTTTTCCAATGTGCTCTAACTAGCTCAGCTAGAAATTTGCTAGCTCTGCTGTATGATGATGATATGACTCAGTCAAGTTCAGGAATAGGCAATCATAGCAACATATTTCATTTATCATTAAAAGGGTTTGTATATTTTCGAAAGTTCGGGCCAGTCACTAGAAAACTTTAAACGTGCTGACCATTCTTTAAAATTATTTTCTTTTCAGTGTCTCTTTTTGTCATGGTAGATGCATTACATAAATATTTTCCACACATTCTGAGTTCCTGCACAGTAGTTTTACCTTGATATGCATATGTACATGCTGTAAATATTTATTTATTCATGAGCTTGGTATTGATGGCTGTGTGTTATCTTTTGATGGGTTGTAAAATTCTGTTAGTTTCCCCTTGGCATATTATGAAGTCTTCTGAAACAGATTTTTACAATTTTTCAGCATTATTTTCCTCTTGAGGAAGTAGGGGCCATTATTATTTTGTAGAATACCTACCAGAAGTATACGTATTTATGGAGTAGGCTGAAGGCGGGAAATGAGGGTTCTTAAATGAAACACTATGGCCAGAGGCAAAAAGGATCAAAGTGCAAAACACAAATAAATTTTGAAGAAGGTGATTTTAACTACTTTTTTAAAAATTGCTTCATATCAATGATTGATTGAAGCATTTCTGCTTTAGAGAAAGATCTTTAAAACTGATGCTCTTTTTTCAAAACCCTGGAAAAAGTAATAATAACAAAACAACAGAGTTTTCTTCTGAAAAAAAAATTTTTTTAACTTGCATTGGCTATGTGCATTTGTCTTAATCTGATTGAGCAGCTGTCAACCTCCATATGGCAACCTGCCCACGCTGACAATTTCCATTTTTGTTGTATTAGCAGGAACCACCAACCTGAGAGAGGGGGTTACTGGGGCAGGGCCAGGGAGTAGTAGCTTCACAGATCAGTGGGTAGCTGTGGCCTGTGAGGGGTGGTACAGACAGCATGAGGCTGGGCAGCTCAAAACAGGTATCTCTAAGCTGACTTGTAGAACATTTGGAAAAAATGCCGATTGTTGTTGGCTGCCAAGGGATTTTTAAGCTCATCAATGAACATGAATCTCAAATATAGGTTAATAGGCCAGCAAGTTTTCCCTGAGGCACATGCTTTTCTATTTAATCACAATATATGAACTCCTTGAGGGAAGGCAGGTGTCTCATCTGATTAGTTCAGAGCATCACATATGTGATCATAAGTTTGCATTCATGATAAACTAACCAGAAATCCTGACTACAGTGCTGACATCATCCTCATTAGGATTAAAAGACCTAATTATTTTGCATTCAATTACTCTCACTGAGAAGACATCTAAAAGATGTAAAGAGTTCCATTCCAATGACTGTAACTTTACAGAGAAGTTCACATTGTAGAGAGTCAATATATGTAACAAAAAGAATTTTTAAAAATTCTCTCTCTCTCTCATAATTTCTGCTATTGGAATTTAGAATTTAAGCCAAGTTTTAACACTTACAGTTACTATTGAAGGGGAAAATTAGGAGGTAAATAAGTGTAAATAGAAAAATAGGTGCAAAAGGTATAAATAGGTAAATCCAGACCCAAGGAAAGTCAAAACATTAAACACCTGGTGGAAAGCAAACACTGACCAATCAGAACAGCCCTTATCAAAGGAAGGGGAGGGGCCAATTTTGCTTGCACTTAATGCCCCATCCACTTTTCCACTTGACCTTGACTCCATCTGCTATGACCTAAGAATTAAACTATGGCAATAGAGCACAAAACTTTTGATGATTCAAAAGATTCTTTCACAAATCGCTCATACTTGCTTCCACTTAAAATTTTGTCAGTCAGTTGCCTGTGTCTGTCTTTACTAAACAAAGAAAACCACTCTAGCAGTTATGACCCCCCCTCTCTAGGAAGGGTTAGAATGTATGCTAAGCATATACTATAGCATTATTTCAACTCATGGTACGGTGAAGATTTACATGGGGGATATTTTGAATGCCATTTTAGATTTTCTTGTAATTATTTGCACAATCCTGCATAATATATTGGCAATTATTTAGGGATTTGGGGGCAATGTTTTGAAGGTTTTTGACCTCAAAAGTTTGTTGTTGTTGTTGTTGTTGTTTTAAATCTTAACCATGTGCTGCTGTCTACTACCTACAAGACCATTTTTATGATATTGATTCTGACATCTTTCTCAGTTATATGAACTGGTAAGAAAACCTGCTTTGTTTGAGCAAACAATCTCAATACCTTATGTACTAAATAAAGGTTTTCATTTATAAAATTTGCATACTGATGGTTTACTCTTTCACAAATACCAGAATAGACTTCCTGGTTTGAAGAAACAAACAGATCATTTAGTCTTTGAAGTTTTTCCTGGAATGCCCCTTTGCCACTACACTAGCTCTGACTGCCAGATCAAAGACCCCTCAACTACATACCAAATGACTAGGGCATTTAATTTAGATCAGAGGACAGTTTCAGTTTTTACAGTACTTTATTGTTGTACGTCTTTATGTTTTATTTACCACTTTATAAGTTATTTGAAGAGAAATTTTGTCTTTGCTTCAATTAGCAGGCAGTCCTACATGTAATAAATGCCCAATAATTTGATGAATGAGCAGAGTATATGAGATATTAGACTGGTAATAAAATATCCTATGACTATAGTGTTAATTACACATTTCTTACTTCTCACTATATCTTACCTCTCTAATGTTGGGAAATCATTATTATCACTACCCTTTTACTACATCATTTAAATTTCAGTTTTAATTTTAGAAAAATGTGAATGTATTTATAGTATTATAAAGCTTGGAAAATTCTGGCAGACTGACGTAGAAAGTAGTGCAGTAAGGAAAAAAGAAAGCAACGTTGTTGTTCAAAAGTAATTTATAATGTGAGACTGAATCTGGAAACCGAATTATATGAATATTCATGGAAAATGTAGAGTGTTTTTTGCACTGTGTATAATCACCACTTCTGTTTTTCATTTGTTTAAATTATTTAATCTCCATCTGTATGCAATAAATAGATTTAATACCTTATCTTTCCTACAACTGAAGAGTAAATTCCAAAGCCAAGTCTGAAGTGAGTATTTTTTTTTTCCTACATGTTCAAAAAATTATCAGAGTGTTTTTTAGATACAGAAATTAAGGAGGAGTGTGCTTAACAACTTGATGAAGATTTGTTGTAAAATTTGCTCTTGTTCTCTGGCTGGTATTAAGAGTAATGGGAGAAATCATGTGCCACTTGATGGGAGGTAGTGACGAGGACACAGACATGTCATCATGTTATGACATTCTTGCCCCCTATGCACAACCTCAACCAAACAAGGAAGAAATATCCGAAAAACCCAAATCGAAAGACATTCTAAAAAATGACTCATCTGTAAAGTTCTGAATTACCAAATCAATGTCATGAAAGTCAAGGAAAAACAGGATATATAGCATTTGATAAATTCAGCAAAATACATGTGAGATTTTGGTAAGAAAAAAATGGTTCCTGAGAACAGTTGACTTTTTTCACCTTACAAATTATGACTTGAATATGTTAATTCAACCACAACCACTTTTGTCTAACTTTTTCAAATTGACGATTTCACTTTTAATCTCAAAATTTTATTTTAGTTATCTGTTATTAATATAATGTGTTTTTTTGCATGTGATTAAATCACCCTAAGATTTCAGGTCATACTTCCTAAAATACATTTTTTACTGGAAGACAAACAGAAGAAAAATTGAAAAGAGTTTTTAAGTATTTTTTATATTAGAGAATAGATGAAAAAAAAATGCTCAGAATTTAACTGACAAATAGAATACACACTTTTTAATCAAAAAGGGGGAAAACTAGTGCCCGGGAAGTAGGGTGCTGTTTCATTTTGAAGAGTATGGTTTTGGGACCTATCTTTTATAAAGTCAGATTATGCCTATGAAAAACTGTGACCTGAAAATAAATGAATGCACACCATCCATCCTTATCAGTGATATATGCAAGTTCCAACATGTGTGTAACCATTAGCCCCACTCGTCTCCACTCCAGGGAGAGGGTTCATCAGCCAGATTCCTTGAAGAAAACTTTGTTCAGGAAATCGAAGGCATATAAATATTTTTAAAGAGGATATTTAATTTTACAAAGTGAGACAAGCTGACAGTAATGAAATGCCTTGGCTATATTAGTGTTGGGGTTCATGAAGCCATAGTTAAGATCATGTCAGCACTTACATTATAAGCTACATTTTCAAAGGGTTTACAACTGAGCCATAAAATTTTGCTTCAGGATGGATCACAGCTACATTAGGCCTTGGTCAGAGAGCAGTTTCATTTTCTTAGTTTTGAAATGCAAACCTTCAACTTTCAAAGTTATTTGAATGTAAAAAAAAAAAAAGATGAAGAAGAAGAAAAGAAAGTAAAATAAAGTTATGTTCATAGGCTTTGTTACTTGAAAAAGAATTAGAAGTTCAAAATATAATTCAAAGTGGTAAGAGTTTATATAAAGTGTAATTAAATTAAATTTTATGTGTATCAAATAGTGATCTTGATCAGTCACGACTGTGGATCTTTTATCTGTTAGATTGTTGTTTGATTAAGAAACCATGGTCATCAATGGTGAGTGCTGTGAAGTGTGTAAACCTGGCGATTCACAGACCTTTACCCCTGGGGCTAATAATACATTATATGTTTACAAAAGAATTTTTAAAAAAAGAAAGAAACCATGGTCATCAAAACAACAGATAATTGTTCTGAAAAGAAAAGAGAAGAAGCGCATTGCATCTAAAGGCCATCATGTTTTCAGAGACCAGAGCTTAGGGCCTCATCTAAAGTTGTCCTTCAGTCACTCAGCCATATCAGTCCATAGGATTACCTTTATTTAGGAGTAAAATTTAAGAAAAGTAAGTGAAGGATCACAGTTCCAGCGTTATCATGTTAAAAATCAAATCAAAATTTCAGAGTCCCTAAATGGTACCTAAAAATGATACACAACATCACAAAAGAAAGAGAACTCTTTCCTGATTCCACAAAGCCATTTATTAAGATGGTACGCAAAGCTTAATATCACAAAAAACACTAAAAAGCTATGATACATACAGATTTCAACCCTCCAGAAACCTGTAATTTATGATTATAAG
This sequence comes from Neogale vison, assembly GCF_020171115.1. Classification (NCBI taxonomy): domain Eukaryota; kingdom Metazoa; phylum Chordata; class Mammalia; order Carnivora; family Mustelidae; genus Neogale; species Neogale vison. Next base: position 29,496,913 of record NC_058096.1, read on the forward strand.
GATTTTTTTTTTTTCTTTTTTGTGGTGGGTGCATGGGGAGGAAAGGAGATTTTTTTTGCCCCTCTTTAATTAGCATGTCTCCAGCTAAGGTAAGTGACAGTGCTGTTAAAAACAAAACTAAAGTTGGGCTTGGTGTTATTTTAAGCGTGAGCGGGGGAGGGGTAAAATATCCAAAATTTATTCTGAAGTCATCTTCTCTTTATATCATACTCAAACCTCAGATAGGGTGAATTTGGGTAAGCCCTGGCATTCGATCTGTTCCACAAATCACTTTCTAACTTCTGGATGATTTATACTGATTTTTATGTGTGTGTGTTGTCTTTTCCGTTTGTGCTTTTTCTCTTTTTCTTTTTTTTTTTTTAATGAGAAAACAGCGGCTTTCAAAGTACAAAAAAAATCATTCCTATTACTGTTTTTGTGATATCTTACAGTATCTTTAGCCATTTAATCACTGTGACAGTTCACCTTAAAATATAAATTTTAAATATCTATTTGGGAACTTTGGTCTGTGGAGAGGCATGGTGAGTGGCATGGTCTAGGATTAAGAAGGGAAGAGCCCCTGTACTTGATAACAAGGAGAAAATAATTGTGGGCCCATTTGTTTTTAGGCTACATGTGGTTTATACTTAACAGATTCATTTTGAAATCTAGTACAACTTGCTGATCAAAAAAACCTTATACATCATATTAATCCTACAGTGTATGCTTTATATTCCATTTTATAATGGAGCTCTTTGGTAGATATAAGTGAGATATTAGCCAATAATAGTATGCAGACACAATAAGAAAAATTATGTATACATTGATGAATAATGTTTATCTGAATGGTTACTTTTTGAATTTTGTCTCTGTACAAAATGCTAAATTAATACGTCTATATTTTCACATAAAGAAAATATTTCCCTGGTATTATTATTCAGGAAAATACAAAGATTTAATGAATAAATTCAATACTGACAATTTATAGCTTTTGATATGTTGCCAGAATAAGTATAGAAATTCATTCCTTCTGTCAATTTATGAAGAGTTCACCACATAGACTATTAGGATAGACCCTACATATGCTTAGTAGAATCCCTTTCATATCAGTGTCAAAAGCTCTGTCATCAGAGAAGCCGTTATCATGCTGGGCAAAGTCCAAGATTATGTTCTGGAGACAGGGGCACATCATGAAATCTCTAATGTAATAGCTGGCAGCTAATAAAGAATTTATTTTAGGGCAATTCAGAATGTAACTGAAGTGCCTTCCAGAATCCATAGGGGCCTGAGAATTGCTTCTGGCTAACTAGTATGGATTTTCATTTATCTAACAGAATGTTTCACTCCTGTTTGGGGACTACATGGACCAGTTGTAGAGACACATGCAGGGATTTAGGGCTGAGGTTGTTGATTACCAAGTGTGATGAGTTAAACTTGACTCACTGTTGGAGAACTGTGCTGATCGTGCATTTCCATTCAAGGTCCCCCTGCAAAATGTTGGGTAACTTGTACATTCAAAGTGGAACAGTATGCATTGTACTATTAGCAAAATGTATGTCCATCAATACCCTCATTATAATACCCTCATACTATGCTTACCCGTGTGTAGGACACCTGAAATGTATACCTTCATTCAAATATTTATTGGATGCTCCCAAGTAAAACTTATAATTTTAAGGAACATAGAAGATAAGCATAAGATATGCTTGGAAAAATAACAAGTATAATACATGCATTATAAATTATGTGTCTCATTTTTTAAGGGCTTTGAATAGGGAAATAGAAAAGGGAAAGATATTTTAAATGATAACCACAATAAGCAAGACAAGGAAATATAGAGCTAATGCTACATATAGCTAAGTTAGTTTCTTTCCTTTTTTTTTTTCTTTTTTACTTTAGCACATACTCTGTACTAGGCTCTGTATTATGTAATGTCTTTGAATTCTGTAACTTAGTGTCTACATCTACCCTATCCAAAAGGTATCATTATTTTTATCACCCCATTTGTTATACGAGAGTAACAACTTGATTAAAGTTACCAAGTAATGTGTTTTTGAGCCAGGGACTCAACCCAGGCAAACTGTAACATACATTTAGAGGACAGTCGAGTAACCAACCAGACTGTGATGGACAGCATGTTGAGAATTAGTGGGAAATAACAGCAGAATCAGTTAAATGTAGCTTTGACAGTCATGGAGAAGAAATAGAATTTTGAATTTAGGATTGGAAACAAGGGCCATTGTAGAATTTGGCAAGACAAGTCATATGATGACTACAATAATATTTAGGGGAACAATATGCAATGCCAGTTACCTCAGTGATTTTGGCAGTTACCTGTGACCACCTCATTATATTTGCAAGATTCACATTTTGAAAGCTTAGAAACAAAAGCAGTGACACAGGATCATCCAGTAGAATGAAAGTTCAAGCTATGCTGTTGGCCTCCTCTCACTGTGAAAAATTTAATATATAATGTCACTGTTGGTGAAAATTTTTTACTGAAAGCTATTTGCCTTATATAATGTATGTTGTGCAGAACATCTTCTGAAGTGATTTGACAGTTCAAAATACTTTGTATCAAAGTTATTAAGTAATTTTGCATTATCACTGTAATAAATTAGTCTTGTATATGTGTGCGTGTATATATAAATTAGCATGTAAATATATATGAGTGTATCACATATATAAATAAATATAAATCTTTTATAATTCCTGCATTTAAATATGTGAGTATAAATTATATACTTATGCCATTTATCAGTTATAAGTTATACAGTTTTATAGAAGTTTCATAGAGATACAAACATGTAGCTTGAAGTCTCAATATACATATTTGAAAAAAAGAGTTCTTCATATCATAATTAAACTACTGGATGATCTTTAAGATTTACTGTTATAATTTTAAGTGTCTTATTTATATATGAGAGCATTCTTTTATTCATGGATGGATACACTAGCTAAGTAATTTGAAAGTGGTAACATATTTTTCCAAAGTGAAAGTTTAACTTACAATTATTAATTTTAAAAACACAATATGAGGGGTGCCTGGGTGGCTCAGTGGGTTAAGCCTCTGCCTTCGGGTCAGGTCGTGGGATTGAGCCCCATATCGGGCTCTCTGCTCAGAAGGGAACCTGCTTCCTCCTCTCTTTCTGCCTGCCTCTCTGCCTCCTTGGGATCTCTCTCTCTCCCTGTCAAATAAATAAATAATCTTAAAAACAAAACAAAACATGAAGTTCCTGGAAATCCGTTTGACTTACAACTGTCGTCTCCTTTCAGTTAGATCTGACTGAATTATTAAGAACTAAATGATCAATAGATACCTTGAAAAGATGCATTTTTATGTATTTTATTGCAGCCTAAATTTTTATAATTTCGATTACAAAAATCTTGGCTTCAGTATCCTGCAGATATCTTTATAAGGCAATTAAGGCAGTCTTATGATGTGGTAGCTCACGTTTGCTAAACTTATTTGAGAGTGTCATCAAAAAACAAGACCTCAAATGTCTGCTCATATCTCTGTCATTTATTAGCTGTGGACTCTGGTGGCGGGGTTGACTTAATTCTCAACATTCTCACAGTGTTATTTTGTGTGGAACTAATAAGATGGCAAATGTAAAGCAACTAGTAATAGTTTTTCAATAAATATTTTCTTCAGAAAAAATAAATATAAATTTGAATCTTCTATTTATTGCTATTAGCACACAAAGAAAAAAGCAAAGGCTAATTGCTAACATTTACTGAGCCCTCCATGTATGCCAACATGTGTAAATGCTTTCCATGCATAATCTTTTTAAATCCTATGTCTATATATTAGGCCTTACTTTTTCTCTTATGTTATGACTCAAATAGCCAAATCTGTTTTTCCCTCTTCATTTGAATTCATCAATCTGTATTTTAGGCTCATTAAAGATGTAAAAATGTTAGACATATATATATATTTTTTTAATTAGCCAAATAAAATGCAGTCACTCTTTAGTATGTCAATAAATCAAATAATAATATCACATCTGGTTTAAAAAAAGATAAGAGTATCCATGATTAAGAGGACATGCAGGAAATATTGATAGTGTAGAAAAAAACAAAAACAACTATATTTTTAGGAAATACAACAAGATATGCTTAGGTGGCATGGATTATCATTCCCATATAGTATATATAAAATTGGAGTATTTACAAGGGCAGAATTGGAATTGAATGAGCCAGGTCCAAAACCAGATGGCAAGAAAAAGTTTCAAGCTGTTCCATTTGGAAATTGATTTTTAGATTTCCACGTGGTGCATTACATTATAAGTTCAAATTAATTTTAAACTCTTAATTTTTCATATATATCTTCATGACTTCCCTGTACATGCTTTCTTGTCTGTCTTGTTGCCAGTGAATCTAAAATGAGCACCAAACAGCTTTTCACTCTACATTAAATGCACACAGAACAGCACTTAACTGTGTGCATTTTGAACTCTTCTCAATAAAAGTTTTAAGAGACAAGAAGCTTTTTCTACTTTAGGATCACTATTAGTCTGAATAATACATAAACATCGAGAAACAGTAGAAGTTCTACTGAGGATTGCAGCTAAGCATCAATAAAATTATCTGTCATTATCACAATTGAAAAGATTGGTATACCATTGAACCTATCATACTAAATGTTCAATTTCAGTGTCTTGTGTTTTCCCTCCTATTAGAACCCAACTGAAAGGAAGAAATGGAAGAAATATAGGTACTCATGAAAGTACTTTGAGGTGTCAAGAATTAAACACTAAAAAAGTAAAAAGGTCCCTTCCCTAGCCTCAAAACCCACAAGGGATAAAGTGACTCTTAACCTCACAAAACAAACTGAGGGTTGCTGGGGGGAGGGGGGTTGGGAGAAGGGGGGGGTGGTTATGGACATTGGGGAGGTTATGTGCTATGGTGAGTGCTGTGAAGTGTGTAAACCTGGCGATAAACTTGTACCCCTGGGGATAAAAATATATGTTTATTAAAAAAAAAAAAACCCACAAGGGATAAATATAATACTATTGAAACATGACACTGCAATGGTCTTCTTGAATTGAAGCTCTGTGTTCTTCTCTGGGCAGTACTCAGTGAATGGCGTGGTTTATACACACCTTAAATAGACAATAAAATTCATTATTTTAAAATACTGTGCAACTACCCATTTAGGATACTTTCTAAGTGTCACCGTGAGTGGATTATGTTTGAAAAGTCGAAAGGGCAGAAAAATGGACAGGGATTTTTCTCTCTCATTCAACCAGTTGACAATTGCTTTAATCCTTTAAATTACCTAATAGCATGTTTGTTATGGGTTGATTGTGAGAGGCAGAAAGTGTTAAGTAATTTGCATGGTTTATAGATTTAAGACAGTGCCGACAGATCCAGGTAAATCTGGACATTTTAAGAAGTACGTGAAAATAGGGGGTTCTCATCAATGGGTAAAATAAAATCAGTTTGATTTCAAATAAGACCTTTTTTTCCCCCAAAAAATGCTTCCCCTCCCTATCTATTTGAGGAGGGGGAGAAAGATTTGAAAATGCCTTTTTTTTTTTTCTGTTCTCTGCTATGATCTCAGAATGCAGTTTTCTGATGAATGAAGTTTTAGGATTAATAGAAATATTAAAAGCAAATCAATCATTCTCAGTATGAACGCCCAAAATAATTTCAAATACTCTTAAATGTTACATTTTCTTTAACATAATACTGCAAATTTTCATGTATTTTCATATCTCAGGGTATGACAATGGCTCTGGGCCTTCTTTATGAATGTCAACAATTATGGTATTAAAGCAAAAAAAGAGCCAGTTAGCAAAAGTTCGCAGGCACTATATTTTAGATTAAACTGAATTTACTGCTTAGATATGTGGGTCTAGATGTGGAAATAATTCAGGTAATAAAATCCTGACTATGGTAAGAGGGAAGTCTGATTATGCCATTCTTCCCTAATATGACCCTGAGCTTGAAATAATAAATAATTTAAAAACTAACTTCCAAATGTGTGGGAGTTTTAGATATCAACCTAACGTTGGAAATGGGGGTTAGCAGTAGCCTGGAATCTATATATTCTTGTCTATGCTTTAGCGATTCATGTTTAATAAGTTTCTTGCCTGCTTCTCCATGATGTATAAAAATCATCATTATAAAAACCAAGGAAACACAGAGGCGCCTGGGTGGCTCAGTTGGTTGGGCATCTGCTTTTGGCTCAGGTCATGATCACAGGGTTCTTGAATCTAGCCCTGTGTGGGGCTCTATGCTCAGCAGGGAGGCTGCTTCTGTCTTTCCCTCTGCCTCTCCCCCTGGCTCGTGTTCTGCCTCCCTCAAATAAAAAAATAAAATCTTAAAAAAAAAAACAAACCCACAAAACTTAAGAACAATCCTTGTTTGGATATTATTAATAATCATGTTTTCCTCTGAGTTAATTTAATATTAAAACATTTGGGGGGACGCCTGGGTGTCTCAGTGGGTTAAAGTCTCTGTCTTCGGTTCAGGTCATGACCTCAGGGTCCTGGGATGGAGCCCTGCATCAGCCTCTCTGCTCAGCAGGGAGCCTGCTTACCCCTCTCTCTCTGTCTGCCTCTCTGCCTACTTGTGATCTCTGTCTGTCAAATGAATAAATAAAATCTTTAAAAAAAAATTGGAAAGGTATTAGAAAGGGAAGCACAATTGTTCCTTGATCAAAAAGGAATGGCATTGGCTTGAATAACTGCCATAACAAAAGCTGTGTGGATTTAAGATATGATTGATTGGAGTATTATTGAAGATTCAATTATTTTAAGAGTATTCTGAGAGCCTAAAAGTATTACAGGAAATGTAATTCTGACTAGTTGAGAAGTAAACCTTCTGTCTTTAAAAATAATTTCTGGAAACTTAGGTAAATAAGAACAAAGCATAAGTTGGATAACATGAAAAAATATCTCGGTGCTTAAATTTTAATATTGTGTTCTGCATTTTCTAGAAATATCCAGTCTTGGCAAATAGGAGCTGTTTAGGAGTTTTAGTAATTATCATAGTATGTTAGCCCAGGTTAGATCCTAAGTAAGCTGAAGGTTTAATTCAGTTTTTCATTTAAATAATAGCATGTGGTCAATGTAAAGACATTGGAAGTTGGGGGAACAGCTTTATTTTTTTTCTATTTTTTAAATATTTTATTTATTTATTTGACACAAAGAGTGAGAGAGCACAAGTACAAGCAGGGGGAGCAGTAGGCAGAGGGAGAGGAAGGAGTAGACTTCCTGCTGAGCAGTGAGCCAGATGTGGGGCTCAATCCCTGACCCTGAGATCATGACCTGACCGAGAAATATCTTATATATATGCTTTTGAAGTTATTTTACTATATATATATATAACTTTACATTATTATTCTGCTATAAATATCTTTAGGCATAAATCTGATCATTCCCTAGAATTATTGTCTCAGGAGATATGATCATTTTAAGGCTCTTGATTCATAATGCCAAATAGAATTACAAAAAAAAGTTTCAATTTACATGCTGACCTAAACTGCGTTTGAATACCAGATCAAGTATTCTTTTAATAGTATAGTCAATTATCATTTATTTTTTCAATTTGACATAAAAATTCCCTTATTTTAGTCCCTTATTTTAATTTTAGTACATTAGTAGTATACCTTAATTATGTATATATATATTTGTGTGTGCATATGTATTTGTTTATTAGCTATGTGTAGTTTATAGGTTATGAATTTCCTTTCAACTGAATATTTGAAGCACATATTTTTATCAGTTTCCTTTTCCACTTAACTACATGAAAAAAATATGCTTTCATAGTTAAGAATGATAGTTAGCAGTGTCATAGTTCAATATCATAAAAAGCAGAAATTCATTAAAAATTATTCTTTGCGGTGCCTGGGTGGCTCAGTTGGTTTTATGTCTGCCCTCAGCTCAGGTCATGATCTCAGGGTCCTGGGATCAAGCCCCACATGGGGCTCCCTTCTCAATGGGTAGTCTGCTTCTCCCTCTGCTCTTACCCCTGCTCCTTCTCTCTCTATATATATCAAATAATTAAATAAAAATCTTAAAAAATAAAAATGAAAATTATTTTTTGATTCTAGTGACCAATATATTTAATAAAAATCTTTCAAATACTCAAATTAGATGATGATATTAGAGCCCCATATAATAAAATCTAGCCCATATAAATATCAACAGTTAGATTAATTCTGAATGGCTTAAACATCATTGGAAACATTTCATGTGGAAAAAAAAATTCTAATTTAAGCACACAGTTGTCATGTGAATTTCAGGAAAAAATAGGTAAATATACATTTTGGTTACATTCACATACTATGCAGATTTTAGGAAGGAAGTAGTCTGGTAATTCTTTTTGAAACAGTTCCACAGAGAACAGGTAGACAGTGGTGAATCAGATGTTGTGAAATTTGGAACACTTTTCCTATGGGGAATGTTAAACAGAAAGGTGGAGACTTATTATCTCCAAAGAAGAGGAATAAGATAACATTCTTAGTCATGTGGAAAGATGGAAATAGATGGTTTGATGCTTCAAGGAGAAAGGGAAGAGTTTCCCTCCTTGATGCTTACATGTGTGTTCGAAAATGGGCGGGAAAAACAAACAAACAAACAAATGGAAGAATAAAGAAGGGAAAATAAAACTTAGCTAAATTAATTGATGTTTTACAAAACCCTAGATTTCAAATCAATGTAAAAGTTAATGCCCTAGTGACTGCAGTCATTTGACAATGATATGTCTATCTTGTGGACATCAATACCTATTATCACTAGAAGTCTGAGGAGAGCATTCAGGGACACCTGCTGTGAGAGGTTATCTCTATGTTCCCATCCAACTCTCTGACTGTGTGGTTGTATAAAATTAAAATAAAGCAAGATCTTGTAAAGTATGTCATTTGAAGACAGCCCCAGAAATAAAAACTGTAGTAACGGGAAAATTTGATAACAAATGAGCATGATATAGTTTTCAAATTTCTCTTTTGTGATTTTTGTTCATTATATGTTAACCTCTTAGCATAAAGTATATAATTTTATTTTTATAAAACATGCCATTAACTGCCGTAGAAGATCCATCCCCAACCTCATAGAGGATGGCAATGCGTAACAAGACTCCAGGAGATGACTAAAGCAAGAGAGCCTGTTGGCTTGCCACAATTCCATGGTTCCCCAAAGTAGACAAGACTCAATGAATCACAACAAGCCTGTTAACAAACTGCAGACTCAGTAAACAGCAGGACCATGGATATGATATGTCCATCACCCCTATCCCCAAGTCCTACAGGGTGTCTGAATGGGCCCAGATGGTGCTGTACTAAAGGAACCCAGGGCCCGGGACTTAGCATCTTTTATAACAAATAGCAAAGATGTTGTTCCCCCTCCCTTGGAGAATAAGTACTTGTAAGATAGTTGTCCTGACCTGCCTAATTGCCTGTGTAACCTACTGCAGAACAGCTCAGAATCAGAGGGTGGTTATACTCTGTGGTTTGGTAAACTCAGCAAGGACTTGCAAGAAATGAGGTTCATGGTAGACTGTTGTCTAAAACTTAATAGAAATTTTGGATCCAATTTTATTTTATTTTATTTTAAAGATATTATTTATTTGTTTGACAGAGGGAATACAAGCTGGGGGAGGAGGAGTGGGAGAAGCAGGCTCCCTGCTTACCAGGGAGGCTGATGTGGGATTTGGTCCCAGGACCCTGGGATCATGACCTGAGCTGAAGGCAGATGCTTAAGGACAGCCACCCAGGCACGCTGGATCCAATTTTAAAAGTAATTTTTCTCACTTATTGGAAATTGGGGAGAGGAAAAAAAAAAAAAAAAACACAAACAACAACAATAAAAACATTGCAAATTGGGGGAGGAGGGAAACACACCTCACTCTGAAGCCCCTCTTCCCAAATCCTGTTCTAAATTCCTTTAATTTGCTTTCTCAGGAGAGTGCTGCATTTCTTTTAGACCTCTTGTAATTTAATGTTCTTGGAACCACACACATGCATTTTCAAAGGTCTAACTAACAAGAGGACCTGGATTTCCAGAATCTAACTTATCAGGCAAAATACATAATATACCTCCAAAACCTATATCTGAATATTAGAATAGGAAACACAGTACTTTCAAATCAGTATTAGTATCAACATTTTCTTATATCTATGTAGGGTTTTTGGTTTTTTTTGTTTTTTTTTTTTTTTAGATTTTATTTTTCATTTGACAGACAGAGATCACAAGTATGCAGAGAGGCAGGCAGAGAGAGAGAAGGAAGCAGGCTCCCCACTGAGCAGAGAGCCCTATGCAGGGCTCTAACCCAGGACCCTGGGATCATGACCTGAGCCGAAAGCAGAGGCTTTAACCCACTGAGCCACCCAGGTGCCCCTCTATGTAGGTTTTTAAAAGGCCTGTTTGAAAGATGGTTATGAAGCAGAATAACACATCCAAGAATTACTGATTCAAGGGAAGGGGCAGGATGGAGTGGAAATTCAGTAGGCTGCCTGTACCTTCACAAACCTTACAGTCTAAGGAAGAACACCAAGTAAAGCAGCATTACGCAGTCACAGGAAAGAGAAATAAGCTCCGTTAACTGCAGAGATAAACAAAGATCATAACAAATGTGACAGAAGGAACAAAGGGGATTCTTTAATACCAGAAGGCTAGGCTTGATTATGATTTTTTTTTCGAAATAAGTATTTTTTGTAGCACAAAGAAGCATTTCTTGATAGTGTAATTATCAAGCCTGTGTGAGCGTATGAGCATTTCACTATGCTATTTTTATTTTTGCTCTTCTTGCAATGTCATTTGGGAATGTCTTAATACTTAGTTTTATAACAGAAATGTAAGCGGGAATGACATTTTTCTTCCATTTTGCTTGAATAAAAATATATTTTAAAATACAGCAATGTTGACTTTTCAGAGTTTCAGAATTTAAATACAATCTTCTTTCTTATAACATTTGGTAAAATAAAATAAAATAAAATAAAAGGCCATGATTACAAGTAATTTCTGTAAAGAAGCAAAGGTCTGAATTTCAATGGCCCAACCTCATAGAAATTCTATTTTGGAAGACTAGATCCCATCGATTCATTTTGATATTACATATAAATGAAAATACCAAATGTCTTTTGCTTTGTCAGTGAAAAAGTAGTTTGGGCTTAACAAATGGTCCAGTGATGTCTATTTGGAAGCTTCATGACATATTAAAGCAGTTGATGAGGTACAATTTGTTGTGGGGTCGCATCTGATTGATGGTTTACTATCTACCACGGCCTCATCTGCTGTGATATTCCCATAATAAATGTTCATCGCTAGACAGTGCTAAATGTGCTCTATCTAAATCATTCGTTACTTATAACAAGTTTTAGTATATATGAATCAAATGTTGTTTATAGTTGCCTTCAATGGGATTTATCATTTTGAAGCTTTTCTACCACTTCAAATGGAATAACTATGATAGAGATTTTTGAATAAATGTTTTGAGCCCATGGGTGGTAATGTACCAGGAATTCAGTGAAAAGATAAATATGAAGCAATGTTTTTATTCTATTTAAATTATGTTTGGTTTTTTTTTATTTTTTAATTTTTTTAATTTTTTATTGTTTATAAACATATATTTTTATCCCCAGGGGTACAGGTCTGTGAATCGCCAGGTTTACACACTTCACAGCACTCACCAAAGCACATACCCTCCCCAATGTCCATAACCCTACCCCCCTTCTCCCAACCCCCCTCCCCCCAGCAACCCTCAGTTTGTTTCTATGTTTGGTTTATTTAAACTTATAGAATATTGTCACCTATGCATTACCTGGATCAAGAAAGAAAAATTAAAGTATGTTATTAACTACAAAAATAAAAATAGGAAACAGATTTTATATTGTGATTATTAACTTTTGATGTGAGTGGCAAAACTGGTAGTCATCTTTGTGTTTTTGTAGGGAAGGAAAAATAATTTTCCCTTTACTCATCTAGGTTCCAGGCTGAGACTACCTCCTCCTCCCACCCCCAATAAAAGACAGATTAATAGAAGAAAAGCAAATAAAAGTTAATAATATGTACCTCCTGGAGACACCCAGGAAAATTAAGTAACTCTCAGAAATGGCTTAAGCCACCACCTTAAATAACATCTCCAGTTAAAGACAAAAGATGTTTGGGGTGAGACAGTTATGGGAAGTTACCTGGAAAAGCAAAGTAAACAAGGGCACGGTTGTTATGCAAATTTAAGTAATCACCTTTTTCTTCTCTGCTGATGAATTTCTAGAGGTTTAGTCATCCCCTCCCCAATCCTGGTGCAGCCTGGAGACACCTTTGCAAATAGAAATTTCCCTTGTAAATGTAAATGTCTCTTACCAAAGTGTACCTTTCTGCTTTGTTTTCGGAGGCTTTCCTGTGTCTGTTATTTCTTAAAAATAATCAGCCTAAAGATTCCTTATGCGAAGAGGCATATTTTGGGGTGACAAATTCTGCTCCCCCTCAGTTTCATGCAGGAGGAACAATATGAAACGATGACTCCTTTGTCCCTTGTTTACCGACTCATGGTTTCAGCCAGTGAAAGAGGCTGTGATAATACTCTGTAGTACGGATTTGCTTAGAATTTTCAAGAAATTGTGTATTATAATGTAAGGTGTTATATGACCCAGAATTTAAGACCATCCCACATCTGCGGATGACCATTTAATGACCTGGGGTCATTTAATGACCATCTCACTTGGTTTTTTTTTGTTTGTTTGTTTTTTAATTTTTTTTTTAAGATTTTTATTTATTTATTTGATAGACAGAGAGAGATCACAAGTAGGCAGAGAGGCAGGCAGAGAGAGAGGGGGAAACAGGCTCCCTGCTAAGCAGAGAGCCCGATGTGGGGCTCGATCCCAGGACCCTGAGATCATGACCTGAGCTGAAGGCAGAGTCTTAAACCACTGAGCCACCCAGGCGCCCCCCATCTCACTTGTTTTGAGCAAAACAACATTTAACTACTATTACCATTGATTTCTGCTCTGATTATTACTTCCCTTCTCCTCCTGGATTTAGGCCAAATTTGATGTTCTTTTTCCAGATCCTGTAATTGTAAGGTTAGGTCGTGTATTTGAGACTTTTCCTGTTTTTTGAGGAAGAACTGTACTGCTATATACTCTCTTAGGACCTCCTTTGCTGCATTCCAAAGGTGCAAAACAACATTAAAAAAAAAAAAATCAAATCAGTATAAATTACTCTAAAATGTTTATTTGATAATGATACAATATTTTAAGAGAGCATTATGAAAACTTTCAAATGTGTTTGCCCTCTTATATTTCTTCCATTGTTATATAAGGGCCTATTTAGCCTGAGCGCCCCTGCCTTGGTTGAACAGCCATTTTGTTGTTGATGCAGCAAAACTTAAACTGACCCTGCCACAGCCCGCCCCCCCCCCCACAAGGGGAACTAACCAAATACAAGGGTGGGTCAGGTCAGGTGGAGATAATGGCTGGAATGCAGGGATGAGTCGGGTCAGGTGGAGACATCCTATGCACAATCAGTAAAGCACGCATACTGTCTCGCTAGCTACCAAGGAGTCTGGACCCTGCCTTTTGGGTGCCTTTTGGGCACCAATTCTGACCAAGGTGATAGGCTAGTTCAAATAGCTACTGTGGGGTGAATTGTAATTCAATTGGCCACCCGTGTGGAACCTAGCATGACTGTGCAACTTTCTCTGTGTGTAACAATTTCATTCGCCACCTGTGTGTGGCCAGGCCCAACCACATGGCCTTTGCTCTATAAAAGTTAGTCTGTGAGGCAGGGAGGGGTCACCCTCTCTGTAAGGCGCGGCTCCGACCAATCTGTTTGATGGTGGATTTGATTCTTGATGCTTGGCGTGAAATAAAGCTTTGCTTGACCTTCGCTTTTTATCAGTCTCGCTCCTTTGACCATGGACCCATTATTGGGGGACCCAACAGTTACATTCCATTTCATCCCATTTCTGTTTGGTCTCCTGGGATTTTACAAGTTTACAAGTTTCTGAAACTGTTTCATATTAATTTGATCTTTAAGTGGAAATTGGAGGAATCTCTATCCTCTAGCCAAAGAGCACTAATTTAGTACTTTCCACCTCTTTATATCCTTAAGACAGGTGGCAGAAACTTGAGTCACACAGAGAAGACACCTCTTGCATATACCAGCAAACATTTACAATCTCTTCCCTCTGCGATAATACATCAAGACTTCGGGAATTATTTTTTAGATCCACAGAGAAGGTGATATAGATATGCCTCAGGTAAAAATGAGAGTTAATATGATGTAGGAAAGACGTTAGGGTTTGAAGCCAACAATCAAGAAAGAATTCTTGAGATGTCTTTTGTGCAAAAAGATAATTTTACCGAAGTAGGGGACAGGACCCATGGGCAGAAAGGACTGTACTGGGGTCATGAGTAGGGGCCCATTATATACTTTCAGGTTGGGAGTGGGGTGGGGACAAGTAAGTCTCTAAGGAATTTTGAAAGCAAGGCTTCCAGGATCTTGAGGGGGGCTAGCTATTGTTGGGGAAAGGTAATTTAATATAGTCTAATAAAACCTTAGTATGAGACCCTTCAGATGTATACCGGTGGGCAATTTGCTTGGGGGAGTGATTACCAACACATATCTTGGGGATGGGCCAGGGCGGAGGGAGGTTAGAGATAAAGGAAGTTTCCAAAAGAATTTTTATACATTAAAGTAGACTTATGGAAGTGGGTGGCAGTGGTCAGGCTAAGATTGCCCTTTGCCCTTAGCAAAGTATTAACATTGAGGAAGTTGTGTCCCTAGAGGAATGCCACTCTGCCTGTTTCAAGGACTTGTCAGTGGGCTGTAGGTAGTAAGGAAGTTTAACATTTTTTCTTCTTGGGGCACCTAGGTGATTCAGTGGGTTAAAGCCTCTCCCTTTGGCTCAGGTCATGATCCCACAATACTGGGATGGAGACCTGCATTGGGCTCTGTGCTCAGCGAGGAGCCTGCTTCCTCCTCTCTTTTCTCTCTCTCTCTCTCTGCCTGTCTCTCTGCCTACTTGTGATCTCTGTCTGTCAAATAAATAAGTAAAAAATAATTTTTCTTCCTCCTTTGTTTCCCACATCAGATAAATAAAAAAAAAACTTTCTTTTGTTTAGGTAATCAGAGAAGATCTACTTTTTTTTTTTTTTTTTTTAAGATTTTATTTATTTATTTGACAGACAGCAGTCACAAGTGGGCAGAGAGGGAAGCAGAGAGAGAGAGAAGGAAGCAGGCTCCCTGCCTAGCAGAGAGCCTGATGTGGGGCTCAATCCCAGGACCCTGGGATCATAACCTGAGCTAAAGGCAGAGGCTTTAACCCACTGAGCCACCCAGGAGCCCCAAAAATCTACCTTTGATAAAAGCACTTTTTACCCCCTCTTATTTGGTTGTGGCATATTTGGGCATCACACCAATTGCACGTATTCTGTGAAAATTCCCCTGCAATAAGAAAACTTTAGGGTGTCCTGCATACATAGTAAGTAGTGACCCTAAGAATTAAGATGTGGAGGAACAGAGTGGAATCAGAAAAAAATAATAAAGAAGAGAACTAGCAATAAAGGATGTGAAGTGTAGAGGTGAAGGAGAAAATTCAGCTCTAATTACTTAAAAAAAACAACGCTGCTTTGAATAGTTTCAATTTGATTTTTTTGATTATATATAGAGAGAAATATTTGAGGCTGTCCAACTTAAAAGGAAAATAGCCAGTTATCTTACCAGCAAAGTGGGTTTATTCAGGAATAGGAGAGGAATTGCAAGTTGGGACCTGCAAGCTATAGCAAACCAAAGGCAAGTTTGGGGATCAGAGTAGGTACAGAGAAGGGGGAAGGTGAGAGGGGCTGCTTTGAAGGAAAGTCCTTGGAAGGAAATCCAGAGTTTAGGGTTGAATAATTTGTGTTGTTCAATTGAATAAGTTGTGTTATTTTCTTATTGGCTGAGCTTGTTGCTGGGCAAGGAGGCAGAGTTTGTCTCGTCTCCTTGGGTCTGTAACCCAAGAAGAAAGAGTGGTAGGGTATGATAGCTCCCTTTTCTGGCCTGACTTCATTTAAATGTGGTTTCCTTTATTTGGTCTCACAGAATTAGGAGGAAGCCTAATAACTTTCTGTAGATGTTTTTGAGACCCTAAGCACATAGCTATAACAAATTGAGACTCTTTCTCATCCCTTCAACCAAACTTCAACACATCCTCTTGATAGAATGGAGTTCGATTCTCTTTTCCTTTTTCACACACAACTACCAACCTACCAGGTACTGTCTCCTGAATTTCTTTCTTCACCTCTGCAATATGATTCTTGGGAGTTTTAATTTGGTCTTCCAGTTCCTTCCTTTAATTTCTGGTTCTTTTAAATGCTCACATTCAGTTTTGTTAGTTCTCCAGCAATTTGACAACCAAAAATTGATTTTTGTTTCTGACATATACATATAACAAAATTGACTTCACTAAAGGAGACTGCTACACCTCGCTAAAATCTGGAAGGATGAAGTGAAAAATAAAAAATTCATTTAGAGAAATACCTAGACAAGCTGATCATAATGGAATTCTTGATTTTTTTATGAATATCTTAAGTAAGGATGCCTTTGTGACTTAAATCTAGAAATCTTGCAGTTTTATAAAATCTAATTGTACAAATGAATGTGTAAAAACCTAATTTTGCAGTTTAATCTGTTATTACTCAATATTTTTTAGTCTGTCGATATGTTTTTTAATTTCAAACTCTTCTCTTTATGACCTTTTAAATGTCCTCTAAGCTTATTTAAATACTACTTTTCAATTGGTCTTTTTAGGCCTTTTTTAGGATTTCTTTGACATGAATGCCCTGTTTCCAAAGTAGCATGTTTGTTAGTAAAGAGTGAATGTTGACTCATCACATTTTTAAGATTTTATTTATTTATTTGACAGAGAGAAATCACAAGTAGATGGAGAGGCAGGCAGAGAGAGAGAGAGAAGCAGGCTCCCCGCTGAGCAGAGAACCTGATGCGGGACTCGATCCCAAGACCCTGAGATCACGACCTGAGCCGAAGGCAGCGGCTTAACCCACTGAGCCACCCAGGCGCCCCAGCACGCTCAGATTTTAAGGCATATACTTTAGTGAAACATTGGCAATAAGGTAAAATTGAAGCCATATACTGTCCTCAGCTACATCACCTGTTCTGGACGTGGGAGGTTATATTGCCGAACAATAAGCTGATTAACCTGAGAGTTCATTCTTCACTTTGAAGATCTCTGAACTTGGGCAAAACACCCAACGTCTTGTGTTAATTTCTTCCTTCTTAATTTCCTCATCATCATGATTACTCTCCTTAACAAATTACAGTATCTTATTTTATTTGAAATTCCTAACCACTCCTGAACTCTAAGAGTATATCAGACACAATATGTGCAACATCACTTTTAATATGAGTTTGATTTGATTTGAGCTCATATTATCTTTTTTTGGTGTGTGTGTGGGATACAATCCTATATGCTCATGTCTCCAAGATTATTCGTTCATAGGAAATTCAAAAGTTGTAATGTTTGTGTATGTTATGTGTATATTAGTGTATGTGTGCATAGCTCTTCAATAAACATCTTATCTAATACGTATGATCTAGGGTAAATTTTCCAAAGTCTGGCATATAGTTATTGTTTATCTTTATTAAATAATCAGTTACTTAGTGCTACCAAAGCTCTCCTACAAACTCTATTGTATAAACTAGTCGTAGCAAATTCTAATAAAAGTCAGCCACTTGCCAAAGAAACCAAAAACACAAAACAAAACAAAAAAAAAACCCAGAAAACAAAACAAAACAAAAAAGTCTGAAGGTATTATGTATCAAAATGTAAACTATATAGTCAAAAGCTAGGTAATTGCACAAGAACACTGTTGATGTTGCCAGTGAAGGTGTGACACATGATGAAAAATACAAAGATGAGTTCAGAGCAATTGCATATCATCCTAATAAGAAGATTCATGCTGGCAACTGTACTTTTGCTCTCCTTCAGCCTTCAGTCAAGATAACTTAATTTATCTTTCCAAGGTACCTTAACCTTGTGGGATAGAACAATACCCAAACGTTTCACCTCCTTGACCACATTCAAGAAAGCCTGTTTGTCTTAGGCACAATATTTTCGCTTATCCTGGATGTCAGCCTATTACTCTAACTGATTTATTTCTAACTAGAGTAATATGAGTATAAAAATATATGTAATGTGAAATCTAAAGTGGTGAAGCCCTGAATAGATTTAGACTGCTTTACAGTATATGTGATTTAGAGCTAATGGAGTATCCTGACATTTTATAAGCATTTAACTTTTGGAGAAATCACGTCCTAGGTCACAAAGCATATTATGATTTTAAAATATTGTATAGCTCTCCATATTTGGAAAGACATTGGTGTAATGGCAAGGAGAGCCAGGACTAGTCATTCACGGAATGTGATTCTTACCTTTAGCTGATGGATAGAAAAGGTATCAACATTTCAAATAATTTTTTTTTTTAGTTCTAAACAATGCATTTCTCATGTTTTAAAAATTAAAGAAGCAAATATCAGAGTTAATGCATATTCCCACATATATTACAATATGTTAGTAATTAGCCTGTAGAAGCACCTTCATAAGAATATTTGAGAGTAAATCTGCCATTTGGGAACTGTCAGTAAAATAAAGGCAAAGAAGTCAGTTTCTCTTGGTTGTGTTGTGAATCTTTTAGGTGTGTTCTGTCTCCTTAAAGATCATTACCTGTTCTTTACCTGCATTGTCATGTTTTCTAAAGGTCAGATTCAGTGTAATGTTAATTTATATTCCCCTTCAATTAAACAACACATTCATCGCCTGAGGATATTTGTCATCAGATTCAACTTGTCAGAAATATTATCATAACAGTTTTAGGTAGATTATTATAAGGAAAAAAAAAAGCTGTCAGAATTTCAAGAGGTCACCTGCTCATGTGTCATTTTACTGTGGAAGATCTCTGCTTCCTGCAATGAGGTAGGTTTCTTTCCTCCAGTGCCTTTGTCCACCCCCCACTGTGGGTTAAATCCAGCCCATACCTCATTTTTTGAACAACCTCGAAACTAAGAATGTTTCCCACTCTTTTAAAGGGATTGTAAAAAATAAAGAATAATGTGTGTTAGAGATCTTAGGTGTCCCGTAAAGCCTGCTGTTTACTATCTTGCCTTTCGAGAAAAAAAAAAAAATGTGCTTTTCTCTTCACTAGTGCTTTGGAGTTTTCACCTAGATTATTTGCATCAGACCAGCTGACATGAGATGAGAGAGTATCCTTGAGAAATTCACCAGAAATTTCCTGCAGACCGTATTTATTATACAGCTTGCTAACGTTCTGTTGGGCAGAACTCAGTCCCTTGAACATCCTTAACCCAAAGGAAAGCTGAGAGACATAGAAGAGCGAGCTGGAAGGTCTGACAAATAACTAGCTCGTCTCCATCATATTAAAATGTAACACTGAAAAGTGACCACCTGAAGACTGTTCTTGGAAGGAGAGTTTCATGATGGTGGACATGACAAGTTCATGGTGTTCTCCTCTCTTTCCAGTCATCCAGGTGAATAATCATTCCCCATGCACTTACTCTGAGTCAGGCATGCAACATAAATCATTTTAGCTGCTGTCTTTGAATCTCCTCTGCTATACGAGGACTAAAGCAACCTCCCAATTCTTTTTTAAAGTGCAGCCAATAAAGTAGAAGATTGTATATTGCCTGTTTGACCGTATAATTTGGCCAGCATTGTTAAAAGATAAACTGAAGCATATAAAAATTTTTATTTTATAATCTTGAGATATCTACAGACTGAGATTTTGGTTAGGTTAGGCTACCACAGCATCAGAGCTACCTCAGTCTAATGGTCTCCTTCTTTAATTAAATTAATGACACATTCACTATTGATCCCTGTGGACTTTCTTTGCTTTTCTCTTTGTTTGTCTTTTTTTTTTTTTTTTTTTTTGGTAAATATTTTATTTTTAAGTGATCTCTACACCCAGTATGGGGATCAAACTTAGGTCCCCCAGATCAAGAGTCTACTAACTGAGCCAGGCTATGGTCCACCCTTGGGCTTTCTTTGAATGTTGTTAATCAGTCTGCGAGGTACTTAAAATTCCTTTTCCAAGCTATGCTTCTGTTAGGATCCCATCCCCCCAAAACTGTCATGAACAATGAAGGGTCTTACACTGAGCCCATCTTGCAAACTAACTAGTAAGCCTGTCAAGCTTTATGGATCCTGGCAGAAGACACATGTGACTCTTTGGTCACAGAGACCTTATTATTCACAGAACAGTAAACATCATGAAAATGTTCATGCTTGTGTTAATTCCCCTTGAACCTAAGTTTATGGGAGTGACACAGAGAGCCCATCATTCGATTGTACACACAGTAGGTGGTGTGTCAGGAGAACTGTGAGCCTCAGGAAACTGAATCTTCTGTAAATAGCAGTAAGCATGCCTGCTCTTAGATTCGGAAAGCACTAATTCTGTATTCCCAGCCTGTTCCCTCAATAAGCATCCCCATGGATGTAGGCTGGTATAAAGGGCAATCAGTGCTATGTAACAAGACAGAAAAAGCCATGAGACTGCTAGAGAACTTTCCCCCAACATTATCATCATTGAATTACTCTATTTTCAAAATTTGACAAATATATATATATCTGTATTGGAGGCACATTCAATAGAAGGCATAGGTAGATTAGTTAAAATCTATACCTGCTATTTATGGGAGAAAACTGAAATCATAATTTTTAATATGGAACCGTTGTTTGCTGGGCCAATTTTAAATAAATGCAGAATGATTAAATTTCTTTAAAATTGATTCTACATAGTTTTAATATATAGTTTGTTGGTTGGCCTTGTAAAAACAGCCATAGTTATGACTCAAAATTTTATTGAATGTATAAGCACATATAGGTCTTAAATAAATTAGTCAGTAAATATAATTTGTAATCAGTTTCCAGAAACTCTGATTTTGGAGTTCTGACTTGTAGACTTTGTTCAAGCTGGAATTCAGCTAAGGTTGCAATCACTACTTACGGTATGGTATATTGATTCAATAAAACTTTCACAGACCAAATGATCTATATTGGTGCTCTCAATCCAAGAAGCAGCAAAATGAACACAATCTATATGATATGTTGCAAGCATAATTCTTCCATTTTTCTCTGCTTTAAGTGATAAAAATGCTTGATGCCTTCATCTGTAGCAGAATATTCCCAGCTGAGTGTGATGTGGAATTCAATATTTGTCTGATAAATGAGTGACTGGCAGTGCACAGGTGTCCATCTGCATAAATCAATTTGCATGCGGGATGAAGACCTTCTAGAATGAAGTTTTGAACATGAGAACTTGCAAAATATAACCTAGAAATCATTGAGAAAGAGGCAATTTAGAAAAGCCAGGCAATATGACTCCTGCCTAGTCCTCTTTTAGTTCTTTGGAAAATATTGGCATCTTTATTGTTGAAAAGGTATATAAGTGGCAAAATGAGACCGTGATTGGGAAATGGTACCATGTCATACTGGTGTGGTGAAACCTCAAGACCTTGGAAGTAGGATGTAACTTTGAAGAAATTGCTGTGCTCACTGGTATAGCA
This sequence comes from Neogale vison, assembly GCF_020171115.1. Taxonomy (NCBI): domain Eukaryota; kingdom Metazoa; phylum Chordata; class Mammalia; order Carnivora; family Mustelidae; genus Neogale; species Neogale vison. The sequence goes on from NC_058096.1 coordinate 29,518,419, forward strand.
AGGAGTCTGTGGAAATGGATTTTTTTTGTGAGCACAAATGTGAAAGCTCTTGAGACCTCCAGAGATATTTGGGGAAGGAATAATTTTATACCATTCACCTGAGGGAAATAAGAATCCAAACCTGATTCATTACTTTTACTATGATCTCATTGTGCCCAAAGATTGTTTAAACTTGAGTAAATTTGATTTTTATGTCTTGGTATTTTGATATACCTTGAATCTGTTTTCAGGGTTGTGCTTTTTTTTTTTTTTCTTTCCACGTGAAGAATATTTCATATAAGAATATTTCCATGGGGGTGCCTGGCTCAGTGGGTTAAAGCCTCTGCCTTCAGCTCAGGTCATGATCGCAGGGTCCTGGGATCGAGCCCCACATCAGGCTCTCTGCTTGGCAGGGAGCCTGCTTCCTCCTCTCTCTCTTTCTCTGCCTGCCTCTTTGCCTGCTTGTGATCTCTGTCAAATAAATAAATAAATAAATAAATAAATCTTAAAAAAAAAAGAATATTTCCATGAATTCCATTATTTTAGTTATATCTGAGTGAATTCTCAAGCTTAAAAAAAATTCTTAAGCTTTTGAGATAATCATCTTAGAAGGTAATTGATTTGTTTGGCTTAAAACAATTGACTATAAGAAAGAACATTTTACAAATTGGTAGACTCTTGTTCCCAATGACATTTGTATCTAGGAGTGCTCAGACTTCAGGTTTTCACTAAAATAGAATTTACTTTATCAAATATTTATTAATATAAATAAGTTATATAATAAATGAAGGCATAGTATAAATGAATAAAGAAAAGCAAAGAAGTGATTCGATATGCTTTGAGCATATAGAAATATTTCATGGAGACATCCTTAAAGATGTCAGTGAAATTCCACTGTGTTCAAAATCGGTAGCCAAAGTGGGCATTAGAACTTTTCAGTCAGGGTAGTAATATTCTTTGAGCTGTACCTGCAAAGGTTAAAATTTAAGGAGTCCCCAAAATCTGAAGTTCAGGTAGGAGGCACTTACCATAGTCTGTACAGAGTGTGGACCTGTTTCAGTAAATGCTCTACAACTTGGTCACTGATTAAACAGAAGGAATGAAGGATAAAAGGAAGAAGAAAAGATGCTTTCAAGGTTTAACCCTGAAACCAGAAAATGATAATGTGAATGTGATTTAGGAAATGATGTGTTCAGTTTTGAATAGGTCAGTGTGAGTGAAAATGTCCACTTGGAAGTTAAAAAAGTGTTTGGGTTTTTTTTTTTCATATTTTTTCCAAAGATGGTATTTATTTATTTGACAGAGAGAGAGAGAGAAAGAGATCGATCACAGTAGGCAGAGAGGCAAGCAGAGATAGTGGAGGAAGCAGGCTTTCTGCTGAGCAGAGAGCCTGGTACAGGGCTTGATCCCAGGACCCTGGAATCATGACCTGAGCTGAAGGCAGAGGCTTTAATCCACTGAGCCACCCAGGCACCCCCAAAAAATATGTTGAAAGAAAGATGAGGGATGCCTGCATGGCTCAGTAGTTAAGAGTCCCAACTCTTGATTTTGGCTCAAGTCATGATCTAAGGGTTGTGAGATCAAGCCCCACATCAGGCTTCACATTGGGCGTGGAGCCTGCTTATGATTCTCTCTCTGCCCCCTTTCCCTCTGCTTCCCCCGACCCCTTAGAAAGAAGAAAGAAGGAAGGAAGAAAAGAAGGAAGGAAGGAGGGAGGGAAGAAGGATAGAAGGAGGGAAGGAAGGAAAGAAGGAAGGAAGGAAGATGAAAGTCAATGATTTGGGAGATATCTAGACACATTAATGACTACAATAATTTATGTAACGCATTTTAGATTTTATGCGGGATGTTTGATATATGTTATTTTACTTAATCCTCATTAAACCTCATGTGAGCCGGTAATAAAACTATAAATAAATAATATATATAATATATAATAAAACTGGTAATTTCTGAGGTTAAATAATTTAATAAGTACTATTCAGTTATTTCCAGACTGGGATTGCAGTCCATATCTGTATAACCATGGAGCCTGAATGCTCTTAACCCCCACGCTCGGCCGCCTCTTATGATGATGGTTTAAATTTTGGATGTAGCAGAAATCAGAGATAATGAGCAAGGACTGGGAGATAAAAGAAAAAAGAACTGAAGATTCAAGGAGGTGTGTATGTGAGATGTCCATGGGAATGAGGCCCATTTTGTTCCAGGCAGGAACAAAATTTTCTTGTGACTCTTAGGAGACTCAAAGCTTGTGTGAGGCCCAGGGAAAGCACTTCTTTCCATAGCCACCCTTTTTCTTCATTCTCTGAAACTAGACTTTCCATAATGTGTGAGTGAGAGTATGTGCATGTGTGTATATAAGTGTGTGGGTGGGTCTGTATCAAGGGTGAACAGAGTATCATTTTTCAGCTCAGGGGAAATATTTTTAATAAGATAGTCAAGTCCTGGTGCAGCTGGGTGGCTCAGTGGGTTAAGCCTCTGCCTTCTACTCAGGTCATGATCTCAGGGTCGTGGAATCAAGCCCTGCATCAGGCTCTCTGCACAGCGGGGAGGCTGCTTCCCCTCTCTCTGCCTGCCTCTCTGCCTACTTGTGATCTCTACCTGTCAAATAAATAATAAAATCTTAAAAAAAAAAAAAGAAAGACAGTTAAGTCCTGGTTGAATTACAGTGAAACTATTTTGGGTGCTAAAATTTGCATTGGGCTCCATGCATATAATCAGATCCTATGTCTTCTAAACCCTTTTACCACAAAATATATCTAAAGAATAAAATATATTTGAGCCCTCCAGGTCTTCATAAGAAAAATGAACTTTCAGATACTGAAAAATTGCCCTGAGGTTAATACCAAAAATAATTTCCAGAGCCTTTGAGAATATCGCAAGGAGTAAATGGCAATGGTAGAACAAAATAACCAAGTTTTTCAGCCCATGTCTTCTTTTCCTACTTCAATTCAAATAATTGGTGAAAGTTTTATGAAACTTCCTTTCATACATTACTTTTCTGTAACTCTTTGTGATTTGTTTTATTTGCTTTAACATTTCTACTTCAGAGCATGCCCAACTCTGTTTGTATTGTCAGATACTTTATTATTTTAAATGTAAAAGTTCTCCTTTTAAGACAGTCACCCTCTATTCCCAAGAGATCTGTTTCTCTTTAATCTACTTACCCCTTCCATAAGGCAGGCTCTATGGGAGCCCTAAAATGGATCAAGCTTTGTCCTTACAGGCCAATTAGCTCAGGCTTTGATCACACAAAAGAAGAAATGCACAAAAGATCAGCCTTGTCCTTCTGGAAGCTTCTCTCTTGGGACCTCTAAGTGAAGCATTCTTTGTTTCCTTATTTTTCTTGAAGCATTTAGCAGTCTCTAAAGGAAAAAATGTTAGTTCCTTCAAGTTACTAACATGAACAGTCTTTTAAAATCCACTGAGAAAAAAATTTTAGTATATTAAAAAAACAACCAAAAATAATTCTTCCAGGGAAGCCCTGGTTGTTAAGTGTAAGGCTTTCCTTCCATTTACTTTTGAAAACAGAGGTCAAGACTTTTATTCAGGGTGGGGGTTATTGACTTTTAAATTACATTCTGGTTTTGGTTCCATGAAATATTACTCTTTTGGCCTTCAAAATCATGTCTAATGACATTCAGTTGACAGTTGCATAATATAGCCGTTGGAAATGTGGGCAGTGTCTATCAAAAAGACATATTTTACTTTCCAGAGCTACCAGATGACTTAGGGACCATTTCATGTTTCACAGACACTCATTTGTCATGTTTTCTCCGCTGGGATTTGCAGATAACTTTTTCAAGTCAATCATATTATGAGAATTTAACCTACATTTTACATCCTCCTAGGGGATCTAAGAAATTTCAGCTTTCACCCATCTCTTCACCAATCAGAAAGGGAAGAATTTGCCTGAGATGCTCAGAGTGACAATGTGAAAGCAAAGAAATTACTCAGTAAACTCCCTGTGTGGCCTTCTGTTACAACAGGGCTACTTTGCATCAATTGGGAATAAAAACATCATGATACACTCCCTAATGGGAGGATGATGCAGTCTGATAGATACACGCACAGCTTGAGGAAGTCTATGGCTACATCTGAATCTAAGGTTCATAGCTTTTTGTGGCTGAATACCTATGGAGAAATACCATGGGGGGAAAGAAAGAATTATGTCTTTTTATGATTAGCAGTCCTTGCTGCGAATTAGATTTGTTTTCAACAAAATAACTGGAAGACAGGCAACCCAAGTTCCAATTCATATTCTTATATGCATTTCTCACTGTGAGTGACTACCTTCATACCACCTTCAGTGTTTTTAAACTCTAAGGCACAGATTTCTATTTCTTTGACTGTTGGATTGATTAGTGAATGCCTTAGCAACAGCAAACAGTTAGATAAATTGTGATGAAAACATTTTTACTGAATGGGAAATAATTATTTTATTTACATTATACCAAAAATGTTTAGAAAACTTCTTTTGAAATTTTATGTTATGTAATTGGTGTGTCTGTAGAAGTGAGTGTGCATTCCCATTTCTTTTTCTTTTTTTAATAATTGGGGATATGTATTTAAAAATTACAAGTTAAAAACTGGTTTGTTAATGATGCAGTAATTCAGAACAAAAGATTTATGTGCTTGAAATTTGGCTGTTATGGTCAAAGCTGTTCTAATCTGAGCACTTACTGTGATTCTTGTTCTATTTAATTTATTTTACCAAAGACAATTTAATATTTTTCAAAGAGTTGTCGATTTAAAATAGTAACAGTTATCAATAACAACGAAAAATGACAACTACATGAGGTGATAGATGTGTTAACTATTTTTATTATGGTGATCATTTAACAATATATACATATATCAGATTATGTTGTATGCTTTAAACTTAAGTGATATTACATGTCAATTATATCTCAATGAACTGGAAAATTCATTGGAAAAAATAGTACCTAAAGTTGGCATAAAAAATAAATGAGATGGATTTAAAATTCTTATCACAGCTTTTGGGACATAGTAGGCCCTTATTAAATGTGATGTTGGGGCACCTGGGTGGCGCAATGGGTTAAGCCTTTGCCTGAGGCTCAGGTCATGATCTCAGGGTCCTGGGATCAAGCCCCCACATCAGGCTTCCTGCTCAGCAGGGAGTCTACTTCCCCTCCCCCAACCCTCCCCACCCCACCTGCCTCTCTACTTGTGATCTCTGTTTGTCAAATAAATAAATAAAATCTTTAAAAAAGCATTAAAAAATGTGATGTTAGTGCTATAATAAATACATACATATATACATACATACCAAAACATAAACAAGAAAAACAATGTGTTGGTCATGCCCTACCTTGTCCTGGCCATGTGCAATGGGACCAAGTAGGGAAGAGCAGCACAAAATTGGATCATTGATAATGGAAAAGTCAGGAACATGAACAATATTTGGAAATCCCTTTGCATTATAATATTGTATAGATTTGCGGTTTTCTGTAGCAGACCCAAGCATCATATCTGTTCAATAATCTAATGTTGAAGACAGTTTTTTTTAATTACTAGTATAGTACTGTCCTAAGAGAGTGATGAGTAGGACTCTTCCAGTTTTTTAAGAATAACAGAAGAAGAAAGCTAAAACCAAAAAGCAATAAATTACCTACATGTTACAAACTTCTGACCTTGAAATTTAAGACACGTGCAGAATCTGCCCAAACATTATTCAGCATCATTTCACAGTACCCTATACAGTCAATATCAGTCTATTTAAGAAGATTGGGAAGATAAGAGCCTGAGTGGCACGGTGAGTTATGCTTCCAACTCTTGGTTTCCTCTTGGTTTCAGCTTAGGTCATGATCTCATGGAGGTCGGTCCTGGGATAGAGCCCAGCTTTGGTTCTAGGCTCAGTGAGGAGTCTGATTCAGATTCTTTCTTCCTTCCCTCTGCCCCTCCCCGTTCACTCATACTCTTTTTCCAAGAAATAAATAACATCTTAAAAAAAAAAAAATTGGGGATAAAAGGAAATTGAGTGTGCCTTATGAAGAACACAGTAATTGAGGGCAGAGACTATCTTTTTTCAGGGAAGTGCTCTGGTCAAGGGCTGTGTATGTGTGTGTGTGTGTGTGTGTGTGTGTGTGTGTGTGTGTGTGTTGGGGACTGTCCTCGGGGAATCCCTTTCTTTGCCTTGAATAGGGAAAGGTTGAGATCTGAATTAATATTTCAAGTGTAGAGGTTAAAATGCAGAGATTGGCAAATCTCACCACCACTATACAGTAAAGAGAATTAGAGGCTTCTACTAATTAAAGGGAAATTAGCTGACTTGTCTTTAAGAGGATTCATTGGCATTGGGAAAAGCAGGGGGAAAGCTTAAAATTACCCCCAAAATATCATGCTCATAACCTATAGGGAGCTGATAGTACCAAGGTAATCTAGACTAAATTAGAGATCAGTGGTCACATCTGGTCAACACGCAAACAATTTTGTACTGTTTGTTTCTTCATCTCTCCTTCCTACTTTCAGTACTGGAGGAATTTGTTCGAAAAGGACTCGGAGTAACAAAACTCAACTGCTCCTTTCTTCATTCAGTTCCATCTGACTGGATGGATAGTGAAAACTTTGAATCTGCTATATGATTGGGCAGTGCTATTTAGTGAAAGTGTATAAAACTTAGGAAGCCTGGTGAAATATCACTAAAATATGAAAAGGGGGATTTTTGATATAATAAATAAAAACAACTTAAGTCATTGCTTTATGCGTATACCCCAAAGAGCTGAGATTCCTTAGTAAACTAGGTACATACACATGGCATCTTTCTCCAAATTTCTAGTTCCTGTGGGCCACCCTGATGCTCTTACTGTCCAAGATCTTTGTTCTATCTGAAAAGAGCAGAGGGTCAGAATTTAAACTGTTCATAAGTCTCTATCTCTTGCAACCAAATGACTAAATAAAGCCTGTATTATAACGTTGTAACATATTACTAAAAGATTTTCTTCAATAGTGGTTCTAGATATGCTAATAATTATGAAAATAAACATCAAAACAAAACACAACAAAAAGGAACCAAAATCCTAACAACATATACAAATGAAGATGAAATTATGGATTTTTTAATATTTCTATTTTCCCAATTTTATAATAATAATAAATGATGGTAGAAACAGCATGACTTAAACACCTGTTGAATATGAGACACTATTCTAAGTGCTTTACATGTGCTTATTTAACTCATCATAGCAATCCTAACGGACAGGAAATACATTATTAACTTCCTTTTGCAGATGATGAAACAAATAGTCCTGCAGAGATTATAGGACATCTCCAACACCACACAGCTATAGCTAACTACCTGAATTTAAACTTAGGAAATGTTTGTTACTCCAGAAGTGTGAGCTTCAAATTCATTTATTTGTTTGTTTATTTATTAAATGTGTTTAAGACATCAAGTTCCACTTACGTCAAAAATGTAATAAGAACTAGGAAGATTCTGAGATTTTATCTTACTTGCAAGCTAATGAGTTAGCCTATTCATGGCAAAAGACATGGTTCTCCTGGGTTAGAAACAAAGTATATTTCCTTACAGAAATAGTAAGAAAAAAGACATCATCATTTTTCTTATGTTAGTTTTTTGGGGACCCAAATGTCCACAGGGAAACATGAAGAGATTCAGGGGACACAGATAAGGAATCCTGTGCTCACACTAGACATGGGTGTGGCCTGGACATGGTTCCAAAGTGGGGAATATTTTTGCTTTTCAAGGCTGTTCACTATACAAACCTCTTAAAAAGATATTCTGAAATAAACCCATCAATGTGTCTGCTTATAGACATGCAGAAGCATGAGGTAGCATGGTTAACTGTCTCCCAGTAAAGCTCCATTAAACCCATTATCAATGGGAATGCCATGAAAATGTTATAATTTGTGTTTAGGAATGAATTTAGGGTTTAAATTTTTGTTCTTAGGATTATTTTTTAAATTAAATTAAAAAAATTTTTTTTTCCGGCCAGTCACAAAGAAATATCCAGCCAAAGGTAATTGCTTTGCTTTGTGTAAATCATACTTTATATTCTTAATTTGTACTTGTTTTCCACAACTGATGTATGCCCACTTCCTCTTCTTTTTTTTTTTTTTTTCTTTTTTTTTCCCCCCAACACCTGGAGGACATCACATCCTTGGTGGAGATCCAGATTTGGCACTTTGAAACATATCTCCAGTTGTAACTGATCATTTCTCTGGATGAAAAAGACTATTTGGTCTTTTTCTCATATAAACAATGGAGTATTTTATAATAAGATTTGTATCGGCAGCACTAAGTTTCAACCAGCTTTATGAATTCAAATTGACTTTCTCTTGCTATTCAATAATGTTCAGTATAAATACCAGTATTAAAATAAGATATTTAGTATAATCATTAATAATTTGGAATTTGAAAGATACCATAGAAATCTTTATAGCATTGATTATTTTAATGGGGCTTATGATTTTATCCCATATTTAAAATATGCTTTAAATACAAAATGTGTTGAATATAAAGAATGACTCACTGTCCATACCAAAGACAAATCAGGCAAGGCTTAAGCAAGTAAGAAATCTGCTATTAGTCATCTCTTTTTTCTTTTTAGTGTTTATAGAATTTGTTCATGAAAACACACTACCATTATTATCAGAAGAAGCATGTATTCTTATTCTAGTCTTTTCATAAAAGTACTCTAGAAGAAGTTGATTAGGGCATAAAGTGATATAACTTGGAAATATGAATAAAGTAGGTCTGTATATTTTTCACTGTTTTATTATGAATCAATAGTCATAACTGCTTGAGTACCTGGACCTTTCCATTTCACTGAGTATCCTCACATGAATTTTCCCTCAATCCTTACAATACAATAATGATATATGTGGTATGACCTCCTTTGTACGTAAAGAAATTGAGACATAGAAAGTTTATATAATTGTCCAATGTCACATGTGGCTGCATAGCAGCCCTGAGATTCAACCCTAAGTCATTTAAGGAAAAAAAAAGAGGGAGAGAAAGTAATAGTAAAAAGTACAATATATACCACAGAAGCCCCAGATCTTGACTTCTTATTGTGCTGGTAAATGACAGTTGCCTACATTCTAACCTTTACACATTATCCTCCTAAAAGATAATTTGCAAATAGAATTATTATTATTATTATTTTTAAAGGTTTTATTTATTTATTTGACAGACAGAGATCACAAGTAGGCAGAGAGGCAGGCAGAGAGAGAGAGGGGAGAAGCAGGCTCCCTGCTGAGCAGAGAGCCGGATGTGGGGCTTGATCCCAGGACCCTGAGGTCATCACCTGAGCTAAAGGCAGAGTCTTTAACCTACTGAGCCCCCCAGGCGCCCCCAGAATGATTTTCTTTTCATATTATTAGCTTTACCCAAGTTTGGGGATTGATAAAACAGTCTCACAGAATGTAAGAACTAGAGAAACTAGTAGACCCTTGGATCTCCTGGTCAAGTGGATCTGTGAGTTAATTAGACCCAGAAACAGTTCTAACAATCACTGTGCCTGCCTTTGCATACTATGATTTGCTAGACTTGGAATGGGGTGCTTGAATCTTAATCTTAAAAAAAAAAAAAAAAATTTTTTTTTTCTTTACCTTTGCATGGATTCTGGTTAACCATCAGGTTAGAAGGCATTTTCTAAAAGAAATTTAACCACCGGGTTATTTTCTAAATTTTTTTCTAAATTTTCTAAATATTTTCTAAATTTTCTAAAAGAATTTAACCATTTTCTAAAAGAATTTAGCCATCAGGTTAGAAGGCTTTTTCCTCAATATGGCATATTTAGGAATCCTCTCCATTATCTCCCTTTACGGTATAATCTTTTGGTTAATTGGCATGTAAAATGAGAGCGCCAGTATTTCACAAGGCCTTTGTTTCTCTATTACCGTTATTGTTTGCCATGTTCTTATAAATATACACGCATATCCCCTTACATACATGTATGTAACTATATTATTTTTAAGATTTACATTGTACGAAGTGCTGACTTGGGCTTAAAGTGCATGTCTATCTATCATTACTACCTAAAATTGCTAAAACTATGATTTATCATTAGCTCTGTGATTTTGAGTAAACTACTGTAAGGACCTATTTAGAAACTGTCCCTGCTCCCCTTCCCCCAAAGATTGACTTGGAGACAAGTCCTGGAAACCAGCTTCAGGTAACAAAGCCCAGATACAGAGGTGGGTCAGGCCAGGTGGAGACAGCCGATCGGTGGGGGGATGCATACTGTCTCCCTAGTTACCAAGGAGTATGGGCCCTGCCCTTTGGGCGCCAATCCCAATCAAGGTGTAATAGGCTGGTTTAAATGTCTGTTAGGGTAAATTGTAACTCAATTGGTCACCTAGCATCACTGTGGAGTTTCCTGTGTGTTACAGTCTCATAGGCCACCTTTGCATGCCCAGGCCTGACCCATGGCCTTTGCCCTTAAAAGCTAGTCTGTGAAACAGAGAAGGGATACCCTCTCTTGTAAGAGGTGCGGCCCTGAACGTTCGGTTAGATTCTTGATGTTTGGCGCAAAATAAAGCTTTGCTTGACCTTTGCTTTGTAACAGTCTCGCTCCTTTAATCACGGACCCATTATTGGGGCATAACACTACTTAACCTGTAAAGCTCTCAGTTCCTTCAGTTTTAAAGGGAAGATACTGCTAGTAATCTCACAGGTTTTATGTAAATTTGAAGTCTGAAAATTTAATCAAAATGCTTGGGACAAAGCTGACATTCAATAAATTTTAATAATTTTATCATGTCATATCTATATTTTATCAATAATGTCATAGTAATCATCAGACCCAAAGTGATAAAAGAACGTCTTTTTAAAATTTATGACATCCCATTGGCAATAGTTATGTTGTACTTCTATGGCCATTTGCTAACCTAGTAAATGGAAGTATTTCATTACCTGTAAGATAATTTTGCTCTTCAAGTTAAGAAGGAATAGTCTTGGGGCGCCTGGGTGGCTCAGTGGGTTAAGCCTCTGCCTTCAACTCAGGTCATAATCTCAGGGTCCTGGGATGGAGCCCTGCATAGGGCTCACTGCTCAGCAGGGAGCCTGCTCCCCCCACCACCACCCCCCACCCCGCCCAACCTCTGCCTGCCTCTCTGCCTACCTGTGATCATGTCATAAATAAATAAAATCTAAAAGAAGAAGAAGAAGAAGAAGAAGAAGGAATAGTCATACAAATGTGTAGTAATCTCTTAAACTAGATTTATAGCCTGACCAGTGTCTGCAGACTGAAAGATGTGGCTCAACTTCCATCTTCAGAGAAAACCACCGCCTCAGACTGATAGAGTGGTTCTTAACTAGTCCGAGTGAGGCCAATCAAACACACGGGGCATGGCTCCCCACGTTCCCCATTACTCCGCTGCTTCCTCTTGCCTGCTTTCCACGTGATGCGTCCTGTTGCTTTATTGAGTGGTGGAATCCTAGTTACAGAGTAGCTCAAAGTTTTGAGAAAATGATTTGAAAACATTTTTTCTTATACCTAGAATAATTATGTATAGCTGCTTATAAAATACTCCAGTTCGATGTTTAATCCTTTATGCAAATGTGGATAAAAATACACGGAACTAGTTTCTTTAGTACACTATTTGTGACTGTTCTTTTACTAAAGTGACTAAAAAAAAAAAAATAGTTTTGAAAACTGGAGTCTTTGTCTTGTGTTCATGAATGATTGATGAAGCGGCCTTTATGTACCATACACTGTGGATTGCAGAAACAGCAACTTTGGTCCTTCATGCGACTGAGTTTTACTACAGAGTTCCCCGTAAATATCAGGTTATAAATACACGGTGCCTTGTAAGTGCTTCACCCCGATTCCAGGCTGTTCTCTAGTTGGCCTGTCACAGGTGGCTGTAACCACATAACCAACAATTAGATTACCCCGTTGCTACAAATGTACCCTGAAAATAGCAAGGCACGTGCAGCTTTTGACAAGAGGTTATCGAAGACGGGTGTAGAACAATTCGGTAAATATTAAACAATTTTGTAATTCCAAGTATGCCCTTTTCTCTCTGGAAATAACAATTCTAACAGTCACTGTCAGCGTTCTGGTTATTTGATGGACCTTGCATATTGCATATTGTACATAAATTTAGGTACATGCACATAAATACAAGCAAGGTTAAAATGGAAGCTACACTAGAAATGTACTGTGCAGTATTGCTTTGGATCCCTGTTTCAAGCAGATGTTCTAGGCAGGGCTGTTCTGATCAGATTTTTCTAGTCCTCTCAAGAACTAAATTGCCTTGAAGAGGACGTGAGAGGAGAAGTCTTATGTCATGTTTTAATGCTATAGTATGATTTTGCAGAAGGACAAGAACAGTATTTTAGGCGCTAAGTGTGAGTTAGTAAATACACTGTTAATAAAAAATGAGAAACTTGAGGTAATTAAAGGAGCAATATTTACGCTTTCCCATTTCCTCAGTGTGTGGGCTGGAGAACAGTTGTGGCACCTTTGTAGAAGGAAAGTCTCCTGGAGTCTACAAGCAGAACCTAATGAACTGTATTGCACATCAGCCACACCTGCTCTGTTCTCCAGTCTTTCTCGTATTCACTGGACCCACGCTCGTCACTTGGGTAAAATTTAAGGCAGACATCAGTAAGTGGCAACAGAGAAGAAAGAAGGCTGTGTATTCCTTTTTATTCAGAAAAGGTGTTTCTCAAACACAGAAATACAAAGCAGAGAGCAGGGTGTTGAGCTACTACCACCTTTTCAACCTGTTCGGCAACTGAAGCTCATTGATTTTATTTGATGGTTTCCAGAGGGGTTGAAACTGTGTTTTCTTAGAATTGAGAGAACTCTCTAACGAAATACACTCCTAATTAACACCTAAATTCTTTCTTTCAGGCTAGACAGAGACTTTCTTTGCATAACAACGTCTGGGCCATTTGCAAATCTCAGCTTGCTTTACATTTTTTAGGGGTTGCAGTTCTTGTGACCAGAAATGCATGTGAAAGCAAATTTATTACAGTTGTAGAGAAGGAACAGTTAAACTAAAAATGATCTCTGATTGAGAATAGCAACATTGGATGTCTGACATCTGTTTCTCTAGTTGTTTTAAAACTCAACATAGACGAAGCATTTTAAATCATAATGAATAGCATACTTTCAATTCAAGGCATATGATTATCAAAAATTCAGTAGCTTCTTTTTACAAAATAACTAACTTTTAAATAGACAACCATTAAATACTTGACAAAAACTGAGCGGTTCATATATGTTAAGATATGCTTTTAAATGTTTTGAATTCCAGCTGTTTCGTTTTTCTGTTCTTAGTAAGAAGAATGTGCCAGAACTCTGGATACATTGACATAACCTTTTCCTAAGTCAAGAACATTTTGCGGATGCTTTCATGAGGTTTAAGCCAATCACTTTTACTTTTGTTGGAGTAACTTCTTACCAAAATAAATCTTTGATATCGAGTGTACGTTTGATAGATTAGAACTTCATTATGTTTTTATAAATTATTATTAAAATGCTAATAGTAAAGATAGTTATTACTATTTATGATTACTTAGAGCTCTCAGTTGCTTATTATGCATGTACAGTAATTTATTACTGCTTTGTTTGTGGGAAGTTGTATATAAAACCAGTAATATATTAAATCCTAATTTCCATTCTAATATCGAGTGAAAAAAAATCATCTGAAGGTGATGAATTTTCCATGGCACCAATCACTGTCACACGTTCTAGGCAAATGATATTTTTAGAGAGGCTTTGAGAAATGTAATAAAAAATTACAAAGGAAAGTCATTTCCTTCATATAGGAAAATACTGAGTGTAATTAGGAAAGAGGAGAACCCTTAACAAGAGATGTCTGTTTACATATCTGATATTTGCCACAGACTTCTCATGAGATTTTTAGTAAATCACTAAACTGTGATGTAATTCCATTTATTCATTTTAAAAATAAGTTTTATAAATCTAACTTCCCTATTCCACTTGGCCATTAGGACCGAATATGATATTTTGTTAGATATTTAAAAGTGCTGCACTGGATTCTGTATGTGTGTGTATTAATGTGTGTGCACAAGGGATATGTGCTGCTAGTGATATTGTGATATATATGTACTCCCTGGCTAAGAATGTGACATGGTTCATAACTTACTTTATTAAACCATCATGCTTTGGAGTATTGAAATTATAACTGGTAATAAGTTTTGAGTTTTGAAAATGCAGCAATGTACTAGATGAATTACATTCGTTATCAACAGAGGGTTAAGAAAGTTCACGTAAGTTGACTATGTTATAGTGCCTGACATAGGTTAAGGTTCAATAATGTTTGCTAATAAAGTTCAATAATAGTGATTCAATTATCGAATCGATACTGTAGAATAGGTACTAATATTGCTCATTTGGGGCTGGGAAAACTGGAAGGGGAGGATGTTAAAGAAGTTGCCTGAGGTCAAATTGTGAATATCAGGATAGGAACCGAATGTGCTGACTGCAGAGCCCGTCCTCTTAAACGTTATATTCTGCTAACATTCTAGATACATTCATTTCCTCCTCAAAATCCCATGTAATAAAGCTACCTAAAACTGCCATTAGAATTATGTTATTTCACCCAGAATATCTACATACCAATATAAGATGATGAATTAAAGTTAAATAAAAATTCTTAGAATGGATGAGAGACACATAAACCTGAAAAGGTGACCGTGGGGCTCTTCCCGTGATCATTAGGTAGCGTTTAGGTGAATTTGGGAGCTACAGTTGTTTTGGTGACCTTAAGGATTTTGTGTGCAGAAAATATTATTCAGGAGTTTGCTTTGGGTTTTAGAATAATATTTGGTGATGAATGGAATCAAAAGAGGACATGCTGTATGTTTATATGAATTTTAGGAACAAAAAATATGTGATAATAGTAATCTGAACAATTAATGACTCAGGGAAGATAGGGTTGACTGCAAAGTTGCAAAATGGAACTCTCTGGAGTGATGAAACTATTTTATCTTGTTTGATGGTGACACATATACGATTAGCAAGAGTCATTGAAATGAGCACTTAGTAACTAAAGGAAAATGTTCTTTATTCATATATGACATGATTGTAAATAAAGAAATCTCAATGAGCTCTACCAAAAAATCCAACTGAATTAATGTGATTTTACCAAGGTTGTAAAATACAAGATCAGTAAATAAAATTGTGTTTTTACAATAGCAATATATAATTAGAAAAAAGAAATATTAAAATATAATTTGAATAGATTAACAATACCAAATTACATCAAATTACCTATAAACTAAGTTTTTTAAAAAAATGTACATAAAATTCTAAAATGTGTTTACCCACAAAGGAAACAATCCTATTGCCCCCAATATTTTGGGGGCTGTTTCACAAAATAACTACTTATACTTTATTTTCTTAGTGTTCTGAGCAAACAATGTTATTGTCTGAATGCAGTTTCTTGTTTGTTGCTTTAAAATATACTGAGCCTTATGTCAAAGCCCTCTGAGTGGGATAATTTAATAGCCCATCTCCCCTAAAAACTAATTATACATAACCACACCCTTCTCCCTACTCATAGACATTTGTTGTGTCTACCTAAGTCTTCTTACTTGGGCTTTTGCATGGCCACTGTTCTGGAAATGTCCTCCTCCTTTCCCACTTCAAAAAAGACACCAGCTGTCTTCAAGACTGATTGGTTTCTTATCTGTTGTCCCGTTCTTCCAGGTACTGAACCGTATGGCACCATGACACTCTTCATTCAGTTTCCCCTTCTCTTCCAGTGAATAGCCAATAAACTTGTTCCCTTCTCCATTCCACTAATGCCCACTTTACTCTTTCATTATAGATCTTCCATCAATGCTAGCTTATTATTCAGACTCACTCACAACTGGAGCATAGGGTTCTTGCTGGCAGGGACAAGTTTGTATGAATCTTCGTTCATAACAGGTACAATAAATCTGTATTTTTATGTCTGTATATCTATAATAGAGCATGTGTTGAAAATCATCCATTCTAACTTAAAGAGTAAGTAAGTTACAAACCTTTCCTTTAGATTCAAATTATGGTTATTTGGAAAGAGACAAGGGAGGAATCTACAATGAATATTTACATGTATATTTGCCCTACATACATTCCTCAAAAACAAAACTGTCTTTAAGTTCAGACAATAGGTTTTAGCATTTACAGCTTATTTAAGATGAAAGTTGATGCTCTTTAAATATTGAATGAGCCCTTTTAGCTAGAACGGATGCTTTAAAATTGAAAGAGACTTTCATCTGAGATATAAGGAATGAGTTTCATTTGTGCAAGCATGTTTTTTACTATGAATTATGAGTGCCCATTATGTTGTTTTGTGTTAGATATTTCATATTATTCTAGACTTATAATGACAAATACAAGTAAATGTTGAAGGCATATTATGGCTGTTTGGTTCATAGCATTTTAATGAAACATAAAAAAATTGAAGTACTCTGGTAAAGCTTTTTACTGTCCATGTGACACTCTTTCTTTTATGGTAAGAGGCTCCAAGCATACTCTACACTTAGGTTTCTCAGGCTCACATAATTTCATCCTAAGCATAGTCTCTATCATAAGGATATTTTTGCTATTGTTTACTATTCTTTGGTATTTAAATGTTTCTTTTGATAACTCTTTGGTAACCATCTTCTATCTTTATTTCCCAAACTTACCCTTAGTTTTTTCTTGAATGTTTATGTACCTTAAAGAGGCTACTTTTGTTTTGATAAAGGGATCTAATGATGATACATGCTTTTCAATTGCACATGTGATTTTATTCATAATATTTTAAAAAGTATTAAAATACATTTTGAGAGAATGAGGTAGAAAATGATATTTAATTATCAGCCTATTTTACAAAAATCCACAGGGCATCTCCCAAATTTTTCTAAATATAGATAAAACGTAGAAGATTTAGTCATTTTTTATTCCCTTCTAGTTTGGTTTATTAATAGTGGCAATCATTTACTGAGCATATAATATATGATGACATTGCTTCAAGCATTATTTATGTTTATTATGTTACTCAAGCTTTATAATAAACATTTGAGGCAAGTGTTATTATGTCATTCTAAAAATGAGGAAATTGAGATGTCAGAGGTTTGCATAGGCTGAAATAGCCAAGTGTGAAATTATCTCAGTTCTGAGTGACCTCAAAGATGGTACTCAACCATCTTTCTTATGATGTTGTATTTGAGAGACTTTTCTATTTATTATGAAATCCCTCTTTATAAAATACTTTAAACATACTGATGAGGATAGGTTGGCATATTAATGTTAAAAAATCCTGAAAATCCTTACCTTTCTCAAGGAAATTTACAGAGATAAGGATCTTGATTACAGAGATTATAGAGAAGGTTCTCTATCTGAAGTTATGATATATTCAGTCTGAAGATGGCCTAGGGACATGTTACCTATTATAAACCCAACTTCCAATTTCATGCCGGGACAAATCATGATGACCATAAAACTATGGCTGTCCATGTTTGATTCTGAATTGGTCAAGAAATTTGCTCTGGTTAATCCCCCCTTGTGTTCAGCATAGTTCTATATGAAATTGCGTCTATAATTGGTGTGAGGACTTGCATGTTCTGCCATTCAGAGAGGAGCTGCTTTGCGTCCTGATGAGAAGTCAACCTCTAATGCTTCTCAAGTTGACCTAACCATGTGATAGACCTGGGTTTAAAATTTTTTTTTTTTTAAGATTTTATTTATTTAGTTGACAGAGAGAGATCACAAGTAGGCAGAGAGGCAGGCAGAGAGAGAGAGAGAGGAGGAAGCAGGCTCCCTGCTGAGCAGAGAGCCCGATGCGGGACTCGATCCCAGGACCCTGAGATCATGACCTGAGCCGAAGGCAGCGGCTTAACCCACTGAGCCACCCAGGCGCCCGTTAGCTGACTTTTAAACTAGGTAAACATTTCCTTCGTAAGTAAGGGAAAACAAATTTTACTTGTCTGTCGGTACTATTTGACTCTTTTTTTCCTTAACTAAGGAAATGTTTTCAGATTGGTGTTGTACTCAGCTAGAATGATCGCCTTCCTAAACACTTTTTTAAACGAGGCATAGGCACATGATCCAGTTCTAGGCAACAATATATAGGTAGATATCACTGGTGGGCCCTCATGCAGAGTTTTGAAAGGAAAGAGGATTGGCTGAAATCTGATTTTTGCTGTTTGGCTTTGGCCTTTCCCCTTTCTCCTGTATGGATATAATTCTTGGCAATAGAGCAACCATTCTGTGAGCACGACAGTAAACGCCAAACTCTGTGGAGAGTAAGGTTAAAAGTCTAAAGAAGACACTGTGATGGCGTTGGAAAGCTCCTGTATCAGGCCTGAACTGTTTCCTCTAAGACTATTTTTATCATGAGGAAAAAAATGTCCTGTTTGATTCAGTCACTATAGTTCAGCTGACACAATTTCAAAGATATAACCACATTTGGACATTTTTTTTTTCATGTACTATATTAATACGTTGAAAATGCTGTATTGTTTTCATAAGTGCTGTGACTAAAATTCCTCTTGACAGAGAAACCTCACAGACTGTAAATAGAACAGTCTAAAGTGAGTCCTGACAATGCGGAAGAGTGTGTTACTAGACCAGCAACCACATGTAACAAGACCTACTTACTTGAGCCTGGTTCTTACGCAACACTTCTTGTAAAAGATTTCTGAAGGCCTCTTGGTGCTTTCCCAGCTTTGATGATTTTACTTTTTCAGCATGGTTGCAAGCAGGATATTGCTGAGAAAATAACAGAATCCACTATTTATCCCAATTTAGCTGTTGCTGTGCCCAACTATTCTCTATTTGTAGAGATTTAAGCTGTTCTGAAGGTGATGAAATTTTTATTGTGTCTGTACCTCAAAGGTAGAAATAAAATAGGAATAAAACAAAGGAAGACAGAATGTTATTTTCTTTAAAAAGTGAAAGCTTTGAAAGTTGCCCATGACCATAATTTTAGAGAAATCTTCCAAAATTAGTAATTACTCAAGAGCTACATGATTAAGTAAATATTTTAGTTCAGTCTTTTATTTTATACCGAAAAACATGGTAAGGGGAATACATAACCTTTAGGTACCTAATGTAATAGGAGCCTGACTCCTAAAATATCTTTGTAAGAAATTCACCATTCTACCTTGAAATTTAAATACAAAGAAGCATGTATGTGGTTAAATGAGTAACATCAAAAAATAAACTGTCTTCAATGAGAAGGCTCTCATTCATACTGGTATTTAAGAAAGCGTAGAGGGGCACCTGGGTGGCTCAGTCCTTATGTGTCTGCCTTTGGCTCAGGTCTTGATCCCAGGGTGCCGGGATTGAGCCCTGTATCTGGCTCCCTGCTCAGCAGGAAACCTGCTTCTCCCTCTCCCACTCTCCGTGCTTCTGTTCCCTCTTTCACTGTGTCTCTCTCTGTCACATAAATAAATAAAATCTTAAAAAAAGAGAAATAATAAATAAAAAGTAGAATGTATAAATTGAAAGCCTACTATTTTAAAAAACTTGGAATTATTAGTTTATCTGTAAACATTCTAATATATATATATATATATATATTTTTTTTTTTAAGATTTTATTTATTTATTTGACAGAGAGAAATCACAAGTAGACGGAGAGGCAGGCAGAGAGAGAGAGAGGGAAGCAGGCTCCCTGCTGAGCAGAGAGCCCGATGCAGGACTCGATCCCAGGACCCTGAGATCATGACCTGAGCCGAAGGCAGCGGCTTAACCCACTGAGCCACCCAGGCGCCCCTCTAATATATTTTAAGTCAATATAAGTCTAATATATTTTAAGTCTTTGTTGCTTATTAAAAAATACCTATTCTCTTTTAAAGTACTGGATTTTTTGTGTGTAAATATATAAAATGAGTTTAATGGCATAAGAAACACACTATATATAAACTTAAGAGAGTGAATATTATAGATACCTTATTTTGGTAATCATATTGATCATTATGGTACTTGGTTGCTTAGGATAATATAAATGGTATTTTATTAACTTGAAGCCCTGGGGTTCATGAATCACTAATCAGCTGTGTTAGCTTAGGTAAGGTGAATATCTCTCAGTATTTCAATTTTCTTATTTATGATGGGAAAACATTGAAGTATACTTCAGTCTCTATTAATTGATGGATGCAATTGTAAAAAGTAGTGCTTTGATCATGCTCTGGATTGAAAACTTTGCAGATGTTACCCAACAATAATAGACTGAAGAAATTACCCACTTTCAGGGTCTAATCCATAGTTCTTGAAATAGCATAACCCAGTAATTATGATTTCCCGTCTTTTTTGGTTGCTGCTTGTGGAGATTGTAGTAGGCAACCAGACAGAAGAAGCCGGTTTCACTCATTTGTGGAACATAAGCAACAGCATGGAGGATGACAGGGGAAGGGAAGGAAATCCAAAGGGGGAGAAATCAGAGAGGGAGAGGAACCGTGAGAAACTGTGGACCCTGAGAAAAAATCTCGGGGTTTCAGAGGGGAGGAGGGTTGGGGTAGGGGGTTGGCAGGGTGGTGGGTATTGAGGAGGTCACATACTGTGATGAGCACTGGGTGTCATACTTAACTAATGAATCATTGAACACTGCATCAAGCATCAAGGACTAATTATGTACCATACAGTGGCTGACGGAACATAATTTAAAAAAGTGAAAATTAAAAAAAATAAAAAATAAAAATCAAAGTTGTAATTGAACGTCATAAGAGGAAGAGCAAAATGTAAATACAACAACAACAGCAAAAAATTTAACAATTGAATGGCAGTTACGGTAAATAATACCTTTGACTGGACTTTGGGCTGGCAGATGTGTTTGGTATCTGTGTGAGTTGTCTTGTTCTGATCATCTCTGAATAGGTAAGGAAATAGTACAGTGGTTAGCACTCAGTAAAATCTCTAAAATCTCTAATAGCTTCTTCCTCTTTTGTTTCACTTGCTAGCTCACAGGTGTGTACACTCTCTCTCTTACACACACACACAAACACATCCAGAGAATCAGGATCAGGGTCTCCGTTAAATTTATGCTTCTGTTCCTTGGCCTCCTTTTGAACTCCTAACACAATGGCTTCTCGCAATTCATCACAAGAGAGTCTATTAGAAAATGATGGATGAACTGGCCTAAATCTATCACTACTAATAGAAAACAGTTCAAAAATTAAGATGCTTAACACCTTAAATGAGTATTTCTGTTTTTCCATTGAAAGGCTACTGGAACAGTATCTTCATCATCAATCATCAGTCATCATCATCATCTTCAGCTTCTTAAGTATTTATTATTGAAGATGAAGTCAAGGACAGGTAGCTTTAATTTTGCATCATGCTGTGAATATGTTCTGCTCCTGGTTTCCAGGGCTCTGATGATGTGTAGGTTAACTGTGATAGATAATGTTCTCTCCATGATCCTTAAGTTTGGTACATTCACTTGTAAAAAGCACTAGTCTGTACGTCTAAAAGAAAATCAATTAGTCTTAATGATACAAATATTTGCTTAATAAGACTCCTTAGGGAGCCAATATTAATCAAAGGCTCAGAATGATCTGTAATTAGCACATCAATTGTACATGTGTTAGTGGATGATTGTAAAGTGCTTAAGGGTTCTTAGAATACTTTATTCTTTATTATAATTAAAAAAATTTCTCCTGACACTTTAGTTAAATTTCTTAGTCCAAGATATCATTGTCTTTCATTGGAACTATGCCTCTAACCTTCTAACTTCTATTCAACCTTGGTCACATTGACCTCAGGGGAACTTTTTTAATAATATAAATCAAATCTGGTCTCTCTTCAGATTAAACCTGTTCAGTAGCTTTGCATCACACTAAAATAAAATTCAAGTTTTGATTCCTGCTTACATTTTCTAGACCATTTCCTCACACTGCCTCCCTCCCTCCCTAACATTCTGTGTTCCAGCTACATCAGCCTTCTCGATGCTTCGAGTTTTGTCTCTCCTGGGGGCTTTGCATTTGCCATGTCCTCTGTCTAGGATACTGCCTGATGACTTCTTCCCCTTTCAGTTTTAATTCAATTGAAATTTCAGAAACACCTTGCTTCCCTGACTCCTAAACTATGACCTAATTTAACCAATAACTCTCAAGTCTTTTCCTCTATTTTTACTTCATTTGCAGCATTCATTTCTGTCTGAAATGCTCTTTTTGGGGGGTGTCTGGGTGGCTCAGTGGGTTAAGCCTCTGCCTTCTACTCAGGTCATAGTCTCAGGGTCTTGGGATCCAACCCTGAGTCAGACTCTCTGCTCAGCAGGGAGCCTGCTTTCCCCTCTCCCTCTGCCTGCCTTTCTTCTTACTTGTGATCTCTCTCTGTGTCAAATAAATAAATAAAATGCTCTTTTTCATTGATTTATTTGTCTATGATCTTTTTCTCTTCATTAGATGTAAACTTCATGATTGTGAGCACTTATTCAGAGCTGTATTCCTTAAGCCTAGAATAATGACTGTGTATATATATACACACGTGTGTGTGTGTGTGTGTGTGTGTGTGTGTGTGTGTTTCAGTATGCATACGTTGAAAACCAGGTGTTAATTGGGTCTCTTTCTTCATCCCACACTTGCTGACTACTTATAAGCCTATTATTCATAAATTATTTTAAATTCTGCCACAACTTTATTATTTGTTTCATTATTTTCATTATAGTGAGAAACTGTATTCCTAGGAAGTACCTGATTGTTCATAAACAAAGTACAGTCTACCATTCATTTCACCAAAACCTTGTGGGGAAATGAAGAAATTGAATATTCTGAGGCCTATACAACATCTCTTTTCTTTGAAAATTTCTCAGTTTCTGTAGTTTGCTGGCTTTAATAATACTTTCCCTCTCTTTATAGTGCCTCTTAAAAGAAATATATTTTAACTTCTACTGGGGAGTGCGGTCTACTTTATAAATCACAATGAGTTCCCATCTCATCTAATTATGAAGGTTTTCTCCCTTTTTTAGTATAAATTTGCTTGGTTTTCTTTTTGCCCCCAACTTATTAGCTGTTTCACTGTTGTTTTCTTTGTGAACCAACTCAATAGAGATTCAAGTAAGCCAGCTGAGTGATTTTCCAATAAGAAATCACATTTCATGCTAATTATTTTGGAACTGAAGAAAATCACAGCATCGCAGGTGAGCAGAAGAATGAGCCTGTGGTTTGGCTTCTTGTGGACGATACTGCCACCTGTACCCTTGCTCTAAAGTAAACATTATCTTGTGCTCTTCAGTGTTCTCTGACAGCTCATAAAAGAAGGCACCTTATCCCTTTATTTATTCATAGGCTTCTTTTCTACTTGAATATGATGAAAGCCATGAGTCCTAAACAGATAGTTGGATTCCTTTTCAGAGAAATACGGAAGAACGCAAAATATTGGTCCTCCTTTCTCCACACCTTTAATATGGCAACAAACATGTTTTGAAATTCTGTAAGAGATATGGTGTAAGCTAATTGAGATTCAATTAGTACATCACATGCTTTTTGCTATGCAGAAGCTAACTGGGGATCTGTCTATTAGAAATTACTCATAGCTGGATGAGAGCTAGATGAATAGTAATTTAGACCTTGAAAGACATGTAAGACTATAAATGGAAGTAAAAGTGAGGCTAATGGAAGATCACCCAAGAACTTCTCAGAATTCCCTAATGAGAAATTTTAATTTTCATATTTGACATTAGGGCTTATAATAATGACGAGACCTTAAGATTGAGTACAATTAGATCCATAAAATGCGTTGCAAATATCTTGAAAACGACCAATTAAATTAAACCTTTGAGCTGGGTTTGTCTGACTTTCTTATCATGATTCATAACAGGATATTCTTTCCTTTGTTATGAACAACAAATGTAATTCGGTATTATGTAACTAATGATATATAACAGCCAGAGAGATCTTTTCACAACCAAAGACAAAATGTCACTTCTCCATTCCAAACATTGAGATAGCTTCCCATCTTTCTGAGTATTAATTACGAAGCCCTTTCCTTGGCCTTCTGGGTCTTCCCAGGGTCGTCACCCACCCCACCTCTACTTTCTGTTCTTTTAATCTCTCCCCTTCTCCATCTGTTCTAGCAGCTGGCTTTCCCTGTCTTTATGTCTCATGGCCATGCCCTTTCCTCTTTTCAAGCTCTTTCCATCTTCTGTTTCCTTAGCAGAGCATTTCTTTATTTCAGATATCTACCTGGCTCTTTCCCTCAGCTCATTCTGCTCTCCTCGAGGGTCACTTTTTCAGAGAGGTCTTCCCTATTTAAACTTTGTAAAATCGGCGACTCTTCTCAGAGCCATTAACTCTGTATTCCTTCTCCTGCTCTATCATTCTTAGCCTTTACAGTCTGACATACTATATTTTATTTTATTCTATATTTTTCCACTTAGAATGTAAGTTTCCCAAAACCAAACAATCTGGAGTTTTTGCTTGTGACTATGCCTGACACATAATAGGCACTCAATATATATCTGTCCATGAATGAAGGATTTATGAGTACTTCACCTTTGTGTTTTATCTAAATCAGTTAATTGTGCATTCACTAATGAAAAACAGCAGAGTAACAACTTTTAAATGAATTATTAGAGGCTAGCCTTCATCTTATAGTAATGCTATTGTTAAAATTAATGGCATCATCAAAATTTTAAAGAAAGGTCCTTATATAATATAATCCTTTTAAATTCAATTTTTATTATATGAACAGCAAATATCATGAAAAATTTGTCTTTCAGACATTTTTAGCTAATCATGCACTGAAAAATATTCTGTACCTGATCTCTTACATAAAGATATCTCTTCAAATAGTACTTAACATTAATTAGTTTTTGTTAAGCAGAGAAATATTCATTAATAAAAAGAGAGATCTAGTCCAGGGCTGCTTAATATAGCATTACATTTTTAGCATTTTTTATTATACTCCAAGCAGTGAAAATTACAATCAAAAGCATACTTTTTAACTATAAGAAAATAAAATAATAGGATCACTCAAACTATTGTTAGTTAAAATAATGTGCACCCAACATAAAGTTTAGGCAGAAATAGAGATAAACAATTTTATATAAATCTTTCTTTAAACTTCTAATTCCTTAGAGCCTTTCCTTTTAATGTCAACTATCTTTAGTTTTAGAAGATAGTTGGAAAATATTATTTGCTTTACATTCATTGTATCTCACATAAAATAACTTAGTTACCACATTCAAATTCCTAATTTTGTAGTTCATATAACATTCTGAACAGTAGTGGAGAGGTTCTGTCTTATCTACCTATGTATCTATGTATCTATCAATCGTCTATCCATTTGTCTATATCTACCATCTACCAATTTATACTTCTATGGGGCACCTGGGTGGCTCAGTCATTACATGTCTGCCTTCAGCACAGGTCATGATCCCAGGATTCTGGGATTGAGTCCTGCATTGGGCTCCCTGCTCAGCAGGGAGCCACTTCCCCCTCTCCCACTCCTTCTGCTGGTGTTCCCTCTCTCCCTTTCTCTCTGTCAAATAAATAAATAAAATCTTTTTTAAAAAAAAAAGACTTAAAAAAAAAAAAAGACTTAAAAACAAACAAACAAAGAGAGATACCTAAAACTCTTACTCTCATTAAGTACACCCAAATTTCCATCCCCAGTGGTTGTAGAGAGATGGGGACAACTGGCGAGGGAAGAAGTAGATTCCTTTTTACTGTTTTTCCCCAAAAGAAATCATGCCAGCAGCAGTATGCATCCTAACACTTTGCAAGATATTAGGGATAACACTGACTCAGTAGAGAAAATTCCATTTACTGCATCGCTACTTCCTGTGGTTTCTTGCCTGAATTTACCATAGTGAAAATGCTCACACACAACATTATTTAAATTAAGACAATTGGTTATTATAGTCTGCAGGAAACCACACAAAATGAAAGAAAAATAGACCTCATAGCACTTTTTATATAATTTTATATTATCCAAGTGTCTCCAATTTACATAAAGAGTAAGTACATAAATAATCTACCTTGAACATCAAGGCTCATACCTGGATATTTTGTTTTATGGTGTGTTTTGTTTTTGTGAGTATTGTGTGGAAAAGGAAACATTATTTGGAAGCTATTATCAGGTTTCACTATATTTTATACATTAGCATTCTTTTTCTTTTAGTCTGCCTCAAATATGCATTATCAACAATGGAAAATATTTGCTAACATACAGTGATATGTATTTTTTATTCTTTATTAAAGAACATTACTTAAATGTATAGGTAAAAATAGCATTAACATCACAGGATTCTTTTTCTTTTAGTGTCATATCAAAATATGGTAAAGGATAGATTTTTAAAATTTTTATGAAGTCATCATGTATCATTATTGAATAAAACCAAATCAAATCATGAGAAATTTCTTTATTGTTTTCTTCCCATGGGTAGCATATAAAGAAGGAGTTAAGATAAGTAATTGTCAAGAAATTTGTTGAGGGGTGAATGGGACATGTTTTTTGGACCTTCTTTTTATTGTTAATTTATGACTATAATAGTCTTTTTTAAAACATGTGTTCCAGGTATTGATGCTGCATAACATATTACATTAAAACTTAGCAGCTTAAGGGGCACCTGGGTGGCTCAGTTGGTTAAGCATCTGCCTTTGGCTCAGGTCATGATCCCAGGGTCCTGGGACTGAGCCCCACATTGGGCTCCTTGCTTGGCTTCTACCTCTCCCTCTGCCTGCTGCTCTCCCTGCTTGTGCTCTCTTCCTCTCTCTGTCTTTCTCTCTCCCTGTCAAGTAAATAAATAATTTTTTTTTAAAAACTTAGCAGCTTAAAACATTAACTATTTTATTATGTTCCATGACTTTGTGAATTAGGATTCATCTGAGAGATTCCATGCTCTGTGTTATTGACTGATGTCAACAGATGTAATCAGCAAGCAGCCTGATGGGCTGGTATGGAAGGTCAGAGCAGCTTCACTCATATATCTGGTACCTTGGCTGAAATGATTGGAAGGTGGGACTCAACTGGATCAGCTGACCAGTGTCTACATATGACCACTCCAGTGTGATCATGTCAAGGTGGTTGGATTTCTCACGTGGCAGGCAGCAAGAAGATGCTAGGTATACTGTGTCAAGAGACAGGAAGCTGTAGTTTCTTCTTAAGGCCTAGGTTCAGAAACTAGAAAGGTTTCTCTTTTACTATTTTGGATTTGTTTAAAGAGTCCCCAAAGTCTGCTAAGATTCAAGGCAGAAGAACATAGATCCTACTTCTTGAATGGTGGAGTATCAATGGACTTTGGCCATCTTTAATGTGTCACAATATATCATACTTATTTGTTTATTTTCCCCCATTTTATAATGTGTCTGAAAGTCAGGAATTCTAATTAATACTAAAATTCTGTTGAAGGTATTCATGAGATGTAGAAATATATTTTAATAGGTGAAAATATCCTTTTTGATGGCTCTAAGACTTTGCTTTGTCCTTTTTTTTTAAGGTTTAAAAATCAGTTCATTTAAAAAAATTGGTCATTGATATATCTTATTTTGGGGAAATCACATGATAACATTCCTTACTGCTATTTTTGTTGTGAATTTTAGGCTTTATTTTAGTTTTTATTAGGGTTCCATCATTCTCATTCCTTATTGCAATATATTGTCAAAACTCTTAGTCTGCTAATGAACAAAAATGAAAACAAAACCAGCCATCAAAAAATAAAAGAACTTTCTCTTGATTCCAGACTACTCTCATCTATTTTCTCCCTTCCCTTCCCCTACAAACTTATCATGAAGACGTTGTGAAAGCAGTGTGTCTGTACCCACTTCTTCACCTCAGTAGTGTATTTTGCAGGAATACCTCCCACTCTTCATCAATGGCCTCATAATTCCAAAATTCCAATCTCAATGAACATTTATTGTTCAGGTGCTGATGGCTCTTCTCTACTGTCTTGGACACTTTTTATTTCCACACATCTGGAAATTATTCATCAGCCCTCTGGGGCATTACGGACTCCTGATCCTCCAAGTTCCACATGGTCTTCTCTTGAGATTCTTTGTGCATTGTCTAGCAGGAGGTGTTAGTTCTCTTCATAATTCTGCCCCTGGGGTCTGCTACTTTCATTCTGTAGTCTCTCACCAGGTGATCTGCCATTGTTCACAAGGGAGGTAGCTACTATGTACTGATGACTTACATACTTCTGTTTTCTAAACTTCTTGCTGGCACTTCAGATCCAACATCTAACAGTGGGACATCTCTAAATACATGTTCTAGAGCTGCTTCAAAGTCAACACAACTAAGCTCGATCAGCCCCTGATATTTACTGTACTTTCGTGGCACCATCAGAATTCATCAGCTCAATCATGTTGTACAACAGGGATTGGTCCCTGGTTTGTCTCTCTTACTACCCTTTCCCAACCCTCCAACTACTCATAGCCATTAAGTAACTGAGTCTTGTTAATTCAACCTAATAATTAAGTCCTGTGTTTTAAAATTGTCCTTTCCATTCCTACTAACACCGCTCTGATTTGGACATTATTTTTTGATAGGAGTAATGCAGCAGTGTCCTATTTGTTTCTCTGTCTAGTCTTATGTCCACTCAGATACTGGAGTGAAACTTACAGACCTAACAATACCACCACTATGCTTCATGATTTTTACTATCTCTCCATTATCAAGAATAGTATTTTTAAAACTGCATATAGTTGTACATTAATAAATTATAAGCTTAATTTAGTGGATTACAATAAACATTTCTAATTAAATAGAATATATTATATGGAAAATCATAGCTTCACATTTAGTAAGAATGAGTATATCGCTTGGTTGTTTCAGAGGTATGTATGTGTACATATTGGGCAGCAATTAATATGCTCTTTTTACTCTAGAGCTGTGAAGCATTGGTATTCCCAATGCACAAGATTAAGCATTAGGGGGTGGGAGGAGATAAACTAGAACTTCTGTTTATTTTCTTAAATAACTTGAGCTTATCCTACTTATTCAGTATACTTGGTGTCTTCCCTCCGTCAGTATTTCAATAGTTGAAGTCACATGACTCTACGAAGTTTGAAGTATTCACAGGGAAGAATAAGTGCTGCATAGTGAAAGGTTTGAAGGTGATGTTCTAACTTCTGAAATCTCTTTTAGTTTATGACAATCCATCTGTACTTGGTTAAGTAAATTAATGGATTATATTCTCAGAGTTTTAAATAAACTAAACCTTATAATGGATCTTTGACTTAAAAAGTAGTTCTAAAGAAACTACACAGTAAAGACCTTTCTATAAGACAATAGATAACTGGAGTTATCACTTCTCATCCTGCCAGGAGCTCTTTCTTGTTCATAATACAAAGTAAAGACTATTATAATACTAATTAAAGTCACCTCAAATACTTCTACCCAAAACAGCCTTTCCTGGTACAGCAGGAAAAACTGGAATGGGGAGACATAATTGTGCATGAAGGGCCATAGTTATTACAAGCCCTTCTTCTATATGCCTTTAACAATCTACTTAACTGATAAAAAGGAAATTCTCTAGTAGTTATTATGGCAAGGCAGTAGACTGATTACTGACTTATATGTCACCTACTTTCCAACTCCTGAGTATTAAGTTGAGTTTTATTTTTTTTAAGGATCCTATCTCCATGATCACCGTTGTGCATTTTCTCATTGCACTCATTCATAAGGAAAGGATCTGTTCCTTTTGAGAGTTCTGTGGTACTTAATTAGCTTTTTATCCCCTCTATCCTGCACAATTCCTGACACAGAGCTAACACAAACTAAATGGTGAATCCAAGCATTGAGTATGTGTTGTGCATGTGTGTATGTGTATAAATGCATGAAAGTGGCTAAGTTAATGCTTTGGTTTATTCTGTAATTTGAACACAAATATTAGAAATGAAAGAACTTTGCTTCATTAAAATAAAGATGATCTATTCCTTTCTTTAACCTTCTTTGGGTATCATGTGTTTATTCCAGAATATTATGTGCACACAAAATATGCAAATTACCAAAAAATTGAAAGGCTATTTACAATCTTTTATATACGTAATTATATCTGAGGCTTTGCACATACTGTATTGACTGCACATTTGCTGATGTGAGAAAAAGCAAAACAAGAAACTTAGAAATTAGCTGCATATCAAATGTTTGCTTTAATCTTTGCACATTGAATAAGACACATTTTTCAAGTTGATTTTTTCACTCTGACTTCTGAAGGTTTGTGTATGGTATCAGAATCACTCAAAACATAGGTTCACATCAATCTTCCCAGTTCCTGAGTGATTACTTCACCATATAAACTTGTGTTCACCTTGAGAAGCTGGAATAATTACTATATTACTGAGCACATTCAAAAATGTACATTACTTATATCAAGCCATTAAGGTTTCCTTAAGTCTCTTAGAATATGGGTAAAAAAATATGGCTATTAGAAAATAATAATATAAAAATCTACTGAGTGGAGTGTGTACTTAGAAGAAATTGTGGTTAAAAGAGAGGTATCCTGGGGCGCCTGAGTGGCTCAGTGGGTTAAAGCCTCTGCCTTCAGCTCAGATCATGACCCCAAGGTCCTGGGATCGAGCCCCACATCGGGATCTCTGCTCAGCGGGGAGCCTGCTTCCCCGCCCCCTGCCTACTTGTGATCTCTCTCTGTCAAATAAATAAATAAAATCTTAAAAAAAGAAAAAAGAGAGAGGTATTCTACTAAATCCAGAAATGTGATAGATCAGTGTAAAGATTTTCCCCGAAGGTTAGTCAGATTCTCCTTAGACATGGTTGGTTTGTTGTGGAGGTATGGAAGAGTTAGGGCATGAGATCTTGTCCTATGTATGAGCATTAATATGGGTTGACTTTCCACACCAGAGAAATCTGCTTTTAATATTCTTTCTAAATCACTAAAAAGCAAGAACCTCTAGCCAAGGGAGATAATTTTATTCCTTGGGAACTACGGTCAAAGCCCAATTGGAATAAATAATTCCACTGATATGGCTTTGACTTTTGTCCTTTTTGTGATACTAGATGACTGCATTACTGTTTTGAGAAGGATTTGGCTCTCTCCTGTCCCTGTTTGAATATACAGAGTTCCCTTTCTGGGTCATTTACTTAATCAAAGCAAGTCACAAGACAAACTTGTTTTTAACATTGTGGATAGAATTCCCACCCTCTTGTGCTTTGATGGGAAGGGTTCAAACTCTTGCAGTCTTTGAAATTTGCCATAAATGATAAAACATTCAGAATATCACAAGAGGGTAAGCTACTATTGCGCGCCTGGGTGGCTCAGTCATTGAGTGTCTGCCTTTGGCTCGGGTCATGATCCCAGAGTGCTGGGATTGAGCCGCATGTTGGGCTCCTTGCTCGGCAGGGAATCTGCTTCTCCCTCTCCCATGCCCCCTGCTTGTGTTCCCCCTCTCGCTGTATCTCTCTCTGTCAAATAAATAAGTAAAATCTAAAAAAAAATAAAAAAAAAAAAAAAAGAGGAGAAGCTACTATGAAATCTGAAATCTCCTCCCTGTAACATCACAACATCGTTTCACAATTGTATCATCTTATTCACAGGAATTATGTTCCAAGATCCATAGCAGATGCCTGAAATGGCAGATAATATTGAACTTATACATACATACCTATGATTAAGTTTCATTTATAAGTTAGGCACAGTAGGAGATTAACAATAATAACTAATAAAGAAATAGAGTAATTATGACAATATGCTGTAATAAAAGTTATGTGAATGTGGTATCTCTGTCTCTCAAAATTTCTTATTGTACTATATTCACCCTTCTTCTTGGGATGATGTAAGATGATAAAATGCCTACATCATATGACATGAGGTGAATGACGTAGGTATTGCAGCATAGGGGTGGGCGACCAGTGACCTTCTGACAATATCTTAGAAGGAGGATCACCTGCCTCTAGACTATGGTTGACCATGGGTAGTTGAAACTGTGGAAAAAAGAACCACAGATAACGGGGGACTACTGCATCTTCATCTTTTTTTTTTTCTGCTTGAGATCTGAGTCCCCTTCAAAAACCCACTCAGATGCTAGCTATTAGCTTTACTCCCTGTAAAACACTTTTCTTTCTGTTATCCCAATTGTACAACCTCTTAGCCTCTGCCTACCTGGGGAGGCTAGATAGAATTGAAAATCTAAGCAAAAAATCTACCCTGCTTAGAGAAAGCTGTTTTGAGAACAACTGGAAATTTCAGCAGACTGGTGCAAACCTGAATTTATGGCTTATTTTAGTTTTATTTTATGTCTTCATTCCACTCAGCCTTAAGAAGACGATAGCTCAGTTAATAATAGCTCATTTCTGAAGTGGGTTCAACAAAGGAAAGCTTTGACCATTCTTTCAGCCTTTTTTTTTTTTTTTTTTTTTTAATAGTGTGACCATCATAAGCTTTTCTCTTTCTTTCTCTCTCTCTCTCTTTCTTTCTTTCAAAGCTGGTGGTCTGGAGCATCAAGTGTTGTAAGGACCCCTCAGGAGTTCACCAGCTATATTACATGGAATCATTGAGTTAGATGATGCCTATAAAGAGATATTGGGGGATGACATTAAAATAAACACTAAGTGTTGTGATAACAGGAAATTCTAGGTAAGGTGGTTTTCAGAGTTAGGTCTGAGTAAAACTGTGAAATTGGTAAAAATATCTTCTTGGCAACTCATGATTTAACTTAAATTTTGCATTCTGCTTTGTCTTGGAGAGTTGTCTATCTTTACTTATATCTTCACTGATAATGTTTGGATGGTTTTTATAGAAAATATTCAAAGATGAAAATAGTCTCAAGATCCAGAAAAATGGATTTAAGCAAATGGCAGATGGATGAGGTTGGCAAACTTCATGTCACACTGTGGAGATCACAAACTGTTCTTAAATAATCTTGAGTACTCTCATGCATGAAGTCATATATTCATCTAATAAACATTTATTGTGCACCTTCTATATATCAAGCACTGAGGCAATTACAGAGAAGAATGAGGTACATTCTTAACCTCAAGAATTATACTTCCTGGGAAAGAAAGCCTACAGGTAAGTTGATGATAAGCTATGAAGTGAAGATAAATGTGAAGTGCTCTGAGCATACAGAGGAAGAAACTAAGTATTATCTGGAGAGCTGGAGGTGAATTAATATGGGAGATAAAACAGATGGTGGATCAAAAACTATGACTGTTCACTATTCACAGGGAAAGGCAGAGTTCAGGCAGTGCGAATGATACAAAGAATAGCACAAAAGCAGAAAGTAATTTAGTCTCTTCGAGAAATTAAAAGGCGATTGAGTTTTCTTCTTTTTTTTTAAGATTTTATTTATTTATTTGACAGACAGAGATCACAAGTAGGCAGAGAGGCAGGCAGAGAGACAGAGAGAGAGGAGGAAGCAGGCTCCCTACTGAGCAGGGAGCCCAATGCAGGGCTTGATCCCAGGACCCCGGGTTCATGACCTGACCCAAAGGCAGAGGCTTAACCCACTGAGCCACCCAGGCACCCCAACAATTCAGTTTCCTAAAGCAGAAGTTATATCATAGTAGGGAAGATCATATTTTTAGGTATAATATTACTGAGTCGGAATTACCAGTGTTTAAGTGATCAATTCATGTACAAGCATTATTATCTAGGATATCACAAAACCACTCTTCTTGAGTCATATTTGAACTGCTCAGTCCTATATCCTTCATATGTATCTGGATTCTACCACTTTCCATCTTGAATTGTATGATTTCTTAATATCTATATTTTCTTTCACTTTAAGCTTGAAAATAAGATAGTTTCTTACCACATTTCTATCTCCTTCATCTGGAACAGTGAAAAGTACTTGTAATACTTGCTGAGTGTTGTTTTTTTTTTTCCTCAACCTTTCTAAATTATCTTAATTCTTCCAAATCTTAGTCTTAAACTACCTACCTACCCTTCTACTAAGCCTATTTTATTGTCCCAAGCTCTTAATAACCCCAACCAATAATCTTTGAAGTAAAACAAAGTATTCACTTGGGGCTAAATTGGTTTCTTAGCCCCAGTGAATTCAACAAAAGCGCCAAGCCTTGTAAATATACAGAAGTGGCCAAGGATCCTAATGCAATGTCATTGGTACCAGAATTCCTCCAAATATGGAGAGCCACTTAGGTGAGGATACCATGGATTTCACCCAAATTATCTGTTTGCAAACACATGTTTATGTTTGACTCTTCTTTTATTATCTGAAGGTATGTGCTTTTAGTCAGCTAGGTGTAGCGTTGTACACAGTCTTTGCTTTTAGCTCCACAACTTACAGAGAATAGTGAAAATCCAAGAAGCAATGTCTCTCAGTATCTAGTAATGGCATATCAAATCTGCTAAAATATTTAGAAAATTCAATTTAACAAAAATCTATGTGCATAGTATTTCGCTGTCCAGATTCAAAAACTTAATATCTGTGGAATTACATGCAAGCTCTTAGGGGAAGAAATAGCCATAAAATAACTCACGAGAGATCTTCCAAATATCTATTTTAAATTAAACAATGGAATCCATAAAGTTGACACAGTACAAGTCTCTATGGCTGTATTGCACTATTAATGGAATAGCCGCATGAGTGATTTAAGGCATATTTAAATGTCATGCTTCAGGCATTGTTGCCTTTTATTGACAAAAGAGATTGCATGATGGTTGTTTTTGAGAAGTTATTGCTTTCTGAGCAAGAGTACTGCACACAGAAAAAAAGTATTGGGGTTCGGAAACTGTGAAATTGCTACTGAAAATATTACCTGAGGAAAATTGATATGATCTGAAAGAGATGTTATATTGTAGGCTTTCCCTCAGTCATTCTTGCTAATTCCCTCAATCGTCCTCCTTGCTCATCTCCTGCCCTCCTTGCTTCTAGCTTTCTTTGAAGTTATTTTTATTTTCTCTTTTTTACACTTCAGCGAATGCTCTCCCTATGTGAGAAAAACTGAGGACCAAAGTTCATAGCTGTTTACTATCTTCTTGTCTAACACATGCATGACAGAGTGTTATACTAAAAATATCTAGCAAACTACTTGCATTTTTTTTTATTTTATGGGGAGAAAGGATACTATCTTGTATATGATATATTTTTTCTAATGGAAATAGGCTGCTGTTATAACTCAAGAATCATTGATAAGCCAACTTGGTGGTACTTTTCCAGTTGATTACATTATAACCAGTATCAGTTTGCTAAGATTTAACTTGGTGGCATGTAATTTGGTCCCTGGGCACTAATGCATTTCTAGGAGCACATCTGTGACTGAGTGGTTGACTTTAAAGTCACCCTCTGTCACTCCATTTTTGTCAGTGCCTCTTTATTGGAAATTTACCTAGAGAAAAGTCACAGATTGTGGCAGCTTGTAGCATAATGTGAGATGCCTTCTAGGCATAAAATAAAAATACCAGAAAGACAGTCAAAGAATTTTAAACTTCTATTTTGTGATTAGGTGAAAAGAATACTAGTCAAGTAAACCTCACAAAGAAATTAAGGCTAAATTTTTACGTTTATTAGCTTAGTGTGTGTTTCTAAATACATGTTTCCAAAAGAGATTATTAATTTGATCTCAACAATGGTGACAGATCATAAAATGAGTTGCTAGGGTGTCAGTCTTTCCAAACTTTGTAGGAATTATTGATGTACTAAGCCATAGCAACAGTGTTAGATGTTTACTGATATATTTGTTTCTTTAAAATGTGTTAACTTTTAAGAAATATATAATCTCATCTTTAAAACCAAACATCAGGTATCGTCTATTCATGTATCCATTTCCTAAAACAAACAAATAAACAAATAAACAAAAAAACCCAACCAAAACATTTGAAGAGAAGTGAGATATATCCAAGACTGCAAGGAATCCAGGCTTTGATAAGATGCACAGGAATACAAACAATTACATTGCAAAAGAGTATATGGAGTAAGAAGTTAGTTCATACAGAATATTCCAGAATCCCAGGGATTGGAAACACCAATTCTGCCTACACTTAGCAAGAAAGTTCTGAGAGATATGTTCAGTCTTCAGTCGGGTTTCAAAGAAATAGTACTATTTTGCCCAGCCAATAAGTAGTGCAAGGCATTTTTGAAAAATGGGAACAGAATATAGGAATGCAGAGTCATGAAATCGTTTGACATGTGTAGGAAACTTCTATCTACTTGGTATTGTTAGAGCAAAAGAAATACACAAAAAATTTTGTAGCAAGTGCTGCTGAAGGAAAAAAAAATGATCATACTTTGTATGCAGTGGTAGGACTTTTTAAATTATATTCTGTAGGCAATGGCAAGGAATCATTTTATGACTTTAACAGAGTAATGAAAGTCCATAATGTAAGCAGTAAGTAGATTGTGCTTAATGATGAAAATGATAGGGATAGGAATAGGGAGAACTGAGCACAGAAGCCTACATAACAAAGGAAAATACTGTTAATAGTACATAAAAGAGATGCCATGGCTTAAATAAAAGCCAAATTTGTGATATAAAAATAAAAGGAGTAATAGGCATTATAAATTGTATGACATGTACTCTAGACAGATTTGAATTTATAAAGGAGAAATGTCTCAGTGTAGACTCGCTGAAAGTTTTCTTTTAAACTATTCTTTTTTTAAAAAACTATTTATTTAAATGAGAAACTAACATTCTTAGAATCTATACTTTTGCCTATAACCACATGAGAATATATTTTTAAATGTTTTTATAAAATAAATCACTTTATTCTTTAAAATTTGATTTAAAAGATTGATTTTTAAAAAGATTTTACTTTTTAGAGAGAGAGCACAGGTGGGGTAGGGAGGGGCAGAGGGAAAGGGACAGAGAGAATCTCAAGCTGACTCCTCACTGAGTATAGAGTTAAACGCAGATCTCAGGGCGTGATCTCAAGACCCTGAAATCATGACCTGTGCTGAAATCAAGAGTCTGACACTTAACTGATGAGCCACCCATGTACCACAAAATAAAAATGATTTTTTAAAAAGATTTTATTTATTTATTTGATAGAGAGCGAGATCACAAGTAGGTAGAGAGGCAGGCAAGGGGTGGGGGGAAGCAGGTTCCCTGCTGAGCAGAGACCCCCCTGATGTGGGGCTCCATCCCAAGACCCTGAAACCATGACCTGAGCCAAAGGCAGAGGCTTAACCCACTGAGCCACCCAAGTACCACAAATGACTTTTAAATTCATTCTAAATATCCTTATGTCCATTCCAGTTTCTTTATTGAAGAGTTATTGGGATATTGATATAACATCTCTAACACATTCACCAAAATGATGCATTGAAATTGAAGTTAAATTGGACTTTACATTAACATCTCACTAAAACTATATTTAAGAAGAAAATCGTAATTATGACAACTTGTAAATTCTATACTCTTATTTCAACATCAAATTTGAAAAACATATAATTAATTGAAAGCAATTTCTTCTGAATATAAACTTTATGGCAATTTTTAAGATGCTTATAAATTCTTTCACAGAGGCTATTTTATCATTATTTTTTCATTAAATATGAATTAACATCAATATGAAGTAACATTTCTAGTGACCCAGATTAACAGACTTTGTAATAACATTTCAGCTCTGATTTGAGCTAATACTTGAAAGTTTGTGTAGATGAATCTTACTTCTTGTGATTTAGAAAATATATTTGTGTTTATATGCTCTTCATTTATATTGAAGTTTCAGTTTCTTTTCTATTCAACAGTTAATCTTTATTTTTATTTATTTATATTTTTCTTTTAAAGATTTTATTTGTTTTAAGAGAGAGAGTGAGAACACAGGGGGAGAAGAAGAGAGGAAGGAAGAGAGACAAGTGGACTCTGCGTTCAGCATGGAGCCCACTTGTGGTTCCATTCTAGGAGCAGAGATCCCGGCCTGAGCCCAAGTCAAGACCTGGTGCTCAGTGACAGAGCCACTGAGGCATCCTTCTTCCTTTAGTAAAACTAAAATAAATACCTTCAGTAATCTGATCAGCCTTTCTATGTTATAATTATTCTTGGTTTAAAAACAGCTATTGCTATTAGCTTTTGTCTTGTATTTATTCTGTTCCGCTTGTTATTTCGTTGCTCATTTATGTGACATTCTTGATTCTTATTTCTGTGTTGTGTAGGTATTTTTACCATATTTCTTATATTGTTATTGGTACTACTAGAAAAAAAAATACTTAGTAGATTTAATGCATAACCTGTGCCTTAATGGCTGATACATTTTTGGTGGAATTTATTGAATACAGTGGTTTATTTCACGTCTAACGGCCTAGGACTTTGAGATCTAATTCTGAGAAGATATTCACATGAAACTGTGGAGCTCTAATGTCCTTTAAAACCAATTTGATATTCACTCAGCTACAGAGAGATTTGGTATGCCATTTACTCATTCATCTAGTCTATAAATATTTATTGGTCACCTACTACGTGAAAAAGTACTTTCAACGTGCTAAAAGAGATGAGCATTGCTTGGTTTCTAATTTCAAGGAGCTTAAGAGTCTAATGAGGAAAGGAAGACATATTCACAAAGTACCTCACTGTAAGTTAGAAAGTGAATAATAGGAAGAAAATTATACAGATGAAGTATCATGGCTGTTTATTTCTATCAGGAGAATATAAAATGGTTTATTGATATCTCCAGGTAATTTTTTTTATCTTTATTATATTCTAGGCAGAATTCTAAGTATGATAAACCAGTGTGGTGAGCAAGTTGAGTCCCAGCACTCAAGGAATTCACAGTCTGAATGGGAAAACCAAAGACAAGTAAACAAATAAATAGTGTAATTTCAGAATGCCTGAATGGGATGAAGAAAAATGAACATTAGCAGATAGTGACTGGGTGAGAGTTAGTGGGAGTTACTCTGATTTGGAAGGACAGCGCAGGACTCTTAAAGGAGGTGCTGTTGAGTTAGGAAGTGGGCCTTCAAGAGGAGGCATTCATTTGGATGTGAGCTCATGTACTCTCTACACAGGTCGTCTAGTGAGAATGAGCTCACCCGGTTTCATTGCCTCACAAATGGTCACTGAACACAGAGAATAATGATAGGAGGTGAGTTTGGAAAGGAAGATAGGAGCCAAAATTTAGATGCAGATTAGGTGTTTGATTTACTTTTAGTTGAAACAAGCAGTCATTGCAAATTTTCAAGGAAAAGAGTTCGTTAAAAAAGTCGACTACTGTACTGAGCCTGGAGAAGGAGAACTAAATAGGGCACAGGAAATCAAGAGTAGGGGAGAGACAAACTTTGGATAGAAGGACCTATACAACAGGGACGTAGACTACTTATTGAAGGTTTGTGATGTTCTTAGTATTTGTCTAACCATTTTGTCCATACTCACTTAATTCTCATAACAATAATGTAGGTACTATTATTATTTCGCAGTTGAGAAAACTGAGACCTAGAGAAGTTAAGTGTCTCACTGCTAGAAATGCGCAATTCTGGAATTTAAAACCCAACTTTAAAATCATGCTGGAGAGCCTACCTTCAAGAACAATGCTTTATTATGCTACTAAGTCCAGACGTATTTAGAACATATCAAGAGCTTTTATCAACTTAATGAGCTCATATTGTTGAATCCATTAAAGAAAAGTCATTGAGGAGACTGCTAATGGTTGAAAACTACTATGAATGAGAAATATGGAGAATGAGGAACACTGAATGAGAAGCATACTAATGTAATGGGTGTATCTACTCTGGGCGGAGGAAGAAAGCAAGCCAGGGAAGAGGTAGAAAGAGAACAGGCAGGAAAGGGATTTCTTGGAAGGCTGTGTTCTTTACAAATGTTACATGACTGTAAAGGTGAATGGATCTAATACGTTGCTTTCTTGTGGCTATGGAGGGGGTGGTTCTAGCTTTTCCTTGGGGTTTAGAGGGTGGAGGGGAAATGAGGAAGTTTGAGGATTCACTAAGTTTCAGGCTAAAGGAAAGGAGACAGAAGATGTTATGAGAGAATGTAGGGCATTTTGTTTTCAGGATAGACAAACTTTAGGATTATTTCAAAATCAAAGAGAAGTTCAAATTTGTAAGCAAATGCAGAAAAGAGGTGAGAATTGACAGATGAAGTGAGCTAGAAACAGGTAAATTTTGGAAAGACTGCAAAGTTTCCATTCTGACAATTAAAAAAAGAAGACAGATTGTTCTAGTCTTAAGGATCCGTTAGCGTCCGTTTTCCTGATTTCTCCTATGTGCTAATGTTGTGTCATAGAAGTAGAACACATAGCTTTGCCTATTCAACTCTGTTCCTCTTTATACAACTATATAGTAAATAAGTAGAGAATCCATTCAACAGTGACTGTTTAGCAAACACACTCAACCTCCAAACACTGCATATGAATTAAAGTAGCTTAGGTTTCACTTTGATGGGTATATTGCTGCTTTTGACACTGGTCAGAGGCTTGAGTGTATATTTATGTTATTTCCACTTTTAGTAATTTAATTAAGAGCTGAAAAATTATTCATGTGCTTTCCCTAGTGAATGGTACTTAAATTACTTGTCAATATTCTATTTCTAAGAATGTACAAAAATTGAATTTTTGTTCTCTTAATGTGTGATGAGAGAGGAAAAGACACACAGTATCTGGCATATCTGGTGTGCAGGCAACTGTCAATGGTTCAGATGGCTTTACGATGGTCAGAGGGCATTCATTAAAAAACAAAACAAAAAAAAAAAACCACCTCTGATTCTGTTAGAATGAACTTAATAAATCTGACAGTATGCAGTAAACAAGAATAAGTGACCTGGAGAACAGGCTACTTTATTTTGTGAACTCTCTGTAAGGTTTCACTAGAGACTCTGAATTTTCTGAGTGTCAGAGAAATTTCTGTTCAGGATATTCCCAGAGGATGAAATGGTTTAAACTAAGACTTCACAATGGCAGCGTCCGCCGTGGAGCTGGCAGATGTCAGAGCATGTGACGAGACGAGCCAGCCGGGCCGCAGAGCCGGAGAGCCTCCCTGGTCAAGCTCAGGGAGAAAGGGATGATGTGTTTACAGTGGACAGATTAGAAATAAATCTGCCATGTTAATCAAGGGCACAGAAATGCTTTCTCTGCCAACTGTGTAGTCATTTCAATGGAGGCGAATGAATCACTCTGGGAAAAAAAAAAAAAAATCCGTTCAAGTAGTTTTCTTGTAATGGTAACGGAACCTGTCCTTGGGCATAGATTATACATAGGGATATGTTCGTATAGTTGTTGATTGGCCTTTGTAGTATGCGGTGTATTCTCAACGAGTACTTTAGGCCATGCTTTAGAGCTTTAGAGACCAGAAGGAGATAATTGGCTTACTGGGTCTATGTTCATATTCAGCCTTCTAGAGACCATCTGGGTCGACTCTTTGGAGCTCTGCTACTGTCAAGAGGAACTTGTAGAGGGAAAAAAGTGAAGAAATAAATAAAAGTTGTAAGACCTGTACTTTATTTTTTTTTTTAAGATTTTATTTATTTATTTGACAGACAGAGATCACAAGTAGGCAGAGAGGCAGGCACAGAGAGAGGGGGAAGCAGGCTCCCCGCTGAGCAGAGAGCCCGATGTGGGGCTCGATCCCAGGACCCTGGGATCATGACCTGAGCTGCAGGCAGCGGCTTAACCCACTGAGCCACCCAGGCGCCCCAGACCTGTACTTTAAAGCAGGGGACTGGTAAGCCATAAAAATTGAAACCCAAAATTTAGTGTTCATGTATGTGTGCACATCCAGTTCCCTTAGATAGTTCAGACCTGAAGCCATACTGCACATCTGTATTATTTTGATTGAAGAGTCTCTCTTAAAAAAAAAATTATTTCAAATATTTAACAATAGAAGATTTCATAATAAAAATAAAATTTCCTCAATTCTTTCAGAAGATCTGCATGATTGGCAAGATGTACCCATATTCGGGATGGTGACAATTGCCTGAAGCTGTCTAGCCTCATAGAGCAAACTGAATATTACTGAATAGTAAATTACTTCACTTACCTGACCCCTACAGATGTTTGAGGCAGAGCGCCCTGGCTCAGCTTTTTGACATTCAAGAATTATCTGACTGATGTGGAAAGTCCACTGGCAAATGAAATAATTGGTCATACACAAAAGTAGAATTTGGTTAAATAGATAATCATGAAAATCAGGGACTCTTCCAAGGCAGCTGGAACGAGTCACAGTCCACTCAGAACAACATTTTATCTCCACCCCTCCAAAATGCTTTTCTCCCTTATTCAGATTGTGATCTAAGTATTTGCGTCAATGTCTCTGAGTAGAAAGAATAGCAAAGGAAGATGAGTTTATGAACATCTTAGAGATGTTCTAACATCATAAAGAGAATCAGTTTATGAACAGAAATGAATCAGCATATCACTTCTGCAATGTGACTCATTTTCTTGTGTCTCTAGGTTTGTTTTTCTTTGACAGAAGGATATGTCAGTTTTCACAGCCAACAGAACACAAGCTATCAGCTAAATATGTGGAAGGTTGACTAGAGACTGAACAATCTGATTCTGACTACTCTGATAATTTAATGAGCTTCAGTCCTGAATGAGTACATCTTTAAATTCAAGATAAAATGCTTTTTTTTTCTAAATAAGAGCCATCAAAAGCTAAGCCATACATTTAAATATAAAGGACATGTATATGTATGAAAAACACTACATGCTTTGTTTGTTTTAACATGTATTATGTTAGAAGTATATATTCATATGTATTTGTGAAACACAGATTTCTTTATAGAAGTTGTTTAACTTATCCTCAGAAGAACATAGGTTATCTTAATAAAACAAACCTTCCACAAATATTTATTGAATACCTACAATGTGTGAGGTATTGTTCTGAAGATATAGCAGTGATTAAAACAAGCAAAAGATTCTGCTCTCCTGGAAATTGCATACCTCATTCAGATAGTGTGTATGCATGTATTGTATCTATGTATTTAAAACTGATATACACTGGCACCTGGATGGCTTAGTTGGTTAAGCGACTGTCTTTGGTTCAGGTCAGGATCCTGGAGTTCGGGATCGAGTCCCACGTCAGGCTTCCAGCTCCATGGGGAGTCTTCTTCTCCCTCTGACCTTCTCCTCTTTCATGCTCTCTCTTATTCTTTCTCAAATAAACAAAGAAAATCTTTAACACAAAAAAAAGCAACCCTGATATACGTAATTTAGGGTTCCTTTTTCTACGTGCATGAAATTTCCTCCATGTTGGTTGTATTGTGGTAGATGTTAAGGTAATTTCTCAAGTGTAATTGAGTCTGAAGAATCATTGAGGACAAAAGGCTGGACTGCAGTATCGAACAGGGAATTTAAAGTACAGGATTGAAATAGGGTTGTGTTGATCTTATTAACCCAGTTTTGAAATGGCATACCCCATTGTTCTCCAAATGCTTTTTGAGCGCCAACTGTGGGCCACACATCATGCTAGGAACTGGCAAGAAGAAGGTAAATAAACCAAGGTTCTTTCCCTCAAGGATTAGAGGACAGCTGTAGGAGTTTATAATCATTTACAGTAAATGGCATTAGGTTCTAAATCACGGAGTTAAGAGAGAAGATGGGACGGTCATCTTAGTGGGCCAGTAAGGTGTGAGGTCAGGTTTCCTGGAAGGGAAGACATTTAGGCCGTCTTGAAGAATCATTACTAATAATAGCATCTCATATTTATTTGACAGTTATATTTACTAGAATTCATGAAAGCAGGGATTTTCTTTTTCCTGTGTTTTATTTGCTTCTGTATTTCCAGAATCTAAAATTGTGTGTAGCACATAATAGGCAATCGATAGTGTTGAATGAATGTGCTAGATACTGTACTAATGAATTTTCATGATTTTTTCAAACCCCTGAAACAACCCTTTGGGGAAGTTATTATAATTATTACTCTTACTTTACAGATGAAAAAATGGGGAATTTTTTAAATTTTTTTTTTTTAAACAAAACCATTTGTTTAAAATCATGAAAATTTTAGTTGATAAAAGCAGCAGTATATATAAGTAGGGCAGTTCTAGAGTCTTGCT
Organism: Neogale vison; assembly: GCF_020171115.1. Taxonomy (NCBI): domain Eukaryota; kingdom Metazoa; phylum Chordata; class Mammalia; order Carnivora; family Mustelidae; genus Neogale; species Neogale vison. Next base: position 29,562,196 of record NC_058096.1, read on the forward strand.
GTAGACAAGTGAAACTTATGAGATGATCAAAAAGTATCATGTTCCATGTGTACAGAAGGACAGAGGCTTGAAACTCATATCATATTTTGAAGATTCTTGCTTTGTTTCAGTATGTTTTATCATAAAGACAATGGTAAGTCATTTAATGTTTTAGAAGCAAGAGGATGGTCTGATGAAATCTTAGCCTTAGAAAGTTCAATCTAAAATCGTTACCAACATTCGCTGGAGTTGGACAAAATTTCAGGCAACCAAACCAGTTCAGGGTTTCTTACAGTAAAGATGCTGACGATCATGAAAGATGTTTTGTGTTGCATGTTTCTTTTTTGTAATTGCTGGGTCATAAAACTGTGACTTATTTCTTTGTGTCTCACTCTTGCATTATACTTGTAAATTTTAGAAATGGAATTAAAACGTGAAAGAGAAAATACATGTTATAAAAGATCATTGCAGGGCACCTTGGTGGCTCAGTTGGTTAAGTGTCTACTTTTGGCTCAGGTCATGATCCCAGAGTCCTGGAATCCAGTTCCACACTGGTTCCCTGCTCAGTGGGGAGCCTGCTTCTCCCTCTGCCTCTCTCTCTCTCTCTCTCTCTGTGTCTTTCATGAATAAATGAATAAAATCTTCAAAAAAACAAATATAAGATCATTGCCATGTGAAATTGTGTAAAGTCGGTGACAGTGTAAATTTTCCTAAGTCTTGAGGCCTTTTTTTCCTGCCTTTCCTCCAAACTTCCTTCTTTGCCCCTTATTTTCTAGGCAAGTGGAACTCCTTGGAATTTTGAGATTGTGTCCTGTTTTTTTGTGTCTTTACCTCCAGATCGTTTTCTTTTCCAAGAAAGTTAGTGTTCATTGATAACCCTATTTTTGACAGTTTTCCCCATTGTTTTTATGCATTTTCCATCCAACCATTCCTTCTTTGTATTTTATGTCCATAGATGCAATAAGCAATAAATAATATATATTGTTCAACATGTTTTTTCTTAAATGGTACATTTACTTTAACAGACTTTTTAAATCTAAAACTATAACTAATCTGGGGATATTTTAATTTTTGGATAACAGCACAATTTAAGAAAGCAAACAAATTAGCCTATGTAAAAATGTTTTCAGCCTATGTAAAAAATTTGTACTACTCTGAAGTTAGAAAACATGTTTTGTTGTTGTTGTTGTTTTGTTTTTGTTTTTAAATGGAAGGACTTTACATTCTACTCAAATTTTATTCAGGGTTTGGATCTTATAAATTGATTTTAGGTATGCAGGTTGGTATGTGATATGCACAGTAAACAGGTATTGAAATATTAGCAATAAAAACTTATTGACTGTGGTATTAGCTGACATTTCAAATCAAGAATCCTCACAAGTAATGCCTTTAGGATCTCTTTAAAAATGGAGCAGAGAAATTATCTACTAGCATGTACTAACATATTTTAAAGAAAAAAAGTCTATGTAATAATAAAAATACAGAATATTTCAAGAGAATGAACCCTAGGTTCGTGTCAAGATGGGACTCTGAATTAGAGTCACCACTGCAAGTTTCAAATGGAAATAATTTGTTGACTATGAATAGGATATTGGAAAACAATAGAAAGATATCATCTTGGACTATGATTTCTGTTGAGATTAATTTTTTCCAAATATATTACTGCATGTGCACTGTTCAGCCGATATGCTCTATACTTATAAATTTTAAACTCAGTGTTACAGATAAACAGAAATCCATAAAATTTTTTTCCTCCATGTCTTTTTAATAAAAGGCATACATTATCCCTGTAAGACAAGGCTGTTTTCCAATTTGGCAGTTTGTATGACATACACATCTAAGCAATGATAGAGTTTCTTGAGAAGTAACTCATCTTTCCACTTCCCTTTGTTATATGCATCTATATTAAAATTAAACTTCATCAATTACATCTAGGCAATGAGTTTTAGCCTCTCAATTTATCTCACTAGAACAATAAGATTCTAGAGTTAAGGAAAGTATTTCTATGTTTCAGTTTGCATCTACCTTAGGGAATGATAGTTAAATTTATTTGTAACTTGTGGGTTTCAGTATTCTACTTTGAAAGCAAACTGCAGTCATTCTTCACTTAGGCTCACACATCCCTTATACTGTTAACAAAGTTCTCCCAAATTTCCACTGGTTTGGGGCTTGAAAATAATAATTCTCTTGAAATGAGGTCTATTTCATTTAAAAATTATATTCATTATATTTAGTTCCTACCCTAATAACTTTATCATTATAACTGTCAATGTCTTTTCCTTTTTTTTTCTTTTTTTCTTTTTTTTTTCTAGATTTTATTTATTTGAGAGGGAGAGAGGAAGTATGAATGGGGTGGGTGGAAGGGGAGAGGCAGGGGGAGAAGCAAGCTCCCCACTGAGCAGGGAGCCCCACAGAGGCTTGATCTCAGGACCCTGGGTTCATGACCTGAACCAAAGGCAGAAGCAACCGTCTGAGCCACCCAGGCACCCCCTATAACTGTCCATATTTATTGAAAACATTCAAGTGCCCCCCCGTTGTCATAATATGTCATTTCCCCCATAATATTAAGTACTTTTGATCCTTTAACCATTGAAAATATGAATAATATTGTAAAATTTTAGTTAATATATAAGCCATTCTGCATATATTTGTGCTTTTATTTTGAAACTGATTTTTCAAAAGTTTTGTATTTTATAACTTTTGCTTAAGGGAAAATAATAAGGTACACATTAAAGTGGTCATTTTTATTTCTTAATTCAAGGTTATATAGCTATAATTTATACTATGCTAGATAGTGTATCTAAGATGAAACATCAAAATTCCATTAATGCACTCTTGGCTATGTTAGCCCATGTAAGTTAAGTAATTCAGCCTGTAAACTTAAAGTAATAGCCCTTGCCTATCTCGTTCCTTTTTCATTGTATATTCTCTCCATGGCTTTCTATTCCTCTCTAAGTTTATCACCGAGTTAAGGACCCAGGTCTGTCTTTCCTCTTCTGTAAATGATTATCATCTTCTTTTAAAGGAATTCTCTTGTTCCACTTTTTCTTTCAACCCCTTCCATGTTCAGCTGCTATATTAATAGATTGCTATTACATAGAAATTAAAACTTCTAAGAATAGTACATATTCTATATGGCATTTAGTCCCTATAAAGTCTGAGAAATCTCACAGGCAGTGAAGTCTATCTAGTAAGTGAAGCAAAGTAATTTCATTTGCTTTCCTGTTAATGTGGACCATATAGAAAAAAATACAGGAACAATAAAAGGTATTATTTAAATTCAGTTAAATAATCCATGTAAAATCTTTAGCATAGTGCCTAGTAAATAGCAAACCATCAAGTAATATTAGTTGTAATAAATATACATATTAAATGTTATTATTATTAATTTATGTGCATGTTGACCCAGTTATAGTATCTCAGAGTTATTGATGGAGCAACTGGTTTTCAATGATAAAATAGGATGCATATATCTAGCCATAGATTTTAACTCACAGCAGTTGCAAACCCCAGTTGATAAATAATGACTGCCTAGTCTATTTTGTTGAAAACAATTTTGAGATTAAATCTGGATAGAACTGTGTTTTGCGGCATTTTTTTTTTTATGTACACAACATGCAAAGCCAGTATGCATTTCACATACATGACATACCTGCAAAAAAGATAATTATTTAAAAAGGGGAAAAAAATATAAGCTTGTACAGCGTTTCTCTGGTCTGAAACAAAATTTTTGATATATCTGTTGTTCTTTCCAATTGGAAATTTTGTAACATTTTTTCATATTTTGTTGCAGTTTTCTCAGATAAAAACATTTGTTGTAATAAAAATAGTGAAGATAAATGCTTCCTGGAAAACAGAAACAAAAGTTGTAATACTGCAAGTCTATGGTTTAAAATAAGACCTATTAGGAGGACAATAGACTCTTAAGTTATTTTAGGCACTGTAAATACATAAGTAAAAATATATCTGAAGACTCTTATTCAGGACTAATTTTATTAGATGTTTTCTTCAAAACATTATTATTTTTTGTAGATGGCAATGGACTTTAATAAGATTTTTCTTTTACATATATATTTATGCCCCATTATAAAAAATATACTTGGCATTAATAATGCAAATCTTAATTACAAGTTAGAAAATTGTACATTATTGCAAAGGCTACATTATTGCAAAGGCTTCCTATGAAACAAGATTGTTTGGATAATGGTGTCTTGGTTAACAAGAGTTTTGCTTTAATTATTTTTAGTCATTTCTACAGCTCTGCACTGTGGCTTAGAACTTAGAGCTTATTTATGACAGTGAACTTGAAAAACTCATTACATATACACAGTACAGGTACCTGTATATATTATTTTGTTTCAGAAGAAATAGAGTAGATATTAATAACGCCAAAAATAAAATGCCTGTTAAATTGTTGTGCATATTGCTGTTTCTTTATTTTAAAAAATAAGAATCATGATAGCATGCATTGAACTGATCCTAAGACATCTGATAAATGTTAGCTTTCTTTGTACATTTCATATCTTACAATATGTACAATAAAGCATGAAACCATAAAGAGAAATAAGTTTGTTTTATAGAAGGTATGTAGACTTGAAGTACTGGAACATTGGATTAAAATTTATGATATCCAGGCACAAATTCAATCTATGAAGTTCTGTTTTTGATATAATTGGGGATAAAAAAATCACCTCAAATGAACTGAACTTTGATGCCCTTCACAGTAATTTGTGTTGTTTGAAGAAATGAGCAACTTAGTGTAATCACAGCACTCTTAGCCAACTCTTGCTAAATTATTGAGAGCTATTATGCTTTTTTGACTGAATTCATTTTGGTGTAGTAAAGGGATCGGTTTAAATGCACATTTTTAGGTACATAAATTTAAACATGAAGATGTAGGTACTATTAGGAAGCTCCCTTGAGCTGACAACTTAAATGGGGGCCTGTCATGTGTCAAACAGGTGACAGCTAGTGTTCTACACTAACAGTAAAATGGCATGTTTCCCAGATACCATGTCTTTCTGCGTATCAAAATCACCAAGGGAGCTTGTTAAAAATATAGGAGTCCAGGTTCCATCGCAGACCTATTGAATAAGAGTCTCTAGGTACAAAACCCAAGGACCTTTAATATTTTAAGTAGCCCAAGTGGTTTTAAAGTTGTTTCAGAACTACTGAAGCAGTAAGTTCCTCAGTGAAGTAGAAAAGTATCTCCATATTAAACATAGAGTCATACTTAGGAATAATTTGGAAAATGTTTTATTTATGTTTTTATAAATGAAGTTCTAGTACAGGAAATTTGAAAATTATGGAGTGTCCAATACCAAATCAGTAGCAAGGGCAGTATTGGGGGGAATTAAATAATCATTGTGAAGAACTTTATCAGATTTTTGAAGCTTCTGTAGCATCTTTGTTATTAGGAGCTTTGATCTACTCCTATTGGATTTCCTGTGTTTATTAAAAATAACCATTGCTAAAATAAAAGGTACATATCCTTGTCTTGAGAAACACTATAGAAGATTGGGGAGGGAAGGTAATGTAACTGGCTTAGTAAGAAAGAAAAATGGGGGAGAAATTTCCTTGAAATCACATAGCCCATAGGAAGAAAGGAAATGCAGCTTAGAATGAAGTTTAGGAAGGAGTCTTTAAAACTCATGTCATTTCCTCATCATCAACCTTATTTTGCGGTGGTGGTTGTTGTTTGCACCTAGTGACAAGGTGTTAGGTTTTACTTGTATTTTTTATCATATAACAGATAGGTGTGAAATTTGTGGGAATATGGTTGGATTTGCTAATAGGGATACAGGTAGATAAGGAACTTACAGGAGGAGAAAAATGAAAATTAAAACTATTTTCATTTAGACATTTCACCTAAATTGATAATCTTCATATTCAGCACTGGGTGATATATGGAACTGTTGAATCACTATATTGTATGCCTGAAAACTAATAGAACACTGTATGTTAACAACACTAGAAATATAAATAAAAATAAGATAATAATAATCTAGTCAACTGATCAATCATTAGGTTGTTGTGTACAAAAGAATTTGAAAATACATCTCGAATATTTGGAAGTATATCATCTAGTTAGAGCAAAACTTACACATAAAACAACAGTATGTCATAAAAAGTCATATTTAATTACATGGTTATATTTGCAGTGGAGATGAAAAAGAGGGAATTCAAAGGTGAGATAAATAATTGAAGATGGGGGTAATTGCCGAGATTCTCATTGTGTTTAAGTAAGATGTGTATAGCAGACAGAGAGAGAGAGAAGGTATTTAGATAAGAAAGAACCATGTACCCAAGGTGATGGGAAGTGAGAAAAGCCTTAAGTATCATGTGAGCTGACTAGAGTCAGTGTAACTGGGAATATTTTGGATGGTAAAAATCAAGTCACACGACATTAGGTGCTAACGTTACCATTTAAGACAAAAATCTCTCATAATCAAAATTGCCTTAAAATAAATTACATGACCCAGTAGGAACACCTTACATAGTTTTTACCATACAACTGTGTACGGTGTCATATATATATATATATGTATATGTATATCAATATATGTATATTCAGTATATACAGTAACATTCAATCTATATTCAACAGACAGGCAAAATACAATTTTATATTATTTACATCATATCACAGAGAGACGAAAGAGAAATGCAAAAAAATAGTCAGAAATTCTTACAATAATTTCATATTTGCTAAAGATAACAATGCTACAAACAGTCTTTGAATAGTAAATAAAATGATAAGGAGAGAAAGAAAAGGAATTAACATGACAAGGACTATTATGTGCTAGATGGTTAGTTGGCTTCTCTGTAAAACATCTATTCTTCATGATAGCACCTTGAGAGAGGAGCCTTAGGAGGGAAAAATCACCATTGCTGTTTTACATAAGACTACAAAGATTAAGTGATTCACCTAATTGTTGAATCTGAAATTAAAACTAAGGTCTGTCGGAATCCAAAAGCTTGCTGTGGTGTGACACCACATTCCTTTCCTCCTACCAAGAAGGACTTTTAACATGTTATTAACTGAGAGATCCTGGAGATTTCTTAACAAATTAATGACACTGTGACAACTTTTAAAATGAGATAAGTAAGATAGGTCAGAGTGGAAAAGAGATGCTAAAAGTCATGCATGAAGTGATAAATAACACCAAGTATTGGAAAGTATGTAGCTTTTCCAAGGAATAATTGATAGAAGACTAAAGGAGTGCCTGGGTGGCTCAGTTGGTTAAGTGTCTGCCTTTGGCTCAGGTCATGAACCCAGGGTCCTGGGATCAAGCTCTTTGTTGGGCTCCTAGCTCAGCAGAAAGCCTGTATCTCCCTCTCCCTCTGCCTGTAGCTTTGTGATCTCTCTCTGTCAAATAAATTTTAAAAATCTTAAAAAAAAAAGTAAGATTATCAGTGAATCAGCTTCTAACTTCTAACTAAATCTCTCCACTCAAAGAACTTTCATGTACTAAAGAGCACACACTGTTAAAATAACAAAAATTTTAGAAAAATCAAGTTCATAGTTACCACAATAATGTATAGTAAACATGGTTTGACTTTGATGGAGGAAAAAAATCCAGCTTTCTTACCTTGCTCTGTTTATCCACAGGCAAATTTATTTCAGTATTTTTATTTTCTCTTAATTAATTAATAGTGGAAGATACTCAAGTTGAGTCTATTGATAATAGAATTTTAAGTGGTTATTGTGGAGAGATCAGAGCATCAAGAAATAATTACTCCATTTTAAAGTTGGTGTTATTCCATAACTTTAGGATATGGGAAATGGATGAATGGATGTTAGGACCAGTGTAGCCATTTTTCTGCATAAAGGATATACTTAATTTCTGAAGCATTATATAAATTACAGAAGCCCAAGAATTTGAAAACGAACTTTCATTAATATGCTGCTGCTTTGATGGTACTTGTGGAATCTTAATAGTTAACAAGAAGTTAAAAAAAAAGATATACAATAGTTAACAAGAAGTTTATACTTGAAAGACACTTTGGAATATTTAAAATTGAATATGAAATTGCATTGAAGTACTATCCCTAGATCTCTAGACACTTACCGAACTGGAGAAATCAGACTGTGTCTCAATAACTGTTCTCATTTCTGTCACTGAGATCATGAGATTAATATTTATAGATTCTGTCTTTCCTCAGCACTGAGACATATGAAAGTGTTCCATCCAAAAGGGGAAACTATTTAGATAGCAAGATAATCTTTGAATGGGAAAGAAAATACAAGTTCTCAGCACAGTTATCACCTTAGCTAATTGTAAAATAAAATTTATGGTTTTGGCAAAAATTCTGTAATTCATATGGATACTGAAATACAATCACTTGAAAGAAAGACAAAATATAGAGAAATTTTTTAAAAACAGGATTTTGGCTTTAAAAAATTATGTGATTCTTTTGAGACTTTGAGAAAATAAACGATGTTATAGCAAGATACTGAAGGTGTACTTTATTAGAGATTTGATGTAACTTTTTAAAAACAAAGTAAATTTTGGGGTGCCTGTGTGGCTTTACTAAGTTAAGTGTCTGACTCTTGATTTTGACTCAGATTATGATCTTAGGGCTGTGAGATCGAGAACCATGTCTGGCTCCGTGCTCAGTTCAGAGTCTGCTTGTCCCGCTCTCTCTGCTCCTCCCTGCTGCTCACTCTCTCTCTCTCTCTCTCTCTCTCAAATAAATAAATAAATAAATAAAATCTTAAAAAAAATAAAAACAGTGTAAATCTTGGTGTATAGTAGACATATAATTTATAGAGCATACCCATTAAATATTTGCTATTTGTCAAATCAAGTTTATTATACTTACTTGTATTTATTGTCATTGGAACTGAGGTCCTATCAATTTCTGTAATTACTTAGACAACTTAGTATTTGCTCTATGATCCCCAAATAGGAATCATACAACACAGATTTACCAGAAGGTTCCATGCCTTGCCTGCCAGTTTGCTACCTCTGTTCCAAAATCTACTCATTGTGAAGGCAGAAATACAAAGGGGAGACAGTGCTAAAAACTAGTATTTCTGGTTCTCCTGTTGGGCACAGGAGAGATTTTACTTCATCCACTTCTTGAGTTTTGTATGACCATGAGATTTGCATTAGTGAAGAAAATATGAGCAGATATATTCATATGCGTGTTCTCTCCCATTACTGCAGGGGCCCTGCTTCCATAAGGAGCAAAGTTCAGCTATCATCCACAACTTGTGTGGTCTCCAGTATTCAGAGCCAATTTTGTAGGCACAAGAAATAAGTCTTTACATTTTAAATAAATTTTTACATTGAGTTTTGTGAATGTTGGTTATTGTAGTTAATGTACATTAGTCTGAATGGTATACTATGTGCCCTTAACTGATCATTCTAATTTAAAGATGCTAGACCCTGAGCACTTTGAAAGTGAGGGAAATAGTATATGTCTGCAGTGTAGAAGGTTATTGGATAGTGAAAAAAAAAAAAGATAAATGATCAATGGTAAAATATAATATAGGCCAACAGCCTCTTCAAAGGGGCTTTTTTTTTTTAAGATTTTATTTATTTATTTGACAGAGAGATATCACAAGTAGGCAGAGAGGCAGGCAGAGGGGGGAGGGAAAGCAGGCTCCCCGCTGAGCAGAGACCCTGAAGCCAGGTTCAATCCCAGGACCCTGGGATCAGGACCTGAGCCAAAGGTGGAGGCTTTAACCCACTGAGCCACTCAGGTGCTAAAAGGGGATTTTTGAAAAGACAATGAAAGTGACAAAAGATTAAGTAAGAATCACAAGTCAACAACAACAGTAAAAGTTAAAATTTATTATATCAACTACTGTTCTACCTGCCTCCCATACATTGCGATACTTAACCCTCACAATAAATATATGGTATGAATATTAACATCTGTATTTTACAGATGAGGAAATCAAATAAAATCTTTATCCCAGAAATATAAGAATAAAAATATTATGAAATTGTTCAGAATCATAAAAAAGCCTGAAGAGAATGAAAATAAATTTGCCAGATTTTAGAGCAACTGTACTAGAAGAAGCTATTAGAATCTTTTTAATGTACTAGTTCACACAACTGTAATTTTAAAAAGTAAAATCATTATACCCTAGAATATAAGGACAAATTTTCAGAAATATCCATATGAATTTCTGGAAGGCAGTCTGTTAATTTGATCAATAGTGGAGGGGACTTTTGATTTTTCGAGGTTAACAGTAACAAGACATCCATGCTTGAACAGCAATAACAAAAAACTTGGTTTCCCTGGAAGACAATATGGAGCTAAATGGACCTAGCCTCTGACTTAGAACAATTTTAAGTGCTGAAAACAATTTTATTTATTTTAAATTGTGATTTTTCTTACTAACCTGTCTGCCTAGAGTTGTCAAGTGCATATTTATTTAAGCCTCACTTGGTCTGGAATTTAATTATTTTTTCGGTTTAAGGTGTTGAATCATAGTTATCAATCTCTTGTCCCCAGTGGTAAATGCTGGGTTTCCATATGTTGATCTACACTCTTAACTTGGCAATTGAGTAGGAGATGATGCTTAAAGCCATTTCTGTAATTGTGCTTTCAGGCAGCTCTCTTTCCTTCCTGTTAAAATCACATACTCTCTTTTACTTACATCCTTATTAGGTCAGTATACTAGTTTTCTATCGCTGATGTAACAAATAACCATACACTTAGAGATCTATGCAACACAAATTTATTATCTTATAGTTTTGTAAGTCGCATGTCTGATACAGGTCTCACCCAACCAAAATCAAGTTGTCAGCAGGCTGTTCTCCTTTTTGGAGGCTCTGAGGCTCTATTTCCTGCTCATTTGGATTTTTGGCAGATTTCAGTTCCTTGAGACTGTAGGACCAAAGTCTCTATGTCAGCTGTCTGCAGACAGGTATATTGATATATAAAAAGAGATTGATTATAAGGAATTGGTTCATGTGATTATGGAGGCTGAAAAGTCTCATGGCCTGTTGCTTGCAAGGTGGAAGACCAAGACCAAGAAAACTGGTAGTGTAGTCCCAGTCCAAACCTGAACTCTTGATGACCAAGGAATCCAGTGGTGTAGGTTGTACTCTGAATCAGAGGGCCCAAGAACATGTAGTTCTCATATCTGATGTCCTGTGTCTGGGGGCAGAAGATGGATGTCCCAGCTCCAGAAGAGAGAGCAAATCTCCCCTTCCTCTTACTTTTTGTTGGATTCAGGTCCCCAGTGATTGGATGATAGCTACACACATTGATGAAGGCTATCTTCTTTAGTCTGTCTACTCATTCAAATGCTATCTCTTCTAGAAAGTTTCACCAATACAACCCAGGAGGAAAGTTTTACCAGGGATCTCAGCATTCCTTAGCTCCATCACATTCCCACATAAAATTAGCCACCCCTATCTCTATTTCCTGTAAGCTGACAGCCACGAGCTGCTTCTAGAGGTCACACATTCCTGTTCCCCTTCCTCCATCTTCAAAACTAGATGTCGAGTCCTTCTCAATTTACATTTCCCTGACCCATCTTTCTTCCTACCTCTTCTACTTTTAAGAGTTAATATGATTAGACTGATAATCCAGAATGATCTACTCATCTCAAGGTCCTTAGCATAGTGACATCTGCATAGTCTCTGTCACCATATATAATGACACATTTATAGGTTATGGGTATTTGGTTGGGAATGTCTTTGGTGGGCATTGAGCCAATGAGATTTTGTTTCTTAGAAGTAGTTAGGGTTGCTTTGGTGGCTTAGTCACTAAGCGTCTGCCTTTGGCTTGGGTGATGATCCAAGGGTTCTGGGATTAAGCCCCACATTAGGCTCCCTGCTCAGCTTGAAGCCTGCTTCTCCCTCTCCACCTGCTTGTGTTCCTTTTCTGTCTCTCTCTCTCTCTCTGTCAAATAAATAAATAAAATCTCTCTCTCAAAAAAAAAAAAAGTAAAAAAAAAAAAGTGTTTAGACTTGGTAGGTTACGTCAGATAAAAGGAGTATCTCAAGAGATCATTCAGCAATGTTTTCAGGCAGTGCTTTTTTGCCATTTACTGTGTTGCCAGCAAAAAGATTTCTTTACGTTCTTTTCTGTGCAGAAAGATATTAGATGAGAATAGGGCGTCTCTGTAATTTTTAATTTTGCTGAATTATGTTACAGATATTTGTAGTTCTTGAAATAAAAAAAATTCTCTATATTATTATTAAATATTAAATATTATTAAAAGAACAATTCTCTATATTATTATTAAGTAATCTTCTGAAAAGAAGAAGAATTCATCTTTCTTCTCATCATATTATCAACAAGAGACAGATTTCTTAAAGGAACTGCTGGTTTTCGGGAGAACTTCAGCACTATGGCACTCACCCACATCAACTTCTCCAAAAAGCTGTACCCAGATGATATGCCCAGGGGCCTCTGCCTCTCCCTCAACCACAGTTTTTACTCCATTGCTTAGGTGATTTAGCTTCAGGCCATTACTTCAATTCAAAATATGATTTAAAGACCGTGATGATCAACATCACCTTCAGAGTCTGTTAAACAAGACATATCTTCCAGACCAGAGTCTTCGTTGCATGATAGTTGTATTGGGGAGGAAATTCCAGGTGACTGATGACTTGCATACTAATATTTGAGAGCTGTGACTTTTAATCCAAAACACTTAGTTTGGATATTAAACAGTGCTGATATATTGCTCTGTGGGAGTATATGTGTTATGTCATATTATTAAGCATTTCCTTAGACCAGTAAGGTTATTGTTATCAAACAAATGTTACCCCAAACAAGTTATTTATGAGTTGATCTAAATATATTAGAAAATTTGAGATGTCAAGATCTCTGATGATACATTAAGAGTTCTAGGTTTAAATTCTGACTCTGTGATATATAGATTATGATTGTGAACATTTTATTATACCTGTGATAGCTTCAGGGAATTGAGTTTTAAACATAATGGTCTGAATCTCTTGTTTATACAGCTGCTTATTGAATGTCTAATCTGTGCTATGCAAGAGACACAGGGTGAAGTACTTTCCAATTAGACCATCTCAACTGATTGGGGAAATCATACCAATGTAAAATAATTGGTTACACAAGAAGTTACAGCATGGGATAAATTTTATATTTAGTATATATTATTTAGTTTATTGTGACTAGAGTTTAGAGAAGGAAGAGATCACTGAGAATTTAGTGGATTATGTTAGGTATAGGGAAGGAAGTCTTGAGCTAAGCCTTAGAAGGTATGTAGAGTTTGGATAATTGAGAATAAAGTAGTTAATGTGGAAGGTTTACACAAAGCATAAGGAAATCATAAGACAATCCACAGAAAGTAGAAAGTATCCTCATATGCTCTTAAAATAGGAATACCATTGACAAGCTGAAATAATTGCTAGTTAGGAAATCTGAAAGCTAAGGTGAACCATATATCAAAGCACCTTACAAACTAAGATGCTTACATTGAATCACTTGGGTTAATGGGGAAAAACTATATATTGTTGCAAGGAGTACCAAAAGGCTAGAGCCTTAGGCATGCCTCCTTTTTATCATACATGGCAGACAAGAAGTCAAGAAATCAGAAATTATGGAAGTTGTTTTGGGATTGGTATAGAAATGAAGGCATGATAGGTTTGAGAGAGTGACTATCGCAGAACTTAATGGTAGAATAAATTGAAGAGATGAGATAAGGGAAGGAAGATTGTTCGTGACTTCTCGTACTAAAAAAAAAATGAGAAAATTGGGGAAGTTAAAGGATAATCTAGAATTTGCATGGTTTTGAGCATGCTACGTCTAATATGACAATAGGATATAAAGCACAAATATTATCTTTATTGAAGAATACTGGAATATGTTATAGGGAACAATATTCATTGGCATAGAATTAAAAATGGCAACACTGTGCAGTCTTTCTGGAGCTTTCAAATAGACAGGAAAGGTGGGGGAATGATAATCAACTACTGATAATAACAAATGTTAGGAGACATACAAGTAGTGAAAAGAATGAAACAGTAAAGGTGCATTAAGTAGAGCAATTGAGGAAGACCTCTTTGAGGAGGAGACAGCTGAGTATAGATTTGAGTAATGAGCCTTGAAAATATTCCATGCAGAATGTACTTAACGCTTAAGGCTCTGATATGAGAACAAGGTTGTTTGTTCCAGGAAGAGCAAGGTCAATGTGGCTGAAGGGTAGAAAGTATGTGGTTAGAGATGAAGTCAGAGAGAAAGATAGGGACCAATAAATGTTTGTTGTATGACTTCATGTGTGATTCATCCTAGATTCTTAGTTTTGGAATGTACAAAGAACTGAAATACTGTTTAGTTAAATCCCTTAATTTTGCACATGAAGTTTCCAAAGTTCTGATATTTAAGGGTTATAAAAAAATTTACACTAAAATGTTGATTAAATTTGGAAGAGCTAGTGATCAGTCCATTGTTCTTTCTTTTACTTGGCAAGTTTTCCAACCTGTTTGACTTCTTTGCTCATAAACAACAATGTCATTATGGCATCTAGGTATCCAAAATGACCATTAAGAACTGCAGTTGTGAAGGCTTGAAAAACATGGGTTTCTTGGCTGTAACCCTTAGGTTCATCTTTTTCTATTTGCTTTTCTTCTCCCCACACCATTTTTATGTCAAAAGCAACCTTGAAGAAGAAAGAACTCACAAGGGTAGCCTATGGGAAAGGAGATTTGAGGGTTGGGGAAATTATTTTCCACCGGTTTGCCAGGTGGTGCATATGGGCAAATTATACCTGGAAACTAATCATGCCTTTTGAAAGTGATTTGCTGGTGTATTTTTGTAATACATTGCAGATTCTTGGCATTCTTTCTGTAATTATTGTATCTTGTCTTTTTCATTTAGCTGTTTGTGTTTTTCTCATTTTATATGCCTTTTAAAAATGGGTATGACTAAGTAGATCTCAATATCTGATAATACACATCTCTGATACTGAAAAAAACTAAATATGCCAGTAGTAAAGAGTTATGGTTCTTTATTATACATTTTCACAATTTCATTATTGATTTTATTCATGTTTCCCCCTTATATTTAAAATCAGAATATCCCAGCATTAATTTTCCTTTTTTTTTTTTCAATTTTGGAGAGTATTAAAAAAAAAAAAGTAAACACTTAGTGAATTGGTAGAGTCAACTTTTTTTAATAAGCTATGCTTATTAAAGCATAGTTATGCTAGACATCCATAATCAAGTATCTTTTGATAACTTTGATGCTGTAAGAACTCTGGTGATAACTAATGCTTGGATTAGATATTTTTTCCAAGCTCAGTCAGTGTCAGTCAATGAAAACATAGATAAGAATGAAGACGTTTTGTGTTATTTGTAAGTAACAATTCTGGATAGCCCTGATTCTCATTGTTATATATACATGTATGTGTATATATATATACACGTATATATATGTGTGTGTGTGTGTATATATATATATATATGCACATATATATATATAATATACAATTTTTTTTCCTTAAAAATGATGATCCCTAAGGAAGTGATTTGAAGAGAGGTAGAAAAGAGGAAAGGAACGTTTCTGTATAATTTTCAAAGGTGAGCTAGTGTGACACCTAACTTTTCCACTTAGGGCATTAAGTCTTCTAGGAAGGTAATTCACTCAAGGTCACACAATAAGTAGAAAATCCCAAAATCCTTGTTCTGATTCCTAGCCCAGGGCCAGTTTCTCAGCACTACTACTAGTTAATAATAATAGATTGCAGAAATTCAATTATATCTAAAAGTGATTTGTGTGAAAATATAGAGATTAAACATTTCCTCTTTTCTGTGGGTCCAGACCAGTTTGGACATTTTTGCAAAGACTCCTTTCTGTAGTTAAGTTAAATATTTATAGTTAAGAATGCTTTTCTTAAAAAAAAAATAATCATATATCTAACCTGCTTGAAATGTCCCAGTGACTTTTCACTGCATTTATAATAAATTCCACATTTGACCCTGGCCTACAAAACTCTATCCCAGTTCTTCCCATTTATTTTGAACCACTTTTTCCCCTTTCTCATCATGTCTCACCCATATTGAGTTTTTGTTCCTTTTGTTCCTTAGATACATTTATTGCACTGTTTGCAACAAGGATTTTGCACTGGCGATTTCTTTCTCCTAGACCATTTCCTTCTTGATCTTTCTTAACACAATCAACTCATTCTTGACATTCAGTTCTCAGTTTATATTCCATTAGAGAGAACTTTCTTCATCTAAAGTATCCTTCCAGTCACTCTGACAAGACCTTGCCTTACTTCTCTGCATAAGGTTATAACTATCTTTTCTGTTAATTTACATATCGTTTAGGTCTTTCTTTCATCTTTCTCAGTGAGAGTGGGAATGGTGACTGTCCCTAATATGCTTGTTATTGTGGATCCCCAATGCCCAGACAAGTATCTGACCCATGGTAAGAGTAGTTTGGTGAGTTACCATTTAATAGGAAAAGAACTGTTTAATTGAAAACAAAACAGAACAACAATTTATTAGGGAATAACAAGTGAATTAGAACTTGGAAGAAGCAAACTATAGTGAACCATAGGTAAGTCCGAAGAGACAAAGGAAGGGTCAGATTTTATTGGGTTTTAGAAGGAAATTGGGGAGGGTTGTCTTGAACAAGAGTTCATCAGAGAAGAATGAGAGTTTGAGGTTGTGGTGGGTTCTTGATGGTGGCAAGCAGTGGTTGGTGTGTTGTTGCTGGGACAGGGAGGGATTTTTGTTGGCTTTTCTTAAAAGCAGGAGATAAAATTCTTCTGTGAAAATATTTTTCCTTATTGAAATAATTATCTTATTTTTCCTGCTGGGTATGCAGGCTGCAGAGTGGTACATTCATGAGAGCTCCCCCTTCAGGACTTCCTGACTTCATTTAAAACAGGTTTCCTGGGGCCCCCAGGGTGGCTTGGGGGTTTGACTGACTCTTGGCTTTAGCTTGGGTCATGATTTCAACCCCACACTGGGCTTTGCACTTAGTGGGGAGTCTGTTGGAGACTCCTTCTCTCCCTCTCTCTCTACCCCTCTCTACCCCCCACCTCTAAAATGAATAAATAAATCTTTTAAAAATTAAAAGGACAAATTAGGTTTTCTTTACTCCTTTTCATAGTTGAATCAAATTGAATACTGGGAATGGTATGAAGAAGAAGAAAATACACATATAAATATAGATAGATAAAGGATTTATATTACCATTATTGGAAGTCCTTCTAATGAGAGACACAGAAGGCAATAGTAAAAGTATTGAAGTGTAAGAATGAGGGACATCAGGTGATTGTGGACATCATTAGGAGAAGAGATGAAAAATTCATGTTCTAAATATGAAAAATTAGTCATCATCTTTGTCCTTAGCAATTATGTTTTCTATTGTTTTCTTATACGTATACACATACACATATGTGCATATTGTATTTTCCGTGTTCAAAAGGTACATACACATGTTCCATTTTATAATCAGCAGAGACCTTTTTAAAAAAGAAACCATGACCTGGAAGGGGCCGAGTATTCATTCCTCCAGTTAAAGGTATAACAAGGGATATAATAAACATGCCATTAAAACTCTGTCTTAGGCGATATTTGATTGAGAACATCAGACTCAATGTAATCACTATTTTTCTCAATTCAGACATAGATATCAACCTCCGTTGATAAGTTTCTTAATAGTAATAGTTGGAAGGAATTGAGAAATGTGGGCTCAGCTGGCACAGGTAACAACACAGAGGCTGTTTTGTTTCTTTGCCATTTAATTAATGGACAGAATTCTATTTTATCTGTCCTTGCCAGTTATCTGTTTTGTTCCAAATACAGATGACTTCCAAAAGACTCATTTAAAACAAACATACTATAGTTTTTGTTAAAGGGTAGTGAATAGATTCTTAATCACTCCAATTTAGCTTACTATTTACTTTCCAAAAGTTATCTCCCTTAACAAAGTTTCAGACAAAAGATATTCAAGTAAAGCTATTCATTTCAGTAAGAAGGAAGAATCAGAATGTACCTGTCAAACATGTTCTTGCATACATCAGTGTGCAAATATATTTCGCAAGTATAGTTCAGATGTAGGTATATCATTGATGAATTGGAGGAATATCAATGATCAAACAGCAGTGAAAGCAAGGGATACTTAAGAAATTTAGGAAAAATGAAATTGAAAAAATAGAGGATATTAATAGCTCACAGTCTCTTCATATTTCTGTAAATTTGGTGGCTACAGACTATTTTCAGCTTTGTGATTATTTGAAAACATATCAATATTGATAATTCGAAGTCAAGTTATGCTAATTTGCTAAGTTTTTTTTTCTTTTTTTTCCCCCTCTCAAGACAGTAGATACTCATGAAATTTATCAATTTTGGTTAGTGTGTGGAAGGTTGTAGGGATTCCATATGAATTCTAATATACTAGGGTGTGCCAAATTTTGGATTGAACACTGAGACATTCATGTGTTAAATGAGAAAAGAGTTCTATAGTCAAAGGACTTTAGGAAACTAAGTTTATTTATTTTTTATTATTATTTTTTAAAGATTTTATTTATTTATTTATTGGACAGAGAGAGAACAAGCAGGGGAAGTGGCAAGCAGAGGGAGAGGGAGAAGCAGACTCCTGCTGAGCAAGGAGCCAGATGCAATGAAGGGTTGGATCCCAGGACAGTGGGATCATGACCTGGGTCAAAGGCAGAAGCTTAACCCACTGGGCCACCCAGGTGCCCCAGAAATGAAGTTTAATGTATGTAAACGTTTTTTTTTTAATTTTTTTATTGTAGAAATTTTCAGAAACTTTTACTGTACATAAAAAGTAAGCATGCACTGAAAAAGTGTGAGGGCTTTTGAAGAGTTATAAAACTTTATATCCACTTAGAATACGAAATTATAGGCCTCAAGATGCATAATGACTAGATCCAACTGAAAGATTACGTCAAATGCTGGCAGTGGGTAATTTCTGAAGCATGTTTTTTCCTTAGCTTCCACATCTAGCAGAATATCTTTAGTTTTGAAATGGCTGGGAAATTTCTTCATGGTGAGGGAAGCCCCATAGCCATAATTTTTTAATAGTCTCCTCATAACCATCTTTTTCTTTATCAGGTGACTATAATTTATTATATTTAATTGTAGTTGGAAGAGAGTATTATCAGATGGTACTCTATCCGTGAATCAAAGCAAAACTCTCTAATGTAAATTCTCACCTGATATGGGGCTCATATAGAAGTAGTATAAAAATCATATTATAGTATTATGTTTATTGAGAAGAAACAGATGCAGTAGTTTAAAGCATGGTCTCTAGGCCCGACACTCTTAAATTTTCAAACTAAGCTCCATTATTTAGTAAGCTATTATCCTGAACCCATTACAAAACCCTTTAACTTCAGTGTTAGTAAAAGGGGGATAGTAATAAAACTATATGTATAAAAAACAGAAAACAAAATGAAAAGTAACAACAAGAACAACAAATTTAGCACAATGTTGAGGTAAGAATATGCCTAAAATTAACAGTTATTATTATTATTATTTTTTATTTTGTGGATTTCAGTGAGGACATATGATAGAGTACTGATCTATTTCTAGAAAAAGTGCTACTCCCCCAAACATGTGTTCACTGTAATACATTTTTAAACTGCTCATTTTACATCAATTTCTGAGAGAAATCTGTTGCTTTGTTTATTCAAAGAAAAAAACCGTACAAAAGGCAAAATTTTGTTTTCACGTACATGTTTTGTCACTATTTAGACAAAATCATTATCTCAGTGTATTTTTTTCTTGGGCTGCTCGGTTTCTACTAGAAATTTATTGGCGGAAAGAAAATGCTCTAGCAATCTCTACTTTCTTCTTCTGCCTAAAAGTCGATGAAGTCCTTAGGGATTGAAATCTTATGTGTACTACTGTATTCTTTGTGATTATTTGGATGATGTACTCTGCCACTCATTGGATCTGCGCTCTACGTGAAACATCACACCGTAGGGCAGACAGTCTACATGGGGTTTTTCCTAATGAATCAAGACTGAACAATGTGGATTATGATCAAATTATTAAATAATGAAGTTTATGGCTATTCAAACCTTTATGACTTCATCAACAAAATGGATGAATGTAAATATTTAGTATATTGAAATTGATTTTTTTCTTTGTGGCAGAAAAGTATGTATGTGAGTTTATGTATAGACGGCAGTTTCACATTTTGATCTATATGATAAGGCTAGGTCCTAAATTGTCATCTAATCTGAGGCCACTGATAGTATTTTACTACTTTTCAATTTTTCTATCTTTATGTTTCCATCCAAGTATTCCCAGGTCACTCCTAGCCTAATAGAAGTTTGAGTGTCCAATTATACAAAAGAAGAGAAAGTACTTTTGATTATTGGTGAGAAGGTTTTATTCACCTGAAAATTTATTTTAAGCCACCAAAGATACTATAACAAAACTACAGTGTTTCTTTTATGCTCAGAAGAACTGAGTTTTTAATTTTCCCATTAATTAGTGCAACATACAATAAAAATGAAGAAAAAAGAATAAAAAATAAAGAGTTAATTTTGATTGTCCTCATTTTATTGATTTTACCAAGTATCTGCTTATATCATATCAGATTTTACCTATGAATCTTAGACATAGTATTGAATTATAATCATATGAAATTTTTTCTTCTTTCTTTTCCATTAAGATATTTGCTTTTATGATTTCTTGTTTGGGAATATACTTATGTTGAAAAAGTTAATTCATGTTTTAAGTTGTTGAGCTATGGAAATATTGTACAGAGTGAATGAAATGACTCAAGTAGGTCCACACAGAAGGATCTATTTTTAAGTGGAAATCAAGGCATATGATGGGAAAACCAAGTGGAATTTAATACAGTTTAATTTACACGCTGGTCTCAAAACTTTTTAGCTGTACATATTAAACTAACTTTTTTGTTCATTTTAATCACAGAATCTTAACACTGACTGCACTAGTAAGTCTCCCCACTAAGTCTATCAATATCTTGGTATCTCACCCAAAAGTTTGGTCATTTTCTTTTCCTTCATGTCTTGGTTTAATTTTCACTAAATTTAAAATAAAATATCTATTACTTCATCAGCTAAACTAGCTCAAAAAAATTATCCTCATGTCATCCCTAGGACTGACTTTCTCTGAAACCGTCCTCATTGATTTGTGTCTTCTGTTTAATACTGAATTTAAACATCGGTCTTATAGTTATAGCTACATTATTTTATAGTCCACTTCTATTTTCCCTTTCATTTCTGAAATATATGCTTATACTATCCCTTGCCACTTCATATATTTCTTTCATATTTGAAACCACTTTAGTCATGATTACATCATCAAAAATAAACATACTTATCCACAATAAAACCAGAACTCATTGAAATATTTCTTCTTTAGTCTTCCCTAAAAAAATAAGTACTGTTAATTCAAGCTGTTTTATTTCTGTTTGAGGTTGATCTGAATTTGTTTTTGTACTAACATCCCAGATTTATTCCCTGAAAGAATGGTAATTCTGAGTTAGATGAAAATATTCTTGTCTTTCATGATATGAACACTTTTGGTCACAAACTTATAGCCATTTTCACTCTGAACATTTGTAATTTTTGTTACAATGTATGAGATGTATGAAATGTGTTATTTCAGAGCAATCGTTAAAAACTGAATTAATAAGAAGTGTAAGATTTAAGCTTCATTGGGGGAAAATTTATGCTCACAGATCGACAACTCAGAGGAATGTAAATCTTCTTTTTAAAAGAAGACAAATTTCAAATTATCCAGGGGATTGGCTGTTTTAACAAATACTGATGAGATTATCATGAATGAACAGTACTTGGTTGCATGGCATTCCATTGTGTTGAATCCTTCTTTTGGATAACAAAGTCCACTGGCCATGAACAAAATTTGGCAGACTTTAAACCCAAGAGGAGCCAAAATTCTAAACAGCTAATATGCTGAGTTTATAGAAATCAAAAGACCCAGATGGAACTTCAAAGTTCAGTTTAATTCAACAAACATATACCAAGGCTTCTATCATGGCCAGGCAATGCACCAAGGTAGGTAAGACATGTTCTTTCTCTCTGGAAGCAAAGCATCTAGCTAGAGAGGCACATATGTAAGCAGAAAATAAATGTAATACATATGGTAACAAAAGCATAGAAAATAAATAGAAATAGCTTTGATCATAAAATTCTAGTAACAAAATATTGTTCCATTATGTTGTTTACAGAGAAAATCTCCCGCTTTTCCTTTCCCTGTTATCCTTTTTTGAGTACATTTTTAATCTTTTCCTAAATTTATCTCAACTTAACTTTATTAAAACCAACTCTTGTTTTTCTGTCATAATATTTCAGGTGAAATACCTTCTATAATAAAGACACATTTCTTTTTTTTTAATTTATTTCTTTTCAGTGTTCCAAAATTCATTGTTTATGCACTACATCCAGTGCTCCATGCAGTAAATGCCCTCCATAATACCCACCACCAGGCTCACCCATCCCCGCACCCACATCCCCTCCAAAACCCTCAGTTTGTTTCTCAGAGTCCAGAGTCTCTCATGGTTTGTCTCCCTCTCCGATTTCCCCCATCTCACTTCTCCTCTCCATCTCCCAATGTCCTCTGTGTTATTCTTTATGCTCCACAAGTTAAGTGAAACTGTATGATATTTGACTCTCTGCTTGACTTAATTTTACTCAGCATAATCTCTTCCGGTCCCATCCATGTTGATATAAAAGTTGGGTATTCATCCATTCGATGGAGGTATCATACTCCATTGTATTTATGGACCATATCTTCTTTATCCATTCATCTGTTGAAGGGCACAGTTTGGTGACTGTGGCCATTGTTGCTATGAACATTGGGGTATGGGTGGCCCTTCTTTTCACTACATCTGTATCTTTGTGAAATACCCAGTAGTGAAATTGCAGGGTCATAGTGTAGCTCTATTTTTAAATTTTTAAGGAATCTCCTAAGAAATTCCTTTTGGAAAACTTTGTTTTCCAAGGTGGCTGCACCAACTTGCATTCCCACCAATAGTGTAAGCGGGTTCCCGTTTCTCCACATCCCCTCCAACACTTGTTGTTTACTGTCTTGTTAATTTTGGCCATTCTAACTGGTGTAAGGTGGTATCTCAATGTGGTTTTGATTTGAATCTCCCTGATTGCTAAAGATGATGAACATTTTTTCATGTCTCTGTTAGCCATTTGTATGTCTTCTTTGGAGAAGTGTCTGTTCATGAACAGATACATTTCTTCCACCACACCAGTTCATACATTTCTAACTTTCCTCCAGCATTTAAATATCTCTTAAAATATCACAGTTATAAGGGATGTTTCTGATCAACACTCAAGTAACATATATGCTAGTAGGCAAGTGAATTATAAGAAAGAGGAAGGTAGCATTAAGTCAAAAAAGTGTTTCGCTGTGTTTATTACCTTGCGTTAGCAATATTGGCAGATGCTGTTGTATAGAATGTGTATGTGTCCTGGGAGTGGGACAGAAGAAAATGGGCTTATCAGGACCACAACATTTATGCCATTCATTCCGAGTAGCAATGGGACATTCTCTCTCTTTTCCTTTCTCTAAAGGTGTGTTTATCCCATTAAGAATATATGTCTGAACTTGCCTATCTTGGTCTTTTTTTTTCTATCTATTTTGTTTCTGGCTTAAAAACTATTATCAAATTAGCACTTAAGGTCCCTGTTTTCAAATTGTATATAGCAGTTTTGTTTACTGCTAGAGTTCAGATCACTGGGGGTATGCCCACTAGGCTGAATATTTCAGGTGTTTCCAGACATAAAAATTTGAATGCAGTCACAGAAAAAGTTATCTTAAAATTAAGCATACAAGCTTGGCACAATGTCACTGTCTCATTTTTAGAAAATATAGGTGATACTGAGGAGAGAATCCTGTCTACCCCTTGCAAACGTTCCTGGGCCAGGGCTTTATGACATCATGGCTGGGATTGAGAGAAGACATGAATGTAAAACCTGAAAAATATCTTTGCTCTGTCTCCCTCTCTCTTTTTCTGTGTCTCACTGCTCTGTATGCTGTAGGGAGTGAAACAGTATGACTTTCCTAACCTTCTCTCCTCCTATGTGAAATGAATCATGGTCACAGAAGCACATTTAGAGCAGGAGCAAAACTGTGGCACTCCAAAGTCTCCCCATATTGATGATTCTGAGGCGATGGGACCTTGAACAAAAACAGAACCTTGAATGAAAATGGGACCTTTGCGGGGATCCAAAATCTTGAGGGTGAAAGGAGGTGAAGAGATATGTGGCAGACATGTACAACTCTCAGAAATCTGAAAGGCTTTAAGAAAGGTCATGTGGCTTTGGATGTTTATGTGTTAAGGGACTCTACTTCCTGTTTCAGATGAGTGTTGTTGGTGACATAGGAACTACATAAGCGATCATTGATCTTCTTTTATCTCAAAGGTACTGAATATTTATAAAATTTACTCTATAATCTCTATCAAATTGGGAAGCAAAACATGAGCCACAGTTGTCAGCCCTGAGGAAGGAAGAAAGACTCGCACCTAGCCTTCAAATTATAATCTTCAAATGATATACTCATGTACACGTGTGTATTATCAATGTAGAATTTAAAAGTGGTGGCACAATATTGCTAATTGATGAAGAGTTGACTGACTAAATCTGTTACGGTTTTTCATTTTTGTATAAGTGAATGAATTTGTAGACTAAAATGGTAAGCCTGTTATTTTTATACCATTTTCATTACAGTTTGACCCACTTTTGGAAAAAAAAATCAGGCAATAAAGAGTTACACAATTTTAATAAGTACCAACCACTGCCTGAATTTATCTTCAAGCATCACAACTGAAATTGGAACTTTCCAGATCACTTTAAATTAAATTGATTAATAATACATCATGTCAAAATGAATTTTTCATGGTTTGGGAGCTAATGTTCTCAATTATTTAGCAATGCAAAGTGTAGGAAACTCACACACAAACAGCACACAGCAGCTGATCCGTGAACTTTCCCTTAAAACAAGATGATAAATGGCCTATTTTTCTATCATACTAGAGCAATATGTTAATTTTTTCTACTCTGAAACCATTTGCTCTCCAGGAAACCAAATCGAGACATGCACTGTGGTTTCAAAATGTAATAATAATAAAAAATTTTATAATATTAAAAAAATATATATCTTGGCCCTGACTCTGTGTAACAGGAGAAGGTGTCATTTAATTAACAAATACTTTAGGCATGTTACCTTATGTCTTTTGAGTTACATTTCCCTAATCATTTCAACCCCATCATCCATTATAATGGAAATGTAAATTCTTAGTGTTAAGTGTCTTTGAAACTATTATATGGTTCTATGCTTTTATTTAACACTGATCTGTCTTTCTTGTGTTTTTGTGGGAAAAGAATGTTTGCATTAAAAGGCATTAAAAATAAAGAGTATGTCATTTATATCTTGAGGATTATATTTATTATATTTAGTATTGATTAAAACTTACTTTAAAAAGTTTACGTTTTTAAAATAACACATTATTCAAATCTTTCAAGATGACAACTTTTCAATACTAGTTTTTGCCATTATTTCCTGAATCAGAGAACACTAGGATGTTGATTTCCCCTCCAGGCAAGCATTTTAGTGTACTGATTTATAGTACCACAAGGTACTAAGTACCATGAAGCCTTAAATAGCTTTAAACAAAGTGATTTGACAAGCAGTTTAGACGAAGGCATCCAAAGATACTGTTAAATATCTCATCATCAACTGGCCTATCATTGTCTACTCTCTCAACCTTCTCTCTTGCTTCTCCTTTGTTTGCTTTGATGGGAATCACATGATTGTGATGATGTAAAGTTTGAATCGTCAATTTTCTACAGAATACTATGAGCCATAATACAAAAACTTACATTATATAGTGTTTATTTTTTTCAGCCTTATTGTATAATTGACGAAATTGTATAAAACATGATGATTTTATATACGTGTATATTGTAAAATCATTATGTTAATTAACAGGTTAATTAATACATTCATCACCTCACGTAGTTAACTTTCATGTATATGTATTGGTGAGAACATTTAATAGCTATTTTTTTAGCAAATTTCATGTGTATGATACAGCATTATTAACTATAGTCACTATGCTGTACATTACATTCTGAGAACATATTCATCTTATAACATTATATCTTTTTGCCAACATCTCCGCATTTTCCATACCCACCTATCCCCTGATCCACCATTCTATTGTCTGTTTTGCTGAGTTTGACAGTTTCTGTCTCTTTCTTTAGAGTTCACATACAAATGATGCCATACAGTTTTTGTCTTTCTCTGTCTGGCTTATTTTACTTATCATAATGTCCTCTAGTTTCATTCATGTTAGGACACATGTCAGGCTTTCTGTATTAAGACTGAATAATATTCTATTTTGTATATATAATACCACGTTTCCTTTATCCATTCATCTGTGGACAGACACATAGGTCATTTCTACATCTTGGCTATTGTGAACAATGCTGCAGTGAACATGGAAGTTTGTATAACTTTTTTGAGATACTGATTTTGGATCCTTCAGATATATACCCAGATGTGGAATTGCTGGATTATCTGAGTAGTTCTATATTTTCAAATTTATTTTAAGGAACCTGCACACTCTTTTGCACAGGAACTGCACCAGTTTATATTACCACCATTAAAGTACAAGGGATGCTTTTCTCCATAGTCTCACCAACATCTGTTATCCTGTTCCTTTTTAATAATGACCTTCCAAACGTGAAGTGATAGCTCATTGTGGTTTTGATTTGCATTGCTCTGATAATTTCTGATGTTAACTACCTTTCATGTATCTGCTGGTCATTTGTATATCTTCTTTGGAAATATGTTTATTCAGGTCCTTTGTAGATTATTTGACTTTTTGGTATTGAGGTTTCTGAGGTTTTTAAAATAGACTTTAGTAATTAACCCCTTTTCAGATATACAATTTACAAATATTTTCTCCCTTCTGTCGGTTGCCTTTTTTATTTTGTTGATTGTTTCTTTTGCTGTGCAGAAGTGGGTTGTTTTGCTTTGTTTTGTTTTTTAGTCCCACTATACTGAATGTTTGGTGTTATGTCCAAAAATCGCTGGAATAACCAATGCAAGGAAATATTTTCTCTATGTTTTCCTCTAGGTATTTTATAATTTTGAGTCCTACATTTAAGTATTTAATCCATTTTGAGTTAATTTTTGTGAGTGGGGTAAGGTATGGGATTGGTTTCACTATTTTGCATGCAGATATCTAGTTTTCTCAACATCATTTATGCAAGAGACTGTTCTATTGAAGACACACACACCCTTTGTGTGTTCTTGGCACTCTTGTTAAAGATTAGTCGGCTATATATGTCTATGTTTATTTCTGGGCTCTCTGTTCTTTTCCATCAGCCTAACTACTCTCAGTATGACTTCCAGCACTATGTTGGATAGAAGTAGTGACAGTGGCATTCTTTTATTTTTCCTGACCTTATAAGAAAAGCTTTTAGCTTTTCACCATTGAGTGTGATGTTAGTTGTGGGCTTGTCATATATGACTTTATTATGTTGAGGTATATTCCTTCTAAACTTAATTATTGAGAGCTTTTATCATTAAAAGATGTTGAGTTTTCACAAATGTTTTTCCTGTGTCTATTGAGCTGATCATATGATTTTTATCTTTCATTCTGTTAATTTGATGTAGCACATTTATTGGTTTGCACAGTAGAACCCTTGGGGATAAATCCAACTTATTCATAGTATGTGATCCTTTTAATTGACTTAAATTTAGTTTGCTGGTGTTTTGTTGAGGAGTTTTGCATCTATGTTTATCAGGGATACTGGCCCGTCATTTTTTTTCTTTTCATTGCAGTGTTCTTATCTGACTTTGGCATCAGGGTAACGCTGTCCCCATAAAAATGAGTTGAAAGTATTTCCTCTTCTTCAATGTTTTGGAAGACTTTGAGAAGGATTGGCATTCACTTGTCTGTAAATGTTTGATGGAATTTATCAGTGAAGCCATCAGGACCTTGATTTTTGATTACTAAATCAATTTTCTTACTAAAGTCAATTCAAATTTTGTATTTTTTCATGATTCAGTATTGATAGGTTATACAGTTCTAGGAATTATCCATTTTTTCTATGCTATTCAATTGGTAAGCATATAATTGTTCATAGTCTTTTATGATCCTTTATATTTCTATTATTAATTGTAATGTCTCTTCTTTCATTTCATTTCTGATTTTATTTTTATAGTGCTTAAATCTTCATAATAACATTAAAAGGCAAGTTACTAAAAAATATCCAGGATAACATTAATTTTATAGGAATATAAAGAATCAGTTTTATAGCTAAAATTAGAAAAAAATAGTTAATTAGAATTGATCTTACTGTTCTGGCAATTCAGTAATCAAAACAAGCTATCATCATAAACATGAAATGCTATCTAGATTTGAGTTGTTCTTTTCATATAATCATTATAGATGGTAGAACCAGAAATGACTAGAAGATAAAAGCCTTTCTGCTTGGAATGGATGTAGGTTCACTACTGCATGTTGTAAAAATAACATCATCAGAAAAGTGTCTTAGAAATCATTTAACTCAATCTACTCATAGAACATTTAAGACCACTCTGACTTAAAAGAATTTAGGTGCCTTGCCCCAGGCGTTGTTGTTAGCTGAAAAGCCAGGCATACAACAGAGATTTAATGACTCTTTGTATGGAGTTCATACCAGAACATCATTTTGCTATTCTGAATCTACTCTGTCAGTGTTTGAGGGAATTAAGAATATGAAAGGAAAAATGCAACGGAAGAAATGAACAAAGATCAAATTTGACCAGGGTTTGTAGTTACAGAGTTAAAAGTAGAATGAGTATCTCTGATTCCAGTTCCATATGCTTTCACTTTACAAGAAGTTCAGTTAAGGTATTAAGAAAAGACAACAACAACAAAATGATTGACTTTAAGGGTTGAAAATAAAAGAGGAGTTTATTTAAATCACTGTGAAAAGGACAGTAATAATATGAACAAGTCACAAATGGTCAGGATATAGTACAAGTCATCACATTGGAAAGATGGCCACAGACAATAAAATTCCCAAGCAGAAGACAAAAATCAAATTCACATGGACTATTTTCTGCAAGTCCGAACGCTTAAGTTCAAAAAGATAGCGAGGTGATAAAGGACCTCAAGTGAAATTTGTTCTTTTTTTTTTTTTTCCAATTTATTTATTTTCAGAAAAACAGTATTCATTATTTTTTCACCACACCCAGTGCTCCATGCAAGCTGTGCCCTCTATAATACCCACCACCTGGTACCCCAACCTCCCACCCCCCCCACCACTTCAAACCCCTCAGATTGTTTTTCAGAGTCCATAGTCTCTCATGGTTCATCTCCCCTTCCAATTTACCCAAAAGCACATACCCTCCCCAATGTCCATAACCCTACCCCCCTTCTCCCAACCCCCCTCCCCCCAGCAACCCACAGTTTCTTTCCTGAGATTAAGAGTCACTTATGGTTTGTCTCCCTCCCTATCCCATCTTGTTTCATGGATTCTTCTCCTACCCACTTAAGCCCCCTCATATCAGGGAGATCATATGATAGTTGTCTTTCTCCGCTTGACTTATTTCGCTAAGCATGATACACTCTAGTTCCATCCATGTTGTCGCAAATGGCAAGATTTCGTTTCTTTTGATGGCTGCATAGTATTCCATTGTGTATATATACCACATCTTCTTGATCCATTCATCTGTTGATGGATATCTAGGTTCTTTCCATAGTTTGGCTATTGTGGACATTGCTGCTATAAACATTCAGGTGCACGTGCCCCTTTGGATCACTACCTTTGTATCTTTAGGGTAAATTCCCAGTAGTGCAATTGCTGGGTCATAGGGCATGTGATACAACACATCAATAAAAGAAAGAACAAGAACCATATGATACTCTCAATAGATGCTGAAAAAGCATTTGACAAAGTACAGCATCCCTTCCTGATCAAAACCCTTCAAAGTGTAGGGATAGAGGGCACATACCTCAATATCATCAAAGCCATCTATGAAAAACCCACTGCAAATATCATTCTCAATGGAGAAAAACTGAAAGCTTTTCCACTAAGGTCAGGAACACGGCAGGGATGTCCATTATCACCACTGCTATTCAACATAGTACTAGAAGTCCTAGCCTCAGCAATCAGACAAAAAGAAATTGCACAACAAAAGGAAATTAAAGGCATCCAAATCGGCAAAGAAGAAGTCAAATTATCACTCTTCGCAGATGATATGATACTCTATGTGGAAAACCCAAAAGACTCCACTCCAAAACTGCTAGAACTTCTACAGGAATTCAGTAAAGTGTCAGGATATAAGATCAATGCACAGAAATCAGTTGCATTTCTCTACACCAACAACAAGACAGAAGCAAGAGAAATTAAGGAGTCAATCCCATTTACAATTGCACCCCAAACCATAAGATACCTAGGAATAAACCTAACCAAAGAGGCTAAGAATCTATACTCAGAAAACTATAAAGTACTCATGAAAGAAATTGAGGAAGACACAAAGAAATGGAAAAATGTTCCATGCTCCTAGATTGGAAGAATAAATATTGTGAAAATGTCTATGCTACCTAAAGCAATCTACACATTTAATGCAATTCATATCAAAGCACCATCCATCTTTATCAAAGAAATGGAACAAATAATCCTAAAATTTATATGGAACCAGAAAAGACCTCGAATAGCCAAAGGGATATTGAAAAACAAAGCCAAAGTTGGTGGCATCACAATTCCGGACTTCAAGCTTTATTACAAAGCTGTCATCATCAAGACAGCATGGTACTGGCACAAAAACAGACACATAGACCAATGGAACAGAATAGAGAGCCCAGAAATAGACCCTTAACTCTATGGTCAACTAATCTTCGACAAAGCAGGAAAGAATGTCCAGTGGAAAAAAGACAGCCTCTTCAATAAATGGTGTTGGGAAAATTGGACATCCATGTGCAGAAAAATGAAATTGGACCATTTCCTTACACCACACACAAAAATAGATTCAAAATGGATTAAGGACCTCAATGTGAGAAAGGAATCCATCAAAATCCTTGAGGAGAACACAGGCAGCAACCTCTTCGACCTCAGCCGCAGCAACATCTTCCTAGGAACATCGCCAAAGGCAAGGGAAGCAAAGGCAAAAATGAACTGTTGGGATTTCATCAAGATCAAAAGCTTTTGCACAGCAAAGGAAACAGTTAACAAACCCAAAAGACAACTGACAGAATGGGAGAAGATATTTGCAAATGACATATCAGATAAAGGACTAGTGTCCAAAATCTATAAAGAACTTAACAAACTCAACACCCAAAGAACAAATAATCCAATCAAGAAATGGGCAGAGGACATGAACAGACGTTTCTGCAAAGAAGACATCCAGATGGCCAACAGACACATGAAAAAGTGCTCCATATCACTCGGCATCAGGGAAATACAAATCAAAACCACAATGAGATATCACCTCACACCAGTCAGAATGGCTAAAATCAACAAGTCAGGAAATGACAGATGCTGGCGAGGATGCGGAGAAAGGGGAACCCTCCTACACTGTTGGTGGGAATGCAAGCTGGTGCAACCACTCTGGAAAACAGCATGGAGGTTCCTCAAAATGTTGAAAATAGAACTGCCCTATGACCCAGCAATTGCACTATTGGGTATTTACCCTAACGAAATTTGTTCTTGTCTACACCAGAAAGGTGTGGTTTTCCTGTAACTCCCATTAATCAGTTACAAAAAATCAAATTTTTTACAAGGATGTGCTTTCTAGCACATATCAGGCTAAAATGATCTCCAAACCAAACTGAGTCATGTAAAATATTTAAAATCTCAAATTAAAAAAAAAAATCACATCTATGTATAGTTCATTTAGTTAAAAATATACGTAAGGACATTTCAAATCAGTTTTGTCAATTGTTTATTGAGTTACTTTGTAGATCCTATTAGTTACCTAGTTAACTGATAAAAGAAAAATTCATGAACTAGAATTATTTCAGTTATTCTTCATAGGTACTATAACTTTCTGCAGTACAATTATCTTTCTTTATGAGAACTAAGAATGATCAAAATACCAATGCAACTATATTTAAACCACATTTCCCAGTTCATATATGTAATAAGGAAGCGAATGTAAATTTTTTTCCAATTTTCTTTCCCTGACTCCATGCATTTTGTTTTGTAGACCTTAATGAAAGCAGGTTTAATGGGAGTGGTAAGTATATGTGCTAAGAAACATGTTACCAAATGCTACACTGTAGGTTATTTGTGTATTTTCTGAGCCCCCATCCCCATTACTTACACCAAATACTTCCACCAAATCTATGGTTTGGAAGAAAATGAGAGCCTAGAAAACCTGAAATACGAGCAATAATCACAGGGAAACTATGTTTTGACTCTCTGTTGGCATGAGCATAAATGACAGTATGATGTTAATGGACAGTTGCATATATCTGTGTACATTTAAATACGTCTCTTTCCAAATTAATACAAACACCAATGAAACTGGGTTGCCAACACATTTTTATAAAGTTTTTATTTAAATTCCAGTTGTTTAATAAACAGTGTAATATTAGTTTCAGGTGTACAATATAGTGATTCAGCACTTCCATACAGCACCCAGTGTTCATCACAAGTGTCCTCCTTAATCCCCATAACCTGTTTAACCCATCTTCCCATCCGTCTCCCCTCTGGTAACCATCAGTTTGTTCCTATAGTTCAGAGTCTGTTTTCTGATCTTCCTCCCTCTCTATTTTTTCCCTTTGCTCATGTGTTTTGGTTCTGAAAGTTCACATACATGTGAAATCATATGGTATTTGTCTTTCTCTAACTCAATTATTTATCTTAGCATTATACTCTCCATCTATATTGCTGCAAATGGCAAGATTTCATTCTTTTTAATGGCTAAGTAATATCCAACTGTGTGGGGCGCCTGGGTGGCTCAGTGGGTTAAGCCGCTGCCTTTGGCTCAGGTCATGATCTCAGGGTCCTGGGATCGAGTCCCGCATCGGGCTCTCTGCTCAGCAGGGAGCCTGCTTCCTCCTCTCTCTCTCTGCCTGCCTCTCTGCCTACTTGTGATCTCTCTCTGTCAAATAAATAAATAAAATCTTTAAAAAAAACTATTAAAAAAATATCCAACTGTGTGCACGCATGCACATGCACACACACACACACACACACACACGCACATCCTCTACATCTTCTTTATCCATTCATCAGTCCATGGACATTTGGATTGTTTCCATAATTTGCCTATTGTAAATAATGTTGCTACAAACATTGGGTTGCATATATCCCTTTGAATTAGTGTTTTTGTATCCTTTGGGTAAATACTGAGTTGTGCAATTGTTGAATCATAGTGTAGTTCTATTTTTAACTTTTTGAGGACCCTCCATACTGTTTTCTAGAGTGACTGCACCAATTTGCATTCCCACCAACAGTGCAAGAGGGTTCCTTTCTTCAGATCTTCAGCAACACCTGTTGTTTCTCATGTTGTTGATTTTAGGCTTCTGACAAATGTGAGGTGATACCTCATTGTAGTTTTGATTTGCATTTCCCTGGTGATAGTAATGTTGAGCATCTTTTCATGTGTCTGTTGGCCATCTGTATGCATGTCCTCTGCCCACTTTTTAATTGATTCATTTTTGGGGTGTTGAGTTTTTAAGTTCTTTACACATTTTGTATACCAATGCTTTATCAGCTATGTCATTTGTACTTATAGCCTCCTATTCTGTAGGTAGCCTTTTAGTTCTATTGATTGTTTCCTTCACTGTGTAGAAGCTTTTTATTTTGATAAGTGCCACTACTTTATTTTTGCTTTTGTTTCTCTTGCCTCAGGAGACATATTTAGAAAGAAGTTGCTATGGTGGATGTCAAAGAAGTTACTTCCTGTATTTTAAGATTTTTATGGTTTCAGTTCTCACATTTAGGTTTTTAATCTATTTTGAATTCATTTTTGTGCATATTGTAAGAAAGTGGTCCAGTTTCTGGATCATTTTCTGATCTTTTTGCATATTGCTGTCCAGTTTTTCCTACATCATTCATTGAAGAGACTGTCTTTTTCCCAATGGATATTCTTTTCTGCTTTGTGGAAGATTAGATTAATTGACCTTATATTTGTGGATTCATTTCTGTGTTTTCTATTCTGTTCCATTGATCTAAGTGTCTATTTTTGTGCCAGTACTTAACTGGCCCTCAATGAAAACAGGTGAAGGTGATTTGTTTTATTAACTGAACTACTTTTTTAACCAGGGCAATCAAGATCTAAATGAACTACCTGTGTAGGTCTTTGCCCCACAAAAGAAGCTGTAAAATCTAGATCACATAGTACTACAGTGATAAGAATTTATTTTCTCAGTCTATTGAGGAAAAAGTTGTACATTGTGTCCCTACCCCCACCCCTTGGTGAAAGTAGAAAACATAATGTTCTTAAGGTCAAATGCATCAAGGCGATTTAGCCTCATATTTTATTAATGTTAATGGGAATCATGTAGCTAAATCCTGGCAAATTGTACTGAATAGCTACTTCCAATATTACATGATTATATTCATTATGGGATGTTCATTTGATATTCAGTGTGGAACAACTAATTCTAATGGTTTTTTTGTTTGTTTGTTTTAATAATAGTGATATATCAGCAGGTGAAAAGGCCTTTGCATTTGGAATCAAGAAAACACCCTAATCAGTAGTTAAATTAACCATTCCTCTATAATCTTACCTGTAACTCTCTAGACCATATACAGTTTCTATTTTAGATTATTATTAAAAGATTCATCTACTGATAGGAAATAAGATAAATACTTAAAATACTGCCTCTCTGAAGAATTCATTATTTTATTTAAGGAAAATTACCATAGTTGATTTTACACCATGTCAGTCATTTATTATTTGACCTTTTTGAGAAACCTTTGAATATATCATTATGCTACTAACAATGCAATTACTACCCATTTAATCAGTGGTAGTTAGAAAAGGTCTAACTACATATAGAAGTAAAGCGCTAACCTAATGTATTTAAATAACGTGTTTAGATGATGCCAACATTGTTACACTTCTGTATATAATGTTAGTCTAAAAAGTTGAAAACAAAACCTAATTTACTGGTGATATTTTTGATTAGATAGATTGCTCTAACACATTCAGAACAAGAATTAGTACTAAAGATGGCTATATTCACTAATAGAGGAGTATAGACACATGCACACATATAACTTATATAGATTATCTGACATTTTATGTCAATATTAAAATATCAATATTTCTTATTAATCAGCTAGGAAGAATATGCTTCAATCAATTGTATTTTTATCTAGATAATTCCAACTACTTTCAAATTAAATAATTTCTTCTATTTCCCATTTTCTCAAACAGATTAGTACCAATTATAATGAATAGAACCCATTTCCTGTTTAGAAAGGCTGGATCAGAATTATTTTTTATCTGTACCGAGAATTATCATTCCATTTCATGTGTTTCAGCAATGAGTAAAGGATGTTCCATATGTGTAAGGAGCAGGGAAATGGCAATAAATAGTTTGTTCTAAATCCCTGGAGTTGGTCAAGAAATTCATGCTGATATTTAATAGCACTTACTAGCAGGAAAGCAGTGAGATTATTGGAGGCATCAATAGTTTCACAGCAAAACTAAGTATAAAACATCGATTAAATTGATGAATGTCTTCCAACTAAAGGGATAAATACCAACTTTAAGAAAATATTGTAACAAATAAATCTAGCATTGTTTTAACTCTACCTATATTTGGGTATTTATTTATACTTTGGTTGTAATAATAAGTGAACATTTCCTATGAGAGACTCAACAGACAGCAATGTTTAGGTGAATAGCAGCCTATATTCTGTAAGTGAATTTTGTGTTCATTCAACTGTAGTTGCTGAGAACAAGAGCGAAAAGAAAGTTCAATATGTCCACTGAATACATTAATTATTTTTTACTACATTTCAAACAGACTGTATTTCCAGTGATATTGGTTTTTGACTATTCTTTACTTCTATTAAAAGCATGTGTAAAGGGCACCTGGGTGGCTCAGTGGGTTAAGCCTTTGCTTTCCACTCAGGTGATGATCTCACGGTCCTGGGATAGAGGCCTGAATCTGACTCTCTGCTCAGCGGGGAGCCTGCTTCCCCTTCTTTCTCTGTCTGCCTCTCTGCCTACTTGTGACCTCTCTCTCCCTCTGTCAAATAATTAAAAAAAAAAAAAAAGCTTGTGTAAAGGGGTGCCTGGGTGACTTGTGACTTAGTGGGTTAAGCCTCTGCCTTTGGCTCAGGTCATGATCTCAGGGTCCTGGATCAAGCCCTGCATCAGGAATCTCTGCTCAGCAGGGAGCCTGCTTCCTCTCTCTCTCTCTCTCTCTTTCTCTCTCTCTGTCTGCCTCTCTGCCTACTTGTGATCTCTGTCTGTCAAATAAATAAATAAAATCTTTTAAAAAAAAGGTATATGTAAAAAAAATAAAGAAAGAAAAAAAACGTGTAATATGAAATAGGAAGAGGTTAGGCAGGTAGAAAATGAGGGAATTATTAAAAAATGCTGACTAGTAGTTTCGTATGTCACTCATCAGACCTGAAATCCAGATTATCATATTATAACTTGTATTAATATGGTGTATATTACTTTTATCTCAAAGAAACACTGGTTTTTCAATGCTAGGTGGATCTTAGAAATACTTAAAGAATGTCTATCTTCGATGTATTCATACCCACATCTTACTCCTAACCTATTGATTTGGCTCTTAGTCGGGGGGAGCATGTGTGGTGTGTCCATCTTCATCACTGAAAAGTTCCACCAGTAGTTTTGATGTTCACACCAAGAATTCTAGAGTGGATGCAATATCCCTTATAAAGAGTGAGATAATGGGACCTGAGGGAGTTTAAATATCATCGGTAGTTACTAGAAACAAGATTTAGTGTGTTCTTCAAAACAATGTGTTTCCTCAGTAATCCATCTATGCAATATTCTTCTGAACAAAAGGTATAGGACTGGAATAGGTATGAATAGTCCTGAATGACAAGTTTGCACGATTGTTGCTGTGAGAATCATACTTAGTCCACAATTTTTACATTGTCTCTGCATAAAATTATGATGATCCTTCTAGGATCCTTCTAGGCCTTCTAGGTTTCTTTTCGTCTTCTTTTTCTGCCAGTTCTGCCAGTTCATATTCCTATGTCTTGCTTCCTGTTATGTGCAAAGCGAACACCCAAAAGTTCCAGTTTATATATTTAAATACCTGTTGATGTGATAGGCCAGTATGTGTAACTGTGGATTGGAAATAAAGGGAATATATATTGTAGAACAATCTTTTTATAGGGTTACTCTTAGTTTTCTTCAGTGGTTCCCACTGTCCATTGTCCATTCTTGCCTCTCCAAAATGTACAATTTTGTGATAGCTTCCTAGTCAAGTGCTGTGTATCTTGGCTTCAGACTCTTATTTAATCAGGTTTAGATCAGGATTTAGACTCAAATTTATCTTGAGAGAATGACTGAAAGAGAATATAGATGAACTGAAGTATTTCTATGTAAGCAGGTAGACCCGGGCCTCACGCAGGTCACTAGAGTTCCGTATTAAACAGTGAATCAACCTCTCAACAAAGATTAAAAACTACTTGCATGTTTGAACTGAATTAACCTTTCAGGTCACTGGGGCACCATTTAGTAAATTGCATTGTCTCTTTGTAAATGGGATCAAGGCTATAAAAGAGTTGTTTCATCTAACTTATGAAATAAATTTACTTATGTGCATTAGTCAGGGAATCAGAAACATGCCTAAAATTCTTAATAGCAAAGTGATGAGAGAGTTTATGTAGAAATGATTTTTTCCC
The DNA here is from genome assembly GCF_020171115.1 of Neogale vison. Classification (NCBI taxonomy): domain Eukaryota; kingdom Metazoa; phylum Chordata; class Mammalia; order Carnivora; family Mustelidae; genus Neogale; species Neogale vison. Next base: position 29,599,967 of record NC_058096.1, read on the forward strand.
CCAAATGCTTTGACACTGAAAATATTTTTAAAATAAAAATGAATCGAAATGTGGAAGTAGAAAAGACAACTTTAGTCAACCCAGTCATGAAGTCTGGTTTTGAAAGGGAGGAGAAAGGAGTGGTTATATAGCTCAGAGGTCAAGGTAAGAAAAAGGTGAGGTTTCTTTGAAAGTGAAGACACAAAGAAAAGGTCTGTGAAAGAAAGGGGAGAATAAGCATAAGAGGATACCTAAGGATGTGAAAGGAGATAAAATCTTGCGAATGTGAAGGAAGATATCTTTACAACATTGGCCATGTCTCCCACTGCAGCAAGAGAGAAAGTAAAATGAATAGAACAGTAACAACTGCAGGTAAGCATGTAGGTTTGGCCACAGAGTGAGGAGGTTATCATCTAATTCCTTCTATTTTCTCTGTAAAAACTTAAGGTGGCACTTAGCAAGTTGAAAGGAACAGGGAGAAGATGAAACAGAATTCTTTCCACAGAAGAGCAGTGGCCGAAGAGGAAAACAGAACTGCCATGAACCAAAGCAAACCTAGTGCGGGGGGAGATGCTCCAGTTATGGGGCTAGAATATTCAGTTATATTTTTCTGCAGCTGCCCTCAGCAGCGAGGATGTCATGTGCCAAAGGCATATAGCTGATACTGCCTGATAAATGAGATAGAAAGATAGTATGAGAAAAGAAATGTGAGGCTATTTGCATGAGAGCAGCTGACTTTAAGATGACAGAAAAGTTGTAGAGATAAAACTGGGTTAGTGTGGGAAAGGAATAAGTAAATGTGATAAATTGGAAAACAAGAGAAAGTGAGGTAACTGAGTAAGAGAAATGGACAGAGAGGAGTTGATGACCAGATGATTAAATGTTTTTTGTTCAAAATTATATAAGCAGAGAATTCCTGAGCAATGACATGTTATAGTCTTAAGGAGGAGTGGAAATGGAAGTGAGTGGAAGTAAATTCACTGAATGTGAGTCAAGGAGTTGATATGCTAGGGCTCGTGGTTATCTGTCCATGGGGATTTTGAAGTCTCCTAAAATAATAGCAGGATGTGAGATGGAAAAGAACATTGTGAACCAGGAATTAAAGTGTCCAGTTAATGAAAGGACAAGTCTAGGGATTCCATAGATCACAATGAATTCAATGGTAAAGATAGACCAGGTATATGGCATTAGCCTCAATGGATCTGCACTTTCTTTCAATGATAGAGGTACAAAGCTTTTTTTCTTTTTTCTTTTTTTTTTTTGTTTTAAGATTTTTTTATTTATATATGAGAGAGAGAGAGTAAGAGAAAGACAGAGCACAGGAGCAAGGGGAGAGAGAGAGAGAAGCAGACTCCCCTGCTGAGCATGGAGCCCGACGAAGGGGTTCATCCCAGGTTCCTGAGATCATGACCTGAACCGAAGGCAGCTGCTTAAATGACTGAGCTATCCAGGCACCCTTGTACAATGGCTTTAAGTAGCATTGTCAAATTAAGAGGAGAAATACCTAATTTCCTGTTCTTCAAATACTTAAAGTACAAACTGATTTAAAAACTAACAAACAAAAAATCCCTATTGTGTGATCTTTATTAGCTATTTTCCAAGTAACGCATTATGAACTCTAGGTTTTTAATAAGTATTTTTTGTTAGACTAGGTAAAAAGGCAGCCCTCCCTGACATTAAAGGAAGACAGAGATTAATCAATTCACTTTGAGATGATGGAGACAACTGGAGCAGTAGACTTTTACTTGACATCCAAGGGCCTCCAAAGAGCCCCTGAACAGAGGTCATGTAGTTGTGATCTTGGACATAAAAGATTACGCTTCTATTTTCATTACTGTAGTATCTAGCCTTGTCTTCATTTAAGAATATAGGCAACAAACCACAGTTGTTAGCAATATCTGTACCTTCATTACCAACAAAAATCATGATACTTTTATATCACCTTAATGATATGTAAAAATATCATTCAATATACTAAACAGTTATAAATCATATGAACAATTTTCATTCATGTTCATCAAGATTTTAAAGTTGCCATAGTTATTAGGTTTGCCAATAGATCTTAATCTTTAATGTGTGACTAACAAAGTATATATATATTGTTATATTAATTTATTGATATGATAATTCTGTTCTAGTATATTAAATATGTTCTGTGAAGTAGCCCAAAGGTGTACATAGCACAGTCTCTTGCACTAAGAATGTGGTAAACTCAATATCCTAGCCAACTAGGATCATTTCTGAAATTCTTTTGCTCTCTTAGCCCAACCAGGCATACCACTAGTTTTGACCTTTTTTTAAATTAATAACACACCTAGTTCTTGCATAATCTTGGCCCTTTCTACTTCCACAAATTTGTTCTCATCTTCTCTGCACTCTGTGTCTCACCCATATGGAGATCCTTTTTAATACATGCATGAACCATGCTTTATTATTATTTTAGTCCTTGGGCCTTTCTACTTGCTGTTTAATTTGCCTAAAATAGAATTTCATCCTTTTATCTCACCATCACCTCTTTACCTAGTTAATGGTATTTGGCATCCCAATTCTTCCAAACAAAGTAAGACACTCCACTTAACAAAATTTAGGACGAAATGGGACACATATATACTAAAAATATTTATTACTTATCTGACGTTCAAAGTTAACTGGAAGGCTTTGTATTTTTACTTACACCATCTACCAACCTATGCTAACCTTTTAAACCATTTTCTCACTTGTAACTCTTTCTGCTAATCTGAAGCTCTGGGATGCTTCAGATTCCTTGTTCACTATGATGTCCCCAATGCAAGTAGTAGTCACTCCCAAAGTTAAAGTAACTATTTCATAAACTACACTCTGTGTTTAAAATACCAGTTTCTACGGCTGGCTGTCCTAATAGACTGTGAGTTTCCTAAGGACAGAGACCTTCTTTGTACCCAAAGCCAAAGCCCAGTGTCTGTAACAGAGTAGACATCCAAAAACTGTTTTAAATAGAACCAAATTCTCTTATTCCCTTTAAAGCCAGTGAAATTCCCTTGAAATTCCCAATTTCTTCATTCCCTTGAAAGTAAAGGAATGTTTGTAAGGCTTTAAGCCTATCTTATCTGAGAATAAAAGCCTTGAAATTAGGAGAGATGTTAAGCAAGTATATGTTTTAGGGCTCAGTTTCCCTATTTAGCATCAACTCTTTGGATGATATTAAGATACTTACTGATTTATCTTTCTTTTAATTATTTTGTACAAAAAATACAAAGGTGAAAAAGTATGAAGATTGCCAGTGTCAGTGTTTATACATGCATGTGGATGTTAACACTGTTATAATGTAGGTGGGAAGGGTTTAAATGTTTGTGGATAAAAAGAAATGAGGGGTGAATCAGATTTCTGGAAAAGTTTGGAAGACTATTAAGTGCAAGCTGTCGAGGACCTGTAGCACTGACAAATGTTCTCTCAGTACTTGAATGGTACCACTTTGATAGTATCCATTCCAGAGGAGATGACATCTGAAGTGCCTTCTAGCTCTAAAATCAAATGGACCTTTGCCAAGACTACACAATAGGTAAATGGGAGTCTCTTCAACAAATGGTGGTGGTACTGGGAGAGCTGGATAGTTACATACAAAAACTTAAAAAAAGAAAGAAGAAAAGAAAGAAAGAAATTGAACCCTTATCTTACACCATATACAACAACCAATTTAATATGGATTAAAAATGATAAAACTCTTAGAAGAAAACATTGGGGGAAATCTTCATGACCCTGGGCTTGACAATAATATAATTTATATGACACCAAAAGCATAGGTAACAAAAACAAAAATATAATCCAGTGAGCTACAACACCCTAAAAATTTCTACAGAGCAAAAGAATCAATTGAGTGAAAGGCAACCTACAGAATAGGAAAAAATGTTTGCATCATGTATCGAAGGGGTTTAATCCCCAAAATACATAAACTCTTACAATTCAGAGCAAAAAACCAAATGATCCACTTAAAAAGGGTAAAGGACCTGAGTAAACATGTTCTCCAAAGAACACATACGAATGGTCAACAGGTGTATGTAAAGGTGTTTAACATTATGAATCATCAAGGAAATGTAAACCAGAACGACAATGAGATATCCCTTCACACCTGTCAGGGTAGCTATATATGTAAATCATAAATTATATATTATAAATTAATATATATGTAGCTATCTTGGCTAGTGTTAATTAATTATAATTAATATAGTATACTTAATCAACATAATAAATTATATACAAACACAATAATGTAGCACACAATTAATATAATTATGATAATTATACTATATCCATTAAATTATATATATATGTGTGTGTATCTGTGTGTGTATGTGTGTGTGTGTGTGTGTGTGTATACTGAATAAATAAATACATTTGAAAGACAACCGTATTTTGAGTATGTGGAGAAATTGGAACTCCTGCACACTGTTGGTAGGAATGCAAAATAGTGCAGTCATCATTGGAAAATGCTATGGAGGCTCCTCAAAAAGTTAAAAATAGAACTACCATATGATCCCCAAATTGCACTGTGGTATTTATCCAAAATAAATGAAATCAAGACCTCAAAGAGGTATTAGCACTCCCATTTTCATTGCAATTCACAATAGTCAAGATATGGAATCAAGCTAAATGTCCATTGAGAGATAAATGTGGTGTTTATACAATGGAATATTATTCTAATTTAGAAAAGAAAGAAATTCTGCATTATACAAAACTATGGAGGAACCTTGAGGACATTATGGTAAGAGAAGTAAGCCAAAGAAAGACAAGTATCTGCAGGTTTCCAGGCCCTAGGAAGAAGGGAAAAATGATAATTACATTATGGCTTAATGTTTTGGTTAAGCAAGATGAATATGCTCTAAAGACAGGACGTAGAGCATTGTACTTATAGTCAACAGTAATGCCGTCTACGCCTAAAATTGGTCAAGAGTGTAGATCCCATGTTTAGTGTCCTTACAATGGTGAAAATTTTTAAAAGCAAACGTGCCTCAGATGTAAAGTATATCCACAGTTAAGGAATCAGAAGAGGAACCAACAAATGGAATAAGAAATATTCAGAAATTTCAAAAAGGTTCCTGGGAAGTTAGAACTCTGTGGAAATATGGAAAGAATACAGAAATGATCAACAGAGAGAGATTCCCTGCAGAGTTCCTAAATAGTAAGGAAAAAATGTGTATTGGACTTGAAAAAATAGGAAGTAATCTTTGAGTTAAGAATGAAGCATCTAGGGGCGCCTGGGTGGCTCAGTGGGTTAAGCCGCTGCCTTTGGCTCAGGTCATGATCTCAGGGTTCTGGGATCGAGTCCCGCGTCGGGTTCTCTGCTCAGCAGGGGGCCTGCTTCCCTTCCCCTCTCTCTGCCTGCCTCTCTGCCTACTGTGATCTCTCTCTGTCAAATAAATAAAAATAAAATCTTTAAAAAAAAAAAGAATGAAGCATCTAATGTAATTCAGAGGATTTTAGAGTCTAAAAGAGGAAACTATGGGAGAGTGGGAAAAAGATCAGATAATGGGGAAGATTATTATTGTTTCTTTCGCTTTTTTTTTTTTTAATGATAAAATTGAATTTGTTTGTAGTTGGAGGAATAGATGAGTAGATTTCCAAGTAAGGAAAACTGAAGACGGTAACTATAGAAGACATGAGTTGGAAGGAAAACTCTCAGGGAAATATGAGACTCATGGTTTTGAAATCTTGATTGTATAGAGGTAAAGTGAAATCTCTGAAATGCCATAGAATGATAAAAGGATTCATACCCAGTGATCTATAATAAAATGTATAATAAAACTGTCCATACTCGGTGATAAAGTGTTGCTGTATGATGTTGTAATGATGTTCATATTAAAAAGCTGGAGTTGAGAAGATAGAAAGGGGAAAATGCAGCTCTACGGAGAAAATAGGCGTGGCTTTTATCAAATCATTTATTTAACAACCCGCCCTCATGTATGCACACAAGCTCAGATATGGTGTCCTGCTCATATATATTTTCCCATCACCCAGCTGTTATTCTATACTCTCAGCCTGATTGTACTATTCAAAATTCATCAATGAGCATTAGCACATCATATGCAAATGCCCTTAACAATGCGTGCTCTACATGACGAGCCTCTGTTACATGTGGGTTTTGTTTTGTTTTAATCAGGGGCCATTTCCACTACCGCGTTCTCACTTTCTGACATTTATTATGCATTCTGGTCAACAGTTTTGACCTTTAAGGCCTAACAAATGTGTGCAACCGGTAGTGCTAGAAACCACAGAGGCAGGGGAAGGAGAAAATATCATGCTGGGTGTAAAAATGATAAAACTAACATGGAAGTGCTCTCAAAGAAATGGTTAAGAAGAAAGGTGATAATGAACACAGGGGTAGATCAGTATATATACTTTAAATTTTGAAGCTTACTGCAGATATAAGAACAGTGAAGAAGAGTTATCAGAAATTTACCCATCGTTACAAAAACCTATGTCCTGAATTAAGTTCTGACTTCAGGAGGTTTGAAGGAGGTAGGTGAGCAATGCCCCATTGTGATGTCAGAAGGATATTTCAATAGACTGTCAGTACTCTAAAAGGAGAAAGTATGTTTTATCAAAGCAATCCACATAATCAGTAATGGTAAACAATACATTTTTCTGCCATCCATGAGTTAATGTCAGTGCTTATTGTAGTTGTAGTTGTCAAATTATTACACTTTCGTTATATCTTTTTTCAAAGTAATCAGATTTAAAGCTGTCTTTTAAAATGATAGGTTTCTTTTTTAGATTCCACCCAAGAATCTGGCTTTTAGGTAAATATCTTAGCATAAATTCAGTTTCACTAGTTTTATACGCTGCAAGCCTAACCTTGACTGTAGAATATTTTACTTTTGTCTTTAGAATTTTTAGGTTTAAAAAATATGTATTCTCTACTTTTGGGGAAATGAGGATGCAATTTTTCCATTAAATTTATTTGAGTTTATAATTAGTTTTAACGCTATGAGAATGCTTTTTTCCTCAGTTTATGTTTATGTATAAAATAAGAAAGCAGGTGGTGTTTCTGCTTCAGTAGTCTGTGTCTATTCAGCAGAAAATATTAAAATATAGAAGGCCTTATAATTCCCATCTGCCCAAATACCTGTGTTTCTGTCCTTCCCGTAGGTTTCAGAAATTAACACTTAACACTTTTATAATGCATCCACACCATAAGGACAGTCATAAAAAGCATGGTTGTTTAACCCTGTGGACTCCTTCAAAAGAAAAATCAGAGTGAAATCATTACATTGTATATTTTCATATTGGGAAAAATGATTTCAAAGAAGTTCTCAGGAATTCCAAAAGAAAGTTTTGGAATAAACTCTGAATGATTAAAACAATCACCAGGACTTGTTCATTTACTTGGGATGATAATATAGTTTTTTTACTGAGGAGAGGAGAGGAAATAAATACTTTTTAGGTTCACAATATTGTAAAAATGCTTTAGTTCTTAGAGTTGAATTTTTGCTTCTCTAACACTGCTATTCTAATTCTATCTTCTGACAGAGACACAAAATAACTCAATACAGTTTTGGTTTATTTTCATTTGATTCCTAAGAACATAAAATTTCCAATAAAAAGTTTATACATTGACTATGATTCCCTTTTGACTACTAGTATTAGTGGGTAGAAAAGACATGGATAGAAATTTGGGATTAACATTCTTTTGAGCTAAGTCAAATGATGGTAATGGTGAGGGAAGTGTCACCTACAGAGGCTGGTTTCCTGATCTCACCCCTTCCAAGTTGCCTATGGTGATCTTCACGATTGTGTTATTGATTGGATGGCTCCCGCCATTCCAGCAGGACAGATCCAGTTTTCCTCTCACTGCTCCCTCAAAGCCCTAAGACTGAAAGGTCCAGTTCCAAATTCCAATACATTATAGGATCATGGTAATAAATTAATAATAAGTCACTTTTTAACAAACATTTGTGACCTCCTAATATATCCCTATCATACGTTAGTTTTTGTGAATTCAAAAATAAATATGATAAAGCTTTACCCTTCCAGAGCTTGCAGTCCAGTGGGCACATAGACACACATATATAGTTTCAACAACCACAAAATGGGATAAGATGTATGTTATATCCAGTCTATAGACCTGTGCTTATGGGAGTAGAGAGCAGGGGTAGCTATCCCTGCCTGGGAAGAAAAGAAAGACAAAGAACTAACATATATGGGAAACCCATTAGTAGGATTGTTATGAGGATAGAAATGATATTTTAAAGCACTTAAGAGCAGTTCCTGATACCGTACAACTATCAGTCGATAAATATAACTTTTATGGCTTTGACAATGCATTCTAAATTTCTTCATGGCTTTCCAGTTTGGTATGATTAAAATAATATGTGACAATAGAGCGTACTCCAGAAAAATCTTCCAGAAGGACAATTTTGTGGTTTTTCATGAGAGCAGTAGCATTAAAATAAAAAACTAAGTAGAATACATCACAGCCTCTCTTCATCCATTTTAAATTTAATGAACTCTTAGCCGAACTAAATGTCTCTTCCCCATAAACTTAGCAGCACAAGGTTTACAGAAACTGCAACTTCAACATTATTTGACTATATTTATATATATGACTGTAAATCAGGGGGCACATTTAATTTCTTCCAGGGTTTTTTCTGCCATCTGCTAACATGGCATCTTGCCCATTTGTAACACTGTCAGATTATATGGGACAGAGGTGTTACCTCCCTGCTCTTGTCCTGACTTGGGACAGACCTTATTACTTTTAGAGATAGTAAAGGCAAGAAGAGTGATCAAAATAACAGTCAGTCTAGACTGTCAGATTCCAGCCCAATCTGCCCACACTACCCACACAGACAGTGAATCTGTCTTCAGTGCACTAAAAGCACCCAATTAGTGGCAAAGGCAAAGCAAAGTGGATATGTCTCTTCAGATTTAATCGCAGAAGACATACAGGTGTCCAGTTGCCGCAAATATCTTCTGTCTTCCTTCAGTGGGATTTACTTAGGTTTCTACCCATTATCTCTGATAGGTTGGTTATGCCACGCCCCTAAAACCATAATATGTTGTTACTTTTGCCCTTTATTTTATCTTATTGATGTGAGGTAAAGAGTAATTTGGTCTGCTAGGCCACATTTAGTGTGAAAAACATAAAGTTCTCCAGTGATCAAAATATGCAAGAGCTGAATATTCTCTTTTCTAAGTACTTCCAGATTCCATCTATATTTAAACTGATTTTTGCCTTTCTACAATCTTTGTGTTTTATTATCAAAACTTATTTTTCTTTTCCTCTATTTACTTCTAATGCATGGTTAGATATATTATGACACTGTATTATTTCCATATTAATAGGTGCTAACTCACTGGAATTTTTAGGGATTTGGGTTAAAAAAATTATATCTTTATGACCTAGGCTCACAGGAAAAAAATTATAATATAACATCACTTACTACCTTTATTCCCACATATAGTTAAATATAGTTCATATATATATTTATTTTTCTATTCTAGATATTTTCTATGTCCCTTTTCAATATATTATTCATCCTCAACTAAATTAAAATTAGGAATTACTACAAAATTGACTATTGCATTTTAACAAAATACTCTGTTTTTATTTATTTATTTATTTATTTATTTATTATTTTAAAAAAAATTTTTTTAATTTTTTATAAACATGTATTTTTATCCCCAGGGGTACAGGTCTGTGAATCGCCAGGTTTACACACTTCACAGCACTCATCAAAGCACATACCCTCCCCAATGTCCATAACCCCACCCCCCTTCTCCCAACACCCCTCCCCCCAGCAACTCTCAGTTTGTTTTGTGAGATTAAGAGTCACTTATGGTTTGTCTCCCTCCCAATCCCATCTTGTTTCATTGATTCTTCTCCTACCCACTTAAGCCCCCATGTAGCATCACCGCTTCTTCATATCAGGGAGATCATATGATAGTTGTCTTTCTCCGCTTGACTTATTTCGCTAAGCATGATACGCTCTAGTTCCATCCATGTTGTCACAAATGGCAAGATTTCATTTCTTTTGATGGCTGCATAGTATTCCATTGTGTATATATACCACATCTTCTTGATCCATTCATCTGTTGATGGACATCTAGGTTCTTTCCATAGTTTGGCTATTGTGGACATTGCTGCTATAAACATTCTGGTGCACGTGCCCCTTTGGATCACTACGTTTGTATCTTTAGGGTAAATACCCAGTAGTGCAATTGCTGGGTCATAGGGCAGTTCTATTTTCAACATTTTGAGGAACCTCCATGCTGTTTTCCAGAGTGGTTGCACCAGCTTGCATTCCCACCAACAGTGTAGGAGGGTTCCCCTTTCTCCGCATCCTCGCCAGCATCTGTAATTTCCTGACTTGTTGATTTTAGCCATTCTGACTGGTGTGAGGTGAGATCATTGTGGTTTTGATTTGTATTTCCCTGATGCCGAGTGATATGGGGCACTTTTTCATGTGTCTGTTGGCCATCTGGATGTCCTCTTTGCAGAAATATCTATTCGTGTCCTCTGCCCATTTCTTGATTGGATTATTTGTTTTTTGGGTGTTGAGTTTGCTAAGTTCTTTATAGATTTTGGACACTAGTCCTTTATCTGATATGTCGTTTGCAAATATCTTCTCCCATTCTGTCAGTTGTCTTTTGATTTTGTTAACTGTTTCCTTTGCTGTGCAAAAGCTTTTGATCTTGATGAAATCCCAATAGTTCATTTTTGCCCTTGCTTCCCTTGCCTTTGGCGATGTTCCTAGGAAGATGTTGCTGCGGCTGAGGTCGAAGAGGTTGCTGCCTGTGTTCTCCTCAAGGATTTTGATGGATTCCTTTCTCACGTTGAGGTCCTTCATCCATTTTGAGTCTATTTTTGTGTGTGGTGTAAGGAAATGGTCTAGTTTCATTTTTCTGCATGTGGCTGTCCAATTTTCCCAGCACCATTTATTGAAGAGGCTGTCTTTTTTCCATTGGACATTCTTTCCTGCTTTGTTGAAGATTAGTTGACTGTAGAGTTGAGGGTCTATTTCTGGGCTCTCTATTCTGTTCCATTGATCTATGTGTCTGTTTTTGTGCCAATATCATGCTGTCTTGATGATGACAGCTTTGTAATAGAGCTTGAAGTCCGGAATTGTGATGCCACCAACTTTGGCTTTCTTTTTCAATATTCCTTTGGCTATTCGAGGTCTTTTGTGGTTCCATATAAATTTTAGGATTATTTGTTCCATTTCTTTGAAAAAGTTGGATGGTACTTTGATAGGAATTGCATTAAATGTGTAGATTGCTTTAGGTAGCATAGACATTTTCACATTATTTATTCTTCCAATCTAGGAGCATGGAACATTTTTCCATTTCTTTGTGTCTTCCTCAGTTTTTTTCATGAGTACTTTATAGTTTTCTGAGTATAGATTCTGTGTCTCTTTGGTTAGGTTTATTCCTAGGTATCTTATGGTTTGGGGTGCAATTGTAAATGGGACTGACTCCTTAATTTCTCTTTCTTCTGTCTTGTTGTTGGTGTAAAGAAATGCAACTGATTTCTGTGCATTGATTTTATATCCTGACACTTTACTGAATTCCTGTACAAGTTCTAGCAGTTTTGGAGTGGAGTCTTTTGGGTTTTCCACATATAGAAAATACTCTGGTTTTAATGATCTTTCTTTTTTTTCTTTTTCTTTTTCTTTTTCTTTTTTTTTTTTTTTTAGGATTTATTTAATTATTTATTTGGCAGATCATAAGTAGGCAGAGAGGCAGGCAGAGGTGGGGCCGCAAGCTCCCCGCTGAGCAGAGAGCCTGATGTGGGGCTTGATCCCAGGAGCTTGGGATCATGACCTGAGCTGAAGACAGAGGCATTAACCCACTGAGACACCCAGGCACCCCTTTAATGATCTTTCAATAGTTTCATCCACAGTATTATAATTTTCTTTTTTAAAAAATTGTCCTCGGTTTTTATATTTATTGTATTTTATTTTTTAAATTGTGTTATGTTAGTCACCATACATCATTAGTTTTTTATTATATTTTAAAACAAAAATTATTTGTATTTGAGGACTACAACATGATCTTTTGCTGTATATACATGGTGAAATGGTGTATGAACCTGGAGGATATTATGTAAGTGAAATAAGCCAGACACAAAAAGAAAAATACTACATGATCTCACTTATATTTATAATAGTATACACAGAAGCAGAGAGTAGAATGGTGGTTACAAGGAGCAGAGATGTGGGTGAAGTGGGAGATGCTGGTCAAAATATACAAAGTTGCAGTTACGTAGGATGAGTTTTAGACATCCAATGTATAGCATGGTAAAGATGACTGCAGTTTTTTTTTTTTTTTTTTTTTTTTTAAGATTTTATTTATTTGACAGAGAGAAAGAGAGCACAAGTAGGCAGAGCAGCAGGCAGAGGGAGGGGGAGAAACAGATTCTTGGCTGAGCTGAGAACCCAATACAGGGCTTGATCCCAGGACTCTAGGATCATGACCTGACCTGAAGGCAGCCACTTAACCCACTGAGCCACCCAGGCACCCCAAGATGAGCAGAGTTATTAATTCTCTATTATATATTGGAATAGCATGATTTTCTGCTTAATCATCAACATTCTTCCTTACATTTGTGAAGTTTTTACTAATTATAAAAATATTCACATTTATACCTATACAGCAAATTTTGTGTTTCTTATATCTCTGGGCCATTCTGAAGGGCTTTTAATTACAAGGCATGGTATAGTTAATAATTTCAGTGGGCAATGTCATTCCAATATCAGATCCAAATTTATTTTATAAACTGCCTCTAGATATTCATTCCGTTTATTATTTCAACATTTATTTCATACTTACTATGACGTAGTCATCATACACGAAGATAAGTGATCAGGTGATTACTTGAGCACTATATTCAGGTCAGTTGGTATTTTAACAGAATTTTGTGAAAATAGCAGATATTTTGATTGAACAGAAGGAAGAGTAGGCATGACATGGTTATTCAGGCATGAATAAAAAGTCATGGGTATCGTAAACTTCTGACAATACTTGCTCATGCATTTGATCTAGATTTTCTTAGAATTCAGAAGTAACTGTCATTCACCTCCCTCCGGGCCTAAATACACATCCTCAGCTTTTTATTTATTTATATGACATGTTGTACCTAAAAGTTTATAGCACTGATAAGTGAAATTTTATAGATTCAATATTCTTTAATTCACTTTATAGGAAGTACCACTAGTTCTCTCATTTTGTTTTTCTAATATTAAGTTGATAATGTGGCTTATAAGTGGCCCATTTTATTTCTGGCTGGACTTGTGTTCAATTTTGACATTTCACATCAGCTCAATTATCAAAATCTGTCTAAAAAAGAGATTATAATTATTATCCTTTTCAATTCTCATATCTAGCTGTGCTTAAAACATGGAATTAGTTGGTGCTCAGTAAGTTGTTTGGCAAATAAGTAAATTATCTATGATGGGACATTTGTGTATGTTTTGCTTGAAAAACAATCCTTAGAAAGTCTTAAAAGCTTATATATATATATGTATTAAGTTATTTCTATTCTTCATTTCATAGAATTTTTTGGTTCTTTTATTAGTGGGATGACAAGATTCTTTTGCCTTTGAAGTATTTTTTTCAAGCTAATAGACTATTAGCAATTTATTTATATATCATTAAATAATTCCATTTATAATTATGGTTTAAATTATGTTCCTTGAGTAGCTGAGCAGGTGGAATAAACAACTTGTCTTATTTCTGAAAAACTTAAAATGTCAGCATCCTTTGAACATCACTGACTCTGTAGGGAAAAGTTAATAAACAAGTTAATCACTCTTTAAATAAATACACCATTTAAATTTACCTTCTTCCTTGGCTTTATGAAAGCATAACACAAAGGCCTTTTATTTTTCAACCAAAAAGCCTATATGTTCAAAGAAATTTAAAAAATATATTCAAAACTTAGTAATTAGATATCTCTATGCTGTTTAGAAACTATCATACATGGAGTTTTTAACATATTTTAGAGTGACTTAAGGGTGGTCAGATAATATTAAGGAAGACTTTTATGTGTTTAAAATCAGATGAATCACAAATGTGGTAAGGTTTTAAATTTATAAGGAAAATATTATATCATGCAGTATGGTTGTGTAAAACTTGGATGATATAGTAAATTTAAAATTTCCATAGTTATGACTATACTTCGTAAGCATTAATGTGAGTAGATTAAGCTTAGTAGAACAAAATAATGTGATTAGTATTCCCAAAATAGTCATAAGTATAAATGAGCAGAAACATTAACCTGAAAAAGAGATCCTTTGCAAAAGGAAAAAATCAGCAAATAGAAGAGAATGTTGTTGATCCTAAACGACACCAAAATAACAAATAATGGAGTAAAGAAGAGAAGGAGTTTGTGCTAGCCCAGTACCAAGTAGAGGAAGTTTGGTTTTGTTTGTTTGTTGCTTTTCATTAAATATCAAGTTCATGTGCATGTGTTCATAAATTGATTCATATATTAATGAAAGGGATTTAAGTGTATTCCATTATATATATTAAAAAAAACCTTTGATTTTTGATATTTGGGAACATTGAAAGGTAAAGAAACAGACCAACTAGTGTAAGAAACACAACAATGACTTCTAGGCTTGGGTATTCCATGTTGTTGCTTAGAATCATTACAATTCTACCTATAAGTAAAAGGAATATATTATGTGCCAAAATGGTAATCATCAAAGTTGAGTGTGTCATTCATGTAATACGGAGTTTAGTCTTCTATAAGATTACATATTGGCATATCTAGAGCTACAAAGAGTTGTTCAGATAAGACTAGAGCAATGTCTAGATTTCATAGAAACAGTACAAAATCTGCATAATATTCAAATAGGAATAAAAATGGAAAAATATATGGTTAGAATAATGAGATTTAGATCAGTAGTGTAGTAGTGTAAAGTTTTTTGAAAAATGGAATTGTACTTATGAGTGCTCTCCTTGCTCTAGAAATTGATGGCCTCAAAGACATTTAGATGAAATGAAGACGTTAGTATGGAATATTTTATGTTTTTTGAAATCTATTTTTAAAGCAGATTTCTTGAGAGCATTGTAATATTTTGCTACCCAGCAAGTTACTCCAAAATTTATGGCTTAAAACAACAAATATTTATCATCTCACGCAATTTCTTAGAGTGAGTCATCTCAGATTGCCGTAGGTGGGTGATTGAGGTCTCTCATGATACTGCAATCAAAATGTCACCCAGGAATGCAGTCCTCTGAAGGCTTGGCTGGGGCTGGAGGGTGTGTTTTTTTGATAGTTCAATCCCACGACCATGAATAGAAGACCAGTTTCTCCCTGGTTGTTGGGAGGAGACCTTAGGTCTCCAACATGACAACTTCTTTACAACATAGTAGCTGACTTTGTGCAAAATGAGCAATCTAAGAGAATGAGGCAGAAGCCACACTATCTTTTAAGACTATGCCATGGAAGGACTGATGCTGTATTCAACTGGACACATCAACCAACCTGGATGCAATTAAGGAGGAGTCTACACAAATTCACAAATACCAGAATACGACACTAGGGCCATCTTTGAGGTCTAACACCATAATGAGAGGGAAAAGAGGCCAGGGGAAGGAAGGGAAAGGAAATGACAAGAAAAAGGGAAGAAGGAAGAATGGAAGGAAGGAAGGAAAACAGATCACTGCAGAATGTTGTACTTATTTCTTCACATTTTATAAATGAGAATTTAGAAACCATGACCACCATCTCAAAAGAAAATTTCATTGTTTAAGATTTGTCAAAAACATTGATTTTTTTAAGCAATTAGTAAAATAGCTACAATCTAGTAGGAGTCTCATATTTAACAATTAACTGCTTAGAATGTTTTATTTTTAATTGGATTGTATTAAGATATGAATATCTTCCAAAATGGAATGTAATTGTATGCTACTTATGTGATATATATAAGATTAAAACCTTACCACTAAATGACAGTCTTATACTGGCATTGCCAAATATAACAACAAAAAAAAATGCAGGATAGCCAGTTGAACATGAATTTCAGATGAGCAATAAAAGTATTTGGTTTAAGTATATTCTATTTAATAAATAACAATTATTTATCTGAAATTTAAATTTAGTAGTTAGTCTAGTATTTCACTGGGTTGCCCTAACTTAAATAGCTCTCAAGCTACATTTTGGTCAAACATAATAAAATGTTAGATGATAAACATTCTTTCCCTCTGTGCGTTATTTTTGTGGCGGAAATTTCTATTAAAAAATGAGTACATTAAGGAAAATAGGTCACATCCATTGTTGTTATCCATTTAGATAACATTAACATTGTTGTTATCCATTTAGTATGTGTGTAGTTGTGTATGTGTGTCCCCAAAACTTGAGCAGGAGGATGACTCGACAACTGAATAGACATGTATATGTTGCCACGTGTACTGGTAAGATTATTGTAGTTCATATTTAGGAACATACATGATAGCCATGCTTCTAATTCTAGTTCCAGTTCTATAGTCTGTTCTAGAGATTGATCTGAACCAGTAATCTGACCACTTTAAGGTTATAGAAATCTCTAAACCTTAAAGATGGAATAACCACTTTAGAATGCCTGCATGTCTCTCTTTCCCTTGAGATTGCTGGCTGGTTTTCTTATGCTCTTTCTTGTCTTAAGTTTGTTCGTGTCAGGATGAAAACTATGATGCCATTCTGATCCAATTTGGAGCAAAATCAAGAGAGACTTCAGGAAGCTGAACTCAGAAATAATCATACAGTATCATCCATGAGAATGTCCTGCCCATTGCCTTTTATGTGATATCCATTTTATCAGTCTGGAAGGTACACTTAGCTTGAACTTCCCTTGCTGGGGGATCACAGGTAGGGTGCTATGGCCAACGAAAGCAAAATAGAGAACCAGTGATTTTAAATTGCATGGCTGAGTTATTTTTCAGTGTACACCTAATCTAGCTACACTCAAAGCACAAATAAATATGTGAAATGCCATCACATTTAATTATTTAATATAGCATTCAATTATTGGACAGGTATTTTTTTTAAAGATTTTATTTATTTATTTATTTGACAGACAGAGATCACAAGTAGGCAGAGAGGCAGGCAGAGAGAGAGGGGGAAGCAGGCTCCCCGCTGAGCAGAAAGCCCGATGTGGGGCTCGATCCCAGGACCCTGAGATCATGACCCAAGCCGAAGGCAGAGGCTTAACCCACTGAGCCACCCAGGTGCCCCATTGACAGGTATTTTTAAAATGTACAATTTGAAATTGAGTTTGAACAAAAGAATGATCCAATCTTTGCACAAAACTATATGAATCACCATGCTTTGATGTTTAGGTCTCATTAAAGTCCATGTATGAGAGAAGATAGTGTGCTGAAGCTTTTGAAAATTCAAAGTAAAAAAAAAAAATTAAGATATGATTGAATATGCATAGAATGGAGCTGGAATTTAGATCCCCCAAATATTTTACATATGGCATTAATTATAATGATAAGGAATATGAGTGAAAAGACCCAAGTATACCACTGTGTAACCAGAGTTGGTCACCGCTGGTTGGGTTTCATACAATTGGAAAAAAAACAAGGTTAGTCTATTAGGCAGGACAATTGATATTTAGAGGGGAAGAAATCAATAGATGGCATGGAAGAAAATTTTTTACAATAATTTTATATTCCATCTCCAGTCTTGCCACTGGTTTGAGAAGTATTTCCAATTCACTTAATTAAAATGTCACATGAGGGGACATTTGGATGGCTCAGTTCATTAAACGTATGCCTAAAGTTCAGATCATGATCTGAGGTCCCTGGGATAGGGTCCCTCATTGGGCTCCTTGCTCAGCGGGGAGCCTGCTTCTCCCTTTATCTGCCGCTCCCCCTGCTTGTGCTCTCTCTCTCCCCCGACAAATAAATAAAATCTTTAAAATTAAAAATGTCACGTGGTTTTTAAAGCACACTAAAAAATACTAGTACTCTGAATTCTAAATAAATGGCTTAATAAAATTTAAAGAAAACAGGGTGGTTTTAAAAATATTATCCATACTCATGCCTTAAAAATTCAGAAAATTCCTCTCATAATCAAAACGGAAGCTTTCGCCATGTTACTTCTCTTTTGTTTATGTTCTGCATCCCATTAACATACACAGAATAGTGGAAGAAGAAAATGAAGGATATAAAGATGACATTACTTCTAAAATACTGTCTACTACTGCTGGGTATTTGCCCTTTCGTAACATTATCAGTCACGTAATAATGCCATCCACATTCCTCCCTGATAGCTAATGGTGATGCCAGCCAGCTTTTTCTGTGCCTCTAAACATACGATGCTGGGGAGGGCATGCTCAGGGCATGGCTATGCTCTCAAATATAAGTGTGCTCTCCAGTGGGCTGACGCCTCTTAAGGACGTAAGACCCACTGCAAAAGGTTAAGCATATACAGTTCCAGGATTGGAATGACAAATTTTATGTCCACTCAGAACTTAAAACTTTGTTGGATTTGCAAGATTTTGTGCAAGCTGCAGCATTTATAAGACAGGCAATATTCCTGCTTGAGAAAGAATTTATATTCTCTGGGAAATAGGAAGCAGAGGTTCATTAGAAAAGCCTATCCATTGAAAGTTGTGTAAATATTGGGTACTTCAATTTCACTTAAAATATGCCATCCTGAATTGGGATGATAGCAATAAAATGCTCTGAGGGCATTCTTTGTAGAGTGCAAAACTAACTTGTACCACATTTAGACAATGGAATATATGAAATATGTCAATTGATACGTAGCCTACATTTGGATCATTTTGACTTTCCAGTTTTTAAGTGTAATCAATTGACAAATATATTTAAATTTGATGGTGGCACATATTTTACATCAAGAAAACCCGTGAAAATCTTCTGTCTCTTTCACTAATATGACTAATTTCATAGTCATAGACTCACAAATCAAAAAATCAAATATGACTGCACCCAGAGAACAACGTGGATGTAGGGATTTGTTTGAAAATATTAAATGCCAGATTGTATTACTCATATAATTGCATTTTAGAGTATATATCGAATAGGAATAATTGAATTTAGATGATTAACTTTCAAGTTTAATGCACAATTTCTACTGTAATTCTTAGTTGCATGGTCAACTAGAACATTTAAATGTATGCATTCAGTGATTTAACATATTTTTAGAATCTGAAAACATACAAGATACAGAGAGAAGCGGCCCAAGTCTTGAAATCCAGGCATTGAAATCACAGGAGAAAAAAGGGAAAAAAAAAAAAAAAAGGTTTGCAGAGAGTCATTAAAAGTTGTGGCTTATATAAATTTCTTTCAATTATTTTGGATGCTTCAGGATTTTGGTGGTTTTTACCTTCCTTGTCCATTGAGATGTGTTTATATGTACCTGCAGAATATGACTAGAGAAAGGATGGGGATTTTAAGGTCTAGTTCTATAGAATAACTGAAAGAAGTAAAGCGTGTAACTAACAGGACACACCATTAAGCTTTATTTATTTATCTACTGATTTTTTAAAATATTTATTTATTTATTTTGGAGAGAAAGAGAGAGCAGGGGGAGGGGCTGAGGGAAAGGGAGAGAGAGGCAGAGAAGCCGACTCTACTGAGTGAGGAGCCAACATGGGGCTCGATCCCAGGATTCTGAGATCAGGACCTTAGCCGAAACCGAGAGCCAAAGGATTAACCCCCTGAGCCATCCAGGCACCCCAGTCACTAATTTTTTAAAAAATTTCTTTATTGAGTTCTGACTATGACAGGGGTGGCTTTATTTTTTTTAAATTAAAAAAAAAATAGAAAATAAAAAAAATGATTTAAAATATTTAAAAATAAAAAATAAGAATTTTTATTTTTATTTATTTATTTTTAAAGATTTTATTTATTTATTTGACAGGCAGAGATTACAAGCAGGCAGAGAGGCAGGCAGAGAGAGGGGAGGGAACCAGGCTCCCTGCTGAGCACAGAGCCTGATGCAGGGCTTGATCCCAGGACTCTGGGATCACAACCTGAGCTGAAGGCAAAGCTTTTAACTCACTGAGCCACCCAGGAGCCCCAAGAATTTTTATTTTTTAAAAATTTCTCTATTTTAGAATCTGAAAACATATGAGATGGGTGCTAGGAGATGACAACACAAAAGGCACAAGGGTTCCTATTCTAATGGAATTTAGAACTAGTGCAGAGACAAAAACAAATTTAAAAAAGAAATGTGATTCCACTAAAGGTTACAAAAAAGACAAGGAGCTCTGAATCAGGGAGATCAGAGAAGGTATCCCTACAGAAGTGACACTGAGGGATGCCTGGGTGGCTCAGTTGGTTAAGCAGCTGCCTTCGGCTCAGGTCATGGTCCCAGGGTCCTGGGATCCAGTCCCACATCGGGCTCCTTGCTCAGCAGGGAGCCTGCTTCCCCCTCTGCCTCTGCCTGCCATTGTGCCTGCCTGTGCTCGCTCTCTCTCCCTCTCTCTCTCTGATAAATAAATAAAATCTTTAAAAAAAAAAAAAAAAGAAAAAGAAGTGACACTGATATGGACTAGAAGGATAAATAGAAGGTAACAATGAATCAAAGAGCTAAGTGATATCCAGGCAGGGAGACTAGCATGTTCCAAAGCCTTCTAGCCATAGAGATCATGCAAAGCATAAAAAGATGACCAAAATAATGAAATTATGTGTGCTCATCGAGGGCAAGTACTCCCACAGTGCCTAGCAAAATGTAGGCCATGTAGGCAATGCTCCACAGTTTAAGAACTTGAAGAAAGAATTAGAAATCTGTAGGTAATTATCCTTGGCCTATTTTTAACATCTGCCTGACAATGAGTGATGGAAGAGTTAGTTAAATCACGTGCTAAGTATTAGACTTTCCTCCTACCCTTTCTCTTACATTGACTTGTGGGAATATATTCTCACACACCCACGGTGAGTAGTTGCATCACGTTGGTGGCCCCAATGAACCTTGTTTTTTGATACCCATGTCTTTGTGTTGTCTGTTCTCCTTAAAGCTTGGGGGATTCTATGGATTGCTTTAACTAATAGAATGTGGTAGGGGTGACACATTTCCAGTTCTAGTCTTAAGCCTTAAGAAGAAGCGGCAGTCTCTCTATTTGCATCCTTGGAAGCCCTGAATTGCATATAAGACACTTGATTCTCCTACTAGAGACACCAAGTGGAGAGGGAGAGGATGTGAAATTCCATAGAGGAAAACGGAAATTCAGCAAGGGCTGAGACCCCCAGGTATATAATTCCAAACAAGTCTAAAACAAGGATGTCAGTGTAGGTAGTTTATTTGGAAAGGGATCCCATGATGCAGTCAGGAAAATGAGGAAGTAGGTAGAACCAGGGAGAGAGGAGATCTGTAAAGGGTGCTTTACTGAGCAGACCACCCCTGAGGGCAGCTGAGGCACAATACCTCTGGAAAGTCTTAAAGGAGCAAGGTAGAACACATCTCAGAGTTATCCCCTCAGAGTGCAGAAATGGGTTTTATATACACACCAGATCTCCATCCGCTGCTAGTGGAAGTCTCCTTCCAGAAGCACTAACTCTCTGGCACTTTGACTTTACCCCCAGCAAGGGCCGAGATTGCCTCTATACCTGAACAACTTGGACAGAGAAAGGGCAGAGGAGAGTTTCAAAGAAATCTTGAATATTGATTATATAGAAGTCCTTTGCACAAGTCCTCCAAGGAAGCCTCTGTGAGAAGTACATGTTAGTAGGAATGTTTCCTAGTTTAATTCAGAACTTCGTAGGAACTATTGGTCAAAAGAATCTTAAATATTTGGGAGAAGAAAAAAAATTATTCTTGAAAAGTTACATATTAAAAGCCAGAGGGCAGAAATATAGTTTTCGGAAGAAGCATTTTGACAACCTAGGAATTCAGCACCTGCGGTACAAAGCTTGGTTCAGTAGAGAGCTATTAAGTTCCTTTGTCATTATTTTCAGTATGTCCGTGTTCATCCCAACAGCTATTAAAAAAATAGTGTGAGTGTCCGCCCACAAGTGAGAAAGCAAGAGAGCCAATTTGTATCTGGATACAATTCTCCTTTTGCCTCTTGTAGCTAGATGAAGAAATGCAGCAAATTAAATGTCAAGCCAATTTTCATGTTAATAAAACCAGCTCGAAACTTCTTGCTCTCTGCTGGATTGCCCAATGTAGACTCCCAGCTGCTAGACTGTTTGATTCCATACAGGCCAACTTCCCCTACTACCCTGAAAACTTTAATAGTGTTGGGATCTGGTTTCAATTTAGTAAACGTGCTTCATTTAAGGGAACTGAGGAAGGGAGAGAGAAGGAAGGAGAAAGAAAGAAATCAGGGCATATGAGAGTTGCTTTACCAGTGTGCACTTCCTACTCGCCTTTCAGGAGGAATGTGGTGGATGGAAAGGCCAAAGGTTCTTTTCCCCCAGGGCAGAGGAGAAACAAGTAAAAGGGCTGCATAATCCACAAACTGAGCAATTAAATTTGGAGGAAGCCTGGAAAGCATAGAGAATACTGTAGAACTCAATTCACTTAAAATACTTCTGTTTGCGCATATTAGACTTAGAATGTTACATTACGATCAGGTGTATGACATAGTGATTCAACAGTTATGGATGTCACCCCATGCTCACCACAGGTGTAACTACCATCTGTCACCATACAATGCTAGGACAACATCGCTGACAATCTCCTTTGTGCTGTGCCTTTTATTCCCATGACTTGTCCATTCCATAAGTGGGCACCTGTATCTCCCACTCCCCTTCACTTACTTAGCCCATCCCCTCACCTCAGCCATCAGTTTGCTCTTTGTATTTATAGGTCTGATTCTGCTTTTTTGTTTGCCTGTTTGTTTATTATTTTTTTAAGATTCCACACATGAGTGAAATCATATGGTATTTGTCTTTTTCAGTGTGACTTATTTCACTTAGCATAATATCCTCTGGGTCTATCCATGTTGTCATAAATGGCAAGATCTCATCCATTTAAAACAGATGCGTAATATTCTTCTCTCTGTGTGTGTGTGTGTGTGTGTGTGTGTGTGTCTGATGTAAATACAGTCTCCATTTTTCTATCGTAGACACTTCTGTTGCTTCCATATTTTGGCTATTGTAAGCAATGCTTTAGTAAACATAAGGGTACATACATCTTTGCAAATTAGTGTTTTCATTTCCTTTGGGTAAATGCCCTGTAGTGCAATTACTGGACCCTTTGGTATTTCTGTTTTAAATTTTTCGGGGAATCCCTATATTCTTTTCCACAGTGGCTTCATCAATTTACATTCCCACCAACAGTATATGAGCTTTCCTTTTCCTCTATATTCTCACCAATACTAGTCTTTTTTTTTTCTTGTTCAAAATGCCTTATATTTAATAATAGTTTCATGTTTCAAGTTATTTTAGAACAAATACAGGTCAAGAGATTATCATAGATACTTGAATATTCCCATGAAATATGTCACACCCACTAAAGAATTTAATACAAGTTCACTAAAGAATATAAAATTAATTATAAATAATAATAATTAATTATAATAGTTATATTGTTTGTCTTATTGATTTTAGCTATTTTGACAGGTATAAGGTGATAACTCACTCTGGACTTGATTTGCAGTTCCCTGATTATTAGTGATGTTGAACATCTTTATATGTGGTTGGCCATCTGTATGTTTTCTTTAGAAAGATAGCCATTTGTGTCCTCTGCCCATTTTTTACTCAGATTGCTTGTTTTTTTTGGTGTTGAGTTGTATACATTCTTTATAAATTTTAGATATTAGCTATAGTCCCAATAGTTTATTTTTCTTTTGTTTCCCTTGCCTTAGTAGACATATCTAAAAAGAAGCTGCTATGGCCACGGCTCCCTTTTTTAGTCAAGGTGTAAATTTTTAAGGATTATATGGCAAAGTGACCTAGGAATATTCTGTGTTCATCTTTATGTCCAAAACTACTCCAGTAATCTCTCCCTACATCTGACAGTTTAATCAGGATGCTCTCTTGGATAGATAGTCTATAAATCTGTCCTGAGACCTCTTCAACCGTTTTAAACTTTTTCCTTCCTCAAGTGGAAATTGAGCAGAGCTGAGACCTGCCTATCAGACATTATTATTTTCTATTCTTTTTATTGAGTTGGCTCTTTATCATGAGGCTTGGGCAATATGTTTCACAGAGTAAGTGAGTATTAGCTGTTATCTTTACTTCTGCCCCTGCTGGTGGTACTACTGCTGTTGAACTTTATCTGAGGGTGTTATTAAATGTAGACAGAAACTTTTCAGGTCAGCATGATTTCTCATTGTTAAAAGTGCCCTTTCTATAAGTACTGCATGGTCTGCCATGTAAAAGATGGTCGGTTGAAAAAGATAGAGTGCAGTTTAAATGTTAATTTCAGTCCAGTTTTTCTTACTGGCTACTTCCATCTGAATCATCTGAAGTTCTCCTTAAGAATTTGACTTAACTAGAAACTACTTCAGACTAACTTCATCAGAATCTCTGAGGAATGGGATTTAGGCACCATTTTAGATAAATTGCCCACATATTTCTTATTCTCTGAAAATTTAAGAACTTCTGCTAGTCTTCATTAAGGACTAGCCATATGGCTGTGACCTTCCTTAGGAAAAATTTTGGTCAAGTGTTCATAAAACAGATATGGCCAATTATTTCTCAAAATAGATTTTATTCTAATTATTATTCTTATAAGATTATTTAATATACATTTTAATTGACAAATAAAAAATCTAAGTCTGTAATTATAAGACACAAAGGTAACTTGACATTCTAAATATTTTCCCAAAGGTTTATCTGCATTTTTTTCCATAGAAATAGGAGCATAATTATCCTATAGTTTTTTTCTTAACCTCCTGTTTTACTCAAAATATAGTGAACATTTTTAATGTCACTGAAGATTTTTTTCACACTTACATCATTTCTAAAAATTATAAACCATTCCATTAAAATGATATTCAGACATTTAATCAGTTCTATTGTTAGACAGTTTGGTTATTTCCAGGATTTTTTTGGAAATACTAAAAATGCTGAATTAACATCCTTACATCCATTTACTTTAAAACCATAAAAATATCATGATATACTCTTTATAATTGCATCTTATTATAGTAGAATTTAGGTTGCTAGCAAAAGAAGGTAAAGATTTTTTCTCAGTAATGAATAAAATGAATACATTTATTACATAGTCTAAGTATATTGCATAAATCACATTTTTAAATTAACTTTCTTAAACTGTAATTGTCCAGTACAGTGAGCATGAACAATTAAATAGAAAACTCCAGGTTGTCAAAATTTAATGGAAAGAAGATATTTTTCAACTATGAGATGCAACAGCCGTTTGAAATTGAGAAGGCAAACTAGCATAGAGAAATCGAGGTCTATCAGAACTCAGGGAGAAAAGGAAGATGAAACACTTAGTAATATTCTGTCCAATTTTTTCCTTGCCTTTTTTCTCCCCTCAAGCTTAAAGGGGTTTTCAAAGGAACTTTCATGGTAAGCCATCTTCTAGAAAAATTTTCTTACAGATGAGTATGTGTGGTAGCAAATTTAAACTAACAAGCATGTTTAATGTAAATATGCTCATTGAGTTTGTATTGAGGGAGCAGGGCTCTGTACTTCAAATGTAGAGCCCTGATATCACTGCAACTGATAACAAATTTTAATACAAGGACATGACCAGAACACCATCAGTGTGCTCATGGTTTCTTGTGAAAAGTATCCACGTCTGATCTGATGAGTACCATGCACAGCCCACCGAGGGGAAAATCACTGCTCTAGTAGAGGACTTAATGGTTTTGCAACATTCTGATGAGAAGAGACTTTTTACTAACCCAGGTTGGTTGTTGTCTTACCAGAATGTTCTTTTTTTTTTTTTTTAAGATTTTTTCTTTATTTATCTGACAGAGATCACAAGTAGGCAGAGAGGCAGGCAGAGAGAGAGGAGCTGGCTTTCTCTATTTATTTAGTACATATTCTGAACCACACTTTACATGTTAGTTCATCTGTAACTCATAATAACTCATAATAATGTAACAGGTAAATTGAATTATTCCCATCTTACAGATGAGAAACTCAACTTGGGGAAGTTAAAATACCCAAGGATTGCAGGTGGTAAGTGGCTGGATCATTAATGAAATGCACCAGGTTCCTACTCATTATAACCAACCTGGTTCCCACAGTGACAGCAGCTTTGATAGAATAGGTTCCATAAAAGGGATATATTCTTACAAAGGCATTTTATAAGTTATAAAGAACAATTGACTATGAATTTTAAAGTACATCATTGAATGATTTTTTATTTATAAACAATAAAGAAGAATATCTTGACTTTCTCATTTATGTAATAGAACAGTGATCTCAAAACTCTCTGACCATATCCCTCATTTGTAACAATGTTTTGATCTTGCCAAATCTATGTATTTAAAAGTTTGTATAAATGATGCACATGCTTGGGACACCTGGGTGGCTCAGTCGGTTAAGTGTCCACCTTTGGCTCAGGTCATGATCCCAGCGGTCCTGGGATTGAGCCCCGTGTTGGGCTCCCTGGGGAGCCCCTCTCTTGCTATCTCTGTCTCTCAAATAAATAAAATCTTTTAAAAAGTGATATACATGCTTTACTGAATTATGCTTATTATAATTTATATAAACATATAAATTTGAGGGTTTCAAATATGTGAAGCATACTGAACTTCTTTTTTATCCTTCCAAAAGATCATTTTGCATTCCCTACTTTGTAGACCACTAGGATATATTCCTTAGCATCCTCAGTAAGCCTTGTAGCAGAGAAGGCATACTAATCATGGGTGAACATAAAAAATGAATCACTTATGAAATTTGCTACACTGTGTTTGGAAATCTTGAGACTAAACTTCAGGAGATGGAGGTAGTTCTACATGTGTATATCATATAAAATTTTTCTTAACCACACTTCATTTAACCGATGTGCTATGTTTTTAGAGCTGCCGAACCTCTCGAGATACTATCTCTGTAGCTTGAATTGTATACATATAAAAGTCAATTCTGTTTGTTCTTCCCAACATAGAGTTTAACTGTTGTACATTCAGGTCTGATATAATCTTCTAATTTTATTTCTGGATCAGTGAAACCAGGGAGCACCAGATAGAGTACTTACCCTGAAAAGAGATTTTAAATACCTGTTCAGCATCATTTGGTTGCCCATAAAGAAATTACTAACAAACATAACATGGTTGAGTTTATCACATACGTTGGCTATTCACAACATGGTAAAATTCCCATCTGCTTAACTTGCCACAAATGGAAAGACAGAAAAATGTTTCTGACCCTGGAATAAAGAACGCACAGTTTTACACTATATTCACTACCAAAGTGAAGCTGAAGAGACTGATAATTAGAAAAGTCCTTTATTGAAATAATCTTTTATTTTATGAATATTGTTTCCACTGCAATGCAAGATAACAGAAACACCCAACATATCAGAATGTTTAGGAAAAGAGTAAGTCCCTTTTCCTGTAGTCTTAGTTCTGTGATTTTATGTTTTTCCATAATGATAGAAGTAGGAGACTGAATAACCAAAGCAGAAGTAGGTTTGGGGACTAAAAAATGTCCAAGAAAGTAGATCTTCAAGATGAAGTTCAAATGACCAACTGAAAGATTTAAAAACCTCAGGAAAGCATGATATTTCAGAAAAGTCACACTTGTAATATAATTATATATCATTTTTAAAAGAATGTTTCAATTATAGACTTGTAATTAATATCTAGTAATAAAGTTAGCCCAATATTTTAATTAGAATTTATTTTTACTCTTAACATCTGAAAATTTCAGAATGAAAAATTTCAAATTGGCAGAAGAAAATGACGAAGATTTGAACAAATGGTTTGATGATGATGCCATTTAAATTTTAAAGATTACTGAAATGTGATGGTCATATTTCTTGCATTCAATGTTACTTTGTTAATGAGGTTTGCAAACAGCATGGAACACTCAAAATTAAATCATTCTAAAATTTTTGCATTTGAAGTATATATTTTTGTTTCCAGTATTTAAAAAATATTTAGATAAAGACATTTTCAAAAAAATATATTAGAGCATTTGGAGCCTAACATGGGGCTTGAACTCTCGACCCTGAGATCATGATAGACCCTGAGCTGAGACTGAGTCAGACTCTTTCCTTTCTTTTTTTTTTTTTTAAGATTTTTATTTATTAATTTGACAGAGAAAGACACAGCAAGAGAGGGAACACAAGCAGGGGGGAGTGGGAGAAGGAGAAGCAGGCTTCTGGCCAACCAGGGAGCCTGATGTGGTGCTTGATCCCAGTACCCCGGGATCATGACCTGAGCGAAAGGCAGACACTGAATGAATGAGCCACCCAGGCACCCCTCTCCCCCAGGGCATTTTATTAGAGATAAATTTTTACAGATGTGTACAACACCTGTTATATCATTCATAAGGGGCTTAGTTGTGTTGTCATAATAACCAAATACAAAATTTGAGTGGCTTTAGACCACTTAAGATAACTTACCTCTCATACAAAATCCACACTAGCCCCAGATGCTTCTCTGGGAAGAATGTTCTTCATATTGCCACTCCGGGTTCCAGCTGCCTCAGTAAAGCACCTAACAGTGTGGCACAATGGGGGACTATTTCAAAGCTTTTCCACGCCTCGGTCTGAAATTGACACATGTTACCTCACCACATAGCCCATTGCATCTTTGACCCAGGCTAGTCACCATATCCTCGTCCAGTTGCAGAGGGGCTGAGAAATGTGGTCTCCTTGTGCCTGAAAGAGGATGAAAATAGAATATTAGTGAATGCCAGTCATGTCTGCTGACATGTGCACAAATATGACATTATGTGTTCTTGCCTCTGCAGCTTATAAAAAAGAAGTATATCACTTCTTTTGATATATTCTTTAAAAAAAAAAATACATTGTCTCTACCACCCAGTGCTGCTGGACCAAAAATTTTATAACACATTTCTCTTAAATTATCCTAACTTAACAGTATTTGTTTATTGGGGGAAAAAACCCCTATGATCTAAAGAAGAGATGGATAGCAACTTTCCTGGAAAAAAAATCACATTTAACTATTTAATTATTAATTTCCAAGAGTGTCCCATATATGTCATCTGTGAAATTTATAACGGTGGAAGATTTCATCAAACCATGACCTAAGGTGTTATCTTTAAAAATTATTTGAATATTTCTGGGCATAATCAGCAGCTGTTTCTCTGCCAGCAGTGGCTCCAGGTAAATGGGGCACAAGAATGGCAATTTCCCACTCTGTAAAGAGCTTATAATTCTTTTAAGCACTTTGAGGCCAGGGAAAGACACTTTATAGATCAATAAGTTACTATAATACCATAAGTGTTTGGCCTTTCTGAATCATCCGAGTCAATCTGCATTACTTAAAAGTCAAAATAATGAAAGCATAAAGGGAAAATCATTTGGCAAAGCAAAAAAAAAAATTTCTTTTCTGTAGGTGATAAAGTGTAGGAATGATAGAGAGATGAGAGGGGATAGTTGACCAAGGAGAAAGAGCTCTTCTCAGCCACGACAAAGTTGTAAGATGATGAGCAAGAAAGAGGAGTCCCTGTGGTGCCTGGGTGGCTCAGTGGGTTAAGCCTCTGCCTTTGGCTCGGGTCATGATCCCAGGGTCCTGGGATCGAGCCCCGCATCGGGCTCTCTGCTCAGCGGGGAGCCTGCTTCCCCCTCTCTCTCTGCCTGCCTCTCTTTCTACCTGTGATCTCTCTCTCTCTGTCAAATAAATAAATAATCTTTTTTTAAAGATTAAAAAAAAAAAAAAGAAAGAAAGAAAGACGAGGGACGCCTGGGTGGCGCAGTTGGTTAAACGACTGCCTCCGGCTCAGGGCGTGATCCTGGAGTCCCGGGATCGAGTCCCACATCAGGCTCCCAGCTCCATGGGGAGTCTGCTTCTCCCTCTGACCTTCTCCTCGCTCATGCTCTCTCTCACTGTCTCTCTCTCTCAAATAAATAAAATAAAATCTTAAAAAATAAAAAAATAAAAAAAAAAAAAGAAAGACGAGTCCCTGTTTAAAATTTTCCTTGGAGAACTCATACCTTCACAGTATTTCTCCTTCATTCTGACAGATTTATGTTGATGCTGTTAAAATTATTTAGAGGGAAGAAGCTGTTTTATGTTGTTTTTTTTTTGTCTGACACAGTTCTGATGCAGTTGAGAATATACATAAAAACTTAGCAAAGGCTGGTTTGGTTCAATATTCCCCTCAACTTCCCTGTCTCTTAGGAGAATATTTTATTGTTATCCTATTAAACCTAACAAACCTTTAGTTTTTAAATCGTTTTCTCTTCTAGCCTCTTTTTTAAAAATATCGTAAACTTAATAAACATTTTTAACTGGTCAAAAGACCTCCCTAACAAGTCATAGGTATTCAGTTAGGCACCTTTCAATTCTCTAAAAAAGAAAGTTAATGCAATTGTCCCTTACAAAAATAAGCTTATGTTGGACAAAGTGTGGTCAGAAGAATATAAATATGGTAGGATATTAATGATTGGATTGGGGAAAAAACTTTTATGATCAAATTACCTTAAGTTTAATTTACTCAGCCTTTGACCTGAGTAAATTAAAGTTACAAAGTTTTCTTAACTGATTGGGTTATCATATTCTTTAAGAAATATCTGAGATAGGCAGTATTTCACAAATTTATTTCACTGCTGAATGCTTTTATAGTGGAAGGTCTCATATTATCTTTTCTTAATATATTGGAAAACTATGCCTCAGATACTTTGTTTTATCCAGTTTTGTCATTTTCCAAAGTTGGAACTATAATTTGTCTGGCACTGAGCTAGATGCTTTGCATTTTTTATTTTTAACCAATACATACATAAGAGTAGGCAATGCAAAAATTAAATCATCATAAGGAAGAGAGATACTTGTTTTTTGTTCTTTGGTTTATATCTGTTTTTCATATAGTGTCAGTGTCAGATATTCCATAAAATTGATATTTTCATGCTGTTCTTTATCTTGAACCTAAATTTAAAAAGAAAAAATAACAATATGTATTTACATTTGGATTTCATTTCAATTCTTGGGACTCGATGTGTAGATCATAATTTAGAAACTCATTATCCCCTGTATATTTGTATATTGATGAAATTAGACAAAGTTTATTATCTTTCTCCTATAGTAATCCTATTAAACATTATGCATTACCGTATCTTAAAAGGAGATTGAAAATCTCTGTACTTTGATTGACTAGTTGTCCTTGTCTTTCACATTCCTTTCAGAGGAAGGAGAATAAATGAAAAACAAAAACGCGATCAAGTCAAACACACATGGCAAGCACATAGACAGGACTGATCTGATTCTAATATGCTATTGTCCATGTTAACTCATAAATTCATTAGAGAAATGAATATTGGTTTTTATTTGTCTGCATGTCATGTCTGACTGTGGGGTACATTATACCAGTGCTATTTTGGATTGATTGCTGACAGCAGCATCATTCATTATGCATGTGAAGAATGAAGTCCCAGAGACTTTTTTTTTTTCAGTTTGACTCCATGAATATACAAAAAGGTTGGGATTTCTTTGTGCTCGTAATCAGACAATAAATGTCTCATTACCATGTTTAGACTACATGCAAGCTATAAGCATTTGTAGTGTATTGGATAGTTATCAATGTCTTCTTTTTGAGTTTAGCTATAAGAAAATGTGTGATTCAGTAAATAGAGTAGTGCCTAGTCATAGGCATTCTAATCTTGCCAACTGCAGTGTTAGAATTATTTCATTGTTAATGCGGTGATGGATAAATGTCACATCTGCAAATAAGATAAAAATCCAATTAAACTAGAAAGAGTTATGTAGTCACTAGGCTGCTTTTGACAAACACAGGTAGAAATCTCACAATGCTCTGTTGCTCAGTTCATGTTTTCTTATTGTTCTAATTACACCATCAGTCATGGTTCATTCCAGTTGTATATGCTGTCAAAGTATAACACTGCTTAAAAATCAGGTAAAGCAAAATGACTAATGCCACTGATTATTAACAGACTGAGAGAATAATGTGTCAAAATGATATACAAATATCAGAAGATACTTGACTTCAGTGACTCACAAACATGGAGTAGGTGTCTTGAAGCTCTATCTTGAATGACACTGGTCGGTCTTCGGTTACCAGTTGGCATATGAATCACATTGTGGAGGCATATTAAAAGAATGTCACATTAAGTGCATTTTCATATAGATTTAAAGAAAGTCGTAATTTTGCTGAGTTATGACAACAATCTTGACCAAGGTAATATCATTTTTTAAAAGATTATTTATTTATTTATCACAGAGACAGATCACAAGTAGGCAGAGAGGCAGGCAGAGAGAGGGGGAAGCAGGCTCCCTGATGAGCAGAAAGCCCGATGTGGGGCTCAATTCCAAGACCCTGAGACGATGACCTGAGCTGAAGGCAGAGGCTTTACCCCACTGAGCCACCCAGGCACCCCAATAATATCATTCTTAATACGGGACTGGTGCTTTATACATAACTTTTGGGATCAAAGGAAAACTTACCTTGTGCTAGAGCTCAAATTTCTAA
This sequence comes from Neogale vison, assembly GCF_020171115.1. NCBI lineage: Eukaryota > Metazoa > Chordata > Mammalia > Carnivora > Mustelidae > Neogale > Neogale vison. The sequence continues at coordinate 29,632,418 of NC_058096.1, forward strand.
ATATTCTTAAACTTATGTCTCACTTTTATTATCCATGTATCAAAACATTTATCTGTTTTTAAAAATCTTATTGTTTTTGTGTGGACACTCAGATTTATTAGGTTATGATATAATATGGAGAAAAGCTCTATACATAAATATACCTCTCAATACAGTGTGGACAGAAGGTGACCTATTCTACATATCCCAGTGCTACTTATGATATATATTTTAAAATCTCAACAGTATAATGTTCATCATAAAGGAGGACAATACAGGGAAAACCCCCCATACACACACAACATGTATTAAAGTATATCTGTCTATCTTTATGTCTTCTATCCATTTATTACTGGGCTGTTTAAAAGCACCTGAGTTGTATGCCACCCTTCGGAAGGAAGTGGTATAATGACTTGAATCTTTCTTGTACAGAAGTTACGGTAACTTTTATAGCCTTTATTCAATCTTAGTAGTCACACTGTATTGCACCAAGTAGCAAATTGGTGCTAAGTTTCACATAAGCAATCAGTAATGTAATATGACTTCCGTGCATTATTTTGATCAAATTTAAGCAGCTAAAAATGGCCAACATTATTGGAATTCATCCTGTGGTCAATAAAATGAAGGATAATTAATAAAGAACAAGGGGAAATATTACTATATGCCCACTCAATAGTTTTATTAGAAATATCTTTCAATCAACCATTACTATTAAGTGATTAACTAAATTCAGTTTTCTCACCTATAACTTGGCTATAACAATAACTCCTTCAATTGTATGACTTGTTTAGCAAATGAACAAAGAAAAAACTAGAAGGTACATCAAACTATTTTGTAACCTGAAAAGAAAAATTACTATTAAACAGAATGAGGAAGTTTAGAAAGAATATGTTGTTGGCCTTATGTTTATGCTTATTTTTGTGTGTAAATTGTAAAACAGCTACATTTATGAAAAACACTAAGAGCTTTATGTCAGTAATGTAGTGAAACACTTCCCCCAAGGCATAAATTACAAAGCCTTACCAGAAAAAAAAACATAAGGGAACTCAAATAAACCTATGAATAGTAAAACTTCAGAAAAGCCATCAACTTAAATCATAGTATTAATATATTCCAAAGAAAAAGAAACATAGGATCATGTCAAAATATGTTGAAACTTATGAGTTCAGAGTAAATACTACAGTAAAAATTCTTCATGAATGTAGGCTGGACTTAGTGACTCTCTTCTAATGGGTAGAATATGGAGCATTAATGTGTTGTGTCCCCCAAGAGTAAGTCGTAGAAAGGATAGCTTTCTTCTGGCCCTCTTTCTTGGTTGCTTGTACTAGGACAACCCTACTGCCATGTTGGAAAGATATGTAAAGATACTCAAGCATTCATGAGGAGAGACCCATGTGGATAGTAATTGAACCCTTCCACAACCATGAACATCAACTTGCCAGCCATGTGAGTAAGCCACTTGAAAGCAAATCCCCTAGTCAGTCTGTGGCTGACTATAATCCTGGCCAGCATCTTGACTTTAGTGAGACGCCCTGAGCCAAAAATGGACAACTGGGCCATTCCTCGAAGTCCTGACCTGCACAAAATGTGAGATAATAAATGTTTATTGTTGCCTTAAACCACTAAATTCTTGAGTGATCTGTCATACAGCTATAGATAACTAACAAAAAAAAAAAAAGATTAAGACCTAAATTAAATTCTAGAGATTAAGATTATGACAGCTATAGATTCATAAATAGACCTGTGGAATAAAATAAGCAACCCAGAAATAAACCCATGCATCAATAAAATCTGATCTATGACAGAATAACCACCATTGTAAAACAATAAGGAAAGAATTAAGAAAATCTGGTGAAAAAAAATACAGGATTCTGGCATCATATCATATATTAAAAGAATCTAGTAACTTAAAGATTTAAAGGTTAATAAAATGAGACTTTAAAATTTTAGGAAAAAACTAAAAAAATAACTTCCTGTGTTTAGTTTAAGGAAGATATTCATAAACAAGATGGTATTTATAAAAATGTCATTTAAATGAATTTTAAAATTATTTGAAATATTTTAGAATAATTCCTTTTCAAATTATTTGAAAATAATAATATTAGTAGAATATTACAGCTGATAATAAACTTTACCAGCTCTTTTCTGAGAAATGTGGTGGACCTAGTAGATAAAGGAGGATTTGTAAAGTAAATAAGTTTATAATTGCTGTCCCAAATCCTAAATCTTTATTTTGTTTCATGTTTTTCTTCATACCCTGTGGTATGTTTGTGTCACCCTAGTTGCCTACAAGCCTTTCTGTTTAAAAGTAACAGAGAATAAGAGCAAAAATTCTGTTAGTACGCACCAAAGGGAGCCAGACTCAATCCCTTCTGATTTTTCACTTCTTTATCTAATCCTCTTCCACCAACAACTTCAATCGCATCTAGACTCTGGAGTGCAGACATCGTATCCATCCTTTTTTATTAGCCTAGATGTGACCCAAATAGCTCTTCTTTTAATTTATGTTTTCTCGGTTTAGCTGAAGCCACTTGGAATTTCTCAAAGTAGCTTAATTAATATTTAATCAACATTAGGGAAATCAAGAGTAGATTTATAAGTACAGTGTTAAAGCATACTAGTAAATATTTGTAAAACAGTGATTTTTTCATTCTAACATGACTAGATGTTAAGTTCTAATGTGCAGTCCCAGCTTCAGGCTTACTGACCTGAGTCCTTTCCTCTCAATTCCTAATTTGATGTGGAACAGTGTAGAATAGGGACATTCAACCTATTTTTTGACATTTGACAATATAGCAAAACTCAGTACACGTACACACATGCATCTACGTATATATGTGTGTATGACTAAAATTAATTTCCACCAAATAATGTTGAGGATTTGAGTGATGCATTTAGATTTTTTAATGCTAATCAAAACATTAAAATTATGTCATGATATGGATCACAAAGATCAGCAATTATATTTTAAATAAATAGTGTGAGATATAATAGAAAAATAACTAGAGTACACCACAGGTAGTAAAAAGTAAATATTGTTTGTTTCCTTCAGCTCTATTTTACATATAATTTTATACATAAGCATGTCTGAATATGTTACATGTTTATACTACACTGTGCTATAAGTACAATCTATCATTGTCAGAAAAGTTTGAAAGCTACTAATTAAATTTTTCTTCAAAAAAGATACTTCGGGGTGCCTGGGTGGCTCAGTGGGTTAAAGCCTCTGCCTTCAGCTCAGGTCATGTTCTCAGGGTCCTGGGATCAAGCCCCGCATCGGGCTCTCTGCTCAGTGGGGAGCCTGCTTCCCCCTCTCTCTCTGCCTGCCTCTCTGCCTACTTGTAATCTTTCTCTCTGTCAAATAAATAAATAAATAAAATGTTTTAAAAAAAATCCTTCACCTTTTTTTTCCTATAATTTTGGGTATCCTTTATAGCCCCATTCTCCCCCTCCCTTTTCTCTTTGGACAAATTTTGCATTACTTAATCAAATGAGCTAATTCAGCCTTGTTAATTAGCTTGAGTCTACTGGTCCGATTGGCTAGTGTGTAGGTGTACTCTCCTGCCAGTCAGCACTGCGCATGGGTCTCCTCCATCCATAACAGCAGGAAAGTGTAGGCAGTGGCCAGGAATTTATTATCATCAGAATGGTGTGGCCCATTGCCAAGGCTGCTCCAGCTGGGAAATCAATAAGAGCAGCTGAGGCCCAAGAGTATAGGTAGGGCCAAGTGGTATAAAATGGTACAAGATCTGGGTAGGATCTGTCTCCTTCTGTACACTCGATCTGCTTGCATCCTTTTATAGTATTTGAAGCTCATCTGAGGACAAGTTATCTTCATTTCTTCCCTAAAATGAGGACACTTTCAATCCTTAAATGCAGTGGTCCTTTGACAATCTCTTAAAAAGACATAAATAGGGTTTGCAAAGCAAGCTATAGTTTTCGTGCAGTAGCTAATCCTAGGTTTGTCATGGACATTCATCGTCTCTCACCTCCATCACCCATTTCAGATTCCCTACATCCCATGCTGGACATTCTGATAATCTGAGTTCTGTGCCTATGGGGATGAGGGCTTGCTTCCACGATCTAGACTTTATTCCCGAGTAACCTGAGCCTGTGGTTGCCTTTTCCTGGTGGGGCTGTGATCCCTGCCATTGCTCACTTACAGTTATCACTGAGCCCAGAAGTACGAACGGTGGCCTCTGTGCATGGCCTGGGTCTGGACACCTTCCCCCACGTCCCCATTATGAAGTGACAGCCAAAGATCCTCATCTTTTTATTTTCCCTCCATTTTATTGAGATATAATTGGTATACAACATTGTTCAAGGTGTATAGCATGATGAATGGACAAATGTATATATTGCAAAATAATTACCGCAGTAAGTTTAGTTAACATCCATCACCTCATAAAGTTAGATGATTTTTTCATCTAGATGAGAACTTTGAGGTTTTAGCAACTTTCAAATAAATTAATTTTTTTTTTTTTTTGGCCTATGGTACTACTTTCATGAGCAGCCCCAAAATGGCTAGGTGGTACTTGCAGTTTTCCACCTTACTATGGAAATTGGTAGTAGAACCCTTACTATGAGGCTTCGTGGAAGCAACCTTCTCAGTAAGTATCCATTCAACTAACCTTTGTACATTACAACACCTAAAATCATAGTTATGTGTTAACATTTTAGCAGTGATTAAATGGGGCAGAACTATCCAGGGGTGAGAGAGAGAGAGAAACAGACGAAGAGAGAAAGAAAATAATGGGAGCTGGAAAGAGAAATAGGCTTTGACAGAAGACATACAAGTAGGTTCTGTTCATAGTTCAAATACTTTTCACAGTCTGAAGTTCCTATACAAGTACAGACTCAGAGTTGTGATTATCCCAAGTTTTAATAGGAATACTTCCTTGGAAAAAAGCCAAAAGATTTTGGCATCCAAAATTTCTTTCACATTCCCAAGTTATTGATGTCGTTCATGAGGATATTAGACAAGTAGTATATTCAGTCTGAGAAACATCAGAAGGGACTACTCCTAAAGGTATATGTTGTTGACCTGAAAACATGTCCCAGAGCTTTTGTCTTCAGCATTTGTAAGAAACCGATAAGACCGCTCCAAGGATTTGGCTCACGCTGCCAAACCCATGAGCCTTGCTCTCTTTGTCTTTCCTTTCTTTCAATTCTGCTCTGAGTGATCAAAGCCACTCTATCTCTAGCAACCACTCCTGACACACACTCAAAAATACCCCCATTCAGTTATTTTTTTTGTTTGTTTTTTTAATCTCAGTAGATGTCTATAGTCCATTAGAATCATCTTTAAAGAGAACTTTGGATTTAAGAATTTTAAATGACAGCAATATAAGCTCCTTTACAGTTTCCCTGGTGGAAATAAATTAACCATTAGAAATGCAATTGCCTTACTACCTTCTAGAAGGGAGAAGAATATTAATTTCCAAGGATAGGTCAAAAGATCTCCAGTTTAAGCAGGGAAAGTCATATACAATCATATATTCAGAAATGTATATATACATATTTTTTTCCTGTAGTCTCCTTTGGGATCTTTGCGCTTGCTATTTCTCTGTTTGGAATATTTTCAATAGGACTTTTTTTTTTTTAATTATTGCATTCCTTAAATTCTTCGGATCTTCTAACTATTACTTCTCAAGAGATTATTCTTTAACTACCATAGATAAATCATCCCTTCCATCAATCTCTCTATAACCAAGTATTATTTTCTTCATGATTCGTATGAGTATCTAAACCTTTATTGATTTGGTTATTCATTTGTTTATATGGGTATAGTCTTTCTCAAAAGGAAAATAAACTCATCAACGGAAGGTATTCTCTTGGGTTGGTATACAAGTATATGAATTTCTAGTGCCCAGATTACTGGTTGGCTTGCAGAAAAACACAATGACTACTTAATACAGGGATCATAATTTTTATAGTTCGTGTTGAAACAAAGGAAGGATGTATGTTAGTCAAAAGTATATATGAACACATATGCAAGTATCAAGTTATGATAAAATGTACATTTCATATTTTATTATTTGACCATTAAGAAGAATACAGAGAAATATTGCAAACATTGCAAAATAGTGGATAATGAAAATAGTTTACATTGGGATTTGACATCAATTATAGGATCTGGGATGAGGCTTGTACACTCACTTATCCCACCCAGACTCTATTGTACTTTGCTTTATTGAGGTTTTTATTTATTACTGAGGTGTTGGATAATTATTTCAGAAAAACGACGGTTGATAGGAAGAAATCGTGAAATTTTAAAATTGTGTCAGATCATCCACAAAGTGGATATTCTACATGTAGATAATTGAGAGTTGTTATGAGATAAATGCTTCTAATTTTGACAGTGTTTTTAAGAAAGGAACACTCAGGATATTCATCAGGTTGAAAGACCCTCATTTTAAGATAATTTCTGTTTACAATTTTTTTTTTCTAATTCATTTCATAAGAAAAGTGTCTGCTGCTATAAAGATACTTTGTTTGCATGACTTGGTACATCACTGTCACATTGTTAACCTTCAAGTATTATAAAGACCATTGCCAGACTAAGGGAGATTGAAATCAAGACATTTTAATTATTCTTGTTATACATTAAATAAGGTGCTTTAGTTTGACAAAGAAAAAATTGTCTTTTTTTTTTTCTATTGCATATTTTCTCCTTTTGCTCCCTATCCTCCTCATGGCCCCTACTCCATTAAAATATACTAGATAAAAGATGGAAAATGTTCTCTAAAAAAATTCTTGGAACAAGTTACACAGATTGTATGCACAATAATGATGCTGAACCACTGACTGGCTCCTAGAATACCAAACTGGGTAACTACATATGACATCAGACATCTTTATCTTAACCTGGTAGAAAATTATATTCTTTTTTTTTTTTATTAATTTCTTTTCAGTGTAACAGAATTCATTGTTTACACACCACACCCAGTGCTCCATGCCATATGTGCCCTCCATAATACCCACCACCTGTCTCCCCCAACTTCCCATCCTCCACCCCCAACTTCCCACCTCCACCCTCAGATTGTTTTTCAGAGTCCATAGTCTCTCATCGTTCATCTCCCCTTCCAATTTCCCTCAACTTCCTTCTCCTCTCCATCTCCCTATGTCCTCCATGCTATTTGTTATGCTTCACAAATAAGTGAAACCATATGATAATTGACTTTCTCTGCTTGACTTATTTCACTCAGCATAATCTCTTCCAGTCCCGTCCATGTTGCTACAAAAGTTGGGTATTCATCCTTTCTGATGGAGGCATAATACTCCATAGTGTATATGGACCACATCTTCCTTATCCATTTGTCCATTGAAGGGCATCTTGGTTCTTTCCACTGTTTGGCGACCATGGCCATTGCTGCTATAAACATCGGGGTACAGATGACCCTTCTTTTCACTACATCTGTATCTTTGGCATAAATACCCAGTCGTGCAAGGGTCATAGGATAGCTCTGTTTTTAATTTCTTAAGGAATCTCCACACTGTTCTCCAAAGTGGCTGCACCAACTTGCATTCCCACCAACAGTATAAGAGGGTTCCCCTTTCTCCACATCCTCTCCAACACATGTTGTTTCCTGTCTTGCTAATTTTGGCCATTCTAACTGGTGTAAGGTGGTATCTCAATGTGGTTTTAATTTGAATCTCCCTGATGGCTAGTGATGATGAACATTTTTTCTTGTTTCTGATAGCCATGTGTATGTCTTCATTGGAGAAGTGTCTGTTCATGTCTTCTGCCCATTTTTTGACATGATTATCTGTTTTGTGTGTGTTGAATTTGAGTTCTTTATAGATCCTGGATATCAACCTTTTGTCTGTGCTGTCATTTGCAAATATATTCTCCCATTCGGTGGGTTGCCTCTTTGTTTTGTTGATTGTTTCCTTTGCTGTGCAGAAGATTTTGATCTTGATGAAGTCCTGAAAGTTCATTTTCGCTTTTGTTTCCTTTGCCTTTGGAGACATATCTTGAAAGAAGTTGCTGTGGCTGATATCAAAAAGTTACTGCCTATGTTCTCCTCTATGATTCTGATGGATTCCTGTCTCACGTTGAGGTCTTTTATCCATTTTGAGTTTATCTTTGTGTACAGTGTAAGAGAATGGTCGAGTTTCATTCTTCTACACATAGCTGTCCAATTTTCCCAGCACCATTTATTGAAGAGACTGTCTTTTTTCCTGCTTTGTCGAAGATTAGTTGACCATAGAGTTGAGAGTCCATATCTGGGCTCTCTATTGTGTTCCACTGGTCTGTGTGTCTGTTTTTGTGCCAGTACCATGCTGTCTTGGTTATCACAGCTTTGTAGTAAAGCTTGAAATCAGGCAATGTGATGCCCAGTTTTGTTTTTCTTTTTCAACATTTCCTTAGCAATTCAGGGTCTCTTCTGATTCCATACAAATTTTAGGATTATTTGCTTCAGCTCTTTGAAAGGATCTGTACTCGAGGAACTACAGAACACTCATGAATGAAATTGAAGAAGACACAAAAAGATGGAAGACCATTCCGTGCTCTTGGATCGGTAGAATAAACATTGTTAAAATGTCTATACTGCCCAGAGCAGTCTATACTTTTAATGCCATTCCAATCACAATTCCATCGGTATTTTTCAAACAAAATTATATTCTGACCTAGAATTTATAATGTTAATTCACATTTGTTGTCAGGATGAAATACTAAGGCCTGTGTTTGGCCATTTCCATCACTTTATTTTATAAGCTAAATTATTAATTTAAGCCATGGCAATACCTATATTAATTTTATTATAAGTTGGTACATGTCACTTTCAGAATAAATTGTGTTATCACTCGGAAAGTATGGCTTTCAGGGAGACCATACACACTAATTGTGAACCATATGCAATGCTTTCCTTTTTTTTTTTTTTTTAAATGTGTTATATGGTAACTAAGTGTTTACAGAGAGGGGAAAATATGAATAATATTGTGCAAGAAAACTATTATTGCTAATATGTATTATTATCTGATATTGAATGTCTTTATTTGTGTCACCTTATGGTGTTTTTTATATAAGTTTCTACTACCTTTTGGTGCCCCATCATTCATTATTAGAAAGTGCAGGCTGGCTCTCAGCATGCTCCATCTCCAGCATGTGTATCTTATATATGCAGGTCATATTGCCAACACTTTAGTTCTGTACATTCAGAACATTGGGGACCCTCTGTCATAACTAATCTTTAGATATACAAGGACCCTTTCCCTGCTCCATCAGCCATTAAATTCACAGCACCATGCCGCTATCATCATTCACTATCATGAAATAAAGTTTGCTTTAATATTAAGTTTTATGTATGTACAGATATGAATTTGTTTCTGTTGAGAAAACAGCCATTATGCTAAGATGTCGTGATAGCATTTTAAAAGATAAAAGGAAGAATAGCTATGAACAAGTTTTATGATAGCTGCAAAACAATGTGATACCCTCTACAGCTGTGTGCAATAAAAAGGACTGGAATGGGGAAATATTCTTTATAGTCTTTTTCAGTGAGGTATGAACATCAAGAGAGAACTTTTGTTGGATATCCAGAACCTACATAACCATTTGCTTACAGGCCAGTGGATGGTGGGTGGAAATGAAAAAGCACTTTACCTTTCATATTTGAAAATAACTTAATGATACAGCCAGTAATGATTTTTTTCCGATTATATTATATGGCAACTGTATCAGATATTGCACCCAAGATAACTGTATGAAATATGTTCTGTACAGGCAACTAAAAAATAAAATATACCAACATTGAGGTATTGAAAAATTAAATCAAAAATTTTCTGCATTTTTTTTTCCTCTACCTTTTAAAAAATGTCTCAAACAAGGGTGCCTGGGTGGCTCAGTCAGTTAAGTGTCTGAGTTTTGATTTCGGCTCAGGTTATGATCTCTGGGTTGTGAGACTGAGCCCCACATGGGGCTCCATGCTCAGCGGGGAGTCTGCTTGAGATTCTCTCTCCCCCTGCTTCTCCCCCAGCCCATGTGAGCTGTCTCTCTCAAATAAATAAATAAATCTTAAAAACAAAAATAAAAATGTATCAATAAAATACACATTAAGAACTATGACAGATGGTACCCTCATGAAATGCTCTATATGCTCCTCTATATTCCTAATTCTCCTTGGAAGCAAGGTCAGAACCACATGACTAGTTCTGGGTAAGGCCTCTAAGAAGTAACAGGTGCCACTTCTGGGCCAGACGAGTGAAGAATCCATGTGCTCTATCCATTCCTCAATTCTCTTGCCAGGTAACCCTGAAAGCCACATGTTCTATTTGGTTGGTGTCTTTACAGGGAGAAAAGAATCCCGTCAGGGGTTGGTTTTATGAGGTTATTTAGAAGAAAAAGAAAACAACCTTATTTTTGTGTTAAAATATTAAAACGACAGTATCCTCACTAGAAATGGATGAAGACTTGTGGCATATGTTAGTATAAATACTGTCTGGTAGAGTCTTGTCTATGTTAAGTGCATGTTGCAGTGAAATGTTCATGTTGACTCTGTTTCTTATGTGTTTGAGCCTTCCATAGCAATATATTATGGAATCAAAACTATCCTCTTAAAAACATAAATTTTAGGGGTACCTGGTGGCTCAGAGGGTTAAGCCTCTGCCTTCGGCTCCGGTCATGATCTTGGGGTCCTGGTATTGAGCCCCGCATTGGGCTCTCTGCTTAGCAGGGAGCCTGCTTCCCCACCCTCCTCTCTCTCTCTGCCTGCTGCTCTGCCTACTTGTGATCTCTATCTGTCAAATAAATAAATAAATTCTTAAATATATATATATATATATATAGATATATATATAAATTTTATTTCAAATCTGAGCTTAATTCAAAAAGGAATAGCCAGCCATGACAATTTCTTACAGTATGAAGTAACAGTAACAATCATTTACAAAATGCCAAGCTTTATGTTGAAATTGATATTTAAATTATTTCATTTAATCTTCTAAATAGCCTTTTGATACAGAAACTATTATTATCCTCATTTTAGATATGAGGAAAGATTCTCCAAGTCTACATTGAATTCTGCAAGTCTACATTAAATAGCAGCTTGGGAAGGTGAGAAATCAAATACAGAGATTGAATTCACTGTTGTCACTTTATTTTATTTTATTTTTTTTTGAAATATTTTATTTATTTATTTGACAGCAAGAAAAGGAACACAGCAGGGGTATTGGGAGAGGGAGAAGCACGCTTCCCGCTTAGCAGGGAACCCGATGGGGGGGGTGACAGTCCCAGGACAGTGAGATTATGACCTGGGCTGAAGGTAGCCGCTTAATGACTGAGCCACCCACGTGCCCCTCACTGTTATCACTTTAATACACTATATTTGACATTAAAAATGATAAAGGTATACTTTACTTGAACACATGATAAATTAGCCTGTTCTTCTGTTAATTTAACTACTTCATTTCACTTAGAATGTATGGGCCCTTAAGTGGAATCTCCAATATTGAAAATAAGTAACAACTATCAAAGTATGCAGTATCAACAAGATTATCCTTGCTCAGCCTGTTATTCCTTCCTGGCCACAGGATTCGGAAAAACTTCTGAAAACTTTCTCTCTCTGTTTTTTTTTTTTTATTATTATGTCTCACTCAGTCCTCACTCTTCTCCAATGTGACTTTGTCCTCATCATTTAACCACCACTGTCCTTCTGTGTTCGACAATAATCACAGCTTTTTATTGCTCAGCAACTTTTATAGTATGAATCACTCCCTCTTTCTTGAAAACTTTTTTTTTCTTATTGATAACACATGTGTGAGTTTTCTGTCCCTTGCTCCCATTTTTCAAAGTATATAGATTAGATCTGTTCTGTTTAGTCCTTCAGTATTGGAGTTCCTCAAGACTCATTCCTAAACATTTTCTCTCACTGTCTTCCGTCTAACTGGACACTCTTACTGTACCTATAGCTACACTTGTCATCCTCCATCTCTTTCTTTAACACATTGTCTCAACTGCAATATTCGATTTTCTACCCAATATTTCCTCTTTATATATAAAAGAAATCTTAGACTCATCCATTTAAAAATCTTTAAATGGATATTATTTCAGCTGTCAGACAGGCTCAACTGTATCTTTCCTCACAAATGGCTATCACTTTTTATCCTCTTGTATACACCTGAAATCTAGGAGTCATTTCTGATTCGCTTCTCACTTACAGTCCGATCCTGCAGTCAAACATCACCATTTGTTTTTATATTATCACAGAATATATCTCAAGTATGTCTACTTTCAGTCTTTATCAACCTAATTGAACATAACATCAATGGTGATGATAATATTGATGGTGATAATCATAACTGTTAACATTTATTGACTTACTGAGTTTTTTTAAAGATTTATTTATTTGAGAGAGATACAGCAAGCACATATTAGTGGGGTGAGGGGAAGAGGGAGAGAATCCTCAAGCAGATTCCTGACTGAATGTAAAGCACTTAAAAGGGGCTCATGGAAGAGATTATGCTGAGTGAAATAAGTCAAGCAGAGAGAGTCAACTATCATATGGTTTCACTTATTTGTGGAGCATAACAAATAGCATGGAGGACAAGGGGTCTTAGAGAGGAGAAGGGACTTGGGGTAAATTGGAAGGGGAGGTGAATCATGAGAGACTATGGACTCTGAAAAACAACTGAGGGGTTTGAAGTGGCGGGGGGGTGGGAGGTTGTGGTAATAGGTGGTGGGTATTATAGAGGGCACAGATTGCATGGAGCACTGGGTGTAGTGAAAAAATAATGAATACTGTTTTTCTGAAAATAAATAAATTAATTAAAAAAAGGGGGGGGGTCTCAGTCCCACAACCCATGAGACCATGACCTGAGCTGAAACCAAGAGTCGGACACCTAACTGACTGAGCCACCCAGGCACTTTAACTGATTGAGTTATTAATATATGTCAGGTACTGTAAGGTTTGTACTACAATGGCTTACTGGTGGGTATTTTCACAGGCATGCAAGTAACTCTTCAATTCTTTCTACACAAAAATCAGAATAATAATATAATAAGTAAGTGTTGTTATCACACTGTTCTCAAACCCACCTAAGGAGTCCTGTGTGCTGTTAGAATAAATACAAAGTCTTATATGCTGCCTGGCAAGGCTTGTAAGACTTTACCCCTTCTTACCTCTCTTGAGCCTTGATTCATATGTCACCCCCTACCATCCTTTCCCATTATGCTCTGTCTCATCTTTTAATTCCCCAAATATGTGATTCTTTATGGAAGTATAATGTATAATGTATTATATAGTATACATTATTATATATATAATAAAAGTATAATATTATTCCTTGTGAAAGTAAAATGACTCTTCCCACTGACTCAACTTTTATCAACTACTAATCCTCTTTGAGATTCTCTGTTTAGTCCTCTGTCAACCTCCTGTGGTACATGACTAGATTTAGTTCCATATGCTTCCGCTTATTTTCATTGTAAATACCTCACTGGTTTAATGAGAATATGTGATTAATTTTATTTTTCTCCACTAGATCATAAGATTCATGTAACCAGGATGCTTGGCTCTTTCTGTTCACCTTTTCACAGATATCAGGGTTTAGTGCACAACTACTAGATGGATGAATAAAGAAAGGAATGAAGGAAAATATATTATCTTGCAAGCTAACCTAGACTCCTCACCTTTGCTTGCCATTCCCTCTATACCCAAATCCAGTGAGACATCAAGGCTTCGGGTCCTATTAATTATATATTTTAGATCTTCTCTGTTCTGTTTTCTTATGTTCAAGTCTTCATCATATTCATCTGAATTTCTGTAATAACTTGTATTACTACTCTTCAGATTTTGCTCAGTTTTACCATTCATATCACAGTTAGGGTGATTTCCCTAAAACATGGCCCAGATTTAAAAATCTTTAAATGATATTATTTCAGCTATTGAATGCTGTGTGACAAACTTCCCCAAAAGTTAAAGACAAAACATAGATTTATTATTATCTCTCATAACCTTGTGGGTTGACAAGACTCAGCTAGATAATTCTTGCTAGGGGTATGTTTCAGGACCATAGTTATATGTTGGCCAGGATTAGTCATCTGAAGTCTCCAGTTGCCCAGACAATCCAAAATGGCTCACCATGTGACTGGCTACTGTGGCTGGGAGCTTAGGCTGGACTGTGACTAGTTCCCCTACAGTGGCTTCTCCTTGTGACTTCTCATACTATAGTTGTTGGGTTCTAGAAGCAGCATACCAAGAGCTAGCTCTCCAAGAGAACTAGGTAGAAGCCATAAGATTTCTTTACAACCCAGCCTTGGAGAAAACATTGCATCACTTTCACTGTTTTTTTTTTTTGTTTTTTTTTGTTTTTTGTTTTTTGTTAAAAGTGAATCATTTGATCACCTCATATTAAAGAGAAAGATTGGAAGAAGAATATGAACACTGGGAAAGATGATTTTCTTGTAGGTGATCTTTGGAGACTGCTACTATCTCCATAGCCTCACATAATCTACATCAGTGACACTTCATAATCTTGCACTTGCCTACGCTTCTAGTCTTATCCTTTAAGTGATATAAATTCCTTTGAGTGAATTTAGTTTCCACAGGACAATAAATATGCAATTCTGTATAACCATATCTTCTTATATGTTATTTTCCAAGATGTTTTGTTTTTTTATCTGCTAGTTTTATCTACCTTTGACTCATTGTTTAGATACAAATAAAGTTCTTACCCTTTAGGAGAAACCTCTCTGACACTCGATGTTTTATATTCCCATGGCATCCTGTGTATACTTGTATCCTCCAATACTTTTAATATTTAAAGTTACTTAAGGACATCAATCATCTATTAGCCAATTTTATTTGAAGAGGTCATGGCAGGTAGGAGGGCAACCGATAAATTCTTGTGGAATGACTGGATAATTAGAAGCACTCATTTTTACTATGCTATGCAGATTTTTAAAAGATGCTTATAGTAGACTTAATTTTTAGTGTTTTCCCAGTAAATGTATCACTTCAGTATATGAGACTATTTCTCTTAAAATGGCTCAACAGTAAGCTTTTAATAGTTCATAAAATGCAAGGGAAACCTGATATATATTAGAAACACACACCACTTGTTGCCTGATATGAAGGTTGTTCTATGTAATTCAAATAAAGATGTCCATAACTAAAAGCTATGATTCTTCACATGGTTTTTATGAAACTCCACACTGTTATATACAAAAGAGAACTTTTGCATAATTTTCAAAAATTCTTAAACCCATTTTTAATCCACATAATAGCACTCATCATTAACAATATCAAGTTAACAATTAACAATTAACAATATCAAGTGTCTGAAATTGTAAAAGTTCTCTGTGATTTGATACAATATGTGTATGTTTGTGTTTCCATGAATGTGTGTGTATATGTATATGTGTGGGTTATGTTGCTTCTTCCATAAAGCTGCCTCATTTCCCATCATCAATTAAATTATGGGAAAAATGTATGTGTCAAATTTTCAGCAGAATTGACAATGGTTACCTCCTAATTAATTTTTGCTATAATTGGACAATCAGTAAAATATTCTGTATTAATAAAAACATTTTCAAAGATTTCTGTTTTTCTAAATTCAGTAGTTTATAAAAGTTTTTAGTATAAGCTCATTTGTAGAATGGGATAGTGGATTAAATATAAATAATATTTTGAGAAACAGATATGCACATTTATAAAATAAATTTATTATAAAAATAACTAATATAATACTCATCCTGTTATCTACACATTTTATATTAATAAATAAAAATTAGACTTGTGCATTCTTCCAGCCATTACATTAATTTTAAAAAATTGTTCTTAGCTAATGTAAGTCAGTTGCTTTAATAACTATATTACTAATGTGATTTTTAAGTATTTGAATGAAATTATTCTTTTATTTTTATCTGCTTGAAATAAAAATTAGCTTTAAATGCTCAAATATGACTTTTTATGTCATATAGTTTCTTCAAAATGCTTCAACTTAATTGGTCTTATATGGAAAAACAAAGAACCTTGAAAAGCATCAGATTAAGGTCACAGGTCAGTGTTCAAGCAAAATAGAGTTGGGCTACCAAATGATTTCCTGTTATTAAGCCGATAAATCAGAGCGATGTTGATAGATGTGAGCGCTGGGACAGTATGTCAGTCTCACGAAAAAAATGCTGAACAGACACAGGTGATCAATGCTGTCAGAGTCTTGAAAATAAAAATTTTAAAAAGGTCAAACAAAGCATTGAGAAGACTATCAGTGGTGTTTACATTCCAAAAATGCAGTTTTCATAAGATTTAACTTACAAGAAGCCTTCCTATGGCTTCCCAATGAGCAGAGCTCATGAATTTTCAAAATGAATTCACTTTGTTATAAGGGAGCACACATCAACACTCCACATCTATTTGGACTGACACGCATAGGCATACGAAGCCCATTTCAGACCCCAGGTCTTTTTGACTTGTTTTCTTCTCCATATTATTTAGATTTTGTTGGTTCCTGATGTGCTATTTCTGCCCACCCTCTAGGCCTCTCTAAAGTTCTGCCTCTTTTGAGGTTTTACTTGAGTGTGCCAAGTCAACCTAAGTACCTCTTCTTTGAGCCAACAAAATAGTATTTATCTAATATGATACCTTTTGACACTTAGTGAATTTACTCTTGAACAATTACCTAAGTACTCTTTTCTACTTTCAAAAATTGCTTATTGAATACCTACTTTCTGGACTGTAATAATAAACAAATAGTAAGAATTTCTAACTTTCAAAGGTTTATACTCCAGTGTATGATTTATAAGTTTTGGGAGTCAGATTCCCTTTGAGAGCCTAACTAGAACAATGGCCCACAACAGCGGCTTTCCTGAGAAAAATAAAGTCATAAAATTTAGCTCAGAACTTCAGAGGATGCAATCATAAAGATTATGAAAAGGGGGGATGTTTTCCAGGTACCATTATTAATTCTGTTTTGTAAAAGCAATAAACTCTTTTCCAAATGAGGGAGTGTTGAGTGGTTATCTAGGGAGGGATAACATATTTGTTTTACCTTTTTTATATCTTTTGCACAGGCAAAAGAAAGGAGTGTGAAAAAGAATAGGACATTAAGGAAACATTAAGATTTTTCCTGAAGCACGAGAGTAGTTTGAACTTAGGTTGCAGATACACCTTGGACTAAGCTGTAGATGGTTTTATTTACTTGCTAACATGTCTGGCCTCCTTTGGGGGTAATATTTCATCTTCTAAGATAATTAATATTTTTCTAGGCCCTAAAGATTCTACCATATCTTTAACATTAACTTTAAATACCTGTTGTAGTGCTTTGCGTGTATTAAATATTTAACTCATAGTTGACTAAGAAAAATTAGGAGGAAAGGGAAGGAGAAGGTCATAGATTTAGTTGATTTGCCAAACTCTGGAAAGGATAAATAAAGAGATAATTGAATTATAAATAATATACTAGGCCAATTATGTGCAAGTATAGGTTATTTTAATAGCATGATAAAAATAAGGACAATTAGCTTCATGCCATTTTATAGGAAATGCTATAAGTGAAAAATTTTTTTTTGTAACAGCAGTTTAGTTTTGTTGATGCCACTAGAGATAATATTATAAATACTATACTACAGGCTCTCAATTAATCCTACTTAAATGATACAATATTTTATACCAGTAAAGTATAAAATTTAGAGTATTTAAAGAAATATTTATTTTATAATTTCTATGAGGACAAAAGAATGTGTTTGTTTTGTCCATTTAGCTCCTATGTTCCTACACATTTTATTTATATATATATTTATTTATATATTTTAAAGATTTATATTTATTTGAGAGAGAGGAGAAAGCATGAGTGGGGGGGGGAGGGGCATAGGGGGAAGGAGAAAACTCCTTATGCAGACTTCCTGCTGAGTGTGGAGCCCAGTGTGAGGCTTGATACCAGGATTCTGAGAGCATGACCTGAGCTGAAATTAAGAGCGGTATACTCAACTGCCTGAGCCACCCAGATGCCCCCATTCCTACACATTTTTGATAATACAGTAACACACAGTAGACAATTTATTCCACAAATATTTATTGAGAGATTACTGAGCTCCAGCTCCCATTCTAGGTGGTAGAAGAGTAACAGTAAACAGAATAAAGTCCCTCTTCTCAAGGAGCATATATTAGAGGAACTTGACAATAAGCCAAAAACCAAATAAGTATAATATACATGTGATGATGAATTTGCTATAAAATATCAGGGTGCATCAAGCAGCCATTGTCACAAAAATGCTGTAAAACAGTCACTAAAATCTCATCAGTGTCCTGTCAGCAATAAACCGTTATTTGGCTCAATTGTCTTGAGTCCGCTGAAAAGGTGAAGGTTTGAGCCTCTGCAGATTTCAGCTGGACTCACTCAGAGTTGCAGAGGCTGACTAAACTAGGCAACTAGGCTGCACTCAACTAGAAGAGGCGGCTTGGATGCTTCCTCTACTTTTTTCCTGACTCTCCTCTTGGAATGAACAGGCCATGGGTATATTCTTCACATGGCAATGTCAGAAATGCCAGAGTCAAAGGCAAGCATGGGGTGCATTGAAAGTTTTCCTGTATCATGACAACCTAGGCAATAAGGGGAATAGGAAGCAGAATTTGCTCAGGAAAGCACTGGGTGGTGCCTACTTAAGATTCTCCCTCTGCCCTCCTCTTTGCCCCTCCCATCTCCCCTCTCTCTCTCTCTCTTTATCAAAAAAAAAAAAAAAAAAAGAGAGAGAGAGAAAGAAAGAAAGAAAGAAAAGAAAAAGGATCATTCTGGTGATGTGTTTTGGGATCTTTTGTATTAAATGTATTCTGTTATTTTACTTTTAAAAAAACTCAACTGAAAGTAAGTAAGTGTGTGTGTGTCTTGTGTATGGACGTAAGCTATGTGTTAAATGTATTTGGAAACTTACTACTTTTTAAATGTCACCTTCATATATTTATTCATGCAGTGACTCCAAACAAAATTGCTGATTTTATTCTAAGAAACCAAAATGAGGAAAGAATTCAAGAGAAGTTTTATTACAGTGTTAAAGACGCGACACTTACTAGGAGTACTATCAGGTTGGATGCCACAACTGAAATAATCCCCTCAGAGGGCAAAGGGAAGCTATTCCCACTTTATTCCATGGTCAGCTTTGCCTTAAACAAGATTCTTCCATTTTTTAAAATTAATCCTTCAAGTCTTTCAAAGCTATGTTTGATTTTGCTCTTGCTCCCCTTTCCCTAAATCTAGACTAGAGATTTTAGCATTGACATAATTCCTTGTAAAATAGTTGTGAGAGTTTCAGCTGTATCTGAATTGTTTGTGTCTTTCTTGTTTGGATTTCGATGGATTTGTCCCTGAAAGCTGAGGAGTAAAACAATGCCTATCCATCTACGTTCCTTTCCCGTGTTGTGAGAAAGAATACTGATCTACTGAAAGAGTTCTCTTTTTACTAGAAGGATTATGGCATCTGTGCTTGCTTGCTGGACAGATTATTGATTTTGGCTGTGACTTATTTGAAGAAATGTCTTATGGATCAAGTTTAGCCATTGTTCTATTCTTTCACTGCTCTACTCTTTAACCCTGGGTGTCTGGAAGATCCTGTGGCATTTTCTGCTACTAGTATCATACCTAGCTACCTCAAGGTAAATCTTGGAAATGACTTAATGTATATGAGAGCTAGCCATGGTATATTTACCAACATAGATTTTTTTCACATTTGATATAATGGATGTTCTTGAAAAATGGTTTTATATAACATTTCAGGAGGTAGAAAAACTTCAGAGGCTATCCATTACAGCTAATGCAAATAAATGGTGCTTACTGGCATTGTGTAATATGACAGCCCAAATGATATCATCCAGGGCAGATGGGTTTTGAAAGCAGGCTGTACTGTGTTCAAATTCTCACCTCATAGAGTACCAGCAGTAGGACCCTAGTAAGCTGCCCAACTTTAACTGTAAAATGGAAATAATCATGTTTACTTCCTGATTATGTCTGTAAAAGTTAACTACAATAATATGCACAGTGCTTTAAGAAGGTAATGGGTAGCATTTAGGATCCTTTGATATTTAGTCAGGCTAGGAGCTAAAAACTTGATAAAGATAATGTATTTTTTTATATATCTGTCACTTAGTGATGAAAATAATCACTACTCATTCCATTATTGAACAGGCTATGGTTATGATTTTTTGTGATTATACAGCACTCTATATATAACTGATGTAGCATTAATCAGTATATTATAAGTTGGCAGTTACAATGCTACAAAAATATCAAACCTACAGCTTTACAACAAAATATGTAGATATTGCATATGAAACCAAGTTCTACAGGGAATGATCAAATTAGTATTTCTATTACTGAAACAAGATTAAGTCTTGATACCTCTGTTATCTCTGAAAAGTTTATTAAATGTCACCTTAATAACATTGCAATTTTTACCTTAATTTTTGAGAGAGGAAGAGCCAGCTACTATTTTTTATTTTATTTTATTTTTTATTTATATATTTTTAGACTTTACTTTATTTTTTCAGTGTTTCAAGGTTCATTGTTTATGTACCACACCCAGTGCTCCATGCAATATGTGCCCTCCTTAACACCCACAACCAGGCTCACCCAACTTCCCACCAACCCTCCCCTTCAAAACCCTCAGTTTGTTTCTCAGAGTCCACAGTCTCTCACGGTCTGTCTCCTTTTGATTTCCCCCAATTCACTTTTCTTTTCCTTCTCCTAATGTCCTCCATGTTATTCCTTGTGCTCCACAAGTAAGTGAAACCATATGATAATTGACTCTGCTCAACTTATTTCACTCAGGATAAATCTCCTCCAGTCCCATCCATGTTGATACAAAATTTGGGTATTCATCCTTTCTGAAGGAGATATAATATTCCATTGTATATATGGACAATATCTCTTTTATCCATTCGTCTGTTGAAGGGCATCTTGGCTCTTTCCACAGTTTGGCAATTGTGGCCATTGCTGCTATGAACACTGGGGTACATATGCCCCCCCCTTCACTATATCTGTATCTTTGGGATAAATACCCAGTAGTGCAATTGCAGGGTCATAGGTAGCTCTATTTTTAATTTCTTAAGGAATCTTCACAGTGTTTTCCAAAGTGGCTGCACCAACTTGCATTCCCACCAACAGTATAAGAGGTTTCCCCTTTCTCCACATCCTCTCCAACACATGTTGTTTACTGTCTTGTTAATTTTGGCCATTCTAACAGTGTAAGGTGGTATCTCAATGTGGTTTTGATTTGAATCTCCCTGATGGCTAATGATGAAGAACATTTTTTCATGTGTCTGTTAGCCATTCATATGTCTTCTTTGGAGAAGTGTCTGTTCATGTCTTCTGCCCATTTTTTAACATGATTTTCTGTTTTTTGAGTGTTGAGTTTGAAGAGTTCTTTATAGATCTTGGAAATCAGCCCTTTGCCTGTAGTGTCATTTGCAAATATCTTTTCCCATTCCATAGAACAGAGTAGAGAGCCCAGATATGGACCCACAACTCTATGGTCAAATAATCTTTGACAAAGCAGACAAAAAAATATCCAGTGGAAAAAAGACAGTCTCTCCATTAATGGGAAAATTGGACAGCTATGTATAGACTAATAAAACTTGACCATTTGCTTATGATACACAAATATAAACTAGAAGTGGATAAAAGACATTAGGCAGGAATCTGTCAATATCCTAGAGGAGAACATAGGCAGTAACCTCTTTGACATCGGCCACAACAACTTCTTTCAAGACATGTCTCCAAAGGCAAAGGAAACAAAAGCAAAAATGTTTTTTATTTTAAAATTCATAACTTCTGCCACTCATATTTATATATAGTATTCATTTTTTTAAAATTTTAATTCCATTATAGTTAATAGAGAGTGTTAAATTAGTTTCAGGTGTGCAATATAGTGATTCAGCAATTCTGTATATTACTAGTGCTCATCAAGGTAAGTGTAGTCTTAATCCCTTTCATCTATTTCACTCAGCCTTTCCACAACCCACCTCCCCTCTGGTAACCATGTGTTTGTGCTCTTTAGTTAAAAGTCTATTTTTTGGTTTGTCTTTTTCTTTTCTTCATTGATTTGTTTTGTTTCTTAAACTCCGCATGAGTGAAATCATATGATATCTGTCTTCCTCTGATTGACCTATTTCACATAACATTGTACTCTCTAGATCCATCTGTGTCATTGCAAATGGCATTGCAAATGGCAAGATTTCTTTCTTTTTGTGGCTGAATAGTATTCCATTCATTTTATACTATATCTTCATTATCCATTCCTCTATTGATGGACACTTGGGCTGCTTCTGTATTTGGCTATTGTAAATAATCATTCAATAAACATAAGACTGCATGTCTTTTGAATTAGCGTTTTCGTATACTTTGAGGAAATACTCAGTAATGTGATTCCTGGATCATAGGGTAATTATATTTTTAATTTTTTGAGGAACCTCCATACTGTTTTCTGCAGTAGCTGCACCAATTTACATTCCCACCAACAGTACACAAAGTCTCCTTTTACTCCACACCCTTGCCAACACTTACTGTTTCTTTTTTATTATTATTATTTTAGCCATTCTGACAGGTAATACACAGTGCCCAGAGCTCATAGGACCCAATTCCCTTCCTTCCGGGTTTTCCTGGTTAGTGATTGCATTCATTTGTTTTTTTAAAAGATTTCATTTATTTATTTGAGAGAGAGAGAGAGAGAACATGAGATGGGACAAGGTCAGAGGGAGAAGCAGACTCCCTGTGGAGCTGGGAGCCTGATGCGGGACTTGATCCTGGGACTCCATCCCGGGGATCCCGGGGATCATGAACTGAGCTAAAGGTGGTAGTTTAACGAACTGAGCCACCCAGGCGCCCAGTTACTGCATTCAGTTTAGATTTTTTTTTTCAATTTATTTATTTTCAGAAAAACATTATTCATTATTTTTTCACCACACCCAGTGCTCCATGCAAGCCGTGCCCTCTATAATACCCACCACCTGGTACCCCAACCTCCCAACCCCCCGCCACTTCAAACCCCTCAGATAGATTTTTTTTTTTTTTTTGACAGACAGAGATCACAAGTAGGCAGAGAGGCAGGCAAAGAGAGAGAGAGAGAGAGGAGGAAGCAGGCTCCCTGCTGAGCAGAGAGCCCGACGCGGGACTCGATCCCAGAACCCTGAGATCATGACCTGAGCCGAAGGCAGCAGCTCAACTCACTGAGCCACCCAGGCGCCCTACTGCATTCAGTTTAATCAAACATCCTTGTGCTGTTCCTTATATCTAACTACTGAAGAAAATCCCCAAAGACTTTCCAAAACGTTTGCTGTGAATGCTTCCATTCCCTTCCATATTATTTGGCAGCGACATGACGGAGGATATCTATATGTATGTATTGCATCACCATTCAGCAATTTTACTCTCTATTAAATGTCATCTCTCCATTCAGAAGGTGCCTCACACTCTCCCTGGCTTATTCCCCCAATCAGATAAGTAGCTGCTAGTTCTAAATGGATTAGAGTTTGTTGTAAATGTTCGTTCCCTTAGCAATAATCACTTAAGATTAGATAGTCATTGGCTAAATGTGAATTTAAAAAGTTATGTTCTAATATAAACTAAGATTTGTCTACATTCACACAACTTAGAGAGTTTCTTTAAAACAGAGATACAGTAACTTTAATATCCTAGTGTCTTCACAGCATGAAAAAAATGGTCTCTGCTTATGTCATGGTGACCTGGTTCTCACCTGCCATGGAGCACATCAGACAGTCCTTTCATGTCTTAAGAAATCATTTTTTAGGTTCACAATATAGCATCTCCTTTAAAAATACATGTGCAAAAGCCGGATAGCCTCTTTAATGGTATTCATGAGGCTGGATTTTAGTAGATGCTGGGAATTCTATAATGTTATGAAACGGTTCATAAAATATTGCCATCTGCTATACCAAGTAACAGTTCATTTTTACTAGTTTTAAAATGGTTGTGCTTTTATGTGTTTGGATTTTTGCCTAAGCTTCGAGTTCCCTCTGAAAGTTACTTCTGACCTCTGCCTGAGGAAATGTGAAAATCTGCCTTTTCTATCTTGCTTTATAAGCTTCAGTGAGGAGAATGTAAATCGACTAAATACATTGTGTGAGATTTGACCAGAAAAATGTCTCACATACTGCCTGAGTGGCTGGTTCTGTTTATAATATTTCCAGTTTATACCAGAGTAACCACTTGTAAAAGAAATTGCCTAAAGTGCTAGTAGTGAAAACAAATATTTATAGAGGAGTAGGCAGTGAGCAGAAGATAAAGATTTTTATTACAACTGAGGAAAAAACCTTGCAAAAATATCAAATAGAAAATACAGGATAGAATATGAGCTTCAGAATGGGAAATTGCCCAATTCAACTATTTGCTAAGGAATGAAAGTAACACCCAGGGGGTCTTAAGCAACTTATCTGGGGTGTTACTTTTAGGGACAAGCAGTATCCAATTCTAGATGAAATGCCTTTTGTGGGAGTCAGATTTAAAGGAGTTTGCCATAAAGTGAAATTGTGACTATATATACACAGTTATTTTCAATTGTTCAGATGTTGGCTGAAACCATCAAATGAGCAAATAAATTTGGTAAGTGGTGATTATATAGATTTTACTAGGCAGAGTCAAAGTAAGAAACAAGAAAATAAGAATCAACCTAAAAAGAAGGAGAGTAAAGAGGAAGAAATGTAAGAGAAGAGGAGAGAGATAAAAATGTAAGAGAAGAGGAAAGAGATAAAAAGAATAAGAAAGAGTGGAAGAGGGGACAAGGCACCAGCATCAGTGGAAGTCATTAGACAGGACCCTTAAGTATGAATTCCTCCAAAAATGGCCACGCTATCCCCATTCAAACACAGTTCCCAATGCCTTTTCCCTTCCATTCCTGAGTCTCTATTTAATTGTTTACATATTCACCATTCTTCTTTGCTCTCCTAGACAAGTGATGTACTTCTCATATAAGTTCTCAGAATACCCCCCTTAAGAAAGTGGCTTTGTGTTCAAAATGGAAAAGAATATGCTATGAAATAAGTCAAGCAGAGAGAGAGTCAATTATCATATGGTTTCACTTACTTGTGGAGCATAAAGAATGACATGGAAGACATGGGGATATGGAGAGAAGTGAGTTGGGGGAGACAAACCATGAGAAACTGTGGACTCTGAGAAACAAACTTGGGTTCTTGGAGGGGAAGGGGATGGCGGGTTGAGTGAGCCTGGTGGTGGGTATTATGGAGGGCACTGGGTGTGGTGCATAAACAATGAATTTCAGAACAAGAAAAAAATTAAATTAAAAAAATGCATTTTGAAACTCCATCCTGATGACTACCTCTGGATGAGTGAGCCCTGAGTGTCCTCAGATTCGATTACTTTTCTGATTTTTAGTTTCCTCGTATGTACCTCTGAGGGAAATATACTTACCTGAAACATGAGCTTCCTTTGTCAAGTAAGGAATAATTCTTTCACTTTATAAAAATAGAAACATCCTATTGGAACATTTCCAGTAAGAACAGATGTTTAGGCAGATTTATTGGTTATCACAAGGGTCTTATAACTTTTCAATTTTTGATTGAGGGGCTATGCAAACACATTACTTAAAACATAAATTGTATATGGTTTCTACAAAGTTATTAAATATCTCATGTAGCCCCAAACCAATTTATTTTGTCCAATGCTCTGTATCTAGATTAATCATCTGCAGTGCTGATTAGATGTGTCCAATCAAAGACAGCAGGTATGAGGGAGGAAACACATCTCAACTACCTGACAGTTTTTGCTTCATGTTGTCATGGTTTTGAAATTGATGTTGGCTTTGAGGCATCTTTCTCTAAAATGTGAACATTCAGACCAGGTCTCAAGCATTAGAATGTATTTTAGTTTAAGTAGATTGCTTTCTTCATTCCACATAAATGCAGTCACCTCCATTGAGTAAATGGAAATTGTGATTGCATGAGGGAAAAGAAAAGCAATGAAGAATTGGGTAAAGAAACAATTTCAAAATTGGATTTCTTCTAGGGAATAGTGGGTCTGGAAGGAGTCCCCACTGTGTTCAGAGTCTAGAGCAGCCAGAAGTCATGGAGCAACTGGACTAGAAGAATACTGTAAGCTCTGCTGTTATTTAGTGTGACTAATGGTGCATGGTTATAGGCCTTCATGATACATACATCAATATTTTAATATAATTTGTGGATGATAATATGATTAAAACAATATATAAGTGGAAACAACATGAATGAATCAAAGGAAATTCTAGTGGAGCTTGGAAGAGCAGGTCCTCTCAAAGTTTGCATCAGCATGATCTGGAAGCTTCTTAGAAATGAATCTTCTTGGTCCCTACCCCCATTCTGCTGAACCAAAAACTATGTGAGTGGAGCCCGGTCCTCACTCAACACTTCAACAAACACTGCAGATGATTCTGACATGAACCACATGAACCATGAAGCCTCAGAACCACTGAGAAAGAGTAAATAAAAGTCAAGAACATCATTCCAGGCAGGGGAGTGACCTGATGGTGCAGGCAAATGGAAGGGGAAGGTTAGGATGGCATCAAATAGCCTGAAGACTCCCAAGAGAGTGAGGCCCTCTTCATCCAAGCAGAATGAAAATGGTTTCTATTCTTAGCAAATGTGCCTTCAGTGTCACTGTGGAGAGACTGTTTGGTTGTCTCGGGTGGTCCAAGCATGACAACATCAGGTCCTCCCTGTATGTGCGACCATCTCTGTTCCAGGAATATGACTCTTAGCAAATGTAGCAAGGCCTGTGTGAGCGGAATCTCCCCTTCATTTCACATGTATATCAAAAAACCAATAAAATGAGTACATTCCAATATGGCAGTTATCCAAATTTAAATAGAAGATTTTCTTTTTTAAAAAATTTATTTATTATTATTATTTTTATAAACATATAATGTACTTTTATCCCCAGGGGTACAGGTCTGTGAATCACCAGGTTTACACACTTCACAGCACTCACCATAGCACATACCCTCCCCAATGTCCATAACCCCACCCCCCTCTCTCAACCTGCCTCCCCCCAGCAACCCTCAGTTTGTTTTGTGAGGTTAAGAGTCACTTATGGTTTGTCTCCCTCCCAATCCCATCTTGTTTCATTTATTCTTCTCCTACCCCCTTAACCCCCCATGTTGCATCTCCGCTTCCTCATATGAGGGAGATCATATAGTTGTAGACAGACTATTTTCAACCAGATTTGTATCTAAGGACCACCGACTTCCTCTCAATTTAGTGACCAAAGGAAAGAAGTCTTATAATACACTCGTATGTGTATAAGAAGTACCAAACCTCAGATAGAAGATGCCCAGGAAACCTCTGCTAAAAGAACAACTTTCAAGTTTCCCTGCACTAATTAATTAATAAATAGCTAACATCGACTCACTCTGTGCAGTATAGTTTCATTTCCTGTCATCTTTTCAAAGCAAAATAAATGTTTTGCCTCATGGAAAAAATAAATATTTCCATTTCAGAAAAGCTGACAAAAATATGATTGATATCACCAATTATAAGAATCTTACAACAGCCCTCTGAGGACTAGTTCGTCCATGAATGTGAGAGTTTATCTTGGCCATCCAGAGTGGCCGTCATAAGTGTGTGAGTCAGGTACATTATTTTATGCAAATAACCATTAGTGCCTTTTTCTAAGCCCTCATTTCTTCAATAAGGCAGAGTTTCAATTTACGATTAGAAAGAAAAAGTTGTCCCCTTCAATTATACTGTATATCATAATCACCTGTTTTTAATGTAATTTTCTTTTACTGATCACGGCCATAGATTTTCCAAAAGGTTATGTAACAGACTAATTCGATGCCAACTATCTTATCTCTAGAGACTTCAGTTAAGAAATGTCACTTTGATTGTCTCCATAGCAAGCCATGTCATATATGAACAAATCTATCTTACTAATTTGACCCAATTTTCCATATTGCTTAATAAGCACATTACAATGAATCATTGATCTATTATCCAAGGAATTTTGAAGCTTACGGATTATCTTCAATTGCACCTGCTTTAATCAGTGTATTGCCTTGGGTATTATGGTCATTTTATCCTTTAATAAAAGAATTGTTAATATCTTCATGTGCAATTTCAAGCAATTTGCAAAATTAGGTTAGCTGGATTTTGTGTAGAATTTATCACAAACTCAGTTATTTAACATATTTTCAGGAACAATTCTTATGTTTCCAACTTCCTCAAATTAATATTTTTATTAAACAAATTACCATTACTCAAAATGATAAATTTAATTTAAGGAAATAAAGAGTTATGTCATGTTCTTAAGTTACATTCATGTGCCCTGAGACTATTAGCTATTTTTTTAAATTAAAAAAAATAAACTAATAAGAATTATAGTGGTTATGGCCCTGTAAAGGTAAAGATATGTTAAAACTATTTTTAGAGACAATTTGCTGAGAGACATTATTGTGTAGTTTTACTTAGCAGTATAGAATAATTACTTTGTTTATGAATATACTGCTTCTTACCAGTGACATGTTAACTCTCATTATTAATTAAGGATTTATTGTATCTTCTTCATATAAGTCACATATATTACCAACATAATAACACTGGATATGGAACTGCCATATGTAGAATACATATAATCTCTACCAGAAAGTAAAAAACCACCCATTGAACTCTCTGTTGTGTGAGTAACCATGTTACATGGTGGGAATGTTCAGCCCTTACTTTCAATGAGCTCATAGTCAGCTAGGGAGTTTGTACTGCAACATGGAAAGCTTGACTGAGAAGCAGCAATTAACAATTAAAAGCCAAACACTCCTTTCTTCCCAGGAGAAATTGAAATGAGTGAATTTTAGTTTTCTGAGAGTCACAGGCTAAATTTCCTAGAACTTTAAATATAATTACCTCTAAAAATACCTGCAGTACTGAGGAAATAAATACTTGCCATTAAATTATCCAATTTAGACTTAGGCTGACTTAGAACCAACGCTTCTGTGTTTTTAGCTTGTCATTTCAAGTGTTAGGTAAGTGAATTCTTTATTTGGTATATCCCTACAGGCTATCAAGAAAACCCTTTTATCCAATTTAGTGACAACCAAAAGAAAGTGAAAAAGGATAAGAGAAAATTATATCTATCTTAAGGAGAATTTTACTGGTATTGATTCTAATATTCTGTGTCCTATTAACTACGGACATTTTCCCCCACTCCTGTTTCTTGAGAAGGCCCCATTTGATCAGCTGTCCATTCTCTTTGCTCTTTATACTCTATTTCCTAATCCCCTACTTAAGCTAACTTAAGGAAATGATATACCAGTAACCCCTTCCACAAAACATGCAGACATTCACCACATGTGTTGCTTTAACTATTTTCAGGAATCTTTTGAATCTGCTTTGAAAAATTGGTTTATCCAAAGTAATACATCTCTACCTCTTTAAAAAAATGTTTTTCCAAGTTAAGGGTTGATATCTGAACTGTTGTAAAACTGTCTAGAATTCAAATTCCATACAAAATTCCACTTTTGTACTGGTTCACCGTACTCCATTCCACATCCTTTCACCAGCCAAGACACGAGAAAGTGGAAAGTGTAAAAGATGTCACTCATAAGATTTAGTTTGAGCCTTAGCTCTGTCCCTCTCCGGCTACACAATTTGGGGCAAGTCATTGTCTCATTCCATAAAGCTGGCTTGAAAATAAGCCCTGCTGTGTTCTCTACAAGCTACTGGAAGCATCAGGTGCCATACTACGTGTACCTGTCTTCCAGTTATAGTTTTTGTTGGAAAGGACTTCACAGCTACCAGAGAGTTACCAAAAAGGAGGTGATGTTGGAACTGTTTCTAATAGTTCCAACTTTCTGGAGTAATAAATACCCAATTCTAGATCCTTTGCAGGTAATCCTTAAGGTGCTTCTCTGAGATTTAGTTTGGGTTGATGTTATGTCTCTTTCTAGCCTAATGATCTGTACTTATGCATAGGAATTTTCATCCTTTGTATATAAAACCAAGGTACATTGAATTGTGACACTTTCGAATTGCATTGGTGGCTTAGAAGGAGCACTTTTTTTTTAATGAAAGGGGGTTAGGCCTTTGAGTTTTTTCACACAGATTTTCTAACAAATATTTTTCCCAAAAATGTTTACACAGAACATCTCTGGTTATGTGATAATGAAAACTCATATATCTTTGAAATGTCTTATGATGACATTTGGCAAGGATCAGTGAGAGTATTCTCAAATATTAGAAAAATAAAAATAAACGTGTGAGGGCAAATTCTAAAGATGTTTTATTTCCCTGTTATTTAGTGGTTTTTTGAATCTCAAAGTGGTAGGTACTATTTATTATTCTTAGAAAAAAGGTATGCTATTCTTAGCCTTTTATGGTAGGGTTTTTTTTTTTTAACTTTTCACAGTAATACATTTGCCTTTTGTGCAGTGAATATGGGATCTATTTGGTATATACCAAATCCATGCCTCAAAGTTTCTATGTTCACATTTTAATGATTGTATAATACTAATTAAGATAATTCATTTCGCTTCAGGATAAGGGGGACTTATGAAAAAACATTATTAATTTAATACATTAAGATTTTTCCAGATTTAATAATTAATTCAAAGAAATATGTACAAGTAAAATTTTTGGCACAGAATCGTGCATTATATAAAACCCAGACACAAGGAAGACTATGAATTTTATACCAAGAAATTTGAAGAATTTCAAGCAACAAAGCAAAATGGTGATATCCATAATTTTAAGATATTATCATGTACACATTGAAAACTCAGGACGAGGAGAAACTAGAAGCAGAAGGAAATTAGAAAGATAGCAAGTGATTCCTAAGGGGGACAGAAAAGATAACACATGAAGTATGTTTATATGAAGTTCAGTTCACAGAATGATAAGATACCAGAATGAGGAAAGTGGAGTCAAATGCTAACTTCCCCAATGTATAACTGTATGTTATATAATATAATAATAATATATATATTAGTCTGTGGCTTCTAAATAGAGCTGGAGAAATAGATTTGTAATGCATACAAATATGTTGGAAATATAAATTTGGAACTGGATGCATCTACAAAATAAAAGTGTATAGAATAATAAGGGGCACATACTAAAGAGAAAATTATAATCAGAGGAAAGGAGCCCACAAAAAAGATGGAGAACTTCATCCAGAGAGGTTAAGGCAACTAGAGAGGTGGAGTAGGTTAAATGTCAACTGTTGTTACTGGGTCAAAGAAAACAAAGACTGAGAAATTTCCATGGAATGAAAAGATGGAAGAATTTTTTGTAACCTTGGCAAAGATATATTCCTGGGATGATGTGGAAAAACAAAAACAAAAACAAAAAATGGTGGATTTAGGAATCAGTGAGAAATAGGAAAATAGAAAAAAAAATAGAGCAGTTGAAGGGGTAAGAGAGGGAAAAATTTGAAAGGTAACAAAAAGAGTTTGGAGTTGAAGGAATTTATGTTGATTCATTGTTGATATTTGTATTTGACTCTATTTTTTGTTGGAACCAGGAAAAGGAGAGGTTTGGGATTAGGGCTGAGGTGATTGATACAGCAAGTTGTTAGGGAGACAAAAAAGTGAGGAGTTAAGAGCAGACTCTAGTCTCAGGGGAACTATTATCACTCCCATAAAAATAGGAAGGAAGGTAAGAAGCAAGCAAGGAAGAAGTGAGGGAGGGAGCAGGGAAAGGGAGGGAGCACAGAAGTTGGTTTGATAAGATTCTATGTTGGCTTTAAAAACTTGAGGCACTTTTGTGTGTGTGTGTGTGTGATGGCAAGAGGGAAGAATGTTTCCTGAAAGTGAAAGTCTTAGAGGAAGAGTCTATCATTTCATAAAATAGAAAGCACAATTATAGTGAGATTGCCAGGAAAAAACATGGAATGTAGAAGTAAATGATTATTGGATGAAAGGAAATGAGGAAGAAGAGGAAGAGGAGGAGGAAACTGCAGTTATATTTTTCTTCCTTTCTCCTTCTGTGAGTAATAACATTCCAAACTTTCGTTTATACATTCGGCAAATGTTCACTGCGTGTCAGCTATACCAGGCACATTAAAGGACACAAAACACAAGGAAGCAAACAAAAACCTTATTCTGAAGAAGCCTCCTAGTGAACAGGAGGGGCTGAAATAAAAGAACAATGAAATTATGACAAGAAGGAATTGGCCAAGCAAAGCTAAGGAGAGTCTAGGAAGTAACTTAAGGCAAGAACGAGTTTGGCATGTTATAAGGAGAGGAAGAAGGTCAGTGAGGAGAACAGAATGAGATGAGGTCAGAAATGTGCACAAAACCCCAATCCTGTTAGGCATTGTAAGCTAGGAAAAGGAGTGCAGCTTGTATTGCCATCAATTAAATGCTATCAAAGTTTTAAGTAGGTGAATGAAGTGATCTGATTGACTTTTTAAAAGATCACTGGAGTTGCTATGGAAAGACAAGGAGGTCAAAGGAGAAAGAATAGAAAATTGGGTAGAATGAGGTGATGATGGCTTGGGCTAGGGTGGTAGAGACGGAAAGAAGGGGACATACTTACCTTAACAGATCCAGTGGGACTTGCTGATGGATTGGCAGTGAGAAATCAAGGATAATATTTTGGTTTTTGGCTTCATGAGAGGACCATTTACTTAGGAAATCCAGGGTAGGAAGAGAATCTCAGATTCTGTTTAGTCATAAATAGTTTGAAATATCTATTATATATTCATGGAGAGACATTAAGTTGGAGTGGAACAGAAGAGTCTGGGGGAGTTTGTCTCTATTGCTCTCTCCTTATTTTTATTTCTCAGTAGCACTTATTTCCACTTATTTTCCTTTTTATCCTCCTTTTATTTATTTATTAACTCTCTTAAACACATACACACACACGCGCATGTGCGTGCACACACACACATGAATGGGAGCTTCATAAAGACAAGGAATTGATTTTAACTGCTATGTCCTCAGCAACTGGTATAGTACTTACTAGATTCTTATTAAGTATTTATTGAAATAAAAAACAAAACAAAACTTTGGGATGTCCCATCTTTCACTTGGGTTATTTATACATTCTGAGATCATTTTATAATGCCAAAGTGAAGAAATTAGAGAGATGTCCGTGCAATTCATGTTGATGTTCTGTCATTCCTCTTCTCTATTCTTTCAGGACTTTAGTTCTCTAGGCTACCTCTGTACAATAATAAGAGACAATACAATTTTTCTACTACTTCAAAACATTTTAAGAAATGTGAATCTCTACAGATCTTTCTAGGAACCATTAGCCAATAGACATCATGTACCCATTCAAATTCTGGAGTACTACATCCTGCCTTTCAGTATCCTAAGAAAGAGGAGAAGGGCCATTGTCTCCCTTCCCTTCTATCCGTCTTTTTTCTCTTAGGCCTTGGGTATTTTTTCAGGTCCCGTGATGAATGAGCCCAGGAATAAGATATAGCTGTGTTTTTGCTTTCTGTTTCATCACATCCTTTTTAATGGCAGTTGACCTCAGTGTAATGATCTATGTGTTTGAAAGGGTAGAAGAGAAATGAGAAAATATCAAGGGAATCAAGCAAACAAAAAAATATAATTACTATCTTTAAAAATAATATTCTGACATGGTTTTTTTTTCCTATTTCAAGAAGAAATGAATTTTACTACACTTTAGTAAGATTTTTGAAAGGAAACTTTCATTAAAGCTTTTGAAATAAACCCAGTGGTCCAGGAAATAATTCACATGGAGCACCAGCTTTACTCTCTGATTCAACAGGGTGGAAGTCCAGGCATAGTGTACTTGGGTCCTCTCCTTAGGGTCTCAGAAGGCTACAGTCCAGTTTCTAGCTACAGTCTCACTGTAGTATCAACTGGTGAACAATCGTCTAAGCTTCCTAAGGTTATTAGCAGAATTCATCTCTTTGCAGTTGTAGGACTCAATTCCGGATTTTTCATGCTGGCTGGCTGTTCCTAGAAGCTGCCTATTATTCCTCAGGGTCATCAGTATAGACCTTCTCACAACATGGTGGTTGACTTCTTCAAAGCCAGCAAGACAGAGTCTCGGTAATTTCACTTTACTAAGACAGAGTCTTATATAATGAATATGTGGTATTCACAGAAGTGACATCCCATCACCTTTGCTATATTCAATTACGAGAACTAAGCTCACAGGCCAGACTTATATTCAAGGAAAGAGGAGTATTCAGTATGTAAGGACTAGGAGTCAGGGATCACTGGGGGTCAATTTAGGGTCTCTCATCCACAATAATGAAAAAGGTCTGCATTACTTTTCTATTGCTGTGTAAAAAAAATGACCCCAAATTAGCAATTTAAAACCCACATTATCTCACATTTTCTGTGGGTCAGGAATTTATCATGGCATGACTGGGTTCTTTGCTCAGGGGTTTGTATGACAGAAATCCAGGTATCCTGGGGGCTAAATCTCATCTGAGGCTAATGATCCACTTTCAGGTTTACTCAGGACCTTGGCAAGATTTAATTCCCTGAGGTTGTAGGAATGCAGTCAAAGTTTTCTTTGAGTTATTATTACTTCCAGCAAAACTAGTTTTGTGTTATAATTTTCCATTTCTAATGTATAAATCTGTATGAATTAAATATATTACAAAAAGTGCCAAAAGTAGATGAAGTTAATGTTTTTTAAATATAGGAGGTAACCTTTTAAATAAACTTTTATAAACATTATATTATTGTAATGAAATATTTTTGTAAGTTACTCAGTTATGATAAAATTATGCTTCGAAACAGTGAGCCAATGACTCTAGAAACTAGTAATTTCAATAAATATGCTTTCTTAAAGGGTCTCCAAATGCACACATTAGGACATATCTCAAATTGAAATGAGCATCTGAAAATTAAGCAATTGTATATTACTTGCCCTGCTCATCTGAGATGATCCTGGGCTATGGATTAAAGATTTCCTTTTCTCACTTGACAAATGCTCTTCTAAAGTATAAGCTCTTGCTTGAGTGAATCCACCTTTTTGTTTTCTTTCAAGTGTCACATTCTCTTCTACTTTCTACTTCCTCTTTTATGAAGAAACACATTGTTTATCTCTTTTTATCAAGGCTGAAGAATGGATCTCCATCACTAGGGTTAAAGAAAATCAGGATTGCGGTGCCTGGGCGGTTCAGTCGTTTAAGTGTTCGACTCTTGATTTCCGTTCAGGTTAGGAGCTCAGGGTGGATTGTGAGGTCATGAGATTGAGCCCGGCATAGGGCTTTGTGCTCAGCATGGAGTCTGCTTGTCCCTCTCCCTCTGCTCCTCCCCCTGTTCTCTCTCTCTCTCTCAGATAAATAAATAAAATCTTTAAAAAAGAGAGAAGAAGAAGAAGAAGAAGAAAATAGGATTGATGCTCATCTTCACAGTCACAATCTACATTTCTCAGTGGGGTTTCATGACACCATTGATTCAGTTGCAGAACACTTTTGACAAAGTTAGCTTCGGAATTGGTAGTCTTCTCTTGACCCAAAGGGCCCCCCGTAGTTCTGATTTGCATAAATCTGTTTTTGTTTTTTCATTCTTTGTAGAGTCTATTGTTACCAAGATTTGAAAGCAAAACAAAATGCTAATCATTTTACAAAACAGCAGCAACAACAAAATGTCTACTTTTGCCTAGAAGAAAGCACTAAACTGGAGCACCAGAATAATTTTGGAGTGCTTCTAATATGTTCAAGACTGTGAGAAATAACAAAAGTAAACCCCTTTAAACCTGATATTACCCTCTGTTAAAGTTATTCCTAGAGAAAAGATACATAGTTTTGGTAATTTTGAATTTAAAAAATGTACCTCTAAATTTGAAAGAGTTCCAGAATGAGGACTACAGATGGGAACTGTCAATTTAAAGTGAAGAAAAATTTGGGTATGCCATGGCATTGGGATCTGTGACTTGGATACAATATAGCTTATACTGTGTAGTCCATTTTTGATTTAAGTTTTTTTGAAACTTTAAGAATCAGTAGGTTGAGGGGTACCTGGGGGTTAAGGCCTCTGCCTTCGGCTTGGATCATGATCCCGGGGTCCTAGGATCGAGCCCTGCATCAGGCTCTCTCCTCACCAGGGAGCCTGCTTCACCCTCTCTCTCTGCCTGCCTCTCTGCCTACTTGTGATCTCTGTCTGTCAAATATATAAATAAAATCTTAAAAAAAAAAAAAAAAGAATCAGTAGTTTGAAAGTAACAGAAAAATAAGATTGAATAGACAAATGCCTTAAACTATATCATAGAATTAATTTACTTGATCATCAGTGAAGATTAATCAGAACCAAGTTACATCACTATCAATAAGTAACCATGTGGGATATATATTAGCTGTATCAGAATGTGATATTTACCTTATCCTATCTGATGCCCAGCCTTCCACTCATCCTATAAATCTGCACTTGCATGCGCGCGCGCACACACACACACACACACACACACCCCACATATAACTCCAGAGTGGTTAACAATATTAATTTGAATGAGATCAACTGAAGTACCAAAAGGAATTCAGAAGTTACTGAGGAATTAAAGCCTTGGGTGGGAAATACAGAATGAAGGAGATGGAAAATAATTCAGAAATGTATAGCTTTATATGGACTCTTTTAAGCAACTTCTGGTGTATATATAACATTTATATATATCTATATATTATATAACAATATAATCAGAATTATATTCTACTTCTTTTGGTATTTATTTAAGCATTATACATATGCTTCTCTCAAAAAATTATTCAAGAAAATGTATTTATTATAGTTAACCATTGCTTCCTCCTAGTATGAGAACCCTAGTTTCCAGAGTTCTTCTATTCTCCCTCTCATCAGTACTTTGTCAGATGTGGGACTAAAGACTATTAGGTGTTATTAATGTTCATAGGTGTTATAATACTGTTATTAGGTGTTATTAGGTGTTATTAATACTTTTAAAATATAGGCTCAGTGATAAAAGTGGTTTTAATTTTTGGCCACACTGTTTAATTACCTGTGCATTTTATCAGTCTAGTTCCAATATTTGTTATTGTAAATAGATGAAAATTAACGGCATAAAATGAAATAATTCTATTTGATATATTAAAGATATTATTATATAATAACTACATAAGTGTTCACTTCTTCAGACCATACATGTTCTTTTATAGATTTTTGCTCTTGGTCCATCTGCTTCTTAGGACAGAATCGTATATATAGTATATATATATATATATATTTTTTTTTTTTTTTTTTTTTTTTTTCTTTTAAGGTCATTCTTTACTCCAGGTCTCAAGGAAATTCACTGCAAATGGTCTGTCTTAGATGGCAAAACTGTCACAGAGAACTTTGGCATTTAGTTTACAAAAGGGCACAAAAAAAGAAAGAGAAGGAAAAAAATTAAAGTTTTAATGTTTTTCAGTTTTGCTCTCATACAAACTTCTCAATGTTTCACTCTCCCTACATCTTTAGATTAATTTTCCTATATAATTTATTATATTTTAATATTATAATTTATTATAGATAGCTTTCTCCTCAGAGTAAATAGAGGTTATCCATTCATCCAACTTGGATTTTCTGGTCAATTATCTTTTTTTCACCACTGAAATGAACAAATCCAGAAGAAAGGACTTAACTGAATGGTTTTTTATATTTTATAGTTATATACATTTTTAACATATTGATAGTTAATGTTTATATGTTTATAGTTATAGTTGAAGCTTAGAGTTATAGGTTTACAAACACACAATTTTCTTTATTGTTACATACCTTTTAATAATTATTTATCTAATAATTTTAGTTTTTGTAATTGTATGTATATGAAGTTATAATTTTATAATTTAATTTTAAAACATATTTTTGTTTTAATATAGTTTAAATTTTTAATAACAATTGTAAAATATAATGCTTTGTTTTTTTGTTTTGGTTTTTTGTTTTTAAATTTTTGTTATTAAAGTACAGTTAATGCACAGTGTTATATTAGTTTCAGGTGTTTAATATAATGATTCAAAAATTCTATACATTTCTTCTCATTGCTCCTTAAAATAAGAGTACTCTTAATTCCCTTTATCTGTTTCACCCATCACCCCACCAACTTCCTCTATGGCAACCACCAGCCTAGAATATAATGCTTTCAGGGTCACGTGGGTGGCTCATTTCGTTAAGTGTCTGCCTTTGGCTCAGGTTATGATCTCAGGGTCCTGGGACGGAGTCCAACCTTGTTAGGCAACCTGCTCAGTGGGGAGTCTGCTTCTTCCTCTAATCCTGTCCCCTGCTCATACTCTGTCTCTCTCTCAAATAAATAAATAAAATCTTAAAAAAAAAAACCCATAAGCCTTCAAAATTGGAATATTCACATTCCCTGGAAGAGACAACCACATTCAAAATAGAAAAAAAGCAATAAAGAATGGCATGTTTTGGACATGTTTTTGCATATATGCATTGTATTGTGGCTATCTCAGTATTTATATGCAGTTAAAAATCTATTTGACTGTTGCTGTTGACCATACCACTTTGATCTCCTTTTTTATTTCCTTGGATATTTCGCAGCTGCTAAACTCACTCATCAACACAAGTCTTCATAACATTTGGCATTTTCTATTTTGTCACTGTCTCTCTGCGACAAACCTAGGATGTTAATATATCTTAGTATGTAAATCCAAAACATTCAGACAAAAAAAAGAAAAGAAAAAAAGATTTAAAAAAAAGAAGGAAAGCAAAGCAAAGTTAAAGTAAGAAAAATCCATCCAGTGAAATTTTTGTTGAAGCTAAGATATGGAAATACCAAAGATAGCTTTAGATCGTTGCTTTGGTCTTATTTCTCCCCATCCAATTCTTTTGGGAAGTTTGATGCTTTTCCACTAAATACTAGATATATTAATTTTTTATAATTTTTTTTTCTTTTTCAAATTTTATACCCTTTATTTTTACATCTTACATCTTGTAAAGCTTTCAAGTTTTCTCTTAATGATACTCTCTCACTCTATCCATGCCCATTACTAATCCTTATTCTATAACCCAAACTAGTGAAGTTGTTAGAACACAAACTTCCATTGCTGGCCTCCATACCCCTCCAAAATAAGTTTTGTTCTGTACCACTCCAAGACATTGAATGGATCACCTATTTCCCCTCAGCTTTAAAGCTATCATGAGGAGTTTGTGTTGTAGAAATAATTTTTATGTTTTTTTAAAATAAATGTCTGATTTCTTGAATTTAATCCACAAATAAGGGTATCTAAAATATGGAAATACTTAACACAAAATTGAGGGGAAATCTGCCTTTAAAAGTATACCCACAAGATCCAGCAATTCCATTCCTAGGTATATACCTCCTCCCAAATTGAAAACAGGTAAAATATTCATACCTGAATGTTTATAGCTGCACCATTCACAAGAGTGTAAAGGTAGAAACAACCCAAGTGTCTGTCCAACAATGGATGAATGGATGAAATGTGGTATATACGTACAGTGGAATATTATTCAGGCATAAAAAGAAAATACTGGTACGTGCTATCAGATGGCAAAACCTTGAAAGCATTATGCTAAGTGTAATAAATCAGACATAAAAGAATAACTGTGTGATTCCATTTATATGAAATATCCAAAAGACTTGAATTCATAGAAAAGAAAACATTTATGGTTGCCCAGGCCTGGGAGGAATAGGGACTAAGTGGCTGTTTAATGAATACAAGGGTAATAAAAATGTTTTGGAATTTGATATAAATGGTGGCTTCCCAACAATATCAATGTACTAACATAAAACTGAATTGTACACTTTAAAATGGTTAATTCTCTCTAAAATGAATGAATGAATGAATATTAAAAAATAAAATAAGATGGTTATTTTAATTTCACTTCATTATTTTAAAAGGGGGAAAGACACTTCTGCACACATGTTTGGGGTAAATATTTCTAAAGAGATAAAAGGTAAATATAATAATAATATCCTCTGGAATCTTCATTTTAGTAGTACTTTTAATTTGTCTTTAACAATACTTTGTACTTTCCTTCATTGCATTTCTTTTTTCTCCCTCATCTGATTTCACTGTTGAAGATACAAAAAGAATGTAATAGCCCTCAGTTCCTTCAGGTTATGTTTTATTGGTTAATTAATACCTGATTTAAGTGGTTGAAGATATTTGAGTGTGCCTGAGTTGTGTGTTAATGGAGTACTAAAACATGCCCTGTCATGTCTTAATTCCCCCAAACAGTCTCACACTGAATAAGTGAAAAGTGATTAAAACTTAAATGTCTTACCACCAAAGTACTTACTAACTTGGTCAGGTATGATTAAATGATTAATCATTTGTTCACTGGCAGTCATAAATCTTTCTTCATTCTGGTGTTACATATTACAATTTTTCCGGGTCATTTAGGTTATAGACTATTTTCTTGTTCCTCTAGATTTTGTGTGCTCTGTTTGTTCATTTTAAAGCATTATCAAACATAGGGAAGAAACATATGGTCAACCAGTTATGTTATAAAAGTACTTGAATATTGGGTGAAAATGTTCACATAATGGGGATTTAGAGCAGGTCTCTCATATAGCCTGTAAAGAAGAATACCGATGTTGTAAGAATACAAAATATAAAATCCATATGTGAAATAAATCCAGTGCCTGTCTGGGTTTTACTTTTATATCAAGAATTTAGAAAAGCTATGGGAATTTCTTACTGAAATTATCCATGATTTTATGTTTCTATGAAAGTAGACTGTTTCATAAAATATATGCCTACTAATACTTCATAATGAATTCAGCTAGTAGTCATACTATAAATTCCTTGAGGTCAGCAAAGAATCATTGTATAATGAAAACACTTTTAAAATTGTCTTTGTCCTCTATTTATTCCAGGCAAAATTTGGGACATTTAGCAAACTGCTTTACCTTACCATGCCCCCAATTTTCCTTATCTGTGACATAAGCGTATTATATAATTCCAGATCGTTGTCAAAGTTACACAAATTCATATATAAAAAGTGTTTGCCATATTGCCCAATTCTGCATCCACTTCTCCATCCCACCTAATGATTCCACTGTTCATTCTTTAAGTTCCAATTTAAATATAATCACATTTTAGGGTAAAGATGAACAAATGGATGTAAAAAACACAGGATGACCCTAATCAATCTATAAATTTAATTAAGTTTCAATAAAAATCCAGGTTTTGGGATCCTGATGATGTTTATAAATTTCATGTAGGAGAATAAATGATATGTGAATGTCTCAGGTTCTGTTCTCAGACCTATTATCTTTTTCATCCAATTTGAGTTTCTAGATTATTTCACCCACTATTAAAGTTTTAAATGCCTCTATATTTCGATGACTACTTCTACTGTTCCCACAACTCTTACCTCCAACTGACGGTTTGGTTTCCCAATGTGGATATCTAATGGGCATCCCAAAGTTAAGGCTAACCTGTTCCAAGTTGAAATCTTGACTCCCGTTCATCTCATTGAGATCAAAAACCTTAGAATCATTTTTTATTTCTCTATTACTTTTTATAATTTTTCCTGAAACATCGGCAAATCCTATTGCCTACCTTCCAAATACATCAGGAGTCTGACCAATTCTCACCAACCACCCTATCACCATGGCATTCCCAACCTACTATGATGAAATTTCAATAGACCCCTGGCTTATCTTCCAGCTTCCACTTTTACTTTCTATGGTCTATTCATCACATAGTAGCCAGAATGAACTTATTAATACTTGAGTCAAAGCATGCAGTTTGTATATTAAAATTCTACATGGCTTCTCATTGCTCTTAAACAGCAAAGTTTCTAAAAAACCAAATAGCCCCTTGCTGGTTCTTGATATTTTTTCTCTTCCTAATTGCTACACCCAGCTAAAGTGGGCATTATACGGTTATTCTTCAAACACTGTCTGATACTTCTGCCCTAGGGCTTTTGTACACATTTTTTCCTTTGCCCAGAAGGATCTTCCTCCAGATACTCTCAAGGCTCCCTCCATTATTTTCATATCTCTGTTTAAATGTCCCATATTTTAAGAGGAATTCTCTGACCATCTTTTCTAAAATAGTACACTTGTCTTTCTTTATGGTGGTTAATTTTATGTGTCAATTTGGCCACGATGTAGTGTTCATTTGTTCCATTAAACACTAGTCTAGATTTGCTGTGAAGATCTTTTTCAGATCCGATTAACCATTAAATCAGTGGACTTTGAGTAAAGCAGATTACCTTCCCTACTATGGGAGGGCCTCATCTAATCAGTCAAAAGTCTTAAGAGAAAAAACTGGGTTCCCTCAAAGGGAAAGGAGTTCCTTGACTACCATTCAACTCAAAACTCTGATATCAATGCCTACAAGAATTCTCAGCCTGTTGGCCTTCCTTGCAGATTCTTACTTGCCAGCCCCTACAGTCATTTGAGCCAATTCCTTAAATAAATCACAGGTCTCTCTCTCTCTCTCTCTCTCTCCCTCAGTGTGTGTGTGTGTGTGTGTGTGTGTGTGTGACTGTCTGTCTGTGTTACTGGTTCTGTTTCTCTGGAGAACTCTGATTGATACACTTTTTATTTACTTACATATTGTCTAGCTCCTCTATTTGAAGATAAACTCAAGAAGGAAGAAGTTTTCAGTATTTTATTCATAACTGTGAATATAAATTTGAAAAAGCCTTGGTGCATATTTGCCAAATATATTGTTAATGAATCAATGACTAAGCACAGGAGTTTAGAAATATTATAATTATTTAGAATGAACATTTTTTCTACCAGACATTAAAATTCATTTATGGGAAATGGTAAAGTCTCCTTCTTTATTATAGCTAAATAATATCTCATTATATATACTCATATGAATATCTACACCACATTTTCTTTATCCTGCCATTTGTAACAACGTGGATGATACGGGAGCAGGTTATGCTAAGGGAAAAAAGCCAGACAGAGAAATTCAAATACTGTATGACCTCAATTTTATGTGAACTCTAAAATAAATAAATAAAGTTGAACGCAGAAGCTGAGAGTAGAATAGTGGTTTCCAAGACCTGGGGAATGAAGGAAATGGGGGGAGATGTTGGTCAAAGGGTACATACATTCCATTATAAGATGAATGGTTCTGAGAATCTAGTGTACAGCATGTTGATTATAGTTAATAATATTGTACTGTATATCTGAAATTTGCTAAGAGAGCAAATCTTAACTGTTCTCACTGCAGAAAAAGAATGGTAACTATGTGGGGTGATGGAAGTATTAATTGATTGTGGCACCTCATCTCACAATATATACATATATCAAATCATCATATTGTATATTTTAACTGCATAAGTGTTGTCAGTTATATCTCAATAAAGCTGGAAAAATAACTAATAAAAATAAATTATTAATAAAGAAGATACACTTGTAATCAAGCATGTATCTGTTTCCCATTAAGTGCTAGTACATTTAGGAATTAAAAAGATTGTATCGTTTCTGTGAATGGCACTTCTATTCACCCCATCCATTTCTACTTACCCAGTTTAACTTTCTGCCATTCAAAGGTCTACCTAGGTTTTACTTCTGACCATCACCTGGAATTCCAAAATGAATCACTTCCTCATCCTTATTGGACAGCTGATGGTTAGTATCTGGGCTGCCGAAGCAAGCACATGGAAGGCTGATGTCACAAAAGCCACACAATCCTTTATTGACATTGTCCTCAATTTCCTTCCATATAAAGCTCTGTGAGTAATGCCCTTTACTGAAACGTGGGAAAATTTATAGGAGAAAAAAAAATTCTTAAATAGGTATGCTAAGTATGCCTGTTCTTAGAGTCTAAAGAAAATGGGAGAAGAAAAGAAATCTTCTTCATCGGAGTCCCATTCTTGAGAGCTCGCAATGCTAAGTTTGCTTCTCTAGCCTGATGTCCAGTCCTTTACCTCTTCATTGGCTGAAAAGTGCACTCCATCTTCTACTCCTAATCCCTCTGCCTCCTACTCATATATTTCTTGACTCTCAGCAGTACATTGCTCAAGTCCTAAATTACTCATTTTTAAAAATCATTACAGAAAAGACATCAGCTATAAGTTTTGAACATCACAATCAGTCTCCTTTGAGACCTCTTCACCAGTTTGAAATGGACATGTACCTTGCACATTCTTCCTGCATCCTTATGGGTAACTCTTAGGGTAACTATTGGGGTAACTTGTGGGTAACTATTAGGCCAAACACTGGGTGAAAGGGGCCAGAGTTAACAAATGTTTGTGTACAAGCACACTTGCACGTCAGCAGTCCTTTCAAAGAGTATATATCCAAACAATTTCCTAAAATCAACATCATCCAAAAATCCGCCCCCCCAGTTCCACAATGAAGACTGAATTTTTAATTGTAGACTCTGAATTCTTTTTTACTATGGAGCTCAGCCCAGCCCGAGTGTCTACTGATATATAAATAAACAAGATTTTTTGCTAAACCTTGTAAAAAACAGAGTTAGAATATTCTTATCTACTCAGAGACCTGGCTAAAAGTTTGGAAACTTTCAGTATAGAAGTGAGAGTCAAATACTCCTGCACTGGGGGAAAAAAATCATTTAAACACTAGACTGGGGAACAGAACAGGAAACATGGTTAATTTTGGAGAAAAATATGGAAGACACTATATGGCTATGTAAGGACAACTGTAAGGTGATTCTTGAGGATCCAGTTACCTCAGAGCCAACAGGAGTGACCCTGTAAAACAAAATCAGTACCAAGGTTCCTGCTTTCCTATAAAGTGTAAATTCCTGCACAGAAGGGGGAGATGGGGGGACTGCATTAATTTTGTTCTTCACAAAGAGAGTCACATTAATTTTGAGTGAGAGAGTGACAGCTCTGGAAAGCTCTGTGCATGATTCAAAAATCTCGAGATCAAAGGTAATTTTTTTCCCAAAAGGTAATTTTTATTTTTATTAAAGTCAGTTCTAGAAGATAAGGTTGAGAATTGGATATCTTTGTATGGAGATTTTATGATTCAAAATTTTCTTAATTTTGAACAAGGAAATAATAAAAATAGTATGAATTCTTAATAAAATGGTAGCAATCCAGAATAGTTTTTCATA
Source organism: Neogale vison (assembly GCF_020171115.1). Classification (NCBI taxonomy): domain Eukaryota; kingdom Metazoa; phylum Chordata; class Mammalia; order Carnivora; family Mustelidae; genus Neogale; species Neogale vison. The sequence goes on from NC_058096.1 coordinate 29,677,283, forward strand.
AAAAAAAATACTGTTTTTAAGGGACTCTAAGTCATCCCCTGACTTGTACTATAAACAGCAGCTTCCAGACTGAGTCACGACTCTAGCAGGCCTGGCTGGACACCACCGGGAGGGTTGGGACACATATTTGTCATAAGACTCATAACTTATCCTGAAAAATTTCAGAATGAGTGTTAAAAATAAAAGCTATTATTACCTATATGTAAATTGTTCAACTAGTTTTATGTACCAGAATCATTTAGTTCTTATTTTAAACTAGATTTTATCAATTTGAAAAGTAAGTTTAATTTGGACAGAATTGTGAACTATTTCTCTTAAAGTTCAGTTAAAGTTTTGGGGATATGACTTGATTTTCTTTACATTTTATAGAAATATGTCAATTGGTGGTCTTTTAAAGGGTGAATCAGACTCTCCTATGTATAATAATTGAACTAAAATATTTCAATACTGATAAATTTCAGAACATTATCCCAGTCTGCTACTGCAGAAAATAAAAGAGATAGGAAGAATCAAAGTCAAAGAGGGCCCCAACACAAGAGAATTTATTAATACCATACTACATTTCTGACGTGTCTAACCATTTATTCATTCTTCTACTCAACAGGTAGAGTTAAGTGTCCAGTATGTGCCAGGCACTGTTCTTGGCACATGGGATAGTTGTGGCCAATGCAGCCCTGGAGTTAAGTCTCTGACAATCTTTTAATTTTGAATCAAGCCACTTAGCTGATAAATGACAGAGCTAGACATTCAACCCACCCAGGTCTCTCTAGAATTCAGAACCTATATATTTTTTTCTTCATCCTAAATTATATTTCCTCTTAATGAGTGGAAAATATTTAATTATGAAATCTCAAATATCTGTTTTAAATGTAAGGCTATAATTTTTACAATGTTTTATGTCTGTAGGGCATTAAAGAGGAGCTATGTATATTTAGGGGATAGATATGGCTTATGTCTATCCTATGTGTCCTCAGTTTTTTATACAGTAATTTTTATAACCATAGAAATGCCTTCCGAATGATACACACTGTTTGACTTGTTGTGCCTTTTATCTTTCATAACCACAAAGAAGAAGATGTTATTTTTTATAGTTTTTTGGAAGGGACTAGGAATGAAATTTCCACTATTGTGGAATTAATTAAAAGTTAGACTTCAAAATGAATCATTTTGCCACTGAGAACACTTTTAAAATATATTCTCATAATCTTCACTATAATTCAGAGTAAGTATTTGAACATTTACAATAATAAATACAGGGTTTCTTAAAAGCATACATTATACAGTAATAATTTAAAAATGTTCATGACATGTTTTATCATGATGAAATATATATCAGGCTTTATGAGGACAATGCAGAGAGACAGCCCAGAATCATGAAGGTGGAAGTGACGATGATTTCCTTCTACCTTAATAGCTTTAATTGCAGGATACAATAGAATACAGCTGCTCCTCTCTTCAAAGTCCAATTTCATTGTCTGTCTATAAACTGTCAACACCATCTCTGCTGTTTGACTGTTATGTCACCCAACCCTGTTCCACCTGAACAAATTTGTGGCAATCTGCACCAAATGCTCCCTTTCCTCTGCTCTGAAGTGTAAATTCCCTGTGCATTACTGAATGAGGAAGAGTTTTAGCTTTATTGCCATAAGCTTATTTACTGTGATAAATGTAATAAGTAAATATAAATAAAAGCTAACACTTAGAATTGACATTTTACTTAGGGAAAAAATCAGATATGCTTTATATATTTCAAAAATGGAAGTGTTGTGATGTTTGAGTAAGGCAACAAATTCCATGTGTAGATAACTAAAAAGAGAAGCAGAACATTTTTGGGAAAGGTGTAGAAGAGTTCTAAACAATGACAACAAAGTGAATTAAACCAACCAATGAAAAACGGCAAACTTGGCCATAGATGATTGAGCACAGTATATTCTCTAACAGTTTCCCTAAAAATGTTAGCTTTCAAATAATTCACTTAATACATCTAGCTTTTGTTACTTTTTTCTTTTCCTGTTCAAATGCATCATGAGAATCATTAATGTCAATAACTGAAGTTAAGCTATAATTTATGTTTCTCCCACAAAATGAGTGATCATGATTTGTCATGTTGTATAAGCAGAATATTTCTTATATCGTTCTTTCTCTTGGTCTGATAATTTGGAAAATGTCAGTGATTTAAATTATGAATAGAATAGTAAGTAATGAAAATATGCATAGCATAAATATTTTGCATTAGGTGTTTTGCTACTGAGGACACTTTATAAGTATCTGTAAAACAACATTTGATAGTGCTTAGAGTGTTTGCTATATAACTGAGCACTTGCATGAGTACACTAGTTCTTTGGAAGAAAAATAAACTGTGACTTGATAAGAGATGTAAACAAGAATTAGTTTAAAATGTGAGAGACAGAAAATGATGCAGAAAGGAATGGCTACCACCTAATGATCAAAGACCTATGAGACCATTAGCCCAATCCACTCTAATTTAAAAGTGACAGTTCTAGAAGATTGAAATCTGGTAACCATAATTTATCATCACTTCTGATTATTTTCTTCACTAAATGTTCATCAATAAGTTTAGAACATACTGTTTAAATTGTGAAATTTTGTTAGTGCAGGCTTAGCTACTAACATGGCTATTGACGATAGCTTTTATTTTAGGGTACCAGGAGTAGTATTGTTTCACGTTTCATCATTAACCTGAAAGATGGAAAACCACACATTATTATGTTTGCAGCTGATACTGAGTTTTATCTTTGTATGTGGCAAATGGAAAGGGATGGGGAAATAAGATAAATAGTGACTCAGGAGTAGGGAAAGAGGAAATTGGAGACAAGAATCAGGTTTGAAAAATGGTGTGATGAAAGATTTGCGAATTAGTTTTGGTAAATGTAATCAATGATCTTTTCCTAGATTATAACTAACTGCCTCAAACAATCTGATGTTTGAATCAATTAAATAGTGCACAACCGGCTATTTGGTCTTTTGGCACAACACGGCACATGTGAGTTAGATTTTTTGGAAGAACAAGTCTAAAATAATTTGCTCTTTCCTCAACAAGAAGTTCCAGGATCCATGGCCTTTCTAACCACTATCTCTGCTTAGCAATACGTAACTTTTATGAGGCTCTTAAAGATAGTTCAACATTTTTCACTACAGAAGTTTTGTATTTTTTTTTTAAGATTTGATTTATTTATTTGACAGACAGAGATCACAAGTAGGCAGAGAGGCTGGCAGAAAGAGAGGTGGAAGTAGGCTCCCTGCTGAGCAGAGAGCCTGATGTGGGGCTCATCCCAGGACTCTGGGATCATGACCTGAGCCTAAGGCAGAGGCTTTAACTCACTGAGCCATCCAGGTGCCCCACTACAGAAGTTTTTGAATATCACATTAAAAGGTTGTTAGTATGTGTTGTGGAATGAATGGTGTTTCCTAAAAGGATATGTTGAAGTCTTAACCCCTGATACCTGTAAATGTGACCATATTCGGAAATAGGGTCTTTGAGGATGTAATCCAGTTAACAAGAGATCATACAGGGTTAGAGTAGACACTAAATGCAATATAGCTGCTGTCCTTATAAGAAGAGTAGAAGAAATGCAAATAGAGAAATGAAGAAAAGACCATGTGATGACAGGAGAGAGAGATTGGAGTCATGTATCTACAAGCTAAACACTAAAGATTGCCAGCAACCACCAGAAACTAGGAGGAAGCAAGGAAAGACCCTTCCCTAGAGGCTTCAGAAAAAACATGGCCCTGTCAAGACCTTGAGTTCATAGTTCTACCCTCCGCTCCTTATGGTACTTTTGTTATGACAGCCTTAGGAATCAATTCAGTATGTCATCCATAAGAGAAAGACCTAAGAAAATGCTTTCTGCCCCATCGATGTAAGTGAAAAGTTATACTTTTTATATTATATATTTGTAGGTGACCTGTGGTGGCTGTTATTTAAGTCACAGAGACAGAAATTCCCTTTTGCAAAACATTGAGGAAGACCCTGCAGTAGGCTACATGGAAATATTGACTTGTGTGCATGTGAGCACATCCATTCCTTACTGGCATCCCTGCCTTCTTGCTAAAACTTAGTTCTGCTGGTATCTCTGTGTGGCTCAGCAGCCCCTGCGGACTTCCTTTTGCTTACAAAGAGTACTTCCATTCTTCACAGATGCCTGTTCCCGATCTAACTTCTTTCTAGTATTCTAGTCTCATGTTGTGCTTTGCCCGAGTAGCATCTGTGTGCCAGCTACCCTAGATTATGTAATTCTTCAACAGATCCTATACTTCTTCTGTTTCTGGATTTTAATTAATGCTCTTTCTTCTCTTCTCTAGCAACCAAAACCCTAACCTAGTCATTCAATGTCTAACTCAAAAGCAGTTTTCCCTCATGAAGACTTGCCCAGTCCTCATCACTGTATTTTTTCTTTCATCCCTATTCCCATCATGCTTTGTACCTCCATTAAAACATTTAATAAAATATTCTTGATTTATAGTTATTCTATGCATGCCTTTTACTGTAATTTTTAAAGGTAAGATGGGCTTTATGATATTATTTTACAAACCCTAAATTAAAAAACACTGGCTATCTGAAAACAGTTTAACATGAAAAAATGTTATTTGTTCCACAAAAGGCTTGAGAAATGGAATATGCATCCCTGTTCAAGAAGTTATGATCAGTGGTTAATAAACATGTGAATGAATAAATAATTGAAAGAGGAATTTATGTAAAACTGAATGCATAGGTTCTTTGTAATATTATCTAAAAGTAGGGATTTGGCTGATTTATTTTAATTTTTGGTAATCTTGGTCAAGATCGTCCTAGTAAAATTTATGATATTAAGGTTTATAAACTTTTTAAAAAGATATGAACTTCACATTTGAGTCTTTGGTATCAGGGAAATATTAATGACAATTTTTAACAAATAATGTAGATTATTTGTTTGAGATGAAACTTTGGGTTGTATGTTTCCATTACTTTTACTGATTAATAAATTAACAAATGATGACAAACAACATAAAAAAATTGTGAGAAGTGCATAAAGTAGCGGTAAGTATTTTATATGAGAAGAGAGAATTATTTTCATAGAAATAGAATTTCATTTCAAGTCCCATGTAGATTATTTGTTTTAAATGCCTGGGAAATCTAAATACAAATAGTACAATGAGTGTGTTGTTCATAAAGTTAATTTTTATTTTGTGATTTTAAAAGATTACCCTAGCCATGTAACTATTGCTACTTTACTAAATATGAGTTTATATGAGTTCTTTGTAAGAAAAAAAAACACATTTATTAATAAAATAATATATTAACTGATTTTTCAAAGAAGAGTCCAGTGTTGGGAGACAGAAAATGTTAAATCTAACACTTGCAAGAACTGAAGGCAGATGTTCCCTTTATGGAGAATTTCTTTTCATTCTATCAGAATGGAATCTTCTTTGGACCCAGCCATAAAAGAGCATAGTAATAATAATAGCAACTAACACTTAAATAGAACTTAATACATGTCAGGCACTATTTTAAGTGTTTTGCACACATTAATTTATGTAATCTTCACAATGACCCTATAAGACAAGTTCTGTTATTACTCATATTTCATAAAAGGAGAAAGTTACTTACTTAGTGTATACTAACTCACCAAAGTCACATCCCTAGTATGTGGTAGAAATAGATTTTGAGCATGGGTCTACAATGCATTCCCTAAACCATTCTCCAGAGCTGTTTGGTTTTGGAAGGGCAACTCTCTAATCTCTCCCTTTCACAGATTCAAAGTTGTGGCCATGCATATGTTTTAATCCTTCAATAGCACATAGCTTTCCAAAAGGAACGATTTACAAATGGTTGTATAGTGGGCACTCCCTGGCTGTCTTTTTCTTCATGCATGCATGTATATATGTTTCACTTAATAGGATAACATCAGAAATAAAGGTCATGTTATTATGTAGCCACAGTAGGGCTCCAAAACTTATACACATTTTAAAGAAATGATGTGAATTTCAGTTAATCAAAATAAAGTGGATACATTTGCTCACAAACTTGTCATTGTCAGTTTTGGTTATGTCTAATTCTCTTAAGATCTTGAACATGTTACCTCTAAGATGCTCATTTTTAATATTGCTCTAAATGTACTAGTGTGACAATAAATTATAATGAAACTAATTGGAACTAGGTCCAAATCCAAATCTATCATTAATTATTTATGTGAACATTGGTAATTTTCCTCCCTTAATTGAGGTTTCCTTATTTGTAAAATGGAGATATATATCTATTTTGGAGCTATTCTGAAAAACATTAAAAATAAATACTCAATACATTTCCTGAAACAATCTGGAGCTATTAAAAATCCTATTATTATTTCTCCTTTCCTCATTTGGATGACAATGAAAATTTGTCTGCTTTACTAATGAAAAATTGTTGAGAAATTTAAGAAACATCAGCTGATAAGTGAAATATGCCTATCTATGCTTTAAAAATATTTGAATGATCATTAATCTATTTATTTAAGTTTAAAAAGTGGGTGTGGGGAGATGTGAATATGAACAAGCTTTAGTTTTTCTATTAAAGGTCCATTTTGAAGTCATATACAATGCCCACATGGTGAATTGGATTTTTGTTTTATTTTGTGTCTGCCTCTAATGAGATTAATATTAGAAAGTCACCTTTTTTATCCTTAGAAGAAAAGTTTCCTTTGTAGATTAAGGGTAGGTTTTCTTGAAAAAGAGAGGGTAGGCTGAAATATCCTAGGGTTCCTGGTAGAACAGGAGTGGTAGAACATTCAGTGGTGGATAGCTCTACTTTCTGAGAAAAGAGGTACAGTCATACCCATTCTGTTTCAAGGATTTGCAGAAAAACTTTTACCAGTCCCCTGATGTAGGGGAACCAGGGGAAAAGAAAGAGGCAGAGATTCAGTAGACACTAGACCTGGTTCTAGCAGCACTCCAAGGTGGCAGCTTACTTCGGATAATTGCTGTGGGTCTCAAATCAATATTATTATGCAGTCCCAGCATTCTAAGCAAAAGGATGACCTTGGCCAAGCTTTCACAAAGAAAAGAGCTCATCCTTATTCAATGGGAGATAGAGCATGCTCTCATAGCACCCAAAGGAAGAATTAGCAATGGATATAAAGTAGAAAAAGTAATATTCAGCCTAACAATTGCTGCTGGGGGCAGTGGAATGCACAGTTTGTTTGTTTATTTATTTATTTATTTATTTATTATTCTAGCAAAGCCCAAGTAACTATTTGTCATAAATACCTGTGTGTGGATTTCAGAATTCATGTTCAGCAAATATTCATTTAGTGTTTAATAATATGCTAACCCTTATTCTATTTTTGAAGATTAAAAACACAAAGCAAAATACTGTATCATGAATATTATGATATAGGAGAATAAGAAAACCAATAAACATAGAGATCTATAACATATTTAAATTAGGGATAATGCTACAAGGAAAAATAAAGCCTGACAAATGAGTTGAGAGTAATGGTACTACCACTTTAGAAAGGATGATCATGGAAGGTCCCTGACAGTCTGACCAGTAACTAGGAGTAGATCATAAATCCTTGGAAGACATCATAAGGACTATGATGCCAAGAGAGACTGAAAGCACATGATGGGGGTCTTTAACTTCTCTTTGAACTCTGTACAACTCTTGTATTTTCCATCCCCAAACTGCATTCAAGTTATTCAAATTATGAATTATTTAAAATGGGAAAATTAGAATAATTAAATATAGATCAAATATCTGAATATAATTATATATGTCATGAAGCAAATTTGCTTAATTATTTAATTTCATCTTTATAGCTCTCATTGACTTTTAATATATATATATATTTTTAATTTGCAAAATTTCAAAATGTAAAAAAGAAAAAAATGTAGAGATTAATGTAAAGAACTCCATGTATCCATTACTCAGCTTAAGTAACTATCAGACTGTGCAAATCTTATTTTACTTGTAACCCTACCTACCATACCTCTAATCTCAGGTAATGTTGAAACAATTTCTAGACATCACACCATTTCATTCTTAAAAATTTCAGGATATAAGAACTTTGTGAAACATAGTCATAATATCATTAAGACTCCTAAAAGTATTTACCACCATTTCTTAATGTCATGAAATCCTAATGTTCAAATTTCTCTAAGTGTCTCATAAATATTTCATTAGAATTTATTTATTTGAATCTGTATCTAAGGTTTACTCATCATATTCTTTTGATATTTCACTTTTTGTAAAAATCTATCAGTCACCTCTCCCTTTTTGTAAAAATTGCTATTTATTTGTTCACAAAATTGTCTTACTTGTCTTGTTATTCACCACATACCATTCATCCTCATGTATAATTTAACATGTTTCTTTGTTTCCTGTATTTTAAAAAAACCAAAAACCAAAAACCAGAATTGGGAGTTACTTCTAGAAGTTTGAGCAGATGTTGTTTAAGACTTTCTCCCAGTTTTGTAGTCCTCAGTCATAGACACACTCCCCTATAGCCCACCTTTGTGCTCCTGTGACACTCTGCCCTCACTTCCTTGACCTTAGGCATCGTGTAAGATGAAATCCCAAGCTTATGAATAAACCGGTACAATTCTTAGAAGCAGCTGAGAATTGTCAGTCATTCATGTGTGTCTCCAGAAAAACCCAGTACTTGTGCTTCATTAATCTGTCAAGATATTCTTCATTTTCCTAACCTATACAAATTTGGAAAATATTATTTATAAAAATGTTAGAAATAAAGATATTGAATAAATATAATGTTGAAGAAATGTTATGGCCCTTTAATCTTTATTATTATTATAAAATCACGATAATTGTTATTGATGCCTTTGGGGGGTTCATTTTATCCTTTTAAAGTCTTATTTCTTTTTCTGTAAATTCACATAAAGCTCTTCTGAATGTCAGTTTTTCCTGAACTCTTGCCCTCAATTCAGTTTCTCCAGCCCATAGATTGACTTAAGGACTATATTCTCCATGACTGGAACATTTTAAAATTTGTTTTGGCTTATTACTGGGAAAGCCCAGAAGATTGATGACTATCAGAATGGACTATTAACCTTCCTTTTCTCTCTCTTCCACAGTGTTCTTTAATGACACCTGCTAACTAATGACAGTGCAGATCAGCCCTTAGTTCGAGACACGCATAAATGAGAGGTGTTATTGTTTTGCATTTTTCTCTAAGAAAATGATCAGGGTAAAAGAACCTAAACTCAACATTTTTTTTCTCCTAATAGCTTGTTCGCTTCTAGCTGATTTCAGAACTGCCCTTTCACTGTGCTGTCCTCTCTTTCTGACCTTCTGTTCCACACTAATGAACCCTGTTAATAGCTAATCTTTGTTCTGCGATAGCAACTATTTCTAATCTGGGATGTTCAAATTAGCAGTTTTCCTTAACTTGTGTCTAATTATAGTTATTTTTTAACCTGGTTTCAAATGTGGTTTCTTCAAATCTTTTTGCTTTCCCCTTCTGTGACTTTCTATTATTGCTCAGCAATCTTTGCAATTCAACACAGTATTTGAATAAAAGGGAAAAATTGATGGTTTAAGTTAATTTGATTTGTTTCCATATTTGGGGAGTGATTTGTAACTTTAAGAAATTGGGTTTATTATTTTATTCTTAAATATATTTCCTTGTTTCCAAACTATCACCAAACAAAACAAGCAAGCAAAAACCTGGATATTGGAAGTTTTAAACTTACCCAACAAAATGTGTACACATCATTTTTGCTCTCTGTTATATACATTGGCATATAAAGCCTAAGCTTTGCTTTTCTCCTTTACATAACAACAGCCAAAATATTTATTACACATCTATTCTGTGTCAGAAACTGTATCACATATTAAGAATACAGTGAAAGAGAAACAAGTTTTATCCTTTATATTGTGGACTCTATGAAGAGTTAATTACTGAATGGGTCAGCTATTTCTGTCAAGTGCTCATTGCTATTTCTTTTGCAGTGAACACAATTTGTTCTAACTGTCACTTGTAGAAAAACTAAGAGGTCTTCAAAGTGACCTGTTCAGTTTTTTATTACTCATTTATGTCCAGTTTCCTCTCAATTTTATTTACAGGTTTTATATTGGCTGGTGGCATGTGGTACTAAGAACCCCAAGGCATTTAAGCATTTAAGAAAGTGAAAAGCAAGGGGAGGGGAAAAAAAGCATAAAGCAGAAAGTCATAGGTGAAAAACTAGATTGAGACACCTGATAGATATAGGTTTATTTGTAGTTTCCCCTGCAATATGCTTGAAACTTTAATAGGATTATATGCCTAAGAGTCAGAATTTTATTCTGTGCAGTTTACATAAAGGGAGGAGTGGATATTTTATAATCTAAATTTGGGCTGATAATGTTGCCTTTAGTAAGAATTGTAACTGGGACTTGGTCAGCTTCAAAGCTGAAAAGGCTCTTTTGCCACTCTGCCAAATGCCCCCAAAGTGTCCTATTCTCCCCTCCACCCTCCATGCCGACACCCATCATTGCTCACACCAAGAATGAATCTATGCAGGTGCAGAGAACGAGTTTACTCCCTCTTTGACTTTCCCCAGATTTGGGAACCCTCCACAAAAATTGCATTAACAAATCTGAATCTCAAAATGTAACCCAAAACACATTCTTACATTCACTTGCAGATTTCCTTTCATTACTGGAGAGGCAGCAACAATAAAGTGATGTGACGTATTCTATTTTTTTTTCAATATTACATTTTGTTAGTAGACTGTGAACTTGGCTGTAACTCCACTTTAAAATTTACCAGTGTTCTTGTCCACACGCTCTTTTCTTCTCTCACCCCCATCCAAAGAATTCTAGTGAAACAAATCTCCAGAGAATCATAAAGTCATAGAAAATTAAACTAGAAAAAACCCAAGAGATCTTTTCCTTTTCCTTTATCTTAGAGATGAAACTGATGCTCAATTTTCTATAATTTGACAGGCATTATGGCCTAAAAATAGTATTCAAAAGAAATATAAATATTATTAGAAGGAGAATTTCCTAGGCAGAATGATATTCTGGAGTGGTCTGCAAGTCCTCTGGGTAATTAGGCAGATGGCTTATTGCTTAATCTCTAAGCAATCTCTAAGTCAAGTTCAGGTTTTCTCTCCTTACTTTAGAAGTAAATGTTGCTCAAAGGGACAGTGAGTTTTTTACACAGTTAAGAAACAAACATGGGAAATACCAGACCACTTTTCAGCGAGGTTATGTTTAACCTTTAGATGAGAAATAGGTCTACTTACATGGTATTTTATAATCTCATATGATTTTCTTCAATTTATCTGTAATAAAATGTGTACACAGTGTGATTGTCAAGTATGGTGTTTTTTGAATAAGCATGAGTACGTGTAAAAAATATATATATATATATTTAAATGTTTTATCTGTATACACACATATGTATAAATATGTTTAAAGAATGCATTTGCTCATTGGGTGAATTCCACCATATTCTAACAATATAGAATGTTGGGCCAGGCATCAGACCACCAGTTTTTTATGTATATCTTTATCAATCCTCACAGTAGCCTATTAGGTTTATGTTTCTTCATCTCAGGGATAAAAAAAGGTGAGGCTCCAGGGAGTTTAAATGGCTCTCCCTTGGTCACATACATGGCAAGTGGTAGAGTATGAATTCCTGCTCAAATCCAATTGGCAGCAAAGAAAAACGGCTAAAGGTAACATGGTATTTACTATTCATAAGTATTTTACATATTTTTTACCTACATTGATCCATTTTATCACCATAGAAACCAATGGGGTGGATATTATCATTCCCATTTTATAGATAGGAAAAATCAGGGTGCCTAGCTTCACTCTATACTTAAATTCACTTATTTACACTGCTGTCCAAAGTGGAGACCCTGTTCCTTTCATCATGGTCAAATTTCTGAAAATGCTTTGAGACACAAAAGCAGCAACAATCACATATCTTCGGAGTAGGAGACCTTAAATTCATCTGGTTCCAGGAATTAGGCTAGATAGCTGTCAAATAATTCTGAACACCTATAAACTCAACCAGAGATCTAAGAAAAGAATAGCTGCAACTCTACAAATAGAAAAGCAACTATTTTCTGCAAGAATCACAAAATGGAAAAACTCAACCTCAAAAAAGAGAACAAGATGGTGCCTGGGTAGCTCAGTCAGATTAAGCATCAGCCTTCAGCTCAGGTTGTGATTCCAGGATCCTGGGATCGAGTCCCACTCTCCCTCTACCTCTTTCTCTGTCTCTGTCTCTCATGAATAACTGAGAAAGTCTTGAAAAAGAGAGAGAGAGAGAGAATAAGAGGCCATACTGATTGCCAGGCACCAAATCATTATAGATAAAAGTAAGATGTCAGAACTAGAGTTTAGAATAATGATTATAAAGACACTAGCTGGGCCTGAAAAAAGTATAGAAGACAGTAAGGAATCCTTTTCTGGAGAAATAAAAGAAGTAAAATTTAATCAATTCAAAATTTTTTAAAAAGCTATTAATGAGATGTAATAAAAACGGAGGTTCTAACTGCTAGGATAAATGAGACAGAAGAGAGAATTGGTGATATAGATGACAAAATGATGAAGAATAAAGAACCTGAGAAAAAGAGAGATAAATAAATACTGGATAATGAGGGGAGAACTTGAGAGATAAATGATACCATAAAGCAAAACAATAGAATAATTGGGATCCCAGAAGAAGGAGAGAGAGAGATAAAGAGAAAGAGAGAGAGAGAGAGAGAGAGAGAGAGAGAAGGTATATTGAGCAAATTATAATGGAAAACTTCCCTAATGTGGTGAAGGAAGAGGCTTTCAAGTCCTGGAGACACAGAAAACACTTCTCAAAGGCAATAAAAATAGGTCAACATCCCAACATATAATACTGAAACTTGCAAAACTCAGAGACAAAGAGAAAATCCTGAAAGTAGCTCTGGACAAGGGGTCCATAACCTACAAGGTTAGAAATATTAGACCCACAGCAGTCTAATCCACAAAGACCTGGCAGGCTAGAAAACACTAGCATGATATATTCAGAGTGCTAAATGAGAAAAATATGCAGGCGATAATATTTTATTCAGCTAGGATTTCACTCAGAATAGGAGGAGAACTAAAAAGCTTCCAGGACAAACAAAAACTAAAAGAATTTGTGATCACTAAACCAGCTCTGCAAGAAATATTAAAAGGGTTCCTTTAAGTGGAGAGCCCAAAAGTAAAACAGACCAGAAAGCAACAGAGACAATATAAAGAAACAGTGACTTTACAGGTAATACAGTGGCACTAAATTCATATCTTTTGGTATTTACTCTGAATGTAAATGAGCTAAATGCCCCAATCAAAAGACAAAGAATATCATCTTGGATACAAAAGCAAGACCCATTGATATAGTGTCTGCAAGAGACTCATTTTAGACCCAAAGACACCTCCAGATTGAAAGTGAGGTTGTGGAAAACCATTTATTGTTCTAATGGACATCAAAAAAAGGCAATCCTTATATGAGACAAATTAGATTTTAAACCAAAGACTGTAAGAGATGAGAAAGAATAGCATATCATAATTAAAGAGTCTATCCAACAAGATATAATAATTATAAATATTTATGCCCCTAATATGGGTGCAACCAATTATATAAACCAATTAATAATAAAATTAAAGGAACATAGCAATAATAATACAATAATAGTCAGGGACTTTAACACCCCACTCACCATAATGAACAGAAAATCTAAGCAGAAGATCAACAATGAAGCAAAGGCTTTGAATGACACACTGGACCAGATGAATTTGACGGATATATTCAGAGCATTCCATCCTGAAGCAACAAAATACACATTCTTCTCAAGTGCACATGAAACATTCTCCAGAATAGATCATATACCAGGTCACAAATCAGGTCTCAACTGGTGCCAAAAGACTGGGATCATTCCTTGCATATTTTCAGACCACAATATTTTGAAACTGGAATTCAGTCACAAGGGGAAATTTGGAAAGAAATCAAATACATGGAGGCTAAAGAGCATCCTACTAAAGAATGAATGGGTCAGCCAGGAAATTAAAGAATAATTGGAAAAAAAAAACATGGAAACAAATGAAAATGAAAACACAATAGTTTAAAACCTTTGGGATGCAGTAGAGGCAGTCCTAAGAAAGAAGTGTATAACAATACAAGTCTTTCTCAAGAAACAAAAAAAGGTCTCAAATACACAACCTGACCTTATATCTAAAGGACCTGGAGAAAGAACAGCAAATAAAGACTAAACGCAGGAGGAGAAAAGAATTAATAAAGATTAGAGCAGAAATCAATGAATGAGAAACCAAAAGAACAGTAGAATGGATCCATGAAACTAGGAGCTGGTTCTCTGAGAGAATTAATAAGGTTGATAAACCCCTAGCCAGACTTATCAAAAAGAAAAGAGAAAGGATAATGAGATGAAGACAGAACCAAAACCGAGCACAGGTAGTGGGCCCAGTCCCAGTGAGAGCTGAAGATGTCAGTGAATATATACTCAACATCAGTCACCAGTGATAACCTAAGTCTATATGACATGCTGGCCTGGATCAATGAGTCTCTGTAACTGAATCTGATGAAGATCGAATAGTTGTGCTCAGGGGCTGTCCATTGTCAATTTATGGACATGCTGTTCTATGGCTTCATTGCCTTGAAGAAAGTGAAATTCCAGGATGAGCTAGAACATGAATATATCCAGAACTTCAAAATACAAGCAGGTTTTAAGAGAATGGATGTTGACAAAATAATTCCTGTGGACAAATTAGTGAAAAGAATGTTTCAGGACAATTCTGAATTTGTTCAGTGTTTCAAGAAGTTTATTGATGCAAACTATGATGAAAAAGATTATGACCCTGTAGTTGCCAGACAAGGTCAAGAAACCACAGTGGCTCCCACCCTTGTTGCTCCAGCTCTGAACAAACTGAAGAAACCTCTCAGCTCTTGCAGTGAGCTCCCCAGAGGCCCATTGCAACACGCAGAACCACTGCAACCCCTAAGGCTAGCCCAGATGTGGCACAAGAGAATCCTGGTGTGGGCAACGGGGATGATGAAGCAGCTGAATCGATGCAGCAGGTCAGCATATTGAAACATACCATCAAGACTTGGAGAAAGAAAGGGATTTCTACTTTGAGAAGCTAAGAAACATTGAGTTGATTTGCCTGGAAAACAACCCTGTATTTCAGAGGACTGTAGGCATTCTCTATGCCACACATGAAGTCTTTTTGGTACCTGATTAAAGGCACCCACAGGAGGAACAAGAAAAGTATTAACAGCTGGGACCAGCAGAGCAGCATGTGAATTCTTCACTCCAAATCATGTGCTTAACCGTAAAATACCCCCTTTTATTATTCTTAGAGGACCCGCTGGTTTCTTTTCATAAGCAAACAGTACTCTTCTTAAAGTACACTTTACAGAAGTTTCATCCCTTTTCCAGTGAGTGTGAGTTAGGAACTTTTGCACTGTAGCAGAGCAGTATTAACATTTAGTTGGGTTACCTAGAGAACAAAGAGGCTGACCATAGGGCTCACTGTGTGGACCTTGGTAGCACTGATTGCTGGAGAAGGAGTTTTTATGGAATACACTGAGGTGGGGACCTTAGTAGAGAAATGTACAGACTGATTTGAATTTTAAGCTAATATGAAATCTTGGCAGAGAATGTTTTAATAAATAAATGCCTTAAGAGTATTTAAAATTAAAAAAGAGAGAGAGAAAAGAGCCAAATAATTAAAATCAGGAATGAAAGAGGAAAGGT
The DNA here is from genome assembly GCF_020171115.1 of Neogale vison. Taxonomy (NCBI): domain Eukaryota; kingdom Metazoa; phylum Chordata; class Mammalia; order Carnivora; family Mustelidae; genus Neogale; species Neogale vison. The sequence continues at coordinate 29,692,994 of NC_058096.1, forward strand.
CACAACCAACACCAAAGAAATACAATCAATTATAAGAACATATTATGAACAACTATATGCCAGCAAATTAGGCAATCTGGAAGAAATGGATGCATTACTGGGAACTTATAAACTACTAAAACTTAAACAGAAATAAATAGAAAACCTGAAGAGACCAGTAATGAGCAAGGAAATTGAAGCAGTAATTTAAAAATCTCCCAAGAAACAAGAGGCCAGGGCCAGATGGCTTCCCAGCAGAATTCTACCAAACATTTAAAGAAGAATGAAAACCTATTCTTTTGAAGCTATTTCAATAGAAAATAGAAATGGAAACTTCCAAACTCTTTATATGAGGCCAGCATTACCTTGATCCCCAAACCAGACAAAGACTTCACCAAAAAGAATTACAGACCAATATCCCTGATGAACATGGATGCCAAAATCCTCACCAGTATACTAGCCAATAGGATCCAAGAGCACATTAAAAGGATTAGTCACTACAACCAAGCGAGATTTACTCCTGGACTGCAAGGGTGGTTCAACATCCACAAATCAATCAATGTGATATACTACATTAATAAAAGAAAGGACAAGAACCATATGATCCTCTCAATCAATGCAGAAGCAGCATTTGACAAAGTACAGCATCCTTTCTTGATTAAAACTCTTCACAGTGTAAGGATAGAGGGTGAATACCTCAATATCATCACGCCGTCTATGAAAAACCCACAGTGAGTATCATTCTCAATGGGGAAAAACTGAGAGCTTTTCCCCCAAGGTCAGGAGCACATCAGGGATGTCCACTATCACCACTGTTGTTCAATATTGTACTAGAAGTCCTAGCCTCAGCAGTCAGACAATAAGAAGACATTAAAGGCATCCAAATTGGCAAAGAAGACAAACTCTCACTCTTTGCAGATAACATGGTACTTTATGTCAGAACACCCAGAAGACTCCACCCCCAAATTGCTAGAACTCATGTGGGAACTTAGCAAAGTGGCAGGATATAAAATCAATGCACAGAAATCACTTGGCATTTCTATATAGTAACAATGAGACAAAAGAAAGAGAAATTAAGAAGTCTATCCTATTTACAACTGCACCAAACCCCATAAGATGTCTAGGAATAAACCTAACCAAAGAGACAGAGCAACTATACTCAAAAAACTATTAAACACTCATGAAAAAAATTGAGGAAGACACACAAAATAATGGAAAAACATTCCATGCTCATTGATTGGAAGAGGAAATATTGTTAAAAAGTCTATGCTACCCAAAGAAATCTACACATTCAATTCAACTCCTGTCAAAATACCATCAACTTTTTCACAGAGCTGGGATAAATAATCCTAAAATTGTGTGGAACCAGAAAAGACCCTAAATAGCCAAAGGAATGTTGAAAAAGAAAACCAGAGCCAGTGGCATCACAATTCCAGACTTCAAGCTGTAATCATCAAGGCAGTATGGTACTAGCCCAAAAACAGACACATAGAGCAGTGGAATGGAATAGAGAACCCAGAAATGGACCCTTAACTCTGTGTTCAACTAATCTTCAAGAAAGCAGGAAAAATATTCAATGGAAAAAAGACAATCTCTTCAACAAATGGTGTTGGGAAAACTGGACAGCCACATGCAGAAGAATGAAACTTTACCATTTCCTGATATTGTACACAAAAATAGACTCAAATGAGTGAAAGACCTAATTGTGAGACAGGAGTCCATCAAAACCCTAGAGAGAACAAAGACAGCAACCTCTGTGACCTCTGCTGCAGTAGCTTCTTCCTAAACACCTTTGAAAGACAAGGGAAACAAAGGCGGAAATGAACTACTGGGACTTCATCAAGATAAAACGCTTTTGTACAGCAAAGGAAACAGTGACAGAATCAAAAGACAACCAACAGAATGGGAGAATATATTTTCAAATGTCTTATCAGATAAAGGACTAGTATCCAAAATCTATAAAGAGCTTATCAAACGCAACACTCGAAGAACGATAATCTAATCAAATTGGCAGAAGACTTGAACAGGCATTTCTCCAAAGAAGACATACAAATGACCAATAGACTCATGAAAAAATGTTAAACATCACTCAGCATCAGGGAAATACAAATCAGAACCACAAGAAGATACTACCTCACACCGGTCAGAATGGCTAAAATTAACAAATCAATGGCTAAAATTAATAAGATGTTGGTGAGGATGTGGAGAAAGGGGAACCCTCTTACACTGCTGGTGGAATGCAAGCTGGTGCAGCTACTCTGAAAAACAGTATGGAGATTCCTTAAAAAGTTGAAAATAGAGCTACCCTATGACCCAGAAATTGCACTACTGGATATTTACTCCAAAGATACAAATGTTGTCTGATGTTTATAGCGTCAATGTCCACAATAGCTGAACTATGGAAAGAACACAGATGGCCATCAGCAGATTAATGGATAAAGAAGAGGTGGTATATATACATATAATGGAATACTACTCAGCCATCACAAAAAACAAAATCTTGCCATTTGCAATGAAGTCGATGGAACTAGAGTTCCTATGCTAAACAAAATAAGTCAATCAGAGAGAGACAATTATATGATCTCTCTCCTATGTGGAGTTTAAGAAACAAAATAGGGGATCATAGAGGAAGAAAGGGAAAAATGAAACAAGATGAAACCAGAGAGGAAGATAAACCATAAGAGACTCTTAATCATAGGAAATAAACAGGGTTGCTGGAGGTGAGGGGGGTGTAGGGGATGGGAGTAACTGGGTGATGGAAATTGAGGAGAGCATGTGATATAATGAGCAGTGGGTATTACATAAGACTGATGAATCACTAAACTCTCAAACCTCTGAAACTAATAATACATTTTATGCCAATTAATTGAATTTAACTAAAAATAAAAATTAATTAAAAATGAAATAAACATTTCATTAAAAGTAAAAAATTAACCAATCATAAAAATGTTAAATTAAAAAAAAATAACAATCACATATCCTGTCAACATATAGAACAGAGCCCAAAAAGGCTAATGCCTAAATGGTTATATGCAACCTACATGTATTTTGTTCTGCCATGGCAAATACCCTGAATATTTGCCTGAAATGGGAAGTAGTTTTATGGAGAGAGGTAAGAAAGTACCATGTTCATATTACTTCTCATTTTAGATTAACCTGGATCAGTCCTACTCTTTCCCAATGTTCTGACCCACTGATGCTCTTAACAAGATCAATACAACTTGAACAGAAGAGGGAGAATCAAGGACCTTATGTGTCCCACATAAGTTGATCAGCCCCAAAGCTCAAGAACAAATTCAGAGCACCCAGGCATCAGTCACACAGGGAAATTCTGTTCCTTTGTAATCACAATATATATACATCTTTAGTCCCTGTCCCTGTCAGGTGACAAGATACAAACCAGAAATATTTGGTTCCCTGTCTCTAGTGAAGGTTGGTTCTGATCAACTGGTAATAAACCGGATCATTGATCACCTGATCAACTGTTAATAAACCAGGTTAGTGATGACCAGCCCATCAGAAGGATTTGGTATTATAATGATAAATAGGTTGGAGTAGTAGAGAGAATATTAGATTGAAAAGCAAGGATGCTAACATTTACTGAGTTTTATAACTGGAAAGACTCTTAAGAGTCATCTAGGCTAACTCTTAATTTTATTGTGGAGGAAAACCAGGTCCAAATGAATATTATGATCTGTATATGAGTTGAGGCCTAATCTACTGAGGGACCTTAGAGATGAATTCTCACCTTTTCATGTAAAACTCCTTTTTTCATGTAAACAATCCTGAGGAAAACCTGTGCATCACATGATGCTAACAGCCCACATTTTAAAGAAACAAACGCAAATATTTTTTAAATTAACAAATAATATATTATTTGTTTCAGGGGTACCGGTCTGTGATTCATCAGTCTTACACAATTCACAGCACTCACCATAGCACATACTCTCCCAATGTCCATAACCCAGCTACCCCATCCCTCCAACCCCCCTCCACTCCAGCAACCCTCAGTTTGTTTCCTGAGATTAAGAGTCTCTTATAGTTTGTCTCCTCTCTGGTTTCATCTTGTTTCATTTTTCCCTCCCTTCTCATATGATCTTCTGTCTTGTTTATCAAATTCCTTGTATTAGTGAGATCATATGATAATTGTCTTTCTCTGACTTATTTTGTTCAGCATAATACCCTCTAGTTCCATCCACATCATTGCAAATGGCAAATTGGGGTTTTTTAATGGCTGCATAATATTCCATTAAAACCCCCCACACGTTCTAAGAAGGGGTCTTTCTGATTTTTAGATTAAGGGTTCAGTCTGTAAACTTTCAGATCTGGACTACTCTATTTCTTTGATGAGGTGAGTCTCCATAGTACTGTGCAAAACATCCCTTCCATTCCGTCTTTTTTTCTTTTTAGTAGACAGGAACAGGGGAAGCAAGGCTTTGAAACAGATATATGTGAGTCTGAACTGGAAAATTTTACCAAGTTACCAGTGCTGTATCTTGGGTAAGATAAATTTCTCAAACTCTGAGAGCCTCAAATTTTCACTGGGAAAGTAGCAATATTAATGCCTACATTTGGGCACTGTTTTGAGGGTTATGATAAAGTATCTATAGACAAGCACCATATTCAGCACATAATAAATCCTGGAGAGATGGTAACTCAACATATGCATTTTCTCTTTTTCCTTGCCTTCTTTGGCTGCATTTGTCATTTGTCATTGATCTTTAAAAGCATCTCATCTTTCTTTTTTCTCCCTCTGCCCCTTCTGCTTGTGCTCTTTTACTGCGTGTCCCATAAATAAATAAGTAAATAAATAAATAAATCTTTCTTTAAAAATCTCATATTTCTGTACTTACACCATTTTATATAAGGCCACTATAAATTTGGTAAAACTCATTTAAAAAAATTTTTTTACTATTTTATTTATATGACAGAGAGAGATCACAAGTAGGCAGAGAGGCAAGCAGAGAGAGAGAGGAGGAAGCAGGCTCCCTGCTGAACCGAGAGCCCAATACGGGGCACGATCCCAGGACTCTTGAGATCATGACCTGAGTCTAAGGCAGAGGCTTAACTCACTGAGCCACCCAGGTGCCCCCATTTAAAAAATGTTTATTTATAGAGTAGGAAAAGTGATCAACATTTATAGGGGAATTGTCAATATAATTTGCTCTTTGACTATATTTGCATCTGCATGTGGCTTTGAAATTAGCTGTTTGGACTGAAGGGATCAATTTAGTATTTAAAAAAGTTAACTTGATTTTCTTTTTTCTTTTTGAGGAATTTTCTCAATTCCTTATCTGTATTGAAGAAATTGACCAGTTTTGTCATAAGGCAGACACTAAGAATGGCATTTTACGTTGTGGATTGTATGCAAAAAATATTTTTCTGTCTGTATCATTTATGTTTCTAGGTCTTTCCTCACCTCCAGCAGTTGCTGTGTGCTCAGGGTATGTAAAATCATTTCAGTATTGGCCCAAGTACAACATGGGGTAATTAGAGAAATAAATCTATTCTCCCCAACTCATTGTGTGTATTCAAGAGCCAAATGGAATTTTTTTTTTTTTTTTGTAACCACCTAGTGTTTTGGAATTATTTACACCACTGCTTATTTCCTAATTCCAACTGTTGATGCATGTGTCTATACTTTCTGTTTCTCTGTTATTTAATAAAATATATCTGACCAGAAAGGAGAATCAAGGCAATATTTGTAAAAACTGAATTAATTTGAAAAGTGAAATTTCAAGTTTAAAAAAACATAATCAAATCAACTGTTTTCCTGTTTATTAAGGATTGCCAAATGTACAGAAAGTTACTCAGTATTTTCAAGGGCAGGAAATGTACAGAAAGTTACTCAGTATTTTCAAGGGCAGGAGTAAAAAGCAAAATGTCACTCTAAGGGACGCCTGGGTGGCTCAGTTGGTTAGGCAGCTGCCTTCGGCTCAGGTCATGATCCTAGCGTCCTGGGATCAAGTCCCGCATCGGGCTCCTTGCTCATCGGGGAGCCTGCTTCTCCCTCTGCCTCTGCCTGCCATTCTGTCTGCCTGTGCTCTCTCCCTCTCTCTCTCTGATAAATAAATTTAAAAAAAAATTTAAAAAAATGTCACTCTAATACCAACAACCCAAAGGAAACTATATGTTTAGACAAGTAATTTAACTTCACAGTATATTGAACTATGATTCTACTGAATGTTCCATCTCCCATTTTGCCAGGACAATTCATCCACTGTGCTATACATACTATGCTACTTATTAGCGTAAGTAGAACTAGTTAATTGCAAGAATTGATTATCAGGTGATGTCTTTTTCTTGCCACGAATTCCTCTCCTCTTTTTATCCTGATCCAAATTGAATTAGATGATTTCCAATGAAGACTAGAGGCTAAATCCCCATTACTTTCCTCTGTTAGAAAATAGAATTACATCTGAGATGCCAAATCCTAGATTTTTTTTGGGGGGGGGGCTTCATCTTGATTTCTCTTATGTAATTCTGTCTCTGTATCTCTTTTTATTCTGGATCTAGCCTACAGCTAGTGTTACCAATGGAATATTTTGGCCTCCTTTTGATTTATAGAAGATCAATTGTAAGCACACTAGATTCTACTAGATTCTTCAGGACTCTGGGAGATAATATTACACTGATTATACCAAAATGGCATCCTGGCTGCGTGTGTGTGTGTGTGTGTGTGTGTGTAACATGCCTTTCTAAAGAAGGAGAAGACAATGATCAATAATTTTTTTTTAAGATTTTATTTATTTATTTCAGAGAGAGACAGTGAGAGAGAGCATGAGCGAGGAGAAGGTCAGAGGGAGAAGCAGACTCCTCGTGGAGCTGGGAGCCTGATGCAGGACTCGATCCCAGGACTCTGGGATCATGACCTGAGCCAAAGGCAGTCGACCAACCAACTGAGCCACCCAGGCGTCCCAATGATCAGTAATTTTATTTCTATAGATGATTCTTGATGACAGCCAATTGCTTATAGCTTAGTGTCCAGGTTTTCAAAATACTTTTCCCATTTTATTTTCAATTTTATCTCTTCCCCCCCAATCTTCTATTAATTAAACACTCCTTAAATGTTCTGCCTTTTTCTTTTGTTTCCTCAGAGAATATCCTCTAAAGGGATTGAGCTATTTGATTTAGAGATGAGGAAACAGTGCTAGAGAAAGTCAGTGACTGGCTGCATTCACAGTGAGTTCGTACCAGTCACCGGCCATCTTCAGAGTGGCATCTCCAGCCTCTGTGATCTAAATCGTGTCTCCTCTATAGAGCTCCACCACTTAGGTCCTCCATTCTCCAACACACTATCTATTCCTGTGTGGCTTCCAGAGTCTTTCATCATCTCACCCTGTTTTCTCTCCTTGATGCTTTGTCTAAGTTATTTTTTTTAAATTTTTTTAGTTTTTAAAGATTTTATTTATTTATTTGACAGACAGAGATCACAAGCAGGCAGAGAGACAGGCAGAGAGAGAGGAAGGGAAGCAGGCTCCCTGCTGAGCAGAGAGCCCGATGCGGGGCTCGATCCCAGGACCCTGGGATCATGACCTGAGCCGAAGGCAGAGGCTTTAACCCACTGAGCCACCCAGGCACCTTTGTTATTTATTTTTAAATCTGTTTTCTGGTGGTGGGAAGAAAGTTTCTTTTGAGTAACCATCTAACAGAGGGATTAATGACCTTAGTGAGAAATGCTGGCAATGCTAAGTAGATCATTCTGTAGTGGTCAGTAAAGAAGCTGAAATATAAGATGGATGATTACAATGTTGACATGTAGTATAGGAAAAAAACAAACAAACAGTCATATAGCAAAAGAAATATCATCAGAAGCAAAGTGGTTTATTAGAATGAAGCAGTCTGAAAACATCAACTCCAAGCCTATGAGTGAGGGGACAAAATTGTTAGTGACTTTGTTATGTGTATGTGTTTGTTTTCACATGCCAGGCAAAAGTCTCAGAAAAATCTGAGGGGAATGAAAAATTATGTCCAGTTTTAAAGTCTTATTTTTAAAAGGTAAACAACAAAAAGAAATTTCAGAAAATGGTCATAAAGAATGACAATGGAACCAGTGAATTTATAAACCCTCTTTATGTTTAGTATGATTTGGCCACAGGAGACGATGAAGATCTATATATATTAGAAAAACAAAACAAAGCAAAACAAAAGAGAGTGTGCGGAGTATCCTGTACTTGGAAACAGACACTTAGGAAGAGTGACACAATTATTTTTCAAAGGGAACACAGATTAAATGTCATGGAGACTACCCTACTGCTGTAAAAGTGGGGTTGCTGAAATGAAAAATAGCCAAGGTGGGTTTGACACATGCCCTATGGGTCACTTGAAACTAGATGTATTGACAAATTAGAAAGTCCGTTACAGGTAATGAATGATTTAAGGTGAGGATGACAATTTTTAAGTACCTAGATACTTGCCATAACTATTTGTGCTAACCTCCAAATGCCTATAATTTAAAGATTATGGGATGCTTTTCAATGAAAATAGATGATTTCAATTGGTTAGGACTGTTATTTAACTACAATGAGTGCATTTTTCTTATCCTGATGCTAGGTTAGTTGGTTTATGATCCGTTAAAATAATGTGTGTATTGAAGATTGTAGGCTGTCACCCAATTGTTTTCATTATTTGTGACATGTCATTTTCCTCAGTTTTAAAATGATAGCACTTTGAAATGTGCTGGGCTTTCCAGCAGAGAGTTTGTTTGTTTGTTTGTTTGTTTGTTTTTGAAAACCTATGAACTTTTTATTTCTAACAAATTAGTAAAATCAAATAAATCAACAACTTGATTTCTACTACTCTAATTCAATTTAGTTAGGGACCCATGTAAATCAATTTATAATGAGTCAACAAGAGAATTTGAAGAAGAAAAAAAGAGCCTGGAAGACAAAGAGAGAGAACTATATCTAATAACAGATACTAAGACATAAATATGAACTATTATTTTGTTTTTAAAAGTCTGTCTTTCTCTGCTATACTCTAAACCCCTTAAGGGCAGCAAGATCACTTACCCCTTTTTTAATGCCCAGTACTAACACATGGGAGGCATTCAGTAAATGAGTAAAAGGAAAAGGAGAGGGAGAGATAGGTATTTTGGAAAGAAACAAAAATACTTAAAATGGCCATTGTTAAAAAATTCAGTTTTTCCATATATGATAAGGTGAAGGAGAGTCTTCATGGTTTTCAAATATATTTCTTCTAAATAGTTCAAAAATTAATTTGTGTCTGACAATGTAATGGATGAGCTCTTTAAAAGCAGGTTTCCCTAGGCTTAGAGGCAAGAAAGTAAGCATTGTTTCAAGTAAAGATGTATTTTCTGTGTATGTAATTTATCTTTTCTTTCCTTTCTAAGCTGAAAAAAAAATCTTTTATTTCAGAACCCTACTTTTCTGAGTCACTTACAATGTTTTCTCAACCAATGTGGGCAAATAGTTCTGTTATATTAGGAATGCACTAAAAAAAAGGGGGGGGTGTTTAATTTCTCTTATCTCTTCCACACAGACTGTAATTAGAATTAGCCAGGGTTTTACTTAATTTTGCAGGAGTTCTTGTGTATAGGCTTCATATCCTTAGAATAATTAACATTGTATCACTCCCATTAGTGTTTTTAAGCACTTAAATTGTGCCATAATGGTCACAGCTAAAGTTGCCATTAAAGGGCAATTGCTATTTATTATGCTCATAAAGTAGACACTTTACTACAGAAAAAAAAAAAAAAATATATATATATATATATATATGTGCGCTAGGGTTCCATTTAGAAAGCAGGAATAGACAGTGCCATTATTATGGCACTCTTGGGCTGAAAGGACGGTCTCAAATTGATCCTATTTTTATTCTACTCAGTAGGCAGTGGGGAAATCTAAAAGCAGATGACAAATCATTGCTTTTTTTTTTTTTTTTTTTTTAAGCGAAGTTTTGATTAGCTGAGTTTCTTTATAGACTCATAAAATGTTGGTGTTAGGACAAACCTACAAGATGATTGAGTCCAGCCCTCTCGTTTTACCAGCCCTCTCCTTTTACACATGAGGAAATTGAGACAGGGGTTCAGGTGTCAGTCTCAAGGTTATGGAAGCATTTGGTGGGCCTAGCGTTAGAAGTCAGGTCCTAAGACTTGCGGCTCATGCCAGTTCGCCAGGCATTACTGAATTAATTTACCATTAGATTTTCTATTCTTTTGTTCCTGGCATATGATTGACACGGCTTTGATTAGTTTTAGTGTCACTGACCAGCAAAGTGCATTGAGTTTCATTTACATGGTACCTTTAGTTGATTTCAGAATCAACCATGTCAACTAGGTATTAGTTTTACATGTTTGCAGATGACACACAGGGTTTTATTGTTCTTTTATTTCATTCTGGTTTTCAAGATTCCTTTTATTGGAAACTATAGAATTATCCTTGATGCCATCAGTCTTTGTTATCAAAGAGAGAACTCTACAAAATATTAGTTTTTATACTAATCATATTATACATTCAGTTTATTGTTTCCTTTCTGTAGGTTAATTTTCTCTCCCAACCCAGGGTGAGTGGGAGATATTTTATTCAGCTGAATTGTTGGGACTCAACACAAACCATTTATAGGAGTAAACAATTATCACTGAAATGAGAACAATTTAGTGGTCTTGCATGATTAATGCCCTACATAAATTCTTTATGACATTGAATTGAAAGATGGTGTTATGAATGTATAATAGGAAGTTAACAGAATGTGTCACCTTTTGATTAGTTTCTGAGGAGACAGGCCTTGCAATCAGTGATTTCATAATGGTCAGGGGCCTATAAAACTACCATATTTGTTCCCTGTAAATTAAAATTTAGAAGTCATGATGATGTATGTCCTTAGACCAGCTGGGGAAAAGTGCCTGGAAGAGAATTTTTATATTTTTTTCCTTTAGATTTCAGCTGTAAATGTGTATGAGTTGTATTTTTCTTTCATGTCATCATTACTTTGGAAAGCCTAACAGCAAATTTTTAAAATTTCTCTTTTGTAATTATTTATATTTGGAAGGAAAAGTTTTAAAAAGTGCTATATGGCATGTAAATTCTGACAAAAGTCAGACTAATATAGATAAATACTTAAGTAACTATAAATATTTTCCAAAAGGGGCACAGAATGGAATATAGAATCTGTCATGAAAATAAAACAATATACATATATAATATATATATCACAGATGCAAAAGATCTCATAGATCATCTTACCCAACTTTTACTTGTAAAGAAGGCATTAAAATTTTGAAAAGAGGAAGTACAAGAAGTATTTTAAGATGATGTAGTTCATTAGTGGCAGCATTAGGAGTAATATCGGAGTATATTTTTGTCCATTTTATCTTGCAGAGTTTCTAATTTATTATTTTTTTCCATCTTCTTCTTCTTTGTGACCCAAACCAGGCATTCTCCAAATTCGCTTGTTAAATCAGTACATGCTTTTTGAGTACCTACTAAATGCCAGGTAGCACTGTTCTAGACATTGGAAAAAAAGGAATGAATAAAAGAGATAAAAATACCCACAGTGCCAACATTTATATTTGGGAGGTAGAGAAAGGGATGATTTATTAAAAAGTAAAATATATAGCCTATTACATAGTGATAAATATTATGTAGAAAATACAGCAGAGAAGAGAGATGGGTAGTATTATAATTTTAAATAAGACAGGGAAGAATTCACAAAGCCTTTAACAAAGGCAGATAGTGAGGGAACAACACAGCTATCTTGCAGGAGAGCATTTCCCCCAGAAGGAATCCAGTCTACTTCCCAATCTACTCATTTTGGGAAATACTCTATCTAGTCAGAAGGATTGAGAAAGAGAGAGATGAGAAATGAAATGAAGGTGTGGAGAGCAGAATTTTTAAAGCCTCCTAGGCAACAAAAAGGACCTTAGCTTTGAATGAGATAGGAATCAACCTATTTCTTCTTAACTCATCCAACAAATATTTGGTGACTTCCTACTAGGTCCCAGGTATTATTCAGGTCACCGGAAAAATATTTGTAAATGCAAGACTTCAGTATTGATTCTGAGATAAATGAGGTACCATTGAGAGTTTAGAGCAAAGGAATCATGTAATATGACCTACCTTTGACAGAAGCCTTGTGGGTGGGGCTGTGCCTGGGGTTGATTATGGGAGAGATTGGCAAGGGATCACATTTTGAAGCAATTGCAATAACCTAGGACGGTAGTGGTTTTGACCAGATAAGGGAATTGAAGATACTTGAAAGCGTTCAGATACTGAATATTTTTAAGATGGAGGTAATAGATTCTTCTGTTGATTACCTGGTAGACACTTTATTATCTATATTTTTCTCAGGCCACATTTGGGCCCAGGTTAACTAGAAACACCATTACTTCCTGCTCAACCTCCATGGAGTTTGAAAATCTGAAAACCTTTTTTCCTCTCAAGTTACTTGGCTTTTACACATGAAAGTGATATTTTGTTTGGATACAGGCAAAATCTTATTTTTAAAAAATGAATCTCACTTTGACCTTTTTCCCTAGTCTCTATCCACCCTGTCTTCAATAAAATGAATTCATAATTGGGGCACCTGGGTGGCTCAGTAGGTTAAAGCCTCTGCCTTCAGCTCAGGTCATGATTTCAGGGTCCTGGGATTAAGCCCCACATCGGGTTCTCTGCTAGGCAGGGAGCCTGCTTCCCTTCCTCTCTCTGCCTACTTGTGATCTCTCTGTCAAATAAATAAAATGTTAAAAAAAAAAAAAAAAAAGAATGCATAATTTTCTAAGAGTAGAGAGCCTGGGGAAATGGTAATTTTTAAGACCCAAAATAGGGGCACCTGGGTGGCTCAGTGGGTTAAACCTCTGCCTTTGGCTCCGGTCATGATCCCGGGTCCTGGGATCGAGCTCCGCATGGGGCTCTCTGCTCAGCGGGGAGCCTGCTTCCCACCACCACCCCCAGCCGCCTGCCTCTCTGCCTCCTTGTGATCTCTCTCTTTCTCTCTCTGTCAAATAAATAAATAAAATCTTAAAAAAAAAAAAAGACCCAAAATATACAATTGGTATTAGTTAAAAAAAAATATTGCCCTGTCCTGCTGCAGGAATAAAGGTAACAGTAGGTCTGGCCTATGTTATTACTGTGAAGTACCTTCAGTCTCACTCTTCACCTTCTTTCCTTTTAAATACACTACCCTTCCTACCAGGAGAACCTCCATTAGCCTGGCTTATATTCCCCATGTCTATGCTCTACTCTTCCTTCATGATAGAAGTTTATAAATTCAGTTATGCTAAGATATAAATAATAATTAAAGTGTAAAGTTTTATGTCCCAGTAGAATTTGGCTCTTTGCAGCAAATAAAGTCATGAAATGGGAATTCTGTTAAATACAATATAGGTAGTTTTTTTGGTTTTTCACCTCACTTTGGGCAAAATGAATTAGGTATGTATCAAGGGGTTCTTGACCTTGAGGCATTATAAAAATGAAGAATCTATTGCAAATGAATGAAAGTATATTCTAAAAGGAAAACTGTATTACTTTTGCCACTCGGAACTAGACCAATTGCATGGACCGCATACCATGAATATTTTAGGGTAAGCTTCTGACAACAGCATTCCTCACTTCCTTGTCACTGCGGATCTTCGGATAAGGGAATTTGATCTGGTTTGAATTTCTCTTCTTTTAGATTCAGTGGATGCCTTGGGTGTCTTCTGCTATTCATTAATATCCCATTTAAAGCCAAACTCTTTAAAGGACATAAATATTAAAAATGTTATGTTTTTCCCGTATACTTTTCAATAGACTAATTTGTAATATTTTATTTTAAAACACGACATAAAACTTACATTATGAAAAAAGTAAAACAGCTGCTTTAAATCTTCTCTGATACTCTCTCCCTTTTTAAAAATTTTTGTTTTGTTTATGCTGTTTTGTTCTTGGTTTCTTCAGCACATGCTTATAATGTCACCTGGTAATCTGCAGTGGCTTAATGAAGTAGTTGCATCAGAGCTTTTAGTGCTATTTGCTGGAAAACAAACAAACAAACAACTTTTGTCTTAACTGTTGACCCTCCAAATGCTTACGGTTTATTTAAATAATAAACATTAAAGCTGCTAATCACTAAATGCATATTCACACTGGAGTTTTACCCTCATTATTATATTCAATTCTCCCAACTCTCATGGCAGGGTTCTAAGGTCCATTTTACCATTTACATGAGGAAACTGAGGCTCAGAAAAATTAAATACCTTGCCTAACATCATGCATCTAGTAAGAGTCTGAGCAGGAGTTACACGCATTCCTCTCCAACATTAGAATCTAAGCTCTTAGCAAATAAGGAATGCTATTCCTGCTAACAACACTGCCTCTCCTGGCCTCACTTACACTAGATATGCTTTGTCTACATGTGGTGTCCTGTCCCACCGCCTTCCTTCTCCCAACTCAGGCTTTTATTTTGTTGTCTTCTCAGCAACAAGTCTCTTTGCCTCACAGCTGAATGCTGAATTTATCATCTCCTCTTTTGGTGAAAAGAAGTCGTTACCTGATTTTTTTCAGTTAGTCAAAAATTAGTGATCAGAAAGCACAGCCCTGGAACACAGGTTAGCCACAAGGTATCTCCCCAGCAGCCTTCGAAACATTGAATTCTTTACCTATCATGCTTCCTTTTGTAGGCTGTTGTCTTCCTCAACCTTGGCTGCTATAATAAAATGCAATAAACTGGCTTATCAACAGATAAGGGAGTCTAGAAGTCTGAGATCATGGTGTTAGTTAGCATGGTCCAATTCTGGTGGGAACCCTCTTCCCGGGTGCAGGTCCCTCACCAGATGGAAAAGCTCTCTGGCCTCTTCTTGCAAGGGCACTAATCCGGTTCATGAGTGCTCATTCTGATGAGCTAATTACCCCCCAAAGGTAATACCAATACCAAAACCATCACACTGGGGATTAGATTTCAACATATGATTTTGGGGGAAACACAGGTGTTCCGTCCATAACAGTTCCCCAAACAAGCTAACCACCATCATACCATCTAAGAGTAAGAAACCGCTAGATTATTTTCAATGTGGTTGTGATTGTCTGTGCCTCAAATTGTCCCTAAGTATGATGAAAATTGCAAGAATTTGTTACGAAGCATTTTTCAGTAATTTGTTAACTTTCTACCGCTGATAGACAATTTGCCTTTTAAGTAAAACATACCATCATGACCTTACCATGTTATGTTCTTCGTCGGCAGTGACAGGTGATTTTCCTCTCCTCAAATTAGGCAACTATTCTAGCAACTTGAAGTAATTTTTGTAACATGATTGACATGTGGAAAGGTGATATATCACTTTCACTAAAAAGATGCATGTTATGAATAAGGAGCCTCTGTTCACCTATAAAGCCAAAGGTGGGGGGGGGGCAGGGAAGAAAACCTTCTATACTGATAACTCTGAGGAAGAAAGACAGTAAAAATTATTTTCATTCCATCCCTATGGACATCATTATAAGCTTTGAGAATAGTAGGGTCATTTTTTTTTATATTACTTTCTTGCAATAAAGACATAGTTGAAGTAACTTTTAAAATGCAACATATATTTGAGAAACTAAGACGCTATTGAAAATTTTAGATATGAGTCGAAAGAAAATAATCCCTTCTATTCATCTGGAAGATATCCAGTTGCTTTCATCTTGTTTTATATTAAACACTGTTTTAAAGAAATATTGAAATTCTACTAAAAGAGGATTTTGTCAGAGGGAAGAGTATTTAGTAATGAATTTCCATGCTTTCAAATTTATTCATGCCTTCAAATAAAGTATTTTTTTAAGGTATAAATCTCTTTAGACCGTGCAGATGTCATAAAATTTAGACAGGAGTATAGGAAACTGCCAGCTTGTTGGGATGTGATGATTAGATACGTGCATGACAGACAATGTGAATGCAAAGGGATGTTTTGTATTCTTCACTTTTATTTCTGTGAAGATAACTTTCCAATTTAGGATTAATGTGGTATTTGCAGTAAAAATAGGCTAAACTTAGTTATTCTTTGTTCTTACAAAGTACTCATCTTTTGAGGACCTGCAACAGGTACATAATAACTCCAGGAGTAAAACGTGTTTGTTCACAGCTCCTCCAAGAAAGATGCACATTATGTGAATGTATGTTTTATACTGAATAGGTTAAAAATACAGAAGCATAATGGTGTCCAGACATAAGCAAAATTAAACCAAAGTGCTGAGAGGGGAAACTGAATGCACATGCCCACATACACACCTCCCATATTTATACACATGGGGGTGAGTGTATGTATTCAGAAAAGGAAAAGATTCTGGTTTCCCTGTGGACAAGTTTGCAAAAGAACAAAAATTTTCAATGCTTGGTTTTTCTCTTCCTTCTCTTTTCCAAAGGCAATTTCTACAGTGTCCATTAAGATGATAACTTCTACAAAGAAGGTGTCTTTAAATCTTTCAGTCCATAGTTATTTTTTTTTCCTTTTCTAAATTCATGTTAACATGTCACTCATTTAGTACTTTAATTGAATACGACTTTAAAATAGGCATGTGTTCTCACAAGCCATTGTTTACTATTGTCATTTCTCTTCAGAGTTAGGGCATAGGTAAAGCCTGTGTCACCCAAGAACTGTGAACTTCTTGGTGTGAAAAGTGATCTTTTACCTTGTAAGAGTCACACATATCCAGTAGGGTGCTGGGGTGTGGTTAATAAAAATACCATATTGTGTTTCATCCATGGACAGGAGGCCATAAAATTCAAGACTAAATACATCAAGTAACATTTTCCACAGATTTCCCACACACACACACTGAAATTTTTGAGTTGTATTACCCATCCTAAGTAATAAAGTATAAAAGTTTAGATACTTAAATCTTTAGAATAACCTAGAATTATGAGTCTTCTCCTTGTTCAAAGAACGAGAAGAAAAGGAATTCTACTAGAAATAGCCTATGAAAAAAATGTCTAATATAAAGAGACGGGTAGGTCAGACGGTAACATGATTTGCCTATTCTCATCTTTCTTTATTGAGGTTTTTCTACTTTCATATGTCAGAAAGCTTGTAGCATTAAAATTTAACCAACAAAAATTTTCTGACAGAGTTTCGGTTATCAGGCCAACGATCCAAAAGAGGATAAGAGAATGCTACATCTCAGTGAGAGAAGAGGAACATTTGGAGTTCAGGCATTCAGGCAAACGCCTAGTCGTAATGAAAGCATCATGAAAAATTGAAAATACCTGAGGAGATCCGTCCTCCGTTTTGGACCCTGCTGGGGAACAGCTAGCCAAGATTTTTAATATAGATATTTCCCTTTTAAATGACTCTCTGACAATGCAGTAGATGCAGTAGAAAAGACTGTCGCCCCCTGCTCCCATTCTCTTGCAGCTGCCTTGTTTGTGCCTCATTCTTCTCCCGTGCCAGGTCAGGAGGCGGAAAGCAGAAGCTTTAATGGTACTTACTCACCTAAGACGGCATTCGGTAACAGAGTGAAGCATGCATTAGGAATCAAAACAAGGTTTTTCAGAAGAGGTGTGAGTCAAGTAGAATCTTGAAGGAGGGGAGAATGTGTATTACAGGGGGCCAAGAGAAATGGTTTCTGGCTGTAAGGAGTGTTGAGGGGGGCACAGAATGATACATCCAGATACACATGGTAACGGGGTGGAGTTGGGCCTTGAGAATGCATGAGAAATAGGATTATACAGTGAGGTTGGAGCTGGACTCAAGTGGAGAAGTTTGAACTTAATCCCCCATTTTTAAGTACCCAGCAATGGTATGGTTGAACTGACCTTACTTTGTTCTACTCCTGTGCTCATTTACAAATATCAGACTACTCCCACTGAAGAAATACGAGGGCATACAGATAAGCAAAATGAGAAAATTAAAAGCCCCATAAACTTACCACCCAGACTGAGTCACTTTTAGTTCTTAAGATACTTACTTCCCTTTTATGTGAAACTTCCTATCAGGGAAAGGCTAACCCTTAAATCGGGAGCTCAAAGCAAGTCCATGCAGAGAACACCGCCCTGTTCTTTTCATTTTCCATATTTGCTTTAAATTTTGAAATATAAAGAAGGATCATGGAATCTGCCATAACTGATGGGAAAAAGGAAATGTCATTATTTTTGGTATTTCTATTCAAATTTTCATTTAATTTAAAAATTATATGTTAAATCTCAATCCCGTTCCCAGAACTCGGGTTGATTTAAGTTGTAGAACTCATTTCTTCAATAAATAATTACAAAATAACTGACTACTATGTGTTAGGCTAGATCCATAAGACATCCTGCCTTCAAAAAGCTCAAAATCTCCTCAAACTGCTTTCCATCTAAGATCCTTGTCAAATACGTGTGGGCATTGATGACACCTATGTTTTGTTTTGCTCTTACTAAAATGATAAGCATTTTCAAATCTTCTAATTCCCGAGTCCATTTTACTCTCAGTATCAATGCTCCAACTTCTATAAAACACACAAATCCTTTCATTTGTTAAAGAGATGAGGGCTTTGTTTCTTCCTACAGTTATTTCTCCCACTTGTGCCATATACTGTTCTATGCCCGGGAAGCCCTGTGAGAGAGGCCAGAGGTCCAGACCAGGCAGAGTCTGGCTCAGGAGAGCTCCCAGCCTTCAGAAGGTGAAGGGGGAAGAGCAAACTTAGAGGACTGAGAATTCTGTTGGGTCCCACCCATGGTGTGGGGCGGGTAGGAAAGGCATGGCCGACCTCATAGAGGTGATTTCAGACTTGGATGCAAGTAGTTGGGATGATGTTAAGGGACTAGCACCGTTTGGACTGGAAACTAGTGGTTCTCACTATTTCTTTATATCACCGTGGGGCTGGTTTTTATTTTGTTGGTCATGATTTTCCTACCTCATTAATTTCCACAACTTGGTCCCCACTAGCCTCCAGTCTCCTTGAGCTACTTGATTTACTGCACACGAATGCCATGGTAGGAATTATTTTGTCACCTCTTTCTTGGGAAATTAAAGTGAAATTTCTCAACTGGCCTTCTCTCCTCTGGCTCAGCATTTAGCCTCACCAACTGATGTGTCTGTTTGTCCCTCTTCTTTACAGCCAACTACCAGCTAGCTGAAGGGCTGTGTTTCATCATTGTCATCCATCTGCTCAAGGATCTCAACAGAGATTACAATTTCTGTCTACTGAATCCCAATCTCTTTCTCTCTATCCTTATTTTCTTTTTTTACCTAGGAACATGTTCAAGTCACTTACTTCTATTTAAAAAAGTGGAATAAGGTCCATCTTGCTTGCATGCTAGGTCAATGCCAGGCCCACTGCTTTGGAATGTCTTGTAGAGCCAGTGATTCGGGAGTGTATAATAGTGATAAGCACTTTTCTTACATAGAAATAGAATGGACCTCTCTGTGCTGGTTTTCCCCCACCTCCCTGCACCAGGCCACAACATCCTCCTATCTACCTTCACCTATAAAGAAAGTGAGTGAGTCTAAGCCCTGGGTTTCTCTTGCCCGGCTGTTTGCACTGTACAGCACGTATGAAATTCCAATAAAGAGATGCATCTACTTACCAGATCTTTTGACCTATATGTACATCTTTCATTGCTATTTACTGGTTGAATAGAGAGCCTAAGAGAAATTAAACTAAGACTAACTTCTAGCTTTTGTTCTCTCTCAGAATGAGCCTGACCTTAGCTCATGTTCTCACTATATCTCCCTAAGCAGCTTCCTCTCTTTTTTTCCTTTCACTCCAGGGGTGTTGAAAAGTCTGTCCACATTTATTGGGTCCTCTACTCTGTTTAATACCATCTTCCTTTTCCCCTAGGCTCTGATACTGGACTTGCTCAGATCACTAAAGTCTTCCAAACTGCCAAATTAAACAGCATTTTCATTTCTCTTTATAGTTCTTTCTAGCCTTTGGAGCTGCTGACAACTCTACAAATCATTAAGTGTATACCTTCTGTGGCATCGGTTTATCCTACTTATCTCTTCTTCTTTACTGTCTTCTCTTTCTTTCCTTCCACCTGAAACTCAGGATTTCATGTTTGTTCTGATTAATTTCTCACTTCACATTCTTCTTGGGGGTTCCCATCCATAATTTCAAGTGTTACTAATTTATAAACTTAAATCTCTTATCTAATTTTTTTTCTATCAGTATTATATTTTTAACTCTGTTCAAGATATATTCATCTAATTTCCCCCAGTGACTAGGCACGAATTCTCTCAAATTCGTATTTTGAAGTCTTAACCCCTATTGTGATTTGGAGATACTGCTCCTTAAAGAGATTTGAGGTTAAATGAAGTCGTACAGGTTGGGCCTTCATCCAAGGAGACTGGTGTCCTTATAGGAAGAGAAAGAGACACGAAGCATGTGCATGCACAGAGGAAAGACCAGGTGAGAGCACAGCTAGAGCTACTGGAACTCATCATTTTTCCAATAAAAAAAAAAAAATCAGAAGCCTAGAGCCATCTCTTTTCTCTGCTCCCAGATTTGACAAAGGAGGGAAGCTGCCTCATTGTAGTAAAGAATGCAGGCTCACAGAGAAACAGGCTATATTAAGACTTTAACACTTTCGTTTGCTAGCTCTATAATCATGGCAAATTATTTAACTTTCACATCTGATCTGTGAAACTGATGTTGGTAACCGAAATATCTATCTCATAGAGTTGCTAGGGAAATAGTATGTCTAGAGTAGTTATTATCCATGTTAACTCTTATCAACATCATGGTTAATCATGACCATATCCTCTCAGTTGTAACTTACAGTCATCACTCCCCTTGACCATTCTTTCTATTTCCATAGAAAAATCTCTTCTATCTTGTTTTCTGGTAATAATTCCATACTCCTCACCCTGTCTTTAGAAAAGATGCTTGACTTACCTTGAGGGAAATATCTGGACACATTCTCTTCATTTTCTTCTAATACTCTTCCCACTGCCTTTGATGGAAGAAAATCCAACATTCTTAGATTTGTGTACAGGATTTAAAAAATCTCATTTCCCCAACAGCCTCTGACCCACCTACAGACACCTATACAAAGCTCTTCTGCAGACCAGAGTGAGCTCAACTTTCTGAGACTATGATCAGCTTCTTCTGCCCTGAAGTGTCAGTAGCTGTTTATAAGCACCTGTCCCACTTCCCCCAATCTGGAAAATGACAACTCGCCCTTTGGAAGTTAGCTCAGGTGTCAGTTCTCAGAGAAGGACATTGGTCAGTTCCTAATGACCATGATCTTTAAAGGTTTCTTTCATTTTGTGTTTTCATTTTGTGTTGATCCATCTACATGTATGTATGTATGTATTTATTTTTAAGTGTTCCAAAATTCATCCTTTGGGCACCACACCCAGTGCTCCATGCAATATGTGCCCTCCACAATACCCACCATCAGGCTCACCCAACCCCCCCATACCCCATTGCCCTCCAAACCCTCAGTTTCTTTCTTAGAGTCCACAGTCTCTCATGGTTTGTCTCCCCCTCCAATTTCCCACAACTCACTTCTCTCCATCTCCCAATGTCCTCCATGTTATTCTTATGCTCCACAAGTAAGCTTATTTTTTTTTAAGATTTTTTTTTTAATTTGACGAAGAGAGACACAGTGAGAGAGGGAACACAAGCAGGGGGAGTGGGAGAAGGAGAAGCAGGCTTCTGGCTGAGCAGGGAGCCCAATGCGGGGCTTGATCCCAGGACCCTGGGATCATGACCTGAACTGAAGGCAGATGCTTAGCAACTCAGCCACCCAGGCACTCCTGCATTTAATCTTTTAAAAATGGAAAATATGTATCTATTTTGAAAGTCAAAGATAATTAATTTGGCCATTTATTAATACTAAATTTATTTTGACTGAAGTTTTGTAGTATTATCTATGTTAAACTAGTATACTTCTAAAAAGTCTTCCTCTGACTATTACTTTGGCTTTTATAGTTCAATTGTACTTTCTATACAGCTCTCAACACTCCTGCATTAAAAAAAAAAAAATGACCTTCAGTGGTTTAAAACAGTCATATTTCCAGAATGGTTTTGTCCACATTGTTAGTGGCTTTAAAAGGCCCGGGTGCCCACACCAGAGGTATACCATGAAGAAGGGCATGAACTTGGAATCAGACCTTCTAGATTCAAATTCCATTTTCACTACTTAATAGCAGGTCACTGCAGGCAAATAATTCAATCTGTTGTGCCTCTGTTTCCTCATAGCAACCTCACAGTGTCAAGGTCACCATTAGCTTAGTCGTAAGACTTAACTTAAGAACTTACAAAAGAAAAGAGGTGGAGTACATAGTAAAAACTCAACAAACATTGACTAGTTAATCTGTTTAAAAATCCCCACTGCCCCCTTTGTCAACTGAAGTAATTTATCCCATTTCTGATTCCGATGTCCCCATATACAGTTGTACAAGTCCAACTGTCTGAAGTGCAAGGACAAGAAAGACCTGTCCCTTGTATCTTCCACGTTGAGTGGATGTCAGTGCCAGGCCTACACTTACACAGAAAAGATGTTCAAACAAACTTGTGCTGTGTCAAACAATGGCAATGATTGAACTTATCCTTCCGTTATATTTGTTCCGCATTGTCATCGCAGAGATCTATGGTACAGAGACACAATTTCAGTGGCTTTTTTTTTTTTTAAAGTCACCTGGCCTGATAAAATGATTGAGCAACTTTTGTGTACAGTTTACAACCTAAGATACATGTGGCTCGTTGAGAAGTAAAGTGAAATTTAGGGTCTGTTTTTATCTACATAGGACAAATAAAGGCCTGAGTTGGTTTTAGAAAATCTTAATACTGCATACCTGTTGTCAGTTAAGTCATCACTAAAAGTTTTAGACAAAAGAGTTTTGCATGTTTCTGTCAAAGTGATATACATTTTACTTTGAAAATGTGAAAGTTTTCTTAAGATAAGGCTTATAAGTAATTACTGGTGAAACTAAAATGATTCTCCTTGAGCCTTAAGAATTATGTGTGCTGTCTTCAGTAGCTTTTTCGTTAATGATTCTAACATTGTTAATTTTTTATGTTCGAATCGTGTTCAGTTATAGCCTTAACTTTGACTCTAGTGAAATATATCCCTACAAAATATCTTTTTACTTTCATAGATTGAAATTCATAGTATAAAATAATTGCAATTATCCATGGTTAGGATGATCTTTTGTCTTGAATGTGTTTTGCATTTCCTAATGTGTCCTATTATACTTCTTCAAAAAGGGTAGTTTGATTCTAGATTTGTTCTTCTTTCAAGTTAATGCCTACTCCTGCCTAGTAATACATTAGTGTCACCTGTGTGTATTCTTAATTACTTATTACTCAAGACATTTTGATTAAGGCACGATTCAACCTATTATAAAATCAATATATTCTATATTTTAAAAAGGAATTAAGGTGACTTAAAAATACATATAGTAGAGGAAGTTATTTTGTTGTTTTTGTCTCTCACTTTTCACAAAATGAAGTGACAGTGGCTAAGTTTGTATTTGTGGTTTTACTGTAAGGATAGTGTCATGGCCCACTTGGCTTTATCCAGTGGCTCCATGGTAATACAGTTCCAAATTCCCAGCTGGGCATTTTTTTGTGTGTGATCCACCTACAACATTATACAGTTGACCTTTGAACAGCACAGGTTTGAACTGCACAAATCCACCTACACGCAGAGTTGTCTTTGTTTCGTAAATCTATTTTCTCTTCCTTATGATCTGCTTAATACCATTTTATTTTCTTTAGCTTACTTTATGATCTAAAGCACATACTAGGGCGCCTGGGTGGCTCAGTGGTTAAGCCGCTGCCTTCGGCTCAGGTCATGATCTCAGGGTCCTGGGATCGAGGCCCACATCGGGCTCTCTGCTCAGCAGGGAGCCTGCTTCCTCCTCTCTCTCTGCCTGCCTCTCTGCCTGCTTGTGATCTCGCTCTGTCAAATAAATAAATAAAATCTTTAAAAAAAATAAATAAATAAAATAAATTAAAAAAAAATAAAGCACATACTATATAAAATATGTGTTAATTGACTATTTATATTACTGATAAAGCTTCCCATCAAGGGTAGGCTATTAGCAGTTAAGTTTTGAGAAGTCAAAATTATATATCGATTTTTGACTGTATGGGGGCTGGTGTCCCAACCCCTCCATTGTTTAAAGGTCAACTATAAATATATATAAATATTATATAAATATATATAAATATAAGTAGCATAACTTGGAAAATGTTTATTTCTTCCTTCAGAAATCTAAATAGATTTTGGCCATTTTATTGTGTTATACCAATTTAACTCAATATAATTCTAAAACTGGAATTTAGTTTAATGGAAGATAATTATATTATTTCTCCTATCACAGAGCAAAAAAATTACTTAATGAACTCTTTACTAATTGACCATCTTTTGACAATTACATCTGTAGTAGGCAATATAATGGCTGCCCAAAGATGTCTATGTCCTAAATCTCAACAGCTATGCATAAGTTAGTTTACTGGGCAAAGGGAAATTAAGGTTGCGGATGGATTAAGCTTGGTATCAGCTGACCATACATAAATTAGGGATATTAGCTTGAATTATGTAAGTGGGTCCAATATAATCACAGAGGTCCTTAACAGAGGAAGGAGAAAAAACAGAGTAAGAAATATAATAGCGCGAAAAGAACTACTTTTAGTCTTATTGTCTTTGAAGATGGAGGAATTAAGTCATGAGTCAAGGAGTGTAGATGGCCTCTAGAATTTTGAAAAGGCACTTAAAAAGATTCTCTTCTAGAACCTCCAAAAGGAATGCGATCTACCTAACACCTTGATTTTAGCTCAGTGAGACCCTTTTTGACTCTTTACCTCTGGAATTATAAGACGCTGCATTTTTGTTGTTTTGTTACCTTTAATCTTTGGTAGTTCTTTATAATAGCAATAGGAAATAAATATACTTCCCATCCCTACATCACTACCATCTCTAGTGTTTGACAGTAAATTATTTTTATTTTTACCACAAGGTATTCTGACAACTTGATTTACTCTGTACAAAACTTCATCTATCTATCTTGATGTCTTTGATATATTGATTTGGGCCAAATCCAAACTACCCAAAAGGTGATATTTCCATCTCACTTGCTAGTCCCTTGGGCCAAGTAGCACTTGGATTCACAATTTTGAAAATTAGTTACCCCATATTTAAGTAATCCAGTTCAGAAGCAAAACCTAATTACTTAATTACTCTGGGGAATCCTCAAAATTCAATGCACAGAAGCAGTTATATTTACTTTCAGAAAATACTCTTCCCTTCTAATTTAGTTGCTGCTGTTCAACTAAATAAAATTTTATATCTGATTTTATATTTTATTAAAATTGCTTTTTTTTAAAAGATTTCATTTATTTATTTGACAGAGAGAGACACAGCTAGAGAGGAAACACAAGGAGGAGGGAGTGAGAGAGGGAGAAGCAGGCTTCCTGCCCAGCAGGGAGCCGGATTCAGTGCTAGGTCCTAGAACCTTGGGATTATGTCCTGAGCTAAAGATGTTTAATGACTGAGCCATCCAGGCGCCCCAAAATAGATTTTAAAATAGAGGTGACATCTAATAAGAAATTCCATAATTTACTTATACTAATATGAAATGGTTTCTCACTTAGGAATTTTGCAGAATTTGATAGCACAACTTAACTCTTCTTTTATGTATAAAGTTCCAAATAAATTGTTAATTATTACATTGAAGTAATATTATAAATCACTCGACCAATGATGAAAATGTGTGCCTTTGCCCTAATGCCTAAGTACTTCCTTTGTACAATAATGCATGTTTTATGAAACAGGCCTTTTTTTTTTTTTAAATTCCATAGATTTATGTCTAGGTAGGCAAAGTTTGTTCTTAAGATCTGATGTCTACAGGAAATATTTCTATGAAAAAAAGAGAGCACTAAGTTCATACCCAAATTTAAAGTTACAAATGTAAAATAATCATTATCCAGTGCTTTTAAAGTGCAAATTACTCTAAACACATTCCTTTACTTGAACTATACTGGGTTATAGAAGGGCAATAATCAATAAGGTAGCTCATTATCTGTGATACCTCTAATTACCCCTGTGCTAGTACTGCTGTTATGGTTTAACCAATGCATATTAAAAAATTTTGCTCAAAGGATCTTGTTATCATCCTAATTTTGCTGTGGAGTTTTATTAGAAAATCGTGTTACTCATCTGAACTTCCACAACAACAGCAGTATCCCTAGGGTATTTTTTTTTTCATATCAAGGTTAATTTAAAGTGATTAGCATAAGTACTACAGATGTTGCTATGGGGATAAGAACTGTGCATCTTCTATGATGGACATCATATGATTGCTGTTACAGGCCTGGTAAGATTGGATTATTTGTTTTAATGTCATGCAAAGCAAGTCACATGATAGAGATCAGTATCTTTTTAATAGCATTCCATATTCCTAAATCAATCACCTTTTCACTTCTTTAGAATGGTGTGTATACAAAAATCACTACTTTATTATTGGCCCAAGTAAATTTATCATGTTGTGCTTGGATGTTCAGAATATTTCTTTTAATTGGTATTGATTCTTTCATCTCCCAGGAGGAGAGAAACAGTAGTTAAAAGGAAAGTGTTTATTCACATTCAATTCATTCAACATTCATTGAGAGCGTACTATGGTTCTGGCATTTTCTATACTCTGACAACAAAATGAAATTTTGTAGTCAATACTTATTCTGGGTTGCTTTTGTTTTTGTTTTTGTTTCTAATTGAATTGGGACACAGATAGCTTCCAGCCCTGTAAAGAAACACTGAGAGGCAGAGGTTAGGATTGGAATACAGAGCAGATTGTACCCTGTCTTGGTAGCGGGTGTAGCTCAGTGGTAGAGCACGTGCCTTCATGTGTACTCGGTCTTTAAGAGTTGGTAAGACAAGGACACCAGTAAACAATGGAGATGATAAATGAGAGTTCCAGACACCTATCAGTGGCAGTGGTAAAGAGCGGGCATTCCAGATGAAGAAATAAGGAATATATATTGAAATATTGAGAAATAAATATAGAAAGAAACATATTTCATCCTCTGTCATTTTTATTGCTGGTAATTGGAGGGAGGTTTTTTTTTTTTTTAAATGGAGTAGAAAAGTCAAGGAGAAAGCAGTAAAGTTACAGATACACAAATAGCATGAATGCAGATAACCATTTATTTCTCACCAAAGCCAGGATTTGATCTGTTTGCATTGAGGAATTGAGGATGTGGGATGGGGAGGACACCAATGACAAGGAAAAAATGAGGGAAGCATTTAAATAAGAGCATTGAGTTGCTGTAAAATATAATCATGGAATCAGGGTCCACTCTGTACCCCCCCAGAGTGTAGATTTGGGGGATAAACTGATAGTTTGTGCAAGTCTGAACTATCTAATGTGTAAAAAAAGTAGATAGAATATAAGATGAAGAATAACTACCAAGGTATAACAGTAGAACAACATAAGAGTGAACTTTTAAAAAATTTTCTGAAGAAGTTTCACAGATATTTATGATGCTATTAATGACTAAAATATCAAGGAATTTCTTAGAAAATTTTCTTGTTTTCGATCTCCCCAATATTGTTGGGGGTTGTGGTACAAGAGGGATATTTAAAAAATAGGAACTTAACACTTAAAGTAGGATATTTAATAGTGACAAATCTATAAAATTCAATTTTTCATCATAACTTTTCATTGGAAATTTTAAAAAATTTTAATGAACTGCAAATTTGCTCTAACTCGTAAATTTTGTATGAGCAAATGTGTTGAGTTCTTGAATCCTTTTCCCCCAGAATCTTTCATCAGGATCCCCATCATTGTCTATAATTTGGGTCCCAAAGAACAGATTAGAGTAGTTGTGGTATAAATTTTACTGCCTCTTGTTATCATTATTAAAAATGTATTGCAGGACGCCTGGGTGGCTCAGTGGCTTAAGCCTCTGCCTTCAGCTCAGGTCATGATGCCAGGGTCCTGGAATCGAGCCCCGCATCAGGCTCTTGCTCAGCGAGAAGCCTGCTTCCTCCTCTTTCCCTGCCTGCCTCTCTGACAACTTGTAATCTCTATCAAATAAATAAATAAAATATTTTTTAAATGTATTGCAATCCCATAGCCTCTGTAGGAATTTTTCCTGAGCCTGTGCCCAATGTAAAAGCAGGGAGGAAGCCATCGACTCTCCTGCAAATGCTCTGTTTGTTCCTATAATTTTACAATTAATTTACTTAGTGATTGCAATCAAGTTGATATTTCAGTGTAACAAGTGGAGCAGGAAAGATCCTTGCAACTCAGAATACCCCATCAATATACACTTTTCTCTAGCTTATCCTGTTTCCTTTGTATCAGCCGTGATAAGTGGCCATCAATAACGGACTGAAACATCGTTTGTGAGCATGGATCCCTTCCTCCAGTGGCAGCCTCTTTCATTTTCAAATGGATTCATTTAATAGAAAACTCTTTCTTAGGTTTAATTGGCACTTGGCTTCTTAAAACTTTCCCCCATTAGTCCCAGAGGTGGCCTACCTGAAAGTCATCAAATATTTGAAAATGCTTTCCAAGCCCCACCATCATTTCACACTCCTTATGGGTAAAAGTAAATTTGTTTCCTATTAGTCAATTCTTCTACTTTCCTTCTTACTCTGTGTCATTATAGAATGTTCCCAGTTGTCAAGCACCGATAATCTTACTGAATGTTTTCAATGTTAAATACAGTTAAGATAATCAACCTATGGCTTTATTTAGAAAGTCCTTGATGTAGCCTTCCTGTATGGTTTTATTGTGGTTTCTTTATTTTAATTTTACTTCCACTGTATCTCACAATTCATCTTCACTATAGTAGTTGATGAACATTGCTCATCTGACCCCTCCACTGCCATGGCCCATCAAATGCCATCTCCTTCTCATGTGTCACATGTCATGTGTCACATACAGTCTTTCAGGAACTCATTAACAGCACGGCGAGGGGCAAACTTAAATTATAAGCAATAATATATTTTTGTGATAATATCTTCTAAATATTTTTGGTAGCATGTAATGAATAAAGTAATGGATAAAGAACAATCCAGATTTGAAGTGGATTCACTAGAATTCACTTGGCAATTACATGTATTCTGACCCTTAACGTAGTGCAGCTACACACAAGGAGTGATTTCTATGGGTGGTAACCAGCTCAGACAAAGCAGCCAAAGACTCTCAGGGGTGCTGAGTTTCAGCTTCAGCTTTGTCTTTCAAATAATTAATCATATGATGAATCTGTTACAGATTAATTGAGCAGCTCTTTTGTGTTTCATGGTATGGTGGAGACTTAGTCTTACTGAGGGGGTTAAAAACTAACAAATGAAGAAATAAACAAAATAAAACCAAAAAAGCCACTTGAGGAAGCAATGGTAAGCATCATGTAAACAAACAATATTGTGAACCCATGTGGGTTACATAACCCATATTTGAGTGAATCCCAAGAAAGGTGGTATCCCCGTTTAAACTAGGGATGAGACAACATGGGACTATTTAAGGTACTGAAAGTACTTCCTTTTGGTTCTGGCTGATGAGTTCTATTACTAACCGATTTTCGTAATGGGAATAGGAGAGATTAGTCTGGAAACATCACGACCAGTGTTGTGATACATATTTAGTAACTTTGGACTATAAGAGATGTCGGAAGATGTTGAAAGGTATTAATAAGAAAAGAATTGATTTGAGAGAAATTCTGGATGCCCTGAGTAGCAGGTTTGGTGGATGGTCAGAGAAGCAACTGGTAGAGTAGAAGGCTGACGTGTTCAGTAGGGAAGTTTGGATGTGGCAATGTATAGAACGTTATTACAACTTTAAGATCTTGAGAGAGAACTAATCTAAGCAATGAAATTCTCTATCAGACTGGCAGATATTAAAATGTTGATAATACTCATTATCATCATGGTTGAGAAACACACTGGAGTACAATAGAGAAGGCAATGAGGCCTTCTTAGGGTAAGAACTTGGGTATATTTAGTGAAGTTTGAAATATGCATATCAGTAGATGCTGGAATTTTACTACAGGGAAATTAATGTACAGAAAAACATGTATGTACATGTATATACATGTATATACACACACATTTTATTTTAGCATATTTTAGCATAGCTTGTAATCCCACACAAAAAATGAAATTAGCTTATAAATCTATTTAGAGGGGCTAGCTAAACAATTATTGGTACAGATAAACAATGGGATATTTTATAATTTGTTTAAAAGAATGAGCTTTAATCTACAGACATAATACAATGAAATGTTTGAAGAAAAGAGACTCTTAATTTTGGAAAAGGGTGAAGTGTATTTTTTTCTCTCTTAAGAAAAGTAATTATACACACATGTATCAGCAAATGTCAGAAAGAAAACTTAGCAGTAATTACCAGTGAGAATAGATAGGATGTGGGTTACAGTGGAGCATTTAATTTTCTTTTGGGACTTTTTTCTGCTGTTCACACTTTTTTTTTTTTTTTAAACAGGGCTATGTATTATTTTTGCAATAACAAAAATAAAAATAGAAACAAAGGTATGTGTCTTATAACATATGCTTTTATTTAAAACCGTAATCATCTCTCACAGCCTCCTGCTTGGTGTCCCACTTTGCTGCCCTATATTGCAACTGTGTGTCTAACAGCAAACAGTGCTGTGTAAACTGCTTATATGTTGCCTTCTTATCTTCCTGGACTTAAAGTATAGCCCACTTTCTTAAGCACCATCATCTAGTATTCACCTGAAATGAGATTGACAACTGTGTAGGGAGACTTCTTTTATATAATGATAGGCTTTGAGTATTTAATTGATTTAATTTTATTTAAGATCAAGCAGAGCCTTCATCTTATGCACGCCTTTATATCAAAGGCACATTTCTAAGTGTCTGCTCTGAATGGTTTAGCTGGCTCCATGAGTTACAGTTCTGTAGTAGGGAATTGGGGTGAAATCACATTACGGAAAAAGGCATGTGTCTGGCAAGTTCCCAAGGCATAAGTATTTATGGCGTGATGAACTGTGAATTGGATGTTGATGCTTGCACACAACAAGCAGGTGGTTCAAATCTAATTTTGTCACCAGCAAAAATGAACTATATTTAAAAGTATAAACTGTTGGTTGTAGAAAAAAATCTTTACCCAAAATGAACAATAAATAAATCAAGGTCAGTACTATTAAATTTTCTATGTAATAGAGTAGACTTAATTGAAATGATATGAAATACCTTGTCTATTCCAGGAGCTCTGCAAACAATATGAGGGATAGGAAAGTAGGGTAGGATTACAAACACCAGCAACTTTTCCAGAGCACTTATTTTTTTAAAGATTTTATTTATTTTTATTATTTATTTGAGAGAGAGAGAGGGAGTACAGAGGGAGAGTAAGAGAGAGAAGCAGACTCCCCACTGAGTGGGGAGCCAGACATGGGGCTCGATGGCCAGACCTTGAGAGGATGGTCTGAGCCAAAGGCAGGCGCTTAACCAACTGAGCCACACAGGTGCCCCAGAGCACTTTTTAATAATGATTTATCTAGGGATTATATGAGTTTGCTGAAGTAAAGACATGGAAAAGAGTTATGGAGAGGTACCCAAGACATGTTGCCAAAAAACAAAACAAAACAAAACAAAGAAACACACACACACACACAGACATCTCTCTCATCTTTGGTTGTAAATGGCTAGAAATGAGAACAGAGTACACGAAGGATGTTCAGTGTCCGTTGGAATAAAACCTCAAGTGATTGGTAGAGAGGTAATGTATAAAAAGACTAAAATTCATTAAGATGACTCAGTAAATTTCTCATTACTTAAATTAAAAAACGAAGTTTATATTGACCTTTTTTGTGTGCATGTATTTTGTAGGCACCTAGGATACTATTAATTTTCTTGAAGTAATTACCATTATCAGTATGGTCAAGGCAGCTGGTAATTTATTAAAGGTTTCTCAAAAAGAAGAGTAGTTTATACCCCAAGAGAACCTCACCCGTTGTAGCCCTCAGGAGACATTAGTATCTCCTATTAAGAATTCTCATATCATAATTAGTAGCACATTTCCAAGCTATATGCATTAAAGAAGAAAGTTATCTTCCATTTGTTTCTCCCTTAGGCATGAAGAAATTGGAAGCAGGTCAGTATGTAACTTTGTAACTCTTTTTTTTTTTTTTAAGATTTTATTGATTTATTTGAGAGAAAATGGGAGAGCACACAAACTGGAGGGAGGAGCAGGAGAGGGAGAAGCAGACTCCTCGCTGAACAGGGAGCTTGATGTAGGGCTCCATCCTAGGTCATGACCTGAGCTGAAGGCAGATGCTTAACTCACTGAGCCACCCAGTCACCACTACCTTTGTAACTCTTAACCCTCGGACACAAAAGAGGGGTAAGTATTTTTTTTTTAAGTCAGAGTAATAAAAATAAAATCAGTACGTTACTTTATATAAGAAGAGGGAGTGGATGTTCTTACTGTTGAATTTGAAGGGAATAAAACGGAAGTATATATGAATGATTCAGAATGCTAGATTCAGTGAATATATCTGTAATGTGATGGTTGATACACATACCTGTTATAAAATTGTGGGTAAACAGGGGCACCTGGGTGGCTCAGTGGGTTAAGCCTCTGCCTTCAGCTCAGGTCATGATCTCAGGGTTCTGGGATCGAGTCCCACATCGGGCTCTCTGCTCGGCAGGGAGCCTGCTTCCTCCTCTCTCTCTCTCTCTGCTTGCCTCTCTGCCTACTTGTGATCTCTCTCTGCCAAATAAATAAAATCTTTAAAAAAAATTGTGGGTAAACAATGGGTAGTGTTTGATTTGGGATTTAGTTATTTAAGCATTTCTAATTGATTTTTTTTTTTAAAGATTTTATTTTATTTATTTGAGAGAGAGAGAGACAGTGAGAGAGAGCACAAGCGAGGAGAGGTCAGAGAGCAAAGCAGACTCCCCATGGAGCTGGGAGCCTGATGTGGGACTCGATCCCGGGACTCCAGGATCACGCCCTGAGCTGAAGGCAGTCGTCCAACCAACTGCGCCACCCAGGTGTCCCTCTAATTGATTTTTTTTTCAATGAATTTAGTTCCTTCCATGGCTGATATTATGATCCCATGTAACTAAAAAAAAAAAAAAAAAAAAGTTCATCTTATCAAAAGCTTTAGTTATCTCAAAAGATAATACAGACAGCAGCTTTGGTAGATGTGGAATATATGTGTAAATTTTAGATCTGTATTATAAGGGAATGTGTACTAATTCACATTATATTATTATATAATTTTGATTTTTATTAAGTAAATCATGAACAGGTAAATAAGTTGTACAACAACTTGACCTAAAGCCCCAAACATCTATCCCAATAGAAACCATGTTTTTACCTTTTCTATTTGTTCTCATAGTCATCTCCATAATTCTAACAATAATCTATGCTTTTATTACTGAATTTACTTTAGATATTTTATTTATGTTAAAAGACAAGCATTTAGCTTATTTATAGTGTCACCTTCCATTTGCTGTAAGTTTTCACATAGTTATGTCAGTATTTTAATCTTTCCACTGATGATTATATGGCTTTAGGTAACATGACGAAGGCCCTACATTTTTCTCTTTTCCATTTTTTTAACTGTGCCTGAACCCACATAGTATGTGGGATGACACTATTAGCATCCTATCATTTCATCTGTCTCATGAGCTCTCTCTTTCCCATTTATGTAGCGTACTCTTATTTTTATATTGTCAAGGTTGGTGACAGCTTATAGTCTAAAGTAGCCATAATTAAACCTGCAGTGTTTGACTGAAAGCTTGAATCTAAAAACTGGAATCTGTCAAAAAACCTCTAGAGAGTTACAACCATTTAAATATTGCCTCTGCAAAGCAAATTGTGCTAGGATTTTGCTTCATTCTCTGTGGGCTTAATATTATGATTCCTGTACCACTCAAGGGATCCTAACATAAAGTTAAATGGATTCTTTTTCTTATATACTATCAGTTTCTTAAATCACACTTCAATCAGTTTGGTTCCTGCCTGCAGTGGACATTTCAGGGGAGACTTTCAATTTTTTTAAGTTTTTAATTGGTACCATTTTTCTTACTTTAGGAAGAAATAGATCTTCCCTTTTGCCTACAAGCTGATATCATCACATCGAAATGAAAACATGGAATTTATTTGATTCTGTTCTTGGAGTTTGAGCTCTTACTCTAATTTGAATTGGTAGTATTCTAAACTTACTGCTTAGTGCTACTGTCATTTCAAGTTTCTTTTTAAAGAATTTCTGGTTTAGGGCACCTGGGTGGTTCAGTTGGTAAAGCGTCTGCCTTCAGTTTAGGGTCCTGGGATTGAGCCCTGCGTCAGGCTCTCTGCTCAGCGAGGGGCCTGCTTCTCCCTCTCCCTCTGCCTGCCATTCCCCCTGCTTGTGTGCGTGCTTTCTCTCTCTCTGTCAAATAAATAAATAAAATCTTAAAAAAATAAAGAATTCCTGATTTATTTCTACTATATACGATATCTTATGCCTTTCTTTATTATTGATTTTCAGCTTTATTTTGCTAGATTTCTTCTAATCTACTAGTTTACTTTGTTTAAACATAGCCATTGAGGGCTCCTGGGTGGCTCAGTGGGTTAAGCCTCTGCCTTCAGTTTAGGTCATAATCTTGGGGTCCTGGGATTGAGCCCTGCATTGGGCTCTCTGCTCAACAGGGAGCCTGCTTCCCCCTCTCTTTCTACTTGCGATCTCTCTCTGTCAAATAAATAAGTAAATAAAATCTTAAAAAAAAAAAACATAGCCATTGAGTATCAGAGTTTCAAAATAATTGGTACATTGATAACAAAGAGATAGACACTATCTGAACTAGTTCCTATCAAATTTGGTAACAATTGTCATAAAAACACCAAAAATGTGAAGGAAGGTGTCCTCTTTTGCTGTTCAAGATAATATATTCAACATAAACCGCGCTAAGATCAACTCTCTCAGTTGTGATAGTTGCATTTTATGTAATTCACATTCCCATATGAATTGGAAATGATGAATTGTTAATAGCTTCCCTAGGGTTTCACTTCTCTTCTGACACTTCTCAAGAATTGCATCATATTTTAGGAATAAAAGAATGTAATTTATTCTAAGAAGCATGAAAATCTTCAAGTACTATTCAGGGAGTTGCAAAATCACTTAAGTTAGAAGGAAAAAAAAACATATTTTGCTTGTGTTGTGAGGAAGAAAATGTCATAATGAAGTTATAAGCTGCCTCAAGCTATGGCAATACTGATTTTGAAATATTTTATGTTACAATACCACACTGAGCCATTAGGATAATGATGCCTCCTCATCTTTAAAAAACCATTTCTTACATGCAGCATGGGTCTTTCTCCCTCTTCTAAGTAACTTACATTTCATACAAAAGAAGTTATATTTATAGTTTTGCATTTTACACCTTGTCCTCCAGAAAAATACTTATAAAAATATGATAAAGAGTGGATTGCATGTCCTCCAGCCATATTAGGGGAGATGCAACCAAGTTCCTTCACATTGGACAAATGATATCTACCAGGTGATGGTAAGACATGTTAAGATACTTTCTGAAATATTTTGAAATATTGAACAATATGACTATGATAAAGACATAGCCATATTGACTTATAGAAGAAATCAAGGTTCCTTTGGAAGAAACAAACTTAATTTCTGAGAACATTCCTGCCAAGTTGTCAAGATTCTGGTTAGACACCCAGACAGTTCAGTTCAACAGGCAATTACTATGATATTGAGCATCTTTGCTGTCTCAGACTCAGGACTAGTGCTAAAAGATATAATGTGTACCAAAGCAAGCTGCCTGTTCTTAAAGACCATGGATTAATGGTAACACTCCAATCCTTGTTTTTAAATGCAATACGCAGAACAGATGAGGATTACACCAAGGGCACTCCCATGGACCTAGGCAGTTTTGATCTCTTCCAGTCTTCTCATTTACCAACACAAGGCACATGGCGATTACATCTGTGACTGTCCATGCCTTTTTTTTTTCCCCCCAATAATTCACATTTTTTTAAATTGTAGTGTGGTTGACACATGATGTTACATTAGTTTCAGGTGTAACAACATAGTTATTTAGAGACTTTACAAAATCAATAACCATTTGTTTGCTTGGAGTGTTATTTCGTGTTCTGCTCCTTTCTCCAACTCTTGGCCAGAAGGTGCTGGATGCGGATAAGGGCAGGATGAAGAACACAAACAGGCCCTAATAATTCCTGCTATATTAAGGACCACTGATGCAGGGTACTAGTGCATCTGTGGTTCCTGAGATTTCCTTCAGTAAATGTAAACCTATAGAATGGGTGATATAATATGAGGAGGCAACTCTGAATTTATTATCTACGTTGGCCTGATCTTTTTTTTTTTTTTTTTTTTTTCTGATTCAGTACTTTGTCTATATAATTCGTCAGCTTTAGTGTGTCTTCATTCTACCGCTGTGGCACAAATTCTTCCCCAACTCCTTTCAAGATCCCCCACCCACCCACCGCGCCCAATCACTTGCCTTCAATTACTATTTATTTCAATTTCTTTTCTCACTGCAAGACAATGACCAAGAGGAGTTGTCTTCTTGTAAGAGCACCCAGGAATGGATTGTGTATAGATATCCAAGAACTTCATTCTACATTTTTAATTTTTCTTTCTTTCTTTCTTTTTTTTTTTAAGATTTTATTTATTTATTTGACAGAGAGAGAGATCACAAACAGGCAGAGAGGCAGGCAGAGAGAGAGAGAGAGGGAGAAGCAGGCTCCCTGTGGCGCAGAGAGCCCGATGCGGGGCTCGATCCCAGGACCCTGAGACCATGACCTGAGTCGAAAGCAGAGGCTTAACCCACTGAGCCACCCAGGTGCCCCCTACATTTTAAATTTCTTAGAAGGAGTACAATGCAATCATTAGGTTGAATTCCTTTCCCTCCTTTTTCTTTTTATTTTATTTTCTTTTTATTCTCTCTCCTTAATTTCCCAATTTGTTTTCTCCTATTTTTTCCTCCAAGCTAAAATGGGTGTCCTTCCTCCTCTGATAGAATTACACCCTTTTCTGGATTTCTCATATTTGAGCAGTTTTATCTACCCAAAACACATATACCAATTGAGTGTAATACAACACATAATGTGAACAACATATTATTTCTGGACACAAAAAAATTATTTGCAGTCATAGCAGTTGTCAGAATATGCCTTATATTGAACCCGAATCTATGTGCCCTTAATCCTTTGCATCAGACCTAGCTCTGATATCTCAGGTGATACCCATTTACATGATTAGTCTTCAATAATAATTTAGAAAAAAGACTATCATAGATTCCCTTACATTTCTAAATGCCACATAGCCTTGTTTTGAAGCACTTCCATCATTCTGCCACTTTTTAAAGAACGCATACCAATTCAACAATGTCCATACAATTTAGTATTAAAGGAGAACCTTTTTTAAAATTCAATTAATTCAATTAACCAAGATATAGTACATCATTAGTTGTTTTTTTTTTTTCCCATGGAAAAACCCTCTTGTTTATTTGATTAAACAAAAATAAAATAAGCTGCATAGGAACAATTTTAAAGTCCAAAGAGACACCAACTTTGTTTTAAGGCTGTAGTAGCTGATACAGCATCTCCTTGCTATCTTCTCCAGCCTTCTCTGTGGACCACAGCGATACATTCAGAAGCCTTGTTAGCTAACACACGAGTTTTCAAACGCTTTCCCATTGGTTCTTCACCTGCTCATTGCCTGTCATGTCTGCAGCCCACAGGATAACATCTGAGATTTAAAAGTAAAAATTCAGAGGGTGGAATAACACACCCCAAACAAAAACCCACTTTAAAGGTTTGGGAGGAAATCTTTGCTCCCCCATTCTTCACTTAATTGATGGGATCTGCACCACCACCGCAATGCCCATTTTAAAAAGTGTCAAAAGGCAGTCAGCACCCCAGATGGGCTTGTAGGAGCTTCTGTGGCCCAGAGAGTTAGTCTGGTGGTGCGTATTCCTTACATGAGGTCTGCCTTGGACAAATTAAAAAAGTTTTTTAAAGGCTTAACTTAGTCATCCTAACATCAGGCAACATGCCCATGTTAATTTAATCTCTCCAATTCTACATTCACCTTTTCCATAAAACAAAAAACAAAAACAAAAAATAAACAAGTCATGTGTTCTACACTTAAAAATTATTTTGCTGACTGGGCATGACAGCTAATGGACATCATTAGTTTTTGATGTAGTGTTCAATGATTCATTATTTGCATGTAACACCCAGTGCTCATCACATCATAAAGGAAATCCTAGAGTTGCATCTATCAGGAAAAAGTTAAAGGGCTGCAGATTTCTTGGTTGTCGATACTGTATGGGTTTTTGAGTTTGATGAACCTAGGCACTAATCCCAGTTCTGGTGTTAACTAGCTGCATGATCTTGGTTGGCTGTTCAAGTCACCTCCCTGAGCCTCAGTTTACCCTTTTGGGGTACCACCTCTGCCACCTATTTCACCATGAGGTTTAAATGAGATTTAATCAGCTCAGCATGGTGCATGATACAAAGCAGGCATCCAGTAACAGTGGCTGTTGTTCTTGTGGTCATTATTGCCTGTTATTATTATCATTAGTCTTACTACTATTCTGGGTATGTTTGCCTTCAGACAAAATAATGTCACATCACTGAATCCCTGCAAATGAAGAACTCCCGTTGTGTCTCCCACATATGCTGCTGCTTTATTCTAAGTCATTTCTTTAAATGACTGCAAAAGTGCTTGTCCTTATACTTGTATATTAGCATATTATTTAAAAATCCAATGAACTATTTTCTGGCATTTATGCCAAATGAATCGACCAATCCTATTTCTAATTGGTTATTTAACATTATTTTTCCCTCTTTATTTTCTTGAAACTTTGTAGCTCATCCCTTCATGACATGTCTAGATAAAACCTGGGAAGGGGGTGCCTGGGTGGCTCAGTCATTAAGCAACCACCTTCGGCTCAGGTAATGATTCCAGGTTCCTGGGATCAAGCCCCAAACCAGGCTCCCTGCTCAGTGAGAAGCCTGCTTCTCTCTCTCCCACTCCCCCTGAGTGTGCTCCCTCTCTCACTGTACCTCTGTCTGTCAAATAAATAAATAAAAATCTTAAATAAAAAAAAACTGAGATGGAAAATAAATACAGATATTTCTCACTAAAGCAAAGAAGTGGTTCAGTCATAAGTTAAATTATTTCAATCCATGGGGGTTGAACAGAGGATGAAGGGAGAAGGCAATCAAATTTTTTGCTCGCCTTAGAAACATAGAATTAGAAAATGTTAACAATGTAGATAATATTGTCCTTTAAACTGTCATTACCTCAAGCTTATGATTTTTAAGAAATAGGAAACATTGGGGCACCTGGGTGGCTCAGTCGGTGAAGCATCTCCTTCAGCTCAGGTCCTGTGATTGAGGCCCCAGTGTTTTTTAGTCAGTGGGGAGCCTGCTTCTCTCTCTGCTTGCTGCTCTCTCTGCTTGCTGCTCCCCCTGCTTGTGCTTGATCTCTCTCTCTCTCTCTCTGTGTCAAATAAATAAGTAAAATCTTTTTTAAAAATAATAAGATAAATTTTCCTGTCTAACTCTTTATTTCTTTTATGATTATCCTTGGATACAGTCTCTTACCCAAATAAGGCATTTGTAAGCCCCAAAACAATGACTTGTCAAGTGTTTCCTCCATGCTGTTCTGTAAGCCCCAAAACAATGACTTGTCAAGTGTTTCCTCCATGCTGTTCATCCAGCCAAAGATCTTCATCTTTCCGTCCTCACTTCCCTCCACTCTGCCAGACCTTCTCCATAACTAAGGACAACACACTTCCTTTTTCAGGAAACTTTTCTTACAGTGGTCTTCTGGCATCTTATTGTCATATATCGTTGTGAGGTGGCAACACCTTTGTTTGTCATTTATATCTATTAGAGTGTAAATCTCTCGAGATTTAATGACATCTGATTTATCTCAAGCCCAGCATTGAACTGACTCTCTGGGACACATAGTCACAGAACACAGGCTGGCATCCTAAGAGAGGCAGACAGACTACATTTCCAATCCTAGATTCATCCCTTTTCAGCTTTTACCTGGATGAGGTATTTGACCTAAGTCTTAATTTCTCCATCTGTAAAATCAGCATAATTCTGTCTTCCTTGTAGGATTCCTAGTCAGTTACATATAAGAGGTGCAAAACACGTCCTATGATCCCAGGCATGTAGCAGATACTTAATAATTGATAGCCATTGATATTAGGATTAGAATGAATGAATGCATTTGCTGATGGTAGTCATAAATGTTTCAGAGTTACTGAGTGTCTTTCAGACTTCCTACTGATGTATCTTTTAAGGCATGAATATCCTTTTTTTTTTGCTTTGAATCTTTTGGGTTCTCCTTACTATGTCTGTTTCCAAGATCAGCGCGGTATGAACTTTGTCTCCAGGTAGGTCCCCTTTTTAGTCTCGCTGAGCCTTTCCATGCAACTGTTCTTATTCAACTCTTCTGAACCACGAATTTGAGGCTAGAAATGACCATCTTCAACATCCATGTTTCTGATTAAGCAAATTTATTTTGTCCTGTGGATTGTAGCTTCCACTATCCATGTTGTCCATTATCCGCACCTGAAAGAAAGCATCATGTTTTCCTTTATCCTCCTTTCTAAGAAAAAGTTTTTTGATGAATGTGTCATCTTCTTATTCCAGCTATATTGTACCTCTATAATGAAATATATCTTTTCAGTGAAAATCCTCGACTCAGTAAGTATATGATGACAGAGAGTGTGATCAGCACTGATTGCTGCTATACTTCCCTTATTCCTCGCTTCCCTCAATTCTTGGCTTACCTTTCTGTTCAGACTTGAATTAGTGATTCCTTGAGGAGACAATAAGAGAAAGAGTAAGGAAACACGTTGCAAGATCTTTACAAGTGTGCCTACTCTTCCTCTACCTAAAGGATCTTTTATTAAGCTGTGCTGAACATTTGGGAAATTTGAAGAAAATGCAGTTAGTTAATAAATTGTCTTCTTTCTCCACTAGAGAGCAAAACGGGGTATTTAAGCTATGTCATCAGATACTCTGCACATCGACTCTTTTATGAATGAGATTTTCCTCCCTAACTTTCATTAATAGTGCTGCTGAATATATTAATAAGTTTTAGACTTCCATACCTATTCCATGTTAAGTAACTTAAAACCTCTGTTTGCTGCTTGTTCAGAACCTTTAAATGCTTCTCGTAATTTTTTTTTATGAGGACAAAGCTGTGCTTTACAAAAATAATTATTATTCCTGTCCCTTACTGAGAAATGCCTGTTGAATGCTAAATTCGTATCACTGAAGGGATGGTTCCAATCTGAAAATTCAAACTAATTATTTCCCCATATCTTTTTAATTTGCTTTTTAGTTGTCAATTGTTTATCAGATATTGATGGTATAAAAATGTCTCTGTGTGCTTGGCATCAATTACCCTACACTCAAATATATTCACTATCAGCTTGAGATTTTGAACACAGCTAGGATACGAGAGACAATATTATCATTTTATCCCACATGACATAATATACATTATCACCAGGTGGTAAATGCTTGGGAACGACACTATTAATTATTGTGTCTTAAGCAATGTCTTCTTAAACTTAAGTTTACCCCTATGATATGGAAATTTTTAAATCCAGGTTATAAACAAACAGTCCTGTTTTTAAAGGTTTTTCAAAGATGTAGAGATGATCAAAGAGTGTACTATCACCTGACTATTATAATATCCTTATTTCCAAATTCCCACACTTTTTACACAGGAAAACCCGTTTTGACTTTATACTTATAAAGTACCTTAAATCCTTCTATGAGCCAAAGAAAAAACATACATATACAAGTAAATGAAGAGCATCTTATTTGCCACGGACAGTTGCACTCCTCTTATGCATATTTGATGACAGTAATCCACTACCCCTCTCTTAGCTTCCAATGACCCTGTGCTAGCATGGAATACTTTTAACAAGGAAGACAATCACAGGTCCATCAAAAGAATTTTGCCCTCATAATTTTATACAAATTGTATTTATGTGGCCTACATGTCAGTCAGAGAGCGAGAAGTTAATGGCTCAGATTCTGAACGCATGTTAATCTTTTTAGGCTCTGTGATGCCATGACCTTTTTGAGTGTACCAAAATGGTACCTTCCCCTAATGGGACTAGTAACCCATCCCCCGAGCATACAGAGGTGGGAACATATCAGATTTAGGTTTCATTGTTCATTTCTCTAGCATGAGTTGTCATTTTCAGTTTGAGCACAAAGTATGCCAAATTGACAGGAAATTACTGAACAGTGAACAAAGTAGAAAATGGATAACCTCTATTTATCTTCACAACACAAATATACCTATTTAATAGATCTTTTTTTTTTCCTCACTTGTGATTTTCAAAAAGTGCACTA
Organism: Neogale vison; assembly: GCF_020171115.1. Classification (NCBI taxonomy): domain Eukaryota; kingdom Metazoa; phylum Chordata; class Mammalia; order Carnivora; family Mustelidae; genus Neogale; species Neogale vison. The sequence continues at coordinate 29,735,226 of NC_058096.1, forward strand.
GTGGCAGTATAGTATTTTGTCTTTTATTAAGAGACAATATTTGCGGGCGCCTGGGTGGCTCAGTGGGTTAAGCCACTGCCTTCGGCTCAGGTCATGATCTCAGGGTCTTGGGATCGAGTCCCGCATCGGGCTCTCTGCTCAGCAGGGAGCCTGCTTCCCTCTCTCTCTGCCTGCCTCTCCATCTACTTGTGATTTCTCTCTGTCAAATAAATAAATAAAATCTTTAAAAAAAAAAAAAAGAGACAATATTTGCTTACAACTTCTTTTATATTTACTCAGTAGAAAGGCTCACATATAAGGTGACCCTATACTTTATTGTCTGAATTGAGGGATATTGAGAAAGAAAGGGGAGCGGGTCTGCTAGCATCAGGGTCATGGTGTAGGTCATGACTATCCAGGCAGGCTGACGTATTTCCTGATCCTTTCCTTGTAATTTGGTTTCAGCCATCGGAAACCAAAATAGACTTGAAATTACTGAAATGGTAAGGTGGCTCCATTCTGTACTATTGCTTACTTGTCCTCTTTGCTCTAATGAGATTTTGATTCCTTAAGCTGTCGAAGAGTGGTGCATGAGAAACAAAAAAAAAAGAGTGGTGCATGGAAAAATTTCCTATGATATCTGATGTATTAGTAAACACTCAATTCATGTAATTCGACATACTAGTGAAATAAATTGCTTTTCCTTTTTTGTAGAATTATATCCTAATCCCAACAGAAATCGTGTAATAATATGTGAAAAGATTCAATACTGGGGCACCTGGGTGGCTCAGTGGGTTAAAGCCTCTGCCTTTGGCTCGGGTCATGGTCTCAGGGTCCTGGGATCGAGCCCCACATCGGGCTCTCTGCTCGGCAGGGAGCCTGCTTCCCCCACTCTCTCTCTGCCTGCCTCTCTGCCTACTTGTGACCTCTGTCTGTCAAATAAATAAATAAAATCTTAAAAAAAAAATAAAGATTCAATACTAACCCCAAAATACAACACATGTGTGTGTGTAGCCACTGGTACGCAATAGTCCTAGAATCAAGGAAGTTGTCATAAACATGAGATGGTAGCTCAAAAATTCCATGACTCTTGGATTCCAGTTTCATGGCATCAGCTTTGATAAAGGTATCCATAGCAATTATCTGCAATATAATTAGAGCACAAAATGTTCCCGTATCCCCTACTTCTGGAGATTACAAAGCCAAGGAACCTTGGATTTGCATTTAAATTGTTCACATATTGAAAGTTAAAAGACCCCACCTCCTAATATCATTACACTGGTGTTAGGATCTCAACATACAAATACTGGGGGGATGCAACCATTCAGTCCATAATCCTCACTCTTTTCTTTTCAACTGTGGTGTAAGTGACGTAAAACATTTTATTACTTTCAAGTATACTATGTAATAATTTGACACTTGGGTACACTGCAGAATAATCACCATGAGGAGTCTAGTCACCATCAGTCACCATAAAAAGTTACAAAAACTTATTTTTCCTTGCAGTAGCTTTCAAGATCCACTATTCCTGCAACCTTCAAACATGCACTACAATCCACTAACTTGAGTTACCACACTGTACATCCTTGGGACCTATTCATTTTACACTGGAATTCTGTACGACCTGACTTGTTCTTTATATTCATGAGTTTTGTTTGTGCATTTGCTTTATTTTTTAAAATTCCATATATAAGTGAGATCATACGGTATATATCTTTCTCTGACTTATTTCACTCAGCAAATTCCCTTAAGGTGACTTCAGGCATCACAAATGGCAACATTTCCTTCTTTTTATGGATGAGTAGTATTCCATTGTATGCATATAACACCTTTTCTTTATCCATTTATCTATCAGGACACTAGGTAATTTCTATATTTGGCTATTGTAAATAATGCTCTAATGAACATAGAAGTACATATATCTTTTAAAATTAGTATTCTCATTTTCTTTAGGACTACAAAAAATCTTCACCAAACCAATGTCAAGGAGTTTATCACCTATGTTTCCTTCTAGGAGTTTCATAGTTTCAGGTCTTACCTTCAAATCTTTAATCCATTTTGAATTAATTTTTGTGCATAGGGTAAGATAGTAGTCTAGTTTCATTCTTTTGCATGTAAACTGTCCAGTTTTCCCAATACTATTCATTAAAGAGACTCTTCCCATTGTATAGTCTTACCTCCTTTCTCATAAATTAATTGATCTTATAAATGAGGGTTTATTTCTGGGCTCTCTATTTTGTTCCAATGATCTACATATCTGTTTTTATGCCAATATCATACTGCTTGATTACTATGATTTTATAACATAATTTTAAAGCAGTGAGCATGATATCTCCAACCTTGTTTTTCTTTCTTAAGATTGCTTTATCTATTCAGAGTCTTTTATGGCTCCATACAATTCTTAGGATTATTTGCTCTATTTTTGTGAAACATGTCTTTGGAGTTTTGATAGGGATTTCAAAGAATATGTATATTGCTTTGGGTAGTGTGGACATTTTAACAATATTAATTCTTTGATCCATGAGCACAGAATATCTGTCCATTTATATGTGTTTTCAGTTTCTTTCATCAAGTCTTATTTGTAGTGTACACATCTTTCACATCCTTGGTTACACTTACTTCTAGATATTTTATTATTTTTGGTGCCATTGCAAGTGGGATTATTTTAGTAATTTCTCTGATAGTTTGTGATTAGTGTATAGAAACATAACGGATTTCTGTATGTTGATTCTGTACCCTGCAATTTTACTGAATTTTCATTTATTAGTTCTGACAGGCTTTCTTGGGGGTCTTTAGAGTTTTCTACATATAAAATTACATTGTCCACAAATAATGATACTTTTACTTTTTTTTTTTCTTTTCCAATTTGGATGCCTTTTATTTATTTTTCTTACCTAATTTCTCTGGCTAAGATTTCTAATACTATGTTCAATAAATGGTAAGAGTGGACATCCTTGTCTTGTTCTCTATCTTAGAGGAAAAATCTTCAGCTTTTCACTGTTGGGTATGGTGTTAGCTGTTTGCCTATCATATATGGCCTTTATTCTGTTGGGGGGTGTTCCCTTGTTAAGTTTTGTTATTATAAATGGATGTTGAATTTTGTCAGATGCTTTTCCTGCATTAAGATAATATTTGCTATATTTAATGTTCCTATTTTAGATGCATAAATATATACACATATTATATTCTCTTATTAGATTGACCCCTTTATTACTATATAATACTCTTCTTTATCTTTTATTACAGTCTTTGTTTTAAAATCATTTTGTCTGATACAAGTATTGCTACTCCAGCTTTCCTTTGATTTCAATTTGTATGGAACATCATTTTCCATCCTTTTACTTTTAGTCTGGATGAGTCCTTACATCAGAAGTCTTTTATAGGCAGCATATAGTTGGGCCTTTTTTTTTTTCATTTATTCATTCAGTCATTTTTGTCTTTTGAAGAATTTTTAGTCCAGTTACATTTAAAGTAATTGTTGATAAGTGTATACTTCTTGCCTTTCTGTTCATTGTTTTTTGGTTGGTTTGTAGTTTGTTCCTTTCTTCCTCTCTTGCTCTCTTCCCTGTAGTATATGATTTTCTTAAATGTTATGTTTAGCTTCCTTTCTCATTTTCTTTTGTGCATCTACTATACATTTTTTGTCTGTGGGTACCATGAGGATCACACATAATATTCACCATATATAACAGTCTATTTAAAGTTAATAGTAATGTAAATTTGAATGCATTCTAAAGCTATTATTTTATTTCCTCCTTGTTTTATATTTTTGTTGTCACATTTTATACTTTTTCATTTTGTGTATACCTTAACTATAATAGTTAGTTATTTTTACTGCTTTTGTCTTTTAACATTCATACTGGCTTTAAAGTGGTGAATCTACTACATTTATCGTATATTTACCTTTACCAGTGAGACGTATATTTTCATATGTTTTCTTGCTACTAATTGAGACCTTTATTTTCAGCTTAAAGAAGTCTATTTAACATTTATTATAGGGCTGATTTAGTGGTGATATACTTTTTAATTTTTGCCCGTCTGAAAAATTCTATCTCCCCTTCAATCCTGCATGATAATCTTGTCAGTAAAGTATTCTCTGTTGGAAGTTTTTCTTTCCTTTAAGCACTCTGAATATGTCCTACCACTCCCATCTGGCTTGCAAAGTTTCTGCTGAAAAATCTGAGAGTCTTATGGAGGTTCCATTGTATGCAATAAGTTGTTTTCCTTTTGCTACTTTAAAGATTCTGTTTCTCTTTAACTGTTACTCTTTTAATTATATCTTGGTGTGGCTCTCTTTAGCTTCACTTGTTTTTTTTTTTTTTTTCTTAACCTCTGTGTACTTCTTGGATCTGGATGTCTATTTCCTTCCCCAGATTAGAGAAGTTTTCAGCCATTAGTTCTTCAAATAAGCTTTTTGCTCCCTTTCTCTCTTATCTATATCTGTGATTCTTACAATGTACATATTATTCCACTTGGTGTTATCCCATCTTAAGCTGTCTTCTTTAAAAAAAAAAATTTTTTTTCCCCCTCTTGCTGCTCTGTTTGGTTGGGTATGTCCCACTGTTCCATAGCACCTTGTCTGCTATTAAACCTGTCTAGTGTATTTTCTTCAGTTCAGTTATTATATTCTTCAGCTCCATGACTTCCATTTGATACTTTCTTTTATTTTCTGTATCTTTATTGAAGTTCTCACCATGTGCATCCATTATTCTCCCCAGTTCAGTGAGCATCTTTATGAGTACAACTTTGAAGTCTTCACCAGGTAAATTACTTATCTCTGTTTCATTAAGGTTTTTATTTGTTTGTTTGTTTTTGAGATTTTATCTTACTCTTTCAGTTGTAACATATTCCCCTGTTGCCTCATTTTGCTTGATTCTGTTTGATTATATGTGTTAGGTGGAACAGCTACTTCTCTCAGTCTTAAAAGAGTATCCTTGTATAGAAGATGAATCTTTTCATTCAGCCTTGATCTAACTCTTGGTTGTCCCTTGAAGCTTTGTGATTGTCTAACATCCTGATTTATTCTTGATAGTTCCCAGGTGTTGAGAGTGTGCAAAGAACTCTCATTTATTCAGACAGAGAGTTCTTATTCAACTCCTAGTTTGAGGCTGATTGGAAGCCAGAAATCTCAGACTGTAGCTTGTAAGGTATGAAGGTATACATTCCGTAGGATATCAGTTGTAAACTCTTCTAGCCTCAAGACTAAGTGATTTGGAGGTACTTCGATGACTGTTACAAAAACCAAGACTCCAGATGAGTATATAGAGTCCTTTCTGGGAGATAAGAGCAAGTTATAGCTAAGCTTAGGAAGAGCAAAAGACATTCTCTGAAAGTACTTCCATAGCCTTTATATTGGTGAAACTCCAGGAAAGTAAATAGATCTTTTTCACAGGAAAACTGGGGGTGTGTTTCAGTCTGCTGTCACTGTTGTGCAATATTTGGTCTGTGCATGCCTACTGTTTTTATCAAGGCAGCTGGAGAATGCAGGGGTGGGACTTTGGCCATAGGAGAGTGTAGGAACCATGTGTGCCTGTGGGCTTCATCAGGGTAGCAGAAGAGTGTGGGAACTGTGTGTGCTTACCTATGCTAGCCAGGTAGAGGGAGAGTGCAAATATGATGCCCACCAACACCTCTATCCAGAAGAAAGTCTCTGCAGATCCCTGCTCTTCCAGTAGACTCTTTAAGATTAGCAAATGGATCTCCACAAGTAGTCTAGGAACTTTTTAAACTGTTGCTTTAGAACTGGACGCTTTGGAAAGTGAGTCTGCATGTTTGAGTCCTTTAAAAGTGGCATTAGTTCCAAGATTTATTTCTTTATTTATTTGAAAGAGAGATAGGGAGCACAAATAGGCAGAATGACTCCATCCCAGGATTCTGGGATCATGACCTGAGCCAAAGGTAGCTACTTAACTGACTGAGCCACCCAGGCACCTCCTTGGTATCAGTTTCAAATCCTCTTCACCTTCATTTCCCCCAACTGCACACACACACACACACACACACACACACACACACACACAAGTGCTATGTCTCCTTTTGCCTTTGGAGTCTCCTGGATATAAGCCCCATTGTTTTTCAAAGCTAGACATTTTAGGGGATCATCTCTCCAGAGCTCATCTCAAGTGCTGGGGTGTCTGCTATAAGGTACAAAACATTTGCTCCTTAGGGAGAAGTTCATATTTGAGATCCCTCCGGATGGTGGTTCACTGTGCCAAAAGTAGGATTCTGGGTGAGAGAATGTCTGTTTCTCCTACCTGTCTTCATGTAGCCCTTTCATTCATTGTTGTGGAGAAGCTATTTGGTCTCTTTTCAGGTGTCTTTCAGAGGGGATTGCTCCCTATAGCGCTGTATATTCAGCGCATTCATGGGAGGAGGTGAACTCGGGCTCTTCCTATGCCACTGTCTTGGAACACCCTCAACATTCATTTTAATGAAAAAAAAAACAGTTATTTTTGTTATTGTTTGTTCCTGGTAAATAAATAATGAGAAATGTCTTTTGGTTGGCCATATACTGGTGACTTGTGTTGTGATAGCCGTTACGGTCTCACCAACTTGTTAGTCAAATATAATCATGCAATAGAGTTTGCCACAATCTCAGAACATCCAATGAAGTGAATGACTGTGTCAGCTTCTCTAGTATAGTAGACAGCTCACTATAGCCTTGAATCTACCACCTGCTCCTATGCCATTACCAACTGAGAGAGAAAATTTGATTGCCATCCACACTCGTGACTGAGTCCTCTGTCACACTTAGGAAGAAATCTAAGTTTCTTCACGAGAGTATATAGGTTCTACCATCCACCAAGTTTCCACTGAAATACAGAAATGGCAGTGAATTGCTTGCACTGGGAGTCCTGAGGGTTGTACCTTGTCCTGTAGGGTGGATTCTACGTTAGGGTCAATGCAAGAGAACTTTGACACTAGTCAACACAGCAGAGAGTTGGATACCAAGGGATTTTCCAAAGGAATGAGGTAAAAAGGTCTGACATAAGTTTTCTCAGGAATTTCTAATCATGTAGGCAAGGAATGCCCATTATTTGCAAAGAAGTATAATAAACAGAGGGTTTCTAAAATTAGACTCACTTGGGCTCTAATGAGAGCACTGGCAGAGAAGCAGCATGAAACCCTTGCAGAATCCTTATCATACCCCTGGTAGCTCACTCAGTTCCAAGTACCTGCTGCCTGGGCCAGGGGACTACTCTCAAAATACCATCTTGAGAAATCCCCACGTCAGCCTAATCAGAAGTAGCAATTTACTAAAGAATGTAGATCAGTTTTAAAAATCCATCTCCTCTTTACTGAGCATAATTCTGTTATTTTTTTTAAACTATAAGACAAGAAACAAACTAACAAAAGTCATTCTATTTGTAACATGCTCTTCTAGTCCTTCATGTTTACAAAATACATTTTGGCAGTGTTCCGAATATCACTGTGACCAAGGGAAGGAAGAAAGAATAGAAAGAATACAGAAAAAGAGAGAGGGAGGGAGTATGAAAGCAAAAAAGGGAGAGAAGAAGGTCAAAAGAATAAAAAAAATGATGAAAACTGCATGATTTCAGTACACAGATCAGATAAAGCAACAACCCAACTCTTCAGGCAGCTTTCAAAATATGTCAGTGTGCCACACTGAGATTCCTCAGCGGGAAGTAAGTCACAGAGGCACTAAAACTCAACTACCTTCAAATAAATTTATTAAACCATTTTTATCTTTATCCATAGGAAAGAAAAAAAAAACTAAATCAGCTACCTTTAGGAAAATATATTAAACTAATTTGTTTTAACACCAACACAGCAGGGAAAGCCAAAATAAAACTGTGACCAGAAAATAAACGAGCCCCACAATGGGAAAAGAAAGGAGATAAGGAAAAGACAAAAGCAGTCTATCTTTAAAAAGGAGAAGAAAATAAGTAGAGGTAACCTTGAAAATAACTGCAATTTTTGTATTTCATGAAAATTACATGATTGTGCTTTTAGGAGAAAATATTTATTCAGCATGTTGGTTTACTTACACACATTCTATTCTGTTTGTGATTGTGAGCTCGTATTCATAAATTCCCTTTACTAAGCCATTCTTTTCATACCATTGCCTGTTTCACCAGTGCTGCACTTATCTTATTTTGGAAATGTATGTATCTTGGTGTAATATCTCAGTTACCATAATAAAAGTATCTCAGCATAGTGTTTTCTTCACATTAGAACTGTAGATTCAGGGTTGTACTTAGTGATGCTACTGAAAACTTCTAGGGTTGGTGGTAGGGCAGAAAGGGTCTATTATATACCAAGAAGGAAATAATATGTGTGTGCATTTTAGGCTGTATTAATATAAAAATTATTGGCATACATATATATTAAAGACATTTGGTCTATAGGAGTACCTGCATAATACTAAACTACTATAACTTTTTTTAAAAAATAAAGTCTAAATTGGTCCCTTTATTTATGTATGTATGTGTGTATGTATTTATTTATTTTAAGTTTTTATTTGACAGAGAGAGAGTGAGCATAAGCAGGGGGAGCAGCAGAGGGCAAGGGAGAAGCAGACTCCCCATTAAGCAGGGAGCCTGATGCAGAACTTGATCCCAGGACCTTGGGACATGATTTGAGGTGAAGGCAGATACTTAACCTACTGAGTCACCTGGGTGCCCCATAAACTGATCCCTATAATTGACATCTGTATTTTTATTTTCTCCAATTTTCTTATGTTTCATTTTCAGGAGTAGAAAATAGTCCATATTGCTATTCTTGAATACAGTGTTCATATTTCTTCAGGAGACATTCTGGTGGTATTTCTGTTACTCTACCTATTGAATCACTGGTGAAGAACCAGGATCATTAAAAAAACTATTAGATATATTATAAATCATTTTATCATCAGCCTTCACTCCACAATAATTCTGAGTCATTTTCTCTTTGATTTGTCACCTGTTATCTAATTGGCTTAACAGTGTTTCGTGATATATGAACCCCTAGCATTTGATGTTCTACTGAATGATGTAGATATATGCCGGAATTGATGGAATAAATCTGCAACTAAATAAGTTGTCATCATCTCATAAAGAACTAGTCTCTGGTTAGCAAGAATTCACAGTGGTTCAACATAATGCTGTTATAATGTTTAGATAATTTCAATGTTAATACGTCAGTGGCTTGGGATACCTGGGTGGCTGAGTTGGTTAAGCAGCTGCATTCAGCTCAGGTCATGATCCCAGTGTCCTGGGATCGAGTCCCATATTGGGCTCTTTCCTAGGCAGGGAGCCTGCTTTTTCCTTTGCCTCTGCCTGCCTGTGCTTTCAATCTCTCTCTCTCTGACAAATAAATAATTAAAAAATCTTTAAACAACAACAACAACTTCAGTGGCTTGATGGAAACATAAATTCTTTTTTTTTTTTTTTTTTTTTTTTTAAAGATTTTATTTATTTATTTGACAGAGAGAAATCACAAGTAGACGGAGAGGCAGGCAGAGAGAGAGAGAGGGAAGCAGGCTCCCTGCCGAGCAGAGAGCCCGATGCGGGACTCGATCCCAGGACCCTGAGATCATGACCTGAGCCGAAGGCAGCGGCTTAACCCACTGAGCCACCCAGGCGCCCCGAAACATAAATTCTTGCATGGGGTATGGTTTGTGTCTTAGTTGAATCAGGCTGTTATAACAAAGCACCATAGACTGGATTGCTTATAAACAACAGAAATTTATTTCACACAGTTTTGGAGGCTGGATCTTTGAACTCAGGATGCCAGCATGGTCAAGTTCTAGTGAAGGCTGTCTTCCAAGATGCAGACTACTGACTCTCTTATATCCTTACATGGCAAAAGCACAGAAAGGAAGCAAGCCATCTTCTGGCTCTTACAAGGACACTAACCCCATTCATGAGGGCTTCACCCTTATGACCTCATCTTGCCTTCATTTCTTCCCAATAGTCCCAACTCCTAAAATCATCACATTGGGGGTTAGGATTTCAATGAATTTTGGGAAAACCCCAACAGTCCAGAACAGCGTACCTAATGATGGATTATTTTTTAGATCTTTTCTGCATGATATTTACCCATCTATAATTTCTAGCCTTATAAATTAAACATGATCATTACCATATACTCAAGACAGTTTAGAGATGGGTGTAGGCTACATGGTCACAATCTTTCATCCAAAACCCTTGCAGACAAGCATTTTAAAGTTAAGAAATTTCCAAAGTCTAGGACTATAATGGTAAACATATGTTGGATGTGATATAAACCCACATGGGGTTCTATATGAGCACCTAATAGTCAGAGATGGTAATTTCAGCAAAATGGTGGATGTTTACAGTCAAGGGAATGTGGTATTTTGTACTTGATTTTGAGTCATTTTCTGATTAGAATTGATAGACAATATATTCCTAAAATAAGAGATAGTGATCTTTAAAGGTTTATTTTATATAGTCACCATCAGTTGTTAAGAACATTATTTTATATACCTTTGAAAAGAAAAGATTTTCTAGTTCTCCTTTTACCTCATGCTTGTTTTTTATTTTTTTAAAGATTTTTATTTATTTATTGGACAGAGAGAGAGATCACAAGTAGGCAGAGAGGCAGGCAGAGAGAGAGGAGGCAGCAGGCTCCCTGCTGAGCAGAGAGCCCAATGTGGGGCTCAATCCCAGGACCCTGAGATCATGACCTGAGCCAAAGGCAGCGGCTTAACCCACTGAGCCACCCAGGTGCCCCTAATGCTTGTTTTTTAAAGAAGCCTTTTATTCTTGAAGTTGTAGCTTTACAGAGCCCCTGTTTCTTAGACATTAAAATTATTTTTGTACATTTAGCAGCAGAGCTTGTCGGCACTGTAGATATGGCTTCTAAATTGTGTATTTTGTTCATGCTAGTGTAGAAGAGGGGATATAAGCAAAATAAATGGTTTGAGGCATTTCCCCCCAAAAAATGGATGTTTATAAAGTATAAAATACAGTGACTATAGTTAACTTCCTTTCAGTTGCGGTTACATCTTACTGCTAAATTAGTTTGGGTCAGTTCTAGGTTTTGCTATAAAGTGAATTACATGGAAAATTATATCAGTTTTTAGAGATGTTTGGATTTGGGAAATATGGATTATGAGTTGTGGGCATTTACTAGCTCTGGTGGATATGCATGGAAAAGAAGGTTACTTACTGAAAATTTGTGATTCAGCAACAGATTAAGAAAGTTTACCTTCATTATATCATATAATTATCACATCAAATCCTCAAAGACATATATGAATCATTATATCTGAATAAGTTATTTGTCTCAAAAATGGAGCCTCTACCCAAACCCCAGAAACCAAGTTCTGGCCCTAAATCCCTTCTGTCTGCCAGAATAGCTATTCTATGCTCCTGAGAACATTCTCACTTGGTTGTATTCCTTTTATATTTATTAGGGTACCCAGAACAACGTTAAGATTCCAATAAATACTCAGTAAATATCAACTGTTTATTAACTAGCTATAGCCATTGGATAGTTCTGGGCTTTTATAGAACTATGTTTATTCCAGTCCAATTTTATTTAGACCCACAGGTCAGCAAGCCAAACTTTAAACAATAACGTTTTTGGAGACTTAATAAGTATCACCTTTTACAAACTGTTAGTGCAGCTGTAACATTCATAAAGTGGAGAGAGTAAGCATATAAAAGAACCTATAAAACTCTGTTAATGTTTAAGTAGATTTATACATAAACTTAACGGGCTGTATGGACAATAGCAAATGACATATCCAGAGCTCTTTAAAATGAAGTAATTATTCAAGACATGAAAAATAAAGCGTATTAACCCTCTAAAGGATCTCAAAAGGCACATGACTTCTAAAGTAAAAATCAACTTATTGATTTATGACTGAAGTACTCTTAGTAATTTTTACTCAGAATTTTAGAACTTCCACTTTTCACCTATTTACTAAGCTTTTTCAGAGCTCCCTCTACTGTTCAAATGTGAACATACCTATTGAAATTTACTGAGGAAGGTAGTCTGGTTTAGAAACATGTATCCTGTTGAAGATATATTTATAATTTGAGCAGGAATAATATCTTCAGTCAGAAATGTGAATTTCACTCTGTGCCTTTTGAAAGTCATCTATAAAATACATGGATTTATAAATATGCTCATTTCAAAATTCTACCTCTGTCCCCAGCTTATCCATAAATCTCTCATTTTCTTACTCAATTTGTATGACAGAACTCCTTGTGAGAAACACAATGAGAAACATCCTAAAGTTTACATAGTGGAAATTAAAGGAGACTTAAAATACTCTCTGCTTCTTAACTCCAGAAGGTGAGCAATACATCATGTTTGCATAAATGATGTGAAATTATGTAAGATCTTTTCATCTTTAGAATATTTGAAGACTTACAGTTCCTGAGTGAGTTAAATAAATGTTAAGTATTATCCAGGTTTATGAAAAAGAAACCCTGAAATACTAAAACAGCATTAAGTCCAGAAAATAAAGTGTTATCAAAGGCAAATTTATATGCCCTTAATCAAAGTAGATGTTGTGAGGTATCTGATCTCAGAAGCTAAGCCGGGTTGGGCCTGGTTAGTACTTGGATGGGAGATGTTATGAGACAGAGTTTACCTTATCAGAATTAATATAGTGAGTGGGAATGTTTCCTATTATTGGGGTAATGTATAAATTTCAAACTGCTCCTTACTTAAAACTATAGAATTTTCCAGAATATGATTAAATCATAAACACTAAAATATGAAGTCATAAAATATCTTTTCAATAAAGTACCAATAGTAGCTATGGGACTTCGAGATTTTTTGTACCAAGATACTGAGAAACAAAATGGTAATTAATTCCATGAGATAGAATCATCAAGGAGCAAAGCCCCAATTAAGATAATGGTAGAGTTTATTAATTCAATAATTCAAAGGACAAAGTACAATAAGATAAAGCTTAGTAGTTAAGAACATACATTAGGTACATATTTTTTCTAATGAACTCATATTTAACATTACGTAATTAATTAGTCAGGAAATACCAGGAAACTTTAAGTGAAATTATACCAGTTTGTAGACAGAATAAGTAATTTATGGCTGCTATCTCCATTTTAGGAACAGGAAAAATAATCATTCTTTTTCACGTTTCAGAAGGCTAATACTCTTTAAATCAGCAGTGAAATCATTTATATATTCATATATATATATATATATATATATATATATATATACTTAAGATTTTTGAAAGCTCAGAGATAAGAGGCCTATCCTGCAAAAAGCTCAGAAATGCAGGCCTATCCTGCAGAGATACTATAGACCTTAAGAAGCGATATTGTGGACTCTCGGTATTTAATTGACATGTTATAAGCAAAAGAAAATGGTAAAAGTTGTGGTATGTGAACACCTGTTTGCTTAGCAAATGCTCACGTGCCAAATACTGCTTTAAACTCTTCATATACATACAAATAGAAACTTACTGAAATCTCCTAACAGGTAAGTACTATCATTATCCTCCTTTTATAGGTAAGAATACTAAAACAGAGAATTAAAAAAAAAAAAAAGTCATAGCTAGAAATTAGGGAAGCTGATATTTAAATCTGGGCATGTAGCTTGAAGGTTGTGCCTTCAAGCACATTATTATGCTCATATCTTTTTAGTTGTACCTGGGAAAAGGTAGATTTTGTATTAAATCAAGAGGCTGGAATTAGATCAGTGTGAACTCGGGTGTTTGGTCCTGGTGCTAACCAGAGGAAGATAAGCAGTGCACTGTTTTTCATCCCCTCTGTTTCAGTCAAAATCCCATTTATTTGAACAATGTCCTTAAACAATACATAGGAAGGTCTAAAATGTTCATGGATGTTCTCACTGACCACCTATTGGTATCCTTATGTAAATTCTTAGTGTCCTCAAAAATTACAAAATTTTATGGGTTCATAGGAAGGCAAAATTTTGTGTATTAATAGATACACACATTTCAGCAGAAAGACTCCATAACTTTCTCTGAATCACAGACTGATACATGAACCAAAGTGGTTAAGAATCACAAAAAGCAAATTCTTGCCCAAAGAGCATCTCCATCCACTTTTTTTTTTTTTCATCCACTTTCTTGATTCTGTAATTTCTGTCTGCCTTTCCTCCGGGCATACCAAAGTGTATTATTCTTTGAACACAATATATATACAATCTTAGAATTCAAAATCCAAGCTGCTTTCCTAGGTCTTTCACCATCGACTACCTTACCCTCCCTTTGTCCTTCTGCTCTTTTGAATCCCTGTCTCTTTATTTGTGCAGTAGAATTCTGAAAACCTCATGGTTTGGTGGTCCTAGTGGAGGGGAGGGGGGACTGGGTGTCTGTTTTAAACATTAAGATAATTTATTTAATTTAGCACCTAGATGTTGCCTGGGACAGAAGTATTAACTGTTCCTTTTGTGTAGTTCCAAGGCTATGTCCTGGAAATCAAGCAAATCTGGATTCAGATCTTCCTTCTTTTGTGTATAAGCTATGTGATTTGGGCAATTTGCCAATTATCTTTAAGACTCAGTTTCTTCTACCAACTGGATAGGATAATAGCTACTTAACTGGGTAGTATTGACAAATCAACTTAATTTTATCTACATGCGCCCTTTTGAAGTTCTACCAAGCATCCTCAAACACTTCACTTGTGAGTCAGCTGATGTCCTAGGGAATTTTAAGTTTGTTTGATTTTGTATTGATCAGAGCCAGACTGTAAAGTTAGATGTTAACTTTTAGAAGATAGATAAGTAACTCATGATTTCTGTCTACTGGAAAAGATAACCTCAAAGGTTACATTTTTATTGCCCAATAGGTTGTTCTTTGTATCTAATATTAACATTATTCTTGGGATTTTTTTTTTTCTCTACTGACTTCATGTTACGCAGCCTGTTTTACTCTTTTTTAAATGGACTTTGTCATCATGCCACTTCCATAATTAATTCATTAGTATGTATAGATATATACTATAGGAACTGATCACATCTATTTTTTCAAGCGTCAGTTTTAAACTGTGTACCTGCATGTAAGTAGCTAAGTAAGTAAAATTATTTGGTTACTTCATTACCTGGGCACTTTTTGAAATAATTCCCTGGACACATGGAGATACTCTTGCTCTCTTCACACATAAATTGCCCTATACAAGCTTTTCCTCATCCTCTTTGGCCTAGTTTTAAGTGTTTTCTCCTTTAACAAGTCTTAACTAATTCCACAAATCAGAAGTGACTGGTCTCTGTGTTCCCACATCATTTTCTTTGTCATTGAAATTAATCATGGTTATTTGTGTACGTTTCTCTCTCCCTGATGAACTGGAGTGTATTTGAGAGCAGAGATTGTATCTTATTCATCATTTAACACACACAAATTCCTAAACTGTGTTTTGTCCTAGCAAATAGAGAACAGTAACTATTTGTTTATTAGAGTTAGGCATGAAAAACAATGAAATGAATCAATTAAACTTATTAAGTCAACAAAATTATTCAGATTGGGGGAATAGCATGATAAAATAAGATAATTTATCACCAGTAAAATAGAGTAAAAAGGCACAAAGGTTCATTTACGCTGCAGTCACATAGATTTGTACAGCTCTAATTACTGATCATTAATAAGAAAAAGAACATAGAAAGTAAACTCATTCTGGAGATTATTCTCTTTATATACTATAAGACCTCTAATTCCATAAAAACTCAATGACGTTAGCAAGAGTCTGTTTTTATTACCTAAAAGAGCATTCCCTTTATAGCTTCAAGTTATAGAATAAGAGGAAGAAATCATTTAATATTGATTACTCATCGACAAACTTATCATTATTGACTGTGTAATAAGTGGTAAATCACATCCCTTATGCATATTATTTTTTGCTTGTCTATAAAATTAAAACATACCCCCCTTCCTATCATGGAAAAACATTGTGACTATGAGCTGTGCTAAATCTCCTTGAGCTTTGAGAAGGAATGCATTATATGTACCTGTGTGATAGAATTTGCCTTCTCAAACTTTAATGTGTATACAGATCTCCAGGAGGTCTTGTTACCATGCGTATTTGAAATGAGAATGTCTAGAGTGGCACCAGGAGATTCTGCGTGTCTCATAAGCTCCCAGGTGCTGCCAGTGCTGCTAATTCAAGGCCCGTACTTTGAGGGGCAGAGGATTCGAGAACCCACTTAAAAACTGAGCTTCCTCCAGGATGTTAGTTTTGTTCTAATTCATCTTTCAAAATTAGGCCTTAGTCTATAAATTTTCTAGGGGTAGAAAATATTATTTTATCTCTTGCTCAGTGAAAATGGGAGGGGAAAAAAATTTACAGAAAATAGGATTAGAAACTCTGAAAAATTCAATATTTTTATATTGATCCAACTTTAATAATTTCTTTTTCTCCTTTCTGTACATCTTTAATATCAATGGAATACAGAAGACCATTTAAAGATGGAAAATTCTTAGAGTTAAACTCCATATTTGCTTCTCTCCAAATTCTTTAAAATAGTTTTTTTATATTATTATTATTTCCAGTTAGTAAACAATGCTTTTTTTTTTTCTTAAGATTTTATTTATTTATTTGACACACACACAGAGATCACAAGGAGGCAGAGAAACAGGCAGAGAGAGAGGGGGAAGCAGAGAGCTGAGCAGACAGCCCGATGTGATGCGGGGCTCCATCCCAAGACCCTGAGATCACGACCTGAGCCAAAGACAGAGGCTTGACCCTCTGAGCCACCCAGGCATCCCAGTAATGCTTTATTTTTAACACTCAACATAATGTTACAAGTTCCATAATAATACTAAAACAACTGACTATGTATTTTCATGATACCCTGTAATCACCATGGTATTTTTTTTTTAATTTTCAAATTGGATAGCAGGGAATTATCATATCATAGTTTGCTTGTCATAGGCAAATATCTTTGCCTTTTTGGAGGAAAAAGAAGGATATAGGATATAAGAAGTTTGAGAGCAATCTTCCCTCCCGCTTTGGAACAACAAATATAAGTTGCTGTCTAAAGACAGATGATTCATTTTTATCTTTGTTTTAAAAGGTTAAAAAATATTTATGGTCATATCTATAACTATCTTGTCCTACCCAAATGTTGCTTTACTAAAGGCCGTTTTTTTAAAATCTATATTTTAACATGGAAAATATCAATTATGTAACAATTTCTATAATTAAGCCCTTCAGTAAACGAAACAAAACAAAACAGAAACCAAAAATAACTAAGAACATTAATTTAGTTGAGTTTTTATAGTTGGAGAGAGAGTGTGTGTGTGTGTGTGTGTGTGTTAATACAAAGATTTTAATATCTGTATTTTACCTAGAATATGCTGGGTTTTGTTCTTGTTTTGTTTTGTTTTGTTTCGTTTTTGACGGAGATATTTTCAAATCCTTAGTGCAAAAAGTGGAAGAATTTAGAATGCATTAGATTACATTTATAAACAATGAGAATTTCAACATGGAATTTACGTTAAATGTTTTTAGGTATATCCAACCAGAATTTTACCATGTGCTATATGCGTACTAACCATGCACTGTTAATTCATGTGTGGATTATGTTTGAATGGAGGAATTATTATATTTGAAAAATACCTGGCATGACAAGCAGCATGCTCCACATTCACTCCCTTTGGAATTACTAAGTAAATAACAGTATAGCATGCAAATGATATGCAGTGGCACACATTAGCATCATGTACTGATATGAATTCTTAGAAGATACGAGCTGCAACAGATCAGCCTGCTCACAACATGTATTTCTTTACATGGAAGATGGATTTATGGATAATATAATGCTCTCACTACTGGCAATTCTCAAATGCAAGTCTCGAGACTGTGACCCCATATAATCTTTAAATCTAATCAGTTTGTTCTGTTTTAATCTAATTTTCTAGCTCTGCAAAGCATTCCATTTTGTCAGTGGACCACATATCATTGATGTACTATTGGTATAATCACAAATCAGGAAGACTATATTTTACCAAGGTCTTAAAAGCTTTCAAAAGCTAGTTGAGGATAGGAGCTTATGTTTAAGTCTCATTTTAGGAAAGAGTATTTGTAACCCTTTATCTTTGATGTATTTTTTTCATTCTTATTTTTATGGTTTATCTAAATCACTTTCAAATGCATTCATTCATTAGTTTCATATTTATTAATTAGTGGCTATATACCGTGAATTCTGCTAAATACTGTTTACATAACAAGGAGTAAGATGGACACCAGGCCCTACTGTAAATTGGTTCACAGTCTGGGGGGGGGTTTATAGACAAGGTAGCAAAGAAATGCGCAAGGGCGCCCTCTAGAGCAAGATTTTATAACTGCAGGAAGCTACTGGACTGCCTCGGATACTTGGAGGAAGGTGGATATAATTAAGAGTCTACGGAGAGAAAGGTTTCTAAGCAGTAAGTTGGAAAGAATATTGGGGGTTAGCTAAGGGAGGAAATAGCAAGTGGGGCAGAGGTTATTTCACGCAGGATTATTTCAAGGGCGTGCAGAGACCTGAAGCGAGAGAGAGCAAGGTAGAGTCTGGGGAGAGGGAGAGGATACTGGTGAGATGATAGATTTATCCTAAGAGCAAATTGGGAACCATTAAAAGAGGCTTTAAATGGGGACCATACATGGTCAGGTTTGAGTTTTAGATAGAACGCTCTGGCTGTGGGATGGAGGATGATGTGCAAAGAAATTTATAATGGCAGTGAAGGGGATCCAGGGACCAGACCAAAGGAGTCAAAAGGAGACACTACCAACCCCAGAGTAAAGTTAAAGTTGCCTAAACTTTTTGTTTTCCAGATTATTTCCTCTTTTCTATAGATGCATTTTTTTTTTCCTCTCAGCAAGACCCTGTCCCTTCATTTTGCTTGGCTTTCTGATATTGTTCCCTTTTAAAGGAACACCAGTATTTTCTCCTTCATATGCTTGTGTGGGCATATATGTGCATGTACACACTCACACACACACAAACACACACACGATATTGGGGCTTGAAAAATCACACTTCCCAATTTGACATTTTCATGTTAGACTACTGACTCGAATTCTGCCTTTGGGTTTTACTCTCCATGTGTCAAATTGTGGAATGAAATCCTTTTCAAAGAGTTGCAGCATCCGCGGGATGCTCACTTCAGGTCTACGGATTAGCCTTGGCGTGAGACCTACTTTTTTTTTTTTCCCCCACTGATTTTATCTTGGTCCACAGTGAATGATCAATTATATGACATTATTTCTATTTGATTTGGTCAGAAGTGATAACTTAGATAAAACATCTGTAAGTTAGGATATTTAAAATATTTGAGGGATTAGAGATCAAAGCCCCAAATTAGATTTCAAATAGTTCATATGATCTCAAACAAGGCACTCTACCTTTACTTGTAAAAGGAGTTGGAAAGAAGAGTCAGTTTTATAGAGTAAAAATAAAAAACACTGATAGAGTCTCTTGTCAAGTGTTCCATAAGGTAGAAAGTCTGCCAGCAGGGGGAGACTACCTAACTGATCTTCAGGTGAATTTGGTCGTCACTGGTTAGCTGCAAAGGGATGAGAAAACAATTTGGGGACATTTCAAAAGAGAAAGAATTAGTCAGTATTCAGCTTCCTGGAACAAGTGGGGGTCATGAGGGTGCTGTTTTGTGGTCAAATCGTTCTTATTGAGGGAGGGAGCTATCTTGACAAAAACATTCTCATGGAAATGGGATCAAGTAATTTACTCTTTGTTAGGAAATCTTTTAAGCCTGATAGAACTCTTGAGTGTTCCTGGTGTGTTGTTCTTCATGTTGAATCTACCAAATATCCCTTCTTTAATTTTCTTATGATTGAATATTATTATCATTTTTATGAATGGATACTTTAAAATTTTTCATTGATAAATGATCACAACTTTTTTTTTCTATTATCCATTTCTTTCCTCCATTATCATTGAAATAGTATTATCAAAGTGTAAGGATGGGAGGAAATTAAGATATGAATAATTCCTACATCCGTTCCTTTGGAATTTAGGCAACAGTAGATTATGCTCCTCATATTCCTATCTATTTTAATGCTCCAATAGAAGTTACAGAATCTACTTCTGAATATAAATTCGCAGTGAGAAATTCTTTAGATCATATTATACAGAAAACTAGAGTAATCTTTTTTTCCTCTTTGAAATTCTATAACCAATCTTTGATAATTACTCTGTAAGAATATTAAAAGTAGCGGTGCCTGGCTGTCTCCGTTGGAAGAGCATGAGATTCTTGATCTCAGGGTCATGAGTTCAAGCGCCATGTTGGGTGTAGAAATTACTAAAAACAAACAAACAAGCTTAAAAGATAATAAACAATAAATCAGAAATTGGAATTTTTCACATGGGTGCGGCAATTACAAACCTTGTAAATCTGCAGTAATCGTCTTTGGAAGGAAGGAGAGTGGGAGGCAAGACGGGAGGAGGATGTGTGGGGGAGAAGGAAATTAAACATGACTTCTTTCTATCCCAGGAAGATGGAAAACAGTCTGTTGTTCGTTCTTTCTTTCTTTCTTTCAGCACTATTTATTTTTTCTTTCTCCAAATTTGTATTTAAACTCCAGTTTGTTAAGATAATGTGTAATCATATGTACAGTTTGGAGATTCAACACATAAATACAACAAGTGCCTTTCTTAATACCCATCACCTATTAACCCATCCCCCCAACCATCTCCTTTCCAGTAACCCTAGTGTGTTCTCTATTATTAAGAATCTGTTTCTTGGTTTGCCTCTCTCTCTTTTTTCCCCTATGTACATCTGTTTTGTTTCTTAAGTTCCACATATGAATGAAATCATATGGTATTTGTCTTCCTCTGACCTATTTTGCTTAGCATAATGGTCTCTAGCTCCAACCATATCATTGCAAATAGCAAGATTTCATTCCTTTTTATAGCTGAGTAATATTTCACCATATATATATATATATATATATATATATACACACACACACACACACACATATGTATGTATATATACACATATGCATGCACCACAGCTTCTTTATCCATTCATCATCGGATGGAGGACCTAAATGTGAGACAGGAAACCATCAAAATCCTGGAGGAGAACACAGGCAGTAATCTCTTTGACATCAGCTGTAACAAGTTCTTACTAAGTATGTATCCTGAGGCAAGATAAACAAAAGCAAAAATAAACTATTGGAATTTCATCAAAATAAAAAAAACTCTGCATAGTGAAGAAAACGGTCAACATAAATAAGAGGCAACCTACCAAATGGGAGAAGATACTTGCAAATGACATATCTGATAAGGGTTGGCATTCAAAATATATAAAGAACTTACAAAACTCAACACTCAAAACACAAGTAACCCATTAAGAAATGGGCAGAAGACATGAATAGACGTTTTTCCAAAGACATCCAGATGGCTAACAGACACATGAAAAGATGATCAGCATCATTCATTGTCAGGGAAATACAAATCAAAACAACAATAAGATATCATCTCACACCTGTCAGAATGGCTAAAATTAACATCACAGGAAACAACAGGTGTTGATTAGGATACAAAGAAAGGGGAACCAACTTATACTGTCAGTGGAAATGCAAACCAGAGCAGCCACTTTGGAAAACATGGAGGTTCCTAAAAAGTTAAAATTAGAACTGTCTTATGACCCAGTAAATGCACTACTAGGTATTTATCCAAAGGTTACAAAAATACTAATTTGAAGGGATACATGCTCCCCCATGTTTTTAGCATTATAGCATGTTATGATGTAACACAGTAACTTTTTTTATGTGCATTATATATCTATATGTATAGACATATAATGTAACACAGTAACTTTTTTTAACTAAAAATATATTCCTCAACTTTTAAGAAATATATTACTAATTTTAGAAAAGACTACAAGAAGAAAACCTTCTATCAGTAAATACGAGATTTCCTTTTTAATACCCTTCTTCTCCCATACCCATCTTCACTAAATTGGGAGACATAAGAATTTCATGGAAATTAAAAAAAAAAAATTGTTTATGTGACCCAGGAGATTACATGGCTTCACACTGGAAACCAAAAAATCCTGTTGATACAAGAAAATTATCAAAATTCAGGTTTTTCTCTTTTTTTCTTTCTTCCTTTTTTCCCCTTGTACTTTCAATATTGTCACCATCCAAGCAGGAATCCTCTAAATCAGAGCCAAGCATATTATTTCCTTTAATTAACACTATTGAGTTGTTAGCATATCCAAAAGCACTTTATACATGCTTCAGCCACACCTGAAATATAGCCATCAATACCACATAATAATCACTTTTGTACTTAATCAAATTAGAAGCAATTTAACCCTTACTAGAGGTACTGGAAAAGACATCTGGATTGAGGGTTTCAATTTCTGAAGTATGATACTTAGATGCTGGAAGTAAACACACACACACACACACACACACAAATAATACTTGTTTAGAGAACCTTAAGCCTTGTCATAATCCATTTTTTTCTCAAAAGAAAGCATTACTGTCACTTATTATTATCTGAAGATTCATTGAATCATAGTTGATCAGATATGATAAACAAACCTTCTTTATTAAGATGCTTCCAAATCCAACAAAGAATGTCTTTTGTCTAATAACAGCCAATCCCTCCACATTTATTTTAGATTCTTTTTTTCCCCTGCTTTCCATAGATTTCATCTGTTGTATGTTCCCTTGCCTACACTTTGACTTTCCCTTCTTGTAAAACTAATACATTGTAGAATATTAAGAGCCAAAATTAGCACGGGACTCTAAATCCTGACTCCTTCCCTCACCAGTTTGGGACCTTAGACAAGCTCATCTTTCTGTGCCTCAGTTTGCCTGTCTTACATGTAAAACAGTAGTAAATAGTTCATAGGATTGTCATGAGTATTCAGTAAGTCCATACAGGTGAAAATATGAAAGCATTCCCAGCACACAAGAAACTTGAACACTAGTTGTTGTTACTTTTTATTATTACTGAGTCCTTCCCATTAGCATTCAAATCTAATCTGTATTATATATCATCAAATTAAGCCACAGCTTTTTATTACTCTCCTTTCTGTCTATTCTTCTTCCCAGCCAAGCCCCATCAAAGTGGTCTACATAGTTGGCTTCACTTCTCACCTCCCTTTCTCTGTTCCATCCTCTCCTCCTACTCCCAATGCCATTCTGCTTGAATTGGCTTTCGTTGAAGTCATGCGTAACTTCTTTGTTGTAATGGTCCACATGGGATATTTCATCAACATCTTTTGTGACCTCTTAGCTGTTTTTTTGCAGTCTATATTCCATCTCTCTTGGCCTCCACAGTGCCACATGCCTGCCTCTCTGCCTCCTGTTCTGTCCCTGTCCTTCCTTTTAATGTCATCCCCTTACCTTAGCGATCGTAGGACTCCCATCACTTCTGATATTAGCCATCTATGACTGATTCCCCATTTCTTCTTCTTCAGGGCTTCACACCACCATACTCGACAGCCTACCCAGCACCTGCAACTGGACATTAAAGAAACTTTTCACACATAATATTTAAGCCCCAGCTACTGATCTGCCCCCCTAAACCTACAATTTCCCTAGCCTTCTTTGTTTTAATAAATAGCACCTCAGTACACAACGTGACTGGAAGAAATGTCACATTCCTGTGATACCTCCCTCCACCCCCAACACTCATATAACATCCATCATTGTAGCCTGGCCTTTTCCCTACAAAACATCTCTTGAAACCCATCCAAGTCCCTCATCATTCTTCCCACCTTGCTCTAATCCTGTTACTTGTTCCAAGACATGTAATTCCTTTTCCTGATTCTGCTACTGATTCTCTTTAATCCTTCCTCCACAACTGCCAGAAGAATCTTTTAAAAATAGAAGTGGAATCAGATTACTTTCCTTGGCAAACTTCATCCATTGGCTTCTTACTGCAACCATAATAGGTGAAAGATAACATCTTGACCATGGAGCATTTTTGTCCCCAGTCCAAACGTTTTGTTCTATATTTTACTATAAAATTGCATTCACACTGTCTAAGCCCATCCTGATTTTCTGGGTCATATGACATTTTCCATGTTTGAAACTATGTTTATGTATGCTTTTATTTTTAAATTATTTTCTTCTTAAACTGTATTTACCATGAAGTCAGAGAAAATTTTATTTTTTACTATTCCTATGGTGTTAAGTTCAGTAAATTTCTTGAATAAATTATTGAAAGGAGCTCCCACAATTATTTCCACAGAAAATCCTATCAAGAATGCCATACTGCACATATTACCTGAGAAAGAATGGAATTTCCTTTGAATTATTTGGAAGTTCTTTACTGAAACTTGGGTTCATATGTTTGAAGGGAAATTTCTGTCTAGTTTGTCTACCTGTTAAGATCAGATGATGGTCAGCTGGAGCCATATGTCTGAACTTTGGAAACTGATAAAATAGGGTGTAAATTTTTTTTTTTAAAGATTTATTTATTTATTTATTTGACAGAGAGAGATTACAAGCAGGCAGAGAGGCAGGCAGAGAGAGAGAGGAGGAAGCAGGCTCCCTGCTGAGCAGAGAGCCCGATGCGGGACTCGATCCCAGGACCCTGAGATCATGACCTGAGCCGAAGGCAGCGGCTTAACCCACTGAGCCACCCAGGCACCCAGGGTGTAAATTTTTATTGCTCCTTCCAAGAAAAGGTGTGATATTGGTTAAGTTACAAAAAAAAAAAAAAATAAAAAAGGAGTCTCTTTTTTTTAAATACAGAAAATAAACATAATGCCACCTGTTTCAATTGGATAGTATGGAGATGAAATTATATGTAGAAGATGAAATCACACGTAGAAGATAGAAATAGCGTAGATAGAAATAACATGTCAATAGACACTAAAAACAAGCCCTATTTCCTTTCTCAGTCAGGGCCAGCTCTCCAGCATTAGGTGACTTGCTTTAGCCCTCATCTTTGGTCTCTCTGCCTATGACCATCAACACAGGCCCCCAGCACAAGGAGAAGAGTAACTGACCAGACTGGCTTGTATCTGCTTAGTTCTTTCCCTGCTTTGCTCCTGTGTTAGGACACAAACAAGAGACCTTTCTTTGAGGCTAGTGTTATATCATTTTTATCATCTGCTTTGCTATTTCAATCTTCTCATCCGAATCATCTCTCAGATTGTTATATTGTTAATTTTATAAATAGTTGTTTACATCAACCTGTGCTATTCCTTTATATATATATATGTATATATGTATGCATTTATTTTTGTCTTATTTTATTTGCATTTCTCCATTTGTTTTTTCTTTCTTGTTCTTGTAGCTTACTATCTGATCATAACATTGAATTGATCCATTAAACTTCATTAACTTAAGTAACATATTTTACTCTACAAATATAAGTGATAAGGACATGACATGCAGGAGCTCAGCAGTAAAGAAGCATTTGGAAGAATTTAATTACCTTTTCCCTCCTGTTGGCCCAATGGCCACTGTTGTAGCACTCAAGAGTATAGTCATCTTAAAAATGGAAGACCTTTATTTGACTATACCACAATGCTATATTTTTTAAAGAATCATTTGATTTATATATGTATCTATGTATTTACTTACTAAAAAAAAAAAAAAAAAAAAAAAGAAAGAAAGAAAAAGAAAAAAAGAAACCAGGAGGTGGGTGGAGAGGCAGAGGGAAAGAAAGAATTTCCAGCTGAGTTCATGTTGAGCATGGAGCTAGATGCAGGGCTTGATCCCATGACTCTGAGATCATGACCCAAGCTAAAATCAAGAGTTGAATCCTCAACCAACTGAGCCACCCAGGTGCCCCACAATCTTACATTTTAAACTTAGGCCCACATTTGAAAAAATATAACCTACTTTAACCACAACTACTTTGCTCACTGAGGCTGTCAAGTGTTCTGTTCCTCCTAGCTCCAGTTAAGAACCATCAGGGTAGATAGCATTAAACCTTTACTAAACACCTGCAACGTCGCTGGTTGATGAGAGCATAATAAAAATAAGAAGTGACCTTTAGCCACAGACATGCCCCCAGATGCTTAAAAGTTCTAAAAGGTAAAACATGGGAGTCCTTGAGCTAGACTTAATATTTCTGCAAGTTGAATAGAAAAAGCATGTCTTTTCTCAAGTCCAGAATAGTATTAACCACAGAACAGTAATTCTGATTATCTAATACAAAAAAAGTAGTCATTTGTTTAGTAAGTGGAGTTGGTTACACAAAGCTTTCAAAATACAGTTCATAAGAAAAATAATAAATGTACTGGAAGTAGCAGTGTTTAGGTCACTGCCCTTGAGGTACTCACAATTTCTAGTTAATTGAGAACATAGTATAAATTCATGAAAGATCAAGAAAACCTTATGTAAGGACTCAAGATTTGAGTACTAATTTGCATGGTTTAGATTTGTATTTAAGCAAAAAGAAAATGTGATAGGCTGAGCTTAGCTAAGAGGATATCATTTAGGATACATTTGTTTTTTTAAGTGGAAGAATTGGTTTGGTGGAAATTAAAAAGGGAGAATGAATGTACATTGTGAATGTGCAAAATGCATACCTAAATATTAAAAGGGGAAGGTTCTGGGAAGTATAAGTTACGAAGTGGAGAATTAGCTATGGGGAGTAATGGAGAGGAAACAATATTAATTGGGCATGATAAAATCAGCTAACCCATTGTTTTCAATGTTAGATGAAGAGGCTTATCCTTAGTTCATACACAATTCAGTCATTATACGCTTCAGCCAATCAACTGGAAGAGGACGACGAAAAGATCAGTTAAGAAAATACACTAAATTATCAAAGTTTTATGATATCTGCTCTGATTTTCAAGATGTATCCTGAAATGTCCCTCTAATATTAGTTCTTGTTAAAAATTATTTTTGTGATGAAAGTGCATGATGGGTACAGCCTGGACTAGCCTGATAGAACAGAAATGAGTTATTTGAAAAGACATACAACTTGATTGACAGGACATGGGAGAGGTCAAAGGTGACCCCCAGGTTTTTGGCCAAAGTGACCAGGAAAATGGTGGTGCCATTGACCCTTCCCGAGGACACAATTAGCTTGGCTTTTATCCTTAACCTTTAATTAAATTAGTCAGGGTTCTTTAAAGAGAGAAATCACTGGTACCATAAATCTCAAAATGCTCATCTCCTTTAAAAATAATGCTTCTCCAGTTACTCTATAACACTGAGCCTTCAAATCAGCATCAGATTTTATGGTTTATTTATAGTAATGACATTTAAATGCCAGCTTTTTGGCCTGTTAGTAATATTTATGAAAGGATATATATTCAGGAAGAAAGAGCTCTACTGCTAGGTTGCCCAGGCAAATCCAGTTAAAAAAAAAAAAAAAAAAAAAAAAAACCACTTTGTGAAAGAGAAAACTGACATGCAACGCATTTTTTAATTGAAACAGACAGCCATAATTGTATATGCAGTTTATGACATTACTTGTAAGTTTTTCAAAATCCTTCCCCCTCAAACAATAAAAACAAAAAGCAAAGAAAAAAAAATATAAAGCAAATGTAGAAAATCTAAAACAAAAACAAAAAACAGAACACTAATATCTGGCCACAGCAATATACTGGGATTCATTTCATTTGCTTCAATATATATAAATAAATTCAAGAAAATGCTTTCCAATTTATGATGTGAGATATTTGAGGTTTTCTACTTGGACTCACAGTGGTGGTGAAGGTAGTTATGGTTGGAATCCTATTTCAGAGAGCAGTAATGGTGGTATCTGGATGAACTGAGTAATAGCGTGTTCGAAATCTCAGTAATCCACTTCAGATAACACAAACATTGACTAGCAACCTTCCCTCACACTTGAACCTGTTCTGCAATTTGGTAGCCTATAGACTGCCATTTTTTTTTAAGGTTTTATTTATTTATTTGACAGAGAGAGATCACAAGTAGGCAGAGAGGCAGGCAGAGAGAGAAAGGAGGAAGCAGGCTCCCCGCTGAGCAGAGAGCCCGATGCGGGACTCAATCCCAGGTCTCTGAGATCATGACCTGAGCCAAAGGCAGCGGCTTAACCCACTGAGCCACTCAGGCGCCCCTAGATTGCCATTTTATTATTATTATTTTTTTTTATAAAAAAAAGATTTTATTTATTCATTTGACAGACAGAGATCACAAGTAGGCAGAGAGGCAGGCAGAAGAGAGAGGAAGGGAAACAGGCTCTCTGCTTAGCAGAGAGCCTGATGCAGGGCTCGATCCCAGGGCCCTGGGATCATGACCCGAACCAAAGGCAGAGGCTTTAACCCACTGAGCCACCCAGGCACCCCTAGATTGCCATTTTATGACATCTCTATTTTTATCCACTTCTTCACTACAGAGGGAGAACAAGAACTTCCTAAAATGTCAAGAAGAGTCACAACAATCTATTAGAAAATTTTGGCTTAGGATATTTTTTTAAGAAATAAATAAATAACACTTGACTTGTTTGTTCAGGTATAGAACTTAGCTATGGGCCGAAAAAGAAAAAAAGCAAGTTTTATTTTTTAGAGTGGTAGGAGGCAATAAATGAACACCATGTACACCCCTCCATTAACGTAAATACCACATGAATTTGAAAGCTCTCTGAGGATAGAGGACATAGACTTTAACTGTGTATTTCCAGAGTTTATCTCAGTGTCTGGCTCATGATAGATGCTTATTAAATATTTGGTCAAGCAAATGAATTAGCAAATAAAGTTGACAGTTCTGTGTTGCAGTAGAACAGGGACTAAAGAATGTTGAGATGATCTCTTCCCCAGAGTGTTATGTAGCTCTACTATGTGGCATAAATACACACACACACATACACACACACACACACACACACACACACACACACAGATACTTTCTGGAACATTCTACACTGCTGTCCTTAGAAGTCAAATTACCAGAGTGGCTCCTTCTCAGGCTTTAAAGGACCTGACTTTTTACAGCATTTCAACATTTAACAGTCAGCTCTCTGGACTTCCTTCTTGTGAGGTTTCCACAATTCAATTCTCCTGACCCCCTTCCTCCTCCTCAATAATTTCTCTGAATTTTATAGTCTCCTCTATGGCTGCTAATTCCTAGACATTAATTTCTTCAGTGTTTCCCGCTCAACCTGTTTCCCCATTCTAAGCTCTAAGTTCTGCTGAGTATTTGTATTTATTCCCATGGTTTCCATATTTCCTCTGTGCTAACTGGATGTTCTTAGCCCCAAATTTCCTCTAATCCATGTCTTTATACCTCATGGCACACTGGATCCAAATTTTATTCCATACCTTATTTTCTGTATTCTTTATCATGCTTGTTCATCACCACTAATAATGAGCCCAGATAAAATCTTAATGGTCATTTTAAAATCACTTCCTGTTGTTTCTTCGTTTACTTCTCTGGTTTCTCTTCAGATCGCATAAATCTTTCACCTTTACTTCTTATTTTACTTCTTTTACTTAAAAAAAACACCTGAACGCAGTCCTTCATCTCAGAAGGCTGTTGAATTCCCCCTGGTTCTGTGATACTCAAACCTCCTCCTTGCTTCTATTTAAACAGCCTTTTCATGTGACTGGTGACTCAAGCCTTTGCCTCTCTCAATTTTCTCCCATTCCAATCCTCATTGCCCGTGGCTTGCAGAAGGCACTTATATCACTCCCTTCTTAAAATCTTCTGATGATGCATTACACTAGTATGGGTTGAATATTGGCCCCACTCTCAGAACTCATGACGTCCAAGAGGTGCCTGGGTGGCACAGTCAGTTAAACAGCTGACTCTTTGTTTTGGCTCAAGTCATGATCTCAGGGTTGTGAGATCGAGTCCACACAGGGCTCTGCACTCAGTATGGAGTCTGCTTCAGTTTCTTTCTCCCCCTCCTGCTCATGCTCTCACTCTCTCATTATCATAAAAAAATAAATAAATATTTTAAAAAATTCATGAAGTCCTGATGCCCAGTGCCTTGGAGTGGAACTATCTGGCGATGGGGAGAAGTAATAAGTTAAAGTGAGGTTATTAGGGTGGGCTCTAGTCCAGCCTGACTGGTGTACTTATAAGAAAGGGAACTTCAGAGTAGAGACAAGCATTGAGGAAAGATGATGTGAAAAGAAGGAAGGGAGATGGCCATCTGTAAAACCTAGGCAAGAGGCTTGTAACAGGTTCTTCCCTTGTAGCCCTTGAAATTAATCAACCCTGCTGCCATCTTGATTTGGATTCCTAGCCTCCACGATAAATGTGTATTATTTAAGCTGCTGGTCTGTGGTACTCTGTTATGGCAGTCCTGGGAAACCAAGACAATTCCCATTTTCACCACTGCCACACACTCCCCTATACATATCATGAAGCACCCTAACTTGCTAATAATATGCTGTCTGTGTAGGGATTTCACTTTTCTCTTCTACCATTCAAATGGCACCTCAAGGGAAATTTCCAAGCTGTCCTTTTCTAGAATTTTAATCCTCAGCATTCTCAAAGCCTAGTGTTTAAACCATCAGTAAACATATTTCACATTGTATCATAGATATAAAAATACTTCATCATAAGACCTTTCTTCTCATTCAACAGCAGTTTGTTTATCACCTTGTGAATACCCTTTCGGAATTTATCATCCAGCAAAGGAAACACTAACAACAAAACCAACAATGAAAATTAGAATAGCAGCTAACAATGGCATCGTGCTTAGTATATGCCAGCCTGTTCCCAGCACAGACCGAAGCACTGGCCTCGTTATCTTTCTATTCATGGATTCACAATTTCTCTTCCGAGCAAGGATAGAAAATCAGAAAAGGAGAAATAGTGGGAGATTTTCTTTCTCTGTGATGTGTTTATTGCCTTAAGGAAAAATTTTAATACTCTTTAGATACTTTGTGAATTTTGGTTTTGGACTTCATTTCCACATTAACTTGATACATGCTGATTTCATTTTAGTTCACTAGAAATTTTCTCAATGTATCACACCGTGAAGTTTTCCTCTAGTCCAGTGATTCTCAAATTTTAACAAGAAGCAAAATCATGCAGGGTTTGTTGAAGGAGATTTTTGAATCCCACTCCAAATTTCTGATTCAGTTCATCTTGGGGGGAAGGGAGGCTGAATTTGCATGTTTCCAAAGTTCCCTAATGAGAGTTATACTCATCTAGGGACCACATTTTGAGAATCATTGATGGAATTCATGGTCATTAACTAAAAACCTCCATACCTAACAAAATTCTCCAAAAGGATGTTATTATTGCCAAAGGGAGGAAAGATAACACAGTATATGCCTGATTATAAATGTTCAGTTAGTTCGTACACTTAGAAAAACCACACGATCAGTTTGTTAATTGTTCTCTGCACATGAGGTTGTTTGTATATTGGGTCTGTTTGGAAAAAATTACCATTACTTGGGAAAATGTGAATGTGGTCTGTGTGTACATTATGTGTGTGTGTGTGTGTGTGTATAACAAAATAATTCTCAACAGCATTCTAAGGCATACATTTGAGGCTCTAAAGGAGAATTTTTATTTTTTTGATAAATTCTTTGAGTTTCTGGGGAAAATAAACAGCATAGTTATGTTAAGTTGTTCTTATGTTAACAGAGAGAAATGGTTTTCTTGAAACTGTGCAGTTCTCTGAGACTCCCCCTAGTGTCCTTAACTGTATATAGAAAGTAATACAGCTGTATTTGGATTTGATGCATTAAACAATGAATTGGAGGTATCTCAAAGGGATTGAAATGTTGCTTGACGATATTCCTTACCCAGAATAAGTATTTTTTAAAGTGTTCAGGATGATTGCAAAATGAAAGTGGTGCTTAGAATAAAAATAATCATTTAAAGCAGAAGTATGCAGATCAACCATCTTAACTATGTTTACAGCAATAGGTACATTCACACGGTCATTGAGAAATTTTTGTGGACATCGTAATTTGTGCGTGACATTTTGTAGCCATAATTAAGCATGTAATTTACAATAGTGTCAGTAGAAGAGTGTCAAGTTTTTTCATTTTCAAGCGGATAAGCACTATATCTCATTGAAATTATCTGTCTGGGTTTAGATCCATTCATGGCCTAGGTTTTTAGAGATTTAGGCTTAGTTCTTGGTCCTTGAGTTCCTCCCCTCTATGTAGTGCTATCCAATAAATTGTAATATGAGACGCATATATGACTTTAAATATATTCTGTAGCCATATTTTAAAAAGAGTAGAAACAGATAAATTAAGATTTTTTTATTTAACCCAGTATTTTCAAGTCTGAAAGTATGTATTTTACATTTGCAGCCCTTCTCAGTAGGGATGAGCCATAATTCAGGTGTTCAGCAACCACATGTGGCTGGGAGCTACCCACCCAGTGGGATCACACAGTGTTAGAGCACATCCTGTCCTCAGGTACTGGCTTGAAAGAATAATTCTAAGCATCTGTCATGGGCTGTGAAATGATGTTTTGGACTATGGCATGAGCTATACTTTAGTTACTTAAGTAACTAAAAGTAGAGTTACTTAAGACAGGAGCACTATGTACAGATGCAGAAAACAAACAAACAAACAAACAAACGAAAGTCCCCGTTTGTAGAGACTTTGACATACAGTGTCCTCAGAGAACAGCCAGGAAAGTGAACTCAGAGGCTCATGCTCGGATGGTACAGAGACATGCATATTGGCAAGCCTCAGCCTGTGACTTCAGTAGCCCTTGTTTGAGTCAACTTTATGGTTTAGAACCGGAAGTCTACTTTTTAAAAATTGCTGAATCCAAATATGTGATAGGTTTGTTCTTTTTTCTGCCATGAAACAAGGAAGGAAGGATCGTGGATGGACTTCTCTAAGCTTTACCATTGCTCCACTAATGGCTCCGGTCTAAAATGGCTTCCTTTGAGCTCTACACCCATGTCCTAGCAGTTCATTATTTTGCGAAACTATGTTCTTTATTTCTTTACTATTTGTTTTTCTCCACTTCGTGTGAGCCTCATAAGATTAGAGGATTTCCTTGACTTTCCAATTTACTGCTTTACTCCTAATATATGTCCTGCCTCATTGTCCTGCCTCATTTGAATAAATGAAATCATTTTTTTTCTTTAATTTGAATGAGTTCTCTCAATGTCAGAAAATATTCTTCTCTAAGTCATCCCTTTAAAACGCAGTATTTATTATACATTCCTTCTTTACACATTCCCTCTTTCTATCTTTCTTGCTCTGTGTGGTAGACAGCAGAGGGCACATGGAGATGGTCATCCCGTTCCCACTCACTTGCCTTGGGCGATTCCACCTAATTCCCTATCTTAGCCAACTTTAATTACTGAAAGATGATTGACTGTCCTTACTTTATATAGTTGTTGAAATCATTACTTATAGCATATTATCATTTATAAAATTACAAGTGCTCCAGAATATTGAAGTGCATAGGTGCATCTGTGTATGTGTGTGTGTGTGCGTGTCTGTATGTGTGTGTAAGCATCCATGGATATTGGATTGAAAAAGACTCTTCCTTCTTTCTTTAATGTTTACCCATATACAAGGTCAACCCTGTTCCCAGATGACATTTGATCTTTCTCTTCTCAAGAAACTACATAGCTTTCTATCTGTGTAACTCATTTAGAAACTTAACTACATGTGCGTTTGCAATAGCATATGACTTTGTCACGTATAGATAGAATTGTCAATTTGATAGAACATCCCAAATGAGTATAATTAAGGGCAATGACTAAGGAAAGAACCTAATAAATTCCCATTTAATGGTTTGTTTCTGTATTTCAAATAGTCCTCTAACTTATTCATTGTAATTTAAAATTTCAATGTTCTCATCATTACACTTATTTAAAATCTTGTAGAGAACCTATTAGGCAATAGTTTTCATAGCCGATTTTACAATTTTTATCTTAAAATTTAAAATATGTATACAACTTTTTTTTTGAAAAGCATGGTAAAAACAATCTGAGGGTTTTGAAGGGGCAGGGGGTGGGAGGTCGGGGTACCAGGTGGTGGGTATTATAGAGGGCACGGATTGCATGGAGCACTGGGTGTGGTGCAAAAACAATGAATACTGTTACGCTGAAAATAAATTTAAAAAATTTAAAAAATTAATACATAACAAGAAAATTTTAAATATTGATTTTCTAATTAGAAAACATACTTTGGAAAATGTTGCGGATTGTATAATCTAAGATCAAGATATCTTCCACAGAGGCATTTTGTGTATGTGTGTGTGTGTGTGTATAGCTTTGAGTTGATGATACACTTGGCATTCTGTAAGTATCAATTAAATGGGTTAAAATTACTAACTTACCTATACCAAGTCACCTCATGTGAAAGTGAATTTTATTCTACCCAAGTGATTTTTTACCCTGCGTAAATAGAGCTAAACTGCAATAGTATTTAAGTGCCTTGAGCCATTTTTTTGCTCAACAGTTCAGTTACAAAAATGCTACAATAAATCTTTAAGAATTTTCCACTAATATGGTAGTTCTTCGTATTAAATCCAAGTCAATTAAATCCAAAAGCTGACCAACACAGCCTATTGATACAGGAAGATACTCCAAAGACTGAAACATAATTCACTGCTAATCCAGTAATGTCCCACATGTAGGTTTTTTTTAATGTACTTGTAATATATTTGGAAAAAAAAACCAGAATTAATCTGGCTAAAGAATTCTTTATTCTTCACCTTTAGGTAGATAGTAGGATCTCAGGAAAGTAACAATAAAAAGTATATTCTGGATAATGGAAAATCTTGTAGATTTATAGTATACAAACACAGCAAAATACTGATAATTATCAAAAAGAACTATAGAAAACTATAAATAGTGGGCTACCATGTATTATAAATTGCTGATTTTTTAACTTTTAGGTGCCATTAAGCTTAGTAAAAATAACTCAAATTTTAAAGATTTTATATTCTTACTCAAACTTCAGATAAAAGTCAAAAACAAAAGTTGTCAGACAAATTTATGCTAATGATATTTTAATAAGTAATTGATCTTGAAATCAGTCTCCCAACCATACTGATGCAAAATCCCGAATCCTTAACACCCTTTGTTGATATTAAATGCTGACATTTAGTATAGGTACAGATTTTGACAAGACTAATAATACTATTTATACATGTAATTATTTAAATTACCCATACTGCCTCAGTTTAATTGTGTTCGCTAAATTAGCATGCATAATTTATAACCTCAATGCTGTCAACCATCAATCTACATTTCAGACAGCAACACATCAACTAAATGACAAGGTAAAATGTTTGAGTTGATTCCAGAAAGCTCTTCAACTTTTGAGAATGAAACTTTATATCATATTTATGTATCGAAGGAAAAAATATTTTTGATGGTTTTTTGTAGAAATCTCTTCAGGACTCCTTCAAAATGATCATAATTATGGTAGTCCAAGGTGTAAAAGGCCCATAGGATACAGACTAAGTTGACTTTCTTTTTCCATTTTCTTAAGTTGAGATATAATGTACACATAACATTATATTAGTTTTAGGTGTACAATAAAATGTTTGATTAGTTTTGTATACTGCAAAATGATCACCACAATAAATCTAGTTAACGTTGATCACCACACATAAATATATTGTTTTTCTTATGATGGGAACTTTTAAGATCAAATCTCTTAGCAACTTTCAAATATAAAATATGGTTTTTCACTGTATCTCGTTGCTGTACATTACATTCCCAGACTTACTTATTTTACAACTGGAAGTTTAAACCTTTAGATCACCTTAACCTATTTTATCCACCTCCCATACCCTGCCTTTGGCAGCTACCGGTCTGCTCTTTTTTTCTGAGTTTGGAAGTTTTTTTGCTTTTTATTTTGTTTTGTTTCTTAGATTCCATGTACAAATGAGATCATATCTTGTCTTTCTATATGACTTTTTTACTTAGTATAATGCCATTAAGGTCCACCCATGTTATCTGTTACAAATGACAAGAATTCCTTGTTTTTTAATGACTAAATAATATTCCTCTGTGTGTGTGTGTACGCGCATGCATGCAGGGACACTCTTACCACATTTTCTTCCTCTAGTCCTCTGTCGATGGACATGTAAGTTGCTTCCATGTCTTGGCTACTGTAAGTAATGCTACAGTGAACATGGAGGTACATTGACCTCTTTCAGTTAGTGTTTTTGTTTCCTTTGGATAAATACCCAAGGAGTGTCAACCTTTATTTGCAGGGGCCTCAATCACTTGGGAAGCTCTGTAGTGATTATACACACTTTCTCAAAATAATGTTTTAAAATATGCATAATAAAATGCTTTCAGGCACAAATTGAAATAGAGTTATCAAATTATTATGTGATTAAATATGTAGTATCTTGTACATGGAACTCATTATCGGTGCATTAGATTCCAAGATCTAGTGGCGGGCTTAATAATTAACAGAATTTCAAAATACTGATGGCCATAAAGGATATGTTGAGGTATTGGCAACAATTGCACTGTAATAGGAAAAAACTGCAGTGTCTAAAGCATAGATATTCTAGTGGTGCTGGAGCTTGTTGACCACTGTTATAAAAATCAGTGAAAATAAAGATGATTTTTTTCTCTACTCAATATCACAGACCCCCAGAATTCTATCTGCAAACTCCCCAAGTGCCCATGGACCCAAAGTTAACAACTTCTGCCATAGAATAAACTGCATTTCAGTCAATCTAATTTGTCTCCTTCTTGAGAGCCAAGCTATCTATTTATTTCAGAAATATGCATTGTGAATTTAAAAAAAAGATTTTATTTATTTATTTGAGAGCTAATGAGAGCTAATTTGAGAGAGAGAGCAAGCAAGGGGAATGGAAGAGGGAGAGGGGGAAGCAGATTCCCTGCTGAGCAGGGAGCTCGATGTGGGACTCCATCCCAGGACTCTGGGATCATGACCTGAGCAAAGGCAGACGTTTAACTGACTGAGCCACCCAGACACCTGCACCGTGAATTGATTGCGCATGTATCAGACAAAATATTTAGAAATAATTTCCTTAGCCAAATAATGTAGAAAAATGTTTAAGAACTATATTTTAGTGTAGTTTTCCTTTAATTTTATTTTTATAGTTTTTGCAATGTACATGTGATTTTGTGCAAAATGTGTTCTGGAAATTGAAAGAGCACTGGAATTCATGGTATTAATCAAAATGCCAAGCCATAGCTTTTCAATTCAAATTATATTACACAGAGCTTGGTACTCTGTGATATTAGTGTTAGATTTTCATGTAGACAAGGAGAATGCAGTAAACAATTAATACCTTAAGACATACTATAAATATTTTCCACAGGAAGATGTCACATTTTTAAGCAATAGATTAAAAGAAAATGAGAACATTTCTTAAAAAAAACTCAGGAGAAACAAAGTACTGGTATACTTTAAATAGTTCTTCTTCCTCTACTTCTCCTAGATTAAATTAAAACATGCTTTGCAAGATAGAATAGCAAATGTGTCCTTCAAGTGTTGAACAAGAAATCAGGACATACCAATTTAGGGCTGTTTTTCTAGTACAGCTGATTTGCACTTTTTAGCCAGTTCCCCATGAGACTCAAGACTGCATTTCTGAAAAGAGTAACAAAAAAGATTTAATCGTATATATTAGTTATCCTGTTCATATTGAAGATTTATTAAAGGTAATCTTAACATGATTTTAGAGATCAAAGTAATTCTCAGATAATAGCTTTGTGATACAACGATCAACATTTTATCAAAAACTGTATCAAAATATTAAAACATACGCTTGCGGCCATTTAAATCTTCCATATTTAGTTCCTAACACTGAGTAACAAATTACCACAAAATTAGGGGCTTAAAAGAACACCTATTTGTCATCTCAAGTTCTGTAGTTCAGAAGTCCAAGAACAGGTTTACAGAGTTTTCTCCTCAAGCTTTCACACTCAAAATGTTTGCTGGAAGAAACCTCTTCTGGACATCCTGGAAGAGTCTCCACTTCCAAAGTCATTCAGCTAGCTGCCAGAATTCAGTTCCTTATGGTTATAATGTTGAGATCTGCATTTTCTTCATGGCTCTCAGCCAAGAGGGGGGGGGAAAAAAAAGGTGTTGAAACTGTCTTACAAAATACTCACTAATTCCATCAGGAAATGTTTCTTGAATAATGCCTTATGCCAGCCATTATTTCTGACATTGGAAATGCACTAACAAATACACAATCACTGTTTGAAAGAGTCTAGTTTTTAAATATACCCCGATCACAAATAATTATAAGTAATACACTCAGCTAGTAAAGCAGCTGACCATATTTCAACACCCACCATGTGTCATTTACTGTGCTAGATGCTGAAAACACACATGAATAGTACAGTTTCTAACCTTTTATAAAACAGAATCACAGTATTTTACAGCAGCTCATCATCAAACTGAACATAGTACTTTATTTTTGTGTGTGTGATGACAAGATAGTTCTTAATCCCAGCTATCTTTTCAAAGCTGGCCACTTCCAGTATTGGTAGAATGAGATTGCCTAATGACCTGGAATTGAAAATATTCCAAGCATGCCTAAAAAATGAAACCATCAGTTCAGATCCAAGGGCAATTCTGAAATAGCTGTACTTAAGGTGCCAGGATCTTGATGACATCTCCAGGAAATTGGAAGAAGATGATTTTTCCATACTAAATAGTCTGATCAGATAACTGAATGTACTGTTAATCACCTTGAAATGGATGAGCCTAACATGCAAATTATATATGACAAGAGCTAATGATCAGCACGTTAGCTTACTAATGGTTTTCAGAAATTAAGTGGTTTCATCAAGATTTTTCAGAATTAGAACACTTATTTAGAAATTATGACTTAATGTACTTAAATGTCTGGTATTCTTTCAGAAACAATATTGAAATATGTTTTAAGAAGTAAACAAGAATTAGAGAAATGAAAAGTAGAGTCGAGTCATTCTATCTTAACCATTCTTGCATTTATGGTGGCTTAATGTTTGCTTCTTATATTTTCTGAAGACATTTTACCAGATATATCAAAGTATTTTTAAAAGCAAGCATTTGTTTGAAACTACTGTAATTTTAAATACACAAAAATAAGAGGAATAGAGTTTAGAGATTAAGCTGCCTCGTTTTTCATAAAGAAACTTTTTTTTTAAAGAAAAGGATAGGAAGAGAAGGTATAATACAAGTATTTTTTTTAAAGATTTTATTTATTTATTTGACAGAGAGAAATCACAAGTAGACGGAGAGGCAGACAGAGAGAGAGAGAGAGGGGGAAGCAGGCTCCCTGCTGAGCAGAGAGCCCGATGCGGGACTCGATCCCAGGACCCTGAGATCATGACCTGAGCCGAAGGCAGCGGCTTAACCCACTGAGCCACCCAGGCACCCCGGTATAATACAAGTATTAAGAAAGTAGTATATTTCCCTAGAATAAAGAATATTTCAGCATTTTATCAGAAGTCTTATACTTAAGCTGTGGAATGTTTTAATCCTACTGAATTGTTTAAGGTTAGAGTAGAGAGATTAAAGAATATCCAGTGCAAGAATACTTAAGAACCTCTAGCTCTCCTTTCTCGGAAGAATAAGCCAAGATATTAAGAGACTGTTCTTTTCAGGTTGCAGATCTAGTTGAAAGCAGAATCAGATCAAAATTTGGTTTCTGTCCTTTCAGTGTGTATGTGTGTGTGTGTGTGTGTGAGAGAGAGAGAGAGAGAGAGATTCTCAGAAAGTAAGAATTTGAGCCAAATCACAGGAGGCAGTTAAGGACTGATAGTGAAATTAGAAATCTTCCTTTGGATTTAAACTCTTATCATCATCCTGGGTTATCAGGAAGGAAAAAGAAAGAGCAAAGAAAGATGAGAAGAAATTAATACCATTGGAGTGAGAAATACATACTTGGCCTTGTTCCTGTCATTCTATTCCATATTTAATATAATTTCTAAAGGGCCCTATTTAAAATGTTATCAATGACCATCCCAAGGTTACTTTCTGCTCCCTTACTTTACTTTATTTCTATTAGAAGTTATTAACTGGTCTATATTTGGTGGTATTTTCCTACATCCTCTACCCCCATTAGAACATAAACACCATGAGAGCAGAATAATGCTTAGTACAAAGTCAGAGCCCAATGAATGACTACCTAAGTGAATTGTGGTTACTTGCTGATGAATGATATTCCCAATGCTGCTTTGAAGTAGAAAGTCATTGCTCACTGATTTTTATAAATGAAAAACCCAGAGAGCCTAGGTTACTTGTGTGGCATCACAGGTAAAAAGAAACAAAGCTGGTTTTCAATGGAAAAAAATAGTCACAAAATAATAATTATAATATTATATCACTTACATGTGGGAAGTCCATAATTACATTTCCATATCAAGATAGAAAAAAATCTGGAGAAATATGTACAAACTGAGGAAGTGTTTAACACTTGATGTATGCATACAAAATAGGAATTTTATAGCATATTTTTATTACATTATTACACTTTTGTGCAAGTATAAAGTTACCACAAGAAGCTTATTTGAACCTTATAATTTATAAAATGATGGTACCCCTTGCAAGATTTATATTCCTACCTATATAATGCCAGCTTCTATGCTTTCTAGTAGTGTGGGAGCTAAGAACAGTAAAGGGCAGAGTATTCAATGACAACATGTAATGAGAGTATAAAATTATGTAATGTTTTTGTTACTAGAAGTTTTAAAAAAGGAATAACTTAAAAAAGGATAACATCTACAGATTATACATGGAATGGTAAACATGCTAAGTTAAATGAAATTCATGCATCATACATAAGGCCAAGATCATTCATATATGATTCCTTGTGAAATTATTTGTGCCTTCTCATGAATGCAAGAATTCAAAACGTGAGTCAAAATGGGATAATTTTGCAGATGTGGGGCATTATTAGCATGAGAATATCCAAAGAAACATTATATTATAGATATGTTGGCAAGCTGTATCCTCCACGTTTGGACAGTCTATTTGAAGTTCACCATTTCAGTACGAACCCTATCTCTGTATTTCTCTGAAGCACATATTCCATTCATCTCTGAACGTTCAATACATGAAACCACGAAGATGCTAGCTGTGTTCTGTAATTATGAGGAGGCAGCTCAGGTTGGTAATCAGCATTAGCATGCTGGCTGCTGTAATATACACAAAGCCTGCCTTCAGAGCCAAAGCATAGGCTCTGGCAGAAAATGTCTATTTATTGAAAGTGTGTTAGGGATGAAAAAAATGCATCAAATCAAGATTAAAAGGAGAGAACAGTAAGGCCCTATTTTAGTGAATGTTTATACAGAGATGGCAACTATAAACCTGAGAATAAGTACAAACGCTTCCATTTATTTTTAGTTGTTTGCTTTTAGAACGGTAGAGTTCGCATATCCTTCAGGGTGTTCCATTGTCAGTAATCTTAGGGGAAAATAAATTAAAATGGGACAATGCTTGGAGTATCCCTGTAAGTAATAGAAAATATGTTAAAAATTTTTCTTTAGACTAATGACAAAGAACTGCATGTCTAGGAATTAGGAAAGACATACAACAATCCGATGAGAGGCACTTTGCGTCGAAAAGATTGAAATAATTTGGCATCAGGTAGAACTGACTCTGACATTTACTGATTGGACGAGTGTGGACTGCGTCTTTCAAGTCTCTGAGCCTTGGCATCGTCATTTGTAAAATGCAGGTAAAGATCACAAGCTGAGCAAACACAGATGGTTCTCAAAGTAAATTTTCTCCTCATTCCCATTGGAGCTTGACTTAAACTATTGGGCAATCAACAGAAGGTGCTCAAAAGACTGTATGATAGCAAAGTTCTGTTTATGGTTTGATATATCATATAAAAAAATTGCTCTCTGTTGAAAGCCCTTTGTCAATTTGATAGTGACTTTATCTCTACCACCATAGCAGTATGACAAATATTTAAGTAAAATTGTATTGAAACATCTTAACCATTCAACAGATGGCAGTGAAGCATTGGACATCCGTAGAACAATATACAAATCCAACCTAACCCTCCCATCTTATTATACAGACAGTAAGTTCAAATGAATCAAGGACTTAAGTGAAAATGTAAAACTATTAATTTTTTAGGAAAAAACAAAGGAGAAATTTTTTAGGAAAAGAACAAAGGAGGACATTTTTAAGATCAGGGTTAGACAAAAACCTCTTCTGAATTGAAACAAAAAGAATAATTCATAAAAAGAAAATTAATAAATTGGACCACAGTGAAACTTAAACTTTTGTTCTGTGGAAGACCATGTAAAGAGAATGGGGAAATAAAAGCTTCGGATTGGGGAAAAAATATTTGCAAACCACATATTCAACAATGAAATAATATCTAGAAAACATAAGCAACTCTCAAAACTCAATAGTGTAAAAAAGCAGAATATGAACAAAAGGCACGAGCAGACACTTATTTCATGGGAGAAGGTATGCCGATGATAAAGAAGCACATGACATCTGCTAAGTCATCAGAGAAATGCAACTTAAAACCACAATAAGATAGCACTACACAGCTATCACAACAGCTAAAATGAAAAAAGAGAGAACACTAAATGTCTACAAGGATGTGGAGAAACTGGATCATACATATGTTGCTGTTGGGAATG
This sequence comes from Neogale vison, assembly GCF_020171115.1. Lineage (NCBI taxonomy): Eukaryota > Metazoa > Chordata > Mammalia > Carnivora > Mustelidae > Neogale > Neogale vison. Next base: position 29,777,553 of record NC_058096.1, read on the forward strand.
TAAAAATTATATAACTTCCATCAAGATAATTCAGCAGTTTAAAAAATATAATTAAGCATGTAATTACCCATTATCTTATGGCCAACCATTGTGCTCTTGACTATTTATCTCAGAGAAATGAAAACTTACCAAGAAACTTACACGTGAATATTTACAACAGCTTTATCATCCTAGCCCAAAGCTAGCCCATATTTTTCAATAGGTGAATGGCTAAATTGTTGTACACTCCTATCATGGAATATTAGTCAGCAGTAAAAAGCAACAGATTATTGATAGATGTGATGTCCTAAATGTATCTTCAGAATCATTGAGGAAGCGCTGAGTAAAACAAGCCAAAATAAAACAAAAACAAAAAAAATCCCAAAAGGTTGCTTACTATATAATTCCATTTGTATAAGATATTACACATGGCAGATTTTAGAAATGGGGAATCAGCTAGCAATTGCCAATGGTTAGGCATAGATAGGGGACAGAGGGGAGGTGGCTTTAGTTATGGAGATTCAAGGGACCCTTATGAAGATAGAACTGCTGAATGTTGTGGTGGATAAATGTGATGAAATTGTATAGAACTAAATACACATACATACACATACACAAACATGAATATAGGCAAAAAAGAGAAATGTGAATCAGGATGGTGGATCATTTCCATATTAATGTTCTGTTTGTGATTTTATACTATATTTTTATAAAATGTTACCAGTATGGGAAATTTGGATAAAGCGTACACAGGGTCTCTGCATTATTTTTTACAGTTGCATGTTAGTTATCTCAATAAAAATTTCAATTAAAAATGTCTATCATTTGACTTTTTTAATGTTTCAAGTTTTATTTAAATTCTAGTTAGTTAACTTAGAGTGTAATATTAGTTTCAGGGGCGGAGTTTAGTGATTTGTCACTCACATATAACAGTCAGTGCTCAACACAAGTGCCCTCTTTAATATCCATCACCCATTTATTAAGGAAATTGTGAAGTTTTGTTTATGCTGATACTGTTGATATAAAATTGAAAGGATATGTCACATTAAGATGGGAAAAAGTGGGGATAATTACAAAATTTCGTATTTAAGATGAAATGCCCATGTAATAATTCAGGAATTAATTTCTAATTCTCTAAAACTTCTTTGTCATTTAGTACTTCATTAATAATACTATATTCTCTATAAACGTGCAATGTCCATCAAGAAGCTATATAATCTGTTTGGAAAACAGCCGATACAAAATCATGTCTAATTGCACTATTCTATATCTGAATGCCATTAAACGCTTTAAAGGCAACCCAAAGTGACTCACAACCCTGAATTACCCCCTGCTCTTAAGGCCTACCCATTTGAACTATGTAAATTAAAGATATATATTTTAAAAAGTCTTCTATATTAATGATTTAAAAATAATTATACCAAAACATTGTAAGGTTCATAGTACATTCCCCATCTGTTCCAAAATAAGAACATATGGCTAATGGTACAAATTAAGGGAACATTTCTCTTCATATTTCTTTCTAATTCAGTTTTCTAATTCACTCTCTAAATACTTGAACTTACCAAAGTTAATGTTTTACAAATCATCAGAAAATCATTCTCTGGTAACAATATAGTGACATAATTATATAAATTTATTCCTTGTAATTATACAAATATTTTCTCAATTCTTGAAGAATTAGGAAAGGTAATTAAACAAAGACTTTTTAAAAATCATAAAAATAAATGTAGGCCAATGGGAATATATGTATTAAGTTTCTGAAATAAAAATTACATTGAGCGTTGGCCTTTTTACTCTGACTAATGAATAAATGAGGTACAGAGATGTCCCACATGGGTGGTTCAGTCAGTTAAGCATCTGCCTTCGGCTCAGGTCATCATCCCAGGGTCCTGGGTTAGAGGATGGAGTTGGGCTCTCTGCTCAGCAGGCCTGCTTCTCCCTCTCTCTCTGTCTGCTGTCTTCTATCTCTCTCTCTCTCTCTGTCAAATAAATAAATAAAATCTCAGAAAAAAAAAAAACTACCCACAATTTTTTCCCCGAATATATCCTTTAGAAATGCTGTTGCCTTTTTTTTTTTTTTAATAATCTTAGCTATTTATAGAGGCTCCTGGTTTATTGTTTTGGATGAATTCAGTTATTACCTGTGGAGTGCTACTTGCTTCATATCATATGTCTTTAGTTGCTGGGAATTGCATGTCTAGAGAGGAATAGAGGCCCTCTCTGTGTCACTCTGGTATTGGTCATTGGCATACCAAGCAACAAGTTTGTAATTAAAATACAAATTTGTCGTGTAGTTTCTGGTCAAATTAAACAGGGGCATATACAGCATGTCTTCAAGCCTTTACACATTGCACTGAAATGCTTAGTCCAGATAACAAACAGTTGTTGCCAGAAGAAAAATAGAAGGAAACTGGCCTTAGACGCCAATGGTGGTCTCTCAGCACTGAAATAAAATTAACTGCCTGTGTAAAAGACCATGGTTTAATAAAGGTTTGACTCTACAAGTAAATGATAAGTTCTACAGGTCATCTTATCTACCTAACTTCACTTGCCATTTGATAAAGGTATTATTGCTAAATAAATAGTTCATTGGTGTGACAGTTGAGGATGAGGTAGATAGGGCGAAAAGGAATTGTTGCTGTGGCACAAGACATTTTGCATAAACCTGGGATTTAATTTTGAACTTAAAAAGCCGTATGTGTTATAATCATGCTCATCATGCTTTAGAAGTAACATAACCTAGCTAGTCAGACTTTCTTTTTATTAAATATTAATGCTTAATAAATATATTATGATCTTAAGACACCCAAATGCTGACCTTCTGTGTTAATATCTTTGGATATCAGTTCCTTTTAGAATAAGACATCATAAATTTAATTTTATATTAAACATTTTTTAAAAGAACAATTTTAATAATTAAATCTGGACCAGCCTTTTCCAGTTAATCTTTATTGCAGCCGCATTGCCCCAGTCCTGGATAGTTCCAATACATTCACCTGGGAATATATTTAATAGAAATCTTGACTTTGCACATCTACCCTACTGCAGAAATTATGTAATTAGTATATCACTATACAGGTAGAAGTTTGGCCTGCTTGCTGAACAGGGTGCCAAAGCCACAGACCAGGAAACTCAACCTTAATCCCTAGAAAAGTTATAACTTATCAAATAAATAGCTTAAACATTTATACAAGCAAAAGTTAAATAGGAGGAACCAGCCTAGGCTTAGAAGAAACAAGCTATGTCAAATTGACAAGATTTTCAAGGCTAGCAAAGGGGTATAATAACATGTACCTGTAAGGTTATACTTCAGCAAGGCCTTCTACAAATCATACTGCAAGCTTATAAATAGTATAGAAAAATATAAACTGATTAAAATATTTGAGTGCAAGGGCACCTGGGTGGCTCAGTGGGTTAAGCCACTGCCTTCAGCTCAGGTCATGATCTCAGGGTCCTGGGATCGAGTCCCACATCGGGCTCTCTGCTCAGCGGGGAGCCTGCTTCCTCCTCTCTCTCTGCCTGCCTCTCTGCCTACTTGTGATCTCTCCTTGTCAAATAAATAAATAAAGTGTTTTAAAAAAATAAAAAATAAATTAAAAAAATATTTGAGTGCATTCAAAACTTGTTGAATGGCTATGCTAAGTGTTTTCAGTAATGGGACTAATTTTTCTAAAATCTTTAATAATGCGAAAGTGTACATGCAAATGTTATCTTCTTTAACATTTTTATCAAAGTGTCCAGTGAAGACACTAGAGATCACATATGTAGATGAAACCAAATTCTTAGGGCGGAACAGTTAACCCAAGTTTAGGATTCAAATCTAGGATTGCATGGTTCTGATAGCCTCTCTAACTCGATTTTTAACACCTTGGTAAGTGGAGTCAAGCATCGAAACCAAGATGGGATTGAGCTGGAAAAGTATTTAAAGTCTTCTGAAATAAGTGAGTAATTATGTGAAAAGTCCTAGAATTTAAGTTGTATACAAGCTGCCCATGAGCTTGTGGTATAATTTAGCTGTTCTCATATGCAGAATTCTTCCATAGGAGTCTAGAGGCCAGATCAGGGTACTACATATTCTGGGTAAAACCAAAGCAATAGGTTGTCTAGAGAAGGGAATGAGGGATAATGAAAGGTTTGTAAATCATGGAAGGAGTGGAGACATTGGGAGTATTTAGTATCGGCAATTAATGAACAGTGGGAAATATACTAGTTATCCTCAGATATTTAAAGGATGATCATATTCATGTGGAAGTAGATTTTTTTCCCCTCCTTGTTTGTTAGGAGAAGCTGAGTAGCAAATACTAATTGGAAGATTGAGTTTGGTTCACTATGGACTGCCCATTAGAAGAACAGAGGCATTGTGTAATTAGGATCATTGTCTTTCAATGACGCTGTAGACAAAATCCTATTATTTGGAGGGAGGCTAGACCAGATATTTTCTGAGATTTTTTTCCTACACAATCATTTAGTCACTAGGATGTATTGTGTGTATGGTCTATAAATTTTGTGCCTTGTGGAAGAATGTCAGTTTTCTGGAAAAGGGAGTCCATCCTACTAGAGAAATAAAAGGGTTTCATGCATTTTCTTTGAAACAGGGGAGGTAATATTTTTCCTCTTTACATAAGCTGGGTTGGCACCAACTCCTGCATTGTGTTGTGTGACCTAATTTTGCCCTAAATCTATAGAACTACAACATCCCCCAGCACACTGTGGATCAGGTTTTAGAAACCAGAGTTCAAACAGTAAACACACTATAATGTCATCGCAAGAACTATGATCAAACCAGAACAAAACACTCCAAAGATTAATGGAGGAACATTTTTATGGTGCAAGTTTTCTCCACAATATTTGCTATAAAACATCCAAGATTTCACTGAAGGTTCCTAAGCTCTGTGGAATAGAAATAGATTGATAGCATCTTCAGCCTCTTGATAAAGGAAGGGCAAGCTAAATGTAATTATTTCAAAAGTCTCTGGGGAACAGAGAGATACGTCTCAGCTGGCACATTATCTAAAATAAAGTCAGACGTATCTTGGGGAAAGCAATAGTGACTTACTATTACAGTAATATTAACTTGTTCTTGGTTTTGTCTCAGCATCTGTGTATTGGCATCTCTCCTCCTTTACTTGTTTGTGCCTGTTTGAAACTAAAAATAAAATTATAAAGGTGAATAAAGACAGGAAAGGAAGTGCAGAAAGGAAGAAGAGAAGAGTCTCCACACTATAATGCCTAGTACTTTTGGTTGGGGAGGTCCCATTCTGTTATCCTGGACTCATTCATAGAATAAAGAAAATAAATATCAATTTTTAGTAAGAATCATTGTGATGTATAATTTATGTTCTTACCTCTACTCCATATAAATGTTTCCCCTGATTTTCCACATGAACCTAATAAATACAGCATCACTTAAGAATGATTAAAAACCTAGTAAATCACTGGTAATTTAGAAATCCTGTGAATTTATATTCCCTTGCACTTTTAATGTGGCCTGTTAAGGCTTAACTTTCAAAATAAATATTTCTTGGACATCTACCCACATATTTTGTTCAGGGTACTATGGTAAATATTTACTTTGTCTTACAAAGTTGAAAATAATATTTGATGCTAAAATAGCCGTTTTCCATAAAGTTCTATAGTTTATTATAATAGTAATTTTTGAGGTTGAAATATATCTTTCTAGATGTTTTACTAATAAAGAAAACATGTGCTACTAAATATTTCTCTTTCTGATCCACACTATGTCCCATGCAGTACAAGATTGGATAGTCTAGGTTACCCCAATTTCTGTCTACTAAATTATAGAAAATTCCTTGAGTTTTTACATTCACTGAACTTATTCCCCAGAATTGGTGAATGACATCACAAATCACCCAGAAAATATTGGAGATCATCTTGACATCTCCCTCTTCCTCACCACATTAAAATATTTGTGATGAATAAATACTGATGCTATCTCCTAAAAATCTTTGAAATCTGTTTTCTCTCCATTCACATAGAGCTGACCCTCAACATTCCTCACTAAGGTTATAAACCGATTACAACTGTTTTTCTGGCCTCCAGCTATTTTCTACTCCATCCAATTCCTTACAAATCCAAAGAGCTGTCGCAGAGACTCTCTTTAAGGAGAAAGCCCCTATTTACAAATCTTCTATTGAGTTTTACAAACTTCTGGATAAATTCAGACTTCTTAACATGTTATCCAAACCATTTTGAAATCGAATTTCTGAGTACTTCCTCAATCTACTATCTTGTCACTCTGCCATACAGATATGGCATATGGTGGCATATGGTACCTTCTTTCTTACCTCTCTTCTTTAAAAAAAAAAAAAAATATATATATATATATATATATATATATATATATATATATATAAATTTAAAAAAATTTTTTTTAATTTTAAAAAATTTTAAAAAAAGATTTCTTTATTTATTTGAGATAGAGAGAGAGAAAGAGTGAGAGAGAGAATGAGTAAGGAGAGGGAAAGAAAGAGAATCTTTAAGCAGACTCCCTGCTGAGCACAGAGCCTGATGCAGGGATCTGTCTCATGACCCATGTGATCATGATACAAGTTGAAACCAAGAGATAGACACTTAAGCAACTGATCCATTCAGGTCCCTCTCACCCCTCTTTAACTTGGACAATGATGCTTTATCTTATTGGAGTGTCACACATTCTGTCAGTCTTACCATACTTTGAATGGGAGGAGAAGGACAGGATTGAGGAAGGCTGGGTCTAGGCAATAAGCCTCAGATTGAATGTGGGACAGAATGGAAATCAGTTATGGTGGAAGGGGATTCAACTTTGCTAATGTCTGCCATTTCATCTCTTGCCACATACACACCTGTCCTGGTCTCAAATCCCTTAACCTCTAATAGTGATTGTCACTTGAGATGGTTTTTGCCTCTCAGGGGATATTTGGCTTGTCACAAATCGGGATAGGTGTGCTACTGGCATCTAGTGTGTACAGTTCAAGGATGCTGCTAAACATCCTGTAATATACAGGACAACACTCCCCCCCATACAGACGTACAATAAGGAATGATCTAGCCAAAAAATGTCAATAGTGCAAAGGCTGTGAACCTCTTCTATAGATACTAAATATGAAAAACAAAAACTATATTTGAATTCCTAGAGCATGACACACTTCCTCTTTTTTCCAGTCCTTTGAAAATGCTTTCATATGTGCCTGAAACTCCTTCTCTTTCTCCCCTCACTCCCACCCCAAATTTTGCCTGGAGAAATGCTACTAACTGTGAATATCTGTTTAAAGATGATTCCCATCAGGAAGCCTATCCTGATTTTTCTCTGCCTATATTGCCTTTTATAATATGGACCTATAGAACTCCCTTTTTCCTACAGCCACACACTTTTTATAATATTCTTTTAATTGTAGATGCCTGTTTAAACATCTGTTTTAATGGTCAAAAAGGAAGCTGCCTAAAGACAGAGGCAGAGTCTGTAATATTCACTAGGGCATCCCCTGTGTCCAAAGTGTTGCCTGACTTCCAGTAGGAGTGCATTTGTAGAAAGAGGTGTGTGTGTTGTGGGGGGGGAGTTATATGTAAAGTGCCTAATTCATATCAGTTATTAATTAAGGTTCATTTCTTCAAAAGTTTTGCTCAGCTTAAAAATTAAATGTTTTATAAATTGAGAAAAGGGTGAAAACTAATATCTTAAATCTCACTTTCTGCAACTAGTTATATTTTAAAATGGGAGTCATGTTTCTATCCAAAATACATGTATTAATTAAAAATTTTTTAAAAGTGAGAGGATATCACTGGCTTATTGGATTCTTCACAGAACCCTTAAACATTGTTTCATGGAAAGTTCTGGGGGATTCTATGGAGAGGAGGAGGCTGACCTTGTAAATACTAAGTGTATGGAATTGTTTGTGAGAATTCTAGTCATCTCTCTAAAACGAAGTTCATCTTTTATGAAGACCTGAGCCAATTGTCATAGATTATCTTAAAGCCGGCTCAACAAATACTGGAATGCAGGGACAAGTTCAAACTCAGACTTGAAATAAGCTTATCAGTAGGTGGTTAAGATGTTTATATGCAAAAAAAAACAAAAAACAAAAAACAAAAAACAAAAACAAAACAAAACAAAAAACCCAAACCACTCTTTACTTCATAAATGATAAAAACATGTGGAATTGTTCCCTTCCTTGCTAATGGATGTAAATCCATAGGTCTCAGGCCATCTTCCTTATTCTAGGAAATATAGGCCTTAGAAATAATATTGAATTCTAGAACTGGAAAGGCCTTTTCACATGATTAAAGATGCTAATAAGTGTGTTTTTAGATAAAGAAACAAAATGAGAGAGAAAACTTGCTAGTATCTCGCATAATACTCGTTACGCCATCGTCACTGACTTGTGCCAGACCATAGACTAGCATTAAAAGAGAAAATAAACCCATTGTTCTTTGTGAGAGTTTCTTTTTTTATTGGTATTATTTTTTATGAACTATATGCATAGAAATCAAATTACCGTGTTTGCCCACTCTTTCTGCACTGGAAGTTAGGCGTATTTATTAGCTACAACACAGCATTTCAGGCTGGCATTTGGATCATTTCAATAACTAATGTTTGTTTTATCAACAATGGTTTAATTTGACATGCTGCATAATGCATGTGCAATAACAGTGCCATGTTTGATGGATAAATGCCTAGGAAAAAAATTCAAATTGGCTAATAAATAAAATTGAATTTCGAGACCCCATTTATTTTAAGGAAACTTGTCATGGGTTATTAACTGTACTAAATAATGGCTTGTTTATGTCTGTGCATAAATAATTTGAAACAAATGGGGGTGACATAGTTAGAAACTATCATACTTCACTTACTGCTAAATGTTAAAGAAAGCTAGCTTCCTCAGCTCCTAACCGTCAGACCTGGTATTTTTCAGAAATAATTTTTCTTTGATGACAAGATTATGGCCAAAATTCAATTGAAGTTCCATACATTTAACATAAATTTATTACTTAAACATTCAAAATTTCCACCAAAGGGAATTAAACTAAAATTCTGACTCTAAATCAATGGTTCTTTGATCCCTCCCTTTATTACAGCTAACTGGGAAATTTAAAAAATTTTTTCTTTAGTGCTGATGTTTTGTTTCTCATTTTGAGAGATCCTGAATCAATTGGTCTAGGGTGATTTTTTCCTTTTTTAAAAGTCAATTGAGTTGTTTTTTTTGTTGTTGTTTGTTTTTTTGTTTACTTAAATGAAAGGGGGGATTGAGGATTTCTGTTTTAACATAGAGTTCTGGTCACTAATGCACACTAATTTATTGGTCTCACCTGGGCAGTGAGATTGAATGACTTGATAATAATAATTGTTCCATTTAGCAGACTTCTGAGAATGCCTTTTGAACATGCAGTTCTAGAAGCTAAACAGGTTACCAAGATAGCCTTTGTTCTTAAGGAATTTATATACAGGAACACAAGTGACTATTGAAAATCAAAGTAAGATCATTGTCACAAGAGAAGCACAAACAAAGACTTAGTGAGATTATATCTAGAAATGGGCAAGGACCAAAACAGAATTTTTGGAGTAGGGGACATATAATTAGCCTTACCAGTAAGTACGGATTAAAGGTTAACCTTGTTAGTCTCTTCACACCTCATAATCCTATCTTTTTCTTTTTTAAATATTTTATTTATTTATTTGAGACAGGCAGAGAGAGATCACAAGTAGGCAGAGAGGCAGGCAGAGAGAGAGAAGGGGGGAAGCAGGCTCCCTACTGAGCAGAGAGCCCGATGTGGGGCTCGATCCCAGGACCCTGAAACCATGACCTGAGCCAAAGGCAGAGGCTTAACCCACTGAGCCACCCAGATGCCCCCTCATAATCCTATCTTAATCCATTTATATAAACCATATATATTTACTTTATTAATTAAAATAATAACTCCATTTATTTGTATTTTGCTTTGCAGAGTGCAAACAGGGTTACAAATATCATCACTTTTGACCCTTGCAACATACAGAATATGCAATTCAATATTCCTGTTTTGGAGTGAGGAACCAGAAGCTCCAAATGTAAATGAATCACCCAATTCACAAAATGACCAAGTGGCAGGGATTGGTCGAAGATTAATTCTCCTGAGTCCTAAATAGTTCTGACCTTTTTTATCATCCCAATTTGAAACTGAGAAGTTGCTGAGTTTAGGCTAGACTCCTGGTCTCTTAAAATGGAACCACTCTCAGGAGTGCCACATGAAAACTTAATAGACCATATTGTCAACAGCTATCGCTTAATGTTTCTTAAAAAGTAATTTTTCAAAAAGTAATTGGGTATCTATATCCCAATATTTTTTTCAACAAATTCACTACCTTACTGCTTTCCCCCCAAATAGAACTTTTGTTCCTTCTCTGTATGCACTTTGCAATCATACCTAATAGTTGGATCTTGGGAAATTTCCAAAGTTCAGCAAGTTTGCTTGAACTAAAAGCTCAAGGAAGTGAAAGAGTTGAGTAAAAGGTCTTAATATGTGCCTTCTGCTAGTTCATTTTTGTCCAACAGGTACAAATATCTTACATGTTTTATCATAAGCCCTGTGTGCATCCTCAGAAACTCTCCACTCTGCAGTTTCCATGATGTATTATTAACATTTTTTTTTCTGGGACCCAGAACCATCCTCTGGTTGGATGATTCAGTAGAAGGACTTACAGAACTCAGGAAACCTATTATACAACAGTTACAGCTCATTACAGCTAAGAAATATAGATTAGAATCAGCAAAACCAAAAGGCATGTAGAGTATAATCTAGAGCTTCCAATTGTCCTCTCCCACTGGATTTTCAGAAGCAGTACTTAATTCTCCAAGCACACAAATGGAACCACATATATAAAGTATTGCCCGCTAGAGGAGCTCTACTGAGTTGTAAGTCCAGGGTTTTTACTGGGGTCAGTCATGTAGACATGAATTACCTATATGACTGAACTTAGCTACACAGTCTCTACTTTCAGATCAGAAGTCTGAGCAGTAGGGCACGACCCAATACATAAGGTCAACAAAACGAAAAGTAAAAAAAAAAAAAAAAATTTTAAAAAGCAAGCATGCACCATAAATCACACTGTTACTATAATGTACCTAGAATTGCTCAAAACGCCAGATATACAAAGACACTCTCAAGCAAGATATTCCAAGGGTTTAGAGGTTATCTGCCAAGAGCTTGTCAAGGGACGATTATTCCTTGGAATGTTCAGGGTTTGAACACCCTAGGCCTGTTGAGTTAACCTTTTACTGCACAACATCTAAAGATTTTATTTGCAATTTGTCACCAATTGGGACCCCCTGCATTAAAGCTTACTTTCCATTTAACAGTTATTTTATTATCTTAGTTAATTTTATAATCTAGAAAGGACCTCTGTCAGAACCTTAACCAGAGTTATATCTTTTAAGGTTTTGTGTTTTTTTTTTATAGCTTGGTTTTATTGTCATTATTGCCATAATGGTATTAAAAATATTCAGTATGTCATATCTTTATTCTTCCTCTATTTATTCAGTGAATAGGAATTACCAAACGATGACTATAAAGGCAGTCACTACATGGACTAGATGAGAAAGCTAGAGTGATTCCTTGCTGTATTCACCCCTTCTCCTACTCTGAGACTTTATGAACTTGGTATATGAATAGAAAATGACAAATCTATGGACCACTTGAGTTCTTGGCCTCAAAGCAACTTATAGGACCTACGGAGGGATGATTTTATTCTTAATAAGAATTTATAATTCAGAGACAGAAAGGATAAGATGCTGGTCACTCCTGTTTTGTCTATCAGTTTGATCCTGGGCATGATACTGACTTTAAGATTAAGAACAAGAATAACACCTATTTCATAGGATTTTGTAAAGAATTGCATGAGGTAATAAATTTAAGTTACTGCTCCCTGTTTGGCATATTGTTAAGTGCCCAATAAACAGAAATTGTTATTATTTTTTGCTATTAACTTGTAATAAAGCTTAGTTGTTTATAGGGAATTTACAACCACTGTCTTATTAACTGAAGTATTGTGACATCTTCACACAAAGAAAATGAAACTGAGTGGTGGCTGGGTGACTCAGTTGTTTGAGAAACCAACTCTTAGTTTTGTCTGAGGTCATGATCTTAGGACTCGTGGGATCGAGCCCTAACTTGGGCTCCACACTCAGTAGGGAGTCTGCTTGAGGATTCTCTCCCTCTGTCACACAAAGAAAATGAAACTGAGTGGTGGCTGGGTGACTCAGTTGTTTGAGAAACCAACTCTTAGTTTTGTCTGAGGTCATGATCTTAGGACTCGTGGGATCGAGCCCTAACTTGGGCTCCACACTCAGTAGGGAGTCTGCTTGAGGATTCTCTCCCTCTGTCCCTCCCCCCACTCACTCTCTCTCTCTCAAATAAATAAATAAATCCATATATATTTTTACACAACTTTTAATATTTTATTATGATTCTCCATACTCACCTAATGACTCCTATGATATAATAGTCCCATAAGAATAAAGTAGGTATTTTACTTTCTCACCTGTATGTTCTTTTTAAAATAATAGAGCATTTTCCCCTTATTATTAGACCCTGACACCCACATTACATTATATTTAAAACAACTGACCCTAATAAAAACAGACATGGATATTTTTGTTAGATGACTTTTCCAGTGTAAATAAAGCCCTAAGTATCTTGGTGTAAACAGCATTAATATGATTTGCTTTTACTATGCTGCTGTATTAGTTGAATAGAATGATAGGAGAGCCTACAAGAAAAACTAAAGTGTGTTCACCCCCAGGAGTAATTCGACACAGTGATTCCCTTAACATCTGTTCCACTAAAAAGAAATCATTTTCAAGGGCCACTTGGAGAGTAAGTAATCATAAACCCCTGGGCATCTATGTTAGAAGAGAGAGTGAGAGAAAAAGGAAAGACAAAAAAATCTACCCCTAGTCCTTTAAACTCTTTTGTATCCTAATGATCTACCATGTAGTGATTCCTCTTCTTGTGTGGTGAATTGAAAAAGGACGTTGGGTTTATGTTTCTTGTTCATTTTATTCACTTGCTGTTTTCCAATTTGAGAGAGCACGAGTCGAGCTCATTCATGAGCACTGTAATATTTGGAGTATATTGTTTTCAACAGAGTAGGGATATTAAAGTTATTGTTGCACTCCAGCATATTATCATTATAAAGTAACACACACCATTAGAGAGAGACTCAGGGAAGGACATTATCATTATGTATTAGCACACACCATTAGACAGGAGTTTCAACTGCAAAACCTACTGAGGAGGATAGATTCATAACAGCATAGCCCTCCTGGGTAATATAACTCAAAATTGTTAAATCATTCAGCTGGGGTGAACTTGGATCCCATGATTGGCACCTAACATCACCTCGAGCTCTTGGTGGTTATTTACTCCAAAAGAAACTGTTCCCTTTTCTGATTCAGATAGAAGTCCTAATGAAGCTCCCAAGGAATTTTCTCTTGCTCCCACCTCAGCAAAACTCATACAAATTAAATAATAATAAAAATAAGTACCAGTGTTGCTTGGCTTAAGGCTTGCAAATGCAAAACATGTTCGGTTGAGGAAATTGAACACTTGTGTACTTTTGTGCATAAAATTGTAACCAGTAGGTAGGGGGATTATAAATGATGCTGAGTGAAATAAAAGAAAGAACAATGCCATGTTTTATTTTAAAATCTTAGCAAACGATAATTTCAAAATGATGTTTCTTTGTCCCAGCAAATGTCAGAGTTATCTGTATGTGATATGACTAAACGCCGTTTCTCCATGAGGATTCCTTTAATATGCTGTTTATTTTCATGAAACATTAATGGAAGCTATGGCTATTTGCCTGTGTATGAGAAGAGCGACAAATTTTGCACTTCTCAAATGAAAATTAATCTTGAATGAGTTTAACTGGCATCATTTGTATTTTCTATGGATAATAAAAATCCATTTGTAAGTAAAAGCTTTATTGCAAAGCAAAAACAAAAGAAAACAAAAACCCAACTAAGTTTGATGATGTAATGCTCATCGGAACCACAGCCCAAGAGTTTGTAGTCACTGTGTTTTATGTGACTGAAGATATATTCTAGCTCCTAATTCAGTATAGGACATAAAAGTGTGAGTAAAGCTGATAAAAAGTGTTATGTAATTATCTAATACTAGTTTTTATTTGTTTAATATTCACCTTTTTAAAATGGCTCAGTCATCAGTAGACACAAAGTTATGAAATAAAATATATTGATAGGTACATATTTATATACATTATGACCTGTTATAAAATGTATGGCTTCTTAATCAGCCTGTAAATACTAAAGCTTCGAGACCAGTTCTAATCCTATATTATACATAAAAAATAACAAAATACTGGTCCCAGGTTTATACTAAGAGTGAAAATATAATAGTCACACTCTAACTATTGGAGTAGAAGGTATATGCTACAAAGGCAAATGCTAAACCTACATTGTTTCATATTTTGTTTTTAATTTTAAATGGATACATCAAAACTCTCTCATTGAAAACATTATGTATAAGAGTTATCTTTTTTAGTTTATCCTTTGTTTGGCAGGAAAATAATTTAGGCTAATCCTTTTGTCTTTCACATTTTAAAATATATTGGAGATTTTAAACATGCCGTTTGAGTGCTTTATTTAAACTGCCTCATGCATTTACTGTCTGTATCTAAGCACTGCCTTATGTATACATGTATTCCAGTTTTCAGCAGATAGAAGTTTCTTATACTCTAGTCTCATAAGACTGCATATTCAGTGCATAATTGCATTCCAGTTTACATTACATGCTGAAAATGGTATTACCCAAATTCTTGTAAGCACCACCACATAACAAGAAGATAGTAGAAACAAAAATCTAGCTCGGTGGTTCCAAGTAACTATGGACACTTTTTTATCCTATTGTGTATTTTCTTAAGCACAAGCTCCAATAGGAGCTGCCTGATTTCAAATTCTAACTTCACCACCTACTAAATATGGAGCTTTGGGGAAAAAAAAAATTAAGAGGGCGCCTGGGTGGCTCAGTGGGTTGGGCCGCTGCCTTGGGCTCGGGTCATGATCTCAGGGTCCTGGGATCGAGGCCCGCATCGGGCTCTCTGCTCAGCAGGGAGCCTGCTTCCTCCTCTCTCTCTGCCTGCCTCTCTGACTGCTTGTGATCTCTCTCTGTCAAATAAATAAATAAAATCTTTTAAAAAAAAATTAAGATTTATTTATTTATTTTAGAAGTGGGGATGGTGACAGAGGGAGAGAATCTCAAGCAGACTCCACCGTTTGCACAGAGCTGGGCGGGGCACTCAATGTCAGGATCCTGAGATCGTAATCTAAGTGTAAACCAATGGTCGGATGCTTAACCACCTCAGCCACCCACGTGCCCTGCCCTGGAAACATTCTTGACCTCTCTGAACTCCCAAGTTCTTCATCTGTAGAATGAAAATAGTAATAGTACCCACTTCGTGGAGGTTGCTGTGACATTGCTATGAGTTATTTGTAAAGCACTTAGAAAAATACTATTTGAAAAAATAGATGCTTAGTAATTATTTGTTCCTGTCACCAGTTTTATTCAAAGGGATTTTTAAAGTAGGATCCTGGTAAATCTAGTTTATTCATTTTTTTTTAAAGTCAGAATGTATATAAAGAAATCAGTCTGTCATTTGGCAGTAACACAAACTGAAATGCCAAAAAAAATGTTAATTATGGTGAAATACCAGTCTAATGATTAATCATACAGATAGGCCAGTTAATACCATTATGGGCGGTGTCTTCCACACATGCTTACTTACTTCTGGTTCGATCCCTTTCCATTCCTTCTATATTATTCCACCCATTCCACTCCTCAAAAGGCAGCCTCCTTAGCCTCCTTTCTAGCCCACACCGACAATTCCCTTTCTTCACCTTGCGCATCGCGATCCTTGGGTAAGATCTCTCAACAGTCCTACCCTCCTCCCATGCACCACTCTATATATACATTCTCAGTTAAGTCTAGGAGTCGAATAGCTCAGCGTGCAAGATCCTTCATTTTCTAAGCCAAATCCATCTTTCCAGTTTCAGTCCCCACAGTTTCCTTAATGCCCTCTGGGCTGCAGCCAATGACCACTAACAACTCCCAAAACGCCTCATTCTTTTTCAAACCTCTGACAAGTTTTCGTGTGTCATTCCATTGCCTAGAATCTTTTCTTTTCATCTCGTCCACCTGCCAGGATATTACATATACTCCATTACTTGGCTTACAATGCGGTTTCTATTCCCAGGGAGGATGCTGGGAGACTACAGGTGTTCCAGGCACCTGTCAGGGAAGAAAATCCTACACTGAAGCCCAGTCAGGTGCTGAAGGCCTGATATCCTCTGACAGATTTCTCCGATGCAGAGAGCCTGCCCCTGAATGGCCCCCTCTGTGCTTTACTGCCATGCCCCCAGACCCATGTCACCTCACCTCCGTCTCTGCTCTGGTACTGTTTCCTTTCTTCACTGAGAAACCAGTGAAGCATCAATCCATGTACTGTCCAAAATCCTTCAGGCAAAAAATAGACTTACAACCTTTCCTACCGTGACCCTCTCCACTTGCAGCCGAGTCATAAAAATTCAGGCTTAACTACTTTTCCAATATGTGTATTGATTAGAGCATTTTTATACATACATTTGAGTGTATTAAGGGATGCAAATTATTAAGGAAACATTGCAGAAGCATCTAACTTGAAGGTACATAAGAAAAGAAGAAATATCTCACCAATGTGCTTGATTTTATTTTTGTCTGCTATGGCATTGGTGCTCTGGATGCATTTTTTAGTTTTAATGAGTCTCATTGGTTCTAATTAGAGTAACCTTGGTGGAAATAGATATTATTACTCTGCAAATCATGGCTAAATTGCTGTTAAATAATTTGCATTCTGCTACATGGTTTATGTCCTAGTATAGAGAGAAGTGTTTAAGTCCAAGTGCCTAACTATTTATTAATGTACACCAGCAATTTTGGTCTCATATAAGAATTTATAGCTATCTAACACATTTTGTCTAAACTATGCTCTAAGCATCTTTCCATGTAGTTAGATAGGACAGGTTCTGCAGCCTCAAACCGGATTATGTTTGTACCTTCAGAATATAGGTTTTTCTAAAATCTGTTGAGCATCTACATACCCAGGACTAGAAAATGGGCTGTTGATTATACAAAAAAATCACAAGACAGGCTTTCTCCACTAAAGAAAAAAGTGTTTATATTCTTACCTGGAAAGACTACAGACATAGTTTAAAAAGAAAGGGTTGCTAATTTATTTATTTCAACCATTCCATGAAACTATTTTGTAAGTATGGATTGTACATATTATAAGCCATAATAGCAATTAAATATAGGGATGGCTTACATTCAACATACATTTATTAATTGAGTCCTATAGCCAAGAACAGAACCTTGTGAGTGGTGCTTGTTTTTCAACTCAATCGCTTGCATGGCCAAGTTGTATACCAGTGAATCTGATGGTGGCACCAAGTCACATCACATACTCTAGCGTCCAAGGTGCCCATGGAGCAGGTTTTCTGGATTCTATCTTGACTGATAAACTTAGAAGTCTCCCAGCCATAAAAGGGTATTTTAAAAATTCTGACTACCCAGAAAGCATTGCAAATGTGAATGAGAATGGCTTTGTAGAAAATTGTAGTGTCTCAGATATACATGTTAGAACTGGTACTTTTTTGTTAGTCCAGCTAGCAAGATAAATGAATAGTGAATAGCATATAGTGGAATACTTTTCAAATTTATCAATGTGATACTAAATCATTTCTAATGCTATAACTTCTAATCACAAATTTGTATTTATTTTCCCCATCACAATCAATTTAATGAAGTTACCTTAATCCGTCTCTTAATATCATCTCTGTTCCAGTAAAATTATATAAATTCACCTATTAATTTTCAAATCCTAATTTGTCCACATGATAGCATAATACCTGGTTGAAAAGCATTAATTTTAATAAAATTCTTCATTATGTAATGGAATTTGATTTTTACTAAAAGAAACAATAAAACTTTTTAAACAGCCTCTATGTAGAAACCATAAAGATATTTTATTCTTTTATTCTGTTACTGCCTTTTTTGAAATCTGTATTGTGACATAAACATCTAAAGAATATACAAAATGCACTCATTCAGTGACTTGTTAAGGTATTATGTGAGGTTCTTTTCTAAGTACCTGATTTACTCCAGTAAACACAGCCAGAAACCCCTCTTCTCATGGAGCTTTCATGGACTGTGGGAGACAAGAAATAAGCAAACATCAAGAAAATACCTTGAGTCGGGGCGCCTGGGTGGCTCAGTGGATTAAGCCTCTGCCTTCAGCTCAGGTCATGATCCCAGGGTCCTGGGATCGAGTCCCACATCGGGCTCTCTGCTGGGCAGGGAGCCTGCTTCTTCCTCTCTCTCTTTCAGCCTGCCTCTCTGCCTACTTGTGATCTCTGTCTGTCAAATAAATAAATAAAATCTTTAAAAAAAAAAAAAAAGAAAGAAAGAAAATACCTTGAGTCAATTGGGATGTACACTTTTTCTCCAGTACAGTGGAGAGAAATTAGTGTAAACAAAATATTAAACAATGCAATAAAAGGGAGAAATTTTAAATAGAGAAGTTAGGAAAAGTGTCCCTGATGAAGTGATTTGAGCAGAAGCTGAAGGAAATGAGGGAGGGAGTTGTGTAGATATCAGAGGAAAAGGCCTCCCTGGCAGAGAAAATGTTCTGAGGTATCAAAATACTTGACATGTTTGAGAAGCAGAGGGAAGTCAGTATGACTGGAAAAGAGTACACAAGGGGCACATTAACAGGGACTATGCTGTTGTAAGGAAGGGGATGGGGTAAAATATTGAACTTTATAAGCCTGTATAAGGATAGCTTTTACTAAGAGTGAGATAAGGAGCCATCAGAGGGGTTTGAACAGAGGAAAAAATATGATCCTTTTGAAAGGATCCATCTGCCTTTATATTTTGCAAAGATTGAGGGTGAAGAGCAAAGGTCAAGGCAGGCGATTGATCCAGTGAAATGATCCAGGTGAAAGATGGATTATTGCAATAATTCAGTAGGGGAGGAGTGGGGATATTGAGAAGTGCTTTGAATCAGCATGTATTTTCAAGATACAGTCAGCATAGCTTGAGGGTAGGTCAGGGAACAAAAGAAAGACTTAAAGAATGGAATAATTCCAGGGTTTCTGGTCTGAGCAATGGAAGATGGGAGTTCTCATTTACCAAAATGGAGAGCATAGTCCTAAGTGTAGTTTTAAGGGAGGAGGTCAGTACTGTATGTGTTGCTTGACATACCTACTAGTTGCCCAGTGAAGATATGAGCAAAGAGTTGGGTATAAAAATCTGCTCTTGAGAGACCTAGACTAGAGATACAAACTGAGGAAGGTAAAGTATAAAGAGCGAATCTAGCAGCTGAGCCTGCATGAGAGAATCTAGTGAGTGAGAGCAGTGAATGAAGTACAGAGCCCGAGAGGAGTTTGCATTAGGATAATGAACTGGGGTCAACAAAGGAGACTGCCATAAAGGAATCCAGAAAGTTCCAAGAAACCCAAGAAAGAAAAGAAGGTATTTCATGGGGGTAGTGATCCAACATGTTCAAAGCTGCTGCTAGGTCAAATGGCACAAAAACAATAAATACATAACATGTCTAGTTTACATAGTAATAGTAGTAATAATAATAATGATAATGATAACAATAAAATTATTATTATCTTTCTTATCTCTGACAATAATAAAAACCAATATATCTACCCATCATCCCACTTAGGAAATAGTTCATTTTCTCCAATTTATTTTCATTTGGGCTCTTAGGGGACAATTTAATATGTTTCTCCTTTAAGAAGCTGAAAGGGCTTAAATCACTTCTAAAAGTAATTTGTGTATTTCCTGAAACTTCCCCCATTTTATTAATGTAAAAGCTTCTTAAGTACAATTTGTTGTTTCTCCCTTTGTCTTACTCAGTTTCCATTCCTTTTTTGAATTAATGGACTCACGTATGGGTTTTATTTGAGTCCATCTACATGGTAACCTAACCCTCTGCATTGGGTGTCAGTCACTGAAGTATAAAAATCTTCACTTGAGCTTTGTAGTTCTCCTCATAGAGCAAATCTAAATGGATTGTGTCTAGCAGTTCCAGAGAAAGCAAGAGCATCCCCCATATTCACAATGTAAGGGATGAAGATAACTGCTTAGCCATGCTCCCAGATAGGCATGTTATTCATTAATGAAAGCAACTGGCTTTAGCGTGCAGATATCAGCTGCTAAGAAATTTCTCACATCAACTGTCATTTCCAGCAGTTCAAATTTATAAGATGAAACAACTCTCTAATCCCTTAAACTGTTAATACATAGCTAAGAATCCTTGTGCATAACTAATAAAATTTACATTTTCTAAGCTTCAATTTCCTTGAAGGATTGTTTTATTTGGTTTTTCAAAAATTGATAAGAAAAACGTTAAGATATAGTAAACACTGAAAAACTATATTTGGAAGGGAAGAGGTCTGTAACAGGGGTTCAGAGTATAAATGAAGTACATCTCAGGGGAAGCTCACTTGTTTGCCTGTATTAATTATTTCTGCAGTAAATGGTGTCTCTGAACATGAAATTAATCCTTATGTGGTTTAAGGGATATTTTTCCTCGTTTAATATTCTTTTCTGATGTGTGTGAATTTTGGCTATAATCCTAAAACAAAGTCTAGAAACATAAATGGATACCAAAAAGTGGCAGGAATGATTGATGACTATAAATTAGTAACTTTGAATATATTATGACAGTGGTAGTTTTAAATCCTTTGGGACAGAAAAAGGGGTACTATATATCATGTGACTTAAAATAAGTTATAATGCTTATGGCTTTAGAACTCAATCCAAAATGATTTCCAAACCTTAAATGAGTCCAAACAGAATAAGCATGCTATCCTACTTGATATATAATCCTTTTATTCACTGGGGATATAACTTTTATGCTTTTTCAGTTCCCAGCTAGTCCTTGTCAACTGCTAAGATGAAAACATTCGTTTTTCCAATTCAATTTTCAAGAAACAAATCAGACCTTAACAATTATGTCATTTCATGCTGCTTTGAAAAGAAAACATATTTTCTGACTGATCTAAAAAGTTGTTGAATCTACTTTTGTCTGAGATTTATTTTTTCTTTTTAAACAGTTACGAAAATCTAGTCAAAGGGTACTGTTTTCTGCCACATGGAATGTTTCTACTTTATTTGCTCACATTGAGAAAGATCTAATATTTGAGTCCCTTTTGTTGTTGTTTCCCTTTTAGTTTTCTAACTTATAATTGACAGGATTCCCACTACAAATAAAAAGCAGGACAACGAATGTTTTAGGAGTTTTTAAAATACATTTAATTACAAATCCCAACAAATTAGTGTGAGTTGTTTCAGTGGGAGAAGGCTTCTTTCTAGAACTCATATACTGGTACTCATTATTCCAAATATGTTGAGTGTATGCAAAGTTGACATAATGTAGAGTGACTTGTGCAGAATTGGTTATGCTGTTGCATCTCTCACTTAGGGTCCCTTGAAGCCAACATCACACATTTGACAAAGAGCTGGAACTAAGTGCAACTAACTAGTTCCTAGTAATTGACATGCCCAGTTGTGTCTTACGACATAGATGATTCCAAAAAATCATGTCAGTGGAGGAGGAGTTGAGGTAAAGTTTATCCAGAATTCACATTGTCCTTCTCCAGAGGCACCCCGATATAGTAACAGTTTTGTTTATTATGCACAGCTGATGTTTCTTCAGTCTTTAGTAAAGTGTGAATAGATAGACCTTCACAGAATATGTTATCAGCAGACTTGATTAATAATATAATCTGAGTAAAAATACCATGCTTGTTCTGTATGCAAATACACCTTCAAGACAGTTACCAGTGCCCCCTTCCAAGCAGATTACCAGTCTTACCTGGAAATTCCGGAAGTTGACATTGCCATGATGAATTGCATCATACACCTTTAGTCCATGTTTCCATATTTTTTTCCCATCTTTTGACATATCGGATCAGGTGGCACCAGCTCTCTGAAGAGTTGTTTCAGCTGCTGCCTCCTCCCCTAGCTGACTTTTTTTGTATCCTTCACTTTCCATGGCACCATGGAGACTAACTCAAGCTACCTGAGTGGTAAATGGAGAAATGAACAAAGATTAGAAATTTTGAGGCACTGGTTAAAAATGACTTCTTCATATGTAAGATAGATTTTAAACAATAAATATACTTTAAGAAACACAAATAATATCAGTTCAGGCAGAATATCTATGGTTTAATCTATGCCTCTAATACAAATTCCTTAAACTATACTTATCCCAAAGTTCTATTCTAAAATTAAATTTAGTGACTCCTTATTATGTCAAGAGGTAGAGAGGAGGAACATACAGGAAACATAAATCTAGAATACCTTTCTCTTAGATATCTAAATTCAATACTGAATTTAAATTCAGAATGTACAATCTAGAGAATGTGTGTGTGTGTGTGTGTGTGCGTATTTGTGTGTGTGTGTGTGTGTAAGTTTAACTGGATCTTCCAGCAGTCAATGGTTTCTTTTCTGACTTTAATACCTAATATTTCTTTTCATTTCCAGAGTGCTGAAAAATAAGACAAAATAATAAATATAATTTAAAAATATATGCCATAATACATCTCATTGCTAAGGTAGATTTCATTATTCTTCTGGGAAATTATGCATCTAATTTCAGTTCTATTCAATGGAAAATATTAACAATTGAATGAATACCTTTCAGAATTCAAATAGAAAACAATAATCTATAGAAAAGATCAGCTTAGAACAGAAAACAAACCACAAATTTTAGGGGGGGTAGGAATTTGCTATGTTTTGTTAGTGTTACAATGTACAAACCTCTGGTAAATACTCTTTTGCTTAGACAATAGTGACAGGGTTCCCATTTTCTAGCTTACAGGAGAAAAGAGCAACTATTTTAAATCCCAAGAGCACAGGGTACAGCAAGGATTCAGTGTCTGAGATGGATCCAAAAGGATGTTATCCAAGGTCTGAATGTAAGTACTAGAGAAGCTGAAAATAAGCCTTTATTGTATACATACGACAAGATAATAAATCTGGATCCCTTTGAAATCAGGAGGGGGTTGGAAAAAGGTTTGGGGGTAAAAAAAAAAAAGGCAACTATTCAAGTGCATCGATTTGAAGCATGGTCAGCATGTCAGAAGCCTTTTCTTCTTTGCTGCCGGCTACCAAGCATTGGGAAAAAAACACACACACAATTATTGCTAAACCTGGTTTCTCTAGTTGGTGCTATGGACTGAATGTTTGTGTTCCCCTAAAGTTCATGTTAAAACCTAATGCCCCATAGGATGGTATTAGGAGGTGGAGCCTTTGGGAGTTACTTAGGTCATGAGGGTAGAGACTTCACGAATGGGGTTAGTGTTCTTACAAAAGAGGCACCAAGGGGCACCCTGGCTCCTTCTGACACATGATGTTACAGCAAAAAGATGGCCATCTTGGAGATATGCTCTCACAGGCCTCTCCATCTGCAAACTCATAATCTTGGACGTCCCAGCTTCTAGGACTGTGAGAAACAAATGCTCCTAGTTTATAGGCCACCCAGCTTATGCTATTTTTGTTCCAACAGCCCTAATGGTAAAATAGTTAG
This sequence comes from Neogale vison, assembly GCF_020171115.1. Lineage (NCBI taxonomy): Eukaryota > Metazoa > Chordata > Mammalia > Carnivora > Mustelidae > Neogale > Neogale vison. Next base: position 29,801,167 of record NC_058096.1, read on the forward strand.
AAAGTAATCCTCAGCTCCCTAGTCCACCCAGGGGAGCAAAATTACTGGCAGGTCGTGAGTCATGGGTTCTTTTTTCTACATGTGTATATGTGCTTCCAAGATGATGAACATCTGTTAGGGTTGAGAAATCACTATGAGCCACTTAGTCAACCAGGACAGAAACATTTTTCTCCCTCTCTGCACTACGAAAAAGACGTCGATGAAAATAACAAGTGATTGCTTGAGCAAATACCAAGTTACATAGTCATCCAGACGTGGTTTAGCAAATTAATTAATAAAACAATCTCTTCATGAATTAGTTACTTCATTTATTTGGCACGCTTTCCCTGGGCCCGTCTCAGTGAGATGCTAACATGCGTCCTTTCTCTGTTCTATAAATTTTAAAATCATTCAGCAGGTTTAGCCAAGAAGGGTAAAGCGTGACTGGGAGCTCCAAACAAGGATTGTCACCAACTTGCAGCGTGACATTGGAAAAGTCACTTAACCTCAGTGAAATCCTATAATGTCCTTATCTGTAAATAAGACTATCAATAAGTCCTGGTGCAGCGCTTGGCAAATAGACCTCGGGAGGGAAATGACAGATTCCGTGCCTTTGTCACTGCTGAGCTGTCACATATCATACCTGCTTTGGGGCATTAGCCTGTTCAGGTCCATCTGGGAAGTGCCTCGGGCTTTACCTGTTAATTCATTCCTCTGGCATTTGGGGATACCCGAGCTTAATGAATAGTGCCTAAAATGATTGTATCACTGTGACATAAGTTAGAGACCTTACCAAATGCCATAGAATCAAGGAAGTAAAATTTGAAAAATAAGAGCCCATCTTCAAAATGAATAAAAATCAGCAGCTGGAAATAACATACCAAGAAGAAGCATATTGTCACATGAAGAGTGTCACTGCATATGAGATTCAGATCACTTAGAGACCATTTAAACATATATTGTACGCTAATTAGAAATATAATCACAAAGGTAGGTTTTTTTCCTGTAACAGATTTCAATAACATGCATGTAATATGTACTTGAGATATACCCAATGAAGTCATATGCATGTGACTGTCTAATATTTCATAGGTGAAAAATATCTGACATGTTTGAATGATCCGTCTCTTCATCTATTATGCTAAATTGCTATAAGAACCATTGCCGTCATCATAACAATGCAATGAAAAATGTGTTAATCAAATCTCTAGTAGAATAGGTTGTGGAGAATACATTTTTTATTCCGTTTGCTGAAAGAACAAAGAGATATGCATTACAGCATTACGCCTTTCAGACAAGTATTACTTGCTTAGCCCACAGGGCACGATGTCAAAATGTGTTTACAGGATTATTGTAATTTTAATTAAACTCACACTTTGCAAGGTACAGATTGCAGTTGGGATGTAGCTTGAGACGAGTAAGAACGACATATTTTCAATGTGTTAATACCAGTTATTGTTTTTAAGACGATATCAAAATGCAAAAAAGAAAGATGATTTATAGAATAGTCTGTGAGAGACACAGCAATAAGAACCAATATTTTCTTATTTATCACCCAGCTTTGCACATTGGACTCAAGTTCTTCAGAGTCCAAAACTGGTAGTTTTGGATGGTCCTTGGATGGTTTTATTTGTATGACTCTATTGTGACTCAGGGCCAAATAGTCACTTTTGGTTGGGGGTAAAAAATAGGAGGGAAATAAAATGGCCATTGGAAAGGTCTGACCCACTTTCTCCTCATTCACAGAAAGGAAAAAAGGCAACAGCAAGGAAAAAGAGGGCAAAATTAGGTGAGGTAGGTAATCTTCTTAGGGAGTTTGAAGGATTCCCTTGTGGTAACCACAAACTAAACATGTTCAAACTAATTTTGACATGGGAACATGGCCTGATTGGATTGACTGTACCCCCAGAAATGTTTTCCCAAGCTCCTTCTCTCTCACCTCCAATCAAGTGTAAGTAAAACCAACAGTTTAGGTCAGGCCATGCCCAGAGTGCTTTACATGGATTCGTTTGTTTAATCTGCACAACAACTTTATGAATGGATACAATGATGGCCCCCACTTTAGCCATGAGGAAGAACGCAGGGAATGTTCAGAAATTTGACCAAAGGACCTCTAGCTAGTAAGTAGCAGAGCTGGGATTTGTGCTTTCTGGGCCTACAGCTTTCCCTCTTCTGCGCTATGCTACCTTGACCCCTAACAAGCATTAATAAGTAAGAGTCAACACGTATAATTGAATGCCTTGAGTTGAGGTATTTGTGCAGAATATTGACCTTACAAAATGATTTTTAAACAAGATTTATTCATTAAAGAGATCATGTTATGGAAAGAACACTGTATTCGTGTGCTGGGGCTGCCACAGCAAAATCTCACAGACTGGATGGATTCTGCACCAGGATTTTTGTCTCTAGCTCTGGAGGCTAGAAATCGAACATCAATGTGTAGGCAGGCTTGAGTTCTCCTGAGGCCTCTCCTCTTGGCTTGCAGGCAGCACCTTCTTGCCATGTCCTCACAAGGTCTTTCCTCTGTGTACACTCATTTCTAGTGTCTCTGTGTGTCTAAATCTCTTCTTCTTATAGGGACATTGACTAGGTTCAGGTAGGGCCCACCCTGATGGCTTCATTTGAACTTAATGACATTTTAAAGACCCTGTCTCCAGCTACAGTCAGTCATATACTGAGGTCCTTGAGGTTACGGCCTCAACAAATGAATTTTGGGGAAATACAAGTCAATCCATTACAAACACTAAATTTAGGGCTGTGATCAGAGTTCTTATTTCTGGTGGTGCCTCTGTTTTTGTTAGTCATTCTGATAATGATTTTGAATAAGTCATTTTCTTTCTATTGGAGGACATCTGCTACCCAAACACTGGAGCCGCCTGCTTCTTGATTTTCTCAAGTTGTGTCTTTAGTCTCTCTACTTCTGTGAACCACCATATCATCTTCCTACACAAATCAACTGAGTTTTTGTGCAGTTTTGTTTGTTTGGTTGGTTGGTTGATTTTTGGCCATGAGTTAGCAGAAGGTTTTGCTGAATACAACTCAGGAATTCTGAATGGGATGTCTCCTTTTGTTCAGAACTTTATTGAGCCTTTGGCATACTCTGGTTTATCTGGTCCTGAAATGAGGATAAAAATGCCTCTATTAAAGGTCTTCCAGGAGAACTGAATGATAGGCAGTGTGTAAAGGGCTGGGCGCAGTGTCTGTGAAGTATAAGTTACTTAGCAAATGTGCATCTTTCTCTTACTCTTTACTCCAACCATCTTTTATGCTTACTCTTCCATTGTCTTTGACTTTTCTCCTCTGCCTCCAGTATTTATCTCATAACTTCTTAGCCAATCATCTTAAAGCCACGCGTTTTGATGTCTATCTTCAGGAAGATTGAAGTTTTTGAAAATTTAGATGTAAGTGTATGGAGATTTCCTCACAAGTTTATGAACAAGGGAATATATTATTTAGCTTGGCTTCTGACATTTTGAAACTTTAAGATTTAACAGAATCGTCTGTTGTATTAGGCCTCCAAGCTTGCCTAGACCACTGACACTGACTTAGAAAAATTCTCTAAAATAAGTACAGAGGCAAAGCCTCAGGACCACTCTGGATCACACAAAAATAGTTAGTTTAGCAGAATTTTGGCTCAGCCTGTTAGTCTGATTCTGCTAACAGCCAACGAGGATTTTAAACAATGTTTTTATGTTTATATCTGAGACTCAATGATCCATCTAATTATTTGAAAATATTTTACAAAAAATAATGTAACATGATGCTTGTTCATGATAAAAAATAACTATATGTAATTTCATGTATTTATTTGTATCATTTATACTCATATTATCCTACTGAAAATTAGAAAAAATCTATTAATCCCAAGGGAGTAAAGATACTGAAATAGACAGGAAATGTATAGGTGGTATTCCCAGATATAGGAGAGGCAGGTAGGTTAAATCTCATTGGTATAAAAGCAGTGATAAAAATGTGTTACTCATACCACATCCTAGTGAATAATATTAGCATCTGCTTGTCTTGTTTAGTTTTGTAAACCATCCATAGAGAAAGTTGCATTTGGTGATATGGGACAGCATTATGGGCTCAGAATTCTCCCCAAATTGGAGTTCACTTATTCAAGAGGAGCTCACAGAACCATAACATGGGAACAAGACTTTTCGAGGAAGATGGCTTCGAGGAGCACTGTCCCTGTGACTTGTGAGTCTCCATTCCAGATCCAGCCAATAGTCTATATTAATCTGAATTCAGAAACCCAGATACAAAGACAAACAGTAGCTGAGGAAAGCCAGGGAAGATAATACAGACAGGAATTTGGAGGAGACTCGGAGTCAGGCTGGGCACCTGGGCAAACTTCTGATCAGTCTTTGATCAGAGTTAGAACTGGTTTATAAAAGCACTTGTAGGCAGCCACAGTACCATGTAGGGCATCAGAAATGACCTCAGAGTTGGGCTGGTTCTGTGTTATTTGCAGACTGCAGGAAAAGTGACAGAGGCAAGAGATTCAGGTTGTCTCCAAGTAGAATGACCTAAGATCTGTAGAAGTCTGATACAGAGGCAGTATTGTTATCAGCCAGGTTTGAGCAAGAGCCACCAGGCAGGAGGGACAGGAGATGGCAGGGCTATAGTGGGAGAAAGTGTGGTAGTGGCCTCATGAAGAGTGAGCCATGGTGGTTTCTAGGGAAGATCTGAGATTGCATGAGCAGTAGGGCCAAGACCTAGATGAAATCCTGTGCAGTGGTGTGAGATAAGTGGAGAGCTCTAGGGTGTGGCTGTTTCATGCCTATTTCATGCACTCCAGTGCAATTTTGGACCGAGACAGGAGGTCTGTATATGCTGTGTTTACCACAGCAGCTGTAATGGCACAGGGAAGAGCACCTAGTAGCTGCAAACCTGGAAGCAATCAATAGGTAGAAGCCTCTAGTAAGAGATAAACCTTGAAGGACTTCAGGAGCTTCAAACATGAGAGCTGAACTGACCTGGACTCAGAGAACAAAAGGAAAATAGAACCCTTCCAAAGATTTGGTGGATCTGCATCTCTCTTTTTTTTTTTTTTTTTTTAATTTCAGGGTAGAGTTTAGTGACTCATTAGTTGCATATAATACCTAATGCTCATTACATCAAGTGTCCTCCTTAATGCCCATCAACCAATTCCCCCATCCCCCACCTACCTCCCCTCCATCAATCTTCAGTTTGTCCCTTATATTTGAGAGTCTCCTACGGTTTGCCTCTTGCTCTGTTTTTCCTCATTTGTTTTTCAGTATAATTCTTTACCCATAATCATGTATTAATTTTTTTAATTAGAAAAATAACAGTCTGCTACTCTGTGCATACATGTTCTCACTATCTTATATAACTTGGTGAAAAATAAGCTTTCAAAATATCTAAGAAGAGCCATTAAGTAGCAGTAGAAAATCTTCTGTTCATTTATGAACCATACTGCATATTAATATGACTTCAAAATGCTTTTTGTATTATCTTCTAGCTTGAAACTAACCTAGGAAAGTCTAAGCTTTTATCCTGATAAAAGCCAAAGCTGCCCAAATTCACAGAAGACGTAATTTGTGATCAAGCAGATTTGTGTAGAATCCATAGCTCTTTCTTGATGTGCTATTAGGTATTTGTATAATATTATGGAGATATGCTTATTAATATAAAAGGCATAATGTAATTGAATAGAATGGACAATTTACATCTTATTAGAGTATTAATTGGTACAGCCAGATTACTTTTTGTTTAAAAAATTGCCATTTATATTAAGGAATGTTTGGAAGCATGAAGGAATTGTCACGTAGATTTGATCCAGTCTTAACTCTCCTGCTATGTTCAATGAATCCTGCCTCAATAACCTTCTGACACTTTTATCCAGTTATGGGTTCCCCCTCCCACAAACATATTTGAATGATTTTGTGACTATATGGGATGAATCACTGATGATTCATGAAAGAGACAGTCCTATCATTAGCCTTGATAAGATGGTAATTTGATTATCTGATGGTCCTGTTGCTCATTCCATTTTTGAACATGAATATTTAAACTATTATAAGGGAAAAATAATTCCGAAGAAAGAACTGGTCAATATTTCAAAAGAACATGCTACTTCACGGTTCTTGTTAACTCTAGTTCTAGCATATCAAATTACGCTTTATATCCCCCCCCCCTTTCTTAGCACAGTAAGGAAAGTGATGGAAAATATTTAAATCAGATTTGTGTCAATTTCATCTCCAATTATGAGTACATGTATGTGAAGTGAGATTCTTCTGTATTAGAAATATTTAAATCACTGGTTAAAAAGTGTTTGTCAACGTGTTTTCCAGGAAATAGCATATAGTTTTAGAATCATCCATAATAGGTATATTCTTGCCATCTTTAAGGAAATTCAAAATGATAAAAATTGTTCTTCTTTAGCTTGTTATCAGCCTGAAGCACTTTGCTGTCTACTGCCATCTTTTAACATATATTAGGCTTGCTTTTTATCCTGAGTAGGGAGAACATAACTATGCCTAGTTACGTTTGTTTTTATATTTAGCTTCGGGATATGGCTAATTCTTTGGTTTTTCTTTGGTCTCTTAAATGGATAGTAACCAAGAGTGTTATTTGTCACAATCACACCCCAAATTAGCAAGTATTACAGAATGGTATTTATAATATATTGTATTAGGTCCCTCCATTTTTTTCTTATCTTCATGCTGAATGTATTAGCACTTCTATTCAAAAGATTCCAAGTACCCAGATAATCCTCTCGAGTTCACATGGAGGCTGAAGCGTTACTCATTTATCCCACATTAGATTTTTCAACCAAAGGTATTTCCATAAAGTTTTACTTTAAGTAATAAAACTAATATACATAGAAAACAGGTCATTAATACAAAAGGTTTTTTAAATTAAATATTATTCGCAAAATAGCTACACTTTCACATCTACTTTCCATAACAGATCTCCAAGGTATATACTATTCTGTCAATTTTAAGGGAATCAAAACTCATAGTTGTAAACTGTGCAGAGATGAGCAGACGGAGAAAATGTGTAGTGAACGCCAAGACTCAGTTCTCGTCCATAGACACTCAAATAGACCAGTGGGTTTAGAGGTATCGTTTTGTCCACCAACACATCACTAAATTAATCAAAAATGAAAAATTCCCTGGCATTTTTAAAAGCTTCTAGGAAAATCCATTCACAAGAAGAATATCAGTGAACACATATTTACTGAAGGGCTAAACTTATGAACTTTGGGAGCAGTATACTGATTGGATGTTATAAAGCTAAAAACTAAAGGAACGATACACAAATACTATATTCCAGAAAGCAAATTTGTTTCTCTCAGGGTTATAATTTAGCAAGTGCATAGCTACCTCATGTTTAGCAATTGTTTTAATTTAATTTTTGTACATTACATCCGTTGGACTTGTTTTTCTCCTAACTGTTAGTTTGTACCTCTGACCGCCTTTACTCCTTTCACCCATCCCCCACCCCCACTTCTGGAAACCACCAATCTGTTCTCTGCACCTGTGAGCTTGTTTCTTTTCTTTTTTCTCTTAGATTCCACATATAAGTGAGATCATACAATATTTGTTTTTCTTTTCTTATTGCACATAGTGTAATGCCTTTAGGGTCCATCTGTGTTGTCACAAATGGCTAGATTTCCTTCTTTTTTATGGCTGAATAATATTCTGTTGTGTACGTGTATATATATATTTTCTTTATCTGTTCATTCACTGATGACACTTAGGTTGTTTTTATGCCTTGGCTATTGTAAACAATATTGCAGTGACCATGTGGTGCAGATATCTTTTTGAGCCACTTTCCAGATTTTTTGGATCAATACCAAGAATTATAATTCACGTGGCAGTTTTAGTTTTAATTTTTTTTAAAGATTTTATTTATTTACTTGACAGACTGATCACAAGTAGGCAGAGAGGCAGGCAGAGAGAGACGAGGAAGCAGGCTCCCTGCTGAGCAGAGAGCCCGACGCGGGGCTCCATCCCAGGACCCTGGGATCATGACCTGAGCCGAAGACAGAGCCACCTGGGCACCCAGGCATCCCTAGTTTCAATTTTTGAAGAATTTTGTGACACTTATGCATTTTATTACTAGGACTGAACAAATAAGTGACTATATTATATGTGATAAGAGCCAAGTTTTTCATTATCAGGGAAAGAGTCTACAAATAAGGAAAGGGAGAAGGCTAGAATGAACCTGGGTTGTTGAATTAGAATCAGAGCTATCACTTTGGTTTCTAATATATAAACATACAGACATAGTAATAAATAAATGTTGGTGTATGTGTGCATATGTTGGTTGAGATTGTTTAAAAGCAATTATATCCCATAGCAATGAACATACCTAGCACCCATATCCTGTTTTCTAAATATTAGCCTCTAATAACTAATAAAAGGAACCATTGCTTCTTAGATTAATAGTTGACTCTAGAGTTGGGGCAAAAAAATACAAAATGAATCTGGAACATCTTATGGTGCTAGAAAATAAGAAAGTGATCAAAAATGAGTTAGTCTGGGGCGCCTGGGTGGTCCAGTGGGTCATGATCCCAGGGTCCTGGGATCAAGCCCTGCATCAGGCTCTCTGCTCGGTGGGGAGCCTGTTCTTACCCCCCACCCTCCGCCTGCCTCTCTGCCTACTTGTGATCTCTGTCTGTCAAATAAATAAAATCTTTTTAAAAAATTGAATTAGTCCATGTCAGAAGGACAAAAGAGCCAATCTGAAGGATTTCTTGACAGCCAAAGCCATAGCAATTTGAGCAGCAAAACAAATAATGACACTACTAAATATCCATGACTCTAATTTAAATTCATAATTGAATACATAAATGCACAATAGGCAATCCTTCCTTATATAATATTCCAGTTAATAAATATAGAAGAATTGAAGAAAACTAAAGGATTTAATTGGACAAAAAAAAAACCACACTAATAATTGTTGCAGGCAAATTTTACTTATGAATGATGAAATTATCAGGGAAAAGTCTGAAGACAAACGGAATTTTCACAGAATTTCAGTGCATCTCCCACCGCAAGATATTTATCTATTACAGGGGGAATAATAGTAGCTTGTAAGAAAACCCAGACGACATCACCTAAACCAAGTGGTTAAGATTAACATGACTGGTAATAAGAAATGGTGGCATCATATGATCCTTGATATGATGCACTGAGAAGGACATAGTATCAGCTCTGGGGTATTCTTATAAAAAATGCAAAAAAGCAACATGATCATTGGAAATTATCAGATAAATCCAAATTAAGATGTCATCCTTGAAATCACTGCCCATTTCTCATCAAAGTGCCAAGGTCATGAATGACAAGAAAGGACTTCTTAAATAACAGGTTGGAGGAAGACCGGAGATTTAAGAAGCAGCACAGTGTAGGATTGGAATGGAAATAGGAAATGGAATGGAAATAGGAAAAAAAAAAAGATATTTTGGGAAAAGCATATGATTTTCTAATGAGGTCTGTAGTTTAGTTAACAGTATTATGGTAATTTTAACGTCCTGGCTTTGACAACTGTTCTCTGGGTACACAATGAGGGTATTGTATACTCTCTGCAGTATATTTGTAACTTTTCTATATCTTTAAAATTAAAAGTTAAAAAAATTTATCTTCTGATAACACTGAGAAAGGTATTATTATTATCATTTTCGTCACTTTACAGAGGAGAAAACTGAAGAACAGTGAGGTTAATAAACTTGCCCAAGGGGCACCTGGGTGCCTCAGAGGGTTGAGCCTCTGCCTTCAGCTCAGGTCATGCTCTCCGGGTCCTGGGATGGAGCCACACAAGCCCCTCATCAGGTTCTCTGCTCAGCAGGGATCCTGCTTCCCCTTCTTTCTCTTCCTGCCTCTCTGCCTACTTGTGATCTCTCTCTCTCTGTTAAATAAATAAAAATCTTAAAAAACAACAACAACAACAACAACAAAAAACACTTGCCCAAGATGCCCAAGTTAGAAAATCGCAGAGCCAGGTTTCAAGTTCAAGATCTTTTTTTGGTTTTGTTTTGGGTTTTTCTAAAGATTTTATTTGTTTATTTGACAGACAGAGATCACAAATAGGCAGAGAGCCAGGCGGGGGAGGAGGGGGGAGCAGGCACCCCACTGAGCAGAAAGCCCAATGTGGGGTTCAATCCCAGGACCCCGGGATCATGACCTGAGCTGAAGACAGAGGCTTTAACCCACTAATTCACCTAGGCACCCTGTCAAGATCTTAACCACTATGATTTTATGCGGTCTGAATCTCAGCCAATTCAGAAATATGTATACTTGCTCTTAATTCTTCTTTGACATTTGGGGTACTACAACATTATATACAACAGAACCCTGGATAAACAAATGCTATTTTACTATGTTCAATGCTAAGAGATATAAGAAAACTTATTTTTCTTTCAGTAATTTTCAACCCAGTGTCACCCGTTGAACTATTAAGTGAGATTTTACAAAATAACTAAATGGGAATATTTGCATTCAAAAATGAAAATGCATCCATAAGGCTTTTATGCTTCATTACTTAAAAAAATCATTAATAATAAAGTATATGACAGTTACTAATGCGATAAAGTTGCTAAGATGAGATGAAAAATTGCAAATAATGTATTTTAGTATATTCAAAGAAGGCTTTTGGTGGCTGTCTCTGGTTCTGAATTTGTTATAGAGAATTAGTAGTTTGGACCTTTGTGTAAAGGAAGTCATTTTTATCATTGAAAACTAGTTTTTTAAACTGCTAATTCTTTTGAGAAATGCAGGAAACTTAAATACTTCACTCACATATGATCTGCAATCAGAAACAATCTAAGTGGGAAGAAAATACTATGTGAGGGGCGCCTGGGTGGTTCAGCCTTTAAGTGTCTGCCTTCAGCTCCGGTCATCATCTTGAGGTCCTGGGATTGAGCCCTGTATCAGAATGCTTGTTAGCAGGAAGCTTGCTTCTCCCTCTCCCACTCCCCTTGGTTGTGTTCCTTCTCTTGCTGTCTCTCTCTGTCAAATAAATAAAATCCTTAAAAAAGAAAAAAAAATACTATGTGATCATTTTCTTCTTTTCAATAATGTTTGTAATTAGAATGTGAAGCAGGCAATGCATAGCAATTCAGCCAAAAGCAGCATAACTCTATTAAATTACAAACTGGATAAATGTGAATTACATGAAAGAACATTATGATAGTTAACAAAAGGAGATGGGATTTAAGTTAAATGAGAGAGGAATATTTCCTAGTTTACAATTGTTTAAAATAAAATGGGGGTGCCTGGGTGGGTCAGTGGGTTAAAGCCTCTGCCTTCGGCTCAGGTCATGATCTTAGGGTCCTGGGATGGAGCCCCGCATCGGGTTCTCTGCTTATCAGGGAGCCTGCTTCCCTTCCTCTCTCTCTCTGCCTGCCTCTCTGCCTACTTGTGATCTCTGTCGGTCAAATAAATACATAAATCTTTAAAAAAAAAAGAAGAAGAAAATAATTTTCTTCCATGATGATATGCCAAACGATTAAAATTTGTCCTGATCTGGAAGCATATATTTAATAAATGTATCATCTATAAAATTACAAACCTAAGACTGTTGAAAATATTGAAAAAAAACCCTGTCTTACTTAACATATATGGAACTCAAACCAGGAAGAAGGAGGTGTGCAAAAATATTCTTGTATTATTATTTTGATTTGTTATAGTTTGATGCGTAATTTATTGCTACCACTACTTTCTGCTCTTAAAACACACTGTAGGAAAATGCTATCTGAATACAGTTAAGGATTCCTGAAAAATACTTGTAATGAAAGCTTTTCCATGTAATGGTTAAAAAAAAAAAAAAGTAAATAGAATTTATGTCTGTCCTGGGTCCAATTAAACTTCCATTCAAACTTGTCCTGACCGGAAAATAAATTGCCTATGGATTCTGAATAAGGGTTTTACACACTTGGAAGAGGGAAAAAAAGTACATCTTTAGAGAACTATGATTTATGAAAGTATTGATTTCTTTGTTAAATAATGAATTAGATGTCCTACCACAATATTATTTATCAAACTTTTTTGTCATATAATTAAATTGTCACATAATGGATTGTGCCCATATAGATTCATTAAATATTAAAAACTACATGTGACACTCCTCACCTTATCTTTGGCTAACAACACGTTTCCTATGTTCTTTTCCATTAAGGTCAATAATGGTAGCCACATCCAACTCACAGGTTGGAGCCCAGGCTTACCAAGGCTGCAGAGACCACGAGCATATCCCCCTAATTTACATTGGAAAACCCAGCTCTATCTGATTGAAGCTAGCCAGACATTGAAAGCAAGTGACACAAAGGCATTTCAATTCAACACAACCTGATACATGAGCAGAAGGGGGAAAAAATGCCTATAAGCAAAATATCTTCGACATATGAACATTAGAGTTTCATTTGACCAACCACACATATCGTGATCACCCTTGATTTTTTTCTGAAACTCTACTGCAGCCCTGCCTTGCCCTGGGCCCTCTGTCTTGTTCTCAGTGTGTCTGACCCTTCATATATTCCAACAACAGCCCCCCACAACATGTCACCCACTGCATCAATGTATTTCTGCCTTCCCCTGATCCCTAACCCCTATTCCCACTCGAACTGACCTTCCTCTAGGACTAACCTGAAGTCTTCCCAATAATTAATACTTTTGATAGCCACATAATCCATCTCTATCCCTTCCCACCCCCCATATAGTAGATTCTTGTTTCTCCCGCTTTCTTGCAGAGAGCTCTGACATTGCATTGGAACTGAATTCCTGTATCTTACATTGTGTTAGTCACATTCACAGTTATACTGGGAAGTTTTGCATGGACATCAGGGAGATGTTAGGTGGTTACCATTAAAAGGGTACGAGGATTGCGTGCTTACTATGTATCCGGTATTGTGCGACACATTTTACCTTATCTTTGTCAGTCATCATGACAACCCCATGACCTGAGTCCTTAGTATTTTCTTGTTTAATTCATCAAGCAGTTGCGGATTGAACAGGTTCAATAATATCACAAGGTCACAATTCTAGGAGATAGCAACAGCAATTCAAAAATCAAACGTCTGACTTCAGAGTCTCTGTTTCTAGTCTCTCTACATCCCTGCTTCTCAGTAAATAGGTGAACATAAAAACTGAACGCCACAGGCAATTCTTATTCTGAAACCTTGGTAATGGGTTGGTAATTTATTTCAAAATTGTATAGTTCTATGATAATGAATGATTTCTGCTGCTATTTTTTAAGCCTGAAATCTGCCTCTTTCATTAAGGAATGTGAGGAATTTCAAAAAGCTCATATTTCTCATAGTACTTTCCTTTAGAATCCTAGTCTTTTTATTATAGTTGAGTTGGGAACAGAAATAAGGGCATTATCTTCTGAAGGCCATGGAATACATGAAACTCGATGTCTTGGGCCCAGCTGAGTTTGCAGCCCTCTCCAAAGAGCCTTTTATTCAGTAACTCAAAGGATGTCTGCAATAAAGAAAATAATAAAAAAAAGCACTCTGGGGAATTAAACGTGAGTAAGACAGCCCTTACCTTTACAACATATTTCAGTCAACATAAAAATGAAGATAAGTGCTATACGGAAAGTAACATAACAACTCTTTATGGGGAGTGGGGAGAGAGAAAAAGAGAGTGAGAGATGGAGCTTGGTCTGTTTTCTGGGGATTTCAGAAGAGGCTTCATGGAAAAAGTGGCATCAGAGAAAGATGAATGTTGAAGAATGAGACCAATTAAAGACATTCAACAAACTTTTGGTTTAAATGAATGAGTAAAAGAATGAAGGAACTTAATTTTATAGACAGAAGAGATGAGAATTTAAAGAAGTTTATGGAAATAGAAAATGGCTTTGCATTTCATTCAGTAATCACCACAGTACTTGTTTTTATTAATAAAATTAATAAATTTTATTAATTTATTTACAAAATCATGTACTATGTACCCAGAACTGTAGATGGTATTAAAAAGGAAAAGAGCAGAAAAAAGATAACTTGCCCTGACCGCATTTAAAATAATTTTTTAACAGTACTCAGTGCTTGGAAGTTGGAAAGGGAAGCTGGGTCTGGGTCACCAGGGATCTAAAATGTTGAACTTAATTCTAATGGAAACTAGGATATTGCTAATACTTTAAGAAGGAGAGTGAAACAATCAGTTTGGAGTCAAATTTTGGTTTGGATAGCGGGTTGAAAAGTGGCCATAAGACAGGAAGTGTTCAAGGATATGAATGTGCCCTTGTAGGGCTGGAAAAGCCCCAGAAAGGAAAAGACTAAGTAAACAAGATTTTTGTGTGTGTGTGGACTAGAGAGTGGAAAGAAAGCCAATACTGATGAGGACTGAAGGTGCTGAAAAAAAGATTACTGAGGGTTTGCTTATAGACATTTCCGGTTTTCTAAGGTTATTGTCTGCTGGTTAACATAGCTTCCGGTTGAAGTCTCTAGAGTCAAACAGCCAGGGTAAGCGTTAGAAGATGGGGAGAGGAGTGTAGAATACTCTCTGAGATGGGAAAAATGAAGCAGGTGACTCCATGTAGGTTATACAGAGTTGTGCTCAGGGTGACTTGCTGATGGGGAAGATCAGGCAGACAATGGTCCAGGAGATGCCCAGCCATTCTCTGTGAAGCCCAGCCTTAGTCTCCAGGTTTTATGGAGTGAGGGGATGTACAGTAGGGCACTGTAGTGAGATCGAAAGGTTCACATGTACCTCAAAGGGTTTGCAGGCACCTCATGGACAGCCAATAACAACTAACAGACCTTGTGTCACCATCTGTGCATCAGGAGGGGGAAAGACTGTTACCTCTAACAGGTTCATGGGATACCAAAGCAAGCTTCCCTGCATTCTGGCCTGGTTGGAGCATTTCTAAGACATGTACGTGAGTCTCCAAGAAGTTGGAACATGTAGCCTTGAGTGAGATCACAGAGCAGACATGAACAAGATGGAGGGTCAAAGACGGAGTCAGTATTGTCAACACTCCTCCAGGAAGACCAGTACTTCCACTTGCCAGCTTTGGGAAGTGTAGACGAATAGGCATTTTAACTTCTGTAAGTCTCACATCTCTCCCTTGTAAATGTGAATTGTAAATATCATCTGCATCCTGGTAATTGTGCAAGGATTAAGCATGATTATGCAAGTGAAGCATCTAGCACAATTCCCGACCCACAGCAATGATGAATGAATAGTACAAGTTTTCCATGATATACGTGTAGACACATCCACATGAGCTCGGGGGCTCCGTGGCTTCTTTGTTACTACCAAGGGGCCCCGATCAATGTTATGGATTGACTATAAAGATGGTTGTAAAAGTCAGGGTCCAGTGAAGATACAATAATCACCACAGTAAGTGGCACAGAGATTTTAATATAAGTAATTGTTAACTAAATATAAAATCATTGACTAGGTAACTGAAAAGACATGGAAGAACACTAAGTTACTATAGACTTAGCAATCTGGCCAGTCCTTGCCACCTCTGTGGTCAGGGGAACAATGAGAAGAGGCAAGAATTATTAAAACTTAGAAGCTTGGGCAACACCTGACTGGCTCAGTCGGTTAAGCATCTGCCTTCAACTCAGGTCATGATCCCAGCATCCGGGGATCGAGCCCCCACATCGGGCTCTCTGCTCAGCGGGGAGCCTGCTTCTCCCTCTGCCTCTGCCTGCTGCTCTGCCTGATGATGCTCTCTCTCTCTCTCTGTCTAATTAATCCATAAAATCTTAAAACAACAACTTAGAAGCTTGGAAAGGCTGGAACTCCTATCCAGAGAAGGGGGCACTGCTTATAGGAGTCAGATCTCTGCAGAGGGTAAACCATAAGAAGGGTGTCTTTGAGCTTAGCTGTGATATAGCTTCTTCTGCAAGTGCAGGGACAAGATGCAAACCGGACTCAGCTGCCGCTGTTGTCCATCAGCGCTGCCACTCAGGTGAGGAAACTCCTAAGAGTTGTCAGGAACAAGACCCTTCCTGCTCGAGCCTTGCAGTTTCCTGCTCGTGCTCTTCATGGCAGAACCTAGCCGACAGACGTGGGCGAAGAGGAAATACGGCTAGGCGACTTGCAGGTCCAAAATCACAAAGCAGAGTACAGAAAGGTGAGTCGGGAGCTGAGAGACGAGAGTTTACAAAACGGAATAAAAGGTAAAAATCATTTTTTAAAAAGGGTAAAATAAAAAATACAGTAAATATCTCCTGGACTCAGTTATACGAGTTGGGTGAATGTTCGTGTGATGAAGGCTGTGGTGGTGGAACTTCCATGACCGTGAACCTGATTTGTGAGTGAGATAGACAAGGGGACCTGGTTTAGGGAATCCGGTGTGTGGCAGGCAGGAGAGAAGAGTGGGCTTGTCTGGGCAGGAGAGGAGGCAGATAAAATAAGGAGAGGGCTGACAGTCATTGTAGATTGAGGAATTTTGAGGAGGAAAAGATTCACGTAAGATCATATTACAGTGTGTTTCCGTGGTCCATAAAATAAGTGTGGAGTCAAAAAACAAATTTTTGTTCGGAAATATTTTCAGATAGGTTTGTGCCTGTGTGGTTTTTTACTCATGGCACTAGTGCAAAGGAGGGCTCTGGGTTGCAGCAGAGCTCGTAGGGAAGGATAGTTACAGATACTTACCTTAAAACTATATATGAGGTAAATGGATCTTTATTACTGTGAGAGAATGATTCTGGATATTACTGTAACCTGTGGCTTGTTTCTCAAAGTCACTGGTATCGTTTAAAATAAATTACTGCTTCACTTTAAAAAGTGAAAAGAAAATAAACTGCAATCCAAATGAGATGATGAAAATTTTGAACCCTTCTAAACGCTGAAAACAATAAAATCTTAGGAACCTTTAAAAGTAGATATTTTCTGGTGATTTTATAACCAAAAAATCTTAATTAGCAATAAAATGTGAAAAAGTAGGTATTTTGAATACTTCAAATGGAATAAAATATAGAAAGTTTTTTTAAACTTAAGGAGACCAAAGATAAATGATAAGTATAATGCATGATTGTTAATTCAGTTTTGGAGCAAACAAAGAGCATTAATGATATCATGTGGCTATTTAGGGAAGCTTGAATGTAGGCTGTATATTAAATAATTCTATTTTATCAGTAAAATATTCCAAGTGTGACAATTGCATTGTGGGTATATAGGAAAATATTGTTATATTTGGGGTAAACTAACATGATATTTGCAGCTTAGTGTTATGTATTTAAAAAAGTAAATGAATCATCAATAAACAAATTATCACTAAATCATAAAAGAGGAAAAATATTAACAGTTGGTGAAAGGTATATGAATAGTCATTGTGCTATTCTTAAAACTTTACTGTGGCTTTCAATTTTGTCAAAATAAAAAGATAAGGAATAAATATAATAATCAAAAGTAATTAATCACACTGAAGAAAACATTAATAGAATATTCTTATCATCACCCGACTTTGATTTTCATAAAATTCAAGTGTGGAAGTGTTTAGTGTTTTAACTTATAAAATTAAAGTTTATGTTCTCACTAACCTCATCTTGGTTGTAAAATAGAGAAGGTGGCATACAAAATCTTTTTTGCTGCTTCCAACTCATATTTTGCGATCCTGTGTGAATTTAACGATTCAGTACTTCAAGAAATGAAATCTTTTGTGGATGTAGACTTGATTTTAAATCAAACCTAGTAGTAAGGTAATCCAAATGATTGGTATTCTCAGTGTTCTACCAGAAAATAGTTTTGGAAGCAGGTGAATGTGGCTCGATTTTGAGAAACTATTTTTGGAGTTTTGTTTTGGTTTGGTTTGGTTTGGTTATAATTCAAACGATTCTTCTAGTTTTTTAAAAAATCTTCTACTGTAAATTAATTATATGCAGAAACCACATTTCTTCAGGGGACTGAGGTGCCATGTCATCTTAGAGCTGAGTGCTTTACAGACCTCTATTCTGATAGTTTAAGAGCACTGGGTGTGGTACATAAACAATGAATTTTGGAAAGTCAAGAGAAAAAAAAAAAAAGGATAGGCATGATTTATCCAGTCACCAACAGAAATATGCAACAGAAGAATACAACTCTAAAAATAACATATAAGAAAGTATTGTTGTTTTGAAATTCTCTGTGTCTCTCTTCTACATTCCTAAAACAATTATCAGGTTTATAATTGAACTTGAACTTTACTCAGTCTTTTCTTTAAAAAAGTAAGTGTGGTATAAGCTAGAATGTTAAAATATTTTCTTTGTGCAAAAAAGCAAAACAAAACAAAATTTGGTCATAAAAGAAAGTGAGGATTTTGTCCAGTGATATTGACTGATTGTTGAAGAAATTTTTATGTAAGGAAATGTTTAAAACTGTATGTTTGAAATATGTTATCTAAGAAGTACTATTATATTGTCTCATATTAAATCAGTAACCTGTGCTTGAAAAGTGTTTTTGAAACATTTATATGAAAAATAATCAGTTGGTAATGAATCAGTCTCAGAGTTAGGATTCTTATTTTTTTTTAAGTGGGAAAAGGGAAAGAATAAAAATATTTAATAGAGGAAATAGTGCTCCTACAATACCATATTAACAAAGCATTTAAAATCTATTCATCATAACAACACCAAGAATGAAAACAAATTGAAGGTTTACTGCGTGTCAGATCAGATATTATGTTATTTCCCTTTGAGAATTTATTATGTAAAACAATATTTCCTTGAAGGAATAAAAAAAAATCTTTTAGGTGGCTCTGCTGTATATTTAATCTCACGAGCAGACGTACATTAACTACTATATTTCAAACTCCTTGTCCATCCATCTCTATTCCACATCCCAATCCCCAGAGAAACATAAACATAGTCAAAAGGAAATTGAGATTAAAAAAGAAAATGCTTACTAGGAAAATAAGGAGAAAATAGGAAACAAAAGGCAGTGAGAAACAGAGAAATATCAAAATATATGTTAGATACAAAGTTTAATGATGCAGTGACACGTGTTCCTGTGTCATCACGCTAGAACATCCACACGTCTGTGACAGAAGTCACCGGTGTGTCTCTCCCTGTCCAACCCACGTCCATCTCCCCAGGACGAAACAATCAGCTATTCTTCTGTTTATCATTCTCTTTCTTTGCTTTGTACTTTTACCGATTTGTTTGTTTTGCTACAAGCAGAGCTTTTTAACACTGACTGTTTAGCAGAGAATACATTTCTTCTTTTTTCTATCTTTCTTTTCCATTTTTTTTCTTTTTTTTTGAGAGAATGTGTTTCTGTTCCTAGCCAAATGATCACAAGCTCTGTTTGCTGATAATTAGCAGGTTGACGTACTTGACAGTTTTGCAACAGGAAGGTACAAGGAGATAGCAGTTATTTCCAAGCCGTCACGTTTTGCTCACAAAAATTCTATTTTTACCATAAACATCCCAGCATGGGGCTTAAAGTGGTGTCTTCAAACTGTCTAAGCAGAATTCGGGAATAGAAATAACCATCAAAACTGTAATCATTTTTCAAACTCTAAAGCTGTTAGATACAGCCTAAGAAATAGTATAGTGTGATCAGTTAGAGCAATATTGTTTTCAGAACACTTAGATTATTTTGAATTTTAAGAAAATACAGGAAAGGATTAAACCTTAAGACTTTAATAGTAGCTAGAGTTTAGTAAAAACATTCATATTCACTTCATCATAAATTCAACCATTAAAAGGCTTTTGTTAAACAAAATTAATTTGTGGTTGTCTCTATGTTTCTACCCGTACACATTCTAAATCAATTTTATTAGTCAGAACCCTTCCTTTACTTGCAAGAGTCCAAAATCCCTCTCAAATGGCTTAAGGAAGAAGAGGAGTTGAACATTCACATAAATGATGGTCTAAAAGTATGATCGTTTCGGCCATAGATGTATATGTAAGCCCTGAAAATACTGAGATCTCTCCATCTCTCAGTTCAATTTTCCTGTCATCTTTAGGAAAGATTTTTCCGCAGTGTCGTAAAGATGGTTCCCAGAGGTTTCAGAATTTCAGTTCTAAGCTCCAAAAGGAAATGAGTTCTACTTTTCTGATAATTCTGCAAAAAATCAAGAGATGGATCCCTTTGGTGGAACGACCATTCTGGAATCATTGTAGGACCAACGAAGGGCACTCACTTTGGCTGCCAGGCTTATGTGTCCACTTCCTTGGAGACCATAAATCTCAGGAGAGCAGGGATTCAAACCTAAATGTTTGGTATAGTCACAGTTAAGCAAAAATAAGAGTTATTTGACTTCCATTAGTTGAGTGAATTATCTTTCTTTAGGTTTCCACTCCATTAGTTTCCACTGCATTCACGGAGAGCCAGAACTAGCTACTCAATGTATATTTGAAGAGTAGTCCTCGGGCCATAATGATGAGCTACCACTGAAAAAAATAGACATTTTTTTTCAAATGTGTTTTTAAAAATTGCAAGGAGAAAGTGAAAGCTGTTGCATAATTAAAGATAAAAACTAGATACATTTGAAAAAATTTGCATGGTAATATTTTTCTTTAGAACTCTTTGTTAATATAATTCTGCCTGCCTCTCCTTTTAAAAATGTTATTGTTTATTCACCTGAAAAAAAATCTTGTCTTTCTCCATGTGTAGCTTTTAACTACTCTGGTACTGCCTACAGATAGACTGGTCCTTGCCTTTCTCAGTTCTCCATTTCCTGTGCCTCTTTACTCTCATACCTCCTTCTCTCAAACCATCATTTGATCTCACCCAAGCATCTTGCCCTCTCTGCTAGGTACAGTTTCTCACAGGCTTTTCTGGAGGAAACATTTCTACTACCTTTGTCTTACCAAGGAGAGGATTATGCTCCCTTTAGGATTTCTCATAGTCCAGCAGCAAAGAAATTCAGGGAAGTAGTGAAAAAATATGGGCCTTGATGGGACTTTAAAGCAGCTTCATTTCCAACAAATTGGCTATTAGCAGAAGACTATACTCTCATTAGGAGACCATAGGCTAACTCAGAATTACCAGTCAGCCATGATTTTATCTTCCTCTGGCCAATTTCAATCACTTCTATCAGAGGTAGTAGCTGTACCCACAAATGAGGATCATAATTAAAATGATATTATCTACTATTATCTGAAGGTTATTATGTACTAGCCATCTTGCTGAAGACTTTATTTGCATTGTTAAATTTCTATGATGAGATGGTTAGTAGGCGCTATCAGTCCTACCTTACAGAAGCAGACATTGCCTTGGGATGTTGCATAGATTACCGGAGATCACTTGATTTGTAAGAGAAGAGCTGGCATTTGTACCAAGCTCCCTGGACACCAGATCCACTGCTCTTTATCTTTATGCTTTACTGCATACTTAAAATTCAGATGAGATTTTCTTCTTGATTAATTTTTATTATGATATTTGATATTTACAAAAAATGCATTAAATGTAATTTAACAGCATGATAAATATGCTTAAATTTATATCTTTATATTTTAACCTTTATATCTTTAGTATTTTTTGTCAGGTTTTTTTTTTTTTTTGTATACCAACTTTTCTGCAAACATTGAAAGGTATGAAATCTCAGATAATTAGCTATGTCAGCAACCTGGAAAATGCAGTTGAGAGTCATGGTTTTGGCAGAAAAAGATGCCTCAGGCATAATATCCTACTAGAAAGCTCACTGATACTTGTAAAATAAAGAGTAATGCCATTAGAAAAATGGAGACGGGTTTTGGGCTTTTGTTTATTTTTTAATTCTAATACTCTTCTCCCTGGTTTCCAGTATTTTTACTCATACAGGACCTATAAAGTAGTTCCATCTTTTTAACTATTATGTTGACGGAAGGGGTATGTAGGATATTTACATGCTGTTACAAATTTGTGAGGGCCCTTGAGAGACTTTATTTCAGATCCCAATAGCCAGAATAAACAATGATTCTAATGATACATCTTGGTTTTTTGTTTTATTTTGTGGGGTTTTTTTTGGGGGGGGAGGACAAGGGTTTTTAATTTATTTTTCTATATAAAATAACAATAACAACAAACTTACAAACTTGTATATCTTATGCTCATCTCTTAGGACAATATTACAATAGAAATATCACTTATCTGTATTATGTCTGAATTACTTAATTCATAACACCTATATATCCTATTCTTCTCTCTTGAGCTAATACTGTTATAGGGATTCTCACATGTTTATAATTAAATATTATAAACAAAGCTTATAGTTAATATTAATATATTTGTATTAGAAGAGTGAAGTAACATTTTACATTTGGTATTTTTCTTTTTTGTTGAATTTTCTAAAGCATGATCTGTACACTTGAAAAATTGTTATTTTAACAAAGAATCATGAGAATGATGCAATTTGTGATTGTAAATGATGCAGATTTGTCTAATGAATTTTGCCATTTACCAAATTTGTTAAATTAGTTAGGACGAAGTCCTAGTAAAGAGTCATCACTTTAAAAATTGTATTTCCTAAATTGAAATGGTGGCAACTTATGTGCTCATTTTTATATCTAACTCTACTGGTTTTGGTTTTTCTTTCTTTCTTTCTTTCTTTTTTTTTTTTTGTTATATACATAGAGTTCATTGGTGGAACTGCAGGTTTCATAAATATAAAAATTGAGGAGTTCACGCAGATATGCTAATAACTCCATTAAACTTCTCCCTTTATATGTAAATTCAAGCCCAGATGTTGCATCATTTGCAAATCTTGCAATTAAGGCATTTTATAACTTCAGTTATGCAAAGGGGCAGCAGACTGGAAAATGGGTAAAATTGCTTGGCTAGGACATTACCATGGCAACATGCTGACCTCCATTCAATTAGTTACCACTGAAGATTCAGCTATTAATTATAGTGGTCAAAAGTGGATATCATCTGGATCTCCTCTTACCTTTTTAATATGGACATTTTTCACTCACCATAAATCTTTGACTTTTAGAGCCAAGACACCCAAACTGAAGCATTAAGAGTGATACTGCTTAAGTACTGATGGAAGTGAGGGTCAGGAAAGGAATCTCATTTATCAGCCATATTCAAGATAGTTCTTCAACTTTCCATAATCTAAGCACTCTGTCAGGCAAGCATCAAAGTGAATATTCATTACTGCTCATTTTCCTCATTGAACTCTTTGCATTGTGTGTGTCAGCAATTACCTCTCACTTTAGAAAGCCGTCCTTAATTAGGGCCACAATAATCACCAGGGGGCCTCTGAAATAGATAGATGCCCCATTTTTGGTTGACTTTTACATTTTCCAGCAAAAAAAAGTTATTCTTTTCTTGGCAGAATGTAAAAGAAGTGTTGTGAGTTAATTATGGAGGTACTTAATAAATGATGAAAATTTTTTCATTTGCATTTTAGCAGACTTGAACATAAGAATCTGGTATTTGATGAAGTTAAAATATACTGTTGCTGCAGAACATGCTTTTGTCACTGCATCCACAGTCCTAAACTTAACACTTCAGGCACACCAAAGTGTGGCGATCAGTCACTAGAATAGGTCCATACTATAGTGCTCATTGTTCTTCATTCAACAAATATTCTACTGACTATCTTCTCTGTACAAGACAGTGTTCTGTGTGCTAAGGATACAGTGGTGTCAAAGAGTGGTAAGATCCCTCCTCATTTGGAAAAAGACAGAGAATCATCAAAATAAGAGGAAAAATATCAGTCAGTGGGAATTGCTATGCAAAGGATTAAAACGGAGCTCAATCAATTATAAGGTATCCATTCCAGATAGTGGTACTAGTAGTGTTAGTAGTGTAGATGGAGATAAGTGAACATATTCCAGAACATTTTTATTGAATATAGTTTTTTATATAATAGTAAATTTAAAGTTCATATCAAATAAACATACTTACTGTCACTTGATTTCACAATACATATATGTATGAGAATGTTAGACAGTTCCAATAAATAAATTCCTTTTGTTAGAGTTCAAAATCAAGATTTCTGATTTCTTTTTTTTTCACTATTATGAATTGCATGGTTGTAAACATTCCTGATGCACATGTATAAAAATTTTGCTGTCAGTATTCTCAGAAGTGGAGTTGCTAGGATTTACCATAATGAATCCTCAAAACTTCCTCAACAGAGTGAAGAGATCAACTGTAGCCTAGTCAACAATGACATATTATACATTCATGAATTATAACTAAATACAAGCAATCCATGATATAATCTTCACACAAATTTGAATCAAAAAAATGGGGACCTGCAAAACTACATGCTAGTTTTTATAAAAATATTTTTAAGAAAATAACAGATAGTTTCAGAATACTTATATATGATACACATTGAATTTTTTCCTTTAAGGAAATAACAGTGATAAAATGCAGAATTTGGGATGCCTGGGTCACTCAGTCAGTTATGTGCCTGCCTTCGGCTTAGGTCATGATCCCAAGGTCCTGGGATCGAGTTCCACATCAGACTTCTTGCTCTGTGGGGAGTCTGCTTCTCCTTCTGCCTGTCACTCCTCCTATTGTGCTCTCTCTCTTTTTCTCTCTGACAAATAAATAAATAAAATCTTAAAAAAATGTAAGATACTGATTTTCTCAATCTGAGGAACTAAATAAGGAGTAGAGAGAGAGCACATAGATTCATGTAACTTTTTTATAATCTACTTTTTGAGTTAGAGTATTACTAATCATTACACATTATATTTTTAAAAATTTGAAGAAAAGAGAGAAAAAAGAAAAAAATAGAAAAGAGGGAGGTAGGGAAGAAAGGAAAAACAGGAGAAAGAGGGTCATGAATCAAGATGAAAATGTGTCATGAACCAGAGATTATGAATAAGCTGATTATTTGAATATAAAGTTCTTTTAAAATAAAAATGAATGTCTATTTATAACTATGGCATTTTTTATACAAAAGACTTGGTTGAAGAATAAACAGAATATTTTTTAGAAATTTCTGTTTAACAATGGCCTACTATTCTTGCTTCAGTTATAAGAATTGTTGATATATCTGTTTTTTTTAATTTAATTTTTTTTAAGTTTTTAAAATTTTTTATAAACATATAATGTATTATTAGCCCCAGTGGTACAGGTCTGTGAATCGCCAGGTTTACACAATTCACAGCACTCACCATATCACATACTCTCCCCAATGTCCATAACCCCACCACCCTCTCCCAACACCCCTCCCCCCAGCAACCCTCAGTTTGTTTTGTGAGATTAAGAGTCTCGTATATTTTGTCTCCCTCCCAATCCCATCTTGTTTCATTTATCCTTTTCCTACCCTCCCAACCCTCCCCCCCACACACTGCATCTCCATTTCCTCATATCAGGGAGATCATGTGATAGTTGTCTTTCTCCGATTGACTTATTTCACTAAGCATAATACCCTTTAGTTCCATCCACATCGTCACAAATGGCAGGATTTCATTTCTTCTGATGGCTGCATAGTATTCCATTGTATATATATGCCACATCTTCTTTATCCATTCATCTGTTGATGGATGTCTAGGTTCTTTCCATAGTTTGTCTATTGTGGACATTGCTGCTATAAACATTCGGGCACACGTGCCCCTTCGGATCACTACGTTTGTATCTTTAGCGTAAATACCCAGTAGTACAATTGCTGGGTCATAGAGTAGCTCTATTTTCAACTTTTTGAGGAACCTCCATTCTGTTTTCGAGTGGTTGCACCAGCTTGCATTCCCACCAACAGTGTAGGAGGGTTCCCCTTTCTCCACATCCTCGCCAGCATCTGTCATTTCCTGACTTGTTAATTTTAACCATTCTGACTAGTGTGAGGTGGTATCTCATTGTGGTTTTGATTTGTGTTTCTCTGATGCTGAGTGATGTGGAGCATGTTTTCATGTGTCTGTTGGCCATCTGGATGTCTTCTTTGCAGAAATGACTGTTTATGTCTCTGCCCATTTATTGATTGGATTATTTGTTCTTTGGGTGTTGAGTTTGCTAAGCTCTTTATAGATTTTGGATACTTTATCTGATATGTTGGTTTGTAAATTTCTTCTCCCATTCTGTCCATTGTCTTTTGGTTTTGTTAACTGTTTCCTTTGCTGTGCAAAAGTTTTTGATCTTGATGAAATCGCAATAGTTCATTTTTGCCCTTGCCTCCCTTGCCTTTGGCAATGTTCCTAGGAAGAAGCTGCTGCAGTTGAGGACAAAGAGGTTGCTGCCTGTGTTCTCCTCAAGGGTTTTGATGGATCCCTTTCTCACATTGAGGTCCTTCATCCATTTTGATTCTATTTTCATATGTGATGTATGGAAGTGGTCCAATTTCATTTTTCTGCATGTGGCTGTCCAATTTTCCCAACACCATTTGTTGAAGAGGCTGTCTTTTTTCCATTGGACATTCTTTCCTGCTTTGTCAAAGATTAATTGACCATAGAGTTGAGGGTCTATTTCTGGCGTCTCTATTCTGTTCCATTGATCTAGATACATCTGTTTTAATACGCATTGAATTTATTGTTAAGGAACTTTTCCATTCACTCATCTCAGTTTTAATTATATTAAGCAAAAAGCAGCTGAACTCAAACAATAAAAATCTGGTAAAATGAGTGCAGTAAGATGATTGTGGTGGTTTTATCAAGAAATTCTTGTGACTAGGCTTGTTGCATTGTGCCCCTGATGTCACATCCCTGGTAGTAGCTGAAATATTACAGTGGGTGTCATTAGCTAGAAGACCTGTTTATTTTTAGGGGTCAAAGTTGGTAAACATTGGCATGAATATATTTGATATTTTGTGTTTCATCAAAACATTATTGTATCCTCTGTTCCTGGAAATGTAGTCAGTACCCTTAGCTTTTACATCACTCTAAAATACAAACAAACCTCAAAAATACTGCATATAGCCCAATTAATTTTCTCTCTTACCATTACCTTTACTTATTTTGAAGGTATTACTTACAAAAATCATTCAAGACTGGCCAAAAATGAACCTCTTTTCACAATTGACAATAAGCAATTGGTAGCAAGAAGTGATAGTGCAGAATTAAATCAAAAGAGCTGCCTACTTTATGGACATTTGTAAGACTCAATACCCACCATCTCCCCTTTTTTGTGTGTTTTTAGAGACTTCAAGCTTTGACTAAGTTTTCGTTATTCATCATTTTACTCTCTGTAAGCTTCGGACCTCTGAGACATTTTGGCAGTCTTGAACTTGCAAACAGTGCCCTTGCGCCTGAGGACATCAAGAAATCAGTGTCTAGGAACACGGATTATCATTTAAACCTCCTGTTACTTTATCATCTTAAATAATTGCTTGACTCTCATCTTATGTAAAATTAAAAGTTAGTGACATTGTGATAACTCTGCTTAGTCTTTACCTGGCTCTCTCTATCTCTGGGAAAGCCACATTCAAATGCTGTTTAAGTTTCTAAGCACCCATCTTGCTTAATTTTCCTTTTCATTTCTTTAGGCTTCCTATCTTTATTCCTCTGCTCTTTACTATATTTCTCACCTGGCCACTATACTTCTGTCTTTTTTTTTCCATTTTTTAGAGATGTTTTATTTTTCTGACTTTAAAAATAATAAAAATGTAGTTAGTTAAGACGAACAAAGAGTAGGGCAACCCTAAGCTTGCCTCCTTTCTTGAACATAGCTGGATAAATATCAAATAATTCTGAATACCCAAGAAAATGATTGGAAGTCTTAGAGCACAAACTGCATATCCACAATCAGGGAAAAAAATGACCCTAGAAGGTAAGAGCTACAATGAATTGATTGGGGGAGAAAAGAGACCCTTTTGGGGTAAAGAGAAAGAACCTCTGATGGTAGAGGGGAGAAGGAGAGAATGAAAAGAAAAAGTTAAAAAAAAAAAAAAGACTGAAAAATACACACAGGGGACTACACAAGAAAATTGTTCCATTAATTGTGAAAAAGGAGAGAGTTCAAACACCACCAGTTTTTTGTTTTTTGTTTTTGTTTTTGTTTTAATGCACATTGCAGAGTCTGAAATTTTGGAAGTCAGCACCATTACCAGGGCCATGTGTGGCTAGCTGAGGAGTACTTTGGTGAGAGAGGAAGTCAGAGCCCTGGGAGCAGGTGGTGTGGTCTGAGGATCCCCTGGGTTGCACAAGGGAAGTGGTTCCCCTTGGAGTGCATTTGGTGGAGGTAATACAACCTCTCCATGGGCAAAGGACCCTGTGGGTGCCATTGAACTGTCCCATTCACCGGGATAGGAACAAAGATGTTGGTTGAAGGCAGCAGAACCTGGCACCTGCAGTGTGCTGTAATTTACTATAAACTCTGAACCACTGTGCAGTTGTGAGACTGTTTTATGGGACAAGACTGCACTGGCCATAGTGCTGCAAGACCCTCTCCCAGAGGATCAGCAATGTCTGAAACGTGGGACATTGAAACCCAGCCAGCCAAAGATAAAACACAGGAGTTCTATGTTGTCTGGCTTGTGAAAAACTCTTACAAAGACAGAGTGAAGGTACAGATCTGATGAAAGCCACAGACACAGGGGAAGCAATGGTTTACTGTCTGTGAGGGCTTCCTGAAGAGTGGCTGGCATGAACTCCCTGTTCTGGAGATGAGAGAGCGGAGAGAAGCCATTTTCACCACTTGCCCACCAGCAATGACTCAACTCAGCAAGAGAAAAACACCACCACCAAGTGGAAACCAGAGCTGCTTACACAAACCTCTGCCCCACTGTGCCTGGCAGGCCCATCTCCACTAGGGTAAGTTGACCTGAGACTCAGAGCAGCAGGCCCCTCTTCCAGAAGCCCAGCACAAACCCCTTGCAGGCACCAAAGCTACTGATCATAGAGTACTGCAAAGCTTCTAGGGCAACAAGATCTAGTTTGGAACCAGTCAGAATGGCTAAAATTAACCAGTCAGGAAATAACAGGTGTTAGCAAGGATGTGGAGAAAGAAGAACCCTCCTATATTGTTGGTGGGAATGCAAGCCGGTGCAGCCATTCTGGAAAACAGTATGGAGATTCCTCAAAAAGTTGAAAATAGAGCTACTCTATAACTCAGCAATTGCACTACTGGGTATTTACCCTAAAGATATAAATATAATGATCTGAAGGGGCACGTGCACCTGAATATATATAGTAGCAATGTCCAGCCAAACTGTGGAAAGAGCCTAGATACCCATCAACAGATGAATGGATAAAGAAGATATGGTGTATATGTAAACAATGGAATAGTACTCAAAATGGAATAGCCATCAAAAAAATCACCACAAAATCTTGCCATTTGCAACAACATGGATGGAACTAGAGGTTATTATGCTAAACGAAATAAGTCAGTCAGAGAAAGACATTTATCAGAAGATCTCACTGATATGAGTTGTTTGAGAAACAAGACAGAGGATCAGAGGGGAAGGTAGGGGGAAAATGAAACAAGATGAAATCAGAGAGGGAGATCAACTGTAAGAGACTTAATCTCAGGAAACAAACCGAGGGTTTCTGGAAGGGAGAGGGGTAGGAGGACTGGAGTGGCTAAAGGATGGACATTGGGGAGGGTATGTGCTATGGTGAGTGCTGTGAATTTTGTAAGACAAATGCATCACAGACCTGTAAGCCTGAAATAAATAATACATGATATGTTAATTTTAAAATTTAAAAATCTAGCTTCCTTTGGGTTTTTGGTTTGTTTTTGTTGGGTTTTTGTTAGTTTGCTTTTGTTTTTGTTTTAGATACAGAAAGAGAAATTTTTAAATTTGATTTTATTTAGGGGCACCTGGGTGGCTCAGTTGGTTAAGCATCTGCTTTCAGCTCATGTCATGATCCCAGAGTCCTGGGATTGTGCCCCACATCAGGCTCACTGCTCAGTGAGGAGTCTGCTTCTCTCTCTCCTGCTCCCCATGCCTGTGCTCTTTCTCTGTCAAATAAATATATCTTTAAAAATTTTAATTTTATTTATTTTTAATTTTTAATATTTTTTCTATCAAGCTTCTCTTAACAAGCAGACCAAAACTCCTAGGATCTAACTTCCTTTATTCCTTTATTTATTTATTTTTTTTTTTTTTACTTAAAAAAAATTTTTTTTTACTTTAAAATTTTAATTACACTTTATTAATTCTGTTTTATTGTTTATGTTTGTTTGACCTCCAAAATGACAAGATAGAGGAATTCATCCCAAAAGAAAGAACAGAAAGAAATGATAGCCAGATATAAGTAAGATATATCAACTAGAATTTAAAACAACAATTACAAGTATACTAGATGGGCTTGAAAAAAGCATAGAAGACAGTAGAGAGTCCCCTACTGCAGAGCTAAAATCTAGTCATGTCAAAATTAAATGCTATAACCAAGATGCAAACCTGATAGGATGCCATAACAATGAGGACAGACAAAGCAGAGGAAAAAATCAGTGATAGAGCAGATAAAATTACAGAAAATAATGAAGCAGAAGAGGGAAACAAAGGTAAAGGATCATGAAGGTAGACTTAGGGAACTCAGTGGCTTATTAATATGTAGTAATAGTCATACCATAGGAGTCCCAGAAGATGAAGAGAGAGAAAAAGGGGTAGAAGGTTTATATGAGCAAATTATAGCTGAAAATTCCCTTGGATAAGGACACAGACATCAAAATCCAAGAAGCACATAGAACTTCCCTTAAATTCAACAAAGCCAGCCACTGCCAAGGCATATCATAGTCAAATTCCCCAAATGCACAAACAAGGAAAAAATCTTGAAAGATTGCCCCAGATCTGTCCACAAAAACTTGGCAGGCCAGAAGAGGATAGCTGGATATATTCAATACAATGAATGGGAAAAACGTGCAGCCAAGAATACTTTATCCAGCAAGGCTGTCATTCAGAATGGAAGGAGATACAGAATTTCCCAAACAGAAAATAATGGAGTTAGTGAATACTAAGCCAGCCCTGTAAGAAATATTAATGGGACTTTGAAGGGGAAAAGAGAGCAAAAGCAAAAAAGATTAGAAAGGAACAGAGAACATTGTCAGAAAGATTAACTTTACAAGTAACACAATGGCACTAAATTTATATCTTTCAATTATCACTTTGAATGTGAATGGACTAAATGTTCCAATCAAAAAACATAGGGTATCAGAATGGATAAAACAACAACAATAAAAAACACAATCCATCTATATGTTGCCTACAAGATACTCATTAAGGACCTAAAGACACCAGCAGATAGAAAATGAGGAGATAGGAAACTATCTGTTATGCTAATGGATGTCAAAAGAAAACCGAAGTAACCATCTTATATCAGACAAATTAGATTTTAAAACAAAGACTGTATCAAGAAATGAAGAAGGGCATTATATCATAATTAAGGGGTGTATTCATCAAGAAGATCCAAAAATTATAAATATTTATGCACCAAATATATGATTAAATTAATAACAAATGTAAAGAAACTAATCGATAATAACACAATAATAGTGGGGACTTTAAGACCCCACTTATAGCACTGGACAGATCTTCTACACAGAAAATCAACAAGAAAACAGGGGCTTTGAATGACACACTGGACCACATGGACTTAACAGACATATTCAGAACATTTTATCCTAAAGCAGCAGAATACACATTCTTTTTGAGTGCACATGGAACATTCTCCAGAATAGATCACACACTGAGTTACAAAGTATTCCACAAGTACAAAAAGATTGAGATCATACCATGCATGTTCTCAGACCACAACACTGTGAAACTTGAAGTCAACCGTAAGAAAATATTTGGAAAGACCACAAATATGTGGAGGTTATAGAACATACTAGCAAAGAATGAATGGATTGACAAGGAAATTAAAGACAAAGTAAAAAGGTCATGGAAGCATATGAAAATGAAAACATGACAGTCCAAAACCTTTGGGATGCAGCAAATGTAGTCCTGAGAGGGAAGTAAATTGCAATACAGACCAACCTCACGAAGCAAGAAAAATCTCAAATATACAACTAACATTACACCTAAAGGAGCTAGAAAAGAAACAGCAAATAAAGCCCAAAGCCCGCAGAAGAAGGGCAATAATAAAGATTATAGCTGAAATAAACAACATAGAAACAACAACAACAACAACAAAACTAATAAAACAGATCAATGAAATTAAGAGCTGGTTCTTCAAAAGTATTAATAAAATTGATAAATGCCTAGCCAGACTAATGAAAAAGAAAAGAGAAAGGACCCAAATAAATAAAATTATGAATGAAAGAGGAGAGATCACAACCAACACCACAGAAATACAAACAATTCTAAGAGAATATTACATAAAATTATGTGCCAACAAATTGGGCAATCCAAAATAATTGTCCAAATTTCTAGAAACATACAAATTACCAAAACTGAAACTGAAAGAAATTAAAAATTTGGACAGACCCATAGCCAGCAAAGAAATTGAATCTGTAATCAAAATCTCCCAAACATTTAAAGATGATTTAATACCTATTCTTCTCAAATTGTTTCAAAAAATAGAAATAGAAGGAAAACTTCCAAACTCGTGCTACAAGTCTAACATTACCTTGATTCCAAAACCAAAGACCCCACCAAAAAAGGAGACTCACAGGCCAGTATCCCTGAAGAATATGGATGCAGAAATTCTCAACAAGATACTAGCAAATTGAATTCAATAGTACACTAAACGAATTATTCCCCACAATCAAGTGGGATTTATTCCTGAGCTGCAGGGCAGGTCCAATATTTGTATATCAATTGATGTGATACACCCATTGATAAAATAAATGATAAGAACCATATGATCCTCTCAATAGATGCAGAAAAAGCATTTGACAAAATACAATATCCATTCTTACAAATGGATGGATGAAACTTACCTCAATATCATAAAAGCCATATAGAAAAGACCCACACCTAATATCATCCTCAGCAGGGAAAAACTGAGACTTTCCCCTGTGATTTGGAACAAGATAAAGATGTTCACTTTCACCATTACTGTTTAAGATAGTACTGGAAGTCTTAGCCTCAGCAATAGGACAACAAAAAGAAATAAAAGGCATCTATATTGGTAAAGAAGTCAAACTTTCACTATTTGCAGACATGATACTCTACATAGAAAACCCAAAAGACTCTACAAAAAAATTGCTTAGAACTAATACAGGACTTCAGCAAAGTCACAGGACATAAAATCAACATATAGAAATCTGTTGAGTTCCTATACAGCAATAATGAACAGCAGAAACAGAAATCAAAAAATTGTTTCCATTTAACAACTGCACAAAATACAGTAAGCTACCTAGGATTAAGTCTGACCAAAGATGTAAAAGATTTGTACCCTGAAAACTACAAAACACTGATGAAAGAAATTGAAGATAACACAAAGAAATGAAAAAGCATTCCATGTACATGGATTAGAAGAAGAAACATTGTTAAAATGTCTGCACTACCCAAAGCAGTCTACACATTTAAGGCAATCCCTATCAAAATAACACCAGCATTTTTCACAGAGTTAGAACAAACAATCCTAAAGTTGTATGGAGCCCTAAAAGACCCCAAATAGCCAAAGCAATCCTGAACAAGAAAAATAAAGCTGGAGGCATTCACAATTCCAGATTTCAAGCTGTATTACAAAACTGTAGTCATCAAGACAGTATGGTACTGGTACAAGCACAGACACATAAATCAATGGAACAGAACAGAAAGCCCAGAAATCACCCTACAACTAAACGGTCAATTAATCTTGGCAACAAGGCAGGAAAAAATACCCAACAGTAGAAAGACAGTCTTTTCAACAAACGATGTTGGAAAAAACTGTACAGCAACAGGCAGAAGAATGAAACTGTATGACTTTCTTACACCATTCACAAAAATAAACTCGAAATAGGTGAAAGACCAAAATATGAGACAGGAAACCATCAAAATCCTAGAGAACACAGGCAGCAACCTCTTTGACCATGGGCATAGCAACTTCCTACTAGACACATCACCAGAGGCAAAGAAAACAAAGCAAAATGAATTATTGGGACCTTATCAAGATAAAAAGCTCTGCACAGTGAAGGAAACAATCAACAAATCTAAAAGTCAGCCTACAGAATGGGAAAAGCTATTTGCTAATGACATATCTGTTAAAGGATTAGTATCCAAAATCTATAAAGAACTTATCAAATTTAACACCCAGAAAACAAATAATCCAGCCACAAAATGGGCAGAAGACATGAATAAACACTTTCCCAAAGAAGACATTTAGATATCTAACAGACACATAAAAAGTTGCTCAACATTAGTCATCATAAGGGAAATGCAAATAAAACCATGATGAGATATCACCTCATACCTGTTAGAATGGCTAAAACTAACAACACATGAAACAAGTGTCAGCAAGGATTCAGAGGAAGGAGAATCCTCTTGTATTGTCGGTGGAATACAAACTGATGCAGGCATTCTAGAGAACAACGTGGAGGTTCCTCAAAGAGCTCAAAATAGAACTACCCTATGATCCAGCAATTGCACTATAGGTATTTACCCAAAGGATACAAAAATAAAGATTCTCAGGGGTACGTGAACCCTGATGTTTATAGCAGCACTATCAACAATAGCCATACTATGGAGAGAGCCCAATATCCCTCGATTGATGAGTGGATAAAGATCTGGTATATGGGGCACCTGGGTGGTTCAGTTGATTAAGCATCTGATTCTTGATTTTGGTTCAGGTCATGATCTCAGAGTTGTGAGGTCAAGCCCCGCATCAGGCTTTGTGCTGTGTATGGAGCTGGCTTAAGATTCTTTCTCTCCCTCTCCTTTTGCCCCTTTCCCCTTTAAAAAAAAAAAAAAAAAAAGAAGATGTGTGTGTGTGTGTGTGTGTGTGTGTATTTATATTTAGCAATGGAATATTACTCAGCCATCAAAAAGAATGCCATTTGCAGTAATGTGGATGGAACTACTCTGCTAAGCAAAATAAGTCAGTCAGAGAAAGAAAAACACTGTGAGATTTCGTTCACATATGGAAATTAAGAAACAAAACAGATAAACATGGGGGGGAGAAAAAAAGAGAAAAAGGAAAATAAATCATAAGAGACTCAATGTTAGAGAACAAACTGAGGGTTGATGGAGAGAGGTTGAGGGGAGATGGACTATATGGTTTGATGGGTATTAAGGAGGACACTTGTGATGAGCACTGAGTGTTGTATGTAGGTGATGAGTCATGGAATTCTACTCCTGAAACCAATATTGTACTATATGGTAACTAACTGGAATTTCAATAAAAATTAAAATAATAATAAAAATACTTTTTAAAGTGTCATAAATTATAGAAATATTTTTAAAGTGCACATTTTCTCTAATCTGAGTACCCACACATGTGTACTATGAGCTCTTTTGCATGTGTTCTTCCAGCTTTTTAAAGTCTATGTCTATACAGATAGGTCATTTTAGTATTATATAAAATTTAATTGTACTTTACTTACTGTGTTGAAACTTGCTTTCTTAATTTAATAAATCTTGAATCATACTTTCCTAAGCAGGATATAGAAACTTACCTCATTTATTTAAAAGTCGAATAACATCCCATTAAATAGCTGTTCCTTTATTTATTTAATTAATCCTATATCAATAGTTATTATGCTCTCATAAAGAAAGATGCACTATCAATTTCTATAACATAAATTCCTAAAGTGGAGTCATGTGTCATAGGCCACATTAAAAAAAAAAAATTGGGTTTGGGTAGCTAGTCAGGAGTTCAATTTTGGATATAGATATATCAGTGTTCTCTCTTCGAAACCTTTGAGGGAGGCATCAGTTATAGAATTGAACTTGAATTTTTGTCACGGCCAGCAGGACAAATCGACCAGAAAAACACAAGGGCTAAAAGGATGGTGAAAAGAAATTAAGAGACAAAGAGATGGGGGCAGGAGGGACACTGAAGATGATGTCCAACAGTGCCGATTTTATTCCACATCTTACAAGCATTTCTAAGGCAGACCAGAATAGGAGGAGTAATACATCAGTACCTAGTCAGATGACCGCAAGTTTCTATAACAAGTTTACATTAACTACAAGCAAACCTCGTGATACCAGGTAGTTTCAGCTAAAGCCATTAGCAAGACAATCAACCAGGGACTGGGTTATGGGAGGTACAGAACAACAAGGACCAACTAAGAATTCATGACCCTGACCACATTTTCCCTTCTGTGGGGGAGTGTGTGGGAAGTCACGTAGGCGAGCGCAGGACACATAGCACAGACCTTTTTCTCAGTGTTACTCAACTTTCCCGTCCCTAACCTTGTCAAGGTGTCCGGACTTTGAAGGAGACACAAGTCAGGGCCTGGTTTGATCCTTGACTCCAACCATGCCATCGCCTCCAACAAATATTTGAGTCTGAAGCTTAGAGAAATGATTAGGTTTAAAGTAGACATTTCAGATAATCTTTGATATTCTGGTTTATCATGATGCTATTTGTCTGTGATGTATTTTCTAGGAATGGGGAGTGTGAGGGGCATCTATTGAATACTTTTTTGTATATGTGTTACATGAGATAATGTAACTCATGTATAATATATATGACATATATAAGATTTGCATATATACCTATATATATCCACATACATATAATATGAATTAGGTCACTATTTTGCTCTGCAAACTGTTGGCTGTTTGGAACTGGCTCACCTGTACTGTAGTATCTCTTAGCTAATGGGCACTTGGCAACATTGTCTTGAGTCATCCTTTCTGTGCATGCTTTTTACTCTGCTATGCCTTCTCCTGCTGCCATTTCTTTTTGTGATGGTACCCAGTTTTTCCACATAATGGCTAACCAGGACAGACAAGTCCTAGAGCATAACCTAATAAATATTTTAAAAGGAAGCTTAATATTTAGATGTTAAAATGCAAGTTTAAGCAAATTCAGGGAATGCTGTCTTTTAAAAATTGGCTAAGGAAACTAAAGGTTTTTTTTTTTTCAGCATTAATGGAAATACTTTGATATGAAAGGAGCAAAGAAAATAAATAAATAGGGGTGCCTGGGTGGCTCAGTGGGTTAAAGCCTCTGCTTTCAGCTCAGGTCATGATCCCAGGGTACTGGGATCGAGCCCCACATTAGGCTCTCTGCTCAGCAAGGGAGCCTGCTTCCTCCTGTCTCTCTGCCTGCCTCTCTGCCTACTTGTGATCTCTCTCTGTCAAATAAATAAATAAAATCTTAAAAAAAAAAGAAAAAGAAAATAAATAAATAATAAAAATAAAAAATAAATAACAATAAACATTGAGGTTTAATCAATGTAGGGGAGTTTGGAAAAACAATGGCTAGAGGCATGTCCTATCTTTAAAAGATTTAGAGGATGGAGGCGCCATTGTCCATCTAGAGTTCTAGGAAAATTGTCTTCTTCATTATGCTCAAGGACACTTTAGAAAACTGAGTAGCAAGTATTCCCATTTTCAGACCTGCTTTGTGAATTAAAAATTTAGATATGGATTCAGTGATGTTCAGGTATGATCTGTGGACCATTACTGGTTAGAAAACCTTGTTACTGGTCAGTAATAAAAAAATATAGTAATTAAGTAAGCCCAAGAAGTGATTATAACAATTTTACAGAGTTATTTTATGCTTGTGGAACCAATAAAAATAATTTAAAAATTGGATGTATGGTCTTTGGATTTTTAATTCTGTTTTGTGCAGTTAATTTTTAGGGTTTTTTTTTTTTTTAACAAAACATATTAACTGCAAGAGATTAGAAATTTTTAACAAGAAAGTTACTGGTCCTTCACCACTGATAGTTTGAAAAGTGTTAGAGGTGACCCAGGAGAAGTATCTAGAGACTACAGTGAATTAAAAGATTAAGATAAAAACTGCAATTCCCAAGTGAACACTCAGGTTTCTTGGGTGAAGACCAGTTCACTCTTGGTATGACATAATTAATCTGTGAAAAGATGCCCCAGGTCCTAGAACTGAGGAATGGACTATACTTTCATTTAGAGCCACAGCACTTTCCATGGGCACCATTATAACTGCTTCACCATATAACTGGAGTTTTAAAGCAAGACCTACAGAAGTTATAACAGCCCAAATGTGTTGTAAATAGATCATTTTTATTTAGCTCTTTCTAGTGATTATGTGAAAATCGTTTCCAGTATTGTAGTTAATTTTAAAATATTAAGGGCTTAGTTGTTGCAATCCCCCTGAATGATATCAAGAGCCATTACATTATGGACTAATGATTTGGCAAATTTAATTATGTAAATCAAAATTATTTTGACATTTAGATGCTCAAAAAGAAACTACAGCTGTTGAATGTTTATGGACTTACTCATTTTAAGCACTTAATTTTTCTCATCAATTAAAGTTTTCTCTTGTGTAGATATCCTAGTGATGAATGAGGATATATAATTTCTTTTCTTAAAAAAATACTAAAATATGAAAAGAGTAATGGAGCATTTCATACCCCATCTAAGATAGAGAAAATTTCTCAACAAAAGTAATGAGAAATGAATGATTGATTAGCCATAGAAGCAACCACTTTTATATAGGTAGATAGACTTCTTTTAACTATAATAACCTTGTCATCTATATTATTAATTTCATTTACTTGTTAATTGAACCTATCTAGTTAGTGTAATCTGAGTAAGAGAATATTCTTTGAAATAAGCGCAGTGCTTCAGTTTCTGGAAATTCTTGATTCTGAGTGTGCCAGATTACAAGGGTAAAATGTGAAATTTGGGTCACCTGAAGAATCTACAGTAGGTAAAAAATTTACTGGAGAAAATTTTTATTGAGTTTTCTTATTATCTATTTCTATTTTGTATTATCTATTTACCTTATTACCTGTTGGTTGAGGCCCTGTGGGTTCCAAGATAGTTAGGATATGTTCTCCACCCTAAGGAACTCAGTTTTCTGGAGGATTAAAGTAAACACAGTCAAAGGAGAAAGACTGGGTAATGCTAATGACAGAAAAGTAAGGAACACTTAACCCAATTTCAGGAAATTGCAGATTTTCCCTGTCAATTCAATAGCATATCTAGATGTAAGGCATACTTAACAAAGCCGAAGACTCAAGGGAAAAAAGGAAATGAAGTGAATAGAAGAAAAATCATCCAGGAACCCGGAATAGTGTACCAGAATCAAGAAGTCTGGAAGAAAAGAGTGGGCACAATTTATGAATCTGAATCATCAAGTAGGCAGCATAGTATATGGAAAAGAGCCCAGAGAGATCAGTGAGGAAGGGCATAAAATGTCTTTTATAATCTGTTGAAACTGGAGTCAGTTCCATAAAGGAATACAGAAATGCAGAAGAATCTACAGGTAAGTCAGGGTCAGATCTGCATTTCATGTAAAGCAATATAGCAGTCATAAAGATTTTAGAGGAAAAAGGTCAGAGGAAAGAAGTGTGGTTAGAAAATTAGGTATTAAATAAAAAAGACTCCTCCAAGAAATGTATCAATCATTATCTCAAACAGTTTGCTCTGCTGTAACAGAATAACATAGACTGGGCAGGTAGCTTATAAAAAAAAAAAAAAAGAAATTTATTTTTCCCAGTCCTGTGGGCTGGGAAGTGCAAGATCAAGGTGTCAACAGATTCAGTGTGTCTGATGGGGTTCTGATTCCTGGTTCATAGTCAACCACCTTCTTGCTGTGTCCTCACATAGTGAAAGGGGCAAGAAAGTTCTATTTCATGAGGATATTAATCCTGTTCATGGGGGCTCTATCCTAAAGATCTAATCACCTTTCAAAGACCCTACCTCCTAATACCATCATGTTGAGGTTGGAATACCCGTGTATGAATTTATGGGGAGCGACACAGACGTTCAGTCCATAACAATGGCAAAGTGGAATAGACGTGCTTGA
Source organism: Neogale vison (assembly GCF_020171115.1). Lineage (NCBI taxonomy): Eukaryota > Metazoa > Chordata > Mammalia > Carnivora > Mustelidae > Neogale > Neogale vison. Next base: position 29,840,711 of record NC_058096.1, read on the forward strand.
GAGACATTTAAGAGAAAAACTATAAAGGATGTGGGAGATGAAGAAAAAGAAAGGATCAGGAATGTCTCCAAGTTTTTCCATTTGGAAACTGGATGAGTGTTGGTACTACCAATAGAACCGAATATTTAAGAACAGAAGTCAGATTTAGGGAGGAAGAGAGCTGAGTTTTCACTGAGGCAGAGTGAGCTTGCAGAGGCTATGTAATATCCAGGTGGAACGTATAGTTCAGAAAAGAACTCTGGGCTTTAGGATACATTCAGTTGTCTTTAGCTTGCAGCTGTTAGTTAAAGCCATGATTCTAGATGAGGCTGCCTAGGGAATAGGTGAAAGGTGAGGGTGTATCATATTCCGTAGCAAGTGTTTCCAAAGATTATGTAGTATTGCAATAGTCCTCCCTTTCCAGTTTGATCATAACCCATAAATGTCAATATGCAAGGGTCCTTCCTTTACCTAGAAGATCTAGGAATAATAAAGAATAACTGACTGATCATACCTACCACTGAATAAAGAGAGGGACAGATCTTTAGGATGCAGAAAGTAATTTGCCATTAATTCCAACTGTCATTGGAAGGAGTGAAAGCAGCTTCTCCAAATGGAAATGAAATTTGAGCTGAGACTTGAAGAATTATAGGTTGAGGTCAGAGATCATATAAGCATAGGCATTTAGCTGTGAAAGCCCTGGAACTGACAGATGTTGCTGAGATTCTGAGCATATGGAGAGAGTAGGAAAAGGCCATCAAAAGGGGAGAGTTGAGCCAGATGACGGAGCATAACAGAGACTAGATTTTATTTCATAGGTTATGTCCTATGAGGAAGTTTTTGAATAGTGAGGGGTATGACTAGAATTGCACTTTGCAAAAATTAAACAAGCAACTTTTATTAAAGGGATTGATAAGAATGAGAGAAACCATTATGTTTAATTCTAACGGTCTGATTTGAAAAATGAAGAGCATCTGGTATGAGACAGTGACCAGCTAGAAATGGAATGGAGAGTAAAGATGGGAAATCTGGGGGGAGAAGATTTGAGAAGTTTAGTTTTGTTTCGTTAGTTAATGTTGTTAGCTGAGCTGCCCGGAATAAAATGAAATTTAATTAAATCTGGCCTAGGAAAAGATATTTGGGGAGTAGTACTGACATTTAATTAACAATTACTAACAATAATACTAACAAATTAACTAACAATTGCTGACAATTGAAGAAGTCCGAGTCAGCATTGGACTGAGGTAGGCTCAGATAAGGAGACCAGGAGAAAGTACTAGAAAGAAACATCCTAGAAGGAAAGATGGTTAGCAGAGTCAAATGCTGCATATATAAGCTGAATGAGGATCCAAGTTATTGCACTGGATTTATTGATTAGGAAGTGATAGATGAAATTTGATTGACTCATTGATTTCAGTGTGCTGGCAGGAGCCAAGTCTTCCTTGTAGCTGAGGAGGGTGTGAAGAAGAAACAGAAATTAAATATAAGCTACTCATTTGTTCCCCCTATTTTTTTTTCCTTTCTTAATTCCCAGCTTCCTGATTTTTCTTTTTCACATTCTGCACTCTTACGTCTCTTTTTCATTGTACTCCTTGGCCCGCCCAAGTTGTTAAGTCCTAGTAACAATCTGTTCTCAACTAACATTTTCCATATGCTGTTTTCATCTTCACCACAACACAGCAAAGAAGGTGTTGTGCCATTTTACAGATGAAAAAACTGAAGTTCAAAGGAGTTACATTTCATGCCCAAGGCTATCTAACAAGAAATGTATTGAGCTTAGAGTGTGATCATGCCTGATGTCCAATGTCATGCCTACAGCTGCTGTAATATGTCTGTTTTCCTCTCATAAATCATCTGAGCTGAAAATCCAAAGTCCTACATTAAACACTTCTCTATCATGTCACCCAGATTTTCCCTTGCTCTACCCAAATCCCAACCGTTGGAGGTTTTGGAGCAATAGCGCAACGATGAAGGTAATATATTCAGTGGGCAGTATTCTGAAGGCGTAAGAGTGGGCCTTGTTAACTTTATACCCCAGCCTCTCAGAAGGAAGTCAGTCACTGTCTTTGGATCTTGATAATGTCAATGACCAAGACTCTGATCATAAGCCTTAAAATCCTTTTTCACATCATATCTATCAATGATATAATTTGTAAGTCCTTTTTATCTCCAAGCCCCAAAATACTTAAGTAGTGTTTTTAAAAACTATATTTCACATTTGTATGTGTATATTTGTGCATGCAAATACATGTATATATGCATGTATGTAGAAATACGTCCTCCATATGAGTGAACTAATATTTCGTTTCCCTTTCCTACCGCTATGAATACAGCTATTGTAAATATTTTTCAGACTGTTAGGAAAAAACTATTAAGATGTTTACTCTAGAGCTACCTGGGTGGCTCAGTTGGTTGAGCGTCTGTCTTCGACTCAGATTCTGATCCGAGGGTGCTGAGATCGAGCCCTGAGCTCTTATCAGGCTTCCCACACAGCAGGGAGTCTGCTTCTCCCTTTCCTCCCTGCTCTGGTTCTCTCTCTATCTCTGCCACTATCTCTGTCTCTCCCTCTCTCTCTCAAATAAATAAATTAAATCTTTGTAAAAATGTTTACTCTATAGTCTCAGAATGTATAATATAATTTTTAAGTATCTGGGGGTAATTTTTCATATATTTAGTATAAACAGGTACAATATAACAGGTACAACACCTACATTACCCAATTGTGTAATTGGACTATGACCTGAAGTTCTCAGTGACCACATTTTAATCAGGCAGTTTGACCATTATTATTGGGTGACATTTAGTTCACTGTGACCCAAATGTCCTGGTGGGTGATACTCAAGTATAACTTGAAAAACATCATCAAAGTAATTTAACATAGTTTCATATTTAATTTATATTACACAATAAAACACTGGTAAACTTGGGTTGTCTGAAGAGAATCATGAAGTCATGAGGTTCTTAGTATGTCCAGGAGGTCCTGAGTTCATGTTAAATGTAATTACTAATACTCCACCAAATCACTAATACTCCACTGTTGGTGGAGTATTAATAATTACATTTAACACTGTTGGTGGAATATTCGTAATTAATTCTAATCCTGGGTTTCTCAGAGCTCAGTCTATTGAAAAGGGAAAAAAAAATCAGATAAATCGATTATTTCACATCTAACATCTCTTTCCGCCATTGAAGCCAAACTATCTCTTAAACTTATTTTGATTATTATTTTTTAACCTCAAAAAAAATAATCAAACCGGTTTACTTCTTATTTCTTTTATTACCAGCACATAAGCACGCCTTTTTAAAATTAATTCTGTTAGTGATTCTATTTTTGAATCTTGTTGATGTGTTCAAAAAATAACTAATAATGATTTAGAAAGTCTTTATCCTCAGCAGTGACAGAATTCCGTCAATAGTCTATTGATTTGTTCTCGGATAATATTTATATTTTATGGACATGGCATATATAACATTTCAGAATTCATTTAACTCAGAGGAAATGACACATATTCATTTACATATGTTGGACAGAGCGAACATTCACAAGGATATTTATTACGGGAACACGCTTTTATTGAGAAACTGACAAAGGTGTTGAAAAGTATGTTTTCTGTAGCATAAACTGTCCCAGGGGAGCAGTTACAGGTGAGGGCAGTTAGATTTTAGAGTCATGTAAGGAGGACAGCTTTAACACAAAATGATTTTTCGGATTAGTTATTGATAGATGACCGTGGAAACCCTGAGAACTGATGACAAATTGCCCATCTTTTTAAAATACAGTTTAACAGAAATTTTAAACACACGTAATAGAAGCAAGGTTCCCAAAAGCAATCATCTGTTTTTTCTATTACTATAAAAGCAGTTGTTGAAAACTGAATCCAAACTAAATAATGTTTGCCAAAAACATAGATTTTGAGCTTTTTTGTTGGCTTCTGTACTTCAGCCTCTTTATTCACCCCATAAGCGGTTATGGGCAAACAGAAGGCCATGTTGTTAAGTAAACAGACTCAAAACTAAAATTAAAAATAAGGCTAATGTACAAATCAGACAAAACAAAATTAATCGGATGAGTTTTAATTGAACATATAATGATTACTGTGCATCAGAGTAATCAGGCATAAATAATAAGCACTTTTTGTTAATGTTTATTTACTACTATTATTTTTCTTATTTTAGGGCTATGTTTGCAGTCAGGCTGTCTCTGCTCCTATATCCTCTACACAGTCTTTTAAATATGTAGTCTTCATTATATGATATAGAAAATAACTTTTACATATTATAATAAAAATAGAAGTTATTAAACATTTCTTGAGAAAAAATAAATAGGACTAAAAGCACAAAAAATATTTTATAACATGATTTGATAAAAACAGACTTTTATACATTACTGACAAAGACACAGCAGGTTTGAAAAAAAATCATACAAAAATTTTATCTACATATTTTGTCCAACATGTCTAGAAAATTTTGTAACCCTCCAGGGAAGCTGTTTATTTCTGTTAAAAAATTAATTTTAAAGATAAATTATTCTGGAGGCACCTGGGTGGCTTAGTGAGTTAAAGCCTCTGCTTTCGGCTCAGGTCATGATCCCAGGGTCCTGGGATAGAGCCCCACGTCAGGATCTCTGCTCAGCGGGGAGCCTGCTTCCTCCTCTCTCTCTGCCTGCCTCTCTGCCTACTTGTGATCTCTCTCTGTCAAATAAATAAATAAAATCTTCAAAAAAAAATTATTCTGATGCCACTTCTTTGACTGTTAGGAATTTGAAAAATCCTGGCATAGGCAAAAATACTCCTCTCTTTCCTGAGGACCAAACAATGTTATTATTCAATGTGAGAATTGAAAACTTAGATACCTTCAGAGGTCATGCAGGTACCTTGTGTATGGGAAGCCTCTAGTGGAAGACCATCTGAGCAATAGGATCTGAAAGTTCTGGAAAATTTAGGCCTCAACTAAACATATGTAATTTAAAAAATGAAAATCCTAGGACTAGGCCAAACTAAATCCCTAGGTAACCTGCTGAGCGCAAAGCTGCCATTTTGTAACTTAGCCCATTAAACACTATACTTTGGTCTAGCCCCAAATAACAACTTTGTATCTTACATAAAGTTTGATCAAAGATTTATTTCATCTACTGGGGAAGATCTCCTAGGAAGACAGGGCAGTAGTTTTCAGAATACCTCCTTACTCCCCTAGGATGGGGTTTGCTTATTAAGATAGATTAAACTCTCACTAGTTTGGAGCTTCCAAAACCAGAGGAAAAAAGAAATCAATAAGCAGCTAGTACTGCCATGGCAGTAATAATTAGCTTTGTCTGGCCATCTGTGGTTTATGTCTAGGACGCTAAGTGTAGTTTGAGGACAAAGTGAAAAAGCAGGCAGCTGAAGTTGGGATAATTTCTTCCCTTTTTCTCTGGAGGTAGAAGGTGCCTAGGAAGAAGAGATCCTCTTCTTGGAATTCTGCCCTGGGGTATATAGAATGTAAGGCTGTTTGAGGCAAATTGACAGGTAATGGCTTTCTTTTAGGAAGAACACAGCATGCGGGAAGCACCTTCCCAGGGAAAAGCCCCTTGCTCCTGAATTTAGACCTCAATTAGGACCTTTTAAAACATGAAAGTAGCTTCCTCTGGCCCTCTGAAGGACAAGCACTGTCTTTTCGTTTTCTTTTACTGTCATTTCTGTATCTGAAGGGAATCCCACATCCCATTGTGGATGTGTCAGGGAAAATAAAATGCTTCTCTTAACATTGCTGCTATGCAAATGCATTTATGAAATGTCTTTAGAGGCCGAAAAAATCACATGAAGAGGTAAAAGTAGAACATACTCTTTCCTCCTTTAACTTTGCAAAACGTTTACTTTGGTGAAAGAAAGCAAGAATGAATCAACAGCAGGGAGTCTTGGGTGGGGTGATCTGTGCTCAGAGGTAGAGGGAGAACACAGATAAAGGAAATCCGCAGAACCAAGATGCCCTTCAGTGGATGAATGGATAAGGAAGATGTGGTCCATATACACTATGGAGTATTATGCCTCCACCAGAAAGGATAAATACCCAACTTTTGTAGCAACATGGATGGGACTGGAAGAGATTATGCTGAGTGAAATAAGTCAAGCAGAGAAAGTCAATTATCATATGGTTTCACTTATTTGTGGAGCATGACAAATAGCATGGAGGACAAGGGGAGATGGAGAGGAGAAAGAAGTTGAGGGAAATTGGAAAGGGAACATGAGAAAATGGACTCTGAAAAACAATCTGAGGGTTCTGAAGTGTGGGGGAGGTTGGGGGAATGAGGTGGTGGGTATTGGAGAGGGCATGGAATTGCATGGAGCACTGGGTGTGGTGCAAAAATAATGAATACTATTACACTGAAAAAATAAAAAAATTTAAAAAAAAAGGATCTGTTGGACACAAGTCTGATCAGTTTCATTCCATTACTTCCTCACTCTCTCTAATCCGTGCCCCTTTTCGCCCCCACTTGATAAGAGAAACGGTAAAAACGTCCTTATCCAAAACAATTTTTCACACGGGTTTAGTCAACTGATGGACCTCCATCAGTGGGAGAGAGTGGTTTTCCTTAGGCTGTGTAAGAACGGTGAGATGCATACACTGAATGCTATGACCACCGCTGTTAGGAGCTGAATTAACGTTACGATTGCTGTTCTCAATATTTATGAATTTAATTAAATCTCTATTTTTATCAATACATTAACTTCTCAAGTTTTCTTCTCAGCCCACATTTTTATTACTACATCCTGTGGATCCTAATTTGAAACAGAGCCTTTAATTAAAAGAGATTTGCTCTCTCACACTACTCAATATATAATAATCATCTCTAAAATTTGCTTCTTTTTTTTTTTTTAAAGATTTTATTTATTTGCCAGACAGAGAGAGTACTATAATAATATTTTTCCTATGATCATGCCATTAATATAGTTAGGGTTGCATGTAATAAATAGGATGTCTTACCTGAGATAAAAATATGGCACTTACATATTTTATGGGTTTTATACACATTCAATAGGTGCCACTTGTTTGCCTTTCTGTCAAAGATATTATATTAAGAAAAAGATATACACCTAAGGAAATGGTAATAAAGATCTTCATAAAACTGACATGCAAGTTAGTTTTAATTAATGTTTTCATTTAAGTGTTCTGTGCATTTTAGCATTTTAGTTTCATATATTTCATAAATTTCCACATTTTTAACTTAGGAAAAAGCCGTGTGACTCTTGTAGTTACTTTTTTTTTTTTTTTTAATCGCAGTTCCTTTCAGGTGTGTTTCTAGGCTAGTTTTGTTACAAAAAGGTCAAATTACTTGACCTTCTTCATCCCATGAGCTTGTGAAGAATGAGGGATCAAATAGCTTCTGTATGGCTGCCAGAAATGTCACCTATATTTAATATACTACATAAGAGTCAGTCAGTAAGTGTCAAAGGAGGGATTTAAACCCAAAGCTCTCAGGCTCCATTCACTATGCTTTCTACCCCCTGGGCAAATCTGCATTCTTAATTCATATTGATATATTATATGCTGGAAGGGGCATGACTGGGTGGCTATTCCTATCTTGCTTACCGCTATATAACTTGTGTTACAATGAATGAATAAAAGTATTTCGCTATAACGAGGACATGTATTTACAGTATTTAGAAAAATGGCTATTCTACACTTGTATTTATAAATCAATTCCATTCTTCAATTGTTGTATTCATACAGAGATAATTTCATTTTTTTGTTGTCATGTTGTTAAAAATTTGGTCATTTTATATGCTTGACTTATGAACCCTGATACTGAATGCTTTGTTTTAGATGACCTAAACCTTTTTTTGTTTGTTTTAATCCACTGTTTGGCTCTATTCTAGAAGCTATGAATGATTCATAGGAAATATAGTACATCTTTCTTGTCCTCAGACAATTTAGACACTTGCCAGAGAAATTAAATACAAGTAAAAGAAAACCTAAGAAATACCACAAAGCATAAAACAATTCACTAATTGACATCTCTTTTAAAAATAGTCAGGTAGAGGAGGAATAATTAATGAAAGAAGAATTGAAGGTTTTTTCATATAGATTACATAAGATTACTCCATTACAAAGATATCCTGAAAAATAAGTGGAAGAAAAATCTTAGGCTATTCATTTGGGTTTTTTACTTACTTATTTCCCTCATGCCATCCAGGACATCTGATAACATGGCTTAGGGCATTTGGAGAACAACAGTATTTGCCTTCTCCCCTGAGCAGTATGAAATCTACACTGAAACTCACCTCTTACTTGATATTGAAGCATATATCAAAATACCCACTGATTTGAAAAACTAGTCACTTTACTTGAATGTGTTTTTAACATTTACGTTGTCATTTGAACAGCATGCCTCATGCAATACTTCTCAGGAAGACTACTTTGTGATTTCAGAGCATAACTCTGAAAATTCCAGGTACTTATTCTTGCAAATTGCTGTCTTACAATTTTAAAATGACTTTGTCCTTCAAAATTTCTTTCAAAAAACAAAAGCAGTTGAGGCTCCATAAACTCATTAAGCTAGAGAATCTGACCTATGCTGCTTTTGGCTTCCAGCAACTGCACCCTTTACTTGGGTCCAGCTCCCCAGCTGTAGTGTCTATTGGTCTTTTCCAAGGGATGGTTCCCATTCTCTGCAGAAGGAGCCTCTAATCACCTGCCCAAGAGCTGTAAGCTTGAATACTGCCTTTTAAAAGCTAAGTAAATGGGACGCGTGGGTGGATCAGTGGGTTAAAGCCTCTGCCTTCAGCTCAGGTCATGATCTCAAGGTCCTGAGATCGAGCCCCACATCAGGCTCTCTGCTCAGCAGGGAGCCTGCTTCCCTCTCTCTCTTTCTCTCTGCCTGCCTCTCCTCCTACTTGTGATCTCTGTCTGTCAAATAAATAAATAAAATCTTTAAAAAAAAAAAAAGCTAAGTAAATATGATCCTAGGACACCACATTCTCTATTGATCCCACCACCCAAACTCTGCATATATCCCGCCCAAAACGCACAGCCATGTTTCCACACTGCAACCTCTCTGATACATTTTTGGCAGAAAATAAACTACATGTTTCCTGTGATACTGGGAGAGGGTGAATGTTGGGTTCTGTGACTTTAACTGCTTTTTAACAAATTTGCTTCTTAAGTCATGTCTATTTCAGTTTCCATTCCAATCTTTGCTTTGGTGCCTCCAATTCCTGAGAATTTGAAAAATCTACCAGGCAAGCGAGCTTGCATCTCAAAAATATTCCTTTTCTAGGACCCAAGATCCCACCTTTCTCTTATATGTGAAGTTAGTCATCATTCTTTCATCTCCATATATTTTAGTTCATAAAAGTAGAAACTTCTTGCTCTCAGTTCTTGGGGTCTTTGTTGCTTGGGTGGTTTTCAAAAGGAGAAGAAGGAAAGAAATGTCTTTGTTACTACAATCTTAAGAGATGAAGAGGGGCACCTGGGTGGCTCAGTAAGTTATGCATCTGCCTTTGGCTCAGGTCACACATGATCCCAGAGTCCTGGGATTGAGCCCCACAACGGGCTCCCTGCCCAGCTGGTGAGTCTGCTTCTCCTCTTCCCTCTGCTCCTAACCCCTGCTCATGCCCTCTCTCTCTCTCAAATAAATAAGTGAAATATCTTAAAAAATGGAAATAATAAGACCCATGGAAGCTATTTGTTAAAGAAAAAAAAAAAAGAGAGAGATGAAGAACCATATCACTTAAATGGTTATCAGTTGCCTTCAGGAGCTATGCTATAGATCAGACAATATTAATTAAATTGTGTATCTAATTTTTCAGTTTTATATGAAGAAGAGCTATAATATTCTAAGCTCCCTGTCTCTTGAGACATGTTGTTATCATTTTTAATTGACTTTTCATTCTTATTTTGTCTTGAATTTTATTTGATTGTTTCTTTGTTTTGTTTCTGTTTTGCCTCTTTGTCATTTTGGGAAACATAAGAAAATAAAAGAATATGTGCATTCATGGTTCAAACTCTTGATCCTTTTTAAGCTTGCAAATGCAATTTCTTTGCTAACCAATACAATATTGAGATGTGGAAGAGGGGATTCTAAAGTCAAGCTTAAAAGGGTGAGAGATTGATAAGAATCTGGTGTTTATAAAACATCAGTATGAGAATATTTAGAAATAAATATTTTGAAAAATATTAAAATTCACTATACAGGAAATAGGTATTGAAAAAGTTCTCATGGATTTATGTTTCAGAAATCTGTCATGGTTTATTCAAAAACTGATTTTATACATTTTTTTTTAATCTAACATGTACTGGGGACAAAGGTAGAAATCTATAGCTTCAGCCCTCAATTCACAAAGACAGATTTTTTATTTCATTTAGGATTATGATTATCTATGAATAAGTGACCCTAAAAATATTACTTAAACAAAAAAGAAGTTTGTTTCTTTTTCCAATGAATGTCCAGATGTAGAAATCTCAGTGTTGCTAAATGAACTTCTGGTTCTCTCCTTTGCCATCTGTAGAGTGTGGCATTCCTCTTTGTGGTCTAAGATAATTCCAGACCCCACACTTATTTTCCAAGCAACAAGATTGAAGACAAGGGCAAAGGTTGGATGTCATCCACATTTTAAGAAAAATTCCCCGAAATCACCACACACTGTTTCTGTTTACATTCCATTGGCAAGTGTCACATGTGTCAGCACAGTGACTTCAGGGGCACCTGGGTGGCTCAGTCTTTAAGTTTCTGCCTTGGGCTCTGGTCTTGATTCCACAGTCCTGGGATCGAGTGCCGCCTTGGGCTCCCTTTTCAGCAGGAAGCCTGCTTCTCCCTCTGCCTCTCCCGTGCTGTGTTCCTTATCGATGAGGGGATATGTATAGAGTATATGAGAAGCATGAAAGTAAAAATACCAAGAGTGTACACTTGAGGCAGGAAGACAGGAGACAAGATCAATAAGTTTTATATAAAGACATTTGTTTCTGTTATTTTCTTAGGGTAGAGGCATGGAGGTGGAATTATTGAATCAAAAACAATGTCCATTTTTTACTTTTCATAGATTTTGTTACTCAGTCATCATAAAAGAGTATGCCAATTTCCATGACCACTAGCAGTAAGTAGATTATACAATTTCTTTACAACTTCACAGATACGGGATGTTATACATGATTTTTTTTTTTAAAAAAAAGCAATCACTTTTATGTATAAATTGAAAAGTATTGCAAACTTATTAATACACATATCTTTGACTTTGAATGATTTTAAACTTTTCCAGTTTGTTTGCCATGTATGTCTCTTCATGTGTGAATTTTAACCATTCTCTTAAGATTCCAAAATGTGTATAGATTTGACGATGCTGTGTACCCTTGCACCAGCAAGGAATCTGCTCCTCCCTCTGCCACTCCCCCTGCTTCTGTGCTCTCTCTCTCTCTCATTCTCTCTCTCTCAACTAAATAAATAAAATCTTTAAAAAAGTATTTAGACTATAGTATAGAAAAAGTTTAATAGCTGAATTTTAAAAAGATTTTATTTTATTCATTTGACAGCGAGAGAGGGCACACAGGCAGGGGGAATGGCAGAGGGAAAAGCAGGCTTCCTGCTGAGCAAGGAGCCTGATGTGGGGCTCTATCCGGGGACCCTGGAATCATGACCTGAGCCGAGGGCAGATGCTTAATGACTGAGCCACCCAGGTGCCCCTAATAACTAATTTTAATGCAGTCTTTCACACATTCAGAATTGGAGCTACTTTCTGAAAAAATGGCTTTGAATATTACATTTTTGTGGATGTATTTTATATATATATAGATATATAAGATATTTATATACATAACATATAATAAATAATATATATAAATATATATATTTATATATTCTAACCAACCACAAATTTCAATCAGTAATAATTCTTAGTATTTTCTGGAAATTTACATTTCAGTTGGTATTCTACAAGCAAAAGGACAATGGGGGGGGCATACATTGAAAACTAAAGCCAGACACTTATCCTTAGGTCTTTCAAAAAGTGAAATGATAAAATTATATTTTAAACAAAACAAAACGAAAACACATTTGGAGATAGTGCACCTTGCTCAAAAATTACAGGGCAACCCAATAATACCAATTATCTTGAAAGGACACCCTATGGTGGCAGGGTCAGGTGGAGACATATGCCGGGGGCCTGCCACTGCTCTTCAGCCCCTGCTAAATTAGAGACCTCACAACTTGCAGTCACTGGCTGTCACCCTTGAACCCAGGGAATCTGGCTGGATCCTCAATTCCAATTGCTGGTAGTCACTCAAATCTGGATATAGAAATATTACAGCTTTACAAAGATAAAAAGTAAGAAAATTTTGGTAGGGACTGACTATGCCTCCCAGTCATATTCCACTTCCCCAAAACACAACACACACACACACACACACACACACACACACACACAGGAAATAAAATTTAGATAGCAAAAATAGTGTTTCTCAAACTTTAATATTATACAAATTTTACCTAAGGATCTTGTTAAAAACACAGACTCTGACTTAGTAAGCCTAGGGTAGGATCTGAAATTCTGCATTTCTGTCCTGTTTCTGCGGACTGCTGCGGGCTGGGAAGGCATGCTCCAAGTAGTAAGACTTCAACACATAGGCTTAGTTTTTTTGAGGAAGTCTAGCTATTTCTTTTAAATCAAACCCCACTGTGTGTTGAAATTTAAATTTCTGATTTAGAGATGGAGTTGAGGAAGGGGAACCTTTATTGTTCAAAGGACACACCATTGATCATCTTTAGTCAAAATCTCTCAGTTAGTTCTGGGTCCATTGGAAGGGAGATTTTCATTCTGCCTCTGCAGAGTCCCGGATCTTCCTCTGGAGGACAGTTTTCGAAAAGGATATGAAGGATTACTACAACCCATTCCACCTGATCTTTCAAGGACTAGCCTGGGAAGCAGTCTCTAGGATGGGTTATGTCTTTGCCGTAATTCCCACGTAGAAATCAAAGAGTACCTGAAATGATCTACATACTGTAGAACCAACCTCCTTACATTTTGCTAAGGTTATGGCTCCCTTTGAGAACAGTGTTTCTCCCTATAAAAATCCTCACGTACAAACACAGAACATATTGTACTTAACTGTATGTGGTTCATGGATACTCTGAAGTATAGCTCTTACATGGACCCTGCCCCCCCTCCCATTTTAATCCTAGTCTTCCACACAGGAAGTCTACCCAAACTGGAGTTTTGCGTTGACAGGCTTGGATAGGACTCAGTTTTATAGTGTGCCCTTCAGGAATTTGGATCAAGTCCAGGGTTCATGCAGACCATACTCTACGGAAATGCTGAGAACAAAGGTTTTTAAAAGATACAATCTAGCTTCTAGGGGAGGGAAAAAAGACATTTTTTTCCTTCTGTCTAAGTCTCAGAATTTAAACACCTCTGGAGGATTTTTTTCTTAATATTCCAAAAGTACAAAAATCTTAGGGGAGACATAAATCCATGCTTGTTTCTGCATTTACTGGAGGCAATTTTCCAGGACTCCGGTTGAAGAAGTCATAAGTCCTTTGACTTATGGCTTCAAAGTACAGTAAGGTTTGTTTTTAGTTGTTTCGAAATTAATTATTTAAAAGGTACCCTTGCCATTAAATGGATGTGGCAAATTTATTTACACATTCATGTGTTTGCAACATGTACTGTATTGCTAATTTTTTAAAAGGGAAATTTACAAAGCAAAAATGTAGGTTATAATTATATCTTTGGATTGAAACAAAAAGGTGTGAGCAAAGTCTTTAGCTGCAGATGGGATTGCAAGTTGGTTTTTTTTTTTTTTTTACTAGAACAACCTTGATATCCCAAACCTCTCCAGATTTTAACCTTGTTCATTGCCTTTTTTTTTTTAAACACACAAGTAACAATATCCTGACTTCTAATCCCATGCTTCAAGGGTTCTGCTTACCATGTAGTTTTGAAAATCCCTAAAGACTGCTGACATGTTGCATAAAACTGTTTTGGTGGTCTTTCACTTCAGTCAGCTTCTGGCATAAGACCACTTCAGACTTCTTCTGGATCACTTTTCTTGTCATCTGGTCTTTCTTCTTTGGGTTCCTGCCCATCACCCCATACCAAAGTGGGTACCACTCTACTCAAGCTAAATAGAGCTCCTTCCTGACTTCACCACAACACATTAGTCTTACTATCTCATTTAATAAAATTTTATTGCCCTGAAATAGCAGAAAGGAATTAAAATACTGGGAAAAAATTAAAGCTGGTACTATATATAACAGCTACTCCTATAGTTATTAGACTTTGTCTTGCCCCAGAGTTTACTTCTCCAGTGCTTAAAGGATATCATGTAATATTCCTTAATGGAAGTTCCGTTGATCATATGCCAAACCAATGTATCTAGGGGAAATCCAGACTCCTAGTCTTCTTGGTTTAGATGAAGGGGAAGAGGAGAGGGGGAAGAAGAAAAGGAAGAGGAAGGAGAAGTGAGAAACTTCTCCATGACACTCAGTCTAAGTTAATGGTCCCCATTCCAGGTACACAAAGAGAATCACCTGAGAAGTTTTTGTTTTTTTAAATTACTTAAGTTTTGGCATAGCCTAACCAAATAAATAAAATTTCTCAATTGAGTCTGCTGGAATATATGCATTTCTTTAAGCTCCATAAGTGATTCTGAGTTTCACCAAGGTTGAGAACCATTGGTTTCAATTCGACCTCCCAATCAAGAAAATAGTCTGCAGAGAAACAATGTTTCTCCGTTTCTCTGTTTTCCAAGGAAAACAACTCTTAACTTGTTTGGCAAGGTAATTTATCTCCATACGAAGAATAGTTCAGGTGTTCTCCACCTCCTCACTCTACACAGATGCATTCCAGTCTATCAAAAGTGAGTTCAAACCTCCAAGTATAATCCTACAGAGGACAATTAATACTTTCAAATTAGATTTCCCAACCCTCAGGATTTTAAAGCTCTTTGGACAATATTTTTGGCAGGAAGCAAGTTCACGTTTATTGAGATTACTCTACTCTTAGCTCCAGCAAGACCAAAGTATTGCTAGGCATCATTCTTTTATAAAGTGAAGCTGGAGGTTATGACTCTTACCTGTTATTCATGCATTACTTTTATAATAAAAAAGAAAAAATGATTATTTTTTATTTAAAATTTATATATGCTTGAATTATGTGTTATAATATTATAGTATTATAATACATATCCTTGACTTAAAAATAGTATGTGACTGCTAGTGTCTAGCATACTGTCAATGTTGTGACTCTGCTGGCTTTCTTTCTTATACCTATAATTTGTTTGTGACCTTTTATTACTAACCTGTAGACTGTATTTTCACTGGCAGAGAAAGAGAACAAGCTTTTAATCCATGGAATTTTTTTTTCTTTTTTTTTTCCAATTTATTTATTTTCAGAAAAACAGTATTCATTATTTTTTCACCACACCCAGTGCTCCATGCAAGCCGTGCCCTCTATAATACCCACCACCTGGTACCCCAACCTCCCACCCCCCCGCCACTTCAAACCCCTCAGATTGTTTTTCAGAGTCCATAGTCTCTCATGGTTCATCTCCCCTTCCAATTTACCCAAAAGCACATACCCATGGAATTTTTTTTTTTTTTTTGTCCTCCTCATTTAATCAGAATGTAGACAGGTAGGTAGCTAGTCTACCTTCAGCTAGGTTCCTTTTAAAATTCTTTGCAATTAATGAAATAGGATCCGAATGGGTTCAAGGGAAACTTTGATTTTCATCTACAATGTAGGGGCTTGGTAGATGGGTATTGTGAAGATTTCCTGATGATCGTGTTTTGGAATTCTTCACTTGTATGAAAGACAATTTTTTAGTAAAGTCAAAATTACTCACCTTTTAAGTTAAAATAATTACCAGATCTCTGATTTTTGTTTTTACTTTTAAAATTGTGCTTTCCCTGAAAAGATATTAGATAGATAGATGAGTGGATGAATATTATATATATTTATTTGACATTTACTGAATGTTACCATTGCAGTGCTTAAAAGAGGAGCTCTGGACATTTTCACTTGGTAGAATTCTTTCTTTGGTCACTACTATTGGTGCGAAATTGGACAATTGCTCAATTTCTCATGGAGTCAGTTTCAGTATCTGTAAAACAAGGACTATAAGGAGTTAAAGGGATATATTTATGAGTTTCTAATGGGATAATTCATGAAAATCCTTAAAATAATACCTGGCATGGAGTAAATCCTGATTATTTGTTATTTACTTTTATTAAAGTCTGATTATTGTTGTTATCATAATTAGACTAGCTCTAATCATGTCTTATAGACTTTATTGAAAACCTATTAGCTCTTTTTTTTTTAATCTCTAACTCACGTTGCTTTATGTACTAAAATCATAAGCTGCAAAGGAAGTTGTTTCTATATAGTTACATAAATTTAAAACTGATGTAAGAATGCTTTATGCAGCTTACTTTACAATTCAGTGCTAAAATTTATAAATCTAAATTTGGAAGGAAACAGCTTTATTTCCAATGGAAACATATTCTGCTTCTTCAGCCTGCAATTTGGGTACTTTATTTTAAAAGCTGTTAACAACAAAAAAAAATAACACTATTAGTCCACTTGGTGGGGTAGGAGGCATTGAAATCCAGCTACAGATTTTGCTACTTTAGTACAATATAATTATGTGGTAAAATTCTTCTTTTCCTTTTATTTTATTCTAACTTGTGCTTTGCAAAATTGGCAATTCCACATAAGAAAGTTGTGGTAATTATTTTCTTAAAATTGTCAGAATGTGTGCTAATCTGGGGATAGTTATCTTTATTCCTTCTTTGGCTTATTATAGATTTAAATTAAGCTGAGGTTTCTTTAGTGTTATTTTTCCAGAGCCACTGGGATTAGAGATGATGGATTTTGTGGTGCTCTGAGTATAGTTAAGCTCTTGTCAACATAAGTATAAAATTATTGCTGTGTGCAGTTGGTATGTTTTTGAAGGTAATTAAAGCTAAACATTGTGCAGAGAAAGATGATTAGCAATCTTCAGTTCACAAAGAAATCCAGCTTTGCTTTGACACCTAAAACTTCACATTCTTTGCATTAAAAAAAAAAATTGTACTTAAAGAACTTACAGAAAATTCTTGGTGATACTTTCAAAATCAAATAAAATACTGGTAATTATTATTTTTTATAAAATGTATGATCCTTATCTCTGATAGTTTAAGAACTATCTGCATATTTTAGAACTTCATTTGTTTTTTTCTTATTTTCACTTTTATTATGGAATTGCCTCATATACCTCTTAATACAGATATATTTTTAAGAGCACAAACAGGGAATGATGTCAGACTTAATTACCCACTTGTTACCATTTTTTCTTTCCATCTAAAGCTGTCAACTTAAAATCCACCCCCCCTTTTTTTTTCCTGTTGATATTGCTGATATCATTTTTTGTATTAGGAATGTGGATGTTGATGAATGAAGAAGGTAGGTTAATGGCTAAAGCTAACATACTGTAAATGGCATAAACAGGTCATTTGGGGTGCTACTAACTTCTCCTTTTTATCTTCCCACATAAAATATTCTCAATATGTCGTGTGATACAGATTCTTTTTTGTATTGTCTCAGTATCTGAAGTTTTAAAATCCTAAGGAGAAGGCTAAAAACATGGTTGTCAATATCAGAAATATAAAATATAAATATATATGTACATAGTGAGTACTTTGTCAGCATTCAAAATAATAGATTTTATTAAATTTATTTATTTTATAAATAGATGTATTTATTTTATTTTAGAGAGACAGCATGAACTGGGGGAAAGCGCAGAGGGAGAGGGAGTGAGAGAATCACAAGCTGACTTGTACATGTGGGGCTCAATCTAATACCCCCAGATCATGACCTGAGCCAAAATAAAGAGTTGGCCACTTAATCCGACTAAGCCACCCTTGTGCCCCTAATTTAAATAATTATAAATTTATAATTTAAATAAACTAGGTTATTATTGCATAAAATTACCCAAGTGATAATACTGGTATTAGAAGAGATAATCTAAAATCCAATTTCAACAAAAGGTGATTTCTTATTGGGGAGAAATAGAGAAGGACAATTAGAAAACCCAACACTATAAACCCAATGCTGTGAGTCTGATAATGTGAGGGGAAAAAAGTCTGAATGTATTGATGAAATATAGAGGAAAGAAAAAAAGAGGCAAGGTGAATCATAATGATTTCTAAGTGCTTACCATGTAACAGCTAATGTATTCTATGCAATTTGCACATATCAACTATTTAAATACTCAATAAGTTTATGAAATACATACAGTGATTAATTTATTCATCTCACAGATAACTGAAGCTCAGAGAAGTTTTTGAACTTTCCTGAGGTTAGCTAACAAGTAGCTGAGTTTGGTCTATAACCCTGTTTTGGGTCAGGTGATCAATGGAAGCTTTTCTCCAGAGTGAATATTTAAACTGAGATCTAAGATCTGAAAGACAAGAAGTAACCAGCCACCGGAAGGATGTGGGGAGTGGCGGAGCATTCAAGAGAGGAGATGGCTTGTGTGACAAGCCAGAGCAGGCAGAAGTATGGCGGATTGAGTACAGAGGGTTAGCGTGGCCAAAAGAGCCTGAGTTTGGGGGGGAGTAGTACAAGGAGACGTTAGCTACCGATGGGCTAAATTATTTAGAGCCTGAAGACCATGGAAAGGGATTGGATTTTGTCTGAAGTACCATCAAAGGCTCTCTGGCCATGAGTACACTGATTTGGTTGACATTAACAGAATACATTTGTTGGAAGTAGGGTGTGTGTCCCGGCATGAATGAAAATGGAAGGGCAATTTAGGAAGCTACTATTGTATTCCACATGTGAGGTAAGAGGCAGTAGCTGTGAAAAAGGACAAACTCAAGAACCACTTCTGTTGGTGGAATCCATGAAAATGACAGATAAATTTGAACTTGGGATGGAGGTGGGGAAGAAAAGGGAAAATTGAGAATGACATTTGATGTTAATTTTGCCCAAATGTATAAGACGTACGAACACCACCAAGAGTGAACCCTCATGTAAGCTATGGACTTTGAGTAATAATGATGTGTCAGTGCAGGTTCATTGTAACAAATGTACCGCTGCGGTGAGGGATGTTAGTAATGGGGGAGAATGTGCATTGTGTGGGGCCAAGGCTTACTCTTTACTTTCTGTTCAATTTTGCTAGGAGCGCAAAACTGCTGTAAAAGTAAAGCTTATTAAAAATTTCAATAAGGGGAGGATGAAATACGTTTAGGCTTGAGTAACTCAGTTGAAGGTGATGCCATCAGCTGAGATCAGGAAAGCTGGGGAAGGTAAAAGTTGTAAGTAAAAATGAAATGTTCTGTTATTGACATGTTAGGTTGAAGATACCTATAGGACATTCAAGAGAACAAGGCATGCAATAGCGCATAGATGAACTAGAACTTAGAAAAGAAGTCTGGACTGAGGATCTGAATTTAAGAATCATTAGTATAAAGAAAGAGTTTAAATGATACCTTAGGAGATTAGTGAGGAAGAGAAATTAAATACAGAATCGAGACAGGTCCAAATCTGAGCCTTGAAGAATTGCCTACATCATTAGATAAATGACCTAAGTAAATATTTCACAAAAATTAGGTTAGGTCTTATCTAAAGAAAAAGGGCAACAGAAAGATTGTGGCATCCTGAGGCATATTTAAGAATTCTAAACCAGAAAATATGATTACCAAGGACAATGAAATTAGAGTAAAAAAAAAAAAATTCTGTAACTTAATTAGTTTAAAAATAACCTAAGACACATAATGAGAAATTGGAACCAACTCAGGCTTGATTAAAAAAAAAAAAAAAAATCAGTCAAATATTACAAATAACTTCTTGGTTTTTTTATAGTGTGTTTTTTTTTTAATAGAGGGAAAGCTGTTTAAAATTCTGATAGCTTCAGAATAATATGATTTTGTTTAATATAGATTTGGATGATACAAGTATTTTTCAAAGAAATCCCCAAAACTGGAAAACACACATGCATATGTCATCTGGTGTCAATCAAGCATTAGGTTATAATTATTTCTTCAAATTCATTACTTTGTGGCCCTCCAGTTGATTACAAATGTTTCATTTATGTATATATTCTATAGTTTCATGTGACCGGGATCTTTGAAACATATTTTGAAATGGTTTTTAAGTACTTTTATATCTGTTTGGTCTTGAAGTAAGCAAGAGGAAAAAAAGATTCCATTTAAGCTAGTATCTCTAATTCTCAAATGGTTGTGACAAACACTTTCTAGAATATTACAGAATTTTATGTATTTGCTTAGCTATTGTCATTAAAAAGTGAAATTATAACACTCTATGTAGTTAGGCAATAACTTAATCAAATTTAATCATTTGAAAATAAAACAATTTAAATGTTTTATTCTTTTTTCTTGCCTAAAAAAATAAATAATATTGGATTCTATTTGTTTCAGGAATTTATATTCCAAAAGACTTGGCAAACCTAGATTCCTTTTCAAGAAGCTGCTTAGAACTTAGACACCTACTTGAAGTGAATGGAAAGGGTTATATATTAGGACATCATTAGATGTGACTCCAGACAGGAAGACGTACAGTTTGGAGAAGGAAAAAATGAGTCTGTTGATTGAAACAAACAAACAAACAACAAACATACATAAAGTTTCATGCTACAAAACTATACAGTCCATGCTCTTCTTTTCCCTCATTTCTTTCTGCATCGTTCAGATTGGAAGTTATGACAGGGATTCAAGAAAAGCTGTGCAACGAAGAAAGTGCCTGTAAAGGCTTTTGACAAGAACACGGCTAGAGTGTTCAAAGTTGGAGTAACCCAGAGCAGCATCCTATCAGTTTCTAACTGAATAGAGTGTGTTAATTCTACTCAACAGCCATAGGGAAGAAGCAGGGGATATTGAAAGGAGAAAGAAGGCAAAAAACAGTAACTTTTAAGTATTGGGGAAGAGAGACGTTGTCCATTACTTAGTTTCTTAGTCTCTTTGACTTTTGTTTTAATTCTATATTAATTTTACATTACAAGCAAGAGATTATATAAATAATACATAAAGATTCTGTTATGAAGCAAAGAACAGAAGAATTGCATTTTATTTCCAGGAAAATCATTGACTAACACTGCATACATATTCTATTCTACTATTGTCCAAAATAAAATAAAATCAAGCATGTTTCCTTAAAGCTGTGCCCTCACAGTGGCAAGACTGATGGCATCAATTTAAAACTTTTTGTCCTTTTAAGATTCTGTCACTTTTAATCAATGTCCCATAAATTTATCTTTCTTTACCCTTTGTGATGTTTTCAGGTAAAGAAAATTACTTGTTTGTGTATTTATTTTAAACACCACTTGATTAAAGGAAAATTTAAAACCCCAGGCAAAATTTTGTTATAGTATTTTAAATAAATTGTAACATTTGCACTACAAATGCAAAGCCTCCCCACCCACATATGGAAAGGAAAAAAGTTCCCACACCCCCAGAAAGAAAAGTTTCCACATAGGACATTTTTCCAATAAAATTTGTATAGAACAATCACAGGAGTTAATTGGTAAAACCATAACTAATTCTTGAAATCATAGACCACCCAGCCACGAAACTATTCATGGGTTTTTGTTTTTGTTTTGCCAGTAATTTTAGCATAATGAGTACCAAAATATATCTGAGACAAAGGAAGACATGCCCCCCAAAAGTTTTGGAGCACAGTGGGTTCTCAAGAAAAAGGAAATGCTATGATATAGTCTGTTATTTAATTTTGACATTGTGCATCAAATCACCATAAATTCAAATTATAAAGGTAAAAATATTTTTAGTAAAGCACAAAGGTTTAAAATTCCTGGGGAATTTCTCTCTAATAAAATAATACGATCAGTTAAAATCATGCAAAATAAGAGCAATATATGGTAATGAATCATACTTTTGACTTTCAAAAGTACAGACACATTATTTACTTCTGATGGAATAATTGTATTTTCCCTTCTGTAAATGTTATTTTACTAATTTCTGTAAATGTTATTTTACTAATTTCATGTTTTTCCCTGTTCTTTAAAAACTTAATTAAAGTTTTCTTTAAAAATTTTAAAGAAAACTTTAAAGACTTGGGGACCCATTTAATAATGAAATTTTGTTCAATAAAACTAGTCCTTTTTTATAAAAGAAAGTTACTTAAAGTTATTCTAAAAATAGAAAGTTCTACTAAATTTGAATCTGTGCCTGAAGCCTGAATAATTCCTTTACAATATATCCTTGGATAAGGTGAATGAATGTTAATGTATATTTATAATAAAAAATGAAGGCAGTATTATTTAAATGGATAAGATAGACATGATTTCTAATTTAACATTCATCTTCCCTCGTTTGCAAGTTTTAATATTATCCAACCTTTTGTGGCCTTGCTTAACTTTGAAGAGAGGGTAGACAAGCGGCCTTCAGAGGGTAAGCAAAAGGTTAATGAAAAGCTAGAGCTACAAAAGAACCTGCTCCTACCCACCCCATCAAAAAGTTTGGGTTTTCCTTTCCTTATCTCTAAAAGCATGTGATAGTGGCCCAAGTTGGGGGAAAAAGGACCATCCCTTTGATCTTCAGTTTAGTGACAAGATATAGTCCTGAACCATTTTGACACAATCAGAGGTTTGCTATTAATTTTCTGGTTGAATCAGTCAGCTTAGAGAAGAAAAGGATTTAACAATCGAGTTAGGTGCTTGCAATAACTTTAAACCCACTAATATACCAGTATACTTCTCCAGTAAAATAATTCTTGATTGTATCATTTAGAAAATATAAGCTTTGGTGTTAATCCTGAAATTGCAGTCTACTCTCCCTATAAAGAAGGAAAGCTTGCTTATGAGATAAATGTCACCACATAATATTTGACTTAAAAAGAATCCTTCAAGAAGTAAAATGTAGCAAGAGCTAAAGCTTCATAGACCAGTGGCCCTAAGATTGTCCTGGTCAGAGATTCTGTTGAGAGACTTGCATAAGCCATATATCTTCTCCTTCAAAAAAGCAGGATACTAAAAATACACGCATTGTATCAGGGCCTTCATAAATTCCATGAAGTCTGTGAGATGACTTGAACAATTTCATTTGTCCTAGAAATCATATCGATATTTGCATCCTACTTGTTTGAGAGAGAAATCTCCACGCAAATAATTAGTTTACAATACACATTGTATATAAAACCTTTAGCTTTATTATACCAACATATTCACAGGAATCAAAAAAACTCCCCCAAGTGGTTGTCTAGCCGGACAGTAAAATTAATGGATGAAAGTGTGTAATTTGAAGTAGTAAATTTTCCAGTTCACTTTGCATTTACTTTTATGCTTTCCTCTGGGTGGTCCCAAGAATCCATGGCTTGGTGTTCCTAAAACTGAAATCACTAAGGTCAACCTGAAAGTGTTCTAGCTATTCAGATTAATCTAAAAAACTTTTTTAAGAAAAATGTGTTTCAATTTTAATTTCTAGCTCTTGGAAGATGTAACCAATGAGTGGCTGAAATGCAAGACGTTTGTGATACTTATAATTCATCATAGGTTTTCCGTGAAAATTATACTTCTTAAAATATAAGCATACTTGAGGGACACCTGGGGCTCGTGGGGGGGTTAAGCATTTGCCTTTGGCTTAGGTGATGACCCTCGTGTCTAGATCAAGTGCTGCATCAGGTTCCTTGTTCAGGGGCAGCCTGCCTTTCCCTTTGCCTGCTGCTCCTCCTGCTTGTACGTGCTCGCTCACGCTCTCTCTGACAAATAGATTCAATCTTTAAAAATAAATAAGCATATTTGAGAAAAGCATGTAAAATATGATTACTGTTCATGATGATAGAAAGAAACCTTTACCTTTATAATCTAAAATGTTACCAGTGATTATTGCCGGAATAGGACAGTCCCCCTGCTATATGTTCAATCGCTTCCTTTACTTTCTCTTTTGTAACACTCACTGAATTTTAACACCTGACCCATTTTCCTTTTGCCTATTTGCTTATCAGTTTCACAATGTCTGTATGACCCCCACTGTACTTAAGCTTCCTGATATATACGAGGTACCCTATAAATACGTGTGAATTGAGGCATATTGGTTTTAATTCCTTTCTATATATTTTGACTTCTAAATTTGTAATATCGCTATTATTTATTCTACACATTCATAATAGAGCTTATTTTTTTCAGCGCGTATCTACCTAGCATGAAGGATTAAAAATACAGGCTCTGAAGCCAGGGCAACTGGAGTCTAATTCCTACTAGTCATGTGGTATTAGAGAGACATTCTGACTTCTCTGTGCCTCCATTTCTTCCTGTGTGAAATGAATATACCTCGTGGGAGAAGGCAATGAGTTAGTGCACACAGAAATCTTAGAACGCTATTTTATACACAGTTTCCATCCAATAAATATGCATCTTTTTTTTTTTTTAAAGATTTTATTTATTTATTTGAGAGAGAGACAATGAGAGAGAGCATGAGCGAGGAGAAGGTCAGAGAGCGAAGCAGACTCCCCATGGAGCTGGGAGCCTGATGTGGGACTCGATCCCGGGACTCCAGGATCACGCCCTGAGCCGAAGGCAGTCGTCCAACCAACTGCGCCACCCAGGCGTCCCATAAATATGCATCTTTAATGTGACTTGACACCACAGCATCAAAGAGAAGTAGAAATGTTTCATAGGCCTTAAAAGATAACCATCACACATTGAAAGAAAAGGTATAAAAATTACTAAAATGCACATTTTTGAAACTCAAGAAATAGACTAAGGATGGTAGCTCTAAAGTCCTCTAGAACCTCCACAATTATCATTGATGAACATAATAGAACTAGAGTATGTTCAGAATAAGACTGAGTCATAAAAACATGTTGAATTTTGTTCCTCATGATCACTTTTGAAAGCAGGAAAGGATAACAGAAGACAATTTTTGGCAACATCACTAGTAATTTTTTCAAATTAGTAATTTAAAACAAAAGATTTTAGTTTTGGGGGGGAAAAAAAATGAAATGCCAAAAATGTCAAGTCAATGCCAGATAGATGATGGGTCTCTGTATTATCACCAATATAAAGGGCAAAGGAGAACCATGTGTTCTTTAAAAATGGAGTGTTTTGCATTTCCTTAAACACTGCAGTTTCAAAAAAGGGCATTTTTAAATATGGCCTTAAATATTTTGGATTTATACTACCTTCTATGAAAATATTCCTTTAATCCCTACTAAACATTTGAAATATTAAAGTGTTAAGGTTATCATTCTTTTTCTTTTATTAGCTTTTAAATAGTTCATGATGTTTAGAGGAGAACAATATTAATGATTCTAAAAATCAAATAGCCCTACTGAAAAGAATTAATCTCATTGCATATGAGTACATATGGGGACATATTCCATAAGGGATCATGCATCATAGTTTATGGTGTGCCCACATTTTCACATTCATTATGTTGGTTTGGCAAACAAGAGTCTGTCACAGCACCCATTAAGAAAAAGGCAAAGCATGCTTCAGGAAATAACAACAAAAAAAGTTCATTGTAATAGAATCATTAGGCAGAATTAATTATGAATGAAACTATGGCTGAGACAAATCACAGATAAGATTTTGATAAGTCACACAAGCCATGCAAAGGAGTTCAGATCTGAATCAGGAGATGGTAAAGAGTTAATAGACTATTTAAGTAAGTAAGCATGGTGTCATACTGGGTGGTGAGGAAGTTTCTGGACTATTCCCTCTCCAGGAAAATCAAGTTAAATATTAAACGTATTTTGTAACCAACATTAAAATTTGAAATAACCATTAGTAGGTTTAGAGGCGGAAAAAAGGAAGAAAAGATAATAGACTCTGTTGTAGACCAGAAGGAGAGCTTTAAGTGGTGTGTGTTTGTGTGTTTGTGTGATGTTTGTCCATGTGCATAGACACATATGTACAAGGAGCCAAGAATGGAGTAATCCTAGTCCTTTCAAGTTACTCATTAAGTAATTATTAAAACAAATCTAGGCTATTATTTTCCTGTGAATGAGCTATTTTAACCCTCATAATCATCTTTCCTATTCTTTCTTTAGCAACTTCACATGCTTTTCTTTTTTTTTAAAAGATTTTTATTTATTTATTTGACAGAGATCACAAGTAGGCAGAGAAGCAGGCAGAGAGAGAGGAGGAAGCAGGCTCCCTGCTGAGCAAAGAGCCTGATGTGGGGCTCGATCCCAGGGCTCTGGGATCATGACCTGAGCCGAAGGCAGAGGCTTTAACCCACTGAGTCACCCAGGCACCCCTTTCATATGCTTTTTATACAATCTGGAAATCTAATTTCATGTGCTCTTTCTCCAAAATTTATCTCTTTATCTCTCTTATCTATCTCTATCTCTCTTTTTCTTAGTCCTCCCCTTTTAAAAAATGTGATGTAAGAGTTGAATCAATCTACTGACTACATCCTTTGTCTGTTAGACACAATTGATCTCATAAGAATAAAAAGTAATAAAACACAATTTTCCTTAAAGTCAATAAGATATTCCAATGATATATCTCTTTAAATCAGATAATTATAAAATAACACATAATTTAAATGTTTGCATTTCTTCCTAAAAGAAAATTAAAATAAGTTGCAATTACTGTCCCCCTACTAGCTATTGTGTATCCTTGAACTGTTAGCGTCTGATATCTTACTGACAAATCTAATGAAGTCATAAAAATACGCAACAGTATGTTCTCTCATTCATTTATTCGTTCACTTTTAGATTCACTTAATAATTTTTTTACCTCCTCCTGTGTAACTGGAATATGCCACCCAATATATTATTAATATGCCACCCCAGTTAATCATGATTCTTGCTTTCATGGAGCTTAGAATTTATCAGAGAAAACAGTTAAACAAACAATTACAGTACAAGATACTGAGCACAAGAAATTAAAATATAGCCTGGATTCTTTCAGCCTGGCTGGGCACACAAAACTTCCCTTTTCCTATTCCCCAAAGCAAGCAAATATAAGAAACAAAAATTTGACTACCGGAAACCTTTAAGAATGACATAAATCTTTATTGTAACATTCATTAAGCAAACACATAGGAGGGTTAGAGAGAAATCACAAAGAAGACTTCCCAGTAGTTCTGTGTAGGCATTTCTCCTTTGAATTACCTCACCCGTAACAGGTATTAAAATCCTCTCCCCCTCCTTATGCAACCAGTCTCCTCTGTGTGTATGTGTGTGTAGTCAGTCCACTGTCTACCACATTTTTCTTCCAATTTCTGTACTTCCTTTCTTCTCTGTCTTTACTTTCTTTGCCTTCCTTTGGAAGTGTAGTTCATCTTCCATTTACTGCCCATCCTTTGAGAATGAACATGGTTAGCAAAATCTGTTCTCACCATGGTAGGTGACATAGTAAGTGCCCTAAGAATACATTGCGTAGTACCCAACATGTACCTGGAAATGGAAGGAGAACAAGAGCATACATAGGAGTCGTCCAGAACATTATCTAAGCAGGGGAAGCGTGCGGTAAGAATAATAGGAAAGGAGCCCATGTCACCATATGGACATAAAGTGGATAAGTAGATGTATGATCTTGGAGTGCCTACTGCCCCATAGTAAGAAGTTTGTCCTTGTCGTATTTGCATGTTTATATTTATTTATGTTATTTAATCAATGCCTCTATTCCCCTCTAGATGCAAAGAGGTATGCTACAAAGCATACTGGTTTGTTCACTGTTGTATCCCTGGTTCCTGATTGGTACCTGGAACCTAGAATTGCTCAATAAATATGCACTTGGTAAGCAATGCATTAATAGTGGATGTAAGTTCTAGATACAGTTGTGAAGATAGTAGACTTATCCAGTGTTGAGACTTCGCAGGGAGGGTAGTGCATTGTGAGAAAATAGATGACACAATGGCTGAGATGACTTCCATTAAGAAGAGATCAAGAATAGGTGGAGGCTAAAAAGGAAAAATAAATGAGCAAAGCAATCGAAGATATTAATGAGTTTTGATTTTGAGAAGACAAGGATTGAGAAGAGAGAGGTAATAGAGCTGGAGGGAGAAGAGGCTTTGATGAGGGGATGGTTGGATGTAAAAATAATGATTCAAAATGTGAAGCAGTTTTGGGTGATGATGATAAAATCCAGGGCCTGAATATAGGAGTGGATGGCTAAAATAAAGTGAATGTCTTTAAAGATCACGAGATCAGTGAACAGAGAAAACACAGCGAATTTAGGTTGATCCCAGGAGGAGGGTGTGAGTATTGCACCGAAGGGGAGTGTACCTGAAAACGTGAGGCAACCAGAAAGAAGCATGGCTGGACGGTAATGTGGAATAGAAAAGAAGCTAACCAACTTCGAGACGTGAGGTCTATGGATTCTAGTGATGGACGGCCGCCAGAGGGGAAGAATGTAGGTAGGAGAAGTGGTATTTTCAGAGAAAAGATAAGTCACGTTTAAGTCAAGAAGATGATGGAGAAATTCAGAGAAGTAGCTGAGATTTTAGGGAAATTTGTGAAGGCTTGTCCCAGATGACACAATAAAAAGTTATGAGAGATCGCAAGAGTAGCAATCAAGAAAAAGAATACAGATGGAGGATGGGAAAAGAGAGAACAGACAATTTGGGCACTGACAAAAAATAACGGGGTTGAGAACCAAGGAGTCAGCTGGCCAGTGAATAATCAGGGGAGAAAGGACAGCAGGTTCTTTTGACATCCCACAGAATGTTGGCTAGCCTGGCTGTAGGTACTTCCCAAAAAATTCCTAGGATTGGTATTCCTGGTATTAGAAGAGTGGTTTCTCTGGAAGGAGTCAAATTTGGGTGGATTTGGTGAACTCTAGACTTGAAACCCTACTGCAAAACTTCCCCAGTGCTGGTCCCAGGCCTGCGATATGTATCCTGAGCCTGGTGACAGAGACACTGTACCTCCCAGGCAGACTGGGAGACCAAGGACAGAGCATAAACCAACTCACCTTCTAAAGAAGCGCATTTTCTGTTCCCCATGAATACTAGCCAGTGCCGGCATGCTGGGCAGTGGTTGGACACAATGAACTTCACATTCATAGACCTTCTGAGCTGATCAGTTTACTAAGTTCCAGTGACAAATACATCTATCAGGCAGATTTGACCCCTGAGTGAGCTTGACAGAGCCCTTCTCTTCTCGTACTCAGGGAGTTTGGGGAAATCCGTGTTTTTGAAAGGAAGCGTGTTAGACCAAGCCTCCAAATTTTGAGAATAGGCAAGGGGAATTTTCTGGAACCTATCATTTGAGTCATTTTTGGGGTATTTTTATATATATATTCTTTCTGTGAGAGGAAGATGATGGAGGGCTCTCAACTTGCCTACAGTTTCCATATGCTAATGCAATTGTCTGGCCATAAAACTTTCTAAAATATTTATAGGAGGAGAACGTTTACTGCCTGGAGAGCAGCATGCAGCCCTAGCCTTGAGTCCTCTCGTACATAGATCATGCATGCTGTTTCCTCACTATGCTTATGCACCATTGAATGTTACCATGATGAATTCAATGGGCGTTTCCCTTTATTCCAAATTAGTGCCAGAGACCAAAAAGCTGCTAAAAGTCCTTTCCACAAGAATGCCTCCCAGAAAAAAATGAGTTATAGTTATTCTCGCCAAGAGATGCCTTCTGTTGTACTCTATCACTTCCTACGATCCAATAGCTTGAAATTGTGCCAAGCTAATTAGCTAGTTCAGTGACTGTTATATTAAGAGCCCAAATAAGCCAAAAGAGTTCATCCTCTTAGTATTCAAGTGCAGCTTTATTACTTTTCTCACCAATCGGAAAGTAGCATAAGGTCTCTCAACAACTAAACCCAATATATTATCTTCATGCGGACACTTTATAGTGTCTTTAAAAGAATTTTTTGCCATTTATCTAATTTGGGTGCGTCATAAGTATAGTATTTCTGCTCTGGAAAGAAAAATATGTTTGTTAGCTATTTCATTTTTAAATTTACTTGTATCAATTCAATAAGGGTAAGTGAGCTTCTAACCCATACAAGGCATACAGTGATGTAGGAAATAAGCCTTTTATGAAGCAGAGCAGTTTCAAAATGAGTATGAGACTTCTTTCGTTTTAACTTGCTTTATTAATACTTATTTTTAAAATGTGGATGAGTTGAATATCATACCAGGATTCAAGCTTCTGAGGCTTTTTTTGGGGGGGGGCATAAGTTAAAATTAATCTTAAACTCCTGAAATGAGGGGTTATCTGTCTCTTTGGAGACCCCAATTTTCTGGCAACAGTGGTGGGATAGTATATTGGGAAAGTGAGTAATGCTTAGAGACCCAGAGCTATTTTTTTTAATGCTTGTCTGACAGCTCTGTCAGGGAAAGATTAAAGATTTTTACTGTTTGCTTGTTTTGTTTTAGTAGGCCATATTCAAAATTAATCATCACTTACTTTTAAAATTCTCAGGCTCATCTCTTTTTAAGTGGAAAAAAAATATTGTGAACTTCCTCTTGAAAATGGTTGTACTATGAATAGTACTATGAATAACAGCTGATAAAGAAGATAAGGCTACAATACATGTTATCATATCTATGCTTTGGAATTAATTTATATTTTATTAGAAATGTGTATTGTGTTCTATTTTATAATTGCCAGCTGTCCTGTCAGTATCCTAATGGCAGACATTTGTGTTTGGTTTCCTAGGTAGCAAGTACTATCTCCAAATCTTTAGATGTTTTAACTCATTTAGTTCTCAGTCATTCTGGAGGTGTTATTCATTTCCTCAACTTATATCCAAGACTTAATATAATTCGGGTAAGTCAAATGGCTAGGAAGTGGGATTTGAATTCAGACGGTCTAACTTCAATCCATGTACCTAATGACTGTGCTATACAGCCTCCATTCTGTGAGGCAGAGATATTCATACAGTAGTACACATCTGCTTTGCTGATCTTTTGCAGTAACTTGATGCTTTCTACATACTCACAGTTCCCTGCCGCACAGGTGGTCCACAGTCTATAGAGTATGGGAACTGAAATGTCGTAACTCGTTAATAAATAATTTGGAAGTTGTTTTTTGTTTGGTTGGTTTTTAGCTTTCTTCCTCCTTACAATGTCTTAACAAATTGCTTTCCTCTGGTTTCTCACATCTTTAATTCTGATCTAGTGCTTTGACTTTGCTCTATGACCCAGATATCAGTGGCTTGGGTAGAAAACTGTTAACCAGTGTAGCTTTCCTGGTACTGTAGTAGAGGCTTTCTTTTCTAGATGGCCGTATTAGATAGGTTTTTAACTAGTAATCAATGGAGAGGCAATATATGTTTATTCTTGCCTTTCCTTTTGTTCATCCTAGTTACTCCTAGACATTTTCTGCCAAACTAAACACAATTTTAAGTAGGTCTCTATCTTTAATGAACCATTAGAAGTCATTAACACCTGCCCTTCCCTGGGTCAGTGCACCTAGCCACCCTCTTGGCAAAGGGAAGCTTTATATCCTATTTGTCTTGGTTGAACTTGTTGCCCTGTATCTCTAGTATGATATGAAGTGACAGAATAAAATGACTTCTTGTTTGTGCATCTCAAGGCTAAAATCAGAGCTATGATAGGGATCATTCAATCAAAGTCAACACTGCCTGTTGCAATTTACACCTATCGATATGTTAACAGCTAATTCAAGAGTTTTGCCTGTCAATTTCCACTTTAGGCCACAATTTCAATTGTCACAAGGGAGTGAGAGCGACTTTTAATTGCCTTTCTTCTGTTTTATGTTCTTCCACAGGCTGCTACTCTCATTTTATATTTAGATGTGTTAAATAATTTCCCCTGTTTGCTTCTAGGTACCTTGTTCTGCTTTTTCTTTGATAAGGTAAACGTAGCTGGGAAAAGTAGATTGGTAGAAATGATAGTAAAAAGCAAGTACCTATTAACTAAAACTAAAACTATTAACCTAAAACTTTATAAAGTTTTGCCAATTTATAGGACAGGAGCACTAGGTAGGATGTTGAGATAAAGTATCTATCTATAATAAACCAACTAAGAATATAAACAAAAATATGTTATTAACATTTCTCATATAACCATTTGTAAGCAGATTCTGAATTATAGCTAGGATGTTATGGGATCTATTAAGGGATACATATTTGCCAGACAGAATACACTGTAAATCCGCACTTACCCAGCTAAATGCCATTGACACACCCTACTGGTAACACTTTCATAACCAGATCAATTAAGTATATTCCAAGGTGCAAGAAAGCAATAGAAGAAGACCAAGGTGTTATTAATATTTTACTTTCATCTAAAATATATGGGTCCTTGAATACTATTCTGTCTTTAATCATACCTTCTCTAATTATCATTCACTTCATTAAAATTTAATGGGAACTGTTTGTCCAGCATACGTGGCTAAATGATGAATAAGTTCTGGTCCCAACCCTCAAAAAAACTTACATTATAATGGAGGGCAAAAGATTGCACAATTGTATTAGTTAATACTAATGAAATTGCTTATATTAAAAAAATTACATAATGGACTTTTATATACATCAAGCTGTTATTAT
This sequence comes from Neogale vison, assembly GCF_020171115.1. Lineage (NCBI taxonomy): Eukaryota > Metazoa > Chordata > Mammalia > Carnivora > Mustelidae > Neogale > Neogale vison. Next base: position 29,873,090 of record NC_058096.1, read on the forward strand.
AAGACAGATGAAATAACCATCACAATGCAAATAAAAGCCACCCTCAAAGAGCAAAGAATAAAGAGCAATGATGAAGGGAAGAGACTGAGCAAGCCTTGCACAGAAGAGATGGAATTTGTATACCATCTTCAAAAATTTGAAAGAATTGGACATAGAATGCTTATTAGCAGCTATAGCGTTTTATTCTTCTGTTGGGTTTTCTCCACCTGCACCAGGTCAGCCCATGGTTTGGCATCCTGACACAAAATCAGTTATTTGAACATCCCAACGAGAATGGAGGCAGGAAGCCCCAGGGCACAACTGGGCTGTGGGCTGAAAATGAAAATAAACATCGGCCATTGACACAGTGTCTTATTGACAGGTTTCCCAGCAAAGTGTTAATTACTTACCTTGGCGCTCCTCAGATGGATGACAAGACACAGAATGAGGATAGTGACAGTGGTGTGTTGATAAAGTTTAATAGCTGGCTTTCTTGAAGTGGGGGGTGGGGGGGGAGAGTCGATTTGTACTTTTTGTCAATTTCAAGCTACCATGTGCCTGTACCACCAATGGCACAGGTGGTAGAGGTGGGAAAAGATGTGCGCCTTCAGCTCTTGGGAACCCAGCCAATGGGAGGTGACTTCAGCCCACTTGTAGGGGTGGATGTTTTTCCTGAAACGAAGTAACCATTATAAACCCGGGTTGATAGTGGGATGTTCAAGTGCACTGATGTCTTTAAATCTCCTCATAAACCCGGTCCCATTGGTGATGTTTCCAAGATCTAGCTGGAGTATTTAGGTGGAGACCACTCCAAAATTTATCTTTAACCATCTCAGGATGCTAGATTTTATACCTCTTCCCCCAGCAGCACCCCTATCCCCCAAACACAGCTATTTCTTTCATTCTCAATGGATGTTTAAAAGAAACATTATATTTCATACTTGTAATAAGAATAAAGTTTGTTCTAGATTTTCATAGCTGTTTTTGATGTCCACTGTTTGCTCTATTTTTGCAAGTGATTAACTTTCCAAAAAGTGTAAAGCTTTATCTTTTCAGTAAAAATTAAAGAAATAAGGTCGGGGGATATCTTTCTGAGTTCTTATGAGGCACAGAAGACATCTACGGAAATTTAAATACAAATGCAAGTGTCATTTAAATTTGCAAAGCATTTATTTTCTAGAATGTCAAGTGAGCCACACTGAAAAGAAGTATAAAGAGTTTAACAGTTGCTCCCATCAGATGTCAGCTTAAGCTCAGTTGATGTACAGAGATCTTTTCAAAACATCTTACCAGCATTACTTCCTGTAGCTATTAATCAGATCTGCTGTTTATCCAGGTCTTGTTAAATAAACAAAATTTGCATGACAAGATGTCTCCATCTGAGAAAAGTTCTTTATACTCCAGTTATCTTTTACTGGGGAGTGGGTTTATGGGAAGGGAAGTGTCATAAACTCCTATCAGACTTTTCCAGGCCTTCCCCATACTAAGACTCTTTTCTTTTTTATTTGGATTTTCTGATATCCAGATTCTTTTTGGTCACTATCAACGCAGATGTGTGTGTCTGTACAGAGATCTGATACTGATATTAAATCTCCTCCTAACCCTTGCCTTTGTTTTAGATCAGTGCCCAGACCAGGGCAGTGTAATCTGAATAATGCAGTTTTCTTTTTGTCCCATCTGGTCCATCTGCAAATGTTTAAAAACCCTTCCAGGTTTCCTTTAAAAACACATATCCATTAACACAATGCACATCACTTTATAGCCCTGAACCATGCGTGCCTTTTCAAGTCAAGACTTTGCAAGGTGGTGTGGATCACTCACTAATGACCTTGCTCCTTTTCTGTAACTTTGTAGCTAACACCCACCTTCCTCCCTCTGTTTCCACTTTAATGCTTGACTATAGACTCGGTGCCTGAAGATGTGCTGAACTCTGCCATGGGTTTCTCCCCACCAAAGCGGTTGGATTATAGGACGGTCAAACGCTATGGATGTTGCGGCTAAACTAAATAATGTCTCTTATGGAAGGACAGGGCTTGGTAAATGTCACTTCTGGCCTCATGTCCCTTTCGGGTGAATCACATTTTGAGAGATTAAGAGAAGAAGGAAAAGGAAAACAAACCTGGGCCCCCTTGGGCATCGCCTGTTCCTAAACCTGGGCACCCTACAAGTACTTTCAACACAAAAGAAAAACCAAGTTTTGGGAAAAGGCTAGAGCAATGCTTACTTTTCACCTGAACAAAACTATTATTTTCCTACACTCTTCTTTCTCCCCTTTCCTTTCTATCCTTTTACTTTTATCCTTTAGGAATTATTTCCCTTTCCTCATCTTCTTTAATACTGTTTTCCTGGCTTTAATTTCTACTTTGGGCTCTATTTGGCAGTGTTGTGGATTTATCATCTCATTTTATTTTATCCGAATGAAGAAAGCTGTCTCCTAAGAGATTAGGTTTATTCCATGTCCTCCTCTTCTCTTCTTCCACCTTCACAACTTGACCCCAGTCTTGCTTTCTTCTGTCTAAATTCCATGCAAATCGCCATCTGGGAAACAGTTGGGAAAGAAAAATTATAACTGTGTACTCATGGTTTTTTTATTTGTTTGTTTGTTTGTTTGTTTGTTTTTTCCCCTCCTAATCCCAGGAAAACCCTCTGAAGGCAGGCTGGGCTCCAACAGTCTTGATGAGTTCATTTTGACAATATAAAGATACACAGCCTAGCTCCACTAAAGATCCCTCTCTCCTTAAATCCACATTGAAAACTGCCTCCTTCAAGGACGTTCTTGATCATCTTCTTGAATGAAGTGTTGCCTTTGGCAATGTGATGTAATGAAGCCTCACATCTATGTTTATAGCTTCCCTAACAACTTCCAAAGGGAAAAAAAAATTTCCACTCCAGGAGGATTTTAAAAATAACTTTCTTTTTTCTTAAAGGCCACTCTTATCTCTACTGAGACAGTCACAATTTTAGACTGTACCACATCCATAACATTATCTTTTCATAGTTATTTATTCATTCAATAAATATCACTGTGCTAGGCATTTACATTTGAAAGAATATTGAGTCATGATTCCTCTCCATTATTATACACAGGAAATTATTATACAGTATAGTAAGAGCTGTGTTATAAATTGCTAAGGGAACCCACAAGAAAGATACCTAGAGACCAGGTGGCAAAGTATGTGATCTGATTGAATAAATGTTATATTTAAGTCTTCCATAGCAATGAAGAGTGAAAAACGCCTGCTTTTTTGCAAAAGAAATGCTATTGAAAGGGATAAACCAGATTAATATGCTGATGCTGGCAAAGTTCTTTAGGTTTGAGATATTTGTTGAATGGATGAATGCAACCTATTATTTTAATTGTTCCATTTAGTTTAAGAGCATAATCAAAAGTAATTTTGTCCTCTGCCTCATCCTGAGAATGCAACAAGCATTTAATCCTGGAATACATCGGTATGTTAGTGGCTTTTCGAAGTTGAGTATATAAAATGTTACAGTCAGATGTGTGTTTTGACTCTGGGTAAAAGGAGTCAAAAGCAATCTAATTTGATTATTAGCATTGTGCTTTAGGTGATTGGACACCACTTGATCAGAAAAGAGGAATTAAGTTGATTTGACAGCCCTCCAATTTTGCTTTTACTGTTATTGATTCATTGAATCCAGGCTTTTCTATTCAGGGCTTGCTCTTGAAAAAGGCAATGATGGGCACATGTAGCCTAATCACATTTCATTGTCCACTTTCTGAGGGTAATGATAAATTTCACTACTCAGATCAATTTTGGTCTAATTTCCTCTAATAGAATACAACCTAAAGAAGACTGTTAGATTAAAAGCAGTTTCTTTTACAAGATGTATTAAAAGGGGGAAATGAACTAGAGGCACTTTGCTTTATAATTTTGGTTTAGATTTTATTTGAGATGTACTACCAAAATAATCAGTGCTTGGGGTGTTGTGTGGGAGTCTCAAGGGAAAAGATAATTTTCATGATCAAGGATGTTGTTCAGAGAACTATTTGAAAGGCGAAGGGATTTTAGATACCATTGAAGTTATTTTTTTTTCATGTTTCAGACAAAACCAGGTTTAAAATCATATAGACCAGAGTGTGAGGTGCAAATTGTTCTGGGTTAATTTCTACATATTTTGCCAATTTATCATGCCATGCCACCCTTCCCAATTAAAATTGCACTAGCAAATGAATGGTATATTTTATTAAGAATATATGACTACATATAACATTTTATGAATTTCAATGGAACTTATACTTAATTTTTCAATGTTTGTATTTTTTCATGTCTTTCTCCTTTCAGTTAACAAATCAGAAACATAATTGCTTGGCAAAATGCACAGTGAGTTCTTTTAGAGGGTTAATACTATGCGCGTTCCCAGAAGCCAATTATGTTTGTAGGATTTGGAGATTGTGATGAACAGGACTCAGATTGATGCATATAATTAAAATCTCTCTAACCTGTGTATCAAGAGAATTGTTTAAGTATTGAAAAGTTAATGCTTTGAAATGAGTTTCATTTAATGTACATAATTCCAGTGCCATGGAAACATAGGGGAAAAAAGTCAACTGAGGGTCATATACAAGGGAAAACATTTATGCTGAGACATTACTTATTTTGTTGATTTGTGTGTGAGAGAGAGCAAGAGAGAAGTAGAAATTACTGAATATTCTGAACAGAAGTATGATGTGGTGTGATGATAGATACTGAGCCAAAGTCACAGTTTTGTCATAAAAACAACACATGTTAAAGAGGAAAAAGAACAATAAGCAAGATATGGATCTATTCCAAGATCAGCCAGGTAGAAAAGAGTCAAGGGAATGAATGAGGGGAAAGGGAGGAAGAGAAACTGAGAAGTGTAAAAGATGGGTGAGAAAGGGCAGCCTCCAAGAAACGCTTGAGTAGAGAAGCTGAGTGAGGGTTCAGATACCAGGATTCTAGTCTTTGAATGGTGAGCTTCAGAACGTGACTGGTACTGAAATGATAATTAGCTTATTCAATCCTTTAGAGCTCTTCAGCTGCTCTTTTACTTTTCAAGGTTACCATGCTTCTGAAAGGGACAGTCTCTTATGTCATTAACAGAGCACTGAGAGGCTTAGGATCAACTTTACTCAGAAATTCTTCTCACCCCCTTCTACCACTCAAATAATATATAGTGAGATATCACTAGTATTTGTGTTGAATATTCTCACGGGATATATTCAGTAAAACTTACTGAACCTAATATAGGCAATCCTCACTTTTCAAGAGAGTACAAGGCTGTAAAAATGATCATACAGGCTGAAATTGTGCCGAAATCTTATTAATCTATGGGAAAAGTTATGATTTTTCCGTGACAATGTTTGGTCAAAACATTAAAAATTCTCTGTCTGTTATCAATGAGTAAGGAAATTAAAAAAAAAATAGTGAGACTAATATTTAGTATACTGTTATTTGAAACACCAGAAACATTGATTAAAATATTTTATTTCTTCGGGGCGCCTGGGTGGCTCAGTGGGTTAAAGCCTTTGCCTTTGGCTCGGGTCATGATCCCAGGGTCCTGAGATTGAGCCCCACATCGGGCTCTCTGCTCAGCAGGAAGCCTGCTTCCTCCTCTCTCTCTGCCTGCCTCTCTGCCTACTTGTGAGCTCTATCAAATAAATAAATAAAATCTTAAAAATATATATATATATATATTTTATTTCTTCATTAAAATCTCATCAAGTGGGAGCCCGGGTGGCTCAGTTGGTTAAGCATCCGGCTCTTGATTTCGGCTCAGGTTGTGAGATGAGCCCTGTGTGGGCTCTATACTGACTGTGGAGCCTGCTTAAGATTCTCTCTCTACCTCAAAAAAAAAAAAAAAAAAAAAAGATTCTCTCTCTACCTCTGCGTCCCTCCCCAACCCCCCCTCTCAAAACAGATAAACAACAACAAAAACAAAACCCCAAAAATCTAAACAACAACAAAAACAAAACCAAACAGCCTAACAAGAGTAGTTCAAACAGTACTTGACTTCTTCTGGTTACATCAGCAATACTATGGAACTGGGATCTTTCTCTTGCCTCTGTAAATTCTCATTCTCTTTCTAAGTTTGGATCAACGTCAACAATTTATTCTTTGTGCTTTTAATGTAATGAAATGTCTGTGAGAATCCTTTAATGTGGAGTATTTTGCCAGCATCACTTCCTCTGGGACATCTTCATCATTTTCTTCAAAACCACTTTCCTCATTTATGTCAGCAAGTTCGCCTTCACCAAGTATCTCTGGCTGCATCTCTACAGTCTCCCAGAGACTTGGCAATGTCCACACTCTCACAGATAGATAGCTGTTGCTTCTAAGATTCCATGTCTGTCCAATTTTAATTTTACTTCTAGCATCATCACTTTCTTTTCTTTACTACACTTCAACATTTTATTTTATTTTATTTTATTTTATTGTGGTAAAAACAACTGCCATGAAATCTATTATATTTTATGGTACAACACATTATTTTATATTGCTGTACAGCAGGTATCTAGAACTTACTCATCTTGTATAACTGAAACTTTATATGCATTGAACAATTCCCAATTTTCCCCTCTTCTAGCTCTTTGCAAACACCATCCTATTCTCTGCTTCTGTGAGTTGATTATTTAAGATACTTCATATGTGTGGAATCATGTACTATTTGTCTTTGTGTGACTGGTTTATGTTATTACACTTAATAAAATGACCTCAACATTCACCCATGTTGTTGAATATTGTAGAAGTTCCTTTTTCTTAAAGGCTGAATATTATTTCATGTTATAGACATACCTCCCCAACCCCTCTCTCTTTTCTTCATCCATTTTCCCATCAAAGAACATTTAGGTTGTTTCCACCTGCTCGCTGTTGTGAATAATTCTCCAGTGAACACGGGAGTGCTAGTATCTCTTCAAGATCCCGATTTCAGTCCCTTTGAATAAATACCAAGAGATGGATTACAGATCATATGGTGGTTCTGTTTTTAATTTTTTTTTTAAGATTTTATTTATTTATTTGATATAGAGAGACAGTGAGAGAGAGCATGAGCGAGGAGAAGGTCAGAGGGAGAAGCAGACTCCCCGTGGAGCTGGGAGCCCGATGCGGGACTCGATCCCAGGACTCCGGGATCATGACCTGAGCCGAAGGCAGTCGTCCAACCAACTGAGCCACCCATTGAAGAACGTTTATACTGTTTTCTATAGTGGTTGCTCTGTGTTGTACTATCACCAATAGTGTGCAAGGGTTCCACTTTCTCCATACCTTTGTCAGCATTTGTTGTCTTTTGTTTTCAAGATAATAGGCATCCTGATAGGTGATTTTGTTGACCAAAGTCCTCAATCAAATAATGGTTGAGTAAGGGGATTGGGTTTTGTAAGCATAAGGGAGGTATCATGGAATTCAAGAAGAAATTGAGGCCAGCAAGTCTTAGAGGAACTTCACTTTGGCAAGGTTCCTAGTATCCTTCCTACTTGGAATGAAGTAAATCAATTTTACTTGCAACATGCAGACTTTCAGAGATTAATTTATTGAGATGCAATAGCTATGAGAAGGTACCATATAGTTTCTCTACCTCCCTTTAGTTCCTTTCCATGCTTGGGTCTATCTACCACAGATAGAGATCCATGTACTTGTGTGCACTCTTGAAACCAGAAAAGTGGATGAGATGTCATGAGGTCTTCTAAGGTCTTCATAGGTAACCAGTTATGCTGGTCCCATACATTTATCCTTGAGGAAAGATGCCCAAAAAGGAAAGTTATATATGAAAAGCATTGGTGGAAGAATTTTATGACTGCAACTAGTTCCACACCATCCTCCTCTCTTGTCATAAATCTTTACACAACTGGCATCTTTTTTTTGCATCAAAAATTGAATGGTCTCCTCCTTCTTACATCATCTAATCCTCGAGCCCAGGGGCCTGTAAATTTTTTTCTGAATGAATGTAGATAGTAAATATTTTAAGTTTTGCATGACATGTGGACTTTATAGCAACTGTTCGACTTTGCTCTTGTAGCAAAAAAGCAGGCACAGACAATGTATAAATGAATGAGTGTGGCTGTGTTCAAATTTGAGTTACAAGAAAAGGCGGTGGACTGTATTTGGCTGATTGTGTAGTTTGCCAACACTGATCTAACCTGTTGCCTCTGTGTATGTACTGCTTTTACTTCTGTGATAAATCCTCTGTAATTACACATCTTTGAAAAGTGGATATCGAAATGCCTGAGTAATGCAACAGCTAATTAACTTTTTATGAACTCTACCAGGTTTAGTCCTACACTTATTGCTAAAAAAAATTCCAAAAGGAAAAAAAAAATAGTACATTATGAGGCATATCTAGAGAAGTACATGTCTTAAATTCATTTTATTCTGTGACAAAGAGTTTACACTCAAGAAAGAGGAGGACATGAGCAGTAGAAAATGATGAAGCCATATTGAGAAAGATGAGAAATAAAGAAGGCCTTTGGGTTTGGCAATTAGGGGGTTATTGGTGACCTTTAAGAAGGAGTTTCAATGGAATTATTGAGGCAGAAAGTAAAATGCAAAATATTTAGGCTTGATTACAATACGATGTAGAAGATCTTCTAATATCAAGAACAACTTAATTTAAAATGCACTTCACCCAAGTATCACCTTTCTTGAAATACATTTCAGAATACTTTTAAGCCAGTTTGAATAAATGTATTACTAAGGCAGGCTTTCTTACAGCATATTTTTTTCTGTGTGCAAATATTTATTGATTAAATTCCTTATGCCACACTTGAATTTAAAGCTGTGACCTGTGATCTCAAATTGACTTCATGACAATAATGATTAGTATGGTGGGTGAGCAGCACACGTTTACTGATAATCTCTCTGTAGTAAAGTCAATGACTCTTTTTCCCAAAGAGAGAATCCAGTTATTAAAAAAAAAAAAAGTTTTCATTGACATACTTCCTTAATCCACTTCATTTCCTAGTCACCAATGTAAATTTGTATTAATTTTTTAAATAATCCATGAAAGAAATAATAATAATCAGATTTAATTATTTTGTCATGACAGTTGGCATTTGATTTGGGGGCATCACAAAAACTACTTCATGATGGAATTAAAAAAAAAAGATTCTGCTCTGATTTTTACTTGATTTTAGCCTGCACAAAAAGAAATTTTATTTCTAATATAAATATGGGAATATAAACAATTATAAAGAAAGAAACATTTGTCGTGGTTTTAACTTACTTATAATGATATAAGTAATTTAATTACTTTTGTTCCAGCAGCTATTTGAATATTTGGTATTATTAAATTTGACTTCTTTGTCTGAAATTTACAGTCTTCCTATTTCTGCCACCCAAAATTCAAAAGTAATAATGTCCTTTTATTTTGACTTTTGAGGTGAGGTAAGAATTACTATTTCTCTGCCTTTTCCTGCTCTTCCTGAACTCTTTACCCAACTCCCTAATCCTCGATTTTAGTTCAATAGAATAGAATGTCACAGGGTTGATAGATTCCTGTTTTCTGAATTTTATAAGGAAATTTAATATAAATTCAATATAAGCTTCAGTAATAAATAAATTTAATATAAACTTTGGTTTTCTATGGGAAAAGAAATGATAGGCTATAAAGATATATGATGCCAATTTTATTCTTATTTGGAGGCATTGTAGAATATTTCCAAGGAAATAAATTACACCCGAATATTTGTTATTTGTATCCTTCTATTGTTCAATTATTTATTAAGTATCCCCAATGTCGTAAGAAACACACAAGTAACCTGTGACTCAAAAAAAAAGAAATAGGTGACAGCTTGTATCATCCAATGTGTAACTCATACTTAAAGGGCAACAAATTAAATATATATATATTTTTTTAATTGATTAATATTTTTTATTGATTATATAAATCAATCAAACTTCTAAGTTTATTGTTAGAGGTGTAAACACATACCTATGGGAGAATAGGGGAGGAAGCCTTAATTTTCTCAAACAATGTTACAAAATTTTAACAAGTATATTTATCTATATTATCCCAAAAGCAAATATGAGGATTCAAGATCAAAAGCAGACTATTTCTCTAGACCCCAATCCCCCATCTGATGCAAAGAAATGAGAACCAATTGGTTATGCTTGTGTGTGTAAAGGGATTTATACCACAGGAGAGGACTCAAAAGAATGAATCTTGAAGTTTGTATGGGAATTGTCACCCAACTTACTTGAGACAGGACAAGAAACCCTCTCTCAAATGTTTTACACTTTGGAAATGTAATGTAAACTGGAATTTGGAATGTAAGTGGATGGCTCCTAGTTTCATTTTTGTTTGAAATAGAAGCACTTAGCTCTGGGGAGATAAATATTTCAGAAGATCACTATCTAGCCAATCATTCTTTAACTTTCCAGGCATATCCTTTAGCTCGCTTTCAGTTTTTCTTGCCTAGAATACCCTAAACACAGAGAAACGTGAAAGTACTTTCTTAGCAGGTCTACATAACTGAGCAAATGTTCTCTTACAGAGATCATATTGGAGTCTAGGCTGTTAGGTCTATAAATATCCATTACACAAAAAAATGAAAGCCATTCTTGGAAGAGGGAACAGAAACACAGCAGTTGGGAGGTAAGAGAACATGGTGGAATTCACATCCACTGTTTGACAGTTGCTGTATCCGGGTAATGGAAGGTGAAGGGCAATTGAGAGTTTAAGGATATCTTATCAACTTTATCTGATGGCATCATGCATATAAAAACAACATTTATATGTTATTCACATAAAAATATTAAGTAAAAATTGACAGCAGAATATCATCCAGGAAACATGTCATTTGGCCAGGTATTTAGCTGAAGAGCAGCATCTCACATCATGAGAATTTGAATGCTATCCCTAGCAATTTAGACTTAGTTCTATAGCTATGGAGATCTCCTACAAGGAAAATGATGGGGATGGATGCAATTCTTAGAAAGATTACTCTGACATCATGGATATGAATGAATGAAGATAAGGGAATTGGAAGAAAAGGAATAAATTTGGAATTTCAGTGATTGGCCAGAGTATTCAAATGGTAGCAGAAGGAAAGCAGAGAAGGGCAAACACCAAGAGATATTAGCTGGATAAAATCAGCAGGCATTACTGAGTCATAGGATGTATGAATTACAGGGAGTCTGGGAGTAAGGAGGACTCCTGGCTTTCCCATTTGGGTAGTTGGATAGATGATGGTGTCATTAACTCAAGGAGAAAATGTACACATTTTGGTTTTGGTTTGGAGGGGAAAGAATCATGGATTTATTTTTAGATCTTAAATTTAAGGTTTCTATAAAATACCTTAATAGAAAAAAAGGTTTAGTAGTACCTTGAAAAGATGGGCCCAAAAGAGTCATTATAAATCAGGTATGCATTCTTTTAGGGGGATGAGAGGGAGAGGGAGGAAATAAAGATCAGAGGACACAGCTATGTGTCACACAAAACATAAGATCTGGAGGTGGCATCAGTTTAGCAGTTTAGCCATGTCAAGTTCAATGCCGCTTGGTTTTCTAGGCTATTCTCTCATATTTGCTATCTCATGGTCATAAAATGAATGTTGATGTTCCAAATATCACATATACTTTCATAACAGAACAAGAAAAGTAAGGAGTTGTACCAGTTTCATCTGTCTCCTTGTGTCAGCAAACTAAAATCTTCAGAATTCTGTTTTCCACCATGTCTCATGGGCCAGAACCATCAAATAGGAACACATACTTCTGAATGGAACTGGAAAGTAAGAATTTAACTGCCTGGATGGCTGTCCCCCAAAATAAGGATTATGACTACATGAAGAAGGAATGAGAGAGCAGTGAGTTGTGACTTCAGGGTCCGATGCAGGAGATTTGAATAAAGAAAGCAAGGTCAGCCACATTAGGGGCTGCAGTGTAGTGTTGGCTGCATCAATTCTGGAGTTTCCACCAATGAAATAATTGGTTTCTAGATTAATTCTTTAGAATAAAATATAGGCATACCTTGTTTTATGGCACTTTGCTATATTGCATTTAATTATGATCATTGTGATTTTTACCGATTGAGGGTTGTGGCAGCTGATTGGCACCATTTTTCTGACAGCATTTGCTCACTTTGTGTTTCTGTGTGACATTTTGGTAATTCTCACAGTATTCCAAATTTTTACATACTTATTGTGTTTGTTATGGTGATCTGTAACCAGTGATCATGGATGAAGAAAAGAAGAAAAAAATATTGGCAATGCATGTAGTCACCCGAGAGTACCGGTGGAGGCATGCACTGAGCTGAACATTGTTTCAGATTGCTAACACAACATCTATGCTGCAACTAGATCAAGGATCAAGGAATCATTTTGACTTTCAAGTCTTATTATTTAAGAAAACATTTCATATAGCTATGGCTACATAGGTAGTTCATCTTCTGATAGATGTTGGGGATGTAAATTGAAAACCTTCTAGAAATGATTTACCACTCTAGATGTCATTAAGAACATGCATGATTCAAGGGAAGAGGTTAAAATAACAACGTAAGTAGGAGTTTGGAAGAAGTTGATTCCAATGCTTATGGATGACTTTGGAGGTCAAAGACTTCTGTGGAGGATGTGGCTGCAGATGTGGCAGAAATAACAAGAGAACTGGGATTAGAAGTGGAGCCCAACGATATGACAGAATTAGGACACTCATTAAAAAGATTTTAACAAATGAGAGTTGCTTCTTACAGATGAGCAAATGAAGTTTTTTCTTTCTTTCTTTCTTTCTTTCTTTCTTTCTTTCTTTCTTTCTTTCTTCCTTTCTTTTTTTTTTAAGATTTTATTTATTTACTTGACAGAGAGAGAGAGAGAGAGATCACAAGTAGGCAGAGCAGCAGGCAGAGAGAGAAGGGGAAGCAAGCTCCCTGCTGAGCCGAGAGCCCGATGCGGGACTCCATCCCAGGACCCTGAGATCATGACCTGAGCCGAAGGCAGAGACTTTAACCCACTGAGCCACCCAGGCGCCCCAGAAAGTTTTTTTCTTGAGGTAGACTCTAATCCTGATGAAGATGCTGTAAAGGTTGTTGTAGAATATTATATAAACTTAGTTGACTCATGAAAGAGTCAATTAATGCAGAAATTTCATTGCTGTCTTACATTAAGAAATTTCCACAGCCATCTCAACCATCAGCAACCACCACCTGAGCAGCCAGCAACACTGAGGCAAGACCCTCTATCAGCAAGAATATAATGATTTATTGAAAGCTTAGATATAGTTAACAATTTTTAGCAATAAAGTATTTTTAAATTAAGATATGCACACTGTTTTTTTTTGACCTAATGATATTACACACCAAATGGACTATAATATAGTGCTAAACATACTTTTATCTGCACTGGAAAACTAAAATATTCATTTGAATCACTTCAGTGCGGCACTCACATTATTGTGGCGGTCTGGAGCTGGGCCTACAATATCCTTGAGTTATGTCTACATATTTGTGAGACTAACTGTATTACTAATCAGTAAAAAAATCTTCATTTTGAAAGGGAACCACTATCTGAAATGACGTGAGAACCAACAGAGGCCACACTGTGTGTTGGAAGGTAGGACTTGATGAGCCTCTTCCTGAGCCAATGAGAAGTACAGCCAGACAAGAACCATCACTTCCTTCTGGCAAAAGCTCTTCTGAGGACATGGTATAGCAAAGCCAAAAAGGAAGGGCTATACACATTTCTAGAGGCAGGGTTATAAGGTTGAAGAAAACAAGTGAGGAAAAAAGCAGAGAGATCTGGAGAATTCAAGAAGATGGTGGAGGCTGCCAATCTTCCTAAGTTTCTTAATGTTGTTATAATCTGAGAAGAAGTAGACTTCGTTAAGAAAGAAAGGAAAGATATTATTTATGTCAGTAGTAATTTTGGGGCCAATTTCCACGTTAGTTAATACTTGAATCTACTGAAAACTACCTACTGGGTTTGGTTAACAGAACGCCTTGAGTGATAATAAGCCTGAGTTATGGAGAGAGATGTCAGAATAGATCTGTTGAAAGATTGAGATTTCTCTTTAAGATCTTGGCTTGATGAGAAAAGGAATGCTAGATAGGGGGTGATGAAATGTTGAAGAGTAATTTATTTCTTTTTAAATGGGAGCACTTGATCATGTGTAGAGGAGAGCTTAGAGAAATTGATTATGGATCTGAGAGAGAAGACATAGAGGACAAGAAGAAGATGTGTCCATCCTTAAGCAGGTGATGTGATAGAAAATGAGAAAAATGAGCTACAGTAAGGTGGTTCACTAGATGTGAGCACCTTTAGTCCACTTATTCTATTGTTTTTCAATAATCTTTTACCCTTCATTTTTTCATATTGGGCTTTCAAAACTATGGAAATGACAAAAGTAATGTAGGTTTCGGTTTTAAGATTGTGAATAGTCAGCTGGAAACTTAAGATTTACATTATTGCTACCATTGCTTCTCCAAGTTTGGTTACTTTCTCCGTGTTTCAGAACTGTCTGTAGCTTAACACACCTGCCCTTAGACAGATAACCATAGGGAAAGGCGATTAGGCTCATTAACTGAAAATTAAAATTAAGAAACAATGAGGTATGGTTTCTTACACATCAGTCTTGATCAACTATTACATGGGAGGCAGTGTGAGAGCAGGGCAGAGTGTGACGGAGTGAGAAGCCTGGAGGAACACACGTCGGGGTCAGTATGCACAGAGGTAGTAATCACAGATGCTGGGCGATAACCCCTTTCCATCAGCACCATGCTTTTTCTTATCTGTCAGTCTTGAAACACTTTTCTCTGTCTGGAATTTTGCTATTCCTCATTCCTGGACACTTTGACAAATCCTACTGGTTTTCACTTAGAAATCTCTTCTTTAGGTACCCATGTTTTATTCCTCCAGACAACGCCCAGGCTTCCACCCCTTTCTGTCAGAGCACTTTGTTCATAACTCTATTACTGCATTAATTACATTGTTCTGATTATTTGTTAGTCTGTGAGTTTCCTCCAAGGCTTCCAGAGAATGGGAAATTTGCTCTATTAACTTTTGTACTTACAGTGTTTACCACACTTCTTAGAATCAAATAGGCTCTCATTAATACGTGCTGATTGACTGTATGAATGAACAAGAAACACTTCTATTTTTGCCTCTCATAACCTAATCATTCTAATAAAATTTTTTGATTGCTGCATGATAATGATTTATAGGAAGAAGTGTAAGCATGACTCTCAGTTAAGTTTTTGCCCCCATCACATTAGGTGCAAACATTCAAATCCAATATGCGTCAAAATGAGGCATTTTTCCATTTTATGTTGCTTTGTTATTTTTGGTAGGAACTTCTACAAGTGTTAAAGTAAAAATTAAATAGTTTATTGTCCTATGATTCTGCAACATGTGAACACCACTGAAGGAGAATTGCACCATCATGTGAGGTTCAAGAGGAAATAGGAGAGGAAGAAGAAAATGGAAAGGCAAGTCAGAAATCTAGGGGCGCCTGGGTGGCTCAGTGGGTTAAAGCCTTTGCCTTCTTCTCAGGTCATGATCTCAGGGTCCTGGGATTGAGCCCCGCATTGGGCTCTCTGCTCAGTAGGGAGCCTGCTTCCCCTTCTCTCTCTGCCTGCCTCTCTGCTTACATGTGATCTCTGTTTGTCAAATAAATAAAATCTTAAAAAAAAAAAATCTAAAAGCTAAGTAATAGTAATTCTGAAAAAAGAATTCCAGGTGCCTGACTATGCTTGGGATCGGACTCCATTTCCCTTCCAGATTTAAGTTCCTAAAAGATCCTTCTGTCCCCTTACAAAAAGCAAATCAGCAGACAAAAACCTTACTTGGGCTGAAATGGATGGCTCACTGTGACTTCTGGCTGCTCTTCTTAACAGTGTTCTTTTAGTAAAGGAAATCTTCTATGGTGGTCTGACCCGGGCCCTGATCCTGTACTTACATGATGGCATTAATGCCACCTTGAAAGGTTATAAAATTGCTTACTCACCACTGAACTCTTTTTCTTCCTTTCTTTCCCGAACTCCCCTTTTTTTGTTAATACTAGAATGAAGTTAACTTAGGTATGCTTTCCAGATTTTACAGTGACTTTTCCACATTAAACATCTGGCTTGGCACTTTTTTGAAGTGTTCTTTGAAACACTGTCCACAGGATACTCCTAAAACTGCCAATTTTTCTCATATTCACAAGGAATAGAAGTCTGAAGTTCTGAAGACCGTAAAATAATAAAACCTAATAAACTGTTCAATAAAGAAACTTTATAAGTAAGTTTTCTTTTAAAAACTCCCATTTTCCTAGGTGCCTGAGTGGCTCAGTCAGTGAAGCATCCGACTCTTGACTTCTTTTCAGGTCATGATCTCAGGGTTGTGAGATCAAGCCCTGTGTCCAGCTCTATGCTGGGTGTGGTGCCTGCTTAAGGGTCTCTCTGGCCTGTGGCACCTGGGTGGCTCAGTGGGGTTAAGCCTCTCCCTTAGGCTCGGGTCATGATCTCAGGGTCCTGGGATCAAGCCCCATATCGGGCTTCCTGCTCAGCGGGTAGCCTGCTTCCTCCTCTCTGCCTGCTTGTGATCTCTCTGTCAAATAAATGAATAAAATCTTAAAAAAAAAAAAAAAAAGAGTCTCTCTGGCCCCATCCCCAGCCAAAACAAAACAAAAAAACCCTGACATTTTCCCAAGTTACTTGATGTGGAGCTATCTCCTAGTATCACATCTGTAACCATCTCCTGGAAAAGTTGGGAAAGTGCTTCTGTTATAATGCATGGGGAAAAACTTTCAGGCAATTTTGACTTCATAATGAAGGACTTCAAAATCCTTATGCCATTTTAAAGTTGTTTATTTTAATGTTGCTTTTGATAATCAGATAAATGATTTAATTATGCTCCTCTAAATTAAATCAAATAATTTTTTTCTAGTTTTAATCAGTGATTTCCATGCCATATCCCTCTATGCATTTTTTAAAAGGTTTTTGTTGTTCTTCTTAGATTTTTATCTTAGTTATTTAGTTATGTCTAGTTCCACTGATGAATCTTCTGTCCATATTAATGAGATATCTCCAACAAACTGTTTTGGATGTGGTTTAACATCCTAATGAGTGCCAAATGCAGTTTGGTCAGGAATGAATAATTCATTTCAAAATAGACTTGCTTTTGACCAATTCAGTCTCTGAGGATTAGTTCAATGAATATTAAATATCAATATTTTTAAGAAAAGCTGGTAATTTTTCATTTTGTTAACCTTGAACAAAAAAATGTTGTTCAAAAATGCTCTTTTGGGGCGCCTGGGTGGCTCAGTGGGTTAAGCCGCTGTCTTCGGCTCAGGTCATGATCTCAGGGTCCTGGGATCGAGTCCCGCATCAGGCTCTCTGCTCAGCGGGGAGCCTGCTTCCTCCTCTCTCTCTGCCTGCCTCTCTGCCTACTTGTAATCTCTCTCTGTTAAATAAATAAATAAAATCTTAAAAAAAAAATGCTCTTTTATTTCTATTTCCAATCAGTTGGTAAGATTTAGTTAGTCATCTTTATTCAAGATAAAGTACATGCTTTAAAATGTCCTCCAAAACTGGAGGCAAGTTGACTCAAGTTCTCAATCACATCTATGAAGTACAGAGGAACTTCAGTTCCATTGTAAGCCATTATGATTGGGAGGTAATGTAAATTAGAAGCAAATGTAGTAGACTCCATTTAATAGGATTAAATTAGGATAGTTCTTAAGTGAGATCTTGACCTGTGAATTTTTAAAGTAAAAAATCTAAGACTCCAGAGACATACAGAAAACTACACGTCAGAAAAATCTACAGAAAACCGTATAGTCAGTATATTAGGAAATAGGGTAGCTACTCAAAAGAATGAAATCTTTTGATACTCAGAGGTAAATTTTTGTTTTTGTTTTATAACATGGAAAATGTCGACATTTGCAATACATCCTCAAATTAGGAAGGAAACTTGGCCCATGAGTTGTTTACACCCTTTCCTTTTTAGAAACTAGATCAAGCCTTGAATATAGTAAGTTTCAGTCAGTGTTGCTGCCATTGATGTTGATTGGGAGGGAATGAGGTGAAGTGTTTGCTTTAGGAAGTTATTTTTCAAAGGGTGTGGGTAGACTTAATCACCATTCAGGCATGCAGTGATGGGTTCTGTGTCTAAAAGTAGCATTGTGAAAAATCTGTTTGAACCCACTGAAAAGCAACTTTTGCTATTAGCTGGAACTGAAAAGGAAGTTAAAGGAATTCCATTTGTGAGAGAGGAAATTCAGAGAACATGTGGGCAAGGAAGCCAACCAGGACATATATTTGGAATATCAAGTATTCAGCTCAGGCTCCCTTTCACAAGGCAGACATTTTAACAGAGTTTATAACAGGACAATGCAGTACAGTCAGTTGTTAAAGACCTCAGAGTCTAAAGAGTAATCTGTGCTCTAGTCAACAGTGCAGTTTTCCAAAATTAGCACAAGACTGAAGTAGGATGTAAATACATGTTGATATAGTACACTGTTCCCAATAACACTGACTTTGGGAGTTTTTTGATAAAAATTTTTTGTTGTAAAAATCAGCGTCTGTTACGAAATAGAGAGATTTATGTTTCTGCCAAAAAGTCTATTAACTGTTTATTCAAAACGTTAGCCTAATCTTTTTAGTGTCCCCAAAGTGTGTATTAGGCAAAGAAATGATA
This sequence comes from Neogale vison, assembly GCF_020171115.1. Classification (NCBI taxonomy): domain Eukaryota; kingdom Metazoa; phylum Chordata; class Mammalia; order Carnivora; family Mustelidae; genus Neogale; species Neogale vison. The sequence goes on from NC_058096.1 coordinate 29,891,649, forward strand.
GAGGTAACTCCTCATATTGTAAGAATTTACAATCGATGACCTCAAGCTCATAAACACTATTTTCTCCTGATACCAGTCTAGGAACATTTGAAGGTTTTGGTCTGTTTATTTTAAGTGATAGGATGCAATGTCACTTTGTATGTGCACCGTGATTAGGGAGAACATAGATTTTCCAGTGTATACGCACACAGAGAAAGAGAAGATCCTTTTCCTCTTCTGTACAGTAAACAATTAGAGATCCAAGCTCAGATGAATACGTCTCCCCACAGAATCTTATGTGAATCTCTGGCAAACAATTTTCCTGAAATTCAAAGGCAGCTTGCACTATGCTTTTGTTAAAAACACCACCAACACCATGACCACCACCACGTACCAAAAAAAAACCCCCTTGTAAGACCATCATTAAAATACACATTTGATAAAGATTGACTCAGGTCTACTTCAAAATTGTGGGAGATGGGAACAATAGAAGTCTTAAAGGCTGTCTCCTTTCTGTACAGTCCAGCTCAGTAGCGGGGACCGGGTAGTATTTGATAGTGCTCACATTTCCTGTGGTTCCTATCACGTTGCTTAAACCTAATTGCATTAGAACCAGAGTCTTGGCCCATGGTCTGTCACGTGAGGATGTTAACTGTGTGTCATGTGGAAAGTATCTGATGCGGTGTTGTGCATTGTAATAAACTACTAAAGATTAGAGCCACGAGAACCAAAGAAACCAAAATCTATAATTATTGGCATTTGTGGGAATTGTTCGAAAACATTTAACCATTTTAATCCAATTTTCTTTCTTTATGGTCCTTAACGAAAGGGGAAATATACACAGAGGTCTTCAATCTGCAGTCCCCTTTTATTTTGTCTTATTGAAAAATATAAACCAGATCTACAGCTTACCTCATATATAAATCTTATTCAACATACAACAAAGGAGACGTAGATGCTCACAACAAGTTTTTGTTAAGTTCTGTCTTTTTTAAAAAAAGTTTAAGACAGGCTTTGGCCACAAAACAATTCTATGTTGAATTTTGGTTAGAAGCTTTGCTTTAAAATATTTTATTAAAATTATGTTCTTATAGAATGCTAGTTTGTAAACAAGACTTTTAATGACAAAATATGTCATACTTGAATTATGCATTTTTGGAATCACTTTATTCTGGTTTTATCACAGTTTTGTGTGTGAGGTAGAACCATAAAGAGGTAAAACTGATTTATTTTATTGGCCTCTGCGTATTGTCGAGATAGATGTATTCGTAATACATTCATTCAGACAGTTCTGTTTTAGATACTGTTTTGATGTCTCTTTCTTTGAATTTGTCATTAAAACTAGTTTGTACATTTCAAAGACATTGTCATTATTGCTTTAATGAATACATGAGGTTTATGAAAAGAGAAGAAAAAAGGGTACATCTCACCCATCTATTTATTTGTTCGTTTAAAATATTTTTTTGCAGATAACAGATACGGTTTCAAACATCATTTGGCTTATTTAAAAAAAAAAAAAAAGAAAGAAAGAAAGAAAGAAAATCTGCCCTTAGAAACTGGAAATATTCCACACTGAGGTTACACAAAAGAATAGGAATAGGCTTCTAATTCTGAAGAAAATTGAACTTTAGATAAGTCTAGATTAAAGTTATGTGTTAAAGAACAAATATAACTTAATGTGCTAAAGCAAGAAAAATATAACAAATAAAAAATTATCCCTTGTTTGTGCTTCAAACAACAAATTGGTTGTTTACCTACTGGGTTGAACCTTGTTTACAGGCCACAGATGACCATTAAAAATGAAACAGTTGAGCTATCCTGTAGAATCTGTTTTCCTTTCTGATTTCCATGACTGAGCTCAGATGTCCTGTGTGCTTAAATTTGCCTACAGGGAACCTGAATTGCTTAACAGGCTAGCCAATGACAAGCTCTGCCCCACGTTAACTGACCATAACAAATCCTTCTGAGTCACTAACGTCCTGTGGTTGTAAGTCATGCCTACTCTCATGAAAATGTACCAACATCTCGCTGTAGCTTACTTCAGGAACATTACACATTGAAATCACTGCCACAAATTTGAATCCTTTCCGTTCTTTTTCCAAATGCACTTTTTCCTTAAAAAAGTTGGGTGGGCATTCAAACTTGCCAATGTGAAGGTAATGTTTGACATTAAGTTTTACAGCCTCAGACTGGGAGGCATGATAGCACTCTATTTATTCTGCTTTCCTTTCTAACTGTAAATCTTTCACAGAGACTCTGTCCATAGTTTCTTCATAAAAGGCAGCTTGTCCGACTGTCAGAAGAATCAAAAGCAAAACCTTTATTGGCTCTGTAAGTTTTACTTGGCCTCAACTGGCAGTCTCTGAAGGTGACACAGATGATCACAAAATTATTTTTAATCCAAATGATTTCAAAATGAAAGCTTCTTAGATTCTGTTAATTAAAAAAAAATTGGTAGTTCCTGTAAATACTTACTTCTTACTTCTAAGATTTCAATTTCATTTGATGTAAACATAAAATCCATCAGATAGAATGGTTTTAATTCTTGGCCTGTTAGTCCTACTAGCATTGCCTAAAGAAGTGAGTGAAGAAATGATGTTTGCAAATGTCTGTGGTAGACAGGATTATCTCTATAATACTTTTACTTGAGAACATTAATTGACAACAGGTCTTTCTCTGCTAAATGCTTTTGTTTTTGACATCTCTCTAATTGTCACAAAAGAACAGATAAAGAGTAAGCTCAAGATTTATATAAGATCAGCTATCCTTATCATCCAAATTAGCATTAGAAATTATAGTCAGATGAGGCACTGGGGGGCTCAGTCAGTTAAGCGTCCAACTCTTGGTTTTGGCTCAGGTCATGATTTCAGGGTCCTGGGATCAAGCCCCTCCTGGGGCTCCATGCTCAGTGGAGAGTCTGCTTGAGGATTTTCTCTCCCTTTCCATTTGCCCCCGCTCTACTCATGAAAGTTCATGGCCAATGACCTTTCCTTAATTGAAAGAGAGATGGTGTTTTTCTGAATTTTCATCTTGGAAAAATTTACTAAGAGCTAACCTACCATGAATAGGCTTAAAAATCTTAGCAACTTAAGCCTAAAAGTCATTAAATTAAGAAAGTGTTTCTGTTCTTATAAGTAGTCACAGGACATTAAAGATCTACGTCTGAAGAGTTTTCACCATTGTAGGAAGTGTTACAAGAATGTTCCCTTTGAGACGGATTTGTCAAGCAATGCTATTTCATGGATAGAAGTATTAAGCCTTTACATTAACGATTAGAGAAATGTAGATTGAAAGAACGTATAGTAAACGTATAGTAAAAAAGTCACAAAATAAAACTTTATTTCCTAAAAACTCAAAATCACTGCCTAGACATTTTAGTCAACTTTATTAAAAAGTATTGTATTGGCTGTTTCCATGGACATAGTGCTCTTTCAAATGGTACAAAATACAAAGCTCAATACAGACACATTCAACAAAGCATGAACGAATTTTCCAGGTTTTGGGTCTTTTTGCCTCATTACATTATCTACATTATCCATCATTTCTTTAGCTTTTTTTTTTTTTTTTAAGTCACTTATGCATTCTCTGCATGTAACATATAAGAAATCTTAGTGTGGTGGTACTTTTATTACTTTTAGAGATGTTAACATTAGATTTACATAGTTTGCTAAGGTTTTGTATTAGGCATACTTACAATGGAAATGTGTAAAATTTTATGAAAAATGGTAATCCAATGCTAACATAGGTTAACACACATAAAAGGAATAATATATTTCAACACAGACTTGGCTACTTTTCCAATTATCCAGACATAACAATAATATTTATACTGCTTCAGATGAGGATTTTAAAATTCAGGTAAATGGAACATTTGATTATATCTATTTAAAGTACTTTATTGGGGCACCTGAGTGGCTCAGTGGGTTAAGCCGCTGCGTTCGGCTCAGGTCATGATCTCAGGGTCCTGGAATTGAGTCCCGCATGGGGCTCTCCGCTCAGCAGGGAGCCTGCTTCCCTCTCTCTCTCTCTGCCTGCCTCTCTGACTACTTGTGATCTTTCTCTGTCAAATAAATAAATAAAATCTTTAAAAAAAATAAACTACTTTATTTATTCAAATTTTAAGCAACTTTATTGAAATTGCCATGCTCCCCTTCTAAACTTTTTTATTTTATGTAGACAAATATTTATATATTTTAAAGTAAAAAATCAACATGAAGTGCATTTAATACATTCATTCTGATTATCATTAACAAAAAGTTTTTGATAAGAAGAATCTGGCAATAAAAATGTATCAATTCCACTAGAGAGAAATTATGTATTTAAAAAATCAACTTCTATTACCTCTTTAACTGAGAACTGATCAAGTAGGTGGCTACATAAGGGAATGGGACCCTCAGCAGATATCTTTGTCAGCATTGTAGAGAGGAATCATGTTTGCCATTCTGTTTATTCATACAGCAAAGGTCTGAGAGGCATCTGCAACTGACTAAAAGTGAGCCAAGAGTTTCATAGACATGTATATTCCTAAAGGAGAGAAAAAAAAAGACATAGAAGAACTCTTACTTGGTACAGATCTTATGTACTTCAACGTTCACTAGAGACAGAACCAAAGCAAAGCAATATAGTTATTTTTACTGATTTATTTTTTTAGTAGGAGAGGCTACAGACCTGAGTAACTTGAAGATAAATTTTTTTAGGATCACGATTAGTCATTCAGGTCAAGAACATGGTTAGCTTTCTGTTTAAAATCCTGACTTAGGAGACTAATTATTTGCACCTGTCCCTTGCAAAGTCTGTCCCTGAAGGGTAATCCTGAAAGTACTGGAATTTATCATTCGTTGAGGGCATTTGTTTAGCAACTAGATGTTTTTAGCACAATGATCAAATTCTGATAATACAGCAACTGGTTAGCAGCTTTCTTTTGTCCACTGCGTCACAAAAATATTCCAGAATTTCTATCAAAGCGGGTGGGGGTGGGAGGTTGGGTGAGCCTGGTGGTGGGTATTATGGAGGGCACGTATTGCATGGAGCACTGGGTGTGGTGCATAAACAATGAATTCTGGAACACCGAAAAGAAATTTTAAAAAAATTTTTTAAAGACAAAAAAATCTTTTTAAAAAAATATATACAATTTAACAAAACCCAGGATTTCAAAACTCTGGCACGAATAATAAAAACAGTTTGAGTCCCTTAGTGTGAATCAGGGTGCCTATTTACGATTCTCCCGGAGGGCTCACAGATTCCATTTAGTACAAATTATTACCTTTCAAAAAAAAAAAAAATCATCCCAGGCTCTCAAGTTTACTTTATATCCCAAATCAAAAAATCTCAAATATTTCGGCAGTGAAGTTAAAAATACCAAAATTCTTACAAAGTTTTTGCCAGCTTCTACATAAAACATTTTTCTTCACTTTTGAAGTATTCATATTTTATATATCACCTGGGCTTCTGTGATAAGAGAAATAAACACGTTTCATTTTGCCTTTCATCTATTATTTCACATTAATTATAAAGCAGAGTACTTCTGATGAGTCTTTTGACTCTACAGTTTTATTGCCTTCATAATATAATGCAAGAAACTGTCATTATGATATATTTCTCCTCAGAAATGATTTTCATTTTATTAAGTTCTTTATGCCACGTTTCTGAATCTGATGACTTCCTGCATTATTTACTCGTTTATTTCATCTTCTTTTGACCAACCTTATTCTGCTGTGCTGCTTTTGGTCTTTCATCTTCAAAGCCCCATTTCTGGATCATATGTGACTGTCTAAAGTTAGTTGCTGGTATAAACTTCAAATGCAAAACTTCAGTTTAAAAAAATTCCAGCTGAACTTTATCATTCCTGAAAACGTACAGATGTTTCTACTACATTTATTCTTTTTATTGTCAGGATCATAAGGCTGAATGCTAGAAGCAAGCTGTTTTCATTTCAATTGTGCTAACAATCCAGGGAAATCAGACTTTGATCTTTGGGAAGAAGATTTGGGACACCCAGTGTGTTACAATTGGCTTTAGAGATTTATTTTACAAGAAACTTGCAGTTGTGTTCCAGAATGTGTTTTATATTTATTACCAAGGGAAAGAGGAGGGGTAGGAAGTAATCCTGCTGTCAGCCTTGAAGAAATCAAGTGTAAGTGATCTAAAAAGTAGAGACTTAAGTGGGACTTTTGTGACTTTGAATGGAATGGGTCTCTGTGTTAGCAGCAACACCTCTGGAAATGTTTCACCACATTGCAGGCAGAATGAGGCAACTAGCTTGAAGTAAAAAAACAGAGGGAATGAAATAGGAAGGTATGTTGTTGGGGGCCTTTGCATAGGACTAATTGTAGGTTATCCTGGAGGGAGATCTTAGAAAGCATTCTTTTTCAAGCAGATTTATTGAGAAATAATTTATATGCCATTTAAAGTGTGTAATTCAGTGGTTTTTAGCACACATACAGAATTGTGCAGCCATCATCATAAACTAATTTTACTTTCTTTTTTTAAAGATTTATTCATTTTAGAGAGAGAGAGTGAAAAGGGGTAGGGGCAGAGGGAGAGAGAATCCTGAAGCAAACTCCCCACTGAACGTGAACCTTGAGGTGGGGCTGAATCCCCGAACCCTAAGATCATGACCTCAGCCAAAATTAAGAGTCAGAAACTTAACTGACTGAGCCACCCACCCAGGCGTCCCATAAACTGATCGTAAAATATTATCCCAAAAAATAAACCTTACATCCATTAGTATTCACTATCCCTTCCCTTTTGCTATACCCTGAACTTGGTCACTGGTAAGCATTGATCTGTTTTCTGTGTTTATAGATTTGTCTATTTGGGACATTTCATAAAAATGGAATCATAAAATATGTGATCTTTTGTGAATGGCTTCTTTCACTCAGCATTATATTTTCAAGGTTTATCTGTATTGTAGCTTGTTATCAGTACTTTATTCCTTTTTCTTAATGAATAGTATTCCATTAAAAGAATATGTGACATTTTAGCTATCCCTTCATTAGTTGATGGATATTTGAATTGCTTCTACCTTTTGTCAGTTATTAATAATGCTGCCAGTAACATTAGAATCCTTTTTAAATTTAAATTTTTTTGATTATGTATATTATTCCTTTTGTTTCTTTATAATTGGAATGTGGAAAAAGCTGTAGACATTTTTTTAGAGAAGTACATCAGATCAGTAAACCTGGAAAATAAATTTTAAGAAGGACTTTACTTCTAATCATGAACATTAAATGAGAATACTATTAGTTTTAAAGGTAAAATATATAAATACACATATGTTATAATATTTTTTATGTTATAAAGTTTTGCTATTTGAGTGAAAAACAAATAATGTTCTAATTATCAAAAATTTTCCCTTAAAAATGTGTATTATAAAAATACACAAAGGGGTACCTGGGTGGCTCAGTAGGTTAAGCCTCTGCCTTCAGCTCAGGTCATGATCCCGGGGTCCTGGGATCGAGCCCCACATCAGGCTCTCTGCTCTGCAGGGAGCCTGCTTCCCCCACCCCCTCTGGCGACCTCTCTGCCTACTTATGATCTCTCTCTGTCCAATAAATAAAAATAAAATCTTTAAAAAAATAAATAAATAAATAAAAATACACATATATGTGACCTGCTTTTTGAAATGAAATATGCTATATGATAAGTTTTTATAGACTGATTTAATATAAAGCTTGAGTGTAAAGAAAAAATACATATTTTAAAAAGCATTTATTGAGTTTCTTTTACATGCAAAGAGAATGTAGGAGATAAAAATATAAGTAACACTGTAATATAATATATAATATAAGTATAAACATATTACTTTTCTTTATTTTGATCCCCAGTAGTCAATATATCATCAAATTCTGTTGATTCTACTGAATACATCTCTTTCAAAACCATGCCTTCTTTCACAAGCCTACAGCCATTATCTTTGCTGAGCCATAAATAACTTTTGTTCTGGCTTTCTAGAATAGCCTCTGTTGCAAAGTGGCCCAAGTTTTATTATTTCAAGATTTTTCAGATTCTTTGGTAAACTTTAATAGGTGTTGGTGACTACAGGGTAGGAAGTAGCTTGAAGTCTCCAAAAAACTCTCATCTTTTACAATAAAAGCAGCTCCTAGACCAAAGTCTGCTATACACAAAGAAGCTTCTTAATAAAGAAGAACAACATTTCATACAAGTCCCAGAAACTCAGCAAGCTCCTGTCAGCTCTCCTTAGGAGCTCTTACAAGGACCATCCCCTGAATCAATGAAATATTATGGCCTTAGGAGTAGCCAAACTTCCAGTTAGATCAAGAGACAGAATTCTCTCTTATATGGGGCATTGCCCCAAAGTAGCAGGTGCTGTGACTGGCCAGTCTTTCATACAGTGTTCACAGAGGATCGATGAGCCCGTGGAAACTTTCAGACAATGATGAATCCAGAATAGTCCTCATTCTCATTCCTCCAGTGGAAGAATTCTCCTTCTTCCAATTTAATGTCTAAATCCGTTATGCTAGTGAGCTAAACTTCTGCTATTGATTAGATGATACATGAAGTACTAGTAAAAGTTTCCTCTGGAATGTGTGTTTCAGATTGGGTTCTTTCAAATATCAATGAACCATCCTTAGGGTATGATAAAAGTTAACGTCACACACAAATAACATCAATCTGTTCTTCCTCAATTAATTAAAGAAATTACCTCACAGAAAATTTGAAGACGTGATTCTCTTTGCCTTTTTTTTTTTTTTAAGATTTATTTATTTATTTGACAGAGAGAGAGGTCACAAATAGGCAGAGAGGCAGGCAGAGAGAGAGGGAAGCAGGCTTCCTGCCAAGCAGGGCTCGATCCTAGGACCCTGAGATCATGACCTGAACCAAAGGCAGAGGCTTAACCCACTGAGCCACTCAGGCGCCCCTCTTTGCTTTTCATGTCTTCCCTTCATATCTTTCTTCACACTGTGTCCAGGTTGATCTTTCAAGTAGAGCACCCGTTACTCATTGTTGACTCTAACAGCCTCCAGGGCAGATGGTGATCTTTGTCTACCTCTTCACTCACCATACCAACGTTATTTCAGAGAGGTTTAAATGTAGTCCTCAAACTAAAAAAGAAAAAAATAATAAAAACAAGCTATAATCTTTCTAGTCATATAACTACTTCTTTGCCCTCTCCAATTTGTCTACCAAAATATTTTTTTTTCCTCATTCTTCAGATTTCTACTAAAAAGGTAGATCCTCTGTGGAGCTACTGTACTTTTCTCATACTTTAGCTTCCTCTTCCCCTCTGTCTTCACTTTTCTGAGTTTATAACTTACGTTATGACATTGTTAAATTAACATGTGTTAACTGGAGTACAGGCTACTGGGTGGTGAAACACAGTTCAACAAAAGACCACAAAAGAAATTGAAATAGAAAAGTTGATTACTCACAGGTCTTAGAGGAGGTCGAGAGGGCACCACACCAAAGGTGTCCTTTGGAGATGTCACGGCAGAGTGCAGGCAGAGAGAGTGGCAGGACAGGGGTTCTTCTTTTATTAGGATCCATGTGTAGAGGGCTTTGAGGTTCCAAGGATGGGACCACATTGGTCAACTCCCAAACTAAAAGAGCAGAGTTTTGGTCAGTCCCCCAGTGATTTTATCCAAGGAGTCCAAAAGGCAAACAGGTGCTGGGAGGCATGAGAGACTGTTATCACAGGGCTGTCAGGGACTTGAATTTTCTTGTGGTTCTGTGGTTGCCATCCAGGATATGTACTTTCATGAAGGGCTGCTGTCAGTCCAAGATCTCCACAGGCTGCTTGGCTACACAAAATGCATACTGAGGCAACAATACCATGGAATGGTTTAGCGAAACTCTTGACATCTTATACTTTTGCTTGGTACTGCATTTTAGATATTCATAGGAGTCCCCTGCAATCTCACCAAGTAAGCTCCCAGGGAGTGCTTACCATGTCTTCTTCATATGTGGAAGTCTCATTTCTATCATATGCATGACTGACTCTCTATAAAAATCCGGTGAAAGAAAGAAAGGAAGGAAGGAAGGAAAGAAGGAAGGAAAAAAGGAAGAATAGATGGAAGGAAGGAAGGAAGAAAGGAATAAATTCCAGAGCCAAAGAAAATTATTTATTATTTTATGGGCGAAAGATATCTCTTGCAACTACAGAAAAGAGGCTTATATAATTTTTAGGCCTTTTGTTTTTGAAAGTAGAAAAAATGTTTAAATGTAGGTTATTATATAACGAATTATGTATGAGTAGCATGTATAAACTGGAAAAAATATTTGCAGTGATTGAATTGTTTAATTCTTCAAGCATATCTTTGTTCTATGTTAAATTTAAAACTGAAATAATGTCAGAATTGGATATCAGCTTTTTTGACTATTGCATATACCACATTTTCATAGTCTCAAAGAATGTAAAATGTCAGTATCTTTTTTTAAAGATTTTATTTATTTATTTGATAGACAGAGATCACAAGTAGGCAGAGAAGCACAGAGAGAAAGAGGAAGGGAAGCAGGCTCCCTGCAGAGCAGAGAGCCCGAGGTGGGGCTCGATCCCGGGATCCTGGGATCATGACCGAGGCCGAAGGCAGAGACTTTAACCCACTGAGCCACCCAGGCACCCCAATGTCAGTATTTTTTTTTCAAGATTTTATTTATTTATTTGACAGACAGAGATCACAAGTAGGCAGAGAGGCAGGCAGAGAGAGAGGAGGAAGCAGGCTCCCCACTGAGCAAAGAGCTCGATGTGGGGCTTGATCCCAGGACACCGGGATTATGACCCGAGCAGAAGGCAGAGGCTTTAACCCACTGAGCCACCCAGGTGCCCCCCAATGTCAGTGTTTTTTTTTTTAAGATTTTATTTATTTATTTGACAGAGAGAGATCACAAGTAGGCAGAGAGGCAGGCAGAGAGAGAGAGAGGAGGAAGCAGGCTCTCTGCTCAGCAGGGAGCCCAATGCGGGACTCGATCCCAGGACCCTGAGATCATGACCTGAGCTGAAGGCAGTGGCTTAACCCACTGAGCCACCCAGGCGCCCCCCAATGTCAGTATTTTTAATGTAGAAAAAGCTACACTATGTATTTCTACAAATATATATGCCCTATATATGTCCCCATCCATGATGTTAAGCTATTAAGCTATAAGAATAAAGTTATTGAAATCAGAAGATCTGGGTTCTGGTCTGGGTGGTCCTAAAACCACCACTTAATGTTTTAAGATGACCTTAAGTAGGAAAAATAAGGGACAGAAAAAGAGGGGGGAAAAGAAAGACAAAAACATCATATGAAAATATTCAAAATTATTGGTTTCTGATCTGCTGCTCTAAGTTCCTTTTATTCATTTTTATTTGCCTGATTTCTCTTAAGTGATGTGCTTGCATTAATTTTCCATTCATTCAACAAATATTTATTGATTCCTACTGTGGGCTTAAATCTAATGTGCAAAGAATAAAAAATGAGGGCACATGGCCTACTGCTGGAGACAGATACTAAAAGAAAACTGCCTAATTGTAGTCATGTGCTCTTAATATATGCCCAAGATATATTATAAAACATAATTTGTCTTATGCATTATTTATATATTACCTTTCTTTCCCTCTGCTAGCATAGTAATTATGTTCTATTACTGCACCAAAACTGGAGTTCCCAAGGATTGACACATTTCATGTTTTAGAAAATAAGCAAGATTTTGTTTTATAGTTAATTTGAAATCTGTGAAATAAGTGCATTAAATATGCTGAACATTGACCTGTATCTTTCCCTGAAGTTAATTCTTACAATATTGAACGTGATTGCAAATTGTATTGACGAGCCTTGTTTATTTGTTTTCAAACATTACTAAATCATAAAATTGAGGTCTTCTTTTGCTGTAAGCATATCTTTTTATTTAGTCCTGTAAGTTCTATAAAGCACAGCTTTCACTGGAAACCATGATGCTAGAAATTCATATATTTCAATTATGTCCCCCTAGAGGCCAGTAATTATTGGAAAAACAGTTAACTGGTTTTATGGTCAACCTTTGTCTAGAAGTTCATCTCTATAACCTACAATCTTTTACCCTACCTCTAAAATGTGAATGCAAAGTAGAAATGGTAACCCCACAGTAAAATACACTTATATATGAAATCCATTATTTACATAATTAAAAATGTGCTGGGAGTCATTTTGCTCAAAACATTTCCCTTTTCATTCAAGAAAGATTTTGGTTTCTAGAGTAGCATTGTTAAAAGTATTCTATTCACCACAACATAATGTGTTTTCTTTTTCTCATTTTATTTATTTTTTCCTCTTTCTCGCCCCACACCACCCCCACCATTTTTTTTTCTTTATTTCTTTTTGAGGACTTAAGAGTATTTTCTTACCAGTCTTAGTAAATATTGGCTCTGTTAGTGCTTCAGTGATGATTTCTGTCTTGCTCATCAGTCTTGACTATCCTCTACTAGAACCATAACATTGCCTGTCAAATATTTATTACTTTGTTCATTATATAAAGGTATTTTTAGTTCCTAACAAACAGATTGGACTCTGTAAATGGGTTCTGATTGTAATACCACAGTAACTGTCTTTTTCAACATAAGTAAGCAAAACAATTGCCAAGGTTTTCTGATCATTTTCAAATAAAGCCAAATTCTAAGATGTAGTAATAAAAATTATCCTAGAAATTGACTCTGAAAGCAATATGGGAGTACTCTCTCCTCTTTTGTGATAACTCTTTGCTCTAATAATTGTAATTTTATTAAACCAAAATTATTCTGCAAATATATGGAAGCTAAGGTTTATAAATCCTTAATTTTATGACTATCATAAGATTAAACCATGAAACAGTAAAATGATGAAAAGAACAAGAATGTTTGATATATTTTGACACTTATTTTGAGTGATCATATTTATGTTTAAATATTATAATTTTTTTTCTTGTGGAATACGTATATTTTTCTAGAACACCTCCATTTGTTTAGTCTTAGGAGTTTTATAACCTGGTATTTGATTTATCTCCATAGTCTGGGTGTATAAAACAAATATCTGAAAACCATCAAAGTTCATCTTCAATAAAAATTTAAAAATAATTAAATGTGAAAAAATCTAAGAGTAAATGGAAATATTGTCATTATTTGACATATGATTAAATCATTAAATCACATATGATTTTAAACCACAAATGATTTGATGAAACCATCTGAATGTTCCAGTAGATTTCCTTACCTATCTCAATGAAAATTAAGGAAGCCTTTAGTAAAACAATATGGTATACTTTCTGGGCATGGAAAAGTAGGTGGGAGAAGAGATGAAATGGGAGGTGCCATATTCAAGGAGAGCAAGAAATAAGAGAAGATGCTGAAAGAGAAAGACAAGGGCAAGCAGAGAGAGATCAGCATCTGTTCTGGAGGCCTTAAGAGTCCTCAACAATGAGTAACAGTTCGTCACCTGTTACTATATGTTTTAGGCTTAGTGTCCAGTTTACTGGAAGTTTCCCTTAATTCATGAATGCTGGAGGAGAGTACTGGGTACCACGGAACTGTTTTTCATTGCTGTTGCAAGATATAAAATGCCCTGAAAGACCCATATGCTTTTTCCCGCTTGGAAATTATGATGAGGATATTATTGTGACCTTATCCTGCTTTTCTTCTTAAAACCTTCAATTCTGGACCACAAGATGATTTTTCTAAAGCCCTTTCTCAACAGTAATTCAAGAGAATTACCTTGTTAGTATAATTTGTCTGTTGCCTGGCATTGAATGATCAGTTTGGAGGAATTTCCTTATTGGACAGAATGGTGAGTTTATTACTCTATTCTTCGTTACTCCTTGTAAGCCCAGGACTATAGGAAGAAGAGCCCTGAAATCTCATCTCCCCTCACTATAGTCTAGTAAAAGGACCTTGAACAATATATCATTTTCTGGTATTCATACAGTTGTTTCTAGTACTTTGTGAACAACTTAGCAGAGAAGAATGAGTGATGTCTCTTAAGCTCATGAGGATTCCATATCAAGGAGAGAAGATGGGGTCATGGAAAAGGTAACATGGTTGATGCTTGAAACTTGAGTAGGATTCATTAATTTATTTGACAAATGTTTATTGATCATCTACTGTCATACTACAAAAGAAATGAGGAAATGCAACAAATTTCCCCACAGCAAGTCACAATTCTTAGTTTTTCAGAGTTCCATCAGAGATTATATCACCAGAAATCATAATATGTTTTTTGAATACTGTAATGACAGTATGCACTGTCAGCAGAAACTGGGAACAAGAAATGCTTTTTTTGTGACTGAGAGAATCAGAGAAAGGTTCAGTGAGAAAGTAACCAAGAGTCATTTTTGGAGAATGAGTAATAATTTTACGAATAATGGAGGAACCGGTTGGCAAAAAAAAAGAAAAGAGCACATGCAAGAAGAGTTAAGATTGGCATATAGTGTGATGTGGCTGAAGCTGATGCTGGAAAGAGAAACTGAAGCAGATTGAAAAGTCTTCTTATAATGTGATGAAGACTTTGGATTTTTATCCTGAATCCTCTGGGGGAATCATTGGAGATTGATAAGTAGGGGAAGACAGAGATACATTTTAGAAAAATAACGGTTGGTTGCAGAAGGTAGGAACTGGAGGTGACCAACCAGCTGGAAATTGATCAATTCTTGAAATTCCTGACTTCCTCCAATAGAATTTTAACATTCTTCAAGGGAGGAACCCAATTTTATTGACTTTTTTTTTTTTTGGGTCCCTGAATAATGCTTGCTATACAAAGGGACTTAGTCTTTGATGGTTGCTGGAGGGAAGATGGGAGGGAAGGAAGGCCTTAGTAAGTGATGGAGTGGTCTGGATGAGTAATGATGAGGACTGAAATGACATATCAGCTGTAGGATGGCCAGAAAAGACAGATTGGAGATGGATTGGCACCGTAATTTAGCAAACAGATTTCATTTCTGTACATATGGCCAATGAATATCTTTTTTGATTCTTTTTCCTAAGATGCCCTGGCACACATGCTCTCTGAAGTTCAAGATGAGTCTAATGCGCAGAGCTGATATCGCATAGTTGATCATCATAGTTGTTGTATATTCCCCATTATAGTCCTGAATGGCTCACTCCTAGCATACTGATGACATTGTGGTCTGGAAAGGAAACATTTCCCAGGGACCTAGATGCATATTTTGACTCTATTTTCTGAATTAAAATCTGTGGGGAAGTGCTCAGGAGTCTTATCCCATAAGAGAAAGAGAGGTATTTACTGGCTTAGAGGTGATCAAATACAAAATACCCATTCGAACATGGAAGAATGCTCTCTGAACATTGGTTATCCAGGCTTTTGTGCCTGCCCAGAGTAACAATAGAGAAATACAAATTTCCCTAGATCTCAACTTAAAGGTCTACAGGTAACAAGCAAATGAGGTTATAGTAACTGTACAAATTCAAATGTGAGTTTCAATTTGTCAATAAACTCAATAAAATTTCAACAAATTCAAATGTCAATAGAGGAATACAAAATCTCCCTAGACCTCAACTTAAAGGTCTGCAGATAATAAAAAAATGAGGTTATGGTAACTGTACAAATTCAAATGTGCTGGTTTATACTGTTACCATTTTCCTTGACCTCTGTCAGGGTTAGTTATGTGAATCCCTGGGGACACATTGCGTATGCTGCAAGTCAAGTATTAGAAAATCAAGTTGCCAGAAGACGTTTTTTCTAATCTTAAAGATTAATTCATTGATTTTGCCAAATTTACCAATTTATGATTAACAGTTATAAATCTAAATCTTATATAGCACTATGTGCCAGGCATATATTAGAAAGAGTTTACATAAACTAACTCATTTTATCTTCACAACACTATTTCTAGCACCATTGCACAGAGGAGCTTCAGTAACAGGTCCAAGCCACTCAGCTATGGTATAGCTGGTTTTAATAACAAGAAAACAAAAACAAAATAAAGTCTATAACAATAATGTTTAATAATGATCAGTATCTGTAAATGAAAAAAATCAATTTTTCATTTCAGAATTTTTGCGTTAATAAATGCAAAACAAATACAGTCATTGGCTCACATTTTAGAATTTTTAGGTTTCTTCTGCTAATTTCTCAAGTAGTTTGTTAACATTTGGGAAAAAAAAGTTGTTTTTTTTCCCATCAGTAACGAAAGTTGAGTATTTTTCTTAAATGGAATGGCCATAAAACTTATCTTCCAAGCTGAGGATACTTCTGAAAGTAAAAGGGGCAATATTAATAATTGTCCAAAGATAAAAGTTTGAACTTGGACCCTACCAGGTTAACTGGGGTGTTTGGTCCCCATGTTATTAAACTTTTTTAACTTCTTAATTAAAGGTCTTACATATCACCAACAGAACTTTTAAAAGTGTAAGTTCATAAATTTGATGACGTTCCTTCGGAAAACTGACCATTTGGCCAAACTCCTTTGAGCAAATTGATTTTTTTTCTCTTCACAGGGCTCAGATATAGTCCACAGGACCAAGCAGGATACTTTCCTCAGGTGTCCTCTTCCAAAGGAAAACATTGGAAACAAGTCATGCAAAAGTTCTTTTGTCTTGTCACTCTTTATCATTTCTAGACATTTCAATAAGAAAAATTTCTATCTAGTGGGAACTAGGATTTGGCTGTCTAGAAAAGACATCGTGACCCTGCCTCTTTAAGAACCTCATAAACAGAGATCATCCCCCAAATATCATGAAAGTATATGAATAAGGTTTAAAATAAACCCTTGATTGAATTCATCTACTCCATCCTTCCTTACTAATTAGATAAATCTCAAGAAGCCCAGGCAATTTTGTGGCTCATGCTATTTGGAGTAAGTAACAACACAGATCAAAAATTCTCCATGAACATTTCAGGGAACACTGAATGTTAGGTGGGTAATATTTAGTGTTGTCCTAGATTGTGTGGTGCTGGGCATTTTTCCATTGAATATGGTCAATGCATTCAGTGATAAAGAAAGCTAATCTTATTAAGTAGTCTAATACAGAGCAAATTCATACACACGATGAAATATATAAATACACAAAAACTCCCTTTTTCACCAATAAATGTGGATAGAGGTAGAAAGACTTTTAGAATTACTGAAAGAAAATCTTCAGTAATAAGTAATTCTCACAAATAGAAATTCAGATTCAGGGGAAATCTGCCCATTTTTTAATGTAAACGGGGCTTTGAAAACTCACTTGAGGACATACTCCTGTAACCTCATTATCTAATAATGTGATTTCATCTATTTTATTCTGGACTTAAAGTATATAATTTACATACTGAATCCATGAAAATTTTTGTTAAAGTTGAAGGTAAAGTCATTACTGCTTGCTACTGTTCTCAGTAAGAATTTAAAATTTACTGTTTAAACAAAGTACCTTTATTGTTAACAGTAAATGGTAATCTAAAATATGTGAGGCACAAAAGAATGGTAGTATTTCTTTGTTACAGTGTACTCCATTCTGCTTTTATGGGTTTTCCCAAGATGCGCATGTCTGAACTCTTTCTAAGGAGCAGGCTCGGAATGGCTGCGGAGAATGGCAGAGAATGAAGCTTGATACAGGTTTAAAAATGTGATACAAGAATTAAATGTGATTCCCTGAGATTATTATAACCATGTCTTGCATATTAAAACAACTACTGTGGCTTCTTTCTCTTTGAAATACAATTAATTTGCTTCCTACAGAGGAAATTTATGTAGGAATAGTTTTATCAGGTATTATTTGTGTTTGTATTATTTTGTAGTGAGAAGAAAATTCACATTACTTTTCCCATAGAATGCAGTGCATCAGTGTTGTAGTTTTCATTATTCATCAGTTTCTTTTTTGGGTAATTCCCTTTTTTTTCAATTTTTTATTTAAATTTCAATTAGCTAACACACAGTGCAATATTAATTTCAGTTGTACAGCATACAACATTGTGATTCATCACTGCCGTATAACACTCGGTGCTCAGCACAAGTGCCCTCCTTTCTGGTCATTCCTGTTGTATGGTTTCTACTATATTTATTTCTCAGTGTCCAAAAGTCTTGTTTTCCCAGTTTTATTTGGATGTCATTTTCTGAGACTTAGAATCCACTTCTTCATTGGAAGAAATTAGTAAAGAATTTACAATGTCAAATAATGGTTCTTATTTAATGTCAAATAAAGATTCTTGACCAGCTCAAAAAGACCTGTTTACCTTAACGTATTTGTAATATCCTAAAATGCTCATAAATATCAAGAATAACAGACCCAAATCCAATCTACTTTGAGCTGTAATTTTCTTTTTATTTATTTATTTGTTTGTTTTTAATAGAAGATATATTTTTTAATTTTTTTAAGTTTATTTTCCTTAGCTACATGGAGTTCTATCCTCCAAGAAAGCCTGGAGTATCTCCTAGCACATAGATGGAAGGAAGGATGCAAAGTGACAAGAACTTCACCTTTACTTACTCTGGGAAAGTTGTACTGTGGAGAGGTTGTAGTTATGTCAATTCTTCCACAAGAGTGAAACAAGTCTGTCTTATTATTAGTATAATATCTGAGCAGATTGCTAAATAAAGCAGTAATCATGTGAGAGTATTACTTATGAAATGCAGAAATTGCCTGCCTGATCTGGGACAAGTAATTTTTATGCACACAATGAATACAATAAAAAACAAGGCAGCTTAAGGCCCAATCCTCATTGGGCATATGCTTTTCGCGGGAGATAAAAATAATAAACAAGTGTTTACAACTGTGAATGTTGTTAAAGCTTGAGATACTCAGGCTACTTAACCTCAAGCCTATTGACCTTTGGGCCCCCAGTGATATTTTGGTGGGTGGGCTATTCTGTACTCTGTAGGATGTTTACAGCAAACTTGATTCCTACCTACTAGATGTAGAGAGTAGTACACCCCCAGTTTTGACAACAAAAAATGCCTCCAGACATTGCCAAGTGTCCCCTGGAAGATGATGGAGTGGGGGAGAACAGGAGACAAAATTGTCTCCAATGAAAGCCACCGGGCTAGATGAAGAGAGAGATTGATCTTTCGAGATAGTTAGCTGGAGGTCACTGGTGACCTTGATAAACAGAGTTTGAACTGTGGTTCTGGAAATGAATATCGAAATGATGTGGATGAAGGAATGAAAAGTAAAGAAATGGACACAGCTCTGCAGGGAAGTATTTTCTGTGAAGGGGAGGAGATAAATGGTGCAAAAGATGTTAAGTAGATGTGGCATCAAATGAGGCTGTTTGGGTTATTCTTATTTCTTGATTGTTTTTTGTTTTTAAAAACAGGAGTTGCTACCACATGTTTGCAACTGGTTGAGTGAGATATGGTGGGGAAAGTCAGGGCAGGAGAGGGAGAATAAATGAAGGAACAGTCCCTTAAAATGGATAAGGATTCAGCCTCTCAGTGGAAGAGCTGACCTGGTAAAACATTTCTTAAAATATAGCAAAGCAAAGAGAAATTTGGGGCTCAGATTTAGGAAACAGTAGCTCTGGCAATGTATTTTATTATTAAAGTAAGTAGCAAAGTCATCCACTGAAAAAAAGACAAAGGTAGGTTTTGCAGGTAGTTAAAGTAGAGTTCTGCTTTGTTTTTGCTGCATCAAAAATGGATAGAATCCAGAAATCCTCAGTTAAGTCCTCTGATGCTGATCTGGGAATAATGCCTTAAGTAAAACATACTCCTAATCATACATCTTATTGCTAGAATAATATACTTTATGTATATTATATACATAATATACTTAATATACATAATATACATAATACATGATATACTTAATATACATAATAATAATATACTTTATGTAAAATTAGATACAATTCCTGTTTCTGTTTTTCTTGCCAAAATATTTTTATTTGTTATTTGCTTATAGTATACAAGAAAAATGTTACTTAAGTCTTCCCTCTCAAAATTCAGGAAAAAATACATTTTTGTGGGTTTCTTTGCCTATACAACACTGCATTCCAAACAATAGCAATAGTGTAAGGAAAATTATTGTTAAGGAACAACTTTATCATTAAATCAATATATTCTCTGACTAGAAGTCAATTTGCTTAGAGTTTTATATGGCCTTATTGATTTGAATCATAAAAGATACAAAAGAGGATACATTTGTACAAGTTCAATAACATAAAAAGGAAAAAAAATGTTCTCAGTGAGAAAAACCTCAAAGTATTCAGTGTGTTGATGAATGCAGAAATTTGAAAACAAAGTAAATTATTTCCTCTTCTATCACAGACTTGGAAGAAATCTGTAGTCTGTCTGCTATTGACCTCTCCCTCTCTTCTGGTGTAGATATTTTGCGAGAGATATGTACCAGTGGCTCATTCTTTAGGAACCCAACAGAACTAAACATAAATTGAGGAAATGTTCACTTTGACCTTTGTTTTAAAAGCTTGACCAATGTTTTGAATTCTCTTACCCTGATTTCATCTTTAGCTGGTTTATTTTCTGACCTGAAAGAATGAAACATATTTACATTTATGAAAAGCTTTGACATTCATGACTAATGGATGTTAATTGCTATGACAGTGACATTTTGTATCTTACCCGTATTTCTAGGTTACCTTTTATAGGAAAATCTTTGAGGACTAAATTACCAGGGCTTTTAGAAAAACTGAAATATAGTGCTTTCTAAAAATACCAAATTATTGCTAACATAAAGCTTACTATAAATCACATGCGATTAGAAGACTGCGTTTTAAAATCTCTTTGAGATATATTTTACTTTAGTAATTTGGGATTTTTAAAGAAAGTAATTAAGTAACTACATGGACAGAAAGGGTTATGCCTGTTTTGGGAGTTTATGGCACCTTTATTTTATAAATATTCTTACCTTATCTTAGCCTGGTCATTCTAAGGAAGTATCACCCTTTGAACTATTTAAAAACCAATGGCTTCCTTCTCATAGTATCTTATAAATGCTCTGGTGTTTATTATAATCCTTTCTAGCTGGTTCTTAGCCTCATAGCCTGGTCTGTCTGTAGGACATTCCTAATCTCTTTACCCTGGTGGCTACTCAGTTTATAGGCTCTGACATTTAAGGATATGTCTGAAATGCACTTTGGACTCCCACCACAAATACCTTGTTTATCTACTTTTTCCAAATGTGTTTATCTCAAATCCAGAGAGAAATTTTTCAATTTTTAAAGTTATAAAGAGAAGGTAAAATAAATTAAACATGTTCATCGCGATGAAAGCAGCAAATGGGATTTCCAAACTTTTAAATTTTATGTACCAAGAGTTTAAATATTTATGTGTCTAATCTTCACTTTATTAAAATGACCGGATGAACTCTACAAGTCTTTGACCATAAGTAAAGATTCCTTTGCCAGTAAATGTGGCTGATATTTACTACAATAGAACCAAACAGGAATCATATTTTTATTTATTTATGAGTATAACCTTTTCTCTACAGGGTTTGTTTTTTTTTTCCATTTTAATTTATAGCAAGACCGGTCATCAGGATTAAATGACAACTTTAAAGTAGAAAGTGATTTCTGGAGGAAGAGGTTTGGAATTTAAAATTCCGAGTTAAAATGACATGTTTCACAATCTTTTTCTGATTCTCCAAATTTCATTCTTAAGGTTCTTAAGTACAGTGAGAGGTGAATGGCACTCTTTTTATGACTCAGCATAGTAGGTAAGAGCTAAATACAGGTTATAGATAAAGGTATCTGTGAGTGGTGGATTATGTGCCAGGATTTGTGGTCAACCATCATAAGTGATATAGTTTGAACATTTTGGTAAAATATTTTTCTTAGTTTAGTCTGCTATTAGATAGTACAAGATAGTACTTGGGTAAATCATTTCATTACATATAGGGATTTAAGCGACTTCATAGCAGTTGACACCAGCCACCAATTTAGATTTCTTAACAGTGATCAAATTCTTCAGGCAAAAATAGATCAACAGAGATGCTATGGGAAACATGTATATTTTACCTGATACTATGGGAAACATGTATATTTTACCTGAAAAAGACATGCTTCAGGTAGAAGAGTAGATAATACTCCCTATCCACTTAATTTTTTTGTACTTCTAAAAGATGAAGGCTAGTTGATGATCAGGTCTCAGTCGGAATTAAATCCTGAATTCTCGGACGCCTGGGTGGCTCAGTGGGTTAAGCCGCTGCCTTCGGTTCAGGTCATGATCTCAGGGTCCTGGGATCGAGTCCCGCATCGGGCTCTCTGCTCAGCAGGGAGCCTGCTTCTGCCTCTCTCTCTCTCTCTGCCTGCCTCTCTGCCTACTTGTGATCTCTCTCAGTCAAATAAATAAATAAAATCTTTAAAAAAAAATCCTGAATTCTCATAATTTAGGCAAGTAAATGTTTCCATAGGTAGAAGATTGTCATTGTTTTACTTGAATAAAAGAGCCATTTAAAAAAAAAAATTACTCTATGTGAAAATACAGAGCAAGAAGACTTGACAGCATACACACAAGGGAAAAATAAAGGTTGAAAGGATGTTGTGAAGAAATATACCCAGGATCAAAACCACAATGAGATATACCACCTTATACCAGTCAGAATGGCTAAAATTAACAAGATGGGAAACAACAAATATTGGCAAAGATACAGATCTTTCAATGTTGGTGGGAATGAAAGCTGGTACAGCCACTCTGGAAAACAGTATGGAGGTTCCTCAAGAAGTTAAAAATAGGGCTACCCTATAACACATCAATGGCACTAATAGGTATTTACCCCAAAGATACAGCTGTAGTGATCCGAAGGGGCACCTGTACCACAATGTTCATAGCAGCAATGTCCACAATAGCCAAACTGTGGAAAACTGTACTATATATATATATAGTACACACACACACACACACACACACAATGGAATATTACTCAGCCTTCAGAAAGGATGAATACTTGCCATTTACACTGATGTTAATGGAACTGGAGAGTAATATGCTGAGCAAAATAAGTCAAGCAGATAAAGACAATTATCTTATGGTTTCACTCATAAGTGAAATATAAGAAACAGAGCAGAGGATCATAAGGTAAGGGAGGGAAAACTGAATGGGAAATCATCAAAGAGGGAGAAAAACCAGGAGAGACTCTTAACTATAGGGAAAAAAATGAGGGTTTCTGGAGGCGATGGCTGATGCACATTGGGTGGGCTTATGATGCGCATTGAAGAGGGTAGGTGATATGATGAGCACTGGGTGTTATAAATCAATAAATTATTGATAACACAATAATGCAATAATTATTGGTAAATTATTGAATGCTACATCTGCAACTAGTGGTGTACTCTATGTTGGTTAATTTAATTTAAATAAAAAATTTAGAAAAATATATCCCCAAGGCCCCTTTTATATTCCATTTAGCTCATAGAAGAGATAAGTCCAAATTTCACCTAATCCACTTCCAAATAAAGATTTAAAGAAGACATGGATAAATCTATATGCTGATGTAGTTAATTACAACTGTAGGACTGATTTTCATGTAAGCCTTTGAAAACCAGTTAGCTTTTTATAGGAACATCACAACCACATCAGACTTACCTTGGTTTTACTATCATTATTTTATTTTTGTGTCCAAATAAGAATGTGAACTTACCCTCAACATTTTTTAATCCGTTAAAAATAATTTGTTTTATGACATGCACACACACACACACATACGCATTCTCCCACATAGTTACTATTCCTTATTTGTCAAATCATGACATTATTTTAACTTTTTAATTTAACCCTGTGATGAGATCAAGGGATTATGTACTAATTACATAAAGTGGCTCCATGGCCAGCAATATGATGCTGAAACATGAGCAAATGATAATGTAGTTTTTACTTATACTCTCTTTTAGGAAAATCCCGTATCAGGTACTTTCTGAAGGGCACCCTTTGATGTCACAAAATGGCTGCCAGGAGCAACTGGGACAACATAATCCAGCTCATGTACAAGGCCAATCAACTTTTCCCCTTAAATTTAAAACACAAGTCCTGGGCTTCATTCTGACTGGATAATCTTAAGGCAAATGTCAGTCCCTTAATGGAACATTTAGTGTAGGGCTAAGAATTTCACTAATTGGTTTAGGCCCAAATCAAAGCCTGGGCTCTGGTAAAACCAACCCTGGAATATAATGGCGTCTTAAGGCAATAGGGTTCTGGGGAGAATAATGGAATAAAACTTTAATGAAATAAAAATTGAGTACGTATAACTCACGGAGAGGAGAATGGATCAGGTCAACTAAGTGTATCATGTAAATTTTGTCTGTGATATCTGAATTACTCTGGATAGTTTTTGTTTTTGTTTTTGTTTTGTTTGTTTGTTTTAGTTTTCTCATGAAAAGTGAAAATACATTTTACTTCCTGAGAATCATGTGAATGCAAAATAAATAAAAGAGTGAGGTGGTGAACAGAGAAGAATTAGATTATATTTTTCAAGAAATATTACATTATTTCTTAGACTTTTGTTCTTTCATGACCCATTTTTTTCCCTTATACTGTGTAAATCTAGTCCTGTGTTGCTTGATATTTAATAGGAACCCAGCAAATTCTGAATTATTAAGTATAAATTAATGGAGAAAGTATATAGGGTAATAAGTTGAGTTTTAATGTAATCTTTCAAAAATACAATTAAATGAAAATTTTAAATGAAAATAATTGGCTATCCTACTTGTTTTTCCTAAAAGAAATACAATTTTTTAGTTTGGATGGAATTGTGTTATGAAAAAAGTGCATATGTTCATTCTAGCCCAATCAAAGAGTGCTATTTTTTTTCCTCTGAAAGTATTCACCTGAATACATGATTTATTGTGTACTTACTTTTAACTTTCCCTGCCAGAAGACGAAGGATTCAGATCAATGACCTTTTCTAATTCTATGAATGTTCTGTAAAAGGGTCCCTTGCCTTTCAAATTACATTAGAAATCAAAAGTGCACATGACTTTGAAAAGATTTATCTTTCCTTAAGTGTATTTGAGGATTCATCTTTCTGCTATTAGTCTTATTTGGGTTCTAATAAGTTAAAGTTGAGCTGTGTTTTGAAGGGAGATAGGTACCTACCATTCCAAACTCTCTTTGTCAATAACTTTTCCCTCTCTTTCTCTAAATCTATATGAACATAGATTTTGTTTTATGGATATATAGATGCACTGGTCAATAAAAAGATATAGATAGGTATTATATAAAGTCAGTGAAAATCCCAGGTTTTGTCATGTCTGTATCTCTGTCTGTATTTGTATCTCTACCTCTTAAGGTTTTCAGTGCCTAATTTTACCCCAGGTTCTTTGATTTCAATAGTCAGCATGGTTTTCGGTACTATACCTCTTCATCTCTTTATTATATATGAGCGGTCAGAATACATTGTAATAAGGTTCAAGGACAGAGTTGTATTCTATACCCTCCTAGAATTAATTGTTTTGGATCATTTCATGTTTTTCCTTACTAGGGGAAAGGTGAGGGAACACTGTGTGTGTGTGTGTGTGTGTGTGTGTGTGTGTGTGTTTCTTCTGACCAGTTAAAAAAGATAACTTCGCAAAAAAAATCAAAGTGGTGCATTCAATTTAGAATCTTTCTTACTTCTATTCCTGATCATAATTTGTCCTTGTGTGTTGCAGAAACTAGGTGGCATATACCAGTCTGTATCTCTATGCCTCTTCTTTTATATGTGTGAGGAGAGTTACTGACTTCATTTAGGATCTTCTCTGCTTTTTCTGCAGACTCCACCATCTGGGAGGAATTGTCTTCTCAGCACACTCAAATCTATGTCAGGTCCCTCTGAAAACATGTCTGTTTGTTTTATGTAGGAATATATGTAAAAACAAACAACACCTGCCCAGTTTATTTAAATGACAAAATAATTTATAGAACAGTGTAAGCAATAATTCCATATTATAGCCATCAGTAACTCTGAAGGGGATTTATGTAATTTTTATGTCTATTTTTCTTAATAATGACATTGTTTGAGTATGTGTAAATATATATATATATACATTTTTACTGATATTTCTATCTTTCATAGAACATTAAAATATTATTTTAATCATAATATATGAAGACTCAGGTTTGGCCAAAGAAAATGCAGGGAGTTTGTATTAGTATTATAACTTAGAGAAATCTACCTTTACACCTTGACATGAATAGGTGAATAAAACTGCTTTTGAATGATGGCTGATTACATTCAAAAATTAAAATATAGTTAAGAGTTTTAAATAAAAAGAATCACAGATCTTATTTCTTTGAATACAGCTCTTTATAACTGATCTCTGCTATTATAATTTTACTATCAAGGAGCTTTTCTAAGACATGAATAAAACCTAGCAAATTTTTAAGCATTATAGAAAATGTAATTTCAGTCCTTGTCAATATCCTGTATAAAGAGCTTATAAATGTGCATTTTTAAAAATAGTTGAATTCAAACAACTGGAATACTGAAACATCTTTAAATCTAGTTTGAATAAATTAAACACATAGTTCTCCCCCTGAAATGATTTGTGGATTCCAATTCAACCCAGGTGTCAATTTAATTGAATATTTGCTTTTTAGAGAGGAAAAATGGAAGGCATTCTATAGATTTAAGGGTTTGCTTTGGAAATTCCGTTCTGTATTATAACAGGAGAGAATTAATGGCCACAAGAATTAGTCCTAATCTCTATCTGCACAGGCAACTAAGGGGCTGTCAAATAACATTTTGATTCTCCTACTTATCCCAATTTATTGTTTCTGAAACCTCGTGATACTTTTTAATCCATATAAACTTAACATGGCAGCACATTTGCCCTAACCTTTGTTAATAAATTAACAAAATCTCCTAAAATTGAAAGTTAGGATATTGGGTCTTTATTTTCTCCCCACCTCAGTGGCTTGATTTCTAAGTAATATGTATTAAAATATTATTTTCATGAAAATAAAAAAGCCAAAAATAATACAAGAAAATATAAGTGATGATTAATACTCTGTGATGTTGGTAATGGTATTTTTAAGCATAAAACTAAAGAATCACAAAAGAAAATATTAATTGATTTACCTGATGCCATAAAATCATCTTTAAAAGAGTTTTTTTAAAAACTGCATATTTATTTGCAATTCATATAAAATTCTTGATGTATAAAAAGTTTTAAAAACCCATAAAATGAACAAAATATTAAAATAAGAATAACAAAATATATTTTAATATAATTATTAATGATTAATATGACAATGATTTTGTTTTACTAGTAATAAAAAACAAAGTATAACATGTAAATTTTCATTTTTAAAAATTTATCTTATTTATTTATTTATTTATGGTATTTGTTTGTGTTGTTTCATTCTTTAAGCACATTACCCAGTATTAATAAGGTATGGGAAATCATCATACTGGTTAGGTTATAAATTGTTAAAACTTTTTATTTATTTATTTTTTAGATATTATTTATTTATTTGACAGACAGAGGTCACAAGAAGGCAGAGAGGCAGGCAGAGAGAGAGGAGGAAACAGGATCTCCATAGAGCAGAGAGCCTGATGCGGGGCTTGATCCCAAGACCCTGGGATCATGACCTGAGCTGAAGGCAGAGGCTTTAACCCACTGAGCCATCCCAGTGCCCTGTTAAAACTTTTTTGGGCATTTTTTAATTAAATTTTTAATTTTTTTTATAAACATATAATGTATTTTTATTCCCAGGGGTACAGATCTGTGAATCGCCAGGTTTACACACATCACAGAACTCACCATAGCACACACCCTCCCCAATGTCCATATCCCCACCCCCCTCTCCTATCCCCCTCCCCACAGCCACCCTCAGTTTGTTTTGTGAGATTAAGAGTCACTTATGGTTTGTCTCCCTCCCAATCCCATCTTGTTTCATTTATTCTTTTCCAACCCCCCAAACCCCCCACATTGCATCTCCACTTCCTCATATCAGGGAGATCATATGATAGTTGTCTTTCTCCAATTGACTTATTTCACTAAGCATAATACCCTCTAGTTCCATCCATGTCGTCGCAAATGGCAAGGTTTCATTTCTTTTGATGGCTGCATAGTATCCCATTGTATATGTATACCACCTCTTCTTTATCCATTCACCTGTTGATGGACATCTAGGTTCTTTCCATAGTTTGGCTATTGTGGACAATGCTGCTATAAACATTCGGGTGCACGTGCCCCTTCGGATTACTACATTCGTATCTTTAGGGTAAATACCCAGTAGTGCAATTGCTGGGTTATAGGGTAGCTCTATTTTCAATTTTTTGAGGAACCTCCATGCTCTTTACCAGAGTGGTTGCACCAGCTTGCATTCCCACCAACAGCATGGGAGGGTTTCCCTTTCTCCACATCCTTGCCAGCATCTGTCATTTCCTGACTTGTTAATTTTAGCCATTCTGACTGGTGTGAGGTGCTATCTCATTGTGGTTTTGATTTGTATTTCTCTGATGCCGATTGATGTGGAGCACTTTTTCATGTGTCTGTTGGCCATCTGGATGTCTTCTTTGCAGAAATGTCTGTTCATGTCCTCTGCCCATTTCTTGATTGGATTATTTGATCTTTGGGTGTTGAGTTTGCTAAGCTCTTCATAGATTTTGGACACTAGCCCTTTTTCTGATATGTCGTTTGCAAATATCTTCTCCCATTCTGTCAGTTGTCTTTTGATTTTGTTAACTGTTTTCTTTGCTGTGCAAAAGCTTTTGATCTTGATGAAATCCCAATAGTTCATTTTTGCCCTTGCTTCCCTTGCCTTTGGTGATGTTCCTAGGAAGAAGTTGCTGCGGCTGAGGTCAAAGAGGTTGCTGCCTGTGTTCTCCTCAAGGGTTTTGATGGATCCCTTTCTCACATTGAGGTCCTTCATCCATTTTGAGTCTATTTTTGTGTGTGGTGTAAGGAAATGGTCCAATTTCATTTTTCTGCATGTGGCTGTCCAATTTTCCCAACACCATTTGTTGAACAGACTGTCTTTTTTCCATTGGACATTCTTTCCCACTTTGTCGAAGATTAGTTGACCATAGAGTTGAGGGTCTATTTCTGGGCTCTCTATTCTGTTCCATTGATCTATGAGTCTGTTTTTGTGCCAGTACCATGCTGTCTTGATGATGACAGCTTTGTAATAGAGCTTGAAGTCCGTAATTGTGATGCCACCAACTTGGGCTTTCTTTTTCAATATTCCTTTGGCTATTCTAGGTCTTTCCTGGTTCCATAAAAATTTTAGGATTATTTGTTACATTTCTTTAAAAAAAATGGATGAGATTTTGATAGGGATTGCATTAAATGTGTAGATTGCTTTAGGTAGCATAGACATTTTCACAATATTTATTCTTCCAATCCGGGAGCATGGAACATTTTTCCATTTCCTTTTGTCTTCCTCAATTTCTTTCATTAGTACTTTGTAGTTTTCTGAGTATAGATTCCTTGCCTCTTTGGTTAGGTTTATTCCTAGGTATCTTATGGTTTGGGATGAAACTATAAATGGGATTGACTCCTTAATTTCTCTTTCTTCTGGCTTGTTGTTGGTGTAGAGAAATGCAACTGATTTCTGTGCATTGATTTTATATCCTGACACTTGACTGAATTCCTGTACAAGTTCTAGCAGTTTTGGAGTGGAGCCTTTTGGGTTTTCCACATATAGTATCATATCATCTGCAAAAAGTGATATTTGACTTCTTTGCTGATTTGGATGCCTTTAATTTCTCTTTATTGTTGATTGCTGAGGCCAGGACTTCTAGTACTATGTTGAATAACAGTGGTGATAATGGACATCCCTTCTGTGTTCCTGACCTTAGCAGAAAAGCTCTCAGTTTTTCTCCATTGAGAATGATATTTGCAGTGGGTTTTTCATAGATGGCTTTGATAATATTGAGGTATGTGCCCTCTATCCCTACACTTTGAAGAGTTTTGATCAGGAAGGGATGCTGCACTTTGTCAAATGCTTTTTTAGCATCTATTGAGAGTATCATATGATTCTTGTTCTTTCTTTTATTAATGTATTGTATCACATTGATTGATTTGCAGATGTTGAACCAACCTTGCAGCCCTGGAATAAATCCCACTTGGTCGTGGTGAATAATCTTTTTAATGTACTGTTGGATCCTATTGGCTAGTATTTTGGTGAGAATTTTTGCATCTGTGTTCATGAAGGATATTGGTCTGTAATTCTCTTTTTTGATGGGATCCTTGTTTGGTTTTGGGATCAAGGTGATGCTGGCCTCATAAAATGAGTTTGGAAGTTTTCTTTCCATTTCTATTTTTTGGAACAGTTTAGGGAGAATAGGTATTAATTCTTCTTTAAATACTTGATAGAATTCCCCTGGGAAGCCGTCTGACCCTGGGCTTTTGTTTGTTTGGAGATTTTTGATGACTGTTTCAATCAGGCTTTCTATTTCTTCCTGGTTCAGTTGTGGTAGTTTATATGTCTCCAGGAATGCATCCATTTCTTCCAGATTGTCAAATTTGTTGCCTTAGAGTTGTTCAAAATATGCTCTTATAATTGTTTGTATTTCTTTGGTGGTGGTTGTGATCTCTCCTCTTTTATTCATGATTTTATTTATTCGGGTTCTTTCTCTTTTCTTTTTGACAAGTCTGGCCAGGGGTTTATCAATCTTATTAATTCTTTCAAAGAACCAGCTCCTAGTTTCGTTGATTTGTTCTATTGTTTTTTTGGTTTCTATTTCATTGATTTCTGCTCCGATCTTTATGATTCTCTTCTCCTGCTGGGTGTAGGCTTTCTTTGTTGTTCTTTCTCTAGCTCCTTTAGGTGTAGGGTTAGGTTGTGTATTTGAAACCTTTCTTGTTTCTTGAGAAAGGCTTGTACCGCTATATATTTTCCTCTCAGGACTGCCTTTGTTGTGTCCCACAGATTTTGAACAGTTGTGTTTTCATTATCATTTGTTTCCATGAATTTTTTCAATTCTTCCTTAATTTCTTGGTTGACCCATTCATTCTTTAGAAGGATGCTTTTTAGTCTCCATGTATTTGGGGTCTTTCCAAATTTCCTCTTGTGATTGAGTTCTAGCTTCAGAGCATTGTGGTCTGAAAATATGCAGGGAATGATCCCAATCTTTTGATACCAGTTGAGACCTGATTTGTGACCCAGGATGTGATCTATTCTGGAGAATGCTCCATGTGCACTAGAGAAGAATGTGTATTCTGTTGCTTTGGGATGAAATTTTCTGAATATATCTGTTCAGAATATATCTGAATATATAAATGTACTGAATATATCTGTCCATCTGGTCCAATGTGTCATTTAAGGCCTTTATTTCCTTGTTGATCTTTTGCATGGATGATCTGTCCATTTCAGTGAGGGGAGTGTTAAAGTCCCCTACTATTAATGTATTATTGTCAATGATTTTCTTTGATTTTGTTATTAATTGGTTTATATAGTTGGCTACTCCCATGTTAGGGACATAAATATTTAAAATTGTTAGATCTTCTTGTTGTACAGACCCTCTGAGTATGATATAGTGTCCTTCCTCATCTCTTGTTATAGTCTTTGGCTTACAGTCTAATTGATCTAAGGATTGCCTCCCCAGCCTTCTTCTGATGTCCATTAGCATGGTAAATTGTTTTCCATCCCCTCACTTTAAATCTGGAGGTGTCTTCGGGTCTAAAATGAGTTTCTTGTAGGCAACATATTGATGGGTTTTGTTTTTTTATCCATTCTGATACCCTGTGTCTTTTGATTGGGGCATTTAGCGCATTAACATTCAGGGTAACTATTGAGAGATATGAGTTTAGTGCCATTGTATTGCCTGTAAGGTGACTGTTACTGTATATTGTCTGTTCCTTTCTGATCTACTACTTTTAGCGTCTCTCTTTGCTTAGAGGACCCCTTTCAATATTTCCAGTAGAGCTAGTATGGTGTTTTCAAATTCTTTCAGTTTTTGTTTGTCCTGGAAGCTTTTTATCTCTCCTTCTATTTTCAATGATAGCCTAACTGGATATAGTATTCTTGGCTGCATGTTTTTCTCATTTAGTGCTCTGAATATATTTTGCCAGTTCTTTCTGACCTGCCAGGTCTCTGTGGATAAGTCTGCTGCCAATCTAATATTTTTACCATTGCATGTTACAGACTTCTTTTCCTGGGCTGCTTTCAGGATTTTCTCTTTGTCACTAAGACTTGTAAATTTTACTATTAGGTGACACGGTGTGGACCTATTCTTATTGATTTTGAGGGGGGGGGTCTCTACACCTCCTGGAATTTGATGCTTGCTCCCTTTGCCATATTAGGGAAATTCTCTACAAGAATTCTCTCCAATATACCTTCTGCTCCCCTCTCTCTTTCTTCTTCTTCTGGAATCCTAATTATTCTAATGTTGTTTCATCTTGTGGTGTCACTTATCTCTCAAATCCTCCCCTCATGGTCCAGTATTTGTTTGTCTCTCTTTTGCTCAGATTCTTTATTCTCTGACATTTGGTCTTCTATATCACTAATTATTTCTTCTGCCTCATTTATCCTAGCAGTAAGAGCCTCCATTTTTTATTGCACCTCATTAATAGTGTTTTTGATTTCAACTTGGTTAGATTTTAGTTCTTTTATTTCTCCAGAAATGTCTTTTATCTGTCCAGAGAGGGTTTCTCTAATATCTTCCATGCCTTTTTCGAGCCCGGCTAGAATCTTGAGAATCGTCATTCTGAACTCTAGATCTGACATATTACCAATAATCGTATTGATTAGTTCCCTAGCCTTTGGTACTGCCTCTTGTCCTTTTTTTTGTGGAGAGTTTTTCCGCCTTATCATTTTGTCCAGATAAGAATATATGAAGGAGCAAATAAAATACTAAAAGGGTGGCAAAGACCCCAGGAAAATGCACTTTAGCCAAATCAGAAGAGACCCCAAATCATGGAGGGGAGAAAGGAGATAAAAAGAAGTTCAGGAAAAAAATAAATTAAAAAAAAAAAAAAAAAAGAAAACAAATTTAAAAAAAAACATAAAAAAGAAAAATATGTGTATATTAGACTGGTGACTAGAACAGAGTCACCCACTTAATTTTAGGAGCATTTTGGTCTCTTAGAAGAAACTACCTCCCAAAATTTTAAAGAATGAAAAACATATATAAGGGTAAACATAATGAAGGGATGGAATATGCCTATAAAGATGAATAAAATTTTTTTTAAATTTCTAAAAAAAGGAGTTGATAAAGTAAGTTGGTTGGGAGAATAGAGAAAAAGAAAGTGGAGAGATTTTGCTCAGGCTGGAGACTAGAACGAGCCCAGAGCTAGATTTAGGGCATATTTTATCTATTAGGAGAAGTTGTACCCCAAATTTTTTATAAGGAAAAACTTTATGTGTATACAAAAAATAAAGTTAGATAGATAAAGTTATGTGCATACAAAAAAATAAAATGTAGGATAAAATATGACTATAATAATGAAGGTTCAAAAAAGATTATTATTTTTTTTTAATGAAAGGTATTGTTAAGATAAACTAGTTAAAAAACGTTAAAAAAGGAAAGGGTAAAAGTTAAAAAAAATTTAGAAGAAGAAAAAAAGTAAAATAAAAAAAAATTAAATTAACTGCAAGACTAAGGAATCATGGGGAGAAAGCCATGAATTCCATGCTTTGCTTTCTCCTCCTCTGGAATTCTGCTGTTCTCCTTGGTACATGAACTTGGTCTTGGCTGGATTTCTTGTTGATCTTCTGGGGGAGGGGCCTGTTATAGTGATTCTCAAGTGTCTTTGCCCCAGGCGGAATTGCACCGCCCTTACCAGGGGCCGGGCTGAGTAATCCACTGGGTTCCCTTTCGGGAGCTTTTGTTCCCTGAATGCTTTCCTAGAGTTCCGGAGGATGAGGATGAAAATGGCGGCCTTCCAATCTCCGGCCCTGGAGGAGCCGAGAGTTCGGGGTCCTCCTCTTCAGTGCACCCTCAGAGACAAGCGCTCAGTCACTCTCGTCTCCCTGGCCTCTGGCTGCCCTCCGAGCTCACCCAGCCTGCGACTAGTTCAAGGTAACCCCAAGCTGAAAGCTCACTCCTCAGCTCTCTGTAGCCGGCTTCCCCGCTCTGATACCTGTGAGCTCTGCGACACTGAGACACCCCCGTTCCTTCTGTGACCACACTGCCCCGCGTGGGCTTCACCCCAGTGTAGCCTCTGGAGCAATGTCCCTCAGTGGAGCAGACATTTAAAAGTCCTGATTTTGTGCTCCGTTGTTCTGCCGCTTGCTGGGAGCCGGCCCCTCCCCCCGTGGTCTATCTTCCCGTCGCTTTGGATTCACTTCTCTGCTGGTCCTACCTTTCAGAAAGTGGTAAATTTTCTGTTTCTAGAATTGTTGCTGTTCTTCTCTTCGGTCTCCTGTTGGATTTGTAGGTGTTCACAATGGATTGATAAGCTAGCTAGCTGATCTCCTGCTACCCGATGTAGTCCTGCCTCTTCTCTGCCATCTTGACTCCCAATCCCCTGTTACAACTTTTTTAAAGAGCAGTTTTAAAATACTTTTAAGATGTGTTTAAAATGTGCGTATCTTTTGACCCAGCAAGTCTAATTTTAAGAATTTGTATTAAGGAGATAATCATAGATCTACATATGTAAGTCCATCAGGATGTTCAAAATATTGTGACTTGTACATTAAAAAAAAAAAACTTTAAAAAAATCGGAAATCTACATAATGCTAGTTAAATACATTTTGGTTTATTGTATATGCATAATTGGGTGTACAAATATTGGTGGCAGGGCATAGACCCACCTATATACAAGGAAAGATGGTTGAAATTTATTCCTAAACAGTAATAGAGCATTACAAATGCGATAGTGAGGCTTGCGTGCACTGGCAGTCCTTATAGAATGGTTTGTGGATGCAGGCGCAGCCCTGGGGAAGGCAATACCAGTCATGTATGATACCTTCTCCTCCTCTATCGGTTTTGTGTTCTGATATGCCTAAAGATAAGAAGGTGTGAGCTAAAGACTGACATTAAAATACGCTTAGTACTCAGTCTTAAAGAATTAAAATTAAGTTACACAAAGCGTGTTTCCCTAAGAGATACATATCTCGATTGAATAGGTTTGCTCTGAAAGTAGGTTCTATGTCACCAAAAAAATTTTATGAAAGCTGAATTAGAAAAAGCTAGACATGTTCCTCTACTAAAGAGTTTAATATCCTAACTGCATTCTGAATTTAAGAAAATAGAGCATGCATAAATTTTTTAAGACTTTAGTGACTGTTTAAGGAACATGGTATAGGACTATGATTCCACAGACTGCAAAATGCTTAGAATGCAAAGACAAGGAAAATTTGAAAATCCAGCGTCAGTCAATGAAGAATTCATAATGGCATCAAATTAAACAAATATACTGATGTTAATGGTTTAGTCACTTATTCCAAAGAGTTAAACAAAATTTCTAGGGTTTTTAAAAAGTAGATGTGACATATTTGCACACACAGATCATTTCAGATTTTTATTAAATGTATGGCCAAAGACTTAAGTGGTCAGAGAGCTGCTGTGCAGAAATAAAGTACAAAGTATTTGCAAGGACCAATCAAGGGAGGAGAGGAAAAATATAAAGCACACAATGATTTCTGTTTGTTTTAACTCCTTTTGTTATTATTTTCCTATTACTTTTAGGAAAAAATGGTGGTAAGAGCAAAGAGGAATCCAATTTTTAAATATTTTAACTCAACTTTTATGTTCTGTTTTATTTATAGAGCCATAATTAGAAGCTTACATGCTATTTTATTATTTTTAATATGCCCGTATTATGCATTTAAAAAGTAATGATCTAATAATGTGTGAATCCAATAAAGTTATACTTTCAGCTCAAACTACAAATATATACACACAATAATGCTCCTTATTTTTCCTCTTACAATCAATGAGTTAGTGGGGGGGTGGGTTATCTGAGCAAACTCTCCCATCAATTGGTGGTTGAGCTGTTTCTTGAAATGATTGCTTCAAAGGAGGAAAAAAAAAACCAACAACTTTGAGAGTTAGGTATTTGATAATTTGTATGCGATTTGTGGCAAACACTGCAGGTCACATATTGAAAAAGTGTCAAAGGAGAAATCATGTGTTACTGAAAAAGAAAAGACTCTCCAGCATCTTCTGTTCTATTATTTCAACTTCTTCTTCATTAAAATTCCTCTTGTCTCAATTATATGACAGTAACCAGCAGGGGCTGCTCGTAGCATTACAGGCAAACTAATTTTCTCTGTAGTTCGATTATTTTCAGTTCTCATTCTGAATTTAACTGAAACACACTTAGCTTGGTGAACATTTTACAGTAAAACTACCAGTCTTTTTTTTTTTTCAGTCAAACATTCCTTTTTTTTTTCTTTTGCACTTTGCCTTTCAGCTTCCAATATATGAGGTCCATATAAATTAGTGAAAATAGCAATACATCTTACAAATCTTTGTAAAAATTTTTATTAGTATAGATATAACAAAGGAAAGACAAATTAGGGATTATATGTTCAGAAGATATACTGTGCAGTTTTTATAGGAATAACAGGAAGGAGAAAGAAAATGTACTTTCATTAATAGCTGTGATTTCAAATAGGAGCTAGTTTTCCTTAGGACAATTCACAATAATACACAAAACAATTTAGTTTACTGGGTTTTGTGTTTGTTTGTTTTGCTTTGCTTTGTTTTGTTTTTCTCAAGGTTCTTTTTTCCAGGTCATTGGAGAAATTAGAACATACAGGTTCCTTTAAATGGCATTTGGGGATATGATATGGCATCTAGGCAAGATGTGGAAATAACCTGTGTGGTAGCGTCTGCATTATTTGTGTTATTTGTCAAAGGCTAACTGCACTATATGCATTTACGTTGCTACACTTGTAGGGGTGTGGGGAGTGGGGGAGGTATTAACTTCTTCACAATTCCTGAACTGCACTATGACTTCCCAGTCTAGCTGCTGTTCTGTGTTTTATTTATGTTCCAGCTTTTCTGGAAAAGCTCCAAATAGTTGAATAAATCACCTGTCTTATGATATTTAAGTATCATAACTAAGAAAGCCTGATTACTTGTGATAATGCTGCTTCTTTTATTATTTCCAATTAAGAACTGTACTGCTGATCAGATGTTATTAAGGCTTTCCAGGTACCCAAATCAGATCTTTGGATAAGAACTCCCTTTTAATAACTCACTCATAGTCATCTCAAGGTTATTGCTAATAACATGTTTGAGATCATCAAATTTGAGACTTGGCACTAATTAGGGAGTTTGGCACTTTGTCATTACACACTTGCATTTGGGTATCAGCTTGTGACACTATTGTGTGATGGGGGGAGGGAGGAGGAGGAATTACAAAGGAGGTTCAAAAATCTTAAAAGCTAGTGGAGAAAATATCAGGCATGCATGTATCCAGTCTGAATTTTATGCAACTAATCACCTTTTTTTAAAAAAAAGATTTTATTTATTTATTTGGCACAGAAAGAGAGATCACAAGTAGGCAGAGAGGCAGGCAGAGAGAGAGGAGGAATCAGGCTCCCTGCCAAGCAGGGATCCCAAAGGAGGGCTCGATCCCAGGACCCTGAGATCATGACCTGAGTTGAAGGCAGAAGCTCAACCCACTGAGCCACCCAGGCGCCCAACTGATCACCTTTTAATGGAAAAACACAAATACTATCCAAGTATTCACATTACATACAATCTATCACCAGTATCTCTGGACATTATAAACTATCTATATACTCATCAAATCCACCCATGAGGTAATTATGTAAATTCTGTGATTAGTGAACTTAATTTTGTATTTCTTGGAAATCATTTGATCATTAGTCTTTTTCATTTTATATTCAGATTATTTATTAAATGATTGCTTAATAAAACAAATTCTCAGAAATATAAATATCTATTTATTCTGGTGCCCAGTGTTCATTCATTCATTCATTCATTCAATATTTATTATAGTTTCCACGGGACAGGCATTTTCTAGATTTTAGAAGTACTCATTCAAATAAGGCTCATTTTTTACCTTTGAGGAGTTTATCAGTCCTTGTGTTATTCTGGAACCAGTCAGTGTTGTAATTAAAGTATCCAGAATGTGTCGTAAGAGATTACTTAAAAGATAACTACCTCAGAGTGAGGTCCGTAACCGTAGGTACTTGTACAATGTCATAAGTGTATTTTCAGATTTTATCCTGAGAAAAAGGCATGTATAAAGAATGATAACAATAAATCAGATTAGGAGAAAGAAGGAGCATCAATAAAGTGATGTTAGAAAATTAGCAACACTTCAAGACGAAGTCCTACTTCTGTATATGTTCTGGCCCTGATTCTACTCTCATCTCAGCTTCATTAAGCCTAAAGATTTGCTTTCTTATAACCTCATCTCCAGTGTACTCTAACTTCCTCATTGTATTGGATTGTGTCTCTCTTTTTTTTTAAATCTATCTCTATATCATTTGTAGGAAAATCATTTTTTCTCTTTAAATTTGCTTCAGATTAGACCTGAAGATTTCAAAGCATTGTGGAATATAAAAACTCTCTAAGTCAACCCTTGTATCCCTTTCTCGGAACATATATGGTCATCCAACTTACCTACCTAGTGTCAGGGGCAGTAAGAAACATATGGTAACATTATTGAGCATTTCTTTATTTTAAAATACCCTAAATGTATCATCATCATCAATTATTAAGTTGCTATTAATATGTGAAATTTTAGTTCCAATAACACAAGATTCATCTAGTAGTGGTAGACTTTATACTGGGAAACTATAAGTTGAATCTTCATGGTCTATTGCCAAGCTCAAGAAGAAATTCCTGAATGAAGTGTGTTACTGGGTTATATTTATTCTTTGAAATGTTTCTGCCTACAAAATATAAAAGGTCCCAATTACCAATATGAGAGAAAATTGAAATCATGGGAAAATAATCACAAAAATAGTTATCCTTAAAAGAATATTTATAAAATATTCTTACAGGAGGGTGCACCTGGGTAGTACAGTCAGTTAAGAGTCTGATTCTTAGTTTAGGCTCAGGTGGTGAGGATCCTGAGATCAAGCCTTCTTCGGGACTCCATGCTCAGCACCAAGTCTGCTTAAGACTCATTCTCTCCTTCTGCCCCTCCCACCTCTCTAAAACAACAACAACAAAAAATCTTAAAAACAAAACAAAACTGTGCAGGAGATAGTTTACAGTGATGAATTATTTTATAATTTGTCCCAATCCTGGATTTGGGAATTTTTTTAACAAACTAGAATTAAGTATACCTATGGTCAGAATTCCAGACAATACATTGCAGTAAGAATGAATTTGGTATGAAAAAAATAATACATTTTTTCAAAAGGCCAATGAAATTGCAGTTTACTTTTGCCTAGTCATGTGATTATGTCACTTAAAAATGTTTGCAAAATCAGAGAAAAGAAAAAAAGAAAGAAAAAAAGGAAGTTTATATAGTTGCTGCAATTTCCATAATAATTTGACAAAGTCAAGTGGTTATTAGAGTTAACATGATCGCTTAGTTTTAATTACCTAGTAGTCTGTTTTCTTACTGGATAGTGGCCAAAAGTACTCCATCTATAACCAAAGGCAGTGCCAACCTGTTCCCAGGGCGCTTTATAACCTATTTAGATCCCAAGCAGTGCTATCCACAGGAAGATAGGTCCTATCTTCTAAGGTCATGTGGTCTTGTTGAATGTGACAGAGGAGGTTTTTATAAAATTCTCTAATTTAAAACAGGAGTGTGGCAAACATATACATTGAATATATCCAAGTGGAAAGGAAGACGGTAAGGAAATTATTAGTGATGAGTAGGTAGGAGATCGTGGGACATTATTTGGACCTAATCACATTGATGTCCAGAGACCTTGGAGATTATGGTCACTAAAAACTCAAGCAATTGCAAATATTGACATTTTTGTGGTACCTTGGATTTTGCAACATGTTTAAAGCCATGCTTTTTTCCATACTACGCATACAGCAGCCTGGTGAAGGAGGTAGGGTGATTGTCTCTACTTTACAGATAAAAAAATGGAGATAAAGAGAGGTTAAATTTAATTCAGTTTCACGGAAGAAGTAAATGAAATAGGATTTCATTTTAAGTCTTCTAGTTCTTATCCTATGTTCATGCCCTCCAAGTCTAAAAAGAAATTTCATGGGACCAAGGCATAGAACTCGTAAGTTGTTCACTCGACGTAAAGATAAGACCCATTTAGATGGAAGGAAAAGAAGAGTGTATGTAACTTTAGATCCTTAATTGTACCAGTCCTTTTCCATGTTTTAGTCACCAAGGAAAAGAAAGATGGCATTGGGTTAATGTCTCTACTGCTTAGAGGTAGGGTTGGTGGTCCTAGCCTGACCTGAATTTCTGGTAGATGTCACAAAGTTATGAGAATCATTCATCTTGACCTTAAGACAGTAGCCCCTCTAGTAGCTAAAGAGGGATTCACTTATATAAAAACAGTTTATTTTAAAATTTTTTTAGGTTTTTTTTTTTAGTTATTTAATTAATTTTTTTTTTTTAGTTATTTTTTAAAATTTACCTGGGTGAAAACTAGGTAACAAGTTGCTTTGTTAATAAAATATACCATTGTTATTTTTTAATTGTTTTTTTGTTGTTGTTTGTTTATTTTCTGAAACAATAAAAAGAGGGCTTCAACTTTGGGGAAAGAGAAGAAGGAAATAAATATAATAAGTGATGATGACATGTACTTACACAGAAGTTATTTGTACTCATCCTAAAAGAAAGGTGATGAAATCTTCTAAGCCATGAAGAGATTTCACTCTGTGGGCATGAGGAAGTGAGGATAAGGGCTAGAATTAGACTCACCAGTGTTGTTAGGGGAGTTGTCAACTTTTTCCCTAGTAAGTCTTTAGGAACAAAAGTTTCTGTAAAAGACACATTATGTATAAGGATAGCAATAAGGTGCCTCTAAGAAAGAACCAGAATTATAAACTCAGAAAGAATTACAGAAATTCTAATGAAAGTGCACCTTCATTCTTTGTCCATTCATCCCCCTCCCCCACCTCCTCTTCCCATCTAATTTACTTCACTCCTCCTTTTTTTCCCCCAGTAATATCTAATCACATTCATTAGAAAGACTCATCTAACACTACCACCCATGCCTGTCCCAATGGCTGATTGAGCAATTTCTATCCAACTTAATTTCATTTTCTTGTATTTAGTTCTCTGTTTGCTTTTTGTAAGTTTTCTAGAAGGCATTGTGTCCCCAGCATTTTCATACTGCCTGGCCCAGATTAAGTCTTCAAAAGATAAAAAAGCTAAAATTATAGATAAGATATACTCTAATATTTCATTAAAAAGGCAGACTAGAAAAGGAAATGTAAAATGTAATTTGATGCAAAACAAACAGCTTCTTATGTCATCTGTGGTGAAGGCACCTAAAATTGACATTGACAAAGAAAACTGCATAGTTTTGTTTCAAGGGGATAGGATAATATCCATTTCTGCCACTCTTCACCTTTAATACCTCTGAAAGTCATAATCAGGAATGTCTACTATAGAACAAAGATGTTGGGAGGAAACCTTCCAGACTAGATGAGCAAGACTGACCTCTGCTAGCACAGAGAAATTTTCCTCAGGGGAAAGGAAGCTGACTAGAAAGGTAAGAACTATAGCTCCACTTAGGTTCATAGACATGGCCTACCTATGCTTATTCTCAGGTTTTGCCTTTGATCACCATATCTCTTGTTCATCTTTCCAACACTATTCACGTAAGTGCCCTTACTGGCTCCAGTACTTTGAGAGATCAAGTAACGTCCTTGAGGCTCCAGAAATTCTCTAAGTAACTGAACTTCTACTAACCAGTTCTTGAAAACTGTACCAATGAGTCACCTTCTCATTGGTTGCAATGGTTATTCTGTTCTTTGTTGGGAGAATGAAACCTCCATGGTAAAACCTGGGATACAGACCTTTGGTTGATACCAGCCTTAACATAATACACCATCATGTCATTGGCAGCAGACATTGTCCATTAATTTCTTCTTTTTTTTTTAAATGAAGATCACACACTAACAAATTCTAGTGGGAAAGGCTTTGTATGAACACATGTTCTTTCCATCTATGAAAAGGGAATGGTGTGTATATATAAAAATGGGATGAGATATATATATACATGTATGTATATGTGTATATATGTATATGTATATATATAAGGGGGGTCAATTTTATATATATATAAATATATATTCGTATATAAATATATATTTATATATATATAAAATTGACCCCCCCTTGTATATATATGTATATATATGTAACTATCCCCCACATAACTACATTCCACACATACACACACATATATACACACATACACACGTGACTTCTGGGCCTCATTCTGTTACACATAGTTAGGACAGAGCACACATACTGTTTTAAAGTGAATGTCAAGGGCTTAACTGGCTCAGTCAGTTAGGCATCTGCCTTCAGCTCAGGTCATGATCCTGGGGTCCTGGGATCGAGTCCTGCATTGGGGAGCCTGCTTATCCCTTTGCATCTGGCTCTTTCTCTCTGTTTCTCATGAATAAATAAATAAAATATTTTAAAAAATAAAGTGGGTGTCAAAATAGTTCTGTATCTCTTGAGCTATCCTCTGTTTAATGCAATTCTTGACTAAATAGATCATAGCTTAAACTTATATTTACTCTCTCAAATCTCAATCATGGTGGAGCTAGAAGGAATCTTAAATGATGAGTCAAATTTTCTTACTTGCAGATAAAGAAAGTAAAGCGCAGATAGAATGTGTTTTGCCACAGTGAAAGCTAGTAAGTAGAAAAGTTAAAACTGGAAGTCGTCTTATAATTTTTAGTCCTGTGTTTTTTTCTAATGATGCTGTGTTTGCTCTAATCTATCTTGTCCCTAAAATATGGTCAACTGTTTGGCTCATGTTTGATTACATGACTTAATTAAATATCAGAATTTAAACAGTAAAGGACTAAAATATTTTTGATAATAATTTTAGTGGTTTTTCCCTTATACCACTGCTTTTATATAATCATGAGTTACTAGTATAATGTGAATTTTTAAAAAATTTTGGAATGTGCTATCAAAATTTAGGAGCAGGTTGGCAATAGGTGATTAAAGTTCTAGATGCAGTTGTGGGCTTGTAGGTAAATATTTAATTTTGGCACAGTCCCTAGTACATAGTTGGAGCTCTGTGAAAGTCATTAAATAAATGTATTCATTCACTGGATCCAGAAGCATGAAAAGCAGTCATGTATTGGATCAGACCATAAGCAATAAATGT
Source organism: Neogale vison (assembly GCF_020171115.1). Classification (NCBI taxonomy): domain Eukaryota; kingdom Metazoa; phylum Chordata; class Mammalia; order Carnivora; family Mustelidae; genus Neogale; species Neogale vison. The sequence continues at coordinate 29,934,597 of NC_058096.1, forward strand.
AATTTCTGAAAAGTCTATCTCCTGGGACCCAGGATTTCTATAGGCTTTTTTTATGGTGGAGTTTATGTGCATAAAACATAGCATGGGACATTCGAAAGTGGTTACCTCAACTGGGTGTTTGAGAACTTGGGTTCTAGTCTCTCTTTAGTGTAACTACCTAGAGAAGGTGCCCCTCTTCCTTGGACCATAATTTCATAAACTTCGTAAAGAATTTGAAATCAGTGGGATCACTGATCCCGTGATTAATCCCATAAATCTCCTGATCCTTGATTTGCTTTACCGAATCCCTTGTATTAGTTTGCCACAAAGTACCACACCCTTGTTTCAGCTCTGCCCCTTTAAAGATGTAAAATCTTGAATAAGTAACTTCCCTTTTCTGGGCCTCAAAACTCTCACCTATGCAATAGCCAAGTTGAACCAGATTGTCTTTTAAGTCCATTCCAACTCTGACATGTGGAAAGAGGAAACTGAATGTATACAGGTTCCAAGGAAGTGGTAGTTGAAACAAAGGAGTCATGAAACCACAGTGGAATCAAGAGTGAGACGAACTTGGGGTGCTCCTACAGAACTATGAGTTCTCTCAACGAGTCTATGTAGAGAATATGGTTCTGTTAATAAAATAGTACTGAAAATGCTAAGTTTCAGGTGAATCTTTTAAAAACTTTAAAACATTTATGAGTATACTAAAATAGACCTCTTTCCAAATTACTGAAGAAAAAAAAAACAAAAAACCATTATCCTCCCTTTTTCCCCTTGTAAAATAGTTTCCTATTACCTGCAGGCAAATTTAACCTCTGATTTTTTTTTTTTTAATACACACACCATGGCTAAAAATAAATACCTGACTTTAAAGAAAATGTGGTTTTTAAAAGTACAACAAAATGCCAAGAACACTCCTATAGCCAACTTCATGCTTTGCCTGATTCAGGAAAAAGCTAGTAGGAAACAGGTGCCACTAATCACCATGCAATCCGGGATCTCCAGTTGGAGGTAGAGAGAACCTCAACCAGCTGCTTTCTCCCCTGATTAAAAATTCCTTCATATTAAAGTCCTAACCTTTTGCTCTTATACTCACACATGTTTTGTACCTTTTTTTTTTTTTTCTTCTTCGTGGGTTTGGGGAGATGAATGGATTAGCAGCATCTTAACTCTGAGTCAGTAAGTTAATTAAAGAATGTGTATATAAAATGGAATAATGAATTATTTAGCTGATAACAAACACGATATAAAATTCCATTTATTGAATAGTCCATTCAATTGTATTAGTTTTGGAATTACATAAATTACTTTTAACACAATGAAAATTATTTGGTATTTGCAGATTTATTTTTTATGTGGTCTGTTTGTTGTTGTTACAACTTTTTTTTAGTACTTAATGGAATGTTTTAGATATCTGATTTAAGAATAGTGCAGTTTGATTAAGAGGGAAATTATACAGCTTCTGAATCAGGAAGACATAAAAGGCGGAATCGTTCCAGCATTTTATCTCCCCTTTTTTCTCTAACCTGGAATAGTCTCTAATCTTTTTTAAAGCATCCTTTTTCAAAGGCAATTAATTACATCAGATCACTGTATAAGTAGGGAGTAATAAATAGCATCAGACAAACCTTCCAAGCCCTTATTTGGCACACCTCTTCTAGAAAAAAAAAATTTCATAGGGTACATACAATTACTTAATACAAACCTCAGAGAAAAAGGTACTTCTGAGCAGAGTTCAGGTTAGTCTTGGCTCTCTTTCATTCACCAATTCAATTTTATCAACATTTATAACTTCCTGTGTGTAGGGTGACCATACATTCCAGTTAGCCCAGGACAGTCCCAGTTAAAGTTCTCAGTCCCATCATCTGTCTGGTGTTTACTCCTTTTCAGTCTCAAAAGGGTCCTGCTTTGGAAAATAAAATATGTAGTGTCTTTACCACTGTGCATATGCCATAGAACCATTCCAGAAGTTAATTGCCCTAGCTAACTTTAAAATGAGGAAATTCCCTACCATTTCTTTCAAAATTAAATATTATAGTCTGTCTTTTTTCTCAGAACTAGATTTTATTATATTATTGTGTAATTATATAATTACTGTATAGTTATGTATGACATTGTTATTCCTTTTCTTTACCTAAAGGAATCTTTCTTAAGAGGTTACAGATATGCGAAGATACGCTGTGATCCCCTAAAATGCAAATGCTATTTTATTCAAGTTGTGAATTCGTATAATGCAATAAGGCATCAGCATGGTAAAAAGAACACGCTATTTAAAATAGAGCCTGAGTCATGATCTTTGGCAAATTTAACTTCTTTAAGTTTCCATTTCCTCTTCTACAATTTGAGGATAGTAACACTTTTTGGAAAGATGGCTATAAGAATTGAGACATCGTGTATCAGGTGCCCAAGAGTGTCCTGTGCAAAGGCAGTATAGAAAATATGGGAGCAATTATAATTACAATTTTTTATTGGATAACCTCAGTGGACCCTTATGGGTATCAATGGAGTAAAACAGTTTCTTTTTCATCTTCAGAGAAATCTCCCCAAACTAAGGAGTTTGGTAGAGTTCAACACAAGTTGAACTTCATAATGTGGTTGACTGTGTTTGATTCCAGAGATTAGTATACAGTTCAGATGTTTAAAAAAATATGAACTTTTAAGCCTTTAGAGAATTAAAACTAAAGCTGGAACAGAAAACCTAATTATCCTTTAAATTAATTTTGTTTAATTGCTTTTGCTTATGGTGAATTTGAGCAGGTTTAGAATGAACAATAAATTGGGAGAATAAGATTGTACTATGAATTTTTTTTTAAAGTTCTTTGGTTTTTTCATGTACAAAGTGTCCGTGACAACATAAAAAAGATTTCAATATCTAAGAAAAAATTATTCATTTAATAAAATCATAATCCAGTATATCTTTGTATGAATCAAATATTTATCCAACAAAATAAAGTAACCATATGCTTTTGAATTTTGTTTATTCTCTACAATGAGAAGCCCAGCTTTTACTTATTCCTTTAACATGAGCAAACTGTTTTGAGGGGCAATTTATGTTGAAAATGTGGTCCAGATTTACATGGACAGTCCCTAATAACTGCAACAACCATCTCTTGGTCACATACACATTCAACAATATGTCTCAAATTTGAAATGAGGTTTACCATGGAGGAGTATTTTCTCAATTTTTAATTAGAAAGTGTGACTTCAAATCCTAGTCCCACCTGTGATTTTAAGAAGTTACTACTTCACTATACTTCAACATTCTCAATATTCTGTTTTCTAAGCTTATGTTAAAGGTACCTAAATGGTCAAATGTTCTGCACCCAGATGAAAGAGATGCAAAAGGTGGCCCTGGTTTCCAGAACCACCTATGACATTATATCCTTTTCAATTCCCTTTCAATAATGACGAAGTATGGTATGTCCCTAACCTATCTCCTGCATATATTTTAAATTACATTGTTCATGATGCCCTCTTTAAATCCTTGAAAGTAGCAAAGTAGGATACAAGCTGGAAATTAATTAAACTGAGTAAATTCACTATTCAGTGCTAGCATTTAGATAGCCGTTAACTATCTTAGTCTTTCTTAAACAAAGGCAGTAACATGTAAAAATTATCCTCCTTTGAAGACAATTGAAAATGCTATCATTAATGCATGAATATTCTTAACATCAATCATGCACTAAAAGGTTTTGTCATACCTGTTGATTTTAAGTTATTACAAAGTAGACAAGTTGAAAGCATTTGTCTAATGATGCCAAGTACCCATTCTACCTACTTCACCGGGATGTTGTGAGACTCAAAGTGCAATAATGTATACAAAATCACTTTACGTGGTACAGTGATATATGTACAGCTTTTCACTCAATTAATATCGGCATGGAATGTCTACCATGTGCCAACCAATGTCATAGGCACTTGATAGGCTATTCTAACTATTCGTAGTTAGACTACTTCTTACTCTCCATTATTTAATTCCACTCTTTATTAAGTAACTATTCATATGACTTCTTCCCCTTCTTCATGGCCTGTTCAATCGCCACTGCTTTTGAATTTGTTTTCCCGTCTTTGTATGTTCCTTCATGGGTTTCTTCCCCTTCAAAACTTATTTTATTTCAATGAACTCACATAAATAAATGCAAAAAGTCTAGACTTCACCCTTCAGGGTTATCCTTAACCTACAGTGTACTGTACCCAATATCTATGCTTCCCAAATTTTAACACCCATAGGAATTACCCGGGAATCTAGACGAAAGGTGGATCCTGATTTGTTGGGACCTGAGATGCTGCATTTCTCACAGGCTCCCAAGTGATGTGTATGCTGCTGCTCTACAAAGCACACTTAGGGGAGCAAGCTTCTCTTCTACTGTCCTGAGCCTGTGCATCGAAGCCCCAGTTGCTCCTGTTAAATTATTGCCCTGCATCCCACTTACTTTCCAAAGGCATTCTTCTTACAAATAATTAAATCTTTGAGCTGTAAACAATACCCTGCATATTTATCCTAACTTTAACACATTCCATGTGCAGAAAATTTTAAGCACAAAGGATCTTTGTTTTGTACCTGATCGAGGAAACTCTCAGTCACTTCAACTAGCCAGCTTACATACAGTAAAAATCACAGGAGCCAACTGATGTGAGGACCATGTGTTTTGTCCCTGGAGAATTAAAATGTAGAATCTGTTCTCCTGGTTGCTTACTCTGTCTTGATTACTGTACGTAAATGCAAATACTAGGTGACTGGAACATAACCCAACACATACCATGGCGAAGTTAAATTAAGTCAACACCTGATTTCTATGCAGCTTCATTTATGCTTCATGTAGGCTTTTCTATGGTTTGTTTAAATATGCTTCCTCCTCGTTCCAAATTTGGTTGTAACTTCACTACTTTGAAATATTTTCATCACACTGTTTCCATTGTTTGAAAGTATCCCCAAAGGGATCTAATAATGCCAACCCACTTTTCAGTTGTTTGAGTTACATTATTAATATTAAATGACCATAGATATCTTTTATATATAAACTCCTGACCATGATAGAGAGACTTCTATTTCTGGTTCTTTCTTAATTTCCCAGACTCATCTTCTTTAATGACCACACTTTTGTCTTACACCAAAGCCGTATCAAATTTAATCTGAATTTTCTATTCATACTTTTTGGCTTCTCAAATGTGTGTGTATCTGGAATGCCATGTCTGTGCACAGGGAGAGGTCTAGCCATCTTGTTGGTCAAGGATCCCTCCAGAAGCTCCTCTAATCCCAGTCTTCTGCAACAGTTTCTTTAACTTCCTGAGCAATAAAGCCCTTGCAGAGCCCAAACTGTGCATATTTCTGTTGTAACAACTTCACAACCTTATTTTTAATTCATGTTTACTTTTCTTCCTTTCCTGACTTGGGGGCATTTTGCTTCAATAGTTGTATTTCCAGTACCTAGATTTCAAGTCTCAGCAGCTGTACTCAGTTACATTTTGTTGATTTTCTGTTGAATCATATGCTGCTAAATTTTAAATGTATGAAATATGACATTTCCCTTTTTTCAGGCCCACTGTACTTCTACCATGAGAATTATGTATCTGGCCATTTATAGAGATATGGGAAATGATAGCTTTTCATAAAGTTTCTCAGTAGAAATGACAGAATATGTCAGTGCACACCGGGCCCAAACCAGAATATGGGAGGTTGTTAAAACGATCACAAATTCTTTGTTCTTCCTGCCACTGAGATCTGGGGTTTATGTCATCTCTCTTTGAATCTGAGTGGGATTGTGAATGCTCTGACCAAATAAAGTATAGTAGCAATGATGCTGGGTGCTTCCCAGGCTAGTCCATAAAAAGTAATGTAACTTTGCCCTGGTTTTCTTGACGTGTTCACTCTGAGGGGAGCCATACACCATGTTACAAGTCTAACTAGCCTGAGACCCTCACACTGGAGAGGCCATTCATATATGCTTCTGTGGACAGATCCGGGTGAAATCCTAGCCAAGAGCCAGCATCACTGCTATCCATCAGTGAGCCATCTCAGATGTCCTAGTCAGGTCATATTTCCAATGACGGAACCTGTTCCAGCTGACATCTGATTACAACTACAGGAGAGGCAGTAAGTGCAAACTACCCAGCTGAGTTCTTTAATTCCTGAATCGCAAACTGGGGAGCAAAATAAAATTGTTTTAAGTCACTCAGTCTTGGGGTAGTTTGTTACACAGCACTAGTCACCAGAACCAGTCGTCTTCCCAAACAGCACTTTGGTCCCAAATCTATACTTTCAGGAAAGTTTCTCTTTCTCTTTAGGTCTCATTTAATCTCTTTGCAGCTATCAGCAGTAACAACTTGTATTTTCAAAATACCTTTATCTACACTGTCATATTTCTAAATGCACAGATGGAATGGCTATCATCATCATCTCTACAGTGTGATCTGAAGTCTCAAGGGTGGCTTTTGCCACATAAGAACTCGAACCCAAGACTTACTCCAAGTTCTTTGCCAGCCAAGAAACTGTGATCTGCACATTTGCATACATCCCAACCTCTGCCCCACTTCCCATGAAAACGAGAATTACTGATTCAATGAATGACCTCTAACATCAGATGTAGTTCTATTTTTCCAAGCTTGTATAATATTCTAATAATAATCTTTTTTTTTTCATTTTGACCTATGAACTCAGAGGGGATAGTAACAATGTGAGCATTGAGGCTAGCAGCTTTTTAAACTGGAGTGTTGCTGTGAAGTATAGGGAAGAAAACAGCAGAAAGGAAGTTTAAGCAATGATTTGCTTGAGAAATGAAAAAATGAGCAATGATTCTGATGGGAACACCCACTGAAAAGGTGAACAGAGCAAAGCAGTAGCATTTTCTCTGGTTGCTATTTTTATAATGGGAAATATGACATGCATTCTTCTACTTTGGACAATGTGCTTCCCCCAAACCCTGAATTGTCATGATTTTACTAATATCCCCAATAGATCTTTTCCTTAAAAATAAAGTGAAGATGGAGGTGCAGTAATTTCTAAATAGGCAAAGCTTTCATTGGGATAAATGGATAATGGAACAATAGCTAACGATTTACCATAAATCACTGTTAATATTTGCCATCGCTCTCTAGTGTGTAATTGAATACTCTGAGGACGTATATAGGACTAGGGAACTATTTAGGCCATGTATCTTGACTCTAATATTGACTTGCAGAGTGACAATAGGAGAGCAACTGAGCTTACATAGCTTGAGATATAGAAGGGTTTCTACAAGGTGAAAATTATTCACATTTCCCATTGTTTATAGAATTTATAAGGAGATGAATCAATGTATAGAAAAAAAGCTGAGTTACCTATGAATGATAAATATAGGACAATAAATTATATTAACCTAACCTTAAAACAAAAGTGCTTAAAGACACCTAAAGTAGTTGGCATCATTAGACTTCTGCTTTCAGCTTATCTTCTTTGTATTAACTCTTATCAATCAACAAGTATGACAAAAACCTTTTAGTAAGTGATTGAAGTTCAGAATATTCATGCATTAAAGATGATATTTTCAATTATCTCTGAAGAATGGATGGCTTTTACACTTTACTGCCTTTGTTATTTAAAAAAAAAAAAAAACAAAATATTTAACTCCTACATAATAAAAACTTATTAAGGTTTGTAGATTAGTGCAGTTAGCCAGTCGGGATCCATAAAATAATTAGCTAGCAATTAATTGATTTAATCATACATCTTCATGTTCCGAGACTGATTTAAAGTAGACATTATGACATTGTAATTTATGGTGTATCAGTGACATAGATTCATAAAATGCTAAACATCCATAATTAAGGGTATAAAAGTGGCATTAAAAATTTGCTTTAAGTTTTACAAAGAATAAACAAATCCTCTGTCTCTCTTTTGTGTGCTAATTTGGACCATTTTAGCTCAAAGAAATCTTCATAAAGAAAAGTGCACGCAAAGTTGATTTTTTAAAAAATTTAGGGTATAACACAGGTAATTTTTGTTTTTCTGATTAAGTTTTTCATTGTTCTACTTTTATTTATTTTATTTTTTTAAAGATTTTATTTATTTATTTGACAGACAGAGATCAAAAGTAGGCAGAGAGGCAGGCAGAGAGAGAGGAGGAAGCAGGCTCCCTACTGAGCAGAGAGCCCGATGCGGGGCTCCGTCTCCAGGACCCTGAGACCATGACCTGAGCGGATGGCAGAGGCTTTAATCCACTGAGCCACCCAGGCACCCCTGTTCTACTTTTAAAACAACGTATCATAATGGCATGTATATATGATAAGTATAGAAAAAGCACATCACATAGATATTTTAGCCTCCGATTCAACATGTATGTATGTCCATTCATATATACAAAATGCCAGTGAATTGTTCACATTATCAAATAACATTAATTACATTGTAATTATGAATGCGGAATCTACTTTTATGGATTTTCACTGAACATAGGCAAAAGGGACCGTATATTTTGGCAGCAAGTAAATACATACCTGTTTAATTTGGCATATTAATATAATTTTTGTGTGTGTGTGAGTAAAGCAATAGAAGTGTATTAAATGAAGATACAGAAAAAGCTCTTAAGAGGGAGAGGGGTTCTGACAGGGTTGCCTAATTTGGCATATTAGTGTAATATTAAATTTGCTTTTATCTCAATGGAACTGATACAGTAGGCATTGATAACTTCTTTGACATATCCTCACCAACACTTCTTGAGTTTTTGATTTTAGCTATATGCCAGGTGTGAGGTGATATCTCATTGTGGTTTTGATTTACATCCCCCTGATGGGTGATGTAGAGCATCTTTTGATATATCTGTTGGCCATCTATATGTCTGCTTTAGGGAAATATCTGATCATATCTTTTGCCCATTTTTTAATAGGAATACTTGTTTTTTTGGTGTTGAGTTGTGTAAGTCCTTTATATGTTATAGATACTTACCTGTTATCAAATATGTCATTTGCAAATATCTTCTCCCATTCAGCAGGTTAACTTTTAGTTTTGTTGATTGTTTCCTTTGCTGGGTAGAAGCTTTTTATTTTGATGCAGTCCCAATAGCTCAGTTTATTTTATTTATAGTTGCTTTTGCTTCCCTCACCTCAGGAGATATATTTAGAAAGATGTTGATTCAATCAATGTCAGAGAAATTATTGTCCCTGCTCTCTTCTAGGATTTTTATGGTTCCAGGTTTCACATACAGGTTCTTATTCCATTTTGAGTTTATTTTTGTGTAAGGTGTGAGAAAGCGGTCCAGTTTCTTTCTTTTCATGTAAGCTGTCCAGTTTTCCCAACACTATTTGCTGAAAAGACTGTGTTTTTCCCATTGTATATTCTTGCCTCCATACTTGAAGATTAACTGACCATATAATTGTAGGGTTTTTTTTTTCCCCTGAGCTTTCTATTTCAATCCACTGATTTTTTTAAAATCTATTTATATGCAAGTACTATTATGATTTGATTACTTCCGCTTTGTAACATAACTTGAAGTCTGGAATTGTGATACCTCCAGTTTTGTTTTCCTTTTTCAAGATTGCTTTGGCTATTCAGGGTGTTTTGTGATTCCATACACATTTTAGGATTGTTCTAGTTCTCTGAAAAATGTTGTTGGTACTCTCATAGAGACTGCGTTAAATCTGTCGATTCCTGGGGCACCTGCGTTGTTCAGTCAGTTAAGCATTCAACTCTTTTTTTTTTTTTTTTTTTAAAGATTATTTATTTATTTATTTGTCAGAGAGAGAGCGAGCGAGCACAGGCAGACAGAGAGGCAGGCAGAGGCAGGCAGAGGCAGAGGGAGAAGCAGGCTCCCTGCTGAGCAAGGAGCCCGATGTGGGACTCGATCCCAGGACGCTGGGATCATGACCTGAGCCGAAGGCAGCTGCATAACCAACAGAGCCACCCAGGCGTCCCAAGCATTCAACTCTTGATTTCAGCTCAGGTTATGATCTCAGGATTATGAGATGGAGCCTGCTTGAGATACTCTCTCCTTCTCTCTCTCTCTCTATTAAAAAAAAAAAAAAAAAAGATTTGGGGCACCTGGGTGGCTCAGTGGGTCAAATCTCTGCCTTCAGCTCAGGTTATGATCCTAGGGTCCTGGGATCAAGCCCCGCATTGGGCTCTCCACTCAGCGGGGAGCCTGCTTCCACCTCTCTATCTGCCTGCTTCTCTGCCTAGTTGTTATCTCTGTCTGCCAAATAAATAAATAAAATTTTAAAAAAAAGATGTAAAAATCTGCAGATTGCTTTGGGTAATATGGGCATTTTAACAATTTTTTTTCTTCCAATCCATGAGCATGGAATGTCTTTCCATTTTTTGTGTGTTCTCTTGAGTTTCTTTCATTGGTGTCTTTAGTTTTCAAAATACAGGCCTTTCAACTCTTTGGTTAAGTTTATTCCTGGTATTTTATTGTTTTTGGTGCAATTATAAATGGGACTGTTTTCTTAATTTCTCTTTGTGCTGCTTCATTATTAGTATACAGAAATGCATTGGGTTTCTGTATATTGACTTTTGTATCCTATGACTTTTTTGAATTCATTTATCAGTCCTAGTAGTTTTTTTGGTAGACTCTTGAATTTTCTATGTATAGTATCATGTCATCTGCAAATATTGAGGGTTTTACTTCTTCCTCACCAATATGGATGCCTTTTGTCCCTTTATCTTGTCTGATTGCTGTGACTAGGATTCTAGTACTATGTTGAATACAAGTGTTAAGGGTGGACATCATTGTCTTATTCCTGACCTGATAGTTTTTTCCCATTGAGTAGGATGTTACCTGTAGGTTTTTATTATGTTGAGGTAAATTTCCTCTAAATCTACTTTGTTGAAGTTTTTTTGTTTTGTTTTGTTTTGTTTTTTATCATGAATGGATCTTGTACTTTGTCAATGTTTTTTCTGCATCTCATCTCTTGGTACTATCATATGTTTCTTATCCTTTCTCTTATTGATGTGATATATCACATTGATTGATTTGTGAATATTGAACCACACTTGCATCCTGGGAATAAATCCCACTTAATTGTGGTGAAGGATTTTTTTAAGGTATTATTGGATTCTGTTTGCTAATGTTTGGCAAGGATTTTTCCATCTATGTTCACTGGAGATATTGGCCTGTAGTTATCTCTCTCTCTTTGGTGTCTTCATCTGGTTTAAGTATTGGGTAATTTGATTTCATAGAATGAATTTGGAAGTTTTCCTTTATCTTCTGTTTTTTGAAATAGTTCAAGAATGATAGGTTTTAACTATTTTTTAAATGTTTGATAGAATTCATCTGTTGAAGCTGCCTAGCCCCAGACTTTTTGTTTGTTGGGAGTTTTTTATGATTACGGATTCAATTTAAGTTTTGGTAATTGGACTGCTCAAATTTTTTATTTCTTCCTGCTTCAGATTTGATAGGTTTTATGTTTCTAGGAATTTATCAATTTCTTTTAGGTTGTCCAATTTGTTGCCATATAATTTTTCATAATATCCTTACAGTCCTTTGTATTTCAGTGGTGTCAGTTATTTTCTTCTCTTTCATTTCTGATTTATTTTTCATTTGAGTTCTTTCTCTATCTCTCTTTTTGTTTTTGCTGTTGTTGTTATTCGTGGTGCTGGTAATGATGAATCTGGCTAGAGGTTTATCAATTTCATTGATCTTTTCAAAGAACCACCTCCTGGTCATTGATCTGTTCCCTTATTTTTTAGTTTTTATATCATTTGTTTCTGCTCAGATCTTTATTATTTCCTTTCTTCTGCTAGTGTGGGGCTTTGTTTGTTCTTTTTCTAGCTCCTATAAGTATAAGTTTAGGGTATTTGAGATTTTTATTGCTTCTTGAGGTAGATCTGTATTGCTATAAACTTCTTTCTTAGAAGAACCATTTTTGCTGCATTCTAGATTTTGAAACATTGTGTTTTCATTTTTTTTCATTTAATTTTTGATTTATTTTTTTAATTTCTTCATTGATCCATTCATTGTTTAGTAGCATGTTATATAAGCTCCATGTTTATTTTCTCTTTCCAAATTTTTTCCTGTGGTTGATTTCTAGTTTCATAGTTTTGTGGTCAGACAAGATGTATTGTATGACTTTGATTTTTTAAAATATGTTGAGGCTTGTTTTATGGGCTAATATGAGATCTATTGTGAAGAATGTCCCATGTGCACTTGAAAAGAATCTATATTTTCTTGTTTTAGGATGGAATATTCTGAATATGTCTGTTAAATCCTTCTGGTCCAGTGTGTCATTAAAAACCACTGTTTCCTTATTGATGTTCTATTTGGATGATATTTCCATTGATATAAGTGGGGTATTAAAGTCCCCACTATTATTGTACTACTATCAATTAGTTCCTTTATGTTTGTAATTAACTGTTTTATGTATTTGGGTGTTCCCATGTTGTGTGCATAAATATTTGCAGTTGTTATATCTTCTTGTTGGATTGTCCAATTTATTATTATATAATGTCCTTTGTCTCTTGTTACAGACTTCATTTTAGTCTATTTTGTCCAATGTAAGTACTGCTACCCTGGCTTTCATTTGACATCAATTTGTATGATAACTCTTTTTTTCTCCCCTCACTTTCAATCTGCATGTCTCTTTACGTATAAAATGATACTCTTATAGGCGGCATATAGGTGGGTCTTGTTTTTTAATCCATTTGATCACACTATGTCTTTTAATTGGAGCATTTACTCTATTTACATTCAAAGAAGTTTTTGGCAGATATGTATTTTTTTGTTACTTGATTTATGGTTATTTTTGTAGTTTTTCTCTGATCCTTTCTTTTCTTGCTCACTTTCATGGGTACTTAACTTTCCTTAGTGATTTACTTGAGTTCCTGTCTCCTTTTTTTTTTTTTTTTTTTTAAGATTTTATTTATTTATTTGACAGAGAGAAATCACAAGTAGGCAGAGAGGCAGGCAGAGAGAGAGGAGGAAGCAGGCTCCCCGTCGAGCAGAGAGCCCGATGCGGGACTCGATCCCAGGACCCTGAGATCATGACCTGAGCCGAAGGCAGCAGCCCAACCCACAGAGCCACCCAGGCGCCCCTGTCTCCTTTTTTTTGCATACCTATTTTTTTTTTATATATTGTTACCATTAGGTTTGTATATACCATCTTCTGCATAGAGAAGTCTACATTAAATAGATGGCCACTTGTGTTTGAACCCACTCTTGCTTCCCTGCTCCTACATATTTTTAGGCATATGATATCATATTTTGTCCTTTTATTGTGTGAATACCTTGACTGATTTTAACAGACTTATTTATTTTTACTGCTTTTGCGTTCCCTACTTTTCATACTCTTGTATATGTTCTTGTCTTTTCACTCAGGCTCCTTTAGTATTTCTTAATAGGGCTGGTGTAATGGTCATGAACTCCTTTATTTTTGTTTGTTTATTTGTCTGAGAAGACCTTTATATCTCCTTCTATCCTGAATGACAACTTGCTGGATAGAGGATTCTTGGCTGCAGGTTTTTGTTTTGTTTTGTCTCCTTTCAGCACTTTGGACAGATCTGCCACTTTCTTCTGGCCTATAAAGTTTCTGCTGAAAAATATGCTGATAGAGTTATAGGGTTGCCCTTGTATGTAACTATATGCCCTTGTATATATCTTTTTCCTACCTCTTTTAAATTCTTTCTTTGTCCCTACTTTTTACCATTTTATTTCCTATGTGTCTTAATGTGGACTTCCTTGGATTGATTTTGCTGGGGGATCTCTGTGCCTCCTGGATCTGGATATCTGTTTCCTTCCCCAGATTAGGTAAGTTTTCACCTACTTTTCTTCAGATAAATTTTCTGTCCTTTTCTCCCTCTTCTTCTTCTGGGATTTCTATAATGATGGAGTCACTGAGTTCCCTAAATCATTCTCATTTTGCATATTTTTTTCTCTCCTACTTGCTCAGCTAGATCACGTCCTACTACCCTGTCTTCTAGGTTGCTATTTCATTCCTTTGCTTCTTCTAGTCTGCTATTCATTCCATCAAGTGTAATTTTTAATCTAATTTATTGAGTTCTTCACATTTGATTGGTTCTCTTTTTATCTCTTTGTTAATGGCCCCACTGATGTCCTCCACTATTTTCCCGAGTCCAGTAAGTATCTTTACAATCATTACTTTAAATTCTCTGTCAGGCATATTACTTATACCTGTTTCACTTGGGTCTTTTCCTGTAATTTTGTCCTGTTCTTTGATCTGGGGCATATTCCTCTGTCTCTGTCTAACTCATCTGTGTCTGTCTCTGTGTATTAGGAAACTCAGCTACTTCTGCTCTTGAAAGTAATGCCCTTATGAAGAAGAGGCTCTATAGTGCCTGCAGTACAATGTCCCCTATTCCCCAGAACCTGGCATTTCAGGGGTTGTCTCTTATGTGTGTTGATTGTGCCCTGCTATCCTGTCCTGACTGCTTTTCCCTTCAGTCCAGTTGTCTGCAGATGCTTTCTTTGCCTGATATAGACAGTGTTTGTTCCCAGACTGGGGTGGGCAAACAGGTTTTAACAAGATGTGGGCAAGTGGGCTTCCAAAATGAAATCTGCAGTTGCTACTACAGGGACAGGGAAGCACAGGTGGGGTGCACAGTTTTAACAATGTATGTCTTAGGCTTCTACAGTGTCCACCACTACTGCCACCTCTGAGAGCAAGGCCATGCAAAGCACACTGGTCAGGAGATGAGGTGTTGGCAAGGGTTTTGCTGGTTTTCAAGTGGGGGAGAACCACAGAACCTGAATTGAGGCCAATGTGATTGAAAAAAAGCAGATCTGCCAAAGTGTTGGGGGTGGGCCTTGGTGTAAGGTAAATTAGGGAGTGAGTGTTAGCTCTGTGCTGGTTTCTGCAGGTGGCTGTGTGTTTATGTTGAGGGGCAAGGGAGGGAAATGTCACCTACCAACTCCTTTGTTCCTGGAGGAGTCTCTTTCCGGGTATGTTTTGAGATAAATAAGTAGCTTTTTTTCCCAATGCACCAAGCCTTTCCACAGCCCCCCCCCCCCGCCCAGACTGCTCCTTCTATGCTGTATCTCCATGTCCTATCTGTAGTGCTCTCTCTTAAAGGGTGGAGACTTAGCTTCCTATTGTCTTCTCCCAGAACCCAGCTTGCTGATTCTTAAAATTCCAAGATTTAAGTCTCTTTGGTTGTAAGAACTCACAAACTATGGCCCCTCTTGCTTTTAAAGCCAAATGTTAAGGGGATTTGTCTTCCTCATACAGGCTCCCCAGTGTGAAAGTCTGATTTTCCCCCTTCTCTATGCCCAGGGCTCCCCCAGCTCTTCCCCCTCTACAGAAGGCTGTGGTCCATTTTTGCTATCCACTGCATCTCCAATCTTTCTACCCTCTTCATTGTAGCCTCTTTACTGCCTTTAGCTCTGGAGTTTATTATGCCAGTCTTTGGGTTGTTTTTTGTGTTATTTATACTAATATGAATGTTATCTAATCATATTCTTGGGACAAGGTGAGTTTAGGGTCCTCTTTCTCTGTCCTCTTCCCAGCCTCTGGGATCAAGAAAAGAGCTTTTTGGGCATCTGGGTGGCTCCGTGGGTTAAGCCTCTGCCTTCAACTCTGGTCATGGTCTCAGAGTCCTGGGATCGAGCCCTGCATCGGGCATTCTACTCCGCAGGGGGCCTGCTTCCCCCTCCCCTCTGCTCCCTTTCTGCCTACTTGTGATCTCTCTCTCTCTCTCTCTCTCTGTCAAATAAATAAATAAAATCTTAAAAAAAAGAAAAGAAAATTTTAACTGGGCTTTCAGAAACTCCAGCATTTAATAACAAGATGGATGAGCATACTACTCTAGAACAGCACTTCTCAGAACTTAATACACTTTCAAATAATTTGGGAATCTTTTTTTTTTTTTTTTTAAGATTTTATTTGACAGAGAGAGATGACAAGCAGGCAGAGTTTTTTGTTTTTGTTTTTGTTTTTAAGATTTTAATTTGGGAACCTTATTGAAATTGAGATCATGACTCTGTAGGTCTGGAGTGGAACCTGGGATTATGCATTTCTAACTCTCAGTTGATGCTTGATGATGATGGTGATGGTGATGATGATGGTAATGATGATACTCCATGAACCCCATTTTGAGCAGTACTGACATACAGGTACTTTGGTTTGTCTAGTTGGTCAGTTGTACAACTTAGGATTCTAGCTATGATCTCATTGATACAGTGATCTACATTGGACTATACTGTCACTATTCCAAAATAGATTTTTTATCTGTAAATCATAATTCAGAACAAAGCCCACATAAAACTACAGTGTAAGATAAGAAGACAGTGGGCATTTCTTTTTAACTAGCAATCATTTACAGTTATATTTCAAATATACTTTTGATATATACTTTGTATTCTTCAAAATGTGATGTTTCCAAAGAGCTCTCCATCTGTAATTCCTTTCTTGCCTCTTGCCATAGAGCCCAGATCCTACTAAAATTCATTCCTGATGTTTCAGTGCATGTCAGATTGGTAAATTATTCTCCCTTACTGTCCATTACAAGCACATGTTCTTTATTTCAAGTCATCTGGCTTTAGAAAAGATCTGTTTTATAACTTACTATGCTTGTTCACCTTTCCCGTGGTTTTGCTTAGTGTCCTAGTTCTTATCATTTTTCTCTCCATTCCTGTCATCTCTCTGAAGTGACCGTTTTCCATTTTTAAATAAATTTTGGAAGCTTCCATGGGAGAATATCGCCATTCACAAATATATATCTTTCACTTAATGTCAGAATTCTCTTTTATTCACAACTAATTTTAATAAAACATTATCTGATATTATATAAATATACCCATTTTTTAAATGATGATCATGCAACATTAAACTTTATTGTTTTTGACTGAATATTATTCTGAAAAAAATAATTAAATCAGGCATAACTCTAAAATAAAATTTTCACAGACTTTGTCAATTTGCAGGTTTTTAACAAGTAGGTGTAACATTTGAATGGCTTGGGATTATATGGTTAAATTATAAGGCCACATGTCTAACTTTGTGTTCCTATTTTCCCTCTTCTCCTTTTCCTCCTTATCTTTTCATCATTTCTCATTCAAAATACTCTATTTATTTAATGTACAGATGAAAATACAGTCTTTCATCATGGTGTTGCCCTTTTTCCTAGATGATGATGATTAATCAATTACAAATTTATGAAAAAGAAACACCTGGCACACTTCCATAAACAAATAGGTTTCCTGTGGTTTTAAGAACAG
Organism: Neogale vison; assembly: GCF_020171115.1. Taxonomy (NCBI): domain Eukaryota; kingdom Metazoa; phylum Chordata; class Mammalia; order Carnivora; family Mustelidae; genus Neogale; species Neogale vison. The sequence goes on from NC_058096.1 coordinate 29,951,714, forward strand.
CTGAGGGTATTTCAAAGGGTCAGGGGGCTCTGTGAGCAAAGCTCTCTTCACGGTTTGACTTCCCACAAGCCTGTTTCTCATAAATATGCACCCTTACACCCAACATACGTGTATTTATTTATTTATTTAGCAGGCACATGTTTAAAGGCCACAGAGGAACAAAGACTACAAGGAAGAGAGGGGAAATATTAGCTTTAAAGCACATTAGTATTAAAAAATCTTCCTTCTAAAAATATAGATATTTTTTAAATAGACATATGTCTAAACCAAAGAAACTAAAAATAGAAGCTATATGAGTAAGAGCTATATAGCTTGGTACCAGCCACTGAGGTGATTTTGTCTTACAAGTTAATGGCAGCAGGCGTCGTTGGCTATAAGGCGTCGATAAAAGAAGCATGCTCCGACACTTCCTTCGGCTGTTCTTCCAGACCTACTTTCTTGCCCTTGACTACACTCCTGTGGAAAATTCTACTGGTATGTTTTCACACTCAAGGGGGAAAATATTAAACTTACTCTACTGTGATATTTTCTATTTTTGATATTTCCTATGCATTTTTATCCTCACTTTTCTTAAATGCAGATTTCTTGTAAAAGGCAGGATTCGTGAGGGTTACAAACCAGTCTTCCTAGACTTTGTGTTTAGTACAGAGACTACCACTTATGTGTCCAAATTGAGATACGCTGCTCATGTAAAACATAGGCAGCTTTTAAGGACTTCATATACAAAAAAGAGTAGAAAATATGCCATTGATAATTTGTTTAGGTTGATTATATTTGAAATGAAAATATTTTTAATATATTGGATTAAATAAGGTATATTTTTAAAAGTATTCAAATCACTTGTTTCATTTTGCTCTTTTTAATATAGCTACCAGAAAATTTTCAACTACATATGTGGCTCACATGATACTTCTTTTAGACAGCACAGCTCTAAGGTGGTTTTTCCCCCCCTTATTTCTTTTATTCTGTAACATACAGTATCATTTTCTCCCTTGAAATTTTTGTCCCCAATTAATCTGAATGCTGAAATAACTCCTCAACATGGAACCTTAAAAAAAACTCAAAATCATAGTTTTCGCAGACTATATATTTGAGTCAGATTCAAAGTTAACACCTACTTTTTGTTTTAAATACTTTAGCGTCATGAAGTGTTCAAATATAAAGAAGTGGTTTTTTTTTCCTTTCCTCATCTTAAATATTAATTGATATTGTGCAAAATAACTATATGCTTTCTATAAATTTTTAAAAATTTGTTTGCAAATAAGTAAAGTGCTATAAAAATAAAAATACTAAAGAGAGAAACTTAAAAGGTATTTCCTACTTAGAGTTTTGTTTTACTCATAAAATGGTTAGTATAACACTAATTCTTACTCTTACTTTAAAAATACATTTTAATGCTGATTTAAAAATTGCAGAATGGAAATGTTAAAGATATTCATAGACATTGCATATTGCCCCTAACATAGTGACACATGCCCTTAATCATAGTGGAGAGAAGAGCTTTTCCAGCATTATTCAGTAAACAGAGATCAGTATAAGGCAAGTCTGTTCTGGGCCTTCTCCAGGGGTGTTGGCATTTGATACAGCAAAACTGCCTTACATAATGTGGGTTTTGTTTATGAGATAGACTTATTCCATGATTTCAGGTTATATTTTTATGAGTTCTTTATATTTAATTTAAAATATTTTTCTACAGGATCTATAATAGCCATTTCTAGGGCCTAAAGTAAAGTGCTTTCTCAAGACTGTATTTTACTAGTCACTGGACAATGATGAACAATAAAGAAAACTCATATTGTATATATATGTACATACACATAAGTACACACATATTAAAAACACTTGTTAGGTAAATATTTCCATAATTAATGTAGTCCCCCTTCCTCACATTATAACATATTTTTCTAAGTTATCTTTGGGGATCCAAGTTGAGCAAGTAGAACTTGATTTTTCTATTTACTCTAATTTTTTAAAGGCTTACCTTAGTTGACGTTGTTATTAGTGGGACATATTGGATTAGTGGGGAAGTGAAGATAGCACAGAGTGGTGCAGGCATTACAATTTACTACCTTTTAAGGGGTGCTGTAATCATCATGTCATAGTGATTTGCCAGAGTGGACTATCACTGAATCATATGAATGATTTGTACCAGTTCCAGAGAATTCAATTGGTATCCATTTTCATTAGGGGGAATCTATGTCCTTAACAGTCAATGATTTATATTTATGTCAACAACTGAGACAAAGAAATCTGAATTGATGTAATAATGGGATGAAGTCGAATTTTTTTCTGTTTGCGCACTCCATTTCACAATAGTTTTTTGAAGATCTTTGGAATAGGCTGAAAATCTGAAGGACTGTGATGATGAGACCCTGAAATTCTGATAAAAGTCATAATAAATACTATGACCATCAGAAGTGAAGGCAAAGAGAGAGTTCAAAGAAAACAGAAATGTGAGAAGCTACACATACACTTGATAAACGTGCATTGTCTTCATATAATGAGAAATGGAATCCGATGAATGAAATGTCATGGTCAAATCCTTTTAATCAATAATAAAATGCAACATTATTCATACCATGATTATATCTGCCTTGAAGGTTTCTTTTGTTGTGATGCATGTATTATTCTTTTTTTAAAAAATTGTAAGTCTGATTAGATTATTAGACTATTAAATTTATTCTGCTTTTTTTTTTTTTAATGAAATTGTGATTTCTTAAGTAACCTGTTCTTGAAATCTTCCAAGATCAGGTCAGTCAACTGTATTAGACAAGCAAGTTTTATTCTTTCTTCACATACATTAGCTTTTACCTGCATCTAATGATGAGGTTTTCATCTGTATATGCTTACCTTTCTGCTTTGGTCTTGACTCTGTCTTCATCAGCAAAAGACATTCTTGAGTCACTATTCAGATCTTATTATCTGATGAGCTTCAAATTTGAGATTTTTCTCTTTTCAAGATGAATTTTTCAAAATCTTGTAGCACAGTGAACTTTCATATATAAATACACCCCTATATATCTATCTAGCTATCTATAGTTGTATTCTTACATATATGTCAAATATAGTCTTAGTATGTTATACATAGTCTTAATTGGATATTTTTTGAATACTGAGATCAGATTTAGACCCTCTGTTTAAATAGCAGTATTTTAAAAGCATTCAGAAAAGAATGGGGTTAAAAGGCTTACAAAATAACCAGGGGGAGAATAGAAACATACTGAATTTATTTTGTCTTCAAACAAATCAAAGATGGGGAAGCATAACAACAGGAGTAATGAATTACAAATTGAGTCATTGAAACTGAAATTTGTTCCACTGGTTATTTTGTATGGTAAGTATGAACAAATGGGGATTACTTTTTCCAGTTTGGTATAAAGGTGCTCTTTTTTAAGAGACAAGTGGCTGATGTAGGTTTTCTTTCCGTGGCACTTTAAGTCATCAAATATATGAGAAAGCTGTAAACTTGTTCAGATGCTAAAACATAAATACTATTTAGAGTATTGTATCTTCTTTGAAATGAATGAATCTTCATCCAATAAATATGTTATATAGCTTATGATATAATTTTGGAATTCATGAGACAACTTTGTATTTCCAATGCAGTTATGAATAATCAATTTAAAATACTGTTAAGTTTAATGCTCTAATTCACAAGGTCTGATTCCTTAGTCCTGGAGTAACAATGAAATTATTATCTCTTCTGTTTTTTATTGCAAAAACAATTTTAGAATCACAGATTATCAGCGGTCAAAGAAAGATTCCATCTGATACACGCTTTCTTATTTTTTTGAAAGGTCGAGTTGTATAGGAATAATTTTATTTCTTGGTTTAATTCATAGTATATCTTAGTTTAAATCTGTTTCTGGGCAAGTCACAGTTTAAAAAAATAGACCTGATATATGCCATGATTTGTATTAATTTCTTTAAATTGGCACTTGTGTCCCCCCTCTAACAGACAGGCTATAAAATTGCCAGGTACCTTCAGTTAATAGGAATAAGGGGAGGGAGAAGGAAAGTCAAGACCAATGGCAAATAGAAAGTAGGTTTTATTTTTGGTTATGAAGACAAGGTATAATTATTATGATTTGAAAGATATGTCCTATATTCTCAGCAGACAGTATTTCTGGTGGCTGCTTGAAATCCGTAGTTTTGCATTCAATGAGAAATTGAAAAATTTCGGAAATTAGAATATTTTTTTTCTCTGAGAGGTAGTAATTGGAAAATTAAATATTTCTTTCATTATGAGTTAAAAATTTTCTGAAATAATTGACAGAAGTTTTTTGATGCAAAACTTGGCATAAAGACTCTGAATACAAAGGATGTGATTTATCCAAAGGAGTTTGGGTATGAAATGGATTCACTGGGGTCTTGCTTCATGATCAAGATCCAATTTATGGAACAAGTGGAATTGATATAAAAAGTATCTAGAATAAAACCACAGGGGATCCAAAGTTTTCTTAGAATAGTTTTTTTTTCCTAAAAATACTCTAAAATGTTTTCTCTAAATTGAAAACAAAATTTAAATCTTATGGTTATTAGATTAGGAAACAAATTTTCCCACTTCATGTAACTATGTATATGATTCTGTTTGACACCTAGTACTTAACCCAGCATATATGAAAAGAGAAGAAGTTTTATGGTTTTATCTGGTTTATTACTGTTCTGCAAGGTATATATATATATACATATATGTACATATATATATAATTATCTGTTTATAAAGACTGCAAGAAAGAAACATCATTTGTTTTTGAACTCTTCAGAACAAGTCCCCACTAATTTGCAGAATATGACATATAAATTATAGATAAGCCTATAGCTGTAAATTTTAAAGAAGCTATTAGTTATTGAATTTATTTTATCCAGAATTTTAAGTAACTGACAAAAATTGGTAGACAGAAGAAAAGGTGAAGTGAAATCTAAAAGTTAATTTGTTATATACTTCAGTCTTTTGTTTTTTATTTTCAGTAACTTATTGTACTTAGCAATGAATAAGTTGGCTTTATGACAGTTGCACAGAAAATACTAAATATAGAAATTATTAATATCCTAGGTTTTTTTTTCTTTAGAATCAATTGAAGCTAATTTCTTCCATAGCATTAACATCTTTTCAGAAAGGAGTATTGATGAAAATATTGATCTCTTGACAAAATCCATTTCATGGAGTATGTTGATGCTATTTAATTGTTCAGTCATATTAACTAGGCCTTCAAATTATTTTATGTAGCTAAAGAATTTAAGCCTAAGTGAAATATAAAATTGAAATAGGATTTTTAGTTATTACTATTGTGTATTAATGGAAAAATGTATTTATTTCCATACACCTAGAAAACAGGGATTCCGTACATATGCTCTATTTGTGCATTTAAACATGTCTTACATGCAGCTCTTCTCTACTGTCCCAGTCCACAGCATTATTGCCTTTTCTGAACTCTTGCCCTCCATCTCTGTGTAATTCATGTAATCCAATGTAATACTTAGTGTGAACTCTTCTATACATAGCTTCCCCCTCTGTCCATAAGAATACCTCAGGCTTATCAGAACACACATTTCAAGATTGTGACCAAAGCTATGAATATCTCCCCAAAAGAAAAGCATAGATGGGCACAGGCAAAAATGTTCAAAATTTTGGACTATGCAGTAATAAATTATCTTGAATAAACTCACAACTGAAGCATAATAATTATAACTAACTGATTTTATATTTTATATTAGTGTTAGTCCCCACTACAAATATAATGAGTTTTCAAGTAATGCTTGATGATGAGTGATTGATTAATAAAAAATAAGCCAATGGCAGCAAAAAAAGCAAACAACAACAACAACAACAAAACAAAAACAAAAACAAATGTAAAGCACTTGTGTTGATATCTGTATTTTAAAAATCCTGGGACACCTGAGTGGCTCAATCAGTTAAGCCACTGACTCTGGATTTCAGCTCAAGTCTTGATCTTAGGGTTTTGAGGTTTAGCCCCTTAGGATCCACACTAAGGGAGGAGTGTGCTTAATATTTTCTCTCCCTCTGCCCCTCCCCCCATACCTGTGTGCACATGCGCTCTCTCCTTCTCTCTTATTAAAAAAAAAAGTCCTTAAGTGAGAACTAAAATTTATCTATTATAGATTATCAATGTGATTATTTCACATAAACAGCTATTGGTGTTTTGTTTTGTTTTTGTTTCTTTAAGGTTTATTTATTTGAGAGAGAGTGTGAGAGTGGGCTGGGGAGGGGCAGAGGAAGAGAGATCATCTCAAGCAGATTCCCTACTGAACTCAGAGCTGACTTTGGGCTCCATCTCATGACCCTGAGATCATGTTCTGAGCAGAAACCAAGTCAGCTGCTTAAGCAGCTGAGCCACCTAGTTGCCCCAAAATGTGTTGGTTTCGATCTTTAAGCCAAGTAAAAAGTAAGCTAGTATCAATCATGAAAAAATAGAATAAACAAAGTAAACATTCTTGCTATTTACTAGAAAGAGTCCTGGGTGCTTCTACCCTTTGGGAGCTGATGAAGATCTGCCATTTCACTCTGTCATGGTTCATTTCCCACGTGACTCAGTTATCTATCTGCCATCACATAGTGATGATGATTCTTTACACACAGTGGGTTTATGATAAGCATTATTTACCAACCAAACAAAAGGATTATAAAACTATATATTGAATTATTAACATGTGGCATCTTTAAAAGAGCATATATAGCAGAGGTGTAAATCTCAAGGGGGATAATAATATTAAATTTGGCTGCATTGCTGCTTCCAACATTTCCAGTAACCCTAGTGAAATTTTCATTTTCAATGGTATATTATAATATTACCATAAAATTATAGCACATAGGGCAGACTCCTAACTGCCTTTTCCCAGCTGCCTTTTTCCTATGGGTTTAAGTGTACTGTTGATGTATTTATTACAAGGTAACTGTTTTGCAGTTAACTCATGTTCTGAATATCCTGTTAAAATTGAGTAACTTACTCAATGCTAGAGTAGCTAGAGAGCTACCCTAGCATTCCTTCAGTTCTGCAGAAATGAAGTTTGATTGTTTTAACTACAAAACATAAAGGAGCCTGCACTACATCAAGACCTTTAATGGAAACTAATGGAATTTTTGGCATAAAATAGTAGAATTAATTAGATCCAGCAATGCACACTGTTTAACTGCTAGACTGCCATTTTACACTGATTTGAAGTCATACATACTTAACAAAAGACATTGAGTTGATTGCACAAAGGAGTTGAACACTCTTTTCACATTCACTGTGTAAGTTATTATCCACTGTGAAAAGATTATTGACTTTTTTTAAGGAGATATTATGGAGAGAAATGATTGCTACCAGGATGACTGGTAGAATTATGTATGAGATAAGTAATAACTCTAATTTCTCATCTGCTGAATAAATGACTTTAATTTTAAAATACTAGTTAGTGTATATGAGATTTCTGCTGAATTGAGCAGAATTATCAAAGCTGGTTTTGGAATGTAATGGACACTGAATGGGAAACATGAAACAGAACCTTTTATGTACACCTTTGCTTGTTCAATAGTTATATATCCTAAATTGTTAGTGATTTTTTGCATATTTAATTTCTTTGTAAAGGTTGATCTGAAAAGAAATGCATGTACATGCCTATCCTGGATTTGTACTAGTAGGGCGTAGAAGATACTCAGGCTTCTTGTTCTTATATAAAGATTCAGCATACTTATTGATAACTGATGGCAGTTTAGTTGGTCTGCAGACAAAGATCATTTATATATAAGTAAATATAAGACTCTGAAAGGTTCTTGTGTGTTTCTCTATAGTGTTTCTTTCCCACTATTGTGATTATCTGTAGCAGTGTGCTTCAACCTTGCCTGATCTTTATAAATACCTGAAAAAATTGTTATAAGATACAGCTGTGCATTGTAACCAGTGACCAATCAGTTACTTCTTTGAAAGCCTGTCAGTGGTTGGTCACCCCATACCTGTTATTCAATATGCACACAGACAGCAACACATGTATTCACGTCGACTCCTAAACTCCCAGTGATAACCTGTTTGCAAAAGTGGATAACTGAGAGAGGGAATTGACTAACAAAGATGAAATTACAGCCGGGGAATGAAAAGTGGTAACACTAGAAGAAATGGTGTCATTGTCACCATTCCAGAGATTCCAGATATGCAGCTAGAGAAACAGAGAAGGGGAGCTTACCAACATAAATTAGGGAGACTGTTGGGACAAAGAGGCTGAAGATGTCTCAGAAGAAGTGCTCTGACAAAATACCCAACATAAAGGAATTCCCAGAGAAATTTCACGACATTGGAAGTGTGGAAGTTAAAATGTTGGAAGCTGATCCGAACTTAGAAAAAAGTGCGACAATTCACCAAGGCAGAGCAAAGATGCTCACTGTATATCATATCATATGTTATATGATAAGAAGGCAACTACTGTTCAAACCACTCTTTATACATTTTTTTAAAAGATTTTACTTATTTATTTGAGAGACAGGCAGACAGAGTTAGTGAGAGAGAGCACCAGCAGGGAGGAGAGGGAGAACCAGGCTCCCTGCTGAGCTGGGAGCCTGAGGTGGGGCTCTATCTCAGGACCCCAGGATCATGACCTGAGCCAAAGGCAGATGCTTAACTGAGCCACCAGGTGCCCCCACTCTTGATACATTTTTAAACAAAGAAATAGTATACTTCCATTAACAATGTTTCCAATATTTTTAATCAGTGTTTTAAATAAAAAATACTGTTACTATTTTTACTTCTCTATACATTAATAACTGAGAATAAGAAAATTTTTAATGTTTTGTCTGTAATTATGAAGTCACAGAGATATCAATTTTTCCCATTGATGTTACAGTTGCTTTGCATGATTTCCACTTGCACTGTCATTTTTATGGTCCTGCCCTGACATGCAAAGAGAAGATTGCCTGTATCTGGTTAGGAATAGATGAATGAATGTTAAAATATCTGGGAGAAAATTCTAACGGTCATATCTTTACTTCTCAAATCATGTTACAGTCAGCCATCTAGTTCAAGTCCAGGCTAACATTCCATAAAAGATGAACAAAGTTTCCATTTACCTCTTTCATCTCATTTCTCAGCTCCTGTGACAAGGTCCTCCTCACAACGCCTCACAGACATTGTGTCTCTGTTTCCTGGCCCCTCTGCTTCGGCTTACTCCTCTTCACTTTCAGACATCAGCTGAGGTCTCTGACTCAGTGAAGCCCTCAAGACGTTTCTATGTGGACCTCTTCTCTTTAACAGCATCCCATAGAATTTGTATTTATACTTCCATTTACAACAGTTACTATAGTTACAATTTTACATTTAGGAAAAGAATGATTTCTCTCTCTTTTTTTTTTTTTTTTGAAGATCGTATTCATTTTATTTAGAGAGCAAGCACAAGCAAGGAGAGGGGCAGGAGAGAGAGAAAAAAAAATCTCAAGCAGACTCCCCACTGAGTGCAGAGCCTGACTCGGGACTCAATCTCATAACCCTGAGATCATGATCTGAGCCAAAATCAAGAGTCCATTGCTTGACGGACTAAGCCACCCAGGCACCCCAGTAAAGGAGTTATTTCACTGATGCCTGTCTTGGTCACTCTGTTATAATTTCCTTCATGACAGATTTCATTTCTGATGTACAAAGTAGATGTTCACTAAGTATTTATTGATTTGAAAAAGTGAACAAATATGGAGGCAATGTTGTCTTCCTCCAAAATGCTTTTATTTTTTATCCTAAGTAACTAATAATTCTAAGAGGTACTTGTAGTTTGGAAATGAACCTCATGAGTTACACTGTGGACATGTTACATAAGAATTATTTATACTCAAATAATGGTCATTATTTCTTTGGTCAAGATTGAACAGTACTTGTTACTGATCAAGATTTCTCTTACTAGCTTTTGTAATGGCTGGATTTAGATAACTAAGTGCAGAGCCAATGGACATATTAGTGAATAAGAGGGGACAGGAGACTAGAAAAAAAATTCAGGGAACACATTAAAAAGGGCTGTACACCTAAAAGGCAAGAGACTAGTATTTGTTTCTCTGAATTTTCAAGAACTATATTTGAAACATTACACATTATTTCTTTTTGACATTTATCCTGCTAAATAGCTATTTTTTCCCAATTTACTTTTGTAGAAAATAGGATTTAGAGAGTTAAATTTGTGCAAGGTGCCTTGTGAAGGATTTGGACCCAGGTCTGTTAGGCTCCATATTCCATGCCCTTCCTATCATTCCAAGCTGAGTCCTAAAGAAAAGACTCCAGAGATCGTAGTGTTAGCCTATGACACTGTGAGGAAATTTTCTTCATTAGCACATGTTCTTTTTTCTGTCTTCTTTATTCTTGGCTGATTTTAGCTACAGTCCCTTTTAAAGCACCATCTCTTCCTTTTGTCTTCCATTACTATTTTAGACTCAACAGGAAATTAAAACTGAGTTTCAGGTTTGGCAGAGCATTGTATAATAAATAGCCCGTATTTTAATTGTTTATGTGCTGGGAATCCTCAGGATCTGAAAATCAATCAGCTAGAGGCTTCACTGAACTAGGGCTATCTTGTTAAGCTGTTAAGAAACTTTGGCCCAAGTTCCTCTGTGAGCATGTCCTCCTAATGCACAGCTTTATGCTAATAGCTCATCTAATAATACATGCACCAAGGATGGATATATTTTATTTATCAAATCATACATTGCTGGTGTTCTTATAATTGGCATAGCAATGGATGGTTTTATGGTACTTCTTTTTAAAAAGAAATGAAAATTAAATTAGCACTAAATCAATATTTATTTCATATTGCATATTGTCCTAGAAATTGAAATAACTTACACTCAGAACCAACTACAAGAGAGAAAGAAAAATTACATTTTTGGCTATGTCTATCTGCACATGACATTACACATATTGTTATAAACTGCCGTCCCTTCCACTCCCACCCAATTTCCAGACTGACAACTGAAGCCAAACCCACTTGCCAAGTGATTAAAACTAGGGTAGGATTTTCCATCAAAACCCTCTTACACACACACACACACACACACACACACACAATTCCTGGACTTCAGATACTGACCTGAAGTTAACAAAATGTGTAACTGTTTCTTAATTTCTTTTTCTGCCACAATAGTAGTCATTCTATTAGTGCCTACCTCAAGGGACTATAGCAACAATGAACGGAGACGATGTATATATAAGAGCTTAGCGTAGAGTCTAAGACTGGAGAAGTGCTCAGTAAACTTTAGTATTATTTATTACAATGATACTGGTATTTTTTCTCCTTGGTACTTTTTCTACACCTTAATATCCAAATTAATATGTTTCTGTTACATGTAGTTTCATACTTAATTTTTGTCCTAAGTTTTTATTCTCAAACTCAGGTTGAGAGAAGGCACAGAGGAGGAAACTATTCTGTTGAATTTCAGTCAATCAGTCCTAAATAACTTCCTGCTCCCAAATTTACTTGTTTAACCTGTATTTATGTATGTAGGTATGTCTGTATGCATCAGCCTATATCAGAGCTGTGTGACCTATGTTTTATAGGTAGAACTTAACTCTTTCCACTTGTTTATAAATTTCCAGGAAATGATGATTTCAAGATTTTAGCTTCCTGTATTCTCACATCCAATATACATTTTTCCAGTTTGTCTCTCTCATCAATGTGCACATAATGACAGAGAAATATTTGACCTTTATTTGACCTAGGAGAATACCAAATTGTTTTAAAGTTTTAAATGATACCCTTGGCTAGTAGCTTAAAAACTTTTTCCTGTAAAGGGCCAGATTGTAATTATTTAGGCTTCACAGGCCATATGGTCTCTGTCATAATTATTCCACTGTACCCTTGTAGCATGAAAGCAGACACAAACAACAGGTAATTAAACTGATAGAGCAGTATCCTAATAAAATTTTACATATGGATGCTAATATCAGAATTTTGTGTACATTTCACGTTACAAAATACCATTCCTGTCTGGATTTTTTCAAACATTTTAAATGTAAACAAAATAAACAACAACAACAAAAACATTTTTAGCTTTTGGGACACACAAAGACAGATGGCTGGCTGGATTTGGCCTGTGGACCATAGTTGACCAAATCCTACCATATCATTCTTCATTATTTTCACCAGAGGGTAATATTTACATTTGTTTCATGAGCTACCAAAACCTCGTGTAGAAAGAGATAGCACAAAACCCCCACATGATAAAGATCATGCGACTTTCTGAAATCAAACTGTAAAATTATCTTTTGATATCCACAAATGTGTTAAATCTCTTACATTCAATATATATTCAAAAATGGGAAATGGCGTACACATTGCCACTCTCTCAGGAGTGATAAAACTGATTACTCACCTAGCAATCAGGAGAGAATTAGCCAGAGATTTGACTGACATGTGAAATCAATATTTTTAAAAGTCCAAAAATGTCCAAAAAAAAAAATCATCCCCAAAGTATTTAGGTCTATGACAGGTGCCAAATAACAAAACAAAACAAAAAAATTAGCATATGTTTTCTTGTACGTGTTAGTAGCAAAGTATTTTTACAGGCCATCTCTCCTTCGCTTTCTGCAATGACCTACCAGTGCGGGAACATAACTGAGTACCCAGGTAGCAATTCTTAATTGCAATAAAAAGAAACCTAATGTTGACAACAGCTTACAACAACTCTGGGAAATTATCAGTCTTCTGTTTTAAATTGGTCCAAATAGGGGACATATTTCAAAGAATGGGATTTTCTCTTATCTCAGCAACTTACCCTCCTATTTCTTAAAGATTCCAATTCTATTATCAGTAAAACAGAAGGGAAGGAATGACAAAGCGAAGTGTTAGTAAAAAGAAAGAACTCATATCAATTGAGTGCCTAGATTATGTCAAGCACATGATAATACGAATAATAAATACAGACTTGGGGCAAAAATATTTGGGAGAAAAGGAAAAGATAATTTCACCTCCACCTGACACAACACATACTCCTATAAATTCCATCCCTCCCTGTCCCTACCTGAAATGGTGTGGAGTGCAAACTCGGCACAACCTACTTAGCCCTTACTCTACCAAAATATGATTTAAAGTCCTTTTTATCTCTCTTAACAAACCTATTATAATCATTTACTAGGGGGAACCTGAAGGTCAGAGAAGTTAACTTGTTGAACTCCAGGCACCTCATAAAGGGTCAGAGACAGGACCTGGACTAGAACAGACACCCCTACCTTCCAATTATAGATGTTGCCAATTTAGTATTAATTTTATGATAAGAAATTGGGCTACAAAATTACTTTATACAAGTTTGACATGGAAGAGTTTTTTTGCATTAATACCATTTTATATATGATTGTATAATAACCATACATATGACAGAGCACGTTTATATAGTGAAATATTTCTTAGTATTCTTTATCTGAGATTGAAGGGAAAACATCTATTGTTGGAGACACAAAAATGTCCACTAACATTTCAATAGGAGGGCCTTTGATATAGCACAGTTCAGTAAGTCTTTTTCCTCTAGCAAGCTGGGGGACCTAAGAGAAAGTTTAACAGTGATAATCAAAAGAACCTGAGAGTTGAACACTGATCCTATTATAGCAAATGATTAGTACAGGTGGACCTTTCTCCATGTTCAATGACTGTTGGTAATCCTTAAATAATCAGGCAGCTGCTAGATAGCAAGAAAATGTCAAGTCGAGCACCTGGGTGTTAAACATTTATACAGGCTTGTAGGCCACTTTTGATCTATCTGCCCAAAACGCCAAATGTCAGTGGCTTCACATGGGTTAGGAGGAAAGCACCTCATTAGAGCATGGCTAGAGTTTGCTTTGCGTCAAAGGGACAAAGAATCCCATACCCTTAGATGCAGGGCGGCTATTTCCCTGTGCACTGAGCTTGCCAGGATTTTCCAATAGCCTGGGTCCTCTATTGTCTGTATGTCTATAAATGACTCTTTCCCTTTCTCTCTTTAAAAAGAGCATTGCGATGCCTTTGTTTTCCTAAGCAGAACAATACAAATGACTGTTTAATGGCCTAGGATGCCGTTATATAAAGAAGGAGGCTGCACTGGCAACTCTAAATTACACTTGAAGTTCTTCAAGGAGTTAATGGCTGTGGCTACTTGCCGTATGGAGGGGTAATCATCAGAAGATAAGGGAGCATCCTGGCTCCCAGGATGTTGTGCAGACAGAGGCATGCTGTCTGATTGCCTTCCCTAACCTTCCGCGTGGTTCTGTTCCCCTTGCTATTGTACTGCAGATGCAGTAATTAGTTTGTGCAGGGCTTGGGGGGAAGCGGGTTCACAGGCGAACTCATTTTCTTTTTTTCCAGGGAAGCTGCCCAAGTTCATAAGCTGTGGTGAGTGCCTCACTAAAATCAATGTAGAGTTTATAAGTGAAAAAGGACAAAGAGCATAACACAAAATGAAACTTGATTTTTCCATCCAATTTAGGGCACAGCAAATTTGATTTAAGAAATAGAATGTCAAGAAAAAGGAATGTCATGTATTAAGTCAAGGGCTCAGGGAAAAAAAAAATATAGCAAGTCCACAAGGAACCCTTTGATTCTATCATAGCTCTGCATGTTATACACACTGCCAGCTACACAAACTGAAAAGAACTTAGAACACAGTCTGCATGGTAAATATTTCCTCATTTGGCCACATGTAAACTATTGATAGTTATATTTTATATGATTATAATGAAGTTCAAACTAAGACTGATCTTTATTTTATTTTATATTTATTGATATTTATATATTTTATTTTATAAAGACTAATCTTTATTTTAAAGCAACTGGCGATAATCTATGGTTTAAAGAAATAATTGGTATACATATTTACCTAGAATTTGGGGTTGACCTTCAGCTTCACAAAGTATGTGCCCACTCTGAAGATTAATATCACTTATTCAATCAAAGATGAAGAAAGATGACTCCTATAGAGATGGTTTCCCCGAAACTCCAAGGTATCCTAGGGCTGTTCTTGGAAACTAGGACTTCTAAGCGAGATGAGACATCGTATCCAAACTTGAACCTTCAAGGCAATAATAGGAATTTGCCATTAAGGCAAAGGACTTGATGAGGGAATTGCCAAGCACCTTCTCAGAAATCTTAACAACGTGCAACTCCAAACACTACTGCCATGACATTGCCTTCCTAGTGGTGCTAATTTAACCACATTCATTTTTAATATTTGAATGAAGTGTCTCCAAAAGCCATCATAAAATGAATTTGCAGCAAATGCCTCCTCACTTGCCTCTGCTCTGAATCCCTTTGCCCTCACTACACTGGCTATTACCAATTTTGATGGTATCACCTCTGACCAGAGTCTGAGTTAAGAGAGCTGGGACCTTGGTAAACTGGCTTGTTGTGTATTTTGTATGTTTACAAAGAGCTTCTTATTCAACCATTTCTCTAGCCAATCTGAGTATTTCCTACATGTAAACTAAAACATAATCATTGATGGAGTATCCCTGAAGCCCCCTCCTCGCCCCTTCCATCATTGTATACCCCCAAAAGTCCACACAGCATGACTTCTAAACCACAGATTAGGTGCGCATTCTTCTGTATTTTATATAATGGAATCATACACTCTGTAGTCTTTCATAGTTGGCTTCTTTCATTCAATGTAGTATATGCGAGATTCAGCCACGTTATTGCATATTATTATTAACATATTCTCATTGCTGTATCGGTTTTCAGTATACAAATATACTTCACTTATCCAATTTTCTCTTTTGATATATTTCGTATCGCTTCCTCCTTTTCACTTTGTAGATCATACTATCATCGATCATACTGCTGTGAGATATTTATTAATTAAAATTTTATGTCAGAATTTTTGATTGGCCTTTCAGCAGTCCACTTTAATCCTTTGTCAGTCTGAGATCCTTTACAACTGAGGCAAGTGGAAGAACAGTGAAAAATTGTAGAAATTTGGTGAGAACATATTCTACTTTATATACAATCTGGGAACTTTCACTTTGGAATTTAACATCAACAATAGCGTCGATTCCAAGCAAGCTAGTCAGAGTGGACCTTAATGTCATAATTTTAAAGTATATTATAAATTTAGAGACAGTTGCATTTTGCGCTTTAGTAATAATGTCCCTTCTGTTAGTTTTGTTAAGTGGGAATAATAACAGCTATTTAACTTTCATAAGATTCCTAACTTTAAAGGAAAATTCTATAAATATACTATATGTAAAGGTAATATATCAAGAACTTTGAAATTTGGGATAAGGTTGTAGGTGGGTTAATATCATTAAAATGGTTTTCTATATCTGAACAATCTATATTATTCATTTCTATATATCATGTTCTGATTGTGTTTTAAGCCATTTTTTGACCCTACAGCAAATGGGTTTCATTAAAATTTATTATAGCTTTATTAAATATAAGTAGCAATATAAAATATATCCAGACTAAATCACTTGCGGCATTTCCTTTGCCAATCTATTTAAAATAAAAGTAACATCCTTGTGCTAACCTACTGAAGTATTTTCACTAGGATTTTTACTCTGACTAGCTAATCAGTTTCGGTAAAGCTAATCATTCTTTTCAATACACAATTTCCTTATTTGTAAAGTAGAAATTACTACCTTATAGAATTATTTGTAAGCATTTTTCTAATAGTCCAGTACAAAAATATTAAAGGAAATTATTTTTCTGAGTTTATGACATTTTAATTATTGTAGGAATCCACTTAATAATCTACCATACTTAGTATCTGACCTTCCAGGTTATTTGGGCTCATGGAGGAGGGTCTTAAAACCACTATAAGATACCACTTTCAGAACATTTTTTTTACCTAAAACAAACAAAAACTTTTCTTGGGAGGATGAGTGCCAGTGGTAAAATAAATACCCTTAAACCCTTAGTAGTGATGTGGACTCTATGTCCCTTACCTTGTAAATATTTAGCGAAATGCCACATGGATGAAGGACAAGAACAAATGATATGTGAGCCCCTGGAGAAGCAGAACTTGGAACTCTACGATTTATGGAAAGTTATCTGGAGAGCTGTTTTCTTTATTGTCTCTAGAGAATAAATTTCAAGACCATGGATAATTGCTTAAATTTAGAGATCTTTTGATCGCATTTACATAGGTAGAACAGAAATAAAGACATTAAGTATTCCACCAAAGACAGTTTGGATAAGACCTTGGAAGATACAACTAATGTAGTAATAAATACTAGTAATATTTAATTTGTCACCCACTTGATAAAAGAGAGACCATAGTAATAACTGGGTCATTCACTTTCCTCCTTGTTCTTGAGGCATTGAGGGAAGACCATCTGCTTTCATCTGATTAACTTGAAACATATCTCCTGAAAGAAAAGAGATTCCCCCAGTCAGTGAAATATCTGTTTCTTTCCATCTAATGCAAAAGAAGGAGAAGGAATAGGGGAAGGAAAGAGGGAAGGTGGGGGAAGAAAATACATACACACAAAACAAATTCTGTATTCTTCTTAAATTATTATAGCAGTCTTGCTTAGCTTTCTAGATTTACTTAATTGGTAATTTTTATGTGTATAATAAACTACATATCTGTGCAGAATCAAATATTGTAGTTTATGTCTTTAAACTTATTTAACAGGCTCAACTCCAACCTGGACACCTAAAACAAATTTTTTTTTAAAGATTTTATTTATTTATTTGACAGAGATCACAGGTAGACAGAGAGGCAGGCAGAAAGAGAGAGGGAAGCAGGCTCCCCGCTGAGCAGAGAGCCCGATGCAGGACTCGATCCCAGGACCCCGAGATCATGACTTGAGCCGAAGGCAGCGGCTTAACCCACTGAGCCACCCAGGCACCCCTAAAACAAATTTTACAAATGCTTTTAACAACTTGCGAGAAAACTTTCAATGAGTTGGGAGACCCTGGTGAGCAGAGAAGTTGGAGCCACTTTCAGCAAAGTCATAAGGAGCATGGTCCTTGATATTGACGCATGACAAGTTTAAGAGAGCTAAGACACAAAGCTATAGGGAAATTCTGCTTTTGCTTAAAATGCAGATTTTCTCTTGCAGCTTTTATGGGTAAACATTTTATGTTTAAATGAACTAACATTTATGGGGTGCATTCTGCACATAAGGAAATATCCTAGTTACTTTACTCTTTTCACAAATATTTACTGATCTCCTATCTTGTGTGGATACGGAGGCGAAGGAGCATGGTGGTCACATTCTCTAGGGAGACAGTAAAAGTAAACAAATGAGAGAGTGACGCGTGCCACAGCTCTGCTGGCTAATGCGACCTGGCACTCTGTGGGGTGCTCGAGGGAAGCTTCTCCAAGGGGACCATTTGCACTTAGAACCAAATCTCCGGAGCAATTCACTGGCATGAAGATCTGAAGGGAGAGAAGTGTTCTTGGCAGAGGGAACTGCAAGCAGAAAGGGCCTCTAGGTGTGTTTATGGTACAGAAAGAAAGCAGTGATTTAGATCAGCCTGTTACCTAACAATGGTAAGTGCACAGACTGAGTGATGTCATAAATAACAGAATCCTTAGATTAATAATAGTAATGGCTAATATTTATTGGTGACTTTGTGCTTTGAGGTCAGACTTTTGGCACAGACTCCATCGAAAGACATACAACCCTTGGATTTGAATCCTGGGTTCTGTCAGTTATTAGCTTTGCCATTATTAAATGTCTTAATCTGTCTTCATCTTTTCTTACCTCTCTTTAGAATGGGAATAATAACAGTGCCTGCCTCCTGTGGTTAATCTGAATATTAAATAACACAATACCACCTAATGTTTACTGAGTACTTAGCCAGGAGCCCGTGTCTTAAGATGAATTCATTTTTAACCTTGCCAGAATGAATACTCCGGAGTCTAACATCAGAGCATATGCTGTTTTTAACAAGCACACTATGGAGCATTTATATGAATTCTTTCTATGTGCTCACTAGCAAAGCATTGAAGAAGGAAAAAAAAAATCAGAACACGATAAGACCTCATTCACTCCAATGAAGAGAAAGGAGGATAAATATTGCACTGTGGTTACAGTCCTTCTTGGAATAATCCCAAAATACTGCTAACATTTGGAAAGTTGGAGCTGTGGCCTATTCATTTGCAAAGTTCTGTATCATAGTACCTGACACGTAGGAGGTTCATAATAAACAACGGTTGAATGAGTATATAAACCTTAGGATTTCTGCAGGTGAACTTTTTTTTTTTTTTTTAGCAGAGTTCTTCTTTTCTTCTCTTGACTCTGTCAATATAAATGTCTTTTCTTTGCCCTTTCATTTTTGCTGTTTCTGCTCCACTTCACTCTTGATTATTTTTTTCCAACTACATGTTTCACTGAACACCTTCTACAGCTGGGAATATCTGCTTTTCTCTTTAAAGCTTTTGGGTTTACTCCTTCCTTGAGTGCTTTCTTTATATCATTTAAAATATATCCTGCCACCAAGATATCTTGAAAAGAGAGTGAAGAATCTTTCCTTTTGACCACTGCTTTTACTTTGATTTCTTTATTTCCTTCTGTATATGTGTAGATATTTTTTAAAAATAATTTATTTATTTATTTGACACAGAAAGAGCGAGCACAAGAACGCAGAGTGGCAGGCAGAGAGAGGGGGAGAAGCAGACTCCCCACTGAACAGGGAGCCTGATGTGGGGCTTGATCCCAGAACCCTGGGATCATGACCTGAGCTGAAGGCAGCCGCTTAACTGACTGAGCCACCCAGGCACCCTGTAAATGTGTGTGTGTGTGTGTGTGTGTGTATTTAATAGCTATTAAGATACTAATTTTTAGCTATTTTTGTAGCATAGATCAGTAAAGTAATATGTAAAACTCTAGTCTTTCTTGCTCTTGAAGCTTGATAATTATGCTGTCCTACTTCTATATTTGTGTGTGTGTGTGTGTGTGTGTGTGTGTGTGCATGAACATGCACGTGTGTGTGAAGTGTATTCCAAACTGTTGGCATTGATGTCTAAATAAGTATCCTTCATGTCTTACAGACTGCATCTAAATATTTGGCCTGTGGCTCATTTTCTGTTTTCTGTAATCCTGTCTGTTTCCTAAGATACCGTAGAAAGTCTGCCCTCACAGACACCTTTTTTGGTATGCTGGAATATATAAGAAGGTTAAATCATTTTTTTCCCCTTCATATTTCTTTAGAGGTGGTGAAGCGTTACACATCTAAAAATTGAATTTTTCCTTAATTCACTTTTTCATCGAACATCTTCAAACTTGGATCTTGCACATCTCCAAACATAGCCATGGTATCCTAAATTAAAGTCCCCCTCTGTATTTCTTTTTCATTTACAGACCAAAGAAAGTGCCCCTGTCCCTCCCCTGATGTGAAATCAATTTCCTTCTTTGTATTGAGGCTTGTTTCTCTTGTACTAAGATTACATCTAGTCCCCTTCCTCTAGCTGTCTGTGTTCTTAATGCATTACATGGTTCTGCTTGAAGGTCTGCTTTCTCTATATCTGGGTGATTTTAATTAGTCTTTTGAAGTTTCTTTTGAAATCCTCTTCTCTTTCCCTTTTGATTATTTACTGTCTACAATATTCCTTATCAGAGTCTCTATGTTAATTATTTTCTTTATTATTATTTCTCCTGGAATTTTAATTCTAGTTCTCAGGGTATTGGTCTGGTATATGTGTGTGTGCATGTGTGCAAACACATATGTGTGTTGTAGGTACACACACATAAACACACACACACACATACACACAAATGTATTTTCCCCCTTTTAAAATTCTTTTCTACTTTCCTCTTGAATATCCAGTTGAACAGAAATAAGTTCCTATTCTTAAATTAGGACTCAAGATACCTCCATGAGTAAACAAATGTTTTCCAAATAATAAGGTAACTTCTGATGTCACAGAGGTCTATAAAATAGGTATAAGTTTAGGAAATCCTATCTGGTCAAGTTTTTGATAAGATGATTCCTTGGGTTTTGCTTGGAAAGCTGAATAGGAATGTGTCAGAAAACATGAATAAAAAGGAAACATTTTAGAAATAGTGACTTTAGGAGCACCTGGGTAGCTCAGTCAGTTAAGTGTCTGCCTTTGGCTCAGGTAATGATCCCAAGGTCCTGGGATCGAGTCCCTCACCAGGCTCCCTGTTCAAGAGGGTGTCTGCTTCTCCCTCTCCTTCTGCTGCTCCCCCTGCTTCTGTGTGCTCTTACCCTCTCTCGTTGTTTCAAATAAAAAAGAAAAGAAACAGTGACTTTAAAAGTAGCTGTAACTTCTGAGAAGTTGCTTCTCAACATCTCAGAGATGCCAACCAAAATGGTTGGCATATTTACCATTTAAAACTAAACAGTAGGAAAAACAAATAAATAAGACTACATAGTAGATTTCCCAGCAATATTTAATGGGGAAGAACTTTAGTCTACAATAGAGAAAGTTGTGGTTAAGTTACCACATCTGGTACTCAAATGATACACATCTGGTACTCAAATGGTAAATTTGTTTGTGATCTACTTCTCCAAGTTGGTATGTATGTATAATGATATTTGCTTCGCCTATGGTATTTATTATATATCTTTATATATTAGTTTATATATTACCATATTATACATACATATATGATTTATAACACACACACGTATATAAAGGTGGAGGAGGTTTTCTTTTTATTTGTATTTATTTGAGAGAGAGAGAAAAAGAGAGTGAGAGCACAGGGGGAGGGGCAGAGGGAGAGGGAGAGACACAATCTAAAGCAGGCTTCACACCCAACACAGAGGCCAGTGCAGGGTTCTATCTCAGCCTGAGATCATGACCTGAACTGAAATCAAGAGTCTGAGGCTCAATGTAAGATTTCCCCTAACTGCTTTATGTGGTAGTTTTTTAATTTGTACATGCGATAAGAAGACATATTAGCTCTCTTATCTCAGTATGACACTTTGGACCAAATTATAAGTTGTGCAGTCACACTTAGAACTGAATAGTCGCTGACTCGTGATTTGAGGACAAGTTTTTAGGATGGATTCATGAGAAATTAGACACAGAATACTGAAACGGCATTTCCCTACATTAACAAATTGGGAAAGAAGTTCAGGACTAGAAGGTATAACACAGGGAATGTAGTCAATGATACTTTAATAGCCTTGTATGGTACGGACGGTAGCTACGCTTATGGTGAGCACGTAATGTGTAGAGTTGAATCACTATGTTGTACACTTGGAACTAAGGTTAACATTGTATGTCAACATACTCAAATTTAAAAAATTGGGAAAGAAGGTTTTTAAACTTCTAGTTATGAAGGAATTACATTGATTTATTTTAATTGTTGCAATTTTAAAAGGTTAGTCTCATATATGATGTATGTGAAATAGTTGTCTGTGCTGTCATTTAGTTCTGTTGTGAAATGATAGATCCAAGTTCATTTTTTAAATGATGATTTATTGAATTATATTTTTCCTCGGGATGTCAGGAACTTGCAGTTTATAATTGCTTATAATTAAAGCTGCAGGTCAGGCCCCTGCAACAAGTCAGTTATCAGCTTCAGTACTTTTATTTCCTACTGTGTTCATCCATGAAAATAACATATATAAACATCCTTCTTAAAATGCCTATTTTCCATTTAATGAAAAATTTCAGGCTTCTTCATTTATTGACAGGCTGTTATGTGAAAGACTCCCTACAGATATGTTCATTGGTAAGAACACCTACTAATGGATTTTATTTGCCACCTACTCCAAAACTTAATAACTAATTAAAATTTGAAAATGCCTTCATCATCTTTTGGTTCTAACTATTAGTCCCTGATACTAATTTACGAGAGAAATAGAATGAGTTCTCTGTGTGTTTATACTCTTCTCAATAACATGACAATGAAAAGTGTTAATAACGTACAGGTGGTGAGCAGATAAATTATGATCAGGTTCTCATCATTTGTATTAGAAAAGAATGAGTAAAAAGTCTGGTGATGGAAGGTAGAGCCTATGTGGCCAGATATGGTCATTATATCGCCAGTGATTAGGGAATGAATAACTTAGTGGAAAGAGTGGGAAATTAAAATGGAAGTAATGGTACAGGGGAGTGGCTGTGTTTTGGAAAAAGAGCACTGAGTCACATTCCCCAGGTGTGATCCTGGCTGTCCCAGTGATTACATTGTGAGAGTAGACATTCTATGCCCTCTAAAGAACAATCTATTTAGATAAAGTAAAACATTCATTCAATGAATTAATGAATGAATGAAGTGCTTTATTAGTTTCCCATGGTGATTAAGAAGTTTCCCATGGTGCTTAATAAATGATCACATGCTTAGCTTAAAACATCTATTAATCTCTATTTTATCATCCCATTTTTACTTATCATTGTTTCTGCTCTTCAAAAATCAATTAGGGAGGAGGTGTTCTTTTTATTTATAATTGTTTGAAAGAGAGAGAGAGAGCATATGGGGAGGATGGACAGATGGAAAGGGAGAGAGAGAATTCTAAGCAGGCTTCACACCCAGCATGGAGCCCCAATGCGGGTCTCTATCTCATGACCCTGAGATCACGACCTGAAATGAAATTGGAAGTCCTACGCTCAACCAACTGAGCCACATGGTGCCCCAGAGGTGTTCTTTATAAATCACCTTATATCCTTTTTTTTTTTTAATGTAGGGATAAAGTGAATAACTAAGAAAATTAAGAAAAGACGATTCAATTAAGGAAAGCAGAGGAAAGAAACAGGAAAATAGAAAATAAGGATCAGTGAAGAGTTAGGATAGTTTTTGGCATTATTGCAGAATGGAAGTAATAAAATCTAGAACATGGAGTATACATTGGAAATGGGAAGGGAAAGATCTATTTGGGGGATATTACTATGCAAGAATCATAATAAAGTGAATTATCACTACCTCATGAATGGCAGGATTTAGAGTTCAAAATATCAGGTGATTTTTAAAATGACTTCAAGAGGCTGGTTAAATGGAAGAATAAAAAGATGTAAATCATGAACACTACAGACTCATAAAGAACAAAAAGGGTGGAGGAAAAATGACTATTAATTTTAATCATTATGTAACAAGGGAGAGTAAAGAAAGAGAAAAAGTTCTATCATTCTTGTTTTAGAGATGAGAAAGGTAATCAACAACTCTGACAAAGATCACAGAATCAGGGCACGTTCAGGACCCCAAATCAACTTTCTTGATTACTCATAGTCTAGAATGACTTTCTGTCAGACCACAGTGACCTTCCAGTATTGAATTTTGGGTGAAGGAAGAATATCAGACATAAAAAATAATAGATACAAAGATAACACATATGACATCTGGGGAGGTAGCTGCATTTGAGGAAAATATTTTGGTATTACCGTGAAGATATAAAGCATTTATCAGATGAGATCTCCAAGAGAAGAATAAAGAGGGAAAGAAACCAGCTACAAGATAAGTCTTAGGCCATATTCCTATTTTGGAGGTAGAAAGAGGAAGAATCAATACTTTTCACAGACACAGTTTACAGGGATTAAAGACTATTGAATATAATCATTTAGCTGAGTATTTGACATGCAGTTTTTAGATATAGTGTTTCATACAATGTTACCCAGGAATGGTGAAAGATACACCTGAGGACAAAAATAATCTAATAAGCTTTAAAATTTAACTTGTAAGTGTACTAAGGGGTAAGCATTCTGAAATTAAGAAAGGTATTAAGAGACAAAACATTACTATTTGGGGAGGACAGAGAAATTTCTTCTAAGACTAAACTATTTAATGACAGTTTGTGAGATGAGGATAATTTGATTGTTTATTAATAAGATGCAAGTTACTTCCCTAATGAACCATTTTAATCAGTGATCTATCAGTTAATCAGTGTTAATCAGCGTTTCATTACTAAATAAGGACTTCATGATGAGGTGGACAAACTCATAGTGTTGCATGACTAATAAGCAGACATTTTTCAAAAAGATTTTCATTATCTTCAAGTCTATAATATTCAAAGTTTGAGAAAAGACTATATTTAGGCAAGCAGAACTCAGTGGCTTCATGAGAGGAGTCTAGCATTTGTGATCAGATGTTTCTGAGATGTATATAGTTATTGGTAAACATGCAGCTCTCCAAGTGTAAGAACCTGGAAAAAAATGCTTATATTGTTTATTTTAGGTTAAAAAAAAAAACAACAGAGACACTGAGAAATTTTTCTTTTGTGTGCTCTTGCTCCATTTTCTTACCAATGAAACAATATTACTTACGTATGATCTTAAAACTGATGAAATACTAGAATGTTGAGATGAAACAAAACAGCTCATGAAAAGTAGTCCCACAACCATTCTCCTTGCTTGTCAGAGCATATCTGGAAATGGATTTGGTATTGAGAGTCATGTTGTAAATGTTGTAGTTCATCCAGATTCTTTGCAATCAGCTCAGCCGTATCTACCAGTTTTGGTGAATTGTCACCCTCTATAGACACTTTCAGCTCCCAACTCAGGCTTTTCAGACCTGGAGAACCAAATACCAATCTTCTGTGCTGGATTTTCACGATTTTATCTCAGTATTTGTTCTCCAGACTGCTTGCCTGGCTTTCTGTAGTTACTGGTCCTTTTTTTGTCATTGTTGTTCAGAAATCTGGGTAGTAGTCGAGACCTTTTTTCCTAAACTAATTTATTTTATGTTAATTGGTCCAATCATTATTTACTTTTTGTTGTGTATTTTACCTACACAATTTTTATTGAGGTATAATTGATATATAATATATTAATTTCAGGTGTGCAACATAATGATACAGTATTTGTATATCTTGCAAGATGATCATCTTGCAAGATGATTAACTAATTCTAGTTAACATCTAATATTTTTTCTTATGGTGAAAACTTTGAAGATCTACTGTCTTAACAACATTCAAATATGCAAAATAATATAGTCACTATGCTGTACATTACATCCCCATGATTTATCTATTTTACAATTGGAAGTTTGTACCTTTTGACCCCTTCACCCATTTCATCCAACCTCCCCACTCTCTGCTTCTGGCAGCCACTAGTTGTTCTCTGTATGTATGACCTCTTTCTGTTGTTTGGTTGTTTTGGTGTTTTTTTTTTCTTTAGGTTCCATATAAAAGTGAGGTCATATGGTGTTTGCCTTTCTCTGACTTATTTCACATTTCTTCAAGGTCCATCCTTGAAGAAATATATATATATATATATTTGTTGTAATAATATATATATTATTACAATATATTATCCACACACATACATACATATGTACACACCATGTATTTTTTATTCGTTCATCCACTGATAGACACTTAGATTGTTTCCTTATCGTGGATATTATAAATATGCTACAATGAACATGGGGCTGCATATATCTTTTTCGAATTAGCATTTTCATTTTCTTCAAATAAATATCAAAAAGTGAAATTTCTGGATCATATGGTAGCTTTATTTTAAACTTTGTGAAGAATCTCCATACTGTTTTCTGTAGGGGCTGCACCAACTTATACTCCCACCCACCCATGCATAAAAGGGTTCATTTTTTTCTATATCCTCATCAACATTTCTGTTTCTTGTCTACTGATAATAACCACCTAACAGGTGGAAGGTGATATCTTTTTGGGATTTTTACTTGCATTTTCCTGATGATTAGTGATGTTCAACATCTTTCCATGTGCATGTTGCCCATTTATATGTCTTCTTGGGAAGAATGTCTATTAAGATCTTTTGGTCACCTTTTAATCAGATTGTTTGTTTTGTGTGTGTGTTGAGTTGTATGAGTTCATTATATCTTTTGGTTATTAGCTCTTTATTAGATATATGATTTGCAAGTATTTTCTCCTATTCAGTAGTTTGCCTTTTCATTTCATTGATGGTTTCCTTTGCTCTGCAGAAGGTTTTTAGTTTGATGCAGTCCCACTTTTTTTTTTCCCCCAGATTGATTGACTGTTTTGAGAGGGAGAGAGAGAAAGAAAAAGAACCAGACTCCCGCTGAGCATGCGTGGAGCCCAATGTGTCGCTTGATCTCACAAGCCTGAGATTATGACCTGAGCTCAAATCAAGACTCAGACACTTAACTGACTGAGCCACCCAGGCCCCCAGTCTCACCTATTTTATTTTTTCATTTGTTTTCTTTGTTTTTGGTGTCAGTTCCGAAAAATCTTCACCAAGACCAATGTCAAGGAGTTGACCATTTATGTTTTCTTCTTTCATGATTTCAGCTCTACATTATTTATAATATTGAAATAAATATATTACAGATTAAATTTTTTTAAAAAATCATGAATTTTTAAGACAAAAGATCTCTCAAAGAAAACAATGTTTGCAGTAGATCATTCCATGCCCAAAGTTCGTAGGTATTTGAACATTTTGGTGCTTCATTATTGGAAGAATTTATAGATATGAAAGGGGATTGGGGGAAGCTTGGAGTAAATGAGAAGGCTTTGTCTTGAATTTGAAAAAGAACACAGAAAGAAAGAAAGAAAGAAAGAAAGAAAGAAAGAAAGAAAGAAAAGAAAGAAAGACAGACATAGCAGAAAAGAACAAATCATCTGTGGTCTTTTCTACCTTTATGTAGGATAGAATAAATTATTTATGATGAAAACTTTTGTTTCTCTCAGAAAATATTCAATTGCCCTTAAAAACAAAATACTTGTTCTCATTATAATTAAAATAAAACAGTAGTTCTTTCTAAAATATATTCATAAAATATCAATAGATAACCAGTCAACACTTTTTGAACATAAGAAATTAAACTATAAAACATGTAGAGCAAAATTACTATCAGAAGAAAGTTTCCCACAAAAATGATTGGTGGCATGATAGTGATCAGAAATCCAATTAAATGTAACATGTTCCCCACTATAAAAGTATCCTAAACATAGAAATGATATATAAATTATATGATAATAAATATATAAAAATAATATATTATTTCTATGCTAAGATACTTATATATGTTTATATAATATAATACAAACATAAAATATATAATATAATAGAAATCAAAAAGACAACTTGGATAGGAGACTCCTCAAAGAGCAGAATAAATAAGTACATCTCATTGTTTGTACTGGCACACTCACTAGGCAAACTTAAGAACTTGGAAGAATATTAAAACAATTCCTATCAGGAAATTAAAATTAGCATAGCACACAGTCTCTTTTAAGTATTGTCATAGCTCATTAAGAAAATTGTGCCTGCAGCCCATCTCTCCAAGTACGTATACATATGCAAGGCCCAAATAATTATATTTTAAGATATTTCCCATGTTTAAATAACATTACTCTTTTGAGACTTTAACATTGATTGATCTTTAGCCAAAAACCTGAAGTTAAAATACGATGAAAATTTACTAATCTGTAGAAAATATAAAAACCTGAGACTTAGGACATATTTAGGTTGATTTTGTCTATCTTTTTTGTGAAACATTTTTTAAACTTCATTTAAGAATAATTTTCTATACAAACTAGAGTAATTGCCTCCATTGTTAAAACATTATGATTTTGCTTTAAGAAAACTTAAAAATACTGGATAGTGACAAGTGATGCCTTAGTTTATAATTAGTTTGTTCATGATAAGTGATGTTGTAAAGTAACCATTTCTAAACTCGTGAAAGGCACCTAAATATCCTAAATATACCCAAATCAGTGCTATATTAAAATAGCCCAATACCTATGTTCATTTTGGCTGATCAGGTAGCTCTCGGGAGAAATTCACCATTATACATATAAGTATATTTCTCAGAGTCCCTATCTTTGGCCTACTCTAGATAAGATATAATTGAAGATGAAAATTAAGGAATCTGGTGTGTTCTTGAAGAAAAGTTTGCTTGTACTAATTAAAGAACAGTGAAACATGATATTAACACATTTAAGAGCTAAATGAGAAACAAGAAAATTATATTATTTTTCTAATAAAGCATTTTAAAATGATCATGAAATAGCAATATGGGCAAATACATGCCCAAAAAATACGGGCAAAATATATGGCCAAAAAATACAGGCAAAATATTTGGAAAGTCATTCCCAAAAGAAATACAAATTCTTTATATGCAAAAATAATATTCAATTTCATTAGTAATCAGGAAAATAAACATAAAGTGGCACTATATTTTCTCAAACTAGATGGGCAAATTGAAAACAAAGTATCAGTCTAGTAAGTTTTTGAGAAAATGAGCATTCTCATGCAATGTGGATAAGGATGTAAATTCATTTAAATGAACAGATACCGTGTGTTCAACACTGGGCAACCCACATATTAAAGCAAAGGTTAGATGATCATGGCAATGGAGATAATTATGAATTCTGTTTGTGTTCAGAGACAGTGCAGAGAAAGAGGAAAAAGTGGACAACAAGGCTTGAATCAATCAAAAGCCTGAGGGATCTGTCCCATTTCTTCTCTCCATTTCTTTTTCATCTCCACCACCCAAAAAGAACAAAACCTCAACTGCCAAGTCATCAGAGGAAATATAGGACATGTCAATTTATTCATTGTATTGGAAACATGTGTTTATGGAATGAGTAAAAATTAACCTCTTTGATTAATAGGAAGCAGATTACCCTAGTTTGGGCAAAATATGTATACTTTTTTGGTAAATTAGTTGGAGCAATATTTCCCATCAATCAATTAAATATTATACAGAACATGAACTTAGCGTATCTTAATATATTTTATTAAGTTCCTAAGAGGTAGGCCTGGAAACCATGTAATTCAAGAAATGAAAAAGAAACTTTCCATATTCCACCTGTTAGCTCTCTTTATAATACGCTTATTTCACAATGGGCCAAAAGCGATAATAGAAAAAAAAATGGAAAAATAATTCTGGAAAAAAATATAGAACTTTATAACAAAGGAGTTTCCTATTTTCTGAATCAGACCAGTATGCAGAAATGATAAACAAAAAACGTCATTTGCTGAGAATCTGCCAGCTGAGGATTCTGATAAGAGAACACACATGTCTGTATTCCAGAAGTTTGTAGTTGTGCCTTTTTTTCATTTAGGATTTTCAAATGTGCATTGTTTGTCTGGTGACTCTGAAAGTAGGAGCAGAAAATTGGGTGGCTTATTAAATTCCACTCATACGATAAGGTAGTCAACCTACCGATCTTAATAATATTTATTGCCTGTTCTTTATGCTAAAGAAAACCAGTACCTGATTTTTTATAAAAGATCCAGGAAGAATTTTTTTACACAAATGTCTTAACAACCAGCAGAAAATAAGATAACAAGTATTGCCTCTTCTCTAGTAGGTATTTTCAAAGTCATCCACACCTGCTTCTTTGGAATTTATGTAAGTTATGATATAGATTCATGGAGCTCATTAAATGAAACTATTTTAAATGTAAATTTGCATAAATATTTAAATATTTTCAGCCTTGTCCCAGTCAATAGCAATAACTGATTTCCAGTAAAATTGAAAATTCATTAATGTAATCAACAATGAGTAAGTTACAACTTCTATTAAAAATATTGGCGTGTGATGTGATGAGCACTGGGGGTAATATGCACCTGATGAATTATTGAACAGTGCATCTAAAACTAATGATGTACTCTATGATGACTAATTGAATTTAAATTAAAAAAAATATTGCCAGTAATTCATGATAATCCCAAATGGTGGATATAACCATTCTCTTCAGCTTTCTAAAATTGTAGTCACATGTACCCTTTTCTTCTACCTCTTTTTCCATCTTTTTCTTCTTTTTCTATTTTAAACAGACTTACTCTGTAAGGGCTAGAGAAAATGGCCTATCTTCTGGGTAGTTAAATTACATGTCAAACATTTCAGAGTTTAGAAAGCAGCTAATGAGAGTGTAATATTAAAATGTCAAACATGTACATACCATTTTCTTCCTCTTCCTGACTCTGAAACCCTCTGGTAACAACTGTAATGATCTGTTTAGGCTTCGGTCCATTGTTCCCTTTCCTCACTCATATTTAGTAATTACTTTCTCCTCAAGGCTGCACTTTTCTTGAGGAAAGTAAATTTCCAAAGCGGTGTTCAGTTTTGAATTAAATCCTACTCCGATGACAGCAAAGACGTATTAGGGGAGTGAATCCGACAGCTTGTAGCTTTCTCCATTTATTTCTATCTCTACAAAGTGCTCACAAAATATTCAAGTATATTTTTCTGTTTTGAGAGGGATTTTTCCTTAGAAAGCTTTCTGACTAACTGCCTGTGTCTAACACCAGGGAGGATTTTAAACTGCTTGATATGTGTTATCCTTTTTGCTGCTCAGACAGGGATTGAGATGGGAAAAGGCAAAGATTTCTGACCCCAAGTGCTGAGTAATTGAAAACAAAGTCCCTGTTGTAGCAGCAGGACAGGGCTACTTGAAGACTAAATGCAGAGTGGGAATTTTGTTATTAGTGGCACTCCAGAGAAGACTGTAATGTTTATAAGAACATGTTTTTTCCCAATACGAGTTGATGGTCAAAGTGAATTTACAATAAGACATTCTAGTGCCTTTCAGAATTCAGTAGAATTAGTGCAGAATCATCATCAGGAAATGTTCCATGAGTAAGTGTCATCATGGAATGGGAAGAAGTACATGATTAAGAATCTAGCGGGGACCATAATTGCTATGCTACAGTTTTTAAGTGCGAGGTCAGTCTGATACAAGAGATAGTTATGATATTAACAACACTGTTAATACGACGTTTGTCATGCTCAAGTACATGTGGTTTGTTTCAGTGTTAACCATTAGCCTATTAAAAATAATTCAGAGCTATTGTCAACACTTGGAGTCTCTAGGCACATAAACAAAGGATGAGTAGAAGATTCAAATGTCTGCTCCATGGTCCATTCCCATTATGCTGGTGCAAATTGTGGTATCGTAGATTGTGTACTCCAAAGATAAGTATGTTTGTATTTGTCAAGATATCATGGGGATAATTGTATTCTTTGTGCAAAAACAAAGAGCTGTGACTTCAAACGAAAGGAAGGAAATTATTAAGAAGTGTTACAGGGAAATGGTCCAGTACTTACCCCTCAAAATCAAACTCTCCATCTCTGATTTTCTCTCTGAAAGCCCATCATAAAATGTAACTGCTTTTCCTGGTCTCAGTTATTCATTCATTCTTTTAACAAATATTTTTGAGTGCTTGTTATGGGCAAGGCATGGAGATTTACAGTGAAATTAGATAAACGCAGCTTTATAGATAAACAAATAGCAATGAATTATACCAAACATAAGTGGAGAATTCTGTGAGAATATAACAAGGCACTTTACTAGGTCAGGGGGTCAGGGAGGACGTCCCTGTGCAAATGATATTTAACTTGAGATCTGAAGAATGAGTAAGAGTTAGGGAAGGATAGGGGTTAGGTAGGTTAGGTCATGATAAAGTCTGTTGTCTCTTTGGACACCTTCTTCTAGACAAATATTGTCTCTCTGATCCTTTGTTGAGCTGAACCTTCTGTTAAGCTACTGGGCTTTATCTGGAAGTTGTGCTTCTTGATATCAGTGCTGTCCCATAGGGTGTTCAACCCTCTGGAAGCCTCTTTCCTCATTCCAAGCACCCGAAACATAACTAAAAAAGTGTAGCTTGAAGAAAAGAAAGAAGAGAATTATGATGATCTCTAGGAAACTTAAAGGAATAAAACATGACTGTCTTTTGTTGAGGTCCACTCATGTTGGAATTTCAGAGATTCTTTTTAAACTTCTGGGCTAGTAGAAAATGTTCTGTGTGGAAAAACTGGTACTACATATTAATTAACTGATCAATCGCCTTATGAATAAGCATCTAATATACCAAAAAAAAAAAGGCAAAAGGATTTAATCCAGTATGCCTCTTTTTCCAGTTTAATCTATATTCGAAACAATACCAAATGTTCTGCTATTATCTTTATTCTGTAGCCTCAGCTCAGATCTGTGTCTGTGTTGTGTAAACCCATGTTGGGAGAATGAGGAAAAATACTGGCTTTGGTTCAATACAAGTTTTTAAACAAGTCAATCTCCATTCTGTCTATCTGATGACTCTATTTTCCTGTATGTTCTAATCAAAGACATAACTCACTTTCACTCAAACAAAACGCCCCACCAGGTAAATCATGAGTGACAGTCTGACTTGAGTTCAATCCTGGTTCAATATAGCCTCACTAACATGTCAGTTATTAGAGAAGTCCTGTTGATCGATTTGTTCCATGTATACATTATTCTGACTCACAGTGATTTTAAGCATCAGACTCTGAAGTACAATTATATTCCATCTAAATCAACACCTCTAGCATTCTCAATCATCCACACACATAAACAGGCCCATTCCTTCTCAGAAGAGGGAATTTTATTTGTAAGATATTCTGTGACACGACATTAGTTTTGGCAGGAAATAATTTCTACACCTGAATCATTATGAAAAATGCCACTTTTATGTCCACAAAAGTCCATTTCATATAGGTCAGTGTAAGCCTATTCTTTTTCTCTTATCACTTGAATTAGATAATTAAAATAAAGCACATAATCTTATTTTATTATGATTATGTTAATTTATGGCCATCGTGATAGATGGCCATAATGCAGAGGAAAAATATTATTGTTATATATTCAATTTTCTTTTAAAAAGCTAAAAATGGAAAAATTTAGCTATGGCCAAATAAACACAAAAGAATAATTGTTTGGCCTGAACTTGTTTGTATCAGGAAATCCAAATGGGTAGGTAGGTAACAGACAAAATTCACTGTACTGATGTACTTTGAATGTAGGATTTCTTGAATTGAAGCATGAATCTGAAAATATGTAGTTATTATTTAAAATATGTAATGTAGTGTGGATTATTGTGTATCTGTTCATTATGAACCCTTGCCACCAACCAAATCTATTGGAAATTATGCCATAAACTTTCCTACAGTCCAAGAATGTTTTTAATTAAAAGTATAACCAAAATCATAACAGAATATGTTGGTAAGAGTATAAAAAATAGTAAATGATATTTGACTAATAAGAATGAACACCTGGGGCGCCTGGGTGGCTCAGCCATTAAGCGTCTGCCTTCAACTTAGGGAGCCCTAATTGGGCTCCCTGCTTAGCGGGAAGCCTGTTTCTCCCTCTCACACTCCCCTGCTTGTGTTGTCTCTGTTGCTGTGTCTCTTTCTGTCAAATAAATAAATAAAATCTTAAAAAAAAAAAAAAAAAGAATGAAAAACGGGGAGGATGCCTGGGTGGTTAAGGGTCCAACTAGATTTTGGCTCAGGTCATGATATCCCCATCCTGAGATCAAGCCCCACTTTTGGGCTCTGCACTCAATGCAGAGTCTGCTTGTCCCTCTCCACCTCCCTTCTCCAACTGCTCTCTCTCTCAAATAAATAAACCAAATCTTAAAAAAAAAAAAAAAAAAAAAAGAACATCTGGAACCTGGTGAAAATTTAAATTCTTAGATTCACTGAAATCATTTGATTGTTTATGTAAAGGTACAAATTATATTAACTTAGCCTGTTATAATTTTTAAAATTCAGGAATTATTCCTTTGTGTAATGTCAACGCAACCTAAATAACAAACATCACTGTGTAGTTAAGTGTAATGTGCTTTCTATATATTGGTATCATTTTATTTTGTCCTTAGATGTGGGACAGAACACATATTCAAAATAAAAGTGATTGTTTCTTTTTAATGATTTAGCTAAACAAATATCTTTTATCGTTTCATCAAGCCTATGGATTTTATATTTCCTTTACATGTCTCAACAGTGCAAATATTGGGTTTGTAGATAAGAATTTAATTAGCATTTCAAAGAGGTCAAATTAATTCCCTCCCAGACAATAGCTGTTATTTCAGACTACAAAGTAAAACTCAATTCTACAGCACAAAACAATTTTTAAACCTTAACAGTAATTTTGCGCAGAAAAACAGCACTGACTCTTTAAACTGGATAGTTTTTTAACTAAAGTCCTTAATTTTCGAAAAATATTTTTTATCTTCTCCAAAAGGTTTTTATGAGGGATTTTGAAGTTAATATCTGTGAAGTACTTAGGACCTTCCCTGGTGTATAATAAATGCTCTACCAACATAAGATATAATAAAATATCTAAATTCAAAAGAATCATTAGTGTTTATATTGTTATTGCTTGTATGGTTCCAAGATCACTGGAGAAAGCCAGTGGCGTATCAAGGAGCAAGGACACTAGGAATGTTCTGCCCTCAGTGCCTTCCATGTTGGGTGCACAGAGAAATTTAAACAGTAATAAAACTGACCAAAAGTAGTCAACTTTTAACTCTAATTATGTACTGGCAATTCTAAACAATCTCAGTGATAAAATACTCTCATCTGCCAGGGTCAACCACTGGTATGTGCTTTGGTATGTGGCTGCAGAAAATAATAGAAAGACAAATACATTTTGAACTCTTGAATGATAAAACTCTAGTTTTATGTTCCCAAACTAGACATCAAAAAGACTTAAAATCAATATATGGTGGCATGAATCAGGTAAGTTATTTTTCAGTCATATTTTAATTGCACATGGCCTGCCATCATAAGACTATGTATCTGTAAATTCAAATTAATAAAGCAGCATTCATTGGATTCAGCAGATTCAGGAATCAGTGGATGTTTTATTTCAAAAGAAGCCTCCTAAGTACTTATTTAATATCTGTCTTTCTCATTAGATTATAAGATTCACAAGGGCAAGGACTAGGTCTACTTTGTTGAATAAACTCCTGCTTCTCAAATATGGTGCATATTCAATAATTTTTTTTAATTTCAGAATTTTTTAAATGCCACTAATTACCAGTGAAGGTTAAAAATGTTTCTTGTTTATGTAATCCTACAGTAGTCATAAAGTATCATTTTGTTAGTACAATACCAAGAGAACTTCTGAGTCCCACGTTTGTTTGTTTGTTTGTTTTTAATTAACAAATGATGTATTATCCACCCCAAGGGTACAGGTCTGTGAGCCATGAGGCTTACACATTTCACAGCACTCACCATACCACATACCGTTGCCATTCTCTATAACCCAGCCACCCCATCTCTCCCTCCCAACCCCCAGCAACCTTCAGTTTGTTTGTGAGATTAAGGGTCTCTTTTGGTTTGTCTCCCTCCTGATCCCATCTTGTTTCATTTTTTCCCTCTTTACCCTCCACAGCTAACCCCCCCACCCTGGATCTCAAATTCTTCATATCATTATCATAGGATAATCGTCTTTCTGATTTATTTTGCTTACCATAATACCCCCTAGTTCCATCCACATCATTGCAAATGGCAAGATTTTGTGGGGGGTTTTTATGGCTGCATAGTATTCCTGTGTGTGTGTGTATCACCTCTTCTTTATCCATCAACAGATGAACATCTGGGTTCTTTCAATAATTTAGCTATTATGGACATTGCTGCTATAAACACACTAGGGCACATGTGCCCCTTTAGATCTCTACATTTGTATTTTTAGGGTAAATACCCAGTAGTCTGACTGCTGGGTCATAGGGTAACTCTATTTTCAACTTTTTGAGGAACCTTCATACTGTTTTCCAGAGTGGCTGCACCAGCTTGAATTCCGTATCATTCCTATTTTAGTATATGTGCTGCTGAAGCGAGCACCAGCTTGAATTCCTACCAAGCATGTAGAAGGGTTCCTCTTTCTCCACATCCTCACCAACATCTGTCATTTCCTGACTGGTTAATTTTAGCCGTTCTGACTGGTGTGAGGCAGTATCTCCCTGTGTTTTTGATTTATATTTCCCTGCTGCCAAGTAATGTTGAGCACTTTTTCAAGAGTCTGCTGCCCACTTGGTTGTCTTCTTCACCAAAATGTCTGCTCATGTCTTCTGCCCAGTTCTTGATTGGATTATTTATTCTTTGGGTGTTGAGTTTGATAAGTTCTTTAAAGATTTTGGATACTAGCTTTTTATCTGATATGTCATTTGGAAATATCTTCTCCCATTCTATCAGTTGTCTTTTAGTTTTGTTGACTGTTTCCTTTGCTGCGCAAAAGCTTTTGGTCTTGATAAAGTCCCAATAGTTCATTATTGCCTGTGCTTCCCTTGCCTTTGGCAATGTTTTTAGGAAGAAGTTGCTATGGCTGAGTTCAAAGAGGTTGCTGCTTGTGTTCTCCTCAAGGATTTTGATGGATTCCTGTATCACATTAAGATCTTTCATCCATTTTGAGTCTATTTTTGTGTGTGGTCCAGTTTCATTCTTCTGCATGTGGCTGTCCAATTTTCCCAACACCATTTATTGAACAGACTTTTTTCCATTGAACATTCTTTCCTGCTTTGTCAAAGATTAGTTGACCATAGAGTTGAAGGTCCATTTCTGGGCTCTCTATTCTGTTCCATTGATCTATGTGTCTGTTTTTGTGCAGTACCATACTGCCTTGATGATTACAGCTTTGTAATAGAGCTCGAAGTCTGAAATTGTGATGCCACCAACTTTGGCTTTCTTTTTCAACATTCCTCTGGCTATTTGGGGTCTTTTCTGGTTCCATATAAATTTTAGGATTATTTGTTCCACTTCTTTGAAAAAAATTGATGGTATTTTGATAGGGGTTGCATTAAATGTGTAGATGGCTTTAGGTAGCAGAGACATTTTCATAATATTTGTTCTTCCAATCCATGAGCATTGAACATTTTTTCATTTCTTTGTGTCTTCCTCAATTTCTTTCATGAGTACTTTATAGTTTTCTTGAGTAATGATTATTTGCCTCTTTCGTTAGGTTTATTCCTAGGTATCTTACAGTTTTGGGTACAGTTGTAAATGGCATTGACTCCTTAATTTCTCTTTCTTCTGTCTTGTTGTTGGTGTAGAGAAATGCAACTGATTTCTGTGCATTGATTTTATATCCTGACACTTCACTGAATTTCTGTATGAGTTCTAGCAGTTTTGGAGTAGAGTCTTTTGGGTTTTCCACATAAGTATCATATCATCTGCAAAGAGTGAGAGTTTGACTTCTTTGTCAATTCGGATCCCTTTTATTTCTTTTTGTTGTCCGATTGCTGAATCTAGGACTTCTAGTACTATGTTGAATAGCAGTGGTGATAGTGAACATCCCTGCTGAGTTCCTGACCTTAGGAGAAAAGCTCTCAGATTTTCCCCATTGTGAATGATATTCTCTGTTGGTTTTTCCACATATGGCTTTGATGATATTGAGGTATGTACCCTCTGTTCATTCACTGTGAAGAGTTTTGATCAAGAAAGGATGCTATACTTTGTCAAATGCCTTTTCAACATCTATTGAGAATATTGTATGGTTCTTGTTCTTTCTTTTATTAATGTATTGTATCACATTGGTTGATTTGTGGATGTTGAACTACCCTTGCAGCCCAGGAATAAATCCCACTTAGTCATGGTGAATAATCCTTTTAATGTACTGTTGGATCTTATTGGCTAGTATTTTGGTGAGGATTTTTGCATCTGTGTTCACCAAGGATATTGGTTTGTAATTCTCCTTCTTGATGGGGTCTTTGTCTGGTTTCAGGATCAAGGTAATGCTGGCCTCATAAAATTAGTTTGGAAGTTTTCCTTCCATTTCTATTTTTTGGAACAGTTTCAGGAGAATAGGTATTAATTCTTCTTTAAATATTTCATAGAATTCCCCTGGGAAGCTGTCTGACCCTGGACTCTTGTTTGTTGGGAGATTTTGGATGACTGCTTCAATCTCCTTACTTCTATGGGTCTGTTCAGGTTTTCTATTTCTTCCTGGTTCAGTTTTGGTAGTTTATATGTCTCTAGGAGTGCATCCATTTCTTCCAGATTGTCATATTTGCTGGTGTATAGTTGTTCATAATATGTTCTTATAATTGTTTATATTTCTTTGGTGCTGGTTGTGATCTCTCCTCTTTCATTTATGATTTTATTAATCTGGGTTCTTTCTCTTTTCTTATTGATAAGTCTAGCCAGGGGTTTATCAATCTTATTAATTCTTTCAAAGGACCAGCTTCTAGTTTTATTGATTTGCTCTACTGTTCTCTTGGTTTCTATTTCATTGATTTCTGCTCTTTATTATTTCCCTTCTTCTGCTGGGTTTAGGGTTTCTTTGCTGTTCTTTCTCCAACTCTTTCAGGTATAGGCTTAGGTGTGTACTTGAGACCTTTCTTGTTTCTTGAGAAAGGCTTATATTACTATATACTTTTCTCTAAGGACTGCCTTTGCTGTGTCCCAAAGATTTTGAACAGTTATGTTTTCATTTTCATTTGTTTCCATGAACTTTTTAATTCTTCTTTAATTTCCTGGTTGACCCATTAATTCTTTATTATGATGTTCTTTAGCCTCCCTGTATTTGCGTTCTTTCCAACTTTTTTTTTATGATTGTGTTCTAGTTTCAGAGCATTGAGTTCTGAAAATACTCAGGGAACAATCCCAATATTTTGGTACCAAATGAGACCTGATTTGTGGCTCAGGATGTGATCTATTCTGGAGAATGTTCCATGTGCCCTAGAAAAGAATGTGTATTCTGTTGCATTGGGATGGAATGTTCTGAATATAGCTGTGATGTCTATCTGGTCCAGTGTGTCATTTAAAGCCTTTATTTCCTTGTTGATCTTTTGCTTAGATGATCTGTCCATTTCAGTGAGGTGGGTGTTAAAGTCCCCTACTATTATTATATTACTGTTGATGCGATTCTTTGATTTTGTTATTAAGTTGCTTATATAATTGGCTTCTCCCATGTTAAGGGCATAGATATTTAAAATTGTTAGATCTTCTTGTTGGACAGACCCTTTAAGTATGATATAGTGTCCTTCCTCATCTCTTATTACAGCCTTTGTCTTAAAATCTAATTAATCTGATAGAAGGATTGCCACCCCAGCTTTCTTTGGATGTCCATTAGCATGGTAAATTGTTTTCCATTCTCTCAATTTAAATTTGGAGGTGTCTTTGGTTCTAAAATGAGTTTCTTGTAGACAACAAATCAGTGGATTTTTTTTATTTTTATTTTTAAAAGATATTATTTATTTGACAGAGATCACAAGCAGGCAAGAGAGGCCGTAGAGGGAGAGAGAGAGAGAGAGGGAAGCAGGCTCCCTGCTGAGCAGAGAGCCCAATGTGGGGCTCAATCCCAGGACCCTGGGACCATGACCTGAGCCGAAGGCAGAGGTTTTAACCCACTGAGCCACCCAGGGCACCCCGAGTGGATGCTCTTTTATCCATTCTGATACACTGTGTCTTTTGATTGGGGCATTTAGCCCATTTACATTCAGGGTAACTATTGAAAGATATGAATTTAGTGACATTGTATTGCTTGTAAGGTGACTGTTACTATATATGGTCTCGTTTTTTTCTGGTCTGTTACTTTTAGGCCCTCTTTGCTTAGAGGACCCCTTTCAATATTTCCTTTAGGGCTGGTTTAGTGTTTGCAAATTCTTTTAATTTTTGTTTCTCCTGGAAGCTTTTTTTTTTTTTTAATATTTTATTTATTTATTTGCCAGAGAGAGAAAAAGAGAGAGAGCAAGCGCACATAGGCAGGCAGAGTGGCAGCAGAGGCAGAGGGAGAAGCAGGCTCCCTGTGGAGCAAGGAGCCCGATGTGGGACTCAATCCCAGGATGCTGGGATCATGACCTGAGCCGAAGGCAGCCGCTTAACCAACTGAGCCACCCAGGCGTCCCTCCTAGAAGCTTTTTATCTCTCCTATTTTCAATGACAATCTAGCTGGATTTAGTATTCTTGGCTCCTTATTTTTCTCATTTAGTGCTCTGAATATATCATGCCAGTCCTTTCTGGACTGCCAGGTCTCTGTGGATAGGTCTGCTGCCAGTCTAACATTTCTATGGTTGTATGTTACAGACTCTTGTGACAAGCTGTTTTCAGGATTTTCTTTTTGTCACTGAGATTTGTAAGTTTTACTGTTAGATGATGGGGTATTGGACCTATTTTTTGTTGATTTTCAGGGAGATTCTCTGTGGCTCCTGGATTTTGATGCTTGTTCCCTTTGCCAAATTAAGGAAATTCTCTGCTATAATTTGCTCCAATATACTTTTTGCCTCCTCTCTCTTTCTTCTTCTTCTGGGATCCCAATTATTCTAATATTGTTTTATTTTATGGTCTCACTTATCTATCGGATTCTCTCGTCGTGGTCCAGTAGTTGTCTCTCTTTTGGTCAGCTTCTTTATTCTCCATCATTTGTTCTTCTATATCACTAATTCTCTCTTCTGCCTCATTTATCCTAGCAGTAAAAGCCTCCATTTTTTATTGCTTTTTAAATTTCTACTTGGTTAGATTTTAGTTCTTTTATTTCTCCAGGAAGGGATTTCATTTCTTCAGGAAGGGATTCTTCTGTGCTCTTTTTGAGCCCAGCAAGTACCTTGCGTCATTCTGAACTTTAGTTCTGACGTATTACTAATGTCTCTATTGATTAGGTCCCTAGCCATCAGTACTGCCTCTTGTTCCTTTTTTTTGTGGTGAGTTTTTCCATCTTGTCATTTTATCCAGATAAGAATAGATGGGTGAAAGAAAATATACTAAAAGGGAAGCAGCAACCCCAGAAAAATATGCACTAACTGAATCAGAAGAGACCCAAAATCGGGGGGGAGAAGAAGAGGGAAAAAAAGAAAAAAAAAAAAATATATATATATATATACACATATATATATTAAATCGGTGAGTAGAACAGAGTTACACACTTGATTTTGGGTGTACTTTGGTCTGCTAGAAGAAACTACCTTCCAAAATTTTAAAGAGAGAAAAACATATAAATACAAAAATAAAGGTAAACATGATGAAGGGATGGAATATGACTGTAAAGATGAAAATTTTAAAAGATTCTAAAAAATAAGATAAGATAAGAAATAAGATAAAAATAAAATAAGATAAGTAAATAAATAATAAAATAATAAAAATAAAATAGTAAAAATAAATAAGATAAAATAAATAAATATAAAATAAATATAATATAAAATAAATAAAATAAGTAATAAATAAGATAAGAAGTTGGTTGGAAAAAAAAAAGAGGAAAGAATGTGATCAGGCTGGAAACTAGAACAAAGCTGTACATTAGATTTAAGGTATATGTTGATCTATTAGAAGAAACTGTATCCCAAAATTTTAAAGAAAAAAACCTATATGTATACAGAAAACAAGGTTAAATACAAGGAAAGGATAAAATATGACTATAAGAATGAAAATTTTAAAAGATTTTTAAAAAGGTATTGATAAGATAAAATAGTTTAAAAACATTAAAATAGGAAATATGAAAAAGTTTAAAAAATAGAATAAGAAAAAAAATAAAATTAAAAAAATTAACTTTGAAAGACTAAAGTATCATGGGAAAAAAGCCATGAATTCTATGTTGCTTTCTCCTAGTTCTGGAGTTCCACAGTTCTCATTGCTTGGTGAACTTGGTCTTGGCTAGATATCTTGCTGATCTTCTTGGGTAGGGGCCTGTTACCATGATTCTCAAATGTCTTTGCCTGAGGCAGGCTAAACAATCTACTCAGTTTTGTTCTCAGTAGCTTTGTTCCCTGAAAGCTTTCGTACACCTTTGGAGGACAGGAATGAAAATGGTGGCCTCCCAATCTCTGGTGCCATAGGAGCCTAGAGCTCAGGGCCCCTCTCCTCACTGTGCCCTCAGAGAAAATTACATAATCCCTCCTCTCTCCCTGGTCTCCAGCAATGCTCCGTGCTCACCCAGCCTGTGACTGAGTGTTTCTATCTCTGGTGCATGGCCCCAAACCCAGCTGATTCCTGCAATATGCTCCTGTGCCACTCATCCCAGGGGAGTCTCCCTGGGTCTGCTGCTTGTTGGGTGCCTACCTAAAGTGCAGTAGCCCAACTTTGCCTTAGATCACAGTTTAAGGTAATCCTGAGCTGAGAGTCCACTCCTGGACTCTGTCTCTGCAGCTGGCTTCCCCCTTTCAACACCTGGAAGCTCTGCCACACTCAGACATTCCTGGTCTTTCTGTGACCCTATGGGTCCTGAGACCACACTGTTCCCATGAGGGCTCCCCCCCTTCTTAGCCTGGAGTGACATCTCTCAGTGGAGCCAACTTCTAAAAGTCCTGATTTTGTGCTCTGCTGCTCTCTCACTTGCCGGGAGCCATCCCTTCCCGCCGTGGTCTATTGTCCCCTTTGTTGCCCTGGATTCACTTTTCTGCATGTCCTACCTCCCAAAAGTGATAGATTTTCTGTTCCTAGAATTGCTGCTCTTCTTCTCTTCTGTCTCCTGTTGAGTTTTCAGGTTTTTGGAATGGTTGGATGACTATCTAGCTGAACTCCTGGGACTTGATGATATTTAGGTTTCCTACTTCTCCACTCTCTTGCTCCTCCTCTTGAGTCCCAGTTTTTAATTCATGTGCTATTGACACATGGAATACAAAATAGGAATTAACACCACCACCACCACCAATCATAAGACCTAATATTCATTGAGGACTTAACATTTCTGGACAGCATTCAGTGTGCTTTATATGTCTAATCTCATTCAGTCATCACCTATTATCCCCAACTTCCAGAAAGTTCCATGAAGTAAATCCTCTTCATAAATGATAATTTTCTTCTTTTTTTAAAAGATTTTATTTATTTATTTGACAGAGAAAGACACAGCAAAAGAGGGAACAGAAGCAGAGGGAGTGGGAGAAGGAGAAGTCATCTTCCTGATGAGCAGGGAGCCCAATGTGGGGCTCAATCCCAGGACCCTGGGATCATGACCTGAGCCAAAGGCCGACACTTAACAACCGAGCCCCCCAGGCGCACCATGAATGATCATTTTCAATGATGAAACATTAAAAATAATATAATAGAACAGAATAATATGCTATGCAAAAGTGAAAAGTGGTAGAATACAAGTTAAAGAAATAAGAAATGAGTATGGGTTAAAAGGTCAAAAGAAAGAACCTCTACAATACTTATGGACTGTTAAAGGATTAAGAAGTTAGAATATAGATTTCCTGTCTTTATTTACTTTAGTTCTTTTTCTTTTCTTTTATTTTATATTTCTTTGTCTTTCGTTTGTTTTACCCCAAAGAGGCAGTGATACTATTTTTTAGAACAGATAGAGGCAAAGAAAGGTATTTCTTCTTATGATTCTGCACCGATTCTATAAAACTATGGGGAATGGTAGTTAAATGAGAATTGCAACTGCAAGAACTTGGACAAGTTACCTACCTTTCCAGTTGTGCCTGTCCCAACTTTCTTTATCCATAAACTGGGAAGGAAAAGAAATACATTTCATATGTGCATCAATCCATTGCAAATTATTAGGCTTACTGATGCTAAAATTACCCTATCTTTGGTTAGCAGAAACTCTTCGGATGGGTTTCTTTTGACATATTGCTAGTTAAATGTAGTGGTTTCCTTGCTTTCTGGCACGACAATAAGTTTCAGGCTCATCTTTTACATTTCTTGACCAATACAGGGAACCCATTTCTCCATGGAACCCTGGTTCCTTTGAGTGGAGATTTAGATTAAAACAGCAAGATTTTTAATATTTCCTTTGTTTAGGTGATAGATTTGGACTTTATGAAAGTTACAAAGTTGTCCTATTTTCAAGTACTTGGTAATCTATTTGATGAGATTAAAATTAGGGGCACCTGGGTGGCTCAGGCGTTGAGTGTCTGCCTTTGGCTTAGGTCTTGATCCTGGGGTCCTGGAATTGAACCCCGCATTGGGCTCCCTGTTCAGTGGAGAGCCTGTTTCTCTCTCTTCCTCTGCTGCTCCCCTTGGCTGTGTACTCTTTCTCTCTCTCTCTCTCTGTCAAATAAATAAATAAGTAAAATCTTTAAAAAAAATGAGACTTAAAAAATAAATTAAACACAAGAAAGATTGCATCATGAAAAATGAATATTTTAAGTATTTTGGACAGGAGAGATTTCATTTGGGAATTGATTTTTGACTTTGTGATTTGTTCAGAAAATAATTGCACTCATGGTTAGAAGTGGAGGTTTCTTCCAATTAGTCTGGTCAAAAAAAAAAAAAAAGAGAGAGAGAGGGAATTATGGATGAGTTAAGATAATTCTTGAGGGATGGGAGGTATTAGACATGGAAACAATAGACCGAATAAAAATATTTCAACCATCTGTACAGCAAAGAAGACAAAGACCATGTTCTACAGATTGGAAATAAATTTTTTGGATTGAATGCATTTGGATATGGAAATAGTTGAATAATAGTTTAATATATATGAACAACTATAACTAGATAATAACATCTAGGTTGGGTAGAGGTAT
Organism: Neogale vison; assembly: GCF_020171115.1. Lineage (NCBI taxonomy): Eukaryota > Metazoa > Chordata > Mammalia > Carnivora > Mustelidae > Neogale > Neogale vison. The sequence continues at coordinate 29,996,646 of NC_058096.1, forward strand.
GAGACAAAAGAACAATAGTGACTCTCCTGGCAGATATATTAATTCAACTAAACCTAAACTGCTATAATGTATAGATTCCAATTATGGTGACTTAACTATAAAAATCTACTTCCTTCTATGAAGTGGGTTTGAGGTAAGCAGTTTAGGTTTATAGGGCACCTCTGCTTTTCACAGTTGTTCAAGAATTAGGTTCCTTCTAAATGGTTGCTCCAGCATTGTTTAGAGCAGTGTTGTCGTCTGCATGGTCACAGCTGAGTCACTCCACTTCTTTATGTCCTCTGACCAGAAAGGAGAAAGAATATAACAAAGGCATACATGATCTGTCAGATTTCAGAGAAAGATATGGTATGTGTCACATCTGTCCTTTCTCTGTTGCTGAGAACTTGGTCCTATAATCACACATAACTAAGGCAACAAGCAAATAGAGAGAGCTGGGCAATTCCTAGCCTGGCTAAAATTCTGTGAGTATTAAAGAGGACAAGGGTAGGGGCCCCTGGGTGATTCAGTCAACTAAGCATTTGCCTTCAGCTCAGATCATGATCTCAAGGTCCTAGGATCAAGCCTCAGGTCAGGCTCTCTGCTCAGTGAGGAGTCTGCTTCTCCCTCTGCCCCTCCTCCCCCACTTGTGCATGCTCTTTCTCTCTCTCTCTCTCTCTCAAATAAATAAATAAATAAATAATCTTTTTTTAAAAAAATAGAGGACAAGGGCAGATTTTAGAGAAGAGTTTATAGTCTCTGCCAGATTTGTCTATTCTCTTTCATACCTTCCTGGTCTATGTGTTTTCCATCTTTTCCAAACTTTATTACTTTTAGCTTCCCATTTATTAGTTAAAATATCTTATTATCCATCCTGTCCTGAATATTTTAACTGAGTGTATCAGTTAAGATTTAGTCAAGAGACAGAAGCCACTCAAGTAGTCTGAACATGGAAAGTTTAATACTAATATGATTAAATAGTAGCAGGATATTAACCAACAACTAAGGGGTGAAGAGAAGTCCAAAAAATTCTGAAATAGCAGATATGGAAAGCAACTACTACCTCAAGGTAGAGATAGAGTACCCAAAGAAGCAAACTTAGAAAAGCCTCATTACTGACCATCTACCCTGTCCCCCAATGCTGAGAGTCAGAGTTTGTTGGAAAGGGTTTGGTGGTGACCGCTGGGTGGCAAAGTTAGTTGAGGAGATACAGAGGAGCTGCAGCTAGCATGAAACCGTCTGCCAGGCTCCCATGGAAACTTACTGGGAAAGATGCCTGCTTGCAAGCTCACAAAACTTACTAGGAAGCTTCCCTGGGGGGTGCTGGTGAAGTTTGCAGGATGTGAGTGCCACTGGATGTCCTTGACTTCACTAGTAGTCATGTGCTACGAATTATAAATTGTACTAGAAGCAAGTAGAGAACCCCTTCCTCCTATAGTGTCCCCCCAACACCTTCTACCAACAAAGGCTGAACATCCTGCCAGCTGGAAAAGAATATACTTCAAGGATCCAGCCTCAGTATCATGAAACAGGACAAAGAAATGTGGATTTGAAGTGGAAAGACACTGAGCTGATAGGGGTGCCTTGGAATTTTGTAGAAGGTGCTTGTCTTAACACACAAAAAAAGTTCCTCCTTATAGAACTGAATAGGATGAAAAAATGTTGTAGTTTTCCTCTCAATATAAACAAACAAAAAATAGTCCCCCCCAAATAGGTGGCTTTTAATTCATGGATTATCTTCAATCTGAGAATTTGCCCTCTTACCTCCCCAAGTGCTATAATGGACCTCAACAAGTTCCTTACCTGTATGTAGAGCAGCCATGAAGGAAAGTGTTGTCAATGGGCTAAACAATAAGAGAAGTCCATCTTCTTAATGGTCTTAGCTTAAAAAAAAAAATCTATAGTTTATATTATCCCCATTTTCACACAAGACAGGGTCTGTTTCATAGGATTGTTGTGACCATCCCTTCGATGACCCTGTCATTATCAGTGCGAGTAGTGAGAAAACGAAAACCAAAGCTGCAGATGTGTTCCTAGAGCCATCTGGCTCCTTTGGAAGGTAATTTACTTACCTAAAAATAATCACATGCATATGGACACCTCCCCCCTTACCGTAACATATTCCTAAAACTGTTAACATTCATCCCATTGAGTTTACGAAAAAAGCATTTCTCCTGTGCATACTCTTCTTTTGTTAATATTCATATGTGGTATCTAAGGAAAAGAAGCAACACTCACACATCCTAGGAAGCAGAAAAAAAAATCTGTTGATTAGTTTTGTTTTTTTTTTTAAATCAAAAGCATTCTTTTAGGCACATTCAATCAGTGGGTTTGTGTTTTTCTCTTAAGTAGCTGTAATAGTGCAACATTTTGAAGTAGCAATTTAGAGTTTGATTCCAAACTAATTTTCATAAGCAGAGTTCTGAAAGGTAGATTTCCAATAGGCTGTGATCATCTTTGAAAATGTCTGGTTGTGTATAGCCCTGCCAATGTTGAACATTTGAATTCTTCAAGCATGGCGTTCCAGTCTGCCATCTAGAAAGAAAAACGTTAAGGCACAGTGTAGGCTCTCATACATCATTGTACTGTTGTTTGGTTGAGTAACAATAAAGACAGTTTAAGGTTGTGGGTGTCATTCAACTACTTTAGTGATGTGATTGTGGTAGCCATATTGGCCCAGAATTTCTCTTCAGCAATTAGTGGATGAGTTAACTTATTATCATATAACATCTTTATACTCTGAAATGCTAGTGGTGAATACAGAGGTGATGTCTGTGCATATCGGCCAAGTGGTCTTCAGCTAATGGTGTGCTGGAATGGTGTCACCCCGTAATAAGATGAACATGCTTTTCAGGACTAGATGTATGGAGGACCACCCATGGGTAAGGTTCCGTCCTCATATGGGCTCATTCTGGAATCTCTTAAGATTGAAGATATAGGACATATAAATACCAAACCCATTGCCTGTATTCCAGAATATAAGCTAGTTCTCTGTTAGTAAAATTGGTTTAAAAAGGAAACCATTGATTTTATGCTGGTATCCGTAATTTTACCTGATGTACGTGTACCCTAAATTATAATGATGCTCTTTTACATTTTTAACTTGTCAAAGTGTTTTTAAATAGCCTCAAAGTAAGAGCAAAGTAGAGAAACAGCTGTCCCTTGTTATTTTGTTTCCTGAATACAAATAGTCTTAAATTGCTGTAAATGGAAAGGTTGGAATGAATTCAAACACTGCTTGTTTAAATACACTCCGCCTGATGTTTGTGTGTTGGAACCTTTGGAGAGGGCAGCACTAGAAAACGCTCCACATTAACTTGTCGCATGTAACAATATACGGTTATGGCTTCTCTGTCATTTGTTAGGTAGAGCTGCCTCGGTATCATTTGGAAACGTTTGTGACAGTAAATCACAAGAGATTTGAACGAAGACATCCGAACAGCAGCATTAATTCCTGAAACATGTAGTGGTAATTTTTATTTTAACTCCTCTTAGGAAAACAAGAGCCCTTTTGGACTTACACAGTTAACTGAGTTCACTGGGGTATTTGGGAGTTTTAGATTTGAGGAAAGGAATGAATGGATACATGTAGTCTTTGCTCTTTCTTTCTGGCTTCTGATCATTTGCCATTTGTGAAGTTGGTCTATATGTAAAGGCCAAAAGAAGGTGATTCATCTGTTTTTCCTCCAAAACCCATTAGTTTAAGGTAAGCCCTAGTCCCAGGATGTTCTGTATAAATAGAGCTTTATCCAACAGTTTTATTGACTGTGTGGAATTGGAAAGATTGTTTAACAAATTCTTTCCTTTCGATTTGAGTAAACAGCAGCACAGAATGTTAAAGAAAATTGACCAAGGTCACATTTAGTGGCACAGTCTTAAATGAGTTTTTGGTGTTCAGACTCACCCTCCAGTATTTTTATCATAAAATCATTTTCACAGTTCAGTTTAAGGAGTCTCTCTAGCTGGCATTCTCCTCAACAGAATAAGAACAGTGTACTTACTCTGCAGAGCACGTCAATCAGCCACTTCCTCCATATTCATTATTACATTATTGCCTAATATTGCAAACTATTTTCCTAGTAGTCTTACCCACAAACTCAGTGGCTCATAACAGTCAAGCTTACAGAAAACATTGTTATGCTCAGCCTTGGAAGTTGAAACTGCTGTGATGTGACTACCTCACAGATTCTTGAAAGATGGTAAAGTGACGGTACCAGGCAAGGAAAAGGAAGAAGAGAGACTAAGGACCATAAAGAAATTAGACTTATTTGTTGGAGAAAATAATAATAAACTGTGAGATGAAGATCTTAAAGAGTTGTAGAACCAACTGTTAAAGAGTTGAAGAACCAACTGTTCTCTATCCCCACCACAGCTCTAGACTAGGGAATAAGGTAAAGTGATGTCATTAGATGTGGTCACAGACTGATTTAACACAGCGCCCTGGGGGTGGCTGACTGGCTCAGTCAGTTAAGCATCTGTCTTCAGCTTGAGTCGTGATCCCAGAGTCCTGGGATGGAGCCCTACATCACACTTTCTGCACAGCGGGGAGTCTGCTTCTCCTCTCTATTTCTCCCTCCCCTCCCCCTATCCTCTCTCTTTCTCTCTCTCTGAAATAAAAAATAAAATCTTTAAAAAATAAGAAAAAAAAAGCAACATCCTGAATGCAATATCAAGAGACCTGAATTCACATCTTGGCCTGGTTTTGTGCCTTAGGATAGACTAATGCCCCTTTTCTGAGTCTCAATTTCTACTTCACTGTGTGGCCATGAGGGATAAATGAAATAATATATAAAGTCCCCATCTTGCACACAATGCCAGCACATGGTAGGTGTTCAGTAAATTATTCCTATTTTTTATTTTATTTATATATTATCATTTGTACCTTATACCATGTATATTGTATCAATATATTATTTTGATTAGTTATTTAAGTTAATACCATTTGATTCCTATTACTTTCCCATCTAGATACTATATAAATGTGTATAATTGGATATTAATTTTATATATAACTACATATACAATTATATAGAAAATAATATATGTTCTATACATATATATACTTATATTTATAACTGCATAATTCTTTTTTGCTTATTCTTAGCACTAACTTAATGTTCAATGTACAGTGTGGAAGGAGAGTGAACAATACAACTTATTAGTACACTAAAATGAGTACAGCACATAAGAAGGTGTGTAATACTGAAAGGTGTGAGCTATGTTTGAAAATTAACTTGTTAATTAGGTCCTTAGAGGTACTTCCATTATTAGGTGAGAATTTCCTAGGCTTTTTAAAATATCATCAAATATTCATTTTTACAATAAAAATCCATGTTTGTAGGACATCTGTTTCCACATAACTGACAAAACATATCTAAGTGTATCCAATCACCTTGATATGCCAATCATCCCTCATCGCCTGTGTTGTTCCTGGCCCTTATATAGTCCAATGGCTTTTGAATAAAATTCACATGCCATTCTTGTCAAAATACAGAACTCTGGTTACCTCTTCTCACAAAGAGGCAAATCATCTTTTCCCTTTTACAATACACTGCCTTGAGTCCCTCCCTTGCACCTTTTTCTTTTTTTTTTATTTCTTTTCAGCATAACAGAATTCATTGTTTATGCACCACACCCAGTGCTCTATGCAATACATGCCCTCCATAATACCCACCACCTGGCTCCCCAAACCTCCCACCCCCTGCCCCTTCAAAACCCTCAGATTATTTTTCAGAGTCCATAGTCTCTCATGGTTCACCTCCCCTCCAATTTCCCTCAACTCCCTTCTCCTCTCCATCTCCTTATGTCCTCCATGTTATTTGTTATGCTCCACAAATAAGTGAAACCATATGATAATTGACTCTCTCTGCTTGACTTATTTCACTCAGCATAATCTCTTCCAGTCCCATCCATGTTGCTACAAAAGTTGGGTTCATCCTTTCTGATGGAGGTATAATACTCCATACTGTATATGGACCACATCTTCCTTATCCATTCATCCGTTGAAGGGCATCTTGGTTCTTTCCACAGTTTGGTGACCGTGGCCATTGCTGATATAAACATTGGGGTACAGATGGCCCTTCTTTTCACTCCATCTGTATCTTTGGGGTAAATACCCAGTAGTCCCTTGCACCTTTTTTCTAGTCAAATTGTCATCTTAAAATGTTTCCCTACATGCATCTCCTAGTTCTGCATCCTCCCTGTCTCTTTCCTCTTAGCCCACAAAATGCCTGAGTCCTTTCAATCCAATTAAAGACCCTCCCTTAATCCTGCCTCCCCTAAATCACTTTCCCTTTTGATTTCTTCCCATAACCTCCAAAACTCATTTAGTCTATATTTGCACTTTCTGCCTCTTCAGCTTTCATAGGTATCTGGCTCTCATCTTCCTTTCTCTCGGTTCAGTACTGAAAATGTCCTCTCAAAAATGCTACTTATTGCTAAACCCAGTCATGTCTTTTCAGACTTTTTATCTTAGTTGATGTCCTGGCAGCATTTCATGACATGTCTTCATTTCTTCTAAAAACTCCTCCTTTGCATGACTCTCCCTGTACTTTATCCTTGTTTTCCACCTCCATCAATTCCTGTCTTGGTTTCTTCTCAAATTCTTTTCCCTTCACCACCTTTTAGATGCTGTGTTTCCTATGGCAACATCCTTAGTCATCTTCATTTTCATGTATAATGAGGAGCTTTCACAGATATTATGTCTTCAATCCTGGCCTCTCTTTTCTGAAGTCCCAGCATAGATTTTCCAATGGTTTCCAGAACACAGTTTCCTGAACACCCACAACTCAATCTGTCTCCTTATTCATGTTCTTCCTTTGATATTCACCATCTTGATTACTGCAAGAAATATTTGTGTATCTGTGGACCTTAGTCACTGTAATATTTATTTTTCCTCATCCTCACAACTGACAAGCCCCTATCAGTTTTATCAGTCACCTCAGAAACATCTGTTACTTCCCTGGGCTCAGTTTTTGCTGGTATTATTCTAATTCTTTGCAGAGTTCTCCCTTTTTATTTTTTTCTTTTCTAATCCAGCTTTCATAACTCCAACAGAATATCTTCTCCAAAGCAATATCTAATATTATCTCCTACTCAGAAAACATTTGTTTGTTCCTTATTGCTTACATAATAAAACACAATATTTTTAGCATTTTCCACAATCTGGACTTTGTCACATCCCACGTCCTTCAGGCAGTCCAAGAATTTTTCAAAAATGTTCTCTCCTCCATGACTTTGCTTATGCTGTTTCCCTTCCCTGCCTGTTTATTCTACTCATACTTCCAAAATATAGATCAAAAGTCCCACTGTGGCATACCCGTTAGAATTATCCCCATTATCTTATAGTCATTCTTCTTGCTAGCACTCAGCACAGTGCACTTGGGTCTTCTTCAATAGATATTGACCACAATTACTACTGTTATGTACAAAAGAACACCTAGAGACATTGAATACATTTAGAAGCATCCTGGTCAAAAATATCCTCGTAGGTTAGTAAGAATTGGGGGGTGGGGCACTTTATATTTTTAATAATTATCTCTCTCTCAAAACTATTTGTATATGTAATAAAATGAATATTTTCAAATTAAAAATATGCATTTTATAATATGATAAGTCCAATGATCTATTTAAAGAACTTTAAAAACACATTTGCTGATTTTAACAAATCTACAAGGCAGTCTTCTCACATAAACAATATGGATTATTGTGAAAAATCTACTAAAATATCTAAAGGTGTGAATTTGTATAGGCTATATTTTTAGGTATAACATTACATAATGTGTTAATTCTAAAGAGAAAAAATAAGGCCTTGATTTTAAGTTCCTTTAAAAATATCTATAATATTAAATTCATCATCTTTTCCCCAAGACTCAACTAGTTGTAGGTGACTATTGCAGTCACTGACTCCTGTTTTACATTTATAAATTTGTGTTATCTATCATTCCATTTTCAGTCATTTTTTCCTTTCTTTAGCACACATATCTTTGTGAGCTTAAAATTATTAATAGCTTCTCATTATTCTCTTAAAACATTACAAACAAAAACTATCTTTGGGGTGCTTTGTGTTATATTTCATAGAAATTCCAACATAAATTGTCTTAAGCTTTTTAGAAGACTTATTGGGGGTTGCCTGGGTGGCTCAGTGGGTTGAGCCACTGCCTTCGGCTCAGGTCATGATCTCAGGGTCCTGGGATCGAGTCCCGCATCGGGCTCTCTGCTCAGCAGGGAGCCTGCTTCCTCCTCTCTCTCTGCCTGCCTCTCTGCCTACTTGTGACCTCTCTCTCAAATAAATAAAAAAAAAAAATCTAAAAAAAAAAAAAAAGACTTATTGGATCATGTACCTATAAAGGGAAGAATTTGTCTTAGCAAAATTAGCTAAATTTTGTGCTGAATGGGTCAACACAGGATCAGCTTTATAGCCAGGCATGCTCACTGGCTCAGGCTAGGATTACTGGAATTTACTGGAATAGAAAAGAATACTTATTTGTTTAGACTAGTCAAAGCAATCCATACAATGGAGGAAGAAAGAAGAAATCAATCCCTTTCAAATTACATGATTGCTATACATAAGGGGAAGGTTGAAATTAATAAAAATGAAGGTTGGGAAGACAAGTACAATGACCACAGTAAGATTAATTAATAACTTTGACTTCATTTAATGCTTTCACTCTGAAATGCTCTACACAAGACTGAAAATATTTAACACAAGTCAATGAATTAATTAAGGTACTTTCGTATTATACCCAAAGAAAGTAAAGACTTATTGAACTAATTTTCAATTTAATGTGTCTCTAAATAAGCATAGAATTTGAGGACTGTTGGATATTATGTCAGACTATTTCCTGCTCATTGTTAAAATCAATATGAAGTTATAGCACACTATTAATGACAAGGATTGCAGAATTTATGTAAGCCTCAGTATTTGCCCTCAAGAAATTAACAACTTTGATTATGGAGACGACACCTAAACACATAAAATGATTGAAAAATGAAACCATTTAATACATCATAAAGTGCTATATAGATTGGTGATATAAGATAAATGCTCCCTTAAGAAAGGGAAGTGTCTTTGTTGACTAGATGTAATGGAGGTAGGCTTCTAGAAACATTTGGGAATTGATATGATCCTGGAAAGGTGGTACAATTTGGATAAGTAGAAAAAAAGGCAAAAAAAAAACCCATCTGAGGTAAATAAAAGGTTAACAAGTAAAAATGATTATGGCAGGTGTTGGCAGGGTATGAGTACATGTAGAGGTGGAGAAGGATGGGAAAGGGAGGTGGCAAAGAACAAAATGGCTGCCTAGAAATGGAAATTTTTGTTCAAAATTAATATTTGAGGGCATTTTATAGTTAAGGTGAGGATGGGCTATATCTAAAATTCTAGCACAAGGACAGTTTCAGAGGTATAAAACTTGGCTTCGTCGGAGGGAAAACTTGATCAAAGCAGAAGTTTTTCAAAAATGTATCAGTTAGACTCATCCAAATTTGGACAGTAAGAACAAAGAGATAGACTAAGGTTCAACTTTTAGGAGTCTTAAATCCAGTATCTTAAATCCAGTGTGACAAAAAGTGTGAACGCAAGTATCTTATCAAAAATCAGTTTCAGGGTCAAGAAGTGCAGAAATGGGTTAGGACTTTTCAACTTTTATAAGGTATGGGATCTTGAACAAGTAAATTTACCTCATGAGATTTTAGCTCCAGCATTTATACCAAATGTGGTTTCAAATCTCTATTAGGTCTGAATATATAGTCTGAAGATGTTAGATATATCAACAAAATAATTTTCTTTATCACTTCTTTTACTCCTTGAGAAACAGGTGGCAAAGTGTGACAGGATCACACATGCAGCCCCCTCCTCCAAAGACAGAATAGTATGTAGTAATGTCACCACTTATCAGATATTTCAGCAAAATTGTAACATTTTAAGAAAAATTAAGTTTGTGGCATAGAGTGTTCTGTCTGAGAATTATGAGGAACAAACCATTTAAAAGGCATAATGTTATGTGGAAACACAAGAGTGTTGAGAGAGTCAGTAGTTTTCATTTAGATCTTGATTGGTGTTGTATGGCTACATTAATAAAGATGTCTACTACACATTGACATGCTGGTGAGAATATATTAAAAGTGAACTCACAACAGAAGTTATCCTATCTCACTTAACTTGTACGCCCACACACTTAAGTACTGTCCTCTGTTCTTGCACACCTGTTTAGTTCTTCCCTTCTCCCTTCTCTCCTCCTCTCCTTCTTCCTTCTCCTCATCTCACTCTTGTACACTTGTAAATGCATGCACAGGCACACCCACTCTCAAAGAAAAACAAGTTTTAAGTCTAATTCTTCCAGTCAATTAAAATTAATTGAAAGTGCCCACTATGTCCTTGTGCTGGCTAGATTTAGTGTCCAAAGTTAATAGCACTGTTCCTATTGTCTTCTTAATAGTAGAACTATCCAAATACCCACTGGTCATTTTGTTACTGTATTCACCTAAATTATGAATTTAGTCCACACTGCTTATTATATGACTTCCTCAATGAGAAGATTCGTATATGTATGCAAATACAGGCAATCTCTTCATTGGCTCGAACAATCCGTTTTTCAAATTATTGAGATAATACCTTTTGTTAAATACAAATAACATTTTTCTGAGATTTGTGGTGGCTGTTTACAGAATTCTGATGGACCAAGAAGTGGAAAATAAGTTTTAATATCTATTGGGAAAATTCAACTAAGTCTATACATTCACAACTTTGTAAAAGCAGAAGAAATTACATCTTATATGTAATAAATAAGAAACCATTTTTATGATGGTTGTCAGTATACATTGCAGACTTCTTAGTTCAAATGAATACTCAAGAAATATATTATTGAGTTGACCACAAAAACAAGTTACAAGTTACTTTTTCCTTAATGGTTTAGAGCCCTGATGCTTATCTCATCTAAATCTTAAAACTTACTTGACATACTGAAAATTCACATGATGAAAAAATCTAAAAATAATCTAAAATAATTACATGATGAAAAATCTAAAAATATTTGCCAATATTGCCAAAAACTAATTTGTCAATATTGGCAAAGCTTAAATAGAAATTTTTGGTGTTACATTCTATATGACACATAAAGTGAGTCATTTTTAAAATCAAGAGGGAACACCTGGGTGGCTCAGTTGCTTGAGCATCCAACTCCTGATTTCACATCAGGTCATGATCTTAGGGTCTTGGAACTAAGCCCAGGGTCAGGCTCCACACTCAGTGGGAAGTCTGCTGGAGGTCCTCTCTCTCTCTCCCTCTGCCCCCTCCCACCATATGCGCACGCACTCTCTCTCTCTCTCTCTCACACACACACACACATAAATAAACAAATAATTTTAAAATAAAAATAAAATAAGAAATTTTATAAATGTACATACAAACATATATATGCAAACACAATATACAATGCATTTTTGGTCATAGTTACTAATAGATATACACACAACAACATATATATTCAGTTTTTATTTGTTGTAGAATGATCGTTGATGTATAGGTTTAGTCTGACAAATACTACAATGATTCTTAGTTGTATTTCTCCCAGAATCACATAATTTGCATTCAACATATTAATTTCTTTATGAAATACAAAGCTTTTCAATGCAGGGTTTTCCATATTGTCAGTACTTTGTCAAGGGTGATAATAAGCTTTTCCAACACAGTTCTACCATTTTGTTCCTTACTTTTGCTCATTTAAATTGGTTTTTGAAAATCCATGGTACCTATTCTAAAGAAAATATTTTGTTTTTATCTGCAATTCACATTCTAAAATCCAAGACCAATTACCCTATATGTATAAAACACACAAAACATTTGACTTTTTAATTTCTGAGAAGTCCTTTTGAAACAACAAGAGTATGGGCATCTGGGTGGCTCAGTGGGTTAAGCGTCTGCCTTTAACTCAAGTCATGATCCCACGGTCCTGGGATTGAGCCCTGCATCGGGCTCCCTGCTCAGTGGGGAGTCTGCTCCTCCCTCTCCCTCTGCTCCTCCCCTACTGCTAGTGTTCTCTCTCTCTCTCAAATAAATAAAGGATATCTTAAAAAAAAAAAAAGACAAAAAGGAGATAGCTGAGAAACAGCATGAAATGACACTTGGGATTCTTGAATTTGGAACCAAGGAGACTAATTCAGGTCTAATTCTGGAATCAGCTTTGCCCCACTTGATAGTTGAGATACAGTAACAATCTCTATTATATCTTGTACTTAGTAATGGTGTACCATTTGAATATTTGTTTTTAATTATTACTTGTGTTTGATTAATATTTATTTGAACAGAAATTATAGTCATTCAGCATATATTTGTTACAGACTGAATAAATGACTTTGAAGATGTAATTAACACTTTATATCCTGGCAGCTATCAATGAGGGATTTCCTTTATGATCTTCCACTGCACTTCAGTTTGGCATGAAATATTTCTGATATGTTTCTGGTAGTTAAATATTTTATGAGGTTTTCCCATGTGTCAGAGATTTAATTCTTCCCAATGCTATGTTAGATTAAAAATATATCCTCTGCCAACACCACCATCTTTGGCCCTTACATTCTTGACTTTGGCCCTTTCATGAGTGAACTTGCATCCTCTTAACGGAATACTTTGTTCATGACTTTTAACCAGTGTGCTAATTTGTTAGTCTAAAGTCTTTAACTATTTAAAAAATTCTTAACTATTTAAAAAATTCTTAACTATTTAAAAAAGTCTTTATTTAAAAAACATTGACTTTGCCTTTTTTTTTAAGATTTTATTTATTTATTTATTTGACAGAGATCACAAGTAGGCAGAGAAGTAGGCAGAGAGAGAGGAGGGGAAGCAGGCTCTCTGCTGAGCAGAAAGCCTGATGCGGGGCTCAAACCCAGGACCCTGGGATCATGACCTGAGCCAAAAGCAGAGGCTTTAACCCACTGAGCCACCCAGGTGCCCCTGACTTTGCTTTTAATAGCTTTATTTTGTTAAGCTTTTTGCTTGTATTTTGTGTCTTCATTTTTATTTAGTCCACGCAACCTTCTCTTTTCCCTTAGAGAGTCCAAATAGTTTATAATTCCCCCTTTGATTTTCATTTGACCCATGCGTTGTTTAGAAGTATATTATTTAATTTCCAAATATTTGGAAATTTTCCAGTTATTTTTCTTTTATTGATTTCTAATTTAATTCCATTGTGGTCAGAAAAATTATTTTGTAAGTCATGAATCGTTTTGAATATATTTAGACCTACTTTATGAACTAGGATATAGTCTATCTCAATAAATGTTCCTTACATGCTTGACAAGAATATTTATTCTGCTTTTGGTAGAGTGTACTACAAATATCAATTAGGTCAATTTGGATGATAGTATTATTCAAGTCTTATCTATTCTTAGTGATTTTCTGTCAAATCGTTCTATCAGTTGTTAAGAGCAGGCTACTGAATTATCTGACTGTAATTATAGAATTGTATATTAAATTTATTATATTATGTTTTATTTTATGACAAAACACCTTTTCTCCTGTCATCTACATGTTACCATCTACATGTATTGTATTTGGATACTGCATTTTTATTACAGTGTTTTACTATAGTTTTCCATGCTATAGTTTATCATTCAAGCAACTTTATAAAGCCAAGGAAAAGTGAGTTGAAGAAGACAGATCTTACTTTACACTAAATATTACAGTTGATACATAGTTTAACCACTTCAGATTTTTTGAATATTTAAAACACTACCTAATGCGTATAATAAAAAGCATTCACTGTGCTACGTGACTTCAGATTAATCATTAAGCAACTTACAGGAAAATAAGAAGAATCAACTACCTTAATAGGTATTTCCTTCATATAAATAAAAGTATTTATACAAAAAGAGTTGGGATATTTTATAAAATATTTTATATCCCAAAGAGGTAAACTATTTTAAAGTATTCTTACCATCATATACAGTTATTCGTAACTTTTTATGTTTTTAAAAGTTCCAAACTTAATAGAAAATCTCAAATAGTGCAGTTAGTTCACATACTGCCTTGACTTGGATTCACAAAATTAACATTTTACCAGGCTTATTTTAGCATCCTCGACTCATGTATAGTATTAATATATTATTATTGTTGTTGACTCATTTGATGGCAAACTGCAGAAAACATATCCCCTTACTCTAAATAATTCAAAGGTTACCCCCTAAGAACAAGTAAAATCTGTTCTGTAGTCATAGTGTAGTCAAATTCAGAATATTTAACATTCATACCATACTATCTAATATACAGCCTGTATCTAAGTTTTGTCAGGTGTCTTAATAATATATCTTATGGCATTTTTTTTCCATCTAAGATCCACTTGAGTATCAGACTTTGAATTTAGTTGACTTGTCTTCTTAGTGTTCTTTAACTTGGAGGATTTTCCAGAGTATCTGTGCAGCGTTCTTAAAACTAAAGAGGCAATACTTTTCACCTAATGAAATGTGAATGCACATGCTGTACAGTATTCAAAAAATACATTACTTAAGCCCACTTTTTGAGATTTTGCATAAAAATGCCATATACTTTTGGGGAATAAAAGAATGTCTAGCATTTATGTAGTTAGAATGTGTTCTGAAAAGGAATAGTTCTAGTATTTTTGAGCATTCAGTCATAGACCTGCCTTGGTATCTTAAGAGCAGTCAGTCAGTCCTTTTAGCTCCTGTGAAAATCACATTGTATAAATCACCATGTAAACAAAGTTACTCTATAATCACTGGGGATAATTTTTAAATAACTGTGTGTGTGTGTGTGTGTGTGTGTTTAATTTTAAAATGTCCTTTGCTGATCTATGTCCAGAAATTACAACAGTGCTGGTATGGCATTGTTGTTCAGTGTTAGAACTCTGGAGGCAGACTTATTTTTAACTCTTACTCTGTCCCTTATTAGCTGGGGATCGTTGCATAGGCTTTTCAAAATCATTAATTTCAGTTTCTTCATCTGTAAATATAGTGGATAAAAATACCCCCCATATGAACTTTGTGCGCTGAATGGCACTTGATGTATGTTCAATAACCATTAGCTATTATCAGTTCATAAAACCACCAAACTAAGATCATTTCTTAAATATTTGAACATTCTGCTTTACTGCAACCCGAAGCCACTATGTACACAATCTACATTTTCTTTAACATATAATGCTTTAAAAAAGAAAAATGACATCATTAATACATGTAAGTTGCAGAGCATAGGAAAGTAGTCACCCAAATAATTACTTTTGAAAATATAAAAATGAAGAACTCTCACAGCAAGTATTCCCCAAATGCAAAGAGGAATTAAATATTGAGAACCAAAATGAAAATTAAATAAAAGTATTTCATGGGACAGTATGGTAAGCACTGAAGGAATTCGATAGGACACAAACTTTGAACCCATCCATGGTAGAATTTAAAGTCTAGTTGATGAAATAAGGCACACAGGAAAAGACAAGAATTTGTTGAGTAAATACTGCTAAGGAACTTAGTTGAATATTAGCACTATACAGCAATGATTGTTATAAAATTTGAACAGAGACGATATCATCATGGATTTAATACTAAAGAAAAGGCCTTACAGAGGAATTGGGGAATTGGTTTGCACTTTGAAAATAGGTAAGATTCAAATAAGAGGGAAAAGGAAGAAATTAGGAAGGAAAGGGTGCTGGGTGTCCTATTCAGGTAAATAAATATACATAAACACACATGAGCACAAAAGAATAAATTAGTCCACTTAGTGTAAAGCGTTTTTTTGGGTAAAAGTGATGGCAATGTTGGAGAATAGAGCTGATCCAGATCCTAAGGGATTGATACTTCATTCTGCAGACGATCATACTAATCAGAAATTCTGAAGTAGGAAAATGTCACTACGCACAGTTCCTGAGTTACACGCATCCAGAGTTTTTGGTTCAAGTCTTGCTAAGATAAGGAAAAGAAAATATTATAATTATAATCAGAGCTCAAATATTCTAAGGGAAATTTGGAGACAACAAGGCAGGATTTGGGAAGCCATAGATAAAGAAGAAGTAGGAATTACAGGAAAGTTTTCATAATAAGTATGTTCCACTTATGACCCCTTTTTTGCTTGGGGCCATTCTAATTAAGAAAAGAAACTCCAACTATTTTTTTCTGTTTTTGTGACACATGCCCAAGATTCTAAGTCCCTGAAGGGAATGCCTCTCATGGGTCTGATGTAAACCACATGCCCACTCCATAGCTATATCTAAGTGGTAACTAGAAAGCTCTGATCCATTCTGTTATAGTAGTAGAAGGAAGGCAGATGGATTTCCACAGTATCAAGACTACACACAGTGAGCAGAGATATTTTTCTAACAGAAATAGGAGTGAGGTTAAGAACAGAGGAGGGGTAATGTAAACCAGGTAGCCTCCCCCCAAAAAAGGAAGTGTCTACAACATATTAAAAGCAACATTTTAGAGAACTGAGACCTTGTAGCACTGTGCATGAGCCACTGGAACAGGGAAGAACCAGATAGAAACAATTACAGACTCGGACTATTCCAGATATGTGATAACATTCTGGACTCAGAGAATCATGTGACCCCAGATGACAGAGCTTCTGACTTCCATACAGAGATTTCTAACACTCTGCTGTGCACCTGAACAGAATTCCTCTGCGTTTTTTCAACATCCCTGAAATTTGGTCTTTATAATTCCTATAAGCTAGAGCCACAAAAATACGGAACGCACAGTTACAGCAAAGCCACACTGAACTGGCCAGCATTCATGGAATTTGTTTGGGTGAGGGCCAGTCAATGACTTTTTGTTGTTGTTAGGAGAGAACATTAACAATTTGGACATCCCTGTCTTCTCTTTTTACTGTACATGTAATAAATCTAATTTCATCAGCCTTTAAAAGTGTCAATGAAATATAAATGGTAGCTTTTTAAAAAGGTACCACAGAGGAACATGTAACAGAAGGGGCCATTGCTGTTTTTTTCATGCCACTTAATTCAGTACGTATGAGAAAAGGGAGGATTAGACATTTCTTAATGCTTGAGATGGGAAGACATCTTGCATACATAAATCTAAAAATATTTTCTTACAGCGAATTAAAAGTACAATTTAATACAAATTTGTGTCTGGCAGCTAGCTGGAGCAGAAGTTGTCTATTTGCTGCAGCTGATGCCTATCAGACTCGGAGGCGCAGTCTGTACCAGCTGAAGTCTGTCAACGGGGAGCCCAGCAGAAGGGCAACATGATAGTCAAAACAGGATGAAACCACAGTCTAAACAAGATGACGTGAGCATTTGTGCAATTAACAGCATCAGCAAAAGTAAAGTTGTGTTTGGAACATTCTGCCAGGAATCCCAAAAAGGCAGGATGCTTATTTTGCCACAGTAATGGTATGTTATATCTGGCTAAATGGAATCAATGGCATGATGGGAAACTCCACATGGACAGTGGTAAAGGGTACAGGAGAAGCTGATGATGACAAAGTCTAAGACTGAAAACGTACCATAGCTCTTCCTAGTAGGAGCAGAGCCCACTTCAAACTTAGTATTTGTGCCATCTCTCGACTATAGGTAGAGCTTGTCTGTTGGCTGCTAGCATTGTGTCAGTCATTGTACTGGCTTTTCAGTGGTCATTATCTGATTTAATTTTCCAAACAAGTTATGTGGTCCACATTATTAATCTGATTCCACAGATGATGACAAAACCACAAAGGAACAGCTTCAAACACCACTGTAGTGGAACTGTTAGACAAATCTAGGCAGAAATGCCAGTTCTGCTGTGCCTAAACTCTAGGGATTTTATGTAAACCACTGTATTTTTCTGGACTTGATCATTCTTATGTAAAGTATAAACTTTGGACATGTATAAGAGCTCAAAGGTTATTTAGTGCTTTTCACTCGATGCTTGATACGATGCAAGTATTAAACAAATGGTGGAATCGATACTATTATTGTGCTTATTAGGAGTAGTACCTTAAAGGCATTTTATAAATACATCCTCGTTTATGTAATTTTCATAGAAACTCAGATGGTTAAGAATACTGGTAACTGGATGGGGGGCATTGAGGGAGGACACGTGATGTAATGAGCGCTGGGTGTTATATGCACCCGAGGAATAACAGAACTCTACCTCTGAAACTAATGATACAGTAGAGGTTCATTAATTGAATTTAAAAAACAATAATAATAATTGAAGCTAGTAATTACAGTTGCTAACCACGGGCACAGAGCTAAGGATCTTTGAAGCAGGGGTGCCTGGGTGGCTTAGTGGGTTAAAGCCTCTGCCTTCAGCTCAGGTCATGATCCCAGTGTCCTGGGTTCGAGCCCAGCATCTCTGCTCAGCGGGGAGCCTGCTTCCTCCTCTCTCTCTGCCTGCCTCTCTGCTTACTTGTGATGTCTGTCAAATAAATAGATAAAATCTTAAGAAAAAGAAAACTCTTAAAAAAAAAAAGGATCCTCTAAGCGTTGTCTCATTTCTTTGTTTTAGCTCTTTATGATTGAGTTCTTACCTGAATTTAACTGCTCAAGGACAGAGGCCATGGAGGCTTTGAATTCAAGTGCTAGTTTTACTTCAGAGCTTCTCCTTCTCTAATCCAATGCTCATTCCACCTGTCTATTCTTTCCATAGATTTAAAGATAACAAAAATAGGTAACATTGTTTACTATTAATCTAGCAAGTCAATCTTTATGGGATTTTCATTTGACATATCTCATATTTAGTATCTTCTAATTAGTTGTATTTGTTTTTTAAATGCCATGAATTATAGCCTTTGCTCACAAGTTTGTCCTTAATGATGATTTTAATAGCAATATTTTTAAAAATGTAGAATAATTATGAATGTCAGGTTTTATTCAAAATCAGCTTCCATAAGAAGGTTTGAGAGGTACCAGAGGACTCAAAGTAGAGTACTAGCCCGTCTATAGTGCATTACATTGTTCCTCTTGTAAATATTTTATGAGTATTAACGAGAAATTTAAATCATGACTTCCTCTTGACAGGAATACAGGGGCATTGACCTCTGTGGTTAGTGCAATTTTCCTTAGTTCAGTTTCCTTTTTCTTTCTTTTTTTTTTTTTTTAGTTCTTGAGGATACAGTCATAATTCCTACTATCTTATTTTTGTATTCTTATTGAACTATTAAGATTTGCAAGATTTTTATATCAAAACTTTTGTGATGATTTATAGATTTGGTAGAACACACCCTCTTCATGTGTCTAAGAGCTTGCTGCTATTTGAGAGCAGAATGCACAGCACCTGGGGGCTCATTAGAAATGCAGAATGTGGGGCCAGACCCCAGATCTGCTGAATTAATACCTGCATTTTTCCAAGATCCCCAGGTGAATGGCCTGTACATTAATATCTTAAAAGCATTGTTCTAGAAACCACAAGCAGTAAAAAGCTGTGCTTTTGTTGGACATGACATAACTTTGATGTATAGTGAGAATGGGGGAGATTTAGGATATCCTAATGTGGTAGCAAGAAGAGTTTAATTGCAGGAGAAAAAAAAAGAAAAACAAAAGACCTGATATCCTTTCAGGTGCAGAAAATATGGTGGAATTACTGAATAGTATTAAATGTAGAATGTATTAAATGTAGAAGTTATAAATTTAAGGTATTTAGGTTATTTTATTGACTTAGTGAACTTAATTTCCTTAGAAGAATTCTGGCTCCTTGTTGCTAAGGGACATTGTTATCTTTATTTGTTTGTTTCCCCAGCACTTACATTATTTGTATAAATAGCATGTTTAGGGTTAAAATGGTTCATGTAATGTTGTTTGTAATTAAGTAAATATGAGTTAATTTGGATGCAACTGTTATAAATGATAGTGTAATCTCTTGGGCATATAACATGGTTTTCTAATCTTCCTGAACAGATTTCATATTACCAAGCAATTTTAGTATAAATTCTTCTGGATCAGTGAAATTTTCACACCAATAAATCAGGAAATGTAGAAAGATCTGTATATGTAGTAAACCACATGTGCAAATTAAACTACCTTATCAAGAGAAATGATTTCTCCTATTAAGGCTGTGGGGTTCAGATCATGGAACAGTAGTAAGTGGAAAACTTGAATAGTTGTTTTTTTTTTTTTAAGAAAAATGTTTATAGATTATTGAATTTAACTTTACATGCTTGAGTCCCTGCCTTTTCCTCAGCAGTTTTTCTCTGAGCTTTACTTATACCTGGATCTCATTAGTCCCAGAAGTGTTTTATCCCAAATGGGATTTGGGGGTTCTAATTGTGTATACTTATAATATGCCTACATCTATATACCTAAAGCTATCCGTGTCTCTGGAAAGCAGAGGTTGTGTGGTTGATTTGCATTGGATTCTATTTTCCTTTCTTGGCATTCGATCTAGAAGTTTGGCTTTTCCGCCAGGGTCTCCTTCTTTTGCCTAAGGCTAAAGAAGAAAGAAAAACCTAAGTCTTTATACACTAGCAGTATAATGATGTATTTACTTCATTAGAAAGATCAACAGAGTAGAAACTTTAGGCTAGTGAAAACAATGAATTAGGGGTAGCAAATTGGAAGAGAGGGAGAGGAGGAGAAAGAGGAACATGAAGGAGGAGGAGGAGAAGAGGAAGAAAGATAAGAGAAGAGGAGAAAGAGGAAAAAGAAGGAAGAAGAGGAAAGGGAGAAGAGGAAGAGGAAAAAGAGAAGGAGGAGAAGAAAAGGAAGAAAAGACCAATAATTAAACCAGAAAGGCCCGCTAAAAGATTTTTTTTTAAGATTTATTTATTTATTTTAGACAGCGCTAGAGAGAGAGCCTGAGCAGGAGGGGCAGAGGGAGAGTGAGAATCTCAAGCTGACTCTGAACTGAACATGGAGCCCCCCATGGGGCCCCATCTCACGACCCTAAGATCATGACACAAGCTAAAACCAAGAATCAGACATTGAACTGACTGTGCCACCCAGGTGCCCCTGAAAGACCTTTCAGACAATATCCAAATTGTTTGTAGCCTGGACCTTATATGAATATTCTCAGTTTCTCAAATTGATGAAAATATAGTCATGTTTTTTGAAACTTAGAAAATAAAAGATTTTATAGCCTTCCAGAACCTGATAACTTTGGTTTAAAACAAGAGTTAAAACTCCAATACCACAGTTAACAAAATGAAACTTTGGGGTTTTTTAAAAGCAATTTAAAAATGCTTACTTCTCATCTGTGTTCTAGAAATTACCTTATGGTTAAGATATTTTATTTTTTCTTAAGATTTTATTTATTTATTTGACAGAGATCACAAGTAGGCAGAGAGCCAGGGAGAGAGAGAGGAGGAAGCAGACTCCCTGCTGAGCAGAGAGCCTGATGTGGGGCTTAATCCCAGGACCCTAGGAATGACCTGAGCTGAAAGCAGAGTCTTTAACCCTCGAGCCACCCATGCACCCCTGGTTAAGACATTTTAAAAAATGAAATGGTATTTAATCCCTTCTGATAAAGTATGTTATCTAAAAATCTTAAAACATTTAAAGCTTCTGAAAATTTTTATACAATGTGAATAAAATGCCTGTAATTTGAGGGACTATTACCTTTATAAAAGTTATTTTCAAAAATAAGCAGTAGTAAACAGTAATTTAAAATTTACAATGCATTTTTACATATATTATCCCAATTATTTTTTAGTTTAACTAGATGTTGTGAACATTTCCATTTTTCAAATGAGATTCAGAGATATAGAATGGCTTAATCCAAGATCTCAAGGTTAGTAAGTGTGGCTCTTGGATTCAATCCCAAGTTTCCTGTTCCAAATCCTTTGTCCACAGCATTATACTATTATTACCTCATTCAAGTAACTAAGTCTGTCACTCCCTTTAAAAGTTAAAAAGTTTAAAAGTTAAAGTACATTGTGTACCCATTTGACTTTTGATCTCCTTTCTCCATGGTGCTTCAGACTTTCTTCAAAAACGTTTATACATAGACAACATTTCTTCACTTTTGTATTCCCTTAATTTTTTTCAGTATTATGATGGCCTTGATTTGTTCCTCTTGAATTTTATTATAATTAATTCTGAAAACTTGTAGAATTTCTTAAGGCTATTTTGTATTCCCATTCTTTTCCTCTATAGTGCTGGAGATGTCACTCTCCATAACTTATCTATAAAATTAAAGATCATGTTCACTCATGTTCACAATTCAATCATCAAAGTCACTGGTTAAAATTCTTAATAGTACGTCTATAACTAACATTGTAGAACATGACTTATGTCACCTGAACTTGGCAGTGGGCAATCAAATACAATGCATTGCCTATAATCCAATAGCTCTGTGCTATAACCTAATGGTGGTTGAAGCAAGGCAATGTATCCTAATTTAGTGATGACTTTTGGCATGTAGTATGAAACCAAAACTTTAAGAAATAAAATTGTATTGGATCTACTGCTTTTTCTTAGTTGGTCATGTTTGTCATTCTATGATAGATGCAGTTGATCATAAAGGATATATAAACATAGATACAGATACAGATTTAGCTACTAAACATATATACTTTACTATCAGTTAACAAAGTAGTTATTCTTTCACACTGGTAATTAACAGAATAGTTATTCTTTGTACATATGCTGGTCCCTAAAAGAAATATTTTACATAGGTTGTTTACAGCTTACTGCGGTGAATATGAAGTTCTGTCCAAATTTCACCATGCAGACATTCTTACCATTTGTACTAGCTGGATTATGTTTATACTGTACATATGGTAAACATCTTAACATGTTTAGAACTCTAAAAACCTGAAAAATGAGTGGATTTCTTGTGCTTTCACTTTTGTGTCTCCAAATGACAGTTTCAAGGGGCAATACAGTAATCCCCCCTTATCCACAGGGGATTGATTGTTCCAAGATCCCAGTGGGTGCTTGAAACTGCAGATAGGACCAAACTGTGTATATTCCCTACTTTTTCTCATATATATATATATATATATATATATATATATATATACATATGCATATATATACACACATACATATATATGAACCTCATATGATATGATATATAAATATATATGTTATATACCTATATATACACATTATATATATGTTGTATGTATATACACACACACACATCTATGATAAAGCTTAATTTATACTTCAGGCACAGTAAGAAATTAAGAATAATAACTAATAACAACATAGAACAATTATAACAATATACTGTAATTAAAGTTGTGCAAATGAGGTCTCTCAAAATATCTTCTTGTACTGTATTCATCTTTCTTTTGATGATGTGAGATGATAAAATGCCTGCATGATGAGATGAACCAAGGTGAATGACACATGCATTGTGACCTAGCATTAGGTTACTCTTGACCTATAGGGACCTCTCCTCCTCAGAAGGAGGACCATCTACTTCCAGACCACCGTTGACCTCAGCTAACTGAAACTACAGAAATGAAAACCAGAATAGAGGGGGACTATTGTACTTCAACTTACTATTAATGAGAGCAACTTATTATTCTCAATGCTCAGTATGTTGTCTGGGCCAAGAGTGATTTGGGAATATTTTGCTCTTTATGTTTGTACCTATTTAGTTGCTCTTCTGAGGTCATATAAGATAAAATAGCCTATGTGCTTAAGCTCTATGAACTATTTGTGATTCCTTATACTTTTTTAAAGTCATTATAATTAAAAACTTCAAAATTAGTTTTCTGCATGTTCCCTGTCAATACACTAGCAGACAAAGACAGTCAATCTATAACATATTCTCAGTGATCATTGCAATCCGCTTTTTTACCAATACTGCTCTGTTTCTATAATTTAGTGCTAATGCTGGTAGGCCTTGTGATTCACATCTTTCCTGGAACTTAATTAAATAATTGAACAACAATCAACTTATTCACTCTCAGTGGCCCCACAAGCTGGAAATGTCAATAATAATTCTCCTTTACAGGAGCAAATTCAGTGTTAATTTAGAGCTATTGGTCAGCTTTGTTAAATATGCCAAGTGCACACTTGGTTGTGTCTACTTAGTTGATCTACTGTTGTATGATTTTTTTTAATGTATCTTTTTTTATTAGACGATGTGATGTAACAGGAACACTGTTCCTATTACATATTCAGAAAGGGAAAAATAATATTTCAATACATGGGCAGTAGTTTTCTAGAAGTGATACCTAAGGAATACCAGTCTCTAATATCACTTAAGATAAATGAACATTTTTAAAGACATTGAAATAATATTTATCATAGTTTGAAGGCCACAGGACGGTGTTGATCCCAGTGTTGATCAGGATATGCCAGACCAGCTACCAGAGCAGGTTGATCAGGCCAGGCTTGAATCGGTTTACCTTGTCTCTAGACAGAGTTCTCAGGTAGCTCATTCTGAAACTACATGTTACCAACACACAGAAAGGATCACACTGAGTGAAATGTACATGAGACTAAGGGATGAATTAAAGTAACTGTTAATTTTAGTGAAAGATAACTGGAAAGGAGACTACATACTTGTGTTTGGAGATTGCCACATAGTCTGTGTATAAAAATAATACCAAAAAATGTTTTCTTATAAGAAATGTACTTGAGTGAGCTGAGAGAAGGAAGTCACAAATTTAGATAATCTGAAAAGTCATCCTTAGCTAAGAGAGATACAGACACCCCATGGTCTTTGTCAGTGCAACGAAGTATTCCGTCTGGCAACTGAAGCACTCTCAACATAGTTCACAGCTTGATATTATCTGTTTTTTTTTTCTTCAGAATATGCTTCTTTTGATGACTTATTGTTAAGAAAAATTAATATAATTATTGTGTGAGGGCTCCAAAGTACTCAGCCAGCTTGTGACAAAGCTTATATTAATACGTAGTAAATGGTAGTGTAGGACTGCAAAATTTTCTTTCCTAGGAAGAACTGTAATGTATTTAGAGATTAGATATTTTTATTTTACTTTTCTTAGTATTAAATGTTCTTTCAGTCATGAAATTAGGTTGGGAGATAACAAGAGATTTTTTAGTGATTTCATTAACAAAATAAAAATTGGAAACATTGTGATGGTCCCAGAGTTAAAGAGAAAAAGATTTAGTTGCAATAAAAATGTCAGTCTGGACACTCCTAATCTCCATCATTACTTCCTCAGTCTGTAGAGACAGTATTACAGAAAGCAACACCTCATCTTAGGATTCATGTGGGTATTTCTGTTGTTGTGGTTCCAGAAAAAAACACTTTGGTCACCTAATTCTTTTTTTTTCTTTTTTTTAAAAGATTTTATGTATTTATTTGACAGAGAGAAATCACAAGTAGATGGAGAGGCAGGCAGAGAGAGAGAGGGAAGCAGGCTCCCTGCTGAGCAGAGAGCCTGATGCGGAACTCGATCCCAGGACCCTGAGATCATGACCTGAGCCGAAGGCAGCGGCTTAACCCACTGAGCCACCCAGGCGCCCCTTGGTCACCTAATTCTTAAATATTGCACAAGTGAAGTTGCTTCTGTTATCTGATGTTAAATTAGTTATGAGTTCTGGGATGTCTCATGGTCTTGGCCATGTGGTGGTACACTCGTAAATGGTGCTACTTGCTGTTTAACGAGAGGATGGAGAAGGGGTCAACTCGGTCTGTAACACAGAGGATTCCCGTGTTGTGACTACTCCCGCCATGATGAATTTCAAGTGACCAACATGAAATCTCTTCACTGAACGTGATCCTGAGAAAAGATGTGCACAATCAGCTGAACAAGCTATGCTGGTACAAGCTTTAGAAACCACTGCCCCAATGTATCTATTTTAGTTTTGTTCGTTTAATTATCAGCAGTTTCCATTTGGTCACATCTGCCACATCTGGGAATGGAGCAGATGACCTGCAGCGGATGATCCAGGCTGTGGTGGATAACGTGTGCTGCCAGATGTCTCTGAAGCAAAAGACCAGAGCGCTCAGACAGAGGCAGGGCTGTCTGTGGAGAGCTGCCTTCACAACTGGGGGCATGAAAACAGAGTTCTTTGAGGATGTAGTTCCCGCAGTCAGGAAATGGACGGAGGCTGGAATGAAGGTGTATATCTTGTCTTCAGGAAATGTAGAGGCCCAGAGCTATTATTTGGTCATTCTACAAACTGAGATATTCTTGAGCTTGATGATGATCACTTTGATACCAAGATTGGACGTAAAGTGGAGAGAGTTACCAAAAGATTGCAAACAGCCATCGCTGCTCAACCATCAACATCTTGTTTCTGACAGACATGTCTCTAGAGGCCAGTGCTTCTGAGAAAGCGGATGTGCATATCACTGTGGTAGTGAGGCCTGGCAGGGCCAGACGGTTGGATGATGAAAAGTCTTACCACAGCCTCATCACCTCCCTTGGAGAATTGTACCTGCCTTCCTCAACCTAGAGGAGTGTGAGGAAGACTAACCTGTTCTCAGAGTTGTCCCTGTAGTTTAGTTTTATTCTACTGGTAAAAATAACTTACTTTATTTATTTTTAATTGTTTATTATTTATTTATTTGAGAAAGAGAGAGCATGAGCGGCCAACTGAGCAGGAAGCCTGCCCTGGGGCTTGATTCCAGGACCCAGAGATCATGACCTGAGGTGAAGGCAGATGCTTAACCCATGAAGCCACCCAAGAGCTCTAAAACTAATTTATTTTAAAAACACATACATACAGGGGTGACTGGGTGGCTCAGTGGGTTAAAGCCCCTGCCTTTAGCTCACGTCATGATCTCAGAGTCCTGGGATTGAGCCCCGCATGGGACTCTCTGCTCAGCAGGATGCCTGCTTCTCCCTCTCTCTCTGCATGCCTCTCTGCTTACTTGTGATCTCTGCCTGTAAAATAAATAAATAAAATCTTTAAAAAAATAAAACACATACATACACACCCACATGGATATGCAAATGTGTATATATATATATATATATATATGCGTATGTTTACATTGCCTTCCACAGGCATCTACGTGAAAAAAAAAATCTCAATTCAGTGAAAAGAAAACTTACTTAAAGATGCTTTCTATGCAAAAGTTGTTTGAAACCACAATCCTAACCCTTAATGAGGGCAAAATGTAGCTGATAGAGGAATTACGGCAATGTGGATCAGACATGTTAGGATTCCCAAGTCGTGTGCCAGAATGGAAAGGTAAGTTTGAGAAGTTATTCTGAAGCCTTTTTATTTCAAAACCGGAGTAGTTCACAGACTTATTCCTATAATAATTCATTTCTTTTGTAAACTATCAGTTAGAAAACTTCAATAGCAGAATTTCAAAATATTAGCCTCCCTCTATACAAAACCCAAAGTTACTTGTTTCTACTCCAGGAGAGTAAAACTGGGGAGGAAACTCATTTGAGCCTTGAGGAAGCAAGCATCAATAACTGAGGAAACTTACTAATCATCATGGCACTCCCAGAAAGTGTTTGCTTTACCAATGAAAAAGGGGCATTGATGTAACAGCTAAAACAGGAATATGGTTCTTAATGTTTAACAGAATAGTCCAAGTCCTGCCAGTTGTTAATGATTATAGATTTTATAGTTATTTTACTAAGTGCTTTTTAGCACAGTTTGAAAATACATGCTATTTACTGTTGAAAAAGAAAAGGTTTACTAAAATCATTTCATAAAAACCTTCTAAAAGAGGCCTAATAATGTAATATTTTCCTCCAGAATGGGTGTAAATTTTATAACAGCATTATTTATCAAGGCTTGATGCTAATGGGATGTCAAATCAATTTCATGTTGTGATTAATAAAAAGATTTTCTTCTTCAAAAAATGAAATAAAATAAAGTCAAGGAAATATAGTAGGCATCACATCTACTATATCTACTCGGAGCTCAGTGTGTAGTGTAGGTAGTGATAGCAAGCGCCCTCTTCTTTGGAAAAATAAACTTAAGGGGAGAAGTAGTATTTTTTTTTTTCCAACTCCATGTGTTCTTCCAAACTTTGATTTTTTTTTTCATGGCCATATGTGCATTGTATACTTCAGAAAACAACTAATTTTGCAGCTAACATTAAACATAGTGATGGTTAAGAGAAATCAAAGTCCGTAGGTTTCCATCTCCAGCTTTAAAAAACAAAAATGATCCCAATATAAAAGAAATCCCATATTAGAAATAAAAATAATGCATTAAATTATAAATACTAATTTCAAAATGTCATAATGTACACATAATTTTTTTCAAAAGAAAGCATTAAAAATTATTTATTCTTTATTATAGTATGATAGGATAATAAATAGTATATTTAACATAGTATTGTGGTGGGAATAATAAGTTGATATATGACAATTATTTAGAAATATGTAGTTAATGATCAATTATTATTTATTGCTGAGAGTAGTAGAAGCTATAAATTATCAAAATATTATGTTGTTCTTTTGTCTATTATGTTGACAAGATTAAGTTATGACAGTAATTTGGAAATCACTTATTTTGTGCTAGACACTATGTTAGCTCCTGGGATACAAAGTACTTTTTAATCTTCTAAAGTTCTTACTTTGTCAAGATTCTATGATTTAATGATAAAAAGAACTATATGTGATCTTATTAATTGAGCAACTACTATAGTTTGAATCTGCACCAAAAACTAAGTAGAACACAAGAACACAAACTGGAGGTGTTACTTCATCATTGAGCTCTACTGATTTTTCCAAAAGCCTGGGAGGTTTGGCTAATCAGAGCAGACAAATACGCCAACTCCCTCCTTTGATACCTTCCTTTGCCAAACTAGGATAATTCTGAAGTATGCATTTTAAACTATATCCAGATTTTTCCTCACAGGACTATGCTTTAGTGCCCATAGTATCTGTCTTGATAATACTTTTCACTGTGATACATAACATTGCCTATTTCATTCTCCTGTTGGTGGTGTTCATAACGGTAGCTCAAGTAAACCACCTATGTTCTAATCCTTGCCTTGGGGTCTCTCTGCTTCCAGGCAACTCCAAAACAAAACACTAGACTAAATTTACAGTCTCACGGGAAGATCATATACAAAGGTTAATTACCCATGAAATTTTAGAATATTATGGCAAGTAGTACTGCCCTCAGAACAAAAGTACCTGAGCTCATTGTCCTGATTCTTCACAATCTAGTTTTGAAACAAGAAAACTTCTCTTCTGTGGACTCCGTTGTCTCTTATTTATCAAGTAAGAGTTTGAATGGCGTAATCTATCCTCCTAACTTTATCATTCTAAGATTGTAAATCTCAAGAAGGTTTGCTTCCGTAAATGGTTTGTCATAATTTTGAAAATTAAAGTTTGGGTACGGATAGATATTTCTTAGGAACCTGTAAAGTTTTGTGAATGCATTCACTCTCTCATTCATTTATTCCACAGAACTTATTAAATATCTATTCTGTGTACATCACTATAGATGTACATTATTAATAGGCAGCTACTAGCCACATGTGACTAACTTTAAATTTAAATTAATTAAAAGTCAATAAAATTAAAAATTCAATTGTCAGTCTCTCTAGTCACATTTTAAGTGCTCAATAGCCATTATGTGTCTAGTGCCAACTATATTGTATGGCACAATTATGAAATATTTCCATCATGGAGAAAATTATATTAGAGCTGCTTGGAATGATGAAAAAATTAAATCCGACAACCAGCCTTCAAGAAATAATACCTAAAAACTTCAGTACAATATGAATATACAGTTGGGCATAATTTATATTAAGTGAGTATTTTCAATCACATACTTTAAAATAATTTATACGTAAGTCTTCAGGAAAGGCTTCATGGTAGATAATCTGAAGGTTAGTCAGAAAAGCAGACTGTTACAGACTTTAGGGACATTTAAATAGAAATGGGTCAGGGAAGTTCTTTGACATTGTTTAGACTTAAATTAACAGAAAGAAACAAACTGTAGAGTAAAATTATAAAATATTCAAATAACACTGCTTTAAATATATCTTTATAACTGCTGATGTTATAAGAATATATAGATGAGAGTTACAGAAACAATTGAAAATTTCTGTTTCATATATTTTAATTTTCTTACTTGATGTAAGTGGAAATGGTTTATAATAATAGAGCACTTTCAGAAAACTTGCTTTTTGCATTAGGTTCTTCAAATTTCATATAGGTTGTCATTCATGTCTTTCTAATTTGCATCCACCACAATACCCAATAGTAACTTAGAAATACCTGTTGGATGATGTCATGGGTAATTATCACTCCTCCAGTCTTGTAATCTTTCTTTTGGAAAATATAATATAATATAATATAATATAATAAAAAGAAGGTGATTTAAAACATCTCTATAATGCCCAATATAGTTTAGTTGTGTTTACATGTGTAAATTTCCTTGGGTTGGATTTAAATTCTCCCCAAGCTCTGTGACCTTGAGCAAGATAAGTAAATCCCTCTTCACCATACGTTCCTCATCTCTAAATGAGTTAATAATATTACTTCTAGGGGTGCTTGGGTGGCTCAATTGGTTGAGCATCTGACTCCCAATTTCAGCTCTGGTCATGATCTCAGGGTCTTGGGACTCAGCCCTCAGCCGAGCACCATGCTTAGCAGGGAGTCTGCTTGAGATTCTCTCTCCCTCTTCCCCTGCCCCTCCTCCCCCACACTTGTGCTCTTTCTCTCTCAAAATAAATAAATAAATCTTTTAAAAAGAATAATAATATTACCTCCATTGACTGTAAGGAAGTAAGTGAACTAAATAATTTGAAAACATTTAGAATAGTGCTTGGCCCAGAACAAATTCTCTATAAGGGCTTGTTTGTGATTATTGTTGCTCTTCTTATTGTTGTTTTCAGATAGTCATTAGGACATCATTAGAATATCTGGAATTCACTACAAATAAGACCTGAGTTAAGAAGTCTAGCTTTTAGCTGTATGATCAGATACATCAGTAACACTATCATTGATAATGAGTGAGCACATCCCTTTGTCCCCTTAAGTGGGATACCTATTAGGAAGTGCTTCAGTTTACCTATCAGCTACCTTTACTCCTTGAAAAAACTGGGGGGAAAGGTATTTTGGTAAATGCCTTCATATCCAAAATAGATGTTATGGAATATTAATTCCCATCATACCCTATAAATATGGATTTTATAACTTCATCTTTCTGCATTTATTAATTAAAGGGAGATTATATTTGTTACCCAGACATTAAGTAAAGTGCTGAATCTAAAACCTGTACCCTTTAAACCTAATCTTGACCTCTTAATAGCAGAGACTCTCACTGCCTTATCTAAGAAGAAGCTCTGTATGTTCTAGATGTGCGGTAATTATGTTGATTTGCCTAAAGGAATGTTGTTGAGATCATGATGTCATCTCAAGGGTAATGGATGCTTCAGGGTTGTTGAATATTTAATTTGTCAGAAGAGGTCAAAGGAAAGAGATGTTATGCTATGTTTCAAATGTTTTAAGACAGAGAAAATGAGAAGCTCAAACAAACCCATAAAAATAACTGATGAAAACCTCCATATACACAGCCCCAATCTGAAAGAACGGTGATATTGTGTAAGAATAACATATGTATGGTGTGATTAAATATCTTTCATTATAGTGTAGTAATTATAAAATTCACATTAGCAAATACATCTATATACTCTGCCAGTGTATTTAGCAGTTGATGTTGTAGTCACTCTTATTATTTTAAAAGTGTCATGATTATTGTAAATATAATACTAAAAGAAAGTTCATATACATGTACATAAAAGCATTATCAGCAGTTTCCTGGGAAATATATATTAGTTAAATTTAGAGTAATTGTTAAGTAATTGTGTGCATTTGAAGAGCTAATATCTTTGTTTATTTCTGGATTAATATATATTGAATTTGTATCTTAATATCAAGCCCCATCACACCCTTGAAAGTAGTATCAAGTAATCTTTTTAAAAACATACAACCTCCATGTTGTTACTCTTTAACTCTTGGACTATAGTAATACTTTCTTAATATTTAAATATTGTGGTTTTCTTCCCCCCTGAACAATTTTTTCAGAGATGACAGAAATGTTGCCAAGATAATGAGTAATAGGAAGCAGGTAAGATGGCCACTTGGGACTGTAAATATATTACTTTTCAGAAGTTACTTGGGCTTAGATTATAATCACAAATTTAGTTTAACACATGTACTTATTCTTGAAGTCTTATTCAAACTGGATTTAAATTCTCCCCAAGCTCTGTGACCTTGAGCAAGATAAGTAAATCCCTCTTCACCATACGTTCCTCATCTCTAAATGAGTTAATAATATTACTTCTAGGGGTGCTTGGGTGGCATTGCTTGGGAGTCATTCTTTGTACACGATTTGAGAATGAAAATGAATGACACTTGATTTCTACCTTGTGTCATTATTCAAATAAGGTTTGTCATCCCCAGATTCATGGAGCATTAGGGATCCATGGATAACCTTGGAGTGGTTACGATAAAGGAGTTCCCTGAATTTATTGCAAATCTGTGGGTGTTTGCATGTGTGCAATTTTGGGAGAAGGCCTATAGTATATTCAAATCTGAAAGTGTAGCACTGGTGGCAGAACTTTGAGATATGAAATATAGCCCATTGGATTAAAAAACTAAATAATGAAAGACCACTGGAAGGATATTCCCTAACTGTTCATAATGCACAACATTTTAATCTTTAGGATATGGTTGTTTATTCTATGTCTACCTTAATCCATACTCTTTTATACCGTGCCTTACTTTTGAAAATGAATTATTTGCAATTAAAATTTTATTTCTTAAATTATTTATCTAGTACATTTACATGATAAATATCTTTAAAATGCAAGAAGTCTTAGGATGAAAACTGTATATTCCTACACCACTCACCTAGTAGAGACGAGCATTGCTTTGAGTCTCTTGCCTACCCTAGACTCCTACATAGATGATAAACAGAAAAAAATAGATTCTGTCTCTCTGGGTCTTACATTAAAATTAGAACATATTATACACAATTTTGTGGCTTGATGTTTTAATTTTAAAATACACTTTAAGGGGCACCTGGGTGGCTTAGTCAGTTAAGCGTCTGCCTTCAGCTCAGGTCATGATCCCAGGGACCTGGGATTGAGCCTGGCATCGGGTCTGTGCTCCGCAGAGTCTGCTTGTTGCTCTCCCTCTGCCCCTCTTCCCCACTTGTGTGGTTTCTCTCTGTCTCTCTCAAATAAATAAAATCTTCTGTAAAAAAAAAAAAATACACTTTAAAGATCAGTCCACATTAGTACATACAGAACAACCTTATTCTTTCAATGTCTTCAAATAATCTATTGTGTGGGTGAACCATAATTTATTTAACCTGTCCCCAATCAATAGACATTTAGACTGCTTTCAATCCTTCTGCTACAAACTGTGATGCGATGAATACTTTTGAATGTAGAAAACTTTTGTATGTTTAGTTCCTTGAAATAGCTGGTATGAATGGGATATGCATATTTAATTTTTATATGTTGGATGAATTATCCTCCATAACAAATGTTAGCAAATTTTCCTCCATAGACAACATTAACTTACACTTCCACCAACAATGAATGACTGTGATAATGCAAACTTTTAAGAGATCAGTGCCATTGACTTTGGTTTTGTCAACCAAATCGATGTATTGGGAATATATTCAGATGACTTCTAGTTTAACTTGTTGGCATAGTTGGGGAAAAGTAACATTTCAGACCTCTGCAATTGTCTTCAAATGCCTTGTCTTGTGGGGAAAAAATGGCACGACTGTTGTGCCAAATAAGATTAGTTGAAATCTTTGGACTATTGGGTATTAATACAACCCAAAGTCTTCTTGGCCCAATAGTTGCATTACTATTTTATTCAACTAATTAACATGAAAGAGCCCATTTGTATTAAATATGTATTTATTTAAGCCATAAACTAAAAGGGGAAAAAATTCTATAACTCTTCAAAAGATTGTGTCAGAGAAAGGCATCTAAAATTGTGCCTGTAGAAAGGCATCTAAAAGTTAAGCCAAAAAATATCTGAACCAAACAAGAATCAAATTGTATGTGAGAAAATAATGAAATATATGAAGTGTAGCTTTTACTCCTTCTGTGCATCCTCTCCTTGGCTATAAATGAAAGTGCTGAAGTGCTTCAGGAAATGTTATGTTTTTGTAGCATTCCAACCCTGGTAATAATCAGGAAGCACTAAAAATGCTCATGAAAACTGTGTTCCACAAATTAACTGAAATTCACACATGGTTAAGTAAGCAACCTAACATGCCTAAACAAACATTTTATATGGTTTCTCATTACTAAACCTTGAAAACAAATCCACTGAAGTAGTTTGTTACCATCCATTTAAATGATATTGTCTAATTTAATCAAAAGCTTTTCTTTAGGGCAAAATCGTTCAGTGTGTGTGTGGATGTTGATGTGAACGTTGCTGAAGAAATGAGGCAGACGTTCTAAGGATGACTTGGATTGTTAATGAGTATCTTTACACATAGCTTTACCATGACAAGGTGATCAATGTTTGGTTTCCCTGTCCTCCATAAACCACAAGACACAGTGCTGCTTGTGGATACGGAGTTCAAATCTCAGACCTTTGCAATCTGCAGGCATAAAGCTAATGTTTTCACAATATCAAAGAAATAGGTCTTTTTTTGGTAAGATTGCATAATTCCAAGATCAGCATCCATCTGTGTATATATTTTTTTCTCTTAGCTTATGTTAATAGCTTTATTTGACAATTTAATGTTTTCCTTTTTCCTCCTAACAGCAGGTGAAAGAATTCATAAATCTGCCATGAACAGTTGCCAATGAATATTCATATCTAGGATGTCTGATTGCAGCAGTTTGACATTTTTATTTGATTTCCATCAAGAAAAAGAAATGCTTTGTCTCTTAATTCGTAATGCATTCTAATCGGTTTCTGCACATTATACCCCTGGTTAAGTTATTGTAATTGTCAGTATCAAACAACTAATTTACAAAATAAGAATATTTATTATGGCCCAGAAAAAAATGTGACCAACAATTATTCTCACAAACTCATTGAAAATACTATGCCTTTGAGTTTTATTGGGTAATTTGTATTTAAAAAAACAATGTCCATACTAAGGAAATTCATTTCTTATCCTAAATGTACTTTCTATTGAACGTGCTGATCTCTCCTGTTGGATGAGCTGATCAGGTCTCTAGTGATATAGGAGTCTCAGGAGTAGGTAACATAAGCTTAGCGGGGTCTATTTCCTGTGGCTCATGGTTACGTGATTAAGAAGACATAATTGGTTCAACCGCAGACAATACAAGTTTGGTACAAGTTTAGTTGGTATTTGTGGTTATCTGTTAAAAATCCAGACATTCACAGCAGCAAGATTAATTTTTTAATGAAGTGCCTTTCAACTGTCCTGCTTTAGGACTGATCATTTTCCACAGTGTTTCTTAAGTTAAAGCTACATAAGACTCATCTGGAAAACTTGCTAAGATACAGATTTCTGAGCCATTACCCTAGAAATTCTTATTCTCTAAGAATTGGGTGGGGCCCAATAATTTTTATTTCTAAGTAGTTCTTAGGTAGTGATGATACTGATCTACCAGAGTGTATTTAAATATCTTATGGTGCTGGCTCTCTATTGGTCTTCTATAAAATAAGTCTTTCAGATGAAAACACAGTATGGCAAATGATTAAGAAGCCTATACTGGCAGACAGATTGCAGGAATTAAATGGGGGAGGAGTGTTCAGAACAACATACACATCCAACAGTTCAACACAGTGAGTGTTTTCTTTAATCCGGATTCTGCATAGTGTTGTTTACATATGGTTTATATTATATGCAAGGAGTTAAAAACTAAGAGTAATTTATTTTTTAAATCCTCTTATGAAGTAGAATCTGCATTCCCCAGCTCCATTTTTTTTATTGAAAACCTGAATATAATGGAACATAAGTTAATGAATCTCTATTCTTAATTATCTATGAATAAAATACAAGAGAAAAATATCTTAACAGATTAGAAGAGAAAACCATGGGAATTAGAGGGCATTTCCCTAGCCTGTTACTGAATTCAAAGGATTTATTTTTACTTACAACTTATGAAATGCTGATCTCTTTGTTTTGCAAAGTAGACACATATTTTGATTTTTTTTATTTTAATACGTCTTCACTACCAACAATAATTTTATTAGCCCATTGGATTTACACACTGACTGTGAATAAGAGTGGGTTTTTTTGTTTGTTTGTTTTTCCCCTGTGATGGTGGTGGTAAGGGTTGTTTTAAGCAGTAAATTTTCCCAAGACTTTGTGAGAAACCCAAACTTCTTAACTTGGTGTCTCTACCTCAGTATCATCCCTTCCAAGGGTTTTCAACTCTGTTTCCAGGCATTTTTCTGAAACACAAATATGACCATACAATTTGTTATTTTACTTAAAATCTTTTGACAGTCCCATTGCTTTCAGCATAAAATGAGTATCTTAGTCTCTCTCATCATTTGACCCCAGCCTACCTCTGTAGCTTTATAGCTAAACATTGTGTACTCCACCCATAAAAAAAAATTTGAGATTCCTTAAAAATACCATGTATCCTCAAGCTACCGATCCCCATGCCTAAAATGTCTTCATCTCTTATCTTTCCCACTTAATTCCTATTTGTCTTTTTAGGACTCAGCTCATTCTTCTACTTCTTTTAAAAATTTTCCTTTGTGGCCCAAGTTTCTATTAAGTCCCTATTCTCAGGATCCAGTTACATACTTCTAGGGTAGCAGGAGCTGCCCTGTTCACCCACATTTCTGGAGGTCTTAAACCCCCAGAGAATAAGAGGGTTCCACATATAGCCCAGTTTATCACAGTGCCAACAGATAACAGAAACTCAGTAAAAACGTTTTTAAAAAGTTTTTACTTTTTATTTTTAAA
Source organism: Neogale vison (assembly GCF_020171115.1). Classification (NCBI taxonomy): domain Eukaryota; kingdom Metazoa; phylum Chordata; class Mammalia; order Carnivora; family Mustelidae; genus Neogale; species Neogale vison. The sequence goes on from NC_058096.1 coordinate 30,033,296, forward strand.
AGTATTATTTTTTTAATTATAAAAATGTCATTTTTTGGTTAAATTTTTATTTATTTATTTGACAGGCAGAGATCACAAGTAGGCAGAGAGGCGGGCAGAGAGAGAGAGAGAGAGAGAGAGAGGAGGAAGCAGGCTCCCTGCTGAGCAGAGAGCCCGATGCGGGGCTCGATCCCAGGACCCTGAGATCATGACCTGAGCTGAAGGCAGAGGCTTTAACCCACTGAGCCACCCAGGCGCCCTAAAAATGTTATTATTTTATGGGTTATTTTTAATTATAAAAAGGTTATTAATTTCTAACCATGTCATGAGTAATGAGAAGTAAGATGTTGATATCTAAAGTTAAACTGTAGAAGACCTTCTAAAAACTATTACAGTGTTTTGAATGGGAAGGTGACACAATACACACAATGATTTAGGAAAACAAAGATAATGAATTTAAGCTGTTACTGTAGCTTATATGTGGGATAAGGAAGATCTACGCTTGTGTGGTATTAATGTTGTGAAGCAGGGAGAGAGATGTTGAATGAAAGCTTTGATAACCACATGATTTCTGGCCTGGAAGGTAAGCGGTGTAATTGGAAATAGAGTGAGGAGAAGGAGAGACATTTGTCTCTTGAGGGATGATGGGAATTTTGGAAAAAACAGATTTATGTAAAGGTCAATGGAAATCAAAGAAGATCTGTAAGCAGTTAAAAATTAGACTCCATGGTATGAATGGGGTTCTGAGTTCGAGATTTTGAATATGGGTATCAGTTGAAATAAAAACGGGGCCGACTTCATGAGCCCTTAGCATCTACTTTGTCAGGTAAGACCAAAAAGAGGTCAGAGGATAAAGGGCCGTGGTAACAGAGAAAAAAGAGATCCGACTAAAGAATATATGGCTTTCAAGAGAGAAAAAAGGTCAAGGTTACCAAGATAGTGAATGTGCAAAACTTCTAAGTCTTTGTGTGCAATAGATTTTTAGTCATGTATACTAGATATTTTGAAGTTTTAGACACATACGAAAGTGAATTGTCCTTGTGACTAGCCCACATGGATTATTTTGCTGAGTGACTTTTCTACTGTTCTGCTCTTGGCTTACACCCAAGTACCCCAGTCCAAGTAGAGTGTGTGCAGCAGCACCGTCTGATGATTCCTGTTTTCCCAGAGCTCTGTTCTTCCCTTGTATCCCAATCTTCCCTCATCCTTGTCCTTGGTACCTCTCCACTTCCTGTCTCCTACATTCTCTCTGCCCCTGCCCCTGCCTATTACTTTACATCTCTCCCAAGAGCCCCACCATGGGAGTCTGCGAGGATGTGGCAAGACCACACGGGAAAAGCACAAAGATTTCCCATAACTTCACTGAAACTGCCTCAGCCACAGTCTCTAGCAACATCTTTTCCCCACCCCGCCAGTGGTGGCCACGCATCTTCTCCCTGTTCCATTGGCTAGCATATGGCAGTTAAACATTCTTTGGCCAGCAGAATTGTGATCTCCTAGACCACTTCCTTTGTTCACAGAACTGCCTTCCTGTTTAAAATTAAGTGTGACTCATCCGAACAATAAGGAAACCAGATGTGACATCTGTGGCAAGTCTACCTCTCACCACCACTGAGATATTTGGATGTGAATGCTATTCATCATTGACTGTGTTGTTATTATCTTGTATTACAAATGATATCTCATGGTTCCCGAAAGAATTGCTTGCCTTTGTGTAGCGATTGGTATTATAAAATTATTTTGAGTAAGTTATTTAGTTTGATATACAAACAAGGCTTTGATCTAAGGACAATTATCCTAATTTCACAAGAGATGTGACCAAGATCCAATGTGGCTGAGTGATTTGCTCTCAGTGACATGCGCGGATATGGCATGGCTGACCCCAAGCTGGTATTTTTCACATGAAACCAACTTGATAACTTTTAGTTTCTTCATGTTTTCCCTGATGATAATAAATTTGTGGAGCATAGTCTCTTCTCAGAGGCTTTTTATTTCCATTTTTCATGCAAAAATACTGTTTCATTAGGGCCATTTACAAATAAGACAATTGAGAGATCGTGGTTCTCAGGAAGAGTTCTGTCCATGAGTTTGGGGCAGAGCCAGTACTTGAAGCCAAACTTCATGATAATTATCCCCATATGATTTTTATGGTGGATGCTGGCCTCTGGGTCCTTTTTGGTTTTGTTCCTTTTCTTGGTTCTCAGAACATACTCGAGGATGCATTATCTTCAGGCAGTCTTTATTTGGTACTACTCCTGAAACATTGAGAAAATTCACATTTCCGTGCTCCTACCACATAGCCTATTGTCTGCCGCCTTTCCTTACTACTTGGCCCCTTAGTCTTCCATCTTTGTTCCATGTTTTCAGATAGTCTGATGACTTCTTCACTACATATGATAAATCATACTTAATTCTCTATGATCTAACAACAAACTTTTTAAAAACCCTTTGTCCCTATTTTTTTTCTCAGACTCTCACCTTTAATTCACAGATGAATGGTATGCCCTCCCGCCCCCATTGCCTCACCCATTTTTTTAAAACAGGGTTTTTTTTAAATGTGTGTGTGCATATGTGTGTGTGTGATAAAACGAAGGCATGGGCTTTCTCATCAGTCCATCCATATCAAACTCTGAGCCACCATTCAGCTAAAGCGGTTCTCGTTCTCGGCGAAGTTACTGGTGACCTCCAAAATGTCAAATCCGGTCAATGCTCTTTGCCTCTTCCCCTGACTTCTGTGTAATATTAGTAAGAGCCAATAACTTCATTATTTTCAAATTCTCAGCCTTTCTCTGCTCTGATAGTATAACTCTTTGAATATCTCCATTTTGAGAAAATAGAGTAGAATAGTGAAGAGGAAGGGCACTTAGAGACCCCTAATGGACACCACCACTCACTGTGTCATATTGAGCAACTTATTAACTTCTTTGTGCCTACTTCCTTTAAAATGGGGATAATAAGGGCCACCTGGGTATCTCAGTGGGTTAAAGACTCTGTCTTAGGCTCATGTCATGGTCTCAGGGTCCTAGGACCAAGCCCTGCATCGGGCTCTCCGCTCAGCAGGGAGCCTGCTTCCCCCTGTCTCTCTCTCTGCCTGCCTCTCTGCCTGCCTCTCTGCCTACTTGTGATCTCTGCCTAATACATAAATAAAAAATTTTTAAAAGATAATTTTTAAAATGCCGGTGATAACAGTACTTCACTTATCTGCTAGGTACTACTGATAGAGTTGTTTTGAGGATTGAAAGTGTTAATACATGTGAGGTACTTATGGTGGTGCCCAGCATCTAGTACAGGCTGTGGAAATGACCCGATTACTATTGTTACCAGGGTCAGCCCCGCCAGCACCACCATCACCACTGTTGCTTTTTTCCCTTTCCCTCCCCCTCTCTTCTTTCACCTGCAGCCTACACACTGGAGCTCCCTACAGCTCCCTTCCCTGCTCTCTTATGTCCTCTGAGTGGTCTCCAAGACCATCATATCTATTGTCAAGATGCCATGTCCATTTCACGTATTTTTATGCCTCTCAAATTTTTATGTCCAGCCATTCACACGAAGTCCTTACCAGTATCCTTCACCACCTACTAGACCTCTCCCTTTTAAAGTCACTCCGGTATTTTTAACTCAAAATTTCTAAATCTTGAAGTTAGTATCTTTCCCCAGAACATGAATTTTTACTCGGTAATCATCCAAGCTAGAAATCTCTACTTGGTTTTCCTCCTTGCCTCCACTTCTAACTGCTATATCACTCGGAAGAGATTTTATTATAAGTGAACAGAGACCTCAGGAAGAAAGGGCTTACATATGATCATTTGTTTTGTTTTAATTATATCTTCAGAAACTCAGACTCTTGTAGGTCACTGTTCTACCTTCCTAAAAAGGAGACTTCAAGGGAGCTCCAGCCATCATGCCTGTAGTTCTGAAAGCAATTAAAAGAAAAAGATTAAAAAAAAAAAAAAAAAAGGCAAACCTTCCTTCTTGCAGGTAGGATTTGTTCCCTGAAGCTGCTACACAATATACATCCTCTTTATCCCATTTACCAGAACTTGGTCATGTGGTTTCACAAAGAAACCTTGGGAGTGATGTCTATTCTGGGTGACTTTGTTTTCTTCCAAAAATTGACATAGAAGAAGAGAATAATGTTTTTTGCTTTTTTAATTTCAACTTTATTGACGTATAATTGATGTCTAAAATTGGAAGTTGTTTCAAGTTACATCATGGTGATTATACACATACATTCTGTATGTATGTCAAGACTCCTACCACCTAATTAATGAAAAAATCCATCACCTGACATGTTTATCTTTTGGGGGACTTAATGAGTGGTCTCCAGTATCAATTATCTTATAAATTATAATTTTACAATTTCTCATATTTTTCCTTTTCTCCATTTCTCATTTTCTCCACAGCCCTTGACCTAGTTTAATGTCATCATTCAAAAAAGAGAAAATGCTATAAAATTTGGTCTCTACATTACTAATAGAGTCAAGTTCCTAGAACACAGGTCTGATCATGGAAACTCGCATCTCAAATTCTTCATTAACTATCCCATACGATAACACTGGCATTTTTTGTTAGAAGGGCAAAAATAGTACTTAGTAATGAACATCAACCTAATTATATAAACTTAGCTCCCAACAGTCTTTGTAGCTTGTCTTGCAGCCACATCAAATTATTTGCAATCTCTTGAGGTTGCTGTTCATTTATTTGTCTTTGTGGGTTTGTACATGCTATGTCAAAAGAGCACGAAATTTTTTCCTCCCCTTCTATGTCCTTCAAAATCCAGCTCAGACATTACTTTCCTATTCATTTTTTTGTTCATTTTTTTTATGTCCTTCAAGATCCAGCTCAGATATTACTTTTCTAGTTTTGCTATTGTTGTTCTGTGAAATCAGAGTGAGTTACTCACTTGCACCTTCATACATCGCTTTATCTTTTATACATCATACATTGTAGAGTAGAACTTACTCTGTTGTAAGAGGTATTTTAAATATCTATTGTCCCCTCTAAAACTGTGAATGCCATGGGTACCTGTTGGTCTTGCCTGTTCATCTGCTATATAGATACAGAATTGTAGGTACTCAATAAAAGTTTGTTGAGCTCTTAAATATTTGAAGTTAAATTTATTAGCATACATAATTATTATAATAATGCATGTTATGCCTGTAAAGAAAATAATCACCTCCACCAAGCAATGTTCCAAGCCAGAAAAACACTAAACTTTACAGCACATCTAAATCTATACTTGAAGAAATATAGTTAAACTACCTTTTACTCCATAAGTAAGTGCCTTTTCTTGGTGTTTAACAAGATTTTTGTTCTTTATATGAAAAGAATCCTGATGAGTATTAAGGAATTCTATTGTCATGAAAGGTCAATGTTTCTAGTACAAAAGAATAATATTTCCAGGTGAGGGCACATTTCCCATGGGCCTAATGTAGTTCTCTGGTGTAGTAATCCTCTACATGTCATTCTAGTGAGTTGAACAAAATCCTCCTCTAGAATGGGCTCACTTTTTTAATAGGATCTGGGTCATAGATTTTAGAAATGATAAATGTTTAAGATATATATGGGAACACTGTCATTCACAGTATGTTTTATTTGATGGCTACATGTCTGCAGTTTCTTGTGTTTACAAATCTTATTTTTTTTATAATATTGAGACTTTTTTCCTTGGTTTATATTTTCAGTAAAAAATTGCTCACTGTATGAAAGAAAGTAGATTGAATAATTTCTTACTTCAATCATTTTGTTCTGGAATATCAGTTAAGGTACCAAACTTCCTTCACTTTATCTTGATGAATAGGAAAATTATTCCACAGACATCACAGAACTAATCACAAGAATCTCTTAGTCTCTGTATTTCATATCCCTTGTTCCATTTTTTCTCATCCATTATGTCTCTAAGGTAGAATTGCCAGAAACTCAAGTTGACATCATAGCATTTCCTACTCCCAGCGTGTGACTTTATTTTGACATTCATCAAAAAATTGTGTCACCGTACGTGTGTGGGTGTGTGGAGGTCTCCACATTTGAGCAGCAATTTGCCATACATAAAGAAAAAGCAGTTTATCTAGCCCTTGATAGTAATTTGTGTTTAACTTTGATATCTGCAGCCAAAAAAAAAAAAAAAAAAAGTTTTCTTGCCTAACAATTAGTTAAATAGATTATCAAACATTGTATATATATGGGAATGTAAACAACTAAAATCATTCTTTATAATGATTAAACTTCTGAAATGCTGTATTATATCCGTGTTGTAAAAACGACCTAAGAATAGACTTGTACTAAAATAACCAGAAATGGCAAATGGCACAATGTGGAACTAGTTTTCAGTTTTTTGAAGGTCAAGACAAGTTTTAATAATGCACAATATGATACTTGTCTAACTAATAGATTTAGCACAGCTAAACTGAAAGCACTGTTAGAATGGCAGAAAATCAGAATTTAAATTATTGAGCAATTGAGCTGTCATTAAAAATGTCAAGTATGAAGTTTATTTTCCCTAGAGATTATTCTAGTTCTACCCTGTGATTTTTCTTTTCATTTTTTTAACATATCCAAAAATATAGGCAAGCATATCATCTACCCCATTTTTTGTGAATTTGTTTTTGTTTTGTTTTGTTTTGTTTTTGTATTCTGTTTTGGCCCAATAGTTTGCATAATACAATCAAAATGAATTACTAGAAAAATAGAAGGTCAAAGCCATGGAAATTAAAGCTATTAATTCCTAAATAAATGTTTCGTGATTTGCTGCAGATGCAGATATCCATAAATATTTGACACTTTATTTTTTTTTAAGTAATCTCTACACCCAACGTGGGGTTCAAATTCCCGATGCAAGATCAAGAGTTGCATGCTCTACAAATTGAGCCAGCCAGGAGTCCCCCGCTTCTTAAACTATTATTAGAATCAGTAGCAGCAAATAACTATTCAGTTGCTATCAATGCTTACTCTCCAGCTTTGTGCCTATCACACTGTGAACTGGTAACAAGCAGTTTGTGGACAATCATTGGTCCACGGATCACTCTTTGAGTAGCAATGCTTACACCAGGGCAGAGCACATGTTCTCCGGCACATAAATACAGAGTCAATCTTCTCTGTCCTACCATAGTCTAAGCTTTTTAAGATCAGATCACTAAGGTAATAACCAGATTTATTACACTGAATTTGTCATATTCCAGATTATCAAATAGGGTGACTGATATTTTTGTGACTAATATTTACTAGCCTGATCTATGGTGGATAGACAAACTTTTGTTTACAGACATTGAATGAAATTTTAAAATCTAAGGACTATCCTGCTATACCACCCAAATTATTTCAAGCAGAGCTGATCTAATTCACTTTTTATTTAAATGCTGTATTACATTTTGAATTAAGAGTCATTTTATTCCTGCAGGTAGAATTTTAGGATCAATTATAGCTGCCGTGTATTTTAGTAGGTACTTCAGTATGATTATATTAATTTAAACATAAAAATCGGGCTACTTATGCAGGAGCTGAAGTATGAAAGAGCTTCTCAATAGGCTCCTTATTTTAAGCCTTACCAGCCAAATTACAGTGTAATTGCTTTTATTTGATCTTTTCCTATCTAAAAACTGTCTTGAGGGTGCATGTTTCACTCCATTTAATTTGATCAAAGAAAGAAGTCCATGAGTTTTTCAAAGAATTTCCAGATTCAAAGTGGTAAAAAATATTCTATGTATTTTTACCACTCCATATGGGTAAGTAAATTCAACTGCTTTTAAAAGACGGAAGGAAAGAAAGAAAGACAAGAAAGAATGCATGTAGGTTAGCTGTGCAAAAAAGTCATTCAACTTCGTATTTTGAAGATAAAACAAGATATTTGGAAGAACACTACTTATATTTGCCATGATTCATTTATCAATCACATAAAGCCTTTGCCATAAAAGGTAGGCCAACGGTTTAAATATTATTTTGTACATATTTTTACTGCACATTTAGAATTCGAAATGTAATTATTATTTTAAGATATTATTGCTCCCAAACTTTAATTATACTCCAAAAAGTTAGTTTTATTAATTTACTTTAAAACAGAGTCAATCCATTTGGGAGCTAATAATGATAAATTTAGAACTACCCAAGACCCCAAGTTTAGAGAACTATGGATGACCATCTCTGTTAGTTAGCCATGCTAAGCATTTTGTCTCTGAATCTTCTTTACATTTAATTCTCAAATAGCATCTTAGGGTTTAAGTCTTAAATCAGCATTTGTTCCATAAATCTTATCTGCCATAGATCTAGCAGTTATTTTATTTTAGTATTTCATTTTATTTTTGGCAAATAAAAAAACAAATGAAAAATGAGAGTGATTGTTTATATGTAATCAGGCTGAATAAGAGAAAAGTAGGATAATTTTCATAATCCACACTAGCTATAAGTAGACGCACCTGCACATCTCAACTGCTACTTTCCAGTGCCCTGGGATTTTCTCAAGGGCCCGATCTTACTCATTTAATGAACTATATGTTAATTGTTCAGCCATTTCTAGTGACTTACCAGGCTAAAGTCACTAAGTGACTTGGAATATATAATGTACTGTCTCACAACCAGATAGTAGCTACATTTTAACTGAAAAGCATGACCACCACTTATTTTTAAGCAAGGAGAAGAGGAGGGCATTGGTTCAATTCAACAGACATTTATTAAGTGTTTATATGTTGAAGAGTATTAACACTAGCCTAAATTACTGTTATTTTGTAAGACAGGAGGAAATGGCATATAATGGACTATCAGCTTGACCTTTGCTCTCCAGGGAAATCCTGTTCAGTGAAAAACTTGTCATTTGGTCTGTCATAAGGCATCCATTTCTTACTTTAGTAAGAAAATATAGGTTAATCGGGCATTTCTACATTAGACAGATAGCAGTCCCAGTCTGGTGGGTGGGAGTCCTATTGAGGCAGACAGGCTAGGGATCATCTTCCAGATAAGACCATGTTATAAGAGGCTTCTGTGCATCGTAGAATGTTACGCGTTGATGTTGCCTCTGTTGCTTTATTTGTTTGTGTTAATCTGAGTTTGGATTGAAGCAAAATTTAGCCCATAGAAATTGACGTTTTGAAAGGTCACAGTCCTTGGAGCTCCAGTTTGGGGGGAATGCATTTTGTTTAATGCTGTTCATTCTCTGGGACAGAAAGGTATCCAGGATGAACTTGAGTGCTGCTTCGGTTTCTTTTAATAGCAAATGTTAGCATCAGTTTCCAAAGGAGTGCTTTAGCAGCCTTGGTCTTGTAAATTGCTTCAAATTAGAAAGGAATTCTAAAAATTAAAGAAATGTTTATTTAGGGAAAAACATTTGCTGAGTCTGTCCTTGAAAACTTACATATGGGGGGAAAATTTAACTCACTGCATGAGAAAGGGAAAGGGAAGGTGCTTTCAAAAAGAGAGAATCTTGTTTTCTCCATGGAGCTTTAGACATGATACCGGGGATGCCAGTAATACCTGAAGCAAATGATAAAAGTATCAGGTATGTATTTCATGCCCGGGACTCCCTTGACACAACTCTGCCCTCCCTCTTACCCCCCAAAAGTGTGTGCTTTCTCATGGTATTAGGGGCTTGACAGTATCATCCCCTTCCTACTCCACCCCCATACAAACTGATTTTTTTCAGTATAAATTATCAGGCAATATGCATTCAGCCCTATTTTAGGAGTATTCTATGCATATAACAGTATATATTTTCGTAGGCAGAGGGCATAAAGGTACGTCTAACCCAATTTCAGATAGAGCAAAAGAAATCTACATTTCGGTTTTGTAAATTACAACTATTTTTCTCATTCAGCACAGATTCTTTTTGGCAACCTCCCTAATTTATTAATGTTTGCTGCCCCAAACCATCTGTAGTTCTTGGGTTTAAGATTACAAATTTATATTCTATCCCCGCAAAGAGTATGCTCTTCTAAATAATCTTTTCTCTTCCTCTCATCTTCCACTTTCTTCTTTTATAACATGCTTGTCTTGATTCATTGCTCTTTGATGAACAAGAATTGACCACAGATTGTCTTTTTGGAGTTGGAGCTCTCACCCCCAAGGACACATTTGTTACATTGATCAGTTTGTTAAAACTTAGACAAGGCAAGTCAAGACAATAAATGACAACTTTCGACTTAAAAATTGGGCAAATTTCACTGGTAAATTTCTGATAGCATCTTAATAAAATCATATCCATACGGTTATCAGATGATACTCCAAGTTGCTTCTGTTGCTGTTAGAATCACTAAGGGGGCACCTGGGTGGCTCAGTCGGTTAAGCATCTGACTCTTGATTTTGACTCAGGTCATGATCTCAGGGTCGTGAAATAGAGCCCCACGTCCTTGGGCTCCATGGTCAGTGGGGAGTTGGCCTGAAATTCTCCCTCCCTCTCCCTCTGCCCCTCCCCATCTTGCATGCGCACTCTCTCTCTCTCTCTCAAATAAATAAATTAACCTTTTAAAAAATCACTAAGTAAAGGGAATCTAAAAATCTCAGCCAGGGGTGCCTGGGTGGCTCAGTGGGTTAAGCTTCCACCTTCATCTCAGGACATGGTCTCAGGGTCCTGGGATCGAGCCCCACATCGGACTCTCTGCTCAGCGGGGAGCCTGCTTCCCCCTCTCTCTCTGCCTGCCTCTCAGCCAAATAACTCAGTAAGAAATCACAGGAACCATATTATGTTTTACAATAAATGGATTAACAATGGTAACAATATGGAAATAAAAAGGAAATATTTAGATGGTCTTTAAATGCCACATTACATGCACAAAACATATAAAATCACTCTCTGCAACATAGCATAGTGGGAACTAAATTCACATTTCTCAAATGAATAGCATGCATTGTGCTAATGTGCATTTCTTCTGTTAAGTGTATCACTAAATAATATTAGGAATAATTATCTCTAGGTGTAATGTAGGACTATGTGAAAACTTTAAATTCTAATCAGAGCATTTTAGTTCAAGAGAGAAGAGAAAGGTATGCATGAAAAAAGAAGCCCAAGAGGAGATAACACTCAGTAAACACTCATTCTGGGCACTTTTTTTTTTTTTTTCCTCCTTCCTCAGTGCTTTACATTTACATTTACATTACTCATTTAATCCTCTGCAAACCCTAAGAAATAGAAATCATTATGCTGTTTATGTAGATGAAGAAACTGAAGCCCCAAGAGCTTGTGTACCTTGCTGATAGTGACACAGGCAATAGAGTTAGGATTCAAACCCAGTTAAGGTTAACATTCCATATACTGCCTCCATGCCAGTAAGCATGTAGAGCAGCACACACAGTTGTTAGGAACTTAAAGTACTTTTTTGAGGGGGCAGGGGGGCACCAAATGGATGTTTATATCATTCAGCGAATATTTTTTGTGACTAGTAGATATTGACCACTTTTTAAAATATAATTTATTTTACTATTGAAACTGAGAGTATCAGAGCTAGAAGAGTCCTTAAAAATAACATATCACCTTCATTCATATTGAAAAAATAGTCACTTCATAATGGAATTTGCCCTTGCTAGGGCCGTTTATGCCTCTGACAATATGCTAGGAGGATAGAAGTGCAGTGGAAGGTCTATGGATTGGTTTCCGTTGGCTTCATTCTAATTTAGAAGCGTTCTTAACAATCTTAATTCTGTTCTTCCCACTCCGTCTTCATGTCCAATCCCAAGTAATTATGACACACTTAATATTTTCTGCTAATTGATTTATTAAACTCTCAAAGACATGTTTTCAATCGCTCAAATACCACATAACCTATCCAACTTCCTAAGTTGAATTAGGGCACACCTAGGAGGAACTTCAACCCACATGGATTAAATATTACTTCCCTGATCCCCAGACTGGAGAAATGTCGTATGATGACCGCCCCCCACCCCAAAAAAAATTCCCTGGGAAGTTTGTTTTTTTCTACAATCTGCAAATTTCTGCGGCTTTGGCAATGCTGTGAGTTGAACAGATACTTGGCTTTTGCAATATTTCCATAAACAAATGGGGGAGTGATTTTAGCCTTTAGTGCAGAAAGATTGGGGAGGGGGAATGTTCCTAAAATATACCTATAAGCTGTTATCTACAAAAAAAATTCTGTTTGTTTAGAATATTTTTGGAGAGTTTTAGAGACATGCTTGTTAAAAGACATTATCATAGATAACATCCATACAAATATATTTAGCAAGGAAAAAGATTTTGTTAAGGGTGTTACTGACGGCTGTGACAAGGGATAATGAATATAATAATGAAGGAAAGAAGATACTAATTTTTAATGGACACAGTGGTAAATTTAATGTTGTTTTTGATTGAAATTCTTCCGAACTGAACAAATGCAGGGAATTTGTGCGGGTTAAAAGTGAGCAGGAGTTCAAATATATACTATCACCAAACTAATGACAAATACCACTTTCCCGTCCTTGTTTATACAGAAACTTGTCTCTGAGGTATAAAAGATGATAGGAGACAAGGGATAAAACTCCCTGTTGGATACATGACAAGACACAGTAAGGAAATAGACAAACAAAAAAGACTAAACATTATCCTTATCTATCATATTATGCTATGAAGATCTAAAAACATGCCCTAATTTTGCAATGTAGAGTACCACGAATTCCAAAAGCCTCTGTCAGAGGAATAATTTGTATTGTGCTAACATGTATTTCTTTTCTTTAGTGCTTGAGAGAATAATTGGAATCATTTTCTAATTCAGTAATTAGATGTGAAAACCACAATGTGAAAACAGTATAAATAATAGCTATATGGTCTTATGCCACAAACGATTGACTTCTTTGGATGTATGCCCCTCAAAAGAAGATTTTGAATCTTGCAGTCATTCATGAACTTGACTTTCATCAGAATGACTAAAGGGCATTTTAGCCTGAGCCTGAGTGGCTCAGTCAGTTAATCATCTGATTCTTGACCTCAGGTCAGGTCTTGATATTGGGGTTGGGAGTTGGCCATACTCCCCCTCTCCCATCTTGGGCTCTACTTAAAAAAAAATTATCTGGGGACATTTTTAAAATTATGAGTTCTTAACCTACCTCATAGTCTGATGCAATAGACATGATATGGACCTTAGGTATTTTTTTTTTTTAATGTGTTCCAGATGATTCTCCTACAGCCGATGAAGACTGCTATTTAGAAACCTGTGTTCAGGTGATCTTCCTGTTTTCTAGAAAGCCCAAGTTCCCATGTTGTATATGAGCTTGACTTTGGAGATTATCTCTGGTGTAAATGCGGGGTGGGATCTCTCTGAACTAAACCACAGTTTCTCGCTGGGCTATGACTCCTAGAGAGCATATCTCATTCATCCTAGCGTCTAGGACAGTATCTGACATTCAATCAATATTAATTTAGTAAATTAAATATGCCAACAAATCAGCATAACTTTTTATATTAAATTAACTATAATCTCTCTTTATATCCCTAAATTAAGAGAAATACAGGTTAAATAGCAAATACTCTGTAAACCGAAAATGAATCTTGCTTAGTTTTGCAAAATGTCAGTTTTCTCAAAGATAAGGCAAAATGACATAGGTATACAAGATTTGAATGTCCACATACTGAGTCAAAAAATTATTTATAGTTAATTCCTCCTGTACATCTTGTCATGTCCTCCAATTACCTGCCTTTTCCAATGGTTGATGTCTTTCTTCTCTTTCTCTTTCTCTCCATTTCTCTCTTTTTTTCTTTCTTTCTTCCTTTCTTTTTTCTTTCTTCTTCTTTTCCTTTTCTTTCTTTTTCTTTTATTTCCTTTTCTCTTCCTCTTTTAGAGATATAGTATAAGAAAGAAATTTCTTTTGGCTTTTAAATGAGGAAACATTAAAGGAACTCTGCCAATTGCTCCCTCATCCACCCACAAAGAAATAAAATTGGGTCATAAAGTATATTTAGTTATTTAGTTTTTATTTGATTAAGTATGGTAATTGTGAAATTAACTCAGGGAATGTTTCTAGAGTAGAACAGAGGATGTAGAGGGTTCTAAATAACAGATTTACTTCATCAGACTTTGTAGCCCTTACACCCCTAAAGACCAAAAACAATAATGAAGGCTTTAGGCTTATTTGGTAGTTTGGGAGTTGAAAATGATATATGACTCAGTGACTGTTTTGGTTCTGCGTCATGTGATGATCAGCTCTTCTCAGAAACTGTTTTCTCTACATCCTTGGTCCTCAGCCGCTATTTTGAAATCTCTAGAGAATTATACTTTAGTCTCAGTTTTAATTCCTCTGTACTTCGTGGAGTTTCACCTAACTTAATCCAGGATTTAGTCTTTGAAAAACATTGAATTAGCTAAAAATTCAAGCAATCACTAACTCACTTTGGGAAAATGATTGGTGGGATCTATAAAGGAATAATCAGGGCACCTGGGTGGCTCAGTGGGTTAAAGCCTCTGCCTTCAGCTCACGTCATGTTCCCAGGTTCCTGGGATCGAGCCCCACATCGGCCTCTCTGCTCAAAAGGGAGCCTGCTTCCTCCTCTCTCTCTTTGCCTGCCTCTCCATCTACTTGTGATCTCTATCTGTCAAATAAATAAATAAAATTAAAAAAAAAAAAAAAAGAAAGAAAGAATCACATTTTGCATGGAAATTGGGAGCTGAGGAGCAGGTCTGATTGTTACCTAATACGGAGATTCGTGACTGTGAATGGCAGCCAGCCTGTTTCCTGGAAAGTCAGTGTCTGGCTAACTGTGACAACAGTAGATCTGAAAGAGACTAGCCTTTGGTTTTATCAAAATTGGGCTGACCATGGCTGTAATTAGCAGGGAAGGGCTGCAGATGGCTGTAGGGACGCAAACCTGGCGGAAATAATGACAGGGCTGGCGCTCAGCAGTAAGTCTTCATCATTTTTTTTTTTTTAATTTTCTTCGGTTCTTTTTTTTAATGAAAGCGCTAAACTTTGAAAATTGTAACACCTGGAGATTTGTCATAAATGTCACTGAAATATTAATTGAGTCGCCAACAGAGAATAACCACTTTTGATTTTCTTGTATTCTACAAAGATAGTATCTCTTAAATTTTAGAAATACAATCCAAAAATGGTATTTATAAATTGAGCAAAGAACTCTACCTAGTAACTAAAGTGTTCCTGTGTCTTTTGTTTTTTGTTTTTCTGATTTATCTTTCAGACCAGAAACTAGTGTGTTCTTACTGAAAACACTTAAAATATGACTCGAATAAGATGTTTGGATAGTAACCTGAGAATTTTAATTATAAAAGCAACTCAGACATCCATAAAACACTGAGAAAATACAGAAAATATAGTGAAAACTACAAATTATTCATAACCTTAACACTCAGAAAAAACTTTTTGTTTCTTTGCAGTTATATTTGTGGATTAAAACCTATTTTCATTTTAGTCTTTAGAAATTAAAAAACTCTGCATATTAGAAAAAAATATATGAATTAAATTCTTATAATGTTTTCAAATAATGGATTGTATTCCAAGAAGAGAATTTAATAGTAACCTGTTTGTGAATTTCTGAAATTTAAAATCAGTAAGGCCACAATCTGTGTAAGTTTTGGTGGGAAATAAATCCTATGGCATCAGGAAATTTTTTCATGTATTTTCCCCAAGCTTTAAATTAGAACTAGTTGCATCTTTAGCAACAAGTTTGTTTGCATTAAAAATATTCATACTTGTAGATTTAAGGCTTTGGATTTCATATATTTCTGCTTCTACAAAATACATTTACTGTTAAGACTTCTGTTTGCTTTCTTCTGTTGCTTTCCATTGCATCTGTTAAGTATTCTATATTTACATAGGTCAGAGTCATCCAATGTGTCTGGGCAGGAAAAAAAAAAAAAAACTGCATTCATTATATCAAAGTGAACAATAGCAGCATAGAAGTCCTAAATATTGTTAGATGCTGACAACTTCAAGACTGTAATAAAAAAGTTATATTCTGCTTTGTTCATACAAAGAATTCATATGAATTTTGATGTTTTAAATATCCTTTATAAGTAAAACAAATCTTGTATTATTAACTCTTACTTGACTTAAAAAAAATCCAAAAATTTTTTGTTCCTCAGAAGAATAATGTTAAACCAAGATTACTTTTAGTGCACATTAAACATTACATAGGTTAATAAATGTCACATTACAATGGATAATCAGTCAATATTTAAGCCTCTTCTAAAGGCAAAGTTCATGGGCTCTAGGGCAAGGAAAAAAGCTTCATAAATATTTTAATTATTTCAGAACTGGAATAAGGGTATATTGAATGACTTGTAAACCATGGGAATTATTTTATTTTTTATGTAGTGTCTGGAATCGATATAGACTCCTGAGAATACTCAGCATTTTAGAAGTAGAAAATCTCCTTGTATAGTCAGCAAACAAACTTTTTGTTTGAATTTCCAATTTTTTAAAAATGTTCTGTGAATTATGGAATGAATTGAGCAATGTGCTTTCTGCAAATTTGTGGCACTTCTCAATTCCATTGGTCATCTTGTACTGTCAGTTCCAGAAACTGAGAGAACTGAAACAATAGCAGTAGCACACACTGTAGAAAATGTACTTTGCCCTGAAAGCTTTCTCATAAAATTCGCTCATTTGGCCTAAGAGTGGCCAATGCTAGCAAAAGAGTTTCTCTCCTCATTCCTTCTATTTGTCACAGGCACACTGGGTATTCTGAAGTTTACCACCCAGGATGGCCAGGCTTTGGTCTCCTTCTAATTTGGTTATTGACCCTGGTGGCCTTGAAACAGAGAATGGCACTAGCTGAATAAATAGAATGGAGAAAGAACCAAACAGAAGCATAACAGAAGTAAGCTAAAGAATGTCAATTTCCCTCAGACCCCTACGTTAGAGAGGAGAGCACGTTAGTGGACCAGCCACATTTGATTGACTGAGAAGATAAGTCACCCTGGGAATTTGAGAAAAGGAATTTAAGTGCCATTAGCTTAAACAAAAGCTTTAGGTTAAACAGTCTATGTAGAAGTTAGTTGTTTGTTTTCAGACCAATAAAAAAAAAAAAAAAAGTGCCTTTGACTTCCAAGAGCCATTAACTCTGGGTTTGTCTGTCCACACTTCATCTTACCATTAAGAATCTTCCGAAGCCAAATTGCAAGTTATTAGATGAAATAACTGATCAAGCCACCATCAGATTTCTTGACTTTTTTTCTCCTTCGATTAATTACTCATTATTACCCAGAAATTTTCTTAAGAAATCCTGAGGGTATTCCTGATTAATTCTCAAACTATATTAAAAAGTTCCAGAAGTCAGGTTGGCATGGTTTTGTCTGAGGTCAGATTTTCAAAGCCAAAAGGTTCCTCCTACTTTGATTCTCAAGCAACCATTTCCTCCACAGCCCAGAATTTTATGTCAAAATCTTGGGGATAAAAGGAAATGATTTTTTTTTTGAAACACACACACACACACACACACACTCACACATAGTATTAATGAACTTATTTGACCATAATTCCAACAACCAAAATTAAAGTCCATTGAAATTTAAATAGAAGAAGGGAAAAGGTTTGAAAAGGTATGGAATTAGTCAAGAAAATTTAAGAGATGATGATTTTGTTTAAGTGATTCATAGTTGATGCAAAGAAGAGGACACATGGTCCAGACAGGTGACTTCCTAAACTTACCCAGTTAGTCAATGACAGAGGTAGGACAAGAACACTTATCACCTGACTCCATGGGAACAGTGGATTGAGATGCTACCTATGTAATTGAATTCACTCTTTCTGACTTAATTGCTTAATAATTTAATGTGAGAATCTTTTCCTTGCTATGGAGAGTGCTATCAGTTTCCTATTGCTGCTCTTACAAATCACCACAAACTTAGTGGTTTAAGACAGTGGAAATTTAGTCCATTCCAGACGTCAGAGGTCCAAAATGGGTTTTTAAAGTGCTAAAATTGGGGTGTCAGTAAAGTTGCATCTCTTCTAGAACTTCTAGTAGTGGATCCATTCCTTGCCTTTTCTGGTTGTAAAGATCACCTGCATTTTTTACCTCACTCTCAGCTCTGCAAAAATAAGTGCCCCAGTGTTCAGTGGAATAAGACCTTAACCAGAATAACTGTATGTAAGAAGTAAAATTTATGAAATTCTGGCTATTTCACTGCAATTAGAAGTTGCTGACATTTTATTCCAGAACAATAAATTGGAGTTGTTATTTGATGACCTAAATATTAATAAATGGATTTTTACCAGACACTATCATTTTTAAGATATCCAAATTTAGGGGAAAAAACTTCCAAATCCTAAGAAAATATTTTACATTTTCCATAAAAGTGAAAAAAAAAACAGAATATTTCCATGTTTTCCAAGACTCCCAAGTTACACGAATATTTTATAAGAACGTACAATGTAAGATGGTATCATTTTATTAGTATTTGAAAGTTAGAGCTTCTAATAGCAATAGCACTGAACAGGAAATGTAATAATCAAGTTTTTCTGCACAAACCAGTTTAAAGTTAATTTAAAGGTTTTTCTCAGGAATATTTTAGTTCTGCTCAAAGAATGGTAATCTGAATCACATGCAAACAATACACAGCCAAATTTATTTTTCTTTCAGTATATTATGCTGTTAGATCAGAGACCAAGCCTAATTAATTTTCTATTCTGTGCTCTATGGCCATGTAGAAGTTCTGGAATAGTAAACAGTCAAGAGAGAGAAAAAACAAGAAGGGTTTGTTTTTTGTTTTTTTTTCTCTATCTCTTCTTGTATAATCCCATAAATTTTTTAGCAAGTGATAGTCCAGCCATACTTTTGGTGTTTTCTTCACAAATACTTTCTCTCTTTCTCTTTTTTCCCCAATATGGATAGACTGAAAAATTTCCAAATCTTTAAGTTGAGGCTCCTTTTTGCTTAATAATTTCTTCTCAACTCATTTCTCCTTTCACATTTTATGATAAGGAGACAGGAGGAACCAAGCTGGTCCTTCTACACTTGGCTTAGAAATCTCAACTCAAGATCTCATTTCAATGTTTGCATGTTCTGTCCTACACAACAAACCAGAAGACAGTTCAGGGACATTCTTTGTCGGTTAATAGCAAAAGTCACTTTTCCTCTGGTTTCCAGTAACGAGTTCCTTATTTCTGCCTCAGATCTCACCAGAATTACCTTTAGCATTCCTATTTCTAGCGTGTTCCTTAGAACGTTTCCCGCCTCCACCCATTACCCAGGTCCAAAGTCGCTTCCACATTTTTAGGTTTTTGTTGCAGGAGGACCACACTTTGCAGTACCAAAATCAGTCATAGTCCATTAAGGCTGTCATATCAAAATACCCTCGACTGGGTGGCTTAAACCACAGAAACTTCCTTTCTCACACTTCTTGGGGCTGGAAGTCCAAGATTAGCATATCAGCATGGCTGGATTCTAGTGAGAACAGTCTTCTGGCTTGAAAACATGTGCCTTCTTGCTGTATTCACATGGCCTTTCCTGTGTGTGCGTGTGTGTGTGTGTGTGTGTGTGTGTGGAGAGACAAAGTCCGGAGGGAGAGTTCTTCCCCTTTATCTAAGACCACAAATTTTATCATATTAGGATTCCACCCTCGTGGCCTAATTTAACCATAATTACATCCTAAAAACTTAAACTCCAAAAATAGTCACACTGGAGGTTAAGGGCTCGTTATATCAGTCTTGAAGGGACACAGTTCAGTCCAGCCCGTTTTGCCCCCATGACTCATTGAAACCTTCAGGAAGCCTTATAAAAAATGGATACAGGGTTGCCTGGGTAGCTCAGTTTGTTAAGCACATGACTCTTGATTTTGGCTCAGGTCATGATCTCAGGGTTGTGACATTGAGTTCTGGGTTGGACTCTGAAGCCTACCTGAGTCTCTCTCCCTCTCCCTCTTCCCCACTCCCATCCCCTCCAACTCCCTCCCACTCTCAAAAAAAAAAAAAAAAAAAAAAAGGAAAAGAAAAGAAGTAGGTACAGAGGCAAATAAAAGAAACTTTTGAATCCTGGCTAATGGTAATTTTATTCAAACATTTTTAACAACTAGGGTTTTGGAAAGTTCCTTAAGCCACTAGCCTTAAATGAAGTGAAATAAAAACTAAAAGTGACTCAAAGGAGACTTATCCATTATTCCGCTTTATCAGTGATTGTTCAAAAGAATACAAAAGCAAAGCAAAGTCAAAATGTCTTTCACTAAAATTAATCCTTTTCATTCTAACGATTGTATGTAACTGGCTTCCAATGGAAAATATTTTAGGCTCTCTTTAAACATTTCCCATGGAAATAAGTATACAAAAATTGGATATTTGTTTTATAGTCAATAAGCCAGATCACTGCTAAACTATAATACTGATTAAGAAAGTCTGAGCTAACAGTTGGTTAAGCGACTGCCTTTGGCTCAGGTCGTGATCCTGGAGTCCCAGGATCGAGTCCTGCATCAGGCTCCCTGCTCAGTGGGGAATCTGCCTCTGTCTCTGACTGTCCCCTCTCTCATGTGCTCTCTCTCTCTCAAATAAATATAGAAAAATCTTTAAAATAAAAAATAAAAAGTCTGAGCTGAGACCAATACTAAAAAATTATAAACTAAAATTACCAAGTAAAATATTGCCACCTATCACTATTTTCCTTTGTCATTACTCAGTCGAGAGAAGAAACTTCTGTACTTGGAGAACAAGTCGTCTAGGACAAAATTCCGCATACTCAAATGCCCACAGATACTATAAAAATAGAAAAGAAGCTGAAAAGGAACCAAGGCTTTGATATCCTGCAGCATAATGATTGAAAATTCTAAGCTTCCAAAAAGAAAGAAAGGAAAGAGAAAAAAAAAAAGAGAGAGAGAGAGAGAAAGAAAGGAAAATTCTAAGCTGCATGTTAATAATATGAAAATGAATGGTGTAAATGTTTGTTTTTATCTCTTCATGATTCATTTCATGCTCCCTTTTCCTTTTCGGGTGTTACAAAGAGGGATAATATATCATGGTTTCTAAAATTAAACAAAAAAGCCAGACAAATAATGTATTCAGCTAGAACAATAAGCATGTGAGAGGAGAATGATTAAATAAGATTCTTAAATTTAAATCTAATATATTTTAAAATTTGAATGTAAATTTCAACTGAACTAAGCCCAAAGATTTATTCAGCAAAAAGATCTACAAGGTGATTTCTCTAGTTGTAACTTTATCTAAACTTCCATTCCTCTACTGAATTTCCATGACATTTCCAAATTACTTTTTTTTTTAATTGAAAGTATAGTCAAAGGAAATGTAAAGGGAAGAGGAAAAAAATCACATTTTCATTTTTAAGCCAGTATGCAATTGGTGCCAAGTACAATGCTCTTAAAACTTGAATGTGCATTTGGATTTCCTGGGATCTTGTTCAAGTGAAACCTCTGATTCAGAAAGGTCTGGGTTGGAGGGTAAGAATCTGCATTTTTAGCAAGCTTCCAGCTGAGGCCCATGGGACATCACTTTGAGTATCAAAGTGCTAGAGACCAGATGACAATCCCTAAACAATCCCCATAAGTGTCACATCTTTCTTGAAAAAGAGAAGAGGACAAGGAAATTCAGATTTAAGGAACATAAAAAAAAAAAAAAAAGGCAGCATAGCAATGAATAAGCCTAGCAAACAGAATGTATCCATAAAGGCCCCTGAGGTTATTTTAAGTCTATAAGATCAAGGCTAACAAGGGCGATCAAGAAGCAGGAGCTATAGTAACAGAACAAATCTGATATGAATTGCGTACAAAGAGAGACATTCTGAAGCAGTAATGTAATAATAATGATAATATAATGATAATAAAGCTAGTATGTTATAGCACCTTTATGCTGTCTATAATGTTTGCTCATAGTCAACTTGGATTATAATTAAATCTGAACCATTGTGTACTAAAACGGCTCAACATCTGTCCCTCTGAACAAAAGATAATAGTATTAAAAAAGAGTGAAAGCAAAAATAAATTAGAATATGGTATCTTTCGTATTGGACCAAGTACATTTTGCTATAGGAGATGCATGCATTGGGATTCTGTTGCAAATTATTCGTTTTAAGACAAAGAAAAATAATAGAAGTAGTTCTCAAAGTAATGATTTAGGGCTTGAATTTTACATGTTTTCCAAGGGCCTTTATGACTATACATAATTCATGAATCCGTATTTCTGTAATGTTAGATTTTTTTTCCCCCTGGAAGTGTTTTTTAATGATTGGGTCACATGGCCAGAGCAGTCCTTTAATGTCCTTTAATGTCTCTCTTTTTCCTGGTTTATCATTTTTCCATTTTGCTTAGGAATACATTAGCCTTTGCTATATACCCTCAAAACATCTACTTTTGCAATCAGCTTGGAACAGAAAATGAACAGTGGGACCTAATTGAACATTATGTATTTAAAATCTCTAAAACTGATACAATTTTGAAATGAGGAATGCTTATACATATACACAATAAAGATTAAAAGATGATCAGCACAAAATAGAGGAATGTATGCCAGCTGTACATATTTCACTCTGTAGCCAAAAGTAGTTACAGAATATTAAAAAAAAAAAAAAGCATGCTGTCCTGAAATGATGCAAATGTTTCTCTATGAAAACCAAAGGAGTTTCACAACTTAAGTTAATTTTTACCTATAAATAGTTCATTAGACATGTTAGTATGGTTTTTATTTTTAAAAATCGGGTTTTTAGAGTCTTCCTTCTTAAAAATTCTAGAAATTCAAATATAAATTCAGCATCAGAAGCCTTTGTTTTGCCTCGCAAATCGTTCCTACGAGTCCCCATACCTGATCCTTAATACCTCCAAATTGTTTCATACTCGCTTGGTAAATGCAGAAAAAACAATCCTTGCTGATTATACTGAATGAAAACATTTATGAGTCCAGTAAACATAAAAGCATATGCTACAGAACAACTACATAGAAGTATTTTAATGCATTCTTTAAAAAGTTTGGACTTGGTGATATTTTAATGGCACAGACTTTTTAAAATGAGAGTTTGGAAGGAATCTTACTTTGTTTATTACTCAGCCTTTTCTCTCCTGGGAGAGTTTTCCTATATTAATTGCTTCTGTGCTCAGATGCTTCTAATTATTAACCTGCAGGTGTCTCTAATCACTGTGTCTTCCAGCAGAGTTTTGTTCGAGGGCCATTAGCTGTGATGCTTAATTACAATACACTGTACCTAGTTTTGTGTACTGTTTGATCTTTCAGATGGCTTCCCAGACCTCAGAAAATAGTCATTGGCAATCATTTTCTACAATTAACCACAGAGCCCTGTATCTCTTTCTCTGTTACTAAATTGGATCAGAGAGTGTAGAATTACCGAGTGAAACCTTAAAACTGAAGAGACTATTCTCTGAAACACTACCTAATGATACCTAATGATAATCTCTGGGATATTTCAATGCGAAGAACGTAAATGTATTCCTATATTTTAAAATCTGAAATCTGATGTCACAAAATGTATACAGGCACTGAATCTGGAAGTGTGCAGGGTTCTTGGAAATACTTCCACGCTGGGGCACCTGGGTGGCTCAGTGGTTTAAGCCTTGGTCTTCGGCTCAGGTCATGATCTCAGGGTCTTGGGATCGAGCCCCACATTGGGCTCTCCACTCAACGGAAGCCTGCTTCCCCCTTTCTCTCCGCCTGGCTCTCTGCCTACTTCTGATTTCTCTCTGTCAAATAAATAAATAAAGTCTTAAAAAAAATACTTTAGCTCTTACGTTTTAAAATGAGAAAAGCACAGTTGCAATAGACTTCAAGTTAGAAACTTCTGGGTCTGAACCTCATCTGTTACGTTGCACTGTTTGACTTACTGACTTACCATGCCATTTCCAAAATGTTCAGGAATATGTTAACTTGAATAATGTCACTATTAGGACATATTCCTGCTGCAAAATTATTCTAGAGCTCCAAACTATGTATCATCTACTTTACGTCAGAATGAATTGTTGAATAAAAATCAACATACAACTAAAGATGTCCATAGGTCAATAGTTTTCTCCTACTCAGAGTGCTTATTTGGATCGCTGAATATGTCTTTTGACCCAGACGTGGCATCTAAATGGGGCACTATGATTATGGCCCTGCCTATGACAGAAAGAAAAAAAAAGGCAAAGCCTGATGTGTGATCAAACATAACCCTGTCTGCTGGTTTCCATGCCTGCCCTTGTAATTACTGTTTGTTTTGACTCAGCAAGATCACCAGGGCATTTGTTGTGTGGTAGGTTGACTTTCCTTGGGGGTAATATTTATCTTGTTTGGTGTTTGATCTGTAGGTTGTAAGTTTGGGTTTTCTTGATGCTGTTGTTGTTAGTTACAGTACTGGTTTTAACAATCCAAGTTCTTGTAGAGGTGAGAAAGGTGTGTTGTCAATCTGTTAATGTCACACTCGGTGATTCTAAATAATCAGAATTATTTAGCAGGTTGCCTAGACTCATTTACCTACCTGGATTTACCTCTTCAGGTACAGTTAAACTTCAGCACATTTGAAAATAGCCTCTTCCAGGGACGCCTGGGTGGCGCAGTTGGTTAAACGACTGCCTCCGGCTCAGGGCGTGATCCTGGAGTCCCGGGATCGAGTCCCACATCAGGCTCCCAGCTCCATGGGGAGTCTGCTTCGCTCTCTGACCTTCTCCTCGCTCATTC
This sequence comes from Neogale vison, assembly GCF_020171115.1. Classification (NCBI taxonomy): domain Eukaryota; kingdom Metazoa; phylum Chordata; class Mammalia; order Carnivora; family Mustelidae; genus Neogale; species Neogale vison. The sequence continues at coordinate 30,057,797 of NC_058096.1, forward strand.
TCTCTCTCACTGTCTCTCTCTCTCAAATAAATAAAATAAAATCTTTAAAAAAAAAAAAAAAAAAAAGAGTCTGTCTTTAAAAAAAAAAAAAAAAGAAAATAGCCTCTTCCAGATAATTCACTTTCCCCTCTACCCTCTGGAACTTATATTTCAAATACTTTAGTAGTGACAAAATAGCTTTTAAAAAATCTCTGCATTTCTTTTACTTGAAAATAACATTAGTGTTTTTAGGACTTTCAGCATCTGTTACCTGTACCATGCTAAGCAAAAAATGTATTCAAGTAACAAAAAAAGAAAATGAACAAAAATGCATAGCTCTGATATAAATACAAAACTGAGTATATGATTAAATGATTTTCAAAATCTACTGAGAACTTTCTGGAAAATAATTTACTTGTATTAATTTATTCATGGTTATTTACCACATTTGTGCACTGTTAACTTTTTCTCCCCATCTATGAAATTGAAAGAGACTTACTCTTGTACAGAATTTTATCCTAGGAAACTCAAATTTTATTACACTCAAAAAAGAATGTTATAAGCTACTCTGCCTGTGAAGGAGAATTTCAAAGATGAGCAACTCTTAAAAATGAGATCTCAAATAGTGTTGGCTTCCCAGCATTAATTAGTTTCCGTTATCAATTTGTTATGTCCATGCTAGGGATACTCATATCTGTAAAAGGATATTAATTTGGAGTTCTGCCTACAGGAAGGAAAATGACCTCATTGACTTACATGATAGCAAACAAAAATATCATCATCACCCATTAGATCACTTATTTTAGAGCTCCTCTGATTTTTCTAAAGCATTAATCAGCTATATTACAGCTGTTTAAAAGGAAATAAAATGATTCTTCCTGAAATAATTACCCAGAATCATGAACAGTCATATGTATAATTTACTCCATAATGCATATAAGTATAAATGACTGACTTAAAATTTTCATTGAAAAAATCTTATATATTATCTCTTTTAATCTATTAGGAAAGTCTATACAATCAGATTAATTACTTCATAAGCTTACAAGAGAAAAAGTATGTAAGAAAGTATGTAAGAAATCTTAAAATATTGAAACATATTCCTAATTACTTAACACTACTGTCATGCTTACTTTTTGTGATATATACATAAGTAATCAAACTTTGTAGTCATTAGCAAAGCCCTCTAATATGCTAGAAAAACAATCTACAGGCCTGTTATCTCAGTTCTTTATTCTAATCTTTCTGAATAATGAGGCAACTTCAGTATATTAATAGTGTCATTTTCTGGTTTTTGTCCTCAACAGAGGCATATGATGGAAACCATTTATCTCAAACCAATTTAGTATTGCACTATAGAAGGAAGGAAGTAAATGGAAGAAGTCTTGTATTATGATTTATTTCGTGCCATGTGATCTAAGGTTGCTAACTATCCATTTACTTTATCTGGTGTCCAATACGAGATTGCCTAATTAAATTCTGATGTCCAAGGAGTAGCTATTATCAAACCAATGGTTTCCTAAGACTGTTAAAAATATTCAGTGTAGAGTTGGTGCTGGAACTTGTTGTTCAACAATGTTCTCTTTCAAGATTTCATTACAGAGTTTTGCTTAAGAGAGTCCTCAATTTAATTATTCAAGTTAAAGCTATATTCAGGCAATAGAGCAATGCAATGAGAAAAATTCAACTCTGAAACTAGACACCAGCTGATTCTAAATGATCCAATATATATTTCCTTTTGTTATCTATAGCACATCCATAATAATTAATAAACATTTATCAAGCCTCTGTGTGAACACACTAGGGGGTTTAATTACCTCTTCTTGCTTAGTATGGGCATAAACAATATAATGAATCATCTAAGTGGCACATCTTCACTTGTTTTTTTATGATAAATTAAAAAGCTTCTTAGGAATTAAGTTTAAATTCAGCACAATTCTGTTTTATAATATAACAATTAGAAATACCAAATAAACACAAATTATCCTCATTGTCAGCTAATGAAATTTACTTAATATAATGTTCTTTGAGAGGATTGTAAGGACTGAGAAGATTTTATGTGGAAACACAGCATAATTTAAGATTTTTCATTATATCTTTAAGCATTTAGAGGACCTATCATCCTCTAAGCTATGCAAGGCATCAGGGATACAAATAAAAGAGATAGTCCTTGTTTTCATGGAACTCACTTTTCAACAAGGTGGATGATTCTGGAGAGAACCAAGCACAGGACTGATAGAGTTGTAGGGAAATGCAGCAGAGAAGCCTTAGGAGGGGGACGGCTCCTAGGCCAAGTCAAGATTTACTAAACAGAGCTCCCCTAGGACCATGACCTCTGCTAGCTTCAGTTCCCAGCTTTGGCATCTAGGAACACAGTTGTAAGCAACTCAAAGAGCAAGTCAGGGAAGGGGTCTTTATTTCACAAATTAGGGATTTTTTTTTTCATGTGATTATCCCAGATACTTTCCTATCAGATTATATTTTAATCTTTTCCTGTTTTTAACTCTAACACTAGTGTCTCTCTAAGGAGGCAAAGAATTATGTTCAATGGGAGATGGCTGTAGGAAATGGCTCCCTGTCATATCTCACCAAATAGTCATGATAAAAATGATAAAACTACCTGCCAATAGCATAAAGAAGATGATATCAAAGTGCAAATTAGAAATGGTTAATCTTTTTGAGAAGGTCTGGGTCAGTGGAGTTGAGTGATGTACTTGACTCTATTACATAAACAATAGATGCAAGCAAGCCAGAAACTCAAGGGCAAAAATGAAAGAACAGATGTGTGACTGATTTTAAGGCTTTTGTGAGATTCAGAGCCACAGAAAACACTGACTGGCCAAGACCTAGGAAATTTCACACAGGTTTGTATAAACAAACAATAATCATATAATAATATAATAACAATACAATACAGTTTCTATAATGTGTATAAAATTAGTACTCTTTCTAGTGGGTGATTTAAATTATTTTCATGGGTCATTTTGTCTGTCCTCAATTTTCCCTCATAAAGGGACTTAAGAACTTAAGCTAAAGTAAGATTCAACTGTATAATACCATCCTTGGGGTCAAGGTGACTCTTTAATTTAGCCTTGAAGAGCATGAAGTTCTGTTGGGTGGAAAAGGCAAAAGTCCACTGCACTTTAATAAAATGCATGTTGATCAAAAACTTTTTTAAAAAATGATATATCTCAAGAGTATAAGATTTTGAAGATTAAGCTGTACAGAAGTGAAGCTGGTATGAAAACTACCATCACTTATTAGTATCAGAATTTAAAAAGTCAGGCCATTATTCCTACTTGAACTATCCCAGGATATGTATTATCTAAAAATATCTCTGTTCACACACTTGTTCACACACTGTCTATAATTACCCCATCACAAAAATAGAACTCCAATTAGAGGCTGTATGCATGCCACCCTTGAGTGCTAGGGTCAGGGAAGAAAAAATAAAGTGGATGGTCTTGTGAAATGTGTCTGATACCTCTTACGTCTAAGAACCACTTAGTAGGATCTAGGCTCTCTCTCTTTAAGGTTTTGGATTATTTCACTCAAGGTATTTCAACTACCGGCTTCGAGTGGACCAACATTGCTTGATTCTCTCATGGCACACTCTGCCTTTGTCCTTGAGGTTTCCTTACTGTTTCCGAGACAGGAGATGTCATGGGACACAACCTGGAAGTGTGTGAATTTGAGTGGAGGAGGGGGTATGTGAACTGCTCATGAAGCAAACCTGTGACAATATGAATGGGAGTATGAGATATCATTTCTCTTTTCCTTGCTTCAAATGGACTGAGATTCCCTCGTTCATACGACCTCTTAAAGATGGTGAAATTATGCTTGATGTGAAGTGTAGAAAGATTGGTAATTGACCTCCATAATTTTGCTTGCCTCCTTTTCTTTTCCCTCACTGTGGCTTCCTTGGAAAAGCACTTCCTAACACAATATTAGCATGAAAAGTTCTGCTTCAGGTTCCATGCCCTCAGGGCTAAGAGCATAACCTGTTACAAAAAATTCATATAGACACTGTGTATTATAGTCCCCTTTTACACAAAGCTTTGGAAAAAAAAATAATGACAAATATTTCCGTAAAATTATTTGTATTAAGCTTTAAGTGGTAAGCTTTTACTAGACTTTCACTTTCTAGCTCTCAAAAGCAAAACAAACCAAAAAATTTTATCTGGTCCCAAATACAGTAGACAACAGTAAGCCCAACCTCTGGATTTATGGTCTTATATCTGGAACAAAAACCTCTGGCATCTCGAGAAGTATGGAATGTCAATATTTGTTCTTTGCACAAGGCATTAGAATGACAGCTGTCTTAAAAGTCACTCACTAAGACTCTATCTATCCAAATTTCATTTTCTCCCTTTTTTCCAATTCAGTTTCTCTGGGTAAGTCAGTACTTTCAACTATGCCCCCTCTTTAAAACACTAATCTTTTGATTTTTTTTTTTAAATACTTCTAAATAGTGTACTGGCATTTCCAGTTCCTTCTGTCTCCTTACTTGGATACATTTAAATACTTAGTTACCACTTTATTTTCTTCTTCCTACACATTTCCATAAAAAAACCCACAAATAATTATATGTCTTTACTATCCCCAACTTTTAGCTTGATTTTTCAGTTACATTCTCAGTGGTTATATATTACCAACTGCTTATACAACTTTATCACTTAGACATTTCACACTTCGCGATCCTCTGAATTTTTTGTACATCATCATTTTCATCATATATCACTTAAAGTTTTTTTTTTAACCTCCCATATGTAATATCTTTGTTTGAAATCACTGTTCTAGGTATTTCTTATGAAAGGCACATTGAAATTGTTTCTGAAGACTATTTTTTTTTCAATTCTATTCAACCCAATTATCAACATGTCTTTCAAACTCACATCTTTTTTTCCACGACCACTTGAATGACTCTAGTCCAGACCCTCATCACTTCATAGCTGACTATTAGAATGGATATCTAGGCAATATTCCACTAATAATCAACTCATCATACTACTGTTCGACTGAGGTGTGGAATTGGCCTGTTACTCTGCTTGAGGGTTGACAATATTTTTCAACATTGCATCCATGTTTTTTTCCTACCCAACTTTCAAAAATATGATTAATATAATTAAGTAGACATTTATTTTTTATTCTTTTTAAAAGTTTTATTTAGAGGGTATTATGTTAAGCTAAATAAGTCAATCAGAGAAAGACAGTTATACGATCTCACTGATAATGTGGAATTTGAGAAACAAGGCAGAGGATCATAGGGGAAGAGAGGAAAAAAGGAAACAAGAGGAAACCAGACAGGGAGACAAACTGTTAAGAGACTCTTTATCTCAGGAAGCAAACTGAGGGTTGCGGGAGGGGAGGGGTTTGGGAGAGATGGGGTGGCTGGGGGATGGCCTGGGGAGGAGGGTGTGTGCTAGATGAGTGCTGTGAATTGTGTAAAACTGATGAATCACAGACCTGAAACAAATCTATGTTAATTAGAAGCCTCCCGCTGAGCAGGGAGCCCAAGGCAGGGGCTCCATCCCAGGACCCTGGGACCATGACCTGAGCAGAAGGCAGAGGCTTAACAACTGGGCCACCCAGGCAACCCTTCGGCAGACATTTAAACAGTAGTTTATTAGTTCTTTTACTCATTTGTGCAAAATACATGTGACAAGTCTTATGCTTGTTACTGGCACAGCTTTTTCCATAGAGACTCTTCTATTCTCCAGGAAGGAAAAGGATAACAAAAATACAATTGCCCTAGGGAAGATTAAGTGCTGTTTACATTAGGTAGATGTTATCTAAACAGGATTAAGGTAGAAAAGGGTTAAAGGAAAGCATCATCTAATCAAAACACAAAAGGTGAGTAGACCGTTGGCTAGAAGTAGAAGAGTGAGAAATTAGGAAGTCGTACTAACAGAATGACTCAGAAAGGAATGGTTCCAGTCATAAAACTGGAATTTTATTATGGATAAGCCACAGGTGATAGGTGAGAGTGTGGTAAGAGATGACATAGAGAGGAGGTAAGGGACTAGGTCTGGGCTTCTGACTTGATAGCCCCTAGTCACATTTACATTACCTTACGTGTATATTAGCTAAAATTATTATCTCATTCCTCAGTCACACAAGCCACAGTTAAAGCGCTCATTAACTGCATGTGGCTAGTAGCCATCATATTGGACAGAGCAGGAATATCATGGGAAAGTTTTACTAGGAAGTACTAGGCTAGATCTTGGAAGATGTGGTGTTTTCCAACGGGGTAACCAATAGTGTTTGTTAACAGGTTTTAAGTAGTAGTGTTTTTTTTCAAAAGTACCTATTTAAAAGGAAAAAAAAAGACATTTTCTTTTTTTATAAAGATTTTATTTATTTACTTGGAGATAATATATCTGAGAGAGAGAGATCACAAGTAGACAGAGAGACAGGTAGAGAGACAGGAGGAAGCAGGCTCCCTGCTGAGCAGAGAGTCCATGCAGGGCTTGATCCCAGAACCCTGAGATCATGACCTGAGCTGAAGGCAGAGCCTTAATCCATGGAGCCACCTAGGTGCCCCATATATCTTCTTTTTTAAATGTGTGATTTTTTTTTTACTAATGAGGCTTTTCTACCTTTGCTTCAGGAAGCTTTTTTTCTTTCTTTCTTTCTTTCTTTCTTTCTTTCTTTCTTAGGGTTGATGTGGTGAGAAAAGCACTAGTTCAAATTCCAGTTCGAAAATTAGCCATGTGATCCTAGGGAAATTATCTGGGTTCATGGCTTCTCTGTTGTTGCAGCTTTTAAATAAAGACATTAAGCTCCCATGACCACCTGTTCTTACTTCTAGGTAAGAAGTAATTTAATATAAAATTAAAAATAAATTTTAAAAAGAGAACCTATTTTCAAAGCAACTTTTATTGCGTCCAAAAGTACAGAAGGGTGTATCGAAGGTAGCACATTGTCACATGGGGTAAGGGGGTCAGGGATGGTTAGTGGGATGGTCTTTATCCTCTGCCTTCCCCCATCCAAACTTCACACTTCATTAAAAAGAGGCTTGGGTTATTAAATTAAGACTCCAGGTATTGCTTCATTAAAAAAATGTTCTGCTACTGAAATCAATAAACACAGCTCTCTCCAAAATCTTTTCTGATATTCTCTGATTCAACAAAACCTGAATTCCAGCACCAATATTTGCCTGCAATCACATTCTGGGTAAACTGAAGTGCATTCTTTCCACGGCGTGCATGTATTAGTCAAACCTTAGGAAGTCATCTCAGACATATTATCTCCGGTCAAAGAGACTCGCCATATTCCCACTTGGATTACTGTTTGCATAGAACGGAACTAGTGAGTGTTTTGAAGCATGAAGTTTATTGGAATAAACCCCAACTGCTGAGATTACTAACGTAGAGTTATCTCTAAAACTCTATCACTATAGATTTATAGTCATCTAGCACTAGGGAATTCAAAATATTTTGGTTACTTTAAAGACATTCAAATTAAAATAGCATTGTTAGTGGATTGTATGAGCCTAAAAAAAGACTTTTAAATGAATCTAGTTCAGTATTATAAGGGTGAACATTAGTAGAAGCACAGTCAATACTGAATTTCCAAAAGTTTTATATTGGTAAATGGAAAATAGGTGTGGAAATCCAATTAAAATACATGTGAATATGGATTAGGTAAAATTTTTTAATAATTTCAATGAAATTCATGTATGTATTCCATCGTGATTATCATTGCAGCCATATATGGGGAGAATCATGTTAAGTAGATTTTGTTACCTTATGACATTGCAATCTTGACTATTTTTGAAGCATCATCTACACATCATGCTTTTGATTGTCTCATGCCACTAAAAGATTTGGGCTCCAAGTTTTAATCAATGCCAGTAAGAGTTAAGGAAACTGATTTATTGGCTGATTTTTTTTTTTTTTTGGTAAATATTCACACGCACGCAACATGCACGCAATGCTTAAAATCCTCTAATCTCTGTTGGAACTACTTTGGTTCAAGCTTCCTCCAGAAAATAGTACCTGTTAAGGGCTTATAACTTTTAACATAAGGGCCAGGTTTTTCCTGGATCTTGTAATGCCCTCAGAAGTTGACAGATTGTTTGGTGAGAACTTGAAGAAGTTCTTCATCATTTTTATTCATTCTTCACACAATTTAAACACCATAGTGGCTCCTCTGTTGGAGCAAGGCCTATACAGCTTCCTCTGAGCTTTTCCAAATCATAGCTGTGCCCCCAAGGCTTGACTGATGAGAGGTGTTGAGAATCTGATTCACATTTACAGTGATGGAGAGAAACCCTTTACCAGGCCAAGTTGCTGCCGGAGATGGGACTGGCTTGCTTGTTTGGGCACTGAGGCTGATTTTTTTGTCTTGGCCTTTGTTTCACAAAGTAACTTATGGAAAATACGTCTGAAATGTAGGCCTTTTATCTTCTTTTCATTGTAACTTGTTAAAGCATAGGATCTTAAAGAAGTAGATATCAAGAGATATTTGAGGTTGGAGAGATTTGAGATTTGAGAGAGAGATACCTGAGATATTAACAAAATCACAGGCCAGGATAATCCGGGACCATCACATCTGCAAGGTGGCTTTCCTCTACCAAGAATTAAAGGGAAAAAAAAAGATAAAATCATCATAAAAATATGCTGTTGAAACATGCACATTTTTAATATGTAATAGTCCATATTAACACTTGGTAATAAACTCAATAGCTCCAGTTCATAGGAATGTTGGAATACCAATCATTGTCGTGCAACAACTATTTATTGAATGTGTACTGTATGCCAGGCACTGTTCCAGATAAAGGGGGAAAGAAGAAAACAGGTAAAGATCCCTGTCCCTATGTAGATTACACTTTAGTAGGGAAGAAAATAATAGATACTTATGTCAAATATAGCACCAGCGTGCCTGGATGGCTCAGGCTGGTAAGGTCTGACTTTGACTATGATCTTAGGGGTCCTGAGATGTTTCCCTGCAGCCAGGTCCCTGCTCAGCAGGGAGTTTTCTTGTCTTACTTTTCCCCGCATTTGTGCTCTCTCTCTCTCTCAAATATATAAAGTCTTTAAATAAATAAATATATATAATGCCTATTAGTAATAATGAAAAACTAATTTTATTTATTTTTTAAAGATTTTATTTGTTTATTTGACAGACAGAGATTACAAGTAGACAGAGAGGCAGGCAGAGAGAGAGAGAGAGGGAAGCAGGCTCCCTGCTGAGCAGAGAGCCTGATGCGGGACTCAATCCCAGGACCCTGGGATCATGACCTGAGCCGAAGGCAGCGGCTTAACCCACTGAGCCACCCAGGCGCCCGAAAAACTAATTTTAAAAGAAAATGGGACGAGGGAGTATTAGGGCGAGAGGTTGGGATTTGGTTTGTTTTTCAGTTTTAGACAGGGTGGTCAGGGAGGTTCTCTACAAAAAAAGACATTTGAGCAAAGAGGTGCCGGGAGTGAGGTACCAAAGTAGGTAACAAACTAGGTAACAAACTTAGGGCAGAGGGCTTCAAGTACGGAGAGCACAAATTCAAGGCTCCTGGGAAAGAAATGGGGGTAGAGTAGGAGAAGAGAGGAACATAGGACCAAATAAAAAGGTCTTTAGTCCATTGTAAGGACTGCTTTTATTCACATGCAAAGGAAGTCATTTAAGGATTCTGAGCCAAAGATTACTATCATCAGATATACTTTTTAACAGGATCACTCTGCATTGGGAACAGACTATAGAGAGCCAAGGGTAGGAGTAGGGAGACTGGTGAGGAAGATGTGATGATAATGCATTAGATAAAAGATAGTGGGTCATTGAACTACTGCCATGTGACATCATCATACTAATACATTTATGTGGCATAGCTCATTTTAATAACAGTCCAGTAGAGAGAGTTATTATTATCATCCTATTTGTTGTTATTAAGAACATAAAATCGAGGCTCAGAAGAGTGAAATTAACAAACCTACTTAGTATATTGTGTAGCCGGGATTTGAACCCAGTTTTTCTGTTTTGAGTCCTCATGATTGGCCACTATACTTCATTACCTAAAATCAGGTAAAAAAATCCTACTGGACTAAGCAGTTCATACATATCTATATTTATAGATATAGATATATAAAGAGAGAGGTTTATTTATTTATTCATTTATTTGGAATAAGCTCTGCACCCAACGTGGGGCTCCAACTCACCACCCTGAGACCAAGAGTCACATGTTCTACCGACTGATCCAGCCAGACGCTCCTGGTTAAGCATTTTTAAATTCAAGTGCCTCCCCTTAAGGAAAGTTCCAGAACAGAGGCACTTTCCCAACATTTTGACAGAAAGCTTGAAAACGTTTTAGGATGATTTCTAGTTTTTTCATATGTTTGTGTTGCTTTGGTAAATTATATATTTTCTATCATATTTTATTGATCTTGTATAATATGTTTTTTCTCTATTGACCACTGACTTTTACTGAACACTCCAACCAGTTTCAATAAAATAATATTTTTTATTGATTATTTTGTGATATCTCAGGAGACACTATTATTAAATAATGATGATTTTGTGTCTTCCTTTTAATCACTTGCCCCTCTTTTTAGACATTTTTAAAAATTTTAATCCCTGTGTGTCTAACATAAAGTTCTATTTTAGTTTCAGGTGTACAATATAGTGATCCAATAGTTCCATATATGACTCGGTATCACTCGTCACTCTTAAATATCCTTATCTCACAGTTCACCTTAGTGGTAATGTTTCTAATACTTCACCATAAGGTGTGACATTTCTTGAAGGTTTCTGGTGGATACTCCTTATCAAATCAAGACAACTCTTTCTTTACCAAGCTTGCTAAACAATTTAAAAAATCTGGAATGGGTTTTGAATGTTATCAAATGTTTTTTCAACATCAATCAACATCACATGGTTTATTTTTTCACATTCCTCTCATTAACATGATGGATGACATTTGTATAATTCTTAATATTTAACCACCTATGTATTGTTCATGATAGATTTTTTTTGAATAGTTCTGGATTTTATTTGCTGGTGTTTCAGAATTTTATACTTCTCTTCATAATTCATATGAATTGTCTTCCTAATATTGAACAATAGTTTTCTTGTGTGCTAAATAATATCCAGTTTGTGTTTTAAGAATATGCTACCTGGTAGAACAAGGTGGAGAGTTTTCTATGTTTTTCTATGTTTTGGGTCAGTTTAAATAACTTAAGAATTATTAGTTTTGATTTTTAATGAAAATCAGTGTAATGCCATTAGCAATTTAAGGTCTTTTAGGGGTATTGATATCTGATTACTTTTCCAGTATTTTCCATGGTTGTGGGTCTGTTGGTCCTTTTACCTCTTCTTGAGTTGATATGGGTAGTGAAATGCAAGAATTATGACAGGTATGGTTTGGGAGGAGAGAGAGTTTTTAGGCAAGTGCCAATTAATTATATTTCAAGACAAAGAAGAGAATGACAGAAAGGTCCTAGGATGGGATGCCTGGGTGGCTCAGTGGGTTAAGCCGCTGCCTTCGGCTCAGGTCATGATCTCAGGGTCCTGGGATCGAGCCCCGCATCGGGCTCTCTGCTCAGCGGGGAGCCTGCTTCCCTCTCTCTCTCTGCCTGCCTCTCCATCTACTTGTGATTTCTCTCTGTCAAATAAATAAATAAAATCTTGAAAAAAAAAAAAAAAAAGAAAGGTCCTAGGATAACCAAGATAAGTATTGTTGGTGGGATGGCTGGACTTAATGGTGTGAGCTTCATAAAATTAAAATAAATTGGAGAGAGGGAGAGGAGAATTCATGGTCTAAATCTCAATGAGCTAAAGGATTCAAGTACTAGGAATATAGGATGTTTAAGGGATCAGACCTGATGGATTTTTAGGGGAACTGTGACAAAGAAGCTATTAATACTGACATTATTAAAAGGAATGGGAGGTGGGAAATGTCTTCCAGAACATGCAGAACTCTTTCAGTCTCGGGTTTAGTAATCCTGTCCCTGTGTGGAGACCACACAAGGGAAAGGTACCAACAACACACAAAGATCTGCACTCCTAGGCAGTTTCACCAGGAGCATTCCTGGAAGCTTTAAGTCTTTGTGATTATGATATCCACAAGTATGATCTATCCAACACTATAGTACCCTGGTTTCTTGACTCTTTGGCTCTAGTTATTTTATCCAATCTTTGCCTTTGCCGGTAGTCATTACCATAATCTCAAATCAAGCATTCCGCTTTTAGCTGTCATTTCCTATTTGTCCTGTCCATCCTATCCAGTGCCCAGACGCCAACAGTATTTCCAGTCCTTTTGGATTTCTAATTCGTAGACTCACTGTCTGACAATCCCATTCTGACTTCACTTCTCTCCTTCCTGACTTCAATTTCCTGGACCAACCTAATAATCACTTCCTCAAAGACACGCTCTTCTGGTTTACATTTCCCTTCATCTGCCCTCCTCAACTGGCAAAAATGTAAATCACATTGCATTCCTCACCTACCTTTTACCTGCATAGCTGGAGGGAAACACACAACCAGACTGTCTTGGTTCATTTTAGATTGGTGACCCATGAACTTAAATAGAGCCAAAAAATCCTCCTTCATTTCTCTAGACAATTCATTTTCCCCTCTTCCCAAAAGTGCATACTTTTCCCACTCTCTGCAGACCTCTGAGACATCCTCTTCACCCCTTTCTATAAGCTGATTATTTTGCTTGTTAATTCACTGAGAAAACATAAGCAATCGAAGAGGATTTCCACATGCTCCAACAACCCTTCAACGTATCTTCATGACCTGCCTAGTATGGCCAACCTCCTACCTCAAAAGACAAATAATTGTTCTGGTTTCTCCTCAATGCCACCTCTTCCAAATAAAACACCGGATACCATTCCATTCCTGGGTATATCTCACATTTTGTCAAATACTTAAAATTAACATTCTAGGCTTTTTGGAAGTATGTATTAAACATTGACCTGTGAATGATTTTTGCAATGTCATTATTATTTCTTCTATTGACAAGACACTTGCATACATAAATTCATTTAATTCATTCCTATTTCAATGAAGAGGGATAGAATGGTCAGGGATAATCTTGGGGATAGGGAAGAGGAAATTCTTTCAAAATCATAATAAGGTCTGATTGAACAAACTGATTATTTCCTCTGGAAAACTTTCAATTTTTTCTTTCTTATTTTTATAAGCAAAATGTAAATAACTATCCTAACATGAAGCCTATATGTTGATAAAAAGTTCTAGCTGATATGGGAAAAGTTCGCCTTTTCAGTACTAAGGATTACCAAATCATTTCCTTGAGCAGTCTTATCTCTCTTAGAAGTCTTGGTCTATACCCCGCTATTTAGGTGGTAATGTCAATTATCTCCAGAGAAAAAACATCTATTCCTCCTATCTCACAAAACCTCTTACCATTACTTGCAGTACAACTTGTTAATTCAATGCATTTCAGATCCTATTAGGTTTTTGGTATACAAATAGGATCTTGTACATGTTTTGATATTTCAAAATGTCATCTCTGTGGATCAAAAATATGATAACTGAATTATCTTTTTGCTGTTGCTGTGGATCAGGCTGTTGTCTTCTGAAACTGATAAATGACTGCTTAAATCATAGATGTCTGTGATTTAGTGTATCTTTTTACCTTGAATTGGTATGTCAGAGTATATAAGAATGGCATTGCTTTGATGTATTTTTTAAGATAAAATAATTTCCAATTATTATTATATAATTTTCTTTCTATTGAAGAATGATGCTGTGTCTTTGAAAAACAGATCTATTTACCATATTTGCTTGCCATTGGCAGTGTTGTTATATGAGAGAGATGTCTGAGAATGAAACACTCTATGACTTGAGCTAAAGTAGTCACAGGAAATTATGGCAGTTCTCATTTGAATAGTTCTGGGCTTCTGAATTGCATCCTAACTAAAAATTATTCTAGTCAAATTTAATCTTGCTCAGAAATATAAAAACTTATTTTCTCTGTTCATCAGAGTCAGAGTACCTGGAAAAAACGCATTCATCTATACTGAGTCACCTTACTTTTTTCCGAGTCATGACAGGTTTGACTTAATCTAACTGTATTAGTTACTCAGAAAAGCCCGATTTTTTTTTCATTCAACAAAAAAAAATAGGATCATATTTGTATGACAGAACCAGGATAATTTTCTTTTAGCTAACTTAATTTTGGGTTTTGTCCTCTTAGAAAATGTATTAAAAGGCATCATGTTAATTCTTTCCATACTAAGCATGTTAGTAAAAATTGGAATTCTGAAAGCAAAAAATAGATTTTAGCTTCAAATTGCAGCATTTCTGCCATGGAAAGTATTTTTTTCTTGCCTCTTTTTTTGCTCTTTTCTTCCTCTTTTCCTTATCTGTCACCATCCTATTTATCTTCCTCTTCTTTCTTTTATTCTCTTCTTGAAGAATCTTCATGATCAATTAAATTTTCCAGTGTTTTCACCATAATTTTATTTGGCTCTAAAAAGTAAACATATAAATTTATCAAACAACTCCATCAAGCAAAACAAATACGTACTGGTTGGTAGTATGCCAGATACCCACCCGATATTTTCCCTAGTTGAAATGCACTGTATCTAAATCATCATAAATTTTTAAAAAATTTAAAGTTTGAGATAGTGAGAAGTAGAGACAAGAGGATCATGTTTAGTGCCATGAAAATTACACATTTCTAACCTATTTACAATTGAAATATAATGCATTTGTTATTCATTAACCTTTATCACAGTATATATTTATAGCACATGTCATTTCTTTAGTAATTACTGGGTGAAATCTATACTATTGGGCCCAAGTACATGCTCACATAATGATGTTTTAAAAGTAGCTCTGAGAACAGTACTAGGAACCTTCCAAAAAGGAAGCTTTACTTTCCTTTGGACTTATATAAGTAGCAAAATTAAGTTCTTGGGATTCTGCAATAGAATAGCAGAATAGCTGGGGCACCTGGGCGGCTCAGTTGGTTGAGCGACTACCTTCGGCTCAGGTCATGGTCCCGGACTTCCAGGATCGACTCCCACATCAGGCTCCCAGCTCCTTGGGGAATCTGCTTCTCCCTCTGAACTTCTCCTCTCTCATGCTCTCTCTCACTCATTCTCTCTCAAATAAATAAATAAAATATTTAAAAAAATAGCAGAATAGCTAAAATAACTTCAAAATAGGATGAGATTACATCATAGAACACTTGAAAAAAAAGTTTTATGTTCCTTTTCATTTACTCTAGCTTGGTTATTTTATGGTCACGCAAATTATTTTCTGATTTGGAATAAGGCATTTTTATTTTTTTTAATTTTTTTTAAAGATTTTATTTATTTATTTGACAGAGAGAGATCACAAGTAGGCAGAGAGGCAGGCAGGGGGACTGGGAGCAGGCTCCCTGTCGAGCAGAGAGCCCGATGTGGGGCTCGATCCTAGGACCCTGGGATCATGACCTGAGCTGAAGGCAAATACTTGAACACACTGAGCCACCCAGGCGCCCCTGAATAAGGCGTTTTTAACTAATTTCATTTTCTGACAACTCGAATTCTCCCGGCTGCCCTATACATCCCTCACTTTGTCAAAAGTCCACTTCTTGTTTATTTGACCTTTTGCACTTGGAACAATCAGAATCTTTCCTTTTGCTCTTTGGACAGTTCGCCTTCTCGTTCATCATAACAGTGTAGGGGAGTTCTCACCTCTGCTTGGAGTCCTACACCTGACCCTCCACCAAGAGCTCATTGCTTTCACTGCAAAGTCACTGACAGTTTGGTGTATTTGAGAGAAGACTGCTTTCTCTATCTCTGGCAGAAGGAAAACATCATTTCTAACCTTTCACCTACCTATGAACCTCTTATGTTCTACTATAAACTTTATGTATGTTATCAATAATCCGGATGAGACATCAATATTTCTATTTAGAGGAATCCATGTCACCTAATATTGTCGATCGTTATTTTTTGTATTTTTAAAAATATTTATTTATTTACTTGAGCGAGAGGGGGAAAGTGCGTGTGCACACACATCCATGCACAAGCAGGGGGGGAGGAGCAGAAGGAGAAGGAGAGAGAGAGAGAGAAAATCTCCAGCAGACTCCCCACTGAGCTCTGACATTGGGCTTGATATCAAGACCTTGTGGTGTATTGATTGATTAAATTTCGCATTGAATACAAAGGCAAATAATAATAATAATGTGATACTTTTATATTGTCCATAAATGCTTTTGGGTGAATAGAGTTGGGATAGATGATGTTCTTTCACATGTTTAAATGCTGTTATCTTCCATTTTAAATCTTAGAATAAATCCTATTCAGTTGATAAAATTAGTAATTAGAATTTTATCCAGTCTATGAATTAAAATTAAGTGTTGATGGTTTTATGTAACTTACTTGATACAATTTTCATTTTCTGATAATATTGTTGACTGAGAATTTATCGTATTTTCATTAGACAGGAACTATTAAGATTGAACTATTTTAGGATGTGAGCCCAATGATTGTGATGTTAAATACTTAAGAAAATTTAGAATTTTTTAACATTTAGAGAATTTCTGAGTATTTTTAAATTATATCTTAAGCTCTAAATTTTAGCAGAAATCAAATCTTGACTTAACTTGCTGTAAATTGCTGCCTCATTGCTGGATGATGCCAGGGTTACCAAATTGCACTTAGCACTTAGTCCATAGTGTGGACAGCTGTCACTGCTGTTCACGAAAGCTAAACATTGTACCCCGAGAGTCCTTTCAGATCTTTTAGCTATACATATAAAAATATGATGGACATTGAGTGTCCAAAATATGAGTGCCCAGTTTACATATGGCTCACAAACACTGTGCAAAGCAGTTTTCATTTTTACTTTATAGTTATGATGGATCTATCAGTAGTTGGAATAGGATTGAAATTTAGACACACATTAAAAATGCTAATTATATTCTTGTGTAACTGCATAACAACGTCAGGAAACAGCTGCCTTCACAAAAAAAAAAAAAAAAAAAAAGGAAAAAAAAGCCCACTGGCTTTAACTTATATTAAAGAGAGAAAGAGAGTTTCAGCAGTTTTGTAAAACTTTGAAACATCCCAATGAATTTTTTGATGATTTACGTGAGGCCTGGAAATTTTATTCTTGAAAATGTCCAATGCACAGGAGGCTCATAATCTTAAAAAAGCAAAGTAGAGGGTATGATACTGACATCAGTATCAAGCACATAGAAAAACTGTGCCGTGCGACAAATGCAGATGCCCAAAGTTGCAGACGCAGTAAACCAACCAACATGACTTGATTGTAAAGACGTAAATGCTGCAAGAAGAAAAGAGCCAGAAGGTCCTGAAGGTTAAATTCACCTTATCAATGTGTATTTTTCCCTTTATAAATGTATGTCCTAGTTCCCTAGTTAAAATGAAAGGTCTTCAGGGGCGCCTGGGTGGCTCAGTGGGTTAAGCTGCTGCCTTCAGCTCAGGTCATGATCTCAGGGTCCTGGGATCGAGTCCCGCATCGGGCTCTCTGCTCAGCAGGGAGCCTGCTTCCCTCTCTCTCTCTCTCTCTGCCTGCCTTTCTGTCTACTTGTGATCTCTGTCTGTCAAATAAACAAATAAAATCTTAAAAAAAAAAATGAAAGGTCTTCAAAGACAGAGTAGCCTCCATTTTTTTTTTTTAATTTTTGAGTTGGATTGGAAATACAGAGTTTATATGTTGTTGACTAAATCAATAAACAACATGGAAGCTTTTTTTTTTTTTCAGTTGGATGTCCAGTGGATATATCCAAGAGTGGCACCTTGTTGTCATATATTTAATCTATCTAATTAATTAATTAAATAAACAGTTGATGATAATTAACAACCAAAAATGCTCATAACCAACTCAGTATAGTTTTTATACTTTTGTAGTTATTTTATTTGTGTTTCTAAAATATCTTTGTGCATCAGAACACTCATTATGGTGAGACAACTTCCTTTCTTTAACATATAATGTATTATTTGTTTCAGGGGTACAGGTCTGTAATTCTTCAGTCTTACACAATTCACAGCATTCACCATAGCACATACCCTCCCCAATGTCCGTGACCCAACCACCCTATCCCTTTCTCCACCCCCAGCAACCCTCAGTTTGTTTCCTGAGATTAAGAATCCCTTATGATTTGTCTCCCTCCCTGGTCCCATCTTGTTTCATTTTTCTCTCCTTTCCCCCCACGTACCCTCAGCCTGCCTCTCAAATTCTTCATGGTAAGACAACCTCTTGACCACCAAAAGGTATGAGTAGAAATATGTTACACTGTCTCTCAAAAAAAGCACGAGGGCTTTTTCACTTCCCCCAAAGAATTAAGAATAGCAGATATTAAAAAAAAAAAAAAAAAAGAAATAGCAGATATTAGTTATTGCTGGGTCTTTTGGTATACTTTATTATTTATTTTAAAATACTGTATCTCATGGAGAGAAAAGAGGATAGAATACTTCTGTGAAATAAATAAATGTTATAACAATTACATGTCTTAGTAATATACAAGCTATATTTTTAAAGTGCTACAATTTAAATTATCTTTATACTTTTAGTACAGTTTTAACACAATTGAATCACATAAGTCAATCCAAAAAATATCACAAATGAATAATTCCAATAGATCTGATTCAATAAATTCATACACTAATAAGTACTAAGTTACAATTGTAAAGTAACTTTACTTAAATGGTTACTGATTGAATTTATAGGTAGTACATACTGTGGAAACTTTGATACACATAGAGTTTAATTGTGTGTGTGTGTGTGTGTGTGAGAGAGAGAGAGAGAATTATTGCATTCTTAAAAACATTGTGAAATAACAGTGGTTTACACTCTAAGATCCTATCTATGTTTAATACTTTTAATCTCATTTTGTCATTTGACATAATCTCATTTTGTGAATGAATATCAACAATTCCTAATTTAAGTTTAGGCAAAATTTATATATAAGGCAGGAGACTCTCCCCACCCAGCTGCCCAGTTCAGTTTCAGGAGGAATTTTACTTTTAGTCTTTATCAGTTCAGTGAATCTCCTTACATCAGTTTGAGAACAGTAAAATTTCCTCCAGTAGTATGTATGGTGGAGTGAAGAGTAACTATTATATTAACTAAGTTTCTCTGTACATTTGGGGTCATCTCAGATTCTTCGGTAAGATAAATATTTCTTAAAAATCTATGTTCTACTATATCCAGCATAGAAAGAAAGAGACTATTTCTAGCTGGCATTTATTATATTCCAATTATTGGGTGAAGGCAGGATTCCATCCCAGGAACTGCAGACATTCAAGTACAGAGCCCTCATTTTCTTGGTGTTGGACGGGAGAGAAGACTAGTTCACGTGATAACCCTAAGATGTAGAAGAAGGGTAATTACACACCAGTTCCATGTGTTTTCAAAATCACCAGCACCAGATGCAGGATGTATGCAACCATTCCTTCACTTTCCTCAAAAGGAAAATCTTTTTTTTTTTTAATAGCCAATCTAGTGTAGCGCTATAAATAAAACCAGATTTTTTTTTTCAAGAGGGGGATGAGAAAGTTTTGATAGAGCTCTTGATCTGACATTTAAGTCTGTTTGCAATTTTTTCCTCAATTGTTATCCTTTAAAAAAAAAATAGGGTGATTGAAAAAAGCAAAAATCTAATCCAGTTGTTATGTCAAAAGCATGCAAGCTCATATATGTGAAGATTACTATGTAAATAAAGTAAATACCATTGTATGACAAATGTAAAAAAAGTACATGGATTTAAATAATGCCTCCTGCTTATGATCTAAAAATTAAATTGTATCTTAGATTATTTCACAAACCCTTGACAATCTTGCTATGTAGCATGAACAAATTTAAAGTAATTTTAATATTGCTTAATTATAATCTTTATAAATTATTTTTAAATTACTCAATTTCTTCAATAACCATTTTATTCCCATAAAAAAGATAATTTGCAAGGATATGACCTTGACATCTACACAGACTTATTTGACAAGAACAGATACTATTTTTTCATTTATTAATCAAACATTTATTGAGCACCTTTTGATGAGACATAGTATGAGACATAGACCTTCATTGTTTGCATTGTATTCTTTCTCTGGGGTGTGGTTAATTTCACATTCCCTTACCGCAGTATCACACACCCAAAATTATTTAGATTTAGATGAATATTCATGAATACTTATTATACTCATTATTATATACACTGTACTCATTAGTATATGTTTTTGAAGCATATAAAGGAAGGTGTATCCCTCTGGAGCAATATTAATGGCAGATTTAATGACCTTGTGTCATGGAATGGGAAGTGGACCCTTTTCCCACTTTGACTAACTTTAAGTTTGACTCTAAACTTAGATTAGCTGGAGAAGACCCTTCTGTCAGAATTCATGAGATGGTCTATCACTTCAGGTGGTGTCAAAACAGGACACCACACATGATGAGGAGGTTGGGCCAGATCACTAAAAAGATTATCAATAGGAATTGATCCTGGGTTGTCATATTTTTTTCAAGACACTGTAAGATTTTTTTTTCCCCCTCTGTAGCCCTCGACAAGAGTTAGGCATAATTAACTTAATAGTGGTGATTTTTAAAACTTCCAAAGGGAAAGTGACCCACCAGCTAAGGCTAGAAATTAGGACCAATGCTGCTAGCCTATATGTAAAACAAAACAACAAATTACAAGAGAAGCTGCTGTTGATTATTAAGAAATGAACATTCCTGTGGTTCATTTGAAGGCAAATCCGTAGTCGTCAGCAGAGGATAGATGTGACCACATCTGAGGCCTGGAATTTTCAAGTTCCTGTGCCCAATGAGAAACTCAGTATCACGACGATGCAGATGAAGAAAAGATGGTGTCGAACTATTTCCTTTCCATCTGGTGTTTTACAGCAGCTGAGCTCACAGTTACTCTTAAAGGAAAATAGAATGGAGAAAAATACATTCGCAGCCGTGTGTTGTTTAGGCTGAATCATCTAAGCCAAATTATTGCTTGGGAATAAATTAAATACTGAATAAAGCAGAGTCCAAACAGAAATGAGGTACCCTTGAGCAAAGCCGCTCACTGTAATGAGATCCCAAGTTAATCTTTCTCAGAAACAACAGCCTAGTGGTACCAGTCCCAAGTAGGAGGGTTAACGTGGATTTTGCTGTTCTCTTCCTATATTAAATTGCAATATTCTGGCATTCTCTACCACTTTCCCTAATTTATTGTTGTCTGTAGAATGTATCCCCAAATACCGTATTATATATTAACTTTTTATTTTTGTTTATATTCTTTCTTTGGCACTGGAATTTAAGCTGCACAAGGACAAAGATTTTGAAGTGTTTTAGTCTAGGTTAAAATCTGCTTACTACAGTAGGCACTCAATATACATCTTTTAAAGAAAAATTAATTTGCTTTCTTTAAATATGGTACAGGGGGCATAATCCTTTATAGGTAAACTACAGTGCAGCAAATATATAGTCCAGATGCATTGTAGGTAACAAAGGACATTTCTGAGTCCTAGGGAAAATTTGTTAATTAATTATTTTATTTATTAATTAATTTATTTATTTATTTTACCAAGAGAAATATGACTGTTTTCTTTTTAAGACACTTTTAATCCAGTTTAATTTCTTAAGAAATATGTTCATATATGTAATTTACAGATTTAGTACACATGGGTTTTTCTTTTTTTTTTTCCTTTTTCTTATTTAGTGTGGCTTCACCCTGACCTGTTTTCTTCTTGCTCCCTCCTCCAACCTACCACACATACTAGGGACAACCATCACATTCATCTTTCTCCCCTCGAGCACATGATAATTTATATAAGGAAGACTCAAGTGCTTTTTGTCATATTTTAAGGTTTGGGGGGGGATTAACTTTTAAATGGATTTGCTGAAAACACTTCACTATATCCTTAAGGATGTATGCATGTGTGTCCTAGGACAAAGACTTATTCAGTAATGGAAGTCTAGGAACTGCTCAGCATACCTAGGGAGTACAACAAAATGTATGAGTTATGGAAAAAGCCCTTCTTCAAATTTGTTTCAATGCTTTTTATTATACTAATGTTGCCAAATATAACAATTGGTTTTATAGGTAAGCTGAGAAAATGTACTGAACCAAGATATAATTGAAGTATCTTATTCTTCTAATAATGTTTTAAGACTTAGCATCTACTAATGGAATGATTCCAGAAAAGATTTTGTTTTCCAAGTCGAGGTACTAGGCTCCTAGCTCTTCAGTCGTGAACTCCCTTCTCACTGTCTCCACCTGCTGGCAAGTGAGATGGATAAATGTCCATTTTGGACGCCAGGGTCTACGATTTGAGAACTGGCTCCTATGGTCTGTTTAGTCTAGAGATCCATTAGTTGGGTCCTGAATCTTTGATTTGCCTGTTCTATCTGTATTTACCCCATGAATGTGAACCTTCAAAGGCAGACAAATCTCTCATTTTATATCTCCAGAACATGATCATTGCTCAGTGGAGTTTCTGACTGAATATCCTATTTGCCTTTCCACTGTCACCAATGGTTATATCTGAACCACTTCTCCCAAGTGCATATTCTTTGAGAGTTTCAAAGCATTGCTTCTGTAAGTAGTGAAAAATAATTTTTGAGAAGTCACGCAAGCTACATCTAAAGTTTAGTTTAGTTGTGTTTTTAACCTAAGTACAACTGGAAGAAGAACAAAATTTCAGAATTTTCTCTTAAATTCTGGCTACCCTAGACATACTTAGCGAGGACATGAGTGAGACAAAAGGAGTGAATATGTATTGAGGAAATCGATGTGGTACCCCAGCTGCTATGTAGGAGGACAACCAAGGGGAGAGCCATGTTTTCCTCTTTGCTCTTTAGTTCTTCAACTATAGGCCCTGCACACCAGAAATGAGAGGAATTATAATTGGGATAACATGAGGGAATGAGATGAGAAAGGACAAGGCAGCCCTTGTGCTGTGAAGGCACAGCAGGACCTGGAGGAAGGTATGTGCTATGGTGAGTGCTGTGAATTGTGTGAGTCTGATGATTCACAGACCTGTATGCCTGAAGCAAATCATACATTATATGTTAATTTAAAAAAAAAAAACAACTAGTATAAACTTAGGGAAGCTTTCATGATCTGACACTTGAAATTATAACACACGTTTTACCATTTACATTTTCAAGTATCAGACTATCTTGAGGATAGTAGATTGATTTCCACCAGTCCACATAAAATCTTACCTTACTCACAACAGGACCATAACAACTAGAAGAGGTAGCACCCAAACCCTTTCTTCCAAATTCCCACCTCAGTGCCTCTTCACTGTCTTGGCCCTTGCTAGAGAATGCTTAATTAAAAAACATATCTGTTGGGCACCTGGTTGACTCAGTCAGTTAAGTGTCTGCCTTCGGTTCAGGTCATGGTCTCAGGGTCTTGGGATGGAGCCCCAAGGAAGGGGGTGGGTGTCTATGCTTAGCGGGGAGTCTGCTCCCTCCGCCTCTCCCCTGCTCAAGCTCTCTCTCTCTCTCTCTCTCTACCTCTCTCAAATAAATAAATACAATGTTTTAAAAAAAAAAGTCTGTTATCTGTTCCATCAGAAGACTACCAGTACTGAAAAATTATAAATTACATATAAAAATCAAAGATATAACTTAGGAATCTTTTTTTATTCTCAGTACGGAATGCTGTGGATCTATACAAGCTTGTTATTTTGATCCCTGACTCAGTCACCATCTTTGAGCTCAGAAACACCAGAATGTTGTCCTGAGAACTTCTGAGGGAAGTATCTGTTACTATCACTGCTATGACAATCTAGAACCCCTATCTCCCAAATTTAGATCCTGGAGTTAACTGCATTTTTCATCTTTTAATATGTTTGTTTTTGTCATCAAGTCACAGTTTTGAGACAAGTATAAAGAAAGATTGATAGCTATCAATAAAAACTAACAATTTTTTTTCCTCTGGGCTCATGTTTGTTATAGCAGTCAAGCAGAAAATGAACTGCTTCCCTTAAATTCGAAGTGAGTATGTGATGACATTAGATGAGATTTTTAAAACGTGTGCGGTGGTGGCCTGTTTGTTATTGTAGTTCACAGATAATTAAAAAGAGCTGTCATGAGATCCACTAGCATTTCTTATGTCAAAAACGAACTCATTTTTGCCTTGAATTTTTTTTAATGGAAAGTAAAGCCTTATTACTGGAAATAAACATTATCCTTCAATAATATATTAATAAAATTACATAATTTAATAAATATTCCTCTATGTTTTATAACCACATGTTAAATAGATTAGATTGCCTGTATGTAATCCAATACAGTGTGTGCAGGTTTGGGAGATATATTTCACAAAAAAAAGGGCAATGGGGATTTCAAAAGATTTTCTTGATTCATTAGGTTATTTAGCTGCGTAGACACACAGCACATAGCTGACAATTCACTGAGTTCATCTGATAATAATAATAATTCTTATTATATGAAAAGAACCTAGAATGAAGTAATATATAATTACTAGTTTATTTGATCCTCACAATCTCTTTATGGGATATGTACTATCGTTTTTACCCAGTATATAGTTGATAAAACTGTGACACAGAGATGTTAAATAACTTATTTGGGGCACATCAGTAAGTGGCCAGGTTGGAACTAAAACTTAGGTAGTCTGAATGCTAGAATCTGTTTTCTTTTTTTTTTTTTTTTTTTTAAGATTTTATTTATTTATTTGACAGACAGATTACAAGTAGGCAGAGAGGCAGGCAGAGAGAGAGAGGAGGAAGCAGGCTCCCTGCTGAGCAGAGAGCCCAACGTGGGGCTCGATCCCAGGATCCTGGGATCATGACCTGAGCCGAAGGCAGAGGCTTTAACCCACTAAGCCACCAGGTGCCCCTAGAATCTGTTTTCTTAGCCACGTTGCTACACAAGCTCTTGTAATATAATAATTTAAATGTTCCTCCCTTTTCCCCACTGTGCTATAGATTTTACAGTATCCTCTTTCATCTCTGTATTGATATGTCCCAGTTTGACTACAAGTGTATGAAATGATTCATTTTGAATTTGTAAGTCTATTTGGTTAAGATCCCATTAGACTGCAGAATAATTTAGTTTTTATGAAAAATGTTAGTATTTAAGTTAATTTTATGCCTTTCCTACATGAAGATGATAGAGTTTCCCTCAGTAAAGCAAACATTTTAGATTCTTAGTGTATAATGAAGTTGAATTCTGTATTTTTTACTTCTTGTTTCTTTTGCCCCTCCTTCCCATCTCTTTCTGCCAAGCAGATATATTTAATCAACTTAATGAGAGTAACAGATGCAATTTTTCACCATGAATAAACAATGGAACAAAATAAGAATTCTTGACTTCTCAAAGATTCATTTAATCGTTTGATAATATTTATTGAGTACTTACTATGGGGTAGGGAGTCTATTAGATACGGAAGCTGGAGAGAAGAACAAAAATTACATAATTCCTACCACAATAGAGCAGTCTAATGAGAACACAGTCATTCATTAAATGGCTAAATGAAACGATCCCCAGAGATATTGGTACATGCCCCTCTGTTTTTGTTTTTGTTTTTTTATTCATTTATTTGAGAGAAAGAGGGGAGATAGAGGCGGAGGGAGAGGGAGCAGACTCCCTGCTGAGCACAGAGCCAGATGCAGATTCCATCTCAGGACCCTGAGACCATGGCCTGAGTGGAAGAGTCAGCTGCTTAACCCGCTGAGCCACCCAGGTGCCCTGCTCTCAGTTTTAATACCATATTCCAAATAAGTCAAAGCCATAGATAAATCGTCAACTCTAAACTTTTTTTTTTTCTTAAGTTTCTTTTTAACTTTGATTCCTTTCTGTGCTTTGGACCAAGCTTGGTGTGTGGAGGAAAGAATTAGTATTGACAATTTAACATGTAGCTCCAACTGGGTCGCCCAAACATTTTGGTACTGTTCCCAACTTTAAATCTTGACTAAAATGATAAAATGTAGTTCGCTTACAAAGCAGCATTCCTAGTATAGACCCAGATATAGCCGTCATTGACATGGAACTATTTGGTAGAAAAAAAACGAGGTGATCGGTTTGAGTAAATGTCAGAGTAGAAAGAGTCTCAAACCACAACCTTGCCAAGTTTGTCAACATGACCTCCAGTCTTTTTTCTTGTGGCACTTACACTCAAAACTGTGCATTAAGCAATTTACTTAAGTAATACTTTTCTGAATAGCTACTACTCCAGAGGAACAGAGAATTCAAGCAGAGCTGAAAGGATAATTATGGGGAAAAAAAAGATAAATCACAAATACAAGTGAAAGATATACTTTAAAAGTTTCTCCTTAGGAGAGTTAATTATTTTACTCTTCATGTTATATATACTTGTTTTTGAGGAACCTGTATACTAGGGAAGTTGTGGGAATTACAACTCCAAAGTGATCCGTGTTCCAATGAAGGACTTGGTACATAATATCAAGATTATTGTTTTATTCCTTCAGTATGATAAAACCAAAATGACACACCTTCTTACTAGTTTTTAGCATCTTTTAGTTTATTTTTTAATTTGGGAGAATAATGAGTCACCTTGATCCCAAAATTTTTAAGATACTCACCCTGAATAGCCATATGTAAACAGACAGAAATGAATCCAAGAAGATTTTTAATCTGACTTCAGCTAAATTTGGTCAAATTGCAACATCCTTCTCCATTCAGTAATTATTAATAGATTTTTTTAATTGACATTTTAAGCCAGCATCTTTTGGAACCCTTCTAATACTAAGGTCTTATTAGTCAAAATTAAAGTCTCATAATTCTAGATTACTAAACTCAAAATTTAAGACAAATTTTACCCAGGTAAAACTTTCAGTTGGTCTTTCCAAGGGAATAAAAATTAATATATTCTCCCCCTATTTGGCATACAGTTTACTGGGGAGGCAGAATGATGTATGGAAAGGAGCCCTGGCCTTGACGACAGAAAATAGGGTCCCAGATTTTCCTGTCAAGAGCTATTTAAACCGAGCAACTTTCTTAACTTCTCTGAGCTTTCACTTCTTCCCACTATTTTTGGGAAGACCTAAAGTCAACATGGAATCATGTTTATTTATATATATATAGTATAAATGCTACAAAACTAACACATAACTACTCCTATTACCCTTAGTCAAGATCTACTAAGTTTAGGTCAAAATGGCTATGAACTTTCCTCCTCTTACATACTAACTATTCTTCTCAGAGAAGTGTTACTTCCGTGCCCTACTCAAGGTGTCTTGGTCATCTGGTTGGGACACTGTTCTCAAAAGTCTGCAACATTTGTTAACTCTTTAGCTGCTATGAAACGCACTGAATTGTAAAGAAACGAATACATCCTCCACAACTATAGATGAGACTGTTGAATCTTGATAAACATGAGTCTATTTAAGTTACTTCTTTGCTTTATGCATATGAAATGATGAGAAAGCAGGTAAAATTTCATTTGAATGGGCTCTGAAAAAATGTTTTAGAAATCACACACATTTTGCCCATGTAAATAATGTTTATAGTCGATGAGTGTGTATCAGAAAGCATTAAGCATGAATGTACTTTTCACCTTATTTCCTTATGAGAAGGGGCAAGTGTCATGTAATTATCTGAAAAAGAGATGTGGGGCAGACAAGTTCTCTTTTCATTACTTCCCAATGCTTTAAGTAGTTTACTTAAATACTCTTCATAAGATTGTCTCCTAAGTGATCTGAGAAAAATACATGGTTTTAATAGTGTATGTGTTGGTGGGCATTTGGAAAGGTTCTAAAATGTGCCATCTGTACTTCTGAGATAAACAAGTTTGAGATAATTTAGCAACTAAGCGGGAACTTACTTTAAGAAATGAAAAAAAAAATGTCATGCTTGCTGGAGATTTCGTTTTTAAGATCAAAAACAATGTTGCACACAACAAGGTCCTTTTTGAGGAAATGAAAATGATTGTGAACAAGTGGTATAATAGCTTGTTTCCAGCGTAAATCTTACTGATCTGACCTTACCTTTTCTTTATATCTTATAATGGTATATTTAAGTCTTTGTGAAATTCATTGCTACTTTATATTTCCAAGAAGAACTGGAAACCCTTTCCTGAGTAGTTTTCTACTCTCTTAAAATCATGGGGGAAACATGGCAGTGGATATCAAATTAAACACAAAATGATGGGGCGACTGGGTGGCTCAGGCAGTTAAGGGTCTGCCTTTGGCTCAGGTCACTATCTCAGGGTCCTCAGGGTCCTGGGATTGAGCCCAGGGTCAGGCTCCCTGCTCAGTGGGGAGCCTGCTTCCCCCTCTTCTTGGCTCATGCTCTCTGTTGCTCTGCCTCTCTCTGTCTCTCCAAGAAATAAATAAAACCTTAAAAAAAAATGAAAAGAAATTAGAGTTGTATCATTTCAAGGATTAAGAAATATGTTGGGGGCACCTCAGTGGCTCAGTTGGTTAAGCATCTGCCTTCGGATCGGGTCATGGTCCCAGGAACCTGGAATCAAGTCCCACATCAGGCTCCTTGCTCAGCAGAAAGCCTGCTTCTCCCTCTGCCTGCTGCTCTGCCTACTTGTGCGCTCTCTCTCTCTCTCTCTGACAAATAAATAAATACACTCTTTAAAAAAAGAAAGAAAGAGAAAGGGGTTGGAATTGAGGCAAACTTAAAATGTTCAAATGATGAACAAAGTTACAAAGAGCCTTACTCTAGGTGAGGAAAACTGTTGTTTTATGTGAGGGCTACTTTTTAAATCCAGTTTGTAAAGTAAGACTTTATTGTACCCAATTATGCAACTCTCTGAAGTTTGTCAGCAGTGCCTGTAACTATGGATGTTCTGTAGCTAAAAACTGCAGTTCTTCCAGATTCTTCCACTCTGTGCTATTACTGTTACCGAATTTGAATGTGTTTTTCATTCTCAAAATTCATCAGTGGATTATTTAACTAGAAAATATTTTTGACCAACAATGCATACATATCTATATCATGTGTTCTGTAAGTTTTCTAAGAAGGCAACAAAGAACCCAACGCTCCTCTATTCTCCAGTAGGAGTTTCAGGCATAGCTAGGGTTTTCAGATTATAAAACTAAAAGCCAATTCTGAAAGCACGGTGGCTAAGATATTAAGCACTAGACATAGAACCCAAGTTTCTAAAGCTAATTGAGGCATGAGCTGTGTAACCTGAGCAGATTATTTCTCTGTGTGTGTTTCCTTTTCTGTGATGGGAAACGAATGGAGTAGATGCTCCCCAAATCCCTTAAATTTCTAGAGAAGTCATGATAGAGCAGCTCCTATTCCCAAATCAGACCTGAGAAGTTTTTAATAGTATGATAAGGCTTTTTAATACTATGACAAGGTTCACATTCAGAAATAAGATAGAAGTAGATAAGAAAACTCTATTTCCTCTCTGATTTTTTGAAATTAGAAGTATCCTGGGAACAACCTAACATAAATTGTCCAAGAATATCTCTCAGGGTACATAAGTTGCTCAGATTAAAATGATGTTTAGGGGCGCCCAGGTGGCTCAGTGGTTTAAAGCCTCTGCCTTTGACTCAGGTCATGATCTTGGGGTCCTGGGATCGAGTCCCACATTAGGCTCTCTGCTCAGTGGGGAGCCTGCTTCCCCCTCTCCTCTGCCTGATTCTCTGCCTACTTGTGTTCTCTGTCAAATAAATAAATAAAAATCTTTTTTAAAAAAAATGCTGTTTAAAAAAATAAATTAATTAAAAATTTAAAAAAATTTAAAAAAATAGTTTAGTAGGTAAAATCATTTACAAACCTGCCCACTTTATCAGCCCACAATAATCAGTAGCCAATTAGCATCCTAGGTATTCTTACAATTTTTAATCAATAACATCTGTTCACTCTGTTTTCCAATTACTATCTCTCCGATGAAGGACCCAAATAAAACTTCAAAAGAAGTAGACGTGAAAAAACTATAGAAACAACTTCAAAATGGTTTCGTAAGAAAATAATTTATAGACAAAACTTCTGTTTGACTAAACTGAAGTTAATTAGTTAATATATAGTCAATCTTGGGCAATGAAGCCTTTTAAACATAAAGTATCTTTTTTCCCCCTGAACTGGGAGGAAGGGGACTATTATGATGAATTACTACTTTTGCTCTTTACGCTGAGATTTCTCAGTTGAAACAGAGAAATACAATGATACAGTCCAGAGCCGAGTCAGCTAAGATTACATTCTTCGTACTGAGGGAGTTTCAAAAAAAATAGGCCTTACATGTCCAAAGGGCACACAGATAACTTCTGAGTAACTCAAACATAAACAGGAAAGAAATTTGATAGAAAACCTTGATGGTGGTCCAGATCAGGTCTAATTACTGTTGCTCCTTGTAAAAAATTTTGAATTAATGGGGTGGGAGGAGAAAGGAAATGGCAAAGCATGATGAGCTTTCCGACTTTATAGTCTGAAACCTTGACCCTCTTTCAAATGGGCCTCCCCCCATGAAACTGCCTGCGTTGATAGATGAATGAGTATTTTATGGGGTGGGAGAGGTCTTAATGAGACATCTCGCTGGTCATTTTACCTGTTTTCAAGATCATCGTTTTGGAGGGAGTCAGGTGCTCCCTCCTTGTGAAACAACCTGAGACATTTTAAAGGCTTAGCATTCAGTTACTCACAGGTGTCAATTTAAGTAAAAAATTAGTTGGGTCTATTATTTAGCATTAATTAGGGACATGTTTCTACCTACGTGCTGTGTGTATATTTTACATATGAATATTTCTTTTTAACGTTACTTCTGTGTATTATCAGTACTACAATAAATCAAGAAATCTGTGGTTCAACATCTTAAGTCATTTTTTTTATTACAAAGATAGTTAAAAAATCTAATAAGCTTTTCTTTTAAGACAGACTGAATCTGGTGAATAAATCAATCAATACACTGTGTGTGTTGAAGAGATTTATTTTATTCAGCCCAGAAACACTGTGGCAGTAACTTCAATTCAGCCACTTACTTGCTGGACAGCTGCAGGCCGTTCCAACCTCTTGCTGGTAAATAATGCCCCTTAAGATGAGTTAAGTGCAAAGCAGATTGAAATTCAATTGGGTTCCTGATATAATTTTGTACATTAAAATAATAGCTTAAAGTTAGAACTTTTACCAAAGCATTTGGTGTTGGAAGTTGGTAACGATTACTTTTAAATATTTATATTCATGGGAAACACTAAAATTTATTCTCAAATGCATGAAGTATGCCACATAGGTTAAAACCACCACATGCAACCCCAAGTTTATCAGTATTACACAGACTTCCATGTTAAGTGCCTCCTAAATTTACCAACAAGAGTAACATCCTTCTAAGCTGACCAACTATTTAGAATTAAAATGCAAAGATCTGATGGGACATAATCTCATAATTTCCCTGCTTCAATATACATAAGAAAATATAAAGGAGAAAGCAGAACATTTAGGCTCTACTTAGTGTATTAATGTTCATTAATACATTATTCATTATTTTATATTTTTAAAATATCATCAATAAGTGTTACCTATAGTTATTATGATATCAAAAGTACTCATCTTGCTAAAGAGTCCCAAGAGAAATAATTCTTGGATCTTGGTCTCAAAAACATCTCTGTCACTTCTCAATAGTTAGCGTGTCTCTTACTTCCATTTTCTGGTCAGCGTTATGTCTTTCTGTTTCAGAGTTGCCAGGAGGTTGAACACAGTAATTGGGACAAATTTATCCAATTGTGCAGGTGCCTTTTGGTATGCATTACAATATATAAGCCGGTATTACAATGACTACATCAAGATCAAAGGCAAAATAGGAGCTAATGTTGCATCTATTTTAAATATGCTTTCTTAATTTGGTTCTAGGACAAGGTGCTAGTGCATGTGTTAGAAGAAAGAAAGCAAAGGAAAAAGATTTCAAAAGATGAAAAACAAGAGAGCCGTGTTCTAAAAAATGAGGAAGGCATGGGCCACCTGGGTGGCTCAGTCGGTTAAGCGACTAATTCTTGATATCAGCTCAGGTGATGATCTCAAGGTCATGAGATAGAGCCCCATGTGGGGCTCTGCTCTCTCCTTCTGCCCCTCCCCCTGCTTGTATTCTCTCTCTCTCTCTCACTGAAAAAGAAAAAAAAAAAAGAGAGAGAGAGAGAGAGAAAGGCAGGAAAGCATCACATTCTCACTGGGAAAAGTGTATTCTTGTATCCACTGGGCTTCGCCATTGCTGAGATGAAGAAATTACAAAGGGGAACAGAAACGTAATCCCTCTAAACATCAGTATAACTTCAGGGAAAACCTTCTCTCCTCTCTCTCTCTTTTTTTTCCTCCCCTCTCCTCTCTTTGAAACACCTATTTGTGTTTTATTAATGTGGTGCATTATTCTTTTATAATCATCATCCCAGTTTGAAACTTTATGTTTACTTACTTATTGTTGGTCTCTCCCCCCAGAATGTAGGTGGCATGACAGAAGTTTTATTGACCACATCATTCCAGTGCTCAGCCACCTCTAGCAAGCAGTCTGAAATATACGTGATACCCCTGAATCACGTGTCTTCTGTGTACTGAGAAACTCGTTATAAAAGGTTAAAGACAAAACAGGAAGTGGTTTTAGTCATAGCACTCAAGGGCAAGGACAGGAAGCATGAGGAGAATGACTTCAGCGAGGCAGCTCTGCGACTTGGTCTCCTTTCTGCTTCTTGGTTTGTGGGGGGCCGTCTTCTCATATCCTCGCACAGTAGAGAGCAGGGAGCAAGGAAGCTTTCTCTTACCTTTTCATGGAAGGGTGTTAATCCCAGTATGAGAGCTCCATCCTCATCTCCTAATTACTTCCCAGTCCCTCCTAATACCAACACATTCAGGGTTAGGATCTCAACCTGAGTTTTAGGGTGACAGACGCGTTTAACCCATCACCTGTACAGAATAGGTTTTAAAATGTAGTGGTTGCTAACAGTTCTTTTGAATAAAGATGGGGTTGTTTTAACAAGCTCATCTTTTACTTGATCTTTTTGATGAGAATTACACAGATACTTGCTCTTGAGTGAGACGTTTTTGTAACAATCTTAACTTTAGTAAACAAAGTCTGATAGAGCAAAATTATTAGGAAATGGAAAAAATTATTAGAAAATGCCTGTAGACAGGCATGTTTTTTGTGTATTAAACACAATTTCTGCAAACATGTGTATACTTAAAAAATACATGTGAGGTAGTAAGTTGCCAGAATGATTTTTATGTGGTCATTTGAAATTAAATAAAAAGAGCGAGCGACCTAACACCATAACATTTCCATCTTGTTTGTTTTTTCTTTCTTTCAATACATTCAGGTAACATTCATCATCTCATAGATACAATAAAAGAAAGAAAAAGAAAATTTTCTTCTTGTGATGATAACTCTTAGGATTTACTTTCTTTTTTTTTAAATTTTTTTTTAAAGATTTTATTTATTTATTTGTCAGAGAGAGAGGGAGAGAGAGTGAGCACAGGCAGACAGAGAGGCAGGCAGAGGCAGAGGGAGAAGCAGGCTCCCTGCCGAGCAAGGAGCCCAGTGTGGGACTCGATCCCAGGACGCTGGGATCATGACCTGAGCCAAAGGCAGCTGCTTAACCAACTGAGCCACCCAGGCGTCCCAGGATTTACTTTCTTAATAATGTCCTGTATATCAAACAGCAGTGGTAGCTATGAATTTTTTTTTTCCAAATGTTGTTCAAAAGGAAAATAAAAAAGAATAAATCCAAAGGGATTCTTTGAGTTCACACAAAAATGTGAGAACAAAGGTTTTGCTTCCCTCACTTATTATGAGCCAACATATATATATATTTTTTCAATTAATAAATGTCTAACCAATAAGGAAAGTACTAATCCACTTGAGGAACAGAGAGATTATGGCCTATTTCTTTATGGTTAATTGTAAGGTCATTCTTCCCAGAAGCACAAATTGACTAGTAAAGCAGATATGCCTTAACATAAAAGGGGCCTTTAAATTTTAGTGGCTCTTAAAGACAGGCATTGATGATGATAACTGATAAACCCAGGCTAGGCTAGGAACCATGGACAGGGTGGTATCCATACCCAGAGGGAAGAACACTGCAGCTTGGCATCAGGCCCATAATGTTTCTGCTTCACTTTTATGTTCTACGTATGGTAATCAAGAGTCCCATTAAAGTAAAGAATGAAGTCTGGTAGTCTGTTGGTTTTTATGCACTGGGATCATTGCTATTTGCTTTTTCGGTAATGGTGGTTTCTTTTCTGTTGAGAATTATAGAATTTTCTAAGGAAATTCTTACCTTGAGAGGATTCAAAAATTGCAGTACCTTCAGGCAATACCTTACATGGAAACAAAAAAAAAAAAGAGAGAGAGAGATTTTTACTGACAAGAAAAATGACTGACAAGTGTATGCTGAGAAAACCATGAAAATGTTAGGAAACCCAAGAAAACTATTCAGTGGAATCAGCTCTATGCAAATGAATACCAACATTTGCATATTTCCTTTTCCTGCTTCATACATTAAGAGGCCCCAGGTGGTGCTGAAAGACGGGTGCAGTTTGTTTGGGGATTCTGTAACAATTTGTGTCTTTTGCTCATTCACCAGCTGTGTCAAATATGGCTGGATGGCTGGTGGGAACTTCTCATTGAGGTCACACACACACAAAAAAAAAAGGAGGAAAAAAAGAAAAAAGAAAAAGTTCTTTTAAAAATCTGGCTCCTGATAGTCATGCAAGTGGATAATCTGGTGAGCTAGAAAAGTATGGTCTATTATCTGAAATCCAGGATTTTTTTTTCTTATCTCACCAGAAAATATGAGCAGGTACAAAGAAAAATATGTAATTAAGGAGACTCAAAGCATTGGAATAGGAAAGAGAAAAACCAGGATAAGAAATAGTACTATGTTAACATTTCTAAATATGAAATGAGCAGAAATGAAAACTTACCTCTTGTCTGTTTATTTTAATTAAGAAAATTGGGCATAGAAGACTGATTATGATGGGTTACACTACTTGTAGAGCTCAATGCAAAATGAGAGAGTGGAGTCCCTTGTTCAAAAAGCAAGAGGGAAAATACAGCTAAAAGTAGTAAGATGTGAAACAATTTCTTTTAAAATAATTTATTACTGGAGTGCCTGGGTGGCTCAGTCATTAAACTCTGCCTTTAGCTCAGGTCTTGATCCCAGTGTCCTGGGATCAAGCCCTGCTTTAGGCTCCCTGCTCAGTGGGAAGCCTGCTTCTACGTCTGCCACTCCCCATGTTTGTGTTCCCTCTCTCACTGTGTCTTTCTCTGTGAAATAAATAAATAAAATCTTTAAAAATAAATAAATAAATAAGAAAATATTTTATTACTTATAAAACATGACAGGTAACACATGAGTAATAACTTACAAATCACCAAAAAGTATTTGGGTCTCATAGCATTTTGTTAATATGATATCTTGATTGATCATAAGATTGTTCTGGCTTTTTTTCTATGGATTTATTAAGTCATCCAAATTTATACTTTTAACAACTTCATTTTCAATCAGCATTATTCAGAGTGGTGTCAGTTACTCTATGCAAATGTTTGATGGCAAAAAACATTTGATAACTTTTAATTTACAAGTATTATTATGGTGTGTGGGAGTGAAGAATACTTTATAGACAATATTGGGATAAATTTCTGATAAATTACCTCAAAATATAAGTTTTAGTACATGTTTTAGTACAAGTTTTAGTACTCATGCAGCTGTTGATTCTTTATGGGAAATTTTTTTTTTTATCACTTCACACAAATCAGTTTCACCTTAGTCTGCATTTAATTTTCAATGTAAATTTATGTAACAGCATTTTCATGTTTTCTTTGATATTTCCTACAACTTGTAGGGGCCATACAAAAAAAAACAAAAATGGCTTTGTGATTTATATATATATCTGAAAGCACTTGCAGGAGCATTCTATCGATGCATCTTTACTTGCAGAAAACAATAATTGTCTTCTCCCTTAATGATTGGTTCATCTAAACTTTGTATTGAAAATAGTATTCTTTTGCACTGAAAATCAATCTTAAATTTAATTTATATTTTTAAACCTAAGGCTATTTGCTTTGCAATGTTGTAGCAGTTTCCAAAACTAGAAATTCTAAACTCTTTGCAGATACCTAATAACTCTCTGGTGTGCTTTATTGCAATGTCATGTATAAGCTTTTATTTTGTGATAATTTATTGACAAAGTTTATTGCCTGATCAGTTATCCTTTTAAAGTATTAATATAAACAGAAAACCTCCCACTTACCTATTTATTTTAATTAAGAAAATTAGACACGTAAGACTTTGATCAGAGATGACTATGCAATTTGTAAAGCCCAGTTCAAAATGGAATTGTAGAGTCTTGTTCAAAAAGCAGAGGGAAAAATTGTAGTAATCCAAAATCCAGTAAATTCAGGTAATTTTTTGCCATCCAGTATATTATTTGTCTTTCATCTCTTTCATTTTTTCTGGATTTTAGAATATTTTTTCTTCTTGTTTTTTTGAGAAGAAAAAACAACTTAGCCTAAAGTCTTTATATTATGATAGAAATCACAGTAGACCTCTAAAACTTATTCTTGCATTTAAAAAAAAAAAAAAAAGACCACTTTCTACCCATAAGCAACAATTCCCAATTTCTTCTCTCTCCTCCCAGTCCCTGGAAACCACCATTTTATTCTTTGTTTTTATGAGTTCAAGTATTTTAGATAGTTCTTATAAGTGTAATCATGCAATATTTATTCTTTTGATTAACTTATTTTACTTAGTATAATGTTCTCGAAATACATCCATGTTGTTACAAATAGCGAATTTTCTTCTTTTTTTTTTTTTAAGACTTTATTTATTTATTTGACAGAAGAGAGAGACAGTGAGAGAGGTAACAGGAGCAGGGAGAGTGGGAGAGGAAAAACTCAAAGCAGGGCTTGATCCCAGGACCCTGGGATCATGACCTGAGCCAAAGTTGGAAGCCTAATGACTGAGCCACCCAGATGCCCCCGAATTTTCTTCTTTTTTAAGGATGAATAATATTCCATTATATGTATATACCACATTTTCTTTATTCCTTCATCCACCAATAGACATTTGCTTTGTTTCATATCTTGGTTGTACAACATAGTTTCTATAGTTTAACAATAGAATTTTGCACACTTTAAAACATACTAAGAGGATAGATCTTGGGTTAAGGGTCATTATCACATACACACACATACACATATGCACATGTATATCAAAGAACACGAGGACATGTTTGGAGGTCTTGATTACGATGGTAGTAACACAGATATATGTGTATGTCCAAAGTAATCCAAACCATTTTTTGTATATCAATTATATCTCAATAAAGCTTAAAAAAGAAATTATAACACATTAGAAAATTACACTTGAAGAAATCAAAACTCACTTCTTTTATTGATGAAATGTTCTCAAAATGAGATTTTTAGAAAAAAATATTATTAATAAATGTTTTGCTATCTTTTATATCAGATTTCATTGAGGAATAAAATTTGGGTTAATTTTTTGCCACTTTTTGGTCAATAGCAACAACTAAGTTTCATTACAGTTTAAAAGTTCACCCTTTCCCGGTCTCAGTTTGAAATATTACTGTTTGATCTCTTCTAGAGACCAGAAAAATCTTAAATTTGTAATATATAATAAACTACAAAGCTGTTCATTTGGTGCTGTGTCTACTGCACCAAGCTAATACTTTGGAAATTTAATTCAGTCTCTGAAATACTTTGACCTTCAAGGCTGTAGCTTACTTAAAACATTGCATATGAAAGTAACACACTCTTTAACATGAATGCGAGTTCTGTTTTTAAAGTTTACATAATGCATGTGTTCAACATTCGTATCAGTTAATTAAACTAGTTTATACTCAAACCTTTTGAAAAGAAGATGCAAAGTGATACAAAATATATTCCAAACTACCAGTTAAGTTTGATTACTAAATAGACAAATTTAAATAGAATGGGTTTTAAATAAAAATGCAGTACATAAAATGAAAGCTAAAACACGGCAATGGTTTTAATAAAGGCTCATTAAAAACTGTGATTCTTGGCAGGCATATCCATTACTACATTAAACTATAAAATCTATATGTTCAGAGGGCAAACAGTATTCTCTTTGTTGAGCCAGAGAATGAAAAAAAAAAAAACTATTTCAAGCTACACTAATAAATTTTTAGTGAGTCCTTTCAAGTTCCTTGCCAAAACATTAGACAGGTTTAGGGGAATGCTTGGCTGCAAATTGATCCATAATAAATTGATTGATGTCATCACTTGAATATATGCTTTCCATGGTTTGTGATTTAGGATGTATTACAATTGGATATGTGTTTGACCCATAAAGAATTCCTCTTATTAATGTTGTTTAATTATAAAAAGTAATGTAAAAAAGACTATGTGAGAGATATCCATATAAATATAACCAGTTTTGCTATGTACAAACTCAAATATTTGTAATGATAATTTATAAGTATTGACTGTTTTTAGATGACAGGTATCATTCTTGGCACTTAAGATGGTGACAAAATAGTCATATTGCTACTATTGTTTTACAAGATGAAAATGCTAACAGAATTGTTAGAATTAGACTTTGTAGAGTCATGTGAGCCAGGATAATTAACTTTTTTTTTTTTTTTTTTTTTTTGGTTTTAAATGTGTTTGGATGTCGGTAGGCATACCAGAAGAACCATACATTTCATTGTTTTTTACAAAGCAGAATGAAAATACTTCTCTATGAACAAATAAAAATACAAATAGAATGGAGTAAAAAAAATTAATACTACAGAATGTGTAACGTGCTACTATGATAGAAGCTGGAAAGTCTAAAGCTGAAGGAGGCAGAGTCCTACACTCTGATATTTTTACTAACCAATTGCTTCAAAAACACAAGGAAGAAATAATAATTGGAGCTTTAGGCACCATTTTGGCTTAAGTTGTAAAACCGAGACCCGACCAAAGCATTCCACTGAAAGAACCTCACACCTTTGTTCTTAAATCATGAGAAGGGTGAGGAGAAGGTGTGATTCTGAGGCGAGAGTTGACGAATTTCAGGAGGGAGGAAAGTGAGCCAGGAAGACCTCCCTCAGAATGAGAAGTGAAAAGCAATTTTATCCATCCCAGCTTACAGAAAATTATCCACTTGTCTTAGCATCTCACTGAGTTCGAGAGGAAAAGCTGAAACTCATTCCTTATTACTTCTCCCACCCCAGATCTCAGTGGACAGGCTTTTGATCCGGGGGCCTTCCAGAGTCCCAAGAGTCCTTGTAAAGGCCTCACACTCTATGGAGAGCTTTTGCTTCCATCAAAACCTTGTAGGAGTCAATGCTGTGTATTGGGATGCTAGTATTTCATTTAGTCACCGAAACTCAGCCTTCCAACTTTCCTGACGTAGTGCAAAAGTAACATGTTTTCAATCTTCTTGTGATCAGGAATTCATTTGTATCCCCTGTCAAGATAACTCAATGAAATAAAGCTTTGTTTCCTGAAGAACACGGTGATATTGGGGAGGTTTACATTTATTTCTGTTTCTGGCTGTCGCACAGTTTGTTTCTGGCATACAAGGCAGAGTCTATGGGCTGCATTCCTTCTGGTGCCCCCAGGATTTATGTCTTCATCCAGGTATAAAGAGGCTGCTCTGACAGAGACAAAGCTTACCTCACTCCAAGCTATCAAAAATACGAATCATTGCTGGAGACTTGGAGGAAGGGCCCCCTGCCATTTAGCTTCACCATTATCATCCTTTCTAAAAATAGAGGAAAATGTTCCCTGATAATGTGCCACTTTGGAAAGTCAATCTCTACATTTTAATTTTGCTGTGATTTGCCCTAGAAAGAAAACACATGTATGTAAATAGCCATATATCATAACTAGAGCTTGGCTAAGATGGCACTGTGACCTAAGTGTATATCTGATGGTTATTAGCAAGAATGCAGTCCCTGGGTCACCAAATTAGCTCCATACAAACACAGTGAACTGCAGGAAATTACCATAATGAGAAAAGGAAAATGCTAACAAGTCTAACCCCTTTTTGGTTTTCTATCAGAGTTCCTCTGGCTCCTTGGCCTAGCTCCTTGGCCAGGAGCGAGGGAAAAGAGCAAGTAACTACTGGTAATCATTCTGTTCTGTAGAGTATCATTGGTGCCTCAGAAAGATGAATTGCAGAAACTCACCCAGCTGTAAGTTTGCCCCTCTGACACTTAGAGCCTCCGCACTTCATTTCCTCATAAGCAAAATGAGAATAAGTCATATATGGAATAAGTAAAATGATAAAGTGAGCATATTATATGTGTGAAATGCAAAATACAGTGATTAACATTAAAAATCTTCTCATTCATGTCTCCTCTTCCAAACTTCAGAAAATGCTTTTTGCATAGATAATATGTAAGTAACTATAAAGACCTTACAAGTTCTGATTTATCTCTGGGTTGCATTATGTATTTGCCTAATAAAACCCAAGCTTCACATTTGAACTTGAGTAAAATTATAGGTATTTTTAAAGTCAGTTTCAGTAAAACATCAGTGAATTAAGTGTCTTCCGTGTCAAAACGTTAACCATACCTAAATATTAAAGTGAAGTTGTATGTATTGGGGGAGACGGCACATAAACAACCTAGCAGAGGTGTCTTTAATTGATTAAAAGGAATAGAATATTGTTTCACATTTATAATGTGTTCCTCACATTTTCTTGTGCTCTTAGGTTCATGATGCCCAGGAGGGAACACAGTAGTGGGAGGGGTGGATACTAAAATTAAGGAAATGGAGGAAAGAGAACAAACTGGAATTACAAAGATCTCATGACTGAAACAATCATCACCAGATCATGGTGGATTCATTCATTTATTCAGAAAATATTGAGTGCGTGCCAACTACGTTGCATAGAATTATCTGGATAAAGCCAGATCAGAAAAAGCCTATGCTTCTCCGAACAAAGAAAAGATCAAACTGGCCTTCAGAGATGGAGCCAGTGGAATGATGATAGGGACAGACCTGACTCCTCTCCTGCAATGCATCTTAAAAACCGCCATACGGCCAACTGGTTAGAAGACCAGTGTCTTTTTATTTCCATCTCAATTAAGTCTGGTGACTTTAATTTTAACTTCTATGTAAGAATTTCATATTTCCCCTTTGACTCAAATTGCTTTTCCCTCTCCCGAGTCCCAGAGTTGCTGTCTTACAGAATTCTGACTATGTCTAAAGAATATAAAATTCATAGTCAAATGTAGCCACATTTCTTGGGCTCATGTTTTGAAATTCCTCTGGTTGTCTGAAAATTTGGGCTTCTTGTTGAGCATGAGGATACTTGGGCAAAGGGGCTAGCGTAAAAAAGTGTTGGCATTGTAATGGTGTATGAAGAATCCAAGAAAACTGATCCTAGGAGCTAATTATGTTTCCATGGGATCTTTCAGTGGAAACAAGGCACCATACTCATCTACAAATCTCTTTGGGTCCTTTTGGTGACTTTTATTTTTGCCTTAACTTTTTCTCATAAAAATCATCAGGGTAATGCATTTGAAGTATTTGTGAAAGTATGTTGTCACTAGTAGCTTCACTAATGAATTTATAAAGCTTGGTTTCCTCCCACCCATCTCATATCCATAAGTAATTCACTTCACTAAAGTGGATTTATATTGGGTTCTAGTTAGTTTCTTGAAGAGATGGGGTTAAATCTTCCACTTCAAAATACAGGAAGTTCTTTGAGTTTGAAATTGTCAATATGTGAACTGAGAGAGGAGTTAAAGAACTCATCGGTAATAATGACCCCAAATCATCTATTATTGAGGACAGTCTAACTCAAGGAAACACCATTGTAATCTATTCACTGATTCATTTCATTTGAAAACAAAAGAAGATGAATCATTTTTCAAGCATTTAAAGCTGAGCTGCAAGTAATGGAAAAGTAATTATTTTTGTCCAAAGTAATTTGCTGTAACAAAATTTCTCGTCAACCATCCTCACCTTCGACTAAATCCTTGCTGAACTTAAGAAATTACTAAGTATGCAGAAGTACTTATGGGAGCATTGCTGGACTCTGAATTTTTTCTGACTCCTCTCACACATTATAGAAAAGGACTTAATAGGTAGTTGAATTCAAGTGGACACACCTCTAATATGTCTTTAGAACTAGCATTATGAAATACATTTCCACAAAGTTTGTTGGGAAATTACCCTCCCAACAAAAGCAACAAAAATTCTTGGCCTGTAAGTTTTTCCAGTAAATTCTTCCAAATTTCTAAGAACATTTTAAAGATAATTCTCATACAACACAAACTATGCTAAGCTATCCGTAGTTTTCTTCCAATTTTCCAGTATTACAAACAGCACAATAATGGACATACTTGTACAAAAATTGTTGGCATCCCTGGTTATTTTCTAATAGTATATTTCTAGAAGTGGTGTTCCTAGGACAGCCTATAAATATTTTA
Source organism: Neogale vison (assembly GCF_020171115.1). Classification (NCBI taxonomy): domain Eukaryota; kingdom Metazoa; phylum Chordata; class Mammalia; order Carnivora; family Mustelidae; genus Neogale; species Neogale vison. The sequence goes on from NC_058096.1 coordinate 30,100,028, forward strand.
AAAATTCTTGCTCCCTATTGTCAAGTTGTTGTGCAGGAAAGAAATACTGTTTTATATAAATAATATATAAAATCACTTTTTTTTCATCTGGACTTCTTCAACTTTGTCAGTAAATTAAGAGTATAGCTTATTTAAAATATATATATATATAAAATATATATATAAAGTGTATATATATATCTATATATACACTTTTAAAAGTACAGAACAGTAGGAAACAAATATATCAACAATTTGCAATGATTATCTTTGGGTTATGAAATTGCATGGAATTTTATTTCTTTCCATTTTAAACTTCGAAAGGAGCAAATTTATTATATACTTCATACCTTCCCTCCACAACCATTTCACCCCCACCACCAAATAGTTTCTCAATTTGAATTTTTGCTATTTATGTTGCTATTTATGCACATAGTATCTCCAGGTTGAATATTATCCTAGAATTCTATGTTCTATCATTTTAATATCCACTGTCAGCAAACTCACTCTTTTTTTTTTTTTTGGTTTTTTTACTTCACACTCTAGTTTTCTTTCACAGTTTCTCTCCCATCTGTCTCTTGAATTCCATTTCTAAACACAGTGGTTCACTTTAAATTATTGTAAATGTTGAATGATTAAAACAGAATCTTAACGGGTCTTCATGACTCTAATCTTGTATAATCTATTTTTTTTTTAAGATTTTATTTATTTATTTGACAGAGAGAGACGACAAGCAGGCAGAGAGAGAGGAGGAAGCAGGCTCCCTGCTGAGCAGAGAGCCCAATGCGGGACTCGATCCCAGGACCCGAGATCATGACCTGAGCCGAAGGCAGCAGCTTAACCCACTGAGCCACCCAGGCGCCCCATTGTATAATCTATTTTATTTATCGTGTTAGACTAATCTCTTCCCAGTAGTTTGATCACTTCATTTGTTCTTAAAAACCCATAATGACTCACTAATGCTAAATTCCCACTCAGGTTTAAACTATCTAGTCAGATAAAAAGTACAACTGCCTTTTTAGTTGTTTTTTTTTTTTCTTCTTACTAATAAAACCCTATATTGTGGTCTTAGGAAATCATGTATATGTTTTGTTAATGTACCACTATTCAATATTTGCCTATGTATTAAAGATTTTAATATGCTTATGCTCTACCCACATATATGCTGTTGTAAAATGCAAAAAGCAGCGTTTTTATATTATCACACAACCAAGCACCTTACATTACATATAACATGAATTTAGTAAATAATCATTTTATTTAAAGGCAGAGAATTTTTCGCAGAAATGAGAAACATAAAAGACTTTTTCTCCCGTTTCATTGAAACATAATTGACATAAAACAATGTGTGAGTCCAAGGTATACAGCATAATGATTTGATATATGTATGTATTATAAGATGATCACAAGTTAATTAGCATCAATCACCTTTCATAGTAACAATTTTTTTCTTGTGATGAGCACTTTTAAGATCTATTCATAAGAGACTGTGTTGCAGAGATTAGTGTATGTGGATGTGTATGCAGAAATTAGTAGTACACAATAGTTGTTTAGAACATGAAAAATTATCAGTGCTGCACAAAGGGACATATCAGCTTCAAGAATATTACTCAAGAAGCCTATCTCTAAACCTTAGATTCCATATATTGCCCTCTATATATTCTTTATTATTGATTTTGAGCCAATAATAACCTAAAATTCTATCTCCCATAGTTGACTCATTAAACTTTGTTGACTGTTATAAGATTTTCCTAATACCAGTTCCAATCTATGCGTCCTAGCTTTGCCTCTGCCTGGAAGCCAAATTCTAGCTCCACCATCTCCTTCAAGGCAGTCTTCTGGCTTTGGCTCTTCCTATACTTGTGCAACACAAAACAAAAACTGAACAATTTCACAGTATTTTTCAATATTCATAGAGTTAATGTTTCTATAGACACATTTTTGTACACTATTCATTTACATCCTAAACTCTTTTTTTTTCTTTTCATATACCAAACTCAGAATTTTATTTTTTGAGGTTGCTTTGGCTATTTGGGGTCTTTTGTGCTTCCATGTAAATTTGAGGATTGTTTGTTCTAGTTCTGTGAAAAATGCTGCTGGTATTTTAATAGGGTTGCATTAAATGTGTAGATTGCTTTGGGTAGCATAGACATTTTGACAATAGTTGTTCTTCCAGTCCACGAACATGGGATGTTTTTCCATTTCTCTGCGTCATCTTCAATTCCTTTCATCAGTGGTTTACAGTTTTCAGAGTCTAGGTCTCTCATCTTCTTGGTTAGGTTTATTCCTAGGTGTCTTATTATTTTTGGTGCAATTGTAAATGGGATTGATTCCTTGATTTCTCCTTCTGCTGCTTCATTATTGGTGTATAGAAGTGCAGCAGATTGCTCTATGTTTTGTATCCTGCAACTTTAATGAATTTGTTTATCAGCTCTAGCAGTTTTTTGGAGTCTTTCTGATTTTCTATATATAGCATCATGTCATCTTCAAATAGTGAAAGTTTTACTTCTTTCTTGTCAATTTGGATGTCTTTTATACTTCACCTGTTGCATATACCTCCCTATTCCATGTCAGGACTGTAGCCATAATTGGTTAAGCAGTAATGTGTTTTATAACTATTTTACTATGTATAGGCACTACCCTGGTTTGTTTACTTAGAAGAAAATGATTAGGCTTAATGGAAAAATAAATGTGCTAATATGAATAACAAGAAAAAAATGATTTCTCATCCAATAGCATTTTATATTCTCATTGAAGTAGGCAAAATAACAGCCCCACCCCACTCCCAAAGACGCCCATGTCCTAATCCCCAGATTTTGTCAATACGTTAATTTACATGGCAGAAGAGACTCAAAGTTGTCAGTCAGCTGACCTTCAAACAGGCAGATTATTTTAGATTAGCCAGGTGGGTTCATTGTAACCCAAGGGCACTCAAAAATGAAAGAAGAGAGGGGGACATGAGACAATGGAACAATGGTCAAAGAGATGTAGTAATACTGCCTTTGAAGACAGACAAAGAAGGATGAGCCAAGGAACAGGAGTGACCTCTGGAAACTATAAAAGGACAAAGAACATCTTCGAAATTTCCAAAAATGAAATGCAGCCCAGTTAGTCCCTTAATTTTAGTCTGTGAGACCTGTTCAGACTTTTGACCTACAGAACTACAAGATAATACATTTGTGTTGTTTTTGAGCTACTAAGTTTGTGACAGATTTTTACAGCAGCACTAATACACTCACAAAACAACCGCCTTCCAGTTTCTACCCAAAACATGTTGACATATTAGGTAGTCTTGTTCAGAATTGAAGGGAGACTTCTCTGCCTCCATTTTCTTGGTTTCTCCTCCTCTCTGAATCCATCCTTATCCATTTTCTCAGGGATGTCAACAACTGTACCAACTCAGACTGTCTTCACTAGGCTTCCAGACCTTGCTGGTGTTCTTCCTCTCTATCAGCCACTTTTCCTTTGCTGGTCTCTCCTCAACTCCTAGACTCCACCAAGATCTCAAATATTAAATATCCAAAACGGAGTCGCTGATTTTCTACCTCATCACCATCTCAGTAGGGAGAAACTCCCTTCTTCCAGGTGCTTCTCCCCAGAAATCCTGGAGTCATTCTCTGCTACTCTTTATCTTGTGAATAAGACCTGTTCTGTCAGCAAATCCTTTTGACACTGTTTTCAGGACATACCCAGAATTCAGCCACTTCTCACTATATCCGTTGCAACCAACCTGACCCGAGGCACAAAAATCTGTGCTCAGGGTCATTGTAATAGCTTACCAACTGCTCGCCCTGTCTCTACTATTACTCCTCCTCCTTCAAATTAACAGACAAGCTACCCGTTGAAAATGTAACGTGGGATATGAAAGCACTGCTCAGAACTCTCCAGTAGCTTTAGATCTCACTTTAGATCTCACTCAGAATAAGAGGTAAAACCCATCTAGTAACCTCTCATCCATTCTCTTGAGCTTTCTGAATTCATCCTGATTTGTCTTCCTCTTACTCCGTCTACATTGGCCTATTTGCTGTTCTTTGAATGTTTCAGACACAGCCCCATCTCAGGAGCCCTCCTGCACCTTGCTGTTCATTGCATATGTCTCTCACCCACGCTTCCCTCAAACCTTTTCTCAAGTGTAGTTTGTGAAGTTTTAACTGACCACCATCTGCAAAATTATAACCACTGTGATCCAAGCACTTCCTGTTCTCTTTCCTGGCTTAATTATTTTTTAAGCATTAGCATCTTATTTTTTTGCTTAATTATCAAGCTGATTGTCTTTTTCTCTCCATTTAGAATGGAAGCTCTGGGAGTATTGGGATGTTTGTCATCTTTTTGCTGCTATATCCCCAGTACTTAGAGAAAGACCTGCCCCCCCCAAAAAAGAGTTTTATGAATGAATAAATAAAAATAAGGGGCAAGGATTGAATAGAAGAATGAGAGAGGGAGTATTTTCTGCTGCATTCTTACAGTGTTCACAAATTTCCAGTTTTGCTACCAGTCTCTTTATTTTGCTTGATGTTTAAATGGTGTTTAAAATTAAAATTCCCTGATTAAGTCATGTTAAAGATTTAAAAAAAACTTTAATGTTAAGCCAATTAAGGAAGAACTTTGAGATTAGTGAAATGGATAAAGAGAACTAAAATCAGTTCACATTTTTATAGAAATACATAACATATTGTCAGTTTAATTTTTATTCAGAGAGTAAAGTAGTGAAAACTACCAATTTTCACTTGATTTCAATTCAACCCACATGTACTGCAGGTTAAACATATGCCTCTTTACCAACCCAAAAGAAGATATAAAACTTCTGATGCCTTTATTAAGTTACATAATTTATTTAAATATTTATATTACATTTAAAAATATATCACCACATCTTGGTATGTTTTGTAACGTACACAGGTGTGTGCACACACATGTATGCCTGTGAGAGCATTTAATTTTAAATTTGCTATATTGTCACTGTCATCAGCAGTATTTTCAAATATTTTTTATTAGCCTGGTACTCTATTTACAGGATGTCAAGCACATTTTTATGCTAACTTAAATGCCCAAATCTCAGTTGAGAATCGTCAAGCAGAAGTTTTAAGGTAGTTTATATGGTTGAATGACTTTCGACACCACATTGCTTTTTCAACTTTTTTTGGGACTTCTAAACATAGAATAGAAATAAAAAATTTATAGCATGTAGAAGTTATGAAGTCTAACAGCACTCTTGCTTTGGAGTTAGTATTCTAGAAGACATGAAGAGGAATATAAAATATTTGCCATAATGGAAAAATAAAAGACTGAAAAGTACTTCCTATACTCTTTTTTAATATGGTTAATGAATAGTCCAGCCTCTACAAACTGATTTAAAATAGGCTTTTAGTCTATACCATTAGATATTGCAAAGATAAGTAGAAATAAAATTTTATTTCTACAAAAAGGAAATGTCCTGCCTCATCTATTTGTATGCATGTTGAGAAATGCACATACACAGACACACACACACACACACACAAATTCTCTGAAAAGAAATATAAACCATAGTCTATTTTGCAACTATAATCCCTAGTGTGTTATGTAATGCCTCCACTCTCCATATGCTACAGCTATATTTTCCTCTTCATTTGAACTGCAAAGAATCTTCTGGCCAAAAAGAGAGCCATTTCTTGCCTTTTTTTGTTGTTGTTGTTGCAGCTTTTTTAAAATTTAAATTCAATTAATTAACATATAGGGTATTATTAGTTTCAGATGTAGAGGACAGTGATTCATCAGTTGCACATAACACCCCGTGATCATGCTATCACTTGCCCTCCTTAATGCCCATCACCCTGTTACCCAACCTTCCCAAAAGAGAACCATTTATTTCTGATTGCTGCATAAAAGCACACCCACAAAAAATCAACAGTTCACAAGGAAAGGGACCTCAATTCTAAAATTTCATATTTACTTAAGAGAACTATCTAAACAAAAATTGCTAAACTTGCAATAAACTCGGGACTTAATCTGCTGTACTTTGAACAAGACATGGAAGCACTGACCTTCCACATTTCACTCTTCACATAGCATTGACACCTATGCATATTCCTGAAAAATTTCCCAATTTCTGAATCTGATCTACTTGTAGACGTTCATAGAGGACACTTAGCTAAAGGTAATGAATCCCCCTCCCTAATCAATTTTATCCTAATCAAGGATAAAAATCTCATCCTTACTATTGGAGGCTGAATTGAGTGATCGTGGACAAACATATTTTGTAAGTGTTTCAGGATGCATGACTTTTGTTAGGACAGGGGTATTCTTTTTAAACATCTGCAACTCAAACTACGTTTGAGGAAATGTATAGGAAGTAGAACATAAAATAATATTCATTAAAATACAAAATGCTAAATAGTCAAGAATGATGTCATAGTATTAGCATCAGCAAGATGCTATAGCAAGAATGCTATAATCTTTCCCTAGTAGTAACTAATTTCTTTATATTCCACATACTGTAGAGCTCCCAAAAAGTATTAATCTCAAATGGGATGTATTTTGTTCTACTTCTCTCATTGTTTGTGATTTACTATTACAACAAACTTGCTACTTATTCTGTCATCCCAGGTATTGTGCTGTGCCCCCTGAATAAACTTGTTCCAATGAATTCATTTTTAGGGATTGATTGTTAGTCTTTTGGAACAGTAATGCCCTTTGGGAAATTTCTTTAACTTCATTAAGATACCCATATCATTTGATGACCTTAGTTGCTCTCATGATCAATATTGGGTCCAAAATTGTGAATGAAACTCCTCTGTGCAAAATAAAATATATGAGTAACTCTGGAATTGATTGACGGTCACTTGTGATCATGTTTGATTTTGATTAAATCTCAGAAGTCAGCCTTGTAGCAATGATTTCACACTTGGTTACAAAGACTTCCCCGTCTAAGTTTGGATGGTGGAACTCATACATTATGTATTTCCTTTAATGACCCACATAGCCAAGGGATGGCACTTTAAATTGATGAAGGTTATATATTCATATGTAGAACAAATTAGTTTAGAGACAAATGAAGAATAGATGTGCAGTTGCGCTAGCATGAACTGTTACAATTATAGTGATTATTATAACCACAGTCTAATACCTTCCAGACATCAGCTGTCATTATACGTGTCTCTATCATAAAGACACAGTCCTATCTCTCCTAAAATAATATCTCATTACAGGAGTATTATTTATAAAAAATAGTTCAGATGCTGCCAGTAATTCCATGTCAATCCACTATTTTTCAGGAGTTTAATATTTAGTGGCATGAAATTTGCTTTAAGGCGTATTGAGGACTACATTTCATCCATTTAAAAGCTTGTATTGTATTGTGTTCTAGAAACTTTGTTTTGAGAAAGACGGTTGAACATAATGACAACTTCATTCATAGCCAAGAGAAACTGCTGCCTCATTGCCGTGTTGTCCTATTCCTATAAAGTGACCCATGGATAGCATGAGGTCAAAAGGAGTGGGGAGAAAAAAACGAACACATATTAAATCACCTTTAAAACTAGTTTGGGAATATTTCATGGATTTTAAGGGTTTCAAACCAGAAAAAAAAATTAACGGGATAGTTCTATTTTACTCCTTATAAATTTTTATCATTTTTTAAAATTCTGTGGCATTTATGGTTTGATGAAAGAAAAAAATAGGTGCATGAATAAAATGTAATCAGTGTCCTATCGGCGTGTGCTTTATGGGGAAAATAGCTTCGTGCCACCTTGGAAGTAACAGAAGGGCTACAAAGTATTATTTCACCAGTTAAATTTTCTGCAATGCCAAGATCTTTTGTAGGAATTATCAGAATTGTCTTTATTTTTTTTTTGCAAAAGTAAAATAAAAATTCAGGCCCTTTGGGCTCAGAATGTGGAATTTGTTGTTTTTCTTTATTTTAAAATAACCTTACACTTAACAAAATAAATTGCAAAACACAATACCCATTATTCTCTATACCCTTTACTCACTCTCTCCTAATGTTTATCTGATTACCTATAATTAACAATGATACACTACTATTAAATACCTACAGACCTAATTTAAATCCTGCCAGTACTCTTGCTAATATTCATTTTCTGGTCCAGGATCCAATCCAGAATATTACTTTGCATTTATATTGTGTGTCTTCTTATTCTCCACCAATCTGGGACAGTTCTTTGGTTTCTCTTTGTCTTTCATTACCTTGTCAGTTTTGAAGAGGACTGGTCAATTATTTTATTGAATTTTTCCTCAATCTGGATTTGTCTGAAATTTTCTCATGAGCAGATTGAAGTAATGCATTTTAGCAAGAATTCCATGAAAGTGATTTTATGCCCTTCACATCAAATCATATTAGGTAGCATATGATGCCTGTATGGAAAGAGAAGTGAGGCAAAGGTAGACATCAGATATATAAAACACACAAATGAATTTATGATCTCATTTAAGAAATAGACATATTCTTTCCAAGACAGAAACCTAAGTTCAGGGAATCATAGGTAAATTGTAGATTCCTAAATAATGGGAAAATCTCTATCACAAAATATTTTGTTGTATGTCCCCTTCTAACGGTAATTATATATTGTTACAAATATAAAATGTCCAGATAGCCTCTAACTGCATACAAATTTTGAAAATGCAGTTAAATGGAAATACATTTGAAACTGAAAAGAATTTTAAACATCTGAGGATTTCGAGTGTACCAACATCAAGGCAGAAAATGAAAACATGACTGTGAATGGTGTTGCTCCTCCAAGTCAGAGAAGGTGTGGCCTGAGTATTTATGAGATGTTAAAAGCAAGATCTGATAAATTAATTTTTGGCTGGAGCCAACACATAATAATTAGCACCAATGTATCCACATTAGTAGGCTTTCTTTGTAAATGAACATATCTATTACATATAAAGACGCCAGTTATAAAACTGTGGTCATTCTTAATACATTGGTTGAGGAAATGGTTTTAAGAATTTAATTTTAATCACAGCAAGAGTGTCTTTTTAGACTTTATAGTAATTACGTTTTTAGTGTTTAACATAACTTTACTTTCTTACCTTCTGTATTTGTCTTTAGTTGTATATATATTTTTAGGAGCACATCTGACTCTGAGCTGGTTGTTGGAAACATTATTCCAAGACAATTATGGAGATTGCCAGAGAGTGTTAAGAGGGAGATCAGGGTGTAGATTAATTAGCCAATCCTATCTGGTGTCCAGTATTCATGTTGACTTAACCCTCCTTAGCCTCAAACCCTCCATTAATGGATTCTCCATTTCCCTGCTTGAACTTAAAAAAAGCCTAAAGTGAAAGGCAGGAGTGAGATGAGATACTTCTGTATTTCAGCTGTTGATCCTTACAAGAGAATACAAGTTAGGTCAGGTAAGATATATGGCTATCCATAGAAGGGCTGGGTCATTTTACTCTTACATAATTATAGATACCTGATTCAAATGTCTACTCTACTCATGCCTGATATATGGCAGATAATGCTATCTATTAAATTAAAGATTATGAGAAAAGCTATGCAAAATAGTGAATACAACATAAAAAAAAAGAGTGAGAGAAGAGAAAAGGAAAGAAAACCCTATTCTACTACCATAAAAATTTACTGAAGTCATATCAAGATATACCCTTCTTTTTTTTTTTTCCAATTTATTTATTTTCAGAAAAACAGTATTCATTGTTTTTTCACCACACCCAGTGCTCCATGCAAGCCGTGCCCTCTATAATACCCACCACCTGGTACCCCAACCTCCCACCCCCCCGCCACTTCAAACCCCTCAGACTGTTTTTCAGAGTCCATAGTCTCTGATGGTTCACCTCCCCTTCCAATTTACCCAAATTCCCTACTCCTCTCTAACGCCCCTTGTCCTCCATGCTATTTGTTATGCTCCACAAATAAGTGAAACCATATGATAATTGACTCTCTCTGCTTGACTTATTTCACTCAGCATAATCTCTTCCAGTCCTGTCCATGTTGCTACAAAAGTTGGGTATTCATCCTTTCTGATGGAGGCATAATACTCCATAGTGTATATGGACCACATCTTCCTTATCCATTCATCCATTGAAGGGCATCTTGGTTCTTTCCATAGTTTGGCGACTGTGGCCATTGCTGCTATAAACATTGGGGTACAGATGGCCCTTCTTTTCACGACATCTGTATCTTTGGGGTAAATACCCAGGAGTGCAATTGCAGGGTCGTAGGGAAGCTCTATTTTTAATTTCTTGAGGAATCTCCACACTGTTCTCCAAAGAGGCTGCACCAACTTGCATTCCCACCAACAGTGTAAGAGGGTTCCCCTTTCTCCACATCCTCTCCAACACATGTTGTTTCCTGTTTTGTTAACTCATAAAATTATGAATGAAAAGGGAGAGATCACAACTAACGCCAAGGAAGTAGAAACAATCATCAGAAGTTATTACGAACAGTTATATGTCAATAAGCTTAGCAACCTAGATGAAATGGATGCATTCCTGGAAAAATATAAACTACCAAAATTGAACCAGGAAGAAATCGACAACCTGAATAGACCGATATCTAATAACGAGATTGAATCAGTGATCAAAAACCTCCCAAAAAACAAGAGCCCAGGACCTGACAGATTCCCTGGGGAATTCTACCAAACCTTCAAAGAAGAAATAACACCTATTCTCCTGAAGCTATTCAAAAAATTGAAGCAGAAGGAAAACTTCCAGACTCTTTCTATGAAGCCAGCATTACCCTGATCCCCAAACCAGGCAAGGACCCTACCAAAAAGGAGAATTTCAGACCAATATCACTGATGAATATGGATGCTAAGATTCTCAACAAGATCCTAGCCAACAGGATCCAACAGCACATTAAAAAGATTATCCACCATGATCAGGTGGGATTCATCCCTGGGCTACAAGGATGGTTCAACATTCGCAAATCAATCAATGTGATACAAAAAATTAATATGAGAAGAGAGAAGAACCACATGGTCCTCTCAATTGATGCAGAAAAAGCATTTGACAAAATCCAACATCCGTTCCTGATTAAAACGCTTCAAAGTATAGGGATAGAGGGAACATTCCTGAACCTCATCAAATCTATCAATGAAAGACCCACAGCAAATATCATCCTCAATGGGAAAAAGCTCGCAGCCTTCCCATTGAGATCAGGAACAAGACAAGGATGCCCACTTTCACCACTCTTGTTCAACATAGTATTAGAAGTCCTAGCAACAGCAATCAGACAACAGAGAGAAATAAAAGGTATCCAAATTGGTAATGAAGAAGTCAAACTCTCTCTCTTCGCAGATGACATGATTCTTTATATGGAAAACCCAAAAGACTCCACCCCCAAACTACTAGAACTCATACAGCAATTCAGCAACGTGGCAGGATACAAAGTCAATGTGCAGAAATCAGTGGCTTTCTTATACACTAACAATGAAAATACAGAAAGGGAAATTAGAGAATCGATTCCTTTTACTATAGCACCAAGAACCATAAGATACCTTGGAATAAACCTAACTAAAGAGGTAAAGGATCTGTACTTGAGGAACTATAGAACACTCATGAAAGAAATTGAAGAAGACACAAAAAGATGGAAGACCCTTCCTTTTTTTCAATCATAGATACAATCATAGTCTACTATAATCTTGCATTCTGTTCTTTGTTCTGATTTATAATAAGTATATTTTCCTTTTCTTATATAATTTATTATTCTGACTAGGAAAATAATGCATGCTTATTTTGGATAATGTAAAAATAAAGAAAAGCCAGTGACATGAAATAATAACCTATCACCTCATCAACGAAAGAAAACCACTTTCACATATTTGGAACCAAACTATATGATTGTACATTTTTAGCCTTTATTCCAAACTCAATGCACGCATGGGTAACGAGATTGTAATTTTTAGTTTTGTAGATATAAATGTAGATATAAAGAGGGCACTATTTATACTGGCCTCAATTTTTCAAGATTATTCACGAGGTTAAGTAGTCATCTTTATGAAGAGAGTGTCATCCTACCCTTTACCCACCCGCACAGATTTGGGCATATTCACTTAGTACTGTCTTGTTTTGTTTGAAAAAATAAACTAGCTCAAGTAAAGGGTCAGGATGGTACCGGGTGCAGTGGGTCAGTGTGAGAAGACAGGAATTATCATGGAGCCGATAGGTAGAAAGTTCAGGCAAACCTCATAAAACTGCTCCTGAGAACCAAGTCAGCAATCAAGGCAACATTCTTTCAATTTTCTTTCTTTGAGGATGCCCACTCTCCCTTATCTCTCTGTCTCTCTACTCTTTAACTGACCTGCTTCCATCATCAACTGATTCCTTTGCTGGATCTTTTAGATAGCCCTACCAAGGCCACCAGCCTACACTATGTTTCTCTCAGCTGACCTGCTCATGTTTGAAATTCTGCAGTTCTAGAAATTGGCAGATGGTCAAGCTCATAAGAGTGACAGCACACGTAGCACCGATGGCTGGACAGCAAATCCTCTGATCCTTTCTGATACTTGTTGGCCACACGTAGCATAATTAGCTGTAAACTCTGCGTGCGTGCACACACACACACACACACACACACACACAAACAAAAAACCAAACAGGCCTCCATTGTTCCACTGAATAGGATGTAATGTACAGAATGGTTAAGGAAAGAAGGGGAGGGGAATAAGACAGGAAATTAAAAGATAATATCTGTTATTGATTTGGTATAATAAATGAAAGGTGTGTGGTTCTGTTTTAGATATTTTATAATCATAAAAACAAAGAAGAAGAGAAAAGAATTGCCCTATACTTACCACTAATTAGGTTTTGAAAATATGTTTATGTTTCCACTAACTTTTCTCGAGGTTATTTAGATAGTTCTTGATAAATCTTTATGGTAACATATGTGAAAGCAGTCATGATTACTCTGTGACTTGGAGGAATGAATTGTGAAAATTGTTGTTTTTAACAGTGGTAAAATTTGTAATGAAGAAAAATTCTAATAAATAGTCAATACTAATGATGAGGCACATGATTCCTTTCTTGTGAAATTTTCTTTATTTTCCCCCAAGATCTAAAGATTCATGAACACAGAACAGAGTGTTCAATTTCCTCATTTTCTCACCATTATATATAACAAGTTGCATACCCATGAGTTCTGTAGTTGACTGGATCTGTTACTAAGATTATCTCTTTACACTATGTAAGTTTCTAGACCAGTTTGTGTATCAACAATTAATTTGGGAGAAAGTATGGCAGATGGGAGAAGGGCCAATAAGAAATTCTGAAATTACCAAATATTAGAATCATAGATTTTATTTATTTTTAAAAACATTTTTGAGTATAGTTAAAGCACAATGTTACAATAGTTTCAGGTGTGTAACACAGTAATTGACAAGTTTACATATTATGTTTGCTACAAGTGTAGCTACCATGTGTCACCCTATGACACTATTACAATATCATTGACTATATTCTTTATCCTATGTCTTTTGTTCCTGTGGCTTTTTTATTCTATAACCGGAAGCCTCTATCTCCCATTCCATATTTCTCCCATCCCCGAGGTATGCCATCCCCCTTCCCTTCTCCCCTATGGCAACCATTAGTTTGCTGTCTATTAATAGATCTGAGTCTGCTTTTTTTTTAATTTGTTTTTTGTATTTTATTTATTTATTTATTTTAGATTTCACATATGAGTGAAATCATATGGAATTTGTCTTTCTCAGTCTGACTTACTGTATTTAGCATAATACCCTCTAGGTCCATCCACATAGTTTTAGAATGAAAGAGTAAATGTTTTGTCTTGTTTTGTTTTTACCATATTAATCTGATCGCTGTTCTCAATACAGGGTCAAAAATGACTTGGTCAAGCCAGGACAATTAAGAGTTCTCGCTAAAACAAAAACTCTACATAATTCACTCAAATGCTTTCTTCACTCAAATTACTCGATGTATTTTACCCAAACATTTCATTTTCTTTAGTTGTATTCATTTTATTAAATAACGCTGTCTTTGTCAATTACAGTGTCTCAGCTTTCATTCATCCCAATGGTACCACAATAGCCATCATGTGCAGAGTTGTAGTGACTGAGATTTGAGATGAAATTGAACACTGTCTGTAGCTTTTATACAAAATAAGCATTGATCTATAAGCTGGGCTCACTAACTAGGTTCTTATTTCCTTGTCCACTGTCTCCCCTGGTGACCCCACTGTTCCAATGGCTTTAAATCTACCTAAGCTGAGGATGCCCAAATTTGCAACTTTCATCCAAACCCCTTTTCTGAGTTTTAGATTTCTATATCCAACTGCCTTCTTGACTTCACACTGAGATTTTTCAAAGGCACCTTCAACTTACAAAATGAACCCTTGATTATTCCCTCCAAGTATTTTCCATCCTTAATTTTTTTTAACTTTGCACGAACTTATACTTTTAATTGCATATTTTCTTTTTTTTTAAAGATTTTATTCATTTATTTGACAGACAGAGATCACAAGTAGGCAGAGAGGCAGGCAGAGAGAGAGGGAGGAAGCAGGCTCCCCGCCAAGCAGAGAGCCCAATGCGGGGCTCGATCCCAGGACCCTGGGATCATGACCTGAGCCAAAGGCAGAGACTTTACCCCACTGAGCCACCCAGGTGCCCCTAATTGCACATTTTCTAAAGTCTAAAGCTTAGATTCATCTTCAGAATGTCCTTTATCCAATGAGTAAAAGTTGTCAATCCTCCCACTAAACAATGTCTCAATTGAATGCATTCTTCTTGATCTATTTTGCCAACATACTCTTCTCCAGTCAACATTACAATGTAATTTTAGTTGGCCTCCTTGCTTCCATTCTTCCCCTCCTTTACTACTTTCTCTGCAAATCAATAAGGGGAGAATTTTGAAAATAATTTATTAAGTCGTTCCACCATTTTAGGTTATTCAAAATGTTGTGTGTTATTCTCTTATATGAAATGTTTAGAATGTACCCATTATGGCATAAATTCTTCAGCAAGATTCAGAAGGCCCTTCATGATGTGACCTCTGCTTTCCTCTCCAGGATAATATTATTCCATTTTCTCCCTAACTTTCAAGGTTTCAGCTGCATTGGCCTCCCTTTAAAGCCTTAATTAAGCGAAGTTCTTTTAAAGCTGAGTGATCACACATGCTGTCCTCTTTCCGTGGAAGGCTTCTACTCCTTTACCTTGTTAACTCTTGAATTGTTATAATCTGTAATGATAGAAATAATAATTTCTTAGACCCAGTGACCTTTCCCCTCATAACACTAATCTCTTTGTAATTATTATGTTTCTCTTTCATACTTGTCCATAATCTTTGGGAGGGCATTGCTATAGCAGAACTTGATCATAATACAGCAGTACTTGATCTCTGCTATATTACCAGAGCATAACCCAATGCCTGATACATAATAATTGCCTGATAAGCTTCTTTTGGCTGACCAGTAGAGTTTAAAAATACAAGTGTTTTAAAATTAAAGAACAGAAGCTCTTCCACTACAGAAAAGGGACTCTCTTAGAATTTAACTGGTAGATAATTAGTAATTAAGTATTAACTGAATGATGTTATTATTAAAGTTGTCTAGGGGGGCTCAGTGGGTTAAAGCCTCTGCCTTCAGCTCAGGTCATGATCCCAGGGTCCTGGGATAGAGCCCCTCATCTGGCTTTCTGCTCAGCAGGGAGCCTGCTTCCCCCCCTTTCTCTGCCTGCCTCTCTGCGTACTTGTGATCTCTGTCAAATAAATAAATAAAATCTTTAAAAAAAAAAGTTGTCTAAAAGAAAACATATTTCCTTGACATTAATAATACATGTTATAGTTCAATTTTCTAGAAAAACCTTGCTATATATTTCTGAGAGTTATACCAAAGTCACTGTGATATGAAAGAAGTTGGTACATATGAACAATTATTTAGATTATATAGGAAATTTATAGTTATTTAGAAACTGGAGATTTAAACTGTTTAGTGGTTTCTGCTTTAAATTTTTTTTCCTGTTGAAACACATTGATTTGTTTTCCTTTTCATCCTTCACCCCAGCAGCTCTAAGTTTGACATTTTTATCACCCCAATGGAATGCCTGGTTTTCATTTGCAAAGCTCACCTCACTTTTACAAGTGAAACATTTCACTTTTACAAGAGAAACATCAGGGGCTAAGTAGCACATGCAAATCTAACAACCAGCTCGGCTTTATTGTTCTGACTCCCTATTTCCACAGACAGGGATTTCTCATAATATAAACGTATTACCTAAGCAAAATTCTTTTCAATATAGAAAGAGACTCTCTGTTCACTGAGATTGCTTCAGATTCTTTGCACAGAAAGCACCACTGACATTTCAAGAGTGTCAGCCTCACTTATCAGTGTGCTAAGGACAGCTGCTTAGGGAAGTACAGAGGATAATGTTTGCCTTGGTTTGCTTAGGAGACTGGACATACCCATCTCTTTGACTCTGGGGGAAAACAAAATAGAAACCTATCGATGTGGCTCAGAAGAAACACTAGCCTCTGGAAGCCCAGAAGTCTAGTTTTAGATAATTCCAATTCCAGTTCCCTCTTTGACATTGAGCAGTCCTTTTTTTGGGGGGGGGGGGGGGAAGATGTAATTGGCTTTATTAAGTAACTCATAAATTAGGCAACATCTCATATAGCTTGTAGAGAGATACACTTGAATATTCCTCTTAATTCTTCATTTCAACTCCCCCATTTATGAATAAGGAGTTAATCTGGATGGACCCCAAGAAATCTTTCAACTCTCACTTTCTATTACTCCAATTTTCCATCTCTTAGTTGAAAAAAAAAGAAACAATAACCTTGTTGAAATCTTATGTTCTATTTTATTATGTTGAACACCAAACTATGGCTTAAAGTTCCTGTTCCTGTTCATTGAGAGTCCTAAGATATATACCTTTATTATCACGTACACTTTTGTGACATTATTTTCTTCTTACCCTACTATCAAAAGTATTTTGTAAATTCATAGACTTTAATTCAGTGCTCCTCCTTTAACTGTGTACCTAACCTCATGTGACTTCTTCAGCTTGGTGTGAAGAGGGAGGGAGTGTATTTTCATATACCAGGAATAAAATGTGCTTTCGAATTTATTCTAGCATTTCTTTAGTAGACTGACTTTCAGATGGTCCTCTCCAGGAAGTCTGTACCTTGGTCTGTTGAAAGAGCTGCCTTAGAGGGTTGGAATTTGCATTTGGGAAATTCCCCATCCCAACCCTCTGACCTTCTCTGTCTTGAGCTCTAGGTACCACTCATTGCTGTTAGTAGCTATATCTGCAGACCCGGCAAGAACATTTAAAGACCTTTCTCATTTATTATTAAGGTCATCATTCAACTATAATTGTTCTTCTCGTATTTCCAACCTGCCTTTTATGATCCTAAACTTCCCAGATAATGAATTTTGGATTAGATCTTTAAGAAAGTCAGAAAAACGCATGCTAAGTTTCTGAAAAACATATGCGAAAGTACCACTTAAAGCTACTGCTTCTTTGTAGTTGAAATCAGTTACCAAACTAGAAAATAAGGACCCTATTTTATAATGGGGTTTGCACAATAGATTTGATAACTAAAACACACATTCACAGTTATATAGAGCTATTGCAAGGAGCAAAAAGAGAACCCACTTTTTGTGCCTGTACTTTTTTCTACCTGGTTCCAAGAGAAGTTTAAAAAGTTTATTAAGATTTAGGTTAGTTACTGAGATTTTGGTTAATGTCTTTTGTCTTTACAATATACACTGTCCTACACACTGTGCTGAATGCTGTTAGGTGATATTATGCTGTGTTATTAAATCCTTAAAGGAACTCAGAAAACAAGTAATATAAATCCTAATTTATAAACAAGGAGAAAACAGAAGGTATGGTAATATAACAAACTGACGGACTATAATTCAATCTGGACTTACTTATCTAATTCAAACCTTTTTTTTTCTTTTTTTTTTTTTTTCAAGTAACCTCTTGGCCCAACATGAGCATAAGATCAAGAGTCTCATGCTCGATCAACTGAGCCAGCCAGGCGCCCCTCTAATTCAAAGCTTTTTATTTTTTGCTTTAAAGAATGCTTTGAGCTAATTGGAGAAAAATTTTGGTAAATTTATAGAAAGTCAAAATTATTATTTTTAAAAGTTTTAAATTTATATCTATATATGTATTTAGAATAATCTTAGCATTAAAAAAAACTTTTCCGATAAAAAGAACTGTTTATGTTAAATTCCCAGTTGTCTCATGTAAATAGTATTTATACAGTTAGTGAGAGTTATTGAAGAGCTAAAACTTTTCAGGACACCTGGGTGGGTCAGTCGGTTAAGCATCTCACTCTTGGTTTGGGTTTAGGGCATGATCTCATAGGACATGAGATTGAGCCCTGTGCTTAGCAGAAAGACTCCGTGAGATTCTCTCTCTTTCTCTCTCCCTTGCTCTCTAAAATAAGTAAAGAAATCTTAAAAAAAAAAAAAATTAAAACTTTCCTAAGCACTTTGTAACATACTGTGGAGTCCTATTATACTTTTACTTTAACAAATATATTTTTATAGATGATGAAAAGATAAATACTAGCTTTACCCTGAATGAATTAGCACAAATTTTAAAAGTACAGATGAACAAGGTTAATTGCACTAAAGCAAAGTAACTGTATTTACTGAATCAACAAAAATTAATAGTTGATATTTTCAAATAATAACATTTTCTCAAGTAACATTCATCTCATACTCTACCAAACAAATGACATACAATTTTCTTGTTTTAAAAAAAAGAATTTGTAATTTTAAAAATCCATAAGTATTATAGTTCTAAATTAAGTCCTAAAAGATTTCTGCCATCAATTAGAAATATAGTATGTTTTAAGAAACTGAAAAAGGAAAAGGAAAATATAAATTTTAGTTATATTGGAGTTTTTGTCCTCTTTCCTATATTGGTTTAAAAATCCAGCAAATATGATATTCTCAAGACAATAAAAAATGAGAGCTATGATCCTAATGTTTTTTAATAGCCACAGATAAAGGATGGATATTTCTCTGTAACAAGAGAAATTATTTTCTTATGGTTAGCTATGTCTACCAAATTTTTGCACTTAGAATTACCCAAATCCTAACAGTTCAGATGAATATCGAAAGGCAGTATGGACAGGTGGACAGATTAAAGATGGCCACATATTCTTTAATGCTTCTTCTATCAGGAGGTGAGGGCTCATGTTTTTCCTTGAATCTGGGTGGGTGTTGTGACAGTTTTTAACAAGAGAATATGGTGGAAGTGATTATGTGCTAGTTTGTCGGCCTAAGTTTTTAGAAATTGAAACTATTTATATTTAAGCATCCAAAGAATGTTAATTTATTTTTGTTACTGATGATGTTATCTCTCTGTACATCAATAATTAAAAAAAAAAAAAAAACTGAAGCCAGAGCTTACCATCTTTCTAATGCTTCTGAATTGGAAGCTGAAGTATCCTGTCATAAATTAGGGTGTTTGTTAGGCTGTACAAATATGCTTGGGTTCATGAAGCTCCTTGGTTCTATGGATTTATAGTTTTCATCAAGTTTTGAAAAAAATTTGGGCTTTTTTTTTACACATCTATTTGGAAGTTTTTCTGCAACTCACTGATGCTTTTAGCTATTGTTTTGTTGTCTTTGTTTTTCTACTCTGTTTTATTTTGAATACTTTTACTATTATGTCTTCAAGGTCATTAGTCTTTCTTCTGCAGTGTCTTACTGGCTATTATGCCCATCTCGTACATTGTAGTTTTCAGTTCTACGAGTTCAATTTGATCTCCTCATTTTATAGCTTTCATGTCTCTAATTAACATGCTCAATCTTTCATCTGACTTTTGACCATATAGAATATAGTTATTACAACTTCCCTAATGTCTTCGTCCACTAAGTCTACCATTTCTGTCATTTCTAGGTTGGTTTTAACTGTTTTGTTTGTTTTAAATACTATGGGTTATATTTTTCCTGCTTCCTTGAATGCCAGATATCAAGAATCTTACCTTTGTAGGTACTAGGTATTATTATATTCCTAAAAACATTCTTTTTTTTTTTTTTTAAAGATTTTATTTATTTATTTGACAGAGAGAGATTACAAGTAGGCAGAGAGGCAGGCAGAGAGAGAGGAGGAAGCAGGCTCCCTGCTGAGCAGAGAGCCCGATGCGGGACTCGATCCCAGGACACTGAGATCATGACCTGAGCCGAAGGCAGCGGCTTAACCCACTGAGCCACCCAGGTGCCCCATATTCCTAAAAACATTCTTGAGCTATGTTCTGAGATGTGGTTAAGATACTTGGAAGTAACGTCATTCTTTCTGGTCTTACTTTTAAGCTTTGTTGTGTGGGGCTATGGAAGTGTTTAGTCTAGGGCTAATTATTGTCCTAGTAGAGCAAAATTTTCTGGGTACTTTAGTAAATATCCCTTGAATTATGAGGTTTTCACTCAGGCTTACCAAATCAATAACTACTCCAAGCTATTTATGATGCTCAAAGATTTTTTCCTCTCATTCTTTTAGATGGCTCTTTGTCCAGTGATGGGAATTTGCTCACTCATGTGCACTGATAGCTACTCAGCTGAATACTTGAAGAGAATTCTCTGCATGCAGCTCTTTTCTCTCTGGAACCCTCTCCTGTCAACTTTAGTCAGTAGCTTCCCCAGACTCCAGTAATGTCTCCTCAATTTAGGAAGACTGCTAGGTTCCACTTGAATCCCCCTCTATGTGTGTAGCCTACAAATTCTCTCCAGCTGTAAGTTAGGGGCAAACATAGGGATTCTTTTACCTTTCTCTCTCAGAAATGTAATGCCTTTCTTTGCCTGATATCCAATGTCTTGAAAAGCAGTGTTTAGTATGGTGTTTTCATTGTTTCATGTCAGAGAGTATATTTAGTTCTTGGTACTCCACCTTAGATGGAAGCAGAATTTGGAAACTACTCTTCTTATCATTCAATAATCATATGATAAAAATTTCCATCTCTTTTGTAGGTTTATTTATGTGCATAATTCCTTTTTGCACAAATCAAGAAAAAAATATTTGTATTATAACCATAGTCCCAAACTAGTATCTCTTTAGAAGAAATATTACAATGTATTTAATCCATCTGTCTAGTACTTGAATTTTTCCCGTAGAATACGTAGAAGCAGCCACTCAAACTACGTATGATACCTCTAGAGACAAGAACATTATTTCTTTCGGAGGATGTCCACTCTTTTAGAATAGACTTAATGAAAAAAAGTTCTTCTTTATATTTCAGTGAAATCTGTGCTTCATTATTTCTTGCCATACTACCTGGTAGTGTTCACATTAAAATGTAAGTATTCCCATATGATTTCTTAAGAAAGACTTTATTTTCCCAAAGTGGTGTTCTCTTGGCTAACAGTTCCAAATCCCTCCAATTCAATCAATTGCATCTGAGGCAGTTTTGTGCTCTGTCACCATTCTCATCTGAAAACAATACTTTTTCCTTCAAGTCACATCATTGTTTGGTGATTGTTTTGCTGGGGGTTTTAATCTGACAAGGTTCAAAATTATTTGTTTTATAGTCAGTTTTGGTTTTTATTTTCCTGTGTTTTTCAGTATCTGTGCTCATCATTACTTATTGCATCTCAAAATTTCTCTATGGGATATTTTTCCTTTATTTTTGAGGACCATTTCTAGGATTCCACTCTGTGGGAGTCTAGTGGTAGGCAGCTCTCAACTGTTACTCATATATGGTATGTGCTTCCTCATGTGTTTTGCAATTTTGGATTAAGCATGTTGTGTCTTGTTAGAATACTGTGCGTTCTAGTTCAAGGCAACGGTTTTCCAGAGAATTCAGTGTTTTGTTTTGTTTTGTTTTTCCTAGCTTGACCCAGTGCCAACAATAAGGACAACTTTAGATTAGTTTATTGACCTGAAGTTTTCTGGATGAGGCAGGATGAGGGCATTTCTTATTTTACTTTTATTTTTACTTTTATTGAAGTATGGTTGACATAACAATATTATGTTAGTTCCACATGTACAACATAGTGATTTGACAAGTCTATACATTATGCAATGTGTAGCTACCATCTGTCACTACACAATGCTATTCCTAAATCATTGACCATATTCCCTTTCATCTCTGTGAATTATTCATTCCTTAACTAAAAGCCTGTATCTCCCCTTACCCTCACCTCTTCACTACCCTTCATCCCTTTTTGTTCATCTTCCCCCCACCACCACCCTGTGGCAATAATCAGTTCATTCTCTGTAATTATGGATTTGTTTCTGCTTTTTTTCATTTGATACCAATTACATATTTATATAATTTGATACATTGAGTTAAGATATATTTTTTCATTTTCTTAAAATTTTTATTTTAATTCCAGTTAGTATACAGTGCTGTACCAGTTTTGGGTATACGATATAGTCGTTTAACAGTTCGTAAATCACCCAGTGTTCATCATACCAAGTGCACTCCTTAATCCCCATCACCTATTTAACCCAATCCCCACTCCCCTCCCCCCCCCACTCCATAATCATTAGTTTGTTTTCTATACTTAACAGTATGTTTCTTGGTTTTTCTCTCTCAGGAAGAGTAAATTTGAACTCCAAACTAGGTGGAAGGTAGTAATATAATTATGAATTCTCAGAGACTTTTGAGATTGGTTGAATCTGAGAGACTAACCTACCTGTTTCCAATTGTTAGTGGGTTGACTGCTTCTTCTTCTTCTTCTTCTTCTTCTTCTTCTTCTTCTTCTTCTTCTTTTTTTAAATTAAATTTTATTTTTGTGTGTGTGTTCTAAGATTCATTGTTTATGTACCACACCCAATGCTCCATGAAATACATGCCCTCCTTAGTACCCACCACCAGGCTCACCCATCCCCCCACACCCTCCCCTCCAAAACCCTCAGTTTGCTTTTCAGAGTCCATAGTCTCTCATGCATTGTCTCCCCCTCCATTTTACCCCAATTCACTTTTCCATTCTTTCTCCTAATGTCCTCCATGTTGTTCCTTATGCTCCACAAATAAGTGAAACCATATGATACTTGACTCTCTCTGCTTGACTTATTTCACTCAGCATAATCTCCTCCAGTCTCATCCATGTTGAAAAAAAGTTGGGTATTCATCCTTTCTGATGGCTGCATAATATTCCATTGTATATATGGACCATATCTTCTTTATCCATTTGTCTGTTGAAGGACATCCAGCTCTTTCCACAGTTTGGGGATTGTGGCCACTGCTGCTATGAACACTGGGATACAGATAGCTCTTCTTTTCACTACATCTGTATCTTTGGGGTAAATACCCAGTAGTGCAGTTGCAGGCTCATAGGGTAGCTCTATTTTTAATTTTTTGAGGAATCTCCACACTGTTTTCCAAAGTTGACTGCTTCTAATATACTTTTTCACTAAGGGTGTGGTCTTTCAAAGGTCCTGACTTTAATGGGACCAACTTGTTCACCTTGCCTCCTGTCCCCAAGATGATTATTAAAACATGACACTTTACAGTACTAAGATTAATAAAGATTCACTGAGAAGCTATAGTTCTCATGAAGATATTTTTATTAGCTTTCTTGCTATTAATCCTTGCTATTTATTTTAGCAAATATTCACAAGGTTTTGTAGTGGAAATAATTTTTTTCAAGTTTGCTTTTCTAAAACATTCTTATATTCTATTACTTCTTCTAAGTCATTGAGAAGCATGCTTCCTGTGACAAAGATAAAAATGAAGTATTATATGGCATTTAGTTAAGAACTGTGTTGTTTAATGATGACCATAAAGCTTCATTATGGCCATTCTACTAATTTCCAATTCATTAAATTGTCTTTACATTCAGCCCTTATTCTTGTGCCCAGTGCAAACAAATAGTCTACTGATGTTCAGATATACTGCATGTAAAGTCAGAATTCTTTCAGTTTTAATGATAGAATCCCAAATCAAGCTATCTTCTTAAGTCAGAGATGAGATTTTACTGACTGTTGTACTAGAAAAGTCCAGTAGTTAAAGTAGCTAATTCTGGTGAATTAGTGATGTCATCAAAATCTTCTTCATGTCTTAGATATGCTCTCCATATGCTGATTTTATTTTTCTCTAAGAAATGTAGAATGACAAAAAGCTAACTTTCACAAATTTGGCAACCCCAGCAGAAAGAATGTGAACTTCTTTTTACTAACAGTTCTAGGAAAAAAAAAATCCACGTATCATTATCATTTGTTTGTATAAAATATCAGTCTCTGGATCTGGGGTATAGAGTTAACCCCATCAGAATGAGGTGAAATTAAAAGAGGGGGCAGGGCAGACTCCCCAAAGAAGAGCTGAGTCTGAGGCCACTATAAGGAATACTCTGCAGGCAAAATCAACAAGATTCTCACTGTTTTTGTGTGTACTCTGTTTTTGTGCTCTAACTGCCTGAAATCAGTGCAAAAAGAGAGAAGAAATTTATTCTAAAATCACTTCCTAGTGAATCACACTGGATATAGTAATCATTGCTTTCTCGATAATTTTATAAACCATCTCAATATGGTTAGCTGAACCTATTTTCTTCTACTTTATAAAATTAGAAAGACTCATGTATACTTTTAATATCCCTCTTTTTGTCACAAATTCTCCAAAATCCCTAAAATTGGTTTGGTGGTCATCTTTTCAATTGCCTAAGATGCAATTCATAGAGGCCAGATATTTTAATCAATTTACATTGGTGGGACTTTCTTTATAATTTCCCAAACTTTGGGAGATGAAAATCCCTTATACTATTCTACAATGTTCAGTTTGAAGATTGTGATCAATGACAGAGGTAAGAAAACAGCAATTTAAGAATTACTCCATCCTTCCCATCAAGGGGGTTCTTTAGCTCCTTCTCAAATAAGAAGCCAAAGTTTTCCATGGTTTTCTTCTTTCTCTAACAGAATCAGATTAGTCTTTCTGTTGTTTGATATTTCATAAGCTTCAGTTACCATGTGAGTAACATGCACATATGAAAGCCTTATTTTTTAGAATGGAGAGTCTCATTTCAAAGCTATATGTAATGAGAAAATTGTTATTATTTATTTCTAAGATATCATAGATTTTGTAAAATACAGGAAGGTGAATCATTAGAATAATTATTACATATTAGGATGTCACAGCAATTTTACTTGCCATGAAGGTGTCTAAACACTTCAATTCCTTTACTCAGCTCATGGCAATCGTCCGTGGACCACACTTTGTGTAGCAACAAACCAGGGTGTGAATCAGGCCGTGCCCAACTGATCCCCCCCAGGTTGTAATACACTCCAGGGTACGCTTTATTTCTTTTCATTGTCACTTTCCTAAAGATATGAGTTGAAGATGGATTCATTTAATCATCACTTAATCACAGTATAGTTATCATCAATGTAATAAAAGTCAAGAAGATATCAGCTTTTATAGGTATACAGAAAGTTAAAACCACCATTGATACTACACACTTGGCCTCAGTTCACTCTTGTCATCTGAATCTTAAGTCCGTCAACCATTTATTCACCCATTTTAAGAACTGAAATTAGTTCCCACAACTTGTATTTTTTTCCCAATGATTTTCCATATTCTATCCTAACAAATGCTATTTCTTTCATAGTGCTATCATCTTCAGTTACTGCACTCCAGTCTAGGTTCACTCAACACTAACTTGATGGTGTATTTGAATTATATTTACTTCTCTGCAATGTATATGTCACCTGAAGTAAAGGTAATACAGAAAAAGTAAACTTGAAGGTATGTGTCTATGTGTGTATGTGCTTTAATTAAGCATTTATAAAAAGATAGGAAACAGAGGCAAAAACACTATTTTAAATCCCTTTCTTAATTTTATAAAGTGATGTATCATTTTTTATTCTTCATATCCTCAGGTTTGCTATTCCTGATAGAACAGAAAGAATGTACTAGTTAAGTGTGTTGTCGTTTTTCTTTGTTAGTGAGTTTTTTTTGTTTTGTTTTGTTTTTGGTTTTTGTTTTTTGGTAAGTAAGAACAGGTAACTTCTTTGAAAAAGCATGGTATTCTACCTCTTCATGAGATTTGAGCCATTCTTAGGCTAATATAAAGCATGATTTGAAAATCACCTCATTCTCATTTTTCTCATAACTAACTGCTCTATCTTCAGATTTTTTTCTTGTTTCCAAAGCCCAAATAGTACATATAAATAGCCATTGTTACCAGGAAACTCTCATGTTCTTTAATTTTCACATCAAGTTTTCAGGGGCAGCCTTTCTTTGCCCAACTTTATTCTACAGGATGTAAAACGTATTCCTTAATCCACAGACTCCATGATTACATAACTTTGGTAAATTGTATCTGGTAATTTATTTTGGAAGTAACGTATCCTCTTAATCGACATGAGTCAACTGAGCATGTGAGATGCTCAGTCCATCACATAGTCAATATATTCTTGAAAACTCAGCCCACCTTCAAATTGACCATGTCTACTAGTATTTTTTTAAGTCAGCTGGTACAATACTTAATTGTCAATGAACATAAATAATTCCTGCATCAGGTCATGGCAAATCAACTCTCCCTTTAACAGGCTGGTTTTTTTTTTTTTTTTAAGATTTTATTTACTTATTTGGGGGACAGAGATCACAAGCAGACAGAGAGGCAGGCAGAGAGAGAGAGGGAAGCAGGCTCCCTCTTGAGTAGAGAGCCCGATGTGGGGCTCAATCCCAGGACCCTGGGATCATACCTGAACCAAAGGCAGAGGCTTTAACACACTGAGCCACCCAGGTGCCCCAACAGGCTGCTTTTATATCCAACCCCTGAAATACATTTTTCTAGAGTCATGAAATTATCATGTGGCGTAATTTTTTCTTCTATATATTTAGCATATGTTTGTACATGTTAATGTATATCTTTATGTATAATATTCTGCAGTTATATTTGTAATAATAAAAAATACAATTTATAAACTACATTTGCTTTTCTCCCATCAGCAGGAAGAATTTTAATTAAACTAAATATTCTGATTCTATTTTAACTTGTACAGATGTCAATTTTTTAATTTATTGACTAAAATTTGCACACATTACATAAACTTCTACCAAATGGTGGTTAGTAATTCTAGCCTTTTACTGTAATCAAACACCAGAAACTTTTGACAGTATTCATCACAAAACCTGTAGAAAAATTTGCCATCTCCTGCCATTCTGACAAAAATCATGACAATGTACTAATGCTGAAATTTTAACAATTTCTAGATAGAAAATTAAATATAAATCCTGTTCAGCATTTTAAAAATGGATTCTGAATATGCATCTCTTTATCTTTGAAAAAAATACCTCTTACTATAATAGACAAGTTTGTGAAGACTGACACTATTAACTTCCGCTGTCTGCTGCTTACGAATTCCACCCATCTTGAAAATCACAAAAAGAACTTTCAGTAAGTGTGCATTTTAGTTTGTGACAAACAGATATGGTTGTTCCCATGAAGGAAACTTGATGTAATCTAACTGATTAAGCTACACATACATGGAAGGGTTTAGTCAAGGGATAAATGAATGCTCAGTGATCGCCAGAAAAGGGCACCATATATCAGTACTGTTGTAATGTGCCTAGGCAGCTTTAGGGAGTAAATGGGACTTAAGGACATTTAATTTCAAACTTCATTTTATGCTGAATGATAAGGATCAGACCTAAAAAGCTGTAAGTCAACTCTATGTACTCAAGGATACCATTGTCTTGCCAGTATTCCATAATTCAATAGACCTCCAATTCAACAAGCACTCTTCCTTGATGGAATGTTGAATTTCACTTTGGAAATGAACTTTTACAACAAAATGGTCCTTTCAATCTATTTTACTGGTTGAGTAAGTACAAGCTATATCAAGCCTCATTCTGTATTATGTTTGGTAGGGAATATGGTTACCTGTGAGGAGACAATGTCCTAAAAAATATACACACTCTCTCCATCTCTCTGTCTTTTCCTCTGTCTCTCTCAAGCATACACACACACACATATATTGCTCCTTGTCTTATACCTTAATCTCAATAGGTGAACATAAAAGACCAGATGTTCCTTTATAAATTTGTGTGTGTGTGTGTGTGTGTGTGTTACCATTGTACATAAAAAAGCTGGCAACTTATATTCCACTGGAGTAAATCTGTACTCAAGTGCTCCGTTGCTAGAGGGAATTTTTAAATGCCATATAGCTGTAGTCTTAACCTTGACTGTCTTTCATTCTCAAATATCTATTCAGTTATATGTGCTGAATGACTTACAACGAAGTGAGAGAAAATTCAGTGACTTGACATTTACAGTTCCCAACTGATTCGTTTATTTATTCAACAGAGTAAATATTTAGGCAGCAGAATTAAATTGGAAAATGTTTATCAAGTTTGAGACCACCTTTCTTTCAATATATAAAACATAAACCCAGAGGCCTAAGCATAGGGAAATTTACCTATAAATGTGCCCTACAGAGAAGGGCACATTTAAAAGTCCCAGTAGGTTTTCATCAACCACTAGTTTGTTTGGGCTACTTCTGCCAATATTTTAGGACAGTGCCATTGATATGGCACCTAATAAAACATAAGTTACAATGCAATTGCACTTTATTAATCATTTTGTAAAATCTTACCATACGAGCAGTTCTCTGAATGTATTTCCTCACTCTATTTCAGGCCAAAGATCTAATCTAGTTAGTGCCACACCTGAAGTGTGTATATTTCTCTCAGCACATGTGACATCTTATATTTATCTCCACACTTGAGAGCAGATTAGCTAAAGAACTCCTATAACATAACCAGAAGACAGACTCTTAAAACAGTGTCTCAGCACAAAAGCATAATAAAAATAACAAAAGCTTGAGGTTTCTGCTTATAACAACATTGTATGGATAAGCTAACTAAAGAATATTGTCCAAAAAATAGTTGCCAATGGTTCTTAGAATAATTTCACTGTCATCAATCAATAAAAATAATAACATCATGTAAATCACCTTTAAAATCTGAGAAATGTAATGATATCACATTGTAATGATGGAGAAAACAATTATAAGCCTAATTTTTACATCGAAGTCAGGAAGCATATAACTATAATTTCCATGGACACATTCAAGAAAAAGAATCATATATACATATATATAAAACATAAAATATAACAAAAAATTACCATTTAGTCATTTTTAAATGTATAATTCAATGACATTAATTATATTCACAATGTTGCATAATCATCATATCTGTTTCCAAACTTTTTCATCACCCCAAGCAGAATCTCTACAAGAATAACTCCCTATTTTCCAATCTCAGAACCTCTGAATTAAGATCGTCAACAGAACATGAAGGAATTTGCATTTTTCACAACACAGCAGGAAAGTTTTATGATTAGGCCACTTTGGGAAACAAGGGAGGGTAGTGAGGTGTTGGTCTAAACTAATCTTAACAACTAACATTTATATAATTCCATGTCACAGACTTCAAAATTGAGGGTCCTGAAGATGAACTATTGTGCCCTGGAAAACAGAATCTAGGCTTTTGCTTCAAATTTCGTGTTTAAGCATATATATATGTTCAATATCTAAATTTAAATACATTATCTTCTTTCAAAATATTGATACATTTGTGCATAAACTATTGACATGTTTTAGTCTGTTGCTGTTTTTGTTTTTTGTTTGTTTGCTTCAAGTACTAGAAATAACAGCGCATTTCTACCAAATAAACAGTAGGATTGTCTATCTGTATTCTGGATTTAATTTGCTTATTGTGTCCACTTGGCTTCCAATATTCTCTTGTTTAGAAAAGGAAATTCAACTTACTTCCCTTAAATATTCTTGTTTTAATTTTTTTAATTTTTAATTTTTTAAATTTAAATCAATTAGCCAACATATAATACATCATTAGTTTCAGAGGTAGTGTTCAACAATGTATCAGTTGCGTATAACACCAGGTGTTCATCCCATCACGGGCCTCCCTTAATACCTCTGCTTTGTCAAAGAGTAATCAACGTTATGTTTCCAATCCTAAAAGTAATTAAACATTAGAACACATCTTAGGTCTCTTACTTGGAATGTTTCTGTAATATTTGAATCAACAACATCTGTGAGTTTTTCCAACTAATTCATGAAGAATCAATAGTAGCTCATGCCTAGGAGTGTCTACTACCCTTGACAGAATTAACCATTTTTGTTAAGAAAGTAGTGGGGCATCTGGATGGCTCAGTCATTAAGTATCTGTCTGCAGCTCAGTTCATGATCCCAGGGTCCTGGGTTTGAGCCCCGCATTGGGCTCCCTGCTCCGCGGGGAACCTTCTCCATCTCCCACTGCCCCTGCTTCTGTTCCCTCTCTCACTGTGTCCCTCTCTGTCAAATAAATAAATAAAATCCTTAAAAGAAAGAAAGTAGTAAAATTTAACTCTGGATAAACTTGAAATGAGGACACTGTGTTCATGACCAGATTGAAAGAAAGTGTGCCGTTTCCCCACATGGAAGTCTTCCGAGGAGCATCGACACCCAAGCGAAAGAGCTGCCTTTCCTGTTCATTTCTCCTCCTTTGTCTCTTTCTCCTTTCCTTCTCTTTCCTGAGAGCTTTCCTTCAAAAGTGGAATTATGGGTGGAATGTTGCCATTTAGAAAGTGAAAAAACAGAAGACGAAATACTAATCTCTTAACCGCAGTGAATGAAACATTTCAGACTAAAAGCTTTGTCTGAGCGCTGCCACTGTGATATGCTAAGCTTCTGAATTACAATTGCTTTTCTAAGTCAGTCAGTCCCTCCCAATACTAAAACAAATCATCTCTATTCGGAATATAGTTTGTGGCTTTTATCTATTTGCTGTTGCCCTCTTAGTTTACTTTTAGACATCAAATTGCACTCCATATACACATTTAAAATCCTAATCCAAATGACAAAACTCTGCTGTAATGGTCCAACCTGGAGTGCTTTGTTATACTTGTACCATATCATGGGTTGGAGGACTTCTTTTGCTCATGGAATCCCAACTGGTTTCCAGGTTTTAAGAAGGGTATATTTTGCTAGAACTTTCTGATGTTGCATTTTTTTTAAAGATTTTTAATTATTTATTTGATAGACAGAGAGAGATCACAAGTAGGCAGAGAGGCAGGCAGAGAGAGAGGGGGAAGCAGGCTCCCCGCTGAGCAGAGAGCCTGATGTGGGGCTCCATCCCAGGACCTGAGCCGAAGGTAGAGGCCCAACCCACTGAGCCACCCAGGTGCCCCCTGATGTTGCATTTTATCACAGAACTAACATGACCCTCCAGTCATTGCCAAGTGCATATAGTTTATGCATTTGGAAGGATTTTTAAAGCTAGGTATCCAGTTTAGTGCCAGTTCGCATTATAATCCAGTGGTCAAGTTTCATTTGCATGGTCGCTTGATGAAGTTAAATATAAAACTAGTGCAAGAGGCTAAAACAACATCTATTTTGGTGCATCATTTATTTACATATGTATTCTGAAAGTAGCTGGGGATAAGATGTTTCCTTTTCACTGTATTTTCAATTACTGGCATAATTGATATTCTCCCTTCCTTTATGACAATTCCCTTCCCACCTCTTCTTGTAGGTCAGACTTTTACAGTTATCTCCATAGCAACGTCGCCATCTAATAGAAAGATACATCTTCTGAATGGCTGGCAATACAACATTCACTGTTAGAACATAACCTATTTTTCACGTTGGAAACATCTGGAATGCACAACCCATCGAGATATATAAAATGTCTGTGGCTCCCCAACAGTTACCCAAAGCTGAGCTTGCTAGCTTTGTCAGAATGCATTTATGAACAACTCTTACTAACCAGTTCTGTAGAATAATAAAACAAGCCTTTACTTCAACATCAGAAAAGAAGTTTAATTTACAAGTGAAGTTGCTTATAAAGACTCAATTTGCCCTTTGTGGGAAAGAGTTTATGGTGGAGATGGGCTGTATTACCAACCTATTACTAGTGCACTAAGACCTCTATTTACTGGCTGATTATGTCCTCTGGCAAAATTCGGAACTGTCTACTACTCTGGTGCAAACTAATCAGTTTTCAAAATTAGTTATTGATCTCAGACCTATTGTGGAAGGACCAATTTAGTGGCTGGTTCATCGAGTACTGAAGTGACACCGTTTGCATAAGTAGCAAGAGAAAGAGTGAATATCGTGTTCAAAGACAGTGTTCAAAGGTAGTTTTCTAGTGCAGGGAACTGACAAATACGAGTATTCAAGGATGCTAAGTTTCTGTCATTAGAGATTAATGATACAGGCACATGCCTGCCAGTCACATGAACTTACGCTTTTCATATGTACATTTGTTATTCATTTTAAATAAGTAATGGATGGCAAGTCATTTTTTAAGCCTTAAGAAAATATTTCTTTCTGTTTCTTCAAACAATTTTTTATTGAATTTAGGTGAAGGTGACTAAAGGGAGTTTTCATTTTATAAGTATAAAGTGATTATTTGCTGATCAGCATATGAAGAGAAATGCTGGGCAAAATAAACCAGAAAGTAGGAGTCCAAAATGCTTCCATGCCCATGCCTAAATTCCACCTCACAGTTCTCATAATTTAGCAGTCATTATTCTTTATTTTTTTTTTTAAAGATTTTATTTATTTATTTGACAGACAGAGATCACAAGTAGGCAGAGAGGCAGGCAGAGGGGGTGGGGGAAGCAGGCTCCCCGCAGAGCAGAGAGCTTGATGTGGGGCTCCATCCCAGGACCCTGGGATCATGACCTGAGCCGAAGGCAGAGGCTTTAACCCACTGAGCCACCCAGGCACCCCTAGTCGTCATAATTCTTTTACTGACTTTCTTTTTTCTTTTAGAAATAACTTCTTAATGGTTTGCTTTCTATGCTTTGCTTTAGGAAATGATAAAGAGAATTGGGATTTGACAGTTTTCTGAGTAACTCAGAGAAACAAAATTATGATTTATATCACTGGGCTGGCTACATAGGTGAAAATTACTCAGAAGTTGTCCTTGAGTTATCCCATCAATTTGGCATTCCTGAGGAGAGGTTAATTTTAAAGGTTAAGGTGCAAAATTTATACAAACAACCCTGAATAAGATTTGCTTGTTTTTAGCAATAATTATTCTTAAAAATATATTCCTTGTGGGCAATGCACAAATTGACACCCACACGATGACCATAGGTCAATACTGGGAAGAAAATTCGAGAAAGTTACAGTAGAAATATCTTTGTATATTTCTTGTTGATGTAGGTTGCTAATCATTTTCTATTTACCTTGGCTCTCAGAAATACACTGATCTTTCTCTTTTCTCAAACCCCTTATAAATGTAGGTATGCATACATATGTATGTAACTTTTAAATATAAAATACAACTTTCAATAACTGTTTTAACTTAAAATATTTTAAAAATTTCCACTGAACTCTAGTATTAAGATCATTTTAAGTGAGAAAAAGGAAAAAAAAATATTTAAATAAATACTTGGAGGTGAAACCTCACACCTAAATGAAGTCAACCTTCCATGGCATTCCTGTGAAATTAAGAAGGTATGAACAGCTCTTTAACTTATAAAGGGGATGCAGATTCTGTTGGTTTATATGTTATCACAGAATTGCATAATTTGAGACATCCACTAAGAGCATTTTCATCATAATAGCCTTTTTAATACCTGGCAAAAAGGTAGCACTATTTACATGATAAAAATATAAAGTAGTAGAATCCTGGGAGCAAGAGAGGATAACTAAGAAAAGAAAGTTTAAAATTTTCAGAACTTCTTGGGGCGCCTGGCGGCTCAGTGGGTTAGGCTGCTGCCTTCGGCTCGGGTCATGATCTCAGGGTCCTGGGATCAAATCCCACATCGGGCTCTCTGCTCAGTGGGGAGCCTGCTTCTCCCTCTCTCTCTGCCTGCCTCTCTGCCTACTTGTGATCTCTGTCTGTTAAACAAACAAAATCTTTTTTTTTTTTTTTAAAGATTTTATTTATTTATTTGACAGAGAGAGATCACAAGCAGGCAGAGACAGAGGAGGAAGCAGACTCCCTGCTGAGCAGAGAGCCCGATGCGGGCCTCGATCCCAGGACCCTGAGATCATGACCTGAGCCGAAGGCAGCGGCTTAACCCACTGAGCCACCCAGGCGCCCAAACAAACAAAATCTTTAAAAAAAAATTTTTTTTCAGAACTTCTTATTATTAAAATTAAATCTCCTGCGTGATAAAAGGTGCATCACTTGTCAAGCAACTAGTAGTTTCTCTGAGATAGCACTTTGAACATCAAATGGCATAGTGCGTGTGAGCTCTCTTATATAACTTGTCATTCTGCACGGTTAACAAATCTAGGAGCATTAGTAAAAATCTGCCTTGGGCCAATGTTGGGCCCATATTCAATCAGATAATTTGTTTAGGACTGTGGTTTTTAACCTTGGCGAATCATCACAATCTGCACTGAAGCTTGTTAAAAGACACAAACCCTACTGAATCAACATTTCCATCAATTGTTCTAAACATTTATATTTTTTATATGCTAATGTGCCACAGAGAAAAACCAGTTTAGATGTTCTCTGGACCACAAAGAAAAATGTAAAATAAATCCAAGTATGTGATAGCTAAAAAGGTACATGTATCCCAATGTTTCATGTTTTTCAAACATGCTTCCTAAAACCTTTTTGGTGCGTGGATCTAAGCATTATTATCTAAACATGCCAGCTATCAACTTATAAATTAGCAAAACATGTTCATATGTTTTTACTCACATTAATTTAGGAGGACAAAGGAAAGATTAAGACAATTGTTTAAAACATTAAGCTCTGTATACTAGGGTCAAAGCAAAATGTTCTGGTCCTTTTAACACAGATTATTTGGAACCAGCCCTGAAATCTCTATTCTCAGTAATATGATCATAAAATACGTAAATGACATGATTACATGAACATGATATTATTTGGATCATTTGTCTTCGTTTATATATTTCATCTTCAAAATATTTATTTTTATTATTTTACACTATAATTGTTTTATACTTTCAGTGTAAAATTTTTCAATGTAAATTTTTCACTTTTACACAAAAATACACTATAAGAGTTCTTATATAAAATAAATGCAGAATTAATTTTAAATGAAAATTTCAGGAAACAAATAGAACCATAATTGTGCACATGATTGATTAAAACTCTACCTTTAACACAAAGGAGCTATGACTAAACAGAGTGATTAAAGAAGGAAAGTTTTATGGAATGCAAGCTTCTTCTCCTAGATCTGTTACTGTTCAGATATTTCATAGAGAATTTGGCAAATTTGAGCACTGGACTTTTTATCTCTATTCCCATATTAGCACTACTTAAACTTTTACAGACAATAAAGCAGTAGACTGTATAAAAATAGGCAGCAATAAAACTGTCCGAATAACTTTTCCTCTATTCATATTTATTATCCTTTGTTTTTCCAAGTAGTCTCTGGAGA
The DNA here is from genome assembly GCF_020171115.1 of Neogale vison. Taxonomy (NCBI): domain Eukaryota; kingdom Metazoa; phylum Chordata; class Mammalia; order Carnivora; family Mustelidae; genus Neogale; species Neogale vison. The sequence continues at coordinate 30,135,261 of NC_058096.1, forward strand.
GACAGACTGTAAATCAAAAAGACCTAAATTACAAAAGCTATAGGACCTATATAGATTTAAAAACTAGAAAATTAAAGTTTTAAGCATAAAATCCATGAAGAACAGTCAAAGAAACAAAAAGTCAGGATGGGTTTCAGATTCCATCTCATTTATTTTATTCTCTCCCTGCCTCCAGGACCAATTGAACTCAAGGCTAATTATAACACAGACAAAAAGAACTAGTCATCTCACTGAGTGAAAAGAAAAGAAAATGAAAATATGGTTTTGAGTTCAACTTCAAGGGTGAATAGCAGATTAGAAAATTTCCCCAAAGAGGAACATGTTCAACAGTAAAGCATGACATTGTGGAAGGTTGTAAATGTTCTTTGGAAATGTTGAAACTCCGGGATTGCTTCTCCTATGTGTAGTCATTAAGGGAAAAAATGGATAGCACCCAGGCTGGCATCACATTGGTTTTAATTCACATTACATTTTAAATGATTGATCAAATTATTTGATGACCTTTTGAATTTCATCCAGCTCCTAATATACTCCAAATATATCATCTTCATTGCCTTAGTTGTCATCTAAATAAAATAATAAGGTTTGAATAGATGACCGATATCGGCTGTTCTCTCTCGGATTCAGATTCAGTTATTCCCTTTGCAATAGTAGTATTTCTTTTCTGTACTGTGTAATGGCATGTAGTTCTAGTATTCCAGATTGTTTGTTCGGTGCTCTAAGAAGTAACCCACTGCATATCACCTATCATATCACCTATCACATATCAGCAAGCAGCTCAGATTTATTATTGTTGATGATTTGTAATCATTATAATAACCTAGAAATTGACTTGTTACTCGCTTGTCTCTTTAATGGGCCACTTTGTAATGAATTGCTATAAAGATATCACATCTAAACATCTTTGATTCCCCAAATGGATTTTAAGCTGGCTTTTTTTTGGGTGGGGGAATATTTCTCCAGGAGCTCCTACTGCCACACACAAATGTATATAAGTAAGTGGATGAGGATACAAGAGTAAGAAGTAGACACAGTCACTGAGCCAGCAAAAGGCTAGAGCTGACAGTGTGCTTGGATGGAAATGGTAGAATAGGAATGGAAAGAAGAATCTCCTTATTGGGCTGAAGACACACATCTTCTGGTTTATAGCAGAGGTCTCCATGCCAGCCAAATCCAAGACACCTGAATATCGCTTCCAGGGGCAGAGATGACCTATGTGGTGGCAAGCTGACACTGGCATTGAGATAGGACAGGGTGTGTCTCCAGGGCACTTCTTAGAGATCAGTAACCTCAGCCTTCCTGACCCTCCTTGCCTTCATGTTTGTGTGGGTTCCATAAACATCTGCAGATGTTCCCACTCCTGTTCCTTGGTCCTGGTATAACTATACCTCAGGGCCAGTTCTCCACCAAAGGGAAGTTGTGTGTACCCATACTGTGTGGGGAGAAAGTTGGCAAAGTGGGAAGCATATACACCTTAGAATCCAAATCCTTGTTTTGACGTCTGATAGCTATATGACCTTAGACTAGAAGTTAAATTCTGAGTCTGCTCTTCCCTGTCTATAGAGATGGAAAATAATACTTTGTTAAGTTGTTATAAGAATTAGACATATCTGAAAAACAGTCTGAGGGGTTTGAAGTGGCAGGGGGGTGGGAGGTTGGGGTACCAGGTGGTGGGTATTATAGAGGGCACAGCTTGCATGGAGCACTGGGTGTGGTGAAAAAATAATGAATACTGTTTTTCTGAAAATAAATAAATTGGGAAAAAAAAAAAAAGACTTGTGATGGATGTTAAAAAAAAAAAAAAAGATAATAAAGCTTTTAAAGAACAAAAAAAAAAAAAAAAGAATTAGACATATCTGTAAAGAAATTTCCACAATGCTGTTATTTAAAATGTAGCTGCTACACCATGATTATTTTAATGTTAATTATCTTCCTTTTGTGGGTACTGGTAAAGGAATATTCACATTAGTAAATTTTTCCTACTTGTCCTTTTCTTTACATTTATTTAACTAGGCAAATCTTTTATTTGACTCATAAAGATGACTTGAATGCAGATGCTCATAGTTTATTTTCTATAAATGATACATATATAATATTTATTGAAGCCCTAACAGGTTCAAGGCACTGTGCTCAAGAGTTTTACCTGTGTTATTCCTTTTTTTTTTTCCATTTTACTATGAGAAACTGAGTCATAGGATAGTTAGGTAAAAATTTCCAAGTTCAGAAGCTAGTAAAAAGGAGAGCCGGAACTTGAGAGAAGGTATGCTTTAAATCTTACTACTAGAATGCCTCTCTCTGTTGAGAATAAGAATTCAGAGAAAAGAGAATATGAGCAAATGTTTTTAACTGATGAATGGGAAGACAGGAAGTGGAAGAGATCATGGTTTACCTCATAAACCTATTAGTCACTGTTATTAAATGGGTCTCAAATCCTAACTTTTCACTTGCCAGCTATGTGACTTCAAGTGAGTCCACTCATCTGCCCTCAACCTTTGGTATTCCCAACTGTAAAATGAAGCTAACAATAGTGCCTCTATTTTGGTATTCTTGAGAAGATTCAATGAGAATAAATAAGGGATACATAGTAAGCTTTCAAACAATATCGCAGATGTTAAGCATGGGTTCAAAAAGAGGAGGTTTAAGGTGCAGAAGAAAATTTTCATCTATACATCACAATTTTACTTGTAACAGCTTTGCATTAAGTGAAGGGCACCCCACCATAGCAGTCAACACTCATTTATAGAGAAAACAGAATGAATATGTTACACTAAATGTACACTAAATATACCATTTATTAAATGTCTATCATAACTTGGAGAGTTTTCTAGGCACTGTGTATACAACCCCTGTGATCCTCACATCAAATTAGTAAGTTAATTCCTATTGTGCCCATTTTACTGGTGGACATAAAGGGAAAGCCACACATCCAGAGTTATACATACACACTTAGTAGATGACCAAAACACTAATGTGCTCCATTTTTCTTTTTTTTAAATATTTTATTTATTTATTTGAGAGACAGAGAGTGAGTGAGACAGAGAGCAGACAAACCAGGGGAGGGGCAAAGAAACAGACTCCCCACCAAGCAGGGACCCCCCCCCCCAACTTGGGACTTGATTCCAGGACTCTGAAATCATGACCTGAGCCAAAGGCAGACGCTTTACCGACTGAGCCACCCAGGTGTTCACCAAAATACTAATACGTTTTAGAAAGAGACTGAGGACTTATTCTACTATATACATTTCTTTTTCACAATACTATTTTCATATTATTAAAATTGCTTATTTACATTTTAGACCCTGACAGTTTAGCAACAGAAGGATCTCACAAGTCTTACATTGTTTGTGATATTAAAGAAGGGACAAAGATTTTTCCATGTCTTGGCTTTGGAAGACTTACATTTTGTTTCCTTTGTTTGTTCGTTTCCTTGTTTATGTTTATATTTTTCCTGATATTTGGAGTGAATTAGAAGGTTCGTGACATGACTTGAATATCCAAATTTCTCATTGCCCTCAAGCATCATATATGAATTTTGATGTTTTTAATAATTTCTAAGTCATCCAGCAATGATTGAGACAGAACTTGTCCATGGCAAACTGATCTAATTTAAATCTCTCTAGAATATATATGAGGCACAGTGTCTTGTACATTGGTCTTATAGATATATCTTCTATTTATGAAATTTCTAATATCATTATATGTACCCATGTGTTCTGGAAACCGTCTACAAATCTTTAATTTAACCCGAATGCATGCTAATAGCATATATTAACATGATAACATATATTAACATCTTATAGAAGTCTCATAATGATCTAATTAATATCTCCTTTTAGAATAACATAATGTGAATATGCATAAAATCAATAGTTATTGTTTGTCATATGCTATGAGTCACATATATATATATGAAATTTGAACAACAAAATAACTGATATTCTGGTTAAATATCAGTGATTAAGATGATTCAAACTTTTTATATGTTTCCTAGAAGTGTCTTACAATTTATTCTTTCTTTTTCTACTAGCTTCCAGTGAAGGTTAAATCTTGAATATTTCCATTTTTAAAATTGAGGAGGGTCTACTATTATATGCAAGTTTTCATCAGGTTTGTACTGTTTGCCAGAAAACCATCATAAATATTATAATTTCATCAATGATTGATGGATACTGTCAACCAACTATGCGACATTCCCTCTTGTTATGTACGTTCTCTTTTTTACAACAAGGTTTATATTTTAGAATGCTGTTTCAGTGGTTTACATTTTTCAAGACTTGATATTTCCCTTTTAATCATTTTTAAAAGTTAATTCAGTGACAGCTGCATAACTGCGTGATCAGTCTCAGTTTTATTCTAGGCAGCATGGATAGCTTTTCATTAATTTATGTTTTAATCTAAGTAATGTGTGTCTTGATACTACAGCATTTGGAGACTTATACATTCATTAAATAAAGACTTGAGGCAAGTGAAAGCCATTTCTTTAACTGTTTGTAAGGTGGAGCTATCAACTGGTTCAATGAGCTTTGAAAATAAGTGAAAATCACAGAATTCAATAAGGTGGCTAGGAAATTTGACCTTACCTACTGCAGATTTCAGAATCAATACATAAACATGTTAATATAGAAAACAATGTTAAAGTATTCCTTCTGGAGAATAATGAAGCTTTAAAATTTAATGACTAATTGAAATACCAGTCCCCTTTTGTGTGGCCGTGGCTTCTCTCATTAAACTAAACCAGAAATTGGACCGGACTGCAAAGCACATAGAGGGTCTTTGAGAGACTGATCTTTGTTGCAAGAGACTCTCTAAGCTCCAGTAAATTGTCCCAATAACCTAATTTTATTATTTTAGAGAATCTGATGTACTCTGACTCTAAGTACCAAAGAGCCACAAAACCCGAGACAGTACATTTGCTGAATCATATATCAAACCGAGAATGATTTGTTAAAAATAATTCTTTTGAAGAATATGTTCAGTTTCAGTTGTATATCCTCGGCTGGCCACATGCTGGTTTTTCTCTCTTGATTTCTACCCTTTTAGCTTTCCCTTTATGTCTTCTTCCTGGTTATAAAAAGAGTATTCCAGCCTCTGATAATGACTTACAAGCTTTATTATAAATTATTGGGGGGCTTTGGAGATTTAACAAAGAGAACTGTTTTTTCCTTAGACTGCGTTAGAACCAATCGTATCAGAAGGGCTTTGTGTATGTGTGTCTGAGTGCGTATGTTTGCTGGTTGTAGAATTTTTGAAGCAGACAATTTTTCTTTGAAAATCACTGTATCATTAATTTTTAAGAATATAATTATAGTGAGTATTATAAGAGTACCTTGCAAATCTCTCCAAAGGGACAAGATAAAGCCAACATAGTTCAAAAGTTCAGAATTCAAAGCTTCAAAGTGTAAGCCTGGAAGAAAGGAAATTCCTCTGGGACCACTATCATTTTCTTACATTTCCACCAGTGCTTTGCTGGTTTGCTCTGAAGAACCATTCTCCACAGACCCCTCATTACAATTTCTGCTGTGACTGGCCACAGTTACTTGAAACTTGGGTTAAAAGACAAGGTATTTATCCACGTTGTCATTTTGCTTCTCTGTGGTCAGGGGATTCATCACTTTCTCAAGGGCCTAAGTCTACCATTTCCTTTACTTTCGGGAAAGGAGATTTTAAGAAAATGCCACTGTGTGACCGCAACTTATTCTTTAAAAAGAAACACAATATATCATTTAAAGGGAGAAAATTACCAGGAGATAAATTTAGGCAGAATTCAGTTATTTAATTCATATTTGAGAGGTGACCTCACATGTAGCCAAATCAGGACTAGAAGTACCCACGTGGTGGAAAACTAATGTCTTCAAATGAGGGAGCCCTGTGGCCTGGCTGGGTGACAAGCACTTGGTCGGCTTCCATTTTCACCAGCTTAAATCTACAAGCTGGAAAAGAGCTTAATGGAAAGTGACAGGCGAGTCTTTCCAGGAAACAAAACTGGTAGGATGCACGAGGACTGATGCCGGGCTCAGGCCATGAATCAAAGCAGTGAAACCAATCTCAGCATCATAAATGGCTCAGTTAGAAGACTTCATAAACCAATAACATTTCACTAAAATAGACAAAGGGCAAATGGGTATTTAGGATGTGATAGTTTCTAAAGAAGAAGTTCATCTCATATGAACACCTCATGTGTTAGTTTCTTTAGATTTAATTATTTTTATTGAGTCTCTTCCATTGGCCATGTAATAGAGCATATATCATCTTGTTACTTTTCATAGCAAGTTTATGAAATATAAGTGGTTGTTATTTCCATTGTATGGACAAGAAAAACTGAGTCAGAAAAGAATTAGGGAACTTTGGCTGACATTACATATTTAATACACGGATGACCCAGAATTCAGGTTCTCAATCCAGGTGTTTCCCACTGTGCTGTGAACTTCTGTTTTTGAGAGTCACGTGTTTATTAATTAGATTCACATATTATATATATATATATATATATAGTTTCTTCTAGTAAGCAAAAACTCAAGAAAAAATTATATCAAGGAATATCTTTTCTGTGCCTTTAAAATCATTCCTTCATTCCCAATTTAATCTTACATGATGAACTGTCCATCATTTCCCTCAGGTATTCCTACCTCTCAAACTGTTATTGGCAACAGCGTTTTGCATCCTTTAATATGGAGATGACTGCAATAAGATTAAAAGTCCTCCTATAGGAGAAACATATTCCTAAATATTATAGAATTTTAAAATATATTGAAACTTAAAATATATGGCATTTGAAAACGGTCCAATTATCTAAAATCAATATAAACTGAAGTTATATACCTAGGTTTACTATCAAGTTAGACACAGCTGAATTAACATAAGTGAGATCTTATATCTGGGATGCATTAAAAAATGAAGGATAAACACATATATTTGGCAGGAAGAAACAAATACGAGCAAAATAAAAGGCTGCACACTGGAAATGTATCACTTTTACTTTAGATGCCAAAAGAATGTTTCTTCACCTGTGTCATTTGCTTTAGATAGACACACAGTAGTTAGAGAGCTTAAAGGAAAACGATAATGTTTACAATCTTGCATGCGGTTTACATATTGAAAGTTTTGGAGGCAAATGATTGAGCAAAGCTAAGAGATGCCAGATTCAGCAAAGAACCAATTAACTTGATTGAGCTCACCAAGTGGTGGTGTTCTGGGCCCTCAGCAATTGGTAGGTATGCAGCAAAGGGAGTTCATGTGGTAGGTGAGCAGGATCTAACCTGGCAAGTCAATCACAAGGCTGATTAAACCAGTTCAAATAATATACTTAACTTCATTTTGATCGTATCTAAATGCAAACTCTGACAACTTCACTGTTAAGCATTTGATACCTACTTTTCCCAAATACCTGGAGACTCTATGTTTCTCCTTTCCTTTTCTCCTTTCTCTTTTAGCCCAAGAACCCCCTGAGAATCATGGCTAACACATTAACAAATTCTTTAAAGGAAGTTTCTGCTGGAACTCTTTCTTACCCATTGATCTGTAAAACAAAAACTTGACAAGCTTCCAGTCTCCATGGAAATCTCACCTGCTTGGTTGGGCCCTATCCCTACAAAGCATTTTATGTTTGGGAATGAATCATATTTCACTACCTGTCATTCAAGAAAAATATTTATGTGACTGTATTTCCTCTGTGGAAATCAGTTGTTTTAAAAAAAAATTTTAATCTCTTCATTAACCTGGAAAGGTTAATGTTTGTTATTTGTGGCTGATTTCTTTTTTAAGTATTCTTGGGTACATAGAACAGTGTTAATTGTATTTTATTTTTTAATTATATTTTATGAGTAGGAAAGAGCATGATTGAGGCTCTTTCTTTGTTCCCATTCATGAACATATTCCATATATGCATGCATATCTATTATATATAATGTACATAAACATAACTGACATTTCTTATATTAAGGATAACTAACAGCAAAATAACATTATTAGCTGCTAACAAGTCAGATAAGGGAACTCATTGTTCTTTTTTTCTTTTTCTTTCTTTTTTTTAATTTTTCTAATTCTTAAAGTTTTTAAAGTGCTATTCAGTTACTTAACATAGAAATTGTGTTTATATTTCACAAGTTATGAAATAAATATTCAGCTGACATAACCATGGCCTGTGGTCCTCAGATGCCTCTGAGAACATGTTTATTTGCCACCTCCTACAACAAGATAAGCTGAGACCCAAGTTCAACTGCATCAAAGCCTAAAATTTGTTTATCTTTTCAAGTTTAGGCTACTTTTCCCCCTTTATTTTTCCATTTGTACCTAAACTCTGCCCAGTCCTAGTGCCAAAATCTTAGACCAAGTCCTAGAATCTCAATGAGCAATTTGCTTCAGTATTCTGCTGAAAAATTGGTACTTTATCTATTGCCTAACTCAGGTGATGATCTATAAAATTTTTGCCTCACTTCTCACTCTGAGAGAGGCAAAGGAGCACTAAAAATTTTTTTGAAAAAGAAATCATTACAGAATTCAAATCAGTATACAAAACATTATTTTAACAAGAATACCACAGAAATAATAGGTATACTATTCACATTATTATTAAACATAATCATTAATGTACAGCCCAAAGGCAAAACCTCTATTGTAAAGGTTTAAAAAAAGGGACCATGTCTTATACTCTATTATCAATGATATTGTCTTCATGTATGGGGGATACCATATTTCAATATGTCATGGACAGTTAACCAGAAACACAAGAGATAGGGCATGACTTTTTCTGACTAATAGCTTCCAAATTTCAGTGTGATAGTGACTGTTTACAAAGTTCTATGTTTGCGATCTGCTGCTGGAATTCAAATAGGAGGAAAGTAAAAAAGTAATTAGACATTGTCGTACCCCACGCTGTTATGAAAGACTCCCAGTTTTGCTCAAAATGCAATAGACAATGTTGTCTTGTACAAGGCTTTCACTGCATTTGACCAACTGTAGCTCTGAGTAAACTGGAGGGAAGGGATAGGACAAACCCAAGGAAAAGCAACATTCCAAAAATGATGAATTTAGGATGAGTTGGAGAAGTGCGAGAAGTTTTAAGTCTCTCCATTGATAACAGACAGATAACATTTCATAACACTTTTTCTAATTTTGATGATTCTGTTAACAAGTCACACTATTTACATTTCTTAATGGGTCTTTCTTGCATATATTAGCCTTTTCACATTCAGAAAGCAAAAAGAAAATATTATTTAACATTTTATTTGAAAGACAACAATTTGCTGCAACACTGAAAAGACAAAAGCTATAATCAACTGCTTCTTTTGGTATACATTAACACTGGAGGCAAAGATTTTCGACCTATTTTGTAAGCCCTTCACAACCTCTTTTCTTGTGGGGTTGAGCCGTAATTCTGTTACTTGGGAGAAGGAAAAATGTTTGATGAACAGCTGGTCACCAACTGTCATAATCTGGTATAGTTGTATGAATTGACTAATTTGATCTTCACAAAATAAATATTCTTTTCAATCGGGCTTTCCACATGGAGCAAGTAACTTGCCTAAGGTTGATTACTTAGTAGAATGGAGAAGACTGAAGGCATGTAATGCAGGTGATCTCGTCACTGAGCTCAGGTTTCTCATAAGCATAGTAACTTATTTACTTATCTATTCTTCTCTACTCCAGGAACCTCTCTAATGTGACATTTGCATTTTTTTTCATTGTCAATTTCTGTTTCTAAATTCCTACAAGATCTGTTTCTTGAAATGTGCCTTTTTCACTTAGTCTTTAAGATAATCTATTCTTAGAAATGTTTCTGGCCTCTCTCCCAGCTACTGGTAGCCCTTCAAGGGCTTTGTGGAATGGTAATGGTTTGCTACAGTGGCTAAATAATACCATTCAGAAAAGCAAAAGTAGTGCAGCGCTTGAAGCCAAATAAGATATATCTTCATTTTCCCATTTTCCATAATAGTCCGTCCTCACTCTGTATGAGGATTCATTTTTATTTTTCTTCAAAATTTTTTAAAGATATAAAAAAAAAATTTTTTTAAATATCCTATTTATTTATTTGAGAGAGAGAGTATGAGCAGGGGCAATGGCAGAGGGAGAAGGAGAAGCAGGCTCCACATTGAGCAGGGAGCCCAACACAGGGCAGGATTCCAGGACCCTGGGATCATGACCTGAGCTGAAAGCAGATGCTTAACTGACTGAGCCACCCAGGCACCACAAAGGATTCCTTTTTAATTAAGAAAATTAAATGAACGCCCCATATGGTAATAGTACCTTATGGAAAATAGCAAGATGCTTAGAAGGCAGAATGCTTTAATGTGAACTTGTGTCTTGTTATGTAACATATGGAAGAAACCAGTAACATACACATGAAAAGTGCATTGTACTTTAGTGTGTTCTTGGGATTTGGCAACAATTCTCAGCACCGCTCTACAGGGTGCTTCCATGCACAGGTTGGGAACGGTTGTTGTAGACCAGTATTATTCCATCTCTAGTATCAGTTTGAGATTTCCTATAATAGCGACAATGATGTTGAAGTTGTTTCCTCTATTTTTCCCCAAGATTTCTTTCCTGATTTTCTTTTGGAAGACACTATTAGTTTGGCCTTAGAAAAGCATCTCTTGATTTATATTATTTTTAAATTCTGCCTTTAACTGTAACCATAGTCATCTTATCACTGCAGTTGTGAAAACATCAATGGTTTTTTAAATCTCAGCATATTTTTAAATTAAGTCAGTTTTCTTAACAGTTAAAAAACAAGAAAAAATTTTTTGAGCAGTGCTAATTTTAAAAAAACAACTTTTTTATTATGTTATGTCACCATGGAATACATCATTAGTTTTTCATGTAGTATTCCATGATTCATTGTCTGCATGTAACACCCAGTTCTCCATGCAATACATGCCCTCCTTAATACCCATCACTGGGCTAACCCATCCCCCCATACCCTTCCCCTCCAAAACCCTGTTAATTTTCTAGAATCCATAGTCTGTCATGGTTCTTCTCCCCCTCTAATGCCCCCCCTTCATTTTTTCCTTTCCTTCTCCTAATGTCCTCCATGCTATTCCTTAAGTTCCACAAATAAGTGAAACCATATGATAATTGCCTTTCTCTGCTTGACTTATTTCACTTAGCATAATCTCCAACGTTTGCATCAACATGGATGGAACTGGAGGAGATTATGCTAAAAGAAAATGTTTTTAAGCTGTGTACCTCCAAATCTCTCTTTAGAAACATGCTTTAATTTATATACAAGGACGCTCAGGTGGCTCAGTTGGTTGAGCACCCAGCTCTTGGTTTTGGCTCAGATCATGATCTCAGGGTCCTGAGATGGACCCCCAGGGCAGGCTCTGCATTCAGTGGGGAGTCCACTTGAGGATTCTCTCCCTCTTCCTCTGCCCTCCCCCTACCCAAAATAAATGGATAAATCTTTTTTTTTTTAAATGATACACATATATTGGTTATGCAGATGAAGGCGGGATTTAACTGTGGTCTAGATGTCACTAGAACTCAGATATGCTAGATTAATGACAATGGAATAGACATCCCTCAAGTGGATAGTTAGGAGGCACATGGCTGACCCTGGTAGAGCATCCAACTCTTGATATCTGGGTGAAATCAAGCCCCATGTTGGTTGTAGAGATTACTTTAAAAAATAAACAAATAGAATGGGCAGATGGGAAGTGGAAATACAGAGTCCTGCCCGCCACTGAATTCCAACTCTTTGAAAAAAAACTTAACCCTTCATCACAGTCAAAGTATGCTATTTTTTTTTAAAGATTTTATTTATTTATTTGACAGAGGTCACAAGTAGGCAGAGAGGCAGGCAGAGAGCCTGATGTGGGGCTTGATCCCAGGACCCTGAGATCATGACCTGAGCTGAAGGCAGAGGCTTTAACCCACTGAGCCACCCAGGTGCCCCTCAAAGTATGCTATTTTTTCGTGATGTTTTGGTTAGAAGTTCTTAGAGAATATGAAGTGGCAATACCTTAAATATTTAAACTGAAAGCTCACTTCACAGAATGTAAAGAGAAGAATAGAGATTTGAAATTCACTTTAATCAATGTGATAGAAAACATGCAGAACACACATTTTCAGGTAGATGAAACATGGAAATGCATTGAACTAGAGAACTATCTACATGTTATTTTACAGCTTGTGCCTCAATATCCCATAAGCCAAGGCTGTTATTATTTTGCAGTAATATAAAATAAAATTTTTGTAGGTTAGAAAAACACTTTCACATAAGCACACAGATACACATTGCTATTAACATAATTTTTGTTTGTTAATTTGTTTTAATCATGTAGTAGGAAGTGTAGTACGTTCCCTAAATTGTGTAGAAATGACAGTGCAATCACTGGTATTTTCTATTTAATCTTTAGATTGCGTTTTTAGTATGTCCATAGGAAACCTTACAAAGAATGACTGGTAAGCAATTTTACATGTAACATGAACGGTGACATTTTATGACAATTTATGACCTTGTGTATTCAATAGAACACCCCTACCCCTTTACCACCAGTTCCAAACAGGACGCATAATGATTCTCTATATAGATTTCTTTTGAGTCGCATCTTGAAAGCTGTTTAAATGAATGATTCATTGCAGAATATGGGGGAATGTTTAGAAAAGTTAATACATGAAAACAAAACATTTTTTTAAACCCATTGCTAAGAAGAATTTCATATCAAGCAATGCTATGTGAACATCATGTTGAATCTGAGTGAAAAGTAATTAGTGATTTCACCTTATGCTATTTCTGAAAAGCAAAGTGTAACAAATAATTAAATCAGAGTATAAATTTCATGTTCACTTTAATAATATCTGATTCACTTTTGCTACTGAACATTTGCTGCTGAACAACAATTTCTTTCCAGACTTTTGCTTTATAATTTTATGACTTTATTTGCTATTCATGCCTGTAACGGCATCCCTATGTAAATGCTTTCAGGCCAATTTGTGAAACTGAAACCAAATACTAGAAGGGAGAGCAGGCAGTGCAGGAATTATCAAGGGTTAAACTATCCTAGCTAATCTCATACAAGGAAGCTCTGTGTCATTAGACAATTTTGGCAGCTCACTATGTAGACATTAAATTTCCCCACCAGTTTCAAGATCACTGTTTATTATGGATTGAATTATAACAAAACTTTTAAGTGAAAACTTTACAAGAGGAAAGTATTTCAATATGGAGTAATAGTGAACATTCGTTATGATTTCTGAATATCCTATTGATCTTGTGAGAGGATAGATGACCAATGTCGTGTTTTTTATAATGTCTTAAAAGGTAAATAAGTTCTTGATAATTAGGGTGTTTTTCATTATAGGCAGATGTAAATAGGAAAATTATTTTACAGAAAGCTATATACTAAACTTTATGCTGATGCAAAAAAAAAAAACAAAATTCTGTCATGGATTGTAAGATATTTTTTGAGAGTATTTAGAAATAGAAATAGTGCTCAGAGAGCAAGTTCTGGTTCTCTTAAGGCAAGACAACTAAGTTCATATATTTTTAATTTGTTATTAAACTTATAAAGGAAAAGTGATAATGTAGCTGGATTTCAGCTAAACATTTGGTATCTTCTGCTTTGCTTTAACTACAGTTAAAGTTATTTGTGTCTAGTGTGTCTTGTTTTGATGTAAAGCATTTGACAGTCACAGAGTATCCTTCAAAAATAGTAATTTGTAAATATAAGAAAATAATCTGTGAATTTAAAGTAATAATAGTATATCCTCATCAGAAAATATATATGTAATATGACTGTGCTTAACATAGACCAATTTATATTTCAAAGTGATCTCCAGAGAGCTTTGGTGATATTCTAAAAAATATGAATTTCTATGCAATCATTCAAAGCTCAAGATTCCAAACCTCAGTAGTCTTTCGAGTTTGAACTTTCAAGTTTGAATTATGTATGACCCTGAAAATATTCCTGGTGATTTCTATGGCTGTTTTTTTTTTTTTTTGACTATGTTAAAATTAAAACACTAGTAAAGTGTTTGAAAATTCAAACCTAGATAAAGCAAGTAATCGAGCTCAACCTACAGTTCAAGACCCTGATCCAGGGTCCATCTTACTTTATAAGCCTATTTTTGTTAAGTAGCAAATAATTGCAATATATTAAAGATTACTTTATACATCATTCTTACAGTCTATCTCAGAATAAAAATACGTGTCCTACATGAGACAAAGCACTCTTTTCTATTTTTCCTGTCAAAATACATACTGATATATTTTTATTTGGAGGAAAGGATATCACAAATTCTCTTAATGACGTGGGATTTATAGAAATGCATTTGAGTGTCTTGTAACAATGAGTAAATGCATATGGATTCTTCTAAATAGCTGAGTTTAGCTCTATGTTGCCAGGTGGAAACTATATTGCCCACAAAATCAAAATGAATAACCAGAGAAATCAATACTGCTTGGATTTAAAAAAATGAAAGCAACATTATAGAGGATATTTTCAAGGTTCTCAAAAACTGAGCTGTCTATGCCCAAGAAAAGTAAAATAGGTAACTAGATGCTTGACTAGTTTTGAGAAGAGAAACTGCTGCCTTATAATCAATAGTGGAAATAAAATATGTTATCACCCTGCGTGTGTGTGAGGTTCCACAAACAAACATACCAAATATATACTTAACAATTTTTAAAAAGACTTGCCCATGGAAAGGCTGACAAAGGTATTTCAGAGTTCTAAGGGCTCTGTTCAGTTTCTGTTTGTTTTGTTTTTCACTGTGCTGGGAAAGTAAACGACTTCTTCCAATTACTTTTTTGTGTATGAGCGCGTGTGCGTGCACACACACACACACACACACACACTTACGCTTAAGAGTCTTCATTTCCTCATTTATGCTGTATTATCTTCCTGATATTCTCTTTTATTCAGCGAAAACTCACAGCATAGTAATTTGAGGAGATTCCCGACAACAAGATTGAGACACTTTCATAAGGTCAAGGACCAAACAAGAATCAGTTACAGTCATGGATAGTTGCAGAACTCTCTGCTCTGAACCTTCTGTGGAAACCCAGTAGAAAATTTCTCCGCTGAATTGTTCCCCAAGGTTATAACGAAAGTAAACTGCAATATTTGGAGATGATGCTAGAAAGACACACGTCTGGTCCCAAACACCAAGAAATAACTTAATTTTGATTCATGAGAAAGTGATAAAGCTTAAGAAAGATGACATGTAAAACTCCGCAAATGGGGGATGTTTTTTCTATGGCTAGTATTGGCTACCTTCTAGCTTTCAGAGTGGCTCAATGGGATGTAGCCTAAGCTTAATCTCAAGGGCTTTCCTTAGCCATAGGTGGCTACACCACATTGTTTCTGTGTAACGGAAAGGTAGAAATAGAACTCCCTTTCTACCCTTAGCCTACTGAAGCCATGCTAGCTTTCTAAACCCATAAAAGTAGTCCAGGATTGGGGGCACCTGAGTAGCTCCTTTGGTTAAACATCTGCCTTCAGCTCAGGTCTTGATCCTGCGACCTGGGGATCAAGTACCCCCATTGGGCTCCCTGCTTGACTGCTTCTCCTTGTCCCTCTGCCTGCCACTCTGCCTACTTGTACTCTCTCTTTCTCTCTCTCTCTCTTTCTTTCTCTCTCTCAATCTGTGTCAAGTAAATAGATAAAAATCTTAAAAAATAATCCAAAATTGTAACTTAGAAAGCATCAGCTTCTTTATGGTGTTAAGGGTATGTTGGATAGAAGGAAGCTGGAAGATCAGCTTTTCTAGTCTTGCCCCTCATGCTAGGAGATTTAAAGAATGACACAGATCATATTACTGTGAAAGCGTAGATAAGAAAAAAAATATTTTCAATATAAAGGGAAAATAAAATGCCTTTTCTTCACGTGTTTATACAGTTTGAACTGGGCATTTTTAGAAGTGGATTTAACATTGTCCTTGAAGTTCTTCTCTTTTTTCTATAGCAACATTGAATATAATTCATGTGCCATACAATTCATCCATTTAAAGGGTACAATGCAATACTTTTTATTATATTCGGAGAAACGTCCAAATTTCTGTCCAAATGTCTAATTTCTTATAATTTTCATCACACCAAAAAGAAATCCACCCCACTTTCACCTTCAATCCACTCTTCTAACTCCCTAGCACTAGGTGACTACTCAAAATTTTCTCTTTGTCTCTCTCTCTCTCTCTGCATATTACATAGATAGATGTTATGTGGTAAACATATGTATTTGTCTATTCTAAGACACTTCATATGAGTGAATTCCTGTATCATCCTTTGCGACTGGCTTCTTTCACTTAGCATACTTTTTCAGGAGTCATCCATATGCAAAACCTCATAGCACTATTTTCTTTATTTTTATTGCCTAATAATATTCCATTGTATAGACATAACACATTTTATTATCTCATTACCAATTGGTGGACACTTGGGTTGTTTCCACATTTTGGTTATTATGAATAATGCTGCTATGAACCTTTATGTATAAAGTGGAAATGCTGGGTCCAATGGCATCTGGATGTTTAATCTTGTGAGGAACTGCCAGTCTGTTTTTCCAGAGTGATTGTACCATTTCACATTTCTATCAAAGGTGCATGAGGATTCCTATTTCTTCACATCCTCAACAACACTTGTTATTTTCGCTGTCCTAGTAGGTGTGGAGCGGTATCTCATCAGGATTCTGATTTACATTAATTAGTGAAGCTTTGTAGTAAGTCTTACAATTGGTAAGCATGAGTCCTTCAACTTTGTTCTTTTCTATCAAGAATTTTTTAGCCGTTTAGGTCCCTCGACTTTTCATATGAATTTTAAGATAGACTTATGAATTTTTGCTAAAGTATACTTTTATTACAGGAAGATCTATTGTGAAACAAACTTTGAGGGAGGGATATATCTTGTTGATTTATACCTATTAGTTTCTAATTATGTGAATAATTATATGATATATATGTGAATTGGACAAATTAACAATGAAAGGATACAAGTAGTTATGTTAGATAAATACTGTATTAAATTATACTAGTATAAAATAGTTCTTCTAATTCTTTTTTTTCCTTTATTCTACTTCATTACCCCACTCCCTCAATTTTCTTTTTTATTCCTCCTATACCACACCCTGATCCTAATCCAATCTATTCTATGTGAATCAGAATTTATCCTTCTTTTCATATTAGATGAATATCATTTTTGCTGTTTGGTGTGACCTTCCCACAACCTTTTCATGTGTTTCTTTTAATCTTTTTCCAGCAGAATGGTTAACTTAAAACAAAAAGGTCCAAACCCTATGTGAATAATTGCAGATATAATTTTAGATATAATTGTTCCATGCAACATTGAAATATATTAGAAATTATATTGAAAGTGATGTTTCATATTGGAAGTATCAGTGAATGAATCTTTCTATATACATTTTTCCATTTCACAATGGTCCATTAGAAGAATATCTAAAAATCAATGCCCATTAGAAATCTTCTTATTTATTTGAATTAAAAAGTCATACCCAAGCAACAAAATATCCAGTTTCAATAATTGCTAAGTATTAAAGAGAATTTAGCATTGCTTTTAGCTCAATTCAGTATTTAATTATGAAACATACCTATTCAATATTTAGAAGAAAGGATAAGAATCACTAAGTCAACAATTTTCAAATTTTCTCAAGGATTTGAAAGGTATACGCTTCATTTTGTAGACAACATATAATGTAGTGAATACATTTACCTAAACCAATAAAAGTATAAAGCAAATGCAAAGGATAAATTATACATATTTTTTTCTTTTTTTAAAGATTTTATTTATTTATTTGACAGAGAGAGATCACAAGTAGGCAGAGAGGCAGGCAGAGAGAGAGAGGAGGAAGTAGGCTTCCTGCTGAGCAGAGAGCCCGATGCGGGACTCGATCCCACGACCCTGAGATCATGACCTGAGCCGAAGGCAGCGGCCTAACCCACTGAGCCACCCAGGTGCCCCTAAATTATACATATTAATAAAATTCATCCATGAACTCAATTGATAATGTCCATATTAATTGCTTTGATCCCTTTTCTCCACCAAATATTAGAGTCTGATCTTATGTGTGAAGGAATATCTGATGTACCTGAAGAAGAACACTGATTGTTTAAATAAATAGGTTTGCCAGATCTTATTCAAATATTTAAAATATACACTTATTGAGAACCTAATATGTAGTAGATGATAGAGAATATGACTTCATATTCATGATCATATTTAGTTACTCTGTCTAGATAATAACATATCTTTTTTTTTTTTTTTTTTTTTTTTTTTTTAGTGAGGAAACCAAATTCCTACAAGTGTAACTGACCAAGATCATAAATAACTGGTAGAATGGGGAATTATATTCAGGTTATAAGATTCCAAAACTGTTATTCTTTAGCCTTACCATCCTGCCTCTCTCTTCTTTACATTCTTTTCTCTTAATTTGAACTACTAAAAGGAAATTCAGACCAGCTATTTTGGCTCCCTACTTATTAGAGCTCAGCCTTCTTCTAAGACGCAATATGACAGATCAAACCATTTAAAAACAGAGTTTAAAAGAGCTTTGAAAAAATATAAATGAAACAAAATCAGATCCATAGCCTGTCCTAAGCCTACCGTTCTCCAAGGGCTCAACCATACGATATCCATATTCTATTAGTCTCATGAGTGTAGCTTGGCTCCAGGGACGATAGAAGCCTTTACTGAAATCCAGAAAGGGTTCGGACCTTTTTGTTTTAAGTTAACCATTCTGCTGGAAAAAGATTAAAAGAAACACATGAAAAGGTTGTGGGAAGGTCACACCAAACAGCAAAAATGATATTCATCTAATATGAAAAGAAGGATAAATTCTGATTCACATAGAATAGATTGGATTAGGATCAGGGTGTGGTATAGGAGGAATAAAAAAGAAAATTGAGGGAGTGGGGTAATGAAGTAGAATAAAGGAAAAAAAAAGACCTAGAATTAGAAGAACAATTTTATACTAGTATAATTTAATACAATATTTATCTAACATAACTACTTGTATCCTTTCATTGTTAATTTGTCCAATTTTACACATACATACATATGTATAGGTTAAAAACATTTCCTGCCATAATAATGCATATATGTATAATTTATCTTCAAACCAATCCAATGCATTCAGAATTATTAATCAATATAAAATTAATGTGACCTGAATAATAATATAATTATTAATAAGATTGATGTGAGTAGTCTTTATTCATGTTGAAACATACCTTTCTACTTCTTTTATTTCTTCCCTCTTTTGTTCAAGTTCAGCCTCTTGCATAAATCTTAGTACACTGAATTTACTGGGCTCAGCATTTCCAATTTTAGACTTTTAATTAATAGTTATAATTAATCTGAACAGTATTTAACATTGGAGATCATTTAAAATGGATATGTTTATTACTAAATGAGTTTTAAATATGTTTTAGGAAAACATTAGCCAGGAAAACTGTAAAATGAAGATAATCTCTATTTGCACAGAAGTTGGAGTCGTTCATTTCTGTGGAGCGGGGACATAATCAATTTGATCATTATTGCTAATAATAGCTAATGTCCTTCAGAAATTTTTCCATTGCATAGTCAACTTTGACTTAACAGGTGGGATATAACTCAAGCCACAACGAAGGATCAGAGTGGAAATCTTGGCTATATATAGTTTCAAAAATAACATCCAATGCCAGTATTTCCAGAGGATTAATGATCAACTGGACTGGAAGTGCCTGTGCTCCTAGGGCCATTAACTCTATGGGGCCATTAATTCTGTTCGAAATATCTTACAAGGACATTTGTAACACTTACCCCCCTTCTCTTAATACAATTTTTGGGCAGGACTTTTTTAATCTTCATTTTTGAAGGTGCTCTTTTATTCCACACTGACTACAAAAAAACAATGACTTCATGATTATGCATTTGGAAGCAGATTCCGTTATGATATTTTATAGATATTTTGGCACTGGTTTCCTATACCACCACCACGGCAAAGATGTCTGATAGCCTCTTTAACAAATGGTTTCAAGTAATGGGAAGTCAAAGCAACTATCTTTTTTCCTCTCCCCACCCCCCAAAATACCTATTTAAATAATTTGCTATATAGTACTCATTGGCCAAAGATAAAATTTGTAGAAATCCAAGTTACAAAACGTAGAGTGTCTATCTTCAGGGTTGTTTCGTATAGATTAAAATCCTGAGGGGTTGCCACTGCTTGCAAGATTTATATTACTGTTTTCAAGACACAGGTCAGATTTATGGTGAAGTTCTGGTACCTAGGTTTATGTGGGTTCTATAAAGAATGACTTCTTCCCAAAATGTATTTTTAGTTATTTAAAAAACAGAAAACAGTGTCTTACTTTTCTGTAACCTATTGCCATAACGACTAGAAAAGTACAAATATTCTCCTATAAATTGATTTTCTTCATTCTCATAGATAAAAAAAATACTTTTTTGGTTATTACTGAGATAACAAAAGAATATTAGCAATTCTTTAAAAAGGAGATGCTTTTAACAATCACATTATAAAATCAATATGAACATGTATGTACATTTTGATCATCACCTAGAAAAATATAGAGTTAAAATGTATATAATTGCATGGTTATGCTATTTGCATAACTCAGGGTGTTATTATCAGTTCTTCTATTAGGCATGTATAGATAATTAACCTCCATCTTTAATTGATGTATATATTGTTGAAACCAACAAGGAAACTCCTATCTGAAGCAAGATACAACAAGCAACTGAAAAGAACATGCCAAATTAAGGCAGGATGAATCCCACACTGCCTAAAATGAGCATGCAATTATAAAAAAAACTGATGTCTCATCTTATTGACAATAAAAATGCCAAAAGCATACACGTTAGATTAGAGCTAACCTAATTGGAGGACATGGGACATTGGAAGTACAGTAATAGAAGCAGCCGCTAATCTCTGTCATGATACGCCGTGTCACCACTACTTGAAATTCCATTGGGCAATATTAATTCAAGCAGAGGTCTGAGCTACTAATAAATGAGGCAAATTGAGTCAATTACTAATTTCATGCTTTTATGATTTGGGGTTTAGCTAGATAATATCTGCAATTTAATACACTGCCCTCCAGAGATCTTGACCATTTACAAAGAACATGCATTTACAGACCTATTTGCTTTATGTTTATTTCATTTTGTTTAAGCTCCCCATCGCCATGGGGCATGTAGAGGAGGGGAAAGCCGAGGCCATGATGTTATTTTCTTTCTTAATGCTATAGTCTAGGTGTGGCTTCCCTTTGACTGAAATCTTCTTCAGGGTTTATAGCTGAATTCCTTGCCTTCAAACAGTATTTACTTGCTCCTATTTGTCTTTCGGGAATAGGCACAAAACATAAAGCAAAAACTATGTATTAACATATTTTACTGGGATGCTGCAAGGGAATTTATGCCATTAAGAATTCATGCACTTTTGAAAACTTAGCTTGATCTTCCTTTTTTTTTTTTTAGGGAGAGAGAACTCGTGTGTGCACACACAAGTCGGGGGGAGGGGGCAGCAGGGGAGGTTTGACTCAGTCACAGAGCCCCATGCAGGGCTGGATGCCACCCTGATTTGAGCTGAAGGCAGATGCTTAACCAACTGAGCTCCCGGGCACTCCGATTTTCTACTGCCTTAAAAACCCAGTTATATCTTATGTTCAAATCAATAATTCTAAATTTCTTTTTTCTACATCCCACCCCCCAGTGGTATCACAGTTCTTATATGTTCTTTATATCAATGCTGATTACCAAATTAATCTGTGCATAAACAGGTATCCCCTTGGAAATAGTCTAAAGTTACCTCAAATATTCGTTTCATTTAGTTCACAAAAAAAATTTTTTTTGCATGCAAACATCTAATGAATTAAGTGTATTTATTAACTATTTAAAGGTTTTAACTCTGGCACATATAGAAAATGAAGATTTAAAAACAAAGCAGTATTAAAATAATCTATAAAGATCTTTGTCAGCATATATGCTTTTATTTTTGAAAATTATACTTTTTTGCATCAAAAATGCATGTATATAAGCGATACTTTATTTGGTTGAAAGGTAACTATAAGACAAACTCAAATGTTATGCAGCGTATTTACTGATATGGTCATTACAGCATTGCTCACCTTATTTCCTGGTAGAAAATTGGATTTTTGAAATAATCCTATGAAGTACTCATTCATACCAAATCTAAAGGTAGAGCTATAAATTTGTTTCCCATTTTCACCAAGGACCAAATAAAACTATAGTTTAAATCAAGTATTTCCATCTGTGGTTAACCTGATTAGGAAGAGGTCAGCAGGGGGATGGACGGTGGCCAAAAATCCTCTTTGGCCACATCCCCATCACCGAAGTGAAGTAGTAAATTGAGAATTGAGTCAATTATGTGAATAAGTCAGGCTAAAAAGCACTTTCCAGAGAACTCTATCAATAATTTACCTAAGTTGTGTTGTGGGAGTTTGGGCCATGGTCAGGGTCAGAAATCTAGAAGATAATATTCTTTTCTTCTTCCTCCCTCCCTCCCTCCCTCTTTTCCTTCCTTCCTTCCTTCCTTCCTTCCTTCCTTCCTTCCTTCCTTCCTTCTTTCCTTCCTTCTTTTCCTTAGAGTTATCTTGTTAAATTTCTTTATTTTCTGTTTCACTCTGCTGGTGTAGCCTTTTCTTCCAATACCCTGTTTTTCCCCCGCGGAGCAATTGTCTTTGTCACATAAAACTGAGACTTGCCCGCCTCTGATTCTTTGTTCTGACAACAAAGCCTAAAAACACCATCCTCTCTGAACTGCAGTTTGTGCTGTGAGATAAGTGGATAGAGATAGCCCCACCCACATTTCGGTAGAATGAATCTAGGAAAGAAGTGGTTATCCCCAGTCCTGCCTGTCCTGATGCTACCCATTTAGAGACCCACTTCAACGAGAAGCTTCAAATTTCCCCACTGCGCTATTTAGAAAATTAACGTATATAGAGTAAAATATCATGTCATTATTCAGGATTTGTAGAAGAGATGTTAATCCTGTTTCTTCATATTTATTACCTCCTTAAAGTCCTGATTAACATGATTCTTAAGTGCTAAATATCGACACTTTCCATCCTTATTTTCACTCACCAATGGAAGAACTGGTGGTTTAATAATTTCAAAAAGGAAAATCACTTAATGTGAAATTGCTAAAATAGGAAAACAAGTTGCATGGAGTAGATAATAATAGATAATATTTATTGAGGACTTATACCAACTTGTCGGATTTAAAGAACTTTACAAGAGGGAGACCTGGGTGGCTCAGTCATTAAGCGTCTGCCTTGGGCTCAGGTCATGGTCCCAGGATCCTGGGATCGAGCCTCATGTTGGGGTCCCTGCTCAGTGGGAAGCCTGCTTCTCCCTCTCCCACTTCCCCTGCTTGTATTCCCTCTCTCACTCTCTCTCTGCCAGAAAAATAAATAAATAAAAATCTTGAAAAAAGTAAAGAACTTTACAAGAGATACTATTATACCCATTTTATGAATTAGGAAACTGAGGCACAGAAAAATTAGGTAAACTGACTGATGAAATATTATAATAAATATAATAACCTTTTGAGTCTGTCTGTGAAGGCTGATCCCACTCTTAAGCACTCAGTGATGGTCTAGTGAGTATAAGCAACATATAACTTGATAAGACTAAAAAACACAATTTCTCTTACCCACTACTGTGAGAGTAAAGAGTTTGGGAATGATTTTGTTTTAAAGTTGGCCTATATTTTAAGCAACATTTGGGTTGATAAGTGTGTTATAAACATACCACTTTTTCTTAGGATAATATTTTTAAAAAGATAATAGAAAAATAGAGTATTATGCTACTGAAACAATATTTATTTTAAATTTTTAAATTAGTCCTTGTTTTGAGAATATTTCTTTTTATATGCTCTGACTTTTCACCTTGCTGCAATCCTGGTATCTCAGTAAGACATAGCCTTTAGTGTTGGAACACTGATACAAGAATGTGGAGAGAAATATGGCAGGATGTTTGGGACAAAACATTTCAAGTAGTTATAATGAGAGATGAAATGAAATTTTCTTGCATGGTATATGTGTGTGCTTTGTGTACGCATACACAGGCACGTGGGCACATGTGAACAAGGAAATACTTGTGCTTCTTTTATACCTAACAGATTTATTATTCATCTTTCTTCTTCCTGAATCCTATCATTAGCATTAAACCTATGGATTTAAACTAATGAATGGTTTCAATTTATACATTTTTTTTTAATTTTGTGAGATCCAATAGGTCTCAGAATGGCAAAACCATTGTTTTCCTTCCCAACCCCAGTAACTTACTTTAATGAGTCTTACTGAAAGACATTTTCTGTTTTAATTTCCCTCACTCTTCCCCTATTTATTTAAAAAATAAAATACAGAGGCACCTGAGTGGCTGAGTCAGTTAAGCGGCTACCTTTGGCTCAGGTCAAGATCCCAGGGTCCTGGGATAGACTCCCTGCTCAGTGGGGAGCCTGCTTCTCCCTCTTCCTTTGCCCCTCCCCTGCTCATGCTCTCACTCACTCTCTCTCTCTTTCAAATAAATAAATAAAATCTTCTAAAAAATAAAAGATACAATGTAAAAATGGGATAGGGAGGTTTAAACCTATTACCACCTTTAAAAAATTAATCTTAATCTAGTTCCTTCACCTCTCTTAAAATTACTCTTCTGATAGCCTTAGCCAGAAGGTTTGCTTTCTTTCTTTCTTTTTTTTTTTTTTTTAAATTTATTTATTTGACAGAGATCACAAGTATGCAGAGAGGCAAGCAGAGAGAGAGAGGAGGAAGCAGGCTCGCCGCTGAGCAAAGAGCCGATGAGGGGCTCTCTGCTGGGCTAGATCTCAGGGTCTCAGGGTCCTGAGATCGTGACCTGAGCCGAAGGCAGAGGCTTTAACCCACTGAGCCACCCAGGCACCCCAAAAGCTTGCTTTCTTCAGCTGAACCAGGTAGCTTTCCCGCCCATGTATTTCTAGTGAGGACATACGGACACAAGAATACACGGCTTACACAAAATCATTAATTGTAGAAACACAGAACTTATGAAATAATGAAGTTGTTTCATGTTTGAAGTTTTTCATGGACATAACAATTTGGGAAATCAACATGTTAAAGTTAAAATAACACCTGCTCGACCTAAGTTGGTAATTTTTTATACAGTGTATAATTCAATATTATTAACATTGCCAAATAAAAGCCATTGAAACTTGTTCCCCCCCCACCACGATGGGAAATGATGGTTAAGAGTTAAATCAAACCATTGCTGTATTAAATCAAACCATTGCAATATGCTGTATTGCAACATTCTAAGTCATATAAGTAATTAATCTAAGTGCAATATCATCTCACAGTATACATTGTTTTCTAGTTTTCACTTTCTCTATGCAGTTTGAAGTCATCAATAACAATTACAATGAAATGTAGCTCATATTTTCTCAACCACCATCAGCTAGAATCTCTGTGTTTGTTCAAGGGAGCTGTATAAATCATGGTTCCACATTGCTGTTTTGTTTTGTTTTGTTTTTGTCATAGTATTTATTTATTGAGTTTCGGGGATTTTGAAGAGATAATAAATTGGCAATCCAAAGAAGAGAAAAAAAAATTCTTTACCCTAGGAAGTATAATTAAAACCCCAAATGTTAGATTAACATACAATGCTTTTAGTGTATTAATATGCACAGCGTGAATATCTTGACACTTATTGATTTGCAATAAGAAACCAAGTGAATAGATCGTTAGTGGGAGTAGAAAGGCTTTAACTATTAGAGAAAATAGAGTATGGCAGAGTTCAAAAAGCTCTGAATTCGTGTTTTTCATTCCAGTAAGGCTATTGACCCCAGCTTGGAGGATATATATCCTCAAAAGGAGGGTTATTTGAAAAGCTTTTAATCAGATATTCACTCTGCTGTACATATGGAAAACTATATAAATTCAAAGGGGTTGCCCCTTATAAATTTCCATGACCAAATAGAACTTCCAGGTCTCCCATGCTGATGTGTGTTTTTATTATGAATGTGAAATTTATGCCATCCAGAACACAGACCTTCTTGTCCTCCCCCAAATTACTTACTATCCTATAGCACAGATAGCTATAAGTAAATCTATAGCATAAGCAAAATACATTATTAGAATTAGACTTACCCTCCCACAGGATTATTCATCCTATGCTAAAAGTAAGGGAGATAAGGGGCATATAATATAGTAGAGGCATGGCAATAATGTGTTTTCACTCCTAGGTCATTGTCTCCACAGACTCTTGGATACCTTATCAGTCAGTCTGGAGAAACTATCTATATCCGTATAATAGTAAATATGCATTTTAATTTTAACTTTAGGAAAAAAAAAAAGTCGTAAACACATTGAAAGCTCTGCTCCCTAAGCGACAGATACACATTACCATTGCTGACGTGGGTCAAGGAGGACTTAGCCCCACCCTCATGGAAAGAGCCGTGGGTTACTGAAGCTCACACATTCTGAGACACACGGTAAGAAGAAAAAAACAATGTAGTTGGACCAATATTTCATGAGAGAAATTTATTTGAAATCTTGACATAACATTAAGTTTTCCCTAAAAATAAGGGAATTTGTTGGTTTGTTCCGGTACACAAGGTCTGATGTCTCTGTCACTGAATAGGAATCTTCCTCCCCCAGCCAGGAGTAGTACTGAGTCCCAAAAAACTTTAGAGGGCATAGGTCTAGTTTTGTGTTTTTAAGGAGACTTACTTTCTACCGTGATCATTCTAAAAAATAAGAACTCAAACGTTATTTTGACTAGAAAAAAAATGTTTTGAGAAAAATCAAAGCATTCCTTGATTTCAACACTTCTGACTTAATAGCTAATCTTCTGTTCAACTATTTTTGTTCTATCTAGTCTATAATAAGAGCTACTGATATTATGTTAGTGAGAAGTATTATTTCTTAAAAATTATAAAATTAGATAAATTTACAACTTACAGCTTTTAGTTACTGTCTTGAAAAATGGCAAAATAAAGGATTTGTGAAATTCAAAGCTATCTTAGAGAAAATGATCCTAAAAATCGCATACAAATCATTAAAAATAAACCTATATTTGTTCCAGCTAACTGCTCCCCAAAGTCTTCATTTATATCGACTATTTCTTTTTTTTAACATTACTTTGAAATAGTGCTTGAAATCCTTTCAACTAAAGTTTAGTTGGTTTAATGACCTACTTAAAAAAAAAAACAAATGCAAATATCTCTCTTGAATCTTGTTAAAAGGCTTTCAGTCATTCATGCTTCAGTGTGAATTGGTTTAATTAGCATGTTTCCACCCTAATTGCTCTATTTAAACAGGAAGAGGAAAGAAAGGTAAGTTACTTGCCACACTTTGATGGGTAGGGTTCCTGAGACTTTGGGGAGCCCTGAAGTAGGAGAAAGTTTAAAAAAAACAAAAAACCTGGCAAATGAACTCAATAGACAATCTATAAATATTTTGAAATATTAGCATTGGACAACTCTGTAATAAGAAAAGAAGGAAAAAGTCTTTTTTTTTTTTTCTCTGTGCTGTATGACCATCAACCATTAGAACTTTGAATTTAGACTTGTTCCAATAGTAATATAATTTAGCTACGTTAATGATTAAATAGGAATTTGAGTTGTGACCTGGGAATCTGCTTATAAGGTTGTTTCTACGGAAATTTTTTGAGTTCCCAAATAAAAACTATAAACCTTTTAAATGTGTTGTGTAACTTGGAAACTTTTATTCATCATCCTTTTCTTTCCTAATTATCAATAATTGACTGGAACATGATTGTAGTGAGCAAACAGAATTATAACTGTATAATAATAAAAAAAAAAAAGTCTTATAACTTCTCCTGAAATTCTAATCTGAAGCCTGATTAATGATGGAATCAAGATAGCTCGTAAGAAATCTTTTATTCTGTCTTTCAGTCCATCTTTATTGAGGACATATTAGGAGCCAGATAGTGTGCAAGGCTTTGTAGATATGCTGTTAAGATCTAGGCAGCTTGATACCTGCCCTTAGAGAGATTGCACTCTTAGGAAATTATATCCTATTTTCCTAGAGAAGCCCATGTTAAAATTTTGTCCTCACCATTCCATAAACCACAAAAATGTACTAAAAATTTCTACATTTCATCAAAAACTAAAAAAAGTATTACGGTGAGCAATATAATAAAAACATAACCTCATTTGACAAAACCTTATTTTAATTAATAAGTCCCATATTTTAAATTTGAAAATGCTATTGTCAAATCTTTCCCAGATAGGTAGAGTTTTCATTAATTTATAATTAAGAATAATTTGACCTTAAGGTCAATGTTTATTTTTACATTAGATGTAAATAAATGAGCACAATAAGTAATTAATATGATAACTATTTACAACAATCTTTAAAGGAGGCTCCACAAGATATATTTGGCCACATTCTGAATGACCCTGTGCAAGAATGAAAGTAGGAAGACAGGGAAGGAGGGAGGGAGGGAAAGAAAGAAAGTAGGAAACAGAAGGACTCAGCTGCATTGTGTGACATTAACCCAGGATGAGAGGGAGAGCAAGAGAAATTAAAGGTATTTTCAAGAAATCTGGATGACTGAAAATGTAAATTCAAAGAATGTAGTCTCAGACAATATGAACAATGCTTAACTTACATCTGGTACTTCACAGAGTTTCAAAAGGAAACTTACACATTTGATCCTTGTGTGACAAAAATAATATATATGTAATCCTCACAGTAATCAGTAGGACAAATATTAATCACAATTCATAGGTATGGAAACTGAGATTCGTAACATAGTTATTTTAAATAAATCGTTTTTCCTTTTAGGGAAAAAGTTATACACTGAGCATTAAGAACCCTTCACATGTTGATATTCTCTAGTGAGCGCGCAAGGAGTCTATGACTAATTTTCACGCCTGGGGGAGTTTGGTGATTAATGAAGCCAACATACTGGCAATTCTCTGGAAGGTTTGAATTAAGTGCACCTTCTCACACGCTGCAGAAAGATTTGCCAAGAATATTGAGGGTGTAAGCCTGATTATAGGAAACATTTTTATTTGCTTAATAAAAGTTTTCAAATGACCTTAATAAACGTATTCTATTTATTGAAGCAGTCCCAGCAAGATTTCAACTTATAAGTATTTAATTAGCTTTTAGCTCAAATTAATATTTATGTTCAAAATCAATGACACTGTGTTAAAGTTAGTACTGGCCTCCCTCCAAATTAGTCCACATCCACAAGGTTTTCTGTGTTTTGCTCTTCATAGTACGGCTCCGAGTGATAATGTTGCATATGGGGTACATTTATAATCATCTACTAATGGAACAGAAAAGGTTTTTAACTGCAAAATGAGCGATGATCCCAAGCACCTATTTATTTGTTGTGAAATGTAGTTCCGGTCTCTGCTCAGACTTGAGATTGGCACTATCACCTATGGGGGGCGGGTAGGGCTCTCCATCTGATCACATGTGAATCTAAGTGTATATCACTAATAAAGTCACTAACCCTCTTGGAGATGACTGGGGGCACCTATAAAACCCTTACTCCAGATAACAGTGTCCTTTAGCTTAAAATGAAAAGTGTGTCCACTGTTATTTACACTTTCTTTTTAAACCCCTGTCTTTACAACTCAGCAGAGCCAAATGCTTTTGTCAAATGACTCCTCGTTAAAATAACATTACATTAGTTTAGAAATGTCGTTCCTGTTTTATTCCCTGGAGAAACTGTATTCTAGTTAATGGTATTCCTTCTAGTAATAATTACAGGAATTCCAGTTCTTGACTAAAAACAGAAAAGACCCACATTTTAGCAAGAAATGTGTGTCAAGACTGATAACATACATGAGGAGCCCCTGAGACTTGTATGAAATACATTTTT
This sequence comes from Neogale vison, assembly GCF_020171115.1. Taxonomy (NCBI): domain Eukaryota; kingdom Metazoa; phylum Chordata; class Mammalia; order Carnivora; family Mustelidae; genus Neogale; species Neogale vison. Next base: position 30,165,067 of record NC_058096.1, read on the forward strand.
GAAGAGTTAGACGCGTTCTGCCAGTGTGAAGGCTCCTAATCCAGGCCTCGTTTCAGTCCTGACCTTCAGCATTTTGAGGATGTGCTTTCCAATTCATTATCAAGACACATATCCCTGTGTGTTCTGTGTCATACACTGTTTTCCTTTATGTATTGTTAAACTTGAAGTTACAGATAAATTTCACTCTTTTGTATCCTCTGCTGGACTAGCACAGAACAGAGTAGGCTCAAGATAGAATGCCGGGCAGATTTCTGGCACTCTATACTCTACATAACTCCCAACATGTCCAGGCTTATCTTATTCTTCCTCTAGGTTATGCATCTACCTGAGACAAGGTGGCCTTATTAATGTCCACTGAGAGAGACAGAGAGAGAGAGAGAGAGAGAGAGAGAAGGAAAAGTATCCATCCTTGATTTTGGCTAAAAATACTACCCTCAGTCTATAAGAACCCTCCCATAGAAATAAGCCACTGAGAAAGAGTTATTTCACACATGAACTACAGTCAGATATGGATGGACTTTCTCAACTATTATCTCACTGTCAAATATATGACATGTTCCTGCTAGGTCACTAAAGTTCTTTAATAAGAATTATTAAAACAGCAAATATTAAATGCCAAAGACCCACCCTATACACACCCTATCTCCAGAGTCCACTCCCCCACCCCCATGCTTTGTTGATGTTCCAGTCTGAACACTTTTCCTCTATGTCTGTATTTATTCAAGGTCCTGCCTCTCCTGTTACGTTTCACTTAAGCTATGCCTTTGCTGGTCATTTCAAGCCAGAGTGGTCATTCCTTCTTCTGAAACCTTTCAGTATTTATGTTTGCAAACACTCATTAGAAACTTATTTATGGGGGGTACCTGGGTGACTCAGTTGGTTAAGCCTCTGCCTTCAGCTCAGGTCATGACTCCAGGGTTCTGGGATCGGGTCCCACATCGGGCTCTCTGCTCACGGAGTGCCTGCTTCTCCTTCTCCCTCTGCCTGCTGTTCTGCCTAGTTGTTCTTTCTCTCTCTCTCTCTCTCTGTCAAATAAATAAAATCTTTAAAAAAAAGAAAAGAAACTTATTTATAGATTGCTAATATTCTTAGCTACTTTTCCCTCTATGATTGGTCTCTTTAGATATTTTAAAATTCCCCCAGGCAGGTGTTTGAGGGAATGGAGGGATGAATAGGCTGGTACAAAGGCTTTTTCGGGCAGCAAAAATACTCTGTATATTACTACAGTGGGAACTATAAGTCCTCATACCTTTGTAGTCTCATAGCATGTACAGAACCAAGAATGAGCCCAAATATAAACATGAACTCTAGGTGATAAGAAAAAAAAGAGCTTGAGGATAGGGATCATGTCTTACAAATTTTTATATGTACAGTTATTAAAACAGAACTTGGAATATGGTCGATAACTGACAGACATTTGTTAACGATAGCACTGATCTGCTGAGAAAGTTATCTTGAATGTAGAGAAGTGGAATGGGAGATGAAAACTGCAAAACCGTTTATCAAAGCGTGATATTAAAATAAGGATGTTAAAATAAATATCACTCAAATGGACATGCTTTTTAGATTCAAAGTACATTTGCAGATACTATCTCATTTGTTATATACATTTGAAATTTATGAATAATGAATGGCTTTAGATACAGAGGTACTTTCCAAGACCTGACTTGACATGCTATCAGTGTTAATCTATCCATTTCAGCACCATAGATTCGAAAGCCAGGATGAGGTTTGACAAGTTTACCCAATAGACACCGTGTGCCTGCTAACTTTCTAGAATAAGCACAAAATCTAAAACAGAGAATGCTGGCTTCACCTAAGAACAAAGAAGCAACAGTGCCGCCCCACTTCTTTTTCTTCCTAAAATTCCATTCCATAAATGAAATCTGATACTACTTTGAGCAAAAGTAGGGCAAGAACAGAGCTATTACTTTAGAACAGATTCATTTTCAAGCAGAATCAAAATTGGAATGTCAGCTAATGCCAGTAGTAGCAGAGTTTTGGCTACAAAACAATCAGTTTACGGACTTATTAACAGTTCATAAAATGTATGGTATTCTTCTGTTTCTTGTCACTGGTGAACATATGCTCTGAATTTGCAACAGATTGAAGCACCATTCCATAAATATTAAAAAGAATTGTGAGCATCACAATGGAAATATCTCTAACCACAGTATAAACATGATTCATATTCTAAGATCAGGAGATCTTTCCAGACATGGTCAGTGATGGATACCACTGGCAAACCAAGCAGAGGGGGTTTTGAGAGGGGATTTTCAAAGGGGATTTTCGAGGTCTTCTAAATGCTGAAACGTATAACTTCTGAATTTCATAAGGACATGATAAACCCCATCCTGTGTCAAATTTATGACACAGAGTTTCAAACCGGCTACTGGCGCCAAGATTCTTCATGCGTGGGCAAAGGGGTCCCTCGTAACAGGGGTCAAACTCAAACAGTAATGTCATTATGAGCATATTTCTAGTCCTGAATGAGCTAACAGTTATCGAACTATAAAATCACTGCTGTCTTTTTGCTCCCCAAAACACTGCTGCTTAATTGGTTTGGTGTACACATGTGTGTGACCATCTTCCTGCTTCCTACTCATTGTTAGCGATCCTGTCTCCTTTGTGTGTTCTTCCCATCTACTTCATTCTAGCATAATGTCTCACACAAAACTAAACATCTGTGAGAATTTTGTAAACAAATGACAGCATTTCAAATATATTATGTCATTGGGGAGAGTATAGTAAATATATCTGCAGAAATACATATGAATCCTGCATTACTAATTATTATGCATGAGTTTATTTTCTTAAAATGAATTTTATCTCTCAACCACACTAACATTAGAGGTTCTAAGTTTCTTACTGTTCAAATTAATGCTTTATTTTATATGTCCTTAGATTATCACTTTCAGCTCTTGGAATGACCTTTATATTACATATTATGGGACTTGACAAACTAAATCTGAATTTATTGATGTAATTAGTATAGGCATTAATTTACATATCAAATAAAACATTTCTTTCTTTGAACATTTTATCCTAACACTTATATAGTTCCAAAATCCAAATCTTAAGGACTATGGCTCTATTTAAAGATGTGAATTGGGGGCACCTGGGCAGCTCACTTGGTGAAGCATCTACCTTCACCAAGGTAGGTCAGGTAGATCAGGTCATGATCTCAGGGTCCTGGAGTCGAGTCCCTCATTGGGCTCCCTGCTCAGCGGGGAGCATGCTTCTCCCTCTTCCACACCCCCGCTTGTGGGCACTCTCTCTCTCTGTCAAATAAATAAATGAAATCTTTAAAAAAAATATGTGAATTATATTAATAATGCATTATTTTATATTAAAATATTTGTCATATTCTATCATCTATTTAATAATCACAAATAATTGTTGAAATTCCAGAATTAATGCTTTATTAAAGTAGCTAAAAATATTCAAAAGCCCATTAATACTAGAATAATAAGATAGTCATGATTCTGTTTATAATATTATGTTGAAAGAGGACATCTTTAGTTTCTAAGAAGACCTAACATAAATATAAGACTTCATTTCAGCTTTGAAGTTTCTAGTCTTGTCTAAACACTGGCAAAGGACTTCAATTTGGATTTTAATCTTCAATGATATCTTTTTGTCTCGGTCTCTAAGTCCAACCCATAGATAATTATTAGTTTAGTTGCGGTTTATGTTACCTTTTAATGTTTTTCTTTTTGATCTGGCACACCCATGAAAGCCAGGGAAATAGTACAATAATATTTACTTAGTACATGTCCAGAATAACTCTTAGAGGGAGAGGTAGGGGCCCCTGGCTGACTCAGTCATTGGAGCATGCAACTCTTGATCTAGGGGTTGTGAGTTCAAACCCAATGTTGGGCACAGAGCTTACTTTAAGAAAAAAAAAAAAAAAAGGAGGGGAAATACCTACTCAAACATTTATGTTTAATGACAAGATCAAGGCATTCTGACAAATGCCTGTGTGTCCTGAAATACACTGCAATTAAGAGAGATGAATGGAAACATCTCCTATGGATCTTGTATTGTGTCAGCAAAAAAAAAAAGTCAAAGGAGAACGCAACCTCACTCTTGAGTATAACTATATTTCTCTCTACTTTTCATCTCCATGTAGAGAGCACCTAATATCTTTCTCTATGAACCTGTGAATATGGTAGATGCCAAAAAATGTTCTTTGTTCCGTAGCACCTCTATAGTTACTTACTTGGCTTAGAAGCGATTTCCTCTACGAAATAACAATCAGCACATCACGTCTACAGTTCCAGGAACACTTCAATCCCGTGATAATTGCTGTCTCTACAGCTGGGGAAACATGGGACCAAGAGACGTCCATATCCAGGAATAATCCAGAGGGACAATAAAATAAGAAATTTCTTTCGGAGGAACACTTTAATGATGTTACGTAACTCATAGTGCTGTGAGAATAGATGAGCTAGAACTTGTTAAACAGTTAGAAACATATGTTGCAAATACTAAATGCTCAACAACAACAGAACAATTATTAATCACCACCATGCTTTGTTCTTTCTCAAGCCATTTCTTTACCCCATTAGATTAACTTCAGAGCACACATTCTGGAGATGGGGATTCTTGAGTCAGATCTAGAGGATCTTCCCTGGGGACATTGCGAAACTCGTCTTTTCTCTCTTAGCCTAGAATTTGTCTAATTAGCTGGTCCCCTTAGTCATTCATTATGAACTTGGCAGCCTCCCAGAATATATAGCTACACTTAAAAATGAATTTTCACGTACAAATTCATGTTCACTTCTTTAACTGTGTTTCAGTTGACAGCTCAGCTTTTATTTATTTATTTATTTATTTTTTATTTTTTTTTAAGATTTTATTTTATTTATTTGACAGAGAGAGATCACAAGCAGGCAGAGAGGGAGGAGGAAGCAGGCTCCCCGCTGAGCAGAGAGCCCGATGTGGGCCTCGATCCCAGGACCCTGAGATCATGACCTGAGCCGAAGGCAGCGGCTTAACCCACTGAGCCACCCAGGCACCCGACAACTCAGCTTTTAAAAAAGCTTTGTAAAATGTAAATTCTTACCTGAGTCAAAGATAATTAACTTTGAATATGTATATTCCTATGTAATAAACTCTGGCCACTTTAAAAATATGCCTCACTAACAGGATTATATTGTTGTCATGTTAAACTTTTCAGAAACCTTGGGACTTAACGGCAACTGACATTAATAAAATCTTCATAGCTCTTTGGCTTGGCTTCTTAAATATAGGAACAAGCTTTGTGGCTTGTAATTCAGCCAGTGATATAAAATAAAGAAAAGAAAAGGATATAAAGAAAATCTATAGGCAACAATGGTTTCAGCTTTTTGTTCTTTGTTCCTTGCTGACATCTAGTTGAGTAATAGTTTGGGATTGAAAGTAGGAGAGACTGTAATTGAAGGTATACTTACTTCCACATTTTACTCCCTCTGAAAATAGGAACCCTGGTTAGGTCAGTCACTAGCCTGGAGCTATACAATGTCTATGGTATTTCTAACTTATCCAGGGAACCAATCTAAACCAAATGTCTGAATTCAGTTGAAAGCTGCTTATCATCAAAGTTCTCATTCACTCTTTTGGGACCAGACTGATTATTGAGAGAACGGTGGCAAAAGTCAGTAGAAAGCCCCATTTACAGACTTTTTGCCTTCGGTAAAATGTTTTGATGCTGGTATTTGTTTCTTCGGATATTTTGCAGATGATCGTCTAATGTATATCATGGTGATGACATAAACTTTGCTTTTTATAGATTTTACCTACCTTAGCAGCTTTTCCAGCCCTCTTACCCTGCAATCCTCATCTTGTACATTTCAGGGGCAATATTTCCCCCCAAATATCATGCCTTTTGCATAGGTTGTTCCCATTAACAGCAAGTTCCTTTCTATGGCCCAGATCTTGTCAAACCTTGCTCCATTCAAATGGTATCCCCAACTGCCCTTCTTTGGTGTCTGACACTGCCTTTTAAGTATTTGACAACAGAACTTGCTTCCAACCTCTCCAGGAGCTTCTTGAAGACAGAGCCCATGTCTTCTTTACATTTCTAGTGACAGCACTAAGCATAGATTCTGGGACAGATTTGACACACTCCCTTGAGAGTAGTGTATGTACTGTTTGTTGGCATAAATTCCTTATATTTGTTAATTGATATATTTTAAAAGTAAAATGGGTTTATGCTGGGGAACCTAGGTGGCTCAGTCAGTTGAGGGTCTGACTCTTCGTTTCAGCTCAGGTTATGATCTCAGGGTCCTGGGATGGAGGCCACACATCAGGCTCCCTTTTCAGTGAGGAGTCTGCTTGTCGCTCTCTCCTTCTGCTCCTCCCTTCACTCATGCTTTCTCTCTCTCTCTCATGAATAAATAAATCCTTAAAGAGACTGTGGATTCCAGGGAAGCAAACTGAGGGTTTCAGAGGGGAGGGGATGAGAGGATGGGTTAGCCCTGTGATGGGTATTAAGGAGGACACGTATTGCATGGGGCACCGAGTGTTATACGCAAATAATGAATCATGGAACACTACATCAAAAAGTAATGATGTACTGTATGGTGACTAACATAACACAATTAAAAAACAAAAAACCTTACCTGCTGTAAAGGCAGATATCATTCAGTACTGATTAATTTTATTTGTTGTTCAAATAGATTTTACATTTTGACAATGTCGATAAGCTAGGTGGAAAAGAAAAGAGCTTTGCTGAAAGCATGTGTATGGATATGTATCCTCTCTGAGGACTAATAAAAAATGTACTTTATAGGGTTAAGGAAACAAAAGAAGGAGGACGTAAATGACAGCAGAAGGCTAAAAGGAGGCTAGACTAGCAACTAATGGATTAGTCATCTGATGTTGTTGATTTTATCATGATAGTAGATTATTTATGGTTTGTATATATGATTCTGAGGAATTTTGACCAAGAATGTGAATGTGCTTTCAATGGCTGTCATACCCTCAGATTCTTAAAAAAGATTATACCCAAAAAGGAAAGAATCTTTTCTCTTGTAGTTGGAACCTTGTTTACATCAAAACTCGAATATTTGCAATATTCTTTTTGTCTTTCAAACAACTCAAATTTTAATTTTTTAATGAGTCAATTATGAGATTAAGTGCTTTTACTTGAAAACTAATTTAGTGCTGACCTTCTACGATATATTATGTAAGAAAATCAGAATAGCTTTACTTGGATTGTAAATATATTTGCTTGTGAACTTTTGTCAGGTTCTTTTCACTATTAGTTAATCTTTAACCATATAAAAGGTGAGAACAGTAACTTCCATAGTCGTCCAAACATGAGCAACCTGAGAACTCTGTTAACGGTTACAACCAAAGATGAGCCAGAATATTTCTAGCCACTAAAGTTATAGTAATTAAGAAAACAGATAAAATCTCGGCTCATGACCTCTAAGGATATAAACCATAAGGAAGCTTATTTTGGAAGAAATAATAGCAGAATAACTTAACCTACACCATTGAAACTTGCTCATGGTTTCAGAAAAGTGTTTGTTACATGTCAGGCACCATATCACATCGTAGTTTCAACAGTGGGTAGAGACAGTTGGGTCCAGCAGTGGTAGGAGAGCATATCAGTTTAAAAAGAAAAAGGTCGGGCGCCTGCGTGCCTCAGTGGGTTAAGCATCTGCCTTCAGCTCAGGTCATGAGTCCTGGAATCGAGTCCCGCCTCGGGCTCTCTGCTCAGCGGGGAGCCTGCTTCCCCGTCTCTCTCCGCCTGCCTCTCTGCCTACTTGTGATCTCTGTCTGTCAAATAAATAAATAAATAAATAAAATCTTTAAAAAAAAAATAAGTCAATAAAAAAGAAAAAGGTCATCACAAAAAGATGGCTACCACCCTAAAGAAGATAAACTAGGAAGGCTAATTTGCATAATCGGTCATCCTGGCCCCTCACTTAAATATATAAGGAAGCTCTTTTTAGATACAAAGGAGGCATGGATACTACTTAAATACCACAAAGGAGATTATGAGAATTAAGGTGTGATTAAAAATGAGATTGTTCAGATGTCTTCCCTTTGCTACAAAAACAACTCATCATAAGATATGGCTCATAGGAAAACAATCTTAAGAAGAGAAAGTTTAGGTTCCTGTGGAGAGGACAGGATTGCTGGACACAATAGCTTATTCTGTTATGATTGTCAAGGATTCACTATACCTTTAAAATTCGAGTATTATCCAATAAGAATTATGTATGGAACTGAGAGAAATACAGAAATCAAAGAGGGACACCAGAGATGTACACAATGGCCAAATGATGATGGAAAATGAATAGCAGAATATATGTGCCTGTGTGTGTATGTGCAAGGTATAGGTTCAAGAAGGCTGTGCAATTTATCTTTTAAAGATCTTATTTATTTAATTGACAGACAGAGATCACAAGTAGGCAGAGAGGAGGGCAGGGGCAGGGGGGAGGGAAGCAGACTCCCTGCTGAATAGAGAGGCCGATGCCGGGCTCAATCCCAGGACCCTGAGATCATGACCTGAGCAGAAGGCAGACGCTTAACCCACTGAGCCACCCAGGCACCCCGAAGCCTGTGTAATCTTAAAATCTCACTGAAAAGTTCTGACAGGAATCCAAGTTTGAGAAGAACTAAAGGAAAGATGAGGAAAGTAGGAGAAATGCGACAGTATGTAAGACTTTTAAAGTTATTTTAGAAAAATACCTGTGAAAGTGACAACAAGAGGAAATCGGGAAGACAAAAGGTCACACAGTGTGATGGGGAAAAAAAGAAATGAAGAGGGGCACCTGGGTGGCTCAGTCAGTGTCTGACTCTTGATTTCAGCTCGGATCGTTGAGATCAGGGTGCAGAGATGGAGCCCTAAGCCAGACTCCACCCCTGGGGGATTCTTCCTGAAATTCTTTCTCTTCCTCCCTCCCTCACCGCATCTCTAAAATAAATCAATAGATCTTTTTTAAAAATGGAGAAAGTGATTCAGATTAAAATAATCCCAATTTGCTACTTATTGACTATAATCAAGTTCATGTCTAATGATTTATCTGAATCTGAGTCTTAGTTTTCTTTTTGTAAATTGTACACAAGTCTCTTGATTTCCCTCAATATTAGTGTTTTATTGTGTTTTTTGTTGTGGTGGTGATGGTTTTTTTGTTTGTTTTGCTTTGTTTTGTTTTTGTTTTTAAGAATACTATTTGATAGGACTAGTAGTTTTATCCCATGACAATGTCTAAGAATGTACCTTATAAATGATAAAGCACTCTTAAAATATTTATTACCATTGCTCTATAGTGAGGAAAAAAAATGAAATGTAAAGAAGCTACTTTGGAGGTTTAAATCTTAGATATAAGAGAATAAAAACTAAAGGAGGTATAGAGTTTTAAAGTAAAATCATAAAACTAATATGAAAGAAAATTCTAAAAATCAAAAGGTAGATTTTAATAAATATAATAAGAAGTGTAGTTAATAATTGTTGTAAGGTCTTCCTTAGTTAAGAAAAAAGATCAAAAAAGATAGTACAGCTTGCTTAGGAACAATGAAAAGAATATATGGAGATTAAGTAAAGGTCAAAGGGAATTTGTACCTTAATCTATTGAAACTTCAAAGCAATAGTCTCAAGCAAGGTAATAAGAATTAATTCAAGATCCAAAAATAGAAACAATACTTTCTTTAGTCAACATGTAAGGCTTTTATGAGGCGACAGAATTTATAGTCAGTGACTTGAAGCACGATGTTGATGGAAGTAGGTATAGTTTTCTTTCAGGGGATGCAGTAGCCCCCTCTTATCTGCAGGGGATGTGTTCCAAGACCCCCGGTGGATGCCTGAAGCCATGGATAGTACCAAAACCTATACATACTGTTTTTTTCCTATATATACATCTATATATCAACTAGGCAGCAGGAGATTAACAACAGTAACAATAAAATAGAACAATTATAACATATTATAATAAGCGTTACGTGAATGTGGTCTCTCTCTTCTCTTAAAATATATTTTTGTACTATACTCACCCTGACAATGTCAGAAAGAGAATCATCTACTTCCAAACTACAGTTGACCTTGGGTAAAAAACTGTGGGAGGTGAAAGGCAAATGAGAGGGGCTACTGTCCTTGAAAAGCTGGGATGAGAAAATCTACTCCGATGCAAACTCTTTGCTAAAATATGTGATTTTCATAACTCAATATTTTATATAAGTTATCACTCATGAATTTATTAAATTCAGGTGATAATTATGAATTCATTAAAAAAATCAATACGTGTCCATGTTTATTTTAATTTCATTATACTTTTCTTTTTCCCCACCAAATTTTCATTGTATAAGATGTTAAAATTCTGAACATCTATCTTCATATCATCCATCATTCCAACTACATTTCTCAGAGACTGCATCTGTCCATATTTTGATAGCTCTCCTTTTGTCTCTGTTCTCCGCATGTACTTACACATACAGAAACACAACTTATTTTATTAAACAAATTGGGATTTTACTAAAGATAATATGCTGAAAGTTGTTTTTTTAAAAGACCCTTCAAAATATTTTCATGCTAATATATATAAATCTGTTGCATTTTAAGCAGCTGCAGAGTATGCCATGCTGTAAATATATCATAACTTAACCCATTTCTATACCTCTGGATTTTAAGTTGGATCTAATTTTCTTTATTGCAAAAAAATCCTGCAGCATTTTTGTATGTACATCTTCAAGCATATATGTGAGATACATTTATATATCCCTAAAAGGGAAACTGCTGGGTCCAAGTAAATACATTTTTTAAACAATTTTATTCAGTTCTAAAGTTACTCTCCAAAATGGCTTTGCCTATTTACGTTTGAATGCTAGCATTTTACTAAGAAATTATGCAAAACATTTTTATTTTAAATGAATTTGAACCCTGCATTTAATCCAGTCTGATATATATTATCAGAATATATGGTTTATGCTAAAATTACAGATTTCTAAAAATTTTTTTCATAGTTCATTTTTTCTCATCTGGAAACTATCAGCAAAATTTAAGTTCAAGTTCCTGGTGCTGCAAGTACACTGTATCAAAATTATTAGCATCATTGTGTTTTAAGAATATCACTTTATGATTTTTTTCCAAAAATAAAAATAGTGGGAAAGTTTGGCTTGCTCTAATGTGTAGAATGTGTAATCTAAAACTAATCTAAATCTCATGTTTAGAATATGTAATCTAAAACAAACCCCAAATCCAAATTAAATGAAACATAGTCTTTGTACAACTGGTGTTACAAAAACAAAAACAAAAACTGAGACCACAAATATAGGAAAGAGAGAGAGCAATATCTTTTCATTCGAGAACATTCATGAATATACTATATATATGAATATACTATATATATCCATATATAGTAATTGATTTTCTTTCCGAGTGAAATCCTTTATAGCATCCGTATGATTATTCTCATTGTTACATGTATGTGTGTAACTGATGTATATTCTCAAGGAATCATAGGTAAAAGTGGTAAAATGTACGTAGTCGTTGACTAATTAGGTCATAACCTAATTGTTACATGAGGTGAGGGAGAATTATATGTCAATTATAATTACAAACTTCTTTCTATTGCAGTTGGGAGAATGATGATTCTATTGATTGAACCACATAAACTTTATAACATTTGATTATAACTTTAGCCACTTCGTATCTGATAAGCTGGTGAGTCACATATGCAGAAAACACAGAGGGTGTCTAGAAAAAAACTGTTAGCAGTTATTACCGAAGATAAGCTAAGAACATCTCTAGGTACTGACATTATAGTAATTAATAAACCAGATAAACCCCTTCCCCATGATTTCTGAGCGTAGGAGCATAGATTAAAGCATAAAGCATAGGAAAGCCTACTCTGGAAACTAATGACAAAAGAATAGCTTAAACAACATAAACCAGAGAAAGTTGCTCATCATTTATGAAAAAGCACTTGTTCTTTTATTTTTAGGTCTCTCAGATCTAGGCTAGAGGTATAGAATTGGAAAAATCTCAGAGCCTTGCTTCAGATTTGCTTAACATCATCCAGAACGAAAGCACAATAATAACTAAACAGAAAATATAAAGGCCTAAATGGGGAAGCTTCACATAAGTTGACACTTACTTTTCTCATTTTGTTCACTACTTCATCACTAGTGCCTGAAATTATGTATGGCATGAAGTAAAAGCTCAAAAAATATTTGCTGAGTAGATGTGTAAATAATTGTTCATTTACTATTTTCCTACCCTGACGATGTTAGCCACTGAAAAGTGAGGATAAATGCATTATAATAAAATGAGCAGTAGGGGTGTGGAAGCATATTTCTGTGCGCTCAGCTTCCTCATCTGTCCAATGGGAATAAATTAATGCTTACTTCAAAAAATGGAATTAAGCCATGTATCCCATTTAAAAGACTTAGCACAATAACTGAGTCATGATAAACACTATAATGGTTACTATTGCTATCACCATTAATGTTAAATTGTGGACTAAGAATTAAGAGTTTATGAATACTTGTCATCACCCTACCAATAACTCATTTAAATACTGAGAAAAATTCATTGAGGGTCTGAGTTGATTTTCTTTTCCTTTGAGTAAATTACAGGCTAACTTATTTAAAAGTCAAGGTAAATTTTTTTTTAATAATGACTCAAACCCAATTTTTAAACAAAAAAAAAAGTGAAATTCCAATCCAATGTTGTTTATGTTCCTGGTAATTCTAAATTATTCACTGCACAAGAATTATAGTTAAAGAGTTATCTCATGAACAATGTTTAAGTGAAATATGATGGAAATGACATTTGGTCGCTACTGGTCTTCACAGATTTTTACGTTGTTTGGTTAGAGAACTCCAAAGGATAAAATCATTTTTGAAAGGGTTATTCTAAAGATTTTTTTAAAAATTTATTTATTTGACAGACAGAGATCACAAGTAGGCAGAGAGTCAGGCAGAGAGAGGAGGAAGCAGGCTCCCCGCTGAGCAGAGAGCCCAATGAGAGAGCAGAGAGTTCCATCCCAGGACCCTGGGATCATGATCTGAGCTGAAGGCAAAGGCTTTTACCCACTGAGCCACCCAGGTGCCCCTGGAAAGGGTTATTCTAAAGTTATACTTCTTTTTTTTTTTTTTATTTTTTTTATTTTTTTTATTATTATTTTTTTAAAAAGTTATACTTCTTTAACAAAGAATTACTAATGAAAAAAATCACCTTTATAACTAAGTTAGATCTTGGCTTACAGATATATCCAGCTTTTAAGTTTAATTGGTATAAATTCAGAATTCTATTAATTTAATTGAAAGACTATGAAAGCATAATCAAAAAGCTGACTTAAAGGATCAGTTATTAAGTTTAATTTTATGTCATTTTCAGTGACTTTGGTTGATTTCAGAAACAGGAGGTGAGAGAGTTTGACCATTCAGAAGTCGTATTAGTTGTTTGATTGCAATAAAATTAAACTACACATGTAGGAACGACCTTCAGCCCACAGCCTGAATCGGATTCTCCTCACTCGCTCTACCTAACACCAGTCCGTTCCACCAAAATCTTTAGCCTGGACTATTGCAATAGTTCTGTAACCTGCTTTCTGCTTCTCTTGAAGGATGAATAGCCAGAGCAATCTTTTAAAAAACTAAAACCAGGGGCGCCTGGGTGGCTCAGGGGGTTAAAGCCTCTGCCTTCAGCTCAGGTCATGATGTCAGGGTCTTGGGATGGAGCCCGCATCAGGCTCCATGCTCAGCGGGGAGCCTGCCTCCCTCCCTACCCCCTGCCTGCCTCTCTGCCTACTTGTGATCTCTGTCTGTCAAATAAATAAATAAAATCTTAAAAAAAAAAAAAAAAAAAAAAAACCTAAACTAAAATCACAATTCTCCTACTGAGAACTCTCCAAAGACATCTATTCTTATAATGAAAGAAACACTTTTCATAATAATCCACAATTCCCCGCATAAGCAGGCCATATCTTGCCACTCCTGCCTCATCTCCCATCAGAGTCCACCATTTTCTTTCTTGGCCCTTTGTTTTCTTCCATATACACACTAAACCTGTTCCAGTCTCAGAACCTTTCCTCTTGCCCTTTCTTCTTCCTGAGAGGTCCTTCCTCAGGTTATCCCATGGCTGGCTGCTTGCCGTTCTTGCTGCCCTTGAACTATTAACTAAAACACCACTGAATGTCATACCCCAGTCCCTCTCTACCTTTCATCCTGCATTATACTTCATATAACCCATCACACTTAAACGTTTCTTTCTGTCTTTAGCTCTTTATACACAGAAAGCCCTATGAATGTAAGAACATTGTGTGTTTGCTTCACTATAAGGTCTTTCGGGCCTAGCTCAGAGCCTTGCCCACAATAGGTACTCGGTAAATATTTGTCAGATGAATGAAAGGCTATCTGTACATGCCGATCAAAATAGGTATACACGTTAGTAGCATCAAAATGATCTGTTCCCTGGGTTGGGTATTTTCTTGCTTGCTTCTCTACCCTTCATCCTGTTCAATGCCCTGGGAGACTAATCCATTCGGACATCAACAGCTTGGTTTCTACATGAGTTTGGCCAGTGGTAGGCATTTGCAAGTGATAGTATAAAGGGAGAGGATGAACTTGGGAATTTTTTCCAATTTTTCCTTTTCAGACTTAATGACCCAAGTTGGCTGGACCTCTTCAGCCCTCTACAAAAGGCCACAGTCCTGTCGGAGGTACATCTACATATAGCTATCCTTCTTAAGACTAGAGGTGGTAATAGCTCCTTCTTTGTGACTAGCCCCAGGGCAATTTTCTTTAAACCTTGCATACCAGCCAGAGTATGCCATCTGTTTTCTGCTAGGTCCCTTATTTGAAAAATTCCTTCAAAAGATTTTTCACCTAGATTTTTAAAAATAATGGATTGATTTATCATTTAGGCATGTTATTTAAAAAAAAAAGAGAGAGGGCGCCTGGGTGGCTCAGTGGGTTAAGCCACTGCCTTCGGCTCAGGTCATGATCTCAGGTCCTGGGATCGAGTCCCACATCGGGCTCTCTGCTCAGCAGGGAGCCTGCTTCCTCCTCTCTCTCTCTGCCTGCCTCTCTGCCTACTTGTAATCTCTCTCTGTCAAATAAATAAATAAAATCTTAAAAAAAAAAAAAAAGAGAGAGAGATGAGCACCTAACTTAAAGCAATTTTATGTAAGCTCATAATTTCTTTGAACTGTATTATTCTCCCTTTCTAAGCACAAATATGTAAGATACACACACACACATATGTATGTATGAGAAACATATGAATATGGAAAATGTTTTAGTTTTAGTTCATAATATATTTGTGTCTATTATAATATAAAATAAATAAATAAATTTGATACTTCAGGAGTATGCACATTTTATGCTGGTTTTCGGTATACCTTGATCACCACTGTATATCTTAGAATTAGTCATTGTCCATGTTAAGGACTTCAGAGCAGAGAGATACCACACAATTGCAAGATTTGCAATTTTGTCTTTGGGAACTTACTCTTTTGTTGGCTTTCCATTTCCAGACATGATGAAACTTCCTTATGAACTTGGAGAAGTTCATGTCAATATACAACAAATGTTCCATGATACCGTGACACTGTCCAACAAATTTGAATAACATGTGTGAATTTAGTCTCCTGGAAACAGTATGTATGCCTTGTTGGAAACTGAAAAGTCACCTGATAATAGAAGTTTTAGTTATGTGGGTAGATTAGAAAGATAAGATAACCACTGGGTGAGAAGCTTTTATTGTTAAAATTGGTCTTACAGAAACTCAAAAGTCAGTGATTTGTCTGAGTATCAAAATTTCATGATAAAACTTTTAGAATAGAGATTCTCAGGATTAGGCCCAGAAATACTGAATTTAGATGTCCTTGAGTTGGCCTGGTAATCTTTATTTCAATTAACTCAAGTTCTCCTGATGGTCAGCCACTGTGATTACTTCCCATGGAATCTTCCTAAATCCAGTTCAGTTATATTTCTCTTTACATGGGCAGATTTTTATTAATTGAACTTTTGCATTTGCAGATTTCTGTTTCTAATACCTTTTCACTACCTCATTTCGGTTTCTTTAACAGCACCATATTTTTTTAAGAAGTGTTTCTATTTTAATCTCAGATGTTAAATAAGAATTAGAAAATACAGTTGACTGGAGGACTAGTCATTTATGAAAAAGAAATAGAAATTTCTATAAAAATCCTTTTATCTTTAAGCATTAGCCAATATTAGTGTCATAATACAATTTGCAATCACTAGGCATGACATCACTAATCTAATAAGAATTGAAATATTTTTAAAGGAAAGTAGAAAAATAATGACAAAATAAATTAGATTATAGGTACACCTTAATTTATAAGATAGATGTGTTTCTGAAAGATTAGCCATAGAGGTAATTTCTATTAACTAAATTATATTTTCCCATTGACTTGGGCTTATAATTGCAAAGGCATGGCTCTTATAGTGGGATACAAAGAAGAATGTGGTCTAGAAAGCAAATATAACTTTGATGTAAAATTATTTTATAAATCATGTATTTAAATATAAATTCTAGACATCGATTAAAATAATACAGTTGACCGTAGAACAACATTCATGGGTCCACTCATATGCATATTTTTTCAATATATATGGTATAGTACTTAAATGCATCAAGAAATAGTGCATCTCAATCTTCATGCATTTAAGGGTATAGACATAAGTGGAAGATATGAAACGGGTAGGGAGAAATAGACTAGATAAAGCATATTGATGTTTCCTTTCTTTTGGGGTAAGGTAGTATCTCTGTATACTTAGTCAATACAGCTTTTTCTAAGATCCTAAAAATAAAACAAATTTTAATTAGCACAGATGCCTCAATTATTTTCTTATCCTGTGATATGAAAGGCTATGGGGATTAACCGAACATAGTTAGGAACAGTGTCTCTAAAAGTGGAAAATTTTTATGCATTTCCACTAACCTAGAACATTCTGGAATATAAGTTACTCAAATTTAGTATTTTGATAAACATTAGTTTCTCTATGGTAACCTTTTTGCAGGGACATCTGCCCAAATACTTTTAAGATGATTACCATTGTGTGAAATCTCATTTTCCTTATTTTTGAGCCTGAATCTGAGAGAGCATAAACATTTGGTGCGACAGACTCTAAAGCATTAAGAAGTTTTTTAAGGGTTGCTAAACTGACCTTGTCTCTTATTCAAGATTCCCTACCCAAACACCTAATGGATTTCTTTTTCATTTGACATTCTTCTTTCCCAAGCAACTTAGGTAATTTGTCCACTGGAAGAAAAGGGTGAAACTCCGATTAAGCTCACAATAGCAGTGGGGGGCAGGGGTGAGGGGGAGTGTTCATTCTTTCCCCAGCTACAGCTGTGCTTAAAGAGGGAATGGCCAGAGCTACTCACAAGGTGAACTGCACACAAGTGTGTGACTCCAGATGGGGCTGCCCTGTGACGCAGATCCCAGCAGTTTTCACACTCACTTTCTAAGGTGTGAAATCCCTAGAACATGACATGGCGGTGTTGGAAGTTCTTACTATCAGACTCTTCCATTTTTACTTAAACCGTGGAGTCACCAGTTCAATAAAAATGCGAGGTGCTGTATTAGAAAAAGACCTGGTTTTGTTAAGGGAGGAACAATCAGGCCAGCTGGAGCCTGGGGGTGGTCAGAAGAGACCACCTAAGTTTTGTTCTATTATCACAGACAAGAGAAGGAGTTGTGGATTGATGCTGGCCATTAAAGAGAGAGAGAAAGAGAACACTCACCTAAATGAATCAGCAGAATCTTATTCAACATTTGTGTTCCTGCTTCTTCCTTTTGCTGAATAATGGATCTTTCACTCTATTAATTATGTTTTTATTGTTCACTTTGTCACATTTATATTATCGCAAATCATAGATTATACTCACAAAGGAATTCTAATGAACTTCAGATATTTGCTTTCAAAATGGTATTCTTCCTACCTGCTAAAAGTTCAGCTTACAAAAGCCTTCTAAAAAAGAAAGTACTCAAAAAAAAAAAAAAAGAAAAAGAAAGTACTCATTTAAGAGAGAAAAAAAAAAACATATTTCTAGCCAGCATTTCAGGAGAAACCTTGTCATTTCCCCCTAGTGCAGCTCATCATAAAAGCTCTAAGGAAATAGTGTTTAAAATCAATTAACCAAGGAGGCCAAAATCAATTTAACAAGAGTTAGCTAATGTTTTACTAAGGCAAAATCTCTTTTCTTTTAACATGATTAATATCATTTAGGGGTTGTTATTAGTGCTGTCACTTCTAAAAACTGTGACCGGTTTGTAATGAAAAGGCCTTTGTGTACACGTAAGGGATTTATAAGAAGCACAGAAATGTAACATGGTATTAGTGATCCTATCTTTTCCTTGCCTTTGATATTTTAAGAGAACACTCCATTTTTACTCTGTCTTCTTGGAATTCCTCCTAAAAGGTCACTGAAGGATCAAGAAATACTTAACCTATAACCACCGACGATTAAAACAACTCTATGCAAATTATATTCAGGATGACATTTAGCACTGTTGATATTGGGTAGAGTTATAAAAATCAATGGATTTTAGAGTTAGAAGGGGCTAAACATATAGGCCTGTAATTTCCACATTTTTTTTAAAACTTTTTTTTTCTTTTAAACTTTTTTTTTAATTAATTTATTTATTTGACAGACAGAGAGAGAGAGAGAGAGAGAGAGATCACAAGTAGGCAGAGAGGCAGGCAGAGGGAGAGAGGAAGGGAAGCAGGCTCCCCGCTGAGCAGAGAGCCCGATGTGGGACTCGATCCCAGGACCCTGAGATCATGACCCGAGCCGAAGGCAGCAGCCCAACCCACTGAGCCACCCAGGCGCCCCAATTTCCACATTTTTAACAGCTTATTTCTTATAAGAACCCCTTATACATATAATGCTAAGGCTGGTCCAAGAAGGGTTTTTCCCTCTTCATTCCCCTATCCCCAGCCCACAACCCACAGTTTGAAAAACAGACAATGACCCCTTACCTTAAACATAACAGGAAAGGAAAACCTGTTGAAGTGACGTGTCACCTTAGCACAACATATTCTTACATTGGAAACATAACTTGATCCATATCCGATATTAATATTTGGTTTTGTTTTGTTTTGTTTTTTAAAGTGTATTTATTTATTTATTTGACAGACAGAGATCACAAGTAGGCAGAGAGGCAGGCAGAGAGGAAGGGAAGCACACTCCCCGCTGAGGAGAGAGCCCGATGCAGGCCTCGATCCTAGGATCATGACCTGAGCCGAAGGCAGAGGCTTTAACCCACTGAGCCACCCAGGCGGCCTTAATATTTGGTTTTATTAACTTATTTATTTTGCCTCTCACTATCCTTGTCCTCATAGGTAATTTTCACCTGCAGTTTTACACTTGATATGAATTTGCTTTGTCAGATCATGGTGCCACTGTGAATTAGACCCACACATAAATCTTCATCTTTTCTCTAAAAAAAGAACAAAGAAACAAAAACCCAAAAATGTTTTACTACTGCTTGTGAACAGCACATTTTTGTTATCTTAATATGCATATAAGATTCTCAAGCCACCAAAAATGACATCATATCCATTGATCTCTGTAAGTCCAGCTCCTGGCAATATAATGTTAGTACCATGTAACTGAGACATTACCTTTACATGCTTTGTCGAAACATAGGAAATAACCAATATTTGAACTTTTTAGTCTACAAAGACATGTTCATATAGCTTGATCTAATATAACCTCTAATACTTACGATAGCCCCACAATGCAATTGCTATCTTCCTTCTCTAGGTGAAGACTCTCCGATTCCCAGACAAGAGTTTTGTCCAAGACCACAGTGCCAGGAATGTTAGGGCGGGGGATCTGGCCATAAACATCTATCCAAATTTCATGTCATTTCTCTTGCACTGAGCTACCCTATATGCTCAGAACTTTTGAATGAAAAGAGAGCTAGTTTATTCAAAGAGTAACTTAGTTCCACAGCAGCATGAAAGTGCGAAATCATCCACCTCAGACAGAATATACTTCTTTATAAAGTGAACTTCATATATTAAAACAATATTGACTAAGCTTTTGATCAGAAATCAGCAGCATAGATTGTCTAAGATTTTACAGCTACCTCTAAAGCCCATAACTACATCTGCTGTCAATCTCATTTAATTTACTCTATAGCCCATGTGCACAATAATCTTACCTCAAGTAATTATCAAACCAGGAGATCTTTATTTTGTCTAGAATTCTGAGCTAAAATAAAAGCACATTAGACAAAAAAAAAAAAAAGGCTCACAAAAGAAGGTTATTAAAATATGAGCATGTTGCCTTGGAATTTGCACCTAATTCTAGAAACCATTAGGTGGAAAAATAATCAGACTTTGTGTCTATGACCTTTCATCTTTTAAATTCAAAGAAAATGAGTTAAAAATAAGACAACCACAAGAGAAAATCTTCTACTGTAAAAGGAATACAGAGTAAATAAATGGGGAAATCACACTGATTTACGAAATGATTATTCGAACCCCATTAGGGATAACATCAAATAGCTGTCAGAACCCAAGAAATTAAAGTGTATATGAAGTAGATTGGACATGGTTTTCTTGCACAATCTTCCTAGAGTATTAGTTCAATAAAACTAGTTCTTTAAGTTACTTAAACAGAAACATATTGAAAATAATTTCACATTTTATTATTTTTCGTCCCATCCTTAGAAAAAGACTTTTAAGTCTCTTAAATGAATCATTTACTTA
Source organism: Neogale vison (assembly GCF_020171115.1). NCBI lineage: Eukaryota > Metazoa > Chordata > Mammalia > Carnivora > Mustelidae > Neogale > Neogale vison. The sequence goes on from NC_058096.1 coordinate 30,185,758, forward strand.
AAAAGAGGCAAAATTAAAAATGAGACACATGAGGAAGAACCATAAACCCATGAAGATTCTAATATTATTTACTATAGTATTTGCATAATTTTATTTATTTCACTTTTTTGTGGACATGGATCTAAGATTCCAATTTTATTTTAAAATATATGTTGTGATTCACACAACTTTTAATAAATGTTCAATAAATATTCAGTTTCTTTTTTGACTTGCACTGTACCTGATAATCAAAAATACTATGGACATAAGGTTGAATCTTCTAACTTCTTTTTTTTTTTTTTTTTTAAGATTTTATTTATTTATTTGACAGAAATCACAAGAAGGCAGAGAGGCAGGCAGAGAGAGAGGAGGAAGCAGGCTCCTGCGGGGCTCGATCCCAGTGCCCTGGGATCATGACCTGAGCCAAAGGCAGAGTCTTTAACCCACTGAGCCACCCAAGCACCCCTAACTTTGTTTTTATATTTTATTTATATTAATAAAATATTGAATATTTTATTAATTAATTGATATAATTAATTAATATAATATATTAATTAATTAATTATAATATATTAATTAATTAATATATTAATAAAATATTGAAAGCCCTGTGTATTGCTTTCAGATAGAAAAGCTTCTGACCATGAAGTATGCAGTAAGGGAAAGCGCTTATCAGTTCAGAGCAATATTTTAGATTTATTCTAACATGTATAAACTCAATATAGATATTTTTAAAATACAAATTAATGGAAGATAAGGATAACCTGATGGCATTTCCAATTATTGTCACAGTCGATTCTGCCATTCTGGATTACCAAGAAAAAGCAGCACACCCTCTTCATCTCTGGGCAAGGGGTATCCTTTCCCATGTTGGTGGTTGGCCGAGAAGGTCATCCTTCCAAAATAGAACATCTTTCTTTCTTTTTTATTTTTATTTTATTTTTTATTTTTACTTATTTTATTTTTATTTTATTTTTTATTTTTACTTATGTGTTTGACAGAGAGTGAGATCACAAGTAGGCAGAGAGGCAGGCAGAGAGAGAGGAGGAAGAAGCAGGCTCCCTGCCAAGCAGAGAGCCCGATGCGGGGCTCGATCCCAGAACCCTGGGATCATGACCTGAGCTGAAGACAGAGGCTTTAACCCACTGAGCCACCCAGGCGCCCCAGACCATCTTTCTTCTATCACTGATCTAACAGAACAATGGTTCCTACTAGACCCTCAAAGAGCTTAGGATAAATTTTAAATGAGTGTTCCCCAAAATAAGTATTACAAAGGAAGAATAGTTCTCTGTGGCCTAAAGATATTAGGAAATTCCTCATAAACAGAGGGGCCTTGAAGGGAATGGAGGAAAGTAAATAGAAATGGTAAGCGGGAAATTTAGGGGGAAAATGTTACTTGCGAAGGAAACAGAGAGGCCCAAACAGACCCTTTGTTTTGAGGATTTCATCACTTTAAACGATTTTTGAGTTATTCTTTCATCTGTAAGTATTTGTAACTTTGCTAATAGACTGTTTCAAATTTCTGTGGAAATTTTTGAAGAACAAGAGACGAGTTGATTTTGATAAGGTGATGTTTCTGTATCGTCTCTCAAAGTTAAGATTTTGGACCCTAGATTCAGACAGATTTGGATTTGAACCACAGTTCTACCACTACTACTGGTTGATTTAATGAAGAGGATTTATAGTAACAGGGACTTGGCAATAAGAATCCAAAGATAGTAATCAAGTTCATTTACGTAAAATGCTCAGCATAGCCAACATAAAGCACAATCATTGATTCTAGTCATTATCATTTTTGATATATTGTTAGAACTATTAAAAGAGACTTTGATGTTTTTAAAAGTAAGGAGAGGAAGAATTATAAATAAATAAAACTTGAATAGGTTTCAGAAAACATAGTAAAATTGAAAACCCCATTTTGATTTTTATAGTTAAATGTAAAAATAAAACCACAAATAAAGCAGTAAAAACTGAGAACTCAGTAATATATTAAATATTTGGATTGGGAGAACTTTCTATATATAAAAGCATTATTGAAACAGACACTCTTATTCATGGCTAGTGAGAGTGTAAGTTTTTCCTGTTTTTCTCAGATCTTTGCAATGCATATTAAAAACCTTAAAAAGTTCACATCCTTTGAGTCAGTAAGTCAATCTGTGTAAGAAAACACTTAGAGTCTAATGAAGAAATGAAAAATGTGCACAATGGCTTATAGAAAATATGTTCAAGTCAGTGTTGTTCCTTAAAGGAAACAAAGAATAATCCTGGAAATAACCTAAATGTCAAATAATAAGGGAATATTAAATAAATATGGTGTATCCATATTATATGGTATAAACCATATAAAATGGTGGTTACAAGTTTAATAACATTAATCTAACACTATGTGGAAAAAAAGCAGGATACAGAATAATAAATATTAAACACAACTGGAAAACAATATGCAGAGAAAAATGGAAATCTATGAAAACCTTGTTTATTTCTTGAATGGTAAGATGGTGAATTGTATAAAATTTTATCTTTATACTTGTTAGTATTTAAACATTTTCTATACATAAGCAGTGGAAAAATCTACTTACCAAAGAAAACATGCAAAATCATACATTTTTTTTCAATTGTGGAAAAACATACCATAAAATTAAATCATTTTAACAAAACATAAAATTTACCATTTTAGTGATTTTTAGTGTTAATTACATTTAGATTGTTGTGCAACCATCATAACCATCCATCTCTGGCATTTTTTCCATTTTCAAAACCAAAACTCTGTACCTATTAATTAACAACTCATTCTTCCCTTCCCTCAGACTCCAGCAACCAACATTGTACTTTCTGTCTTTATGGATTTGACTATCTAGGAACCTCATACAGTGAAATCATACAATGTTTGTCCTTCTGTGACTGGCTTAAGAAATAATATTTTTACAAACCATTTTTTTTTTCTCTCCAGGAAAGTACTAGAAAGTAAGCCAAATAGTGGATAAGGAAATAAAGTCATAAAAGGTCAAACAGCCTCCAAAAGATTGTAAAAATTGTTGAGATATATTATGATTGGATTTAAAATGTCATGATACAATAGTTTTAATAACCATTTTTATGTCAAAGGTTTCCGTATTTTTAGAGTTCAAGAAATTTAGACACTGTGTTGAAGGGATACAGCCTCTTAGAGACAAGTATTGAAAAAACCCTAATTATCCCCTTATCAACACAGAACTATTTCAAAACACTCCTTTCAAACCTATAACTTGTCAGAAAAAATTAAAATCTGTATATACTTGTGAAATTCTTATGCCATTGTATTAGCTTCTCATTTTAATGTTAGTCCATAATATCTATTGCTAAAGAAGTATTTAGAAATATTTTGATTATACTTAAATTATAAAATATGCATAAAATGACAGGATAAAGGGCATCTCTATTTTTGAAAATTAAAAATATCTACAGTATATTTTATAGTTACAATTAGACACCTTAATTTAACTTCTTAAAATACAAAAATGTGGTGTTTCATATGACTTTTTTTCAGGACTAATAATTCGGATTATCTGTATATCATGTACATGGATGACAGATATTTGCACAGAAGGTCAGTTTTATGTTGAGGGAACACATAGACCAATAGGGTTCACTTAGTTACTATAAGCTCTCAACCTAATCCCCAAAACACCCCTCTACAGATTGATTTAGCATGTCCCTACCCAGTTAAATTTCTGAATTTAAGGTCGGTGAACATTCAATATTCCAACATTGATCGAATTATTATCTCAGAAATCTTTGAGTGGAGATCAGATGGGAGAAGATGCAGAATGGGTACATTTGAATGTCAGGGACATCAGAGGGAAAGACTTTAAGCCCTATGTGTTTATTGTTCTGAATATCAGTGTCAGTGCAGAAACAGGTCTGGCACTGAGCGCAACTGTTTGGAAAGCGAGGCAGTCAAATGGGCAGCTTGAGGTGCTGATGGAGAGGGACAGGGACCAGCAAAACAGGGACTCATCCCAGCTACAAAACAAAATTGTCTGTGTATTGCATGGACATAAACATACATGGTTCTTCTATGATCCAGTGTTTAGAGAGAATGGGGTACTTAGAGTAGAAGCTAATGTTGGATTTGTAGCCACTTACCGTACTGAGAGAAATAACGAAGGGCTGTAAGTCCCAGTTATGGATGGCATTTTGAAGAATAATAAAGCAAAAGAAGAGAAAATGAAATTCAGGTGTGCTTTTATAAGCTTACTCTTCACATCACCATTTTGGAGCATTTTCCGTGTTAACTCTTGTTCCAGAAATCTATCTTTATTTTGAATTTGTGACTGAGTACCATATTGGAAGAGGAAGACATGATTTAGAATATATGAATACCATAAAGTGAAGACATTGACACATTAGTGAAATGACCACTAGTTTGACCTTTTCCTGTTTTGTTTTGTTTTGTTTTGTTTTTTCTCTTGGACTTTTTTGAAAAGACAGAAGGTCAGTCCTCTCTCTGGCAGTAAATTAATTTAGTGTGCCCTCTTTTGAAGACAGGAGACTGGGTGGCTAGCTCCTCCCTTTAGAATGTGTGATGGTTATGTTGAAAGGAAGTGGTTATAAACCTCTAACCAAATATTTTACTATAATGAAAAAAACTATTTCTTTTAGTTTTTGTTACTAGATGTTCTTGATCAGTGGATGTCATTTGCATTCCAACCCTTAATTATTATTTTGGACTTGTCTGTACTAATGACTTCTTAAACCTGCCATCAGCTCATAAGACGCCTCCAAAATTGTTGCTCTTTATTTACAGTTCTGCTACGATGTTACATCTTAAGATATAAGCAAACGTGTCCCAAGTGAAACCAATAATTAAATTTGTGGGAGCTTTTCAGTTCTCCTGGTGTAACAAATTCAGATATAAATTTATTGCTAAGGTCAAAACCAGAGTAATGTCCTGTAGTGACTTGCAAATTTAGTTAACATGATAACTAACAAAAGTTTCTGAAAGAACAGACAAATTGCTCCCAACTGAACATAAAAGGGGATGACATAAGGTTAGACAAAAGATGCATGATTTAAGTGAATTTCTTTTGAAATGCAAACAACCTCAAGAATCTTTACAACTCTCTTAGGGAAAGTCTCCTGGGTGGTATCATTTGTGCGGAGGAGTGTTAGAATGGGCTGGTAGGGTGCTAATGGAAAGTATTACAGTCTTAGTGTTTAGGGATTAACATATAAGAATCCCTGGAGCATTTACTGAAGATGCCCGCTGAAAACTCCGCATCACTCCTAGAAACAAATTTTCCTTGTTGCTGCTCTTTAACTGGACGTTTTACAAAATTTTATGCTCTAAGTGTTATCTGATAAGGGAACAGCCTTCAGGAGGGTCTACAGGCAGATGTAATTCTGGCATAAGCCCCCCAATGTTTCGATGTATTTATTTTAAAAATTTCCTTCACTGCAACCACCACAATCAAATCAACAGTCAAAACTAAATGTTCATTGCAAGTAGATAGGCAAATGACAGAAGTGTGTATATGCTCATGCGTGGTCTTGAGTGTTTCGCATTCTAATCATGAGAGTTTACTGTAATTTTCTTCCATCCTATAGGCTTTAATAATATAACTCAATGGAATCCCTAGAGACCACTTCACAACAACTGGTAAATTCTGACCCTTACGGCACAATATATGTATCATTATAAGCTGTGTTAGATCAAGGATGCTCATATGCTCTTTTACTTTAATAGACAGTTGTGACATTAGAATAAGGCAGGTACATTATGCGCATATAATGTAACAGATGAACCAGCAAGCAGGGTTGACTACACTTTCCAGTCTACACCTGCCGCTGAAGAAAAACTGCTAACATCCCAACAGCTGCCCGTGAATACAAGCAGAAAGGGTTGGACCAGACTGGCCAATGAAACACTATCAAAATAAACACTGACCCTTATCACAGCTTTCAAAGTAATCTTATTTCACAGAATCTGACACTTGAAGCCATGATTCTTTATCTTCCGCAAAGGGCTCAAGCCCGATTATTAATACAAAAGCTGAAATCCTTGGAAATACCTTCTACGTGAGCAAAATAAAGCAATGGGAAATTTGTTCTTAGGAGGGACTTGTCTTTGGACGTCACTTGTCCAGATCTCTCATTTTACAGGGGAAGGAACTAAAATCCAGAAAAGCAATGTATGTTTATGGGGCCGACCTTATTTCTGTTATAGCCTGGCACGTAGTAAGAACACACAATAAAAATTTGTTGAGTGAACTGAACACATGAATCCTTTCTTCCCCCAATCTTCTTTATTCCAACCACTGAAGTTTCTCATGCCTTCGAGATTTGTCCAGGAATAGGTACAGGCATTTTGACTAAGATAATACATTCTGGTGTTTGTCTTTGGCATAAAAGCTACTGTTGTAAAGCAACAGCTTTTTAAGGGGCGGGGGATGATTAATGGATTTGTAACTAGAAGAATAGAGTCATAGAGTCATACTGCTACTTATCAAACATTCAGATAAAAAAACCTAAATTACATCAGCAGTGAAAAGTCATGTAGCTCAAACATCAATTCTAATTTAAAAGCATTTCTGGAGACAAGGCAAAATAGAATTCTATTCTTCAGTTGAGACACTATTTCAAGGAAAATAAACATAGAAGTCTGACAAACAATAATGTTAATAACCCCCTTATATGTCTTTCTGATGACAATGGTGATGATAAGATCATATTACAAAAAGAAATCGCAGTCTGAGCAAAACAGGTAGGAAGAAACCCCCTAAATCCCCTACTCCAGTTAGGTCTCTTGTCAGATTGATGGCCCAAGAAAGTGACATCTTCCTGAAGCCGACAGACATTGCATGCGTGAAAGGGGCTGAGACTAAATTGGTCACCTATTGCTTCCAAAGTTCATGCAAAAGCACACACAGACATCACCAGTTTGGAAACCCCGGAGAGCACACATTGCAGCGAAAGTAAATTGGACAAACCAACGTAAGACCAAATTCTGACCAGGAAATTGCTACATGGCACGCGCTAAGTTGTTTTGACTCTTTCACTATCATGATAGGAGGAACGGCAGGGAAGATCTTTGACACATTTATGTCAGCATAATACTTGATAGAACTATAGCAATTAATGTAATCTTCTAAGCAGTGAGAGCTCCCTTGAAGACCATGGCGAGTCAGGCTCAGATCTCTGGTAAGGGTAGGAGTCAAGGATGTCCCCCTGACCCACTAGCAGATTTAATTTAGAGGGTGGGGGGAGGGGGATAGCAGCTAAACTGGCTCAAAGTCCTGTGGTGTAAGCTAAGGAGGCCACATCTCAGTTTTCTTATAAGACAAAAGGTAGAAGAAATCAAGAAGAATACTCACTAAGCTGAGAAGTGAAACTGGGAACCCAAGGAATATGGAATCATGTCTTTCTCTTGTTTTTTTCTTAGAGAAACCATGCTGATCCAACATTCCTCTCTAATGCTTCATTTTCCTGCCTCTCTGTCCCCCTCACATATATTTCCCTTTTATTCTGTTTTATTTCCTTACCCTTTTTCATAACTGATTGAGACCAGTAAACAAGGAACCGCTCTGAAATCCCTGAGTTTGCTAACCGCCAGTGATTTTCCTCAAATTAAAAATATTCAAGAAAAAAATATTTGACACACCCTCTTTATAGCTGGAGAATAATGATCAGTATTAAATTAGCACACTTTAGTGGAAATGAGATGGATTTGGATGTCAGTCAGGACTCCGCACTCCTGTTTTTGCACTCTTTTGTTGACATTACTTAATTTCTCAGAACCTCAGTGTTTTGTCATTCTTAAGAGTCTTTTTCCCTGTTCCTGATCTGTTTTAGGTCCTCCAAAAACTTAAAAAAACCACCTGATATCTCTTGTCCATGTTTTTTTTTTTTTCCCCCTGGTTCTATGAATGTGAGGTTTTGCACTTCCCTCTAACTCTGCTCCATGACCCCATATATGGGACTGAATATTTGTGGAATGTATCACACTTTTCCAGAAACTTCTAACATCGATCTTTTCTGTTTTTGTTTTGTTGTGTTGTGTTTTTTACTTCAGTGACTGTAAGACAGCTGATAAATTCTTTCTTCTTTCCACCATTTCCTTTCATACTGAAGTTTTGGTGCAAGCCATAGCATTAAGTACTATACAATGTATCAGTGAATGGCATATCTGTGAAGTTGGTTCAGATTTTTGCTGGATTCCGTGTATGTTTCTCTGTATAAAATAGCTTGTGGTACATTTCAGTCCTTGTTATTATGGATGTTACTTTAGACTGAAAGAAACAGACTGATGAGACTACGTTCCTTCAACTTGGTAAGAGGCTCCATATCTTTTTTCCTTTGGCGGGTAGGTGTATTTATTGCTACTTGTTAATGATCATGGTGATTGGCAGAGGTCAGAGCTACTGTGCATATGAAAAAAGTTGCCAGGATAGGTCACGTGTTTGGTAATTTCAGGAGCTTCTAAATTTGGAGAATACTTTGTTTTTTAGAACATAGAAGAAAACTGATGGAGGAAATGAACTAGTGATGTGGAAGCTGAGATTTGGCTAATTCTTTTCTTTAAAACGAGAGCTGCAAAATGATGAGAGTGAAGGCTTCTCCCTCTTTCAAACTACATTCCAGAAATCAACAGAGGAATGACTTAAGTCTTCTATTCATTGCCATAAGCATTTGTCCAGATCTGGACCTGGGGTAACCTTTGCTATATTTTGCAGAGGCATTCAGTAACAAACATCACTAAAACCAGGACCAAACATCGTTATTTATATTCCCACATAGAGACTATGGAATAGACTTTACTATTTCTTCTAATATTTTATTATATAAAGTTACTTTTTTATTTTGAAAATTCTAATTAGACAAAGCATTTAAAATGTGCTAGTATGTATATAATAGATTTTAATCAGAAACCACTGGCAATTACAATAACAATTAACAAAAGACAATATCTAGGTTCTAAAATTGGCTTGGTTAAATTAATATACATTTTAAAAGACCAATCTATGAATAAGATGTCTATTATTAAATTAAATTGCCCTCTTATCCTTGAGCTGTATAATGAGATTATGATAGATGATCTTTAAGATTACCATTCCGTTCTGAAATTCTAAAATGGATCTTTTCAAATGAACTCTTTAAATTTAAATTTTTCTTTAATTTAGTTTCCTTTGAATTTAAATATATATGTGTCTATTTGTGTACATATACATGCAGAATAAACTTGTGATTTAAATAGATATATAATGCATATCATCATTATTTTCAAAGGCCTCTACTAATTTGCCATCTATCCACTTGGCTTTATTTTTAAAGATTTTATATATCGGGGCACCCGGGTGGATCCCAGTTGGTTAAGTATCTGACTCTTGATTTCTTTTTTTTTTTTTAAAGATTTTATTTATTTATTTGACAGAGAGAGATCACAAGCAGGCAGAGAGAGAGAGAGGAAGTAGGCTCCCTGCTGAGCAGAGAGCCCGATGCGGGCCTCGATCCCAGGACCCTGAGATCATGACCTGAGCCGAAGGCAGCAGCTTAACCCACTGAGCCACCCAGGCGCCCCTGACTCTTGATTTCTGCTCAGGTCATGATCTCAGTGTCCTGAGATCCAGCCCCGAATGGGGCTCCTGGCTCAGTGGGGAGTCTGCTTCTCTCCCTCTCTCTCTGCCCCTACCCCCCATAAGATAGATAAATAAAATCTTTTTCTTAAAGATTTTATTTTTCTATTTTGAGAGAGAGAGAGAGAGTGCTTGCAGATGAAAGAGGGCATGTGGTAGGGGGGCGGGGGGAGGGCAGAAGGGGAAAATCTCCAGCAAACTCCCCGCTGAGCACAGAGCTAGACCTGGGGCTCAATCTCAGGACCCTGAGATCATGACCTTAGTTAAAACCAAGAGTTGGCTGCTTAACAACTGAGCCATCCCGGTATCTCTTCATTTGGCTCTAGTAACTAAAAAGCTATGCTCCCATTTTGAATTGATTAAAACAGGTAATGGCTATATCAATTTTTTAAGGCTGCTGTAAGGCAGTACCACAAATTTGGTGGCTTATAACAACAGAAATTTCCTCTTACAGTTCTAGAGGCTAGATAATCAAAGTGTGGCAAAACCATACTCCTCTGAGGCTCTGGTGAAGAATCCTTTCCAGCTTCTTCCAGGGCCTGAGAGCCACAGGCATTTCTTTTCAACTAGCAGCCTGACACCAATCTCTGCCATTGTCTTCACAGAGCTATCTGCTCCCTGCTATGTGCTCCCTGCTCCTCCTCCTCCACCTCCTCCTCCTCCTCCTCCTGCTTCTTCTCCTTCTCCTCCTGCTTCTTCTCCTTCTTCTTCTTCTTTTAGAGGGAGGAAGTAGGAGAGAGAAAATCTTTTTTTTTTTTTAAGATTTATTATTTGATAAACAGAGATCACAAGTAGGCAGAGAGGCAGGCAGAGAGAGAGAGAGAAAGAGAGGGAAAAGCAGGCTCCCCACTGAGCAGAGAGACCCATGCGGGGCTCGATCCTAAGACCCTGGGATCATGACCTGAGCCAAAGGCAGAGGCTTTAACCCACTGAGCCACCCAAGCACCCCAGAGAGAGGAAATCTTAAGCAGGCTCCATGCCCAGTGCGGAGCCCAAAAGCAGGGCTCAGTCTGACAACCCTGAGATCATGACCTGAGGAGAAACCAAGGGTCAGATGCTTAATGCACTGAACCACCCTGGTGCCTACCCTTTGCTCATAAGGACACTAGTCATTGGATTAGGGCTTTCACCCTAATGCACTATAAACTCATTTTAATTTGACTACACTTGCAAAGACTTTATTTCCAAATAAGAGTACATTCTGAGGTTCTATGCGTTCATGAATTTGGGGACTACTTCTCAGCCCAGTCCAGAATCATATGGTAGTCAAACAGAGTTTCTCTTCAATCTGTGATGATGCATATTGCTATAATAAATTTACATAATTCCTTTCAAAAGCAAATACATCTATAGGAGATGGATATGTGTGATAGTAAATAGAACAGCTCAACAAATATTTCCAGCTTTCTGCCATTCATGAAGGGTGAATGGCTGGGTCTTGTGCCTTTCTTTGGCAACAAAACATAAAATATAAGAAATAGTGCCATCTGTTTCCAGCAGAGGATTTAACAGGCATATTCTGCCTTTCCATTTGTTTAGAAAATGGGTTCTCCCAGCAAACTAGGCTTTGGAATGAGAATGATGTAGGGCAGAGCCCCAGTAGATTCACAATACAGCAAGAAATAACCTTTGTTGTTTGAGATTTGGGAATTGTCTGTATGTGTAGAATATGCATTCTCAATGGGAGTAATGTAAAATCGGTTCTTGGTGACAAAATAAGATCTCACTTTTTAATGTATAAAGTGCATACATGCATATAATACATAAACAAATATACAGTGTCTGGTATTAAAATCCCATGGAGAGGTGATTAGAAAACAAAATGTCTTAACATGCTCCGTAAGGGAGTAACAATGAAAAAAAGGTGAGAAATCTGTAATAGAATAACCTAGCGGATTCTCAGTGATATTACAAGTTTGGTTGACACCATCTAGGTTTCAAATTCTGACACTTTCAAAATTTCTTCATCCATTTGTGGTTACATTAACTACTCTGAATCATGGGACTAAAAATATTATCAGTCTCATATGCTCTGTGATAATTTAGACAATTTTTTAAAAACTTAGGTATTATTATAATTTAATTGTTATAACATTAATCATGGTTTAATGCCCTGTGAAGAAATATATTGCATTTCCATTTATACTTAGGGCAAAATTCAAAGGAGCTGATCGCATTCAAAGGAGCTTGCTAGTACAAGCTACGTGCTAAAACAAAGAATACTAAAACCTCGATAATTTAACACATTATCAGTTATTCATTGTTCAGTTCATAGTCTCAAGTGTTTGAAAGACAGTGAGATAGTCTGTGCTATACCGTCATTCCGGGATTCATTTCTTCCCTCTGGTCACTCAGTGTTTTCTCCAGGATTTGACATTAAGTAAATGACAGAATAGTCAGAAAGCACCGAGGATGGTATGGAAGGTATCTTACAGGCCAGACCTAGAAATCCCTATATTCCAATGGCTAGAATTCAATCGCATGATCTCCTTTAAGTGCAAGGGAGGCTGGGGCATGTGGGAAATTTGGCCAAGCTCTGAGTGAAAAAAGAGAAGATGATTCTGGATTAACACCAGCATTGTCTCTGCCACCAGGACACAGAGATCCGTTAGTACACTCCAATGACCAAAGTGTCAAAAACCAGATGTATTTTGTGCCAAGGCCTTTCAATGCATCATCCGAATGCTCTTCTGAGTGGACAATTATTATCTTTGTTTCAGTTGAGGTGGTTGTTATGATCACATTGTGGGTGGTAGAACTGCTCTATCTTTCTACAGGTAGGCACCCATTAATCACCCCTTTTAGCAGAGATAGTGGAGTAGAAAGGTTACTTTAGATTTAGATTAGAGAAAACTAAAATTTTCCTGATGACAAGTGAATGGTTTACTTAAGAATATTGTAAAATCTCCAGAAGTCTTTTTTTTTTTTTTCAAGATTTTATTGATTTATTTGACAGACAGAGATCACAAGTAGGCAGAGAAGGAGGCAGAGAGAGAGAGATGGGGAAGCAGGCTCCCCGCTGAGCAGAGAGCCCGATGCGGGGCTCGATCCCAGGACCCGGGGATCTCGACCCGAACCGAAGGCAGAGACTTTAACCCACTGAGCCACCCAGGCGCCGCTCGGGAAGTCTTTAAAATAAATCTCCATGTCTCTTGGATAGTTTAAACAGGATTCAGAATGAAGGCTGGAAAACAAGTAACCAGAGGCTTGTAAATGTTCATCCAGCCTTATGATAGAACTTCTTTTTTCCTTTCTTTAGGATTTATTTCTTTATTCATTCCAAAGAAAGAGAGGGAGAGAGCAGGATGGGGGGAAAAGGGAGAGGGAGAGAGAATTTTTCAGGCAGACTCTGGGCTGCATGCAGAGCCTGCCAGGGACTCAATCTCACGACCTTATCACACCCTGAGCTGAAACCAAGAGCAGGCGCCCATTCAACTGTGCTACCCAGGTGCCCTGATATAATGTCTTTTTAATGTGTGTGTTTGGTGGGCAGTGGAGAAGGAAGAAACTGAATAATAGATAAGTAATAACCTGGGCTTAAGCCAACTACAGAGACAAGCTTATCCCTCTCAGCGATCATCATGCCACATAATTTTCACTGGCCCCGTCTATAACAATCAGTACTTCAAACACTCATGTTTGCCATCTCACTGAAGGAAAGGATACTAAATGAGCAATCTTTGAAAAAAAGAAAAAAAAAAAAAAGGCAGTGATTAAAGGACAGAGATTTGGTGAAAATTTTCATTGTTAAAAACCATGGGGACGCCTGGGTGGCGCAGTTGGTTGGACGACTGCCTCCGGCTCAGGGCGTGATCCTGGAGTCCCAGGATCGAGTCCCACATCAGGCTCCCAGCTCCATGGGGAGTCTGCTTCGCTCTCTGACCTTCTCCTCGCTCATTCTCTCTCTCACTGTCTCTCTCTCTCAAAAATAAATAAAAAATAAAATAAAATCTTTAAAAAAAAAACAAACAAACCATGAATTAATGTAGATGCCCAACGTATCTTATATTAGATAAAATTTAAATTTCATATTCCTATTAAATGTAAGGAACTAGTTATTGGAAATAAAGACAAAATATTAAAAATGAAAACAAGCTTTGCAATAGGGAACTATACAATTTGTATTAAGCTGTCAAAACTTGTATTAACATTTTTCAATCTGAATTATTTAGTCCATTCGGTCCCTTGACAACAGTATTTGTATATAATAGAAAAGCTGAAATTATGAATATTTTGTATTTCTATACTCCTTTTTATTAAGTAAAAGATGAATCAGTAGAAACTGGTTAAAAGACTTTTCATCCAAATTCAAATATTTTGACATGGAGTGATTTATGTGTCCTATTATTCTTTCATTTGCAGGTTTGTCTGTAAAGTTGGACCATGATGATTTCATCCATATATTTCACTTGATCACTTAAGGAAGACATGGAGGGGTTTCCGTAGTGTAGTTGTTATCACATCTACCTGACACTTAAGAAAGACAATGTGTATTTACATCTCTCGGGTTTTTAAGCAAAACAATATTATCTAGACTTCCTGATGGTATTTAACAACTAAAAACCTAGTATTCGTTGCAATAAAAGGACCTCACGTACTCCATAAGCAGTCAGAAGTTATTTTATCAGGCAGAAATAAGATAATTTGGATATTGGAAGAAAACCAGAATCTGCTCCCAAACAGATTAGTTCTTCTGTATGGTAGAAACGTAGGCAGTTCAATTGGATTACATGTGCCCTTGGATTAATTCCACGATATTATTGTGAAGGGGAATAAGCAACTTCTTTTGCATTTGTAGAATCCATTAAATATGTCTGAAAGACACTCAGTGAGCAGATAAGTGTAAAAATCTGAGACCTATAGATAGGAGAAGCATCTTCTCACATCTTTGACGATCCCTTCTTTTTAAGAACAACAGGAATTCTCTTTCAGATTTTTAAAAGTCTTCCTTATTAGGATTACAGTTATGCATTGCTAAAATGCAATTATACAAAGCCCAGATTGGAGCAGATGGACTTGAAATAGTTTGGCAAAGAATCAAAGGGATTTTCTTTGGTTCACGATATTGTGATGTAAAAATAGCAAAAAGTGTATTACTTAACGTCATTGAAATTAGGCTATATACTAAAATAAGAACTCAAAAGCTTTAAATAGAGAGAATAAAATATGAAGCAAAAAAAAAAAAAACCCCAAAAACAAAAAATAAAAAAAACCACCACGCACACGTGCAAATCCTAGCCTGTCACAGTTAGAGGACCGAGTTGTGCTTGTAGCTTGTGAGGTTGACAACTTTGCTTATTTTATAAAAACACTTTTTTAATCTAGGTGAGAGGTTATCATCTGTGCTACCAGAGAGCTAATTTTAAACTTCGGCAGAGGTTCGGGGTTCACAGATTACTCAAATGAAGGCAAGGCAGCGAGATGGACAACTGTGGAATGAGGAGTACTAACATCATGAAGATACGATATTTTCAAGGAACTCGGGGATGTTTCTATGTGTTTTTAAAAATTCCAGATTTTAAGGTGAACACACTTAGACAAATTAAGCCTCAATATTACATATTACTCTAATATTTTATTGATTCAAAAATGATGTTAAGTTTGAAAGTATCACTCGAATTTTCAATCAAGATAGAAAAAGATTTTCCAATCTGACATTAATTCTAAAGAAGGAAAACTATTCTTTTTGATTACAAGTGATGGTATTTAGGAAGAAACACGCTATTTTTATGAAAGATTGCTATATATTAGTCAGCTTAAATTCCAGATTTCTGAAAATAGACTATTTTAATAATTACAGGTAACGTACCCAAAGTATGAGACTCATCGATAGATACATAGGTAGGCAAACTTACTATATATGTAAAAGTATTGATGAATACTTGAAAGTGAATTAATTGAAATTAGATACTTGGAACATATTTCCGAAGAAAAATAATTTTATTTTGGCTCCCTCAAATCACTTTTGAAATAAGGTGGAGGGTAATAAAAAATAACATAGGACGGAATGACTCATCCTTCTCTGCTCTGGATTTTTAATACTCTGGTTATTTTAATTGTCTACTATCCTTTTGTAGATTACAACCCAAACCTTTCATCCAAACATGGTGTTTCTGTATGGTATGCTAAGACAATCTTATACAGAAGAATTGAAACTGAACAGATTAACACATGGTGATCTCTGGGCTTTAAAAAATTCTTTGATTTTGAAAACAAAGACTGATTATATATTTCTATATTTTTGGTGCATCAGGGATTTTTAAAAATTTATCAGTCAAAGAAATTTATTAAAGTGTTTCTATAATGTGGAGGGTATCTCCAATAAATCCTGGGAAACAGAGCCTAACACTTAGCATAGATTCTGTGGTCATACCTGGATTCAAAGGAATACTGCACCTTTTATTAACTTGGGTGAGTTCTCTAATCTTCAGTATTCTCATCTGCACAATAGGAATGGTATCACCCACATAATGAAACTTTTCCAAGAATTAAACATTGTGGCGAATTTTTAAAAACTATAAAAATCCTTGACACAGAGTACTTGCTTACCGTGTGGTGATAGATATTGAAATTATCATCCTGGATCAAACCTTTGATTTGCCTGTATATACTCTCTTACAATCATAACAAGCATGTATTGGAAAGAGTGGGGGGAAAATGGATTGGAGTTTTTCTATTTATACCACATATTTGAAGAATCTGGTATGAAAAAGAAATATTTACTATTTTCCGTCCTATATTGCGCAGATTGCCTTCAGATGAGTGTTTTATGGTTCTCCATGAATGCCAACTTAGAGGTACAATCACAAAGAAGGCCATTTGATCACCTTACCCAAATTAGGGTTAATTATAGTCTCTTACACACAGTTGTCTTTGGATGTATTAAAATATATATTTATCTGGTAGGCACATTTTGAGTACATAATAATACCATTCCAAGTTTTACATAAAAGGAGCCTAGATTTCTATGTACATTTCTCTATTCAGCTGCTTGTTTGGAGAAGAAAAAGCAATTTGAATTTGGAAAGATATTGAAACCAACAGACCACTTAATTTTCTGTGTCTTCCACTCTCTGATTTAATGGTGGTGGGACTTCATTGTTTGAAGTCATTTCTAGCTTTCTGTCTTACTGAAAACCTTAAAAAAATGTTTTTGAAGTGAAAGCACTGATAAAATTGAATTTCCAACTTCTAGTCACGTGTTCAGGTTTTAAAGATTTTCCTTTAAGAAAAAAAAATAGGGTGAGACATCAATTTTTTACACAGTGCTCACTAGAAGTATGCTAAATTTAATTGAAATATACACATTTCTTTAACATGGATCTTATCAAATCTTCCAGAAGGAGATGTCTTTGTTCCCCTTGGACTTAACATTGTCCGTATTACACTTCTGTCTGCTGACTCTCACTGTTGCTGACAGTGTAAGAGTTTTGCTCATAATCTTAAACCATCACTTGGTATGAGATTCTTAAAAAAAACAAAAAACACATGAGTTTTCCTGAGTCACATTTAATATCAAATAAGATACTGACAATACATTCTTTTAAAATATCACTTATGAACTTATCTTGGAGAAAAGCAAAAAAACATGGAGTCCAAAATTCCTTTGTTATAGACATTACTACATAAGGTAGGTAATGTCTAGCAAAAAGTGGCACCAGACAGAAATCACTGGCTTTCTTTGCCATTTTCAGTACATAAAAGTATGAATGCAAAATGCATTGCAAAATGCAAAATGATGATGCTGGGCTCAAATGCCAAGGAAATATAACCACAGGGATTTCCTTTAAATAAGCCTTTTCTCCCCATGAGTTCATTCGTCATATTCTACAGAAGGACAACTCTCTGTAAGATATGAAGCAACACTTTTCTGCCCTAGAGGACAATAGTAAATGGTAGGTCATTCTCCTCCAACCTATCCCCCCTCTTCCCACACACAACCTTTCCACCTCTGAGTGAGTTTATAGATCACTTAAGGAAAAGCATCTATAGATGGTGGGTCTATCAAGTATAAAATGAAATCTATCTTTTGTCCTATAAATTAATAGCCATAAGAAAAGTCTTCCAGGTACAATGTTCTAATATCTTCCTTTCTGATATCTATGTTGAAGTTTAAGGGCTTAAAATCCATATCATTTTAATTCCTGCATTCTTTATTAGGGAAATTCTAGTGTCAGAGTATTTTTATTGAATACATGTAAGGAAATTTGACTGAGATAGAGATTGCGTGTGTGTCGAGGGGGGTACATTATTTAGAGGAATGGGGTAGACTTTATAGTTCCTTACTTGAAATCTTAGTCCAAACATTTAAAATACATGTTTAAAGAATTATCAGTCATTTTTCAGTATTACAGATAGATAAGAGGGATGCTACTCCAAAGAATTTTGGGTTTTTTCCCCGACCACGGTACTAATTTAGATTTGGCCATTTGGGGAAAAAAAACCAAAAACAAAAATAAAAAACCCAAGAACATGTTTAGTCTTACTTTCACAGAGTGGCAAACAGTAACGCAGGTCAGAAACATTACTGTGAGGATTCAAGTGATTTAACTTCAGCACATTAATGCACTTTTTAAATTTTACAACTAAATAATGTAGATCAAAAATGTGCTGAAATTACTCTTCATGCTTCACAAGAAAAGTGGTTTTATTCTTTTGCAAGACTATTTCATCACCATAATTTTCCAGCATGCTGAGATGTCATAAGAACTCTCCTAATTGCTTAAGCGTCGCTGACCATCTCAATCTCTCTCTCTTTCTCTTTTCTTTTTTTTGGAAACACACAATATCACCTCCATAATGGCCCAGGGAGAGCTAAATTAAGTGGCAACACCAAAACATATCCACCAAACAAAAGGCTCTTCCTGCAGCCACCTCAAACGGAGGGCCTCGTTCCTAATATTTTCCAGTAGGGGGAACTAAAGACTCACTATCCAGCATTTAGCAGGGCTCGGGGACCTGCGTGAGTTCCCATAGCCCGCCTTCTAATCACCGGAACAAGCATCAAACAGCTACCAGTGAGCCTGTGATCACACGTGGGCCTGGCCACGCCGGCCACACCGGGGGCACCGCAGACACTGGCATCCCTTTGATCTAACGTGGCTCTCCATAATCATCCTCGGTCCTGATGGCATTCACTTGGTGGTTTTTGCCTTTATTTTCAGGGTTTGTCATCTTTGGGCTGGAATTCGGCTCTTTCTGAGCTTCTTTTAGCTCGGTGGGTTTTCAGCTTTCCTCCGTCCTGTGTTTTCCAAATTTCCTTTCAGAGGTGCTAGTCTCTGTAGGATAAGGCTTCGCATGCACCCCTCACCCCCAAGTCTCTGATCCCCTCTCCCTACCTAAGCATTTTCTCCTGAACTCCTTGCATCCATCCCACAATCCCGCCTCAAACTCATCTTTGAGGGATCATAAGGCAACTGAGTAACGTAAGAGGGGATGCCACCCCTTCACCGCCCTCCTCTCCCCGGGATTCCTCCGGGGGCCATAGATCTTGGCGAAAACGAGCCCCTAGATGCTAGAGATTTCTCTACAACACCCCCCCCCACCTTTTTTTTCTTCTTGTGCCTTTTTAACGACCTAGGAAGCACCCACACACAACCTTTCCGCTCCAAAAGGTGGTTATATTTTGTTTCCTTTCCTTTTCTCCCTCCCGCTCAGCTTCTCATTTTGCTAAAAGGTGAAGAGTGTTTGTGTGATTTTAACGGGTAATGAGGCTGCGCCCTGGGTCCTGGAGGATGATCTTCTTCCAGAAAGCGCGTGCATCTCGGCCTGACGGAGGGATGAATAATTAGGAAGGGCTTCCATGAAATCACTCACTGAGAAAATTACCTGCCCATTAAACGGGACGCCGCGAGGAGCAGGAGCCTAGAGCGCACCTATCCCCTCCCAGGGCTGGAAGGAGGGTAGGGGGCGGGGGCGGGACCAGGAGGCGCGCAGAGGGGGAAGGAGTTGACCGGCGGCTCGGGCTCCCAATTTGTTAATTTCCGTCCCCCTAGGAGTCTCGGCTCCCCTCCCCTCCGCCCCCCGACTGCCCAGCGGGCTGGCGTCCCCTGCACGTGCGGGCGGCGGACTCCGGAGGTGGAAAGCTCGGCGCACCCCCTCCTCACCCCCGCCCCCCTCCCCGGGGCAGACTCCGAGCGGCTTTCGTTCCTCCCCACCCCTCCCGCCTCCTCGCCTTCCCTCCTCTAAGTCCTTCCACTCTCGGCAGCTGCAGGAGGAGGCGGACGCTCTGCTGCGTGGCCGCGGGAGCAGCGGCGGCGGCGGCGGCGGAGGGACCGGCGGCTGCGACCCCGGCCGGCGGCCGGACCGCGCCAGGCGGCTGCACCGCGCGCTCCCTGCCGCGCCCGCTCCCCGGCTCCGGGGCTTCGCTCGCCCCGCTCGGCAGCCGCCCGCAGCCGCCGGGGTTTCCCAGTCGCTGGGAGGCGGCAACGCGGGGGTGGCCGCTGCCTCAGCCCTGCCCCTCGTTCCCTCCCTCCCCTGCAGCCCCACCTCGTAGGAGTTCGGATTCTCCACCCGAGCCGTCTGATTGCTCTTTGCCTCTCTTTCGGAAACCGGAGTGGTGGCGGGAGGCAACGAGGCTGCAACGGAGAGGCCCGCCAAGTCGGCCCGCCTGCAAAGTGTTGCTTTGACACATCCTTATTATGGAAGTTAAGTGAAAAAAAAAATAATAATAATAAAATAACTCTGGACGCGGAGCTGCTACCGAGAAGGAGACGGGGGAAAGAACACCCGTAGGCAGGCCAATGGTTTTTCGGCAGCGCGCTGGCAAGTTTGTGGAACACTTTCTAGGAATTAGGTCTTTTTCTTCCCCCTTCATCTTCTTGACTTCTGAAGAAAGAACTTGGCTTTGGATGGCAATGGAGCCTGAGGAGAGAGGGTTAGACACACTTGAATAATCCCTCCGGCTGGGCTGAATTTGTGGGAATTTAGGAAGCCAGAGGGTGGAAATACTACAGCTTTTGGAGTGCCCTCTGTTAATTTGGATGGATCTAAACGTGCCCCATTCAAGACCTCTCCACTAACCCCTTCTCATCTTGGCGATTTGCTCTTCCTGACTTTAATTAGCATCTAGGAAAGTCTAAACTTGGGACCTACCTCTTTTTTTGATACTTATTTTTGTACTTTTGCTCTCTGGGATTGGTTTCTTAAACAATCTGGATCCTTTTTAATATGTCAAAATGAGTCGGCTGATGTTTACACAACTACTGCTCTGTGGATTTTTATATGTTCGGGTTGACGGTAAGTTGAAAATACTTTTCTCCTCCCCCCCACCCCCAAAGCCTTTTCTTTCCGAGTGCGTTGTGGGCTATAAATAAAATGACATTATGTCTGTTAGTCCCTTTTGAACAGGCACGGGGGCTTCTGGGGGGCAGAGGTTTTAAGTCTTTGTTTCTAAACTGCTGCAGGTGGAACGTGTTAGTAGTCACCTATTGTTGTTATTGTTGTAATTTAATTAATTGAGGAGTTGGATCATAAATAGTAGGCTCTCGGTCCTGTTCGAAAAGGGAATATTTAAGCAAATCTCTCAGATACGCTTGTGTGCTTACTCCCTTTTGGTGTTTGTTCCTGTATCTGAACTTTGGCTTAGAAATTCAAGTGAAGAAAAATAGTAATAGACACTTCAGCGAAGGTTCAGTGGGTTAGGAATTCGAGGCAGGGTGTCTCAGGGATCAATGGGTGTCACTTGTGTGTGGCTGAGTGCTCTTCTAGTGTGAAATCAGAATCAAGCATTCAGATCCTAGGGAGAAAACTGTCAAAAGTAAGACTGGGCGAGGCTCCAGGAAGGGGGAAACATAAGCTTTGGGCCGGCTGTGGGCACAGAACACTCAGCTTAGTCCCCAGTGGCGAACACAATGGGGATCTGAAACGGGTGCCTAGGTGTCTCCCTCTAGGTTGAGTCAGTCTGTCAAGCAGAGAGCATTCTACCTCCGATTCTCCTGTCTTTTGTTCAGCTACGGTTTCCTGGGATACTTTCACAGGATGTCAGTTTCTGGTGTGAGGATTGTAAAATCTTTTTTTTTTTTTTTTAAACGTAGCTCTTTTGAATGATGTGCGGAAGTAATCATTAACATGCTTTTTTGTTTATAAGAAGAAAGCCGAAAGAACATTTGGTATTAACCTTCTAGAAACCTTAATTATTAAATCAATGGAAAGAATATGTATAAAGAGAAGAGTAGAGCATGTTGTTATTATTGTTGTTTTTCCTGAGAATGTGGATTGTCCGTCGGACTTTAGATCTGTAACTATTGTACTTGTAAAGAATCCGTGTGTCGGTCCAAATATTTGAGCCACCGTAGTAGCTTGTTGCTACATAAACTTTCCTTCAGCGGTTGCATTGTGGATGAATTCATTTTTTTGGGACACTGCCTATTTTTGCCCGCCTGTAGGAGCTAACTTTGTTCCTGGCAGCTGCTGCTGCACAGAACCCAATCTATCGGAAGATACAAACAGGAAGACTTTCTATAAACATGAAGCAGTACAGATGAGTTTACCTACTGTCACGTGGCTGTTTTCAATCAGGGACTACAGGAGTACCTTTGCCCCCAGCAATAGGAGGCAAAGCATTCATGTGGGCACACTGCTTTTTCTTTTTCCCTTCTAAGTAGTAGATGTTTAGGAATTAATCACTGTGACTCACACGGTGACAATATCCATAGTCATACCTAATCAGTCACCATACATTTTCTTCAGCAATACATTTACCTTTACAGTACATTTACATTGCCCCAACCAAAAGGCTTACATATTTCTCCTAAGTGTGTTTGATTATCATGATAAGAAGACTTTGATAGAACTTTTTTGGATAATATAGCCTCATAAGCCATGAATTTACATATTTCCATACCGGGAATGCATGTATAAATTATGTATTATATTACAGAATTATCACCAAGTTGTTTTTTCTTTCCTTTCTTTCTTTCTTTTCCTTTTTTTTGAATTAGTGTGTAGCTAAGAGGAATACAATTAAATTGCTCAGTGGAAGTGACAGAGGGAATCAGAAAAGCTTGGTGTTACAGAATATAATTAATGTACCAGGGTGTTTGGAGATATATGAAACAAATGCAATTAACCAGCTTGCTGGAACAGCAGTAGAAAGACATCATCTCTTCTTCCCTCTCTCCCTCCCTCCCAGCCTGACTCCCTCCCTCCTTTTCCTCTCTCCCTTCTTCCTTCTCACCCTATCTCGCCCCTCCTGCCCCAGAGACACACCTAGGACCTTTGTTTTGATTTAACATTATAGGATAAGGGGGAAGTTTATGTCTGAATCAAAATTGTCAGTGTAGTGAGAATGCCCAATAAAAGGGAATGGTAAATTTGTGTGTGCGTGAAACTAGTTTTTGTATTAGCATCTACTACTTCTAAAGCAAAGGAAGCTGTGGACACTTACTGAATGAGTGCATAAAGCATACATTTGACATTGGACTGCCTTTGGTTTACTCTAGAATGATGACAGCCTCTCCATGGGGATTGTTGAAAATTTGGGATGTAGACAACACTGCCCTCTAGGCTATTTCAACACTGGGACGGAGCGTTCACATATGTAATGAGGGGGTTGGTTTGTAGGATCTCTAAGCTCTTTCTCTTCCAGGATTCTGTGATTTCTATTTACTTATTATCCTTCTTAGAAGTGTGTGCTTATTCTCCCCATGAATTTTAAATTTAGAGAAGCTTGTACCATTTCAAAGATATACTGACTATCCTTGTGCTAGACAGAGAAATTAATTTTATTCAGTGACAAATGATACATAGATTTGCATTGAAATTTGCTTGGTGGGTTATTTATATGTGCATTTTTATAGTATATGAAAAATGTTGGAGTTTTGCCTCCTCCTAGGAGATATGTGCTAATATTATTTATGATTTTTCAGTATCTTCTGTCTGTAGGAATCCGTAGAGAATAAACATTAAGTTAGTTGGGAACTACAGACAAACTTTTCTATTTGGGATATAAATAAATATTTTCTCATTTAATACAGATTCATGAACCACATGCATATTTTTATTTACTGTTCCATGGGAGAATACATGTTGAGTTTAGTTTTTGTTCTCCAGATTTTCTTTATTTTTAGGTGATACTATGTTTTTACAGTCATTTACAGGGAACTAAAAATAAATTACTACAATGCTATTTAATTACATCAACTTCCTGTGCATTGTGTCAATTTAGTAATTTTGCAGTAATTGTGAAAAGATGTTTTTAAAATGAGAATACTGTTCTTATCTTTAATTTTTAACTATTCTTAAATGAAAATGGCCCACATGATATTTGGGGAGATAACAATAATGTGTGTGCATAGTGTAGATGTATAATCTCATACAGGTTTATACATTTTGCTAAAGTGTTTCTTTTAGTAATGGGCTCATTATCATAGCCATATGTAGTCCATTTCAGAACTTAAATTGCATATAAGTAACCTGAAATTTGTTCTTGCGACTATGTAGTAATATCACTTCCAGTTGGCTTTGTTTGAATAACCTTTGATTCTAGGCAACATGAGGATCATAAACCAAAAGGATTCCTTAGAACGTAAAAAAGAACATTTTAAAGGAAGAAAAAAGGTCAAGATTATAGAAAATAATAATAATAATAATTCTGGTTATCTCATCCCAGAGCAGTTGTATAAAATAGCATCTTTGACAATCAAAATATTGCTATGATGCACAGTGCATATACTGAGATACATATATAGTAATGAAGGGAACTTAGTTATGTGAGAGGTGTGTGTCTAGTGATAGCTGCTTCAGGAGTTCCCGCAGTCTATACGAGACACATTGACTTCTGATGTGTAATCTGGTTTTTTGAGTTTTAGGGGAAAAAAAATTCTCTTTTACTTATTTCTCCTCTTCCTCTTCCCCTTTTTCCTCCTCTTCCTCTTTCTCCTTCATTTCTTTCTTCTCCTCCTCCTTTTTTTTTGGGGGGGGACCATGGTGGAAATAATTAGAGGAACAGTTGAAGAGTGGAGAAGATATATTTCTTGAACAACAATTTAGAAAATATGCCTTTAAAGGAGAAACGTTAATAATGTTCTACCCTTGGATATATCCAAATATATCCATAAAGTTATAATACTATACAACTTTATGCAAACTTATTTAGTTAGATCCTGTCTTTTACCAGTTAGGCAAACAGAAGTCTACTGATCTGAGTTCAGACAGACAATGGAAATTTACAGAGTGCCATTTTATAGATTTATTTCTAAAGAAAAATACTGTTAGCTTCTTATAGTGTTTCCAGGTATAGACCTATCAATCTAAATTAGTACATTAATGTTGATATTGATTTTCTTTTTTAAAAATTATTGAATAAAGCATGAATGAGTGATTATGTAAAGTCTTTTAAGGGGGAATTCCCATCAATTCTTTCAATGTTTTAAGTGTATGTTATACCATCACAGAGCTCTAATATAGCATCTGATGTTTACTATACTCACCCCAAATACCTATTTCTTTTTTTTTTTTAGATTTATTTATTTATTTATTTGACAGATGGAGTTCACATATTTGACAGACAGAGATCACAAGTAGGCAGAGAGGCAGGCAGAGAGAGAGGAGGAAGCAGGCTCCCCGCTGAGCAGAGAGCCCGATGCGGGGCTCGATCCCAGGACCCTGAGATCATGACCTGAGCTGAAGGCAGAGACTTTAACCCATTGAGCCACCCTGGCGCCCCTCAAATACCTCTTCCTAACTCAAAACTGTTTTGGGATAACCTTCGCCTCAATTCTTAGTGTTTTCTTCTCCATTTGCATCTAATCCTTAAGAATTCTTACCTAATCACATGGGTTTTAAATCCATCCTAATGCTAATGATTCTCACCTTGCTGTAAATCATTGTATGGGGGTATATAGCTTCCATGAGACTGCACCTGGCTCTAATATATACTGTTGTATCTCCAGTGCCTGGAACAGTGTTTCACACATCCAGCTGGCTACTGGACATTTTTGCCTGATCTAATGGGAATATATCAAACTTGGATGGTAATTGGACATACTGTGATGATAATTTTGCAATCTATACAGATTATCACATCACTATGTTGCATATCTAAAGCTAATACAATATGTCAATTATATGTCATTTAAAAAAAAAAAAGGAAAAATACCAAACCCAAGCTGAGGATAGAATCTTCTCTTTCTAGTCATTTCCAGCTCAGTAAGTGAATCATTATTTACAGAGTTTTTCATGATCCAAAAGTAGAAATCATTCTTGACTTATTCTCATAGTCCATATCCAACTTGTGAGTAAACACTTTGAAATATATCTTGATACCAATGATCTTATGTGCATATTTGTGATTTCCCCCCAACATTTTATTTTAAACATTTTCAAACATATAGCAAAGCTGAAAGCACTGTGCAGTGAACACTCATGTATCCTCTCCTAGTTTCTAGCATTATTTTACTGTACCTGATTACCTCATAGATATCCATTTATCCATTCTTCTAAGCATCCAATGTATTGTTTTTTTATGGAGTTTTTATTTTAATTCCAGTGAGTTAACACGTGTTATATTAGTTTCAGGTATAGAATATAATGATTCAGCACTTCCGTACATCCCCTGTGCTCATCGTGAGGGCCGTCCTAATCACCAGCCCCTATTTAATCCATCTCCCATCCCATCCGTTACATTGTTTGATGCATTTTCAAATAATAAGATACCAAACATTTCTTACTATTTTGCCACTATCATCCTGGGAAAAAACTGGACTATTACAATAGTCTGAGAAATGATTATCTAGCTTCCACTTCTGCTCCTCCAATACCTGCATAAATCAACATCCCCCTTAGTTTTCCACAGTAGCCAGAGAGACCTTTTAAAAGCATAGAAGTAAGATAATGGCAGCTTCCTGCCCAGAATCGTGTAAAGGCATCCACTCAGAACTCTACACAATGGTTTACAAGACTATTCAGGCCCCTTTCTGCCTCCTTGACCTCATCTGCTCACACCCAACACCTAAATTTAAAACTTTCCTTTTTGATATTCTATTTCTGACGTAGGGCTTTTGCATTTGTTCTTTCTGTTAACTGAAACGTTCTTCCTCAGATTTTTCCGTGGGCAAATCTTTCAATTGATTTAACAAGTCCCTATCTAATAACATCTCTTCAGAAATATGGGCATCCCGAACTAAAATTACTTCCCTTGAAACAGTATTGGGCTGCCTCCTTTACCTGTCTCAGTGTTTTCTTGTAGCACTTATCACCTCCCGGAAGTGTGTGTGTGTGTGTGTGTGTGTGTGTGTATGTGTGTAAATAGCAATGAAGGGGCTGGCACCTTACTCTGCTTGTAAGCTAAGAAATTAAGAGTGCCACAACTTCATGAATGCTGGGAGGAGAAATGAGATATCTGGATCAGAGATGACGGGCTTCATTAGTCATGTCAGAGCAAGGAGCATGATGTTATGTTCATTTCAATCTACCTTGCCCCTGAAGTGGTTTGGAGGCAGTGTAGTGTGGCCACGGGAGATGACACACACATAGTGGGTTAGTCACACGGCCAAGGAAGCCAGATCTTGGGAACCTGAATGTTTTATAACAGGCAATAAGGAAACTGCCTAACCTTTGCCCCAGAGGAAGACATTGCCTTGACTATATTGGATAATAAGCAAATCTGCCTTCTGCTCTCAAGAGAGCTCACCACCAATTTTAGAAGACTATTTGGTATGTAAATATACTTGAAAAGATCATTTGGAGTAAAGGGGATTAGTGGCTCTGTTAGCAAGATGTGCAGAAACATGAAAGACCCATGGAAAAATTTCTCCCAACAATAGGCAGGTAGAAATGTTTGTATATTGTCTGACTCTTCCACTGGGCTCCTAGGGCAGAGACTTAGTTTTGTTTGTCATGCTTAAGAATGTTCCTCTAGTGCCTAGAGCACTGGATGACACATAGTAGATATTCAAATATTTGTTGAGTAAGTTAAAATGTGCTCATGGGGTGTTTTTGAGATGTTTATATTCATGCCCTTCTCAACACATGAGACATTTACCATCTGAACAAGGTTTATTTATTTATTTTGAGGTCTGTGTGTGGGCACCTGTGTTTGTGAGTCTAGTGAGAGACAGAGAGGATTCTTAAACATGTGTATTTTGACACAAGGGACATCGTGAATTTTGGTGATTTAATGTTCTGCTTTTCACATTGCAGAAGATAGAGAATTGACCATTTGCTCTGTTAGGCTTTTTTTCCATCAAACCAAGAATATTTTCTGTCATGGTGGTTTTCATGATCATTCTTCCCCCACACCCCACACTAACACTGCTGTGTTTTTAACACATTATTGAATGGTATGTATATAAATGGAGAACTCCTTTAAATGGTTCTGTTGCGCCTTATTAGGGGCATACATGTTTCCTCCCCACTAAGGAGTGTTGACTTATATAATGACTTATATAATGGTTTAGAAGTTGAGACTTCTGTGTATATTTAGGGCAGCTTTCCATGTGTGCATTAGCAACAGAAAAGTGAGATTTTAGATATACAATTAAGTGGATTACTTCTATTATTAGTCTCCAAATAGATGTCTCAATAATAGTTGAAAAAGAGGAGGAAGATTAAAAGTAATACCTCGTTAGTGGACAGTGGCCTAACCTATCTGTTGTTGCAATTATCATATCCAAGGCCCCGTTTATCGCCATTGACATTAAACTGATGTATAGTCAGGAATTAGGCATGTTTGACCGTCTTTATAGACCCACTTTATAGACCCACTTTTGGTTTTAAGAATAAAATTCAGAGGGGTCTTAACTGGAAAATTCATTTTTTTTTTTTAAACTCAGATAAGGGCCAACACAGACATGGCTCAGTTTTACTAATTAAATTTCTTTTCTCCAACAAGTTTATTGGGATGTAGCTCATATACCATACACTTCACCTACATACAGTATACAAGTCAGTGGTTTTTCGCTTATTCACAGAATTGTGCAACTATTACTACAATCTAATTTTATAACTTTTTTTGTTCTCTAACAAAAAAAAACCCTATATCCTACTCCTCATCTACCACCCCTCTGCCAGTGCTGGGAGGCCACTAGTCTGCTTTCTGTCTCTGTACATGTGTCTATTTTGGACATTTCATGTGATAGAATCATGTACTATCTGTCTTTTGTGACTAGCTTCTTTTCCCTAGTCTAATGTTTTCAAGGCTCACCCACATCGCAGGACGTATCCATACTTCATTACTTTTCTTGCAGCGTACTATTCCTTATCATTTATCCTTTGAATTAATCAATTCGTGGACATTTGAGTTGTTTCCATTTTTTGTCTATTATAAATAATACTGCTGTGAGCATTTGTGTACTAATCTTTATGCGCACCTATATTTTCATTTCTTTTGATGTTTACATGGAGTAGAATTGGTGGGTCATATGGTGAGGCCATGTATAACCTTTTGAGGAACTGCAAGGCCATTTTCCAAAACAACTGTACCATTTTACTTTCCTACTGGCAAAGTACGAGGTGAATGTATTTTAATTCACCTTGAAAAGAAAACATTGGGTGGCCTTTATGAGTTGGATATGGTGTTTTATAGTGAAACAATTTTATATTGTAGTAATACACCTTAAATTTTCATCAGTGCTGGTTTCTAATCCCATCAGTTATTGTCTTCTAAGTCTTCTCCAATCACCCTATAAAGTCTTACAAATGAAATTAACCCAAACTGAACTTTTCACTTTTAGTAGAGACTTCAATAATACTCAATATATATCCTGGAAATGATAGCACCTCAAAGCTAGAAGTTTTTGCAGCTATGCAGTACAGCTCTGCCATTGGTTGGACACATGGAGAACTGAAGCTCAGTGATTTTATGTGCCTTGTCACAGATTCCTTTGCCACGAAATGGTAGAGCTGTAGCTAGGGCCGAGAGATATTTATCTCTATACCATGCTTCTCTGGAGAGCCTCTTTCCAACTTCTCAGCTCTGAAACTCTTGTAGAAGAGTTCCAGACTCTTGTTCCTGAAATGACTAGCTATTTTCTGAGCATGTCAACAGGAGAAATAGCTTGAGATGTGTTGAGGTTATTTATTTGACTTAGCACATGCTTACTGAGCATCGCTTATAAACAAGGCAACTGGCTATAGGCCCTGTGAGGAACATAATGACCTGTGAAATGGTTCCCACCTTCAACGAGATCACCTTTTAGAAGAGAAGATAACACCTGTTTGAGTCCCTAAAGCAAAAGTAGTGTCTGATAAATGGTTGAAGATATACACAACATAGTGTGAGAACTCTATGAGAAGGAATAGATGATTTCCAGCTGGTGCAATCTGAGGGCAGTCAAGATCAAACAGGTCACTTATAGGAAGAGTGGGACTTTAGTAGGCAGAAAGATTGGAAATTGCATTAAAGCAAAAGGAATAATAGGCGGAGTGGCACAGCGATGACAAAGGTGTGCTAAGGCAAAGGCAAGAAATCTAGTGGAATTGTAACATAGTTTGTCCATAAGGTGCAGAGTGTAAGAGTATTGAGTCAGTCAACAAACACTACTGAGTGAGTCTGAATAAATATTTTAAACTTTTTATGCCTTTTTATCTGTAAAATCGGCATGTTGATAATATGTATGTCATGACTGTTGGTGTGAGGGATAAATGTATATATATATATACATATATATATATATATATGAAAACATATATATATATGTTTTATGTATATATATATATGAAAACACACACATATATCTGTGTAGAGAAATTATATATGAAGCGTTCTGAAGAGTGCCTGGTACTTAATAAGCACCATTTAGGTGTTACTAATTATTTTTATTATATCATTATTCCCTTTCCAGTATCATCTACAAGTAATTTTAAGAGGACTTTGGCTATCAAATAGAGTATGAACTTGGAGATGCATTTCATAATTTTCAGATAATCTTTCAAGCATGGGTCTTCAGGTGACTGATTAAGAACTTCTGTTGCCTCTTAAGGGCAATCATCTGTGGCCACACCTATGCAACTGTGACAAACGTGCTATGACAGGTGCGTTTCCATTGCATCATATGCTGATTACAGAAGAAATGGGATTCCCAAGAGAGTGGCATTATGAATGAAAGGAATAAACAAGAGAGGCTTACTATAAATAGCAATTTAACAAATAGAGCGTGTTCATATAGACCTGCATTTTGGTTCATGTTGACTGATTTTCATATTATCCAAAATATTTTTTACTTGGTGCTTTTGGTGCAGAGTACCAATATTATATTAGACAAACTTACCTTGTTCTAAGTAAACATTCCTAGTGCAGAAAATATTGTTTTAAAAATCAATATTCAGGGACGCCTGGGTGGCTCAGTGGGTTAAAGCCTCTGCCTTCAGCTCAGGTCATGATCTCAGGGTCCTGGGATCGAGCCCCACATCGGGCTCTCTGCTCAGTGGGGAGCCTGCTTCCCTCCTCTCTCTGCCTACTTGTGATTTCTCTCTGTCAAATAAATAAATAAATCCTTAAAAACAAATAAATAAATAAAAATCAACATTCAGTCGGCTCTCATATTTTTTTCTCCAGTTCACTTCTCTTTCTTTCAGTTAGTATATATGTTGATTCTAAAAATTTTGACAATTATCTATTAATGAGGTTTCCATATTGAGTGGTTGTATATATCGGAAGGGATAATCTGAGTAAAACAGTATCATTACTATTGTGGAAGATCACACACTTCGGGTGGCCAGAAGCTCTAGACTGCATCTTTTGCTTTCCTGCTAATTAATTGTATGACTTTTAGATCCTTACTTCACTGTGTAATCTCCAGAATCCACTTAGCCTTAAATTCTGTTATTGTAAGTAACTTAGTTTCATTTTTTATCATTTATGATTATGATTGAGTACATTGGAGGAGAAAATTTAGCCTGAAAAAAAATTATCCCAAACTATACACATCTATCTTTGAAAATAATCCTTTATTGTCCATTCCACATAGTATATTTTCAAATCACAAAGGCGGATTGAAACACTTAAAACCATACTTAGTATGGTGTATTATATGTATACATATTATCTGTATAATATGGTGTACGTATTTTGATGTGGGCTTCATGATGTGAGTGTGGATGTTAAGCCAAATTCCCTAGTCTTAACGATTTATATCCACTTTTATCCATTAACGACCAGTGGAACCCCTGGTTTATTAATAAATTGAATTAAAAAATAGTAATATTGAGAAAACAATAGTCTTAAGCCAATGTACTTACATTATGACCACTGTAACTAGAACCATATGCAACCCAGCAGTTTCAACTCAGGAGGCAGAGTTAATAACCACTTTTTAATTTCCATTGTAAGGATTGATGTGGGATCGTTTGTCCTAGTTTTTGGTTCCAAGTCTTTTTGGAAATGAACTGGAGAACATGGAATATAACTCAACTATGCCATTGCACGTCTTTTCAAGTTTAAACAAGGAACCCCCAGTTGAAACCATTTTTTGTTTAGAAGATTTGTCTAAAACCTATGCAAGTTACAAACAATTAAAATGTTCAGAGCTCATCGTAAATAACGAACCTTGGAACACCATATCAAAAACTAATGACGTAGGGCATGGTAACTGACATAACATAATAAAATTAAATTAAAAATTAAAAATGTTCATAGGTATGATCAAAAGAGGAATTTTTGATCTTCAAAAAAAGATTAAAGGAAGAAGTTTTCTTTATAAGAAAAGGTTATAGGGGCACCTGGGTGGCTTAGTCATTAAGCGGCTGCCTTCAGCTCAGGTCATGATCCCAGAGTCCTGGGATCGAGTACCGCATCGGGCTCCCGCTCAGCAGGAAGCCTGCTTCTCCCTCTCCCACTCCCCTTGCTTGCGTTCCCTCTCTGTCTGTATCTCTTTCTGTCAAATAAATTAATAAAAATCTTTTTTAAAAGTTATAAATTTTATAAATCAAGGTTATGGGCACACTTTAAAGTTTTATAATATTTATTTCCAAATACTAGCAAATGCTAAAATGCAGTTAAACTAAATCATTTAGGCGTATCTGATAATTATAGAATATAGTTTTCAGGGTAACCTTAAATTAAGGGAAATTCGGTATGAACCTGGCAACAGGCATTCTAAGATGTGTTTATATCTTTAAAGTGAAATTTAAGGTATTGTCAAATAATAGTGTAGTTATTGATGAAGTACATTGTTGATCTTTTAAACTAGGGAAGGCTTTTCACCTTCCCCTCCTTAAATATGCAACAGCTTGTCTATTCTAAAATACCTTCGAATGTCAACAACTACAGCAAGAAGCCATCACTCAATGCCAATCACGTGAACCCCTTCCCACCTGGTTCATTGATTGGAAGAGAAACAGAGTAAAATGGATGTAACCTTTGAAAAAGAAAATGCCAGGCAATTGAGCAATTCCCCGGTACTTTTATCTTCATGCAGAATGGGCTGTAAAGAGTTAGAACATGAATCTGATGGTCCCAGTACTACTTTTTTCGCTGCTCAAGAGTTAAGAGATATTCTCTTATTCTCAAGAGTTAAGAACTAACAGTGAAAGAGTATTTCCAGGATACCTGAGCCCTCTACTCGCAAATCTTCAGCCATCATTCAGTTGATTTTTCAGCTTCCTTTTCTCCTCACAAATGCAGTTTAATAATTTCCCCAGAAAAGAAGTGCTAACAGATTTAACTGGGGAGTTCCTCGCTCACCGTCATGAAAACATGTAGGTGCTTTTGTAGCTAGGTATGGTTTTAAGTGTTTCAATCCGCCTTTGTGATTTGAAAGCCTGGATAATGTCAACTTCTCATACAAAATGAAAGAGAAAAAGAATGAGAAAAAATATGTACAACATGTGGGTACAGGGTTTGGGCAAAGATCCCTCCTCTCCCCCTGCCCCATACACACATGGTTGTAAGATATGAATAAACTTGAGTTGTTTGATGCCTGCCCTCTACTCACAATCCCACAGACAACTTTTATTTTAAGAAGAACATTTTCCAGGCTATAAATTATTATTGTTCTTTTCAGTTAAACTGTAACACCTGTGATGTTCCTCAGTTGGATGTTATGAAACTCTCTCCAGATTTTTGAGGCTCCCAGTAAATGTGTCTCACTGTGTTGAGCTTTGATTCCAAGTTGGTTCAACTTTTCTTTTCAGAAAGTGGTTTTTACCTTCCTAAGCCCCGCTAAAGATGGCCTGCTCCATCAGACAAACAGGCACTTGTTTTTATAGTCTGTCTTAGGATTCAGTTTAAGTGCACCGAACATGGGGTCCTACAGGAGTTATTATACGGAATCTTTGTATTAGAACTAGGCCATGAGGTACAAGGATGTATCTGAGAAGGACAATCTCTGTGAAGCATAAGAGGCTGGGGAAGTGGTGTGGGGGGGGGCAGGGGGGAATGTTGAAAAAGTGAAAAACTGAACATTTGAATGAAATGAATTGGACCAGCATTTGAAACTCTACTATCTAGCAAGTGGACAAGCTGATATTTAGTTCTATGGATTGTTAACATTCACATAAAACAGAATTATTTAGCATTTACTGAATCCTTTTTGATAATCAATTTGGGATCAAATGCAAAAGAACATGTGTCTGGCTTTGTATGACCCCAAATTCTTCCGTTTTCCCTTTGAGCAGATGACATGCCTTCTTTGCCGACTGATATTGGTTGCTAGGAGAAGTGCACTGGGCTGGGCTCCTCTTATCCAGCAGTAAAACTAAAGAGTGCATTGAGTAAGAGAAAGAGAGGCAGAACACAGCACAAGCCATGAATCATGACTTGTCTCCAATATGTCCACTTTGCTCCCATTTTTTGTCTCCTTAAAAACTTTTGTTTTTACCAATGATGCTTTCTTTCAGCCACTATCTATAATCCTTTTGGAGCCTGAGGGGATGAGGGCTTGCTAAAGCGAGACTGTGCTGCTAAGAGTCCACTCAGAGCCATAATAAAAGCCTTGAGAGTTATTCATGGGGCCACGTTAGTGAGAATGCCCTACTCGGTGAATAGCCTCAGTCAGCCGCCTTTGAAATCGGGTGATTAATACCTTCTGTTTTTAATGGGGGGGAAAAGGCAGACAAGAAAGGTCTTCATACTACTTTGGCTCCTTTGCAAATTAGATCTTATACATTGTCAAAGCTTTAGACAAAGAAGTTGCTAAATTTTCACTACCTGAAAGTCTTTTTCTTTTTTTAATAGTGTTTCATGAACTGTTAAGATACAATTGAAATGATGAGAATATCCCCAGTGAACACTCATTAAAAAAACCCATTTGGCCATTATTTTATTTTGATGATGTTTGTGATGACCCTCAAGCTAAGAGGTGATATTAGACCTTATATCCAAAACGTTGTCTGAACTGATCCCTTTCACAGCATCCAAATCACATTTTTGTTTGTTTGATAAAGCAACTAATTACAGTACTCTTGAGATTTTAGAGAAGCATCTAATGAGAAAGTGTTAAGGGTGGCAGGTGTTAGTTTCCCATGAGCACTTGGATATAAGGAACAGTGTGATTACAAAGATGTTGTTATGTGTGCCTGTCTGTCTGTCCATTGATAACTTACAGGCGAGTTTAACGTAAGGGACGAGAGAGGTTATCATTACGATCTCTTTTCTCTCTATCTTTCCATTACATTGGATACATGGCATAATTCAAATAAAATTACTTGAGGTTTAGGAACTGTGTCAATCATCTGAGCTGCATTGTTAGAAAAACTTCCAGGTTTGAGGGCCTGCTGTATAGCAGCTAGAAAATGCAAGGTGATGCTTTCTCATGCTGTTTTTAGCATGATTTTCATGTCATCTAGACTGGTCATATTTGGACAGTAAAGCAGGCCAGCCCTTAGTGTGCTTTTACGATTATTCTCATTCTGCTGTTCACTTTACATTTTAAATCTATTTTTTTGATGTAGTAGCCTAGTCTGGTCCTTGTACTCATGTTCATGGAAAAGCCTTTATTGTGGTCTGAATATGAGAACAAACAACGTTTAAGAAAAGCTCTGTGCGATGCTTCCCCCAACCTGTTTTTCACTCCGTGGAAGTGAAATAGCTTGTTAAGAGGTGGTAATACCCCAGGGCAATCAGAGAGGAAAATGTAACGATTTGGTGGGTGATGTCTAGAGATCAGCTTCAAGTGAGGTCTGATTGAACATCTTTATTAGTGATATCAAGGAGAGCACAAAATGATAAAAAGAAATTATATATCCAATATTAGAAAGCTACCAGGACCGAACCCTCCCTAACACACCCCTTGACCCCGAGCATAGAAATGATTTGCAGAACTTCTTAGCAGAGTAAGAACTAATGCTTTATTTGGTATATACATGCAAATGAATTCTTCAGGGAAATAATCAGAAATCCAGAGATCTAAGTAGAGGGAGAAGCCAACAAACCAATAAAACTGAAAGGGCCTGGGGCATAAATACGGGAGTGGGTGCAAGGAGCGAATGAGATTCAGATTAGAAGTGTTGTGTCCCAGTTTAAAGGTCAGGAGATTCTAGTGCCGGTTTAGGCTGGAGTGCTGCCTCACTGACGAGGGAGAGCCTCTCTCAATGAATGTGGCTCAAGTGCCATTGAAATACTTCTGTCATTTTGCACTTCATTGCTAGACCATGAGAGTGTGAAAGAGAGATTTTGGAAGAATAGAACAGATTTTTTTGGAAAATCCCTATCCACTTAGAACTAGAGAAGGATGTACTTACTGTCTCTGAATATCCTTGCCGAAGATCATGAGAAAAAATATTAAGATGGATCCCATTAAGGCTTTTTTAAATATTGAAAGAAAAGATTGACAAAAACGTAACCCTGTTTAAAAGAGTTCACCCACTACTCTTCATGACTGAGTCACAGAAATTTGGAAGCAATGAGTTAAGCTTAGATGAAAAATACTCAGATTTTAAAATTATTCTTGAACTAAGTTTTAGGAGATGATTAATGCAAACACGCATTGTATTTCAAAAGAAAGGTGGTAGGGGTGCCTGGGTGGCTCAGTGGGTTAAAGCTTGGCTCAGGTCATGATCCCAGGGTCCTGGGATTGAGTCCCGCATCGGACTCTCTGCTCAGCAGGGAGCCTGCTTACCCCTCTCTCTGCCTGCCTCTCTGCCTACTTGTGATCTCTGTCAAATAAATAAATAAAATCTTTTATTAAAAAAAAAAAAGGTGGTAAACGATATGAATCCACTTTGCAAATAGATAAGAATTTTAACCAGACGCATGAGTTGAACAGGATCCAGAACGTAGTTCTTTTATTGCTTTCAACAATAGTGAGGTCTTCTTAGGCATGCACCCTTTGGGGCTCTCTAGTTTAAGAGAAATGTGAAAAATTTTATAGTCTCTGTTCTGTAGACAGCTGCAAAATGGTAGCTGGATTGGAAAATAACACCTAAGTTTGGCTGCATGGGTTCAACTTCTTCCTTGTGTTTTTCTTCTGGTCTCGTTATTTTTAATAAATTAATGGTAGTGAGAACAGCGATATCCTGAAATTGGATTTTAAAATCACCTTTCTCAGTTTAAAACATTTCCAAATGTTTGGTAGGCATCACATGGCAGTTAGCACCGAAGGCTTGGTGATTATTTTATATCCTTCATGCTAAGCCCAAGAGAACAGAAAGAATGTAGAACTGACTGCCAATGCCCATTGATGCCTTCCTGTTCTTGTAGTCTCCTGGTGCCTCGGCTAGTCAGGGAAGGAGCATGATACGGTGGACTGGGTACCTTAAAGCTCTTAGGGCCCATCACTATTTCTAGCTTTGCTGATCCTAAAGCCTCCTCTGTCCCAACTACTCAACTTTGCCTTTGTAGGGGAAAAGTGGCCATAAACAATATGTAAATGAACAAGCAGAGCTGTGTTCTAATAACACTCTAATTTATGGACACAGAAATTTTAATTTTTAATTTTTTTACATCACAAAATATTGTTTTCTTTTTTTCAGTTTCTTTATGATCTGAAAGTGAAAAAAAAAAAAACATTTCTTGTATATGCATCACAGCAAAACAGAGAGTGAGCCCGATTTGGCTTGGGGTTATAGCTTGTTGAATCTAAAATACCCATTTTTCATTAGAGGGGTAGACGAAATAGTGGGTTGGGCCATAAGGCACAGGGAGCCAGAAGATGGACATTCCCCTCCCCACCCCATAACATTTCTCCAAATCTACCACTTATCATCCATCCTCTCAGCATACATCTGGAATGCCTTTACTAGGTGCAGTTGACGGTGCTCTTTAGGTCCAAGATGTGCCGTGAGGTGCCCTCAAGTACTACTGTAGTTGAGGTATTTGTACAGTCTAAAACCTAAAAAGCTGTCCACAGCCCTGTGAGAAGCTTCACCAAACTTGGGCAGTCAAGGAGTGTTGTGTTGCCATTTGGACAAGTACTTGGGTAGGGTGGAAAGGGTTTAAGGCACGAGCTTAGGAGGTGTGGTGCTTCTTTTTTTAACTTTTTATTTTAATTCCAATTAGCTAATGTACGGAGTTATAGGAGACACAGGGATTCAACAGTTCTGTATACGACTCAGAGCTCATGGTGGTTAAGTGTGCTCTTTAATCCCCATGGCCTATTTTACCCATCCCCCCGCCACCCGCCTCCCCTGATGGTAACCATCAGTTCCTTCTCTATAATTGAGTCTGTTTCTTAGTTTCCCTCTTACTCTCTTTTTTCCCCTTTCCTTGTTTGTTTCATTTCTTAAATTCCACATATGAGTGAAATCATATGGTATTTGTCTTTCTCTGACTGATTATTTTGCTTAATTACACTCTGCAGCTCCATCCATGCCCTTGTAAACGGCAAGAGTTCATTCTTTCCATGGCTGAGTAATAGTCATGGATGTATATATACACACCCATAAATATGTGTACATAGTATGTATACATAAATACACATGCATACTTATGTGCATTTATCTTACGTTTTCTTTATTGATTCACCAGTCAGTGGAACTTGGGCTGCTTCCATATCCTAGCTGTTGTAAATAATGCTGCCATCCACATAGGGGTGCATATATCCCTTCGAATTCGAGTTTATATAGTCTTTGGGTAAATGGCCAGTAGTGCCGATTGCTAGATCACAGGGTAGTTCTATTTTTAACTTTTTGAGGAACCTCTATATTGTTTTCCAGAGTGGCTGCACCAGTTTGTCTTCCTATCAACAGGGAGAGAGGGTTCCCCTTTCTCTCCATCCTCTTTCATACCTGTTGCTTCTTATGTTGTTGATTTTAGCCATTTTGACAGGTATGAGGTCATATCTCACTGTAGTTTTGATTTGTATTTCCCTGATGATCGGTGATGATGAACATCTTTTCACGTGTCTGTTGGATCTGGATATCTCCTTCGGAGAAATGTCTGTACATGTCTTCTGCTCATTTTTTCCTCGGATTATTTGGTTTGGGGTGTTGAATTTTACAAGTTCTTTATATATTTGGGATACTAACCCTTGAGCAGATATGTCATTTGCAAAGTCTTCTCCTATTCCGTAGGTTGCCTTTTTTTTTTTTTTTAAGGTTTTATTTATCTATTTGATAGAGAGAGAATGAGAGGGAACACAAGCAGGGGGAGCAACAGGCAGAAGGAGAGAGGGAAGCAGGCTCCCTGCTCCATCCCAGGACCCTGGGACCATGACCTGAGCTGAAGATAAATGCTTAAGTTTAACTGACTGAGCCACCCTGGCACCCCTGTAGGTTGCCTTTTATGGTTGTTGATTGTTCCCTTCGCTGTGCAGAAACTTTTTATTTTGATGAAGTCCCGAGGGTTTCTTTTTTGCTTTTGTTTCCCTTGCCCCAGGAGACGTATCTAGAAAGAAGTTGCTATGGCCAGTGTCAAAGAAGTTACTGCCTATGTTCTTTTCTAGGATTTTTATGGTTTCAGGACACAGATTTAGGTCTTTATCATTTTAAATTTATTTGTGTGTATAGTGTAAGAAAGTGGTCTCATTTCTTTATTTTGCATGTTGCTGTCCAGTTTTCCTAACACCGTTTGTTTAGGAGACATTCTTTTTCTTATTGGATATTCTTTCCAAAGATTAACTGACCATAGAATAGATTTCTGGGTTTTCTATTCTTTTCTATTGATCTGTGTGTCTGTTTTTGTGCCAGTGGCTTATTGTTTTGATCACTACAGCTTTGTAATATAATTTGAAGTCTGTAATTGTGATGCCTCCAGCTTTGCTTTTCTTTTTCAAGATTGTTTTGGCTATTCAGGGTCTTTTGTGGATCCATACACATTTTAGAATTGTTTCCTCTAGTTCTGTGAAAATGCTCTTAGTTTTTGGTCAGATTACTTTAAACGTGTAGATTGCATTTGGTAGGATAAACATTTTAACAATACGTGTTCTTCCAATCCATGAGCATGGAATATCTGTTTCTTTGTATTATCTTCAATTTCTTTTTTCAGCATTTTATAGTTTTTGGAGTACAGATGTTTCATCTCTTTGGTTAGCTTTATTCCTAGGCTTCTCTTTATTCTTAGCACAGTTACAAATTAGACTGTTTTCTTAATTTCTCTTTCTGCTGCTTCATTATTGGTATATAGAAATGCAACAGATTTTTGTACATTGATTTAGTATCCTACAACTTTACTGAATTTGTTTATCAGTCTTTATGGTTTTCTATATATAGTTCATGTCATCTGCAAATAGTGAAAGTCTTAACTTTTTACTTACTGATTTGGATGCCATTTATTTCTTTTTGTTTTCTGATTGCTGGAACTTGGACTTCCAGTACTATATTGAATACAAGTGGTCAGAGTGGACATCCTTGTCGTGTTCCTGACCTTAGGGGAAAAGCTCTCAGTTTTTTTCCCATTGAGAATAGGGCCTTTATTATGTTGTGATATTTGTTAATACTTATTTGTTGTGATACTTTGTTGAGGATTTTTACCATGAATGGATGTTGCATTTTGTCAAATGCTTTTTCTGCATCTTTTGAAATGATCCTATGGTTCTTATCCTTTCTCTTATTAACATGATGTATCATATTGATTGATTTGTGAATATTGAACTAGCCTTACAAACCAGGAATAAATCCCACTTGATCATGGTGAATAATTTTTTTAAATGTATTGTTGGACTTGATTTGCTA
This sequence comes from Neogale vison, assembly GCF_020171115.1. Classification (NCBI taxonomy): domain Eukaryota; kingdom Metazoa; phylum Chordata; class Mammalia; order Carnivora; family Mustelidae; genus Neogale; species Neogale vison. The sequence goes on from NC_058096.1 coordinate 30,226,335, forward strand.
GTATTTTATTGAGGATTTTTGCATCTATATTCATCAGGGACATTGTCCTATAGTTCTTTTCTTTAATGGTATTTTTATCTTGTTTTGGTATCAGGATTATGTTAGCCTCATAGAATGCATTTAGAAGTTTTACTTCCTTTTCTGTTTTTTGGGAATTGTTTAAGATGAATAGGTAATAACTCTTTAAATTCCCCTGTGAAGTAGTCTGGTTCTGGACTTTTATTTGTTGGGAATTTTTTGATTACTGATTCAATTTTTTTGCTGGTTATGAGTCTGTCCAAGTTTTCTCTTTCTTCCCTGTTTCAGTTTTAGTGTTTTGTGGTGGTTTCTAGGAATTTATTTATTTATATTATTTATCTATTTCTTCTAGCTTGTTTTTATTTCTGTGGCCTTGGTTGTTAATCTCTCCTCTCTCATTTGTGATTTTATTTGAGTCCTTTTTTTTTTTTTCCCCTCTTGACAAATCTGGTAGAGGCTTACCAATTTTTGATTTTTTTTTTTTTTTTTAAGAACCATCTCCTAATTTCATTGATCTTTTGTTTTTCTTAGCTTCTGTGTGATTTATTTTTCTTTAATCTTTATTATTTTCTTCCTTCTGCTGGCTTTCGGCTTTGTGTTTTGTTCTTTTTCTAGCTCCTTTAGCTGTAAGGTTGGATTGTTTGAGATTTTTCTTGCTTCTTGAGGTAGGCCTGTGTTGCTATAAACTTCCCTCTTAGAACTGCTTTTGCTTCAACCCAAAGTTTGTGTTTTCATTTTCATTTGCTTTCATTGTGTTTTCATTTTCATTTGCTTCCATGTATTTTTTTAATTTCTTATTTCCTGGTCAACCATTTCATTCTTTAGTAGCGTATTATTTAACCTCCATATATATGTGGTCTTTCCAGATTTTCTCCCATGATTGACTTCTGGTTTCATAGCATTGCAGTCAGGAAAGATGCATGGTCTGACTTCAGTCTTCTTAAATTTGTTGAGTCTTGTTTTATGGGCTAATGTGATCTATTTTGCAGAATGTTCCCTGTGCACTTGAAAAGAATGTATATTCTGCTGTTTTAGGATGGAATGTTCTGAGTATATCTATTGTTCTAAATATATCTATTCTAGTGTGTCATTCACACTGTCATTCACAAACACATCATTTCCTTGTTAATTTCCTGTTTAGAGGATCTGTCCATTGATACAGTTGGGGTGTTAAAATCCACTACTGTTGGGGCACCTGGGTGGCTCCGTTGGTTAAGCATCTGCCTTCAGCTCAGGTCATGATCCCAGGAATCAAGCTGCTCAGCAAGGGGTCTGCATCTCCCTTCCTCTGCCCCTCCCTACCACTCCTGTATGCTGTCTCTTAAATAAATAAATTTATCTATTTACTTATTTTATTATTATATTAATAATATGCAAATTATCATATTAATTTATTATATTATTTATAGGGACTCCTATAATACCATTGTTATTACTTTTGATAAAATCACTGAGTTCCCTAGATCTATTCTCATTTTGCATAATTCTTTCCCCTTTTTGTTCAGCTTGATTACTTCCCATTACTCTGTCTTCTGGGTTACTAATTCATTCCTCTGCTTCTTCTTTCATCTTGCTGTTCATTCTTTCAAGCATTGTCCTCATTCATTTATTGAGCCCTTAACTCTGTTATGTTATTCCTTATCTGTGCATTAAGGATCTCATTCATGTCTTCCTTCTTTTCTCAGGTCCATTGAGTATTCTTATGGTCATTGTTTTAAGTTCTCTATCAGGCATGTTACTTTTATCTGTTTCACCTAGATCTCTGGCCATGGCTTTGACCTGCTCTTTCATTTGGGAAAATTTCCTCTGTCTTCTCATTTTGTCTGCCTTTCCTGTCTGATTCTCTGTGTTAACAAATATAGCTATGTCCTCTGCTCTTCGAAGTGTGACTTTAGGAAGAAGAGGGCCTGCAGTGTCCCCTGGTCCCTAGAACCTGGCATTTCGAGAGAGTATCCTGTGTGTGTTGCTATGGCTCTGCGGTTGTGTCTGAGCCACTTTTCCTTTCCACATAGTGGACTGCACTCACTCTGTGCATGTTGTGGGCTGTGCTTACTTTCTGTGATGTTGGTGGATCCAAGCAAGTGAGTGGGCAGGGATGTTAGGAACATTTGCTCTGGGCCACCAGTTCTGTTCCAGGTATCTGAATCACTGTGGTGGCTGTGGACTGCACGGCCACAGGGCGGCTGGGGACACGAGGCTGGGCAAAATGCCAGGCAATGGCTGGGTGCACCTGGGCATGGTGGGGTGAGTGGGCGTGGTTCATGGTGGCAGCTATGCACCCCTTGGCCGGGCAGGGTGTGTGCACTAACAAAATTTGTCCTAAGCCCAGGTCCAAGTTTAGTCTGAAGTGGGAGAGCCCGCAGGAGAACTTGTGGGCCTGGCACACTGCTAGCAGATTAGGCAGCAGGTGTCTATGTAGCTCCGCCTCCCACAGTTGGCCCTGTGTTTCTGCTGGGGAAGTGAGGGAGGAAAATGGTACCTTCCAGCTCCCTCATTTTCAGAGAAGTCCCTCAACACGTGTCAAAAGCAGCATGGACAGATCGGCCTCCCATTTGCCCCCAGGTGTTGTGTAAACTGCTATTCCCTTTCTAGGCAGGGTGCTGTCTCTTTAAGGGCTCTGACCCAGCTATCAGTCATCTTGGCCCAGAGCTAAGTCAGCTGACTTTCAAAGCTCCAGGCGCCAAGTCCCCCGAGTTATACAAACTCACAGAATTCAGCCCCTCTGGAGTTTAGTATATGTCCTGCCAAAGCGAGCACAGCCCCACTGGATTTCAAGACCAAACGTTATGGGTATGAGTCTTCCCTGGGTGAGCTCCCCGGTGCAAGGGCCAGTCTCTCTGCCCTTCCCAGGTGCACAGCTCTCTCTTAATCTTTCAGATACAGATTCTTTTCTACAGTCAGTTGTGAAGTTAGTTCTGCAAACCTTTGGATCACTCTCCAGTTTCCTGACTTGTATATGGATGCTATCTAGTTGTAAATGTGGGCCTAGGAGAACTCTGGGTACTCTGCCATCTCCCTTCCAGTTCTCAGTGATGTGGTGTTTCTGGCTGAGGTGTAGGGATAGAGGAGAGGGTCCTCTGGGGAGCAGAGTTGGAAGGTTTCTTGAGAAAGGCTCGGTCATGGAAGGAAGGTGACAAAAACTCATCTAGAGATTTTGAAGTTGGTTAATGTTATTCAAAAATGCAATATGGGACCTCTATCGAAATGTTGTTAAAGATGAAAAGACCAAAGGCAGAGAAAGTCTTTTGGGGATAAAATTGTGAGGGACCAAAAAACACCACCACTAGATGTGCAGGGAGAGAGACTGATTCAAAACCTATGGTGGAGGTGTATTTGACAGAATTGTCACACCACTGGGTCTGGGGGAATACAGAGAAGAGCAGGTATATTTAAGTGTTCTGGTTTAAACTGGGAATCTGAAAAGGTGAGTCAAAATTAAGACACCCTCAAGTATACTTGTATTAATGATCTTTCAGGGGTGCCTGGGTGTCTCAGTTGTTAAAACATCTGCCTTCCGAGGCTCAGGTTATGGTCCCAGGGTCCTGGGATCGAGCCCTGCATCAGGCTCCCTGCTTGGCGGGGAGTCTGCTTCCTCTCCCACTCCCCCTGCTTGTGTTCCCTCTCTCCCTGCCTCTCTCTGTCAAATAAATAAATAAAATCTTTTTGAAAATTGATCTTTCAGACTTGAAGGAAAGATTTTTCTTCATGTCGTTCTTTGCTGGTCCTCTAAATTGGAAGGCAGTGGTAGTTCTTTGCTATGTGTGATTTCCTGTCTTTTTTACTTGTTTGGACTTGTATAAATTTGAACTCAGTTTTAGATTTGATTTCTTGTCTTTCTACTTGTTTGAGCTTGCATAAATTTGAACTCAGCTTTAATATGTAATTTAAAAGTATAACACCAACTGCTGTATACATGCTTTCCTTTGAAAAGTTCAAATAGTTCCATTTATAGAAAACACAGTATCTTCAAAATCAAGAACAAATTCTCTAGACAGAAGCTGGAGATATCTATTAGCAAGAGATATCTCTAGCTTCTGTCAGGATACAGGAAGGCCCGTGTTTACATGTTGGTCCATTTTATATCTGCTGAATATATAGCCCCAAAACAGGGCTGTATTAATTTTGAATGTATTAAATTGTTCTTTATAAGTTTTTTTGTTTTTTTTTTTAATGCAGAAGCTGACGCACTTTATGCCATCTGACCCCAAATATGTTCATGAGTAAAAGTTCCTATTGAGGTCAAGGATCTTGCTTCCTTCTGGTAGAAGAAGGAAGTATGCCATGGAGAGGAGGAACCTGGACAGTGACTTTTCAAAGAAAATAATGTCCTCTGCACCAACCTGGTGATTAATAAGCTATGCAGCCTGAGAAGAGCAGTCCAGGGAAGATGGTACAAGTGAGATTCTTTGGCTACTGTAAGACTGTGTTGGCTTCTTTCCCCACCGTCTTTAGAATTCCTCATATTTTTTGTTCCTGGTGTAAGATAGTGCTTGACAGAAATAGGATAGAGCCAGTATTTCAGTGATAGGAAAGTAAAAAAAAAACAAGATGGACAGTGAGGTGAAGGAGGCCAATTCCTAGAGTTTCTAATTGGTCTTATTTTGTCAGTTTTATGTCCCTGTCATGCTGTGGGCCACATCATAGCTCACATTTGAAAGCCTCTGGGCACCATTCCCTACCGTTGCAGTAACCAGTGGTTGACAGGAGTCTAGCTCTACAAAATTTCATCAGCATGTATGTTTTTATTTGCCGAAGTGTAATATATCAGTAATGAGATAAGCACCCTGATAATTAAGTGCCTCCATATTATCTTTGGAATCAAGATACAGGAATAACTAGAATAAGAGAGGCATTCATTCATTTTTTTAGAAATAACATACAAACCTACTCACCTGGAACTCACCCTTCTATGTTTCTATACACTATTTTTATAGTTCAATTTTCTTTAAAGGTTTTCTTTTCTACTCAGCAAACACCCACCTCTTCCCACTAACATCAGATCCCTTTGCATCTGGTGCCCATCATTCTGTAACACAGAGCATATAATGTTGAAAACGATGGCCCTGATATTAGGAATCTCTGCATAAAATTCATTCTCCTGGTTTTGTTCTTGGGCCAGTATATTGCCTATTGTATTGATGGAGGAGCTTTGATTTTCATAATAGTCTGTGAATTCTGGAGGGACTGGTTTGCTGACGAGGCATCAGAAATAGAGAGCGTCTCATAGTGAATCTAAAATAGAAATATAGACGTTGCAAAAGAAAATATAGTAGACCTTTTTTCCTTTGCATTGTGATTTCCTAACTTGTTATCATATCACAATACTCCTGAGTACCTTCGATTTCCATTCCATGCGAGGGTTATACAGAGTTTGAGGAAAATATGCAGTTGGAGGACTCATTTAAGTAAATATATCCACATATAAACTGGTATAAATTGGATTGGACTGTAACTTGTGTTATATAAATATAACTAAACTACATTTTTGTACCCTGAGGAACTAATAAAAATGAGTGGGGGTAACTTTATTACACCCTATCTCAATCAATTTATTCTGTAAATACATATAACTATTATATCGTCTCTTACTTTTCCCGCTCTAATGTTAAAATTAGGGTCAGGTTAACCAAAGAAATGTTTATAAAGTGACCCTGGTTTGGCAAAAACAGTGATTATTATAAAACACTACATTTTATTTTTTTAAACATTTTTAAAAAAAGATTTTTAGTTATTTATTTGATAGAGAGAGTGAGAGCACAAGTAGTCAGAGAGGCAGGCAGGGGGTGGGGGGGAAGGGCGGGGGTGGTGAAGCAGGCGGGGCTCGATCCCAGAACTCTTGAGATCATGACCTGAGCCAAAGGCAGAGGCTTAACCCTCTGAGCCACCCAGGCCCCCCTTGAAACACTACCTTTTAAGCAGCATTAACTCAACCAGGTAAATCGAGTAGTTGAACTGTCCTCATAAATGAATGCATGAGATTAATAATGTCTTTTGGGAGAGGTTTGAAGACATGCTTTGTATGTATTTTTCTCACACAAAGAAGAAAGTTTCCTTTTGTGGGAAAACATTACATCACAGGAAGGTCTGAAATATTTGAGAAACAACTTTGTGAAGGCGCATTCAATCTAAACAAGTTCCAACAAGATGAAGTCCTCAGAATAAGAAAAAGGGATGATGGCCACAAAGAACCACTATCTCGTTTCCCAGCTTTCTCTATAATGTAGCTAAGACTCTTATTGATGGAGTTACCCTTTCAGGATCCAGCTGTGTAAAAGCTTGTTCTTCTGCCCTCTTTTTTATTTGTTTTAATATTTATATTTGAGAGAGAGAGCGTGCACATGGAGGGTGTGCACTTGTGGGGAGGGGCAGAGAGAGAGAAACTTAAGCAGTCTCTATGCTGAGCAAGGAGCCTTGTGCTGAACTTGATCTCAACCCTGAGATCAGGGCCTGAGCTGAAACCAAGAGTCAGACACTTAGTTGACTATACCATTGAGGTGCCCTCTTCCTACCTCTTTTTTCAAGCAAATTTGGTAGAGCTTATAAAAACCCAATTTTGTTTGATGAGCTCCACTAGAATTAGGGTACATAAATGTAAAATGAAAGATTCTACTGCTTATTATTAATATCTTAATTCATGATATGCTTTGATACATAAGAAGACCTGAGTATTGTGTAATATTTCATTTTGAATTGGGAGAAACTAAGAACTTCTTATTTATATGGATACTTTAAAAAAGGAAGGACTGGATAATATTGGGAATGAAGCAGTTACAAAAATATATATAGTATATTTGGTGTAATTTTCATAGATCTAAACATACAGATAACTCAAAGCTTAGGTATAGGACACGATTTTTATGACAATTTTTAAGCCTTGTAAGTACAATAATACAAAAATGACCAGTTACTTTTTTTCAAAATATATTACTTAATATATTTTTTAAAGTTTTATTTATTTATTTTAAAGAGAGACAGCATACGTGCAAGGGTTGGGGAGGGAAAGAGAAAGAGAATTTGAAGTCGGCTCCCTGCTAACCAGGAAGCCTGACCACAGGGCTCTATCTCAGCATCCGGAGATCAAGATCTGAGCCAAAATCAAGACTCAGATGCTCAACCAACTGAGCCACCCAGGTGCCCCATATCCCATTACATCCCAGAGAATGAGTTTGTATCTTCTCTGAGGGTGAGTGAAGACCATAAGGATATGTTAGTGCTCTTGAAAAAGTCATGGAAAATAGATCTGCAGAATATGGCACTAAAGGATAAGTTGCTTTTTTTTTTTTTTTTAATTTCATCTTGCTTTGCTATTTCCAAGTTTGCAATGCTTCTTATTAGTTTGAATGAGAGCATAGATGTGCAATCATTCATTAGTTCCTTCCAAAGATATTTACCAAGCATCTGCATTATTCTGGGGGCTTAATAGTGTAGTGGGCTTTCAATTTATTGAGAAAGAGAGATAATAATCATGCTGAATGTTTGTACTTTTAATTGAATTTAAGTCGTATAAAGAAAAAAATACAGTGTCACGAATGGATTTAAAAGTTTGTAGAATTTCATTTGTAATGGCTGGGTGCCTCCCTGGGGAAGGAATGTTTATGTTGAGACTTGTGGGATTAGGGTAGTCCTGTGAGGAGGGGGATCTGGGAAGAGCATTCCAGGGTGAGGTGAGGCCCGGAAGGGAGTGGAGTGGGGAGGGGAGACCCTGACACCACTGAAAACCTGGAAGAGTAAAAGGGAAAGCTGTGGGCAAAGGACAGGTAGAAGAAATCTGGGCTGGATGACCATAGACTATGTAGGTAACGATTCTAAATTTTATCCCAAGACAATGGAATTGTTATGTTGCTCAGGGAATGTCTAGGCTGGTAAAAGAGGTCCAGTGGTAAATCCGGATAGTGTACTTAATGTGATGAGCTCTAGTTTAGGGGTGGCCTTAGGGTGCCATGAGACCAAGTTGTATGGGAACCTCAGCCATTCTGGGGATGAGAACCTTTTCTCATCAGAAGGGATTACCTTGGGCTGAGTACAGATTTAAATTGAGCTAGATGCTATTCCCATCTTCCACCAGACCAGTTGCATTAAAAAGGTTTACTTTACTTTACAATTATTTGTATACATGCATTGTGAATTATGCTAGACTACTTTGTGTCAGGAATAATTTCCTGACAAGAAATAACAACTTCCTTGTTATTTCTTGCCATGGGTAGCAGAGAACATTGCACATAAATAGTGTTCACTAAATACTTATTGAATTAAATTAAAATTCCCCATCTAATTCAATTCTTCTTGGTCCTTACTTAGCAAAAACTACTCATTAACCATGTTTTACTGAATTCATCAATATTGTGTGCAAATTTAAGGTCATCTATTCATCACTTTCTGAAATATACACACTTTATGTATTCTGAATTTGATGGGATTATCTCCTGTCTATATTTGTGTGAATAAATCCAATTTCTCTTCCATCACATACATTTAGTGGGTTACAATTGTTAGTTTACTTTCCTGGGTGGAAAGCCACACCTGCTTTTTTTTTTAGTCAGCAGAGGGGGGCTGGGTGGCTCACTCAGTTGAGTAGCTGTCTTCAGCTCAGGTCATGATCTCTGGGTCCCAATGTGGGGTTCCCGGCTCAGCAGAGAGTCTGCTTCTCCCTCTCCTTCTACCCCTCCCCACAACTCATGCTCGCTCTCTCTCAAATAAATGAATAAAATGTTTAAAAAAAATAAAAATATAAAGCCAGCATAAAAATTAATATGCTTATGTTACTGTTTTTAAGCTTTCTGTTATGTAATGTCATGAAAAGAAATGCCTGAGTTCATTGTATTTGTTATCACTTTTTTTTGGTCAAAAGAATTGGCTTTATTTTTTAAAAAATATTTTAGAAGGAGAATATATTAAATTTTGTCAGGTGATTCCTTTCTAAGAAAAGAGATTAGGGACACCTGAGTAGCTTAGTTGATTAAGCTTCTATCTGCCTTTGGCTCAGATCATGATCCCAAGGTCCTGGTATTGAGTTCTGCCTCAGGCTCCTTGCTCCCGCGGGAGCCCGCTTCTCCCTTTATCCCTCTACCGGCCACTCCCCTTGCTTGTGTTCTCTCTCTCTCTCTCTCTTTCTCTCTCTCAATCTCTGATAATAAATAAATAAATATTCAAGCATATGAATAATTAGTGGTCTTTTTTTTATAACTTAAAATTTATATTATATATATTTTAATAAAACTAATAGATACTAGTGATATTTCAAGATATAATAAAAACATATTTCACTGCAGGATAAAAAGTACAGAATTTTGTAACAATTTAAATTGGGGACAGATAAATACTTGAATCAGAGCCAGTGTATATAATAATGATTTGTGCTTTCTCACTCAATTATTTTGATTTTTTCCTTTGGAAAATGAGTTATTTTTGATAATAAAGTATTTGCATTAATAATTCCCTGATGTTCTCATTTCCCATTTTTCCTTAAGGTTGATGACCACCAGGGGGATAGGAAGGTCTTGATAGCATTAATGCTCAACTGAAGGCAAGAAATGAATTTCTGGAAAGTGACCAGAATTGTGTGTCTCCCCAGATTTGGTTGGTAGGAGTGTTCACAAAGTATTTTTATTCAGTAATTTAAATGCAAGGTGGGTCTGGCTTAACCAAGGGCATTAAATTCGTTTAGGGAAAAAAAAACTGAGGGGACTGCATATAAAATAATAACAATCACAATAATGTTTAGTAATATTATACCACTCTTTCCCTAAGGAGCTTCAAGCAATTGGCAATTGTCTCATTAATTCTCAGAAGCTCCCTGGGAAGGAGTACTGCAATAAATTACATGTTGAAAAGAAGATGTCTTAAATAGGAATAACTGTGTTCTTAATATATATAGGTGGTTCAGCAAAGATTACAACTCATTTTTATAGAAATTAAGTTTTTATTTTTCATTACGAGAAATGATGACCAAATCAAAACTTTCTTCAAAATTAATTGTGAGAAATAGCTCATTGTTTCGCTTTGTATTTTCATTTAAACCCAATTACCTGTCATTCCTGTGACCTATTTTCAAAATTCCATTACAGTCAGTGAGTAACAAGATTCTTAGCAATCTTTAGTCAGATGTCATTTGACTATCAGTGAGCAAGATTGAGAGCACCTTAAATGAGGAGTTTCAATCAATGGCCGTCATCCATACTATTGATTAAACACTTTGTTACCTTAGTAATGGCCCAAATTTTAAGCATTGCTTGGAATTGGTTAATTTTAAGGGACCATTAAAATAGTCAAACAGTATCATCGTTTGCATAATTAATTGAAAAACTAGTGGAATATGAAGGTAAATATGTATGTTTCTCTTTGAAAATGGTGCTTTGTGCTATTATTGGATATACAGATGACCTTTCCACTCTGAGGTCAGAGTTCAAATGAAGCCTCAGGTCCTAAGTAAATTGAGATGAATGGCTTGGCCTTTGTCCCTGGTGTAAAATAGTCCATATTGCAAAATCACCATACATCTGTTTTTGTGAAATTGGCGTAATTGGCGTTCTCCCAGGATTTTGTTGGCATGAGGCTGAAGGTATTTCCTGCTACAGAGGTGGACTCTTGTATAGGTCAGAGATTTTTAAAAGTATCTATAAAAATGGCCTAGGATACGTTCATTCACTTTGTGAAGAACTATGTCTCATCATAATAAATGTGGTGATTGGTAATAGCACAATAACTATCTAATACATTTACTAATTGCTTATGGGAAACGATGAGATAAAAAAGTTGGAATAATTTTGAAGGGGCTAGCTTCTTGATTTTGCTCGTAGTTTTATAACTACCTTCACTCAGTTGTATTGAGAAAAGTAAAGATTGCTTTATATTCCAATGAATTGAAAGTCACTCATATTTTTCATGAACTTTAAAATTTAAATGCATGGGTATGATATTAGATGTCAAAAAAATGGGAAAATTTGGTTTCAAAATCAACTCTGTTCCATAAGTTCCTCAATAACACACAGTTTCTATAATTGTTCAAAGTTTTTATCATGTATATTGATAGCAAATTAATTTGAGAAAGTTTCATAGTCAAGCTCTATGTGGGAAGGCTGTTTGTATATAGTGTCACCCTATAAATCATACAACAATATGTGAACAGTAAATTAAAAGACTAAGAATGGAGGTGTATGCATTAATGCTAATGATGTTCCTGTTTCATTTGTAGAGTTAACCTTATTTTTTTGAGAAATGACTGTTTTTGTTTTTAAGCAGTTTTTGAAATTACTTACAAATTCTGAAGGATGTGTAAGGAATGGTTGCTTAGTATTGTGTATTGGAAGGTTATATTAAAATATTTAACATTTAACCCATTATCTATTTATTTACTCAGGATGAAACAAAATACAAATCTTTGGTATCCTTGCAGTAATTTTTAATTAACACTCCTGTTTGGGTTATCAGATTTTAAACTCTTCATTTGCTTTTGGTTTAAACATTGTTTCAAGCAAAAAAACCTCTTGCCTCCTTCCCTACTATATACCTCAACACCCTCCTCCACTCCTACATGTACATACCCCAAAACAAAAACACAAAGCAGCTTGCATTTGTTGGTAGGGCTTAGCAACTCTTACACGTATTTTAAGAATTGTCTTTACCTCGTTATTAGTGACTACCAAAGTTGTGAGGCTGGATGAATGAAGCCATCATTTCTTTTCTTTTTTTTTTTTTAAGATTTTATTTATTCATTTGACAGAGATCACAAGTAGGCAGAGGCAGACAGAGAAAGAGGGGAAGCAGGTTCCCTGCTGAGCAGAGAGCCCGATGCGGGACTCGATCCCAGGACCCTGAGATCATGACCTGAGCTGAAGGCAGAGGCTTAACCCAGTGAGCCACCCAGGAGCCCCTGAAGCCATCATTTCTGTTGTGAATTGTACTGACTGAGGCCAGAATCCTTCCAGACATACATGGCTTAAAAGGGTATTCTAGTGTGGTAGTCACTCAACGCTCCCATCGACTGAATGGTATACTCGATAAGAATCAGTTTTGCTTATTCTCAAACGTAGTTTTTTGTTTTTTGTTTTTTTGTTTTTTTTGCTACTTGTTCTCAATATTTTCTTTATCATCCATAAGGAAGATAAATAGTTAGTGAAAGCTAAGCCAATGGAAAATTGTGAGTAAAAAAAGGAAAAGTTTTATCCATCCATAGTAAATTAAAAAGAATTTACATATATGTCTCTAAAACAAACCACTTTTGAGTTAGATGTGAGTAATACAAGTGAGAAGACTGGGGATGAAGTCATGGTATTTTTGTGAGAACATTAACTGAGATAACACATGAAAACAACTAGCAACATGCTTGGCATTTACTCAGTGTTGAATTGAGTATTTGCTGCTGCTTTTTTTTTTTTTTTTGATGAATGTCATCAAATTCTTTACTGACATATTATCTTCAGCCTCAGAGGACATAGACTTTTAGGAAGTAGGTGGGAAATCCAGGATTGCTCTTCTTCTTCTTTTTTTTTTTTTTAAAGATTTTATTTATTTATTTGAGAGAAAGACAGTGAGAGAGAGCATGAGTGAGGAGAAGGTCAGAGAGAGAAGCAGACTCCTAGTGGAGCTGGGAGCCCGATGCGGGACTTGATCCTGGGACTCCAGGATCATGACCTGAGCCGAAGGCGTCGTCCAACCAACTGAGCCACCCAGGAGTCCCCAGGATTGCATAGTATGAAATCCTGGGAATTAATTCGACATGGCACATAATTCATTCACAAATTACCAGGTTATCTCAGTTTTCAAAAAGGATGTAGAGGATACTTCACAACTTTTTTGTTTATTTTTATTTCTTCTATTTTTTGTTTCTTTTTTCTTTTATTTTATTTCTTCTATTGATTTTTGAGATCATCATTACTCATGTCTTACAGTGTATACCTGTTGAAGATATTTTCTTCAACTCTAACCAGTCCTGTTGAAATCTTTGCTTTATTTGTATTTCTCTTGCTGCTATCTTTATTCTTTTTGTTCTTGGTACATTTTTAAGTTGTTTTCAAAATTATTTTAAGTGTATATTTGCTATACTTTCCAACACGGCACGGTTGGCTTTTGTCCTTTTTGTTGTTATAATGTCATAACTGGAGGGAAGAGACTGTCCTATTTTGGAGTTCTACTTCTCACTCACCGCGGCGAATGCACAGACTTCTTGGTTGATATTTATGTTAAGGGTGTGAATCTTAATTTGATATGAGAAAACATATTTTCATGGTGAAAGAAAGCTGTCAGTCTTATGTGTCAGAAACGAGTAAAATTAAGACAGCACTTGCAAAGATGTTTCCTTCTGTTGTGCCATCATTTCCCAAGGGAGTGATAGAAGCCATTTTGTTTTGACTCTTTGAAATGAGAATGAAGAAATACCCTATTGAGAATTATCTCTCTTTAGATGTGCATTATTTAGAATAAAGCATAATCATTTTTTTTTCTAGTGCTAATTTCTGAAACCTCCTACCAACTAGTCACTTAAGAGTCAAGGTAAATAGTCATACTAAAGAGAAAACATAGCTGGAATATATAATTCAAGCACATCATTCCTTTGTGGAACAGGGTGGATGGTATCAAAGCAGCATGAGAAAAGGTAGGATTGGGAATAGACTATGTGGATTGAGACCTATATGTTTTTGTGACTATTCAATTCAATATTATTCCACAGTTCAATTTACAACCCACTTCTGCATGGTAGTGTGTTCCCAGGGCTTTATTATAGAGTACATTTTCTGAAATCTAGAGGTAGTCACACTGCAGCCTTTGGGCCAAAATTGATCTGCCACCTGTTTTTATATGGCCCACAAACTGTAAGTTTTTCTTTTTCTATGTTTTAATTTACATTTTGAAATAGTTGAAAAAAATCAAGAGTAGAATAGTATTTCATGATAAATGAAAATTTTGTTCAATCTGATTTTCTTGTCCACAAATAAAGTTTTATTGGAACACATCCATGCTTATTTGTTTATACACAGTCTGTGGCTACCTTTCTGCTACAGAGATAGAGTTAAGTAGCTATGGGTATAACTACCATAGCCTAAAATATTTGATGTCTTGCTCTTTAAAAAAAAAAAAAAGTTTTTGTTGATTTCTGATTTAAAATAAAAGAATGCTTATGCTTTTACTCTAGCGTGCGCTGTGAGACCATATACAAAAGTGCTAAATATTAAGACGTAAATAGACGAACTAGAATTCATTTAAGGAGAGAGGAGAAGGAAGACTGAGATGGATTTTAAAAACATAATGTGAGAAGTGGTTGAAAGAATATGATGCTTTAGGCGCCTGGGTGGCTCAGTGGGTTGAGCCGCTGCCTTGGGCTCGGGTCGTGGTCTCGGGGTCCTGGGATCGAGTCCCGCATCGGGCTCTCTGCTCGGCAGGGAGCCTGCTTCCTCCTCCTTCTCTCTCTGCCTGCCTCTCTGCCTACTTGTAATCTCTCTCTGTCAAATAAATAAATAAAATCTTAAAAAAAAAAAAAGAATATGATGCTTTGCCAAAAAAAGTAGTTGTTTGGGATCACAATCATAACCACTTCAAATATCCACCATCACGTGGGAAAATTGCTAACTTGTTATATTTAACACAAAGGACTAAAGTTGGAGTCAGGAGAAATAGGTGGAAATTTTACTGAAACATATGTTGATTCAATGTAGGAAAAAAGAATAAGCTAATACAGTTATACTATTCTGGCAAGATTTCTTTTTTTCTTAATACTTCAGTTATTCAAACATAAGCTTTTAGGCTCTTGGTCAGAATGTCTAAAAGTGGTTAGATTGAGTGACTCTCTTATTTTCTCATTCATTAGTTCAGCAAATAGGCACGGATACCTCCTTTGTTTCATACATCCTTTTAGGCCCTGGGATTGGATGATGAGCAGCACAGACCACATACCTGCGCCCTAGAACTGATGGGCTAGAGTCCCCGGGGGGAGGAGAGATCATACGGAAGCCCTCGAATCAATTGTTAGATCACTTTATAGACAAACTGATGTTTAAAGGTACTGTGTAGTGCTCTGACTGTACCAGGCAGTTTGGGCCTTCTCAGACAGAGTCATCAGAAGTCTTGGTGGGAGGAAATGCAGGAAATGTTTTAGCTAACTCCTGTATGAGGGCCCGTCTTGCGAAGATCTGCAGGAAGAGCATTCCAGAAGAGAGAGAGGCTCATGCAAAAGCCCCAAAGTGGAAAAGAAGTGATGTGTTCAAGAACCCAAGAGGAAGCTAGTATATTTGTTTTCTGGGGCTGCCATAACAAATAACCACAGACTTTCTGGCTTTTTTTTTTTTTTTTTTTTTTTAAAGATTTTATTTATTTATTTGACAGAGAGAGATCACAAGGAGGCAGAGAGACAGGCAGAGAGAGAGGCAGAGAGAGAGGAGGAAGCAGGCTCCCTGCTGAGCAGAGAGCCTGACGTGGGGCTCCATCCCAGGACCCTGGGATCATGACCTGAGCTGAAGGCAGAGGCTTTAACCCACTGAGCCACCCAGGCGCCCCCAGACTTTCTGGCTTAAAAGCAACCACAATTCATCGTCTCATGGTTCTGGGAAGTCAGAAGTCCAAAATCAAGCTTTGGAGGAATCCTCATTTGTATTCAGTTGTGCTCCCTTCAAAAGATTTGTTGCCATCCTAATCCCCAGTACCTCAGAACGTGATCTTTTGTGAAAAGAGAATCTTTATAGAGATAAATTAAAATGAGGTCATTAGGGTGGGGCCCTAATCTACTATGACTGTGTCCTTATGAAAAGGGAGAATTTGGACACAGAGACAAAGGGAGAATTCATGTGAAAATGAAGGCCGAGATTGTAATAATGTATTTACAAGCTAAGGGATGCTGAAGATTGCCAGCAAACCAGCAGAATCTGGGAGAAAGGCCTGGAACAGATTCTCCTTTGCATTGCTCAGAAAGAATCAATCTTACCAATATTTTGGATTTGGGTTTTTAGCATCACGGACTACGAGATAAGTTTCTGTTGTTTAAATCAGTCATCTTTGGTACTGTGTTAAGACCACCATAGGAAATTAATATACCTTCCTTGCGTCTTCCAGCTTTTGCTGTTCCCACGCCTTTGTGAGCTCGTTTTGGTCTCTGCCAACATCTTCATATGGACTTTTCCCCCATGTCTCTGTGTTTCTTTCTCTGTTTCTTTTTTTTTTTTTTTTTAAAGATTTCATTTATTTATTTGACAGAGAGAGATCACAAGAGGCAGAGAGGCAGGCAGAGAGAGAGAGAGAGAGAGAGAGAGGAGGAGGAAGCAGCCTCCCTGCCGAGCAGAGAGCCTGATGCGGGACTCGATCCCATGACCCTGAGATCACGACCTGAGCCGAAGGCAGCGGCTTAACCCATTGAGCCACCCAGGCGCCCTCTCTGTTTCTTTTAAAGATACCCTCACCGGATTAGGAATTGCGATAACCCGGTATGACCTTACCTCCATCCTTACCTTAGTCACTTCCGTAAAGATGTCATTTCCAAAAAACGATCATCTCTAGGCTTCTGGGCGTCCATGAATTTTGGCAGGATAGTGTTCAGCTCGCTACAGCTTTCTATGCCCAGACGATGGTCAGCCAAGGGGATGGGGTGGAACAGAATGAGGGCGGGGAGAGGCAAGAGATAAAGATAGGGTGTTGTAGATGTTAGTGGGGAGTCTGGATTTTATTTTAATATAAAGAAAATAGCTGGGAGGGTTTTAAGCAGAAGTAGCATCATTTGACTCACATTTTAAATGAGTATCTGGCTGTTGTAGAGTGAGGGGACAACAGTGGAAATAGGGGGAAGCCTCTTTGGCCCTTGTAAAGAGGAGAGGCAGGTGCTCAATACAGCCGGGAAGAAAGTGGGGCCAGGTTTGGAAGACACGATGATGGATTGGGTATAAACTAAGACGTTCATGAGTGGCATGTTACAGAGCGGGGAGAAATCATGGGTGATTCCTTAATTAATTGGCTTCTTTGCCTCCGTATTTGTAATAGTATCAGCCGACTATAAATCTTCTGAGTCTTAACAGAAGGTTGTGCTGTGAAAAGGAAGTCTCAGCTCAAGCTCTGACGGTCGTCATTCTAGGAGGGACCATTGTTAGCAGTTCCCTCTACAGCCCTCTGAGGAGACATCCTATGTAACCTTCTTTTTCTGAGATGACATATATTCCTTTCTAAACTAGAGCTGTTCTTTCCCCACAAAATACAATTGATGAACAAGTCTGTAGCCCAGAGAAAATTTGCTTTTTCGAAACACCTGTTCATTCAGTGAAAAGTATGTCAGTAAATCCTAAAGTAGGATGAAATTAAAGTAAAACCAGTACTCTCAGTATCAATGTCCCTTTCGGTTTTTGTTTAATGGATGCTTGTGAAGTCCCCTAAAACTTTGTAGCCTGGGCTTTTTGCCTGGAAATAAGAAAAGTGATACATCCCCCTTCCGCCCGCCCCTCCCCACCACTGCCTAACACGTGAGTGAAAAATGAAAAGAATTCTCTCATCCATAGTTTCTTCGCACATTCCTTCAAAATGAGGGATGATGGTTTCAAAGCATGGCCAAGGGGCACAGAGACTTCACACACATTCTGTCTAAGGTGACTGCAGGGGTTGGTGGTGTGTGTGCAAATACTCCCTCCTGTGAGCCACTGCTGTCTTTGTGCCTGATTCACAGTCTTTCTAGGCCTTTAAAAAGTAATCAGGGAATCATCAGCTTCCAGTGGCAAAGGACTCTTCTCTGGGTGATTGAAAGCCTCTTGGTTGATACCCAGGCTCCCATAGGACTGGTCTTAGAGTAGCTTGGGTGGTTTTTGAAGATGTGAACCAGATGTTATTAGTTTTCTGAGGTGTTTAAAACACCTCAATGATTTCTATTGCACTCATGATAGGATTATAATCATTAACGGGTCTTATAAACTCCTACATAGTCTTGGCCCTCGTTACCTATTATTTATTTATTTATTTATTTTTTAAGATTTTCTTTATTTATTTCAGAGAGAGAGAGAGAGAGAGCAAGAGAGAGAGAGTGCACGCAAGCAGGGGAAGGAGCCTAAGGAGAAGGAGAAGCAGGCTCTCCAATGAGCAGGGAGCCCAAGGTTGACTCAGTCCTGAGACTCAGGGATCATGCCTGGAGGCAAAGGCAGATGCTTCACCACTAAGCCACCCAGGCGCCCCTCATTACCTACTTTTGAAACTGTATTTCACCACCCTTTCTCTTATGGTATGCTATAGCTGCATTGATATTATTTCAATTTCTAGAACATACCAGGGTTTTTCCCATCCAAGAAACCAACCATGCTGGGTACTCTGCCAGAAATGTTCTTTTCCCCTTCCTATCTCAACTAACTCCATTAATATTTTAGGACTCTGCTTCAAGTCACTTATTTGGAGAAACTTTTCTTGTCTAGTAATCCAAATGAGTTCTTCCTGTTACATCCTTCTTTATGGCATTTATCACAATTTTTAAACAGATGCTTACATACTCTATACTTACATACAACCAGATGGTAGTCTGTCTTCACCAGTAGATACCCAGTGCCAGGCTGGTAGTAAGTACTCAACACGTATATTTGTGAATCAGTATGTTCTATGTTAATATGTTTTAGACATTCTAAACATTCATCATCCCTAAAGCTTGTGTGTTTTGAGGCTGTGTCCCATAGTAAACTGTTTTTTATTTAAAATCGGGATTACATCTACGTTTATTTACTATAAACATAACAGAGTGAGGTTCATTTTTTTTAAATGGAAGAACAGTTAGGCCATCATGATTTCGTTAAATGCAACGATTACCAGAAGTCAAAAGGGAAATGATTTACAAAACACAAATAGGAAATAAATCTGCTAAGCCTTTATTATGTTTGTAATATCGAAGCTTTTGAGTGGTTTCGTAGATAGGTTTTGAGGAAAATGCTTAATAGATATGAAAACAATTGCCCTTTAAAAATTACAGCAAACAAGCATTTAATCCAAAGGGGGTTAATAAATTGCTCAAGGGAAAAGGGTTATAATTATATTTAATCACTATCATTAAAAATAGTCTTTAACAGGTTGAATGCTTTTAACTCAGTGTTCTGGATACCTGGTAAACATCGGCCATTATTTTTCCTATGTTTACTCTGCCATAAAAAATTAGCAGAGTGTGAGGAACACATTTTTATTTGCTAAGAGAAAAAAGAGAGCATGCTGCTTCCGAAATCACCTGTAGGGTGAAATAAACAGGAGAGGAGATGTTCTTTATAATTGTTGAAAATTCACTGAAAAGATTGTTTTTCCATACAAAAGAGGACAAAAGGTTGTGAGAAGCACATGACAGAAAACAAAGATCAATGGGACAATATGATTAATTTGAAGTTAAAGTAAGGAAGGTCCCTCATTTGTCACCCAGTGCCAATTTGCAGTAAACCCTAGCATTTCATCAAAGGGTTGCTTATGAACTACTCCAAAGCAATCAGCTTTCCTGGAACTGGAACCTCGGGCCTTCCTGAGTCCTCCTTGAGAGCACAATGTCCCTGTGATTAATCTTCTCTTCTGTCAACATGAATATTAAGTGATTTCCTCCCTAGTGCATTATTAAGTTGTCTTATTTAATGCTACTTTCTGAGGACTACGCAGCTTGACCCTCACACTGAGGGTGAGCAGATAGGATCGTGCTATGGGCATGGTGTACTCCTTAAATGTGAAATTATGCAGTCGTGTGGCTTTCTGCCCAGCCAGAGATTATGACTTGAAAATATACTCCGAGAAAGAGCGTAAATGAAGTTTGTTAAATCGAACATATATTTTAACTTATTCGAAACTAGCTATCTTGATAACCATTTGGGTATATAGATCTTAGTAACAAATACAAAAGTGTACAACAATTACATTACAAATTAAAATCCTGTGGAGTACAAATGAACACATTCTCATTAAATAGGTAGTGTTAATATTTCATTTTTATTAGCAGCACTGGACCACTTATGAATTATAAATACAATTTAAATTTAGATGTAGCATAAATACTTACGCATGTTCTCTGTTTTTCCAAGTATTGGTATGTGATATAATTGCATTTTCTGTTCTTGCCACCTGTGACGGCTACCTTTCAATGTCACAGTGTCATCCAAACTTATGTTCTCATCTTTTCTCTAAGGTTTGGTTTTAAAATTGGTCCCCTTCCACCTGCACAACAACTCTAGAATATAAAAAGAAGCAGTTAGGAGCAGATGACTTTTTATGTGTCTCATTTCCTTGCAAATGTCTGCTAACACAATTAGTCACATTCTGGAGAAGGCCTTTGTATTTATCTATTATATTTTGAACGGATCAAGTCATACTCTTCTCTGACACATTAGAGCGTTTATTAGTTCAGCTGGTTTGCCGACAGATGTTTCCTTTAGGCCAGCAGAAGAACTAATACAACCAGTTCAATTAAAAAAAAAAAAAATTGTGCGCTGGGTTAGTTCGTGGCTTTGTATTTCTGTCTAACTTTTAGAGTAACCCTTCCTAGAGAAAACATCAGCTGTATTGTTTTTGTTGCTTCTGGGGTGGATATTAATCCCTGGCACATTACCTATAAATAAATAAATGATGAATGAATGAATGCATGCACGCAGTCCTTTGAAGAAATAATGTGATTTCAACATCAGTGTCCCTAAAGGCAGAGCGAGATCATAGTGCAGCAACCTTTTCCTCCAAAGGACCTTCGTGAGTATTAAAAGTGCTACGTTTTTCTTTATCTCGTCTTGAGAAGAAAGACTTAAAAATGCCAAACTCTACGCTCATCGTTTTCAATGAAATGGTTTCAGTTTTTAGGTTTCTGTCCTATCACTTGAATTTTCATTACTGAAAATTCTGAATATAGCAAAACCTTGTTTGTGGAAAATGGGTTGTAAGCAGAAGAGGAGAAGTCACTTTGCTTGTGGTTGGCAGCAAATATAGACACATACACATAAAATGCAAATACATACACGTGCACATAAAATGCAAATACATACACGTGCACATAAAATGCAAATACATACATGTACACATAAAATGCAACTCTTTGGGTGTTCGCATTGTACTGCATATGTTCCCATTCTGTATTAGCATGAGAGCATGACCAACTCGGTTTCTTACTAGTCATATCTTGCTTTCCTCATTTCACTGAGAATAAGTCTTTGGTCATAACTGTCTCTGAAGGTACAGTATGTGGAAGCTGTAGAAATAGGAATACCTCAGATGAACATACTGATGAATTTAAGTAAGAAAAGAAATTGGGAGCATCTGTAAGATTTTAGAATTCAGAGTAATGTCCCCCCCTCCGCCCTTTATCAAGGCTGTTTTGGGGTTTCCCTGTTTTGGGAGGAGTGCTCTAAGACAGTCACTATGTCAGGGTTGATTGAGCCTTACTCTGTTTCCTTCAATCAGTGATCTGGTGAAAATTACTAACAGAGAAAGTCCCCTTTTGTGTTTTTCGTTTTTTATAGTAATATACACACCAAAATGTGGCCGACATATTTACCATTAGAGGGATGCTTTAATTGTGTACTCTGATTTCTTCCTGGCACGCTAATGGGACTTAAAATTACTGTTTGTTTGTTTTTTTCCTGAGATCAGGAAAAAAAAGATAATAGTTGGAAAACAGTTTGAAAGCTCAAATACATTTTCCTATTTTGACATTTTATTTCAAAGGGCTCATTTTTATAATTTTCTTTTTTGACTGCATCATAAGACGTACTATAGAAATTCTGTGTTCTTTGCCCCTACACTGTGGTTCTTGTACCCCAGTCATTGTGCTTCCTTGTGCCTCCTGCTTTGTCTTATGAACAGTCTTTAACTTTTGGGGGATTAAATTAGACGAGTTCCTATACAGAGCACCTAATTTAAATGTCTAAAATGTGTCCAGAGGAACGGAGATGCATTAGCAAATATGGTAGAAAAACACCAAACATCTGTTTGTGTTTCGGGTTTTTGTTGTTGTTGTTCCTCAAAGCTTGCTTTTCTAAGTGATAGAGATTTTAGGAAACAAGTAAAAATGGAGGGAAGACAAATTTTCTTCACTTATCAAGCTGTATCTCACCAACCACAGTTCATAAATTCTAATATTAAATAATATGGCATTTTGCATCACGTATTACCTACTATCACTTACAGATACATCTAGATGAAGCATTCATCATTTGCCTTGATTAAAATCATAGGCTTGGCGTTTATAGAGAATTTCGAGCCGCCTTCTCCAGTAAAAAAGCTCCAGGTTATGAACTTTTTGTTTTGCCTTAAAGAGTTCAGCAGATTGATACCAGTGCAAATGTTGTCAAGGACTTTGTCGGGGAAGAAAATATCTTTTCCTTCTACCCTTCTAAGTTCTTGGCTGAGGCTCTTGTAACAAAACACAGATTAACAAAAGAAAAGCATACACATTTATTTCATGCATGTTTTATGTGACCCGAAAGACTTCATGAGGAAGTGAAGGAGAAGCATGAGGAAGAAGCAGTTAGATCTAAGTGTTTTATGGTGGGTTTGATGAAGAGTAGAACGTCACTGTATGAGCTCTTTTTTATCTTTAACACAGTACACAGAAGTCCAATTTTCAATCTACTTCCCAGAGGAAATGATTCAAGCTAAGAACAGCAAGTGTGAGATGCAGCTGGGGCCAGAAGGGCTTGGTTTGATTCACCGGATGGTTGTGTGCCTCACTACCTCAGTGTGGAGATACAGACATGGATCACCAGCGCTTCTTGCCCCGCCCCCCCCCCCCCCCCCCCCCCCCCCCCGTCTCCCAGTTCTTACCAGTTTCTCAGAACGCCCAGTGATGTTCCCCTCTGACTTCTCAGTCTGGGTTTCTCTATTTACTTCGGATGTCCACTCAGCCACCCCAGAGCCTCAGAGTCAGAACTGAGGAAACAAATTCACTTTCTGTTGTTCAATCCATTAGTTTATACTTTATGTTATGCTTTATGAAGGCATTTTGACACTTTTCTGTTTCATAATGTGAGCGAGACGGATTTTTTTTAGCCATTCGTCACTCCAAAATAGACCATGTTCTAGAGTTCATGGTTTTCTTGGCTAATCTTTCAGGTTTTTCTAACAGCCAAAGGTTTCTTAAGGCCGATTCCTTATGTGGCCAAATTGAATATTGTAATAGTTCTCTTTATGATGCTTTCAAATTTGGGGAAAGAAACCTTAAAAATATTATCAAGACACACTGCGTAAGAAGAATGGCTAAAAAGCTAATGAAACCAACCTCGTAAGTCTTCATGTGCCAATCAGTCCTACCCCAGAGTAGTTCCCTATGTTTGTCTTTCTCTGTTTTCATCCTTTATTGACATTTTTTCTTCATTACTGTGTTTCCAGAATGATGTTTCTTCCACAGGTAGGGCTGCCCAGTCTGCTCATAGGGGAACATTTACTTTGTGACATTAAATTATGGATCACAGTAAAAGTTCCATGGGAGTGAAAGTCAATGCTAGCCAGAGGCTGTATTGTGTATATATCACATAGGTTCTGGTGAATAAATTAGTGCGCAGTTCTGAAATTCAGAAGCTTAGTTTAAGAATATGCTTGCTAACCAAAACTGGGTCTCGGTAGGACTTTACGATGATGAGACAAAAAACTCTTCTAATCCCTTAGCGTGCGGAGGGTAGCTTTTGAGACTGCGGACCTATGAAATGATATTTTCACCCCACCGTTGTCAATGTCAACAGAAGACAGATTGAATTGTAAAGCTCCTTTGACAAATGAGCCCATTTTACTCTCTTCCTGTAGTTTTCTTCTCTTGGCTTTTGTGTCCCTCGCTTCTTCCCAAGCAGTGTTATGCAAATGAGCCAATTAATGATAGATAAAATGGTCTTCCTACCTCGCAGAGTTTGTAACTGGAAGGGCAACACCGTAAGTCACGTACCTAGTCAGGGGATTCTATAGGCCACTGCGAGGGTCTGATTAGCTTGACTGTGGAACACAATCGCGGAGGCATCTGCTCGGTTAATTTTGAGAGAAAATTTACCAGATGGAGGCTGAAGATTTAAGTGATTAGAAGGTAGTAGATTGGAATACAAATTGGATTAAGAGAAATTAGATTGATATAAATCGAATTGAGTCACAACAGTTTGTGTTGTTCGTACCAAGGGGCAGTGGATTATGGGAGAAGCAGATGCTCCAATGAGATAGGAATTAATGTGGCTTTGACAGTCCATCTGCGAAGGTCTGAATATCGAGTACATCCCTAATCTCTCTCTCCATTTATCAATGCCATAATGTTAATTAGTACTTCATTCATTAAGTTACTTACAGAAGAAAAAATCTCACCCCTATCCCCTCTCCGCTTGAGAATTTGTTATTCTGCCAAGAACTGGAAAGCTCTCTTCAGCTGAGCGAGCTACAGTTGACTATAAGGGGGGACCTGTGTCCTTTTCCTCATGCATCCAACTGCCTTCGGCATGCGTGCAGTGAGCTTGAAAATCTCTGCTCATGTATTTCTCTTCCTAAATGCATAGTTGTCTGAAGTCTTGCATTAATAACTAGCACAATTCCACTTAAAAAGAGTGGCTGTTTTAATTCAATAATATTAGTGTATCTCTTCTATGTTTGGGCTTTTTTAACATACCAGAGTTCCGTGTTTTGTTTCATGACTCAGGTGTTGGACATCAGGGTTGAGTGTCAGTTTCCTACTTAAGAGAAAAATGAGAAAAATTCTGTGCCCATGATTCTGTGACTGTGTTTATACCGTGTGTGTATGTGAGTGTGTGTGTGTGTGTGTGTGTGTGTTTGCTGTTTGTAGGCTAGTTGATGGAAAACGGCAGGTTGCTGATACTTCATCCATTTATACATCATTGGGACCTGATCATTGGAGAAAAAAGTTGAGTGAAACAAAATTAAAAGAAAAACACCATTTAGGGGCCTATGCTTATATTGGGAACATGACCCTATAAAATCCAGAAGGTATTGATACGGGAGCCTCATTAGTACATCACTGGCCACAGCAGTGAAATTCAGCATAAAGCAGTTCTGTCTTGGATCCCAGCCAAAGGAACTGAGCCAGTGGAGATCCAAAGGTGATCTCTCCTGTAAGGCAGCCCAAGAGTGTGGGATCTAAGGACAGCCGTGCAGAAGTGTCCCTGTGTATTAATAACAACCAGGCAAGTACAGCTTCTGGAGGCTAAAGTAATGAGATGGGCAAAAATGGAACATCGAATCCTATGATGCAAGAAGCATACCATTAAAGGTTGTGCCAAGTCATTCAGAAATAATCGTAGTACGGGTAGACATGGGCTGCCTGCCAGTGTGCGAGCAAGGAGAATTTCTATTTTTGTTGTGAGGAGGAAGGCAGTGACTTGTGCAAAAATGTATTAAGTGTTTTCAAATTTTGGGGGGGTGCCTGGATGGCTTAGTGGGTTAAAGCCTCTGCCTTCGGCTCAGGTCATGGTCTCGGGGTCCTGGGATCGGGCCCTGCATGGGGCTCTGCTCGGCGGCAAGCCTGCTTCCTCCTCTCTCCCTCTCTGTCTGCCTCTCTGCCTGCTTGTGATCTCTGTCTGTCAGATAAATAAATAAAATCTTAAAAAAAATTAAAATTTTGATTTAGCAGAGATAATTCTATAGACAGTGAGTTCTTAGGGCAATGTTCTTCATGTAGGAATAAGATATTTATTTATATTTATATATCATATATGATATATTTATACCATATAAAACATGATATATTTATACCATATAAAATACATGACATATTTATACCATATCAAATATGTGACCTATTTATTCCATATAAAATACATGATATGTATTTAAATACATGTAGGAATAAGATATTTATTTATTTATATTTATATATAATATATGATATATTTATACCATATAAAACATGATATATTTATACCATATTTATACCATATATATGACATATTTATACCATATAAAATATGTGACCTATTTATTCCATATAAAATACATGACATGTATTTTAAATAAATTTAAAATTTAAAATTTAAATAAATTGCCACTCCTCCTCCTCCCCTATGCAGTCCTGGGGCTTCTCCTACATCCTTCCCAGATGCCAATACTAGGATAGGTTTTGGAGACACTCTTAATATTGGCTAAGGAATCTAATGCTCATATCTTCTACTTCAAAAATAACCTGCCTTCTAGAAGCCAGGATGGGGCCCAAGGTCTGTCTGAATCCAGAATCTGCGCACTATCTGCTTAGGGTCTTGTGTTTAAACAGCGTATGGCCTGTATTTCTAACTGTGTACTCGTTAATACAAACTGATCGTGATGGAAGAACGTTATCGAGCTAGATTCCAGCAAAATTGAGAAGAGAGTAGAAAGTCAAGCTAAGATACACGCCTGCAAAGTGCAAAGGGTAAAGCAGAATTCCTTGTTGTAGTAAAAAGTGACCCCTAAAATTTGTCTTCTGCTATGAGAGTGATTAAAGACCATCTAAAAATAATGGAGTATTCAGGGGTCAGTCCCTTGTTCCTATTTTGACACTTCAGGTTTTGACCTAATGGCCAGTCATCTCATTGGGAGCCTTGTCCTCATTAAGAACCATCAGTACATCAAGGTGGTGCTCACTGAACCTGGCAGAGGCAGACATTGTCCTCTTATTCATGCCTTTGTTCCTGTGACTGATCATTGGGTGTTTAATACCTTGTCGAGCCCCAACGAGGATAATTAAAGGAATCACTTAGTTGTCAACTAATGACCAGATATACAATCTTCTCCATTTTTGGTTGCTGATAGACTTTAGACAGTGGATATATTTTTGCCGTGAGTTGTGTTTCAGTGTGTGCCTACTTGAGTTCAAATTCTGTAAACGAGACATATAGATAGACATAGATATAGATAGACGTATAGACTGAGTCTAGTGCATGTGTGTCAAGTACATCAGTGCTGCGGCATGGTTTCGTGTTCTTTATTATTTGTTTTTGCTAAGCATCTTACCAAAAATGTTCAGAAATTAATCCGAGACCCCTATTTGCTAGGTTATATTCTTTCGTTTTACATTTAAAGGTGATGGGCAGGGACGCCTGGGTGGCTCATCGGTGAAGTGTCTGCCTTGGGCTCAGGTCATGCCTGATAGAGTCCGGCATCAGGCTCCTTGCTCTGCGGGGAGCCTGCTTATCCCTCTGCCTTCCACTCCCCCTGCTTGTGCTCACACTGTCTCGTGCTCTCTCTCTGACAAATAAATAAATAAAATTCTTAGAAAAGAAAGGAAGGAAGAAAGGTAGGGAGGTAGGTGATGGACCTTAAGGAGGGCACATGATGTGACGAGCACTGAGTGTTATATGCAACTGATGAATCACTGAACTCTACCTCTGAAAGTACTAACACACTACATGTTAATTAATTGACTTTAAATAATATAAAATTAAAAAATAAAAAATATGCAAAAAAATAAAAAATATGCAAAAGTCAAATAGAAAAAAATTAGCCAGATTTTATCCATTCTTGCATCGTCATTTTTGGATTCATGTAAAGCAGCTGCCCCACCGGCGTGCTTTCCGTGCGGGTAGATTAGGTAAATAGAACAGGTATAAGCCGCCTCAGTGAAACCAACGGTGCTGCATCCTAGTTCTCTCCCCTGCTGTTGACGAATTTTTTCAGATTTGCAGTGAACTCAGAAAATGGGGAAACATGGCCAACTTTTAATATAGTAAGTGATGTTTTGGCACCTTCGACTATAAATCAGTGCTGCAAAGGCATTATGGCAGCACGAGGACATACTGTCCAAATAAATGCCAAGCCTGGGCGTGCTGGTTCAGAATTCCATGCCTCATCCTAAGACCCACGGGGCAATTTGCTTAATCCTGGCGGCAAAAGCTGGACTTGAGAAAGTGCAATCTGTAATTCAGCTGGCTGAATAAATGGATTTCTACTGGCCACGTAATGAGAAGAATTTAGAACACACATGGAAGTCTGAGATTTACTTGGCTATCCTACTTCTTTGTTTGTTTGTTTTAAAAAGTTGCTTCTAACAATAAATTTTATATATCCATAAAGCAATATGTATGTTAAGTTTAAAGAATCTGAATAATTAAATAAAATGCAAATAGTTGCAGGAAAAAGGAAAAAAAAAGAAGAAGAAAAAAGAAAAAAAACACTGTATATAAAGTTAAAAAAAAAAGTTGCACCTTGCTCTCTGAAATCCATATATATATATATATATATATATATATATTTTTTTTTTTTTTTTTCCTGGCTACGGAGTGACAAGGGAGAGGAATAGCATATACTTAGAACAGATAAACTCGGAAGCTTTTGGAATAATGATAGTGTGAAATCCAGTCTAGACAGCGATGGGACTGAGAGGCAGATAAAAGTGAGAGAACGAAGGAAGAACCCACAGGCATCTGTGCCTTAAATGGACGTGAAAGAAATTAAAGAGTTAATTCTTACAAGTGGGATTTCTAGCCTTAGGGACCTGAAGCAAATGGACTCATGCCAGAAAGAAGAGAGCGATGAGGCATAGAACAAGGAGGGAAGTGAGAGATTTCTTTTGAGATTTATAGAGTTTGAGATTATAACTGAACATTCATGTGGGCAACAGAACCAAGTGTAGATCTTACCTGGAGGTTTGACTCTTGTGGTCATAGAAGTGACGCCTATTACAGTGAGCGGGGATGGGGTCCTGTGGTCAGCATCCAAGAGAAGAGAGGAGGAGGTCTACATCACTCATCAGAGAAGGCATTAGTGGAGTCAGAAATTATTAAACTCACTTCAGACTTCTAATTCAGTAGTTTACATATAACTCAAAGATTTTTTTTTCTCCCATTTGCGATGGAAGTTCATAATAAAATGAACTAGCTACGATGAGTGATTTCATTAAACATCAACAAGTAGTGTGTATATCCCTTAAAAAAACAAAGCACTGTTATTAATGGCCCTTTTGGAAGTACCATCCCCGCATGGAGGATTAAGCAAACATCATTATACCCTTTTACAATTCACACACTTCTCATTTTCTTTCAGATTTTCAGTTTCTGCTTGTTTATAAGATCCAGCTTGTCAGAGTTGAGTATATTGAGTGCTTGACGGTAAAAGCAACTTCCTACATTTAAAAAATAGCACCCACCTCTAAGCTATTGTTATTCTTGTCTTTCATAATTGCTATGACACTATACATTTTTATTCCCCTGCCTGTCAGTGTTCTCTTTTCCATTAGCATAATCCAGAAAAATTTTGTGTGTTCCATTCCTTTTGCTTTGTGAAAAGAAAGCACTGCATTTTTAGAGTGGCTAGATGGAGGCTAATTCCATATCCACGTGGTAATAACCTGGAAAACCAGAGAATGATTGGTTTCATTTGATCCCCCATCTGATAAGCCTTCAAAGTAAATGAGCTGAGTGGGAAATAACATTTTTTGTGAGTTTCTAGAAACTGCAAACGTTTTCTGAGAGACCCAAGGAATTGAGTCTCTGATATATTTTAGTGAGACATAATTCAAGCAGAAAACGATCATTTTAAAACATTTATAGCATGCCCGTTTGCTGCTTTTCTCCATTAAGTAGAAAAACAAGCTCTTTTTTCTCTGTGCACACCAAATCTTTTAACTGAAAACCATACTCAGTATTTCTGTGGCAGCAATGATGTTATCTGGTGGTCATTTTGCTCTGAAACAAGACATCCCTTGAAAGGAAATTTAAAGTTTTATTAAATCACTCACTTTTTAAAGGTATCAACAGATAATGGTAAATAAAGAAAAATGAGGACAAAGTAGGTCCCCAAATGAAAAGTATCCTGATAATTAACGTAACTCATATTCTTTATCTACTAGACTAAAGTAACTAATTTTCAGTCTAAATTTAACCAACCATTTGTATAGTCTTTCAACAGATGTCATATCAAATTCATTATGATTTACTGAGTTAGACTGGATAGATTTTTTTAAGAGATTAACTTAAGTTTATATTGATTTCTTTTAATTCAATGCAATACATAACTTGAGGTGCAAAATGCCAACCTGAAATTTTTCTACAATATCTTAATGATTTAAAAACGCATTTCATTCCAAACTTAAGAGCTACTCACAGCAAAGTAAACATGGCCTCTTTTTCAACTTCTTCTGGATCAAAATTTTGTCCAGTGTGTTTTTAGTGGAATAAACATTTTGAAAGTGAATTTCAGCGTGTCTCCTGCAAACAGCTCTGCAGAAATGTGATGCTGTCCCTTCCATTCAGTTTGGTCAACTGTGAAAACCCATTCACTCTGAATGTGACAGAGAAAGACAAAGCTCTAAGTACAAGTTGTATTCGGCTACCTTTATAAACTGCCTTTACGCCCTAAGGTATAAGTTTCAGAAAAAGAATTCCAATGTGCCATTGCACGACACACACAAAAAAACACCAAATATAATATGGCTGTTCCCACCACTGAAGAGAAAACGCTTTCTTTTCCTCTTTGGGATCACCGTACTCATCATTGAATTGGGTCTTTTGTCACAGGTGCTTAGACTTATTTTAAAGAAGCAGAATTTCATAAAATTGTAATTTAGAGATTCCAAGGAAGAACTACTTTGCTTTAAAAGAAAGAACACAATTTGGTTTTAACCACCCCTTTAAACCACTGGTAAGTTAATTTCAGGCAGTATTCTGATAATATTCCTGTTACGGTCATGTCATTTAAGTTAAGTCATGTTATTATGCCCTCACAAAAATTTTTTAATATTCTTTTATTCTCATTAAAATTATGATGGAAAACAACCTCAAAGTAGAAGCTTCCCATGTATTCATTACACAATGGTTTTAAGGGTTGTTTTTTTTTTTTTTTTAAGATTTTATTTATTTATTTGTCAGAAAGAGAGAGAGAGAGAAAGTACACAAGCAGGCAGAGAGGCAGGCAGAGGTGGAGAGAGAGGCAGGCTCTCTGCCAAGCAAGGAGCCCGATGAGGGACTCGATCCCAGGACCCCAGAATCATGACCTGAGCTGAAGGCAGTGGCTTAACCCACTGAGCCACCCAGGTGTCTCGGTTTTAAGGTTTTTATAAAGAAAATAATGGACATTGGTATAATCTATTTCAGAGGGACACAAAGAATTATTAACCACCAATATTTGATTAAATTTCAATGACTAGAATCTACAAATAATTTCTTTACTATGCCTAGACAGTAGTATCTGGTACTAGAATTCCACATATCCAATTGTCATGAACTACAATGGAGGTATTCTTTAGCTGTTAGAGAGTTTTTTGATCGAAATCTAGCTACCTATAGCTCCATTAACAGAATAAAAAAAGGAATATAGTTGCTCATGCATTTATATCAGATATTGATTGAGCACCCAATATTTTCATCTTTAGAAACACAGTATGTGGCAAATCTGAGTACCAAATCATTGAAAACATGGAGCCTTCAGGGAAATGTAGAGAGATCATTCAGAATGACTTTCAATTGGTAGGTAGGAACAAGCAGTAGTAGAAAATGACAGTACAGAGATAGAAGCTATATTTTGAATGACACACTATTACATTAAAAAGACTATATTTTGTGGATGGTAGTCCTTTGTTTTTATAGGGCCACCAATTCCTTTGAGTATAGTGCTAAAGGTTATCCTAATAAAATAATTACACTTTATACTAAAATTCATTGAGTAAACATTTACTGAGTGCTTACTTTGTGCTCAGCATGTAGAGGGAACTCCTTCAGTCTTCATAGACATGCTATTAGGTTGGCACTGCTACATTTTGTAGATAAGGAAAACAATATGTGGTGAGGATAAGAAACTTGCCTGCATTCACAATCCTAACCAGCACTTGGAGAAGAGCGCCTTCAAGTCAGACTCCTCTTGTTGAAAAGAATCTCTATTAACTGCCAAAGACATGCCTTGTCATTTCTTAAAAAGGCACGTGTATACACGCTCACAAAATTTTGCATCCAATTTTTGAGGTGTCCTCTCTTCCATTCCACCTAAGCCCATCCATGGCTTAAGAGCCATACCAAAAAATGACAACACAGTAATGCGATGAGACTCATGTGTTAGGACAACTTCTTAAGTACAATGCCAGTTGGCCCTTGAACAACATGGGTTTGAATCACACAGGTCCGCTTACACGTGTTTTTTGTTTTTTTTTTTTTTTGTTTTGTCCTGGCTATAAAAAGCTTCATTGTTTTCACTTGGTCCACATTTTGTGTGAAGGCTCCAGGGTGGTTAGAAAGCTTCCCAATGGCTGCAGGGAGAGGCTCAGGCAGAGGCTCTGACACCAAGGGGATGTCTGAGGGACCCCTCCGGAGCCACTGGGTTCTGGAGGCTCCTATTCATTGCTTGAGAGTGAGTCTTGGGAAGAGCTACCCCCAGCCCAGTGCCGGGGCCTGCCAGCCAGCCTGTGGAGGTTAGTCAGGTGGTAACCATCTTCTTGATGAGTTTCATTTCCTCAACCAGGAAGTGATTCTCCAGGAAGTTAGAGAGATGGAGGTCTATGAGGTGGAACCCAGGGCTTGCAGATACAGAAGGGCTTGGTTCAGTTTCTTCTTCGGGACCATAGCAGCTCCCATGGCATCCTGGGTTTCACCCCCTCACATTGGGACAACTTTTGCACTTCCTAGAGGAAAACCCAGCAGCTGGGCTGGGTTTGCATCTTCAGGAGACACTTGGCACCCTTGAACTTCCCTCGGGCTACTCCCCGAATTGGCACTTGTTCTCCCGAGCCACTTGTGGTTAAAACAGAAACCCAGAGAGAGGTAAGGGTAGGAGGCACGTGGGTACACGTTGACCTGGGAGTTGTCTGTAGGCCTTATCTCAGTGGAATAATTCTGACGAATATGGCAGCTCATGGTTGGTCAGCAATAGGGAGCTAAACTCAACCAACCATCAAAACAAAAACAAAGACCCAGAAAACAGTGTTGGCTGGTCCTGGAGGCGGAGGATAGCCGAGAAGATGATTCTGAACGTTGTGACTGGGAAAGAGATTGGCGGGTAGTCAGAGGCTGGGAAAAAGAGCATCCCTGGGTCTGTTCTGTCCAAACACTGTTGACTCAAGAGACAGATTCATTGTAAATGTATTTTCCTTAAGCTTTTTTTAATAATCTTTCCTTTTCTCTACCTTACTTTCTTATAAGAATACAATACAAAATACATATAACATAGAAAATATGAGTTCATCAACTGTTTATGTTATTGGTAAGGCTGCCGGTGAACGGGAAGCTTTGGGGAGTCAAAAGTTATACACGGATTTGTAGATTTTGACTGTTGGAGCCTCCAACCCCCTTCTCAATTTGTTCAAGGGTCAACTCTCATTGAATGTCGATAGGAAGTGAACAAGGCTCAAATCAATCAGTGTGTGCCTTACTTAGACATGATGGAGCTAATATATTCGGCTCATGGCAGTCAGATTTTTTTGGGTAATGTTTTAGCAATTATTCTCTTAAACTTTCTGAATTGTATTAGCATTTTTTCAACTCTCTTTTTAAAAAAATCCTTATTATACTAGATAGTAAAGGAAGTTTTTCGGTCATCTTGGCTAGGTCACTGGATCTCATTTTAAGCTGATAATAAAATATTTAGGTTAGAAGAACATAAATCAAGAGTTCTACACAGATTTAGCAGAGACTAAATATTTAACAAAGCTCAGCACATGTGTAAAGTATCAGTGCTGGTAGGAATTCTGTTTTGTGAAGCTGACCCTGGGGTCTTTGGAATCAAACGCCATTGCTACAGAATTTTCAAAATATATTGCTTAGGAAATAGAGTATAAGGTTAAATGTTATCACTCCATTGGGAGTTTACGTAAAAAGAATGCCCTTTTTGTTTGAGACTGTTCATAGTATCCACCAAATACACTTTGAGGTTTTTAGGAAATTAAACATCGTTAAAAAATTTAATGAGTTTGGAGATGGTCCCGTTGCATCATCTTTCTTTTATAAAGCCAAATGCAATTTTGAAACCACATTGAAATATTATAAATATGAGATATTACATAAACATGAATATATAAAAATATAAACATGAAATATAAATCTATAGAACCATATAAACCATTCCTATAACTATGAAATATTATAAATATATATATAACCATATTGTAAATATGACAATAAGAAGCTAAATTTCAAGATCTCTTCCTGGACTAGAGATTGCTTTTGTTATTGTAAGGCAAATCTGCATAACCCATGAAAACTCTGATTGGGTGGCAAATCACTCTTTAAAGAATGCCTTCAACCATGGTAAGGTGTAGCAAATTGATTTGAAATAGTATTGGATGAATGTCCAGGTTAATACATTGGCTCCTCACTGAATTGTTGGAAAATGAATTTATAAAGTAGGAAATTAATTTGTTTTTTTCTCAAGAGGAAATCACTCCTAAAAATGTTGGCTAGTAACCTTTCAGATTTGTGGTTTCAAAATTGCTCTTCAGTGTTATATAGATATCCTCATGTGTCTACTCCTGGCTTCGATTTCTTTCAATCTTCGATTGGTTCTGACTTACCCAAAGTGTTATGCCTTCCTCTGGATGCTCGTGGGCTATTGTCTAGATCCACCTGCTCAGGAGAGGTCAGTGACCTCGTGGATGGGAGGTAGGCAGCCAGAAAATGTATAATAAAAAGCAACTAAAACTTACATAATGAAGTCACTAACTACCATGAAGTGGTGGAGAAAAAAAAAAAAAGAGAGAGGGAAAATGTGTTCCACTTTTAATATTTTCAGCAATTTCTGTTAAGAGTACGTAAATAAAGGCCTGAAATACAATTGTGAAATTAGAGAAAATGTTTCATGAAATCTGCCTTAGTTACTCTCTCCTACAGTAGCAACCTCCTTTCCCTGAATAAGGAAAGAATTGTTAAATATCTTTGACTAAGGTTGTATTTTAAATCACTGATAAACTATTTACTTTTAAGATAACATTCATGTATTATCAGTTGGTCTTTGGTTAAAATGATGTATGGAACCATTTGTTTATTGGCAATGTAAATAAACTTCTTAGAAATGTGATAATAAATCCCAAGGGTTACATGAGCTGGTTTATTTATTTATTTATTTATTTGACAGACAGAAATCACAAATAGGCAGAGAGGCAGGCAGAGGGAAAGGGGAAGCAGGCTTCCAGCTAAGCCAAGAGCCCGATCCAGGACTTGATCCTAGGACCCCGGGATCATGACCCGAGCCGAAGGCAGAGGCTTTAAACCACTGAGTCACCCAGGCGCCCCACGTGAGCTATTTTCTAAATAAAATCTTTTAAATCATTGTTAATTTTTGAAGGGTTCTCTAAGAAAGCATTTGGTAACCACTTCTTTTGATAGTAGACACAGACCTACCAAGGCCAACTTTCTAGTCTATCCTTTTATGAAAACAATGAGCATTAATCTATAGCACGTATCTTAAAAAATTTTCTTTATGTTAGTACTGCTACCTGTTATCTTCTCTTTTAGTTATATTCGTTATGTTGTGACAGCCATTATCATACTGTGCGGCACCTGAAACGATGAATTTATAGCAATTTATTCTTCCAGTCACCTCAAATTTAGGATAAAGAAATAGTGTTATAAGAAAGTTTAGGTAACTTGCTTCAGGTCATATACCTAATCATACAGTGATGCAGGGGGAAAGAACAAAATAACCAAACCAAACCAACACTAAATTGCAATCTAGTGCTTGGGACTTTTATTCTCAGCTTCAAATAAATAAATAGATAAATGGGTAAGAAAGCGGTCATTGGGAAGGAAAACTCATCCTCAAAACAGAGCTTGGACTCACTGCTAAGACAATTATGTTCTTCTAATCTCCGTTTTGGGGGAAATTTTCAGTTTTGTTTTGTTTTGTTTTCTCTATTTTCTTTTTCTTTTCATCTGTAAGTAGGCATTTGGGACAGTAGGGTCTTCTTCCTGTTAGACCTGGAAGACTGGCTAATAGGAATGCTGCTGGATGCCGTATTGTACAACTGAAACTTCCAGAATTGAGGCTGCCTGTTAAGTTTGACAAGAAACATCTTGGAGACCTGTCACTTCCCTTTCACACACTTTGTCCTTTAGTTTTATGACATTGAAAAGTGGTATAGAAATTTTATAATAAAATTAGTTTTTCTAGGTCTCAATTTTAGTGTAGTTTCTAATTTAAACTTATTTTTAACATGGCACTGCAGTGCTTCCAGCAAGAATGAGAATCTTCTTAGTTTGTTTATTTAAGTTATTGCCAATCAGATCTCATGAGAAAGTTTCAATAAGCTTCGAATGGATAAAGCAGTCTTTTTGTTTCCCGAATATGGACTTTCTTACCGCAGTATGTCACATATAGAACTTCTAGGGGGAAAAAAGTAAAGGAAGTACACTGGAATTTAGTTATGGTGAAGAATTCAAAGGAAAGTTGTTCAGTGCCTGGGTGGCTCAGTCAGTTAAGAGTCTGCCTCTTGATTTTGGCTCAGGTCATGATCTCAGGATCCTAAGATCAAGTCCTGCAGTGGGCTCTGTGCTGGGCATGGAACCTGCTTGATATTCTCTCTCTCTGCCCCTCCCCACCTTGAGAAAAAAGAAAAAAGAAAAAAATGATAGGAAAAATTTAAGGAAAAATGATAGAAAATTTAAAATTGATGGAGTGATCAATTTCATTACAAATTATATTAGATCACTAATCAGTGTAGATGGCATTTATAGTGGCATTGAGATATATTTCTTTCCATGGAGAAAATTTTGATAGGATTTATTTTGGCAAAATAGCAGCAACAATTTTAGTTATTTTGAAATCTAGTATAAGGGGATCAGCCTGGTGAAAATTTACTGTGCAGGAAAATATTAATGCAAGAAAGACCTAAAAAGAAATCAACTCTTGTTAATGTGATCAGGGTTTTAAGGTGGAAATCTAGGGGAAGAAGCTTCCATTTATAGAAGAGAAAAAAATAAGATAAACAATGCTTACTACATGTCCTATGGTCTGTGTAGGGTTTCTTTCCATCATCTAAACTGACTTTTGAGTCCTTTGTATTCTGATTTGCACCTGGTAAAAGTAAGGCATAAATATTTGCTGGTTAATAACCCATATTCTTTCTTCCTATGATAATGCTGCCTCTTTACTGTGATGGGTCATGAAGCCTTCATTTATTCGTGTAGTACGATGTACCTCTGTAGTTAGAGGGAAAACTTCAGGAGGTATCTCTGGTCACATTCAGAATTTGAGTTATCATAGAGAATCTTGCT
Organism: Neogale vison; assembly: GCF_020171115.1. NCBI lineage: Eukaryota > Metazoa > Chordata > Mammalia > Carnivora > Mustelidae > Neogale > Neogale vison. Next base: position 30,263,384 of record NC_058096.1, read on the forward strand.
GGCTTAGTTTTACTAGGATTTTTGGGGGAAATTTTTCACAACTTTTTTAATGTTAGCATTAATGCTTTGCTAGAGGCCAAAAGCAACCTTAGCTTGACAATAGCCAGATCTCCAGGATCCTGTAAGCCTTCTTTTAACTTAGCAACGTCTCTTCAGAGACTTCCTTTATCTCTTTCCCTGCAATGTCACCGTACAGAAGTTTATAATCAATCTCTCCTCACGATCACAGTGCAACTCTTCCTTCCCAAGGGTCCTATCCCCGTGCTTCAATAAAGGCAGTTTTTGCACACACACACACAAAAACCTACAAAAAAAGAAAAGCAAAAAACCACCAAGAGCAAAAAAAAAAAAAGAAAAATGTAGTTATTATGAACTTGGACTATAATAGTGTATGTGTGTTTAGGGGGAAAGAAAAGATACTACATAGAAATTTCATTGGCGAGAGTATATTTGCCAAGAATTTCTTCTGCCCTTTAAAAAATTCAGGGGGCGCCTGGGTGGCTCAGTGGGTTAAAGCCTCTGCCTTTGGCTCAGGTCATGATCCCAGGGTCCTGGGATCGAGTCCCACATAGGGCTCTCTGCTTGTCAGGGAGCCTGCTTACCCTCCCCCCGCCCTCCGGCCGCCCCGCCGCCTGCTTGTGATCTCTGTCTGTCAAATAAATAAATAAAATCTTTAAAAAATTTTTAAAAATTCAGGAAAGTTTAAGTGTGTTGTTTAACTTGACTAGGTGTGACTATAGTATATGCGTGAAAAACAAGGTTTAGTTCTAAGGGAATAATGAGGCAAGAGCAGTTTTCTTTCAAAAACATGAAATGAAATCATCAAGTGTTCTTTCATGTGCTTTATCCTCTTTTATCATACTATGAAATTGAAGTCACTTCTGAAAATTAAAGTTACTATAGCACTCACTAAAATGAATGGTTATTGACTAAATAAAACAAAATTTAAATATATTTATGAGTCATGATTTTATACTTCTCCAACCCTCTAAAATTTGAAGAGCTAATAAACTACTCAGTTTGTTTTTAGTTTTTTTTTTTGTTTTGTTTTTTACCAAAAACCATTTCAAAATCATTGTTTGAGTGTCTCTGAGAAGCAGAAATAATCTGTTATGTAAATTTGGGTGCTTAGTACCTTATTCAAAGATGCTGCTGCATGTAGCTGACTAATTGAATGTTTCTGTGGAATGCTTGCATCTAGCCAGGTCTAAGTGTGTCCCCTTCTAGACTGACCAGGTCCAGCCCAAGCCCAAGTGCATGACCTTCTGGTGAGCTTGCCAAAACTGAGCATCTTAGACCCCTTTCACTTGTAACTTCTGATACTTCCTGTTCACTGTGGGGACCAAGAATCACATTTTAAGGAAATATCCCAGGTAATTTTAATGCAGGTAGGCTGAGAAGCACATATGGAAAAACAAGGAAGATGTTATATTATGACTAGAGGCGTCTGATTTATTTTATTGTAGTCATCCACAGAAAAGAGTTTTGGAATTAACGTAGTTGTAATGTGTATTCTTTACTTCCTCCTACATCGAGTTTATAAAAGCCTGCACATATCAGATTAAAGGTCCTAAGTTCTAACTCTGCTTCTTTTAGCTATTTAATTATTAACAGGTCATTTGACTAATTTATACCTTACTTTCTTGGTTAGTAACAATCAAAATTGGGATGTTCATCTTTAAGACTCCATGACTAAGATCCATTTTTTTTTTTTAAGATAAGGACAGTTGGATAAAATGCTTTCAATTAAAACTTGACTATGTGGTTGCCTAATTAATAATTGATATATACGAAGATGTCTAGATTTGTTATCAGCCACAAGTAGGGTTAGACTCTCAGATAAATCTTAGATATCTTCTGTTTTGCTTATCTGTTCATATAAGGTACCTGAATAACTACATAATCTATATTAACACTGCAGTCAAAGTTTTGTTTGTTTGTTTTTTCCATCTAAAATCTGGAGTTTACATTTTTATGATCCTATACAAAAGAAATATAAGTGAAAAAGCTAGAGTTCTTAATGGAAAGTGATGAACAGATACTCTAAAGCAGGATTGGCAGACTTTTTCCATAAAGTGTCAGCAGGTATTTCCAGCATTTAGACCTCCTCATCTGTCTTCTAACAACACAAAAAATGTAAAAACAGTCTTAGCTGAGGGCCATACAAAAATTGGTTAGAGCATGGCTTCTCTAACTTTATGTGCGTAGGCATCCCTGAGAGGGGGTAGGGGTAGGTCTTGTTAAAATGCAGATTTTGATTGGATAGGTCTGGAGTTGGGCTGGGGGTCCTGTAGTTCGCAGATGCCTTAGGAGGTCCAAGTCTTGGTTAAACGGTTTCAGGGTCCTTCCTGTAATGTACAGCCCCCTCTACTGGTCAGTTTTGAATCGCCAGTGAGTTTAGCTGACAACTCTCGTCTTTGGTTTTGTTTTGTTTTGTTTTAATGAAATAATGGGGTCGTGAGCCAGTAGTGCAGAATACCTGGTAGTTTAGTGGTCCTTCCTAATTTTAAAGATCCAGATTTCTTCGCAAATTTGATGAAAGCTATGGTCCCCCTCCCATCTCTCCTGTCCTTCCCACACAAGAATGCCCATTTTTACACAATTCTGAAGAATTCATAACCTACCTAAAACTTATCCATCTCAAGGTCACTGCTATATTGTGTAATGTCTGGATTTAGGGGAGTACAGAATTAATCCACTCATTTTTAATAGCATCTTAAAATTTAGATGTATCTCCATGTCTGTCTCTGTTTATACATCTGTATAGTGGCACATTTCAGCTTTATTTGATGCCTGCCCTATTGGCTATTGCTGCCCTAATAATTATATTTAAAACCAAGAATTATAAGTGAAGAAAATAACCTAGCTGTTGATATGAGTGAACATGGATTCTTACTCCTTATAATAAATTTATTCATAACACCTTACCCATGACTTTATTGAAATATGATTCGTATGCTACACAATTCACCCATTTAATATGTGCAATACAATAGTGTTTTATTATTTTCATGAGTTGTACAACCATCACCATAAGCAATTTTAGAATATTTTCATCGCCTGCTAAAGATACCCTAGACACCTTCACATCCGATCCCTATCCCCCAACCTCGATAATGGCAAACCTACATTCTGTCTCTCTGAATTTGCCTCTTCTGGACATTTCATATAAATGGTATAAATAGCAGCCTTTTCTGATTAGCTTCTTCTATACTGTTTTCAAGCTTCATGCTGTAGTGCGTATAAGGACTTCGGTGTTTTTGTTTTTGTTTCTGTTTTTTGTTTTTGTTTTTGTTTTTATTGCTGAGTAGTACTCCATTTTGTGGATACGCAACATGTATTCATCTGTTCATCAGTTGATAGACATTTGCATTCTTTCCCTTTTTTTTTTTGTTATTATGAATAATGCTGTCAGAAACATTGCATTACATTCAGGTACAAGTTTTTGTGTGGCTATAAAGTTTCCTTTCTCTTGAGTATGTGTACATAGCCATTGAATTGCTGGGTCATCTGTTTATTCCAAAACATGTCTAAGAAAATCCAGAATATTTTCCAAAGTGGTTGCACCTGCACCATTTTACATTCCCATCAGCAATGTTCGAGGCTCTCAAATTTTCCACATCCCTCTCCCCACAAAAATACTTGTTATTTTACTATTTTTTTTTTTGAGGATTGTCATTCTTCTGGGTGTGAAATGTATCTCACTGAGATTTTGATTTGCATTTCCCTAGTAACTAATGATGTCAAGAATGTTTTCTCGACTTACTGGCCATTTGTCTGGCTTTTTGCATAAATGTTTATTCACATCCTTTGCTCATTTTAAAATTTGGTAATTCATATTTTTATTGAGCTATAAGAGTTCTTTATATATCCTAGATCTAAGAGCCCTCAGACATATGACTTGCAAATTATTTTTTCTGATTCTGTGGATTGTCTTTTCATTCTTTTGATTTTTTTTTCTCAAGCACAAATATTTAAATCTAATGAACCAAAGTTATTTATTATTTCATTTGTGGTGTGTGCTTTTGGTGCCCAAGAGAGTTTTGCTTAAGTCAAGGTCATGAAAAATTTGCTCCTATAATTTCTTCTAATCGATAGTTTCACCTCTTCTAGATTGTAGGTGTCCTTTTGAAGTTTTTATAACAGTGAGAATAAAATGATTAAAAGAATATCCAAATGAGACACACTAGAATAGGTTTACATATGTTGTAGTGATAAATGGGTGAAATTCTAGACATGCTGGATGCTAGATCTTATTGCTAAGCAGTTTAGATACTCTGCTGTTTTTCCTTTTATAAGTCAATTATTTTATATTCATTAATAAATGTTAGTGTATTTCAGGTCCTCTGCAGGCCGTCTCTGGGCCAAGTGCCTAATAAGGTGGGGAACTATTTGATAAAGTAAATAGCACTTTACTAACATGGATGGTTGACTTGCTTAGTTTTAATAATAGAACAACTTTGACATAGGGGAGCTGTGGATAAATGCATGTGGGAAATTAGAGAAGAACTAGAAAGGTATCTAAACAAAGTGATTATAGCCTATATACCTGTTACATGAAAAGTGAGATTAAACTCTTGTTCCATTTTAGAATCAGATTCTGTGGCTCTGTGTCCAGACCATTATACCTGGGAATATGTTACTGATTTGCAAACTGTGATTAGCCATTCACATTTAAATGGTTTGAGATCTTTTTTAATTCATTTCTTTTAAAAATAAATCTTACTCTTTATGTTCTTTAGAGTCCTGATTTGCTTTAGGGACCCAGTACTTTCAAAGTATAACTTTCTTTATTGTTGTGATGCACAGTGTGGTTACCTGTTCGTATTTAAATGCTTTGGGTTTCTTTAGTACTTAAAAAAAAAATTCTGACCTATGTATTGTAAATTACTCTTTGGCTTTAGGTACTCTGCACTTGGAATATATTTAAGTTCCTTCTTGGATCTGATGAGATACCAAATAATATTCAGCAACCTTTAAAATTAATCTTCCTCAGAAAAGAAAAGGTTCATTCACTATAATTAAATACCCTTTATTAAATTAAAAATGTGCATTTTTAATTAATAGTGAAAATAAAGTGGAATAACATTGAGGAGTAAATATTACTTCTATTTATTGAGCTGAAATGTGGTTCTACTAGATGACTGGGTGGAAAATGTTAAAGCTTGTATCTAGACTATCATTCTGTCCTCAGACATGGTTATTTCTCTCACCATCTACTTTAGATTTATGAGCAGGAGCTGCTAAGACCCTTTCACAAATAACGACCTGTGACACCTCATAAACTAAAAATGTTCAAAATGACACATCATGCAGATTTTTCATCTTAAAATACCAACAGGTTCTTCCCTTCCTATTTTTTCTACCCTTTAATGGCTCTACTCTCATTGCATTCGAAAGGAAGTCCTGGTGCCCATCACTCTTCCTTGCTATATGGTGACATACCAAATTCTGTCAAGGGTTATTTTATGCTATGCCTTGTATCTTTCTCTGTTTTTCTACTCTCAGCATCATTTCTCAAAGTCAGGTTCTTTTTATTGTTCTCTGGAATAATTAAGCAACTTTGACCTCTCCTTTTGCCCCCATGGCTCTTTATCTTTTATACTGCACACCAAAAATACCTTTCTAACACACGGATAGTCCTATCACTGCCCTCTCAAAATCTGTTAGCCATATAGAATGAAGATCAGAATCCTTTGCATGGTGTTTAAAACCCGTTTATCTGGATTGCCAAGGGCACTTTTCACTTCCACCTGTCATATCAACTTCCTCCCGATTATGAAATGTATCATGCATGTCCTTTCATGATCTCAGGTTGTTTCTTCAATCTGAATGTCTTTTCCCTTTATTTGCATGGTTTTATTCTTTACCTCTCAACTTAAATGATGTCTTTTCAGGGAAGGCCTCATTACACTCTAGTGAGGGTTAATAGTTTTTTCTCCACTTTCTTTCTATAGTGCATTTCTTGGACCTCCAAGCAACATTTATTTTACTTTAACATAATGATTTATGCTTGAATTCCTCAGTCAGATGTCCCTGGGCTCCATTCTTGCCTCAACTGCTTATTTCCTCTACCTCTCCGGGCAATTAATGTTATTTCCTAACCTGCTTCCTCATCTGTTAAATTGAGTGAATATTTGTACATAGTTTGTGGGTTTCTTTTTATATGAAGTCTGATGACACAATGCCAGTATGATACACACCACATTGTGTATTCTGGGTACTTGCCCATTTGGCTTTGTTCCCCAGTAGATAGTAATTGTTTGAGGACGAATTAATCTTGCTCATTTTAGTACCCGAAAGAAAAGGTCATACTCTCTTTTACTTTTCCTTGCCTCAATTTATGGAACATTTAAACCTAACTCATTTGAATTAAACTATTAATTTATTGCTTTATTATCACATTCCACAAAGGACTTGGGATGACTTAGGAGATGCATCAAGAACAAAAGTATGAAAAATGAAAAAAAAATAGTAACAAGTGCATTTTGAATAATTGAAGAGTTTAATTTCACCAACGTCAACCTAAGAGACAAAAGCTATAGATAAGAAAAAAATTTTTTTAAGATTTTATCTATTTATTTATTTATTTGATAGAGAGAGAGAGAGAGAGATATCACAAGTAGGCAAAGAGACAGGCAGTGCGGGAGAGGGGGGAGCAGGCTCCCCACTGAGCAGAGAGCCTAATGCGGGGCTCGAACCCAGGACCCTGAAATCATGACCTGAGCCAAAGGCAGAGGCTTAACCCACGAAGCCACCCAGGCATCAGAAGAAAAAAAATTTTTTTAAATATTTTATTTATTTATTTGAGAAAGAGAGAGCACAAGAAGGGGAAGGACCAGAGGCAGAAGCAGACTCCATGCTGAACAGGGAGCCCAATGAGGGACTTTATCCTGGGACTTCACGATAATGACCTGAGCCTAAGGCAGTTGCTTAACCAACTGAGCCACTCAGGTGCCCTAGATAAGAAAATGTTAACGCTTGTCTTCATTCTGTCCTGTTTTGTAGGATCTCGTCTTCGCCAGGAAGACTTCCCCCCGCGGATTGTGGAGCACCCTTCAGATGTCATTGTCTCTAAGGGAGAGCCCACCACTTTGAACTGTAAGGCAGAGGGGCGGCCAACGCCCACAATTGAGTGGTACAAGGATGGTGAGCGGGTGGAGACTGACAAGGATGATCCCCGGTCTCACAGGATGCTTCTGCCCAGCGGATCCTTATTTTTCTTGCGCATCGTACATGGGCGCAGAAGCAAACCCGATGAAGGAAGCTACGTCTGTGTTGCAAGGAACTATCTCGGTGAAGCAGTGAGTCGAAATGCATCTCTGGAAGTGGCATGTAAGTAAACATAATGAATTTCGTGAACATCACGCACTTTTACTTTGATTTATTTTTAGCAAGGTTTGATTTGTCCCCATGGGTACTTAATACCTAAAGAAGAAAACAGCCAACATGCCATGGGTAATGTTACTTTGCCTTCTCTAAAGCAAAGCTGGTCAAAATAATGTCAAGCCATGGTGTTGCAATAAATTTATTTCTATTGAAGCAAGGTGGAAATTATATTTTTACGTTAAAGCAAAGCGATAATGTTGCTGGTCATATTTAAAATTTGAATTATTGATGAAAGATATAATCAAGTATTAAAGCCAGCTATGTTAGAATGAAAACTTAAATGTAACATGGGATCAAATAATGAGCATAAATTCAGTATTGTACCTATTTTAGTTATGTATGTATATATAACTGTTACATATTGCACATATATATACATATATATATGTGATAAAAATTAGACTTAGAAATATTTATATAAATATATATACATATTTATATATGTATTTATATATGTATATATATTTATATAAATATTTCTAAGTCTAATTTTTATCAGTCACCTTTAAAAAGAATATACTCCCTTGGTTATATTAACTCTTTTGCTTCCAGTCTGAATTCAGGAATCATTACCATAGGCATGTGGGGAGAATACAGAAACAAGCAACTATGTTTAGTTATTTTTTTCTATCAATGAAATTCATCAAAAGAAGAGATCTAATTTTTGTTGGGACCAAATGTTCATACATGGAAGGGCCTTGCTCAGTCTTGGCAATCATCAATAGTTAAGGGCTTGCCCTGCCTTTGGGATTTAAAAAAATATATTTATTTGTTCATCAGATAGCCCAAATAGCACTAGTAAATCAAGATATCAGTGCTTTGCGTCTATTTGAACATTAACTTCATAACTTCATCATTTTTCAGAACAAATTAAAATATATGATAGATTTTTTGGGGTGTCTTACAGATAAGAATTTGGTGTCATAATTTAAACAGTACCATAAATTTTTTATATTATTTATCCTGTGGAAAGATTTTATCTGGAATTGATCGTTAATAAAATGGCAACAATTGGGCATAAAAAAAGCTCGTACTTTTCAACTTTCTGGTTGTACCAGTAGGTTTTCATAGATAAGAAAATTGAGTTATTTCAAGATGCGTAGGTCTTATTTATATAGTTGGAAGCAGATTGTTAAATAATAGCCCATGGTTTCATGTCAGTACAAAGTACTCGCAGGCTACATGATATCACACTACAATCACATAAATTATCTAACTTGTGTATATGTGTATTGTGATTCTCAGCGATTTACCGACTTTACATAGGAAATCATCTTTTAGTAAGCAGTCATACTATTTCTTCTTCACCTACTTCAGTGAAAGCTTTTGTTCTCAAGTGTCTGGTCTTCTGATTTATGGTTTGTACCAGGAAATCTAAAACCTACTAATGCTTAAAATGTGTAAATCCAATAGGATTTTTCCAATAGGAAAAGACTAGAAGAATCCTAAAACCCAAATTTATTTTGTGAAGTAGTTTGAGAAAGGAGCATTAGAGCCTTAGCTAGCAATGTGATTTTGCTCAAGGCACCAGGTAATTTCATTTTTATAACTTAGTTCAAAAAAGCAGTCAAATTAAATGCAGTTTAGTGAGATTTGAAATACACACACAAAAGCTCAAGCATCAGTATTCCTAACTCTTCTATTTTTATTCTGAATATCTTATTCCTGAAAATTTTCAAACATACTGAAATATGTCAATGTCAAATTCCATTGATTCCCCCCGCCGCCACCGAATCCCTTTGTAGTAAATATAACAGGCATCATTCTCCCACTTTATAGATAATATGAAACCCATGATGGTTAAGTGATGAAGACTCAGGCTATAAATTAATGGGGATTTGAAGACCAGATTCTGATTCTTCTAATTTTAGTTTTAGGGAATTGTGCCATATTAGGGAAATGAAATTCTAAATGATATTTGGTCTAAAATTTCATCTAAAAATTAAAATTTTTAAATCAAAACTTTTTTTAAGTTTGTCTACTTTATCTACTCAGCAACAGGTATCTATTTTTAATTCTCAACTAACTTTCCTTCTCCATGTTGAAGTTTACCTAAACTGGCCACTCATTTTATTGTTGGGCATCTATAAACACTTTTTTCCCTGAACCTTAGCTTTTTAAAAATTCTTCCCAGCATACACACATCTTGTATTTTTATTTAATCTGAAGATTGCTCTCTTTCCTAATTGCATCATTAATAATGAATCAAACTGTTTTAGGAGGAAAAATTTAAACCATGATTTTTTTCCTTGGTAATATGACAGTAGCACTTTTTATTTTTAAATCAATGAGCTTTGAGAAATGCTAAAAATACCTTTGACCTAGAGAGGAAAACAAGAAAGCTTCTAAATTGGATTTAGCTAGTGAATAAAATTCTTTCTTCTAATGCCGTGTCAACAGTTCATGCCGTTTGAGGCAACACAAGATCAAATAATACCCATTTATATGCTACTCATCTCTTTCACATTAGATCATCCGTCATCTCTTTTCCCTTAAGTGTTTCATAACATGAATTAATATGGGAACTTGGGAGGAAGCACTGTGCTTTTTCAGTATTATTTGTTACTAAAGTATATTTTTTTATAAAATGATAGAAGAATAGCTATAGATTTGATCAATGCTTGGCTTTCATAATTTAGAACACTCAGCATAAATGCTCAGTCATGACATGTCACTGTTTATTACGTAAAGGAAAGAATGGAAGTCTAGCGACGCTGAGTATTTGGAGAACTGTAGGTAACTTGATATAAGGTAGAGGGGCAACATAAGTTGGAAAAGTAGATATTTTTTTTGTTGTTATGTAAAAGGAGCCTTTGAAAGAGAATTGAAGACCGGGTTAAGGGGATGATGTTTGAAGTCAGAGAGGAGTTAAGAAGCTGTCAAATGAAAAGAGTATATATTAGATTCTGAACGGAAACTAGCAGTGAAGATTGAAAGAAGGAAATAGTTTGAATCAGATTTAGAAATTATAAACCATATTGCTTTATGGTCAGTTTAGGGATTTAGGGGATAATGAATGATTCCCAGTGTTTGATTTTTTGTTTGTTTGTTTGTTTGTTTTTTGTTTCCCACTGAGTGACTAGGTATATAGTGCTACCCCCATAGGGATGGCAGGTCTAAAAGAAATAACTAATAGGAACAGGAGAGTGAAGTCAGCTTTGGCGGTGTTATTTAACATGCCGATGAGGCATTGAGGTAAAACTATCTCATGTTGCATTAAAAAGGGAACTTCTAGAACTGAGGAGAAAGGTCTTTACCACATAGAGAATAAAGTGGTGGAAGTCGATAAAGTAGACATGATTGCCCAGGCAGGCTGTGTGCCAGGAATGGTTAATAAGGGCTGAGATCACTCCTGTTTCTTGGAACCTCCATGTTTAACGGTAGGCAAAGGAAAGAAGTACTGGTTGAAGAGGGTCTGAGGAGGCATCAGAGTGATGGCCCATGGTGAGGGAAGTGACATGAAGCCCAAGGAAAGTATTTTAAGAAAGAAAAAAGTGTTTTGTGATGCAAATGCCACATTTTGGTTAAATAAAAAAGACTCCATGGACTCTAGGAGGGGAAAGAGAGCATAGCAGCTGAAGAAGGAGTAAGTGGTGGGGTTAGAGGGGCAAATGCTGCCCCTCGCCCAAGAATCTAGCCCTGAATGGCGTGTGAGGGAACTAGAGCAACATCCCAGGTCTCTGCACTATTGCCTCTTGGGGTTGTTGAGGGCTGTGCTCTGTGTTGTAGGGTGTTTAGCCGAATCTCTGGCCTTTGCCCAGGAGCTGCCAAAAAGACCCCCCCTCAACCCCAGCTGTGATAACTAAAAATATCTCTGGACACTGACAAATGTCCCCTGGGGGGGCTCAAAATCAATTGAGAATTACTGATCTCTGGTATCTAGGGAATTAAGTGTATGGATATGTGGCAAATAAACTTGTTACAACTTTTATTGTGAAATATGATTATTGATGAAAAATATGGAGAGTTTTGGACTCTCCTTGTTTCACCTTGGTTTTCATTTTTGATTTCAAAAGGCTTGCTTTCTGCTGTCAGATGAAATGTGCAATTTTATCAGTAACTGTCCGTCTTGACAGATTGTATAGAAAAAAGTCAGCCTGTTCTTTACCATACTGTCCACGTTCTCTTTTTTGTTTTCTTTTAATAAAAACTTCAGTTTTATGTAACAGAATAATATAGGAGAGGGAAAAAAATATTCAAGAGCAACCTTTGTTATGGAGTGTTGAATCCTTTATCTCCTATTTGCTTTCTTCCTCTTGGTTTGAAAAAACAAAACAAAACAAAACAAAACAAAAAAACAAAAAAACAAGTCATCCAGAAAGTACTTTTCAGTTCACTGGAACTCAAGAAAGGTCTTTAGGTGAAAGCAGTTTTCACCTATTTTGAAAGCAGAACTGCAGGGTCCCCAGCAAACACCTGGCACCGAAGAAGTTAATCAGCAGTTTTCCGATGAGACCACCGAGAGAGCAGAGCCGTCGCTGGTGCAGATAGGGTTTCAGCTGGAATACCAGTTCTCCCTGTGTTTGGAACAGAAGGAGCACAGGGGTCCTCCCACGTTTTGTGGCTGCCTCTGATACAGCCTGAGTCAGTGGCAGCCCCTAGAGATAGCAGCTGTAGCCCCAGGTGGTAAATGTATGACAGCAGCTTGATCTATCGACCAGGGTAAGAGGGGGTTCTGGTCTAAATGAAAATTCATGAAAAATTGATGAAGTCCCCAGATTATGTTTTCTGTTTCCTTTCGCAGCACTCTGCCAGTGTGGAGAGGGGAGATTAAATGAGGTGCTGAAGCTTTAGTGGCAAGGAGGTTGTGGTTCAAAGGTCAGGGGTCACAGAGAAACCGGTCTATTTTTTTTTTTGCTTTCCTTCTGAAGCAAAACGCAAAAACTTTTCAGTTTAGCTGTGATTTAATTTTGCTTTGATGCAAATAAAATGGCAAGATATTTTAAAAGTGGTCTACAAAGCAACTACAAAAGAGAGGACAGATGTGATTCATAATGTAATTGAGGAACTAGTAATAGATTGAATTCCATGACTGTGAGGTGATTTTTTTCTTTTCTCTCTTTTCTTTCTTTCTTTTTTCTTTCTCTCTTTCTCTTTGTTTCTTTCTCTCTCTCTTTCTTTCTTTCTATCAAGACTAATGCTGCAAGAAAGTCATTTAGAGAAGGAAAAGGTCTTGCATTATTTATAGGTCACAGATTGCTAGAATAGCAAAGCTATGGAACACTCTACAAGCATAATGATCCTGTTTGCTTTAAATCCAAAATGAAATTGATGTTTTATCTGTACAAGGAGGAGAGGTTACAGAAGTAGACTGACTTTAGTAATAGAGGACACAGGTGGCATTAAAAATGAACACGAGGTAAATTGTTTCCCTGATATTTCCAAGTTAATAAATATGTGACTTTTATCCTTTTTATTTTGGCTGTAAATGAATGTTATCCATGCAAATTACCTTTATACTCCATAGAGACACAAAATAAATTTCAAAAAAGGCTAAATCATGGAGAATTTTTGTAAAAAAATTGCTTTATTGAGATACAATTCACTTACCATACAATTTACCATTGAAAGTGTACAATTCATTATATTTTAGTATATTCACAGAGTTGCCCAACTCATACCACGATTTATTTTAGAACATTTTCATCTCTCCTAAAGGAAACTCTATACCCATTAGCAGTCAATCCCCATTCCTCTCAAACCCTCCTGCCTCAGCTCTGAGCAAACATTTCATCTACTTTCCATCTCTATACATTTGCCTAGTCTGGAAATGTCATATAAATGGAATCATACAGTGTATGTTCTTTGACATTAGCTTCTTTTCCTTAGTATAATGTTTTCAAAGCTCATCCTTGTTGAAACATGTATTTGTACTTCATTTCTTTATAATGCTGAATAATATTCTATAGAATGGATATACCACATTTTATCTTTCCTCTTTTGATGTATATTTGGATTATCTCCACTTTTTGTTATGCATAATGCTTCTATGAACATTCCGGGGCAAATTTTTGTATAGACATATGGTGTCATTTGGGCGTTCTCTTGGGTATATACCTAGGGATAGAATTGCTGAGTCATATGGTTGATAGTCTGTTTAACTTATATTAACTTTGAAGTCACCACACCATGACTTTCCTAAAACAAACATACAAACAAATCTATCCATTTAGATACCTAAGAGACAGTGAGTCAATCTGGAACTATTCATAGATTTTGACCATGGAGCACTGGGTGTGGTGAAAAAATAATGAATACTTTTTTTCTGAAAATAAATAAATTGGAACAAAAAAAAGAATGTAGATGCAACTGATTTTTTCATGATTCTTCTATTTGTGTTTCTACACATTTTAAAAGAGAATTCAGAGACTTTTTTTTTTGGTAGGGTAGGAAGGATTAGCAATTGAAAAATGTTCATAGTCCAAGATATTTCGGCCAAATAATGGGGTGAATTGTGTTCCCCCAGATTTATATTCTGAAGCCCTATCCCTCAGTTCCTCCATCTGTGACTATATTTGGAGGTAGAACCTTTAGAGTGGTAAGTTAAAATGCAGCCATTGGGGTGGATCCTAATTCAAGTGTTCTTATAAGGAGAGGACATTTGGACATGTAGAGAGACACCGGGGATGCAAAATGCAGAGGAAATAGCTTGAGAGACAGTGAAAAGGGGCTGTCTGCAAACCAAGGAGGGAGACCTTAGAAGAAACTGAGCCCTACAACACCTTGACCTCACACATCTATGCCTCCAGCATTGCGAGAAAATAAATTTCTGTTATTTAAACCACCCTGTCTTATAACAGCCCTAGCACATTAATATAGGTCCTGAATCTTAAAACAAGAGTAACCCTCCCTGACTAAAAAAAAAGGGGGAGGCACCTGGGTACCTCAGTTATTGAAGATGCTGCCTTCAGTTCAGGTCCTGTTCTCAGGGTCTTGGGATCGAGTCCCACATCAGGCCCCTTGCTTGGTGGGAAACCTGCTTCTCCATCTTCCTCTGCCTCTCTCCCTTGCTTGTGTTCTCTCTCTCTCTCAAATAAATAAATAGAATCTTAAAGTAAAAAAGAAAAAAAAGCAAGAGGAACCCCTACTAACACAGTATTTAAAAGAAATTAACGATGAGAATCAAATATTGTTTGCATTCTGTAGATTTTGTTCTACAATGTTGGTCTGAGACTGTTTTAAAAGAAATCTGTAAACTCAGTTGAGTGTATTATAAGCCAGAATGTATAGGCATCAAGGAATTAATCTCAAATAGCTTTAACTAGGGGCGTCTGGCTGACCCAGTCAGTAGACTGTGTAACTCTTGATCTTTAGCTTGTAAGTTCAAGTCCCACGTCGGGTAGTTGGGTATAGAGATTACTTGAAAAAAAAAATCACACACACACACACACACATGCACACACACACACACACACACATCTTTAAGTAGACATAAAAGATGAAGCAAACATTTGGTATTAGAAAACAGATGATCATAGAAGGGTGAGTGTGTGTACATGCATATGTATATCTGTATTGTTGGCTGTTCTGCATGTGTACCTTTTAATTTTGTGAAATTCCATCAAATTTTTTCAAATACAGATCTCTTCCTTAATCTTCACAAGGGAAAGTGTGGAATTGCTGCTCTTGGGGAACATGTTTGCATTTATGATCTATTTAAATATGTATAATGCTCTATTTTGATATCAGGTTTCTGTTGATTGAATTGACTGCATGCAACGCTTCTTAGTACAAGTCTCAAGTTGCTTTTCACTCAAATTAGCCTGAGTTAGCTCTGACTCCAGGGAAAGTACATAAAATAAGGGAAAATCGTGATGTCCTCTGCTTTATTCAAGAGATTATTTCTGAAAACAGTATTGTCCTGAGCTCTGCAAACATATAAATCCCATGCATGGAGTGACAGCTAAAATTATTCATGGTGCTGGTAAGGTAGGTCAAGACACAACATGCTGTGGTTGGTGCTTGTTTTCAACCCCAGAAACTTCCTTTAGATACAGTTAAGAAAAGGAATCTTCAAGGTTTGGGAGGGTTTTTGCACCTATAAGCCTTCAATTTATTTGAAAACCATTGGTGTATAAATATAAGTTGATTTTAATAAAAATGCATACAGGTGGACATTATACTTAGAAAATGTAATTTGGGCTGCAACTTGTATACAGTCTTTTAAAGATCTGTGTTTCAGCAGAACAGCCTGTCTCCAATTTTCTTCTTTAGATTGAATTCGTTTCTGATAAGTATAATACACATCTTTCTATTCTGAAGCAGCCCCCACAAGATTTTTATAATTCTATAAAGGAGATCACCCTTCTTTCATGCATGACTCGGTATCTATGGTGAGCTCTTTATAGGAGTAGAGAAGTAAAAACAGTAGGTGAATTTTTGTTCAACTCTGTAAATTTCTTTTTGCATAAAAATTTGTAACAGTTTGTGGTTTAACTGCTAAAGGGTGAGGTTCAATTGTAAATTGACATATTCTTTTACTCTGTATCATTGGAATTGTTTTTTTTCCCCTTAGAAGATTTTCAAAAGCAAAAACAACATTCCCAATCACCATTAAAAAAAAAAAAAAAAAAAGGATCTCCCTGATATGAGGAAGTGGTGATGCAACATGGGGGCTTAAGTGGGTAGGAGAAGAATCCATGAAACAAGATGGGATAGGGAGGGAGACAAACCATAAGTGACTCTTAATCTCACGAAACAAACTGTGGGTTGCTGGGGGGAGGGGGGTTGGGAGAAGGGGGGTAGGATTATGGACATTGGGGAGGGTATGTGCTTTTGGGTAAATTGGAAGGGGAGGTGAACCATGAGAGACTATGGACTCTGAAAAACAATCTGAGGGGTTTGAAGTGGCGGGGGGTGGGAGGTTGGGGGTACCAGGTGGTGGGTATTATAGAGGGCACGGCTTGCATGGAGCACTGGGTATGGTGGAAAAATAATGAATACTGTTTTTCTGAAAATAAATAAATTGGAAAGAAAAGGAGATATTTATACATTTTTGTCAATTGAGTGTATGTTTCACAAGAAATAATTTGGGGTCCTGCTTGGAGTGATTTCTATGAACTCTAAAGTTCCCTAGCCCCCCCTGGGGCTGCTCAGACATCCATAAGTTGGTATTCCTGCGCCTGGGTAGAAATGAAGCAAGGACTGTAAAGGAGGCAGGCGCTTTGATGTTGTGACAGATATGTAGGTCCAGATCTGGGGTGAATCCCGACAGGTTCTTTTTTGGTATATTTATTTTTCTTTGGCAGATAATCTATCATTTGTAGGCCTTTATTCCCTGATTAATCCAAGCCTGTTATATAATTGATCCTCAAAAGGCCAAGCAAGGTTGTCAGCTGGATTGCAGGTTCTAAAAGTCTGATTGGCTGTTTGTTATTGGCCCATTGAGTCCTATTGCAAACAGAGGTTTGGGAATTAAGTTTACATTAACATCTGAGAAGGAGCTCTTTTTTTTTTTTTTAAATCATCTGTACTTCCTTCCCCCCCCCCCCAATAATCAGGCCTTTTCCAGGTATAGAAGTACTTCCTGGGGGCATCTGGGTGGCTCAGTGGGTTAAAGCCTCTGCCTTCATGACCTCAGGGTCCTGGGATGGAGCCTGGCATCAGGCTCTCTTCTCAGCAGGGAGCCCGCTTCCTCCTTTCTCTCTGCCTGCCTCTCTGCCTGCTTGTGATCTCTGTCTGTCAAGTAAATAAATAAAATATTAAAAAAAAAAAAAAGAAGTACTTCCTGGTATTTTCAAAGACAATCATTAAGTTTTTTTTTTAATGTGTCTATCTAACACCTTAGTCTATGCCAAGTTTTTATAGCAAATTTTATAGTTTATAAATGGAAATATAATTTGACTATTTTATTTCCATAACAGAAAGTCATATTTGATACAGGCCATCATATATATATATGTATATATATATTTTTTTTTCCACTTTCCTTCTTACTGCTTTCTCTGGTTATTCACATTGAGTGAGCACATTCACTGCTTTTCCTTAAATAATTTAACAACTCTTTATTGGGTTTCCTAGTTATTAGGAATTGAGAATGATTTTAAGAGTTCCATGTCCTCAGTGGTGCTAGTGTTATTAGTGAGAAGCCTGGGTGGGCGACCTCATTGAGTGATGTCCCACTGTGTGTAGGTGTAAGGTAAGGACCTCCAGGGGTGCCTGGGTGGCTCAGTCCTTAAGTGTCTGCCTTTGCCTCAGGTCATGGTCCCAGGGTCCTGCGATTGTCCCCCATCCCCAATCGGGCTCCCTGCTCAGCGGGAAGTCTGCTTCTCCCTCTCCCACTCCCCCAGCTTGTGTTCCTTCTCTGTCAAATAAATAAATAAAATCTTAAAAAAAGAAAAAAGATAAGAGCCTTGAGATAGAACAGGCCATGGGAGGTAGGAGTGACACCAAATGCTTTTGGGTGAATATGAATGCAAATGGCCTTAGGAAACTGGAGAGAAGAATAAAAGCAAAACCCTGAGGCTGTGCTGGGCTACTTTGGAGAAAGTGAATATATGTTGATTTGAAGAATGTATGCAGGAGAGTAGAGGGAGATAATTTAAATAGTGAAATGGAGACTGGTAATGACTCCAACTGAGGAGTTTACTATTCTCTTCAAAGAGCTAAGGGAGCTCTTTAGTGTTTTTGATTGAGGAGTGTTACTTGGAGGTGGGGTGTGAAGATTTGTTAAACACAGTGTACACTAGGAGGGAGCACTGGGGAGCCTGGCTGGGGAGATCTTGGCAAGTTAAGGTACAATAGGACTAGGGTTGAGCTATGCTGATGAGTTAAGTTGAAAGAGGAGAGAGAGCATTCTGAAAGAGAATTGATAAAAATTTAAGTCATGATTTGTCTTTCAAGGAACAATATAAATTCAGTTTGCTGTATTTCCCTACAGTACTTTCCAACTCTCAAGTACCCAGGTAGGTATTTGAGGGTATGGACACTTAGAAAAGAGTTGTTATTTAATGTGTATAAAGTTTCACTGTAGTAAGATGAAAACGCCCTGGAGACTCATTACACAAGGATGTGAATTTACTGAACACTGCTGAACTATACACTTACAAATGGTTAAGATGCTATCTTTTATGTCATTTTTTTTAAACACCTCAGTTAAAAACCAAACCAAACCACACAAAAAAAATTAAAAACACACCAAAAGGCAGAGCAAGGCATGACACATGCTGCCATAGTGTGTTAATACGTTAATACAAAATGTGTGAGTCCTTGGGCTGACATTCTGAGGGGATTCAGAGAAAGAAGTTGATTTTGCCAAGAGGATTATGGAAGGAGGGGAATGATTTCACTGTTTCTTCTTAAATGCCAGGCTTCTTTTTTAAATGTTTTATACTTATGATTTATTCAGTTCTCAGACTAACCCTGTTATTTGCTCTGTGCTTTATCTGAGGCCCAAAGAACTCACTTGTAGTTGCTTAGACAGCAATAAGAGTCAGGATTCGAACTCACGCAACCTTCCTCTAGAGTCTGCTTTGCTAACCACTAAGGTAAGAGTCCTCATTGAGTCGTTTAAACAATTAAAGTCATTCGGCACATAGAGGAAATCATTAGCATTTGTTTTAGTTGATTCACTCAGGATGATCTGATCTGCACATACGAGGAGGGTGCTGGACTAGATGAAGCCTTAAAGCTTTGTTTTGGTGTTAAAATTCTGTGAATCCTGGGATGTTAAAGAAAAGAAACAACAGGAAGGGTGAGCTTTTCTTTCTTTTTTATTTAGTTATATATTGACATTTGAGAGCTCATTAGTTTATTCAAGTAATTTGATTTTCTCTGTACAGTTCCTAGTTGTCAAATACTAGTATCAAGAAAATCCATCACATTCACGTTTTATTGACATGTTTGCAGGCCAAAGCAGCTTGGAGATTAAGAATTCAATTCGCAAGATGAGCCATCTATCATTTAATATCTAAAGATAACTTGACTAAGTGTATAGAAAATGGGGCATGATAATAGCAATGATGCCTTTATACTATTTTCTAGAGTTCTTGAGAGTTACTAACACAATCGTATGCACTTATTTCATGGTATATGTACTTGTAGACATTTGCGGACTTTGAGAGTTTCCAAGTTCAGTACGTAGTAGCATTAACATGGGTCAGTTTGGGCTTTCCAATAACTATTTGTTTTTAAAATGAATTAAAAGAGGAAAGACGGTCTTTTCAAAAAGTGATTTTGGAGCAATTGGATATCCATAGGCAAAAGAAAAAAAAAGAGACAGACCCTCAAACCACGCCCATTACAAAAGAATGAATTAAAAATGGGTCATAGATTTAAACATAAAATGTAAACCTAGAAAACCTTTAAAAGGTAAGATAAACCCTTTGGTGTCTAGAGCTTGGTGAAGAGTTCATAACACAGACCAAAAAAATAAATGTGACTTCATTAGAATGGGAAACATTTATTCTCTGAAAGATCCTGTTAAGAGGATAAAGAGATAAGTAATATACTGGGGGAGGGCATGTTTATAAGTAACATATATCCTAACATATATCTGATGAAAGACTCATATTTAGAATGTGTAAAGGTCTCTTAAAACTCAACATTAACTCAAACCATCCCATTAGAAAGTGGGCATGAGACATGAAGAGACATTTCACCAAAAAGGATCTCTGGATGGCAAATCAGCCCATGAAAAAGATGTTAAATGTCACCAACCTCAGGAGATACATGTTAAGAGTGGAATGAGATACCACCGTATACCTTTAGCCAAAATAACATAAATAAATAATAAAATAGAGTAAAAATAAATAAAATAGTGACATTACCTAACTCTGGTGAGGCTGCAGAAAAACTGGATCTCTCATATATTGTTGATGAGAATGTAGAACTGTACAGTTACTCTGGAAAATAAGTTGAAAGTTTCTTAAAACATTAACTATATGCTTCCTATACAGTTGCACTACTGAGCACTTATCTAAGAGAAATGAAAACCTATCTGCACCAAAACCCATGCACAGTTTTTAATGACCAATTTATTTGTAATGGCAAAAAATGGGAACAACTAGAATGTCCCTCAATAGGTAAATGGTTAAACAAAGCATGCTGTATCCATACCACAGAATTTGACTCAGCAATAAAAAAGAATGAATGGGGCAGTATGCTCAGTAAAGAAGGCCATTTTAAAAGGTCATATACTGTATGATTTCACTTATATAACCTTTTTGAAATGACAAAATTATAGTGATAGAAAAGAGATTAGGGGTTGTCTAGAGTAAGGGATAGAGGCATGGGTATTACCACGACAGGAGAACAAAGGGTGATCTTTGTGTTGATGAAATAGTTACGTATCTTCATAGTGATGGTGTTTACACAAAGGCATATGTGTGATAAAATTATATAGAACCACTTACACATGCATTGTACCAATGTCAAGTGCCTAGTCTTGGTTTTACACTGTCATTATATAAGATGTAACCATTGAAGGGGAAACCAGGTGAAGGGTACACAGGACTTCTGTACTTTCTTTACAAGTTTCATCTCAAAGTAAGAAGTTTAAATAAAGGAACTGTATCCTTAAGATACGTTCTAATGTATGATACATTCTAATGTATGATGCATTCTAATGTATGATGCCTTCTAATGTATCTTAAGGATACATTAAAACATGAATAAGAAATATCGTATTAGGAAATGATTTGCTTGTTTGTTTGTTTGTTTGTTTGTTTTGGAGAGGGAGGTCGGTAGGAGCAGTGAGAGAGAGAGAATCCCAAGCAGGTTACATGCCCAGCTAGATTGCACAACCCTGAGGTCATGACCTGAGCCAAAATCAAGAGTCAGATGCTTAACCGACCATGCCATCCAGGCCCCTGAATAATTTATTTTCTAACTTTTACATTTTTAAGTGTTTTGCTTAAGTATGGATGATTTCATATTTTTGTGAATTATCCATGATCTATTTAAAACTCTTAATCAGACTTACTTCAAATTCATTGTTTGAAATTCATAAATTCAACATGCGGTCTGTTCTATATACAGTTCTGTGAACTTTCCTTCTGTTTTTGATTTTTGCTCCATCATGGTTTTTGAGTCTAATGCTAGGCATTTTTTAAGGGGAAGCAGAGGTTAATATAAAAGGCTTGTGGTTGTTCATGGGTATCAAGAGTCCCTAATGTATGCTAAGAATGGGGTCCATTATCTAACTGCTGAAAGTCTCTTTCTCTAAATTGCATTAAGAGTTGAGATTAAGAAATGTAATCCAGTTTGAGTCTTTGCTGCTAAAACTATGGGTGGAATATTGTCAGTAGTTCTGAGTGTCAGCTTAAATTCACCATGAAATGAGGAGTACCTTAGAAGAAAAAGATCAAGGGTTTAAGACTGTCCCAAGTAGGAAGAGTCGAAGGAATTGGGATTATTGAACCAGGAGCAATGAAGACACTGGTAGGTCTGGTAGTTCTCACCAAGCATATCAAGAACTGTCAAGACCAAGAAAGAATATACTTGTTTTGTTGACCTTTGAGGAAAGAAAAGGACTAGTAGATAGAAGTTGCAGATTTTGCCTTAGCATGCTGGACAGTTATTATTGTGTATGACTTCTTTCTTGGGATCTTAAGGAATTACAGGCAAACCAAAATCAGTGTGATAATGCAGTCAGATGAGAACCTTAAAAATTATGTAGAACCCTCTATTTTGGTATGCCTTTGCTTTATGTTTTTCCTCAAAGGAAAACTCAGCCTCCACAATAATGAAACAAAGTAACAAAATAGTACTGGTGACCTATTCAGTTGCAAAATAATCCTCATCACTTTCCTATTCACCAAGAATTCCATAAAGTAGAAATAATTTCCTTAAATTTTATATTATCATGTTTCATGAAAAGTCCTTGGAAAAATCCCATTTGTGCATACGTCTTACACATCCTATTTTGAAATCCACTGAGATTATAAGCAATTAAATTAATTGCATTTTGTAGCCCAACCCCTCATTTATAACATATAATTCCCCAGGACCCACATGTCCAAATTCAAGAGCAGCTTGATAGAAAGGCTGATTTATTTTTGTTTTCTTCCTGGATCTGCTTTGAATATTCTTAAAAGAAGGGGGGAAATGCTGTCTTTAATATTCATATAGGATTTTCTTTTAAAAGCAGCTTCTCTCAAAAGCCTGTTGTTAAACAGGACTACCTAGAAAGGGGTCAACTTGTAAAACCCTTCCTAAGTACTTGTGTGGTTCTTTAGGATTGATGGATAAGCTGATAGAATCTAATCTTCAAATGTGTATGTCATTAATAGAGATGTAAGAATCTCAATTTACTTTGTCTTTTTCTATTCTGTCACATCATAAGGAAAAGCTTTACTAATGAAGTACCCAATGGTAATAACCCATTATATGCTAGAATCTCTCTTTATATCAGATGACATGCAAATGAACTGTTCTATTTCTGTGGAGAAAGAGAGACAAGGAGTGGTCTAGTTAATCATACTTGAGGGCTGCCATAGTTGTCTTCTGGGAAATATTATCATTATTCATTCTTATTTAAGGGTCCTTATCCTGTGCATAAGAAAATCTCCCATTCATTCCATTTGGGTTTGATGTTAATTACAGGGGCATTAATGGAAGCTTTTTCATAAGAAATGAATGTGGGATTAAATCAGGAGAAAAAAAAAAGAAGCAAACTTCGGGTGAATCAGGTCATCATAAAATCGTGCATTTAGAATCTGGCAGGTTGGAGGAACTGTAGAGATCATCAGTCTTGTTCAGAAGTAGAAACTGAGGCCCTGAGAAATGAACTGAGTTAATCAGAGCTCCTAGCTGATGAGAGGCAGGCTTGAAATGACGAATAGAGGAGCCAGTTTCATGAGACAGCAATGTAGGGAAAAGGTAATTCTTGGAATTTCTTTTCCCAGAAAGCACTAGATTCGGGCTCTTTTAACTCGGGCCATGATTTTTGGCAAACCTTTTAATCTCTCTGGGTCTGTTTTCTTGAATTTAAGGTGAGGGGATTGGACTAGATCATTTATCCTCCAGCAAAGAGAAATCAAACTAAGCTATATAAAGGGTCATGTGTGATTACTGAACTGAGTTTATTGGGAAAAAAATATTTCTAACTTTTCATTTACATTTGGCTTTTAAGAAACTGAGAGGAGCCAATCTTGGATATCAAGTAAGTTTAGCAGTAATCTTTAACTGGCTTGTCCCCAGTCTGTGCAAAGACTTTCTTCTTAACCCAGATAATATTTTTTCTTTTTAACCATTTCTTCATGTGACTTCTGGTTGATAACAAGTAATTGATAATATTGCTGGTAAATGAGGTTTCTCCTTAATCTTCTGTGTCTTTTAAGGAATTAACTGATCATGTATTCACATCTACACAATCCCTGTTCACCTTGTCACCATGTAATTAAGTCATTTTTCTTTTTCAATCAAGCATTCAGGTCTAAGGTAATTGGTGCTTTATGAAAAATTATGTACATTCTGGAGCAGTATTTCTGGTCTCTTTAAGTTTAATGCAAATAAACAAATATAAATTTCTACAGAAATTGGATCTTGTTTTGTTTCTCTAAGAAGAAAATGAAGCAATTTTTTTACTTATATATTTCACGTATGCTTAGTGTATAAAGGATTTTATTAAATAAAATGCCATTTGCTATTTACCACAATATTCTCACCTACTTATTATAAATAAATACATATACATATACATATACCTATACATACATTAGACCAATTTTACATTTCTCTTCTTTTTGGACCCATATTATCTGAATTACTATAAAGATTTTTCTACTGTGCATGTCTGATGTCTGTTTGGTTGTTTTCTTTATTTTGTATTTTACTTTTATGTGTTTTTTGTAGTTATATGTACTATGTTCTTATTTTAGAAATGCTAGAAACTGTAAAAGTTGAAAAAAGATTACTGTCAGAAATAAGCATTATTTCTACCCTATTTTTATTTATTTGTCAACAATATCACTGTAGTAAGAGTCAGTCTGTGAAATGGATTCTATTTTGTGTAATACTTCAATAAAATAAAAGATAGAAGTACTATACATATAAATAAATAGCGCTATAACTTGGTTATTTTGGATAAGATGTAACATAATTTTAGTTTTTATTTCTTTGAAGAATTAGAAATTTGGATGTCTCATAATAATGGCTTGCACATGTCCTCAGGAAATAGTATAACTAAATTACAAACATGCTTACTAAGTCCTTCCAAATTCTAACATTGTGGTTTCTTGAATGTTTTCATGTAATGGTCTTCCTGCCAACTATATAATATATTGTTATATATTATATAATTTGTTATTGTTATATACTTGTTGTTGTTATTGTTATAACAACAATATTTGGGAAAACATATTGTTATATTGTTATATACTTGTTGTTATATAAGACAATTGTTATTGTTATGTACTTACAGAGATATACATAATATCTCTGTAAAATAAATTAAAGTCATTAATTTTTCTGTCACCAAAAAAGGTTGCTTTTCAGCTTTTTAATGACGGTGATACCGTTGTGAATACTAGCTCTTCCTCCACCCTGTTATACCAGCTAACATAAATGATAGGCCAAATTTTACACAGTAAAAAATCAGCACAGTAATTGTTAATTCATGGGGTAACTAGATTTTGATGGCCTCTTTTACAACTTTTGTCTATTTTTTTTTTTTGCTTGAGAGTTTGTAGGTGGTTTATTCTTCATTTTTCTTTGTAAACTTTATTCATTGATTTCTTTTCTTAAATGTTTTAAAGATTTTATTTTACATACAGTTTTATATTAGTTTCACGTATTCCGTATAGTGACTTAACAATGTATTCATTTCTTCAAACTCTTTTAACAAGTAGGTACAGTTGCCTCTAGAAAGCAAATTTCAAATAGGTTTCTTTTTATATGTGATGTCCATTCTCAGAAAAATCAGTTCATTTCATCCAACTGGTTCTCCCTTACCTATCTAGAGTCCTCAGTTGGAGTGACCTTTGGAGTGACTGGTGTCTTGAGTGATGTAGTTAATGAGATCTAGCGACATCATGACCCTGACCCCTTCATGGCCCTGCTCCTCTCATCCATCTTCTTAACCCCACGGCTGAGTCGGTGTGTAGAATCAGGATTAAACAAGTGTGAATAAACAAGTTCAAGAGCTTCCTGTCAGGACTGCCAGCTCATGGCAATGGCAAAGTAAGACATAGAGAACTTACTATGGAGAATGCTCTTTTGTGCACCTCCACCAGTCCTGCCCGGGAGATCCTACTGTTTCTGGTCAGCGCAGTGCATCTAATCTCCGTTTGCTCCATTCCTGGACAGTGATGGCAGTTGGCCTTTATAATCACATAGCTGTTGGCACATTCAATGAAAGGACGGCTGATCTATCACTTACCCAATGTCACACGTTAGGAAAGCTTTTATCTCATTAACTATGATTAATGTTTGGGTGTAATGGGCTTGTCATGTAACTGTTCATATTCAGCAGTTTTGAATCCTTTAGCTTACTTGGGTGGTGAAGGGCATTTCTCTTTTCGGAGGAGAGCTTTATCTTCAAGACCGAGTGGGCTTGTTCTCAAATTCCGATTGCCATGTGGCAAAAAATAACCCTGGGATCAGCTCCTCTTGACTCCTCTTGACTCTTTACCTGTCACTGAACTTGGGATGTCTTTATATAACTGCAGTCTAATTGAAAAATATGAACAGTTTGGCTTATATAGGAAAAAAAAATAGAAGAAATAGCAGAACTTTAAGGAAACATTTGTCTCTTCTTTCTTAGCCAAAAAGTTGCTTTCCTAGTATGATTTCCTAAGTGTGTTTTCCCAAAGTGAGATGAAAGGGGTAGAGATAAGGGATGTGGTTACTTTCTTGCCTATGGCTGTGGTTCTTGCTTTATCTGCTCTAGATTTGACAAGTCCTTCCCCTTAGCCCAGGGCACCGTTTGATAAGTTGACCAGTCAGTGATTAAACATATTTATTTAGTTCAATGGGTCAGAGCTGTTGCGACAGATAGAAAATTACTGACGGATTATCAATTTCAGCACCTCTGACATCTGGCCTCCGTGTAGTCCATCATCTGAAGACTCATAACACATTTGCTTGGACAATAACATGCTCAGCTACCTGTGTGATCACAGAGCTGGATATTGGAAATGTTTCCTTCGGAATTAATAAGACTGAAGGCACAGGAGTTAGAAGACTTTTGCACCGACACTTGAAAACTTAAAAGCACCAGTGGTTTACACCATTTATAGCCAGAACGAGAACTGACTTGTACTTTAATTATGCTCTGCTGAGTTAGGTGATGTTTTTATTTCTTTCTTTAACATGTGTATTGTGGAATTGATGAAATAGGTATTTGGAAACATTTTGGAAACAATACTACGTATAAAAAGATCACTTGTGTCAAAATACTCTATTTAAAGAATTAAAATAACAGTCTTAAGTTTGGGGTCTACTGAAATTACAGGATTACCAAAATAAAACAACTCAAATACCTACTATTCAAATTCTTTCAAAAAGGATTTGTAGGGGCACCTGGGTGGCTCAGTTGTTAAGCATCTGCCATTGATTGGCTCAGGTCATGATCCGAGGATCCCCATCGGCTTCCCTGCTTGGTTGGGAGTCTGCTTCATCTCCCACTCCCCCTGCTTGTGTTCCCTCTCTCACTCTCTCTTTCTCTCTGTCAAATAAATAAATAATATCTTTTTTTAAAAAAGGATTTGTAAAAACCTTTCTTCTATTTATTGTTACTGTTGAGTGGTTCTTTTATCCCAAATGAATTCTAATAATAAAGAATAAGAATCCTGTAGCAAATGCTAATCGAACATGGAGATATATTCTAGCCCTCTGTCCACCTCGTTAAAATTTATTCAAATGCAATCTTCTTTACATTCCTATTTCAAACTTCCACATAAAATTTAAGAGTCATTTTGTGACTAGTTATTTAAACAAATATGATTTGGGTTAAGAGGTTGTTTTACTGTATGCTCAGATCTTAAAATCTGGCGCACTTGCTGAGAAATGAATGGGTCACAACAGATATTAAGCTTTAACTTTTATTTAGGCTCTAAATGAAAGCCTTTGTGTTCTTTATGTTCCATGTGTCTAATGGCCTATGTGATGACAGTGCTACATTGACTATGTGTGCTGTCATAAAAATATTTGTGAAGCTCAAAATGATTCTAAGTCTTTAAATAGCTTACTTTCACACATTTTCTTGAATTTTCAAGCTGACAAGAACTTAGAAATATTATCTTTGCTCCCAAAATAAAGATAGAGTTCATTGACAGTACAGTTTATATTTATTCACTAAATCCACACCTGAGCTATTTGCCATAAAATTGACAGGCCCTCGTAGAATGTCCTTTTTTTCTTTTTAATTTTCTTCTCTTTTTAAAGTTATTTATCCATTTGAGAGAGAGCGAGTAGCGGCGGAGGTGGGGGGGTGGTGTGCAGAGGGAGAGAGAGAGAACGCTGAGCAGACTTCTCATTGAGTGTGCAGCCCACCAACATGGGACTCAAATCCAGGACCTTGAGATCATGACCTAAGCTGAAATCAAGACTCAGATGCTCAACCAACTGAGCCACCCAGTACCACTGAATGTCCAGCTTTTTTATGATATAAGACAACTTGGCAGTATTACAAACCATATGGTCATTTTTTTATTACTAAAGCCTTCCTGGTTTGTCTTAAAATTAACTGAGCTTTTTTTTTATAACTTTGTGGAAACCTTTAGCGGTTGATGATAGCATTCCATCAACCCATCTCTCCTTAGAGAACTCTGAGTTGGCTTCGAAAATTTTTGGATGAATCCAAGTGTCAGGATGCTTTCTTGAAGAATCTATATGTGTGAGTCAGAAAAACTGTCATAGATATTCAGGTAAGACACAATTAAAAAATAAAAGAGGTCAGATGAGAATAACTGAATTTGATCTGGAGAATTGATTTGAGCAGTTGTGGGGAAGCCATTGTGACATTTTCCTTAATGATCAGTACCTTTGAATATCAGAACATTCCACATTTGTCACTTACTTTAAGTCCTTAACTATAATGACCCCCACTTAATGCTTTCTCAGGCATATTATACTGCACCTTTAAAATTGGGGAGAGGTGTCACTCCACACTCCATATTTTGATTAGTTGTTAAATGCCTACATTTGCCTTTCGGCTTTATTTTTCACCCTACTTCTTTCTGAGATAACCTAAAATTTTTTATTTACAATTTCTCACATTTAAGTTATATATAAGTTGCCAGAAGTAGGTCAACAGATATTTCCATAAAAACCAAGCAAAGGGGAGCCTGGGTGGCTCAGTGGGTTAAGCCGCTGCCTTAGGCTCAGGTCATGATCTCAGGGTCCTGGGATCGAGTCCCGCATCAGGCTCTCTGCTCAGCAGGGAGCCTGCTTCCCTCTCTCTCTCTCTCTGCCTGCCTATCTCTCCGTCTACTTGTGATCTCTCTCTGTCAAATAAATAAATAAAATCTTAAAAAAAAAAACAAGCAAAGAACATAGGGAAGTGAAATACGTTCTTTTGGAGTTACGATCATGTAGATCCATCCCTTACATGAAAACTTGCGATTGCATCTAAAGAAATCAACTGTGATGAAAATATTCAATAATATGAGTTGACGTGTGTTGAAATTTCTTTGGGTAAAGGAACACTCGTACATCAGATTGCCCAGTGCTTTCTCATAGTAAAAGGATGTGATCATCTGTAACTGCACAGGAAGACTGAGAAATTAAGCAAAGTAATGAATGGTAAAGTGCTTTATGAACTATCAAAAACTCCAACAATGTGATGTATGTGATTTAATGTTGTGTGAGTTCGCTGAAATGGACAGTAAGGAAGAGAATGCACAGCAATCCGTTCTTAGAGACTTCTGTGCCGACAGTCTAAGACCTATGGTTTTACAGAATACATATTGACATGTAATGATTTTTCATGCAAAGACATTAACATTGGCCAATTTCATGTACTAAAATGTAATGCAAGAAGAAGCTCAGAGCCACAGTTTTTAAATGCTGGCTTCTACATTACCCTTGTAAGCATTTGAATCACTAATTTGGGATGACTTTTATCCTCGTCTTTTTTTTTTTTTCTCCTTAAATTCTAGTATGTGTCAGTGATTCTTTTTACTTCTTTTAAATTATTGGATTAGTGCTTTGCATTGTCAACAACCTTGATTTTCTGCATTTAAATTCCATTTTTTAACCATTCTGAAGAATAGTTATGATAACAAGTGAATGAACACAAGATTAACTTAACTTGATTTTTGATTAATTTAACTTGTAACATGCATTGTCATTTATTCCAGTGTGCCCAGCATATACACTGCGCAGGGTAACTTTGGGAAGATGTGAAAAAGGACTAAGATGGTGATGCTCACATAGCAATCATCACTGTTTAATAATTGTACCTGGGTGACCTAAAAGGATTTAGGCACTGGGGGAATTCTGCAAATTATGAGGCTTCTAAAATGTGTGCCAAAAGGATACAAAATAAATCATATGATGCTTCCGATCTGGATTGATTCATAGTATAATTACCTCTCAAAAACCTGATGATATGCTAATATTAAATTAATAGTTGTAAGTTGATAGTAAAATTGTAAATGTGGTTTACATTTACAATTGTAGTTACACAAAATATGGAAGGAAAATTTGCCTTTATTCCATGGGTTTCAAATTAGCCTGGCACAATTATGATTTCTAACTGTTACAGAGACAGAATTCAATAGCATAGCTGAAATTACAGCGATAGCAATTGGCTTTTAAAAAAATTTTGTGAGCTAAATATATTGCCCTCTTCTGTATTCAGAATATTATACTTCTCAGCTAGGTCTGAATACAGACCTTAGGACAAAATTCTAAGAAGAAACATTAGAGTAATCATTTTTGTGAGTTGAAAGGGCCATTTAAACTTGGAAATTGATCATACCTGTAGCCAGCAGTGTTTGGCACACTCCTTACAATGAAGAAACCCAAAGAATGTCTTATTAATCAGTGTTTGGGTGAATTGATAGGTTTGAGTATTATTTAGTAGATGTTTAATATTATTATGTCAATGTGAGTGTATGCTGTTAATGATGTTTTTTTGAATACTTTTACTAAGATCCGTTTCACTATTTATCCACATAAGCCCTTAACTCGTTGAAATTCTGTGAGGGATGATTTTGTTTTAAATATTTTCCAGTTAACTTAGTTAAGCCAGATTTCTTTGGTTTGTCTTGTTTAAGCCATGATGCTCTGTTGGAAATCATTCTTAAAAATTTTATTTAATATTGTGTATATTATTTTATATTTTATTTAAATTTATTTGTTTAAAGAAATTAAAATAGTTTATATTATTTATTAGTTGGAATTTCTTGAGTAATAATTCTGAGTATTAGTTCTCTTTATATTTATAAAATCTTGAATATACATGCTCTGGTATTTGAGTGAAAAATTCAGCATTTTCTTTACACAAGTCAAACACTGATTATATTCTGAAGATTTTTCAAAACACCATTTCATCTTCACTTCAAGCCACTGATGTTTAGGTTATCATTTTCTTTTTTTCTTCATGAGGAAATTAAATAGCAGGTTATACAAAAACTCTGCCGAAAGCCATATAGCTAGTCAGAGGGGATTTTTTTGGACACACTTCCCATGTGTCAGTTCAATGGTCTGGATTTCTTTCCACTTAAACAGTATCTAGAGTATTCGATTTTAGGGAGAATCCTTAGGATTGATCTTTTTGTGAGTATGAATTGCAGTAAACAATTCTGATTTTGTGAGTTCAAGATCTTGGTTTCTTGAGGTTTTACTCTTTTTCTATGTAGATGAAGTAGATCACTGTCCAAAATAGGAGTGTGTGTGTGTGTGTGTGTGTGTGGAGAGAGAGCAAAAAAAATGGTATTCAACATTAATCTGTTCTCCAACTAATGAGGACTGTTACTTTGTGATCATAAACATAGGTACTTTGTGTTTGTTTTTAATTTCAGACTAGTGCCCCTTGCCTTAAGCCTGTAGGTGTAAATAGATGTAAATATGGTGGTCGTTCATCCACACGTGTACATGAGTAAGCATTGCCTAAGCCGAGAGTTGAGGTTATCACTTAGTTCTCTCCATCCCTCCCCTTTTGTATGAACAGAAATAGTCAACATGTAAATTCTTCATTAGCTCTCATAGTCAAAGAATATGTAGGAATCCCCAAAGTTAGTTCATTTAAATTTATATTTTTGCTACGCCAGCACTAAACCCAGAGACAATGACTGCTCAAAACGTTGTCGTCCAGTCAAATATCTTTCTTACAGTGATGACAACATAAAAAATGAAGCTATGATGCTTTACTCAAAGCTTCCTTCTCAGATCTATTCCACATGTGGTGTTGCGGTAATATTGCAAGCAGTGAAGTATTAAAACAGTTTTGTCTTGTATTCTTTCATTCTGACAGGCCAATGACATAATGTCGACAAGCCATGTCTGATAGATTTGAAATTAAAAGTGAATACCCTGCCTTTTTCCCCCTCTCTCTTGCCTAATGGCCTTTGAGCCAATATGCTGTTTGACTGCTTCCGACATACTGACTTCCACAGTAAGTCTGGGAACAGCTTGGGAGGGTATTTTCTCAGGCTGCAAAGGATGGTTTGATCAAAACCATATTACTTTGTTATTAAAAGCGAAGAATGGAGAGGCATCAGCAGTAACAACAAAACCTTGTTCAGGGTCCGAACTCTAAAAATCAGTGTGTCGAGAAAGATGTTAGCCCTATATATACAATTTAATTCTTTTACAACAAAGTTAACCAGTGATTTTCATAAACATCCACAGAACAGCAGCATTTAGATGGCTAAAGTAGAAATTTAAAGCACTCTGAAGTGCCTTTTAGTTCTACACTATATTGTGTAGTTCTGTGTAGTTAGTGATACAGTAACTGTATCATATCTCCCTGGCAGATATGTAGATTTTTTTTTTTTTTTGCTTTTGTTGTTGTTTTAAAACAGTTTTTTAAAAAATTTTATTTATTTATTTAACAGAGAAAAGAGAGAGAGCACAAGCAGGGGGAGCTGCAGAGGGAGAGGGAGAAGTAGGCTCCCCAGTGAGTAGGGAGCCTGACGTGGGGCTTGATCCCAGGACCACCGGATCATGACCTGAGCTGAGCTTAATGGACTAAGCCACCGAGGCGCCCCTGTTGTTGTTGTTTTTTGTTTTTGTTTTTGTAATTTTCTCACTGAACCAAAAAAAGTTTTCCTTCCCTGGCTATATAATTTGAGTTTTTGTGTTTTGTTGGTTGTTTTTTTTTTTTTTTTTTTAAGATTATTGCTTTTGTAAAGACATGTGGAAGATCTTAGAGAAGTCGAAAAAATAATTGAGATTGAAACTTTGCAAGTATTTTTTTCAATTATATATTTAATTAACAAAGTACTTCCTACAGTTTATTATGACTCCAGCCTGTTTCACTCTGCATTAAGGGGTGGTCCTTGCTTTTTGGCTGCTTATGTGTTAATTGGAAAAATAAGACATGCACATGTGAAACTGCTGACCATTATAGACAGCGGGCAAGAAAGTTATAAATCTAAGTAGATGCTATAGGACAGAAGTTCTGAGATACACACATATACACATATGCATGTGTGTGCCTGCATGTGTGTATAAAACATTTAAATAAATACTTCCACAAAACAAATTATTATAGGAAACCCCATTGTCCAAAGGCCAGGTCAGATAAATGCAAGGGACATCTGTTCCTTCCTTTCTAGAATCTTCTGAGGGTTCAAATAATTTAAAGCCATTTTTATAGGATACCAGGGAGTCCTGAGCTAGATGTGGGCTATGGTGTAGAGCAGTTGGTAAAATCTTCCACACTGGGGTGATGTTTCTTGAATGAAATAAGATTCAAGAAATTGGAAGAGAGGAAAATTGGGCATATTCAGAAAGGAAGAATGTTGTGAAGGCAGATACTTCAAGCCATGAAGAAACTGGTTGTTGTTGTTTTTGTTGTTGGTTGAAGAGCTATAGGAAGACCAGCTTGGCAAGAGGGGAGTTTAAAATATTGACTTGCAAGGGGTCACCTAGGTCACCTAGGTTGGGCGGAGCTGAGTTAAATGGACCACAAAGATAGAGTTTTTGTTGTTGTTGTTTTGTTTTTTGTTTGTTTGTTTGTTTCTTTCTTTTTTAATATCCAAGAAGCAGTATTGACTACATCTAGGTCAATGGACACGACACAGGGCACCTGTGTGACTCAGTTGATTAACCATCCGACTCTTGATTTCAGCTCAGGTCATGATCTATGGGTGAGATCAAGCCCTGCATTAGATCAAGCCCTGCATGGGGCTCCATGCTTGGACCTACTTAAGATTCTCTCTCTTTTTCCCTCTCCCTCTGCCCCTCCCTCTCCCTCCCTCTCTCACTCTAAGAAAGAAAAGAAAAGAAAAGAAAAGAAAGAAAGAAGGAAAAAAGGAAAGGAAGAAAGAGAAAATGGGCATGACACAATGAGATCACAGTTCTATGACAGTATCTGATGGACTTGTGGGAATGGGTTACTGTGCAAAATAAAGTCAAAGCGGGAGGAGAGTAGAGATGTTTGCTGGATTCTTGTGTTCACTTTAGTAAAAGGAATACTGATATTAGGAATAGTAATACAGTTATGCTTATTTTTATGTCTTATGTTAGCTATAAAATAAGTGCATTCTTCAGTATGTATCTTCTGTGTACAAGCATTTTTAGCTCTGATTTAAAGTAGTAAATTGATTTATCCAATATAATTGCTTATAGCTTCCAAGGACTTACTTTTGCTTTCTCTCCCTCCCTTCCCCTTTGCTCTCCTCTTATTTTCTGTCTTTATTCTCCCTTTCTCTCTTTCTTTCCTTTTTTCCTTTCTTCTTTCTATAGCTCTTTCTGCCATACATTATACTGGACTTTTAATCATAATAAATATTAAAGTCTAACATGCAGTACTCATTATTATGAAGGAGATTATATCATCATGATCCAGGAATATCAGGGTTGAAAAGGGGGAGAATCTAGGCACTTTTCAAATATTTAGTTTAACTAATGATAGGTCCCTATTTCTGCTCATTTTCTATGTAGTGTTTAGATGCAACCTGTATTTGGTATGAAACCCGAACTCTAATAAAATTTAGGCCAGATATCCAACCTTAGCAGAAAACCATATTAACTCTAACAGCTGTAGTCTGTCTGCACAATGTCATAATCACTGTCACATGAACTTTTCTGGATTCGTACCTCACCGTGCTGTTCAGGTAGATCTAGGAGATGCTGAAGGAATACCTTTGCCTTTGAAGTTAATTTTCAATCACATCTTTCAACCTTTCCTGGGACTTGGATGGTCCCTTGGTGTCGGTTTTATTGATTATTTCACATTTCTTTCAGGTATGGTGTTATTGTTTTATTATGTTGATATTAATTCTGCTGAATTTGGCACTCTAGCCAAATTTTAGCGCTATATCACTTGTTTTACTAATAGGCTATGCTCTTATGAAAAAGAAAAGATTGAAAGATTGAGAAGTACAAGAAAATAGAGTGTGTAGGCTACACGTGGGCACTTAGAATGCTTGATCAAAGGTATTATATGAATGAATCTAAACTTTTCATCACAAGGAAATATGAAAAACGTTGTCTGAATATAGGAAGAGTTTTCTTCAACAAAAGGATAATTTTTTGAGTGTATGTATTTACCAGTTATACGTTGTACAATAATTTCTATGAAATTTTTGTCATATGTAAATTGATTAACAGCTGATTCTACAGAATGCAGTTCTTAGGAATTGATACTATAGAGTAAAATTTACAGGGTTGTCATAAAAATATGCCTATGTTTAGTTCATTTCTACTTTTGATGTACCACTGGTTGTTTAGTTTATGTAATTAAAGGAAAACATGTTAGCAAAGTCTACAGCCTACACATTCAAAACAGGTTATTATTATTTATTCAGCTCCCAGCGATTGCACACATTTGACCCTAAATGACAAAGTAAATGAAAGCCCTTTTTCAAAGTAATACAATCAGTTCGAAAAATATTGTGCTAATAAAGTTATACATTCTAATTGAAAGATTGATGGCAATCCA
Source organism: Neogale vison (assembly GCF_020171115.1). NCBI lineage: Eukaryota > Metazoa > Chordata > Mammalia > Carnivora > Mustelidae > Neogale > Neogale vison. The sequence goes on from NC_058096.1 coordinate 30,298,770, forward strand.
TTTAGTTGTTACTAGGTTATTTGTGACAGACAGATGCAGAGTAACCTCATTACAGTCAAAATTGTGATGACTTGTAGCTGAAGAGAGAAATAAAGCTGAAACCATTGTCACAGTCCATTTCCAAAATGTATTCAGAAGATGATTTAAAAGAAAATGTACAGCCATTAAATATAAGTTTGAATCGGTTACCTAGCAGTGTTATTATAGAAGCAATGAAGTAATCATCTGTTTGATCCGTAATTGGCCTACTTAAAATTCACAAATCAGATTTACCGATTCCAATTTATGTAAGAGAAATACAGTAGCAAACACTGGATTTAAAAGATTATCCCTTGTGGTTTGGTATTTCCAGTTCATATTTTTGGTTGTTTTCTTCTTGATCGTTAAGTCTATATCAGCTTATTTTAGACATTTCTGTCCACAATCACCAGTTCATGATAAATTATTCAGCACCTTTCATTCGTATGTTCCCCAGTAGTTTAACGTCAGGCTTTCAGCACAAGTTCTCCAGGGAATTCTATCAACATTCTAAAGTTATGCTTGAGAGGAAAAAGGAATCTGGATGCACAATAATTATTTTTATTTCCTAGTGAAAGATGTTGAAATCTCTGTGCAATATATTTCCTGTATATTTGATTTTGAAACTTTTTTCCCTTGGTTAATTAAAGTCATGTAGAAATTTTGACTTAAAGAAAACCCTGCCTTTCCACCTTCTTCCTTCTGCAACCCTGCAATTTGTACATGCATCCCTCCAATTTCGTGCACTCCGAAGGATCCTCATAATCTTTTTGTTTCAAGGGCAATAATCCCGTGTTCCGTCTTCCACATGAAACCCATTTCGTCTCATCATTTCTCATTTCTGGTGTATTCTCACGCAGGATTGTCCTCATTTCTCTCATAGCTCTGCATCTGCACTTTCTCCTGTTCTGATGTGTCCTCTATCTTTTCTTGTGCTTTTACAATTGCTGCACCTGGGTGGTGCAGTGGGTTGAGAGCCCCACTCTTGGTTTTGGCTCAGGTTGGGATCTTGGGGTTCTGGGATTGAACCCACATCAGGCTCCATGCTGGTGGAGTCACCTCCACTCTCACAGTAAAATAAATAAATAAATGTTAAAAAGAAAGAAAGAAACAATCATAGTAATGTCTTTTCATTACAGCTTATCTCACATCATGGATTACAAAGTTCTTATATTAACAGAGATATTATATTATTAACAGAGATATCCTTTATGAGAACACTATTACAAATTTGATTTAAAGTTGGCCCTAATTTTTTGAAAAAGTGCATTTAAGAAAAATACATTTTCATTGTGTGGATAATTTATCTGTTGGGTACTCCTATCTGCTGATAAATTTAGCATAGTATTTTTCTTTCTTTCTTTCTTTTTCTAAGAGACAGAGAGAGAGAGAGAGATCATAAGTAGGCAGAGAGAGAGAGAGGGGAAGCAGGCTCACTGCAGAGTAGAGAACCTGTAACATGGCATTTTTCTAAAATAGTGTCTCCACCTAAAATTGGCATTTTTTCTGTCCTAAGAAATGAATTAAAAGGAAGACTATTATGACGTGCTTCCTTTTTGGCATGTCATCAGTTAAGGGTAAAGTTTTGTGTCATCCAAGCAAATAAATAAATGTTTTATAGATAGATAGATAGATAGATAGGTAGATAGATATCTCTCTCTATATATAGTTTATTATATATTGTAACTATATTGTATGTCATATATATAGACCAGCAGATCACCAATAAGGTGAGGTTGTCATTGAGGTGAGATGCCAAAGGAATGAAAAGGGAACCGAGGACCTTCTACTCAATTCTAGTTACAGATCACTTATCGTACATTACCTATTAACTATTATTTAACTTCTAAATCTTAGGGGGTTTTTTACCTATAAAGTTGGATGAGGATTCTAGCCTTTTAAGGTGGTTGTGATCATTATACATATAATTTTAGAGTTTGTAAGATTGATTCATTTATGAGTCATGAAGACTGGGAATGTTTAAAAATTTATACATACTTTTCATTCCTTTAAGCAAATGATTATTGAGTGCCTGCTGTGTACCAGGTTCAGTGCCAAGTTAGGGATATGTTTGTCAATGAAGCAGGAAAAAGTCATTTGTGGCCTCCTATAGCTTATGTGCTCAGTGTTTACATATTCAGTGCAAAAACTTGAAAAATATGTGAATGTAAGTGTACAAAAATAAAATTACTTGGAAGTCCTCTGTTAATGATTTGTGGATAACATATTTTTGCATGTTGTATCTGTGCTTGTGTTTTGCAATTTTTTTCAAATTATCACTGTAGCTATGTCTTCTTGCTTATTTGCATTTTATAAATATTTTCTCATATCATCTCCTTTTTCACCATGCTGCACATTTTATTTCATGCTGTATGCTAAGTTTCCAATTTTTTATCATTGAGTATTTAAGTCATTGCTAATCTTCAGGGTTACATATGAATATGTGAACTATAAAGGACATATAATGATATGATGATAACAATCCTTGTACACATTCCTGATTATTTTTCTCAAGTAAATTCACACACATAGAATTGTTGAGTCAATGGGTGTAGATATTTTCAACAGTTTTGTGAGTTCTTCAGTAAGGCTGTTTCAATTTAAACTAGATAATGCCCAAGGGTCTATTTCTACTAAGGCTAAAACTTTGGTTGTGTGAGTATTGTCTTTTTTCTTTCCTTCTTTTGTGAATTGGCTAGTCATGTTGTTTGAATGTTTTTTTTTCCTTATTACAGTGCTTTTTTATTGATACTTGAGAACTTGTTCTATATGAAGTAATCATCTTCTTTTCATGTTCTTATGTATGTTCTTGTGTGTGTGTGTGTGCATAAATGAAGGTTTGCCATTTTTTAATAAAGATTTTATTTATTGGAAAGAGAGAGAGAGAGCAGGGGTGGGGGCAGAGGGAGAGGGAGAAGCAGTCTCCCTGCTGAAAATGGAGCCCGACACGGGGCTCGATCCCAGAACCCTGGGATCATGACCTAAGCTGAAGGCAGACACTTCACTGACTGAGCCACCCAGGTGGCCTGAAGATTTTCCATTTTTACATAGAAAAACAGAGTAGCCTCCATGATTTTTTACTGCTTACTTCAAAATTAATGCATATATAATTTTCCATAATCATTTTACTTATCTGTTATATTGGCAATATTAATAACTGCTTATGTGTGAGCTTCTTTTGTGTGTGTGCATGTGTATGTAAACTACTTGTATTAACTACAGAAATAGATTTTTAAATTGGCTTCTGTTTTTTCTTATTGAAGTGCTAGAGTCTCTTATTGGTTTCCCCTTTGATACATATTATTGGAAAAGTTTTAGATAGCTAGCAAAGAGAAAATGTCATTAAAGTAACTGAGATGTACAGATCCACTGTATTCTTTATATGGATGGCATTTCAGTCTTTCCAACTGCATAGGTTTGATAGAATCCTAGACTTAATGCTGATGGATGAAAGATATCCCCTCCCCCACTACATACACCTTTCCCCTGACATACACTGGAGGTATTTGAATTATCTGTCTTATTTTTCATATTTTAGAACAGATGGCCCAAAGACTAAGTATAGATAGACTGTCAGCCTTCACGGTATTTTGCTATTGTTGTGTTCTAATTATATATATGCTTTTAGGTAAGTCTTGTTCTCTCCAGATCTCCATATGCCCTACAAACCAGATTTACCCACAGCTTGAATGCTTTATTCATACATTACTTTGCTGGACCCAGGTGGCATGTAAATTTTAAGTCAACTGCAATTAGTGACTAAAGACTTCTAGTAACAAAAGAGTCACTGGTTAGAGATTGAAAGTCTGGTGCTATAGGAGCTGTCCCTGACATAAGGGGAAATATACAGACTTTGGGATCCGTAAACATGAAAAGTAAATTGTTGATAATCTCTAAGTTCAATGACAGCAGAACTATTTATTTCTGAATTTTTAAAATCTATGACACATATCAAAGTGCTTAGTACAATTGTAAATGTCCAATTAAAATTTGTTGAATAAATATAATAGTTTCTGCACTCTTTGTTATAATTTACTGTGAGACTGGAGAATTTAGGAACAACTCTTTAGTTTCCCAAGTTCCTATCAAGTTTGACCATTTAGCAAAGGAAGTATTAAATTAATTAGAAAACAGTCAATACCACTTTTGGTAAATTATTTGTATTTTTTCAAATGTGGCTGTGTTTTTAAAAACAATAATATTCTAAAACCTGATTATTAAAGACATGAAAAACACATTATTAAATTAAGTGAATTCCTTTGAAGTCAGTCATTTAAAGTGTATAAAAATGGATTAGTTGAATACTTTCCTTTAGAATATGACCTAATATATTCCCATTCTCACTCATAAAATTATGAGAATAAAGATAAGTATATTTTAATCTCTACCTACAAAATACATGTGATTTATTATGGGGTTGTGATTTTTATCCAATGTCCTAGTATTGAATGATGGTGTTTAATAATACTGTAATACTGTATGTCAGAAGATTTATTGTAGTTTTAATTTCTCTCAGCCAGGAGACAGAGTACTTGAATGTGTTTGGCGATTATTGACTGATAAGCAATAAAATGATGCTGCATAGAGCTCCGTAGCAAATGTTTCTCTAACTCTCTCTGATTAATATGGTCTTTTTGGTGTAATGTGTCAATTTTATCAGATTCAAATTTATCATCAAACTAGCGATAGTAATTTTTACTCGGAGAAAGGGCTATTTGGACTGGGCTATCATTATACTCACAAATATAATTGTTTATACCACAGGGAAAGCCCTTATGAAAAAGTCACTCTTCATTACTGCTTGATCAGCCAAAAATGCCTTTATAGATGTTAGAGGAAATAGATGAACTACGTATCAGTAGATTCGGAAAATTTTCATTATTCCTAATAGGCTAATGGAAGTTTCTATCCAGTCATTAAATCTCTTTTGACCACTGACTTTTTAAGTATAGCAGTCTTTAGTCTCTAGAGTATGGAAATGTCTCCAGTAATTGGAAGTGCAAGAAAAATGAGGACTACTAACAGAAATGAAAATTCTAAAGAGAGAAAATAATTCATGTAAACCATGTTTGATATGCCTATAGTATTGCTGAGTTTAATTCAACGAGTATCTTTGGAACATCTTCTGTGTGTTGGGCTGTATGCTAGGTTGCAGGGTTATAAAAATGAATATATGCAAAAAATGAAAATATGTTGAGAGAAATGAATGGATAGATGTCTGTTAATCTTTTCTAGAATGCAACATATGAAATAAACAAGCATATAAATAACTTTTAACTTCCTGTTTCCTTTTATCTTGCTGTACTTATTTAATTATGTGATAAAATGCGTGGTTGAAACATTTTGCAACAATTATGGTTTACAAGTACAATTTCAATTTTTTTCTGGGTGATGGAGAACAAAAAGCCATTTAAATGAGGGTTGAAATGTGAAGGGAAATTATGGGATAAAAATTTTTCATTTTATGTCAGGTGTTTCTTGAGAGGACAATGATGAGGCCACTGGAGAGAGGAAACAGAGAATATATGTGTGCTTTTCAAAGTAAGAAAAAATTATGGAACCCAGACTGTCCTATTTCTAAGAATTGCATCGTTCCATTGTTAATATCATGTACTAACAATAAAACTTCACTCATGAGGAAATTAGACTGCAATTCCTTTAAGAGACCATCAAAAGAAATCATAGCTATATACTGACCAAATGTTTGAACTCTAACATGTATAAAACACAAGTGTATGATTATCAAAGGAATCACATACATCTCATGGGTTATAGTATTTTGCAAAAGGGAAACAGAAAGAAATCTAGTGTTTTGCTCAACTAAAACATACTCTGTCTTGGGATTCCTTTAATTTTTTAATGCTTTCTCCTAACAAAAATTCACCCGGTAATTTTTGTTGACATTTTGAAATATCATTACTAAGAAAAATTGTACATATGTGGTTGTACATGCGGATAATTTATAAAATAGATCTATTTACAAAGGATGGTAATTTTTTACTAATCTGCCATATTTGGTTGTTAAATATGTTGGAAGAGACACCTAATCATTTTATTATTTCTGTATTTACTAAGAAGGAAACAATTTTGATGGTGCTCACATGTTTGTAAAATTGCAACCAAAACTGTTCAGAAAAACAGAAGTGAAAACAACTGAAATTTATTCTGTTTTCCTTCCCAAAAGTTGCATCAGAGACAAGAAGGCAAGGAGAGGTGGTTCTTATGAGGACATACTTTGTAAAGTTATTTCCACAGCATCTTTTCCACTTTTTGTGCATGATTTGTGACCTTTTAGAAATAAGAAGGGTTTAAAAAATGCACACTTTTTTTTTTAATTTTTTGCCACTGATTTTGGTCAAAGTGTTCCTTAATGATTAAAAACATGTAAGTATCTTTTAACCTACTCATCTATTCTTCTCAGACAACAGAACAAGGTGTCTTGCTTTCCAGATGTCTGAGACTGTAGTGTGACAAACAGGAGGGAGAAATGGAAGGACAGAGGTTAGCTTATGATGGCGTTCTTTCAATAAGGTTCCAGTGTTGGCATGGTCATATACGCAGTCTACACCCTTTCAGTTGTAAACCAACGGCCCTGCAGTGAGGCCGTTGTGAGTGTTCACATCGCTACCTGTCAGCACTTCTGCAACCTTTCAGCACTTTGTTTCTCAGTTTCCTCTTGATCAAAGCATGACCTGCTCACTAAGGCTTTTATAAGATAATAATTTAATAACAAACTCTGAGCCTGAAGACAAAGAAAAAGACTGTGTAGGAGGCCACTGCTAATTTCCCTCCCAACATAATCAAATCAGTACAGCTATCCAGCCAGGACTCATAACCCTTAATAAGTCACTCTACTCGATTAAGAGAAATTGATTTTCCTCTACCGTGGATCATAGTGATTATGATAAATATGGTATCTGCTCTTCGCTGAGCACTCCTCCCCCCAACAACCCCCTACTCCACCCCGTTGCTGCTGTGGCTATTTGTTTGCAAGGCGGCAGGTATAGGAGCTAGGAGATGACGCGGTGTCATTAACTGTAGTTGGTATCAGTGCTTTGACAGCTGTGGGATTGAGTGGTTCATAGATCAGCCTCGAAGCCGGTCCTAAGGGCCGTGTGCAGCAATTACACACTCTTGACAATACTACTGGCAGCCTTCAACATGAAAAACTCCTGGGTCATGATTTTTAATCGTTGGCAATGATGGAGTTTAAACTTTAGTTTTATGATATGTGAAAAGTTATATGAGAGCCAAACAGCAACATGCTACTTTGTCGGGGTTCTGAGTTGATCTTCTATTTGAAATCTACCATGGTCTGTCTTAGTTCTAGCTCTACAATCAAATCTAGATTTCCAGACAAAGTGGGATCTTAAGATAATACTGGCTGGTTGCAGAAACATTGGGCTTAGCTACCCTTCTAAATTTTCTCATAACTCAAACGAAGGATCTTGAAGAGACTGACTTTATTTTAAATGATTTTCTAACTCTTTACTTCATGTAATAACTCATGGTACTCCATGTTAACATAAGTGGGGGAATAAAGAAAAGGCAAATATTGAGAGCAAGCTTATAACTGCCGGGAGTTCTCATTTGGACTTTCTGTGTAGCATGTGCAATGTTGGTTTCCAAACTTAAACATGCACTCATTATTCTTAACTTGATGTCTGAAAGGAATTTTCTATAGCACGATATACAGAGATAGTAGCAGTAATAAAGATGTACTTCTCACCCTTTTACCTCTTTTTAAAATATTCTGGACTTGGGAGTTTGTGTACATGATTAGTTTCTGGCAGATACATTGCATTTCCAGGTTGTACACAGAATATTGTATTACGGGGTGATGAATTCCAAAAGTGAAATGTTATTCTTAACTATGGCAGAAGTAAATGAATTATAAGAGACCTTCAGAGTAAACCTCAGTGTCCTCTTCATTAAAAAATAGATTTTTTAAATTAAAATTTTATCTTGGTTTGAGTCAGACAGAATTTCTTAAATTTCTTTAAGAATTTCATAAAATGCTAATGTACTATTTTCCATTAAGAGGTGCTGAATTGTTGTTTCTTAATCGTTGTTCCTTTGGAGAACAATATATTCTAGTTGTATTAAGGAAAACTACTCTGTTTAATTCGTACCTCCGTATCTTTCATCTTTTTATGTAACTAAGAAAAGGCAAGAAGATGTGTTTTTTTTTCCTAGTCTTAAAAATGCCTAGGTGATATAAGATTTAGTAAAATCTTGATGATTTTACTAAAGAGTCTACTTTTTTTTTTTTAAGATTTTACTTATTTATTTGGCAGAGAGGGAACACAAGCAGGGGGCGGAGGAGAGGGAGAAGCAGGCTTCCCACCAAGCAGAGAGCTCAAGGTGGGGCTTGAGGACCCAGGACCCTGGGATCATGATCTGAGCCGAAGGCAGACACTTAATGACTGAGCCACCCAGGAGCCCCAGGAGTCTACTGTTCTTTAAAGTAACTATTTTTATGTTACTTCCGAGCATTTCCCAAGGAAGGAAAGCCATCACAAGGGGATTTAATGATAGGATATATATAGTATCTTAAATTTAATTTTTCCTTAATTTGTGTTTAACTTTTTGTGACTTGAGAAGTCACAAACTAAATGATGATCAAAGTTGTTAAAATTCTGGCTCTACTCCACCAATTTTGAGGGCAGTTCTTGCCCCGTTATTTAGGGAATTCTAATTGCACAGTCCAGCGAGCACAAGCAAGTCTTTGCTTAAGAGTAACACTCTAAATGGCTGCCTGTTCTAAACGTTGATTGTCCGGTAAAGAGATGTGGAGGGGGAGATGTACTTTGCTCAGTCCTATATGCCTAAGGTGAAAATTCAATGAGTGAAATGCAGACCAGGGTATTCAGAATTCTTTCTCTCTTAGAACTAGGCTATCCCCATAACCACAGTGACCTTGACAGAGAAGGTCTTTGTGCAGAGCCCCCAAGTAAAAAAAACAATTAAATTTAACACAAGGTTTTAGCATTCACAATATTCTAGACACTATGGAAGACTTGAACACATAATTGGCTCTCACATACATTTGAATCTGACAGACTATCATCAACTTTATTATCTCTTCCGAAATTTCCCTTTCAGTGTACCGTTTCTGAATTATTATAATAATGATAGATTATTTGAAGATATAGTCCATTTCTTCAGATCAATACCATAAGCACTTCTAGTTTCTCTACTAGCTTTCATTTACTCTTCAATTTGTGCCCCGAAACTCACAAAATCTGTTGAACAACCACAGTCTCTTTTCATTTTCATTCTATTTTGTGAAAATACAGTTAATTGCTCATACTATCAAGGAGAGTCCAATGCATCCTAGTGTCTCCTGCATATGCTGAATTCACCAAACTACTTAAATATGGTTTAGGAACCTGTTCTCAATAATAATTTTGGTACCCTGACACTTTCACGATAATGACAGAATCATGAATGGAGAAGATCTTTTCTAAATACAAATTCACAAACTGTTACAGAATCTTTTGTGTATCTAGTTCAGAATACTCCGAAACATATTTTCATGTTAGAGATACAGCTTGGACTGTGATCAGCAGAAGGGAGAGACCAGTCGCTATAGGAAGAAACCAATAAAAGGACTGAAATGATGATTAAAAGTCCCTAACAGGGGACGCCTGGGTGGCTCAGTGGGTTAAAGCCTCTGCCTTGGGCTCAGGTCATGATCCCAGCATCCTGGGATCTAGCCCGCATCGGGCTCTCTGGTCCGTGGGGAGCCTGCTTCCTCCTCTCTCTCTCTCTTCCTGCCTCCCTGCCTACTTGTGATCTCTGTCAAATAAATAAATAAAATCTAAAAAAAAAAAAAAAAAAGTCCCTAAAAGTACCAGGTGTGAGAAGTTTTTAAAAACCGTGTGTGTGTGTTTATCCCCTGTTTAATGTTCTGTTTTAGTTCTAAGTCAACAGTATAACTAATAACAGAGGTGAAAAGACTTGGAAGGACTGTTTCTGTGTTCTGTTTGATGCCAGAAAGTGGCCACGAGGAAGCAAGCGAAATGTGGAGTAACAGGAACAATTCCTGAGCTGAAGGAGGTTTAGCCAACGTAGCTTTCCACTCTTTGCAAGGAAAGAACACATGCGTGGCCACAAGGTCAGAAGTGTTTGGTTGTGAAGAAAGAAAAATGTCTGGGTCTGTGTTGAATAGTACAAGGTGTCCAGGCTAGACCATAAGTTAGCCATCGAACGGTGTTTAAAATTATTTGTGAAATGAACGTTGATTATAAAATTATATTCTACTAAAGGACAAATGGTCATATAAAATTATATTCTACTAAAGGACAAATCTGAGCAGTTCTAACCTCTGGGTCTATAGGAAAATGTGATTGAGTAGAGAACACACGAAAAGAGCAGTCGAGGAAAAGTTGAAAGTCTATGTTTCAGTTCTTCCTGGGGTAACTCTGATGGGTCTCAAGAGTACAGAATGAAGACAAGCTGCTCCCCACAGCCCAGATGCAAACAAATATATACATGAAAACTTTAGATACATATGAAGAGTTTCCCAATGTTACAAACCTGGTATTAGACAAAAAAAAAAAAAAAAAATCTTCTGAATATTTTAATCAAATAAAAAAATTTTTCATGTATTTAATACCATTAGTACTACCCCATTCACATTTTAAAATTGCTGCATTTTAGATCTAGTAATAGACTGTACTTGCAACAGTATTTTTAACCAAAACTTACGCAGGCATTACTCCTAAGCAGCCTTGCTGCAATTAGATATGCCAACATTTTAAGGGCTTAACAGTGGAGATACGATTTACTGCCTCGAGTTTGTTTTTGAATCTTGGGGTCCCTTGAGTGATTTGGAAGTGTGGTTGTTTAAGGCAGATTTGAAGCCAGTTCAAATAACGTAACAGTTCTGAGCAAGAAAGATCAGCACATCCTTCCAGCAGAGCACCTGTGCAGAGTACGTCCGTGTGAATTCTATGTCCACTTTCAGTACAGCTTTGTGCTCCTGTCGGCCATGTCTTTGGCGCTCAGACGCTTTAAAAGGACCTCTCGTCCCCACTTTCTCTGAAGTTGGACAGCAGCCGAAGGAGCAGCTGCCTCTCTAGTCACTTTTCTTCCCCTTGTTTTCATAATTATGAGCAAAGGTCAATCGCTTTCCCATCAAGGCAAACCCTGACAACGCCACATGTCAGAGCCCAAGTTATAGATGACAGGCTTGTCACCATCAAAAAACTGGGAGTATATCTTTACTTCCTCGTGACCAGCTGAAAGTCAGAACCCTACAGAAAACCAGAGGCGGGCGGGGGGATGAAGAAAGGGTGGCTGTGTGCCCTGCCTTTGTCAACCGCAGATATATGGTTCTGGGGAGATTTTGTAATTTTAAGCTCCACGAATGGACAATTACATTCCGCTTGTTAAACATGGACTATGAGCACCCTGACGGAATGCAAATGCTTCTGTTAAAGCATGACCTTGTAGTGCCTTCGAAGGAGTGGGATTTTTTTTCCTGAACCCAGCTTAGTTTTCTAGAGGGAGATGAAATGTTTTAAAGCTGAGTGGGGCGCAAAGGGTGCTCTTTTTGATAACTGAATTCTGGGTGAATGAAAAACTTGGCTAAGACCATCAGAGTGATAAAGACACACAGCTTTGTTCACTAAACACTGAAGGGGTAAGGAGAGAGGTATTTCCTTCATATAATAAATTTGATATTAAATCGGCACTGCTCCGATTAAGTCAGGGATGCATTTACATTTAATTACACGGTACCTCCCAGTCTCCCTGGAATCAGCATTCATGGAAATACGCATTACTGAGTGCGCTGGGAACTGACATTGAAAACGTAAAGAGAGCAGATCACAAACGCATTAGCAGTGGAAAGTTTGTGCTCAAATGGTCTTCGGGTGTTAGAATTCCCACACTCCTGTCAACATGTGAGTCTAGCCCGGGTTCAGGTGTCCCAGCACTTTAACGTAAGAGAGTATAGCAGGAGGTTAAAATGGGGTGCTTTTCTTTGTATAATCAGATATTTTCCTAAAATTCTTTGCCTCACTTTTTATAAATACTCTAAAGACTTACTGTTGGAAGAAAAATCTATAGTAATTCTACTTTCTTATCTTCTTAGAAGTTAATAAATCCTGGGGCACCTGGATGGCTCAGTTGGTTAAGCGTCTGCCTTCTACTCAGGTCATGATCCCAGGGTCCCAGAGTCCCGGGATCGAGCCCCGAGATAGGCTTCCTGCTCAGCAGTGGAGACTGCTTCTCCCTCTCCCTCTCCGTTCATTCTCTCTCTCTCCCTCTCAAAATAAATGAAAAAAAATCTTAAAAAAAAAAAAAGGCAACAAATCCTTCCTGCACGGTGAATCTTTACTGGCAAGTCACTATGCTGTACACTTTAAAATTACCCAGCGCTGAATGCCAATTATATCTCAATAAAATGAAAGAAAATATCTCATCCTCCCTTCTCACTTGTTTAAACCTAAATTTTTATTTACCGCATCCTGTGTATGTTGGATAGTGGGTTACCTACAGGTATGCTCTGATAGATCGTCCGTGGGACATTCGCTTTCATGATGAAAGAAACCGTCACTTTCCCAGAAAGTTATGACCCCATGTGGTAATCTAGGATTAAAAAGAATGTGTAATATGTATTTCCTGAAATGCATAAATCTGACCTAATCTTATAGTGGGTCCTACTTATCTCAGATTCTTAAGAATTAAAGTCTGTATAGAAGTATAAAGTGTTGTGGGTATATATTTCTATGTTCTGGCCAGGCAGCACTCACTCCTTCTTTATATTCTAAAATGAAATATATAATCTTCTCCCAATAGATATACGTATTTTAGCATCACTCGCTCTTCCTAGACATATATGTCTTCAGGCAGAATGACCTGCTCATGCTCATACTCTTGAGGACCGTTGCTTTTTCTTCTTTTCTTCTCTGTGCCCTGTTGCCTACATTCTAGTTGTTCCCCTTTCTCGATACCCCCAAGAAGGGAGTCAAAGACTGGAAAATACACAGGTGTTTTGTCCCTCTTTTTTTTATTCCCTCCTCAGTTATTCATTATGGTAATGGCACTTTGTGATGTGCAATTTCTGGATTTATGACCCATTCTCGATAAGCGTGAATCCGGACTGCATGTGCATCTTTGATAAGGTTCTAATTGGATAGCAGTGACCTTTCTGAATGTAATTCAGGGAGGAAGATTAAAAAGCAGTCCAGGAAGTGACAGGTTTGGGACAATAACGTATGAATTTGGCTGCGCTGGCAGGCAAGAGATGTAAGCCGTGATAAATTAGAGGCAGACCAAACAGGCTTACTGAATGATTTTTCATTTCTGCTGCATCCTTGGGTAAAACTCTATTGCAGAAATGGTGCTAACACCATGGTGTCCCCTACTCTTATGTTATACTATGTGTTTACTGATTGGAAAAGCTGGCCAAGCATTCAGCTAATGTACTCTCAAAATAACTGATGACCATATACTCAATTAAAAGTAGTCTCCAGTTAGCACATTTCTGCATTCTTATAAATTGAAAGTTACTGAGTTACTTATAAATTATACTTATACTTATAAATTGAAAGTTACCGAAACTTAGAAAAATCTCTCTCTCTCTCTCTCTCTCCTTCATTCTTTCCATTTGTCACATCTGTATCCAAAGTCTTCTAGAAATATCTGTGTACACATACATAGTCAGATCCGGAGGTCACTTTTATCCAATTTTAAAGATTTAAGTTTAAATTTAAAATCAAATTTATAGATGGATTTTAAAAGATAATTTAGTCAGGAAACAATATTCTTATAGTTGATAGTCTTAAACTTTTAATATATCATTCATTTTGAATATATAGTAGAAATATCCTTGTATACACAAGTTTATTTAATTATATACCTAAGGCATAAGAACACACACCCTCACATGTAAACCCATACATGTCTTCAGAGAAAGTTAGATTTTTTTTTTTCCTCCAAAGTGACACATTTCTTGAGGAGTGCCTGTATGTGATAATCTAATATTAAGTATATTACTCTAATAGAAATGCTAATAAAATAGAATTAACTTTTTTAGAAGGAGAAATGGCAAAATCTGAAAGGTAGCTTTGATGATTTTGTGATATCAGCTTTGTGTGCTACTGGAGCCTATTTCTTCTACACGTGGAACACAGTAAATGTTCTAAGTGGCAGGCAAGTCAGTTCTCGGGCTTCCCTACCAGGATTAATGGATGGAGAAGTTCTGTCCCTTCACTTCCTCCTCACACTTGGGTGCCTTCAAGGAGCACAGGGTCTATCAATTCTCTATTTGCTATAAAAGGGAGCCTTCTGGAGCTTGCCATCGGAGTAAGGGAAGGCACTGCCTTTTTCCAGAGTTTGAGGTGAGTCAAATACCAGACTAAGCCCACGTAGCATCTCATTCTGGCCTCAGCATAGCTCAGGGTGTTGTGTCTTTACAGACGAGAAGGGTGTTTCCCCAACACTCAGCACAGAGCTTGTCCCCCAGCAGTCACTGGGAAACAAAAATGATTAAGGCCAGGAGAAATGAAGAAACTCACTGAAGCTTCCATTATTGGGAAAGCCAATTTGAATCTGGGCTCTGTGTATCTTAACACAAGCAAGCAGCAGAAGCAAACTTCTAACTGTAATGCTTTATGGCCGTTCCTCAGTTCACCTCCCTGACCCCATTTTTAAAAAAACAACTTTTTGAGATACCTGACGTACCACACAGGTCATCCACTTACAGTGCTAGATGTCACTTTGTATCTTTTTCATGTTTTTATTTATTTTTATATTTATTAACATATAATGTATTATTTGTTTCAGGGGTACAGGCCTGTGAATCATGAGTCTTACACAATTCACAGCACTTACGATACCACATTCGCTCCCCGATGCCCATCCCCCAGCCACCCCTTCCCTCCCACCCTCCACCCCTCCAGCAACCCTCAGCTTGTTTCCTGAGATTAAGAGTCTTCTATGGTTTGTCTCCCTCTCTGGTTTCATCTTTAGAACTATTAAAAGATCTATATAACACACCGCCTTCTTCAGCTGTATTTAATACTTGGGGACCAATTTTTACCAAATAAAGACAATAGGAAGTAAAGCACATTATCCCCACTTTGTGTATTTTTGCTAAATTCTTGGATACATAAATATTGGTATCTTCCAGAATTACTGTGACATTCATTTCCTGTCCATTTTTTTTTCATAGTCACTATTCTGATATCCTCCTACTTATTCATACCCTTTCTACACTTTTTGCTACTCCATTCTATGCTATAAAATTCCTGGCAATTTATTGTCATGAAAAATTTACTTTCTCCTTGACAGTTTTCTTAAAGCACATAGTCGTTCAGATTAAGTTACAAAAAACAAAAAACAAAAAAAACAGCCTTCAGGGACTGACTATGAATGCCATACATCATCTGATCCCACTTTATTTGTGAAACGATTTTACTTCATAATTTCTCTCAGAAAATGGCTCTCTATACAGACCACACCCCTCATCTCTCACTTACATTCATGTTTATTTCTGACTCTATGCCTTTTCTTGTTTAATCAGTTTACCCTTCATTTTCTTTCTCTTAAATATAACCTACAATAAAAACTGGATAGTAGTTCCTGTATCAAGACTTACTTTCCCACAAATCCATTGTCTTGACCCTATCTGCTTTGAAGTCCCATTGAACTTAGTTTTTTCCCTACATAATTTAACTCTTGATAATGGTCTCATCAGTTTTCTTCATGAGCATTTAATATGTGAACATGTAGCCTCTCTAAAAATTTTAAAATTCTTTTTTTAAATATTTATTTACCGACTTTAGAGGGAGAAAAAGCTCGTGAGTGGAGGGAGGGGCAGAGAGAGAAGTAAAGAGAGAATCTCAAGCAGACTCCTAACTCAAGGACATTGAGGTCAGGACCCAAGCCAAAATCAGAAGTCAGTCACTTAATTGACTGAAAGGCCCAGGTACCCCTAAAAATTTAAAAATTCTTACAAACATGTTTCATGTATGATTTCTTCATGGCGGCTTTCTTCCCAGAATGTTCTACTGAAAAAATAATACTATATTTTTACTTTCATATATTATAAATAATAATCATGTATATAACCTTGTTTGAAAAGAAAAAAAGATTAATACAGTTTAGGTAAACTTTGTAAACTTCAATGAAATATTGGATAAAATATAGTAATATTTTGCTCTACAGATGAAATGATGACAAGATATATGGCTCTAAAGTTCTAGTATGAAGTTGTATTACTAATTTATAGGGAGTATAAAAAGCTAACCGGTAGAAGGAGGTGGAAGTAGGTAGAATTTTGATCAATGAAAGTAAGAATTTTTATCAATTCTGAGATGTAAGCTTTTTGATAAACTTAGCTACATTTTGTTCTCAATCAGGGTCAGGGCTCAAATATCGAAGGTAGCGTGAGCCTGTGAAGTAATTATTTATTAAACCTTGCTCAGTAGAGCATGATGATAAAAATGGGCAGTAGACACTTCTCTGATCATTTGTTTTGTCTTATTTTAATCTATCAAAATATAAAAATGTGGATCATTGTAGGAAGCTGTCAATGTCCCTGGTATATTTATCTTTTGCCATTTGCTTTTAAATATTGATATTGTAAATAATGAAGTCCCTCGGATTCACACTGAAAATGAATAGGGGAAATTTGTGGGCTTCAATTGTTTAGAGTCTGGTATGGCCACAGTAGAGCTCTGAAGAGTGACTAGTGCAGCTCAGCAGGGTGAACATGGGCTCTGTGGACAATGTAGAGACCACACATCTCTAGGAACTAAGGAAATCAAAGTTCTAAAGTTCTAGAAGTTCTAAAAGTATAAAGGGTTCATCCTCTCTTGATCTGTTAAAAAGAATTAAGATAAAACAGCATGAATACCAATTCAAGGGAGACATGTTTGATAATTGAACATTTTGGCCATAACGATTATGGTTCCAAAAAAATAAGTTTAATTTTCTAAGATATTACTGTGATTCTTGTAACTAATTTTCTCAAGGGAAAATACTGTGTTGTAGGTTATATGCATTTATAAGGCATAGAAATACAAATACCTAAGTTGCTTTGTAAGTTAAGGGAGACACTATTTAAAAATGTGAATAAAACTCTGCATAACCTTTATGTGTTTCGATGTATTCCTACATGCTTTAAAAGTAGGCAAACCATAGAGCCGTGATGGATCTTTTAAAGATTTTATTTATTTGACACAGAAAGAGAGATCATGAGTAGGCAGAGAGGCGGCAATGGTGGGGTGGGGGGATGCGGGGCTCGATCCCAAGACCCTGAGATCATGACCTGAGCGGAAGGCAGAGGTTTTAACGCACTGAGCCCCCCAGGAGCCCCAGTCTTTTAAAATTAAGTATAACAAGGTGGCACTTTTCATGGTGTAAGGAGGTCATTTTTATGATTCTACCGCCACATCATCAAGTGAATGTGATCATTGAAGAGACCTGAAATAAATGCAGCATAAACTTGTGTCAAAGTGACGGCTTCTACAGGTACAATAAACACCCTGACACCAGTCTCGGTTTCTGATTAATCCTTGCTCATTGTTAACAATGATTTAAAAATCTTAACAGCATACTTCTACGTCTGTTTGTGTGTCAAGGGCACCATTGTTGCTGTTCATGGAAAATTCCGCGGAATATCGTGTCGGGCACGGTTTGGGACTTTGGGTGTCTTTAAGTTTCTGAGGTAACACTCCCCTATAGATCTGCTGAAGGCAGTGATTAGACAGCACAGGCTGCTGCTGTTCAGGTCATTTAAAATTTTCCTTCCCGCTACTTAAATGTTCTAGGGTAGAGCTCTTCTATGAGCCGCAGACTCCCAGCCCTGTCAGGAAGCCAGAGAAATCAAAGAGCCACCTACTGACCCTCCCCATTGTCTGGGCTTGTCGTCTTCTATCAGTGGTGTGCCACAATCAGCGAGATACACATGTACCTCCTGCCTGCTCCGGGTTTGGCAGCCCCCTGATCCCTGCACCTGTTTGCTTATACATGAGCTGTGCATGTTTGAATTTAAATAGACGCAGGGGGGTGGGGCGAGGGGGGAAGGGCGAGGCTCTGTCAGAAGCGGTTCATTACCGCCTGCAGAAGAGCCAAAGCCAGCTTGTAGGGAGACAGGGAGGCATGATCAGACAGTATTGGTTGATACAAGATGAGTTTTCTCTGTGGGAATAATCTTTTTTTTTTTCCTCCTTTAAGCTGAATGGGGGAGGGGTTCTATTAAAACCAGGTTAAGACTCATTTTGATGATGTTATCTGTCAATACTGATATTTTCAGTAACACAGACAATTATGAATATGATGACGAATCATATTACCTGGGGTCTTTTCTACACTTACTTTTCCTAAAAAAAGTCAGATGATGTCATTGCAAAAGAATGACTAGTCTAATGTATCAAAGAAACAAGAAATTCAAAAATCACAGTAAATTTATATACTGTGGGCTCTTATCTATGATACAGGCAATACACACCTGCTTATATAGGAAGTTATTTACCTAAGAAGAAACAATACCGTCAGCTTTGTTTTTCAACTTGTTTGCTGCAACATGGCTTATTTCAATTTATTTCCACTCTTGTTTACTAGAATCCCGTTTCAAGTCTTCTAGGTTTTGAGTCAGAAGATCTGAGCCAGGATGCTGCTGTTTGCATCTTATAGTCCTATTTTATAGTTCTGTGACCTTGCATGGGTTGTTTAATCTGCCCGAGGCTCAGTATTTTCACCTGTAAAAAGAGGAATCCTGGTAGCTACTTGAGAGGGCTATAAAAGGTGGAAATTTAATGTGATAATTGTGCTTTTTTTTTCAAACAGTAATGTAATCTACAAATTCTGTTATATTAGTGTTTCTGTTCATACTAATGTTGTATAAGAGTAGCCACAATCGCCATAAAAAGATAAAATACTTAGTTTCCTTTCTAAACTTTATCAGGACAAAATACTTTAAAAAACAGCTTTGTTACCATTATGCCATTATACTAAAAGTTCCCTAGAAATATTTCCTGTGTAAAACGTAGTTTGTATGTTAAAGTATTTTTGTGATGCACTTTTTTTCCTTCCACATATGGTTGACCACATAATTCTAGAGAATCAAAATGGAAGTTTTAATATAATACTATTGCTAATGCCACACTTTGCTATAACTTTGTTGTGCCAAGAATTAGCACAAAAGTTACACAGACTGATAAATCTTTTTTCTTCCTTCCTTTTTTTTTTTTTCTTTTGGGTGTTCAACATTTGGATTAACAAAAAAAGATGAAATAACTGAAGTGAGGATCTGACCTTTATAAATACTCACCCCCCACACACACACTCACATCCCCCAAAAGTTATAAAAGATCTGTTGAGTTTGGGGATACCTTGAAAGACTTAAAGCTGTCAGCATTTCCCTACCCCATGTGGTTTGAGCAAATGAGCAGCCTTGAACTTTGCACAGAGTTCCAGGGCCTGGGCAGAAGGCAGTGCGTCTGCAGGCCCTTGCATGACTAATTTCCTGTCAGCAAGTGATTTTATTATCATTTAAATAAGAATTTATAATAATAGCAGTAAACTTGCCAGATGGCTGAATTAGTAAAATTTTAAAGGATATAGGTTTAAAACACTTTGGCGCATCCGCCTTTAATGCTCTCTCCCTCCCCTCACCCCCTTGCAATCAACTATTTTGGTTACCACTTTTGATTTAGCCCCTTCCATCATTTCTATTGATTAAAAGGATTTTAATAACACAATACTGCATTGCCTATTTTACAAGAAGACGAATTGTGATTCACTGTGAGTTGTTTACATTGGCAATGGGGGAAGCCCAAGTGTCAGTAGGCATTTCTTCCTGTCTTCTGACAATCTCTGCATGAAAATTTTGTTTCTGTCTCTACTCCTGTAAACATATAACAGGAAAGAAAACCTATCTAAACATCTTGTTTTTAATTCCTTGTACAAAGTTAAAATAACACGTACCACTATGCATTTATTTCTCATGTTCTTTGTCCAAGGAAACACATTTTTTAGTCATAAATACATTTTTAAGATTTTTTTTTTTTTTTTTATTTGAGAGAGAGAGACAGTGAGAGAGAGCATGAGCGAGGACAAGGTCAAAGAGCGAAGCAGACTCCCCATGGAGCTGGGAGCCCGATGTGGGACTCGATCCCGGGACTCCAGGATCACGCCCTGAGCCGGAGGCAGTCGTCCAACCAACTGCGCCACCCAGGTGTCCCATAAATACATTTTTAATGCAGTGTTCAGGGAGTATAATCTTAAAGGGGAGAAAACTGATAAGGCAGGTTTTACAGTTTTTTCTAGAATAGAGACACAAAAATAATTCATACCAGATGAGATTTTACAAATATTCAATACTATTTGTCAAACAAATGCCATTAAATATGAAATTGAATATTGACACTATTTCATAATTTAGTTTACTGTTAGCAAACAAATTTAATACAGAATTTTAAACTTCCAAGTTAGCTAAATTAAAAGGTATAATTTCCTCGATCTTGATTCTATGAAAGTAAAAGCACATGCTCTATCCTGTCCCTTTGAGTTTTTTTTTTAATTTAATTTTTTTTCAGTGTTCCAAGATTCATTGTTTATGCACCACACCCAGTGCTCCATGCAGTACGCGCCCTCCTTAATACCCACCACCAGGCTCACCCAACCCCCCACCATCCTCCCCTCCAAACCCCTCAGTTTGTTTCTCAGAGTCCACAGTATTTCATGGTTCGTCTCCCCCTCCAGTTTACCCCAAACTCACTTCTCCTCTCCAACTCCCAATGTATCCCTTTGAGATTTTTTTTTTTTTTTTTAAGATTTTATTTATTTGACAGAGAGAAATCACAAGTAGGCAGAGAGGCAGGCAGAGAGAGAGAGGGGAGAAAGCAGGTTCCCTGCGGAGCAGAGAGCCCGACGCGGGGCTCGATCCCAGAACCCTAGGATCATGACCTGAGCCGAAGGCAGAGGCATTAACCCACTGAGCCACCCAGGCGCCCCCCCTTTGAGATTTTTTTAACGAAATGCTTGAGAACGTTTCCGGTTAGAATTAGAGTCACACGAGACTGATTCTGAGGATTCCTTTTGATTTAAGGTATTAAGATCACTTCTAACTGAAATACGTTAATGAGAAGCTCGGAGACACCGTATCTTTATGATCATTACCATATCATAATGGTATCTTGCAACAACATGTGGCTGCAGAGAGTGGAATTTTAGGTAGACTGGTGAAGAAGGCAGTATCATCATTTTGTTATTAAATGTGACCCTGGCTAGAGCATTAGTACCCTGCACGTTCTTAGTCAGCCCTCCCAGTAGCTCTCTCTGTGCGCAGAAAACTCCATGTGCCACCTCTAAGACAACACATCTATCAGGAGTTCAGTACTTGGCTCAGGGCTTCATATTCCCATAGGCCAGTAGTGGTTTATAACAGATTTAGATGCGTCTGTTGACATCAGTCAGCTTCAAACCTCCCTCTCATCCAACTCACAGCTGGAACTTCCTCACCTACCAATGTGTGTGTTGGCTGCCTGAAAAGCAAACTGTTGAGCAACAGCTTTAAGGAGAATAGATTATTGATTTGGCTCCACTCAGTCTTGTCCCAGATGTGATCTGTACTAAATATTTTGGTGATTAGGCCTTATTCCTATTTTACTTTTTTTTTTTTTCCCCCTTGCTTTTGTGATTCTACTATAGATTCGTGCTCTGGTTCCCATTTCCTTTTTTTTTTTTTTTCTCTAAAATCTGCATATCTGCTTCTTAATTATGTACTGTTTAGGTGGGGTTCTAGCTAATTTGTGAAACAGCAGGGAAATGAGCAAAAAAACCCCCCCAAAAAACAAAAAAAACGAAAGACGAAAATGCTTCCTCAGGAAAATTGACAATTGGATGATTATTTTATTTTGGTTCCTGATTTTTTTTTTCCTCTTTTTCAGTGGATATATAATTATATCATTGTTTTAGTAATGTGAAACAAAAATTATATGTGGAGGAAAACTCTAAATAGGAAACCATAATGTTCTTTTAAAATGAAGAATTTAACTAAACCACTCTAAACTCCCCTGCTGGGCTCAGGCAAGCTGAAATTAATTCAAGACGGCAGATAAAATTTTTAACCAGGCCGAGTGGAGATGACGGATGTGACAGCTCTCAGTTAAAATGTCTTTTAGTGGCAAATGCATGCGTATTAGTCAAGAGATGTGACATAACTGTCCCGAGTGAGAGAAAATGAACCAATGACCATTTGCATTGAGAACAAAAGAAAAATTCTTCGTAGTAAGATGTGGAGAAGGACAGATGAGTAACTCATTCATGTTTGAGGTCATTTTTTGAAATCTTTTTACATTAAAAAAAAAAAAAAAGCCTCTGAAAGTTAAGAGGAATGTTTTATCCCAAGCGATGCTCTTTTCTTTCTTGTCTCTGTATCAGAAAAGAGAGGATTGTTGAATAAAATGCTATCTACGGCCAAGAAAGAGAAGCTTCCCTTCCCCCCACCACCCCCAACATTTTCTGTAGAGAACAACAGAAACTGTAGGTCATCGTATTTCAAAACTGGGCTGGAGAAGCCTTAGAAATTGTAAATGCAGATTTGGCTGTATTCATGAAATTCTGAAATGAGAAGTTTGTTGTTATTGTTGTTTCCATAAGGACACTGGCCCTTCAGTTTTCCATTTCCCAAGGATGGTGTCAGTTTGGTAGTTTATTATAAAGCAATACAAACAAACAAAAATGAATGTGCGTCTCCGGCAGACTGTTAATAGAGAATGAAAATTATTTGGAAACTGTGGTTGGCAGGATTCGACCACGTAAAAATCAAGTTTAATTAACTGTAGGAACAGATGCTTTCGAGACATAGTAGATTCCAGGAAGAGCTGCAAGTGGGGCTGAGTTTTTCATAGTGTACAGTTTATTTTCTCCATTAATATCAAATTGCAGTATCATCATTTTGTTATTAAATGTGACACTCTGTGTTTTAAAAGGGACACTTAAATAGGAAGCTAGAACTTAACCTCTTTTTATCAAAAGTGAAAGAAGCATCCTAGATGTATTTTTAGTCTCAAGACAAAAATATATACGATTTCTAGTGTAGAATTTAGTTATCTCCCTTCATAATCTATTACCCTCAATAGAACATATAAGAACATATGAAATGGGGGCACCTGGGTGGCTCAGTGGGTTAAGCCTTTGCCTTCAGCTCTGGTCATGGTCTCAGGGTCCTGGGATCCAGCCCCGCATCAGGCTCTCTGCTCAGCAGGGAGACTGCTTCCCCTGCCCACCCCCCCTGCCCCCCGCCTGCCTCTCTGCCTACTTGTGATCTCTCTCTGTCAAATAAATAAATAAAATCTTTTAAAAAAATTATAAAAAACATAAGAAATGTATGACAATATTATATGGGTCAAAGTAGAATTTTGTATTCAAATATTCAGTGAAGCTGAGTGCATTAAGAATATGCCAAAAAAATAAAATGATAATTTATCTGAGGCTTCAGGGATAAATAGAAATTCCCCATCCAAAGAAGATTGTTTTTTTTCTAGGTGAGGTGAATAAGGAAATGAGTTATTCTCTTGCATCTCTGGCTTTTCTTCCTCTTCCTTGTTCGTAGGATTGCTCTTGTATACCAGATTATTAAAACGTTGAATTCCTTAAGCCCTGGTTCTATATCCTCCTCATAACTTATACGTGCTTCCTAAACCATTTCATCCCTATACATGACTTTACTTATAACCTATATGCTAACACCGAATCTTTATCTCTACCGGACACCATTCTGCTAAGCTTCTGATCCATATTTCCAGCTGTGCACTTAACAACTGTTCTTAAAGGTGTCAGGGGCTCTTCAAGCTTGCAATGTCCAAAATCTTACTAAGGAGGTCTCTCAACCCGAAGGGTCCTTTCCACATACCGCTAGTTCAGGGAGTGTTACCTGTTTAATTGTGCCTCCTTGACTCCTGCCTCTCTTAATCTCGATATCCAACCCATAACTAAATCCTATTGATTTTACCTCCCTTATAATCCGAGTTCTCTCATCTCCATCAAAACAGCCATCATATCTCACCTAGACTACTACAATTTCTTTCTGACTCATAGTTCCTCCTCAGTACATTCTCAGGAGTATATCAAAATAAAATCTGGTCAAGTCGTGTTCTGGATTAGATACCTTCAATAGCTTCTCATTGTTTAAGAGGATTTACTTGGCTGATTCTTACTTACTTTATTTTTATGATATTTCATTTCTTCCTTTCCCTTATACTTCAGCCTTATATTTTAAGTTTTATAAATTCATCAACCTCCTGCCCCAGGGCCTTTACACATGCTATGTTTTTTGCTTGTAATGCTTTTCAATTCTATCTACATCTATGTGTCTACCCATCTTGTCAAATGAGATCTCTAAGTCATGCCAGGGAATTCTTCATTGACCATGCCCATCCTGTCCTCCCAATCTAAATTAAATCTCTCATGCTCATTAAAGGAACATATATCTTTCTTTCATTATCAGTTCTCATAGTGGGAAGTCCTCATATATTATTGGTGTTAGTGGCTTACGGTCTGCTCTGCTTATTAGATTCCCTTTTTTAGAGGACTGGGGTAGTATAATATACCTGCAATTTAAGGGGTCATTTTAATTTTCAGTAAAATTGATTAGTGAATATCCATGTGTGGTCATTGAGTTAAGGTGTCCATGAGCTTAAAAATTATTATTTTCAGTTTTGCATTGAAAGTCAACTTTGCTGCTGACCTTAAGAGCGATAATACTTTATATGTTTTGATAGGGTATCACTGAGTGCCTTTTATTTTTTTTTTATTTTTTTTTTTTTTAAAGATTTTATTTATTTATTAGAGAGAGAGAGAGGGGAGAGAGCGAGCACAGGCAGACAGAATGGCAGGCAGAGGCAGAGGGAGAAGCAGGCTCCCTGCTGAGCAAGGAGCCCGATGTGGGACTTGATCCCAGGACGCTGGGATCATGACCTGAGCCGAAGGCAGCTGCTTAACCAACTGAGCCACCTAGGCGTCCCAACTGAGTGCCTTTTAAAATGGTCTGATGTCAGGTGACTGGGTGGTTCAGATGTTAAGCGTCTGCCTTTGGCTCAGGTCATGATCCTGGGGCCCTGGGATCCAGCCCCTCATGGAGTCCCACATTGAGCCTGGCATCAGACTGCCTGCTTAGGGAAGAGTCTGCTTCTCCTTGTCCCTCTGCCTGCTGCCCACCCACCCACCTCCCCCCCCACCACCACCCACCTCCCCTCCCCGCCCCCCACAACTTGTGCTCACGTTCTCTCTCTCTCTCTCTCTGTCAAGTAAATAAAATCTTTTAAAAATAAATAAATAAAAGGGTCTGATGTCCTGGAGAAAATTAAAAAACAAAAAAGTGAGAGATGAAACAAAGGTCTCATTATCTTTGCTTGGTTTTCCACTTTTTTTTTTTTTTCCTGTGCCATTTTGACTTTATAAGACTGCAGTCAGTCACACCCTCAAAGCTGTACTCATCCACTTTGCCAAAATGAATGTTTTGTGACTCTTCTCTTTCTGATTGCAGTATAGTTTTATGTGGACTCCTACACCTATCTGTCAGCATTCCGTTTTGTGTTAGCAGACAGCTTTGAGTGGCTGTTTAGGCTGTCCTTGAGTAAATCTGTAACAATGCTTAAGTATTTCTGTTTTATCCTTACTTAATGATGTCAGCCCCCAACACATCTTTCAGTCAGAGAAAAAGACTCATTCACCTTACTTTCAATTTCTAGCTCAACACCAGAGAATATTTGTTCCTGTGTCTCTCTCTCTCTCTCTCTCTTTTTTTTTTAAGATTTTATTTATTTATTTGACAGACAGAGATCACAAGTAGGCAGAGAGGCAGGCAGAGAGAGAGAGGGAGGAAGCATGCTCCCTGCTGAGCAGAGAGCCTGATGCGGGACTTGATCCCAAGACCCTGAGATCATGACCTGAGCCGAAGGCAGAGGTTTAGCCCACTGAACCACCCAGGCGCCCCTGTTTCTGTGTCTTATATTAAAATTTGCATTTGCAAATGACGTCTTTTGCTGAAATCAAAGGAATTAAGCAATCTTGATTGTACCTTTCCATAATGCATATAAGTAAAATTTACATTTTTGGTATGAATATACTGTTGGTTTTCATGGCATCTCTCCCACTGAGCTCTACCTTTTAGATTTTTCTCCAAGTCAGTTTTTTTGCCTTGGTCTAGTATATACACTTTCTACTGCTATTATACTGGTATAACCCTCAGCTGTGTCACGTTATATGAAGATTGACATTTTTCACAATTTCCTTCTGCTTGTCTTTGATAGCACTTCTTAGGATCTCTGTACCCATTATTTTGGGTACATCCCCTTTTTATTTATTTTATTGTATTCATTCAGCAGAGTACGTTTGTGCTACAAACTATGACCTGTTTACTACTGATGACAACTAAGAATGTTTTTGCTATTGATAATGTCTTGTCCTATATAGTTCAACAACACAGTTTGTTAGTGACTGACAATATGCACTAGAAGAACAATGTCTCAGAAAAATAATGTAAGCAACATAAATAATTTAACATTTTCTAGGAGCCATATCAAAAAGATAAAAAGAAGTAGGTGAAATTAGCATTATATTTTACCCAATATCCAACTTTTTTAAAGAGAGAAAGTGGGGAGGGGCATAGGGCAAGTGGGAAAGAGAGAGTTTCAAGTAGATTCCATGCCAAGCTCAGAGCCCAACATGGGGCTTGATCTCAGGACCCTGAGATCATGACCTGAACCCAAACCAAGAGATGCTTAACTGACTGTGCCACCTAGGTGCCCCCAAAATTTATATCAATATGTGATCAGTATAAATGCTAATGAGACTAGGGCATTTTTTTTTTCATGCTAAGTCACTGAGATCCAATGCATGTTTTACACTTGGAGCACATATTAATTCAAGGTGGCCACATTTCAGTGCTCAATAGCCGTAACTGCATGGTGGCCACCATGTCGACAGTGTTGACTCCAGGAGCTCGTTACTCAAGCGTGCCTTTTGAAAAGCAGCATCCACATCACTTGTGAGCATGTCAGAAGGATAGAGTATCAGGCCCCAGCCCAGGTCCACTGGATCAGAATCTTCATTATAACAAGATTCCTACTAGACTGTATGCACTTTAACAATTAAAAAACATTGCTCTAGTATTCATGTAAAATTTCGAGGTTCTCAAATGTAAGGAAATCAGTATTACTCTATATACCATGTTTTTTTTTAATAACCGCTTTATTGAGATCTAGCTGACATACATTCACCCTTTTCAAGTCTACATTCCAGTGTTATATCATATATTTGATGTTGTACAGCTATTACTGCTGTCTAATTTTAGAATTTTTTTCTTATTCTGCAAAGAAAATATATACCCCTTAGCAATCACTCCCTAGTCCCTCCTGGCCTAGACTTTGGGCAATTACTAATGTACTTTCTGTATGCATGGATTTTCCTATACTGGATTTTTTTTTTTTTAAATAAATGGAGTCATATAGTACTATGGCCTTTTTCTGTCTGGCTCATTTCACTTAGCAAAATATTTTTAAGGTTCACCATGATGTAGCATATTTCAGTAATTTATCCCCTTTTTTATGGCCAAATAATATTCCAACACATGGATGCACCACATTTTGTTTATTTCTTCATTGGTGGAAGTTTGAGTTGTTTTACCTCTTGACTGTTGTGAATAATGTTCCATGAATATTGGTGTGTAAGTTCTTGCTTGGATATATATTTTGAATTCTGTTAGGTAAATACCTAGAAGTTGATTTAGGTCATGTGTTAACTTTATGTTTAATTTTTAAAGGTATTGCCAGATTGTATTACAAAGTGGCATACCACTTTGCAAACCTACCAGCAATGTATGAGGATTCCAGTTTCTCCACATCCTTGCCAACACTCATTGTTCATCTTTCTGATTCTAGTCATCCTAGTCGATTAAGAGGTATCTCATTTGGTTTTCATTTATATTCCCTGATTATTGATAGTGTTAAACATCTTTTCATGAGCTTATTGACCATTTGTATAACTTCATTGGAGAGAGATCCACTTACATCCTTTGCCAAGTTCTTTAAAGATTTTTTTTTTTTTTTAATTTGAGAGAGAGTGAGTGAGGAAGGTGGGAGGGGCAGAGAGAGACAATCTTAAGTAGATTGTTTTGTAGATTCCTTGTTGAGGGCAGAGCCTGATGCAGGGCTTGATCTCATGACCCTGAAATCATGACCTGAGCTGAAATCAAGAGTTGGGATGCTTTACTGACTAAGCCACTCAAGCACTCCTGCCAAGTTTTTATTTGAATTGTATCCTTATTGTTGAGTGATGACAGGTCTTCATATGTTTTAGATACAAGATCCTAATAATATGTATGATTTACAAACATTTCTCCCATTCTGTGTACTACCTTTAGATGAAATGATTTAAATTTGAAGTACTTCCCATAATCTCTCATGTTTTTAAAAAATTAATTAATTAATTAAAAAATAAACATATAATGTATTTTTATCCCCAGGGGTACAGATCTGTGAATCGCCAGGTTTACACACTTCACAGCACTCACCAGAGCACATACCCTCCCCAATGTCCATAACCCCACACTCCTCTTTCAAACCTTTTGAGATTATATCTAAGAAAATACTACTAAATCCAAGGTCAAGAAGATTTATCCATGTGTTTTCATCTAAGAGTTTTATAGTTTTAGCTCTTACATTTAGATAGCGATCACTTTTTTTTTAATTAGCATATAATGTATTATTAATCCCAGGGGTATAGGTCTGTGAATCTCCAGGTTTATACTTCATAGCACTCACCTTAGTACATACCTTCCCCAATGTCCATAACCTCACCCCCCTCTTCCTACCCCCCCTCCCTCCAGCAACCCTCAGTTTGTTTTGTGAGATTAAGAGTCTCTTATGGTTTGTCTCCCTCCCGATTCCATGTTGTTTCATTTATTCATTTCCTACCCTGCAAGCCCCCCATATTGCCTCTCAACATCCTTATATCAGGGAGATCATATGATAATTGTCGTTCTCTGATTGACTTATTTCACTAAGCATAATACCCTCTAGTTCCATCCACATCATCGCAAATGGCAAGATATCATTTCTTTTGATGGCTGCATAGTATTCTATTTAATATATGTACCACATCTTCTTTATCCATTCATCTGTTGATGGACATCTAGGTTCTTTCCATTGTTTGGCTGTTGTGGACATTACTGCTATAAACCTTCAGGTGCACGTGCCCCTTCGGATCACTACATTTGTATCTTTATGGTAAATACCCAGTAGTATGATTGCTGGGTCATAGGGTAGCTCTATTTGCAACTTTTCGAGGAACCTTGATGCCGTTTTCCAGAGTGGTTGCACCAGCTTGCATTCCCACCAACAGTGTAGGAAGGATCCCCTTTCTCCACATCTTTGCCAGCATTTGTCACTCCCTGACTTGTTAATTTTAGCCATTCTGATGGATGTGAGGTGGTAGACAGTGATCACTTTTGAGTTAATTTTTATATATGGTATGAGGTGGAAACCCAACTTTATTCTTTCCCATGTAGATATCCAATTGTACCAACATTATTTATTTTAAATGTATTTTTTCTCTCATTGAATTGTTTCTGCACTAGTATCCAGTATCAAATAGACATTGATATAGGTGTCTATTTCAGGACTTGATCCACATGTCTGTTATGATGCCAGGACCACACTGACTTGTATAGTATAGACTTGTAACAAGTACTGAAATTGGGAAGTCTGAGTCCTCCAAATTTATTCTCTTTTTTTTTTTAAAGATTGTTTTGGCATGGGTCCCTTACATTTCCATATGAATTTTTAGATTAGCCTGCCAATTTCTGCAAATAAGCAGCTGGGATTTTCATAGGAAAAGTGTTGAATCTGTAGGTCAATTTGAGGAGATTTGCCATCTTTAAATTATTGTCTTTCAGTATCCCATGAATATGGCATATCTCTCCATTTATTTAGGTATTCTATTATTCTTTCAGTGATATTTTTTAGTTTTTCATATATAAATCTTATACTCCTTTGATAAACTTATTCCTACATATTTTATTCTTTCAGATGCAATTTTAAAAGAACTGTTTTCTTAATTATATTTTTTGATTATTCTATTTTACTTGTATTCCACAACCTTATTAAACTCATTTGTTAATTCTATTAGTTTCTTTTCTGTATGTGTGGATTCCTTAGGATTTCTTATAGACAGGATAGTCCCATTTAGGAATAGAGAAATTTTTTTCTTTTTTTTCTAATCTATAAGTTTTTTACTTAGTTTTCTTGCCTCATTGTCCAAGTTAGAACCTCTAGTATCAAGTTTAAAAGAAGAGGGGGGCACCTAGGTGTCTCAGTCAGTTAAGCGTCCAGCTCTTGATTTCAGTTAAGGTCATGATCCCAGGTTCATGAACCCCATGTGGGGCTTCATGCTCAGCAGGGAATCTGCTTGAGATTCTCTCTGTCCCTCTCCCTCTGCCCCTCCTGCCTCAAATAAATAAAATAAATCTCCGAAGTTTAAAAGAAGTGATAAGACCAGACATCATAGGGAGAAGGTACTCAGTTTTTTACTCTTAAGTATGACATTAGCTGTGGAATTTTCGTGGATGGACGTTATCAGGTTAAGAAGTTCCTTTCTCTTCCTTATTTGTTGAATGTTTTTCAGATGAAGAGTAGTGGGAACTTGTCAAAAAAAAATTTTTTTTTTGCATCTGTTGGAATGATTATGTAGTTACTTTTTTTCATTTATTAATTGGTATACTACATTCATTGCCTTTTATATGTTAAACCAACATCACATCCTGGAATAAATACCACTTGGTTATAGTGTACACTTTTTATATGCTGAGAGATTCAGTTTGCTAGTATTTCGTTGGGAGGTTTTGCATCCATATTTATAGAGAAATTGGCCTGCAGTATTCTTTTCTTGTGATATCTTTGTCTAGTTTTGGTATCATAGTAATACTGGTCTCTGCATAAGCTGAGAAATATTCTCTACTCTTCTAGTTTTTGGAAGAGTTTGTGAAGAATAGGTGTTAAATCTCCCTTAAATATTTGGTAGAATTCTCCAATGAAGCCATCTGGGCCTGGGCTTTTCTATGTGGGAAGTTTATTTTGGTTACAAATGTATTCTCTTGTTATAGGTCTGTTCGGATATTTTATTTCTCCTTGAGTCATGTTCAGTGGATTGCAACTTTCTAAAAATATGTTTATATCCACTCTACGAATGAAGTATTAAGTGAACTGAGGAAGTCAACACTTTTCTTTCACTATTTTCCTATATAACATGCAGCAAAGATTATTCCCTGTAGGTAGGATTGTAACAGTACAGCCAAAATGAGCCCTGAGAAGTGTATAGTTCTGCATATAATACATCTTCATGAATTCTCAAGCAGTGGATGATGGAGTAAGATTTTCTTTAGCCACATTTGACTTCCTACTGCCAATATGCAATGAACATTTAAATAACAGGGGAAAACTAGACAGAAAAAAAGACAGTACCAGTAGTAAAATAATGAATGGAAGTAACCTACATCAAGGAAAAAAAAAAAGAAGACATACAACAACACACAAAATATCAGCCGTGCATTTTCATAGTAAAGGTCACGTCTAAGTTAAATTCATATTCTAAATATTGGAAGAAACCTGATCATGATGTGATCCAACCTTCCACCCAATATTATTTTTTAACATTACTATTTTATAATGGAGTGATAGCCTTTCACCTGTTTCTTGAATACTTATACTAACAAGGTAATTACCTCTCATAAAGTAATCCATTTTATTATTAGACAAGTCTAATATTTAGGAGAGCCTCCTTTATTTTAAGCAGAAAACTACCCCCTAGGCTATGCACATTTGGTTTTGTTTCTATCAACATGAATATTATGGAACAATTTACTTCATCTTGTATTTGACAACCCTTCAGATATCAGAAGGCAGCAATGCATTTTCTTCTCAGTAGAGTTGTGACAAAAATATAATGGGATCAAACTAAAAACAAATTCTGAGAACATAATCTACACTTTAAATTCCCTAATGTATTTTCTCTTGAAACATATGCATAAAGTATCTCCTACCATGTTCTAAACTTGAACTTGTGAGTAGGTTAAGGATTACGTCCAGATTTGGTAACACGGTTAACTGATACCATTTGGGGGCCAGTGGTTTTCTTCAGAACAAAGTCTTCTCTTCTGCTTGCAGCCCTCATCTGCATTAACTGCTTTTATTGCTACTCTTTCTAGAATGCATGCACATTTCTGTTTTCCGTCCAGGCTACCCTTCTGAGCTCTACCCATAAACCTCACTGCCTACTTGAACCCCTTTTTCTTTGTCTCAAAGATTCTTCAACTCAGCATCTCCCAAACTGAGCTCATAGCTATTCTGTGCACATGACCCTACTCTCCTCCTCCTTTTATAATCAAGGCATTCCTTTTAAAATATATCTGCAATTGATCATCTTTATTCCCACTTCTCCTGCATCACCCTAGCCTAGTTATCATCAGTTCTCACCTGGACAGCTATGGGAATGACCCACCTGCAAGCACTCTGCACTGTGTTCATTCTATCTTCCACATCGTAGCCCCAGGCATTTTAGAGTGTTAACCTCACCATGTCCCACCTCTGTCTAATTATTTTTCTTGCCTTTAAGGTAAAGACAGAACTCTTGCAAGTGCCCTGCACTTTTTCAATTTCCTAAAATACTTCAGTAACCCCAGGAGCAAGTGAAGCACACCCCCTCCTCAGTATAATGTTAGCACCATGTTAGTCTCAATCATGACATTTTACTTAAAATTATAAATAATGAAGGATCACGATCTTGAAAACATAAAGAATAAACAATATGGAATGAAGGTCTAGAAGCTTTCCTTCCTAGTTTTTCCCTTCAGTATTCCTAAATTCTGTGTCCTTCTGGATTGATTGAGAAAGAAGCAGGGTAGGCTCTACTTGGGAAGGAGTGAGGGAAGGTTGATATAGGCTAGAACTTGTGCTGGAAATGCATTTAATCTGCATTTAACATGACTAGAGATCATGTTAAAAATGACAAGATCACAAGTTTATACATATTAATAATTTTTCATATTTTCCACAGTGAAAATGATGTCATTTTAACTGATGGCATTGATGTCAATTGCCAATTTTAATAAATCCCAGATTATCAGCTGGTTTTGCATTCACTGCCCGGTCGAGTTATTAATGTGCTAATGTACCTATGATGCTGGAAAATGATTATTAGTTAAATCCATTGTCACACACATTAGCCACTAGAAATTTAATGGAGAGAACATTTTCCTCTCTGTTGCAATTTGATGTGAGAAATTACAGCTTTTTTTTTTTTTTCAAAAATTCAGTGGTGTTTATGTCATAAAGGTTTCACGTTATTAAGTTCCTGTAATATTGTATTATTTTATAGTGGCCAATTTAATTGTTAGAAATGTGTGCTAGTATTTAAAACTCTTTTTTATCGATTCATTAGAACTTAGAAGGATTAAGCTAACTAGTGAGTAAAAGCCCTAGGATTTGAATATGCTTCTGTCTCTAATGTCGGTAATCTTTCTTCAATATCAGTGGTTTCCAAAGTGTGGTTACCACACCAGCAGCATTAAAATCACTTGCGAACTTGTTTGAAATGTAAATTATTGAACCCCACCCCAGGCCTACTTAACCAGAAACTGCATGGAGCTCCGAAACAAATGTTTTAATAAGCTGTCCGGATGATTCTGATGCACTTTACCTATGGAAAACCACAGTATTATATCCTCATGATCTACAGATAGGACAAGGACCTAACCACTTTCTTATTATTTTTGACTTACTAATTTATGGCCATTAAAACAGAATAAGCCAATAATTCAGTGTTTTATTCCAACATACTAAGCAAGAGATACCAGACTTAATAATTAGTGTCCCCAATTATATTTAGGAGAGCATATAATTAAAAGGTTCAAATGTCTAAGAATTAATTGAATGTTCTTATTGTAAACTATATTTAACTTCAATGTCCTGTGCTAAAAGTTTTATTTCATTACGGAAACTTAATGATTCTCCAATTCCCAGGTTGAATTGCCAAGGGAAGAAACTTATAACAAGTTTATACTTGGAGGAGGATTCTTTTGCTTTCTGTGTGGGAACAGAGCAGTTCTGTTTACACATCTGCCCTTCTGCCATTGTGAGGGATAAGGCAACCCGGAATGCTAAAGGAGTC
Source organism: Neogale vison (assembly GCF_020171115.1). NCBI lineage: Eukaryota > Metazoa > Chordata > Mammalia > Carnivora > Mustelidae > Neogale > Neogale vison. The sequence continues at coordinate 30,332,976 of NC_058096.1, forward strand.
TGTGAGGTGGGGACTGGTTACCAGTTAGTAACAAGCGAAGAAGCCATGTATGCCTTGGTTTTTTGGTGTGCAGTCATGAATTAATTTGAACACCCTTGCTTTACGATATTGTAGGTTGAAGAGAGCCATTGCGTATGAAGAAATACATTGTTTTCTCAAACTAATCTTATGTTGGCTTTTGAGAAACAGTTTGTTTCTCTATTGGAGATTAACTATATTTTATTCTGGGGAATAAACATTGCTACTTAGATATTAAGTTTTAGTCCGTATATATTTGCTAAAATTTGATGGGAGGGGCACCTGGGTGTTTCAGTGGGTTAACCCTCTGCCTTCGGCTCAGGTTATGATCTCAGGGTCCTGGGATCGAGCCCCACATTGGACTCTGCTCAGCAGCGAGGAGCTGTTGTAGGAGAGAGGCGATAACAAGGTACAGAAGAAATCCTGAAACACAGCCCTGACTGCCTTAACCTTTAGCCAAGACTTCATAATTCAGCCCTTGAACTTGCACAAAGGCAAGGGAAACGTATGAATTATAACTCAGGATTCTCATATGAAATTCATGTCATTCGAGGTACCTCGCCTCTAAATACAGTCACTGAAAGTATACTTAAATCTTCTCCTGTGGGCTGTTGCAGGGATGAAAATGTTTAACAAAACTCTGAAGGAGATTTAAATCGGTGGTGTGTGATGTGTGAGTCGGACGCATGCCAGGACCCAGGAAACCCCTGTTCCGACATGGGGTAGTGCTTGTTGATAACTGGAAGTGGTTCGTGGAACGTTTCTCAATGAGTAATTGGTCTCCCCAGTCTGTGTGCTATCAGTGTTTGAAGACTATTACTTGCCCTTAAATAGCTATGATTTAGAAAGCTACTACTCAGGCACTAATGTAGTTGAGTGTGTGAACCACAGACGGCTCACCGTATGAGGTAAGTTCATATATGTAATTGGGGGTACTGTAAGTTGAATTCACTCAGAGGAAAAGGAGTTTACACATTGAACACGTTAGGGAGGCGTGTCATTACTAGTGTCCTTGTGACGTAAAGAAGAGGACCAGAGGATAAAATGCATCTCTCCATTTGGAACTCAAGGGACGTTCTCATATCTTCAGATAATAAATGCTTGTAGCAGGAATTAGCTTGTACCTGAAGGATGTGCTGAAGAGTTTGTCTTCTGACATGCCGAACTGCCCCAGGCTTGGTGGCGGCTTCATAAAATATGGGAGTGTTCAGTGTGGAGCTGTTAAGTTATTTATTCCTCTTTCTGATCCCGCATGCATGAACTGCCTCTGTTTGATGAATCACCGAAGAGAATGGGAGCTGACAAACAACCCTTCCTTTAGTGGCCGGTCACACTGACAGCATCAATAGAAAAACACATCATGGCTTCTAAAATGCCACATTTTCACCATTTACCCTGAATAAGACATGAAGCTCTTTAAGGAAAGCAGTAGTACGTTATCATTAGGGGCCAGCTGACAGAGAAGCAAGTGTGCTTTGAACTCTCTCAAGTCATCATTCTTAATTTCTTCTCTCCTTGGATGGAAGGCCCACCCACGCAGGCTGTGAGCAAGGCAGGGACTACGGCACCTTTTAAAATCTCCCTGATAGATGTGTCTCATCATCACCCACCCTGGATCCTGCCCATCGGGAGAGGCCCCTGTTCTCATTAGGGTCCTGTAATGTCTGCAGCTAACATTGTTCTCATGCAAATAGAATGGCACCGAAGATAAGTGCCATGAAAATTCAATTTCCCCCCGACCATCATTACCCTTTTTCTTTTAGTTATTCCCACTTCAATCTGCAGGAGGTAATGTGTGCAATCTGCTGGTACTTTTGCAAGATGATTACTACATCTTAGTAATGAATTTCCCAGCCATTGCGCTAGGGGGTGTTTTAGCAGGTTCCCGAGTTTTCTTAGTGCTGCAGTCCTTCCACTGTACCTGCACAGGATGAAGAACAGCTGGGTCATAGAACTTGGGTCCAGGACTTTCTCTTCTTTAGTCCACAAGGGCACCTGTGAAGTAGGTGATTTCTTTAACGTTGTCCAGAAAATGGAAGTCAAGTGTGGCTATCTGTCCAGATCGAAGGACAAAAACTCCTGTCAGTGGATGCATAATAATATTTCTCTGTAGTCTGTAACCAAACTTGGATAATTTAATAAGAATGTAAAATTTGCGGTATCTCATATAAATATATTAGATTTATGGAAGGGTGTGAGTTAAATAAATTATGGTTTAGCATGATGGAGAATTCCTCCTTGAGGTCATCTAAAAACTAAGAGAACGGACAGGTGCAATTTAAAATTTCTATACTTAAACCTATCCTTTATATTTTAAGTTCTTCAACAATGGGATTAAGTGGGTAAACATTGTCTTGCCAATAATATATCATGTTATTGTGGTTCTTTGTTTCTTCTAAAATTATCCCTCCCACATCTTCATTACTGTGGGAGTTAATTATAAGGGGGGGGAAAAAAGAGAAGAGAGAAAAATGTAGATTTAACCAGAGATAACTGATTTGTATGTGTGTGTTGAAGACACAAATATAGAATGTAAATTATACCTTCTCTGATGACTGCTATCTTAATAGAAATTGTGGAGGGCAAAAAAACACAGGCATATGTTTCAATATATTTTATGGAAAACCTATTTATCTCCTAAATAAGTGGAGATGTGTTTTCTCAGTGTTTAGGAAAGCCCTTTACCTACGATAGCATTTTATGTGTGAAGGGGAATGAAAGTTTTCAAAAATTTTAATGTATCTTTGAAAAAAAAATGATGCAGTTACTGTTTGTATAAGGCTTGGCTTAGAAAACACTTTTTCCTTAGAAACTTAAAAAGCTATTTTTGTAGAGCATATGTTATTTATGTTATTCTATTTACATGATCTTGGGATGTTTTTAGTGGATTAATGTGTTAGATGCATTAGCCATTTCTTTTACTACTGAAATATACTTATTTAATAATAGATCCCCAGAAGTTGAAGATGTTGATAGAAGGAAAGGAAAAAAGAAGTCAACCTATTGCTTTACCTGAATTACTTCATCTTACAAACTGATACATATATTACCGTTCGGTAATGAAGATGAAGCTATTCAGAATATCTCTAGGGCATACCGTGCAGTTTAGATGTAAAGAGTTGCCAACATGTGGTACAGAAAATATATTTGAACTACAGTTGCAATACTGCTACTTCAAGTTACACACCAAGCATATATATAATTACTGCATTCTTGGTATGTAATTACATAGGAGTTACAGTTTATATTGACCTCAAGAAATACTGATACTGTAATTTTAAACTAAAAAAGAGAGCTTGAATGTGAAATTGTGTGTTGGTTTTGAATGGCTTGTATTGTAAATTTGGGCTCCCAAAGAATAATTTATCGCTATGAGAACTTCCCCAATTTCCTATTAGAATAGGTATTCCAATATGTAGAGTGTTATTAAAGCATGCTTTATGACTGAATGGTTAACCGGTTGTACAGATAGGTAAAAGAAGGGGTACTCCGGTGGGTTGGAAGAGGCTGCTAATTACCGCCCTCCCTCCCGGGAAGCTTCACGGTCTGCCCTTCTCAGAAAGATAGAGCCAATGGAGCATGACTGCCTAGGGCATCATGGTCCCCGGGGGTGTTGGTTGTTTATTTAGGTGTTGAGAAACACACATTATAACCGTAATAATAATTATGTATTTGGAATTGGATTTTTGCATCTGTAACACAAGTTTCCATCTTCCATAAAAATGCAATGTCAGCACCATTTTTTTAATGCTTCATTTGCATATAGAGCCAGAACTATTCAAATACAGGCGTTGCTTGACTGTGGTGCCACTGTTGTTAATTTAACATCATATTAAACATTCCCAGGGACCACTCTTCAAGCAGTGTTTCAACTCTTTATTAAGGACAAGTATGTGTAGACAGTCTTTAGTTGATAGGAAAAGTAAGGCTAAAAGTTATAAATTTTTTTCTGTTCTCCACCTTGCACTTGTTCATAATATGACCAAAGTAAAACAGTTGATTTTTGTTTATTTAGCTAATGATTCCATAGCAATTTGATTTTATTTTCTGAAATGTACCCCAGATATTCTATTTTTGGCTCCTCTTAAGAAATCAGGTTCAGAAATAAAAAAGAAATCAATTCAAAAATTATTTAATACTCTAGCTTTCATTCTCTCCCATGTATTTTCTTTCTTTCTTTCTTTCTTTTTAAGATTTTATTTATTTATTTGACAGACAGAGATCACAAGTAGGCAGAGAGGCAGGCAGAGAGAGAGGAGGAAGCAGGCTCCCTGCTTAGCAGAGAGCGCGATACAGGGCTCTGTCCCAGGACCCTGGGATCAGGATCCTGAGCCAAAGGCAGAGGCTTAAACCACTGAGCCACCCAGGCACCCCTCCCATGTATTTTCTAAAAATATGTTTTCTTTCCTTTGTTTCTCTTCTGACAGGCAACGATCATTCAGGGTTTTTTTGCTTTTTTGTTTATTCTAATTCTCTCCTACCTCCTTCCTTTTATTTCCTATCCCATTCTCTGCTGCCATATTTCTTTACTGAAACATGTTTTGTTTTGTTTTTCTGGACAAGAATATTCCATATATTTTTCAAATTAGTAGCTTCATCCAAATTACATACAAAGTCATGGTCTTGAAAGTATTACAGGAACATTTACTCTATTGCAAATTCAGTGGTGCCAATTAAAAAAAAAATCTCTTTCTAAAGAAGATGTAACTCATCTCTTCTCACATTTCAATGTGGAAAAACCTGAGAGTTAAAATCCTAAGTTTCCACTTAGGACATTTGCAAACTTTTCGAAGTCCTAGTTCTCCCATATCACAAAAGGAAGACATATGGCCAAAAGTATACTCTGTGAAATAGAATGGCTAAAAAGGAAAAAAAAAAGTTTCAGAATAAATATTATATCTGTACCAGTAATAATAGCACAATATACATCTTTAGCAGATTTTTATTTTCATAGTTTAAGATTTGAAGTTGTTGGGTGTTTTAAGAATATATAATTCTGATTGGACGGTGGATAATGAAATCATATGTGACTTAATGAAGACTGACTTTACATATTTAGATATCCTGCATACAAGTATTGTGTTAGGGAAAAAGCTACCATTGTCTTCTGCATTTAATTAAAATAATTTCAAGCAAATAAACAAAACTGTTTCCACAGGCAAGATCCAAGAAACACCATCTTCTAGATGCCAAGTTTAGTTTCTTAATGAATTCTTGAAATGTTGCTAATGGAAACGGTATACACCTGCCTGTGTGCAACTCCCTGATTAAAAATGATGTGGCATAGAACATTAAAAGCAATCTCCCTCCTACATGAATCATGTAACTTATCTTTTATAAATGATATGCCTTTCCCTTTTTCTGTAGTAAGCTTGCAGCAGGTTTAAAGTATTGGGCCAGAAGTGTGGGGGAGGGGATGCATGGCGATTGGCATCAGAGGTGGAAGATACTAAAAATCTTCTAGGTTAAGACTTAAGACTATTACTTTGGAGATTTCAGTAAAGTTGGTACTATAAATTCTGCTTCTTCTAAATATATGCAATGTTTTTGCATTTCCTGAGGTCAACCACGTCCCCTAGCTTTGAAAATGGTACACAATAAAAATATTCTTCTTGCCCTCTTAACATGATATCGGAATAAAGAACCCATACATAGATTTTCCAAATGTTATTTTATGTTATATATATTATCCACAAATATCAATGAGTGAGAGTTCATCACTGCTGTAAGGGAGAGTTCTAGCTGGTTCCGACAGTAGTCCTGCAAATCATTACACTGTTAACTTACAGGGATTACAATAAGCCAATGACATAGTGCATCCCAGGCCATTCATTTCACAATGCTGTATATTATAAAACTCCTCACAACAATCAGCTGTACTTGCTGACGTCTTTTTGGGGTTCTCAGCTGTTTTCCTTCCTAGGATCTGTCATTTCATCTTATCATATTTTTTAATAACATAAAATTATATCTGCATGTTCATTTGTTTATGTTTTCTTGACTGACAGCTCTTTTTTGTTAAACCCCTTCCATGTGATACTTAGACATGGTCTGGGGCACATGTAATAGCTCAAGAAAATGATGTTGGGGAATTATAATAGTTTAAATGTCTTACTGTTCCTTTTTTTTTTTTTTAAAATCTATGTTTTAAATATATTTTTGGCATAACCAAAATTGGTTTCTCTTGAAGGATGGATGGATAGCTAACCAGGTATATATAGAGATAAATGCAGATATATTCATATGCTCACAGAATTCATTATTTCTTAATATGAATATGTTTGAATCAACTATGTATTTCATCAGTCCCCCACTGCACTGAGGTAGTCTGATAAAGAGAATCCACTTTAATGCAGAAACACATAGATAAAATAGTAGCTGGATGTCAATATCCTGGGTAAATAAATACTATACTTTTGCAACATGTGACCATTGATGGAAACTAGGTCAAGGGTACATGGCATCGCTCTTTATCATTTCTCCTAACTGCTAATGAATCCAAAATTATCTAAAATAAAAAGTTTAATGAAAAATGGTATGTGGAATTTGTGTAAGAACATTACCAGATGTTGAAAATGAAAAACAAGACAACTCTACTTATCATTACTGTAGCAAGGGGCGCTTGGGTGGCTCAGTCATTAAGTGTCTGCTTTTAGCTCAGGTCATGATCCCAGGGTCCTGGGATCCAGCTCTGCATTGGGCTCTCTGCTCAGCGGGGAGCCTGCTTCTCCCTCTTCCACTCCCCACTGATTGTATCCTCTTTCTCACTGTCTCTCTCTTTTCTGTCAAATAAATATATAAAGTATTTTAAAAAAATTATTACTGTGGCAGTTGAAGATATTTTGTATCCATAATTTATACATTTATAGAATTGGACCAGGGGCGCTTGGGTGGCTCAATTGGTTAAATGCCTGACTCTTGATTTCTGCCTGGGTCATGATCTCAGGGTCCTGAGATGTGTCTGAGTAGGTCTCAACACCCAGTGGGAAGTTTGCTTTTCCTTTTCCTCTGTCCTTCCCTCCCTTTTTTCTCTCTCCCTCTAAAATAAATAAAATAAATCTTAAAAAAACAAAAACAAAAACATTGGGACAGCCCAAGAGACATTTTAAAACATCAATGATGATCTGTTAATACATTCATGAGATTTCCATATTGCCTAATTTCTGTATTTTAATACTTTTAATTAAATCATAACATGGGTACGGAAAAATTTTTTTAAAAATTCATAGATATTCAACCTGATGAATTTTTGAAAACTGAAGAAGCCTGTATAACCAGTACCCAAAGAAATGAAGGAAACTCTGTCCTGGCTTCCGACTCCAAAGATCAAGTCTTCTTTCATCCTTATTTTTCTGTTTTGAAAAATTTAGATGTATAAAAAAGTTTTAATATTAGTGTATTAACTAAATATTAATAATATTTAAATAAATAATATTTATTTAATATCATTTATTATGTATTTATATTATTTTATATTATTTATTTATATTATATAAATATTATTATTAAATAATAATATTTAATAATAAAAATACTTAGAAATATTGCCAAAGTTTCCTTACCACTTCATAGATATACACACCATTTGAAGTTGCTTGCAAATAGGGATACCTCATCAATAAGTACTCTAGCCTGCACCTCGCAGGAGCAAGAACATTCTTCTACATGACCGCAATAAAACTTTTACACTCAGGAAGTTAAAATTGATACAACATCATTATTTAATATAAAGTTCATCTCCAAATACCCCCTGTTATTCCAATTACATCCATTATTATGTTTTGGTACAAGATCCAATTTAGGATCAGGCAAAAATTGTTTTGTTTTGTTTTTAAATGTCTCTTTACTCTCTCTCTTTGCTTTGAATGTTTTCTAGCACTTTTTGTTTTTCACAACACCCAAGTTTTTAAGGAGACCAGACCAGCTGTTTTATACAAAGATGTCTCCTATCCACTTATGTCTTAGAGAAAAAGTTGCAAATGTGGACTCATTAATATTGATGGTCTTTTGAAATGTTTTAAGAGTGTATGTAGTTTAGCATCTGGGCTGTCGAAGGTAATAAACAGGTGATGTGGGGATAGGGTCATTGGATTTCCAGGTAGAAAAACCCACGTCCAACTCAATTACAAACTACGTGAACTCAGGGAAACCTGGTGGTTTCTTTAGACCTTAAATCTTTCATCTTTAAAATGAGTACATTGGACACCCTTCGATTGTCAAAATTCTATCATGTTTATTTAAACATTATGTATGACCATGTCACCATATTTGAAATTAGTATTACCGCCATGGAATTGAAAATTGCATCAATACTTTGCCATTTACTGCTTTGGGTAGAATAGCAATGCTACATTCTTATGAATGTTATGCCTGGATATGCTCTGAATTGAATTCTGCAACAAGTTGAATGGAATTTATACTATAGAAATTCCATTCAACTTGTCTAATTTAAATTTCCAAGCTGGTAAAACATTTTTTGAAGAGCTGGCTTTCTTTACCACCAAGTATATTCTCTTTATTGTGTTCCTCATAGTCTACCCTAGAACTTTTCTTCTTTCCTTGAGTTCTACTAGTAAGGGGGCCTACTAGAGTGGCAGTTAAACTTACATATGGAGTATTCTGCTCTGTACAGTTGATCCTTGGAAAACGCAGGGGCCAGGGACACGCAACATCTTCTGCTGTTGAAAATCTGTGAATAACTTCTGACTTTCTTCAGACTTAACTACTTATAGCCTCGGAGGATCAGAAGTCCTGCTGATAACATAAACAGAAAATTAGCATATATTTTGCATAGGTGTTATATACTATATTCTTATGATAAAGTAAGCTAGAGAAGAGAAAATGTTATTTAAAAAAGCATAGGGGAGAGACAAAGTGCATTTGCGGTACTCTACTGGAAAAAATTCACATATAAATGAACCCAGGCAGTTCCAACCTGTATTGTTCAAGGGCCAATTGTATTTTATTTCATAAATATATAAATATTTTTCTGTACTCTTCAGCAATCATTTAATTATCTGTGTGATGTTTAGACCTTAGGGAAGTATGGCAGCATTAGATAAAACTTAAAAGCACATTTGTTACAGTGGTGGACACCTTTTTAAAAACATATGGTGTATTACTCCTTGGATCTTCTCACTTTACAATTTTGTCATATTTTTATAGAAGATTCTGTGTCACTTCCATCAGAATTATTGCAATATGGAACCTTGTCTCTAATTGTCTACCAAGAGGAGTGACATGATGTTTCTCTGCTGTGTTAACTTTATTGTTCCCTGTAAAACATTAACATGGCAAAACTCTGAGCCCATAAATGAGAGACTTGTCTTCATTTTGATCAGAGAAAAATGAAATTTGTAGTTCAAATGAGAAAAGGACATGAACTTACTGCTTAGCTTGGAAAAGTGTTTTCATATGCCAGTTTGGCTCTCATAAGGTTGAGTCCAAACATCCCCATTAAGGTTTTGATTGTGTCCCTTTAGTAAAAAGCTGAGGGTCCCATGAACTGTCCAATGGCTTTGCATTCCATCATTATACCTGGATCTCCACAATAGTAAACCTTCCAAGAATTTTGCTTAACATGCCATCTGTCCCCAGACATGATAATGTCAATGGTACAATGGCCATGTAATGAGGATGTTTCCTAAGCTTGATGCTAGTCTTGTCTGTGTACAATGAAAAGAAGGAATCATCATGTAATTCTTCTTTTTATGGAGTCATCTGTCCTCCATGGGGAGTATTTTCACTCCGTTACCTTTGTGAATTTGTAGCTTTAAAAACTAGCAGGTAAAACAGAAAATAGTCTGATTTGAAATTTTGATCTTCCTCTTCTCACTCCTTTCCCCACAGAGACCCAGACAGTGGAGCTATGGGACCTGGTTACATTCCTCACACTCTTAGAGCAATTTGCTTATATCATAGTAATGTGTATATATATCATTAGAATGTTACATCTCTACAAGAGATAACATCCAATTTTAATTTTTTGCCCCAGCACCTAGTAAGTGCATAACCCATAGCAAGGAATATAAACAACAACAACAAAACCAAAAAGTCAGCTCAATTGGGGAGTATTTTAATGATTGAATGAAAAATGGTCTTAATTCTCCCTCCCAGTGAGTTCCATTTGCATCTTGCTGTATAAAGTCCTACCTGTGTCGTTTTAAAGAATTCTAGAATTCATCTCAGGGAAGGACCGTATTGGCGCTGGAGTGTACAGACTTGTCCGTTCTCATTTACGCAAATGTTTCCTACTAGGCTTAGGTAACTGTCTTGTGCCAAGTGTGTTTTGTCTTTAAGTGCTACCAGAAAATGGGGAGGAACAGTGGTTTCATTTCCAGTGTTCAGTGGAGAGGACTGAATGAATACAGAATAAGGATTCTGTTCTGATTGTACCTCTATATATACAAATGGACAACCTTCAGATTTCAGCTTCTGAAAAATGTGAATATATGAAATATGTGTCTGTTCCCATTGAGCTCATGAACAAACCATTAAGCTATGTTATAGGTTAAAAAGTGTTAGTTTTTGAAACTCCACTTGGATTCTTGATTTTTTTTTTTTTTTTTTTAGTGCTCCTAGTGGGATGTTTTAATTACCATGACTAAAATGGCCTTCTGTTTCATTTTTTGTGCTCCAAGCTTTAATGAACCTTTATCGTTACCTACTAGATGGAGTTCTAAATTAAAATAACAAGAGTTGGTAAGATTTCTGACTTGCCACTCATTTGTAGTTCATTCTTACCAGATATCAGAATTGGATTTAAATTCCAAAAAAAAAAAAAAGGTATCCATTGATATTAATAAAATTTTTCTATGCTAAATAGAATATTAGTTTATACAGTTCAAATTTTATAAATACTATTACTGAAAATTACTTTATCATCCTAAGAAGGTTGTTCATGAGTCAAAAGTGTTCCAGAAGGGCAGAGATTGCAGGGGAGACAGGCCCAGTTCCCCACAAAGGGGACATGAGTGGAACGGAAGCCTTCCATTGGCTTTCCTCCCAGAGGCTCTTGGGGGTGGGATGGGATCTGACAGTGATGGGCTTCCCTCAAATGGTTCCTTCCTTTGTCCCTAACTCTGGGACAGAAATAGAGCAGCACATCATGCTCCCAGACTGACACCAGGGAGGCTTCATAAATCAGCAAGTGAGTGTTCTGGCATGATCCTTTAGCCATTGCCTTCCCTCCAGAGCTGACACCTGTCACCTTTTAAAGAGTGTACATTCTCTGTCAGCTGTAGCTGAATTCTGTCTTTTCTTTATCTCCTCTCTTATTCTGCCTAGGTGGTATTATCTGAGTGGCTGCCCATGTATTATTAAATCATTGTCATTAGGGATTAGGTTTTTTTTTGTTGTTGTTAATGTCTAAAATCTCACAATTTCCTTAAAGTCTTTGGACTTTATCACCTAAAACAATTCAAAATACATTTCTTTTGTCAAAGACAATGCTCATGTAAGTGTATGAACACAGACCTTATTACATGTATTTGTAATCATGAATAAACTATTGCACATAATGGTCTTGTATGATAACTAATACTTTAGAACATTTAAATAACAAGAATCGTTAAGAATCTGAAGGGCTTTGAACATTAATCAGACTATAACCATTGCAAGGAAGTCAGCAACTATTGGTTATTTTTTTATTAAAAAATATGTATCTTCCCTAGGAAACACATTTCTCTTTACTTGAAAGTCATACCTGAATCAGCTATAGTGTTATCTGGTTTCATTTTGTTGTAATATATTTTCCATGTAAATAGCATGATATAGTCCTTTCACTTTTAGAGATGTAAGGTTATGGAAAATGTTTTAAAAATCTGGCAAGTCACAAATCTACATGAGCAGAAATTTGTGTCTTTCCAGTGTTTCCTATTAATGACATTAAAAATAAAATATAACACTGGGGAATTTTCTACCCCCTCCCAAATTAATGTCTTAAATCTTACTGTGAATTTTAGTGAAGCAAACAAGAACCCCAAGGTGTTTGTAATTGGGGGGTATTAAGTGTAGAATACAAGTAGAGAGTGCTTAAAAGGGACAGAAAAAGTCAGTTGCCTATTGATTGGACTGTGGTGGGATAAATGTGTGGCTTCTGCCCTTAATGGAAGCTGATTGTTCGGGGATGTGCTGGCGAGACTGGTCGATTCTTGAGCTGTTGTTTACTGGGAAGGACAATATCAATTTTCCAGAGGGATGATTGGTGGGATGTCAAGGCTGTCACCTTTTTCTCCTCGTCACTGACAGACAGCCTAGTGACAATTACCAGTGATGGGACATTGTCTGCATTGGCATATACACTAGAGGATATAACTGGCAAAAAAAAAAAAACCAAAAAACGGAAGAAGAAGAAGGAGAAAAAAAGACAGAAAACACTCCTGTAAAAAAGATATAATCAGCAGTTGTCAGGACTGTTACATATATGATGTCTGAATAACAGGCCCACAACACATTGCCTTTTCCTCTGATGTACCATGGACACTGCCTCATCCTCCTTAGAAAATTAATCATAGAATTTTGGGGGCGGAGTACCATTTGGTGGTGTCATTTTTTGTTTGAGAGTTAATATCAGGACAACAATCATTTTCTGTTTTTCTAGTTAAGATAGACTGGCAAGTTCAAATAGACTTGAAAATAGATATTTTTATTCTTTAGAAAAATCACATTTGTAGCGTATTTCATGAGTGAGGGTAACTTATAACTTCTCCTCCTGGTCTCATGTTATTGGCCCAAATCCAAATGTACAACTTGTGGATTCTACTGATCAGTATCAGAATGAAACCCTAACCTCCATCGTTTTGGCAAAAAGCCATCATTTAAATTGTAGAATGCATTCTGGGCAGGGTGGGTAATACGTACACATATCTACTGGATTATCTATAAAGGTTCATCTTTCTATTTCTCTGTGTTCTATTGTTCAGTAGTTTCAAATAAGCTTAAAGATAAAGAGCAGTATTTCCATTGCCTGCTTTAATGTTGTAGAGAAACTAACACCTAAACTAGGCAGACTACTTGGAGCATGGAAATTGCCAATTGACTATATCTTTTTTCCTCATGAAAAGATTTTTTTCTTTGTATTAATTCATAGAAGTCATTTATTTAATTAATTACATTGAGGCTAATCATTTCATAAATTTAGTGTATTCTGCTGGAATTCTACCATTTGGAAAAATTCGCAATGAATATAGTTTTACACAGTCAAATTTACATGTACTCTTTTTGTATGAATTAGACTTTTTTCCCTACTGCAGATTTCCTTAACATCAAAGTGAAAACACCTGTATGTAGATAGATAAACACATCTTTGTTCTACTTCCCCATAAGAGGGATAGACTGGGAATTCCTTTGAGGCTTTTCCTCAGTTGTCTCATGAGAGTTGCTTTCTACAGAATTGGTCACTGTAGAGATGAAAATAATGTGATATACGATGTTGGTTCTTCATAGTCTGTGTGGCATTCGTGACATACATCAGATGTACTTTTTTCTTTGTGAGAAATATGTTCTTAAATACTATTTATATGATTTTGAAAGGAATGTTTTTTATTACAGAATTTGGCAAATACCAAAAAGTACAAACTATGAAACAAAAATTACCTACCATTTATAGGAAAAACTGTTAACATTTTCATATTTGTGCATTTTAAATTTTATGTGTTATATAAGTGTGTGCATTATTTTAAGTGCTTTCAGTGATGCTGTTTTTGAGCTTGGTAAATGTATCGACAAGTCTTTGATTTTGGTGGTGTCCTTTTATTTTAAGTAAGTAGGTTACAATACTGTCAAGTAATTGCATATGGAGGTTATTCTGATAGGGCTTGTAAGATGCTATACTAAAGTTATCTTAATTTCCTCTCATAAACCACCAGCTAATTGATTTTCCATTGCACTCATTAAAAATAGATACTAAGCTTTTCAGAAGATTGTCTCGGAAAACCAAGGCACGGTACAAGTCCTTGGGGATGCCATCAACTGACCATTCCATCAGGCCTAAAATAGTGACCCTCCTACTTGTCAGAACTGAAGTATTTATCCCATTTCCCAACAGATAAACATTTGCAAGGCAAATAATAAATTAGCCATTAATCAGAAGAATGTTTGCCTTCAATGAACTCTGAATGGAGTGGAGATGTCAGGTAGATAGACAAGGTAAATCAACAAGGCAGAATCAATCCCTAGAAAGAGCCACCCATAATTTAGAAAGTGTGGCCCATATGTTTAAAGACTTTGGAAGTTAAGAACATTTTGTGAAGGAAAAAAAGCTATTTACAAGAAAGGCAGGTAGATTTTAAGAACAGACAACATGTTAACAATTTTTATATATTTAACCCTCTAATATAATGATATGTCATTTGGAAGTTTGGTTTTAAAAATGTCCAGTATTTATTTTTTTTAAATCTTTATGTATTGTAATATATTTTTCAACTCCAGGAGAATGATCACATTTCATGAAAAGTTTGCATGCTGTTACTTTTTTCAAGTTAACAATTTGGCAAGTATATTGCTTTGCAAATAAGAAATGACCTTGACATTTTAGGATTTTTTTTTTTCCTCATTATGTTTGTCCTTTCACATGTTTGATACAAAGACTCAGATTAGGAATCTGAGGGGCTTTGCTCAGCCACATAAAAGCATATCATCTTGGGTAACTTACTTGACATTTTATGACCCTCAATTTCCTTATTTGTAAAATAGGGATAATAATGCCCATCTCAAAGAGTTTTCATAAGAAATTAAATAATGAAACAAATATATATGTGTGTGTGTGTTTGTGTGTGTGTGTGTGTGTGTATATATATATTCTCCTAACACAGGCTTGACATTGTTATTTTTTAAACAAGAATATGTGTGTGTTAAATCAATTTATTCTAAAGCATTATTAATATTTAATCATTTCAAAAACATTTCTGTAATCAGTTAGCAAAGCATATTTTGTTTCTGCAGATATTATATCTGAAGGGTTTTAGAAGGCCCAGTGGTTATAAAGAGGGAATATTATCTCTCTCAATTCTCTTGAGGTTAGAAACTACAACCTTTGTTGTCTTAGAATTGACCATAAGGGAAATTGCTCTTGATTCCAAACACCTACCATCTGGCATGTTCTATCTCCTCATCGTGATATACAATGCCTCAGGCATTCTAAAGTTAAATGTGTATCCTGAACTTTCCACATTTGTTATTTATTTATTTACCAAAAGGATAGAAAGAATGAAAATAAATGGAATAACCATAATCCTCAGCAGTCACTCATATATCTGTCACTAATTTTTTTTTTTTCTTATGAGTAGAATTCTATCTATCCTCAAGCTAGGTTTCCTGAACTAAGTAGTTTATAAAGTAATGATACCTTTTAACCAAGACATTTTAAGTGGGTCATAGGTGTACCATCCCCATAGCTTTGATTGACTAAGAAAATCCTTCTAATCATAAATTTTAAATAAGACTTGCAATGGTAATTAGCATTGCCTCAAGCATAGAGAACAATTAAAAATGTTTTGAAATTTTAAAATATATAAATGACTCTTGCAAAGGAGAAGAGGTTTCTTTATACAACCCAGAGAGTGATATATTAACCTCCCTTAATAGATTTTAAATTGAAAAGCATTTAGGCCAAAAACATTTCAACTCAGACTTTACTGTTACTTGCTAGTTTTTAAAATTTCTTTTAAAAGGATTTATTCCTTCCTGTGGATCTCCCCTCCTCCCATACCACCTTTGTCTTTCACTCTTAGAAAATAACTTTAACCTGTATTTCATGAAGAAATATGGAGTTATATTTGTGAATTATTTTGTTTTTTTCCTGTTTATCTCAAGATTGCTCCAAATTGTCTTTTATCCTTTTTCTCTCTGTTTCTGTTCTGATACTCTTGTCAAAGGCTATCCTGCCTAGTTATGTTTAGGGTTTTCATTTACTTCCATTCTATACTTGACAAATATCCGTTCTTTCTGGAGTTTCACTGTTTATTGAACAGCCTTAAAACAGAAACATATCCACCTCTCTTCCATGCTAAACATAGAATGGTATAGGTAAATTTAAAAGAATTCTATA
Organism: Neogale vison; assembly: GCF_020171115.1. Taxonomy (NCBI): domain Eukaryota; kingdom Metazoa; phylum Chordata; class Mammalia; order Carnivora; family Mustelidae; genus Neogale; species Neogale vison. Next base: position 30,349,042 of record NC_058096.1, read on the forward strand.
GGACTTCCTAAAGAAAAAAAAATACACTTGGTGTTGGAAAATAAAAGGGCTTCAAGACAGTGACATTTTGAAGATAATCTTTAATATTTTAAAGCCTGTCATAACATAACTAATGGTTATCACAAAATATTCTTTTAAATGTAACTCACTTTTAATCCCTAAAGGATACAATGGGTCACATAATCTTAATGGTTTCAACTAACAATACGTACATTTTTCATACCTTGTGAAAAGTTCTATTACTGTTTCCATTCCACAGATGTGGAAAGTGAGTCAAAGAGAGATTAAAGGCTTGACTGAAGTCATACATCTAGTAGGAAGTAACTCTTAGAGCCAAAGTTCATACTTAGTTGACTCCAGAGCGTTTCCCTGACCACAATATTACTACCTCTCCACACAGTACTTGTATATGTTGTTGACTATAAAACCTTTGGGTCTCTAAGCTTAGCTTTCCAAATTTGTTTGCAGAATTCGTTTTTTCTTTGTATGTGGAACATCTAAAAGGGAGTAGCATGAGACAGGAATGGAAATGCAGCTTGGAACTATATCATAGAGGTTCTTAAATTCTAGACTCAAAAATTCTGACTTAATTAGTGGATAATGAGGACTCATCAAAAGTTTTGAACCCGAGGGGCACCTAGATGCTCAGTGGTTAAAGCCTCTGCCTTCAGCTTGGGTCATGATTCCAGGGTCCTGGGATTGAGTCCCACATTGGGCTCTCTGCTCAGCAGGGAGCCTGCTTCCTCCTCTCTCTCTGCCCGCCTCTCTGCCAACTTATAATTTCTGTCTGTCAAATAAATAAATAAAATCTTAAAAAAAAAAAAAAGTTTTGAACCCGAAGTGACAGTTCTGGGGCTTATGTGTTAGCAAATGTAGGCTAAGTTGAAACAGAAAACATTGATAAAATGGATAATCATTTGGAAGTTGTTATAGTAGTGTGAATGAGAAACCACAAAGCCTCAGTCAAGAAAGTGATAGTGTAATGGAAAGGACATAAATATGTCAAAGTAGCTTAGGTAGAATTCATAGGATTTTCAGGCTGAGATAGTCGTGGACTGTAGGATCAAAGGCAAGGGTAGAAAGAAAGAACTCCAAGATTTTAAATCCATGACTGAGAAGATTGAGGAGCCATTAATGCAAACTGAAATGTTGGGAAGATGATCTGATTTGGGTAATATCTGGCTTGGTACACATAAAGTTTGATATATTCATGGAGGACCCACATCAAGATTTGGAAATGTCATTTTTAAAGTAGAGAAGTCAGGGGCAGAAAATAGTTTTTGGAATCATCTAGTAAAAGGAAGTTGATGCTATTTGAGTAGAAAGAATCATTAAAGAATAAAGTACAGAAAAAATAGAGAGAAAGAGAGACAAGGCTAAGAATTAGCCTGCGGTGGCACTTACATTTAAGTAGCAGGAGCAGGAGGAGTAGGAAAGGATACCTCCAAAGGGTCAAATGAATCTGTTAGGGTCATAAACAATGAAACAGAGGCACCTGGTAGCTCAGTCGTTTAAGCTCTGCCTTTGGCTCAGGTCATGGTCCCCGGGGTCCTGGGAGGGAGCCCCCCCATCAGGTTCTCTGCTTAGTGGGGAGTCTGCTTCTTCCTCTCTGTTCTTTCTTTCTCCCAAATAAATAAATAAAATCTTAAAAAAAAATTAAAACCCCAGACATGTTTATGATGTTTATTGGACAGATTGTCTATTTGAGTACTTTCAGGGTTTGTGTACCTTTAGACTCTTCATAAATAGTTCGTAAACACATAATCTCTAAAGTAGATTTTAGGGTTTGTAATTATTTTTTTATTGTTTCAAACATCTTTAAAATTATAATACAAGCCAATAGGGAAATATGAGTTGGTGTACACTATTTATCTTATACATAGCATTTCAGAAGCATGTATCACAGTAAAGTAAGACCATAATGCATTTTGTGGGTTTTTTTTCCATTTTATGAATTTATTCTTTATCTCTGCTGTCAAATATTTGTGGATCTTACTAGATCCATACATGCTTAAGCTTAAGAAAAAAGATTTTAGATTAATGAAAATAAGTTGTTTTATTCTCTTAGGAATAAATAGCAATATGTTAAAGCTATCAGAATGAATTTTGGTCCAGAAGTATGTGACCTCATATTTTGGTTAACTACGGTTTACTTTGATTATGTAAAATTTTCACACTGAAGACTGAGAATCTGGCCAAAACCAGGAACAAAAATACGAACTTGACATTCTCAGCATCAGAAACAACAAAATGTTAGACTCCTTATTTACAAAGCATATCTTTGAATAATCTATTGGTTATTTGTCTTATGGATTCATTAAGTTTTTGCCTAAGAAAATACATAAAATACACAAACATGGTTCAAACTAATGTCAATTTTAGCAATTTGTTTACCTGCACTTCACTTTAAGACTTTGAATAGATCTCATCGATTAGAATGGAAGATAATAAAAACACAGCTGAAGTACTTTCTTGCATTTTCCCAAAATTTTAAGTTCAAAACCTCTGAAGATTTGTTTTAATTTGGGCAGTTGAGTATGAAATACACTCTTCATCCTGTCCTTTGGTTCTAAGAACCTATTTGCTTTAAACACCAAATATTTTCCTATTTCATATTCTCTTTTCATATAATAATAGGATCATTTCATTTTCTTGGTGATAATTTTCAGTGTTCCTTTCCACTTTTCTGATTATATATGGAAAATTAGATTTGGAGGTGCCTGAGTGGGTTATAGCCTGAGTGGGTTAAAGCCTCTGCCTTCGGCTCAGGTCATGATCTCAGGTCCTGGGATCGAGCCCCGCATCGGGCTCTCTGCTCAGCGGGGAGACTGCTTCCTCCTCTCTCTGCCTGCTTCTCTGCCTGCTTGTGATCTCTGTCTGTCAAATACATAAATAAAATCTTAAGAAAAATAATTTGTGTCTTCCAAGGTCATGAAAATATTAAAAAAAAAGAAAGAAAATTAGATTTGTAATCAGTAGGAAAGAGGATAGGAATGTCACATACCCTACAAAGATTGTGAGTGAATTGATTTAAGCAATTTTTTTTCCTTTATGCTTTCCAGTTAATCAACATGGATTTCCCTTTCATTCATAAATATGTATGTGTATGTGCGAGAGAAGTGTGGCATTTATCATCCCATACTTTTGCAACTCCTCTAATACATTCAGCTAAATGTATATTGAGCATCTACTATGTCAGAGACAGAACAGTAGATAATAGAGACAAAGATTTGTCCTACTAGAGCTTCCATGTGAAAGAGGTAGACAGAAGATAAATGTATAAATGATACTAAATTTAACAAGAAGAAAAGAGTAGAGACAACAGAAGAGAAGACAAGAGAATAGAAACTTGTTGGGGAGGGGGGCACCACAGAAGGTAGGACAGATAGAGACTGCGATGGAACAAGGCAGGCCTTGCAGATACCCACTGCATACTCTCTCAATAATGTAAAATCCAGGGACCCATGGGTGGCTCAGGTGATTAAGCATCTGCCTTTGGCTCAGGTCATGATCCCAGGGTCCTGGGATTGAGTTCCATATCAGGCTCCTTGCTTAGGAGGGAGCCTGCTTCTCCCGCTCTTTCCTTTTCCCCCTACTTGTGTTCTCTCTCTCTCTGACAAATAAATAAATAAATCTTTAAAAGAAATGTATAATCCATATTTCTCTTTCCCACTTACTCATCATTTTGTCTTGTAGAGCTAGAGTTGCCAACACATAGATTAGGATGTGATTTCAGAATACCTCAAAGCTCTATCATGGAAAATTATATGTTGATGCCTCAGTTGTACATTTTGATGTGTCACTATTTGGCATGTTTGCCTCACACCATGTTCGACAGCCTTGAGTTGAAATCTCCAAAACCTGCTTGACACAAAATGTATACTCTCAAAATGAAAGACATCCTGCTTTATTAGACAGTTGAGAATGTACCCTCAGGAGAACACGCAAAGGGAAAATTTTAAAAAATCTGAGCAACTAATTGATATTTCAAATAAGCACCACTTTAGTTTATCGAAATACTTTTTAACTTCTCAAAGTACATATAATTATTTGTTGCCATGTATGTAGAAAAATTCTCAATTTGCATAAGAATTTTTGGCACCCGATTACATTTGAATATCTTTACTATTGTTTTTTGTTTTGTTTTTTAAGATTTTATTTATTTATTTGTCAGAGAGAGAGGGAGAGAGAGCGAGCACAGGCAGACAGAGAGGCAGGCAGAGGCAGAGGGAGAAGCAGGCTCCCTGCCGAGCAAGGAGCCCGATGTGGGACTCGATCCCAGGACGCTGAGATCATGACCTGAGCCGAAGGCAGCTGCTTAACCAACTGAGCCACCCAGGCGTCCCTACTATTGTTTTTCAAGATATAACTGTTCTTATTTTTTTCTTGTTGCAGAAATATCTTGAAAATAGAAAGTCTGTTCGTAATAAAAGCGAATTCAATCTTTTTTTTCTCTCAAAATGTTAAGTTTGAGTCTGAGTTGGGACAAAAATATTATCTTGTTCTTTCTCTTCTTGCTGTGGTTTAGACACCACAACAATGTAGGTGTGCTTGAATACTGTTACCACTGTGGCTGACTTGGGTATCTGCCAGTAGTTCCATAAGAATTCATCGTGAAGGACTTTGTAACTTAGATACGCAGTAACATATAATATGTGGTTAGTTACTGTATGTATTCCTCTTATTTCCAAATGAGTCATTCTCTGGGCATCTGGGTGGCTCAACCATTGAACATCTGTCTTCAGCTCAGGTCATGATCCCAGAGTCCCAGGATCAAGCCCCGCATCAGGCTTCCTGCTCACCCGGAAGTCCTCTGCTCTCTCCTCTCTCTGCCCCTCACCCCACTCCTGCCCTCTCTCCCTATTTGCTCTCTCAAATAAATAAATGAAATCTTAAAAAAAAAAAAGTTATTCTCATAATTACTAGCCACAGAATATTCCTTAGAAACATTGACTATGAAAGACTTTTTTTTTTAAACTGTCTTTTGCATAATGAAAATTCAGAGAGCTTTAATATTTAGTAACTGCCTTTAGGTATGGTTTGTCCATGTCCTTTCCATCCTTGACAATAGGCTTCAAAACTCCTGGTCACTTGCTAATAACTCTTCACTTCTCAGGAGATTGAATGGCTATAGGCAAGTTTACTTAATAAATCTATGAAGAAAAAATTTAAATAGAAGACTCATGTACCTATCTCCTTTTTGTATGATGCCAAGCAAATATATTTTATTCTTTCACCTAATGTATGAATGTGTACAAACACATGTTTTTAACAAGATTTCTGTTTTGAAAAAAATTATTTATTTAAAAAATCATAAATATTTTATATGAAGATGATAGGACCAGGATTAAATATCTAATCGAAAGTGGGGGGCAGGAAAAAAGTCACATTTTAAATTTGTGCAACAGCAAGGTAGTAAGAATGAAGAGCATTAAAAAGAATAGACTGATACTCTTTTCTGTTGCTTTCCAGCCTTTTTTAAAAATTTTACACATCAGTACATAATCTTAAATCTCCCATCGATTTTGTTGCTTTCCATAAAGACACAAACGAGCAAAAGTAACAAATGAAACAGTAGAGGCTGCTGTTATGAAGGAAATACATGAGACTACAAGATGAGGTCTGAGACAATGAGCAAAGTTTTGGTTAAATTATCTCTTTTTTTTAAAGGTTTTTTTTAAAAAAATTTATTTGACAGACAGAAATCACAAGTAGGCAGAGAGGCAGGCAGAGAGAGAGAGGGGGAGCCAGATGCGGGGCTCGATCCCAGGACCCTGAGATCATGACCTGAGCTGAAGGCAGAGGCTTTAACCCACTGAGCCACCCAGGCGCCCCAAATTGTCTCTTAACAAGTTGCAGTTCTGGGTATACTCTGGTAAGGAGACCCTTTCGTGAGCAGGAGCCCATTTGTCATTAGGTAAGGAAGACTGACAGCAACAGTCAGTTAGTGGCTCCCATGGAATGACAAGTATTGACTGAATACTGGGCTGGGTTTGAGATGGTGAGGGAGTCGATAAAAGCATCAGTGCTTGTTTGCAGTACCACTGCCAGCGATGCATTAATTTGCCGTCTGGAAAAGAGCCACAGACGTTCTTCCTTCCCCACGTTTAGCGTTGATGAGGTCTAACACTTATATTTAATCTTCTGTTTACCGCTATGAACACTTGTAACTGGTACCTGGCACCACAAAGAGGAAATAAAAACAGGGAGCTTGTTTTGCCTAAGCTCCGTGGAGCAGAGCAGATCCAGAAAAATAAACCTCATTTGAATCATCCGACCAAATGTAGAAGAAGTTGTTAGACTAACTAAGCGATTGAGAACAAAAGGGTTAAATGAGTTTGGGGAAGAGATAAAGAGTAGAAAAAAGGTCTGTAAACTATCAATAGGAATCCTTTATACAGTTTTCTATATACCATCTCAGTTGAATGAAGGAAAACAAATGTAAAAGGAAATGCCATGGGATGCCTGGGTGGCTCAGTCTTTTAGCATCTGCCTTCCGCTTTGGTCATGATCCCAGGACCCTGGGATCAAGCCCCACACCTAGTTTCCTACTTGGCGGGAACCTCTCCACTCTGCCTGCTTGTGTTCCCTCTCTCATTTTCTCTCTTGGTCAAATAAATAAATAAAATCTTAAAAAAAAAGAAAAAAGGAAATGCCATGAAGTTCATTAACATATTAAGAATGTATTATCTCTATATCATTAAAGATCTCATACTTCGTATAAAAGCAAATTCTTCTTTAATGCTTCCCAAATATTTTAAAACTTGTTATAAAGATAGATAGATATAGATATAGATATCATATATATATATATGAGAGAGAGGAAGAGAGAAATTCTAAAAAAAGAATATTAATGTATACTTTCATATGTGGCATTTGTTTGGCCCATAATGTTCACCCATAAAATCCCACAAAAGCACCTAGATGTTAATACTGACCTTTAGAGCTCTAAGTAAAAAGATTATTGCAAAAGCGTTACTTCTGGTTCAGATTCTGAGTTGCATTTAACTCACTGCCAGAACTCAGTAGTGACCATTATGAAATTTGCACATACTTATTACTACAAATTCTAATAATCCACTACAAGTGACCTTCAGGGTCTAATTAAGAGTAGCATTTAAAAGTACTAGATTATTTAAATCTCCCTTGATTGCCAGTGTTTAATGCTGCCCACCTGTTGTAACACAGGAACTAGCAAAGATAAACTGAAACACCTTTTGGTTGTGTCAAGAAGCTTCAACAGCTTAAGGTTTTGTAGTGAATTCTCACTAAACTTCTGTTAGGCTTGATTAGGTGACCTCCCAAGATTATCTGCCACGCCGTGGAGATAATGACTGTTGAGGGGATGAGAAACAACTCCTTCTAACAGGAGAGGCTAATAGAGTGGCTCTTTCCTTATTACCATGTATGTTCCGAAGCTGTGTGTCATTCTGGGGAAGGAGTTCACCCGTGACTGAGAATGTTAGGTCGGAATTTATTAAGGTAGAATTGTTCTGCCACTTAAGCATTTTATCTCAGTATATAATTTTAAACATGAAATGAAAAAAAAATCAGGACATAAGTGTGAGGTTTAGTTAATATTTTCTCACAGATGTCTGGGACCCCTAAGGCGTATAAAGCGTATTTGCCTTTTTAAAATCTTTGCAGAAATTAAAGAGGACAGGGATAGGTCTTAACCAAATTACTCCGAACATAAAATGTATAGATCGAAAATGCATTATTGACTACAAACCTAAGAAGAATGATGCACAGACATGTTGGCTTTTTGTGTCTTTCAGAATGTATTGATGATGTTTGTTATTATTTTAGCATATGTAATTTGTCAAATATTTAATTAACTTGAAAATATTTTGAAATGCAAATCACATGTAAATTGATAAACAGAGTTTTGAGGTAAACACAATGAAGTTGATTAAATCAAGCATTTCTTGGGTAGAACTATTAACATTTCTCTTATTGGTACAGTGGTCGATTTTAGTTGAGATAACCTTGAGTCCTTCATGAGCCACAAAAATCAGTATAGTTTTAGCCATATGTAATCCAGCTGTTATGAAAATTGTCAGTCACCTTTGATCCTTTGTAAATGGTTATTTCATGCATTGAGGCTTATTTTATTACTTTGAAAATGACATATTTGGCAACTTTTAAACCCATCTTAACAAGGCCAGTTGAGATTAAACCTACTGCCTATCAAGAAATTTCCAACAGCTGAGACCAAATATGTGCAGAACGCATATTGGTATCCCCTGTGGTACTAACAATTTATATTTATGGTGGTGGGATCTGCCAGATAACTCATTCCTTTGTTCGTTCATTCATTCATTCATTCATTCATTCAACAAATAGTGTTTGAGGACTAACAGAGTGTAGTCCTTGTGCTTCGTGTTGGGACCACAAAGATACTCATAGTCCTCATGTTAAAGGAGTCTTTAGTCTAGAAGAGGAAAAAGACATGCAAATAAATTATTGTAAGGCTCTAGTGTGATCAGCACCGTCATAGAGGTATGTACAAGCTAGAACAGGAATTCGGAGGGAGAGAATGATTAATTCTGTCTGAGGTGGGATGAGGAAGGATTGAATTTGAGCCCATTCTGTTGAATAATACATGAGAGAGCAACAGTCCATCCTCCTAAATTGAGTAGTTTAGCCAAGGAGAGCTGCCAACCTATCGATCAGCTGATAAGACAGACCGTAGACGGAGCAGACCTAAATGAATAGTGAGCGGACAGAAGCAGGGCCCGGTGCCATTTGTAGCTTAATCACTGAAAGTACAATGACTTGGTGAGTTGCGTGGCCTCTCCATGAAGATGAGGCAGTCCCACAGCTGAAGAAATTTGTAAAAACAAAGGTGTTCATGTCTAGAGATGTAACCAGGCCAAAAATAACATCATCTGAGACCTCCTGAACAAGCATTTTTCATTAAAATACAAGTCACCAAACTTGTCTTTGAATGACAATGTTGTGTAAGCATTTCTGAGCGTCCTCCAAATTATGCCTCCTATTTTAGGGCATAGAAGGAATAAACAAACAAAACAAACTGTTTCCTTGCCCTTGCTTGCTCCCCTAAGCTTTGATCCTGTATCTAATCAGACTGCAGACCATCTCTGCAAATCTGTGTTTCACCAACGCCAACTCATGTTTTATTGTTACTAACCCACTACATGTTCTCAAAAGCAAAAACAAATATAAATATAAAACACACACACACACAAAAGCCTTGCTAGTTCTCACCTTCAAAGCTTAATGCTTTTCTCTTTTTGCTCTTTTATCATTTGGAAATTCCAAGGGATCAAGACTTACTTCTTCTCCAGTGTTGCCATAGCGATTATTTCCTCTGCTAGACACGTGACCAGGTAATAATAGTTGTTACTGGATGACTGTGTCTCCAAACTTCATAGGTGAAGTCATAACTCCCTAGTATCTCAGAGGGTAACTGTATTTGGAGACGGAGTCTTTAATGAGGTGATGGAGCTAAAATGAAATCATTCGAGTGGGCCTTAATGCCCTAGGACTGATATCCTTATAAACAGGAGATTAGGACACCTCTACAGAGGGAAGATCACGTGAGGGTACGGGGAGAAGACAACCATCCTGCAAGCCCAGGAGAGAGATCTGAGAAGGAAGCATCTCTGCCAAAACCTTGATCTCAGATCATTTCTGGTGTTCAGGTTCCCCACACTGTGGGACCTTGCTGTGGCCGTCCTACAAACGAATGTGATGGTGATGAGAGCTATTGTTTCTGCGTTTTGTCATTTCAATTGCCTTGATATGTCGTACAGACTGGGACCTCTCAATCACCTCTAGAACATGGTGCAGATCTCTGTTCACATAATAAATGCTTCATAAATAAGTCACTGTAGAATTGATTAACTTTCTTATTTTCAAGTGATATGCTGTGATTCATAAAAATCTCCTCTCGCTGTTGATTTGTGCTATGCTGTCTATCACACGAGCACCCAGTGCCAATTTATCTGCGGTCTTTAATCATCATGGATTTCACATGAGGTTGCCTCTGAGGTTTATTATCCATTCCCTCATGGCCCTGGACATCATTAGATCCCATTAAACACCAACCAAACCTCCAGGATAAAAATATTTATAGATACGTTTGCTGAATAATTAGAAGTGTGTTTATAAGATTGGTATAATAAATAAGGACTCTGGAGGTTTTCTTACTGCTGGACAACATCACCTAAACCTCCAGAGCTGATGCGGACTAATTATGAGGTACATGCGTTTCATCTTCACAAAACTTTCTTCATTTTTAAATCCTGAGATTCATGAAATATTTGGTCTCCTGAACACAATTCAAGTCTAGCAGGACAACCATTCAACTGATAACAATTTTTGAAGCCTTCTCAATGCATAAGGTGCTATCGGAGATAGGCAGATGAATCAGACATAGATTTTGCCATTAATGGTGTAAGGGTTAAGTTTTCACATCGAGGAGGTAGAAGAGAGAGGGCACTTCAAGCTGGTGGGACAATGTGAGTGAAAACAGGTAGGAAAATACATGTGTTTTCTTAAATGCATGTAAAATACATTTATTAGGAATGAAAGAAAATATTGAAATAGGTTTGTTTCCCATTAGGGAATCCTTCCAGCTTCAAGAAATTATATTATTATATAGAAAGTAAAAATATGTCTACTATTTCTGAGTATGGATTTTATATGAAAATATTCTGCTTTTGTTCTCTGTAGAATGAACTGGGGGAGAAAAGCTTTAGAGAATATTCTGGGCTCTGCAATTGAGCAAATAAGACTGAGATAATATAATGCTCATTTTTACATGCTCAAGTTCTAACATAATGCCCAGCACTTAGTGGCTTATAGAACATGTTGATGAATTTAATTGTAATCACAGCCTGAAATAGCTATGCGGCCATAGAAATAGAGAGTAATGGATGGTGGAGATACTTGAAAACAGATCCTGAAAAAGTTGGCACGTTTTGTGTAGGTTCAAGGCTGCCATGGGAATAGGTCCCATCAGAAAGAGCGAGGGTGGGGATATGTTTGTGTTGAAAGAAAATATGTTCATTTGGGGATATACCATTGGATATACATCATAAGAAGCTTAGATTTAGATACACATAAAGTGAAAGTTTGCAGTTTAGAATGGTAGTCAAGGACCAATTACTAAAGAAGAAATTATATGGAGACATAGATAATGCTGAAGAACAGGTTTTTGAGGAAGGAGTGTTTTTGGAAGAGAGACAAAATCAAACCATAGACGTAAACAAGGGAGTGGTCAGACAAGTAGAAGGGATACAAAATGTTAACATCATGGGGATTATGGAGATTAGAAGTGGTCAAGATATTTGATCCCATGGAGGAACTGAAGTGAAGTAAATCAGAGGGGAAAGGCCCAAAGTTTTTCGAGATCAGAAAGTTCAGGGATGGTCTTATAAAGAGCAGATTTCAAGAGGGCCATTGGGTTATGGACACTGGGGAGGGTTTGTGCTATGGTGAGTGCTCTGAAGTGTGTAAACCTGGTGATTCACAGACCTGTACCCCTGGGGCTAATGATACATTATATGTTTATAAAAAATAAATTTTTTAAAAGATTTTATTTATTTATTTGACAGATAGAGATCACAAGTAGGCAGAGGCAGGCAGAGAGAGATAGGAGGAAGCAGGCTCCCTACTGAGCAGAGAGCCCGATGTGGGGCTTGATCCCAGGACCCTGAGATCATGACCTGATCTGAAGGCAGAGGCTTAACCCACTGAGCCACCCAGGTAGTCCAAAATAAAAAATTTTTAACAAGAGCAGGTTTCATACATTGATAACTTTCTATTCTAAATGGCAAGGGGGTAAAAAAAAAAAAAAAAATCAGCGAATAACATTAGCGTAAGAGGTGGTAATTTGAAGGACCAGCAGGATGAAAGAACCCTGCAGGAGAGAAAGATGATACAGGCAACAGCGAAATCTGAATTCCAACAGAAAGCAACTGATGGAGCTGGACATTAGTCCCACACAGTTTCTCCAGAGCACAGAGGGCTGCAGAAGACTGTTGCAAAGACACAGAGAGGTTTTGTTTGTTTGTTTGTTTGGTTGGTTGGCTTTGTTTTCTGTCATGAGAACATGGTTTTTAATGATTATCGTTTTATACCCGGTAACAGTTCTTGAAGTAGGTAGAGTGATCCCATTATACAGACATGGACCCTGTGGATCCATGGCTTTGTAGAATGTGACTCAGGTCATACAACTCTTTGCGCCAAGTTGGAATCCTGACCCTGTCCATCTGGCTTCAAACTTGCAGCCTTTCTTTTATGGGTCCTTTGGATTTTAATGCTTTTCCTTGCTGATTAGTTTATAAAAAGTTGCTTTAACTTTATTTTGATTAGGCATTATTATTTACAGATCGAACGGGTCTGCTGAACTATCACATGTGTGTCATGTAATATGAACCACATTCACATCAGCTGGTTGTCCACTTGTACTCTTCATATTCTGGACGCAGGAAGTAAAAGTTACACATTTTCTGTAATCATTGTCACAAATGAAATCATAGCCTCTGTTTCTCCTGCAAAATTCCCACTGCAGTAAACGAAAATGAAAACAATAAGACTAATCCTTCATTGTAAAAATAAAAATAAAAATAAATATAAAAAAATAAAACTAAATATAAAAAATAAACTAAATATAAAAAATTAAAAAATAAAAAAAAGACTCTATAAGCCATCTGTATTAAAATATTTCTTCTATGGAGTAGTTAGGTTACAAAAAGCATCTAAATCTTGTTAATTTTGTTAAGCTAACTCTATCTAGATTAGCCTGAAACTTACACCATTTTGAGAGAAGTAAAACTCATTTTTCACTTTAAAATGTTAACGTGCATAGGTTTGGTTTTGCCTTTCTTGGGGATCTGAAAGCTCTGGTGTCCAACAGGCCCATTGATCCAACACCCAGATTGCATCCAAAGTTATTGAATGCCAATTTAAAATAAATATACTTAAAACTAGCCAAATCAATTTGAAATATTGCTTAAAATCTTTATATTTATGATGAGGACTTTTATCTTTATAGTTCTCTTTGGTATTATTTTGACAGGCAGAGGAATATAAATGACTTATTGCATTTACAAAATGCTTCAATACCACCATAGAATCTATAGATTATTTTACATTGAATGTTTTGTGGACAATTCTACACATTAATTCTTTTTTTTTTAATTTTTAAAAGTCCTGGACAGTCTCTCCAATTCTATTTATTTCTGCAGTCTCCACAGTAAATTATAGGAAAAGCAATTATGCAATTCTTTTAAGTTCCGAATCTCAGTTGTTTTAAGAATAAAAACTGAAGTGTATTGTGTTCGAAATGAATTCATAAATTTATAATTGGTGCATATGTGTGGATTTTCTTTCATCATAAGCCATTGAAATAAGTTTCAGAGAATGACTTTACCTCTTCATTTTAAAAGCGCATAAGGGAGGGGGCACCTGGGTGGTGCAGTCCGACTGCACCTGGGTGTCCAACTCTTGGTTTCAGCTCAGGTCATGATCTCAGGGTTGTGAGATGGAGCCTCACATTGGGCTCTGAGCTCACATGGAGTCTGCTTGAGTTTCTCTCTTCATCTTCCCCTGTCCCTCCTTCCATGCACATGTACCCTCTCTCTCTCTCTTTTTCTATGTACTTTGAGTAAGGGATTGAGTAAGGGATATAGCCAATGAATTATAAGACATGTTAGATCTAATTGCTCTGTTCCAACTACAAGAACACTGACTGTATCGCCGGGATGCCATAAATAAAATGGCTTCCAATCTCCAAATTACCATAAAATATAGGGATAATATTTTCAAATGGGATAAATGAGTAAGAGCATAATTTTTATAGTGTTAAGCATGAGTGGTTTCAGGTCTATTTTGCCTTGCTTACAATTTAATTCCATTTGACCTTAAATGGCTTCTTCCTTTGAATTAGCATGTTGCAAAAGAAAGAAAGAAAGAAAGAGAAAAAGAATCAAAAAAAGAAAGGAAAGGAAAAAAAAAGATTTGAAATCAAGTAGGCTTATTCACTCACATATGATTTACTTTGAAGGGAAAAGCCAACTGAATGAACTTACAAACATTTGGGGAAATCAGTGGGGTTTATCTTTTTTTTTTTTTTTTTTTCAAGTAAAGGATGAAGTAAAGAAAGAAAGCACTAATATTTGTCAAAATAGAACAACCTTTACCCTAGAGGGTTATTAAAGTCTAGATGTGTTTTATATGCAAAATGACCTGTCAGGATTATGGAAAAAAATTCTGACACCTGCCGCCTCATCAGTGCCCTAGAAACAAAGGTGAAGAGATAGGTTTCTGGGCATATGATTACATCGGAGGCTTTATGGCTTTGTCTGAGAATGTGTATACCTTCATGTGGCATTTTCATGCTTACCTATGAGTTCACAATTAGTTGAAGGAAGAAAAATGACCACTTAAAGTATAAGGTATAGTGTTAAAGCAAAATGTACTCTGTTGAGGATAAAGCTAGCAATAACATTTTATTATGTTGTAAGAGAACATTTTTATTATGTTCTTTATAGTCTAGTATCCCTCTGTCTACATTTTATATTCATCACAAATCAAAACATATATTAGTCTGAAATTATGAAAATCAGCCACAGGGATATTTGATTAAAGTATTTTTAGATCCGTAGCCTTGACAGAGCCCAACAGCAATCTCGAAGAAAAGAATTCTTTTGATATATTTTTAAGCAATGCTTTGTGGGTAATGGTAACATTTTTAGTTTAAGAACAAATATTTTCAACTTGAAGATTATTTGTATAACTTTGGGTATGTGTTTGTGTGTGAGAGAAAGACGGAGAGATAGAGAGAGAGAGAGGGAGGGAGAGACTTGGCTTTTTAGTTCAAAGACTAGATCTACAGTCTAGATGTGTTTTATATGCAATTTCTCTTAAATAAAACACATTTTTAAGTAAAAGTATTGAATTAGATACTTTGTAAAAATTGACTTATGTTATTTTAGCTGAACTAGAATCTTCTCATAGGTTCCCTCATTCATTTGATCTCCTAATGAAATCTCTTAGAATTTAATTTTCCTGGTATGACAAATTTTGTAAGTGTTTATTGTACTAATTTACCTTGGTTTGACACTATGAACTCTTGTAAATAGAGCTAATAGAGTTAAAATGTAGAACATCTTAAACATTCTATGGAAACTGAAGGAATTCCGAGTTTGCTGAGACAAGAACACTGAAGATAAGATTTGTAACAAACCCTCTTAGAAGTGACCATGGAAAGATGATAAACGATATTTACCTCATGTGTCATGATAACTGTTTTTTAAAGAAGATATCTGTGCCCTCTTTTATCGGGGGTATGTATCACTTACAAGCACTCAATCACGATGACAAAGAAATAACAAACCTTGAATATGTCAAAACAGTGTTTTTTTGATCCACTTCTTTTCTTGAATACTGACTTTATTCTCAATATTATATCTCCCACATAGTCTTTAAAATAAGATACTCATTTTATTCTGAGATTATATAAAACACATTTGTAGATATGGGGACAATATATAATAATTTAATATGAAAATAAATTTTCAAGCAAGAGTAAATATTTGGATCAGGCAGCAGTGTGTGTCATTGTAGCTGAAGCGGAATATAAAGGCATTAGTTTTAAACAAGATAGTTGAGTTCTGTGGTACCGCAGTCAGCTTCAGTTACTGATGTTAGCGCTGTTGTCCATGTTCTTTCTCTCTCCATAAAAAAAAATGCTGCAGGCTGATTTAGCATTGGATTCGAAACTACGTAACTGTGTCATGAAATATTTTTCTGTGGGAAACTTGAACTTTTTTTCTGAAGAATGCATGCAAGTTTTGCAAAGAAGATCCCTCTCTCCATTAGCCCCTGTTATATTCCAGATAGTCATGAGAGACTAGACTACAATTAAAACTGAGCAATTAACTTAAAACTATGGAAAATTCTGGCTTCGCTAGAAAATCCTCTGGTAATCATTCGCGACTTTTTCAGGTTGTCTTTCTTTGTGGGCAAAATGGGAAACATGAATTCTGATTTTAACTGCTCTGCCAGATGTTTTTAAAAGATGCTGTCTCTTGAAAGCTCTTTAAACAAATCTTCACCTGAATGCCTCCCAATTTATCAGGTAAAAGTGAACTCTGTTTTCTTCTCAGACAAAACCTCTGTAACTTCTTTTCAGGGAGAACAGTGAAGCAGCGTTATCATGTGTGAAATAAACCCAGAATCTTGGCAGCCAGAGTCTAGCAAGGAAGCGTTGTATTTTGGCTGAACACACTTTGTACTTTTATCTTGGCTAAAGCCTTTTTTAAAAAGAAATTGCCTTAAAAGAATTTGTTTCTGCTGCTCTGTACTAGAAAAGGAGAGCTTTGTTTAGGAGTTACAGTTTTAGACTCCAAGAAATGTGAGGTGTGTAAACAAAATCATTATACTGATGTCCCTGGAAGGAACTTCTCAAATAGGAATATCTGTTTTCTTTCTATAGTTTTTAGTGGTGTACAAAAGTGCAAAAGTTGTTTATCTTAAATGTAAATAGCCCTGCTGGCAAGAAACATGTACATGAACCTCGGGGGGTGGAAAAAAGTTTGCATCTCAGAAGTACATTTTGTGTAAATGCTGCTAGAAATATTTCAAACATCATATCCAAGCAAACAAACATCTAAACAAGAACACAGAACTTTAGAAAGATGAAAATAAGTTAATAACCTTGCTTTTCAAATAGAGACTCTTAATTGATACTAAATAAACAGGTATTATCAGTGTCTGGAATATTAGTTTAAGTTCTCATGGCCAGTTAGCAGTAATAGAAAGTGAAAAAAAAGGTGCGCCTGGGTGGCTCAGTGGGTTAAGCCTCTGCCTTTGGCTCAGGTCATGATCTCAGCATCCTGGAATGAAGTCCCTCATCTGGCTCTCTGCTCAGCAGGGAGCCTGCTTCCTCCTCTCTCTCTCTCTGCCTACTTGTGATCTCTCTCTATGTCAAATAAATAAACAAAATCTTTAAAAAAAAAAAAGTGAAAAAAAAAAGTAATGGAAAGTACTGTTATATGATCTACCTGATATTCATGACTTACAAGGTGACAGGTATTATGCCCTGAGCGTATTATATTTTTTAGTCCTAAAATCGCCCTAATGAGCAATGTAAGTTTACTGTGAGAACAGGTTACTGTGAGTACCTTGATTTTTGACCTGTTGTGACTCTCTACTGTTAGTCCGGTAGAGAGCCATAAATTGAGCAGAGAGCCTTAATTGTTCAGGGACTCAGTGATAGGGCTAAATACTCAGGAGGGATTTCTCTAGATCATTCAGCTCTTTAAAAGTGCGACGTAAGGCAGATAGGAACCACGCTCTCTAGGGATAAGAGGCTAATGCATTAAACTTGTCCACTTTCTTGCCTTTGGTATTTACTATTGTGCCCTTGCTTTTGCCTTTTACCTGATAAAATTCAGAACAGTAGGAATGTTTTAATGCAAATATTGCCAAACGCTTAATCCAATTGGATTGGCGAAGACTACAATTTATGATTTGGTTGTTAATTAGACTTAAAGAACAAAGCTAATGCTGTTCCATTTAGTGAGAAAAGCCTCTGAGGACAAGAGGACTGACCAATATTGGTTCTCCTGCTGGGAAAACACTATGCATAAACAAGTCCCCAGGGCTTCATTACTGAGCCTTTTAGACAAACACGAAATGCATTTTCGTTTATTTGAAAATCCTTACCATGAAGTTTTATTGTACATCTATAAATTCTTCACGTTGACATGTCGAAGACTTGTAAAAGTATACTGGCAAGAGGAATAAACATTATAAATAGCACTTTTCTTTTAAATGTAAGATGATTGTGGACAGTACATAGCATGGTCATAAAATGAGGAGGATTCCGTTTGGGGGAGTAATTGTGGAAATGAGTGGTAATATCTGGGCAGAGTGGTAAACTATCCATTGAAAAAACAAGCAGTTGCACATTAATTCACATTGTTTAGAAAAATTGGGTATGCAGTTTTTGATGCTTAGCAGAGAAGATATGTTGTTTCTTTTTTCTTTTACAAGACAGTTTAAAAATAAAATTTAAATGCCGATGCACCGTTAATGCAATTATCCCACCTTCATAATTTTATAAAAAATATGTTCTGCTTTAAGAGTATGTTTAATATATTGGTCACACACTACTTTTTAAGGAAAGTGTACTTTCCTAGGAATTCGAAATGCATGTTTTCCAATTCGTAAAGTCACTGGGTTTGCACGATCACAAATTTCTCTACTTTGCTGTATTGTCTTTACGCAGTTATTGGAACCAATTCTTATGAAGTAAGTATAACTTTATTTTCTATTCTTTCATTATTTTATTTTATATAATATGTATTTTAATATATATTTACATATTTTATTTAAATTCAATTAATTAACATATAATGTATCATTAGTTTCAGATGTAGAGTTCAGTGATTCATCAGGTACATATGAAACACACTGTTCTTGTGTCATGTGACCTCCTTAAGCCCATCACCCAGTTACCCCATCCCCCTACCCCCCTCCCCTCTGGCAACCCTCAGTTTGTTTCCTAGAGTTAAGAGTCTCTTATGGTTTGTCTCCCTCTCTGGTTTCATCTTATTTTACTTTATTTTTTTTTAAGATTTTTTTAAGTAATCTCTATACCCAACATGGGGCTTGAACTCACAACCCCGAGATCAAGAGTTACATGCCCTACAGACTGAGCCAGCCACGTAGCCCTAGAATAAGTACAACTTTAACTTTTTGCTTTAGCTATTCAGGTTCAGTCATAATTACAATGTGAGCAAAACAAGTTATCTGACAACTGATTTGAACCACGAGGGAACTTTTCTTAGCCAGTAATTTTTTAAAGTATTTTCTGCTGGTCATAGAGATAACAAATGCGGTACTTTAAGTCATTTATTATTAAATTTGAAAGATCTTTTCCTTCTTGACGAAAGACCACATTTTTGTTTTGACATGTACTCTGCTTCACAAATATTAGAATATGTTTCTACAATATGTTCACAGAAGTGCCTGATTTATAAGTGGCATGCCAACTTTAAAAGGTAGACATTCTTTCAATATGGTTTGAGGTTTCAGTCTGGTAGAATAATCAAAAGTGGAAGGAGTAGAAAATGGCTTTTAGAACAAAATGTGTGATGTTATAGTTACTTCTTGGCTTCAGAGGACATGCCAGTTTCCAGGGCAGAGTCCTACTTCGCTCTTTAAGAAATTACACAGAAAGGACTCTTCTCGGCATCAGGGCTTACTAAGAGGACCGGCAGGGAGAATTTGAGGAATCTGTGGACCTTGGGAATCTTCATGTATTTAAGTCAACAAAATAATTTAATAGACAAATTTCCTTCACTGGACTAATTGGATCATGACCTTGGATTAGCAGAAGGGGACAATAGGCCATGACCTTATCAGCTAGGGTAAATAAAAGTATATTGTCACCCTGGTAGTCACCCTGGTAGTCAGTCCTTTGAAGGATTTCTTGTTTTACGCCCCTATAATTCTTAAAATTTATAAAATTACATAAAACTGAAAAAAATGTAAGAATGAAAGTGAAGCACGCTCCTTTTTTTCAAGCTCTGGTTGTCAAATATAGCTGTACTAAGAATTATTTATTTTACTCATGTATATGGGTCTGTTTTTTTTGTTTTGTTTTTTTGGTTTTTTGTTTGTTTGTTTGTTTGTTTTTTTAAATGTGGAAATCAGGAAACTACCTGGTCAGATATTAGCTGAGTTTCTTATTCTGTTTTGTTATCCCCAAACAGCTGTCAAAATCAAAAGCAAAGACAACACAACAACGAAAATCCACAAAGCCTAACTTATGTTATGTGAGATGATAGCTTATGCAAACACTAAAGGGCATGGGATACTGATTCAAAGATTTGATTTTTATCTTCACATCCTCCCCAGAAAAAATTCCTAAGTCTTATAGCTTGTTCTTAATAGTCACAATTGATAGTAAGATCAGTGGCAGCTTAAGCCAGTAGATCAATTTGCAGCCTTCCCCCAAATCCTCTAGGGGACTCTCCAGTTAAGCTCCTTCTGTCATTGGCCCCATTCACTGCTAATATCTAATTGGCCAATGTCTCTTTCATGTAAGTTCACTTGTGTCAAACTGAACATGGTTATTTGTTACCTTTAGTAACTCCTTTTTCTGAGTGTTACTTAATCTCTCCTTCATTTTCTCTGGTCACTCCAGATTCCATATTCTTTCTTATATTATTATTTGTTATTGGATGCAATAGGCTTATATTTAACGTTTCTTTCACTGACTGCAGATTATTGAGCTCATTTATTCAGCTCAGTAAGTGTTTATGGGAACTCATTAATTGCCAGAATCATATGTTCATAAGGTAAATCTTGTTTACAAATATTTGTTACTAATCTGATAAAAAATATTCCCAAGTTTTCTGGAATCAACATTAGGTTAACTGTCACTGTTAACTTATACTTTCTTAGACTTGTGTTTTTTAGTACTTCCCATGAAATCTCAGATTCATGTTCTTCAGGCAAAAATGGAAAAAGTAAGACTACATTAATGCATTGTTAGAGACATAACATTGGAGGAGAGAGTGATTGTAATGTAAAGCTTGATTTGTAATATTTGATTTATAGCAGAAAGTCATTTTTCATAGTAATCATTGTAATTCCTTAGGTATTGTATATCAGATGGCTCCTGGAAGAAAGAATTTCAGAATAAAGGGACAACGTTAGGATTTTCCATGTTGGGAATGAAGTAAAAATCTCTCACTTCGCCCTTCCCAAACTTTAATCTGTGACATGAGTGTGTTGTTACCTTTCAGTGACTAACAGGTTTTTTAAACTAAGTTATCTTTATTAATTTCATTAGATTCAAATCAACAAGATACTATACAAATTACACATTAAGTCTCTTTTTTTGTCCATGTTACATTTGTCAAAGCTGCAATTTGCTATTGAATCTTTCAATTTATACTTATTTACAAAATATAAAATAATTTTTTAACTTTAATTTCTACATATCCATTACTTTGGTGAGCTGGAGAAGTATAAGAATGTATCAATGAAGTGTTAAGTAAGCATTTATGAATACAGACTGAATGTAAACTTTTTAAAAAGGAGAGCTTACCTAAAGTGCTTCTCTACAGTTCTTTCTTTTTTTTTTTCTCTACAGTTTTTCTATCTTCCAAATGAAAGTCAATGCACTAGTGATCAAGTTCAAGAAAATAACTCTAAGCTGACAATAAAATTATAAATAAACTTCAGGAAAAAAAGAATAGATAGGATAAAATAATTTTAAAGTTACATTACTTCATTTTGAGAATTAATCAGGCATGAAGTTTTTTAGAAATATCATAGTTAACAGCAGACATTTTAAATCTGTCATATCTATCTTAAGAAGATCTCCTAGCTTTATTTTATAAGAAAAAAAATTTAGAAAAAAACACCACCAATTATAGACTTCCAGATACAGCATGTACTTGCCTTGCAAATTTCAGAAGGAAACACACTTGTTATGGAAGTACGGAAATGTATAGAACCTAAATTTATCAAGTTAACTGTCAACTGAACTGTCTTCCATGTTCTCTCCACCTACCAGGCCTCATTAAATTAATCTGAGAAGAACGCTATCTCTTTAAAGCTGGGAGAGTATTGTGCTGATGGGCCAGGGGCAGCCCACCAATTGGCAGACCCATTGGGTGATAAATGTCCAAGGACCTCTAGGCTGACGACACATTTTTCATCATTAATCCAGCCCATTGTAACCAGGGCCACTCACATTGATTCGAACTAGGAGGCATCATCTGCTGTTAAGAGGGCGATGACTCGCTAAAAATGAAGGCCTGAAACTAATCAAATAATTTAGAGCCTTCCCTGGCACCTTGCTGGAGGGCAGCAGTCGAGAGCTAATAGAGGAGCAAGAGACAGGTAGTGTGATGCTCTGCTAGTTCTATATGAGAACCTGAGAAGCCCATTAGAAAACCTGTTACGTGATTTTAGGTCTTACACACTGTGGTATGACAGTGTGTGTGAATTAGTCCAGTGCTAGGTGTACCCGAGCGTTTCATTAAAAATGTAATTTCCAATCATCATGCTTTTAGTTGGAAAATGTAGGAATTCAGTTATAAAGAATTGGAATTCTCAAACCAAGATCTCTTTGGGATTCCTAAATAGTTTGTGTAAGTTTGTAATAAACTGTTTGAGAAAGATGTTAGTAAACTTCGTTAAATTAGTCTCTCTTATACTTTTATTATTTTTTTCTTTACCTAATAATTTAATATGTATTTTATCAGAATATACTTAAATACATTTTGGTTGTTCAAGGTTATATATGTGTATATTTTACACAGATATATTTTTATTTATGTATGCAAATATTCATTTCAGGTCAGTCTTCCGTTATTTTAATTTATAAGGGTACAAAAATGGCCTTGGTTAAGTCATAACCAGAAAATCAAAAGATGATGATTAAACAAACTTTTGAGACTTAGGCAAACACAGAAAAATACATGTTCTTTATTTGCTGCTCATATCTGATTAAGCAAAATCAGGACCGATTAGGAAATAAATTTCAATGATTAGATTTATTCATAGAAAATGTGACTCTAGAAAATAAAATTAACTAAAATTCATTAGAAAAGCTAAAAAACTATATATAATAGAATCAAAAAAGGAAGGGGAAATTTGGAAGTAACTTGGCTTACTTAAGAAGGAAAAAAGACCCAAATTATTTCCTTGTTATAAGGTAGAAAGGGGAAAAACACAAAGTAAAATGAATAATGCAAAACTTCCAACTGTTCAAATACATGAAACAAATACAGTGTTCTCATACATGAAACCATTGGCTATCTTCTAAAATCTTTTTACGGTATCGTGAAAAAAATACGTGTGCTGGACAAGAGGTCTTCCACATGATTTATTTGGAGGAAGACCATTGATCCAATTTTGAAATCTTATTTCTTTCAAGTTCCCAAGATGAAATTTCAACACGTACCACGTTTGCAAGTTTAAAGAGGACTTTACATGTAGTTATCAACCACTTCTAGTATTGACTGAATTTACGTGGAAGGCTTCATTACTGAGCAACCGATGACCTGACTCTACCCGATTATGAATAATCGTAGTCTGAGCATTAACTGGGACTGAACGACGTGATACCAAAAAGCAGCTGGTTAGTAAGCATCATGAGGGAACAGCATGGAGACTGGCTAAATAATTATTCCTTTAAAAAACAAGTTTCACTGGGGAGGCTGTTGGTTCCAGGGGAAACATAAGTGGGAACTATTCAGAAAGTGGCTGGAAAGAAAGTGGTCCAAACACTGCTGACTTGTATATGTTTGCCATTCAGATGGAAGCAAAAGTAAATCAAACATCCAAAGATCTACATACAGAGGAGGATGAGAAGGAGTTCATTTAGCTGCTTGTGGTGGGCAAAATAATGGACCTCCGAGGATGTCCACATCCTGGTCCCAGAACTGTGGCTATGTTGTCTTACAGGGCAAAAGGGATTTTATAGACGTAATTCAGGTAGGGCTTTGAGATGGGGAGAATATTCTGCATTATCTACGTGGAGCTAATCCAACTATGCAAGTCTTTTAGAGCTGAGAAGCTGTCCCAACTGTACTTAGAAGAAGATGGAAGAAGTCATCTGTGGAAGGTGGGTCAGAGACATGCAACATGGCTAGCTTTGAACATGGAGAGAGGGGCCACCAGCCACGTCTCTGTATATGGTTTGCTTATCTTTTGACTCCCCAGATACGATGTAAGCTTCACAGGGGCCAGCAGCTGGTCCTGTTCACAGTTGTATCCCTGGCACATAGCAGCTGCTCAGTAAATATTTGATTGAATGAATAAGCTAGTGAGCAAATGAATCAATGCCAGAGGACATGGCTTTTCAAATTTTGCAAGCCATAAATGTAAAAGAAAGCTTAGGCTCTCTTAGTTACATTAATTATTTATGAATAATGTATATTCATTGAACATTAAAGCCATGGGGGAAACATTTTATTCTAAGCATATATATTTCCCAAAACCAGTCAAAAAGAAGTCCTTATTAAAAAAAAAAAAAAAAAAAATCCCTCTTGAATGTGACCTGCAAACACTTGCCATCTTGTTGTGCTTAGAAGTTCAGCTAGAGGAAAAAGAGAAACACAGTAAGACAGGTAGAACACCATGCATTTAGAGATCTAGTATTCTGGGGTGCCTGGGTGGCTTAGTGGGTTAAGCCTCTGCCTTCGGCTCAGGTCATGATCTCAGGGTCCTGGGATCGAGCCCCACATCGGGCTCTCTGCTCAGCAGGGAGCCTGGTTCCCCATCTCTCTACCTGCCTCTCTGCCTACTTGTGATCTCTGTCAAATAAATAAATAAAATCTTAAAAAAAGAGAGAGAGAGAGATATCTAGTACTCTATCCTTAGGTTGAGTTAAGACCCCAAAGTTGGCTGTGTCTCATATAACCCTTCCACTAAGGTGTTCATGGATCTTGCTTCTTCTGGGGAAGACGGTAAACAAGAACAATCCATCTTCAGAATGATTTGAGGTTAAGATACGTGCTGGGGGAAAAAAAGTTAACAGCATACAATGATAGAAAAATAGCAGAGAGACTTGGTCAGAGTGGTCAGCGCTGAGGAGTTCCTCTAAAAGTTGAAGATGGAGAAGGAATTGGTCTCATTAAGAGCCAGGAGAAGAGATTTCTCAGAAGAAAATATCACCTGACGAAAGATTCTGAGCTGGAAAAGTAGTTAGCCGATTTAAGAATGGAAAGAGGACTTGGTAGGTGGGGAGGAGTGAACGGGGGCCAGAGTTATCTAATGGGAGTGTGGGAGGCCAAGTAGACTGACTATGTGGGCTTTTGAGGACCAAGGTCAAGAGTTCCAGCTGCCTGTGACTTCTTTTTTTGGTCAGGGTCTCACATGGTTCTTAGAATGGCATTTCATTTCACGAAGTTTATAAGGAATATAATCTGCGTCTAAGTGCTTGTTCCTCAGTGATAAACTTTAAATGGTACTTACTCTCAAAGACCCAGACTCCAGGGAGACAGATGTGTAAACAGATAATTACAATACAGTGTGATACATATAAATGACATAGTAATCAATAGTAATGATTCCCAAAAGGGTAATATTCAGTAGTGGGTAAAGTGAAGGGTTAGCCTCTCTGATGAAAGATACCTTGTCATCTTTTGCAGGATTCCTTCCTGGGTTTACCTCTCCTTGGGTTAGTACTCCTTGTTTCTTGATGCAAGTGTTTTCTCTCTTATTTTGCTGTGCCTCGGAATTTTTATCTAAGGTGGTTTGAATCATAGGCTTTTTGCCCATCTCCCCTGGCAACTGAAGTAGAGAACCTGGTTGATTACTATTCAGAGAGCCAGAGGCATCAAATGAGCTAGCTGAAGGTTTGAGTAAGTACAGTGGGTCACTGCTCTCGAAGTGGTGATGTCCAGGTGATATCCAGGTGCAAACACAAGGGTACTGAGAAAAAAAAAAATCGCACATGGTAGTTCAACTGTTTTCATTATAGGTTAAAAGTCCTTCGTCAAAATGGCTGGCCTCAGGTGCCTGGGTGGCTCAGTGAGTTAAAGCCTCTTCCTTCTGCTCAGGTCATGATCCCAGGGTCCTGGGATCAAGTCCCACATCGGGCTCTCTACTCAGCAGGGATCCTGCTTCCTCCTCTCTCTCTGCCTGCCTCTCTGCCTACTTGTGATCTCTGTCTGTCAAATAAATAAATAGAATCTTTAAAAAAAAATGGCTGGCCTGTTGTCTCGCAGCTGGTAGGTCTCTGCATGGTAGATGGGCAGTGATGCAGGCTGTACTTAGTCAGTCTGTACTTAGTGTACTTGTAGACATTTATGAGTTCCTATGGAAATGTCCCATTATATGTTGTTGAATGTAAAGAGTAAATAAAAAAAGAGCATGATTTTATTTGTATAAAACATTTGTAAAAAGATTTTATTTATTTATTTGAGAGAGAGAGAGAAAAAAAAAAAAAAAACGATTGTGGGGAAGGGGAAGAGTAGAGGGAAAGGGAGAAGCAGGGTCCCGGCTGATCAGGGACCCTTACATGGGGCTCCATCCCAGGATCCTGAAATCATGACCTAAGCCAAAGGCAGATGCTTAGCTGAGTGAGCCACCCAGGCACCCCTGTATAAACATTGTAAATTTCTGGGTTTTTATATGTGTATGTATTCATATGTGTAAGAAAAGGTGTGGAAGGACTCGCCAAAGCTATTTAATCTTGGAAATGGGATTGCATTTAGAAGGTATTATGGACTGCTTTCTTTTTTTTTTTTCTTTTTTGGACTTCTTTTATTTAACAATTTTATTTCAATGATTTATAAGGAGATGGTAATAATGAAATGTATGACCATAGTGTGCATATATGTGTGTGTATATGTAAAAAACCTGTGTAATTGATCCTATAGTCTAATCATTATAACCAAAAGGCACAGAGTGGAAAATATTTCAAAGACTGCAGACATGGTTACTTTTGGTAACTGTCCTTGGTATTAGATCAATTTCAGAGCCCCAAAGAGCTACACAGAAACACAACTTAAAAAGAGAACAATTAAATCAGTATTACTCTCAAATGGTCATACACGTTTTTCAAAAAGTATTTACTTTGTGTTGTGTGTTGTTTGAGGTCTCCATTTTCTGGTCTACTTGTGCTCAGGGCAGATGGCCCTCTTCATCTAACATGCAGATCAGATGATCCTTCAATTGTGAGATTTTTATCAGAAGAGCTGTAATTCAGTTCCTTTCTTAGTCTCGACCTGACTGTGGAATAAGAAAAAAAAGACAGTCACAATAAGATTGTTCTTAAAAGCAGAAGTCCCTGAGAGCTAGTTAATTTTCTAAAAACATATACAGCTGTAGGTATAGATATAGTATATAGATATAAGTATATATAGATACATATTTGTCTAATATGTAGGGGAGGGAAAATCTCAACATCTTAGGATCTTGTCTGGGGCTCTCTAACAAAAAATAGATTAAAAAGAGAAAAGCATGGGGCGTCTTGGTGGCTCAGTCATTAAGCGTCTGCCTTCATCTCGGGTCATGGTCCCAGCGTCCTGGGATCGAGCCCCACATTGGGCTGCTTACTCTGACGGAAGCCTGCTTCTCCCTCTTTCACTCCCCCTGCTTGTGTTCTCTCTCTCGCTGTGCCTGTCTCTCTGACAAATAAATACATAAAATCTTAAAAAAAAATAAAAAGTCTTTAAAAAAATAAAAAAAGAAATCATACAAATTTATATGAAAAGGAGCCTTTATAATGAAATGAAGACCCAAGGAAGTGGCAGAACCTACGTGCTTCTGTATATGAGGTTGAACAAAGAGAGGCAGTTGTGGAAAAGTCACTAAACATATGGAGAGACTAAAGCAAGTTGAAGATACATATTTTTTTAAAGATTTTATTTATTTATCTGGGAGAGAGAGATAGGTCATGAAAGTGGGTGGGGAGGGGCAGAGGAAGAGGGAGAGAGGGTCTTGAGCAGACTCTGTGTTCAGCATGGAGCCAGACACGGGCTTGATCTCACAACCCTGAGATCAGGACCTGAGCCCAAACGAAGAGTCGGGCACTTAACTGACCTCCAGTTGCCCCAAGTTAAAACATATTTTGACAGTGTCTGTCCGTACAGTATTCTGTCAACCTGGACTCCTCATCTCTGGTGATAAGAACACTTCTTTCCTTCCGGTACAGGGAGACCATCTTTCACATGGGAGTTTTAGGTCCTGCTTTCAGGAAGGAGAAGGGAGATCAGCCTGCCCTTTCTGTACCTGCTGTTTCCCAAAGTGCCTTTAGCTCAAAGTGATCTTTATGCCAAAGTGACTTATTTGGGGTACAATATTCTGTCATCCTTCAGATAACAGTGACTAGAGAGCACATATTATTTACACACATTCTTTCTCAATGACATGCCTCTGGCAAACGAGGATGCTTGCAGACCCTGTGGGCCAAGCGCTCCCTTCCCCCAAGAAGCCCCCAGAGTTGAGGCCATCCGTAACTGCACAGCTGCAGGTTTGCCATTGCTGTCATGAGTATTTGTGATTTAAATGTAATTACCATACACGCTGCCTTTGTCATTGCTTCTGTCCTCCTAGTTATCATTTCTCAAGCACCTACTAGGTGCTGGTCATTATTAGTGCTGTATCACTTACCTAGTTATTTTAACAAAACCTTAAAAGGTAAGACAGTCTTATCCTCCTTGTGCAAAATATGGAAAATGAGAGCAATAGAAATTTTAAGTAACCTGGTCAAGGTCACACCTCTCATAATATGGGATGACCTGGAGTTGAGCGTCGGTCTTTTTGGATTCTGTGCTCTATCTACTTCATACTCCCTTCCTTACATACCTCACTAATTCACCGTTAAAAGTTTTATGAACACTATAGAATAATGTAAGAGGAAAATCCTTCCCAAAAATGTAACAAACTCCATTGCAACCATGTGTGATTAACTTAGAATTTGAGCATAGGATTCAGTTACAATTTAATTTTTCTTATTTTTAAAGTTCTATTTATTGTGTTGCTCTCTGTGCCTCTGAAATTGATTTAATAACAAGACCTCTGAACTTTGAATAGACCAAAGAACAAAATAAAAGTATTTTGGAAACTCATGTGTGTATATAAATATATACACATACATCTTTTTATAGCTGAGGATATAATCCCAAATTTTCCATCTTTTAATTCTCTGTAAAAGTAGTTTGGTTTGCCTTGTATCACCTGTGCATGGCATCAGAACGGAGAATTCCTGCATGTCTTGGAGTGTTTATGGGGGAATTGAGCTTAGGAATATCTATTGCATTTGTCACCTAAAAAGTATTTTTGGACCTTATGCATGACTGTACCCATAATTGGACTGTACATTAGGGCAGACATATCCAAACTTCAGAGTGTAAGAATTACTGAAGAATATGTTAAAAATCTACATTCCTGGACCCACTCCCAGAGTTTCTGATTTAATGAGTATGGGGCAGGGTCTAGGAACCTCCAGTTTTAAAAAGCATACAGGATAACTAGGGGACACATGTTTAGACTTTGAGGGGAATAGGTGGGTTATAAGAAGAACTTTCTAGTTCTAAGTGTAGTAAAACTACAGTACACAGATACACACAACAGAGTAATACTTGTTGTGAAAAGAAAAAAGAAAAAAAAAAGGCAAGCCAAACTACAGAAAATGAATAGACCCAGAAAGTAATCATGAAGTCATGAGTGGGGATAGGGTACAAAGAAAATAAATTATTTTTCTCCTGGCTTTTCACTGAAGATCTCTGCTATACTTTTATTTTTATAATAATAAAATATAATACAGCTTCTATAATAGCTGGGTCTTTTTTTTAATGGCAGTAGTACTACTTCTATAAAGACAGACTTAGATTCTAAAATTTATATTGAGGTGAAATGCTGTGTAACTGCCAATAGCCAACTTCCTAAATATTGTTTTTATCAAGATTGTACCTTGATCTTCAAAGACAAACAAATTACGGATGGCCTTCTGGGTTTACTAACTTAAAAATTATACATGTGGTTTGCTCACAAATTCCTAAGGTTTAAAACAAATTGCATATACACGCTATTTAGAGATAATTGGTGGGTGTGTATGATCCCCACTTAATCTACATTTTGATTAAAGTGGTGGCTTTAATTTTGGTATGCTTAGGTAGGTATGCCCCGACTTAGAAGTCAAAGAAAGAGTGAGGAATAATATCGACGATCAGAGAGAAGCTAGCCAACTGTGAAATTACTGGTTGCTGGGCTTTTTCTCTGAGCTTTGACCATATGCTTCTAACTGCTCTAGACACATTTTCTCAAGTGTGGAACACTTCTCCCTCATGGTACTTTATTCTAATTTGCTCCATCTGATTACCTGTCTGTCTTCTAGAGTAAGAGAGAAATGCTGAATGGTTTGGAGAAAAACATTTTTGTGCCGTTTCAGGAGGGATGACACAGTCACAACTTCTAGGGTCTCGATGTGTGCCTGTCCTGTCATACTTACCGTTCCAACACGGGCAAATGGCCTGAGTGGGGCTCGTGTTCTGAGATATACTTACTCCTGTCCGTCTAACTCCATTACTGCTTTAAAATGTATTCTTCGGAGGCAATTTGATTTTCCTTAACATGAGTAATGGAGTCATTATGTTAGAAAGCTCTCAACTTAAATACTTGATTTCCTTCCTTCCTTCTTCCTTCTTCCTACCTTCCGGCCTTCCTCTCTTTCTCTTCAGCAAGTGTCGACCCCCCATTCCCTCTCCCTCTCTTTCTGCTTATACATCTCCTCTTTCTCTCTTCCTTTCTTGCATTCGCCAAATATTTTTAATTTAATTTTATTTTATTTTTTTGGCTATCAGGTATCTCTTTGGATGATCGTAGTAGCCCCATAAAATCAAACAATTTGATTCTGAATTACATGACTGAATTTAATGGAAAAGCCTTTTGAGAGGATGTACTCAGCAAAAATGGTTTCTGGCAGAGCTCTCGTTCAGAGCTTCCCCAGCAGAGACATTTTCACCCACAGCGCCTTTTAGCATGCAGGAGCACAGATGCTCCCCCATTCATAAAATGCAGCAGGACTGCAGAGAATTTTGAATGCCCGCTCATGCTGTAAAGTCAGTTGGGATTTGGAGGAAGACCCGTCTCTCTTGACATTGCTAAATGGATGGCTGTGAGTTTCTCCAGTTCCACATATGCTGAAAGACAAAGCATTGCATATAAAGATCCTGCCCTAACTATGTGAAGGGATTCTGCAATTGATAGAATATCTTTGGCTCAAAGGTCACCTAACTCATTTTTAATGATTTTTTGATCAACAGTATTAAGTAATTGTTGTTGCAAACATATCATGAAATAATTTATTGCACTCACTTTTTGGGGGTGGAATGCAAACTGTTTGTGGCATTTTAAAAGTTTGCAAATCATCTTAAGAATCTGTTATTGTTGTTGGTGATTTTTTTTCTCCCTCCCCTGGAACCCTTATAATATAAAAATAAATGAGGTTCCACATTTCTTTGGGAGAGAAAGCTAGTATAAGTGAGATTGCTGTGTAATAAAGGCATCAGAATCCAATGATGGTGATGACATTTAAAGTGGTAGGTTGGAAGTGTTGGCTGTGCTTACTGGGTAAAACTTCCTGAGTCAAACTTGTCTATCTTTTCCCAAAATACCCAGTGCCAGTTTATTATTTACATGTATTTGATTTTTTTCCCCTTTCTTATTGCTTCGTGTTTTTACTGAATGAGACTTTGCAGCTTCTCTACAAATACTTTGCTGGTGATGGTGTGTGGTTAAAATTGACACTGTTGAAATTGACTTCCCTGGATTTCTTTATTCCGTCCTTTCTGCAACTCTGTCAGGTAGGAATCGAATCATACCGATTTCGGAGATGAGTGCACTGAAGTACAAATGACTTTGGAACATCTTCAGGACGGCAGTCTGTAGGTGAAGGAGCAAGGTTCCAAAGCCTATACTCTTTAAACCACAAGGCAAAACCACTTCTGCATGAAAACTTTGATGACAGTAAGGCCTCTCTCTTGGGTACCTTCTTTCTTAGGACAGAATATAACCCCCAGTCTGACCTGGCTTTGCCCTCATCACCCCTCCCAAAAAAAGTAGGAAGTTAGTCTACTTTACAGTAGAAGGTAAATATAAATGATTTACCTATCCGTGTTATTTTAAAATTTTGGGGTGGGTCTATTTTAAGTCAGAGTGCTCACCCAAATCTGGCTTAAGTACGCAGGATGCCGAAGGAGTGGCTAGAATTATAGGACCAACAGCCAAACTCAGTGGTTACTCAGTGATACAGAGTACCATCAGATACTCTGTTCTGCATTTCTGTACCTGCTACAAAACCATTATGTAATATTGGATAACATCCAATGGATGCAATGAAAAGATACCACTTTTATTTTGTTAGCCTGCTACTCCTTTGTATTACCCCAAATTTTTACATCAAATAAATGATATTTGAGGGTAACCTGTATGATAACTTAAAATTAAGGAACCATTCCCTCTCCGAAAAAAATATAGGAAATAATTTTAGAAGGTATCTATAACAAATAGCTTACCTTTAATGACCATGTTTTCTGTTACAGAATTTATCATTTAAAAATATCTGTATGTTTAAATCTGTATTTTGAACATGTTTATTTATTCTTTTATTATTATTTTTAAAGATTTTATTTATTTATTTGATAGATATTACAAGCAGGTAGAGAGGCAGGCAGAGAGAGAGGAGGAAGCAGACTCTCTGCTGAGCAGAAAGCCTGATGTGGGGCTCGATCCCAGGACCCTGGAATCATGACCTGAGCCGAAGGCAGAGGCTTTAACCCACTGAGCCACCCAGGCGCCCCTTTGAACATGTTTAAACTGCTAGCCTTCCCTTCACTTCTATAAAAATAGAAAAATGTTTCTATTATCCTAGAATATGCAATTTTCTTTTTCTTTATTGAAGTTTGACTAACCAATGTTCGACCTGACAGCACTTTTTATACTTTAGTATTTTCTCTCTGTAAATGTGTAAAGGAGGAAACAAAACGTGCTCTAAGAGAGGTTATCTTTATTTTTCTTCCCTAAGAACCTGTCTCATAAGTGGCCCATTTAATTAACCAGATCTTATGTAGGGCGGTAGGAATATGTCAGGGCTCATACCAGGGGTTCGGTTGAATGTGTTCTTCAAGTAGCTTAGTATGTCGTACTATTGGAGGAACTATTACACTCCTTTAATATATAGGGAAAAAAAGAATTACAACTGATTTTGTTTCAAAGATGGGATTTAAGGAATTATAAGCTTGCTTTGATGAGAGGGAAAATATTGAAACAAATTATATGGAAACCTTCTTCCCAGATCGGGGTTATGGGGACCAAGGGTAGGTTCCTGGGGCTACTGTAACAGATGACTGCAGCTTGGGTGGCTTAAAGCAACAAGAACTTTTAATTCTCTTTCTTTTTAAAGTTCTGGAAGCTAGAAGTTTAGATTTAAAGACCATGCTGTCTGTGAATCCTCTACGAGAGATGTTTTCTGTTGTCTTCCAGCTTCTGGTAGAACAACCATGCCTGGGTTTCTGCCTATGCCTAACTCTCACCTCTGCCTCCGTCTCCATGCGGCTGTCTTCTCTCTGGGCCCGTGTCTCCATGTGGTGTTTTCCTTCCTGTATCTTTATCTCTCTCTCTCATCCTTTATAAAGACACCAGCCACATCGGATTAAAGGCCCACCCTACTCTAGTATGACCTCATCTTAACTTCTGCACATCTGCAAAGACCCCATTTCGTATTTGGTCATATGTGTAGGTACTGGGGTTTATAGTGTCAGTATATCATTTTGGAGAACATAGATCAACCTGTAATGATGAAGATATGTTTTTTTCCCCCTTTCAATTTTGATATTATTTCCCTTTTGGAGTAAGATCATTCTAGTGCAGGGTCTTCTTTGCATGAACGTAAATACTATAACAATACTCTCCTATAAGAAAATATAGCGTTTAGCATTTCTAAAATCTTTTTCACGGACTTTCCAAATACACTGCAATATTCTTGAATTACTACATGATTGCATACTATTCACTGGCTGGCCCCACAGAAAGTATGGCACTTGGTTGGGCTCTTTATTTTATTTTTTTTTCTTTTTATCACTGGACTGGTGATTTGAGGTAATCTAGCCTCAAGATAGCATTTTTTGCCCATAAACTATAAATACAGAATTTGTTTAAATAACTTTACTTAAATATGGAGGTTATATCAATTGAACTGATTTATTTGGTAACACAAATTATGATTATAGAGCATGTAAAAAGTATCATAATGTGCATGTATGTTAAATTCGGTTTCTCCCATCAGAAGTTTAAGATTTAGAAGGGGTTTGGAGTATGAGAGGAAGTAGTGAGTTATTATTTTATGTTTTCATTAGTAAGGGTCATTCTAAAGTATATACTTTATAAGATATATAAAACCCATTCTGGCAGTCATACTCTCTACATCTAGAACCAGTTTTCACCCCAGTTTTATATGAAACAAGTCAGAATTATAGTTTTGATCTGAATTTCATGTTTAGGTATCTAAGTCAAACACACAATCATGAGTTTATACTTTTGCCATCATTTTAATTTGAAAACATGCTTAGGAATATGTATTAGCAGAATGTGATCACTACATCATTTTTGGATAAAGGGACGGTTAAAAAGGAGATTGTAATTCCTATCGACATTTTTGTGTATGTCGTGACCAGATGAAATTCAAAATTATCTCTACTGTTCCGTGAACACTGTTCACTGTTCTGTTATTTTCTCTGTTTCTCGCACACTATGCACTGGACATGTATAGCTCCTAATACAGGATTAGAGGTGAAGTTCCAGTGATTGCAAAAAGACAGTCACAGGCTCCTAGTGTCTAGCAGCTTTCAAAGTATCATCAGTTAATGTGAAGCAATTGCAGATTCATCAGCTCTGTGTTTAAAGCTCTAAATACTTGGAGTGAAGTCTGTTAATGATATGCCTTACATGCCGCTGACATTTTAAGATCCTTGCTGCTTTTCAAAAAGTGTGGGCACTAAAAATGTTCTTACTCCTGAGAATTGATTTCATACTCAACAGGAGCTTATGATGATTCTTTCCTACTGTGGGAATTGTCCGTGGACAGCAGTTGGCTCAGATAAAGAATCTATCACGAGCTCTCTTCTGTAAAGAGTAAGATTTGTGCATTAGAACGAGCTGATGGTGAGTTTAATTCCTAGTCTCTTTTGTGAATCTAAACCATTTGTCAAAGCTCTACCTAGCGTGAACAGACTGATTAGGAAATGTATTCATCCCATGACGTTGTCCACTCATTTATATCCCTTTAAAAAGTATGTCACCTGGAACTCAAAGCTCCCTAAGAATTCACAAGTTGTGACTCTATTGTTCTCTTAGTCTGTAGAATTACATTTTTCTTTGGATGAAATGTGGTATTGGGGGAGACTTTTTTGTTTCGATATGGCTGATCAAGCTTAACATTGTATCAGTTACTTTTACCATAAATTCATCTTTTGTTTTACAGAACATGGAGAGTGAATTGAAACTGATAAAGTTTTCACAAGCTGGCATGACAGATATTTTTTAAACATTTTACCTTATTTTAATTTTTTTCAGTGTTCCAAAATTCATTGTTTATGCACCAAACCCAGTGCTCCATGCAATACGTGCCCTCCTTAATACCCACCTCCAGGCTCACCCAAGCCCGCACCCCCTCCCCTCCAAAACCCTCAGTTTGTTTCTCAGAGTCCACAGTCTCTCATGGTTTGTCTCCCCCTCCGATTTCCCCCCCCTGTTGGCTGATAGTGAACAGCATTATAATTCTTAGTATGTTTTCATTGGCTCTAATCTGTTAACACGTAGCTCCTGAGACCCATGAAGCTGGACAGAGTCAACACTTAATAGGCAGACACAATTATTACTATGCAGTCGTAAGTGAGAAATTAGTCTCATCTTTGTTTGAAGATAGACAATAAGCTTCTGGCCATATGGCTTATGATGCAATGATTCTCTGAGTTATTGGTATAATCTGAAATTTTGGTTTTGTGTAAGAAAACCATGTTTTCATGTTTCTTGTGATACTGAGATATCTTGAATTTCTCAGTGACACTTTAAAATAACGAGATATCTCACGGTCATGTATTCAAATAACAAATTTATTTCACGTAATGAAAAAAAAATTTAAAAAGGAAACATTGGTAAAAAAAAATGGAAGCATTGGCTATAATACTTTGTCTAATACCTATTATACAGATTTGTTCATTCACTCACTCATTCATTCATTCATTCATTCTTCCCAACACTTGTTCCAACTATGAATAAGAGAAACATAGCTCCTGCTCCTCTGGGGATTATATTCTGGGGGGCAAGGGGGACAAGATAAATTTTTAAAAAATAAGCAAGCAGATATACAAACAAGCAAATAAAAATTAGATAATCAGAACTGTTGTAGAGAATTAAAATCTGCTGCAGTAGATTTTGTTGGTGTCGTTTTAGACATGGCTGTTAGTCACGGTCTCCCTGAAGAAGAGGCATTTTTTTGAGGGGACCCTATAAATATCTAGAGTGGAAGCATGGTATTCCAGAAGGTGCTGCTGCTTTTGGACCCAAATGTATGAGAGCTTGGCCGACTTGAAGGGAAAGAAGGCCAAACAGGTGAGGAGAAAAACAGCAGAAAGTTCAGAGAGAAAGGCATGTTCAGATCACACTGGGCTGTGTTAAGTTAATTAGTCACTTGGATTTAATTTTAATGAATAAAGCAGCATTGGACTTCTTTGAATAATGGACTGATACTGCAAATTTTTGAGAGAACATTATGGTCGATATAAATAGTTCCTCATTTTTGGTGAAATTTTTCAAAACTCTAAGAAATAGATCTCAAATCTGATTCTTTGAGAACTAGGCAGTATTATGAAATTAATAAGGGTCTTCAGAAAGAAATTAATCTGTTGTTAATAACTATTTCAGAATTAATGTGGTAATGTTAGTTTTATGATACAAATATGAAGAGTAAGGAAAAATAGAATTCAGCATTTTTGTTTCATGGCTTATAAATCCAAGACCATATAGCTAGTAGAAAAACAA
Source organism: Neogale vison (assembly GCF_020171115.1). NCBI lineage: Eukaryota > Metazoa > Chordata > Mammalia > Carnivora > Mustelidae > Neogale > Neogale vison. Next base: position 30,385,594 of record NC_058096.1, read on the forward strand.
TTAAATACTTGTTTGCCCTAGACAATCTAAAAAATATTCACTATTGCTGATTACCAAAATGTTCGTATCTTAGTGGATTGATGTCACATACAGACATCTTAACTGAAGGCAAAAATGCATAAAAGTGTTTCATTTTGATAGTTTCATCTAATTTTCAATAAATTCAAGGTTAAAAAAAGAGAAGAGATCCAAACATCAATAAACAGGATTCGTGAGGCATGTGCTCCACTTCGTGAGATCATGCAATGAATATCATTAAATAATCCATTTCTCTCCTGATTGCTTGTTTAATGGTGGAACCAGTGGGCTGATTATCACATGGGTATGCCGTATTGACAACAATTGAAGCAAATTAATATAGTAGAGAGAACACTGATGTGAGATTTGGAGGTCTCTATCTGCCTGTTTAACTAGAGAGTTGGGCAAACAACATAATATGTGTGGAGTCAGTTTCCTAATCTACCAAATGAAAAGATTAGAGTAGGCAGTTTGATCCAAATTGCTCATCCAAGGACAAATGTCAGGCTGGCTGCATCAAAATCATTTCAGAAACTTTTAAATACCACTAATTCCCAGACTCCACGCTCAGAAATAATTATTTATTATGTCTGGAGTGGGGTTCAGGGTCAGGTATTTTAAAACAGCAATCCGAGGTGATTCTGATGTGTAACTGTTTTAGCACAGTTGAAATATACGACCCCTAAGAGAGTCTTCTTTTTTAAAAGAAAAAACAAAACAGCAAAACTTTAAATTCTATATTTCTCTAAGCTGTTTCTAAATATCGTTATGTCATAAATTAGGTCACATTTATGGATTTCGTGCTCAGGCTCTTAAGGCTTAACTTTGGAAGTAAACACATGTTCCTGTGGATTAGAACCATGCTGTGAAGATATTTAAAAAATATCTCAAGAGATCACCTTTCCCCTCCCTCTGAGTTGGAAAATGGCCTTAAAATTTGCATGTGCTTTAGCTTAGTAGCTTCTTTAGAGGGATTGATCTTAAATCGTGTTCAGGGATTTATGTATAATGATATTCTCCACAATATATTTGTGATAGAAATTAATTTAAAATATCATGATACCCCAAACGAAGAAGTTGGTTAAAAGAATTTTGCTATACAATATTATACTCTGCAGAGATTAAAGGTTCTTTTCTATTTTTTTTTTTAAGATTTTATTTATTTATTTGACCAACAGAGATCACAAGTAGGCAGAGAGGCAGGCAGAGAGAGAGAGGAGGAAGCAGGCTCCCTGCTGAGCAGAGAGCCCAATGCAGGGTTCGGGGGCTCAATCCCAGGATCAAGGGATCCTGGACCCAGGATCCCAGGACCCTGGGATTATGACCTGAGCCGAAGGCAGAGGCTTTAACCCATTGAGCCACCCAGGTGTCCCTTAAATTTCTTTTCTAGAACTATATTTACCTTATTGACATAGAAAATATTCACTATATAATGTCTCGTAAAAGAAGCAAATTAACAAGTGATTATTATCCTATGTTTGTAAACAAACAAATATCAAAATAAAATCTCACATGTGCAGGGGGGAAAAAACAAAAAGACTTTAATGCAAAATACCCCTCTAATGAGTCGTTATTTCTATCTCTGAAAGGATGGAATTCTGGAAGATTACTTTGTGTTTTGTTTTGTTTAGACAGATATTTTTCTTCAAAATATCTTTGTTATTTGTATTCTTTTAAAAATCTCTCATAGAGAGTGTGTAAGTTTATATGGGGACAGTAGCATGAAAACACTTTTTATTTTTAGCCTAAAAATGTAAAGATCCATTTTAAGATACTATGCAGCTAATGTTGGAGATTCAAAGTGCTGGAGGTGATTTTGTCAAGGGAAAACTAGAGGATGTAAAGCTCACAATCAGAAATTCATATATGCACAGGTCTTTTATATTTCTATTGTCAACTTGGAGATAGACATACTTCTTAGTCAGTTTGGACCCGACTAAGCCATGCATGACTGTGTGATGAATCTTTTTCATTCCCAGTCATCTTTTGTCAATAATTCTTTATTTAGTCCCAGTTTCATGATGTGATTTTAATGGAATTTTACTTGAACAGCTCAAAATTAAATGCTTAATTATGTTCAGCTTCAATTACAGTTATTAATTGATCCAAGCTTATTAACATGACACCTGAAGGGAACCAGTTACATAAAAATTGTAGGAGGTATTACTTCGGGTATTACACTCATGTGAGCTAGCAATCTAGATGAATATTCTTTTATTAATTTTATTAAGTTTCATACCTTTTGGATTCATATGGAAACCTGGGGTCTAGGCTTAACCTTTATTTCATAGAGAAGGACAGTAGAACACAAAAAAGTAAATTAGTGTTACAGACTGGAGTAGTTTTCCATCTAGATTAGTTAATATCTAATTATTTTGAAATTAGCTATCTTTTTTTTCATGAATGAATGAATGATGTTCCCTTTCCAATATCTTTAGTCTTATGTTTTTCCACCACCCTTTTGGCTACCTGGATCATTATTATTCCTTTTCATTTATCTGGCATACAGTCCCCTTCCCCCACTTCATTCAGTTAAATGATCAAACTCATTAGTCTTGATTTTACAAGTAAAACTTTGTAGGAACTATATTGACTACCTACATATATATATCACATTTGGGTACTTTCCCTTGGAATATAATAGATTTAGGTAGGAAATTAAAGATTTGAATTGTAGTCCTGCAATATGACCATGGCCCTTAGTTTTCTGATTTATAAAATGGTTAAACAGTAGCATTTTCCCTCATTAAATCACTGTAGTTAATTTGATCTAGCATTTAAAAAAATGCTTTATAAATTTCACTTCATAGTAGAAGTCCAAATTGTATAGGAATTTTTTAGATCTCTAACTAAATATGTTTATGACATGGTAAAGAGTTGTAGATTTTAATTACTTTAAGGTAAGTCTTTTAGTAAGGTAGGAACAGAGACGTATCCAAAAAGAAGTTTAGATGACAATAGAAAATATTCAGAACAGGGCTTCAGAAAACACACCTATATTTCTTCACAAACTGACAGCTTCTCCATACACACAAAAATAACATTCAGACATCAAATAAAATATAGATACACTTTCTCTTAGAAATAAGAGTGTGCTACAGTACTATTACTTAATTCAAATTATTCATTTTAACTTAGTGCTTTACATTATTAAAAAGTGTTCCTTTCTATTTGTCATTTCCCCATAAATCTCAAATATGAGAATATTATTGTCTCTACAATTTTAATGCAGTTCAATTAGAATTCTTTATAGAAATTATAAATGATTCTTTAAAAAAATAAAGGCATGGATCTGTCAAGATGATTAAATGGACATTTTTCCTAACGTTGTAGTTGAACCAAAGAATCTTCCATTGATGTATACTTAATATCATGTAAGTTGTGAATACACCCTCATAGTAGGTGTAACTAGCTTCACCTGACTAATGAAGAGAGATTAGTATCTCTTTTATCATTTAGACATTAATGAACTTTCAGTCTTATCCAACACAGTTACCCATTCATCTTTTTGAAAAAGATTAATTCTTGTTTAACTTGCATCCTAAGTATTATTATGTTGTATAACAGGAGAAATCACACCTTTTCTGTTACAAAAACAAGTAAGTGAACTAGACTCATAGAAAATAGAACCAAAATGTTGGAATCACAGGTTGCATTTAGCATTAAGTACAATTTTTTGGTGACCTCTATGTATGCGATGATAAATCTTTCCTACGCTCCTCAGGTTTTATGTGATCTAAGTATTTTTGGCAAGGAAAACATCAATTACATGAGCCCTGCAGCCCCCAGTATGACACAGCTTTGTCTTCCTGTGGCTCTCATGGTTCACACCTCTGGGTGCACTTGTTCCCTCGACAGTGCCGATTGTACTCCCCAGTGCTCTGCTGTTCCACGCTGTATGGCTCTGTGAGCTCAGATCCCATCCCTCAGATCTGTTCCAAGGTAGATGGAAGGTTATTTGCTCTTTTAAAGAGCGTTTTATAGGGTTACATTGTATTACTTGGTGGTCTCTTGTTAAATATAACAGAAATACAACTTCCACCAATTTAAACCTAAAAGGGCTTTTGTTATAAAGTGTTTTTGTTCATAGAGAGTGTCACTGATCCAATGCTCGGAAAGGAAGCTGAGCCTACCGCCAGCATTCAGACCCTTAAGTAATTTCTTTTTGTGTCGCTCATATCTACCTTCTGATGTCTGTCTCTTTCCACAAACTGACCTTCTCAGGCATCTTCTTCAAATTCATCCTACAGTGTGTCCCTCGGATGAAAAGGACTCACTGCCCAGTTTAGCCCCAGTGCCCATTCCATGTACCAGTCTGCTGGAACATGTAAAACATAGGCATTTGGATGGGAATTATAGAATGAGAGTTTCCAAAGGAAGGAGATTCCTGTGAAGACAGGCAGTAGTTGCTCAATAAATGAATTACATATCTTTGAAAAAATGGATATTCCAATGAAATATTAATATACTATCTTACTTTATCCTCCTGTATAAAAAACTTTAACTGGAAGAAATAATTTAGAAATATATATAGTATCTTAGCCAAAATCTCTTGTAGAAATTTTGTCGATATGAAGAATTAAGTATAGAGAAATGGTATCTGCTTAAGATTCTTTAATCTCACCAATTTGGTGTATCTTTTTCTAGTGGATTATATGTTAGCAATAGTCTCCTGTCAGAAGAATTTGAACATCACAAAAGATTTTCAAAGTGGGAATTGCTGAGTGAAAATGAAATGAAAGATTTCTAAAAGGTTTTTAAAAAAAATGTTGTAACATTTTCCAGTATGAAAGGATGTAAGAATGTTCAAGTGAGAGAAATTTAGTTTGCAATGTAGAGTTGTTTTTTCCCTTCAGGTGTTATTTATTGGTTTTTCTCTCCTCACATTTTCCTTAGGTCATCAGAAACAACTGATGTTCAGGAAATGTATCTTTCTATACATGCATTTACAAAGAAAACTTTTTTTTTTAAAAAAGCATTTCTTTCCCACTTAAACTTTTTTTTTTCTCTCTTTATTTTAAATTGATGATGAGAGAGCATGGTGGTATGTCCTTTTGCTCCATGGGATACACTCATTTGTTCTATGGGAAAATATGGTCTACTCTTAGTTTCATTTTCATTTCCTAAATAAGAAGACCCATTAAAAAGGAGACATCTGGTGTAGAAAGCACTTAAAGCTGTAGCTCCCAAGGAGTGCTTTCCTTCCTCTTTAAATATGTATGAACTGTTGTTTTGGTAATCCACTTCACCCTGTCAAAATAGAATCAAATAGAATGTATGTGTGACCTCTTCTCCTACCTTGGGAAAATGATTTCCAAGACCATTGAGGTGTACAATACACAGAAACCTTCACTTGCTGCTTTATTCACCTTCAAAGGTCTTATGTTACAAAAGCCGAAAGTTTAGGTGAATTTACTTCATTAACAGCTGTACTGTTTTAAATGGATCTGTGAGATTTTAATAGTTCATCTATAAAGAGTAAATTTTCAACTTTCAAACAAATAGGCCTGGAAAAGAATTTCAGAGTATTTCTACCTTTGTTGACCTTTTATAATGGAAAGGGTTCCAGTTTTTAAAAACTGTTACAATAGTTTTAGGTACAAAGTATTCGTATTTATTTATTTATTTATTTTTAAAGATTTTATTTATTTATTTGTCATAAAGAGAGGAGCGAGAGCAAGCACAGGCAGACAGAGTGGCAGGCAGAGGCAGAGGGAGAAGCAGGCTCCCTGCCAAGCAAGGAGCCCGATGCGGGACTCGATCCCCTGACGCTGGGATCAGGACCTGAGCCGAAGGCAGCCGCTTAACCAACTGCGCCACCCAGGCGTCCCTCGTATTTAATGAATACGGAGGCGAAATATTGTTAACTTGCTTTCCTAAGAGAAGGGAATAACAAGCTAGGGGTTTGAGCTAACATTTTTTTTTTCATGTGATGCATAGTTGATATCTGTTTCCCTCTTTGAAGTGTAGATCCGCATTCTTCAAAATTGTGCCCTGCAGAATACTGATTGCCCATATCTGCCTATGTGGTTCTCTGTTCCGTGGTGAAACCGTTACACAGTCAAATGCTATCTACTCTACCTTCTCCTGTAGATTCGTAACTGAGCTTTGCCCATTACCCTCCCTGCGAAGTTGTAGTAAAGATATCTGTGCTATCTTGTTTCAGCTGAACTGCACAGGTATATTTAACTTCTGAATATTAAAAACAAAAACAAAAACAAAAAAAAAAAAGAAAAATCACTTTGGGAAACTGTGAGGTAGACTATGTTTATTTGCAGATCCTATTAAAAGCACGATGCTTTATGAAGGCCATAGGAGAAACAAAACTTCTTTTTATCTTCCTCCTAGTTTTGTTGGTCAGTTTCAGTGTGATTGCATCAAGCTGATGTGGTTCGTTTGGAACTTTATTTTGTTAATGTTCTATGAATTGCTGGATTCCCCGTTGCAGTAACATCCTCACTGCTTGTTCAAATGTTTTAAAGTAGTTAAATATATACTTTTGCTATTAGAATTAATTTACAAGTCATGTTCTTCTAAATTTGTGTAAATGAGGCCATGCCACTTCTGTGTTTTAAAATGGTCTGTTGTAATCAGAATACTTCCCTTTTTTAAACATGGGTTAATATTTTATTTAATTTTTAATTTATTTTATTTTTTATTATGTTCAACTCGCCACTGTATAATACATAATCAGAGAACTTCTAACGGATGATCCTAAAAGTAGTAGAAACTGTTTGACTCCTAATTGTAACTCGTATTCTCTAATACTGTTTACCAACATGCTTTCAACTGTTGTGAAGACAGCTCTTTGACTAGAGGAAAGCCAAAGGAGTGTAGGACCCTGGCACAAATTTCTGAATTTACTTATAATATCATCCAAACCCACGGATAATGGATAGTGGTTTTTACAAACCAAAGCTTGAAAACTAGAGCTGGAAAGATTGCTTAATTAAGTAAAATATGGTATCTATAAGCTGGCTTAGGGAAAAGATATCTGGCTAATTTAAGATTATACAAAATAGTGTCTTTGGCTTCCCCATTTGCAGAGAAATTCTTATGCCTTAAAAAACACATTCATTAAATACAGAGAACAACATTTAATATGTTTGGGACTTACGGTCTTACACTGCTTCATTGCTATCACTACAGATATTAATAATCATTGTACCTACTAAAATAGTTGTTTTAAATCTATGTTAATTCTAGAACTTATCCTGAAGTTTGTTTTTTTAAATTGTTTAACCATTTTTTTTTTGGGGGCAGAGAGTTTATTTTTTAAACTAAATTAACACGCTTATTTATTAGTTATACTTTCCTCCTAAAATAATAGAATGGGTCATAGTGTGAGAAAACCCATCTGAAATTCTTGATTACATGGGTTCTAGTTAAGACATACTTTTATTAGTCTACAATATTAATAAATACCATTCGGTTGGTAAGTTTCCATCAAATATAGAAAAGGTTTGAACTTAGGTACAGATTTAATGTAAAAGGTCTAATCTACCATTTTAGGGTTCTTTTTTTTTTTTGCCTCTTATTACAAACATTTTCAAACATATACAAAATTATAGAAAATAGCATAGTGATCTGATGACATATAACTGTGACCTAGATACTACTGTAACTAATATTTTGCTGCATTTTTTATCTATTCTGAAGTATGTTAAAGCATTTCACTTCACTACTAGATATTTCAGTAAGCATTTCACAAAATATATATATATATATATATATATATACACAAACTTAATGAAATTTATGTCAGTATTTTTTAATGAAAGATGCAGAATAAATTGGCCTCTAGGCTCATACTATGTCATTCTATTGAAAACAAAGAATAGATTTTTTCCAAGGATATTTCCTCCTATTTTGCTTTCATTAATGGATTCTAATTCAGTCAATTTTGCATAATATGTAATCATGAAAAAGCCTCTTTTTATTCTTTCTGAGAGCCTTTGGATTCTGTTGCTCAGGGGAAACTCATCTTCAACAATATACTCAGGCTGGGTGAAGTCCTGTTATTTTTTTTCCCCCTTTTGTTCTTCAAAGTGCAATTCCTTTAATATACTTGCAGCCATGCATTACCGGGCAACCTTTTTTTTTTTTTTTAATAAATTCCATAATAAATTAAATAAAGCTCTCTGTGGGTCATTTTTTATTAACCTGATTTTTAAAAAATGATATACTAAAGAGATAGAATACTACGTGCAGCTAAAATCAATTACAAGCATATTCACTGTCAAGTGATTGTGTGGAATAGTATATTAAAATGCACTTAATAGTATAAAAAATGACTCATTGAAGCTGAGTTCACACTTGTAAGCTTATAATAGTTTTTAAGAAACTGTAAATATTTAAACAAAATCCTTCTCTTTCAGTTAGAAATATAATTTCTGTTTGAGATTTGATGCAATGTAAGCTTCAGTATCAGAGGAAGAGATTCATGATGTTTAATTTAGGACAGTATTTCTTGTTAAGTTGAGATTTTAGGGAGAAATATTTTAGTTAGAGTGGAGTTACGTATCATGAGACTCAAATAAGCATTGTCCTTATCACCTGGAGAATTACTGAAATGAAACTTTAGAAATACAGTTCTACTACTCTATTATTTGCAAGGAATAATATAACATGAACCCTTTTCTCAATTTTAAGAACTTTATACTCATAAAAACATTGAGCTATGTCAAAATTATCCGAACAACAAAGAGGTTCAATTAAAGCTCTTTTGACTGAAATAATATAACCTATTTTTGTTGTTGTTAAGAAACAAAGAGCAAGAAATTATTATCATAGAAAAACAAGATGACCCTCTTAGGACTATGCAAACATGTTCTTTTCTTCTTCTTTTTAACCAGTTTAATATTTTTTCTTTAATTTTTACCTGAGACTACAGTGTTGGAGTTCAGTTGGTGGCAGTTTTTCTCATTCCTCTTTTCCTTATTCTGTCCCCTGTTACCTTCTCCTTTCTGTTCTCTGCTCACTTTCCATCACATGACACGGCTCAGACCTACTGTGAATCTTGTTACCTGCACTAAAATGCTCAGAGAGGGAAGAGTGTAAGTATCAGCTAAGGTAAATCTGCCTTATTTTGATTCCTTGTGTGTCTCTATTGACAAGGACAAGGTCACTCAATTCAAAATGAGTGGTCCTGACAAAGTTGATTTTTCTTAGAAGCTTGAATTGTGATGCCAATGTAAATGTGATTTTATTTAATGAATTCTTGACCTTTTATAGAATGAAGAAAGTTTCACCTGAAAAGCAAATTTGCTTTTTATGAAAAGGCTTTTAGGATTATAATTTCATTTTTATGTTAGTGGAAAACACAGGTTCTGTATTTCTTTTTTGTAGTGTGCAAAGGTGATATTTCCTTTTTTTTTTAAGATTTTTTATTTATATATTCGACAGACAGATCACAAGTAGGCAGAGAGACGGGCAGAGAGAGAGAAAGAGAGAGAGAGAGACAGAGGGAAGCAGGCTCCCTGCTGAGCAGAGAGCCCAATGCAGGATTCGATCTCAGGACCCTGGGATCATGACCTGAGCTGAAGGCAGCGGCTTAACCCACTGAGCCACCCAGGCGCCCAAAAGTGATATTTCTTAATGAAGTATTTTAATTGTCCCAAAATTAAAAAAAGAAATAACTTTAAGAAATGTTGACTAAAAATGCATCTAAAGTATCAAATCCTGTTAAAAACAAACAAACAAATATGTCTTTTAAAATATTTACATAAAATTCAGACATAACAACTTTGTCAAATTGCCTTATATCCCTGATTCCACTTAGGGCAGTCAAGAAAAATATTTAAAATATATCATTTTTCTGTGAATGGGTTTGAACAAGATTTTCTAAAAGGCTATTATTGGTAAGAGTTTACCATGATACATTTTGACTTCTAAAATAAGATTCTGGTAGAACCATTAGAAATTTGATTCCTTTGTAGTGCTGTTGGACAGATAACTCCAGCATAGCCCATTTCTAAGGTGAGAACAACTTAAGGTAACACACAACAGCTAAATATTTGTGGAGATAGTTCTCTTCTTTAGAATTGCGCTCAATCACTCTTCCCAAGCTAATGTCTACATGTACAAGCTCTTTGTATGTGATGGGTTTGACTGACAGGCTGGATCAGGTTGAGGTGGGGTATTGGGGTGGACAGGGGAGAGGAAACAGGTTATACCATCCACTCAAATCAATCAAATAACCTGATTGTTCTTTTACCTTGTCATTGACTGTCAAGTCAGTCAAAATAGTGGAACTAGTTTTCACATGTATGCAGAGCTTTATTTTATGAACTCTATTACCTCACTCTTGCAAACACAGACATAACAAATACGTCAGTTCATGTGTTGAAAACTATACACAAATGTTACTGGGTGTGGGTGCCTGTAGGAGAGAAACCAGGTTGAAGTTAAATCCAACACTGTATTTTCCTAATATCTGACTTTTTTGACAGGCTTACATAATATGCTAAACAAACAATTAAAATGCTTCTTTACAGAACCATTTGATATTTTCTCTGCATTATTGGAGGCAAACTAGGAAAAATTTGAGGATTTTGTTGAGGGTTTGCATCAAATAGGAGAATAGATACTATAATTCACACACACACAGAAACATATGCATATACACACACACATTTTTTTTAAATTTACTTGCAATATTAAAAATAAAATCTTAATGAAACCCAGAGAGAAACACTGAACTGATCCAGTGAAAGACCTAATTAGTTTTGATCTCTTGAAAAGGTAACTGTTGAAAGGCTCTAGTCCAAGTTAGGCTCATTAAGTCAACAAACTAGGGGATAGGACACAAACTTTAAAATAGTTGGACTACTCAGTTGTGGTCCTCATGCAGTTTATCTATGTGGCTCAACATAAATTCAGGCAGCTGTTTCATCTGGCATTTTTTGTTTTAGTAAGATAGCTGCTAAACCAATGAAATGAATCACTAAGAAACTATTTTCACATTTACAACTGATGAACTTCTAAGCCTTTAGCATGGTTTCTGTAACATATTTCTCTCAAATTACCCATCATGACAAAACACACCTATTGGTTATCGGTGTGTGTGTGTGTGCGTGTTTGCGTTTGTGTGTATAGGCGTATGCATGATTCACTACTGAACTTTATGTTGTCGCTGTGTATAGTTTGAGATTGCTTTGTGTATATTTCTAATTTGGTTTTCAGAAACATCCCCAGAGATAAGCATCATATGTTATTAAAGCTTTTAGATAAATAAACTGAGGCTTGGGAAAGTTATAGCGAGTGGGCCAAGTTGGATGAGCTCATGAGTACAGGTGGGAAATCCATCATTTGTAGGGTATGCCATGTTTCCCTAGCGCTGCATATCTGTTTCCCTTAGGTGATATACATTTCAACCCATTAGGATCAGATAGTTATTACTTTTCCTAACAACTTCTGTTCAGAATTCCTTCTGTGATAAAAGTTAGCTCCATTTTTAACTTCAGAGTTTTATACAATAATAATTGTTTCAACTGGCTGTCTTAGCTTTGATGGTAAAAAGTATATGGTGATTTACGTAAAAGTAAAATTACTAAAAAAAAAGTAAAATTACTCTATTATCTGGTTTGTAAAAACCTTGAGCTTCATGGAGTGGTTTTCTCCTGGTGCTGGGAAGCACACGTTTTTCTCAGTGTCAGAGAATACTTAGGGTTGTTATGTAAATCATTCGTGCTAGTCTACTTTTTAAAAAAATATATAATGACAACAATAATAATAGGAACAGAAGTTACTCTACAATTGTAATGTTAACATAGATTTCTTTGAGGGCAAAAGTGAATGCAATGGGTTCTGTCAAAAAAAAAAAGGGAGAAGAAAATTAAATGTATAATAAGACTAAAATTGGATTATGTGGCTGTTCAAGTGGAGACATAGTTATTAGAGTACATTAATTTTACATTAATTTACTTTTCTGTTAGGATCCCTCAAGTAAATTTCTAAGTTGTCATATGAGAACTGGTTTCTTTTTCAAATTGTCTTAATGAAAGAACAGGAAGGTTGGTTGCTGCCTAGAGAAACTCAAGTTTCTCTAAAGCACAGGTCATTTTTTAAACTAAGAAAAAACATTAAATAGTTGATTGATGAGAGAATATTTCAAACAACAATTTCTGGGTTTCCTTAAAATTAGGTTTTTTCAAATGCAAAATTGTTCTTCCATTAACTTTTTGGTGAAAATCATTGACATACATAAGCCTTTAGGTTCTCTATTTTTTAAATTTTTTTTAAGATTTTATTTATTTGACAGAGAGAGATCACAAGTAGGCAGAGAGGCAGGCAGCGGGGAGGGTTGGAGCAGGCTTCCCTTCCCGCTGAGCAGAGAGCCCAACGTGGGACTCGATCCCAGCACCTGAGATCATGACCTGAGCCAAAGGCAGAGGCTTAACCCACTTAGCCACCCAGGCACCCCTAGGTTCTCTATTTTGATTTAATGTTTTATTATAAGCATGTTTCTAGAATGTTTACTCAAAATGTAGTTCAAATTTCAGTTAAGGAAAAAAAAATTATATGATTGAACATGTGCTTGGAAGTTTTGATAAAAAAAAAAAAGAAAGAAAGAAAATTGCCTTATTTAAAATGGTGTGTTATTATCTCACTAGTTCAGAATAATCCTGTTCGGTAAGATCACAAGATTCTGTTGGTGGTATGGGCCTTACAATAAAGCAAAAGGCTTGCATTTAAAAGCAGGATGTGGAGATAAATGCCATAGGACCCTTGATTAAGTTCTTCTGTTCTTTATTAGGTCTTTGAATGCTATGCCCAAATCTGTTGTTTGAGTTCTTAAAAATCTTACCTCCTGCTTTCCAAAGAAAATAGAGGTAGCCATACTAGAATCATTGACTCTTTTTACCTATAGATTCCTAATACGTTATTTAAAATTTTTTACTTTCCTTGCAGTTTCAAAGGTAGATACTTCCACTCTTTCCCAGTCTGAGCCCGTGAGCTGGTGTTTTATTTCTTAAATTGTTAGCCTTTTCTGGAATGTCATTTTGTCCCTTGTGGCTCTCTTATAATGCTATTTGTTTTTCTCCAGTGATTCTTTGTCCCCACTCTCTCCGTTGAGCACCACTTGTAGAAGTGGATTATCCCAGTTCTCTCTTCTTAGAGTCTAGTCTCTATCCTCATGGCTCTGCTGAGACCATCCTTTCTGAAGTCTTTTAAATGCTTTACCCAGTCCTTGTTCTCTGTAGTCTTCACATTACTGACCATTTGATCCCCTTGACTATGTCTTTCCTTGAATTCGGTCATATTGTATTACCTTACCTTGGTCATCTTTCTATCTTCAGTCTTGCTGTGTTGTTCATTCTTTTTTCAAATTCATTGATTTTTTCTTTTAGTCACTGTTTATTATATACCTACAAGTAGTCATGGGGTGTTAGAGAAACTGGAGACACACAAGTTAGAAAGAAAGAAAATGTCCCAGCTCTCATGGAGCTGCATGCTTGTGGAAAGAGAGAAAAAAAACTGAATTGAGAAACACTGAAACAAAATAATTTAAAATGGTCATTAAATTCTATGGGAAAATATAATAAAGCAATGGTCTATAGGGTAACTGGATCAGAGGCAGCTATTTACCTGGCAAGGTCAAGACTGAGCTCTCAAGACCGAACTCTCTGTGATTTTTTTTTTTTTAAGGTTTTATTTATTTATTAGGGAGATAGAGAGAGCACAAGTAGGCAGAGCAGCAGGCAGAGGGAGAGGGAGAAGCAGGCTCTCCACTGAGCAGAGAGCCCGATGCTGGATTTGATCCCAGGACCCTGGAACCATGACCTGAGCGGAAGGCAGCCACTTAAGTGACTGAGCCACCCAGACACCCCAAGGCTGAACTGTTTGAACTGAGACTCAAAGAGAGGCTTTTTGGGGCACCTGTGTGGCTCAGTCGGTTAAGCATCTGCCTTTAACTCAGGTCATGATCTCGGAGTTTGGGATCGAACCCCGCATCGGGCTCCCTGCTCAGCAGGGAGTCTGCTTCTCTTTCTCTCTCTTCCCCTTCCCCACTTGTGCTCACTGTCTCTCAAATAAACAAACAAACTCTTTAAAAAAATAAAAATAAAAAAGAGAAGCTGTGCTACAAAAACCAAAGTAAGAATTCTGGACGAGGAAGGAACAAGTGGAAAGGTTCAAATACAAGAATGATGAATCTGGTAAGAATAGTTCCCAAGTTGCATTGTTACATGGATTAGGGCAATGGAAAATGAAAAGATGGAAACAATGAGTATAATTTATTTCCTAAAGTTGGCTCTGAAGGATAACGGACATAAGAAGCTTCTTAAAATAGAAATGCAATGGCACTCTAGTCTGCCACAGAGAATGATCCGGGACTGACGGAGAAGTTGATGGTGTGGGAGGTGGTGTCCATGGCAGGGAAATATACCTGCTCCACAGGGCAAGCTTGTCCAGCTTCTACAGCCTTCTAGTTAGCTCTCTTTCTGTTAAGTTGCTACACATCCTGCTTTCTCCCTGAACATTTGTACTGGATTCTTTTTCGTATTAGTGGGACCACCATTCTCCTCTATTTTTTTTTTCTGCTCTAATTTCTATAAGGTATCCCTTTTCTATGCTACCTACACATACTCAGTAGCCAAGACCTTTGTCATTTATGTCACATGTATACCCTTTTCCTATTAGTACTCCCACTAACCTCGTTCAAGTTGTCATTGCCCCAAGCCTGGGCTATTGTACAAATGTCTTGTCTTCCTCTGGACTTCATTCCTCCAGTCTGTGTATACATTGATTGCAGATGTCTTCATCAGAAGACTTCACCAACTTCAAGTTAGCTGGAGACTCATTTCCATTGAGTCAGTTGCTGCATTTGATTGATTCTCTTTTCCACAATTCTCTGGAGTCACTATTTTCTCTGTCTTCTTCTCTACTGTTGTCCAAATTTAGGACTTACAAGACAAAGTTTCATCATACAGCATTCACACCCTTCCATAAGTTTTCCTGTAACCAACTTTTCCAGCCTGGTCTCTGGCACTCACTCTCCACTGAAAGTCTATTCACACGGAATCCCTGTTCTTCCTCTGGATATTTCTTATCTGAAAATACTACTTATTACTTATCTGTCTCCTTGTTTTTGTACTTACCCTCCACTTCTTCTCCTATCAAAACACCTCTTTCAGCAATCAGATATATTGTCCTTATTGACTTTACAAGATTTTTAATTTTTTTCTCTCAATCATATGACTGTCTATGACTTACAGTACATTGCAAACTCAGAATATTTCTTATTATTCTTTATTTGATTCACGAGCCCCCTTTCCAGCATTTAATGCAATACCCAAGTATCTGTTGATTTCAATTACCTCACCATTTTCAAAATACTTCTGGATTTATGCCACCGTAATACATAATTTTCAAATTAGGTATTATTCTTTAAGATAAGCAATTTATTTTTATTTACTGGCACCAGTTGTTTCTGACACATATTATACCACTTCTAAATTCAAGTTACTGTGTTTGAGGCTTGTAATATCAGAAACCAACCAAATATAAAGTAGAATATATTTTCTCTATTTACGTGGGAAATCTAAAAGGAAGAGAAGTCTACAACAAGGTCACATAAGTTTTACTTATCTTCGTGACCAATTTTGATCTCTGCATAGCTAATCTGATTGATTGCTGCCTCATCAATTAATACGTATGAAAATTCCAAGTCAGTAATATCGTGAACAGTTCAGTAATGCCAAAGAGAATCCTATTTGTATTGTATTTGGAAGGTGATTTAAATAATGTGAAGGAGTAGTTCTTGCTTTATTTTCTTTGGTAGTTCTGTGGGTTATAGGTAACTTATGGGAAGCAGTCATGCATTGGTAAAGGCAGGGTGATTTGCAAGAGCACACCATTAGGCCCCGGTGTCCGAGGACAAAGGCAACAGCTGCTTGGTGGGCCTTCTGTGTTACAGAAGAAAAAGAAACTGTGCTTGTCATGATATGCAAAAGAACATGATCCAGTGTGTGGAATGGCCATATTAGGGTCTAGAAGTTGATGGGTATTTAACTGTATTCCAAATTTTAATATAATATTGGTATAACACTTTTGCATTGCTATCCCATGCTATTTATAAACTTTGCTATTTTATTTTTTTTTAAAGATTTTATTTATTTATTTGACAGACAGAGATCACAATTAGGCAGAGAGGCAGGCAGAGAGAGAGGGGAGAAAGCAGGCTTCCTGCTGCGCAGAAAGCCCGATGTGGAGCTCGATCCCAGGACCCTGGGATCACGACCTGAGCCGAAGGCAGAGGCT
Organism: Neogale vison; assembly: GCF_020171115.1. Lineage (NCBI taxonomy): Eukaryota > Metazoa > Chordata > Mammalia > Carnivora > Mustelidae > Neogale > Neogale vison. The sequence goes on from NC_058096.1 coordinate 30,401,875, forward strand.
TTAACCCACTGAGCCACCCAGGCGCCCCTAAACTTTACTATTTTAAATAATATTTCAGAACTATAGCCAAATTGTAAATAAATGTTTATATAGATTTTTATGTTTTAAATTAATATTATGTATAATCAGATGCTTATATTAAATTTAGAAAAGAAAATGTGAGCCAATTAATTCTCATTATTTAATTTAAATCTATTTTCTCAAGAAAATAATACTTCAAGGAAACTAAAACTCATTTGGCTCTTAACCTCTACATACAAGACATGATGTGTGTTAGTGAATCCTCTCAGCCTTTCCGTACAGGTATGAGTTAGTATTTGCATGTTAAAAATATGCAGACCGTATTTGTGTTTCTGTTTAAAAAAAAAAAATTGGAAAGAACCTTGGGATTTATAAATATTCTGAAGAAAGTCCTTGTATATTATAGTCAAATTCATTCTGAATTTGGCATTTGCTCCTTACAGCCTAACTAGGGAGAGGACCATTAGCTTTCTTGGAGCTTTGGGACCTTGGGCTTTTGCCTTTGGAAATTAAATATTTAATATTGCTTTGTCTGGGCTGGCTTTGAACAGGATCCTTCCTTCATTCCAAGGCAATGTCAAAATTCATAGAAGAGCCACAACTCATATTGTCTACTGAAATCAAACCTGACTCCTCCCCCCTCCCTTCTCCCACTTCTGCCCTTGGGACTGTGACATCATTACCATCTCAGAACCCTTGGGGTGGTTGTTCATGTTAAAATGAAGTGAGATTAGGGTTCTAGGAGAGAGCAGTCAAATATTTGAGTACTAATCATGCCTGGATGTCTGTTATTACTTTTCCGACAGTGGAATTCTTTTGGCTTCAAGAATGATATTGCAGTCATTTCATGTGAATGTGGACAGAGAATAATACAATTAGGTGAATCACAGAGACAATCTGCCTTTGAGAACATTCTTTGAAATGAAAGATGCATCTATTGAAAGGTTATCTAGCATATGAAAGGGACATTTATCCCCCAAGGAGAGAAGGAAACTACTTAAAAGGAATAGACTTTTATTAATATTTTTCAATTAAATGTTACAATCTCTTTATCATTTTTTCTTTTGTAATTTTCATGTTGACCTATGTAAGTGCTTTGTCCGTGTAACACTTGCTCTTCTGGGCAAGTCATCAGATGGGATGAGTTTATTGAAAAAGAAACAGAATTAAAAATTCAATGACAAAGGTTCAAATAGTGTCTGTTTAGAGCTTATCTTCTCAATGTCAGGGCTTTCATGGTTATTGGTTAGGGACTTTTGGGATTGGTTCTTTGGTGCTCAGGAGGATAATGTCAACATCAAGGGAAGAAGTGACCTTACTTTAATTCTGGGGGTTTCTGATGATTGCTTGTATTTAAGCATGATGGCTATATATTTTTTGCACTGTAACATTTAAAAGTTATGCATTTTTGTGTTTGAAGTATTATAATTAGAAAAGACAGAATAGCTCATTCAGACAAAATGGGAAGAACTGTTATTATGACTTCTCCCCCCCCCCCAAAAAAATGACCACTGGAGAAACAATGAATGACTTTATATCACATTGGGGGAGATTTTATAATCTATTATGATAATATTTAAATAAACTTCATTAAAATATACAATATATTTAGGAGAAAATGTAATATATAAAAGTGATGGACATGAAATATAAAATAGTGTAAATACTAAGTTTTAATCTCTAAAAATGAAAAAAATGTTCTATGACCTGAAAGGTTTTATGTAGCTCAAATCTTATAAATTTGATAATATGAGAGAAAAAGCCAGTAATGGTGTGAGTAGAACTTAACTGTAAAATATGAACTTGAACAAATAATTCTTTTATATATTCTTTTTTAAATGTAATACTTAAAATTGTGATGTTCTGTATCAGCAAAATAATCAATTCCAATTATATATTAAACAAAGTTTCAGAGATTTAAGAATGTTTTTAAAAACATTTCTATCTTGCTTTCTGCCAAAAATAAAATATCATTCAAAAGCATTCATTTGGATAGTTGATCTTCTTTCTGCTAGACAAATCTGATATTAGCATTCAGTGCCTTTTTGATACCACTTGCCCCTGAAAACGAAGTCCATATCACTATTACTACTTTCCATTTGGCCATTTTTATTGAGAATATTTATGGCTTCAGAATTCCTTTTAGTAATCCTTTAAAATTAAAATAAATTTGAATGATTATGAATAGTAATCTTTTAAAATTAAATAATTTGAATGAAAAATTATTTCAGAACATGTATTTCTAAAAAATATTCTAATTCTAATTTTGGCCATTTATTTTATCCAATTTTCTTTTTCAGAGACATATTTCATTTAGTAGACTAAAGATACTTTTCTATTACTCATTAGGATCACATTTCTCATCTTTTTCTAAAACGAAAACTTGTTTAAATTTGGACCTTTCAGGCAAGTAGGCCTCCTTGGACATCAACAAGTACTTTCTGCTGGAATGTATTCAATATCTACTGTGTGGATATTGTGTGTGGATGCAGAAGTGGCCTAGTGATTTTATACTGGAGTAATTTTGTTTTCTCTTCTAGTGCAGATAGAGGAGGTAGCTAATATCTTGAGAAGTATATAGTATTTTGATTAAAATTTTATATTTTTTACAGACGTCAGGAAATATTCATATTTCTTGTGAAGATGGGAATACTATTCTACTCAGAAAAGGGATATGAGAACAAAATAGATGTGTTTTGGGAAACTGTAAACTATACATAGCAGTCCAAACCTCACATAAAACTGTAAACAAACAAAAAAAAAATTTAAACAAACAGAACACAACTAAAAATGGACATCAGATTCTAGTAGTTTTAAACTTCAGCTACGACTCTATTTAGAAATTTTCTTTGATTTTTCTTTGTGTCTGAGGATTAGCCAAGAGCTTGAAGGGGTGATTGGCAGGTGTAACAACTCAAATGAAAATATCTCACAGACTCTGCATAAGCATGTCTTTTTTTTTTTTTTTAAGATTTTATTTACTTATTTGATAGACAGAGATCTAGGCAGAGAGGCAGGCAGAGAGAGAGGGGGAAGCAGGCTCCCTGCTGAGCAGAGAGCCCAATGCGGGGCTCAGGGGCCCAATCCCAGGATCCCAGGACCCTGAGATCATGACCTGAGCCAAAGGCAGAGGCTTTAACCCACTGACCCACCCAGGCACCCCTATATAAGCATGTCTTGATAAACAGTTTTGATGAAGGAATAAATAAAATACTTCTAGTTTTAGGCAGAAATCTCTGTACTTAATACATATTTGAGCTTTTGTGCATCAGCTGGCCTTTTGCAGACAGATTCACTAGACATTTCACTGGTTGTCATAAGACAGTAATAGTCAAATATCAAAGACTGGGTGAGGTGAATCATTCAAAAAGTTCTATGTACTTTTAAGTCAGACTTGAACTCTACAACACCTTCTCAGTCTGGTGGAATAGAAGCACTTGTGAAAAATTACACTTTTTCTTTTTCTTTTTTTTGGAGTGGTATGAACAGAATAATGATCTCATTTTCCTATTTCTAACTTGGACTCACACCATAAAGTGCACAAATCAAAAAGTAAAATGATTATTGTAAGAAAGCAAATTTTATTTTAGTTTTCTTGTTTCCTGCCAATTCAGCTTGTGCTACGGAAAGAGAACACTAGCTTCGTTCTTTCTTTCTTTCTCTCTCTCTCTTTTTTTTTTTTTGTTTGTTTGTTTTTTAGGATTTTATTTATTATTTATTTGACAGAGAAATCACAAGCAGGCAGGCAGAAAGGCTGGGGGTAAGCAGGCTCCCTGCTGAGCAAAGAACCTGATGCGGGGCTCCATTCCAGGACCCTGAGACCATGACCTGAGCTGAAGGCAGAGGCTTGACCCACTGAGCCACCCCCCCAGGCGCCCCAAGAGAGCACTATTTTCTATTTTAAATGCCCTTCTTTAATTCCTCTACCTGGCGGGAATGATGCTAATAAATAAAAACAATAAGCATTATCCATTTGACTTTCATGTGATGAGAGGTAAATCATTATGGATCCCAATCGACAGAGGAGAAAATTGGGGTACAGACAAGATAAGTCGGGAGGCAGGCTCATCCAGGAAGTAAATAGTGGCTGTACTCGTATGAAAACATTCATCTTCCGACCTCTAATTCGGGGCTCTTCACCACTGCAGTGTGATTAATCAATACCAGGAAGCAAACTAAGTATCAAGAAAAGATCATCCATTTGTATCAGTCTTCCCTTTATGTGATTAGAATCTAAAGTAACAAGTGCCTACAGAATCAAAAGTTGAAAGCTTTGCCTATTTCCGGAACTGTTGAGCAATTGTTTATTATTATCAGCAGATTTCCTGATAAACATAGGCATGTACCACGCCCAAATCGATCATCCATTTGTATCAGTCTTCCCTTTATGTGATTAGAATCCAAAGTAACAAGTGCCTACAGAATCAAAAGTTGAAAGCTTTGCCTATTTCCGGAACTGTTGAGCAATTGTTTATTATTATCAGCAGATTTCCTGATAAACATAGGCATGTACCACGCCCAAATCGGTGAACTCTTCTGTAGATATTTTGCTAACGTGTGGAAAATAAACTCTTTTAGCACTTTATTTTGATTTTTTTTTTTTTTGTATTTTTATACTAAGAGAACACTTAAATACGTGCTGAAATATGTATTGCCTTATGGATTCCAGTTGGCAGGCAGGGGCTGTTAGTGTTAAAGATTCACACATTGCAAGTAAGATTGGATACATTTATATTTATGTGTGTGTGTGGGGGGGGGGGAATGGTTAAAGTGTAACCAAAAGGCAAAATCTTGACATTAGAAAGATGGCCACATCATTCCCTATTGAGGCTCCTTTTGCTAGAGCTCCATTTTCTTTTTTTTTTTTTTTTTTAAGATTTTATTTATTTATTTGTCAGAGAGAGAGGGAGAGAGAGTGAGCACAGGCAGGCAGAAAGGCAGGCAGAGAGAGAAGCAGGCTCCCTGCCGAGCAAGGAGCCCGATGTGGGACTCGATCCCAGGACGCTGGGATCATGACCTGAGCCGAAGGCAGCTGCTTAACCAACTGAGCCACCCAGGCGTCCCTAGAGCTCCATTTTCTAATCAAAGTTTTAGCAAGCAAAAATTCTTTTTTTTTTTTTTTTTTTGGTGAGATATATTCTGCTTTATCATCTTCAATGGAAAGGAAAAGATAATTATTTAGACAAAGCAATTTAAATCTAAGGTGTAGTAAGTTTCTTAGTAGCGAAGCAAACACTCCCTCGATGCTGTTGTTATCTAGAATATATTCTCTTTTTCAGTTTATTGAAGTAATTTCTCCAGTGTGTGGGAAGTTCCCATGTATCCAGCTTTGCTATAGATATGACATTATATCAACAGTGACACGACTTGTTTACGAGAGGGTGGTATAAACAGCAAATGTTCTTCCTTAAAACAGCTTTCTTGTTGAATTTCAACAGAGAAGTAGAATAAATGGAGAAGGAAGAACAGAAGGGGATAATCTTTAACATGTAGAGTAAATTCTAAGGCAGAGGAGAGAGCAGCTGATTGGTATCTTTATGTGTTTGCCTTTTAAAAAAATATTATTACCAAGTCTACTGCCTTCTTTTTCACATTTAATGAAGGATATCCAAATTGTATGCAGCTTTCAATGTGGAAGGTAATATATGGCTTAGTGTAGTGGGTCTTAATATTTCAAGACATGGTCTGGCTTCAAATTAATTGGATGAAAATAAAATCATCAAATGGGGTGGGAGAGGGGGTGGGGGGGAGAGAGAGAGAGAGAAAGAATGAGAGCCCAAACACCTCCTCCAACCTGGTCTAGCCAACTTTCTGATGTAGGATGTGGCAGTAAACGCTTTCTGAAGGAATTCTAGCTATAGCAAAAGCCCCTCTCATCTTTTTGATCTGGGGTTAACCTTCTTTCTTTTCCTAGAAATAAAAATGATTTGCATAACACATTTCAGATCCTACCTTATCCTATTGTAAAATATTAATTTATTTCTTACATGAGAAGTATTATTTAGCACAATAGAACCAGATACAAAAAAAAAAAAAAAAGAAAAAAAGCTAAATTTTAGTCCATTCAGTCATTTAGATTGTCATTGCTAGTGGATACTCTGATACTGACCTACATGATTATAATTCCTAGCACTTGGGGAGCCTTTTTTTTTTTTTTTTAAGGTTTTATTTATTTATTTGGCAGAGAGAGATACAGTGAGAGAGGGAACACAAGCAGGGAGCATGGGAGAGGGAGAAGCAGACTTCCTGCTGAGCAGGGAGCCTGATGCGGGGCTGATCCCAGGACTCTGGGATCATGACCTGAGTTGAAGGTAACCAACCTACTGACTGAGCAACCCAGGCGCCCCTCACTTGAGGAGCCCTAGAATATCTGTAGGAACACCCAGATCTGGAGGGAAAGTGCTCTGCCAGCGTTCTCTAGAGCTGGGCATGAAGGCTGTTTCCGTCCCTTAGATGTTACCCATAAGAGAACATCATCAGTGTAAAATGGAATAAATATTCTGTATGTAATATCTTGGCTTTGCTAGTCCAGTTTCTGCCAGGTTTCTTGGGAGATGCCTGTGTGCTTTGTGAAACTTGTGGAGTAATTAAAGGGACATAGTACATGGCTTTCGTCATTAACATCCTTGAGCTTGAACACCAGCTCTGAATCTGTTTTCTGATTTATGACACCAGGTTAATATTGCCTCCTCTAGGAATGTTTAAATATTAATGCATTAAAAAATACAAATCAAAACTATGAGATATCACATCACACCTGACAGAATGGCTAAAACCAACAATACAAGAAATAACAGGTGTTGGCAACGATGTGGGAAAAGGGGAACCCTCTTGCACTGTTGGTAGGAATGCAAACCGCAGCCATTCTGGAAAACAGTATGGAGTCCCTCAAAAAGGTAAAAACAGAACTATGTTATAATCCAGCAATTGTACTACTAGGTTTTTACCCAAAGACTACAAAAGTAATTAGTCCTAAGGCATACATGTACCCTGTTGTTTATAGCAACATTTTCCACAATAGCCAAATTATGGAAACAGACCGAGTTCCCCCCACTGATGAATGGATAAAGAAGAGGTGAGGTGTGTGTGTGTGTGTGTGTACAATGAAATATTACTCAGCCATAAAAAAGAATAAAAATCTTGCTATTTGCAATAATATAGATGGAGCTGGAAATTATCATGCTAGTTAAAATAAGTTAGTCAAAGACAAATACCATATAATTTTACTCATATGTGGAAATTAAGAACAAAACAAACAAATTGAGGGGAAAAAAGAGAGAGGAGGGCAAACCAAGAAATAGACCCCTAACTATAAAGAACAAACTGATGGTTACAAGAGGGGAGGTGGGTGGGGGGTTGGGTTAACTGAGAGTTAACGGGGGGTTGGGGGGAAGGTGGGATGGGAATGAAGGAGGGCACTTGCTGTGATGAGCCCTGGGTTTTGTATGGAAGTGTTGAACTACTATATTGTACACCTGAAACTAATATTACATTGTATATTAACTAACTGGAATTTAAATTAAAAATAATTTAAGTTCTTTAGATACTTTTAATCCCAAGGCAAATGCCAGTTGTCATTGTTACGGGAGATGAGTCAGTGGTTTCCCCAGCAATTTCTTCAAAGCCTAGTTTCTACACTCCAGCTGAAAACTCCTTGAAGCCAAAGAACACATTCTGAAATTTAGTTGTGTTTTTTACAGTACCCAACATGCACATATTTGGGACTTCAGAATTGGATAGCCTCCTGGTATTCAAGTATCCAAATTCCTTGGAGCCACAGTCGTACATTAGTGACAAAACAATAGTGATTGTGTTATTGTGGTATGTGTAATTGATCATGTTTTTTTCTTTTTAACATTTATTAAGTCCCTGATATGTATAAGGCCTCAGGCTAGATGCCTTAGGTTATATAAGAATAAATAAGGGCTCTTTCCCCCAATAAAGATAGCTAGTAGACAAAGTAGATATCCCTAGTGGAGGAAATTAGTTAACATATGAAGCAGAATAAATAAATGAATTAAGTGCTAATTAATAGATGAACAAGATACATATTGTAAAAAATCAGAAAGAAGAATAATGGCTTATGATGGTGTGGGTGAAAGACAGTGAAAATAAAAATTTTGGACATAGGTAGGGTTGGAATAGTTTGTGAGACAAAAACACAGATAAGAAGCTATATATATATATATATATATATATGGTCTGCAGAAAGGCAGGGATCCCTAAATATCATTGGGTTTGTCTAAGGGATTATTAGTAGGATGGATATAAATGCTAAAATGCAGAGTGAGACAGCTTCCACAAATCTTTTTATTTTTTTCTTAGCTTTATTTCCAGATACCGACTGAGATGTTTTTGGGAAATCCAACTTAAGTACTTGTGAACAAATGAGTAAAAACTAGTTTTTATATGAAAAATTAAAATTAAAAAAAAACTTTGGACTAATTTTATCTCATTTGTGGTTACAGATATATTTCTGTTTTGATTTAAAATGATGAGGATGATGGCTAAAAATAAAATGAACCAAGTTTTATGCATATCACATTTTAACAAGTTGGATGTCTCATTGGAATGCACTGCCTTCTTGCTCCACATTTATTTTTGGAATTTAATAAGGCGCCTGTCATATCTGCCTCAAGGCTAAAAAACATCATGGGGGAGAAATCCAAAGTACTGTCATGTTTGAGTGACATGGAGCCAGTTTTATTTTATTTCCTTTTCATGGGAGGGTGGCTGAAATTAGCCGGCCTCACTTCGGGAAAGGCGTCGGTATACCATCTGTTCTAAGGGCCTTGTGCTGGTTAACTGGTAATGACATTGACCGGTGACATTTGTCACGTGGATTTGACTCAGAATACCGGTAGAGGACTTTCATTAAAAAATTAATTCTGTGCATTGTACTGCAAAGCTCATTCTCATGATAGATTCTGGTAGAGTGCCACATATTTCCAGAAGTGGGTCTCATTACCTGAGAAACTTGGGAAGGTAATAACTTCTTTATTTCTTCTTTGTGCTCCCAGAGCACATAATTAACATGCTGACTCATTTAGCTCAGCTCTCCTTGGGAGGAGGCTGTGGGAATACGATGGAGATTTCAGAGAAACTGTAGCAAACAAGTACGGGTTCTGATTCTCATAAAGGTTGAGGGGAAGACTGTGCCATTTGCTGCTGCTTTCCCTTTCGCCGATGTTTCGTACAATGTGGCTTTTAAAAATAGAACCATAATATGTTAGGATTGAAATGGAACCATGATATTTTAAAGAATTTTAAGTTAGACCAGGTATCGCAGAAGGATCTTGTTATTGCCGAGTTATTTATAAAGTTGGGAATCATAGTTAGCTGAAGGTTCTGGCTGAGGCATAAAAATAAATTATGTATGTACCATTCAGTAGGTATGCTGTTGTAATAACTGGGATAAGTACTGTGTTTTACTAATTAAATCAGAGTTAAGGTTCATTTTTTTTGGTAGTCACTATGGGCAAGTGAGTTAAATGATATGAACTTAAAACTTGTGAACATTGTACTGTTAAGTCAAATGGTATGTATGGTAAACAAAGTCAATTATTTGTAACTGATCAGCCCTCCTTACCTTCATTATTTGGAATTTCCTGTCTCTTCTGGGTTAACAGAAAAGGAATAGTGAATCTAAATGACTTTTAATGAGTTTGCACCTTCTGGGCACAAAGAGAGGTCTATGAGTTCTTCCCTGAATCCCAGAAGTTCCCTGAAGTAGGATCGAAAATTGAGTTTGGCTTCAGATTACTGACTATATATATATAGATGTGTGTTGGATGAGTAGGTAAGAAAGGGCGTAGGGTTCTCTGTTGGAATGTTTAACCCCAAGATTGTGTGCCTACTCTAAACTCAGCTCAATGGGTTGGGTCAATCCTTAGTTATACGGAAGATAATTTAGTGGTAAAGCCATATCTAAACCATTAGATATTGAACTACTATGTAAGAATAAATGTGAAATATGAAGTAGCAAAATAAGCTTGGCCCCCTGGCAAAGGTACTGCCTACTCTAGTATTCTCAAAGAAACATGAATCATGGGACGTCAGTTGTCTTTTGACGTATTGGCATTTTGTCTTTCTTTCTGATGGAACTCCAAGGCAAAATTGCATAGATTCCCTAAAACATTCTCAAAGGTATCAGGAAAGCAGTTTAGCCCTTTTTTGGGGGGGGGGGTAAACAATAAGTTCAATTTAAGTACATGCCATTCTTCAGAATATAGCTTTTGATTATAGCTGGACCTCATCTTGTTATATACAAGCTATCTCTTGGGGACATAATTTTTTAGTCAAAGAAACAGGAAGATATATTGGCAGTTTAATTTAAATGTTTATTTGCTTCCCCACCACTTGATTGCTTAACTGGTCATTGACAACTGGTGCTGAAAGTCCAAGAGGGGTAGGGTGAGTTATATTCAATTTAATGAAAGGTTTAAGGTGAATTCTCGTGAAAAAAATGGCGGCAACTTTTAAAATATTTCACTCATGGTCGTCAATGGCATTTATTATTTGGGTGATTATCTACCAAGAGATGAATCATTCTAAATAGACTGAAGTCTCTTGTCCATGTCACTAAAGATCCCATGCTTGGAACTGCTTTATTTAACTTAAATGTATCGCTAATGGTGTTGCTGTGGAATTGTGTAATGCTATTCCCATGAGCAGCTCAGAATAGCTCTCAGGCTTTGAGTCTAGTCTTTATTCACGGAGCTGGCAAGAGTAGGTTGTCATGGAGCTATGGGAGAAATCAGCAGATTCTATTTATGTTCTAGGTGAGAGGATACTGTCTTCTGGAAAATTTCAGAATTTGGTCGTGCTTCAGGGGTTTCAATCTGAGGGCTTCACAGAGAATGCTGTGCATGTGGGAGCGTGTTTGTGGATGGTGATGAATGATTGAATGTCCACATCTCAAATGTGACATGTGGAGGCCAGTTGCCATCCTTCAGTTACTTTCTCACTAATACCTGGACTCCTCTTCTCTTCAGTAAGAGTAATGATGTTACTTATAGACTATTTCCCCTACGACCAGAAATTCTGATGTGATAGAGTCATCTTCCTTGACAGAACTTTGCAGATGTTATGTGCTCTTTTTCCTTTGGATTTAGTATTTTTTTCACCATTTCTGTAGCTTTTCAAGGCATCCAACTGGTCTGAATTTGAATCTCAGATCTCCCCCTTACTGTTTGATGCTAAGCAAGTAAGTTTACATTGTTAAATTAGTAATAACACTGTGAAAGAAAATTACCCAGTAAGTTGAGTTTGGGGGATCATTTGAGAGAGGTGTTTCTGATACTTCTATCTACCAATTTTATTCTCATAGCTGTAAAATATCTTTACCATTTTTGTAACATTTGGTTTTTATTTCATTGAAATAAAATGCAAAACAAAACAAAGCCCAACAAAACAGCTTTTTGGTGTGGGATACCTGGAAACCAGCTATGACAAAGGATTCTGCTGTGACTTCTGTGTCTGTTTTTTTCTTACAGTTGCTTTTGTTCCAGATGATACTTCTTTAATGTTTGTGATCTAGAGAGAAATCATCAAAGTTTCACACCCAGATGAGATATTAGTGAGAAACAGTGACTTTAAGGCAACGTACTATACTGAGAGAGTAAAGTTTTTGCAGGTGTTTGAATAGAAAAAGACGATGATCCCCACATCGTACCTGATAGTCAACCTTATCTTCATATTGCAAGGGATACTTATTTTTCAGCTGAATAATACCACCTATGAAATTAAAATGATGTTGTTAATCTAAATTTTAGAAATGGTCTAGTTTTATATTTTAAAATTTTGTGGGCACAAACATATGGAACTTAAGTTTTATATTTGTATAATATAAATAAGTTTTATATTTGTATAATATAAAACAAATAAGTAATAGTAGGAGGAGTCAGCATTTTTCTTTTTAAAAATTTTTTCTTATTCTTTTATTTTTTTTTAAATATTTTATTTATTTATTTAACAGAGAGAAATCACAAGTAGACAGAGAGGCAGGCAGAGAGAGAGAGAGGGAAGCATGCTCCCTGCTGAGCAGTGAGCCCGATGTGGGACTCAATCCCAGGACCCTGAGATCATGACCTGAGCCGAAGGCAGCGGCTCAACCCACTGAGCCACCCAGGCACCCCAATTTTTTCTTATTCTGATAAAATTTGAGGATAGCTACTCCAGATGATGGTTGAGGATATCTACTCTAGATGATGATGATGGTGTTGGTGATATCTAGGACCTGTATCTCAAAGCACAGAAAATTAACAGCTGGCTGTAAAGTCACCAAGTGTTAGATTTAGTATCTTTTCCTGATTTTCCCTATGTAGGTTTTACTTAAGGAACTCTGCTTTTAAGGAGCCATTCCAAAGAAATATTTATTCCATATAAATACAGATACCATACATGCAAAAAGTCAGAATTATAGTGCTCAGATATTGTTATCATACAGTCATAAGTAAAATGACTAGCCTACTTCAAAAACACTACAATTCACAGAAGCATATTAACTTTAGAGCTGGAAAGTTCTAGAACTGAATTCTTTCTTGGATTTTGATTAATTCACTTTGTCATCTTGGTCTAGTTATTTATCTTGGGGCCATTTTAAGTCTTCTCTTCTGAAAAACGGAGGCCTTCAGGCTACTTTGGAGATGACTGTGAGGATTCTGTCTGGTAATTGTCAAAGATGCCTGGACCGGCCTGTCCATATTGGGCTCTCAGCAAATATTCAGCCTCCTTCCATTGTGTCTCTATCATTCCACTGCTGGAAATGCCTTCTCCCTTTGCCTTCAGTATGCAGTCTTCCTTACCTCTCGTGCTGGAGGCAAGGCAGAGCTGGGGCCGTAAGCCTAGATGTGTTGTATCTCAGAGAGAAACCTCATGTCACCTGAGCAGATGGTTGGTTTTACTTTTCAGGTTTGAACATCTTCTTTATCCTTTCTTAAAAATAAATTCATCAAACTAGACAAAGTATGTATAGTCTTTGTGCACCATGACTGAGCTGTGTACAGAAAGTAGCAGAAGCAGACACAAGTCTTTTGCTTCAGGATCAGACATTTTAGTGTTAACTCACTGGACTAGACATTCCCTTCTGTATTGTCCACTTTACCATCCTTGAGCTTACTTAGGGATACACCTGGATTGTGTCTTCATGACCACTGAGGGGCGGTGCTTTTCAGGTTTTTGTTTGTTTGTTTGTTTTTGCAGCTGTGATTCATGAGCAAGGAGAGACTACCCCTTCTTAAAAAAAAACAAAACAGGGGCACCTGGGTGGCTCAGTGGGTTAAAGCCTCTGCCTTCAGCTCAGGTCATGATCCTAGAATCCTGGGATCAAACCCCACATAGGGCTCTCTGCTGGGCGGGGGGGGGACCTGCTTCCTCCTCTCTCTCTCTCTCTCTCTCTCTGCCTGCCTCTCTGCAAACTTGTGATCTCTGTCTGTCAAATAAATAAGTAAAATCTTTAAAAACAAAAACAAAAACACCAAGAAAAAAGTATGGTGATCAAGAATGACAAATGTGTACAGGGGTTATTCATAAATCACTCCATTCATTTTAAATGGCATTTGATTCTTTCTAAAGAACAAACAGTTCTCATCTTATTTTAAAATTAAGAATAAACAGAAAGATTTGGTAAGTGAATTCTAATGGATCACCTGTTTAGAAAAGGTGGATTACTCTATTTGACAAAGTAACATTAACTTCATTTACATGGCTTGTTGTATTAACCTTCAAATTATGTTGTTTTGAAAAATGTTTGGGTGCACAGAAGTTGGCATTACAGGTATGTTTGGAGCATTTTAAGATCCAAGTCAAAGAAAACTAGGAAGTACTGCAAACAAATTTCTGAGAAGTAAGCACAGATTAAGACTGCTCAAGCCAACATATCTCTGTTTCTCCAGATGGCCAACAGATGCTTATATTTGATTCTGTAAAAAATGGACTCCCTCTGAAGTACACAATTTCAACACTAAATTTTGACTTGATTTAGGATGTTAGAAAGATAATGTGGTTCCTAGGAGACTTCTTCAAAAGGTGAAGTTAGAAATTAATTGTAAAAGTTCAAGCCAAGGAACTATTTCTGTATGTTAGGTATTTGAGTATACTCATTTGGAAGGGGAATTTAATATTAAATCAGGTGGAGAAAAAAAATGATTTATCTAGAATTTATTCACATAAAGAGCTAAGTGACATAAACTACAGAAATAATAACAGAAATATTCATTGAATAAGTCTATTGAAAAAAAAGAATCTTAAATTTCGTCTTTTTAAAAATTAAATCTAGTGTTACCAAAGTATTGTGAAATGTGAGGCCTGACATGAAAAGAAGTTTTCCTTGGTAGGAAGAATCTAAATCTAGTTGGGCAATGAAAATCATACAATGTGTTAATAAAATAAGTAGGCCTGCAGGACTTTAAAGTGATGGAAAATCAGATAACTCAGATTGATTGATTGATTGATTGATTTCTCTTTTGCCACTGAGAAATGACTTGTCAGCAGTGAGTCAATGGGCTTTTCTTCCATTCTAAGTGTATGAGTTATTTCCATAAGAAGATTGTGGTTTTCTTAGAGAGTGGTATGGATTCCAATCTGTTGATTCCAAAAATGTAAACCAGAAATAAGTGGTAAAGAAATGACCTAGAACCATAAATATAAATTGGCATTTAAAAACTCCCAATATGTAGGGGCACCTGGCTGGCTCAGTTGGTAGATCATGTGACTCTTGATCTCAGGTTTGTGAGTTTGAACCCCACATTGAGTATAGAGATTACTTAAAAATAAAATCTTAAAAAAATCCCAATATATAATATTTGATATGTTGTGTTTAAAATAATACTAAAAATACACATGTTGGATGTAATTTTTCCTTTGTTCTATTTTATATTTTGTTTAATCACTATATTTAAGGACAGTTTAGCTAACAGTTAATTTTGATTTTTTTTAAGAAGATCAGAAAAATGCTGCCTTGTTTTTTCTTTAAAAACGTAATTTTCTGCTACTGAACAGCAATTGCTATTATAAGTTAACCTATTCATATTTTAATTGATCAATAGGAAGCTCAGTTTGTCTTATGTGGTAGTTACTTTCTAGAGAATAAAAAGAGGACTAAACCTTAGAAGTAGATTTACCATATAGTAAGTAATTAAAACAGTTCTTTCTTGGGTTTCTGAGAGAATGATGGTTTTGCCTCCTTTCTCTAAGCTGAGAACATAAAATCTGATGACTGAACTATAAAAGGTTCTTACTTGTAGCCTTACGTGGTCTTGAACTTGAACGCCTTTCAGAGCTGTTAGAAAAAAGGAGAGAATTGTTTTACTTCTTGAGTGTGTTTTTATTATAGCCTGTTTTTATTCTTAATAATCTTTTCATGTTGACTGCCAAGTTTTAGAAATTAAAGCCCTTTCTAGTATAGCATTTGTTAAAGACCTACTCTGTTCTGGGCATTTATTTCATTCACTTTTATTTAATCCTTATTTCCTTATTGAGCCAACATTTCCCTTTGACAGAAGAGGAAACCAAGGGTCAAAGGGGTTAAGTGTCTTGCTCAATGTCACCCAGCAAAATGTGGCAGAATAAGGACAGGGTCCCAGATCTTCTGACCCAAGGTCTAATGACCTTTCCATTAAACTTCAATTGCCACTTTTGTCCATAATAGGGACAGGCTACTGTATCTTTTCCTATAGAGGAAAACCCTCTGAAATACAAAGTTTCAACTGTATTGTCCAAGGGAGAAGTAGACTTGAGACTTTTCATTAAGATCCCAGATACCTAGGGAGGTAGAATTTAGGTTCGTATTGGGAAAATTGAATTTTCTTTTGGTAGAGGAAACATGTAAATGTGATATTATTCAGTGAAATACAGATTTAGGGGAACCAAAATCTTTGAGGTTTTGTAATCAAATGAGGTTTTATGTGTCTGAAAATAGAGAAAGCCTTTCTTAAAGGCACCTGTTAAAGAAGTGTTGGCAAAGTGAAAATTTTAAAGAATTAATAAAATGAGCTTAGAATAAAGTCTTCCATGTTTTAAAAACAATTCAACCAGTTCCTAGTAAATGTACTATCAACCTTGAATATATTTAAGGCCCATTTTTTGAGGTTCCTAACCATGTGACCACAAATCTCTACTGCCACCTTGTGGTGGTACGTATATCTCAGAGACTGGGTCCAGCGAGGAAATTAACCTCTGAGGTGCCGATGAGTACCACCTGTCCAGTGGTAGCTAAACTTAGTTTCTCAACTTAGGAACCAAACGGTTTGGGGTAACACAGTATACTTCTATTACTATCCCAACTCTTACTCTAGTATTTCAGGAGTCCTGTAAATTTGGAGAGCAAAGTTATTTTATAGATATCACAGGATGAAAACCATGAGCAAGAATAGGAACTAAATTTTGTTTCAGATTCTTTTGTAGTTATAGTGGAAGAAGACATTATGTTTCTAAGTGTATCCCAAGCGCCAACAGAATTTTTCTCCTGGAAAGTACATTTCAATTCGTTCTACAGAAAGCCGTGAGAAAACAGTCTTGCCAACGGAAAGCCTATGGGTGTGTAAGAACAGAAGGTTTCCAGTTACTTCTAGACATTTAGCTGCATTCATAAAACTGACCAGCGGTGTTTCTGTCTGGAGGTTGAGTAGTTCCTGCATGTTGTAAGCCAGCTTTGTTGTCAGCCCTGAGCATGTGTTTCAATTATCACATCAAAAAATATCTTTGATTCCAAAATGATCAATTATTAAAGCTCTGTATGTGATGGCTAATGTGTCTATAAACTCATTAACCCAATGAAGCCACCTAATTGTCAACAGTTGATCAAAATTTTGTTTGCCTTTAGATAATTTGTCTTCAGGTGCCAGTGATCCTCCTGTTGTAATACCTGTCACAGAAACGGGACTAATAGATCCAAACACAGATGACAACAAAAGACAGACCCCTAAATTCTTGGTATTTTTATCATCCTAGAAATAGTTTTAAAAATCTCCAATACTTGTGCTCGCTTCAGCAGCACGTATACTAAAAAATCTCCAATACTTAAGTCATCACTTATTTAATATTTCACAGTTTAAAATGTTTATAATGCGCCTTAGTGTTAAAAGCAAGTCTTTGGGGCGCCTGGGTTGCTCAGAGGGTTAAGCCTCTGCCTTCGGCTCAGGTCATGATTGATCTCAGGGTCCTGGGATCGAGCCCCCCATCAGGCTCTCTGCTCAGCAGGGAGCCTGCTTCCCTTCCTCTCTCTCTCTGCCTGCCTCTCTGCCTACTTGTGACCTCTGTCTGTCAAATAAATAAATAAAATCTTAAAAAAAAAAAAAGCAAGTCTCTGCCAAATATGAGGTGATTTGGGAAAATTATTTAATCTCTTCCGTTATGCGCATGGTAAGGATAAATATCAGCACCATAAAGTATGAACCGAAGTCAAAGGAGTAAAATTAAAATGCTCAGTGTGCTTCTCAGTAAGTGCGTGCGTGTGCACGCGCGCGTGTGTATTAACAAAACACTCTCTCAGAAAATAAGCTCTATTCAGCATAAACATCTTGATGGCTTCTTATATCTTATTTAACATAAAGCTGATGGGAGGCTTAAGTATTCGTATAAAAACTTTGTACAAAAACCCTTCAAGGGGCGCCTGGGTGGCTTGGTGGGTTAAAGCCTCTGCCTTTGGCTCAGGTCGTGATCCCTGGGTCCTGGGATCGAGCCCCGCATCAGGTTCTCTGCTCAGCGGGGAGTCTGCTTCCTCCTCTCTCTCTGCCTATCTCTATGCCTATTTGTAATCTCCGTCTGTTAAATAAATAAATAAAATTTAAAAAAAAACCTTCAAAAATTGATCAGTTAGTACTCTCTCACACTTTATTTGAGAAGCGTACTGATGGAGAAGGGAGTGAAGAGGGATAAGCTTGACCCAAGAGAGCCTTTTGTTCAGAGGAGAGTATAAAAGCAAGATTTCACAGGGAATACCCACCCTGGTACTCTGAGGAAGCCAGCCTGCTCCGCTCCATAATTTCTGCTGTGCACCACTGATTTCTCAGGCCGTTTTTAGAGCCTTTTTGAAAATGGTCTCCGAATCATGCACTAAGACAGCTCCGCTAATGAAAGCTCTCCTAGAACACAGCCTCATTAGCTCTCACTTTTTTTTGCTAATCCACAAATTCTGTCCTTCTTGGTGGACACCTGGTGGTCGCCCTCCCCTCCCCATGTCTCAGCAGAGATGTAATTGCTGAGGAGAGGAGCGAGGTTTCACATTACCTAGACGCGTGGCTTCTGCAGACTCTTCCATGAGCCTGTCTGTTGTCAATAATTAAGAGCTATCAAAACACTTGGCTAATTTACACTTGATAATCTGAAATGAGGGTCCCTGTGATCACCAGCTTCTGTTTTATTATTTAAATATACATGGGACACAAAGAGGACGGGGGCCCTCAGCAAGCCTTATCAGGCAAAAGATTGGCTTTTCAGCAAACAGGATGTAGCCCAAAGGTTATGACAAGGCAGAACAAACACAGCCCTGTGAATGGTCTTTATTGCTGAGGAGCTTCACAGAGCAGGTGGGATTTTAGAAGCTCTTTTGAATGCTGAAATGACGAGACCTGGCAAGATTTAATTGGCAAGCTGTTGTAGTCAAATGCAGGGACCATGAAAACGGGCCTGCGTTTTGGACTTGAGTGGGCAACCAGAACACTATTTGAGAAGGAGTGATTGCTAGAAATAACAGAAAATCACGATATAGTGACTGAAAGAAATGAAAATACTTAATTAAAAAAAAAAGAAAAGCCTTAATTTTTAGAAATGCAAACTCTCAGTAAAAATAAAGAAGGACACCATAGTCTGCGTGTGAACAGTGAAAAACCATTGGTAAAAATGGTCGAACTTGTGTTTTCAGCAACATTGGCTTAGCGTACGATTGACTCATCTGTTACTTGAAGGTACAGGGTCTTTATGATTTTCTAATTCCAGTTTATGAGGTGAAAGATCAGTGGTGTAACTGAAGATATTGTTACCAGTAGTTGTTTCAGATTATATTAATAGTTAAGACACAGTACACATTGACAAAAACTAATCTGTATGCTGTAAAAATCTTTTGATAATAGTATGTCAGGGCATGTGCTTTGAATCTATCTCATAAATAAAATGCTTTGCTAGGAGGCCGTTTAAACAGTTCTTTAGCTAAAATGTCTTGAGTGGAATCTGGGGAAAAATAACTTGTATTGAACTCTGCTAGGCAGGAAGTGGATGACAAAGGTATTGGTTTTATAATCAACCGATGAAATACTTCTATAAGTTCGAAAGAATGTGCCAGCATATCAGAGGGAGGCCAGCGTGCCATGGAAAGTATGTATAGAAAATTTAAAAGGTAGATATAGTCCAAATCCACTTATTTGGATTTGAGGTGAAAGGGTATCTGGAAAATTTAGGTGACCCTATAGTTGGAAACAAGATTAGTGTTGCTTTAAGAAATGACCAAAATAATTTAAAAAATACACTAAATCCCTTGGTGTGAGGGGAAAACATGGCTATTGCAGAAGTTCATGTCTGGGTTACTTTTTATCCAATCACATGTTCTTCCTCAATTTTTTTTTAACTTTACTAGCTCAAACATTATACTTCTTTTCCTCAGAGGAGCAGATCATTTTAAAAGTCCAAGTAAGGGGGTGCCTGGATGGCTCAGTGGGTGAAATCCTCTGCCTTTGGCTCAGGTCATGATCTCAGGGTCCTGGGAGGGAGGGAGGGAGCCTGCTTCCCTTCCTCTCTCTCTGCCTGCCTCTCTGCCTACTTGTGATCTCTGTCTGTCAAATGAATGGACAAAATCTTAAAAAAAAGAAAAAAGAAAAAAAAAGTCCAAGTAAGAATTTGCAAAATTTCGATATTCATTTTTTGCCACATTACCCACAATCCTCTTCTCTAAAATCCTACCTCTGCTTCGAGGTCTAGCTTATACACCTTCTCAGGGACCTTCTAGCTGGAAATAAGCCAGATCTTTCTTCTCCACTTCCAAAATATCTTTCTTTGGGACTTCATCCCTTTTATTTTTTAATTCATGGGTGATTTGCAAAAGCCCTTCAAGACTGGCCACGACTGCCTACCATACCTTTAGTTCCTTCCGTATTTTCTTCCTGTCTGACATTCCACCTCTGCTAAACCACTGGCTGAGCTCTCTTTTCTTGGGTTGTTCATTTCCTGAAAGTTCCCCTGGCTAATTCCTTCTAAACCTCCCATTCTCAGCTGAGGTCTCTCTTTCTTTGCAAAGCCCTCCCTCATCCCTTTGTGGTATTCATATCCAATTTAAAGATCCTTCTCTGTGTTCTCAGGAAATTATCTTCCGCATTTCACACACTTACTATTGTCTGTTTTCTTGTCTGTCCCCTTACATAAAATTTCTCTCTCTTTGAGATGAGAAGTCTATGGTGTGTGGACAGTGCTTACTAAATACTGGGGAGTGAGTATATAAATTAGCATTCGTAGAACGTAGGCGTTGTGAGAGTTGGGACTCTGTTGTGTATATCCCTGCCCCTTTGATGCTCGGCCCATAGTAAATAATCAATAAAATAGTTGTTGAGTGAACGCACAATTACATGAATACAAATATCATGCATCTGAAAAAGAAAACAATAGGTTACTAAGGGGTTGTGCATAAGCGATAAATGATAGCCAAACACAAGTACTAAGAATTGAAACCATGGCAAAACAACAGATGAGTGTTAAGGAGAGCTTAATATTTGGAAGCGAGCAGAATAACAGCAGAGACCAAAAATCATGACTGCATCCTCGCTGCTGATCTTTGACAAATAAACTCTTGTTCCCAGAAAGTTTACCTTAGATTTCAGCTGCAGACAATAAAAAAAAAAAAAAAAAGGCATTAAGCAGTATGAGCAAGTGTGTGCCATTTCACAATCACTTCCGGGCTTTGTCTGTTGGCCCCATTGTGACGGTTCAGATGGTTCCGTTTGACCCTCACCTCTAGCCGTTCCAACCTCAGAACCAATATTTATTGCCGCATATGGGCTGTGCATGGCAGCTGCGAAATCCAGATGCCAAGCCTCGGAATGTGTTTTTACGGCGGCACCATCTGGGGCTCTGGCCAGCCTTCTTTATTGTCTCTTGAATGTTTACACTAATAGCCTTGCTGGGCCTCGGCACTACCTGTGGGACATGCTGAGGGTCAGGCCGGTTATGAGATCCTCTTGTCATTCTGGTTAGAATTTCCTTTTAAATGACTCTCACATGGTCTCAACTTATTCCTCGTAATGTATCTGCAGTGCCCTACAGAAGTCATAAAACAGGTGGTCAGCGAAATTAGGAGAGGGGGGGCCAGCACTGGGATGGGATGTTTTTCCCAGATCCTCTGCAACCCGTTTATGGATTTGGGGGGGAAATCGGCAACGATTTGCTGAGCATATTATTTCACGCATTGGGCATGGAAGACATACCTATTATAGTTCTTTCTCCAACTTATTGAAAAAGTGTAATGTTCTCTAGTTGAGGCGATGATAGTTCACAGCATAACAGAACAGCATTTTAATTCCTATGAAATTGGAAAAAAAAAAACCCCAAAACAGGGTGGGTGATATTTCTCAACAGTCAGTAGCCTGAAGATTTACTTGCAACTCCAGATGGGTGACATGACTTTTTGTGATCCTGAGAACGGTGATTTAAGAAATTTCTCCGAGGTGGATCGAGTTGATTTACTGTTTTGAATTACAATAAACCCATGCATTAAGTGAAGCAAACAGCGCCAAGAAGACTCGGCTCCCACGGTCATTTAGTGTGTTCTCTCTGGCAAGAGGAATCGACTCCAGGAGTTTAAATGACTTACCCAAGGTCACACGGGCCATAGATCCCGAGTGGAAATGACGGTGAGGCTTGTACAATTATCTCATGACGGTGGGGCTGACAGGAGAGTCAATCACGATAATCGAGTCCCTGAAATGATGAAATGACCTGATAATTGCGCAACTTCCCCTTCACTTCGAGGCTCTGACGCTTGTGCTGCCCCAGTGGGTAACCTCACCTTTCGGTGGTGGTGGCTTTGGGGGTAGAGAATAGGGAGCAGGCTCCAGCCAGGCAGGACACGTTAACAAAACGGCATTTGTTTGACCTCTTGGAAACCTCTTCCAGGGAGCTGGGCTTCATGGGCGTTTCACCCAGAGCCTGCCAACCCAGAATTAGTGATGAAATGAGGCACTCCCAGACTCTTGGGCTCTAATCGGCCTGTCACCTCTCTGAGGAAGCAGCATCTCAGGGCGAAGGAAGAAAGCGTATGGGAAAGCAATTTAGCTGGAGACCTGCCTCTGTTCTCTATGTCTGCCACAGAAACAATTTTAAATTCATTTTAAATAAATCCAGGAAGGGAGAGGGAGAGAGAGAGGGGAGAGAGAGACAGGACTCTCATGAGTCCCTGTGGCCAAATGGCAAACGTGTTCGTGGGGAAAGCAGGGGCGGTTTACAGAAGCAACCTTACAAGTAATGTAGCCACTTAAGAAAACAGCGACAATTAGATCCAAGGGAAGGATGATATTCTCTCCAAAGACACTTTAAATAGGAATGAGCTGTTAAAGCCTTTCTGCAGACTGAGAATAGACCTTTTTAAGCGATGTTTAGTCTTGGAAAGAACAAGACATATTGCTACACTGTGTTGTCAGCCCTCTAAGGAGCTAGCATAAAAGGAAGCTTTTATTATGGCTTCATCCTTTGTTCTGGAGAATCTGTGCTTTTATATACAAGAATATATTTTAATCCAAAATCATGACAATATTACTGTTCATACATCAGCAATAAAATGCTAAGATATGCAGACATAGATGCTCAGATACGCATGTCTGTGTGCTATATATATTTTTTAAATCGGTTCATTGCCTCAGTTGGAAGAAAGTCAGCACCATTATGGAAAAAAGCCTCTGGCTGCTCTGTTGCCAAAAGAGTGCATTTCTGATTTCATCATTTGTGTGAATGAGATGGGAGAACCATCGGTGGTACTCTAAAATACCCTTACACTGATGGATACATCCTCAGACCTGAAAAACAGTGGCTTAAAGCAGCCCGCCTTGTAATTTTTACCACTTCAGTTTTATACATTCACAAAACTATTAGGGCTGGGAACAAATGCGTCACCAACTCCATTGTTTCATACCGTCACGGGAGGATATCTTTGGGATGAAGCTCCAACAGATATTCCCAGGTGACACAATAGGTTGGATGGGGCAGATAATGTTTAGGGATTAAAAAGCACATCCTACTATATTTCTTCCTTCTGAAACCTAGGTTTTGCAAATTGAAAAATGGCAACATCGTGGTACTTACATTGCTGAAGATGTGTGAGGGGTGAAAAAAGTTTTGAGTTAAATGATCAATTTGAACCGGGTTTTTATTGCACAAAATACACACGGAAGGGTACTTGTGCTGATAAGTGTTGCGCAGTTCACAGTGAGAGAACGTTCTCTCCATGAAAGTCTTTGGATGGACCTTGCCTCTACATCCTTGCAAGTAATAGATTACTATTGAAGGAAACCTTGGGGTTTCTTCAAGTTGAGCCTGGAAATGCAGAGTAAGCATACGTCTCTTGCGCCTACAAAAAATTCCAAAAATATTTTTTAAAAACTCCCTAGAAAAAATTATTTTAAAAATCCAGTGAAGCTACTTGGGATGCCATGCATATTTTAACCATTGTCTTTCAGCCTCGTAAATCAGAGTTGGGATATTACAAAACAGGCAAATGATTATAGTAGATCTTTGTGAGAATGATGAGGTTGATGATGATGATGATATTGTTAGCTAACTTTGCTAGGAACTGAGTGATACTCTAAATACTTTAGTTATTGACTTATTTAATGCCCCCAGTAGTTCTGTATCATCCCCATTTTACTATGAAAAACAAACAAACAAACAAACAAACAAACAAAAAAAAAACCAACCTAAGATACAGTGCTTAAATAGATTCTCCAGGATCACAAGTTACTAAATGGAAGATTTGTTCCCTGTGTTGTATTGTATCTCAGTGGAACAATTTGCAAAATGATTGTAGAATCATCTGACCAGGTAAGAAGATTTAGAATTCTGAATCATGAGAGAAGTAGAAAAAGCTCTATTCTTAAAACAAACAAACAAACAAACAAAACAAAACAAACACACACACACACACACCAAAAAAAAAAAAAAAAAAAAAACCCACAAAAAAACCCCACAAAAAACGAAGGCATGCCTTGAAAGCTAAGTTATAAGTTACTTATCTGCTACTTTTTAGTGTTATACTGTTAATCACCATGACTTCTTTATTTTATAACTGGAATTTTGTTCATGTTAATTTCCTTCATGTATTTTGCTCTTTCTCCCCTCCCCTCCCCTCCAGCAACAGCCAGTTTTCCTCTGTATTTAGAGTTTGCGGGTTTCTTTGGTGGTTTGTTCATTCAAATGTTTTGTTGTTTTGATTTTACATATAAGAGAAATATTGTGGTGTTTGTCTTTCTCTGTTTGACTTATTTCACTTAACATCATACCCTCTAGGTACATCCATGTCGCAAATGGCACTATCTCATTTTTGATGGCTAAATAATATTCCATTCTCTGCATGCTCTCACTATTTTTTTTCTTTATCCATTCATCTACTAATAGACACAGAGGCTATTTCTACATCTTGACTATTGTAAATAATGCTGCAATAAATGTAAGGGTGCGCATATATATATATATATATATGTATGTATACATAGATTTAGATTTATTTAATTGAGAGAGCAAGAGAAACAAGGGAAGCACAAGTTGGGGAAAGGGCAGAGAGAAAGGGAAATGGAGACGCAGGGTCTCCACTGAGCATGGAGCCTGATTAGGGCTCAATCACACAACCCATGAGATCATGACCTGAGCTGAAATCAAGAGTCAGATGCTCAACTGACTGTGCCACCTAGGCACACCCACTTTTTTTTTTTTTTTTTTGAATTAGTGTTTTTGTTTTCTTTGGGTAAATTCCAGTAGTGGGATTACTAGATCAATTGGTATTTCTAGTTTTAATTTTTTGAGGGAACTCCATACTGTTCTCCTTAGTGGTTGCACCAATTTACTTTCCTTCTCCAATGCTTGTTATTTCTTATCTTTTTTATTCTAGCCATTCTGACTGGTGTCTTAATTGTAGCCATTGTAGTCTTAATTTGCCTTTCTCTGATGATTAGTGATGTTGACCTTCTTTTCATGTGTCTGTTGTCTATCTCTCTACCTTCTTTGGAAAGAATGCAATTCAGTTCCCCTGCCCATTTTTTAATTGGGTGGTTTGGTTTTTTTGGTGTTGAGATATATATATCTTGGTTATTAACCCTTTATTGGATATTTTCTTTGCAAGTATCTTCTCATTCAATAAGTTGCCTCTTAGTTTTGTTGATGGTTTCCTTTGCTGTGCAAAGCTTTCTATTTTGATGTAGTCTCAGTAGTTTATTTTTGCTTTGTTTTCCTTTCTTGAGGAGACATATTCATAAGTATGTTGTTAAGGCCTGTATCCAAGAGAATAATGCCATTTTTTAAAAATTAGAATTTCTGAGTTTTCAAATTATGTGCTTTTATCCAGTGGAAACTATGGCAATGATTTTTTTTCAAAAATATGTGTGTGTGTGTGTGTGTGTGTGTATACTGCAAAAAATATATATATATATACACACACACACACACACACACACTTTTTTTTTTTTTTTTAACCAAAGTTATATAAGTAGTTACACTAACAGAATATTTGTTGCTTGTTTCTAGGTTCTGGTCTAGGTTATTTTTTGTTTTGTTTTGTTTTGTTTTAAGATTTTATTTATTTATCTGACAGAGAGAAATGGCAAGAGAGAGAATACAAGCAGGGGGAGTGGGAGAGGGAGAAGTAGGCTTCCCATTGAGCCAGGAGCCAGATGCAAGGCTCGATCCCAGGATTCTGGGATCAGGACCTGAGCGAAAGGCAGACACTTAATGACTGAGCCACCCAGGCGCCCTAGTCCTGGTCTAGTTCTTACATGAAAGTTAAAACATCCATGGACAAGTGTCGTTTTCAGCTTTATTAGTAAATCTCTAACACGGGACTCTTCGTTCATCGTTGGTCACATCTATACTCAGCTTCTCTTCACAACAAAGTAATTTTGTAGCAACTGCCATGTCACACGAGCTTCTAGATTTTTCCTTTCTTTTCTACTTGTGTACATTTGGACAAAGTTTGTCATTTCCATCCAGGTTTATGCTGTTTTATTTAGATTTACCCTCAGCGCTCATGGGAGTGTTAACTTTAGTTTTTTTATGATTTTTCCCCCATTTTGAGAAAGGCCTCTGCTGAGAAAAGTATCCTTCAGTTTCTGTGCTTGATCCTTCTCAAGAATTCAAGGTCTTTTTGTTTTTGCCACAATCTTCCATCAGCATTCAGAATCTGCCAGAACCACAGCTTTACCCTCTGGTTATTTCCAATATGTAGTTGTCCATATAGTAAGATGAAGGCTTTTTTTTTCTCTTTGTCCCTTTAATACTTTGTTTCTTTGATAGTTTATTATTAGTCATTGTAGTGCTTCTGACAAGTCTGAATAGAGAGCCGCCTTCCCACTTACCTGTTAAAACAAATGGGGAGAATAGTTAAGATCCTATATTTTAACATTTTACAAATTAAAATGACATATAAGACTGTTGCTTCAGGGATACCACTGCATAAAAAAAGTCTCTTCTTCCTATTCCTTCAGAAATACCTTGAACAACGAGAAAAACATCTGGATTGATGATTGCTCATTTTACTACTTAAACACCGAATTTAGTCAATCTGATGGAACTGGAATAAGACATTATTAAATAATTACTGTAATTCAAAAATCAATTTCTTTTAATGTGCTCCAAAGGCTTCATTTATATTATCTGACTCATCTGACTCATCCTCACATCCCAGGACATAAAGGAAAGGCAGGCATTATGTTATCCCCATTTTCGAACTGAGGAATGTGAGAGAGGGAGGGAGAGTCGTTTGCCGATGGTTGCACAGTATGTCAGAGGCAGGAGTAGCAGAATATGTTATGTTTGCTCACTGCCAGTCCTCCACTCTTTCCATTAGTCCCTATTTTCCTGATTCCTTAAGGTGTAGGCCATGAGGGAATTGCTCTTGTTGGGGGAAAAACATCTCTTTTAAAACTGGATGCCTTTTACAAGTTTATGTGCCTTGATATAATTTTAACAAGTATATCATTGCTTACTTTTTTATGAGAAATGATATAAAAGTGAGAAAAATACACTTAGAGAAATGAAATGAAAATAATAAATAAAGCCCTTTTCCATTTCCATTATTCTAAGTCATGCTCCTTGAGACTTCAATCTCAATATGATGTTAATAGAACCATTAGATATGATTCATACCATACATAAGACACTTCTATTGACAATTCCATCTTGACCAGGGGTCAATGGATCCATTACAATGCAAATCTTACTGTATACTTTCCATCTAAATCGAAAGACTTTGGTCTTGTGTCCACTCTAATATGTTTCATGAACTAGAGTCCAATCTCAGATGTGAAGTACACATCTGTGTTTCTCATACTAAATCATGCCTGTGTCTATTTGCTCTCAATTTAAAAGGTAATTAATTAAGTTTTGCATTGATAGACTACTTTGGAGTATTTAAAGAATTGCGTAGGGTTTTTCCGAATTCAGGTCGGCCCTTTTAGCATAAGAAATCATGAACATGTATCTCAATATTTTTATACATCTATAGGCATTCTACATATTCTGTAAGATGTCCAAGATCAGAATATTTTCCAAAAGGATATCAAGACCCAGTCTCAAAAAGTATAAGAGCAAACTGGGATTTCAACCAGCTTTTCAGATGAGTTCAAGAATATTTCAGTGGGCAGAGGTATTTCTTTAAACTTCCTCTTTTCCTCATGCTACTTATTTCTAAGCTGTTCCATCTTTGTATTTTTTTTCCCACTGATCTCAGGCATCACTCAGAATCCTGCTCTGCTCAGTGCTCCAGACAGCTTATAAGTTGAAACCTATCCTTGATATGCACAATCACTGAGCCTGTTTCTGGCCACATTTGAGCCTCAGAGATGTACTGATCTCCAGTTACTCCTTCTCTTTTCTTTTTCTTAAAAGAAAGGAAAATTATAATTAATTATTTTTCATTGAGGTAAAATTGACATATAATATTACATTAGTAGAGATCTACTCTCCTAGCAGCTTTCATAAATGTAATACAGTATTGTTAAATATAGTTACCATGTTATTGTTTCCCCAAGGTTTATTTTACTTTATAACTGGGAGTCTGTACTTTTTGACCACCTTCATCCATTTTATCCATCCCCTACCCCTGCCTCCAACCATAATCTGTTCTCTGTATCTATGAAGTTGTTTAGTTTGTTTGTTTGTTTAATTCCATATATAAGCAAGATCATACAGTGTTTGTCTTTCTCTGACTTATTTCACTTAGTATAATGCCCCAAGGTCCATTCTATGTTATCAAAAATGGCAAGACTTCCTTCATTTTTATGACGAATAATATTCTATTGTGTGTATGTACACCTGTATATATATGTATATATACATATATATACACACATAATACACACACACACACACGTATATACATATCTTCATTCATCCAGTGATGGACACTCAGGCTATTTTCTTATCTTGGCTATTATAAATAATGCTACAATAATATAAGGGTGCATATATATTTTTTCAGGTTGTATTTTTATTTTCTTCAGATAAATATCTAGAAGTGGTATTGTTGGATAGATAACATGATAATTCTATTTTTGACTTTTTGGGGAAAATCCATACTGTTTTCCTTAGTGGTTACACCAATTTATATTCCCACTCACAGTACATCTCTTTTCTTATCTGTATTACTTTTCTTCTTGAACCGAACTGCTACTTCTCCCCCATTTGTGCTACCCACGAGTACTTCTTGTTATAGATGAGGTTAGAGTAGCAGAGAATTGGTTGAACAATATTACAGATATGGGCCTTCTCTGCCTTAGGACTCCATGACTATGGATCTCACAGCTCCCCTCCATCTTCCTTTCTTCTTTCTTAGAAGATTGGGTAGTAGTGAATTTTGGACAAGGCAGAGTTATTATTAATCCCTGTTTTAACTCTTCTTACTATGTGATCTTGGGCAAATCCCTTAATCTTGCCTAACCCTCAGTTTTGTCACCTATAAAATAGTGACAATAGTTACCCACATCCAAAGATTGTTGCAAGAATTAAATGAAATGATTTATGAAAGAGTCACCACCTCAAAGTAAACACCTCTTCCTCTTCATCTTCTTTTCCATTTTTTTCTCCCCAAATATCCTGCTTTTGTGAAAATAGATTGGCTTTTTAAATGTGTCACCAGCCAATCACATGGCTAAAAACTGATGACATTTCCAGTATTGATACTTTTTCAGAAGTGTTTGCTTCTTCCTGAATACCAAGTACCATATATTTTTTCATATTTTAGATATAAAAGATAGTCTCAGGCCCACAGAGCTTTAACTTTTTGGGCAAATGCACTGAAGCAAAACAAATAAGAGATTAGGCAATAAAACTAATAACCGAATTTACACAAAAAGCATTTTAGGTGAAATGGGTTTTGTACGCCGATTCAAATGTGCCCAGAACTACCAGTTTTAAAGGTTCTCTCCACATCTAAGTGGTAGTCAAAAGAACTAGTTGCCTTCTGGCTGACAGTCTTAACTCATAAATGAACAACAGCTACAAATGCAAAGTACAGCATTCCCGGAAGTTCCCCCACCAAGCCAGCTATTGGACGCCCCGGAAAATCTCAGTGGAAAGAAACAAGACAAATTAACATGTTGAAGTTTCATCTTCGCAGGCTCAGTTTCTCACGGGCTTTCTGACCTGCTGCCCCTACACCTCACCTTAGTTACTCTTTAAGACATAGCTTATCACTTCGGACAAGACAAATATACATTTTTAAAAAAACTAAGGTGTTTGTCAGTGGGTTGGCGTGACCATGGGAAAAAATTCTACTGTGGAAAGATAGGTCACACCATGGGGCCCAAATGAACACGAATAAATAAAACAGTTTATTTGTAAGTGGGACTGATCCCTCTTGCTCATGCATTAGCGCCTGGCTGTAGAAGAGTAGTAATTTATTGATGCAGATGGCTATGTAAAGTGCATGCAATTTGTGAGGGGGCTTGACCCTTGACTGATGGGCCATATGTTGTAAAGCCCCAGGGATGTCATTTGCCTCTCCTCTCTTCCTCTCCCCATCTCTGCACCTATGGTCCTTGTTCAATCACCACATATTGAACTATAGACTCACTAACTCCCCCAATAAATCTCCAACTAATGGCTCACAAAGGCCATAACTTAACCCTTTCTACACAACAGAGCACATTATTTTGTATCATGATCACACTCAGTGAAATAAAAGATAAATATTATATGACCTGCGTAGAACAGGAAAGCAAGTTGTTGTAAAATGCCATTCCCTGCTGG
Source organism: Neogale vison (assembly GCF_020171115.1). Taxonomy (NCBI): domain Eukaryota; kingdom Metazoa; phylum Chordata; class Mammalia; order Carnivora; family Mustelidae; genus Neogale; species Neogale vison. The sequence continues at coordinate 30,432,322 of NC_058096.1, forward strand.
GTATTCACCGTGTTTGGATGTAGTCGAACTGCTTTGAGCTTGCTGAATGATATCATTATTATACCGAGTTATAATTACAGCTTACTGTTATAACATAATTCTTAAAGGGCTGTTCATACACTACACTAGAGAAACATTTAGTGTTTTTTAATTAGCTTCTTTTGTCTGGGTTTTCTTTCTTTTCTTTTTCCTAATAAAATAGGAAACTTACGCTCAATGTAAAATGCATATATTTCAATTCACAGTTAGAAGCAAGTTTTTAAAAAAATGTTAGGACATTTATGTGAAATCATGGTGGGGGAAGTACAGTGTCTGTTTTAAACACGGAGTGTGCTTCAGTGTTTTATCGGAGTCAATTCCAGCAGAGACTTCCTCATCATCACAATATTAATTCTCAACCTCAGCACTGGAATCTTCTCATATGTATAATGTGTGCTTTCAGAGGCCTTTTGTATGCCACCAGAGAGAAAACCGTGGATGCTAATACTAGAAAAAGTTCCTGCTTATATCCTGTGTTAATTTCACATTTTCCTGCCAACCAGAGTAACACTCAAGAAAGACCATCTGATGATGCCATGCTTACCAGTACGATTTACCTTATTTTAGGAAAGCCAGTCAGTAAGCTGACACATGCTGGTGCCCCTCATGTGGATCAGATAGGACAAAGAAGGTGTCTTCCCTAGAATTCTGAAAGAACTTCTTCGCAGGCCGCAAGGATACATCCTTAGCTACTTCAGGGTCTTGAGTAACATTTTGATACTCACTTTCTTTCTCTTCTGAGCACAGTTCTTGATGGATTTGGCAACAACTGAGAAGAAGCCCGAAGTGTGTAGGAAGAATGAAAGATCCATACATCCTTAGCTGGACTCCAGATTTCCCCAGGGCACTGCCCATCTATACAAATAGCAAGACTTCTCTGGCTATTTTTGTGATTATAATAATAAGCTTCCTATAAAACAATCCATTCTCTACATAGCTTGTTACTACAGTGTTCATGGTGGGCGCAAGATATATTTTAAATAATAGTTCCATCAAATATTAGTTAGGTATATAACATTTTCACTGTCACCCTACTTGATTGCATTCTTTTATTGGTATATGGTATAAAAATATGCTTTCATACCTACTTTATCGAATGACTGCTTTTCTCACACTGCAGTGAAAATCCAGATCTCTGAGTCAATTAAAGGGCAGATGAGAAGAAAGTTGACTTACACATGTGCTACATGAAATTTTTTTCATTTCTGAGTCGCTAGTCTTATCAACATGGACAAGTGATGTAGAAAAATTATTAAAATATACAGAAAAGAAGTCATTGTCTTCTGTCCTAAACCCAGTAGACTTAGAGCCTACAATACTGCCAGAAAGCAAATCAGCATAAATAAACCATGCATCCACAATTGAATTTCAATAATTTAAACATAAATCCTTTAGGCTTTGATACATCTTTTTTCCACATGGGCTATTCTTTTGGATTTTGGCACTTCTAGCATTCATTTAGAATTCATTTGCAAGTCACAAGTATATAGGGTGCCTAGAAAACTCTAATAAACAATCCCCTTTGAGGTTATTGTTCCATAATTTAAGGAATTTTAATGAAAACATGGTTAGCAAGGGGTTTTCCAAGATAAGGGGTCAATATATCTGCCTATGAAAGTGAACCACATTTGAAAGCAAAAAAAATCCCAACTTTCATACATCTAGCAATGCACAAGGGATGATCATCTATAATATATATTTCTGAGATTAATAACAAGCACGGGTGAATCACCGATAACATGGTTCTCATGTAGTAGAAAAAGTCTTGATGGTTTTCAGAAATTGTGTTGGCAGAAGAGCTCTTCTCTGGCCTGGTGTGATTTCTTCTCAATTATAATTTGGCAGCTAGAATTCATTGTGTGTTTTAAAAATAAGTGAAAACTACATTGCACATGATATTAATTTTAGTTTTTAAAAGCCCTCTAATTAAAATTTAGACATAGCAACAAATGGCACACGAAACATTTCAGAATACAGACATACAAAATTATGTTTTAAATTCAATGTCGGGGCGCCTGGGTGGCTCAGTGGGTTAAAGCCTCTGCCTTCGGCTCAGGTCATGATCCCAGGGTCCTGGGATCGAGCCCCACATAGGGCTTTCTGCTCAATGGGGAGCCTGCTTCCCTTCCTCTCTCTCTCTGCCTGCCTCTCAGCCTACTTGTGATCTCTATCTGTCAAATAAATAAGTAAAATCTTTAAAAAAAATAAGTAAATTCAATGTCAACTTTAGGAAGTTGAACTGTGTGAACAAATGTTGGTACAAATGAGGATTAAGTAGTTACCTTCATTTATTCCATGTTTTATATCACTTTTCTTTTCCCAGTTCTTCCTTAGTTAAATGATGTAGCTATAATGTTTGTACTCCTTTAGAAACAACTAAAAATTAAGAACACTCTAGAATGTGTCTTTAAGAACATTGTAGAATACTCAAATTAATACCATTTCCTAAATTAAACTTTCTTGTCTCACATTAAAAAGACTTGCAGGTTTTGACCTACTTTTCATGCTGGCCCACAAAATACCGAGTAATCTTATTATCTACCAGAGTTAGACTCAGCCATATTATGACATAGTCAGTAAGAAAACGGAGTCATTCAGATATAATTTGCTACTTAGAATTATATGATTATCTGGTATTACATTGTTATACCATTGAACATGTTAATTAGAATGCCTCAATATTGAACTCAGTTGTTCAAAATATTATAATAATGTAGACAGGAATCCCTAATCATTGATGTTTGAAGACTGCTGCTGATGTAATCACCAGTAATACAAAAATCACATAAAATATATAAGAATAGTTATTTATGGGACACCTGGGTGGCTCAGTTGTTTAAGTGTCTGCCTTTGTTTTTGTTTTGTTTGTAATACTTATTTTATTTTTTAATTTTTTAAATTTAATTTTTTCAGTGTTCCAAGATCCATTGTTTATGCACCACACCCAGTGCTCCATGCCATATGTGCCCTCCTTAGTACTCACCACCAGGCTTACCCATCTCTCCACCCCTCTCCCCTCCAAAACCCTCAGTGTCTGCCTTTGGCTGAGGTCATGATCCCAGTATTCCTGGGATTGAGCCCCACATTGGGCTCTCTGCTCTGCAGGGAGCCTGCTTCTCTCTCTTCCCCTCCCACCCTACTCTTGCTATTTCTCTCTCTCCAATAAATAAATAAACTCTTAAAAAAATAGTTACTTACATTTGAGGGTCGCCTGAGTGGCTTAGTCTGTTGGTCATCTGACTCTTGATCTCATCTCGGGTCTTTAATTTGAGGGTCTTGAGTTCGAGCCCTATATTAAAAAAAAAAGAAAAAAAAGAAGGGTTACTTATGTTTGAAATGACTACAAAATATTTAAGGAGAATTTAGAGTTATTTTTTAATAGATCTTTTATATCATAGTCGATATGATTTTATTTTGTACTTTTTACATAAGAATTGGCATTTTATTGATGTACATGTAGAATAAATTTTTACATGTTCAGTCCCCAGAAATTTTGCATTCCTTGTGTAAAAAATATGCATTATGGTGGTTACTTTATATCTTCTATTTAGCATCTAGATTAAATCAATGGATATTTATTAAGGAGCTTCTGTGTGTCAGATGTTGGGAAGATAACGTCAAACAAGATTACCTTCTACCAATTAAAGATTACAGTATAAACTACAGTGATACTTACATGAGTATTTTCAATATTTCTCAAAAAAAAAAAGTATTCAATAGTTGGAGGCTTTCCAGAAGCAGAAGGAAATGTACTGGTAAAGTTATAATAGAAAGATGTAGTAAATTATGAAGGGTGTGTTTGTTTTATGTTATACTTTAAAAACATGGCACCTCTACTGACAGACGTGTATGTGTCAAGCATTAACCTCAAGAGTATTTGGAAGCAACAGCTGAAGGATTAAGGAAGCATCAGCATTGAGTTAGGAAGTGAGCATCAACTGTGATTAGAATCTCTGAAGTGTGCTATTCTTAGTCTTTTGCTATAAAATCACATCAGTATTTTTTTAGTGACATTTTTTACCGCCCCTATACAAAACCTAATGAAGTTGAAGATAGAATCATAAGTGGAAAAAAAAAAAAATCCAAGTACTGCTCAGATGTAGGCTAGTGTTCTTTTGCTGTTGGTTTTAGGTGCCCTTAATTACACAGTAACAAAGAAGTTCCTCTACTAAAATGAGATGCTCCCAGTGGGTCCTGACTTTACCTTTTTCTTGTTGTTTCATCATTTGGAGAATTTTTCCTTATGGTTAACCAACAGCCTTTTCATCTTCTGAACAATTCCGTGCAGCCGGAGGATTCGAGCGCTATTTTTAGCATGCCTGTGTGAGTGGGGAAGAGGGGCTCCCTTGACTGCTCTGTGATACAGTTCCCGGCAGAGAGTAGAAGGAAGTACTGCATTCTGGGCTTTTCATTTGGGTTAGTAACACTGCAAACATAGTGCAGGTGGCTATAATTTTACACGATGTGAGTGAGTATGTTCTTTTGCTTTTCCTCTTGACCTTCTTGGTTTGCCATCTTTTTTTTTTTTTTTTTTTTTAAGATTTTGTTTATTTATTTGACAGAGAGAGAGATCACAAGTAGGCAGAGAGGCAGGCAGAGAGAGCGGAAGAGAAGTAGGCTCCGTACTGAGCAGAGAGCCCAATGTGGGGATCGATCCCAGGACCTTGGGATCATGACCTGAGCTGAAGGCAGAGCTTAACCCACTGAGCCACCCACACATCCCTTGGTTTGCCATCTTAAGCCCATAGATGGAGAATTAGTGCAGCTGATTGAAATTGAACCAGTTTGGAAAAATCTTTAAAAAGGAATCTAGGCTTTCTTTTTTTTTTTTTTTTTAATTAAATTAATTTATTTATTTTCAGAAAAACAGTATTCATTATTTTTTCACCACACCCAGTGCTCCATGCAATCCGTGCCCTCTATAATACCCACCACCTGGTACCCCAACCTCGCACCCCCCTGCCACTTCAAACCCCTCAGATTGTTTTTCAGAGTCCATAGTCTCTCATGATTCACCTCCCCTTCCAATTTACCCCAACTCCCTTCTCCTCTCTAACACCCCTTGTCCTCCATGATATTTGTTATGCTCCACAAATAAGTGAAACCATATGATAGTTGACTCTCTCTGCTTGACTTATTTCACTCAGCATAATCTCTTCCAGTCCCGTCCATGTTGCTGCAAAAGTTGGGTATTTACCCCAAAGATACAGATGTCGTGAAAAGAAGGGCCATCTGTACCCCAATGTTTATAGCAGCAATGGCCACGATCGCCAAACTATGGAAAGAACAAAGCCCTTCAACGGACGAATCCAGGCTTTCTAATCAAAATGAAAAATTGTTAGCGATGGGGAAGGATGTGTAACTGTAGGGTTCAAGTTAATACAAAAGTGGTAGTATTACCTATTAGGTACTCTGTTGCAAGAATATCTTTACATAGATTATCAAAGTTTCATTACTGTAAATGTGGCTTCTCTTTGTAAAAAAAAAACTTCATAGTTATTTATGAAATAAAGTCTTGTTACGTGACAGTTTTTAAGTTTGAGTCCTTATTAAACATTCAGTTAATCAATATGTTGTATTATTAGTTTCAGAAGTAGAATTCAGTGATTCATCAGTTGCGTAGAACACCCAGTGCTCGTTTCATCACGTGCCCCCCTTAATGCCCATCGCCCAGTTCTCCATCCCCCACCCACGTCCCCTCCAGCAACCCTGTTTGTTCTCTATAGTTAAGAGTCTCTTATAGTTTGACTTCCTCTTTGGTTTTGTCTTATTTTACTTTTCCCTCCCTGCTCCTATGATCCTGTGTTTCATTTTGTAAATTCCACGTATGAGTGAAATTATATGATAATTGTCTTTCTCTGACTGACTAATTGCTAAGCCAGGGTCTTTTCTTGAAGGGTAGAAGAGATCTGTAAATACTCTTGTCAGATAGACTTGAGCACGGATAATCCTTGCTGAAGTGCCAGAATCATGGCTGGATAATTTCAGCAATAGCTAAAGAATATGCAGGAATCTGAGTCTTAATATAAAGAAAAACAAAAATTAATCTAACAGTTTTACAAAGCTGTTACCAAAGTGTAGGTGATGTATTATGTATAACTATAGTAATAATAAAATTTTTGCTAGGTTAATTCCAGGCTCTTCCTCCTTATGGTTTCTATTCTTTTTGAGATTTTTCTCTCAGTTTCTCATTTGTCCTAGTTGTCCTTTTCTTTACTTTCATTTGTTTTGTTTCAAATATTCCAATATCTTTGTACCTTAATTGATACTGTTATTTGGTGTGTCTTATTTTATTTTGTTTTATTTTATTTTATCTAATTTTTAGATCTTCAACATGGCCATAAAAGATACTTTTTTGTAGGGCAGGATATTTAATTTTTTTTTTTCCTTCTGGATGTAGGGCATGATGGAAAAAAAAATAACATGATTGATAAGAAGCAAAATAAATCACACTAAAAAGTAATAGTAAGTGCAACTTATGAGATATACTTCTTAAATATTGAGAAAGAATAATAATTCTTTATAAAAATAACTGTTAGGAAGCAAAACTAGTAAAATGATCTAATGATTTAATGTACACTATCACTGATGCTATATGAAAATTGATTTCACCAGTTATGACGGAATAGTGCTTCAAATTTATCTTCCCACCCTACACAACTAGAAAACCAGACAAAATATACAAAACAAGTGTTTTTCAAATGTGTGGCAGGCAGTTCCATGCAGTGATGTGTGAAGAAAGGGAAACAGAAAGATGAGTCTTACAGTTTCTTTAACTTTCTTCTTAAGGATACTGAGCCTCCTGGTCTCACTGACATGAAACAAAGAGATCACAATTTGAACAATCCGGTGTATCTAGCAAGGTAAAACACTGAAGAAGAAGAAATTTTGGGGTGCAGGATAAAAGAGTGAACTCTGGAGAATTGTAGAGAGGTCTTCTCGAATCTTTGGCTTAGTGCTGATCAGTTCATAAATGGAAGAAAATTATCTAATGCTAGAACTGTTGTTACTCACATAGAGTTGGGAAGAGTTAATGTTCCCCCCAATGGGTAGAATCCTTGAAAGAGTATCACCTTAGTAGTGGGGATAAATTAGCTCTACGCTAAAACTACTTTGAACTTGATGTAACAGAGAAGCAAAACTAGAAAAGATTCAACTGATTCCCTGTAACTTAACCACACACCAGAATAAAATCCAACATTATTTAAAAGACTACAATAAAAATCCAGCAGGAAATAATTTAAAATTGGTTATGTTCATCATTCAAACATCAATTACCTGGCATGCAAAAAAGCAGGAAATATGAGACATATCCATGATGCATATCAATTATTAGGAGGAATTCTAGTCATAGCAGAGATGATGGAACTAGTAGCCAGTGAATTGAAACAGTTATAAACAGGTTCCATATGTTCTAGAAAGCAGAGAAAACATGAGCGTGATAAGGAGAGACATGGAGATATAAAAAGATAAATCCCTTAGAGATGAAAACTATGATGGCTGAAATGAAAAATACACTGAATGAGATTAACAGCAGATTAGATGAAGCAAAGAAATCATCAGCAAAGTTGAAGAACTATTACATGAAATTATTCAAAATTAAGCACAGAAAGAAGAAACTAGAGGAGAAATGAACAGAACATTATTTGATAGTGGGACAATACCAAGCAATCTAGTATATACATAATTAGAGTTAGGCAAGTAGAGAAGTAAAAGAAAGATGGAAAAAATGGTTAAGAAAATAATAGCTGGAAATTTTCCTAATTTAATGAAAACTATGAACTGACATATTTAAAGGAGCTCAACAAACCTGAAGAAGTATAACTCTAAAGAAAACATGTCAAGGCACATTTTATATATTTATTTATTTATTTATTAAAATTTATTTGACAGAGAGAGAGAGATCACAAGTAGGGAGAGAGGCAGGCAGAGAGAGAGGGGAAAGTAGGCTCCCTCCTGAGCAGAGAGCCTGATGCGGGGCTGGATCCCAGAACCCTGGGATCATGACCTGAGCCGAAGGTAGAGGCTTTAACCCACTGACCACCCACATGCCCCGAAAAGGTACTCACTGTTGTCATTAGGGATGATCAAATAAAACCACAATGAAATATTCTGCACACCCACTAAATTAGCTAAAATTAGTAAGACTGACAATATCAAGCATTGTTGAGGATTTAGAGCAACTGAAATTCTGATACATTGTTGATGGGAAGGCAAACTGTATAGCTTTGATATTTGGCGGTTTCTCCTAAAGCACACACTTACCATATGATCCAGCACTTCTACTTGTAGATACTTATGCATGAGAAATGTTGATTATGTCTATGCATATGCTTTTTTCTGAGTGTTATAATAACAGCTTTAGTCATCATGGTCAGGAAGTAGAAATAATCCAAGTACCCATAAATGGGCGCATAAACAAATTGCAATGTACCCATGCACTGGAATAATATAGCAATAAAAAGAATGAATTGGTGATTCAGAATGATAACAGAGTGCTATTAAAAACAATATATTAAATAAAAGAAGCCAGATTCAAGTAATTACATACATTATGGGTTTTTATATAAACTTTTAGAAGAGGTAAAACTTTACCGATGGAAAGCTGATCAGTGGATTTCAGGAGCTGGGTTTCGGGAGAGAAACAACTGCAAAGGTCCAAGGGGAACTTCGTGGTGTTGATGGAAATGTTCTTTATTGCAACTGTATCATGAATATTGTGGTGATTACATCACACTATAGAAATTTCAAGACCCATCCAATTCTTTATTAAAATTGGTTAATTTTATTACAGGAAAAATATTTCCAAAAGGGTTTTGAAAACTTTTATTTCACTTCCATGTCAATCCTCTCGAAGAAATTTGATAATTTTTTTCTGATTTTTTTCCAGTAAGTTAAAACTATACAAAAATTGTATTAATGAAGTTATTAATGGAATAATTTATAGCCCTACTATATGCCTTTGGTTGCTATGTGAACATTTAAATGGGATAAATTGTAGTATAAATTTTAACCAAACTAAACACTTTTTTCCAAGAAAAATTTATCACACAAGTGCATATAAAATACATGCATTCATATCCAAATTTGCATATAAAGTGTTGTGGGAAAATTAGGAAACATATGGTCTTTTTTCCTTTTTTATTGTCTAAGAAGCACTAAAGCCAAATAACTTGGCATGATCCTTGTAGTTTCACTCTTTTAAATGGTTTTATTGTCAGGCAGATGGGGAGTGCTAGCCACTTATTAAAATTACACTTGTAGATATTGTAAGAATGTTTTATATTTATTCATGAAAATAAAATTTTTAGAATTGGCATTTAAAACTAGCTGAACCTCTCTGTCATAGGGTTGAGTAGCAACTGTACCTGTCACTTCCCAACCACTTTGAAATATGTTGCAGCATGGATGGCTGCCTAATGGATATTCTGAGATCCAGGTTCATTTTAATGATGTTTTTAAAAGCTCTCCATCTTGGAAAATAAAAGAAAATCACAGACTAAGGATTAAAATAGATACAGAGAATGAATTTTAAGATGTAGAATCTCTTCCAGATTGTTTTGGTAAGCATCATCTTATTTCTCTTAATAAGTGCATTTTCCCCTTACGTGAATAATTTAAAAATTAGTACTTAGAATGGATAGTCACACAGCATCATTTTGAGGACTAATAAACTGAATGTAAGTGATGAATTTAAAGTCCCATGTGACGCAGCAGACAAACTATTATTCTGTTTCAGGTTAGAATGAAAAGAAAGATTTATTTATTTATTTATTTATTTTTTGAAAGATTGATTTAAAAATAAAAGTTGCGTATCTGTATTTATGCATCAGGATTTGGTGCTAAGAATTGGAACAAGTCAAGGATGGTATTATTTTATATATCTAAAAAATGTATTGAGACAACATTTTTCAGTTAGCTCTTTGAATTACCAATAACTGTCTTGGATTCACACTGTAGTTAGAGAAGTAACTGAATGACTTGATGAAGAACATTTTTGAAAATGTAGAATCCCTATTTGAGACATGAAATATATGTCATAATTCAATAGATAGATGGACACACACACACAGAGCAACCAATCAACATACATAATGACTTTGAAAACTTTTTTTTTTTAAGATTGTATTTATTTATTTGTCAGAGAAAGAGAGAAAGCAAATGAGAGAGCACAAGAGAGGGAGTGGCAGGCAGAGAAGCAGGCTCCCCGCTGAGCAAGGAGCCCAATAGAGCATCCGACCCCAGGACCCTGGTTTCATGAGCTGAGCCAAAGGCAGACACTTAACTGACTGAGCCACGCAGGCATCCCACTTAGTTTGTTTTGAAGACAGAATTTCCTTCCTTCTTTTCTTTCTTTTTCTTTCTTTCTTTCTTTATTTTAGAGAAAGCATGCACACACGAGTTGGGGGAGGGGCACAGAGAGAGCAGAGAGAGAGTGAGAATCTCCCCATTGAGTGTGGAGCCCATCATGGAGCTCAATGCCAAGACCTTGAAATCATGACCTGAACTGAATCAAGATTCGGTTGCTTAACCAACCAAGCCTCCTGGGTGTCCCTGAAGACAAAATTTTAGACCCAGCTTTGAGGAGACATTGTGTACGATGAGGCAACTTTGATAAACTTGAAGTCAGAACTAAACTTTCTGCCATTCAAATCTATCCTATGTCAAAACCTTTTCCGGGAAAACTTCCGGCAGAACGTTAGCCTCTCATAATGCCAGATCACTGAGGAATTTGAGTGTATGCAGAGAACCTCCCAAAGTATGGAGAGCACCTCGTCTGAATCATCATTACTGTTGTTTCTAAAGATCTGTGTCTCCCCTTGATCTCTCCCCAGCAGAGCTGCTCTGCTCTTGTAGTTGTAAGAACCATTAGTAAAGAAACAGAACACTTGGGAATAAATAAACTGGTATATAAAAGCTAATATCTTCAGGGTTTTTTTTTTAAGCATCTGTTCTTTATCTTAGTTTACTTCTGTTTTATTAAATCTTTCCCCCATACTTACAGTATTGAAATTGTGATTCTTAGCCATATAACAACATAATAAAGTTTTAAAGTATAAATTGCCCGCCAATACTGGTGCATGAGTTTACCAGGGCCACAGTTTTGTATAGAATATGATATAAAATATGTCCTAAAAACTATTTTCTCCTAATTTATCTCTAGACGAAATGCCAGGAGTGATGTTGTATTTGAAATGTTTGTTTTAAATTGCTCTCGATCTTTGGGACTCTCTCCTTTGGCTACAGGAAACTAGTCAAGTAGACTGAAGCATGTGTTTCCTAAACGATAGTATCTGGTTGTTTTTTCCTTTATATATGGTGCAATGGAGATACCGTATGAGTTGTACAAACATTCCCCTGCACTACCGATGCATTATATAATGTGAATCATTTCACGGTCTATGGAGAGGTTGTGAAATCCCTAAACATTCTGTATAAAAGTTGTGTGTGCTTCCCTTCACTCTCTCCCTACATTTTATTTGTATCCGTGCTTTTTGAGGTATGTTCCTTTGTGTCTGTTGTTAACAGATTGCAAAACAAAAACACAAACAAAAACAAAAAACAAAACTCTGGTATGCTTAGCACAGCATCACCCTCCCTTTTTAAATTACTACCCCTGGAAGGAGGTGTTTTCCAACAATTTTTCCTAATTGTTATCCCTATAAAAATTTAGTGCTATAGACAAACTCTGTATCTGCTTATGTGCTGTATGTACAGCTGTTCTATTATGTTTAAAAAAAAAAAACCCTCCAGTTTTTGCTTCCTTCCACCCCAAAAATCTCTATTTGCCTGTTGGGGGTGATACCTTCCCCATTCAGAATGCATGTTGTTTCAGCTCTAGTTAGAACATTCTTATGTATAGGGATTTTTTTTTCTTTTTGTCATTCTGTATTATCTCTCCTGACCTCCACCTGGAAATGCTTCAATTATACGATTCAAGGGAAGGCACTTTTCTTTGTTCATTTCTGAAAGAACATGGAGGATAGAAAGAGATGAGAATAAATTAGCCTCTTCTAAGCAAAGAACTTAGGTTTTGATTCTCATAGTTGACATATTTAGAGTTAATATTTGTTCCATTAGTGAAGGGCTGTGTAAACCCATGGAAAAGGCTGTGCTAATGGACTGAGGTTGCCTGTCATAATCAACTCCAGTAGCTCAGTTAGGCTCCCAATATGTTAATGGTTATTTGAGCATCCTACATCCAAACTCAACCCCAGCCTTCCTATTACCATGTAACTGATGTCTTTCCAAACCCTATAAATAAGCATGCGTTTAGGGGTTATAATCTGGGCTGAAGAATAGTTTTACTAGGAAATAAATGTAATGCAAAAACACATATACTGATTTTACAAATTATGCTAATTTATGTAAGATTGTTGTTATGTGAATGATTAGAGTTTATGGATTATTATGATTATGTTAAATATTTACAGGAAGCCAAGTACAATGCTATGAACTTTACATAGATTTTCTAATTTTAACTTCACAAGCCTATAGAATAGATACTTGTATTATCCCTTTTTTATATATAAGTAAAATAATATCCAAACTACATTTTTTTTAAAGATTTTATTTATTTATTTGACAGATAGAGGTCACAAGTAGTCAGAGAGGCAGGCAGAGAGAGAGGAGGAAGCAGGCTCCCCGCTGAGCAGGGAACCCGATGTGGGGCTTGATCCCAGGACCCTGGGATCATGACCTGAGCCAAAGGCAGAGGCCCCAACCCACTGAGCCACCCAGGCGCCCTCCAAACTGCATTTTAAAGACTGATTTTAAATGCTGATTTTATCGATGGTTCTTTTGAGAGCTTATAAAGAGTTGACTCATTTGTGTCTTCCTTTTTAAAAAATTTTAATGCTTTTGGTGGTGGTGCCTTTCCACCTTTACTCTTGTGGAGATGTTAGCATTAAGCACAAGAACAAAATATCAACCAGAACTAAAAAAGAAGAACGAGAAACATGACTTAAACTCAGAACTTCAGGATGGGCTGTTTTGAAACTAATAACTGTGATAACAGCTGGCATCAGTTAACTACTTACTAAATCATCATCACCTTCACAGCAGCACTTTTGTTTTACTGAGGAGGAGACAGAAGGTCAGAGATGCTAATCATATTTCTGAGACTCTATATCCCAATATTTTATTAGTGATGTTCTTGATTATTTGTTGGTATGAGAGGTATGAAGGATAATTAAATAGTGCTCTATGCAAACTGAAAATGTCTTACACAGTTATCACGACATAAAATGGGTAGTGCTTCATTTATTTTAAACTTCTAAAATTTTCAGAGCTGTCTCTATTTTCTGAATATAACTGCCCTGAACAACAAACTTAATTCTTTGTGGTTTAATAAAATGTACCTTTTCACTTGAAAAATTTCAGTAACATAATGATGCCATTGCCTATACTGGAAACATTATGCAAATGTATTGCAATGAAGTCTATGAGTTTAGTTAAGCTTGAGAAAAAGTTTGTAATTAACAAATTAGCATTTGAAAAAGGCGTTTTGAATATGTATAGTAGGAAATTCTGCTTAACTTGTGGGGTGTGTTCATAATGATTACTTCAAAATTCATGCATATGTATTTTTTAACATGCAAATATTTGAAACCTTAGTGGACTAGTCCAGATCCAGCTAGTTTGTTTTTTTCAGTTAAATGACTAAAATTACAACTAAGGCATCATGAATACATACACTAACATGTGGAATCTTCTTTACTCCTCTTTTTGATATGGTATTTTCTTAAATATTATGAACACAAAATTAAATACATTCTGTTTATTAGGACTTCGAAGTAGAAGAAAATAATCATATTAAGAATAAACAGTCTTAAAAAAAAAAGAATAAACAGTCTTGGTATCTGTTTTTTTCTCCTAAGTATATGTTATGAACTAGAATATTGTGGTTAGGCTTAATTTATTTTGTATGTTACATTGTGCTTTTGGGGATTGTTTGGGTTTTGGTGTCTGACATACCAAAAACACACAGATATTCAATTATTAATCGAGAGTGAAAACAATGCTCTATGGCTACTTTAAAATAAACTGCCCTAGATATTTGCTTCAGTATAAATTAAAGGACATTTTCTTAGCTATTTCTTTAAGTTACTTATGCCCTTCCTCTGTTTAAGGAACTCACCAATTCTTGGTTAACTATCAGATAGGATCTCAGATCTCGAGCATTGAAGGCTGTCCTACAATACAAAGCATCATTCTCACTGCTCATCAGATGTTCCATTCTCATCTGGTCTCTAAACTAATTTTATGTTTCCAATAAACGAATGACCATTAAACTTTCCCCTGCCATCACCCAGAAGTTTAGATGAACAACCCTTCTGCCAAGAAACTTTACCCAACTTGGTTAAGTCACCGTGGTATTTTCCATTCAAGAAGTTCTACAGTATTTGTAGTTGGTTCATTACATACCCTATAAAACAGATATGTAATGAGTTACAGCTAATTTAAATCTATAGTTGATAAATATGTGAATGCTTTGCCTTTCCAGCTAGAGAAGAGAAATCATTTCTTCTGTTGGCTTGACCAACCCTTAAACTCCAATAGGCAGCGAAGAGCAGATCTGGCTTGACTTGGCTACTGAGAGATAATAAAAAAGGAATGATTAGAGGTATTAATCCATAAAACAAGGCAAATATTTTTTTCCACACCAGTTTGATCATATTCCTACACAACTAAGTGGTCTCATGAAGTTCCTACAAATAATATACTTTCATGTGTTTTAAGTTCTGTTTGCTTTATAAGTTTATTGTGACTCTCTGGTAGTATCTGATGTTTAATTCTGACTGTAAAAAATTTTTTTGTGATTTTTCTTCTTTTCAGTGTTTTCATCTCTTTCTCGGTTTACTGATAACCTCTATCTAACCCCAGACACTCTTTTGAACAGTGATGACATAAAAGCAATCAAAATCTACATTGGGAAAGCATAACTAAAAATTAAAGTAAAGCAGGGCCTGACACTAGGTCCAAGGACTAGGTGAGTGACATTTGAGCAGAGTAGAAACAGAGGAATGAAAAGTTTTCTAGGCACAGGGAACAGAATAGGCAAAGACACAAAATAACAAATGTCTCTGTCAAAGTCAAGTGGACTATAAAGATGGCTGGATTATCAGGTATCAGGTTAGAAAGGACATTAGACTTTCCAGGGTAGCCTACTAGAAAAAGCATCCATCCAATGGCTGCATGTTCAACCCTAGCAAAAGATGCTTCAATTTTCCATTTTCTTATGAGCATGACAGCTGACAGTAGATGAGTTCCAAACCTCTATCTTGAGTTGTCCAGATAAGGTTTGCTCTTCACTTAAGTTTTATTTATTTGAGAAATTTTCAATATTCCTTTGTTCTGTTAAAGACAGACTTTGAGTTTCTTTAAAAAAAACAGAAAAGCAAAAGGTGTCATCTAGACAGTTATAGCACAAATTTTTTTCTGACTTCAATATAACAAGTCTGCGGTTAGACAAGAACTTTTCTAAGTCTCTATATTAAGATTTTACTTTGCATTAAAACTAAGTGAAAAGAAAGAAAAAGAGTACTAGAAATATCCTTAAAAGTGAATATATTTTACAAGCTTTTAAATCAACTACTGTAGTTCATTAGCGTAGTGTTTCTCCCCTCTTTTTGTGACTGAATTTCTTTTTTAATAATTGATTTAAGGCACAAAAATATTTTTAAATGTATTTTTTTAAAGATTTTATTTATTTATTTGACAGATAGAGATCACAAGTAGGCAGAGAGGCAGGCAGAGAGAGAGAAAGAGAGAGGAGGAAGCAGACTTCCTGCTGAACAGAGAGCCCGATGTGGAGCTCGATCCCAGCACCCTGGGATCATGACCCGAGCCAAAGGCAGAGGCTTTTAACCCCCTAAGCCACCCAGGCGGCCTGAAAATATGATTTTTATATAATTTATAAGTATATATTTATATAATTTATATATTTATAGTTATATAATTTATATGTATAGTCTACAGTATAGTGTTGGGTGACAGCTAACTGGCATTATGCATACCATTTGCACAGGTCACCAGAACGACAAGACTTACTGCCTGGGCTGCTTCCTTCAGAAACTTTATTCTTCGGTCTCCAATATTTACTGTGTGTCCTTAATTATTACTACAAATGACATACATCCTAATATACAAATTCAATTTTTTTAAAAGATTTTATTTATTTATTTGACAGTGAGAGACACAGTGAGAGAGGGAACAGAAGCAGGGGGAGTGGGAGAGGGAGAAGCAGGCTTCCCGCTGAGCAGGGAGCCCGATTCGGGGCTCGATCCCAGGACCCTGGGATCATGACCTGAGCTGAAGGCAGATGCTTAGCGACTGAGCCACCCAGATGCCCCACAAATTCAATTGTAATGATGATGACATGTTTCTCTCCCTGAAGTAATAGCACAGATTTTGTATTCAATGTTAAAACAAACAAATGCACTCTTCACAAAACTATCCACACCATCCACGCCTTATGAAATTTAAGTTCAGTGTCAGACAACTTAATTCTCAATGTACTTAGGAAAATATAGTAAGTATATCTACACGAAAATGATCATAAATTAAACAAGCTCTAATACATTTTATTTTAAGCATAATTTGATCCGAGTCACCTTTAGGCTCAGAGCATAATAGAATAATCAGAAAAATTGGGGGTCCAATCAATTAATTCATAAATCTGCTATTGAATTATTATTTAACTAGAGTTAAATAATATTATTAACTAGAGTGAATTTAACTAACACATGAAGAGAAATTTTGTATCTGAAATGAAACATAATAAATATCTGATTTGGGGACTTTTCCACTAAACAATTGACGTTAGTATAAAAAGCTTGCTCTTTTTTTTTTTTTTTTTTTTTTTTTTCTCACTTTAGTTGCTGTTATAGTCTTGAGAATACAAATGACAGTTGTGGCTGATTGAAATATTTTCTTTATAACATTTCTTTACTTTTTAAAGCATTGTTAATGTAACCTATAGTATATGTTAATATTTTTATCATTCTTTGGTATATTTGGTCTGCATCTAGAACTACCCAGAAAACATGTATAATATATGTATCTAAAAGGGAAATAAAAAGGCATGAAAATATCTAATTGTGTATACTGTTCAGCTAGAGAATGAAAGATGATGACCCCTTTTTACCATCCAGCCGAGCGTGAAAGAGCAAAAGAGATTTAAAACTTCATTAATTGCTCTCACACAACGTTACAGGCCACGTGCACTTGAAAGAATTTACATTGGAGCAGATGGATCGCTGAATGTGATATCAAAGATTTTCAGAATGTTTGTTTTAAAAATAAACTGGATTCTAAGACAAGGGCAAGCAAAGCTTACACTTTATAAAAGAAGCGGGGCTTTTATTATTCGTACTTTTTTAGAAGAGGAAGGCACATTTTTATCACTAGAATAAAAATATACTCCCCAACTACTCCTTAAAATGATGAAAGTCACAGAATTTAATTGACGTGATGGTACATGTGATACATTTCAATTTTGTTCTATTTATTGGGATCTTTTGAAGCTACCTGACAGGTTTTCGTTACTAACTCTTAGACCAACGAAATCCAGCCTTTGCCCAATGGAACAATTTTCATTCTTGATTATTCATTCAAGCCCAACAAGAAAGATTGTTCCGTATATAAGATAAGGAAGGAAAGGTTAAGGTTCACTTTTTGTTGAGGAAGTTCTTTTTCGCTTGCCTTTTGATTCTGGCCTGTGTTGTGTACTTGGCATTGCGGGTCTCAAACCAGCCACTGTGGAATAGCTAGTTGGGATGGAAGTGAGCCAACTAGATGCTTCTGTGTTCAGACATATTCTGCTTTACTTTTGCAACACGTTTTGATATCTATGTTTGGCAAGTGTGTCTCTGGCTTCGCCCACAAATTAAGTTTTACTCAGAATTTGCATTGTGGTGTTTTCAAGTATTCTGCGAGCACGGACAGACTGAATCAGCGAACTACAGCCAGCAGGCTGAACTTGACCCAGGAGCTGTTTTTTTGGAAATAAGGCCTTAGTGCAACACAGCCATGCCCACTAATTTCCTGTCTGTGGCTGCTTTTGTGCAGAAGCGGGAGAACTAAATAGGCATGAGAAAGACAGTGTGGCCCACAAAACCTAAAATATTTAGTATCTAGCTCTGGACCAGAATTCACCAACCTAGATAGAATAGCTTGCTGTGTGATCTTAAGCAACTTTTCTTAACCTCTCTGGGTGTTCGTTTTCTCAGCTATAAACTAGGGCTGATGATAGTAACTTCTTCCTAATGAATTTTAAGATGATTAAATGGGAGAAACATGCCTTTAGGAAAAGGTCTGATCTGTGGAAGGTGCGACCTAAATGTTACCCAGCACTGACACTGCATTTTCTGAGGTCATCGAAGCTGAGAAAGGGGTTTTTCCATTTTCTTTATTCAAATAATAATGTAGATAATGTGGTTTAGTATTATAGCCACATGTCCTTTAAAGGTGGAAGCCTAGGAGTGAATGACAATTAACCTCTTACTTGCTGTTTAAATAAAACCTTCAGTAAGTAAAGCACACTCTCTAATCTTATCTGTAAAATAATAATAGTAATAATAATAATAATAATAATATCTCCCAGTAGCCAGTATTATCGTACAGGGCAAATGAATTAAGAAATATGTAGCAAGGTAAATTGTAAAGTACAATACAAATCAAAGGTTTTAATGCCTAATTAACCTTTTTTCTCACTTCCATGCTTGACACTTGAGGTAATGAATAATGTGTAATTATTTAGCCAAAAGGACTAAAAAGATTAACCCTTTTGTGTCAAGTGTTGCCACATGCATCAACATGAGTAAAAGAGGCCAGACCCAGGAGAGCCTGTGCGATAGGACTCCCTTTATTTAATGTTCTGCAATTAGAAAACTAATCTTTGGTGATAGAGAAGAATATTAGTAACCTTGGGTGTGTGTGTGTGGGGGGGTGTTCATGATAGAGACTTCTGGGGGACTGGTAATGTCCTAGCTCTTCATCTAGGGACAAGTGATGTGGATATGTTCACTTTGTACAGGTTCAGTGATCTGAACAGTCATGATTTGTGCACTTTACTGTAGGTATTTATACTTGAGTTTATAAAACACTTACAAGAAGATGTTTTAAAAAAGAAAGAAAAAGAAAATCAAATACATATAATTGCTTGTTCTGCTTTCAACAATCGTGAAAAAAATAAGCTTCTGCCCTCAGATCCATCTACCTCATTTCAGCACTTACACACGGACGCGGGCATCACTCTCCACAGCTCTAAGCAGTCTGCCACCACACACGCACATGCCCGCACACACGCACACACGCACACGCGCGCACACACACACACTGCTATAATCAAATGGGACTCTGCTTGGGTCAACCTTGTCTCCATATTGTGCTCTAAATACGTGGTTTTTGACAAAATTGGTCTTTATTTTTCCTTGTCTATAAATCTACAGTCTCTAATTGCACTTTAAATTTGTTTGTTTTGTTTAAAAGATTTTATTTATTTTTTGAGAGAGAGACAGGCAGAACATGAGGGAGAAGGAGAAGCAGATTCTGTGCTGATTGGGGAACCTGATGCAGGGCTTGATCCCAGGACCCTGAGATCATGACCTGCGCAGAACGCAGATGTTCAACCCAGTGAGCCACCCAGGTGTTCCACTCGAAGTTTTTTCTTAAGTATTTAAGACACTGTGATCTTTATGGGACTCATGGATCCCATTTACTCCACATCATATCCTCATTGTTGTGCTATTTTCCAAACCTTTGTTTTTTACTTTATTTATGTACATATTACTCATTTTCCCAAAATATATATGTGTTCCATGAAAATAAGACCAACGTTTTAATCGAGAGCTATGTTTACAATAGTAATTAAATATATTTTTAACATTAGATTTTATTTATCTTTAAAAAGAGAATGCTTTATTAGTACAAAACAAAACAAAACAAAAAGCTATGAAAAAATATATATATAAAAGCTATGTAAGGAAAATTAAGTCTCTTTCCCACCATAACCTCTAAGCATTCCATTTCCTTCTTCCAAGTAACAAATGTTGCTATTTTTCTTGTACAGATCTTCATCAACATCTGTGAATAATCTTTTCCTATGTAATTAGCTTTGTGTTTTATAAACTGGCAGCTTACTGTAGACATTATTTTATACCGTGTTTCGTTAAGTGAATCCTGTCTCTTGAAGATCCTCCACATTGATAAATAAAGTGAATTGAAAATATCCAAAGAACGTATGGAAGCATGGAGACTTGAAATTATGAGACCATATCATTTTGGCAAATATTCTGAAATTGCATTCTTGACATCATCACTGTAGACTGTTCTTGGACTCATATTGTCACTTTGGGAAGAATTTAAAAAGCAATGTTTATGTATTGAATAGGCTGAAATTTATTTTTTTTCCATTTTGTCCATGTGGTTTTCCCTTATCCTTCACATGAGTATACTGAATAAATATTTAGTCTATTGTTCTTGAAGTGTTCTCCAAAAACTATGTGAAACATTCCTAATTTTTTTTTATTTGTTTGTTGCATTTTAGCCAGGAGTTTCTTTAAATTATATTTCAGAACTTTGGACCTTACAAGATTTTGAGTAATATGTCACTGAGATACAAATGCAAATGGTTTCCCTCTTGATTCCTCTGTACCAGGGAAAGACAACTTGGAATTCTAAACAGATTAAAAATAGTGGTTGATGTTCATTTGGGCTCTCTTAGAAAAGAAAGCTCTCTTGACAAATCCCTCTGCTTATTAGACAAAGTGCAAAAGCATTACATCTGGAGTTCATAAGCCATTGTTTTATGGAACTGATTCATCATGCAATCCCTTCCACTCTTGAAATAAACCCATGAGTATTTGTTAAGTAAGATGCTATATGCTCACTAACGTAGACACATAAACACTCACAAACCCCTCTGAGCGCAAAGTCCCTATAGATTATGCCCTTAAAAAAGTCTTATAAAATGGAATTGCAGCACAGTTTTCAAATTGGCAGATATTGTTTTAACATTATCTTGTAATGGATTTCTGAATTCAGCTGCAAGAATTATTCTTATTCCTTTGAACCATCAACCCCCCTTTTTTAATTCAAAATGCTTTTTTTGATATATTTCCTTTTGATTGAAAAGAAAAAAAAGAAATAAAACTGGGATTATTTTTGAAACATGCAATCCCTAGTTAGTTTAGAATTTATTTTCCTTCCTTAAATCTCAAAGCACATTATTTTTTTTTTTTTCCCACATCTTTAGACTGTCAGAATCCAAACTATTGATTTGGCAAGAATAAAATTTAAGGAAACATACAGTAAAAGGCCTATTTATATGAGACAGGGATTTTTAGTGGATTTCGGATATTGGAGAGGAGCTGTGCGTAGATTCTGCTGCTCTTAGAATTCCTTAAGATGCCATTCTAAAAGATGACTGCAATTCAGATCACGGAAATGCTTTGATGTCTTGTTTTTTCTTTTGCAGATTGTAATCCACATGTTCCCAAGGCCGGTCCCTAGAGTATAATTTAATGTAATTGACAGTCATTGTTCCTTGAAAAGTTTGAATTAAATTAACATAAGCATGAATGAAACTGACCAAATAACCATACACAGATTTTATTTTATTTTTTCCTTTAGGATCAGTGACAATATTATGTATAAAATGAACATTTGGCTATTAGATCCTCATTGAATCACTCCAAATTTGATGAAAAGTGGATATCTTGGTGTGTAGTAATTTAAGTTCATGAAAAACTGGTGGGTTTCCCATTTAGTTCTTGGGTTTATTGAAGAACAGGATTATTTTATGTGTGGAGTGATGAATTTGGCTCTTTTTTCTTTTTTACACTAAGATCAAATACAGACTGCAAAACTGACCAAGCATGAAATTGTTTTTAGAAATTGTGGGAGCTAGTTTAGATGGCAAGAATCAGATGAACAGTTGTTAGTAAAAATGTGGGTGTGGAAAGGATGATGGTAATGGATAGCGAAGGATAAAAGTAGAGAGATAATAGTACAGCGAAAAAAACGTACAAGTGACAAACATCTCTGTAGAGTATTTGCATGTTAAGCCACATGCTTAAAAGCATACAAGTTTTGGGGAGGAAAAAATTCTCATTGCTGTGACTTTTTTCACGGAAGACCAGTGAGGGTTTGGGGTCTTACGGTAACCGCCACTGCAAGGCAATTAGACTTCATTATGGCTGTGCTTATGCAATACTAATTAACATGCCTGTTGTGCGGTTTTCCTTATTTGACCATGTGACAGCCCACAGGTCTGACACCCTCTGTGAACCAACAGCTGAGGAGAATTTCAACGTGGCAGATTTTGTACAAAATACACCCAAACAAAAATGTAATCACACTCTTCCTGAACAACTGCATTAACAGAATGTGTTACAGAGGATCTACAATTAGTCGATTGCATTCATTTGTACTGGGGAAAAAAATAAAGGAGACGAGGCATGATTCGAGCCTGTGCATACAAATGATTATACCTTGGGTCTAGAATTGAAAAGTGTAATAACACTGTATTATGTTATTATGGAAAGTAACTTTTTGCCAGAAACATCAGATCTAGGAACGTTATCATTAGAAACGGGGTGGTTAGTGTGTATACAGCACCATTACGAATCTGTAGAAAGACCATATAACTTATTAAACCTGCATATGTTATATATAATTTAAGAGTCTGGATATTGGCATATTTTGTGTTTGTTTGTTCTTGTGGAACTGGGGGTACTTTGGTTAACAGAATTAGATATAGTCACTGGCTACATAGATTGTATAGTCCAGTCTTGAGGCCAGGATAGAGACTTTAGCTCTGGTAATAAATATGAAGTTAACGCTGTGATAGAAGGAGAGGGGGTTGGTGCTGTGAGATTTTACATAGAGGTGTCCAGCAGCTATGAATTAAGGAAGTTTTCCTTAGGAAATGAGAATTTGTGGAGACCCAAGATCCCGTTGGAGATGA
Source organism: Neogale vison (assembly GCF_020171115.1). Classification (NCBI taxonomy): domain Eukaryota; kingdom Metazoa; phylum Chordata; class Mammalia; order Carnivora; family Mustelidae; genus Neogale; species Neogale vison. The sequence continues at coordinate 30,455,333 of NC_058096.1, forward strand.
CACAGGTGAACTGAGGACATTAGGTAGGATACTGGGTCATATACTTTACTGCACATTAGAAGGAACTTAGGAATTTTGAGTTTCTTTAATTTACTGATGCCTAGGTCTCATCTCTAGAAAATCTGATTAATAATTATTCAGAGTATGACCTGGGCATTGAGAGTTTTTGAATATCTTCAGCTGATTTTGATGCACAGCAACATTTAAGAACCGCTGGGGAGACGTTCAAGGCAGATGAAAAGGCCTCTGGTAAGATGAAGCACGACAAAACCTTAAAAGTACTGAGAGGTCAGCTGCTGCTTCTGGAAGACAGAGAGGAGGGAGGGAGTGGGAGAGGCATGTGTAGCTTGAGATGGAAGAGCTAGGAAAGAAGCCAGGCTGTGCAGGGCCTCGTAGACCAAGACACGGAGTGAGTTAGGTCTTTGCTCCATAATAATGGGAAGCCATTCAACTCATTTAGGAGACATGTTACCCACCCCCCACCTTTTTTTCCAGGAAAAACATGAACAGGGTTGACTTTGCTTTTCTCTCATATTTTGACTTCTTGGCTTGCTAGTACTTTCAAATGAACAGGAGTAATTTTTTGAGATCATTGGTCACTGGAGAAACATGAAACTTTTCCATATTCTTCAGTCTTAAGTTATCACAAAGCTGGAAAATCTATAAAAGATAGAGATGGTTCTTAAACAGTCACTAAATAAAGTTCCAACCCTTCTGGTCTCCCAGCCACCAGCAGTGGCTCTATGCCGGTCTGAGTTTTCAACTTGAGTTGCACATGGCAATTACTAAGGATAGATATGTCTATTACTTAGAGCGGTTTTAGGTTCACGGCAAAATTAAGAGGAAGGTACAGAGATTTCCTATATCCCTCCTGCCTCTGCAGGTGCATAGCCTTTCTCATTGTCAATATTTCCCATCATGGTGTTGTATTTGTCACCATTAATCAACCTCATCCAGAGTCTATAGTTTACATTGTGGTTTACTCTTATTATACAATCTGTGGGTTTGAGCAAATATAGAATGATATGTATCCATCAATATGTTATCACACAGAATATTTTCACTGCCTTAAAAATGCTCTGTTTTCTACAACTCATCACCCCCCCCCCCAAAAAAAAATTTTCTGGGCAATCTCTGGCAACCACTGGTCTTTTCATTGTCTCCATAATTTTACTTTTTTCAAAATATCCTGTAGTTGGGATCATACAGGATGAAGCCTTTTCAGATTGGCTCTTTCGTTTAGTTATATGCATTTAAATTTCCTCCATGTATTTTCATGGCTGGATAGCTCATTTCTTTTTAATGTTGAATAGTATTCCATTACCTAGATGTACCACCATTCATTTGTCCTTTATCTATGAAGGACATCTCGGTTGCTCCTAAGTTTTGGCAATTATGAGTAAAGTTGCTATCCGTCTTTAGGTTTTTGTTTGGATATAAGTTTTTAACTGTTTTAGATTAAATAGTAAAGGGCACGGTTCGTGGTGGCTAGGGGGCACTTTTTACAAATATTGATGTCTGGGCCCAAACCAGACAATCTAGGTGTCATAAGCATCATTTCTGAGATCCACAGATGGCTCTAACATTCAGCTCAAGTTAGTAATTACTGATCTACTGGATAAATCTTTTTGAATTTAGCTGAACTTCGGGCACATTGATCTTCAAACGGAACATGAATCTCTTGGTTTTTGGAAACGAGAGGAAGTTAAAATGAACACCCGAAGGTGTTTGTCTAAGTGTACTCTTTTCACAGCACAGAGATGATTTCTTTCAAGGCAGATCCAGTTAAAAGAAACAGCTTCCAGAATGCTTGTGATGAGATGACACATTCCCTGCCTCCTCTGGAAGCTTGCCACAGACTGTATCACATTTACTATATTGTATTTCCAAGAGTCTGCCATCTAGGATCCAACGTTAAACCCTTGTACTTCTGTCACTTGGTTCTGATTCTTTTCCCACATTTTGTCAAGTCCACACCGTCTTATCAATGCCTCTGCTTTTCTAGACCCCAGTGAACACTCGGGGGCTGTACATTTACGGGAGGACAAAGAAATTGGCAAACAAAAGAAGTAAAAGAAGTTTGTACAGGGTAGAAAGGGAAGGAAACAGACCTTGAACATGGGTAGAAAGGAGAAAAGCAGACCACGTCTGGGATAGAAGGCACAGTGACATGAAGAGGCATACTTACGAAGGTTAGAAAGAGTAAGAAGAGTCACTGGACAAGTGCCAAGAAGGTTGAAAAACCAGGCAGCAGATGCATGGGTCTGTCAATGGATGGCTACCCAAGGAGGCAAGGCATTAAGCCTGTGGGTTATTCAGCAAAGCCTCCTCAACCAAATAATGAATGGCATTAAAACCATCAAAGGATTCAGTGATAGGGAAAAGAAGCCTTTTGGATGAAGAGTTCCAGGGAAATTCTGAAGGCTGTGACACAGATGTAGGGACATTCTCAGCATGAACCGAACAATATTCAAATAAAGTTTGAACGTTAGATCTCAGAATGAGTATTAGAACCATACCAACTAGCACCAGGGAAGAACAGCGTCATTTAATAATAATTCTTAGGAACTCAGGCATGTAAAATGATTTTCTAAAGGTCAAGGCTGGCAGATTACGCCTTTCACCTCTGCTGAATTTCAGAGCTGGAAAGCAACTCCCAAATGATCCGGCCCAAACAAGCCTGGAAACTGAGGCTAACTGATTTGCCAAGCTGAGAAACATAGGAGAGCTGGGCTTAGGATCCAGACTGCTCAATTCAACAGGCCTTTTGTCTTCTTACTCTGTCGTGTTGCCTTCAGACCAGGGGAAAATATAAGGAGACTGAATTGCAATGGGGAAAGGTTTACATCAGTCATGGAAAATTGTAATGAGGGTTATTCGATACTGTGGAAATGTAGTGTTGAAGGTGATGTGCCCTAACAGTCACAGCTGACAAGACGGCAAGTTGCCATCAGCAGAGGAGTGAACCGAACACCTTGGGGGGGGGGGAGGGGCGAGGTGGGGGTTATTCAGGAGACTTGAGTTCAAATTCTTTTCTATTATGGACAAATTCATTCATGCACTCATTTATGTATTCATGTCTGCCTCTTATGTACGTGTCAGCATGCTTGGCACTGGAGAGTCAAATAGACGATTCCCGTTAGTTGCTTGTAACTGGTGTGGGCGATAAGACAAATGTGAACATAATGACAATAAAACACTGATTTTGAAAAATCTGTTCTGACGTCTAGAATAGATCAGTAGCCAGGAAATCTGAGAAGACGGAGGTGTTATTTTCATCCCGTGTGGAGAATAGAATTATGGGAGCCAAGGAAATTTCATAGACAAAAAAAGTCGAATTTGAACTAGATTTTGAATGGTAAATAGGATGTGGATGGTGAGGAAGAAGGTGGAAGCGTTTTCGAGAGAGGGAAAAGAGAAGCATGGGTGAATAAAATCGGTGGTGTTTCACTGAATGAGAAACACTTTGAAAATAGAGTTAGGGATGGGCGCCTGGGTGGCTCAGTGGGTTAAGCCACTGCCTTCAGCTCAGGTCATGATCTCAGGGTCCTGGGATCAAGTCCCGCTTCCGGCTCTCTGCTCAGCAGGGGGCCTGCTTCCCTTCCTCTCTCTCTGCCTGCCTCTCTGCCTACTTGTGATCTCTGTCTGTCAAATAAATAAATAAAATCTTTAAAAAAAATAAAGTTAGGGAAGTGAATTGAAATTACATCCAGGCAAACCTAAAATATTAGGCTAAATTTAAATTTGCATTGAAATGGGGGGTGGGGCAGTGGACCAGAGAGGTGGCAGGGGTGGTATCTGGATGTGTTTTAGAGCGAGCCAAGGGTGATTTGGAGAGAACAAAGAATAGATGTCTCGGGTACGTTAAGTCACAGCTGCAAAATCTTCGTTCAGACTAATTGAGAGCAGGACTTCGAGAAGCAGCTGTGAAGACTATGACACAGATGAAAGAGTGGAGGAATGACAGGCAAGGTCTGCCAATTAGATGGAACTAGAAGAAGGGAGATGGGGACTCCAAGTTACTTCAAAGATTTTGAGCCTGGGTGACACAGAAAAAGACAAGAGTCGTGAAAGTCAATATGGAATGCAAATATTTCCATAACACTCATCATAGTCTCATACTTTGAAGAAGTAACTCCTCTTTTCACCCATAAACATATAAATCTGCCATACACGTTATATATTGTATATACACAACATGGGTAGCAATGCGTATGCTGTAATTTGAATCGCTTTTGCAGATTAGCATAGATTCAGAGCCAAGGAGAAATTGATACAGAATTTAATATGTAGCGCAGTAGGGAAATCACATGTTCCTTATTGCTCTTATTCAAGCCAGTGACTCTGCCTCAAGTTTTATCACTTGCAAAACTGTCTTACATATTCCAGAATATATTCTAGGAAAGAGTTATTTAGACAGTTAGTTTAGTCTGCAGAGCAGCCACTCGGAATTGAAGATAATCGATAGTAGCTTAAGAGTCAGGCTCTAACTAGATCTTTAGGCAGGGACCCCAAGAGATGATTATTCCTTTTAACTCAATTTAGTACAATGTAGAAAGCATGAATGTAGCAGCCCAACCCATCTGTTCTTTTTTTTCTAATTTTAAAGAGGTTATTTTTGTATCAGTCTTTGGAATTTTTAATTCTGTCCCTGCTATGCTACACAAGGCACTGATGCTAACAGGATGAAAGAAAAAAGAAAAACAAAACCAAAAAAAACTGTTGGGTAAGAGGAAGAACAAAGTGTGGTACATTAAATCTTGTTGTTTTGCCAGTCGGTATTCTTCTCCCCGCCTTTTTTTGTGGGGGGGGGTGTGGGGTGTCACACCCAACTTGGTGCTTGAACTCACAACACTGAGATCAGTCGTCACACACTCTACCAAATGAGCCAGCCAGGTGCCCGTGGTTTACTATTTAATAAACCATGTTACCTTCTGCCTTTCCTCTCTCTCTCTTTCTCTCCATCTAGGTGGTGGTTGTTATTGCTCTTTTTTTTTTTTCCCCCTTTTCTTTTCATTAAAACCTCAACATTTTAGAGAATGGGTAGCTCCAGAATTTCTTTATAGGAGAGGTGCAGGGCTACAATCTGACTGAAATAGAGGCTCCTGGGGACTCAAACTGCATTGGAAGAAGAGATGGGTTTTCTTTTTTTTCTTTTTTTGTAAGATTTTATTTATTTATTTGACAGAGATCACAAGTAGGCAGAGAGGCAGGCAGAGAGAGAGGGGGAAGCAGGCTCCCCAGGGAGCAGAGAGCCTGATGTGGGGCTCGATCCCAGGACGCTAGGATGGCGTGAGCGGAAGGCCGAGGCTTTAACCCACTGAGCCACCCAGGCGCCCCAAGATGGGTTTTCAACATTTAAATTATATGGTGCTGATATAAGAGGATAACAAAATTTTCTAAAGATATTTTTATTCATACTTTCCATACTATTTTTAGAGTCTGATTTCCCAGTATGTTTTTACTGTTAGTAATAATACTGTTGTCAGGATAATTATTAACGGTGACAGGGAGAGATGCAAAGCAGGTGCCGTCATGGCTGATAATATCAGTAATTGCATTAGCAAAATGCAGTTGATGAAATGATACTCAGGAGTGGCTTCTAATATTGGTATGTAACCTTTATAACGATAGAATGACATAGATTTATTTTGTGCAGAGATCCATGTATTTATTCACTTATCAGTTTATCCACTCATCAAAGATTGAATGTTTTCCTCTGGCACATATCGTTGTGGATATCTAATTCACATGTGAACAAAAATAAAAATAAGTTTTTGTATATCACTTATTTGCCAAACAGTCATAAATAGTCAAATGAAAAATTCCCTTTTCAAACCCCCCTTGTACTCCTAATAATGGCTAAAATGAGACTTCTCTTTTCGTTTAGAAACCCGTTGTCAAGTATTATAACTTCCAGAATTACTGGAGGCACAGTGGGGTCGCTAAGCACATGACTAGCTAAACTGCTCAGTTTGGGCACATACTAGCTCTGTGTCCTCAGGCAAGTTTCTTGACCTCTCTGAGCCACAGTTTTCTCATGATTAAGATGATGATAATAGTATACTGACCCCAGAAGGTGGCTATAAAGACTGAACTTATAACACATGTAAATTACCGAGAATAGTGCCTTGTTCATAGCGAGCGCTTAGTTTAAGTATAAGTGTTATCACTCTAAAGCCTCACTTCTCTTCATATGAACATAAGTCTTGGGCTAAACCTCTTTCACTTTGCACAATCACTCCTAAATGACTGTGAGTTGTAGTAGCTAAGCAAATAAAACCAATGAGCCAGTAAGTGTACCTATGTATATTTCTATATTTTTAATGTATATTCTTGGGCTAGAAATTCTTAAAAGTTTTGGTGATTGTGGACCCCAAGTCCAGGTGTTATTGCCATCTTTCCCAGTCTCTTCTACTACGGTTCATCTCACTCTGTTATTCTGAAAGGTTTAAAATCAACTCTAATTTCAAGTGCCTATTGGAAAATATACTAAATATCCTCTAAATAATAAATAAAAGTATACATTAATATAGCTGACATATGTACTTGGAAGGCAACAGCAACCGCTGGCTATGACCTTTATATTGAGAAAGTGACCCAGAAAATGGCCGAGGAAATTTCTTCATTTATTTCCCACTTCCAAACCAAAGTCTCGGAGGCCTTTATGTCCCAATCAGATAAAGTCAGCTTTAGATTGTGTATAAAATGCAAATTGAGGGCGCCTGGTGGCTCAGTGTGTTAAAGCCTCTGCCTTCGGCTCCGGTCGTGATCCTGGGGTCCTCGGGGTCTTCGTCAGGCTCTCTGCTCAGCAGGGAGCCTGCTTTCCCCCCTCCCCCGCCTCTCTCTCCACCTGCCTCTCTGCCTACTTGTGATCTCTGTCAAATAAATTAAAAAAAAAAAAAAAACTTTAAAATGCAAATTGAGTGAGGGAATGTTTTATCTTTCCTGTTCAGATTTTTTTTTCATCAGCATCTGACAGAAAACAGCACTAATACTTCTTTCCTCAAAATGGACAAATAACCTTTCTTGTTTTGTTTTTTGTTTGTTTGTTTTTGGTTTTGTTTTTTTTTTATGATTTTATTTATTTATTTCACAGAGACGCAGCAAGAGGGAACACAAAGTGGGGGAGGGAGAGAGGGAGAAGTGGGCTTCCTGCAGAGCAGGGACCTGATGTGGGGCTCGAGGCCAGGACCCTGGGATCGTGACCTGAGCCGAAGGCAGATGCCTAAGGACTCAGCCACCCAGGCACCCCTAACCTCTCGTTTTAATCCCTTCATACCTGGAATTCATGGGACTTAATCAATGATAGAAATTATTAGTTCCCTCAGAATACACATTCGTTTCTAGAGAGGAACATGCAACAAGGCCCCCATGCCTCAGTCTTTCTATATCGCTACAAACAGAACAGGTCTATACCGATAGCCCATGACCATGGCCAACACCAACCTGCTGGCTAAGCTCCCTGAGTGGGTCAACTTGGACGCTACGCTTCTAGCTCCAGTCAGTCCTTAAAATGACCCCCACAGTGGCTGAGATCTTCAGCAACTTGTGAAATGCTTTGAGCAGCCACTGCCCCTGCTTCTCTGTTGCTGAACTGTATCACAGGAACTGTGAAATAATAATGTTAATTGTTGTTTAAACCCGGCCCAAAGCACAATAGGTTAAGCTGTATGTAGAGAGTACTGTGTTAATGTGAAAATTTGAATTCCTAGACTATTTCTCAGGTATAAATACAGATCGCTCAGGGTGAATGCTGGGTGGGCGAGTTGCATGATGAGTAACGAAGGACAAGATAGATGAAATTCTTTGATAAACTGTGGGAGGCAGAAATAACCAACCCATATGTTTGATTGGGCAATAAGTTAGAAGGATTATTTCGACGTCATATTTATTCCTATGATGTAAATATCCCATGTTTATAACAGAGTGGAAATGTCTACATTTATCCATGTGACTAATACTGGAAAACCTCTACTGTGTCGATGTATGGAATAATCTACCTTTCTTGCCTTCCCAGTGCTTACAGTTGTATAGGAAGGACGGATAAATGAGACAGTGATAAAAATACAAGGGCAAGAAGTAGGGATAAACTAAGGTTTCTCTGGGATCGCTGAAGATTATGGAATGTTTTCAGAAGAACTTCAGTCTCCACTTCACCTTTGTAAGGAGATACATTGCTGGGCTTCCTTTCTAAATGAGAAGAGGACTGATAGAAAATGGACTAGTTCTCTTTAGTGGAAAAACTTTCCTTCTCCACACCAAGCGACATGCCTTATAGGTGTCCTGGAAGTTAAAACCTATAAATATTCTACCGCATTAAGCATAAGGACCAGCCACAGGCATATGCCACCAGTGTCCACTTTCCTTCAGAGGGTTAGGGTAATGGGAAGAGAAAGGGTCTGCTCACCAGATGGAGCTTGTCAGATTAGCCATGGGAGCAGAGTAAATATCACTGTCATACTGTGTTTTGAAGCACAAAGAACCCCCTTTGTATAACGCATGTGCATATTTAATCGTTTAAAGCAAAACAGCTCAGCAGAAGGGTGGCTGATGGTTGTACCTCGAGCAGAGTGGCCATTGCCTGAAGGCACATTTCTGCTTTCCTCATAATAAGGAACATTAGCAACCAGTGGCTCGAGAAAGGCAGAGTCAAATAAGTCTCTGGGGGCCCAGCCGGCCACATGAAGTGAGAGCCGTTAGACACAGCGATGAGATTACTGCTCCAGAAAGGGTTCACCACATCTATTATTACCACGTGGACTTTCCAGGCCTGCCAGCTCTCTCAACTTACAAATGTCAAACATGATTTAAAAGGTTATTATTATACTATTGAGAGGGAAGGGGGATGATTTTCCATCCCTGAAATTTCTTATTTCATTCTGGGGCACCCACAGTGCATCTCACAAACTCCAATATTGCTAAGTAACCTGCTTCCATCTTTAATAAGTGTTTTATGGACCTTAAATTGGAAGAACCATTTTCACTTTATTTGTATGAGGAAATCTGATCTTCCCTAGTCCGATAACAGTGCGATAAATTTGGTATGTGCATCTCTGTATTGTGTTTGGAAGAATGTTCTGACGAGGGGAGTCAATTTATGTGCGAAGTGTCAGTTAGGGAGAGGATACATAGGTAAATGTCGTTTTTGGCAAATGCGTCTGTATGTCTGCAGTATTTCACACTAAAATGATCAGATGCAGTTCTCGATATTACATTATTTATATCTCTTTGGGTTTTGTTATAACTGGTCTTTATTTATTATTTTTTTTAAAGATTTTATTTATTTATTTGACAGACAGAGATCATAAGCAGGCAGAGAGGCAGGCAGGGGGTAGGGAGGAAGCAGGCTCCCTGCCGAGCAGAGAGTCTGACTCCTGGCTCGGGCTCAGGCTCGGGCTCCATCACAGGACTCTGGGATCATGACCTGAGCCAAAAGCAGAGGCTTTAACCCACTGAGCCACCCAGGTGCCCTATAAATGGTCTTTAAAGAGTCTACTTTCCCAGCTCCTTGACTCCCTTGGGAATGTTTATTGCTCATAAGGACTCTATCAGTTGTCCTCAGTAATGAGTTAATTTCAGCAGTTACGTTTGGAAAGTTACTCAGTAAAAGTAGATGGCTGTTTTGCTTTGATTTTTACGGAGATTTTGGCCCTTGTTGAGCAACATTCGAAAAATAAATACTCCTCAGTGTAGTTGTTCAAATATACAATAAACATCCAGTTGTCATGGAGGAATTTTTCAACACGGCATTCCTACAAGAGGTGCAAACCAAGGAATTTCAGCTGCCTTTGTGGAAGCATGCCTCATTTGATTTCCTAGCCGGTCACCCTGATTGCTTTTCTTAATGTTAGACTATACAGCTGAAGGTTGCCTACGTATCCAAGTCCCAGAATGTGCCATGCACAGCAATACGTCCGCACTCTAAGCTGACACACTGTGGGGTGGTGTTCTCAGATGGGAAGTAAAAAGGATAGGAGGATATAGTCCGTGGTGTTGGGATATTTTTGGTTCCCCCCTTTATCTGCAACTCTGAAACGTTACATTTAAATCTATGATTTCGGGGCACCTGGGTGACTCAGTGGGTTAAAGCCTCTGTCTTTGGCTCGGGTCATGATCCCAGGGTCCTGGGATCAAGCCCCACATCTGGCTCTCTGCTCAGCAGAGAGCCTGCTTCCTCATCTCTCTCTCTCTCTCTCTCTCTCTGCCTGCCTCTCTGCCTGTGATCTCTGTCTGTCAAATAAATAAATAAAGTCTTTAATAAAAAAATAAATCTCTGAATTCAACCCATGTTTACATGGGCATTGTCAAAATTGAATTAAAGCCTGTGGTAAAGAAACAAAACAAAACATATACATCCTCAGCTTGAGAGATAACATCTTTGCTCCAAGTTCAGTACCTATTGCAAAATGATCATTTGCCATAAATACCAAAAAAGTCACAAAAAAGAAAAAAACAAACAAAAAACTACTTTCATTTTTGAAAAATTGCCAGACTTCCATGTAAAAATAATACTAAAAAGTTTAAAATTTTCCAGTTTTTCAGATAGAGGATTAAATTAGTTTTGCAATATTTAAATGCGAATGAACCTGAATATATACTCAAGAATTTGTGTGTGTGTGTATCCTTTATACTTTTTTTTAGGAAAAAAAATTTTTTGAGGAATTTATGTTGCATGTATTTATTTCAGGTAATTTCTTTATTGTTATAAAAATAAATCAATAAGGCATGGAAATATTTTGGGTTGAGGAAATAATAAGAGTATCTGTTTTTCCTTCCTCTTTTACGTAGTCACATGTCACATAAAAACAGAACAATTTAAGTATTAAATGAAAATGAATGTATTTTCTATTTTAGTTTTCAAGTTTGCTTAAATAGTAAATAGTGTAATAATGTATCCATTTATTCAGTAACCAATGATATATTTATGTAAGTATTGGATTTTAAAAGAATCCTATTTAAATAAATTTCAAAATATTACTTTATTCTAATTGGGCAAAAGTTTCCTTTCACAAATATCCACATTTGTTTGTTTGTTTGTTTGATTAGGAACTCTGTTGGTACCTATGGAATACAATTTGATTAATAAAATGTAAATCCATCTACATCTTTTTAAAGCATTCAGTTACTTGGGCAATACAGTATATAGGTATACATTCAAGATTATAAAGTACGATTATTAATATGAGGAACTACATCGCACATTAAATTGCAATGTGTTCCTTCTATTACAAAATCTTAGCATCTGCTAAATGTACATTTAAAAAATGCAGTGAGACACTATTTCAAAAGATAAGTTCACTAATAGATCAATAAACTATTTTCTGAAAGCCAAATTGACTTTTAAAAATAAATCATTCTTTGAAAAAGATGGAGACATAAGCCACCCAACATAAAACTTGTTTATGTCAGTATGTGTGCGGGAGAAATTTATCTTCCTGTTATGGTTCTATAATAACAAAAATTCTCAAATGAGATCTCACAGGTAAGCACAAGAATTAGAGGAATGTGCCCCCCCTTTCTCCTAGAAACCTTGTTTTCAAAAGTCATTACAGAATTTATTTAGAAACCTTAACTTGAAAATCAGATGTCGTACTGATGTTTTGTTCCCATCAGGAACAAAGGCATCATGTATGAAAGACATCATCTCTGCTTCTGACAAGGTAGACTCTCACTTTTCACTCTAGTTATCCTTGAAAAGTGTTCAATAATGTATTCTCAGGACCTCTGTCAGCCTCAAAATGGATACCTTATCAACTTAAATATCTTATTTTACAAAACAGTAGCAGCTTTGGACATACATAACATAGCTCTAGCAGGAGCAGATAGAACTTCTCTTCATTGTGTGTGCCTCGTGGCTCATGCTTCTGGAAAGACTCCTTCATCTGCTATCTCCTGGAAGAAGCCCCTGGATGATGATGAAAGGCTCATAAAGAGGATTGCCAGATTTAGCAAATAAAAATATTTGTATTAAATTTGATTATCTGGCAACTCTACCCTTAATAGCTTGGCTCTCAAATTAATCTCCAGACCAGTATTTTTGGTTTCCTTCCCAGATGAGTGAAAGCAACTGCTCTGTCTGCAAAAGACAAAATGTAAATCTTTTCATCTCTAGAGACTGTGACCCAGATGAAACATCCCTCTGGACAATCCCAGGAAGAATCACACATGTATGTCAGCAGAAACCACATTTGTGTCTGCTCCGGGGATGACACTGATATTTAAAGCATTGAAAACTTGAAAAACAGCAAGAGTAAAATTTAGAAGATTATATTGAAATTAATGATTTTAGTGATTCAGTAATGGTTTTAGAATCAAATTAAAATCAAAGAAAGATTTTTAAGGAAATCTTCATTCCTTCATATAAACTCTCCCTCTACAGACATTTCACAGTAAAACGTCAAGTTCATTTTCTATGGAGGATGGCCATCCAGAGATTGGTCATTCAGAATAAGATGGCCTCACCTGTGATTCCAATGGTTTAGAAAAGACCTCCTCTTATTTTATATTTCTCTCATTGGATCACAAACCAGATTTTAAGTACATCTACAGTCACATCTATAGCACATTTATGGGAAAATTAACCATCTTGTTAGGAAACTAAATCAAAACATGAAAATTTAGTCCTTATTTATATTCTGATAGTCTCTGAAAAAGAAAAAAAAGTTTTGGATTAAATTATATTCCCTACGTGTCTAATAGAGCATTGCAACCAGTTGAAAATCTATGAGAAATTAAATTGAGAAAGATATTTTTGGAGTCCCCTTTGGAGAAATTAACTTCCTTTTTTATGTACCAAGAGTACTAAAACAGATAAGGAAGCAAGGCAGTGGCTCCAGTTCTGTTTGGAGTATCAGATCTCTACAATTGGGGATATCTGAGAAGAAAAGATTTTGTCTGTATCTGTTTAACTTGCTGTTTGGGTCAAATCTGGGTCTAGAAAAAAGAAAAAAAAAATCCAGAGAGAGTTAATGTGTTCTTCAGAAAAACTACGCATTTCTTTCTGCTTGAGATGTCTCAAAATTGAACAGTATTACAAAAATTTATATAATCTTGTTTCACTGAAGACCCAAGCTCTGTTTTCAGAACAATTGTTCAATATTCTGATAGATAAAAAATAATTTAGAACAATTCTTTATTATATAACAAGATTTAAAAATCCAATGTCTTACATTTAAATGTGGAATTTAATGTGGGGAGTAGTGATGAGCTTTAAGTGGGGGGGGGGGAGCCCATAATGGATGAGTCCTGCTACAGTCTTTTGTCATGAGTAAAGAGGCTAATGTAATATAAGCACTCAGGAGTAATCAGATGTCTTCTGATGAGTGAATTGAAATGTCATAACAGAAGTAGTCCACCATACATTTTATTATGAATTTTTGTGGGTAGATTTAAATTCATTTTCTGACTCATTTAATTCATTGAATCAAAACAAAATCTAAGATGCATGAAAAAATCGATTTCGGTGATGAGAGATTTACCCCGATGTACGTATTCATTTCTAATTTTTCTTCTTTTCCTCATCAGTTGATTAGGCTGTAATTTGTGTAGTCATTTCTTTGCAGCTTTGTTTCTGGTTTTTGCCAAAGGTCACACAACTACATACAGCTAGCATTTCCAACAGTACTGTATGGTTGTATGTACGCTGTTTTCAGAGCTCTGAGCAAGCATATTTTGATATGATTTCTCAGACCATAGGTAAGTAATTTTTTTCCATTTTTTAAAATTTGAGAATAGTTGACACAGGTTTACATTAATTTCAGGTGTACAACATAGTGATTCAAAAACATATATTATGTTGTGCTCACCACAGACGTAACTACCCTCTGTCACCATATGCTATTATAGTACCATTGACTGTATTCCCTATGCTGTACTTTTTACTCCCATGACTAGTTCATTCCATAACTGGAAGCTTGTATCTCTCACTCACCACCCCCTATTTTTCCCATCCCCCCACCCATTTCCCTTTCCCCTCACAACCATCAGTTGGTTCTCTATATTTATAGGTCAGATTATACTTTTTGTTTGTTTGTCCATTTGTTTTATTTTCTAGTTCCACATATAAATGAATTCATATGATATTTGTCTTTCTCTAAGTTACTTCACTTAACATAATACCCTCTAGGTCTACTCATATTGGCATAAATGGCAAGAGTTCATCCTTTTTTATGGCTGAGTAATATTCCTCTCTCTCTCTCGCTCTCTCTCTCTCTCTGTGTGTGTGTGTGTACCACATCTTTTTATCCATTCGTCTCTTAATATATACTTGTGTTTTTTCCACATCTTGGATATTACAAATAATGCTGCAATAAAACTAGGGAAGCATATATCTTTTTGAATTAGTGTCTTTGTTTTCTCAGGGTGAATACTGAGTAGTGGGATTATGAGATCATATGGTATTTATATTTTTAATTTTTTTCAGGCATCTCCATACTGTTTACCACAATAGCTGTACTAATTTATATTCCTACCATCAATGCATGAGAGGGTTCCTTCTTTTCCACATCTTCACCAGCATTTGTTATTTCTAGTCTTTTTGATTCTGGCTATTTTGATAGGGTGATATCTCATTGTGGTTTTGACTTGCATTTCCTTGATGATTAGTGAGGAGGAATATCTTATCATGTGTGCTGGCCATCATCTATATGCCGTCTTTGGAAAAATAGCCTCTCCTTTTTTAATTGGACTTTTTGGGTATTTTTTTGGTGTTGTATCATGTAAGTTCTTTATGTATTTTGAATAGTAACCCCCTATTGGATAAATCATTTATAAATATCTTCTCCTGTTCAGTAGTTTGCCTTTTTGTTTTGTTGATGGTTTCCTTTGCTGCATAAAAGCTTTTGATTTTGATGTAGTCTGAATAGTTCATTTTTTGTTTTTGTTTCCCTTGCCTTAAGAGACATGTCTAAAAAAAAGTCACTATAGCCAACATCAAAGAAGATGATCCATGTTCTTGCTCAACAGCATTTTCCAATATAGAGTCAATTAGAAATATATATTGTTCTTTAATTGACTTCTATGACTTCCTCTTAAATCATCTGGCGAAGGTCCTCATCATCTTTGGTGTGAATATAGTTGCTAAAATTATTTAGAAGCCACTCACTGAGCCACGCAGGTGCCCTCTTAGCAACTTTCAAATATACAATACAGTATTATTAATTATATTATTATATTATATATTAATATAGATATTAATATATATTAATATTATATATTAATACTATACAATATTAATATAATATTGTATTAATACAATTAATACAACACAGTATTATTATAGTCAACTGGTAATACATTTGATCTCTATGATTTATTTATTTTTTGGAAGTTTGTATGTTTTGATTCCCTTTACCCATCACCCTTTCCTGAGCTATTTTTAAAACAACCTGAGGACACGTGGATGACTCTTGATATCAGGGTTATGAGTTCAAGCCCTATATTGGGTATGGAGCCTACATAAAGAAATAAAACAACAACAAAACATTAGTAGCTTCAGGTACGTTTTAATCCCCATTATGCCTCATATCATCCATGTATTGTTTGAAAATTATAAACTTTATTTGTATTAGCTGGAAGTATTTTTGAAGCCAGGTTTATAAATGCCTTTAGAAGAACAGAAAAACTGGCCACCTGGATGACTCAGTTAGTTAAGCATCTGCCTTTCAGCTCAGGTGATGATTCCAGGGTCCTGGGGTCCATCTCCATACTGGGCTCCCTGCTCAACTTCTCCCTCTCCCTTTGCCTGCTGCAACCCCTGCTTGTGTACTCTCTGTCTCTCCTCTCTTTTTTTTGTCAAATAAATAAATAAAATCTTAAAAAAAAGAAGAAAAAAATAGAAAAACTCAACATTCCTGTATCTAACCCAGAACAGAAGAGAAAGTAAGCGAGTCCTTTTTGTCTTACCTTTCAGCTCACACATAAATGGTTATTGAAGTAGTAAGACATAAAATAGAAACCCATATCTCTTTTAAGAGTTTTGAGGGAGTGTGCCTAGAAAAGTCAGATAATTCATCAGTTTTGTCCTCTGGCCATGTGGTACATGTGGTAGAAAAGATAGATTCCTATACAAGGTGAAGAGTTTGATGACTGTATGTTTTCTTATGTGAAACTTTAACTGTCTTAAGTGAGAAATACACATAGTTTGTATTATTAGTGAGTGAAAATTGTCTTCCCTGAGCAAAGAGAGGAAACAGTCCTTCTTCTATCATGAGAACGAAATAGAAAACCCCACTTCAGAATTCATGGAAATGATTCAACACACACATTTTTTTAAAAATTCAGAAATCTTAATTATCACCAAATCTATAAATCTACGACCTTTATCCGTCTTGCCTGATGGCTTTTAGAGTCATGCTTAATTTCACAGCTGACAGTACGAAGCTTATCTTCATTTTCAAAAATGTCTAATTGGAACCTAGCAGCTGTTTTCAATAAAAGAAAAAAACCTTTTAGTTAAAAATGGTGTAACCTACTCCACCCTCCATCAAGGAAAGATTAAAGGAACAAGATAAAGCATATGTGTACATCCATTATTTCAAGTACCAATTTTTATTTTATCAGTCAGGATGGGTTAGGGGTCCTTGGGCAACAAAGTCTGAAAATTTCAGTGATTTTAAGGCAAAAAATATATATTTTTTGTCACTCCCTCGGGTTAAATACTTATTGCAAGCTGACTGGATCCTTGACTTTCTGTCACTATGGGGGGTGAAGGATTGTTGACAACCCATGACAATGGCAGAGGGAAAGGAGAGTTCCAGAGGCTGTTGCATCAGCATAAATCTTTAGTCTGTAGTAACACATGCCATATTCTCTCACAGTTCATAGGCTGCAGCAAGTCACATGGCCACACAAAACCACAAGGAAGTCAAAAGGCAGTCTAGCCATGTATATGGAAGGAGGGGACAACCACAGCCATTGGGCATGCTATGATAATGATAACAGAGGTATTAACTACCAATCTCCAACCTCAGTATTGACCCAATTCTACCCACTTAATTTAGTCTGGATGCTAATTTGATCCCATATTTAGTTTATTGAGCTTTTACAAACTACATCTTGCCTTGACCTCATTTTCTTTCAACAGGGTTCTCTTCTATCTATTATTAATGTGTCTGTCTGTTCATTTGGTTTTTTTTGGGGGGGGTGGTTTATATTGTTTTGTTTTAAGGTGTCTTAGGTGAAAAAAAGCATTAGTCAATGTGTCATTAGTAACTAAGCCCAATAATTATGACATTGATTTAACAGAATTAAGATTTACACATGAGATTCTTCTATCAAAGAGTTCAGTGATCTTTTCTGACCATTTCCTGAGACTTACAGTTTCTGTGGTTTGCATGTCATGTTGTAAGTACTGGAGAGAACAGACCATGAATCGTAGAATACTAACATCACAGAGCTGACAAGGAAATGTTAAAAATATGTCATCTATTTTTTATATTTCAACAAGATGGTACACAAAGCTACATATGTCCGTCCACTTTGGGTGAGAGGGCCAACAGAGAAATTGTTATCACGTCGTTGTTTTATTCAATTCATTGGAAAGAAACACTAAGCATAACACTGCCATATGGAATATGATTATAGGTTATTTATTAAAAATAAACTTTTCTTTTGACCTTTTTGACTAAATGTCAGTGGGATTTTTTTCTTTCTTTCTTTTTTTTTTACACCAATTTTCAAATCAATCTATTTGGACATTTTATATTTATCTGCCTAGTTAAATTCTCACCATTATGTTGTAAGTGCAGGGACAGTCTTTAGTAATAATAATAATGATAATAATAAAAAATGTGGTATAGGGAGAAGAGTACTAGACCACATTACTGTGACTTATAAAGTTACTTCCTGTCTCCAGTCCTCAGCTTCCTTTTTTTAAGATGAAGAAACCAAAATCAACCTTTCCAAACTAATGCTATGAACTTGGAATTGCATGAAGGTCTTGTTTGCAGACCAGTCTTAGTTTAACCACATAAATAGAAGCATTGTAAGTGTGACGGTATATAAACAGGCACACAATTTTAAATGGAAATTAAATTTCATTATTCAGACCACATTGATTTTATCTGATCAAACTGCTCTCACATATTTGAGTTCCAAGGTCTAAGGGTGAATGGCATTCTGTGATGAATTCCAACAAGTCTGGGCTTTATTTAATCAAATTTTACAGTGTTGGACCAAACATTGAATGCCTGTGAAGTTGACTTGTTTTCTCTCTTTATCTTTGGGATGCTTAATCTAATCAAATCATAACATTTAAGAGCTAGAAGTGACTTTGAGTTTATATCTTCTACTTCCTTACATTTAGGAAAACCAGGCTGTTATCAGTTTTATTTTATTCAACTGCTAGTAGAAGATAACCAAGAGTTCATGTCATAAAGAAAATTTGGATTAATGCACCCAAGGTGTTCAGAAGTTGTTTTTTTTTTTTTAAACTTCCTTTCCTAATTGTCTACATGTTTTGCAAGAAGGTCTGTGCAGCCTCTTATTTACAGAATAATGAGAATGACAAAAAGCTAAAAGCTAAGTGGATAGTGAGTCTGTCTCCTTTGAAAAAGACTCAGTACATTTGCCTAAATTCTTTCCTCAGCAAATTACCTTCTTTGTTACAAGGTCTCACACTGCAAGGAAGGCTGAGCAATGTAGTTTTGTCACTGCTTATTATGCCTGCCCCCAAACTAGGGTTCTATTAATAAAAAAGAAAAGGAAAATAAAAGTATTACACCCAAAACTGGTGGTCTTTGCCAAAGAGACCTATTTTATCATGATGGATAATAGTGGTATAATATTTCTATTACTTATAATTGCTATTTCGCTGGGCTGGAATCTCACCAAACCAGAGTTATAATTAACAAGAAACAGTGTAAACTGAAATTATAGGTTCTAAAGTGAAACTGACTTAAGCTCACACCAGGTTCCCACCAATTGTGCAAATTACTTCACATCTCTAACCTCAGGTTTTTGTAAAATAAGATGGCATCTTCACAAGTTCAAGTCGTAAATTAGACAATAACACATGTAGTCGAATGACTAAACACAATGCCTAGAATATGGTAATCTCTCTGTAAGTAGTGGGTGCCGCCACCAACCAGTGAATGTTTTTTCTACGTTTTATGATTAAGAAGTTAAAGATTATTGATGTTTTATTGGAATTAATGTCAAGGTAACATTTATCAATTACTGTACTTTGGGTCATCATAATCACTTTGGTGCCTTTAAGGTTCTTCTCTAAGATAAGAGTGGTTATCATTCATCTTCTATCAATCTCTATATTTTTCCATTTATATCTGTGGATCCATCTTCTAGAGACATGACTAAGTCAATGATCTTGATTAGCCCGTGCTCCTTGTCCAATAATATAATACTGGAAAGTAATTATGTTTCTATTTTTCATTTTAATTTGGTCTTAACTTCATTGACAATATGGGTATCGGCCAAGTCCATTATGAGTTTAATTGCTCACATACCAGGTGTTCAGAAATCCATCCTTTGAATCCGAAGAAAGCAAAAGATGAATCTCTTCTGATATACTCTGAGAATTCCGATACATTTTATTCATACATTAATCTAACTGTGGGCTAAGAAATATCTATTTTTATATTCTATATTTAATACTTCTTCTATGCCTGGAAATATAGATTCTTATTATAATGACTTCAGTCATTGATCAGATGTACCTATAGAAATCTGATCTAAGTAAGAGGAGGATTTATCCTTGGACCTGCCTAGACTTGCAGCAAATAAATACCTAATTGCCCGTGCTGATTGACAGAACAAGTTTTGACTATCTATACAGCCTAAGCCTTTGTTTTGTCATTGAGATTTATCCATTGGAAATTGTCCATTGGCTGGGAAGTCAGTACTGTGACAGACTCTTCTGTTGGTAAGACAGCTTTAGTTGAAACCTCTGAAGAGTGTGGGGAAACAGAAAAAAACAGAAACTCTATAGTACCTCCACCTCCCCATCACTAATGCCTGGGGCTGGCAGTGATGGTGAATGCCAATATTGAACATGGCTTTTTTTTTTTTTTTCCTGTAAACTTTCAGTATGAAATTATTCAAATGATACTCTGGCTGGATCATAATGTCTTCATTCCCCAGTTGTATTTGAGGTGGAGTCAAATGGAAGGGAAGTGGCTTCCATTCACCGATTTGTATTTTAAATAGCACTTACAGAATCTGTTGAGAATATTGCTATCCTCCTTTTCCTGATTCTGTTTAGTCTGCCCCCAAGTGGTGGAGGGCTGAGAACCTGGAAAGATAGTGTGGTCGCTCCCTGACTTAGTGCTTGCTGTGTTTGTGTGGCCGAGGGATTTTTGTTGGGTTGTGACAGCTGAACAATTAGAAACTTATTGCATATAATATGAATTCATCTGTTCAAATCATAGCAGCCTAGTAATTCTTGAAAGTATGTCTGTGCATTTTAATTCAATACACTAAGTAAACAAATTTTAAGACATACAGTCATGCTCTATGAAATACGTAGTTCTAAAGGTTTTATTTTGGGCTTATTCTCTTCTTCCTTCCCTACTTGTTTTATAGCCCTTCTCCTCGCTATGAGCTTATACTGGAAGACATTTTTCTTCTTGATATCTAGCAGTTTCTAGCTGGTATTGTTGAATTTTAATACTCAGTTTGATTCAGAACTCTTGCCTTTTTCAGGTTCTTAGGAGCTCCCTTTTGTCTCATTTTTAAACATGGCCTTCGGGGAACGACAGTGATTGTGACAGATGGTAAAGGAATAAGAACTGCACTTTGGTGCTGCTTCTGTCTTTTGCCTCTGATCTCTTTCCACTTTCTCAAGGCAAATTATAGATTTCCCTCTGCCTCTAGAGGGATGCTAACAGTAGTTGCCAGTTATAGGGTTCTTTGTTTCTAGCTCTTAGAAACTAGGGCTCTTATTTGATTAAACATTGTAATCATGTTTATTGTTAATAAAGGATACTGCTTAGTATGTTGACCAAATACCTGACTAGACAAGGATGGGGACTTACTGAATCACAAGGGGGGGAAATAGAATTCTTTGTGAGTTTGAAAGTCGCTTCCCTCTAGTGGTCAAGTCTGGTATTTCACTTATAGACTATGATCCAATTTTTGAAAACTTCCTTTCATTATTTTTTTAAAAACTTTATCTGATATGTATAATTTATTTATTAAATATATCAAAGAACACATCTTGCAACTAAAATTGAGCTCCTTAAAACTTCTGAATCTCTTCAATTATTAAACCCAATTTTAGAAATGAAAAAATAGACAAAACTACTTTATTATGCATTTGTTCTCCAGTAACCCACAAATATAACACATAGTTCCAAATGAAAGGATTCTAATTGACTGACAAGATAGTAAAATGGGCCTGGATTTTTTTTCCCATTTGTAAGATGTGTTTAAAGTAATTAAAAAGTATGAATGTAAAGTTGCATGATAGATATATTTGCAGTGCTTCTCTATGTATTTGAAACACTTCAGAATGATAAAAATTTCATAGAGAGGTGCCATAATCACTAGATAGTTAAGATTTAAGCATTAGAATTTAAATGGCACTTGAAATGAGTACAGAGTTGTAATTATAACTAGAGTTTGTTTACATTCGCTTATCCAGTTGGAAAGTATTTAAGCAAATCCAAGAATATGCCATACCCTAGACAATATGGAGGAAGTGAAACCAGATGAACGAGAGGCCAGTGAGCGGATCACTAAGCAATGAGACAGGACTGGTAGAATTATCTATAAAGGACTATAGGAGAACACCAAGGATGGAGTGGCCACTGTCCCTGAGTACCAGGAAGGAGAGTGGAGCACAACAGAGTGGGTGAATTGATCAAGAGATTGGGCATAGTGCACAGATGTTACCGAGCAGAGAGAGCTTCAGGGTGTGGCTGTGAGCAATCAGGGAGAATGGAGCTCCCAGTACGGAGGGCTGATCTGACTTATCAGAGTCAGAGATGAATGGAACTCATGCCTTCATAACTTCCCTAAAGCAAAGATTTCAGAGCATGCTAAATTATCAAATGGGAGAAGATGAGGTTGTTGACCCCTGGGTGATACACACACACGAATAGGAACAATCTTACAAAATTACAGATTCATTCTCACAATGTTAGGTAGTCAAGAATTACCTGGTGAAATGACATTTTTGTGTTTAAGTTTTATTTCAGAAGCAAATTTAACAGATGACCCAGAGCTAGGCAACCGTAAGTAAAGAAATGGTGCTGTCAGGAGATGTACGAATACTTATTTAGATAATATCCTTAATTGGTTTAATTGGCTATATTTTAGCACATTATATAGGTAATTTTCAAGCTGGGATATTACAAACTCTCAGATTTTCAAGATGAGACTGTATATGTATATATATGTTACCCTTATACCAACTATACATATATATGTTATATAGTGTGTATATATATGTACACATAATATATATTATATATTTCAAGTATATATAATGTGTGTATATATATACATTTACATGTATATAATAATTACAGGTATGAAAAATAGGCATAATGACTTACATCAAATAAAGTTTTATCACCCATGTCCATAAACACATTCTCTGTGCTGGACACCACCTGTGCTTACCCTCACTTTCACTCCCCAAAGATCTTCAGCTGCCGGGGACTATCATATCAACCCTTCCTTGGAAATGCTCTCATGCTCTTGACTTTTCTCATCTGCTTTCCTGAGTTGAGACTTAATTGTCTCTTACAGATGTTATTTCAAGTCCCCGATATCAAGTATATGATGAGATCAAGTGTGTGATCTGAGGAGCTAATCCGTGCTAATAGAATAACACATTTGCATTTTAACCTCTGCCTTCTCCCCAAATTAGCTGAAAGGGATGGGATTTTTTTTTCCCCTGAAGAAAATGTGCCATTTGATTAAGAAAATTCATGTCAAATAATTTTGGCATTACTTAATCACCTCGAGTACCTATCTTTGGAGTCTACTTGTGTGTAGAGCTGAACTTGGACCTGATAAATGTTTATAATACTGATAATAATTTTTCAAAAATAATTCTTTAGTTTGTTTTTATAGATAAAATTCCTGAAGATGGTTAAAAAGCCCATTGCTTCATTTTCTCTCTCTCTTTCAATCATGCGTGCGCGCACACACACACACACACAGACACTCACACACACATTTTCATGCTTTGAGAAACTTGTGTTAGACAAAGGATGTTGTAAGTAGACTTGGAAATCACTTGGCATTTTTGGGATTTGCCAAACAGCTTGAGATATTTTAAAATATTTTTGTTCAATCAAATCCCAAACATGTTTTTCCAAGTGCTTTTTTTTAGGTCAATTTTTATAACCATGTGTAATTTCAAGGAAATTTAACCCATATGTTTGTTTCTGTTACCATATATTCAAATTGATTTATAGCACAGATGTAAGTTTTTCCTCTGACACCAGTATATGAAGAAGGTGAGGGAGACTTGCAATTTGCTGCACAGGAAAGTCCGTAGTGAGACTTTAGATTAATGATCATAGACCATAACCCAGTTCTAACCCCAACACACTCTTCATGATAAAAGTCACAGGGGACTGTCGGTAAGTGTCAGCAAAGGATGAGATCCAGGTACTGCAGTATGGTGATGAATGTAGTCTTCTAGCATGGGCTCAAAGATGGAACTCTGATTGGTCATGGTACAGCACTATGGGATTGAAGCCCTTAAATGCTACTAAAGGTCTTCGCCAAGTGTAATGAAAAACTAGATCTATGGGCAGCGATATTTACTGGCAAATAGGACTGAGTACAGCCAACACATTCTATTATTTTTTGTGGCATAGAGCCTAGAAATGGGCTTGTGGATGGGAAAGTTGAAGCATGGTCAAAATATCGCCATACTGTATAGGCATAGCAAAAAAAAAAAAAAAAAAAAAAAAGGAGCTTTTAAATGAGCATATGTATTAGCTGGAAAGGATTCTTAAAATTAAATAAAAAGAGAACATCTCTAATAAGACCCTTCGGTTGAACCAATATGTCACCTTAGAAGTAAGTGATACTTGCCATTACAAAGATGCTGCAGGTGAGAATGGATAATAGCAGGATATCAGGGTCACTGCCAAGTGCAAGGAAATTAAAGTGCAGTTACGATATGAGGGGGCAGACATAAGTAATTCTGAAAGCCAAAGCATTTGAGAAGTAAATAAAAAGTGGTTCATAAGTGTTGCAAACAGTAGTCGGTAATCACGTGTTTCTTGATGTCTGAATCTATATAAATTCTGATAACATTCACAGGGAGATAAAATATGCTCTCTGATCCTAAATCTTGGGCCTGTACACAGAGAAAATGAGCCTGTCTAGTGGAGGGAGGAATCCCAGTGATGGAAGAAGTAAAACAACTTGCCTCAACTCCGAGAGCCATGATGGCTCTTCTGCTTCAGGGTTTTGAGCAACATTACAGCATCTTTATGAAAGTTACCTTATAGAATGTTAGTTATACCAGGGCAGACCCAACCAGAAATTTGACAACCGCACCACACTTTGACTGGACTGACATTTCCTTAGCAGTAACAAGCTGACACTGTCTGGTACCACAGGGGCCCTTGGGCTTGATTTAAGAGCACCAATGTTGACTGCTTGTTATTTCCGATCTTAGAGCTGTCAAGAGGCAACTGATGTCAGCATAAAATTATTTGATAGCTCTACATCTTGGGCAAAATGTGAACCTATTGACGTCCATAAAATAGCCATCAAAGTCTCAGAATCGGGGGTGGTGATAATTGAGAATAAAAATGTGCCTGGCTTGTTGTTAGGTCATCCTTTGTTTTAAATTTGGTTCACGGAAGTATGAATTGAAACCATCTACCGAGCTGTTAGTGGTTGCACTCATTAAGCTACCTGCTCATGGAATTGTCAGAGCAATCTTACAACATAAATAGTATTATTTTGATCTTCATTTGACAGGACAGGTTACACTCCTTGAAAAGTGGTAGAACCAGGATTCAAATGCAAACGATCTAGTTCCAGGGTTTATGTCCTCATCTTGAGTTATGAGGCTTCTCTCATGGAACGGAAGATTCTAGATTGGTGGAATTCTTTCCTTGAACCTCAATTTATTTATTTTTAGCTTTTTTTCTTTTTCTTTTTTTTTTTTTTAGCTTTAATGCAAGAAAATAATTGTTCATTTCCTCAAAGGAAAATAGCAATTAGCAGACTGTATTGTCTGAGAAATACTCACTGGAAGAAAGTTAGGACTTTTACCATCGTCTTAGCTTTCCTGGAGCAAGCTGGTATCTGATGGGTTGATTCTTTTTTTTTTTAAAGATTTTATTTATTTATTTGTCAGAGAGAGAGGGAGAGAGAGCGAGCACAGGCAGACAGAGAGGCAGGCAGAGGCAGAGGGAGAAGCAGGCTCCCTGCCGAGCAAGGAGCCCGATGTGGGACTCGATCCCAGGACCCTGGGATCATGATCTGAGCCGAAGGCAGCTGCTTAACCCACTGAGCCACCCAGGCGCCCCTGAAGGGATGATTCTAATCCTAGGTAGAACTGGTCAGGGACCTGTTCTCTCATCATAGCACGTGGATTATTAACACATTCTGTGAGAACACTAAAAATTGGTAGAGTAGTGAATAAAAGTGTGAGGGTTTTTGTGGCTACTACAGAATCTCAGTAATGGGCAAAGTAAGCAAGAAATAATTTCTCACCTATAAATTGTAGCACACTTTGCCATTCTATTTTTCAGATTAGTTATTTTTGACCGTAGTGATCATCGGCAAATGCAGCCCTTTTCTGAATAATATATTCGGCCATTTCTTAAAATCACCTCTAAACCCTGAAACATTTCCCTGTAGAATGTTTTTGCATATGCATGGATCTTTTGTGTTGTTTAAAAATACAACCTTTTTATATTTCCTGATTCAGGAGAACAATGGAAGGTGGCAATTTAATTTTGAGAATGCATTTGTGTGTATGGGTGTGTGAGTGTGTGTATTTCCTTTTATTTTTTTTTCAACCAAATCACAGAGATCTAGCAGAATTCTGATTCTCTAATTCTAGCTCAGTATATAGCAATTGAAAGCATTTAGTTGTGATTAAAACAGATTGAAGGAGATAATCCCTCTGAGAAAGCAGATTCAAATAGCTTAGCAGTGCTTCTTCAGGGATAAGAACTAACACAACACAAGCTAATTCCTGCAAAGTCTCCCTGGTGATAGGAGAGGTAACCCTCATTTGCTGTTTTTCCTCCTTGTTGGGTTTTATTCGAATTCCTCATTGGTGGAAATTCTGCTTTGAAGACTGGCTTACTCATTCTGTGTTCCAAGAACCAACCATCAGCCTTTTCCTTTAACTGATGTGCTGAAAGAACAGAGTGCAGACTGTTCCAAATTTACAATTTACAACTGAAACCTATTTAAATGTCCATGGGTAAGTCATAGACAACTTGGAACTTGGGACATCATTTACCATAAAAACATTGTTCTGTAAGAATGGGTTTTCTATAAGAAGTGGGTTTCCTGAACAGCCCTTCAAAGCCTATTTAACCTATAATGTAGCTGAATATAGTTATAACTAGTACTGTCAAAGCCTAACCTCTTTGTATAATAATAGTTCTATAAGAATACTTCTAGCCTGTGTGTGGATCCAGGATTGGAGGGGAAAATACCTTTTTTCCCTTGGGAATACCCTCAGTTGTCTTATTCAGTGTATCGTTCCTAGGAGGCTGGTCTATACCTTCTGGGAGTAGTATGCTGGACCTTGGAGAAACACAGAGAACTACGTTGAGGATAATTTATAGATTGAGGTTTTCCTATTTCCTTATCCCTTCTCCATTGTTGCATCCTCATTCTGCAGATTGAGACCAGGCCCTTGAGAACAGAAACCATGGGTGGGAAGAGAAGAGGGAGGCCCACGGAGGGACCCTACTTGTCAAAGTCTGACAACGTGTTTCTGGATCTTGGCTACACATGGGGCAATATTTCTGAAATTCTGTTTAGTCGCTACCTTTATATGTTGAATCAAACAGTAAAAGATTGAAAAGGTTCCTGTTGTACCACCTCATTCTGCTTGTCCCTCTGTCCTCTCTACATGCCCCCTTCTCCCCCCTCCCCTGCCCTCCCCTGCTGAAATTTCCACAAGCCTTTTCCTCTCTGGTACACCCATTACCTGTGATGATGAAACACACAGGAGGCCACTATAAGGACTCAGTGAATTGAGTAATTAACCACATGCTGCCCTTGAGTTTATGAATAAAGTTTAGGCCCCATTGTGAAGCAAATTAATATTTTAAAACATGGAACCAGTTTGCTCTGTCAGTTTTTTTATGAGCTGGAACAATACACCATCTCATATCCTATAGGGTCATACTGTTAAGCCAGAATTTATTGACTGACAGCATCTAACCAAATCTGAAGTTTTAATCTAGCTTTTTAAAAATATGAATCACCTGCCAGCATTTCATCATTTTTCTATATACCCTTTGCTATGCTATTATGTGGCAATTGATCTGCTGTTTAATTTACAGTAATGATGATGGGCCAGCATTAATAATAATGGCATATGTTAAAAATGTAACAGGGCACTTCAATGCAATAAAAGAGATAGATATATAGTTTAAAACCTTTTAACACTGTGTTGCCCCTGCTAATGTTTCACAACACTTTGTACTCTGGGAAAAAAAAAAAAGTGGCATAAAAATAGCATGTAAAGTGTTATTCCCACATGCTGTTCTTGGTCTTTGGCATGCCTGTTTTCTCCACATTTTCCAAAAATGACAAGAATGCATCCCATCTGATACATCCTGTGAAAAATTTAAGAGCATATTTGAAAACACAAAATACTGTTTTCATAAACTGCTGAAATCTGTGATAGTTTGGCAGTAATCTCAGGAACAATGCTGGGACTCGGCTCTTTATTTTTTCCTTCCCTTGCATTCTTTTGTCAAAGCCACTGAACTTCTTTATGCTGTATTGCTTTCTGATGTGTTGATCCGAGTTTCCCTAAAACACACATGTTAGTGCCTAAACAGGGTTTGGCAGTTGGATTCTCCCCCATTAATTAATGATCTAATGTTGATATTGATGTAGTCTTTCTTTTAAGGATAAAAATAAATAATCCAAAGCTAATTTGGCATGGAATAAATCAGCATCGAAGCTTTTAATAAGGAGAAAAAATGATGGAATGT
The DNA here is from genome assembly GCF_020171115.1 of Neogale vison. Lineage (NCBI taxonomy): Eukaryota > Metazoa > Chordata > Mammalia > Carnivora > Mustelidae > Neogale > Neogale vison. The sequence goes on from NC_058096.1 coordinate 30,483,466, forward strand.
GAAATACCAGATGTAAGATTTGCTAGACAGATACATGTGGATAAAATTTGATTGAGGCAAGAGCAGGCGCATTTCTGGGAACTTCTGTTTCTATTTTTATTCTCCTTCAACTGCTTGAGAATTTAAGATTCAATTCTTGCCCACATGGCCAAATATAACAAATACTACTGATTGTTATGTTCAGACTAATGGAATAACACAAACTCTTGTTTACGTAGGGTCCCTTTACATTAAGAGTGATCCCATACCATTTATGAAACCTGAACATCCTCCGGGCTGGTCTTTGCCCATAAGGAAATAGCAATTCCAAAAGAGAGAGTTCAGTCTGGTGAAAGTGGGTTCTTTGGCCCTGTCTCCAGAATATTTTGCCATAGTTCCAATTCTCTACTGCCCTGTGCCTTTCCCTGGGTCTACACTTTCCACAAAGCTTAAAAGATGGGCATTCACCCAATTTGGTCAGCCAATATAAGTTTTGTAGACCCCATAATTCCATCGATATACACTGACCGTGTTGAGATTATAACATACATCTACTTTTAGTATCATGTGAGGGGAAGCCCAATTACATAATCAACAGGAGCACATGTTGATGTGTACTGTGCTTGGCAAATATTATTGTACTTAATTCTCGTAACTGTGAAGCTTGGGGTGTGAAGGAAGGACTCATAGAAATAATGGAAGTTCAGTTAGGCTAAAGTGCACGAACTGTAGCATTAGACAAGTTCAAATTGAATTCCTCCTCTACCACTTAGTAATTTTGTTACTTTCACACACACACACAGTGTGCCTGCCCGCCCACCCCCCCATTCACTTCAAAGTCCAAATGTAAGGCATGTCACAAAGGACCACTTATTTGGTGATTTGGTGTCCACGTTGTAACAGAGAATGACCTAGAACTGGACATGTTTTATGTTTAGTAATCACACAGCATGTTGTGAAGGGTCCTATGTAGATTTAAGTGGCAGTCAATTATGATTGAACCATTTATGTAGATAAATGAATAGAGGTAGACATTCATGGAGTGTGTTGAGGAGGTTATTAGAAGATCATTTGGAAGTACAGGGCTCAGGCACAAGAGTAAAGAATGAAAAGTTCAGTGGGTGGTCATAAAGTCCTTGAAAGGCAACCAAAGAAATTTCAGTTTTGATCTGATGAAAACTTATGAAAATGTGTATTTATTGAGCATTGTTTTGTCCCCCTTTGTTAATATTCTTTATTTGATAAAGTAGTAGTGTTTTTTCCAATGTTAGTGATTCCAAATTCCAACATGAAATAAGTTAGCCATGTGACATTGTTTCTCAATATTTGATTGACTTGTTTCATCCATTTTTAAAGAAAAGGTATATCCTGTCTAATATGTTATCTGATGTAGATTTTTGTCACTCAGAGTGAAAAAGTTAGATGTGTCTGCTGTCATTGGAGGGAGTGCTGTTGAATCTGACAAAAAGCAAAAAGAGGGGGAGGGGAGGAGCTGGGTGGCTCGGTTGGCTAAGCAACTGCCTTTGGCTCAGGTCATGATCTCAGAGTTCTGGGATCGAGTCCCACATCAGGCTCCCTGCTCAGCAGGGAGTCTGCTTCTCCCTCTGACCCTCCCCTCTTATGTTCCCTCTCGCACTCTCAAATAAATAAATAAAATCTTAAAAAAAAAAAAAAGCAATGTTTAAAAAAAAAAAAAAAGACCCACAGGGCATCAGAAATACACATTCTCCAATATAGATTTCGAAATGTGCACTAGATGTTTCAGAGATGACAGAAATATATTAAACCCATTAATATGGTAATTATCTAGAGTGATTTTTTTGCTTCTATGTACTCTGCACTGATTGCTACATAAATAAGATTCAAAATATAAACTTTTGTGTTTAGTGAAAGTGCCAATGTCTGTGTCTGAATTCATAAGCCCCATCGAAGGAACCAGGCAATTTCTGTTTACAGCCTAGTGCCTTAGGGAGACTGTTTAATGAGGAGATGTGAAGCCTTTTGCAGTTTATTGTTGATGACATTTTGAGGACACTTGCAGTTGCAGTTGGGTAGTCTGAAAAACAATAAAGTGGGGTATTTTCTTAGATGTGGTTTATATGCCCCGGAGCATTGTATCAAATTTTATCAGTAATCAAATTTCTACTTGATAGCAATAAAAAAAAAATCCCTTTTAGCAGCTAAATTCAAATATTTAAGGCAATGAAAAAAAAAAACACCTACAAATCTGATATCGAGATTTTCTAAGATTCCAAGAATCCCAATTTTACTAGCTCTTCAGTTTAACTAAAAATTAACTGCCACTATTTTTAAAAGCTTGAAATGGCTACCTTTCTGGTTAGATGTGGTATTGTTATAATTGTCCATATTCTTTGTTCTCTGTACTTAAAACCTCTGAAATTGCTTAAGGTATTCCTACAATAGAAATTAAATTAACCTTGTTATCTAGATAACAACTTTGGTGGTGGCTAAAACTCTATTTAATATTCACAGGCATGATGTATATTCACATCTATTGCCAGATACTTTTAAAATGAAAAAAGAAGCCAGGTGTTGTATTTGCTTTTGCCTTTGTTTCCATGTGAAATTTTTGTGACTCCCTGTCCTTGTTAAAATGATAAGGACAATGACACAAAGATACGGTGGAAAACGAGTGAGTAAGTCAGGGCAGTTAGCACAATGGTGTTGTGATTTCATCATCTACGCTGGTCCTCGACTTTGTGGGTGGCTTTTTCAGAGGCTCTGTTAATGTGGTGTGTGGTTTAAAGCTCTGGATTAGAACTCTATAGCCTTGAATCCTGACCCCATCAATTTCATATTATGTATCCTTGACCTACTTAACGTGGCCTCACTAGACCTTTACTCTAAAATGAGCAGTTCCTGTTCATATCTTCCTACATTATCGTAATGATGATAAGAAGTAATGCATGATTAAGTCAACAAATTTAAAAGTATTTACATTATAAATACCTTACCCCTCATGTGTGACCCCAAATTAATAATCAGTATTAAGGGCTATTATTAATATTAGTGTTAGTACAGTTTCCTTATCAGAAAGATGCTTGTTGAATACTAGATTAAAACAGAGGGAGATGGAGAGTTTTAATGCAAATTTCACCCAGACCATGGACAAGTTTCTTGCTTTAATCAGGAAATGTGTCTGATGATTTGCTTCTCCCCATTTCTAGTTGGCGTTGAATTAAATCTAAATTCGTGCTCCTAGGCTCCTCTTTTCCATACTCTGTGCAGACTCCTTTCTTTCCCGAAAAAGAATTATTTGACAGGATACAATGCACATGATTACAGTTCTGCTAGTTTAAGCCAGTTTATTATAATGGATTCAGTGGAGGCTTGGTTATATGCCAGTATTAGCTATTTTATTAACTGTGAAGAGGTTGCAGCTTTAGATTTGTTGATTCAATCATGGCTTCTAAAGATGGTATCTGAAACACCTTAATTAAACCTAGCTGTTCCTAAATTTCCTTGGACAATTCTTCTACTCTATTTCTAATTTTACTCTTAGAAGGGAAGCTGTCTGCTTCTAAACAATTGAAAACATAAAGAATCCTAAGTTTTACTGTGATTAGATTGATAATTACCAACAGAATGCAAGTATCAAAGCTTTCAAATGAAGAAATCTACATGAACACAAATCTCTTCCTATATTTTTGTCATGAACTGGTGATTTGAATTTAGCACATCTGTTTGTGAGCAGATGTAGATCTGTTATTGTAATAAATAATGACAAATCATTGCCCACATGACTCTTGAAAACAAACCTGGCAATGAGTTTTACCTCATGCGTTCAAAACTCACCATCACATATGCCTTAATTTTTACAAATGTTGGTAGAGTAGGTTGCTATAGCCATCTGCAGTCAAATGTGGTATGCAAAACAAAGACCGATTTGTGTAACTATTTCCTTGCTTCAATAATGAAAGTCATCACGTTATTTTCTTCACGTAATTACACATAGTTTGGTCTGAGGTGCACCCTTTTCAGAAATGAATACTTTGGCGCCACTTTCTTCTAAAGTGTGTTTGAAAAGAGCATTAATCCAGCAGAGGCAAGAAGAACCAGCCAGTCTCTGATTTTTTTTTTTCCTTTTTTTAATTGCCCTTTTTTTTTTTAAAGAGATTTTATTCATTTTATTTTATTTTATTTAAGAAAAAGACAGAGTGAGCATGAGTCAGGGGAGGGGGGAGATGGAGAGGGACAAGCAGGCTCCTTGCTGGGCAGGGAGCCAGATGCTGCCTGGATCGCCTGGACCTCAGGACCCTGAGATCCTGACCTGAGCCAGAATCAGATGCTGAACCCAACCAACTGAGCCACCTAGGTGTCCTCTGTCCCCAGCCTTTTTTTAAGGCAGAATCTAAGATTCCTTCTTCTGCCCACACCTGTACCTTAAAGTGAATTACCCTGATAAAAATTACAGGTGCTTTTGTCCAAATGCCTAGCCGAAGTCAGCTACCTGAACAGCATGAACGTTATAATTGGTAGATAGGAAGGGATAATTTCAGAACTTTCAATTGTACTTAGATGGGGCGGGCAGCTGAAGAGAAAAGCAAGAGTGTTGGGATCAAGGGTTGAAAGAAGTATGACTGAAGATCTTGGGAGGACAGACGCAGAAAAGAAACGTGAGAGGAGACCAAAGGACCACTTGAGCTGTGGAATGCCTTGGGCACCGTTGACCGGTATGAAGCTGAACATTATCTCTGGTGACATCTTCCGTGGACCTGTCCCAGATTGCCTGCGCTTAGCTTCAGGCACTAATTTTCTTTCCTCGTACAATCCAATCTATTAAATGTCTGCTATAGTTTTTCAGGCTTGAAGAGGGATTTCTTTTCTTTTTTGGGGTGGGGGGAGGGAGGGCCAGCCCTGGAATAAGAGGAAGCGTTAACTGCTTTATTCATTCATATGTCACAAATAAGCTCTCCCACCTCCCCTTCCTCATTCCCTAATCCACACAGGCACTTGGAAAGGTCTCTGATATTCTTTACAATAGAACAGGCTTTCTGGCATAAGAAGAGGCAATAGCTCTTTGGCTGTGCTCAGAGGAGTGACAGATACTTTTAAGCCTGGCGGGAAAAAAATTGACACAAGCTATTTTTTAGGAATTGTTTTTTGATGGTGTATGCCCTAGTGAGACACAAACCTGCAGAAAGGTGGCAATTATTAAGCCCTATAACTCACGTTTACTTGAGGTCCTGAAAACTCTACACAGCCCATAAGAGAATTCCCCATAGGATAGTATGAGCAAGACACGTATCTGTTTTGTAAGGTTATCTCTTTCATTATATTTGACATTTTCAAGTCTGTGGCAATAGGCAAGAAAGATGGAACATCACAAAGACACAGATCACACAAACAGAAAGGAGTTAAAACTTGAAGAGACAAATAGTCTTCTCCCCAAAGGTTGTTTAAGTAGACATATGACTAGTATGAATTTCCTTATGTATTTGAATGTAGCAGATAGTTGAGCATACTTTAGACCTGGAAAAGTCATAAAGATAGAGACCAAAAAATCTGTTCTTTCATTTCTATCTCTTTCTTTCTTCCTTTCTCTTTTTAAAAAATATTTTATTTATTTATAGACAGAGAGAGCACAACCAGGGGACATGGCGGGCAGAGGGAGCGGGAGAAGCAGGGTCCCCACTGAGCACAGAGCCCAATGTGGAGCTTGATCCCAGGACCCTAGGATCATGACCTGAGCTGAAAGGAGATGCTTAACTAACTGATAGGTGCCACCGTCTCTGTATCTTTCATCTCTATGTCTATGTTCTTTAACTCAACTACAAAATGAACACTATGGTATTTCGTTTTACATTGGAATATTATGATTTTCTACCTTTATTCATTCATCTAGATTAGCTTCTTTACTACATACCCCAAGCCCACTCATAACTCCCCTGCCACCTAGTTGGGCCTACTCATGAGTATAGTGGTCCTAATTACTGAGGGATCATTGGCTATAATGTATACTAAGTGCTAGGTCATTCTCTGACTTAGAGTAGACATCAAGAAGAAAGAAGAAACTAGCAAAACACAGTCACTCATTGAATGACAGCTGAGCTAATGTGCATGCTAGATAAGGCAATTTGAGCTTTAAAGTGCTGACACTTAAAAAAAATTGCGGGGGGGGGGGTGGTGCGGGGCGCACCTGGGTGGCTCAGTGGGTTAAGCCTCTGCCTTCGGCTCAGGTCGTGGTCTCAGGATCCTGGGATTGAGCCCACATCAGACTCTCTGCTCATCAGGGAGCCTGCTTCCCCCCTCCCTCTGCTTGCCTCTCTGCCTCCTTGTGATCTCTCTTTCTGTGAAATAAATAAATAAAATCTTAAAAGAAAATTGCTGGCACTCTAATAGGGGAGAGATGAGTAGAAATAGTGCCATATTGTAAGTACTAACTAATATTCACTTACCGAGCACTCATGATTTGACGGGGATAAAAAAACTCATAAACGTGGAAACTGTGGTCCTTGTGCTATACGCGAGGCACTGTGGAGTCACAACAGAGAGGCTCTGTTACTAGCCTATTAAGGGTGGGGTAGATTATAAAGCATGGGGGTCCAGTGGCTGCTTTGTAAAGGCAAGAATGGCCTGAGACTAATGGCATTTGAGATGGGTTAATGAATGAGCAGGAATATGCCTGGTGAAAAAAAAAGAGGTTTAGACAGAGCGGTCCTACTTGCACAAATGTGGGGTTTTTTGAAGGGTCCCATTGGTAGGTGACAGAGAGACCCTGTGTCAGGGGCACAGTGGGCAGGGCGTAGCGTTATGGGAGGTGACTAAATAGTCTAAAGGCAGAGGGCAAAGGACCTTTTTGATTAAGCGAAAAAGCCATGGTTTTTGTCCTGTGAGCAACAGAAGGTCACAAGGAACCTGTTTGTCAGCTTTTCTTCTCGATATTTTCCCATCTCTGCCTTTTCCTTCCAATCTTCCCTGTTTCCTTTTCTTCTTCTTCTTCCTTCTTTTTCTTTCCCCTCATCTTTTTTTTTAAATTTTTTTTAAAGATTTTATTTATTTATTTGACAGAGAGAGATCACAAGCAGGCAGAGAGACAGGCAGAGAGACAGAGAAGGAAGCAGGCTCCCGGCTGAGCAGAGAGCCCGATGCGGGACTCGATCCCAGGACCCTGCGACCACGACCTGAGCCGAAGACAGCGGCCCAACCCACTGAGCCACCCAGGCACCCCTTTTTTTTGGTTTTTAATTCAAGGATAATTTCTCTAGTAGCGGTGTGGTGGATAGACTAGCATTGGGGTTGGTGGGGGAGTGTTGGTGTGTGAATCAGAAGAGTTAGCAGTAGTTCAGCAGGCAACTAATGAGTGCCTTCTACAGAAAGTAGCTGATGGAAGGAATGGGGCATTTTCCCCACCACCCTGGAGAGCAAAGAGAGGGAAAGGTCTCACCTTGCTTCCCTAAGCTGGGTATATACTGCCACTACCTGGCACAGTGCAGGCAGTCCGTGAAGATTTACTGCTGGAGAACAGTCATGGGGAATAAAAGCATGCTTTCTGTTTTGTGAAACTGAATCAATTGGTGAAGCCTTTTACCAAGGTCAAAAATAAAGGATGTGGAAAATATTTGTGAGGGAAGAGGGAGAGACGGGTTTCACATTTGTTTTGCTAAGTTTAGCCTGTCTCCAGGAAAAGGTGATGTCTTTGTCCAACAAATGATTGGAAATACAAGTTTTTAAAAAAGGGAAAGGAGGAGAGATGGTCCCCAAGAGATGAAGTTTCATTATATGTTTGCATAGTATAATTTGAAGTGCTGATTTTACCTTCAGAAGTAATTGTTCACTTTCAGAGGGAACATCATCAATTTCTAGCTATTGAAATGTCAGCTACTATATCTAAAGAGACATTGCCACAGAGATGAATTTGGAGCCTTAAAAGGTCTCTCTTTTTCCTTTCAAACATGAACAGTTTGCCTTTTCCATCTATACGGCAGGCACAATTATTAGGAGATACATTACTTTCTTCCTTGGAAGGAAAACTTTACTCTGAGAAACATGACATCTCTTTCCCAAGATTAGCCCACAAAATGTTAGGCTAAGAGTGAGGCAGCCAATTCTCTTCATGCTTATGACCAAAAAGGAAATTAGGTTTTGTTTTTTTTTTTAAATAAAGGTTACTCATTTCAAAAGTTTGGTGAGTTTGAACCGCAACATTCATTTTTATGTTGAAATATACTACATTACCTCAGCTTAAGTTGAGTTCATAGTACTTTTCAAAAGTACTTCAAAAAAATACTATAATATGGGCTGCCTGGCTGGCTCAGTTGGAAGAACATGCAATTCTTGATCTTGGGGTAACGTGTTCAAGCCCCACATTGGACATAGAGATTATGTAAAAAACAAATAAATATTTTTAGAGTATCTCTGAGACTAAATCTTTTAAAAAAGATACTGTAACACATAACATAAAATATAGAACTGTTGAGTGTTGTACACATGTAATATTATTTATCAGCTATACACCAATAAAACAATAATATAAAAACAAAATACCTTATATGTATTGATTATGTTTCTAGAATTGTAAATTAATTTTATTTTAACCTAATGATTAACTTGCAGATTGCATATCCTGTCCAAATAAGCTATTACTTTAGGTCCACGTAAAACATTAAGTAAGACCATTACAAAGTAGATTGATTCTGAATCACATAAGCATTTACTGATCTTGATGCTAAATTCATTTCTTCTAGGAATATGTTGCACAAGTTAGGGGGAGAAAAAAGTCTTTGTATTACTTTCTAGTATGAAATGGTAGAGCCTTTTAAATGTATGCATAAGAAGTACTAGGTGTTTATCCTAAATAATTTTATTAGTTAAGTTTCTGTTTCCTTTCTAGAAAATCCTCAAACTCACCTCCACAAACCAATATAATCAAATTAATTTTACTAAATAAAAAATCTGTAAGTATGGGTTGAAGTTTAATCCCTGTGTCCTTGAAACATTCCACTGAACTTTCAAATTTCTAACAAACAACTATAATCAGTAATAATATGCAAAGAAAATGTGGTTATCTCCAATTCTAAAGCTAAGTTTTAGAAAACAGACATCAGAGAAGAGGGACCACAGACTTAGTTTTAATGTGTGTAAACAAGCTAGAGCCCATATTTTTTTTGATCAGGGGAAAAGTCTGAAAAGAAAAATCTTTGTTTGGAGGAAAATGTTTAACTTCAGAGTTTCCACACTGGGTTTCTTCTAGTTCTTGTTGTTTGGGATATTTTTGTGGAAATGTACTTTGTTTTTTAGATACCATCTGCTCCTCCCTTATTTTGGTAAGCCCCCCACATCTGGTTGTTCTGGAATTGTTCATGCAATCTCAGACAGGATCATCGTGACCTCACCAGAGTGGCTGAAAAAGGAGCAGAGGAACATCAAGAAGACTCAGCTCATATTTTTCAGATAAATAACTCTAAAGAGAAAACGCAGAAAGCAAACACATGAACATAGTTGATACAGAACAATGAGGCAATGTTGTGGTGATTATTTTTGAAGAATTTATTAATCTTTGCAAAATGAAAAGGGGGAAAAAACAGACGATGATCTTTAAGGAACCATCATAGAATACAATCATCAAACGAAAACCTTGGTTTAAACATGTTTCAAATCCTAAGTATCTGAAAATACAAGTATTTGGCATTTTAAACTTATCCTAATGTATTTGGTCATAGTTCAAGAAAATTCCCAGGATTAGGTACTTGATATTAGCAAACCAATATCGTGTTTTTCCTGAACCGTTGCATTTCTATTGAGTAAGTTGTTTAAATGACTTAAGGATTCCATATTTTAAGTGAGGCTGGGATAATAAATCTAGTATATTTAAGTAATTGATTTGTTTTGGAATGGTCTCTCTAGTAATAGAAACAGCTCTTAGGCGAGTCCTCAGTACCATTTCAAAATGCTTATTTAATTTTTCATTTTGCAGGAGTATCTTGATAAAAGAATACCAGGTTACTTAATCATTTATAATATATTTAATCATTGATTGGTTACTTAATCATTTATAAAGTATTTACTTTTTCCTGTGGGGAAATGTGGGGACACAGAGACAATTTTTCTTATCTTCATTTCTTTAGGCAAATGATAATCACACCAAAAACTTCATACATTATAAAAGTCATACTTTTGAAAAATGGGTGTGGTTAAAGTTAGGGGTATCCAGGACTAGGTTATAGTTTGAGTGTACCTACAATTAACCTAGTAAATGCTGACCATGACTAACTGAGCAAAAAGAATTTGAGCAGGAGTCCATTCGCGAGATAATTTGGTTACATGGATAATTTCAACCGCAAAGAAACATTCAGATAATGAAAGAGTGTGACGAGATTGAAAGTTCCAAATAGGTTTCACTGTATTTCTCACTTGGAAATCTCAACTTTCTCAGAAATATAACTTTGTAAATGTTGATGTTCTGCACAGGAAATATTAGTGAAACCTATATCAGTAGATAACATCAGAGCCCCAAAATGCAAGAAATGATCTTGGTCAGTAGAGCTTTGAAGCAGTCCATTGAAATGAAAGAAGAGCTGCTTCTCAGTTTTCCTGTATGTTTGGGTCATCTTTTAAAATCTATGTCATTTTTAGGTCTGCAGGAGGAAAGCATTATTATGGCCTTTATATAGAATGAAAAGATATGGGGAATGATGACCTACTCATGAAATGCTTGCTTTAGGCATCATAATATATATTAAAGAAAGAGTTCAACATGCACACATTTTATAGGTTTATTTTTTTCTTTCCCCTCCAATACATTTATTCAAAAAACTGCTTATTTGCCTGAATTTGCCCTGTTGGCAAATTTTTTATACCAGACAGCTACTTTTTATTGTTGCTGCACATCATGAATAACAGCTTTATTTGATAGCAAATGAGATGCCCCAAGTTGCAAGCTTTCCATAAACATATCTGAATTGTTCAATTTCCTTCTCATTGTATAAATTCTACCTTGGCCCTTTGCCTGCTGATATTCTGATAAAGATTTCATTCAAGTCATTTTCAAAACCATGCTATGGTGCTTGCTCTCATAAGTGGTAAAATTGTTCAATTCATATTAGCTATATAAGTACTCTACAGGTTTTTATCAGATATTTCTAAAATCATTTCTTTGTAATCAGTGATAATGAGAACAATAAAAGAATACCTCCAGTTAGTTTTCCAAACAGTGGTGGTTTATTGGCAGTAGAATTAGTAATGGGACTGTGTAGAAGTCATTTTCTGAAGAAAATATCTTAATGAATTATTGTTTCCTTTTCTTTCATGTCTTGCTAATGCGGATTTGGAAACCGTGATTGCTGATTGATTCCAAATGACTTGGCTCTTTGTTTCCCAATTAGGTAAGTGATGTTCATTCTTAATACTTGTAGGAGTCTATGGTTGTAGTTTTAAATCATTGTTTGTTGCCAGTTTGTCCTGTTGAGTTCTTTGGAAAAATGAGGTAAAAATGAGACATAAAAAGACAAATCACCATTTTCAGAAATGTGTGTAAGGTCTATTTCATTAGCTGGCATAGTTTACAAACTAACAAGAAGACCCTGTCTGGTTGTACCTGTTCATAGGAACATAGGAACCATATGTTCAAATTCATTTAAGTCCTTTCTGTGGGATGGCTTTGTTTTTAAAGGACCTGTCAGATCATCCTGCCTGGGAAGTTTCAAGTTATACCACCCTGGTTACCCATTATAATACTAGTCACCCAACTATAAGAATGCATGCCAGATGGTAGATAATGACAGTTTGACATATAATCAGTAGCTAATAATTTGATGATCCCAAAGATATCTAGGCTAAAAAGTTTGGTTTCAACCTCTGCGGTATTGTCATTTATTCCGTTCTAGAACTGGAATCGCAAAACTGTAGTCTATGGGCCAGATCTGGCAACTGCAAGTTAAGACTGTTCTTTACGATTCAAATGGTTGACCAAAAAACAAATAACAACAACAACAACAAAAAACAGCCAAAAAAAAAAAAAAAGAAAGAATGAAAGAAAAAAGTAAACTAGTATTTTGTGTTACAAAAATTACTTGAAATTTAAATCTGGGTGCTAAAAAATGAAGTTTTGTTGGAATGCAGCCATACTCCTTACTTTACATTCTGTTTATGGCTGTTTGCACCCCGCAATGTTATGGCCCCGCAAATCCTAAAATATTTTTTTTCTGATCCTGAACAGAAAAAGCTTGCTGGCTTCCTTGCTTGAGCACCAGCACACAAGAGGTTAATTCTTAAAGCCTCCCACTGTGGAACTATGCATACAAACAGTAACCTTTACACTTTAGGCAACTGGCCTCTTCTTCTAGGGGTGTGGGGGCAACTACCATACCAAAAATGATCCCATCAGACCAGATGGAAGAGCAAATCTTGATTGTACATTTAAACTTCCCTGTCGTAGCCTTTTCCATGGTTCTTTTCCTTGTACCTTTGAGCCCTGAAACATTCAACACATCAAGTCTAATTTATTTTCACTACGGGTGGATCTCTGAGCTTGCATACAAATATTCAAAGCCCGCTGGCCAATGGGAACTGAGGAAGTGTGGTTTTGTGGGGCTGGTGAAGCAGCAGCACATACTATAATGAAAAAGAATTTCCTCAAACTTTTAAATGCTTCTCAAGGATCTGTTTTCCCTAAGAGAATCCTGACATTCTATAGATATTAGCTCTTCCAAAGTACATATTATGATGTTGGAGACATGTAGTGTTCGTCATTGCAATCTAGCTAAGCCTCTGGTCAGCGTGGTTGTGCTTGGTGAAATAGATTTAGCAGAATTTTCCAGAGACAATGTGGAATAGGAGTGAGTCTACAATCATTCTGATGAAGACAGTCTTAGTTATAAATATATTTCTAGTTCTTTTCCTCTTTGCATTTATAGTTTGCATTTGTAGTTTGAGAGAGAAAAAATAGAAGAGAACAAAGAATATTCTGGGAATATTGCAAGAAAGAGCCACGTAGAAATCGCTGGATATTAAAAATATGCATTATCTCGTAGGTTTAGGCCACTGGGAAATAAAGCTTCTGTGTGTGTATTTGATATATAAAGGCAGGCACGAAGAATACTACGGGTATTCTGGTATGGTACGATTATATAGTATGTGTTCCAACCTTTTCATGAAAATTTGACATTACTGTACTTCAGCTAGAAGCAGCCGGAATCACCAGGGAAAGAACAGCTGGATACTTTATTAGGTTTTATGTTGTACATAAGGAGACCATGTTTTCCATTGTCAGTGTGTAAAAGAAAATGAAAGCTCTGGGCATCATTAAAGTCTCAAAAGCGTAGGATATGTCAGCTCGGTGTTCTCGGCACCTGGATTGAAAACGCAGTGTGAGGTCACTGTAAAACAAAAACAGACCGTCTGCTTTAGTTGGAATTTCAAGAGTTGACTTAAAAAATAAATAAAATAGCCCATAATTGTTGTAGGGAGAATTATGCTTTTGGAACTACACAGTTATATGTATGCATATCTGCGTATGTGGCTGCTTGAACATGTCTTCCACATTATGGCACCCGAGAAGCTCTTTGCCGTACCCTGAGGGGCACTAGGAAGCCCCTTGGAGCCAGAGAAGCTGAAGACTCCCCATTTGCTGGTACAAAGAGTGCAGAACTCTTGGTGATTGATTGTCCCCAACTCTTCAGTGGGGCCCCTTTCATTAAGTCGTTTTTGTTGAACCTGCTCTCTTCCCCCACACACATTGTTTTTTTTTTTTTAATTTTTTTTTTTTTTAATCTTTTTTTTTTAAGATTTTTATTTATTTATTTGAGAGAGACAGTGAGAGAGAGCATGAGCGAGGAGAAGGTCAGAGAGCGAAGCAGACTCCCCATGGAGCTGGGAGCCTGATGTGGGACTCGATCCCGGGACTCCAGGATCACGCCCTGAGCCGAAGGCAGTTGTCCAACCAACAGCGCCACCCAGGCGTCCCCACACACATTGTTTTGATTGGTCATTGCATCCCTCGTTGTAAGTGGCTGTATGTTGGGGACCACTTATCATATATCTTTAAAATTTCACGAAACCCATCACTGTGTTCCTCAAACAGTGGTTGCTTTTAAAAAACAGTTGACCCTTCAAGAGTGTGAGCATTAGGGCCACTGACTCGTTTTGCAAAATTGGAAATCCAGGTATAACTTCTGATGCCCCCAAAATTTCATTGCTAATAGCCTGCTGTTGACTGGGAGCTTTATGACATAAATAGCCAAGTAAAACATATTGCATATGCAACGTGTATTATATATTATATTTTCACAATAGAGTAAGCTAGAGAAAAGGAAATATGATTAAGAATACCTTAAGGGAGAGGCACCTGGGTGGCTCAGTTGGTTAAGCATCTGCCTTTGGCCCGGATCATGATCTCAGTGTCCTGGGATCCAGCCCTCTGTTGGGCTCTCTGCTCAGCAGGGAGTCTGCTTCTCCTGCTCACTCTCCCTCTGTTCTCTCTCGCTCTCTCTCAAATAAATAAATTCTTAAAAAAAAAAATAAAGAATACCTTAAGGAAGAGAAAGTACATTTACAGTATTTTAATACTGTGTTCATAAAAAAAAAATCTGTATGTATGTGGACCCATGGTTTAGACCTCTCTGCTACAGGGACAACTATACTGTATTAGTCTGCTCAGTCTGCCATATCAAAATATTAAAGACCGGTGGCTTCAACAACAGAAATTTATTTTCCCACAATTCCAGATGATGTAAGTCTGAGATCAGGATGCCAGTATGGTCGGCTTCTGGTGAGAGCTCGCCTCCAAGCTTGCAGCCTGCCAGCTTCTCACTATGTCCTCACATGGTCCTGTTAGATGAAGAATCCACCCTTATGGCCTTATTTAGCCTTAATTAATTCTTAAGGATCTTATCTCCTGATATGGCCCTACTGGGGGTTAGGGCTTCAACAGATGAATTTACGGGGATGTAATTCAGTCCATAATAAGTACCCGTGACACAAATTGACTTACACAAGACAGCTGAATAAATTGTTTCACTTGTCATATGGAGCTATAAGAGGTGTTCGTCTGTAAACTAGGCTACCAGTAATTTATCCATGAGTTGGAGTATTTTTCTTTAATTCTTCATTATACACTGGTATTAAATCTACTAAAATTACAAAATGCATTTAAAATATTAAGAAGGTTCTATATCACCTTAAAGGAAACACAACAGATTGAACACGAGTCTACTTATCATTCATGAATCCACTTATTTGTATATCTACCATGGATAAAGTGCCCAACTATATATACAGGAGGGGGATTGACCCAGGGGCATGGCATCTAAAGAACAGCATTCTGCCCTTTAGGAACTCATAGTTAGCAAAAATAAACAAACAAATAAATAAATAAATAGTAAGACAGTTTCAGAACAACATGTTATGTGCCTAACATAATTTGCTGTTGAAATAAAAATAAAGCAGTGCCCATAATTCTTCACAAATGAATGGCTTTTCACTAGTGCTAACATCTAATTGTAGGAGTTTTCAGTTGGAAAGAGAAAGGCAGCAAACACCAGGCAAAGGGAAAGATACAGCAAAGATACGGGTGAATGAATGTAGACTAAGACCCTGCCAACCAACATGCTGAACAAGATGGAGACAATGAGATGTTCCAAAGTTATTGTTGTGTTATTGAGCTTGTACCATCTTCCAGGTTCCAGGTTATATTTGATGTCAGGTGGGAAATCAGAACTGACATCCCTGTTCTCAAGCTGATTTTCTAGGGAAAAGAGACAATTAATAAACTAGTAAGCAAGTGATCAAGAGTTATAAGTACAGAGGACAGGAAAAATGTCCTTGATATAGAGATACAGTAATCCTCCTAGGGTGGTGAGAGATGTCCTCCTGAGAACATACTGAAAAGGTGATGTTTGACTTAAAATTGGAATGACAGATGTCACCCATGTAAAGATCCAGGCAAATTAAATAGTTTCCTTAATACATCAAAAATATTATTTCTTAAAAAAAAAAAAAAAAAAGACATGTAAGTCTTGCTTTGAAATACAGAAGAAAAAAACTGGGAAGATAAATAAAATAGTACCAATAAGTGAGATGGAGAGTACTAGTTGAGTAAGAACTCAGGTGGGTGATGAATGGTAGGTCCTTGGGAGTATGTTATAGGATTCATTTTAATTTTAGGTACATTTGAAAATATCCAGAATAAAAGCTTTATTTTTAAAGTGCTTTATCTTCTAACAATCTGGGGTTTTGGGGCATCAAACTATCATGATGAACATTCTGATCATCTATTTTTGAGTTAGAGTGCATTTGTTAACTATGGCAAAATGAAAAATTACCCCAAAGCATAGAGGCTTCAAACAGTAATAGGCATCCATTATTCTTTATAGTTTATGTGACTCAAGAATATGGGGTTCTGGCTTGTGAGATACCCACCAAGACATTAAAAAAAAAAATCAGTTAAGAGGTTTTAGTGAAGATGTCTGGGCAGATTTCGGGTAAACTGGCTTGATTGGGTAGAGGATGTTTGTGCAAGGTGATTTATTGATGTGGCTGGTAAGTTGATGCTGGTTGTTGACAGGAGGACTGTCTCTCCCTGGTGGGCCTTTCTATAGGGCTGCTGGTATGCCCTCACAGTATGGTGTTTGTCTTTTCCTGAGCAGTCCAAGATCAGGTAGAAACAACAGTGTGACTTTTGTCTTACTCTTGGAAGTCCCATGTCCTCACGTCTACATTATTGTATTGTTCACATACATTAGACCTCCTCAGTGTGGGAAGTACTCACACTGCTGTATGATGTGAGTACCAGGAGATAAAGACAACTAGTGAACATCTTAGAGGCTGCAAACCTCAGGGAGAAACAGTATTTTTAGCATTTAAATAGTATTTGCAGTATTTCGTATTTGGCATTATGGAATTGATGCCAATCAATCAATCAATCAATCCCTAGTTAATTTGTGGTTTTCAACTAATAACTGACATAATTATCTTTGAACTTCAGTATCCATATTTGGTCTCTAGAGTACACATTTCTATAATAATACCTTTCTTCTGGTCAGGTACTTAAATTAGCTTTATTTAATGGAATAATGATATTAAATACCTTTGCAAATCAGAAGGTGAAAATATATGCTGGGAATAAATTATCAAGACTTTGTCCAGCGTAATTGATGGTGATTATTTTCCAGTATAGTCTTCAATTCATTGCTGTACTAATCTTTTCAACCAATTAACAGCCAATTTGGTCTATTATGTTAAAATGTTAGCTGCATTATTTGCCTGTTAATGTAGGTTAAATGTTAATTATGCTGTTCTATGGCGACTAACATGGTACATTCGGAAATTGCACGTATTACTGGTTGATTCTTTGGCTCTGGTCTATTAATGCACCTCATTATCATTGTGCTAATTTTGGTATGAAGCACATCATATTCAATGACATTTAAGACAAAACCACCGGTCTTCTATTGCTTTCCACCAAACATTAGATAGTTTCGCGTTTCGGAGCATTTCCCGTGATTAAACAGGTAATGACCTTTCAGTCTTAGCATGCATTTGATACATTTAGGTGGCCTTGCTCAATATATTTTAAACATCTGTAGGTCACAGTGTAATCTTCTTTGCAACAAATCCAAGTATCAATTTTAAGTTAAATGTACATTTTAAGCTTCACGAGTGCTGTGATTATAAATACAATTATGTTTATTCCTTCAGTTGTACTGCTAATAGAATGGAGTATCAACTTACTTCCTGAATCTAGTTTTATTAGTCTTCTTTCCACTCTTAGAACATCGGGTTTTGTTTTGTTTTGTTTTTTTGTTTTGTTTTGGTTTTGTTTTGTTTTTAGTGCCAGGGAGCAGCCTTTGGCAAATAGGGCGTGTATTAATTTTCTATTGCTGCATAATAAAGTGCCATAAAAGTAATGTCTTAAAACAACATCTGTTTATTATCTTGCAGTTTAGTAGGTCAGAAGTCTAGGCTCAGCATTTTGTCTCCTCTGGGTTTTACACCAAAATGAAGGCGTTGGCCCAGGCCTCATTTCCTTCTGGAGGCCCTAGGGATGAATCTGTTCTTTAGCTTATTCAAGTTCATGACAGAATCTGGTTCCTTGCAATTGTCTGACGGAACTTCTCTTTTCCTTGGTGGCTGTGGACCATGGGATGAGGAGAGGGTCTTCTGGAGGAGTGGGTATCACCCGGAGGCTGTCAGTATTCCTTGTCTTGTGACCCATTTTCCTCCATTTCTAATGCCAATAACAGAGGGTTGAGTCCTTCTCCAAGTTAGAATTCCTCTGAATCCTCTTCTGCTTTGCCTTTGTTGACTGCAAGCAGGGAAGATTTTTTCTCTTCCAAAGCCGTGTGATTGGATTGAGTTCACCTACAATCTGGAGTCATTTCCCTATTTCACAACTGATCATCTGAATTCCACCTGCAGAACCCCTCCACAGCAGAACCTGATAGATTTACCAGTAGAGGGGATCTGTGAGGGATATCTTTCTAATACTGCCTCTGCCTACTACAGGATTGTTGTTTGGTTAGAGGCTTGGAGTGATATTGCTTGTGATATTGAGTGAGGTCTCTCAGAAGAAGTTATGATTACATTGAGTCCTCAGCAACAGAGTCTTCAGAAGATACAAAGAGAAAACTCAGGGAAAGACTGCTCTAATTATAAGTGCACCATGCAACCAAAGTTTCTTAAGTGATCCATGGCCTATCAAGAAATACAGACACCATGGCGCCTGGTGGCGCAGTCGGTTAAGCTCCTGGTTTTGGCTCAGTTCATGATCTCATGATGGTGAGATCAAGCATGCTTCAGGCTCCTCGGCAAGAGTGGAGTCTGCTTGAGTTTCTTTCTCCTTCTCTTTCCTCTTTCTTTCTCTCCTTGTAAAAAATAAATCTTAAAAAAAAAAAAAAGACATACACCAGCCAAACTCAAACATTTGCAACATAAATATCTTATATTTCAGGCTTGAATTTATTTCTGATTATATACTAATAAATAAACAAATGTGATAATTTTCCCTTCCTTGTTCTTAAAAATATTACAGTGTCAATGGTCCCCTGCCTTTTTCTCTGATCCAGACCACTCCCTTCAGCATATGGTTATGTTTATTTCTCTCAATAAAAACACACGTGTGCGCGCGCACACACACACACACACACACAAAGAACCTTTATTGTAAACATTCACCCCTTTCTCTCCTTATCTATCGTTTCTGTCTGCAATTTCTTTCCAATTTTTCCTTGAACCCACTCTAAAATCCAGCATTTTCCCCCAGTCTTTCTACCCAAACTGCCCTTATCATGAAACATGGTGACTTTCATGTTCTAAATCTGATAGCCATGTCTGAGTCTTCATCTTAATAGACCTATAATCAGTATTGATTCAGATGATCCCTCTCTCATTCTGGGTACGCTTGCCTCCCTGATGATTTCTAGATCAGCATCCTTGCATTGTTTTTCTCTTGTTTGTGTGGCCACTTCTTCTTTGATAGGTATGCTGGTTCCACCATTTTGCCTAAACCTTACATTTTAGAATACCTCCACCCATAGTCCTTGAATCTCCTCATTTTCTATTCAAATGTATTTTCCAAGTGATCTCAACAGCTTTCATGCCTTTACCCTCTCTACATGCTGAAAAGCACTGAAGGAATATCCAAAGCCTGGACATCCAGAACTTCCAAAACTATTAACTATATATTCTATTCAAAGTCCAAAATGAATCTCAAGATTAACCCACTCCAAAGTGAACTTCTAAAATTTCCAGTTCCTTCTCTAAAAACTGCTCTACCCACAATTCTCCACTTCCTTAGGCCAAAGTTCTTGATCTTATACATCTTTCCATAATCCCTTATTCAATCCAGGGTGAAAAAGTATCTCTTCTATTTTCAGAATATATCCAGATTCTATTAATCTCCTTTGCCACCACCCAGCATCAAGCAACCAATATCTCTTACTTGCATTATGGCAAAATCTTCCTGACAAGTCTCTCAGTCTGAGCTTCCCTCCATTCAGTAAAATCTTACATCAGCACCAGGGCCCACCACATCTCTGACCTCTGTGCTCATAGTCTTCCCCATTGCCAAGTCTGCATTCTCACAGATGACTGGCTTTTTCCTCAGAGTCTATGTCCTAGCTCTTGGTCTGCCTCACTAGCTTTGACAGAAGATACCCATTTGGTCAGCTCTCCCTTTCTTCAAGTCTTTCTTCAAAAAGTTTCTACTCAGGAGACCTTCCCTTGTCACTCCTTTTTACATTGCAATCTCCCCATCCACACATTACCTAATCCCCATTCTTATTTTATCTTCTCATTTACCTGTCATCACCCTAAACTGTAAACTCCGTGTGGGCAGACATTTTTGTCTGCATTTTCCCCACTACATTGGTGCCCACAGCAGAGGTTGGAATATAGTGGGTGGTCAGTCAATGTTTAATGGTGAGAAATAAAATAGGAAATATGTGAAAGTCATTGATACTTTGGTGCTGGCTACAATACTTTATGATAGATACAGAGAGTATTATTTTCTTTATTTTCCAAATGAGGGCAATTATATGTCTTGCCCAAGGTCACAAAACTAGTTAAAGTGTCAGAGATTAAACCAAAACTCAACTCTCTTGACTCCTAACCTGGTTTTCTTTCCACTACAATAAGTGCTAAAAATATAGTGTTGTCTGTTCTTGGGAACTACAGTGCAGTGTCCCCCAAGAACCTGGAAAAAAGAAATAAGATTGCCTTCTGAGAGTTACACTATGAAATCAACATATAATGAATCAGTTACCTTAAAGAATGAGAATTGCTTTTAAACCAAAGGGACCCTTCCTGATTAAATGGCTTACCATTTCTAAAGAGAAAGTTTTAATAAGACAAGGCAGACTTAGAGGCACTTTGAAAGAATACTCAAAAGCAAAAGTTAATAAAATGCATCCCAGGGAGTGGAGCTTCATGCAACCGGTGAGTCCGGATTTTGGGATCTCTGTGACTGTGGATACTCTCTCAGCAATGCCAGTGAACATTGTTTCATCTCACCAACCCATTTTGTTTTTCTCATTCCATAATTACCAAACAACTTTATGATTAATAATTAACTTTCCATGCTCTCCCTTTCTACAAAAGAAGAATTCCTGGCAAAATGTGCTCCCAGCGATTTTGTTCTGATATTAACTATTTCTTATTAAAAGTTAATAAATTGACCTTACGATTATGATTTGGCTTCTGTGAAGCTTACTTTTGGGAGATCTTCCTGACACACATATTCTGATTTATTTGACAGCAATGGTCTAAGGATTTGTTAAAAATTAGATTGTGATTTTATATATCAATTTCCCTCACTTGGTTAATTGAATGTGAGTTTCCGCACCTCTTCCTACTTCCATTAAATACAGAAGTGCTTTTAATCTTTTAGATGTAGGAGAAAACCAACCAGAGTTTTCATGGTGTCCGCCTGTACTTGAAATGCTGCACAAGAGAAGACTGTGAAAGACAGTCCTATTTTAGAGATGGAGGATGGACTTCTTTAAAACAGGGCTCTAGCAGGAAGTGTTAGCTGAAATTCAGCAACTTTAGGAAATAGTTGGTCAAGGACATTTCTAGTTCTCAGAAGAGGGAGGAATTGCTCTTGCGGATTGATAGCCATTATTTTGACTTTTTGGATTTTTATCAAAAAGTGGTGGAGGGGCACCTGGGTGGCCCAGTTGGTTAAGCGTTTGACTCTTGATTAGGGTTCAGGTCATAATCTCAGGGTCATAAAATCGAGCCCTGCGAGGGGCTCTGTATTGGGTGTGGAGCCTGCTTGAGATTCCCTCTCTCCCTCTCCCTTTGCCCCTTCTCTCCACCCCCCACCCCCAACCCCATGCTCTCTTTCTGAAAAAAAGAAAGAAAAAAGAAAGGGAGGAGAAGCAAGCAAGCAAGCAAGTAGGAAGGAAGGAAGGAAGGATGGGGAAGAAAGAAAAGAAAAGAAAGAAAGAAAGAAAGAAAAAAAGAAAAAAAGTAGGTAGGTAGGCAGGTAGGTAGGTAGGTGGGTGGTAGAGAAGGAAAGTTTATGGCTAAGGTCACCTGCAACAGGGAGTGGGAGGAACAGTTATAGGGAATAGTACACCAGAGAGGCCCAAAGGAAAATTCTGTCTTTCTATGTCTTCACACAAGAAAACCAAATTTCTAAGTCAACCTGGTTGAGAGCTAAATACACATTTGCTGACTTTCTGGTTTATGAAGCACAACTGGCCACAGATTGTTTGTAATACTTTAACTGATACATCTATATGTTTCAATAAGTTACATTTTGATGGTTTCCTTCCTTTTAAGTTTTGAGTAATAGCTAACAGTATTGAAGGAAAATATTTCTAGCAAGAAAGCATTCTTCCTCTTATTTGTTTGTTTTATTCCTGACTTCCTTTTATTTCATCTTAGAAGATAAATCTTAGGGAGGTTTATTGTGACAACTTCAGATGTCTATTATACCATAGTCAGATCTTGCGTAATTAATTTTAAGGAACAAAGAGCAACATAAACATATCAAAACATATTGCCATTCTGATTAAATAAGAACACCTGAATTTTAGTCTTAAATTCTTCTTTAAAGTCAAAGCACCGTTCAGTTATAAACAGAGGTGAAAAATGGGTAGTGGAAGGTGGGTAAGAAAGGTAACAGGACTGTACTAAAGGGAGCATGAAAGGGATTATGAAGACAGGTGGAGGGATTAATGATGAGAAGTTAGATAATCTCCAGACCCATGAACTGGGACCAGTAGAACTGGGGGGTGAACTAAGATAAAGGATTCTGCCTTTGAGAACATTAAGGGGTCTCATCATGGACATTATCCCTCAACAAGATGGTGTATCTACATTGAAATACAAAGGAGATGTGATGTGTTAGACATCAGGAAGTTTACATTATCTGCAAGCAAAAAGGAAGATCACTCTAGTAATTAACCATGTTTTCTCTTTAGCCTGAAGTTGTTAAGAGTGAATCAGGGGGCAACTGGGTGGCTCAGTTAATTAAGAAACTGCATTCGGCTTAGGTCATGATCCGTAGTCCCAGAATCGAGTCCCACATTGGGCTTCCGGCTCAGCAGGAGTCTGCTTCTCCTGCTGACCTCTGTCCTCTCATGCTCTCTTCCTTTCTCTCAAATAAATAAATAAAATCTTTAAAAAAAAAAAAAGAGTGAATCAGGAAGGATATGTTATGTCAACATTGTAAGTAGAAAGAGCACAACATAATCTGGGGTGTCTGGCAGCAAGATTTGCAGGTTTCAGTGTTTCACACTAGCTTTCTAAAAGAGCTTGTATTAAACTCAGGCCAAAGCACTGCAGAGCTGCATAATGAAAAATGTAGGCTTTTTTTTTTTTTTTTTTTTTAATTTATTTGGGAGAGGGAGAATGAGAGAGAGAGAGCACATGAGAGTGGGGAGGGGTCAGAGGGAAAAGCAAACTCCCCACTAAGCCAAGACCCAGATGTGGGACCTGATCCAGGGACTCCAGGATCATGACCTGAGACAAAGGCAGTCACTCAACCAACTGAGCCACCCAGGCACCCCTGAGAAATGTAGGCTTTTTAGGATATCACGGAATAATACCTGGGACTTGAGTATATGGACAGGCATGACTAGAGATGTGTTGTCAAACTTCTTGACTCAGAGATGATGACAATTCATTGTATTTCATTATAATCTGTGCATCGTTCTGTATTGTAGATAATAAGCTTAAATGGGCTGTCTGACCGCATGTGTCTGTGCACAACAATGTTACCAAAAGGAGAAAATCAATTATAGGAAACAGCGCTATTTTTTTCCCAGAGTCTAAAGTCAGTGACATTCTGACGATAGTCATCACGAGGCCATAATGTGCTTTCTTCTTTTCATCGATAAGTCATGAAAAATCAGGATACATTTTTTAGCCAAAAAAAAAGTGTGATATCGATTGATCATTTTTAATACTTTCATTAATGCTTATTTTATTTTTTAATGGACAAAGCATTGAATATTAACCTCATCTTATTTTGGGGGTGTTCTACGTCAGTAGCACCAGTGTGACAACAAAGAAGCTATCAGTGGGAATGATATCTTTTTGTTGAGTTGATATTCTGCTAATTCACTACAGACACTGCAAGTTGGAAACTGTTTCTTTCCATGTCAAGATGGCTAAATCCAGAGGTCAGAAAAATAAGAATCCAGAATATCTGAATTTAAACATCTCATTTCATATGGTCCATCACAAAATCCTTATAATTAGTTTGTGTTTTTCTCAACAGATCTATTAATCTTCTGGGTCTGGTATTGCCTATGTCTGAATTAATCTCCTGTTTACAGGTTATCAATAGACTTTTCAAAACTGATCCTTTTGGATTCTGTGATAAAGGAAAAAGTTCCTATCAGCTCAGGCTTTCTCATAGATTATTATTCAATTTAATTTAATTTTATTTAATTTATTTAATTTTTTTAAAAGATTTTATTTATTTATTTGACAGGCAGAGATCACAATTAGGCAGAGACACAGGCAGAGAGAGAGAGGGGAAGGGACCAGGCTCCCCGCCGAGCAGAGAGCCGGACATGGGGCTCGATCCCACAACCCTGGGATCACGACCTGAGCCAAAGGCAGAGGCTTTAACCCACTGAGCCACCCAGGCGCCCCATTCATGTTAATTTTTAAAGGACTAACTTATAAGCCCCTTTAATGAATTCTGGGCTCAAGTTAATATTGTAATTTTGCAGTGTCTCCTATAAGAAATTCCTGTAACCAGATGATATAGTTTTGCAGTGTGGGACACAAACACTTTTGGAGTTTTGTTAATGACATGAGAGTTTGAACAATGACCACTGCTTCAGAGAAGGTGGCTTTATGACAAGGTCTCATTTTAGACAAACTTGATGGGAAGAGATCATATGTCTGGGCATAGTTAAGAACCAGGAGGAGGGCAGTACACTTCTGTTCAATTCCATCCATTTTATATGAACCAAGATTGGCAGTGGTGAGAAAAATGTTCAAAGAGGAAGTGTATTTGGCATCAAATTCTTTAGTGTGCTTCAAAATAGTTTTTTCATGTACTGGATAATTTACCATGGAAACGTTTTCCTTAAGATTTATTTATCTATTTTAGAGACAGACAGAGAGAGAGAGCATGTGCACACAAGAATGGTGGGAAGGGGCAGAGAGAGAGAGGGAGAGAATCCTCAAGCAGACTCTGTCCTCTATGTGGAGCCTGATGCAGGGTTAGATCCAGGACTTTGGGATCATGACCTGAGCTGAAATCTAGAGTTGGCTGTTTAACCAACAGACCAATAGAGCCACCCAGGTGCCCCAGAAGTTGATTTGTTTGTTTGTTTGTTTGTTTGTTTGTTTTTTAATGCAATAACTTACTAACACTGTTAAGAACATACATTTAGAAAATACTGTTTTCAAAAATCTGAAATCTCTTCTTGGATTGAACTGTAAGTATAGAAAATTGTATAGATAAATTACATTAATTACTCTCTGGTACCACCACTGGTCTCTTCTGCAACTCGGTGCCTGAATTGCTTTTACTGAGTTGTATTTTGGAATTATACCCTTGGGCCACATTGAGAATCTTTAGAAGAAACAGCCCTGAGAAACTCATTAGTTTATTTACCGTAAGAATTTTGTTAAGGATGTTGTTCTCTGAATTGCCCAGTGGACACCTTGTGAGAAACCCCCAGGAGAAATATATCTTCAGGCTCAGTACCAAGAATAGTCTTCTCTTTCCTGAGCTAATGGTTGTTGGCCTCATGGACACTGAGAGTTATAAAAATGATTTCCCGGTTTACACTGAAGCCAAGAAAATGCGGAGCAATTTGGGGCACATCTCTAAAATTCATACAGAATACTATAGCTTTTTTGTCCTGGTCTCAGTGTAGGGTTTTTTTTTTTTTTCTTATTTTCCTATATTAATTTTCCTTTACCTTGATATATTTATCTACTTAGTTTATTTCATTTGATATTATGGATTTTGGAAGCCATTTAAAACTTTCTTTGGAAAATATAAATTAGCAAACTACCTTTATGATGGTGAGCGAGACCAAGATACCTCTGGAAAGCCTAAGTTCTGGTCTTAGATGAGGAATTTGTTTGTTAATTGAAACAGCTATATCTCCATGAAGTCTCATAGTGTGGAAGTATGTTGAATGAGGGTTTTGTTTGAAACAGAATCCCTGGGGCCAATGCCTGAACATAGGTATTTTATATAAGCTAGTAATCCTAACCAGTACAACCACAAAGAAAGGCATTTCTGGCATAGAAAAGAGCAAGTGCAGTACCCTGAGATGAGAACAAACTTGGCTTGGTTCCAAGAGAGTAAAAAGCCATGCATGACTTGGGTCAGAATGAGTTAAAAGGAAAGGTGTGGCAGATAAAATTGAGAAGTAGACAGGTCTGATTTCAGGCAGAGCATTATAAACTGTGATTAGAAGCTACATTTCAGGCAAAATAGGGCATGGGGTTTTAAGAAGTGCACTTGTCCTATTGAGGACAGGGTGGTGTATGGAAGTGTTGAATGACTGTGTTATATACTGGAAACTAACATAATATTATATGTTAACCAAGTGGAATTAAAAGAAAACTTTTTTTAAAAAGCTGTATTTCATTTCAAATACAGTAGAAGGCCAC
This sequence comes from Neogale vison, assembly GCF_020171115.1. Lineage (NCBI taxonomy): Eukaryota > Metazoa > Chordata > Mammalia > Carnivora > Mustelidae > Neogale > Neogale vison. Next base: position 30,510,001 of record NC_058096.1, read on the forward strand.
CAGAAGATTCTTTGGTAAGTCCAGCTTATTGATGTATAATCAATATATGTAATTCATATATTACATATATTACATATATTACATATATTATGTATTACATATATTACATATATGAATTTACCCTTTTTAGTGTATGGTGCTAGGAGTTTTCATAAACATATAGAGTCATATAACAATCTCCACCATCAAAGTGAAGAAAATATCTGTCACTCCAAAAAAGTTCCAATATGTCTGTCCTTTTACCCTTCCTTCTAACCCCGGTTCCTTACAACTATGGCTCTGCTCTCTGCCTCTGTAGTTCTGCCATTTGCAGACTGTTTTATAAATTAGATCAAACTATATGTAGCCTTTGAGTCTGACTTCTTTTATTTGCCATACATTCATACTGTTGAATGTATACTGAAGGCTTTGAGCCAATGGTGATACAAAGTGCTTTATATTGTATAGATATAACTCAGTTGCTATGATGGGAATCACAGTATTACCGTTGTTAAGAGGTGATTGTAGCAAGTTAGACAAGGGGGGGATGGATGATGGTTCCCACAGGTGGCAGCAGTGGAAGTCTCAAGAAATGGTTGATTTAGAAAACATTTTGGAAGTTGAACTGATAGAAGTTCTAGTCATTTAGATATAAGTAGCAAGGAGACTAACCCGACTGGGGAAAACTAATTTTAGATAAATTAAAAATTTTAATGTTAAAAATAATGAAAACACTAAAAAGAATTCTTAGACTTATTTAATGTAATATTAAGATGAAAAATAACTTCTTAAGCAAAACAAAAATAAAATGTAGAGAAAAACTACAACATAAAAAAATCAAAATTTGGGTGCCTGAGTGGCTTAGGTGGTTAAGCGTCTGCCTCTGGCTCAGGTCATGATCCCAGTGTCCTGGGATTGAGCCCCACATTGCATCAGGCTTCCTGCTTGGTGGGGAGCCTGCTTCTGTCTCTGCCTCTGCCCTTCCTCCCTGCTCATGCTCTGTCTCTCTTTACATTCTTTCTCTCTCTCTCCAGTAAATAAAATCTTTTAGAAAAAAAGATGTTTATCCTTATTATTTTTTGATTCAGCAATTCTACATCTGGGACTCCATTCTATAGTAATACTTATGTACATGGGCATAGATTGTTTTGCATCAAGAAAGGAATAAATATGTAAATTTTGGTTCATCAAGACCAAAAAATATGCAGCCATTAGAAAGAATGAACTAGATGTATTTGTTATCATGGAAAGTTCTATGTTAAATGAAGAACTCGAAAGGCAGTGTGTTCATCATGATTCTCTTGATAGCTGACCAAACACTATTTGTGATTATGTATGTGAGAGAAACATTGAGATTGAAATTGAGATTGAGAGAGAGAGAGAAGAGCAGAAGAGGGAGTTAGTAAATACAAAGAAGAACAATTGGATACCCACCAAATGGTGAAGAGTTTGACAGGAGCCACTTCTGCAAGGGATAGGGGATTGAGTCTGATTATATAAAAAGTCTTTCACAGCGTCTTCATATGTTTTGTAATGCTTGACTATTTTCAAGGTTTACAGCTTTACTTATTTATTTTAGAGAGAGAATGTGTGAGCAGGGGGAGGGGCAAATGGAGAGAGAATCCTCAGACTCCTCGATGAGCGTGGAACCTGATGCAGAGCTTGATCTCAGGATGATGAGATCACGACCTGAGCTGAAATCAAGAGTCAGATGGTCAACCATCTGAGCCACCCAGGTGTCCCAACCATTTTCAAGATTTAAAATAATCCTCTTACAAACATTGTTGCAATTATTACTCTTATTCATTTATACTTACAAGTATGCATCAAGAATTTCTCACAGATATTTATCTAAAAGTGAATTTATTGACTTTTAGATATATGTTTGTTCTCATTTATTGGATGTTGGGAGTGAAGAAATGTATAAACAGTTAAAAAACCAAATAATGGGATATATTACAGCTGTTAAGTAAGCTAGACAAGCATATATCAATGTAGAAGAATCTCAAAAACATGATGTCGAGTAAGAAAACTGAAGAAATCTAATTGTATAATATTTATGAATATTTTAAAGAAAACATAATTTTTATATTATTTGGAAAAATACATATTAATAAATGTATTAAAGTATGCAAGGGGCAGTACAGTGCAATACAATGTTATTAACTATAGTCATCATGTGGTACAGTATGTCCCTAGGACTTATTTATTTTAGAACTGGGGTTTGTATCTTTTGATCACCTTCACCCATTCTGCTCATCTCCAACCCCTCACCTCTAGTAATCACCAATCATATACAAATGAGATCTTATGATATTTGCCTCTGATATATTTCATTCAGCATAATCCTCTCTGGGTTTACCCATGTTGTTACAAATGGCAACATTTCATTCTATTTTTATGACTGAATAATATTCCTGTGTGTGTATGTGTGTGTGTTTTACTTAGATGAGGACTAAGGGAAAAAATGGGAAGTGCTTTGAGGGAATATAATAAACACTGCTTAAAATGCGGGGTGGTGAGAGACGTGTTTGAAATGGGCTGAGATGATACCAGTATGATTTCTCTTGAATTATCATAATACAAACAATAAGTTACATTTATTGAGAAGCTGCTGTATACTAAACACTTCTGCAAATGCCTTAAGTATGTTTTATCATTTAATCCTTACAAAAATTATATGAATCACAGATGTGGAAAATGACCTAGAAGGATTTAGTGAGAATATAAGAAGGATTAGAAGGATTTACAGTCTTATCTGTGGTCACCCAGTAATCAAATAATAGAACTAAGATTTTAACTCAAGCATTCTGACTCCCTTCAAAGCCCCAACACTTAACATCCATGCTCTGTCACAAATGCATTTTTTTTTTTTTCCCTGTTGGGACAGGAGATGTGGAAGAGCCTGGGGCTAGCCCTAAATCAGATGAGTTATTAGGAAGTGAGCTAAGAAACAGAAAGCAAGATTTGAGGAAAAGTCGAAGAGAGATACAAGCTAAAAACTACCTTTCCTCCTAAAAGAAGATTAGCAGAGAACTAAACCTTTGAGAGCTTTAATATGGATGGATGCACATTTTTTTATTTCTACTTTTGAACTGCTAGCTCAGGCACAAGAAGCAGTGTATTTTCAGAAAGATCCTATTTCAGACTTTATCCCCACTGAAAATATTGAAGGGTAAACAGGTATATTACCTTTCAGGGGCTGTCACAACAAAGTATGACAAACTGGTTGGCTTGATACAGAAATTTAGTCAGGGAGTCGTTCGGGAGTCTAAAAGTCTGAAATCAAGTTTTCAGCAGGGTCATGCTCCCTCTAAGACCCTGGATACAGTCTCCCCTTGACTCTTTCTAGCTTCTCTGGTGGTAGCTCTCAATCTTTACATCCTTGACTTGCAACATAACACTTCAAACCCTGCCCCTGTTTTTACAGGGCAATCTGTTTTTGTATCTTCACATTTTTATTTTATTTTATTATTTTATTTTATTTTTAGGATTTATTTATGTACTTATTAGAGAGAGAGAGAGCATGAGCAGGAAGAGGACAGAGGGAGAGACTCCCAAGCAGACTCTGCGCTAAGTGTGGAGCCTGATGCAGGACATGATCTCTGAACCCCAAGATCATGACTTGAGCTGAAACCAAGAGTTGGACACTCAACTGACTGAGTCATCCAGGCACTCCTAACATCTTTTTATAAGGACGCTGATCATTTTTTATTTAGAGAAAGCCCCCTTCCCCACCCTCCCACCCCCACTCCAAGTTCAGGATGAACTTATTTTAACTAATTACCTGTAATGCTGTATATTTCTATATAAATTTGCATTCAGAACTACTGGAGGCTAGGACTTCAACATACTTTTTGTGGGACACAATTCAACCCATAATAACAGGAAAACAAAGTCAGGCCTTCTTCTTAAGTGTCAGGTTTCATTTTTGAGCTTGGTAGATATTCCACATTAAAACTAAGTTAAAATTGTGTGTGTGTGTGTGTGTGTGCGCGTGTGTGTGTGTGTGTGTATTTTTATAAAATTAGGTATATATATCCGCATGCATCTTTATATATGCTATGCTTTATTTCTGAATAGTACACACTTTAAATCATTAGCATTTTTTATTCTGTATTGTGATTTTATATCTAGATAACAATTTCTCTAGAAAAAGAGATTCTGAAGGCATCACCCCAATTAAGAAACCAGTGGCATAGGGGCGCCTGGGTGGCTCAGTTTAAGCGGCTGCCTTCGGCTCAGGTCATGATCTCAGGGTCCTGGGATAGAGTCCCGCATCGGGCTCTCTGCTCAGCGGGGATCCTGCTTCCTCCTCTCTCTCTCTGCCTGCCTCTCTGCCTACTTGTGATCTCTCTCTGTCAAATAAATAAATAAAATCTTTAAAAAAAAAAAAAAAAAGAAAGAAACCAGTGGCATAAAACTGTATTATCATTCTTTAAATTCTTAATTCAGAATAGATTATAGTCTGTATGTCAAATCAGTTATTGCATAAATAGCCTTTTGGTGATGTACATTGTTACAGCAGGCCTACAAGACATGAAAAATCATTGTAGGAAAAGTCGTTGGTATGTTTTGCTGTTCTTTTTATTTATTCCATTCTGTTTTGTTTTCTTCTCCAACTGAAAGCGTTTATGGCAACGAAATTGTTTTTCTCATGCAAAATGGTGAGCACTGTCTCACACTGACTTCCTGCCCTATCTTGAGTAAAAGCAGTGCAGGAGTATCTCAGTAGGAATTCAAAGTTCTTGGAAAAAGATGGAAAAGAATCAGGAGAACAACTGGATACTATTTGCTTCTCTTAAGGACAGTCCCTTGTTCATTAAGCAGCAAAATCCAAAGCACCTGGGACAGTTTGCCTAGGCAGGGGGGGATGTGAATAGTAATAGAAAATGCATTTCCATGTCAGCTGAGAGGGCTTGGAACTATTATATACTATGGCTGGAATGTGATCAAGGGAAATTCAAAGGAGAGATTATTTCAGAACCTGATAGCAAAATGATAAAATGGAGAAAACAGATGAATGCATGTGTCCTTTCAGGCAGAAAGAAACTGTTTTGAAAAAAAACAAAAAACCAAAAAACAAAGTTTACCTATGCTGATTTAGAAACCTCAAATGTGCCTCCCCAGAGTACTCTGCAATTATCCTTGTCCAGTGAATCTTTGGAAATCAAGGATTACTGAAGAATTCCTTGACTTAGGAGAGTGTGAGTATAGGATGGTATGTGTTGCCCACCAGAACATACAGTATAGAGGAGACAATACTCAAGAAAAAAAAAAAGAAAGAAAAAAACACATTTTAAATACAGCTTGCTTTCCTCCCTGCCTTCCTCCTTCTCTTCATTCCATTTATTTATTTATTTGAGAGATAAAGAGAGAGAGCCTAAGCAGGGGAAGGGTTGTGGAGAGGCAGAAGAAGAACCCCCCGACAGTGGCCTCCTTCCCAGGACCCTGAGGTCATGACCTGAGCCAACGGCAGAGTCTTAACCCACTGAGGCACCCAGATGCCCCCTTAAGTACAGCTTTCTTAATTCAGTCCTTAATTCAGAAATAGATGGATACAAAGATACGAAGTGTCAAAATTGAAGTATTAAGTCTCTGCTGTGTTCCCAGCATTGCTAAGGATGGAATCATTCCCCAATTTCCACTTAAGCACTTAAGGTAAGACTCACTAGCATCCAGTGGTCAGACTAACTCTTCACTTGTCATCAAATTCAGGGATGACCTGGGCTCAAGGGAGCCCATTGTTGGGTGGCAGGGGAGGAGCTTAGATATTCTAGTGGCAAATGCACTAACTTGCAAGAATTGGAATGCCATTAAACTCCACCAAAATTTCAAAGTCCTGGAAGGTTTTATTTTATACAAAAGTTGCCATGAATTTGATACCTGTAAAAAAATTATCTTCATTAGGGTGCCTGGGTGGTTCTGTGGGTTAAAGCCTCTGCTTTCGGATCAGGTCATGATACTGGGGTCCTGGGATAGAGCCCCACATCAGGCTCTCTGCTCTAATAAATATTTATTTATTTGTCTGTCTGTCAAATGAGTAAGAAAAATCTTTAATTTTTTTTTTTTAAATTAGCTTCATTGATCACATATTTGGTTTTTTTTGAGGTAGAGGGTAGAGAGGAATACAGAAAAATAAATCCATCCAGGTAATTAAAATCAATGACCCTTGTCAGAATATGTTGTTATTAAATGCTATAAATGCTGTCTTGGGCTTGTATAGACAATGGTAACTCTCTGTATTTTATCAGTAAGTTCCTTTGTGATAGTTTAGTACTAGCATTATATAAGCATTAAGAAAGTTCGGAGGCTTTTTTTTTTTTTTTTTAAAGTTACAGACATGAAACTGTGCCTTGTGATCTGCTATTAGCTTTCATTTCAAACTAAAGATACTTTTGAAGAAGCAAAAAGATTTTTGTGTTCACCAGGTTTCAGGAGCTGCTCCCACAGAGTGCTGTGCCCGTTCCCACCCTCTCCTCTCAACTTAACTCTTTGGGCTCTCATCACCCCACATTTTACATTTTTGGAAGGATCCAAGGGTTCTCACATGGATTCATTGTTGAAAGATTTTTATCTGCCGGTAGCATGACCTTGGATTTTTATTTGTGTTTGTTTTTTGCTTAGGTTATTGGTGTTTTGTTTGTTTTAATTCTGCTGATTTGCTTATTTCTAAGATAATAACCCTTTCACTTCCATAGGTAATTTAAATTAAATTTAACTTAAATTTAAATTTAAAATGCCGTATCCATCCATTTCTATCAGGCACCTTCTTTGATAATTTTGTAAGCTCTTTATGCTAATACCTAGGTAGAACCTCATTAACCAAATCAAATTTACATTTGATTACATTTTTAAAGTAGTATCACCAGATTAAAGGCAAGGTGTCCAGTTAAATTTGAACCTTAGGTAAACCACAAATAGGTTTGTTTTTTTTTTCTTAGTATGGAGACAAAATTATTTTCTATGGAACATAACTATATTAAAAAGTGTGGGGTTTTTTGTTCATCTTATTAAATTTCACACATCATTCTGTTATTTTCATCTGACAACACTAACTTAAAGGGGAAAAGTTTTGGAAGTTATTAGTTTAAAAATGTTATACATCAGACCATCTTTAAAAATGTGTGTAACAGACCCAAATATCTTTTTAATGGTTGGGGGAGAGAGTAAAAAACAAATTTAGGATCCTGTTAATGTTTATTCATTAATTCCCAAATATCCCAAATGTTCACTGAGTACCTAAAATGTCAGGCCCTAAAAGAGGAGCAAAACAAACATAATCCTTGTCTTCATGGAATTTATAACTTAATGGAAAAGAACATTAATCACATAATCTCAAAAATACATAGTAAACTGTAATAAGTACAGTAAGGAAGGATACTGTTCATAGGACAGGGGGCCTAACTAGTGGGTTAGAGAGGAAGGGTCAGGTAAAATCTCCCTGAAGAAATAAAATTTGGGCTAAAACCAAAACCTTAATGGAACTAAATTGGGTAAATGACAGGTTAAAAAAAATAGAAGTGGATTTCTAAGTAGAAAGGAATTAAGTAGGCGTCTGTGGTTGAAATCCAGTGAGTAGTAAGTGTTACTAAAAAGGCAGCGGAGGAGGTCTGTCAAAAGATAAAGTGGGACCCAGTAGGCATTTTGATCTTCATTGTAAAAAAACAATGGGAAGATTTTGCAAGGCTTCAGAAAAGAAATAAGATTTGCATTTGAAAAGATGAATCTAGCTGCTTGAAGGAGGGAAGATTAGAGCTGACTGGAAGGTTGATAAAGCATTTCCTGGGTGGCCAGTATATTCTTCCAGCCAAAGGATCAGGGTGGTCTTCAAAAGAGATTGGTAAATTCTTCGGCAAAAGGCTGTGGAGTACATATTTTTGGATTTACCACCGTACAGTCACCGTTGCTGCTCCTCAGCACTTGGCTTGTAGCATGGTAGAGCAGCTGTAGGTGATATGTAAATGAGGGTAGCTATGCTTCAATAAAAGTTTGTTTGAGGGATGCCCAGGCGGCTTAGTCGGTTAAGCCTTTGCCTTTAGTTCAGGTTATGTTCCCAGGGTGTTGGGATCCAGCTCCTTGTCAGAGGGGAGCCTGCTTCTTCCTCTGCCTGCCACTCCCCCTGCTTCATACTCTTGCCCTCTCCCTCTCATGCGTGCTCTCTCTCTCTAGCAAATAAATAAATAAAAACCTTTAAAAAATAAATTTTGTTTGATACTAAAATTTGAATTTCATAGTATTTTCATGTGTCATGATACAGTTTTTCATTTTCTTTTTCTTCTTTTTTTTTTTTTTTTTTTAATGCATTAACCATTTCACTCTGTAAAATCATCCGTAGCTTGCAAGCTATACAAAAACAGCCCTCATTCATGTTCTAATTACTTGGCATGTAGTTAGGGAGGATTGGGTAGTTTTGAGAGCTATTCTGGAGAGAAAATTAAAAGAAATGTTGATGGCTTAAGTGTGGGAGTTGAAGAAGAACTAAGTGTTTAAAATTTCTCTCATGTTTCTGATCTGTATGGGAGTGCCATTCCCTGAAGCAAACAAAGGAACTTGAAGAGAGAAATCATGAATTACAAGATGTTGGGTTTTTGTCCCAGCTCTAAAACATCCATGTGGAGATATTGAATGTTATCAGAAAATATTTCAGCTATAACTAAAACATTGGTAATTACCAGGTTATACCAGACAACTGAAGCCTTCAGGGACTGACTCCTCTTTTTTTTTCCTTTCTTATCCTTCCCTTCCCTTCCCTCTCCTCTCCCCTCTCCTTCCCTCTTCTCCTCTCCTTTCTTTTCCTTTCTCCTTTCCTTTCCCTTCTTAATTGAGATATAATTGACATACCTTCATTTTAGTTGTACAATACAGTGATTATATATATATATATATATATATGTATATATACATATATATTTTTTTAAATGCAGCATCTGATTCAGTAGGTCTGAGGAGGGGCCTGAGAGTGGGCATTTTTTAAAAAATTTTATTTATTTATTTGACAGAGACACAGGAGGAGGAAAAGGAACAGAAGCAGGGGGAGTGGGAGAGGGAGAAGCAGGCTTCTCACTGAGCAAGGAGACTGACACGGTGCTTGATCCGAGGATCTTGGGATCATGACCTGAGCTGAAGGCAGACACTCAATAACTGAGCCACCAAGGCGCCCTTCAGAATATATATTTTTAAATATTTTATTTATTTATTTGCCAGAGAGAGCGAGAGCATGCAGACACAGAGGGCCAACAGAGGGAGAAGCAGGCAAAGAGAGAAGCAGGCTCCCCACCGAGCAGGGAGCCCCATGCTGGGCTAGATCTCGGGACTCAGGGATCACGACCTGAGCTAAAGGCAGATGCTTAACCAACTGAGCCACAAAGGCACCCCATTCATATTTATATATATTACAAAATGATCACCACAGCAGGTCTAGTTAACATCTGTCACCGTACATAAAGGTATTTTTTCTTATGATGAGAACTTTTAAGATCTATACTCCCTTAGCAACTTTCAAATGTGCAGGCTAGTGTTGTATAGTCACTGTGTATAGTCACTATGTATAGTCACTGTGCTGTCATCACATCTCCATGACTGGCTTCTTTTATAACTAGAAATCTGAATATTTTGACCACCTTCACCCATTTTGCCCCACCTCTCAACTTCTGGCAACCACCAATCAATCTGTTCTTTGCATCTATGTATCAATGAGATTTTTTTTTTTTTTTTTAGGATTCTACATATAAGTGAGATCATATTTGTCTTTCTCAATCTAACTGATTTCACTTAGCATAATGCCTTCTAGGTCCATCCGTGTTTTCACCAAAGGATATATACATGTGGGTATGGATATATGCACATACATACATACATATCAGAGGCTCTGTGAATAAGGTAGTAAATGTTGGAAAGAAAATCATTTGGGGACCAGAATACTGGTTCTGCCTTCACTAACGGATACGACCTTGAGCACATAGTTTCTCTAAGCTTCAATTTACCAATTTGTAAGATGAAATAATGATATTAAAAAATTATAATTTACTTGTGTGTTTACTGAGATTATGTAAGGAGATAATGATTTTAATTTCTAGTGTGGCTGTGGGAGGAAAATGCTTTTCAGTGTAGGTCCATGAAGTTGGGGGCCTGCAAACCTCTGAGAGCAGATTAACAGGAGAAAATGTTTGATTCATGTGAATGTGGGAGCACTCAGTAGTGAATAACTCACAGAACAGCTGGGGGTAAGGGTATATATATACCAGCCTACCCAGGAGTAAGGATTTATGTGCTAGCTTAACAAAAATGAGATTTGGGGGTACAATGGAAAAGCCTAGAAGGTTCTCTTGGGAATTTTTATCCTGAAGGTAATGGGTAGTCTCCTTTTTGTCTGGAAGTTCTCCCAGAGGGTGTTTATAGCAGCTGAACTCCTGTCTCTCAATGTTGAGTTAGTCTTGTCTCAAGCAGGAAATTCCCTTGGTGGGGGGTAAGGGTGACTGTATTTTCAGAAGACTCTGCTTAAATTTAGATAAGGTTTCTTTCTGTAGCTGTGGTTTGTTCAGATGTTTTCAGTTTAAAATAATTTCTGTACCATTCTGATGGGTTGATGGTCCTTTCAGTGGATATAATAGACCTTAGTCTAAATAGTTGTCCATTACCTACAATTAGACTGGAAGGAATTGTTCTATCTTCTTAGAATGATTCATTGCTTTGTGTAACACCTAAGGTTCAGCAGACAGGTTAGGGGTGGAAATTTATTATAGACTTTCTGCCTACATGTAAACCATTCACATTGGGCAATAAGAAAATTCATAGTGAATTATAACTCACTTTCTCATTTTTATGCCAATATGATGATGAATTATTCTAGCTAACCCAAAGACATAAAAATGTGAACAGAAGCTCTATACCAAATATTGGACAATGTATTTCACTGGGGAGGAGAGAAAAGTGTTGACTAACAAAATCCACGGAAATTGCATAGACTAAAAAGATACTTTTGAGTAGGGAAAATTATTTTTTTTTTCTTCTGCCACTTTTTAAAGGATAGTTCAACTTAAAACAGTCAGATAACAAAACAGTGATTCTGTTCTGCCATTGACATGATAACCAAATGAAATTACAACCATGGTGATTTCTTTTTCTGTTGGGTTTGAAAATAAGTACATATTATAATACTCATCTGTCTAGAAACTATTTCTAGAAAGAAATAGTTTGAAGAAATATGGCAAGTCTTCTTGAAAGTGCAGTTCAAGTTGTGTGGGGATTTCTGCTCTGTGACCTTTCTCACCTTCACTGAAACCCTAGCATTTTTTCTTGTATAATTTCATTGCTTGTGGTTGATTCTGTGCATACACTGCACCTTGGAGCTCAAAGAATCCTGGGGTCCTATGTGGTCATGTTCCTGTGTGAATATATACATTAAAAAGTACAAGCAGGAAATCTGTGATGACTGAATGCTGATTAACCAAAATGAAATGTTGGTCACTTGTAAGTGTTCATTTTCTAAGGAGAGAACTATATCTCCTTTATATCTGTATCCTTAATATTGGTATCCTTGTGAGTATTTTGGCATATGGTTTCCCTTTCTTTCCCTGCCCCATTCCCTCACCTTCCACCCAGTAAGCGATGGTCCTAATACACACTCTGAGAATCATCTTCCACTTTGGAAATAATAATAACTCACTAAGGTTAATAACACAGCTCTTAATAGTTTTCTTAGATGAGTAATAAAAAAAAAAAAAAAGACATTCAGCATGAAAAATTAAAGGTGTTGTGCAGATGCCAAGAGACATTTTCTTCATTTTACTACAGAATTACCAGGAGGAGATGAAGTCTCAACCTTCAAGAATAGCAATAGTAATTTTCTGTGGTTCCGTGGGACACGTTATGCTTAGCAACGGAACTGTGTGTAATAAACTCTGTGGTTGAAATATTACCTCTAGTTTCCAGAACTTTATTCTGTTTATCCTCTCAAAGGGATTCTGCTCTCATGTTAACTCTTAGAGTGCTAAGATTTACCAGCATCTGACACTTTGAGTATATCGCTTGTGGTTCTTTATGTAAACACTTGACTAGTGAGCTTCAGCATCTTATTAAAGTCTTTAATAGAATTGTAAAATGAGTTTTTGGATGATAATGTGGTTTTATGGAAACTTTTTTCTTCCATGTAGGAATATTACTTATGAAATTATTGGGAATAAAACATTACATGTCATACATAGGGTGATATTTTTAGTGTCATCTGCCTTGTCTGATATTTCTCTTCATTGTAAGTATTTTCTTAGCATATTCATGATACATATACCGAGGGTTTGGCTATTAAACAGATTCTGGTTCTAAGTCTTCAAAGGCATAGTTTATAATCTCAAGTGCCTTGATTCTTTATGTTTTGTCCATACCAAATTCCCAATCATCATTTTCCTTTTTTTATTTTATTACAACTTTTTTAGAGTCTAATATATTTTATTGTTTGTCATTAAAAAAAAGAAAACCCAAATTAATCATCTAAGAGCCCATGTAAAATTTATTATTCATTTGTATGTGTTTCATGCCACTGTGTATGTATAATATGGACACTTCACATGTGTCTACATATTTGAAAACTTTTCCTTATAGTAACAGACTCCGGGGTTCTGAAATGAGTCTGTCTCTGACAAACATTTGAAACAAAAAGAGAAAAGAAACTTAAGCATTGAATCTGCTCATCACTAACCAGTAGCTATATGGAATTCCAGCAATCATTTGCCCATTAGCTGATACTTTTCTGGATATACTCTACTTCATGTTACAGTTTGCTGAACATACTAAGTTTGAAAAAGGGGGCGAAAAAATACTAGATAATATAACCACTTGAGGCATAAACTCCATGTTTACTCTATGTTGTGCATTCTTGTACATGCTTCCATGTTTGTGTGTGCATGTGAATACTTTGTTTATATCTTGTGTCCTGCATCTTTTGTGATAATCTTAAAACACTTGTCTACTTACACTTGAAACGTGAAGATCTTCTCTTTTTTCCTGAACTGATTATTTAAAATTACAAAAGGTTTTTAGCGCTCATTTAAAGATACCAAATTTAAGTCTTTATCTTACAGTTAACAATATTGATATATATGAACACACGAATAGTGTAATCTTTTGCTGGGGAATGCCCATAAAAATCACCTGGCATATGTTTGTTAATTCAAAAACTAGGTATTAAGTACCTACAGGATGTTAAAATTTTATCTTGCATTGGAGTTGTAGACTCTGGCTACAAATACCTAAAACACCTGTGATATTTATGGCTTAACACAGAAAAAGGTATTTTTTGTTCATTCAGGAAAAGCCAAGCAATGTTGTCTGAGGTTGCTCTTGGGTATGACTATGGCAGAGCTGGGGCCACAGTGAGACAAGTACCCAGGATGGAGTGTTAAGGATTTGAGTCATGCAGGTGCCAACCTTGTTCTTGGAGAGGAGAGAGCACCGTCTATCTTTCTTTAGTAAAGAAAAAATAAAGAGGCTCAGAATACAATTTACTTTCTAGAGGCACATAATATTGTGTTCATTCAGAAATGGAAGGATGACCTGTAACTATCCTAGTTAAAAACCTAATGTCTGCTTGGCCATTTGAATCATAGTGTGATTCCCACACAAGTGATGAAACACTTTCATTCATCATTTACTAGCCAGTGAAACTAAGCTAGGTGCTTAATCACTGCAATGTCACCAAATTGCTTAGGGAGGCCCTTGTAATAACAGAGCACTAGAATTGGCAACAGTTACAGGTGATTAATACTTTCTTACTAGTTCCTGTGCCAGGATCTGAGTTGGGTGGGTAACTGGAGCATTCCACTTTTTGTGACCCATAAGATTTTAATCCATACCACTGGCTCTGTGTTATCCTTCTGTACATGTCCACACCTACAGAAGAATGGAGACAGTACAAACTATGTTGAAGGAGAAAGGAATAAAAGAGAGGGAAAGAAAGAAAGATTGAGGGGCACCTGGATGACTCAGTGGGTTAAAGCCTCTACCTTCGGCTCAGGTCATGATCCCAGGGTCCTGGGATCGAGCCTTGAGCCTTGCATCGGGCTCTCTGCTCAGCAAAGAGCCTGCTTCCCCCCCCTCTATCTCTGCCTGCCTCTCTGCCTACTTGTGATCTCTGTGTCAAATAAATAAATAAAATCTTAAAAAAAAAAAAAAAAGAAAAGAAAGAAAGATTGATGGAAGGAGGGCCAGAGTGAAGAAAGGATGGATGAAGGGAAGGAAGAAGAAAGGAAAAGAAAAGGGCATTATTAAGAAGTGTCAGATTTATGCAGAGTCAATTCTATAAAAAGAAGAAGATATCAAATGCAAAAGAATGGCCCACGTCAATTTTAAGAGTTACTTAAAGAAGCCTCGAGTTTCTTTCTATCTCTGATTTTGGTGGTAATATCCTCCCCAAATATTACATTTTAACTAACTTCTTATGCCATTTATAGTTTGTAGGTGAGAAGGAAATATGTAATGGAACCCCATGCTAAAGCTGAAAAGTATTTATCAGTCTCTAAAACGTGACTGTCAACAGAAAATTTATAAAGCTAAGTGGCTCAAAACCATAGAACAATTGTTTCCATCGACTTTGCAAATGAACTTTATACTGTTCTTACCCAAAATGTAAATGCAAGCTGAATTTTTATTCTCCTTGAGTGGAAACATGCAATTCTCTCAGTAGGGGAAAACAGTGGAGGCTTGGAGGCAAATCTTGCTGGTTGCTTGTAGTTTGGGTCAAAACTGTTATCATTGGATTTGCATTAAACACAGTTCCTTCCTCTTAAGATAGAATGATTGGCAGGGATTAAGGCTTTATTACTAGAGAGTTCTGAGCCAAGCTTCTTTTTTCATGAATAATATCTACTCTCTTATTTATTAATGGTGTTTTTGACAGCTGACAGTTCAAGAAGTGTATGTACTACTGTGTTAACTGTTCCCTGTTCAGATGGAATGGAGGTGCCATATACTTTTCCTATTGACCCAACCAGTTGTGTTAAAGTCATGCGCAAGAAATAAATTTATTGTAATAAATTCATAATTAAAACAAGATATAGTTATAATTTTAGACTTTTTTTAAATTTGGAAAGCATAGGACAATACTAATTAGGGGGAAAATGTGCAGATTATCAGACCATATTTAATTATACCTTTGTCAGTATTACTCCATCTTAGTAACTTTTTTATTTATGCATTAATGATGAAACCAGAAAATACAAGGGATATTGCCTCTGGATTTCATTTAAACTTCATTGAACTTAAATAATAATATGTGTGGTTGTCTCTCTGTCTCTCTATTAATAAGCTTATTTTTAGTTACTAAAAAAAAAGTCTTAGCCTTTATTATTATTTACTAATATTATATATTTATTGTGGAGTTTCCTAGCATATAAAGAAATTACTATCCTTAAAATTGAAAGCAAGTACAGAAAGTGGCAAGTGGATTACTTCTCTCCAGAACAGCTACCTCCTAGTGAAAAGGGGAACTAGGGGAAAAAAAAAAAAAGTATATTTTGATTGCGTGTATCAGAGAAATTATAGCTGCCAGCCACCCTCACTCTAGGGAGAATATTCACAGTTTGATTTTATTCAGAGGAAGGAGAAAGGGTCATCTCCCCTGCCTTGCTCTTGTCTGGGCCTGCACTTGGCATTATCATTTTCTCTCTTAGGAATGATTATACCAACCTTAACACCAAAGAAGATTAAAAAAAAAGAAGAAGAAGGAAAGAAAAAAGTTGGACTAAAAAATCCAAAACAAACAGATTCTGAATGCTTTCTTCAATAGTATGAAGACAAGTGTGCATTTTATTTGCTGTCTAGGTGTTTTTAACAAAAAATATTAAAAGCCTAGAAATTCGGGATTGAATCAAAAAGAAAATAATAAGTTGGAACAACTAGAATAAATTCTGTGAAAGAAGAATGTTGAGGGATTATTTTTAGGAAATAGATTTAGTTAAAAAGTAAATGGCTTTTAAAGTTACATGTGATTTCAACATCAGCAATGTATATTTAATCAAGGATTTGTTGACTTTCTAGAGCCTTAAAGAATTGTATTCAAGAAAAATATTATCATTTAAACCTCTCTATAGAGTATTGCTACATTTAGTATGAGTCACTATCCTTCTTTAAGTTTCTTAAGTTTATTTTCTGGAAGTTTTCTGTATGGCCTTAGTCTTAGTTACTCTGAATATTGCTCTCTCTTGCTGTTATAGATTTGACTCTGTTGGTTTAAATGTACTTTGATGTCAGTTTATTAAAGTATAATGGAGATGTGCTGACTAAATTAGTAAGTACTGACTTAGTAACTTTGTTGTTTTTTTATAAGATTTTATTCATTCATTTTTGAGAGAAATCAAGCTAGAGAGAGAGCCAGAGGTAGAGGGGCAGAAGGAGAGGAAGAGAAAGAATCTCAAGCAGACTTCCCACTGGGTACGGAGCCCCATGCAGGGCTCGATCTCAGGACCCTTAGATCGTGACCTGAGCCAGAGCTAAAAGTCTGATGCTTAACTGGCTGGGCCACCCAGAGACCCTGATTTAGTAACTTTGAACTTTCAGTGTTGCTGGCATCTATAGAACTAATCCCCCAATAATTCAGCAAAAGTATTTGACTCAGCAGATTCTTGTTTTCTTGTTTTAATCCTTGCATTTTGTGATAAAAAAATATTTCAAAGATACCTTTGAAACAACCTTTGCTTTTCACATGGTAAGGTGTATGAATGAAATTAAAAGTGTTTTGGGGGGCCTCATGTCACTGAGTAGAAGATATATTTAACCTTCATTCAGTTCCCGGTGGCAATAGGATGTATTTCTTCTTGGGCAGCCTGGGTGTCACTGTTGCTTAGGTATCTGACTCTTCATTTCAGCTCGGGCTGTGGTCTTGGGGTCATGAGATCCAGCCGCACATCTAGCTCCATGCTCATCGTGGAGTCTCCTTGAGTCTCTCTCTCTCTCTCTCTGCCCTTCCCACTCTTGCTCCCTCTCTCTCCCTCAAATCTTAAAAAAAAAAAGAAAAAAATGATGTGTTTCTTCTTTTCTCATTTTTCTTTTCCTGTCATATCAAGCAGCTGTCATATAAGTAGTCAAGAGCAGAACATTGAAAGGATGTACTTTTTAAATTGTAAAAAACATTACAGTGTTAACTTAGAATATCACCGTATTGCTTTCCAGATGCTGGTGCTGATTTAACTTTATCTCTTCACACATGACTTCACTTGTCATGACTGGTAGTTTTTGGTTTCACCCTTTAGTATAGACCTTCGTTACTGTGAAGCTGTCTAGGCTAGGGACATGGTTGGGTTCGAGCTAAGCTAATTTGTAATGAAGAATCATCAGATGGTAAATGGACCTTGATGCTGTGCAAAATGTAGGTTCTCAACTCTCTTCCTCTTTTCTCTCAAGAAGACACCCTTATACGTGCACTATCCCCACACATTTGTCTAGACACTTGATATAAACTCTACTATAGCCATATCCTTTTCCTACAGGGGTTCACTCTCACTCACCCCATGGTGCACACTGGCATAATCACACAGAAGTGCTCTGTAGAAGCTAAAAGCCTTGATAAGTGCTCAGTGAAAAGAGCTGTTTTTACAATAGTTCCAATTAGTAAAGAGCAAAGAAGATCTGGGAAGCCAATTCAGGCTACAAAATCCCTGCCTCGAATGGACTGTCTTTGTCTCTGAAGATCATAAGTCTCTTTGGCATCCATTCTGAGGGATGGAGGTACAGCCCAGGAAATACTCCCTTAAAATACAGCCACTGGTAGCAGATCCTGTCCTAGATACTGCTGCAGAAAGCTAATCAGCATGACAGTAGGGATTATTTAACATTTATGAGGTTTGTGTGCATAAACTATAATGCCTTCTGATTTTACATTAAGATTAAAATATCACAAGCAATGAAGGATTCATAAACAAGCTTAGGTGTATGGTTCCTGAAGGTCCTTCTAAAATCACTTTTCCAGACAGCCCACAAAGCCTAAGCTGGTTGAGTATCCTTGCTATGTATTCCCAGAATGCCCAACACTTAACTTGCATTTATCTTGCTGAATTCCAATGACCTGCACATTTTATGTACTTCTTACTACCACCACCACCCCCTTGAGGGTACAGACTAAATGTTAGCATAGTGCTGGGCACAAAGCTGAAGTTCTATAAACACAAATTGGCTTTGGCTATTATAATGTCCAATGACCATTGACTTGCCAACTCTACCATTTCTACCATTTAAAATCAGATGTGGTTCCTTCTTAAAGGCAGTCTTAATATATCCGTTAAGAAAATACCACCCCAAACTATTCCCTCACTGTCTTGAAGCAGTAATTCTTAAGCCAGGTTTGTTCTTTTCTAAATCTAATGTATTTACAATAAAAGGTCTTGTTTACTAAAATCATAATTTTATGGAGTAATTTATGAGCTTAACCAGAAGCTGATTTTCCTATCTTATTTTAGAAACTTTGGTTATATCTTAAATCTATATTGTTTTTATTTTTATTTTTTTTAATTTTTAATTTTTTAAATTTCTTTTCAGTGTATCAGAACTTACTGTTTATGCACCACACCCAGTGCTCCATGCAATACATGCCCCCCATAATACCAGGCTCACCCACCTTCCCATAAAGTATACTTACCTGATTCAGAATTCAGAAGTACAGAAGAATAGACAGTAATAATTATTTTGTGAGCCCCTCCAGTTGCTCTTCTCAAAAGTTGTGGTTATTCCTCCTAAAATATTTTGTGCAAATACAAGCAAATGAATATATAAAAAATACATTAGTCTCTCCCCTTTATTATACAATAGTCAACACACTACACATTATTTTTTTGATCCTTGAAATTTTCATTAATACATAATGGTGATTCTTCAGTAGCTGTACCAGAGAATATCTTCATTCATTTCTACGGCTAGATAAGCGTTGCATTTTATGTTGTATACAAACTGAGTTTTGTTTCCTGAATTCCCTTTATGGAATACAAATCCAGTAGACATGTAGATACAAGTTCATTTTGTCCCCAAGACCACATGAAAGATGTTACACCATGGTCCTTGGCTAGTGTGTCAGGCCATTATACCATGTTGTTAAAGTGACTGAAGGTTATTGACTTACTGTAATCGGAGTCCGATATCTGATTTAGTTGAATATATCCATTTCAAAAGAAAAACCCAGGATTTTTGGTGTGTAATCCTTTGTGTACCTTCCTTTAACCCTTTGCCATTAGGTTGGACATAAACAATACTTAATATCAGTGACTAATGCCAGTAGTTCTTCAGGCTGGCGGCAAAACAAAGCAGTTCAGAAACTAATCAGAAAGATACAATCAGGTATATGCCAGAGGTGAGGGATACTTTTTATTTTCTTTGTTCTGACTCTTGGAGTATCCTCTTTGCAGTAATTCAGGTCCTGTCTATACTTACCAGAAGAAAGTTGTATCTGTTGTATTCTTTAAATGGTGACGCCAACTAAATCTAGTTCGTTGCAACAGAACTTTGGAAAGATCAATAAATCTTAGACCTTTTCTTTGTTTGTTTGCTTAAGATAGTAGATATAAGGCTTGTCTTTCTTTTCTCATTTAGAGTTTGAAGGGAAGTAACATTTTTGTAAATTACCCTAATCTTATCATAAATGAGTGGGTAAGAATTATTCTCTCCAATTTGGCAATTCAGCTAATATTTACTGAGAAATTTCTCTTTACCAGGTATTATTTTCAAAGCCCTGTATGTATCAAATCATTCAGTCCCTATGAGGTGGGTAGTGTTACTGGCCCCATTTTATAGAACCAGGGAAGCAGGGAGCAGAGAACTTAAGAACTTGCTCAAAATAATAGCAGAACTAGGATGCAGTTGAGCCATAATTAAAACAAAACAAAACAAACAAAAAAACAATAAGTAGGACATTTACCTAAGCTCTCTTACTTTCTACCACTAAACTTTTTACCATCAACCTCTCAGTTGAGGAAACCAGTTCAGAAAGCTCAAAGCCATGTATCTACTAAGTAGCAAAGCCAGGGTTTGACTCCCAAGTTTAACACCAAACCTCTATCCTCTTAGTTGCTAATAGTTATAGGTAAATGTAGATGTAGGTATAAACATAAAGGTAAGTAAAGATATTTGGAGCAGGTTGTACATTACTGAGGTGAGTAACGTCCGCCTGTGCCTTCACTGAGCCAATCATAAATTCTTTGAACTGTTTTATAATTGCAGGTCACGGTCAACTACGCAGTTGTTTCTGGATAGATTACCGTAAAATCTCTACTTAAGATCTTTTCAGTTATCATGTCCTCGGTGAAGCCTTGTTGGTCCCACCACCCCTGACCCAGCATGCAGAACCCGTCAAGGTCGTCCTCTTTCCTTGGTGCCCTTTTCCATAGCATAGCTAAGGGAACTTACCAATACTTCATTATATGTATTTGTGTCTTCTTGTTTATCTGTGATACCTTTAAATGAAGTAGGGTGACCTGGTTTTTGTATTTAAGGCATGTGGTGTATTGTTTAGCCCCCTTTATAGGCAGTCGGTGAAAAAATTTAAAAATTGATGATGCTGGGGCGCCTGGGTGGCTCAGTGGGTTCAAGCCTCTGCCTTCAGCTCAGGTCATGAAATCAGGGTCCTGGGATCGAGCCCCACATCAGGCTCTCTGCTCAGCGGGGAGCCTGCTTCCTCCTCTCTCTCTCTGCCTGCCTCTCTGCCTACTTGTGATCTCTGTCTGTCAAATAAATAAATAAAATATTTAAAAAAAAAATTGATGATGCCTAGACTATCCTGAATTTCACAATCTTAACATTTGCTTAACTGTAATGAATGTGAGCTATATACCTTGAAGAAGTCTGATATTGTTAGATAAAGTAAAAATATGGAATACTATCTTTTACATTCTCAATTTGGATAAAAATTTCTAAAAATAATTTTGAATAATTTTTATCTTTCATCACCATACGTGAATAAACCCTGCTATGCCTCTAAACTCTGGCATCTGAAATTCTTCTACTTGACCTGCTTGCTACCCATTTTCAATGTTCTTCTCTCTGTGGTGCCTGTTCTTTGCTTCATGGGGATCTCTCCCTGTTGTACACATTGCCTCCTTCCTGGTCTTGCTACTCCCAACTCATCTCCTAGATGACCGTCTTCTCCAGGCTCACATCCACCTCTGTGAATGTGGCAGTTCCATTGTTAGCTTTCACCACCCACTTCAGAACCAGGCAGATAATCTTGTCTTTATTTCCAGGGAGAAGCAAAGTTATTTGGATTGCCCTAAAACATGCAGGGAGACTTAATAGATAGTCACTTCTCGAGGACATTTTCTATTCCAGCATGTTTCCTTTGAGCCTACTTTGCAATAGGGATAATATTCGTAGGCTACTAATATAAAATTTATGGAACAAGAAAACTCTATCGAAATAACTGCCATCAGCGAACCACCTGAATTGGACTTGCTTTTCTTGTAATTAGTGGCAAGTCGAAAACATCATACTTTTTGTAGGAAATCAAAATAATGCAAATTTTACTTTAGAAGCTGAAACACACTTGCTACGTGGGCTGTTTGAACTTCTTCTTAATTATTTTTCCCATTGTTAAGTAGGCAGCATTGATGTGGATATGGGGACATCATGGAATGTTGACCAATTGATTATCTTTCTTCTCTGTCCATCACAGGGAAGGAGGAGAATGGAGAGGTTGAGAAAAAGGTTAAAAGACAGAGGACTGAAATGAAAATGAAAATAAAAGGGTAATAACAGAGATTAAGTTGCAGCTAAGGATTTTTTTTAGAATTCAACAATTAACAGAATTAGTACTACTTTATTTTCTGATAAACACTTTGAGTTCTTAGACTAATGTGCTGCTCCTTTCTCCTCTCTCCCTCTTTATCTCTCTCTCTTTTTCTTTTTTTTTTTAAATCAGAGCAGTGAGTGTTACAGAGATTATTTTCAGCGATACATCTGTGTGAAGACAAATGTTTCTCTTCTTCTCCCCACTGATTAGTACAATCTCAAATGGCAAGTGTGAGAAACCTCCATCTTTTGATGTCATTCCTGCATCCCTACTCCAGCCCCAAACTCAAAGAGAGGAAGATCAGAGTGTTCCTTCTCCTTTTTCCCCTTGAAAAAGAATCTGGCATTTCTCCCCATTTCTTCTGAAAGCAGACATTTAGAATAATCAAGACAGCATTCTTACATTTTCTGTTTCCATGGAATCTACAGAAGGTCTCAAGTATCCAGGATGCCCTGTTAGCCCATAACGCCATTATCAGATTTCCAGTCTCTTGAGCTTAACTTAGATCTTCAGAAATAAAATGCAGGGCTGTTTTCAACAGAGAAACTCTGCATGAAGGGCCTTTTAAATGATAGCTTCTAAACTTTGGGTATGCCTTTGATGATTTCACACTCTGACTATTTTTGCCTCTTCCTGACATTTGCAGTTCCCTCGAGGCATGTAGTATAGTACACACACTACCCATGGTTAGATAATCACAAGTTCAGATATTTGTGAATGTTCAGGTTCTGAAGAAGAAAAGTGACTTCAGGCAAGGATACTTGTCAACATAATCACAGAAATCCCAGGGAATCCGATTTGCATGCATTCACAGATATGAGTACTTAGTTTTGTTTTATTGTGTTTTGTTTCACCCTCATATGATTTCTTCTTTATTTTTGCTGTGGCTATTTTGTTTTGTTTGGTAGTCCTTTTCTGTTCATGTATATTTAAACCACAGCAAATTTATCATGGAAATTTTCTGATTTGTTGGGAGTGGGAAGATCATGTGAAACTTGATACCATTTTGACACAAAATCTGTTTTATTTTGGGAGAAATTTGATGTGTTTTAGAGATTTCATTGTAAAAATCCACCCCCCTTGATAATACACATTAAATCCCCAAGCTGAGTTTGTCCTTGATTCCTTGCAAAGAACTCAAAATTGTAGGTGGAGTCAGATATTTTAGGGACATACCAACAAATGAATGAGCACATATTAAAATAAAAATTGTTCGCCTCTTGATCTTATTTTCTGCACCAAGGAATAGCAAGCCCACTGATTGAATATAAAGCTGTGTATGATAAACTTGAACCTGAAAATGGATATAAAAAAAATAATGAAAATTCCAGATTAGACAGAGTAGACATTTCTGACATTCCCATTTTATATTCTGTTACACATCTATGATTATTTTCATTAATCATGACTCGTAAAGTCTTCCTTACTCAATCCTACATTGAACTGTGTTGAATTTCAACCTATCATTAGGACGACTCAAAGTTGAGCTGAAACTCAGCTACTTTTGTGGCACCTGGATGGCTCATTCGGTTAAGCATCTAACTTTTTTTTTTTTTTTTTTTTTTTAGAATGCATTATTTTATTTGAGAGAGAGTGAGAGTACACATGGTAGGGAGGGGCAGTGGGACTAAGAGAGAGAATCTTAACCAGACTCTGTGCTGAGCATAAACTGGACACAGGGCTCGATCCCAGGGCCCTGAGATCATGAACTGAGCTGAAATCAAGACCCAGTCGCTTAACTCATTCAGCCACCCAGGCACCCCTACGCATGTGTCTATTGATTTTGGTTTCCAACATGAGCTCAGGGTTATGAGACCAAGTGCCCCCCATCAGCTGGGTGCTCAGCATGGAGTCTGCTTCAAATTTTCTCTCTCTCTATGTCCACCCTTCCCCACCCTCAGAGGCTCTCTCTCTCTCTCAAGAAAATAAAGTAAATAAATTTTAAAAAATCCTTTAAAACAAAACAAAAAAATTAACTACTTTTTCTTTCGGTTCCTGAAGGTAGATTTATTCATTTTGACCTAGAAGTTATTAAGTCAAGAACTCTCTTCTACATTTTGCCAAGGAGGGAAAAAATATTCGGGAGGTATCATCCACAGGAAATTGAAGACTGGGCTGTGTTCCTTTTTATTTGCTTCATCCATGCTTCTTTCCAAAAGAATAGATTTTTCATCCATAGTAAGATCTGTAGTATATCTTTTCTTTTCCTTCTTTTTTTTTTTTTTTTGAAGATTTTATTTATTTATTTGAGAGAGAGAGTGGGGGGAGGGGCAAATGGAGAGGGATAAGCAGACTCTTTGCAGAGCAAGGAGCCCAACTCGGGACTCGATCCCAGGACCCCGGGGCCAGAACTGGAGCTGAAGGCAGACGCTTAACTGACTGAGCCACCCAGGCACCCTCCGTTGTATTTCATAGATGTTTATCACTTCAGGTCTAATAAACCTGCGTAGACTAGCTCAAATAAAATCACTAAAAGTACTAAGGCTTTATCTGTGTGTGTTTGGGGAGGGAAGAGGTTATATTTAGAACAACTTACCTAACAGAGGTTCATCAAAAATTTCAGAGGGATTCTAGAAAAAATTGGCCAATTAACAAAAACAAAATATATTCTCTTGAGTATTTTCACATGCAGAATATTTACAAAAAAAAAAAATCAGGATTGGCACTAGTTTTTCATATATTCTCTTTACATATGCAGTCATCATAAATATATGTGATTCTTGCATGGAGATTAGTGCTGAATTGTTTTCCAGAGTGTTAAGATTTATATATCAACTGAAACTCTTTAAATCGGATCTTGTTAATGCCAGACTGAAATATACTAATTAATATTTCCCAGATATTTAGATAATACTTCCTCCTCAGTGTCTGACTAAATAATGGCTTTCATTAATTATTAACCTAAGAATTCTTCCAGCAAATTCATCCTTTTCCTGATGTTGTAATCTGGGGAGCTTCCAATATTTATTTTATTCCAAGTTATTTTCTAAAAAAGTGCCCCAAACTATAAAGTACTCCTTTAGGCCTATATCTCAGATAGATAAATCATCCCTCTGAACAGAAGATAAGTACTCTTTTCAACTTGTAGAAACAATCAAATGATAACCTGGCAGTCAAGAAGATTTTGCACTGCTTAAACACAGAGGATGTGCCTTATTGGTCTGTATGGTTCTTCATCTAGTACTTTGCTTGAAACACAAGTGATTTTCCATAATACCATTTTAATACATACAGTAATAAATTTGCAACATATATTGAATCAAGACTCATATAGAGTCTTGAACCATCAATAATAAACAATCAGAATTTGAGTTATGAAAACTTGAAACATTGAGATGTAGTATAGGACTAGATTTATGGAAAATTCCACTTACAGACAAAACCTTAAGTAGTGTAAACCTTCCTCTCTCTACCTCAACGTCTTCAAATTTTCCATAGTTTCAAAGCTGTTGGGCTCATTGAATTGTTGACTCTAGACAGTTTCCATTCTCTGATAAATAGAAATATCCACCACATTTCATTAGAATCCAGGCTCTGTGATTACAGATACAAAATGTGTTTCTTTGTTTTAACATTTATTAAATCATTTATAAGTGATTAGAGTAGTACTGTCCTGCTGTTTTAACATTCAAAATTATGACTATTTCAGGTCTTTTCAATTTCCATTGTAATATCACTGATGTGACCTGTTAGGGGTAGTACATGGACCTAGAAAACGCATCTGAAGATAACACTGGAACAGAGTTTAGCAATGATAAGCTATGAAGAAACCTGACGATTTATCTTGGTATGTCTGTGGAAGCTTCTTCTCCAGAGACCTTTCACAACTTTTCCTGTGGGAAGATTGAGTTATAAAACTTCTCTCTTCTGTGAGGTCCTTGGAATGAACTCTCAAATAAAATAAGACACTTCCCCTATTCACAGTCCTATCAGTTACATAAAGCTCTTTCCCCATAGGAGGACATTGCTGTGTTCTCCTGTCTCATGTAGCAGTGAAGACACTTCACAGAAGGGTTGTGATAATTTGCTCAAGTGTCTCAGTAAAGTGAGTGACAGAGCCTAGATACAGGAATCCTAACACTCGGTCTAGGGATTCTGTATCATGAGATTTCTAATCCTAAATCTAGAAGTTAAATCTAACCCCACCAACAGCAATAACAACAATACAACAAAGAAAAACAAAAATATGATATGTTGTCTTATGAAGTAAATTTGTAATGCCATTTATATTTTATTATTCTAACGGTAATGCTTATTGAGTGCTAATAAGAAGCACTTTGTACTGCGCTAAGAATTTTATTTTTATTTTATTATTTTATCTTTACAGGAACCTTCAGAAGTGGCAATAAATATTGTCTTTATTTTCTAAGTATGAAAAATAAGACTTAAAAAGTGAAATAACTTTCACAAGTTTGCACCACTAGTGGTACCCTAAGAGTTAAATTCTGACTTCAGACCCTGTTCTCATAACTGAAATAGTAGTGAATGTTTACCAAAGAGCTGTCCGCTCAAAAAAGAACAACACACACACACACACACACACACACGAGCCCAAAACAAAACAAAAAAAAAAAAACAAGCAAAATAACAAAACAAACAAAAAAACCCCATGGTATAGAATTAATGCATTTCATTACATTTCAGTTACAAAAATGTCAAGTTATACACCATTGTGGAAGCATCTAGCTTAGTGTTACACCAGGTACATTTCTAGTAGCACTTGAGGGTCACAAGATGTTTTATTAAAACACATTTTCTTAACTGTTAAAGTTCAGTTAATTTTTTCAACTAGATTATTCTTTTTAAACATAGTCTCTTGCTTGCTCAAATTGGAAAAGTTTGAAGGTCAAATTTTGAAGTATTTTTGCTTGGGTTCTGAAAAGGAATATCAGCTGTCCCACCACTTACCCTTGCCAAGTGGTCAGATGTTTATAGCAAATTTAGTTATATTCTCTTTGTATGTATAAGCAGCCAGCCCAAATTCTGTCCCCATACATTCATACACGTATCTATTTTCCTATAAAAGTAAAATTTTACTAAAATGTAAATGGATGTGGAGTTGTTTCCTCAATTTACAATGAATAAGTAAAAATGTTTTGGGGTTCCCTCCCACTATCATCAGTATTACTAACCCTCTCCCCCCACCTTCCCCTTCCCTCTTCTTTCTTCCCCCTCCCCCCCACCCCCTTCTCCTTCCTCCTCATCTTTCTACTCCTCTTCTTTCTTTCCCTCACAATTAAGGCTAAATTCTAGTTTCTGCTGGGAAGGAATGATATGTCTTGAGTACTTTATCACACTCTTCCATTTGGCCTTTTACCACCATAGTAAATTGACTGTAAATCAGGGAGGAACTTTAATACACCAATAAAATATATTAAAAAAAAATGTCTTCAAGAGCAATGTTCTCTAAAAGCAATTTTTAAATGGAAAGAGGATTTTGGCATTTGTAAATATAGACCATGCAGTGAACTCAGATTTGGCTACAGAGATATTTCCTTTTTTATATTTAATTTCTTATTTTAAAAAAATCCCTCCATCCCAAATATATGCTACCAATACAGTAGCCTCTAGTTCCATGTGCCTATTATTTAAAATTAAATTATTTAAATTTAAATTATTAAAAATTAAATAAAATATAAAATTAATTCCTCATTTTCACTAGCCACATCTTAGTTGTTCCACATCTTAGTTGTTCAATAGCCACTTGTCTTGGTGACTGTGTCTTGATAGTATAAAAACAGAACATTTCCATCATCACAGAAAGTTCTCTTGAACAGCACTGTCCAATAGAGCTGGATGTTTGATTAATCAAGAAAATCAGACAGTATTATAGAAATCATCTTATATTTAGAATATATGTGTGTATATTTATTAATTTATTATTAATTCTAATTCATAATTTTAATTTATTAATTCTAATTCATAATTTTTAAAATTTCTCTCTTTGAATAATTTTAATTTTGACTTAAGCCATTAACATTTTTTTCTCTTCTTGGGTATTTCAGCAAGGTACCATTGGCTAAGCCACTCTATAGGCATGTAGGGCTGTGTTTATGACATCACTTGCAGCAAGTATGGATACTAAATCCAGACATGTGCTCCTCCGGTCACGGAAGGACAGGGTTATACTCTTGCCTTATACTTCACAATGTCAAACACATTCCCTATGAAGGAATATAAAGAGGATTAGAAACTTGGGATTTTACCTGATAATGTTTAATAAATACAGTGATCTATATCCAGAACAGAAGTGGAGCTTTCCGAAAATTCACCCTAGGGCAAGACCACCTAGAGTGGAGTAAGACTCAGTGGAATGATGATAGTAAGAACCAGGGCCGCAGCCCAGTCTCTGAGCTCCTTCATCCACATCAACCATGTAGCTCTGAGCACATCCCAGGCTGTCTGTGTTACCTTCCCAACAGGTCATCTATAAACTGGTCAGTCTCCTCCTGGAAAAAGTAAAATGATTGTGTAGGACAAAGTTGTACTTAAGTACTTTGGTTTTCTTCTGGGTCTATGAAAGCCATAATCAAAATGTGATATAGAAAGAATAAATACCATATTTTAAAGTAATTTTTGGACATTTATATTTTAAAGACATATGGCAATCCAGATTACCCATTATTCCTGCAGACATCACATTCAGTATACAGAGTGCCCAAAGTTCTTATTGGGGAGATTGTCCACTCAATCCCTAGCATCCCAACATCTCAGGGCATCTTTCCAGTTTGTCTCTCATTAGAACCTCTTTCAGCTTTCAGAGAAGTGAACACATGTTTCCTCTCCCTTCCCTGCACTTTCTAGATGTGTTCCAGTCCCTTTGGATTCCAAGTCTGCCTTCACTTAAATGCCCTCCCGAGTTCTGAGTCTCGTGGTTTCATGTCTGCTTTGTTCCCCCCAAAGGAATTAACCCCACCTTCCCAAATATTTCTCTTGGAGTCCACAGCTCTGCTCATTGTGAAGAGAGTAGTATTTTCTCTTACATTAATTAATTAATTTATAGTACCAGGTATTGTGCTAGCAGTTGAGGAATAAGGGGGAGAAGGGGATGATGTATAAGACAGAACATCTCCCTAGCAAATTGCTTGTAACCTCAAGTATTTGTTCAAATCTGAGATTTTATTATAATTCCCTGAGTATGTATGATAAGAGGATATGTAAATATCAAAACAAAAAGGATTCCTTTATGGAAGGTAAGAAGTATACATACCTCAGGATGTTTGGACCCTCCCATTTGCTTCCTAAGATCTATTGTCCATATTCTCTCTAATCCCTTGAGACTTATTATTTCAAAAACTTAATTTTAGCCAGCTCATGCATAACAGATTTTTATCTGTGGAAAAAATGGCAGTGTGAAATAAGAGGTGTCAAAGCCGTGATATTTCAGGAAGCTTTGATGTTAAATTGAAGGTTGGCATTTCGTTTAGAAGTGTTCCTCTATCCTTTGACTTCATTAATCATCTTTAAACTATTAGTGGCCACGGTAATGAAGTTACCGTGGATTCTAGAAATGAGATATTGCTTGTATGGTCTAACATGTATCTTTAACAGACTGTTTTTGAATTGCTAAAATTCAACCTATTTGACACTGTCAGGAGAGCTTTAATGTCTTTCATTGTGCAAACTTTGTTTTTGTCACCCTTGACAAATCCTAATAGGGATTAATTTAGTTCTGGGGGACAGAATAAGCTGCAACAGTAACCCAGCATTGGGTTGTGGATCCAAACCAGTCATGAGCTTTGCTTTTCCCGCTGCAGGCAGAGACTTTGCTAAACCTACAATGGACACAGAATTAGATGCCTCTCCTTTCTGTCTCTTACTCCTTCTTATTTAACATAACTTCTTTCTTTCTTGTGTGGCCCAATTTAAAATTATATATTGTGAAGGTATTTGAAATTGCAGTAATAAATATGTGTTCTACACATTTTTAATCACTTGCCAGTCTGCATTAGCCTTTTAATTATTAATAAAGTGAAATCCATTGATTTCCTCCAGTTGTTCGAACA
This sequence comes from Neogale vison, assembly GCF_020171115.1. Lineage (NCBI taxonomy): Eukaryota > Metazoa > Chordata > Mammalia > Carnivora > Mustelidae > Neogale > Neogale vison. Next base: position 30,539,746 of record NC_058096.1, read on the forward strand.
TGAGTCTGACCTAATCCTGCCTCAGGCTTGAGGGGTTCCGAGATGAACAGCAAATCCTTGAGCTAAACATTAATTTTGTGGGATTTAAACATAGTACTATTTTTTTTATTCCTGAAGGAGGTTACTCCTTTGTCTTTTTCCTACTGCATTTGCAGAAGTATTATGAACTTTGGTCTGTTTCATGTTATACATACAAAGTAAATCTTGGACAAAACAAGTTTGTGATGTCACTAAAATTTGACCTTTCTCATTATTTTGTTCTGATATTAGAAATTTTAGCATGGATACTCATAAAATGGTAGGTTCAGAAGACTTTAATACCATTTTTAAATTAAACTGAAGCACATGTATTAATAGAGCACTTTTGATTTTCATGTATTAGAAAGAACTCCTTTTTTCTAGTTATATTTCCAACCTTGTTCAATATCTCATTTGGATTTATCGCAAATTTTCTTAATGATGTCTCATTTTCTACTTTCCTTTGTTCATTGGCCCAGTATCAGTTAACATGTTTTTATCTGTTATACCTACAGAAATTGAATGTTATGTCACTTCCCCTTCTCAGCCTCCTCTTATAAAAGTATGTTAGTGAAACAGGGTGGCAAGATGGCTTTTGAGTAGAAATTTGTATTTGGTCTTGTTTGTTGTTTTTATTTTTTTTTATTTTTTTACTTTTTTATTTTTTGGTAAAAGCACAGGTTAGAGTTTTGAAGTTGGTAAATAGCATGAACTAAAACTTCTGGAAGACAGGGAACACACATAGAAACTTCCTCTTCATTCTATATGTTCAAATAATGTTCCTCAAGGACAGAAGGAAAATTGCCTCTAAGTCTAGTACCACACAGTGACTGCATGTAGTAAGGCACTTGTAAATATGTGGGTGAATTTGTGAATGAATTAGCTGTTCCACGATAAACTTCTCAAACAGTGTTTGTTGATGACAGCCCTGTTAGCCAGGACAGTAGCACATAGTTCAGAATAGTCATATTTGGAGAAAATTTGTTACAGCCTTACTGATCCAAATGTCATAATGTTATTATCCAATAGTCATTAATTTACTATTCATATGCTAACTGTTGCATGTTTAACTTCATCCATTTGGGTGTTCCTTGTAACCAACTGGGCTTCTTGTAATGTGCCAAGCTTATAGAATATAATTTTATGTTCACCTTATGTAGAATGTAATTTTATACACATCTATAAATCATTCTGCCAATTTATTAAAATCTACAATAGGCCTTTTTAAACCCAGAGTTAGTTTAAACATTTACAATTGGAAGCTGAGAAATGCAGGTTGCAAGTGTGTGTGTGTGTGTGTGTGTGTGTGTGTTTTTCTTTTTTGACCAAACCGTAGCCAAAAAAAAAAAAAAAAAGTTGTTTTTATGTGTGCAGTCTTTCCCTGCATGGAAAGCTCTCATAACTGCTTCTGATCCCAAATCTCAGGGAATTTGTTTTCAACACCATAATAGTCTTTCAAAAGCAATCGTGATTATAGTAACTTCAAAGCAGCAAGCATCTGTATTTTAAGATGGGCCAATGGAAGCCAGCATCCGTCTTCCATAAAGAAAGCAACCGGGCTCTTCTCTGCTGCCACTTACAGGGCTTCCTCGGGGACCTTGTTAGATGCTTTCATGTGAAGACCATTTGACCCACTTCTGATTAGTGTGCGGGTTTCACGGCAATGGCTTCTGGGAGGGAGATGCCGTTGGCTGGTCGCCTCCTTATTCTTGAACTGAAAGAAAACTCTCAGTGGAATATATTAAGGATAATAAAGGGAAGAAGAAACACCAGTTTTAAAAAAGGTTGAAATATTGAACTACTATTTTAAAAAAATCCAACGAAAACATATTTCTATACTGATTGTTAAGAGGATAACACAGTTGGTGTCACAGTGTCCTATTTTGTGTTCAGAAGAGTTTAACTTCTCCATTTCAATTTCTGGAAATAAGGGTTTTGAGAACACAGAGGAAGTGACTCTGGCTCATTTTTACCTTTGGTCCGTCGGTTTTCCATTCCCTGAATGGCCATTTTTCCATTTAGAATAACACTAAAAAATACTAAAATATCTTTAACCATAAAGATACCAAGAATGCCTGAAACACTAATACTTCAAAAATTGTTGTTATAGCTTTTATAGTCTAGGTAAAATCTTCTTTACCAAATTTCTGTTGTCATGAATATTAGCAACTGTGTTGATATCAAGATATGTAACCGTTTTCTAACCATATTACACCATCTTTAAAATTCAATGCCAATTTTTCTTTAATAACTATTTAATCTAGAATTTATTTAAGATCCTGCTTGCATGAATAGGCCCATATTTCTCCATTTTTTAATACTAACAGGTTGCTTACACTCACAAAAACAATCTGCTAAGACAATAATTTATTTAATGGCTTCTTGCTATTTAAATTTTTTTTTAATATATGAAAATACTTTACCACAGAATCCATCATTTGCTCCTTTCCTACCCCCACCCCATGTAGGATTGCGACAGTCTAATTTTCCATTAGTATAGATTAATTTTAATGTAACTTAATACATATCACTGTGCATTCCACATGTGGGGTTCAAGTACTCTCATTTTTAATTTCTCCTGCTTTATCCCTTTAAAAACCACAGCTGCTACTAGGATAACAAAAATGATGTTGAATAACTGCTTACTTTTCCACTTTCCCGCAGGGGTGCGGGAACAGCAGGTAGCATAGCCTCATCCCCAAACCAGATGTTACTTTATTAAAAATTGAACATTTTGGAGGGACTAGAAGGAGATTTATGCTCTAGGAGAGCAGCAAAATTAGAAGGGGTAAGAGTATCAGATGGTCTAATTCAGCTTTTAAATTCAATCTTTGCTTGTATTTTATTGTCAGTATTCTATTTACATCATATTTTAAATGTTTGTGGACCAATAAAATACCCAAGGTCTCACCTGACACTAATTCATTGTTACCGTTAGTCAATCCAACAAGTTTTTCTGGATTCTTAACCATAAAATGACATCAGGATAAGTTCTGTACAGGATTCTAATAATAGAATGGAATGCAATATAGTTCTTCCTTTACAAGAATCTAATTGTTAATAACAATTCACTGTTATTTAATTATCAGTAGAATTTTTAAAGGAGTTTAATGTGTTTTGTAATACATATTAATCTACCACTTAACTATGTCACTATAATTTTGTTGGATTATATTTTCCGTAGATTTTTTTTTTTATATTTCTTTAAGGCATGTACAAGCCATAGGTGTCAAAGTGCTGTCATTTTACCTGTGTTCAGAAATTTTTTTCCTCTAATTCAGTTTGGAGGCATGCTGAAAATTTCAACTACTAGGAAATCATTCTGCAATCACTTAATCCTTTGGGCATCCAAATAATCAAGAAAATTGTGTATTTTCAAATCTGGCAATAAGATTTAAAATTGTATATGAGAAATTCTTTTTTTTTTTTTTTTTTTTAAAGATTTTGTTATTTGACAGATCACAAGCAGGCAGAGAGGCAGGTAGAGAGAGGAAGGGAGAAGCAGGCTCCCTGCTGAGCAGAGAGCCCAAGGTGGGACTTGATCCCAGGACCCTGAGATCATGACCTCAGCCGAAGGCAGAGGCTTAACCCACTGAGACACCCAGGGGCCCATTTCTGAGAAATTCTTAAAGAAGATATTTTTACATTCTCAATTGCATCCATCTACCACCAAGTTAAAGTTCTGGGGACTTTTGTCTCCTCTACTTCCTGGGTTACTATTTGCATCTCTATATGCTAAATGATGATGATAGGTACTGCTTTTTTCAATTACCACTCAAACACAAAAGATTCATAATTTGTGGGAAAATTACAAAACAATGAGTGAAACTTTTAAAGTAAATCTAATGCTAGGCAGTCTTTTATTTGCTCTAAATAAATAAATTTCTTCCTTGCTATGCTTCTGAGTTGTTTCATCTTTGAAAAGCAAATTACAAAGCGCTTCCTCAGCACCTTCCAACGACAATGCAGTGACAAAAGAGTAACTCCATAAAACACTTGATCTTTAAAATAATTATGTATTTCTGTTGTAGTTCCTATAGCCGCTAGAGACTAATTGAGCACAATTATGCAGAATCATTGATTTTTAATTTGTTGTACTTAAAGACATATCTATTTGCAGGTGTTGATATCAGTTGCCTCCCTCCACAGCCCCCGCCCCCACTCCCATGCTAAATGTCTTCTGGACACAATCATCCTATTAGACGCTGCCATGATCCAACAGACGCTGCTGTTGTTGAGTGTCTCCATTATAAAGTCTGTTAACTGCCAGTGAGGGTAGTTTGAACCTTGCAGTTAGCCAGTCAGCAAAAATACATCATGGCATTTGTCTTAATGGTGTCACTTCTGTTTTATAGCATTAGATAAACAAAGGAAAGGAAGACACTTATCTGGTCAAGCTGTTCCATAGTACTGTGAAACTATGAGTAGAACAATTTTTAGTTTTCTTTAAGGAGGGAATGGGAGTTCATCGTTTGAGGTCTACAGTACAAGTGAATGCATTGAGAGAACTGTGGCAAGTTTTGATTAAATACAAATATATGTCAGAAGTTCCAGATTATAAATACTTAAAGGATGTGGAAGGGTAAGATATCTGAACTTCAGAAAATATATGTGCATGTAGTATTATTCTATTATCTGGTTTTTCAAAGAAAATATCCATAGTGTTACTATAGAAGTACATACTACTTCTGAAAAAAATTATTTGTCCCTCCATCCAAAAGGAGATCCATCTGTGCATATTGGAGAATTATATGGGACCAAAAAGTCTTAGTCCGTGATTTTGATCATGGTGTGTCCCTCTGTTGTACTCTGTTAATCAAGAGATTTGTTGAATTCAAACTACATAAAAATCTACACAGTGGAAATTCTTCATGAAAATGCACTTAAACTTGTTATAACTGAGAGTAGTAATCAAAGACCTTAGTTTTGTTTTGTTTTTTTTTTTTAAGATTTTATTTATTTATTTGACAGACAGAGATCACAAGTAGTCAGAGAGGCTGGCAGAGAGAGAGGAGGAAGCAGTCTCGCTGCTGAACAGAGAGCCGGATGCAGGGCTCAATCCCAAGATCCCGAGACCATGACCCGAGCTGAAAGCAGAGGCTTTAACCCACTGAGCCACCCAGATGCCCCAAAGACCTTAGTTTCTAAAGAACATTGGAAATGCATTCTCTAGAACAATTTCATTTCCATGAGTTGCATTCTAATATAAACTCTTACATGAAGGTTCTGTCCATCTTCTAGGTGATAACCCAGGTTGGAGCTGGTGCTTTATAGGTGAGAATACAATCAGTTAATTTGACTAAAAATCCTGAGTAAGATATATATCCATATACCTCTCTGTATCTAGTAACCACACCATTTGGCAAAGAGGTATGTCTTCCTTTAGGCAATTTGTGTATGTATGACATTTACCTATAAATGAATGCCATGAGTGTTCAATATGATTTATAAAATATTTTTAGCAATAAACTGTGGTTTATAAATAGCATTTATTTTTAAAGATTTTTTTTCTTCTACTTAATGTAATCTATAACATTTAAGGGCTCTAAATCGTCTTGCAGTGGAAAATACTTAAGTGCATTGCCTAGCTTTGTGTTGGGTCCCCGAATTTACCTGCCTAAGGGTTTCTTTGATTATTTCAGTAATGTATACTATTTTTAGAAAAGCCAGACAATAAAAACAAACAAGGAGAAAGAGACAAATAGAAAGAGAGAGGAGAAAAAACACTTTAAACCCTTTTAAATCCTAGTACAAAAAGAATGTTTTTAACATTTAAGTATATAGTCTCCTTTTATTTTATACACATGAGGAATTATATAGTACATTATAAATGCTTTATTATATATATAAAACACACTTTATATATAAATTATACACTAATATTTACTCCAATAATGAGATAATGAGTCATTTTTAAGCTAATTATATGAACCTTCCTTTCTACACTTAACTGGGTTTTGCCCATCTAAGCCATATGCAATCTCTTTGGACCCAGGGAAACCAAAATAGAGGATTTGCAGAGAAGATGCAGGAATTAGTTTGGAATGTTGGGTGGCAAGAAGTGAGTGTTCAGACTGAAAAGGTAGCTGTGGGAGGTCTTGATACCAAACTGAAGAGATTATTCAATTATTAACTCTCAGTGTTCTTTCGATTTTAAGAGTGGGGGAACAGAGAAAGGGATATTAAATTTTGTAGTCTATAGTTAGACTATATATTTTACAATGTAAGACTATCTGCAAGGGAAAAAAATCATTTACTTTGGTAAAAATCTTCTTCTGGGTCAAGTTTATAGACAACATAGATTTTTACTGGGCCTCTTTTTCATGACTTCATTAAAACCAAGTCTTATAAAGCAGCTGGAAATTAACAGATTTTTTTCCCCCTTTCTAAAACTGCTAGAATTTGAGCTCCTTTTTCAGAAACTAACAAAGACTTGCAACTTTATATTTGGTGGCTAATGGGTGCCTTTGAGAGTGTCTTTGAAAAGACAAGTTAAATTGTCAAGTTTTTGTTTGTTTTCATATTTCTCTCCTTCCAGTTCTCATTACAAGTAGATTCAGGAACATACTTAAATGAACTATGATGAATAATTCTAGGAAAGCACTTAGAACTATTAACTACTAGAATAGCCTAGTTAAATGCTTGGAATGAATGAGAGAGTTAAATTTATTTTGCTACATTAATCTCCGTGATGTCTAGTGTTCCTCAAAAAAGCTCAACAGAAAGGATACCCTAAGGAAAACACTCTTTGGCAACAAGAGATATTTTTATCCTAACACTCAGTTGTAGGGAAGAAGATATTACAGTTCGGAGCTGATGGCCAAGAAAGAATTCTTGAGATGTCTTTGGTGCAAAAGATGATTTTATTAAAGCACAGGGACAGGACTCTTGGGCAGAAAGAGCCGCACCCAGGTCATGAGGAGTGGCCCATTATATACTTTCAAGTTGGGAGGGGATTAAGGATAGTATAAATCTCTCAGGTATTTTGGAAACAAGGTTTCTAGGATCCTGAGGGGGCTAGCTATTGTTGGGAAAGGTCATTTGTTACTGTTTAGTAAAAACTCAGAAGGGTCTTGAGACCCTTCAGATGTATATCCTTGGGTCATATGCTTGGGGGATGATTGCCAACATGTATCTTGGAGGGTTGAGATAAAGGAAGTTTCCAAAGGAATTTTTATATGTTAAAGTAGGCTTACAGGATACTGGGGGTCAGACTAAGGTTGCTTTTTGCCCTTAGCAAAGTATTAACATCGAGGCAGCTGAGTTCCTAGACAAATATCACTCTGCCTGTTTCAAGGACTTGTCAGTGGGTTGTAAGTAGTAAGGAAATTTAGTCATTTTTCTTCTGCCGTTGTTTCCCACACCAGTCTGGACATGTTTTATGGAGGTCTATTGATGATTTCTTTACAGTATGTGGCTTGACAATCCAATATTTTGTTTTGCTTTGAAATCACAATTCTATATAACTTTAGCTGCTGAACCGAGTCTGAAATTCATGTTCTTTGACACAAGCTTCAAGCTCTGCGTTTTAAAGCCAAACTCTAAGTTCTAAGTCTCAAAATGCTTAACTTTCTGGAGGATGAAATCATAACTTAATAAAAATGAAACCATTGCTGTGGACTGCATGTTTGTGTCTCTCCCAAGCTCCTGTGTTGAAACCCTCAACCTCCTCTGACAGTGTTTGGAGGTGGGATCTTTGAGAAGTAATTAGGTCAGGAGAGCGGAGCCCTCATGATAGGATTAGTGCCTTTATGAAAAGTAACAGGAGAGAGCTTGCTTCCTCTCTCTTTCTTCTCTCTGCCTTATAAAGTCACAGCAAGAGGATGGCCATTTGCAAACTAGGCAGGGGGCTCTCACCAAACAGTGGGTCAGCTGGCAGCTTTGGTCTTGGATTTCCCACCCTTCATAACTCTGATAAGTGAGGGGCCCCCTGGGTGGCTCAGTTGGTTAAGCTTCTGACTTTTGATTTTGGCTCAGATCATGATCTCAAGATCCTAGGATGAAGTCTCGCCTCAGTCTCCATGCTCAGGGAGTCTGCTTCTCCCTCTCCCTCTGCTCTCCACCCTGCCCCTGCTTTTCCTCTCTCTCCCTCAAATAAATAAATAAAATCTTAAAACAAAACAAAATTCTGATGAGTGAAATGTTTGTTTTTTAAGCCACTCTATGAATGACGATTTGTTTAGCAGCCCAAACTGACAGAGACAATCATATATCCAAAAATAAATTGACCTAGGAATGCCATGATAATGACTGACACTTTTGTGGTACTTAATAGTATTAAATATAGTCTTACCCTTTCAAGGATAAGAATACATATGAAGGGTGTGTGTGTGTGTGTGTGTGTGGCCATCCATCTCTATCTGTATATCCTTTAAATTGTTTTTACAACTGTCAAAAGTAAAAGCTTATACTATCCCCAGAAAACATACCTAGAAATCCTAAGTAATCTGTGAAAATCACATAGCTTTAGAAATCATGGTGTTAAAAATGAAATGCACGCATTCTGACACTGTGGTGTGGGTTGAAATCACTGCAGTGTACTGCCTTGGGCTGGATTTTTCTGGGCTAGAAAATATTTTGCTGTATGGATGGCAGGTAGAAAATAAGGTGGAGGAGGCTGTGTGTGGCAAGACATGACAAGAAAAATGGATAAACACTTAAGGAAAATGATGGACTTAGGAACAGAGACATTGAAGTTGATTTTTAAATTCTACTTGTTTAAATTGCCATTTTGTGATTACTCTAACCATAGAGCTTGCCTTTGGTTAAAGAGATTCATTATTTCTGGCCCAGGATGTCACTATGCATTCAAAAATTCAGGCTTTAAAAACGAAAGGCTTAGCTCAGAGGGGAATGTATGAGTGACTCGAATAATCTGACTCTAGGTAAACTGTAATCAAGCAGAGCTATTCAAATGTTCCAATAACTTTAAGGACATCTTGAATAATTACTGGTAGTTAATATTTCTAACTGCACTTAATTTCTTTCCCATAGCTTTTATTAAGAATTAATAATGTGGCAGAGGAGGGAGAGGGGGTGTGCCTGGGTGGCTCAGTCAGTTAGGCAGCGGGCTCTTGATTTTAGCTCAGGTCATGATCTCAGGGTCCTGGGATTGAGCCCCATGTTGGACTCCTGCTCAGCGAGGAGTCTGCTTGTCTCCCTCTTTTTCCGTCCCAACCCCTGCCCTCTCTCTCTCCTTCTCTCTTTCAAATAAATCAGTCTAAAAAAAAAGGATGAGTTTTGTGAAATCAACCATGGATTCTTCAAGGGTCACTTTGGGGTCCTTGTGAAGTAAATTGGATATTGGGAAGCAAAGCTCCAAAAAATCAGTAACTTCACTTTAGTTATTAAAAAAAAAAAATCCAGTGCATTTTTTTTTCTAAATGTATCACTTTACAAATAATTCTTTTAAAAGAGCTGATTTTCATGTCTGTTTTAAGTGAGAAAGATCATAATCAACTTTTCTTCTGAGGCGCTTCTTTTTGATAAACTGTGCTATTATTGGTTCAAGAATACTTTCATATTGGCTGGTAGATAGCTTCTGTGGCTTTGGGATAGATTTGGGAGTGAGCTAAGTGTAGATATATTTAATCCTCACAACAGCCCTATGAGATTGATATTAAGCTCTCCATTTTGAAGATGACAGAATGAGATAGAGCTGAGTTAAGTGAATTTTTAAAATTTTACACCTGAGTGGTAAATTTCTAATTACAATTCAACTCTTTTCTACTTATAAAATTTCTATTGTTCATTCCTATGCCTTATTTTTTTTTTCTGAAGTATTAACTTATGTGAACAATTTTTATGGTCTTTCCTATCTTCCCTGGGAAGATCCTTGTAAGAATAAAAATATAGGATTATGTGGGGATTATAGATTGTTCTTTGGATTCTTGGTTATTTCTTCCACAGAAGCCACAGACACTAGGGATACAAAACGTGGAAGGAATTAAATCTGTCCAGAAACTTTGTGCCATTGGTTAGATTACTTCTTCATCAACCCCGAGGTTATTAAAATCCCAGTTCTTGGTGAATGGATTATGAGTTTATATTTCATGTCATTCTGCTGGTCATGTGCTATCTTAGAGTTTTGTTTTGTTTTGTTTTGTTTGAACTCAAGGAGGAAGATTAAATCCTTAAAAGTTAAAAAGAAGTTTGTTTATATTTCTAGAATTCAGCGCCATTCATCCAGTGTTAGGGACCTTTTCACAAACCCCAGTATTCTCTTCACAACTAGATTTTCAACATCTTCAGGGCACAGAGAGCATATTTTTCTATTGCCTTGTATATGTGCTGGTACAGCTCAGAATTCTCTTCAAATGCTTCTTCAATTAGATTTTGCACTGTAATTCATTTTGATGATCTTATCCTGACTCTTAAATAGAGGGAGGCAAAATTAAACCTATTGGTCATATAAAAGGGGTATGCATTTTGAAAACTTGGTGGGTCTGGTGTCCTTTAGAGAGCGCTGAGATATTGGAAAGAAAGCTCTAAGGGACATATTCTGTGGAATTGTAACCAATGATACTCCAAACACTTCACTGGAGTAGCACATGCAAATGAGAATAGGGCAGTTTGAGTCAGACCAAGAGGAAAAAGGTTTTTGTTTTTTGTTTTTTTAAAGATTGTATTTATTTATTTATTTGACAGAGAGAGAGAGAGAGAGATCACAAGTAGGCAGAGAGGCATGCAGAGAGAGAGGGGGAAGCAGGCTCCCTGCCAAGCAAAGAGCCCAATATGGGGCTCCATCCCAGGATCCTGAGATCATGACCTGAGCTGAAGGTAGAGGCTTAATCCACTGAGCCCCCCAGGCACCCTAAGGTTTCTCAATTGGCACTTGTTTCTCAGACCTGGATTGGTTGGAGCAGGTCAGGGTTCCAGCTGACACTATGCTTGGAAATGGTTGCTTTTCACTTGGCACTTGCTGTACTAGAACCACACCAGCAAATGGGTGCATCCAATTAAAGATGCTCAAGTTCCACAGTTCCTTTATGACTATGAGGAAACTGGGGGATAATAAGTCCTCAGTACCCTGAAGCTGCCAAAATTTTAGATGATGGTCTACAGGGAACATCATTACTCATGGGTCCTTGGTTTTAAAATAAACATCAGCCATGGGGAAGCCATTAAAAGACAGGAAAACTCTATGAAATATAATATCTCATGTGTACGTTTATGTATATAACCCCTCTATGTAAACACTAGGTGTGTGAGCGTGTATAAGATGTAAGGAAGCAGAACTGACTTTTAGCTGTGTTTATAGAAAACAAATAATTTCATGATTACATTTCTTATTCTGTGTGTCACTTACAGTATTTCTTCTCACAGTTGTTGGACAACAAGCTCTGACATTTTAAGAGCCTACAGATGTCATAATTAAACTTAGTAATCAGTCTAGAAATAAACACATAAATAACAAGGGATCATAAAGGTCGCAGTATGGCACGGCGTAAACAGGAATCCCCGTGCTTGTTTCTAATAGGAAAAAAATGCATTCTGCAGTCCAAAGCATGTCATTCTTCGCATATGTTCCAGTGAAATATGAAAGAAGGAAAACTCTCTCCCAATGATTAATGTAACATTTTACAAGGACATATGGATGTTCTTAGAATTGCATGGGGGAAGTGGAACTTACCTGGAATCAATTATGGGAAATTTGGCAAAATGGAAGTGAAATATTCATTCGCTCTTCTTATAATTACTTGACATGTGTTATAAGAATTTTTAAAAATCCAACACAATAAGAGGGCAATTTCAGTCAATGGGAATTAATTGTGTTCAGATGATAGCATGACCAAAAAAAGCCTTATTCAGGTTTTGGAACCAATTTTGAAGGATAGGTTTCTATGTGTGCTGAGTAAGCCTTCCACCCAGGCACTCTCTCTGCCCTGAAATTTTCTCAGACCCACTCCCAAGTGGGTGTTTCTCTCAGGTCTTGTGTTTTTTCAATCCATATACATGCACATACTTCTCTGACCGGGAATTTCAGGGAATTGTTTGTTTAACCATCTATGCCACCAGACTACAAGGTTCTTGAAAGCAGTGACCTCTCTTGTGATTCATGTTTATATCCCCACTTATTTTTGGTATATCAGGTGCTTCTTATTTTGTAGAATGCTAGGTCAGGGCTGAGAGTACACAACAGGTGAAGAACAAAAATTTATAATTCAATGAAAAAAATAAATGAATGAGTTCATATGTTAGTGAACAAATGTTGCATAGATATTTATTGTGATTTAAGACTTATTTCAATCACTAGACAATGCTGAAATTGTGCTTTCTCATAGGAATAAGATAATACATTAAAGCTTTTTTTGATTTAAAAAATGTAGTTTCTTTCAATACTGCAGATGGGTTTAATTAACAAAAAATTAAGGTTACTGTAATACCTTTAATATCTTCATATTATCCTTACAATTCAGCCTTAAATAACAATGAAGACTTTCAAGTAAGTGTGTGACGCTGTTCTGCCCTAAATATAAGTTAACATTGCAGGTAAAATTAGCAATGATTAAAAGTATGCAGAAGTCAGAATTGCCATTACTCAGTTAAGGATAGATATATATTTCTTAAAGATTTTATTTTTTGAGTAATCTCTACACCCAACATTGGGCTTGAACTCACAACCCCTCAGATCAAGAGTCACATGCTCTACCCTCTGAGCCAGCCAAGTCCCCCAAGGATAAGTAGTAATTATAGAAAGCACAAAGTTTTGCCAAGTAGCTTTTTCCAAGTCTACTAAAGGATTTGAGATTTTTAGGAATTTAGGAGCTTAAGGGAAAAGAGGGGACTAAACCCTCACCATGTTCTTGGAATGTAAGAAATACTAGTTAATTGTGCACAGAGCAGCACAAAGTTCCCTTAGGTCAAATCTAACCACACCCAAAGCTGAAAATATTTACTCTTTGGCCCTTTATAGAACAAGTATGACTACAAGCAGTCCATTTGCTTTTTACATATGTTTTTAAGTTCTAGGCTTCAGTATTACTCCCTGTTCCCCCTCAGTTAGATATTTTACACTTAAGATATCTTAAACAAATGTTTGAACTTCATTTCAAGTTTAGATTGCAATGTGGTGCGTAGTCAGTGATGAGGCACCTTTATGAGGAGGAACAGTAGAAAAGGCTGTATTGTTCTTAACAGCTCTGACTCCCTTTATGTGTGTAGGTATTCACCAAACCAAAGTGATGAGCAAATAGGAAGGGTTCACATTGCCTTCTGCTGTCAAGGAATATATGGTACAGGGACATCTGGAAAACGGGTGTTTGGTGGATTAAAAAAAAAAAAATGTTATTAGTGGTTTGGTCAAATATTTTCTTATATAAATATTATATCAACCACAGAATACTTTGTTCTGAGTCTTTTACAAGAGCTTTTTAGCTATTTATATGACCTTATAAACATGTAGAATGGAAAGTACTGTGACACTCCACTGATACATTGCCTTGTTGAGAATGTGGTTTCCATGCCAAGAACAAACATGAAAAGTTGCATAATATCTCTGTAGCACAGCTAATCACAGTTCAATGGTGTGCCCATCAGTTGATCTTTTGGAGGAATTAAGGGAAATTCAAAAGAAAGATTATCATGTGCAAACAACGAGAGCTCAGATATCTTGCCTACTGGCCTAAGGTCTCCCCATCATTCCTGCGGCGTTTACTTTTTGTATCAAGAGTTAATTAAGGTGAAACATGAGGTAATTAGGAATAATCCTCCTGGCCTCCTGCTGGCCTGGTGCCTCCTAGGCCATTGCCTAAACCCAACTCTTTTCACTATTTAAGGAAGAAAAGCAGAGTTTCCTAAGTGACACTTGTGCTTTTTTAATGACACGATTCCTCATCTTTAAGACATCTTTTTTTTTTTTTTAATAGGGCCTTTGCTTGGTAAAGTATAAAAATTATTGTCCTCTTCCTGAGTTATGATTTAAAAAGAAAAACAAGGGGCACCTGGGTGGCTTAGTCAGCTGAGCATCTAACTCTTGGTTTTTGCTCAGGTCCTGATCTCATGGGTCCTGGGATCAAGCCTTGCCTTGGGCTCTGTGCTCAGCAAGGAGTCTGCTTGAGGTTCTCTCCCTCTGCTTCCCCCACCTGCCCCAACTTGCTATCTCTCAATCTCCCTATTTCTAAAATAAATTTTAAAATCTTAAAAAAAGGAAAAAAAGCACACTATTATATCGATACATACCTGGTCACTGGCAGGATTGTGGAGTTACACTTGTTCACCTTGCATGTTACTAACAGATTAAATGCGATCGACACTAGTTTGAATCTTTAGTTTTGATTATGCTGGAAAGTTATGCCCCTCCCCCCATCCCCGAAATTATATTCTTTGTACAGATTTGTCAGTGAATTGTGTATTTATAATTAAATAGAAGTTGGAGAGGGGCAATGAGGAGAAATGAAAAATAAAAGTGAATTTTTTCTCTGAATTACATCCAAGTATTTTATCTCTGAGGAACATTCTAGCCTTTATAATATAGTAATATTATAAATAACCAGGTAGTTACTGACCCTCTCCTTAGAATACATATACCTCTGTGTGTTTAATATGTTAGTTCTGTGATAAGTTTTTGTATGAATGTGTTTCTCTCTCTCTCTCTCTCTGTGAGTGTGTGGTTTTACTTTTGCCCTTTCAAATAAAGGAAGGAATGAAAAGATTTAATGTCCTTGTTGAGCTTTTCTGAGTTGAAAGGAAAGCACACATCCCTTTATAGATCCCCTAGCCTCCTAATTTACCAACCATAATAGAATCTGTACTCTTGCCAAATGGCATTTTATTAGGATGTTAAGATTTTAGAATTGACAGACCCCCTATATTAATTAAACAGCAAATTGCTAGTAAGCAGTCATGACATTTATAAAGGAGGGCATTTATAGAAAAAGTAAAATCTTTCTGCCATATTTTGTAATATCCTATCAGGTTCTGGGCTTAAAAACCTGTTATCATAAATTTCATGATATTGTTGCTGTTTCCACAATTGCTATCAGAGTTTTCACTTCCAACAGAACTACACTGAGTTCTCCTTCTCTGTCTTTTTAGCTGTGCTTTGGAATTGTTTGTGCTAGCACATCTCAAAAACACACATGTTTTAAAATCCTTTACTGAGATTAATATTACTTCTGTGGAGTAAACCAGTAAAGATGATAGAACAGCCACATTGCAACAAGTTGCTAATTCATATCTTTGGTTTGAGACTCTGAAGCGGCTAATATTTTTGTTGGTAGATATGCAGCCAAATCATAAACTCTTATTTAGTAGTTAATTTCAAAATCTCCAAATGTCTGAATCTTACTTTTTCTTGTTGAAATGAGAGGGAAAAAAATATGTATCTATATATCTATATATCTGTATATCTGTATCTATATCTGTATCTATATATCCTTTTTATTCTACAGGCTTTAAGACTAAAGGAGACTCAGGGTAAGGTTATTTGTGTTTATTTAGTGAGTTTGGTGTCAGTCCCTTAAAGTGGAAGTGGGGCCTCTTCTGCGAAATTGCAAAGAGAGCATTTGCACTATGGCATTTAAGAATATATCAGATGAGATTTTCTATTGATCTGGGTGGCAGGGATGAGTGCCCTGAGAGAATAAATGAGCCGCCTTTATGAGGCTCCTTGTCAGCAAGGATTTAGCTGTTTCATTTGCAGATTCCTGTAAATGTTCACCAGATTCATGACCAGTAATTTTCACTGGAGAAGGATAGGCCATGGGTAAGCAAATGACTCTTTGTCATTAACGGTTTCAAAAAGCATTAAAAATGTTCTGGCAGCTCAGTTGATTCTGAGGAAGCTCTGGAGCCCAGTCGCAATATATCTCTAGCTCATATTTCCAGTTATCAGGCCAAGGAAAGGACCAAAGCGAATAGTGCTTAATGCACGTGCACGCGTGCGCGCGCGCGCGTGCTTGCACAAATTCTGATCGCATCATTTTTCGTTACAGAATTGAAATTGAAAACTAGAGATGTTCCCACTCAGAATAGCACAATAAAAATACATGTAAACCAGAAACTACTCTTTACATCATGAAATGTCTACCCGCTAATCTTTACTTCCTTAATTGGGTTATCTTCTAAGTGGTCAGTAAATTCCATGCAATAACTAATTTACATGCCCCATTAGAAATGGTAGTTGTATGATGACTTTAAGTGTACGGACCCGCTAATGTGCCAACACTGGGTTTGATTTAACACTCGATGCAGAAATCTTCAAAAAACGTAGAATCACCACCGATAATTAGATAAATATATCCATCTCTGGAATCTGTTTCTGGATATCAGTTTTCAGCTATGTGTTATCAGGTAAATTACCTATCTTTAATGTAAGATTTCTATTTCTAAAGTTATTATTATTGTTATTATTAGGAGTCTTGAAATTTCATTTAGAAATTTATGTTAGAAGACTCTATAGTGCCCCCCCACCCCCTATCTTGCTTCTGGTATGGGCTGGCTCACAAAGATGACTGTGTTACATACAATACAGTAAAGTATTCAGTAATTGTTAGTTTATCATAAACACAGAGTAAAAATAAAAATAGTTTTGTACTTTAGTACATTCAGGGGTCTTCTGACTCTTGTTAGCGATTTATCCCTGTCTCCCAGGAAAGAAGTACCTGTAGGCTATTTGCATGCGTATACAAAGTCAGCCCTGAGGCCTGCTCCTACATTGCTGGTGTGGGTGCAAATTAATAAAACCTTTATTGAGGACAAATTAGCAAAATGAATTAAATGTCTAAAATGCCTGTAGTCTCAGACCTGAAATTCCGCTTGTATAAATGTGTATTTCAGATAAATTAGTGCTGCGTGTGTGTGTGTGTGTGTGTGTGTGTGTATGAAACTGGCACTTTATGTGCAAATTTATGCCTTATAAGATTGTTTTAAATAGCAAAAGATGTCATCAACTTAAATAGGGTCAAGTCAATAGAAGACTTGAAGAAGGCCTTTAGGCATTGATGCAGCAAGGCTCCCAACATAGTTTATTAGGCAGGAAAAATAATGGTGCTGAATTGTACATGCCCATTTTAAACTGTTGTTCAAAAGTAAGAAAACTGAATTTGTAGGTACTTATATGAAGATGTAGGCACATTAGCTCATACATGCATAAACCATATGTGGAAAGACACAAAAGTTATTGATAATATTGTTTGATAATGGGGGTGAGAACTGGGTGAAGCCAAAGGACAAGGCTGGGAGCAAGCCATCTTACAGTGCGCTTTAAAAATGTTTTTGTATTATAAAAACACATGCAAAACTGTATTAGATCCTGTATTGTTTCCTTCCCCTCCTGATATAACAAGTTTGAATGTTCCAGTTACCTTTTTTCCTCCTCCCCACTTTAGTGATGTTGATTTTGACTGGCTATTAGAAAAACAACTTAAATTCTTATTAGTATGTGGTTGACGGGTAGCCTCCTACCTCCCAGAGATGTTTCTGATACAGAAGAGGAGAGTTGTTAACCCACACGGAATTCTCAGTGGTTCAGCTTGAGGCAATGATTCTAAAGAGGCAATGATTCTAAAAGCACTTTCCAGGCTGTGTGTGCACGATCATTTGATTAAAGTGGGCCCAGCAAGCCAAAGACTACTCTAGGTGCTTTAATCCACATCCCTGACAAAAGGAGGAAGGGCTACCAGTCACAGTCAGCTTCTAACTGCCAATTGATGCCCAGAGGGCTCCCAGGGAACAGCGTGCTGGAAAACTAAGAGGGGACAATAGCAGGTACAGAAGGCACAGAGCTGTTCCTCTCTGAGCCACAGTAGTTTAAATTGTGGTTATGACATATGTTTTATAAAGACAGACAAACCATCACATTTGCTTTATGCTGGGATGTTTGTTAAAAATAAAAACTGCCCCCTCCCTCCCGAAGATCTACTGACTCACACCCTATACAGAAGAACCCTGACTTGGGTACTGTTGTACCATCACTAAATCTTGGGGTCAGTTGCTTCCTGGATCCCAGTAAATGTTGAGTTTGGAATTTCAAACTGGAAGTGTTCATTCCTGGAACACCCAAGCTCTGGGCATTCTCTGAGCAGTCCAGCCCAGGGTTCTCTGTTTAAGATCTCAAAGTCTTTGCAAAGGCCTCAAAAGCCCCATCCTGCCAGGACTTTTCCCAGAAATGCTTTCCTAATCCATTTCCCAGGGGCTCTGTCCTCACTCCTAGCCCGGTCCCACACTCCTGTTTTATACTGAGCTAGCCTCTGCCTCCGGGCACTGAGCTAGTAAAGGGTGTTCCTTTCCCACTGTAGCTAATACTTCTTAGCTTTGGGGGATGAGTCAGTGCAGTAAATTCTCTGAACTGTATGCATTTTTTTAAAAGTTTTTACCAAGCATGACTTTGAGCCTAGTACTTTTCTACATGCTGAGGATTCAGAAGGGAAGAAAAGAGATCAAAATATCTCCATGGAGCTTTATTCCTAGAATTGGGTAAGACAATAGAGGCAAATAAAGGACACAAATTGTTCAGGTGATTGAGTTGTATAACAAGAGAGAAAGCATGAAACAGAAGAAAGCATGTGTGTCTCGGGGCAGTTGTGGGTAAGTAGCTGGGGAGTTGTGATTTTAGATCAAGTGGCCAGGGAAGACCTCCCTGAAAAGGTGAATTTTGTGTGAAGCCTTAAGGGAAATTTAAAAATAATCATAATTATGTCGGGATGAGGGATGTGGGTGGAAAATGTTCTAGGAAGGAGAGAGAACAAGTGCAAAGGTCCCAAATTAGGAAGCATTGGGAGGGTTGTACAAATAGAGCAGCCTTGTCCAGGAGAAGGGTAAGTGGAGAGATGAGCGGAGGCGAGAGTCGTGAGCAGGGGCCAGGTCAGACAGTTCCTTTGGGGGGCTTTTAGACCAAGCTAGACCACTGACAGGTTTTGAGGAAGAAGAGACATGATCCATCTAATGTCTTAAAAGGTTCACTCTTGGCACTGAATTGAGCGTTTCCCACATGGGGGCAGGAGCTGAAACAGGGAAGGAAGTTACAAAGATCCAGGTGAGAGCTAACCAGGTCAGGGCATGGAAGTGGTGAGAAGCAATTAGAATCTGACATACTTTGAAGCTAAAGCCATCAGCGTTGGAGCACTTTCTGTGAGATCATGAGAATAGGACAGGAGTCAAGGATGAATCGCTTCTGAGGGGCTACCCTGGAAGAAGGGAATTGGCATCTCCTGAAATGGGAAGACTGTGAAAGGTGACGGTTTAGGGGACAAGTCAAATTTGACATTGTCTGTTTGACATCTAACAATGGAGATGTAAAGTAGGTGGTTGGAGCTGTGAGTCCAAGCAAGAGGTCTGGCTTGGATTTTTGGAATCTTAGCATACATGTCGTAGTTAAAGTCATGAGATTTGATGAGACTATACATGGAGTTGATGTGGAGGTAGAAGAAATCTCAAGATTGAATGTTAGGTCACTTTCTTTTTAAAGGTTGAAAAGAGAAAGAGGACATAGCAAAGGAGAGAGGGAAAAAAATCTGATAGTGGACAGAAAATGGAATGAGTATGTTATCCCTCGGGTTATTGAAATAGATATATAAAGATGGAGAGAATATTCAACTGTGTGAAATGCTAGTGAAGGATGAAAGGTGAGCAACAAGAATTGATCATTGGGTACCACAACGTGGAGGTCATTGGTAACCAGTGTAAGAGCAGTTTTGCTGGAGTAGCAGCAGACAAATGTTTATTACAAAGCACTTGAGAAAGAATGTGAGAAAAAAACCTGGGGACCCCAAGTAAGGAGGTTACTCCCAGAGTTCTGCAGGGAAGAGAGACGTGGAGAGTATTAGGAGAAGAAAGTCGGGACAATAGAGGAATTTTGTTTTCATTTATTCTTTTTTTTTTCCCAATTTTTTTTTCCAATTTATTTATTTTCAGAAAAACAGTATTCATTATTTTTTCACCACACCCAGTGCTCCATGCAAGCTGTGCCCTCTATTATACCCACCACCTGGTACCCCAACCTGTGAAACCTTGTCTGAATGCTTATGGGAATCATCCAGTAAAGAGGGGAAAACTAATGATACAGAAGAGAAAGGGGAAAATTGCTGAAGCTGTGTCCTTGAGAGGGCACCAAGAGATGGGAGCTAGGAACAAGTGGAGAAATGGCTCTGCTGTAGACACAGGGACAGATCATCCATTCATGAGGCAAGGTACACAATGGAGCTATAGATGTAGTTATATGGGTAAAGGAGATAGACAATCACATATGTTCGATTTTTATAGGGTGCAGTTCATGATGCAAGATTATTTTTTTTCACATTAATGTTTGAAAAAGAAAATGGAAACACTGGCTTACATAGTTTTGCAGAGGAACAATGAACTATGTTGAAAGAGAACAGATTTCCAGACAGTGTTGAGATCTCTGGTAATCTATCACATATGGCTCCTTTTATAGTCAACTTGTATAAATAGAGAATTCCTTTTCCAATTTGGTTTAATTAAACAAAGAAACACTGAGTGTTCTGATTACTGAGACCCACCCTGCCTTCAGGGAGCTGCCTATCTGGTGGGAAGAGCCCCAGGACATGGTGACCACTTTTTTCTAAACAAAAGTCATGAGTGATCACCCCACCCATGGGTTGAGGACAGCAGAGAATACTTACTTAACATGAGGACCATTCAGGCATACTCAGGGCATATGTTCACCATTACTGTAATTAGTATCAGATGTTTGCAAGTGCTGACCCAGAGAAATCAACAGTGTTACAGAAGAACAGAAAAGTGAATATTCGACTTTGCCTGGGAGGTGTGGGAAAGCAAAGTTAAGGCTTTGAAAATTACTGAAACAAAAGGAAAGGAGGAAGGAAGCTAGGGCTGATAGCTTAGAATCATACTGAATGGGTCTGAGTCTAAGGAGTGTGGATAGTATTGTATAAACATCAACAGTGACATAATCCTGTCTGTGTTGTAGAAGGATAAATCTAGTAGCCACATGGAGCAAAGATTGGCCAAAACTGGAGGCCGTAAACCATTCAGTGCCCTCTACAACAGTGCGGACAAAATATAATGGGGAAATGACAAAAAAAAAAAAAAAAAAAAAAAAAAACCCACCAAAAGGCAGTAGAATTGAGGGGGGAGGGGTAAATCCTAATATGATTTTTTTTAGAGGAAGGAGAAACAGGACTTGGAGACTTATTTGGAAAAAAATAAAATAAAATAACAACGACCACAGGTTCTAATTGGGGTAAAAATTACACTTTGAGGTAATTTGTCAAGATCTAGAATACTGAGGAGGAGCAGTTTTGGTCAGGAGGCAAACAAATGAGGATAATGAGTTCATCAGGTATGTGTTCAGTGTTAGAGATCAAGAAGCTGGAAAGTCTGGGATCTTTCGTTGACATCTTTCCTTTCTTTTAGTGGACATTGAACTTATCATTTGAACTCAACAAAAGAAGAAAAAAATTAGCAATAAGTAGGTAAAATTAAAATGATGTGAAGGACATTCAATACTGAAGGACTAATTCATTCATACCTATGAAAGCAAGGTATTTTTTATGCAGAGTGGCCAGATTTTCTGAATGGAAGTTTTTGGGTTTTTTTGTATTGTTTTGTCAGTTATAAGAGTGACCAGAAATGTTTTACTTTCTTCTTTGTTATTGTATATTCATACTCAACTAATCCATTGATAAAAATAAAACAAAACTGGAAAGAGATCTTGAAAGGAAATGGTAATACACCACAAAGAGAAGAAATAGTTTACTTTTCTTTCATAGATGATGTGACCGAGGAAAATGCTTTGGGGTATAGTATTAAGATTTCCAAGAACTTCAATAAGGCATACATAATAAATACATCAAGCTCCCTATTGCATTTCCCAGGTCATTAATTATACACCAAGACCATTTAATGACAGAATAGAATGCTTATTTGACCAATCCACAACGACCTCATTGATTTGTATCTTTCTGGTTTATATAGTTGATACATTATAAAATTTCAAAAATTAGTAAATTCGTCTTTTAACAAACTAAGGAGTACCATGAAATGTCACCATATTTTCTTGTTTTCTAGTTATGCTATCCTAATATTGTTGTAGTCAGAAAATGGTACCTATAACAGGTAGAGTTCACATGAATTTGGTAGGATTATTTTTATTGTGACATCATATATACTCAGAGCAATGCTTTTTTCCCTAGAAACTTAGAGTAAATTTAATGAATAATCATGGCAAATACATTAATTGTTTTTATTTTTAATATATTTACAATTTTCTCATTTTACCTGTTTTTTTTAAAAAAATTTCTTTTTATTTCTCATACTTTTATTAAATAAATGGCTTTATTATATCTTAAAGTGTTTGGGGGGGGTTTTATTTGCTTTGTGGGGTTTCTTTGGCAGCAGAAAAAATAAAAGAAGGAACATATGGATACACAAACTGAACAAGAAATAAGCCCTATTGCTATGCCAGGTTTTGGTTTTGCTTTTAATCTCACCTTGAACAATATTAGTAGCCCACTGAAACTAACATCTTTCTATCATTTGCAGACCGGCAGAGAGGTAGATGAAAAAGTCACAGCAGCCTTTTTGGCACTGCTAGTGTCTGATGTCGATGACATCGTGGTCTAGCGTGGGGAGGGTATGGCACTTGGAGCAGCAGTTTTGTTGGTGTTTTCTTAATCAGCCTGTCCTACTCAAAGGAGGCTACACTCTTATTATAGCTGCATAACTTTCCAACTTCATCGTATCCCAAAGCAAGTGCACACTTTTATTGCAGATATAAATAGTAGCCTAATTATATGGTATTTAAAAAAATTTTTAAAGGTTTTATTTATTTATTTGAGTGAGAGAGAACATGGGCAGGGGCAGAGGGAAAGGGAGAAGCAGGCTCCCTGCTGAGCCAGATGTGGGACTCGATTCCAGGACCCTGGGATCGGGACTGAGCTGCAGGCAGATGCTTAATTGGCTGAGCCACCCAAGAGCCCCTAATCATATATTAAGCCCCTAATCATATATTAAGCATGGATCAACTTATAAAGCTAGCTTAAAATTAACCTAATAATGCCAAATTTTACAATTTGTAAGTTATTCTATTATTTTCATTTATATTTCTTTTTTTGTTTGTTTGTTTGTTTTACTTGGAGATTCACACGCCAAACATTATTTGACACAAAATTTCTTTAAGTACC
Organism: Neogale vison; assembly: GCF_020171115.1. Lineage (NCBI taxonomy): Eukaryota > Metazoa > Chordata > Mammalia > Carnivora > Mustelidae > Neogale > Neogale vison. The sequence continues at coordinate 30,562,869 of NC_058096.1, forward strand.
ATGAAGAAAAATATTGTATTTGTATATTCATGTGACTAAGACTTCTATGCAAATTACCTTTGTACTGGGAGTTATAGGATTTAAAAGTGTAGGGCCCGGGACACCTGGGTGGCTCAGTGGGTTAAGTGTCTACCTTTGGTTTGGGTCATGATCTCAGGGTCCTGGGATTACCTGGGTGGCTCAGTGGGTTAAGTGTCTGCCTTTGGTTTGGGTCATGATCTCAGGGTCCTGGGATCAAGCCCCACGTCTGGCTCCCTGAACAGCAGGAAGCCTGCTTCTCCCTCTCCCCTGTCCAGCTCTCGCTCTGTCTCTCATTCTTGCTCTTTCTTGAATAAATAAAATCTAAAAACAAACAAAAAAACAAACAAACAAAACTAAGGCCCAACCTGCATCTTGCAAGAGCTAATAATATGGTGAAGACAGCCATTTGAACAATGCAAGATAGACTGTAATAGGCCTGTTGTAGCATTATTGATTAATTGATTGGGGGAGGGGAGAAAGAGAAAGGGTGCATGTGTGGGGGAAGGGACAGAGGGAAAGGAAGAATCTCTCAAGCCGACTCCACAGACCCTGAGATAACCTGAGCCAAAACCAGGAGTCAGAGGCTTAACCAACTGTACCACCCAGGCACCCCATGTGTGTTGCAACATTTTATAAAATGATAAGCAGTGAGAACACCCAAGAAAATATGGTTAAGGAATCAAGAAAGCTTTACTAAAGGTGGCGTGTTCCATATGCCATGAAGGATGAACGAAAATGTGTATAGGTGGAGGAAAAAGGGTTGGAAGAAATAATGGTTCAATTGTTTCCTAGCTGACATTATAGATTAACATAAACTTGGTGGCTTAAAACAGAAATTTGTTCCCTGTTTGTTCAGGTAGTCAGATGTCTGAAATCAAGGTTTGGTTCCTTCTGGAGGCTTTAAGGGAGAGACGGCTCCATGCCTACTCATGAAAAATTAGTTTCTCATTGTTTTGTTATTTTAATTTCTGAAAGAGAAAGAGGCGGAGACTGTAAAGGTCTTCCAAGTCAACATGAACTATTTTGTATGGCTTCAGTAATGTTCTACCGTAGGAAAACTTAAATCATATTCCGTCAACCTACAGAGTGACATTGACCTAACAGTGTAATGATAAATATTATTAGCAATAGTTATCATGGACCACCTGGGTGTCTCAGTGGGTTAAGCTTTTGACTTTGGCTCAGGTCATAATCTCAGGGTCCTGAGATTGAGCCCCAGGGTGGGCTCACCACTCAGCGGGCAGTCTGCTTCTCCCTCTCCTTCTACGCCTTTCTCTCACTCATACTCACCTGTGTGTGTGCGCTCTCTCAAATAAATAATCACTAAAAACAACAAAAATAGTTATCACGTATTGAATACAGATGAGGGTTCTTCATATATTATCTCATTTAATCTTTACCTTACCGGTAGTATTAGCATGGTTTTGGTAGAGATAAGAAAACTGAAGCATAAAGAGATTAATTAAATGATAGTATCTGTAAACACCTACATGTGATAAGCAGAGTAATAACAAAATAAATTGAACATGAGAACATATATTACGATAAAAATTGAAAAAAGAAACCAAGAATACATAGGCATAAGTATTATAAAAATAGTGTGGTATCTGATTGAGGAAATAGAACTCTGTGGATTATAAGCAACCTACTTTTTAGCACTCTCTGTTTCTGCCTTCTGCAATAAAACCCATTCCACAATATAAAAATATTACATAGCCACTTACTATAACAATAAAATAGAAAGCTATAGTATGCATAGATCTAAGACCCTACTGTTTGGGACTGAGAGCTTTATCTGGAAAACTAGAATTTAATATGAAATGCCATTATAAGGAAATTGATATTTGTTTAAAAGGAAATACACCAAGCACTCCTCTAAAACGATTTCATTTCTGTGCTGGGACTAAAGTTTTTGAGCTGCCTCATCAGGCTGTTATTTCCCAAGTATGATCTCCATATGGTCTTCCTGAAAATGGGGGCTGGAGGAGTAGTTACAATCAGATGACTGTGCCCAGCTCCACACCTTCTCAGTTGGTCTCGGAGAGCAGGAGGAGGCAGTCTGCATTTTAAACAAAGGTTGGGGATAATTCTTTAATACTAAACACCTGAGAATCTTTGCACTAAGGTAAACACAGGTACTCAAATTATTCTACCACCTCCCCATTTAAAAAAAAAAAAAAATCCGTATTTCCTTAATTTAGTCTTTCAGAAAAAGAGGATGCTAGTCAGAGGGGAGAGAAGGCTACAAAATGAAAGACTGATCTGAGTCTGCAGTGGTCCCATCAATGCCCAGCTTTCAAGGAGTTGTGTTAAGTAAATAGTTAAGGTAACTGTTTTGCCCATTTCCTTTTGTCAAATGCTATCAGTATGAAAAAGTCATTGTTTTTAAATGCTTCTTAATAGACCCAAATAATTGTATGTGTGTGGTACACATCGTGTGTTTCTCAAGAAAAATAAAATGAAGAGGTAGCTTTTGGTCTGGGTCCTGCTATTCAGTAAGAAAGGCTCCACCAATAAGGCCAGATTTCCTGGGCACACGTCCTTCTGGGAGTGGCTGCTCGCTTTACTTCCCATTTAGCAGCTGTACAACTGGGAAACGTCCAACAGAATGAAAGCCACCTGCTCCTCTAATAATTTCAGCCAAACAGGCAGGATTGAAGCTTTACCAAATGTGTTGTCTGTCACTCTGATTCAGTTTTTAAAAGGAAATTAAACTGGTCAGATATTCGTATAGAAAATATGTGCTGTTAGTTAACTCCTGTAATGCTTGCGGTTCCTTTCAGAATACTACGTCCCATGGATTTCGAGATGCCCTTCTAAAGTGAAGAGGGGAGGGGCGCCTGGGGGGCTCAGTCATTAAGCATCTGCCTTCGGTTCAGGCCCTGATCTCAGGGTCCTGGGATGGAGGCCTGCTCAGTGGGGGGCCTGCTTCTCCCTCTCCCACTCCCCCTACTTTTGTTCCCTCTCTTGCTGTGTCTCTCTCTGTCAAAAAAATAAATAAATAAAATAAATAAATAAAATCTTTAAAACATACATATATAATGAAGAGGGGAGATAGTTTGGAGGTCAGAGTCCTATTCGAATTTCCAACTCACCTCTTCACCCACTTCAGTCTCTATAATTTTTTTTAATAATCTGCAAGATAGGATATTATATAAAGAACAAAATCACAAGCTTTCCAATCACATAGATGCGAGGTCAGACACTGGCCTCCGCCGCATTTTGCTTTGTGGACATGCTCATTTGCGCCTCTGAGCCTTGGTTTTATAATCTGGGAAATGGGGTTATGTTATGGATTAGATGTGTCTGGAAATGTCATGGAACATTTGTTGGCGTGTAAATATTTAGTATTATCTTCTTAAAAAAATTTTATTTCTCTATATTTGTGTTTTATGTAATTATCTACCCCTGTGATATCTACATCATGACAAACACCCAGAGAAGGTCCATTTCAAGTTTTCTCTCATTTCACCCCAAACTGACCGCGAATAGCATCTTTCGTTTTCTGTTGTCGCCTTCAACATTATGCTCTCATACCATTGGACAGGGGCTGATGCAACATCAGTATGAATTTGTATTTCAGACTATTTCCATAATAACTGGAGATTAATGCTTTTTAAGGATTAGTTCATATGATAGCATAAGTATAAGGGGGGGACCCACAAAAATTTGTGTAACAACTACAGGAAAATGCTCTATGTAGGCATTTTTTACTGGGCTTTGGGTTTTAATCCTCAAAAGCACTGAGCTAGGGGCGCCTGGGTGGCTCAGTGGGTTAAAGCCTCTGCCTTCAGCTCAGGTCATGATCTCAAGGTCCTGGGATCGAGCCCCACATCAGGCTCTCTGCTCAGTGGGGAGCCTGCTTTCCCTTCCTCTCTCTCTCTCTGCCTCTCTGCCTGCTTGTGATTCCTGTCTGTTAAATAAATAAATAAAATCTTTAAAAAAAAAAAAAAAAAAGCACTGAGCTAGTAACCATAGTAGTAGTAACCACTGAGTCTCAGTGACCATAAGACTATTAAAAACTCTAGAAATAAGTTGATTGTAGTGGGTACGAAAGAAGAAAATGACAAGTAGAGATAGAAAAACAAAAGTCAGTCAATAGGATTTAACAGGACTCCATCATTCTCATATGTTCAGTAGTTTAATATTTTATTAGAAAGAGCAAATAAAGTATATAAAGCTTAAATAATTTTAAGTGTAAAAAAGAATGCTGTTAAAGCACGTTATCTTCCTTTATACATGAATGCTGTTAATTTAGGACACCTCTAATCTGGAGCTCATCAAAATCCATTCCAATGGATTCGAAGTATCATGAAATATTAGATCCATGTGCTAATTTGTATTCTTTCATTTAATGGGCACTTTGCTTTATACTCTTCGGGCAATTTCCACTGCTGAGGTAGCACCACAGAAAATGCCAACATCGGCAGACTAGTCACAAAAGTCAAGAAGCCATTTACCTAATTACAGCATCTGTCTTCGCGGCAGCCTGTGCGCTCTGATGGTGCTAATACCTGAGGCAAAATCAACTTGGTGTAGCTAGCATAGAGGATTAGGAAGTTCTGAGTTTTGACACCTTACACCTTTCATTTCCATGGTATACCTACTCGATCTTTTTGTGTCAAGACAGTCTTTTCCAGAAAGAGACAGGAAGGCTAAGAAGGTGTTTATCACTAGAACATATCTTTCTGCCCAATGTCGTGGTTATCTTTGTATCTCAGACTGTTCCTGGCACAAACTGGGCATAGAGTGGGAATTTAACACACACATTTTTTTTTTAAAGATTTTATTTATTTATTTGACAGAGAAAGATCACAAGTAGGCAGAGAGGCAGGCAGAGAGAGAGGAAGGGAAGCAGGCTCCCTGCTGAGCAGAGAGCCCGATGCGGGGCTCGATCCCAGGACCCTGGGATCATGACCCGAGCCGAAGGCAGAGGCTTTAACCCACTGAGCCACCCAGGCGCCCCTAACACACACATTTTTAATTTATGTGTTTGCCATGTCCTTCTAAGATAGCAGTATGACTCTGGAGTCAGTCCACTCCCTAACTGCTGTGTCAACAATGACAGTCAGCTCAATGATATTGAACCATGGAATTATTTAAATAGAACTATGTTTCAGGCACGGATTTTAAAATGATCATCTTAGTATTTTTTCTGCAAAACACAGCTAATGTGTTTCTTTACATTTATCTGACCTCCCCTCATTGAATTACTCCATCTTTATTGCGGAAGCCGGCAAGCTCTGCTTGGACACTCACAGTGATTTGCACCTATTTTTCATGGATGTGTCAGCCTATGATTATATAATTATATGACTTTTTCTAAAAGCGTAGAAGGCTTAGAAAATGATGTGCCCTCATTTTATGAATGCTCAAGTACTCTTTGAATAAAACACTTTACTCACTTTTAGAGCTATGCCACTGGAAGGCAATCATTGAGTCTTTTATGTAAATTACTATTTTTCATTATTTACCGATTCCCAGTTGCCCCATATACAGTCTAAGTATATTCTCTGTGGCAGTCAGAATAGTACAATCAAGGAGTTAAATGATTCAAAAAGCAGATTTCCTGGGATTAGATGCAATATAATACTATGTTGACATAAATGACTGGCTTCTTTTTTTTTTCTATTACTTATTACGCAAAAAGAAAATCATCACAATATACAGTAGTTAACTAAAGGATGGTCTATACTTTTAACCAGTTTATGAAGCAAGATTTCTTCAACCTTACTATTTAGTCTCTGTAATGCTATTCAACAAACAAATCACTTTTAAATGAATTATCATGTCACATTAATTACATATTTAGTGAGTAACTACTATTTCAATTCAGTGATACTCTTCTATAAGAAATGGACCTTTTGTGCCACAGGTTTTCAAAGTAATTGCAGAGTCAAGACACAAATACAAAATGTAGAACAACAAATATCATAAGTAAAAAAATGAAAGCAGTTGCTAAGGTTACACTTGATTGAAATACATAAAATTGCCCATTTAAACTGTTGTCAACCTGGTGTAACTGCAAACTTATAATTTTGCCTAATATCCCACTTTCCCTCAGTTTGATGTCACAGTCCTTGTGGGTCCCTCTGCCTGGAAGGTCTCTCCCCACGGTACAGTTTCAGCTAGAGCACAGTATGCTCAAAGTATCTTGACTGAAATTCAGAGCATGGGTGAGATACCGCATTACTGATTGCATGCCTTTTACGTTTAAAATATTTCAATGTGTGGCAATATCCTAGAGTATGTGATTTCATATACCCCTAGCCCACCCTGGCCCTTCCTCAAAAGTAATTCCTCCAGGGTAGTGTCATAACATATTTGTGTCCTTGAGGGTAGATGTCACAACATATTTGTATCTATAGAGCTTATTACCATGATTGGCATCTGGCCAGGGCTAAGTAAGTGCTGAATGAATGAATATGTGAATATATTAATAATTCAGTAACAACATATTTTGAACTCGGTGAGACCTTGCCAATTTTCTACTTCTGCTCCTCATTTTACACATGAGAAAATTGAGGCTTAGAAAAATAGCTTGCCATTACTCCTTAAGAGTTGAATTAGAGGGCGAATAGTTACACTCAAAGTGTTAAAAGTCATTTAAAAATGTTAAAAATCATCTAAACTTATATTGGTATATTATATTTCTTTGCTGGTATTTCTGTGCTCACTAATCTTGTAGCTCATTCTACACCAACTTGACTTTGCCTTCAGGAGCCCGTATCTCCAATACTTGGGAGAGAATTAGCACAATTATTTACCCAAAGAATTAGTAAGTCTGGAATAACTCTTGGCAGTGACAGCCAGTGAAGATTTTGTAGAAGCACTGGGATTTAAAATGAATCCTAAAGTATGGGTCACATTAATACAGATGAAGGAAAGGGGAGAATGTGAATGGAGTGGTGTGGGCTAAACATTGGGGCAGGAAATCCTAAAAGGTGCAGAGGTAAGTGAGCAAAGAGAATATTAAACTAGTCAAGGTTGTCCTCATTTCTGAAGAAAGTGTGTGGTTTTGGTTTTACATATATATGTGTTTTATATATGTGTTATATATATGTGTGTGTATATATATCTATATAGTACATATATATGATGTGCACATATATGTGTATGTGTAATTCTAGAGACAATCCTATCTTGGTTGAAAAATAAATATCAATTTATAAAAGCATCCTACATTAAAAGTTAGAGTAGAGTTATAAATTAATTGTAATCTCAGACTTTAAAACTTGATTTATACATAAATATATTCCTACTTTACTAAAACAACTGGCCTTCTGTACTGGGTAATATAAAGTGTTTTTTTTTTTTTTTTTTGTCTTTGTCTTTTTTTTTTTTTTTTTTATCCCCATCAAATTATTTCTGTTAACTTCAGAAAATACTAAGGAGATTTTTACATAATTTCATTCTCTTTTATAGGTCTCTTAGAGATAAATGTGAACGCTGTGTGTGTGTGTGTGTGTGTGTGTGTGTGTGTTTGGGTGTGTGAAGTCATAAGGAGGGGCTGTGGAGGGAATTTATGGAAAGAAATACCCCTTGAAAATCTAGTTTAGTTTTAGGATTGGTACCTGAGGCTTCCTTGTAACTACCCTTCCACAGCATGCCATCGACAGCCAATAGATTTTCTTCCTGTGTTTAGCCTGGGTTATAACAGTCTCCTTAAAAAAAAAAAAAAAAAAAAAAAAAAATTACCATAAGTAGCTTCTCTCAATTATTGTAAATTGGAACAAAAGATAGATTTATCAACTGGTTTAATAGTATTACTTTTTAAAATTATATATGTGTCTACTAAACTCATACTCATGGCTAATATCTAAATTTTTCCTCTACTGAGTCATTTTCAATTTACTTAACCATTTACTGAGTGCTCACTATGTGTTTGGCAGCATTTTAGCTGTCAGAGATGCAATGGCAACAAAAAAAAAAAAAAAAAAGAGAGAGAGAGAGAAAGGCATGGACTTTGAACTTTCCCCATATGGAGTTTTGAATTAGTGGGAGATACATAACAACAAAATATAAATGAATACAAAATAATAAATGAATACAAATTATTGAAAGTATTTTTAGAGAAGTTATAGTCAACCCTTCAGAGAGTACCCTATTTTGGAGAAGGTCACCTAAGATGTAATGTCTGAGGGAGTGACCAAGAAACTGAGATCTGAGGTAAAAGATGGAGCCAGCCATACAAATGACAGGGAGAAAGTGCTAGGCAGGAGGTGAAACCGTATATGCAGTGGTACTGTGGCAAGAACTTTGTAGGCTAAAGGAACCTGTGGTAGACCAGTGAGGAGAACTCCTGACTGAAGGATACAGAGCAAGATTGCATGTAAAGAAGATGGATGGTCCAAAGCAGCCAGATCTGGCGGGATTAGGCAGACCACAGTAAGGATTCAGATGTTATTCTGTGTGTGATAAGAAAGTACACAAGTGTTTTAAGGAGGGAAGTGCTTTAACAGAAAAAGATCTCTGAGATTATCAATTATCAATTATGAATTATCCTATCGAGGATGGATTGGAGAGGAGGAAGAGAGAAGTTGGAATGTCAGTAGGAATGCCATTAAGTTGTCCAAACAAGAAAAAAAATGGTGGATTGGACTAAGATGACAGTGGAAGTGGATTGAAGTGAGCAGATTCTACAAATACTTGGGAGATGATAGAGCTGTGAGAACTTGATGAAGGGCTTTGTGATGTAAGGGAAAGGGACCAATGTAAGGGAGCTTACAGATTTCTAACTTCAGCAATAGAATGAATGGATGAGCCATCAGCAGAGATGGTAACCATTGCGTGAGCAGGAATGAAGTTGAAGAAGGAGAGTTCAGCCCTCTATGCTTTTTTTGTGATGCTTGACTGTTAGTGTTGACACTTTGTAGTGTTTAGAAATCAGGAGCGAGGTTTAGATGACAAATATAGATTTGAATAATGTGAATGTATAGATAATTGAGGTTATAAAATTTATCTTTTTCTTAATCATAAGAGGGATATTCAAAGCCCATTTGGGTGTATAATGTAAATATAAAGGAAAAAATAAAATGTAAATATGTGTGCATACATATATGCACAAACAACACTCACACACATACACACACACACATTCACCTCTTTAGGGCATGAAAAGAATAATTAATACCGTTTGGATAAGGAGAGAAGGAAGGGAGGAGGAAAGAAAAGAAGGGAGGGAAAGAGGAAGGAAGGGAAATTTTACTTTGCTTTTCTCAGAAAAGCTGTGTACAAATCAACTTCAGAAATTCAAATAATTTTCCAATATGTAATTTCAAATACATAGGACCAATTTGTAGGTATGTGTAGGCAATGGAACACAGATTATGTTAACCTTAAAAATCTCTGCATTTGGGACTTGGTAGAGTAGTTACCCCTGCTGCTTCTAGTGAAATTGCATCTGAAAGAAATATTGTCAGAATCCAGAATGTCTCAGGCTAGTGAAAAGACAGGGCCAAATTAATAACAAAAATAGCCAATATGCCAGCCAGGGTTGTCAGCCATTGACATTGAAGCCGTTGACATCATCTCCTATAATTCTCATCCTCTCCTGAGATGGGTGCAATTTTTATGTCTATTTTATACATAAAGAAATTGAGATTATCTCAAATTTGCATAGCTGGGAAGTGGTAAAGCTAGAATTCGGACTCCCATGCACATGAATAGATATTATTGGTTATTGGGAGGACTGCAACCAGGCAAAAGTTTCCAATCCCAGAGGAAAGAAGGGTTGGTTATTGCCTACGGTGGATGGCTTGCCGGCCCCCACTGGTGAAAAGGGAAAGAGAAGGAAATAGTAGCAAGTTGTTCATTCATAAACCATAATTTTCCCAAGTGCAAGGCTTGCAGTTTCTGCACCTGGTACATTGCTGACTCATCTCACCTGAATCATTTTAGTCAGCTTCATTGTGTTTGCAAGATCTGCTAATTACCTCACTGGAATAATTTAAACTATCAATAAAGAATGCAATAAATCATTAAAGATAATGGTTAATAAGGAGAAATAATTTTGACTATTCAGCTTGCATTGATCCTTGATATAAAAAGATTAATTTTATGTTCTATTTTTAAACTTACAGGCAACCATTAGCCATTTCTTCCAGCAGAGTTGAGCTGAGCTGGTTTTTCATTAAAAACTTGGCATTTATCTTATCATGGAGTCCTTCCTGTGATATCTCATTCCAGGAACAGAAAAATATTGTGACTTACCCAGAAAGTGCAACAAGACAAATGTTACCTGTTTAAGAAAAATCATTGTGGCATAGCTTTGAAGTGCATGCAGTTTTAGTGGTATTACCAAAATCTTCATCATTTTTGAACCTACCTATATACACAGAGTCCTTACTCTTGTTAATTTAGAAGATCGATTTCTTCCTCTTAGTGTGTGATTTTATTTGTTACTGAAATTTAATGGGGATACAGTATCGAAGTTATGTGATTTAAAATACATAACAATGGAAATAGTTTATGTTTCAGGCATTCCCATCAAACCTTAGGGAATATTTTAATGTTAATGTCCATTTGAACATTCTCAGAACAGTGCTCATTTTTCATTTATTTTTCTGTTTTTGGTATGGCTAAACAAAATTGTATAACAAGAAATATTCTGTATTTATATCGGTCCACTGCATACCAGGATTATATTGCATAATGCATATATGCGTGAACTCAAAAAGCGTTAATGCATTAATAAGGTTTTTTTTTTTTTTTTTAAGATTTTTACTTATTTATTTGAGAGAGAGAGAGAATACACATGATGGGAGAGGGCAGAGGGAGAAGCAGGTTCTCCACGGAGTCGGGAGCGAGATATGGGGCTTGATCCCAGGATCATGATCTGAGCTGAAGGCAGATGCTTAACCAACTAAGCCACCCAGGCACTCAGGAAATTTTAAACATTGGCATGTTAACAGTCTAATAAAAACAGTGCCTTTTGTGTCAAAATACATAACTGTGGAAGAGAAAGTCAAAACCATACTGTGTAATTTTGACATTTTTAGATTAGAACCAAGTGAATAATTAATACTAAAGTTACATCAGCTAAGTAATTTTTACCTATGAAAAAGCTCCATTTTGCCTAATCCGAACATTTTAGAAACATGTATAACAAAACAACAGAGCAAATTTTAGAAGCATCACCTACCATTAAATAAATCAGCCATTTAATTCCCAAATATGAATTTAAAAGTATCTTCAACTCTTCTTGAATATGAGAGAATGACAGGTTTCAAATACAATCTCTCTCTCTCTCTCTCTGTTTTACTTCTTCATTTACTGATTCTGTGAATAGTCCAGCAGCCACCTTTTATTACTACCCTATAAATGCACCTGACTTGTTTTATCAGCCTTTCCCACATATTTTTAAGCCAACACTATGGACCCAACCAGTACCCAACCATTTGGAATCATAGAATGGAAATGAAGACTAGCAAAATGATATTTCCTCCTCCCTCCCCCAAACCTGATGGGAAATTCCTTATGCAATCAAACAATCAATAAAATCTACTCTGCTGATGTCTGAAGAGAGTCCAACCTAGTATAGAGAAGGACATTAGTGTTTTGTTCTGTCTATGCCTCTTTCGGTTGCAAGTAATGAAAAAAATACAAAATTGCTCATGTGAAAAGCTGTTGTATTGCATTGCTGTCCCCATTATTTCATGGAATTAAGGAAAGAAAGTAATATTGAAAGTAGCAAAGTTGAAAAAACTCGGTTGTAGTCTTCTCTATGAAACACAGCGTTCTCTCTGAACCTTGTTTCTCTCTTAGTTCTCTCTGTTTAAACCTCTTACCTCTGATGTGAAATGTCTCCATCCAAGTTACAACTTCATGGCTTCTCAGCTCCAGGGCCCACTAATGGTTACCAACAGCTGAGAGAGAGAGCAGACACATCTGGATTAGCAGGGCAGACCCTATGAGTTGAGAGCCTACCCTTACCCACTCTGCTTTGCCCATGGGATTGGATCAAGTGCATGTAGTAATGGAACGGACAACGATAGGCATGTTTCATATAATTCTACCCCTATGCCTGGAAACATGGCATAGACATTGAATGATAGGTAGAAATCCAAGCCAGGTTTGGTTAGTGGTTTTGAATAAATTCTATAGGGAAGGAAGGACTTGAACCAATTCTTGAAGGATGAGTAGAAACTGAAAGGTGGAGAGGAGGACAGGTCAGTTCCAACTGGGAGAATGGTAAGAGCAAAATTTAAAGATTAGAACCTACCTGTACATATTTATTCTAAATTCTATTGGGATAAGGATATGGAACACACAATTTACAAATAACAATACAATGTATAATATCTTTTATTGTAATCTTATATCTCCAAGTGCTTTCATCAATTTTGTCTAGCTCTTACATCTGTAGCCAATCTGTGGTTGCAATTCAATCATAGTTTGCCAAATGGAGTTGCATCCTAATCTGCTAATTCTATGCCCACTAAACTTATTTTCATTAGCCCTAATACGTGATCTACTGTTAAACTATTTCTTGTTCTTATATAAATGACAATCTTCAAACTGAAAACTTTTCAGCTTTAGTACCAGTGGGAAATGTATATATTTTATCAAAAAACTCACAAAATACCAGAAAATTTAGCACTTGGCTCTTGTGACCCAGAATGAGCTGGCTTCAGCAAACAATTGCTTTGTATGTGAGGTGCCGATAATCTGAATGCCAATGGATAGGAAAGTTGCATGTGGGAAAATCTGCAAAATAATTGGTGGGATTTGATGGTACATGGAAGCAAGATGGAGATAGAGAAGATTTCAAAAATTTACGTGTGGGTGAAGGGGTTTTGATGATACCGTATCTGAGAAGGGATATAAAAATCCATCCATGGAGATCTGCTGTGTGATTGGCCAGCATGAAGTACTTACATAAAAATCCATTCATTCAACAAGTATCTATGGGAGATACTAATGAGGAAAACTCAACATTCTACATGCTCTACAGGATAATTTTCTAATAAATGCTAGAAGTCACCCACAGTTCAAAAATAGATGTAAATAATTATTGATTTCTATTAAATTAAGTTTCTCTTTTCAGCTTTTAGTGATGACCTTACTTGCACATTCCTCCTGAAATGGCACCCTCATTAGACTCTGAGCCTTCCCAAAGCAGAGTCTGTCTTACTTGAATCCTGTGTTTCCAGAAGCTAGCTCAGTACTTGGCTGATACTGTTAATAACCAATAAATATGGGCTGAGTTAACAAATACAGAAGAATCTATAGTTGGCTTCATAAAAAGATAAAGTCTGTGATAAAAGTGATGAAAGGGGGCAGGATAGTTGACTTCCATTCTTGGTCCTAGAGAAGATGTTGACCTATGCTAAATTTAGAGAGGTGCTTTGTAGTAGTAGTTGTTGTTGTCATTCCTGTCAAATATTAGGAATCTACCAGTCTATAAGGAATTCTGTACAGCAGATTCAATAATAAACTTTTATGGCTTGCTGCTGATGTTTCAGCATCACCAGGGTGAATATTCTAACAGTTACTGGACGTAGGGACACCCTTGAATTTCAAACCCTGGAACTAAGGATAAGGATTAAGAGACATGTGTTGGATATTGATATAGCTATAAATATTTAGCAAAACAAAGCAGAACAATTCCCTGTGCTACATGTGATGTAGGTACAATATGCTTTGTACTTTTATTTATTTATTTATTTATAGCAATTTGGAATCAAATCTTTGTCAAATGTTTTTGCTTTTCTGTTTTTATTAATGAATATACTCAGAATAAGGAGATTCTAAAGGGATTCTAAAACAAAATAAAATCATTTTCATCTTCAAGCTAAGGTGATAACATTTAAACAATTTTATAGGAAATACAAGGAATGGTACTTTTTTTTCCTTTTAATCCTGTGCGTGTGTGTGTGTGTGTGCGTGTGTGTGTGTGTGTATACTGAATTCTGTCTGAGGAATGCAGGTGCCCTCTGTGACGTCGTCAGGTTTCCCAAATTCATTTGTAAACAATACTCTGCAATATGGTAGATAATTTTGCACTGAAACAGTATTAGATATAGGTTTTAGTTATCCCACACAACTTGATTTAGTTCAGTACCTGAAGGTTATGAAAGCGCTAATGATATGTAGGTTGCTATGGGTTAGCAAACCATGATTTGTGGGCCAAATCCAGGCTACCTCCTAATTTTTTAAGATAATTTTTGTTGGAACACAGCCATGCTTATTATTAGCATATTGTCTCTGGTTGTTTCAGGGTCACAGTGACAAAAGTAAGTGGTTGCAACAGAGACCTTTTGGCCTGTAAAACCAAACTTTTCAGAGAAAACGTTTGCCTATCCCTAGGTAGTCCTTAACTGACCTCTAAAATTATAAGGAGAGTGAATTGTAGGGAATTTCGTTCAGAGTTTTGACTCCAAAGCTCAGGTATGGATCTTCCTTGAGCAAAGCAATATGCTGGCTTGCTGTAGCTTGTAACTCCCTCTTGTATTTTCCTTAACCCACCATTCAGTGATCAGTACAACTCTGTGTAGTCAGAATTGATTCACAAGGTCTAAGAAGGATGGGACTCTGTCAGGACAGAGGCTGAAGACATAAGAGTGGAGCTGGGCTAATTTCTTCTGTGGCTTTTTGGCCTATGTAGAAGTAAAGACATGTGGCTCAATTTGGGTACATTGACCTCTATTGGAAGCGAGTGATGAAGGAGTTGCTTGCAGGGTTGAATCCTTTTTACTTCCTTCTCTCTCACCACCATTGTTCCCACTACTAGCCTTTCTGCGTCTCAGGCCCTACTTTTGGTGGGTCTTTGGGTGAGGTACCATGTGGATGTGAGTTAAAAAATTTTGTCCTGGGCAGCAGTCAATAAAACAATTATGGGAGAAATAAAGAGGATATTATAGGCAGCTATGAGGAGGAAAATGGTGTTGCAGGACCCCTTGGGTGTCTCATTTTCTTAGCTAAAAGAGATGAACATAAACTAGGTGTTGCCTATCCTATATTAGACTTCCCTAAATAGTTCTCTATTATCCATTATTATTCTACGTTAAATGGGTAGCATCACTGTTTGATGACCAGGCAGGATGCTTGATACTCTCCAGGACTCCCCTCCAATGGTTTTCCTTTTTCTTCTCCTCTTCCCTCTTAGGTGTAATCCTAATTATCTAATCTTTCAGTGATTGAGTTCCTCTAGACTTAGTTGTGTGTGCTCTCAAGCTTCTCATCTATATGATCCCCCTAGACAATCACATCTACTTATGGCTTCAAACTTCTATAAGCTGATAACTCAAATGCATAAAAAATGAGTAACCTGTCTTCTGAGCTTCAGCTCTACATATCCAACTGTCTACTTGGAAACACTTCTATTTGGCTCACTCTTGATTTTGGTTGTTTTTTTCTTTTGTTTTGTTTTATTCTACTTTCCCTTAATTTCCTGTAATCGTGAATGTCTCCACTGTTATGAAATTCCTCAGTCCGGGAATTGCAATGTCAATCTTGTCCCATCCTTTTCCCTTATTTTCTAGATCTCATCAACAGATTCAGTGGATTTTCTCTCCTCGATATCATTGCAAATCCATCTGCTTCTTTTTGTTCACGCTGCCACCATCCTGGTCAAAGCAGCAGCATTTCTCCACAGGAATAAGAAACAGCTTGTTATCTGGCCCACCTGAAGCCAGTCTCAGTCCGATTCATGTCGTGCTTCTCCTTGAAACTTTGTAATGACCTCCTTTTGCTTTTCAAAAGAAGTCCAGTATTGTGAATGTTACCTGCCAGTCCTTGCACGGGCCTTATGTAGTCTCTTTCACTTCCTCCCAAATGCCATTCTTCTTCCTCTCTTTGATTATGTGGTTCCCTCTACTGAGAAGGCCACCACTTCCCTGTATTAGACAATATCTTGACCTCTTTCTCAGTAGGACTTAAGTCATGTCTTAATGTGATTTTTTTCAAGAATGATCAGACTAGGTAAGGTGCTCTAAATTTTCTGTGTAGCTGTAATCACAATCATGATGAATTAAGTTAGTGCATAATTATGTAAAATCTGTCAGCCTCACTAAAATGTAATCTCCAGGAAGGCAAGGGCTATGTATTCCTAGTTAAGGCCATGCTTCCGGCCTGTAATACAACAACTCTATAGGTGTTGAAATCAACCAGTTTACTGGCTGACTGACTGAACGAATAGCTCATTTAACAGGTACAATCTTAAAAGATACCTAATGTTAACACCATTCATGGTAACTAAGTAAAACTATTTCAAATCTAAGCTATGGGACCCTCAAACCATGCACTGCAATATACTGCAAAGGCAGTTTAGGGTTTGTTTACTCTCCTCCTTGTTCCCCATTGGCATGTATAATGAAATGTTGATGAGGTCCAGCAACTGGATCCTAGGTAAAGGAAGAACAAATCAATATGTAACAGTGTTTTTGGTGTTAAGGGTCAAACTGAATAAATTGTGTACCTTAGTACTGTTACATAGATAATGGCTGCACTGGATATCACTCTTTTATTTTAAAGCCACTTAGTCTGAGTATTATTATTTTTAATGCATTCACATATAAAATGGAGAAATGGCCTAATAATGAATACTTGATCCAGAAATCATGAAATCAATTTTAATATGCTTGGAAGATTTAATATTTTCTTAGTGCAGTGAGATTGATGAAGTCCTGTTAATGAATATATTGATGAGATTGAAGGAAAATGGGCTCTATGGTCTTTTGGTCTTTTGTCACCAGTGAGATGAACCTGTGATACAAACTAAAAAGTAGGTAAAGAAGGTTTTAAAGCAACCATATTAAGTGTAAAAAGTTAATTCTTAACTTTCTGTGCTTCTTTACAATGATAACTGTGCATTTTTATATAGATAACAAATATAGCTAATTTTGTCAGAAAATTTATTTGAAATTGATACATTTATTTCTAAGTATCTTATATAAATACTCTATGAATCTGTTTATTTTCTTTCTAGACCAGGGAGTATACACTCAAGAAGAACTCCTTTTCCTGATACATCGATGGAAAGTGTTTTATTTAAAATCATAGTTTATTAAAAAACTAATCTAATAAGAATATGTCTTTTCAAACCAAGTAAATATTAAACAATGTGAAAAGTAGCTGTTGTTTCCATTATAATTTTCTTTTAAAAACATTGATATTTTAGAGGTAATTTTGAATACAGATTTAAGAGTTTCAGAAGATTTTTTTCCATCTAAAGTCTACCCATCAAGCCATATTCCCATGTTAACGAGGTTGAGGACAGATACTAATTGTAGCCCCAGTTTGTAATGCATCAGTTTAGCACTATTGATCGACTTAAAAAAATGAAAGTAAACTAAGCAAGAGGCGGTCTCAATACTAAAGGAATGATATATTGATTTCATCTGACAATGCTTTGTCTACAGATCAATGTGTATATGCAGCATAGACCAGTTAAGAATGAAACAGGGTGGGAAAAGGTCATGAAAGAAACAGTATCCAAGATTACTGGAGACCATGAAATGAACACATCTTCAAGGTTTATCTGATAGGTGTTAATAAAGGAATTCAGTAGACTTACTGTGCAAAAACTTCACAATTTATAAATATCTAATGACTACAAGACTATACCACCATCTACTTTGAAAAAATTGAGACTTCTTAATGAAGAATGAGTTTGTAGTGTATTTATGAGATGAAGTCATGGTGTGAACTAGTCTTCCTCTCTTTTTACCGTATGGGAAATCTTTGCCGTTCAAAACCTGTTCCCAACTGCCTCTATCAAACACTTGTATTCAAATGTCCTCAAGTCTAGAATTTTCTGACACTTTCCTCTAGGCCTTGTTTCAGATTCTTTTTTTTTTTTTTTTTTTTTTTTAAAGATTTTATTTATTTATTTGACAGACAGAGATCACAAGTAGGCAGAGGCAGGCAGAGAGAGAGGAAGGGAAGCAGGCTCCCTGCTGAGCAGAGAGCCCGATGTGGGATTCGATCCCAGGACCCTGAGATCATGACCCGAGCCGAAAGCAGCGGCTTAACCCACTGAGCCACCCAGGCGCCCCCTTGTTTCAGATTCTAATGGTTGACCTGTGTAAGCCTCTGGGATCCAAAGGTTGTGTTTACCTTTCAGTTCTCTCCAGGTTCTTATTTGAATAGGCATACATTCTTTCAACCTGACAGCAGAATTTAATCTCAAAGATAAAAAGCCATGTTATTCAATACATCTCGTGTGTCTTTCATATTTTGGTACCATCAAGTTGACCCCTTCCCAAGCAGAACCATTTATTTAGTTTATAATCTGATTAGCTCTTTATAGACTTTCCTTTTTTGAATCTTGATTCATTTCCTTAAAATATCTTTCTTATTTTAAATATAGGTAGTAAGCACACATTATGACTTTGGATTTAATTCTCTAATTAACGTTTATCTTAGAGCTATGCTTGTTCTTAGAGAGCTAAATGTGTGTGATTTGTTATGTAGGTGCTTCTTAGGTTCTCCAACCCATTTTTTATATTACCTTAAGATTTTCTCAAGTTTCAGATTTTTAAAAATCCAGTATATCAAGCTGGGCTGGTAAAAGGTTGAACAATGGAAGAGATATTTTCTAGAATAATAATAAAATACTTTTTCATCAGATGCCAGCTTTTTCCCCTGTAGAATAAAATATAATATGCTATACTAAAATATATGTATATGCAAAAATTTTTCTTTGCATAGTTTTTACCACTCTATTATAGAACCAGAGAAGGCTAATTGCAACATTATATCTACAGGGGAAAAAAATAGCCTACCACAACATTTCTTTTTCCTCAGCCCACCTACAGTTTTTATTTTCTAGGACTTAATATTTTAAGGGAAAAACTAAGTGTCATTCTGTATCAATATTGTGCTTTAAGAATAAAGATATTCTATTTTATCAATTATTCAAGTTAGCATGTCTTTGGGGATTTTTGAGGATTCTAATAGGGTCAGATGTGAATTTATGAAATAATACAAAAAAATAATATGTAATTTATGTGTAGTAATACTGGATTTCAGAATAAAGTAATATAAAAATAATCAAAATGTTATCTTCCAAAAAGTATATGCATTTTTTAATTTCTAATTTATCTTTGCTTTTAAAGCCAATTTTAATGGTTGTTTTGATTTGAAACCTAAGGATTAAGGACAAAAGTACTCCCCAAAATTGAACAGTAACATCAACAAACAACAATGATAAGTATGTCCAAAGGAAATGTCAGTCAGCTCTAGGAAGCAGTAGCTGTGCAATAATGAAGAGTGCATGTTCAGTCCCATTGTTTGTATTAGAATTAAGAAGTGTGACTCTTCTACACTAGCAAAACTTGGGCAATCATATATGTAATTTTCTACATTTACATTCCTTCTAGCTCGGGTCTAAAGGAATATTAACACATAGCAGTTGCAGTCTATGCAAGAAAATGTGTTCCATAATACCTTGCATAATCCAAATGTTCTGTCCTTCACAATTCACCAGGGATGACAGATTTTTGCTTTTAACTGTTCAAGAGGTCCCATTCTGTGGTGACAGTATAAATCCAGCTTACCAATAAGTTGGCCTGTCAGCATTGAAATTCTTTGAATAATAGACAAATTATTGTTTTCTTTTAATTTGACTTCTGAAATTTTGTTTATAATATGAGGATTCTTTTTTATTTGATGCCATTTCAAATAAGCTCAAAATGGTACTGCACACTGATTCCTTTCATCTTATAAAACTTGTGCTCAAGAACTGAAATTATAATGTGACTAAGGTTGTATATTTGGATTTAAGTAGAAGTACTGATTATTATTACCTTGTAAACAAAAATACATCATAATGGTTAACAGTTTAGTTTTCATAAGTCAGCAAAAGAAACACATAGTTTTCAGTACCTCTGAAGAAAGCACCTAATTGTAGTTTATTTCTTTGGTTCTTATACTCACATTAAAAACATATTTGCCTGGAATTGGAGAATGTCTAAGCTTTCTACATGAAATAGAACTAGAAAATTCCTTTATTAATTATATCTTTATCACAACCTTGTAGGTAAGTGAGGGAATTTGACATTGTTTTCACAATCTAGCAAAGAAAATGGCTGATTTTTTAATTTGGTAATTACCTACTCCCTGAAAATTCCTCCTGGAAAATCATAGGAAGTCTCTTTTGAAAATGTCCAAAGTGAAATATGGGAGACTTCTGTAAACTCACTGTGTTCTCTGACCTATCTATTCTTGCTCTTAGTATTTGGATATCAGAAATCCTATCAGTTGGAAGCCAAGAGAGTATGGTGTGCAAAAGTAGGATGGTAAATAAAGTGTACCAATATGGTAATGAAAATCTATGTCCTGTAGTGACTTAAATCATTCTTAAGACTTAGGTTATCTTGGGATGCCTGAGTGGCTCAGTCAGTTAAGTGTCTGTCCTCGGCTCAGGTCATGATCCCAGAGTCCCGGGATCAAATCCCACATTGGGCTCCTTGCTCAGCAGGGAGCCTGCTTCTCCCTCTCCCTCTGCTCGCTGCTCCCCTTGTTTGTGCTCTCTCTCTCTCTCTCTCTCTCTTTACATATAGATAAATAAAGTCTTAAAAAAAAGACTTATGTTATCTTCTACATGATGTCTGGGAGATTTGTACTGTCATAGCGTACTCGCTTTTCTTTGGTATGTGCTCAGCTTCATATACAAACATTTCAGCCTCTACAGCCTTGATTGGTCTGGAAAATGCAAGCTTGCCCTTACTCAAACTTTTTCTTTCTCCTTCTCTTTCTGTATGTATCAGTGCTGGCCTCTGAGTTGGCTGAGCAAATGACAATAGTGACAACAAGATGGGCAAGAAAGATTATCATCCTTGCACTGGGGCCATGCTAATCTTCTCTGTATCGTTCCAATTTTAGTATATGTGCTGCCAAAGCGAGCACGGCAAGCAAGATTATCAATTGTCCAAATCACTCCCCACCTAGACTGGTTTCTTAGCATTTGAGACCTGACACTGAGTTTTCTCAGATATTAAATCAGTATAAAATGTATGTAGGGTGAGGGTGCACTATATGATGTGTGAAAGAGCACCCTTACTTTGTTAGAACATTTAAGGCTATGTAGGATGAAAAGTGTGTACCCGAAAATGCATATATATACCAGAGGAAAGGGATACACACACACACACATATTATTTGATATCATGTATATTACACTTGACCCTTGAACAACATGGGTTTGAACTGTGTGGGTCCACTTATAGACAGATTTTTTTTTTCATAAATATAATGCAGTACTGTAAAAGTATTTTCTCTTCCTTATGATTTTCTCAATAACATTTTCATTTCTCTATCTTACTCTTGTGTAAGAATACAGTGTATAGTTGTACATTTATAAAATATGTATTGACTATTTATGTTATTGGTAAGGTTTCCAGTCAACAGTAGGCTATTAGTATTTGAGTTTCTGAGAAGTTAAAAATTACAGGTGGATTTTCATCTGCCTTAGAAGCCAGTGCCACCAGCCTCCATGTTCTTCAAGGGTCTACTGTGTGTGTATGTGTGTGTGTGTGTGTGTGTGTGTGTGTACACACACATATATATATAATATTATATTATATTAGTGTCAATAGATATGTCTATTATATTATAAAGTATTATAAATAAAGGGTATTATGTATGTGCCTAACTATATAAATTGTTACCACTTAAAAATGTGAATAACACTCTTCTCTCACTAGCCATAAGAAAATGGGACAACAGACCAATTTGACCCATAGGCTGTTATTTGCAGATTCCTCTGCTAAACTATACTTTAAGTACGTACAAAATAAGAGATAAGTTTTTTGTGTGTATGTGGAGGTTGAGTTACTAAATAACTATCCTAGGAAACTGAGCAACTCATATTGACTTTATAAGAATTGAAATACTTTCTCAAAGAGGTATTACATATGGAGATATCAAATAAGTAGTATTCCATATTATTAACATCATTGAAAACACGGGCACCTGGGTGGCTCAGTTGTTAATCCTCTGCCTTCAGCTCAGTTCATGATCCCAGGGTCCTGAGATAGAGCCCCACATCGGGCTCCAAGCTTGGCAGGAAGCCTGTTTCTCCATTTCCCACTCCCCCTGCTTGTGTTCTCTCTCTCGCTGTCTCTCGTTGTCAAATACATAAATAGAATACTTAATTAATTAATTCATTAAAACATACTTAGTAGTTATGGGAAAGGCTAAAATTATAAGCATTGTAATTGGGGAGGACATTATTAATGTATATTTTATAATATATATATTAAGTTTTGTAATTACCATCAACTTTGGCAGTTAATTTTCTCAGTGTTAATCAAATAGAATATTTACCATTATCAATTAGCCATTAAACTAATAGCCAAAAAAGGAATGATATCTTGTAAGTCATTAAGAAGCAATTAATATCTTAAAATTTCCAGACTCTGCACTCATAGCTTTATTGAAATAGCACTCTGCTTTATCTGCTTTGTTCAGGATTTGAACATGATGATCGACATATGTTAAAATATGAGGAATATGTAATTTATAAAAAGGAATAATCTAGTGATTTTTCCATTGCATTGAATCTGTATTTTATTGCACTCTGTAGTTTTGTGGCCTCTTATCATATGAATTAGTAATTTGATATCCATATTTGCTCTGAAAAAGAGGGACTACATTTTTCTCTTCCTCTGTCTTCTGGTGTATACTGAGATAAATCCTTATGGTTTTCAGGGTAGAATAGAACAAGAATCATAGGGGGGGAAAATGTCTTCTTTAAGCTAGAAGGAGTGTTCCATGTGTTAATGCAATTCCAGAGAAGACATCATCTTGATTATCCCCAGTGGGGACTACAAAGCAACACTCTAAGGCAAAGATGTCGGTCAGTTTTGCAAATTCCTTTCCTTCAGCATTGTCTGTTCCTTTCCTCCCTCTCCTATTTTTCTCTCATTTCTTCCCTCTCCTCCTTCTCCTCTTTCCTAGAAATGCATTTTGAACAGACCATTTTGCATTCCAACATGTAGTAGGTCTGTTCTAGATAGACACTCTTATATATATAATACTTTGTTCTCTGAATGGCTTTTTTCTTCAGTTTCATTGAAATATCAGCAAATAAAACTGTAAGATATTTAAAGTGTACCACATTGAGATACCACCTTACACCAGTTAGAATGGCCAAAATTAACAAGACAGGAAGCAACAAGTGTTGGAGAGAATGTGGAGAAAGGGGAACCCTCTTACACTGTTGGTGGGAACGTAAGTTGGTGCTGCCACATTGGAAAACAGTGTGGAGATTTCTCAAAAAATTAAAAATAGAGCTACCCTATGACCCTGCAATTACACTACTGGGTATTTACCCCACAGATACAGATGTAGTGAAAAGAAGGATCATATGTACCCCAATGTTCATAGCACCAATGTCCACAATTGCCAAACTGTGGAAAAAGCCAAGATGCCCTTCAACAGATGAGTGGATAAAGACAATATGGTCCATATACACTACGAAGTATTATGCCTCCATCAGAAAGAATGAATACCCAACTTTTGTATCAACATGGACGGGACTGGAAGAGATTATGCTGAGTGAAATAAGTCAAGCAGAGAGAGTCAATTATCATATGATTTCACTTACTTGTGGAGCATAAAGAACAACATGGAAAGAATTAGGAGATGGAAAGGAAAAATGAATTGGGGGAAATCGGAGAGGGAGATGAACAATGAAAGACTGTGGACTCTGAGGAACAAACTGAGGGTTCTGAAGGGGAGTGGGTTGGAGGATGGATGAGCCTAGTGGCGGATATTAAGAAGTTAATGTAGTGCATGGAGCACTGGGTGTGGTGCATAAACAATGAATCTTGTAACACTGAAAAAATAAAATTAAATTAAAAAAATAAAGTGTAATATAATAATTTAATATACTCTAAATGGCTTTTAACCAAGTTAAGCACTGGTGTGGTACTGGTCCAGCAGGCAGCAGAATAGTGTTTGCAGAATAAATTGTGTGACAGAAAAATATACACAGGCAATTAAATTTTTACTTAATCTATAGGTTTAAAATCGTAAGATATTTATTATATAGGGGTTCCATTTGAGAGACAAAGGACATACATGAGCTGAAATGCACAAGTTGTTTCCATTTATGTTAGCCTATTATATGTTTGCTATAAAAATGAAAGAAAGATAGTTCAATACAATAACCATCGCTCATACCATTTCCTTTCTTGTGATGCACTTTACTTAGTTTTTATACATGATACATTTTTACATCATTCGGTCAATAAAAAAGGCCTAAATTTTTTATATAGGTGGCTATAATATACTTACCAAATCCAGAACTTTGTCCCTGTAGTTACTTTCATATCCCATTTTATATGTTTCTTTGTATTGAATGGCAAAATTCATTGATGACTTGGGAGTCTTTTGAGCTAAATAAAAATTAAATTGCAGCAATGCCTATCGACTGTTTTTCAAATAAATATAATAATGCTGCATTTCCAGTAATAAAGAGTTCTTTTTTATAATGAGTTGTGCATATACTGATGATCTCAGGCAATATATATGGGTCATGGCATGATAAATTGAAGTTTTTTTGAATTTTTTATTCTTTTCAAAGTAATCTGAACAATCAAAGAATAAATTCACTGTGTTTATAGTAAAGTAAACATTTGATAATTTCTCATGATCTCTCTTTGGATAAAATATCTTAAAATTTCCATAAATCTCATTACTTATGGGAAAGCCCAATTTTGTTTGTTTATTGATTCTTACGTGGACAGAAGGAAAGTCACAGCCTAAAGTCCAGTCTTTGATATTGATCAGTTTTTGCTAGGTTCCTTTTCCATTTCCACTGTTGTGAATTAAACTGGTTCTAGAAACTCCCTCTCAGGAAATATCAGGGCAGGAGCGGGGGAGGTTGGGGACAAGGATGTGAAGGGAGGCTCTTGCATTGATCACTCAGATCCAGGAAGAGCCCTAACTCAACCTTTTCTTCCTTGCACCCCTTTTTTCTCCTTTTCTTGACCCAAGTCTTTATTAGATTTCCCAAAATCTTTGCAATTCTTTCTGACAAAGATTTTTACGGAGTCTGGAAAGTCAACGTCTAAGGGAGAAGATACCAGTGAGACATGTAGAGTACTGAGTACAGTAGAGTCCTATATGTCACTGCCTCCTTATGAACATTTTCTTTCATTTTGGGGCTTGGCCTCATGTGACCTTCATTGTCCAGCTGGTTTTTCTGTTTTGTTTTGTTTTAATGCAGAAGCTCTTTGTCACTTCTCTTCAGTTTGAGCATTGTATTCTTTAATTTAATCCAAGAAACATATGTTTTGATGTCTGTGTGCAAAACATGTAATGTGTTCAGAAGAACAATTGAAACGTCTAAGTGTGTGTTTATGTACATATGTATATTGGAAAAAATAGTATGTAGTAAAAATAAGAGAACAATCATTAGGTTAAAAATACCAACACTTCTTATTTAACATTGTTGTAAAATAGTACTCAAAAAGCATTTTGGGAGGGTTAAAAATATGATATAAGAGGAAAATATGTATCTTCATGTCCAAATTTAAACAAGGAAAGAATTCCTTTATATACTTTCTCATCACACTGCATGAGAAATCAGTATTCCAAAGGACATCTGTAGAGTGAGGCCTTTGGGATCAACTGAAGAAATATGATCACCCAGAGTAAAATTTACAAGATAAATGTCTTTGGTTGAGGTTCTCAAAGTGACTTTTTTGCCTCGGGTAGACAACAAACTGCTAGTTTCTAAACTTTAAAAATCAATTTTGGTGAATAGACTTAATGCTACTGGAAGAATGCTGTCTTAAGCTATTATTCTTGGCAATTGAAAGAAAACAAAAATTTAGAAGGATCATTTTTGCTGAGGTTTATCAACATTTTGTTTACAGAGTAAGAAAAGCTTTAAAGCATTTTAAATTTGAGTTTGCTTTTTTTTTTCCCCCCTAGGAAAAAAAATTTTTTTTAGAATTGATGTCTAAAAAATTTTTTTTAGAATTGATATCTAAGTATTAGTTAAAAATGTAAGAGTAACATAAAATTTACCATTATGAATTATTGCATGCTGCTATTTCTGGTTGAAAATCGAGTATAGCCATTACATTATATAAGACCATTCTGTTATGTAAGGGACAACCCTGTATAATTAAGTAGTATTTAAAGAGATATCATGATTATAGAAGTCTGATGATAAACATGTAAAACTGATGAATAGTAACATAGTCTATAGTATAATTTTATGTTGGTGTGATGGATGTTATATTTTTTGTTATTAGTCAAACAACTATAGCACTGTGACATGCCCTACCCCACACAGCAGGTGCCCCTAAGCATCAGCTGCCCCACCAGAGTTTATGTGTGTAGCATTCTCATTTGCAACATTTTACAAGTAAATAAGCTTCATTTTTATTTTCTGACAAGTGAACAAGCTTTCAATTAAAAAAAAAAAAATTCACAAAATCTAGCGAGTCTAAGTCTTCTGGTCCAGGATCAAGAGCAATGTAATGTACGTGACCATCCTATATAAAGTGTCTGGAATGGGTTTGCAAACTTTACAATGCTATATAATGATTAGCAATAATAAGCACTTTAATTTTGCATTCAGTGCTTAGTAAGACTTTGAGTTCAAGGTCTGAGTGAAATCAGCTAAATTGGCAGCACCTTCAGTAGATATAAAAATATAATATATCTTAGCACATGGTATTTTTTATTATTTTTAAAGATAGTAAGAAATCAACTTTATTTTTTAAAAATATTTTATCTATTTATTTATTTATTTGAGAGAGAGAGAACTCGTGGGGGGAGGGAAACAGATAAGAAGACCCCCTGCTGAGTGTGGAGCCCCTTGTGGGGCCCCATCCCACAATACTGAGATCATGACCTAAACCAAAATCAAGAGTCAGTAGCTGAACGGATTGAGACACCCAGGTGCCCCCAAACCAAATCAAAATGAAATTCGAGTCTAACAGTTTGGGATCCCTTAGACACCTCTATGGACTATTAGAGTTTGGTTGGATACAATCAGATGAAAAATACAAGTAAAGGGGCGCCTGGGTGGCTCAGTGGGTTAAAGCCTCTGCTTTCAGCTCAGGTCATGATCCCAGGGTCCTGGGATCGAGCCCCACATCGGGCTCTCTGCTCAGCGGGGAGCCTGCTTCCTCCTCTCTCTCTCTGCCTGCCTCTCTGCCTGCTTGTGATCTCTGTCTATCAAATAAATAAATAAAATCTTTAAAAAAAAAAAAGAAAGAAAAATACAAGTAAAATCTAAAAATCTTATTGTTGTTTATAATAACATTATAAGTTTATAGAATCATTTCTTACACATTATGTTTAATAATCTTCAAAACAATATTGCCAGATATGTAGGTTAAGCTCGTTATTATTATGATCCTTTTCTTCAGAATGGGAAATAGAAGAAAAGAAATTCAGTTTGACATGGATTTTTTTACTTGCAAACCTTAGATTTCCAAGACCTCATTATCAAAGACCTTGGATGAATGTGACAGCATCGCTTGCATCTTCTGGTGCATAAAATAGTTTGTCACACTCTTGTTGACTCAGAGCAGTGCAGTTCCACTCAATATTATAGCTAGTAAGCTATGGTCAGTACCATGTAGCACCATCTCCAAAAAATATTGGAGGATCAATGTATGTGCTTTAGAGTTCCTATTGAGAGGCAGGACACTTCTACTGAAATTGAATTTTACCTAATAATAGAACAATTTCAGAAAAAAAACCTACATAATTATCATCACTTTTCCTCCAAAACATTTCTAGGTCTTAGTGGCAATCAGACACTAATATAAATAATTTATAATTTAACATCTTTTTCTTAAAATTTTTTTTTGAGAGCAAGTGAATATGAGCCAGAGTTGTGGCAGAGCAGGAGAGAGAGAGAAAATTCCCAAGCCACACAGAGCACTGAGCGCAGAGCCGGATGTGGGGCTTGCACTCAGGACCCTGAGACCACGACCCCAAGCCAAAACCTAGAGTTGGACGCTTAACCCACCGAACCACTCAAGCACCCCTATAATTTCACATCTTAATCACTTCTCATATTAATAGAAAGGATTTAGATCCTCTGACTTCTGTTGGAGAATTCTTCTCTCTTTTCCCCATGCAAGCCATAGCTACATAGCCAGCAGGCAAATATAGCACTAAGATGACCATCCATCTTGGATGAAAGGAATAAAAGTAATGCTATGGTTATCTAATACAGAGCCCCTGCCTTATACCAAATATTTTTTTCTTGATTCCTATCTCATTGTTACCAACTTTACAGCCTTCTAAAATTATCTGTATATAACATTCCAGGCTGCATGCTTTTACATATTAAGCAGATAATGTCCCTAATTATTCTTGCCTCTTTTCTTCTTCTGGTTACTGCTGCATTTATTTCTTATTTCTTATTGTCCATACCTTCATCCTTGATTTAAAATGTCTCTTCTATTTCTTCACCATTCTCCTTTCAACTTCACATAGAGTAAATTCAAGAATACTGCTGAGTAGAATTTTAATATTCATATCTCTCCTTCCTGCACATATATTTGCATAAATTAGGCTAGGTTCATGTCTTTATATATTTTATTAGAAAGACTAACTTCCTAATTAACACAGAGGAAGAGGTTTTAAGAGAATATAAACTTTTTATGGTGCTTGGTAGGTTTGAGTATGTAATTCTGCACTTGCTCTGATTACTGTGGATAAGTATGGATAGAACCCATATTTTAATGGACATTTTGTGTACATTAACTCATGTCTCCATGTAAATATCCTCAATAATTCTGTCGAGTGTCCTCATACTTGTTTCTGCCTGCCGATGTTTATCAGCCTGTCCTTTGATGGGAAAGTATACTTTTCAATGTTTAGTTAGTTGAAACTAACATTTTGATACCCTGAGAAATTTTAAAGAGGAATCAAGAGGTTGAAACCTTCATGGGAATTCTTGATTCGTAGCATTGACTTTTCCACAAAGAACAGTTGCTGCCTGTACAGTGAAGTTCTCTGAGCGAATCAGACATAAAATCCTGTAAGGGGGAAAAAAGGTGGCAATTACTAAAAAGAGCACATCTGTTTATCTCAGGCTTTGGGAATTAGGAAAGACCTTTATTTACATTGTGCAATGTATAGAGGAAGGGCCCAGGTTTTGTACCTGGTTAGTTAGTAGTATCTTGAGTTAGGAGCTGTCAGCAGAAGTGTCACGCATGTTTACCAGGTCAGGAGGCATCCTTTCTAATTGCTGTGACTGAATCAGGAGGGGCCACGTGTCTGCCACACCGTGCCTCTCAGTTCCAAAACCTGAGCTGATTTGGAACCGTTCTCATTCTTTAAATGGCACATGGCCCTTTTTTGGCAAGTAAAAATCAGTACGTGATTGATGTGCCACACCAGTTTGGTCACATCTGCTACATCACTGATGCTTTTTCCTTAGATCCAGCCTCTTCAAGGACTCAGATAATTCAGCGTCTTAGGGGAATGACTGACACGAAAGCAGAAAACCTGTGGCATCATTAGCCACTCTGTGCTACTAGTGGAAAGATACGTTAAAAAATGCAATCATTTTTTAATTTAAGGAAAAATATATGGGAAGGAAGGCTGTATCAGGATTGCTAACAGCCAGGTGAACAAATAGAACATTTACTAATTGTCATAGATCTCTAAGTTGATTGGATCGTAGTGAAAATGAACAAACAGAAAACTTCTTTGATGTAATAAGAGCATGTTCACTGCCCACAAAATACCCCCCTCAGTAATTATATATACTTCTTTATATTCTCATCCTTAAATAGCCATACAAAAATGATCATATATGTGACCTAAAAGTGACTTTTGACCAAAACTCATAGAATGTAAAGAAAAGAATACTCTTAATGATAGTAAATAATCCTGTAAAATAAGGTTAGGGATTTTAGAAGTTCATCCACAAAGTCTCTCTATAAGGATCACGTGGTATTTGAATACAGACATAAACTTAACTTGGCAACTGTACAAGCTAGAATTTCCATGGTAGTTTCTTAGAAAGAAAGATGTATAAAGTTGTGTTTTGGTTTAATTCATTGTCCTACAATGAAAATGTAATGGTTGCTTTCCAACAATTAAAGAGTGGGTTTTTGCGAATTTTCAGAGAGCAAGTCTTCGCTTTTCTTTGAAATGTAGACTATATTTTAGAAACTGTATCTTATACTCTACAGAGGTGACATAATTACCGAGGATGACTTGGAGTAATTGGGTCTGTAATTCCAATTACTCTGAGGCATTGATTCATTCAGACTCATGCCTTTATTCATCATGTTTGTGAAATAAGCTTTTGTGTAGAAATAAATCCAGAGTAACGTCCCTTGAATCCAAAGATTCCACAACTCTCCCCTCTAGAGAACCAGTGAGAAATCATTGAATTATTTGCTAATTGTGAGCAAAATTTGAATTGATTTTTTTTTTTCTGTCTCTCTAGCTGATGTTAATAGCATCATACTTCAGGTCATTAAATACTTTTCAGCACCATCTAATTGTCAAAGAATCACTTACTAAGACAAAACTGTGGACATCAAAGCCACACACACACGTGCATACAAACACAAAGAAAATGATGACACAGGCAGTTAATATTCTCTTCTCCACCTCATCTGGTAATATTTCACAATGGGAATTACATGATCTGAGATCAGTGATGATTCTGAACAGAATTAAAACTGCTGTATCACCAACCTCTAGCCACGCCTGACTTAACTACTGGGCGCTTACTAATTTTTCATCACACCCCAGTGCTGCTACTACCAAAAAAAGCACACCAAAAAAAAAAAAAAAAAAAAAAAGAGCATATGCCCAAATTTGTTCATTATGCTGTCACATTCTTTGAAGTTTGATATGAGCATAACTTATGATTTTCTTCTAAAATCACTTTATGGATGTAAAAATGTGTATTTTTTTTAACACCATTCAAATGCTACATGTGATTTCTAGTAAAACAAAACTATTTCCATGTACTGTAATCTCTTCACTACATTAGCAGAATGTTTTAAATTAAAGATGCTTGTCAGTTCTCTGCACTGATACACAAAATTGTTGCCCAATAAATTTGACTAAATTTAGCGAAATATAGCTATGGAGAAAAACCTAAAACAATCCTTTGGTTGATCACGATAGGCTTTTACATGGGAAAAACCATTTCTCTTATGGCCCCTAAATAGTTGTTAAAACCAATGTACCTCATCTTTGACATCTGTTTGAGCAGGATGAATCCATTTTAAATCCCCAAATTGCTTTCACTGTGACAGAATGCAGTAAATGAAACAAAATGGTTTGGGGAAATGAGAAAGTGTAAACAAGCCAATCAGATGCCACTTAATTTCCTGGAGAGCCAGAAGTTTTCTCAAAGAAAAGTGATCACACTTCGATAAAGGAAAACCTCCTTATAACCCATTGGTATTTGAGGGAGGTTTCTCTCACATATATTGAGATTCAAATTGATACTATGCCCAGAAATGTTTCATTACAACAGCCACGACTAATAAGTTACTTAACCATATTTCTACACAGTCCATGAATACCTATCTGTTCTTGTATATACAGGAAGAAAGCACCATTAATATTTTTGATGAAACTTTCTGTACCGAAGGGCATGGTATTCTGATTGCCATGTGTTGGGAGTATCCAACACTTGTGCTCTTCTTTCTGCCCATTAATAATGATGAGGTTCTTCTTTAGAATTGCTGGATTGTTAACATCTGTTAAAGTCTGAAAACATTAAATAGAAACAAACTCTTAGACACTAAACTAAAACTTAACAAAACTGTTAGTCCTTCTTGCTATGAATAATGTCATTTCTCTCAAGATGAAGTAGTGTGTTTCTCTACTTCTTGAAATTAGGCTGGCCTTGTGACTTTCTTTGGCCGATAGAATGCCATAGAAGCATACGTGTCATGGTGGTCTTGCTGATTCCACATTTGCCTGCTTGGAACATGGAAGCCACCATGTGAAGCAGCTTAGCCTAGACCCCTTGAAGCTGAGAGACCAGCATGGGGAGAATGGTCCAACCATACAAGCTATAACCATCCCAGTGACAAGTAACAGCACCAACTACCTAGAAATGTGGATTAGGCCATCTTCAACCATTCAGTTCCAGTAGAGCCCGTAGATGACTGTAGATGGAGGAGGGGCCCTAGGCAAGATCAAAAGAACCCCTCAGTGAAGTCCCACCCTAATCATTGACCCGCACAAGTGTGAGCCAATGAAATAGTTGTAAGCCATTAAGTTGGCTACTTCTTCTTCTTCTTTTTTTTTTTTTTTTAAGATTTTATTTATTTATTTGACAGAGAAATCACAAGTAGGCAGAGAGGCAGACAGAGAGAGAAGGGGAAGCGGGCTCGCTGCTGAGCAGAGAGCCGGATGTGGGGCTCGATCCTAGGACCCTGGGATCATGACCTGAGCCGAAGGCAGAGGCTTTAACCCACTGAACCACCCAGGTGCCCCTAGTTGGCTTCTTTTAAGCCACTAAATTTTAAGGTGATAAAGCATCAATAGAGTCACCTCCAGTCTCTCACTGAGTTCTGGGCTTGAGACCAACAGTCAGTGTTTTCCTGTAAAGTCACTTACAAGAGCCAGGACAAAAATATGTGCATGCAAATCTATGTGAAAAGAAATTATCTGAGGAAATTTGGATAAAGTCCATCCATAATCCATTTCATTTAATATGATTATATTGGTTTATTTGAAGAATAATTATAAAATGATTTTGAGATATTTATGGATATCTATGAATGGTTTATAAGTATCTTAGCTCTCTAAGGTAAGCTTTGTGGTTTTACTGGTCATCAAATGAAAGGTGTAAACATTTCTACAAACTGTATATCCAGTTAAATATGTCAGCTGATTTAACATGAGGTATAAAATAATCATAAAAAATCTAAGTAGCCTGATTATTCTTTGGAATTAAATAATATTCCATTTATTTTGTTTATTCTAATATAATATAAATATTCTGTTCTATAACTCAATTAACTTTTACAAAAGAAAGCTTGAGCTTTCATAGTATGTTCATAGTATAAAATACTATGTTCATAGTATAAAATAATGACTTTTAGTGATAGAAACAAAGGTTATTAAGATTATAAAAACAAAATAGTGATAAGAAAGAAAGGGTATGTATTTTAATTTTCATCTGTGTTTAAAAAAAAAACTCATATAGAGGCAAATGAATTTTTACGTTATTGGATATATAGTTAGGTTGGCAAATATATTTCCAGTGAGGTTAAGGGAAAATATACATCCTGTAAAATCTATCAGACTTTGAAGTATATTAGAAAAGGCATTTTTTTCTACTTACCAAAAAAATGTGTTAATTTTAATCACAGAGAGGACAGTGTTGGTTGAGTTTTATTCAAATAACAGAAATCTCCATCTTTCATTAAAATCTCCCATCAGCCATGTTTCCATTAGAGTTCACTGAAAAATGACTCATAAAACCAACAATTTTATGCATCAGGTGACAGGTTTTGACAGAAACAGCACTGCAGTTTTTGCGATATGCTACATTTTGAATGCTTAAACTGTGTGATTAGGTGTGCTTTATATGACTTCCACGTGCTTAGCTCGCAAAATCTGAGTTTATTTATACAAAATTATTCAAGTGAAAAAAATGGTGTCTCTCAAGTGAGCAAAGTCAGACCTCGAAGAAGACCATAGGGGATTGGCTAGCATTTTATTACCAAGTGAGCCATTCTAGTTGTATTAAAAGTAAGTCACAGACTTTCTTGGTAAGCACAATGGACTTCTTAGTTTTAACAGACACAAAAATAGACTTAATGAATTCCTTAATTGACTGAAATGAATACATTTAATAAAGTAAGTCTTTGTTTCAATGTCTATTAGTTCAGTTCTAGTAAAAGAAAAATCTACAAGTCTCCTGTAAACAGGACAAAAAAAAAATTCTAAATTTGTAATATGTGTGCCAGAAGTTCTTGTTTTTCGATTTGAGAAGTATCTGGTTGCTGATCTTTGGATGCTCTAGATAATTTTCTCTGGGCATATTTTAGAATAATTGCATTGCAGAGTCAGCTGTTTTTTATTTAGAATTGAGAATCCAGTTGTTAAAGTGTTCAAATCGACATCTTCCACTTAGTTGTTGAATGAGGCACTTCCCTCCTTATTGTTAACATGGAATATTAATCACGCCCATAAGCCCTAAACTAGCATGAGCTCTTTCCCAATAAGAGAAGTAAAAAGAGTTTATGCTTTAGAGACAAATGGCCTTGGGTTTCCAACTCTAAGCTATATGACCTTTGGAAAGTCCATTTCTAAAACTCAGGAGCATTCATCTTTGAACTGGAGATGATCTTTTGGAAGGTGGTGTGAGTTTTGGAGGTTATGTACCTGTTGGATAATAATATTTCAACAAATATGATGATGATGATGGTGATGGTGATTAGAACTTGTGTATGTAATAAATTTTTATTTTAATTTCTTTAATCCAAGCAGTTAATATGAAAAAATATATATCATTTGTGCCTACGTATATAGGCGATTTTTGGTTTTTTAGTATCCAAGATGGCAGAGTAAGTAGAACAAGTCTAAAGCCTTTATCTTTCAGAAAGACCAGAGATTTCCTTGTTGTATTCATAAGCCAAAGCAAGGTCAAGGTAAAGATAGAGAAAAAATGCCTTAATTACATGTTGTATATTTAGCATGACTTTTTGAGATAATAGATGGCATTCAATACGAGTAATTAGTTAATTTTTGATCCTTTGAAATTAAAATTCAAAATATAGTCAAACATACTAATTTGTTGACTGCATATTCTACAGTTAAAAACATATTCCAAAATCCATGGTTTTCTTTCACATTTTATTACATTCATTAGTTTCAGTAGTTACACTCTTTTTATTTATTTATTTTTATGTTTTTTTATTTTTATGTTTTTTTAAACATTTTATTTATTTATTTTGAGAGAGAGACAGTGAGAGAGAGCATGAACGAGGAGAAGGTCAGAGGGAGAAGCAGACTTCCCATGCTGAAAGCCCGATGTGGGACTCGATCCCAGGACTACAGGATCATGACCTGAGCTGAAGGCAGTTGCCCAACCAACGGAGCCACACAGGCACCCAGTTATATTCTTTTTAAATGTCATATTTATAATTTTTCAGAAATCCAAATGCATTGGAGAACAGCCTGATTCTCAAAGGAAATCATAAACAGATGTTATATAATGGA
Organism: Neogale vison; assembly: GCF_020171115.1. NCBI lineage: Eukaryota > Metazoa > Chordata > Mammalia > Carnivora > Mustelidae > Neogale > Neogale vison. The sequence goes on from NC_058096.1 coordinate 30,598,035, forward strand.
CTGCTATCTGTTAATTCCCACTTATATCAAAATTTGCTTCAATTATTTGAAATTCATTCTAAGCAAGTTTCACTAAGCAACGTTTGTAATATCCAGTTCTCTCCATTTAAATCCTTTGAATTTTGAAGCTTTAAAAGTCATCCCTGTCTATAAAAACCAAAATTTTCAATTGATATTCTAAAAGGATCCCATGAACTTAAATCAAAAAAACTCCCTTCCCCATCCTTACTTTTTCCCTAATTCTGATGCTCTCATAGTGCTTTACTCTGAACTTCCATATTTTTTTACTATGTAGGTCACACAATCTTGGCTTAATGTGCTCATGATGGGAGGGTATATTTACTTGAGTGAAAGGTTAGAAGGTTCATGTGTGTGTTGGCTCAGCCCTACATTCCCTGCTAGCACAGTGCCTGCCCAAAGTTGGTTTTTATTTAATATGTATTAAATGAATAAATGAGAAGATGATTGCAAGATCTCACTCTTTGAAATTTGAGTATTCCACCATTATCAGGCAAGATATCCTAAGTCAGCTCAATTTCCTCCCTATTCCTTCCCCCATTCTTTCCTTCTTCGTCTCTTTCCCTCATTTCTCCTTTCATTGTTCCATTTTTCTCCCTAGAAAAACAATAAACACACTGCTGAACTACATTTTAAGTAGGAAATAATCTTTAAAAATTAGTTCACAGGCAAAATGGTGTAAAAATCATCCTTGAAAATCCCTCAAATCATCCATAAAATATATTCACTAATCACAATCAGAATAATGAGGTGTTTATGTTGCATGTTGAATTGGAGAATGTGAGAGGAGAACAGATTTCTAAATCCCATTTCATAGAAATAGTGTTTGGAACTGACTGAGTTACAGAAATAACAGTCTCTCCTTTCTGAGTATGTTAAATTCAGGTAAATTCAATGTGCTTATGTTTCAATCTTTTATAGTAAATACAAAGAGATGGCTTTGGGTAAAACAGATACAGAGTCCAATCTCCCAGTTAATATCATGGGAACAGTGGCCAAATAATAGTTACCAAGTATATATTTGTATGGCTAGATATCCTCATTAGTAAAATGGCAATTTAACAATATCCATCCCTGGGGTTATTTTTAAGATTAAAACAGATAATACCTGCAAAGTGTTTAAAATAGAAACCAGTATAGAGCAATTACTCAATAAGTGTTAGCTGTTATTATAACATGATCTAGCTTATAGGTGGCAAAATTGGTTTTGAAGGGATTAATGTGATGAATATGATGTTTTGTGTCTTAAACCCAAAGTATCTTTTTCTATATAAACATGATTTAATTATAGAAATCTATGGACAAGTTCATTCGATTTGCAGAAATATGTTTGAATATCAAGAACACACATACAATTCAAAGTGAATTAAATTGCAGTAAACTTTACAGTTTCCACTTCTTCAACTTGCTCTGTAAAGTTGGTATTTCATAGAGTTCTCTTGAAGAATTCTACTATATCCCTCAGTGAGACCTTTTAATCTCGGATCATCAGTTCCTACCTGGGTAGGGACATTTCTCCAGCCTAGCTACCACAGATCTGCGTACCCAAACCTACTCAATATTACCACTTGGATGTCCTAGAGACATCTTTACTCTATTTTCTCAATTGTCCAAAACTGAATGTACCACCTTACCAATTAAATGATTCCAAAAATTTGCAAGAACACTTCTAAAAGGAAGTGAAAATATTGTATCTGTTCCATAAAGAATCCCTCATGTCATCTTTTTATTTCAGTAAACATTTACTGAGGAACTTCCTTATCACTATATTAGACTTTGGAAGGGCAGAGTTGAATAAACAATGATTTCTCCTGAACACTCAACTATATGGTAGATTCTTTAAGTTACAGTTTTAAAGGCTGGCTTTTTTTTTTTTAACTTTAATCTAAATTTCTAATCATATCCCCTAAGTGGAATTTATAATTTCACATTCACTATACTTGCTTGTTTCCATTAATGTTTTCTTTATGGCATAAGATGATGTAAGGGCTAAAAAAAATTGGAAATAATCTGATCCCTCAATTTGCAGATACTAATTCATCTTCCATGATTTGAGATTTCTGCCATTGTCAAACAGCTATAATAACAAAGTATATAAAATTTAGTTAATATTTCTGATTATTTCTGGAAATTATAAAATGTCTCTTCCTTTTTAATCATGGTTTCCATTAGACCCCTCAGTCGTTGAGGACAGAAATTAGATTTATTAACTGTTATTTTCCAGGTGCATGGCATAGAGTTGTAATTGAACAATCCTTTGATTAATTTACATTAATTAACTACCCAAATCAAAGGCCAATAACAAGTTGACCTTTTCATAATGTGAGCTTCTAGGAAGAAAAGTGAGGATGAATCACTAAATCACTAGGAGATTGCAAGATTTCTGATGTGTTTCAAGTGTCTCCAAATGCATGCCCTTTCTGTCGATCTTTCTGTTAAACCAGCACGTTTGTTCCCCTTATTCTCATCAATGATTAGACCTGGATTAGCTGGATACCCTCATTGGAATTCAAACAATAGAATTTGTGTGCAGGATTATTTGAGATTGGCATCTCCCTCAAAATCTTCTTATGTGGAGCCTTTTGTTGATTCCATTCCCTTGAACAGTTTGTCTATTTATAGCACAATATCTGTTATTGCATGCCCTTTTTAAAAACATTTGTTCTGGTCAATGTTGTTTATTTTGATTGCTACTCTGTTGCTACCAGATAAACATGGTTGTATTTGGGGGGAATAAAAGATGAGTGTTCAATTTAATTTCCCTGTTTTTGCATTTTCTGGTATCCAGCCTTGCTAACTGTAGCAGTCTCTAGCCGCTCTCATGAGTTTCTCTGCATTTCCCACTCTCATCCTATTGGTCATGTGTTTATGCTGAACCCCAGACTCCTTTGCAATCAGAACTCCCCTGATTGCATACCAGGTTTTATAGCCAGGAACCTTTTCATTTAGTCATTACTTACACTAATATATCTTGAGGCAGAAAGATGGAAATATTTATATTAATCTACACAGCAAAAATTTATGCTGTGATGTCACCTTAATTCAGTACTGGCATCATCTAGACAAATATTTATTCTTAATCCACAGTGTATCTAGCTCACCTATAACATTTCACATGTTGTTGAAAGGTCGTCCTTTTAATATGTCTTTGACATTCTTCTAAGTTCATAAGAAGCAATCATGCACCCTTAAAAATTGCTAGAGACATTATTTTTCATTATAACTAATTTTATCTAATTGTCTATTCTTTTTTTCCTCCCTTCCTGATTACTTATTATTTTTTTATGACCATTCATTTGCCATGGAAGTTGACATGCTGCTAATTAAGTTTGCTGGGACACCATATGAATCATCATGTTTTGGACAAGTTAGCTTTGCCTTGTAGTGCAGTCATTCCTACACCCAGGCTGTACCTGTAATTTAGTCCACCATTTCCCAGGTGTGTGGCTTAATACCAATAAATGGCAAGGCAAATTGCTTGAGTAGTTTACTGTTGCTGATTAAAGTCGTGTTTTTGTTTTTGTTTTTAATTCTATAGCTTGTAACTTCAAAAGGTAAAGTTATCATGAGATAATAAATAGAAGGATGAAACTAATGAAACTATAATGCTGACTCCAAAGCAACCAGTTTAACTGAATTTAAAACTAACAGAATTGCTATCAAAGCTTGAATATTGTTTGATTCATGAGAAGAACCTTTTTCACACTTTTGACAAGATAACACAGATTCACTAAATAAACTTGAAAAAAATGAGCAGTTCCAATCATTAATGAAAAATCCTTTTTAAAATTACACTAACTATGGGAAAATAGAAATAGTTAAAGAAGTGATTCGAGGGGCGCCTGGGTGGCTCAGTCATTAAGCGTCTGCCTTCAGCTCAGGTCATGATCCCAGGGGCCTGGGATCCAGCCCGGCATCAAGCCCTGCTTGGTGGGAAGCCTACTTCTCCCTCTCCCACTCCTCTTTTTGTGTTCCTTTTCTCGCTGTGTCTCTCATTGTCAAATAAATCAGTAAAATCTTTTAAAAATGTGATACTTATAAAAGCTTATACTTATAGAAGCTGACATTGGGTATCAACTAGAAAAAAATAATGTTAAAAACTATAAAATAGTTTTTATTGTACAGTGAACTTTTTCATAGTTTGATGCAGCAAGCAAATGAAACGAATCACTGAAAATCTAACAGTAAGAGCAAACGGGAGTTGCTGTCTTGAGGCTTGAAGCATAATTGTTTATGTTTTGCTGGCCTCGCAAGAAATCTCAAGGGTTGGCTCTGCTTCAAAGGAAAGCATGTTAGCTTGGTGGAGAGGAGGTAGGGGACGGTCTCGGAAGTGATGGGCAAACATTCATGTGAAAATATGTTTTAATAAAACCTAAAAGATACAACGTGCTGAGATTTGTGTGCAAGGCTTTCATTCTGTTCCAATTAAATATCGGGTACAGAAGCGAGACCTTCAGTGGCAAAACTAAAATGAAAAGAAAACAAACAGACTTCTTTTCATCCCGATGTGCCTAGGCAGCAGTCCAAGCAGAGATCTTAGGCACCATATGTGCTGTCCTCCCTGTAGGGATGAGGTTTTCCAACTTCACTGAAATGACTGGGCTTGTCTGATTCTGCCAGATCCTTTTTGCCTCATTTCAACGGAGCCTGGCTCTTCCCGGAAGCATGTGCTCTCGGAAGGCTCAAGGTGAATTGTCAAAAGGAAGGCTCCATGAGGCCAGTGTCTTTGCCTGTCAGTCAGGTCCCATCGTCTAACACAACTCAGGGTCACGATCTAAATCTAAAGGAGGCAGCTCTGGGGAGTCCGCATTTATTCATGCGCTTACATTTACGATTTTCCTGGCTTACATTCACGCCTTCCCTCTTGTCTCAAGAGTGCTGAAGGATTATTTGTTGCTTTCCAGATAACCCTTAGTTCTTGCCCCCCCCATGGAGTAGAGATTATACTTTTCCTCCAGCCCTTTTAAAGCCCAGCTCCCCCAGCTTTGCCATGTGTGAGCTATCTGCAGGCACTATTAGCCCTGCTTGAGTAGCTCTTGATAACACTCTCTAGGAAGTCAATTAAAGATGTCAGGGGGTGTACTGGCCTGCTTTTCTGTTACTAACAGGCATTTGGAGAGTGGAAGATGGAACTCTCAGGAACAGGTGATTTGGGGTTCTCTAGGAACTGAGGCCTCTGATTTGTTTTGTTTTTTTCCTCTCACTAGTTCAACTTTGTGTGTGTGTGTGATCTTGAAATAAATGATCTATTTTAATCTTTAATAAGTGATAGTGACATAATTCTGGAGATCATGTACCCAATTTTGTAAATAATGAAATCAGGTGTTCAGTAGTTAAAAATGTGAAGAGAGAAATGTCATAAATAGCATAATGTCATCATATGTCATAAATAACATAATAAAAGTCTGTATTAAGAAGCTAATTTTTGTGTTAGAATATCTACATTTAGACTAACCATAAATGATTGTTCAGTAAGAATTAGGCATAAAAATTGCTTGGCATTATTGTAGAGTCATTTTTTTGCATCTACTTGCTATACATTTTGATCCCTTCTTTTGCTAAAGTCTTGACCTGCTTGTTCTGTGTGTTTTTACTAAGAAAGACTGCCCAAAAAGTAAATGATTATTTTTTCTTAAATAACATAAAGCAAAATTAAAGTGTCACAACTTTTCATCTAAACGAATTAGTGCAAATATTTAAACTGATTATTTAGGCCCAGTGAATATTAGCTTATGCAACATATTCAATATTACTCATTAAATATTACATTATGAAATTAATGATAATAGAGAAATTTCCATTCTATTGTGTGTTACCTACAGTTTTGTTATATACCTATGAACTTAATCAAGAGAATTATCACTGTGGAGAGATATGTACTTTCTAAGGGTGAATTTATAACTTTAAACATCTCTATTTCATTATGCAAAGCCATGATAATGAGTGAATATATGTCTTTGCCAGATATGTGCTAAATGCCAAAAATTCTTTCACTTAACCCTCATTGCCTCCCTGGATGATGGTCACCATTATTCCCATTTCACAGATAAAGAAGCAGAAGCTTAGAAAGGCGAAATAACTTGTCCTAAATTCCGTAGCTAATAAGTAATGATCCCAGGATCCAAGCTGAATGATTTCCTTCACCAAAACCTGTGAGCTACCAGGGCCTACCATTCAAAGGGCAAGGAATAGCTAGAGATGCAAAATTCTGGCTGTACATGGCATTGCAAGGGTTATAACCTCATACTGATTATATCATTTTGAGAAGTGAAGTATCTCTGAGATGCCAATGTATCTTTTGTATATTATTTTGTAATATTCAGTGAAAAATAAATAAGAAAAGAGAAAAGATTGAAGCTGAACAAAGGTTTGCTTTTGCTGAAAGAGGAGATTAATTTACATATAAACAAAAAGAGAAAAAGAAAGAAAGAAAGAAAGAAAGAAAGAAAGAGAAAAGGAAAGGAAAAAGAAAAGGAAAAGAAAAGGAAGTCCCTAATCCTAAGGGGTTGGGCATACCCTTAGAAAAGCGGCAATAGTTCATTATACAGAAAGACAGCCGTGTCATACTGATCAGCAATTCACTTGCCATTAGCTTCTGTTCTTTGGGTTTTTCTGGGAAAAAAAACAAAAAACAAAAAACAATTGTAGAAAATCAAGTTCGTACTAGAGATTTATTCAAGGAAGCAAGTGTCTTCATGAATTTTGAATTAAAAATAGATTTAGCGTAATGGTTGAAATCACCCTCTCCCAGCATGATACAATAACTGATTATAATGAAGATCTTGGTTATCAAGTTAAATTATTTTTAGTATATTTAATAATTAGGTTTAGGAATTATAAAATATGTCTGTTATGCCCAAGTTTCCACTATAATAATCTTTAAGCGTAGGCTCTGGAATAAAAACAGATTTATTTTCAAATCCCGGCTTCTCTTATTAACTAGATGAAGTTGGCATTTTGGAAGTCCTGTCTTTTCATTCATAAACTGACCTATCTCATCAGGTCATCATGAGGTTTCCACTCACCTTCTGGGCAGGACATCTTGACGATTATTGGACTTTGATTTATCCCACCCTACCAGAAAACGAAAATATTTTAAAATAAACATACAGAACATGATCTTGAAAAGTTCGTAAATGTGGGGAGATCATTCCACAATAATCTCTTTCAAAACATACTGTATCATTCACCAAAATAAAGAACAAGAAATTCTATACATTTATTGAGTAAAATCATTAAATCAACTTAGGAAACTTTCTACCAAAGATGCATATGTAATGATCAACTATATCCAATTTAGCTGATGACAAGAATTGAAATTCTTCACTCGTCTACTCATTCAAATATTTACTCTGCACTTATTCTGTGCCAAGAATATCATTCCAGACCCTTGGGATACAACAAGAGACAAAATGAGTGTAGTCCCTGCTTTCATGGAGTTCGCTTACATTCTACTGAAAGCAGATAAGGAACAAATAAGCAGACTATAATAATTTTACATAGTGATATGTGATATGCAGGGGGAAAAAATAGCAGAGAGATGTGTTATGTGTGATCTTGTTGCTTCTTTAGATTGGGTCGTCATAAAGGGTAAATCCCAAGAATTGACATGTAATCTGAGATGTGATGGACAAAAAGAGGAGATCTAAAAGGAAATCGTAGGGGAAGAAAATTTCACAGTGAGTAGCATAGGAATAGGACCTCAAGAAGCTACTTGCCTTGCTAGAAGAGAAGGACCAAACTCACTGGGGGAGACTGGAGTAAGAGGCAAGGGTAGTGAAAAATGAAAGCCAGACCCCAAGATGCTTTGTAGGCTGGAATAAGGAATTTAGGTTTGGTTTGTTTGTTGTCTGTTTGGGTTTTTTAAATTAGATTTTTTTTTTCAGTGTTCCAGAATTCATTGTTTAGGCACACACCCAGTGCTCCATGAAATATGTGCCCTCCATAATACTCACCACCAGGCTCACCCAATCCCCCACGCCCCTCCCCTCCAAAACCCTCAGAGTTTGTTTTTTTTTATAAATATGATGAATCCTTTGATAATTTTAGGCAGAGGGATGACAAGATTTGTCTTATAATTTTAATGATATTACTCTGCTGTGTGGAGAATTGACTATAAGAAGGGCAAGACTAAAATAATATTGTTAAGAGACAGATTCACTATTCCTGGTGAGATGATAGTGACTCAGACCAAATGAAAGCAGTGGAGTTAAAGAAAAGTGATTCTGAGGAAGTTTCAAAGTCATTTAGGCCTCACTGATAGACGGGATAGTATATGAGAAATGGAGGAAAATAAATAACTTCTTGAAAAAATTGTATATGGCAATTCCATATACAAAGACACTGAAGATTGGGAAGAGAAAGATTTGTGTGATAAAGATCAAGAATTCCATTTTGGGGGCGCCTGGGTGGCTCAGTGGGTTAAGCCGCTGCCTTCGGCTCAGGTCAGGATCTCAGGGTCCTGGGATGGAGTCCCGCATCGGGTTCTCTGCTCAGCAGGGAGCCTGCTTCCTCCTCTCTCTCTCTCTGCCTGCCTCTCTGCCTACTCGTGATCTCTGTCAAATAAATAAATAAAATCTTTAAAAAAAAAAAAAAAGAATTCCATTTTGGTCACATTAAATTCAAGATACTCTTAGACACTCAAGTGGTGGGTGATGTCAAGCAAGCAGGTCTGGAGCTCTAGGGGGCTCAAGGCTGGAGGCATTCCCTTTAGAGTCATCAGCATGGAGGCAGGACTGGCAGAGATTAAATTGGAAGAATGTGTGTCTGAGGACCTCCATATTTGAGTGGCATTTACTATGCTTTAAGAACTGAAAGTTTCTGGGATCCCTGGGTGGCTCAGTCAGTTAAGAAGCTTCCTCAGGTCTTGATCCCAGGGTCCTGGGTTCGAGTCCCACATTGAGCTCCTTGCTTGGAGGGGAGTTTATTTCTCTCTCTCTCCCTCTGTCTGTCACTCTGCCGGCTTGTGCTGTCTCTCTCTGTCAAATAAATAAATAAAATCTTTAAGAAAAAAATAAAGGAACAGAAAATTTCTGGCAAAGTACATGCAAGAGTAAATGGCTTGTAGGAGGAAAATTAGGAGAGTATTTTAGAAGTCAAGATAGGAAATATACATTAAAATTAGATATATTTTATACAGTGCTTTAAAAGTAATGGTTTTATCATGTCAGGTTTGGAGGAGAATACAAAAAAAACAAAACAAAAACAAAAAAACCTATACAAATTTTCCACATCTTAATTCTCAGCAATGATATCAAGTATTTACTCAGGCTGAGCTACTGTGGGAGAGAAATATGAAATGATTGCATCTGCATTGGAAATATATCTAATTTCCAATGTAATTTCTCCCCGACTTTCCATTCTTACAAAGTACTGACATATCTAGTGAAGGCAATTAATTGCAGCATTTGATTAAGTCATCCACTATTGTGTGGAAATCCTATTCTACCTAAACGTTATAAACATTGAAAAAGAAATAAACTATGTTAACATATTTTAGTATTATTTCAGATGATTTTCTATCGCTAGTATGGCCACTTTTTCTAAATGACAAAGAACAACTAGAATTCTGCAGTAACAAAGTCACTTTTAGAGAACTAATTTTTAAATTATTGGGCAGCTTAATATTTAAAGACTATTGAAAATATACAGTGAGACTTTTTATTATGCAAATATATTCAATTCTGAAAACAAATGATAATAAAGCATTCTCTTTTTCTTTACCTTATATTATAGTAATGAAGCTGTTACCTCTGAGTGTGCATTTTAATGAGTTTTAACCAACATTTTAATGAGCTGACATTATCATAAACCTAAGGATTAGACAAAATTGAATTTACTGGTATAGAGAAAGTTTCCTCAAGAGTTAATTATATTGTTTAAGATGGAATATAATTCATTTTATGATATATCACCAAATATCATCTTATAAGAAAAATTATATTAAAGACTGGAAAATATCATTATACTTAATCTGTACATACATGTATCTGGTCTCCTCATTTTTAAAATAAAAAGTGAGGGGTGCCTGGGTGGCTCCATTGGGAAAGCCTTTGACTCTTAGTTTTGACTCAAGTTGTGATCTCATGGGTCATGGGATTGAGCCCCAAGTTAGGTTCCTGGCTCAGCAGAGAATCTGCTTGAGGTTCCCTCCCTCTGCCCGTCCCCTGACATGTTCCCTCTCTACCTTGCTCTCTCAAGTAAATAAATAAATCTTTTGAATAAGATGAAAAGGTAATGATGTTTTTGTATGTTCAAACTACGTGAAATACAAAAGGCATTGACATATCAAAGATAATCAACCAAAATCTTTATAAAGCCAAACAATTTTTTTTAACATATCCAATAAAGAAAACTCCATGAAGGGGCACCTGAGTGACACAGTAAGTTACATATCTAACTCTTGGTTTTGGCTCAGATTGTGATCTCTGGGTGCTGAGATGGAGCCCCAAGTTGGGCTCCATGCTCAGTGAGGAATCTGAGTTTCTCTCTCACTCTCCCTCTGCTTCTCCTGCTTATGGTCTTTCTGTCTCTAAGACAAATAAATCTTTTAAAAAAAGAAGAAGAAAGAAGACTCCATGAACAACCTTCAAATGGAGATCAATTTTTATTTTTAAAGAAAGAATCATTTATAATTTTCTTGATACGCATATTTAAAGTGGGTTTATAGATTCACAACTTACAATTTGGGAGAGATGAAGAACTTTTTCTAAGTAAAGATATTTTGGCTTTTATGCAGTCTGTGAAGACAGTGAGTATGTGATGGCGTCAAGCCTCTCTCAACCAGAGCAAGGTCACCACTACTCACTCCTTCCTCCGCAACTTATTTGCTTTTCATCTGGTCCTCTATACAGGTAGTAAGAGGCCTAGGTCTGTATCAAAAGGTTATCATCTTCCACACCTTCATATCTCTTATATGAGGCTCATAGTAGGGCTTCAGTTAACATTCCATGAAAAGAAGAGACTTTCTCAACATTCAAGTCTTCTGAATTTTTATTCTATCTTAGAAAAGAGCTAATTAATCAAATTATATATTTTGATCTCTAAGGTCAGGCCTATCATCATCTATAGATATTCTGTTGACATTTATGTTCCAAACTGCCATCCTTCTATAAACTTTCATTTGTGTCTCTGAGTGACTCTTGGGAAAAACCAGGTTTCCGTACCCTCTTTACAACTCTATTGAATCCAGTTGGAACAGATTGTATACTTTGAAAACACACATAGTTGATTTTATTTTTATTCATACATTGTTAAATATAAATATTAATAAATAATTACTACATTAACAGGGTTGTAAAATCAAAAAGTATAATGCAGACATAATGAGGTCTTCCCCTCCCATCTTTTACTTCCCAGTTTTATTTTTTCTGCAAAGACCTTTGTTATTATTAGTTTCTTAGGTATTCTTCCAGGGATCACTTTACGTGCATGCAAGCACATTCCAAAATGTTTCTTTTCTTCTTGTAATTAATTAAAGGATATGCTGTATATTCCAAACCCAACTCTGAAATTGTCTCCTCTAAAATGCCTTCTTTGTTGAATGCAATGTTGCTCTCCTTTGGGTTTTAATGAATTTTTAATGTACCTCTCAATGTAGTTACTCCATGCTTTTTTTTTTTTTTCTTTCTTTCTTTCAAGTTGTAGATTTTGAGTTATATATAAGTCTCTTTAGCTCCCTGAACTCAAGGTCTCAGCTTGAAGTATCTTGTGCTCCTAAATGTGTTGCATAGCACCTTGCAACAACCAAATATGCAGTACACACTTATCAGATTAAAAAGAACTGAGGGGGGACGCCTGGGTGGCGCAGTTGGTTGGACGACTGCCTCCGGCTCAGGGCGTGATCCTGGAGTCCCGGGATCGAGTCCCACATCAGGCTCCCAGCTCCATGGGGAGTCTGCTTCGCTCTCTGACCTTCTCCTCGCTCATGCTCTCTCTCACTGTCTCTCTCTCTCAAATAAATAAATAAAATCTTAAAAAAAAAAAAAAAAAAGAACTGAGGGGAGCCTAGTTGGCTTAGTTATTGGAGCATGTGGCTCTCGATCTCAGGATGGTGAGTTCAAGCCCCATGTTGGGTGTAGAAATTACTTAAAAATTAAAAAAAAAAAAAAGAAGAAGAAGAAGAAGACGTGACAGATTTGGAAAACTCTTCTGTTGAAGAAAATCTCTGAAGCAGCTCAGAGATTGTGTAAGACCATCCAGTTAGTATAATAGCAGAACCGAGATTCAAACCCAGGCCTCTGACTAAATCCATTATTTTCACCACAATGCCATATTGCCTCCTTGCCAAATATGGTAGTTTCAGAAGCATAAATTAAATGCCAGTTCCAGGACCTACAAAAGTAAGTGGGCAAATGGTGGAGAAGAACTAGGGTATTCAGAATAGTTATAAATTTAACAGTTTATTGACAGCATCAAGAAAATGTTTCCAATTTTGCCACTTATAGACAGTTTGGGGGAAGAGTGGGATAAAGCAGTTGATATTTGGTGTATGAAAATGACCAAAATTTGAGATTATAATAATTTGTTAATTGTAATAAACTGGTATCACAAATAGCCTTGATTAAGACAAACTGATGAAGGTTTGATAGACTCTTTGATAACTTCTTTTTTCTTTTTAAAGATTTTATTTATTTATATGACAGAGAGAGACACAGTAGGAGAAGGAAAACAAGTTGCAGGAGTGGGGGAGGGGGAGGCAGGCTTCTCACTGAGAAGGGAGCCCAATGCTCCTGGGACCCTGGGATCATGACCTGAACTGAAGGCAGATAATTAAAGACTGAGCCACCCAGGTGCCCTCAACTCTTTGATAACCCTTACTTTTCAAGTTTTGGTAACCTCTCAGGTAGAGAAACTAAAACAATCACATGCAAGGAGGTAGTTGTTTCTGGGTAGGGAGTTTGCACCTCTCCAAGCAGGAAGTGGCTCTGTTTATTCTTTGTCTTAATTTGGAAATGAAAATGTACTGAGTGCCTGTCCTCACAGTAACAGCGGAACCCAGAGAATAAAAATATAGCCAGAGACTCAGAAAACAATTTGATTTATTCCCTTGTTGCTGAGCATGGCCAAGGTTGGCCTGTGGCTGGCCAAGGTTGACTCCAGGGTATGGCAGAGGAAGAGAGGGATTTTTTTTTTTTTTTTTTTTTAAACCTCCATGCTTAAGATGGCATCTTTCCAGTTTATTTTAAGATACGAAGTTTTGATTAAAGTATATGTGAATGTATAAATATTTAAATACTTTTCAGGAAAACACACAATAAATTTTCATCATGAGAACTCAGTATTACTTACACCTGAAAAGATATTCATTATTGGTTCTTTGGTATCAGTTTGTCTTCAGAGAGTATATGGCAATGGGTGGAGTGGGGGTGGGTTGTGGACCCAGCATCAGGGATAAAAGAGATTGTTCTTTTCATAGGTAAACAAAAGTTGTTTTGCACATTGTCTTCCCGTTGTTGTCAGTGGTGTTCTATGAGTTTTCTGAAATAATTTAAATGTGGTCTTTAGCACATTTGCATTCATAAAAAGTGTTGGCTATGCTCTTTGCTTCCTCTTGTCTTGCTCAGCTGTCAAAACATGGTGATGCTTTTGAAGATTTATGGTAGATGGGTAATGAGATTACTGAATGTTAACTGCAGCATTCAGAATTCATTTGGTGGCAAAAGAAAAGAAGGTTACTGGGTCTTTGGGATAGAAGAGAGAGATGATAGAGCTTTTTTTAATCAGTCAATTTGAAAATAAATATGCCGTATTCTGGATTAGGAAACATTTCAAGCTTTGTGTCATGTAGTAATCAAATAGAACATTTCCAGAAGAATATAGCATGTCACATTACATCCATTTCAGCAAAATTCATGACAGCTTAGAATAATGACCATGTTTTGTGGTGTGGACATATGCAAATCATAAGATATTGGATGGGAAAGAATGAGGAGTCCACAGGCTTGTGGGACATGATTTTTGAAAAATGTTCTCACTGTTGCATTGAAAATTTGAATAAGTCTCATGCTGTTAGTCTTTGGTCTATGTACCTGTTATGTAGAAAAAGGAAAATAAACAGTGTGTTTTCAAAGAGGTTATTTTTAAGTTTGTGGATTATGGTGGGGCTCACCAGTACCATCTAAATTGGACCACTGGCGGTTATAGTTATGAAATGTATCGTCAAAATAGGCAACATGATGAAAAATGAATTAAGCAACATTAAGTTGAAAGTCCATAGATGCATTACAATATATATTCCTCTTATTCAGAGATTTCATTGAGTTTCAGTAGAGGGGAAAAAAAGGTAAAGCAACAGTAGTTTCAAAGTAACTGGCATTCTTGACAAGGAAGGTTGACCTTGACCTTCTTCTCCTTCCAACCCTCATTTCATCAGCAGGGGTGAGATTACTTTGAGACCCTGCCAATAGGTAATAAATAACACATAAATTCCAGGACACCCTTGCACCGTAGGGCGCCCTAATGTGTAATAATCCTTAGACTATTGAGTTTATAACTCATGACATCTGGCAGTTACTTGGCATTGTAATTCATGTTGATCATGCACATCAGAATACACTATGGGAGAGAAATATTGGAGCAATAACCCGTTGATGCTAGGACAGGGTAGAATGAAAGGAAGATGCTGTTGAGATTGAGTACCTCTGTGAACTATGCAGTGTTAGAATGCTGTAAAAGCTAATGCCTTCAGATAAGGACTAACAAGGCAGGAGGGGGGCGGTAATGTATTGGGATCCAGAATAAGGCAGCACATTAATGTTTACTTGATAGCACTCTTTATTCCTTTATTCAAATGGACTGATGTAGCTACAAAGCAGTGATGCATCCTGAAATTAGAATTTAAATATATACTTACATTTATTTTACATATTTTTTTGTAAAGATTTTATTTATTTATTTGACAGACAGAGATCACAAGTAGGAAGAGAGACAGGCAGAGAGAGAGGAGGAAGCAGGCTCCCCGCTGAGCAGAGAGCCCGATGTGGGGCTCGATCCCAGGACTCCAGGATCATGACCCAAGCCAAAGGCAGAGGCTTTAACCCACTATTTTTTGCATATCTATATATATGATGTTCAATCCTCTCAAACTTTTATTTTCCTTGTTCTAATAGTAAGCATTCAATGAGAAGAAAGAGAAAGGGAGGGTTGTAGAAGAAAAATGGGAAGTAAGGGGGAAAACACTGGTTATAACAAGCCTTCCTGATACCTAGGAGCCTAACTGCTTTGGCTAAAGACTTGAGGCTCTTGGGACACGAACCAGACTGAAAAGCTAGAAGCAGACAGATGGCTATTTGTAATCAGCCTGTAAATACAAATCCTTTAAAGATGTCATGATTATTTGTTTGTTTGTTTGTCTATACTCAAACCCAGATCTAGAGAACATAGGAGGCACTATTAAAAGCTTGGAAAATCTGGTATTTCCCCTTGTTACCATCTTTTCTCTTTTTTAAGTCTTATTTATATAAGTAATCTCTATATCCAGGGTGGGGCTTGGACTCACTACCCTGAGATCAAGAGTCGCACATTCCTCCAACTGAGCCAGCAAAGCCTGTCCCCCTTGTTACCATCCTGAGAAACACTACTTAATGCTTTTTTTTTTCTTAGTGCTAGTGTAGTTCTCTATTTTGAATTCGGTGTGCTGTTTTTTCCATTACCCAGAGTTGTAGGCATCTCCGTAACCAAGACTGGAATTAGACCTAAGTGGGGCAGGTGCTAGAAAGAAGTTATTTGGGTAGTAGAGCAGAATATTTTGAGGTTGTTGAGAGGAGGTGTTTCTTCTGAATAGAAGAAGGCTTTACCTTGAACATGTTTAGGCTAATACCTGCTGTTCTAGACACCATCCTCCTCCTGACACACTATATTTGGGCACATCTCTAAGAAGCTCTCATTCCTTTGAGCTCTCTGTGATGCTGGAGACACTAATCCCACATGAATAGTTTTATGGAGGATGGCACTTTAAGGAAGAAAAAAGAGAAGCCGATTAAACATTAATTAGCTCCAATCCACAACTTCCTCCTAACCTAATGGATAGAGTATGCAGATCCCTGTCAAATATCAGATGCTGGGCTTTGCCAAAAATAGGACTTCCAAGTGTTGAAGGTATGCCAACTGCCGGCTCCTTAACTCAAACCAAAGGAAATGATTGCCAGAGACAGGCCTCGGAGTCTGCCGTGGTCAGATGTCACCAGTTTGCAGTGCCACATGCGATCCAAGAGTTTATGAATGATCTCAACACTTGGTCCCCAAGGAGAACATATGCATTACAGAGGTTACGGATACAAATTACAGAGAGCACGATGTTTCCATGCAATTTCTAAGAATCCTTCAGCAAGTTCTAAACATTAATGGAAAACATTAAGGAAGACTTGGCACTCAGAGCAGGTCTTCAAATTCTATTGCTGGTGAGGGCAGAACAGAGCTAAAAAAAAAAAAAAAGGATTCAAGAATAAAGGCTAGGCTAAGAAACCTGGAGTAGGCTGTTCCTCTGGTGAATTGTGTGTTATGTGTTTTATTCCCTGCAGAATACCAGGCTTCCCAAAATGCTGTGACTCGAAAGTGAACAAGTCACAGGGCATCCTTGTTTATTCAGCATGCTCCAATTCCTATCACTGGTTTATCTGGATCATTTGCTGAGTGCGTTTGCTGGCCCCGGGAGTCATAGTGGAGATGGAGGGTGAGAGCAGCTCATTTTGGAATTGTCAGCGTGCTGCAGAGGTGCCAAAGTGCCAGAGTGTCAGCTTGCACAGCAGTGGCAGGATGTCTCCCCACTGAGTTCCTTCTCTCCGTTCCCCTTCTGTGCAGAAGAAACCACTGATGACTCGTCCCCTACATATCAGATTTTATCATCTGTTTAGCGGGTGACTACCCTGTCCATTCGGACCCTGTTTTGTTTGACTGTGTCAAACACAATGAAATAGTTTGTTATGAATGGTGATTCCTCTTTTGATTTATTTGGTCTTCCCATCATTGAAACCAGAAAAATTGCAGAATTATTACAGCTTGTCAGTGGGGAGCTTTTGGTTGAAAGGGGAAACTCAATTTAAACTGGTCTAAGTATGAAAAAAAAAAAAACGTATGTAGATCATGTAACTAGAAAGTCCAGATTTAGCATAGTCTTCAAGATTTATTTGTTCATATGGTCATCAAGAACCTGGATTTTTTTCAAGTGCATAACCTCAGTTTCATCTTGAGGCTGGAGCTCCCCCTGGGGTCACAGCATGGCTCTCAACAGCAACCATTTAGTGCAGCAGGAAGAGACAGTGTTCTTCCTCAGAAGTAGAAGACCTGAGCTTCAGGCTGGTTGACATTACACCTGATCGTTCCCCATGGTGTTAAGTGGTGATGATGCTAGTGATGGTAGGGAGAAGGAAACAATATCTACCAGCTGTAGGAATGGCTACTGCATTTTTTCTAAGTCCATTATAATGCTGATGGTATAATTTGATCTACCAGTTTTGCTGGCTGGCATAAATCTGTTGTGTCTTTGATTAATTTCTGATCTTCTTGAACTGCCTGGATTTTATTTTAGAGATAGATGAGATTCTAGGTAGGCAAGTCAAGTATGGTATCCCTTAAATCCAACCAACTTAAACTGTTCTTCATAAATGACATTTAAAATCAAATTAAAACATTGTGGCTTCAAAACAAAACAAAAATGTTGTGGTTTATTTGAGACGCGGAAAGGACTACAACACCCCTCTTGAAGAGGAGTTTGTCACTTCAGTCAACCAATCAAGAACATATGATGAGGTCTTCTTATGCCCTTCAAATGGGAGTCCATTAGAGGGATACCTAGTCCAGTGAGAGTATAGAAGGAAAACTTCTCAGATGACTAAGTCTGAAGCTGACACTGAAGGAACAGTATGTGTCCAAAGGAAGAAAGGGGAAAAAGTAAGGAAACAGAAGCAAATCTGGGGAAGATCTCAAAGCAGAAAGATGACAAGATGCTAATGTACATTGATTATTAGATGTTCCTCTGTATGTTTTCAACTGAGAAGTCTTGAGCCACACAGCTCTGACAGCTTATGGGCACATAGAGAGAGAAACCCTGCTGACAAAGAAGCCTCGTTATCAGTGTTGCTCTGAGTTGCTATTGGTTTCAGCTGCTGCTAACAATGTTTTTAATTCTAGTTTCCTTTTAGATTACCTTTCTCATGATCGATTTAGTTTGTCTTAGATGGTATTCTTTATCCACTATTGTGTATGAGTACTTTCATTGGTAATATTTTTTAGTCTCTATATTTCTAGTAACTACTCTGAAGCATGTGTACCTTATAATTCAGAAATACATCTTTGGCCTCTTAATAGTCTTGCCTCACTATGACTACTAATTTAACTTAATAAACTAACATGGGAATGTCTAAGTAATGATTTGCCTTGCCTTTGTTGACAAAATATAAAATAAAAGTGTAAAAAATATAAAATGTTTTATGTAATACATAAAGATAAAATATATAAGATATCTGTTTTTAAAATTTTTGAGGACTCTTGATTTGGGACAGAAGGGAGAGGAGTTAGAGGGGAAAGAAGATGGTATTATGAGTAGACGGGAATCAGACATGTAATCTCTAAAGGCACAACTGGATCTAACACTCTTGTAGGGCATGGTATTAGTTACCAATTGCTGTGTGACAAACTACAAGACTCAGTGACTTAAAATAACAAACATTTATTCTCTGTCTGTGGATCAGGAACCAGATAAGAGTTAAATAAGTCATCTGCTGTAGGATCTCTCATAAGGCTGTGGTTAAGAAGTTGGTCAGGGCTGTGGTATCATGCGAAGGCTCAACTGGGAAAGTTTCTGCTCTCAAGCTTACGTGGTTGTTGGCAGGATTTGGGTCCTCCAGCGTTGTTGGACTGAAAGCCTCAGTTCCTTGCTTTCTGTTGCCTAGGAAACTGCCTTTAGATGGTTGCCAAATGGGCCTCTCCATTGAGAAACACTGTATCTTACATGATCAGAGGAATCTCAGAGACAAAAAGACAGAGTGAAAAAGATGAATGTTACAATCATTTATAAACCAATTTTGAAGGTGATATTCCATCACTTTGCAATAATCTCTTCAGTAAATACAAGTCACGAGGTCCAGCCCACCATATAGGGGAGGAGATTACACATGAGACTAAATGCCAGGAAGGAGGGATCATTGAGGAAAAAAGAGAAAAAGCTTATCATGTCATTCTTGTTTTCTATTTCTTAACCATTTTATAGGACAGTGCAAGCACATTGTTGTGTCTAATACATTCCTGGAGAATTGAATTAATTTGTTGCAGATCTTTATGTCATGACTATGAATTATATTTTATCAAACACACAAGTAATTTAGAATTTTCTGATCTTCCAGAATAACTTTCTAAGTCACAGTGCCTGTCAGTGTGAAAAGAATGCAGATCTCTTCTAGATTAGGAGTAGCTGAGTGAATTCTCATTTGTGGTTTTCAGCTCATATACAGAAAAGAATATCTCAGTTCTAGCCAATAACATGTTTCCCCCCATGGAGACTTGAACCCTTGTATTCTAAATTTAGCTCCACAAGTAAATGCTAAATCAAAAGTGTATATCTATTATATCTTTTTTTTTCCCCTGAAAGCATAACTTACCACTACCCTTTAAACTTTTCTCATTGTAACCAGATTCTTTTCTCAGTTAATTGGGTTTATTTCTTTTCAGTCTACTTAAAAGACCTGTTTGGAGCTTTAGTTATTACACATACTGTTTTGTACCCTTGCTTTGGCTTACTTGTCAAATTCCATCAAAAATATAGCTCTCTCAATTCTTTCTACAATAGGGGCTCAGGAGAAAAAAAAATACAGGCTTAATTTGGATTTGCTTCACTTTTCTACATTTACAAGACCATTTTGCTTCCCTTCACCCAAAATACATGAATTCTTTACTACAGGGAATACTTTCTTTTCTTTATCACCTGCAATAAAGTATAGAGCAAAATCCAAGGCATGAAAAATTAGAACAAAAATTGGAGACAAGAGTTATTTATTTATTATTATTATTTTAGATTTTATATATTTAGTTGACAGAAAGAACTCACAAGTAGGCAGAGAGGCAGGCAGAAAGAGAGGGGGGAAGAAGGCTGCCTGCTGAGCAGAGAGCCCAAGGCGGTATTAAATCCCAGGACCCTGAGATCATGACTAGAGCCAAAGACAGAGGCTTAACCCACTGAAGCCACTCAGGTGCCCTATTATTTTGTTTTATCTTGCTTATATTAAGGAATGGCTCTACAAACCTTGGACACATGTAAGCCAACATCAGAACATACCTATCCTTTTTTTGCAGTTTGAAAAGAGTAAAAATGGCTTTACTTTTTGCTAAGAGTAAGTTTGCAGTCTTCTGTGTTAGGACCTGATGAAAAGGATGTGTTCCCTTTGACTGTTTTCTTTTGAGAGAAAGAAGAAACCCATTTTAATATCCCAAAGACTTAGGGTAAAAGAAATGGTATCACTAAGCAAAAAAATGAATTAACTGAATGCTGTACAAACCCCAAAGAGCATTTTCCCAGTTGAAGAGGGTACAGTACCAATTATACTATTATCTCACCCTACTCTCTGGGTGAATAGTCTGAAAGCCTAAAATTACAGTTGATGTTAGATTTCTTGGCTTCATTTGCAAATTGGAGTCATTTTCTTTTTTGTGAATGCCATAAACACATGTTATATTGTTTAAGAGAGTAGCAGTCCTTAGTTTGTTATGATATTTTTCTCCTTTTTGTCCTCCATGTCAAAGGGCCTTTATTATTTTTTTTCTTAATTTGTCTTATTGCAAATGGATGTAACACTCTGTTTCTGAATGATTTGCAATGGCCTGAAGTACCATTTGAGCAGAGGCTTTTTGGCATGTCATCTTTTAGGGAGGCCAGCTCTAGAGAAGGTCCTTCAACTGGCCAGATGTGTCAGATTGAGGGACTGCCAAAACACCATTTGTTGCCAGTTCCGGATATGGTTGGGGTGCTCACCACTCTGTTACCATATTTTTGCATGTCTTAACATTGCATAAATAGGCAGCTGTTCTGTATTTAGAATATAAATGAGTCACCAGCTTGCTTTCCCAGGAGGATTTACCTGCAAAAGGGAACCACAGTGTTAACCCCTTCCCATCCCCCTGCCTGAATGTCACATTTAAATGCACAGTTCTCTAAGCCCATTCAGAAGCAAATCCTTATGCATATAAATCACACCTCTCCTGCCAGTGAGACAAGAGAACCAAAAAATGTGCAGTTCACCGTGCTAAAACGGAACACATTTCCTTAGCAGCAAAAGCAGTAAATTAATCAGCTTATAAACTGGGAGTGAGCAATTTGTGCTGAATTCTTTCTTACTGTTCCTTCAATAGGAGAAGAGGCTCTCTAATCTTGTAAAGGCCATGACTTCATTAAGATGGAAACCCCTGTTAAAGGATGTGTTGCAAGAGACAAGAGAAGAGAAGCCCTAAAAGTCCCTCAGTTGTCTCTCTGGAGCTATTTTCAGGCCAGGGAATTTTTATTTATTTGGAGAATGACAATTAACCCAGAGACTTTGCCCAACAAAGGAGCAGAGTGCGGAAGTAGGTCTCATTATAGGACACTAAAGGCAGTTGGTGTGTGACCCAATCCACATTTGTACCAGATGATTCATAACAGGCTAGCAGAAGCTACCTAATTTCCATCTCAAACAGCTTGACCAATTTATGGATAAACATAGATATAAGACACTGTATGTGCCTATGTTCATGAGTGTGTGTGTGTGTGTGTGTGTGCACGCACGCATGCGTGCTTATGTGTGTTTTCCCTTCAATACGCTTAGGAAATAAAGTTGTCAGTGTTGGAATACAAAGGAATAGCAAAGTCAAGGTGGTTAGAAAAAGCAGAGGCAGTTGAGGTATATGGTATAGGTCCCGCCTCAACTACTTTTTTGAAGGTTTCCCCTAACATAGTTTATTTGCTAAGGAAATCCAGCATTCTGCAATCTGATAGGGCCAAGTCATTTCTCTGGGCTTTTCATCTTGCCAGCCAAAGAAAAGCACACACAGAGAGATAGGTGACATTTGGAGAGCCAGGCATGCCAGATTTTCGGAGGTTACAATGGAGGTCCAACCTGCTGTTCTCCTAATGAAAGGAGGGGAAATTCAGAGTTCCCAAACTGCTATAAGGGATATCTCCGCTCTGAATGTCACGCTGCCCAGATGTCGCTTGGCAGGTGGAGATGCACGGAGAATGAAAATGTAGCCCTGTGTATGTGGGTGCTAGTGCGTTGCAGGGTGAACAATGAGTCCATCTTCTGAAGTGTAATGAAAACAGTATGGATCTTGTCTCTATTCATGTCACGAGAAAGGGCATTCTCAAAAAGTGTTCACCCCATTTCCTCTCCCAGACCGACACGCATACATGCTCAGAGACCATGCGCGCATGACTTGTTTGGGGGTTTTAAGTATAACTTGACAATTTAGTGTCTTTATAGATATGTATGTACGTATGCTTTTTCGTTACAGGAAATGGGGTCTTGCTGTATATATGATTTTGTACCTTGAGTATTAAATCTCAAAATTGTATCATGAGTCTTTCTTATTTTCCTTACACTTTTCTTATATTTTAAATCAGATTTTGTAGCAAAGATGCATGATCCTACGGTCAGCCATTTCCCTGTTGAACATTTAGGCTGGCTCTAGAATGTTTTAAGAGGGGCACGGCTATGTTTCTTAGGAAATATTTAATTATGATTAGAACAAAGTAAAACCTGAAGTATGAAGTTACCTTTTGTGAGAGAAAGCTACAGTTACTGATTATAACTGTTGATGTACTTATCAACAATGATGTACTCATTGCGTTTTCTTTCATTACCATTGTTTTTCTTCAGTGTTACGAGATGACTTCCGGCAAAATCCCACAGATGTTGTAGTAGCAGCTGGAGAGCCTGCCATCTTGGAGTGCCAACCTCCCAGGGGACACCCAGAACCCACCATCTACTGGAAGAAAGACAAAGTTCGAATTGATGACAAGGAAGAAAGAATAAGTGTGAGTTAAATTAAAATTAACGCCTACAGAGATTGACTATCAAGTATTCAAATGGATATATTTTATTGCTAATAAAATTGTAGACCTGCACTGAATGCTAATTACCATTTACACTGCGTTGAAAGGACTGAAAAAGAGTAACCGAGAACTGAAACTTTAGGATGAGGCTTCAAAGAGACACAAATTATAGAAATCAAGTGTAGATGATATATTAATAATTGTACCAATCTGAATATGAAAAGATATGAATATGTAAATATATATGAATGTGGAAATACATGTATATATATATATATCTTTGCAGTACAAAGATGACAAAGCTCTTAACATCTCAAATGCATCTTTTGATTGTGTAGTATCATGTGAGAGATAAAGGGTAAATGATGGCCCTAAGCCATATTAACTAGAACATTTCTCTTGGCACTATTTCCAAAATTATAAGAAAAAGTAATGTGAGGTAATGGGTACTTCAAGCACCTTTTCCAGTTTTCAGATTTAATATTTATAACAAAAATTTTATACTTGAATTCTTTTAAAAGTTTAAGAGGTATAAAGTAAAATCAAAATATACATAGCTTTTTTGGTTCTGCCATTTAGCTCTTGTAGAACAATAGTCTGCTTTCAAGGAAAACTGATGATTGCGTTCATCATTTTGATTAATATCAAAACGAGACACTCAGAACATTGTAAAGAGATAGAGAAGGGGAATGGCATATTATTTTATGTTTTTAGGTGACCCACTCAGCCTTTGTTTGTGATGCTTATGGGAACCAGTTCACTGAAATAGTAGATAATGCTTCAAAGTTCAGATGCTATTCTTAATATAATTTTTATATTTAGTGCAATTATTGAGAATGAATGTATTTCACTTAAAATATTTTAACTGAACAAATGTGCCATTTCTATAAAAAGTCCATGTAGACTGGTATCTATAATCTTTGAAAGTATCTTATAAAGGAAGTTTTTTTTTTAAATATTTGCATCGTGGTTGTATCATAACATAGAACCAGATAGGCCGTGTAAGAGATCACAATATATATTCACGTGATTCTGGCTTGAACTCTTGACACCGTGAGGATCCACATTGCCAAGGAGAATTTGGTTCTCAGTGGTCTGTGCTTGGATACCAAGCATGGAAATGTGCTCCTGGTGATAGAGTAAAATCACTGTTCAAGGGGTTCTAGTTCATGTTTGCATCATTTAATTATCGCTTTATAAGAAACCACCACAAAATACAGCAACTTATAATAACCATTTTATTTAGACTCTGATTCTTTGGGTAAGATGACAATTCCTTATTCTTGGCCAGCTTGGCTGATTTTCGCTTGGTTTTCTCATGCTTCTGTGGCCTGGTTAAAAGACATGCTGGCAGCTGGATGATCTAGGGTAACTTTACATGTCTGGCCATTGACTTATACTCCTCTGGGCATCTTGCTTCTTCTCATGGCCTCTAATTTTCCAGCAGGCCAGATTAAACTGGTTCCCATCGCGGTCTCAGGATTCCAGCTATAGCAAGGAAAGACAAGTCTCAATTTGAGAACACTTTTCGTCTACTGAAACGTTGATTTAATTTCATTGGTCAAATCAAGTCATATTGCCAAACTCAGCTTTAGAGGGAGGAAAAATGGCCTCCATGGCCATTTTTAAAATGCACAATTTATTATACTCCACTGAACAAGTTGACAGTCTTTTCTTCCCATGTAAAAATAAAATTGAAAGTCCCTTTCTGTGACATTACAAGTATCAGAGCATGAAATATATCCATTGAAAACATACATGGGTTTTGTTTGCCTGTGAGATAAAAGTTAACAGAGGAACCACCATGTTCTTCTCTCCTCTTGAAGAACATTCAGTCATTGTGATGTTAAGATTGTCAAATTGCATAAATACAAAGAAAAAAAATTGGAAAAGAAGCCATGAGATGATACACATACTGAAAATCTAATTCTGCTTCAATATCCTCTTTAACTAATAGACATTTTAACATATGACATTGGTTTATTTGGTCAATAAATGCTTCTCATTTAGGAGACAATCAGGAAGCACCTATTAGAAGTCAATGATTTATACCAACTTGTATTCTCATCATTTAAAAATATATATATTTATTTTTATCCAACCTGCCTTCCTCTTCAGAAATTATCTCATACATACAGTCAAGGTAAGACATAGATAATTAATGCTAACAATTGAAATTTAAGCTCCATGAAGGCAGAGGTTTATTATTATTTGGTTTACCCCTGAATCTCAAGTATTTAGAACACTGCCCAGCCCATAGAGGTAGTCAGTAAGTGGCTTGTTGAATCCCTTGGTGTCTGTTGGATTTCATTATATTACCAAAAGCGGTTATTTAGTGCTTCTTTCTGATAACAAATATCAATAGCAATTCATTCCACCTACTTCAGAGTAAAGACCAACCATTAGGATTTGGTTGAAGTATTCACAAAAAACAGGACCAGACCCAGACAAAAAGGAAAAAGAATGCCTAAAAGCATTTTCTAGAAAGGGAATATGAAGGCTTATCTTTAGGGAGAAATAAAGAGAAGAAAAAAATGCACATGGGTTCCAAAATAGGGAGAAAGTTTTGTGTCTTAGACACTGAGCTATTTCCTTTAGGAAAAAAATATTCTGCTTAAATATTCAAAATTATTTATTAGTCATCTTCTCTTGGCTGTTTATTTTACTTTCCATTTTCTTTCTCTCTTTTCCCCTCCCTCTTTTCTCTTTTTTCTTTTCTTTTTTTTTTCTTTTTTTCTTTTTTTTGATTTTAACAGATCCGTGGTGGAAAACTGATGATCTCCAATACCCGGAAAAGCGATGCAGGGATGTATACCTGTGTTGGCACCAATATGGTGGGAGAAAGAGACAGTGATCCAGCAGAGCTGACTGTCTTTGGTAAAACTCACTTTCAATTCTAAATTGCTATTTATATATACTTCTCCTTTGATGTTTATTATATTCCTTGTTACTAAATATCAGGTTGTATAGGGACAGGTACTTACAACTTATGGTGAGTAATGAAGGACTAGATTTGCCTTGTTTTCTGGTTCTTTCTTCAGATGAAAGATTTCATCTGAAGAAAAATAGAACTTTGAAACAATAATTCATTTATTTTATTCATATATATTTATAGGATTTGCTTTTCATCAGAATGCAAAAATTGATCTTTCTCAAATTCTGTTTGAGGTATTATATCTGTCTAAAATTTATTCACTGTAATGTTCTTATCAAGTATCTTTTATGTGCAAGACAGAGGGTACTTTTTTTGGTTTTCTTCTTTTTTATTAGTGCAGTGCAAACATATTTCACTTGCTTTCTACTTTAAAATTTTTCAAATTGAAATATTTACAGTGTAGCTTTGATTTAAAAAACTAGCTAGCTACATATGCACACACATACATAAATACATACATGTAATCAAAATTAGAAAAAACAAACAAACAAATAAACTGTCTTGCTGATGCAGGCAGGCTTGGTCCAAGAACCCAGGGGAAGATCTCACAGGACCAGCCAAGAGGGTCCTTGGCTTCACTCAGGATAGAAATCTAACGTGAGCCAGAGAAAGTGAAAATAGAGTTTATTGGATAGTGTAAGTGACAGACAGAAGAGCAGACAAAGTGTCTGGGAGACTCGGAAAGAAGAATGAGTTCTGTTGTTGCTTATAGCTAGGGGTTAATATTAGAAAAGAGTCTGGGGTAAGGGCGCCTGGGTGGCTCAGTGGGTTAAGCCTCTGCGTTCGGCTGAGGTCATGATCCCAGGGTCCTGGGATCGAGCCCTGCAACAGGCTCTCTGCTCAGGAGGGAGCCTGACCCCAGACACCCCTCTCTCTGCCTGCCTCTCTGCCTACTTGTGATCTCTGTCAAATGAATAAATAAAATTTAAAAAAAAAAAAAAAGAAAAGAAAAAGAAAAGAAAAGAGTCTGGAGTATGTGTTCCTCCAGGAGTCCAGGGTAGGGTCAATCAAGGGCAAGTACTGGGTGAACAATAGGTGTTACTCCATAAATTACCGAGGGTAGGGGTATTGATGCCAGCATCAGCCACGCTTAGTTTGAAGCTAACATCCTGAAACATTTGGGGATCAGGTTTTCTTAGGTGTTAACAGGTGTTTGGGATCCAAGACAAAACTCAGAATGATTAACTTTCTTGCTACCCCCTTGAAGTGGGAACAGAGCTTCTTTTGGAACATATGCAATATGAGTAAATGGGGCCTCCCAGAAAAACAGTAGAGATGGAAACATTGTACAATGGATTCCCTTCAGCTTCCCTAGTTCATGGCTATTATATTCATGTTTCTTTAGATTTAAGAACCCAGGGACTCTATTGGAGTAACATGATTAATGAACTAAAACTCGATTACACGTGGAGGTGCTTCGGTGGCAACTGGTTGAGCATCAGACTCTTGGTATCAGCTCCAGTCTTGATGGGAGGAGTTGAAGCCCCCCTTTGTGCTCTAGACTGGGCGTGGTACCTCCTTCAGAAAAACAACCCCCCCCACACACACACACGCATATCTTGATTAGATCTGTATCAGAGAAATTGTGGAGAACACACTAGGAAGGAGAGAACAGAGGATTACAAAAATAGCAGAGTAAACAAAAAAGGAAAAGATTATAGGGCAGCTGTGGAAAACTGAAAGAGAAATGAAGTGACAGAAAATTAGGAAAATCTTAACATTTCCTAACGATGTTGGAAAATGAAACATTCCTTTAGAAGTCATTGAGGTCCCATTTAAGTCTATGTAGGAATACACATAAATACACACACGCACACACACACACATATATATACACACACACACATACATATGTGTATCTATCTCTGTCTTGAAAGATTTAACTATTGTTGATATGTGATTTTTTAAAAAGATTTATTTATTTACTTACTTACTTTTGAGACAGTGAGCATGAGAATGTGAGCAGGGGGATGGGCAGAGGAAGAGAGAATCTCCAACACCCAGCAGACTCCCTGCTGTGTGTGGAGCCCAACACGGGGCTCAATCTCATGGCCCTGAGATCATGAGCTGAGCAGAAACCAAGAGTCAGATGCCCAACCAATTGAGCCACCCAGGCGCCCCATATTTTGTGATTTTTTTTTTAACACAACAAATAAGTGTGATTTTTAAATATTTTTTTTGTGCCGGCAAAATAATCTTCTGGGTTTATGAATTATGGAAAGATTTTACTGCTGGTCCTGACTTCAGAACATGTTTGAGGGTAGCTTCAGAGTCCTGCACGCTTTCTGAAAGAAATTTCTTTTGCAGTTTGAGAAGTGCCATCCCGTGGTGTAACGGGAGTGCCACGACGCCAAAGAGCCATATTATGATTTCCATCACATTTAGAGCGTTAAGACGTGCTTTCTGAATATGGACTCGAGTGCAATCCTCTCTTTCCAATCACTCTAAGTACCGAGTAATCTCTGGTAATATTCCTTATGGCTACTAAGCAGCTTGAAGTCCCAAATGACAGAACCCAGAGAAATCCCATAGTTCATTAAAGGAATTGAGTAGTAAAAATAAAATTGTTCAAAGTATGCACGTAAATTTCTGTCCTGCAGAGCTCAGACAAGTATCAGTTTGCCCTTAAATTTCATGCAGTCAGCCTTAAGAGTCTCAAAATGTGTTTTGCTCCATAATGAATAAAATACAGTTTTGCCTGGTAAGATATGAAATTAGTGGTCGCTGAACATTAGCATTGAAAACCCACAAGTGCAGCTGTTCTATTTAAAGAAACACTCATTACTATTTTTCTGTAACTGCCCACAAGCTTTGGAACAGAAAAATGTTGCATTATAACAGTACATACTGCCTTCAGAAGGAAATTGAAAGAGTTTAATATCATTACCCAAGCAATCAGCCTTACCAGAACGTGACTGTGTTATGAAATATTCACCCTATGTTCCCTAATGGTGGGACAAGAACTACAGGAGATCCTTAAATACGGTGGGACTTACAGTGGAACTTCTAAATTATTTTGAAAATAGCTCTAAACCAAAAAGATTGAATTTGTCTAGTGGCCGTACCTCTGGAAGAATTGATTTAAGAAGCTGAGAACGTTTATCTGATCGTGTAAACTAGTCAGAACTGTCCCAAGGGGTTCTAAGTACAATATTAAGTTGGAGGAAAAAAACTCAAAAATTTCCATTACTGATAAGAAAACAACATATCTAGAAATAAAAGATAAAAATAGTAGTGATTGTCCAATTCAAGGACATGACCAGGATTACTTGAGAAAGGTCCCTTCTGTACTTTGCTCAATTCTGAGAGGAAAGAACTAGTGTGCTATGAATAGAGGAGACTTCCTTATGTTATTTTGGTGCTTTTCTGTCCAGTACATGTTTTCTAATAAACTTCTTTACATTTCATCATTGTTAGATATTATTTCTGACCCAGGGTTTATAAACCTATAACTGGTTCCACTTTACCCCTCCCCCACTCTCGATTTTATTCTCAAGTAGCAGCAATTCTCCTTTAAAAAATTTGGCTACTGTAACCTCTCTGTAGCTACAGAAAACTTTTACAGAAAATTAAAATATGTTATACAGAAAAAGTAACCGATAGTATTAATTGTTCAAAAAATATAATTCACTTATAAATGACAAGAAAAACAGCAAAAAGAGTTACAGTAGATCTTGGTTAATACAAAAGCCTTTGGCAAGTATTTGGATTCTTCATTTTCAAATTGTTACTCTGCCATTCGTCATGCATTATTTTTTCTATTAGTTCTTTAATATTTATTGGCCATACGTAACAGCTTGGTTAAGGGGGCAGTACCAAATCTAAAATTAAGAATTAGGCATCACAGTGTTAATGGACACTAAAATCTGAGAAACACTCCAGTTGCCTTCATAAAGAATACTCCCTAATACTTTACATATGTTAATTAACTTCTAAATGTCCTGCAGTCAGAGAAACCAGATGCATAATTAAATTTCTAATTATAGGTAAGTTTGGGCTATCTGTTATCCAAAATTTAAGTGTCAGTTTTAAATAACAATTTTTTAAATGACTTTTATTTATTTATTTTTAAAATATTTTATTTATTTACTTGAGAAGGAGAGGGAGCATGAGGAAGGTGGAGAGGCAGAGGGACAAGCAGACTCCCCACTGAGTGCTGGTCATGAAATCATGACCTGAGCCACAGTCAGACACTTACCCCACTGAGCCACCCAGGTGCCCTTGAAAAGATTTTTTATTTTTTATTTATTTTTATTTTTTAAAGATTTCTATTTATTTATTTGAGAGAGAGAGGGAGAGAGAGTGTACAGAGGAGAGTGAGAGGAGAGCCTGATGCAGGACTTGATCCCAGAACCCTGAGAACATGACGTGAGTGTCAGGCAGATGCTTAACTGACTGAGCCACCCAGGTGCCTGGTCCAATACACACACACATACACATGCACATATGCCTCATCTTTGAGCATTTCTACAAGCCTGTGTTGTTTTTTTTCTTCTGAGATTTATTTCCATGTTACTAAATATGTCCTTATTCTGTAATCTTATGCATTGACTTCCTATTTGTAAGATGATGGTTTGGCTCATTTATATCCCCTTCCCCACCTTCTCACCTCCACTTTCCCTTCTATCTGTCCTTCTGTATATTGACTTTAGAAACGTTGGTTGTATTAAGATTCAGAATTTGAGTTATGATAACCATGTAAATATGAACTGAACTTAGTGTTTGCTATTATGATGGCATTTCTCTTCTGGCATTTATTTGTTCTTGAGTTAGTAATAAACCTATTTTTTTTTCCCTTTTATGGGTGTTTGTCTACATCTGTCATGAGTTCTTGAAATCTCTAAAAGAAGGTTTAAAGTCCTCTAAATTCTACTTAGCTATTAAGTCCCCCTTTGCACAGCCTTCCTGGAGGCCTCAGACCCCCTGCCAATCTGACTGGGCTACTTTAGATCTCCTCCAGAAGCTCATGCTGATGGATATTTATCTCCCTTTTTCTCTCATGCTGGATTCTGTTTCCTGCACTCTGCCTTTGTTTCTGTAAGCCCTGTATCAGAAGAGTGTTTCTCTCCTGCCTTCAGCCTGACTACAGCTTAGAGCAAATTTCAGGGCAAAATGCATGTATTCTTTCTGAAACTTAATTGATACTTCTTTGGCTGATTATAAAATTCTAGTTTAAAAAAACATTGGTCAGAATATTAAAATCACCACTTCAAAATCATTCAGCTTCTGTTGCTGCTCTGAGAAGTCTACTGAGCTTCTGACTCCTATGCGATCAGTTTTCTCTCTTTCTTTCTTTTTTTCTCTCTTTCTGGTTCTAGTACTGTATCATTATTCCAGTGTTCCGAAATGTTTTAATACTATGCCTTCATTTGGCACTTTTTTCATTTATTTGCTGATGAGCAATTGTAATTTAAAAACTCTATCTAAATAATTAAGGGAGTTATACTCTCATATCTTTTTCATTCAGTTTATATGTAAATCATGTATTTGTTAATTTGATGTTAAACCTCCAGGTCTTTTTTTTTTTTTTTCTCTCATTCTTCCTTATTTATTATATTCTGTTCTTGTTTCATGGATAGGTTAAATTCTTTTGCATCTTAGGATCTTACTAATCCTTTTTCAAATATAATTTTCTTGTGATGCTTCCTGCTTTTATTTCTTCTGACTTACTCCCTACCCCCTTTCCTACATTATTGTATCTTTAACACTGGAGGCTTTCTTCAAATGGCCAGTGATCTATTATTGTTCATATTTAACTGCTGTTCACCAAAAAGACTATTGGAATCTCTGTGTCAGTTGATGGCTTTCAGGGTAGGATAATCAAATTGAAAAGTAGCCATTTCATTGGAGATGAATACAGAGGATGGAGCTGGTGATGTTGATTTCCAGTTATTAGAGGAAAGATAATAGGCAGTGGTGGCCTGAGTGTAGTTGAGATACTGGGAGACAAAGCTGTGTGAGAAGAGATCTTGGTACCAAACCTTAGGAAATGTCTAAGTTTTATGGATAACCTGTGGCCCTCATGTAAGAATTCCAAATATAAGGCATCATTAAAATTAAGATAATTATTGAGAGCAATAGAGTTCTTTTAAATACTGTTTACTTGCAAACGTTAGAACAGCAAAATATTTCTTGTTCATTCTCTTATTTAACAAAATTCTACTGAGCACCTCCTATGTGCCAGGCCCTGTTTAAGTGTTTAGTAAAGTAATAAGATGAGTAGCCATACGCCCTGCTCCTGGTGGACCTTTTGCATTACGTTATCAGCAAGAGCATGAAACTACGGTGAGAGAAGCATTTCCTCCTCCGAAAACATTTACCTATGTTTGTCTTTGCTTCACAGGATGATTTCTCTCAGACCAACAAAATTCTTGGCAAGAAAAGAAATTAATGCGCCCAGGATTTATTTAATCACATTCAGACAGACTGATTATCATCTGGTCTGTTTTGGAAGGGCACAATGATTCACATTCAGTGGCTATCATAACCCCATCCCCTCATGCCTGCCCAATTAAATAAAAAGAGACATACTAAGGCTAGCCATCTGACTTCCCATTTTAATAGACACCATAAGGTGGCGAGTGCTTCTGAGTCAGCTGAAGTTAAAGATAAGGTTTACAAGCACTGGTCAGCTCTACTGTCCTTTTATTGCATAGCTGTGGTCGTATGGGACTTAAAGGACTCTACCTACATGATTACTGCTGCAACACCACTTCTGTAATGTCAAACAAAGTTTTTTTTAAACATTGTTAAGATGATCCCAGTAATAGCTGTCATGACACAGCCATTGCCAATTTTATCGCCCAAGTCAAGGACTGCCGGCAGTTGAAAACGGAAATTTGTTCACTGGGGATTTAATTTCCTTCATTGTCCCATGTAAATAAGAAACTTAAGAGAGATTATGCAACCGCATTTCAGACTTAGCATATTTTGTATGAAAGCGAACATTTTGTTTTCAGAACATTATTGACACGACCATAGTGAGACTTGGCATTTGATGTTATTACAGCCCTACAGAGTTGGATTTTCCAGAATGCCAATTTGAGATTAAATTGACCTGACTACTTGAAAGCTGTACTTTACATGGCACCACACTGCCAAACAACACTAACATCTCAAGAGAGATTAACCCTGTAAGCAAGTTATACAGGTGATTCAAATCCAGTTAATCTCACATTAAAAAAAAAAAAATGTTAATTGCATTGGCAAAGACATTGCCTCTGATCACTCAATGGCTATATAATTAGGGATCAGGCCATTCAGAGGGACTCTGATCTAATTGATAAACATTCAGAAAACAGCCCTTGAGATTTCTCCCCCTGATTTTCATATGTGATCAGACATAAGGTGGTAACGTGGAAAAATCAGTGACCTTATTTTACATGCCTCAAAATTAAGTTTGCTCATGATTTAGTAGTTCAAGATGTTTTCACCTATATTTAATTGTGCAAAACTTCCTTCATGGGCATTAATGAGTACTGAATATGATTACTTAGTAACTTACTTTCTAACGCTTATAACTTTGCATTTATTTGCAGATGATTTTGACACAAAACAGCAAACCCCAAGACATTTCCTTGTAATTTTTACAAATTGTGTCTGAAAGGGGCATGGCTTTATGTTTGGCTCATGATAAAGTGGTCACTGCAGTGGCAAAGCCTTCAAAAATATGCTTTCTACCTGGACAACTTATTTGGTCTTTAATATTCATATTTCTAGTTCTCATATGTTCTGGAAATAAAGTCTAGTTAAGGAAACTGGAAAATAATTCTTATAAAAAAACATATTCCATTTAAATAAATGTAGGCAAACCTACAGTTTTTAATATACTGTTTTTTGTAGGCAGTTAAAATTGAGGTAGAAGTGAATTTAGTATAATCAGCAGAAAACAATTGGAATAATGAATAATTCAATTTAGAGACAATTACTGTAATGGGTGCTGTGGAAATTCCCAGAATAATACTTTAAAAATTGTGACCAGACTCTAATGTATTAGTAAATGTCTATATCACTTTGTTGAAAGGTACAACTGAAGATACTCAAGTATGAAACCCAACTTGATGTGCCCTATATGTGCAAATGACTTTTATCTGGCTTATTCTTTGCATGTCTTCCCCCCCCCCATCAATTGAATTACATTTTCCCTCATGAGCCAATGTTAGGCTTCCAAAAATTCTATACCGCATACTCCCCTATGGTTATCTAGTTGCTAGGCAACTAGACTCTGCTTGAGGGCAGAAGGAAATAGTGAAAGTTCATTGCGAAGTTGGCCACCCCTGCTGAGTTCATCAGAACAGCAGCAGGGGATCCTATATCTTCCTTCTTCTTGAAATTATAAATTAGGTGCTTCCACGTGTCCCCATACAAAACAGTGGGGCTTAGAACACATAGGATAGCCAAAAAACCCTCAAGGATTTGAGGTGTCCCAAGGACAGTGTCCCAAGGATGAAGAAACAACTTTGCCTTTAATAACTCTGGTATTGTAACAAATCTAATGTAAAGTTTGCCCTTTGGATTAATTACATTCATATGTTGCAATTTTGAGACAAGTAGCATCTTAAAGGAAGCATACAAAAATTTGGCCTGAAAAATATCCATGTGTGTTTTAATGGAACTAGTCTCACATACTGTTACAGAAATTGATTAGTTAATTAATTTAGTAGTAGTATCATGTCATGAAAATTTTCTGTGTTACATAGATGACAGAGAGAGAGGGATAACTTTATCATTCCAATGACCTGCTAGTTTAGCAACATATGAATCTGCCACAATTTTTCTTAAAAACACTCATTTTCCAATACTCCCAGTGTTGCTACAATGATCCTATGTAGTTCTTTTTTTGTTGCAATTATCAATTATCAAAATTATTCTTTTCTCCAATATTCACATTTTCTTTCTTTTTCTTATTGATCATTAATGTTGCCATGTCCATCTTATTTCTGATTTTAGTAAGCATGTTTTTAGCATATTATTTTTAAAAAGTTTTGCATTTGATTTCTGATAAAATATCTTCCCCATGCTTAAGAAGTTTTGATTCCTTTTTATTCATTTTTTAAATCCAAGAGAGCTTTTCAATATCTACAGATGTAATCATATTTTTTTCTTTTTCCCTTCTAATATGTAAGCAGCCTCCTTTATCTTCTTTTTTTTTTTTTTAAGATTTACTTATTTGACAGAGACACAGTAAGAGAAGGAACACAAACAGGGGGAGTGGAGTGGGAGAGGGAGCAGCAGGCTTCTTGCTGAGCAGGGAGCCCAATGTGGGACTTGGTCCTAGGACCCTGGGATCATGACCTGAGCCAAAGGCAGGAGCTTAACAACTAAGCCACCCAGGTGCCCCAGAAACCTGACCACAGTGGTATAAGGATAAGGTGTTCATTTTTCTCCTATCTACCTTTTTTTGTGTGATGAAAGGATCCACGCACACATACACACACACACACACACACACCATAACCATACTCCACCTGCCAATCTGTTCCAATTTGCTAAATAGAAATGAGGATCTTTCTAGACTTTTCTTCTTCAACGACTTCACATCTGACTGATCCCTCAGTTCTGTTATCTCTTCATTCCGTCCCCTTATCCATAGAACCACTCTATCAGTCAAACGCTGAAATAATTTCTTACAAAAACCATTTGACCTAATTCACTATTTCATGTTTCTCTTCCAGTTCTTCTTCCACAGACCTGCCGACACAGTCTTTTCCGCATGTTATTAAAAATGTTGCTTCTTTATTTAAAACCCTTCAGCAGCTCTCTTACACTCCCAGGGCAGAACTCCTATTCCTTGACATGGCCTATAAGACCCTTCATGGTCTCGCCATTCCCTAACTAGCTTTGTCTGTCCAACTAGCTTCATCTCCCTGATGAAACCAAGCTCTTCACCAGCAACCAAGCTCAAAGTCTGCCATAGGAAAAGCTGTGTTAACATGTGCTAAATGGAAGAACAGATAAGGAGAATGACTTCTCCATACACTAGGTTGCAGCCCAACACCCCCATTAGAGTCAGAGTGGGCAGGAAGAGTCTACTGACAGATGATTTCTCAATCTCAAGCCATATTAACAGTGGCTTAGCTTTCTTTTAACCTTTAATCCTGCTCTCTGTGCTCATGATTCACTTGTGCTGTTAGCATTCCAAGCATTCACACAGGGATACTGTACTTACCCTGTTGCCCATTTGCCACCACAAACAACGGCTCAACTGTTCAACCGGCCACTGCTAAAATAGTTTTTTGGAGCACAGAGTGTCCAGGGTTCAAAAGGATAATGCTAAATCGGGGCACCCTAGTGACTCAGTCAGTTGAGGAACCGACTCTTGATTTTTGTCTCAGGTCGTGATCTTGGGGTTGTGGAATGGAGCCCTGAGACAGTCTCCATGCTCAGTGCGGAGTCTGCCTGTCCCTTTCCCTCTGCTCCTCCCCAATTCATGCTCTCCTCTCTTTCTTTCAAATAAACAAATAAAAAAGGATGATAGTAAATCATTCCATCCTACATGCAGATTTATTCTGCTGTCTTTGAGGGAGGGGGCTCTAGCTGCTAATTGATTCTGACTACCTAAAATCTTTAGGAGAAACCTTTTTTTTCCTTCCAAGTTTTTATGGGTTATTTCTAAATTCTGTGTTTAAAAAAGCACTCCATGGGGGCACCTGTGTGGCTCAGTGGGTTAAAGCCTCTGCCTTCAGCTCAAGTCATGATCCCGGGGTTCTGGGATCAAGCCCCACATCTGGCTCTCTGCTCTGTGGGGAGCCTGCTTCTCTCTCTCTCTCTCTCTGCGCCTTTCTGCCTACTTGTGATCTTTGTCAAATAAATAAATAAAATTAAAAAAAAAAAAAAAAGCACTCCATGAAAAGTTCTGTTTGCCTGTTTCACAGCTTGGGATTTTGAGGTCTCAGAGTGCAAATACGTAAGCATATGCAGGCTGCTCTTTTAGAGAAAATTTTGATCCATACTGTCAGCTTCACTGGGGAGAGATGGAGTTGTCTTCCTTCTGAATGCCAATGATTGTTGACTTTACTGCAATACTATATGTCTCCTGCAACTTACGCATTTATTTTATAAATACAGATCTTTATTTAGACAATAAAATTATATACTTCCTTCCTATACTCTTAATATATGCTATTTGAAGTGATTTATTTTCTTTAAAGTTTCCTTGCTAAATATGTTTTCGTTTTGTTGCCATTTGTTTGACGTTTTTAAATTGGGTTTGAAACTAAAGTCTTAAGTGACTAAATATGGCCATATGGCCAGATAAACTGTGTCAATTCCCAATGGATTTCATCTTTCTTTTCCCTGACTTCTCTTTCTACTTCAGTAAGTAGCACTATTGGACTCTCTATGATTTGGAGACATGTGCTAATAAATACTTAAATGGTAATGTTTCCTGTATCAGACCATTGTCAGAAAGGGAAGAAACTAGATAAGAACTTACAGTGCTTAGAAATCCATAAAGCAACCGTGTTTTATATTTCTGTTAGGTGGTAATATGTTTATGGACCGGGATTGATTGTTTTCCTAGCCTTCTGTAGAGGGGTACTGAAATGCAGAGTAAGGAGAATAGGTGCAAAGTAACAACAAAGAAAATAAAGTAGAAGAGAATGAAATCAGAGTACTAGAAAAATAAACATAAAAGTTAGGTAAAGAAAAAATCTGGAACACTAAGAAGATCATTGGAAGCGATCCCAGAAAACTATAGATGATGATAAATAGTTCAATCATTATTAATATCAGTGTTTTTGACTTGAGAAAAAGTCAGATTGACAGCTTATTTATTTAAGAAAAAAATCAGGGAGAGAGATTTTTTATACATGAAGTGAAAACATTCATGGATATTTGGGGTCCTTGTGAAATGATAGCCTATCTGGGAAAATTTAGATAACACTGATATGTGAGAGCACAATGTTTTTGTTCGTCTTCTCTAACATTCTTTTTTTTTTAAGTCGTTATTTTAACTCTGGTTAACGCTAGAGTTCTCTCTTGATGGAGAATTAAGATTAGTTTCCTTTTTGATATTTTCCATTGGTTTCAACTCTTAACTTTCTCATTCAGCCATTGTGATAGATTCAAGTGCTCATTTTTTATCTCTTTCTTTCTTTCTGTGGAATTCAGTGTTCAGATTTTTTATGACAGGATTTACATGATTTGGCTCAGGAATTCATTGAAAAATCAATTTAATATTTTCCGAAAGACTGTGTGGTGTTCCATATAAACCAGAGCTACCTCTGTATTCCAAAATATTTTATTTTATTCAATTACATTGGATTCAAAAGGTCTAATCAAGACACATTCGAGATACAGAGTTCTGTTTTTTCTATAATGTACTTAAAACATGCACAACATTCATTTTGTTTTACCATTGTTGCTTTTTTTTTTTCTTCTTTCCTTCCTAAGAACGACCCACATTTCTCAGGAGGCCAATTAACCAGGTGGTGCTGGAGGAAGAAGCTGTAGAATTCCGTTGTCAGGTCCAGGGAGATCCTCAACCAACTGTGCGATGGAAAAAGGATGATGCCGACTTGCCAAGAGGAAGGTAAGGACATCATACGCGTGGAAAATTGTTAGATGACCACCGAACAATTAGGAAGAAAAAGACATCCCAATCGTACCACCGAACACTCTTATAGCCCAGTGTATTATTTCCACACATATGGTTTTTACATCTGTGAGCCACGTAGCTGCTGTTTAATAATATGCCAAAGTCCTCCAGGCTTTTACTGTCACTCGTTCATCAAATTTTCACATAAATGCCCGATCCGCCACTCCATCTACTGTCCCCAACTATCAGCGATGCTGAAGTGGCCCTTTCCAGGTCTGCCATTCTGCTCCTGGTGAACTCTTGATTACCTAGCCTAATTGCCTCCAATGACTGCTCTGCAACTGTGATACCTCTCTGTCTGCTGGCTACTGCCTGCCTCCCTTGGTTGTCCAGAGCCTCACTAAGCAAAGTGAGCTTTGTGCTGCGTGTAGCTTCTGGAGTGAAGCAGAAGTTTCGTGTACAACACAATAGTGAAAAGGCAGTGAATACTTGACATCACTATCCACACAGGGAATTGGTCACTTAGGGACTGCCTGCCACTTTCTCGGTCTCCATCTCTTCATGGAGATCTTTTCTTCCATCTGTTTTCTATGCTTCCTATTACCCAATCCCAAACCCAGCCATTCAACTCTCTAGGGGAAGTCCAAAACTGCTTGTCATCCTTTTATCAAAATATTTGACTTTTTGGTTGTCTAAAATCTTTCTAAGACCTTGCCCTTTATGACCAAATGAGTCATTCAAGTGTTTTCAAGTGTTTTTTTCTAATGAGCAAGTCTACCTTTATTTTTTTGAAGATTTTATTTATTTATTTAACACACACACACACACACACACAGAGCATGAGCAGGGGGAAGGGCAGAAACAGGCTCCCCGCTGAGCAGGGAGCCCTGCATGGGGCTCTCTACCCCAGGACCCTGGGATTTAAGATTTGCTTTGTCTTCCCCCTAGTCTTACCTTCTGAAACTATAGCCATCACTCCTACTACAATCATCATCTGCATAAAATTTCACATCCTGTGTTTTTTGTGATTTTTTTCTAAAAAAAAGAAATTAGGTTTTATTCAACTGACTTCAACTGACTGAAATTAAACATGCTTTCACAGACATCAGGCACCTTTTTTCTGCTCTCACCAGCAACTTCTATGGGTACTTAACTGAATGTATCCCTTCATTCAAAAAAACCTTGTTTTATTTATCACTAAGCCTCTGATACTATATTTTCTAAAATTGTATCATCAAAAACACTGGTCTGAAATGGACCAAACATTAGAAAGTGAGAGGTTCTTTGCTATAGGAATAAAACAAGTGAAACTTTTAATTTGGTTAGTTTTTCAGATTAAATAATGGGGAAAGTCATCTCTCTGCTTCCTTTGTCACTTTGCTGTTAGACACCTTGTTTTGAAGGAGTGTTGTTGTGGGAGTTCGTGAATGTGAGATTCCTCAAGTCTTCTCAGTGGAGAAACAGGTTAAAAAGCAAGAAGAGTTTATGGAGTGGCGTTATTAGCATCTATCCTCTATGTATAGTCAATAATTATCCTCAAGTTTGAGAGCACTTAATGTGTAATTTTAAAATGTTGATATGAATTTGAGAGATGAATTATATAGTAAAATTTGGCATAGTATAGGTGAAGGTTAATTTCAAATTACTGGGAGTAAAAAGCCTTGTCAATTTTTAAAAAGATTTTATTTAATTATTTGAGAGACAGAGAGAGAGAGAGAGAGCAGAACCAGGGGGAGTGGCAGAGAGAGTGGTAGAAGCAGACTCCCTGCTGAGCAGGGAGCCAGATGCTGGCTCCATCCCAGGACCCAGGGATCATAACCTGAGCAGAAGGCAGATGCTTAGCCTACTGAGACCCCAGGCACCCCAGCTTTGTCCATTTATTTAAAAACAAACAATCAGCCTTAATTTGGAATATTTTTGGCTTTGCAGAAAAATTACAAAGATAGTACAGAGAATTCCCATATACCTAATACTCAGTTTCCCCTCTTGTTAACATCTTACATTATGATGAAACATTTGCCATTCTTAATGAACAAACACTAATGCGTAATGATTAAAGTTTATACATTCTTTTGATTTCACCAGGTTTTCCATTAATGGCTTCCTTCTGCTCCAGGATCCAATCTAGGGCATTTAGTTGGGACTTTATAGAATATTGCATTTACTTTTCATGTTTCCTTAGTCTAGTATGACAGGTCCTCAGTCTCTCATTGTTTTTATGATCTTGACAGTCTTACGGGGTACTGGCTAGGTAGCCTACAGAACGTTCCCCAAACTTGAATTTGTTTTGTATTTTCTCACAATTAGATTGGATTTGTGGAGTGTTAGGGAAGAAAGCCACAGAGATTGCCCTTTTGTCACATCATATCAGGGGTTACATGATATCCATAGAACATCCCTCATGTTTCTGCCACTTTTAATCATTAAACAAGATCCAGTACACAAATGTTTCAGACATGGGAAGTTGAACAAGTGTGTTGCATTTTAATGGGTCAATGTCTTTGAATTAAGGTAAAATAAAACCTAATCAAGCCCAGTTTGATTTGTTCCCAGATTTCTTTAGGCATCAGATCATAAGTCTGACACCTTTAATTGCTACAATATTCTCCGATCTTACGAAGTTCATTTGCTTCGGATTGCAAATGAGAAAAACAAAAGAACAGTATGAATATTACATGTTTAGAACGGATGATAGAAAGGACTCTTAAGACAAGGTTGAAATTTTGAGAAATCTTACCTCCATTAACTTTCCTTAAAACATTGTCATAGGTTTCTGGCCTCTTTATTTTTCTATTACTGGCCTGATATTACGACTGTGCTTTATGTGACCAGCTAAATATTTTTAAAGTATTAAGCAAATGGAAATGCTGTGTAAGCTTTAAATTTTCCGTTAGAAAGGCTTAAAGAGAGGATCAGTGCAGTATAGAAATTGAGGTCAATATTTTTGTCACGATAGAAGCCATGTCCTCTTTCTTGAATTTTCAATCTTTAAATGGTATTTCAAAGAAGCTTATTCATTCTTAGATTTGTATTCATTAGCATAAGCTTCACTTATGCATAATGAGGGGGAAATAGACCTCTTTACTTGGTGAGGAATAACAGTAATGACTTTTAACCAACCGTAGCCTAAATCAACAACATTGATTCTATTACATTATTTAAGTCTCCGACTAGGGAGATGGCCATTGTTCTTGTGTAGGCAATTGTGTGAAGTGGTGTGGAGGATGACATTTCCTTGGCTTAACATTTAATGCAATTTGAATAAGGTTTGTGTAGTGGTTCATGCTTAACACATTTATAGTAAAGCTTTGTAGGGCAGCTGCATAGCCTGTAATTACTATGTAAGTAATATGTGACTATTTTTCTTTTGGAGACAAGAAAAGCTTTTCAATTCAAGTTTAAATTTATGAGATGCTGTGATAGCTATTTAAACCTTCGACACAGAAGAAGATATCTGTGCCAAACTTTCAGTAACCAGAGATGAATTAAGCGCATTTTTTTTTTATCTTTACTGTGAAAATATTTTTTTTAGTAGTACTCATATAGCTCCTTCTTTGATTTAGCCTTTAAACTCCTGACCTTTCTCAGTAACTATCTTTAATAAAATTAAAATGTACCCTTGGCGAGTTGTATTAAAGACATTTTTTTGATTAGATGAGTGTTTTGGTGAGGTGGGAAAAGTAGCAGTTCCTAAGGCCAGCAATAACCCTAATGCCCAACCAGGGAAAAGTTGTCTATTTGGCCATTTTCCATATAACAAAGAAACAAAGTGGGAAGGAGCATTTACCTTATTACATGCTTCTGTCAAAATGTTAATTGTTTGCTGAAACTTCTGAAGATGCTACTGTTTCACAACCGGAAGTTTTAGGGAGAAAAAAGAAGTCATTGCTTTGATCTGTGACTATGTCAAGTATCAGTATCTTTTTCAGAGGGGCTCCATATACATGTGCTCAAATAAGTGAAAACCAACTCATCTATTATGGACGAGAATTTTACATACCAATATGAAAATGAAATAGGTAGAGGGAATAAGATGGGGAGGTAAGGGGAAAGAAGGGAAAGATTTTATTATTTATAATGATTATTTTAATGATTATTTTTTTTAAAACAGGGTTTTGTTTTGTTTTTTTTTTTAAGTGTAATTTAACCCACTGAGCCACCCAGGTGCCCCTTTTTTAAGTGTAATTTAAGTGGTAGAATGTACCCTTTTCAGAATCACCTACATTTATTAAGTGCCTACTATATTTAAATGCTCACTGACAGTATGTTTAAAAAAAGTCATTTTCAGCAAGATAAATATACTGTTCTTGGTTGTTTGTTTTTTGTTAACCAGATTGGGTGATGTGGGAAAGTATTTACAAACACAATACATTAAAGAAAGTCAGGACTAAAGTAATCCTAGTCTCTTCCTTGGGTACCACATCTTTTTTCTCAGGCAAACCTAGAGCTTTTTGCTAATTAATACTCTTTTGATGACTCGTGCTTTCCTCACATCTTTCCACAAAGTGTTTCATATGATAAAAGTTTCTAGTATTTTTAATACTAAGACAATATTTCATCTTAGGCTATGTTTCTCCTCCCTCGTGCTCTCTCTCACTGTCTCTCTCTCTCAAATAAAAATAAAATAAAAAAATCTTTACCACATGGATAGTGCATATTTGTTACATCAAAATAAAAATACATACATATATATAATATAC
This sequence comes from Neogale vison, assembly GCF_020171115.1. Taxonomy (NCBI): domain Eukaryota; kingdom Metazoa; phylum Chordata; class Mammalia; order Carnivora; family Mustelidae; genus Neogale; species Neogale vison. The sequence continues at coordinate 30,641,240 of NC_058096.1, forward strand.
ATATATATCCTGAAGCTCTATGAAAAATACCATGTATTAATATGAAAGAAACAATATAATCAATTTACAATGAAACAAATAAAAATTAAATTGAAAGACACCAACACTACAGTATTCTGTTTAATTGACTAGTAGTGAGGAGAATAAAAATATCCCTTCTCAGAAATTAGTTAAGGAGTAGTGCAATGAATCTAATTGCAATTTCTTATCTGGGCCTGTCAGTACAGTTTGTATTTCAGTTAATTATTGGCAGTCTTTTAAAGAATTGCAAATAGGAGATTTAACGTACTTCATCATTCATATAATTTTGTTGTATCACCGTATAGCTAGCGCCATGATTTTTTCTATTTCATTTTTATTTATTTTCTAAACCAATTCTAAAGTGACACTAACTTTCTTAATAAAGATCTAGAGTACAGTAAGGAATGTTCATAATAGCTTGTCAGAGCAAAAAGGAAATAAAATATGCCATTTACATTCTTATGTATGCCTGCAAATTTTAAATGCGGTTGATGGCTTGCACATAGTGGATATAATTCATGAATATTTCATAAAAATAGAAAAGGGACTTGAGACTAAGAATTGCAAGATATATGGTGCAAAATTCTTTCAATTTTCTTGAAGCCACTGACAAATTCCTTTTTCTAAAGTGCGAGTCTATTTTAAGAGAGATTTTTTAGAGTTCTTAGTTCTGTGAAATGTGAGATTCACATAAATACATGAATCCTTAAGAAAAGAAACTGAATAGAATCACTTATAATTCCTTTTTTTTTTTTGTAACATTTTTACACTAAGTGGCTCTTTTCACTTAGCCCTGGAAAATGTTCTTATATTAATTGTTTTGAAGCTCCATTGTTTAGAGCATGTGCTTCTGGGATGGAGAGATGCTGAACAGGTGCTCAGCCTCGCTGCTGAGGAGATGGGCCTTCTTCACATACAGTGTGTGCTTCAAGGACATGTGGTAATTTGGGCTCCTGCTAAATAGCCACACTGATTAGATGGGCTGGTCGAGATTGGTCAATTAATTTTTTTAGAAAAGAAGGAAAAGAACTGAGAGCTGGAGAAAAGCAATGTATGTAACACATGATACATGACATCTGAAAAGTGGATTGGTTCCTAAGGTTTAGAAATATTAAAAAAAATAACAAGTATAAACGAATATTCTATGATTTTTCAGCTAACCAGATGCCTTAGCTGTTCTGTCTAGAGAAAAAATTAGAACTACATGTACAATTAGGTCTTTTAAAGGGAGGTATTTTAAAATAGCTACCAATAGCAAGAAGAATGTTGAGGCCATTCCCAGAGATGTTAGACTTTAGGCTTGTTCTGACACTGTTCAATCATTTATCTGTTTAGTTATACTCCCATGTTCTGGAGATGGTGTTTGACATATTTCTCTACCACTAACTAGGAGTGTGACCTTGAAGAAGATATTTAAACTCTGTGTTTTACATTCCGAAGAAATGGACCAGCAATGCAGTGGGACTAATGACTAACCTACACTTTGATTCGTTCGTACAGAGTGAATAATTATGCCGTCCATTCTAACTCAAAGGGTTATTAAAATGATAACTAATTCAAAGCACTGTAAATACTGTACCACGGATACACGTAACAAGTGCTCCAGTTTTATAAATTCAGCTGATTGTTGGCATTTATTACTTATATAAAAACTATAAGGGAAATATAGTGAAGGTGAAAAATATTGAGTATTCAATTTCTAGGACACTCTTTCTTTGGCCAATTTCTATAGAAACACATAAAATTCCTTTGATTCAATAAATGTCACTTTTGTTTTTAAAATCATATGGATTTATTTATATATTTGGCTAGCCAGTTTTTCTAGCCCGAGAGTTACCTCCAATTTTTCTACCTCTGAAAGATTGTGCATGGCCCAGATATTTCATCATCGCCTCAGTTCAAAAAGATATCTTGGTTGGGACTTTCAAATTTCACACATTATAATCTATCATTTGTCATCTCATTATAGGAAAACCATCACTTTTGTAAGAAGACTATTGAAACAATAAAAGCAAGTAGTTTTGAAGAACATGCTATTTGTCACACACTTCTGCATGTTAATTACGTTATTTTCAATAGTGTTCTAGAAAAATGCAACTCCCCATTTGAGAGATATGGAGGTAGAAGCTTAAATAATTTTCTTCCAAAGTCACACTTAATACATGTTAGGGCCAGGACTTGATTTAGAATATGTCCAGCATAAAATACGTATTTTTAAAAAGATTCTATTTATTTGACACAGGGAGAGAGATCTCAAATAAGCAGAGAGGCAGGCAGAGAGAGAGGGGGAAGAAGGCTCCTTGCTGAGCAGAGACCCAGATGCGGGACTCGAACCCAGGACATTGAGATCATGACCTGAGCTGAAGGCAGAGGCTTAGCCCACTGAGCCATCCAGATGCCCCTAAAATATATATTTTAAACTAATGGGCTTCATAATTATGTGATTATTAATTGTTTATGCACTTGAGCCACTTGCAAATTTTATATTTAGATAAAATTTTAGATAATCAGTTAGAAACACTCTATTACGAATAACTTTATGGGATTAATATAGCATTAATGTTAAGGGTAATTTTTAGACCAATTTCATAAGCCACACATAAATTCTCTTAGTGTTTTGAAAAAGTTAAATTTGGACCAGGTCAAAGTTACCTTGTTGGAAGTTGAAAATATAGATTTTGTTTACAAACAGGATTAATTAGCAACTTTCAGAGGGATGCCAAAATGGTCCTTTCTCTGTGTTTTCATCAAATAGGTGCTAATAGTTGCTGTTAACACAAAACTAATTGCCGCTTAGGTTGAGGAGTGCAAGTTGCCCCATCCTGTGACCACACTGGCCCATCTGTTGAGAATCTCTGCTCGGGAACAATGCAGGAACTGGCATCCAATTTGGGTTCTGGCCAGTGGTCAACTAACAAGCTGGGACACACTTGGAATATGCAATGCCTTGAAGTCAAAGATGTCCGTTAACTGGCAGCTCCTGTGTTGTGTCGAGGCAGAGCCAAGACCAGGTGCCAGTCTGCAGAGCAAAAGATTCTGCCTGAGTGCCACCTGTCATTGGCACGTGGGTGTTGTCCAACATGGGAGCTGCAGCAGGTTTGTTCCATCCATCAAAGTGAAGCACGTTCGAGAATTCACTAGACAGGCATCAGGGGGCTCCAGCAATGTTTTTCCGTAGCCCGAATTATAGGACAAGTCAAAGACTTACCAAGACATAGCCACTGTATCAAGCCACGGGTGGGTATATTGGATATTCACTGTTGGAGACACAGTTTCTAGTCCCTAGATTCTTACCTTAACTGTAAACAAAATATAAAAAGGAGAAAGTTCTTTAACTGACCATGTTAACACAAATCCTTGCCTTCACATGACAGTTTGTGTTTAGAATCCCTTCGATGATTTCGAATCCCTTGGGGGTTTTTCTTAAGATACACTTTTTTTTTTTTTTAAGATTTTATTTATTTATTTATTTATTTGACAGGCAGTGATCACAAGCAGGCAGAGAGGCAGGCAGAGAGAGAGAGAGGGAAGCAGGCTCCCTGCTGAGCAGAGAACCCGATGTGGGACTCGATCCCAGGACCCCGAGATCATGACCTGAGCCAAAGGCAACGGCTTAACCCATTGAGCCACCCAGGGGCCCTTAAGATACACTTCTGATAGACTTTCGCTGTTGTTGTACTTCTTCATCAGTTGTCATTGCAATGGGGGCCTACAAGGTGAAGTTGAATTTAGGAAATTAGCAATCTTATCCCAGCTCTGCCAAAATGCATCATGCTGTTTTAAGTAATTTACATAATATCTTGAGTATCAGAGTCCATATCTGTAAAATGTGTAAGTTGGATAGGATGGCTTCTGTGCCTTTAAATTCTGAAGTGGTTTGATTCTGTGAATGGCAATAACTCAGAACATTTTAACAAGTATGATAACACATTTTTATAGGAGGAAAAAAACCCAGAAATTTAAAATGGATGGGCCTAAAGAGGAAAATTAAAGTATCCATCTGCCCATATATCGCTGACAACTACTTTTTATATTTTGCACATATCCTGTCATATATATATATGTATATGTATATATAGGCATATTATATATAAATATTCATATATGTTATATAAATATTTATATATTATATATAATTTATATATGTAAATATATATATATATAGACATATTTTTTCATTCAAAATTGCCTTTGATCCTAAGTGCTTATTTAGGTTTTTGTAGGAAAATTCTAGTATTGATTCAAAAGACTTGTTTTTTATTGCATTTTCCTTTTCTATAAATATAATATTAATACATTGTATTTACATTGTGCTTACTCTATACAAGACCTATGCTAGGCATTTTACATTAATATATTTATTCTTAAGCAGCCTTATGATATAAATGCTATTGTTGGGGCGCCTGGGTGGCTCAGTCGGTTAAGCGCCTGCTTTCAGATCAGGTCATGGTCACCGGGTCCTGGGATCGAGCCCCACATTGGGCTCCCTGGTCAGCAGGGGAGCCTACTTCTCTTCTCCCTCTGTCTGCTGCTCTGCCTACTCGTGGTCTCTCTCCATCTCTCTAATAAATAAATAAAATGTTTTTTTAAAAATGCTATTGTTATTCCCATATTACAAGTTGAAAAATGGGACACAAAGAGGATAATATGACCAAGTCAGTCATCTAGTAAGGGATCTAGGATGTCTGGCTCCAAAGCCTACACTCTTGACCACTAAATAGAGGTGCTGGGTGGAAACAATATTTTTCCATTCTCCATTTAGGATTAAATATTAGGAAAAGGCAGCTTAAGAAACGTTTGCCTCTCAGGTGGTCACAAAATATATCGGTGTAATGAAGTACATCTACATGATTTTATAACCTTTATCATAATGCCACTTATCAGTAATATATATCATATCAAATAAGTATGCATGATTTTAAAAATTATCTTTACTTCCCACTGCCCACTGAAACACAGTTTAAAATAATTCTGTCTTTATTATCACAGAATATTTTAGCTCAATATATTCTTGTGTTCCTCTTTTGATTTTCTTTCTTTCTTTATTTTAGTGAAAGAGAGAGAGTGTGTGTATATGAGTGCAAGCACAAGCAAGGGAAGGGACAGAAGGGGAGGGAGAGGGACAAGCAGACCCCATGCTGAGGGGGAAGCCCAGTGTGGGGCAAGACACTGAGACCCTAAGACCCCAACACCACAGCCGCTAGACCATGACTGATCAGAAACTGAGAGTCAGACGCCCATCCAATGGAGAACCCATGCACCTCTATTCTTGTGCTCTTCTTAACACTGTATCTGAAAATAAAAATGAAGTCCCTGAGAACACAAAAGAAGCTAAAGAGTTACTTGCTGTGAGAATTAAACCATTTAAGTATATAAATCTAGAACTATAGACTTTCCTAGAGCATGTAGTTTAATTCATCTTTTCATCTGTGCTGCCTAATGGTACTCAGACAGTGATTGAATTTACCAAAAGAGCATTATTCTACATTTTCCTGATAGTATTTGATTGTCAGCCATTCTATGGACAGTTGTGAATTGGTTGACAGGACTGAGATCTAGACTTTATATTTCCTAAAGTGTGGGGCTATTATCATCACCATTATTATTGTCATAATTATTATTATTTCTTATAATGGTCCTTTGGGAAAAGTTGCTGCTCAATCCAGTTATTCAAAACAATTGGTATGAATTGAAAGGGAAAGGAAAAAAAAAACCCACAAAGAATAACTTGAGACCTAGTATTAAAATAGCATGATGGAGGAGAGTTATATTTTTATTAGTATGTAAAGGAGATACAGTTGTCAAGGAAAAGAGACAAAACTCAACTACTTTCAAAGCTTTGTAAGAGTAGACCCAGCTCCACAGGGTAGAATCGATTATTGGAGAAATTTAGTTTGTGCATAGTATCAACTCATTGGAGTTTCATGCTCAAAGGTCACATTTGGTAGTGGAGGGGGGTGGGTGCTGTTATTGAGACGCAATGAATCTTTCTTTGTCAAGAAATTAAATTACTAGAAGTCTCTTCTGGGAAGGTGATTCATGATATAAATCTATGGGGTAGACCTGTGACAAGATCTCAGTGCAGAAATTTTGCCAGTCATTCTTACAATGATTGTGACCGTCACAATTATAAAAGTTTCTATAATACCTTTCAACTAATTTCATCAAATATTTAGGTGTTTGGAGCCTTTATAAAGGATAGTTATTTAAGTATTATGCATCACTGCAATCCATATAAAAATGGCACTTGTTACAAAAAATATATAATATATATTATACATATATGTCAGATAAGTATTTCATCCATTAATCTGCATTTTCTAAGAGTTTGTTCAACATTTTACCACAAATAGTAGAACCTTTATTTGAGAAATTCTATAGAGAGAAATAAAGAAAATATTTTATCCTTACTATGAGCATAATTTATAGCAAAATGTTAATTCTGTCAAAGGAATAATTAAAAAAATCTCTAATGTATACTAATAAAATATTAGATTTCAAAAATTCAAAAATAATTATATATATGTATTGAACATTTTTAGTGTTCTTAGTGCAACAGATTTCTAAAAAGATGAGTTAGTTCTAAAGGATTTTAGTAGCGGGTAGAAGATATGTACAGCATTAACTATTAAATAAGGCAAACTATGTAAAAAGTATAATACACATGACTCTTTAGGGTTTCAGAAAAGCAAAGCTGCTTTAGTCCCACATGACATTAGAGATGGGTCGGAAAAGGCAAACAGAATTCTCCTAAGTGGAGCTGCAAAGAATATTCCAGCACAATGGACTATTCCAAGCACTATGGAAGCAGGATGAAAAACCTTTGGTGGTGGAAAGTATAAGCCAACAATTAGTGGTTCATTTTGCCTGAAGTGGGGTGGAGTGGCACTTAAGGCCAACAAGGTTAGTTGAGGCTTTATTATGAAAGCCTCTGATTCCAAATAAAGTGTTTGTACTGAACACACTGTGAAACGGGGATTCACTGAAGCACATTCAATAGGAAGGTATCTTTGTCTCTATGTTTAAAAAACCGATTCCCATATTTTATGTAGGAGAGTTTGGAGTAGAGAATGCTTGGAGTTTGGAGTAGAGAATACCTGGGGGAAGTTGTTTAAAAGGTAGTTAGGGGACTCCAGTGGGACATACAAATATCGATATTAATGCAACTGGAAATTCAAAGAAAAGCCTTTTTTTTTAAAAAAAAAAAGAGGGATTATACATCAGGATTCATGAGAAAAGAGAAGATAACGCTAATACTAAGGCTTATAACTTGAATGACAGATGTTGTCTCTAATAAATATGGAAGTCAAAAGATTTGTTTAACCCAACTATTTGCAATCACATAATAATATCTTATGTCACTGAAATCAGGCTGGAATTGTTTGCAAGATCCAGCAATACTTTTTCTCTGAGTTAGGGAGAAAAAATTGCCAGATCCAATATATGTTATCTATGGAAAATTTTTCCTGATGTCACAGTTGTTAAAATAGGAAAAATGGGTGTCTTAAAATTGATTTAAGGAGTACTAGCTAATTTTTCAAATGCTTTACATGCAGAGAAATCATTTAATCCTCAGTTTCCTCATGAAACGTGCTTCATATCATTCTTATGTTACCATAGGAAGAATCTGAGGGATAAACTCAAGTGGTAGAGAGGGATTTGAACCCATCCAGGCACACTAGCCCTAAAGTCTGCTCTCTAAACTGCTATGCTTAAATAATCTATTTTTTTAAAGATTTTATTTTTAAGTAATATTTTTAAGTACACCCAACATAGGGAGGGCCCAAACTCACAACTTTAATATCAAGTGTTGCATATCCCACTGACTGAACCAGCCAGGTGCCCCAAAATAATACATCATTAAAGAAAATATATTATATTATATTGTGTTATATTACATTACATTATATTATATTATTCATTTCTTTTACGTAGGTTCCATGCCTAGCATGGAGCCCAATGTGGGACTTGAACTCAAAACCCTGAGATCAAGACCTGAGCTGAGATCACCAGAGGCTTTTTTTTTTTTTTAAGATTTTATTTATTTGTCAGAGAGAGAGAGGGAGAGAGAGCGAGCACAGACAGACAGAATGGCAGGCAGAGGCAGAGGGAGAAGCAGGCTCCCTGCCAAGCAAGGAGCCCAATGTGGGACTTGATCCCAGGACGCTGGGATCATGACCTGAGCCGAAGGCAGCTGCCTAACCAACTGAGCCACCCAGGCATCCCAGAGATCATCAGAGGCTTAACTGACCAGTCCACCCAGGGGCACCAAAGGAAATTATATTAAAGTAATAACAAACAGTATATATATTTTTAAAGATTTTATTTATTTATTTGAGAGCGAGAGAGAGCATGAAGTCAAGGGAGAAGGAAAGTCCTCACTGAGTGGAAAGCCCAGATCATGACCTCCACTGAAGGGAGATGCTTAACCAACTGAGCCACCCAGGCATCCCAGAAACACTGTATTTTTTTCAGGGCCCACAAGTCTTATGCTAGGTGCTTGCAGAGTTATAATTAATCTTCCCAACAACCTTGAAGTATGAATCCCCTTTTTAACAGTGCAGGAAACTGAAGCTTTGGGACAGTGAGCATCCTTGTGCTCAAGGTCACAGGACCTATGGGCAGCAAAGCAGGATCCAAACCCCAGGTCTCTCTGCATGAAAGCTTGTTTCATTTCTGATTTTGGACCTGGAATACCCTTCCATGTTTTACTAAACATTATATGTGTATACTGTTTAGTAAATATATATATATATATATATATATATATATTTCTGTGTAACTAAGAGAAAACAGTGTTAATTGCTGTTATTGTAATGGGAATATTGGGAGACATTTTTGATTGCCAAGTTTTTGCCCCAAATTGCCATTTTTGAGACATTTGGAGGATTCAGTGCTACCATTACCTAATGGGGAGAGGCTAAGAATGCTGCTCCACAGAAGACTATGCACAGGACCATTCCCACAGTAAAGGATAACATGGCCCAAAATGTCAACAGGACTGAGGTCGAGAAACCCTGATCTAGTAGAAAAGATGACGTAGGCATCGCTTACCTGAATGCTATTTTATATGATTTTTATTTTTTGTTTTATAATTTTAGGGCAAAAATAATAGAATATAGTTCAAAGAAAGAGATGTCAAAGTCTTTCCTTATTGCCTTAACTATGAAGTTTACACCAGTGAGACAGACAGATAATACCATGGCTGGATTTGACAGAAATACATCATCATCGAATACAAGAAGGTCCTTTGGTTCACAAATGACTTGAGATGAATGTATATTTTTGCATATTTTTAGAATATATGAGGCATGAGATGTTTCTTTATATTTCTTCCTCATTAAATAGTTGCTGAATTGATAGAACTCGTTAAGAGTAGCTTAATTAGAGAAGTGTCCAAACCTTCTGTTTTCAAATATATCTAGCAACCTACATGTTATGTGATACACTTAATGATAACATGTGCCCCCATGTAGCTGTGTTGAATTCCTAAATTATTCCAGAAGCATATTTCATGAGGAGATTTCTGTGGGCAGAAGAGGAGAGCAAGAGAGCCTTGTGACTCTTCCATAGTATAGTCCAAAGTGAACTTCCTTATGCAGAGCACCCTTTCCCCTCCCTCAGCTTGTCTCACTTTGAACACCCATGGAATCTTCTGGAAGTTTATCCCATGAGGACCACAAGGCCACTAAATAGATGACACATTCAAAGATCCATTTCACTCTGAATTTACAATCCCTATTGCACAGAGTTCTTTCTTGACTCAGAAGAGAACAAAAGCAGAACTGCCTGTCAAAAATACCTGCTCTGAGCTGTGGATTTTGTGGGTTGTTGTGGGTTTAATCCCTGAAGTCCTTTTCTAACTGAACTTAAAAGTTGAGATTAATTTCTAACAAAACACACAACTATGAGATAGATTCACTTTTCCAAACCTGATGTTATAGTTCCTAGTCCTATTGTAAAACCAAATTGTCTTAAATGAATTTAAGCCAATAATAAATTCTAAATTGAAGGATAATTTAACCTGCCTCCACCACTTTATTTGTTCCAACATGCTTTCCTTAATTGTGATTTGTTGGCGATTTTTACCATAAAATTTCATGTTCTAATTAAACAAACTTACGGAAATAATACTACTAAAGTTTTAAAAGTACTTAAAGTAATGCATTTAAGGAATAGCAGATATTATTTTATCTGAATAAATCACAAGGGTGGTTGCATATTAAGGATAGCAAAGAATTAGATATTCCTTTCTGCTGTTATGAACCAAATGAAAATCCTAGAATCTCTAGAATGGTTTGAATTTAATCTTATATGAATGTGGTAGAAAGTAGTACATGATGTACACACACACGCACACACACACACACACACACACGGTTAATCTCTAAACTTTCAAGGAATTTAAATTTAGTGAAAATCCACTGGGTGTGGTGCAAAAACAATGAATACTGTTACACTGAAAAGAAATAAAATAAATAAATTGAGTGAAAATCATTATAAATATGAGGTGATATTAAACGTTCTCTGCAATCTTGAAAACAATAATGTAATCATCAGTGATAGGTCAGTGCCCTCTGCAGATAATACCAAAAACAAAAAGAAAAACAAAACAAACAGAACAAAACAAAAAAAGCAGCCTAATTCAAAAGAAAATCTATATGCCAGCCAAATAGTGATATCATGTCAATGATAAAAAAATAGTTCTAATTTTAAGATTGTAAAGGTAAATCCTTTAATGTTAATGTTTGATGTAATGAAAGATTATCAGTGATGAAATATACTTTTATCTGTACTTTTATCATGTAATTTTGACATAAAAGTTAATTTTTAACTTAAACTTTTGGGACCTCACTCTTTTCTTACTGCTGTATATTGAACTTGAGTATCTTTATCTGGGCAACAGATGAAATCATAGAACAAGGATAGGTGTGAGCAAGGTTATCCTCTGTAACTTAGTATCTCCTTTAAACTATGGATTGCTCTGGGGCCCTGTGCACTGTATTGTTAATTGTAGTATTAGTCAATGATTCAGAAAAAAATGAACACAGAAAATGTTTCAAAATAAAAATTATGAGTAAAAGATAAAATTTAACTAACTTCAGTCAAAGTTCAGGGGCTGAAAATAAGGTGATTTTTTAAAAAGATTTTATTTATTTATTTGAAAGGTAGAGTGGGGAGGGCACAGAGTTTGAGTGAGAAGGAGAAGCAGACTCCCTGCTGACCAGAGAGCTTGATGCAGGGCTGGATCCCAGGACCCTGAGATCATGACCTGAGCAGAGGGCACATGTTTAACCCGTTGAGCCATCCAGGTGCTCCTAAAATGTATCTTAGTGCTCAAAATGGGCCCTATGTTGTTCACAGCCTCTCTACTCTACAGACTTGGCATTTTGTTATCAGTGATGTTTGGTCCTGGTGAAAAATACCCTTTTCCTGTGTATGTACACCCTTAATTTATTCCTTCATGAACAAATTGATCTTGACTACCTATTAGATTCAATTCACTGTACCATGCTCTGAGGATACAACTGTGAACAAAGACATGACCATGCTTTCATAGAGCTTCAACTCTGAAACTGTGGAGAGACATCAAACACATTAATTTTGTGTCAGGATAAACAGAAGTAGTTAGGCTCTAGGGAGACAGAATGGGGGAATGGGGAGGTATGGAAAAAAATCCAGATGTGAAGACACAGCACATGCAGAGATGCAGGAACAGGAAAGAGCCTGAGAATTCTGATTACAGTTGGGGGCTTGACTATAAGGTAGCCAATGGTGCAAGATGGGAATGGAGAGGTGAGCAGAGACCAGGTCGGGAAGGAACATTCTGGGCAGGTTCAGAGGTTGGGACTGTTCTCTAGAGACACAGTTGAGGGTAAATTGAAGCATTTATAAGTCTACTCTTTGTAAGTAAAGAAGGGTAGGCTATTGTATTGATACATAATAACACAAGAAAAGTGAGGATGTTGGCAAACGACTTATGGAACACAGAAGCTAGGTAGGATAGAGGAGGCAGTGATGATGGAAAGAGTAGATAGAAATGCGGAAGAGGCTCAGTTTATAAACTTATACAGCAGGAAATGTCTGAGGTTATAGCAGCATCAGGCATTTAAACATCAAATTGTAAAAGTGAGCTATTCCCGTTGAGAACAAGGTTCAGGATCTGCTCTGAGACAATGGCCAAAAGAAGACGAAGACACTTTCACTGGAGGAAGAGATATAAGTGAAGTGAGGGGCAGCCATGGACAATCTCAGGTGACATTTATTGAGCATTTACTATCTACCAAGTTCAAGTCTCAAAACTCTAAATATTTTAACTCATTTAATTCTTAAATCAGTCCTATGAAGTAAGTCCTATTACCATATTTTCTAAAGAGGAGGAAATTCTAAGGGTTCCATGTGCAAACAGGATAACATGATTCCCTTTCAAATAGGATAGGATTTGGGTTTGGTTTGGTTTAATTTATAGGAAGAATAAGCCACCCGTTTTAAAGAATATTTATTGTGTAACTAGTTCATATTAGGCACTGAGTAATGGAATGGCACAGAGGATACTTCCCACATCCCTTTCTCCTCCACCCTTTCACCAACTTTCGGGAAACAGCCAGATTTCCACTGAGATGTGAAGCGAAGTTAAAAATCTGCGAGAGAGGATAAAGAGGTTTTTACAAATCAGTGAACTGGTATGTCAGAAGCTACAGTGAAAAATATTGTGGAGGTGGTTACCAAAAAAAAAGAATTGTGAGAGGTTATATCAGAGGAGACAAAGCTCGCTGCAGAGGTGAAACATGAGAGAACGAGATAACAAGAGGAGATGGAAACGGAGTGGTGACTAAGGACAACAGCTCTGAACTTTGTAGTTGCTCAGAAATTTACCAAGAGAATTAATCCCTGGAGACCCCATTGTCTGTCACAGGAGGAGAAGATGGGGGGACCAGGGCACTCCAAACACAGCAGCAGCCTGCCGTGATTAAAACTTACAGGCACTCTGAGTTTGGGGTGAGCAGGATGCTTTGGCCTTTCTGGGAGGGCTCAGCTGCAGTTTGGTTTAATTGCTCAAGCTCCAGAGAGAGTCTCTGGTTTTAAGGTGGTGGCAGTGGCCAGGATCCTGGGCAGTGTTCTTTAGGGCCTGGTTATCCAGGGATCAGAAATTTGCACTTCATCAAATCAATTACAGTATTTTTTTATCCTAGCGGGCATTTTTGAACATTTTTTGTGTTTGCATTCTTTTAGCTTTTTAGTTGGAAAATGCCCTGCTCTCTCAGTTGTGCTAAAGGGAGACGGGGTAGAGGGGTTTTGCGCCTATGGTCAGAATGACAAAGCCACCTATGCCTGGCATGGAGGTAATAAGGAAAGCATTTAGGGAAAGCCAAGAGAATCTGAAATATTTTTTTGTTATTTAGGGCAGGATCAAATGCTGTCATATTTTAAGTTTCATTTTGGCTTTCAGTAGATGCTTCCAGAACAGCAAGTTCTCTTCATAGACTGCCTTGTAGCTCATTATTTCCCTACAAGTCTGATCTCCCAGGGTTTTGTTTTCTTTCCTTTTCCAATGAATATTACATTAATTTTCATTTATTAAGAAGATATCTGTCCTTCATACTGGTCTTAGGTACCCTTCCCAGAAATGCTTATGATCTGAATCCTGAAAGAATAGGTAGACAATTCTGCTTTCAATGTAAACCTTAACTTTTATAACTGCAGTACATGTATTATGTACTATATATTATATATCATAATTGGTATTATATATTATAATTAGTATATCAGTAGCATAATAGTAGATAAAAAAAAGATGTGATCTGGGTTGCCTCTAAAGTATAAATAACTTGACTCAGTATCCCTTTGCCCAAAAAATAATGGCCTATTGTGCTCATTCTTGGGTCCCAGAGATCAACCTTTAAAGAACATGACTTTAGAATATATTTAAGAGTTACAGAGTATGAAAATATCACCTGGGATGTGGGTTGCCAAGAGGCGCTTCCATGAGTTGTTTTTTTTTTAATTTTCAGAAAAACAGTATTCATTATTTTTGCACCACACCCAGTGCTCCATGCAATCCATGCCCTCAATAATACCCACCACCTGGTACCCCAACCTCCCACCCCCTGCCTCTTCAAACCCCTCAGATTGTTTTTCAGAGTCCATAGTCTCTCATGGTTCACCTCCCCTTCCAAGCTTAATAATAGTTTCAAATGTTGTCTGTGGAGGAATTTTGTTTGAAGAATTGTGAGCAAGAAGATTGTGTTAGGAAAATTGACCAACTTTTATCCACTTCCAGCTTTTAAGAGTGAAAAAAACCAAAAGATTTAAATTTCTCGGAGAAAGCTGATGTTTTATATAGGAGTGCCTCGATTCAAAGTTGGGAGTTGTCAGCATTAATTTTTTTTGAGCAACTGAAAATCACTGCTGAGTTCTAAATGGCTGTTATCTCCACATCCACTGCCATCCATGTGGAGCTTTCGGGTGGTTGATGGGTATGTCTTTACTTATCTATGAATGACTCCATAAAATTAATGATTAATTTTTATCCTGAAAATCCTTCTGTTGAAAGCAGGCAATAGACTTTGTGACATTTCCATATAAAATCTCCATAGTTAAATTTTCATGGAATTACGGAACCATGGAACGCTCACGATTGTAGATGTTTCTTTGTTTCCTGTAAGAGTTTAAAAGGCGTAGGGTGATCTTCAACTGACTGCAAGTATTTTGAAAATATAAAAGCTAACTTTTTAAACTCTCCCTAAAATGAAAGGCATATTTACTTACATAGACATTAAATATTTCCTGGTTCAATTCATCGTTTTTACTATTGGCCAACATAATGATTCATAAAGCAGATACATTATAAAATTGTAAATGCTAATTCAAAACATTTGTTGTAGGATTGGAGCCAGACATCTTGCAGCAAGAAGTAGTAGGTGATTTCAAAAAGGAAAGATATTGAGAAAATAAATTTCCTTCCATGAAAAACAAAGGAGCTTTTGAAATGAGAACAGCCATTCAAGAATTTTTATTAGTGTAGAATCCTCACATAATTCAAGTAAGGTGATGAGATACGTGGGTTTGTACCAACCATGGTAAAATCACACTTCATAACAGAAGTTGTGGTGTGTTTTCTTTTGTTCTTTTATCGTCCCAAATTCTAAAGTCACTGTGGAAGGCTTGGACCGAGAGGTCCCTAAATTATCTGAATAATATTCACAAAAGCCAGAAAATAAAGGAAAGGTTCTACCTTAGAAGCTCACAATGCATTAGGGATTGCAGAGTGTGAGAAATGTATGAAATGTGGTTTTGTTATTAAATTTTGCCAGTTTTCAAAAATCTTGTTTGGTATTTTCAAAGTAAATTTAGATATATAGGAAATCTTCCCACTACCTATGAAATTTTTGTCTGGAGAAAGAAATAAATTCGATTCTTTAAATTTAGAAGTGATCTGAGAAGATAGTATTCTGCTCCTTAAATATGAATAATATTTTCTCTTTGGAAACACTTTTAAGATTCATCATCAAATACGAGATCTCACACCAATGGAACCTTGCACATAAACTGTTATTGTCAGTTTTAAAATAAATTTATTTTGTTTTGTGGATTATTTAGCTGAACAGATGGTAATGGTTTTGACACAATTCAGTTTCCTTTCCTTTCTTTCTTTCTTCTTTCTTTTTTTCTTTCTTCTTCTTTCTTTCTTTTTTTATTTGGGAAAAAATAGAATACAAAACCCAGAGCTTCTTTTCCCACTTGGTCACAGCTGGTTACCAATCAATCTCAATTCACGGTACAGTGATGATAGCACATGTTGTCCGGGGGCCAAATCTGATTGGGTTGCATTTTTCAGCAGTGTTCCGTATCGGGGGAAAAAAGGTATCTTTATGGTGGGGACTGTCAGCACATGATTGTACAACTGTCATTAATCAAACCTGGCAACAATGACTGCATTTATGCCAGTCTGAGACTGACAGATTTTACAATCAAAATCACCCAATTTCTATGAGGATTTCCTCACCAGTAATTTTTTTTTTCCATCCATTTCATTGTTTTTCCTGCTTTTCATTAAAGTCAGAAAATACCTCCTACATGTTGATCATACATATTGTACCATATTTACAAAGTAGCTGTTTTATATCAAAGTAGGCTTTAGGCATTTAAAATGTATTCTCAACTACTTTAAGAAGGCTATAAGAAATCAAGACAAAACTTAGGTACATTAGATGGCTTACTGAAAGGATAATTGTAGAATATGTGTGTATTAGTAAACATTTATGAGCCTCCTAGGATTACAGTTGGTTTTAGAGTAATAGTGAGTGAAATATTGGTAAAGTTATATTCTGGAGTTTTTGGAACTGTGACTATAAAATTACTGGCACAGAAATGCACACCTGCCCAATGCACACTCACACAGAGTCATAACACACTGGTCAGTGGAAGGGGCGTGTTGCTCTGGGTTAGAAGAATGAATGTACTTGCTGCGGAGAATACTGATTCTTGTCTCTTTATAGCTCAATACAACAATCTCAGCGTCTTCTATAAAATGGTGTTTGGAAATAAGCATTTTTTTCTAAGTTGCTTCTTGTTGTGAAACCATGTATTAAACTCTGTTGCAAACTATAAAGATCTCTCTAAATGTAAGGAGCTATTAATCATAATTTTGTATACAACTCAGTCAATATTTACTTTCTAAGAAAAATGAGCATTTCTCCAATTATCTAATGTAAAAGTGAAAAGCATCAATGAGGTTCCTATGATGCATGTATCAACTTATCCAGAAAGAAATTAAAGAAATAAGGCCACATTTATTGGACCTTTGGAAATATTTAACATCCAATTGCTTGTGAAATATGTAGGAAGCAAATTATTGTCTCAGAAAATTCATGACCCATTAGAGAAAACAGAGACTGGTAATAGATACTCGGGACAATTTTTCCTCTGATTGTATTTGCCTCAATGTGTGGCCTTTGGAGAGGAAGTTTGTCATTTTTTGCCTCATCTTGCCTAAATGTGAAATTAGTAATGAGCCACATATTTACTTCTTTCAGGGCTTTGAAGTGTTTTTAAAGATTTATGTATATGAGGGACACCTGGGTGGCTCAGTGGGTTAAGCTGCTGCCTTCGGCTCAGGTTATGATCTCAGGGTCCTGGGATCGAGTCCCGCATTGGGCTCTCTGCTTGGCAGGGAGCCTGCTTATCTCTCTCTCTCTCTCTCTCTCTGCCTGCCTCTCTGCCTACTTGTGATCTCTCTCTGTCCAATAAATATAATAAAAAAAAAAAAGATTTATGTATTTGAGAGAGAGAAAGAGAACACCCATGCATGAGTTGGGGGTATGAGAAAAGGGAGAGAATCTTCAGGCTGACTCCCTGCTGAGTATGCAGCCCAGCCTGGGGCTAGATCTCAGGATCCATGAGATTATGACCTGAGCCAAAAGCAAGAGTCAGGCATGCAATGGACTGAGCCACCCAAGTGCCCCTTGAAGTGCTTTTAGACATAGTTTCTTTAAAATCAATTCTTGGATTTCTGCAGTTTTTGCAGGTAAGAGCTAATTTGATCACATAAGTTTATCATTTCTCTGGCAGAAGATGCTTCTTTTTCTGAAAATTGATACTTGTGCTTGACTCTGCTGGGCTTGTCAGTGTACTGTCAGGGTTTGGGCTAGAAATTGGCACAGTGGTTGAGTAGTGTTAGAAGGAAGAGTGGTGTTTCCAGCTATGGAGTGTACCATTGTATTAGATCCATTGGGTTGGCAGTGTGATGAAGGAGAAAGAGTATGTACTTTGGAGTAAACAGACCTTGATTTGAAAATGCAAATTTGTTTATGAAAATGTCAAAGCTTGAAATAAGGTCAATTATTCCAGTAATTTAAAATCATCAGTGGGCCAAAACACACACACACACACACACACACACACACACACACATACCTGCTTTCAGGCATATTTCAGCCCACAAATAATCAAGTTGCAATTATATATTAGATAGTATAAATTATCTAGTGTAAAATTTCTGTATCCAGACCATGAGGCCTGAATTCTCAGTGACTAAAAGCTTGATTGTACTATTGACCATTTATTTACCAAAGCCATTAAGGAAAAGTTTGTGGGAGTAGTTGCCATTTTGGAGTAAATCCCATACTTACTTAAATGTTTCTTCTATATATGTTCATCATGATTTTTTTTAAATAAATTAATCATGATTTAAATAAATTCATCGTGATTTTTTTAAATAAATTGAAAATTTGTGCTATTTCTTGGTAGAAAGTTATAACCTCTATAATCTAATTCATGAAAAATTTAGATTCTAGATTCCAGTGTGGTCTAAACCTTTGCTACCAGTGAAATTCAAGGTTCTAGAAAACAAAGTGCCTTTTTCCCAAACTTAAACTTTGAACATTAAACTAGACTCAATAATTTTTCAATTCTTTACTGTGTCTCAGAATTTATAATCTGTTAGGTTCTTAGAAATACCAATTTCTATATTTTATAAAAGTATATTTATTAATAAGATGTGTGGTTTGCCTTCAGGCAGGTTGAACTTTATATGTCTAAGTTTTTTGTATTTTTAAAATGGGATAAATAATATTTTACCTCCTTATCTACCAGATTTTTTTTTTAGGATTTTATTTATTTATTTGACAGGGAGATATCACAAGTAGGCAGAGAGGCAGGCAGAGAGAGAGAGAGGGAGCAGAGAGCCCAATGCAGGACTCGATCCCAGTACCCTGGGATCATGACCTAAGCCGAAGGCAGCAGCTTAACCCACTGAGTCACCCAGGCACCCCTCTACCAGAATTTTTGTTAGGATAAATTAAAGAGTCTATTTGAGAACACCATGCATGTATTTTTTATTGTCATTATTTTCACAAGACGTGTGATTAGAAATCACCCCCCTTGCCAAAATAATGAGATAGCATATTTGAAAGCTTTCAGCAAAACACAATGCTTTAAGTCTGTTTTCTCATCCTCTTCACCTTCATTTGAGATATTCTTTTAGAATCACATCATTTATTCTGTTGCAGGAAGAGAGATTATTTTCTCAAGTTATTAATTTACAGAGGGACATTTATTAATGATCACTTATAAACCAGATGTCTAGATTGCTGATAAAGATTTGTTAACTTCTTTACTTTGTCTTTCTAGTAGCATTTGTATATTAAATATTTTGAGTTCTTTCATTCACAATATTATGTTGATATTAATTTATCCAATGTTTCAGAGCTAACTGTTGATATATAAACCTAACAGTATTACTATATTTCTTGATAGAGTGTAATAGCATATTTCAAATTAGTTGATCTTTCCATTCTACATATATTTGTTTAACGAGTAACCCTGCTGTGAAAGAACTACAGAAGAATTTCAGGTATTTGTTGGGTGTTCCATTATTCATTCACTAAGCCTTCATTGAACATATATATTCAAGATCTCAGGGACTTTTTGATAGGACTTGGGGTACATAGTTTGGGAAAAGAGAGACTTAGCACTTGTTCTCATGGAGCACACATGCTCTTGGAAAGACAGTAAACAAGGAAACTAAAAACTTGAAAGAGAAGTTGGTTTAAAGAGAAAAATAGTAAAAGTAACAAGAAGATATGAAAATAAAAGGAAATAAAAGTAATTTTTAAGTCACTGGTGGGTAGAAAGCTTCTTCACAGTATTTAAGCAGGAAAGACATGTTTGAGAGGATATTTAAATAATCTTAAAAAGTCAAGAAGGATTAGCAATGGAAGATAGAGAAGGGCATCCCATGAAGTTGCAACAGAAGTACAAAGACACCATGGTAACTAGGTAGTTATGTTAAAGAAAAGAATGATCATGTGCTTAGAAGAGGATGAACATGAATTTGGATAGGTAGGTGAAGAGTAGATTATCTAAAACCTTGAAGATAATAAAAATAGGTTTTATTCTGAGGGACTGAAGGAGAAATCATTGGATGGTTTCAAATAGTAGAAACACTTAATCGTCTTCAGGTATATAAACCAGTGAATTTGTATTGATGCTCTTCATTCTTCCAGTAACCCTTAGATTATATAATTGTTATCACATTATATGGTTTATGGTTAGAGATAGTTGACCTAAAAATGAGAAAATTCATAAAAAATGCAAAATACAAAAGGCTGTCATGCAAGAGAGAGTACATCTTTCTGGTTGGCCCAAGAAGTAATGGATTAGTAGAAACTTCTGGAAGAAGTCTTTTTGTTTTATCATCTATAGGCAACCTTCTAATAGAGATCAGAGATGTTCAAAAATGGAAGAGGTCACTCGTCATAGGAATTAAGTTGGAAAACTGGTTGGTAGATTTGGCACATAGGATTCAAAAGATGATGGATGGTTGTAGAAGGGTTTTTCTTGATGGAAAGATTCAGTCATCTTATATATATTCAAAATAACTTTATATAAATCCATAATGCTGATAATATTTACAAGCTTTCCTCAGGCAAAGTTCCAGTGAAAAAAAAGGGAATTTAAAGATTCTGAAACCCCGGGATATCTGAGAGTCTTCAAATCTGTTGTTGTTTGGTTTGGTTTTAAATTACAATAACCCTGTGTGATGGGACCCATCAGGACTAGTGTATTGTAGCCATTATTTCTAATTGGGATAAAACGGCTGGGCCCTCGGACATGTGTGCATATCACACCTTAGACTGGGGAAAGGTAGGTGTTAGCTGGAGAAGGTCTTAGAGATAGTTCTAATAGACATTTGTGTGGAGTCATATCTCATCCCTTCCAGTTGAGAACTATTTCCCTGGGCTTGAAGCCTTATGAAAACAAATATTCTCTAGAGCACCTGGGTGGCTCAGTAGGTTAAGCATCATCCCTGGAATCAGGGTCATCATCCCTGGGATCAAGACCAGAATTGGGCTTCTTGCTCCTGGGGGCCTGCTTCCCCATCTGCCTCTGCCTGCCACTCCCCATGCTTGAGCTCTGTCTCTCTCTTTCTCTGTCCAGTAAATAAACAAAATCTCTTTTTTTTAAGATTTTATTTATTTATTTGACAGACAGAGATCACAAGTAGGTGGAGAGGCAGGCAGAGAGAGAGGAGGAAGCAGGCTCCCTGCCGAACAGAGAGCCTGATGTGGGACTCGATCCCAGGACCCCGGGTTCATGACCTGAGCTGAAGGGAGAGGCCTTAACCCACTGAGCCACCCAGGTGCCCCAATAAACAAAATCTGAAGGCATGTCTCCCCAATTTTAATGCAGTGCCTGGCATGTAAGAGACATGTACATCTCCTTAAATGTTAGGATTTCTTGAATAAAGTAATTAAAATAATTAAATTTTCATTATAATTTTGTCAGATATCAATGATTTTCAAAGGTAAATGGAAATGAGACAATATTTAATAAGCATCAACGAATTCCAGTGAAGAAACACTCTATATAGGGAAAGAGCATTAAAAATCATCACTCCCAACCTCTTCGTACTCCAAAGCTTACCTGTTTTACAGAAAATGGGCCTATTACCTGGTGTACGTACTTTCTGCACCAAGTTGGAATTTTATGAATATTCTACAAAATCTCCATAGCACCATTGTTCTTATCCAGAATTTTATAACCTATTTCTGAAACCCTGTCTATAGTTAGAAAAAAATATATATTCCCTATTTTCTTATCACTATTTTCTTATAATGGCATGGTATCTTTGAAAGGTAGTCTCTTTCATTAGTAGCTAATATTAATTCATTTTATTCTTTCCAAGATGTATTTCATTTTTCATTATTCCTTGAAAACAGAATTGTAATCACAGGGTACAATGCACCATTTCTTGTATCTCTTGGTTTTAAACAAGCAAAATCCAATTTAAAACAAAAGAAAATTAACACACCGATGCAGTGTTCCCATTCCTATTCTTGGCTTTCTTAAATACACATTAAAGAAATGAGAAATCTCAGTAAGTCTGATTTCACATATTTTAGGTTCAAATATTATGTCATCTGTAATTTATAAGTAAATACTCTTACCTACTAAAGCAAGACATAGATAGCTCTCACCCTGTTTATCTACCATGTTGTTCCCTATATACTGAATTTATCTAACCTGAGGTTAAATTTGCCAGAAGGTATAACTAAATGTTTGATGAATGTAAAGTTATATTTCTATCCAATTGATGCAGATAATGTCTTAAGTTAACAATTAAAAATTCAACAGGGCACCTGGGTGACTCAGTAGGCTTAGTGTCTACCTTTGACTCAGGTTATGATCTCAGGGTCCTGGGATCCAGCCCTGCATTGGGGCTCCCTGCTCAGCGGGCAATCTGCTTCCCCCTCTCTTTCTGCCCTTCCCCAGTTTTTGTGCATAGGTTTGTGCTCTCTCTCAAATAAATAAATAAATAAATAAATAAAATCTTTAAAACAATGTCAACAAAGTATTTTACTGTAGGAAAGAGGTATGTACACAGAGTGGGAAAAGTGCCAGGTTGAGATCAGAGTTCAAGATTTGAATTCTGATTTTTCTCTTTAGTAGTAAAATGACTTTGAACAAGTCATTTCACTTAACTAAGGGTCAGTTTCCTCTTCTGTAAAATGACAGTGTCAGATTCAAGAGATTTTTTTTTTAAGATTTTATTTATTTATTTGACACACAGAGAGCGATAGCAAAAGACAGAGCGCAAGCAGAGGGAGTGGCAGGCAGGCAGGGGGAGGGAGAGGGAGAAGCAGTCTTCCTGCTGATGGAGGAGTCAGATGTCCGACTCCATCCCAGGATCCTGGGATCATGACCAGAGCAGAAGGCAGACGCTTAACTGACTAAACCACCCAGGCGCCCCTCAAGAGAATTATTCTGAGGTTGCTGTAAGCCAATGCATGTGAGTCTTTTTGTTTGTTTGTTTGTTTAAACTGCGAGGCAACATAATTTTTTTTTATTTTTTCCTCAATGACAAATCAGAAATCATGGGTGTCTTTTTTTTTTTTTTTTAAACTCCGAATAATGTTTTCATGTGTGTTTGATCCAGAGAGGACTTTGTAGACATTCAAGTTTATCTTCCCCTCTTTTAGCTTTTGATAAAAATTCAGAGAACTCTGAAGAGACTTTACCAAGTTAAACAAGAACCATGACCAAACTCTAGCCAGAATCCAGTTTTTCTGAGATGAATTAGAAATGTCTACAAAATACATTATTTTTATTCAATCCTTGTATCTCAGAGCTAAGCTTGTCCAGCAGAAATAGACTAACTGTAGGAAATACGGTTTTTATTAGACAGTAAATATATCACCAGCAACTTTTCTGAGCCCGTCATCAAAATCGTTTTCTTTTCTCGTTTTCAATTGGCTGAGTTAAGCAGAGCAGGTTTGTATGCCCTATTACTCTCTAATGCATTTCAGCCCCGTCCTTGCCCTAAGTTATAAATGTAGCTCATAAAAAACCTTAATAGATAAATGTGGCAAATTTGCAAATTTGCAGCCATTTAGATTTTGTTGACCCTTATATGAGTAAGGAACAAGATATTGATCATAGGGGCGCCTGGGTGGCTCAGTGGGTTAAGCCTCTGCCTTTGGCTCAGGTCATGATCTCAGGGTCTTGGGGTCAGGTTCCGCATCGGGCTTTCTGCTCAGCAGGGAAGCTTCTTCTCCCTCTCTTTCTGCCTGTCTCTCTGCCTACTTGTGATCTCTCTCTCTGTCAAATAAATAAATAAATAATCTTAAAAAAAAAAAAAAGATATTCATCGTATATCCAACCAATATTTCTTGAAATCTTATGAGTTACAATAAAAATAGCTAATATGCATTGTGCTTTCTGTGTGCCAGTTTTATGAACTTTGTGTAATGTCTCCTTGAAAGGTCACTCTCAATTCATGAAATAGGTGTTACCATCTGCACCATTTTGCTAATGAAGAAATTGGGACCCAGAGAGTTTAAGTACGCTGTCCATTTTTACATGGATTGGCGGAGGTAGAGCCCGAGGTTGAAACTCTGGCCATTTGGCTCCAGTCTGCTCTTCACCACCCGGTTATGCTACTGGATGTTGAAAGCTCAGTGTTAGGGACTGAAGCTATAGCAGTGAGTGAAGCAGGCAGGATCTCTGCCTTCATCAAAAGAGACGAATGATACAAAGTGTAAGCAAGGGCACTATGATTGTATAGCAGTAAGTTCCAAGGAGACAGTTAATTCCATTGTCAAGTGTCGTAATGGTTGGTTTCAAACAAGGGTTTGAGAAAGCTTTTCTAACAGCTTATGACATTTTTTAAATCAGCAGAAGTTTAACTGAAAAATGTGCTGACAGAAAAATAACCACCATAATTGGAGGATAGAGCATGATAACTAAGTTTGGTTGGCATGATTGGTTCATAGACATTGCTTTTTGTCATGTAAACTTCTATCAAATGGAACGATTATTAGGTCTATGTCTTACACTGTAGTAAACTTAAGCTATTAATCTTTTAGCTAAAGCCAGAAGTAGAAGAAATTTGATTATAGTAATCTTCACGGTAAGCCTAAAATGTTGTCTTTGTCCTGAAAGCAATAGGAAATCACAGTTAGTTGTGAGTAGATAGAACCAATTAAAGCAATATTTTTAAAATGCAGCTTTATTTGTATGATATGTATGAGGGAGAAGGGCAATATGATCCATCAAAAGTTATTGCAAAAGTATGTGTGTGAAATAACAAAGACTGTCAGTGAAAATCAAGAGGAAAGATCAGATAAAAAAGATAATAGCTTCGTTATTATGCTTGGGTAATTGTAATCTCTGAGAATCTAATAAGAGCATATTCTTATATGTAAGTATTTCAACAGATTCATGTTAAAATTTTATAATCTTTTTATGAACTAGTGTCTTTGTCTACTTGTTAAAAAGTAGAAGTGAGAAAATAAGTGCATGTGAAAGAGCTGAGGGTGTCCAGAAATCACTCCCAGGCAGGTTGGTGCATTAAGAGCTAATATTACTAATTTTTAAAACTCAGCCCCCTCTTAATTCCTTCAACAATGTATTTGTGTCAATTTGCCAACAAATAAGAGAATTTTTTTTCCTTTAATATAGTTCAGCTCTAGATTCAAGATGCCCAAAAAGTAAGTCATATATTGAAGTACAGTGTCACTTACAAAATAGTAAAATATAACTCACCTAGAAACTGAAATATACACTATTCCTTACTTACTATCTAAGAACTGCCTCCAAAAAAAAGTCCAAGTGCTAATAATGCCTTTGATAGTTTTGATGCAGTAAGAGTTGTTAATACATATATGAAATATGGGTAGCTGGTAATCAGGCTGAATGAGATCCAATATGAAATTCATGATCTTTTTAGTAACATCTTGAATCTAACGATCGCACTTTGTGGCTGAATGTTATGTATGTGTGCCCATGTGTTTTGTTTTAGTTAAAATATGATAATCAAAAAAGGAAAATGAAGATGAAAATGTAGTGTTATTTTAACTTATCTAATACGATATTTAATAAAACCGGTTCATTTCTACACAGGTATGACATCAAAGATGATTACACACTGAGAATTAAAAAGGCCATGAGTACAGATGAAGGCACCTATATGTGTATTGCTGAGAATCGGGTTGGAAAAGTAGAAGCCTCTGCTTCTCTCACAGTCCGAGGTAAGAAGCTTAAGATGTGAAATACAATTGAATCAACAGACTAATTTTTGGTTAAATTGGTAAGTGAACTCACAGTCAAAACAATAGCTTACACTCTTTTATCATTATTATTATTATTAAGATGCCTAGATTTTGTGTCCTTTCTATTATTAATTGAAATAAAATTGATTTCAAATTTGGGTTCAGAGGGATGATTATTTGAGGGAATTATTTTTTTATTTAATAAGTAATAGCTGAGATGGTTTAAAAGTAAATCTTAAGAATAGAAAAGATTTATACCAATCTTTTATGTACCCACCGTTTTGAAGTATTTACTTCTTTGAAATGTCACAATTTTAAAGGTACTCTGCTTTCTGTTTACTAGTTCATCAGTTTATACCAGGAGGGTACTAGTTTGAAATCCTTTTCTATTTCAGCATCCAAAAAGCAACAATAAAAAATAAATAAATAAAACCAACACCACTTCCAAAGTGAAAAATGGATACAAATGAGCTCCCACAATGAGAAAATCTGCTTTAGAGAGTGATTTGTGAAGTTCATTGGCCTTAAATAATTGAAATCGTTAGTGTCGCTCCTGTAATAACTTTCACTTTCTGGGTGTCATGCACTTTTTCATTCGTGGAACAATGTTCATTTATAGACTCCCTGGAATTGCTTGTAAGTGAAAGAAAGCATTACTTAACCCCCACAGTGAGGTAGAATGAATTAACAGACTTCCTGGTGGTGAGCGTTGATCCACATGAGTAAATCATAGAGTCCCGAGTACCAAGAGGTACCATGTGGACATCCACACTTATTCTCGCCCAATAGGCATCACCCATGGCATCATTTGCACTCACAGAACCTCAGATAGAGGTAGGCGACCACATCCTCTGCTCAGTCTTCCCACCTGTCTTCCCGCACCTTAACCGATGCCTCCTCTCGTCATCCTTTGTGAGAAGGTCAGCGGCGGGCTCTGACCCCGTCTCAGTTACATCTCACCCTGTGTAATCCCACCTCCGACCCTTGTGCAGGTTTACTCCGAGTTTTCATATGATTGGCAAAAAGCTTTGGAGGAATCTGCATGGGTGAGAAATGTGTCAGGGATTCTCCTGTTGGTCCTCCACGGGGACCATCATTTTTTTTCTGATCTATGATTTTAGCACCAAATCGTAGAACAAAAAACCAAAAAACAAAACCTGTGTTTCCCCAGGTAACTCTTAGGAGATACACACTCTGGACAACTTGGAAAATATTGGTGATTCCACACTTCTCAATCGCTCTACTTTTATTCCACAAAATCCATTTTTTTTCCCCATCCGGACATTCTAGCGGGAATTTAGATGCAAAACAAATTTTAGATAAAATCCGCATGCTAGTTGCTTACAACATCTTCATTCCTCACGAGTTAACAGATCATCAAAAGCTGTCATCCTATACCAATCAAATACACAGACTGATTATATAGTATCAGAATCCGATAACCTTTGTAAACCACATTACTACATTGAATCTACATTCTCTGTAGGTGATTATATATTTGTATGTATTCATTTACTAGGCAACCCTTTAGGAAAACAATTCACCTGACCAAATTTTCCCCAAAGCTTGTTTATTTGTTGTTTCTGAAATGAGTGGAGAAAAAAAAATAAACAACCAACCAAGAAATATTCCATTTAAAAAATATTTGCTGACTAAACAAATGGTGAGAAAAATGTGAGGAGTTATTTGTTTATAGAAGCAGCAGGGTTCTTTTTATACTTGAATGCTTGGATGAATGAGACGTGAAGTGGTCTGTTTGCTTTGAGATATTTCCCAGCTAATTGTTTTCATAATTTGTTGAAAGTTGCAGGTTTAACATTTCATTTAACAAAGCATGCTCCTCTCACATGGATGTTTCTAGCTAACTTAAAAAACTAATAGAGTTTTTTTGTTTTTAATAGGATTTTTTTTAAATCAGCAAACCTTAAATGGTCTCTCCCCTAATCTGTGTCCTGTAGATGGATTAGAGAGTTTAATCTGTGTGGTATGTATTTATTACTCATCTAAGACTGAAACCTCAAAAATAGGGTTAAAGAAAATCTCCATGATACAATAGAATGTGGAGTAAAATATTGTTAAAAATATTTTTATCATTAGGAAAAGCAGTTGGAACTTCTCATGCTAAGAGGTTAACAGGAGAAAAAGCATATTATCTTTGAATTATTTTTTTCTGTGCTCATTTTTCTGTGCACATATGTGAAATGTTTAGCCCTTCCCTGGATTGTTTTATTAGAACAGGGTCAACTGACCAAGAGGCCACATCCATTTTCATCCATTTAATGCAGGGACACAGTTTAGTTTAATTTGCTGATTTTGAAAACATCCACCTGCTAGTTTGTTTTTTTTTTTCCAGATAAAATGTTGCTATGTAACAGAAACGAGAAGTTTAATTGGTATGTTTCGGCTAAAATTTTATCATGGAGTCCAGTTGGGGAAAAGGAAAAGGACTTTTATAGTCAAAATCTGGCACAGAGATTTACTTAGTTGTTTTCTACTTTAAAATAAGGTGAAAATAAATTATAAAATTAAACTTAACAGCAAGTAGCTCCCTTTGCTGACTTGACAAAAATAAAATTAGAAAGAAATAATGCTAGACAGCAGTCGACCTCCTAGCATTTATATTCTAGTCAAATAATTCATAATCTAATAGAGCGTTTTTAAATGGGTCCAAAATGAGTTAACACAAACTACATATTTGTAAACACACTTTTCCCATTTTCAGTTATTCAGATTGACTTTGCATAAATTAAGACTTCATTGGAAAAAACTATCTTGCTTTTAGGGCAATAAAACCTTTTTTTTTTTCTTTTAAATAAAATTACTCTATACTAAGTGAAATAGAAATATATTTTATATTTTTAAGCCCAGTTTTTCGCCATGGTTTCTTCTTTTTCTCTCTTTAATATCAATAGATTCAAAATGCCTTTTGGTTTCTAAAGGAAGCATTATGTTGGAGATTCAGCCTGAGAGGGCACCTGAAAAATGTAAATTCAAAACCAAAAGGAAAAGTTCTTTTTCTACCAGACGTTAACAAAATTAAGAGATACATCTTTCGAATGAGGCACAACCTTATGATGTTAGTCTGTTGTCTTGTTCGTGGTTGTTACTTTTGTGCACACCTGCCCCCAGGAAAGAAATTGTGGATTGGGCACCTTTCTGATTTTCTTCCTCTTGCAAACACCTCATAGGCTGTGGGATGCCCTAGAGGGTCACTGAGCTAGAATTTCCATCCTGCTGCTATGATTGCTTTATTCTTCTTTGAATTATCTGAATTTCCCCTTTTCATTATAAATAATAGTATAAGACCATGAATCTCCTACAGAGGCAACTCCTTATTGTTTCAGAGAATGCACAAAGCTAGTATCATGATGTACTGGTTGAGTGAATGGATGCCTATAAATACGGTTTCAGTGGCTATATCTATCTCATTGTGTCCAATGAGGCATCATGAAGACAAAACTACCCTAAATTCTAGCGTTATGTTGTATGCACACTAGAGCTTTATCCACGGGGACATGGGCAAAACACTTGTTTGTTGTGTAAGTCTATATTTTGAATATAAGAGTTCCTAATAATTCAAATGCTATTAAATGTATTTCCTCTTCACTTGAATAATGGCACCATATGTTTTATATTTGTCCATTGCTTTTATATGAAATGGTTTACTATCCAAATTGATTTGGCTTTATTCTCTTTAAAGAAAGTATTATTGAGCCCATGTGTGTCTCTCACAATTGCTGTGTATAATAACAGGGCCAGCCTGATTTTAATGATTGAGTTATGGTATAATAAAAAATATGATAATAATTTGTTGAAGCAGCAGTTTGAAAGCCATTCTCAGTGTGAACAAGGATCAAGTTGTTACTCATTGTTTCCTGCCCTCTGCCCCGCCCCCCCCAAAAAAAAGAGAAAGAAAAGAGAAAAGAAAAAAAAAAGAAAAGAAGCTTAACAGTAGTTAGGGAGCCACTCAGTTGAAATCTCTAAGGATGTTCCAACATATTTGTTATATTTTTATCCACCCTGTCCACGGATGAAGAGTGATGTGATCTTAACTTATTACTGGCTGAAAAGCAGCGTCAGGGGCTTTTCCATAGTCCTTGTAATGGTTCTGACTAACCATGCTTAAAATCCAATTGCTATTTAAATCAGACAGTGAGGCCTTCTTTTATTGACATGACATTTGCCAGTCTGTGACTTGAATAGTTATATTCCTCAGGTTCTTAACTTTGGGGTGATACAGGGTATTTAAAAAGTTCTTTGAAATAAGAACTATAGTAAGTGATGACAATATGACTTTACATAAACTATCAATCACAAAGAGCTAATTCTGGAATGAAAATAATTATTTTCTTAGAATTATAACTTTCAGTTTTAGTCAAACTCAGACATCCTGTTCATACTTGAATTATAAGACTAGAGATCACTCTACTGTCCATACTTAAATGTTAACATTACACATCATGCATTCTGATAATTTTCTTTTCTTTTTTTTTTTTTTTTAATTTCTTCTTTATGTTCTCACCACACCATTGTAATGTCTACAGCTCGCCCTGTTGGTAAGTAGCCATCCTTCTATCCATTTAGCATGGCTTTGTACAATGCTTCATAACTCATGCATAGTAGGATTTGATAGCATGAAATATATTTATTCATCCATGTTAAAATATTATGGGAGGATCTTCCATGAAAGTTGCTCTGGATCTTTTCATCACTTTGATAAGCCATTTTGTAGTGACCTACGAGAGTAAGAATGAAGAGGTAATGATTTTCATGGAAAATAATATATGAATGTTTAATATTAGAAACTGCTAACTTTTCTTAAAGACATAAACATAATAATTCTTTTTTCTTGTATATATAAAAATCATTTAATAGTTATGCTTGATATTCATTAAGATAAATGATTAGGAACTAAATTAAAAGGTTCGATAACTTGATGCACTTCTTTGATTTTTAAACTGCTTCAAGTCCTTGCTTTGTAATGGCATTTTCAACTGCTGTGTACTTATTATCTGTTTTCCTATTTAAACAAAATTTGGTAGAATGCTTCCAGTTGTTCTAAGTAGATGCTTACACTAAGAAGAAAAGAGAAGGATGAGTTGTGTTCTTTGGCATGAAAAGTTGGTGTGGTTTTAACATTTCTCATCCTTCATTGACTGTACAAAATTGAAGTTAACAGTTTGTATTTGCAGTAATTTAAGTGGTAATTATTTGTAAACATTTGGAAACTCAGACCTTATCAAATTCACTGATTTTATAACCTTTATGCGTCTCTTTTAAAGTTTAGCCTAAACAACCAACAAATGTGTTTAAATAAAATAAATCTTGGTAATTGTGTTGTAAGTAAATGAGCAGATGGATGCATAAATGGATGGATGGATGGATGGACGGATGGATGGATGGATGAATGAATTTACTATAGTGCTTTTTTAATATATAAAAAGATACTTGAATACGTTACTTGATTTGACACAAGGTTTATAAATAGTCCATCTAACTTCCAAAGCCCTCTTAATACACTGACTTGAGGTTGACATTTGATATATATTGTTTCACTCATAACATTTTTTTTCCATTAGTTGAAACATTTACAAACCTTATTGTTATGTAGTATATTCTTGCATAGATAGCAAATACAGAAAATTAGAACTTTGGTTTCCCAATCTGAGCTTCTGATCTGTTATTTATGAGCAGTACTTTCTTTGATAATTGTTTAATATCCTTGATCCTAGGTCACTTCATCTATAAAATGGAGAGAGTAGTATTGACTTATCAAATCTGTTGCAGGAATGAAATAAGCTCAAGATTGCTTATATATGTGAAAACACTTTATGTCAACATTGGTTAACATATTCTTAATTTCTGAGATATATGTTATTTTGTATTTTTATTTTTTGAAACACAGTTATGGCTTACAATTAATTTCAATGTAAAATGCAGTGATTTTTTTCTTTAAACACAATTATTAAATTGATCATGCTTTTTACAGTTGGGGATGTTAGGAAATAGTGGAATAGGTTACATTTTAAGCCTTATTTTTTAGTATTTGTACAAATTCCTATTAACGATAACTTTACCTATCTATGGTATGACATCTAAAATTAAGAAGTGAATGGGAAATAATAAGATAACTTTTCAAGTTAAAAGGAAAAATGACTTTTAAATTGTAGATCTTTATATATAGAAACCTTATGCCAATAAACCATGACCACTTGATTTATATTATCTCACAAATTTCCAGGACAGAAAACAGTATGTTCATAATTTCCAATACATTTAAAACACAGAAATAACAACAACAACAACAAAAAAGATATACATTGATTAGCAAATGTGATGTACAGAGAGAATTGAGATATACTTGTCACCTACAAGGTATTTCAAAGTTATTTCTGTTTTTATTCTTGTTTTAAATGATTTCTTAAGTTCCCATTGGACTGGAACTAAAAAATAGCTTCTTGACACATTGTATTTTATTCTGGGAAGGACGTCATTTCATAAATCTATCTCCAATGACTTGTGACAGTGTTCAGAAATATGAAGAACTATACTTTAAACTTGACAACTGCTATTAATTTTGGAAACTGAATGTTGGATATGCTTTTATTGGATCACCAAAGATGAGATGGATAATGAGGAAATTAGCTTGCTTTTTCTTTGCATACACATTTTACATGAGTTTTAATTCAGGAGCTATAGATATGCCAACTTTTTTTAAAAGGTCAGAAGGTACAAATCAAGTAGATCATAAATTAAGTAGTCAAATAGTAGAAAACTATATTAATATTAATATTGTAAGTTGACTAAAACACAAGTTTTTCAACTTTGAAGCTCTTAGCAAAGTACATTAATATTAATATTTATTAGTGGTTTGAAATGCAAGTTTTTCAACTTTGAAGTTCTTAGCAATAACATATAGGGTATTCCACAAAGAAGAAATCATAGAAAGGGGGAGAAAATCCAGCTTTGAAGTCCAGTATAGATTAGGTGAAGAAATATGTACCGAATATCTGAAATTTAGAGAAAATTGAAGGGATAATTCCTATGTAAAGTTTTGAAAGAAAATTAGAAATATATGCAAATTCTAGAATATCTATAGTTTCAGAAGTCAATCATTACATTCCATACAGGATTAAGAAAACAACCACAACAACTTGGTAGTCCGTGTGGAAAGCTCATTTAGAAATCATTATAAGTCCCCAAACTGGGAGTTTTGTCTAAATGGATAACTCTTATGACCTTCATTTGAATTAAATAATTGGCAACATTATGCAATTTGCAGTTGGAATAAACACCTTCTGGCCTAATCTTGAGATTGCAGGAAAACCTCTCGACTTACAGGATCTTCAGTGGGGGAAATATCACTGAAAGCAGAAAATTACATACTTGCCAATGGATAAAAGTGTTCTCCAGATTTCACTTGCTCATTGGCGAAGTCAACGTTTCAAAAGGAGTCCTTTAATGCAACTTCTATAATTTGCTTACCACAAAATTCAGGACAAATGCCACTTTGATTATTAAAAGTCTGCCAGCCCTTTCTGAGGCTTCGACTTTTTACTATTCCAAAGTCATTCTTTGTATGAGAAGCAAAAGTACATCCTAGGACAGAGTTAACTAAGAATGCTGAAATATTCACTTATTTGGAAAACTCTTTTGATACGTTCTGATAAGGGAACTGACAGCAGAAAATGGAATACATATCTTGCTTCCTATACCCATCTGTCTTATTTTTCTCTTGGAAGCCCTTCCCAAGCTTAAAAATAAAAAAGAACATCTATTTTGGAGATGGGCAACACATTTTTTCCTACAGCAACTCAAAACATGATGAGTAATTGGAAGAGAACTGTCAAATCTACCAGCTGCCTTAGGAGTGAAGCTGAGCCCTGCTCCGTTTTCTATCATGTAGACCATATGCTAGATGCTGACTGCTTCCCGTATGGAAGCTAAAAGCTGTGGGCATCAGGTAAAAACTTGTTTAAAATATCAAAACAAACTGACAATACACAACTTTAGGGAATCTTCTACCTATTTCCTTAGTTAGTGACTCAAATGTATGTTTCCTTTGCATGAAAGAATATAACTGGCCACACAAGAGTTTGTAGGTATTGAGAAATATATATGTTTGAGGCAAAATCCCATTTTTAATTATTATTTTTAAGAAGCAGCCAGTATTCTAAACAAAAATCTATGGGGACATTGTTCTTTTCCAATCTTCTCACTGCTTAAACACAAAAATTAAACATATCCTCATTATAGAAAGTTCCGTTTTGACCCGAAGTGTAGTTTTGTTTTAAGGGGCTCTAAAACACATTATTGAGACCACCAAGGGGTCCAATAAAAAATGAATATTTGAAAAAGTCATCCGAGGCAAATTATAAAGCAGACATTACATACAGAATAACACAACTGATCTTTCAGACACCACCACCCTCCCTCCCACCTTGAAATCTGGAAAACTTTATGTGCTATATATAATTTAACTTAATATTGGAAATATTCCAGGCTTTCTTTTTCTTAATCAGAAAACATGTAGGTATTATATATGAATCCTTTCATGTCAAGATCTACTTTTCTGCAAAAGGCATCCTGAGTGTGTCTTAGAAGGAAACCTCTAATTTTATTCCTTGCAGACTTTCTTCTTTGGACAAGCTGTTACCCCATGACCTGAGGTAATCATCTCTCTCCTACAAGCACTTAATGTTTCCTGCACCTGGTGCTAATTAGCTACCTTATGCAGAGTCCCATTTAATTTTTATTAAGTATCACGTTTTTCATTGCTCCATATGTTTTGATTAAATAGTAGCTTTAAAAAATGCATTCTGTTTTGTCTTGTATGTTCCAACAGACTTTCCATAATGTGAAACATTTAAAATATCTTAATCTAATGATAATTCTTAAAGTGAAGAACAAGTATGGGCTACTTCCCAAGCTTGCCTGCTTTTAGTCACTGACTTGATGCTTCTGCAAGGACCTGTGTGTTCAACAATGTCTGTTCACTGTCTCTAAAGTAAAGGATAGGTATAAAATTCTTGAGTTGTATTTTTTTTCTCAGACCTTGGTGAAAATGTTGGATTGTTTTAGTATCGGATGGTACTGTAGTAAAGTCTGAGGTTTATGGAATATTTTTATCTTGGGCTGATTCCCTTTAATGATTTGAAGACCAAATCATTAGTCCCTTCTTCTGGAATCTTGCTAGATTATATCTTGGTCCTGATCATGCTGTGACTAATATCCCCAGGACACAAGCCCCTTGAATCTGCAGATTCATGCTTGAATTTACTCTGTTTCAACAGTGTTTTCTTCTCTCTTATCTTTGACTATCTCTTTCTGTCTCACTTTTTCTGTCTCCCATGAGCTATGTGGCTTTGCTTTGTCTCAATTCCATATTTATTAACTTCTGTATAATAATTTTGAAGTATCATTTTTATTTCATATTGTCTGATTTCTTAGTGCTTAAATAATCTCCCTAACTTTTTCAATTGTGAATATCATTTTTTGTTTTTGAAATATATTTTTAAAATACATTTTGTTTATTTAATTTTATTTTCTCTTTTCATCATTTCCTTGCTAATCTTAAATATAATAGTTTTCATCTCTAGTTACCTTTGAGCTCTTTTATTACATTTTGAAGGTTTTGGTTTTTTTTAAGTTTGATTCTTTTGAAAAAGAGAGGCCCTGTTGCATGTAATGTCATTTAGACTATGGACTACTATTTAAAGTACTTCTGTGTTTCCTTAGGTAATTCTTTGAAGCTCAAGATTCTCTTTCTTTCTTTGACTAATTGATTGTATTCTTTCTGTCAATAATTAAACAGTTAATGTGTAGTTTGTTTTATTTTATTTTACATATATTCTGTTTTTAGACCCTACCTGATTATTAGCCATTCAGTTAACTGCTTAAGATGAGAGTTTGCATGTTTGGAGAATAGCAAATGGGAAGTACCAGGGTCATTCAGCAGCCTCTATGGATGTTATCTTGAATAGTTTATCAAAAAAGTTTTTATTTCTTCTCAATATGCTAGTGACCTGGATGGTAAACAGCAGATCTCTTTAAGTTAGAAGCTTTCTGTAGTCCTTATGAGATTCCCTCTTCATTTTTTTTCATAAGCCCTGTTTCATAATCAAGGTGGTTTTTAGATGTATTAGTTTTCTACTGCTGTGTAACAAATTACCACAAATTGAGCAACTTCATTAGCACCCTGTTTATTAGGCCACAGTTCTATAGGTAAAAAGTCCAAACAGACTCACCTGAGTCCTTTGCACTTCACAGGACAAAAGCAAGGTTTTGATCAGGCTGAGCTCTTTTTTGGAAAACTGTCCAGAAGAATCCACTTCAAAATTCATTCAGTTTTTTATTGACAGAATTAAGTTCTTTGAGGGCACCTGGGTGGCTCACTCGGTTAAGCATCTGCCTTCAGCTCAGGTCATGACCGCGGGGTCCTATGACTGAGCCCCACATCAGGCTCCCTGCTCAGCTGGGAGCCTGCTTCTCCTTTTCCCTCTGCCTGCAGCTCCTGCTGTTTGTGTCCCTTCTCTCTCACTCTCTCTCTGTCAAATAAATAAATACAAGATCTTTTAAAAAAAAAAAAAAAAAAAAAAAAGAGGACCTAACCAGAGTCGTCTTCTCTTAAAAAAAACAAAAAACAAAAAACTGAGTTCTTTGTGATCTATAGGATTAAAATCCCCATGTCCTTGTTTGTTGGCTGCCAGTAGTGGGGTCCCAGGTCACTTGCCAGCCTTTGCACATGGCCGTCACAACCTTCAACTTCAGCAGTAGTCTGTTGACTCATTCTGATATCAGCTAGAGAAAATTTCCAGATGGAAATGTCTCATCTAATTATGTTAGGCCCATCTGATTATTCTTAGGGTCAACTGATTAGTAACCTTAATTACATAAGCAAAATTCCTTTTGTCATGAGATATCACATAATCATGGGAGTGTCTCCAGGAAGTGAAGGTTGTGGAGGCCACCCTGCAATTTTGCCACTCACATTAGGCTTGGCTTTTCCTTTCTTTCAGTACCTTCTGCTCAACTTCTGCATTTTAGCTATTTTCTACAGTCAGATCTCATATTGTCCAAGTCTCCTTCTTGACTCTAAATTTTTTCTTTTTCTTATCAAAGGACCATGGGATGGGCTCTCACATTGTTAGCAGATAGTTTTTGTGAAATTGGTATTGATAGAAGATTGTGGATAGAGGCTAGTTGGTATTTACCATGCTTACTCATTTTCTCCAGACTTGACTATGTTTGACAGAAGTACTTCACCACTTGTGTTTTTGAGCTATGTAGTTTATCTAAATTATTAATTTCTCTTGAAATAAATAAAGGAAAGTAGAACAATAAGCCTTTACTCCATTATCTTAACCTAAGTATCAAAAATCTTAAATACTCATTAATTTTAGAGTTTATTAAAATAAGAATAAAATAAACACTAAATATGTTAATTTAATAATTAAAATTAAAGTACTATAAATATCAAAATAATATAAATACTCTGGACTGAAACAGTATTAGGAGATTAGTGTTAAGAGATTTGACTGACTACTGCCAGAAAGAAATAGCAAGCATATTTTAATCACACCTTCTAAGAAAGTGAAAATTTTCATTTACATGTTATGCTAATTTGTAATTTGACAGATATCATGATACCTATATATATTTGTGTGTATTTCTATGTACTATAAAATAGATATTGTGATATACATTACACCTAAAAATTATATGCATGACAGTTGAATTATGACTCTACTTATTTAAACATATTAAATGTCACTCAAGGGAATAGCTCATAATTAGATTCATTAAAAATATATAAGCTACCAAGTTAAATTAAATTTTGAGTTAAAATATATCTGAATGCCTTTTAAAGTCTCTTATGGCAAGCAATGCTTTCCAGATTTATTAGCGATATTATTTTCATCTGTCCTGAAAAACTGTTAACTCTTTGTTAGTAAATACATTGTTGCATTTATTGTTCTGTTGCCTCTAGGTCTAGCATAACACTTACAAGTGGTAGGGGCAAGCCAAATGGTGGTGCAGTTAACTGATACACACATATGCATACATAGGTAATACTTGCCTAGAAAATGTTTATGCAAGCAGCTTTAAATAGTGCTATAAAAAGATGAAGCAACATTAATGGTAGCAGGCCAATCACATAGTCTCCATTCTGCTAGGAGGAGATAAAATACAACAAAAAGAAGGCACTAATGAGTTAGGATGGTGCCTTACTAAGCGTGTAATTAATGTTATTAAGAAACATTGCAGTTGCATATTAAAATTCCGTTAACTAAGCAGCCCTTCAGCATCAGTACATTTGTTTCTTGGTTGCAAGTCCCCCCCCCCTTTTTTCTTTTTCTGATTGGCATCTTCATGCAATCTTTTTCTAAAAAAAATGAGATAATGGGATGTGATCAGCCTTCGTGGTTTAGCTGGAGTGCTGACATGACAGTTCTGGCAAGTTGACAGGTTAAGTGAGTGAAAATGGATGTCTTGTCTCACCATTTACTTGAAGAATCCTCTCCACACCCCCATATTTACTGCCCCTTCTATCCACAATGTGGAAAAGTCTAGTTTTCCCAGGTTAGGATCTAGATAGAATTTTCTTCACTACTCTTTCAACTGTTCTCTTTCTGTTGGTGAAAAATGAGATTGTTTATAATCTAAACATTGCTTTATTTAATAATTCATTTGCTTTTAAGTTGATAGTTTGGGTTTTTTTTTGTTGTTGTTGTTTTGTTTTGTTTTTGAGAATGAACAGTCCCTTAGAGAAAATAAAATTTTATTTTGTCCTCAGTATTTTAGTATTTAGTTAGTCAGGAAAGCAAGAATAGTAGTTTTACTGTTGATAATGGACAGAATGATATATGAAATGTGCTTGACAATTCAGAATTTGTTTAAAATTTTGTCAGATTTTTCTAGACATTCTCAATTTATAAATTTTATAGAATTTGGTATGTCTATGAAATTTGCATGTTGAATCTCAGAATGATTTCCTACAGCTGCAGCGGTTCCCATATTTACCTATAATCAAAATGAAATCTATTTTAGTACACTGGAATATAATAAGGTTTAAAATTATCTTAAACGTACCCAACTTAGTTACTCTAGGAATTAACTATTACATTTATTACAACATAGAACTATTTACTATCATCAGAGTCTAAAACCAATAAAGATTATTTACATGAAAAAAATTCCTGGTTGCACTAACATAAGCCTTTAGGTTTAACAGACTGATCTGGATTGCCAAAGCTGGTGACGCAGGCTAGTTAGGGTGATAGCTGTTGCAGTCTGAGAAACTCGCATCTCTGTCATAATGCATGCATTTTTTTCCCTCTTTGAAGAACAAATTCCCACTTAACCTTCCTTATCTACTTAATTTCAAAGGAACAATTCAACCTGTCTCTTTCTCTCTTTCTCTCTCTCCTCCTTTCTCCATGCTTTCCTCAATTGTTGGAGACAGACTGAGTCAAGTTATTGTCATAATGGTAGGACATCCTGTATTATACCCTCACCATATTCCTCATGTTGTGTCGTACTTGATCGTCTTCATGTGAGTTTCCTCTGTAGCCAGTGAGTTCCAGGGACAGAGATCTTAGTACCCTCAGACCCTAGCACAAAATGAAACCAGTAAATGTTTGTGGTTGGCTAAACCAACCAACCAACCAACCAAGCAACACCTGAATTCATTTCTAACATAAATTTTGCTACTATGATGTTTTCCAGTGATGTCTTTAAATTGTCTTTAAAAAATAATTAAGACCAAATACAAATAGTTATGTGCATATAGCTGTTTATTATAACACTGTTTTTATATGCTTGCCTATAAAACCCCAAAATTCAAGATATTTTGAACCAAATTAATTTATTCTTTTCAAAGGCATTCTGTGTACTCTAGATAATCATAGAAATGTTTCATTTTGATGTTTGCATTGTTCCTTTTCAGGGAGGAGTATATTATGTGTGAATATAAATTTTAAAAAATGATTTTCACCAGGATTATCAAACATGCATACTTGTGTGTGTGTGTCTTATTTACTACTAAAGCTCAGTACTTTTGATACTCCTTGGAATTGCTTACTATATATGACAATTTAGAAGGCCACTTTCATTATTTTATAGTCACACTATAGAATTCATTTGACCAACTCCATGACTTAATTTAATCTTCAGATTTTGAATAATCACGCATTACTTTTTGAGTTCTAGCTATTATGTGAAACCTCAAAAAGTAGTCTTCCCACAATCAATAAATTCCATGAAAGTAGTTCTAAAATAGCTGCATAATTGCAACATGTCTTTATTCATACAAGTCTGAAAGCAATTTGTATACTGGAGATGTTTCATAGGTAGAGTAGAATGGAAAGTCTAAATGGATGAAGATTATAAGAATTGTGATTCTTTGTAACCATTCTATTGTCCTTGAACATATACTTTACTTTTCATATTTATGAAAGCAGTATGCCATTTGGTACTTTTACTTTTTCATACTGACATTCAGGAAGCAAATATATAGATAAATTTATATATATTTACACTTATAAAGAGACATTAGATTATTGAAGAAGCATATATATGGATAGATAATTACTACATTATTATTAGAAGAAAAGGTATAGGTGTTGGAATTTTACCATGGAATTTTTAATATTAGCTAGAAGTAAGGTGCTGGCTGAGAAAGAAGGCATAGCACTCATCTAGAAGAGTTAATGCCATGAACTCATTAAGAAAGAGGTGAGCTGGAAAGGTAGGTAATTTAGTAATTTGATTACTTGTATTCCTTGAAAATAATGACAAATGAATTAAATGTGATTAAACAGAGTTTATAAAAGTGATTATTTTAAATCCTATATCCCTAAATTATGTTTTCCTTTTATATGCGCTGCTTCCTCTAAGATGAATTATGTGTTAATAAGCTTCAAATTAAATATTTTATGACATTATGCATTTCCAATATTATTAACAGAAATTCTTTTGAAGTCAAATGAAGTGTTAAATAGTAAAAGTCAAATAGAATTAGGTAAGTTGAAGAAACAATCATTTATCAATTAGAAGTTAGTCTGTTCTGATGATAAACTAAGTAAACATTCATCTCTTATTCCCACTCTATACTGCATTTTA
Organism: Neogale vison; assembly: GCF_020171115.1. Lineage (NCBI taxonomy): Eukaryota > Metazoa > Chordata > Mammalia > Carnivora > Mustelidae > Neogale > Neogale vison. The sequence goes on from NC_058096.1 coordinate 30,681,937, forward strand.
ATGAAATGACTTCTTTTTATTTTTGGTGGGAGTAAGCCTATCTTTTCAGGAAAGTCTAGAATTGGTTGTTACGTAATTCTTCTATTTTTCTATGTTGTTGTTGTCAACACCCACTCTGGGGTGGTGCCTACTCATTTGTAGTCTTTGTGTCGGAAGTTTCCAATACAGTGCAGGGGCATTCTCTACAGAAGGACATTTCAGCATCAGTTGGGAGATTGTTTTCAAACAATGTATTTTCCTTGGCATCTCTCCACCCAAACTGCTACAATAGTGAGTCACTGTCTCTGGTAGGAATGTGTCATATTCTTCCAGTATGATAAAATGGAAAAGACATTGAGTATTTGCTTTAGATTAAGAACTTTTTTTTTTTTAATTTCCTATTTCAAGACATTCATTTAACATTCACTATGTGGGGCTTTTTCAGGCCAAATAAAGATTGCATTTCAATGCAGATGGTAGCCCCCCATTCCAGTAGGAAGTTACAACTGCACTGAGGAAGCAAGACAGCTAGGCAGGGGGAAGAATAGAGACAAAAAGACAATGCAAGCAAAAGCAGGTACTTTAAAGTGGAAGAAACACGAGAAAATAGAACATAGAGTGTGCTCAGGCTAATCATTGTCAACAAGTTGGATAAAAGGATAATAGATAAAGAGATGGGTGAACCTCGGGAACAAGCCAATACCCGTGCAAGTGGTTAAAAGTAGACTGTTCTGCTGAAATACCAGAGCTGGTCTGGGGATGAGTGAGTGTCAGGATGATAAAATCTCAGGCCAGTGTAGCCAAATGCTACACTGAGGGGAAGAAGCACTCTAGGTTTTTGAATAAAGAATGACTTGAAATAAATATACTTGAGAAAGGTTATATTTTCAGGGCTACAGAGAGAGCAAGACCATAGGTTTTGTGCTACTTTAATATTCAAAGCAATTATTCAGGAATAACGTAATGTTATGATTTTAACATCCTTATGCCATATTGGAAATCATAGCATATGATTCTTACCTTTCTCTCTGGTACTAGAGATGGCAAATTTTAATCAGATCATGGTTGGAAGTCAAATGAATTAATCTAAAAGCTCAATGTTTAAGAGGTCCAACTATGACATTCGATGGACCATAAGTCAAACCCATCCTCTGACCTAGTGCATTAATCTTTAAAAACCCTTGTGCCCTTTGTAAGCTTTGGCTTGATGATCATCATAATGGTAGTAGTTAATACATAAGTAGTTAATACATAATGATATCAAAATGGTAGTAGTTAATACATAATGATATCATAATGGTAGTAGTTAATACATAAGGTTCTTTGAGTATTAAATGAGATAATGCCTGTGAATGGTTTAACACCATTCACTTCCTGGTACTGAATGAACACACAGTTAATGTTAATTATTGTCCTTGTATTAAGCAGTTTGTGACTCAGCATATCTTTAACCCAAACATATGGTAAATGAGTGTGTTTTTCAAATGTGCTTATAGACTATATTAGAATGTAACAAGCAAAATATTAAAGAGCAAAATAAATATTTTCTACTTGCTTAAGATATAAAGTTCCAAATGTTTATTACTGAACAAGAAGCTTCCTCACTCAGGCAACAATTATACCCAAAGAAAGATGTACTGAGTGTGCCTGTAACCATCCTGTCACATACTAATATATGCAACTGCCGCATGACGATCTCCATGTTCATGTCTGCCATAGAAAGTCATATTTTCCTGTAAAAACAACTCGGAACATGATGTGATTAACCTTTAGGTCTCCCCATCCCCTCATCTCCAAGCCCACCTCACGCATGGCCTATGCTTCCTACTCATGTTCAGCCATCTGATTTCCATAACACCCACTCACTTCCACCAGCGGACATTAGCATAACAGAGCTGTAGCCTGACTTTGATTGAAGCCAGCTTGGACTGAATACAGTATCAAAGCATAATTTAGCAGAAATCAAATCCAATTTACTGTGCATTGTATTTAAATTCTCAAAAATGCCGTTTCAAGTGAACAATACCAGACCTCTAATCTCAATTGACCTTTTCGTATTTGGGTCTACTTTTCTGGAAATCACACAACACGCTCTTCTTATAAAGCTATTGTTTTTAACTTGTAAGTATCCATCGAACACTGAATCATACCACTGTTTTCTTCATCTCATTTCCTGTGATAGCTGTAACAATAAGGTATAATCACTTAACTGATTAAGCAACTATGTTATTATATCACAACCACAAAACATTTGTCTACCACTTTTGGGTTTTAGGGAAGATATAAATATGTATTTTATAGTCTTCTTTCTTGGAAAATGTGTACAAGAATTGCCATTTCTATTCTTCTAGAGTTTATAACTCAACCTCTTTAATGCACATTGGGTTTAAATATGTGTTTGGAATTGTCATCTTGAGGACCCAATCATGGTTTTTTTATGTTTAATGAGAGTCATCATAGAAAATCCATTTTACATGGAGCACACTTTGTGCTACCTTGCCGTATTGATAAACTACCACCTCTCTCCCTGCTCCCTCCCATCGGTGCCATCCGCTAAGCACTGTCTTTTCAAACCATTTTCACTGCCAGCTGGCTGAAAGAGTGAAAATGTGAAATGTTAGCAGAAGAATTATTGATGCAGTTTTTCACTTTAAAACCTCAAAAATAAATTCCTTCAGCTGATAGCCCTTCACAGGAGGTTGCAGTATAGATTTTGAGCAGAGAGAGACTACAGAAGTAAAAGTGATTGATGCGATTTGTTTTGGTGGTCCAACTATAAGTGACAGTAGGAAAGGATGTACATTTTCAGACATGGAAATACTCTTGAAAAAAATTTTTTTTGCTTAGCTTTAAGATCTGTATTTTGTTTGTTTAATTTTTAAAATGATAAGGTGAGTCCAATTCCACTGAGAGCGATGCGGCTAAAGTTCTGATGACAAGAAACTATTTGGTACTTTAGAAATAGGGTGTGTTTTTAATAACATGGAATAAAAATACAATATAAATGAAAGTCACATGAAAGAATTCTTCATAGTGTGAATAATACAAATACTGATAGTATTTTGTTAGGGGTTTTTAAAAAAAATCAATATTGGATAAAAACTCAAAAATTACGATTTCCTGGTCTTCTTAGGTCTTATCATTACTAGTAAATGTTACTTTATAATATTACAGAATTCCTTTGTCCTTTCAGAGTTCTGGTGAAATGTTTTCTTAAGGTGCTTCTATAACTAACAGTTCTCAACTGATTTTCTGCCCTAACTTGTTATGATTTTCTTACCTCGCATCTGTGCTTTCTCTTTTAGAAAAAGCATACTTTCTAAAACATAAATCTTATTACATCTTTCTTGCGTAAACATCTTTGAACAGATCTCCATAGTTTTGGGGCAAAATTGAAGCTCTTTCAGCATAAATTATCTGGCCTTAATTATATCACTTCTGCATCTCTGATTTTATTCTTTTTTTTCTTTTAAGATTTTATTTATTTGACACAGAGAGTGATCACAAGTAGGCCGAGAGGCAGGTGGTGGGGGAGCAGGCTCCCTGCCGAGCCCAGAGCCCGATGTGGGCCTCCATCCCAGGACCCTGAGATCATGACCTGAGCTGAAGGCAGAGGCATAACCCACTGAGCCACCCAGGCGCCCTCTGATTTTATTCTTAAGACCATGTACACTCCACTAATACATCCAGCCCCTCAAGTCTCTGCCTGGCATCTGCTTCTCTCTTTCCAAGTAACCTTACTCCTCTTCATCCAATGAACTCTTATTTTTGCTCTAAAACACAACCCAACCATAGCCCTCTTCATTCTTCATCATCTGGTCTATTTGCTGCTCTTCCAACCTTTCACACCCAGTACCCTCTGCTTTTTGTGTTATTATACAAACCATACTCTGATCCATTTTTTTTATTTACTTATTTACCTGGAAGTAACTGCCAATTTTTTTTTTTTTTTTTTACTTCCCATCCCCTGTACCAAAGAGAATGTCTCATAATCTGTGGTCAGCCAGTGCATTTTGAATGAATAAATGAACGAATCATGTTTTTAGAAAAGTGGGGAGAGAGTTGCGGTCATTTGCTAGTCCTTTTTTGGGGGGGATGTTTTTGCAGATGGTTAAAATTGTAGGATCCAGATTCCAAAAGTGTTTTGTAAAATCACTTTTCTACTAAGAAGTTCTTAAAAGTTTAAAAAATTAAATACAAGGAGGTATGTGCTTATGATTAAAGTATAGATGTTAATTTTACTGAAGTAGATAGGTTGACAGATACAGAGTGAGCATAATATGCTTAAGACTATAAAATATATTTTCATTTGATGTGTTTTTTGGTGACTTCAATCAACTATTACATTTTAAAAATTAACTATTACATTTTAAAAATTAACTATTACATTTTAAAAATTAATTATATAAAGAAGGACTTTATAGCACAAATGGGGCTCTAAGATTTTACTAACCAGGTAATATGAGCCAATTTAAATTCTTTTTAGTCCAAAGCAGTACAAATGAACAAATAAGGGATTGTGTGACTTTTTTCAGACTGTTACATGATTTTTTTTTTATAATGAGGAATAAGCTAATTTACTCTGGCTTAGTATCCATATTGGCACTAAATTTGTCTTTTATAGGATTAATAAGAAGCAGGAACTATATCTGATCTTTAAATTTTGCTTAATATGTATTATTTTCCTTGGATATTGGAGATAATAGAGACCAATCTTAAGCCTTTTTTGGTATAAATAATCTGGTGGTTTCATATCCTCCCTGAAAAATGGACATTGCAGTGTTTTAAGAGTTGTCCCCGAAGTAATTTTGTAACATTGATTTAATCTATCATTCCTATTAGAAAACAGGGAACAAAAATCAATGTATCTGCTGATTCAGTGAAATTGTGTAGAAATAACAAGAAGATTGTAAAGAAGCAAGTAATCTCCTGAAAATGCGAGGCAACATAAACCACATTCTGTTCAAATAGATCCATAAATCTGGCTTCTCCATCCCGTTAGACTGAGTCTACTGTTATCTATAGTTATAGAAGAAAATTTCACTTAGTAGATTTATCCCTGCTGTCCCTGGGGGATGTGTTGAATGGGTTGAGTTAGGAGGCAGAACACTACAAACTAAGTCACTGCAAATCTGAGTGAATTAAAAAAAAAAAAAATGCTGCTGCTGTTTCTATACTGCATTCTTATAAGCGTTAGCCCTTGGCTCTGTGTTTGAGGCTACCCTCCATTGACTTTGTTCTTGGACCTGCTCTTGTGTACTCCCAAAGGGCTGAAAGAATTCTGGGTAAAGACTTCAACCGAACGTCATTTATTGTTCTAATTCTTCAGAGTTCAAATTTTAGGATGGTTGCCATGGCCAGCAGCTTTTAAAAATTAGAGTTGACTTTAAACTTTTTTTCGTCCTCCATTTTCTAGCAGGAGCGATGATTTAAAGTGTAAACAGATGATGAGAAAAGTCATGGAATAAAAGTGCTGTTTTCTTGTCAACAGGAGTGGGTTTCGGTGTGAAGAAGATGTCCTTGTGAAAACTAACAGTTATACTGTTTAGGGTCTCTCACTTGGCTCCCACTTTAAACTTGAACTTTCTCAGTATTCTTACCCTCCCCCGATCCCTTTAGTTTCTTTTCTGTTGGAGTTCCTCATGCCTAGGTTTCCTTATCTTTGCCTACATCATTTCCCTCGTCTTCGCACCAGAGTTCCTATTTTACTGACTGATCTGCCTCCCTCACAATCCATACTATATTCATTAGAGGGCTGAGATTTCCAATGCTTTTGCTTTGCATCTGTCCCTTCTTAGCTTAGAAAGACCTTGAACAAAATCCCCACTTTGGTTTCTCAGGACTTTCTTAGGCCACATCCAAATCTATGTTTTTTAGCCCATGATGTTTATGCAACTGAGACCCTTCATTTCTGCCAGATTACACACTGTATGCTAGATGTGTTCTTGTTTCTTGCACTTTGCTCAGTAAACTTGCTTGGAATGTGTTCATTTCTCCACTTACCTAAACGCTGCCCTTTCCTCAAAGTCCCTGTAATGTGTATTTTCTGCTTAAAGCCTTTCACAGCTGCCATAACATGAAGGGATCCTTTTCTCCTGAAGTCCCGTCACATTTCTTACATGTACTATGCTTGAAAGGCTCCTATGCTGTGCTCTGAAACATGTCTATCATTGAACTTAGCATAGTCTTAGATAATTGTATTACCTTGCTTTTGCTGTTGTGATCATCACGTTTTGTGTTTCCCATTAGTTTGTGAGTTCCTTGAAGGCTGCAGGATAGATATTTTTTTTTTATCTCTGTATCCTCGTGTCCAGTAGGGGAACATAGCAATTGTCTGACTAATGCTTATTTATCTAAATGAAATGAATTAAGTATAATCAACCACTTTCAAACATGTCATTATATCATTAGTTATCTTTGTATGTAATTCCCAGTTAATAATTCTTTGATGTCTTCAACACTTTAACTCGTAAATTCCAGAATATAAGCACTTTGAGGATAGGGATCATATCCTAAGGTTTCTGGTTTGCCTGCATGTAGAACAATGTCTTATAAGTATTACAGGAATGGTCAATGTCTGTGAGTAGGCTAATTTCAGAGGAAGGAGTATTTTGTATTTGTGTAATGAAGGGATTCTTTTTCACCTTTATCTATTCAAATCGCAAAACCAAATTGGGAAACCATATTTTTCTTTAAAAGACATTAGAATATCATGAAAAATCTATTTTCCTTTGCAAATATAAGGGCTACAGGATTATTATGTACAACATTTAGGAAGTATCTACTAATAAGTTTTCTTTTCCTTACATTTGATAGAGAGTGCTTTTCTCCTTTCCCCATTGTGTTTTGAAAAATGCCTTGAAAAATAGAAAAAAAAAAAAAAACATTAAACACTGTGGTTTCTGTCTGGCTCTGAGCAGTCCATCTAGTACCAGATTTTCCCTTTGATATCTATTTCTTTGTCAGTGGTTGATATTTATACACTTTCTTTCCTTTTAAATTATAGCTCCTCCACAGTTTGTGGTTAGGCCAAGAGATCAGATTGTTGCTCAAGGTCGAACAGTGACATTTCCCTGTGAAACTAAAGGAAATCCACAGCCAGCTGTTTTTTGGCAAAAAGAAGGCAGCCAGGTGAGTGTGAACCTTGACTGCTTTTCTGAAATCTCTGAACTCTTCCTGTCTCTGGTGCTTCTTAAAGTTTGTCTCGCCTTTCCTGTTATCGATGTCGAATATATTTTATTTCTAAAAAAGAGAACGATTAAGTCTAAAATAAGTGAGGTTCGGATATTCTAATAGAATGTTCTGTATTTTCCACTGTTAATATCCAAAATTCTGTATTTTACATAGAATAGATACAACTCAGTGTAACTAAATCATCTTAAAAAGCCAGGTTAAAACCTACATAGCTATTAAAATCTCTGAACAGAAAAATAATTTTACTTTCTGGCAGCAGGCTATATTGGAATTATAAAATGAGTATCTACGTATAAAGTGTTTAGAATATCCTACATACATGTAAACCAGTCAAACAATATTTCCATTATCAATCCACCTAGAAGCCAATTGCAATCCTTGTTCATAGAGAGATATTATAAATGCCTTTGTTTTATCATTAACTTAAGGATACTTCCATTTAAGAGTGTTTAGTTCCATCATCCTGTCTGGATTCCTTCACAGTGGGGTGAGATGGGAAATAACACATCATATACCAGAAGGCATCAGCATTGCCTGGTCTTTGCTCTGCCCTAATTTGTCCACTTAAGACCCTCTGTGGGTAGCATGGCCTTTCCGACTCTGTTCAAAGTCAATTGGATATGCTTTTTTTTTTTTTTTCCACGTAGGCAGTGTCCAACTTGGACAAGCACTTGGCCTCTAGGTTCTCAGGCAATGAATGGAATTTCCAGCTTAAACCGAAAACTGTTCTTTGCCTGAGAGCTTATCAGTGCATTCCTGAAGGACCTAGAGATATTTTTATTGTAGTCTTCCCAGAACCAACTTTCAGGAGGCATATAGGTCACAGGAAGAGACCTCAGCACCCTCTGTTGTTAGTCCACATTCTGGAAGAATTTCCTGGGGAGTAATGAAAACCTAATGGTTTAAGAGTTTTAAGTTTTAATGGTTTAGTCCCAGGAAATCTAAAAACTTTGCCAGAGATGGGAAAAATTTTAAACTATATTTAAAGAACCTGTTGATCAGAATTTATGTATCTGGGTAGAAAGGCATCAGGAGGAGCGCCTGGGTGGCTCAGTTGGTTAAGTGTCTGCCTTTGGCTCAGGTCACAATCCCAAGATTCTGGGATTGAGCCCCACATCGGGCTCCCTGCTCAGCTGGGAGTCTGCTTCTCCTTCTCTCTCTGCTGTTCCCCCTACTTGTGCTCTCTCTCTCTCTCAAATAAACAGAATCTTAAAAGAAAGAAAGAAAGAAAGAAAGAAAGAAAGAAAGAAAGGCATCAGGAAGTTCCCCTTTGTCCTCATCTTCATACTGTCATTCAGGCCCAGGCTGCCAGGACCTGAGGTCTCCCGCTGCCCAGACAGTAATGCCCAGCACCAAGGAGAGGTTCAACACCACTCTGGTCACCTCTGCCCCAAGACCCACACAGCACCTAAGAAGTCTGGGATGGGTGAATGCTGGAGAGCTCGGGTAGCTCAAAGGGACTTTTTCTCTTGCCTGCAGCTCTTTCCCTCCACCCACCCTGGCTGCTTTGGGATCCATCAAAGTCACTCCTGCAAGCCACTAATAGGAAATGTAATGATTTGAATATATTACTTTTTATCAATTTTATAAATATAATATCTGAAGCAGTAGGATTGTTGCAAATTTACACTTTAAATCCGTATATTAAAAATAATAATAAATAAATAAATCCATGTATTGTGTGAAATTCCATCATCCCATCTCATTACTATATAAATATAGCTGTATCGTGTGTAAATCACATGCCCTAAAATAGCTCCGGGTTGACATAAGATATTGGATAACATGTGTATTGGACCTGTGGCCCAATAAACATGGTATTTACATATGCTACATTCTGCTTTAATGGTTTTTGAAGATAATCAAATTGGCATTAAAAAATTTCTTTTTCTGTTTCGTTTGTTTGTTTTGTTTTGTTTTGTTTTGATAAAGTGGCAGGTAATTCCAGAGGTATCAGTCTCTGGAAAAAATTCTAGTTAGGTAATTTGATTTGATTATAATCTTAGGTCTGGTTTTCTTTCCTTCATGTATCTCACTTGCATCAGAGAGAGAGTGGGGGCAGAGAGAGAGAGGGAGACAGAGAGAGACTGTGAATAAGAACAAAAGAGAATTGCCTGAGGAAATTGTAAAGTTTCAAATTATGAATTAGAATATTAGGAAAAATAAATCGGTCTTACTGTCTCCAGTATCCAATTTTTACAGTGATCTATGACTCTCCATCAGTAGAGAGAGTTAAGAGCCTGGACTTAATGGTCCATATTCCTCAATATGTGCTGATAATGCCAATTAGCACTAATAGGACACCTAGGCACTTGAAGGCGAGAAGAGCTCTGTAGAATTCCTGGGTTTTGCTTGTAATCCATTTTCTTGTGCCTGTGTCACACAAGCCACGAATAAAGATGATGGGTTAACCTCAATCATATGCCATTTTCCATGTCAACGAATCATTTAGAAGGTGGACTGATATTACATTGTAGAGGAAGAGATCCCAGAGAGAATTAAGTCCATCTGATGTATTAGCGCTATGTAAATGAGTATTCTAATGGCTAATTGTAGGAAAGTGCATACTTTGAGTTATTGTATCATTTTCAAGTGGCTTTAAAATTTAGACCCTTCTCTTTTAGATGGTTTATTTCAGTAATATATTTGGATTCCACACGAGAATTAGCTTGTTCTCATATTGTTTCCTATGCATGAAAATGTCTAGACTTATATAGCAATACAAGTTTTATAGGAGGGCAATAGCGTTTTGAAATTATATTCCTGACATGCTTGCAAACATCACTTCTTTTAGAAAGGGTTTAATAACACGGTAATGTTTATGTAAAGTGGGCTTATAGTGTCACACTCAAATCTAATAAAGTGGACATCCATCATGTTGCAATAAAGAGAAGAGCTTCTAATTAAAGTAGGACATCATTCGCAGGATTAAAGTCATTTAGCGTAATTGAAAAGTGTTAATACCCTATTTTATCCTCTTCCATTGGTATTACTTCAAGGGTAAAAACATTTTAAGGTGAAAATGTGTCTTATGCCTTTAATTGAATGTTATTACCTCCTGATTGTAACGTATTGAAACTGTTTAATTACAAACCTGAAAAATTAATTACTATGTTGAGGAACAGATCCCAGAGGGTTATAATGTTCTTTTTTGTAAGTAAATACAACATAAAAATTGATATGTTCTTATTTATAATCCAACTTGGAAACATACCTCAATATGATTTGTTATACCCAGATGTTTTTCTTAATTGAACAACAGGAAAGCAACATAGGTCACCCAAGTTAACATTACTGCTCTCCTACAGGAGCTTTCGAAATTTTACGTTTGGGCTGCTTGTATTTAATGTGAGTGTATTGTAAAGTAATTTTTCATAGAAAAGAAAGTCATATTGTGAAATTCTTTAAGGGCACATGCACACCTCAGAAACATTTGGCATCTTCTCTTTATTTTCAATGATTTGCTTCATCTTGCATAGATGGTAATATTTCTACCTAGCTCCTTTCAAAGCTATTACAATCTGCAGAAATTTTGTAGCAGGGGTAGATTTGACTGTCTCTTTCTGTCAGTCCTAGCTACCTAAGAAATTCAGATAATTAAGAAATTAATGAAAAATTCAGATAATTACATCAAGTATTCAGAATGATTAGTGGAAACTCTATTTTGCATTTCTTAGTGATGTGCAGTTTATAAAACACGAGCATAGTTAATGTTACAGTCCCATTATCACAATGTTTGGTGAGTCACATGAGCATTGTCAGGCCCATTTTACAGATGAGGAAATCATGTTTCAAAGATATTAAGTAACTGGCAGTAAGGGAGAAAGTAAAGGCTTAAGGTAAAGATCCAGGGTTTTTATTTTTTTATTTTTATTTTTTCTTATTTTGTTTAAAGAGTTTACTTATTTGAGAGAGAGAGAGTATGTGTGTGCACACACAAGAGGGAGAGGTTCAAAGGGAGACAGATTAGCAGACTCCCCGATAAGCAGGGAGCCCTGCACAGGGCTTGAGCCAAAGACCCCAAGATCATGACCTGAGCAGAAGGCAGAAACTTCACTGACGGAGCCACCCCGGTGCCCCAAGATCCATGGTTTTTAGATGATTATTCCTTCAGACTTCAGAAGACAGGCTGACTTCTTAAGGCATATTATTTTTCCATGATTTGGAGAAAGTTTCCCAGTGAAATTCACTATGTGGCATTTAATCATTTCAAGACCATATTTTTAGAAATAGGTATTTTCTTTGTCCTACCATATCACAGTAATTATAATAGCTATTGTTAATGTATTTTTCCTGCTGTGTGGGAAAGATATTGATGAGATTGTGTTTCTTTCACAGAACTTGCTTTTTCCAAATCAACCCCAGCAACCCAACAGTAGATCCTCTGTTTCGCCAACCGGAGACCTCACAATTACCAACATTCAGCGCTCAGATGCGGGTTACTATATCTGCCAGGCCCTAACTGTGGCAGGAAGCATTTTAGCGAAAGCTCAACTGGAAGTTACTGATGGTGCGGTATTATTAGATTTGTCTTTGGAAAATAATAATTTTTATTTCAAGATCCATATTAACCAAGTGAAATTTTCTGAGTTGCCAAATGTGTAAATGAATGCCTGTCTTCTAAGTTTGAATCTAGGTAAAAATAACATTGTTAATAGTTTCTAATTCTATAGGTACTATTCCAAAGAAAAATATCAAAGACTGTCTATTTTATTTTAAAAAAATACAGAGATTCTCTATTTTAAAGAAATGACCTCACATTCCCAGTGTATAGATATGTCATCTGTATATTTTTTAGTTTTATGCTGACATGATTGCTTCTAATGGATATTAATAATTTTATTTCATTAAAGAAGGAAGAGATATCATCTTTAATATTAGGGGAAACAGAGATGAGTTCTTAGTTAGCTAATCACATTATGACATCCTATGACTTTTTAATTATTCATTCGCTAAATTAAATTAAATAGCTTCCAAACTACTGATGGATGCTAAAATTGTTGGGGGATTTTTATTTGCACATTATGTACTATAAATCATAGCTGAGACACCTACATTTATAGTGATTGTTGAAAAGGATGTAAAGATCTCCATAATCTGTTTTTATTTCCCCAAGAGCTTATTTGTCACCCTTGGTAGGTAGAAAACTTGAGATATTTTGTGAGTTTCCGAGCACAATTTTATCCGTGTTGTTTGATGTTTTAAACTAAAAATTCTCTCTTGTTCTTTTATGTTTGTGAGGTTTGTGGGGCTTTTGTTTTCCCTTGATGCTGGTTTCTGAGATCTAAGAATTCTGTTTTGTGACCTCTCTGATTCTTTTCCTTCTCTGCTCAAGAAATATGGTGCACTTTTATGCTATTCAAATTTACATAGGTTAATTTAAATGGTTAATTTAAATGGTTATTTAAAATTAATACAAAGGAAATTTTTTTTAATGTCTGTCCGTGGTGTTGCCTGATTCAGCACCATGTCAAGAATAGGAATGAATGGAACAGACAAACATTGACTGTAGGAACATTGAGTCGTTAATGGCCGTACCTGCTGATGTTGCAGAAATTTTACTGCCATGGAACTGAAAGAAGTCAGGTTCAAGGGTAACAGTGCTAAGAAATTCTTTCTTTAGATGGGCAAGATCTTTGATCCTTCATATCTATGTATTTTTTAAAAGAAATAGAAGATAATTATTCATCTTTCTTAAGTCCTTATTCTTTCTATCATTAGCAAAAATGTCTAGATATATATATATACTGGGAAAAGAAGATATTCTGGCCAGAGCCTAAGTTGTTTTCTGTATATGAGAATAAAACAGTCTATGTTTAATAATGGAAACCTCTATTGTAACCTAGTTGCTTATATTATTTTACGAAAGACAGACTTTAAAATATTTCTAAATAAATAAATTGTTATGGGAAAAGGCAAACCATATTTGTAGGAAATGAAATTGATAAATTAGAAGAGCCAGAATATATGACAGATTCTCAGGGTCATTTCTGATGCAATGAAAGGAAAACTTTTGTTTTGAGAACGTGTGTTGGTTGATGACATAATCTCACAAAACAGTAGTTATTCCAGCTTTGTTTCTAAGGTCAAAATTAAAAGAGTAAAAACAAGTTTAAACCTGATAAGTGAGAGGACGGAACGGTTTGCTACAACTGGCTTGAATATTAATTCCTACATTGATTTTTACTTAAGTAAGCAATCACAAAGTCAAGATCCTTTTGCAAAAATATTGAATGAAGGTTATAGAGTTACTGATTTTGACAGGAAAAAACTCTAACTTCAAGACCTAACCCCCACACACACACATTATTTATTACAAATAACTCTTTCTAATACTAACTTGCTACATTGACTTATGACTTTAGCTTCTATTCATAGTTTTGTTGAGTTTTCAGATTGGTTAACAATTTAATGGTATGAGCTATCATTTTCATTTGCAACAGTTTTTGGAGGGTGTGACCCAGGGCAATTTAGGGCCAATTGAAATTCCACTGTAGAATAAAAAATGTATGTCATATTCAGAGAAACAAGCAAAACACGTAGAGCAGTGTTTCTGTTGCTGCATTTTTGCACTTAGACTCCTTTCTTGGAGGTATTTTTAACTCAAGGGTTCATATAAGATGAGATTGCTAATGGTGATGAAATGTTCTGTTGAGTGATAATTTTACTGATTATAGATTGAATGAAGATGCTTCAATATACTTGAATTTCAAAATATCCTTTCAGAAGACCTTCTCATTAATTCGTTGGCACTGTTTATTTCTTCTTTCCTTCTGCTCTTTTTCTTTCAGAAAATTAGGAAATTGTAATGAGAATTCTGAGTGCAGCCAATAGCATCTAAAAGGAGAGAAGAAATGTATTTATATATTATATTGACAACAAATGTCACACCATGATCTTATATAAATGGTTTATTGAGGATTTATAATGCATAGTTAGAGAAAACCAGGGAATTGTTCACAGATCACTGGAAACCCTAAATGTTCATTTAACCTTTGACCTCAGTGTCATGGAAACCTGCGGTCATCTTTCACCCATAACATCTTTGAAACTGAAAATTCCTTCTGGCGAGGAGATTTTCAATTACTTTATTGATCAAATTCATTAAAAAGACATTGAGCTACTCATTTGAGCAATAAAAAAGAAAGAAAGTAATTAGATGTCCTTGGCGATATCTAATGATTTCAGGGATATAAAAATAAAAACAGGTTATGAGAAGTTACCTGAATTCTGCAGAGATATTTAATTTGAAAAAAAGCAGTAAGAATATTTAAAATTGAATAAATAGATTCTACTCTAGTAATGTAGACCCATTTTTCTCATTGAATTCAGAATTATTCATGTTTTGTGATTTACCCCTTCATTTTTGACGCATAAAGAAAATGAATTCCACGAATATTCAGTTTGGATATCGATTGTGTAGTATGGGTCAGAATTAATATAACATTGTATTTTCACATTATCTGAAGATTATTTTATTTACTTCTAAAATGAAGAATTTGATCAAGAAAATCATGAAAGATATAGTTCTAATTTTTGTAAATAATACACAAACAAAATTTCATTTTTTTAGTTTTTTATAAGGTTTTTTTATGTGTGTATAGACACACATACACATACACATTTTAATACATATTTTGATTTGTAGTTTAGGTTGATTAGAAGTTCACTGCATCTTGACATGCACATGCAGTAGATCTATTTCATAACTCCTATTTTAAATTAAAATTGGTTGGCTTTCTCGTGGTAGGCTGTAAAGGGGCTATTTAATTTAATGTTTTTCCCCCAAAACCACAAATCCTAATAATAAAGATGCTGCATATAGATTGGGAAATAGATAATCTGGTGGACAAAGATTAGAGTATTAATGAGCAAAATGACATTTTGATAATGTACATTGTAACACACACACAAAAAAAAACTTTATAGATACTTTATAGATACTTTCTCCTCATTGTTGCTTAATAATTATTAAAATCCACAACTGGTTTTCCTTTCTGTGAAAGTTTTATGTATATATGTGGTATACATATTTTGGTAATTTTTTAGAACTTTTTTTAGAACTTTCTCTTAACAAAGCCTTCCTTGGACCTGGACGTGTCAATTTTGTTATGAAGTGTTCTTCTAATGACTTCTGGATGAAAGTTTGCATCCAATTGACTCTATTTCCATCATCCATTTAACTAATACTAACATGCTGCTAAATTTCCTAAATCATTATCAAATATTTCTAAAGACACTGAAGATACTGTCATGAAACAAATTTAATTAAAAAAACACTCTTAAATTATTTGTTTTATTTATATAATTTATTAATTTATTTAATTTAATTATGAATTGTGGAAATTTTACCCAGATGAACACAGGAATTGATATATATGTAAACACTGATTTTACATGAAAACCCTAATTTGTCATACCATAAATAGAGTATAACTAGATTACTGCTTAATTCTAAGGACTAGTTAAATCCTATCACCCAGATCATAATACTATAATCTAAGGCCCAGTGTCATAATCTTGGAAATAGTGTTTATATCTAGTAATTTAATATCAACCAACATATCATAGTCTATATATATGTACAAGTATAAATATATATAGAGAGAGCGCAAGGTGCTTTGAAGGGTGAAATTATGTATTATATGTATATTTATAATGAAAGCAAAGAAGAAAGTTGTTTCTACCCATATGACACTCTATAGGGTTTCTTAAATATGCATGTAAGAGATAAAATGTACATTTTGTGAATAACTGCTATGAACTCTCCATATTTTTATTTTAATATGATAAATACTTTCAACAATACTATAATGTCAGAATTTATTTTATTGTCATCTACCGTAGGTAATTCAGAGTAAGTTATAAACGATAGTATGTCCTCAGTAAATATGCTATATATATATTATAGTATGTATAATGATAGATACATAATGGGCATAGAATATGCAGGATAAATTATAGATAATATATATGTAATATGCATCTAATACTATAATATAAATTCTGAGAAGTTAAAATATACTGAAAATATCCTTATCCTTTAGTTTTGACAGATAGACCTCCACCAATAATTCTACAAGGCCCAGCCAACCAAACACTAGCAGTAGATGGTACAGCATTACTGAAATGTAAAGCTACTGGGGATCCTCTTCCTGTAATTAGCTGGTTGAAGGAGGGATTTACTTTTCTGGGTAGAGATCCAAGAGCAACTATACAAGAACAAGGAACACTGCAGATTAAGAACTTACGGGTAAGTGATGCTTGACTTGTGTTTGGGTCTTCATTTCAACGTAAGTATTCCCCTCGGGGGAAGTGGCTTTGTAAACTTAAAATCTTCCATACTAGCACAGTTGCTGTACCTTTTATTATAGGCCCTGTTATTTCTTGTTTCCCTATTTCTTATTTCAAATTCATCATTTGATGAACTGATATTAGAAGGAAAGTCCTTATGTTAATGATAAGATCATAACAGAAACTTTTGATTCTTTCGTTCCAATTTGTACGTATCCAATTGATAAAGCTGAAAATCTTAAACACATGAAGTTAATGATGGTAATGGGATATTTAAAGTAATTTGAAAGCGTCAGATCCATCTGATTTACTGTCATGAACAAAGGAAGTTTGTAAGGAAATGTGGACAACTTGGCTTGGCCAAGCTATTATATGAAAAACTGAAGAGATAAGATTGAGTACATAAAAGGTATATTTGGCTAGTTGGTGGAAAATCTTACATTTTAGTTTAAGTTGCTGTGGAGTTTAGATTTAAGCCTGTGGGCAAGGACAAGTCATTGCTGTTCTTTTATTGGAAGATGGCGACTATTCCTGCCAATTTAACAGATTAAACTTACTCCAGAAGCAACTCAAATGCCTCTTTCTGAATATTGTATTAGCTCTCTACTGTTTAACAATATCAGCAAATATTTAGAGGCTTAAAGCAACATACATTTATTTGTTTCTGTGGGGTTAGGAGCCTGGGTGTGACTTAGTTGGGTCTTCCACTTCTGGGTCTCACAACGGGATAATCAGGTATCCGGGTTGTGGTCTCATCTGAAGATTGGGTATAAATTTGCTTCTAAGCAACGTGATTGCTGCAGCAATCAGTTCCAAATGGCCATCATACGGATTACCTCAGAATCTCGTTTGCTGTGGACCGGAGGTTGCCTTTAGTTCCTTGCCATATTGATATTCCCATTTTGACTACTTGCTTCCTCAAAGTCAATGAGGAAGGTAGTCTCCTGGCAAGACAAGTATTATGACCTTATGTTAAATAATCGCAAATGTGACATCCTATCACCCTTGCCATCTTCTGTGGTCCAGAAGCAAGTCAACAGGTCCCACACACATTCGAGGGGAGGGATTGATTACACAAGGTGCGAGTACCAGATAGGGACCGCCTGCCCTCTATGAGTATATTCACTTTCATTCAACAAAATGTACAGAGCACCCCCTCCATGTGGGAATCACTATGCTAACACTGCAGAGTTTGCTAGAATAGTCAAAAGATTGGGAATGAGAGCCAGAATTAAGATAACTAATATAGTGAATGAAGAAAAATTAAATAAAAAAATATTTGGTGGAAAAGCAATTAGTAGAATCTGGTATCTAGGTAGAAATAGGAGCCAAGATTAAAACAACAACAACAACAACACCACAATACAAACAATAACAACAAAACAAAAAACCAGAAAAACAATGCTGAATTTTACTATCTGGAAGGTAGGGAAGAAGTTAAAATATTTTTCACTGCATGTATTTTCAATTGATTACAACATGGATTATTTCTTCTCTTAAAATACAAATATATTTATAGTTAATTATGTGTTTACTTGGTATTTATCAGTGTATCACCCAGATATTTACAAAAAAGGAAGGACTGTTTTTGTAGGATGTCCATGCAGACTCAAAGCACGCAAACCTTTGTTAATTTGTATATTTGTTAATAAAATTAATATTTAATGTTTTTATTTTAATTTTGAGACATAGGCATTAATTACTGCTTGAATTAGGAAAAAATGCTGTCAAATTCAGTTAAAAGATAAATTAATACAGATTTTAGCCTGTTTCTTTACTGATTCTGAATTAATTACTAACCTTCTTTGAACAAATGGGAGTTATTAAAAAATTAATGCCACCTCTCCTTGAGTAAACACTTTCACCTCTCTCTTTGGGCTAAAGGCAGACTTGGGCCATGGAGGTTAATGCATTTTCACTGTACCACTGAATTAAAAGGTGTGCTTGAATAGTCAAGATCCCCAGTAGTGTCTGAAAGAAGCAATTAAAGGTGGGTGCTTGATGATGTCAAACAAACTTCGAGCCCTGTGTCAGGCTCCTGAGTCGTGTCTTTGAGACGCAAGTTCCTGGGGGCTTGTCTGCAGCCAACCACGCGAGGAAAAAAGCAGGTGATGGAGTGTGCCAACGCATTAATCGCTTTTTAAAGCACTTGGTTAAGGATAAAGGAGAAGGAAAGAAGAGAGATGAAGCACTCATGACCCGAAAAGAAATTATTTAAAGTTAAAGGAATAAGAATAAAGGTAGTGATGATGATGGTGATTGAAGAGTGAGTTTTAGCAACGATATTTCGGCTTTGATAGGGCTTTTGATAAACTCCAGTATGAAAATGTTGTTCTTTTTCTGACTGTCTTTAAAGGGAGATAAAAATGTGTTTTTACACTACTTCACTTGTATAGTCAAAAGAGGGTTTCTATAGGTCATATTCCTTTGTGTCTCACTATTTCTTTCCTTTTCTTTTTTTTTTTTTTTTTGGTATTTAATGTGGGGGGGTGGGAATAATGTGATGAACACTGTGTTCTCCTAGTCCAGCTAATTGGTAACTGAATCTGTATCTTTTGAGGAGTAGAATATTCCAATACTCATTAAAACCTACCTACCACCGCTAATGTCAGACTGTGTCTCTCCACAATGACAAGGAGATGCAGTTAAGAAGCATTACCTACATACCCTTCTTTAAGCATTTGCACATAATAACAAGTGCTACATTTTAGTTCAACAGCTATAATAAAATGCAAATTCTTTACTCTTTCACAGACCGCATTCAAATGAACATCACATTAAAATCCAACCTTGGCTCATTATATTTAGTTTGTGAGTGATGCTTCTTAAATGGAGAGATTTCTAATGACTATAATGCACACACAGCCACATGTGAAAGAATGGCTCTTTTGACAATGGCTATCCCCCGTCATCCTGCTGTATAATAGAAGACAATTGTATGAAGATAATATGGCAGAGAACGATGCTCAGAGCAGTTTGAAACTCAAGTTAAAATACATAAAGACATTTAAAATCAATTAAAATGGTGGCCCAGCAGTAACATCCATGCACTAACGATGTACCTGAGAATCCATTGCGGATGGTTGAGTCATCAATACACTTACTCTGTGGACCCAGAAGAGACTATATCCCATGAACCCTCATATTTCATCAACAATTAGACTCATGTTCATCACAGAATTTTAACTTTGCGTCATGTGACTTGCCTTATTCAGACTGGTGGTCAGTTTCTCTTCCCAGTCTCATCTCTAAACCAGTGTGAATCAATCTGTTTCTACTCTAGGCCCATAGAACTCAACCACAAAGATTTTTGACATACACTTTTTCATTGATCGGCGCCTTTTGCCAAAGCATAGTCAAAGAAATGTATACCTTGTACATTTGTAAAAGAGAACTCTTGATTATATTATCAACTACTTAAAAAAAAAATCCTTTCCTGTTCTTCAGCAAATAATAAAAGCATTTTAAGTGATCAATGGAATGGGGGCTTTTTAAATATGCTTTAAAGAGTGGGGCATGAGATTATTTGCTTGGTCCCTTTCAGCTCTAAACTGCAGGGATTCCTTAGACATGGTTTGTGTGTTTATTATATAATTTTATCTCATTCTCTGTCACACTACTAAAATCTAAATACAAGTGAATACCAGTCTATCTGAAGGGAGAGACCTGTTTGGTTTTTTTTCCTTCACTTTTCTCCAGGTCTTAAAAAAAAAAAAATCAGCCACCTGGTATCACAATCCTTATTGACTCTGAGTGCATTTTGTCCATTGAAATATAATGTATTAAGGTGGAAAAGATAGTTTTGCATTACTGATCTCTGAATATTTATAGGATTCTGAAAAATTCTGTCCTGAGTTGTCCATATGTGACTCTGACACAGCGAAACCCCATTGTAAATTGGAGTTATACGAAGATAAAGGTATTACATTGGATGGAAGAGGAACAGACAAATTGAGTTTACCAGACAAATAACATTTAGTTGTAGAAATACCAAAAAAATTATGAATAAATAATATTATATGAGTTGATTTTAATATTTTGTGTGCACATATGATTGACTAATGAACAATTTGGACAGCCAAATGATACATCACATTTTAAGAAATAAAATATTACCTCCTTGAGATTGAGTACTCTACAAATTAATTAAAATAATTGAATTGTCTCCCTTTGTTGCACACTAGATTTCTGATACTGGTACTTACACTTGTGTGGCTACAAGTTCAAGTGGGGAGACTTCGTGGAGCGCTGTGCTGGACGTGACAGGTGAGTCCTTGGGAATGAAGAAGAAATCTTGAGCCCATTTCAGTTATTAGCTCATCATCAAATAACAATCAAATAATCAAAGTTTTAAATTCACTGACTACAAAAATGAAGTCATATGCCACTTTTTAATTTCTCCACATGACATTGCATATATGCAGCTTGATACATTTGTCCTTGATAAACGTATTTCCTCTACCTGAAGAGCAAGCAATTCTAGTGATCTTGCATGAAAGTAAACATTTAATAACATGTAGGAAAGGCAAGTATTCATTTACATACTTTTGATTCATGAAGATGAATTGCTCGTTGTCTAGGTCAACTTCTTTAATAGACCATTTTCCTTCTTTTAAGTGTTATGGCATCTTATGCAATCAGGAATGAAGCATTTTCTGTTTGTCCTCTATAGAATCTGGAGCAACAGTCAGTAAAAATTATGACTTAAGTGACCTGCCAGGGTCACCATCCAAACCACAGGTCACTGATGTTACTAAGAACAGTGTCACCTTGTCCTGGCAACCAGGTACCCCTGGAGCCCTTCCAGCAAGTGCATATATCATTGAGGCTTTCAGGTATGGGACAATTCCTTTTTTTTTTTTTTTTCCTCCATTGGGTTGTTGCTTAAGCTTCTATATCCTAAAATCTCACGTGAGCTATCCTGCTGTTTTATCTTAAGAACATGTTTAACAGTGCATTTTAAGTATTTATCTGATTTTATTCAAGAATAGACTCTAGTTGGGTTTTTTCCATTTATAACTTGATAATAGGACTAAATATGCATTACCCACCCCTAAGTCGATGGGGATCTAGCTCAACGCCTAACCACTTAGCTCCTTTCTTTACTCTGACCATCGTAAAGACTTAAGATGAGAATTTGTCATTAGAACTAGGCCGAAAATAATTGAATTAGGTGGGACGCTTTTTAAGTTCTGCATTGTTTATTGAGGCATGGAATCCTGGAAACTTGCTTTCTCATAATTACAGCAGAATTTAAAATAGTTCCACTGTTTTTATGCTATATATTTTAGTGAAGCTTTGGGGTATGCCTAAGAAAAAAATGAAAAGCTACAACTAAAGAATTGATTCCATGCACTTCTGGTTGCTGAAAGGAAAAAATATGTCCAATTGTTACTTGAAAAAATTGTCATCAATATAAGGATATAGACTATACATTAGCAAATGTCATGATGAAGTCATTGTGAGAATTTGATAAAATACTTACACAAATGGGAAAATGAAGTTTGTATTGTTTCAATGTTCTTTTATTTGCTTTTATAAAGATAGCAATAGCACCTGTCATTTTAAAGCATTAGGACAAACCATTACTTTCATTTTAGGCTTCCCTAATCTATTTAAGGTAACGATCAACAAATACATCATTTCCAACTTTCAAAAGACAGTTTTTCTATAATTTTCATGCTTTGACATATAAGAACTTTTGAAAAGTGAACGGGAAGCCCTGAAAAATCCCATTCTTTCCTCATTATGAACAAAAGTAGCATTTGACCTTAGACAAAGTTTTCTAAATGGGCATCTGGCGGGCTGTTAAGGGGTCTCCACATCTAGATTCAGAGGAATTTCACCATTTGAAGATGAAAAATCACATACTGTATAATGTACAATTTTATTAAAAATGTGATCAAAGGAAAATATTCCTTACATGCTTCCTTTCTTCTTTTACAGATATGTAGTTTTAGAAGGCTCTATTATAATATTGCATGTGGAATTGATGCAAAAGAAAACACACCTTGTAACAGGAAAATGTATTGGCATAATTTACTCTGTAGTCCATTTATTCTTTCTACAGGTTAATTCTTTTCAAGGTATATATACATACATTCACGAGGACCATATTTATTGTATAAACTTGATGTTGTGATCTTGGCCTCTGTTCCTTTTACAGGTATTCATTTAGTGGGCTGCTGTGCATTAGCAACGGGCTGTCACATCTCCTGGGCTGAGTTTAATTTTGTTGTGCATGGCACTTCCGTTAGGTGGGCTCGGCTTTGTTGTTGAATAAACCGAAATCATCCAAATGTTTCATTTATTGGGCTTAACACTTCAAGTGTTGTGCGTGTGTGTGTTTAATTTTCAGCCATTAACTTTTGTCATTGATACCCAACTCCATTGCTGATACCTTCACGACTGGTCTTTAAGTGAAAGATCTGTTCCTGTTTCAGCCAATCGGTGAGCAACAGCTGGCAGACGGTGGCAAACCATGTAAAGACCACGCTCTACACAGTGAGGGGATTGCGGCCCAATACGATCTATTTATTCATGGTCAGAGCGATCAACCCCCAAGGTCTCAGTGACCCAAGTCCCATGTCAGATCCTGTGCGCACACAAGGTAATTTCAAGGGCTGTAAACGTGACTGGTTCTGGGAGGAGGCAGCTCTTTAAGAACAAAGGTATTGCCTGAGGAAAGAGAAATGTGTCTGTCTTACCTGTTACAAAGATTCATTAGATTCAATCCAGGGAAGGAGAAGGGCACTTGCTGTTCACCTTGGTAAGTGAGTCCTCCTCTCAGAGCTGCCAGGGTCTGTGGAGTAAAAAATAAATAAGTAAATAAACAAAATAATTGTTTACATTTACTTAGTAAATCAGCTAAGTTAGGACTTTACTGTATTTCAAAAGGAGGAAGCTGGTCTCCTTTGAAAGTTAATGATACAATGCAGAAAGTGATCTTTAATGGATCTAATGCCCAGATAGGGATATCAAAATTACCCCTATTGTTTAAGAATTCTATTTTTATAGCACAGTGGGTCTCTCCAGGCTCCCCACGGGAGCAGCAGCTGCATTCCCTAGGACCACGGTAGAAATTCAGTCTCAGGCCCCAGCTCAGAAGCTCTGGGGGTACCGCCCAGCAGTCTGTGTTAGGGTGCTCTCTGGGAGATGATTCTGCTCAAGTTTGACAAGCATTCCTACAGTGGGTGGGCTTTTTGTTTTTGTTGTTGTTTGTTTTGTTTTGTTTTGTTTTTTATCAGACCAGGTTAGTTTAAAGGAGCCATTTGTTTCCGAAAGGAATAAATCAAGTTTTCTTCCGGAGGTATACAATTCTTTTGACTGATTAAAAAAATCAAAAACAAAACAGATGGGCAAAGGGAAAAGAGAGAAATCAAGAAACAGACTCTTAATTTAGAGAACAAACTGACAGTTACCAGGAGGAGGAGGGGGATGGGTGCAATCCGTGTTGGGGATTAAGGACCGCACATGCTGTGACAAGCCCTGGGTGAGGAACTGTGCCATCACTCTGTCCTACACCTGAAACTAACACGACACTGTATGTTAACTACCTGGAATTGAAATAAAAACTTGAACACGCAGAATATTATAATTTCAAAACTGAAGATCTTTCTTCTCAAATTAAGAATCACTGGAGTCAAGGGGTTAAAACAGGATGCTGCATTATAAGTTCCCTTCCTACTAGTTGACGGGGGGAATTAATAAAACAGACCTTGTGGCTTTATTATTGGTTACAACTGACTTCCCGCAGGGTTCTTGAGAAAGGGTTAATTATTTCCTATTTGTAAAAGGCTTTGAACAAGATATAATTCAAAGTAGTATTTTTATGCAATGAAAAGCACCGTACAGCCATAAAAATATTATTATAATTACAATGTAGTGCCGTGATAATAACTCGCACGCTCTTATAACAGAGAAGGGCGCCTTAAAGGAATAGAGTGAAATAGTTCCCACGTGATTTTAGAACGTTGCTGACATGATGACAGTCAGGGGAGGAGGGAATGCCACCTCTCCATTGTTCTCTAAGCAGTAATGTGATTAATTTTCCATGATGATAAAGGGCCTGTAGGTAAAGAACCTGTCTCCAGAGAAATAAGAAGTACAACAAGAAATTTGAAGATCTGAAACTGGTTATATTCTTACCTTGCTTGGATCCAGTTGCTTTTAGTGGGCCTGAATTTAATGAGTAAATTAAATTATGGAACCTGAAGATGTATGTGGCTTTAACTCAAGAAGTCAGAGTACCGGGGTCATTTTTACCAGTGTAGACAGAAACAGTTTTTGTGTGTAGCTGTAATGGAAGGCGAGAGAGATCACAGAGTAGGGAAGACTTTGGGTGTGATTATATCCGGCAGACCTTCCTGATCATTCAATAACTCTGCCAGTCACTAAATCTTGGCTCATAAAATAACTTCTCGGTGAAGAGGTCCAAAAAGATGAATGAGAAGTTGTTTGTGATCTGGCTTGATCCAGCTGAGAGACTATATAGAGCAAAAGACTTATGTTCTCTTAACAGATATTTAATAGGAAAACTCATGTTGTGTGTTTGAATGTCCGTTTCATTTTTTGACCCTACACTTTGAGCAGCTTTGCGTTCTGCGAAGCACTTCTTTTCAAAGGACGCTTTGCTGTGTGAGGTCTTATTTTGAAAGATATTAAGTACCATAGAATTTGGAATTCTTTGGGAAGGCAGCAAATAAATACTTGTAGCGTCAACATCACAGTAGACACAGATATGTCAGCAAAGGTTAATATTCACATATTATTAATAATTTTTTTTCTGGATCAAGTAGAATAGCTCTGCTATTTATGTTAAGGATGAAAAACAGTGGAACTGGGGGGAAAAATTCACCAAAATATAGTTCCCAATTATTTATGTCCCAGTTTTTTCGCTCATTTTTTTATATCGCTTACATTATACATTTTCCAAATAATAGCAAATATATATTCTGAGTCATGAGATAAGTTTGTGCTTTACTCAAATCGGTACAGAGGGTTGGAAAACAATAGAAGAGGTTTAAGGTATTTTAATCCTGCTATTTTAATTAAAATCAAATTTAGGAATTAATGATATAAATTCCAAATATTAAATAAAAGCAACACTTTCATTATATACTATATGTAATGCCAATGTCAAATATCATTATATTATTTATTTATATTTTCGTTTTTTAAATTTTATTTTATTTTTTTTTTCAGTGTTCCAAAATTCATTGCTTAAGCACCACACCCAGTGCTCCATGCAGTGCCCTCCACAATACCTACCACCAGGCTCACCCCACCCCCCCACCCAACCCCCGCCCCTCCAAAACCCTCAGTTTATCTCTCAGAGTCCACAGTCTCTCATGATTTATCTCCCCCTCTGATTATATTATATGCATTCTTCCACATCACACTAAGGTCCTTGAGAATTTTCTTTTCTGTTTTTGTTTTTTTTTTAATTTTTTTAGTATAGCTGACATACAATATTACATTGGTTTCAGGCATAGAACATGGTAATTCAACTTCTCTCTGTGTTATCCTATGCTCACCGCAAGTGCAGCTACCGTCTGTCACTATTCAATGCTATTACAATATCATTGACTATGTTCCCTGTGCTGCGGCTTTAAAGAAATATTTATTTGATTTTAAATTCGAGTGTAATTGATATTCAGTGTTATATTCATTTTAGGTATACCATCTAATGATTCAGTAATTCTATACATTACTCATTGCTCATCATAGTACATGTACTCTTTTTTTTTTTTTTTTAAGATTTTATTTATTTATTTGACAGACAGATCACAATTAGGCAGAGAGGCAGGCAGAGAGAGAGGAAGGGAAGCAGGCTCCCCACCCAGCAGAGAGCCCAATGAGGGGCTCGATCCCAGGACCCCGGGACCATGACCCGAGCCAAAGACAGAGGCTTTAACCCACTGAGCCACCCAGGTGCCCCAGTACATGTACTCTTAGTCCTCTTCTTCTATTTCACCCATCTCCCTCTTCCCTCTGGAAACTACCAGTTTGTTCTCTACCCTAGGCTGTGGGTTTTATTCCATGACTTACTCATTCCATTACTGGAAGCCTATACCTCTCACTCCCCTTCACCCATTTGCCCATCCTTCCGCTCCCTCCCCTATTTAGGTCCCAGTTTTTTAGTGCATCCAATTTAAATTATGGCTGAGATACGCACTTTACAAGTATTTTTGCCAGAGTGTTGCTTTGTGGCTCGAGAAAATAGGAGAAAACAGGATTAAGAAAATCAATTATTTTAAATGAGGCTTCCTTCCTTAAAAGATAGCTGGAGGAAAAAAAAAATCAACTTAACATTTGCACTGCAACAGTTAGCGTAGTTGATTTGAGTTTGTGTGAAATTCAATATTTGATATCAATTTGATGAACTCGGAAGTCTATGATTTCTCTCTATTTTTTAATTAATGGGCACACAGAATATAAACCATTATATGGAATAGGAGACTAGTATTATGGGAATGGTGAATACTGGGGCAGCTGAACAATGTATGACTGAGAATGTAGGATTCTAAATATTGTAATTCTGTCTCCCTCTCCCTTCCCACAATCACTTCCAAAAACAGCCGAATTCTTTTTCTTTTTTTTTGATCAGATATTAAAGTTCTGTTCAAAATTGATTACTTTAGAACATTTAAAAAGTATCCTAAGTTTTTCAGAAGTATTTTTGTTAATTTGGGGGCTTTTTCCTCTTCTTTCCCTCACTTTGTTAACCTTTAGTGACATAATTCACTTCCCACGTCTCCCTCATTACTTTCTTTTCCATGCTTCCAGTCTGGAATAGGTCAAGGAGTAACAACATACAATCTACCAATTGGGACAAGGGATTGAACAAACTCCTAAACAGCAGTTTTCAGAGATAGCTCCATTAACTACTCGGGAAAGTCCTCCAATATGCCAACATCTGTAGAAAACTGATGTTTCTAGAGACGTCTTGTGGCACATACTTCGTTCTTTAATAAGCAAATAATAGATCTTCCACAACAATGTATTTGAAGGGAGTGAGAGATTACAAACACTTTTATTAATTTTATTTTAGTAAAGATAAATATCGTCTCTCAAATTATGTCCTAGCAGGGATGGCATGTATATAAATACACTTTAATGTTTTTTGTCACAAAGTTTTGTTTTTTGCCCTACAATTATTTCTAATGACCTAATGGCTTGTGTAATACACATTAAAATTTTACTAGGAATTTTTAAATTTTGGGAATGGTTATCTCTGTAGACATCAGCCCACCAGCACAAGGAGTGGACCATAGACAAGTACAGAAAGAACTAGGAGATGTCATTGTCCGTCTTCATACTCCAGTTGTGTTGACTCCCACCACGGTTCAAGTCACGTGGACGGTAAGTTTTCAAAAGCAATTTTAATGGCAGTTTTTTTATTCCTTCAAGAAAACAAACCAAAGATGGAAAAAGTGAATCCACAAACAAATAGTAATGGAAACCCTCACCATTTAAAATCAAGTTGTAATTAATGGCAAAAAAAGAGAAATATTCCATAGAATAAAAGAGTAGAATAAAAATAGATCAATTGCAATAGAACCATGGCATGTTTCTTCTTCTTATTTTTTCACAGCTTTCTTGAGATATAATTACCATATCAGAGTGAGAATGGACAACTCTGTTTGGGTATATTTACAGAATTGTGCAATCATCATCAGAATCTGGTTTTAGAACATTTCGTCATCTGAAAATGTAACCCTGTGTTCATTGCAACGAGCCTCCTCCCTTCCCCCACTTTAGCTCTTTGCACCCACTAATCTACTTTTTGTCATAGATTTGCCTCTTCCTTTGCTATGAATGAAATCATGCAATTTGTGATCTTTTGTGTCTGGCTTCTTTCACTCAATGTAATGTTTTTGAGGTTCAACCATGTTATAATATCTAACAGTATTTTGTTCCTTTTTACTACTGAATAGCATCCTATCCTACAGATATATCATTTCCTCTGCTTTCTCATCAGCTGATGCCCTTTTCAGTTGGTTCTAGTTGTGGCTAACATGAATCAGGGAGCCATAAACATTTGAGAACAAGTTGACATATGTTTTCATTTTTCTTGGTATCTACCTAGGAATTGCTGAGTAAAATGATAACTCTCAAACATTTGGATAAACTGCCCAAATGTTTTCCCAAGTGGTTCTACCAACTTATGTTTCCACCAGCAATATTTGAAACTTCCAGTTTCTTCCACACCCTTGCCAGATTCTCTCACATCCTCCTCAACACTTGTTATTCTCTCTTTTTTGACTCTAACTGTTCTCGTGGGTGTGGAGTGGAATATCCTTGTGGTTTTGATTTGCATTTCCTTAATGACTAGTGATATTTTCCATTTTTTCATGTGCTTGAGCATTTGTATGTCTTCTTTAGAGAAGATATTCAAATTCTTTGCTCATTTTTAAGTTAGGTTGTTCATCCTTATTATAGACTTTTGTTTTTTTATAAAGTGGATACAAACTCCTTATCAGATATATGGTTGGTAAATATTTTCTCTCAGTCCGTGGGTTATTTTTGTTTGTTTTTTGTTTTTGTTTTTGTTTTTGTTTAAGATTTATCTGAGAGAGAGAACATGCATGAGAGAGAGAATGTGCACAAGTGGGCACAGGGTAGAGGGAAAGGGAGAAGCAGATCTCTTTGCTGAGCAGGGAGACAATGTGGGACTCGATCCCAGGACTGTGAGATCATGACCTGAGCTGAAGGCAGATGCTTAACTGACTGAGCCACCCAGGCTCCCAGGTTTTTACTTTCCTAATGATGTCATTTAAAGCACAAAACAATTTAATTTGATAAAGTTTTCTTCTGAATTTAAATAAATCATCTGTACATTCCTTTAGCTATATCTTGTATAATAGCACCAAAACATGAATATAATTTTAATAATATGACTTACATACTAAAAAGCTAATGTATTTTAAGAAATACATTGTTATTTTAATATGCATTGAGACTGTTCAATTCCATGCATTATTAAATGTCAACCTGCCCACTGTTATATCAAACTGCAAAATGTTTTGATCACTTGATAGCCACTGCAGTGAAAATAACACATAGCATAAAAATAGCCACATTAGAGGATACCAACACTTGTGTATATGTGTTTGTGTCTATGTGTGTGTCCGTGTTTTGAGAAGAGCCAGGTAATGTTCTTCCCCATGCATAGTACAGCCAGCGCCAACTTTTCATTTATATCTGAGATTTCTCTATTATAACCTCTAAAACTCCTTTGCTAAGCCGTCTGCGTATGTGATAGATCTTATGCATTGTATAAGTAATGGACATTTGAGTTAGGAATACCTAGGAAGTCTTTTACTTTAATAATGATTTTAATGGGAAAGTATTTATAAGTATGTCCCTATTTTTATTATTGTTGTTTTGCTGTAGTAGAAGAATGACTAAGTAAGAAATTGGATTCTCGCTTTCTGGTTTTAGAGTCCAAGTTTTTCTTTTCTTTTTTTAAGATTTTATTTATTTATTTGACCGAGAGAGAGAGCATACAAGCAGGGGCAATGATAGGCAGAGGGAGAAGCAGGCTTCCTGCTGAACAAGGAGTCGGGGACTCAATCCCACGATCCTGGAATCACAAACAGAGCCATCCAGGCTTCCCTACAGTCCAAGTTTCTTTCGGAAAGTAACCATTTATCAACTCCTTCAATAAAGGACATTAAGAAAGGAAAACTGGTTGTTTTTCACCAATTCTTAATTAATTGTATTTGAAGTATAAAAATACAATGAAAGAGAATGATTCCAATGTCTTCTCAAAAATAAATCCATCAACAAGCATTCTCATGGAACAATTTTGTCCTAGGTGTGGTGGAGAGATATATAAAGAGACAAATCTCCTTGAGAGAAGCATGGAAATTCTCAATGACAGTACACAAGAATAAGAGCTATACAGACATATACATACCCTATAAAGAGATTTCAATCAAAGAAGAAGTGATTAACTTTATCCTCAGGCACCAGAAAAGACATGACTACTCATTTTCATCTATATGGGGAAATATAAAGGCTTTATTATAGTAGAACAGGAAAACCTAAAATAATATTTAAGGCTGTTTTGCTTAATTCTGTAATTTTCTCAAAGGAAGCCATGTACTCAAGTTGTATGATGTTCCCAATATCCCACACTCACTTCAGAGGTAAAGTTAGGATTAGAACTTATTTACTTTAAATCTGTGTTTTGTGTTTTTTACTTAAACTATAGACAAATATTTATTTGAAAAGAATATTTTTTAATGGTAGAATTTTGGCACAGGGCCCCATGGGGCATTTTGTTACTTCTTAAACAAGAACATGTGATCAAAATTTTGTCCTAGGAATACAAAATTGGATAAAATTTCAACATAAATAAGACTAAGTTTATAATATTTTAAGAGTAATTATTTATAATCACATTGTTTCTGATTCCATTTTAAACACTATTTTGCATAGGTTTATTCAGTTTTCTGCACAAAATGATTTCTGTTCTCCTGTTCCCATGGAGGGGGCATACAAAATGACCTCATCATTTTTCCATTGACACACAGTAGGGGTATTATCTGCCTTGCCTCTTCCATCTCTCTGTGCCTTTAACCAAATATAAAACTAGCAAAGCCAAGGAAAGAATTGTATTTTTAATAGCAGATTTTTCCTCTCTCTCAGTTGAAAAGTCTTTCTCTGCTCTGTTGGGAGTTTCAAAGGGGCCTCTTTTAAGCTGCTTTTAAATGTGGAAATTATTTGGGTAAGAATCAAAGTCATTATGTTTATGAAGTTAATCACTTTAAAAGTCACTGAGTTTAAAAGAACAAATCGAATTAGATCAAAATGGCAGGTCTGTAGTCTGGGAGTTCTTCCAGGAGAGGAACCTTGTCATCTTCATCTCTGCATCCCACAAAGCTTGTCATGACTAGTTTGCATATATCTCTCTCTCATGAGGTTGAGTTCTGTGAGTCTGGAGCCCATGGTTTTCATTTTAGTTTCTCCTAAGCGGAGCATCTGTTATAAAATACCCTCTCAATAACTGTTACATGATCAAATCAGTTGTTTTTAGACCCTTGTATTTTTATTTTAAAAAAAAGAAAAAGAGTGTTCAATTAGATCACAGGCTATTGTTCCCCGTGAATTTGTAGTTACACGTGAAATTAAGTATGTGTTTGAGAGGTCAGTTTAGTGAAATACAGTCGGACTAGGGGTGTGGTCTGTTGCCAAAGAAATTATAACCAAATGCTTTATTTCCATGCCATATTTTCAACTTCCTGAATGTGCATGCTCTTTAAAGTATTACTTTGTTAGTATTTGAGTTACAGATGTGTTATTGGAGGAGAGAAATAAATTCCCCAACCTATGGAGTCAGACGTGCTGCCAAGCTGAGAGGGTTTACCAAGGCTAATCTTGAAGGAACGATAGTTAGCCAGGGCTGCTTTCTCAAAGTGACTGCTCTTATGAGGAGGGTAGGCAAAAATGATAAGACATGACTGTTTCAAGAGAAAATAGCAATAAATTTGTTTTTTTTTAAAAGCAGTTATTCTAAAAAATTAAAAATGTTTAAAAAAAGGTTCTTCTAGTGTGTGTGGTGGGGGGTGTTTTTGTTCAAGGACAAAAAAATCACAGATCCTTTGCCCCTTTAACATAACAGCTACTGAAAGTGAAAGTGTCCATTGACAAACTAGAATTTCAGAATTTGGCTTTATTTGCACCCATCCTTAACAGGCTAAGCCCAACAAAGAAAATTCACTTCGAGTTTTCAGTTTGGATGGATTTTTTTTTTTTTTTTAATAGAAAAGATGGTGGTAAGCACTTACACATTTTAATGGAATGTGGTTTCAATGGAATGGTGTTGCGCAATTTCCCCTCTGGTCACATAGTGACTACATGTGGATCCCTTACTTACCAATGATGCTTTATCATTGTGCGTCCCCGAAACTTGCAAAGTTCTTTAACTTATAACAGTTACTTAATTGTCTCCAGGCCCTTCTAATATATATACTATTGAGTGAAATAAGAAAACTGAGGCTGAGAAAATTTAAAAGGCTGAGCTATAACGCAGTTGCGACCTTGCGACTGGATGATGGAAATTTGTTTCATCATGTCATTTTTCTCCCCGAAAACAATGCCTTTTTGTTCATATTTCAGAAAGTACAGATTTTTTTTTTAATTCTACAGACCCATGGATTTGTGGCCAGACTCTGATTATAATCAACACTAAAGAAAATCCTCCTTCTTATAAACAGAATGTTAATAAAACTAGAAACAAGCATCTGGTTTAACTTGAAAGTGACTTCCTGTCAAGGTGCACCACAAGTCAGTGGTATAGAACACATATGCAATAAAAATCCCACCTATTTTTTTTTAAGGTAGTGTTCAGCATTTTCATTTTTGCTCCCACCTGTAACAACAAATTTTCTTCTGAAAACGAAGTTACTGCAACTGCACAAAATCAAGTTAAACTCTTTAGTTATTAAGTAGGCCATTAGAATATAGGGGTTGAAAGCAGCGTACAATGAAGTGAGCAAGGCAATGTTGTGTAGTAAACATTAGCTTCATAAAGTCCCTAAAACACTTAATTAATGAAAACCAAACATGGATAAAACCAATTTACCCTGATTTACAGACTCTCTTCATCTGGAAACAGCTGCTTAATGTTCTTCTTAAAAACACAGCTTGCTTCTTTCAGTATTAACAAGCTATTATTGTGAGTTATGTCTTTCTTTCAGTATATAAATTCACTTAAAGCGAATGCCGAGAAGTTTATAAAATGCCAGTTTAATGTTGTTTTAACATATGCAGCAAGGAATTTTTGAACATTGACAGTTTTGATTAAAGGCACCTCTCTTTGGCTCTCATAAATTTAACTTTTGCTTTTGAGCTGCCTCGCTTTATAATGTCAGAACAACGGCTTTTCAAAAACTACATCTGTTGTTACAAACACAAGCTGGTAGCATGGATGAAGGTTCAAAGATTGCGAGCTTTGGGATCAGGGCTGGACGAACTTTCTCTTGGTAGAGGCTGCTGTAAGTGTAGCCCCAATTCCAGAGAATCTTTGAGGGTAAGAATGCTGTCAGGTGGATGAAGGCATTCTTAGTTGTTAAGACTCATCTGCGAAGCTAGAATGAGCTATACATAGAAACACATAAGCTCAGGCCCTCCAGCTTCATGGACTCTCTAGCTTGGACATTCTAAATACAGAAAAATGTCCCTTTGGTCCACCGTCTTGTTTTTTTTTTTTTTTTAAGACTTTATTTATTCATTTGACACAGAGAGAGAGAGAGAGAGAGAGATCACAAGTAGGCAGAGGGGGTGGGGAGGAAGCAGGCTCCCTGAGCAGAGAGCCCGACGCGGGGCTGGATCCCAGGACCCTGAGATCGTGACCTGAGCCAAAGGCAGAGGCTTAACCCACTGAGCCACCCAGGCACCCCAAGTTCCATTCTCTTTTGATTGAGGTTCTTTAAATTTCTGACTCCCACTTAAACATAATTTTAAAATGCTACAACTGGAGAATAAATGGTAGAGGTTAATATGTGGGACTGGGGTGCCTGAGTGGCTCAGTCAGATGAACTTCTTGCTCTTGATTTTGGCTCTGGTCTTGATCTCAGGGTTCTGGAATCAAACCCCTAGTGGGGCTCTGAGCTCAGCACAGAGTCTGCTTGGAGTTCTTATCTTCTTCTTCCTCTGGCCCTGCCCCCATTCATGTATGCATTCTCTCTCTCTCTCTCTCAAATAAATAAATAAATAAATCTTTTTAAAAAGCAGTTAATACATGAGACAATACGTTTTATTCATAGTGTGTTAACAGCTGGATAAAGAAATTTTTTAAAATTTGAAATAACCATTTTTCATCATCTCCTTCTCTGTTTCTTCTCTCCCCAACCTTCCTGAAGTGGATTTTCCATCTCTTCTCCATTAAATTTTACCCTGTATCTGACAGTGAAATTTATCAAGTTAAAGGCTTCTTAGAATATGTTATTAAGCTACAATATATGCAAAATTAATTGAAGAAGTTTCTGTTATAGTTATTTTTTTAAATCAAGCAATTCTGGAAAAATGGCAAGACATTCAAAAAGTTTAAAATGGTGAAAACCCTTTTCTTCCTGAAGAAGAAACAATGGTAAAACTTCAATAGAGATTGTTGAATAAATGTGTAAGGACATGTTTTATTTTTAGCTTGCATTTTTAATATATTCAGTTTTCATGTAATTTTTATGACTGAACAAAACAGCATTTTCACATTTTTACTTGATATGATATTCAGATTCAAAAATCTGACTTTCATTAAAAACGGCTGCTTATCCTCTATACCTTTAAGTGAATGAAAGGATAAAAAAAAGTTGTGAAATTGTGCCAATAGTGGGACTCTTGAAGGAGCCAGAAACTGATAAACTAATAAGTCTTTCATTTCATATTTGCTAGTGGGTATAAGCTTTTCAAATGCCTTTAAAATAGATGCTCTAACTTCACAACTACTCATCTTCTCATACACTTCCTCCAGGCATAGAAATTTATATGGGCTGTTTCTACACTTCTTCCTCTGGAATAAATAGTCCTACTTTCCTTGCAGAACTCAGCACTGGTTCTTTTTCCCCTTCCTGATTCTATCAACGTCCTCTCCCCTCCAGACTTCCTTAACTCCTTGTCCATCTCATTCATAACATTTGCTTATGGATATTAGTTATGAATGTAACTTGACTAGTAACTTGATTAGTAGGAACTCAAATGACTGGAGGGAATGAAGGTATTATTGAATAGACAAAGACAAGAATGGAAATTCCTGAGCAATAACACATTACATATCCAACCATAAAAATAGGAACTGTGGAATATAGGAGAAGGATGATGAGAAGTGAAGCTAGACAAATTGGCAGGTCTAGGCCTGTCAGGCCTTTGCTATTCTAAGGAATTTGAATTAACTAAGCATCTTGGATACTATGGAATATTTTAAACAGGAGAGA
Organism: Neogale vison; assembly: GCF_020171115.1. Taxonomy (NCBI): domain Eukaryota; kingdom Metazoa; phylum Chordata; class Mammalia; order Carnivora; family Mustelidae; genus Neogale; species Neogale vison. The sequence continues at coordinate 30,717,345 of NC_058096.1, forward strand.
GAGTTGTCCCACTCTTTATTTTGGAAATCATAACTTACAGGCAATGTGAACTCAGAATTGGAATTGGGTATTAGAGGCAGGGAGATGAATTACAAAATGATGGCATCACACAGATAATAGTTGACGAAGACTGAAATAGGGACAGGAGAAATTAGGATGTGCGTGGTTTCCTTGTCATGTCTACAATATTTCTATTTGGTTTCAAAAGATTTTTGCTGTGTTTTTCAGGTTGATCGCCAACCCCAGTTTATTCAGGGCTACCGAGTGATGTATCGTCAGACCTCCGGCCTGCAGGCAACATCAACATGGCAGAATTTAGATGCCAAAGTCCCAACTGAGCGAAGTGCTGTCTTAGTCAACCTGAAAAAGGGGGTGACTTATGAAATTAAAGTTCGACCCTATTTTAATGAGTTCCAAGGAATGGACAGTGAATCTAAAATAATTCGTACTACTGAAGAAGGTCAGTATTCAGATTTCTAACAAAAGCCAAGTTAACCCATAATGGAGGCAATTTCTTTCTTTTTTTTTAATTTTTTTTTTTTTAATCAAAGAGAGAAGAGAGAGTGAGCATAATCAGGGGAAGTGGGAGGCAGAGGGAGAAGCAGGCTCCCCACTGAGCAAGGAGCCCAATATGGAACTCAATCCCAGGACCCCAGGCTCATGGCCCAAGCCGAAGGCAGCCGCTTAACTGGCTGAGCCACCCAGGAGTCCCAAGATAATTTCTCTTGAAGTTCTAGTTTATCATATACCTTAGAGAAATAGCCAGAGAGAATATAAAACGTGAATTCAGGAAGTGGCCTTTTCTCTTTTTATTCCAAGAATCTCATAGAATATGACAACTTTTTTAAAAAAAATGACATTCGAGTAAGGGGATTTTTTTTTTCTTAAGCAGACATTTGTTCCAAATTTTACCAGTACACTGGAATTTGATTACAGTATTTTCCCATATTTTTTTTTCTTAACATGGTTGAGTTCATTTGGCTTCATTAAATAAGGACGGGTTACTGTAAACTCAAGAATGCAGGCTGTTCATTGTCACTTTCTGGTTTTTGATGTAGTAAAGTGAGACATTTTCTTTTATAAGCCTCCTTCCCCATGGACTTTGCTTGTCTGACTCATAATTTCTAATCAGAAGGCCACTTGCATGTTTGCAATAACATTCTCATTAGTGACATTTTCTCCCCTCCATTTGGAAACTTTTTTTGAACACATATACTTTTTTTTTTTTAAAGATTTTATTTATTTATTTGAGAGAGAGACCATGAGAGAGAGTATGAGCGAGAAGGTCAGAGGGAGAAGCAGACTCCCCATGGAGCTGGGAGCCCGATGCGGGACTCGATCCTGGTACTCCGGGATCATGACCTGAACCGAAGGCAGTTGTCCAACCAACTGAGCCACCCAGGCATCCCTGCACACAGATACTTTAAAGTCAATTTGTGATGGACATGAAATTAATGTAGATTTGACCAGTCCCTGTACTAGTGTCTCCTTCCCTAAACTAGAGGCTTATAATAAATGGTATTAAAAGTACAAAAAGTCAGATGCCAAGTGTAATAACCCCCTCCTTTTCTGCTTTTCTACTAATTTTATTTACAAAGCTCCTGGAAAATGGCCATTTTTCATAAATCAGTATGAAAGCAATCTTAAGAAAGTGTGTATCAGTTACTTATGGTACCATAGATGTCTGTGTTTGACCAAAGAGCTTTTAAATTGCACATATCTTTAATCAGCATCACAGTGAAAACTTTCTGCTGTGATACGCTGACATGAACAGAAGTGCATATCTTTAAAGGTATTAATCAACTTTTAGGATATGTAAAGAAAAAAATTACTAAAAATTAATAGTAATATGTTCCATCCACCATTAAATTCTACTTTATATTGAAAATGTGTACTACTAATGACTGGAGTGGGAGAATTTAATATAGACTGCTACATTTAAAGCACACTTCCAAAAATGAATTTTTGCTGACGTTAGGCTTTTCCTCTGGATTAGACATCTTTCACCATTTGGCATTCATCCCTTTAGAGTTTATGTGGCCTTCTGAAGGTAACAAATGGAGCTCAGTGGGACTGTGTGTGGGAATGATAAGCAGTGATTTGGGATCCTTCACATCTGTAGAAGCGGAGCATTGGAATAATTGACCAGCTAGGAAGCAGGCATGGTATTCTCTCCAAGCCAGCAGCAAGGCAAATGAGAAACCAGTTTTCAAGTGTTATTTTTCAGTACAATCTACTCAATAACTACAAAACGAGTGAACAGGTGGTTAGATTTATGTCATCGTGCCATATGTTGCAACAATATTATCAGACAGAGGAATAATACAGGGCAATATTGTGCTACCGTGTCTGTATCTATCCTCTATCTCAGTGCCGTATGGACATACCTCCATGACAAGTTTATGAAACATGGGAGACTTAATTGATAGGCTTTTAAAATATCTTTTACCATTCAATTGTACACATGTTCAAAGGATTAAACTGTATAGAGTTATGAAAGCATTGAACCTTTCACATAAAAATCCTTTAATACCACAATTTCTTTGAATTTTGTTTCAACTATTGTTTCATTTTGTCTTTCCTACTCAGAGATTTAAGGAGAATTGATAAATTTTCCTATAAAATTAGTATTTTTCAACTCTCAGAGAGACTGGAGAGCAGATGCTGCAGTCTAAAATCAGAAATTTTTTCTCACTCATCTTTTCTCAGTGTGATTATAATTAGTTATAGGAGAAACCATAAAGGATGGGAACTGTAGGAAATTAAAATCTATCCATTTCACACTCAACCCAACATGAACTGTTTTCATTTGTAACTTCAGAGTTTCTTTCCCATCAACATAAAATAAGTTTTAAATCTTAAATTAGGAGTCAATGTATAAGTCAATTATTTTTCCCCAATATGAAAAAAAAGGTATTTCTTTCTTATTTTGGTGAAATTTATTGCTGTGTTTCTGTTTTTATGTATTAAACACAAAACCAAACCAAACAAGAAGATTATTAGTGGCACCATTCAGAGATAATGGTTGATGAAAATTTGGAATACATTCTCTCAGAATATTTTTTTATAATGATTTTACTTATTTATTTGACGGAGATCACAAGTTAGCAGAGAGGCAGGCGGGGGGGTGGGGAAGCAGGCTCCCTGCTGAGCAGAGAGCCCAGAGCCCAATGAGGGGCTCTATCCCAGGACCCTGAGATCATGACCTGAGGTGAAGGCAGAGGCTTAACCCACTGAGCTATCCAGGTGCCCCACTCTCAGAATATTTTTGATAGGAGTGTTTTTTTCAGAAAGAGAGCCTGCCTATTCTCACATGGATCAAAGCTCTATATCTAGACATACCTAGGTTCAAATTCTGCCTTGATGTTTCACTTAGATAATTCTCGTACAGTTGTCTTCGCTTTCCTTTTCTGTGAAACTGAGATAAGAGTTGTTTTTACTTCTTGAGGTTAGTGTGATCATCAAATATGATGCTTAACTCAGTGCGAGGCATATAGAAAACACTCATCAGAATGTTAGCTGTTAAATTTATTAGTGAGCACATATTAGCAAAGCTGTTGTGTTTGCCTTAAACCTATCCATTATATTTAAAGGGCAATTTTGGGGGGAAAAAAACTGTCACTGTTGAATACTACGTGCAAATTGGGAGCTACTGGAAACCAGACCTCTTGGTTCTTGTCTGCATATCCATATTCTATAAGCAGTATTAATGCACATCAAGACTTACAGTTGGTGTTTACCCTAATTGCTTCCTTTGCAGCCCCAAGTGCCCCTCCACAATCTGTCACTGTGCTGACAGTAGGAAGCCACAACAGCACAAGTATTAGTGTTTCCTGGGATCCTCCTCCTCCAGATCATCAGAATGGAATCATCCAAGAATACAAGGTAGGACCTGGGTGAAGAAGCAGGGCTCACAGAAGGGCTTCCCAGAGGTCTCAGTGTCACAGGCATGAAGCTCATCTCCAGAAGCCCTCTTGTTGAGACTGAGTGTAAAGTAATTTTTCTATCTTTGTGTGACGGGTAAAGAAACAAATGCATAGGGGATTGGGACCTAACTCCAAGACACAGATAACAAAAACTCACTTGGACAAGTAAACCAGAACAGTGGAGTGTTTTTGTTTTTGTTTTTTTTGTTTTGTTTTGTTTTGTTTGGGGACGGGGGTTGTAGAGCATGATTCCAGAACCTCAGAGAGTTAGAGAGATTGGGTACAGAGTAGGTGGTGAAGCTCTCATCCTAAAAGTCCTGTATCATTGTTATTAAATTTCTGTGTAAGGGGCCTTAGCAGGGATATTTTTAAACTGTGGTCTCATAAAAAGATGCTTCCAAGGTTTAGAGGGTTGGGGTGGGGATAGGAGGTAGACGACACCAACTCCCACTCTGAAGTCCTCTTTTGGTCAATGTATTGAGGTTTTGTAAAATATTTCACTTGAAAAAGGGAGCCATTATAAAAACAAATTAGGAAAAAACTTATAAATGTAGTTTATTATCTCATTTTTCTAATGATAATTTTGATGCTGTTTGGAAACTATAGATCCATTGTTTTCCTGCCATTGTTTGATGTTTAACAGACAAAAGATGTCTAACTTTGGGAAATAAGACTCTGACTAGCTGTGTTGTGATTAGAACACATACGATAGTAAAATACCTCATTAAACCTTATAAAAATTCAAAACTATGATTTTGCTATTAATAAATGTATATAAGAGTCTAACAATTAACATGTTGTATATATCTATTAGACTAGAAAACTAGACACCCCATCTCACCCAAAAAGTTTAGAGTTGATATGTAAAATGAAGCTGAATAATTGTAGTAAAAGCATTGCAGGTTGAATTCTGTTATTCCTAAGAAAAAATAAAATTCAAAATAGAATTTTCTTAAATTAATGAATGATTAGCTTACTGATACCATGTACACAAGCACTTAACTCTAAAATTATCCCCATCACTTTATAAAGAAACGTGTAAGAAATATAAGAATCAAAATTACTTATAAATATATATGCATACATATAAATTTTATAAGGATTAGGGTACAATGGCAAAGAATGATCTATTCTGGTATGTATGTTTTAATGAGGTTAGGATTTTACCTTTGTATCATTGGGAACTAAATATCTTAAACTTCCATTTACTGATATACCAATATTGATTATAACATGGTATTTTTTGTTATAAGTTGTAAGCTTTCTCACTCATATGAGAGTGCCTTATTTTGGTCACAAAGTGTATATTTTAGTTAGGCCTAAATATTCCTACATTAGTAACATAGATATCATTGTGTAAATAAAAGAAATAAATAAGAATTACTTTAAATAAAAAGTTCCAGGAATTGACCTGTTTCAAAAACAAACCATTTGTATTTCTACTTATGTATCTCCATGTAGATTATGAAATACTGTAGATTATGAATGCAAATATGTATACACAGGATGATTCTTTTTATAATGCATTCGACAGTAACAGATCTCTGTATCCCAGGACAAAGTATGCTTTAAAGTATGATTCTTACTTAGAGTAAAAGCCTGGATTCTTTCACATTGGTTTTCAAAGACTATCTACCACTCTGTTCTCATGAATGTGTCTGTGTATATGTCCATATGTTTTGATCGATATTGAGATTTATTACTGTCAAAGTAAATATTGGCCTTAATTTCATCTCAGTCAATGCTTATAACTTAGGTCAATTAATCTTGTTAACTACTTCTGGGTAAGTTAATAGTTTCTTAAATAGAATATAAATTACTTAGATGTGCACCTATATCCATTGGATATTACAACTAATAATCACCATATTTTAATAGATTACATGCATAATAAACCTTGATAAATAAATTAATCAGAGAAGTTTATGCATTTCAATCCACACCCAAATACTGTTTGCGACCAAGGAACACTTTCCAGAAGTGTTTAAGGAATCACTGCATTATAAGCATTCAGTGTTGGTTGTAATATATAAAGGAACATGGCGTGGTTTTAGCATCTCCTACTGTTCTTCCTTTAATACACACACATACACACACATGTAGTTAAATAAATTGCAAATATTAGCCTTTAGAAAATGTCATTTACAAATACTTCTATAAGCCACGAGAATAGATCGATCACTACTAAAAAAATAGGTCATCAATTTGACAGAAAGGATAATTTTATATTCTTTTTGTTTCTCGCTTTACATTTCTGTAGATCTGGTGCCTGGGGAATGAAACGCGATTCCATATCAACAAAACTGTGGATGCAGCCATTCGATCTGTAATAATTGGTGGGTTGTTCCCAGGTATCCAGTACCGGGTAGAGGTTGCCGCTAGCACAAGTGCAGGAGTTGGAGTAAAAAGCGAGCCGCAGCCAATAATCATTGGTGAGTACATCCCTGTGGCCTGTGATCAGTGAGCCAACTGGCAACAAGGGAGATATTTTTAACCTGTGTCCTAACAGTGGATCTGCAGCAATGAGAAGAGGGTCCCCTCATCAGATAGGCAAATAGGTTGACTGACTAGGGTTTCTCATACAAATAGTGAGCAATTTCTTGTGCTCTCAAGCTTCCCAGAAACTTCTTCAAATTATAATCACTAAGTGTTTAAATGCTGAATGTCGGTTTGAAAATAATATTTGATCAATAATTTCACTAACAATTTTGATGTCATTGAAATATAATAGGAAATGAGACAGTTACTGAAGAAAGTGCATTGTGTTTCAAATCCTCTAAGCAAGAAAGATGTCAAAATTTCACCAGAAACAGGCCAAAAGAAACTTCAAATAAATTCAAATATATTATCCCAAATAAGAAATCCCTATTAAATGCACTATCATCATCACAAACAATTTTTCCCTACTAGCATTGATTATGTTTGCCTGTTCTTGAAATATATGTAAATGGAATCACACAGAATATAATACCTTGTGTCTGGTTTCTTTCACTAAACAATGTTTTTGAGACTTACCAATGTATGTATCATGCAATTCATAGGTTTTTGTTTCTGAGCAGTGTTCAATTGCACGAATATATCTTATTTTGTTTCTCTGCTTTTCTCTTGAGGGCATGGAAATTCCTGTGTAAGTCTTTTTGAGGACACAAATTTTTATTTCCTTTGGAGAGATATCTAGAGGTGGAATTTTTAGGTAATAGGATTGACATAGTTTATAAGAAACTGTAAAGACTTTCATATTATTGTATAATTTTATACTTTCACTAGCAAAGAACATGACTTACATTTTTTCTACACCATCACCAACATTGGATGTTACCCATCCACAATTTTAGTCATGCCAACAAGTATGAAAGTGTACCTCACTATTGTCTTTACTTCAGTTTTCTTTGATGACTAATGATGTTGAACAACATTACGTGTGTTTTATTGGCCATTCACATATTTCCTTTTGTACCATTTCCAAGTCTTTGCCTTTTTAAAATGTGTTGTTTCTCTCTTGTTACTGGATAGGAGAACCGATACATTCTGGATACAAACTCTTTGTCATATAGTTTTTCATTGCAAATATTTTTTCCTCATCTATGGATTCCCTATTTTTTTTTTATTAATAGTGTCTTTTGATTAGTGAATTTTTAAATTTTAGTGAACTACAATGTACCACATTTTTCTTTTATGTTTAGTGCTTTCTAAGAAATTGTGTCCTGTCTGTAGATAGGAAAGATATTTCCTTAGATTTTCTTCTATCAGCCTTATAATTTTAGCTCTTATGCTTATGTCTATAACTCATCTTAAAGTAATTGCATGTGTTTTGAGAGTTGAGGCTTATTTATTTTCCTAATTATATCAGCACATGTTTTCTTAAATCTATTTTATTTTTGTAAGTATATTTATTAAATTCCTTTACCGCTTATTCTGTACTATATGTAAACTTACTTTTATATATTACCCTTTCATCTTATGTCCTTACTCACCTCACTTATTTATTTTAATAATTGTGGCATATTTTTTCAGGGTGTATTCAAACAATATTCTGTCTCCTTTCTTCCTATAAGTGTTAATATGGTAAAATCTATTGAATCATTTCAAAAGTGAATAAATCTTTTATTCCTGGGATAAATCTCATTTGATCAAAATACATTATGTTTTCTACAGATATTATTCCATCCAATTTGCCAACATCTGCTAAAGAAGTTTGCATCTATGTTCATGAGGGATAGTGATCAATAGTTTTCTTCGAATGTCTTTGTCAGGTTTTAGAATCAGGATGGCTAACTTTATAAAAGGGGTTGGGAAATATCCTATTCTTGGCTACAGTCTAAGAGTTTTTCTTCCTTAAATTCTTTCTAGAATCTGTTATAATATCTGTGCCTAGAGTTTTCTTTGTATATTCTCTTTGTATTTATGAATTTGCATTTATTTAGAATTGTTATTATTCCTTGGCTGGTTGTAGTAAATGGATTTTTGGGTTTTCCATCAGTGAATTTGTCTAACTTATCTAAGTTCTTGAATTTATTGTTATATGCTTAATTGCATTATCTCCTTATTTATAATCCACTTTAATTGTAAGGTTGCAGGATGTGTAGTTATGTCTTCTCTTTTATTTTTTTAAAAGATTTTAGGGCCACTTGGGTGGCTCAGTGGGTTAAAGCCTCTGCCTTTGGCTCAGGTCATGGTCCTAGGGTCCTGGGATCGAGCCCCACTTTGGGCTCTCTGCTCGGCGGGGAACCTTCTTCCCCCTCTCTCTCTGCCTGCCTCTCCGTCTACTTGTGATCTCTATCAAATAAATAAAATCTTTAAAAAAAATAAATAAAAGATTTTATTTATTTATTTATTTATTTATTTAAGAGAGAGGGAGGACACAAGAAGGGAGGAAGGGCAGAGAGAGAAGGAGAAACAGACTTCTGCTGAGCAGGGAAACCAATGTGGTTCCCCATCTAGGACCCTGAGATCCTGACCTTAGCCAAAGGCAGACACTAAACCAACGGAGCCACTCAGGTTCCCCTCATCTCTTTTATTCATATACTGAGAATTCATGTTCTCTCTCTCTTTTTCTTCTCTCCCCCTTTGTTTTGCAACCCCCCAACCATCCCTTTAATTTCAAATAGCTTTGATAAAGATTAATCAATGTTTTTAATCTTTTCAAAGTATAAACTTTTGGGGTGCCTGGGTGGCTCAGTGGGTTAAGCCTCTGCCTTCGGCTCGGGTCATGATTCCAGGGTCCTGGGATTGAGCCCCACATCGGGCTCTCTGCTCAGTAGGGAGCCTGCTTCCCCCTCTCTCTCTCTGCCTGCCTCTCTGCCTATGTGTGATCTCTGTCAAATAAATAAATTAATGAAATCTTTTTTTAAAAAGTATAAACTTTTGGCTTTGCTAGTTTTATTTATTTGATTTCTAATTAATTAATTTCTGCATTTTTTCTTCTACTTACTTTTTGTTGCTTCTTAAGATGGAAATCTATACCAGTGATTTGGACCTTTCTAATACAGATACTTAAAATAAATTATAAATAATAATAATAATATATTATATATAATATAGTAATAATAAATTATTATTTAAAGTTATACATTTCTTACTAAGCACATCTTCAGCTGAATCTTCTTATACATTTTGAGTTTCCATTTACCATGATGTAGAAAATACTTTTCACTTCACCTAAGGATTTCGTTCTCTTTGCAGAGGTTGTTTAGCAGTGTATTGTTACATTTCCAGATATTTTGGAATTTCACAAATAGCCTTTTCTTTCTGATTTGTAATTTAATTCCACTGTGGTTAGAAAATGTGCATTGCATGAATTTAGCCTTTTAAATATGGAGAATTATTTTATGGCTTAACATTTGGTCTTTGGGAATGTTTCTTGTGCCTTTGAAAAATATGTGCATTTTTCTGTTCTGGAGTGGAATGTTCCATAAATGTCATGTTAAATTAGTTGGTAGTATCATTCAGGTCTTTACTGATTTTCTGCCTGTTTACTCTTTCAATAAATAGAAAAGGAGTCTGGAAATTTATTATAATTAAAGATTTTTGTATTTCTTCTTTCTGTCTATAAGTTTTAATTTCATTTATTTTACTACTTGTTTTAAGTGAATACATCTTAGAATTGTTACGTTTTATTAGGGAACTTACCCTTTATCATTATGGAATGCCCCGCTTTATTACCTAGTAAGATTCTTTGTCCTAAAATGTACTTTGTCTAATATTAGTATAGCTACATTATATTAAAAGTGTTTACATAGTTTGTGTTTTGTTTCCATCCTTTTACAGAGATATTGTACATTTCTACTATTTATATTACATATTAAGTCTCTTTTAAAGTCAATATGATAATCCTTGCCTTTTTATTGTAATGTTTAGACCATTAACTTCAATGTAATCAGTGATGCATTTGGGCTTAGAATTACCATCTTGCTATTTATTTTATATCTGAATTTGTTCCTATTTTCTTAGTTTCTTCTTGTTGAATGAAGTCACTTTCTGTATTCTATTTTTTATCCACTATTGGATTCTTAGGTTTAAGGGGTTTTTTTTAGTAATGGTTACTCTAGGATTTACCTAGCAACAACTTAAAAAAATATAATTCCACTTTCATTCCTTTCAGTATTTTTGCTATTGTTATAGCAAAAATTATTACTCTTATATAGTAAACACCAATATACAAACTAAAGTAGTGTTATGATTTGCTTTGCTTTAAACCATTAGTTATCTTTATCTTTTAAGTAAATTAAAACTAAGAAAAAATTTTATGTTACTCATTTTTTATCAGATATTCTGTTCTATAAATTTAATTCCTCAGCCTCCCTGAGTTCCTCTATCTCTTTAGTACAGGAATTTTGTTTAGCCACATTTGGGTTTCCCTTCACTGCCTCACATTGAGTATTAGCACTATCTTCAGATCAAATATGAAAATAGTAAAATCTCTCTTTTTTTACTTTTCCTTTCTCACAATCCTGCCCATTGTTTTACATATTTTGCCAACTTTTCTACTTATTTATGGGAGGATTATGTGTCCCATACCTGTTATTTCTTTATGGGCAGAAATGGAAGTATCCAGTGAATTATTAATTTATATAATTACTTTTCTATTCTAGAATTTCCGTTTGTTTTCTTTTACATGTTCCATTTATTCTAATAGCTACTTTAAAGTCCTTTTCTCCTCATTTCAACGTCCGTGTCATCTCATGGTCTGTTTCTATTGAGTATTTTTTCTCTTGACTTTTGGTCGTCTCTTATTTTTTTACTTCTTTCTTCTTTTTTGCTATTGTTATTTTGTTTCTTTTTGCATGCTTAGTAGTTTTTTACTGCATACTATACATTGCAGATGCATACCATAAAATTTAGTGATCTTCTAAAGAATGTTGGGTTTTGTTTTAAAGAGAGTTATGTTACTAGCTGATCATCTTGATTTTTCGGGGGCTTGATTTTACCTTTGTTAATATGGGACTGATTATGTTTTGACCTTTTTCTCAGAGCTAAATCTCAGTTTGACCTTTACTTCCAAGTCTTGGCCCTTAAGAGGCTTCAGTGAAAAGCCAAATATGTTGATCTCGTTTTCCAACTTGATGAAATTCAAGGTTTAAACACAATTTTCTCTACAGTGAACATCAGCTGAAAAGTCTGTTCAGCCTTTTCAGCCTTCTGGTTTTTGATATTCACCAGATTCTTGGAATCTTCATTTTGCAGGTACTCTTAAGAGTTCATCTTATGATTAAGGGGGAGTTCATACAAAGATTTGGAAATATTACTTTCGTGTGGCTCTTGAACATGGCTTCCCAATGAAAATTTTCAGTCACTCTGTCATCTGAGAACTGTATCCTCTGACACTTTATAGCAATATGACTAAAGTTTTCAATTTGGGTTCTAGCTGCCTAGCACTGTATGGTTTGAAATCTTTAAAGGGAAAAGAAAGCCTCATAAGTTCAGATTTCCCCTAGTGCATTTCCCTTCTTTCAAGAGACATATATCTTCAGTTCTTCCTGCTTTTATTTGTTTATTAGTATCTTTAATATATTTTAAAATGTTCTTCCTAGAGTTTGCATATTTTAAGAATATTTACCCAGAGTTGATACAATAGAATGTGCCAGTGCCATTTCTTTCTGTTTGTTTTTTGAAATGATGCACATAGAGCACACTGCCAATTTCTGGGAAATTGTTTCTTTTTACAAAATATTTATTGTATATGAAGAGATTTAACATTCAACCATACTGTTGATTTTTTAATATTCTCCAAGTTTTTGTTCTTTTATATATTAAAAATGTTAAGGAGAAAAAGTTATAGTATTAACTTTCCTTTAAATTGCCTTCCCTTTCTTAATTAGTCATACAGACCGAATTAATTTCTTAACCTGAGGGGAACCTACAATCTTGCCCTTCTGAGATTTTCTAAAATAAATTGGAATAAGAAAGAAATACAGGTACACCCAAAAGGATTTAACTGATACACACACACACATACACACACACACACATTATGCTATTTAGAAGTAAGCCCTTCTTACTTCTCTTACTTTTTCCCTTAAATGTTTATGAGACATATTTAAAGAGCACCATTTTCTTTCTTTTTTTTTTAAAGATTTTATTTATTTATTTGACAGAGAGAGATCACAAGTAGGCAGAGAGAGAGAGGAGGAGGAAGCAGGCTCCCTGCTGAGCAGAGAGCCTGATGCGGGACTCGATCCCAGGACCCTGAGATCATGACCTGAGCCGAAGGCAGCGGCGTAACCCACTGAGCCACCCAGGCGTCCCAGGGCACCATTTTCTATGAGAATTCCTGCATAAGCAAACAAAGCTTTGTGGGTTTTTGTTTTTTTTTTTTTTCTTTTTAACTGTCTATAGCAGTTGGAATATTTCTAACCCAGATTGTCAAGTATCTATATATTTCTTTACTGTATTTTCTATCACTTTTATTAGAAGTGTAATTCTCAAGCAAAGGGAAGTTTTTAGTTGTTGTTGTTTTTTGTTTGTTTGTTTGGTTGGTTTTTTTGTAGAGACTGTATGCATTGTTCACAATATTGGGGGGATTTATTGCACTTGGAGGCAAGTAAAACATTACAATAATACCATTTAACCAAGCTCACCTCATGTCAATTAAGAACTTAACAACTGTGTAGTAACTTAAAAAAAGGAAAACTAATTTAGAGTGTTTTAAATCAAATAGAAAGTTTTATTTAAGTTTCCATTAATTTAAAAAGACTAAGTGTTTTTAAATGTATGATTATTACTTTATTTTTTTAGCATATTATACAGCTCTTTCCAAATTTTCTGTGAAGTTAAAAAATAATCTAATAAATGTATTTCTATCTCCTATTTGTGTAGCTAGACCGTGCAGTATTCAAGATGTACCACTCGAATTGTACCACTTGGAATAAATGCATGCTCACATGTGCACACACATGCACACACACACACACACACAAGCACAACTCAACACAGAAAATGCTGTTTATACTCAAGAGATTTATTTCTTTTTAATATCTACTGTTGTACTGAAGAAGCCTTTAAGTGTTTCTTTAATTACTCCTGCACATCTACCTTAACATCTTCTCTGATAACATTATCTACACAACTGTTATTCCTTAGCTGAAAAGTGATTTAGTGATGGCTAACCTTTTTCTGTTTCAATTTGTGCTTTCTCTATTGTCTGTTCAGTACTAGAAACAGCACTCGAAGTGACTCAAGCTCTACCTCATTTCCCCTTTGCCTTAATTAAATCATGTATTGGCATTTGATGTAATTTATGGCTGATAATTTTAGATTTGTCTTATTCCAGACTATGTGCTGTTTCATCTATTCCTTCTCAGTTTTATTTTCATCCCAGAAAGTTCCATTAAGGGAATATTAAATAAAATATCATATAAATATAATAAATAGCTATACACAGGTTTAAAAGCATTGTTTTTGTCTGTATTTTCCACTGGTAAGATAATTTAACATCAAAGTGTTTATAGTTCTCCCATACCATTTTACTTACACACACAGAAATTCAACCACATACATTTACATAAGTAAGCATCAAAGATTATGCCATATAGTAAATTTACTTTGCTTTATAATTTTCAGTAATCTTGCTTAATAATATAGCTATTGTTTCTTTAATCTTTTGGCCACTTAATGCTTACCTTATATAGTTGGTAACAATATGTGGAACAGCTGCAAACTTTCACAGTAATAGATACAATCGAATCTGATGTGTCTAATTAATTTTTAGTCCAACAAATTGGTTTTGTTCTTCATTACTCTCCAATGGGAGGAAGACATTACATTTCATTATATTTTTTGTCTGCAAGAACAATGGAGCGTTACAGGTCACACACATTCCTTGTCTATGCTCTAATTAGTCCAACTGACAACATTGTTTCAAATATACCAGCAGCATAAGAAGTAGTAATACACCTTTGGTAACATAAATATTGCACTACATAAAACATCATATTTTATCAACCTTGTACACAAATGAAGGACAAGTTTTCTTTTCTCCTTGTTCAATAATGTGTTTATTTTCCTTTTGGTAACTCTTAGTAGCTATAAAAATCAGCAGGTATGTGTATGTCTCATATTGAAAATATGAGTTCATTTTAAATATATTTTTATCTAAGTTTATGTATATAATAACTAAGGTCAGATAGATTGGGAAGATTAAGCAGGGTATTACATAAGTGAATCTGGGTTTTACATCTGGAATTTAACACAAGAGACATTTCAGAAATGGAATATAAGTATGTATAAGAAAAATGCTAACAGCTATAACAAAAAAAAAAGCCTATATACTGATTGGCTTAACAAAATAAAGGTTTTTTTTTTTTTCCTTATTCATAGTCCCATCTGATATAGATTAGCAGAATGGAGGTTAGGGTTTGTCCTCCACACAGTCATTTAGGAAACTTCGATCCTTCCAATCAATAGCTCTGGATTCTCTTACAGGAGTCAGAATGCTCCAAAGACCCCTTCTTTCTATTTAACATTAGCAAAGAGGGAGAATGTCAAGTATTGTCACAGTAGTGTGTGGGTCAGGTCTACAGGCAGTATGCATAACATGCCTATGCAGTATTGTAACAGTCACTTTGCTGCACTTAACTACAAGTGAGTCTAGGCTATGTTGGCTAAATTTCTGACCTGGAAGAAAGGAGAAACTGGCAAACAAGTCATCTGTGGTTTTTAAGACTCTTACATCTAGACAATTACAACTTAATCCCTGAAGTTCCTTGAGTGGTTCTTAAAGTAACCCTTACCCATACTTGGGTCATAATTTGGAGTCATCAGCCTCTTTACATACATCATCTTAACTAATACTTCCAAATATTTGAAATGGTGCTGTTGCCAACTAACAGAAACAGGTACTTAAAAAGATTAAGTCCTTTACCTAAGGTTATTGCTTATTTAAGTTGGTAAGTGGAAGAGATGATATCCAAACAGGAAATTTCAAAGACCATGTTCTTTCTACTATGCTGTAATGCCATAATAACTGAAATAATGAACATCATACATGTGGTGTAATATGCTGACATTTGCCACTTACATTTTGATTTCAATTTATTTTTCAACTCTTTGATTTGTAACTAATAGGATATGGTATTGACACTACAAATCACTTAATTTCCAGTGTGTGTAAATATCTTAATCTTTTAAATACATACCTAAATCTTTGCTTTTCAGTGATACTACAATTCCATAAGTTTTAACCTATTTTAAAATGTGAATTAAGATTTTCTTAATTATCTCTGAAAGGTCTAAACTGCCAAAATCATGACTATTTCTAGAGTAATATTAGACCAGATTTAAATGTTTATTTTAGTAACATAGACCTTAGAATTAGTATTAAAGTTGTCTTTTTTATTCAACTTTCAAGCAGATTTTCAAATTAGTTTAGTTTTAATGTACCTTTTTGTGGTATATATGTATATACCTATATATAAATTATAGATACTGATCTCTATGAAGTACATAATTGTCATTGTTTTATATAGTAGTTTTAATACATCCCCCAAAATTAAGGGTGTTTGATCAAAATAAGATCTTTGTTAGACTATTAAGGACAATATTAAAGGACATATTTTTAAGCCAAGAACAGTTGAGTTGATGCAGTGCTATAGATGAAAGACAATTTGCAAATTCTATGCATGTTGCAGTTGCTTTTTTTATTTTAACGAGACTATGTTAAAACATGCTTTACCTAGCTAAAGAAAAGTTGCTGTTATTTTGCACCCTAGTTCTTATTTATAAGGCAATAAATCAAGAAGCAGTTCTGAATCTATTCATAGTAAACCAAAACATAAGGGAGCCATGTTCTTAATCACAGTTTAGGCTCATAATTTAATTCTTCCTCCAAAGGCAGAAGAAGAAACTTGTGAAATATACTTATCAATAATTGTGACATGCTCAGAACACAAATATTACCTGCCTTTGGAGGAATTTTCTAAATTTCTGTGTTTTTGGCATACCATGTTGTATTCCTGTGCTTACCATCATAATAATGTTTACTAAAACTACTATTTCTTCCACAGGGGGACGTAATGAAGTTGTCATTACTGAAAACAATAACAGTATTACTGAGCAAATCACTGATGTTGTGAAGCAGCCAGCCTTTATAGCTGGTATTGGTGGTGCCTGCTGGGTAATTTTGATGGGTTTTAGCATCTGGTTGTATTGGCGAAGAAAGAAGAGAAAGGGACTCAGTAACTATGCTGGTAAGAGACTATTTCTAGCTAAGAAAATCTCCTGTTTTTAGGAATGTGATGAAATGAAAGAGAGGGAATGGGTCTGAATAATGAGTAAGTGAATGAATGAATGGATGGATGGATGGATGTTTTGGCTTGTTTTAAACACCTGCTCTGTAAAATGCAATTATAAATGTGCCTTAATGTATTTCTTTTCACCATACCACATTATGACTATAAGGTAAGCTTTTTGCTGTATCTCCAATGAATCATAACAAGAGTATACACGGATAAATGTGTGACCATTTTTTCTCAACTAGTTCTTCAAAACACACACACACGTGCGCGCATGCGTGTACACACACACACACACACACACACTTACACACACAGACATGCCATGAACCCATTATCTAAGAGGTGGATTTAGGCAAGATCATTTCTAACATGCTGAGGAAGAAAATATTTGAAATATAGCTTTTAGTATTTCAAGATGTAGATTACAATAGGAACTGTCCTAGATGGCAAATAAAAACAAGGAAAAAAATCTCATCAGATTTAATAAGACTGATGAAGCATGAATTAAGTGATTTACTAGTCTAGTCTATCTATTTCAGGGTGACCAATCAGCCTTTTAGAAAGGAGAAAAAGGAAAAGGAAAAGAAGCAGAAGAAGGAAAAGGAGATCCTAGATGTCTAGCTATTTGCAAAAAATGTTTTCTTCTTAGAATCTGTGATAGAATTTCAAGGATGTCAAAAACTGTGACCCTCCAAACATTTCCGAGGCAGAGAGGGAGACAGGAGAGGGGCTAGAATTATCAAGTCGGTGATTTAAAGAATGAACTCAGTATTGAAGCTATGTTCAATAGCAACTTTAATTGCAATTCATTTTAAGTGTTTCCTCTAACAACGACAATCATAAAAATACGCTGTCTCACAATATTTCACACTTTCTAAAATTTACAAGGGAACAATTTTAATTTCACATCATCCTACAAACACTTCAGAAGTTTTTGACACAGTGTATTCAATCTTCTATCTCCAGTTTTAACTTTAAGTTTAAATGTTTATAAATGTCTTAATAACGGATTCTAACAGAAGCTTTATAGTCTATTAAGCTTATAAGCTGCTCTAGCTTTTAGGCTTCTTAGCCACTGATAATGTCTAAATAGTGCAAAATAGAAAAGTTCTATACTTGGTTCTCTTGCTTGTGATTTGACAGCATTTACATATAATCTTTCTATTGTAGCATTGAGACTAATGTCCATATCTTATGAAAATTAAGGTGATTATTAACCATTAGAGTAAATTTCCATGACTGGAGAAAGCAGGACAGTGTATCCATTGAAAAGGGGATTCCATGCTTTGTGACTTGCAGTCATTCTGACTTTCTCATGTCTCACTGATTGCTGGTGGCTTCTTCCTTGGGCTGTGTCATTTGACTGCTGTGTCCCCACATCATTGAGGGGTTCTTTCCAGCAAGAGGTGCTAGGCAGTAACTAGTGTCAGAGTTTTGAACATTCATGTACTTTAATGTACCTTCTTAGTCTGCAGTCCACTGATCTACCTTCATTCCTTGGCATTGTCATCAACCCATCTGTTAATCAATCACCATGTTAGAATTCATCTCTGTGACATACATATGAATCATGTAAATCATAGGGAAGAACTAATTTAATTCATTGTCTAGTTAGTGTTTATCCCTTTTCTTGATTTCAGTGAAAATAATAGAAGATTGACTGCTTTAGTTTCAATGCAGAGTTCTAGGATATCCATATTTGAGGTGTTGCATTTTTATATTCCACACTCATGTGCTCACTCCTATAAATAACATAGTTCTCATAACTAGTAGGTTTGTGCTTTTAGTAAAATTATGTCAGACAGATTTCTTTTTTCTTTTTCTTTTCCTTTTTTTCCCCCCAATGGCAGTTTTTTGCAAAACCTAGGCATTTAATTTGAAAATATCTATTGGTCTTTGAGCTTTACAAGTATAGTACATTTCCTATTATCATTTCTCATCATGATTGATATCCATCTGCTTGTAGAGAAACTCCTAACTCAGAAGGTGCTATGCCCTTCAAATATTTTGGAGTAAGGCCAAGCCAGAGAGCAGCCTTTCAGAACCTTTATACTTAATTGATAGATGCCTGACTCTCAGAATGGATTCACCTTCAACTTAGTAATTTGCCTTCTAGCAACTGCTGTTCTCTTCTATGGGAGAAGCAAATGAAAATCCAAACCGTAGGTAGCTAGCACTGCATATCTGCCTTGGTAAATTTTTTTTACACATTTCCATCCATATATATCCTATCCTCCACCTGTTAAAATGTTCATGTTCTTGTCCTTATACAACCTTTTAAAAAGGGGATTTTTAAATATGAATGATTAGTGGAGTATATATCATAGCTTCAAATTTCTGATATTTTATGCATGAGCTAATGATCTATTTAAGAGCACAGAGATTTCATACAGAGCTATTTTTTTCTTTCTTTGAAGTATGTTGTAAAAATTATGGAGAATTACTCTATTTGTACTGGTTCTGTTTATATTTTGGTTATCATAACAATTCTGTGGGAATCTTATAAATTTTATAAACATGGAGACAATGTGATTTTACTCACAAAGTAAAAAGACTAATATTTTCACTTTTTCACTGCATGGTAATGTCTCTGTGGTGTCCAGACTTTATTGTTAATTCATCAGAGCATTGGTAGTTGTTTTTCCTAAATAAACAAAAAATCTACTTTGGGATAAGTATTTAGATTAATTTTATAACGTAAGATACTTCATTTATTTCAAACGTCAATTTTGCTCTTAGATTATACTTGGACAGCTGATGAAATTTACATATATTAAGATATACATATATATCTGATGCAATTCAAAGATAGATAGATAGATAGATGCATTTTTAATAAAGCTTGGCCGACTCTAAGTAGAATTATAAAGCAGGTAAAAATTTGATTTCAGCACTCCCTTTTTCCTACTTCATTCCAAATCTCTTCTTAACCACTAGAGGTAGAACAGGGAAGATTTTAACTAGTGGGAAGATATGTAAATATATTTCAGGTTAGAGATTCTAACTCTCAGCAAGATGCCTTCCACTCATTCTGTGCAAGAAAACTCACTGAGTTTTATTACAGCTAGTCTTTGGCTCTCTGTCATGTGGATAATTATATTTGAATGTCTAGAAGGAAGAAAAAAGGTGCTACTAGGTACTGATATTTTTCTTATATATCAGAGGATTTAAACATATTTATCATAAGACACTAGTGGAATGACACCTTACATTATAAAAACAACTATCAAGAATCAAATGCAAGCTTACATATTTAAGTGATCTCTACGGGGTACTTGGGTGCCTCAGTTGGTTAAGCATCTGCCTTTGGCTCAGGTCATGATCCCAGAGTCCTGGGATAGAGCCCATGTTGGGCTTTATTCTCAGTGCAGAGTTTGTTTTTACCTCTCTCTCTCCCCCCTCAATGGCACATGCTCTTTCTTTTGCTTGCTCTCTCATAAATAAATAAAATCTTGAAAAAAATGATCTGAAAGGAGAATTTAGCTTGAACCTATTTTGCTTCTTTATACAGCAGATAGTAGAGATTTCCCCAGGGCAATGTTACACACGAACTTCTTATTCAGTTTTTTTTCCTATTTATCCTTTATTTAAATTCTTCAGGCACAATCGCGTGCCACATCTTGGCACATGGTACAAAGAAGGGCAGCTGTGACAAAAAAAGGAATCCTTATATCTCATATTCTGGGTGAAATGATTTTATACTTTCATTGAGCATCATACAATGTTATTTATCTTCTTCTCCATTGAGCACTAACAGTCTTCTTGTCACCGCATGTGAGGTTCCTGGCTTCTTGAATAATTCACCACCTGAGTTGTAGCATCAAATGAATGGTAAAAAGATTTGGGCGGGAGACACAGAGACCATTAGGTGATTTTTGAATCTAGAGTAAATTTTTTTTTTTAAAGATTTTATTTATTTATTTGACAGAGAGAGATTACAAGTAGGCAGAGAGGCAGGCAGAGAGAGAGGAGGAAGCAGGCTCCCCGCTGAGCAGAGAGCCCGATGCGGGACCCGATCCCAGGACCCCGAGATCATGACCCGAGCCGAAGGCAGCGGCTTAAACCACTGAGCCACCCAGGCGCCCCTAGAGTAAATGTTTGATCACATGTGTTAACAGTGTTTGTGAATAGATAAATGAATAACATAAGTATGGGTAAAAATTATGGAGCTCTCATGAGGATTCTATGTAGCTATATTATATAGATAATATGCATGTTCATGTATATCCATTTTATAATCCTCACAAAGGTTACATGACTCTTTTCAAAATTACATTGTTTGCTTTGTTATTCACAATTTTTCATTTGTCAACTTTGTAATGAGAGTATATATATATATATATATATTTTTTTTCACCTGTAAAGGGGTGAGTGATAGTTTATGAGTATTACCTTTGAGAATAACAGATTGTATGAAACTCAGTAAATATAAAGTTTAATGAGTGAGCAAATTATGAAGTGCTAAACACTTCTTGCATAGGCTTCAAAAATATTGGTGAAATAGAAATTATTTGACAAAACTATCCAAAGACAGCTAAAAGATCTGATGGAATTTTTATACTCTGATTATCTGGGCTGTGTTAATGCTTATTAAAAGAGGATTAATCTACATGCATTTTTGAGAAATAGCTTATCAGGAAACGGAAGGAGGCTTGGCTAGCAACATTAAAGTTTCCATTTGGAGTAGGAAAATGTGGCCTTCTAAAGATAGGCACTGTGAAAGCTTCCTTACCTCAAAATGTCAATTTACCACATCACTATATTTCCCTTCCCCCTCAGTTCTAGCAGGCATGAGATTAGGATTAATCCTGTCAGATAATAGTAGAGGTACATTCTGTATGATGTAACTTGCAAAATCTCTTTACTT
The DNA here is from genome assembly GCF_020171115.1 of Neogale vison. Classification (NCBI taxonomy): domain Eukaryota; kingdom Metazoa; phylum Chordata; class Mammalia; order Carnivora; family Mustelidae; genus Neogale; species Neogale vison. Next base: position 30,738,869 of record NC_058096.1, read on the forward strand.
CATATCCTTTATAAATATTGCAATAAATTCAAAATATTTAATGCCATTCTTAAACACTTCAGGTTGTGGTATCTGTAGAACTTTTTAGATACATTAGCACTATCTAGTGAGTTTTCGGTAAAAACTTCTGTATGTTGTTCCCTGAAAGTTCTTAACTTTAGATACTAGCAGAGACTCCTTCCTGGTAAAGATTCACATTTCTTTCAAACTTATCTCTGTTAAGCACAAAGTTATTACACTGTGATTATAAAAATCATGACTAGAGCAAAATTGTCCAACAATCTCTACTTCCATCCCTCTTGCTTTTAAATTCAAGGAAGTTCAACATTTCTTTGAAATGAAAGCTACCTCAAACAGCTTTCAATTTGCTGTGGAATTTATTTTATTTTATTTTATTTCTGCACAAAAAGAGAGACTGAAAGAAAGAGGAAGGAAGGATAGAAGGAAGGGAGGGAGAAAAGAGGGGAGGAAAGACAAATGCTCATCAAAACACCATATGTGACTTCTATTTTACTCATTCTAATTGCTCGTCCTTATTTCTAGTCTACTTTCCATCTTGTGGTCTAATACGACCCAGTTACTTTTGGTCTACTTTTCAAAATGGAACAAATCTGTTAGGAGCATGGAATAAAAGGGAAACTTGAATATTAATCCTTTTTCCCCTTGTTTTCCGAAGATAATGAATCAATCTTACTATGATAAGTGTTGTTTTTCGTTTGATTAGTTTCGGTTTTTAGGTTTTCCTTTGTCATGGAAGCATACAAAATGGAGAATTTTCATGTATACCAAATTCTGTCTCTGGACCATTTTAAGTTGATCATGTATTTACATAATGTACTGTTCATTTTTGCCTCTGTACAGTTGGTATGTTGAGGTACAAAGATAAGTGCCATTATGGAATATTTTGCCAAAAGCGGTCTAGAAAGGTTTGAAAACAGATTTTAATGATGATTGTAACACAGAGGGAAACTGGATATGTTCTAAGTGGTTTGAAATTTAAAAGCATTTTACTCACAGTATGTAATTCTTAGTTGGTAAATATGACCCTTAGCATAGTGTCCATATTCTAACATGTCTGTAAATGAATCCTGATTGTATTTTCCCAGTTTCCTATTGTGTTAAAATGCACGTAACATAAAATGTACTACCCTATTTTCAGGTGTACAGATTGGTGTCCTTAAATACATTCAAAATGTCATGCTATCATCACCACTGTCCAACTCCAGAACTCTTCTCATCTTCTAAATTGAAATTATATACCCTGTTAACAATAACACCCATCTCCCCACTTCTCCACCCCCTCGCAACCACCGTCCTACTCTCTGTCTCTATGATTGTGACCACTCTATCTACCTCATATTGGTGGAGTCATGTAGTACTTGCCTGTTATGACTGACATATCACTTAGCATGATATCCTCAAGTTTAGCGTATGTCAGAATTCTCTTCTTTCATAATAGCTGTATTGTATGTACATACAACATTTTTCTTATCCATTCATCCCTTTATGGTCACTTAGATTGCTTTCAGGTTTTAGCTGTTGTGAATAACACTACTTTAATTCTTTGAGACCTAGCTTTCAATGCTTTTGGGTGTAGACTCAGACGTGGAATTTCTAGATCATATGATAATTTTAGATTTTTAATTTTTGAGGAACCACCATACTGTTAACTATTTTTATTTCTTTTTTTTTTTTAAAGATTTTTTCTTTATTTATCTGACAGAGATCACAAGTAAGCAGAGAGGCAGTCAGAGAGAGAGAGGAGGAAGCAGTCTCCCTGCAGAGCAGAGAGCCCGATGCGGGGCTCGATCCCAGGACCCTGGGATTATGACCTGAACTGAAGGCTGCGGCTTAACCCACTGAGCCACCCAGGCGCCCCACGTTAACTATTTTTCACTATGGGTTCACCATTTTACATTCCAACAGCAGTGCACCACAGTTCCCATTTTTCTACATCCTTGCCAACACTTATTATTCTGTCTTGCATGGTAGTCATCTTAATGGATGCGAGGTAGCATCCATTGTAATTCTGATTTTTATTTTCCTAATGATTAGTGATGTGGCATCATTTCAACTGCTTGATGGCCATTTGGATGTCATCTGATAAGATTTTGAGTGTTGCCTTATAAGTTTAAAAATTTTACACTTAAAAAAATATATTAGTTTATTTATTTTAGAGAGAGTGCTAGGTTTGGCTAGCAAACCCTGAGGTACCAAATGAAAAGATTACTCCAGACACCTACATAAAAGAAAGGAGAGAGCGAGGGGACCAGACTCTCTAATGGCAAAAGGTCCTGAGCCAGACTCAGTCTCCCCTTTAATTGCAGGTCTTATCAATACCTCAAGTAGGAACAGAAAAACAGAAAGGAATGTTAGGCTTCAATAATCAAGACATATACATATGAGGCAATGCATGATGCAAAGAAAGCAAGCAGTGTTTGTGTTGTGTGTATGGGCTAAGGGAATGATGAACATGTGACCATAAGTTAAGAGAGTTTTTCATCTAAGTTAAATATTTACTGTCGCCCTCGACCCGCAAGGACGACAAGAAGCCCCGGTTCAGATGTATCCTCTCTCTCTTTATTTCCGCAAGTCTACACACTTATATATGTTTACATGACCAATCAGCGAGCAAGGTGACCAATAAGGGGCCAAGCAATGGGGAGAGCCAGTGAGAGTCCTGTTACTATGCTGATTAAATTTGAAACAGCCAATGACTATGTCCTCCTTTAGGCGGGCTTCACCAGAACGTTCGTTGTTTACTTGCAGCGTATTTTGCTGGCAGTGAGTCAAGCGCCATCTTGTAATGGTGGGGACTTTCCCGGCCGGAGGCGGTCCCCGACAATTTACGCCCTAGATGAGAGCATTGAGCCACAATAAAAATCTGGCTGTTTTCAGCTCAGAAACTTGAAAGGAAACCCAGAGCTGCAGCACTCCTCCTTTTCTTTTCAATTGGTCTCACCTCGGGAGCCGTATTTCACTTCAATCTTCTCTATCCAGGCACTCTGAATCCCCACAGAGAGAGAGAGAGTACAAGTGGGAGGGACAGAGGGAGAAGGAGAGAGAGAATCTGAAAGCAGACTCCTCACCGAGCCTGGAGCCTGAGGCAGGGCTTGATCTCGTGACTGAGATCATAACCTGAGCCAAAACCAAGAGTCAGATGCTTAACCAACTGGACCACCCAGACACCTCTAAAATTTACATCTTAGAATAATTTACCATTGATTAGTATGTAAAAGTTAAGTGCAACTCAATTTTGGTGCCTCAGCTTCAGTTGCCCTCCTTTTCTCTGTATCACTTACTAGCAATAATGGAAAGTTCGAGTGGGGACAAAAGCGCATCTAAATTAGGAGAAATACTTAGCTTCTTTCCACCTATCTTCTAAGCAGCACATTTGAGGTGTAGCTCATCAGTGCCTGCTTATTTGCATATTCACAGTGATATTCACAACATTATCTTAACTCTCTTAGTAGAGTTAAACAATCACTTGATAGTCCATTAAAAAACCACATAACTAGAAAGTCACATCGGATGGAAAGCTAATTAGCTGTACTGTTTTCACATTTTGTGTGCATATTTTTTCCCCTAATCAGGGCTTTATTTCACAGCGCTAGTGCTCAATTTTTTAAATTAATTGTTTCAGATTAATTCTTCTTTTGTTGTTGTTAAAAGTAGTTATTAGTGGGACCCGAAGTGGTATGGACCACTGCTGATTCTTGATTCCTGTCACTTAAGCAAACTTGTCAGGAAGCAGAATTGTGATAAATATTCTTTCATCCTCTCTGAGGAACTGTCCATAGCCAGCCCTGGGCAGATACAAAGGATATGTCAGAATTGTTTTATAATGAATTTGAGATAGCGCCTGAAAAATTGATAAGGAAGTACACTTCAGGTGCCAGCCAGGTGTTCCTCAAAGCACTACCTCCTGATAGACCTTGGGAATCTTGATCCTATCACCTAATTATGATATCGTGAGAGATATGTCATTAAATGATCTTAGGGAAGGGAGTGGGGAATTGCATATGTAAATTTACAAAATTTAAAGAGCTATCATATTTCATAGCAAAAATTTGAGGAATAGATGAATTATGGAGAGATTATTCAAATTAAAAAGTATTTATTATATGTATACTTTAAGTAACAATATATACTCTTTAAAATATGAATCAGTTCATAAAACTTTCTTTTAATTTTTTCTGTACTTTTTACTCATTAGAAAATCATGGTAAATATAATCAGTATTTTCCAAAGATAATACATGTTGGGGAAACCTGGGTGACTCAGTCATTGGGTGTCTGCCTTTGGCTCAAGTCATGATCTCAGGGTCCTGGAGTCGAGTACTGCATCAGGCCCTCTGCTCAGCGGGGAGCCTGCCTCTCCCTCTGCACTTCCCCCTGCTTGGGTGCATTTTCTCTCTCTCTCTCTCTCTCAAATAAATAAATAAAATCTTAAAAAAAAAAAAAAAAGACATGTTGGATTCAAATCTGTATAATTTTTTTCTTAATTTTTTGTTTTGTTTAGCTTTTTTTATGTTTTGGGGCTCATCACAGCAAGTGCACTCCTTAATCCCCATGAACTATTTTACCCTTCCCCTCGCAACCTCCTTCCCCTGCCCCATAATCAGAAGTTTTTTTCCTTCATCCCCAGGAATTGGTTTCTCTGATCTGTATTTATTTTAGTCAGAATTGCAATTTTGCGATCCATGAACTTCTAAACACCAAAGTTCTAGTTAACTCATTGAGTGGCAAAATTTGATCCATGCTAATGTGGAACTATCATAGACTTTATCCCACCAATCATGATTTTATTATATTTTATTGTGAACACATTAAATAACTTTGAACAGAGTTGCTGACTTGGATCCTCTCGAGAGTATGCACTGTATTACCTTTCTGAGATCTGAAATGTTTTGAATTCCAAACATATTGGTCTACAAAGATTTTGGATAAGAAATGATGGATCCACCCAGATATTTATGTTCTTTGGCCAATCCTTGAAACCCACTTTTTAAAATGTTAATAGCTTTGCGGAATGGAATCTAGAGTCTAGAGAGAGGTCTTCTCCAGGTGTAGCTCTACGGAATGCTTGTTGATATGACTAATAAGTTCCAGAGTTTTATAAAGGACTTAAGCTTTTGCAATTATTACATACAATTTGAATATATTCAGCATCAAGTATTTGAAAATTTCATTTGGGGGGAAGTTTTGATGATAAAACAAAACACTCAACACATTATTCTCTATTAATTATACTTTATGTCTACTGTAATTATAGTTGTTCAACTCATAGTGATTTAATGGTGTCCCTAAAAGGATCTGTGATGATGAGGACTATCTTGTCAATCAGTACCTGTTTCTCTTTTCCACTGGCAGGATGTTATTACCTGTTTGAACTATTTCATTTCAGTTTCTGTTATGTGCATTTTATGTTGTGCTTTCTAATTAGGATACCCACATACTAAGATTAAAAATCGCGATTTGATAATCCCCCATAAATGCATGTTGACCTTCCAATGACACTATATCTACCAATTGTAACAGTTTTTGATATCCAAACACAAATTGCCCTTTTGACTTAACCATACATTTGGCTTGAAATATTTTTAAATGTCTTATTAAAGTTGGAGCAAATGATGGCTTTGCCCTGGGCCAAACCACGGCTTCTTATTCTCTGTACAATTATGTTAATTATATTTTGTTAAAATTCCCAGAGGCCTCAGCTCTAAACTAAGGACCAATATGTAGTTGGTATTAATCGTAATTAATATTGACTACTTGTGTGTGTGTGTGTGTGTGTCTTTCTTTTTTTTAACAGTTACATTTCAAAGAGGCGATGGAGGACTAATGAGCAATGGGAGGTATGCTAAGGAGATTCTTTTTTATTATTATTTTTAATCAGGACTGGGGAAACTATAGTAAGAGACTATTATTGTAATAAACGATCACTTATAAGTCTGAGAATTCTAGGAGGAATTAAATGGCTTACCACAAGGTTTAATGATCTATCTGTTGTGCACTTTAGAGGAATCAAGTCCAGATGTTTCATATCTCCCAGATGCCCCTGAAGAAATTAGTAGTAAATATCACAAGGAATGTGTTCATTTGTTAGCAGGATGTTTATTGCATTAATTAGACATTAGCAAATGAAGTTGCTGTTGTTTAAGACTCCTTATTGGCTCTCACTAAATTGCTGTGAGTGAACAATTACACATAATCGATCACAAAGTAAATGATTCATGGATGATGAATAGGCTGTAGATTGATAGGACTGGATTCCACAACTTTGGATACTCAATTGAAATTGATAAAAGCTGATAACAAACCCATATATCCTCATCTATTTCCCCTTTGCCAATATGGAGATTGTAATTAGGCTCTGGTAATAACTTCCAATCTCCCATTTAATCAATATTTTAGCAAAAAGAGATTAGGTCTAATGAGAGCTAGTGCATGTAGCAAGTAAGCAGTTGGATCTTCTTATTGCAGTTGCCATAGAAACACATGTTTCTCTTAGGGATTTCACAGAAACGGTCTATCAAAAATAAAGTGCAATGATTATAGATGTTGCTATTTCTTTGTAAATATGCTAATAATCTGGAAAGGAATCAGAGTCCCATCTTTTATATAAAAAATGAGAATTCTTTATTCAATATGATGTGAGGGAAGTTTTTCTCATTGATTATACTCACATGCTGGATCAGATCACAGTGAATCATTAATTACCTTAAAATCTTTAGTATACCCCTAATATCTCACAACTTAAAGAATTTGGAAATGTGCTATTGATGGAACCATATAAATACTGTTCATTAATTTCCTTCAAGTTCTTTGCCTCTAAATCAAGCTCAAGGGCTCATAACAGTGGTTATAGCCTACAGGGGACAGATAAATATGGGGACTGTAGGAATGGAGGAAGCAATAGCCCAAAGTCCTGGAGATGGCTGACACCAAGCAGTCACCCTGAGCAACTGTTCCCTTGAGGTGCCAATTTATCATCAAACCTTGTTTCAGGATCCTGCTGTGTTACCAATTCCCACCAGTTTCAAGGCAGACAACAGAATTCATTTGGATGTCAGCAGAATCCCAGGCAGGATGCTCCTGCTTCCACTGACAGGCTATATATAGTCTTAATGAACTGCGGAAGTTCCTTAATTCTTGAGAACCTACACTTTTTAATTGGAAGTGAATTAAAATCTTCTTAAATTCTTTCATCTATTTTAGTGTAGGAGACAGGTGTCCAAACCTCTCATTGAGCTCCACCGATTGATTTCCTTTTAATTTCTGTTTCAGCCGTCCTGGTCTTCTAAATGCTGGGGATCCCAGTTACCCATGGCTTGCTGATTCGTGGCCAGCCACAAGCTTGCCAGTAAACAACAGCAATAGTGGCCCAAACGAGATTGGGAATTTTGGACGTGGAGGTAAGTTGTGCATTCAAAACTTTGTTATCTGTTTTCTTGGCTTTCCTAAATGTTTTAAAAAATACACACTAGAGAGTATTTTCTTCCACAGTTAAAATTACTAAAACACATGTACTAACAGTGCTCTACATTCACTAAATATTTTATGTAAGACCATTGTGTCTATATTACTTTGCGTAAGACTAAGCTTTAAGGAAGTCATTACTAACCAAGATGGCAAATAGTCATAATACAGTTTGGTTTTAGGACTATTAGCACAAGATTAATAAGATCAGAAACTATGCTGCTAAGTAGGGCTTATGATTTTGGAAAAATCATTTCTGTTCTCTACATGTCATTCAACATATATTTATTATGTCCTATGTACTTGGCTTTATGGCAGACAATAAAAATAAAATATCAACATAAAGAGAGATGGTCCTTAACCTCATAGGATGTATGCTATAGAGATTAGACCACATGCTGAAGCAGAACTTAAATGTAGTTGTACTATTGATAATTTGTACCCCAGATGAAGGACGAAGAGGTGCTAGGTAGCTGATATACTAAGGTCTCCAAAATTTGGTGCTAGGGTTCTCTCTGTAGAAGCAATATTTGACCTGCTATAAATAATTACAGCCTCCCTACTGCCACTTTTTCATCCATTCAATAGGAAAATGATGGATTTAGAGAAAGATGGGACTGGAGAAGTCTCTGGTCCCAATGATTAGTTTGGCAAAAACATGTGAGTTTTCCATTGGCAGAAACTTGTGCAAACAGTAATGGACTGGTGCTGCTTTGCCAGTGCCTAATATGGAAAAGTTGCCTGTTGGGAATAAGAAAGTTCTATGAATGGAGTGTCCTTTAAGTTGATATCTGAAGGAGAGGTAGAGATTAGTCAGAATTGTGGAAAAAGTAGGTGAAGAAATGTCTGTATCTTAAGGTCTAGAAAGAAGAGAGGCATTGACCTGTTTGAGAAATGAATGAATTTCCTAATGAGTATAAAGTACAAGGCAGCAGAGGTGGTTAAAAAAAAAAAGAAAGAAAGAAAAAGAAAAATTCAGAGGGACAGATAATAGAGGGCCTTTTAAGATACACAAAAATTTTAAACTTTGTCCAGAAGGTAGTCAGAAGGCACCAAAGGATTTGTTAAGAGGAAAACACCAGAATCTAAGTACAGAGTTAAGTCATCCAGATCACTGCCAGGTGGGAAATGGAGTTCAAGTAGAAAATGGGATGATTAATTAGGAGAGCAGCGGTATAATGCACAAAAGTATGGCTGAATCTGCTAGAGGGTTTCTACACCTCTGGGTGGAATTAACGACAGAGGAGACCCAGGGCTTGGCTAACCTATTATAAGCCTCAGTGGTGAATTTCACAGGCATAAGTGTAGAAATAGACTGACTTAGAAGAATAATCATGGACACTGGCATTTTTTTCTTTATGGGTAGAATCCCAATAAATGTTTGAATATAATTAAAATAGTATTTCAAATAATAAAGCTACTAACTATAGCTTAAGTCTTCATTTTGTCAATACCAACTTGAAGGAAGGGCACTCTCTCCCAATCTCCAGATAAAACACAGAAAATAACAACTCCCCCATCATAGGTATGTAATGAGGATTAAATGGATGATAACACACTCAGGTTTAACACAAAGCTTGACATACAAGCAGTGGCCAGCAGGCATCAGTATAGTAAATGAGAAAACAAAACAAAACAAAAGTTGTAGGACTCCTCAGCTTTTTGCTTGCCCTCTGTAATCACCTGTTTAAGATTCTTATTCTCATTTGTCCAGAACCTGTTTAAGATTCTTATTCGTCCAGAACCTCTGAAAGTGGCTGCCTTCCCCCATGACCAAACTCTGAGCCCTTCAATTACAGGCTGTGACTTTATCGTGGACAGGTTCTATAGCTGAGCATCTCCTCACCAGGAGAGCGGAAGACTCCCCTCTACGCTACCCAGGATGATTTTGTCAATACAAATTCTGTTCTGAAGGCTTTCATCAATCAAGGATTAGATCAGTCTTTTGCTGGCTGTATTTGTATTTGATTAGTACACCATTCTCTTTAGATCAAGAAATGAATGCCTGAAGTTGGGGAAAATGTTTTGTTTGGGTTTTGTTATTTTTCAGTTTCTAGTGGGCTACACTAACATCTAAAATGTCTCAGTCTAATTTAGCCAAAGGGTACATTTCTAGATTTTTCAAGATTTTTCTTCAATATCCACCACAGTTTTACGATATGAAATAGTTCACAGGGGAACACCAAGGCCAAGACAAGGTTTTTGCAAGGCTTACCATATTTCTTTTCAGTGTGATAGGCATTGTAAGCATTTACTATGCCCCAGATATAGGTAGGCTTTTTTCATACATTATATTTCATCTCACTGGCATAATAAATGTAACATAAATAATAGATAATCATATTTATATTTTAAAGGCCAAAAAACTAAGGTTTATTGAAATGAATAACTTGAGATCTAGGTGTAGAAGGCAGATCTAACACATTTTAAAGCCTCGGTTCCTTTATCTACACTGTTCTGCAGTCCTCTAGCTGGGATTCACGTGTATGATTGTGTAACTACACTCACTTAAAAGAATTGCTGTGGATACTGAGATTTCCCTTTCAAGAATGGAATACTAATACGTGTTTAAATGTAATGAAAATAGTATTTTGAATAATAAAGTTACTAATTATTGCATAAGTCTGCCTTTTGTCGTTATAAACTATAAAAGATTCATTTAATCATTCAGCAAGTACTTACCCTCTGCAAAACACTAGGTGAGGAATTATGGAAATCCAGACATAAATCCTGTATGTTCCTCTTCTTAAGTGTCTTAGGATATGTTACAGGCGATAGTCATTCATTCGAGTATATCAGGCAAAAGAAATAAGTGCACGGATCACTCTGGTGCTGAAAACTGCAAAATGAATCATGAGTAGTTAGTTCTTCCTAGAGGGAAGGGTGTCCGTAATTCAGAGGTTTAAACTCAAATATCAACAAGTGCCAGTCAGCCCAAAGCACTAAGGAAAGGTAGATGTGGACAGTGGGAAGTGGGAACTAGAAGGTCCTGCCTAAAGATGGCAGCCGCTATTCAGGTCCAGGCTGTTGGAGGAGGGCTGGCTCCGAGTTCCAAACCATCTGATATTATAGGATGATTCCCCATATCCAGATATTCCTGTATGATCTTCTAATATTTCAACGTTTGGATATAATTCAATTTATTTTCCAAACGTGGAGGAGTGATCCAGTGATAGCTGGAGGACATGGGCAGCCTCCACATCAATATAGAAGCACTTAGACTTGAAGGCTGGCTAATTTCATCCAAAGGGGAGAGGCAGATTCTATTTCTAGCACTGTAACCTCAGTTGTTGCAGGATAACATTCTGTAGGATTAGGTCCTCAGACATCTTTTTTCCATTTTTAAACATCTAAACATGCAACCATTTCAAAAGCTCGCAGATTAAGTGGCTCCCAATCTAAACTGAACATTTTAGAAGGCCTCAAGTTCAAGGTGTTGGGAAGTTGGGACCTGTGCCAGACACACATGTCTATCCAGTTAATATTATCAGTGGAAGATGGTAGATGTGGCAGAAACAAAATTCTGAAAATTTCCCCAGAGTGAAGGATCTGTTTTCATAATTCTGATATATTACTAAATATTAAATGCTTTCGAGAATGCAAATGATATTGACATTTGAGGATGAAGGATACTTTTTCATTACCCAACTTTCGTTCTTTTTTTTAAAAAGATTTTATTTATTTATTTGACAAATAGAGATCACAAGTAGGCAGAGAGGCAGGCAGAGGGAGAGGAGGAAGCAGGCTCCCTGCTTAGCAGAGAGCCCAATGTAAGGCTCGATCCCAGGACCCTGGGATCATGACCAGAGCTGAAGGCAGAGGCTTTAACCCACTGAGCCACCCAGGCGCCCCTATCCAATTTTCTAAGTAGTTTATAGGTAAAAGCAAAAAGGGCCAAAAAGGAGTTATGGGATTTTGAAATCCAAAACCAATTTTACTTGCTTGTACAATTTTGTGAAATATTATGTGTTTGAATATCTTTAACAATTTCACTGATATGCACTTAAAATATTTACTTCAATAAAGTGTGTATCCACTTACTTATAAAGCAAGTTAGAATTCCAAATTTTAGAAAGATCTAAATTATGCAGTGTGCAAAATGGATTATAAATGTCTTTCTATTGCTAAATAAGACATTTGAGCTTTTGTAAAATGCAAAAGCAAAATTAATATTTTTTTATGAATCTTTATTTTGCATACAATTGGGTATCATCAAACCTAAAAGTTTGAGGATATTTTGACTAAGTTTCACTTTCTGCATTTTCTTGTCATGATAAATTGGTGTTAGGAGGAAAATAATTTGGTTTATTACTTACAATATTACAGTACTTTAACTAGTTGAACATTTCCCATAATACAGAAATCATTGACTATCTCAAGTCCTATGAAGTATGGCTTTCAAGACATAGATTGTTAAGGAATATATACTATAATTAGATTCACTTTTAACTCTACATGATTAAAAGTATGTCATTTAGTGTTGTTTTATTTTTTAAATATTTATTTATTTTAGAGAGAGAGAGAGCAAGTGTGCGGAGGGATAGGGAGGGAAGCAGAGGTAGAGGGAAAGACCATCTCAAGCAGAATGCCCATTGAGTGCAGAGTCTGACATGGTTCTTGATCTCACGATCCCAAGATCTTGACCCGAGCTGAAATCACAAGTTAGAGGCTTAACCAACTGAGCCACCAGGCACCCTGGTATTGTTTTTTGTTTTTGTTGTTGTTTTTGCTTTTTAAAAATCTAGTACCTTTCTTCTAAAAAAGGAAAAAAAAATAAGAGATCGGGAGGGAGGTGGCAGTTCTGAATTATAATGCATCATGTAAAGATAATTCAGCACGCCAAAAGATAAAAGGACTGATTGATATTCAGTGTTGTTACTAAAGTTTAATTTTACTCTTGCTGTATTATAACTTGAAACTATAATTCTCCACTTCTAAGAGTTAGTAGCATAAATTAAACTCACAGATCACTCAGATTGCTTTTTCTATAGTTAAATCCTGGTGTATTGTGAAAATGACTTATTCATGAAAATTGTCTTTTGTTACCCAAGAAAAAAAAAGTTCCTACCATCCGCTCCACTCCATACTGGAGCTGTGAAATCAAATCAGAGAAACAGCAAGCTGGAACTTCAGAAAAATGTATCTCCTCGTTGGCTCGTGTAGTCTAATTTTGGACAATTTTGCATGTATTCAGCAGCTATATTCTCTGTCTTTGGGGGTAACGCGAAAAAGATGTTTTCAATCCGTAACTGGTAGATTGGCTTTTATTATTTCTTCTGTAAGGAGCTAACAGTCTCATTGGTTCTAAAAACGGGATGCACAACTGAAAGCATTTTACAGTAGTGAAATATCCCAAACCTCTCATTCATGGTTGCAGAAAATGGGGGAAGGGACGTGGTAAGCAGCGAGACGTGAAGGACGAGCGGAAGGCCTGCCTGTCACCGACGCTGATAGCTTGGCGATGGTTGTACATCATCTACCCTTCATTGACTCATAAAGCCCATCTCAGCTGAAATGCAAACGTGCGGCATGACACGTTTATTTTTCATCTTCAGTCCTGATAGTTTGGGGCTTCCTGTGCATCATTAAATTGTTTCATTTCCTCACGTTCCCCACAGATGTGCTGCCGCCCGTTCCAGGCCAAGGGGATAAAACAGCCACGATGCTCTCGGACGGAGCCATTTACAGCAGCATTGACTTCACGACCAAAACCACTTACAACAGTTCCAGCCAAATAACACAGGCCACCCCATATGCCACCACACAGATCTTGCACTCCAACAGCATCCACGAACTGGCTGTCGATCTGCCCGATCCACAGTGGAAAAGCTCGATTCAGCAAAAAACAGACCTGATGGGATTCGGATATTCTCTACCTGATCAGAACAAAGGTAACAATGGTGAGTCAGGGTCTAACACCCCGAGGAGTTCTTTTCATATCATTTGTGCATGAGATAGAAATTAGTATTTGTTGTTCAGTTTAGTGACTCATCACCAGGTTCACTACCTAAACTAAAAAAATATATATATATATTCTTGGCATGTGTTCGGTACCTTGCACAGTCCTTCCCACTGCCACCGCCACCACACACCAACACCAACCGGTTTCATCCTTTTAGCTCTTTTTTCAGTAGAGTGGTCAGTAATCCATCTCCACTTCCATTAGGCAGGAGAGGCGGAACATTCCTCCACTGTCCCACGACATCTGCTTCTGAGTTGCTAACTGCATGTTCTGCATGGGCTTGTGCTGTGAACTAATCACATGATGCCACTATGACCTCTGCCCTTTAACCCTTAGCCTTACTTTACATCCCTGACTACCGATTGGCTGAGGGACTGTCTAATAGAATGCCACACAACCAGTCACAGGATTTCAGCACCACCAGCTCTCACAACAGCTCAGAGAGGAGTGGCAGTCTCTCAGGTTGGTCTCATCACAGTAAGGAGAACTATTTGTTTGTCACCAGCATATGACCTGTGTTCCTAACGACCGTGAAGAAATACTGAGTCACAGCTCACTGTCAGGCATTTATCTTTCAGATGACAATAGCAGTTTATCCTAATGAAATCAGACTTTGGGAAGGGGTGGGGGGATAAAAATCCCTGTCACTCTTTATGTACTAAGTGTGCAACACCATATTTACTGGAAAATTATACAATTTTCCTATTATTTAGGAAAGAACAGATGAGTTTCATCTGCCTTGAACCCTACCTAAGAGCCAAGAGAACTTTATAATAAAAAGATCAGGGGGGAACGTCAACTCCACGACATGGGCAGCAAATGATGAATTCAGCTAAAATGCAAATTATTTGGGACATTTTTCATAACAATCGGATTCCGGTGATGTGACCTTTTTTTGGACAATGTTTCCAAAATATTATGGAATAGGATTTATTTTCTATTGAATGATATTTAGAGTAAGGTGCTGCTACCATGCTAATCAAGAATGTTAATATCAGACATTATTCCTCACACTTAATTTCCAAAAAAATTTCAATCTGTATATGGATAATTCTTTTATGCTGTAGATGTTAATATATATTTGACCTGTATCAACCAAACCTACAATCTATAATATAGGTATTATATAGCACATATCAGGACAGACTTTTACCAGACAGAATATATGCCTGTCATAATGAATAGAACCGATATCCTTCAAGATCCTCACCTCTAAAATAAGGAGGTCGTAGTAGACACATTCTCCCTTTCAACCATAACATGTACATCATGTAACTGATGATTTTTATCGGCACATTTCTAATTGATTCCATGACCTTATTTGCTTATTTTTTCATATTAATGATTTGCCATTTTTTCTGACGAATTTTTTTTAATGTACAAGTTCTTAGTAAAGGATTATAGTGTATTATGATGTGTCACAGGCTCCTAGGCCATAAAGAGTTAACTCTTTTACATTAGGGTAACATTTACTAAATGACTTTTCCTCAGGAGATAGAACCCTTTCAGTCTGAAATGTTAATGCTCTCTCTTCCCTCCAAAATGAGCCATTTGCTCTTCTTACCTATTGGTAGAATTAGATACATTATAGAATCAAGAAAATTTTAAACATCTGTTATGAATTTAAACTGGCTTAATAATATAGGGGGATATTTTGAATAACCTTATATGTCATTTATAATGTCATTTATTTATAATGAATCCGACAGTTGTACTGAACAATTAAAAAGTAATGTATCCTAGGACTATTCTATTCAAGATATGTAAAGTTCCAAGCAATATATGTATTTTTAAAAATCTATATATTTTAAGCCATGCATTACATAAGACCTTTTGTGAATCTTTCATTAAATATTCTGTATATGTTGATTGACACTGAGTTTTAAAAGTTACCTTCTGAGTAATTGTAAGCAGAACTTGATTCACAATAGTGCTTACGGCTTTTTTTTTAATCCATTAATCTCCCAAGTGACATTTATATATATCTATGAATTATATTAACTACTTCATCTACATTTGAATACAAAATTACTTAAATTGGTGATAGAAAGCATTCTTTGGGAGGTGAGAGTGAAGTGATTATTCCCTTTTAGTTTAGTCCAATTGAGTTTAATATCACAAAATTTGCTTCATTCTTTTAATAATCATGGATGTGTTTTCTAAGGTTCAAATTTAAGATCCAACTGCCCAATGGATATCTAATCATATATTATAAGATCTTAATTTGTGCACAGTAATGAAACCAATTTAAAATAATCACAAAATAAAGAAAGTTGGACATTTCTGAATTATTTCAGTGAATTCCTCTTCCTCTTTGAAACAATTTTATAATTTATTCCATACATAAGTTCTGAGCGCTTGTGCTAAAAATGCAACCACTAAAAGAAAAAAACCTCAGATCTCTCAAAAACTATAGGCAATCACAATTATGTATATACATATATGTATCTCAATAACAGTAGTGACAATGAAATATTTTTATACACCAGTATTTTTCAAAATAGAGTATGTGTTTAACTAACTTGAAAATGATTTATTTTTATAATTTTCTATGCAAGAAAGTTGTTCGTTCAGCATCAGTAAGTGTCAATTTAAATATTTACATTTTGAGTTGAAGAGAAATGGGTCAGATATGTTTGCCAGTCTTCAAAATATGTTCCTCTAAAGCATAAGGCAGGCTTTCTGCCCTTAAAATGCTTGGGGATCTTAGGTTGCAAGTAACAACAACAAACTATAGCTCACTTAGCTCAAGGTATAGATCTTAGGTAAAGATTTAATTTCATTAACTTCTGTTATATGCCCCCCATCATGCTCAGAGCCCCACCTCTTAGGTCAATGCTAAGAGAGGACAAAGCATATCAATTGATAGTCCCATCAGGACACACCACAATGACAGAGCAAAAATTTCCCCAAGAGGGAAAAGTGGGCATTGGAGGAAATCCTTATTGGAGGAAAATTCCATCTATGAATCAGCTTTGTTTCCCCAATTCATTTTTAAGTCTGGTATTTGAAGAGTTGATAATGCCTTTTTTGACCTTGGACAAGAACTTCAACAGAGTTGGGTTTAGAGCTCCAGTAGTCATTTCTAGTAAAGCTGTTGCATTTAAAATTTCTTTTTCTTACTGTGTGAATATGGACCACATAACATTTATAAAGAACCCCTGTTTTCTCATCTCTTAAGTACTTCATCTACATTTGAATACAATATTACTTACACTGGTGATAGAAAGCATTCTTTGGGAGGTGAGAGTGAAGTGATTATTCCCTTCTAGTTTAGTCCAACTAAATTTAATATTACAGAATTTGCTTTATGGAGATATAAGAACTTCCCTATCTGTATAATTCAGTTCTGGTGGTGATGATACAACATTTCTAAAGTGAAGAGTGAAGAAAACATTGTACACCTATAATTATATAAGGAATAAAAGATATGCAATGAGGGGGAAAGCTAGTAAAGACACACAATCCAGTGTGCTTTTTTCTTTTTAAGTATTGAAGTACAGTTCTGAAACTGCACAGAAGACATGACCCTGGTTTATGATTTTGATGAATGATCAAGAAACAAAGGATTAAGTCTTATCTACCTTAAGCATAAAAATTATAGATTTCTATTCAAGCAGATTTATTATTTTTATTCCAAGAATCAGACTATTTCTGGGATACTCATTGGGGTTGGAGAAGTCAGGCTTGATGAAGGCTGTAGAAATGGGTAGAACCAGGCTTACTCTAAGAAAGAGGAAATGGGAAAGAGTAATAATGACTGGGATTTATTGAAATTTCTAAACAAGCTGAGCCTCTCTATGCTTTATCTGGTTTGATCTCAGAATACTGCAAAAATGTAGGAACTTTGTGTCTATTTTACCTCTGTGGAAATTGAAGGGGTATCTATCAAGTAATTTACCAAGTGAGAAACTAGTCTTGGAACCCAGATTAAGCTGGGTTTGTAGAACCCAGATTATCCTTGAAGCAGAAGATACCTGCTCTTCTTTCTCCTAATATCTCTCCTACTGCCAAAGATAGGAAGCAAAAGGAAGGGTGAAAGCATTTTGTCTGTAGGGGCGCTCTTTTAAATCTGTGTGTTTATGTGCACGTGACCTAGACAACAGACGTAATTCCATAGTTGGCAACAGTGTCTATGTCCAGTTTAGTAGTTGCATCACTTTCTGGCATTCAAATAAGTTATGACTAAATGACATAATTTTCTGAGTTGGCTGATGCAGTTTAATAATTGGTAGAAGAAAGAAGGTGAAACTTCTAGTACTATCTCCATTGATAGCCCTGCTGCAAGTAGTCAATGCTCACAACGTGCAGTGCCAGAAAGATGAGGTCCAAGGGGTCCATACCATTTTTTGGAAATGTAACTATAGGCTGCAGTGAGAGTGAAGTAAGCTTCTTGGGTTCCAATGAAACAAAATCCTTTGTTATGCTGTTTGAGAAGGCTCATTCTTGCAATCAACTGTGGTCCATTTAGGAAGAAACTTGATTTACCTAAATTTTGGAAGAGTGAAAAGCACTATACAAATGATGAATTTTATTTTTATATTTCATTAAACTCCAGTAATTCCAGAGTTAGCTGTCATGCTGCCAAGTTATTTTGTGCTCATGTTTTGTGCATGAATTCATTTGTATTAACAATAGTACTGAAATTGATCACTGCATTTCCATTAATTATCCCACTGTTTTTGGAATTTTAGGAAATGTTATGCTAAAACATCTGGGAACTGCTCTCACTATAGGCAAAAATAATTACCCCATTCGTTAGTTTAAAATTCTATAAGACTTATCATTGTGAAAGATTTACAAGTATCCAGATTATAGTTGATTGATTTTTATCAGTCACTTTTGAGAGAAAACTGTGCTCTCCTGGATTAATTAAATTGAGTAAATTCTAATGGAAAAGTTTAGCCTCTATCCTTAGACACTGCATTTTCCACTGAGAGAGATTATGCAAAAGAGCATTATAAACGCACTAAAATCTGACATTTGAAAGAATTTGTTATGGCCCATTATTTCATCTAACAATGAAAATGTAGAGGCAGCAGACGTGAATAAATCAATAAGTGTGCTTTTGCTGCAGAAGCCATGTTTTTGGTTTATTCAGCACTGTAGTTAATGCATCGGGGAAAAATAATATAATTTTGAGCGATTTATAAAAACGTTTTTTCTGATTATATCATCTCATTGTTTATAGCTTTTAACAAATGTAATATACTGATTGTGGTGTTTTGAAAACATAAATACATCTTCCCTTCTGATGTACTCTTTTTCTACTGATGTATGGTATATCTGAATAAATGTGTTATTACTTTCAGGTGGGAAAGGTGGAAAAAAGAAGAAAAATAAAAACTCTTCTAAACCACAGAAAAACAATGGATCGACCTGGGCCAATGTTCCTCTACCTCCTCCCCCAGTCCAGCCCCTTCCTGGTACAGAGCTGGAACACTATTCAGTGGAACAGCAAGAAAATGGGTAAAACTATTTTCCATACCAACAAAATGCCCCAGGCTCTCCTCTTCTCTCTCCTGTACCTTTTTGTCTTTATCTGGTGTTCTTCTACTGTTTTCCCTGCCCCCTTCCCAGCCCAATTCATCGCCCTCCCCCAACCCCCTTTTGTTGTTTGCACTGTCTATGTATTTTCGCTGATAAATACAACACAGCACATATTGAGAACCCGGAATCCTTGGCCGTCAAGTGCTTCAGATTGTCAGCAATCATGATAATGCAACCTCCATTTATAATATTGCTTGTTAGTTTGAAAGCGAACACCCACAGCAAGAGCCACTCCTGAGCGGGGCTGAAAAGGGAATTAAAATAACCTTCTTCATCATCTCTCACAGTTTTCTAATGACTTGGTGTCTGGCCACAGCAGAGAATCCACTGTTGAGCTCCATCCCATGGTGTAATTGTAGGGACTTTAATCATTAGCTTTGATGGGAGTTTCGGGGCCAGAACGGTGAAAGAGATTCAAGCTGATGCACATTCTGAAACAAAACCTCTTGAAGTTAGAAAATGTCCTTCAAGGGCATTTAAATGTGACCGGTTTCCTTATTCATTCCCAAATATGTCTCAAGAGTTAGTGTTCCTCTGTTAACGTGTTAAATTGATTTAAAGCAGAAAGACACTGATACTTTTTATTTTCTAATTTTAAAAAACATAGCAAATTAAGAGAAACATACTGAGTACTTTTTTCTTTCTATTTTAATAATTCTAATTGCTCTTTCTCACAATTTCTGGGTCCCCACCGCTTTTGAATGAAACTGATAAATGCATAATAAAGACAGCTTTTCTTTTTCCAAGTTTCTTTAAATTTTGAAGTATTTAGATGTTAAGACTCCTCAGTTTATTTGAGTAATAGCTTTATCTCCTGTCTTATTTTGTGCACATAGTTTTTTTTTTTTTTTTTTGCTCCATCTCCTTTTCTTTTAAAAGAAGTGCTATCTTTGATGTCTGGGATTAATTTTTTTTCTTTTTTTAAACGGGAGAGAGAAATGAGGGGCAGAGGGAGAGGGAGAGAGGAGAATCTTAAGCAGGCTCCACGCCCAGCACTGGGTCTGAAGTAGGGCTCGATCTCAGGACCCTGAGATCATGACCTGAGCCACAGTCAAGAGAAGGACACTGAACTGATGAGCCACCCAAGTGTCCCTCCAGGATAATATTCTTTTTTTTTCTTTTTCTTTTCTTTTTTTTTTTTTTTTTATGACAGAGAGAGAGTGAGAGAGGGAACACAAGTACGGGAGAGCTAGAGAGAGAGAACCAGGCCCCCGGGTGAGCAGGGACACCAATATGGGGCTTGATCCCAGGATACTGGGATCATGACCGGAGCTGAAGGCAGACCGTTTTAATGACTCAGCCACCCAGGCACCCCTAGATTAATATTCATAATTGGAACTTTCTTTTTCTTTTTTAAGATTTTATTTATTTGACAGAAAGAGAGATCACAAGTAGGTGGAGAGGCAGGCACAGAGAGAGAGGGGGAAGTGGGCTTCCCACTGAGCAGAGAGCCTATCAGGGGCTCCATCCCAGGACCCCAAGACCATGACCTGACCCAAAGGCAGAGGCTTAACCCACTGAACTACCCAGGTGCCCCAGAATTGGAACTTTCTATGTCACAACTTTGCTTCCTTTAAAAAAAAGACCTCATTTACCTTTTTTTTTTTTTTTGGTTATGTAATACATATACATATATACGATAATATATACATTATATAAACAGATGATAGATGTGCATATGTGTATATATATTCATATACACATATATTCACATACATACCTCTATATTTTCTTCTCTACATATTTTTTTAAAGATTTTAATTATTTATTTAACACACAGAAGGAGATCACAAGTAAGCAGAGAGGCAAGCAGAGAGAGGGGGGAAGCAGGCTCCCTGCTGAGTCGAGAGCCCAATGCAGGACTCAGTCCCAGGACCCTGAGATTGTGACCTAAGCCTAAGGCAGAGGCTTAACCCACTGAGCCACCCAGGCGCCCTCTACATATTTCTTTTTCTCCAAGGGTCTTCACCTGCTTTTGTGGGATTGTAATTCCCATATATATACATAGCATTATTGTTTTACTTTTTTAAAATGTTCTCATTCAAAATAGGAAATTAAGAGCACACCCTCTTTTCTCTGACTTTTTAAAAATGTTAAACGTTGCACATGAGCTTGTGTAAAACATCAGTAATGTAAATGTGCCCATGCCACATGGAGTCTGTTGAAGAAAAACCAAATGTGTGAATTCCATAAGAAAAGATGATTACAGGGCTTAAGAATCTGCATTTTTTTCTAAGATTTTATTTGTCAGAGAGAGAGAGGGAGTGGGGCATAAGCAGGGGGAGCAGCAGGCAGAGGGAGAAGCAGGCAGAGGGAGAAGCAGACTCCCCACTGAGCAAAGAGCCCAATGCAGGACTCGATCCCAGGACCCTGGGATCATGACCTGAGCTGAAGGCAGATGCTTAATGGACTGAGCCACCCAAGCATTCCAGTATTCTGCATTTTAAAGGCTATAATCAGAAAATTGGAAAATAGAGCTTGTCAACTGGGAAGAGAAAATAATACTATCAAACATGTATAAGCATAAAGTAGATAATTTGGAATTTTTCTTTTCTTTTTTTCTTTTCCCACTAGGTCTACTTAAAAAACAGACTGCAATAGCTATTACCCACTGAAATAAAATTAATTCATTCCAAACAAATGCTAAACTTCTCATTCTATTTTATTGCCCAGCAGTAGAATTGAAAATATCATTTTGTGAATGAAATAATACACATTGCTGAAGACTTCTATTTTTTTGATATAAATTATTTTCTGAACAGCAAGCCATAAAATATAAAGTTATTTCTGGATTATTTTAGTATTTAGCCAGGATGTATGCTATTAGAAAATCTTTTCTTTCGTAAAAGATTTCTAGAAATTCATTTAGTCCTTTAGACAGGTAAAGAAATATATATTTCCATTATATATATTCAAAATCTTTGTAGCATGGAGCTTGGTTTTTAATAACCTTTGAGTTATTTGCCTTAAGTATCTAGTATTTTCTGAAACAAAAATTTTCACTTTTAACCAAAATAGTAAAGTCTTACTATCACTAAATTGACAGTAAAATAAAATTTTCTTTTTCTTTGGACTCCATTTCTTGATATATTCTTTATACTTCTTTGTTTTCTGATGTGAAAACCTCATAATATTGAAAAAAAAGGGGCAACTGGGAGGCTCAGTCACTTAAATGTCTGAGTCTTGATTTCAGCTCAGGTCATGATCTCAGGGTCGTGAGATCAAGCTCCATGCCCAGAGGAGAGTCTACTGGAGATTATCTCCCTCTCTCTAAGTCTTCCCTGGCACCACTGCCCTCCACCCCCACTCATGTGTGTGCTTGCGCCCATTCTCTCTCAAATAAATAATAAATACATGTTTAAAAAAAAGGAAAGGAAGGATTTTTTTAACACTTCCTAGATTATTTTATAATGTGCTATTCATGAAACTAACATTGAATATTTTACAGATGAGTTCTTCTGTAGAATTGTTTATATGCTTTGTTTTGAAACTTGTATAGGTTTAAGGCTCTCTTGAAATACAAACAAAAAAAAACTTCAGAAACCACCTTTTAGTTATGATTATTTTTATTGTAGCAATCAAGGATTCTGCAACTGTACTTCCTATGGTGATATATAGTTTTTCTTTCTGTTTTTAGCATATCATAATAGAGAACTTATCCAACATACATTTTTTTCAAGTACATAGTAAATGCTATGCCCAGTGCCAGGAAAAAAAGCAACAGAGATGAACGAAATAGATACATAATTATTCAGGAAGATCTAGTTCATAGGAATGGTAGGTAGAGACCAGAAAACACATAAGACTGTGTACGCACACACACTATTTTATATGATAAGCCCTAGATGAGCAAATATAAAAAATAATAATTTGTGTTGTGGAAAGGATAACCATTTATGCCAGGTGTAAGGCTGGGACAGTCCTATAGAAGCTCAGTTGGTGTGGTGCATAAATAATGAATTCTGGGACACTGAAAAGAAATGTTAAAAAAAATAAAAAATTTTTTAAAAAGGAAAAGAAGCTCAGTTTTGAAGTGAATCTTGAATCATTTGTTCACAAATAATAGCACCCAGAGTTCTAACCAGCTGTTGAATGCCAGCTCTGAGCTTGAGGCAGAAAAAACAAAGGACAAGCAATGGTCCCTAACCTAAAGCAGCCTAGGTACCAGAATAAATTATGAACAAAGGACTACAACAAAATGTTGCTAATATCACCATTTGCTGTGCAGATGGAGAGAAATTTCCATAGCTGAAAGAAAATATATATATAAATATATAGGGGCTCCTGGCTGACTTGGTTCGTTGGGTGACTGCCTTCAGCTCAGGTCATGATCCTGGAGTCCTGGGATCAAGTTGCACATCAGGCTCCCTGCTCGGTTGGGGAGTCTGTTTCTCCCTCTGACCCTCCCCCTTCTCATGCTCTCTCTCTCTCTCTCTCAGTCTCTCTCTCTCTCAAATGAATAAATAAAATCTTTAAAAAAAATATATATATAGGGGCACCTGGGTGGATCAGTGGATTAAAGCCTCTGCCTTCGGCTCAGGTCATGATCTAAGGGTCCTGGGATCGAGCCCCACACATTGGGCTCTCTGTTTGGCAGGGAGCCTGCTTCCCCCGCCCCCACCCTCTGCCTGCTTCTCTGCCTACTTGTGATCTCTGTCTATCAAATAAATAAATAAAATCTCAAATATATATATATATATATATATATATAATGAAAGATAGGAAAAAAAGAATAGCCCCCATTCATTTTCCTTTATACTCCCTATTCTTCCTTGAAAACTCCATCTTATTCTAGTTAAGGTGACCAGCCTTTCCTTATTTTTTTATTTCTTAAGCTTACTACTCTACTGTAGTACTCATTGCATTGCATTCTAATTGCTCATGTGTATCCTTCAGCAATCGGTACCTGCTGTATGAGGTTTGAAATATTCATAGAGTTAGAGATAATCTGAAAAGGTGTCTTGTGGCGAACAGTGAAGTCTTGTCTGTCATATAGGGATTTTGACCTTTGGATATAGATGATGAATTGGAGTACATGAGGCTAGGGCAGGTGGATAACATTTGGGATACTGCAGCAGAATAGCCAATAGCTTGAAAAATGATAAGGCCATAAGATAAGGCAATGGCAGTAGGATGGAGGAAAGGGATAAATTTTGGAAATATACCTAGCCCAGAATAATCTCAAGCTTGTAAAGATGGTTTCTTACTTTTTATTACAATGTTTAATACTGTTTCTAAACTTTCAATATTATTAAATTTATTTCTAAGCCTTTCTGGGGTCATTTCCCCCCACAGAACTAAATACCAAAAGTTACCAAATCATTGTCCAGATAGAAAAGTATTTGTTAATTCAATATTATAACAACAATAGTAAATGTTCTCTCTCATCCATATGCCTCTCTTGGCATAAAGGATAAAAAGGAATAAAAGGATAAAAAGGATAAAAAGGAATATGCTTTATCTGGCATAAAGCAGATAAAAAGGAATCAAAATGTATTCATCCTTAGCTATAAATATAATGTATTTTTATTATTATCATATGATGCTAGTAAGAATTCAGTAGGGATTCAATAGAAATCTGACACTTTGCTTTTTTGCTATACTTAAAGATTGGCAAGCTTTTGTCGGTGTTGAACTGTATTGTATTTTTATTAGTAATTCGCTATTTGTATGTGGCCTTTAGCTAGTTCACATGCAACATTGATTTGTTGTCATCTTTCCCATTATTTACCAGGCAAGACAGATAATATGATGCCTCATACTTCATTGACAATATAAAAACAAAAAACAGAACAAAACAAAACAAAAAAAGCTTTTCTAGGAATGGTTGGCCAAAAGACCTTTGGTTTGGCATCAGGAGCATTTTCAGTCGTCTTTATGTTACGACAAGAAAAAATATAGCCTGGGTGGCTAAGTCTGTTAAGCATCTGACTCTTGGTTTCAGCTCAGGTCATGATTTCAACGTCGTGGTTCTCAGTGTCTTGAGAGCAAGCCCCACGTTGGGCTCCTCCAGTCAACACAGTCTGCTTAGGACTGCCATACAACAAACACCCAGTGCTTATCACAGCAAGGGCACACCTTACTTCCCATCACCTATTTCACCCATCCCCCCACCCGCCTCCCCTCTGGTAACCTCAGCTTGTTCTCTAGAGTTAAGAATCTGTCTTGGTTTGTCTCTCTCTCTTTTCTCCCTTTGCTCCTTTGTTTTGTATGATTGAAATCATATGGTATTTATCTTTCTCTGACTGACTTAGTTCACATTGCATTATACTCTCTACCTCTAGCCATGTCATCAAAATCATAAACATTCTTATTGATGAATCAGTTTGTGTGTTTTCATTCCAAATCAATAAATAGGCTTATCATCTACTATTTTTAAAGTATCATGTCCAGTGTGGCTAGACAAGAGTAATTGAATGTCATAATTTTAATGTAGCATAAATCCACTTGAGGAAAAGATACTATTAGCATGTGAAAGGTTAAATTCTCAAAAAAATTAGACAATAGTTAAAGAAACCAACATTGGAAATGGCATAACATAGTGGAAAATAAATTTTCAAGTGAATGTGCAAAAATGTCAGTGCAAGTCAGAAGAGTAATATATCAGTGCTAGTTGGCCTCATCTGGAAAATCTTTATAAAAGATATGGAATATCGCCTGTAGCTTGAAGGATTTGTAAGATTAAGGTAGATGAAACTGGAGAAGTACAGTTCATTCAAAATAAGTTGAATAATTTCAAGCAATAGACCATGATGGAAAAGTATCAAAAAAAAGAAAAAAGAAGAAGAAGAAGGAGAAGGACAGGGACAGGGACAAGGAGGGAGGGGGAAGGAGAAGGAGAAGAAAGAGAAGAAAAAGATTATTATAATGATGAAGAAAACAATTTATTTTGAGTAGAAAATTCTTGTTCAGAGAAAAACCATCAAAAAAGGTAGGTGGACACTTAGACATATTTAGTGCATAGAAGAGAATGAACAGAAGTGAATGTTTGATTAAAACAATTCTGATGTTTCCGTAGATGAGTTTATATGTGGTATAAAGGATTGATTAGCGGATGGGAAAAATCGGAAGCACTGAATCCAGATCGGACCACGGGTGACAAACTTTGTACACAAAAAAATCTTTTTTTCCCCCCCAAACGAAATCTAACTATGATCTCCAACATATGAAACAGATCAAAATGGCATAATTTTGGAGCAATGTATTTTTTCAGGGCAGATTGGTACTTACATATTTGATGGGAATATGAGTTTAACCAATGGTATTTTCCAGTATAAAAAAACTGTCATCTGTAACAAATTAAAGTGGGCCCGCTTACGCTACAATATAGAAGACATTTTGACAGAGCTATCCCTATCAGAGTGTACGAGGCTGCTGAAACACGCTCTTCAGTTCACAGCTCACCAGGTAGATTATTCAGGTAGCCTCAACAAGAGAGGAAAATAGCACTGCTACTGATGATGAGGTTTATTCCCTGTAAAAAACCACTCAGGGACCATCCATCACTTACAGTCCTTCTCAGGGCTGATGAGGCCCCAGGTGATCTGGCACATCGTCACCTCCCCTGCCTCAACTGTGCCCAACTCTATTTGTTGTTATTAAATTGATACATAAATATAAATATATATTGATATTTATATTGATATATTTATTATATCATATTTATTATGTCATATTGATATTATATATATCAGTTATTAAATTGATATATAAATAATAAATATATAAATAAATTCAAATACTGTGATCTTTTCTCTTTTTCTGGGCCACCTTTTAGAACAACCCCTTTTCCTATAGTCAGCATAGCCTTGCCCTACTGCCGATCTAGTTTCAGCCCACCGTCTCCCTATTCCTGTAGTACCTGCTATTGCTGATTAATTGCTTGGTACCAGTCTGCCCTACTGGATGCCTGCTCTGTAAATAGATGCAGTTTTCTGATACAGGGTTGTCGAATAAATGGGTGATTAACGCAAGGATTTTTTTTAAAATAGACTTTATTTTTTAGATCAGTTTTAGGTTAACTACAAAACTGACAAAAAGTACAGAGATTTCCCAGACACTCCCTGTCCCCACACGTGCAGAGCCTCTGCCACTATCTACTTTCCCAATAAAGTGATACACTGTTAAACTGATGAACCTGCATTGATATATGAGCATCATACAAAGTCCATTAGGATTTATTCTTGGTGTACATTCTATGTGCTTGGACCAATCTATAATGACACATATCTACCATTATAATATCATATAGAGCAGTTGGTCATAAAAATCCTCCATGCTTTGCCTATTCATCCTTCCCTTCCTTTGACTTCTGGCAATCACTGATCTTTTTACTGTCTCCATAGTCTTGCCTTTTCCAGAATGTCATGTACTTGGAATTATACAGTATGTAGACTTTGCGGATTGACGTCTTTCACTTAGTAATGTGCATTTAAGTTTCCACCAGTTCTTTTCATGGCTTCATGGTTCATTTATTTTTAGCGCTAAATAATATTCCATTATCTGGAAAAACTTAGAATTTGGCCTTTCAGTGAATTTTGTCACAGTTCATTTATCCATTCACCCACCGAAGGACATCTGAGTTGCTGCCAAGTTTTGGCAATTATGAATGAAGCTGCTACAAACACCCGTGTATAGGTTTTTAAATAAATTTAGTTTTAGACAAGGTAAGTAAAGACACTTCAGTAAAAATATTCAAGAATCATCTGAACATTTACAAGTTAGCATTTGTAAGGGAGAGGATACACTTGTGTGTGTGTGTGTGTGTGTGTGTGTGTGTGTATTTATAATAGTCATTTGATTTTTCATTCCTTTAATGAAATCTTCTATATACTAGAAATTGTATTTGGTGCTGGAAATGCAAAGTTGAGAATTAGAGTTCTTGAATTTAAAGATCTCATAAAACAGTAGGAAAAACCAGAAACAAATAATCCCAGTAGGGGCTCCTGGGTGGCTCAGTCAGTTAAGCATCTGCTTTCAGCTCAGGTCATGATCCTGGGATCCTGGGATCAAGTCATGCATTGAGCTCCCTGTTTGGTGGGGAGCCTGCTTCTCCTTCTCCCTCTGCCTGCCACTTCCCCTGCTTTTGAGTTCTCCCTCTGTTTCAAATAAATAAATAGAATATCTTTTAAAAATATAATATGGAGAGTACCACAATGTACATATTTTAGAGTTATAATCAATTCCATATGGTGGAGGCAGAGAAGACTTCACAAAACTGCTGGCATTTGAACTGAATCAAAGGAAGAGCGGGAGCTCACAGGCAGATGATCTGAGAATAGTTATATACAGACCCAGAGTTTAGAAAAAAATACACAGTAGGCTGATGTTGGGGAAATAGTGTGAAATTAAGCTAGAAAGATGGGCTGATCAGATGGGGAAGGGTCTTTTAGGCCCTGCTAATGAATTTGAACTTTTTCTTATATTAGTGATAACCACTGAGTAATTCAAAGTACATGTGTGATGGAAATTAAGATTTTAGAAATATAATCCCTTTGTCTGTATGGACTATAGGATAAAAAAGATGAAGATGGTATCACAATAGACTAGGAGAGCTAATGGGCTAGTTCACATCAGAATGATTCTGATCTGTGATTATGGAAGTAAAGGGGAAGTAGGAGATTCAGTAGATATTTAAGAAGTGGAATTTATAGAACAATTACATTCAATAATATTGTTTATCCTATCCTTAAACCTCCCTTTAAAAGGATCTTTTTGATTAATGAAAATAATACTATATGGAGAAGGTGTAAATAGAAATGCCACTGAGAGATATTATGTCACAATGAAAACTGTTTGGATTAGTTCTCTATATTCTCTGACCAGAGTCCTTAAAAGCACACTGCTTTTATAAATTATTATTTTCCTTTTTAATATATATTTTATTAGGCTGGCTTTTGAACCTCTGTTTTATAGATTTTAGATGTCAAGATACAAGGAGCTGTGAGTTTCCACTGAGAAAATCAGAGAATTAAAAGCATCTAAGGGCCATTGAATACATTTTGTAACATAAAATCTTAATGATTAACATGTCATATGGACTGAAAGGTTGGCATAGATCTAGAATAAGAGTAAGTTAAATTCTCAGACACTTGTTTGACAATCAATCTTGGCGTGTTCCGTTTGGTATACAAGGATAAACAGCAGAAGAAAGTAGTTAAATCTACAAGCACTAAATTAATTCATTAATTGTCTTTAATTAGCAATTTGGGTTTTCCACGCGAGTAACTTTGTTGGGAAGTTATTGCCTTTTGTAACTGTGGGGTAACAATTAGCTAATAAGATCTTCCAAGAATAAATTGAGATATTGAGATAGCAGATGTCATTATAATTAGAAATTAAGATAACAGCCAGGTGATTTACTGTGGCAGCACCAACAAATTGAAATCAGGATGAAATCAACTAAGAGAACATAGAGGGTGCTGTTGTTCCCATTGTGGTTGCTATGAATTGCCTGTATCATTGTGTGGATGTTTACGTGTTTATGTATCAATATGCTTTTTTTTTCTCATTAAACTTTAGGTATGACAGTGATAGCTGGTGCCCGCCATTACCGGTACAAACATACTTACACCAGGGTATGGAAGATGAACTGGAAGAAGACGATGATCGTGTCCCAACACCTCCTGTCCGAGGCGTGGCTTCTTCTCCCGCTATTTCCTTTGGACAGCAGTCCACTGCAACTCTTACTCCATCCCCCCGGGAAGAGATGCAGCCCATGCTGCAAGCTCACCTGGATGAGTTGACAAGAGCCTATCAGTTTGATATAGCCAAGCAAACATGGTAAATATTCTTGTCAGGTCAGGGGACCCAGCACAGGGATTGAGGAAACGTTCCTTTGCAATACATTCACAAGGAGTTCTCATAGGACTATACAGCTGGGGGTTAGAAGCACTTTTGTGCAACTCAATCATCCGGATAAAGAAATTAGTTTAGGATACATTAAATTTTTTTTTCTTTTTTTGGTGCAAAATGGTGGTTTATTAAAGCATGGGGACAGGACCCGTGGGCAGGAAGAGCTGCTGCCCCGGGTTGTAAGGGGGGTACCCTGTGGTTGGGGGAAGGTGAGGGGAAGGGAGGTTTCAATGGAGTTTTCATATGCTAAAGAGGGCCTATAAGGGGCCAGGATATCAGAGGCCTACTGGAGGCCTTGCCCTTGCTGCTTGATCAATGTTGTCTTTAGACCAGCCATTAACATTAAGATAGTTGGGAGACTTTTTGGTGGGATGTCACAATCCTGCTATTAATCGTCTTTGTTAGTGAGATTTAGGACATTTGTAAGCCAAGGGAGACTCCTGTCTAGCAGGATTGTGAGCTCTGCAAGTTAACTATTTGCTTATTGTTCATGGCAGTCACAGCTGCCTGAGGGATGCTACATTAAATAATTTGATCAAAGTCATATAACTGGTTAAAGAGTAAACCGGGGCAAGAATTTCAGATCTGCTGAATTTCAGGCTAAACTGCTTTTGG
This sequence comes from Neogale vison, assembly GCF_020171115.1. Classification (NCBI taxonomy): domain Eukaryota; kingdom Metazoa; phylum Chordata; class Mammalia; order Carnivora; family Mustelidae; genus Neogale; species Neogale vison. The sequence continues at coordinate 30,769,331 of NC_058096.1, forward strand.
CTACACCAGAATCTTTTCTAATTTACAGGTTAGCTCCATTTAGCTTATCCTTGAACTCACTTCCAAAGCCATAATAAAAGACTCCTTTTAGATTCTTCAAAGTGCCTGTGATTAATTCTGTATGTGGTTGTGAATATGTAAATGTAAGCTTCTGCAAATCACATATGGTCAGTGTCAGTTAATAAAAGATACTTGGGCTGAATTAAATGAGACAGAAAAAAAAACCCACCAGTAATATAGTAGATGCCTTAAAAAAATAACAACTAGAATAAATTACAAATCCCAAATTCTTTTCTTTCTAATCAACTCACACCCTCTCCTAAGGTAGAGATGGCAATCTACTTGGGTATCCTGTGCAAGCATGGGAAGAAAACAAGTGGGACAAGATCTCACAATTTTATACAAGTTTTTTCATGTGCTCTCTCTTCTCCCAAATAGTGACAGATTAAATCTGACTCTTGAAATCTCAGTGGCATACCTCTGATTATCTTCTATTGATTTCCAGGATGCACTTCAAGTTAAATTTTTATGAAATACAATTTCCTTTTCTTTTTGATAGTTTTAGATACTGGATAGTTGATAATGAGATAGATCTTGTTCTTAGTGTTAATGAACTATTTCTTTTAAAAGTACAACAAAATACACAAAGAGATACTAAAACCAGGCCAATCATATGAAGCGAATTACAAACATAGGTTCTTTTCCTAGAACCGTTTCTAGACATCTTTTTTCTCAATGATCTGATGTTTTTCAAAGGCCAAAGACAATCTACTGTTAAATAGTATTATTTTGCATCAGGCAAAATAAAATACCTCTATTTAAGTTGAAGCCCACTACTTCAAGAGCCAAAGGATTTCCCTCAGGCTAACTAATAATAACCATGTACTTAGTCATTTATGGCACAGATTCTAGCTCAGGTGTTCTCAAATTTGATGCATTTTGTAGTCATCTGGATAATTTTAAAATGTAGTGATACCTAAATGCCACCCCTATATATTCCAGATTGATCTGGTATTTGACTGAGTGCAGTTGTGGTTGGAACCACTGCCACCGCCCCTACTTACTATCTGTATGACAGTGGGCAACTTGCTCAACCTTTCTGTTCTTCTACCATTTATAAAATGATGATCCTAATACCAATTAGCTCATATACAATGTGAGAGCAGAGTCTCCAAGACCATCCTCCGCTCTAAGAATTAACAAGAGGAAGCCATAGAAATCACTGAATACCATGACACTGAAAGTTATGGTTTATATAGAAAAGATACAGATTAAAATCTTCTAAAAGAAGAGATGCACAGGACAGAATCCGGGAAAGTTCCAAAGCTCGAACTTCCAGTGGTCTTCTCCCAGTGGATTTGTAGAAAACATTACTTTCCCAGCAACAATGTAGGACAATATGCATAGAGTATTGCTAACTAGGGAAACTCATACGAACCTTGAGTTTCATGGTCTTTCTTGCAGCTTTGTCACATAGACATGGTTGGTTATCTGCATAGCTGACTTCAGTCTCTAGTCCCTCCAGAAGGCAAGCTGACACCATGTGACTGAAAGCCCCCATCAGAAATCACATTGTTAGACTTTCTGGAGAAGCCTAAGGTCTCCAGATGAACAAAGACACTCCTATCAGATAGGACATTCTAAAACTTAGAGAGAGATTACCTCCCTGGAGCACATGGCAAAAGCCTAACTTCTCTTTGGACAAGGTAAATTCTTTATTACACATCACAGTTTTTTGTGAAAATTAAATGAGTTCCACTTAGTTCAGTTGGTAGAGCATGGGACTCTTAATCTTGAGGTTGTGAGTTCTAGCCCCACATTTGGTGTAGAGATGACTTAAAAATAAAATCATTTTTAAAAAAAGAGAGTTAAATGAGTGTGCTCTTATACAGGACATAGTCCAGTATCTAGCTGTATTAGAGCTTTTATTCTTCAGAAGGGCTCAGGTTTTCACCTGAATTTTTTATTGCTATCTTGCCACTCTTAAAAGAGCATCACCTTCAGTGTGTGTTGCATAGATCTTTACAAAATGAGTGGACAAACAAGTTCTTCACCTGCTCCAGGTACCTGTAGGGAAAACCCTGTTTCTTTCACTGAGTATGTTTCTGTTCAACCCAACAATTTTCCAGGGTGTCATTAGCGACCTCCTTTGTAGAAGTTATGAGCCCATATGTGCTCCTGTAGGATCTCGCCCTTCAGGAACAAAATGCCCTCCTCTTCTGAGGTGCACATTGGCATCACAGGAGGAACATTTTAAAAATGCTAATTCCCACACTCCACCTCCAGGGATTCTGTTCATATGGACCCATGCAGTGCTTAGTACAGTGCTTGTCACTACAAGAGATCTACAAATGTTTTGCACCCTCTTATTTCAGTTTATCTCCTACTTCTGCTCATCTGGAGGAGTCCATTTTACACCTTAATGTGTATTTGTTCCATTCAAGAGTTGTCAGCAATGCTGTAGAACTAGAATGTCAGTTTCTTTGGTTCTTTCCAGGACAAAAGTACACACCATTAGAGAAAAATGAATCATGTATATAAATACCACCTAGTATTCTCTTGCTTATGACTTGATTCAGTCCATCCTTAATTCACAAATAGAATTTGAGGCAGCATTTACAAGATGTCATTATCAACATTCAAGATTTTCTGTACCAGTAGTTTAGAAACTTTCTGATTTTTGCATGAATGAGCTATGATGAATGTCAGATAAAGACTTGGGACTTCAGATGCCTGATCTGTGAAATTAAAAATGGGGATCCCAGAACTAACATCTTGGGGGAGGTTGTTTTGTTTTGTTTTAACATTGAAAGATGTAGAATGTTGTTACATTGGAGTTGGTTGCAAGATCAAGAATGCACTTGGGGGGGTGCCTGGGTTAAAGCCTCTGCCTTCAGTTCAGGTCATGATACAGTCCTGGGATTGAGGGCTCTGCTCAATCGGTCTCTCTGCTCAGCGGAGAGCCTGCTTCCTCCTCTCTCTCTCTGCCTGTGTCTCTGCATGCTTGTGATCTCTGTCTGTCAAATAAATAAACTTAAAAAAAATACACTTGGGAGAGGAATATTAAAGAAATTCTGGAAAAATGAAGTATTTTCCCTCAAAATGCAAGTGTTAAAAATCATCTTGTATCTTTAATTCAAAAATGCATAACACTTGACTTACATGTGCCTTAAATAGCCTATGTCTTTTAAATACTTTGCATGGATGCAAAAAAAAAAAAAGACAATGTGTTAGTACATGTGGTATATTCACTCTTTAATGACAGTAACTGATAACAATGACTTTCATATATATCATGGCCTTTATAATTTAGAAGAAACTCTTAAGTAGTTGCAAAATGGATCAACTGAACCCTAGTGTCCAGCCATGCCATTTGAAATAAGTGACTTAAGCTGGAATTTCACTTTAATAGATTCTAAAAAGGGAATAATACAAGTTCTGCCTACTTCACAAGGTCGAGGTTAAAGTTACATATGCATTGCAAAGGGTGTGTTAACACACCTCATGTTGCAAACACAGAGAGTGCTAAGATGAATCTTCCACGTTTGAGGTGTTTTAGACTTTAGTGGGTAAAACAGAGGCATAAATAAGTAGCTAGAACATAAAGGAGCCATTCCTACTTTAAACTGGGTTACAGTAGATAACACCACTCAGCTTGATTCATGGGTGGGGAGGGGGATGTGTAGGAAGAAAGCCTTGAAAGACAGGCACTGTCTTTCTGGCTGGGAGAGGGGTTATTGGTATTAACCCTTCATGTGACATTTTTTTCTTTGTAAGGGTAGCAGTTCACAGAGATTAAACAGGCCAAGTAGAATTTTGACACTAAACTGTAAACCAAATTATTATATTTGGGGGGACCAAAAAAAAAAAGCTTTAAGCAGCTATTTGTGGCAAATACTCATATTCTCCTTTGGATGATTTATTTGCACAAAAATGTTGGATCTGTATTTTTCTCTGTGTATTGTCCTATAAATACCAATGGAAGAGTATACAATCAATACTGTTGTTGTTTTGTTGACTAGCCATGTATACATAGCCCGTTGTCTCTGCTGAAATGTAAGAAAGCACTGTAATCTCCAAAATTAGTTAATAGAAAGCAAGAAGACAGAATGAGTCGCCATCACATGCTGTGTAATTCTAATTTGGTAGGATGTTAATGAATTCTCTTTCTCCCCTATTTGAATTCTAGGCACATTCAAAGCAATAATCAACCTCCACAGCCCCCGGTTCCACCATTAGGTTATATGTCCGGAGCCTTGATTTCCGATTTGGAAACAGATGTTCCAGATGATGATGCGGACGATGAGGAGGAAGCTTTAGAAATTCCCCGGCCCCTGAGGGCACTAGAGCAGACACCCGGATCCAGTATGGACAATCTAGACAGCTCTGTGACAGGTAACGGAACTGATTTAATAGGAATAACTGACCTATTTATAACATTAAAATGCATCAGAAATCAAATACTTTCTTATGTAAGATTTATTCCACTCCAGCTATTTCTATAACATTTTAAATATGTTAATATTAAACACAAAATTCAAAAAGGATTTGGAAATACTTTTGCTTTGCTGCAAAAATGATAAGAAAATTCATGAATTTTAAAAAGCTTTAAAGACATGAAAGAAAACTCAATTATATCCAGGGCTTTCATGAAAAGTTCACTCTGCTGGGGAACCAAGTCTATTACATAAAAAACCTTGACTTTTAAAAATGATATATTTTGTTTATCAGGAGCTACATACAAAGTGAATGCAATCTTAAGACGCCTCTCAATATTTCACTCTGTAAAATCATTCACTGATGAAAATAAGCAAGTCTTCAGAATGAGCCTCTCTAAGGTTGCACAAGGTATTATTTTTGGAATGGAGAAAATGTATAGTGAGATAAGCCATACATTTACGCATTTCATATCTTTGGATTCAATAATTGCTCCTCTTCCAAGAAATATAGTTATTTTTGCTGTTTACTCCTTCGGCGTCCTCTGCTTTGCTCACCATGTGAACGGTAGCAGTTGCTGCTCTCCTAGGATGATCCCAGGACTGCAACATATTGCCAAGGATTTAAGTTTATCCCATTTTGTTGAAAAAACCTGAATCCTAATATGTACACAGTGAATATGGAGAAACACAAAAATTTCATCTTTTATTCCAGTAGGTACCCCTTCTTTGACACACATGCACAAATGTCTCCTATAGGATAGAAAGACATAATCACCATAAGCGTAGATCTTGCTTTTGCCTGGCATTGGGTCTTCTCAGAAAATCGCCCTTTTCTGTTTTCTTCTTGATAATATCATCTTCATCCTTGGAGGCATTTATCACGGTTTCATTTCATTCATTTGTACTCCAACACTCCCAACTTACATAGATCTCGCACTACGCCTTAGAGTTCAGCCAGCACTGAGGGAAACTTCTTTATGGCAGTGATAGAGAAGGATAAAGACCTATATGTTTCTTCTATATGCCTTCCTGAGTAACACAATGTGTGATGCATGAGTCCACTATTTTTGTTTGTTTGTTTTGCGCCTTACCTGGGAGCTGTATGCTTGCCAGGCTAATTAAGATTTAAGAACTGCAGATATACTGCTGTGATTTCAAATCCTGATCCAACTAAAGGTGGCAGAGCAAAAGTTTAAATCTTTGAATGCAGAGAGCTAACTTATTAGTGCACTATTATGTTAAGCCCCTTTGCCTGAATTTGTAGCATAATCTTCAGGGTAAAATTCTGCATATTTTTGCATATCTCACTAATGATACTGAACTCTTTTCCATTAGGAATGCAGTAAGAATTGCAATAATAACACACCAAAAAAAGGCAGTTATAACCTATCTAGTTCTTTTATTAAATATATAGTGTCAGAGGTGATAAATACATCTATAAGCCTGCCATTTCATACGTTTCCATGGTCACCTGTTAGTAACATGTTAGGGTATTTAATGTGAATGTGGTTAAAACCAATCTGCCTCTCTCCTTGTAGTGAGTATACTGTTCATTTCAAATGAAGCTTTTATTGCTAAGAAAACAGTCTGTTTTCCTCCTTGAATTCACTGCTTAATTACTGCCGTGTATAAAAATCTCAGGGTTTCTAAGTATGTATTACATGATGAATTTACCCTATGAATAATACATCATCTCAGTGAAAGAACTTGTACTCTACAAAAAGTAGCCAAATCTTTAAAAAAGCCAAACTCTTTACTTTTTTCTTCTCCCTTTTTTTTTTTTTTTTGGCTCTGTGATAACTATGTGGGAAAGGTATGATCAAAGATTTAATTTGTCTGCTAGTATATAAGTATAATGTAAGTAAATATAAATTAAAATAAGAGCAAATATGTTTTCTCAAAAAAGTATGTGTGCGTAGGAAGCATGGGTGAGTGTATAGATGTGTGTGTGAGAGAGTATAGATAGGGTTTGTGGTTTTATCTGCATGTGAATGTATGCAAGGGTGTGTGTGTGTGAGTGTAAATAGAATTTTAACTGTATTAGAGTGTGTGTGCACATGCACACATGTACGTGTACATGGAGATGGCCCCGAGGTTAATGTATGTACCAACCAAATGTTTTGGAAATCAACATACTGATGTATATTATTCTAACGTGTTTATGTTTTCTTCAGACACTTAAAGCTAGCTTAATGGTGCTAAATGAGGTAGGCAATAAAACAGACACTGTTTCCATTGGCATTTTATGTTTTTAAGATGGTAAGTGCCCACAGAGAGGATTCTGATCTTACTGTAAATTACTTGGGGTTCTAAATTTGTCTGTGGTATGAGGAAATCAGGCATTTACTTTGACTTAAATCGCCTGGTAGAGATTTTCACTTTCATGAAACTAATAACCATTTTTATTAAATGGAACAAACAGTTCTATTCCATTCCTTGAAACTCTAAAGCCAACCAGAATGACAGTCCAATGATAACACAGAGATGGGTTAATAAGCCTATGTATTCAGGATTTTACTTGCTATATTACATTCCAGCCTTAACCACATTAAGTAATATCAGCAGCTAATAAGGTGCCCAACCCAGCTTTATAAAAAAGTAATTATATTAATTCCCAATATTTTCATAACAACAAAGTAATTTGTGATGGACCTCTTTAATTTTGAAATAATGGGTCATGAATGGAAAAGCAAGAAGAGAGGAAAATATCTACAAAAAGTTTCATATGCCATAATCTCATGTCTTCGCCTGGCTGGGCTGCTATAACAAAAGGCAGTAGACTGGGTGGCTTAAACAACAAGTATTTATTTCTTACAGTTCTGGAGGCTGGGAAGTCCCAAGATCTAGGTGCCAGGAGATTTGATTCCTAGTGAGTTCCTCTTTCTAGCTAGCAGACAGCCATCTTTGTGCTGTGTTCTTACATGGTAGAGAGAGACAGCAAACTCTTGTCTCTTTCTCTCTCTCTTTTTCAAGATTTTACTTATTTATTTGATGAGAGAGAGAGTGAGAAAGCCATAGAGCACAAGCAGGGCGAACAGCAAAAGGAGAAGGAGATGTAGGATCCCCACTGAGCAGGGAGCCCCATATGAGGCTCAATCCCAGGACCCTGGAATCATGACCTGAGCCAAAGGCAGATGCTTAATTCACTGAGCCACCCAGGCGCCCTAGCTTCTTTTTGTAAAGTCACTGATCCAATTGTGATGAACTCACATCCATGGCCTCATCTAAACCTAATTGCCCCCCCCAAACACCCCACCTCCTTATACATTAGGGATTAGGGTTTCAACACATGGATTTTAGGGAGAAATCAACATTTGGTTTCCAAAACTCAGTAATGTGGAAAATGTATTTACAAACCTGTTATACTATATTTATTCCCACCACAAACTTTTTTTTCAAAGATTTTATTTGTTTATTTGAGAGAGGGAGAGTGTGTGTGTTGAGAGGGCAGGAGTCAGATGAGGAGCAGAGGAAGAAGCAGGCTCCCCCCTGAGCAGGGAGTCTGATGCGGGACTCGATCCCAAGACCCTGGGATCATGACCCGAGCCAAAGACAGACACTTAACCGACTCAGCCATTCAGACGCTGTCCCCCCGCACCCCACCAACAACAAACATTTATCAGATGTCTATTCCTTCTTATCTGTTGACTAGGAATTTAAATATAATAATGATAATGATAATAATGCTATCAAGAAGAAGAAGAATAGCTTGCACATATATAGCCCTTAGTAGGTACAAGACACTATCCAAGGAAGTGGCCAGCTTTTCTGTTGTGGCTTCATGGGTTAAGAATATTTTCTACATTTTTAAAGGATTCTAAGAAAATATGGAACAAACAAAAACAAAAAAGACAGCAAAGCCTCAAATATAAGGTATCTGACACCTCATAGAAAAGTCTGCAGATCCTTGTTGTAAAGTTTTAACATATATTAATTCATTAACTGCCACAACCCTGTTTTTGTTCTCATTTTATAGAAAAGGAAATTGGGCCACAGAGGAGTTCAAAGTATTTTTAAAGTTACCCACGTGATAAATGGCAGAACAATTTTCAAAATCAATTGTTCTCGCTCTTATGATAAATTATCATGATCCCTTCTCTGGATATGCCCAACTTTTTTTTTTTTTTTTAAATCTCTGAATTTAACATATTTAAGAAGAAAATGATTTCCTGGCCTATTACTTAACATATGGATCTCTGTCTCTCTCTCATCTCTCTGCTCTGTCTTCCTTTCTGTGTGTATGCGTATGTGTGTTTATACACGTATGAATAAAAATGTACACATATCCGCACAGAAATACAACATACAGTTTTATCTCTGGAAACATTAGCCCTTACTCTCTATACGCTTGATCAAGATTTTAAAAATCTTAATTTTTAGATGTAGCTTTTATTATTTATTTTCTTATATTTAGTTTATATTCAGTTATAGTGACTCATGTTAACAAAAATCAACTGTAGCAGCACTTTTTATAGGAAATCTCCTTTTTAATTTAATTCATACTATAATTTAACCCATTTGGTTATAATAAAGTATAAAACTATCTTGATTATAGCACATCACACTCTGTTTGGGGCTAGAAAGTAAACACCCAGAGTGTTTCAGTCTTCAGGAATATGCTTGCTATATTTCCTCCTTAATGCCAAATCCACCATTTTGGGGTAACAGGACAGGGAGGGGAGTTAAGGCTTCTTTCTGTATCTTCCATGATGGGAGTCCAGGGTAAGTGTTTCCTGAATTTAATGACTCCACCACAGGAAAAAAGAAACAGAAGGCAATGTGAGAGAGGACAGAGGGAAAATGGCCTGTACCTGGTGCCAAGATTCTAACTGCTTCACTGATCACAGAAAGTACAATGGAGAGTGAGTGCCATGAAGTGAAACGAATAAAAGTTTCCTTAACTGCTGGACCCCACATAAATATTATGGCTGAAAGGAAATCGTGGCTTTATATTTTCTTGATTTTATGTCCTTGAAGGTTTTTACTGGAACTCCCAAACCAGATTTTTTTGAAAACAATAAAACCTGGCAGCCTCACCACCTTCCTTGACCACACAGCTTTTAGAGAATTGGCCACTCAACAGTGTGACCTGATGCCTTGCTTTTGTTGCACAAACTCAAGGAAAATATTTTAGAATTGGGGGAATTTCAGAGATAAGGCTACAAATAATTAAATCACTTTCTTAGGCTACTTCAACAGCTGTGACGTATTTAAAAAGAAATTAAACATATACTTCAGAATTTAACAGATAAAAGGGTAATAACATATATTCTATTTTTATCTGAGTGGGACAAGTTAACAGGTGCCATATGTCCCAAGGAAGAAATTTTGTAATGACTTATTTTGCTTTCCATATATACTACATATTCTTTCCCTCTGAGAAATGCAGGTGGAATCCTTGCATATTTAATATGTTTGAGTGAAAGAAGGATTTCTAAAGATTAGAGATGTTTTCCTACGTTTAAGCAGAGGTCAAGATCTGGATTGATTTGTCCAAAGACACTTAGAGCTGAAGATTTTATTTAACAGATATTTAGACTGATTGCACTTAATAAGGAGAGTTCCTGGATTAAATATTGGCTGAAAAAATGGGGGACAGCCAGTTTTTGTATCTCATAAAAATGGTAATGCAACAATTAGCAGGGTCATATTATAAAGCACAGACTTTACTCTAGCTTAATGGATCTAAGGATAAGCATTTATCAGCAAGGAAGGACTTAGCATAAAGCGACATGTAAATGAATTGATGACTGATCATAAATTAATTTTAGTGCTGAAGATGTAATATAGACACAGCAAGATGCCATTTTATCATGGTATTTTACTGCTCAGTAACATTTGAGCAACAACTTAATGTCCTATATGCAGTTCTTCTTTAATAGCTTGAATAAATTTGAGATATTTTTGGCCTTTCAGCAACTTTAAACCTGAGAAATTTCCAAAGATTGAAAATGTAAACACAAATAAATTTGGCTATGTGACATAAATTCATTTTTCATTAAATGTTTAAATATGTATTGATGATGTTTGGGGCTATAACATGTCAAATTGGTATGGATTGCTTATAATTTGTAAAGAATCTCTACCTGAACTCATTCACTTGGTGTTCATTTTAATTTTTATGTTTCTATTTACATCTAGGAAAGTAAAACCCTTTTACTTTCTTGCTTACTTTCTAATTCGTGAATCAATGTGTTCCTTTCCTACCTATCATTGTCTTCTTTTATTTTAATGGTTTCCACAAATGGTCAGATCATTCCTGATGCTTAAATCTAAAGAAAGAGCAAGAATAGTAGCCACAGAGAGGTGAAATCAGTGATTGTTAAACAAATGTAACAATTTTATAGCATGCAAGGAATTTAATATATGTTCTATACTTTTTTCTCCATGGTATATTGCAAATTTTCTTTTAAAATATTCCCCACCAGTATCCCCATTCTGTAGATCGTACTTAAATAGAGAAAAGGGGCTATCAAAAATAAAGAGTGAGGGACAAAGAAGAAAGAAAATTTATTGCCTTCTTCTGTTTCCTTCTTGCCCTCCATTTTGAAGGTAAACAATACTGTACTAACCTGAGGGCACTTGCCCCTCTTTAGGTTGGGGTAATGTGACTTCCTCATGCTCACCAAGGCCAAGCCTGTGTAGCATTTATCTTTTCAACTTTGAAGTCATCTCTCTAGTTTCTTAGCTCTTACATGGAGTAGCAAAGAAAACAGAGCTGTTGTTCTTTCTATATTGACCAAAACCTACCCAAAGCCATATCTTCCATGCTACTCTCTCTTCCCATGGAAAGGAAAAAGAAAGCACCAAAGAAAATTTCATGAATAACTGAGATTTCTGAGGGCATGGCAAGGAACATTAACGGTGGAAATAAAGTCAGAGCAAAGACAGAAAGGCAGCAAAGTAGCTGGTCTGTTTAGGGATTGGCAAATTTGTAGGTTGAAATCTGCAAGCTGCATATGAAGGACTCGTTACCACAGGAGATAAATGGTGTTTTTGAAACTCAAGCTAACTCTGCTAAGAGAGGTCATAAAATCACATTTCTTTAGTGACGCTGCTGTAGTGAAGCATTTTTCCTACTTTTTCAGGTTCAGAGACTGTATTTGTCATAATGATAAATACTGAAGCTCAAAACACACAGCAAGACAACTTGAACAGAAAAAAAAAAAAAGACCAATTATTTCTTGGCTGGTTATAGCAGAGAAAGAATTAAAATGAACAAAAATGGGCTAAGTACGTTAAAATACATGGTTGAGTGTAGATGGAGAACTCAAGGGAAAAAAAGCAAATCGCCACTTCATATAACATCATTATCTTACTTTGAATAAGATATTGATAAATATTAATACTCAAGTGTATCAAAGCACAGCTATGTATATTAATTAATTTTTTAGTTTTCCCTTTCAGGTAATAACTCACTTCTTTTGCTATTGTCCAAGTTGTCAACAAGAGTTGACTGACATTATATTCCTACTTAATACATTTTTCTACAAGTTCTGAGGAATATATTTTTTCTGTAAATAAAATAAGTTCATTGTTAGAAAACGGCACATGGGATAGAATTACATATAGGATTTATGGTGAATAATGAGAAACATTAAAGACATTGAATTCAATATGCCTGATATTTGCTGAATTTCTACTGGGCACAGCCCCCATAGAAGAAATATGAAAATGAGTAAGAGTCCCTCATTTCCAGAATTCCACTGTCTAGAATAAGAAACATTCATATGCAATGAACTATAGTTTGTAGACACCTGATATGCTACTGTATGCATACTGTTTGAAAAACACAAGTAGAGAAATCGATTCTTCCTAAGGGTTAAAGGTGAGGTGGAATCAAGGTGATAAAAGGAAAATTGATTTGGACTTTCAAGTTGGGCAGTGGTCAGTAGAGTTAATGACAATCCAGAGGTGTGTCGAAGGGACCAGAGATAATGCTACATATGTGGGGCCGGCAGTGGGACTACAAGGGCTGTAAGAGGGTGTAGGGCTGGAAAGAGAGGCTGGGCTAGATACCGAAGGAGCTCAAATTCTTAACCTTGGACTCCAGATGTGGCATTCGCAAACTGAATGGTTTTGAAGGGAGGAACAAAATTAGGTGACAAATGAGAAAACTACTTCAGATGACAATGAGAAAGACAGAAGGGACCAGAAGGAAATCACCAGGCACCTAAGAATGAAACTGGAGATGAGAAAAAGGAGTTGCTTGTTTGGAGAGGGAGTTTGTTCAGAGAGCTGACAAAGATTTAGCTATAGGTGCTCAGCGGACATTTAGAAATACAGAAAACAGGTGTGTAGGAGAGACCAGGACAGAATTCTCACGTATTTCAAAACTCTCCTCAGTTCTAGGGTTTCGTACTCTCCGGTGATCACTGACTGAATCACTTTGATTTTTTTTCTTATCTGTCGTAGCATTATATTGCAAAGCCCACTGTATCATTTCTCTTTTCGTTTTGGGCTGTTGGTCCTTGACTTGTGATCATTAACTCAGAAATGGTTCTCTCAGAGGAGGCTCAGTGACTGCTGTTATCTAGGCACCCTTGCAGTGGCCTGTGTCTGGGGAATTTGTTTGGAAAGTAAAAAGTGCATCTCTGTGCTTTTGGCAAATAGAATCAAAACTCTATCTTTCTCTGCTACACTTAACACCCTTTTAACTTCTCAGATTCTTCTAACCCCTTTGGTTTCTGTTTTCTCTCTCTTGAAAGTGCATGAACCCGTGTGATTGTATCCTGGCACCTCAGCCAAAAATACAAATACTGCATCACACCAATACTCTTAACTGGACTATTGTCTCTTAAATACTGGAGAAAAGGGGTTGGGGAATCTATGGTTGGGGGGGAGAATCTATTTTTAATTTCTTTTTTGTGACTTTGTAATTTGTTGATGTAGAAACCATAAATGAGCTTCTTATAAATATTTTTTGCCTCTTTTTTAAAAAGAGTTAGGCTAGGAAATATGTGACACTTCATTGTGTCATAAATTAATGGTACACGGCTTAAATATTGTAATATTAATTGTATTAAATAATAGATTAAGGTTTCCGTGTGCCTTGGTCTAAGAAAAAAATCTAAACTTGTAAATGATGTGCTGAAAAATTAAGAATAAAAGTTATTTCTCAGTATCTTCATGTTTTGCTGCTCTTGACACATAAAAGTACCATTCTTTTCCTCTATCACCATATTGTGTTTTGCAGAAAAATCCATATGAAGGCCAGTTACATCCCTCATAATGGTTAATTTTCTAAAACAAAGATTCATAGTAAAAAGAAACCTGGAGTACTTAAAACAATTAAAAAGCAAAGAAGGCATCCTGAGCTTTAAAATTAATAGAAATTTTTAGAGATACTTTTTTTTCTTTGTTCTAAGTCTGTATGCTCTGATACTATTCATACTTTTTTTGTTGTTTATACTGTTTGTTGTTATATTTCCTGATTATTTCCATTTGTATTTTAAAACCTCAAAATGATTTTAGCTCCTCCACAGTACACCAGTGTATATTGATTGGAAATTATCATTTGAGTCTATTTAAATTCAAAATATATATTCACCCTCTTCCTTCATCTGAAACCTTGATAAGTTTACTTTAAATGACACTGTAATTTACTTCAATAAAAGTGTTTTTCTCTGAATTGTGGGGCCGAAGGTATCCATAGCCATTCTATTTCAGTAATCGATTATGTAATAATATAAACAATATAAGACTGGAACCATACGAAACATGTTTTGTTTATGCGTTGCAAAGAGGTTTAGGTTTTACTGGGGATTCATTCGCCCGCGCTAGGAATGTGGAAACCGTGCAGGAGGCTTGCATGTGGCTGTGGAGGTCAGGATGGAACCAGATTTGCCTCGGGGAGGAGTGAGGAGTTGAGGCAGCCTACTTGTTCCTTAGAGGAGTGTGTGCGAGGAGATGAGCTATCCAGTATGTACCACTCACTAGACAACTACATTTGTTTTTAGGTTCAATGGTAAATGGATGGGGCTCTGCATCTGATGAGGACCGTAACTTTTCTAGTCATAGATCTAGTGTAGGTAGTTCCTCAGATGGCGCCATCTTTGCCAGCGGCAGCTTTGCACAAGCACTGGTGGCAGCAGCAGATAAAGCTGGTTTTAGGCTGGATGGAACCAGCCTTACGAGAACAGGTTGGTAGACTCTGAGTCCACACTCTTTGCATGAGAGAGTCTTGTCCTTTAGACACTGAGCTATTTTTCTCCTGTTCTTTCTCCTCAGTGAGTCTGACTGCAGGGCTTTCTGTAACATGCATGACCACAGTTCAGATCCTCAATTACCAGAACTTTCTCCCCGATGCTACTTTTGCAGAGCCAAGAATAGGCTCCTACTCACCCACTTCTCTCCATTCTTTCCCTTTCCCTTCACGGCTCTGCTGATTAATTGGAATATGCTTTCCTTTTACGTGATAGCCAAGCTGCGACTGGGATGGCCATTAAATTTTCAATAACTCACTCTTGGCCAAATTCTCACACAATCAATAATGGGCCCAGTGATTAAAATTATTCAGCTTTTATCTCCATTACTTTCCTTTGCCCCATTTCTTTCTGCAAATGTGTTTTCTGGGAAGGCTTTCTCAGCATGGGGTGAATGGGTCTAAGGCTGCCAGTCTAACCGTTCAAATGGCTGATGGTCTTATTAATTGTTTGGCTGTTAAGATTTTAACCCAATAATTTATTATTTGTTTTAAAGGATGCTAATTAAAGATACACCCACTGCATTTGCCACTAGAATAAAATGATGACTACATGTGTATGGCTCTTTGGCCTAATCTAATTTGGGTTTCTGAGAAGAATTGAGTACCAATTTCATAATTTTTCATGTATCTGATTCTTTTCCCTAAAAGAAATGTGAGATTCATCCTAATAATAGATCAGTAATTTGTGTTTGTTTGTTTTACTGAAACAAAATAACTTCGGCTATTGATCCATGCTATTCTATGACTGTACTTCTTAAATGCACTTATAAAAAGATACTAAAATGTGAATTAAATGGAGCTACTTTACAAAACAAACTAATGAAGCCTTAAAGATGTTTAAGAAATCTTAATAGTATTCAACTAGTAAAGTGAAGAAAAACGGTTTTGACCCTTCCCTAAACTCTCAGGTGATAAAAAGGAGTCTTGGAAATTTTCTTTGAATTATACCATCAGTATTTCTTTTCAGTATGCATTAGGAATCTTCAAATGATATAAAAAATTTTTTCCAAGCATTGCAGAGGTTTATTTTTCATATAGCATCCGAACTAAAATATGATGTAATATAACGGTTATTTGAATTTTCTGCCTTTATACGGCGTAAGTCAGAAACTTTATGTTGCCTGAGTGCTTTTTGTGGCAAAGTTATAAGCACAGCAATGAGAAAGTGCAAGGAAACTAATAAATTAGAAGGCATAAGTGCATTTCTTGCATGTATGCTAATAGCTAATAAAGCATTAAGCAGTATCATGTCACATTGACTTAAGAAAATGTAACTACATACAATAATTTTATGTAAAGGGAAAACGTGCACAAGAGAATAGATACATGCACATAAAACAACCCTCACTTACCATAATAAACATTATATTAAAATCATAAGATGTTGAACATTTATTAGCTACCCTTTTCACAAAATAAATTTCCCTGCATATGTACTAAACCTCAAGAAAAGGACGTAACACAATTTCATTTTTCAATGAGAATTTGGAGTCTGCTCAGATACAGTAATATTCATCAGAAAATACCTATTGCACTTTGGATATGCAAGGTGATTTTAACCTGCTATCTATCCTATACTATACACTAATGTTATTGAGTTTCTGTAGAAGAGGTAAAATTCATCGTGTATTTGTATGGGTGGTAAGGTCAGTTTAATATATGTCTCTGAGCAGACCTTTCATGTATATTTTTCAAATGCAATTACTTCAGGACCTTTTTCTGTGCTCAGAGAGATTTTGTAAGATCCCAAGGATAAAATTTGATTAAGGAAATAAGATAAGTACGTAATTTATTTCAGAAGTAACTGCTTTAATTTTAAGAAGTAAAAGCAGCATGAATTTGCATATAACCATGAAAATACCACTAAGATCATCAAGGTTAAATAAAAATATAATCAAGTAATACCAGGTTTTTGGTTGGTGGATTTGTTTTACATCCATTTGCTTTTTCCAGTGGGCAGTGTGTTGGTTACTAAAAATTGGAAAAAATAAAAGCAACAAGGCATATTTTTTTTTTATGGAGATGCACCAGTATTTGGTGTCTTTAAATGGCATCTCTAGGCAAGTTTGTAGGTTAGGCTAAGTAAGAGCAGAAATACAAAACAGGCAGAATCACTGCCTTATAACATTCTCTATACCCCATTCCCTTTGTTTTCTTTTTAGGCAAAGCTTTTACCTCCTCTCAAAGACCTCGACCAACCAGCCCATTTTCTACTGACAGTAATACCAGTGCAGCCCTGAGTCAAAGTCAGAGGCCTCGGCCCACTAAAAAACACAAGGGAGGGCGAATGGACCAACAACCAGCCTTGCCTCATCGAAGGGAAGGAATGACAGATGGTAGGTTTGTTTGCTTCTCTCTTGTCTCCTCGCCGAAGAGATGCGCTCTGTGCGAATCATTAACTTAGATTAAAGTAGCAGTGGTAGATGAGGCACTGCCTCATTATGTAACAAGGCAGAAAACCTGGCAATAGGGTCTCGCTTAAAGAAAACACCCTCTTTTCTAACAGTCTGGAAGGTTTTCTGTATTACCACGCCCCAAGAAATGTGTGCCATACCACTTTTCAATGTTGATCTTGCTGCCATTCTGGCATTTTCCATGAATGCTTTTTAATGGACATTCCCCTTTGAGGTTAGGAAAGAAAACGCAGGTAGCACGTGCACTTGCTGTGCATTTCTGATATTAAATTTGGGACATTTCTGACATCAAATTAAGATAACTTCAATAACTTTTAAAAAAAAAGACCATGAAGTGATTTGTAACTTAGCAATTTTTTTAGTTTCATGAATTTCAGGGCTAAAAGCATACTACAGATCATCTGGTAGATGGGTCAGCAAGCTCTTCTGCAAAAGTCCGGATAGTAAATATTTTTTGTTTTACCTGGCCATACAGTCTCTGTCACAAATACTCAACGCTGCCAGTGTAGTGTGAGTGTAGCTATAGGAAAAAAAAGAAGAATGCGTGTGACTGATTTCCAATAAAACCTTGTTGATAAGCAGACAGTGGCTGAATTTGGCCCATGGACCCTAGTCTGCTGATTTATTTCAATTCTTGTATTTATGTATAACTTTCAGTCTTTGAGTACTTGCTTAAACATTGCTAGTTTCAGGAAGCACATTACTGAGCAAGGTCCTTGTTCAATACAGGGTAGTTCATCTCTTTAAAGCGGGATCTATTTCCTGTACGTTCAACTGAATTCTCATACATTTAAAAATAGGAATACAAATATTTATCCTGATGTTTTATTCTAGTAATACCTATGATTTATGTATAATGCCCAAAACCAAAGGTACATTTCTTCCGCTTCTCAGCACTATCCCCTCTAGGCATACAAACTTTAATCTGAGATAGTTCGACTAAATACCAAAAGGGTGAACCTACCCAAGCTTCACATTAGAACCATCTACAGAGCTCTTAAATTATCCCCTGGGGATTGTGGGGTTTTTTTTGTTTTTTTGTTTGTTTGTTTGTTTGTTGTTGTTGTTGTTTTTATTTTATTTATTTCTTAGAGAAAGAAAGGGAGAGCACAGAGGTAGAGGTGAAACAGACTCCCCGCTGAGCAGAGAGCTTCATGCGGAGATGTGGGGATAGATCCCAGGACCCTGAGATCATGAGCTGAGCTGAAGGCATACACTTAACTGACTGAGGCACCCAGGCGCCCCCTGGGGATTGTGATTTCATTGTTCTGGGTGAAAACCAATTACGGATATTTTTAAAGCTCCACAAATGAATCTAATGTGCAGTCAGCATTGAGAAGCTATGATGGTGTCCTTAACATTCATTTCAGTCTCTTAGGCTTATCATTATAAGACAGAATGAGGCTTAGTTGGAAAAGTACTTACTCTTCATTGGTTTGGGAGAAGGGTCTGTATCTTGTAGCCACTGTGTGCTTTCTGTTGTCATTTTGTAATGCAGGGCAGACTTAAAAAGTCAACCATAACTTATTCTAAAAGCTTTCAGGTTTACTTATCTTTCCTGCTACCCTGTTTTCATTGGGAAGTGTTTCTGTGGAATTTGAGGGTAAAGGTGTACTCAGGATCTTGACTCCTTTATAAACCAATATCCTGTGGTGAACAAAAATGCTCACCACTTCCTTTCTGCCTCAGATGATCTGAAGATTAGTTCAGCATTTAAAGCAGTCAATAGTGTTGATCTTATTCCCTCTAGATAAAAAGGACCACCCCTATTGACATGGTAGTTATAAAACTCAGAATTAACAATTTTGTATAGTTTTCCTGCTATTAATGTCATGGAAAGAGAAAAGAATTTTTTTTTCCTGAAATGTTTGAAGATAATATACAGAATATCTGGAAGATAAAAAATATAAACCAACAAGATAGTGCTCCTTTTCTTACTAAAATACTGTTCTTGCAAGTTTTCTCAGAATGTCTAGTTCAAATAAGCTGCCTCCTACTTTAAAATATGATCAATTTATTGCTTATCTTTCTAAACAACAGACAGGTCCCTAACTCTTAAAGTTGCCACCATTTCAAAAGGGGACTATGGATTATGTATTGTTAGTAGATATATTTTGGAAACAATGATATTGCAAGGGAAATTTTGGCTCCCATGTCTTCCCAAGTTTATGATCCAATGATGTTCCAGTTATGACATGAGGACATCAATTATGGATGGCAGTCTGGACATCATCCTTAAGGATGTTGTTATTTTATAGTAAATGTGTGTGTCCTAGATTTGTATGGTATGAATCCATGCATCAGTAATAATTTTACGATATTTGTATGTAAAATCAAACTGTTCTTTTAGGGAAGGCTGCTGTTGAGTAGCACTTAGTGCATAGACATTTCTACACTTAAACTTTTGCTTGATACATTTTGAAATTGTGTTTGGTGAGTAAATTAATCGGTAATTACTGGAAGCTGCCATACCAAACAACTGCTGTCCCTCAATGGCTTAGTACAGCAAGTTTGTTTCCCATGGATACAGTAATTTAGAATAATTTATAAAGGTCAGGTGGATCTCCTCTAAGTAGTCGTATAAGGATGTATGCTTTTTCAATATTGGGATGCCATCATTTTTAATGTGAGACATTTGTGGCTTCTGAGTGAAGCCACTCTCACTTGGGAGACCCTATGTGGCATATATCACTTCTCATTTCCTTGACAAGAGCATGGGCACATGACATCAGACTACTGACTGGATGGGAAAGTAGTGTTTTCTTGTGTCTAGTAAGAGGAATCGGGAACGGTGAAAAACATCAGTCTCTGTCTCAAAGGCAATGCAAAAACCACCACACACATCAAGGAGTCTTCTTCTCCCTTGAATAAAGACTCTCCTAAGCAGGCATTGTTCAGTCCAAATCTTCTATTTCATTTGCATAAGCTAAAGAATACCCTTTGATAGCAATATACTGACAAATGCTGAAGAAAGAAGGCAGAGAAAGTAATTTTCTGTCCATCAACTTCCCCCCCCATAGCATTTCCAGAAGTCTGTTCTCCCCTCATTCCTATGTCCTAGTTAGTGAAGGGAGTCTTTGCTCTCCACAGACTACCTTGGCCACACTCCAGCTCTGCTACAAACTAACCTATACCATTCAGCAAATTTCTTTATTCATTAATCAATTTATTCTACCAAATGATAGGCTGGAAACCAGCAGGCAAAATCCCCTGCTTTTCTGGAGCTTGCATTCTATTGAGAAAAGATAAAGACCAATGCAAATATATAAGGGAAAGTAAAAGTATATAAGATGGTGGCAAATACCATGGAGGAAAAAAAACATAGGAAGGAAGTAGAGAAATACCAGGGTTGGGGAGGGGGCCAGGTATCTTTTAAGTAGAGTTTCAGGGAAGGCTTGGCCAAGTAGATGACAGTACAGAAGACTGGAAGATTAAAAGGGAAAGAGCAATGCTGGTATCAAGGAGAGGTCACACCAAGTCATGAGAACAGCAAATGGAAGCCTGAAGCTTATTTGCTGAAAAGTAAGAGAAGCAGTGTGACTGAGGCAGAGAGAAAAACAGAAAAGAATATGAAGTTAGACCAGTCAGTGAGGGCGTTTGTATGGTCTTAAGCTTCTGTAAGGACATTGGCTCTTACTTTGAATGGGATACCACTGAAGAGGGGTGTGTGTGTGTGTGTGTGTGTGTGTGTGTTTAAGGTAGAGGAGTAACATGATTTTACTTCTGCTTCTATTTTTTAAAAAATCATTGTAGCTGTTATGTCAAGATAGGCTAAATGTGCTTTTCTGTGTGGAAGCCCAGAAACCACTCAAGAGGTTGTAGAATTCATCCAGAGAAGTGATGTAGAAGTTCTTCCCGAGGTAGCATCAGTGGAAGCAATGAGAAGGATTGAATTCTGGCTATAGGTTGGCAGAGCCCACAGGATTTGTTCGTGAAATTAACTCAGGCTATAAAGCAAGAAAGTCAAGGATTACTCCAAAGTCGTGGTCAACTTGTAGAATGCAGTTGCTACTAATTGAGATGATGGACGTTACCGAAAAGGCATATCTTGTAGAGGAAGGTCCAGAACTCAGTTTAGATATGTGAAATTTTAGATCCTTTCTAAACATCTGAGTTGAACTCCTCAGTATGGATTTAGTGATGTGAGCCTGGAGTTCATAGAAGGAGAGATCCCAGCTGGAGGTATCTGATTTCTTTTTGCTTTTTTTTTTTTTTTCTTTAAACCTGAAAAAGACAATAAAAATGGCACATATTTGATTGGACTGTTGTATACCTGACAATAGGAACTCCTCAGTAGACCAGTAAGAGACTCTTTAGTGAATTGATTTACTTGAAATGAATCAACTTGGAAATGAATAATAAATTTAAGTGAACATATTTGATTAGATACTTTTATTTTTGCCACAGTCATTTTTAATTTCATCTTTTTTTCCAATTTGTTTATTTCAATGTGCATGTCATGTTCTTTCTTCTTAGAATATACAAACTCCAAGTAAATTACTTAATTATATAGCTATATGATTTCAGGTTAAATTAAATAGTAATCAGGATTTTGGCTAGCATACATAGATGCCATTTTGGCCATTTTAAAGATGAAGCTGCTTTGATGGAGAATGAAAATCAATGACCAGATAGTTATTTTGAAAGCAAATGTCATAATTCTTGCCCTTGCCACTACTGACAGTCTTAAGTCCAAACACTCAAATGAAACAATTACCTTACATTTACAATAATGCCTAACGAAGGAATTCAGTTTTGAATATAAAGGAAACATAAACTCATTGCTGGGTTATTCTACAAACAGATATCACAATATTGGATTAGCTCTTCATTTTGGAAGAAATGTTCCAAATGCAACTTTATTCTCCCAGATGGAAACACTGTTCCCTTCAATAATTAGTAATTCATAATCTAACAAGAGGACATACATAAGAACTGGGAATGCTGCTTCAACGTGGGAACTCCCAAAGCAGATGCGGAGGAGAGTGTTATTGTCAATTCAGTGGAGGACAATATCTTTTTTCTCATTATGAGAGAGTATAAAGTTTCTTAGCAAAGTCTTTAAAAAGAACAATTTAACCTTCCTTAAGGAAGCTATCTTTTGTTCACAAGAAATTCATGCTTTTTCCTTTTGAATTTCACAAACAGTATTATTAGAAATAAGAGCACTAATACAACAGCAGCACAGGAAATAATGGATGAAGATTATATGCAACAGCCCCCATTGATAATAGAAATATGTAGTGCATATGATATTTTATTTCATGAACGAATAATGTAATCACTGATATTCTAAGGATGAGCAGAGAAGTTTGCAATAGTATGCCAGAAAAATTAGAAGGTAATAATCCAAAAGAATGTTTGGAATGTTCAGGAGACTTCAAAATCTTTAACAAAGTAATTTTAGAACTAGTATAATGGTACAAATCATATTATAGAACTAGTAGAATTCTTAAAGAAAGATGAAAGAAGAGACTAAGATCGCAGTTGAAGACAATCCAAATATAAAGATATCGTGATCTGAACAGTTAATGAAAGGAAAATGAAAAATTAGCTGCACATTTAAACTTTTGATTTTTTCATATCTTATATTTAATTTAAAGAGCTTTTTTGCAAAGTTATCTATTCTACCACATCTCAAATTTTTATGATACATTGTCTATTCTAGCACCATGAAGCATATTCTATCTGTACTCTGAACATTGGTTATTAGTTATTAAAATTAATACATTGGAAGATTATAATGTATTAGTTGTAACTCATTAGCTAACTCATGAAACGAACAGCCAGAATTGGTTGTCAGGCAGAATGTTAATTGCATTTAATAAATGTTAGCTTAACCCTTTGACTGTTGCTAATTGTACCACATACATGGGTAAAGGCAGTCATATGTTGCATATGATTGGGCATATAGTTCTTAATTTCCCGAGGGCAACATTTCCTATGGAGAGTGGCAGGGCAGCCTTTATTCTTCCCAGGGCCTTTTACTAACACAGCTGCTAGAATGTCTTGTCATTTTTGTGTCATGATATGTCTACTTTGGGGAGTTGGAGGGGACAATGAAGAAAATACGGAGAACACATAAATTGTATTTTGTACCTTGAACGTTAGCCTCAATGTGCAATTGAAAACACTTTCTACATATTATAATTGAAATCAGTCGATTTTGTTTCAAAGACACTATGATCCAATGATAGCAAAGAGATCAATAATATGCATTTTAGACAGAAATAACTGACCTTTGCCCTCCCTGCAACCCTCCCTTCCCCCCCAGATTTCTTTTGCATGAGTGAGACTTTTAGGAGGGCACGGGTTTTTTTCTTCATCTTGAATTAAAACCTGTATTTTTCATTAAATTTTAGTCCATTCTAAACATTATTCACAATTTTTAGATCTTCCACCACCACCAGATCCCCCTCCAGGTCAGGGTTTAAGGCAGCAAATAGGCCCGAACCAGCATGCTGGTAACGTGGAAAACTCAACAGAGAGAAAAGGAAGCTCTCTGGAAACACCACCAGCATCCAACTTAGAAGACACAAAGAGCTCATTGGATTGTCCAGCTAGAACGTCCCTAGAGTGGCAGCGACAAACCCAAGAATGGATAAACTCCACAGAACGCCAAGAAGATATACGGAAAGCCCTACACAAACAAAGTGTTGGACCAGGTGTGTTCTGCACAGTCCCAAGAAAGTGTGGACTTTTACCTTTTGTTTTCCTACCAGGTATTTTAGAAATGGCAGTTGTTTAAGCGCATCTGAAAAAAGTTTTCCTTCAATCACTGAAAAGTTGGGATTCCTCAGCAAAGTTCACCAACATACACCTTAAGGCTGATTCCCATGGGGATTGTTCCTCAAGTTAACCTTGCGTAGGGGTCTTTGAGCTCAAGAGATTTCACCTGTATTGTTCAAGAGACAATTTGATAGTTTTGCCTCCTAATGTTTATATTGAAATGCTTTTAAGACCTCTAAATTTCATCTTAACGTCCATTTAATCCCTGCCTTCAAGCAGTTTCATTTTGACTGAAGTAACTAGTCATTTTGAAAAGAGAACTCACTTCAGTCAAATCGTTGAACTCATTGAAATAACAAAGTTGCACATAAATGTATGTAAATATCTCAGGATAGAAAAGGTTATACTGGGCCTGTGCTTTCTCCAACTGGTTAAATTTAGTTGATTGTTAACAGTTTATTGGGAAATATTCTTGTTTATAAATCAAGCTTCTGGAACTGTCACAAAATAAAAGTCATCACTTGTGGTTGGATTTTATTTTGGGAGGGGTAGTGGTTGTTCGGGCCTATTATAGAAATACATTTTCTGGAACATTTCTTCTCATGTCGGGATTCATTTTCATTCATATACACAAACACACACAGCACAACATTTGAAAGTTTCTTTACACATTAGTTTTTTTAATTTGGACCCAGTCATTTGTAGATATGCCCTCTACCCAGGCATTTTCAATAATTATATGATGTCACAACTTGGTGCTTAAGATTTTAGAAAATGTAATGTTTATAAGAGCCAAGATATGTCAATTTTAAGACCTAGATTTAGTGAAACACTTAGGAAGTTTACATCGTTCAGGTTGTGAGAGAAAAATCATGTGATTCTTGAGATTTCATAAAGACCATTTAAGGAGAGAAATAGTCATCACAGTAATAATAGCCCATATCTAGAAAGAAAGAGAAAAATAGAAAGGTAGGGAGAAAGAAGAAGAAAAAAGGAAAGTAAAAAAGAAAAAAATGTTTTAAAATATTAGTTACTTAATAATACACCTTGTGTTATTTGTAGGATTGATCCATACAATGTGTTTTCATTTATTATTTAGTTATGAAAATGTGTATTTCTCTTTTTCTTTTAAGAAAATACACCATCTATAAAATAATGTGTTTCTATCCCCAGAAACAACAGAAATTTAGGAAGCTTTGTCAACTCATATGTAGTTCTTTATCTAAATTGATTGAGAAAATGTTGCTATAATTTTGAGTGAAACAAAAACCATGTTTCTTCAATATTTTTGAAAAATTTAATTGGAGCCTCACTGAAGTCCAGAAATTATATTCATAAAAATACTTTTGTTAAATAATATGGTTCATTGTATTCAGCTCCCTTTTATTAATGAATTTAAATTTTGCAAATGATATGTAACATTGTATTTTTATCCCCAAGTTTATTTTTTTAAGATTTTATTTATTTGGGAGAGAGAGAGAGAACATGAACAAGGAGGCAGGAGCAGAGGGAGAGGGAAAAGGATACTCCCCACTGAGCAGGGAGCCCAACAAGGGGCTCCATCCTAGGACCCTGAGATCATGACTTGAGCAGAAGGCTAATGCTTAACAACTGAGCCACCCAGGCACCCCATCCCCAAATTTCCTTTTAATTTAATCCTGTTTCAGTTCCTATTATCAGAAATGTTGTTTGCACATGGAAATTTTTTAATACAGGCTTATTAAACCTCTTATTTTTAATTTTCCTGAAGAGTGAAATCATAAACTAGCCCATCTTGAACTTAATATTTAAAGTTTGTTTGGCTTCCATGTTGCTGTTCAGCTTAGCACTTTGTACTTCTTTTTCAGAGGAGACATTGGTGCCCTACAGCAAGCCCAGTTTCCCATCTCCAGGGGGTCACAGCTCGTCAGGAACAGCGTCTTCTAAAGGATCCACTGGACCAAGGAAAGCCGAGGTGTTGAGGGGAAGTCACCAGCGCAATGCCAGCGACCTTCTTGACATAGGATATATGGGCTCGAATAGTCAAGGACAGTTTACAGGTGAATTATGTAAGTGCTTTAGGACACTTCAAAGACGCTGGTGATTCAGAACAAATAGTGGGTTAATAATGTAGGGGAGAAAAAATTTTCCTTGACCCTCTTAGGGTCCCTGGCTGGGTCTGAGAATTAAACTGATAAACAGAGATTAACAGGAGAAAAGTCTACAAATTTTGTTGAATTTTTACATGTCCATGGGTGACTTCAGAAGAGCATGTAGACTGAAAGAAGTGACAGAGCAGAAAGCTTTTATATCTTTTAGACAAAGAAACCATAAATTTGTGAAGATTTTATGATACCAAGGGGTTTGATGTAGGGGAGTAGTCAATGGTAAAGAAGTAACTGGGAAGATAAGGATTAGTTTAACAAGGTTTGTTTGCACAGATTCCTTGGCCCTATAACTCCCTGTCTCTGGGAATAAGAATGTCTGCCTTCCTCTGGTAGAGGGAGGGTAACTTTCACATGGGAGTTTTATGGTCTGTTTCAGAGAAGAAGATCAAGGTGGGGAGGAGGTCAGAGTGACCTTCCTCCCTTTGTTGGTTTCTCAGACTCCTTCAGCTTTCAATATTCCATATGCCAAGATGTCGTGTTTTGGGGTAGCACGTCCTGAACCTCATCAATAATATTGGGACAATAAACAAATTTCAGAATTCTGAAATCATGCTTTACTAAGAGAAAAAAATCAATTACGATTTTTGGAAATAGGGCACGGCTATTTACAGCTGTCTATTAAATGAATATTTCTTCTATTCCAAGTCTGATTTACACTATACAAAAATTGCCTATATTTAGGCTATTAATCTTAATATTTATAAGTTAATTAAGAACAGTCCACTTTGCAGTTTTCTTTGCCTTTTAAAGAACCTTAGGAATTCCTCACTCCCTAGTTGCTCTTCATTTATTATTATAATTTTTTTTTAGATTTAGGCAGTCGACCTTGTAAAGTTGATATTTTATTACAATAACATGTTTTATAAATAAATTTCTTTTTGAATAAAGATCCAACATTGATATAACTATCTATAAAATAAAATAATCTTTTTTAAGATTATTTATTATCTTACTCTATAAAAATCTCTAATTTATATAATCTATAAAAATAAAATAATCTATAAAAATAAAATACCAGACAACAGAGAAAGAGAGCATGTCACAGTCACAGAAGAAGCTCTGAATTGTGTTAATTTTTTTTTCGTAAAATTTACCAATTCTTCTCTCCAATGTCAGAATTATACTTGTTAAATAGCTTCAGGTGCTTATTTGAATTCACATTAAAAGCACTGATGAAGGAATATCCCTGGATTCCAGTCTTCTCAACCCAGAGCAAGTCAGCTACCTTCCCAATCTCTCTACTTCCTTATTTTAAAAAATGGCATTACTATTATGCTTCTATCACAGTCTGGGGGTTGCCATGAAATAATGAAAAATAAAAGTTCTTTCAAACTGTGAAGTTCTTTATTGACTAGACTTCATATTTTTATTCTCTTACTAATCTGATTAGTATTAAGATATGTTTATAATTCTTAATTTGATTCATGACTGCTTGGATTTTGCTTTGACTTCCATTTTAGTGTAACTGTAAACTCACAGGGACGTGCAGAGAGAGCGCTATGTGAATTTTAAATCTCCAAATTTTACAGTGTTTCTTTCTTTCCCTTCCCATCACTACCTTTACACACTCGCAAAATCCATCTGGCGGTGTTATTTTCATTTATTATCTGTTCACGTGGCTTTTTGTCATGTTGGTCAGTTGGAAAGACTACCTAATGTCAATGCAAACTTACCTCTGATTTTTATCTCTTTGTAGAGTAACTGAGAGGAGAAATGCAAAGCTGCTCTGAAGGACCACCAGGTCTGAACTCATGGAAGTGATGACACTAAACAGTGCAATGAACAATTTCTTTATTTATGTACTATTAAAAGAACTGTAAATGCAATGTAAAGACACACAGCCACACATATCCCACAGATATTTTACTTGTGTTCTTCTCTTAAGTACACCACCCACCTTAACTCTTTCTTGTCAGGAGTCTATAAAAAAGAAAGAAAACAAAACTCGCCCTCCAGGAAGAAAAGGATTTTCCTCTGTATATAATTTCTTTCGTGCATTGCTATGCAAGCTCCCTCTTTTTAGCTCTGTTCATACTATTGTCTGTTTTTATTGGTCTGTTGTACTATATGTGAATTAATAGGCTGTGGTGCCATATATTAACTTTTAATTGTGTAACTTTTATGTTTCAATTTTGCACTGCAATTTTATTTGGTGATAAGCACAAATCTCTATTCCTCGTGACATGAAGAACAGGACTGAATGTGAAGGGAGTTTCTGTACTGTAAGCTAGGCTGGGTGCACTGGTTGGAACCAATCACGCTAGAGGTTTGCAGTTGGGGTGTAGGAATAGAAAGATGCAAGGGAACAGTGGTGTTGGCAAAGTCTTCTTTAAATATCAGGGACTGAGTCAAAAAGAAAAGCAGAAAGGTGGCTTTTACTATTGACAAAAAAGCAGGGGTGAAAGAAAGAAATTTTAAGTCTTCAGGCTAAACAGCAAAGATGTACTAAGCTTGCTAAAAAAAAAAAAAAAAAAAAAAAAAAGGGAAATTAAGGTTATATGTAGAATCAACTTAACCTGTTGTTGTAATTGACCTGTCTGAGAATTATAACAAGCAGAAGGAAATTAAGGTGTTTCACAAGAGCTGTGTTTATATTACAGTTTTTTAAAAAAACATTTTCTGAATTACCATAATTAATCTCTTCAACTCATTAAGTCAGACATAATATGAAGTTCCCCAAGGAAACAAACAAAATGAACTCTAGAATATCTAGCAAATAGTTAAAGAGGCAATTTATTATTAGGACATACTCGGGCTGCTTCCAAATGCAAAAACTCTATTGCAATATCTCGTTTCATCTTTCTAACACATGTACAGTACACACTAGAGGATAGAGCTGCATCACTTAAATTTATGACTTTGGAAAAATAATGCAGTCTATAGACAATTTTGTGTTTTATTTGGTTAAGAAGTGAAGTTTATGCCACAAATGTATCGCCAAATTGTAAGTGCTTACAAGGCAGTGCTCAGAGTATGTTCAGTTCACAGTAAGTAGATTTATTGGAATAAACATTTTATGGTACATTCTCAGAAATTGGCTACCAACTAAAAGATGTTTGACCCACTTTGAATGAGTAAATTGAAAACGAAAATTTAAAAGGAGAAAAATGCATGTTTATACACTTTTTAAATAAAACCAAACCTCGTTAAGTGGACATTAATAACAGTGTCCTGCCTCATTTGTTCCCACGACTTTGAGAACAAGAAATTCCTGAACATCAGTCATGTATGGTCAAAAGGAATATGACTTTGGAATATATGTCAGCCTCTGTTCGTGTATAGTCGATCAGTCAAGTAGAAGAGAACTTCCCTGAAATTCCCACTTGTGACATTTTTTTCCATCTGCCGCCTCCACAACTGTAAATTCTATTTCTAGTTATACTTTCTCATATTTTTCCTATGATGTGTTCAGTAGTTGGTACTTTGAAAAATGTTCAATGTGATTATTAGAATCAATTCTAATAGGGGACCCACTTGAATGACAATTCATATTCCCATGCATTCTTGGCTCAGTCTCCAATTCTGTATCATATTATTATAGCAAAGGGATAACGTAATTCATTTTCTCTCTATCTTTTTTGGTTCCCTGAGACTGCATCAACACAGGCAAGAGTGGAGGAATGTAATGTTTTTTATGGGCCCCAACCTCTTTTGGGGCCAGGTAGCTCATTTCTTCGCCGAAGAGAAAAAAAAAAATTCTGAGACACACTTATTAAATACGTTATCAACTTCCTACCACCAGTGCCTGAATTTTAATGCAGTTTGATTTCTCTGGGTCAGATTGTCTAGGGAAGGTGAAAAGTTCCTGTGAAGAATGACTACCTACTATTCACAACTGTAGGATGTGAGGAATTTAATTTTGATTTATGCAGCTCCCTACGTCGCCTCTTTCTATTTAAAAGCAAAGCTTTGTTCATTTGTGTTCCCTCTTTAGGCTTCTCTGTAACCCACTTTAGATTAAAACTTTCATTAATCACATTTATTACACACAGATGCCGATCCCTAATGTGACAAATAAACCAAGACTTCAGTGTAGAGTATGGGTATGACAGTGACTTCTGGAATAATGCAGGACATAGCATCAGACCGTCCTGATTATTTTCAGTGTATAAAACGTAACCATTTGGGTTAGATGTTGGCAGTACAGACCTTATGGTTATGCGGAATGTTCTTCTAGAACATTCCACGTTCCCTGTTAAGTCTAGTTTTGTATGTAATTTGCTTAGTAAAATGTTGCTCCCAAGATATCATCCGCACACAGATACAGAGCAATATAAAAATGCTGTGGCTATCCAAATGAATTCAGGAATCCTATCCAAAAATCAAAAGCTTTTGTCAACTTACTATAAGTAAAAAGCTTCTAATCAGTATGTCAGAATGTTAGTAGAAGAATACAAACATGTACAAGACCTCCCATAATTTTTTTCATCTTATAGCCCATTGAATGAATGTGAATCACTGAGCTCAGTCTTCTGCACGTCTGCACAAGGTCTGCATGACTTGTCAGAAGGAAATCCGGGTGGGGGAGAACGCAAACTCAGCTTGCACTCACAGGCCATGCTACTGTGCACTCAAGCCCCAAACAACACAGCCCCATTCTTAACATGCTACATCTCCACTGGGGAAAAGCCAAGCAGCGCCCCAACTCAGGTATGCCTCGAGTGTGCAGGTAGAGTCAGCCCGCCCCTTTCCAGACCTTTTCCATACCATATTTTAAGTGGGATAGTACAGGGGCTTGAAAACAATGGATTCCTTCACAGGATTTGAATCCAATTCAGGGGAGCATATAGGAAAATCAAGACCAACATTGAAGGTGTCCTACAACCAAAGGGAAGTAAAAACATTGCAAGTATGCTTGTTCTAAATAACAAAGACAGATAAAATGGTGTTGTATGTCATAGCTTAAGGCTCTGGGTATTTAAATATTTAAATATATCTTCAATGGGATTCAAGTTGAACGTCTGTATGAGCTCAGGTAGAACACCTCCAAATTTCTATTCAACAAATTTATGGAATTGTCCGTTTACAACTTAATTACATGAATACCAGTGAGCTCTAAACTGTGATTTATCTTCACCACTGGAAAGTGATTGTGTGTCAGTATTAAAGATATGAAGAACTATGACATTCCCTAATTTGTACATCTACTTCTGTACATTGTATTTATAAAGTTACATGATGAGAATTGGTGTAAAGCAACGTCTTTCCACATTATCTTAGAGATGAAGTTACTTTTATTTTGCTTCTCTACAATGTGTACCTTCAAATGAAACCCCCATACCTTTTTTTCACTGAAGCTCAATTTACTAATTTTTCTTATCTCATCGTTTTCAAAAGCATTTATTGTGACTTTAAAGTGTTGCAAGATAAGGGATTTTGTGGCCGTGGGTAGACTTTTTATACTTTGTTTTATAGATGGACTTTTTTTTAACTAGTCTGTTAAGTCATCAAACAGCGTCCAAAATCTTAATGTGTTTCATTTGATGTTATTAGATCAGAAAAGAAATTGGCATAAAATTGGTTAATAGTATTGTCAAAGAATTGTGTATTGTGTACTCCCTGGGAAAAAATAAAATATATTCACATTTCAAATTTGTAAAAAAGCCATTTATGTAAAACAGACTTGCCTGTAGAAAAATCAAACACAGACCATTCTCTCACTTTTTTAACTCTACATTAATATTTTGTGACCAAATGCATGATCCAGTTATCTCCTTTGGTAATGGGCTGGGTGGTGGTAAATAGAAATTGACTACAGCAGTGACTAAACTGCTGACACTGATGGAGAATATAAAAAGTATTTGAAATTCTAGATTCCCCTCTCTAGGCCCTGCTCTCCAGATCTGATCTTCCCCACCCCATAAAGACTTTCAGGTAGATAGAACAAACTTCTCATCTATGATATTACCTTCAGAAATGATTCTTTCAATATAAATAAGTATGAGAATTGGAAGAAAGTGGATATTTCTTAATTGCCTTAGAATAGCTAATGATAACTTTTTCTAAGATGATGGATGTTGAAAAGTTGTATTAGGGACTGGGTAGAAAAGAGAAATTCCCTATTTTATTGTACTTCATGAATATTTCATTCTTTTTCACTAAGTACAATTACAGGATCAAATTATTTCTAAAAATAAAAGAAGTTCATGTATTCTTTAAGATAATATAGTAATAGTAAAAATGAAATTAAAAAACTGAACTCTAAAACTATTTATTTGAAAATACTTTTAAAGCACATGGTAAGTGGATAATACGCTTCAGAATTTCATTTAATTTAGATTACCCATAGGAAAATAACACAGTATTAGAGAATTACAAATAATGTTGCATTAACATAATACAGTGGCATAATGGTGTGGTTAAAGACAGATATATCGGTTACCAATATGGTAAAAAGTAGAGGAATTACAAAACAATCATTGCTTTTTTTTTTCTTTTTAAAGGTTTTATTTATTTATTTGACAGAGATCACAAGTAGGCAGAGAGGCAGGTGAGGCGGGAGAAGACTCCCTGCTGAGCAGAGAGCCCAATGCGGGGCTCCATTCCAGGACCCTGAGATCATTACCTGAGCCAAAGGCAGTGGCTTAACCCACTGAGCCACCCAGGCACCCCGAAAACAATCATTGCTTTATTGAATCTGGGTGCATTATGGAAACACCTACAGATGGCAAAAGTGCAAAATTATCGGAAAGATTTATTAAAATAAAACACTGTGGTCTCTTAATGATTACATACGAGCTATATAAAAGATATACCAGTGGCGCAAGAAAGCATTTTAACAAGAGATAACATTCAATGCCCTCAATTTGGAAAGTGTTTTTTCTATCTTCCAAAGAGAAGATCAGCCAAGTTCATGCTAAATTTCACTTCGTAACAGAAACGTGAAATAAAATTGGAATAACTGAAAAGCCAGTTGCAAGAATTTATAAGAAAAGACGTGTAGAAAGCCTTAGTAAGGCTGTCTCCAAAAGGTTTCGAGGGCTCTTTCATCTGGATGAATTTAGTGCAGTCTTAGTTTCAGCTCTCAGTCCCAGGGGGAGTTTTCTTCAGGCTCAGAGAAGAAATTTGGTATAAGAAAGGGTTGCCAAGCCGTTGAGAATCCAAAAGCAGATGCAGGACAATTTGAAAGGCTGTGTGTGACCCGCCTTGGTATCTTCCAGCCCAAACGCTTTCTCCAAGCAGCAGTGGAGCTACTAGAATATACATACTCAGTTACCTTGGCAATCAATCAGAAAAAGGCACTTGAGGTTTCTGATTCAAATACAGTGTCAGGGCGCAGGTCAATGTCTATGACAGGGAATTTTCAGGCCACTGTCACTGCCTTCAGATCACGACACCATAGCATCCTTGGCCTATAAAATGATTTTCATGGATGCAGCTTCTAGGGACTGGACAGCTTGTTTGGACAATCTTTACACAATGTGTCTCTAGACAACACTTATGAATAATGCGTTTCTGACAAACGGCTTGTTTTTTTGTTTTGGTTATTTATTTATTCATTTATTTTGCAAGCTAGTACTGAGATATTGTGCTAAGAATCATACAGAATGGTTAAAACAGAAATAGCCTTTGCCTTCATAAATAGATGAGTATCTTCTGTGAAATAGGGACCCAGGCTCTGGGAAAGTATCTTTTTGATGAATGTATTTGAGCTAAGCGGAAAGAGGCAATGAGCAAGGCTTCTAAATACATTTAGAAGCAGTAAAATCCGCATTCATTTCATTCATACCCCCTCACCCTGTCCTATTATCTATATTCTAGTCTTTCTCAAAATAGTCTGTGGAATTTTAATAGGTTATTTTTAAAATAAAGAAGAAAACAACAGGTGAACATCTAAAGAGATTTCTTTACTACTCGACTTCTTTTCAAATTTGATCCATTTGTATACGACATAGAACCCTTTGTCCTGAGGCATCTTATGGAACCGGTAGTTTGTGACACCCACTTTGAGAAATAACTCTCCTAGAAACCTCATTCTGTCCCTAGGCTCTACATTAGTGGCCCCCCAAAAAACTTGCTGTGGCTTTGTCTTTTTCTTGCTGTGGTTTTTAAAATCAATTTCAATTTCTCCTGGGAACGAAATGTGTGAATCTCAGGTATTCTGTGGCGATAACAGAAAAGGTATTCAGTGAGAAACTGCGTGTACCCTTCCCACTTATGACAGAGTTTAAGTACTCAAGTGAGATCAGTGCTCGGCACTTGAGCATCAGGGATAATGCTGCGTTGTGTTCTTCAGCTTTTCCACGCTCCTCTTCTATACCGTTAAGGCTCCAAATCATTAGACTAAAACTAAAGCAGGAGAATACACTCATTGTCTTTCTCCTCCCAACTCTCAAAAGTATGATTTAATCACTCTATGGTTACTGCGTAGTTCTACTTCTAATGGAAGTTTGTTAAAAATAATAAAAAATAGTAAAACAACAACAACAATTCGTGGCTCACGTAAAATTTAGGGAGAGAGGACTTAATCATCTCAGTAACACAATATGGAACTAAGTCCCAGTGGAAAGCAAAATGCAGCAAATTACTCATGATGGAAATCAGTGTACTCAGAAATAGATAAATATAAAAATACAGAAGAGAAATTGAGGATACCGTTATATGAACTTTCATTGGCATTAAGTATAAAAGAATATGATATAAGAGAAATTAAAGTGAAATGGAGAGAGTTGGGATTTAAATTTACTTAATTAATTTTGAGATGGTAGATGAATGCAATCAATAGATTAAAATGCCCCAGCATAGGTGATTTGAGAGTAATTGCCGATGGGTAATGGTTATTCTAATAAAAAAGATGGAGCAGACAAATGGAAGCAGCCTTTAAAAAAAGACATAAATGGAGAGTAGCATTCAGCTTAAAAAGGGATTAAAACATTTCAATAAATGTGCAAGCATTCTTTGTGCAAGTAATTATCTGCCAAGGATTAAGCCTTGTTTTCATTAATGTTGACGATATTCATTTTTTCCAAGCGTTTTCCTGGCATTTAAAGTATTCTACAGCTATATCTAAAACATATAACACAAACACCCGTATACATATGACAACAAATTTAAAGAAATAGTGTGTTAAATATTTAATACCATATAATTCCTACAAACATCATTTTAATAGTTATTATTTAAAAGGTTAAAATTTATAATGATGGTAAGAACTGTTTTCATCAGTGAATCTCAATAGAAAGGTATTTTGAATCTGTTTTAATAATAAGCCAAATAAAAAGAATTCTGTACTTAAAATGTATTATATAGCTAGAACATGCAGTATGAAATCCACATATGCATGCACATAAACACATGTACATACACATATATAAACTCAATTCAGCAGAATCTAAGGTATAATGAGTAGATTCACAGACCATGGAAAAGAGGCACTAACAAAGATTATGGGGGTCAAGTCAGGCAGGCATTCCAGACAGAATAATGCTGCCAATAATCTCTATTTCTCTAGACAAATTATATATGTATTTATATGTGTGGATACATATAATAATGTGCATTCGTGTTTATATATGCACGTATATGCACATATACATATACGTAAATATATATATGTATAAACATGCTCATTTATATAGATTTATATGTGTAGATATACTCACGTACACATATAAATATATACATCACATATACATAATACATTCATATGTACATAGGAAGGAATGGATATTTTGTCATTCAAGTGACCAAATGTTTTAAAATGAATAAACAAATATTGTATACATAGTATTTTGCTTGGCACAGTATAGTGGGGCCTGGCAATGACAAAGCATTCAATCTCATTATGAACTCATTGGAGGTAATATAAGGCATGGAGTGAGCATTATATTAGAAGTAGAAAGTGAAGCACATCATATATGATTGTGAGTGTTGAAGAAATCAATTTCGGGAGTTGACAGGTAGGAGGGAGCACAGAGGTTTGGTGTGGGCAGGTGAGATTTCAGTGTTAAAAGGGATTGAGTGAGGGAAGGATTCCTAGACGATAGCTTGGAGGAGGGAAAGCTGACAGGAGACAGTCTCTAGCCCACAGGAAACTGCAGTCTGAAGAAAGAACCAAGGCACTGAGCCAACACCTCCTATTTGGTGGAATCCAGATGTGATAAATGCATGCAGAGTGTTGCCTTGGCGTAGGGAAGGTGGGTACCTAATTCAGACTAGGCGTTACGATAGGCATCCCAGAACAAATAATGCCTCAGTCTCTATCCACCCTTGACAAAGAAGATAGGGCTTCACTTTTCGCGAGGCAAAAGCATGGGGACGTAAGATGCTACAGCGGAGTACATACAAAATAGTAAATGGTAAGTGGAATAGTCAGTGGTCTGGAATGGCTGGAAAACAACAATAGAACAAAGATACAGTGGAGAAAGGGTGAATGGGATGAAAAGCTGTGGCGTAAGAATGCCTCGACTTCGCGTCGCCCTAAAGGAACACAAAGGGTCTCCTAAGCCCCCTTCACAAGCTTTCTTTTCCATTCTGGGAAGGTAAAGACAGCTCATCCTCAAAGGGGATTTTTGCTTTTATAAGTGGGAAAATTCAATTCTATCTCTAAATTTTATGTATCCAAACTTGCCATACGTGCAGTAAGTTTCGCAGTAAGGAACGTCATAGAAGCTGAAATCTGCAATCTAAATAAATATCGTAATTATAATACAGTGTGAAATATTCCCACTTGGAAAGTGTATGGGTTTCATGTAAACAGGAACAGAAACTACCAGACACAAGCTGAATGAGACTCATTATGACTAACAAAATACAACCCCAAGTGGGGCAGAGCGACTTTCTACACATACGCAGTTGAAGGCAGTGGAGCCAAACCAGACCCCAGGGCTCAAATAAGAACTTCATTAGGGAAAATTAAGAACAATACACAATGCTGATAAATCTTGCAACAATGATCTGCCTGAGGACCAACGACAAAAGGGGCACCAACAAATAAAACTATATCCTGCAAAGAATACATAAACAAAAACAAGGATAATGATGTGCAATAAAGCTTAGTAGGGAAAAATGGATTTAAAAAGCAAATGTCGGTCTTCCTGTCTTTCCTCTCTCCCATTCTGTCTTCCCCCAGGATCTTAATGAGTTGTTGATTATCTCTTTTTAAAGACCAACTCCATGAAAGCTTAGAAACATGAAAAATAATTAGAGCATAAGACTAAGTATGGATAATTATGAAATGGCAAAATATAATTAATCATCCATTCCCCGCAAATATCTCTTCTAAAATGACTCCATATTATTCAAAGGCACAAGAACTTTAATTCTGCAATACCCACACACCCTCATAAACATACACACAGAAACAGCGTGCAAAACTGTGTGCTCACAAAATAAACTTGTTGGAAGACTTGGGGGCAACAATCAAAGCACTCTTGCGGGGCACCTGGGTGGCTCAGTGGGTTAGGCCGCTGCCTTCAGCTCAGGTCATGATCTCGGGGTCCTGGGATCGAGTCGCGCATCGGGCTCCCTGCTTGGCGGGGAGCCTGCTTCCTCCTCTCTCTCTCTGCCTGCCTCTCTGCCTACTTGTGATCTCTGTCTGTCAAATAAATGAATAAAATATTAAAAAAAAAAAAAAAAAAAAGCACTCTTGCACGTGAGTTTGCTCGATTAGCTCCCCAGGCATACACTCTACCTGCTCCACGCTCTGTCTGATACCATTCTTCAGTTCTAGCTTGCCATCAGGGACTTCAAGTTTTCCGTGTCTGAATTTAGTGCTATTAGAGATGATTTTTTTTTCCCCCTTGAAGACATGTATATTTATTTTCCTAACCATCTGAGACTTGAGAGAGGGCTTCTAAATAAAGATTGTGAAATATTTAAAAATGTACGCCACTAAAACACCATGTCTTATACTC
The DNA here is from genome assembly GCF_020171115.1 of Neogale vison. Classification (NCBI taxonomy): domain Eukaryota; kingdom Metazoa; phylum Chordata; class Mammalia; order Carnivora; family Mustelidae; genus Neogale; species Neogale vison. The sequence continues at coordinate 30,807,122 of NC_058096.1, forward strand.
CTTTTGCAACTGCCAGTTTCTGACACAACAGTGAATTGAAGGGCTGCCTCAGTATTGAATTGATTTGAATATCCTGGCACCCACTGAATTATTTTGCCACATTAAGTTGAATGGCACTGTGACTTTTCCTGTAAAAGCATTCATTCCATTTGACTAAATACCCCAAGAGCTTAAAGTCTAAACATTTTGTAAAATAAGCTAATTAGTAGTGGAAACAAAATAGAAGGCAACAAGAATGTGTTTAGAAGCTAACAGGGCTGTTGAGTGGTAAGTCTGGACTTAAACCCTCTTAAACCTAAGAGGAGCAAAACATGCTATCACATCATTTTACCTCTTTGTGTCAAAGTCAACAGCATGAAGCTCCTCTGAAGAGACAAACAGATTTATTCTGTGAAAATCTCAAGCAAGCAAAAATTTAGCAGGAGATTTTTTTTGTATACGTGGTGAGTAAGCCAGGAGCACTCTCTTCAGCTGCAGCTTTGCAAAAGTCAGAGGACTATTTTTCAAAGAGATCATTTTTTAATATAAACCCTTTATAAAAGCTGAGGATTGAAGTCACAGTAAATATTACTTTATTCAGGGCAATTTCATGGGTGGTGTTAAACTCTAGGCAGTAGACCAATATTTTTTACCTGGAGAGGTCAATCCACTTAAGCAACATATACTTAGGGAGCAAACAGAGTCAATATTTTCCTGTGAGAAGATCCTTGCATCATCTTAAGCATTTAGCAAATGCCTGAGTATTGCATTATCTGGAAGAAATTGTCTGTGAGCTAAAAATGATTCCTGCACGTGCTCCCGCAAAAGAACGTCTCACTAAAAGAATTCAGCTATGCTATGGGATATGCACTACATTACTTGAGCCCACCAGAAGTCACTCAATATACTTCAAGGAAACAAGTCACTCATCAATTAAATGAGTGAAACTATGTTTCTCCATACAGGTGTTGATGAATGAGCCCTTGTCCTCAGTAGCAATTATCAGGGAAAACGAGACAAAAGGTTTCACCCTTCTTAACATTTCAATTCTGGTTTTCTTATTTACTATAAAAAATGTGTATTTTTTTCCCTAATTGTTGTTCCACTGTTAAGGTTCATATTAAAAACAAGGGGTATATTATAAGAAAAAAATACAATTTTTATTAAAAATATTGTCATTAGAATACTCCATGTATCAGATAATTCTTTTGGATGCAAGAAATCGAATATGCCCCAAAGAAAATGCTTTAAAATACAGACTTAAGGGGTGCCTGGGTGGCTTGGTCGCTTGGGCATCTCCCTTTGGCTCAGGTCATGATCTCAGAGTTCTGGGATCAAGTCCTGCATCCGGCTCCCTGCCCAGCCTGGAGTCTGCTTCTCCCTCTCCCTCTACCCCTCCTCTCCTCTTGTGTTTTCTCTCTCAAATAAATAAATAAAATACTTTAAAAAATATTTTTAAAAATGCAGACTTAATATAACTTAACAAGCTGTCAAGTCAGAGTAGTCTCAATGAATGAGTTGACAACAAAATAAATGTCATTAGTTGTGGAATAATTTTGCCCCAATCCTACCCTAAATCTTTCCCACTAAGTGAAGGGGGAAAATGGCATAGAGTTTTAAAACTGTGTTCAAAACAACTTTTTTTTTTCATTTAGAGATATAGTCGTATAAAAGGAGACTCAAATGTGATGTTGATTATTTTCAAGTAACCATGTTTTATACAGATTCTGAAACATCCCAGCAGAAATAGGAATTTTAAGATCTTTCCAGATTTATGTGACTCTTCAGACATTTTAGAAAAGATGGAGTTAGTGTGCTCCCAGGTGGAACAGACAATGAATAATAATAATTATATAAAGTGTTTAATGTGGATAACCTAGTGGTTCTCAAAGTATCTTTCCAATACCTTGGGTGTCCTAGAGATACTTTCAGAGAGGTAGTGAGGTCAACACTATTTTTTATTACAATACTAAAATATTGTCTTTTCCATTGACTCTATCTTGACAATGATAGTGCAAAAGTAGAGGTAGGTCAAACTGTTACTCCTTGAACACAAATCAAATTAATAGCATCAAACTGTACTAGTAATCATTGTATTCTTCCTTGTACCCACTGTGTTAGTTGCTAGGCCTACCATAGCAAAGTATCACAGATTAGATGACTCAAAAACAGAAATTCATTTCCTCACAGTTGCGGGTACTAGAAGTCCAAGGTCAAAATATTGGCAGAGTTAGTTTCTTCTGAGCCCTCCCTCCATGGCTTATGGAAACTGAGTACTTCCTGTGTCATTATATCGTCCTCCCTCTGTGTCTTAATATCCTCCACTTATAAGGACAGAAGTCATATTGGATTAAGGTCCACCCTGATGTCCTCATTTTAACTTAATTACCTCTTTAAAGACCCTATCTCCAAATACAGTCACGTTTTGAGGTAGGGCTGGTTAGGAATTCAACACATGCATTTTGGAGGAGACAGAATTCAGCCCATGATTTTCACCATCACACAATTCCCTTTTTTTAAAAAAAAAAAAAAAGAAAGAAAGAAAATTCGATGAAGCAATAAAAAGTATTGATTTATTAAATCTAGGGCAGGTGGGTGGCTCAGTCATTAAGCGTCTGCCTTCAGCCCATGTCATGGTCCCAGGGTCCAGGGATCGAGCCCCGCATTAGGCTCCCTGCTCAGTGGGAAGGTTGCTTCTCCCTCTCCCAAACCTCCCACTTGTCTTCCCTCTCTTGCTGTCTCTCTTTCTGTCAAATAAATAAAATGAAATCTTTAAAAATTTTTAAAGAAATAAATAAAAATTAAATCTCAACCTCTGAGTACATATCTTTTTAATATTATGTGTGATGAAGTGGATGAGAAGTACCCATAAAGCACTTCTGCTTTATACCAACATATGAATGGGAGTTCCAAGATAAAACAAGATAAAACATGTGTTTTTAAAATAGAACATATTTACTTGAAATAACTATTGCCCGCTTGACACTCAACAGACTTTTTTCAAAAGTGAAAGATGTGAGTCTAACACTTCAAGCAAAGATGAGAGTATTCTTAATGATGACATTTGAGCTTTCAAGCAAAAATTAGAATTTTTGAAAACTTGCATGGTTTTCACACACTATAAATTTTTTTTAAATATTTTATTTATTTATTTGACAGAGATCACAAGTAGGCAGAGAGGCAGGCAGAGAGAGAGAAAGAGAGAGAGAGAGGAAGAAGCAGGCTCCCTGCCGAACAGAGAACCCGGTGTGGGGCTCGATCCCAGAACCCTGGGACCATGACCCGAGCTGAAGGCAGAGGCTTTAACCCACTGAGCCACCCAGGCGCCCCTCACACACTATAAATTTGACAACTTCTCAATATTTAACAGCGTTTCTGGTAACACTGGTAATGATATTGGTATATATGATTTTTGATATTATGTAACAAAATGAGCCGACAGTTAGAAACTCCGCATAACTGAATGAGTCAATATTTTCCAAATGGCCAGAGCATGATACAAGGGATCAATTCAAAGTGCATGATAGAATGGGGCACGTGGTTGGCTCAGTGGGTTAAAGCCTCTGCCTTTGGCTCAGGTCATGATCTCAGGGTCCTGGGATCCAGCCCCGCATTGGGCTCGCTGCTCAGCAGGGAGCCTGCTTTCCCCTCTCTCTGCCTGCCTCTTTGCCTACTTATGATCTCTGTCTGTCAAATAAACAAACAAATAAAGTGCATGATAGATGAACGGATTTTAATATAACAGAGATTAAAAGGTCTCTTATATGGTATCAAATTTTACACCGCAACTTAATTTCAGAAAAATTCCATTTGTCAACTTTTATATATTATCAGAAAAAGACTACCCATTGTTATCTGAAAGGAGTATTAAAATACACTTTCTTTTCCAACTACATGTCTTGATAAGTCAGCATAGAAGACCAGGTGTGCCTGACTCTTGGAGGATGCTTCTCCTGCTGAGGCAATGAGAGAAGCATATATTTCTGGGGGTGAAGTTACAAGATTCTGGAGATGCCAGGGGGCTGGCCGACTCAGTGAGTAGTTAGAGCAGAGTCTCATGATGGGTATGTGCCATTAGGGAACAGGATTAGCTATACAATTTGTCCAATTCAAGTGTGATTATACTGAATGAATGCCATTGAATTGTACATTTAAAAAGGGCAAAATTCATGTTATGTATTTTTCACCACAATTAAAAAAAAAAAAGAACTTTTAAAGAATACCAAGATGATGACAGCAATTAAATCAAACATTGGCCCCTTTTGAGCCTGGAGCCCTGTATGACTGCCTATCTTGCAGGCCTATGAAGTTGGGCTTGTTAGAAAGGAATAAACCTTTATTGTATTAGGCCATTGAGATTTTAGTGTTATTTATTATCACAGCATCACCTGACATGTCCTGAATAATAAGGAGCTAAAGAAGGCTTAACTAAAGAAATGACTTTCTAAACTGATATCCAGAGAATAAATAGGAATCAGCAAAGTGAATAGAAGAGAGGACTTGGTCAAGGAGAAGGAATGGCAGGGGTTCTTGGGTGGCTCAGCCTGTTAAGCGTCTGCCTTGGGCTCTGGTCATGATCCCAGGGCCCTGGGATTGAGCCCCTCATCAGGCTCCCTGCTCAGTGGGAAGACTGCTTCTCCCTCTCCTTCTGCCTGCTGCTCCCCCTGCTTGTGCTCTCTCTCGCCACTCTCTCTCTGTCAAATAAATAAATAAAATCTTAAAAAAAAAAAAAAAGGGAGATGGAATGACATATGCTAACATCCTTAGTAAGGAGAATTAAGTATAATGATACCCCATTTGCTGGCTATTGCTATTGTCCCTTCAAAATACTCTTCACCATCCAGCTTTCTACCCAGAAATTAACCTGTATTGGTTTTAACAGTAGATTCCCTTAACTTTAACTTCTAGTTAGATTCTGCCGCTAAAAAGCTCTGAACTTTTTTTTTTTTTCTTTTTTAAACCTGAGGGATGAATAAATAAATCAATATGTTTATTTCTCTGGTCCTCTCTCTGGGGTTGTCTCAGGTAATGCCTCAGGTAATGCCCTTCCACTAATGGCACTCAGGTCTTCTCCAAAGGAATCTTTCTTCCCAGGTTCCATAACCATTTTTATCCCACAATCCCTTTGGTCCTGAGGGTGGTAGCACTTTTTGGTTGTGGTTTCAATCTATCTTATTCACATATTTGTATTTCCTTCACTGAGCCCTTACTGAATTATCTTGTTTTAAGAGGCACCATGTTGTTCCCAATTGGGCCCAGTAGGATAAAGCCAGTTTCAGCACAAGAATGAATATAGCTTGAGATTTAATTAGAGAACAATAAGAGTCCAGGTCCATGTGGATATGTGGAGCAGTTTTGTCCATCATTTTGTGAGAGAAGACACTGAAATACATGCTGACGGCATGTTAGGAAGTTAGGTACATTTGTTAGAAGAAAGCAATTAGTATATACTACATTTGAAGAAAAATATAATACAGACTCTATTCCAGTGGATATATTAATCCTTGCATCCTACATATTTAAATCCTTTTTATCTGCAAAGTCAATCACAAAATTCTTGTCATTAGTCTGTACGGAGAATTATAATATATATGAGCTAGAGAATAATGTTACCAACTCAGCTGCCTTCTCTATAGAAGAACAAAAATGTATAATCAGTCTAGAAGGACAACCCTAGAGGTAAGAGGGCACATGTTTTTAGGTTTAATTATCTCTAAACTCTAGGTAATTACCCATAATTTCAAAGTAAATCTCAATTACATTACCCAGTTTATATTTTTCTCATCCCTGTAAAGAAATTTGCATCATACTTCTGTTGTAGTTAGAAGAAGAATTATGATAGCTACCAGTTGAACCATAGATTTGTACCTCATTGTGGCTAATAATGGTTCCTAATTAGAATAACCTGACTAGCTAGAATAATTGGTTACCACCTGGAATAATTTATTATAATAAAAGGAAATCATGCTATCTATTCAGGTCCATTCATGTCCATTTACTAAACCCCAGAAATACTTGTTTCCTTTTCAACAAGTTATGTTTTAGAAAAAGTTGTATGTTGTATACAATCCTTCTAGGAATGAAATTGTGACCCTTCCTCCACCCAATCATACACTGAGGTCCAGACTCCCAATATGACTGTACTTGGAGATAACCCCTTCAAGAGATAATTGAAGTTAAATGAGGTCATAAAGGTAGGGCCCTAATCTGGTAGGACGGGTAGCCTTCAAAAAAGAGTAGAAGAGTAGAAAAGAAGTATGTCACAGAGGAAAGGCCACGTGAGGAAATAGCATGAAAGAGTCTTTCTGCAAGCCAAGGAGAGATATCTCCCGAGAATCCAACTGGGATTTGTATTAGCTTGGGCTGTTATGACAGCCCAAGCTAATACATACTTTGGAACTGAGAAGTGAAGCGCTACTGTATGATTTTTGAGAAGTGAAGTGTTACTGTATGATTTTTCCAGAAAAGCATATATCTAGTGACATCTATGAGGAGTTTTCTGGGGGACAAAATGGGCAGGGTCCCCATTTTATGGGTTGTAACCAAAGTGAAGGAGTTGGGCAGTTTTGAGGTCTGCCTTGACAGAACTGTCATGTCCCCTGTATCCAAAGAGATTGAAGGGGAGCAATTAGCCTGGGGGCACTAGAGAATCTAACTAATATTCCCTGTGGTCTTGTGGCCATCATGCAAATGGTGCATGTAAGGGTAGCTTAATGACTGAAAAGTGGGGTCCCAAGATGAGTAGGTTGATGGCATGTAAGGTTTGAAATCTGCTTGCTAATAATTTAAGGCTGACTGGGGCGTATTAGCTTTGGGTTACAGTGTAAGCTAAGGAGACCTTTATTGATATCCATCCTTATTTTTCTTTAAATATGGCATACTTTATGAATTTGTGTGCCATCCTTGAGCAGGGGCCATGCTAATCTGCTCTGTGTCATTCCAATTTTAGCATACGTGCTGCCAGAGCAAGCACTCAGTGTCCATTCTTCGGGGATGGCCCAGGAAGGGATCCGGATCCAGGATCCCCCCGGAAGCATCTATACATAGCCAACAATTGGAGGAATAGGTTGAATTGACTGTTTGGAGGAGGTATTGAGTCTTTTTAGTGGAGTCTTTGTATTACCAGTGGAAAGTGAAAGCAAACAACATAAGAAGGGCAGAAGAGGGGTCATGCTTCACAGTGGGCTGGTCTTTTTGCTATTTAAGTTTAGAGCCAATTATGTGAGCATAGAAATCCATGTTTAGGTTGTGATATATATACCAAAAGAAGGCTACAATGAGAAAGACAAAGATTAATCCCAAAGGAGGTGATGATGGTATTGTGAGAGCAAGACATCAAGAGCAGGGACAGCTCCAAGTAAGTAATGATTTCTGACCAGGTAAACAGAGAGGTCACCCTGAAGGAAAAGGTTGAGAATGAAGTCTTGAAATTGGGAAAAAGAAATCATGGAATTTGGGGAGAAAAGTATCTGGGGAGTTTTTCTAAGATAGTATCATAGAATGATTGAATACAAGAGAATGGAGATTGACCAGATACATGTGCCTCTAAACCTCTGGGTGTATGGCACCTGAGTCTCATTTGAATAACAGATGTAGATCTCTAAGGGCTTACAGCTGTACTTGGTTGAGGGCTCCCCACCTGTGGACTAAGCTGTCTTGATTCTGGAAAGATGGATCCACAGGGAGAAGCCATGAAACTTTACCGCTCTGTGAGTGGCCTGGAGAGCTCGATAAGGTGCAGTCCAGGCAGGTTCAAGTGACTTTTGGTCCTGTGAAAGAATTTTAAGATCTACCCAAGCCCCAGATGTAAGTTTTGGATGTATGTTACCTGAGAAAGAGAGGTGGGTCAGGTTTTCAACTGCACTGGTTTTGGTGGTCATTAATGATGGAGACAGTTTGCCCTAGGAATATAACATACTGCGTGACATGGTGTCTTTCAGGGTCTAATAAAAGATTTGTGTGGAGTAAAGTACTCCCATAAAGAACCTTGAATGGACTGAGATGGGTTGTGGATTTTGGGGTGATATGTGATATTAATAATGCGAGGGGAAGGAGGGTCAGCCAAGATTGTTGCATTTCATGCATGCGTTTAGTGAGGAGACTTTTAATGGTTTGGTTGGTCCTTTCTATTTTATGGTGGACTGTGGGTGCCATGCTGCCTACAGATGGTATTTTCTCTGGAGGACTTCGCTAACTCCCTGTGTTATTTGAGAGACCAAATCTGGGCCATTGTCTGACTGTAAAGAGCCAGGAAGCATAAAATGGGAAATGATGTGATCAAGAAGTGTGGGGACCTCCGAAGCCCTGTTTTAATGGGAAAGGCTTCAATCCATCCCATAAATGTGTCTATAAATATCAATAGATATCTGAACCCTTTGCAGTGAGTTATGTGCTTAAAATCTGTTTCCCAATTCTCCCCTGGTAGAGTCCCTTGTCTGAGGATAGGTTGAAGAAGTAAGGGAGGTTTATGGGCCCCCTCTGGTGTGATGGGACAACAGGTAGAACACATCTGGGAGATACCCCGTAGAGCTGGGGGGATGTCCTAGGTTGCCTGATGCAAATTATGAAGAAATTTCCATTGTAACATTCCCAGGAGTAACAGTTTATTATGGGGGCCTTTCAGTCAACCCTCTGGAGGATGGGAAAGACCTTTTTAAATGTCCATTGGGTTTCTTCCTGAGTATGTTGTGGGGAAAAAAGATTTAGACTGGCAACCAAAGTGGCTGGAAGAGGCAGTCTGGCAGCTGCCTTTGCTTGTCTGTCAGCTCTGTTGTTTCCAACAGAGACTGAGTCATTATTCTTTTGATGCACCTTACAATGGATAATGGTTATTTGGGCAGTGAGCATAACTGCCTCCTCTAGCAAGGCCAAAATTTCAGAGGCATGTTTAACTGGGGTATTGTGGGTTGTAAGGAGTGCCCCCCCTCTCTAGATAGCAGCATGGGCATGGACCAAATAGAAGGCAGAAGCTGAATTGATATATATGTTTAGTTTCAGTTTTGTGCTCATTTGGGGGGCTCGGGTAAGAGCAATTAGTTTTGCCTTTTGTGCTGACATGCGGCACCTGGCAGAAGTCTGGACTCAATAACCTCATTTAAGCTAACAACAGCATACCCAGAGACCCGTCGTCCTGCTCCAAAGCTGCTACCATCCATGACTCATAACAGCCTCCAGGTTCTCTACAGACATGTCTTGAAGATCTGGCCTGGACCCGAACATCAAATCCATAGTTTCTTGGCAAGAAGTTTTCAAAGGGACATTTGTTGTGGGATCTGGCAGTAAGATGTAGGATTTAGGGTCTCACATGGCCTAATAGTTTTGGTGTTTCTAATAAAAGGGTTTGGTATTTTGTAATTCTATTATTAGAGATCCAATGAAATGCCCTAGAATTTAGGTTGTCCAATATCTGATAGGGTGTATAAAGAGTTCTATCTCATCCCAAGGTTAATTTAGAGGCCTCTCCTATCAGTAGGGTCATGGATACCAGGGCTCGGAGGCAAGGAAGCCATCCCGGAGCCAGAGGGTCTAGATTCTTAGGTAGGTACATGGCCAGGAAAGTTCCAACATTTGGATCAAGACTCCAAGTTAGTTCTCCTCCTTTCACATACCTATATGAAGGGCTTATGGAGGTCTGGCAGGGCTAAGTTGGGGCTGTTTTAAGTGTGTTGTAAGTGTTGTAAGTGTGTTGTAAGTTTGAGGCCCCCCCAAAGCTTGGTTATTTTAGAGTCTCACTCCAAAAACTCCTCCTCAGTTCCCCTCAGGGCCTCATTGAGAAGCTTTTATTCATCCAAATTGGGGTATCCATACTCAATAGAACCCAGCCATACCCAAAAAGGAACATAGCTGTTGTTTTGTAGAGGGAGTTTTCATATGTAAAATGAAATCATTAGTGGTCAGAGAGGTTCTTAGTCCCAGGGGTTTATATTAATCCTAGGAATTGGGGCGCCTGGGTGACTCACTGGGTTAAGCCTCTGCCTTCGGCTCAGGTCATGATCTCAGGGTCCTGGGATCAAGCCCCACATCGGGCCCTCTGCTCAGAGGAGGGTTGGGGGGAAGCCTCTTCTCCTTCTCACTCTGCCTGCCTTTCTGCCTACTTGTGATCTCTCTCTGTCAAATAAATAAGAATAAAATCTTAAAAAAGAAAAATATTAATCCTAGGAATTGAACCTTCTGAGGGGAAATTTGGGCCTTTGAAGGGGAGACTTTATAGCCCTAGGAAGCCAAGCTCCAAAGCACCAGGATGGTGTTTGTGTTAGAGGTATTTTCATTGGGTCTGCAGGTAAGTAAATCCTCAATGTATTGAAGTAAGGCACTGTCTGCCCCTGGGGAGTTGAAGGGTGGACAGATCCTTGGCTAGGGCCTGTCCAAATAAATGTGTACTGTCCCCACAGCCCAGAGCGAGGGCAGTCAAAGTCAGCTGTTGGGAAACCTAGTGGTTACCTACCCAACAGGACCTGAGTGGTCCTGACACTCAAAGGCAAGGAGGAACTGGAAATTTGTGTACGCTGAGATTCAGAAGAAAGCATCTTTTAGATTCCACACAGTATACCAAAGGGAGTCTGAGGGGATCGATCCTAGGAGTGGATAAGGGTTAAGAACAATTGGGTGAATAGGGATAACGACCTCATTGATAGCTCTTAGGTCCTGTACCATTTCGTGTGGGCCATTGGCCTGTTTTATTGCCACAGTGGGGGTATTGCAAGGTGAAATGCAGGAGTGTAGAAGTCCTGTTGCCAAGAATTTTTGTGTGAATGGCTGTAGACCCTGTCTGGCTTCTGGACACAAGGGGTACTGGGATTTTCAGGGGCAGGTAGAGAAATGACGATCTTTAAGTTGTATCCTTATCGGTGTCACTGATAGAGAGCACCCCAAAATGGAGCTCTCCCAAAACTGTTGGAAAAATGGAGAGACCTTGGTGTTTGAAGGGGTGGAAGCCTCAGGGACAAGAATGCCAGCAGGGGGCAGTCAACCTCAGAAAGGTTTGTACCTTATGTACCAAAAGATCAGTTTGTACCTTTGCCATTTTGTTCCTTCCAAGTAAAGTGAAACAATCAGATAAAACAAGAAAGAAGGGGTAAAGTTATTGTTACTCAAAGTACAAATTAATAGGGAAGTGAAACATCCCTTCTTTGGGTACCCATCTCTACTGGTGATGAGAATAGAGCACTAGAAGAGATGCCTGAGTATTTGATAAGGGCAGATTAAGTAGCTTCTGAATCTATTAGAAATTCAGTTTTCTCTTGTGCCACATCCAGTGTTACCCGAGGCTCTGCCATAAAGATGGAGAACATGGGAGCCTGCGCAGCCTCTGGGCCTCATCAATCAAAGGAGAGGAGATCGCCCTCCGTTCCTCCATTGACCTCCATTGAGTTCTTTATCACTGAAGTACAGAGTTAAAGGCAGCTCCAAGTTGCCTGCAGCAGCCTTGGCTTAAGGCTATAGATTACCTGGGATGGCCTATGCTTGGGGCTTTTGGGCCTGGGATGACCCTTCTGCATATGGGAAGGTAGGGCAGTCCATTATTCTCCAATGCCCTGGTTGTTTGCAGGCCAGGCAAGGCCCTGACAGAGGGCACACTGACACGTCTAGGCCAGATGGCCCCTGGTGACAATGGAAGCAGGCTTTAGGAGCTTCTGGGTGTCGGGAGGCTTAGCAGCTGGCACCTGTGATGGCTTTTGCCCCTGTGTGGACCCAAAGAAGAACAGGGAGCTAGTGATAGCTACAGCCTTATATTAAGCTTGCTGCTTGTCTCTCTGTTCCCTTTCAGCCCCCAAGGCTGCCTCTGGGTTATTGAAGACCTTGAAGGCCATTTCCAGAAGTATGGGGAAGGGAATCAGAGGTCCTGATGGAGCTTTTGAAGCCTTTGTCTGATAGCAGGGGAAGCTTGGCTGATAAAATACTTCGCGAATGTTGCCCTGCTCTCTGTGCCCTCAGGATCTGGGTTAGTGTACTTCCTCATGGCCTCCACATCAGGAGATGAAATAAAGCAGGATTTTCATTTGGACTTTGGGTTATTTCTTTAAGCTTTGTATAATTTACAGGTTTTATGACTGCTTTTTGCATGGCCTCATTTAGGCAAATTATCATGCCGATTAATTCTGCCAGGTTCTCCTGCCTGATAATCTCATCTAGTGTTGGCTTTGGGCTTGCCCATAGCCCCACCAGAGCATGGTCAGTGATACAGGTGTGGGCCTCACCAGCCCAGCTCTGAGCGAAAGACCAGATACAAGGTCTTTCCTCATGGGTGCAGCATGTGGTAAAGATGATCTGAATGTTCTGCCAGGTGAGATCAAAGGCAATTATGAGGCTTTTGAATTCCTTAATGAAATGGGAAGGATCTTAGTTAAAAGAATCAAGTTTTGTTTCTATCTGAGACAGATCAGACATTGGAAAGGGAAAGTGGACCCTAATGGTCCCCGGATCCCCATTTGCTACCTCACAGTGGAGCATTACATTTTGTGAAGAAATAGAAGTCAAGTTCTTAGGCTCATAGTTAAAGCCAGGCAGGTATGGGATGGGGAGAGGGGGCCATTGGTAGCCCTGCCAATGGCAAGGGCCCCTAGGGAATTAGTAGGATCCAAGAGAGCCTCTGGGTTTTCAGGGGGAGGGGAAAGATGATGGGGTGGAATAAAGGAGGAGTTATTTAGAATGTCCACAGGCTCAGATGGACCATGAAACCAAGCAAGACACATGCTACATTTTTTGCTAAGTTCAGGGTTTGGGGACAATGCCATGAAGACTTGAGACTTCTGACCTTTCAGAGGAGTTCTGGTAAAAGAAGTCAAGCTGGAAATAGTATTCTAAGAAAGAGTGCCATGGAGAGACCATACCTCTTGATCTGGGAGTTTGATCTGAAGCCAGGAAACATTACATGAAAAGATGAGAATTTTTTTCTCAGGCCTTAGGGGTCAGATTTATTCCAGTCATTAGGAATACAGCCCAAGAGTAAGTCCAAAAGAATAGAGAGGTTTTGTCCCATAGAGGAAAGACCAACTGCAAATTCCCAAAGGAGCATTTTCCCAAAGGGAATGGGGCTCCAGCTGGTGTTTGCAATTTCAGTCAGGGTACCCAACTGACCTCAAAAAGTCTTGGACCTTATAACTCTACCAGAGTGTCCCACCAAGGAGAGGGGCACGGCAAATGGCAATACCAATCCCTGCTGGGACATCCTCTGCAACAGGGAAAGAGGACACCTGCTGGCTGAACCTGTAACTGAAAAAGGGTGGAGGAGGACTCAGCACTCAGATTGTAGGAATGTATTTTGCTGGTAGATCAAGATGACATCTGGATCTGTGGGATCAAAGGAAAGGGGGAGGCGTAAAAGAAGCAAGGTGGCTGAGAGTCAGCTCAGGAAAGGGTCCCAGCAGAGTCCGTAAGGTGAGAGGATTTGCCCTGAACAAGCTGTCACGGCCAGTTTTGCTGCACCATGGGAATGGATTTCTCAGGGAGACGGAGCAGAGAGGAGAGGGTCCTTCACCTCACAGTCATGGACAGTCCCTGGGGACTGTCACCCTCAGACCTTCAGATCACACTGGGGAGACGCCCTGGCCAGAGACCTTCTGTTGTCTGAGGAGTATGAGGGTTATACTGTTAAAGGCCAGAAAGGGAAATGAGAGGGAGGAAAGGATCCCTCCAGAGGGCAAGAGGGGTAATCCCTCACCCTTTAGGGCAAGGACTGCCTGGATGGTTCCCCCTCCCCCATCAGACTTCAGATCCTCACCAAGGAGTAGCCTCAGTTGGGCGCCTGTCAGTTCCACAAGGAGGCAGTTCACTGAAGGAAAGTTCTGAGAAATTCCCGAAGAATCCAGGGCCAGTCCTGGACCAGCAGAAGGTTCCTGGATAGGCCACCAAATGTGGGGTGACCGACTGGGAGGCAGCTGGTGGGACAGGCAGGCAGTGAAGGAATTCAACCAAGGCGAGCAAAGCAGACAGAAGTTTATTGAAGGCACTGCAAGGGAACTACAGGCAGGACAGCAGAGGAGAGACTCTGCCATGAGGCAGTGGGGGTGGCGGACTGTAGTTAATCGGGGAGGTATGGGAACCTGTGGGATTTTCTTTTTTGGGTACCTGGATATTTTGAGGTGGCTTGCCTTAAGAGCCTGTTTGTATTCAGCCCCCCGGGGTGGCCATGGGCCCTTTTACCTCACTCGGGACTCCATTGCTCAAGCCTATTTCCCAAAAGGGGGGCCTCTTCAAGTAGGAGGCAAGGTTTGAATCAGCTATCTCCATAGAAGGCAGGATTAGGGACAGGATTATACCAGCACCAACACCAGAGCAAGGGAAACAGAGAAAACTGGAGCCATTGAAGGAAGGCTGCAAACGTGTGTGTTAAACTTAGAGAAAAAGGAAGGTTGACTCCACAGTCAGTTCAGAGTTCATGGAGGACACCGCTCCCACCAGAGTCCTGGGGGCAGCCTGCTTCCTCCTCCTTTTCAGTGGACACGTTGACCACCGCTGGTAACTGTATGAGCAAGGTCCCCGCAGAGAGCTGCATGGGTTGGTCCAGGCTGCAGAAACAAAGGGGGAAGGATGCCCTTAAGAGTCCTGGGGTGACTCAGCAGTCCTGGAAGGCAGAGCATTAAAGCAAGGAGGATTATTTTTCAGTCTTAAGATTGAATGGAATTTGTACTCCCAGGCTTTGAACTAGCTTGGGGCCTGTCACCTCTTTGTCTTTCCAGTTTCTCCTTTTTAGAATGAAAATGTCCCTCCTACACCTCTCCTACCATTGTAGTTTGGAAGTACCCAATCTATCTGGTTTCACAGGTTCACACCTAGCGACAAATTTTGCCTCCAGGATGAATCATACCACAATCTCATTCATACCTGATTTAGAGGATATTCAGAAGGGACTTTGAACTTGAGAATGTAGACTTGATGCTACAATGAGTTAAGTTGAGGTAAACTGAATGTATTTTGCATATGAAAAATACATAAACTTTAAGCTACACAATGAATTTGTACCCACAATTTGTATGTTAAAACTCTAACCTTGGGGCACCTGGGTGGCTCAGTGGGTTAAAGCCTCTGCCTTTGGCCCAGGTCATGATCCCAGGGTCCTGGGATGGAGCCCGGCTTGGGGCTCTCTGCTCAGCAGGGAGCCTGCTTCCTCCCCCAACCCGCCCACCACCACCACCACCCCGTCTCTGCCTGCCTGTCTACTTGTGATCTCTGCCTGTCAAATAAATTTAAAAAATCTTTATAAATAAATAAGTAAATAAAATCTTAAAAAACAAAAACAAAAACAAAACAAACCTCTAACCTTCTACTGATTGTATTGGAAGATGGGGCCTTTAAAGGTAATTGAGGTTGGGATTCCTGGATGGCTCAGTTGGTTAAGCAGCTGCCTTTGGCTCAGGTCATGATCCCAGCATCCTGGGATCAAGTCCCACATCGGGCTCCTTGCTTGGCAGGGAGCCTGCTTCTCCCTCTGCCTCTGCCTGCCGTTCTGTCTACCTGTGCTCGCTCTCTCTCCCTCTCTCTTTCTGACAAATAAATAAAATCTTTAAAAAAAAAAAAAAGGTAATTGAGATTAAGTAAGGTCATAAATAAGGAGCCTTAATGTGACAGGACTTTTGGCTTTATAATAGGAAGAGATCTCTCTCTCTCTCTCTCTTCCTCTCCCTTTTCCCTTTCTCTCTCTCTCCCTCCCCCTCTCTTCACATCTTTTTCTCTCTCTCTCTCTTTATCTCTCCCCTCAGAGGGAAAGCCATGTGAGTCACCTTCTCTGCTATCTGAAAGCCAGGAGGAAAGTTCTCTTCTAGGAACCAAATCTGCTGGCACTTTGATGTGAGGCTTCAAGTCTCCGGAACTGTAAGAAAGTCAATTTGGGCTGTTTAATCCACACAGTTTGTGTATTTTGTTACCGCAGCCTGAGCTGGCTGACACAAGACTCATTTTAAAACTTTAGATAATAAAAGAGAAAAAAGAAATTCCTGTCTCCCCTGCCTTAACACACATCTTATGTAGCGTTTGTCTTTTTTTTTTTTTTTTTTTTTTTTAACTGAATTCAGTTTGGGTCAGAAACCTTGGTTTTGGGGGATCAGATGAAGCAGGAATGAAATAATATAATGCCCTGGCACTCCTGTTTTTTAGGCCAGATGGTTAATGCTGTGACTGCAGGATTCTCCACGAAGACTATTGTTATATGAATCATTTGGCAGGAGCTTTGCTTCCCCTCTACCAGTTGCCAGGGCAACTTGAGTATTGATTGCTGTCTTTCTGCTTCTGTTCGTTCCCTTTGCTCTATCTTGAGAGTTTGCTGACATCCATCTAAAGGCGGTGATACGTGATACGGATGTGTGGTATGTGCGTATATGAGTATGAGAATGAGATACTTTTTCACATGCATTAATCCGACCCATGTTAATTTGTTTTTATTCCTGTATGATGAGTAAAACTGTACCTCTATTTGCACGTTGTAAATTCTCTAACAGAGGCAGAGCTGTCCTCCACCACACTTTCCAGGATTGGCCAGGGGCTTTCAAGGCCGTGTGAGAGACACTGTTCTATGTCCTCGATTTAATGGCAAACAAGAGATTTTCTGAAAGAATGAAACCAGCTGGTAATAGTGTTCTCATTTAGGCATTCGTTATGCTCCAAGTTCTCATGAAGGTCATCTAGAGGAAGGCGTGTTGACTTATGAATCAAAGAACTTCTAGCTCTGGCTCTACCAGTAACTAGCCAAACAGCTTTGCACACTGTTGTTGAGTCTTCCTTGTCCTCCCTGATTCTTGAAATACTGCTCAACAACCCCCAGGATGCCAGATGCCATTCAGAACTGCCCTAGATTCCTGCACCCGCATCAGAGCCTCATTTTCCCAGAAAGAGGACGTCTTTGTAGCAGGTAGAGCAGAGAGCTAAGATATGTATTAGATCCAACAAATGCCAGACGGAGAGAACCATATACCAGGAGAGCCCCAAGGCCTTATCGGCAGAAACCCAGAGGCAGAGACTCATCTTTGCACGCCCGCCATGTCTGCCGTATCCTCCGTACTTGAGAAGTGGGCGGGTTGTCTTTGCAGGAACTTCCTGTTTTACGGCATCATGAATGTGAAGGAACTGAAGTAACAAATCAATATTAATGCTAATACAACCTCTATGGCGTCTATGGAGAACCGGGATGGGGCCATACAGATTTATACAAAATTATCATTAACATACAAGAAATACCTAATAAATGTGAGTACAAACAGCTATGAGGACGTATAAAGGTTTGGAATTAATAACTCGTGGAGGATTTGGGGAAGGACTCAATAGGAGAGGCTATGGTTCGTCATTTTCATAATGGTAGGATAACACATTTCATATAGGAAAGGAGGAAACATTTCAAAAGGGTCAGTGTATGAAAAGTCATGGAAAAATGTCTCATTCTTCTCCTGTGCATTGTCAGGAAAAATAATCATGGCCCTGTGGGAGAGCATATCCGTTAGGAACGTGACCCACTGCAAGTAATCAAAAAGTCGTATCAGTACTTTAAACAAAGAGAAGTCTGTTTTTATCACAGAAGAAGCAAACTCACAATAGACTTTTGCTGGATATGGTTCAGGGAATAGGGTGTGTCTTTCTTTTATGGTAGCATGATGGCTACTGGAGCTCCAAATATCACACATAAACTTCAGTCAAGAGGAGGAAGAAAAATGGGCCACACCAGCCATCCTATTTTACCTAGGAAGATAGAACTCTCTAGAACTCCTCCTCCCTTCTCCTAGGACGTGAGCTGGAAGTCACACATCCTCTTTCAGCTCCCCTCCGCGTCCCTGCCACCTCTATTAGCAACAGGGCAGTCTGGGAAAGCAAATATTAACTGACAACATTGTGGTATTGGAAAAACCCCCAAGGATTCTGTTAGGAAGAATAAAAGATGAACCAACAGAGAATAGGAAAAATGACATATAGCTGGAAAGGACAGTCTTTGTATGGGAGGCAGGGAGAGCTTCAAAATGAGGCCTGGAAGTCAAGTTGTGATTTTACAAGCCCCTTTTAACCATACTTAAAAGTTTTTGTTTTGTTTCTTGTCATAGGGAATAGACTCATACTCTTTTAACTTCAAAAGTCTCTGAGATCCCTTGTCAATAATCTCTAACATTCTTAGAGTGTCCTAATTCAACATTAGCAGTTTTCTCTCATTCACTAACTTGTTGCTTGCCCCGTTTTCCCTAAAACCCAATAAATGTAGAAGAGAACATGTCTTCCTCCTTGTTCTTCTTCACCGTGTCAATACTAGGATTTTGGCCACATAGGGGTTAATATAACCAAGAATTACAGCGAAACAAAAGTTAAGAGCAGAGCATCTGCACATGATAGAGATTTGCACAGCATCAAGGAAAAGCACGGAATGAGCAAAAGACCCAGAGGCAAAAACTTCTATCCAAGTCCTGACTGTCACGCATGAGCTGTGTGGCTTCCTGCAACTCTGTCTCTGGGCTGGTATCAGGGAGGAAAAGCTAAAATAATACAATGCAACTACTAAAATTCTAGAATCCCTTCTAGTTCTCTGATTATTTGTTGATTCATTTCCTTCAGCTCCTCCAAGCAGGCACACACACTATGGCTGTATTTTTTTTTTTTTTAAGGGCTTATAAAAGGAGATTTAATGGGGGAAAAAAATCAAGGCAAAAGAAGTCCCTCATTAGGAGATAATATGGCTCTCTAACTTAAATAGATTTGCAGTTTTTGCGCAGCTGACAATTTTGCCATAAAGGAGCCTATTAAACAATATCCTCTTAGTTTGGGGTCTTAACATTTCTATGAGTGTAGTTTCTCTTTCTTCACTGTCCTATGTTTTGAAGTCTTGGGTTTTTTGGGTAATTCTGTTATTTCCTTCAGAGCACATGGCCGCCCATTAAGCTTGGAGCTGCAGCCTTCATGTTTCTAGACAGTCACAAATATCTTTAAATGGCTTTCAGGCATGACTGTGCTTATAAGAATGAGAAGGTTTTGCAATTGGGTTCAGGGAAATAATGACCTCTCTGTCATTTATCATCAATAAGCCCTTGACAATAGCACACGCAGGCACTCTGCTGGACACAGATGCCAAGCTAGGCTATGCAACTAGCATCCAGGCTCTGTTGTTTATTGCTCTTCTTGGATCACTTCCTTTATTTAATTTTGGCAACTTACCAAAGTTAAAGAAGATATTTGCTGCTGTTGTGGCTGAGATCAGCCCACTTGTCAAACAAAGTGATTGTGAGATTTGGGGGGAAACTTCTCAGTGCCAGGGACCAAAGACAACAATGTTCACTGATGGAGAAAATCTTTATTGCTGTGAGTGTAGAGCCTGATGTTGTTGCAGGAGAACTGTGACATTTTTCTAACTGGATTGCATCTGCACTTTTAAAAGACAGACAACTAGAGTATCACTGGAGATAATAGGATCTGGGACTGGAAAGCTTCATATTTTATTAGGGCTACATTGATCCTATTTCTTTAAGTCACTGGAGTGTTATTTCACATTCCAGTGTCTGCATAACTGTATTGCCTTTGTTTCTCAGTCCCATTTAAAATTCTCTGGCATATCAAGGCTAGTGAATGTCAGTGAAGATAACTATCAACATGTAATAACTTCCAACTACAGGAATGTGTAGCTTGAAAACACTTAAATGAACAGGTCTTTCTGTAATAAGTGGGAGTCAAGGGAGGACAAATTAACTCCAACCACTCTGTGTATGTCAGATTTCATTTGAGTTTTGACTGCATATAGACATAGATGTTCACTGCAGATGGTCAAAGAACTGGAGTGTGTTCCAGTGAATAATAAGGCTACATAAACCACATAAGAGACTGATTCCCTACATTACAGAAAGCCTTTATATCAACAGACCTCAAAATCATGTAGGAACCAGGAAAAGATATAATTCAGGTTGGAACTATAAGGAAATCCTATAATGACAACTTAATTTACTATCTTGCTTAGAACTCTGTTTTGGTTGTCTGTTGTTGAGTAAGAAACCATGACAAGTTGAGTGGTTTTAAGCAACAATTTATTATTTCCTTTACTGGTTCTATGAGTTTCCTATGAGATTGCAGTCAGATGTTGGAAAGGTCTGGACTCTTTTGAAGGTTCAATTGGAACACCAAAGGATGGACATACAGGATGTTTTCTTCCATCACAGGTGTATCATCTGCCTGAGATGGAACAACTTAGGACTTCCCAGGCAACTTTCTCTCCATGCTCTTTCCCCAGAAGAATAACTGAGCTTCCACAGAATGTAACAGTCTGAGGGAGCAGGATTTCCCTGGAATATTCTTTTCAAGAGACAAAGACAGAACCCACAAGAGTTCTTATGACCTAGCGTCAGAAGTCAGACAGTATTATTTCCATTACATATTATTTATTTACAACTGAATCATAAGAGTCAGCCCAGACTCCAGGGAAGGGAATTATATAAGGGCATGAATATTAGGAGATTCACATCTTTAGAGAATAGCTACCAGAATTGAACAAGTTCACTACCTAAGTGAATTGTTATGGTTTACTATGACTGAGTACTACATTAAGTACTTTTAAATAGATTTTCTTTTCTAATCTTTACAAGAATGCTATAAATTATGTAGGATTATTATCTTCATTTTATAGATAAATTAACTGATTTGAGTATTTATTGATGGCAACTTTGTAGCAGACTGTGGTGGACAGAATTCTAAGATGGCTTCCATAATCTCTGTCCCATGGTATTGCTCTTGGAACTATGTTATATGACCTGGCAAAAGGGATTTTACAGATTTAATTGAGTTTCCAAATCACTTAACCTTGCTATAGAGAAATATTAACTCCAACTACTCTATGTGTATGTCAGATTTAATTTGACTTTTGACTGAACATAGACATAGACATTCCATCACAGATGGTCAAGTAACTTGAATGTGTTCCAATGAACAATAAGTCTACATGAACCAAATGAGAGACAGATACCTTACATCATAGAGAGGTTTCATATCAACCAGCCTCAAAATCCCATGTGAACTAGGTTTTTAAACAGTAGATGAGCCCACAAGGGCTTGTGATCTCACAAGCCTTTTCTCCAGTTAGTAGCAGAAGGGAAAGTCAGAAATACGAAGTACTTGAAGGACTCAAAGGGTCATGGCTGACCTTGAAGACAGAAGACATGTGCAAACTGTAGAATAACCTTTAGGAGCTTTGAGTGCTCCCTGGCTAATAGCCAATAAGGAGACAGGGACTTTAGTTCTATACTAGAAAGGAACTGAATTCTGCCAACAACCTAAAAGAACTTTGAAACAGATTCTTCCCAAGAATCTCAACATGAGTTCTGCCTGGCTATAATTTTGATTTTCTCTTTGTAAACCCTTAAGCAGAGGAGATAGTTGAGTCTGCTTGGGTTTCTGACCTGCAGAACATGAGCCAATAAGTGAGCTTTTTTATTAAATTTTTTAAAAAGATTTTATTTATTTGACAGAGAAAGAGTGAGAGAGCACAAGCAGGGGGAAGCAGCAGAGGGAGAGTGAGAAGCAGGGAGCCTGACATGGGGAGACTGACATGGGGCTTGATCCTAGGACCCTGGGATCACGACCCAAGCTGAAGGTAGACATTTAACTGACTGAGCCACACAGGTACCCTCCCTCTTTTTCTTTTCTTTTTTTTTTTTTTTTAAGTCATTGAATTGTAGTAATTGGTTATATGGCAATGGAAAACTAATTTGGTAACTAGAGGAATTGTCTTGATCTCATACCAATGCTTGAACTTCCTTCTTTTGAAATCCTATTCCCCAATTCTATACCTATTTCTTTTTTCAGTTATTTCTTTCTAATAACTCCATTTCATATAAACCTTAT
This sequence comes from Neogale vison, assembly GCF_020171115.1. Taxonomy (NCBI): domain Eukaryota; kingdom Metazoa; phylum Chordata; class Mammalia; order Carnivora; family Mustelidae; genus Neogale; species Neogale vison. The sequence goes on from NC_058096.1 coordinate 30,828,890, forward strand.
CTCAGAATATGATTCTGGGGAATCCAGTCTAACACAGCTGTTAACAGAGGTGGTTTAGGAAATAGATGGCCAGCAGGGAATTCTGGAGTGAGGTTACTTACCAAGGAGATGGTAACAGAGGTGCAATTACTGGTGAAAACTGAATGGATGGTAGCTCCTGGTGAAAAACTGCCTTACAGTTACCAAAACATTCCTTTTTTTTTTTTTTTAAGATTTTATTTATTTATTTGACAGACAGAGATCACAAAGAGGCAGGCAGAGAGAGAGGAAGGGTAGCAGGCTCCCCGCTGAGCAGAGAGCCCAAAATGGGGCTCGATCCCAGGACCCCGGGATCATGACCTGGGCCGAAGGCAGAGGCTTTAACCCACTGAGCCACCCAGGTGCCCCCTAAAACATTCCTTTATGGTAAACTGGAATGGGCTGAGGATGGAAGATGTTGTATTGGCTAATACAGTATCTCTATCACTCAAGTAATGTAGGAGTAATGGTTATTTTTAGAACTGTGGAAATGATTGATTTTTTTGCTAAGTGTCACCGATGAACTACAAAAAGAGAATGACAAATCCAGGTTAGTCAATGACCAACTCAAGGCATAATATAAAAGTGAAAGTTCTTCAATGGAAGCACTAACAGAAACTCTTCTTACCTGGAGCCAAAGAGTGGACCACACTAGGCTCAGGCCTAGAACTCAAGCGTGAATCTAGTGCAGCTAAAAAGAATGATAAATTCATAGATTTGGCAAGTCTCTACTCTTATGTCTGGAAGAGAGTGGAGTCCCATAATCTCTACAAAGATGCGCTTGAATACATTGAACCTAAAATTGCCTGGTAACTTCTGTGTCACTAGATGTGACCACTTACTATTGCTTGAAGATAGCAATATCTACTTTCTTAAAGACAATGCAGAAGCATCTAGTTCCCTGAATTCATACTGAAATCCCCCTGAAAATTACCCCTCCTGGCAAGGACATCAATAACTAGAATCAAGTCTTAGAATGACCCGGGGTGCCTGGATGACTCAGTGGGTTAAAGCCTCTGCCTTCGGCTCAGGTCATGATCCCACGGTCCTGGGATCAAGCCCTGCATCAGGCTGTCTGCTCAGCAGAGAGGCTGCTTCCTCTCCTCTCTCTGCCTGACTCTCTGCCTCGTTGTGATCTCTGTCTGTCAAATAAATAAATAAAAATCTTAAAAAAAAAAAAAAGTCTTAGAATAACCCAACTAGGGAGTACTAACTCTACTAAAGGAGAATAGAGGATTGTTTTATTTTGTTTTGATTTCACCAAAGAACAAAAAGACCTGGATAGGATATCACAGCTAGAATCAGGAAAATTTAGCTATGAGTGGACTTGAGGGTCCTGGAGAAGATGAGTAGTATCTAAAGCCGGGCTGGGAGGATTAGATGATATGGAGGATCTCTCTCATGATTCACATTCAATACCCTAGCAAAGGGCATGGACTTAATGCACTGTTTAAATGGCTCCTGGGAAGGAGAGTCCACATTATGCTGGCTCATATTTAAGTACCTGGACATGACAGAACTCCATTTGTTAGAATGTTGAAGAAGGAACAAAAATACTGAGAGAGGTAGGTGTGTAAGACTAGATCTGTTACGATAGCTTAAACAACCTACCAAATAGCTGTTTTCTACAAGGGTTCAAAGGACACTTCGTTCACTAATAAAAGCACTGAGTGAAAGAGGAGCCAGCAAATGGAAGCTTAGTGGTGGAGTGATGGCTATCCACTGGAGGCCAATATTAATAATAAGAAATGCTGTTGTGAAACTGCACCCGCTGTTGTGGGGATGATATGATTACAGAATGGCAGAGGCTAGGTGGTAGCATTTAACCATCAGACACAGAGTGAGAGTATTTGCCATTATGGGTGATAAGGTTGGAATGGAAACGTGGGGGCTCCGACCTACAGCACCTATGGTTATGGCGAATTCACCATGGTATTCACAAGAACCAGGAAAATGGACAACCAACAAGGTTAGGTTTAAAATATATAATAATAAAAAAAAATATTAAAGGCAGATGAACTGATATTAACCACCCTAGTGGAAAACCATTATTCCTCATCCAGTTTCCAGACCTGAGCTTGACTGAAGAAGATAGAATTGAAGTTGAGGAAGGACCTTGCTATGCTACAGCCATTCATCAAATCCTTCCCTAAAGGGATCTATATACATTGGGGGTGGTGGAATACCCAGAGTTTTTTTGAAAGCTGTTGGTTACAAGTTCCCCTATAATGAGATGAAGGATCCCAAATCCCATTGTGGTCACCCATTATAGTGTAATGCTAGGTGATAAATGGAATTCTTGTCCAATTCCAAAGAAAACATGGATTCACCCTGTGGTCATTTCCTAGCCCCTGAGCTTTTAATGGGATGAATATATTTACAGCCAGAGCAGACAGTAATTAATATACATTCCAGTCTTGATCAGTGATACTTTAACTTTCCTCCTCTGTCATAGTATAGTCCAAGGGGATCTTGATGGTCCTGTGCATAAGGAATGTTGGAAGACAGCGGCAAGAAAAAAAATCTTCCCGGGGCAGAGTTTGTATAGAGTATCTAGTCTTCTGTCTCACATGAAGAAAGAAGTGGTCAGATTCCCAGCAAGTTGTAAATGACTTAGCTGATTGATCATTGGCTTGGAATGAGCAAGGCTGAATAGAAAAAAGGGATGTGAATGTACTCATGGGTGTGTAGATCTTTGTAGCCCACATTCATGCCAACTAGGAGGCACTAAACAAGCAGGTGGCCAGGATGACTCATCCAGTATGTCAACCATTCTCTGTACTCATCTGAGCCTGAGCCAGTGCTCACACAGTAGACCTATGAATGGACCAGCCCTGGTAAAAGAGGTGGTGGCTTTACGTGAGTTCAATAGCATGAGCTTATTCTAACAAGTCTGATATAGCTATCTTTGTTGCTAAAAGTCTGCCTTGTCAGCAACACAGTTTGATACTGGGCCCTTGAAGTGTTACCAGTTCTCAAAATTAATCAGTGACTTGGTGGCAAGATGATTACATCAGACCTCCTCCACCCTGGAATGAGCAATAACTGACAGATGTGCTGGTATGTGTTTTCCTTTCCTGCCCTTACTGTCTTGATCAGTATTTAAAGGCTTATAGTGTGTCTGATTGACTGACATTTTATCTCATATGATATTTCTTCAGATCAAAGGACACATTTTGCAGAAAAGTGATCATAACATTGAGCACAGCCCATAGGATCATTAGCCTTACATTTTCAAAATGACTCAAAGCCTGACAGTCTAATATAATGTTGCAATGACCACTCAAAGGCATGCCTAAAGCTCTAACTTGCAAATAATACCTTGCTCGTTTGGAGAATCGAATTCATGCATGGTATATATTTATAGCTAATAGCTGTTTTGTCCTGAATCTCTGATATTTGGATTATATGAGTCCAGATGATGGGATGGAAACAGAAGTAACCCCTCTAGCCATCTCTACCATTGCCCCATATAGAGACTATATGCCTCCTACCCTAGCAATTTTAAATTTGGCAGATCCAGGGTTCTGAAACTATGACTTCCACCTGGCCATTTTAAGTTCCTCATGCCAATAGACTTGCACACAAGAATAGTACCATATTGGCTATGGTACTTGACTCTGATCACAAGAATATTACCATATTGGCTATGGTACTTGACTCTGATCATTATGAGGAGATAGATTTGCTTTCATACAGAGTAGCACAAAGTAGTATATCCGAGACTCTGGAGATACACTGTGGTGTCCTTGGTGATCTCAAGCCTTGTTTTAAACCAGAACAGACCATAGCCAAACAAGGGCACAGTACCAAGAGCTGTCATGTGAGGTACAAAGATCTAGGTCACTCTACCATTTAATTAGCCCAGAGAAGCAGAAATGTTGGCCAAGGGTGAGAGAAAAGAAAGAGATGATGAGTATCACCTAAGCCTGAGGACTAACGATAGCAGTGGAGGCTGCTGATCTCTAGCTTAACCTGCTGATCCTTCTTTTGGGTCTTAATTTAATTTTATTTTATCATTTTCCTATAATTGTTGCTAAGTGTTGCCTTCTTGAGGAATCAGTACAGTAAATTTAATGCGAGAGTTGAATAGATATCACCATTGAAATGGGTGGAATGTAGTAGACATTGTCCTTTGCACACATTTCTGGAAAAAAGAAAAGGAAAGAGGGGCATCTGGGTGACTCAGTTGGTTAAGTGTCTTTGGGTCCAGTCATGATCCTGGCATCCTGGGATCAAGCCCCACATCAGGCTCCCTGCTCAGCTGGAAGTCTGCTTCTCCCTCCTCACTTGCCCCTCCCCTTCTTGTGCTTTCTCTCTAAAATAAAATAAGATAAAATAAAATACATAAAAAAAAAAGAAAAGAGATGGAAAGAAAAATGAGGGGATTCATAGCACCATAACATCACTAAAAGTAGAGTTGAATAGATATGTGCCAAATTGGATCCGATGTATAGATAAGAGCCAGCTCCAGCACTCCACTGGGTTTGGCATATAATACGTATCACATACAATATGTATCCATAACAATTAGCTATTGGCATTCCTATTTGTACATACATTCCACTTTGAACCCTGTATTCCACTGTATGTTTATGTGTCAGTCTTTCCTCCTACATGTATTTTTCTTGAGCTCAGAGATCATGCTTATGTGGTTTAAAAAAAACTAATAAAACACTGACCTCTTTCCTTAGGTCTTTCTCACTCCATTTCAGGAGTAAAAACCCATGTCTTAATTATGACATATAGATATGGCCATCCTGGTTACCCCCATCTCTCCCAAGGCTGAACTGACTAGGTCATTTCCGCTACCCTCATTGCCTTGTCTCTTGTCTTTAACCTAGCCCCCTTTTACCTGCTGCTTTTTGAAAAATATTAACTAATTAAGTGAATTATTGAACTAATGAACTAAGATGGGGGACTATAAAAATAATATTAACCCTGAAAACTAGGGCAAACCCCAGAATATTAGTTTGAGGGATACAGATGCACTCATTATTAGGCTCTGGAAGATAACGCCTGCAAATAATAATAATAATAACAATAACAATAATGATAAGAAGAAGGCAAATAACAAATATAGATGTCACTAATAAAAAATAATAAATATAGATAAACTATGAAGGTCATTTGTCTAAGCATTTTCTCTCCATTTTAAAAATTAATAATCAGAGCAGCCCCCTGGGATGTACAGCATTATTTTGACTTTACAGAAATGAGCAGCAAGGGACACTTAGGAGAGAAGTAATGACTGGACCTTTAATGGTAAATACAGGAACATAACGGTTGAAAGCCCCATTGGATTAGGTTGGAATTAAGGGCAGGATGGTATGGCTGCTGTAGGAATTTATTCTGGCTCAGTTGGGACTCATTCAGGAAAATTGGGTATGCTGAATCTGCATATGGGAAATGAGCAAATCTTTTTATAAAAAGTTGAAGAAGATAGAGAAGAGAAAGCAAAGGACAATGGTGCCTGTAACAATCACAAATCAGCACAAATGTGAGGAATGGGTCTGGGATGGAGAAAGAGTTCACCTATATCCAGCACCTATTTACACCTTGTCTTTCTAAGACACTTTCCTGAATCTGAATTACTTTTATTTTCACAACTCATCCTTCTTGGGTAGGTATACTTCTCTCATCTCTCTCTCTCTCTCTCTCTCTTGCTGTTGGGATTTCACGGTTACTTTCTTCCATAAGATTATGAGTTCTTTCTTCATTGTTTGTCACGTGGTAGTGGCTAGATCAGTGAATCTGAACAAAAAGCAGGGGAAATATTATCAAACTTGCTCTGCAAAGAGATAAACAAATCAAATCTATTTTTTGACTTGCCACCTTTATTTTTACTTCGTTGTCATCCACGTCTGAACTAATTTGTATATAGAAAATCTGCAGTTTTTGGTGAGATGGAATAAAAAGAGGAATGAGTTAGTATCTTCTATTTGATATAACCACATTATAAAAGGATTAAATTTATGCTTGTACTAATTTGTGTAACAAACTATCATAAGATCTTCAGCATAATCCTTGAAATATCTAGAAAATTTTACTTAAAAAAATTTTGGGGCACCTGGGTGGCTCATTCGATTAAGTCTCTGGCTCTTGATTTTGCCTCAGGTTATAATCTCAGGGTTGTGAGACTGAGCCCTGCATCTGGCTCCTCGCTCAGCTGGGAGTCTGCTTAAGATTTCTCTCTCCCTCTATCTCTCTGCCCCTCCCCACTCTGGAAAATAAATAAATCTTTAAAAAAGAAGTTTCAGTCAATTCCAGACAGAAATCTTGTACCATAATCTTTTACATAGTACACCCGTGTTAATAGATAACAATCCTGAAGCACCTGGATGGCTCAGTGGGTTAAGCCTCTGCCTTCAGCTCAGGTCATGATCTCAGAGTCCTGGGATTGAGCCCCACATCCGGCTCTCTGCTCAGCGGGGAGCCTGCTTCCCCCTTGCTCTCTGCCTGCCTCTCTGCCTACTTGTGATTTCTCTCTCTCTGTCAAATAAATAAATAAAATCTTAAAAAAAAAAAAAAAAGATAACAATCCTCTGTCAGGAATACGTGAAAATCATTGACCTTCACCATTGTATTAGGATTCCAAATTACAAGTGACAAAATCCCAAGTTGGCTTGATTAGACAACACAGGCAACATTTTAACTCAAGAAATGTAAGGTATAAAGGAACACCCAGTAAATAAAAAAACTGGGGATGCAGCTAAGGCTTAGGAACTCCTAGAAACAGGGCTTGAAGGACTCTTATGTACTAGCTGGGCTGCCATTTGCCTACTTATATTTTTCCCAATATAAAAGTTATAGAAGTTTCTTCTGTGTGGCAGAAAACATGGCTTTAATACCTTCTGTGTTTTTCTTCTTAAGGTTTTACGTCTCAGAGGCTTATTCTGATTAGTTTATGGTCAAGTTCCTAGGCCCAGACAAATGATTTCAGCCAGGAATCAAAGAACACTATTTTTAACAGCTTTGGTCAGATTTATAGTCTTGGACCAAAGATGGTGCTTAAAAGATGGAGTCCTGAAGACATAGCCCTCATTGATAACACCCTTAATTGATAGCAGGAATTCTGGAGGGCAGAGTATTGGGCAAGAGCTACCCAGCTGAGGAATATAAAGACACGGGGTCCAGTTCTTACATCAGTGGTTACTGGGGACTCAGTAACCTTTTTCATATAGTTCAGAATGGTCCTCGGCTACCAACTCTCAGTTTGCAGAAGGCTCTTTTTCAGGTTGGATCTATTGGGCATAGCTCTCCGCCTGTTTGTTATTCCTTCTCACAAAAGAAGCACTGTTAGTATTCACAACGACACTTGATAAAATGAAATCATGTGTTTACTCAATACCAAAGGCTGTGTTAGATATTAATTAACCCTTGGTATTGCTGTAGAAAAAGAATAACAACAGTCCTTTATTCTTTTAATACTAAGATTGTAATTTAGCAGTACTCCCATTCCTGAGTCTCTTTCTTTAACAGGCAGTGGCTTTTAACAAATATCCACAAACAACATTAATATTTTCCTTCTCATTCCTTGCCCTCTCCACCTATTGTCTCTACTCTGTCTTTCAAATCACATTGGGTCATACAGAGGACACATGCTAGATGTTTGGATTCTCGAATTACAAGCTTCACAGCCAATTTGTATTTGCATAAAAGCAGACTCCTTTCTCAGACATTAGACACACATAGCAGCATTCAGCCTGCCAACTTTATTACTGTTCATTTCACCATCCTACACTCGCTTTTGCTGAAAAGAGTAGCATAAATCTCAGCAGTATAAAGGTAGTATCCCATAATCACTCATCAAAGAAATAAGATATTATCTTATTCTATGATACACATCAATGATGAGGTATTTGTTAAACAATTTATGATTTGGAAACAAAGGTAATAAAATCTGATTGAATATCTGGACCAGATATCTTGAAGGATAAAAAGAGAATTCAGGGAAATAATAAATATATCTTTTCTTTTGTCTGGGAGTGCTATGCCAGTAATAGTATCAAAATACTTAGGCACAAATGTGGTAGCATAACAAAATACTGGAATAGGGAGAAACTATCCCATATATTTAAAAATAGACAGACACAAACACACGCCCTATGTACAATGTGTTCATATTCTAAGTCCCATTCTGTGACTTGCTGAACCAGCTAATAGGTTCCTCCATATTCAAAGATTTACACTAAGCCTTTTCTTACCAATTTTCCTTCTACTGCGGGAGTTACTGATGCTGATTGAACTCAGTGGCTCAATAAACAACTTTGCTATCTCAAAAAATACAGCCTCTTTGCCAACAAGATGTTTGGAGTCATTCCAAGAAAAAGAAAAAAATTCTGGTCAACAGAGAGAAGGAGCCACATTGAAACGTCTGCACTCCTATTTTTACTCTGGTCATAAATCATTATCCACTCTGGCATTGATTAATTGGCCTTCTTCAAATCCTCCAGAATTCTTATGAAAATCCAGGATAAAGCACAGTTACAATATTAGCAGCCAACAGGAAGGGATACGTTTCAAAATGTTGTCTGGAGATAACAGCCTGTAGACAAAACTGTGTCACATTGGAAGCAGCTTTCTGATTATTTACATTTTTTAAAGTGATTTAGTTCCTTTTGTCAAAGTCTTCATTCACCCCCTTTCTTATCTTGGGTCTACAACCCAGCCTGAGAAAGGTGAGGATGACACGCTCTACGTATCCCACCTGTCAGCGTTACACCCGGGCATCCTGGACCCATTGAAAATTTCCATGTTATGATGTCTAATTCTTCAGGGTTTGTTGCTAATGATCAAGTTTTGCATTGGTAATGGAAGCTAGTATCTTAAAAAGATTATAAATGGGCTAAAACAGCTGTCTGAATGTCACATACGGTCAGTCTCGTGGAGATTAGACTTGTAATTCTAACAATAGTTTCACTTAGAGAATTAATAAGCTTTTCATGTGAGGACTGTTTGCTGATTCCGTCTTTCTGTTCACTCACTTTCTTGCTTTACTGCACTCCTCAGTGACTTCATGTCTTTCTTGTGTTTGGTTGCTTTAAAGTAAGCTTTTCATTTCCTTCTATAGTTTGGTAGTTACTGTCCTGAGTGATACATTATTGCTTGGTAAATTGGCTATTCCCATAAATTTATACAAGAATAAAAGTCTGGAAAAGCACAGGAGAAAGAATGGACCAACAGATTACATTCAAGACTCCTGTCGGGGACCGCCTCCGGCCGGGAAAGTCCCCGCCATTACAAGATGGCGCTTGGCTCACTGCCAGCAAAATATGCTGCAAGTAAACACCGAACTTTCTGGTGAAGCCCACCTGAAGGAGGACATAGTCATTGGCTGTTTCAAATTTAATCAGTATAATAACAGGACTCTCATTGGCTCTCCCCATTGTTTGGCCCCTTATTGGTCACCCTGACACATATAAGCTAAGAAAGTTGTCGAAATAAAGAGACGAAGCATTAACACCATGCCAGGCTGGTTGTCGTTCTTGCGGGCCGAGGGCGACAACTCCAAATCTAGAGCCATGAACATATGACATCTGGGATATAACAAAATATGGATCTGTCTTTACATGGATGGCCTTAATATATGTCACTGGGAAACTGGATAATTGTATAGATAATTAAAAATTAATGCCAATTTTACACCACACAGAAATTTAAAACTTAGGTGGATTAAAAATGAATGAAAGATATTACTGTAAGTATAATAAAAATTCAAGAACGTATCTCTGTTTCACTTCTGAAGTGAATAAAGTTTTCTTAAGATCCCAGAAACAGAAATCATGAGGTACATGTTAAATGTGACTAGGTTAAAATTAAATGGACAGTTTGTATTAAGTTTAAATAGTTATATGATGATAGTAAACCACCTGAATTCTAAAATTTTAGGTAAATTAAAAGTAGAAGGAAAAATATAAATGAACAAACTACTGTTATTGCTAAAATGTTAGGTAAATCAGTAAAACTGAACTTTTTAATTAATCAGAAGAAAAAGGAGAAGAGTCCAAGTATTATCACATGGTTATATTTTAATTCACAAATGTCTTTACAGCACAAAGTATGTGGCAAAACATTGTTCTAAGTACTATTACAAATATTAACCACATTACCTAATCACATGAAGTGGATAATAATACGGTCATTCCCATGTTGCCAGTGAAGAATACAGAAAGAGGTTTGTAACTCATCTTAAGTAAGGCAATGAAGAAATGGACTCACTGAGATATGACTCAGGCAGTTCAGTTATAGATCTGTCCTGTCAACCATTAACCTGCATTGCTCTCTCAAACTTTTGTACAGGAATAGCAATTGACATTAAAATGCTTTTCCTTCTGGAAAATATTTGCCTTTTCTTTGATTTTTTCCCCTTAAACATCTCATATACTTTAGCTATAATAATGAAAAAAAAAGAAAGCAGATATTCCATTTAGTGACAATTTAAATATTTCCAGCTTACTAATGTAGCCTTGTGACGAAAATCCCTACATCTTCTTATAATTGCAATATATTTCCATTCTACCCCCTTTGATATTTTCTACTAATTAATCTATAATTTAATAAAAATAGCAAATTAATTCTTACCCTTTTTCAATATGGAAAGTTAGCATGAAGATAAACAGAATAAGTACAAAAAGTGAATTAGATGAAAATATATTTGGAAGAACTGGAATTGGATGAGATGCAATTAATCGTCTTAGTCTCCTAAATGTATAAAACATGGTGCACATGTGGGCTCTTAACAAATATCAGTAGAATGAGTTAGTGAGTACAGAAATGCATGTTGAGACTCTCGGTCTCTTTGAATGATAATTAACAATTAAAATTATAAAAAAAACACAACTATATGAATTACTATTTGGGGAGACAAGGACCACTGAGAAGTATAAGTAGTGTGCTTAGAAAAGACCCTTACTTCTCATAAGCCTGCAAACATATGTCCCTTTTAAGTCATGGTATCATAGCATATTGGTTTGGAAAGGTCTTTGTCTATCATCTAGTCAAAAACCCATCATCCTTGTTCTCCATTATATTACACTCCTGACAAATAGGAAGTCATGCTCTTTGAAGAGCTCTGGAAGTAGGAAAACCAAGAACTTCCAACAAAACCAGGAACTCCCAACAAAAATGGTGTAGTAGAAAATGAAGTTAAGATTCAGGATTCTTTTGTTCTAGTTCTGACTGAGCCATTAACAAGTAGAGGAGCAAATCATTTAACCTTGCTGAGTCCACATTTCCTCATCTGGAAAACAAAAGAATTGGACATGATAACCATAAGGTACAATGCAATCAACATGAAACATGCTCATTCTAGGACTGTATTTTTTGGATAGACTTTCACTATAAAAATCTTTCCTATAGTCAACCAATATTGGACTCTCTGTAATTGTCACCAAAAATTTTGTAATAACCCTTCAAGACGTAATTATTCTTTGTTTTGGCTATTCCTTGCATCATAACAAGCCCCCTACAAATATTAGTGGTAAAAAAAAAATCATAAATTTTCATCATGATTTGCAAGTTGGACAGAGCTTGGCAGTCATCAGCTTTTTGGTTCTATTCGGCTTCAGCTGGAGGGTCCAAAGCCTGATTGTTGAAGTGTTGTTCACTCAGACGTCTGGTAGTTGATTCTGACTGTTGATTTAAACCTTATCCTGGGCTGGTGGCCAGCACATTTACATGTGGTCTTTCCGTGTGACCTGAGCTTCTTTCCTCACAACGTGCTGGCTAGGTTCCAAGAATGACTGTCCAGAGAGGTGATCAGGTAAGCTCTACCACCTTGTATGATCTGGTTCTGGAAGTTACACAGTGTTGTTTATTCTTCAATCTATTTCTGGGAAGCAAGTTACTAAAATTCCAGTGAATTCAAGGGGAGAGGAATCAATATCCACCTTCATGAAATCTTCCACAGTTTTGAATATTAATATCACGTCCCCTTAAATTTTTTCTTTTCTTTGCTAAATGTACCCTTCAGTTTCTTTAAACTTTTCTATCAATACATTTTGGGTTTCGGGCGCCTGGGTGGCTCAGTGGGTTAAGCCGCTGCCTTCGGCTCGGGTCATGATCTCAGGGTCCTGGGATCGAGTCCCGCATTGGGCTCCCTGCTCAGCAGGGAGCCTGCTTCCTCCTCTCTCTCTCTCTCTGCCTGCCTCTCTGCCTACTTGTGATCTCTCTCTGTCAAATAAATAAATAAAATCTTTAAAAAAAATACATTTTGGGTTTCCCACACCATCTTTCTGACTTCAAAAATTATCCTTTTATCATCTGTGTTAAAGGATACTACTCTCCTCAAAATTATGAAGCAGTAGCTCTGAAAATATGAATCTGAGATTCTTAGGGGTCACTAAGATCTTTTGGAGACGGGTCTGCAATGTTAAAACTACATTTTAATAAAACTAAGACATTATTTTTTATTTTCACTTTCATTGTCTAGGAGTATGCAGTGAAGATTTCTAATCCTACATCATAAATAATTTCACTGTTAGAAGATACTTTTGTTTGTTTGTTTGTTTGTTTTTAGAAAAAGGTAAAATCATGACTCTCCTTTGGATGTAAAGTGATCATGCATTTAAGATGTTACTTTGTTCATTAAATGGAGACAACCAGGCATACAAGGGAACTGGTTTAAAAGAAAAGTCAAAAAGCCCAAATTGTATATGGGGCAAAGGAATGTTGAAATGAATTACAAACAGAGGAAGAACTATTTTTTTCCACAGGGTTCAGGGAAGATATTTGAACGTCTACCAAAAAAGACAGGCTTTACACATCTTTCAGGCACCTACAGCTACCTACAGAATGGTAAATAGTTGCCACAGAATCAGAATCTGAGAAGGTGGACAGGTGTGTCACAGACAATGCCTAGATAGATGCTCTATTGAAGCACAATAGAACACTAGGGGTTTTTTCAATGTCACAACAAACTGAATACAAAAGCAGATGTGAGAATTTACCTTCCATGAAGCCTAAAGAAATCTGTAAAGTGTAAAGGAAGGCACCGCTTCTCATTATTTTTTTGTTTTGAAAGTATAGTTATTTCCATAAAATATCTTCACATATAATGGCTTTATTATTAATATTTAAGTGAATTACTTAACACTTATTTTTCTCAGTTTTAACTTGTAAGACAGTAAATATTGATTAATACTACCAATATGAACAAAGGTCTTCCTATTCTCAATAAATATTAATAATATAAAGGATTCTGAGTTCAAAAATTAGAGAATCACTCCTTTAAGATCTTTGGCTAGGAAGGCATCAGAATATGTTACACCGAAGTAGGCCATTTTGGTATAAGGATTATTTTGAACCAAAAGTAATTGAGAAACAATATATTCAGGAAGAATTTTTTGTTGCCCCTCTCTATCTAAGAGCAGAGCAGGGCTTCAGTTTCTGTTGTGAAGGTGTTCTCTCCCCTGACTCTCTGTTCCCCACCTCCCACCTTTACCCCACCTGAACCAGGAAGAGGACCGACAATACCAAGAAAAGTTTGCATTTATAAACTTTACTATAATTACTGTTCTCTTCTATTAGTTCCTCCATGTATTTCCTCATCACTCCCCATGATTTCCTGTTCTGTGAAGCCGAAATCTCCCCTCTTTTGTGTGTTTTTTTTTTTTTTAAGATTTTATGTATTTATTTGACACAGAGAGAGAGAGATAGCAAGAGAGAGGGAACACAAGCAGGGGGAGTGGGAGAGGGAGAAGCAGGCTTCCCGCTAAGGAGGGAACCCGATGTGGGGCTCAATCCCAGGACCCCGAGATCATGACCTGAGCCAAAGGCCAATGCTTAATGGCTGAGCCACCAAGGCACTCCTCCTTTCCTTTGTTAGAATAGAATATAAGCTCCCAAGTCTAACCACTTTTTTGAGTCCACTTTTCAATGAACTCCTGTGCATGTGAAATATTAATAAAAATCATTTGCCTTTTCTCTTGTCAATCTGTCTTTTGTTGGTTTAATACACAGGCCTTTAGTCATTGAGCCAAAGACGGTAGAGGAAAAGCTTTTCCTCCCTGATAGTTAATGGTTCTTTTATTATTTTTCATAGTAAATTCATGGACAATTGAACTCCAGACTTCTTGTATGCCAGTTTTCCCTGATCATCTGAATTTACCAATCAAATAATTCTATTAAAACTAGACATAGTCTGACTTTTTCTTAGAAAATCGATATAGGTCCTCAATGAGTAACATGTTCTCCAGTTGAAGGTTTAGACATATTTCAACCAACATTCCTTTTGGTAATCTCTCTTGATATTGAGGTCAAGATCCATTGCTCTATATCTGCATGAATCCAAGCTTTGGCTCTTCAAAGAAAAACGGGATTATATTTTATCATTTCCAGTCTTTTGGTACCTCCTTCATTTTCTGTCCCTTTTGTCAGGTTACTGAGAATAGTGTCACCAACTAGACCCCAAATATGACCTCTACTGCCTACCTGCTTATACCCATTAACCTTTGTCCCACATGCTTTCTTAAACTCTTCTTTCCAGCTATCTCTTAACTCAGCAAATGACTCGACAGCATAGCATCCATTGATGGAAAGTGAAACTACCCCTCAAGAGGTAATAACTACCCCAAGGACAAGCTCTGATGACCCTGATCACCCAGACCAGTTGGAGCTCAACCCCAACTCATGGCTGCATAGGTGGATCATGAATTGACCCATAGGGTGACTGACCGCCACCTTTACCTCATTATAATGTTTCAAGATTTCTTTTCCTTTAGTGCCCGGGGTTTTGGTCATGCTACTTCCAAGAGTGAAGAGGTAGACCAGACAACTAGTGGTGAGCAGGAAAGCAGAGTGTATTGATTGGGCAAAGCTCCTGAAGAATGAGGGGACTCAAGAGGGTTGCTGTGGGAGTTTCTAAGTCTAGGGGACTTTATAAGAATTTTGGTGGGTTCTTTAATCTGATTAACCCTCCACACACCTGTCACCCAATCAGGACTTTGTCCACACACTCATCTACCCACCAGGTAGTTGTTTATATGGGAAAGGTTAGAAGGCTCCTTCCAGGGAGGTGTAGAATAACAGAATGGGTTCTTTTTCCTTTTAAGGGTGGCTTCCTCTTAGGACAGGGTCCTTTGCCTTTGTTTGCCTCCATTAATAATATGAAACTCTCCACCCAAGAAGGGGCACAAACATTGTTTACATAATATACAAGGTATGTAGAGGCATGTTTCCTCAAGGCACATACATGACCATATACCTGCCTCTATATATGATGACAAAACTTCCCTTTCTGAATATTTATCCTGACCCTAAATCAAAGGAGTCCACTTACCCTTGTTCCTTGTTCGGGAAGTCAAGGCTTTGGAAGTCATTCCTGTGATCTCCTTATTTGCTGCAAATAAAGTTTTCTGTCTGTGACAGTTCTACCTGGTGCAGGTTCCATTTGTGACGCACTAAGAAATGAACTGTTAGTTCACTTACAGTGGTCCAACTACCTTCCCTGATTAGAGGTAATTTCTACAGAGTTCTATAATTAGAGTTCATTCCATTGTCAAAGATTAGCCTTGAGCAAATATTTAGTGACTAATTCAGTTTACTTTCAGCACACCATTTCAGTCTTACCCATACTCTCTATAACCTACGAAGGTTGCCTTCCCCATCTTTCAAATGATTTTAGATCTGGATCATTATATTCTCTATCATCTCCTGGGCGCCCCCTCTTCCCCCCTTTTTTTTGGTCTAAGAAATATTCCTTGATCCCTTAGAACAGTGATTTTTGAAGTGTGATACCATACCAGAATCTACCCTTGTTTAGCTTGCTAAAAAAATACACATTCCTGGACAACAACTACTATGTCGGAATGTCTGCTTTGAGTTAGATTTCTCTCATGTGTAACCCTAAGATTTTTAACTGACATTCTTGTAACAGTAAACCTTTCAGGAGTTTTAGCTTTCTTACTCATTTAGTCCACATAAAACCTTATTAGCCCTATTTTATGATTTAAGACACTAAAGAACTAGCTCAAGGTCACACAGCCAGTAATTATCAGAGTTGGGAATCAAATCAGAGCCGTATTTATTTGTTTTTCTCCCTCCTAATGCTGCTCAAGCAGATTAAATACCTGACGGGTACTAGGAGGGGCTCTGTGGCAAAAAAAAAAAAAAAAGAAAAAGAAAAAGAAAAACACTCTCCTCGGCCCTGCCTCAGAGTCTGAAATCCTCAGCATTCTCCACTTCTTTTGGTTAAAGGCAGCTGTTTAAATGCAAATTATATCTGGGAAGGGTGTCACATTAATAGCTACTACCCGCTATTAACTCCTAAACACAAATCAATGTTCTTGTTCTCTAGACTAGACAGGACTCTTAAAGAATGTAACATTTGGAGGAGATTTTTGAACTGAGGATGAAGGGAGCGGGAAAGGTTGGGAGCATAAGGATGCTGTCATGGTGGGGCTTTGGCCAAGTGACAGCCCGTAAGTGCTAGGTGGTGGGCAGGCCATGGCAAGTGAGGGTAAGAGGAGGGCACATCCTGAAAGGCATGCAAAGGGATGTTCGACAGAGTGATAATCACGAAGATCACCTGCTTTACATTTTTGCATAGAACCATTTCAAATTCTGGCATCCATTTTGATCACGCTTCCGTCTTTATGATGAAACACAGGAAATTTCCCCCCTGAATGTGCAGCGTCTGTTAAATATGAAGAATTAATCCAAGACTGCCAAACCTAATACACATAAGGTCCCAGCATGAGCTCATATTCGATGATCATTAACATTTTTAACCTATTCTTCAATTTCTTTAATGAACAAATGTGTCTTATTTCCTTCGGATGTAGGACAGTTGGACTGTTTTTTTTCTTCTGTGGCATACACCTACGCAAGGTAAAATACGACATTAAAAGGATTAAATCATGTAATAAACATTACCGTGCTGCTTTGTTGTCAGAACCATAACTGAAGAATGATGTTTGAAAGGTATTGTTGAAAGGGCTCTAGATTTATAATTTTTCCAATGAATTACTCATAAAAGGAGATTTTGTAAACCAATAAAGTCATTCCAGGGCTGCATAAATTACTAAATTACTTGCTAAGTTAAAAAATAAGTGACAAAGCTTTTTGTACCATAGTGGCGAATGTCCGTGCCTAATAAATTTGTTATACAATGCTATAGGATTTTTTAAAAAATGATCATCATTTAGGCTCAGATTAACAATAAAAAGGCAGAAGATTTTCCTAAAGCTCTAGGTGAACAATGGCACTTGAAAATGAAACACTGGCAAATTGCCCATCTCCTGTGGGAAAAGGAGGAAGGAGGCAGCAGCATCTTTGTAAGCAATCACACTGGAGAAGGCAGGCTTCTTCCTGGGGCATTAACAACATCTCAACAGGACTCAGAGATTTTTGTCAAGAGCCACAATTTACACAATAATTACACTCATTGGAGCAAATACTGATCCCAAATTGCCTCCTACTTCTTGTCCTCTCCCCAAATCAGATGTTTTGTCCATGTACCCAAGTTGTTTCAAAGGATTAGTTAATTCACGTATTCATTTCCTAGAGACTCGCTTTTGTGAGTGTGTTTTATTTTTCTAAGCAATCAACTCATAAAGCAGACACCATTTTCCTTTCTATTAATGTACTAAAGGAAAATAAAGGATATGATTTTGGAAGCTTCTGACCTAGCTAAGCAATGATTCTGCTATGTTCTTACAGCAAAGAGATGTTTTTTAAAAAGTGTGGCTACACATGCTCATCGTAATTTATTAAGCAACACAAACCCAAAGGTAATAAAAGGCAAGTTGGATTTATGTGGAAACTGAAAAGATGATATTGTGCATTTTATAAGGCAAAGGTCGTTTTTCCAGACTAGTAGTTGCTGGTTCTTCAAGGACAGATGCAAAGTTATCAGTTTTCCAGATGAAATAGAATGAGGGAAAGGGGCACATTAGCTCTGGCCTATGCTCACATGATTCCTGTTGTTCACGAAACATCCAGTCTGTCCTGACAACATGGGAATTCACTGAGCCCATGATCAGACTCTGCCTTCATGATGACATGAAAGAGAAGGGTAATTTTAGTCCACTACAGCTCCAACTATTGATGTCCAAGCTCATTATGCATTATTAACTTCTTTTATGGTGTTGGGACACCAAAGAGAGATCTTGTTCAGAAGCAGAAAGAGTGCAAAACAGGATCAGTGGGGTATTGTAATCAGGTGGAGGAGTGACTAAAGTGCCTGGGAAAAGACCTCCAGATGGTGATGAAAAAAAGATGACCTCCAATGGAGATGCTACACAAACTCCTGGAGGGGAGTCTCATGGCCACAAGCTGGGAAGGGGATCTAAGGAAGAGGAAAGAGCAGCCAATTTTTCCTTCTAGGTAGAGATCAGGGCCAAAGCCTCCTTGGGGATAAAGTGTAAACCCTTTGAGCCAAAGAAGTTTGTTGTTGATTATTTATGGATTTCCATCATCCATACACACTCCCTGCTCTTGAGCATGTGAATTAGGTGATGTACATATGCATGAAAATATCCTTGCCTATGGAGTTCATGAGTGTTGGTACCAGGACCTGGTATGGCAGGACTCTACTGTTTCTTCAAAGCCCTAAAGAAGTAAGCCTAAATCACATTCCAGGAATCTCATTTTGAGACAAATTGAATGTTTTTATGTGAGAGGTTTTTTTTGTTTTGTTTTATTTTAAATCTCTGTCATTGGGAAACACACCAATGGTTTATCTATTAATAATAATTTTCCACCCATGGGGTTATGAGAATGAAATAAATTGGCATTTGCTTTTAATATTTAAAATGCTATATAAATATGAGTTATTTTTATAATCCTGTTGACATTGAAATCCATGCATTACCTATTCAATTGATGTAAAACTTCCACTATGAAATGATGAAGCAACTGCTTAATATTGGATCCTACTACTCCCTTCCAGATTGCCATCCTAGGTGACAGTAGGTTCCTAGAACTAGGAAATGAGATTATCTTTTTTAGAGTTCGATTAAAAAAAATTGATACATAATGGTTAAAATTAACCACAATAACATTACCTCAATCTAAAAAAATTATAAACAGTGACTTAGGAGATTTAAGGACATGATAACAGTATTCTATTGGAAGCTATATATTAACTTTTTAAAATTAACTGAAGCTCTAATAAAATCAATCCTATCCAATTAGAAACCAATACAAAATTATATGCAAATGTATTAATAACAACAAATTCAGAAATAAATTTCACCATAATAAATTATGACAAAAGTAAAACAATTTAAAAATGAGCTTGATGTGGGACAACTGGGTGACTTAGTTGGTTGAGCCTCTGCTTTAGGCTCAGGTGGTGATCCAGGGACCTGGGATCATCTGGCTCCTTGCTCAGCAGGGAATCTGTTTCTCCCTCTGCCTGCCACTCCCCTTGCTCATGCTTTGTCTATCTGGCAAATAAATAAATAAAATATTTTTTTAAAAAATGAATTTGGTGCAATGTATCTAAGGTAAAACTCTCCAAGGATTGAGGGATTCCAGAGCCTGACAAACAATGGAGCATTTTTTTCAGTGGGGTTTTGCTCAAGAGTGAGTTTTAGAGAATGTTAGAAGTGGCGCCATGGAAAGAAGAGAGGATTGGCTAGGAGGTCAGAGATTTCCTTTTAAGGTTAGCAGGTCTGTATTCTGGAGTGAGGTTAAGCTAGCTAAAGCTGAGTTGGAGAATTGGGATTGATGTATATGAAATTTCCTTGATAATGAGGCATTTCCCCATATGCCAGCTATGTTACGGGCAATACCTCCGGGACAGTCTCCATTTTGTGGACCCCAATAGACAAATTCTCTTTCTTACAAGTTAGAGGCGTATTATAGAATCAAACTAAAATGGAGTCCTCTATGTCAAGGACAAAATGGAGACAGGCAATGCAGGTACACAAAGGAAACTTAACTTAATCTTACAGGAATTTATAGCTTTTCTTAGAAATCCTAATAACCAGCCAATCCTCAAATGTCAAGTTTGTTCATGTCATCTCTAGACTGCCTTCTTCCCCAGTCCTTCTTCCCACCTATCCTGACCCAAATAAGCAAGAAGACCACTGGGCAACTTATCAGCCACAAAAGCCAAATAATTTTCATACTTAGTATTAAAAATCTCTTGGTCTGTGAGCAACTCGGAACTCATTGCTCTTACAGCCTTGAGTTTCTCTGATTGCAAGTGGAAATCCTTCAGGATGCCAAGTTTAGCTTTTGACAATGTGACTTAGAGACCAGGAGCTTAGAGCTTAGATAGAATATGTTTCCATAAAATGTACAATGACACAAGAGACAGTCTTTTGGCCTGGTAAACCTAAGCAGTCATAGAATTTGAGATGGGCTTAAATGATCCTATTACTTCCTCAAAAAAGTCGGAATTAATCATGAGGTCAAAAAATGATCTGAATCTCTCTAAAATAGATGATTGTATATTGTCCTCATAATGTAGACACTGTGATCCCACATAAAACAGAGTTTGTGAGAGTGTGTGGGAGGTGTGTCCACCTAGAGGTATGGAAATAGAGGAGGACCATGTTTAATAGGAGTCATTTTGACCGTTACCTTATGCAACATTCTCTGAAAAAAATGAAACATGTAAAGGATGGAAGGTGAGAAATGCCAAGGTATGTTTGGGGAAGTAGGACCAATCTGACTGTGCCAAGCCATTAGCTGCGAGGTATTGTAAGAATGCAAGAGACGGACAAGGAGCCATCTTTTTCCCGGTGGGAGACGTGGGGCGTTTCATCATCCTGCAAGCAAATCTCACCTTTCCATCCTCACAATATCTCTTGTAATATTCATCTTATGTTACTGATGCACAGTTGCAATTACTTGTTAGTTTATTGGGGGCAGACATTTTTCTTGCTTATCACAGAATCTCTGTCCTTAGCAGGGTACTTCACAAAACCCGACACTCAGTAAGTGTGGGAAGTAAGAGAGATGAGAGGAAGGAAAGAACCAGAAATCTGAGACCAGCATTTAAAGAATCTGATTCCCTCTACCAGGATCCCTGATAAAGACTCTGCTCTGTCTTCACCATCAAGGTAATGGGTCTGTGGGAAAAAGGGGAGGCATTTGACGAGCACATGGGAGCAGATGCAGGATTAGCTGTAAACATGAGCTGAGAGAGAATGTTGCGTCTGGAGAATAAGGAGAGGGGAGGCCCAACTAAATGGTCCTACGTCTCTAACCTTCTGCCATCTCCAGCATTCCAAGACTATATTCGATGGTCTCCTGGTCAGATGCAGACAGCATTATCGGTACATAATGATTTCATTAACAACAGAACTCTCATTAGAGCAAGGTTCTAAAAATGAAATGCGCTATTCCTAATAACCAGGAAAGGAATCTGAAATGGGCTTAATTTAATTTAGCTCTAAGGAATTGTAGGGCTATATCGCAAGCTGTGAATAATCTGCTTTAGATCACGGCAGAAAGTGCTGTGTGTTCAAGCAGGCGAGAGAGAGCATTTCAGTCCTTCCAGTGGGTATAGATTAGTGTGGTCATTAGCACACTTTAAAAACCCACCAGCTTAGAATTAGAGAAGGCTGGAGGGTCACAGGCAGAAATTTCTCAGAGCACAGCCCATCAGAGACATTTCAGAAACGGTCCTTATAATTTCTCCTTGAACTCGTGTGCTTTCTGCATTAGACTATTTACATTTTGACACACGTCGTGTCAGTCAAGTAAGAGAAGATAGACATCAAGTGCTCGAGGGCCCTAATATACCATTTAGGAGGGAGCCACCAGCTGTGGCAACGAAAATGTGAGGGAAGAATACAATCTTTTTAAAGAACCCTTTGAAACATAAAAGAAAAATTACAGTGTGCCTTGCTGCTTGATTGTCTCCTGTACAAAGGCAACTGACACTGACTAGAAACTGTGGCCTTGTGCCCATGTGCCTTCCAGATGATCTAAATTACTCAGGCTTGAAATGAGAAAACTTGAGGCCTCGTCCTGCATGTAGACCGATGCAGGCATTTGCTTGTTTTCAATCAAACTTCACTATGAAGTATCTCTCCGTCCCCTCCTCTCATGCGCATAAGACAAAACAAAAACAAAATCAAAATCTGGCATGAAAACTGTTATCTTGATTCTTGTTGAATATTGTCAGTTGAAAACCGTATCATCGCTTTCACAAATAAACAGGTACTAGAATATTCCTGATGATCATAATATTAATACCGACTCTCGACAGTGTCGTCTCTCAGCTGGTAAATGGAACTTACCACCCTTTTCAGAATGCCACCGTTCTGAATTTGGGGCTGGATATAATCAAACACTGCTGGCTGAATATTTATCAAGGATCTCACCGTTCCCATCTGTATACAGCCTTTATCTAGAGGAAACGATATCTACGCCTTCCTCTTTAATGCCCATCACCAGTTTCTCTGAAGAAGTAAAATGCAACAGTTGATTTTCACTCAGCACACACCATTTATAAGAGAGGAGTTAATTTATGTTACCAGACCTATATTCCAGCACTTCACTGGCTAAATAGATTAGTCCAGATAAATCTTACGTGTTGATTTTTTTTCGTAAGAGGCTCAGGACCAATATCTGAATTGGAGATATTTTGTACATTTTGCAACGGGAAAAACATTTTGTGGGGGAAGCAAGTCATCGGCACTTATCATCTACATCGTGACCCAAGGCATCACAATGCAGACAGTGTTCTGGAATCTCAGGGAGCAGCGGGTTTCCTGGACGGTGGTTGTTAAAAATGCAGATGCCAAGTGCCTCATTCCAGATCTGCAGCCTGAACCTCAGGAGATGGGTCAGAAGCTATAGTGTGGGGAGCATCGCGGTGATGCAAGTAGACCTGGGGTCTCTATTTTTAAAACACTGGTTGGTGGAACCCAGCAGCATTGAAGAGTGAAAATGGTACTGGAATGAGAAGCGAATTACCTTGGTTTCATTCATAGTTCTTTGGTCTGCTGCATTCTTGCCCACTAAATTAGCATCAATAGACCTTAGTTTCTTTATCAATAAAACCAAAGGGGGTTGGTATGCCTGGGTCTCAGTGGATTAAGGAGCTGCCTTTGGCTTAGGTCATGATCCCAGGGTCCTGGGATGGAGCCCCACGTCAGGCTCCCCTGCTTCTCCCTCTCCCCGCTGCTCATGCTCTCTCCCTCTCTCACTATCTCTCTCAAATACATAAATAAAAACAATCTTAATAAAGAAAAAAAAACAAAGATGGGCTAAGATAGTATGTTTTCATCCTTCAGGATCCATCTAACAGTATAACTCGATTCATTTTTTAATGTGTTATAAAGAAATTTTATTCTTTGTTTTTTTCTTTTTTGTTTTTGTTTTGTTTTGTTTGTTTGCTTTGTTTCGTTTTTACTGTTTTTAGGGGGAAATCATCTATCTTGGGGTAGTATTGAGAAAATTTTCATTTTCAGTGAACATTTAATGATAATGTTTACCATACACCGCGCTCTGAAAAACTGCTATTCTGAAGTAGATACGTGAAAATGAGCTCCATTTTTATTTACACAAATTTGAAGTAGATCAGAGATAGCAACATGGTGCATCGCCAAGAATGGGTTCTGGTACGAGGAAAACAAACAAACAAAACAAAATAAAACAAACCGTCTTCGACGTCAGAAAGTATGGCAGGGCCAAAAAAACAAAACAGAACTGTGGGCTTGGTAATGACATGCAACACATTGGAAGTCTAGGCCCTGTTCCAGAACTTGGATCCTGGTAATTTGCATCATCTACACCCAGCCTCAAAGTTAAATGTCAAAAGAGGAAGAAATTTACAAAAATGCACCCTTCCTTTCCAAAATTATACTCTTTACACTATTCTAAAGTAATATTAGCTCTGGAGTTAATAGCTTATTTCATATCCTTACCGTGAAGAAATTATTATTATGTATTTAGTGATTGCGGTTGTTGCCAGGGCGACTGTCACGTATTCAAGGAGCAACTAAGCTTCTTGAAAATTCCCCATTTGCAGACACCCCCCACTCCCTCATCACTTAAACAAAAAGAACATTCTGGAAAAAAAAAAAAAAACATTCTGGTGAAAAACATTTGTGTACTATATCCACTCCTGTTCATGCCAGATTTAATCATACATGGAATGTTATGTACCATCTTTACAAAGGGAGCTTTACCTATGCAACTTGGCAAGGGCAGGGCCGGGAGTAGGGAAAGCCATCAGAATAATTTCCGATTGTTCAAGATTGTAATCATATTGTTGAATACCTTTTGTTTCTATAATATTTTTCTAGTCTTTATTTATAATTAGATTTTATCAAAAGTTAATACAAATCAGGTGGATGACATTGTCTCCAGAATCAGAGGAGTATGAAACTAGGCATTTGGCAAATCATCTGTGGATTTGTTTTGCACCTGCACAATTCCTTTCTGGGTTATGTACTTGGAGGCCTAATGCCATTCCTCAAGGGTAAATCAAGGTGTGCCCTGGCAACAACCTTATAATAAATTTCCCACCACCTGCAAATATTAATTCTTAGTCGAATTTAGACAGCTGAGGTAGGCAAGTCCTTTTTTGCTTCTTTTCTTCCCCCATGTGGTTCCAATCACAATTACGGATAACTAGATGATATTTGACATTAATAAATGCAAATGCATTTCTAGGTCAGGTTAGTTTCTACAATATTGGAAAGGGGAAATGATATTCTCTTTAACTACTGATTAGAATTAAAATTTATTGTAATTATCAAAAAGGAAAAAAAATTAGCGGGTTAAATATCTATGGTGAGACAATGTGTAAGAAGGAATTAAATACTAAACACATGTATACATCTCTAACTAACGCTGTTAAAACTTTTAGGATAGGGCATAGACTGAGGTGAGGAGGCCAAAAGCAAATTCTGCAAGATGGAGATGAGAACCAACACCCATGTCCCAGGCATGAATGGTAGCTGGGGGTTGCCACAAGTCGGTAGATCTTGGGTGACTTTATCTGTTTAAGGGGCAAGGAGAGATCATACCTGAACCAATGCTCTTTTTTTTTTTTTTTTTTAAATCTTCAGCACTCAGCACAGTGTATAGTATAAATGTGAAACCCCATAAATATCTGTTGAGTGAATGAATAAGTCGATAAAGCATTTCTTAACTTCCTTTTCTGACAATGATGGTAAAGAACCTGAAGGTATGAAAATGAAAGATTTTCTACCACACTCTACATGTATGAAAGTATTCTTCCACTACTGGCCCATATTTCCATTGTATTGCCAAATTCATATTTAACAAGCATTTTTAAAAATTAGTTTTCAACATGGGACAGAGGAGAGGGGTCTAACAGACCTTTGGGGAATTAGGCTAGGCATGCTATATACACTATCCCATGAGTAGATGTTATTCTTCCCATTTTACAGACTATGAAACTGAGGCCAGATTAGCTGGCAAATCGACATGCTTTTACTAAGTGGCAAACACTACTTAATGCCCTTTAGGAAAGGCTGGAGAAGTAGTTTTGATAAACGAAACAACAACAAAACGATAAAAAAAAAGTCTTTGAATCATCTTTAAATATATTCTAGGGTGAGCTTGTATAATTAAATAATATACACCCTTATTTTGGTTTTTGTTTATACTCTATGTTTGTAATCCATGCTTTTAAATTAAAGCAGTGTTCAAAATGAAATATCAATGCACATGTAAATATATAGAGATACGAATAAAATGAAGAGTAAATAGTCTTGTAAGCAAACCCTACACTACTAAAACACTCGATTCTACATTTCAATCAAAACCATTCACTGAGTAACAACAACTATAGGGAGTCCCAATGATTAAGACTCGCTGTCGGGCTTAGAGAAGTGAGGAAGAGAGATAATTAGAGAAAATTACTGAACTATGTCACGAGGACTATCATGGAAGTATGTAAATGGTCTGTGTAAGCAGGAGGAGTGGACAACCTTTCCATCAAGAGAGAATGTGAGCGGAAAAAATGCAATCAATTGAACAATCTGGGACATGCACGTGTGCTCACTCACGCGCATGCCCTCTCTCACACACACTCAATTTTGTTCAGTGGAATTTATGTCCTCCTTATTTTTTAAAAAATAGATTTATTTATTTATTTTGAGAGAGAGGGAGGGAGGAAAAGAAAAAGAAAGTGAGCAGGGGGAGGGACAGAGGTAGAAGGAGAGAGAGAATCTCAAACAGACTCCCTGCAGCCCAATTCAGGGCTGCATCTCACCACCCTGAGATCGTGACTTAAGCTGAAACTGAGAGACGGAGGCTTAACCAACCATGCCACCCAGGCGCCCATGTCCTCCTTTTTGTGCTCAAATCTATTAAAAATTAAACAGTACATTGCTCCCTAATAAAGGTACCACACTGGATCCTTTTATAAGACCGAGAGAAAACTGATATCCTATTTTACAATACCAAATTACAAAATAATCTGTATACAAGATAGTAGAGTCTTTTTAAAAGGGATAATGATGAGATCAGTTTTGTATTTTTAAAAGATTATTCTGTTATCATTGTAAAGAACGACCTGGGAAGAAATATAATGAGTCCTAGGTGTGTGGCAATAAGCAAAGGCCCCAGCAAAAGATGACAGTGGTCCCGCAGAGAGCAAACAGGAAGGCAGAGTGAGGGCAGTCATAGAGGACATGGTGAGGGTGAGTTGTGAGTAACAATGCAGTTTTATAGGACGTTGGAGGAAAATAAATCACTAAAATCACTAAAATCACTGTAAGACTACAGTCAAGGCGGTCAGACTCTACCACAAGCCCACTCTGTCTTGCCACTTTAACTTTGGGAATCTTAAAAAGAAGGGAGTTGAGGGAAATTGGAAGGGGAGGTGAACCATGAGAGACTATGGACTCTGAAAAACAATCTGAGGGGTTTGAAGAGGCTGGGGGTGGGAGGTTGGGGGAACCAGGTGGTGGGTATTGGAGAGGGCACGGATTGCATGGAGCACTGGGTACGGTGCAAAAACAATGAATACTGTTACGTTGAAAAAATAAATTAAAATAAATAATTAAAAAATAAAAGAATAAGGTTTGGAGGTACAGTTTTGCAAAATATGACCTGGCCAGTTTTTGTAGAGCATCTTCCCATTTTTTACCAGCATGATGCGTATATTCTATTTTCCGCTCCAGACCAACTGTGCTCTCCTCTCCCCAATTCCTGCTTCCTCTTTGCACCCTATGAGGTTGACCTTTATGGACACTCTGGCTTCTGTACTAGGCCTGGTTCATATATTCCTAGACTGGCACGATTGGCTTGCTTGCTCTCTGAGTGGTGGGGCCCTAGGGAGGGCTCACATTATTCTGAAGATCATAGAGCTGGACCTTTCCTGCCACTGTAGGCCAAGAGCTCCTCTGTTTGGTGGTTCACTTTCCTTCAGATTGCTCACTGGTACAACCCCACAGGACCTTGGCTCATGCCAGCCACCTCTTTCCTCAGGCCCTGTCGCTTCCTCATTGCTGTCAAGGGGGAAACACCATGAGACCAGTCATTGCCCATGCCTGACATGGTCCAGATTAGAGGAATTAACACTTTGTGGGGCTCTTACTAGTCAATGGGCCCCTTCAGACTCCCGAGAGACATCATAGCTTCATAGCACTTTTCTGGAGATGCTTTGTGAAACCAAGCAATCTGCTTATGAAGATGGGGCTATTTTAGTAAAGTGCTTTTAAAATATTTGCTCTCCCTTGGTTACCTCATTTTTTTCCTCTCACCTTTGCTTCCCAAAGAATATGTTAGTGTAGGCTATGTTTATTTTTTAGTTTTTTTTTTTTTATTTTTAGAGAGAGAGAGAGCATGGGGGGAGAGGTCAGAGGGAGGGAGAGAGAATCTCTTTATTTTTTTTAAAATGATTTTATTTTATAAATTAATTTTTTTAAAATTTTTTAAAGACTTTAATTTATTTATTTGAGAGAGAAAGAGGGCGAGTAAGACAGAGCACAAGCAGGGTGAAAGGCAGAGGGAGAAGCAGACTCCCTGCTGAGCAGGGAGCGGATATGGGACTCCATCTTGGAACTCTGGGATCATGACCTGAGCTGAAGGCAGGTCCTTAACTGACTGAGCCACCCAGGCCCCTGAGACAGAGAATCTCAAGCAGACTCTCCACTGAGCACAGAGTCTAACCTGGGGCTGGATCCCACAACCCTGAGACCATGACCTGAGCCGAAACCAACAGTCAGACTCTTAACCAACTGAGTCACCCAAGTGCCCCAGCATAAGCTGTTTAAAATATACTTTGGCTAATATACCCTCTGGCTTCCAATTTGGGACAATGAGAGGTATGGTATGAGAGTAGGTAGTTCAAAAGAAAGAGTTTGGTGATTAGTTTCCCTATCTTCATCCTTGAGAAATACACTCCAGACCTCTCTTATAGCTCCTTGGGTTCCAGTATCTGTCCTGTCCCTGGCTGCTTTAGGTCTCCTGGAGGTAATGACTCCAGGGAACCACACTAGTTCTTTTAACTCTGCTCACACCTTGTTTCATTCATTAATAACATATCCTCAGTTACCCTGTTGAAATGTCAACATCTTACTTGAGAAAGATTGCAACAAACCTAGGGAATATAGCTCATCAGTAAAGTTGGAAGCTGATACATTGATAGCTCTAGAAAAGGAACAATGGAGAAGGTCTGCCAAGTGTACACAAGGTGTAGGTGAAGAAAGGGATTGGCAAACCCGGTGTAAGGGTTGAACTACATCATCGCTAACATCTGCCAGGTCTAACATTCTGTGATGCCAGCTCAGGGGGTGACATCATCCTCAGAACTAGTCATAGCCGAAGAAGGAAATGACAGAGCAGATAATTGGGGTAGGTTTTCCTATTTTGAGTTATGTTGGTAAATGATCCAAAGCAAGCGGGAAAAATACACTGATATACAAAAATATAAAACAAAAAACACTCAGTTTAAAATCAGAATAGTTGAAAGAGAGCCAACTGTGAGATGTTTATTAGGTATTTGACACTGACCAAGTCATTTCCCTACCCAGAATCGTAAATGTGCTAATATGTAAAATGGGAATTAAACTGCCACACCACATGGGTCACATAGTTGTTTTAGGGACTCAATAAGATGAAGCATGGGAAAGTACATTATTTTGCTAGAGCATTAGTGATATTGTAAATGTGGATGTAAATGTTTGCCCTCCCTGGAAATAGACTAATATGCACAAAAGAGTTCAATCTAAAGTTATGAAATGGAGAATATTGGACATATCATTTTGGGGAAGAGAACAAGTTCTCTGCTTATCCATTGTGAATTTACCTTTTGATATCAATTTGTAAATCTTTGTCTAAATAATGCACACTTAGACACAGTGCACCATAGAAACAAAGAAAAAAAAAGATTCATTTTACATTATTATATGATGTAAGATAATATACATTATATATATAATATATGTAATATATAATATACATTATTATATGAACAAAATATTCATTTTTCCAGCTATCATTTTACCAAAATATTTCTCTGATCTACATGACTGATTATTTTTTTCCTGACACTCTTTAGCATTCATCCAGTGTAGTAAGAAAAAATGTCATTTTTCCAAAGCTTGAGGACGACAGCCACACACATTGATCAAGCCCCAAGCAAGGTCTGGTCCGAGCAAAGGGTTGAGAGCCCCGTCCTCCTATTCCACGGTGCTTTCCCTCATTCTGTGAACAGCCATGCTGCTTTGGACCAGCGATTCTTGGCTTCATGCACAGATTCTGTCTGAAACTGCAGTCACACATTGAAGTTTTGCTGACATCCACTGTAGAATTGAAGTCAAATTCAATATCCCATCAATTTTCAGCATAGAAAAGCAAGCCCATTTCAGCTGTGTCACTGCATCAGCAGTAAACATATTTAATAATATCAATTACTGACTTCAACACTTCCACGATCTGGAAAAACATACAGCATCTTCTAGATAGAGCTTTTTGCAACTAAGAGAATAATGCGTTCATTATAGACTATGATACAAACATTTTCAGTGGGTACTAATTATGCAGCTACAGGAATAGCATAATCTCTTCTGGTTCTTTATTTTGGGAAATAAAAATCCAGGATGAGGCGCTAAGTAAATCATCTAATTCCTCCAGATATGGCTCCTTAAGCAGGAGCCATTGACTTCCTTTAGAGGAGCTATATTTAAATATTCCGGAGAGGTAAATTAATTTGGCTTTTTCTTTGTTTTTTTTTCTTTTTTTTTTAAACTTGTAGGAAATTCCACACTGATTCTTGGAAATTAGGGTTGACTAATTCAGTGATTATTAGTTGAACTCAACATAATGATAAATAACTGAGTTTTTGTTATTTATCATGATGATCACCATACTCAATTAGTTGCTTACATGGTTTTTCACTTTATTATATCAAAAGTCATATGAAGCAGGAATAAATATAACCACTTCATAGATGAGGAGACAAAGCCTCAGAGATGGTGCATAATTCAAGACCAGAAGCTAGTAAGAGAGAGACAGGTTTTAATTCATTTTCACTAATTTAAGATTTTTTTCAATTATGTTCTGCTGCTATTTATTCCATGCAAGGGGGCATTAGGGATTTATTTCTTTAAAATCTTAGTTTCTAAGACTATAAGCAGTCTTCCTTTTTAGAAGTAAATTTTATCCATTGCCCTCCCTCCTTATGACCCTGCACATAATACTACTCTATAGAAGAAACTCTCTAGGTTATATTTCTTAGAGATTATAAAAAAAACAAAACAAAACAAAAGTGCCTAGCCACAGTCCTTTGTGAGAACGAATGTGCTTAGCCAAGGGTTGTATTGTAAATACCTCACCTCTGGAGACAATAGTCAAATGAGGGCTCCAAAACTTAAGAAAGATTTAAAAAAACCTGGAGTTTTCAGAAGAAGGGGAATTAGGGTCCTGATTTAGGAAACATTCATCCAGCCAAAGGAGATAGGACAGACAACCCAGCTCCCTTCCCTACCATTTCCCTATTATTAGGTTTATGAAAAATGTGTTCCCACTAACAAGGTAAACCAGTTGGCACTGCACTAGCAGTGATGGTGACCTTAGATTTTCTTGACCAAGAATGCGATGGTTCAGTTCAGTATCTCTGGAAGAGGAAACTGCGTTCACAGGACTAGTCCTCAGGGTCCACAGAACTGAAATAGAAGCTGTCTGGTTCAACTTTAACTGGCAAAATGGTCAAACAAATCCTCTATCTACAGTGTCGGAAAGGGAAAGCCATAAAAAATCTGAGCACGATACAGAGATGAGAGGTAAGGGGTCAGACCTGGGCTCTTGGAACCCATCCTGTCCATCATGAGAAAAGAACCAACCTACCTGGTGGGGAAAACAGACTAGGGGGCAGAGGGTGAGCCAGTTCTCCACCCTGACATGACTAGAGAGGACTGCTTCCACCTGCTAGGACTAATCCCATGGGGATGGGTCATAGGAACAGCAGCCCCAGGAGGGCAGTTTCTTTTGAAGACCAGAACAGTGGGAATTTCTCCCCAACAGAAGGGGGCCTGGACCAATGGCAGGGGATCAGCCCAAAGCCAGTGTGCCTGATGCCCCTGTATCTCCAGAGCTGCTCATCTACCTTTCTATAATAGTGTGAGATTTGTGGTGTCTCTTACTTTTTTGCTTTTTATTTCCTCCTCACTCTTTACACATATTATCAATTAATTTAATCCTCAACCAATGTTATGAGGGAAGGAAAGATGTTGCATACTGTCAAGCAGTATTTCAAACCCAGGCAATTTGGCTCCAGAGTCCATGTACTTGATGACTTTTTCACATCATCAGACCTTGCCCATTAACGCTGGAACAATTTTGTCTAGAGAAACTTCATGGGATACTGTGGCGAATGTTGGTGAAGAAAGATTTATGTTGTAGCTTCTCCATTTTGGAGACTCTGAAGGACTACAGCTACCTTATATGAAGGCCAATAAGGATCTATTGCCATCTTTCCAGCCTGGAGCCAGGACTTTACAGGGAGATCTAAAACGGTGAAAAGACCCAGAAAAACACAGGCAGAGAGAACAGCCGGGGAGAGAGGAGATACCTGATGGCACCTTGAAAAGAACACTAAAGGGACTGAACTTTCCTTGGTTAGAAGAAGCAAACAAAGGTTTTGTATCACAACTTTGACTTTATTTGTTCACAACTGATGGCGAATAAGGTAGATCTCTATCAATGGACAGTTTTCCCTGCTCTTCCAGATTATTCAGCCACAGCTATGAGGTTATAAGTATGAATTATTGCCATTATTGTAAATATTTGTTTATACACCAGTCTCCTTCCATGGACTATGAGTTCTTTCAGAGCAACTCCTCGTTTATTTCTTCCCAGCATCTAGCTCTCAGTGCTGCTCAATAAATGGGAAAACAAATGTTAGGGTGGGGACGCCTGGGTGGCTCAGTTGGTTGGACGACTGCCTTCGGCTCAGGGCGTGATCCTGGAGTCCCGGGATCGAGTCCCGCATCGGGCTCCCAGCTCCATGGGGAGTCTGCTTCGCTCTCTGACCTTCTCCTCGCTCGTGCTCTCTCTCACTGTCTCTCTCTCTCTCAAATAAATAAATAAAATCTTAAAAAAAAAAATGTTAGGGTGATTTCCAGCTCTTCCATTTGTGTCTCTAAGCTGTGGAATGCTCTTGTCAGTATACTATTCTGTGTTGAAATTCTCTGGCTATGGGTATGATTTCGCACCCTAAAAGAGGTAACCTATGATCATGTTCTTTTCCAGGGCTTTAGGAAAATAGAGACCAGGGTCTTATGTGGACTGAAACCTCCTAGGACATAATCCAGTCACTACCCATCTATGGGAGATTTAGAACATATTTAGAAACAAAATTGGGCACAAGTTCACTTCAAAATGAATGTGAACCTTGGTGAATATCACCAAGCTCAGAGATGGCGGGGTATATGACTTTTGCATCTAATATATGTGTTCAGAGCTACTGAGAAGTTGTTATAATTAGAAGTCAAATAGTTAATATGGATTTTATTTAACTTTTAAAAATGAACCCTATCACTTGAATTATAAGCACTCTGTGATTCTCCAAAATATAAACCACTCTAGTTTATCATATTTTATTTTTAGAATGATGTGCAAAAATTGAGGTGAGAAAATGACTTCTGCATATTTATTTATAATTCAGACCTGTTAATGGCTTGTGTGTGTATGAAATATTATGAAGGTAAAAAAAAAAAAGTTACTTTAAAAGTTGTCAGCTGAAGGACCAACCAGAAAAGTTTTTAAAAAGCTAAAAGTATTAAATGTCAGAAACAGATTAATTTATTTGTTCTAAGGAATGGAAGGAGAATGAAAGGCCATTCAATGTGGTTATTTGGATGATATCTTATCATATTTTTTCCAATTGATCAAATAGGCATCATGACAACTTTGCTAATAGTTTTAATTTTTATGTTATTTTGTCCATGCGCATGGATGTATGAGAGGTGGGTGGGAAGGCAGGGGGCTTGGGGAACTAGGCTGTAGTTCCTCCCTATCAGGAAGACATGCCTACTGCATGGACTCTATTCAAAGAGCTAAAGCCTTCATCTAACTTAAAGATTTTACTCCAAACTCATTATTTACTTAACTGAGAAAACTTTGTCATTATTTGATTTAGAACCATGAGATCTCCCTGGCTAAATTACACACCTGTTTTATCAGCTATTTCTTTTTTTTTTTTTTTTTTTTAAGATTTTATTTATTTATTTGTCAGAGAGAGAGAGGAGGGAGAGTGAGCACAGGCAGACAGAGTGGTAGGCAGAGGCAGAGGGAGAAACAGGCTCCCTGCTGAGCAAGGAGCCCGATGCGGGACTCGATCCCAGGATGCTGGGGTCATGACCTGAGCCGAAGGCAGCCGCTTAACCAGCTGAGCCACCCAGGCGTCTCATCAGCTATTTCTTGCCTCCTCTGACCATCCTATGGTTCTGTAATTTCTCCCATTATCTTCATTGAGACCTCATTATTTTGCCATTTGGAGGCTCTTGTCCCACTGACCAGAGACTGCCTTGTTCTTCAGTGTCTGCACTTGATTTCCTTCTGTGGTGCCTTACATCCCTCCTGTGGTGTTCCTTGCCTCATGTCCATTCTCTGCAAGGGCTTCTTATTTCTCCTGGCCTTGCATAGCAATAGGACCAAGGTGGCATCATCTGCATATCATTGGGACTGAGATGGCATCATCTGCCTCCCAACTACAACTGCAGTCAGCATATGTCAGTCACTGACTTTTCCACTCTAATTCCCACCATCATCTCAGAGAACGTCAGCCTCCATGTTATGTGATTCTCTAACATATCCTAGCTCCTCACTGAGCTATGACGGTATTCACTAGACTTGGTTGTAGTCTCAAGAGTATTTGTTTCTGGAAAATTAAGCATCAATGCTTCTGAATATCATACTCTATAAGCCTCTAAGGCTTTCATTTTGTTATTTTCGTGAAAGTACTTTGCTGATTTCCATGTAGTAGCAAATGTCCTGATTTTTCTTTGTTCTTCAAATGTATTAGTCCATTCCTCTGTTAATGTCTGTGAATCCCTACCCTGGGTCTTGTGTGTTTAGGGAAAACTACTTATTGTTACTGGTGCTGTCTTTGGTTTTTTTTTTTTTTTTTTTACTATAATTAATGTCCAGAAGGGCCTGGGGTTTGTCCTTTTGGCCATTTTCTTATGAGTTCTCTTAGTTCTTTGACCTTTGCTTCCTTCACTGTCCCCATCTGGCAAATTCTAACATTGTTTAATCCAAACCATTGCTTTTCTGATTTACTCTCCCATTTTCCTCAGCAATTTATTCCTTACCCTCATTCTCCTCACATTGTTCCCCTAACAACAGCTTACCCCAACCTTAGCTTTATTTCTAGTTCACATTAGGAAAAAAAGATGTAGATGCTGACAGTGGAATAATACATAGTCATTAGAAGCAATTGACTAGCAGCTCACCCATTGGCATGGACAGATTGTGAAAACATATTGCTGACGAAAAGAAAAAAAAAGAAAAAGAAGGAAAGAAAGGGAAAAAGAGAGAGAAGGAATATAATAATATTTGTGCAGATTTAAAAATATATATAAGAACACAAAATGAAACCAAACTTTCTATAAGAAGCTAAGCTTCTTCCATCATTTCTACCCTGGTTTGTTGCACTGGTCTATTAACTGATCTCTCAATTTTAGCCCTGAGCCTATTATAGTTGATTTGTTAAAATTCTCCCAAGGCTTCCAAAATCCTACAAAACCCAAAAAAACCCAGCAAAATTTGTCCACTGTCTTGCTTTCTTCTATTCTGGCTACTGTGTTTTTTTTCCTTGAACAAACGAGGAACACTTTTCCCTTGGCCCACTCCCCTTGGGCGACTTCTACTTGCCCCCAGATATCCCATGGTTTGTTCCCTCTGCTCAAGTGTTTCTCAAAAATGTATTCAAAGCCTACTTCTTTAGGTCCTCCAGGGAGGAAGTGGATGGTCAGCGAATATATATGTGTGTAAAACAGAAAAGAAATATTCCTGGTCCCTTCCCCTAGGAGCTTCACCTTCTAGTATCTTTGCCTTGAGGGGGCTGGGAAGGTGAGTTGATGGGAGACAGATAATAAACAAAAGCAGCAATCTGTATAGCATTTTAGAAAGAGATACATTTTATGGAATAAAACTAGGCTAGGGGGAGGGGTAAGGACTGCAGGTTTGGGGATAGAAGATACACTAACATTTTATTTATCTATTATTATTTTTTGGATGCTCCAGTGACTTTGTTCACTCCCTCTTCCTGGGGGTAGGAGGACCTCATAGCTGGAGAGCTGGAAAGGAAATCAGGCAATTGTCTCAGTATGGGCCATTAAAGGGAGCAGAGGGTATTTTGTATCTCTAGGTACCATCTTCCTATTCACCATAAGCATGGGCACAAGGTGTCTCCAGTTGTTGTCCAGAGCATCTAGCATTATTTCAAATGCATGCTCAAGGAATGCCTTGTTGGGAAAGTGACAATTAATCAAAGAGTAGAAAGAACAAAGGAGGTGAGCTGTTTGGATATTTGCAGGAACTGAGCCCTAACTGGAGGAGGAGCCAGAGCAGATGCTGGTAGGTGGGAGTATTCTAAGAGCACACAGGAGTTTGCTGTTTCTGAACCTCAGGAGTGAGGGGGAGTAGGATCAGAGGTTGCAGAGATGAGGGTGACCAGGGGTACAGGACTCTGCAGGCCTTTCTAAGGATCCATGCTTTCTGTTCCATGGGAAGCTTTCTGAAGTTCTCAGCATAGATGAATCTCAGTCTGTCTTCAAGTATTTGTTCCAATGTCACTTGCTCAGTGATACTCCGGCTGCCCTAATCAGAACCCCAATCTCCCCTTTCCTGGCCACTCCCCTTTCTTATTCTCTAATTTCTTATTTCTCTTTCTTTCTTTCTTTCTTTTTTTTTTTTTTTTAAGATTTTATTTATTTATTTGACAGAGAGAGATCACAAGTAGGCAGAGAGGCAGAGCAGAGAGCATGCTGACATGCAGAGCAGAGAGCCTGATGAGGCGCTCCATGCCAGGACCCCGGAATCATGACCTGAGCCAAAGGCAGAGGCTTAACCCACTGAGCCACCCAGGAGCCCCTTCTTTTTCTTGATAGCACTTATGGGTCTCTAAGCTGCATGTTTTAGTCATTTAATTTTTTTCTCTCTTTCATGCTTCCTTTCCTCATATTAGAATGGAAAATCCATAAAGGCAGTAGATTTTTGTTTTGTTTTGTTCACTGACATATTCCCTAATTGCATCTACACATGCATATGCTAAGAACAATGCACCATCGTTTAGATAAATATCACAGGTAAAAGACATTTGAGTAAGTGCCTGTAGGGGCAGAGTAGATGAATGAAAGTGGAAATAGGGATAAAATTAATCACTAAACAAAATGAAAGAGGAAGCTTACATGGATCTGTGCTACTACATGTTGAGTAAAATGTACACAATCCTTGGCAAACAAGATAAAAACACGTATATACATGTCTATACAGAGAAAGGCTCTCGGGTGCAAATTTCTTTAAATTCCTGATCTTCTATGATAAATGTTACTGCCTCTGTGTCCATTTTCACATCCACTCCATCCTCAACTTAGACAGAAGTCCCTCTCTTACACAAAGTGAGTTCTTTCATGTTTGTTCAAGATTATGCCCCCTTTTTTTTTTTCCTCCCTGGGGACATTGCTTCCTAGTTTTTGTCCTCTACTTTCAGACTTTTAACCTTTTACTCTCCAAAATGCCTTTCTCTTCAGTTCATTGATATGTTTATGTCTTTCCCATTTTAACAAACAAAAATGAAAGCACGCAAATAGAAAACTTCCGACCCCATATATCTTTCCAAATGCTGCTCTGTTCCTTTCAGAGCAAAGCTTTAGAAGTGACCTAAACATTTGGTTTCTACTGGGCAACTTCCAGTTCATAGAATCATTTATCAAGCAGATTCCTGACCAGGGAGCTTGTGAGGCTCAGTAAGTTGAGAGTCTGATTCTTGATTTCTGCCGAGATCCTAATCTGGGAGTCATGGGATCAAGCCCTGCATCAGAGTCTGTGCTCAGTGGAGAGTTCGCTTGAGGATTCTCTCTGGCATTCCCCCACTCATGCATGTACACTCTCTCCTCTCTTTCTCTAAAAGTAAGTAAATAAATAAATAAATAACACCCCCCCCCCCCCCCCCGCAATGGGTTCCTGACCTTACTATACACCTAATGCTCTTTACTTAGGAGTGCTATTCATTTGTTAATTTTTGTGATAATTTAAAAAACAGTTTCATATATATATATAATATGTGTCCTCATTCTGCTGGACATTGGGAATGCAAATGTGGCAGAAGAGAGTTTCCTCACCTATATATCTATCACTATCACCTTCTTGGGCATGAAATGTATCACTTCTGGGTGTTAACTGCCCTAAAA
The DNA here is from genome assembly GCF_020171115.1 of Neogale vison. NCBI lineage: Eukaryota > Metazoa > Chordata > Mammalia > Carnivora > Mustelidae > Neogale > Neogale vison. Next base: position 30,866,713 of record NC_058096.1, read on the forward strand.
CAAAAGATGTAGGCTTTTAAAATAGAACTCAGAGAAAGAAAGGAAAAAGAAATCTCTCTGCATAAAAACACAGCAGTTTGCCCCAAAAAGTTTGCTTGACAATGTAAGTGGCTAATTTTCTTATTGATATTTGTTCCTGAGAACAAAACAGTTATTCTTTCCTTCAACATTTTCTCTAATCTCAGAGGTCCTTAACTTCTCAATTCCATTTTAAGAAAAATTAAGCCAAAGGGAAAGTTTGTCAACCAAGAATGGAGTTTGAAAAAAAGAGGTGGGAGTAGAGGGCAGGAATCGGGAAGCAAAATTCCTTATGGGGCTCCGGGGCATGTGGGGAAGAAGTGAATAAGAAACAAATTTATAAGAAGGTGAGAGGCCCAACTCTCCTGGGAATTGAGAATAGGGAAGAATGAAATTCTTCCATGTTCAGGAAGAAACTAGTGGGTGAGATGAGTAGTATTTATAGGTGTCTTCTTGTCCCCACTCAAAATGGAATCTGTATGGAGGAAACTTGGACCAGAAGTGAAGAAGTTCTCTGTACATCCTTCTGAATCTGGGCACTGAATTTATCCCCTAACAGAGATAGGAGACTAGATTCTATAAAGAACTCTACTCCTGTCTCCTTCCCTTGCTACTGACATTATATAAGAAGAAGGTGCTTCCTGAGCCCTCTGGGAATGTTAGCCTAACTACAGAGGGACACTTCAAGTAAGCAGTTGGAACTAGATAAGGCAATCACGTTAATGGTGTGTGTGCTAAGTGCAGTAGAAGGAAAACAAGTATCCAAATTGACGGTTTGGGTATCAAGTGCAATGTCTCAGAGAAATCTAGAATTTGAGCTGAGAGGTTTAAGATACAAAAAGTTGGTTACACTCCTAAAAGAAAAGAATAAAGGCAGAGGGAACAGTGCATACAGAGAGAGGGGCAAGGCTTTTTCTGGAATTTATAGGCAGTTCAATATCACGGAATCAAACATAGGGGATCATAGATAGGGAAAGTAGAGGGGGACTATGAGGTTGGATCGGAAATCAAGAGGTAAATGTTGAAAGTCATAAATAAATAAAAGCATAGGCAAAATATTATGTCTACCAAAGAGCTTATATTTTTATCATGTAGGTCAATGAAAAACTATTGAAGAATTTTGGGAAGGCGGGGGGACCATGGTAACACGTGCATGCTGGCACGCTTACTCTGTCTTTCTCATGGCAGGTAGACCGGGGAAACCTAAAACATTTCTCAAATAATCTCCCAGAGAACATGTGTTTTGTACAATTTTCTTCCAAGTAAGTATGTGGTAGTTAAATACATTCAAGGGAAAATTGCATACTTTACCTTCTTGGAAGGCCACAATGCACATTAAATATGCTAAAGTTGTCTCTAGTAAAGAAAACTGTGTCATAAACTTAACCCCAGGTTTCCCAAACTTGTCTAACGTCTGTGACAGTGTTCTCTATCACAAAAAAGGAGAAGCCACGTTTAAACAGAAAGGTAGTTATTAAAGAATATTAAGCAACTAACTGATTCTCCAAGAGGGCCTGGAAGCTAGGATTGTAAGCTGTACAGTGAGAAAAAACCTCAATGGTATACCACAAAGGCTGCTTTCAAGGAAAAGCATTGCTACTACTTAAATCCATTACCTCAGTTCATACCAGTGAGAATTAGGATCACATGTCAGAAATTCTTCTGTAAGTGCTTTAGCAAAGCTGCCCACCTCCACAGCTAAACTCTACAAAAGTTTGACAATTATGTGTAATTTCACTCTGCTCATTCCTAAAACTAATTTTGTAAGTGCCTCTGATTGGAGGAGTCAGGGTAAATGTGACCATTCTGTCTGCAAGAGAGACTAAGAATTTGAGTTCAGGCCCTGACAGAGGAAACAGGAGTCAGACTGAAGGAATTTAAAATGTAGATTCTTTCAAGCATAGTGAATTACCACAATATAATTAATATCCAGAAGTGTGACTATAGGATTCTTTCCTACCTACTGCCTATTCACTAATAACCTCTTGGAAAAAGTATCTCTCATTAACCTACTTTGGGAAACACTGAATCAGAAGCAAGGAGAGACATAAATAAGTCCAAATTCTTAGATCTTTGCAGTTTCTATAACTCACTATTTCCACTTAAAAATTTCCTATTCTTGTAAAGGGTAAGGATTTACCCAAAATATGATCACTTGTAGCTATCTACTTTATGATAAATATCCAACAGCCTCAATATTGGCTAATTAGGTAAAAGTATATGGAGCAAGAGATAATTTTTGGTAGAAAGGCAACATTTTAAAATGATGCCATCTTCTTTAGTTTTTGGTTTAAAGAAATCCCTTCTCTTTTGCTGGCCACTATTAGACATTTTCAAGTGTAGGTAAGGATTGTGAATAGAAATTTACCTAGAGGTACATTCCAAAAGAATCTGCTTCTATTTTCTGATTTGCTTCCATTTTCACATATAAAGTGTGTTGGGAAGGAAAGAAAAAAAAAAAAAAGAATTTAGGGGGAAACTAAGTTGCAAAAAGGAGGAATGTATTAGTTTCCTGAAGCTGCCATAACAAGTGACCACACCTTGGTAGCTTCAAATAATAGCAGTTTCCTCTCTCACAGGTGTGAAGGATAGAAGTCTGGCCTCAATGTGTCAACAGAGCAGCATTGCCTTGGAGCTCCCTAGGTTCCCTTGGACAATACATTCCTTGCTCTTTCCTATTCTAGTGGCTGTATTTCCTTTCTTGTGATCATATCGCTCCAGTCTGTGCCTGAAGGATCACATTCCCTCCTTCTTTTCTGTCTCAAGTTTCCCTTTGCCTTTCCCTTATAAGGACTCTTTTCATTTCATTTAGAGCCCACCCTGATAATCCAGATGATCTCCTCATCTCAAAAGACTTAATTTCATTCACAAAGATCCTTTGTCCAAATAATGTAACATTCACAGGCTCCGCACATTAGAATGTGCCCATATCTTTGGGAGCGGGGGGGGGGGGGGAAGTCATTATTTAATCCACTAGAGAGAGGGAAAGTAAAAGGTAAGTTCACTAACCTTTCTACTTTCCAGGGTCACTCCTGTAGGAAGAAGTAGAACTGGAGGCAAAGAATCTCTCTGATGTGGGGGGTGTGGCATATTAGTTAGGGTTCTACAGAGAAATAACAAATAGAATATGCGTGTGTGTGTGTGTGTGTGTGTGTGTAGATAGAGATATCTATCTATCTATCTAGATTTATTTTAAGTAATTGACTCATGAGATTGTGGAGTTGTAAGTCCAAAATCTGCAGAGCAGGCCAACGGGCTAGAGACCCAGAGACAAGGGCCAGTCTGAGCCCAAAGGCAGTCTGCTGGAATTATTCATTTTTGCTTGGGGGTGTTCAGTCTTCTGTTCTTTTAAGACCTTCAGCATCTTGGCTAAGACTCAGCCATATTACAGAAGGTAATCTGTTTACTCAAAGTCCACTGACATAAATGTAAATCTCATTAAAAAAAAAATACCTCTACAGAAATGTCCTTCAGAATAATATTTGACCAAACATCTGAGCACTGTGGTCCAGGCAGGGTTACACATAATATTAACCATTAAATCTCAGTTGATTCTAAAATAAAGAAAGTGCACCCTTCTTTGACTGGAAATTTCTGAAGTCAGGGGTTCATTGAAGGTTACTTTCCAGGACGGCTTGGGGAAGTGTAGCCACCTGTTTCGATAGGAGAGCCTGGAAGACACACACCTTCCTTCCCTCCTCTTTTCCCTAGCAGTTGTCATTGGATGTCAGTGTGCATAGATTATAACCTACTGGGCTCTTTAGAACCCGAGAGAGAAGAACCAGAGCCCAAAGTCACTCAGTCAAGTGATGACCCATAAGAACTTCTGAGGGTTCAGCACTTGATGTTGACAGAAGTCAAAGAGAGAAAGCCTAAGGATCCTCCAAAAGGTGAAGGAAATGGACATTACCCTTGCCAAAACCACAACAACAACAAGAATCAATGACATCAGATCAAATCAAATCTAGAACCTAGGTACCTTCCTTCCTCGCACTCATCAGTGCAAGGTTGAAAGTGTGGGCAGCAGTGGACTCCGCCAGAACCAGGGACCAGACCAGGGGAAGATCAACGTAGGGAGTCAGCTTTAAAAGACCTCCTACCCAATACCCATGCACATATGCCCACCATGCATAACTTTCCCCCATATACAGGCTCCACCTCAGAAAGGAAAAAGAACCTTGAATGTGATGTAAATCTCATCCAAAGGAGATTCAGTTTCCTTTGATTATAAGATTAAGATTTTTTGCATCATCACTGAAAGTTGAAGCTCCTGAGTTAAGCTTAGTTGTTGAGATGTGTTACCCTCTCACATTTCAAAAACACATAAACAATGGAGTACAAAGGTCATATGCAATTTTGTTATAGAAGTATATTTTATTACATCAAAAATATTTACTATATATTGTTAAATTTTAAAAAACCTGTAAATTGCCAAATGGCATATATATAGATATAGATATCTATATCTATATATATATCCCGAATGCCTGGAAAGACGTACTACAAAGTGATACAGTGGTTCTCTCTGGGTGGTGCACCTGTGGTTGATTTTTATTTTCCATTTTTAGTTTGTCTATATTCTCTAGATTTTCTACATGAACAACTTTTACTTTGATAATAAGAGAAAAATAACTACATGGAACATGAGTGCCCTCTTCACTTACCTGGATTCAATTGACCCATTGACATAAATTTAATATTCAGTCCCCTTTGAGTTTGTTAGGTATACGTATGTCTCTGAATCTGATCACTGCTTATGAATTGATAACATCAACTCTCTAGATGTGATCAACTATTTTCTAAAGTGTCCACTTGTGATGGATAAAATAATGTGCCCACACTTCATAGAGGGAAATGCCAACCAAGAAGCAAGTTGCCAATTCAGTTTTTAAGGTTCAGTTGCATATATCTGACTGACCAGATGTTCTCTCCTCATGTGTTGTGTGGCTTTGCCTCACTTGAAGCAGCATTTGAGGACTGTTGAACTTTAATTTTTTTTAAGGTTTTTATTATGCCTAGAATTGCTTCCCACTTTTTAGCAGCACTATTTTTAAGATGTTCAAATCTTGATTTAGTGTATCTTCTTGTAAGTTTTATTTTCATAGCTGTTTCCTATATTAATGGCTATTGCCTTTTTTTTTTTTTCATTTTATCTTAAGCTCCTGTTAAGGACAGAGCTCTATGATCTATTGTTCCTAGGAATTACTTCAAATTTTCTCATTACTGCAAGACATTAAGTTGCCAAGATATGATTTACTTTAGTAAGTGGCTTTTATGTCATCTACATTGGAGAGTTTTTGTGACTGTTATTTAAATTTCATTTCCCTGGCAATTTGTCTCAGTGTTAAAAAAAAAAAAAATAAAAGAAGAGACTATCTGTAGGAATCTACCAAGACACCTAAGACGTTAGATGACCACCACTGCCTCGTTAGGCAGATACCACCACAATAGGTCCCACTGCACATGAAACCTGGGCAGCCCTGGATAAAGCTGAGGAGAGGGGTATTCCTTGGCACTGCCTTTCCAAATGTGTTCCTATCAACTGCACACATTTCAGAATATGCTGAAGCAAAGAGAAGACCACAGAAGTGGAAAATTGGACGGCGAAAAAAAAAATCCCCTCAGGCAAAGATTTAAAGTTAATTTTCAAGAATGTTTAGGTGGAGAATGCTTGCTGGAGCTCGATAAAGGTAAAGAGTACAATAGAAGCCTTCTGTTCCTATGCTGAGGGACTGTGTTGAACTGGCTGATAAGAAAATGAAATTGTGTCAGCAAACATAAGGTGACGATGAAGGGGTTCAGTTGTGCTGAGGGCTTGCTAAGCAGGGCTCAGAAAACCGTCACCATCTCCATCTGAGAAAGTGATGTTTTACATGTTATTACAGTGCAATATTTGGAGGAAGAAAAATATGAGGTTGATAGAAAGAATTAAATTTAAATGATTCCTCCATTGGATGGCAAAATATTCCAATATTTTTATGTAATACATTAAGGAAGAGCAAAGAATTTGAATTTTTAGGTTAAAACAAATATTTAAGAGAAGCAAAATAATAACACATGAAATATGAGTCTTAGTTTGAAAGTTGCTAAGATAATTTAGTAGTCGTATTTTATTTGCTGATAATGTCTATGGCCATTACTATTATTCCTTTGATTTATAATGTGCACTTACTTTTAAAATCTCTGGGAACATGTAAATTACAAAATCCTACATGATTTAAACAATGGCATAACTAACAATGGCATTTAAGAATTGTTTTAGCACTACAACATCACTGTTACTCATATGAGCAGACCTTAGGTGTATTATCTCAGAAATTACGTTATTGAATTATTCCCATTCTTGTCATCATATATATTCCTGTTCAATGGCACTAACCTAAAAAATCATTTAATTGTTAAGAATAAGCCTTTTAAGAAGGTTTAAGAAGGCTCACATTTTTCAGAAATGTCCCTACTAATAATTTTAGAGTTGTCTAAATATTTTTTTTCCTTCAGTGACACCGTCTTCAGAAATTGCCCTTATTAAAAATAATAATAATGACCAGGCACTATGTGCCATATGATGCACCATACATACCAACAATCTTATGAGCTAAGACTATTATTGCATGTGTTTTTGCAGAGGAAGGCAATCAACACACAAAGAGGTTAAATAACTACTTTCTAGTATCACATTGCTGATAGCATAGGCTTAAACCCAAGCTGTCTTGGTGTGGTTTTGAAACAAAGAAGAAACACTTCCCCTTTCATCACTCATCATTTTAAGTTAATTTAAAGTGCTTTGTTCTCATTTTTTAAGGCAAATGATAATAACAAAATATTCACTTGTGTGGCATGAATTGTTAATTGCCGAACAGCTATATATTCAGAAATGTTTGTATTTTGGGCCAAATTTTTCAACTTTCTGGTTCTGTGTTTCTTCTTTTCTGTTGAAGTCCAGTTGGTAGTTGGGCAAGAGGGACTGAACAGAACAGAAATTTTCTGACGAGGCAGAAAATTAGGAAAAATTCCTAAAGCAGGCAATGAAGGAAGTTTAAGCAACTAAAACATTCTGCAGTTAAATAGGCAGATGTCCTAGCAGGTGGCAGAGTTTGGCGATCAAGTCCCATAAAGTCATTAGCATGAGGAAGATAAGTTCAAAACTATTGCAACCCCAGCCAAATGGTATTCAGAGGCATGTGCCCGGTCTTTAGAAAGGCGAGAGAAGACTAATGCCACTGAACAGAAGACTCAAGCAAGTAGGATAGTGGGATCCAATGAATATAACAATAACCTGAGATTCATAGCACATACTTCTTCGGATCAGGAATAAAATGTGGAAGTAAAAATCAATCTTCCTGATAAGATGAAACATCAAACATTTTCCCAATGGATCAGGGACAAAGCTAAAAAAAACCAGTGTTTCTTTTTTTTTTTTTTAAGACTTTATTTATTTGACAGAGAGAGGTCACAAGTAGGCAGAGAGGCAGGCAGAGAGAGAGGAGGAAGCAGGCTCCCTGCTGAGCACAGAGCCCGATGCGGGACTCGATCCCAGGACCCTGAGATCATGATCCGAGCCAAAGGCAGCGGCTCAACCCACCGAGCCACCCAGGTGCCCCAAAACCAGTGTTTCTAATAGAGTCATACCCAAGGCCACACCACACCCAAGATATTACTAATGACAAGACATCCACAGGCCCGTTTCATTTCTCCTATTTTTTAAATAAAGATTACTAAAACACTGAATTGTGGAACTAGTCCACTTATTGAATGCATTCAACTCAAAATGGGGCCCCTACTTCCATGTCCCTACTTAGAATCAATCAGGGCCAGCTAAAATTCCGAGATCCTTTCTTTCCTATAGCCTTTTCCAAATTGCCCCCCACGACAGCTGTGGTATGTGTTCTCTTTTGCCTCAGGAAGCTAATTATTATCTCATCCAATTCCCAGATCCAAGTCCAAAGTTGGGGTGGGGAAGGTTCTTCCACATATAACACCAGGAGGGTGTCAAGATATCCTATCAATTCTGACATTCTCTACCTGGAGGTAGTATCAGACTTAAGGTTAAAGGTTAAAGGTTCAGTCTATAAGTCTATCCCTCTATACCATACTTCAAGTAACAGTCACAACCCCTAGGTTGTTACTTGTGCTTCTGATGACCAACTACAGATTGGAGGGTCTGACAACTTCCTCCTTAGGTTCAGTCAATTGGCTAAAGTGGTTAACAGAATTTAGGGAAACACTTTATGTTTACCAAGTTTATTAAAGGATATGATAAAGAATATGAATCAATAACCAGATGATGACATGCATAGGATGAGGTCCCCAACAAAGGAGTGTCGTCAGCATAGAGCTTGGGGTCTGTCTCAGTGGCAAGTGTTCTGGTTCCCCAACCTTGGATGTTCTCCAAAAAACAGTCCAAGAAGCTGTCCTCTTGGGTTTTTATGAAGGCTTCACTACACAGTCATATTTAACTAAGTCATTGGCTTTTTGTTGATTTTACCTCCATCCCCTCTCCCCTCCCTGGAGGTCAGGAGGTTGGGACTGAAAGTTCCAACCCTTTAATCAGGTGGTTGGGGGCACCTGGGTGGCTCAGTGGGTTAAGCCGCTGCCTTCGGCTCAGGTCATGATCTTGGGGTCCTGGGATCGAGTCCCGCATCGGGCTCTCTGCTCAGCAGGGAGCCTGCTTCCCTCTCTCTCTCTCTTTCTCTGCCTGCCTCTCTGCCTACTTGTGATCTCTGTCTGTCAAAAAAAAAAAAAAAAATCTTTAATCAGATGGTTGGTCCTCCTGACAAACCCCCCATCCTTGAGTGGGGTCCTTAAGTCACCTTCATCAGTAACACAATGCCCATTCACATTTATGGCTCTGAAGCATTTTCAGGAACTGAGGATAAAAACCAAATATATCTGAAATATGTATTTTGGTCATCTGAATGAACAAATATGTATTTCTTATAAATCATTTAATCACACCTCACTTTCTTACACTACATTTGCTTTTCTGGTTGTCTCATCAGTGGACTTCAACAACTAAAAGAGACCAATTCTTAGAATCAACATGCTTGGGCAAAAATGATTTGCTGTTTCCATGAGATGAGCATGCAGTTTACCTGACCAGAGTGAGACTTTGGTCTAGAACACTGAGAGGACCTACACAATGAAGTGAAGTGGCCTGAGCTACAAAGTTCAGAAAGATTGAGGTCCAGGAAGTCAAGAAGGTAGATATAGCCAAAGATCATTTATACCATAGTTCCCCAATTTACTTATATTTTATATTAGAATTACAGAGACTTGAAATTTAGGTGGTCTTTTAGGTAATACAGTATGGGAGTCGGACACCCCGTTTGTTTAAATGTTTCATCTTAATGTCAATTTTGTGATAAATATATTTAAAGATCTAAGATCATATCAATGGCTTTTTAAACTTATCTCTGTTTTCTTCTATAAAGAAAGTTCAGAGCTTGTAATCATTGTCTGAGAGATTCTATCCTTGACCCAGGGGCATTTATGTTTGATAGAAATTTCCTTAGCTAGGCTTTCAGGGACTGTCAGGTTTGTTATGAAGACAGTATAGCCAGAAGAAATGCATTGCTTTATTCCCCCCCACCAATTTTTTTTTTCCACAAAACATAAATATTCCACAACATTTAAAACATAGAATGCAATCCACTACAAGCATAATCTTGAAGATGTTTCTAGGCTTCCCTGTTTATTTACCAAAAAAGTGAAATGAAAAGAAACACAGTACCTAAAGCTCATTATAAATTCCTGAGTGTGCAGTAAAGGTGCAGCTGGTAGCTATTCATCACGTAAACTTTGCTTTGTTTCTATTGACAGATCATTTTAATAACCACAATTCTCCAGTTGATGTAAAGTATTCCACATTTCCATGCTTGAGCAATTTATTATCTAACTTCCTAAAATAGGAAATTTTATTTCTGCACTTCTCCCTGGTAATTCTTCTTCCTAGTACATTTTTTTTTCTCTTAAAAGTGCACTGAATAACAATGTCTTTTCAAAAAAATTTCAGTCTGACAGTTTAGTCAAACCTGACAGACAGGATGAAACTATTTAAACAGAAGGTACTCAGTGTCATGTGACCTGTGGCCCTGGAGAACTGTTTCCTATGTTGGTTGACCCAACTGGTGATCTCTTCTGCCTGAATTTATAGAGTGTCTAAATTAAGTAATTTTTTTTAAGCGGGAAAACTAACACATATATATCAGGGACAATGTTCAGTTGGGCACTGAGTAGGAAGAAAGATAGATGTGTGTCCACTGCCTTACATCTTCCTATTGTTCAACCTCACTCTCAAGCCTTCCCTCCCTTCTGCTTAATGAGAGGTGGAAAACAGCACTAATTCTTTTTACCATGGTTGGTCTAAGAATCGATACCGCAATGACATTCTTTTGAGCAGTAAGGCATCTCTCCCATATTGTACCCTAAGTTAATGATGTGACAAGATCCTAGAGAAAATACACTTCAGTTTTGTTTATGACAATAAATGAGGCTTGGGTTGTCAACTTGTTCACTTTATATATTGAGCTATGAAGCTGAAAAATACTGACTACACATGAAATAAGAAATCACAGTGTTTTGTAGAGATGAACTTCATCACGTCTCTTTCATGCCATTAACTAGCTGAGTGCAAACTGACTTGAGAACCACCTGATAAAGTTTATATTTTTTTAGTCTGGACAAAAAAGCAAATGAGAGCTCAAAAGGCTATTTTCATCACCCTTGATGATTTTGTTCTTCATTGCGTTTCTTTATTTCTTGCTAAAGCTATTTTGCCAAAGGCTACAATATACTGAGAATTAGAGCTCGTGGAGTGGAAGTAAGTCGGCTTTGAAGCTAATGAGCTTCAAAGTGGCCAGACTGCCTCCCTCCGGCAAAAGTATCTCCTTATGATAAAGCAGAATTCCTTTATAATGGGCCTGGTGAACGTCTAAGAGATTACCCAAGTGTCAGGCCCAGTTTAGAATGTACTTAGGATACCATTTGGAAGGAAGAAAATGCCATGTTTGTTCAAGTAAGCCTTAAAAATAACAGTCAAGCTTTACCTTCTTTTTCCCTCCTGCAGGCAAGGCAGAATGAAGTTAAGGATGAGGGGAAAACTATAATCAGCGTCAGGGAAAGGACTCATAACGGCACACTTTTGAAATAGAAGAAATAGTTTGGAGGGAGCCCAAATAACTTCTGCGTCTGCCTTCACCAACTTCTGGTTCCATATAAGGTGATAGGCCTTCTAGTAGTCAAATCACTATGGCTTTGAGGCTGCATCCCTTGTACTGAAAATACCTTGCTTTGGTCCTCAGCTTCTCTTCCCGACGTATTCTCCAATACCCACTAGAGTTAGTTTTGAGCAAGAGTAAATCAATCCTGGTTACTGTCATTGGAAAGTCTTACTGGTCGGAGGTGGAGTCCTTGCCAGCATTATCTTACTGCCAAGATCTGGGCAGACGAAATTGTCTGGATCCATATTTACTGACCATGTCTCAATACGTTCTTCAGTTTCCCAGGATGTAAGGTTGAGGAACACAAAATGAGCTACATCCTCTGCTGGTCCTTTGCTATTTTTTTTTAAAAATATGTACTGTGGGTTCCTTCTCTCTCATTCTCTCTCTCTCTCTCTCTCTCTCTTTTAACAAAGAAATACAAGTGAACAAGATAAACCAATGGTGCACAGAGAACTTCCCCCAAACCTCTGCTGTTTCTCCCAAACAATCTATTGTAAGGCTATCAACAGTCCAATGTACTTATTTATTTATTTCTAGAAAAAATACCACTTACAAGATTATTGTGCATCTATAGATAAACTCAACTTACATAACTCTACACAACCCATCAGTATTTCTATTCCAAATGAGAAGAAGTCAAGTTTTATTCCTGAATGATCAGGAGGTACTTGTCTTATATGTCTGGAACTGAAGAACATTTCCTAGTGCCTTTCCTGAAGTAGAGAAAGTTTAGCTTCAAAGGTAAATTATACCTTCTAAAAACCCATGCTGTCAGACAAAATGAAGAGGCAGTCCTTTATTAAAAGTCAAAATGAAATAACATAGAAGCAAAGAAATCATATTCCTAAATCATTTTTACTGGGAACCAACCTATGTAATATGTGCCCGTTATCTACCTAAGTGCTTGATACATGACATCTGTGGTATTAACCCAGGAAGCCTACAGAAGTATGTCAATCTCTGCCTAATAGAATTTGGATCTAGTATTTTTTAAAGAAATATTTGTCTTACACCATACACAAACATAAACTCAAAATGGATTGAAGAACTAAATGTGTGACCTGAAACCACAAAAGTCCTAGAAGGAAATAATAGCAGTAATCTCTCGGACATCAGCCTTAGCAACGTTTTTCTAGATATGTCTCCTCAGGCAAGGGAACACAAAAATAAAAATAAACTATTGGGACTACATTAAAATTAAAAACAAAACAAAACAAAATGAAAAACCTTTGTGTAATGAAGGAAACTAACAGCAAAACAAAAAAGGCAACCTACTAAGTGGGAGAAGTATTTGCAAATAATATATCTGAAAAGTGGTTAATATCCAAAATATATAAAGAACTTACACAGCTCAACACCAAAGAACAAGTAATCCAATTTAAAAATGGACAAAGAAACTGAATAGGTATTTTTCCAAAGAAGACATACATTCCAATTTTAGTAAATGTGTTGCCAAAGTGAGCACCAAAGAAGACATACAGAAGGCCAACAGACAGATGAAAAGATGTTCAACGTCAGTAATTATCAAGGAAATGCAAATCAAAACCACAATGAGATTCCACCTGACACCACAGAAGACAGAGTGTTCAACACTAGTTGCTGTAGCAAATAGCCCCCAAGCTCAGTGGTTTAACACACACACACACTCATGCATGCATACACACATGCACACATACACACACTCACACTCACATGCAGAGTGAGTGTGTCTCCAGGGCAAGGTTCTTTCCCGACTTTGTAATTAAAGGATTCTGGCTCTTTCCAGCATGTGACTCAGTCATGTCTGAGTCTTTTGCATTCATCCTCAGAGCACAGGGGAGAGGACAGTTTAGCTGAATATCTCTGGAAGATTTTAGCACATAGGACAGAAAGAAGCTAATAGCACTTCCATTCACATTTCATTAGTTAAAACTAATCACGTGGATGGATGTCTAAGCTAACCTCAAAAGAGGCTATGAAATTTTCTTCCAGTGTGCTCAACCAGTGAATGGAATGGGTAAGTATCCAACCAGGGTCTGCTACAATGCCCTTGACAACAGCAAGTTTTTGCTGGGTTATTGAGAAGTTTGTGAAGTTCTTTATAACCAACCAAGCATGAGCAGAAAGCCTAATGTAATTGTTGCTCTCATCACAAATCCTGTGAAACTTATTTTAGAAACCTAAACATGTTATGGTATTTTAGCAAGGGTGATAGGTCATTTACTGAAACTATGCCTGGAAAGTCAAACTTCTCACTGCTTTGTCCCAGGATTGGAGATGCTGGGAATCTATTCAGAGAAGAATAGCATGAAATGGCAAAATTTTGTGTGAAGGTACTTCCTGGCTCTATGTTGGGACTCTGGCCTCTTTCATGAACAGGACTTACAAATATTCTCCAGCATTAAGAAGAAATTCCTTTAAGTTCTTCGGAAAAGAATAAATCCTAAAAAGATAGAGAATGCAAACCGTTTTGATTTCATTTCAGGGTATGGAGTCATTGTGAGTATGTGGGTGTGGGTGTCGGATAGGTTTGGGCAGTTCTTCTGAGTGTGGGACAGTGCTGGTCACTCAGATTGGGCTCCAGCCACAATTCATGAAGATACATGCCTCAGCCTCAACACAAGGTCTGAAGTAAGGACAGAGGAAAAACCAGAAGGAGAATTTCATGAACCCAAGTAAGATGTCCAGGAAGGCCAGGCAGCCTGGCTCTGTGGCGGAGTACCAGCCTCAGCAGGAAGGGGTCAGCGCTGCAGAGAATCAGAGTAATTGGCAGGACTATTTTCTGAGCATATGTGTGACAGGAGGAGTGACCTCTGGTATAGACTGAGAAGAAATTTGAGAAGATGGTGGAGGCAGGGGTCAGTGTTTTTCCTGAAGAGCTGAAGGGAAAGACCTAAAACTATACCAGTTTGTGGCTATTGTTGGGCCTGAATTTTTACCTCCAAATGTGACATAACTGGGGACATCTGGCCTAGACTGTCATAGGCAGAACAGTACCCCCCACCCCCACCCCATTCCTCCTCTCCAGAAGAAATTCCTTGAGAGGATATGTTTTCTATGACATGTTTGCCCAACTCATTTCAGGAATAAGATTAGGCTGCTAAACTAAGTTTATTTTTTGTAGCTCTGGATCTCTTTGGTTTTCATCTCTGTTTCCTAAATTATCTCCATTGTTAGTGAGAGTTAAAGGGGGAATTTTAGAGAAATTAAATTGTCTGAGGCAGACTATTAGCTACTAGATAGAAAGCTCTCCTTTCAAAAATCACCTAAGTAATGACTAATCCCATGCTGCTCTTCTCGTCATTTCTATAATATTCATACAAAGCACGTTAACCATTATTTCTTAGATAGTTAAGAAACTGGAATTCATTTCCACCATTCTTTTTTCTTTCCAGAAATACTCACTTTAAAAGAAATGCAGATCAAAACTACAATGAGATATCACCTCACACCTATCAGAATGGCTAAAAATCAACAACACAAGAAACACACAGGTGTTGACAAGAATGTGGAGAAAAAGGAACTCTCTTGCACTATTGGTGGGAACACAAACTGGTGCAGCCACTCTGGAGAACAGTATGGAGGTTCCTCAAAAAGTTAAAGATAGAATTACCCTATGAACCAGCAATGGCATTACTAGATATTCACCCAAAGGATACAAAAATTCTAATTCCAAAGGATAGATGCAACCCTATGTTACAGCAGCATTATTTATGATAGCCAAAACATAGAAGCAGCCAAATGTCTGTCAATTGATGACTAGATTAAGAAGATGAGGTGTACATTACAATGGAATGTTATTCAGCCATAAAAAAGAATGAAATCTTGCTGTTTGCAATAATATGGTTGACATGGATGGAGCTAGAGAGTATAATGCTAAGTAAAATAAGCCAGAGAAAGAAAAGTACCATATGATTTCACTTATATGTGGAATTTAAGAAACAAAAGAGCAAAGGGAAACACAGAGAGAGAGAGAGAGAGAATGAGAGAGAGAGGGAAAAAAAAAAAGAAACTTAACTATAGAAACTAGAGAACAAATGGGTGATTACCAGAAGTGGTGGTGGGTGAGGGGCTGGGTGAACTAGGTGATGGGGATTAAGGAGGGCGCTTGTGATACGCACCAGGTGTTGTATAGAAGTGTTGAATCACTATATTGTGCAACTGAAACAAATATCAAACTGTCTGCTAAATAACTGGAATTAAAATAAAAGCTTACAAAAATAAAACAAAATAAAATTAAATTAAATTAAAAAGTCAGTGATATATAGTACACTGAGGATGATGTATTCAAGTGTTTCAACCATTGCAGAACCTCAAGGGCAGGGTCTTTCATGTTCTATGGATCCCTTGTTCTTTCCTGAATTTCTGATACAGGTCAAATGTAATACCCCTTACTTTTTAGCATATGGTTACATTGAAAATAGACATATGGAGGACATAGGGAGATGGAGAGGAGAAGGGAGTTGGGGGAAATTGGAAGGGGAGATGAACCATGAGAGACTATGGACTCTGAAAAACAATCTGAGGGTTTTGAAGGGGCAGGGATGGGAGGTTGGGGGAGCCAGGTGGTGGGTATTATGGAGGGCACGGATTGCATGGAGCACTGGGTGTGGTGCATAAACAATGAAATCTGTTACGCTGAAAGGAAATAAAACAAAAACAAAAACAAACAAGCAAACAAATAAAAAACAAAATATACCACTCTGCATGGTCTCATATTAGTCCCAAACCATTGGTCTAGAAGCTCAAAGTAACCACCAGTGAGTGGTGTCTGCTTGAGTTCTTTGGGTGGATCAGCTTTCTTCCTCTAAAAATGATATATAATTTCCTTCTAAAACACTGTTAAGGATGTGGTCTTACATGCTTCTTTATAGAACTTACCTTTTGGCATTTCCTGGAAAGTCTTTCTTGGGAATGATTTTTGGTAAATTCACATAAGATGTAGTTTCCTCTTTGTAGTTGTGTTCTCATTCTGTGTTTTGGGGCCATGTTTCATTTCCTCTCTGTCTTTTTCTCTCTGAGAAGATATTGTGACAAGTAGTACTTTATAAATACTTATTGGGTAAATCCATGGCAAATACAAGGTACGCTTATTTGTACCTTATATAAACACATCAATTCTCATGTCAGTGTCTTGCCAAGGTTAGTTATGTGCATAATTGGGTTAAGACTCAGGAAAACATTGTGTCACGATATAATGGTATCAGGCAGCACCAACCCCAAATTATAAAACTTCTAGGTAGTGAGGCCTATAACAAATAGTTGATAAGAAGCAAGAAATTGTAAAAAAGAAAAAAAAAAAAACACTTCTCTCCAAGCATGAACACTAAATAGTCCAACTCAAACAGCAGGTTTCACATGGTGGGTATATAGCCCATTCTATTTGTCCTTGGGCTTAGTCCATTGATATGGAAGACTGAATCCAAAATTTTCAGAAGAGGCTATATGCATATCTCATGCTCAAGGAAGAGCATTCTTTTTTGGACCTTATTCCTATTTACTCCCAATACAATTTCTTGATCCCTTTGGTTCTTTTTACTCATACTCCCCACCAAATTTCTATCTACCTTTTGCCTGGCCTCTGGCTTGGATTATTAGGAATTTCTCTTTCCTTATCATTGGAAGCAGGGGTAAAAAGAAATATGGAAGAAGATGCTCATGGATATTGAGAGAATCTGTAGAAAACTAGTAAATTTGTACTTCAAAGATTAACCCCTCTGGCATATAGTAAATACTTCATTAACGTAAGAGTGTCTGTCTCTTCTTCAACATTGAGTTACCTTACAGATATTCTTTTTCTACTACTTTAGACTCAGAAGGAGGTTAGGAGGAAGAAGGTAAATCTGTTACAACAGTGTTCTCCATGACTATTTTCATTCATTCATGGTTAATTTGTAGCAATGGGCTCATTCCATCGAAGACTTGGAAGACTGAGAGAGTTCTTGACCCCAGAATTTTTCTTTAACTAGAACTACTGAAACTAAATTATAAAGTTCTAGGGGACAATCAAAATAAATCTTTCTATCTATCTCTTCAGTTCATTAAATGAAGTAGAGACAAGCCAAGCTTTTAGGTTCATTATTTAATATTTTATGTAATCAGAGATAAATATTTTTCCTGGCTACAAGTTTTGGAGCTACTGATACCTCTTGAGAATGATAGCCTAAGCAACAGCAAAAAAGAAAAATTTCCCAGAAGTTCTTATATATTTTATGTTCTATAAATATATATATGTATACCTATATTATGATATAAATATTTTTATGATGCAATAACATATATTACAATGATAATATATATAATACATAATTATATAATATATATTTCAGTGATCTTATCTGAATCAGATGATATATTTTGATTTTCCTCTAGGGTAGTGACATTACTAATGTGAGTTTTTCATTTACTTTGGCAAATATATTATTTTAGTTGGTTTACTTCCCAATTATTTTGCTGTTCATTAATGACCTCATCATTGGGTAGGGGAGTGTGGGGGTGAGAGGTAAGTACAGCAAAAAGGAGAGATTTAGCTCAGATGAATCAAGTTTGCATCTTATTACGAGCAAGCATAACCGTATAATTTTTATTTATTTATTTATTTATTTTAATCGGGGGCGGGGGGAGTGCAAATGGAGAGGGAGAAAGAGAATCTTAAGCAGGCTCCATGCCCAGCACAGAGCCCAGTGCAGGGCTCAATCTCATGACCTTGAGACCATGACCTGAGCTGGAATCAAGAGTCGGTGGCTTACCTGGCTGAGCCATCCAGGTGCCCTTTAAGTGTATAATTTTTAAAAAGAAGAGTAAACCAAAGGTTTAAAAATGGTAAATAATTATTTGTGTTTTTGCCTATTAATATGTTTTCCTTTAATTATTATATATATTAGAGTCTGCATTATATTTTATGAACATTTTGAAGTACACTGAGATATGTCCTAACATTTATAATTATAAAATATTTCTAATAAGGTAAAGTTTATGGAAAATCTGCATAGGATTGTTTTATTTAGCCAATTGTCTCTATAGATATACACAATTTTTGATCTAATTACTTTAAATGCTATAATACTATAATGAATTAACACAGATATTTTATATCTTCACTATTGAAGGTACTATGCTATGGGTTAATAAAATCTGTGGACCAGTAATTACATAAGAAGCATTACATAAGAAGTAAGCACAGAATAAGTGGTCAGGATATTAAGAAACATTTCACTGGTACTTCAAATACAGCATTTCCAGAAGTGATCTAATCATTTATCCTCAAATTCTCACTTTTGGTACCAAAACACTAACATATGCCTCATATTCTGGCTCACAATATTGTTCTCCTGGAGTACAATCAATATACTACACATCCTATCTCAAGAGTCATCGACTAATCAACTAGCTTCTTTTGTCTCTTTCACACTTTCCTCTGACCCTTGTAATCACCAAGTCATATCAATTACTGATTATATCTTCACGATCACATTGAGTTTTTGTCCTTTTCTTCCACTGTGTTAGTTCAGGCTCATAATGTACTGTCATGTCAAAACTACCGTAATATATTTCTTCTTACTATCTCTACACCTACTTTTTTCATCCACTTACTACAAACTGGTCAGAGTGAACATCCTAATGCAGAGAGATGATGGCATCATTCCTCTTGCAGAAAAACCTTAGGGGGTGATCCATTGTATCACTCAGGCTTTGTGACTCCAGGCTCAGAAACCAGTCCCGGTTTTTCAGCAATGAGAATGGAATATAGTGACAGGCTTAATGGGAGGCTGGCAAACTAGATTTGAGAAATGTATGTGGGGACAGGTCAGTTGGAAGGGATCTTCTAGAAATAACTATATTTTAGCAAGAACAATTGGGTCAGGAGGCTGCTGTTACTGCTGTAGGATGCCATCAGCAGCAAGCAAGAGAGGCATCTTTCCTGTTGACTTCTGTAGTGTGCAAAGAGGTACTGTATCATATAGATACGGCATGCAGTGGAGAGGCCCCAAATCAGGAGAGAAGTTAGATACTGGACAGTCACTCCAACCAAGCCCCCACCTAAGGGTGGGGGGGGGGAGAAAAAACAAACAAACAAACTGAGAAACATTTGTGAAATTCACAGTCTAGAGGTATAGGCTCTGTAAAAGACCGAGGTCTAATCATAGGACTATAGAACACTTCCCCTTCCCTCACATCTCAATACCACATTACTAAAGTCCTGTTCACAGCAGTTCCTTTTGCTCATTGCAGCATATCCAATTGTCAAAAAAAAAAAAAAATTACAAAGTATACTAAAAGGCAAAAAGCACAATTTGAAGAGAGCAAGGATTAGAGCCAGACATGTCAGGGACATAGGAATTATCCAACGAGGTATTTAGATCAACTATATTAACATGGTGAGGGCTCTCATGGATAAAGTAGACAGCCTGTAAGAGAGATGACCAATGCAAATAGAGCAGTGGAAATTCTAAGCAAGAACCATGAGAAAATGCTAGAGATAAAAAAAAAACACTGATAGGAAGGAAGAATGCCTTTGATGCACCACCTAGCTGGGCCCCCTAGTAGACTGGGCATGGATGAGAAAATATTCTTGACCTTGAGGATATTTGAATAGAAACTTCAAAAGCTAAAAAGCAGAGAGAACAAAAACTGAAAGAAAAAAAAAAAATTCCAAGGGCTGTGGGATGATGACAGCAGATATAGCCCAAGCATAGTGAGAGTACCAGGAGAACAAAGACAGAAAAGAACAGAAGAAATATTCGAAACAATGAATGAGAATTTCCCCCAAATTAATGTCAGACTCCAAACCACAGATCCAAAAAGTTCAGAGAACAACAAACAGGATAAATGCCCCCCACCCCAACCCAACCACCAAAATACACCACGGCATATTATTTTCCAACTACAGAAAATCAAAGTTAGAGAAAAAAATCCTGGAAGAAGTCAGAGAAAATGTTGGGTGAGGAATGTATAGATACCTTTTGTACTGCTTTTATTTCTTTTAATGTTTAAATTAGTTCAAAATAAAAACCTAACAAAAATTACCTGGATTGTCCTCATCAGCTCCTCTAGTCTAGTGTTTCTCAAAGTTCTTTCTGTTTTTGTACCTCCCTCAACCACCCAAGAGCCTTTAAGGCATTTTTCCTAATTATCCTTCCTATAAATATTGAACACCACAGATAGATTGCATATGTTCATTTACTGTATGTATATCTCTGCTTTAGATATAAAAAGGATAAGTGTTTTTGCTCCCCAGCCCCCAAATGCCCCTTTTGAACATTTTTGCTCTAGTCAGAAGTAGTGGCACTTTCCTCTGACCTTCCAAAACTCTTTACTTCTGTTGTACAGTTATCAAATGTTGTCTTGTATGTATGTCTTTCCTACTAGATCCATTAGCTTCTTAAACCAATGGTGCTGTATCAATCATCTTATATTCCTTCCCCATTGGCTGGCACACACATCACTCAAAAACTGAACCAATTTAAAGCAGAGATTAAATTTAGCTGACTTGTGTATTTAATAAATGTGGTGGAATTAAAATAGGCAGGAAATACAAAAGGTCTTATTTAAAGTAAAGATAATAGAGTAAGAAACAAAGCAAGTTTGTAAATGTTGGTGATTATTATAGGACTAGAAGTTTATTTGGGTGAATAGTGAGACATTGGGCCAAAAGATAGGTATATGAATTTACAGTAAATTTATTCACAATGTGATTTATTAAAAAGAGCACATGATTTACAAAATAAAATAAAATAATAAAAAAAAACAGTTTCTGCCTATGTGACTATGGACAGAAATTTAATGTTACTGTTAGGCAGGAAGGTTGGCATGAGTGATAGAAGATGGACCTTAGACATTCTGATGAAAGCCCCAAGCAAGGACTGCCCAGGGACCACCCCATTCTACACTACAGGGATGTAGTAACATCCTTGCAGAAGAATTAAGTTTATTGTGCAGAAACCTGTCACTCGTTCTTATTATACCCATGTCTCTAGAATGGAAGTAATTTTCTAGTTTCCTACCCCATATAGGCAATTGGAAGACATTCTGGGAAAGGACATGTGTAGCTGGATAATTATTATATAATCCAGAACTGTCACTCAAATGTTGGGACTCTAGGACACACGCAAAAGAAAAAAAAAATTGATATAAGCCCACACCCTGGAGTTTCTAGGACCATTGTCTCTTTTGACTGGCCTGCTCCTCCCTTGGAGTGTACTTTAATAAAACCTGGCTTTGGGGCGCCTGGGTGGCTCAGTGGGTTAAGCCGCTGCCTTCGGCTCAGGTCATGATCTCAGGGTCCTGGGATCGAGTCCCGCATCGGGCTCTCTGCTCAGCGGGCAGTCTGCTTCCTCCTCTCTCTACCTGCCTCTCTGCCTACTTGTGATCTCTCTCTGTCAAATAAATAAATACAATCTTTAAAAAAAAAAAAAACCTGGCTTTACTTTTATTTTTGCTATCCTAAAATTCTTTAATCTGGCAGAGAAAAGAACCAAGGTTTCTTTCCTTTTCCATCTCACTCTCCATCACATTACCTGGATTAGAGAGACTGAGTGTGACTAACCTGGTTAGTCACGTAGACTGGGCTCAGAGGGAAAACAGCGACTGCAATCCTGTTCCCTTCTTGTTTCCTTCTCCTATGTGAAAGTCATTCTTGGCCCAACACTTTTCCAGATAATCTGAGGTGACAATAGATTTTCTCTTTTCCTAGTATTCAAAATCTAGCCCAATATCATACTAAAACTCTAAACTTTACCAATGAATTCTTTTCTCAACCAGCTGGGATTTCCTTCAGCCTGAGAAACTTGCTATGGGATAAAGGTTATGCATTCTCCTCCTTTAGATTTTTCATGGGTGACAGAAATTAGACTGTTTGTCTGTCAAAGTCCAGGCAACATACACCGTGCTCTCCAGTGGACCCCAGGAAGCCATCCTTACTTAGCTGGAGAAGAATGGAAGCCCTACCTACTCTACACTGACCAGTCCCTCCAGGGAGATCCTCACCACCATAGTTCTCAAGTCGCTGTCACTCTTGCCTCCTACCAAGAAGCTGGAGGTAGGTGATGCAGTAATGTTGGCAGAAACAAGCACAAAGCAAGTTTTGCATAGGTGATATAGGAATCACTTTAAAACTGGAAGTATAATGACATCTAGTATATTTTTTCTGGCCTTAGAGATACTGGCTAGAAACTGAGATTATAAGACATATATATGGTTATATATATATATATTTTTTTTTTAAGATTTTTATTTATTTATTTGATAGAGAGAGATCACAAGTAGGCAGAGAGGCAGGCAGAGAGAGAGGGGGAAACAGGCTCCCCGCTGAGCAGAGAGCCCGATGTGGGGCTTGATCCCAGGACCCTGAGATCATGACCTGAGCTGAAGGCAGAGGCTTAAACCACTGAGCCACCCAGGCGTCCCTATATGGTTATATTTTAAAGCATGAGTACTCTCACACAGTTATACTCAGGAGATGCCAATCAGTCTTTTTTAATTATCACTATTCTCTCCCTTTTCTTAAAAATCCTTTTTTGAACTAAGTTTTTTACCCAATCCACAAGTTCAATTCCATAAATTGAAATATTTCATATTTCTGTACGTTTTATCCATTCATTTTCATATAATGGAAAAGAGAAGGGATTGGATTTTTAAGTAAACATAATTAAGGGATATTATGTATAAATACAGAGTATATGAAAAGTTAAAAGTTGCGTCTTGTGTGTTTGGAAATAACTGAAAACAGCAACAACAAAAGTATATTAAATATTTCCAGAGATTTCTATTTGTCCCTCACTCTCCTCAGCCATAATGAGAATTCAAAACCAAATAATGTTATTATTTTTTTTTAAAGATTTTATTTATTTATTTGACAGAGAGAAATCACAAGTAGATGGAGAGGCAGGCAGAGAGAGAGAGAGGGAAGCAGGCTCCCTGCTGAGCAGAGAGCCCGATGCGGGACTCGATCCCAGGACCCTGAGATCATGACCTGAGCCGAAGGCAGCGGCTTAACCCACTCAGCCACCCAGGCGCCCCCAAATAATGTTATTAATTTATAACTGAAAATAAAAGACATCACAGTGGGTAGAAGTCCATTCCATTTCCTCAGTGCTCTGCCTCCACCCACTTAGGGGTGTTTTATGAAAGATCCTCCACCATTGTGACCAGCAATATTGAAGTCTTCTTTCTTCCTCGAAATATCCTCATAGATTTTAATAATTTCATGGATTTGTAGATACCCATGGATTTAATGATTTTAATATCAAACCTTCTTGAACATATTTATAGTTCAGTAGTTTACCATTTACAGGATAGTTTTACTATTATATAGAGAAATCCCTAACATTTTTTGAATGAAGTCACCGCTTTAAGGCCAAGGAGTGCCATCAAAACCCCTAAATCACCCACCAACAAGAGCTAAGGTGGCCTGAAGGAATTTGGGAAGCTGATAAGCTGGCATATCCAAGCAGCGGTCCGGTCTGCCAGAGATCAGATCAAGAGAGCTTCCACACCCGTGAGCGAGGGAGTAGAGTGTGTGAAGTCCAGTTAAACAATGTGAAACTACTGGCAGGCAGCAAAAATAATTGGAGAGACCCTCTTCAGAAGGGTGAAAAGGAACGGTAATTGGGGAAGGGCATGAAGCAAAGAAGAATTTTGACACAGAGCCAACGCACTGTCTGGGCCTCCACCATTTTCACATTCCCCTCATTTGGTTGAGACTCAGTCTGGGCGAAACCTCGCTTGGAAGTTAAACGTGGTAACGACTAACAGCTGCTTGGCTGCCTGAGTAGCAGACACTTAATCTACATTTGCCGGGGTAGAGGACGGACATATTTCTCCAGCAGAGGCAGTTCCTTGACACTAATATCAGTGAACATGCTCTCTGTGCCTTTCATGATTTTGTAAACTTTGATCACTGTTGCTTCATCTTTCATGTTTGCGGGCTGAATGAGTCTTTAGTCCTTCCACATGTGGTAGGCTCACTTTCCCTTCAGTAATTTCAGTTTATAGTTCTCCAGACGTTTCTCAACGCCATTATTTCTTGAGATGGATCAAGGGAATTTTCCAGGTGTGGCTTCTCCATTGTTTTGAACAAGGACAAAGCAATCATTTCTATCTGATTTCTCAGAGATATCTTAAGGAAAAAAAAAAAAAAGAATAAGAAGAAAGAAAGAAATCCCAACATGCTTTGGGCTCCAAGTGCTCTTTGGACAGTTGTATTCATGGAATAATAGAGTGCTTTCTCCATATTAGGTCTTGTTAAAATACAGATGCTAATGAAGTAGGTCTGAAGTGGGGTCTGAAATTCTATCTTTCTAGGAAGTCCCCAGGTAATATTGTCTGGTGTACAGACCACACTCTGAGTAGTGGTGGATTAGTCCAATAACTATCAGAGTTTTTCTTTGTGGCGGAAGAAAAAAAAAGAAGAATGTGCATTATTCCCCCCATTCAACTTCCCACCCCCCCAACTATAACTTTTTATTTTTCTAAATTTACTTGTACTTGTTGATTTCCCTATGAACACAAAAACATAGCCTGTCACTGCAATTTATGTGAATTTAATGTTACAAAGTTTGGAAGTGCTGAACGGTTCCCAAATGCATTTTCCAATTTTGTTATATGCTTCTTGTGACATCATGCAACTTGTCCTCAAGGCAAAGACATAATTAGAACAGAACAGGTTGGCAAAGAACTGGAATGATACACAGTAAGAAGTGACACAAGCGAAAAACAAGGCTCCCGACACCACAAGTTCATCTAAAATGACATGGATAGTGATCAAGGAATTTGATTATCTCTAGTCATAACTCCAGCAAAAGTTGGTGTCAGGGGCCAAAAATCTGTGCTACCCCATTATAGGGATAAAGAAATGCAGAATTTGGTTTATAGTTAAAAATCTAGTCTGGGGGTAAAGTGGGAGTGACTGAGGTATAAGAGTTAATACTGTACTAGAAATTCAAAACTGTGGGTTAAGGTAAAGAAACTCCATGTAACTTTCCTTCTGCTAGGAGAAGGAGGGAGGAACCCACTTAATCTAGGTCTAGTTGGAAGATAATACCATCTTGTGAAAGTTGTTTTAATAAGCTGCACACTTCCTTCCTTACATCAGTTTAAGAGATTGCAGAAAAAATCAGGTATTCCCCGCTTTTATGGATAATTTTTTAAATTGCCCAATGGGGACCGCAGGTCTAACATAAGTGGTGGGAGGGGGATGCCATAATGTCTCATTTAAATAAAATCATATATCTGGATAGTATATCCTTTCATTAACCAATTCTTTGTATACCTTTGTGCAAAATATTGACACTGTAATTTTTTAAAAAAATCTTTTGGAAAATCTAAATAGATTCACTTGTATTTCTTCTCTAAATGACTATTTCACACCTGTTTTTAGGATTTCTTTCACGTAGGGCAAGCTCCACTATTTTAACACTCCTGCCCCTCTTCATCTCCTCATCCACCTAATTGCAAGTACTGGAACAATCTGGGTGTGAGAAACTTAGCCCCATCTCTCTTTTGTGAAGTCTGCTTGCCTACAGAAGTCTGAGGCTCTTGGTTAAGGGGTCAACCTAAAAGCAAAGGCTCTGCCGCCCAAAAAGACTCGTGGTGGTCCAGGGCTATGAGTGAGTGGGAGGTTATGTCTTTCTGATTTTTCGGGATCAATAGTAGAAAGTTTATCCTCATCATTTGTCCAAGGCCACATTCTACCGTTCCAAGTTTAGTAGCAATAAAATAACATTTTGGTTCCCACCTTTATAATCTTTTTGTCTTCTCAATTGTTTCATACTTTGGCAGAGAAGAGAATATTGACTTGGCTGACCTTTTAGCTCAAACCTTATTCATCATCATCATTTCTTCAGAGAACCCCAGAAAACTAGTTCTTTCAGGAAATGGGTTTTTTCCTCTTCACAATTAGTATATATGGATTCTAATATCTACTAATAATCATCCCAAACTCAAGACTTTCAGAATTCGGCTTGAAAAACAACTGAATTCAAGCTACAGCTTCCACGTTTCTGCAATGGAGTAGTTTGCAACTCAAGCACTCCAAGTCTCAGTTATGTTCTCTATAAAATGCGGCTCAAATGTCTGCTTGTCTACCTTAAAGTGTGACTATAAGGTCAAAGTTGAATGCATGTGAAAATGGGCTGACAAACAAACAATGCAGCAAAAATATGTGTCATTATGTAAGAATTCTTTATATGTGTAAATAGGCAAATACACATTGAAAATATGTATGACATTGCTTTCAATTGTATCTGCATTACTTCTCTTTACAGAAAGCTGGAATTTAAACTGTTTTTTTTTTCTACATATACCATTAACTCTTATTTATTGGCCATATTCTTATTTCATACCATAAGATATGCTTTCTTCTAGAGTTTCTTTTTGGTAGGTACATTAAAAATGGATCATTTTTATATCTAAGCACTATGATTGGCTGAATGTATTTCTTTGTCACATAAAGATGTTTAAAGATGAATTATGTTTATAGCACTTATGTAGTTTTTTTAATGATTAAATATCACCTCGTCTTATTGTTGCACATTTTTAGATTTATTACTTTTAGTTATATGAGGTGTCAAATAACATTTGTTAGCCTTATTTCAGTACAGACACTTTTAAAATGTCAACCAAACAGATGTTCTACTATAAACATGAATAAAAATGAGGGCATAGTGAGACTAAATATAGGACATTTTGCTATGTTAATATCAAAATTACTTAAGATAACAGGAGTGATGAAATTATATGTAATTAATAAAAATGATAAGAAAAAACACCCAAGTTTATAATCCTTTAAAACAGTGTTTGTACTTTTAGTTCTATTTTAAGGTTCAGATGTAATCTAGCAACATTTAATATCAAGATTAGGCTAATAAAGTTAGACATATATGATTTCTAGTGTTATTGCATTATTCTGATCATTTCTGATTTTGGAATCCGATGCTGATATTATTTTTGCATTTTCATTTTATGGTCTGATTTCTGTTCTGATTATTTCTGATTCTGATTCTAATAGTGCTAAATCTCAGTGTCAATTCAAGTTCAGTATCTAGGTGGACATTAAATAATGATAATATGTACATATTAGCCCATCAAAAAGGTGGGAAGGAGAAAGACTCCTATGCTCTCAGAGAAAAGAAAACATAATTATAATTTTTTTTCAGTTTTGTATGTATCATAAGTACCTAAATAACAATTCAAAACAAAAACAAACAAAAAAAAATGGGTGCCTGTGTGGCTCAGTGGGTTAAAGCCTCTGCCTTCGGCTCAGGTCATGATCCTAGGGTGCTGGGATCCAGCCCCACATTGGGCTCTCTGCTCAGCAGGGAGCCTGCTTCCCTTCCTCTCTCTCTCTCTCTCTCTCTGCCTGCCTCTCTGCCTACTTGTGATCTCTGTCCGTTAAATAAATAAACAAAAATCTTTTAAAATAAATAAATGATTAATTTACTAAAAACACTGTTTAACTAGCTTAAAAAGAAAACCAAATATGTTTGGTTAAATTAAAATATCACATAAAACAATTAAGTTGTTCCCTCAAAACTTTATCAGTTTCTCTGACTGGATTATAAAGTCATTCTTTATTAAACACACTCTTATAAAGTGTGTTTGGATAAATGTGAGTCTTACCCTGTGTGAATCTATGTGAAGATGTGTGTGTAACACTTTGGCTTTTTCTAAATTGATTATAATAGTGATACTATAATAATGCCACATAGTTATAATTTTTTATTTTATTCTAGCTCTTTTTAATTCTTAAATACCTATCGTGTATTACGGATTTGAATAGGTACCTTATATGTGCTATCCTATTTAATATATTTGTTTTTAATTGAAACTAAACTGATAACATCATTTTATCTTAAAATACATTTTTCCTAATTAAGACAGGAAATGCATGAAAAGAGTTCTTGATTTTGAAACTTATCTGTAAAGAAAACTCACAAATATAAAAGCAAACAATTCCAAGATTATTAATAGCATGCATTCTCGTGAATATTCATAATGAGTTAAAAATAAGCCCTTGTGTGTATGGAGGGACTTTGTTCTAAAGTTAAAAGAAATACATACATATGGAAAAAAATTTGTTTTTTTCTGGAGAATGTCCTGTGCTTCCAGCCTATTTTTTTTTAAATGTGTTGTAGACATTTTATATGTATAAGTCTTTCCTCTTGGTGGTTATTCAAAGAAGTTGTTAGGTGATATCTTTCAAATAAATACAAAATTCCTAATCTGTTCTGTAAGTCTAATTTGTTGTAAACCAGATTCTTAATTGTTCTCAGTTCACACACAAATTAAGATTCACTTTAAAAGTATTTTATTTATTAAAATTTGAAGTAATTTTGAACAAAGCAAAAAAAAAAAACCTTTGATTTTATAATTTGTAATTCTAGACATTTAAAAAATAAATCCCTAAGTAAAATTAAATATTTTTCTTTTTTTCCTTCCTTGGTCAACAGGGATTTAAACAGATATTAAAATAATAGTAAAATAATCAAATAAGGTGAAAATAATAAAGATTAAGATTGCCATTACTTTAGAATTTACAACCATTGTCCTTTAACCCCCATAGTTATCCCATAAATTAGGTATTATTTTCCTTCCTTTATACATTTGCAATCTGAGCTTCAGAGAAGTTAACTTGCCAAAGGCTGCTGACCTAAGGGAATTTAGTGAGGTTAGAGTTAAAAGAATATCTTAATTCTCATTCAAACAGGGGTGAAAATATATCATGTTAGACAGGATGTCTTTACTGACTTCCTACTAACCTATAAATTCTCCACTTTGTTGTCAGAAAAAAAAAATCTCCTAGAAAATGTTGATAACTTTTTTGACAAGTTTCCACTGAAATATTATTTATTGTTTGGAGAGGTTACCAGCCACAAGCACTAAAGTTTTTTTAAAGTTTTAAAGCTGGATTATTATTATTTTTAATTGTTGCTATAACAAATATGAACACAAAGTTAGTGCCTTAAAACAAGACATATTTATTCTCTTACGGTTCTGAAGGTCATATGTCCAAAATGGTCCCCACAGGTCCACAAGTGGAGAGGATTTTTGCCCCAGGGTAAATTATTTCTAGACTGCCCCTCATCCTTAATTTAGATGATGAGGTTTGGGAATTTTCAGCTGGTAAGGCTTATATGGAAGTCAGAACTTGAATTGATGTAATGGGTTGAGAAATTGAAAGACCTTGGATGAAGCGAATGTATTTTGCATATGAGGTAAACAAGAGTCTTTCCAAATCAGAAGGTAGTTACTGCTAAGATGACTGAAGGGATCCATGAGTCACACACTTACTATCTTCAAAGCCCCTTTGTGTCACAGAACAATTTGCTTTTTGATCCTTCAGAGGCAATAGCAGAAGGTTATCAACCACAAAATTGGCTTTCTCTCCAGAGCATGCTTCCTGACGGCAAGTCCAGTGCAGCATTTTTGAGGAGTTAGGATAGGCTAAGAATTCTCCCAGTCATTAATCCTAGGTCTTCTTTGCTTGATAGTCATTATCTCCACTAGCTTTTCACTATAATTAGCAAGAATAAACCCGGCTGCACCTCCAACACATTCCTTGGAAATTTCCTCAGCTACATTCCCAAGTTCATCACTTTTAAGTTCTGTTTTCTACGTATCTATAGAATACAGTTTTGCAAAGTTTTCTGTCACTCTATAATACTAGAAAGATACCTTTTCCTCCAATTCTGAGGATATGTTCTTCCTCTTTTCCTTACAAGACCTCACAAGCAGCACCTTCACCCTCCATATTTCTATCAGCAGTCTGTTTATGACATTTTAAGAATGCTGGGGTGAGTGCTGTGAAGTGCGTAAACCTGGCGATTCACAGACCTATATCCCTGGGGGTAAAAATATATTATATGTTTATAAAAAATAATAAAAAAAATTAAAAAAAACAATTCTTTAACATAGGCTTTATTGTGCCCCTCACTTCCTTCTGAGCTCTCTCTAGCAGAGTCATTAATATCTCTATTTCTGTAACAGTCTCCTTAAGTCAGTTTACATTTTTAAAAATTTCATTTTGAAATGCTTTTTAAAAAAGATTTTATTTATTTAAAAGAGAGAGAGAGCAGAAGTGGAGAGGAGGGGCAGAGGGAGAGGGAGAAGCAAACTCCCCACTGAGCACGGAGTCTGATGTGGGGCTCCATCCCAGGACCCTGGGAACATGTCTTGAGCAAAACGCTCAACCAACTGGACCACCCAAATGCCCTCATTTTGAATACTTTCAAAAATTATTTGTTTAGGGACACCTGGGTGGCTCAGTGGGTTAAGCCGCTGCCTTTGGCTCAGGGTCCTGGGATAGAATCCTGCATCGGGCTCTCTGCTCAGCAGGGAGCCTGCTTCCCCCCTTCTCTCTCTCTGCCTGCCTCTCTACTTACTTGTGATCTCTCTCTGTCAAATGAATAAATAAAAATCTAAAAAAAAGTATTTGTTTAATCAACACATATTTCTTGACAGCCTAGTAAGTGCAACATACTGTTCAAGAAATAGGGGACATGGGTACCTGGTTGGCTCAGCTGGTTAAGTGTCCAACTCTTGATTTTGGCTCAGAGTCATGATCTCAGGGTGATGGGATCGAACCCTGTGATGGCTCCACACCGGGCATGGAACCTGTTTAGGATTCTCCCTCTAAACTCTCTCTCTCTCTGCCCCAGGGAGATATTTTTTCTATCATGCTTCTTATAATTTTTCCATCCTATGCCCATTACCCAATTCCAAAACCACTTTCACACTTTTGGGTATTTTTACAGCAGCACCCCTCCCGGCTGTCAAAATCTATATTCATGTCATACGACTGTTCTAATAAATCACTGCTATATCAGTAGTTTAAAATAACACACATTTATTTTATAATAATTCTGGGTGTCGGAAGTCCAGAATGGGTTTTTCTTAGCTAAAATCAAGGAATCAGCTGACCTGGTTCCTTCCAGAAACTCTAGGAAAGAATCTGTTCTGTGAATCTTCCAACTTGTAGAGGCTGCTGAAGCCCGCTAGCCCCCATATCTACTTCTGTTGTCACGTCACCTCCTTTGTCAGGTGGATCTCTCCCTCCCACTTATAGATACTTGTGATTGCATTGGCTGTTCTGATAATCCAGAATAATCTCTTCATCTCACTATTCCTTACTGAATCATATCTACAAAATCTCTTTTGCTATATAAGGTAACATATTTTCAGGTTCCAGGGGGTCAAATGTCGACAAATTTGGGGGCAATTATTAAGCCTACCATAGCTTGATATTATCCCTCATTATTTTTTTTATCTTCTAGATTTAGTCAACTGTGAAATGCAATTATGTTTTAATGGTTTGGAAATATGGTGCAAGTTTGTTCATAGCTATTTTAAATAAATTAAGTAAATAGTAATTAGTAAATAGTAATTAATAGCAGAGCCAAAAATTATCTAGCTAGTTCATCCTTTGTGGAATGCCAGCAGAAGATTTGGGAAAAGCTTTTGCATTGTGGGTTAGAGTTTATTATATGTAAAAAAGAGTTATTTTGAGCCTCCACGCTTGAAAGAGTTCCCAAATGAGTATGGACTCATTGTTTCTCTCAATAACTTTGCTAGAATCAGGTGTAGACAATTAATCATGTGATTACCTGTCACACATCCTGTGTCCTATTCTACTGGTGAGCACCTCTATCTAGAAGGGAGTGGAAAAGAGACAGTGGCCCATTCATATACTTTGTGTAATAGGCTTGTCATGAGAGTAAGTGTAAAGGCTGATGCTTATTATTACCCAGGAAATTAGAAGCGACACAGAGGGAATAATGGACTAAATCAGGAAGCCAACAAAGGCCTATTACAAATTAAGATCAGTTTGTCATTGTTTAAGATAATCCTGGTTTACTTTCTATGCCTAATTTAGATCCACATCATACAGCCAGCACCCCTCCAGATGGTGGTAGTTCTTTGGGACTTGACATTATTTTAAAAGGTCACCACAGACAAATTATAACTGGCACCTCATTCTTATCAGAGACCAAACATCTGTGAACTTGCTCCAGTTTTGAGTCATTGCTGGAGTATTTTCCCATGGTAGCTCATTGTCGACTTTCTTTCTGGATGAACTACGTGAACTAATATTTTTCCTATTAAAAATCATCACATTTATACACAGGCCCATAATGCTCCTAAAATTTTATACATTTATACATAATACACATTTATACATAATACACATTTATACATAATGCTCCTAAAATTTTGTCACTTAAAATTGAGTCAAAAGATACTAGGTTTTTTTCATTTAGCAGCATGCCATACAATCACTTACAGTAACATCAAATGTTTAAGAAATTTCCCCTCTGTAAGCTGTATTTCCTTCCTGAAGTGCTGTTAACACCCAGCAAATTTATAGATTTACTCTGGTTCCTCAAAAGCATTGTCTAAAATTCTCTAAACAAACAAGCAGTGTGTGCATGTGTGTGTGTGTACTATATTACATATATGCTGTATTATATATATATATAATGTTTAAATTATATTTCAGAAATTCCTTTCTCCTTTCAATGTTAGAGAGTAAAAATATATAGAATTTTGAGTCAACTGCATACTCTCTCACACGTACTCTCATCCACAGATATGCAGATCTCTAGGTTTTCTGTTATATGTAGGCTTATATTACATGTATCTGTCATGGGAAGAGGCAGGTTGGGGAATGGAAATGTATTTTTTATTTCGCCACCCTGAAATTTTACTACCACTTTGCCACACCTGTAAGAATTGATGTTCATACTGAGAATTCAGAGGATGTTAATTATGAGTGAAAGCTTAAATTATGTTCGGTATAGTTTTTGAATTAGTGAATTGTATTGTTTTTTGCCTCCTTCCATACCCCTATCTGAATAATCTTTAAAAGCCCTGCTCAAGTATGAAGTTCTTGTTCTGAACCTTAACCCTGTACCTAAGGGCTGGCTTCTTCGTTCGGTTTGTACTAGTAAACTCTTTCTCCACTTCTGAAGGGATGCTGTGACTTTACTCTCGCCCCTAGTGTTGTAAACATATTCCTTGATAAAGACAACACATCCATCTGACTTTTGAATATAAGTCAGGTAGTAAAGATAATTCTCTATACTCCTTGAATGGTGACTGTCATTGTAGTTTACTAAAGGCAATTGTTTACTAAAGGCAATCCAATGACTATCTATAGCAAAGAAAGCAGTATTAGAAATCACCTAGGAGTGTTGTTAAAAAAAAAAAAAAAGTGTCTGGAGTGGGCCCTGAGATACATTTTTATTTATAGAGTCTAAAGTATAGCCTTATTTGACAGCCACAAACTACTCTTAGACTATAAGCTTCCTAAATGTATACACATACATATAACCTCTTGGGGGAATTCAACGACTGTCCACATCCCCACTTATAATTCCAGCTTCAAGGGCATAAATAGGCTACAGTGATAGATTACAGTCTTTAGACTAAGAAATTAGGGGCCTTCCACATCAAGTGGTCATTTTTCTGTGTGGAACACTTCTTTAGTTACACTTCTCTCTTGGAACTCTTGGAAATGTGGATGGACAATCTCCCATTTTGGGGGTGATCTTCAAACCACAATGAACTCAGATGCTTGGAAGAAAGATCTACCAGCATTATCATAGATCCAGAGAGAAGAACGCAGGAAGTAGATTGGTTAGGTTAGGTCTTCCTTGAATTTTGTGAAAAAATGCCATTTTCTTCTTCTTCTTCTTTTTTTCTGTGACTGACTATTACTCATTAAAATGGTTACATTTTGAGGATCAAAATGATTTTGGGGACTGGAAATGTTTGTCTCCTTCTGGTCTCCATTTTCAGCTCACAAATAGTGCTAGAGTAGGAAAACACCAAGAAATTTCAGTGAAAACCTGTCAATAACCCTGTTTTTTCTGAAGGCTCTTTCACATAATGATACTCTTTGAGAACTATCTGGATCTTTACAGTTGCTTGATGATTTTAAAAATCTGAGATTTAACCATCTTTGTCATTCTTAGGCATTCAGCTAATGCTTAATATACTGTCTTATATTTATGCCCATTCTTTAACAAATACTTTTTGAATGAATAAAAAAACACAATTTTCTTTATTGACTCCTTATGTGTAATGTTCTTGAACTCTTTTAAAAAATGACTTAATTCACTGAAAAAGTGAAATCATAATTTCCTCCCTAATTGAGCTCATCCTCTCTGTAATTTGCAGATAGGTAAGTTTCTGTATATGGCTTAGGATAGTCATGCATATAATCAATCTCTTTTAGTATTTGGCATCTGCTCAAGTGGAATTTCAAATCTAATATTTAAAAAATGGATAGCTACATGGCTACAATATATATTCTAACCTCTGTCGCCGGGCCAGAGCAATGATAAAAATATATATCTGAAAATATTCTGACAAAGAGATCAAGATACCTGATTAAAAACAAGCATAGTGTGTGTTTAAACATTAGTAATTCTGCTATTCACAAGAAAAAAATGATGACTCACCATTATGGTAATTGGTAAACAGATGAGGAGGAATATTATGCACTTCTTTTGTTTTCTTTTTAAAGAAGAAAAGGTCATGTTCTTCTCCAGCTTGAAGTGATTGAGAGCAG
Source organism: Neogale vison (assembly GCF_020171115.1). Taxonomy (NCBI): domain Eukaryota; kingdom Metazoa; phylum Chordata; class Mammalia; order Carnivora; family Mustelidae; genus Neogale; species Neogale vison. Next base: position 30,901,501 of record NC_058096.1, read on the forward strand.
TGTAACAGATGTGGCCAATTTCAGTTTTTGGAGTAGAAAGAGATGAAGCAAAATATTCGGATGTATAGTATCCTCATTCTGTGTAGGTCATGGCCAGAGTTTAAAATAAAATACAGTTGACCTTTGGACAACACGGGTTTGAATTGTGTGGGTCTGCCTCTACGGCTTTTTTTTTTTTTTCCAATGTAATACTGTACTAAAAGTATATTTCCTCTCCCTTATGATTTTATTAATAACATTTTCTTTCCTCTAGCTTACTTTACTATCAAAATTTACATATAGACTGGTAATTGACTGTTTACGTCATCTGTACTTCATCTGTAAGGCTGGTCAATAGTAGTCTGTTAGTAGTTAAGTCTTTGGGAGATCGAAACTTTTATGCAGGTTTCTGACTACACAGGGGTCAGCCTCCCTAACTGCCATGTTGTTCAAGGATCAGCTGTATTTTTAAAAAAAAGTCTTCAAAATAAGAATTTGTATATTTAGGATTCTGATCTCATCAGTAATCAAAGTTTCACAACGTGTGTTTTCTGGAAATGTTGTTTTTAAAGGTATCAACAGGCATTACTTAAGACAAAAGCTCTGTTGGCAAATATATTTGGGAAAAACTAGTTTAAATAAGTCAGGCAAGTTTCGTTACTGCAGTACTTCTCACAAACTTTAAAATGTCAATTTAGGCTGTTATATATATAAATATATATATATTTATATATATAATATATACACACATATAAATAATATACACACACAATAAATATATAGAGGGATCAGCTTTCAAATGCATCTATTTTGTCTTCCTAGAACATTTTATGAAGTAGGGGTCTGTAGACCATATTTAAGAAAACTGATGTAAATGCTTCCTCAATTCACCCACTAAGTCCTTAAGATGGTCATGGTGTACTGATAGTCACTAATAAATAGAGTAAATGGTATTTAATTAGTCTGAAAGTGTTAAGCAATCTCAGATAAATGAATAATTTACTGGTTTTATCTAAATTCTGGTTAATTTAATCTAACCTGTAGAAGAAAGTCATTATTAAAATGTGCTTTAATTTTAACCTAAAAATCTTTGTAAGAAAGAGGGGAAAAGGGGGATTTATTTTGTCCCTGCAATTACACCAGGCTGTACCTCTGGTTAATAAAATACTTAGATCCCTGATGAAAGAAATCATCATAGTAACAATATTTATCATCGTTATTTTTATTTCGTCAGAAAGAAAATTGGCTTTTGGGTTTATTTCGACTAATTCCATCTGCCACCACAAAATTTGGACTTTGAAGAAAATGCATTAGGTATTTCTTGAATCACATCCCCAGATAATAAAGAGCTTCATTAACTAGAGAAAGCTCTCTATACCCTCTGCCTCTGACTGGTTTAATATATAAAAGCTTTCACTAGATACAGAAATTATATTTCCATTATCAAAACCATAAAGTTGCATAGCATGTTGTGTGAGAGAGACTTGAGGTCACTCTATCCATCAGCCAACAAGGGCTAGTATTTGGATTTGACTCCCTTCTCTGCCTGATTTCAATTAAAAAGAAACAACAGCAACAATAGCAATGACACAAAACATTTCAAATCCAGTTTTCAAGTAATGATAGCTTGCATTTCTGCAAGAAAGCAAAGATGAGCCAACTGAAAACTATGGTAACATCTGCTCTGGCGATCTTTCAAATCTACGCAAGGCAGACAAAAATACCTATCTGAAAGGGTATAAGCTGAAAAGTGAACTAGAAACCTGGGTAAATCTGCTGTGGGAAATTACTGGATTGCATAACAGTCATAATCTATAAATAGGATTTAAGTGAGAAAGTCAGGCCAGGCAATATGCTTTTCTGACGGTCTGCGGGTCTAATCTTCAATTCTAAGCTCTGGGAATTAAGGCCAAGGAAAGACATACTAGATGCCTAAAGAAACATCTGGCCTGACAGTGTTGAGTATTTCTTGTGTATCCTTTAATGGTAGCTTTAAAATTGCTATTTATCAACTTTCTAATACCCTATAAAAGTTAAAATCTATTGTAAGAATTTGAATTATCTGAATAAAATGAGCATTTATCATGACCTATGTAAAAACTAAACTTTGCCAGATTGTGTAAGAGTATATATGTCAAATTGTGTGAAATGGCCAATATTATACTGTTTAAACTCAAAACAGTCAGTTTTATACTGTTTAAAATAATAAAATGGAAACTAAATGTCATAGTAGATAACAACTCCAAAGTGAAATTTCACATTTTCTTTTTATCTCTTTTTCCTACCCTTCTTTTTTGTGTCTTATTACATGTAACTCGAAGAAGCCCATTTACATTACCTGCACTCAACCTAGAAATTAGCTTACTGATGAAGTCAGCAAACTGTCCAGCTGTCTTTTAATAATGAAACAAAGACTGCCTTGTTTTGTTTTATTTTTTCTTTTTTTTAAGATTTTATCTTTAAATAATCTCTACACCCAACATGGGGCTTGAACTTGCAACCCTGAGATCAAGAGTCACATGCTTTACTGACATGAGACAGTCAGGTGCCCCAAGACTGCTTTCTTAAGACAATAAAAGCATAACCTTATTAGACATATTTTGGTAAATTTTACTACATTTAATTAAAGTCATGTGTATATCAAGATAACCATAAACAAAGTTAAGAGATGAGCAACAGGGGCACCTGGGTGGCTCAGTGGGTTAAAGCCTCTGCCTTCAGTTCAGGTCATGATCCCAGGGTCCTGGGATCAAGCCCCATGTTGGGCTCTCTGCTCCATGGGGAGCCTGCTTTCCCCTCTCTCTTCTGCCTCCCTCTCTGCCTACTTGTGATCTCTGTTTATCAAATAAATAAATAAAACATTAAAAATAAATAAATAAAATAAAATATTAAAAAAAAGAGAGAGAGAAGCAACAGACCTAAAGAAGAGTTTTATAACGCATATAATAGAGCCTATAACAAGGGATTACTAAACAAAATGTACAAAAACTAAAAATTAATAAGCAAATCCAGCAAACTCATAGAAAAATGGGCAAGGAATAAGAACAGGTAAGCACAAAAGAATAAATATTAATGTCTAATTCTATAGTTGCCATAATAAATTACTATAAAGTCAGTGGCTTAAATAACATAAATTTATTATCTCATAGTTCTTGAGGTCAGAAGTCTGACACAGTTCTCAAAGCATTAAAATCAAGTCATCAACAGGGTGTATTTCTTTCTGAAGGCTCTTTGGGAGACCCTGTTTCCCATACCTTTGGGTTTTTGGCAGTATTCTGTTTTTTGGTGGTGGTGGTGGTTGTTGTTTTAAGATTTTATTTATTTATTTGACAGCGAGAGACACAGCAAGAGAAGGAACACAAGCAGGGGGAGTGGGAGAGGGAGAAGCAGGCTTCCTGCTGAGCAAGCGGGCTCCTTGTTACCCAGTGTAACTTAGGTTGAGAGCTCTATATAAACACACGGAAGCACACTTACTGGATTTGGTTATGATTATTTGATTGAAGAACTATCCCCAGTCAGGAACCAAACAAAACTCTACCTCCCAGTTCATGCCTTTAAGTACAACAGTCTGTGACTGAGTACAAAGATATGATTTATATGTTTAATATGTTTAATAATATACATTTAATAATATACATTTAATAATTTCATTGGCACTTATTCTTTTTAAAATTATTATTATTATTCTATTGGCACTTATTCCTAACCAAACACCATGATCATCTTTGCTTTCAAGGTGTGACTTGATTTACTTGATGTTAAATAATTCTGCAACCCAGATACTCATGGTTAGACAAGGGGCTCTAGTCCTACAAATTCTTGGCCAACTCTAATAAGGTGTCCCTTCTAAGCAAAAAGGCTAAAGAAAAGGGCCAGATAGTATGTATTTTAGGCCTTATAGGTAATATGGTCTCTGTTGTAATGGCCCAGCTCTCCCACTGTATCTTGGAAAGAAACCATAGATAATATGCTAATGATGGCTCTTTTCCAATATATATTATTTATGTAAGTAGGCATCAGGCAAGACTTGGTGCAAAAGTTCAACTTTGCTGACCTCTGGTTTAAACAATTACTAGAATACATTTTGGTGAGTTTATGTATATAGTCTAAAGAGATCTAGTTCTTGTCCTCAGATATACTTATTTTACAAGTGAAAAAAAATTCAAATGCATATATAGAGCATAGACAGATGATAGAAAAACAAAAACAAACCCTGTATCTCACTTCCCATAATAAAGACCTGTTATTATTTTATACTTCTGGATTTTTTTATTTATTTTGGGGGGAGGGTTTAAAAAAGATGTGTAAATTACAGATAAAATAAAGCTTTTTTTTTTTTTTTTTTAACCACCCAAAGTCAACTTCCCATTATATACTCTCTTCTTGAGGAAATCATTGTGATGATTTGGATGGATTTTTGGATTTAAAAAATATTTATATGAACAGAAGCATATATAGAACAAACTCATAAACAAAATACAGATTATATTTATATATATGAGCATGGCCGTGTGTCATTTGTTTAGAACCTATACCAGTGTATACCAGTGGTATATAAATACATTGTTTTCCCACATCCTAGTGAACACTTGATATTGTCATATTTTTAATTTTTGCCAGTTCAAGAAATTAAAAAAATAACAATTTTTAATCTTTGCCATTTTCAATAGATTCAATTAAATCATTTCATTGTTTTAATCTACCTCCTCTGATTATGAATGAATTTAACTTAATATCATATTTTCATTGCTGTGGTAGACTGAATAATGTCCCCCTCATATCCAGACACCAATCTCAAGAACCTATGAATATGTTACCTTATATGGAAAAAGAAACTTTGCATATTAAAATTAAATATTTTGATATGGAAAGATCATCCTGGATTACCTGAATTCTCCCAATCCAATCCCATGAGCTCCTAGAAACATAAAAGATGGAAGAAGAGTCAAAGACAACCTATCTGAGGATTCCACCTGCCATTGCTGAGTTTAAAAAAATGGAGGAAGGGGATGTTTTCAAGGAATGTGGCATCCTCTAGAACCTGGGGGTGACTCAGTTTATAGCTTTCAGGCAAATGAGAACCTTGGTACTGTGACCTCAAGAAACAGAATACTGAGGGGCGCCTGGGTGGCATAGCCCTTAAGCGGCTGCCTTCAGCTCAGGTCATAATCCCAGGGTCCTGGCTCAGCGGGCATTTTTTTTTATATATAATCTTTTCTTCTCCCTCAAATGAGGATAAGGAGAGTAGATATTAGAAGGGTATAAACTGCTGCTTTTTTAAAAGAAGAAGAATACTATATATTGCAGTCTTATCAGCTGCCAGCTCCTAGTTGCTCACTCAGAAGTTCTTCCCTCTTTGCAATTCTCTACTAGTGTTGCCTGTATTCTTCATGTTGACTACAAACCAGTCTAAGCTTCTACTCACCATGTTGTTCCAGACACAATCTCTCCCTTTGGGCACCAGTGGAATGCTTTCATTGCTCTATTAACCCCCTTGAATTGAATGCTGTCAGCTTCCAATTTCTCCCTTCCCTCCATACAGCATGGCAGTCTCTTGAAAGAATGAAATAACATATCTCACTTTCTTTTGATGTTTTGCAGTTGGGTTCCTAGAGCACCAAAATAAAAACTCTTTCTATTCACTCACTCAGTGCTTTTTCTCCCCCAGGGTCGACAGTGCCATCAGAAGGTCATATTGCAATAGATTACCATGTCTGCCAACTCATTGTACCTGAGTCCACCATTCTCTTCTAGATGCCCAGACCTTATAGGTAAGATAGTTGATAGTACAGGTTCTTATTTCTCTTCGGATAATTTTCCCATGAAGTCCCTATGGCCTTTTTTGAAATACTGTTTCTGTTACCTCACCCCAATCTGATATTCATAACAAATGTCTGAACCCCAAGAGTGGACATGAAAAACTACCTTCCTACCCACTGGTGAGAGCTAACTTTAACAAAATTACCTTCCCACCACCTCAGAACTGAAACTGAGCCTCGGTAGAACGGCAACTCAGTCAGCACAGATAGATATTGTTGTGGGAAGAATATTTTAATTCATTATGCCAAAATACTATACCTCAGCTCCTTGTTTAAATATGAGTATAGTACTTACATTATGAGATGGTTAATCTTATGCGTCAACTTGGCTGGGCCACACTGTGCAAATATTTAGTCAAACACTATTCTGGATGCCTCTATGAGGGTGTTTTTGGATAATGCACTTCGCGTAAAGCAGATGGCTGGTTTTAATGTGGTGGACCTCATCCAATCAACTGAAAGCCTAAATGGAACAAAGGACCGATCTCTCTAGAGCAAGGGGGATTCTCCAGCACATTGCCTTCCATCTTAAATGCTGACTCTCTTTTCTTTCTAGGTCTCTAGTCTGACAGTCTTTGGACTTGATCTTACAACATTGGCTCTCATGTGGGTCTCCAGACAGCTGGCCCATCTTAATCTTAAGACTTTTGAGTTGCCAGCATCCATAATCATGTGAGTTAATTCCTTAAAATAAATTTCTCTCCCTCCCTCCCTTTCTTTCTTTCTTTCCTTCTCTTTCTCCCTTTCTTTGTTCCTTCCTTTCTTTTTGTTCTTACTTTTTGTTCTTTCATTCTCTCTCTCTCTCTCTCTCTCCACACACACACACACACACACACACACTCACTCATGCTCATACACACAACATATTATACCAGCTCTGTCTCCCTGGAGAACTTGAATACATATGACTCATAAAATGTTATTAATTAAATATAATTATATTGTGTAATGTAAATATAAATATAATTAAATATATTTACATTTAAAAATTGATGCCAGATACAGGTACCCAATAAAGTCTTAGGCTACAACATTTAACAAGAAAAACGTGATACATTATCTGGGAATCTTTCAACCATTAGGGTAAACAGATTCTAAAATGGATACCAATGATCCCTTCCTAATGGTATTCATGTCTCTGTGTAGTATCCTCCCACGTTGTATTAGGGTTTTTCTGTGTAATTAACAGAACACAGAAAAAGCAACAGTATATTACTTTTGAGGTTAGGTTATAGAAGGCACTGCATCTCCCATTTTGACTGCCTCTGTCTCTACCCCAGATCATTTTGTCTGAGAATTGTGAGCAGTCCTTACGGGGACACCTTTGTAGAGAGTAGCAGAGGCCTCTGTCCAATATCCAGTGAGAAACTTTTAGTTCCTGGGGAAACTTGGATGGACTTGGGTGGCACAGTTGGTTAAGTGGCTGCCTTCTGCTCAGGTCATGATCTCAGGGTCCTGGGATAGAGCCCTGCATCGGGCTCCCTAACCAGTGGGGAACCTCCTTCACCCACTGATCTTCCCCTGTCCCATGCTCTCTCTCTCTCAAATAAGTAAATAAGATATTAAAAGAAAGAAAGAAAAGAAAATTTGAGTTCTTGCCAATAGCCTTGATAGAAACCTTGGGAGTTTATTTTTCAGCCCCATTTAAGGCTTCAGATGACCTCATCCCAGATGAACTTCATGGCTGCAACATTATGAGATGTTCTGAGACAGAATCATCCAGTTAAGCTGCTCCTGAATTTCTGACCCTCTGAAAATTTTTTAGATGATAAATATATGGATTTCAAGCTGTTGACACTTTTGGGTAAATTGTTACACAACAATAGATAACTAATATGGATTTTGCTATCAGTTGTATGTTGCTGTGTAATAAATACCTAAAAATTTATTTTTATGGAAGGCTTGGGAACTGGGAAGTGGACAGAAGCTGGACAGACTTTGAGGAGAACATTATGGAAAGTTTAATGCATCTCATGGCCTTCAAAGGCTGACAGCCTAAAGGAGGGATGACTATCTTATTGGAAACTAGTAAAGAGGGAATCATTATTCTATACTGGCAGAAAGTTTAGCAACACTACTGCTTTCAGTAAAGTGGAAAGTAGAAAACCGACCTACTGAACAGCATAATTTAGACCAAGAGAACTCCAGCCAGAATGTTGCCTGGTATGTTCTTGAGCTTATTATAAGATGGAGGAAGAAAAAGATAAGCTAAGAAAAAGTGCTGAACAGGAAGGAACTTGAACTTATTTGACTGATGGTCTGGAATGCGCAGAGGCTATCCAGGCTACAGACAATGCTACAGTGAAGATATGGCTTCCCAGCAAAGAGTGAATTCAGTCACCATAAGTGGAAAGAAAGAAGTCTTCAGATAAAGTAGAGGGTGTGCTATTAGTTGAAATTTCAGAGTACTACTGAGTCAGATAAAGGGTTTTCTGAAAATGTTAAGGATATGACTCACAAATCCCTTCAAACAATAGGGCCTTGAATAAGTTTAAGGGAATTTTCCTCAGCGATGTTAGCAGCTTAGGTGAGAACTTATTTTGAAGTGATTGGGGACTATAGTTTTTGTTTAATGGAATGAACCTTCATAGGATTCAGGGAGACCAAAATATTTTTTAAAGAAAATTATATTTGAAGAATCACAGAAGGCTTGACTGAAAGGGAGTAGAAAAAGCCTTTGGATTTTCAAGCTTCTACAAACAGGAAGCAGCTGCCAAACACGCATTTCCTTTTGTGGAACATAAGGGATAACTCTGCACAGAATGAAGATCCCAGAGGGTGGACCCCAGAACCAGAGTAAGTCAGTCATTTACAAGCAGGTGTTGAACTGAGTCTTAATGAAGGAATTTTCATTGCTCGCCTGGATGAATTTGAGTGGATCAGTGAGTGTGTCTCCTGTTTCTCCAATTTTTGAATAGGAGTTCTTAGAGTAGTTCTCCTGTGCCTGCCCCACCATTGTATGTTGGGGGGTTTGTGCATGGGGGACAGGATTATGTGTCTCTTTAGTTCACAGGACTCCAAATTGAGAGGATTGGACTCAAGAGATTTTCTTAAGGAATTATGTACAAGTAGACCTCCCTGGACCTGGACCCAATTAGATGACAAGATTCTGGATATCACACTGAGGCTGTAATGGGTTAGACTCAGTGGTCTTGGAGAAGGGTGAGAATATTTTGCATATAGGATAGACACGAATTATTGGTGGCGAGGGCAGACTGCCTCCAAGATAGCCCCCATGGCCTGGAATTCAGACTGTACTGTAGTCCCATTCCACATTATAACAAGGTTGGGCTAAGTGAGAAATTTTTAGAAGTAATGGTGCTTAACTACTACTACTACTACTACTACTTCTTCTTCTTCTTCTTCTTCTTCTTCTTCTTCTTCTTCTTCTTCAACTTATATTTATTTGAGAGAGTGAGCATGGGAAGGACACAGAGAGAGAGAGTCCTGAAGCATGCTCCACACACTCAGGGCTGGATCCCAGGATCCTGAGATCATGAGGTGAGCCAAAATCAAGAGCCCACTGCTTAACCAGCTGAGCCACCCAGGTGCCCCAATGGTGCTTTACTTCTAACATGGATTACATTAGATACTGTGCCTTTCATTTTGCTGGTCTCTCTCTCTCTCTCTCTCTTTCTCCTTGTTTCTCACTTAATGCTTCCCTTAGATCATTTTGTTCTAGGAAAGTTAGCTGTCATGTCATGAGCGGCATAACAGAGGGGTCCATGTGTTGAGGGAACTGGGGCCTCTGAGCAACCCCCAGTGAGAAAATGAAGGCTGTTATCAACAGCCATGTAAATGTGCTTGAAATTTGTCCTCCAGTCTCAGTCAAGCTTTCTGCTGACCTCAGCCTAAACATTCACTACAACCTCATGAGAGATGTCAGAAGCACCCAGCTAAACCACTCCTGGCTGCCTGACTTCCCTTCTCAGAAACTGTGATAAAATAAATGTTTTTCTGTATAAAGCTGTCAAGTTTTGCATATAATTTATCAATAGGAACAAATAGCTAATATAATCATCTAAGTGTTTATTGATATCTTACTAGATCTTCTACTTTGTATAAGAAGCTGTCAGAGATAATGAAACGTAGTATCTGACCACTATATTAATCAGGATTCAATGCTGAACATAGAAATCACTGTAGGAATTAGCAACTGCAAGAGTTTTAACAGAAGGAAATAGGTGCTTAGAAATGCATTGGAAAGCTTCAAGTGCATGGTCAAGGCCAGATCTTAAGGAGCTACTGATTTTTATTTGATTTGATTTGATTTTGCAGTGCCAGGAGTTAAAAAAAACACATGCCTGTTGCTGAATGAGGCAAATGGGGTAAAAAAGCCACCCCCATACTTAGTGCTGCTGCTACTGAAATGTGTCTGTCTGGTAAGATGGAAAATGGACCCAAGAATGTTCCTGCAGGAAACAGCACATGGCTAATAACATTGCACATTAGTGTTATCAACGAGGTGCAAAAACGTGGCTTCTGCTTCATTCCTACTCTCCAGTTCTTCTCAAAGTAAATCCAGCTAGCAGAACCTCATTCTCTTCTGGAATCTTAGTGGCCAGGAAGTCTAAGAATGTTTTTAGCTTTCTGATTTCTTCAGCCTAAAAGGAGGTAGAACGGAGGTTGAGAGAACCAATTCTCACTCTTCCCATAGTCTGTGCTCACAAGGGTTTCACAAGCTTAGTGGAATGACAGGATTAACATAATGCGACAAAATTAGACATGGGACATGTGTTAAATGGAGTGTTATGGCTTAAGTTCAATAGAAGATCGGGGGAAAAAGGGAGATTAGAGAATCATGGAGAATTCAGAGAAAGTTTCATGTAGGAACTCAAACTTCAGTTGAAACTTACAACGATGGGAGGAATTGAACGGGAAAATAAAAATGTGGGGGGCATTCAATGCAGGTGGATGTCGAGAGTAAAGGCCTGGATTCATGCAGACGACAGCAGGTAGTTAGCCTGACTCTAGCCAAGAATAAGTAATACCAGATGGTGATAATAATGGACTTTGAAATATAAAAAGCTTTAAAATTGGAAATAAAGTTCAAATACATTGCATATGAGTATGCATGTTCTAAATGTCCATAACACATATCTATATGATGATGTAAAATTACAGATGCCATTGTCATTCTGTAAATTTGCTTTTTTGCCATATGATGATGGCAACTCAAATGAACTACAGAAAGAGACATGACCACAGATATCTCAACATTTTCTTCCCCTTAATCCCAGTTATACATACGCATTCACTGTGACAGTCCTTAACCTTGTTTTGATTCCTTTCTTACAAAAACTTTCCTTGAACCCCCCCCAATCTTGCCACTTCCTCCCCTATTAAGAGGCTATACTTTTCTTCATATTTTCCTACCTATTGTCCCATGGTCCTGTTTCTCAATGCACAGTTGTGGCAATGTCATGTGAACTTGTCTGAGTAGAGCATATACCTAGAAATGGCCTGCTTCTATGCCTCCTCATTTAGATCAGATCTTCATCCATTTTGTTATGTTAATAATAGTAATACTCATCACTTTCAAGCCTGTGCTGTATCTCAGAAAAGGTATTAGATGCTTTCCAAAAACTTTAAACCCAAATGTTTTTCTTTCCATTTCATAGATGAAGGAACCAGTGGGAACTATTTAACGCCAGAGCCTGTACTGTCATCTTTCCACTATATCACAAATATTAAAAAATATATCACAAATATTTCCTTGATGTCATAGTATCTCAGATAACACAGCTTAGAGATTACTTTTGTTCTTCACTATCTCATGTGAGCCCCATAATAAGCCTGAGAAATGAGAAGGCTAAAGATTTACTTTTCCTTTTTTTATAGATTGGGGACACAACTAACCTCCAAGTCACCTGCCCTAGCAAGTTGAGTGCTGAATAACCATTATTATATTTTGACCAAGTCATAGATGAAGAAAATTTTTATTCTATATACATGAAATAGACAGATACATAGATTAACTGATAGCTAAATAGATTCTTCCAAGGATTTGAAGTTTAGAGAATTGAAAGTTTGGGACTTTTTTTAAAGCTTTTATTTATTTATTAGAGAGAGAGAAAAGGAGAGAATGAACCAGAGGGAGGGGCAGAGGGGAAAGCAAGCTCCCCATTTGAGCAGGGAGCCCAACACGGGGTTCAATCCTAGTACCCGGAGATCACCACCTGAGCTGAAGGCAGATGCTTAACAAACTGAGCCACCCAGGTGCCCTGAAAATTTGGAAATTTTCTAATATTACAAGGAAGACATATATTCTGTTTCAATAGAAACCAGTAAAATACAGTCATAAAGCTGTTTTTCTTACATAACTGGTTTGGTGTTGGTTACAGTTATTCTTAATCCTCACCCGCACCTGAATGTCACACGTCACATTCTGGACAAAGGAGACAAATCAGACACCAGCCGTCTTTCTGAGTTTCTAACCAATCACTACGGCCTTCTGTTAATTAATGCATTATTTTTAATGGTGCAAGAGTCAAAAGAAACTCGGCCCGCTCCCCCCGGTTGTCTACTGCTATAGATCTCAGAAAGGTACTCTGTAGCCAACTTACACATGTATGTTTACATTTACGTTAGAAGATGAGTTACCTACTGAGGTCTACTAGACACATGAGAGTGGTCTTTAAAAGTGTTAATGCATGAGGCAACCTAAAAAAATAAAATTTAACTTCAAATTTTTTAAAAAATGGAATTTTGGTTATTTGTCAGGATGTGGGAAAGAATTATAACTTCAGAATGACCTCTAGTTCTCAAATTTCATCTTTTCAGCAATTAGTTTCCACCACTAGCCTGTCCTCTTCCGATCAAGAAACAAAAATTTATGCCTATGTAGCATCAAAAATTCCTTGGTTATAATCAAAAGGAACATAAAGGTGAACATTTTCATTAGTGCATGTCATGAACATTGTAGAAAAAAGAATTATAACCCATCGCAGTCCAATCCATCTTCCCTGAGGAGCCAGTTAAGGAAGGGGATGGGCAGAAATCCTTGGTATTTTAGTTATTCTAACTCCTTGAAATAAATTCTAAAGTTGCATAAGGAAGTTCTTAAGGAATAGCAACGCTGTTTGATCTCAGTTAGAAGCAGGTGAAAAAATTTCTAAGTTAGAGACTAATGATTTTACATTAGGAATAATGTATTCAATTCTAAAATCAGTGCTATTGATTGAAATCCAAGAGATAGATGTGAGACTTAAGCCTGGAGAAAGATGGTTAATACATTTTTTTCAAATATTTAATTAATCATGGTCATTACAAGCCAAAGAACTAAGGATAATATATCATTTGTCCAGGCCTTATTGAACACTTTATAATTACATGAAATGTATATGATAATTCAAATATTTTGCTTTCAAATCACAGGGAAGGAACTTTGTAGCTTAACCCTGAAAATTAAAAGTTGTTGGGAAAGAATCAGTGGTTGGCTCAATAATAATCTATTAATACTTCTATAAAGATTACAGAATCACCTTCTAAACTAATGGAATTACTAGTAGATATCAGAGTTGTTATTGTGTATGTGTATCTTTCTCAAAGGAGTAAACTTCAAGTTGTCAACTCTGAAAACTGTGTTGAAGAAAATTATATTTTCTTAACTTGTGGATTTAGTTACTCTAAATTTGGTGTTATATACAGCAGAGTATTCTAGATCACTGTTTGCTTATCCTTGTTGATATCTATAGTTTTTGTTATACTAGAATAATTTTTAAAAGCTGAGAAAAGATCTCTTCTAGAGCCCAGTATTTTGTAGATTACAGAACATTTACTGATCAGCTTTGTGTGACACACTTCACACATTTCACATTATCTCATTTAATCCTCACAATCACACAAATGATCTTTCATGGTAGGTCTCACCTTCCTTGCTTTACAGTTGAAAAAACAGGATCGAGTAGATGGAATTTGACTGAAAGCTAGATATACCTAAACTTTGCCTAATTTCCAATTTTGGGAAGATTGCATATCTGAGTTAAAATCCTCATACTTTCCTGAATCCACCCTCTTTCTAAATCTTTTTATAGTTGTTTGGTGGCCTGAATTCATCCAAGGAACTTGCTTTGATCAATGGAATTTTAGCAGGCACGATACAAGCAAGGCTTGAATTGAGTTTACACAATGCGACGTGATCTTTTGGTCTCCCTCATTGCCACAGAATAATATATCTCATTCAGTCTTCTGGTTCCAGGAAGAAAAAGAGAGACATGAGGAGCATAACCTCCCTAGTTAAGCTGCCCAGAGTAAGCCAGTGAAGAATAGAACTCTCTTGGACAAGCAAATTGCAGATGGTAAGTCCATTCAACCCAGCTAAGTTTAGCCTAGATAAACTGTGTCTAAAAAGATTCAAATAAATAAAGTCAGAAATTAAGGAGGAGACATTATAGCTGATAACACAGAAATACTGAGAATCATGAGACTACTATGAACAATTATACATCCACAAACTGGACAACCTAGAAGAAATGGATAAATTCCTAGAAACATATAACCTACCAAGATTAGATCATGAAGAAATAGAAAATCTAAATAGACAAATTAATAGTAAGGCTATTGAGTCAGTAATCAAAAATGTCCCAGCAAAGAAAAGTCTAGGACCAGATGGCTTAACTGGTCAATTTTACCAGTTTTACCAAACTAAAAGTTTAATGAAGAATGAATGCCAATTTTTCCTCAAACTTTTCCAAAACATAGTAGAAACACTTCCAAAGTTATTTTATGAACTATTGGAAAGAGATATTAAAACAATTCCATATACATAAAATAGCATTTAGAAATAAATTTAATCAAAAGGATGAAAGATCTGTACACTGGGAATCTATAAGATAATAATGAAAAAAATTGAAGAAGACACAAATACATGTAAAGATATTCCATGTTCATAAATTAGAAAAATTGATATTGTTAAAATGTTCATACTACCGAATGCAGCCTGCAGATTCAATGTAAACCCTATCAAAGTTGCACTGGCATTTTTTCCAGATATAGAAAAAACAATCCTAAAATTTATAGGGACCCATAAAAGATCCCAAATAGCCAAAGGTATCTTGAAAAAAAGAAACAAAGCTAGAGGCGTAAGACTTCCCGATTTCAAACTATCTATTTCAAGCTATAGACTCTGAAAAACAATCTGAGGGGTTTGAAGTGGCGGGGGGGGTGGGAGATTGGGGTACCAGGTGGTGGGTATTATAGAGGGCACGGCTTGCATGGAGCACTGGGTGTGGTGAAAAAATAATGAATAATGTTTTTCTGAAAATAAATAAATTGAAAAAAAAAAAAAAAACAACAGAATGGATAAAAACAGACGCATAGATTAACAGAACAGCATAGATAACAGAACAGAAAAGTGTCCTGAAAGAAACCCATGTATGGTTAATCAATTTGTGACAAAGAACCAAGAATGGGCAATGAGTTAAAAACAGTCTCTTCAATAATGGTGCTGGGAAAGTGGATAACCACATGCACAATAATGAAACTGGGTCTCTATCTTACGAGATACCCAAAAATCAACTCAAAATAAATTAAAGCTTTAAACATAAGACCTGAAACCATTAAACTCCTAGGAAAAAAACTTGGGAGGTAAGGTTCCTGATATTGTTCTTGGTAATGATTTTTTGTACTTGATACTCAAAGCAAAGTCAAAAAAGCAAAACAAAATAAAAAAATAAACAAGTGGGTCTACATCAAACTGAAAAGCTTCTGCACAGGAACAAAAAGTCATAAGAAAATTAAAAGACAGCCTATGGAATGGGAAAAAAATATTGTAAACCATATATCTGAAAAGCAGTTAAAATCCAAAATATACAAGAAACTCCTACAACATAATAGCAAAAATTTTAAAAAATTAAAAATAGGCAAAGGACTTAATCAGACATTTTTTCAAAGACTAAATACAAATGGCGAATACATACATAAAAAAGGTGCTCACTTTTATCAATCATTAGGGAAATACCTATCAAAACCAAAATTAGATAGCATTTGCCTCCTGTTAGGATGGCTATCATCAAAAAAAAAAAAAAAAAAAGAATGTCAGGAAGAATGTGGAGAGAGGGATTCTTTGCACATTCTTGGTGGGAATGTAATTAGTACAGCCACTGTAAAAAATGATATGGAGGTTCCTCAAAAAATTAAAAACAGAACTACCATATAATTCAAAGGCCCACTTCTGGTTTTATATCCGACACAAACAAAATCACTATCTCAAAGTGATATCTATACTCCCGTATTCACTGCAGCACTCTTCATAATAGCCAAGTCATGGAAACAACGTAAGTATTCATCAATGCATGAAAGGATCTAGAATTTGTATATAACATTGTTCAACTTTAAAAAAAAAAAAAAAAGGAAACTCTGCCTTTTGCAATGACATGAATGACATTGGCAGACATTATGCTGAGTGAAATAAGCCAGACAGAAATAAGTGGTATCACTTATACGTGAAATCTAAAAAAGAAAAAAGAAAGTCAATGCATAGAAATAATGTAATGGTAGTTGTCATGGGGCTAGGGTGTAGAGGGAAATCGTGAGAGGATGGTAAAGGGTACAAATTTCAGTTAGGAGATGAGTAACTTCTGTATCTTCTATATCTAATGTATCACATTAGATATCTATCTTCTATATCTAATGTATAACAGGCGACCATAGTTGATAATATATCATACAACAGAAATTTGCAAAGAGATTACAAGGTTTTCATCCAAAAAAAAAAAAAAAGATAAATATGTGAAGTGATGGATGTGTTAATTAACTTGATGGGAGAAATTTTCTCATGGTGTATAACAAATCCTCATGTACACTTTAAATACCTTACAATTTTATTTGTCAATTATACTTCAATAAAGAGTTTAAAAAAAAAAAGGCAGAAAGACCGGGATGCAGATGACAGATTAATTTTTTCAACTGGAAATAGTTCTTAGTGACCTCTATTAAAAGTCTAGGGCAAAAGTTCAGAAGTGGAAGGAAGGGAAGGCTACCACCCCACAATGCAATACAGTGATTTCCCAGTAAACTCCTGAGTGTACACGCATTAAAACAAAGTATCCCTAACTGGTCCTACAGTATCCTCAGAAATACTGCTGGCAGAGGTATAATCACTGACCAGATTCCCCTTTGTATTTTAAATAACCACGGAGAGTTTGGATGTGCCATTGGGGATTGGCAAACTGTAGCCCATGGACCCATGAACTCACACTCTGTTTTTACAAGTAAAATTTTACTGTAATACAGTCAGAGACATTCATTTCTTATTGCCTAGGGTTGCTATTGTTCTGTAAGCATACTTGAGTAGTTGAGACAGATCTTATGGCTCCCCAAATTGAAAATATTTACTATCTGGCCAGTTTCAGAAAGAGCTTGTGTACTCTTGCTCTAACGTGCCATAGAAGGACAAGGCTGGAAGACATGGCACCAGGGTAGGCAATGGTGCTAAGGGTGTTGAGAGATGGTAGCTTGTATGTATGGTTGTGGTTGTGATTGTGGCTGTAATGACTGTAGTTTAAAATATAGGAAAGAAGAAGTGATTTCAGGGAATTCTGAGCAGATCTATGGTCAAATGTGAGGCCAATTCTTCTGTCATTTGCTTGTGACAGAAAATCATTTCTTGGCTTACTTTCTTTAATAAAAGCTTATTTTATGGCAACATGTTACAATGCTGGTGTCATCTGAAAGATTTTATTTGCTATCCGGCTGGAAATCTGAGCCAACACTGAGGAGACCGTCTTAAAAGGTAGCCCGTCTTAGATTGTATTCTCTTTAAAATATCATGTGTAGGGGCGCCTGGGTGGCTCAGTGGGTTAAAGCCTCTGCCTTCGGCTCAGGTCATGATCCTAGGTTCCTGGGATAGAGCCCCACATCAGGCTCTCTGCTCAGCAGGGAGCCTGCTTCCCTTCCTCTCTCTCTGCCTACTTGTGATCTCTGTCAAATAAATAATAAATAAAATATTTTAAAAATAAAATAAAATAAAATATCATGTGTATATGGGTGTGTGTATGTGTGTGTGTTTTAAAGTGATGTCTCAGACATTGTCCCAATGGTACATATCTAATATTTGGATCTGGATGAAAGTGTATGATTTATTACAAGGTATATGCTGCCTGACCATATGTAGGAGCACTGCGTTATATGCGTCCCTTAGCCCTGAAGGACCAAATACCACCATTCTGTCCACTTCAAAGTTCCTCTGAGTTCTTACGGTTCAGACTGCAGTGGTGGCTAAATCCTCCTTTCCATTGCTTGTCCTTTGTCTGTTTTCACAGTCCTCCTGGTTTTGTAATTACTCATTCTCTCTCATTCATCACAGCCTTTCCTGGTCCTGACTACACTATCTCCCCATTTTTGTCATGGTGCACTGGTACATTACAAATACAATTAAACCTCTTATGATACTGCAGCTTTTGGCCAACACATCCCAGCTTCAAGGTTGAAAGATTTCTGATATTACCTCTGATATCACTTCTTTCCCATTTATCGGCAGTGTCCGGACTAATGCAGTAGTGCCGCATTAATTAAAGGAAGCATCTAGTAATACTGCTGTTTTTGCCAGTCTGACACTGAATTGGGAGCCTGATGCCTGCTCATGTTTTAAGAACCATTTATCACCCATGTCATCCCAAAGCAGCCAGCTGTCTGAGCCAAGCCTCATTTGCATTTCATCAACCACGGGCTCTTTCCCCATTTCATTCTCAAGTCTTTGTATCACAGCTCCAATTTTTTTTTTTTAAAGCACATTTTTCAAAGAAGGAGCTTAGCTAAAATTAGTATGCTACGTAGAAAGATGATTTGAATACCAGACACAAGTCTCCACACTGATTGTGGCCAAAATAAGTAACAGAGAGTATGTACTGGATTTGCTCTTTCTCTTAGGGAGGCGGGGCGAGTTGTAAGGACTGCCCCACACTCCGACATTACCCCGTGAATCTCATCAATATTCATACTCGAATGCAAACATAAAGATTCGATTTCATTTCTGATTATGAAAACAATTTTTATAGTAACAAATGAAATGCATTTGATTCAATTTCATCCTTCATTTTGTGTGTGTTCCACTGTTCTCATTACTCTTGCCAATCGTGCATTGTGGAACCTTTTTTCTACCCACCAAAGCTTTTTAAAGATATATCTTCACAATGGCTCAAAAATTCCCAGACCAGAGAAAATCAACTTATGAAACTGTATTTGGCAACTATTTTGTAATAGGTTTTGGGCTTGTCTTCATAATTCCAAAGCCTGTGTCATTAATACACACATTTTCCTTTTTCCTATGTAAGACTTTGACATATTCTTTTCTGTTTATTTATCCATTTTTAATACCTCTTGAGAAATTTTTTTTCCCCTTTCAAGGCAAAAATAACACTTCCTCATTTCCCTGAATCATTACATAATAAATATCTTTTCATTAAGTTCATGCTGAGTGTGTTTATGTATATGTGCATGTATGTACATGTGTGTATATGTATGTGTGTGGAGAGAGAGAGATTATGTTAACTCACTGTGCATAGACTTGCCCACTCTCAATGTTTTGCCGAAACTGAATCTCTGGTGATCATCTTAAGAGGTAATCATACCCTTTTATGTTCTTACTTCTTAACCCAGATGGTCAACAACAGTGGACACCTGTCTCTCACTGAGACCATATGATAAAGGTCATTTAACAGCCTTTCCTGGTAATGCTCTGTAGTCCCTGCGGGTTTGGTTTCAGATTCCATTCAGAGGTCTAGAAACTTGAAAGCTCTGTATCCATAACTAATCCTTTGGGATTTTTAGTCCTTAATAGGTAATTATTTCAACAAGTTTCTCTCTAAAAAGAACGTGGTCTTTTGGAATTCCTACTAAATTGCATAGGAAAATAAAAACTTTGTACGTTTTAATTTTAGTTTACACCCAAAGCACATTTTAAAATTAATATGATTTAAATTTTAATCAGTCACACATTCCACTTAGAGCAAGGGAACAAATACTCTTCAATAAACTCTGTAATAGGTTTTAATTTGATTTTAGGATAAGTGTTTGTGATATATTAGTATAAATTTGATAATCTTTCAATCTGTTCTCAAAATACCTTACATTTTTAAAGCAGCAAAATGTGTTTCAGCAGGGAAAATTTTGTTCTAGAATCCTTTTTAATTTAGCCAGGATCCTATAATTTATTGTACAAACAATATGAGTTTATTTTCCATTGACTTGAAAATTTCATGTTGATAACACTGAACTGGCATTCATCATTTAAATAATAAACTGGTTTTCTATAGCTTATGTGTTGCCTATATATTCACAAAGATTCATGAAAGAGACATTTATTCTTCTACATTTTATTCTATCTTCTAATGCTTTTATTTTCTACCTATTTCCCTTCAGATTTATGAACTAAGACCTTAATGCTTGAAGTTGAAACTTTCTCCCTCAGCTTTCCCACTTGTAAATCTTTTTACGTTACAACACTTCCTGCTATATCCAAGGATATTAAAATAGGTTCACATTTGTGTAGATGGATTGTTTCATTAATAACATTTTTGTAAACAATTTTCTTTTGACTATTTTAATTTGGTTTTGTATTTTTTCATGATCCTTGCAATATCATGGATTTTGAGCCATGGGGTAAAGGCTTCTGGCATCAAGAAGAATGGATTTAATGAAACCAGCTTTTTCCATTTCTGAGTAGATTATTATGTCCCTCTTTACCAAAAACATAATAAAAGTATAATGGAAGATGTCTATGGGTGGTCAAACGGCTTGTTTTAAACACTAATTTAGTAGGTATATGGAGTCATTTTTTTTTTTAGATAAATTTTTGTTTCGGAATTGTTTCAGAATAACAGAAAAGTTACAATATAGCACAGAGAACTCCCATTTCCCCCATGCCCAGTTTCCTCTCTTGTAAACAACTGACATTTAATAGGGTAACTTTGCCATACTAAAGAATCAATATTGATATATTACATTGACTGAAGTCTGTACTTTATTGAAACAGATTTCTTAGTTTTGTTGTTTTTTTTTTTAAATCAAATGTCACAGGACCATTCAATAAGAGAAACATTTTATGGTGTATATATAGAGGTTGACCACTTCCAAGAAAGGAGGGTGGGTGGTGGATAAGAGTTGGAATTTTGAAATTCACAGTTCCAACCTAAAATCATTAGCCATGTGATCTTAGTCCAGATACTCCACCTGTCTCTCTGTCTTAATCCCTTTATGTAAATGTGATTAAAACAATAACGCCTCTATCCCAGAGTGGTGTTGAGCACTCAATTAAATGTTGAAGATAAAGTTCTTAATGCTGCATCTGGAACATACTAAGTTCCCAATAACTGTACTCAACAAATGTTGGCTATTTTTCACCATATTGCTAAATCTGATGGCTGGGCAAAAAGTGGTAGTCTGAGAATTCAGAATGACAGAATGTTTATGTTGCTTTAGACTTTTCAGTATCTTCACACAATGAATATTCACCTCATTTTCAGGTATAGGTCCTCAGAGGAGATACCTGGTTTACGGAATGGCCCAGTGGGTATCCAGCAGTGAAAACTAAGTTACAAAGGGAAAATCCTGTTCCAGCTGGTTTGGCTAAAATTGTGGCTGAGTTTTTCACTTTCAGTAAAATAATAGTGATGTTTTGATCGTTGAAGTTTGTTTCACCATTTTCCAAAACATCTAGGGATTGTTACGAAACAGGGAAACTAAAGAGACCCCATGAAAAGCTGCTTTATTCCCTCCTTTTCCAGCTTCCATTCTTGCTAGGACCCACACCCCCACCTTCTACACACACAAAATAGAAGAGTAATGTATGTCCTTGTAAAGGCCAAGGATTTAAAGATTTCTTTGGAGTCTTCCAGCACAACAGATAACATCGAGGGAGTGAACAGATGGGGTCATCCTGAATGTTTTCTAAGACCAAGGACTGATCAAGACCCCAGGGCTCCAGAGCGTTAAGTGACTTGGAGGACATCTAAACACTCATCTTTGTTCCTAGATTACTGAGAAGACCTATGAACTCGCTCACCTGTAGCCCCCAGGCAAAGACAAGATTTCCTTTCCTCTCCCTGCCACTTCTGCCCTGTCCCTTCCTCTCCCCTCCTGTACCTTCCACTCCTCTCTTCTGTCTCCCAGATGCTCTGTCCCTATCTACACTATCTCTAGGTCTTCATTAAATTCTACCCTTATTTCCTCTTGGCTCAAGTTTCATTTCCATCCTATGCAAAGCCAAAGACACTCTTGGCTGATCCTGTGTAACCCCCTCTGGGTCTTCAGAAACAGCCAGCCTGCATCAGTTTGGAAATGAATATTCAAATTTCTAACAAAACGTGGAAAGATTTTTTTTTTTTCCCTAGCAAAGACTTTGAGAGTTGTTACTTCACCTTATGCATAGAGGAAAGTAGGTTCCAGGCATTCTTCAAATCTACCGTGAATGAACAAGTCTTTAAATTTACTAGTGTCATCGTATTTGTACCATAGAGGCTCAGAAAAAGATTTGCTTAAATAACAAACAAACAAATAAACTACATTTGTTTGAGGAAATAAGAGAAAAAAGGAAATTAAAAGAACCAAAACAAGAGTTTTTTTTTTTTAAACTTTATTTATTTATTTGACAGAGAGAGATTACAAGTAGGCAGAGAAGCCGTTTTAACTAATAGTTTTGACAATGGCATCAGACTAAAGGATGCAAATGTAGATTAGTTTAAATTCATCAAAAATCAAAGAACAGTTATAACAATGAGTCAAAAAAAAAAAAAAAATAGTGTGTGCGTTGATGGGAGGGAATTAGGCAGGGATTCTGTAGCCATTCAGACATTTTCCCAACAGCAACACTTTACAGATTATGCACTGGGAATAAAGATTTGTAAATTAAGAAGCCCAGTATGCAGTCTACCTTGGGATAAATGCTGCTCTGTGCTCACTGATGGCAGTTTGAGCCTGGCTTTGTGCCTTGTCAGTCATTACACTGAGTGATAGAAATTATGAAAATGTGCATGAGGCATTGCACTAATGATAACACTACCTGTAAGAACAAAAGAAGGCCATTACTTTCAATTAACACCTAACATAATCAAACATGGGATAGGCTTATTTGTATTTAGATTTTATAACTATACCTTTACAACTACAAATAAGAACCTCTATTATTAAAATTTCTGTAGCTGAAAAAAAAGTTGTTTGTTATTGCAAATCTGAATTTCTCTAGTCTGTAAACTGACTTCATATAAGTTGGTGATGATGATGATGATGATGATGATGATTTGGCAACATAGAATAGACTTTTTATAAACAGGGAGGAGGTGCTCTGATTAAACTATAGTATGAGACTCACATTTTTAAAAAAATATGTATACCCCTTTTCAATCTTTTCTCAAAATATTGTCTTTACAAATCAACACAAATCTCTTCTACCAACTTCTCCCCTGAATACCTCATGGTCAATCAATATCCTTAAACCTGACACAGAATGTTAAATTAGTATTATATTGGAAGTCAGTGTGAGTTATTCAACATCAGAAAGAATCTCAGGAACGGTATGCATCATATGGACCTGACTGTTATTTGTAAGATATTGAAAAGGTTGTCAGATTTTACCGACATATAAATTCACCAATGTTTTGTTAACGGATATGAACAACTTAAAGTATCACTTTGATTTACACTTCTTTGGGAAAACCAAAGAAAGAAATGATGCCATAGTAACAAGCAGATGATCGCCTGTCATTTGCACTGTAGGATTTTTCAAAGCACTTGTCTATTCATTATTATTATCATCATTATTATTTTTTTTTCATTTTTTCTGTGAATATGCAGCAGCCCAGTGGTTAGGACTTCAGATGTCACACAGAGTGTGACTTTACCATTAGTTTCGGGGTACTTAACTGTTCATTTCTCCTCCCCTTCCTTCACTACTTAAAATCCCAATCTTGGGTTCTAAACGACACATAATTTTTTTCTTCACATGTAGTTATGCCTGCAAAAGAATTATACTACACAAATCCATCTATTAAAATTGTGGAGGGATAGACATAGAACCATTAACACTGATTATCTTAGTGTAGGGAGGATTCAAGGAGGCAGAAGATAAGGGAAAAGAGATTACTTTTCTCTTTATACAATTTTACCACATTTGTGTGGATACAAGGCTCATGTGTTATTTATAATGAAATACCAAAAGTACTAAAATGCTCATGTCTTTAATGTACTGTGAAGGAAGTTATCAAATTACAAATACAAACACTTATCTTATTCCTCAGTTTATTGATCCTGATAGTCAAGCCTTTCAAAACTTATAGGGAGATATTTAAACAAGAAACTATAGAAAAAGAAAAAATACCGAATGCCGGTATTTTTTATGTGTATTATGTAATCACTGTTGATAGATTGAAAGCACCTATTTTATAGCTCCTGAATTAAATCTGATCTTTTCTTGGAGAATAGTGAGGAGTGGTGAGGATGGATAGGGAACAGAGTATGTTTTGAAAGATAAAATTAAGAGAAGCTTAATTTAAAAGCTCCTTGTGTGTCAAACAGCTATTAAACACAATTTTCATGATTTTAATATAAGTGAATCTGAACTAGCATATGGACAAAGTTTCTTTTAAGTTGCACATGGTTTTAAAATGTGGGGGAAAAAGATCACTTGGCAAATATGTTTTTGGTTTTGAAAAACTTCCAAATGTTTAAAGAGTAGTTTTCAAATCAACCATATCCATATGCATCCAGGTTTTCTCATCCTCACTATTGAAGGATAAAAAGAACTAGAATTGGGGCAAAATGGTTGGAGATGAGATACATATGCTGTAAAACTAAAAATCAGTTGATACTCCAAAGAATTGGCTAAAAAAATAAATTTGGTCCTTATGGCAACTTTACCAAAAGAATCTAGCACTTTTATTCTTAGCGATTTAGGATCATGGATGATATTAATCTGTCACAAAATGATCCTATGACCATTTCCAGGGATGGAAAAATTTAGAAATAGAAAATGTGTATAATACTGCTATTTTATTTTGTTCCAAGTCCTGTTACTATCTGTGGAAGGCAATGTTCCAAGGGAATGAACATTTAGATGAATTATGACATGAAATATCATTTTCAATGCTTTATGCATAGATAAATTAATAATAACTGAACATTGTTGGCATATGGCTTCCAGACACAGTACAGTTTCCCTCATGACATCTGAAAGCTAAAAATATGTGTACGCCTACTTTTATAAAAAATAGAAAGACAAAGTTTCATCAAACTGTTATTTTGAAATGTTTTAAAATAAGATGTTATAGTTTTAATTACTTTTTTTTAAAATAAGAAGCTATATTTGGGGGGTTAGTTAACAATTGTTTTTTTCCAAATAATGGATAAAGTATATTTTATTTTTTAATTTTTGTTTTAGATAAATTTGAATATATTGATACAAAACAAATCAATTGTCTACAAATCAGATATGTGTAGTGTCAATAATTCCCAAACACCAGATAATATCCCATGAACTTCCATATATTCTTTTGGAGGTTCATTATTAAATTAAAAAATAATCACATCATTTTCCTATTTATTTTTCTTTGTTGATTTCTTTCATTTTCAATACTTATACAACGTAACAGGTAAGAGTGACCAAAGACAATTGGTTAGTTTCCCAGTTCTTTTCAGCAAATTTCTTTTTTTGTCACTTTAATTATGTAGCATTTTCAGAAGTCAGTGAATATAGATCCTATAGTAACACTCATACATATACTTGGGAATCACAAGATTATTATCTTTTAGTCATCCAACATCAAATGTACTGACAGGTAAATTGGATGAAGAAATAAATATTTTGGCTGAAGAATGAGGCTTCTATTACAAATATATTTTATATATATTTGTGACCCTTCTATACACTCTCATTTTGTTTATTGTTGTACCTTTTTAGTACTTTTTCTCTTTGAAGAGTGTGAATAAAAGTTTCTTCATATTTATTCATCATATTTTCTACCACAGAACCACCTACAAATACATTTTCTGGAATATATTAAGAGAAAAAAAGCAAAGAAACTACACAGTATCAAAATATAGATGTCTGGGAGGGTGAGATATTATATGTAGTTCAGATTATCCTAGGCATGTGCAAGGAGCCCAAGGTAGTGATCATCAGTAAAGTCACTTGGTGGGGGGAGTAGGGGGGAGGGGCGCCTGGGTAGCTCAGTCTGTTAAGTGTCTGCCTACGGCTCAGGTCATGATCTCAGGGTCCTGGGACGGAGCCCTGCATCAGGCTCTCTGCTCAGTGGAGAGCCTGCTTCACCCTCTAATACCTCCCCCTGCTCATGTTCCCTCTCTCACTCACTTTCTCGCTCTCATCTAAATAATTAAAATCTTAAAAAAAAAAAAAAAGAGTAAACTCACTTGGGACAGACACATGGTCAAATGTACATCCCTTTTATCTTTTTTTAAAACAATACTTGGATCTTTGGATGATAGGCATGGAGTGCAGAAGAGGAGAGTGGGGTTCGGTCTAAAAGGTAGGTTTGATTTCAGTGTTTCAGCGTTCTTAGACTACATTTTAAGGTCCCCTAGATTCTCAATATAATCACAAATAAACTTATTTTTCTCAACTCTCGTTCACCACATCCCACTCTCTTCCTTACCTACACCCCAGATGCACTACCCCAGACTATAAGCTCAATGAACATAGGACTTAGGTTTGTCAGTTTCTCTCTTACGTAATGGGGGACTTGTACGGTTCCAGTATGTACCCCGTTGTTCCTTTTATCTATTGATCTTGCAACATGTTACCCTCAAACTTAGTGGCTAAAAACAAAAACAGTATTTTGCTGTATATGCTTTATGGGCAGATTAAGAATTGGTGAGATTGGCTTGTTTCCACTTCATATGGCACCAGCTGGTACAATTTGACTGGGGCATGAGGATACATGTCAAACATGGTTTATTCCTGTGGCTTATAAGTGGGTACTGGCCATCAGTTTGGAACTAAGCTGGAGTTGTTGTGCCTTGATTTCTCTCCATAGGGGTCTCTCTACATTGCTGCTTTCAGTTCTTTATATTGTGGGAGCTGAGTTTCAAAAGCAGCTATTTCAAAAAACAGGAAGTAGAAGCTGCCAGTCTCTTAAAGGCTAGGCCTAGAAACTAACACAATATGATTTTTGCTACATTCTATTAAGCAAAACAGGGGCTTCTTAGATTCAAGGGAAAGAATGTCAAAAATTTGTTACCCATTTTTAGTCTTTAACAGAGGTGCTTGAAAATTATTGAGTGAATAATTATTTAACATTTCCAAATATTTCTTGCATTTCCCACGTCCTTGGGCTCTGCTTCTCTATTTATCCTTCAAGGGATGACTTTATATCTCTTAATCCTTCAAGGAATGCTTTTCTACCAACTCTACATGCCAATGTCTTAAACAATGCCTCCATGGAATTGGTCATATTTTTGTTTTCTTATTTTGTATGGGTACATGCGTGAGTTTAATTACCTTATTATCACTGATCACAATCTGCTTTGCTGAATTACTGAATATGTGCCTCCTCTCTCATTAGACTTTAGACTTCCTAAAGTTAGTTTAACTCTGTTCCAGTCTATAGATATACTTAAATCAATGGGAAAACGGGGCTTTTCCAATAAAGATATAAATGATAGAGTGCACAACACCTTCAGTTATGCAAGCAGCTGGAAACAGAACTTCTATATACTTAAAAGGGGACCTGGTCAAGCAAATTCTGAGGTCTCTTCCTTTTTTTTTTTTTTTTTTTTTTTTTTTTTTTTAGTGAAGTGCTAGTGACTTTATAAGCTTTTAAAAATATGTTAAATAGTTTTGAATAGTTTCAATCAAAATCTTAACATGTTGTAATTCTTATGAAATAGAGCTAAGTGTTAAGACTTTGAAAAACATCTCACGCTTTCTTTCTCTCCATTCCTGTAATGTTTTAAAAAATTATTTCTGGGGAATGGATTATCTCAAGCCACGTATTCACATGCTTTCCTAGAACAGTTGATCAAATCTCATTTTTCTCAGAGGAAGGAAGATCTGTCACATGGTAAATGGCCAAGGTGACTCTTTAACCCCTAAGACAGCAATTTGCAAGAGTTACCTGCACAATCAACCATTTGTATGCCATCATTCCCTCACTTTTATTATACAAGTTACTGGAATTGTACAATCTAAATATTGCAACTGAGAGGGGTTAGGGATAAGGGGTGGAGATCAGTTGGGCTATGATGGGCACAAGGATGGGAACCAAAGAGAAACACAGACACGATTAATTATCATTTCCTTATCTTAAATTTGAAGTAAGGTGTTTTAATTGTAGAATTTTGGGATTCTCGCTGAAAAAGAAATATTTTAGTTGCAGGTGAAATGCATCAAGAAAAAAATATTGAGAACAACAGCCTTGCCCTTTCAATCATATCTACCTACATCTATCATTTATCCACCTATGTCCATATTTACCTTAAAAATAGAAAAGAAAAAAAAATGGGAGCACTGTTGTTCATTTCTTAAAATATGCTGACTTAGTGGAGATACTGCAACAAATGGTCTATGAAATGAGAGCCTTTGCACAAGCCAGTGAGCTTTACAGGCCCTGATGATATTCTATTCTGCAATTCTATACTATGTGAGGATTCTGCATTTCATTATAACCAGAAAAAAATTTAATTGTGTTACTCTGTTTCTAATTTTTTAGTCCCTCTTATAGATAAAGTGTGTGCTACCTCAAATGCATTAATCCAGAGCTTGGAAAATTGTCCTTGACCTTCCTCTGGATGTTTTGGATGCTGTACAAACAATGTGTAAAAACACCTGGGCTCAAGCATGGCAAATGAAACCATGAGGTAATTGGTTAATTGCAGGTGAAATTGGCCACTCACCTCTTTTATTGAAAGAGCAAGTGACTAATTGCACTTGTGAATGCTCTAAAAGAACAAATTGTTACCCAATTATGGAGTAACATAGATCTGGTGGGCATGCAGAGGCCCATATAGGAAAGAAAGCCATGATATACATACATATATTTCCTAGATCTGACCACTGAGAGGAACTAAAAATTGTAATAATCCAATAGGAATGATAGAAATGTGGAAATGTACCAGGGCAGCAAAGGGAATTATAAGATGAACCTGGAATATGCTATTATGCCAGAAAGCAATGACACACTCAAAGAACAACGAGAACATCAAAACAAACAAACAAACAAACAATCACAAAAGCCCACTAGAAGGCCTCCCTCTGGACACATAAAGAGACACACTGAATATTGAAACAAATAATGATAATAATAGCTTATGGCCTAATGAATGCATTAGGAAACACAAATCCATACCAATATATTAAATAAATGAGTTAATGGAAACTTTGATGAGGAATGTGAATATTTACAGTTTCACAGTACCTATACTTCTCATCCCAATTCTTACCATTATCAGTCAGAAAGGGATGCTGTGCAATTTTATAATAGAAAGTCGACAGATGTCATCTTAAATAAGTGATCAAAATTTATTATCAGCAACAGAGGGACAAATAGAAACCACATGACACTTTGTAGAATGCAATGAGAAGAAAATAGCATCATTTCTATGATATCTCTGTGAAAGATGCATAAACTTATTCCCTGATCATGAAGAAGCATTCCACAAACCCAAGAAGAGACATTCTACAAAATAACTGGTCTGTAAACTTCAAAGATATTAAGGTCAAGAAACCAGTGAAAAATTGAAGAGCTATTTCAAACTGAAGGAAACAAGGCATGACAATTAAATTCAATACCTGATTCTGAAATGGATCTTTGTGCTATAAAGACATTTTTTTAGAACCATTGATTAAGAAAAATACTGTTTTTTCTACTGTACTTTCAATTTCTCTGAAAGTTTGAGATTACATAAGTTTCTTTTCTCACCCATTAATAGTTGCTTTCACTACTTCTTGTCATCTAAAATGGGTCAAAGGATTTTAAAGCATTGTCTTATCACCTAAACTGTTAAATATTTTAAGATATAGT
The DNA here is from genome assembly GCF_020171115.1 of Neogale vison. Classification (NCBI taxonomy): domain Eukaryota; kingdom Metazoa; phylum Chordata; class Mammalia; order Carnivora; family Mustelidae; genus Neogale; species Neogale vison. The sequence continues at coordinate 30,931,268 of NC_058096.1, forward strand.
AAAACAGTTCAGTAGTTTTTACTCTATTCTACCAGAGAAAACAGAAATAGAATTTCAGTTAGAAGATGCAGCTCTCCTTCCGGGTAAATCCTCACAATTTAGTTTTTCAGTTTGGGAAATGACTTTCCTTTACTCAAATTGAAAAATAATGACTTCAATTTTGGCCAAGCAATTAAGGTTGTTGTCTCATTAAGACTTTGTTGTATGTGTTTAAAAGCCAAAGTTTCATCCTTTTATTCATTCAAGAACTACTGATTGCCTCCCTATTTTGTTCTAGGCACTGAGGATGTGTCAGGAAACAAAAATGATGCAAATCTTCGACCTCATGAAGCTCACACTCCAGTAGGGAATGTAGCCAAAACAAGTAAGTAAACTATGTTATGTGTTTCAGATCTATGCTCAGCGGAGAAAGTGAAAACAGGGAAGGATAAATGGAATTGTGGGTGCCCACGGAAGCTTTAAATTGAGTAGCGAGGGAGGACACTGATGAAAGGGAAATATTCAAGCAAAGACCTGAAGAAGATAAAGAACTGTGCCATGCATATGCTTGGGGCCAGAGTGCAAATTTAAGTAATGTTGTTTTAGTTAACAATGGAGTCGTTTCATATGTTTCCAGTATAGATGAATTATACAATTGTTGAAAACAGACTGCTGATTGAATCTCTCTCTATATATATATACAATAAAGAATCAAACTTCTACTTATGGGGCTACTTATGGTGTCATTTTGGAAAGAAAATATGGAAAAAGAGAGGTTGAGAAAGAAAAAGAAGGGCAGGGAGGGGAAGGATGAATAGATCATTCAACAAAAGAAGAAAAAGCCTAGGGTGGGATAGGGAAACATTTTCTCTAGAGGGCCAGAGGGTAAATATTTCAGGCTTTCTGGACCAAAATGGAGCTCTGTCACAACTCTTCAACCCTGCCTTTATAGTATAAACTCAGCCACCGGAAATACATAAGTGAAAGGGTGTGGCTGTTTTCCAATTCAGTGTTACAAACACTAATATTTAAACTTTGTATGTTCAAAGACACATCAAAATATTTTTTCTTTTTTCTTTCATTTTTTTCAAACTTCTGAACATGAAAAGAAACATTCTTATTATGGACTCTACAAAAACAGTGCACGGGACTCAACCCTTGGACTATAGTTTGCCCTGATCTAGAGTCACAGAGGCAAGTCATGTGAATCAGTATGGTGGAATGGGAAATGGAAAGGAATTATTGGTCCTTTGGCTCCAAGCAAGTTTCTACCTCCCAATGCTTTACTGTTTCAACCACTGAAATGAAGGCGTTGAAATAAATGAACATCAAATTATCTTCCTACAATAAATTTTGTTTTACTACCTTCATTTCAGAACTAAGAATGGATATCTATAAAGAAAAAAAAATTATCAATTAGAGTTCACGGTTTCAGTTCTATGCTTTGCAAAAATCTCTTCTTAAAACAAAAAAATGCTTTTCTCACCCCTTGGGTATAGAAGTTAGTGCTTCATGTTCTTTAGGATATTGGTGTCACCATGAATTCAACAATACCTTGCTGGAAAACCCCTGAAATGATCACTTTCAACTGTCATGAGCAAGGCTATAATATGGCCCAACAAGATGTCAGTAGTTTATTTCTAAATAAAAACCTTTCTTAAATGGTGGATGAAAATTCTCATGCATAACAGTTTATCTCATTCATTACAGTTTAGATTTCTTTGAGAGGCCAGGTGTGTTGAGTTTAGTTTTGTAACGAAGCATGGACTTCTTGTTGAAACAGCTCTCTCTGCCCTGCTCTAGGGCAACCAGGAAACAGAGTCTGCCTTATTGAACTATTCTCCAGGATGCTTTCAATTTTATGCACTTAGCAAGGAACTTTTCCAAAAATATTTCTCTTTTTTCTTTCAGAGATGTCTGTCAGGTTTATCATAATTTTAATGTTAATTCTGTAAAATATATAGCATTTTTAAAAAAGCAAGCCAAAAATATTAAACTGATTTAAATTGTGTGTCTGAAGATGCCCACAATAATATCTCCCCTTCTACTCCAACATGAGGCTTTGGGATCTATTTTGCCCTCCCCTTGAATCTACTCCGGTGAGTTGGTGTGGACCAACAGAATCAGGTGAAGCTGGCCCTATAACTTTGGAGGTCAAGCCTTGTCTGCAGCTTCCAATTCCTCTCTTTAGAAGTCCTTATCTGCCCGGGGAAAAGGTCTAGCTACTTTACTGAAGAGATGACATGGAAAAAGAAAGAGAGAGATGCCCAGGTTGTCCCCAGCTGTTCCAGCCATTGAAACAGAGACACCATGCAGTGAATGAATTCATCCAGGGTGTCTGAGCTCCTGCTAGCCCAATGCCCCAAATTAACCCAGTTTCTAGGTGATAATCCTTCTAAATGCAGCCAAATGAGTAACCCCCGGAAATGCCATGAGAAATGCCCAGTCAAGTCCATCTGTCCCCGGAATTCCTGACCCACCAAATCTTGAGCAAATACGATAATTCTGATTTTAAGCCATTTAGGGTTAGGATAATTTGTTGAGCAACATAGATAACAAAAGCAAACTTTATCCTAATTAAATTTCATAATGATCAATTATATCACTAATTACACTTAAGGTGACTGTACACAGCTTATCAAGACTAGCTGCTCTGTTGTAAGACAGGCTGAAATAATATTCTCACTATATTTCTTCTATATTTTAAATAGTCATTGTTCTTTAGGCAATATTTCTTGCTGGCTAATATAATTAAAAATTTAATGCAATTAATAATGAAGTAGCATATATAAATTTTAAAACTTAATTTAAAATTACGAAATTTAAAATTACCTGGAATAAATTAACATAAATTAATTCTGGTTTGTTATTATCAAAATTAGCCTTTTTATCATATTCTAACAAAAATGGACTTACACTGTTCTGCAGAATGTAGTGTTTATTTCACCTGAACATAAATACATTTTAAAACTATTTTAAAAATATATTTATTTTTAAAATAGCTGGAAATAAGTATATTTTTAAAAATAGTAAATCACAGAAAGATGGAGATTTATTTAATTCATATGTTACTGGAATTAGAAGTTTTTTTTCTTAATGTTGTGGTAACGTTACACTCTATGAAACTATGTATGATGGAATGAGACATGTGATTTTCATTATAATCATAGTTTATTTGAAGTTGCCCTAATGTCTTCTTGATGCTCCTTCTTCATGATCAAAAAAAAAAAAAAAAAAAAAAACCAAACAAACCCACAAAAAAACAATAACCACTTAAATGGTGACACATATTGATGTTAATAAATTAGTCCATTCATAAAAGGACTCCCAATTTTACCGCTAAAAGCACACCGTTATATGCAGCATTATGTAGTTTGAAAGGCACGCTGATAAGTGCCTGTATTCAAATCCATTTCTGTGCCCTTTGTATTCTTATCTTTCCCAGGCCAGCAGACAATCCTGCTTTTCACTAACCTTTGGCACTCCACCATCAGCAATAAACTGCGCTCCTTCCCAGTCCCTGAGCTTCCCTAATTAGCATCACCTGTGGTACGTTCCATCTGGAGCAGCCCCATCGGCTGCGCACAACCTGCTTTGGCGCCTGCAGGTAGAACGAGGCTCAGTGTTTCAGGCTCTCGGGAATCCATCTGCGTGCCCTAAAATCCCGACAAAACACCTCCCATTTCACCGAGCTTACCGTAGTCTCTAATCCTGACAATGGTGCCTCAATGATGTAGAAATAAAGTGATAAATAAGAACCCAAATAGATCCATACTACGATGGCCCAACAAATTAAGTGGAACATTTTCCCTCTGTTTCCAAAATGAAAACTTGTTGTTTTCACTCAGCAAATTATGTAAAATATTTTTCTCTTCTTCTCAAGAGGATATATTGTTTTTACATTCATATTTTCTCTAAGTCCTCTTTTTCACATATCATGGAAGTTGTAAGCATTTATACATATATATACATATATTTTTTTTGGTCACAATATATTTTTAAGCATAAATTGTGAAGCACAGCTTCAACAATCTTCAAGGTCGTGTTTTCCCTTAAAATATTTAAATGGTATAAAACATCTCACACGAATGTTATAAGGGAAAAATTGACATATTTAAAACATTTAAAATAAAAAATATATAGCAATGAAACATAAAAAGTGTAATGAGTGTCTTTTACTGAACAATGGATGAAATGTAGGTTGTTAAACCAAAGGAATTTTAAAAGGCTCAATTTGTGTTCTTCTCACGAACTCCCATTTTTCTTCTTTCATACCTTTTTTCTTTGCCAAGGAGAATTGGCTGTGACACTTAATGGGTATATTTTGTTAAAGCTAAGTTCTTTTAATGTCAAGCTATTATATCTTCTACATACAGAAAAGAAATGGTGCCAAGATTTCTAACAAGTAGGTACACATTCGTCTTTAAACAGAAAGGCACTAAAAACGTTTTGTGTTGGTAGATTGACGTGTTGAAAGACATGCAAGTCAATTCTGAATCTATTAGGGGGAAGGTTGTTTTTCAGGGGGAAAAAAGCCTGTAGATTAATACTCATGCTAAAAACAACAGTCTCTGATCTCCTTGCCCAATTTGTAATAAACAACACATATTTTTACCTATAATTTGACAACAAAAGCAGGGCAGAAATGTTGACTTGTTGTTTAAGATTTTACTAAGAAACAGAATACCACAGTCTGTTTTTCTTTATATATTTTTAAGTAAAAGTAAAAATAAAATAAGCACAATTTTAGTCTTCAATGTATTCTGTTTGCAATGACTTATCTGTGTAAGAAAGGGGTAGCCGTCATAACTTAATCCTTAACAAGTTTTGATTTCCCATTCCATGCTCATGATGAAAGATTCTAAGATAGGAATCATACACTCTTCATCTTACATTTGAGAAACTGAGGCCCTGAAAATGCCTTGTCCGGGATTCTACTGTTATTGGTGATTAAAGTCTGGCGTCTTGGGGCACCTAGGTGGCTCAGTTAACCAACTGCCTTCGGCTCAGGTCATGATCCCAGAGTCCTGGGATCGAGCCCCATGCCGGGCTTTCTGCTCAGTGGGGAGCCTGCTTCTCCATATCCTTCTGCTGATCTGCCTGCTTGTGTCTCTCACTCTTTCTGTCAAATAAATAAATAAAATCTTTGCCAAAAAAATAAATAAATAACATTAAAAAAAAAAATAAAGTCTGGTGTCTTGATCCTTAGTACAGGGCTCTTTCCACTGTAGTATTCAACACTTCTTCACTGATTTTGAGTCTCTGAACGTCAAATGAAAAGGAGGTGAATCCTGATAAGTCTAAATTAAAGCTATCAACTGTATATATGACTTTACCATTTGTATAAGATGTACCTCTCTTACAAAGTGGGCTGGAAACAGCTCAGAGTTCTAGATTATGAAGCCATGCCACCACAGTTATAAAGGTGTTAGTTCCGTTAACACTGGTCACTTTTGTCACCAATGGTCATCAGCCTACTTAGATGTTTTTCTGATAAAGAAACAGACTAATTAGACAAGGTTCTGGCTCTGTAAAGAAGGAGAAGGAAAAGAAAAGAGAACATATGAACAGAGAAGTTTGCCCAGGTTGTAGTCCTGAATTTGATTCCCAAGACTGACAATACTCAAAATATACGATCAACCAAAGGTTCTTTGTCATACATACAGATGCAGCATTGAGTAGCATTTTTCAAAATACACTTTGCAAAATGTAAAGTCCCCAGAATATGAGGAGGTTTTAAGTGAAAACAAAAGTTCTCAAATTCCAATATACTAGAGAAAAATTAAATATCCCTTTCTTGACATTCATATTTCATGTGAGCATATGAAAAGCCCTGCAAAGTTGTACACTACAGATACCTACTTAACTATTTTACCAAGTATGTCTCAGACTTACTTGACTTTTCCTTTTTTTTCAAATAATGATATTTTATAGAACACAATGGGAAACACTGATTTAGGGTATAGTGTATGTCCTGAGAAGCTGAAGAAGGAATTTTATTGTTCAACCTCAAAAGGAAGTCTTGTTTTGAATCTCTTTCCTGAGAATAAGAGATAGACAAAATATCATTTCATGATTAACCTCTCTCCTTTACTTCTGCTTTCCTTTTCCAAGCCCCCTCAAAATTAAAAACCCACAAGAGACTGGAAAAAAAAAAAAAAGGTAACATTCAATGTGACTACTTCAGTAGGTAAAAAAATGAAAGCCACATCTTTTCATTGCTTACAAAGGTCACTGCATCTGTCATGAGGGCCAATCACTTTAGGTAAGATTATGGATTATCCCATATCCCTAACACATACACACACACACACACACACACACACACACATAGTCTGTTTTATGACTATATATATTAAGTGTGTCAGGACCGAATGGAGCTGAGTGCCCAGAATTCTCTTAGGTTATTTTTTATGACTTTTACTTCTTTTTTTTTTTTTTTTTTTTTTTTTTGCCCCTGTCCCTGTCACCAATGGAAGTCGAAGACCAGGCTTCCTGCGTAAAAGTTATGAATAAACAAACTTGCAAACTGAGACCCCGGTGGAACAGAAATTTTCAAATGTAAGAGATAAAGAAGAACTTGGCAAAAGCAATCTATGAATTGGCTTTAAGAACCCGGCAAGGAGTTTTTTCCAGCTAGTTGCTAGTAACTCCAGGGAACTGCTAATAACCACTCTTATTCCCTGCTGAGAGGAGGCCTTAGCTGCTAAGGTCCTATCAGGACATAAGCATTTGGCCTTGTTCTGTACAGAGACAATTTCTATTAGATCATGTGAGAATGTGTAAAATAAGGCTAGTTAGGATTTTTCTTTCCTATGCAAGCTACCCAGGATGAGGGTGGGAGTGAATTCTGGAAATTCAAGGCCCCTTTTGTTATCCAATGGCAAAATGAGTCGAAGAGCTACAGTTTGCTGGGTATTGTTTTACTTGCTAATTTTTTCAGTTCAAATTTAACACTGACTTCTAAAGTGATAGGGGATGCTCCTTGAAAGGTGAATGAACTAAGTACTACTGAACAATTTGGCATTCCTTTAGTACTGAATGACAAGCTTCAGAGTAAACCCAATCTCAATGATAAAACCAAAGTGGTTTCCAACAAACCAAATCTGCGTATTTCCTTCCAAATACGCAGATACATTTACATTCCCAACAATTCACTGGGCAGAGACTTGGAGCTTTGTTTAATGCAGAGTCTGGCCATGTGGAAAATGCGGGCACTGAAGTGGAGAATATTTTCGCATGCTTCTACGCCAGGGCTGCCCTTTTCTGTCAAGACGCGCATGCCCGTGTCCGCCATCGTAGCGATATTTACAAGCTGTATTTTTACATAATTCCAGGGAATGACTATCTACTCTTCCACCGGAGAGAATTCCCTGGGCACTCCTGCTTGCCATTCTATCCTGCTGTTTCGTTTGTTCTATTGTATATCCTGCAGAGTGATGCATTGCTGTATCTGGGCCCGTTGTAGCCGAAGTAGAGTCATCCATCATCCCAATCACTGGAACTGAGGACCTTATGGACTGGGAGTAAATTATGAAGCTATGAGGAAGGTGATCATTTTTGCAGGAACAGCTATTTTATGTTCCCGTTCTCTACACCATCCTTTCTTTCTGGTTTGGAATAATGAAAGAGTAGCAGTCTGTGTCCCTTGGATTCATACTGAAAGAAGAAAATACAATCAATAAAAAGGCACTTAACAAGCCCAAGATTGAATGGTCTTTTTCTTGTTTATTTTGCATTTCGGATGTGATTTCCCGTTGACCCGCTGCTAATACCATAGAGCTGTAGATTTCCCAGATTTAAGTGTGTAATAAATGGATAAACTTCACCACATGGGACGATTTAAACTGATTTGAGATCCAGTCTGGGCACTACAAAGGGAAAATTGTCAATTATCCTATTTCAGCCATGTGGAGTCAAACTAGGTAAGTTATTCCTCTCCTACACTCTCTGCCCCTTCTTCCACAAGTGGAAACACCAGTTAATGGCTGAAAACTTGCCATTTTGCTTCATGTCATCCACACAAGTCTTTATTTGACTCTGGTAAATTTAGAATCACTTTAACATTCAAAATATGGAAAAAATATGGTTAAATAACTCCAAGAAAATTGAATATGTTCCCAAATATTATTAAGGGAAATTGAAATTGAAGATAATTATTAAATCTTAAAATTGAAGTGGTTCTAGTACATGACTGGTTTGACTGAACATTTGTTTTTCCTCTAGCTACGCTGCAGTTCTAGCTTGATCTTGTAAAACCTGCCAGTATCGATCTGCTTTGGTTTGTCTTTATTATGTATGTGTTGACTATTTTCTAATGGGAAAGTGCTATATCACTATTTTGGACACTTACTAATTCTTTAGTAAAAACTTTTAAATCTGAGAAGTGATTATTAGAGCTAAGTAGCCTCACATTGAAGACGGATTTTCTTTAACCTAAATAACGTAATAACACTTCAAGGTAGTTACTTTAAAATGGCTTCACTAGCAGAACAAGTCATATTTAATCAACGACACAGTAAAGGTAATCTAAATTAGTATTTTAAATTTGGAAGGTGCGCACTTTGATGGATAATAAAACACGAGAGAAAGCATTTTAATTAAAAATTAAATACTGGGTAGAAACTAAACCTTGGTTACATCTGGTTGCTACAGTAAGATGTAAATATTTAACACAAGTTAAACTATGTATAGTATTTTTGAAGCAAATATTTACCTTTTCTTTAGGATGACCACATACATACTTTTGGTACTATAGCTACTGAATGTTTATGCAAAATGCCAACAGACACAGTAGCAATCAAGTTTAATGGAAATAGAAGTTGGAAAAGAAATTAAACCTTCTCTGAAAAGGGAAGGGTGTTTTTTATATAAAGTGTAGCAAGGCAAGCTAATCTTACCATGTTTCAATCCAAATTTTATTGAGACAAATCAAAGGCAATGGGAGGCTGATATAATAGTTTCATTCTATTTTAAACTACTTCATTGGCTTCAGCTGCTGTTTTTGAACGAAGCCTGTCTCTTACACTTTATTGACAATAGTTTCTACCCAATCTTTCACCAAGGAGGAGAAAGTTCATGAAACTAAAGAACCAACCCTTTCCATCACCTTTTTCTTGCCAGTTAGTAAAATAATGAAAAAGGGACTCTGTTAAAATTTTTGTTTGTAAATTTTTAGTTAAAAAATTGAAAACACAAGTATTGTACCGGAAGTACAGAAGCAATAACTAAACATACATGGTTCCTGAGACACTCTTAAATGTTGCATCCATAATTTTCAGTTGGGTGGGGAGACCTGTTCATCTAAGGGTAATTCGGAAGGGGTGCTTTTAAAATCTGCACAATGAGCCAAAAATCAGGCCCTAGATGGGCAAGGTTCTAGAATTTCACACATCGTTGTAATAAAATACTGTGACTCTTATTTCAAAGATAGATTTATAGGCTTGTATGTAACTTAGGTTGCTCAAATTTCCCATGAATACCCAAAACCAGATTAAATTCATATGGTTTTCTGTATGGAATGAAAAACAGCTTTGGATGTACCACCTTCTTGTATCTGCTTTTACTAAAAGCTAAATCACATAATCCATAGTTAGTGGCCTCTGATGCTGAGGAAGTGTCTTTACTGTTCTTTGTAAGACAGTTTCCAGGTCCATAGTATAGTTTAAAAACAATTTAGGTAATTGACAGAGAAAGAGATTTCTATGTCATATCTCAGACAACCATTTGGCTGACAAGTACTCTAACATGACTGAATTCTTCCAGTAATGCATGAATTCACTGCATAAAGAAGTGATACAATTTGTTGTTGCACTAGTTCGAACGAAGGCGGCAAGTTTGCCTAATCCTTGGCATGCCTATCTTTCAGATACACAGGATTACAAAGTACTGAACCTTAATCAGACAATGTAATGTTATTAGATATTACTAGTTTTGAGGCCTATCTTTAACATAGAAAGCAATTTCCAGATATAAACTGAAATAATTAACTTAAAAACTATGGAAATATGACAAAAATATATGTAGTGTTTACCTCAGAAGCAAGCAAACAAACAAACTAACAAAAAACACTATTGCTCAATGTTGTTTGACTTAACTATTTCCTGCTGAAAATTCAGAAGGTTCACTTAGTAAGTTTCTATGCTCAGTATTCTTATAAGGTAACACAACTGTTTTGATATAAATCACAAAAGCATTCATGGCTCTTCTGTCATCAATCCAGTTGAAAATGTCTTCACAAAAATAGCCTTTAACTGTTACAAAACTTGGCTTTATATTCCCAAGAGGAGCCCAATTTTCTATCTGAAGAACATGGGGATTATTATTTCATAGGAAAGCAATCATTACAGTGCCTTTAGCACCTGTGACTGATTTTCTCCGTTTACATGTTCCTACACATCATTAATCCTCCCCTTGTGTACTGAAAGGCATATGGCATTAGTCAGTAGTGAATTAAAGATCTTCTGTTTCCTTCAAAGATAACTTTGAGGCCCTATATTCATGTTGTAGAAAGTGCGTGATTATTCATTTTTAAACCCTGCTGTGTAATTTACCTAAGGTTATTTTTAAAATTAAAACATTAAAATACATAGAACAAAAGATAGGAAATAAAGTTAGCTCTTACATAGCTGTACAATGACAAAGGATTTCCACTTTCCATTATTGAAGTAATGCTCAATAAAATATAATTTATGTAAGAATTGGTACATTTTTGGGCGCCTGGGTGGCTCAATGGGTTAAGCCGCTGCCTTTGGCTCAGGTCATGATCTCGGGGTCCTGGGATCGAGTCCCGCATTGGGCTTTCTGCTCAGCAGGGAACCTGCTTTCCCCCTCTCTCTCTCTGCCTGCCTCTCTGCCTACTTGTAATCTCTCTCTCTGTCAAATAAATAAATAAAATCTTTAAAAAAAAAAAGAATTGGTACATTTTACCAACACACAGTCTATTTAGCCCATTTTTTTATTTGATAGCATCACTAAAAAAGTTAATTAAAAAATGGCATTTGTGCTGGCATCTGTATAAAAATAACATAGAAAAACAATTTCAGAAATCTAAGAATAAACTTAGAACATTTATGGATGATCAAGAAGTCTTCTTCAGATACTCTATGTCCAATATCATGCAAAAAGTTTTCATTTTGATCCCAGTAACTCAAAATGCTTAGAAATCCCAACCTAAACTTTCCTCTGGATATTTCTTGATGTTTTTGATGTGATCTTTTAGTTCTATTACTTTTTATCTGCCCCAACTCTGGTGAAATGTAGAATAAATCTGTCTCAAGTATCAGGCAAATGACTTCTTGGTACCTCCTTATTTTCATTTCTGGGCGGTGATTTCTATAGCTCGTGAAGCTGGAACCAATGTTAAGACTTGGTCAGCTGTTCTCAACCATTTGTAGCAGAAGGGGCCAGAAAGCATACTGAGGATAGCCAAAAAAATGCACTACATTTAAGAGTTCATATGAGTAAATCAGATCAGCAACTATAAAGAAATCAAGAGACCTGCCATCTTGTGCATTAAAACATGGTTGGAGCAGCTACTGGGATTTCAGGTCTATGAAGACAAGGAATTCCATCCGTTCTGTTTACTGCCATAACCAGAATGGAGCATAGTAGGCCCCCAATGGGCATTCGTTTAATGAATCAATAATATGTACAGCACATGAGCAAGCAAAAGATATAGCAGATAGCACAACAGAAGATGAGTAAGAAAAGAAAGGCCATTCACCAGAAATAAAACGATCAGTGAAATATAAAGGACACAGGTATACAGATCAGAATCGGGAAAATGCCAACGGATGAGTGTGAGGCACGGCAATAAAAAACCTTTATGATAAAACTGACTTTCTTTTTTTGAGCACTTTTTTAAATGATAAAGCTGACTTTTTGTTTTGAGCACTTACTATTGCTCTAAGTGTTGAGCCAAACGTCTAGGCCAGCCAAGGAAATTAATAAATTGGATTACTGTTGAAGTTCAGCTGACCCACGATTTCATGTTAGAATGACATGGAAGCACATAGCGAGAGAGGAGCAGATCGGGATAGCAGATTGTTTTTGTCTTTTATGGTATGCACCATCCATTTTCATTTTCTCTGTTGAAAAATTTCAAATATATTTTTTAGCATCAAAACATGTTATGGATTACCAAAGATTAGTATTTATATTTTACTACTTGACCTGCTGATTGGTGAAATACATATATATCAAAACTCTCCTACAAAGAGTGTTTTTCTGTGCGTTCGAATTCTAAATTTTGTAACAGCATCTGTATCACTTGAAAAATGGAAAGCCATCCATTTAAAACATATTCTCTAGTTAATTAACAGGCATACTGTTGGAGCATTTAATTGGTGAACCACTGGATGAAATAAGATGGCCACTGAAATTTATCTGAGGAGTAGTTTTAAGCTAGTAGGGTCACTACTATTTATTAAAATCTTAATTGTTATTTGTTTGTATTAATTAGAGCAAGTTTTCTCAACTTGGATACTACTGGTATTTTGGGTAGGACAGTTCCTTATTGTGGGAGGCTGGATTTTAGATGTTTAGCAGCATCTCTGGCCTTTACCTATTAGATGCCACAAGCAACCACCCTTAAAAGTAAGGTGCATAGGGTGTAAAATTAAATGTCCTCTCAGGTCACATCCTACCTTGCTCTGGTCCCAGAAGTGACACATGTTTCAAATGTCTTCTTGGAGAGCTGGTGGGAAAATCCTACTCGTGAAACCCTGACTGAGAGGACTACCAACGGTTTCAACAAGTACATTACAAAATGTATAAATGGGCTCAATAATACAGAAGTTCGTTTTTATTCAAATAATAATTCAAGTATGTAGTACTTGCTATGAAAGGTTTTTTTCTACATGACCATTCAGGGACTGTTGGAGGAGGTCATCCAAAGGACATGACGGCCTGTTGACATGTGAGCTGGATTCAGGCAATTGGAAGGCTCCCTACGTTCTCCTCTGTCCTTTGAAAGTAACTTGCACCCATCATTCCCACAGTAGGAGCCATTTCAAAGATGTCTCCTTGAAAAAGTGATACATTATTGAGACCACCTGAACCGAATATGCCACTGACCCCTGTTAAGTTCTCTATGAAAATTTTTAAGATTCTGGAAGACAGGTGGGAAATTCATCTTGCTACTAACCAAGGCAAGCCTCATTCGTAAATTCCCTTGCTTACTGAAATTGCCACCCACTAGTCAGGAGGGGCCTCCCTCTTTCTCTGGTGGTCTCCCCTAATGCTTTATGTATGGAGGACAGTTTCAAATTTCATCGAGGGAACTCCCAAGGTGGTGAACTAACAGGGACCCAGATTCCTTCCATACTGAGCCTTCACCATTTTCTGAAACCTCTTCTTTTCTGCAACCAGTTGGTACAGAGGGAAGAGAATACAGAAAAGGCAAGCACACTTATTAAAAGCTGCATCCCAGATGTTAGATGCTTTGTCTCACATCCCGTTGGCTATAACTCAGTCACATGCTTATGCCAAAGCAATATCATCCGTATGCCCAATATAAATAGGAAACAAACAGTTCATGAACAGCTTGTACATGCACCCTAGAGAACACAGAGGCAATGTTTGTGAGGATAGGAAAAGAGAGACAGAAAAAGAAAGACATACCTCTCCAAAAGTTGTTCTAATTCAAATCACATTGACAAAAAAGTGAATAAATAAACTGGGACAAATTCACATAATTGGATACAATGTGACCATAAAATGAAATAAACTACCTCTGGTCATGACTGCAGGAATGAACCTTTGGAAACATATCAGGGCAACATAACAAGTCCTGGCAGAGGGCATGCAATAGTATAGATAACGAAAGAACTTCAAAACAAACAAAATGCCACAGTAACTCATCTGTCAGGCACATGATAAAACCAGCAAATCTAGAAAGTGGTGAACACAGAATGAATGAAGAGTAGTAAAGACAATGGGAGTGGAAGAGGAGAATGGCACAAAGGTAGATGCACGTCATTGGAAACAGGCTAGTTTGGGGGTGGAGTTCAGTGTTACTGTTCATATTATCATTGTTTATAACTTACATATAGTATGTTTATATACCTAATAATGCCTTACAATATAGAACATTAAAGCAAAATAAATAAATAAATAAATAAAACAAAAGGTCAAAATAGAATGAACACATTGGAATTTGTTTACTATTAAATGTTATGTATCTACTGAGCATTTGCTAGTAGCAAATTTAACCAAATTGTTAAAGCTTTAGGACTTGCACTGCTAGTTATTTTAGAAATCTTAAAGCAGGATGAAGCAGCTAATTAGACCACTGTGAATTTCTGGTATTATATTTCATTTTTGCCTTAATTACTGTTATTTTGTGATTTATTTTGATTACAACACATTAGGTTTAATATTAAGATTTATTAGTACACTATTTTGAATAACTTAGAGGAAACTGTTTTTCACTCTATTATGCATTTGGAAATGTGATTTTATTATTTCAAGGAAGAGGTTTTTCTTCAATATTTTATTTTATTTTATTTATTTATTTTTAACTTCCTTTCAGCATTACAGTATTCATTGTTTTTGCACCACACCCAGTGCTCCATGCAATACGTGCCCTCCTTAATACCCACCACCTGGTTCCCCCAATCTCCCATCCCCCGCTCCTTCAAGACCCTCAGGTTGTTTTGCAGAGTCCATAGTCTCTCATGGTTCATCTCCCCTTCCAATTTCCCTCAACTCCCTTCTCCTCACCATCTCCCCTTGTCCTCCATGCTATTTGTTATGCTCCACAAATAAGTGAAACCATATGATAATTGACTCTCTCTGCTTGACTTATTTCACTCAGCATCATCTCTTTCAGTCCCATCCATGTTGCTACAAAAGTTGGGTATTCATCCTTTCTGATGGAGGCACAACACTCCATAGTGTATATGGACCACATCTTCCTTATCCATTCATCCGTTGAAGGGCATCTTGGTTCTTTCCACAGCTTGGCGACCATGGCCATTGCTGCTATTGAACACTGGGGTACAGATATCCCTTCTTTTCACTACATCTGTATCTTTGGGGTAAATCCCAATAGTGCAATTGCAGGGTCATAGGGAAGCTCTATTTTTAATCTCTTGAGGTATCTCCACACTGTTCTCCAAAGTGGCTGCACCAACTTGCATTCCAACCAACAGTGCAAGAGGGTTCCCCTTTCTCCACATCCTCTCCAACACATGTTGTTTCCTGTCTTGCTAATTTTGGCCATTCTAATTGGTGTAGGGTGGTATCTCAATGTAGTTTTAATTTGAATCTCCCTGATGGCTAGTGATGATGAACATTTTTTCATGTGTCTGATAGCCATTTGTATGTCTTTATTGGAGAAGTGTCTGTTCATATTTTCTGCCCATTTTTTGATATGATTATCTGTTTTGTGTGTGTTGAGTTTGAGGAATTCTTTATAGATCCTGGATATCAAGCTTTTGTCTGTACTGTCATTTGCAAATATCTTCTCCCATTCCGTGGGTTGCCTCTTTGTTTTGTTGACTGTTTCCTTTGCTGTGCAGAAGCTTTTGAAATTGATGAAGTCCCAAAAGTTCATTTTCACTTTTGTTTCCTTTGCCTTTGGAGACATATCTTGAAAGAAGTTGCTGTGGCTGATACCTAAGAGGTTACTGCCTATGTTCTCCTCTAGGATTCTGATGGATTCTTGTCTCACATTGAGGTCTTTTATCCATTTTGAGTTTATCTTTGTGTACGGTGTAAGAGAATGGTTGAGTTTCATTCTTCTACATATATTTATTGAAGAGACTGTCTTTTTTCCACTGTATATTTTTTCCCGTTTTGTCGAAGATTATTTGACCATAGAGTTGAGGGTCCATATCTGGGCTCTCTACTCTGTTCCACTGGTCTATGTGTCTGTTTTTATGCCAGTACCATGCTGTCTTGGTGACCACAGCTTTGTAGTAAAACTTGAAATCAGGTAACATGATGCCGCCAGTTTTGTTTTTCAACATTTCCTTAGCAATTTGGGGTCTCTTCTGATTCCATACAAATTTTAGGATTATTTGCTCTAGCTCTTTGAAAAATACCGGTGGAATTTTGATCGGAATGGCATTAAAAGTACAGATTGCTCTAAGCAGTATAGACATTTTAACAATGTTTATTCTTCTGATCCAGGAGCATGGAATGGTCTTCCATCTTTTAATGTTTTCTTCAAGTTCTTTCATGAGTGTCCTGTAGTTCCTTGAGTACAAATCCTTTACCTGTTTGGTTAGGTTTATTCCCAGGTATCTTATGGATCTTGGTGCTATAGTAAATGGAATCAATTCTCTAATTTCTCTTTCTGTATTTTCATTGTTAGTGCATAAGAAAGCCACTGATTTCTGTACATTGATTGACATTGTATCCTGCCATGTTACTGAATTGCTGTATGAGTTCTAGTAGTTTGGGGTGGAGTCTTTTGGTTTTTCCATATAAAGAATCATGTCATCTGCGAAGAGAGAGAGTTTGACTTCTTCATTGCCAATCTGGATAACTTTTATTTCTCTTTGTTGTCTGATTGCTGTTGCTAGGACTTCTAATACTATGTTGAACAAGAGTGGTGAGAGTGGGCATCCTTTTCGTGTTCCTGATCTCAACGGGAAGGCTGCAGGCTTTTTCCCATTGAGGATGATATTTGCTGTGGGTCTTTTATAGATAGATTTTTATGAAGTTCAGAAATGTTCCCTCTATCCCTATACCTTGAAGTGTTTTAATCAGGAACAGAAGCTGGATTTTGTCAAATGCCTTTCCTGCATCAATTGAGAAGACCATGTGGTTCTTCTCTCTTCTCTTATTGATTTGTTCTATCACATTGATTGATTTGTGAATTTTGAACTATCCTTGTAACCCAGGGATGAATCCCACCTGGTCATGGTGGATAATCTTTTTAATGTACTGTTGGATCCTGTTTGCTAGGATCATGTTGAGAATCTTAGCATCCATATTCATCAATGATATTGGTCTGAAATTCTCCTTTTTCATAGGGTCTTTGCCTGGTTTGGGGATCAGGGTAATGCTGGCTTCATAAAAAGAGTCTGGAAGTTTTCCTTCTGCTTCAATTTTTTGAAACAGCTTCAGGAGAATAGGTGTTATTTCTTCTTTGAAAGTTTGATAGAATTCCCCAGGGAATCCATCAGATCCTGGGTTCTTGTTTTTTGGGAGGTTTTTGATCACTGTTTCAATCTCGTTACTAGATATCAGTCTATTCAGGTTGTCAGTTTCTTTCTGGTTCAATTTTGGGAGTTTATAGTTTTCCAGGAATGCATCCATTTCATCTAGGTTGCTTAGCTTATTGGCATATAACTGTTGATAATAACTTCTGACGATTGTTTCTACTTCATTGGTGTTAGTTGTGATCTCTCCCTTTTCATTCATAATTTTATTAATTTGAGCTTTCTCTCTTTTCTTTTGGATTAGTGTGGCCAATGGTTTATTGATCTTATTGATTCTTTCAAAAAACCAGCTTCTAGTTTCATTGATACTTTCTAGTGTATCTCTGGTTTCTACTTCATTGATCTCTGCTCTATTCTTGATTATTTCCCCTTTTATGTGTGGAGTTGGTTTGATTTGTTGTTGGCTCTCCAGCTCTTTAAGGTGTAGAGACAGCTGGTGTATTCTGGATTTTTTTTTTTTTTTTTTTGAGGGAGGCTTGGATGGCTATGTATTTCCCCCTTAGGACCGCCTTTGCTGTATCCCATAGGTTTTGGACCAAAGTGTCTTCATTCTCGTTGGTTTCCATGAATTGTTTCAGTTCTTCTTTGATGTCCTGGTTGATCCAAGCATTCTTAAGCAAGGTGGTCTTTAGCTTCCAGGTGTTTGAGTTCCTTCTGAACTTTTCCTTGTGATTGAGCTCCAGTTTCAAAGCATTGTGATCTGAGAATATGCAGGAAATAATGTCAGTCTTTTGGTATCAGTTGAGTCCTGATTTGTGACGCAGTATGTGGTCTATGCTGGAGAAGGTTCCATGTGCACTTGAGAAGAATTAGTATTCTGTTGTTTTAGGGTGGAATGTTCTGTATATATCTATGAGGTCAATCTGGTCCAATGTGTCATTCAATGCTCTTGTTTCTTTACTGATTTTCTGCTTCGATGATCTGTCTATTACTGAGAGAGGCAGTTAAGATCTCCTACTATTAATGTATTCATATCAATATGACTCTTTATCTTGATTAATAGTTTTCTTATGTAATTGGCTGCTCCCATATTGGGGGTGTAGATATTTACAATTGTTAGATCATCTTGGTGGATAGTCCCTTTAAGAATTATGTAGTGTCCTTCTGTATCTCTGACTACAGTTTTTAGTTTAAAATCTAATTTATCTGATATGAGTATCACTACCCCAGCCTTCTTTTGAGGCCCATTGGCATGAAAGATGCTTCTCCATCCCTTCATTTTCAGTCTGGGTGTATCTTTAGGTTCAAAATGGGTCTCTTGTAAACAACATATGGATGGGTCCTGTCATTTTAACCAATCTGCAACCTTGTGTCATTTTATGGGTGCATTTAGGCCATTCACATTAAGAGTGATTATTGATAGATATGTTTTTATTGACATCATGTTACCTTTGAAGTCCTTCTTTCTGTAGATTGTCTCTATATTTCTGTTCAATGATATTTTTAGGATTTTTTCTTTTTTATAGAACCCCCCCTTAATATTTCCTGCAGTGTCGGCTTGGTGGTTGCATAATCTTTTAAGCCTTGCCAGTCTTGGAAACTCTTTATCTCTCCATCCATTTTGAATGTCAGTCTTGCTGGATAAAGTATTCTTGGGTGCATGTTCTTCTCATTTAGTGCCCTGAATATATCTTGCCAGCCCTTTCTGGTTTACCAGGTCTCGTGGATAGGTCTGACATTATTCTAATGGGCTTTTCTCTGTGTATAAGGAGCTTCTTTGTCCTGGATGCTTTCAAGAGGGTCTGCCTACAATTATAACTCTTCATTCTTACTATTAGGTGTCTCGAGGACTTTCAAGAATCTATAATCTTGGGGGCAAACCATTCTGACTCTAGTACACGAATGCTGGTCCCATTCGTGAGATTGGGAAAATTTTCATGGACAACTTGTTCCACTATATCTTCTAGACTTCTTCCTTTCTCCTCCCCTTCAGGGATTCCAATAATTTCTGATGTTGGAATGTTTCATGGCATCATTTATTTCCTTGATTCTGTTTTCGTGGCTTCTAAGCTGTTTGTTCCAGGCTTCCTCCTGATCCTTTCTCTCTATCTGTTTGTCCTCCAGATCACTAATTCTATCTTCTGTCTCAGTTACCCTAGCTTTTAGAGAATTTAGATTAGGTTGGAACTCATTGAGAGCATTTTGAACATCATACTTGGTGGCTTTCAGTTCTTCCCTAACATTGTGAAACATCATCCCTGGTGGCTTTCAGTTCTGCCCTAATCAAATCCATTTGGTCATCCATGGCTTTCTCCAACCTAGCTATTGCCTGGATAATTGTTAGCCTGAATTCCCTTTCCGACATATTGTCTATGTTGATAGCCATTAGCTCTGTTGCAGAAGGCCCATCCTCTGTATTTTTCTTCTGTTGGGCATTCCTCCTCCTAGTCATTTTGGTGAGAGATGACTGAATGGATGTAGCTGGATGTATCAACTGTGGTGTAGTCAGGGTGCACACTGGGACACTTCTGAGCAATCAGGATTCCCCACCCAAATGAGAGAAAAAAGAAAAAAAAAAGAAAAAAGAGAGAGAGAGACAGGGAAAAAAGGGAAGATAAAAGAGAAGGCTTAGCTCAAAAGGGCCCCAAGGTCAGATTTATGAAGTATACAAACAAAAACAGACAAACAAAAAGACTGATAAAAGTATATGGCAAGAGAAGGAAAAAAAAAATATATATATATATATGCAAAAAAAGGAAGAACCTTGTCGAGGAAGGTTATTTTGATTCTTCCTGGATGTATCTTGATATCTTTGTTAAAGGACTCAACTTTCCTGAGATAAAGGGGGATTAAAAATTGGTTTACCTATAAGGGTAGCTTTGATTGAGGAAAGGGGGTTGCCTTGAAGTTTAACTCTACATGAATATTAGAAAATAAAAATAAAAAAAGAATAAATTAGACTAAACTAAACTAAAACTTTAAAAATTTTTTAAAAAATAGAAAAGCAAAAGAAAAACACAAGTGTATGTATCATAAAGTTCAGGTTAGAAGGTTATTATGGAATTTGATGTACTGGACATCTCACTGTGATGGTAAATAGGTTAAAAAATTATCCATATTAAAAAAAAAAAAAAAAAAAGAACCAGAACAGTGGGAATGAGTTAAAAATAAAAGTTGTATCTATGTAGTAGTGGTGGTTGTTCTCTTGTCATTTTTTTTTTTTTTTCTTTCCTGGTTGGTTTTCTGAGGGAGGGGACTGCCACGTGGGTTTTCAGTTAATGATGTTCCCTGAGTTAAGTCCTCCCGCCCCCCCCCTTAAGGGCGTGGGCTCTGAGGAAACCGGTTTTTTAGGCTTTTGTTCTCTGGAGGTTTTTATGTTTGTTTGTTCTTTTTTTGTTTTTTGTTTTTTTTCTCTCACCATGACAGCTTTTGATGGTTTTTGAAGGTTTAGAGGAAAGCAAACTGCACCCCGACCTCCCTCTCAGAGAGAAGCCTCAGTCTGCTCCCTTGTGGGTGCTGAAGAACTGCTGGCAGAGCAGGTTCCGAGTCACAGTCCCTGGGGATGCAGGATCTCCTGCTTGTACCCAAAACCACAGCAGCAGCGGCTGTCTGGGCAGCTCCAGACTGCCAGAGAGGTTCCAAGCAGCAATCTCACACTGAGATTTTCCCGCTGGCCCGGGCTGGGAGTGCCTGGTCTTTCCAGGTCTGAGAGCACCGGGGTGGCACCTGTGCGCATCTCTCCAGGGGAGGCTGTGGGGTGCCTGCATCTCAGGCTCTGATAGCGCAGCGCGGCATTCTGCTGTCTGGCAAGTCACCCAGCCCCTCAAGTGACCCCACGTGTTCTCAAGCACGCTGGCGGCTCAGGGACCAAGATCTGGTTTCTCCGCCGCACTCTCTCTGGCTCAGCCCCTGGGGAGGCTGTCCTGGGTCCGGGGACTTAAGCCCCTGTCCCTCGCCGCCCCCACTCCCACAATTTCCTGCCGCCATCCTTTGCTCTTTTGGAGTGCTTTCAACCAGACTCCAAGTTAATGCTGGTCCCCAGAAGCAGGGCACTCTCCTATTGGGATATTACTTTCCAATGGGTCGCCTCTGGTGGCTCCCTCTCTTTTTTGTTTATCTTCCGATATCAGTCTGATGTTCCCACTCCGCTTTACCTGCCCACAGGCGTCTTCTGTCCCTGTAGAGATCTAGACGTGTATAATTCTGATCTCAGGCTGATTTTATGGGTGATCGGAGTTCTTTAGTAGGTAATCAGCTCACTTTAGGGTACAGGTTGAAACGGTGCCTCCTCCTACTTCCCCACCATCTTGGGTCAGATTCTCTTCAATATTTTAAATTTTTAATGGGATTAAAGAGCAAGTAAGAGGAAAATACAGAAATGTGTCTGCATTAAACTCTATTAATATATTTCATTCAATGAATAATATTAAAAAGAAAATTTAAAAAAAAAGACCTCTTTGGAGCATGTTGATAAAACGTCTATTTGTTTACTCTAGAGTTAATTCATACTGGAGTAAAAAAACCTAGAAATAATCTTTGGAATCGTAGAGAAAAGCAGTAATTTACCAAGATCAATGTAGTTTGGCCTGTGGGCCAGTTAATGAATAGACCTTTATTGTATTCAAATGCCCTCCTGTATACTCAACCTAGCGTCACAAATCAGAAGATGTCTAAACTTAGGATTCCTGCTACCACCTCAGACCCTGTACTATGTGGTTTTTCAGCCTTCTGTCTGAGACCGTCTAATCGAGGATCACAGAAACTGAGAAAATGCTGGGCCCAGGAAGAAAGGAAGAAAAGTAATTCACCAAACCTTTCTTTTCCCTTTTCTTTTTGTCTAGGTGCCCATTTAAAGTGTAACATCAGAGAAATAGCTTGTAATCTAATTAGTAATGGGTGATTGATGAGACTATACTAGAGAATTAATGCAAGTGAGAAGTATTTTTTCAAGATTTATTTATTATGAGAGAGAGAGATTGAGAGAGAGAGAGACAGTAGGGGGAGGGGCAGAGGGAGAGAACCTTTAAGCACACTCGGCACTGGAGCACGGAGCCTGTCCTGGAGCCCGGAGCCTGTCCTGGAGCCCGGAGCCTGTCCTGGAGCCCAACATGGTGCCTGATCTCACGACTCATAGGAGGCATGACTTGAGCGAAAACCAAGGGTCAGTCGTTCAACTGAATGAGCCACCCAGACGCCCCAGGGAGAAGTGGTTTTTAAAAGACTGAACATGCTCATTCATATTCCCATTTGTATTTACTTATCAGATAGGTGTGAGCATTCCCAGAGAGGCATATTGTTTAAACATCTTGTTTTGGCTAAAGTACATAAAAAAATCTCAAGCAAATAAATGTGCTTGGTGATGGTCGTGATATTTTGACAAGTTTAGGAAGGATAAATATAAAACTGACGCAGAAACTGTGATAGACATTGGTGTTTGCTTCATTATTGTCATGGAAATTTTGTATAAAAATACATTTGACAAGCTTTGTTATGTTGGGTGCAATTGAAAAAGTTGTTTGTGTAATTCCTTTGATGATTAACTGACTGGAGTTTTAATGATGCCATTGAAGAGAAAAACAATGAAGCATCGTTCCTAACAACTGGTACCCGCAGCATAGAAATTGATTTTCACATTTGGCAAATTTACCTTGAATACAGCTGTTGGATGAACATAAAATCTGAATAGTTGGAAGAAAAATGAGATATGGAGCCTGGCATTTATAATGAATTATCAAATGTGAGTAATTGTACTCAGTTGAACCAAAACACTGAACTTTTTGAAGTTGACTCATCACTTTAATAATTTCCTTTTAAAAGCTATTTTATGCCTAATAAATCCATAAAACATCAAAGTGCTAGTATGATTGGTGCTATTTCTTTCATTATATGGGGAAAGAGTGAGCTTTAAAGTAAGTTTTCCTAGAAAAATATTTTTCTCCATAAAATAGTGATTACTACACTCTTGATTCTCTCTGCCTGTTCATGATTTGGGTCTATGAAGTAACAACTATGTTACCATACAGTAGTTATTCAAGCAAAATTTGGTTCCCAGAAACAAGAAATGTGCCAAAGAAAAAGGCCTAAGAATATCTGCGGGATGAAGGGTTGGTGGAGAAGGGAAATCTTGATTTTTAATTTTGCTAATGTGCTAGGTGTTCAGGGCCAACTATCCAGAGCCCAAGATCTGTGAACTTAAATTCAGTTGGCACAACTCTCTCTATCAGGGATAATCATGATGTCATGTTCTATCATAGCTAGAGGGGGAAAATATCATTAATACTTACTATCATGTCAAAGAATTAATGGAATTTGCAAAAATTACTGCCTTTTTCCAGAATTTGCAATAAGGCCAAGGAATGTTTTTGATGTGGCTTTTTAATTTTGATTCCCCCTTGTACCTAGTGTTCATTGGAACAAAAAAGCTCCATTAAACGGCAAGAATGAAAATATAGGTTTGGGCCACCCAAACATTTATACCTTGTTTTCTCGGTGAGGAAAATTAAGAAATAGACACAGTCTAGTCCTTCAGGAATAAAATAGTACATAGAAATTGCATCCACATTGTGTGAATTTAAGATTAGGGCATTAGCAAACTGGGCTAGGAACCATTTTGGCTTTCCAGGGTCATATTAGAAAGTTGTAGTTGGTGTTAGGAGACATGAGACTACCTACCTCTTGGTAGGCAAAGATAGCCCGTTGAACCTTGTAAAATTTGTGTTGCATTTTTAAACTTTACTTTTAAATTTTTACTTATAAATTTTACTGCATCTCTTTTTATATTTAATTGTTTTTTTAATATTTTGCATGTTTTAATGCAGATTAATTAAATCATACTATAAATATTCTTCAGAAGCATGAGTTTTTAAGCGAATTGCCCCTACAATTGCTCCTTGTTTGTCCTTTTAGCTGTGATTAATGATTCTCTCTGCTGCATAGTTTCTCATTACCTGGATATACCACAATTTATTTACCATTCTTCTGCTTATAGTTGTTTGAATGTGTCTGGTTATTTTTCTAATGTGAACAATGTTATTTGAACATTTTCATACTTTTTTCCTGGTTATATTCAGGAGTTTACCTGGTGTAGTGGTTTTTAGTAATGTTTAACCATGGCACAAAATATGAAATTTGTTTTACATAGTGACCAAGTAAACAAAATTTTCCCCAAACAACAAAGATAATTCCTATTTGGTGCGATCTCATATTTTCTATTTTGTTGCATTACATGTATCATCTATCATCTATTATTTAATTTGTAAACCTTTTTGGTCACCTGAGAATCACACCCATAAGATCATGACAAAGCTCAAGTTCATCTGATTTGGCAAATGAACCCAACTGAAGACTGGATTACTTGAATTACTATTAAATTAATGTCTTTGAGATTCCTCTTTCACTGAGTTTGGGTCTTAGAGGACTTAATTTGTCCATGTAAACCATTGGTGTATCAAAATGCCTTCTCTGCCTTGTCTGCCTCCAAGCAGAATGAGTTCTTTTCTCTTTCCTCTTCCAAAGTACACATATTCTGGGATCTATCCTCCCCTGCAATGGAATTTAGAGTTGAGGAAGAGGCTGATGCACTGAAATTTTAGCTGCAACCAGGTACACAAATTCAACTAGGAAGAGGAAGCAGCATATCCCTGCAGTATTTCTAACTTAGTTTCACCAATAATGTATACTTAGATTTTCATTTGGCTTCTCATGTCTGCTTTCAGTTGATTGGATTTAAAATGGTTGCAAATTCCTTGGTATTCCTTTCATTAAAAGTTGGTGTCTATATCCTCTCCCCTAGGAACTGAGTGGGGAATGCTATATGACTTCTTAGGCTATAGCACAACAATGACATGTATCTTCTACTTGATTCTCTTTGAACACGCTCTCCAGAGCCTTCCTCTTTGGCATCTCAGAATCCCATTGTCATCATGGGAGAAAAACAAACCACTTAGGGAGGCCATATGAGAGTATGTAGTTAACAGTACAGCTGAGCCCAGGATTATGTTCTCTTATCCCAGGCACCAGACATGGGAGTGAAGAAGACTCCAGAATAATCTAGCACCAAATTATTTGAGTGACTCCCGTCCATTTGAGTCTGTTCAGGAAGGCTCCAGAATCATGGAGTAGAGACGAAACATATTTCCTGTACCTTAGCCTGACCCACAGAACTGGTGAACATATCAGAGGGTGGTTGGTTTAGTCCAATAAGTTAGAGGTGGTGACTGGGACAATTGGAGAAAAGAAAGTGTGGATGAGGGGAAATAAAAAAACTTTCCTCTACTCTCCAACAATTTGTTCAGGCAACAGATGAGTCACACA
Source organism: Neogale vison (assembly GCF_020171115.1). NCBI lineage: Eukaryota > Metazoa > Chordata > Mammalia > Carnivora > Mustelidae > Neogale > Neogale vison. The sequence goes on from NC_058096.1 coordinate 30,956,674, forward strand.
AAGGAAAAAAGACAATTCTCAGGAAAAGGAACTCTCAGATATGCACATCATTTTTAGGAGTTCTTCAAGGTTTATCTCAATCTAACCATTCAGGATAGATTACTAACCAGTAAGCCCCTAATATTTATAAACAGTTATTGGAGTTTAGAGTGGCTTTATGACTGCAATTTTGGATGACTAAGGCCAGGTTGGAATAAATATCACCCACTTGGCCAGTTCTGTGTCTGTGACTTGGAATGCAAATATATGTATGACAAAAATTATAAATACATATAAAATACACACACACACAACATACACACACACACACACACTTATTTAGAGGAAAAAAAAAAAAGCAAATGACTCTACAGGCCCCCAAAAAATTCATATCAAGGCTTGGATTTAGGAATTGATACTCATCTTCAGATAATTCTGGATATAGTGCAAACCACACATCATCTATTGTATTGTCTACATTTATATCTATATTTATGAACAATAAGAACTAGTTACCTGTTTGAATTCCTCAATTCCAAGATAACTGAATATTCATTTTTTTTAATTTTATGTTACCAAGAACATATGTTAAAACCTAAGCATTTCAATAACAAAGACAGAACAACAAAAAAAAGGTAAGGTAAGAAGCTAAGGTCATAGAAACCATATTATTCCCATAACTTTATAATTAAAGCTTTCCCCCTTTTTATGACAGCAAATTAGTTGCAAAATTTATTCTGGAATTTTTATGTATACTTTATGCCATTTTAGTGCCTAATTTATATCCTTGGGGGAAAAATTAACTTTATTTTTGTACTGGCTATTAGAACTCTCAGTTTCAAATAATAGTTATTCACAGGCACTAGTTTAAGGAAGTTTTACTATTGTGCAAGAGTATCTCACATAACTGAAAAGCAGGTACAGAGTTAGCTCCTAGGAATCACCTGGGAATGGGAACTGGAAGGTTTGTGCCTGCTTCAATTCTCTCTCTCTCAAAGATAAGTTTGTTCTTATTTTCAATGTAATATATCAAAACAAAATTTAAAAAGAAGAAAACAAAAGAACACAAAACAAGATCAATAAGCTATGGCTGCTGAAGAATCCTGGGCTTACATGTTGCACCCTGCAGCAAATTTTTCTTTTGCAATTTCAGTGTTAAATTCCTAGGGAGTGAGCCATGATGATCTAGGCTATGTGATTGTCTTTGGGGAATAGAATCGGATGGTCCTGCCTGGCATGGTAAGAGGTCAAGGTCACGTTGTACAAAATATCCATCCAGACTGACCCTGGCCAGGCAGTCGTAGGAAAGGAAAGGCAGTCCCCAAACAAAGATGGCATGCAGAGATGGGGCCAAATTCGTCCCCCGGAGGAAGCCATTATGAATATAAAGACTTTATTTTAAAACTCTGAAATGATTTACTAGAGAAACCAATAAGTTAAACAAGAGTATTGACCCGCTACACAATGCATCTCCCAGTTACACTGATCCATTTGAGAAGCCTCAGAATAAATGACATGTCTGTCTTGTCTTGCACATCCTGTTCCCTTTCCACTGGCTACACAGTTTACAGAGAATTACTGCCTAGCAGTTTCTGCAGTGACCTAGGGGAGAAGCCCACATATCAGGAACACACCGTCCTAGACTGTGGTGGCCAACCCTTCAAGGTACTCTTCCAAGATGAGTTTACATTGAAATTGTTCGCACTGACATTAGAACAAATAGACATCGTTCACATGGACATTCAGTTTGGGTTAGCAGGCTCAGCAGAAGCAGCTAGATACCCAAGAGGCGGAAGTATTTCCCTAGCGTCCAGGCAGTACCTATGTCTATAGAAATGACCAGTAGGGATGCTTCTGAAGCAGTCCAGTTATAGCCAGTCAGAGTTATATGAGGAACAGCAAGGAGTTGTATTTTAGGTGACCCCTCCTGTTTTTCTAAACATCACTGTATATTGTAAAAGTAAGCCCTGATTATCTGAGGGTAACTAATGTGACTCTATGGGATTCTGTGCCATGGAACTTTAAAAAGCCTAACTGATACACTCTCAGGGTACAAACAGTAATACTGATATGGAATGAGACCAAAATGATTTTAAAGTTTTCTAATAAGGACACCTGGGTGTCTCAGTTAGTTAAGCGTCTGCCTTCGGCTCAGGTCATGATCCCAGGGTCCTGGAATCAAGTCCTGCATCAGGCTCCTTGGAGGCCTGCTTCTCCCTCCGCCTGTCTCTCTCCCTGCTTGTGTGGTCTCTCTCTCTCTCTGACAAATAAATAAAATCTTTAAAATATAATAAAATAAAGCTTTTGTTCTGTCTTGTTTTTAGAGTGAAAAAGAGAGTGGTGGTGGGGTAGTGGGGAAGAAGGGGGAGAGGGAATCTTAAGCAGACGCCACGCCCAGTGTGGAGTCCAACCAACACAATGCTCTCTCTCATTCACGACTCTGAGATCACGATCTGAGCCAAAATCAAGAGTCTGATGCTTAGTTGACTGGGCCATCCAGGTGTCCTGAGACCAAAATGGTCTAACAGTATATAATTTTGCAGAATGTTTTCTTAGTAGTAATAATGGGAAAAAGTAATAGTAATAACAATGACAATGGTACTAGATACTTTTTATTGAGTGCTATGTTCCAGTGGAGAGCACTTTACAGGTATTATCTTAATCTTAGCAACACAATTTTCCTATAACGTAAGTTTAACTATTTTCACTTGCATCTTCCAAATCATGAATCAGGCTCAGAGAGGTTAAGTTTCGCAAGATCCCATAGCCAGAAAATGATAAAGCCAAAAATGTGACTACAGAATATGAGCACTTAAGCACTTTGCTTAACTGCTCTCCCCAAGGGATTTAAAAAATACATACGGTATTGAGAACAGATTGCAATTTTATTTTGAGAAACAGAGTAAAGTTCAGTATAAAGACACTCGCATAGAAGACTCCCAGTAGCAAATGTGTGGTAACCTTTCCACATATTTTCTGAAATATTTGTCCTTAGATACTAATCCTAAAGTTTTTCAACATCTGGTTAAAATTATGCATTTTGCTTTATCTATAAAACTGTAAAATGTTATGTCATTAGCACCAAGCAAACATGTGTTCTTCATTATGTTTTATTCTATTCATATTGAAATCGTTATTAAAATAACATGACACAGTTTCTCTGTTCTTTTTATTTGTGCTATTTTAGTAGCAAATAAAGTGTTTTGTTGTTAGCATAAAAAGCCACATTGAAAATTTTGGAGAACTCTTTCTTTTATTTTGTTTTTGCAAATTATCAACTGTGATAAAATACTAAAATGTTGTAACCCAGAGTTATTAAAAACAATCCCCACTCTAGTAATACTACATTTCTAACTATAATAAGTTATTTTCTAAGAAAAATTGAAAAGCTTTTTAAGAAATAGCTTGTCTCTGTTACCATTTTAGAAATCTTAACACTATGGGTTACCTCCTTTTCCTGATGAAAATTTTCCTTTTTCATTTTTTTTTTATATTCTTTTCTGTTCTGTTTACCTCTCTGACTGCTCCTCTCACTCCCTCTATCTCAGCACAGTTGTCTTTTAAAGCACAGATTTTTGCTATTTTAGATTTATCCAGGAAAACAAAAGGTGTCACTTACTGTGACTTTATGGCTGCATGTAGACCTAAGGAATATGGTCCTGCACTGACATTTCCTGGATTCCATTCTCTCCCCAAGTACTAAATTCATGACCTTGGGTGGGAAATCAACATCTGCATATGTCAGTTTCTTTACCTGTAAAATTTGGGGAACCATACGACTTTGCCCAGAGGGATACTGAAAGGATTAAAATGAGGTAATGTGATGCATTATCTCATGGTGCATGGTAAGCACTTAATCAACAAGAACTGTTTACTTGAGCCCTGACTTCTTTTTTTTTTTTTTTAAGATTTTATTTATTTATTTGGCAGAGAGCGATCACAAGTAGACAGAGAGGCAGGCAGAGAGAGAGGAGGAAGCAGGCTCCCTGCTGAGCAGAGAGCCCGACTCAGGACTTGATCCCAAGACCCTGAGATCATGACTTGAGCCGAAGGCAGTGGCTTAGCCCACTGAGCCACCCAGGCGACCGAGCCCTGACTTCTTAACCATACTCCAATTCTGTACTTCTGTCTCCCCACCCCCCTTCAGACAAAATGCTTAGTAGTTGGGAATAAAGACTCAGTTGGGAATAGAGATTAATGCGAGTTGATAAAAATACTTTAGGAAGAATAGTGAAGTGAAGTTTGGGATCTTTGGACAGGAATCCCTGACAGATGGCTGCTGTGGTAATTCATCCGTGAAGTGGGGAGGGTCTGAACTAAGGGAATGTTAACAGACGTGGATGGAATTATCCTTCAGAAATGGAGCTTTTATGACTTTAAGACTGATTGCATGTGTAGGATAAGGAGAGAATAAATAAGTAGGAATGTTTCCAGTGGTTAGAATACTGAATGCATTGTTTAACAATTCCTAAGTATAGAGGAGATTGTTAAGCGAAGCAATGATGGCAGGTGAGGAAGGGGGTATTTAGTTTAGTTCTGGACATTCTAAGGGTGAGCTTTCTATAGGAAATCCAATTATAGCTACTTAATGCACACACATACACATTTATACACACACATACACATATGTGCCCAAATATATGCATACAAATAAATACTATATGTGCATATATAAAATATTATGAGTTCTAAACTATATATATCTAAAGCTCTGTGTGTACACTATTTCAAAACTCTTTCTTGTGTGGGGTATAAACATACATGTATCACTTATCAGTACATGGATATGCATAAGATCACATAGGACAGAATTTGGAGAGTGAAAAGAAAAGAAAACTGAACCAAGGGGTGCCTGGGTCGCTCAGTCACTGAGCATCTGCCTTCAGCTCAGGTCATGATCCCAGGGTCCTGGGGAAGCAGGAAGCCTGCTTCTCCCTCTCCCTCTCCCCTGGCTTGTGTTCCCTCTCTAAATGTCTCTCTCTCTCTCTATCAAGTAAATAAATAATATCTTAAAAAAAAAAAAAAAGAAAGAAAGAAAGAAACCTGAACCAAGAAAAGGAAAGATCACAAAAAGATAATTGTGATTTGGATTTCTAGATTGAAAAGTAAAATAACGTTTTAACTTTTGAGATGTTAAGAGAGAAAATATGATGAATTAAACACTAAAGACCAGGCTAGAGAAAACTGGCATAAATAAATAAATACACACACACACACACGCGCGTGCGCGCGCGCGCACACACACATATGTATATATATGCATACACACATATTTGGTTCTATAATATTTTCCTCAATTATATGAAAGCAAACAAACTCCATTTGGTCCACTGGCTTACCAAAGATCTGAGACCTAGATTCTTGACTGAAATAGATGTCTATAGCTACTCATTCTTTCTTTCTGGACTTTTATTTTGAATATCCATTTCTTTTTTTTTTTAATCTTTATTTTACTAAAATTCAATTAACATGTGGTGTATTATTAGTTTCAGAGGTAGAGTTCAGTGATGAATATCCACTTCTTTTTTTTTTTTTAATTTTATTTATTTATTTGACAGAGAGAGATCGCAAGCAGGCAGAGAGGCAGGCAGAGAGAGAGGAGGAAGCAGGCTCCCTGCTGAGCAGAGAGCCTGATGAGGGCCTCGATCCCAGGACCCTGAGATCATGACCTGAGCCGAAGGCAGTGGCTTAACCCACTGAGCCACCCAGGCGCCCCGAATATCCACTTCTTAATAGGAACTTGCAACTCTAATTTGTGATTATTTCTATTTTTTGTTAAAACTCTGTTGTTTTGGGGTTTATTCTGAAAATAAATGGCCTACCATGTTTTCATTTTAGTATGGGTAGGAAAATAAAAAGCAAACACCATGGTGAATAGGTTCTTTGAAATCCTAAAGCACTTAATGTTCATGCCCCCGTGCTCTGAAAACTGTAAAGGTAAAATACTGATGAAAAAAATGGGCCAATATTTTGCAAACCATAGGAAAAAGTAAATTCATCACTTTGGGCCTCATATAATATCTTCAAAATTTTGTTTTATCTGAATGTTTCAGGTCAAGTCCCTTTACTAACGTTATTATCTTTCATTCTACATTAAGAGATTTGCGGGGTGCCTGGGTATCTCAGATGGTTAAGCATCTGCCTTCTGCTCAGGTCATGATTTCCAGGGTCCTGGGATCAAGCCCCACATTGGGCTCCCTGCTCAGCAGTGGTCTGCTTCTCCCCCTCCCTCTGCCTCCTCTCCTCCTGCTTATGTTCTTTCTACCTCTCTCTCTCTCTCAAATGAATAAATAAAATCTTTAAAAAAAGAGAGAGAGACTTGCATTGAACTTTTCCATATTTGTGCTTTTTCTTCACCCTTTATTTTTTTGGAAGATTTATTTATTTATTTATTTCTAAGAGAGAGAGAGAGAATCCACACAGAGAGAGGGGTAGAGAGGGAGAATTTTCAAGCAAGCTCCATTCTGAGCTTGGAGGCTTACAGGGGCTTGATCCCAGGATCCATGAAATCATGACCTGAGCCAATAGCAAGAGTCAGATGCTCAACCGACTGAGCCTCTCAGAAGCCCCTTCTTCACCCTTTATTAATGCTTTTCTAACTCTGGTAGCTCCTGCATCCTGAACAGGTCCACAAAGAAAATAACAGAAGGCAAACAAGCCTTATGTGTCTTCCAGAACACTTTCCCAGGAACTATGAATAGCCCTAATAGCTCTTGCACTTAATGTTAAATCCTTACTTAGGCAATTGTGAACAGGAAAATGAAATGTATTTTAACATTTCGAATGAACATATTTATAAGGTTCTGGTCCATATTTAAGTCATTGAAAGATGGGTAGTATAAATATATGTGTATATTTATACTACATATATGTATACATATATGTATTTATATATTATATATATACATATAACATGTATTATATATGCTGTATGAATATATACATGTATCATTCACCAAATTAGTTATTTTTGCTATTGGGAATAATTTTAATGTTTCTTCATATAACTTTTTCTAAGATTTCTTAGGATAAAATAATAGCTTTAAACAAATTTAAGTGAGATGTTTTAAAAGTACTATGATTTGAGTCAACAATATTTCAACCCCTTTCTAATGAAATTTCCTATAATGAATAAGCTAGTTAAACTAAAATTAAATAAATAAATTAGATAGATGATAGATAGGTAGATAATATTTTCAGATTCCCTTGAAGGTGGATTTCCATGCAACCTATGCATGTTTCTCCCAGGTAGGTACAACCACATGGACTCAGAAGGAGGAAGTGAGCAATGCAAGGAAGCAGGAATTCTCGGGGATCTTTGCTCTCTTTGAAAGCATGGTGGCAGATACTTAGCGCACAGATGTTTGTCTTTATCTTTTTTTTTTAATAGTATTTTTTTATTAACATATAATGTATTATTTGCCCCAGCAGTACAGGTCTGTGAATCGTTAGGCTTACACATTTCACAGCACTCACCGTATCACATACCCTCCCCAATATCCATAACCCAACCACCCTCTCCATATCCCTCCTCTGGGCAGCCCTCAGTTTGTTTTGTGAGACTGAGTCTCTTATGGTTTGTCTCCCTTCTGATCCCATCTTGTTTCATTTTTTCCTTCCCTACTCCCCAAACCCCCCACTTTGCTTCTCAAACTCCTCATATCAGGGAGATCATATGATAATTGTCTTGTCTTGGTCTTTGGTACAAGTTCTAGTGTACGGTTCTTACCATACTATGTGCCTAGTACCATAATGAGCAGAATTGTAGCTTACGTTAGAAAAACAAATATAATTGAGCTTTTCCTAATCTCTATTGTTGCTGGATTTCTTGGAGATTCTTCTAGCTTTCTAACAAAAACTCTTTTATACTTAAACTAGCTGGAGAGAGAAAACAAAGGACAGAGACCAATAATGAAAGAGAAACTTATTTTGGCTAAGAACTACACTTTGATAAAAGGAATAGCCCTAGTTGTCCCGCAGTGGGGTAGAGAAAGGACAAAGCCTAGAAGGAAGGAAGAAGAAGAAAAAGAAAAGGTTGGGGGACGCAATGGGGTGTGCATTCATTGCAACACACTCAAAAATATCTGTGAAACATTTCCAGACAATTCACATTAACTGATGGTGGTGATAAAAGCAGGCTGCCTTTAGGTTTGGTGCCACATGCTATTAGACCTTACTTACAGCATCCAGTTACCAACCGGGTCACTTCTAAGCTCCATTTCCTCCTATCAAATGTCTGGGCACCTTACCTGATTCACTACTATCCTGCCTCAGTGTCCCAGGACCATCCAAGAATGCCTCCACTTATTTGAACAACAGTAGTTCAGGACTCCATCTGGGATAGCCTATCCTTTAAGTTTCATCCATTTTGTATTTACTCTCTAAACACAGACATCTTTGAGATTAATCTGTAGGTCCACAGCTCATGATGCTTCCTTTTCCCTTAGGGAAATACTCTCCATTCATTACCTATGCATCTTATACAGGAGTTGTTCTGAGGCTTTAGCAGGTCTTTCCTCTTCCCCTCCAGATATTTTAAATACCTGTCTTTATGGGATCACCTTGGCACCTCCTCCAGGAAACCTTTATGGGATCTCCATGGCATCTCCTCCAGAAAACCTTTATGGGATCACCTTGGAAACTCCTCCAGGAATCAGAGACTCTCTGTATTTATTGAATTGCTCTTGTAGCACTTAGTGCCTGATACCCTTTATTTTTCTCTCTAAATATATGTATAAATAATAGGCTCCTTTTTGTTTTTTTACTGCTTCATTATTTGATGTATCACCTCACTCAGTAGACTCAAAGCCCCCAAAGGGTAGAGACGAACATTTTGATTTTCTTTGATGTGCTAGCTTCACAAATAATGAATGAAATATAGTAACAATGACAAAGTAATCAATCCACATGGACACTGGTCATGATGATTGGAAAAAATAAACCAGAAGCATACTAAATTTTAGGCAACTGTGCTGCCAAAGAAATCCTAAATGTTCCTCTCAAGAGGGTCTGAAAATTTACAAATAAATCTCTGGGCCTTTAAAACTGTAACAGTAGGAAGCAAGCTATGTGTTCTATACAGCCTCCCGAAAGGGCACACTGTTCAATACTCACCACAGTTATGGTCAGGAGATCTTGGGCAAGGAAGATTCTCTCAGAGGTCAAAGTTAGGACTTTGGAGGAAAATAAATGTGCAAGAGATAAATTAGGGCTTATCAGATTGGCCAATCAAGAAACAAATTCCACAGCTAAAGCCAGGCCTCAAGGCTATTTTTATTAGGTAGCATTTTACTGTTATGTATTTCTTATTCTCCTCTTGTAGCATTTTAATCTACAGGTCACAAGAACGACACCCAACATAATGGGCATGGATCTTCAGGTAACTCAGAGATCCTGGGCTTTGAGGTCTAGGCAGAAATTTGTGAGATAGTGGGGTTGTTTCCTTTGAGAGAAGGTTGTGTTTCTTCCTTATATGGGGAAAAAAGGTGCATGTTGATGTTTGGATGGGCAAATATGCAGCTGGTTGCCTGCCCAATATTCATTCTCCTTTTCTCGCCAACAGAACCCTGGGCATTCTGCCCAGATGAAAATAAAGATAGGGGAGCAAACTGAGATTTAAACAGATGTTGTGTGAAGATTCAAGATCAGGATTTTTTCCCTCTCCCTGTGCATCTTTCTTTCTAATGCCTCAGATGAGAATATGATAGTGTGTTAAGAGCTCCCAAACCACTTTCAAAGTTGTTGATTTGCTAGAGGGACTCACAGGATCCAGGAGTCCTGATTTTCCTGCTAGTTTATTATAGCAAAATGATATAATACAGAATTAGCAACGGGAAAAGTTTCATGGGACAAAGTCTAGAGGAAACGAGTCTGAAGCTTCCAAGATTCTGTTTTCTGTGGGGTTGCACAGCATCTGCTTAATCTCTAGCAACAATTTTTGGAAACAGGTGCAGTTTTTACAATCAGGGAAACTCACCTGTGTCTAAATCTAGGCATCCAGGGGTTTCAATGGGAATTGGCTACATGGGCATGTGATGCTTGCAAGACTTAAACCCCAGTCCCTCCAGATCCCCAAAGCAGGTGTTCACTATAAATCACACTTGTAAAATTTATCTAGAAAAACTTGTGGTGCATGGTTAAAGGCTTCAAGCCTACAAAACATGTTTATCAGAACATCCAAGACCTCAATTGCAAAGAGTGGCCAAAGGCCAATCCATTCACAGACATGCCCAGTGTTGAACCTGCTGTGCAAAGTTTGAGCAGTTCAGGACTGCTTAGTTAACTCTTTCTTGCACAGAGGGGTGGTGCACTAGCAGCCATCTTGTGATTTGGGGAGTGGAAGCTAGGGTAAACTTAGATGTCTTTCGGGACCGACCGATCCAATCCTAGACTCCTAACTCTTCATTCTGTGTGTGCATGTGTGTATGTGTAAGAAAGAGAGTAACGTATCTTGTATTCCAGAACTGCTATTAATAGTCATCTCCATTACCATTGACCAAATCCAATTTTCAATACCTAACTGAAACTAAAGTGAATGTTTATCGACTTCATTTCCTCAGTTTAAAAAATGACGACTATAAAATGGCCTCTGACTAAGATTTTATTCATTGATGTATGAGTTATAAATTAAAGACGTATTTGAATTTTCTATGAAGTAGTTTATCGGTGTCATTTCTAATGCTCATTACCACTTCCTCTGAGTTGTGAGAAAACAGAACAAAAAGATGAGGAGTTACTCTACTGGGAATCTTTGTTTGTTTGTTTGTTTGTTTAACTTTGGGAATCTACTGGGAATCTTAAAAAGCACAATTTTGCTTTATGGACCAACATTGACTTATGATGACTTCATGTAAAGAGGCATAAAAAGTGATGTCTAGGGGTGCCTGGGTGGCTCAGTAGGTTAAGCCTCTGCCTTCAGCTCAGGTCATGATCTCAGGGTCCTGGGATTGAACCCCACATTAGGCTCTCTGCTTGGTGGGGAGCCTGCTTCTCCCTCTCTCTCTGCCTGCCTCTCTGTCTACTTGTGATCCCTCTCTCTGTCAAATAAATAAATAAAATATTAAATAAAAATAAAAAATGATGTCTATACAATTCTGAATGCCCACATGGCCCGTGTCATCCATTTTATGTGCTCTGTGTCTCTCTCTACCTCCCCCTCTTCTTCTTCATTCCATACTTTGAGTCCTTAGGTTCTGCTTCACTCAGAGAATTTTGATGACTACAACACTAACTTGCCTATATCACTTTCTCATTAAGGCAACTATAAAATGTAGGCTTCAATAGAGAACCCATCACCCTGCTTCTTGTTCCTTACACTCTGCTCTACAAGTAGGATTATTCTGAGTATCAGCTGAAATGACATCAGAAATAAATTGAGAATTTGTTTGGATTGTGGATTCAGAACTTCCTTGTGGATTGAATTGTGGATTCAGAACCTCCTTGGAGAGCAATCTTGATAGAATATTCAGAGGTTGTAAGCTACTTTAAACAATTTTCAAACTGAAGTTTATGAGTCTATACATAATCAAAATAAAATAAAATAAAATGGGTTGTCATAACTGATAACAGCAATTTGTTATATATTAAATAATATAATATATAATAACAAAATATATAATATATAATCATAATACATGACATATATTATAAATAATATAGATATTATTTTATCTTAATGATGCTTATAATTTTAATGTCTACTTAAATGTATTTTTTAAATGCTTACAGTGATTTATCTTTCTGAAAAACTCTTCTGTTTTTATGATCTTTCCTAATTTTCTTAATTCAAATGTGCTTTTGAACACAATCAAGTTTGATTTTATAGAATGGGCAATAAAATATCCAGGAAATGATAAAAAAGTAAAAACAACAGCTTCACACTATTAGTTGAATATTACCCATAAAGTACTCGTTCTATCAATTCTTTTATTTTAAAACTCTACTGTGATGAAAGAATACCATCTATAAGTTCTGGAAATATTTTATTATTATAAAACTTCTAAAACAACAACAAAAACAAAAAAACTGGGTGTAAAAGTATAAAAAATTCCCCAAATATAAATAAATAATAATGTAAAGAAACAAATAAGCAAAGCCTAGCAAATAGAAGGTGCTCAATGAATATTTTTAAATGAATGAAGGGCCAGGTGACTGAAACACTGTATCTCTTGGTTTGTGTTAGAGGCAAGTACTTCCTAGCTAATTAGTAACCCAGGGCCAATATGGGTAAACACAATATAGCTTATTAAACTCCACAAGTGCACTTTCAGTTTTCCATGTTGTTCCACAGATTGTGGACATTAAATTTTTGAAATATTTTGTTTATTTACTTGAGATTTTTTTTTTTTTTTTAAATTTTAGAGAGAGGGAGGGAGAGAACAAATGGGTGGAGGAGCAGACGGAGAGGAATGAGCAGATTCTGCACTGAGCAGGGAGTCCTATGCAGCGCTCGATCCCAGGACCCTAAGATCATGACCTGAACTGAAATCAAGAGTCAGTCACCCAACCAACTGAGCCACCCAGGTGCCCCTAAATTTCTGAAAATTTTTAAATAAAATCATGTCAGTGTCTCTCTGAATTGGTAACAAAGAGTTTTTGTTTTTATTTTTTCTTTTTGTTTTTATGTTTCAAGTCTCTTCCTGAATTTTTATTCTACTCATAATACAATTTTTCTTCTTCTACTCATGCTTTTCCTTTAAATCAATGTACATGCTCAAAAAGATGGCTTAGCCATGCTTCAAAAATGTAAAATCTGTATTTGAGCTACCTGTGTTCAATCATAACATTCAAAAAAAGTTTTATGCAAAATCCATGCCTGACTTTGTGGAAAGCTCAATAAAATCTGAAAATTAATGGGGTAAAATGGAAGCACAAAATATGGCTTTTGGTCCTGAAATGGCCTGGTTCCTCAGTCTTAAGATGTAAAGGTCAAATTGTAATGTCATGCCAATATATTTTGTAAAGTATACTGAGGGTACTGCATTTAGAGAAGCTAATTTGCATGACAAAAATTGTGACAAGAACAGGGGTTGGCACAAAAATCAATACATTCATGTGACAAGCACGGCAATTAATAATAGAAATGAACAACTGGGTGAATTTAGCCCAATTTTATTATAAATTAAAGTCAGACTAGTTTCTCATGTTATTGGCCTAAAGCAGCATACCCCGAAAAATGCAGAAAATTGTAAGCTGTCAAAAAAAAAAAAAATCGTAAGCTGTCCTTTAGATAATTTAGTTTTTGCTCATCCTCAACAATAACAATTGAAAAACATTTCTGACCTTCGCTTTTATATATGAGGTATGATACCTGTGTGAATCCACAAATTGGCTCATTTTTACACAACATGAACATAATCTGGCCATAATGCGCATAGTGAGAATTCACTCAGCATGTGCACCACACTTCACCATGTAAACCCAGCAACACCTCTTCCCCCGGGATCAGATTTATTTTCATACAACATTTCACAAATAAGTAAACTGAGGCATGAAAATCATTAACCTATTTTCTGTAGGTCACGAGAAAAAAATCTGTGCCAGATATCAAATTATGATTCTTAGCTGCTGGAAGCAGGATTCAAGACCACTCAGACTTTAATCTCCTGAATTTTTATTTCTTGGGTCATGTCACCATGGATATGATTGCTGATGTACATAGGCTAAGAGATTTTCTGTCAGGGTGATTTTCCTAATTACTCAAAGAGTCACCGCTATGAAAAACTAACTTCAGTTCCAAGAACAGCATTGCAACGGCTAAGGGAAATATGGGGATGTCCACAAATAAATACATATGTATTTTCAAAGTTAAAGGAGGTTAAGTATGTGAAAGGGAAAGCTCACATATAAACCTAGAATAGTAAACTTTCTTCTTTGTGTATCTATGCAGTCTCTATGACCTTGTCCAAAGGCCATCCTTAAAACTGGAACATTTAATCAACCATAGACAAGACTATTGAATGTTCTGAATTATCCAGAACAATTTCAATTGAATATAATTACATTCTTTAAAAAAGATAGTTCATTACTTATATAAATACGTGTGATTTATTAAAATGTAAATGTCTTTTTGAGATTTTTCCATTTGCAGAAACCCATAAATATTAAAAATGTCTTTGACAGACTTTATGTCCAAATTTTAAGTTTATTATCAATGGAGAGTAATGAATCCAGGGAAATTATATATTACATTTTCCAAACTCCCAAATACATTTTCATTGCTTTGGATAAAATCAAGGCAGCTTCAAAAAGAAAGTATAGCCACATGAAAGGCAATTTAAAGGCGATATAGGTGGTAGGGTGAACGAATTGCCTTGGTGATTCTTCGGGGAGATATTGTGATAACTTTAGTTAGCAGATGCTGTCTCTTACACTATGATATGATGTCAGAAATAATAAGTCCCTTGAATTCCTGGATGAGAACACTCACTGTGACACACTATCAAAGATGGTTTTCTCCTGAATTTGGGGGGGTGGCAGTGGGAAAGGGGATGCCTGGGTGGCTCAGTGGGTTACGCCTCCGCTCAGATCATGGTCTCAGGGTCCTGGGATCGAGGCCTGCATCAGGCTCTCTGCACAGCAGGGAGCCTGCTTCTTCCTCTCTCTCTGCCTGCCTCTCTGCCTACTTCTGATCTCTCTCTGTCAAATAAATAAATAAAATCTTTAAAAAAAAAAAAAGTTCAGGGGCACCTGGGTCGCTCAATGGGTTAAAGCCTCTGCCTTTGGCTCAGGTCATGATCCCAGGATTCTGGGATCATGCCCTGCGTTGGGCTCTCTGCTCAGCCGGGAGCCTGCTTCCACCTCTCTCTCTATCTGCCTCTCCACCTTCTTGTGATTTCTGTCTGTCAAATAAATTAATAAAATCTTTAAAAAAAGTTCAGAGACACTGTCTTTCCTATTACTGGAAACAAACGGAAATTCAGAAAAAAAAATTCATATATTTCTAAAACTTATCCAAGAACAGATTTTTCCCGGAATATCTATACATAAATGAGTATGGATAAATAAGATTTACAATATGTACATTTCATATATATTTGTATTTTATATATATATATGCGTGTGTGTGTGTGTGTATGGCATATATATATGCTATATATAAAATCTTATTTCTATCTGGCATATAATGCATAGTAATTACACTTTGAAATTTTTTGTCCTATCATTAGGGACATTTAACAAAATAATAGCAAAGTTGCTGCTGCTGCTGGTAAATGTTACTTGAGCTAAGAATATAAAGAGAGAAAGAAACAAGATCCTTGACAATAATCACTATTTTCTAACAAGGACTTGGGTTTAACTCCTAACAAGTTCATCACCTAATCATTAGTAAATTTGAAGTCTTAACTGTAGTGATAGTCAGGAACAGATGCAGTGTGTTAACTGCAAACTTGCTTATTTTGTGACTTAACCAGTCTAAGCTTGGATTGCTCATTTACCTACTTGGACTTCAATGAAATAAATCCCTTTATTCTTCACTTGGCCAGTTATAGCTCCTTACTCCCCTGTTCCTGTGAAGTGATGTTTATGATGATTAGAGAAAATCTTGCTGAGGCTGCGTGAAAAGTAATTAGAACCCCAGCAAGGGACCCAGTTCCACTCATCCTCCAGATTCCACAATATATCTTCCTGTTTCACTTGGCTTTATTAATAAATAGAAAACACTGTCCTAATTGAAACAAAGTCATCTCCCCTCTCATTCTGCATTTTCTCTTCTCTTGTTTCTCCTCTACCTCCTCTTTCTCCTCCTCTCAGTGATGCCCTGAGGCCCAGAGACTCCAAGAGGCAGAAAGAGAAGCCATGCTAACGAGTGACAAGGTGGGTGGGGCAGAAGCAGACCACTTTCAAAGGAGAGTCTGCTACTCATCCTGACATCTGGTCTCCTGTCCGTGTTTCCCACACTTGTGCTGTGCAGTATCTCTTCACTACTGTCCTCTGCAAAGGTCATATTTCTTCTAATGAAATTTCATCTTTGTAAGCACATAGAATTCCCTATTTCCTTGAGATTGTGCCTTCATTAAAAACCTACTTCCTACTCACCTCTCTCCCTCTCTCTCTCTCTCTCTCTGTCTCTGCCTGTTTCTGTTTGTCCTGCCTTTGGCTCAAGTTATGATCCCAGGGTCCTGGGATCAAGTCCAGCATCAGGCTCCTTACCCCATGGGGAGCCTGCTCCTCCTTGTCTGCTACTCCCCTGCTTATGTTCTCTCTCTCTGGCAGATAAGTAAAATCTTTTTAAAAAAAAAACCATTCCCACTGGGCGCCTGGGTGGCTCAGTGGGTTAAGCCTCTGCCTTCAGCTCAGGTCATGATCTCAGAGTTCTGGGATCGAGTCCCGCATCAGGCTCTCTGCTCGGCAGGGAGCCTGCTTCCTCCTCTCTCTCTCTCTCTGCTTGCCTCTCTGCCTACTTGTGATCTCTCTCTGTCAAGTAAATAAAAAATCTTTAAAAAAACAAAACAAAACATTCCCATTAATCAATTTAAATAAATAATTGCCTCATAACTTCTGAAGTCCATGAATAATTGGGTCTAGATAAAATTTTGTGCTGGCTAATATTTCTTAATATTTTGTCAGATAAAGATATAAAAATTTGTTAAAAAGTAGTGTACAATCATATAGTGTTCAGAAAACATTGGAGAGTTTTATAACCTTGTGTCTTTTACAAAACAAATGAATATACAAAATTATGATTAAGAAAAATCTTTACTCTTCCTGTGGTTAAGAAAATATTTGACTCTTCTTATAATAATCCTTTAAATTCTCAGATTTGAAAATTTTGATCAGATTGTATTTAGATATTGCCCCCAATCAAGAATCAAGAAATTTGGATTGTCATTTTGTGGTCAACAAATATTTTTAGTTTTCCCACTTTTTGTTACATAGTTTCATTGTTCTGTTCTTTCTTTCTTTTCTTTTTTTTTAATTTTAGCATTAGTTTTGGTCATGGGACTTTCTTCTAAATGTGAGCATCAGCGATACGTGAAGAACCAGCCCTAAATTTGCTAAGTTGCCTTCTTACAGATGATTTTGAAAACTTCTTTCAGTCAGGCTCTTCATATAAACACAGTGAGAAAATTCCCCTAACAATCTAAATTGACTATGTATGAGAGAGATAAACTTTTGTAGGATTAAAATACTGATAATTTTTGAAGACCAAAATAAATATCCTATGTGTAAATACCTAATATGTTGGAGACTTGAAATAAATGCTTAATAAATGTGTCTTCTCCTTCATAACCCAAGTAATAGATTTCATCCTAAAGCAAGAAGAAACTTTAGAGATCAGTTCCGGTCCTACATACTTAAACAAACAAACAAACAAAAAGATTTATCTATTTATTTGGGAGAGAGAAAGAGCCCAAATGGGAGGTGCAGGCAGCAGGAGAAAGATTCTCAAGAAAACTCTGGACTGAGCTCAGAGCCCCAACTGGGGCTTCAACTCACAACCCTGAGGTCACTACCTGTACTGCCTGAGCTGAAATCAAGAGCCCGTGGCTCAACCCACTGCATCACCCATGTGCCCCAGGACGAAAATAATTTTTTCCCCAGATAAATTAACAAAGAAAATTTTTTTAATTGAACTATAAGTGAGGTTCTTTCATCAAAGTCTTATAGTTTTCACTATGTAGTTCTTTCACCTCCTTGATTAAATTTATTCCCAAGAATTCTGTTATTTTTTCATGCTATTAGAATTGCGACTCTTTTCCTAATTTTTCTTTCAGATCGTTTGTTGTTAGCATATAGAATTGTAACTGAGTTTTGTATGTTAATTTTGTATTCTGCCAATTTACTGAATTCACTTAATCCTAACATTGATTTTGGTGGAGCGTTTGGGGGTTTCTATTCATAAGATCATGTCATCTGCGACAGAGACAATTTTACTCTTTCCTTTTCAATTTTGATATATTTTATTTCTTTTCTTATTTAATTGCTCTAGCTAAAACTTCCAGTGCTCTGTTAAATACAAGTGGCAAGAGTGGGCATCCTTGTTTTGTTTTTCCTGATCTTAGAGGAAAAGCTTTTAGCTTTTTACCATTGAACATGATGTCGTCTGTGGGCCTGACATAAATGGCCTTATTATGTTGAGGTATGTTCCTTCTACACCAGTTTTTTGAGAGTTTTTATGGTGAAAGGAAGTTGAATTATGTCAAATGATTTTTTTCTGCATCTATTGAGATAATCATTTAATTTTTCTCCTTCATTTTGTTAATGTGGTGTATCAGATTGAATTTCTGTATGTTGAACCATCCTTGTACCCCAGGGATAATCTGACTTGATCACAGTGTACAGTCCTTTTAATGTGTTGCTGACTATGGTTTCTAGTATTATGTTGAGAATTTTTGCATCTATGTACATCAGAGATATTGGCATGTAGTTTTCTTTTTTTGTAGTGTCCCTGTCTCGCTCTGATATCAGGGCAATGTTGGTTTCATAAAATTAGTTCAAAAGTATCCTTTTCATTCATATATTTGAGAATTAGCACTAATTTTTTGTGTTTGTTTAGTAGAATTCATCAGTGCAGCCATCTGGTTCTGGGCTTTTCTTTGTTGGAAGATTTTTGATTACTGGTTTGATCTCTTTATAAGTTATAGATCCATTCATATTTACTATTTCTTCATCATCCGGTCTTGGTAAGTTGTAGGTTTCTAGAAATTTATTCATTTTTCCAGTTGTTTTCATTTTTCAGTAGTGAGACTGAGAAAACTTGCACGTGGAATTGATTGATTTTTAAACATTTGAAAGTTTTTCAAAACCAATAATACATTTACCAAGTGATCCTTTCCCCTTCATTTTAAATTCTTATACAACTTAAAAGGAACTTTGTCCATATGCTAGGTCACATTCATTTATATTAAAATTATGAAATTAATGTTTAATAGTTATTTGATACAGAAGGAAATTTTAAATTAAGCTTCTTCAAATTTTATACCATTAAAAACCCTGGTTTCTATCCAGCCTCACCACTCATCACTCTACTCCTAAGAAAAGATCAGATTTAATTCAAATATCTTTAATTCAAAATCACATCCTCTTGAAGAACCGACCCCTTTGTCATTATATAATGACTTTGTTTTTCTCTTATTACAGTTTTTGACTTAAAATCTATTTTGTCTGCTATGAGTATAGGTATTCCTCCTCTCTCTTGCCTTCCATTTGCATGGAATATGTTTTCCTGTCCCTTTACTTTCAGTCTATGTATGTCCTCAAAACTAAAGAAAATTTCTTATAGGCAGTATTTAGTTGGGTCTTGTTTTTGTTTTTGTTTTTAATTTATTCAGTCACTCCGTATCTTTTGATTGGAGAATGTAGTTCATTTATATTTAAGGTAATTATTGATATGTAGAGATGTATTACTGACATCTTTTTTATTGTTTCCTGGCTGTTTTGTACTTCCATTAGGGGCAGGTAGCAGCGTCATCCTCTCCTCTGAGTCTACAGTAGCTTTGGGTGTTGGTTACTTCAGCTGCAAAGGCTGTGTGTATCCTTTGCAGAGTGTGCTGACAAACACTACAGGGCCCTCTGCTATGAAAGCTATAGGGAGTCCATGGCTGTTGTGGGGGTGGTTGAGGCTCTCAGTGGCAAAACTGCCAGGGACCTCCAGAGAGCAGGCCACTGGAGACCAAAATGGCACCTACTGTGTGGCTGATACTGTTGGTTCTCCCTTTCTTCTTTGTTTTTACCTATCTCCAGATATTTCTGCTAAGCCAATTTCCTCAGTTATCCTTTCTGTGCAATCATTCTCCATTTTTGACTCCATGATTTTTTTTTTTAAAGATTATTTATTTATTTATTTGACAGAGAGAGATCACAAGTAGGCATAGAGGCAGGCAGAGAGAGAGAGAGAGGAGGAAGCAGGCTCCCTGCTGAGCAGAGAGCCCGATGCGGGACTCGATCCCAGGAACCTGAGATCATGACCTGAGCCGAAGGCAGCGGCTTAACCCACTGAGCCACCCAGGCGCCCCATGATTTCATTGAGGGTTCTTAGTTGGATTCTTGAGTATAGGTATTCCTCCAAAAATTTTCATTTTGGGGGAGCTTTCGATTTATTGTCTTTCATTGGGGAAACAAAGGTGGTATCTTTTACTCTACCACTGGCTAAAGTCTCAAAGATAATTTTTTCAAATTTCATTTTTAAAAACATCTAGAAAAATTTTAATATTGTGAGTCTATTTCCTTCTAATGTTAAAACACTGGCAGAAATTCTTGCCTAAGTTAAATTCCATTTTATTTTATTTAAGCCATCTTGTCTCTATTGTTATCTTTTCTAAAGAGAGTGAAGGGATTGTCTGTAAATGCCCTAGAAAATCCTTCATACGTCTTCATCAACTTTCTTTCCTCTGCAGAAAATGAAAAAACCCTCCTTTCCTCAAACACACACACACACACACACACACACACGCACACACGCACACACTCACACACACTATAGTGAAATATAACTCATCCTTGAAAATTCAGTTCATACATTATTCACATTTGCCTTAGAGCACCATCAGTTTATTTGGTTTCTTAGTCTCTGTTTTCCTCTAATGTCCTGCCATGCATTTCCTATAGTTTTTGTCACATAGAATTGGACATATTTCCTTCCTTCCTGCCTGCCTCCCTCTCTCCTTTCCTTCCTTCCTTCCTCTCTCTCTCTCTTTATCTCTCTCTCTCTCTTTCTTTTCTCTGCTTTTTTCCCCCCTCTGCTTTTTCTGTTTTGTTTTGTTTTTCCTGCTCCTTCTGAGCAAGCTCAATGACTCACTCATTACTGTATTCCCAGGGCCCAATGCATGACTGGAAAATAGTCTAAACACAATGAACACAATGAACACAATTTAAATGAATAAATTAATAGAAATGAATGAATTTTATTTCAATCACTATCTGTTGTCTCTAAAGTTTCTTTTTTATAAGTCATTAATTCATTCAACAAATATTGCTTGAATGCTTACTATTGGCAAAACATGGAGCCAGAAGATATGGCAACTATTTAGAATAAAAAAAACTGACATTAAATTTTCATATTCCATCAATTAACATTTGTTGGGTCTGTTCTTTGTGGCATCCTTTTTTAAATGAAAGAGGAGAGAGAAGCAATAGTCCAATTAGGACATGTGAATATTCTTAATAAATTGGATTTGCGGACAAAAAAGAACTTCTTTGCCTTTAGTTATTGTCTGCTGGAGCTATGCTAGTGTATTAAGGCTTATACTCAAAGAATTAGTGTTCCCTCCCTAAATTTAGAGGGTGTATCCCTATGTTTCAAGTCATACTTTTGATGGACCAGTTCCCAATTAAGCAGGGATACTTGAATTATATTTTTATGTCTTGTAGTGTTGGCAGCCTTCCAAGATGATAATGGACAATGTGCTCATTAGGCTGGTGGCTGAAGCTATCTCCCAAATCATTGATTAAGTGTTTGACAAATACTAGGCCTTAGAACAGACCACAGTGGGATAGCTCTCAATTTGTGACCCTAGTTTTTCACATAGTCATTGATCACCATTTATGGGTACAAACTTCCCTGCAGTTCTACATGGACTTTACAAAATATTCTAAATTTCTTAGTAAAAATGGCATACAAATCTGTGTCAGGCCTTGCTAAAACCTAGATATATTAAATGTCTTGCTTTTTTAGCCATCACTGTCATGGAGAAATTACATTGTTTCAGGATGATTAACTTTCATAAAATCATATCAAGTTGTGGTTGAATACCTGTGCTTTCCTAGGTATTTGCTAGCTAATAATTTTATGATTATATCTAGTAGCTGTCCAAATATCTAAATTAGTCTGACTCATCTTTCCTTAAGATTATGTTTCTTATTATATTCTTTACATTCTACACTTTCATCTTCTACAGCAACACGTCCTTCCCATGTGATCATGCTTCTTAAATGCATGGTATCCTCTTCCTGCAGTTGATTATTGCCCATTCCCAAACTGCCTCTCTACTGGATCACAGCTAGCTCCGTCCTGCTCTCATCAAACTCATCAGATTCGTACTGGTTCCTTTGTTTAACTGTCCCCTTGCCAAAGCTTATTGTTCTGATAATAGAAACATTTCTGCATCCATAGGGCCCTGTAAAAAGACTGTATAGTGCAGGCACTTAATCGGTAAACAAAGAAATTTATCCTCAGACGTTTCCATAAATACCATTTCCAATTATTTACCTTCCCTCCAAACAGATTGTGTCTGGCTGCCTAATGTGTTCCTCCAGGAATCCATAGTGACAGAAAACATTTGCACATTCCTTGCTCCCTGCAAATGGCCAAAATGCAGTCATTCTACCTTTGTCTTTTCTTCAGTTCATATCAACAGGGTTTGCTTGCTGTCTTTTAATACAATCATTTACCAAGTTACCCACCCAGACATTCTTTCTCTTCCTGCAGTTATTTCAGCACCTGGGCTACATCACTCTCTGCCTTGTATTTTGCAAAGTTTATGACTGAATGGAAAAATTTAGTCACCTCACGGTTCCTCAGTCTCTTTGACTATAGTACCTTGATTTCTCCTAGCCACCAGCATAACCATACAGTCCTTCAAATTCATAAACACTGACAGTTTATAGTTTGTCATGTAAGGCGTCTAAGCGTGCTGATTTAAATATTATGACCTTTAGAAAACATTGTTAGAGGTCCCAATACCATCAAGAGGGTTCGAAGTTTCAAGATGTTCATCTTGCAATTAGGGAAGCTGCATTTGACAAGAAGGAACATAACTACTGCTTGACACCAGTAAAATTTCCTTCAAATAACTTCTTCTGAATCCTTTTCTGACTCACATCCTAATCCCCACATCTAATAAATGCTAAGTTATTTTCCTAAGATAGAATTCAATACCTCACATGTTTATTGAGCATCTCTTATTTACAGAATACAATTCTAGGAATTGGCATACATCTGTGAACAAAGCAGATTGCTTCGGTAAAAACAAGACAACAGACTCCAAAATGGAGTCACTCATGCTAAGCCCCATGTCACCAAACCAATACCCTTTCAGGCATCCCAGAAGGGTTGCCTAGAATCTTAAACCAGTCAATCAGGAATTGTCTAATCAGTACTAGTTAGGTAATCTGCCTCATAGAGCCCTGTCATCCCCTAAAGGAAAGTGATCTTACCAAAGGTGATTCACTTTTTTGTCTAGTATAACTTCCTCGCTCCTGCTCCCCTCTGCCTATAAAAGTCTTTCATTTTGTACAGCTCCTTGCAGTTCCTTTCTATCTGCTAGACTGGATGTTACCCAATTCATGAATCATTAAATAAAACCAATAAGATCTCTAAAATTTACTCAGTTGAATTTTGCTCAACAGTTTGAATTCTCCTGAATAATGTATCATATTTTATCTTGTATTGTACAGATTGTTTATAATTTTATGAGTTGCTGTGTTCAATAGAAACTTGGAACCAGAAAAATCTTGCCATTTTCTAGCTTAAGTAACATCTCTAAATTTCAGTTTTCTCTTCCATGATAAAAGCATGTAACCTCATAGGCTTGTGGGCAGGTTAAATAGGATAATGTTTAAAATGTCTTGGATAGTGCCTAGTGTATAAGGCATTCTGAAAGTTTCAAAATAATTATTAATTATTAACAGCACTAAAAATTATAAGTATATAATAAATTTTAGCTTTTTATATTATAAAAAGCTATATTTTTGCATAGCAAGTCTCCACCAAATAGCTCCCTAAAGCCAAGGATCCTCCCCGCTGACTTTGTGAACTTCTATGCAGTTGCCATATTGTTGGTATCCAAATTTTCTGCAGTACTGAATTTAATAAAAAATTATAATTTCATCTTAATAATTGCCATATTTTTTCTCGAAATTTCCCCAAATAGTCTGCTTTTAATTCCTGTCTGTTCCTTAAAAAAATACTTGGAAAACAAATTATAAGATTTTAAGGATCTAAATATTACTAAGATTTAGAAAGGAATTTCAAACATCACTTTCCTATCAAGAAAGTTGTCATTGATTTTCTGATTACAACTGAGATATATACTTAAAAGATAGACAAATTATGATTCATATAAAAGTTTCAGCACTGTTCATTGATAAAGAATGTAGAACATCAATGTCTATACCTAGATAGTCATTTATGGAGAAGCAAATCTGAGAAACATACACATTGGAGGTTATCATAAATACATTTTTTTTTAAAGGTACATATATCATTGAGCTTGAGGACAGTGAAATTTAGCCTCCAGCCTTTCCAAAGCCTGCATATGCCATATTTGGTATGCTAATGACTAATCAAACCACAATCAGTGTGATTTAAACCACAATGCAAATATGTATCTTCATTTGGTGATGTAAATACATGATAATAATTATGGAAATTCCTTTGAGTGAAGGGCAGCAAATATTAGTACAACTAATACGATACTTACTTTATTAGGAAGTAACTGCCTCAATCTGCCAAATGTTGCTAAGGATGCTGCTACCTACTGTCTTATTTTTTTCATTCTCATCACTGAAAAACTAGAAAAGAACAACATTCATTGTAAATGAGCCAGCCAACTTTGACATAGTCCTTAATGGTTTAGCTATGGTCTTCTAGATTACTTTATGATAATTACATAACTGTATGGTTCAGGCTGCCTTGCTTTAGTACTCTAGCTTGCCAATACAAATATATGGAAGTGTCTTACAGATGTATAAGATGGCATTTGATTGAACAAAGAACCAAACAAAGAACCAAATGACTATTGTTGCTTGGGACTATTCTTTAGACTTTTTAGCAACATAGTAAATGAGCTTTCTTTTTAGAAAGTGTGATTTCTTTTGCAATACTGACTGATGACAGTAACCGGAGTCTGAAGGAATTAAATCTGGCTGGTATAGAAGGCGGTGTCCTATCTCTGTAAGAGCCATTTACTGCACTGTCTTCCACCTGGAATTAGAGGTGGGCAAGATAATCTTATCAATAGTTCCAAGCAAATTCTTCTTCAGATTTTAAATTATGAGATAGCACTACACATTGCTGAGCAGTCTCCCCTGAATTATTTCAAATTACTTGCACAATTCTATAAAGTAGATTAGACACTGGTCAGATGAGAAAACTGAGAAATACAGAACTGAATTACCTTAGTTACTTGTCTTTATAAACAATCTCCCTAATTATTTTATTTATTTTTAGTCAGAAAATTATTTTTTTTCTTGTAGGATATTAACATATATTAAAATATACTCTATAAAACACAGTTCAAACCCTAAAGAAATAGATAAGAAGAGAAGTTCCCTCATAATCTACCTTGCCAGACCCAGGGCTGTTTTCAATTTCTATTTGTTTTATACATGTTTTCTACATATATTTTCATTCCTTTACTTTTAACAAATGTAGCAATAAATGAATTCTATTTTGTGCATACTGTGAAAGAAATATGTTTCCTCCCCTTTCTAATAATCCTGATAATTTCTTTTCTGTGACTATGTGTGTATGTGTACCTGGATCAATCTCTATTTTTCACTACTAATCAAAACACCATAATAAGCACCCTTAAGCACATTTTTTTCACTCTCAGGTAAGCTTAATTTTTTTTGTTTAATTTAAAAAATGTGAGCATGTATCAATAAATAATACTAAATGTGTTACATATGCTACTTTATATTAATGTCATATATGACACATCTCCCTTCTACAGTTGCTGACAGTACATATTAATTGTTGACTAAATATTGGGAGCTGGTCTGAAACATTAAGATCATATTTTTTAAACTTATTTTCTAGAGGTCTTTATAAACTATTTGAAATAAATTGATCAATTTGTATACATTTAACTGATAAATCAAGTGAAAACATATTTACTGAGTATTCACCAAGGAAAATCGGTAGGCTACATATTCACAGAAGGGGAGAAAAGAGGAACTAAGGCTTATTTAATCTCTATTATGCTCCTCTTACTGCATTAGACATTTTTTTCCTGTCATTTTAAATCTATTGACAATCCTATACATTATGTCATATTAATGATTTCTTCATTGATAGAAAGTCCAATGCTTAAATTGGTAAAATAAATAAATAAACTGACAAATAAAACCCGGTTTACAAGCTTTGTTAGTGATAAAGTTGAGATTTGTATCAAAATCTCTGACACGGCCTTATATTCTCATTATGCCATAGTGTACAAGATATGAGGCAAAGCCATTCAGTATTTTCTGAATATATTGTCTATTATCTATTTATTTGCTTATAAATGATATATCTATACAGAGATATAGATATGATATATAGTTGCTTCTAACACAGTGGGGTCTCATGAATTTAGTAATATATTTTTCCTGTAAAGAGGAATGTAACTCAGCTGATTGATTTTTTCCATGGGATAGATTAGATAAAGGTGTCAATGTTGCAAATTTAGATGGAGACATCTTCTTAGAATCCAAATATTAAGTTTCTGTGAAAACCTAAAAGTGGAAATGTAATCTCTTTAGTAAGTCTAGATTTCTACCAGCAATGTAGAGAATGTTAAAAGGGACATTAATGAAACACTTTGCAAAGCAAAACAGTCAAGGAGGATTTGCCAGGAATTAGAGCAACATGATGAAGCATAACACAGACAGAAATTACTGGAGTTTATTTATTACAAATAGCTCAGAGTGGTTAATGAGGACTCCTATCATGTTCTGATAAATTTTAAATCATCAGTTCAGCTCCAAGCCTCTGTTTATTTAAAGTGCATCTACACTTATAATCACAGCTGCTGGTTTTTCTTCCATACTTTGAAACTGGCAATACATACCGAGAATTTATATCTGCCTCAGAAAGATCCTCTATGAAACATTGTAAGTATTTACTTCTCTTTAAGGAATAGTATAACTCTTATGGATGGTCATGTGGTGTATAGTCTCCTCTATGACTAGAAAGTATATATATCCATATTAAATGAACTAATACATCCCAGATGCCAGACACCCCCAGAGAAGTTTTTTGTGTAAGCACGCACTCTTTGCAAAGATGTGGAAAGCTTATTCCCCAGGAAATATTTACTTAATGCAAAATCAGACTTATTTTACCACCTGCACATTTATTAGACTAAACTCCTATGTAAAGAAAATGTATCCAAACAACATAAGGTAGAAGCAGTTAACCATAAGTATCCTCTAAAAAAATGTGTTGAATTTCATTAAAATAAGGTAGAGTCACATGTATCTGATTATGACAAAATTATATAACTTTAAATAATTTTACCCTTCCACAGTTGTTGGAAAATTCTGCTATACATGGAAAGCAAAGGGATCAAAGCTTCAGTAAAGCTTGCCTAGATCTTTGTTCCTTGTTTTTATTTTTCTTTAACAGTTTGTGACATTAGGCTGAACCATATACATTCTACAAAGGAATTTATCCTGGTCACTGTGAGCATCTTGTGTATATTGGTAAAGCCACAACCTACTCTTGGATTTCAATAAACGGTTCTCACAGATTTTCTGGATTCTGGAAGATGTGACAGTGTAATAGAGATTCAAGGACCCTCCAACACAGACCAACTCTCTGGAATGGAACAGAACTCATTCTAGTTTGTTGTGGACTGAGCAAGGAGGAACTAGATACTATTTGCATAGAAATAATCTCATTTGCTTTTGTTTTGTTCTTTGCATTTTCTCACTTGAAAAATATACTAACCCTCAGGTTTACAGCTTATGAAAATGGAAGACAATGGACAAAGGCAAGAGAAGAGATTTTGTAGTTAAAAAAAAAAAAAAACTGAATTCTTCCTCTGATCAACTTGAGGAGCAAATCCTTACCCTCTGGAAGCACAGTTTAACATCACTAGGGGATTACACAAATCAATGTATATAAAGCATCTAGGACACAGTTAACTGGTTCAGGTAGATACTTAATTTTACAAAGTTAAAAAAAAAAGTTTCCAATAACTTGATTTCATATTACACTGTAGCAGAGGGCCTAGAATATGAACTTAGATAGTCTATTACTAAAGGACATGCTAGAAACTCTTTGACGACAAATTTGTCCTTGGAGGGGGAAAAAAGCTTTCGCAATGCTTTTCAGGAGGTCATTTCGTTAGGCCTGAGGATTGTAAAATAAGCTGCTTAAAATCATGATGTAAATTATGTTATTACAAGAATCGAATATTCAAGTGTTATTAAATTAATTGATTTCAAGAGAGTGTTTCTTTGAATTGATGCCATAACTCTGTTAGTTTTGCTCCTTGGGAGGAACATCAGCCAGAAAGATGTGAAAACAGAGTAGAATGAAATAGTTACTAAAGATGCCATTAAAATTAAGGGACAGTGCCCCTACTGCGTTGTAGCCTTTGGTCTGGCAACAAGCTCTCTCTGAGAATGTTAAGTTAAAGCCTACATGTTTGGCATAAAAGTATCTAGACCCTAAGGAAACTGACTGCCACTTTCACCCAACTTTTGCATTAAGTCATGAGTCTTTTCCTTGTATGACTCCTCCATTAGACTACAGCCACCATGTCATTAATGCCTGAGATCTCAAGGGCCCAGAACAATTTATCTAATTTTTACCACCTGGTGAATTGACATCCAGAGGTAAACGTGAGGAGATGTGCATTGTGCCAAAGAGATATGTTTCTCTCTCAAGCGTCTGGAAGTTATGGGCAGTTGGTGGCAGTTACACCACCACATAGTGCCATGGCATACAGGAGCAGAGATGCAGAAGTTAACACAGAGGAAAATTCTGCCTCCAGTTCTTTGGATGATTCCCCAAGTAACTCTCACCATCACATGTGGCCAGAAAGAAGTGGTCTGGGCTGAAGCAGAACACATTGAAATCACAATATTGAAATGGTTGTGATCATTTTAGGATGGGCAAGATTTTATTTATTTATTCAACAGACGGAGATCACAAGGAGGCAGAGAGGCAGGCAGAGAGAGAAGCAGGCTCCCTGCTGAACAGAGAGCCCGATGCAAGGCTCAAACCCAGGACCCTGAGATCATGACCTGAGCTGAAGGCAGAGGCTTAACTCTCTGAGCCACCCAGGTGCCCCAAGATGGGCAAGATTTTAAAGCAAAATGTAGTATTATGGTCTCTGGTTACCAATGGATGCAAGCAACACAACTCTTACCTTCCCAATACTAACTGGTAAAAAGATACAATCCATTTCTATGCTTTTATTTCTTTTTCTTTTATTAAAAATCACATATGTGTTACTTTGATAATCAGAAAGAGAAAATAAGGAGCACCTGGGTGGCTCAATAAGAGTCTACATTCAGCTCTGGTCATGATCCCAAAGTCCTGGGATCAAGCCCTGCATCAGGCTCTCTGCTCAGTGGAAGTCTGCTTCTCCTTCTGCCTTCCCCCCTGGCTTCCAGACGTGTGCTCTCTCCCTTGCTCACTGTCTCCCTCTCTCTCTCAAATAAATCAATAAAATCTTTAAAGAAGAGAAAATAATAAAATAATTATTATTGATCCATTAACTGGTTTTGTTTCTAAGAAAATTTCACCTGTCTCCTTAAATCATGATTGCATATGAGTTTGATAATACTGACCACAGTTCAGGTAGAATCACTAGAAGTAGAATCACTAGACTCAACAAAGAAGTGAGGATACTGATTTAGATATTGCTTGGCCACAAAAACAGTTTGTTTTCTTGCTTGTTTATTTATTTGGACATCCATCCATCCATCCATCCATTAGTGTGTAGGGTGGTGATAAGGCCTTTGTTAAACTGTAGCACATCAAAAAACACTGTTCTATCAAAATGGCTTTTGGGCCCAGCAGAGGGGTCCATTGGGTATTCTTTTGGCCAGAAGCTGGACCCATTAATTTATATAAGATCTAAACAGTTTCTTCCTCACCCTCTTTTTCTTTCTTCCTTCTTTCTTCTTTAAATTTTTATGTGGCAATGATTTTAGATTTAAAGTTATGTGGCAAACTAATGCAGAGCATTCACATATTCCTTTGCCACACATGCCCTAATATTAAAAACTTACAGAATCATTATATAATTATCAAAATCATGAAATTAACATTAATATAATACTCCAAACTAAACTACAGGTCATATTCAAGTTCTACCAGTTTTTTCATTACTACCTTTTTATGTTCCAGGAAATGATCCAGGATCCCAAATTGCATTTAGTTGTGCATTTCCTTAGTCTCCTCCAATTGAGACAATTCTTCAGTCTCCTTCTGTCATGACCTGGCATTTTAGATAAGTACTGGCTAGTTATTTTGTAGCATGACCCTCAATTTTGGCTTATCTGGTATTTGCTCATGATCATCAAGGTTATACGTTTTGGCAAGAATACTACAAAAAATTGTATTGTGTCTTTTGTGGTACATCATGTTGGGAGTATATCATGCTGATATGTCTTATTCTTGGTGTTAACTTTGACCACTGAGTAATAATGGTGTATGCTGGGTTTCTCCACATAAAATTACTATTTTTCACTTTGTAATTGATAAGGTGGATACTATTTTAAGACTTTGCAAACATATTTTTTCTTCTAATTTTTGCCTACTGATTTTAGCATTCATCGTTTTCCCTACAATAATTATTACTATAGTGTTTGCCTATGGTGATTTTCTATTCCCTTTGTTCCATATACATTTTTGAAAATTTGAAGTCATCTCTAACAAAGAGCTGTCCTTTTTCTCCATTTATGTATTTAATTAGTTACATTGATATGGATTCATGGATATTGTGTCTAGGCTGAAAAATGGCCCCTCACAAGATATCCACATCCTAGTCCCTGGAACCTATAGGTACGTATATGTATATGTGTGTGTGTGTGTGTGTGTGTGTGTGCACGCGTGCGTGTGTGTGTATAGAGAAAGAGAGAGAGCCAAAAATGTGATTATATGAAGGATTTTATTTATTTGACACAGAGAGAGAGATTACAAGTAGGCAGAGAGGCAGGCAGGGGAGGGGGGAAGCAGGATCCCTGCTGTGCAGAGAGCCCAATGTGGGGCTCAATCCCAGGACCCTGAGATCATGACCTTAGCCGAAGGCAGAGGCTTAACCCATTGAGCGACCCAGGTGCACCTTATATGAAGGATTTTAAGAGGACAAGACTATCCTGGATTATCAGATAAATCTTAAATTCAACTATATGCATCCTTTAGAGAGAAACAGATTTTCCTGCTTTCTGCCCCTTTCTCAGCCATCCTCCTACAGGTAACAAACTACTTGAACTTCAGTTTTGTTCTTTCTGTATTTATTTTGCACAAACAAGAAGACACATGTATTAAATCTTCCTATGTCTTGCAAGAAGCATAGGATACTATCGATGTTCTATTGTAATTTACTTTTTTCACTTAACAGTGTATCATGGAAATTACCTCTGTATCATTTCACAAAGAACATTTGTACAGTACTTCATTTTGTGAATGTAATATAACTTATTCAACTATTCTCCTATACATATTTAGATAGTTTCTAATATTTTACAATTACAAACAATATTGGAATGAATAGCTATATATGTAACACTCTCTCTCTCTCTCACTCTCTCTCTCTATATATATATATATATATATATAAAACTCTTTATATAACTGTATATATATTATTATCTGAGGCTTATCTTCAGGGTAGATTCTTAGAAGTAGAATCACTAGGTAGGAAGGTAATTGCTTGATATGTAGTTTTGGTATTACCTAAATTCCTTTCAGGTAGTCAGATTCCAGAGCCCATGATCAAAACTACCAACTATGCAATGCAGTGGCTAAGAATCTGATTTTCTAAAATACAGATTATTTATCTGCAAACATTTTTAAAAATCCAAACTGCAGAACTGTACAAAAAGATATTTTAAAGTATCTATTGACTTTTTCATAAGGTAATTATAACAGTTTAATAATGTCTTGCTATATTTTTCTGTGTGAGATGATGATATAATCCACCAGCTTGTGAAAATTTTGCTGAGTGAATTCTTTGTGGACTAATGTATTTAATACAGACAAGTGTGTGGGTCACAGAGAATGAAAACAATGAATCATCTTGCTGATATTATTAAGGTCCTTATTAGTTTAAATATTTGGGAAGTTAAAAACTCAAAGTATTGAATTACAATTATGTTAATATAAATAATGTATTTAATTTCTTTATATCATATAAGACAACAATAAACCTGAGAAAAAAATGTCCGAGGCTAGATGAAGACTTTCCAAATATTTATCTCCTTTGTAGTTAAAAATGTCTAAGTTTGGGAATGACTGATTAATCAGATCAGGAGAGGACCTGGAAGAAGTAGATAAATATTTGTGACTGCATTAAGTGATTGCATCATAACTGGGGAATAAAGCCCTCAGGTTTCTCTAATCATGTTTCTTTTGTAACACCCGAAACTAACACACTAGGAAGGTAATGTGGAAAGAGAAAACAGCATCCATCTCAGGAGACCAAAGATAGCACATGAGCAACCTGGGATTAGAAGAAACACAAATCAAATGGGAAGCCCAGTGTGAAGGAAATGTAGCATGATACTGAGAAGTCAGCAGGCTATGTTCAGCAGTATGAAACATTCCACTTGGTGCTTTCAAAACTTATCATGAAAAATGTAAGTGATTCGAGGGTATTTTTACTGTGCATAGTAGAAATGTTTATTATGGAAGAAGTATAAACAATATAGCCAATAGAAAAGAGTTGTAATACTTTACTTAAATGGTTAAACTGGAATTTAAGGAGAACTCTGAACATATGGCCAATTATTAGCTGCTGGTAACTAAGATTTAGCTGCTGTAATAGCATGTACCATAAAACAATTTCAAAGTTTTTCTGAAATATCCCTAAGGCTTAAAACAAATATAAATATATCACTTGGGTCTCTGCATATAACAAAAATGATTAGCAATATATTTATTTGATTTTTGTATTTCATTTAAAATTAATCTGTAAAAATATCCTATTGTTCTCCTTCACTCCTGATGATCATGTACTTTTGTATAATCATTTTAGTTATATTTAGGAATATTGAAGGTGGACATAACCTGGCACAACAATCCCACTTTAGGATATAGTCTAAATATATTCCAGATATGGTACAAGAAGATCCCTCCAAGAATGTTTGTTTTACCATTTCTATAATGGTGAAAAATTGGAGACCATTTTAATGTCCAGCAACAGGACAATGGATGAATATGTTGTGATATATTCATATAGTTAGAATATTATATAGCAATTAAATTAATAAAAACTATATAAATAATTTAAATTAAATTATTTTTTAAATTGTATTTAAATATAAACACTTAAGAAAAAAGCTGTAGAATTATGAATATATTATGATACTATTTATAGAAGTTGTAAAATATGCCCAAAGGGTACATACTTGTTTATGGACACTTGTATATGATGTCCAACATTTTAAAAATCTGCATGGGAATTATAAATAAAAATTAAGGGGGTGCTTACCTCTAGGGAAGTGGAAAGGAAAGTGAATGGAGTCCGTATGGACTACATAAAGGGCTTCAGTCTGTCTCAGAATTTTGTTCATTTAAAAACTTGATATGAGTATGAAAAAACATTGAAAGAATTAGTAGGTGATACTTATTATGGTAATAGTAATGTTTAAAACTTCCTCTAGTTTAAAATATTTTAAAATAAAAGATATTCTTTAGAAATTCTCTTCAGTCAGGGATTCCTGAATGGCTCAGTCCGTTAAGCCTCTAACACTTGGTTTCGACTCCAGTCATGATCTTACAATTGTGACATTAAGCCCTGGGTCAGGCTCCACACTCAGCAAGGAATTCTCTTTCTCCCTCTCCCACTGCCCACACCCCCTAAAAGTAAATAAATAAATCTTTTAAAATGTCTTAAAAAGTCAATTCATTTTACTCAATATTTTTGGCCTACTCCCACACACCCAATCATTTCCCATAAAATTAGAAACTCTAGGTAAAATCCAGGCATACTTGTATAGGAAATTTTAGGTTACACAGAACTCGCTTTTTTTTCCCACCAGTTAAATTTCTTTCTATGAGAACTACATTAATTTCTATTTCAGTCCTTTTGCCTGAAATTAGAAATAATTAGTTATGATGACCTGTTTTTACATATCATATTCCTTTCATTGATAGTAGATAGTAGATAACTCACAATAGATCTTTTTTTTGGTAATAACTATATTCAGTAACATTTTGGTGTGATTTCATAGGTTGAAATCAAATAATGATTGGTATCTATTTATGTATATGTATACCCACTTATGGGTGTGGGTGTGTGTATAAACACACTCACCAGATGTATGTGTAGGCAATGCACATCTATCTGTGTGTATGTGTATATGCATTGCCAGCCAGTGGCTTTTGTGTGCAATATTCAAGGAATCAGTTTTAGGGTGGAAAGAAACCAACTTTTACTCTTTAAAAATATTATAGTACACAAAGAAGATAAATAAGAGAGTAGAGTATCAATATATAAAGAAGATGGAAGGAAAAAAATACTAAATTAGTAGAATGTCTAAAATTTAGGGAATCATTAAGAACTTTTATTAAACTTGGAAAAAACTTTTTGCCTGGTTGGCTCAGTTGGTAGAATATGTGACTCTTGATCTCAGGGGTGTGAGTTTAAGCTCCACATTGGTTATAGAACCTACTTATTAAAACAAAACAAAAAAAAAACTAATTTAGTAATGTTTAAGGTACAAATTTAAAAAAAAATTATAGAATAAATTCAATAGCTCAGTTAAAAAGAATGAAAAAATACAGACATCATACTTCAATGCTTAAGTGAAATTTGATATATCCAATTACAGTGATGTAAAACATTTTAAGTTATAAATTATTTGTGATTGTATTATCCCTTTTAATAAGATTGTAACCAGAAGATTTGTTTTAAAAAGATTTTTAAATTTATTTTAGAGAGAGAGAAAGAACAAAAGCAAGGGGATGGGGAGAGGGAGAAGGAGAGAGAGAATCTCAAGCTGAGCATGGAGCCTAACATGGGGCTTGATCTTGCCACCCTCAGATCATGAACTGAGCCAAAACCAAGAGTAGTACATGCAACCAACAGAGCCACCTGGATACCCCTGTAACCACAAGATTTTTAATATAAAGTCTGTAAGATTCTTTATATATCTGAGACTTTATTATGTGTGTCTGAATATCATATATGAAAAGAAATTATTTTTTAATATTTAACTGTATGCTTAATCAATTTTGTTTTTCATTTGGGAATTGATTTCAATTAATCATCAATTTATATGGCTATAACACATGAAAAGATGCTCAACAACACTCATCATTAGGGAAATACAAATTAAAACCACAATGAGACACCACCTCACATCAGTCAAAATGGCCAAAATTAGCAACATAAGAAACAACAGTGCTTGGCTAGGATGTGAAGAAAGGCGAGCCCTCTTGCACAGTTGGAACACAAACTGGTATAGGCACTCCAAGAGAACAGAATGGAAGTTTCTGAAAAAGTTAAAAATAGAACTATTCAATGATCCAGCAGTTGTACTCTTAGGTATTTACCCAAGGAACACAAAAATAGAGATTTGAAGGGGTATGTGCACCCCAAGATTCACAGCAGCATTATCAGCATAACCAAAGTATGGAAAGAACTCAAGTGTCTATCAACTGATGAATGCATAAAGAAGATGTGGTACATATATCCAATGGAATACTACTTGGCTTTCAAAAAGAACGAAATCTTGCCATTTGCAATGATGTGGATGGATATCAGAGAGAGACAAATAACATACGGTTTCACTCAAATGTGGAATTTAGGAAACAAAAGAGATGAGCGTATGGGAAAAAACAAAAAGAGAGAGAGAAGCAAACACAAGGGACTCTGACAGAAAACACACTGAAGCTTGATGGACGGGGATGGATGGGATGGGCTAAATGGGTGATGGGTATTAAGGAGCACACTTGTTATGATGAGCACTGGGTGTTGTATATAAGTGATGAATCACTAAATTCTACTCCTGAAGCCAAAATTATATTTTATGTTAACTAACTACAATTTAAATAAAACTTTGGAAGAAAAAAAATGATTAACCTTAAATTCAGTGTTGGAGGTATATGCTATTACATTTAAGAAATGTTATACCAGGGGTGCCTGGGTGGCTCAGTGGGTTAAAGCCTCTGCCTTCGGCTCAGGTCATAACCCCAGGTCCTGGGATCAAGCCCTGCATCAGGCTCTTTGCTCAGCAGGGAGCCTGCTTCCTCCTCTCTCTCTGCCTGCCTCTCTGCCTACTTGTGATCTCTGTCTGTCAAATAAATAAATAAATAAAATCTTTAAAAAAGAAAAAAGAAAAGAAATGTTATACCACATTTGCCAGCAATTCAGGTTTGAAGAAGCTTAGATTTTCATCCATATTGTGGTTTATAATTTGAAGTATGTAGATAGATGTGTATTTTATTTCCTAGAAGTTTTTACAAGTACATCTTGATGATAAATGTTTATATATAGGCAATACTCATTTTACTTAAAAACATAAAACAGTACAAACTAATGTTCATTGTGTTAAGGGATATTACCAAGAGATAACAAAAGTATTATGCCTGGAGGTAGAGTAGAATTAACATGAAGGCGACAATGCTTATAGCATTAATTCCATATACATAACATAGAAGAAATTAAGCTATGAGGGAATAATGATACCAGACATACCATACAATGTTAAAAAATAAAAAGCTGGGAAAAACTTATTTTAAAAGAAAGCTGTTTTCAGACAGTGGAAAATAACATAAAACTGTATTCATTAGGGAAAGGGAAAAAAATGAACTCTAAATACAAACACACAATAAGGTAACAATAAAAGGACAGAAAAAACTATACTATGCAAACACTAAACATAAGAGGGCTGAACTGAATATATTAATACCAGTCAAAGTCAACTGTAGGAAAGGAACATAGCCAGGGTGAAGAGAGACATTTTATAAGCATAAGAGAATTAATTCATCGAGAAGACATAACAACCCTAAATAATATGCAAGAAAAAACAGCTTCCAAATACATGAAGCTAAACTTGACAGACCCAAAAGGAGAAACAGACGTCTCTACAATTAGAGTCAGAGACTACAGCACTCTTCCTTCTGTAACTGACAGAACAAGTAGAAGAAAAAAATCAGAAATAATCTAGAGGATGTGAACAACATTATTACCTAACATGACCTAATTAATATACAGAGAAAATCCCATCAAACAAAGACAAAATACATGGAACATTCACCAAAATAGATATATATGGGGCCATGAGACATACTACACAAATTTAGAAGAGTAGAAATTATACCAGTAGTGTTCTATGACACATACATAAAAGACATACAAATTGGAAAAATGAAGTAAAACTGTCTTTCTTTTTGGAAAACATAATGTGAACACAGAAATTCTTATCTGTGGCCACTGGAACAAACATTTGAATTTAGCAAAAAAGATGAATATATAAAATTCAGCTGAATCTTTATATTCTAGCAATGAAAACATGGGAAACGATACTATTTATAATAATATCTAAAAATTAAATTAGATACAAATAAAAAATGTATATCCCCAAATATTTAGAAATTAAATAGTACAGTCTATAAAATGCATTGATAAAAAGCTCAAGGAGAATTAGAAAATATTTTACACTGAAAAATACTGTAAACATAATGTATCAAATTTGTGGAATACAGCTAAGGTAGTGCTCAGGAAGAAATTTATATATTTAAATGTTTAATTCATAAAGAAAAAAAATGCCTAAAATCATTGTTCTAAGCTTTTACAGAGGCGGGAGGGAAGGAGGAAGGGAAGAAAGAAAGAAGGGAGGAAGGGAGGAAGGGAGAAAAGTAAAAAATAAGATGAAAATATTATTGATAAGAGTGGAAAAATGAACTTGAATAAACAATAGAGAAAATTAATGAAACCAAAAGCTAGCTCTATACCAAGAAAAAGTGCTTTATTACATGTAAATTTAAAAAATTAAAATATAAATTTCTAATGCTTGAATCAGTACCTTGAGAAAGGTTTTATAATAATACTATAGTTCATGAACCCATATTCCATATTGGACTTCCCACTTCTTTGAAAATAACATCTCTATAGAGGAATTCAGCCCAGCCTGATCATACCACCACCTACCCAGTTGGATTCAGGCATAGATTTGGCAGAAAATGACAGTCAAGGATTTTGTTACCTTTTAAAAATTTGAGTCTTAAAAGCCAGCATTTCACTTATTAATAAAATATTTGTAAAGCATCTGTTGGATTGCTGATGACAAAGAACCTTTATGTGTTTTTATTGGGTTCCCACTATTTCTCTGGATAGGATAATAATCCCACTTGATGGCGAAAAGTAAGGCTTAGAGAAATGAAATGACTTATCTAAAAACAGTGATGATAACTAGAGGGAACTCAATTTTGATCTTTATTGCCAAGCCTTGTTTTCTTTCCACTTCTTCATGTGGTAACATTCTGAAGAATCCTGAGTATTCCAGTCTGGTCAATGAATGTTGATTCAGCTCCCAAAAAAGAACCAACCATGTGACCTGGACTGTGTAGATAATGTGAGGGAAGCAAAGAAAATATTCTTCACCCTCTAGAGTTTTAAAATGTAACTGGATTATTTGAACAAAAATAAGTGAGAGGATGGTGGGAAATCCACAAACACATAGGGGCTATTTTTCATGTATTTGCTTATTATTTTTCCCTTGGTCAACTTAACTACTGCTATTCATAATAACATGGATGAATCTCACATACATATGTAGTTAAAGAAGCCAGGCAAATAAAAGTATATTTTGTATGATTCCACTTACATGAGATTTCAAACCAGGCAAAACTAACTGAAGTTGGTAGAAGTTAAAAGAATGGTTAACTTTGGAGAAATACTAACTGGAAAACGTGAAGAGAGAGGCTTCTTGTTATGGGTAACATTCTATATCTGAACCACATCCACGGCAATATGAGTGTATTCATTTGTAAAAAAGTTCATGAGGGATAGAGTGAAGATCTGTGCACTTTACTATATGTATACTTTCATTTTTAAAAAGGTTACAAAAATCTATTTTTTGAAGTAGATCTGAAAATTCTCAAGGTAGACTGAAAAAATAAGCACATTTACTGTTCTTATCAGGAATAAAAAAGGGAATCAATATCAGGAATCGATATCAGTAATAAAAAAAGGAAACATTATTACATAGTTCCAAAAGTCATTCAAAATAGTCAGGGAGTGAATAATTTTTATCAATAGTTTTGGTGAATTAGGTGAAATGGGCAAATTTATGGAGAGAAATAAATTTACAAATTACCATAACTGACACAAAAAGAAATAGAAAATGTTTCCTCAAATTTATTCAAGAAACTGATTTTGTAACAAAAAGTCTCCCTTATAAATAAAACTTTATGCCTACATGCCCTCAATGACAAATTCCAGCCAACATTTTAGAAATAAAAAAGTCAATGTACAGGCATACCTTGGAGATAGTGTGGGTTTAGTTCCAGACTACCGAAATAAATACCACCATAAAGTGAGTCAAATTATTTTTTCCATTTCCCGGTGCATATAAAAGTTATGTTTATACCATACTATAGTCTACTAAGCATGCAATAGCATTATGTCCAAAAAAACAATGTATATGCCTTAATCAAAAAATATTTTGTTGCTAAAAAATGCAAATGAGCATTCAAGCTCTCAGGGAGTCATAATCTTTTCTGGTGGTGGAAGGTCTTGCCTTAGTGTTGATGGCTGCTGAGTGATCAGGGTGATCACCGCTGAAGTTTGGAGTGGCGATGATAGGTGAAGGTTGTAGGTGAAGGTGGTAGGTGGTGAAGGTTGGGGTGGTTGTGATAATTCTTAGAATAAGACAACAATGAAGTTTGCCACATTCATTGACTTCTCCTTTTACAGTTTTCCTGTAGCATGTGATCCTGTTTGATAACATTTTATCCACAGTAGAACTTCTTTCAGAATTGGAGTCTACTCTCTGCTTTATCAACTAAATTTATGTCATATTCTAAATTCTTTGTTGCCATTCAACAATCTTCATGGCGTCTTCACCAAAAGTAGATTCCATCTCAACAAAACACTTTCATTTCTCATCCATAGGAAGCAATTACTCTTCTGTTCAAGTTTTATGGTGAGATTGCAGCCATTGAGTCACGTCTCCAAGTTTCACTTCTGATTCTAGTTCTCTTGCTGTTTCCATCACATCTGTAGTTACTTCCTCCACTAAAGTTTTGAACCACTCAAAGTCATCCTTGAGAGTGGGAATCAACATCTTCCACAGTCTTGTTAATGTTGATATTGTGATCTCTTCCCATGAATCGTTGATTTCTTAATGGCATGTAGAGTAGTGAATGCTTTCCAGGAGGTTTTAATTTACTTCGCCGAGATCTGTCAGAGG
This sequence comes from Neogale vison, assembly GCF_020171115.1. Classification (NCBI taxonomy): domain Eukaryota; kingdom Metazoa; phylum Chordata; class Mammalia; order Carnivora; family Mustelidae; genus Neogale; species Neogale vison. The sequence continues at coordinate 30,996,898 of NC_058096.1, forward strand.
AATCACCATCTATGACTGCTATAGTCTTGCAAAATGTATTTCTTAAGTAATAAGATTAGAGGGTAAAAACTACTCCTAATCCATGGTCTGCAGAGTGGATATTCTGTTAGTGACATGAAAACAACACTAATTTCATTTTACATTTCCATTAGAGGTCTTGAGTGACTAGCTGCATGGTTAATAAGAAGTAATATTTTGAAGGAAATATTTTTCCTGAGGAGTAGGTCTCCACAGTGGGTTTAAAATATTCAGTAAATCATGTTGTAAACAGATGTGGTGTCATGCAATCTTTGTTGTTGGAATGTTAGAGCATAGGCAGAGTACATTTAGCTTAACTTTTAAGGGCCTATGATTTTCAAATGTTAAATGAGCATTGGCTTCCACTGAGTCAACAGCTGCTTTACCTTCCAATAAGAGAATCAGCCTGTCCTTTTAAGATCTGAAGTGAGGCACTGACTATCCTTTGTAGCTATGAAAGTCCCAGTGGCATCTTCTTCCAATAGAAGCCTGTTTTATCTACATCAGAACTTGGTGGTTTAGATTATTTTAGCTAGACCTTCTGGATAACTTGCTGCCCAGCTTGCACTTTTATGTTATGAAGATGGCTTCTTAAATCTCATGAACCAACCTCTGCCAGCTTCTTACTTTTCTTCTGTGGTATCTTTACCTCTCTCAGCCTTCACAGAATTGAAGAGAGTTGTGTTTTGCTCTAGACTATGCTTTGGATTATGGGAAATGTTGTGGCTAGCTTGATATTTTATCCAAAAGATCACCTGAAATTTTCTCCATGTCAGCAATAAAACTGTTTTGCTTTCTTATCATTCATGTGTTCACTGGAGTAGCCCTTTTAATTTCTTTCAAGAAGGTTTCCTTTGCATTTGCAACTTGGCTAACTAGTTTAAGAGGCCTAACTTTCAGTCTATCTTGGCTTTTGGCATGTCTTCCTCACTAAGCTTAATCATTTCTAATTTTTAATTTAAACTGAGAGACATAAAACTCTTCCTTTCACTTGAACACTTAAGGCCATCATAGGGTTATTAATTGGCCTTCAGTCAATATTGTTTTGTCTCCAGGAACAGGAAAGCCCAAGGACAGGGAGAGAGGTGGAGGAAAGGCAGGTCAGTAGAGCAGTCAGAATATGCACAACATTTATAGATTAAGTTCACTGTCTTTGTCAACCATGGTTTGTGGTGCTTCAAAAAAATTACAGTGGTAATACCAAAGATCGATGACCACAGGTCACCATAATGAAACAAATAATGAAGAAGTTTGAAATATTGTGAGAATTACCAAAATGTGACACAGAGTCATGAAAAACAAATGCTGTTGGAAAAATGGAGTCAAAAGATTTGTTCCATGTAGGGCCAACACAAAGACCTTCCATTTGTGAAAAATGCAAATAAAAGTATATTTTGTATGATTCCACTTACATGAGTATCTGCAAAGCACAATAGGACAAGATATGCCTCACTTTTAATACGCAAGTTTGCTTCTGAACTTGATATATTTTATTTTTTATTAGTAGTATTTATATTGTATTAGATCTTACAATATAATTGACTACTTGTGATTTGTGACTTCATTAATGGCATTGATAAAAAATTTCACTTTGATTTGTGTTTTTTTTTTAATTTTATTTATTTATTTATTTATTTATTTATTTATTTTTAAAGATTTTATTTATTTATGTGACAGAGAGAGATCACAAGCAGGCAGAGAGGCAGGCAGAGAGAGAGGAGGAAGCAGGCTCCCTGCTGAGCAGAGAGCCCGATGCGGGCCTCCATCCCAGGACCCTGAGATAATGACCTGAGCTGAAGGCAGCGGCTTAACCCACTGAGCCACCCAGGCGCCCTGATTTGTGCTTTAATCACACACCTGAACATAAAGCTATGATCAGGAAATTTTGAAATGGTTTGTCTTTGGTAATTTTTAATAGGTTCCTAAGGTATGAAGTTGGTATATGAATAGGAATTATAGAGATCACTATTTTATGAAAAATATATCCTAGCCCCTGAAAAATGAATCTAGCATTTGCTAAAACAGGTAAAAAAAAAAAAAGGTATTATGCATAAGTCCTTCTATGTTTTTGCTCTGTTTATAATCTGCATAGAATTGAGCAGCCTTACGCAATCATGGCAATTTCTTGGAAATGGAAGTTGGACTGTCACATAGTATAATTCTGCTCATAGCTGTAGTTTTGTTCTGAAACACAGTTAACTTTAGAATAGTTCAAGAAGGGTATGGCTTTTAAAATATCATTGAACTTGGGAGAAAATCGGTATGGCCAAAAGATTATTAGTTATGTCAGATTAGGGAAGGGATTGATTTAAGAAATTAAGAAGGGAAACCAAATAGAGTATATTTCAAGCTAAAGGCAATGCTAACCATGGGCATAGAAACAGAAGTGTTCATTTGAATGTGAATCTTTATACTTATGATAACTATGCCTGTGTTAAATATGTTGGTTGCTATGCTTGAGAAGAAGATGGAAATCTTTGCCTTTGTATCGCAAATGTCATCAAATACAATGGACTTTTTACAAAGAATGGAAAAGAATAGCAGAAAACTAAGCTTTTAAGAATCAGAATTGAGGGGAATGAAGAGACAGCATAGAGGATGTATGGATGAAAAAATAACCACCTCTATTCCCCTGGAGTCTCCTGATAACAACCAGCACTGTTTTAAAGTGCAGGCAATCTGCTTTCTGTGACTTAATAATCATCACAAGTACTCTGTGTGATAGGAACTTTTATTGTCATCATCTCCATTGGAGAGAAAAAGTGAGTGACTTGCTCAATGTCATATAAAAGAACATTGTGAGGCTGGGATATGTAATCTTGACACTACAGATCCAAAATCCATGTTTTACCACTAGGCTATCTTACATCTCCATACTCTTGTATCCCTGCTCAATGAGTGAGAGGCTCTCTCAGAGGCCACTTTGCACAGTGTACCCTAAACATCCAGAATCTAGCTGAGACCATGGATGGAAGATGGGGGAGAGAATTCCTGCACAGTGGTGGGAGCTCTAAGGCTCTCCTGAAGAATGACATGTGTAGCTCGTCTGGACATCAGGGCCCAGTTGGGAGGTAGGGGTTAATCTGCTACACAGTCAGCTGAAAAATTAAAAAACAAAACAAAACAAAACAAAAACACTGTAATTCATAATTGCTTGCTATGGGGACGATAGAGGATTATAGGTCCAAACTGACCTGATCAAGTAGGTAGGTACTATCTAATGCAAATATGTATCCAAAATAGAAAGAAAGCATAACCTTACCCTATACTCTTTTCACTATGTACACGAACAATTTACACTAACTTGTATGGGACAAGTACAGTGTTAGAAGAGGTCAAGGATATATCTTTAGAGATTTTGAAGGCAAACAAGAAAATAAAGACCTTAAACCCAAGAAGGAATTTGTAGTGTTATAAAAACTGATTTCTGTATAATGGCTTATAAGATTTATGCCTAGGGAAAAAAGGGCATCTTCATGAATATGACTGTTTTTTGTGTGCACAATCATTAAAAATGATGAAGTAGACTTATTCGTTATTTATTCCCGGGGCAAACTACAATGCATGATACAAAGCTCATACTCTAATCTATATTGCTTACAAGCTCATGGAAATAGATGGTGGTTGCCAGGAATTGGTTGGGGAGGATAAAAAGATGTTTGTCAAAGGTACAAATATCCAGTTATAAAATGAATAAATTCAGGGCATCTAATGTATAAGCATAGTAATTGTAGTTAACAATACTATATCATATATTTGAAAGTCATTAAGAGAATAGATCTTAAATGTTCTCACCAGACACACAAATGGTAATTAAATGAGGTGATACAGGAGTTAACTAAACTTACTGGGGTAACCATTTAGCAATATATACATGTATCAAATCATTATGCGATATACCCTCACTTTATTTAAATTTATATGTCAATTATATTTCAATAAAGTTAGAAATAATAAAATAGGAAAACTATATATCTGGTTTAAAATGATTATCAGAGTACGAGATAAAAAATAATCTATAAATTGAAGCCAGGAATTCCTGGAGAGCAGATTTAAAACACACACACATACGCGCACACACAAACAAAACTCATCTCTTTAGAAGAGGAGAGGCCAGTCATATTTCCTTCATGTTCAAAAGGGCAAATATTTGATAAATACATATGTTATACTCCATACTATGTTATGAAATACATCAGCAAAATTGAGAAGGTCTCATAAGACTATTGAAGTCGTAGAGAGAGTTGGGTAAGAAAAAAATGCATGGAGGATATGTAACAGAAGGAGAAGTAGAGAAATCTGTACAGAAGAGGATATGGTAGACTGAGTAGTATGGCTGTCAGGCCTGCTGTAACTTCCCCTATGAGTTTGTCAGAAATGCAGAATCCCAGGTACCAATTTAGACCTACTGAAACAGAAACTGCATTTCAGCAAGATTCCAGGGTGATTTATATGCCCCTTTACTTTTGATAAGCACTGAGCTAAAGACATCAAGCCTTTTCTCAAAGGATTCTATAAAGAATCCTATATCCATTGCTTAACTCTCCACTCGGGAAGCAAAAGTACAACCCAGCTTATTTATCTTACTAAATCTCATTAATCCAGAGAGGCGAATGACAAAATTTCTGAATCTAATTCACCCTGGGTTATTGGCTTTTAATGGCTAAGTGGAAAAATCAAATAAATTTGAAGGACTTGAAAAAATTTCTCAGCAATCAGTATCCCAAATGTCTGTAGTTGTGTTAGACTATGGAGTTTTTCAAACTCCCAAGATTGAGTTGTGGATTTTGATCAATTTCTGGGTTAGGGCTGCATAGTTAAGGCATCTGGTGAAGCAATCTTAAAGATCTTTCTTTATTAGAAAAAGTTAGCTGCAAAAAATCCTAGCGAGAGGCTTCAAGGTATTATTTGCAATGGGCCAATAACAAGAATTGTGACTTGTTGCTTGTTGCCTGAAGACACAACTTTCTCGGAGGGAAATTTCCCAGCTGTAACTGAATGCCTCCATAATGTCCTTCAAGCAATTAGTTTTCAAAATCTGTGAGAAATCTCATTTCTTTTTATTGTATTTGTGGATAGCATCACTATTGGTGAAGATTATTTTGAATATTGAAAGGACAGTTTTCTGCTTCTTGAAGAACAACTAAAATTTATTTCTCATTCCACTTAGAAATAAAGTGACTGACTTTTAATTCAGCCTTTGTAAAGTGTCATAAATATATAAATCAAATGGATTTCTTTTTTTTTCCCTAAGGCTTGCTTAAGTCAAGGTCAAAAAAAAAAAGGGGGGCAGGAAAAAGCTGTATTCCTCCCCTGTTTTTGATCTGGTGAAAAGCCCCAAAATGAAATTAATATTGATTTACACTAAGAAAGGACAGATGTTTTAGGAGGGTATATATGTTTATAATGGGCCTATTATTGATGGATGGTAAGTACAGGCACACCACTAGAAAGTGGAATTATGATTCAGTCACAAAAAGAAGAAAGCAGAAATTTAATTTTGTAAGGCTTCAGGCCATAACTGAATCGAATTGTTTTTCTCAACAGTAATTCAGACAATGTAAACAATCAGTATGACTAGTGGAATCACATGTATGACTTTGTATGTGTACAATCTAGGCATTGTCTTTATAGCCACCTAGAGTAGGCAGAGTACTTGTCTCTGGAGATGTCCATATTCTAATCCTTGGAAGCTATAAATTTTTTAAGTTACATGGCAAAGGGTTAACTGAGGTTTCAGTTAGAATGGAGATTGCTAATAACCTGACATAAAAAAGAGATTATCCTACATGATATGGGTGAGCATAATATGACCACAATGATACTTAAAAGTGGAAGTAGGAGGCAAAAGTGAGAGCCAGAGAGACAGTAGCAGGGACTCAGCGGACATGATGGAGGAAGAGGGCCATGAGCCAAGGAATGTGGGCACCCATTAGAAGCCGGAAAAAGTAAGAGAATGGATCCTCCCTTGGAGCCTCTAGAAAGCAACACCTTGATCATACCCCTATGACATCTGTGTTGAATTTCTGATATTCAGAATTAGAAGATTTAAAAAAATGTGTCATTTAAGGTGCTAAAGGTATGATATTGTCACAGCAACAGTGTAAAACAAATACACCCTCTTATTAGGGCTTCTGCTTCTACACTGTAACTACAAAATAATAATAGTCCCTGTGTAGTATATATTGAGCACCTTCACCGTGTGGGGAACCTAAAATTTATCATTTTAGTGCTCACAGATCTTGGCAAAAAAATTACTAAATTTATGAATGAAGAAATTAAGCCTATGTAACTTGAATTACCATCAAGTAATAGTTTAGAAAGATTTTAACATACGTATTTCTAACTTTTTTCAGTCTGAAAACTTCCCAGTGTATCTGCTATCTTTTAATCTTGCTTTAGTCGAATTACTCAGACAATTGTATGAATCATCACTAGATAAGAACTAAACTCAGGGGACTTCTGGGTGGCTCAGTGGGGTAAGCCTCTGCCTTTGGCTCTGGTCATGATCCCAGGGTCCTGGGATCAAGCCCCGCCTTGGGGCTCTCTGCTCAGCAGGCTCTCTGCCTGACTGTCAAATAAATAAATAAAATCTTAAAATTAAAAAAAAAAGAACTAAACTCAGGAACTGTGTAGCTATATGTGATACACTAGAAACAATCCATAACTTCTGGTAATTAAATGTTTATTTTTATAGGATACAGTGACAAAATCTGTGTAGATAGAAATTGAACAAATGTGTGACTGTCCTCTGAAGGCTATACTTAGGTTCTGGATTCATGCATTATTATTTGTGATGAACCAAAATAATTTTTTCAAGTTTTTAACAAATGACCAGAAAAGTCAAACTTATGGCCCAAATGCTAGTTTGTGGTACCACATGTTCTTTTATAAGGAGAAATATTCTTTCTTAGCTGACAGAGTATGCATATATCTCCTTGGGAAAGTTGTACAACTATAATTACATTAGAATAATAATAATCCACTATTTTCTTTCTTATCAACAAGGTATCCCACATGCATTGTTTTACCTACAAGAAGTGTTTCCTAGTACTCTTCTGTTTTCTGGCGTTATTACCTGGTAAACCTGCAAACCTTGGTTTATAGTTGGTGACGCTGCTCTGTACTTGACCTTCACACTTTCTTGTTCCTTTGCTGGGGCTGGGGTGGGGAGGTGGCCAGGGGAGAGAGAGATACCAGCGCCGTCTTTTATTTTTGCTGAAAGCAGTACAGAGAGCTCCAATTAAAAGTCAAGCACTCATGTTTCCAGCAACATCACTGTTTACAGACAGCAGACTCAAATAGCTCAGCGGGCACTTTCAGTGCCACCTTGCCAGGTATGCGATTTTCACTTGATATGTAATTCAGATCTTGGCCTCTCCCTTCCCTCGCTGTCAAAATGCAGGCCTTGGAGAGCAGCAGATTGCTCAGATCCTGGAGGGAAAGGACTGCTGCCCATTCTTCAACAGACCATTAAAGCGAGTCCCATCTGGTAGACTCGGTAGCTTTCTATGTTCCTGTATGAAGCAGGATGGGAGGACATTACGGTGGTGGCAATATTAATGAGGATTTACTGAGGAGAATAAGCTTTTTAGTGATAATTCAGAACCAACTAAAAATGTGTACTTCTGCATAAATAAAATTTTAGAATGAATTGAAATTGAAATTAAAATAAAATCTTAATCTTCTTATTGAACATTTACTCTTAAAGAGTATGTTTATGGTGACTAAATTTATTCCACTTGTGTTCAGGCCAAAAGAAACACGTATTATGTTACTTTTTTCAGTATCTTTGATCCAAAGGGTCTCTTTTTAATTTGATTCCAGAAGGTTAAAATTTATTATTTAAATGCAAGTGTTTTATAACTGGCATATGTTTAAAAATATAAACAAACTTCTAACGTTTGCTTTTGAGACTCAGGTAAGTGCTGAAATTTTTGACTGTCAAGATGGAGTCCAAGAACTAGATCCACTCTTTCCACCATGCAAAGACAAAAGTAATTATTTATGTCTTGTGATGTGTTCATATAGGTATGAGAATACCCAAATTCTTCTTTTCACAAGATGTTAGCTATATCTGAAAAACATCAAGCTATTCTGGAGATATACAAATTCTTCCCAACTGCATTGCTCAAATTATTTTTGAAAACGAAGAACCAACATTTGCAAGCTTACATAATACACACATATTTTCAATTTACCAAGAGTAATTTATAAGAAAGGAACAGCCAAATCATTATACTTCAATATTGACTTTATCATATTTCAGAACTGTATTTTTTCAAGTCTTGCCAAATCAGAACTTAAACTCTCAAGGCTAAGGTCTCACCCGCTATCTTCCTAATAAAATGGCTTCCTTGTGTAAGGAGTCAAAAAGAAAAAGGAAAGTACAACAACGTCTATTCTGTTGCTCATGCATAAACACTTCTAGATCTCCCAGGCCCAAATACTTTTGAATCAGATAACAAGCTCCCACAGCTGTGTGCTATTTTGTCCACATTCTTCTTGGAAATCACCACTTCATCAACCACTGTCTTCTTGGAAATTCTCCACCAATAAGGTCTCGTGGTGTTTATCTTGCTTGTCTTCAACCCAGGAGCCATCGTTTTGCCTAGCCTGGTTTGCACTATGGATTTAAAATCTGATCGTCTACCTGCTGCCAATCTGGCATCCTCTGGCATGTTGCATTGACATTTGTTTCTCAGAATTTCATGATGCATAACTCCAACTTTTGATGTCATTACACTGCCTAAATCCCTGAGGACACTCTACATCCAGACCCCTCATGAAAAGAAACAATGTACTGAAAACTCATGTTGATGTTTTCATTTGCCTTAATGGCTTTGTGAGTGAGTAAATTGGAAAATAATGCTCCTAATGTACTGTTGCTAGGAGGATGTTTAATGGGGTAACACAGGAAATATCTCAAGAGAGATTCTATGTTCAGGTTAGGCCCCAAAATGTAAGTGACTTTTTCTGCCAAAGACACCAGAGTAAAACACCATCATTCCTGGGGCCAAAAAGAAGGCAGATTGTTGTCGGGATACATAGGGACAGAGAGAACTCAAATTTGAAAATGAAAAAGCATCATTTTTGCAATAATAAAGTAGGCGATTTTGCAATAATAAGTAGGTGATTTTTCACACCTAAAAGCAGGACATTGTAAGGGACAAGGGCAGGGTGCAACAAGATGGGGCACTTTCACATGAAAATTATTTTGAGTTAAAAATGATCAAAACCCAGAAGAATCAGGAAAAGCTCTTTACCTCCCTCCCAACTTTCTTCTTGTACAAGGAAGAGAGCTATTAAGAGAGATTCCTCACTGCCTAAGAAACTTATCTCCATAATAGGACAACCTTTGGTTTCCAAACATCTCCTTTCATCTTTTTGCTAATAGTTTTTCCTTTCTTTGTATTCTCAGACCCCCTACACCTTTCCTTAGCTTATAGAAGCATCAAGTCCCCTGAATGACTTTGGAATTTCCATGTCTATGTGGATTCCCTGTACATATGCTCTTAAATTTTATTTTCTCCTATTGATCTGTCTCATGTCAATTTGATTCTTAGTCCAGCTAGAAGGACCTTGAAGGGTAGAGGAAATTTTTCCTCTCCAACAACATAATTAGTGAGATTTAAGACCTTGAAATGCAGACCAAGAACTAGTAATGAGAACCAATCAAGGAGTGGAAAGTTTGAGGCAATAAAGAAGAATATATAGTTCTTAGAAGAAGAAAAAAATAATTGGATGTGGAACATTTTACCTATATTGGTTAAATTTCTCTAATAAAAAATCACGTAAGCACCTTGGTGGCTAAGTTCATTAAGCATCTGACTCTTGATCTCAGCTCAGGTCATTCAGGAATGTGAGCCCAAACCCCACATTGAGTACTCAGCGTGGAGTCTGCTTGAGATTCTCTCTCTCCCTCTGCCTCTGCCCTGCTCACTCTCTCTCTTCCTTAAAATAAATAAATGAATAAAATCTTAAAAAAAAAAAAAAAGATTACCACAAATTTTTAACCAGAATTCCACAGTATCTCCTTCATGGATTTTGTAGATAATTATGCTCAAATTCTCTGTATAGCAAAATATAGAATTCACATTCGAAATTGTTGGATTCTGTCACTTTCACCCAATCCTTTTCTTGGCATCAAGTGAGTTGCTATACAATGGTGTGTGTCTCACGAGTTCCTTCTAGGGGATTATAGAGCTGATTCCAATATTCATTACTGGAGGTGAGGGAGAACGGCAAAAATGAGCAAACAAATGTAGATAAGTGACATTCTTAAGGGAATGCTGCTTTAAAAAACTTAATTTTCTTTGTGTATTGAGAAGGGAATAATCCCTTTTCTGCATCATTGCAGAATGTTGCATGCATTCTGCATGCAACATAGCATCATTATTACACAACAGTAACAACACTCATGAAGATGAAAACACTGGAATGGCAGCTTCACATATACTTTGTAGCATAAAGTCATTGGTAAGAGCTTGGGTTTTGGGGTGAGATTGCCTGGGTTGGAATCCTAGCATTGCTTGCTTTTTTTTTTGTCATTAGTGAAGATAACCTACATCTAGTTTTGTTGTAAATGTTGTCCCTCTCTTTTTATTTTTACAGGGTATTAGAGAAATATGAAAACTACCTCTCCACAGTTACCACCTTCCCAGAATCTCTTTGTTTATTTTTGAAAACAAGACATTTTCCTTCTTAGATGTATTCTTTCTTGTCCAAATAAAGACAGCATGTTGATTATTTTAAGAAAAATTTGGGGGGTGGGTAAAGTTTGGCAACCACAAATTTTTAATGATATTTAAATTTTTATGTTATGAAATTGTTCACATGTGTGTCTGTGAGTGTGCACATGCCCTGTCTAGTTGCTTTTGAAAGGTAAAAGTCTACAGGCATCAGCTGACTCGACCACAGTACCTGTGAGACAGCAGTCTTTTGTCTGGGGCTCAGGACAACTTCCTCAGGTGGCATATTTTTGCATATGTATTACATGCTCTATTCTTTTTTTTTTTTTTAAGATTTTATTTATTTATTTGACAGAGAGGCAGGCAGAGAGAGAGGGGAAAGCAGGCTCCCTGCTGAGCACAGAGCCCGATATGGGGCTCGATCCCAGGATCCTGGGATCATGACCTGAGCTGAAGGCAAAGGCTTTAACCCACTGAGCCACCCAGGCGCCCTACATGCTCTATTCTTATAATAAAGTAAACTAGAGAAAAATATTAGGAAGAAAATCATACAGAAGAGAAAATACATTTACAGGACAGCACTTTATTATTGAAAAACATTTACATGTAAGTGGACCTACACAGTTCAAACCTGTGTTGTTCAAAGGTCAATTGCATTAAAATCTATAAACGTGCAGTATTCAGATAAAAATGTCTGACATATGCATTTGTCTTTGGAATAAAAATAGAAAGCAACGACCAACTAGAAAGCAACAACAACAAAAGTTTTCAACAAGGAAATAAGGATTACGAATTTATAACAAAGAAGACCCAAGACTGACACTGCTATTGAAAGAGCTTGCAAACAAAATACCCACTAACGTAAATCTCTCATAAATGGTCACATATTATCAATAGTTGGAGCTTTAGATTAGTCCTGTCTTAGTTTTGTTCGTCCTTAACAGTAGTAACAGAGGTAATTTTCTATTAAATTGAAATAAGCTGTAGGCACTTCTTCACGGATCATAGTACACTTTAATAATAAGGTCTATTATTGTTAACGGGAGAGAGTGATTCTACCAGATGACAAACCTGATGCATCCCTTGGTGATCATTTATAGTGGTTAAATGGGATTTAGTGAATTGTTAACAAACTGCTATCATATGTATAAATGTATTTTATTGCCACTTTTGAGATAAAAATATTCCTATAAATTGAATTTCTAATATTTCATCTCCTCTAATTCAAATGTTACTTTGCCAGTAATTAACTCAAAAATAAACAGGCAAGGTTGAAATGAAATAGCTTTTGATGCGTAATAGAGAAAGACCTACTTATAATTAGAGCTAAACCAAATAAAATACCATACTTAAAAATATAGTGAGCTTTCTCTTATCAGAGGCATTAAAGCAGGGCTACAAAATGATAAAAATATAGAAATGATTCACATATCCGATAGAAGCTTGGACAAGATGCCTTTAATATTACATGTGAATCTGGAATGCTAGCATTTCATGGCCATGTTTGAATCCATATCAAGATTGGGTGTCTAGGACAGTGCTATATACTTTACCAATAGAGTTAAAATTGCAAAGTTACTTTTTGCCATAAATGTAATACTTGTGAAGTAAAACATTCATATGGTAAAAAGAAATCAGGTAATATAAATTATTAATCAAAAATGAAACGATCTGTCCTTTTTTCCATCTCCTCAATGTCAGATGTCATCATTACTGTTTAATGCTTTTAGTTACCCAAAATCAGAATAATATGCTTGTCTACAGTCTTTATTATATTTAGACATATTGCTTTTCTTCCAATAAAAATAATAAATTCATAACTATTATTTGTCTCCTGCTCCCATATTCCATTTAAGTTGTTAAAATTTAATTCTATTTGCTACCTTCTGTTCCAGTTCTAACCTATAGTTAGTGTCCCATCATTTTTTTTTTAAAGATTTTATTTATTTATTTGACAGACAGAGATCACAAGTAGGCAGAGAGGCAGGCAGAGAGAGAGGAGGAAGCAGGCTCCCTGCTGAGCAGAGAGCCCAATGCGGGGCTTTATCCCAGGACCCTGGGATCATGACCTGAGCTGAAGGCAGAGGCTTTAACCCATTGAGCCACCCAGACGGCCCAGTGTCCCATAAATTTTAAACAAACTTTACTTTCCACCTTCACACTTGAATAAATAAACACCTTAACTTTCTTCTTTTTACTTGTACATCATCAAAGTTTATAGTATTTATATTCTATTTTGTTGCTGTAATGAATTCTTCTGTGCTTTGCCTATAGGTTCTAAAAATTGAAATTCAGTAAACTCTGCTTTCCATTTGGTGTTTTTTTAATACATCATACCCTAGAACTATAAAGTGATTGGACCAGAAAACAAAAATATGCTATTCTTGTACCATTCAAAGGAGAATATTGCAAGTTTCAAAGTCAAATAGATTTACTTACTCTCATAATTGCTCAAGATTATGCTGATTTGTGAGATTCAGTTTCTCTAACACCCGTGACAATCAATAATATTTTTCTTTTTCATGGGGAGTAAATTGGATTGGAACTGAAAACTATATATTTTTTAATATGTCATGGTAAAAATCTGTTTGCCCTCCTTCCAGAAGAAACATTGTACATTTTGTAATGAGAGGCCAATAAGATAAAAAAAATGTGGAATTCATGCAAAATGCCTTATTTTATCCAAATGTTATGTTTGTGGTCTTTTTAAATTTCCTATGAAAGAATAGAGAGGGATCTTCACAGTGACATGGCCTCAAATGTGGTCATAAAGCTGTGATTGGATATTATGGCTCATGATTTGTGTCCCAGGGAATAACAAAAGATTAAAATAGTTTCTCCATTTTAAAGAGTTCCCTGGTCAAACAAAGCTTTGTGACAGATTAAGGGCAAACTCCTTGGTGTCCCTTTAAGACCAACTGAGCCTGGCCATTTGGTGCTTTTTCCTTAGATAATAAGATACCAAACAATACAGATAATATCATAACGTTGCCTGACATTTGTGGCTGAAACTATCAAGTTCACTTTGCTCCTACAGTTTGGTTGGCCTGGGAACTGAATGAAACGTGGGCAGAAGTGTTGGACAACCCTTCTAGAACAGGACCCTAAAATGTTTGGGACATCCTATTTTCCATATTGATCCTTAAAAATCAAGAACTCAAAAAATCCCCAAAAAACAAACAAACAAAAAAATAAAAACAAGAACTCTGAAACTGCAGAACCACACGATAATTCTCAGCATCACCATATGCAGGAAAGCACACAGAAGGGAAACTTGACCAGCATTCATCTGTGATAAAACCAGGCACAAGCTTTCCTCGTGTTAAAAATCACGAGACTAGAGGGTTTATTACGGTAGCATATGTAGCCTATTCTGACTTGCATGTCATTGCTTTATGATGAAACAATGATACACTTGACTGTTCTCTGTTTTTTTGTGTCTTGAAACTTCTATCATGTTTATTTTTAAAGAACCAAAATCAAATGTAGCTCAGAAAAGTTAGTTTTATATGATTGTAATGCCAATTTAATTTGCTTCATATTGGTCCAAGACTCTGATGGAGAGGTTTATCTTGACTTCGTATAGTTTTCATCTTTTGTTAACAAAAATATGATTTCTACATTGTATTGTTAAGATATTGCATCTTCTTAATTACAAGGTTTATTTAATAGAATTTACCTCCTTCCTGAAGGCACACTTCTTTGAGCCCTTTTGTTATAATTTGTAGGATTTCACTATAATTTAGACTAATTGATTTTTAGCTTTCTATGTCTGCTAAATAGCTGTCATTCCAAGTTTTCTTTTCAATGGTTAGATCCTCTCTTTCCATACATACTATGCTTTTTTCTTTTAGTATTTCTTTTGTATTTTTCTAGATAATATCTGTAATAATTTCTAAGAAATTATTCAAAGGAGATACACTTTTTTGACTCCTTGTGTTTCTAAAATAATTGCTTATTTCCCAAATTGTAAAGGGCTTGCATAGGTTCAGAATTTTAGATTCAACATAATTTCCCTCAAATCTTTGACAGCACTGTTTTACTGGCTTCTAGAAACTACTGTTACTAATCACTAGTCTACTAAATGTCCTTCTTTTGGAAGTAATCTGTTTTTGTTCTCTGGAAGCTTTTTAGAGCCTCTCTTTAACATTAATATTCTATAATTTCACAATGACATGTCTAGTGTTAGGCAATGAAGGTTTATTTTACTTAGCACTTGGTAGGTAAAGAACCTACCTTTGTTTGAACCTTCCTTTCTCACCTCTGTAAAACTGTCTTCCATTTTTCTTGGCTTATTTCCTTTTCTACATTTTCTTGCCCCTCCCCCATGTTCCTCCTCCAGAACACCTCCTAGATATACATTTAATGTCCTGATTTGATGATTTCATATCTTATTTTCTTATTCTATATATCCATGCTATTAACCATAATATGATACTATATCCTCAAAGTGTACTTTTCTTTTTCTTTTTTTTAAAGTACACTCTAGGGTGCCTGGGTGGCTCAGTGGGTTAAGCTGCTGCCTTCAGCTCAGGTCATGATCTCAGAGTCCTGGGATCAAGTCCCACATCAGGCTTTCTGCTTCCTCCTCTCTCTCTGCCTGCCTCTCTGCCTACTCGTGATCTCTCTCTCTGTCAAATAAATAAATAAAATCTTTTAAATAAATAAATAAATAAAGTGAGCTCTAGGCTCAATAGGCAGCTTGAACTCATGATCCCAAGATCAAGAGCTTCATGCTGTACTGATCCAGCCAGCCAGGCACCCTAAAAGTATTTTTTTCTTAAAGTAAATATGGATATTCTACCTTTCTCATCTCCAAACAATTCAGAGTTACTGAGATTTTATCCATCTTTTAAAGCATGCTTTAAAATATATAAAATTACTACCTTCATAGCTTTTTAATATACATTTAAAAATACTTCATACATAACTTCTTGAAATAGGTCAAACTAAATTGATTTTAAATTTTACCCTTTCATCTATTTTTACTACATTTTAATTTTTCCTCTAATACTTAAACCTCAAATTCTGGGAGAAAATCATAAATGACTTCTATGCCTGTGGAAAAGGGTTCTCACACCACTGGGTCACAAATCAGAACTTTTAGAAACAACACAAACTCTCTCAATCAGTTGGTACTGTTGAACGTATCATATGGCAAAGCTCAGGAAGAAAGCTGACCCGTAGATCCTGACTTTCTTCCTGGAACCTCTCACCAATATTAGATGCTTAATATATGCTCCCAATATTCAGAGATTTTTTTTTAAATTTTATTTATTTATTTGACAGAGAGAGATCACAAGTAGGCAGAGAGGCAGGCAGAGAGAGAGAGAGGGAAGCAGGCTCCCCGCTGAGCAGAGAGCCCGATGCGGGACTCGACCCCAGGGCCCCAAGATCATGACCTGAGCCGAAGGCAGTGGCTTAACTCACTGAGCCACCCAGGCCCCCAATATTCAGAGATTTTTATGTGAAAACCTTTTTCTACATGCATCATTATGTCTCTGAGATGAAAGTATTTCCCAGATAACATTGTTCAATTTTGGTATATACCTGCATATGTTTTTGCATTTGTATCTTATAACTAACCAGTTTCTATGGTGCTAAGAACATACCTTATTACCTTTGTTATTTTTGCATTTTCCTACAGAGTCTAATTTCAAACATGTGTATAGAAATACATGGACACATATATTTATTTATTTATTTATAAACACTTTGGTGACTATGGAAAGAGAAACTATTTGATGTTCACCGGTGTTAACATGTGGTAAGGGAACTCTTGCACATGCTCTGTAAGTGTTGGTTTGGTTTTTAACTCCATAGTGTAGTTCAAGTTTACAGTATGCCACTTACTAGGCTCTATGATTCACAAACTGATGTTTCTTTTTTACTGATTTCTATGGCATCATTCTCTCCATTCTTCCTTGCTTCACACAGCATCTCTGGGTTTGGAGAGCACGGTCTGCCATCTGGTCTCTGTTGAGTCAGCTCCTTGGCTTGCGCTCACTGATCACTGATAGCCTCCAACTTTTTTCTTATCTACACAGCCACATATGCATTTCTAGAGTTTCATTAAAGCAAAGGGTCCTAAAATTTCTCATTTACATTAGGTATAGTTATAAAAAACAATCATTCTTATACTCCTACTGGGCAATGTGAATGCTATCTTACAAAAGAAAAAAAAAAAATTCCAAGAATCCCTTTGGCATTGACATTGCACATGGCTAGCCATTAGTAGTCAGTATTGTGTATAAGCAAGGCACTCCCACAGACAAGCACTGATATCTGAGGCCTTTGTCCTTTGGGATATGTATGCTCTGTGTGCCTTCAAATATCTTTCTCCTCTGATTGAAGAGGGCTTCTGATGGTGGGTAGAAGGATCTTCCATAAATATTTGAAACTGAGTAGTTGACTAAGAACATAAATTATGTTATTTCAAGTCCATATTTTAGTTAGCTCCAATCTAAAGTTCATTTATGAGTTTCTAGTTTATACTTCTATGAGATGACATACAGAATCATTAAGCAGAAAATAAAAGATGACATCGTTTTCATCAGCTTGTACTTAAATAGAAATTCTATCCAGGTCAAGTTTCTCAGGTTCAGAGACTATAGAAGGAAGTGTTTATTCACAATAGTGCAAGTGATATGCAAAATGTAGAAAGAGGACCTACTATAAAACATTCATAATTTGAAATATTTTTACTAATAACTGATAATTAAGAAAAAACAAGGTTGTAGTTTTGTAAAGCAAGAACTATTTAGTACTTATTAGCTACATGCATAATAACCCTAGAAAAAAGAAACCCAAAGACTCTTATTTACATGCATTATAAATGAGAATGTAAAACCTGTCTATAAATCAGACTTTGAATTTTACTATAATTGTGCTTTTCAAAGTAGATAATTAAATTGCTATGTCTTTGGGAAAAGGTCAGCTTGTTGGGATAGCACAGATTAATCTCTCTAGGGCATTTGCTCTTAATAACCATGAATTGTAGTTTCAAAAGCTTGAAGGCTTGGCAAGATTCCATCCAGCCTAAAATACTTTGAAAATGACAGAAATTCACTAAGAAACACTCTAATAGTTTTATTTAATCACCAATTAACCTGCATAAGCACCTTTGAGTTATCATCTACCAGTTAACCTACACTATGATCAGATATTTGGGAAAATGAGAACATGAAGCCTCCTGGGTTTCTTTGTTCATTCCTATGTTTGGTTTGGTGTTGGTGCCCTGAGCTAGATATAGAGAGCAAAAGATATGAACTCAGACAGAATAAAATGATATTCAGACAGAATAAAATCTCTAATTCTATAAATTATTATTGAGTATCTGTCTTCTGATTTTGTATTTCTATTACAACATTTCCATGCTATACCCTTGTAAAAATAACTAAATAATTTCTAGGATGTCTTTTAAGAGAGTCCAAAAAGAACCTTTCTAAAATATAGTGACAAAATCTATGTCTATGCAAGAAAAAGTAAAATTAAAGTTTTTTACTATGAAAATATCAGTCTCAAGCCCTCCAAGTGACAGAAAAGAAAAAGGTAGCTAATTTAATCTTGAACTATCCAACATGAACATTCTCATGTTGATGGGATTATCCAGCATCCTATTCACATAGTCTAAAAGAAAAAGTCAATGTACAGAAATCAGTGGCTTTCTTATACATTAATAATGAAAATACAGAAAGGGAATTTAGAGAATCGATTCCATTTACTATAGCACCAAGATCCATAAGATACCTGGGAATAAACCTAACCAAAGAGGTAAAGGATCTGTACTCGAGGAACTACAGAACACTCATGAAAGAAATTGAAGAAGACATGAAAAGATGGAACACCATTCCATGCTCTTGGATCGGAAGAATAAACATTGTTAAAATATCTAAACTGCCTAGAGCAATCTATACTTTTAATGCTATTCCGATCAAAATTCCACCGGTATTCTTCAAAGAGCTGGAGCAAATAATCCTAAAATTTGTATGGAATCAGAAGAGACCCCAAATCACTAAGGAAATGTTGAAAAACAAAAATAAAATGGGGGCATCACGTTACCTGATTTCAAGCTTTACTACAAATCTGTGATCACCAAGACAGCATGGTACTGGCATAAAAACAGACACATAGACCAGTGGAGCAGAGTAGAGATCCCAGATATGGATCCTCAACTCTATGGTCAATTAATCTTCGACAAAACAGGAAAAAATGTACAGTGGAAAAAAGACAGTCTCTTCAATAAATGGTGCTGGGAAAACTGGACAGCTATATGTAGAAAAATGAAACTCAACCATTCTCTTACACCGTACACAAAGATAAACTCAAAATGGATAAAAGACCTCAATGTGAGACAGGAATCCATCAGAATCCTAGAGGAGAAAATAGGCAGTAATCTCTTCGATATCAGGCACAGCAACTTCTTTCAAGATATGTCTCCAAAGGCAAAGGAAACAAAAGCGAAGATGAACTTTTGGGACTTCATCAAAATCAGAAGCTTCTGCACAGCAAAGGAAACAGTCAAGAAAACAAAGAGGCAACCCACGGAATGGGAGAAGATATTTGCAAATGACAGTACAGACAAAAGATTGATATCCAGGATCTATAATGAACTCCTCAAACTCAACACACACAAAACAGACAATATATCAAAAAATGGGCAGAAGATATGAACAGACACTTCTCCAATGAAGACATACAAATGGCTATCAGACACATGAAAAAATGTTCATCATCACTAGCCATCAGGGAGATTCAAATTAAAACTACATTGAGATATCACCTTACACCAGTTAGAATGGCCAAAATTAGCAAGACAGGAAACAACATGTGTTGGAGAGGATGTGGAGAAAGGGGAACCCTCTTACACTGTTGATGGGAATGCAAGTTGGTGCAGCCACTTTGGAGAACAGTGTGGAGATTCCTCAAGAAATTAAAAATAGAGCTTCCCTATGACCCTGCCATTGCACTATTGGGTATTTACCCCAAAGATACAGATGTAGTGAAAAGAAGGGATATCTGTACCCCAATGTTTAGAGCAGCAATGGCCATGGTCGCCAAACTGTGGAAAGAACCAAGATGCCCTTCAACGGACGAATGGATAAGGAAGATGTGGTCCATATACACTATGGAGTATTATGCCTCCATCAGAAAGGACGAATACCCAACTTTTGTAGCAACATGGACGGGACTGGAAGAGATTATGCTGAGTGAAATAAGTCAAGCAGAGAGAGTCAATTATCATATGGTTTCACTTATTTGTGGAGCATAACAAATAGCATGGAGGACATGGGGAGTTAGAGAGGAGAAGGGAGTTGGGGGAAATTGGAAGGGGAGGTGAACCATGAGAGACTATGGAGTCTGAAAAACAATCTGAGGGTTTTGAAGGGGCGGGGGGTGGGAGGTCGGGGTACCAGGTGGTGGGTATTAGAGAGAGCACGGATTGCATGGAGCACTGGGTGTGGTGCAAAAATAATGAATACTGTTATGCTGAAAATAAAAAATAAATTTAAAAAAAAGGAAAAAAAAGAAAAAGAACAAGCTGATGATAAACTGTAGGTGAAATATGTCATTTTTTAAAAGCATAACTGTTGGAGATATAAAAACAATTATGCATTGTTTTAAAGTTGTGAGCCTAAACTTTGCTAAATTCTACAACAGACTATCAGAACAATATTGAATCTCAGTAGGAAAAAAAATGTTTTTCATATAGTTGCTGCTAGTATATGTTTGATGATTTTTTTTTCAAAAACTTTATTAGTGGAAACTGGAATCTCCATTGCTTAAAATAAGGACTCGTTCTAAAATGAATATCTGTTTCTAGATTGTTTTTCCTGGCTATTAAGTGTCTTGTGCTTTCTAGTAACATTCTCTGAGTTCTCTGGGGTATTAAAAATTTTCCTTGTCTTGATATTTGAAGAAAGGAGTCTTCCCCTTGTCCTAATGCCTTCAGTGTATATGTTGGCACCAACAGTTGGGAATCCCAAGGGAAATGTTTTTAATACCTTGGTATAGGAGACCAGCAAAAGTGGAGACTATTTTCTAACCAAAAAAACCACATCTTTTTAGTAATCTTATTTATCAAGTTTCATAACAACAACAACAAAAAATATACTTGCAATTGCTTTCTTCTCTGAGTTAGTAAGGACCTCTTTCTTGGCTTGCTTAAATTATAATTCAATTGTAAATAATTTTGTTAATTGCTTTTATTTAATCATTTTATTTTGTGGGCAATGGCTGTTCAATGTTGTGTTAAAAATTTTAAAAATTAAGGAATGATTATTATTATTACATGATTAGATCAACTTGAAAACATTTAGGATTTAGTAAATCATTGTATAGTAGAACATCTGTTCTGAACCACCAAAATATCCACAGGACAAAGTATAGAGTATTATTTTTCTCATCAGTAATACTTCATCGACATTTAATATTTACTATGCTTTATTGCTATTACTCATAAGTCTTTCATTTTATCACTTGCTGACAGAAGGTTTTTTTAAGTTGACATTCATTACTTTTTAAAACTAATTTTCTTAAATGAAACAAGATGGGATTGGGAGGGAGACAAACCATAAGAGACTCTTAATCTCACAAAATAAACTGATGGTTGCTGGGGGGAGAGGGGTTGGGAAAAGGGGGGTGGGGTTATGGACATTGGGGAGGGTATGTGCTATGGTGAGTGCTGTGAAGTGTGTAAACCTGGCGATTCATAGACCTGTACCCCTGGGGCTAATAATACATTATATGTTAATAAAAAGTAAAAACAACAACAACAAAACAAAACAAAAAACTAATTTTCTTGATCAGGTGCCAACTCTTTGCAAAATATTCTATATAAACACAAGATCAATTTCTGTTTAAGTATAAGAAGCTAATGGACAGAGGCTGTATCTGTAAATAAACTTCTGAATTGTATTTTTTATCTATTTACTGGAATCCTAAGTAGGGTCTACATAGTCTTCTCTTAGTATGCCTGGGTTTTGACAATTAGTAAAAGACACTTTTTCTGCATTTCACATTTAGTAACACCTCCCAAAATTTATCTATGCAACAAAAAGAGTGTTTCTAAAGAAAAATGGTCTTAATTTGCACCGGGCTAACAAATCACACCTGTCATAATGTAATATAAATATAACATGTGTATTGTTAAAATGTACAAAAGGATTCCAATTTTTGAGAAGCTTTCATACATTTTATGGTCATCTCTATAATGGTGTTTGATTTTAATGTTAAGATTAATTTTAAGAATTCTTACCTTTGCTCACTGTTTATTTAATGAACTTGAACTGTTACATTCATTCTAGACTATAATTTCTAACAAAATGGTAAAAAGTTATTATACCTCAAGGCTGTTTGGATCTGAAATTAACTTTATTTCTCTGCTCCATCATTGAACACCAATTTCTTTAGATCTCCCCACCCTGTTTCGGGTCATTTATTTCATTTACCATTAATAAACTCATTAGCCTAAAGAGTTATTGCTTAAACTGTGTTTTCATGTGATGATAGTAATCCACAAAATCATATAACAATGATGTTATATCCAAGATTCAGTTATTACCACTGAGGTAATCACTCTACCTTTAATTATGCTGCCTACAAAGACATACAATAGCTTCTATTCGGAACAGAACATCCCTTAAAGCAATTCACCTTAAACTATTAAACTAAGAAATTAATGGCTCTGTCTACTCTGGCTGTTTCTGCCGGATTACTTGAATAAGATAAAGTTTTGTGTAAAAGCACATTCTTTTTCCTTTGTCCTTGGCTTGCAATTTATCATGAAGTTTGATGACCTTCCTGCAACTCATCATTCTGATCAAACTTTGCCACTGATGCTAGCCACTTCCTGTGGTGCATTTTAGCCATTGAGTGTGTGCATGTAGGTGTGTATTTGTGTAGGGCAGAGAGATAGTTACATTAAAACACTGTCTTAAAGAGTCTTATGACAACAGTAATAAGAATAGATATTAGTAAGAGAAAAATAAACCAGCTTTCTGCCCCTAGCTTTTAACTTTGCCTTTCTGACACACACCAAAAATTTACCTAATCCTCTTTGTCTGATTTACCCCAGAAGAACTTGCTTTTAGAAAGGAATTTGATGAATTCATTCAAGCTAAGATATAAATGATGGATTCCAATAATGGCAAGGGACTTTATAACGTTTTTAAAGAAATCCAGTATAAGTGTATAAATTTATGCTTAGTTAAGTAGATTAGTATGCTTTACAAAAATAATAACAGTGATGGTCATAATATAGCCTTTGTATTAAGAACTACATGGGTAAGACAGATCTATGGATTTTGCTTAATAATGACTCTTTGAGGTCCATAATATTATTATTCCTATGTGCACATATGCATGCTTAGAGAAACCCCCTGAAATTACTGAAATCACAGTGCTAGGACAATTAGTACAATATTTTAAATCACTTAATCATTTGGGGGTATGGTTTTTACCTTCATAGTTAATACTAAGTGTTTAAAAAGAAAAATAATCTGTGGAGAATATATACACATGATTGCTTTGTTGCTTACATTTTAAAATACAATGGTACTTAAAAACTCTGCGGGGAAAAAAAAAAAAAAACTACTTGAAAGCACTGGAGAACAACCAAAAGTAGGCAGAAATTGGATAAGAACCTATTCCTGGAGGGAGGCATAGGGTGAGTCTAGCAGATGTGTAATTGACCTCCCAAAATAAAGAAGATATATAATGGGCAAAAAAACCCCACCAAAACAACAACAACAACAAAAAACAGAAAATTAAGAAATAATGGCAAAAATTTCCCCAAAGTTGGTGAAAGTCAAGTTAGTGAAAGCTAAACATAAAGAGAAACATGTTAAATGAGCCAAAGAAAAGCATGACACATTAAAAATAGGGAGCTCAAAATAAAAAATACTGGAAACGCTTCATGAGAAATAATGAAGGACAGAAGATAGTGAAGATACTTAAAATGCTGAGAGAAAAATTAGTCAACTCAGAAGTTTATTCCTGTTGAAAATAATGTTCAAAAAGGAAAATGGAATACAGAAATTTATAGGTAAAGAATAAAATAAAATAATTCATCATTAGAATAACTGCACCATAGAAATGCTATAGAAAATTATTTCGTCTATAGGGAAACTATACTATACTGAAACCCAGGTCTTTAGGAGGGACTGAAATCATTAAAAATAGTAATATAAAGGTAAATATTAAGTATACTATTTTCCTTGTTACTATATTTAATATATGTATGTAATTTTGTTAAAAAGCATAAATTTGAATTATGTGCTTTATGTAATATAACACTTAAGACAACTGTAGCAGAAAGGATAGAGAATAATGGACCTATGTGGCTGTGAATGTCTTAAAGTTTACATGAAGTGGCACACTTCTAACACTGAGAAAACCATGAAATGTTAAACACACATATTGCAATACATAATAACCACTAAAAATTTTTGCAAAAAGAGGGAGTAAAAGTCAAATAGTTAAATAAAAATGGAATTCTGGAAAAAAAAAGCACAATCAACACAAATTATGGCAATGATTTGCATTTTTCAATGAAATTGACAACTTCCTTGGAAATCATCGCACCAAAGCTTACATGAGATTATTAGAAAATTTTAACATCCCTATATATATTAAGGAAAGTATGTTACTCATCAAAAACTTTTTCACAAGAAAAGCTGCAGCCCCAGATGGATTCATTGTTGAATTCTATCAAATATTTGAGGAAAACATAATAAAAATCATGTACAAGCTGTTTTAAAATTAAATAGGAAACATTTCCACTTTGTTTAATAAAACAATAATTTCCTTGATAACAAATCAGATAAAGTCATTACAAGGAAAGAAAACTACAGACCAATACCCCTCATGAAACTAGATGGGAAAATTCTCTACAAAATACAAACAAATCAAATTCGGCAATACATATTAAATCAATATAATGACCAAGAGGGTAATCATACCAGGAATGCAAAGTTGGCATAACATTTTGAACAGTCAATGGAGAACTGAAATTCATGCTTCTCCTACCATCTGAAACTTTCATGTCATGTGGGAGAAGCTGGTATCTTTTACTTAGAGCTGCATATGTACCTGGCCCAGAATTCAGAAAAGCTAAAGGATGAGATCCTCTGAGAACTAGAAGAGATATACTGAATACCTTCAACTAATATGATACTTAAAGTTCAAAGACTAACCACTTCTCCCATAAGATCAAAGGTGAGACAAACATGTCTGCCTTCACCACTTACATTAAATATTATATTGGAATTACTTCCTAATGCAACAAGGCAAGATTTAAAAAAAAAAAAAAGAAGAAGAAGGAAAACTGACCTGAAAGAAGTCAGTGAAATGCTTGACCTGATGGACATGATTTTTTTAAATATAAAATACATTAAGATGTCCATCAAACAAATACCAAAACTAAGTGAATTTAGCAGAATCACTGGATGCAAGGTGAGTATAACTGTTAATTTTGTTGTGTATGTGTGTGTGTATATATATATATATATATATGTAACTAACAACAGGAAAATAAAACTAATTTTTTTAAAAAATGCATTTATAGTGAAATAATAAAAGTCAAAATATTACAAGTAAATTAACAAAAGAAGTGCAAAAATTTTACACTAGATAATACAAAATATTGCTGACAAAAATTAAAGGACATCTAAGTAAAAGAAGGTACATACAATGTTCATAGATTAGAAGACTCAGTATTGTTAAGGTGTCACTTCTTTCCAGATTAAACTGTAGATTCATTGTAACCTCAATCCTGATTCCATCAGGTTTTTTTTTAATAGAAATTCACAAGCTAATTCCAAATTTTTCATAAAAATAAAAATTTTATTTTATTATGTAGGATATCTTAAACATTCTCATAAAAGAAGAGCAAAGCTGGATGATTTATACCAGCTGACTTTAAGAAGTGCTTTAAATCTACAGTAGTCAGTAAAGTGTAGTATTGGTTTAAAGACAAGCAAGATCAATTGAACAGAATAGAGCATGCGAAAAATAGCCCTCTCTTCAATTATCAGTTTATTCAATTAATTTTTGACAGAGGGGTTAAAAGAATATAACGGGAAAAGGATATTCACGATGAAAGAAACAAAAAACTCAAGGTCCAACTCACACTATAGAATATAATTTAAGGTGAATCATAGATTTGAATGTAAAGTGAAAAGTACATAACTAAATCTATATAACATAAGAAAATTTTTGTGACTTACAGGTAGGGTAAGTTTTATTACAGAGGGCACAGAAAACAATAAACATAAAAGAAAAGCTATAAATTAAACAAAGTAAAATGTAAAATTATGTCCATTAAAAGATTCTCTTAGGAAAAGCAATAGAAAAATTATAGACAGGGAGCACATATTCACAAACATACTATCTGTCAAATGACTGATATCCAGAATTCTTAATGAAATCATAATTCAATAATAACATATCAAACAACTTGATAAAAATGGGCAAAATATTTAAACAGACCTGACTTTATAAAGGAATAGATAAATGGCCACAAGCACATGAAAAAGTACACAAAATAATTAGTCATCAGGGAAAGGCAAATTAAAACCACAATGAGATAGCATTACACAGCCACTGGAATAATTAAAATTCAAAAGACTGAAAGCACCAAGTTTTGATGAAGCTGACAAGCAACTAGAATTCTAGTATGTTATTTGTGATATTATAAAAGGCTCAAATACCTTTGGCAATTTCTTATAAAATGAAATACACATCTTCTCTATGATCCTTCTGAATTACTAAGGCTAGGAGGAAGGGTCAGTATAACTCTTATTATTTTTTTTAATTACTGGTTTAGAACACCATTTCATTACTTCTGTTCTGCAAAGACCTCCTCTTCTGAAGTCCCTAAACCCCTCCATCTTCCTTCATCTCCAAATCCTATAGATACTCTTTACTGCTCTTCAGACGGAACTTGATTTCACTCATGTTTTCTTCTCTAGATTATTTTATGCCTTTCTATTTAGTACATTTCTCAACTATTTGATTACCTGTATGGTATCCTGGCACCACAGTTCTTAGATCTTTTCAACGGCAATGACTTACAACTCAAGAGTAGTCATCTGGCAAACCTCCATCTCAGAGCTTGCCTACAGCTGGAACTTGAAATATTTTCCTGTGACTTATCGTTTCTAATTCTCTCCATTTTCCATTTTTACTCTGTTGTAAAGCTTTTTGACTCTTTGCTCTTGTTGTGACCTCTGATCCTTCAGCACCTGCTCATTTCCCTGGTCTTTTTCTTTCCTCACTTATTGGGACCTAGCATTGGCCTTGAAACTGGAGACCTTCCTTACATATTTGTTAAACTGAATTGAATCCACTCACTTCCCTGGTTTGGTTGCATATTGTGATCTGTCATCTCAAGATCCCCTTTAAGGCACCCTAGAATCACTCATCCCCTTGGCCTGTGCTGCATTCCTAAACCCTTAATCACATGTACCCGTAGTATCCTCTGTTCTTTTTCCCAGTTCGCTGACAGTTGGTGTATAAAATCCATACACAAACATGATTAATGATATTTGATAATTACTACAGCTAAGCTCAGAGAGCCCTAGCTGTAGCTTAATGGTCCTTATATTCATCTTGTGTTGTATTCCTAGTCTATCCTCTACAGTAGCTACTCGAATATATTTTTTAAATTTCTTCAAACCTCTTGTCCCCATTCCCTCTCTTTTTTGAGGAAAATTATGATTCTCCTGTTTTCTGGCGTTAATATTTCAAGCTTAATTCCTTTCATTCTGGGTTCTACAAAAGAGCAAGTTTTATCAATAATTATCCCCTCATTAAATTTTCAATATTGTTTGCATTAGCTCCTTTCACTCTTTCCATAAGGTTACTCAGATCTCCTCTCTCAAAAAACAAATATCCCTTCACCCCTCACAAATAGTTTTCTATGGAACCCCACACACTGTTAATTCTAATGAGATAAAATGCAGGTCTGCAGTCATTACTTCAATTTCTTCAACAATTGTAAATTCTTAGACTCTAACCCTTAATTTTCATCATTTGTGGTAACTGCTTTGAGGAACACCGTTGGTGATCTTTTCACCAAAATCAATGTCTTCCCCCTACGCCCGCTTGGTTTTTGTTCCTTTGGACGGTCAGGACATATGATACTCCCATTTTCTAAAACTTTATCCTTGACCTAACTCCCATACTTGGATTCCATTTTATCTTGTATTTTATTCTAAAATAAATTTCCCCTCCATTCTTTCCTCTCTTCCTGCCTCTCCTCTTCCCTCTCAACACACAGATATGCACACACATGTTAAATTGAACCAATTATACTTAACCATAACAATTTAGTAATTCAATTGGTGACAATATATTGTGACAATATATTTGTGCCACATTGGTACTGGCGTGGGCCTTTATTCCTAGTATCTGGGTTCTAGTTCTTCTATATCTCCAACTTCCAGTATCCTGTTTCTTATATCAATTCCACTTTGTCTACTTCTGGGACCCATATGTTCTAAGTCATTTGGATCTGTCTGGGATATATAGAAATTCAGCACAGAAAGAAGAGGTTTGTGTTTTATCCCCCCTCTGTGCTTCCCAGAGTCTGACAACCATGCCTCTCGTATAACTATTTCTGTTTACAATTGCTATTGTACAAATCCTAGGAATTTCCTCACTGTGGTTTCCCATCTCTCACTTTCAAATCTTCCCTAGCAGTAGAAGCTAAAACTAAAGCTGTCTACTCTAAGCAAGTGTTGCCTCACCTCCTACTGGCCAACAATGTAAGAATTAAATGATCGTCAGATTGCTTTCTGCTTAGTGAATTACATTTGCTTCCATCAACTCACCATACCAATTCTGAATTCTCCTCCAGAGTTTTCAAATTATCATCACTTCTTGGCCTTTTGGCTAAGATCAGGTGCAGAGTTTTCAAATTCTCCATAAATGTGACCAAACTTACACATCCATCTTATTTTTTATTCCAACACACAGTGTTGCTTTCGTGACAAAATGATGACACAATGCCATGACCCCCAGTGAGCACACCGTCTTTACTAGGATTTCCTTCACCATGTTGGCTCTCACCTCTTGCCTGCACATTATTACTTCAACCTGCTATTTATGCCCAAACT
Source organism: Neogale vison (assembly GCF_020171115.1). NCBI lineage: Eukaryota > Metazoa > Chordata > Mammalia > Carnivora > Mustelidae > Neogale > Neogale vison. Next base: position 31,025,726 of record NC_058096.1, read on the forward strand.
CAAGTCTCAATTCATCAGAGACCATTCCCTAGTTATTGTATCTTTCTTCTCTTCTCTTTTCTTCTCTTCTTTTTCTTTGGTAACATTTACTATGTACCATCACTGAGTATTTCATCACAAATACTGTTGTGTGTGTGTTTTTTTAGCTACATAGTAAAATTCCTACTGTCTGGTGCTTTACTAAATAAAAATATTTATTGAAAGAGGGAAGTAGACATGTATTTCAATTGCATATATACGGCACCTGAATATTGCATATTTAGAGAGTTTGCTGTGTGTAAAATGCTCCCCTAAAGTCACTGAATCCTCAAAACCACACTCTGCAGTTGTTGTTGTTAAATCCATTTAATAAATGAGAACTGAGGTTCAGAGAAGTTAAATCTCCAAGGTCAGATAGCTAATCAAATCCAGCCACGTTTGATGGCAAAGCCTATAATCCTTTTATTATACTGGGAAGATTCCAAATTCTTGTGAAATGATTGTTTTAAATAAAAAGATTGAATTGATTTAATATGATGTCAAGCATTTATATGTAAATATTATGCCTAACTTTGAGTCTATATTCTGAAAATGATCCTCATTTTATCTTATTTATTTATTTATGTTTATTGGCAGTGAGTATCTTTCCTGGCCTGTGCTACTCCTGCCCAAAAATGCCATTTCAACAAACTCCACAGTTACATGTGGAGTTCCATGTAACTGAAATTTCTCACTTGTATTATTTGGTAAAGAAACCTAAAGATCAAATGATTAATTATAAGAGATGATCCAGAAGTACCAGGAAAAAAAATCTCTTTAATGACCAGCAACAGAGCAATAAAAGCAGAACATCCTGCAAATCTGCTAGTGCTGTTCAGGTTAGATGAGTAAATTATTGTTGCTTTAGTAATAAGTCTTTTTTAAGGGAACATTATAATGTTTACCTCACAGAAAACATGAAAAATAGCCGATGGCAATAAGGTTAAGTCATATAGAAATTTCCAATTGTACTTTGTGCAAATAGAATTTGTTCTCACCCTTAGGGTAGAAAAAAAAATTGAGAGAACTTCAGAAGACAAAAAAGTGTCATATAAGAAAAAAAAAAAAAAAGAAGAACTGAGTCAGGGAAATAAATTTATTTGACTGCAGCAGCTACGAATATTCCCGAGAAACACATATGGAAGAAAAACCCTGTGGTACAGAAGAGTTCAGCCATGGAGTTTTTAGATGGGAGACCTTCAAAGAGAATCAGATTGTGTTCGTGTATGTGAATGGCATTTTAACTCCAGAATGTTAAAGGGAAATGTAATGGATGAACAAAGGAACTCAGAACTTTGTGGAGACTAGGTCAGCTGAGCGAGCCCAGGAGACTGTCACTTTCTAAGAAAGTTGATAGCATTCTGAGATACCATCAGAGCATCAGAGAATGAACTCGGTTTCTCTCTTCTGTTACTGCTTACGTCTTGTGTGATTAGTAAATCAGCTTGAGTTTTCTTTTCCTAGCCCTGGTTAAGGATCTTCAGAGGCCGGTATGAATGCTGCTTGTTTTGTTTGGAAACATCCCAGATTTGAGGGCCTATGGGGTCTTCCATTGCCTGGAACATTTGCCTTAGCCCCAGGTACCAGGGCACATCACCAGATCCCCTATTGTGCTTTGTTCCCAATGACTCTCGCAGCCATCCAGGTATCAGACATCAGCCTTTCTTATCTACATCATTCTGTTAGGTGCAGAAGACTTAAAAAAAAGAGAGAGAGAAAGAAGAGAAAAGAGAGCGTCAAGTCAGAAAAAAAGGAAAAGAAAAGCAACTTAGCCAATATTGAGGGACTTTGAGGCAAATCAGAACTTTCAATAGGAGAATAAGGCAAGGAACATGACAGAGATGACAAAAAGACATATCTTTCTGTCAACAGTCTTCCTTCAGTTCCGCTGAGATCCATTAGCAGCTGTGAAGTGTGAAAATTAGGAGCTAAAGCACAGAGGATATTTTAAGGCTGAGAATGCAGCCAGCTTTCACATTTCCTTATCACATCGCCTTTTATTCCATCAAACATGTATGCGTACTATTTTTTAATGATTTCTCAACACATTCAAATATTGCCTCGGAAGTCTGATGAGGGTAATGACCTGGTTCAGAGTGGGAGCACTGGGGGCCGATTTCCCAGGAGAATGAATGTTTCAAGGGGACAGGGAGGGAAGCAGATGTTTTCCATCACCAACTGATGCCGGAAAAAAAGTAACCATTACTCCCTCCCTAACCACATGCTCTAGGCCGTAATCATGTACTCCCTTCTTCTGCTTTCATAGACACAGCGGCATGTCATAATTCACATCCTGTCTTGTTGACACAGCTTGCTTCAGCTGTTCACAGAGCAAATTGTTTGTTCGCCGAAACCGGAGACACAGCAGCTCTTTGTGGAGTGACTAAAAGGAGCTGCGGAGTTCTGGATGTTTGCAGTCAAGTTCACTGCTGGGGAGGGGTCCAGAAACATGACACAAACATGTTGACACTCAGTCTCAGCTGCGTATGAGTGTTTGCATCGCCGCTGTCCGCACGGCTCACGTCGGTTAAAACAGGGCGGGGGCTTCACTCGGACGGCCTTCCACCACTGAGTGGTGGAAGCCACTCGACCAGTTCCTCTCTGCACCAAAATGTAGCCTTTTTTTAAATGAGGGACCATCTGTGGAGGGACCAAGGCGACAAGGACTCTTACAGAAGAGATAAAGATCAAATCTCTTTTTAGAGCCGTGTCAGTTACAATAGATCACTGGTATCACCTTTGAGGAAATGGAACACTTCCTGTATTATATATATTTACTTATTCCTAGGGACAACGTATTCAAGTTATTTATCAACAATATATTTTGTGCATTTGTTCCCTAAAATGTGGTTCATGGCAGCAAGGCTGAGTGGACAGAGAACTGATAGAGAAATTTACAGGCTGGGTCGTGTCTGCACATGAATTAGGTAACCTGAATTCCAATTTGCTTGAAGACTCAGTTTCCGTTATCTATAGAGGGAGACCTCAAAAAACACACTGAAGTTCTTAAATTCTATTTTCTCTAAATTAATGCTTGATAATCAAAGCTGGAAATCAGGACAATTGCAATCTAATCATCTTTCCAAATGATTACAAATACTTTTCAAAGACAAAGTCCATATGCCTAATTGTCTCTGCTCTTGGAAAGGTTACACATTCACAGATAAAAAATACCCATGGGAAATGGTCAGTTCTGTGTAATTAGCTCACTCTTTCTTCTACCCTGTTCTAACTATTACAATCCAGGGCTCTACACATTTTGGGGTTGGTATTCCTGGTCTTTACTCTCTCTGCCCACGCCCCCTGCCCTCCCTGACCAACTCCTTTACATCGTGGCCATAATCATCCTGAAAAAGCTGTTTCATTCCATTCCTCTTTTCCAGGGCATAAGACACTTCTCTGTTGCCTGACAAATCAAGTCGAAATTATTTGGTCAAGTTTTTAACACCTTTGTATTTTTAGTGGCGAATCTTATAAATGCCCCAGAATTACCCCCAGGGCCAGGTCATTTTCCTCACTGCCTGAGCTTAATACTGTCCTTGCTCTGTGGTCCTTTTTTCCTTCATGCCATTTATTTGCCTTCAATTCCTTGTCTGTTATGCTTGACCTGACTGGGTTCCGTTCACCCTTCACTGCCCAGTGCGAGCTCCTTCAGGCTGCCTCCTGCCAAGACCTCATGAGGTTCTCCAGTTTCTCTTACTTCTCTGAGCATCAGGAATCACACATGGCATTTTAGGGTGATAAATAAGAGTGCTTCTCTTTCCTACCCAGTTGTAGAACCAAATAAGGAAAAAGGGACTTGAAATATCAACTCTATTATGAAGAAAGTCCGAATGGGAAGCTGTGACCTACCTAAAGCTAAGGCTGCAGGGAGTTTGACATTCATTTCAGCCCAGAACTGGACAACCATACCCTAGAGCCTGGCAGATTGCTACCCGGAGCGCATTCTCTCTGCCCACAGGCCGACTGGACAAGGCAAGCCAAGGAGGAGGAGGCTGAGCTCCTTCTCCTCAGTGTCCCAATGAGATGAGACTCTCATCATCCCCTGGGTTCAGAAAGAAGCCATAAATATGACTGATGTGAAGTGACTTCACATAGAAATTTGGAGCATCTACTTCTGGGTCAACCTAAAAGATCACACATATATTTACTCTGTTAGTGTTTTATATGTATTAAACATGTCTCCCCAATGAAATTCTAAGCCTGAAGAGGACATGAACCATTATCTGTATTTCTTTTTCATTCCTCACAATACTGATGTAGGAAACAGAGGCAGAAGGATAATTATTAAATTTCCTTACCTACTGACAAGTCCTTGAAATAGGCAGAGTGACTCTTCCTGTAGGGACTCAGCTACCTTCACTTCAAGGCTTTGTTAAGGGCAAAGGACGATCCTAGCCTGACCAACTCCCTACCCCTAGCCAGGATCCTATAAGTCTACTTTAACAATTCCTTTAGGAAACTTTATTTCTAAACCTCCAAGATAGTGTCAACAATCATTCCCAAGCAAATGGCCCACTGATATACATCTAAAGGGTCTCAGGAGAAGGCTTTATTACTGGTAATGAATAACCTTTTCCCCAGACAATAGCTAGCCCCTCAAGGTCCTAGAAACCTTGCTTCCAAAATTCCTTAGAGACTTATCCCTAATCCCCTCCCCAACTTACAAGTATATAATAGACCACTCCTCACATCCCCGGGGCAGCAGCTCTTTCTGCCCATGGGTCCTGTCCCTGTGCTTTAATAAACCACCATTTTGCACCAAAGACGTCTCGAGAATTCTTCCTTGGTCATCGGCTCCGGACCTCACCCCACTGAACCTCGCCTATGTTCTAGAACTTCATCAGTACTAGGTCCATAATATTGGCCAAAAATTAAATATTGCCTGATTGTTTAACAAATTCAGCTATTCTTAATTATTTTTTAAAATCAAAATGTATATTATAGATTTGTGTGCATGTTGAAAGTGAACAAAAATATTTGCAGATAACAGTAACCTTAAGAATACTTATCATGTACATGTCTAAAATACAAATAAGGGGGGGAAAGTCATATATAGAGAATATTTTTATTGAAGTAGGTGGTTTTATTAAAAGTTATGATGACTAGCTTTTTTTAAAAAAGATTTATTTAAAAAAAAAAAGATTTATTTATTTACATTAGAAAGAGAGAGAGAGCACAGGAAGCAGAGATAGAGGGACAGAGAGACTCTCAAGCCGACTCCCTGCTGGGTGCAGAGCCTGATGCAAGGCTCAATCTCATGACCCTGAGAACATGACCTGAACCAAATCAAGAGTTGGATGCTCAACCAACTAAGCCACCCAGGCTCCCCACCACTGAAGATTGTTTTATTTCTACTAGAGTATAAATGAGCACAGCCAACAGTGAAAACAACAATAACCAAAGAAATCTTACCACACTTTGTTAGCTCTTTGTGTTAAAGAGGGAAACCAAAGTGTTCATCATTCTGCCTTAATGGGTTACTGTTAGTTACACATTTTACTAGCATTATTGAGAAAGATGAATCATTTTTTAACCATAACATTTTGGGTTTTCCTCATGTCACAAAATGTGATTAGCTTGAGAAGAGAATAGAAGTGTTTAAACTATTACACCAAATTTTTAAAAAATTATAAAATGGATAATGCCTCTCTAATATATAATCACAGTCAGTCGATCTTCAAATAGTAAAGTGAGAATTCTTTCAAGGACTAACTGCTCTTGGCCATTTTTATAATGTTATAAAGTTATTCTAAATAAAGTTATTCTAAATAAATTCGAAATAAATTCTATTCTATTATAAAGTTATTCTAAATAAATTCTATTCTAAAATAAAGTTATTCTAAAATTCAAATTGCAAAATTTCTTAGCTTTTCTTTCCATTTGTTTGTTGCTACATTTTTTTCTGATATGTGTGAAACACCTAATGGGGAGACAGAGAAACTATTTAAAAATGGTTATATATAAAAACATATTTTATATATAAATTTCATATTATTTAATAAGATAAAATATTATATATTATTTTTTTCTAATTGACATCTTTCCTTTGGAAAAAGATGACATTGTGTTTTGCTTTCAATGTTCTTTTTGTCTATTTGCTGAGGGACATTATAATCAGCTAAAGCCTGAGCTGCCTATTGATAAGACATACATGCAAAGGCTGGATGTTGTATTCTAATAGGCAATTCTCCAGAGGAAACTCGGGTCTCTTATGTCCTCGATCCTTTCTCATGCATAATAAAGAGGTCTCTAGTATGTTGATTCTCTGGCAAGCATATCTCAGTTATAGGCTGTCCTATTTAAGAAGACAATATGAAGTTCATGATTTACTTGTAATTGAGCATAAATTGAGTAAAATATTGTACAGCTAGGCAGGGCCAGGGATAAATTTGTGTGTGTGTATGTGTGTGTGCACGCTCGAGTGTGTGTGTGTGTGCACGTGCGCCAAGACTGACAAGCTCCCCCACCACCCACCTTACCCCAGCCACTGAGGCCAATATGCTAATACTAAGAGCCTGTTAATATATTACCTTACATGGCAAAAGGGATGTGAGATGTGATTACATTAATGATGTTTTATTCTGAATTATCTGTGTGGGCCCAATGTAATCACAAGGGTTTTTATAAGAGAAAAGCAGAATGGTCAGAATCAGGAGATGTGACAAGCAGATGGTCAGAGTCAAAGAGTAATCTGAAAATGGCATTCTGCTGACTTTGAAGATGAAGGAGGAGATGACGAGCCAAGGAATGCAGGTCAACTCCAGAAGCAGAAAAGGGAAAGAGACCGATTCTTCCTTCCAGCCTGTGGGGGAGCACAGCCCTGCCAGTATATTGATTACAAACCAAAAGAACCTATTTCAGACTTTTGATCTTCAAAAGTATGAGGTAATAAATGTGGGTTGTTTTAAGTCACTAAATTTGTGGTAATGTGTTACAGCAGCAATAAGAAACCAATACATTGAAACTTACTAGAGAAATAGCGGGAAACACAAGTGTAAGTTGACTTCATATTTATTAAAATATTTTGTTACATTAAAGAAATATATTAATCTTCACAAATGTTTCCAGGCATTTTGAAACAATTGCAATAGTATCAGGAAACTTTCCTAGAACTTCCATTTTTACTTTTTAAAAGGTCCAAAAAATTTCCGAAGCCAACTGAAATGACATCCCTGGTTTTAATGATCTCTACAGATTTAGGTCTAAGTCAAAAGAAGCCTTGAAATCTTGGCTTGGAATACTTACTACAACTAGTCAATAGAACTTATCAATGTTTTGTGCTTGGAATCACTTGTCATCTCACCAGAACTCAATTAATTTAATTCTCACCACTTTCTGATAATGTACATTTCTAGACACTGTAGATTTTTAAAAATTTACTTTTTAACCTACCTTAAAAAAGTCTAATTTTTCTGGTTCTGTGGATTTTGAGGAATGCCTATCTTTTTGCATCCACCACAAGTATTGAGATACAGAATACTTCCACCAGCCAACAATGCCCTCGTGTTACCATTTTGCAGTCAAGTCCCACTCCCAACCTCAGCACTCAGTGACTTTTATCTGTCTTCCATCCCTACAGCTTTATGTTTCCCACAACGCCTTACAAGTGGAATTACACAATAATTTGTGTAGTTGATTTTTGGATCTGACTTCTTTTACTTAGTAAAGTGCAGTTGGGTTTAAACATGTGGTGGAGTCCCGAAGTAGCTTATCCATTTTTATTGTCAAGTTTCCTGTTGTACGGAACTAACACAGTTGGCTTACACACTCCCAGTTAAGAGAGGTAGGAACTGTTTCCAACTTTTGCTTATTTTCAATAAAGCTACTATAAATATTGTGGGTAAGTTATTTTATTTAATACACTGTTGATTTAATTTCAATTTCCCTAATGAATAATTATGTTAAGCAGCTTTTTTTTACATTCTTATGTATACCTCTATGTCCTTTATGGTAAAATATCTCTTCAAATCTTCTGCCCATTTTTTTAAAAATTGGGTTTTTGTTCCTTCATGGTTGAGTGAGACAAGTCACTACATATTCTAGATATAATTCCCTCCAGAAACATCATCTACAAATGTTTCTCATGGTCTGTGGTTTGTGTTTTCATCCTTTTAATACTGCTGTTCAGAGAACAAAAATCTTTAATTTTTATAAACTTCATTGTTTTATCTATTGTTTCTTTTATAAGTCACGCTTTTCGGGGGATGTTTTAAAAATCTTTGCCAGGGCACCTGGGTGGCTCAGTGGGTTAAAGCCTCTGCCTTCAGCTCAGGTCATGATCCCGGGGTCCTGAGATCAAGCCCCACATCGGGCTCTCTGCTCAGCAGGGAGCCTGCTTCCCTTCCTCTCTCTCTCCCTGACTCTCTGCCTATCTGTGATCTCTGTCAAATAAATGAATGAAATCTTAAAAAAATATATTAAAAAATCTTTGCCTAACTTAAGACTACAAAGATATTTTCTTTTTTATGGTTTTTAATTTTAATTCCAATAGAGTTAACATATAATGTTATATTATAATCATAATATATATTTTTATATATATTTATATATTACATATATTTTATATATTTTTGTATAATTATTATACAAAAGTAATGTACATTAGTTTCAGGTATGTTTCAGTAATATTATCTATTGTTTCAGTTTCCATATGTTCAGTAATATTATATATTAGTTTCACAATTCAGTGATTCAACAATTCTATACAACTTTACTCAGTGCTTATAATGATAACTGCACTCATAATCCCTTCACCCATTTCACTCATATTTGCAGATTCAAAACAAGCCTGGAAATCAAATAATATGAATTGTCTAACTTTGTTTTTCCATTATAAAATTATATAACTATCTTAATGTCTTTCCCTTTCCATATGAATTTTAGAATCAGCTTGTCAATTTCTATAATACTCATGGATTATAGAATAGGATTTCTATTGAAATGACATTAAATTCAAATTTGGGAAAAATTAAGAATACTATTGTGTCTTCTAATTCATAATAATTGTACAAGTTTCTATTAATTTTGGTTTTCTTTGATTTCTTTTTCTATAGAGTTCAGTATACTGATTCTGAAAATATATTGTTAGACTTAATATAAATATTTCATTTTTCTTTGCTGTTGTTGTAAAATATATTCTATTTTACACTTAGAATTCTAATTGTTCATTGCTACTATAGAGAAATACAATATTTTCTTTTTACTATATCAACCTTGCATGTTTCAACTTGGCTTCACTGCTAAACTCACTTAACTAGGACTTTTTTGTAGTCTTTTGAGTACTATATACATATACAATCATATTGTCTGTCAACAAGTTTTGGTTGTTCTTTACAATGGAATACCTTTCTTTTCTTTTGTTGTTTTACTGCATTGTCTATGACTTTCAGAGTGAAGAGGGCTAGGAATGATGAGAGCCGCCATCCTTGCCTTGTTCCTCATCTTGAGGGGGAGAAATAAGTCATAAGTGTGATATTGGGTAGTTTTGTAGAAGCCCTTTATCAAGTTTCTACTCCCAGTTGATTGAGGGTTTTTATTAGTAATAGAAGGTGGAATTTGGCTGTTTTTTCTTTTCTTGCATTTGTTGAAATACTCATGATTTCTCCTGCTTAGCTTACTAATATGAAGAAGTGCATTGATTGGTACTCAAATATTAAACCAGTCTTACATTCACAGAATGAACTTTGCTTGTTTGTAATGTGTTATACTCTACTCACATGTTGGTGAAATTGGTTTTATAATAATTTTGAAGATTTTGATATCTAAACTTATGAATGATATTGGCTTATGATTTTCTTCTAATGTCTTCAGTTTTGATATACAGGTAATTATGATGTCATAAAAAAAACCTTGGGAAGAGTTCCTTTCTATTTTCTAAATAAATTTAAGAAATTATGCAGGATATGAATTATTTCTTCCTTGAATGTTTGACCAACATCACTAGTGAAACTATCTATATCTAGGTGTTTCGTTTGTTTTGTTTTTTTTATCATTGGGAGCTTTATAACTACTGATTGAAATTTTAAACCATTTTAAGAATCTTCAGATTGTCTATTTCTTCTTGGTTAAAGTCTGGTAGTTTTTGTCTTTTAAAGAATTGGTCCATTTCATCTAAGTGTTTTTCATCTATTCCTTTATTATAACTTAATGGTCCATGAACTCTGTAGTGATGGCATCTTTTTAGTTCTTAATATATTGTCATTTTTCATTTTTTATTGGTTTAAGTCAATCAATCTAGAGGTTTATAAATGATCTGTTCAAAGAAGAAAACTTTGGTTTGGTTAACTTTTTCTATAGTCTTATGTTTCAATTTCTTTGATTCTGTCTTTATTATTTCTTTTCTTCATTTGCTTTAGGTGTTTAGTGTAGGACTACTGGCAATGACTTAGTTTTGGTTTGCCTCAAAAGCCTTTATTTCTCTTTCTCTTATGAGAAATATTCTTGCTGTATATGTATTTTTTGCTGTTGCTCAGTTTTTTCTTTCATTATTTAAAAGATGTCCCTTATGGTGTTCTGTCTTGCATGGTTTCAGAAGTCTTTTTAAATTCCTACCTTTGTTCCTTTGTGAGTAATGTGTCCTTTTTTCCCCCTAGCTGCCTTCAAGAATCTCTCCTTATCTTTGATTTTTAGTAGTTTAAATGTGGCATGCCTAGATGTGTGAGTTTATTCCTTTCTTTATCCTGCTTTTGTTCTCTGATCTTCTTAAATACATAATTTGATATTTATTATTAATTTTGTATAATTCTTAGCCCTTCTTTCTTCAGAGATTTTTTTTCTGTTCTGTTCCTTCTGTTCAGCTTCCGGAAGACCAAATACATGTATGCTAGGACATGTGACACTGCATCACAACTCCTGGGTATTCTTTTCTGCATGGTATTGTGTCTTTTTTTCTACACTTTTCCCCTCTGCTTCAGTCTGGGTGATTTCTACAGACCTACCACTGACCTATTCCCTGATAGTCTTGAACCTACTAGGGACTCTGTTGATGGCATTCTTCATTTTTACTTTATTTTTCATTTCTATTATGTCCACTATTTCTTCTAGTTCTCATCACTCTATTGAAAATGCCTACCCAGCTTTGCATGGTTTCCATCTTTTCCATTGGAACATTTAAATATGATATGAATGTAGTTGTTTTAAATTTGCTATCTGATGTCTCTGTCATACCTGAATATGGCCCACTGATTATTATTCCTTTGCAGCACATTTTGTTTTTTGCTTTTTAGATTAATTACTCTGCAATCTCAGCTTTCTGATGGGCTTAGGAAAAGTTGTGAAACTGAAATCTGTCCGCTTTATTGCTGTTATTCTGAAGGGTGGGAGTGTTACTCTTTCCTGTTTTCTGTATCCCAAGTGAAAACCAAAACCAGAAGTGTATACTTTTAAAAGCCTAGGAAAACCATCTTGAGGAAAACCATCTCAAGGAAAACCTTGAGGCAGCATATAGGTACTGTGTATATGTAGTGGGAGTAAGGTAGGGGAGTCATAAGGGAACAGACAACTATAATACAATTAATTTTATTTAAAGCATATTAGTCACATGCATACACTGTCAGAGCCAGTGGAAATTTAAGCAAAATTATCAATGTGAAATCAGAGGCTTGTTATAAATATCAGTTTTACGTATTATAATAGCTTATAATATAGGTTAGTATTTATGTCAATATTGAGAATATTATAGAATAAATAATTTCTCCACTGTCATATATATAGTAACTATTGAGGCCACGATTCAGACCTATATTGCTGAAGTTCATGTGCACCCATCAAATTTTATATCCCACTGGAGGTTGGAGGCCAAATGAGAAAAAATATTATTAAAAATACACTACTAGGGCACTTATTGTGATGACCACTGGGTGTTACAGGTAGGTGATGAATCACTAAGTTCTCCTGAAATTAATATTATACTGTATGTCAATTAACTGGAATTTAAATAAGAGCTGGAAATAAACAAAAGGTAACTAAAATGATATTTAGAAAGAAAAAAAAATTTTTTTTTTTAAAGATTTTATTTATTTATTTGACAGTCAGAGATCACAAGTAGGCAGAGAGGCAGGCAGAGAGGAAGAAGCAGGCTCCCCGCAGAGCAGAGAGCCGGATGTGGGGCTCGATCCCAGGACCCTGAGATCATGACCTGAGCCGAAGGCAGCGGCTTAACCCACTGAGCCACCCAGGCGCCCCGAAAAAAATTTTTAAACAAGGAGAAAAGTATACTACTTGTGGTAGAGAAATATCGAGACCAGATAAGGTAAGAATAAGAAGATAATTCAGATAAGAAGATAAGTCAGATAAGAAGATAATTCAGATAAGAATTAGAAAGTAATCAGTAAGAATATGAAATAACTTAGATTAAAGATTAATTAGGGATGCATTTATAATTAAAAGAGACAAATGAATGTTAGAATTGTATGAAAATCAGATCTCCTGGACCTAGGTAGGGAGTTAACTAGAACTCAGTTGGTGACTGGAAATGCTGAAGTAGATGTTTTGAACAAGGGAAGGATTTAAAGAGGCAGAAGAGGAAAGTGATGAGGTCAGTTCAAATATAATATCTTGAATTGCCAAAAGTATATATATGGCCTCACATCTAGTAGATACTTAGGAAGAATTAATCTGGGAGAGGAATGAAATAGAGAAATAGGCTTGGAATATATCTATAAAAAGAAAATAATTGAACCTATGGAAGAAAATGATACTCCAGAATTATGAGGGGGCTGATAAGGATAAAAACGTCAAAACTAGTTCTTGATAAACATCTATATTGAGAGAATGGGAAGAGAATGGGAGTGTTTAAAGGAAATAGTCAAAGAATGGGGAAGTTATCAGAGAGAAGAAATACTTGTTATAAATGTGAAAGGAGGAGATAGATCTAAAAAAAGAAAAAGAGAAAGAGAAAAAAATAAGTTTATGTCAAATGCTCATAGGGTTTTGAGTGGGGGAAAATATGTAAAAAGTCTTTAGGATTTCTTGATGAAGAAATTGTCAGTGACAGTTCAGGTAGTCTCATGGGGCAGAAGCCATAAAATAGGAAAATATATTGTTATATATGATTTTTACTAAAATATGCATGCTCAGGATGCCTGGTGGCTCTGTTGGTTAAGCAGCTGCCTTCGGCTCAGGTCAGGATCCCAGCATCCTGGGATCGAGTCCCACATGGGGCTCCTTGCTCAGCAGGGAGCCTGCTTCTCCCTCTGCCTCTGCCTGTGCTCATTCTCTCTGACAAATAAATAAATAAATCTAAAAAAAAAAAAAATTCATGCTCAATTGATAAAAATTTATCCAAGCATCCTTTCATTCAACAACATATATACTGCTTTGAAAAAGGTTTACATTATGTACAAACAGAATAATTTGAAAAGTGATATGCATTGCTAAAATACATTTTATATTTGCTGTCTCCAAATTTTAGTAACATTTATGTAAAAATGGAATTTAAGATTTTTTTCAGATTATATTCTCTTTTTTATTTCTTATTATTGTTTTCCTGGAATTCATCAAAATATGGCTATGATTGTAGTACCCATTTTTTTTTTCATTTTTTCAGTGCATGAGATAAGTATCTCTTTAAAAATTCTTAGTTCAGGCTGACTTGCTTGGTGTTTTACTTGCACAGGCCCATTTTGCTTTCTTTGTTTAGCCAGGCATATTGCTAATTTCAGTGGGAATATTGGCCACTCAGGATCACACTATCTTTCAATTTGTATCAATTCTTTGGTTACAGGATTGTTTATACTAAATTCACTGGAGGCAGTGAAATATTCAGCAATGTCGAGCCTGAAAGAGTTAATTTTCAAGACTGAACTGTTCCCCTAGTTCCCACTGTAATTGCTGCTGATTATTTTTATGTTGTAATGAAGCAATAATGATCAAAGCATGGGGCATTTCTTAGGGATTCATGACTGGCTGGCTTTGCCTCGGGCCATTAACCCCAGTCATTAATTCCCCTGCAAATGCATTGTGCTTAGGTCATTATTGTTAGTAACAGAGCTGTATGAAAACATTTGCACAAAACTGTTGATTATTTTCTGTACATTCAAGTTTTGTGATTGAAAAACTGAAGAGTGATGAAGTTTGGCCAAGAGAAAAAAATAAATTATTGTTCAGTGGAGAGGAATAAGATATTTATTTAACATATATGTACTATGATATTATATATATGTGAATTTACATATACATACATCTATCTAAAATGCTTATGTGACTACATGAATAAACATTACATCTTTATTTTCTATCCCTGGGCTGGATAAACATATTTAACTCTTGAATATATTACATCTCAGTTGAAGATTTTAAAAACCACCATTTCTAATTACAATTACATTCTTAATTATGAAAAATAGATGCTGAGCAAATGTACTTTTTTTCACCTACTATATATTTGTTCCTCCTTAATACCACTGGCAGAGTGAATATGAATAAAAATTTCTCTGAGAATTAATTTTCTACACAGTAAAAATCAAAAAGCTACCTTTGTTCTCTCCTAGGTGTAATTCCTTAAAATAGTGACAATGGTGACACTGTAATTATCACACTCAAAATGTTTTATTTTTTTAATATTCTGTATACACATCACAAAAGTTCTCACCAAAAGAACAGCCACCATGTGTGTTACAAGACCGCTTGGAAAAATCAAATAGCAAAATAACTTAAATTCTATCTCGAAGTTCAAGGACTACACTCCTAATCAAAGAGCTATAACTGAAACTTCATTTCACGTAAGCTTCCCTAAAGGGTAAACGGTTGCCCTCAGAAAGAGATGAGAGACAAGGAGACACCAAAGGGTCAAATCAGAATCAAGCAAAAGTTTAAAAAATGCTGTCTTCCCTTTACTCTCTTGTAAATGAAGTTTCTGTGACAGACTTCAGTCACCGTTGAAGTTTAGCTTACTAAGAATGCTAATTTCCTATTTTCATTAAAGTTTAAATTTGCACTTTCAAGAACATTGTAGGTAATTGCTACTTAGTTTTTATCTTTTATATTCTTCCATATTTCAAACTTAATAGTGAGGAAGTAAGCAAACAAAAAGAAACAGGATACATCTAAGAAAAGATTTCAGATATTGTCCTTTTGCAAATTTGCTCTAATAGAATTGGAAAAGTATAACTAAAAATCTTAGGGACCATACAAATATAAATTTTTTAAAAGATTTTACTTATTTATTTGACAGAGGGAGACAACAGCGAGAGAGGGAACACAAGCAGGGGGAATGGGAGAGAGAGAAGCGGGCTTCCCGCTGAGCAGGGAACCCGATGCGGGGCTCAATCCCAGGACCCTGGGATCACGACTTGAGCCAAAGGCAGACACTTAATGACCGAACCACCCAGGCACCCGAGGAGCCATATAAATACAAATTAAAAAAAAAAAAAACAGCAGAAAACAAGTTATATAAAATGTTAACCCTAAAGACAGTAGAATACTAAAAACTCAGTCTGTATTTCTCTAATAGGTGCAAATCAATGAACTGTGAGTTAGTGGACACATCTGTCCTCATTTTACAGATGAAAAAGCATGGCTCAAGTAACTAATTTAACTTAAGCAAATCACCTACAGAACAACAGAACCAAGATGTGAACTAATCAAAGGCATACTTTTCTCCCTAATTCTACTTGGTTTTTATATCAGAGAAACATTCACTATTGTGTCTTTTTTTTTTTTAATAAAAATTTTATTTATTTATTTGACAAAGAGAGAGAGAGAGATTGCAAGTAGGAGAGAGTCAGGCAGAGATAGGTGGGGGTCAGGGAAGCAGGCTCCCTGCTGAGCAGAGAGCCCGATGTGGGGCTTGATCCCAGGACCCTGAGATCATGACCTGAGCTGAAGGCAGAGGCTTAACCCACTGAGCGACCCAGGTGTCCACCATTGTGTCTTTTAAAAACAATTGCTATAGACCCATATGACAATATCAACACAACTATTTTCAGTAGATGTTGAGATGATTAATCTTATGTGTCAACTTAGCTGGGTCATGGGGTCCAGATATTTAGTAAACTATTCTGCTTATTTCTATGAAGGTGTTTGTTGTTGTTATTATTGTTTTTGTTTTGTTTTAGTTTTTATTTTTTTAAGTGAGGTTAACATTTGAATCAGTGGACATTGAGTAAAGCAGATTTCTCTCCATAGTGTGGGTGGGCCTTGTCCAATCAAGTGAAGGCACTAACAGAACAGACTGACTTCCTTTAGAGGAAGAGGAACTTCTGCCAGCAGACTGTGTGTAGGTATACACATACACATTGTACTGGTTCTGTTTCTCTGCAGAATCTTAGCTAATACACATGGGGGGAAAAAGAGATAGGAAATAGTGTGAAAAACCAAAAGTATGTGAAAAAAAATACATATGAAGATGACATAATAGGAGTCTGAGAATATCATTGAGTGTGGTTTCAAAGGGATCCCTACCCCTAACTTCAGAAACACATAATCAAACAAAACACCATCACAATCTCTGGGTTGCATATGTTTTATTGATACTTTCTTGAACAATGAAATACTAAAACTCTTTATGTTTGATATACCTAAAATCTGCTTTCTTTTTAAAAAAAATCAATGTTCATATGTACTTTGAGATTTAAAATACTTAGAAAATGCTTTTTTGACAATAATTTTTGAGCAGGACATGGACGAATGGATTTGTGTGTATGGGTATATATGGAAACAGTAATTAACTAAATAGGTAAATGTGGAGGTTGGGAAAAATGTATCCTTTGTGATACATATTTTACAAAGCCTCTATTTTTTAAAAAATTAATTTGCCTTAGTGAAAGTACCTAAAAGCCCCTTAACAACACATCATCTCTCCTGGAGGCCCTATATCATTTCAATTATGCCTAATTATACACATAGGGGTGTGTGTGTGCGTGTGTGTGTGCATGAGCACACATATGTATTCATGTTGATATGCAGGGTGGCCCATTTGCAAAGAGCTTCATTTTATCCTTTATTCTTTTATTAACAGCCCACCTACATATGTTGCAGAAATAATTATACCTATGTAGCTGCTTAATGGATTTGTCTTCTATAACACTCTTAATAGTGGGGGGAGATTTCCTTGAGAGCGGAGCATCATGGATAAGGGAGCTTGTTTAAGTTGGCAGCATATAGAAGAGTCAAGGTTCTTTATTCTGGATTCAGCATTGAGTCAAGAGGCTCTTTGTTTTTGAGGGAAATTATACTTGCTATTCCTATGTAGCTAATCTGTTATATTGCTCAACTGTATCTTTAAAATAGCATTTCTGGTGATGGCAAAGAGGGTAAATGTGAGATAAAAGAAAAAGAAGACAAAAACCCAGGAGGAATCATTTGGGTTTCTTTTTGCCATAGATACTGTCCCCTAATTTTGCCTGGATAGAAAGGGTTTTATGTATTTAAGGAAAGATGCCTTCACAGCCACGTCTCTAAGAACCTGTGCGGCACAGATTATGGAAATTGCTCCCACTTTTGGACAGCCCCGTTGGATGGTGCCACCTGGCCTGCCTTCTCTGAAGTCGCCCCTGTACTACAGCATTTTCAGGATGGAAGGAAGGAAAGACCTCCTTCCTTAGATTCGAATAAATACACATGGACAGAAAAAGCCTGCAGATAGATGCTGCCTCTATGGTTACTTCATGGAATTGAAAAGCAGCAGGTTCATACACATTAATTTCATTCTCTGTATTGTCTGTCATGAGAAGAGCTTGATTTGATAGTTTGATGATGAATTACATGGTGATCGATGAAAAATGAAGTATTATTCATGATAATGAAGGGATTAAAATTAAAAGTTTTTATTTCAGAATGGTGCCCAAAGCAAAATTTTACATAATAGAATTATCTATCCTTGCTTAAGATGTATGCATTCTTCCCTAGGAGAACAATTATTAAGGTTTTATTTATTTATTTGACAGAGAGAGTGAGAGAGCACAAGCAGGGATAACAGAAGAGGGAGAGAGAGAAGCAGGCTCCTTGCTGAGCAGGGAGCCCAATGTGGGGCACAATCCCAGGACCCTGGGACAGTGACCTAAGCCAAGACACTTCCACTGAGCCACCCAGGTGACCTGAGAACAATTTTTAAATAATATTTGTTAACTGATATTCCATTCACAAATATAACAGAGATTTCGACAATCCTACCACCCCAAAATAATGATTTTTCTCTTCTTTTCATATTTATATATAATAAAAATGGTATTATGAAAATGCACAAATATTTTAGACATTATTTAGTTCAAGAATGCTGTTCAGTACAGAATACTGGAACTCATTTACTAACATTTGATAAAGATGCTATGGAGCTTCCAATGGTGATTCAGTTACACTATAAATAACTAAATGGTCATTTAAAAATACAGTCTCTGACAAATATGTCACTTACTTCTTTAGAGAAATCTCTATCACTCTTTATCTAGTTCCCTAGGACCACATTTCTTTAAATTCTTGCTGAAATTCTAAGATTTTCTTATATTTATATGTTCTTATGCTGTTAAAAGTAATTCATATTCATTATCTTAAGTTTTCTGTGTTTCATGAAGATAATAATAGACAATTATCTCTTATTTTTTCAGATGTATAAATTAAGCCCCATCAGACTTGTCTAAGTTTTCACAAATAAGATGATGGTAGTTGAGCCTAACCTAAAACCTAAATGTCTGGTTCACAAAAAAAAAAAAAAGTCATATGTTATATCATGGATTCCTAAATTCATTCGTGTAAATAATCATCAGCAATTGCTTAAATATTGGAGCAGAATTTTAAACCCATCATTTTAGGCCACTCTTAGGTCTCTCTAATTCATCTGTTTCACTGGCCATTATGGAACTTTCTTGGGCTCCACGACTCTCGATCCATGTATGTCTCACCATTTTAGTGCCCCCAAATGAGTTTCTGCAACAAGATCAAATTCTTTCTACCAAATTAAATACAATAATTTATTTTCTTATACATTCCTTTATTTAATGCAA
Source organism: Neogale vison (assembly GCF_020171115.1). Taxonomy (NCBI): domain Eukaryota; kingdom Metazoa; phylum Chordata; class Mammalia; order Carnivora; family Mustelidae; genus Neogale; species Neogale vison. The sequence continues at coordinate 31,044,685 of NC_058096.1, forward strand.
CAAAAGTCCCAACCTAAACTGAATAGCCACTGGAAATCCAAACAAGCCGAGAATAGTCTAAGTTTACAGGAAGTGGGTGGGCAGCAAGGATAAGAAGGGGAGAGTAAAAAGTAAGTGTTGTGAAGGGCATTTGAATTTCCACATTAATCCCAAACCTCAGGCTACTTAACTCCTTGGGACAATGTTTAGATATGAATTCCCAAACCAGTGAATCAAATCCTGCTGTTATATTCAGTTATCCTCAACTGTCTTCTGGCCCCTTTCTTTCTTAAAGCAACACAAGAGCCTTGGGGATGGAGACCATAATCTAATTAAATAAAATCATTTATCATTAGGGTTCATGTATCAAATTAAGATCACAATTTTGGGTCCAAGCAAAAGACTATAATCCAGGAGAGAAAGTTGTTTCTCATCACCAACTTTAGCATCAATATTTCAGGAAATGAAGGCAACTGGAGACAGATAAAGCAGAGCAGTCAATATAATGTCCCACCAGCAGCTCTAAACAAAGAAATTTTAATAGCATATCTGCCCACTGGATTGTGGCTACAGGACTAAAAGTGAATTCATCCTTGAAAGTAACTGAGGAAAACACTGTGGCTGATCTGAGAGGGAAGAATTTGTGTTTTTGAGCAGGGGTAAGTTATGGGACTAAAGTGATTTCACCCACTGTCTCTGTGCTAGTGTGGCCTGAGTATTTTCAGTTACATGGGGATTTGGTGTCTCTGTGCAAGGCCCTGTGCCAAGTTTCAGGGGAATTTCAAAAGGAATTAAGACAAATTCCTTTAATTTAAATATAGGTGCTTAGACTCAAATTAAATGTCAAAAAAGAGGAATAAATAGAAAATAGAAACAAAAATCTGTATAGAGAATGGAGGGGACAATGTACATGGAAATGGTAATCTTTAAGCTGGACACTGAAAGGTGTGACCAATTTTATCACATAGACAAAATAACTAGGCATCTGGGTTGAGTCACATTGATCCATGATTATTGTTTTTACTGAATAGAGATTGGGATAAAACCTTCAAATTATATGGAAGATCATTATTAAAAAGATCCCTATGAAATATGATGTTGAAACGATTAGAGAGTATGGTCAATTGTTTTGTTCTTTATAACACAGGGTCCCAAGAAAAATTGCCAAAAATAGTTCCGCTCAATTATTGGTTTTATTGTTTGAACTCTAAATTTTGTAACTGACCAGGTTTTAATTTTAACACAGGCTGTTAGACAGGAAATCTGTGGCCCAGCTCTAGTTCTGGCTTTATTTGGTAATCCTATTCTTGTTCTCCTTTATTCTTTTGCCCCACTCTTAAGTCTGCTTATTAAATTTTATATATTTTGCCTTTAATCCTTTCTGGAGGATGTAGTATAAATATGACATAAGAAAAAAACAAAAAAGGAAAAGATTATTTTAATGTAGAGATAACCAGATTCTAAACACAGATGTTGTTTAGAGAAGTCTCTGATATCCTTTAAAGCATAATGTTTCTGCTTGCTTCTGAAGAAGTACTATTCTTCTGGTAATGGTTCTAGAAAGTGGTGGCATCAGATTTTGGGCTCGGGGGACACTATTGAACCAAAGAAATGTTGAATCACTTGAAGATTTTCAGTCCAGTGTTTGCATACAGAATTGAAAGAAAGTTATTCCTCATCTTCTTGGCTTGTGGTAAAAGAGCCAAGATGACAGGAGTAATTAGTTTCCTAGGGCTTCCCTAAGAAAATAGGACAGATGCATTGGCTTTTAGTTCTAAAGGCTAGAGATCTGAAATGAAGATGTCTTCAGAGCCATGGTCCCATTGAAGGATCTGAGGAAGATCCTTCAATGACTCTTCCTAGCTTCTGGTCCTTGGCATTCTTTGGATTCCTTGGCATGTGGCCACATCACTCAAATAGCTGCCTTTGTCATCACATGACAGATGTGACTCAAAGAGTTGCCTCTGTCATCACCTCCCCCATGTGTGTGTCCAAATTTCCCCCTGCTTTCTAAAATCCACTACCATAATCACAATAGTTCTTCAGAAGCAAGCAAAAATTTTCTGCTCTAAAGGTTATTTACAGACTCTTACAAACAACATGTGAATTCAGAATTCTGGTTATCCTTAGTGCTAAAAACTTCAATGACTATACAATCACCATTTTTTTCCCCCTCTCTAACCCAGTATGATCCTATCTTAGCTTGATTATATCTACAAATAGCCTCTTTCCAAATAAGATCAAATTTAAGTACTCACAGTTAGAAACCGAATTTGAACTTCCTTTTCAGAAGTAATTCAACCCATAACAAGTAGTAACAATAGTAATAATACAGTAGTAATTATATTTACTACAAGCCAGGCTTTGGCTTCCTCCTCCAATAAGTAAACCACTTATTACTCAGTTCGAGTAGTTGGGTAAATTTATATTTGCTATACTCATCTCCCAACCTTTTCACTTGCAGTGATACCTGGTCTCTATCTCTCTCTATATATTTGAATTATTTCTCACTGTATAGCCCCTTCAGATGAAGGATTCATTGGCTGGGACAACAAGAGGATTACATATTTCAGCTGCTAATAAGATTCCTCCTTCCGTTCAACCCACACTGGACCCTGGGGAGCAAGTGATAATGCATATTCTTGTAGACTCAAACTCCTGGAACATTCACACAGGGAATCCCACAAAAGCCAGCTGGCTTACCCAGGGTAAGGAGTTTCTGTTGACTCCTGTTCCAGTAGAAACCTTTGTCATCTGAACATGCATGGAATTTGGAGCTAGATGGAAATGAGTTCAAACTCTGATTTTACAAACACAGATGTTGACACAGACAATTCTGTGGGTCATCTGGGCTTGGAGAAGCACAACCATGTGCAGAACTGAATCCCAGTTTCCCTGACACAGCAAAGCCTAAAGCAAAACAACATGAGTTCTATGACTCTCCTAGGAAACATGCCAGTTCATCAAGAGAGATAAATGTTGTTCACATACAACTCTAGAGTAATTGAACAAAACATGCATTCTGGTTTTGCCACTTCTGAGGTATGTGAACTCATATATTAATTCAACCCGTAAAATAAATTTTTTGATGCATAAAATGAAATAAAAATAGCTTATAATTTAGTTATGAGAAGTCAGGAAAACACTAATTAAATTTTCATCCCTGTTCTGGCACACAATAGAGACTTAATAACTATTGTCTTCCACACATCCTGTGCAAACACCAATAGAGTTCACATGTCTTAAGTGACCATTCTATAATGCTCAGCTTTTGGATAGGTTTTATGGCATAATGAAATGTATTTTGTTGAATATTTGTGTCCATGGTATTCCAAGAAATTTCCTTTAATTTCTTTTAATTATATGTATTTGTTTACATACTTATTTTTCTCCACTACTCAAATTAGTCATATTTGCACAGATTTTGTGAGCCAGACCTCTAAGATTAACCTTTTCCAACCTACCTAAACCAACAGTTTTCAAATTACCAGAATGAAATGCTGCCTAGAGTTAAAGTAGGCATCTTCTCCTTCTTTTAATTTTCAAGTCTCCAAAGACTCCATTAACACCTAGAATGAAATAACTTGGAGGTACAATATCATGATTTGAAAAATGCAAACTCCCTCTAGTTGTTGGCCAAACCTCTCATTTCAAGACACAAGTCAAAAGCAGCAAGTCCATATCAAAATGCAAGAAAGTTTATATGAAAACTTTAATGAAAGGAACACTAGTTTTTCAGACATTGTTATCAAAAGTTTGAGTATGTAATTCCCAGATTAGATATAATTTCAAAAAAATCATTTGTAAGTGATGATTATTTATGGTTCATTTATCAACTTATAAATAATGATAAAATAATTGCAATAAAGTAGGTTTCTGGTTTTCCTGCTGTTGTTCTAAATAAGAGAGTAAGTACCTATTGATTCACAGTTTAAAGCAGATAACCTACCAAAACTTCTTTTCTGGGTGGGGGAAAGAAATTGGGAAGAAGAAAGAAACCTTTTTAAAAGATACATTATTTGGATAAACAATTTAAGAGATAATAAAAGGATAATGACATACCAGTGAATGTTTATATACTTATAAAATCCCCTCTTAATGATATCTGTCTTCAATATCCATAAGCTGAACTTAGTACCCAATAAGAGTGCTACAAACCCTCTATATTAACAGAAGTGTGATTATAGAATTTAAGTCTCTTGAACTTTATAGTGTTTCCTGCTTTGTGAAATCAGGATAAAATCTGCTTTCATTGGTAAATCTGTTATACTAGGGTCAAGGCAAGCAGAGATCTGAGTGACAGCTTCTGAAGAGTTAAACATGTATTTCATGCTTTAAAATAACTAATCCAGGCATCTGTGCTTGGGAAACATTGGAAAAATGTCATAGTGATATTGATATATGCTTCCTTAACTTGTAGTATAATTTTAGTAACGTCCTCAAAATAGTTTCCTTTCTGTAATTGGCATTATTTCTGTTTTCTGTCTTGTGTTTTATCTAAATGAGTATCAGTCTGGTTTCTTGGTCTTTCATGAAAGCGTGCTATATTTTGAGCATGTGAAGAAATTACATTAACAAAAATATAGAAATAGCATTACTGTTAAGTACAATGTGCACTATTTAAACTCATTCATGCAACCGTTCACTTCACAAATGTTTGGGTGTCTAAAATATCTGAATCACCATTACTAAAATGTGATACTGTTTACTTGGAAATAATTTTAAACATACAGAAAAGTTGCAATACAGAGCAAAGAACTTTTATATACCCTTTACTCACATTCATCAGTTGTTAACATTTTTGCCCTACTTACTTTGTCATTGTGTATATCCACATGTCTGTATATCTATACTTTTTTTTTTCTTAACCCTTTATTCTTAAATACTCCTGGGTGTATTTCCTAAGAATAAGAATATTCATTCATGACCACTGTACAGTTAAAAATTTTAGGGATTTTAATATGGATTCACTTTATAGGTTTTGCACTCTACATTTTCCAGTTTTGTCACTAATGTTTCTTACAGCATTTTTTTTTTCCTCCTGAATCCAAAATCACATACTGCATTTGGTTATCCTGCTTCTTGTTTTCCCTAATCTGGAACATTTCCTCAGCTGTTCTTTGTCTTGTAACAATAATTTTTTTGAATACTAGAGATCCTTTTTTCTCTTTAATATTGTTTTTAATAGGATTATAAAAATCTTCCTCATATTTAGAGTTAATTTATATATTCCAGGTCTAAATTCTACAGAGTGGATATTGCGCCTTACTCATGATGTCAAATCAGGAAGTTTACAATTGTCTGTCTGTCCAATGGTAATATCAATTTGGATCAAGGTGTCACAGTACTGCCTGAGTTTTTCACTGTAGAGATACCATGTTTCCCTCTGCATGTTATAAGCAATCTGTAGAGAAAGACTATAAAACCATGAAAAATTATGCTCTTCATTAAAATCCCCCTCCATATTTAATTGGAAAAAAATCTTTGTCATGATGAATGCAAAATGATGATTTTATAACTCCTGTACTGTCTCTACCTTTATGGATCAGCTTTCTATTTGAAGAAAGATCTCTTTCTTCTTCCTTCTTTCCTTCCCTTACTTACTAATTGATTATCAGCATGGATCTATGTGTTACTATTCTTTTCCCATTGGTTTAGAATTCATTACTCCCTTCTTAATTATCTTGTTTGTGACTTGGAAGTGGGAGCACCTTCAAGCTGACAAAGGTGTCCTTTGAAAGCTCTTCATTTCCTTCTGTCCATTTTTACTTTCTGGCATAATAAATTATTCCAAACTCAACTTACCCTGTTCTAGACCATGAGGTGGTAAATTCCCTGAGTATTTCTACTTAATGTTTCACAGGAAGTGTTACAGAGGTGTGTGGACTCTACATACGCCCACTGCCAGTGGAATTTCTTTACTTCTCGATCTTTTTTTTTTTTCCAATTTATTTATTTTCAGAAAAACAGTATTCATTATTTTTTCACCACACCCAGTGCTCCATGCAAGCTGTGCCCTCTATAATACCCACCACCTGGTACCCCAACCTCCCACCCCCCCGCCACTTCAAACCCCTCAGATTGTTTTTCAGAGTCCATAGTCTCTCATGGTTCATCTCCCCTTCCAATTTACCCAAAAGCACATACCCTCCCCAATGTCCATAACCCTACCTCCCTTCTCCCAACCCCCCTCCCCCCAGCAAACCATAAGATACCTAGGAATAAACCTAACCAAAGAGGCTAAGAATCTATACTCAGAAAACTATAAAGTACTCATGAAAGAAATTGAGGAAGACACAAAGAAATGGAAAAATGTTCCATGCTCCTGGATTGGAAGAATAAATATTGTGAAAATGTCTATGCTACCTAAAGCAATCTACACATTTAATGCAATTCCTATCAAAGTACCATCCATCTTTTTCAAAGAAATGGAACAAATAATTTTAAAATTTATATGGAACCAGAAAAGACCTCGAATAGCCAAAGGGATATTGAAAAACAAAGCCAAAGTTGGTGGCATCACAATTCCGGACTTCAAGCTTTATTACAAAGCTGTCATCATCAAGACAGCATGGTACTGGCACAAAAACAGACACATAGACCAATGGAAAAGAATAGAGAGCCCAGAAATAGACCCTCAACTCTATGGTCAACTAATCTTCGACAAAGCAGGAAAGAATGTCCAATGGAAAAAAGACAGCCTCTTCAATAAATGGTGTTGGGAAAATTGGACAGCCACGTGCAGAAAAATGAAATTGGACCATTTCCTTACACCACACACAAAAAGAGATTCAAAATGGATTAAGGACCTCAATGTGAGAAAGGAATCCATCAAAATCCTTGAGGAGAACACAGGCAGCAACCTCTTCGACCTCAGCCGCAGCAACATCTTCCTAGGAACATCGCCAAAAGCAAGGGAAGCAAGGGCAAAAATGAACTTTTGGGATTTCATCAAAATCAAAAGCTTTTGCACAGCAAAGGAAACAGTTAACAAAACCAAAAGACAACTGACAGAATGGGAGAAGATATTTGCAAACGACATATCAGATAAAGGACTAGTGTCCAAAATCTATAAAGAACTTAACAAACTCAACACCCAAAGAACAAATAATCCAATCAAGAAATGGGCAGAGGACATGAACAGACGTTTCTGCAAAGAAGACATCCAGATGGCCAACAGACACATGAAAAAGTGCTCCATATCACTCGGCATCAGGGAAATACAAATCAAAACCACAATGAGATATCACCTCACACCAGTCAGAATGGCTAAAATCAACAAGTCAGGAAATGACAGATGCTGGCGAGGATGCGGAGAAAGGGGAACCCTCCTACACTGTTGGTGGGAATGCAAGCTGGTGCAACCACTCTGGAAAACAGCATGGAGGTTCCTCAAAATGTTGAAAATAGAACTGCCCTATGACCCAGCAATTGCACTACTGGGAATTTACCCTAAAGATACAAACGTAGTGATCCAAAGGGGCACGTGCACCCGAATGTTTATAGCAGCAATGTCCACAATAGCCAAACTATGGAAAGAACCTAGATGTCCATCAACAGATGAATGGATCAAGAAGATGTGGTATATATATACAATGGAATACTATGCAGCCATCAAAAGAAACGAAATCTTGCCATTTGCGACAACATGGATGGAACTAGAGCGTATCATGCTTAGCGAAATAAGTCAAGCGGAGAAAGACAACTCTCATATGATCTCCCTGATATGAGGGAGTGGTAATGCAACATGGGGGCTTAAGTGGGTAGGAGAAGAATCCATGAAACAAGATGGGATAGGGAGGGAGACAAACCATAAGTGACTCTTAATCTTACTTCTCGATCTTTGCAACAGACAAAACTAGTATTTCTTTTTGTTTTTATTTTAAAGATTTTATTTATTTGACAGAGAGAGATCACAAATAGGCAGAGAGGCAGGCAGAGAGAGAGGGGGAAGCAGGCTCCCTGCTGAGCAGAGAGACCGACGTGGGACTCCATCCCAGAACCCTGAGATCATGACCCGAGCTGAAGGCAGAGGCTTAACCCACTGAGCCACCTAGGTGCTCCAAAACTAGTATTTTTAACATAAATTCATATGCTGGTGCAACCACTCTGGAAAACAGCATGGAGGTTCCTCAAAATGTTGAAAATAGAACTGCCCTATGACCCAGCAATTGCACTACTGGGAATTTACCCTAAAGATACAAACGTAGTGATCCAAAGGGGCACGTGCACCTTCTTTTGCACGTGCAAAAATCTGTACTTCCAATTGCCATCCATCTCAACAACATGGTTCTTCTTCCCCTCCCTGCTCCTGCCATATTTACATTTTCCTTCATTTTTAGTAAGGATCCTGGCTTCCAGCAACATTAATACACTCACTCACGTGCTCAACCCTCCAAGTCACCTGTAAGGATTTAATCATAGCTTCATCTATATTACTACAAAAAAAGAATTTATTGAAAGAGCTCAAGATTCATTTGCACTTCTACCTCAAATCCCAATATCCCATTCCTCCACTGAGTAGGATAGAATGTAGTTACACACTATGTTCAAAAGTTATACTTTGGTTCAACTTTGTTTACCTTTGGTCTGCCTTTTAACCCGTTTAGTGTAATTTTCTACTTTTGATATACATCCGAGTTCATTTGTTTCAGTTTTTGTTCCTTTTTTCTTCTCGTTGTTGACTTGTTTTTAATTTTTGAATACGTAAAACATTAAGATGCTTCTAAGAGTCAAAACTATGTAAAAAAGGTAGTCAGGAAAGTGTCACTCCCTCTCCTGTGTTTTCTCCTTCTGAATCATACCTTGTCAATAATAATTCCATAGTTTTCTAGTTTATTCTTTCTGTATTTTCTTCTAAGAACAGATATATGCATGCTTTACTATTTATCCTACATTCCATATAGACATATGTATATATAAAATAATATAAATACATGTAAATATATTTGTCAGCCTTTTTTCATTGAACAATATATCCTTAGGGGGGAACAGTGATCCTTTATTCAAGACAGTATCTGGTAATAATAATAGAATAATATAGAAAAACAAGAGTGGTACAACAGTGGATAAGTTGACAATAGTAAAGTAACTTCTGTCCTTCTACCAGGTACACTACATTGAACTACATGCCTCTTTTCAACTCCCCACTTAAAAAACTAAAAATCATCTTTTCATCTTGCCTCCTATTATCTGGTAGAAGGATTTTTTCTTCTCTCAAAGGCTACTCTTTTAAGACTTTTTTTCTCCCATTTCATTCTGGCTTTCCTGTTTTATCAGTATGATTCTCTCTGTTGGATTATCTGCCTTATAACAAAAACATTTCCCACCATATCCCATGGCTTCACTGCCTCCATGCTCTTTTATCTCCTCTGGACATCTCAGCATTTCACCCCCACTCTTCACTGCAAAACTTCTCAGACAAAGGGTTTATAGTCCATTGATACTTTCTCGCCTTCTTTTCACTTTGTATTCCGTTCAGTATTAGTTCTTCCCTACCACGCTAAATTTCCCTTTCTAGAGTCATTGATGATGGTAATGATGATTGTTTATCCTTGCTACTCAAAGTGTGATCAAAGAGCCAGAATAATCAGCATTACTCATAAGGACTACATTACAATGTAGCATAGACACAAGGGAAGAGGAAATAGAGTCTCTTCTTGGTGGAAGAACTGTCAGTGTATTTGGAAGTTTTTAATCTGCTCCTGAATGAGGTAGAAGGAGAAGAATAAGGGAATCAGAAGAGCACATTCCTTTTATGATCCCCAGTGTTGAATCTCCCACTTATGCTTGTAAGCTAAGTTACAGGGTCTCATCTACACGGAGTTTGAAAGCTGTGTGTGTGTGTGTGTGTGTGTGTTTCTTTCTTTCTTTCTTTCAGGAGGCCACAGGCATAGCTAAAAAGTGGGGAATTCTGTTAATTTAGGGGGAAAAAAAAAAGATGAGAATAAGAACTTGGGACACCTAGCAAACTTTAAGTCCTACATGTCCAAAATGGAAAGCTTCAATATTCTTTCCCCACACATTTCAAAGTAAGATTTATTTTTCCAATTCCAATTTTTCCTCTTAAAAATTTCATCAGTCCTCAAGTTTGTTGTTCATCATTGATTATTTCCTCCTTCTCACCTGTCCCGATTTATCAGAAAGTCCTACACATATCTTATATATTTTATGTCTGTATCAGTCAATCTCCAAAGCTGCCTTGCCCTAAGCTGATGTCCTCTATTTTTGGTTCTCATAATTCTCTTCTATCTGGTCTCACTCCCACACATTTGTTCACTGACCATCTATTATCCAAAGAGAAGTCAGTGATACTTCAAAAATGGAAATCATATTATATCTTTTTTTTTCACTTACAAGTGCAATTGCAGGCAGCATAAAGTCCAAAAATCTGTTTTGAGTTTTCTGAACTGCTTCCTTTCCCATTCATTTTGTATCACTGCCCTTACTGGCCAGATTTCAGTCAATTTGGCCTTTGGTTGTTTTGTTCCTCAAAGGTACAGGGCACTTGGAGCTTATTACTCTCTCTACGTGATAAATTGATTTTTGTTTCTTTTTCATTTTGTCTCTTTAGCACTCTGCATGGTGGAATACTTCTCATCTTATTGGTATTACATCTCACAAGACCTGAATCCACCTCTTCAGAAAAGGTTTTTCAGACCAACATCTCTAGAATGGTTCATTCTAGATTTACCCTATGTCACATCAGCCTTTAGGTGTCCTTTGGACATTTATTTGACCTATAATTATTCCATGTATTGGTTTATTTAATCTGTCTTTTCTACAACTTTATCTAAAACACTTAGCACAGTGCCTAGCATATGGAGAGGCTCAACAAATATTTTCTGAGAAATGAACTAATGATTGAATGGCTGTCTCTCTAAAACAACCCTCAATTAAGAGAACTATTATGTACACCTCAGTCCAGAGTACTTCTGTAGCAGCTGGATATGTGCAAGGTGAGAGAAAAAGATCTCAGTACCCCACAACCACTATCTTTAAGGAATTAATTTAAGATTATTAGAGGCTGCCTGGGTGGCTCAGTGGGTTAAGCCTCTGCCTTCAGCTCAGGTCATGGTCTCGGGGTTCTGGGATCGAGCCCCGCATCGGGCTCTCTGCTAGGCAGGGAGCTTGCTCCTTCTTCTCTCTCTCTACTTATGATCTCTCTCTGTCAAATAAATAAAATCTTAAAAAAAAAAGATTATTAACAGAACCATGGGATTAATATTATAATTAATATTACTATTACTTTAACATGAAGTCTGCAGGCTTATGTCAAGTTCTGCCAGCTGATAGTATCTCTTCCTGGTTTGTTTGTTTTTAAGTTTATAAATCACTGTTGTAATACTTTCCTTCTCCTACAACTATAACCCCCTTTTCTACCTTAGTCTTTTCATCATCATTTTGCTTTTGCTCCTATCATACATATCTTTTCTGTCACTTCTTGGATTTCTATCATTGTAAGCAAAATTTAATATTCTGTTTCAATCCATAAGCATGTCAAACTTTATTTGAACAGCTTGGGAGTTTCTTTCTTTTTAATTTTTTTTTTTTTCAGTGCAAAAAGGTGCTTTAATTATTATAGGACATGAACAGGGCTCATGGGTAGAAAGAGCTGCCCTGGGATTGTGAAGAATAACTGGTTATATACCTTTTAGTTAGAGGGGGTTAGTGATAGTCTAGGTCTCCAGGTAATTTGCACATGGTAAAAGCAAGGTCTCCAAGACCTTGAAAGGCTAGCTATTGTTAAGATAAGGCTGCTTTTAGTCTTTAATGAACCATCAACAGTACGGCAGCCTTGAAAGAGAGACCAAAGGATCTTGAGGAGTTTAGGTTCTGAAGCACACATCCAGAACACAATGTCTGCATTGACTTCATTATAGAAATAACAAATTAGCCTTTTGCATAGAAGCTTTCTAAAGTCTGGTTTTGGTAGTCCGTGGAAACATAAACTAAGGAATACTTTTTGCTATCATTTCTACTCCTCCTACTTAAAATCTCTATGGACCCTGCTTTTCAGAATATAAAATTGTTATATGAAGAGACAATGCAGTAAATCATTGCTCTTCAATATTTGTTTTAAGGGCCACGTATCTAGGGACAATTGCTTAATCCTGACAAATGAATTATTCCTGTGGCTACAATCCAAATGATATTCTCTCTAAGCAGAACAAGAAGCCACTTGGGAAGCACATTTTTACTTAACACTAGTATAAGCATATGAACATTTTAAGAGTCGCTGATAACTTGTTTCTAGACAGCATGACGATTTGAAACAGGTATAAGAAATCTCATCCATATTGTGCTGAATTTCCCTACTTGCTGCATCACTCGCCCCATCATAAACACTCTCATTTTTACTAATCCTTTAAAAAATTCATTTGTTTATTTGAGAGAAAGAGTGAGAAAGAGAGTGCATGAGCAGGGGGATGGGCAGAGGGAGAGAACCTCAAGCAGACTCCCCACTGAGCATGGAGCCCTGGAGTGGGGCTTGATCCCAGGACCCGGAGATCATGACTTGAGCAGAAATCAAGAGTTCAACACTTAGCTAACTGAGCAACCCAGATGTCCCTCATGTTTACTGATTTAAATACAGTCTCAGGAATTAAAAAAAAAAAAAATTAGTCACCCTTGGGGTTAAGTACAAAACAAATTTTTAACTATCTACTCTGAGTTTTATAAATTATTTTATAATAATTTGTTTCTTGTTTATTCCATTCCAAAGAGCTGATGGTTTCCCTTTCATTCTTACATGAAACACTTTTTAAACATAAAATGTATGTGCTATGTGCAAAATGAAAGGCAGATTTCTGATCATTCTATTGCTTTCCAACTGAAATTAAGATTCATATTAAGTTGCACAACGTATTTTTTTTCTCTTATGGAATAGTGGTTTCAGGTATTTGCAATCATGTTCGAAACTACTGAGAGCAGAAAGAAGAGCAGAGAAAGTTCCATTTCATACTTTGAATCTGGTTTCTGTTACTGAAATCCTATTTTCCTTCTTCTCTCAATTGGTGTAAAGAAGTAGACAATGTGCCATCAAATTTGGGTACAGTCAGAAACCCAAAAATACCTATATCCATACCAGTCTTAATTATTTTATCTATACATTTATTGCAGAATATTTATGGAGTCCTTGCTGTGTGACAGGCCCTGTTCCAAGTGCTGAGCCACAGAGGACAAGCTCTTGGCCTTCGTGACACTTACCTGGGGATCAACAGGTAATATAGAAGTCAACAGTAAATGGACAAGATGTTTTTAAATGTTAAAAAAGTGTTACGAAGAAAATAAAATAGATGATATGAACAGAGGTCAACACGGGATTTATTTGAGATTGGGTAGCTAAGGAAAACATAAATAAAGAGATAGCAGTTGAACAGACAGAGAAAGCACTGGGACTGATTAATGAGAAAAATGCAATCAGAGCCAGAGCACAAGCATTCCAAGCAGAAGAGCAAGTATAAAGGTTCTTAACTAGAAATTAGTTCTTAACTAGAAACAAGAAACTGACTTGTTTGAGAAAAGGATAAAGAGGCAGTGTGGCTGATGCTTACGGGTGATACAGATTGTATTGGGCAGTAAAGTTGAAGAGGTGGGTAGGAGTAGATCATACATGCCTGTATAAGCCATGATAGAGATTTAGACTTTAATTTTCAAGGAATGGGAAGACTTTATAGGGATACGATATTCCATTGTCACTATTTCTGCTACATTCCTTTTTAGTAATATGTCAGTAATAACAGTGCCTTATGATTGGACAAATCCCTCCTTATTGATTATTCTCTTTCAAACTGAAACTGAATTTAAGTCCTACTAGTCTCCTCCACTCAACACACACACACACACACACACACACACACACACACACTCACACACCACATATTAGAATATATTTGTTTGGACTTCTTGAGGTTTTGTTGGTCTTTATTACAGATATGTAAAACCTGGTTCCTAAAAATATCCAGGTTCAGTCACTTCACCACACTTTGCAGTTAGCCCTAGGCATGTAATCAATCATATCACAAATCATATTTCAGATTTGTGAATCTCATCACAAATCATATTTCAGAAGTGTATCTTCCTTTCATATGAGCCCAATGCTGTTCTTTGAAAAATGAAACAAAAGTATTAAAAAAACACACAAAAGTAAACTACAAATATGCCTAGGTGTCTATGAAAACATTTTTAAGAACTTCAAGGATGCAGAAATATCAAAAGCAAAAATTAGAAGTACCTTTACCCTCACTCCCCATATTTGAGCTCTCCTACCTAATTACATGACTAATATCAGTTTGCCTATTATTCCAGACATCATTCTATGCATTTATAAGGAGTATTTGTTTATAAAGAAATGTTATATGTTTTATTGGCAAATTTCATGCATATATTTATAGCTTGCTTAATTTAATTGAAATATAGCTTGATGATTGAAAATCTTATGAATATATGTAGACATCTTTCTTTTTAATGGCTACATAGTATCTATTACATGATTTCCCATTGCTACATTTTTAAATTGCTGGGAATTTAGTTATTTCTATTTTGTTTCTTGTTTTAGATTTATTTATTTATTTGAGAGAAAAAGAGTACATGCATGTATGAGTGGTGGGGGGGGTGGCAAAGGGAGAGAGAGAATCCTTAATCAAACTCCTCAGTGAGCATGAAACCCAACACGGGATTCAATTCCAAGACCCTGAGATGACGATCTGAGCTGAAATCAAGGGTCCAATGTTTAATTGACTAAACCACCCAGGCACCCATGCATTTTTTTTGTTTTTATATTACAAACCATAGCCAGTGAACAAAAACTAAAAGACAAGTAACCAACAAGTAAAAATATTTACAATATGTAGAGTTACTATTCAAAATACATAAATAAAATTCATAAGCAACCTGGAAAAAATACATGCCAAAAAATGTGCAAATGATATGAATTAATAATTTACAGAATAAAAAAATGTATAAATGGGTAATGTAAAAGATACTTACCTTCATATGGAAATAAAAATGTTTTATAGATACAACAAATGGGACATTATTCAGTGATATAAAAGAATGAAGTCTTGCCATTTGTGACAACATGGGTGGAATTTAAGGGCATTATGCGAGGTGAAATAAGTCAGACAGAAAGACAAATATCATAAGATCTCATTTATATGTGGAATTAAAATAAAAACAACAACAAAAAGTAATCTCATAGACAGAAAATACAGATGGATGGTTGCCAGAGGCAGGCTTGCTAGGTAGGTGAAATGAGTGAACGTCAAAAGGTACAAACTTCCAGTTATAAAGCAAAGAAGTTGTGGGGGACATAATGTGCCACATGAAAGCTATAGTAAATAATACTACAGTGCATATTACAAAGTTGCTAAGAAAGTAGATCTTAAAAGTCCTCACAAGAGAAAAAGAAATGTAAGTATTGATGATGAGGCTGTTACCTAGAATTTGTGGTGATCATTTTGTAATATATATCAATATCATATAATCATGTATACCTGAAATAAACATATGTCAATTATACCTAAAAAATAAGTAAGTAAATAATAGAAAAGCAAAAGACTAATTCTCCTGATTAAAAATAAGGAACAAGACATCCCTTCTCCCTATTCTTGAAGCATTTTCTTTTGTAACCTGTAAACTTGTAAATTCTTTCTCTGTCCCTTTGGGGCACCTGGGTGGCTCAGTGGGTTAAGCCACTGCCTTTGGCTCTGGTCAGGCTCCCAGAGTCCTGGGATTGAGTCCTGCATCAGGCTCTCTGCTCAGCAGGGAGCCTGCTTCTTCCTCTCTCTCTCTCTGCTTGCCTCTTTGCCTACTTATGATCTCTGTTTGTCAAATAAATAAATAAAATCTTCAAATAAATGAATAAATAAATAAATAAATTCTTTCTCTGTCCCTTTGAGTTCTTAAAAAGAAAAAAAAAAAAAAAAAAGAAAGATGTTTACAGGGGCCTGGTCTCCTATCTCACTTCCATTACACTAAGGGGTTACTTTCTAAGTATGCAGTCATTTTAAAAGCATTCTTCCTAGAGTGTGAAAACCTGATATTCCTTGATGTGATCTTTTAAAAGATTATAAGATAGGATTTATGGTAAATTATTGGGATTGTACAGAATAAAACAACATGAAATGAATTTCAGACGTTATTATGAAATGTTTTCAAGCAGGAGTCTTGAAGAGTAATGGGAGATAAGAGAAGCCTACTTTTCCTTTTTTTAAAGGTTTTTCTCTATGATGAATGAGTAGAAAAAAAGATACATTCTTTTGCCTAAAAATAATTTTTAAAAAAATAGGCACAACTTATAGGTTTTTATGGTTCCTTTCAGATCAAAATTATTAAGTACTTTACATTCAGATTAAATAAAGCATCACAGATCTTCTCGTCCATGTACTCGAGTTATATGAATTTTCCTACTTTATATGATCTGTTCTGTTCAGATTGAAATAATTATATGGCTTACTTGTCTAAGCAAGTATCACTTCTTCCCTCTCTGTGTTTTCTTTTTTTTAAGTTACAAGTAGATGGATGCACCAATTATAGCAAGTATAAGTATCATAACAGAAAGGGTTATCAGGGTCTAAGTAAACTTTAATAACTAATGAAGGGCTCAAGCTAACAGGTTAAGAAGTGGTGTTTCTGGATGAATTGTGAAAATGTCATTGCAACATTTTCTGGATTATCTCAATTTTATAAAAAATTGGTTGTTAAAAAAGTGGTTGTTAAATAGATGTTGCAAATTATATTTTTTCCTTGATGTTCCTTGATACTTATTGTCTAAAATGTCTTGTCAAAAATTAAATATGGAAAATGTCATTCTATGAGGGTATATGACATTAAATAGTGAAAACATTTATACAGTTCATACTTCATAAAACCATGACTTTTACGGTTAAAGACATGAGACTACAAATACATATTTCCCTTCTGAAGAAAATAAGTACATTTGAGTTTTCTAGAGTTGCTTCTCTCCTTAAAGATATGTAGTTGGATGCTACTTGATTTTGAGTATTTACCAAGGTTATTTGAAACACTATAATTCAAGTTAAAGAAATTTGCTGAGCAGAATATGGTTTAACAGAAGTTAAATTAGAGAAAATTCAATTCACAAATTGAATTTTCTTTCTCTTCAGCTTCCAGACATAGCTAACAGACATTCAATCCTGACAGTTCAGAATAAGGTGTTTTCTTTTAAATGGTTCTGCTTTATTTACTATGCTTTGTTTTATATGTCATACACATACACACACACACACACACACACGTATACACATATATATAAATTACATATAACATATATAAATAATATAATAAAAATATATAAATATGTATATAAAATATACATATATTTTTAAAGAGGTAAAGATACTCTATCATCAAAATTTCCTGTTTTATGAGAAAAATGGAGTCAATGTTTTCTTTCTCTCCCTTTTGAGGAAAATAATACTTTTTTACAGAGTCATTTCAAGCTGTGCATCAGTTTTGGTTATAAATGAACTTTTAATTAATTACATTATATTAATGATAATCAATCTTAGCTCTACAAAACTTGATCAGGTACAAAACTTGATCAAGACTTAAATTAGTTCATTAATTAACTTCCTGTGATAACTCTACAAATGGAGGTATTGCTCCATGACATGCTGATTCTACATACTAGGTCATTTTCTATCAAAATTGTACAACTATTAACAAACTTTATATGTTTATTTCCTGAGTTTCTGCTATGAAAATGTTTAATTTATCATAAATCATATTGACAACATGTATTCTAATTCCGAGGAAGATCAAATTAGGATTTTCTTCTTAAATAGTAAACAGAATGGTTATGAAATCTTCAGTCATTAAACAAGAATTAAATGATTAAAAATACTTCAATTGCTTTTTTAAGCTATGGAATAAATGCAGCTATATACTTGAATGAGAAATGGGTGAACCAAAATCAATGACAGAAAATTTATCCCCCCTTATAGAAGCGAAATTGACCGAGTAGCTTGTTCTGAACACCTTCTCATTTTTCAATGTTATATATATACAATATACTTTTGTAAAACTAAAGCCAGGAGTGTGGATCTTTTTGTATTAGTCTCATGCTTCAATTTTCTATGCTCTAACATTTCATGTCAAAAGTGAAACATTTTAAAGAAAATTGAAGGCTGCCAGAAAAAGTTTCTGATTGCCTATTCTGGATAATAGTTACTCTAAGACAGATTGAGAAGAAAAATCTTCAGCTTCAATATGAACATGCATGCCAATACTGAACTGTACAAACAGAAAATTAAGCTTATCATTTCTTTGAGAATGACTTAGAATGTGTATAATGCTAATTACAGAGTGTAGCTATAAAGAAACATGAGCATTAACATTACGTTTATCATGGAGCTACCTAATAGGAAATATACAATTTAATCTTTTTAACTGAAATAAAATTTTGAAAAATCCATATAACTAACTATATTATCATTAATAAGCAAGAATGTTTGGATTTAGATATCTTAGGTATATGCTAATTTCTTTAAGAAAAATATAGGATTTCCAGTTTTTCATTCAGCATGTAAGGAGCTTGGAAGTTACAACTTCATCCTAACAAGTTAAATGCTAATCAAAGTGCAAAATCAAAAACTTTTCTTAGATCCATCAAAAAAGTGATATTATAAAGCAAACTACGACTCCAAAAATTGGAGAGATGGCAAATACAGAGAATGAGAACTTACCAAAATAAACAATTGTGAACAGAAACCTTTGCAGAAACTAGTATCATAGTAGGAAAACCTGAACTATAATTGACAGAATTCTAAAGGCTTAGTATGTACAAGTCTAAGAACTGGGAACTCCAGGGGAAACCAGTCATAGTAGGGCCCCTGTGGTAGTGGGTGCCGCATGATTTGGGGAATTTTACCTCTACCAGGTTCTTACACTGAATAATGAAACAAAATTCCCTTGTGCTTCCAGTAAAGGAAAGGGGGAAATTAGTCCATTTTGATATGTGTCAGAGCACTCTGTTTTTACCAAGGCCAGCCTTTAAGGGAAACATTTTTTTTAACCAATGTTTAACCTTGGGGAAAGGAAAAACTGAACTTCAACCAGTTCTAAACTTTCATGTGGGGGAAGGAAAATATTCAACTTCAGCTCTCTCTAGATTTCCACAAAGGGACAGAGAAATAGCCACTACTTTTCTTCTCTAGACACCCTGTCCCACCTAAAGTGTATGTTTGTTGGGAGGGGTGGGTTTCTTCACATTTGTGAAGTTCACAGTTCAGGGCCACAGACTACCAAAAGACCTTCTCATAGGACTAGAGCATACTTCCCTTCTCCCCACACTTCAACACTGCATTGCTAAAAATCTATTTATTTTTAAAGAAATCTATTTCTTCATTACTCTTACACAGTACATTATCTTGACCTTTCAACAAAAACAAAAAAATCACAAGGTATATGAAAGGTAAAAACATGGTTTGAAGAGAATGAACAAGCTTCAGAACTAGAACTGATATGGCAAGAATGTTGGAATTATCTGGCTAGAATTTTCTTTTTCTAAACTATGGTTATTATACTAAGAGCTCTAATGGAAAACGTAGGCAACATGTAAAAAACAAATGTTGATAATGTAAGAGAGAAGAAATTCAAAGAAACAATAAAAAATAAATTCTAGAGATCAAAAACAATGTAATGAAAATTTTAAAAATGCCTTTGGTGAGGGACGCCTGGGTGGCTCAGTTGGTTGGACGACTGCCTTCAGCTCAGGTCATGATCCTGGAGTCCCGGGATCGAGTCCCGCATTGGGCTCCCAGCTCCACGGGGAGCCTGCTTCTCTCTCTGACCTTCTCCTCGTTTATGCTCTCTCTCACTGTCTCTCTCTCAAATAAATAAATAAAATATTTAAAAAAAAAATGCCTTTGGTGAGCTTGTTAGTAGATTAGCTATGGCTGAGGAAAGAATTCAGAGCTTGAGAATATGACAATAGAAACTTCCATAACTAAAAAAAAGGGAAAAAAAAAGATTGATCAAACAGAATACCCAAGATCTGTGAGACTACTACAAAAGTTGTAGCATATACTGAATAGGATTACCTGAAGAAGAAAGAAAAAGGAATAGAAGCAATATTGAAAGCAATTTCCCCAAATTAATAACAAACACCAAACCACACACCCAGGAAGCTCTGAGAACATGGAGCAAAATAAATGCACAACAACAACAACAGCAACAACAACCTGATTTAGGTATGTCATATCCAACTGCAGAAAATCAAAGATAAAGAAAAAACTAGAAAGAAGGGGGAGGAGGAGGATGGAGGGAGTGGATGAGTGGGTGGAGAAAACTTGCCTATAAAGGAACAAATATAAGAATTACATCAGACTTGGGTGATTATTTGGGTGGTTGACAAGTCAGAAGATCTGCAGGTGGTAAGCTAGAGACTCAGGAGAGCCAATGATATAAATTCCACCCCAAGTATGATTCTGAGTTTAAGACGGAAGAATAAAGTTCCAGTTTGAAGACATTAAGGCAAAGAGAAAGCAAATTCTCCCTTGCTCAGCATTTTTGTTCTTCTCATGCTTTCAGTAGTTGTAGGAGGCCCACATATAATGGGTAGGGCAATTTGCTTTATTCAGTCTACTGATCCACATGTTAATCTCTTCTAGAAACACTCGCATAGACATACACAGAATAGTGTTAAACCAGACTTTTGGGCATCCTATGTTCCAGTCAAGTTACACATAAAATTAGCACAAGTCAACCCTTGTCAACTTAGCACCTATGTGTATCCCCTTAAACAATATTAATCTCAAAGATTAGGGTCATAATTTCACCTAACATTATACAGTTATCACATGCAAAACTGAAAACACATTAACCTCTTCCCCAGAAAAGGAGGTCATTGAGTGATGTTTACCCTTTTATGTGATATTGCATAATTAAAATACTATGATATAAAATTAATAATACTTAAATACCCAGAGATGAAGTCAATATATCTTATGTGATATGATAAGGGAATGAGAGAAGAAACCAAAGATATCTGTTCAGTATGCATATATAAATGTGTGTGTGTATATAGATAGATAGATATACATACTCATATTTATAACCAAAGAAAGAGAAAATGCTCATGAGAATTACTATTCTTACTTCTGTAACTGGTCACACTGTCAGCTTGGTGTTTATAACTCTCTTCTTCCAGTAACCAGTGTATTCCCTTTGTATTCAGTAAGCAATTTAGCTGGTTCTTTTTTTTTTTTTTTTTTTACCTGGTGGAGTGATCTAAACCTTCCATTTTGAAAGCTGAGGGTCATTAGTAATCCAGTTTGGATAGGCTAGCAGAGCATAAAGTCAGGTCCGGGAAGCAAAAATTCTGCTACTGGCTAACTAAGGATGATAGCGAGTAATGTCACTCCTTTTCCATTCCCTGATTTCTGGACTGTATCTGGATACAAGAAAAACAGATTATATATTGGATTGAATGCTGATTCAGCCTTCAATATACAGCCTTGTGGAAAACCCTCCCCAAGATGTGCAAAGTATTACCACCTAACCGATGCTGTAACTGTATTTTCAAAGGGGCATTCCACAGTCCAATCAAGCCAGTTTCTTCAGGATGCTGGGGAACATGGTAAGACCAGCAAATTTCATGAGTGTCAACCCACTGTCACAGTTTTTGCCATAAAGTGAGTTCCTTGATCAGAAGTAACATTGTGTAGAATACTATACTAGTGAATAAGGCATTTTGGAAGCCACAGAAGATAGTTTTGGCAAACACATGGAGTATAGGGAAGGCAAACCCATATCCAGTGTCTGTTTCAGTAAGAACAAAAAGTTCCTGTTCTATGACGGAAGGGGTCCAGTGTAACCAACATGCCACAAAGCAGCTGGTCAATCTCCTCAGGGAATGGTTCCATACTGGAAACTTGGTGTTTATTTCTGTTGCTGGCTGACTAGGTACTTAACAAGAGCTATATTCAGGTCAGCCTCAGTGAGTGATGGTCCGTGTTGCTAAGCCAGTGAATAACTTTTATCTTTGAAACCATTGCCACTTTGTTTATGAGCCCATGGGGTAATGACAAGGGTGACTAGAAAGAGAGCTGGACTAGTATCCACAGAATAAGTTATTCTATCTACTTGATTATTAAAACATTGTTTTGCAGAGGTCACCATCTGATGAACATTCACATGGATGCAACTATATCCATGGTTTTTGTGGGGTGTTTTTTGCGGGGGGGGGGGGTGGTTACAGAAATGTCTTGCCCTTACAGAAATGTCTATCCACATACCTCTTCTCTAAATTTCATTGTCACAATTTTCCGTTCAAAATTCTTGCAAGTCCCTGACCATCCAGCCAAACCATTGGTTATAGCCCATTAATCAGAATATAATTGCCCATCTAGCCATTTATCTTTCCAAGCAAAATAAAAAAGCAGGTGCATTGCTCAAAATTTCAGGCGACTGGGAGGATCACCTTTCACCACTCTCCTTCAGGAATATCTCAGAAAAAGACTGTAATGCTACCGCTGTCTACTCTCATTTACTACCCACATAGCATGAGGAACTCCCTATAAAAAACCAGGACTGACTCTTCTCTTTGTCTATCCATCAATCACAGGGAACTCCCCAATAAAGCTATAGGTGTAGGCTCAGTGAGAGAAGGCAGAGTAGCAGAAGTGGGGATCATGGGCATCTATGCCACCTCTTCATGTAACTTACTTGTGCCATCAGGATACACTCAGCCTGATATATATATATATATATATATATATATATATGAATGAAACCACTTCCATTTGTTGATGGAATGTAGTTGTGCACACACAACTTTAGGTAGCTTGTTGGGTAAGATAACTCCTAGTTCTGTTGGGCATTCTGGACCATGAAGTAACTTGGTGAGTCATGGCTAAGTGTTTATTCTCTATTAAGGTTCAATAACAAGCCAAGAGCTGTTTCTCTAAAGGAAGAAACACAGGGAAGGCAGAATTTTGCTCTGAAATCCTAAAGGCCTATACTGTGATTCACATGCAGTGCGAATTCTGGCTTACCAGAGGCTCTAAACACATCCTTATCTGACACTAATACTTCAAAAAAACACTGGATCTGCTGGATCACATGGATTAAGTGTCAGAGCCGCTTGCATTATTATAAGCCCAACAAAAAAACAAGCAGTTCTATGGGTCTTTTGTTAAACAGATGCACTCAGAGAAAGAATATATAGCCTCCAGAATCAAAGAAGCTCACTAGGCATTGAGATTCTCTCCTTTTGTTGTAGGAGATTCTAAATCCAACAACCTATCCTTTACCCTAGAAGGGATATATTGACCTGTCCCACACCATTGGACCCCTAGAAACTTTACTGAAGTTGAAGGCCAATGAATATATGTGGGATTTATTTTTCACACTCTTAATTTGCAAATTTCTCATGATAAGTTTAGAGTCATTGTTACTGCCTCTTATTAGGTATAATAAGCATAATGTCATCCATTTAATGAATCAGTGTGACAAGGAAAAGGAGGTCAAGATCCTTATGAACTAAAGTACAACACAGGGCTAGAGAATTGATATATCTCTGAAGTAAGATAATAAAGGTAAATTGCTGGCCTTGTCAGCTGACAGCAAATTGGTTCTGGTGAGTCTTATTGATAGGGATGAAGAAGAACATTTCTGGAGTGATGGTACCTGGCAGCATACCATTGGACAGGATTTTCACTTTGAGATCACGCTTATGAAAACATGTAGAACTTGGCCCTGAAGGGGGAAAAGAAGAGTATAACTGAGAAGTTCTTCCTTTTGAGGGAATAGGTGTGGACCTATCCAAGGAAAGAAAAGAAAAGATAGATGTGTCCCCTTTCTAGAACATCCCTCCCTCTTCCTCCCAGATTTGTAGAGATCTTTCAAGAACATTCATTTCAAGTAAACGAATAATAATGAGAAGCAACTACATGTTAGATCACTCTTGAAGTCATGCAGAGAGTAAACTTTGCAGGGCTCAGGCCTAGAAATAAAGGAACTAACTGGTAAGTAATAATTTCGGTAATATGTGGTAAGGGTATGGTACAGGGAAGACACAATGGGAATGGAGAGAACTTATCATAGCTATTTTCCATAGAGTAATGAAGGCAAAAGCCAGATGGTCATGGCTTGAGAATTTAGTATTTTTTTCAAAACTAAACCACAAGAGAGACTGTGAGCACCTGAAGTTTGAAAGAAATTCTTTTGTGATATGTTGACTCTCATACAGTTAGAAGCTGGCAGAAATCTCACAATTCCATTCCAGAAGTCTTTCCGTTGCATTACCTGAGTTGGCCTCACTCTCAGCCTCTGCCTATAGAAGGAAAATATTTTCTTTGAAAGAGGGGAAAAAAGTGAATGATGGAATGATTTCTTTTACAACCAAGTACTTCTATGATCAGAGGCTAAGTAAGAATGCTACTTAATATGGTGTTTTTACTCTCAGCAAGAAGCTTTCACTTAATCATATGTTGGTCTGTTGATTGCTGTTAAAACACATGCTTCGTGGTATTAGAGAGGGCACGGATTGCATGGAGCACTGGGTGTGGTGCAAAAACAATGAACACTGTTACGCTGAAAAGAAATTAAGAAAAAAAAAAAACACATGCTTCTGAATTCACGTTTCTTGATCAGATCATCTTAAGGGTTTTTTTTGGGGGGGGGAAGGTTTGCACCTTTTTTTTTTTTTTTTTAATCACCCATGTAAATAATTCCCTCCCTATCTTGTGGCCATTGCCTCTAATAGCTGGAAAAAAGTACCCATGGTGTTATGCTTTGTATTCTTATTTACATTTTTTCTCACAGCATCTTCTCAGTCTTTCAATTAGCAAATTTTTTAATGGCATATGATAATTATCCTGCCTTTTTAAAAATTTTCTGGTATTCTTCTCTGTCTGGGTTTGGTAGAATTGCTCTACCCTGAACATTCAGAAGTTTAGGTGGGGTCATGTGATTTGTCATTGCGAATTAAATGTGAGCGAAGCGATCCTTCTCATTTCCAGGAAGACACTCTAAGAACCAAGCACTAAGTCCCCATGTTCTCCTTCCTGCCACAAAGAAAACAGAAGCATGTGCAAAGATAGAGCCTAATTCTGCCTAAGTCCTTAAGTGAGATCTGCACTGCATTTGTGGTCTGAGTAAGCAATAAGCCTGAGACTCTGGGACTATTTGTTACTAAAAATACTGAATGTTGTGTTTTGAGGAGTGTTGCTCACGTAAACAGAAACCTAAAATGTATGTCATAGTTTACAGTGGTCTAATAGTGAGAAACAGGAAAAAAAAATATTAGAAGGTGAAAAACAGGATTGACATTTTGAAATAATAAAAGATCTGATAGAACTAACTCCTGCTATAACTGAGAAAGAAGAACAAAAGGCTAATGAGCTTGTAGCTCTGGAAGAGATCTGAAAAGAGTATCTGCTTTGCATGATATGTTCCAAGAAAAACAGAAAAGATCTGACCAGCTTGAGAAGGATTTAAAGTAATAGGAAGAGTATGTAAAAGTAGGCCCTTTCAAGGTTGAAAGAGGCAACTGCTTCTCATCCCAATAAAGATGAGAAGAATATTGACTAACAAAGGCCTATTAGAATTCAGCATTGCAGCAGAATTAAATCAAGGAAAAAGCCATGTATTTACTGGTAAATCTGATTTGATTATGGTATCTCCCAGAAAAAGAATGCTGGATGTGATCTTGAGCAAATACTTTCAATTGGAAAAGAAAAACTATTCTAGAAAAATTGACAAAATATTTGGAAAATACTAGGCTTAAGGTTTCCATCTCTAAATCTAAAGAGAGAAGATAGGATTAAGAAAGCAGAAAGACATCACAAATTAAGAATAATGTCTAGAAAAGAATGCTATTTAGAAAAAAAAAACTGAACATGAATTTTGACATAGGGAGGTCACTGGAATCAACTAGATAAGAATAGTAAAAAGCCTTTTTTTGAGAGTTGTTTTTCCAAAAGAACCAGCTGCCTGGACAAAAAGCGACTATTGTTGTTCACAAGTTAAAATGAGCTGCAGGACCCTATCCAACTACAGGCAGGGGTGGGGTGAGGAACACCTCAGCACCCAGGATGAGCCCATTCTTCAATGCCTATTTCAGTTATACAAGGAAATGAGTTTCCTAGAAGGTAGAGCAAAGAGCTGTAGAGGATAAGGGACAATGGGAGTACTACCAGGAAGTGACTCAGGTACTCTTCATCCAGAGGGTGGGGTCCCCCAAAAAGTCCAGCCTTCACTCTATCAAAATTGCTAGTGCCACAGCCTGCAGCATGTCTGTTTCTTCCTCTCTCTGAATGGGAATGTTTACAATGGTTATTTCTTCTTTTATCATGTGTCTATCAAGTACAATCTTTATCAGGCTATTATACCTGCCTACTCCATATCTCTACCTAAACAGTTAATACCAGTGGGAATGACAATGAAAAATAAACAAATTTGCTGATTGATCTAACTTTAAGTACAAGACTCAACAATGCCTGAAAACCATACTATTTTTTAGTATGCTCAATTTTGCACTTTCTGCAACTCATTCTTCCTCCACTCACTTGAAATATCATTTTCAGTCCTGCGAGCTGATGAGAAAATAAACACAAAAAGAAAGGAACTCCTTTTAGTTTTGATGTTTCCTTTGCTGTGCAGAAGCTTTTTGTCTTGATCCAGTCCTGATCATTTTTGTTTTTGTTTCCCTTGCCTCCAGCAACATGTCTAGTAAGAAGTTGCTATGACTGAGGTCAAAGAGGTTTCTGCCTGTGTTTTCCTCTAGGATTTTGATGGTTTCCTGTCTCACATTTAGGTCTCTCACCCATTTTGAATTTATTTTTGTGTATGGTATAGTGGTCCAGTTTCATTCTTCTGCATGTTGCTGTCCAGCTTTCCCAACACCATTTGTTAAAAAGACAATCTTTTTCCATTGGATATTATTTCCTGCTTTGTTGACAATTAGTTGACCATTTGGTCGTGGTTCCATTTCTGGGCTTTCTATTCTGTTCCGTTGATAAGACACCACCTCACTTCTGTCAAAATGGCTAAAATTAACAACAAAAGCAACGACAGGTGTTGGTGAGGATGTGGAGAAAGGGGAACCCTCTTACACTGTTGATGGGAATGCAAACTGGTGCAGCCATTGTGGAGAACAGTATGGAGGTTCCTCAAAAAGTTAAAAATAGAACTATCTTGTGATTCAACAATTGCACTCCTAAGTATTTACCTAAAGGATACAAAAATGGAGATTTGAAGGGTTTGTGCACCCCATAGTTAATAACAGCAATATCAGCAATAACCAAAGTATGGAAAGAGCCCACATGTCCATCAACTGATAAAGGAATAAGGAAGATGTGGTATATGTATATGTGTACACACACACACACACAGAAATTTTACTCAGCTATCAAAAAGAATGAAATCTTGCAACGACATGGATGGAGCTAGAGTGTGTATTATGCTACACAAAGTCAGTCAGTCAGAGGATGACAAATGCCATATGATCTCACTCCTATGTAGAATTTAAGAAGGAAAACAGATGGACATATGGGAAGGGAGAAGAAAAATAGGGAAACAACTCATAAGAGACTTGTAATAATGGAGAACAAACTGAGGGTTAATGGAGAGAGGTGGGTTGGGGGGTGGGCTAGGTGGGTGATGGCTATTAAAGAGGGCACTTGTTGTGATGAGCACTAGATGTTTCAGGTAAGTTATAAATCACTGAATTCTACTGCAGAAACCAATATCATACTGTATGTTAATTAACTAGAATTTATATTTTTTTTAAAAAAGGAACTATCTTCCCATCACAAAAACTAGCTGAAACATTATTTTTCTCACTCTTTTCTCCATTCTGTTATTACCTATGAATTATTTTTCTTTCTATCAAAAGCCTATATTACACCATGCACATACCCCTTCAGTCCTGCATCAGAAATTTCTCTCCTACTGAATCATTCTTAGGAGCTTTGAAATACCCCAAATCCTCTAGTATTTCCCCCTACACATTTTTCAATTACTGTTGATAGTAAACATTTGGGAGAGTTTCTGCAATTTCTCTACTGCATTTCACACACTCTCCTCAATCCAGTCCACACAGGGCTTCATTTCTTGACTCTACAGAAACTACCCATGACAAGGTATCTAAGGAGCATCATGATGAAGAGTCCAGTGGTCACTCTCGCTTTTTCTTAGTTGAATTCTCAGATCACTCAACCCAGTGTACCATTACCTCTTCCTTACAACTTTTCCTCTTTTGGCCTCTGTCACATCACATCTCTCGGACTTGCTCCTACCTCATGGCACTGATTCTGAGTTGGTCAGTTCTGCTTCTCTGCTTGATCACTAAGTGCTGGAGAACATGTGACCTCAGTCTTAGACCTCCTCTTGTCTGTTTCCATTCTCTTGCTAGACTATTTCATCCAATCCAATAACTTTAAATAATATCGATATGCTGTTAGCTCCCAAATCCATACCTCTTAACCCAGACCCTTCCCATCATCTCCAGACCAATATGTTCAACTACCTGCTTGATTTTTCTATGTGCATTTCAAATAAGTATTGGAACCTTTAGGTCAACAAACTAAAACCTCCTTTTCTTTCCCCACAAAACCTGCTCTTCCTTGAGTTTTCCTAACTCAGTAAATAGTACCACCATCTAGGTAATTCTCTGGACAAAAATTAAGAGTATACCTTGTGTCTTTGCTTTTCCTTACTTAGGACATCCATTCATCAGCAAGATTTATTGGCCAGCTATGTACAGTAGACATATTTAAACGCATCTATGTCTCCTTCCTTCCCTCTACCACTACCATTCTAATCCAAGCCACTATCATCTTTTGCCCAGTCAACAGGAATAATTTTCTAACTGTGCCTAATTTTTTTCTTTCATTGACATCCAATACACTTAGTATTAGATCTAAAAGCCTTACTTTGATTTGCATAGCCCTCCATAAAATTGTCCTATCTTTGCAATCCTGTCCCTTTCCCTGCTCACTGGATTCAACCTCCAATATTTTTTTTTTTTCCTTTTCAGATACAGCAAGGTGGTTTCTTCCTCAGGGCTTCTATACTCTCTATTCCTTCAGCAGGGAATGATTTCTCACCTTCCTTCTCATCACTACCCAACTCTGAAATGTCAGTTTCTCAGAGAACACTTTTCTCAAGACCCTAACAGAGCCCTAACATTATCATCTCTAACACATAAACGCATGGTGTTTGATCTATTTCTCTCACAATCTAAAATTATCTTTTCCATTTATTTCCTCATGTTTACTCATATTCTCTACATATGAACGTCAGTTCCATGAGGTCAAAGACTTCAATCTTCTTTACTGAATTTCTTCAGTGTCTATGTAGTTTGGATTTTATTTTAAGTGTATATTTCCTAATACTTACATGGTTTTTAGACATTTGAAAATCTGTTCTGTCTCAGTCCTTAAATTTCTCACAATTATAAGCCTTTATCTATGTCTCAGACTCTCTCCTAGACTCCCACATTGCTTGTCTGTCTTCTAGCTCTTCCTCTGCTATCTGCCTGCTCATCCCTGCATGAAAGTGTTTTTCATTGAGTATAACATAAAACTGTTACAAGAATTGTTCCTGTCATTTAAAACAAGTGTGCAAACTATGATCTGATTCCCAAGCATTTTAAAGCATTAGCCCCAATTTTCACTCATGCAGCAAATGAGCAAAGAAAGTAAGAACGGAATTGGAGGAATGTGTTAATGTTAAAAACAGATTAGAGAGAAGCTCAGAGATGATGGGAAAAATATTTAAATGAGTTTGTTTTAATTCAGATATGGTGTTTTATTTATAGTGCTTCTCCTTCAATGTTTCTGTGTTTCTACATCATTATTCCCTCTTAAACCCATAAAGACAAGAATTTTTAAAAATGTTTTTAATTATTTTCATGATTAAAATATGTAAGTATATGAAATGTGAAAGCACAAAGGCATATAAAGAAATTACTTAAACATGACTGTTTAAAAACTATTACATACACACACACACACACACATACACAAAATTATTACATCTATAAGAAAACTGCATGCACATTATGTACCTTTAATTTCCAAAAATACATATTTAACTAGGCCTGTGTTGACAGTAGAAAAATGTTTGAGTAGTGTAGTTAATCTTATTTTAAAGCCTAACTTTTTTTCTTCCATCTATACAGTAAACATAACAATATAGTAGGACTAGATGTAGTTCTACTATAAATATATCCTCATCTAAAAGTAACTTTAGGATACACGTTTTTAATTAAACTGGTCTCCTTGTTTTTTAGTCTGAAGCAAACCACTTCCATATTAGCCTTGTAAGCAATACAATGACTCCAAGACAACGGTTAGCTTCAGGAATATTTAAGGGGGAAAAATTCATTAAATGCCCTATTTTTGCCAATACATGTGCTCATTTCCTTATGAAGCATCTCTCTTTTTTAAACTTTTTTTGGTTCCTAGATCAAATCAAGGACATCTTAGTCCAGAGCATCAGGTCACAGCTGTGTTTATAGGTGTTGTTGACAAGAGGAAGTGTACCCCATGCACTGGGGCAGAAGCAGAGTTGTTATACAGAAAAAAACAGGACATGGGATGAACTTCAGTATTAAGGAATTTCATTTAACCATTTGCTACTTCAGTTTTTCTCTTTTTTGAGATAACGGAAGTAGCCTTACCATACTAAAGGCAATTACTTAGAAAGCACTTTTCCAATAGCTTTTATTTTTAATTTGGGTTCCTGTAAATGTTTTATATAATTAATTACACCAGATAGTTATATAGAAATGAAGTTACAAGTAAGACTACCAAATTTTCCCCCAAAGGATAAGTGACAATTTTCCTAGATTTAAGAAAGAACAATAAATTAAACGTGTTATGCCCGAATAATGGGTCCATGATTAAAGGAGCGAGACTGATACAAAGCGAAGGTCAAGGAAAGCTTTCCTTCATGCCAAGCATCAGGAATCAAACTGGCAGGCCAGGGCCGCATCTCTTACTAGAAGGCGACCCCACTCTCCATTGTGGACTAGCTTTTAAGGGCAAAGTCCATGAGGTTGGGCTTGGCCACGCCCAGGTGGCCAATGAGATTGTAACACACAGAGAAAACTGCATCATTAGTAGATGACCAACTGAATTACAATTTCACCTTGGTTAGGATTGGCGCCCAAAAGTCTCCCCAAAGGTGGGGGCCCATACTCTTTGGTAGTTAGGGAGACAGTATGCAACCCCCCACTGATCGGATGTCTCCACCTGGCCTGACCCATCCTTGTATCTGTGCTTTGTTACCTGAGGCTGGTTTCCAGGACTTGTTTTTAAGTAAGTCCCCTGGGGGAAGGGGAGCAGGGACAGTTTAAGGTTTAAACAACAAGGTTATTGTTTAACCTCAATGGAAGCCTCTGGCCAAAATATAAAAATATAAAATAGGTCCTTACAAAACGTAAACAAAAATTGGAAAAAGGAAGGGGTTCCTAAGTGGCTTAGTCAGTTAAGCTTCTGCCTTTGGCCCAGGTCATGATCCCAGAGTCCCAGATTGAGCTCACATCAGGCTCCCTGCCCAACAGGGAGTCTGCTTCTCCTTCTGACCCTCTCCCCTCTCATGTTCTCTCTCTCTCTCACACACTCTCTCTCTCTCTGAAATTAGTTAATTAATTTTAAAAATTGGAAAAAGGAATATCAAGCTTATACCTGGAATTAAAAATGGGAATCAAAATGACAGAATTTTGAACACAGTTGTTCAACTCCAAATTGAGGTTGAGAAGTGAGCAAGAGCAGACTGTGATTAATAGAAATGAAAGTGGGATTTTAAAATGCTCTTTAAAGAAAGTTACGTGTTATTTTGATACACAGTTGATGAAGAATGGAAACTGATACATTTTTTGGAGGATAATTTGGCAGTAGGTATCTAAAGATACAAAATTGGAGATTTTTCTGCTTTGCAAAAGGAAAACCATCTAAAATAGTTTCATAAAGTAATTTTCTCCCTAATACAATATTTCCATCTTGGAAATGACACATATAAGAGCAGTGGTGATTCATCTACTGGATTAAAAATGTCACCAAACTCCCTGACTGCCCAAAAGGGATGTAGAGAAAAATAAACATTCCCTTAAAATTTTCCCCTTTTACAACAATGCACTTTTCCTTAAAAACAACAACAACAACAAAAACGCTAGGAAACCAGCATCACACAAAATGTACTTTGTCCTTCACAGACAAAAAAGAGTTAAATGAGGGACTGGCTTGCCACAGGGGACTGGGAAGAATGAATAAAAGGACATGGCTCCCTCTTTCTTCCTTATTAACTTTTTTTCCTTTTGACTACATTGTCCTCCAGCTTCCTCTGAATTGGCTGGCCCAAATATAAATTGGACTGAACTGTTATGGTACAAATATATGCTTAGTTGATAGTCCAGATAAATGACAAATCTCATGCTTTTTCTGCTCCATCCACAGAAAAATACTAAACCACCGCATTCATCACTATCTCTTTAAAAAAAAAAAAAAGAAAAGAAAAGAAGAAATGACATGATAAAACTCCAAAAGGAATAAATTCCTAAATGTCGATGCCACATTTTCTGAATTTGTGACGTACCTTGCACTTTGTCGACTAAGTTAACACTGTAAAATAATTTTTAAATCTGTGAGCCAGTGGACATTCTAATAAAAAATTTCATTCTAGGTTAGATTTACCTATTAAGTCAAATGAAGTACTGAGTAATAATAGGCACCTGTGAGGGGTGGACAGGCCCCTTTTTCCATTTAACAACAAAATAGAATAGGATACATACTCTCTTTAGGTAGTTGGTTAAATCCCACAGGGTAAGACAGGCCAGGTAAAAGAGTTTCTTAATGACAAACTCACCAATCAGATAAGAAAATCTGTATCTCCAGAGAGCAATCACAGAAGTAGAAAAGCCAGTAGTGTTCTCTTCTCATGGAAATTAGAGGACTGAGAAATGTGTGTTCTACCCAGCTATCCCCAGTTTTTTTGTTTGTTTGTTTTGGTTTTGTTTTGGTTTGGTTTGGTTTCTTAACCCTCTGGCCTTAAACAATAAGTCAATCAGAGCTAGGACTATCCTTTTCAGGAAATCAAGGCATCAGCACGTGGACAGTCTTCCTCCTACCTTCCTTGAATTAAGCCATGATGCTTTGTGGTTCCTCTTGGGAACACTAATATGAAACATAGATTTTGCTTCTAGAAGTCCCTAAAGTACCTCAGAATAGTATATTAATAAAAATAATGTCAAATCCACTCTGTAACCAAAATTTTACATTCAATTCCCCCACTTTTTCCCATTCAAAACATTTCTAACCAAGTTGCCCACCACAGACTGTCTGAGCTTCTATAAAAAAGAAATGGAATACACTATTATACTATTTCCATAAGGATAGAAATAACAAAACTTCAGTGGTAAACTGCCAGTAATAAAAAGGTATGTCAAATGTGTATACTAAAATTCTCCTCCCATTGTCAAATTCCCAGAATTCAGAGAGAACCACAATTCTGAATTTGTAATTCCTCAAAATTAAAGTCTAAAGAAATCAAATTGCTTGTTGTTCATATTCCTCAAATCAGCACCCTTCTACTCCCCTCCTACTTTTCTTTCTAGTTTCCATATTTCAATGATTACTGCTACCCACACTCTGGTCTCCACAGTGAACTACACGTCCCACAGATGTGTGATTGCCAACTCCTAGCAATGTTGTCTCCTCAATCACTTACATGTATGCAGCTCTCCTGCTTCAACTGACATTCACCCAGGGCCAACAATTGTTATCCTTCAGCTAGATTACTGTGCAACTTGTTAATGGGTCTCTTGCCACTAGTCAAACTTCTCATCCTCCCCTCATTGTCCATACTACACAGAAATCAAACCTAATTCAACCACATCTGCTGACATAGAAGGTTAAAGAAACTAGGAAGTCACATTTATATAAAAGAAAAAAGGTATCATCCCATCTGTAAGTAATAAGAAAGGAATAATCAATACATATGCATGTGTGCATATAAAGTGAATCTTACAGGTATTCGAATACACCAAATGTTTATGGTGATTACCTCTGAGGGAAGACAAAGCAGGTCTGGGTGACTATGAAGATGGAATGTTATATTTTATTCCATATAATTCTGTATTATTTAATTATTCTAGTAACAGAATATAATTGTATTATTATTTCAAAAAAATGAAGCCTGGAAATGTGGAAAGCAATAGCAGCATAATAAAAAGATAGCATGTATGAGAAACTACATAAAACCCTGGTCACAAACTATGCGGTGGGCTTTCTGCTGCTCTGGGTGTGAGGTAGTACACTTCTTGGTAGGAAGGCAACAATGGATAAGGAAAAATGGTATCAGAGAGGAAGGAGAGTAGTCAAAACACCTTTGAAATGGAGAAACATTCGCAGATAAAAGAGAATTAAATATCAAAGTTAACTTTAAGGTTTCCATCTTGACAGCAGTGATGATTTATAACTGATATAAATGGTTTATATATGAAGGTGACATACTTCTCCGGGTGATATTTTTATTTCCATGTTGACGGGCTATGTTTGGAATGATAAGACAAACAAACAGGTAGAACTGTTTGTATATGTAACCAGAGCAGCAGACTTAACAACAAACGTTAAGATGAGAGATATTCTGGTTTCACTGCTACGAGTGTAACATAACAGTTGAATCCATGAGTCTGTGTGGGAATGGAACAGAACCAGAGAGGACCAGAAGGCTGAACACAAACCTTAAAGAGTCATGAAAGAACTAAAAGCTAACTATGAGAATAAAAAGTGTAGAATGCACAAAGCAAAGCTGAGAGATGAACAAATTCAGATTTTAAAGTGATATCTAGGATGAATGTGTTTGAAAAAAGTCCTTCGAATTTGATTTAAAAAAGTTATTAATGACCTTGGAAATAAAAGTTTCTGTAAATATAACTTTCCCTTTTAGGAAAAAAGGTTATATATTAAAATAAGCAAAACTCTATGAGTAAATATACTATACCATATTAAACATATTCTGTGAGGAACTAATACGGGCAAATGATATGAACATGATAAACAAGAAAGTAAGCCACAAATAGCTATCAACTATATGAAGAGATCCTTAAGCTCATTTGTAATCAGAGAAATGCAAATTAAAGTAAAATAATTTACCACTTTACAACCATCTGATTGGCAGAAACTAGAAACTTGAATAGTGGTAATTATTAGTGGGGATGTGGAGAAACCAGACAAGCTTAATCTTACTCAAGAGCACTCTAGCAATATTTATTCAGATTAAAACTGCTTACACCCTATGTCCCAGGATTCCCCTTCCTGGTTCTATAGCCCAAAAACATTCTCACAGAGGACTAAGAAGGGGCATCTCTGATGATTGTATTAATCAGGGGAGATCAGATTATGCAGTGGTAACCTCCAAACTCTTTCCTTGCAATAAGATAGGTTTGGTTTTTTTTCACACTACAAATCCATCACAGTTTGGCAGGCCAAGGGCTACTCTGGATTTACTCAGGCTGAGGGTGTAGTCCCCCATCTTGAACATTGTCAGCCATTGTGAAGAGGGAAAGATGAACCCTGGAGGGTTTCAAATTGGCACTTCCATGCTCTAGGCCAAAAGTGACACATGTCACATCTGCCCACACATATTGGTCAGAATTATATAGAAGAATTCTATATAAGAAGAGGTCAGACAGTATAAACCTCCTGATACATAGTCACATACTGTGATAACCAGAAATATCTGTGAACAATGCCAATGTCTTTCAAAAAAAAAAAAATCAAGGCATCACTGTAGTAGCATATACGTAGTCAATTAAGGTATCCACACCCAAAGGTATTTCCATGAAGTAAATTATTGTGGGTTTTCTGTGAGGTACTATGCTGCAATTAGAAGCAAAGAATTAGAATGTATGCAAAAAAGTAGATTAAAAAAATAAAGGCTGAGTGGAAAAAGGAATAAGATAACAAGGTTTTTAACATAGTAACATTTATGTAAATAAAACATACCTACTTATACCAGACAACTAGGGTATATACCAATTTGAGGATCCATATTGAACACATTTAAGCTGGTTGACTATGAGGTAGAAGAAAGAAACTGAGAGTAAGAAAAGGGGGAAGAAAGTTACATGTTAAATATATCGAGCAAAAGTGCATCCCATACTATCGATGACAGGTGCCGTGATTGGAGGAGTAGGACTATTTTGGTGACTCCCGTGACTTTATATACAAGGAGTAAACAGCTTATATATGATAAAGGTCATGATAAAACCAGGCAGTGTATCTAAAAGAACCTGGGCAAATTCAGAACTCAGTGGGGAAGCTGAAACTCACTCTACAAAGTGCCAACTGCCCACTGGAGTGAGGCAACATTTTGAGAATTAAAGGGAAAATGCGGAATGTTGTAGAAGTAGAGGCAACTATGGTTGTGGGAGAACGGATCCATCAAGTATTGTCATTTGATGAGAGAAAGAAAAAAGATGGAGTTGAAAGGGGGGCAAATCAGCATTTGAGGAAATATATGCCTTTTGCCACCCTTTATGGAGACCTCTTAGAATTACAAACAAAAGAGAAGAAAATGATAAGAATGAGAGGTCAGGATAAGGCAAATTATTATTCGCAATGGCTTCTTAGAAATTTTAAATCAAGAAAGGTAATATCGACGTGCTGCTCTTAGTTTTTAAAGAAACTACGCTGGCTAATGTAGACATCATGCACGTTCCCTACCTCTTGGCGTCAAAGGCAGTCTCTCCTCAGCACTGTGGTCATAACTTCTACCATCAGACTCTATTTTTGTTCACTGCTGGGCTTCTTTCCCTTCTTAGACCCATGTTGTTTCTTCTCAAAATAAAGTCACCCTGTCTATAATTTGACTCATGTCACCATGGCAAATCAACTTCTCCCACTTCCCAGAAATTAATAATTATGTGGTGTTTCTGATGACTTTCAGGCTGGCCTGAGACTAGAAATGCCCATCTTGGGAGCACTTGATGCCCACTTATCCCCCTTCCGTACCCTACTACCCATTCCGTACTCACAAACAGTACCCATACTAAAACTACCTAAGGGTCATGTTTCTCCTCTTCCCCTTGTTGTATGTCCAGATCGGAAGCTGTGGTGACACGGACATTGGTCAGAAATCCATAACCACATCTTTAGAGAACATGCCGGTAAAGACTGTGCTTTGTGTCACCTCACGTTTATGTAATACCAGACCATTTTCTAAAAAGTGCTTTTGCATTTACATAGAGGATCTTCCTGAATTTCCTAGTGAAATGAAAGAAGCACAAATTGGTGAGTAGACAAAATTGTGGCACTGAAACAGCTGGAAGTGATTCTTGTGGTTAGTCAAAAGTTTCACAGTTCTCTTTTGGGAAAAACATGACCTCTATTTTATAGATCCAGAACTTGATGCCACACTGGAAATATATTCAGACAAAGGAGAGAAACAGTAATGTGAGGAGGAAGGGCAAAAGGACAAGAGTTAAAATCATGGGCTTCTTGTAAAACAGCTTATAATTTTTTTGAATTTTTAATAATTCCACAATGTGCAAAGGGTTCAAAATAAAACTAAGGAGCATTAATTCTAATATTCATATGACCTTAGTGATAATTTACTAACACTTGGTTCTATGAAGAACTCAAAATACTACTGACATCAGAAAATATGTTATTAGCTAGAGTTGCATATGGCTTATAGAGATTATAACAAACAAACATTGATTTTTGCTGAGGTGAAGATCAAGGTAAAAATCAATCGATATTTTTCCATTTCAACAAAATCTTAAAATTACCAGCATCAAAATCCAATGAGTCTGATTCCTAACTCTTTCGACTGTAGAGCTTATGGGAAATTGCAAGATCCTCTGGAGAAGTGAGAAAACTGTTTCTCTGGAACCTTATTGTATATGTCTTTCACCATCTTCCTGTCTCCAAATTTAAGTCTTGTCCAGATTCTTTGGCAAGAGTTAAATAACAAGACACCAAGAGAGGAATGCCTTTTCTTTAAATATTCCCTGCTATGAACTAGGAATAATTATCTCCTTTTCAATAATTTTTTTAAAAGGAAAGAATGAAAAAAGAAAGCAAAATAGAAACAGAGTACTATCAAATGAACAGTAGACAGTATGTCAGTTGTATTTGCATATGCTTCATTCAAACCCTAGAGAATATTTAACAAACCTTTCATATACCCTGTTGTTTCAAAAAATTTTAAGAATAAACTATACACAAGTTGATGAATGGCATTTCACGATCATTATGACAATAACATTTAATTTTTGAAATTTCATTTTTCTAAGATTTTATGAGATACAGAGTGTGCATGCAAGACTGTAAGCTGGGGGAGGGGCAGAGGGAGAGGGAGAAGCACACTCCCCCCAGCCTCCCCCACCCAACCCCCTGTGAGCAGGAAGCCCAACCCAGGCCTTGATCCCGGGACCCTGGGATCATGACCTGAGTCAAAGGCCTGCACTTAACCCACTAAGCCAGCCAGGTACCCCGAAACTTTAACTTTTTACTTATATTTTTACATATATCTTTGAAATATAGACTATTTCCTCCACATTCAATGACCTTAATAATCAAAAACAATGTTTACTCATTCTTCAGCTTTCACCCTCAATATTTACATACATCTATAAAATCACTCAAATTTCCTCAAAAAACCTGTCAAATTAGAAAATAGGCAAAATGAACACACAGACACACTCCCCACCCAGACAATGGACATTCTAATGAAAAGACTACAATGCCCAACCCTGTGAAATGCCTTTTTCCTTCCTCACCCTCCCCTTCTCACCCCATTTGAAAGGCAAGCTCAAACAATTGACTGTGAAAAGCATATGCTGTTGAGCAGGTGGTACCTGCTTTATGAACATAAGCGATGAATCAAATCACAAAATACTAGAGCTGGAAGTTTCATTACATGCCAGTCCCACCTGCTTATTTTATAGATAAGGAAGTTATTCAGAAAGATTGCTACAATTATAGAGAAGATGGCAGCGCTGGGAATAGAAAGGAAGTCCCTGGTATGCAGCTTATGAAAATAAGGTCTCCAGCTTAGAGTTTGCATACTTTTCCAAACATGAAATTGAATTTTGAGAAGGTTCTATGTTTCTATTAAAGGGAGGCTTGAGAAAGAGGAGACATTTTAAGGAGAAAGAAGAAAGAAATGGGAAACAGTTGCTGAGTTCTGACTGGAGTTAAACTTTCCAGAACAGAAAAGCTTGTTCACAGCTTACTGTACACAGGCACTATTGCTCTCTCCCTGTCTCTGACTTTTCTCCAGATTATTACTGAAGACTCCTTACTCTGAAACTTACCTTCCCTTTACTCCCTTTCCTTTTATTTTCCTGACTTGGCCCAAGAGTTGGAAGTGGCTGCTAAGACTGAGCTACCATTAACCCCTGGCAGCCTTGCTAATAAGATGCTGGAAATCCCCTTCTCAGCATTTACTTTGGCTTGAGGAAGGTGTAACACCAAACTCTTGAGAGAGAACCGAGTTCAAACCACACCCTTTCCTGAACCATCTCACAAGCTCAGTCTAGTTCTATTAAGCAACACTGCCCTAAATCAAACATTAAATTAACTTGTATTGTCTTTACTAGCAGCACAAGTGGCAACAGCAGGTGCTGGTTCAGAAGAGTTAGTCTTAGCTTTCCACTGAGAAAGTTCTGCACTTCGAAATACGGCACATATCCCCTCCTTTAGATGGCTAATTTTCCTCTGTTCTCTTCTCAC
The DNA here is from genome assembly GCF_020171115.1 of Neogale vison. Taxonomy (NCBI): domain Eukaryota; kingdom Metazoa; phylum Chordata; class Mammalia; order Carnivora; family Mustelidae; genus Neogale; species Neogale vison. The sequence goes on from NC_058096.1 coordinate 31,084,380, forward strand.
TTATACCCAGTTGCATTCTAAAGAAGTCACTGGATGCGTGAAACAGTCATCCATTTTAAGGCGCCATGTAGTTTATGTGTTTTCTATGTGCCTTCCGTCTCCCAGATATTGAGTTATTAATAACAACCTCTGTTTCCATTTTATAGCAGAAGGAATCTAGATAGAGTAGTGTTAAGATGCTTGTCTAAAGTGACGTCACTGGTAAATGCACTTGCTGAAATCTGGAGCTAAGTTCCATCAACCAGTATCTCAGTGATGTCTTTCTCACTGAGCTCTCCAACCCGGGCTCTGCCCCGACCCTCTCACGCACTCACTGCTCCCTTGACATCATTATTTGAAGGTCTGGTGGGAATCTCAAGTTTAATATGTCTACACAAATGAGGCTCTTAATACCACGCTCCTTCTCCACCCCTTATTTGTACTTCGTTAGTAAACTGTACCACCATCTCCTTAGCTACTCAAACTAGAAACTTAGAGATCTACCTATGACTCTTCCCTTTCCTTGGGTCCCATCATGAGCACCCAATTATCTAGGAAATTTGGTCTGTTTTACCTCCGCAATTTATATATATCTCGTACCTAATTCTCTCCATTTCCACATTTCTCCCTAGTTACCAAGATGCCTGGTACCTGTTCAGAATTACTGCATCCTAACTAGTCTGCCAGCTTTTACTTTATCCATAAATAAGCCATTTTTACCAAACAGTTAAAAAATACAAATTAATTCATATCACTTTTTGGCCTAAAGTGTTTTTTCCGTTCTTCTTAAAAATCCAGATTATTTCATTTGCTTTTAAGTCTGCATGATCTAGTTCCTGCCTTCACTACAAACACCCTTGTCTTTTACTGTGCTGTATTTATGTGCATTTTAATGCCTAAAATCCTTTTTCACCTCTGGGTCTGCACATACCTCTTTCAGAGATCTCCCCACAGTCATTGATGGCCCCAATTATTCTCATTTCTCAAGACCAAAACCATCTTCTCAAAGACACCTTCTCTGAATAGCCTACATAAAGAAGCACATAGTGTTGTACTTTATCAAAATTACCTTGTCTTAGCTCTCTAACTTTACCATCATCTGTTATGATTATTTATTAATCATTAATATTAATTAGTATTAATTAATTAATATTAATTAATCATTAACCGTGTTTGCTATTTCCCCCCTCTGAAACATAAATTTCGTATAGCCAGAAATTCCTCAGTAATGCTTAGCATAATAGCTGGAACATATTTGTGAGATTTCTTTAAGAATGCAAAATTATGAATATAAAATTAAATACCTATTAAGAATGAGAAAAAATATATAAGATCAGAAACTTTACTGCAAATATCACAAAATTGGGTAAGTAAAATAATCTTATTTAGTCAACTGGCTGATGGCTCTATGTTTTTGTATCATCATCATGGATATGTCCACCCAGTGATAGGAAGCATATTTCTGAAAGTCATTCCACACTGGGTTATCTACCTAATTACTCCAAAATTGACTGCAAACCACATACATACATTCTGTTTAACATAAATTCAAAGTATCCTCAACTCGTTTCTTCTCACCAGATTTTAAAACTGGCAATGACCACTAGAATGCCATCTGATTACAAAGGAAGTCAAACAGAAGGGAATTTAGAGTGCAAAGAAACTGTAACCTTAATGAAATACAGTTAAAATACCCCATTTCTGCACATTTTATAAACATACCATCACATGACCACATTGGTAAGGTCTTTTGCAGTAGCATGAAAGACATACATGCAAGTGGTGGGTGCTCAAACTTAACCTTCATTGGTTTTATAGTAATCTGCCTTGGATTTGTCCACAGTCTCAAAATTAGTGGGAGGACCGGGACTAAAACTTTATCTTACTGATATTCATTCCCCTGTGCACACAAAATTCCCAGCAACAGAGTAAAAAAGTCGTGGAACAGGTGTGTGTGTTTGTGGGCATGTGTGTTTTCACTACATAATGAAGGATCTATTGATAGACTTTAACTAATGGTTTTCAATCCCCCAAAATGTGGAAGTTAGCTAACATGTACAAAGGTAGTTTGTATTCGTTAAAAAAAAAAAAAAAGTGCTCTATGGGCTATGAGTAAATAAAGCTGTAATTGGATATTAGGAATATTAAGAAAGTACGTTGAAACTTGTTTTTTGTAAATTAATTTGGCAGGGATGCGCTCCTTGGGAAACCAGGCATGTTTTGGAACAGTGCTGAGGCTATAAATCATAGTCTCTTTGTTGACAAAATATCCGAACGTGGAATCAATTCGTTAACAAAGTCATGTACAGACAAGTATTGATGTTCCCATCCTCTCTATCTGCCCCCCTCCCAAACACTTTCACTCCTGCCATCTTAAATGAAAGAATATCTCATTATAGACTATTGGTTATGTGGCAAAAATATGCATCCATAAACAGAAGCTAGAGAAGAACCAGGGATGTAGGTTAGATCCTGACATAGAGGTAAGAATAGGCAACCAGGGAGAAGAATGAGCCCTTTCGCCATATTCAATGGTCTGGAAAGGCTAAGGCAGAATCTTCTGTGTTCTGAGGAACAGGGATGGAAAGAACAGGATTAACATGGATAATCCTCTAGCACAAAAGCTTCCACCTAAAATCATATAAGTGCACAAACAGAGGCTCTCTTCCTGGACTGGGCAGGGAGAATTCTAGAAATGGAAACTAGTGAATTTGCTCCAAAATTGTGATAGCATCTGAAAGAATATAGGCTGTCAGCATCACCAGTTTTAGAAATTTTATTATAAATGAAGATATGATTTTCTAACATTTCTGGGAATTTTAATATTGTTACAATCAGTTTCATTCTGAGTTTTTATAATGTTAAATTGATATCTGAAAACCACTCAGCTGAAACAGCAGGAGGGTGACTTGGATATCTGAGTTTTATTAAGGATGGAAATTCTATCTTTATTTTAAAGGATAATCAGAGTATATTGATTGTTCTAATTTTCTATTTATTCTTTCTGACAATATTCAGAGAAGTATTTTTTTGTTATACCACTACAAACCTGCAATCAATTCTTGGCGAATTCAAAAAGCTCTGATTAAGAGTTTGGTGTATTTCCCATGTCTTAAATGATGTTTCTTTTTCTTTATGATACCTGCACATAGTTTTTCAGTCAAAAGTTACAATACAAATAAATTATCTTAGTGATTGTTAGATTCCCATACCTTAAAAGAGATGAATCTGTTGACTTTATCTTTTAAAATTTGTCACCCAACAAAATAGATTATGTAGATTTGTTTCCATAGGAATTGTAATATCATTTGTATTACTAACTTCCATACTGCTTATTTTAAAATTATGTACAATGAAATTGGTATATAATTTATAGTTAAATAAATGAACTATTATAAAGATGTTATTGTTTTGCCTTGTATTTTATATCAATAAGTTAAATCGGAATTGGATCTTTGTTACTTATTCTTTGGAAATTTTAAAAAAGAAAGGAAAGAGAGGTAAATTTAAATTCAACCTGTAGGCAATAGAGAGTTTCTTGCAGGTAAAAAAGAAATCATTGGTTTGACTGTCAGTCATATGTGGGAGCTGTATGATAGACAAGAGGATTTTGTTTTGTTTTATTTAAGATTCATTTCCTTATTTGAGAGTGCACTGAGTGGGGGAGAGAAGCAGAGGGAAAGAGAGAAGCAGACTCCCCTAAGCAGGGAGCCCAATGTGGGGCTCAATCCCAGGACCCACAGGATCTGAGCCAAAGTCAGACATTTAACCAACTAAGCCATCGAGGCGTCCCGGCAGGAGGGTTTAGACATGCACTCCACATTTTCTTATTTGCTTTTAGTGCATTTTAACAACTGATATTTAGATGATCAGATTATTTATTTTCAGAGTTTCTAAGTACACAAAAGAGGAGGTGATAAGGGCATGAATCATAACAGTGTCAAAAGTAGGCAAGGGCTAGGGCACCTGGGTGGCTCAGTTGGTTAAGTGTCGAATTCTTGATTTCAGTTCAGGTCATGATCTTGGGGTCCTGAGATCGAGCACCCATGAGCCTGCACTCTCCGTGTGGAGTCTGCTTAAGCTTCTCCAACTCCTTCTCCTCCCCTCAACCCCCTCATATGTGCTTTCTCTCTTAAAAAATAAAAAAATGTAGACAATGTTTGATTCGACAATGAGTGGTTGGATTCAAGGGCCAAAGTATACAAGCATTAAGTAGGTCCTTGCCAAACAACCTGGTCACTATGCGCCAGCAAAGACAAGTGAGCAAGAAAATATCAGAGCTGCCACATTTTGTATTCTTGGTATGGATTCCTAGTTAGCTATGTCCTGGAGTAAGAAGTAAAAATGATCTAGTTGTTTCTGAAATGAAATGTGGCCAAAATAATCAAAATGAGCAATAATTTGTACAAATGGTACCACTTACTTCTCCCTGACTGGCTATTATTTCACTAACCCTGTAGAGATATAAAAAGATCAGAGAGGCTAGAAGACTTTTCCTAATTCTACTTAATGAGGATGACTTTCATCACGGGACCTAAATGCTGTGTGTAAAAAGGCAGATATGAGGAGAAAGAAGTTCTGTGATTATGTTTCCTGTGCAGTCTGAGTTTATGAGCATGTTAAAATGGCTAAAGTTACATGAGATATTGATGAGGATGGATACAAAAGCTGGGTCAGATTTATGAAATGAGAGATAAAGGAAGTTTTTGGATTATTAGCTAATAGATTCATAATTAAGATTCAGGAAAAAACATATCTATATAAAGATCATCTTTGCCATCTAGGCAAAAGACATTTTGATGGTGGATAAGGAGTTAGGATAATGAGGTCCTGGGAAACTGTCCAAGGACAGTTTGAGACCTCAAAGGATGAAATAATTTTATAATCTATGACAAACTATAGAAAAATACAGTCCAGTGATCTGGAAAGGCAGGAGCGTCAATTGAGATTCTAGTTCTGGAATAGTAACAGTTATAAACTATATCCAGACTGCAGGGGGTACACTGGATAAATTGGTACTGGTGTTCAGGTATGGGTAATTCCTGTTCACTGGTTTTTATTGTTGATAAAGAATTTTGGCCTTTTGGGGGTTAAGTTAGTTTCATAATCTATTTTACAACCCCTAAAATTAAAAATAATTTTCTTTGTCTCATCTCTTGCTTTTTTCCAACCTCCAATAGTTTAATTAATTGACTATTTGACCATTATGGAGAAATCCTAGCTAGTATTTAAAATGATATTATTCTCCATACTTTCTGTGGTTTTATGTTATTTGAACAAATTCATAATTTCTCGTTATCAGTCCCAAGCAACTCTCTTAAAAATTTAAGTAAAGCTCCATGATTATTGTTTTGAGATTTAAATTAAAGCTATAATTTTTTGGCAATTATGTTTTTTTGTTTTCATTTTGTAAAAATGTGTCAGCTCTGTTGAATAGAAGTAGTTTGTAATGCTTGCATCCTCTAGTCTTCTATTTTTATTCATGTTTCCTGCCTCTAATTTCTTTGATTTATAAAAGCAATGATTATCAAACCCAGAAGAGAATAATTCTGTTAAGTCTCAAAAAACTGTTCACTGTCCCCCAAATATCCTGGTAAATCTGAACCATTTTGCATTTTACATTACATTGATAGGTTTCCTTGATTCTAAAATCACTTGCTTAAAATACAGATCGGAGAGCCCAAAACAGATCAATTCCCCATGTAATTCTCAGGATGAGCCAAATTTGGGAAACATTACTTCCTATGTCATTGTCTTACTCTGCACACAGAGACAAAATAAATTAGGAGGATACCTTTTACATACACAGAGCTTTGCAGAATCTGTATCATCAATGATGGCATTTGGGGACTTGATTTATCTAGAAAATTTACTTCAGTGATAGACCTTATGGAGAATTAGTTTCAACAGAATCTATGATATTACTCTACTATCCACTGGGAACACTTTAATTTAAATCTTTAGTAACTGGAAGTCTCCAGTATGGTAAGTGATTACAGCTATGAATTACGGTTGCAACAGCTCAGGACGAGACAAGCACTGCCTGGCAATACACAGGAACAAACTTGACAAGTTTCATTTAAAAAGATTAATTAGAAAGTGTTGCTGAAAACTCTTCTGGTGTCTTTTGGCTTAAGTTAGATTAAGAGAATCAGAAGTGACAAATATATTTTTGAACTCGAGAGGTTTAAGGTGAAAGAGTAAGACATGGCTGCCTGATTTGTCTGTATCTCAAGGTTTAGGAGAAAAAAATGTTTCTTCTGAAATTAAAGCATGTATTATGGGTCGCTTCTTGAGTTAGAGTCAGATTATATCACTGCTTTTGTCTACTCACACCTGTAAAATAATCTTAGGACAATACATGTTTGAAATGTCCAAGATTTTTTGAGCCGGATGAGAATTTGGCAAGTTGCAGACACAGATAAATTCCCCCAAATCCATATTCCTATTACTAGTTTTTCTTTCTCTAGCATTTGCTTCCACTTTACCATAAACAATCCTCCAACCCCAACCACTTGAACCACCATATTTGCAATTGCGCAAACAAGCAGTGGTGTTTCCCATGGGTCTATACCAATTGCTCTAGTGGCCAAGGTCACCGCTGATTTAAGCAACTGGGGCCACCTTTCTTTCTCATCTAAACCAAAACTACACTGCAGCAGACAGTAGGGAGGTTAAAAGATTTAATGGAGGACAGTTGTACTGGACAACCAAATCAATAGAAGGTAAGACTCCTAGCTCAGCCACCTATATCCCAAGTGACACTCCACTAGGGTGTAGTGTCCTTCTATAAGCTCACGGCATCCTCACGATATCATGTCACCAGATACAATATAATGCACATCCCTCCATCCCCGCTATACAAGGTGGAAGCCACCCAAACTGCTTATAATAATGTCAGCAAGATTCCCCCTTCTCCTCATAATCTTTTTCCACATATTTCTTCTGAAAACATCACATGCTGAAAGAAAATACTTTCCTAGTCACAAATCAGTGAGTTCACCTTTCAGGAAGCTGTCATAATAGGGACTTTATGGCTGCTTGGAACAAACCAAAAGATGACTCACTATGATCAATCCTGTAGGGTTGTGAAGGAAAATTAGAATAGGAGCTCACCAATAGTTACCTGGTTCCAACTGAAAGAGACTACTTGCTGCTCCCTCTGCTGTCATTTGGTTCTGTCCTATAGATTTAAATTGACTTGGCACACCCTTGAGAAAGGGGTTTCTTACCATTTTATAATTATGACCCCAATTCAGAAACAGCTAAAAAGTATACACCTTCTCTCCATAAAGATGCATAGATGGGCATATTGAGCAACAGTTGTCTGCAACATTTATAGGTTACACCCCCACAGTTTGCCATGCCCAGAAATGGGACCCCTGGGGATCATGAACTTCTAGTAAGACAATTTAACTGCAGCAAAACTGGGGGAATGTCCCTTTAAGTTGTGATTGCAATGTGAAGACTCGTTCTTTTTTTATAACCGTGACTTCTTTTGTGATATGGTCACTGATCACTGGTGACTCTAGTGAAAACCTTTCCATAGAGTTGTTTCTGCACTTTCTCAGGAATATTTACCTTAAACTAATCTCTCTCTCTCTCTCTCTCTCTATATATATATATATATGTATATATATATATACATATATATATATAAAATAATCTTTAACTCTACCTTACGATCTATATGAAGTGAAAGAATACTATATTTAAAAAGAAAATTACTTATTTAGCATTGGGTGTGAAATGGCAAAACAATTAAATCTCCAAGTTGCTGTACTCAGAGAGGATAATTATAATGCTTTAAAAATAGTTGTCAAGGAGAATATGGGTTTGCCCAACTAGATATCAATTTTAAACTCTAACTCAAAATGAAAGACCCTTTTTTCTCTTAAAAAAATCGTAAGTAAAATACATGTTCAATTACAGAATGTGGAGAATGTTGAAAACAAATTTGAAATAGGACAGGGAAAGCTCAGATTAAATCATTCCATAAGTGAAAAAAAAATGTGTTGAGCACATAAACCATATACATACAAGAGCATTCAGTACCATACCAAAAGAAAAATAGCCACAAAGTTGGCTAATTTGCTCCTGTTACGTATTTTCAAGGAAACCTATACGTGGTCTGTAATAATATTTATTAACCTTTACTGATTATGTTGTTTAGTTGTCTGACAAGTTTTGGGGAGGTAAGGATTACATATATCAATGTTCTGTCTTACTCTGTTTAGGTACTTATTAGTAATTGAATACTTTTATTTGAAATAATAAAAGAAATAGAATCCTAAGTATGTACTAAGTTCTATACTGAGTACATTCTCATTTATATTCCCTTTCATTGCAATTCCCATGAGAATGTTTTATAATTTGAATATAGCATCGAATAGAGAACCTATGCATTAATATCTTTGATGGATATGTTAATGTATTTTTTCAGAACTCATGACAATTTTACTTAGTGAGGTTATAGTAATTTAAATAAAATTTTTAAGATTTTATTTATTTGACATAGGGAGAGAGACAGTGAGAGAGGGAACAAAAGGAGGGGGAGTGAAAGAGGGGGAAGCGGGCTTCCCACTGAGCAGGGAGCCAGCCCCATGTCGGGCTTGATCCCAGGACCCCTGCATCAGGACCTGAGCTGAACACAGATGTTGAATGGCTGAGCCACCCAGGCACCCCTAAATAAATTTTAAGTTATTTTTTTTTGCAATCCATATCCATATATGGACACAAAATGCAGAAGACCAACATGAAGGATACACTACGTCAAATCAAATGCAAGAAAATAAATTCAGATGTGATCAATCTAAGGCAGAGATTATTTCCTTAGTCATATCTTGTTAAGTACTATAAACATTTTCTTGGTGAGGAGAAATTGAAAGATTACACCAAATCTCCAGATTTATAGTTTATATCACTTGCAGTTTAAATAAATAATTTTTTAACAATCACAAGTTATACCCATTTCTTGATCTAAATGCAGGTATCTACTTATAATCAATCCCCTAACTGTATTCATGAAATTTCAAGTTAAGAACCTGTTCCTTGAATCATTTTAAGTGGTCATGGGAATGGAATGGACTCCTTAATTATTACTTTGAATTTCTGGGCCTCAAGTAAATAGAGGTGAGCACCCCTTCTACAAAGAATATCTCAGGTATACTTATTTCAGCTTCCTTGTGCCATATATTACAAATCCCAAAGGACATATAGAAAGTCCTTACATCTAGAGAAGGCCATCACATAGCTTCTTCTTGTTCTGATCATTACAAAGATACATGTGTGTTAACCTACTTTATTTCCTCTTCTCATATCAGAAGCTATTGGGAAGCCTATCTTGCTGAGATGAATGTTTTTCTCTTGTAGACCTACCACTTCTTTGCTTTGGAATTTGAAACCTAAATACAAACTAAATGTCTTAAGTATCCTAAAGACAGCTCTGTTAAATAATCATGTGGAATATGAGCATCAAGGTAAGAACTTCCTGCTTGAAGAACCCAATTCTAGCTCAGACTAAACTCTCCTGTTACAATTGCTCCACAAGTTGCTTGACCTGCCCTGAGCCTCTGCTTCTCTGATTACTTCTTTGTCTTCTAAAAGGCTAAAAATGTGACTAAAGCATATCATCCTTTTTATCCACTAAGAACAAAACATCACAATTCCAACACCCCACCATGACACTGAGCTGGGGAAGAGAATGGAGAAAGTCATCCATACAACACGGAAAAAACTGACTTCTGAAATCAGTGGAAATTATAATTGAGCTGCAGATATTTATCCCTCCTAAAGCCTTCCATTTCTCAAATATTTAAATGATGACTTTGCAATACGACTTTCACTTCATCAGCGTCTCTGTGGAAATTGGAAATTACAGTATGTGATACAATTAAAATGTATATCCACAACCACTCAGAATAATCATGGCTAATTAGAAATTATGAATCATTAAAATGACATGGTTTTCTGTCAGTATGTGTGCACAGCACATTCATGTCTTCTAACTTCCCAATCCAATCTCAGTAAATCTAGGGAGGTACATTTGTTTCAATATTTCTATTAAGCCCTTCCATTAAGTAAATTACCATTACAGCCAAAGTTTAAAGGTTATCTGGGCTAGCAAACTACTCAACATAGCTAATACATATAATTAGCTGTGGTGAGATTCCACATTAAACTTTTCCACCTCTATTCAGTGGATTTCCAAAAACAAATCATTTATGAAGGCTTAGCAAGGACACTACAGTGCTCCTGATGGAATTCAAAATATTTTTTTCATAATAAAATTCTAATTTCTATTTTTTCTGGTATCCATCATTAATTTTGACTTTAAAAAATCAGCAAAATACTTCAATATTTCTGAAACAGTGGGATGTTCTATGAGGAAAATGGAAGTATACAAAATAAAAAGAAGAACAAATGGAACTGAATTAAAATTATGAAATTTTTTATTATTTGAAAACCCAAATTGTTTTTTAAGAAAAAGCTCTGAATTTAAAGGAAAAAATATAAAAACTGTTTCTATTCAAATAAGCTATATTTAAGCAATATTCTCAGAGAATGTCAATTGTCCAGTTTTCTTATTAAATTCTTCATATAGGAGAGATATTTTGGTGAGAAATTCCAAGAAAGACAGTCATAGAATAGGTCTTCTCTCCAATTGCCCACAGAGTCTACATATTGCTTATCTCTGCTAAGCCAGAGTACAAACAGCCCATGCTAGGTGCTGCTCCTTTTTTTTCCTTGGCAAAGGAAGGGGTTGGGGCGTAGGAGTGGAGAGGGAGAGGGAGAAAGACAATCCCAAGAAGACTGTGTGCTGAGCACAGAACCTGATGCAGGCCTCAATCCCATGACATGGAGATCATGACCTGAGCCAAAATCAAGAGTTGGACACCCAACCAACTGAGCAACCCAGGCACCCCACCTGAGGCACAGCTCCTTTTTAAGTTAGAACCACCGAGGCAGAGGGTATAATTAATATGAAGGAAAATGACGAACACAGATCTGTTGTCTCAGAAGAAACTGATGACAGTTATGAATTAACAATCCAGAGAAAAGTTTCAAACACCTTCCTCCCTTAAAAGGGTGATAAACATGCTCCCAGGTCTAAGTAGAATATGATTCCAGAAATCTCCAACCTGAGTAGAAAGAAGTTGGTGTAAGACTACAATGTTTTAGGAATCTAGTGGGTAGTGAGACAGGATTGAGTATAAGTGAGTGGTGGTAATTTGCACATAGATGGATATGCTTCTACTTTTGCATACTATAGATACAGACAAAAAAAAAAAACACTGTTAGTGCATAAAATATTCTCCAGCTGATGCAGGATTGATGCTGCCGTCATGAACATGCTGGTTATTAAGCTGTTGTCTCTAAGCTTCAGATCCATACTTACAGTCTCTTCTTTGTGATGCTAAGGCTGGGACTCTATAATAAACTTCCTTTCTGCTTTGCTGGCTGGAAACTTGTTAGACTCTGCTGGTAAGGGCCTCTGAAAGGAGATTGGATGGCTAGAGGAGGAAGAAAGGACTTACTTCTCCTTGTTTTTGCATTATTTTCCTTCCATTATTCCTTCTACAAATGTTCCTCACTTTTGGAGTGGCACCTAGCACCTGTTTACAGTCTGTATTTCCACATCTCAAGAATGAGCCTCCTCATGCTCTCACAGAAACCAGCACTAGTTAGTCAACACTCTTTCCTCAGAGGTCTGGCTCCCAACACTTTGGGGTCCCCTCCAATCTTCCAGTTTCTGGTAATCCCAACCTTTTTGGAGAAATGAAGTGTTCTCCCAGACAAAAGACACTAGCTGTTTTTTGTAATTACCACTTCTGAGACACCTCAGTGTTGCCTTTGTCTTCATAGTCCTTCAGTACGCACTTAACGAATTGTCTACATTACACTCACTATTAAAATAACTGATGTCATTTTCTGACTGGACCCTAATATGGTAAGTAAAAACTATTTTAATACTGATGCATGCAGATTTGCTCTGCAGTCTGGTTTGGTGACCATGATGGTGGATATAAACTCCTGTTCGCGTATCCTTTCCTTTGATGACCATCTCATCCTTTGGTCCTCATGGGGGATGGGGTGGTGCTGTCCAAGTTAGTATCCCATCCTTATGACAGGAAGGGACTAGGCCCAAATTGAACAATCAGATCTCCCCAATCTTCTGCTATAAAGACTGGTTTAGGGCAATGCAGGAGACAGAGCCGGCTAGTCACAGCCTTCCTTGGGACTCTGCTATGAGAGATGGTGATGTTATGTGAGAGATAAAAGTTGTAGAAATTAGCTTTTAATGTACCTTCTTACATGGAATTTTCATCTATAGTAGAAGGAAATGAGAGAAGCAACAGAAGAGATTGAGAAAGACAGACAAAGAACAAACTTTATCTGAACACTTAGATCTGGTGGTTAAGCTACTGGGGATTACTCAGGCATATCTGGAACTTGAAACCAAAGATTTTCTAACCAATGAGCATCAGCAAGAGTCATGTAAGGAACTAAAACATTAGTACTGGAGAAAAAAGAAAAATGTTTCACTGAAATAACCATAAAATATACACTCAAGTTTACAGAGTCTGTAATCAAGCCACTTTCACTTTTATTACTTAAAAGGTGAGCAGAATATATTACCTATGTGTGGGAGACTGGTGTGGTCATTTTACTAACAAGTGACATTAGCAGGAAACATTATGTTGGCTCTTCTGCCTGTTTTAGAGATATATTATTAATTACTACAGAAATACCTTGTTTATTGTGCCTCTCAGATACCATGTTTACCAACTGAAGGTTTATGGCCACCCTACACTGAGCAAATCTATCAATGTCATTTTCCCAACAGCATGTGCTCACTTCCTGTCTCTCTATTACACTTTGTTAAGTCTCACAATATTTCAAACTTTTTTTATTACTCTATTTGTTATGGTGATCTGTCATCAGTGATTATGACTTGCTGAAAACTCAGATGATGGCTAGTATTTTTTGGCAATAAACTATTTTTTAATTAAGGTATGTACATTGTTTTAGGGACATAACACTTTTGCACATTTAATAGACTAAGTACAGCATAAGCATAACTTTTATATGCACTGGGAAACCAAAAACATTAATCTGACTTATTTATTGGGATATTTGCTTTATTGTGGCGGTCTGGAACTGAACACCAGCAGTATCTTCAAAGTATGTCTGTATACACAAAACTAATTGTCATTTAAAACTCAGTCTTGCTTAAGGGTACATCTAAGAGTAATGAAACCTTCGTATCTAAGAGTAACATATCCTTGCTTTTATTATGTCTCATATGACCCACTGAAAACCATTATAGAATCACATCTTTTCATGTGGCAATGTTGTATGAGATAATAAACAAATCAGAACAGCTAAACCAAATTATTTAAGCACCAATCTTTAGAAGTCTCCCCAATATTTGAATTTTCACTACACATTCCTATAAAGTAAATAGGTATTTCTTATATGCCACTCCTTCTAAAACCTGAAGGTCTTTTTCTTTTTATTTGATATAGATCATCACAGAGATTAAAGAAGTTCAGAGTGACTTGTGATTTCTCTCCTGGGACAGAGATTTCTTTTCTTAGTCTTAGAAAGGAAGCCACACCAGTCGTGAGAGGGGATTCCCCTTCTTCAGGACATGCAGCCTAACAGATTTCTACATCATCTCAAAAGGAAAGACTCAAGAAGTTAGACCTCAATTATGACTGCTCTTTTCACCACTGGAAACAGAACATCTGTCAAGTGATTTTTCCTCTTGCTCTACTGGAATCTGACTGCATCTGATAGCATCTGACAGCTGCCCCTCAGAGATCTTCAACTTATAAGCCAGGAGGGCTTCCAGCAACCCACATACTTTGTGTGACTTACGATATCCAAAAACCCATTCCAATTGCTTTCTTGCCATTGTGACCATGCTTACTTACACAAAACTTGCAGTCTGAGAGGCAGGGGCCTATTGGCTCCTGAAATGTGGATGACACATTTCTCAATCTTGGGGTAGACACATGAGAATCAGATCTCCATTTTTGAATGGAATTTTCCAGGCCCCCACCCCTCATTACAACACATTGGAACTCGCAGATGCTTTTTCTCTTATAGCATAGGCTAAATGCCAGTCCTGCAATTTGTTTTTTGGGTTTTTTTTAAATCCTTAACTTCACAAATATTTACATATGAAATCATGCATCTGTTTGCATCCACACAACTGTGGCAGAATCAGAAAGACTGGAAAGATGCAATCCTGGGCTTCTATCTTCCATCCCAGATACCCATGCCTTCACTCTTTAACCCTCTTCCAACGCCCATAGACGGTAAAGAAAACAAAGATGACGGCAGTGAGCTAGAGTGACTGAATCTTGTATTTTCAGTTTCTGCCATGGTCATAAAAAAATAGGATTTCCCTCTAATCTTGAGGGTATTCATGCCAATTTTCTGTTCTTTAATTGGGCCATGAATATATTAAGTTACCTGCTCTTTGATTTTAATTTTCATTCTCTTTCTTTTTTTTTCTACCATTGCAGGAGAGCACTGCATCATAGCTTGAACGTGCGCTTCTAACAAAAAGCATTTCCCAATGATTTTGGAATTAACTGGGTGCTTAAATTTTGTTTTTCAATCAAATAGTGTTAAGAGCCCCAAAACAAAGACTTTACCATCTACTTATGCACAATTTAATAAGTCATACATTATAGTCACAAACATTTTTTGAGTATTTAAAAATTTATGTGAGTCACCTTTTGTGCCTTAGGATTTTTTAATCCTTGTTATTAGGAAGATCGAGCCATAATCAATCAATTAAATTGAACAATCCATACAATGTGCTTATTGGTGCTTTTTACATAGTGTCTATCAATGTCAAATACTAGTATTAGTATTACTAATTAATCTGTATTTAGGTTACCTCTGAAGTGATTAAAAATATAAAAACCTTTATCAACAATAACAAGAAGTGATTTCATAAGGAAAATTTTATATATAAATTGTAGTTTAACTTCCATACAATGCCTTTAAAAAGTTACATAAGCCTTCTCGGCATTATACCAAGACAATCTACCATATAAAATATAGGAGGCATATTTTAAATAGTCCTTCAAGTTTTATAGGACTGATCTACCATTTTCAAAATAAAAATTTCTTCCAAGCATTCTGCATGATTTGTCTCTTCAGCTTGGCAAAATTATCTAACATTCAGACTTCAACATTTATTTTAATGATTGAACAAGTTTATGTTCTCTGTGAGCAAAACAAAACATCCACTTACCTACAAACTTTGTGCACAAAATTGTA
Source organism: Neogale vison (assembly GCF_020171115.1). NCBI lineage: Eukaryota > Metazoa > Chordata > Mammalia > Carnivora > Mustelidae > Neogale > Neogale vison. The sequence goes on from NC_058096.1 coordinate 31,099,662, forward strand.
GTGATTTATGAAATTCACTTAATAGCAACGATGCTCAACAAATGAATTTGGCAGATAAGATGGCTGATGGCATTTCCCGGAAAGGGTCATCGGAAGGATGAGACAGGAAGCCTGATTTCAGGTTCCTCCTGTGGATAGAAGGAGAAGAAAAGAAGGCGTTGTAAGGTGAATATAACTTCAAGTAGCTTAGCCATGAAAAACATAGCTATTGAGAGACGTGAGAAAGTTTGAATGTTTTGTGAACACATGAATATTACGTTTTTCAAGTTAGGGAAGATTTAATCATGTTCAATGGACTGAATTGAGTCCCCTCCAAATTCATATGTTGAAGCCCTAATCCTCATTGTGACTGTATATTGAGATAGGGTCTTTAGCAGGTAATTACAGTTAAATGAATTCATAGGGTGGGGCCCTAATCCAATAGAATCGTGGCCTCATAAGAAGAGAGAAATTTAGGGTCCTGACCCAGGCCCTCTCCCCGCCCCACGTGAGGACACAATGCAAAGTTAGTTGTTTGCAACCCAAGTAGAGGGCTCTCTCTAGATACCAACACTGCTGTCTCATTGTTCTTCAATGCTGTGAGAAAATAAATATATTTTGTTTAAGCCATCTATTCTATGGCATTTTGTTATGGCATCCCTAACCCAAAAAGACTAATTGAAACTTTTTTTTTTTTTTTCTGAATCTGAATCCTAATGGAAATACTAGCATGGATTTCTAGAAAAGTATGTCTTTATTACAGTTAATCAAGTTTGAGGCTAGGATTATTTTTTTCATTTGCAAAAATGTTAATATATATATCTAGCTGCAACATTTCTAAAATTCTAATCTATTTACTAGTGAGTGGTGACAATTTGAATTTAGGCACCAGGTCTCCCTAATCTGTACCCCACCCCTTTAAACTACTTAGATTCACAAATATTAGAAGCTATGTACTTAATTATGAATTAGATTGAATTTAATGATAAAATGAAAACTGTGCCCACTCTCCAGTGCCTCCCAGTAAACCTAATAGAAGTATTTTGGTAAGAAGTCAGGTGGTGGTTAATTAAATAAAATGGTGTAGGTTATAGACAAACATGCACGTCAGGTTACTGAGAATGAGAGTCCATGCTAAATATTTTCTTTTTCTTCAGTGTCTTGTGGTGGTTTTGTTTGTTTGTTTGTTTGCTTGCTTTTATCCCAGAATTTTTCTCTGAGTCTTGGGAAGATTTAATTTTACCTACAATATTAAAAAAAAAAAAAAGACACTGTGACAAGATACTGTTCTCTCCTTAAAAAACAATTAATGTGGTAGTTCAAGCTTTTCTAATTATGTTCAGTATCAAGATAATTTATTTTGGTTATTTGGGAATGAAATTCAAAAATTTAAGTTGAAAATGGGCATGAAAAGTCATGATTCTCTCCTCAAGCAAGGTCCCCCCAAGGTATTGCTACTTTCTTTTATTTTTTTTTTTTAAGATTTTTTTCATTTATTCATTTGACAGACAGAGATCACAAGTAGGTAGAGAGACAGGCAGAGAGAGAGGGGAAACAGGCTCTCTGCTCAGCTGATACGGGCTCTATCCCAGGACCCTGGAATCATGACCTGAGCCCAAGGCAGAGGCTTTAACCCACTGAGCCACCCAGGTGCCCCCAAGGTATTGCTACTTCCAAGTCAAAGCCAGAAAGGGAGGAGAGAGCAGAAAGGGGTGTGTTAGTTTCTCCAGGTTGTTGAAACAAATCATCACAAAGCCAGTGGCTTACAATGACAGGAATTTACTCTTCTACTGTTCTAGAAGCTAGAAAAGGCTGTGATCCCTCACAGGGCTCTAAGGGAAAACAGGCTTCATGGCTCTCCATGGTGGCTGGCTCCAGGCACATCACTCCAGTCTTTGCTCTATGGTTATCTTGCCTCCCCCACTTCCCTGAGTCTCTCAAAGCACCCTTTGCCTTTCTAAGGTCTATGTGATTGTGTTTAGACCCCACTGAGCTAATACAAGAGAATCTCATCTAAAATCCTTACTGTAATTACATTTGCAAAGATCTTTTCCCAAAGAACATTTACAAGTTCCACGGATTAAGACTCAGTATCTCTGGCCATTATTCAACCTATACAAAAGGGATTTTTTTTAGATCTTAAAAAGGGAGCTCTCTCAAAGAAGACATACACATAAAAGTTTATAGCAGTGGGACACCTGGGTGGCCCAGTTGGATAAGCGGCTGCCTTTGGCTCAGGTCATGATCCCAGTGTCCTGGGATCAAGTCCCACATTGGGTTCCTTGCTTGGTGGGGAGCCTGCTTCTCTCTATCCTTCTGCCTGCCATTCTGCCTGCTTGTGCTCTCTCTCTCTCTCTCTGTCAAATAAATAAATAAATTCTTTAAAAAAAAAGGTTTATAGCAGTAACAACAGACTGGAAATACTACCAATGCCAATAAGACAGAATGGATAAACTAAATATGGTATCATCAAATAATGGAATACTTTTCAGCAATAAAAAGTGAAGGTCTGACATATGGATGGATATGTTACCTCAGCAGGTCTTGTTAAGCAAAAAAAGCAATACACAATAAGTACATACTATACAATTCCACTGATATGAAGTTTCAGAAAGAATAAATAGGTGAATAGATACAGAAATCAGAACCGTAATTTGGAGTGGAGGAACAGAGAAGATTGTTAGGAAGTTAAGTTTGAGAGAACATTCTAGAATGGCATAAATGTCCTGTATTTTTATGAGGTTTGGATTAAATATGAATATACATTTGTTAAAACTCATAAAACTACATGTAAATGCCCATTTACATATGAGCATTTATTAGCCAGAATCATACATCAATTAAAAAGGAGGGACAGGGGCTTCGCTCTCTGACCTTCTCCTCGCTCGTGCTCTCTCTCACTGTCTCTCTCTCTCAAATAAATAAATAAAATCTTAAAAAAAAAAAAAAAAAACGGAGGGACAGGGGCTGAACTGAGAAGTGGTTAGAGAAACAGCCCCCAACACCCTACTTCCACTGTAAAATGAATCCTAGGCTCTGCACCTCTGTTAGTATTCCCCAGACTAAAGTCACTGAAATATGTTCTCTGGCATATGATCAAAAACAAAATCATCCTGACCATCAAAAAACATATCTGAATTTCCATGTCTTTCCTCAACATTTCACTTGCTTGCTTGCCTTTATAATTGCTAAATTTCCAAACTATGCCAAGAAGACATATTCTATCATTTTTATCACTGGTAGTTTATAACACTACTGGTTAGCCAGTGTATGCCTAGAGTTTATATGGTCTGTTCACAATTGATTTGAGGCAAACCATGACCTCAGTCCTGCATAATACCCTGGTAAATTGAGAGTCGACTGTGGTTGTCTCATTTCATCCTTCTCCTCATATATCCTACAGAATTTACATAAAAATCCTATAGATTTCCACTTCATAAAATTATGCTTTCACTTCTTTGTACACAAATTTATACCTCCACTCCCTTCCAGGTCACCTTAATCCAATGACCCAGAATATGTCTTTCATTTTCTTTCATTTATTTTCATCATATGATTTTCAATTTGGATTTAACATGTTGTCAAGTGACCTTTATTTTTTCTTCCCCTGGCACTAGTTAAACCAGATTCCTTTGTGTGTACAGTAACATTCTACTGGATCTCACCACAATTGTTTTGATTTTTATTTATATTAGATAAAGAGTTGTCTGCATTTTCTTTTTAAGAAAATAAAAACAGATAAAAAGAAAGCTATATTGTTTTATATGAAAATACCACCAATAATAAGAGAATATTAAAAAATGTAGAGTTATTAGTCTTAAAAATATATATATACAGTGACTAAGATCCAGATAAATACTAGAAAATGCCTCTAGAAACAGCAAGAGAATGAAAATAATTCTCTAAATTTGTGTGGAGGGAGGGAGATTAGGAGTGAATTGCTGATAGAAATTTGGTTTGAATTGCTCACAATAAATGTTTTCTGGATTTGGAGGAGGATTTGGAGACCCATCTCCCTATTAATTGTAGTAACATAAAACCTATGTGAGCTGAATTATACACTGTGGAGAATCTACAGGGATTTAGTTGGGTTAGTAAGTGTCAACTTCCTGGAACTATGAAATAAGCTGGAAATAATTTGCTAAGAAGTTCCTTGAATATGAAGTGGCTTTAATAAGATACTTTGATGAGTAAATGAACCAGAAAATTGAGGGCTAAATTTTCCTTACATTTCAGACATATTTGCAGTGATGGTAAGGTCAAAACATTTGGATTATAATTTGAGAACCATCACCTCTTGAGGTAAAGAATATTTAACCAAGTCATTGTCAGGCACTAAAATAAAATCAAGAATCCCACTAAGTCAAGCGCAATGCATGGGTCTAGAGCTCGTGTTTGAGAAAGGAAAACTGAACCACACTGGTGTACATATTATTCAAACGTATAGATCAGCAGCCACATTTTGAGATTGAGGTGTGCAGAAAATCACATCTACTACTAATCAAGTATGTAAATCATTTTTAAGTAAAACGGAATGAATTTAAAGTTCATTTTATAAAACATCATATACATTTTTATGAAATAGTTTTGAGGAGCACAGAGACTTAGACAATTAGAAAACTTTCGCATCTCTGCTAAGATTATGTATTGTTCATGATTGCTGTGATCACAAGTTATTGTAGTGTTTTACTTCCTTGAACATACTTTTTTAGTGACAATATAAGCATACATCCAGAGCAAGTCATTACCCTTATGACTGTCACCCAAAGACATATAATATATATTCTATATATTTTCTATATTATATATGTCATTTGAGGAGAGAGAAGCCATAAACCCTGACTCTTATACCCGAAACAATCCATTTTCTTCTCCACAAAAATATATCAAATACATGAAATAATGGTTTTCATGAAGATGTTGGGGAAAAAAAAAACCCAAACAATATGCTCCCTCCTACTTATTTATTTCTGATAATACTGTGAGGAGTTTGCCCATTACCCAGACTAGATACTTTATATTCATCTTTGATTGCTCATTGTACTGTAATACAGCAATAGTCTTTGTTTGCAACAAAAATCTGCGTATTATCATCTTCTGCTTCCCTTCCAGTTGACCCTTTGTGTAAAACTAATCTGTTCACCATGTGTGTCTCTCTTCCATGTCCCAACAGAGTGAAGAGTAAGATACAGAGGTTGCTCACCTAAAATCCAAGTTTTTTATCAGGTAAACTTAAGAAGTACTTGTCCTCTAAACATAATCCCTATATATGCTGATACAGAACCGTGCCTCTCCTCTGGCCCATTTGCCTTCATTCCTGAATTTAAATTTCTTCTGGAGGAGTGTGAAGGTGAGTACTTTCTGGGTGGAAACACAAGGTTATGAAAGGAAAGCACAAGCCCTCTATATTGATTTTACATATTTGAAGACTTTATGTGGCTGTCTGCACAATACATCTGCTGCAGAAAAGGAAGAACTGAAATAAGAGTGTTTTATATTTTGTAAAACAAAATGTTCAGGCCAAGGCGTTTTGTAATTTTGAATTTTATTTTGTAAAACATAAACATTTACTCAGTCTTTCTTTATTGGTGACTTATCATGTTGACCTTAACAGAGCTCCTTTTTCATGTTTTTATAGTAAAAATTAACAATATAGGATATTGAGAAGTCTGATAAAATTTTTATTGTGCATTACTATACTACCAACAGAAATTAAAAATACAAACATGTCCTTTAAGTCTTTAACTCTTATAAATTCAAATACAGCAACCAATTACACATATATTAAAATAAATTTTTATACCAAATTACCTATTAACTATAACACTAATATGTTATATAATATTATGGTATTTCAACAAATCGAGTCAACATTATAGTCAAGTTTCATTAAGATAGAAGAGAGTAATATTTCAAATCTGCTCACATAAACATTTAGACTCTATTTTACTTTCAAACCATAATAATTAAGTGAAGAAAAAGGAAGATAGGGAGATACTGGTTGGCTTGCAAAAAAAAGCATCAGTTACTAATAATATAAAGCAAACATGTTTGCACTAAAAATAACAAAACATGCCAGAAAGTACTTGTCTGTGTAGCAGTAAACAAAGCCTTCCAGGTGAAAATACTATTATAGTTATCAAAACTTTCTTACTTAATTATTAATTGTTGTATTAGTCAGGATGCTTTCAACTGTAAATAACAGAAACTCCAGCCAGAAATGTTTAAAAAATTATTAACTTCTATAATAGGAAATCAAGAGGAAGACAGATGTCATGGATTCCTAATACAATAGTTTCAGGATATCCTCAGGACTTCAGTTCTTTCCCTCCCTTTGCTCTGTTGTTTACATTGTTGGCTTCATCTTAAGGCTGTTTACCCTGGGATCATGTAAAGGCTCTTAGCCTCCTTACTAATACGAGGAATGTGGTCCTTTCTCCAAGTCGGAACTGCCAGAATTCCAATAACCAAGAGAATGGCATATGCTTGTCCATTTAAACAAATCACAATCCACCATTACAACTGGAGATGAAGCCAGTTTCTCCAAAATGAAATGGCTGATTAGTTTGTTATCAACATCTAAACAAATCTAGATTTGGTTACAAAGGAGAGAGCAGGGAATAGAATCAAGCTAGGCAAAGAACCATGCTTTCTACAATTGTGAGTCTCTGTCAAGTGATCTCAAGTACATTCCTCATTATTCCCTCATCATAGCACCAGAATGAGAGTTCACACTTGGCTGGTACTCAACAGATGTTTCCTTGTCCTGCCTGATGGGGAATGTGAAGCATCCCTAGAAGCACCCCTACTATAGATAAGAATTGAGGGAGAACTGAGTAGTGAAAAGCAAATATTAAAATGCTGAAAAAAATTGACTTGTTATCTTGGATTTAATAATGGCCATGCTGGGCACAATCAAAATATGTATGAGAAGCTTTAGAAAAATGATGTGGTTCAGTCTCACAGAAGTGCTGTGGACCATAAAACATAACCTATGCATTCACAAATAATTTCAACATACATCAAATCCTTTCCTTACACTTGTTCACCCTCATGATCTTGTGGCTGACTGGGAGCTGTGACTCACTGCCATTTCCCAGCATCATGGGAGAATATTGTATTGCATACCGCTAAGCTAAGAAAAGATTAAAATTCAAAATTCAAAGTACAGTATCTACTGAATGTGTATCACTTCCTCACCCTCATAAAGTCAAAAAGTCATTAAGTCAAAGCATCGTAAATCATGGACCATCTGTACTTCATCCCTTTCTATTCAGGCCTTTACATATGAAATGTTGGTCACTGTTTAGGAGCTTTTACATTATTTTTTTGTTGTTGTTTTTATAACATAGTAAATAAAGGGAAATTGAATTATAAGAATGTGAATCACCAAAAAAGTAGTTCAATGCTGCCTGTTCACCAGAACAATTTATCTCTAAATAATGAAAGCGGATGAAATTTGTGAACCATTCTAAGTACTATGAGATGAATTATGCAGAATGGACATGAGTCATATTAGTGGAAATTATCTAATTGGCATATACATATGCATATTCTCATAACCATAGGTTTTGTTTTGTTCTCTTTTTCCTTTTTAATGACAACACTCAATGCAGTTAATAGGGATGAGATAGTGTGCAGTAGGATAGGCACTCTCAAACACAGTGGCTGGAGGTGTAACGGTTTCAAGGTCAGAGCCTTAAACTGCTTGTATCTTTTGATCCTGTACTGCTACTTCTTTAAATTAAATGAAAAAAAAATACAATGCAGAAAAGACCAGTCTACATTTTTCTCAAGGTCATTCATAAGTGTAAACCATTTGAATATTCTAAATATAAAATTTTGAATTTATGATTTCAAAGCTAATGATTAAATACATCCTAGTTCATCCATAAAATAGAATTGAATTTAGCTATTAAAATGACATATATAACCACATTGAGGAATTGAGGATAGCAGAGCTGGGATATGAAAATAACCTGACTTCTTAATATTACTGACCTCTGAACTCACCCAAATATTAGCATGTCCTACTTGGACTTCTTGTTTTGTGGACTAATACATTTCCCTTTCTGTCTGAATCAATCTGAATTAGAATTTGTAGATACTTTCAGCCTAAATTATTTTAACTAATTCATAGACCACATTCAATTGCATGTTATAAAAATAGCACATTGTGACCAATGGATTTGCCAAAGAACTTACAAAGATTTCATCATTTAAAAATATAAGTATTTGTTAATTCTCTAGTTTAAAAGAGCAAATATATATATATTTTTTTAATCATCTTCCAACATACTAAATTTGTTTTTTTATAAATTAATTTATTTATTTTCTGAAAAACAGTATTCATTATTTTTTCACCACACCCAGTGCTCCATGCAATCTGTGCCCTCCATATTACTAAAGTTTTAAATAATTTTTCAAGGCTCATTTCTGAATATAAAATTATCGCAGTAAGCCACAAATAGAAGAAAATTTCCTTAATGTGATAAAGATGTCTAAAACAAATATTGAAAATATTTTCTTACATTTTAATAGTTTCCAATTTTCTAATAGTTTTGAACCTAATATTTGGAAATGTGCAATAAAACAAAGATGTCAGCTCTCACTTCTGCTTATCAACATTGTTTTTTAACACCATCATTTAATCAATAATATAAGAAAAATAAGTTCTAAAATTTGTAAAGACTGAGATAAAACAACTGTCTTTATGTGATAGGATTTGAAGTTAATCAAACAAAAAATAAAAGCAAGATGAATTAGAACGTAGAGCTAGGTATATAGATAGCAATGCATAAAGCAAATACAGCAAAAATTGTCAATGAATTCATTCAGGCAATGCATGTGGGTGGGGGTAAGGTTTGGTACATCACCTATAGCAATAACACTATAGTATATTTTTGATTTACAAAAAGACATATTTAAGATCTATAAAAAAAGTAATTCTTGCTCTTGACAGATGGGCGTAAAAAAGAATCTGAGAAAAAGATGGGATGATACATCATGTCCTAGAAAGGGAAGAACCAATAGCATAAGATATCATCTCTTGCCAAATTAACTTTTGTAAATTAATGTCTTCCCAATCAAAATCTCTGTGGGTGGAACTGTTGAATTACTATATTGTACACATGAAACTAATATAATACCATATGTTAACCAACTGGAATTAAAAATAAACAAAAAAAACTTTGTGGGAAACTGAAACACTGATTCTATACTACATCAAAAACTAATAATGTAGTGTATGGTGATTAACATAACATAAAAAATAAGATAAAATTAAAAAGTTCATTAACTGCAAAGATGCAAAGAATTACTTTCTTAAAGTAAATATTAATTATGTTGAATATAAAAATAAAAGAGAAATATGTTACCACATTAAAAATAATAATCACTGGGTAACAGGAGAATAAATGAGTCAATTTCCTTCCTTAAAATTAAATTATTAATAAAGATAAATACTTCCATTCTCAATTAAAATACTAAATATTTCTTTTTCTAAAACAAAAGTATACAGATTCAACAAATTAACAAAAATGGTTTAATGTAATCACAATTTTATGAATTGTTATTGTAAAATACTGTGAGACATTAAAATTAGCCACCATATATAAATCACTTACTTTGGCCTATCTGACAGAGATAGGTGACATATTCCGCCAAAGTTGCAATATTGAGATTTTTTTCACATAGAAGAAAATTATAGATTTTCCTATTTAAGAATTATTCAAATTTATAAGAAGTTATATCAAAACACATCCACATTATTGAATAATTAGTACTTTCTTTGAAGGTGCAGCTTTACAGAACAAATTATCCAGAGTTTATTCACATTTTAAACTCCACAAATATTCCATGTGTGGACAATTTGTATAAATCAAAATAAATCAGGAAATTAATTCAGAATGAGGTCATATATAATGAGAAAGCTTATTTGTATTATTTAAATACTCCCTCTCTTTTCTGTCTGAGATAAACCTTCTAATATTTTGTTCATGAAACACTTCTGGACCACATTTTATGACTAAAAATTTCAAAATAAATTGTTGCATTACATAAATATAAATAAAAATGAGATATCATTTTCTGTTATCTTTACCACGAAAGCCTTAAAGAAAAAAATAGGTGAAGAAAATCTCATTATATGAAGATAAGAAAAAAAATACGTATTTCTAAGAGGGCAAAGTTAAAAATCACACAGTTCTAAAATCTGCAGTTTTTAAAGATGTAGATTAACAGAATAAACCTAAGATGAAAGCTGAAATGAGCAGAGACAGTGGGCTATGAATAATAGGCAAGAGGCATTGAACTATTCAGGTAATTAAGGTTCATCTATTTATTTTTTCCTAATTACATCTCAGTCTGACCTGAGGGTCTGGTCAGGTTCCCTTGACAAGCTATTAGATTTGTTTTCAGATATTCCAAGAGCCATCAGGGGTTTCTGAAAGCATCAGAGGACAATGTCAATATCAAGAACCAATAGAATCCATCATAGCTGAATTATGTCGCAAGATCCAGGAAACATGATACTGACTAGAGTGTTGAAAAAGTCAGCAAGTGGAATTAGTTGCTTGGACCAAATAATCCCTAGATTTTACCCAAACATCCCAGGAGAAGATGAGCACATCCTAGGCAGAACCAGCAATCTCCTGAAGACTAATACTGAGCCAAAGTTGTGTAAGGCAGAAATCTCAAATACATTTATCTCAGATAGAAATGAAATTAAACAGCAAGAACATAAGCCAGGGGCCAGGAAATCCCTTATGCTTTTTTCACAACTTTGTGGATTATGTATGGACCCATGATTTTTAAAATACTCTTACTTTTATCTCCACATATTAATTAGGGAAAAAATTAAAGCCAGTAAAAACTCACACCTACTTCAGCCACGTGCTTGACTGAGAAACTGAGTAAGTCATTTGTTGTGACTATATAGTTCCTAAGTGACAAAGTGGGGGAAGATACCTAAAACACCTAAATCTGTTCATTTATTCAAACATTTAATCTTCATTCTTATTAACTCAACAAGTATTTTTCAAACAACTACTGTGGTGCTTGGCCCTGGAAATACAACTGGGAACAAGAAGTAATATTCCTCCATAAAGAAAATCTAGAGACAATCTGCCAAAGTAAGCAGGCAATTGAATTAAATAATGATAACTGCAATGGCAGACCACCACCAATCCTGGACTGGGAAATCTTTCTAGAAGAGTTGACAGGAGGTGTAAATCCTGTGATGTGAATGTTGGAGACCATGAGCCAAGGAAAAGGTGTTTCCATATGTGATGGGGTTAGAGTGGGACAACGAGATTTGTCACTGGAGGTGTTGGATGCAGACTGAAGATCACATCTAATGTCCCAGACATAAAAGTGTGTGTGGCTCCTCTGTGGGAATGAAATTCTTCATTCTGGCTGCATCCCAGTTTGATATAAGTGGATAAAATTTAATCTGACATGGAAAATAACAGCTGGATGTATGTCCCTTTTGTGGTACCTCAAGAGTTTGGACTTGTGAGATCAGTGGGAAGCCCTGGAATGGTTTACCATCAGGGAATGTTATGATCCAATTCACATTCTAGAGTAATCACTCTGGCTGCGGCAGCATGGACTGTCTTCCAACAGGCAAGGCTGAAGTCAGAAAGACCAGTTTGAGGGCAGTAATAACACGGTAATTGTAGGACTGATGTAGGGAATGTAGTAATGTAGATGACGGTTACAGCTCAGTCACTATTACAGTGACTAAAATTGGGTGTGGATGTGGCCAACAATAAGAAATAATTACTGTAGTTTCTTCTTTCAGAGTTTAAAAGCTGGATTGTTTCCCTGCTTGGTCAATTATCAGCTATTTAATGGTCTTCTAACTGGTTTCCACTTCATCTACTCTGACCACTCCTTCCACACTGAAAACAGAGTTATGTTTAAAAAATTTTAAAAAAAGGAATTGTTTCCCTTTAACTATATGGTCAATTAATCTTCGACAAAGCAGAAAAGAATATCCTATGGGGAAAAGACAGTTTCTTCAACAAATGGTGTTGGGAAAACTGGAAAGCAACATGAAAAGAGTGAAACTGGACCACTTTCTTATATCAAACACAAAAATAAATTCAGAATGGATTAAAAATCTAAATGTGATACCTGAAACCATAATAGTTTTAGAAGAGAACAAAGGTTATAGTAAGCTCTTTGACATCAGCTGTAGCAACATCTTTCTAGGTATGTCTCCTGAGGCAAGGAAAAGAAAGGCAAAAATAAACTATTGGGACTTCATCAAAATAAAAAGCTTTTGCACAGCAAAGGAAAGAGTCAACAAAACTAAAAGGCAACCTATGGAATGGGAGAAAATATCAGCCAATGGCATAGCTCATAAAAGGTTAACACCCCAAATACATAAAGAACTTACAAAACTCAAAAGATAAAGAATGTTTAAAACTCAACACCTAAAAAATGAATAATCCAATTTAAACATGGGCAGAAGACAGGAATAGACTTTTTTCCAAAGAAGATATTTAGATGGCCAACAGACACATAAAAAGATGTTTATTTACATTACTTATCATCAGGTAAATACAAATCAAAAGTACAATGAGATATCACCTCACACCAGCCAGAATTACGAAAATTAACACAGGAAACAGCAGGTGTTGGTGAGGATGTGGAGAAACAGGAACGCTCTTACACTGCTGCTCGAGATGCAAACCAGTACAGTTACTGTGGAAACAGTATGGAGGTGCCTCAAAAAGTTAAAAAATAGAACTACCCTACAATCCTACATCGGCAATACTAGCTACTTACCCAAACTATGCAAAAATACTAATTCGAAGTGATTCATGCACCTTGATGTTTATAGCAACATTATCAATAATAGCCAAAATATGGAGAGAACCCAAATGTCTATCAAATGATGAATGGATAAAGGTGTGGTATCTATACACAGTGGAATATTACTCAGCCATGAGAGAAATGAAATCTTGCAATGATGTGGATGAAGTTAGAAAATATTATGCTAAGCAAAATAAGTCAGAGAAAGACAATGCCATATAATTTCAATCATATGTGGAAATTAAGAAATAAAAAAAGGAACATATGAAAAAAGAGAGAGAGATGTGACCCAGGAAACAGACTCTAAACTACAGAGAACAAACTGAGGGTTACTGGAAGGGAGGTGGAAAAAGGGATGGGTTAAGTGAGTGACTGGTTAGGAAGGACACTAGTAGTGATGAGAACTAGGTGTTGTATGTAAGTGATGAATCACTAAATTCTATAACTGAAATTAATACTACACTGTCTGTTAACCAAGTGGAATTTAAATAAAAACTTAAGGGAAGAAAAACATAAATTGAAGACGACGCAAACAAAAACATATTAGATGCTCACAAATTAGAAGAACCAATATTGTTAAAATGACCATACTATCCAAAGCAATCTACAGATTTAATGCAATTCCTATCAGAATACCAATGACATTTTTCAAAGAACTAGAATAAATAATACTAAAATTTGTATAGAACTACAAAAGACTCCAAATAGCCAAAGCAATCTTGAGAAAGAGGAAATGGAGCTATCTCATCCCAGATTTCATAATTCACTACAAAGCTGTAGTAATCAAACAGTATGGAACTAGCACAAAAATTGAACGGAATGAAATAGTTCAAAAATAAACCCACTGTTATATAGTTAATTCATCTGTGAAAAAGGAGGCAAGAATATCCAATGAATAAAAAGACAGTCTCTTCAACAAATGGCAAATGGGTGCTGGGAAAATTGGACAACTACATGCAAAAGAATGAAACTAGACTACTTTCTTACACCATATACAAAAATAAACTCAAAACGGATTAAAGATCTAAATGTGAGACCTGAAACCATAAAACTCCTTGAAGAAACCACAGGCAGTAATTTCTTTGACAGTGGCAGCAGAAATATCTTTCTAGGTATGTCTCCTCAGGCAAGGGAAACAAAAGCAAAAATAAACTATTGGGACAACACCAAAAACAAACAAACCAAAAAAATGAAAAAAACAAAACAAAACAAAAATAACATTTGTACAGTGAAGGAAAACATCAGCAAATGACAAGGCAACATACCGCATAGGAGAAGAGACTTGTAAATTATGTATCCAATAAGGGGCTAATAGCCAAAATATATAAAGAACTTACACAACTCAACACACACACACATACACACATGCATACACACACACACTCCACCAGACAGATACATAGATACATAGATAAAACAGGCAGAGGACTATTTAAATGTGATTTAAAAGATAAGCAAAGGAACTGAACATTTTCCCAAAGACAACATACGAATGCTCTACAGACACATGAAAATATGCTCAACATCACTAATTATCAGGGAAATGCAAGTCAAAACCACAATGCGATATCACCTGACAACTGTCAGAATGGCTAGAATCAAGAAGACAAGAAATAATTGAACAAAAGACAAGAAATAAAAGACAAGAAACAAGGGTTAGCCAGGATGTGGAGAGAAAGGAACCCTCACGCACTGTTGATGGGAATGAAAATTGGTGTAGCCACTCTGGAAAACAATATGGAAGTTCCTCAAAAAATTAAAAATAGAATTACCACATGATCCAGTAATTCTACTGCTGGGTATTTACTCAAAGAAAACAAAAACACTAACTCAAAAACATATGAACTCATATGTTTATTGCATCATTACTTATAAGAGCCAAGATATGGAAGCAACCCAAGTGTCCATCCATAGATGTTCATCCATAGATGAATGAATAAAGATGTGAGATACACACACGCAAAGACACAAGCCCAGGAATACTACTTAGCCATAAAAAAAAAAATGAGGTTTTGCCATTTGCAACAGCATGGATGGACCTAGAGGGTATAATGCTATGTGAAATAAGTCAGACAGAGAAAGACAAATACCACGTGATTTAATTCATATGTGGAATTTAGGAAACAAATATACAAAGGGGAAAAAAGAGAGATTAACAAAAAAGACTCAAACTCAGAACAAAATGGGGCTTGCCGGAGGGGAGGTGGTGTGAGATGGGTGAAACAGATAAGGGAGATTAAGAAAAAAAATAGTATTGATAAAGCATAATTTCTTTTTTTTTAATTTAAATTTAATTAGCCAACATATAGTACATCATTAGTTTAGATGAAGTGCTCAGTGATTGATCAGCTGCATATAACACCCAGTGCTCATCACATCCTGTGTCCTCCTTAATGCTCATCACCCAGTTACCCCACCCCCACCCACCACCTCCCCTTCTGCAACTCTCTGTTTCCCAGAGTCAACAGTCTCTAATGGTTTGTCTCTCTGTTTCTTCCCATTCAGTCTTCCCTTTCTTCCCCTATGATCCTCTGTACTATATCTTATATTCCACATATGAGTGAAACCTTAAGATATTTGTCTTTCTCTGATTGGCTTATTTCACTTAGCATAATCCCCTTCATTCCATTCATGTTGGTGTAAATTGTAGGTATTCATCCTTCCTGATGCATGAGTAATATTCCACTGTATATAAACCACATCTTCTTTATCCATTTATCTGTTGAAGGACATCTCAACTCCTTCCACAGTTTGGCTGTTGTGGATATTGCTGCTATGAACATTGGGGTGCAGGTGCCCCTTCATTTCACTACATCTGTATCTTTGGGGTAAATACCCAGTTGTACAATTGCTGGGTCATAAGGAAAGAATAAAGCATAATTTCTAATTAATTGGGTAATAATTCACTAGGATAATATTATATTTCTGGGGGCACCTGGGTGGCTCAGTGGGTTAAAGTCTCTGCCTTCAGCTCAGGTCATGATCCCAGGGTCCTGGAATCGAGCCCCACATCGGGCTCTCCGCTCAGCAGGGAAGCTGCTTCCCCTTCTCTCTCTCTGCCTGCCTCTCTGCCTACTTGTGATCTCTGTCAAATAAATAAATAAAATCTTTTTAAAAAATTATATTTCTGAACATGTATATACCTAACATTATTGCCAATAGCATGTAGAAGTGTTTATAGTAGTAAAAATACATATTGTATATTTGTATATAAACCTATATATATTACATAACACAAATATAATTTTCTACATGATATAAATATATAATGTAAAAATGTATGTACATACAGAGGTATATGAACTTACATATACATAAGGCTTGAGTTAAGATACATATATAGAATACTTAAGGTAAGAACTCATAAGCAAACAATCTTTAAAAACATGCCTGAAATATGTATAAATTACAATATGACCCCTTTGAACAGAACAGTTATTACCATGGTTATACCAGACGTCAGGGGACAGGCAAGAAAAAGAGGGCATCAGTGAACAGAGAAGATCCAGCGACAAGCATCCTGGGGGTTGAGGATGTGGGGGGCAGGTGGGAGGAGGGGACAGTAAACTAGAAGAAAGGTGGATGAGCTATACTCCTTCTATTCGTTAGAATTTGGTTACTTGTTTAAAATTAACATTAATATAAATATAAGAAAATGAAATGTGTAAACTGTCAAGGAACTATATTATTATTAGCCAAGTTAGTTTACTTTGAAGTGATTGCAGAAATAATGAGGAAATTTGTATTAACACTGTGTGGTTATTTCCTGTTCTGAATACTTCCTGAGGATCAATATACAAACACACCGAGGCATCTCAGTGTGTTTCTTAAAGTTCATAAAAACAAACAAAACAAAACAAACAAAAAACCAGAAAAATTTGTCATTCTAAAATAGCATATTTGAATGTTTCTAATAATTCTCTGAATTGATTTGCAATGTCACGGAATTTTTATTGCTAGTTGAGAAAAAAACAAAACAAAACAAACAAAAAAACCAGAAAAATTTGTCATTCTAAAATAGCATATTTGAATGTTTCTAATAATTCTCTGAATTGATTTGCAATGTCACGGAATTTTTATTGCTAATGTACCTTTGTAAATATAATCATGTGTACATTAATGAATAGTCATGTAACACAGCCTAAACGACCCAGATACATTCAACTTATTATCTGTCCCTGTTAAAACACACACATGGTTCCCACCCACCCTTTAAAAATCCTTAACGATTTATCAACAAATAGAAAAATATGGAACAAATCAAGATAACCATCTAAATCTTCTAGTAAAAAAACCCACTTTTTTACCTGGTATACCGAGTGGATCAATAAAATAACATTAACTTCTATAACTTGTGATGATTTGGGAAAACTGTGTTGAAGTTTGCCTTTGGCAGGGCCAATTAGGTAAATTAGCCTTTCCACAAATTAATACTGTAAATAAGTGAATTGTGGCCTGCGTGAGTTAAGAGCAGATAATTATTCTCATATATTTATAGACCCAATTGGGAAAGAATAATTTTGTAGATTTGAGGAATACACTATCATGAAAATATATTATTATATTAATTTATTGCTTATACAAATATTATTACATGTTATAATACATTATTAAAAGACAATTACATTTACTAAGAAATAACACATTCAATTGCCCTATCTTTACTACTTTATTCTATTTGAATGTACTAGTATTATACAGAATCTAATGAAATGTCAGGGCCCTGAAAATAAATGATAGTCATTACTGCTCATCTTTTAATTTTCAAGGTCAGAGATTCATTGTCAAATTGGTAACCTAATAAACATAAATTAATTTCTCTAAATTTAATTAATTTAAATAATTGCTTCATGGGTAGAACTAACTAGTTTGTACAAGGAAAGTTGAATTTTACATGACTATGCATGAAGTTCTAAATCTTGATTTCTACCCTCACCCTCCTTTGTCACCCTTCCGTGCACCCGTCCATCTTTCATCTACCTACCTCTTACTGAGCCATCTGCATAGCTATAGCTCCCATACTATAAATCATTTCTATCATTAGTCCCATTCGACCAGGAGAAAACTCTAACAAAGATACTAAGTAATTTGATTAACGGCACACAGCAAATAGTAAGAAAGCTGAGAGTGGACCTCAAAAATGTACACCTTCAAATCCACTGTCTCAGTCACTGTACTGGACTGCAACCACAGACTCTCTAACCTAGAAGTCCCCAAACCATTACCCAATGTGCTGGCAACTTCTACCCCCAATTCTTCCTCAGCTTGTACCATACACCCTGAGGTCCATCACTTACATCAGCCTTCTGAATTTTACAAATTCTTCATATCTTCTTAAAACAAGATAACATTCACTATGCCTTTTCAATTCTTCTTGATATAAATCTTTCTGTATGATTCTCAACCATTGGATCTATTCCCCTGCTGTGTCATTTGTCATTATCTGCCTTCTCTCTTTTTTTTTTTTGATAAGTACTCTCTCCCCAACTTACCTGTGAGATCTTTGATAAGAACCAACTTGCTATTTTTTTAAATCCACCAAGATTTGTTATAGTTTGTTGAAGAACTGAAAACAAAGAACAAGCTATCCATTTTCTTCAGTTTAAAGACTAATTTTCACTGTATATGTATTTTTTAAGATTATTAAAACTTTCTTTTCCTAATAATTTTTCACCAAAAAAAGTACATCAAAAAGTATACCAAAAAAAGTTACATCTACATTATAAGTACTTCCATAACTTAAGCAGCAAATTATACAGTGTCTAGATCAAAATACAAGTATCTTTAATAAAGTCTAGGTCTAGGAAACAGAGGAGAAGAATTGACACATACACTGTGATAACTGGCAAAATAGAGCAGAGGCAGGGTTATGTTTGCAAAGAGGTCTAGAAGGTCTCCAAAGGACAAATAGGAAAAAGAGATCTAGATGTGACTCTCAGGTCCCAGGATGCCAGGTTTAAACTATCATGAGTGGGGGAGGGGAGGTGAACATACCTTTATTGTCATGTGTGAAGAATGAGTTCACTGAAACAGAAAAGACTCAGTGGGCATGAGTTGATTTGGGGAGAAGAATAATTTTAGTTTAAACTTGTTTTATCTTTCTATCTAAGTCTGAGGCAACTAGACATAAGTTTCACAAAAATAAGAGCTATATGGAACTGAACAAAGTGGATAAATATAAATGCTATAACATTAAGGATATTGTTTAAAAAATCAAGAATTTCCGTTTCCATTATGGGAAGCCCACACATGGTACTAGCAAGCATGGAAATGAAACCCGTTTGTTTCAGGTGGGAAAACATGATTCATGACAAAGGTAGGAAGATCATTACCAGTAATTTTGAGAGTCATAACTTTGAGAACAAAATATCCCACTATTGGGCCACAGAATGGAAACACAGAGCTTGGCAGTGACATAATGGAAGAAATGGATGCCCACAGGTTACAGAGATTAATATCAAAACCTGCTAAAGAGAACTTATCAGAAACCTAGCTCCCTGCCAGAAAATGGGAGAAGCTATGAGAAGTTGGCATCCCAGGTGTTCTGCTTGGCACAACTAGAACAAAGAGCTGAAGAGTATGTCTCAATTATTATTCCTGTATCTTCTTCATGGCTCTTCTGGCTCATGTAAAAGCACGTGCTACACAGCATAAAATAAACATTAGAAGTTTATTTTAAGAGATTGCAAATGTCAATATTAAGTTATTAATTTTTAAAGTATTCTTTCCCTGATTAAAAAACAAACTGTTAGCTGATCTAAGCCACAAATCTGGTTAAAACAAAATCAGCAGGAGAGTTCTCTGTTGTGCTGTGACTTCTGAGAACTTTACCCATGAACTCCCAGCTCAACAATCCTTTGAAAACATGCCTTTCCACAGGAATGCTCCGGTGTGTCCATGTGATGAGCCGACATTGACCAAGACTCACTATCTTTTCAGTCTGGGCCTGAATTCGTTATATCATTATATCATCGCTTCTCTTAACCCTTCCTGGACCCCACAGATTCATGGTCACCTCCCAAACAGCCTTTAAAAAAGAGAGCATCACCAAAAAAAAAAAAAAAAAAAAAAAGGTGGTACCACCTATTTATTTTTCTAGAGCTCATCTCATTGGTCAGGGAGAGCCAAAAATTTCATCGTGGGTGAATGTTGTGCCCAAATGCTAGCAAGCAGGTCTAATGTGATTATAAAGATCTTCAAGTGCACGTATCAGTCTTCAGATGAGCTGATTCATTTCCCACTGCACGCCAGCATCCACTCATCTCCTGTGTCCCTGTTTGGTTAATTATTTCTCCCTGTTATATGATAAATTCCACAAGGTAATCCTGCAGCATCTTCTTTGTAAAATAAATCATTATCTTTTGTCAAAGGAGTGCGTAATTGCAACAGAATAACAGTTCAAAACTGCTTACAATTGGCTTTTTACATTTGACGTCTGCAGAAGAGAATAATTGCCTAAAGATAATGTATCACCTTGATTTAAATGACTTATTACGCACACTTTGCATATATGCACTGAAAATAATCTTCAGTCAAAGCAGTTTCCCCCTGCTGACAAATGATTTTGTTTAGTTGAAAACAGTATACATTTATAATCCACTTGTCTGTTTTATAACTTTGTGTATCTTGCATGCACTCCCTTTCATCCCGTTGCCCTACTTTGTAATCTAAGAGATCGTTTGTCATCTATGTTAACTTTTCCAAATAAGTCTGAGGAAAATAAAGAAGTAAATCATAAAAATAGGACAGAGAAAATGGAGGTAAGAGTAGTATCCATGTTCTTTCCCTCCCTCTACATGCACGTACCATTAGTGCTAACAGTGACAGCCACATAGGATAGGCAACAGCATAAGCTGCTACCAAATGCCACTTCATGTCCTGGAGACCATCAGATGACATAATCCAATGTAGAGAAGTCCAGTTTGCCTCCGTTTCTTTCATAACAGGCAATAATATTTCTCAGACTGTTAAAGGTTGTGTAGGGCATTTTAGGGAGTGACAAGCAATCTGAAGGGGTAGGTTCTTCGATTCTCCTATCTTAAGTGTTGTCAGATGAATGATCAAAATGAACTGGAAACCAAATAGAATGTTGGCAGAGAAATGTCTTAGTCCTCTTAAATGAGAACACCATTGAGACAGGAAAAGGAAATGCTCATAAGAAAGAGGACAGACCAAAAGTCTTCAAAATATTTGAGAATACCTATCATGCTTTGTGATATTACTAGCTGCCTTTCTTTTAGTAAAATGCAGACTCCAACCATCATTTAGTTGTATTTAAAGCTTTGCAGATGGTGATCAATATTAATAGATGCTTACTGGTATCAAGCCGTTGGAAAGTCCAAAGTAAAAATTGCTCAGTGATGGGATATAAGTTTGAGAAAAAGGTTCCAAATGGTTTGAAAACTTTGACATATGGAGAAGAAAAGCCAAAGAACTAAGGATCAGAAAGAGAGGGCAAAAGCAGCTGGTCCACAGGCAGTGCATGTGGGCCCTTTTGGAGGAAAGATGTACTGATACTAATGTCAGCTGAGCTTTCTAACATTGGAGGAAGTGGCTGTGCCTCATCAGAGCATCCTTGCCAGAGCAGAGTTTTTTAAACAGGACTCGGTGAATGCCTGGCTATCTCCACAGTGTTCTCTAAGGTCTGTATGAGAGGGTTTTAAGAAATATATTGCTTTAAAAAATGGGTAAGACAAGCATACTCTGTGTGATTTAACAATTTTTATCTTAAAATGAACTACAATGAGGTACTTCAAAGCTGGGATTTCAATGTCATTGGCTACAACTGGATCCAAATGTCTGTTCATCATTCATTTATTCCATCAGACACACACACACACACACACACACACATATGTAGGTGTATATACATGTACACACATAGAGTCTCTGCTATATGCCAGACACTAAAGACTGAGCCTACTGGAGAAACAGACAAAATTTTTGTTTCCATAGACCTTCTATCTCCCATGATAATATATGGGATAGACCAAATCCTGTCCAGAGAATTAAACAAGATGGTGTGATTTAAAAGAAAAAAAAAAATGCCTGAGTACTGACTTCTGATAAGGAGTCCTGCAAACTCTTCTACTAGGAGATGTTATTTAAAATGAAACATGCATAATGAAAAGGAGAGCACCAAATAATAAAAAAAGAGTTAAGAGAAACCCAGGCAGATGAGTTAGTGGGAAGACCAGCACCAACAGAGAGGAACCAAGAAAGCACCCAGTGATTAACTTGGTGAGCACGTGTGGATGTTTCATCAGTGAACGGTCACCACATCATGCAGGGCTCCGCAGTCCAGCACAGAGTTTCTGAATTCTTCAAATTGCAATAAAAAGGAATGCACATTTTTAAGCTCCAATATTTTTTTAAAAATAGCTCTGAGTCCTAAGTGGATAATGGATTATGGCGAGGTTAACAAAGATTCCATTGGGGGGCTTGTAGGAATCCATTGAAGAAAGAAATACAGCCTATACTATGATACGAACAGTAGCTAGGGGAGAAGCACATGGATTCATTGGTGAATGGGCCAAATGAGAAGACGAAATGGTAGAGAAAGAGCAGGGAGTCCCTGGCAACCTTCTGATCACAGGACAGACAACCTCCTATTTTCTGAGTGGTAAAGACTCAGAGGTAAGCAGTTTGTTGGACACAGGCATACTGGGAGTCGAGTAATGGTTTGGGCACTTAAATTTTGAATTGCTGATTAGTCATCTAAGCGGAAAATTCAGGTAGGCAACGAAAAAGGGGTCCGAAGTTTCAGGGAGAAGATTCAGGGCAAATCAATGACAGGAGAAAAGTGATAATGCGTTGTGGATGTTTCAGAACTGTTGAAAAGATTGAGGGATGCTCTTAGAAGAGCAAATGATCCACTTTATGATCATATTGCCAATGCCCAATGTAAAGTGAAGGGTATGGTGTCATCCCTTTAAATAGCTTACTCAGAGTCAAATATAAAAAGCCCCAAATCAAAAAGATCACACTGGGATAATTTCTTATGCAATTTTATAACTTGCACATCTTTGCATTTATAATCTAAATGTTATAAAATATAATAAACATACAATTAATTTATTTTTTCAAGATAATTCCAGTCAATACTTTTGAAAATCATGCCTTTTGACATTTTAGTACCCATTTATACAGATTCACTTTAATTGGTCAAATCCCACTTCCAAATTTCTTAGTATAATTAGGAACCTTCTGTACTACAACTTACTTATATATTCCCTTCTTGTTGAAAATTTACACTTCTTTTCCAAATTTGGCTATTTCGAAAGAATGTGGTAGGTATTTTTGACATTTAAATAAATGGCTAGCTTCAGGTAAAATGCTACCAGGAAGACTGACCTCCTGTTATTAAATACTTTTTGTTCTATGATTGTTTTGTATCAAAATATTATTCATTCCCCTACTCATCTTCCCTTTCTACAAAAACAAACAAACAAAAAACCAAACAAAAACCAAACCAAACAAAAAAAGTACTTTGCCAGTTGCTTCACATTTAAACAGTGTCTTGCAACTTAAAAATGGATTGGATTGTGTTGGAGAGGACGTGGAGAAAGGGAAACCCTCTTACACTGTTGGTGGGAATACAAGTTGGTGCAGTCACTTTGGAGAACAGTGTGAAGATTCCTCAAAAAATGAAAAATAGAGCTTCCCTATGACCCTGCAATCGCACTACTGGGTATTTACCCCAAAGATACAGATGTCGTGAAAAGAAGGACCATCCGTACCCCAATATTTAGAGCAGCAATGGCCACAGTTGCCAAACTGTGGAAAGAACCAAGATGCCCTTCAACAGACGAATGGATAAGGAAGATGTGGTCCATATACACTATGGAGTATTATGCCTCCATCAGAAAGGATGAATACCCAACTTTTGTAGCAACATGGACGGGACTGGAAGAGATTTTGCTGAGTGATACAGGTCAAGCAGAGAGAGTCAATTATAATATGGTTTCATTTATTTGTGGAGCATAACAAATAACACAGAGGACAAGGGGAGATGGAGAGGAGAAGGGAGTTGAGGGAAATTGGAGGAGGAGAAGAACCATGAGAGACTACGGACTCTGAAAAACAACCTGAGGGTTTTGAAGGGGCGGGGGGTGGGAGGCTGGGGGAGCCAGGTGGTAGGTATTATGGAGGGCACACATTGCATGGAGCACTGGGTGTGGTGCAAAAACAATGAATTCTGTTATGCTGAAAAGAAATTTTTTAAAAAATTTTAAAAATTTTTAAAAAATAAAATAAAGGTCCCTGAAATAACAACAACAAAAAAGTGGATTGGATTTATAGAGATCTTATTTAAATAAATTCTTTGTATTCTTTTCCTTTTTCAATGTAAAATATGGTTTTAGTTATTAGCTCTTAAATAAAAATGTTTGAAATGTAATTTACTTTTAAGAGTTGAATGCTTTGAACAAGTCATAGTGTATTATATTCTTGTTCACAGAGTAGAGGGGAAAATGAAAAAGACATTTTTACTACTATTTTTAAAGTGTGATTTAAAAAAAATCACATGTACAGATGAATCTGGGAAAATAAATATTTTAAGATGAAAAAGATGACATTATTTATGCATTTCTCTGATGATGCTAAAGATGATTTAATGATAGCTTCCAGCAGGAAAAAAATCCCTTTTATTAAACTACACATTTCTCTGATTAATATTAAGCTCTGGTTTTCTAACCTGTTCTTGCCAATCATCTGCCAGCCTTGCTGAGCATGTCTTCTTGGCAGAACATTGTTCTTTAAGTTGGTGGACGGTGTTGCCCTCTGCCCTTACCATTCTCCTGTCACTTTCAGTCTCCATGGAGAGTCCAGAATGACTTTTATAAGATATTTATCACATCACCTTATTCTTCTGCTTTAAATTTTCCAGTGTTTTTTTTTTTTTTTTCATTTTATTTAAAACCCAACTCTTTTCCAGGCCTATAGGTCTTATACATTTTGTCTCTGCAACCTTCCGTATCCCATCTCCAAGCAGCCTTCTCCCAGTTTACTAAAGTTCTGGGCATACTGGCTCTCTTTCTGTTAGTTGAAAATAGACTAGCTCCCACCTTGAACTTGCTTTCCCTTCTGCTTAAAACACTTGACTTATTACTTAAGTTTCCATATAACTGTCATTTCTCCAGAGACATGGTCCCTGACTACCATATCCAAAGTAAATCCATTAGTTTCCATTGTTTTTAAAATCATATCTATCCTTATTTCTAGTTTTGCTCCATACTCATGACTACCTAAAATTATTTTTTGAATTTTATATTTCTACTTGAAATAATTATTTATTGACTTGTGCATTGTCAAAACATACTTTCTTATAACTGATACCCAAAGTAGTATGTGTCACACAGAAGAGAACCAGGAAATATTGATTAAATTAATTGTTGACAGCTTGAGGGACATTAAAAAAATTTAAATCTAGTAAATGTAGTAAAATGAGCTTCCATCATCTTCAGCTCACAAAGGCTAATGAAATTCTTAAGTGACATCCTTTTTTTAAAACCACCATTAAAATGCTTATTTATTGCTATGTTGATTTACTGCTATGAGGTAGATGACATTTTCTGATCCCCTAGTTATTAAGAAAATTGTGGAGTAATTGTAAGAAAGGAGGCGGGAACTAGCATGCATCTAAAAATCCATTACGTTCTGGAACTTTGAGTTTCTCAACTAGACATAGTTCATTAAGTAGAGGTAACTACTCGACAAGCTGCACACAGCTCCTCCTGGTCTCCATCCTTTAAGATCCCTTGGGATGGTTTGGCATGTGTCAATGCCTTGAGCAAAAGCAAAACAAATTTTTCTCTTCCTCCAAAAGAAAGTAAGCTATACTAGAGAGCTCTGCTTGGGAATGAAGCATGCCTCTGAAGTCAATGTTACTTCTTTATACAGACAAAGAGTTTGAGGTTCAGAGGAGCCAATAACGCTTCTAAGGTTCAAGAGTGTGATTGTGATTATTCAGCTCTTTTGAAATATTTTTTCTCACTGTGCCAGGTTTTGAAACATCTCTTTGGGATCTTTCCTGGGATGTTCTACAGACAAATCCAAATGAACATGGTTAAAAACAAATTCATTGTCAGTGTTCCTCTTCATATTTTCTCTATTTCAGAAAAGGAAACGTATTTACCTAGTGAGTTATTCCCCATCTAAATATGCCACAGCGATCGAATTCTATGTATCCTTCTTCCTAAATATCCCGTTTCTGCACAATCTTGCCTATATATGACCAGCCTTCATTCCCTTCATCACAAACATAGCTACATCTTTCTTACCAGTTTCCAACACAGAATTAGAACTGTTGTACCCTCCAAATTCTACTCTTGTGACCAAAAATGACCTTGCTAAGGAAAATGTTAATATTCATTCCTCTTCCTCAAAATACCACTATAACTTTCCAGTGATCTCTAGAATAAATTCCAGATCACCTTGGCTTATTTTTTTAAAGTCCTTCATTTTTAGGGATCAAACTTATGTGTTAAATACCACACAACCATCATTGCCTCCAGGCATGTTACATCACACAGCAACATCTCTTTGTCATATATTTAATATCCTTCCAAATCTCCATTCTTCAATACTTGTGGCCCCCTCATTCTAGATATCCCATCTTCCTGATCAAGTTCTAATTTTCTTTCAGTTTCCAACTCAAATGTCCCCTCTTCAGGGCATGCTCCCTAAACCTCTACATTTGAATTAGAGATCTCCTTTCTAGCCCTCTTCACTTGCAGTACCTATTTCTCAGCATTTACATTCTGTACTAAAATAAACCAGTTGATGGAAGTATGAACTCGAATGCAGTGAGTGGTTCTCTTTCAGCTGAACGTCCCAGGATCCCAAGTACTTAGCACAATGCCTGGTATAGAGGCGCATGTTAACATCTGAACACATGTCGCTTGAAGGCATAAATATTTTAAAATTATGAAAAAATTATACTTTTCCAAAATTCACAATTTTACCTGGTATCAGCCTTAGTAGGCATCTAAGAAAAGTAAAGCCGCTGGATGAGATAATCCCTCTATTTCTGCTAAATTCATCTTTGCAGTTACTTCCTGGTTTAAATTCAGTTGGCACGTGGGTGGTCTATCTGCTGCTTCATGTTGGTTCCTGCCGTGTTCTTCCTTAGAAATGAACGTTCCTAAGCTTCATGTCTGCATCAACACAGAATCTCTGGGATGTTTGAAGGTGTCATGAGGTTGCCTAGACCAACTACAAAGAAGCTCAAATCATCCATTTTGACAGGTATCGTATCGATGATAATTTATTGCCTCTGTGTAATTATGCTGTGACAAATTTTATGGAAGTACTGAAATTTTAGTAATCCAAAACAGCTCCACTATGATCTCTGAGACTGAATACGTTTTCCTGGTGACAAGAAACCCAGGGAGAAGAGAGTAAAACTACAATTTCAATGAAGTTGAGGGGGAGGGGTATTCAGATTTATGATATAATAAATGGGCTGCAAGTTTAAAAAAAAAAAAAAGGAAGAGTATATAAAATTGGTTGTTATAAAACAGAACCATAGTAAAAGATTTGCTAATGGTTTTATAACAGAACCATAGTGAAAGATTTGCTAATGGTTTTGTGATTCTGAGGTTTTATACCAAGGGCTTTCTTTTCACATAGAGATTGTTTTGCTCAAAATAAATAAAACTATGGCTATTCAGGCAAGAGGAGAATAAAAGGCAAATAACATATTTATATAATTGGACTAATTGAAAGTTCTTAGAAAGGGTAAGGGGAGCAAAGTTTATAATCTCTTAATGTGTTTCTTTCTTCAGTTCAAGACCCAGAGAGATAAATGTGATAATTTTAGCCAATTACATGAACATGTCCTAAACTTTCTTCACCTTTACAATTCTTCTTTGCTATTCTTAACTCACCAAATTTTCCTTCCTTCTAAATCCCATATGAAAACCATTAAGTAGCACTATTCATATACCTTAGCAGTATCTTTTATTTTAGTGAACATAGAGTTAGAAATAAAGATTATCCACAACACATTAGAAAGGGCATAATGAGTTCTATAATTAGAGTTTCAAAAAAAAAGCAGTAAAAATATTTTCATTCTGATTGTAAAATTTTAGCTCCAAATCCATAGCCCTCTGCCCCACAATTTATATTTGAATAAAGTGGAAAGTCAGAGTGCTTCTGAAAGCCAATAAAAGAGAAATTCCAATTACCTAATTTTCTCAGAATCTTTCAACTTTACTGCCATTGTTAAAGTTTAAACTTACATCATCTTTTATATATACAAATACAGTGTAATACCTCACATCAGTGCAAGAATATATATCATGTTAAAAACACCTTTTGGCATAGCAATATTTTCTCATTTAGTTATCTGATCAGCTCAGTGATGGATATTGAATAACAACTGATAAATGAATTTTCGGGAAGACTCAAAGAAAATTGAGCTTGCACATGCACATTTCAGTCCCGATTCTGGAATGGTTTCCTCCCTCAAATCACATCTGATCATTTTACTTTATTGTGGGTTTTAGACAGCTTGTTTCCTATGGAGACATCTTAGATAGATCTGGTGCTTCTTATATCTTTTTTTAAAAAAGATTTTACTTATTTATTTGATGGGGAGAGAGGGATCACAAGTAGGCAGAGAGACAGGCAGAGAGAGAAGGGGAAGCAGGTTCCCTGCTGAGCAGAGAGCCCGATGTGAAGCTCGATCTCATGACCTAAGCCAAAGGCAGAGGCTTAACCCACTGAGCCACCCAGAAAGTCTTGGTGCTTCTTATATCTTGAAAATAAGGATATTACTTTCACTCAGTCTTTTCTGTCACATAGCCCAATATCAAAACATGATTTGGTTATGAAAATAATGTAAATTATACATGAGAAATAGGAAAAGATGAAGGAAAACAGGCCTCAGATTAAAGGAGAAATGTATTATTATTAGTTAGCCATCTCATGATGAAATGTGAAAGGACAGAGAATGGTGTAGCAAAGATGAGGGGTATCTGCCCAAGATAAATTTCACTAAGGGCCCTACACCTTATGCTGGGTAATCAATTCCATTTTCCTCAATTATGTATCTTTTCTAAGCCTCCTCCATAATGCAATTTTTATTTAACAGATACTAAGAAGATCTCTGGCATTTATCATGGGATAAATTTATTTGCTGTCCCTCCTAAGCTATAACCCAAAGGGAAAAGCAAGAATCAATTACTAAATACTATAGAAGAAACAGCAATTTAGGTTCATACTTCTTTCTTTTTTATCTCTTCACTTACTTATAAGTGAAGAAACCAGTGAGAAATGAAGTCAGATGTTTTCTGTGACGATATGTCTTTAAAAGCCAAAGATCTGAGCATACCATGGTAAGAAAAACCTTTTCAGAAATGCCTGGTTATGCCCAGAGACTACTTAGCCGCTCTTGCTTTTCTCATTAAAACTTTCAAGGTGAACAAATATGTGCTCCTAAAATATCACCACTTTAAATCCTGCTTGTTTGGAACATTTCACAGTCAGCCCATTGATACCATCTTAATGGATACAAAGCTGGAACTTTTCCCATATGAGTCTAATGACTTTTTCCTTGAATACTCTACCTCCTTCAGTTCCACCTTTCTAGACAGCACAACACACTGAGTGTTGATTTATACCAGGATACAGGCTGTTCTTGCCTTTTCTTTGTCCAGATTGTATGAAGGTCACAGTGAACAACAACTTCTCTCATGTACTTGTGCAGTATCACAGAAGCCCAGGGCTTTGCTTAGCATCAGGTTATTATATGGAGATTTGAATCCTGACTCTTTAGCTGCTTGATTTATTTTTTTGCCTTTCCCTAAATTAAAAATACTACTGGTGCTTATATATTTCACTGCGTGTTTTCCTCAGGTTTTCAAGTTTTATTTGCTTTTTCACATTGCCCTTCCCATGACATCAAGAGGAATTTAAATTTCAGTGGCTTTCTTATCATAGCAAATAAATACCACCTTTATATGAAGCAGAGTTCTGGTTCCTTGTCCATCAGGTTTACTCCTGCCCCTCTCTTTAAGAAACACGGAAGTTCGGGATTGAAAGGGAACTAAAAATCATCAACCTCAGGCCCAATTAATGCTTGGACATCCAGTGTTCTGCTCAAACATATCCTGTTTAACAGAACTATACTCCTCACAAAGCAACACATGCCATTTCCCAAAGGCTCTTATTGTGAAAAACTCCACTCTTTTATCGAAACTAAAACTGTTACATTCACCCACTGGGGGTTTTTTAAATACATTTTGAGCAATATAGAACTTTATAAATTCATTTCCCTAAGGTATTCCTTGAAGACAGTTCCTACACGTCTTTGTTCTCCCGGCTCCAAATATTTCCTCACGTTCACCACAAGATCATGGAGCAGCCCTCCCAGTGGTACAAACTTTCTGATTTGCTCTGGCTTGTCAGCCTTCCTAACACACAAGATCAGGAAGTGGCACTGCTATATGTAGAGTAGAACACAATTGTACCATCTATCATCCTATCATTATACTGCTTAATATCTCTATTATGAGGACAAGGATGTACAAAGTA